>NC_134454.1:31265918-36265918 GCF_030867145.1 Opisthocomus hoazin
ACGTATCTCATAGTGAAACTCTCCTTGTTCACATAAATTCATCAAATATTATCCACACACGAAGAAATATTGCAAGTCATAGAGGAAAAAACTATAAAATAAAATTTGGCAGAATGACTGAAATGCTGGAGGGCATATTCAGAAGACTGACCATATAGTTGCTTCAACAAAGTAGCTTTGAGCAGTCACATAGTTCTGGAAAGAGACATGTACGGGCAAAGCGTGGGAGCAGGGCTTGGTCCAAATCCTGCTCTGAGTTCAGCAGCCTTCAGTGACATCAGCACACAAATGTGAAAGCAAAGTAATTTCAAGCTCCGCTAGTCACATAGGTAAAAATCAATGATCTATAGATCAGAAAGGCTAAAGAAGCAAAGAAATTATACTTTTGAGGTTATAAAATAAAATGAACAATAGAAAATACACAGCCTGTTTAAAAAGTACTTAACAATGGGGCTTAAAATACAGTAGTTTGGGAGCTGAGTTTTGGGAAAATGAATAGATGCTTAAACAAGAATTTCCTCCATTTTCTCTTTAACTAACTGTAAACTCTTTGCTGGTTTATCCCCAGACACCTAAAAGGCACAATTAGCTTAGGCTTTTTAAAAAGGTAACGAGAATTGATCAGTTTTATTATACAAGTTTAAGAGTGTTTTCTTCAATTAGGGCAATTCAGAACAGTTGTTCAATAGCAAATATTGCAATCTTTTCTCACTGGCAACAAAGAAAATGATTCTCAAGACAGGTTTTCCAAGTATTGCTATCTTTCTCCCCCATAGATGCTTGTTAGCCTGACGTCCTAATGAGCAGAACACCACCACCTGGCAATTTGTGCCTTTATTTGCCTGTTCATAGGCCTGTTGTCTCAGAAATGAGCCTTCTGTACTGAAGATTTATTTTTCTTCCTTTGTAGTGATTAAGTGAGCAGTCGTTTTCATTTGCAGTTCTGTTCCTGCTAATATCTTCAGGGGTGATCCTACCCAGCAGGCTTCGACAGGTATAAGTCAAGCCTGTTTTGGGTAAGTAGCAAAGACTGATAGCAAGTGAAATAACCACCATTCTTTTTAAGCAAACAGAAGAGTTAAAAAACCAGTCCGTATGTGTCTAAACTTTCTCATTTCCTGGTCTTAAATTACGGGAAGTCAGAGGCTAGCAGTTTGATCTCAAAAACTCTTTTTTCTGCGTTGCAATATTCTATAGTGTTTTTTTCTTGCACTCATCAGCAACATTTCATTACTTGTAATTACCATGGTTCCTTCAGGTAAAGAAAAAGTGAAATAAAGCTGTCCACTAAACTTAAAAAAAAAAGAAACACCCAAAATATTACAAATTTTCCTTATGTACCATTTCTAATTTGCATAGGAACATTTAAAACTAAAGCTTCAGCCAGTTTATAGACCATCTTGGGAGAATCCCATGGGATACAGCCCAGATATAAAAAGTGTCCCCTCCTGCAAGCTCAAAAACAGTCCATGACAACATGTGGGAAATAAAGCAAAGGCAGCAAGAGGCCCACGTGGAAGAAAAAGGGGCTCCTCACTGAAGTCTCATACAAAAAGAAGGCACAGATTTCTACCATGACAGCAGGGACAGGTGACCCAGGAGGAATACGGAGACACGATGAAATTGTTCAGGTGTGAGGTTAGAAAAGCTACAGCACAAGTGCAGTTGGAACTAATACTAGACCTGAAAGGCAACAAGAGAGGTTTCTACAGACAAGTCACCAGCAAAATGAAGACTGTTTACACCTTTTGGATTTTGCTGAATGGGGAACAACATCCAGTTATAAAAGCTATGGAGAAGCCCAAGATACTGGATGGTTTCTTTTTCTGAATCTTTACCAGTAAGACCAGCTTACAGAAATCTCAGGTCATTGAGAGCATTAAGAAATTCTGGAGCAAGGAAGACAACATCAGTGGAAGAGGATCAGGTTAGGGATCATTGATACAAAATGGACACAAGTTCCTTTTGCAGACACAAGTGCTGAGAAAGCTGATGGATGTCATTGTGAGGCCACCTCTATTATTTCTAAAAGGTCTCGGCAACCAGGGGAGGTTCCTGAAGACTTGGTAAAAGCAAGTGACACTCCTGTCTTCAAGAATGAAACGAAAGAAGATCCTGTAAACTAGAAACTGAACAGTCTGCCCTTCATCTCTGAGTGAATGATGGAACAAATCATCCTGGAAGCCATTTCCAAACATGCTAAGGAGAAGATGACACCTGGAAACAGTCAATAGCAAATCATAGAAGGAATATGATGCATGACCAACCTGATAGCCTTCTGAGAAGAAATGACAAATTCAGTGGATGAAGGGAGAGCAGTTTACCTTGGTGTTAGTAAGACTTTCAATGCTGTCTCCAACAACATCCTCATGGACAGATGGAGGAAGCACATACTATATAAGAGGACAGTAAGGTGGATTAAAAACTGACTGCACAGTGGCACAAAATCCAGCTGGGACAGTCATTAGTAGAGCACGCAAGAGGTCAATAGTAGGGCCAATACACTGTTTAATGTCCTTGTGGATGGCCTAGATGCTTGGACAGACTGCAACCTCAGCAAGTTTGTAGGTGAATATAAGCTGGAAGGAATGATTGACACACCAGATGTTTGTTCTGCCATCCAGACAGACCTCAGCAGGTGAGAGAAATGGTCTGACAGGAACCTTGTAAAGTTCAACAGGGAGAAGCACAGTCCTGCACCTGGGAAGGAATAACCCCATGCACTACAACAGGCTGGGGACCAACTTGCTGGAGAGGGAATTTGCAGAGAAGGATGTGGGACTCCTGGTGGACACCAGACTGACTACGAGCCAGGAATGCATCCTTGTAGCAAGGAAGGCCACCAGCCTCCTGGGTTGCATTAGGCAGAACATTGCCAGCAGGTCGAGAGGTGTGATCTTTCCTCTCTACTCAGAGACAGCGAGATATACCTGGAGTGCTGGGCTCCCCTGTACTACAGAGACATAGACATACTGAAGGAAGTCCAGTGAAGGGCCATGAAGATGACTGAGGGCTTGAACCATCTCTCGGAGGAATTATGGATTAATAGAATCATTAAGGTTGGAAAAGACCTCTAAGATCACCAAGTCCAAACATTAAGAGACAGAGAAGCTGGACTTGGTGATCTGAAGAGGTCCCTCAATAATTCTCTTTCTGTAGTTCTATACCTTGTATTTCAGTGTTTCCTGTATGTATTGAAAAGCCAGAAACATACCTTCTGAAAAAAAAAAAATACAAAGGAAATAAAAGACATTATGTGCAAAATATGAATTGGAAAACTTTCCTGAATTAGCACTATACTATCATTTAATTCTGTTACTTTGTTTTAAATTATGTTCTGATAATTCTTAGTATCAGAGTAAGCTATTTTACAAATGGAAAAGGGAGGAAAACAGTTAAAATCAGAATTATCTGGAAGGACGAAAATGTCGAGCACTGGATGTTGAGTACTGAACATGCAAAAAAGTATATACAGCCTTTTAGAAGAAATGGGAGAACTGGAAAGTTGCCCTATCCTATCTTTCTTCAGCTCTAAAGTATTGACGCTTTCATGAAATGAAAAATACTAGGACCACATTTGAGGTCACTTTCATAGAGTTTTGTCCAGGGCTCTTGTACTAGACTCTTCATATGCTGTGACAAAAAACTTCATAAATATTGTAACAGAGTTTGAGATATTCAAAGCACACTCCAAATTCAAGATTTTTTTTAGTTGTTGTTAGGAAATTTACTTGGAAAAGATAGCATGATTCTTCATGTGCAGTACACAGTCTCTTTCATCATCATCTTTTTTCATGTATGTTTGAAATTCTGTACAGTATATTCTGTAAAGTATATTCAGAAAGATGATAGGTAGAGTGATTGACAGATAGATAAACAGATCACCTCCGTGCCATTCACTGAGTCAGTGTTTAAATGGTAAAAATCTACTCCTGTTTATTGTTAATAAAATCCTCTTTTATTGTGGCACAGTAGCAACTCTATCTATGGATTTTATTAAAGATTTCTCTATGACTTTTAGAGTAACTGAAATTCAAGGGCTCAGTTGTTGATCTTTCTTATTTTTAGAAAATCTTATTATTAAAAAATCTTCTGACTTTAAAACATATGCAAATTCTTTTTTGTCTTTTTTTTTTTTTTAAGCACTATGCAAATAACACAAACTTGCATCCTTAAGCATGCTCAGGGCAATTGAAAGAGCCCAAAACATTAAGGAAATATGTCTACATGTTAAACTTCACTGAATACAAACTTGTGCAACATTGTGTAACTTTGTAGTTTGATCTAACTTTGAAGTCAGCCTTGCTTTGGGTGGTGGTTTTGGACTAGATAGCCTTCAGAGATCTCTTTCAACCTACCTTATCCCTTATTTCTGTGGTTACAGACTGCATTTTCCCAGTGATTCATGTGGCACTAAGGCCAGCTGTGCACCTGCAAGTTTCAGTCATCAGAACATTCTTTGTTACCCACTCTCTAAACGCTCAGTCATGTCCTGGCCTTTCTCTAGCAGAATCAGAAATAAAAGTAGTCTGTAAAGAAAAATATAGTTGAAGATGTTCCTGCTCATTGCAAGAGTTGGACTAGATGACCTTTAAAAGTCCTCTCCAACACAAATTATTCTATGATTCTATGATTTCTCATGAATCTGAAAGACATCTGACACATTTACTTTAACAGTAGTATGAGAGCACTCTGTTACAAATGACTAGATTTCATTTATACAAAAAACTTCTCAATGTAACTAATGCTATATATAGGACGTGGCAAAAATTAATTATACTTTCTTCTTTTTTTTCTTTTTTCTTTTCTTCTTTTTTAATATTTTTTATTTTTCCTTTTTTCATTTTCTCTATTTTTTTTCTTTTTTTTTTAAGAAAGGTTCTATTAGAGAACAGATAAGTAGCACAGGCTGTATGTAAGTATAATTATTGATTCACTTCCAAGCAAAGAAATGCAAGTGTCACTCAGGACCTAATGAGCAGATGAGTTTAAACATACTTGAAGAAAACATCATATATGGTGTTTCTTACTGAAGTGAAGGAATGTCAAATGCAGTGTTTTCATCCTCATGATTCAGCATATGCCATAATCCAAGAAAGAGGTCAGCTGAGTTTGATTCAGTCCTGTAATGGAGGATTTACAAATACTTGCAGACAAGTTCCACAGGAAGAAACAATATGTTTTCACTTTCGGTCTTTTTTATATATTTTCAACATCACACCTATAACAAAGCTATTGTTGTACCTTCAGGAACAGTCTGATAGTATATGCATCCTGTCTTGGTAGGCAGCAGGAGCTAGTTGTGTTATTAATCCATTTGTCATTTTCCTAAGATAAGTTGCTTTAAATGTCATTCAGCGTTCAATACCAGAGAAAAAGCATACAGCAGGGTTTCCAGATGTACTGCTGCGGTGCATTTCTAAGATGTAATGAATGCGGTCATGTTCTTAGGTCATCTCGGTGCAGCTTTGTCTTCGCTTGGTAGCTTGGTACGAACAGAAATGGAAAAGATCCGTTATGTAATTCACTACAAATCACATTTAAGAAAAATTTAAAACCATATTAATAAAGTGATCAGAGCCAAAACCACAACAGGCTTGTCCTGGGTTCAGCTGGGATAGAGTTAATTTTCACAAGCAGCGGGTTGGGCTGACCCAAACAGCGAATGGGATATTCTATACCACGTGATGTCATGCTCAGTATTCAAGTGGGGAGCTGGCTGATGGAGGGGCTTTTGCTGCTCAGGAGCAAGCTGAGCATTGGGTGGTGAGAACACTGCATGTTGTATATGCTTTTATCAGTATTGTTGATTGTTGTTTTCTTCTCCCTTTGCCATTCTGTTAAACTGTTCTCATCCCAACCCATGAGATTTTGCCTTTTTTCCTTCAGATTCTCCTCCCCATCCCACTGGGGAGGGGGAAGGAGTGAGAGAGTAACTGCGTAGTTCTTTTGTTGCAAATTGAGGCAAAATCACAACAATGCTGTAAATCATTGGCTAATGTGAAACATTTTTCAGACTGACACTATTAATTTCAGACATTAGTAGATCAATCAAAAGAAAATATTGTTATTTTACTTTTTTCTATTTTTCATCAGATTTTCCATAAAAAAACACTGAACTTTTCTCCATTTTCCAAGCAATTTTATTATAATATTTTTATTCAAGCTTTTTAAATTGTTCTCTGGTGAAACTCCACTAAAGGGGAAACTTAAAACTATAGCCATCAAAGTCCATCCCACTCTTCTCTGCAGTTTCTGCTGTATATGAAAAGGCAAGTAATTCACACCTCAGTTCCTAATCCTCTGCTGGCATTACTGCTGATGCTGAGGCAAACTTCAAGATTAATAACAGGCAAGAAAACAAAAAAAAAAAAAGAAAAAACCTGATTTTTATCAAAATCATTAGAAAACTATTAGCAGAACCAACATGACAGTTATGAATGCAGGACCATGAAGATGAGGACAAAGAATTTACCTCCAGATTTTAAATATGAGTTTCTAAACTTTGACAATATGATATACTTTTGCCCAGCAAGCTAATATCAGTGTCATAGTTAATCAGCATTTGACATTTATGAATTAATTAGTTTTGGATAAGTCCTATCAGTTTCGCTAGAGCCACTTGTGTTTCATCATAAATCTTCGCAAAGCTTTCTGAAGTTAGACTGCTGAAATTAACAATTCAGAAATTGTCCAGAAATTCTGTCAAGCACAAAATACTGAGCAACCTTATCTAAAAGCAAGAGAGTGATGCAACAGAAAGACATGATACAGAGGAATACACAGTTTTAGTCTTTGACTAAGCTTGGATGTCACACAATACAAACATACGTGGCTCATCATGGTCAATGGTAAAAGCTAAATCTTAGTATTTGTACAAAATAGGTAAGGAACTTGTAGATTTTTTTTCCTAACACGCTGTTAGTAAGAGCGATGGCTGTGATACTATAATTTTTTTAGTTAAGCTAATTGAAGAAAATTTAAGAACAGTTTGCCTTCTGCGAAATAGTGAAAATAAAGTCAAAGGAATCTTGCACATGAAAGACCAATACTTTATTAAGAGATTTAAAGATTAAATTATTTATTTTCTATATTACCATTTTGGAAATATATGTTTTATTCTGGAAGATGTATTGCTAGAGATAATGCAGAATATCACATTGTTAAAAGCTGAATTTATGTGACAATTCCTGAATTTATTTATTTGCCTACATATTTCTGCTCTACCATAAAATGCAAGTTCAGATAATAAAGTTTAAAAAAACTAATGTGGATTTCAGCTGTTCCCTTAAGGATTTCATTCCTGTTTTGAAAAACAAATGAAAAAGAGCTGAAATTTTGTGGAAAAGATAACATCACTTTGCTATAGTTAGTGTAGTTTAAAAAATATAAACAAAAGATACATTCCCCCTGCTTCGGTTGAAGTGAAACAGTACCAAGAATCTCTGAACAATGAAGTAAATAAAAAACTTTGGTTTTGAGCATTGTACATATTTTGATTGAATAACCTCTTTTTGAAAGTATTTTCAGGCACTGTAGAATCATATTTTGATACAGAATTTAACATAGACCTTGCCTAATTCTTCCAGTTGTTTCTACAGGCTCCTACTCACTTGACAGGCAAATCACATAAAATCAGTCAAATCCAAAAGTTAGTGTCACTCTGTGTAATACGCACTCTTATTGATCCTCCCTGACCTGAATGTGAAGTCATTTTATACTGCTAATGAACCACACTATATTCCCCTGCCAATGAATAACCCTTTTCTGGAAATATAGATTATTCTTGTAATATTCCTGTATTGAATTCCAGCAATGACAATTACTTAGTTTAGATTACAGCTTCCAGTTGACATAACCCAAAGGATTTTTTCCAAAAACATGCTAAGGACCATTCCCATCCACATGAAAAATGTATGACATTGCATGATCAAAATGCAACTGCCTGCCTTCAGGATAAGTTTGCACACATGGCCACATAACTGATCATGCATACAACTTTCCTTTACATTCTCTAGCACATTCCTCTCCTTCCATCACGCACCCAGAAGTGCCTTCCTCTCAGAGGTGGTGGCTGCGTTTTGGCCGAGTGACAGGTCTTGGAAAAGCGGTGAGAGGGGAGCATGGCACCAAAGATCATCCCATTCACATCCTGCTCTCATCTAAGAGGCTCTTAGGAAAGTGCAAGCAGCAGAGTGCTGGACTTAGTACTCTTAGCTTAACAGCTGGACTCACTGATCTTAAGAGTCCTTTCCAACCTAAATGATTCCATGATTCTGTGAAAGAGCAAGCAGCAGACTATGTGAATAATTTTAAAGTGTAAAAATCCTTCAACTGACTCATTACTTGCTCAGAATTCCCTCTTGCAGTGCAGGACTTATGGATTGTCTGCCTGTAATTTAACTGTGTCTGCAGATCAGCGTTTGTATTTTTAGAACAGGTCTCCAGACCACAGTCTCCATGAGTAAATCTGTTTGGCCTTTTTAACTTCTTGAAGGAACCTCAAGATTGGAAGATCATGGGCTGATTTTGTGGCACAACCCTCAATGACACATCATCAGTCCCTGAGTAACAAGCGTTACATCAGGTATCTAGATTGTCAGTTGAAAAGCTGTTAATTTGCTTGGCTAGACCCTGGTGGTGAGCATGTCCGTTTTCCTCTGATTTAAACTGGTCCCTGACCTCAAAATGCACATAGAAATGCTGATCCTCATATGAACAGGAACTCCATACCCATAGTCCAGTTACTTGTTTTTATACTATGAATAACAGCTCTACCTGATAAGAATCATGTCAAAACAAATTTACTAACAAAGCACATAATCATAATTTAAATGTAGAAACCAACTAATTAATTAATTAGTTACTAATCAGCTTCCTCAGTTTACAGCAGAAAATGCTCTGCCTTGCTAGGGATACAAATAAAAAATATATAGAGCAGAACTTATTAAAGAGAAAAAATGAAAAAAAAAGGCTTTAGAGGGTTTTTAGTGACCCTAGAATGTCTTAACACATTTATTTTTTTGGTGTTACTTTAATTCAATTTCACCATTACCAGTCACTGTGATGACAGCTCCTCTACTCATATTTTATGACCGCTAAACTATAACCGTGTGTGAGTTCTGACCAGCATTTCCTCCACAAACCTGCAGATTTGGGCCCTCTGATGTGTTCTGCTGGTTTCAGTAAATGCTGGGTAGTTTTTAGTTGAGTGCCAGACTCTTCTTTCTTGGTGTTTCTTGACATTGTTGCTTTATTTTAACGGAGTTTATGTGTAACTGACATCCTGCTCACAGTGTTTTGCATTTTTTAAGTATCCTCTAGCATACCTGGGACAATACTATATACCGTTTCCCAAGAACAAAAACACTGATTTTCCAGAACACAAGGTGTTCATGAATTCAGCATCAAACACTCATCTGGTATTAAATATTGTTCAATACTCAGCATTAACCAATTGCCTCCAGTCGAGCATAAGTACTTCAGCGGAGTAAGAGCACATTTGTTGTCTAGTACAAATTTTACTTTTTAATATTCTGCTGATCTGGACTGGGTACCAGGAAAACACTGGCAGTGAGCGGCAGCTCGAATGAAGATACAACAGTCAAAATGCTGTTTCAGGAGACAATTATGTCTTTCTGTTTGTTTGCATTAGATTTTAATTAAGAAGCAATTTTAGTTCATAAGGCATTCTATTGAAAGACTGCTGATTTATTAGCCAGACATTCAGTAATGTGATTGATTGTTCTTGTACACAGTGGATTAACTACAAGTGCGTTGTGCCAGAATGCCTGAAAAATTGAATGCCTATTTCAGTATGCTGCTAGAGTCTCTGGGTAAGACCTTTTTTCAATGGGTTATGCAGGAGGCTAAACTGCAGGGTCGAAATCTTCTATGGTACAGTACTCCACAACAGCATTCTAATTTTTTTCCGTAGTGGATTTCTTCCTCTTTGCAATTTCAGCTTTGAAATCTAACGAAAGTGACCAGAAAACATCTGTTTGTTATAGAATGAAGGAGAAGAAATAAAAACAAATATCCAAATGGAGCAGTCATTCAAAACTTCCTTCTTTGTTAGAAATCCGTTTACACTCTAAGAAAAGCTGTGATTATTTGCCTCAGGAAATGAAAAGACACATTTGTTTTTTCCTTCCCCACCTGTTACAGCTAGACCCGTCTTCAAGACTTCTAACGAATAAAATATTATGTTTCACGCATTCAGGAGAAACCTCAGAAAGAAACTCCCAAGCTTCAGTCTTCTTTTCTGAGAAGACATAAATATGGCATTTTTGCTGTTATCAGCAAAGATAGTTTGTAGTAGCTGGAGTACAGGAGGTGCATTCCCCCAGCGGGCACTCTGGATTACAGCAGAAACTGGCTTCAAACCCAGATCCCTGGGCCTTTCATCTCATACGCATTGCTTCTGTGACCACAATCTAGTCAAGGATGAGTCTTCGCAGTTACTTTCAAACTCTGAGCTAGCGAAGATCTGCAGCGAAAAAAAAGATATTGAGTATATTTCACTGGTAGGACAAGATACCCACACAAGGGCAAGAAATAAGTAATACTGTTTCAAAACAGATACTATACCCTTCCCTTTCCCTCCTGCTTAACTAACTTTTGTGCTTTTCTGAAATGTACACTGGAGGGATTGCTTCACTGAGCTGTGCAACCCTTCCATGTAATGTCCTCTAAGATCACTTCTAGGAGCTACCATGCTAATCATGCTGTGACAAATACTTGCTTCTCTGAAAGTATCTGCTGAACTTTTCTAACATATCATAATCCATTTGGCAGAATCATCCCCTTTTTTGTGGAGTAGACAGGTAGGTTATGCCGAAATCCACATCCAGCAAGGTATTGCTAAAGGAAATCAGAAAGAAAACATAGAAGTGAAAATCACTACCTTTACTTACATTTTACAGAGGTAAAAAATAAGTCTATTGAACCTTCTAGATCACAGAATCACAGAATCACAGAATGGTAGGGGTTGGAAGGGACCTCTGTGGGTCATCTAGTCCAACCCCCCTGCCGAAGCAGGGTCACCTACAGCAGGCTGCACAGGACCGTGTCCAGGCGGGTCTTGAATATCTCCAGAGAAGGAGACTCCACAACCTCCCTGGGCAGCCTGATCCAGGGCTCCGTCACCGTCAGAGGGAAAAAGTTCTTCCTCATGTTCAGACGGAAATTCCCCTGCTTCACTTTGTGCCCATTGCCCCTTGTCCTGTCGTTTGGCACAAACTGAAAACAGTTTGGCCCCATCCTTCTGACACCCACCCTTCAGATATTTGTAAGCATATATTAAGTCCCCTCGCAGACTTCTCTTCTTCATGCTGAACAAGCCCATCTTTCTCAGCCTCTCCTCGTAGGAGAGATGCTCCAGTCCCCTCACCATACTTGCAGCCCTCCGCTGGACTCTGCAGTAGCTCCTCATCTTTCTTGAACTGGGGAGAGCAGAACTGGACACAGTACTCCAGATGAGGCCTCACTAGGGCAGTGTGGAGGGGAAGGAGAACCTCCCTCGACCTGCTGGCCACAGTCTTCTTGATGCACCCCAGAATGCCATTGGCTTTCTTGGCAGCCAGGGCACACTGCTGGCTCATGGTTAACCTGTCGTCCACCAGGACGCCCAGGTGGTGACCTCTCCAGCAGGTCGGCCCCAAGCCTGTACTGGTGCATGGCGTTGTTCCTCCCCAGTTGCAGGACCCTGCACTTGCCTTTGTTAAACCTCATCAGGTTCCTCTCTGCCCAGCTTTCCAGGCAGTCCAGGTCACGCTGAATGGCAGCACAGCCTTCTGGTGTATCCACCACTCCTCCCAGCTTTTTGTCATCAGCTAACTTGCTGAGGGTACATTCTAACTCTTCTTCTAGGTCGTTAATGAAGAAGTTAAACAAGGCTGGGCCCAGTACTGACCCCTGGGGGACACCACTAGTTACCGGCCTCCAACTAGACTCAGTGCCGCTGATGACAACCCACTGAGTTCTGCCATTCAGCCAGTTCTCAATCCACCTCACTGACCACTCATCCAGCCCACACTTCCTGAGCTTCCCTAGGAAGATGTTATGGGAGACAGTGTCGAAAGCCTTGCTGAAGTCTAGGTAGACAACATCCACGGCTGATTTAAAGAATAAAGTAAAATCACTCATGATCTTCCACATAACCAATGGGAGGAAACTGTTGTTGCATTTATTTTGCTGTCCAATATTAGACTTCTGATGATGGGCTAAACTCTAGGCTGACATTACTATGTTCAAGCAACTGTCATTGACAGCGTAATTCTTTATTCCCTTAATAAAAATTCAGTAACGTTCCTGGTCCCTCTGGAACAATATTTTTGTCCAACTTGCTACCACAGGACTAAAAGTAAGCTACTTATATCTAGCCACAAGGACGTTTTGGGTATAGTAAATTGCCACTGCAGGAGTTTGTGAGGTTTATAGGCAGGATAATATGAACTGTGAGCTTGGCTTAGCAGGCATCCCTCGCTCACTCTGGAAAATACATAAACATGAGTGAGGTCGCTGGTACCATGCTGAAGAAAGGTAATGTGGAACAAGATGATTTGGTGAACAGGATGTGGTGAGGAAATCCACTACAGGTGGGAGCTGAGATTCAGTATTCCATTTAAATCATTTGTAGGTTAGAGCTAGAGTAACCCATGCCTTTGCCTTGACTATAGCAAACAGAAGAGACCAGGAGGGCCAGTAAGAATCCTACCTCATTGTTTCAGCCTCTCTGTTCACTAAAGAGTTCTACTGATGCCAAATGCGACTATCTCCCTTCTCCCTGGATTTCTTATGAGATCTATACAGTCACAGACAAGAATCTGACTCTTTAGTTTACCTGAGGAGGAAAGGCTTTTCAGAACTGAGACGAATCTTAATTTCATTCTGCTCAGAAAGCAGTGCAGCAGAATGATTTTAATCTCAGGCAGTTTTCTCCTTCAAGGTCTGTTTCTGCTTTCTCTGTGAAGAAAAGGTGTCAAATATTACCTGCATCAGCCAGCCATTTTTACCTGCATGCTGTAGGACCAGATATTTCATCAGTGCATCCAGCAATGGACACATCACCAACAATCTAGAAGAGCTCACAGTCCATCCCTCTACAAAATCCTGTGGCCTAGAGGAAAGGTTTTCTGGGGAAAAAGACTGTTTTTCAGTACTATTTAACTCTTTATCCCTGGGTGGAAACTTCTGGATCCCGGCACGATCTTCTTGTTACTTATTTACTTCTGGGGAATTGACAGCAAGGCAAAGAGACTGAGCCTGCGATGCTTACAGAGGATGACTCCTAGATCTGACAAAATTTAGCAAAAAGAGGCCAGTATTTTGCACAATGATTTAGAGCACCCAGTAAAATCATGTTAACCTACTGTTTAAATTTGATTTTTGTTACACTGGAACATCAGCCAGACCGTGCAGATCTCCAAAATTCATCACTTCCCTGGAAGTGGCAAAATGTTGGTAGCTGAACTAAAGTTATGGCTTTACTCAGAATGAAAACATGACATGAAAGTGAGTACAATGATTATGAAGGTCATTGTCAAGCCACTGTCCTGTCAGCCCAGTAGATACAACTAGGCTGATAGCTTGGGTCTACCTGAACGTTTTGGATTTGGTTTCTTCTTATAACCATAAGCACTTGCAATTTTAAAACTTCTATTGTTATGGAATAGGAATTATTCAGTTTGGTTGGACAGAAGCTCAAAATTTCTCCTGTCTGTAGACTGGAAAGGGAAGGAGAATATTTTCTTTCTTCTAAACACTTTCTCAGATTTAATAAAAATCATAGTGCAGAAGTAAAGTAAGGGGAAAGGCAGGTGAAAAATAATTAACTAAATACTTACAAACCTAATAATTTTTTTTTTTTTTTTTGCAAATAGTCTATGTTTTAAGCTACAAGGACCCCTTTTTTACCACACCTACTTTAATTGTCTTTCATCTAATAACTGCACTGCAGTAATACTAAGAGTGCAATTCAGGTGTTTAAATATGAGTTACCTAGGGATATTTAAGACCCCCTTGTAAAACCTGTCTGGTCTTCTGCTGCCTCTGCAGAAGGGTATTAATCTCTGTCAATTCTGTGTGATCATCAGGCCATTACACTTGACTGTGTAAAGCAAAATTAAACCACTGGAAAAGACAGTCCTACAATTATCGTTAGGCTGAGTGGTGATTTGCATTCCCCCATGGGACTAAACTACTCATTTGTCACTGCTAAGAGCAACACAACTTTAGGTTGAATGCACATCAGCTCAAGGTTATTATTTAGCACTTAATTTTCCAAACTGGTTTGTTAGTTGCAATGTACTGGTGGATATTTTTCTTTCTCTGTATCCTTTACACTGTCTTTCTAGTGTGAAGCCTGGGATTCAAGGGTTGTACTGGTAAAACAGCAGGTTCTTCATCAGTGGATATGCATACTAATCAAAAGCACCGTGGAGCTGAGGAAAGCCTGGGGCAGAGAAAATTTTTCCTAGTTTGCCACTATTTCCAAAGCACTTATCAACTGAGAGTTGATCTATGGCTCTATTGAATGCAATCACATTAAAGAGTAATAGCCTTGTGCTGAATGCTGCAGGAAAACATAGCAGTAAATATCTAATATTTTTTCTCCTTCCCCATTTCTTCCTCATCTATGCAAAGAGGAAAAAATATCCCTTCCCTTTGTTTTTTGACACCTAAATTATACGGTCCTATAGATACTACACTTAAAAGCACACGACAGGACTATTTTAGATTTAGTGCAAGTTTAGCCATCATTCTACCCTGTGCTGAAATCCTCATGCTGATAATATTAAGCTCTTTTCTGGCTCAGAAAGTCCTTCAGCCTGACCTGTTAAAGCTGATCCAACAGTCTGTCCCTCAGTTCTGGGTTGTGAATATTCTGCTGGTGACTCTCATCCCTTGAAGGGATCATGTTTGGTTTTATGACTTCATTTGTCCTCTTATCATCTATCATCAGTGCTTTTTCATACTACCTCCAGAGAAATTTCATCAGGAGCATTCAGACATCCCATTGACAGAGCAGCCCCAGCACGCTCTGCACTGTGGATGGGCAGAACTGAATGGAAAGGAATTGAACAGAGTACTGATAATACTGACAGCATTTTTCATGCTACTGTCATGGGCTTACGAGGGAGATGAGGAAGAAAGCAACAAGAAATCCAAAAACAGTGCTCCAAGTATGCCATGAATAGGTGTCTGGCACAAGCAGGGTGTCAGAGAAGTGTTTCACACAAACAGGAAGACAGACCTGTATCTGCTAGAGAATAATCCAAATACTGACATGCTTTCTGAACATTGAACCACCAGCCAACAAGCCAGCTCCTCAAATGAAGAGATAAAACTGCAAGAAAATACATTTCCTGGGCATAGAAAGTAGTATTTTTAAACAGTGCCAAGGTAGGGTCCCCAGAACTTGCTACCTTTGAACATCCTATGGACTGGAAAAATACAATTTGGTACATTAAAGGTAGGAAAGAGTATTTTCACTCTATAACTTCAGGAATGCCTATGTCAGGAGTCTCCTGTAAGCAACAACAGACACATGTGTGTCCTTTCAAGAGGCCATTCCAGCTACACCTAATGCTGTTACTTGTACCCTGCTTGATCCTCACCCTCTTCACTTTACTATATGGAGATCATAAATCGTGTCTTTTATGTAGGTAGTATCCTAAACTGAGTACCTTCAGTCTGGGTGTTGACAATATCTTCCCAAGTAATTAGGCAGGCTGTTCTCTTTTTCTTGACAAAACTGAGTGTGTATCTTCAGCGATCAGACCTTCATCTGTGCTGATTTTCGCACTGCTCTGACAACTTTAGAAGAAAATTACAACTTCATTCGTGTTGGCCGAACGACAGTGTACTCGTAATATCTGAAAGCTGGTGCACTGAACTTGCAGAGAATTCACAGAACTTCAAATCATGGAATCATAGAATCATAGAATCATAGAATCATAAAATATTTGGGTTGGAAGTGGACCTTTAGAGGTCATCTAGCCCAACCACCCACAGTGAGCACAGACATCTTCAACCAGATCATATTGCTCAGAGCCCCATCCAACTTGGCCTTGAATGTTTCCAGGGATAGGGCCTCCACTACCTCCCTGGGCAACCTGCTTCAGTGTTTCACCACCCTCAGTGTGAAAAATGTCTGCCTTATATCTGGTCTAAATCAACCCTCCCTTAGCTTAAAGCCATTACTGCTTGTCCAATCACAACAAGCGCCGCTGAAAAGAATTTCCCCATCTTTCCTATAGGCTCCCTTTAAGTACTGAATGGCTGCTCTAAGGTCTCCCTGCAGCCTTCTCTTCTCCAGGCTGAACAGCCCCAACTCTCTCAGCCTTTCCTCATAGGACAGGTGCTCCAGCCCTCGGATCATCTTTTATGGCCACCCTCTGGGCCTGCTCCAATAGTTCCATGTCTTTCTTGTTCTGGAGGCTACACAGCTGGATGCAGGATTCCAGGTTAGGTCTCATCAGAGCAGAGCAGAGGGGCAGAATCCCCTCCCTTGACCTGCTGGCCACTCTTCTCTTGATGCAGCCCAGGGCACTGTTCGCTGCCTGGGCTGCAAGCACACATAGGTGGGTCATGTCTAGCTTTTCATCCACCAGTACCTGCAAGTCCTTCTTGGCAGGGCTGCTTTCAGTCCCTGCATCCCTCGGCCTGTATTGATAGCGGAGGCTGCCCCGAGCCAGATGTAGGACCTTTCATTTGGCCTTGTTGGACCTCATGAGGTTCACACAGGCCCACTTTTCAAGTTTGTCCAGGTCCCTCTGGTTGTCATCCCATTCTTCTGGTGTATCCGCTGCACCACGCAGTTTAGTGTCATCTGCAAACTTGCTGAGGGTGCACTCGATGTCGCTGTCTAAGTTGCCATTGATGAAAATATTAAACAACACCGGTCACAGTACAGACCCCTGAGGGACACCACTTGTCACCAGCGTTCGTCTGGATATTAAGCCATTGGCCACTTTCCTCTGGTTGCAACCTTCCAACAAAATTCCTTATCCACCCATCAAATCCATATCTCTCCTATTATTTACTAATTATGAATAAATATAAATAAAATAAATAACCACATTGTCCAAGAAGGAAAACTATTTACTTGCCCTGCTCATAAATTGTCTCCTAGTTGTAGGGTTTCTGGAGAAACAGGGACATATTGTGAGCAATCCAGACACTCTGAATATGGACTCAATCGGTTTGTAGTAGTGCAGGCTTCAAGCAGCACAAGCCTCAAGTCCTTTCTCAGGCTGGCTGTGGGAAAACAAACCTTTCTCAGGCCAGTTGCGGGAAAACAGACCTTTCTCAGGCTGGCTGTGGGAACCACAATCGTTCTCAGGCCAGCTGCAGGTAAACAGTCTTTCTGTGAATACTGACCAATCATAGTTTGAGTATTAATCATGCAACCAGGGTGTTTTATTGATAGATGTTTTTATGTATAGTAACAAATCATAGTTGAGTATTGTATCGAGTGTTTATGTATAGTGACTAATCACAATTGAGTGCTTTCTATATAATCTAGATTCTTTGCTAATAAAGTTGACTGTTATGGATCATATTGGTCGAGCCCTTGATGCCGCCGCAACACCTAGTCACATACTATTGTCCTAAAGAAGATGGTCAACTAAACAGAACTCCAGCCCAGTTCAGGGAAAACATCCTGAGATCTGTAATTATGTTAGAGAACTTAAATGATAAGAAAATAAAAATTTGAAATGGAAAATAAGTAAAATGTAGAAGTGATGTTTAACTATGCTAGAAAATACAACTATAGGAAAAATCTTTAGTGGATTTGGTCTCTCTGTCTGCATCTGTGTATTTTATCATTATAACACGTAACTACAGTGTAGAAGGTGTTAAATTCTTTCCTTAATAGTGCCATGACTGTGTTGGAAAACTTACTTTTACTTAAAGGTAAAGCAGATAATCTTGCAATTTTTGAGGAGTTTTTAAAAGGCTCTTTAAGATACACTTACATTGGCAGTGGAACACAATGAAACCTCCACTGTTTTTAAAGGCTTTCTAAAAGCTTTGAATGAAAAGGGATATTTATATGCTCAATAATGCCGCAACCCTTCAATCCCTTCAAAAGGCTACGACAGAACTGAGCCATTTACTGGACTTTGTGACAATTCAAATACATACACAAACACATACAACAAAAAGGCATTGTGCATCTCCATATAAATCTGTTGATTGCTGGACTGGTAAAGTTTGATTTTTGCTCTAACTTGTTTAATGACATGCTTCAGATCCTCTGAGCTGAAGAATGGTAAGGTCTAGACCGACTGCTCGCAGGGCTCATTGATGTTTATTCCCTTGGGTTACTTCACACAAGCTCTGAGGAAGGTTCTACAGTGGAGAAGTGAAATAAAACAACATTTCCATTTCTAAACTTCTACTGCTGAGTTAAATAATCATGCTTAATGACATCTAGCTTATTCTTATAGTCAATGATTCCCTAAGCTAAAGATTTCCTGTTGCAGAGTTTCGCTAGGTAAAGAGGTTTAGTCAAGCAAAAAAGAAAAGCAAAACCGGAAGTAAAATCTGTGTTTCAAATATTCTTGGGAGATAAGATCAAAGTACAGAGTTTTAACTGTTGCATACTAATATTCTTCCCTGTGTTAACAGCATCCTACACAATCTCAGGGTAAAGATAAAATCTGTTACCGTATTTATTTTCCTCACATACTTGAATGTGTCTTCCACAATAATTAACCAAAACACAAAGGGTGGATGTAAAATAAATCAGAATATAACAAATCAAGCTGTCCTACAGCAAAATAAGAAAGGTCTGTAATAACATATCCTTTGTGTCAAGCCGTTATTGTTAATCAATCATAAAGACTTGTCAAATTAATTGGCAGTGTCAATACAGGTAACACATTAATGCTGTTCTTCAACAAGCTTCTTTTTTAACAGAAGAAAGAATGAAGGCACAAACCTACTGGCAGACCCTTTCCTACAGATGTGTGAAAGCTGTGCGTGAGTTACAGATATTAATTGCCTACACAATTACAGGTAGGGTGAGTAAGATATCTGTTTGATTGAAACAGCAACAAGTATGATTATATTTGCCAACCATTGATTTATTTTTCTTCAGTCATGGTTATAATCGTCTCTCTTAATTAGTTTCTATGAAGAGTGATATTTTAAAACTGTAAGAATTTAATTTGCTTCTTCCAATAAGTGTATATTTCACAGAATCACAAAATGGTAGGGGTTGGAAGGGACATCTGTGGGTCATCTAGTCCAACCTTCCTGCCGAAGCAGGGTCACCTACAGCAGGCTGCACAGGACCGCGTTCAGGTGGGTCTTGAAAATCTCCAGAGAAGTAGACACCACAACCTCCCTGGGAAGCCTGTTCCAGTGCTCCGTCACCCTCAGAGGGAAGAAGTTCTTCCTCATGTTCAGATGGAACTTCCAATGCTTCAATTTGTGCTCATTGCCCCTTGTCCTGTCACTGGGCACCACAGAAAGAAGTCTGGCCCTGTCCTCCTGACACCCACCCTTCAGATATTTATAAGCATTTATTAGGTCCCCTCTCAGCCTTCTCTTCTTCGGGCGAAACAAGCCCATCTTCCTCAGCCTTTCCTCATAAGACAGATGCTCCAGTGTAATTGATTGCTAAATGCACTGGCTCAAGTTATTGATCAGAATATTGTTTTTCTTAAATTATCTGTATGAAATTTAAGTCAAAGTGTTTAAAAAATTGCTACACATAAGTTTCAGAAGTTGCAAAGTTTCACATCTAATCCTTCTGCATCTGAACTCATAAAGTCAGTACTGCTCCATGTAGGATCATTATTAAGGTTAGATTGAAGGATTCAGGCATAAGACTGTGATATGGAGTCTTTGAGGAAGAGCTTACATTTCTAATAAATAAGTAGAGAGTGTCATGAACAAGGCCCTCATCTTGGCTGATCTTCAGCTACAAGTTTTATTTTTCCTTGTTTGTTACAAAAGTTCACTTACATAAGCCCAAGTGAAAGGCAGCTAATATTTGCTAACCTTTTCAAGAATTTAATAATTCATGTTTACACTATTTCTTCATCATTATTCACATTCATATTGAAAGATCATCTATGCTGCACAAATTTCATGTTAAATTAAGCTGACCTTGTTTTTCCTAGAGAGAACAAATAATGACTGATTGATTGGTAGTTCCCTTCAACACCTTAACACCTGCTGGCCTTGGTAAATTTCCTGCTATGTGATAATCATCATTAATGTATCCACTCACATTTATGGGTTCTTGACGGGAGAGGAGTTCATGTTTCCTGGCACTAATGGAAAGCCTTAGGGTGTAAAACAATGTTAAAGTGTTCTTCAAGCAGAAGCAAGAGAAATATGAAAAATATGAAAATTAGGAGGCTGTTTAAGCCTCTTTTAAAAGATACAGAAAATGTATATGCTTACCAGATTAACAGTTCTTGCATCACTGCAATTTCAGGAATGCCATTTTTGTTTGACCTTCCTGTGAACTTGAGATTCCTTAGTCATCAAATGCAGGTGTTACTGAAGAGATTAACTTGGCTCTGCCCAAGAGGTCTGCATATCTGGTGGTTCACTGACCTTGCTGACCTCCTAAATCACACATAGATTTCAGCTTCTTATCTCTAAGGAGTGAGATGGATTCAGAAGATTTTTCGGAGAGGCACCAAAGAACCACGTGGCTGCTCCATCACCCCTCCCCCCTGATGGGGTACAGAGGACAAGGGGAAGGAAAAGGCAAGACTCAGGGTTCGGGATACAGACAGTTTAACAGAACAGCCAAGGAAGCGAATAGTAACAATAGTAATATTGATAAAAAGAACAAATGAAACAAGGGAATACACAGGGCAACATTCTCACCGCTCAGCATGCTCCTGAGTAAGGATCACCCTCTCCTGCCAGCTCCCCCACTTAAAGCTGACCGTGACAGACATAGTAGTATGGAATACCCCATTTGTTTATCTAGTTTGAGTCAGCCATCCCAGCTTTGTCTCCTCCTGGCTTCTTGTGAAAATTAACCCTATACCAGAAAAACCCAGGCCTGACTGTAACAATAAAATAATTTCTTACCTTCCACAGCTGTAAGATGGACAGGAAACAGACTGGAGAGTAAATCCTTCTCACAGGTGAAGAGGCAGAAAGCCCAAATGGCTAATTAGACAATGCTGTGAGGGCATAACCTATAGTCTTACCTCAGATCCTTACCACCCAGCAACTAACTCTGGCATTCATAACTGAAGGCAATATTTCTAGGCAGTGAAATACTTTTTGCCAAACATTCTGTTGTCTGGAAAGTGTATAATTCATTTTATTTATTGCAATACTTGCCATTGAACTACCTGACCATTTTGTAAGGCATTGTACACCAATGTCTTAATTTCTTCTCACTTCTAAGAAGTGATTTACTTCACAAAATAAGACTTGAAATTAGAAGGGCACTTTCTACCTTTCCAAAGCCTTTGCACAATTGTTTTATTAATACATAGTGTTAACAAATACAAAATTTCATGATTACATTGTGTATAGTTTAGAATACACACCCATGTGCACCAAATGTATACTCTTAAACTGGTTAAGTTCACAGAATACCTGTTAGATGCACAAACACCCTCCATTCTTCAATACTTCTTTGGATATACGCAATCATGAACATACAGTCTCAGTAATACAGTTGAAACGTCTTGTATCATGATGTATTTGCAAACAGAAATAAGGCTTAGTCCTCTAATCAAAATTATTTGACCTTCCTGAATCCAGATGGAAGACAATTAAGGAGAAAATTTCCTTTAATGTGAAAAAAGAGGGTTGCTTACTGCTTGTCTAAGCTGAGGGCACTGAGGGTTATTCCTTATACTGTACTAGGAGTAAAGGCAGGTTTTGCAATCAGGCGAAGAGAGATGAACTGTAAACTAGCATTGCTGCAAACTGGAACAACTTTTCTAGACAAAAAAGTGAAACAAAGAAATATGTTCTCTGTGGCAAGAGGAAGGAAAAGAACTAGCTAAAAAAAAAGAGACAGAAAAAATGAAGGAAAGAAGGAAAGCAGGAATGAAGGAAAAAAGAAAGAGAGAAGGAGAGAAAGACGAAAGAGAGAAACACGAAAGAGAGAAAGAGAGAGAGAAAGAGAGAAAGGAAGAAAGGGAGAAAGAGAGAAAGAGAGGAAGGAAGGAAGGAAGGAAGGAAGGAAGGAAGGAAGGAAGGAAGGAAGGAAGGAAGGAAGGAAGGAAGGAAGGAAGGAAGGAAGGAAGGAAGGAAGGAAGGAAGGAAGGAAGGAAGGAAGGAAGGAAGGAAGGAAGGAAAAAAGGAAGGAAGGAAGGAAGGAAGGAAGGAAGGAAGGAAGGAAGGAAGGAAGGAAGGAAGGAAGGAAGGAAGGAAGGAAGGAAGGAAGGAAGGAAGGAAGGAAGGAAGGAAGGAAGGAAGGAAGGAAGGAAGAAAAAGAAAGAAAGAAAGAAAGAAAGAAAGAAAGAAAGAAAGAAAGAAAGAAAGAAAGAAAGAAAGAAAGAAAGAAAGAAAGAAAGAAAGAAAGAAAGAAAGAAAGAAAGAAAGAAAGAAAGAAAGAAAGAAAGAAAGAAAGAAAGAAAGAAAGAAAGAAAGAAAGAAAGAAAGAAAGAAAGAAAGAAAGAAAGAAAGAAAGAAAGAAAGAAAGAAAGAAAGAAAGAAAGAAAAAGAAAAGAGCTGTGAAGAAATTGTGATTATTCTATTTACATCACATCCAAAGTTTTAACAAAAAGAAACATGCTTTTTCCATGACTGCACCTCCATTTTCGCCTTGCTGATGGGACAGTCTGATTACACAGTCTGCTTAACTGCATTTATTCTTAGTATGATCAAAAATATTGCAGGGAGATTATGATGCTTATATTCCACAAACAGATCCTGGTAGCGAACAGTAAAATACGCTTCAGAGAGACCTCTCAGTCCCTCACAGGTCATCAGTCTATGATGCCAAACCAGACATGGCCACTGGACTAAACTTAATCACTTTACACAAAGTGATATCCAGTGCCAGTTGAAAAGTTTGAATTAAATTAAAACTGTGGCCAAGTGTGGAGTTCTGGCTGGACGAGAAGGGACATAGCTTGGTGCCGTTGAGCAACTCAGGTTCCGATTCGGAGGTGTGCCTTGAGAACGGTGAACACGGAACCCTGTTGGGAAGGCAGAGCGACGAGCTCGGGACATTGGAGCAGGGGGACTGTCACATCGCCGTTTCCTGCCACACTGTCACTTCCTTCCTGCCACGTTGTTGTTTCCTGCCACAGTACTGTTTTCACATCGAGATGCAGCTCTGCACCAAGCACAACGAGTTGCGGTAGTTTTGCCTATAGATGGATTGGGGGTCTAACCAATCAGATGCTGTAATTTCTTTGCTATGTAAACCTTGTTTTGCTGACTAATAAAGGTGAACGATCTATACTCATATTGGGGTGATGTCGTTACAACGGATCCGTAAGCCACGCCAACAGCCAAGATACCAGAGGGAAACATATTTCAAAGGCCGTGTGAGCCATTTTCCTCCAAAACCTACTTGCAATGCAAAAATGTAACAAGTTTCCTTAGCAACAAGCATTTCCTTGTCAAAGACTTGCTCTCCCAGAACATACCCATTATGGCTTATTTATCCCATTATCTCGATGTAAGACAGTGCTAACAAAAAACATTCATTACTGCTCAGTCCCCACATTTGCATATTGTTTTTAAGCTCTTGAATATGCGAACAATAACACACTTAATGGAGGTTAGTATAAGCTTTTATTACTACAGTTAAGCTAGTAAGTCTAAATAGAAATGAAAAATACTGAAAATTTCTTTAAAGCACTAATGAATCTTTTCCAGAACTTCTATTGAGACTGTATTTTTTTGCTAGTGACCCCATAAAATAGTGGATTCAATTAGTATGCTGTTATTCTTTCTAGCCATTTCATAGCATTTCATTCTATTACTTTATCTGAAACAGTTATTTATTTCACATTAGAGATAAACTGTGGTTTTACGTTGCTAACAATAACTAATAGATGTTGATGCTCAGCCAAATTATTTTATAGACTTGAAGATTAAATACATCGATGCATTATCCATACTTCTTCCACTACAAAAGAAATCCCACTAGTAAATCCCTAAAGAGAATTTTTCCTCAGCAAAACAGGTGCCTGGTTAGGAACCTTGGAAGACTGTCAGTGGAGGTGTTCAGAGAAAGAAGGCTTCATTTCCTTTCCTTGTGACTGGGGTGTGATGTAGGTCCTGCTCCCATGCGTGCTGACTAGCTGTTTGCACCTCTGAAAAATCTGACAGGAACAGGGGGGTACAACTGCACGCCTCTCTGTGCTCTTGTTTGATGGTCTCATCCTCCTCCCACATAGCAGCTGAAGCCCTTCCAGAAGCTGTTAATTGAGTTTATACTACTGAGGCCCAGAGAACAGACATTTGCTGCGGCTTAATCTTCAGATTACTTTATATACATACCATGATAAAAGTTTTGAGTACCACTTGTTCAGAAGTTGTTGGAGTGGTTAAAAAAGAGTAGTCATTCTACAGATAGACCATTTTGTTTGATGCAATGACTTGAAAGTGGTTAATAGAATCTCAAGACATTTTCACATTTTCAACAATTACAAAACTTTCTTTTGGACATAACACAGGTTTGGGGAGTATCTGTGTTAAAAGAGATTTTTTTCAGGGAATTGCTGCTGAAAACTACAAATAAATCTGTTTTGCATTCATGAGTAAAGAATATCCTAGCAATAAATACTTAAAAAGAAAATTTCCGGTGTGCAGCCTTTTCTGGATAAAGAAAATCAATAGGTGTATAGCACATATCTTCTGTGAATTTAAAGCATATCCTGTTTAAGAGCTGAGACACCCAATCTCCCTTCTCTAGCAGCAAACTTGGTTTCGGGTGTGACAGAGTTAATTTCCTTTCTGTTAGCTGGTGTGCTCTATTTTGGATTTGGGATGAAAATAATATTGATAACATACTGATACATTTGGTTGTTGCTAGGCAGTCAAGGATTTTTCAGCTTCTCACATTGGCCTGGCCTGTCAGGTGCAGGGGAAGCTGGGAGGGGACACAGCTAGGACAGACAGCCCAAACTGGCCAGAGGGATATGATGTCATGCTCAGAGTATAAACTGAGGGAGTTGGTCGGGGGCAGCGATCACTGCTTGGGGAGGTGCTGGGCATCATTAGTCAAGTGGTGAGCAATTTCACTGTGCATCACCTGTTTTGTATCTTTATTACTATTACTGAATATCTCAAGGGTGGGTGTCAGGAACGTGGGGTCAGACTCTTTTCAGTAGTGCCCAGCGACAGGACAAGGGGCAATGGGCACAAATTGAAGTATTGGAAGTTCCGTCTGAACATGAGGAAGAACTTCTTCACTCTGAGAGTGACAGAGCACTGGAACAGACTGCCCAGGGAGGTTGTGGAGTCTCCTTCTCTGGAGATTTTCAAGACCCACCTGGACGCGGTCCTGTGCAGCCTGCTGTAGGAGACACTGCTTTGGCAGGGGGGTTGACCTAGATGACCCACAGAGGTCCCTTCCAACTCTGAATATTCTGTGATTCTGTGATTATTATCGTCTTTTCCTCTGCTTTCCTATTCAACAATCTTTATCTCAGTCCGTGAGTTTTTACTTTTTCCCGTTGTCCTCCCTATCCCACAGGGTGGGGAGAAGACGAGTGAGCTAGCCACGGTTCCAGCCGCCAGACCCAAGGTTTCACCAGTGCCCAATGTCCAAGCTGGCCAAGAGCAGTGGCTGCTCTGGGACAGGGCTGTGCTGAGGGTCCTCACCTCAGCTGAAATACTGCTCTTGAAATGGGGCATTAAAGATGGTCATATACAATCAAGAATAAAGCAAAAAAGATATTTTGAAATCAAATAACTAGGAAGTTTGGTTCTGCCGTCACTTTATCAGTATGATTTTTTATTCACATGACTTTCCCTCTGTAGTTTTTAAGAAACTAAAAACTACTAGATATCACACAGCTCTAAACACTGAGGAGTGAGAAGAGCCTTAAATTTCAAGGACTTACCTGACGGTCTCCTTTTGTTCAGAGCACTTGCTTTTCATGAGAAAATGTAATGCTAGGTGATGGAAAGTAAAAGCAAAAAAATATTTATTTGCTAAAACTTCAAGCTTTTTGAATTAATTCTGTAGGGAATCTGCATGACAAAGGCAAATACTTCTCGTAACAGTTTCACTTTTCAGACAGATATAAGAGGCCGAGAATCAACTCCTGCCTTGTACAAAGTGGGAATATAAAGATAAACTGCAGCAGGAAATCACCGTTGCACAGTGTCACTAGACAGAAGTGGGAGGTGTTTACAGGTCATAGACAGCACTGAAGAGGATTTATCTGCTTCTTCATCAAATCTTCAAGGGAATAGCACTTCTGAGAGCAACCTGTTTTTCTGTTTCAACAAAGGCATCTGCCCCATCAGGAGTTATCGCGACATCCATCTCCACAACCTTGCAAAGGGCCCATTACTGCTGCACTTAAGTTTCTAGTAGGACTGAATGAATTTATATGTGAACTGTTCACACAGGAAAAGCCATAACAGCCAGAGCCATAATGATCAATATATCATACAAAGATGTCATACAAAAAGATCTACTGCATAGTTTGCAATGAAGACTGTCCTGTGACAATCCTCACTCTTGCACTCTAGTCGCTGTTTCTGCATTATAGAATATACAGCAATACTGTTCATTTGAAGACCTCTGAGAAATTGCTAGGGGATTTAGAAACCCATTAAGAAAATATCTATGTGTTGAATGTTGTATAATACCAGACAGTTTACATTTTTTAGTCTCATTTTGTTGACAGGTTAGGAGCAGTACATGTCCACAAACCATGGAGTGAAAATCACTAAGTAGGAAAACCTCACTCTGTTGACATTTAATAAGTATCTTTATTTATAAGCTAACAGTAGGTAACGTGGTTACGCAAGTCCTTGTAATTCACGTCTTAAAAACCTCTTCAGAAAATCCCCATTCAAGTAAAGCATCTCATGCATCTTCTGCAGAGCACCCTCTGCTTTTAACAACCAGTAGACTGGACTCAGGCCTGAGCTTCTGCACTCTGCAGGATCAACAGATAAGGACTTTCAGGGGGATACTTTAATCATTTCATAACACTGAAAGCTGAATTCAGTTTTGCTTGTTAGCCCACACCTACTGAACAAATTCCCTTTTGTTTGTTGTTACTTCACAAAGAGAAAGTTTTCAGGTTGTCCCCGAGGCCTTGAGTGTTAGTAACAGTTTGACTGAGATAATCATCAAACACAAAGGGAGAAAAGCAAGCCACTCTGTTATGTTGTACTGCAAGTCTTGCTTGTGTGTGGTGAGAACTGTATCTACACCAGTCAAATCTCCATGGAAGAAAAAAGAAAACAAAATATAACACTGTCTCACATATACTCCAGTTAGAAGTAAAAACAGGCAGGAAAAATGCTTCTTGAAGGAAAACATTAATATCTTATTCTCTCTTTTAGCCTTTTCAGTATGATGAGCCAAACTAACTTCTGACAGAGGCATCTAGAATTGTGACATCTGAAGAAGAACAAAATACAATAGAGAATTCAGATATGTCACAAAAGGTTAGGTTCTGTGCGTTAAATTCACATGGCTGTAATTTTATTAAACTCCACTGTGGCTAGGTAGCGGCTACTATTTCTATTCTATCAACATGAGTTAAAAAAGTGTGCCTATGAAAATCTAACTGCAAGTGGTGCTGACTTCAGATTCTGATCTGAAGCTCATAAATGTGAGTTGAAATGCCTGGTCTGTTGCACCGGTGTTATCTATTGCAACTGGTAGCAAGGTTAGTAGCTATTAATGATGATAAAGATCTGAAAAGCATAAATCCGGGAAACTTTAATGTAGGTTTGAATCTCCTTCAAGATAAGGAGGACCGTTGAACTAAGAAAGTGTGAACTTCCTTCAATACCGAGTCTAAAACACTTACGCAGTTCTCTTGCGTAGCAGTTCATGAGGAAATACTCTACACATTTGGGACCAAGATCCATGGAAATTGTCTTGTTGAGGTGGCTGTAAACATGTGCATAGAGGGGAATAACAGTGTACAGAAAGACAGAGCCAAGAAGGGGTTTTTTTCCTATTCTCTTGAATCTTGCTAAGAAGTATACACCTGTAGTCAGCTGCAGATGAGGGCTGTCAAGAACAACACACAACAGACTTATACAACATACTATATAACAATATTCCTAGCATTTGTAGTAACTGAAAGTTCAGAATCTGAATTACAGAAAAAATAATTCTAATATTAGTATCAAGATTCCTGATATTAACATCAAGATTAATTATTAAGAATATTAATTTCACATAATATATAAAATAACATCAACTTTATTAATCCCTACTATTTACCTACTTTACCCACAGAAGCTGGACTACTTTATAAAAATAGACATCCATTAAATTATTACTCAAGCAGAAGTAAGGATTCCACATCATTTCAAATCAGCTGGCTTTCATTGAAAATCCCCAAATTAATCTCTGACAAATTTAAAATGCCAGCACAGATTTTTGTTTGGTTTTGGAGTGAGATTTGGTTGGGATTTTTTTTAAAAGATAATATGCTTATTTTGAGACAGGACATGAATTCACCAAAGCTTTTATACCTGGAGCGGGTAGTTAGCCCAAATTTTTGCCATCTGGATTTACTACCTTAACCTCCCCTCAATACTATACATATGAGATCAAATAGTGGTCCTCACAAGTACATCTAGTGCTGTCCCGGTATTCTCTGACGCCAACACAAAGGAATAACCAATGATAATTTTAAACAGCCTTCATGACTCATTAAATTAATTTAAGCTAAAGATTTTCAAAGAACTCTAAGAAAATAAAATACCTACAACCCCTTAAATACTCGGTCTCAAATAAAGAACTTAGTCCTCACTTCTACTGTGGCAAATGAAGTACAATACTGGTGAATGAGATTTTTCCTTCATTCACTGAAATCAACAACCACATTTGAAAAGATCAGGACGTGGTAGTGTCTGAGAGTAAATGAAAAAGGAGATTTGTGGTGTGCAGTTTTTATTGAGGATTTTCTCCCTCTTCCCTTGAGTTATAAGAAAAAAATGACCTGAAGAAGAGATGAAGAAATATGTGGTAACATGGAAAAGTTAAACTGGAGTGTAATTAATATCTAGGACAGGGTGGTTTAGAAGACAAAGGACATCTTCAAAAATGTGTATTTTTTTATTTGATAATTGCTGCATTAAGCAAAAATGTGTATTTTTTTATTTGATAATTGCTGCATTAAGTACCTTGATAATTCAGATGTCAGAGAAGAATTATTGCAGTGAAAGCAAAAGCAGAAGGAAAAAGTGCATAAACATCAAACACGTTGAACAGTGCTTATAATTAGGTCACCCAAAAGCTGGAAATCTTATTAAAAATAAAGGAGCTACACAGAAAAAGAATTATTTTAAGGAGCTTTACAACAATGACAACAAAACCTTTCTAACTCCCTCAAAAGTTGTACTTTGCTTTGTCCCATGTATCACATGAATCTCAGAGTAATTCCCTGTCTTGATGTTACTAAAATCAATACTTTTTGTGCAATGTAAGAGGGCTCTGTAGCTAGTGCAGCAGTATGCCAGGGTGCAGTCTGAAGGGAATCTCACTTTCAGCCTTGGTGTGTCAGAGATCTCAGCCCCACCCAAATGGGAAAGGGAATAAACAGCCATCCAAGTCTTGGTCTGCAATGGCCTCTGAGGCTGGGATGGGAGGTGACAGCAGCCTCATATCCCTGTGGAGATGTACTCTGGTCAGTGAGACAAGGCAGGAGTGAACCAACTGCACTACATCAGGGTGAGGAGCGGGAGATTAACCAGGTGTTTGCATGGACAAGTGTTTGAACTCAAACCGTAAAAAAGGAGGCACAGCGATCACCTGCACTCCACTGAGCAATGGGTAGAGACCCCCAAGACACCATGGGCTGGAAATCTGTGACAAACAGCAACAGAAGGAAAGTTTCTTCTCTGCCTGCAGATATGCGTCTGCAGCACAAGTGGAGTGTCCTGACACCAGCTGAGGAGGAACAAACCCTCTTGGGGTGGTGTCAGACGCAACTGAGAACCAAATCCCTGCACTGACTGGAATCAGGGAGTGATGATAGTTGGGTATTCCCTACTGCAGGAGACAGAAGCACCCATCTGCCAAAAAAAAATTGCTGTCTTGTGAGGTTTACTGCACACTAGATGATCAAACACAGGACACTGGAGAGAGGCTTCACCAGATGATGTGGACCTTGAACTTCTGGCCCTGGTGGCAGGGTCTTTGTGCCAGGGCTGGCAGCAGAGGTCCCCACTGAAAGCACACTGCCCACACCAAACAGCCTGGCACCACGCAAAAAGGCTGACCTGTGGCTGCTGGTTGTGGGAAGGAATAGGAGGAAACTAAACTGGAAAGCCAGCTGAGAATTCAGGGCTCAGAGGAGGTGAGATATGATACGCATGTGCTGGGGGGCATATCATGAGTCTCCTCACGAGCACAGACGTGGTGAGATGGCTCGCAGGACTGGAGTGCTGCTGTGAATGAAGTCAGGCTTTGCAACAAGGGCAGGCAAGAAAGCAAAAAGGAGATGCTGTGTACTCCCCATCAGAGCAGCTTCATGGCACAGAACCTTGCCTTGGCCGTGAGGGAGATCCAGGTGGTAGTTAATGGCTACAGCTCAGTGGAGAGTCCAACATACCTAGGCTGAGAAGCTTCTGCTACAGACAACATACTGAAGCAGTGAAGTTTACACCTTAAAACCTTCATGTAGGCAGAAGTCACACCTAATTTTTCTTTCTCTGCTGAAAGCCAGGAGAGCACTGAATGCTTCCTGAAGAAAGCACCTAAGCTTTTTCTTGGTAACCTCTTCTCCAGGCTGCTCTGGATCTGCCTAAATCTTATTGGTGCTGTGTAGCTCAGGTTTTCTACTCAATGGAAGTTATATTGATAACTTTCACCAGAAGGTCTAATTTGACCCTTGTGTTGGTTCTTGCATTAACTTCAGAAAAGTGCAGTGGCCCGTTCACCCAGCTCTTTGGAAGTGTATGCACAAAATTTATGTACTATCTGTTGCTGTTTGAAAATCCTACTCTATCTACACGTAAGCATATACATTAAAATCATGCAACCATAAAGTCTGAGAAGCACAGGTGATAGGTACCTGTATCAGCCACTGATTGTAGGGTTTCAGTGGTGGGGAGGTGTAGGAGTGCCCTCTCCGAAAGGAGATCAGTTGTGGCTGGTTCTGGCCAGCTCAGAAGCAGATGAAAACAGCTCATCGCTTGCTGAAACTTCACCCTGTCAGCGAAGCACCAATCCTCACATGTATTTAAGAAGGAGGGGAGAATTTAAAAGAGAATCTAAGAGCCATGGGAGTCAGAAGACACTGAAGGAGACATGTGAGGATATATGTTTCTGTTTACATAAAAGGGAGGATGCAGCAGAAAGGACATGTGGAAGGGACTTCACAGGGGACAGGGCTGTATGCACATTCTTGGAAGGAAGCGCTCTGTGACAGAGGTAGGTACACCCCTGAGCGACTGCAGCTTGCCAGTTACCTGGGATTATGCATCTAGCGGGACAATAACCCTGAGGCACTGTGGCCCATGGAGGCCCCACACCATGGAGAAACATCGGTGAGAACCTACGGCCCACAGAGGACCCACACTCTAAGCAGAGGATCAGAAGAAGCAAGGAGTATAAAAAATAAACAAGTAAGAAGCAAGGAGTTGCAGAAAGGAGTTGTCACTTTACTGAGGAGGTTGAGAGCAACTGAGCATAACAAGCATTGAAGGCAAGGGATGTTGAGACTGAGTGTTGGAGGAGGGGTATTTAAAGCTGAGCATGTCAAGGAGAAGGAAAGATGTTTTTATGTTTGTTTAGTTATGTGTTTTTCCCCCAATAATTTAGAGTTTAAGTTACTTGACAATAAATAAAGTAAAACTCCCAGACCTCAGATTGTTGTGCCCATGACAGCATGACCTGAAATCCTTCTTCACTTGTGCTAAGATGATTGTGCTTTTCAGGTTCTCCAATCTTTCAGTCTCCTCATCTTCCCATCACTATCTCCTGGAAATGTTTGATCATTTCATTGCAATCAATTGTTAAAAAATTCGGCTGTTTATGCTGTCCTTGTGAACACTTTTTTTTTTTTGTTATTTGTGTCAGTTTGAAACCAGAATGTCCTGTTAGGGTTTTTGGAAGTAAGAATTGCACCATAGTAAGACTTTAAAATAGACACATATTTGGTGCTAGACCACCAAAAATTATCTGATTTAGGCACTTGAACTTTTAAAATTTTCAAAAGACTTCTAGTCAGAAATGTACATTTATTACTTCTATCTGTCCAACACAGTGAGTGAGGTGGAAGCACCCTTTTGGAGAAGGTGGCTTGCTGGTGGATATCTTTCAGTTTGAACATGAATGATGCTATCAGGATGTTCATGTTAGCACTTAAGAAAGTTTCAACAGAAAGCAATGTTTTGAAATTCCTACTCCAGGCAATAATTTTGTTTGTACAAAACAAGCATTTTTTTCTGTACAAATGTACAATGTGTACATTTCAAAAATTGAGACTTCTCAGAAATGTTGCTGGAATAGAATGATAAATACAAGGACGTGTTCCAGTTGTCAAAGAGAATACAAGTGATTCGTGTTGCATCTGCAGCTCTTGGGAGCTGCAGAAGTGAGAGAAAATCAACTGCACTAAGTTCTGCTAAAACACATCCCAGCAGAGAGTTCTTGCTCCTGAACTCCTTGCAACCCAAACAGATAAGAGAAGACAAGAAAGTATTCTTTAAACTACTTTACAGATGTCTCTTAAAAAATAGAGATTTAAGGTCTGTAGGTAAACTTTTTATCTGTAACAGGGCTTAAGGGACTTGGCTCCATTCTGACTTCAAAAGACTGCAATTCAGATCCTAAAACTCACTGCAACTTAACTGTGATTTCACATGTCTTCCAAAACTGAAAGTTCAGACAGCTCATCAGAAAGTTTAAATCGAGTATTTGCAAAAAAACAGTGAGATACTTTATTTTAATATTTTTATCATGCTAAAGATTTTGTAGGTTTTGTCATGAAATTATAAATACACAAAACTTCATCTTTAACTATTTGAGAAAATGTATTGAAGTCATGTTTCAGTCTGAACTCTATCCGTACACATTTGTAAAAGCAAATCATGTGATATTCAGCATTTCTTTTCAACTTATCTATAGAAAAGACTGTAGGTCTAAAAAGCTTTAAAATATCTATACTGAGCTGAGCTTTATGTTAAAAATTTTATCCTCACATGAGTGGGTTACACTAGGTATTGCTTTATTCACAACTCAGAGTTGGGCCATCACCTCAGTGAGTGGCCAAGCTTAACTCATTAGACCAGTTTATAGACATTTATTAAACTGATTACATCAACTCTAGAATCTTCGTAAGTTTCTAAGCAACTGTTCTGTTCCTTTACGTACATCATTTATTAAGTTCTTTCTATTCTTCTGTCTTTGTAGAATTCTTCCTCGCTGGTTTCAGGCCTTGCTTGGTTTCAGGGTGATCTTGGCTTCTTTTGTGAATTCTGTTTGAGTCAATCCATACAATTAATCTCTATCCCATTTGCACACATACACATTGTATGGTTTCTTAACACAGCTGTGTTTACACAGCTGAATCTACGTTCTAGTTCTATGATTTTATTCTATTCTATAATCAATATTTATAATCAATCTCTAACATTCCCTCCTTTTGTTTTTATTGCATTGTTGCAATTACTAATTACTGTATTTCCAAACTTTTTTTTGACATTTCTCAGTGATATACATTAAACAAGTTAGTATACATTGAAGAATCACAAACAGACAAACAACAATTATTACAACAAAGAATACCTGGACTGCAGGAGATACACTTTGATACCAATAAGTATGATTTTTCATCTGGGAAAAAGAATCCTGGAGGTACAAAAGTATTGAGTGATTTGCTCATCTCCATCCAAAAGGCTAGTTTTTGCTGGAACATAAGTTCCCAGAACAACAAGAATTCTACCAAAAAGAATTTCTGCAGGAGACACTCCTACAGATTGTCTTGGAGTGTTTCTAATATCCCATAAAACTAAGTTTAAAGCTTCTGGCCACTTTAATACAGTTTGTTTACAAACCTTAACTAGCTTCTCTTTAATATTACTATTCATCCTTTCTACTTGTCCAGAGGACTCCTGATGATAAGGGGTGTGTAATTGTTCTCTAATTCCTAAAGCATGATATATCTGAAAAAAAATAGCTGCCGTAAAGTGTGCTCCTCTGTCTGAGTCAATCATTTCTGGAATGCCATATCTTGGAATTCATTCTTTTAACAAAATCTTAACTACTGATTTTGAATCATTCTTTCTTGTTGGGAAAGCTTCTCCCCTTCCGGATAACTGATCTATAGTCACTAACAAGTATGCATAACCCAGAGTTTTAGGGATCTCAGCATAATCAATTTGGAGCTTTTGAAAAGGAAAGGTGGCCGGAGGCCTTTTATCTTGTGGTGGGTTAGTTCGCAATGTAGCATATTGCTTGCAGAGTTTACAATCTCACAAATCTTTCGTGCTCTAGCGCAAATTCCTGGTGCTGCACACAGTCTTTGAATTCGGGAGGCTATGCTCTCCGGTCCTCCATGAGTTTTCTCATGAAACCAGCGGGTTAAGGGTAATAAATACCTTTTTGGCAACAGAGGTTTGTTGTTCAAAATCCATTGCTCTCCTTGCCTTTGAGCTGCTAGTCATTCCCATAAGGATCATTCATCTTCGGTTAAGGATTCATAGAGTTGGCACATGTCCTGTGGGCTTGTCCATTCTTCCTTTGTTTGCAGTGCAGCCATAAGAAGGTTGCAATGCCTACCAGCTACTCAGCCTTCTTGATCAGTCAAGTGGTTACCTTTTGAGAGGGCATCTTGTTCTCCTGTGTGAGCTTTAATATATATATTACCACTAAAGCTGTCGGCAATTGAATCACTTCCAGTAAATCTTTTATCTGCTTTCCATGAGCAATCATTTTTCCTGCTGAAGTTAGAAATCCTCTCTCTTTCCAGAGGGCACCTGTTGCATGACACACTCCAAAAGTATATTTTGAGTCAATATAAATGTTCACTTTTTTCCCTTTTGCATACCTGTCTGCTTCTGTCCGTGCGAAAACTTCCGCACCTTGCGCTCCCAGAGACAAAGATAGAGGTCCAGCAATTAATACCATTGTTTCTGTCGTCACCGCAAAACCCACAGCCCGTCGTCCTTTATCATAATATGTTATGTCGTCTCGAGACTTGCTAGTAAATGTTAAAATTTGCATACAGTCATGTGTGGAGTCCTGGCTGGACGAGAGGGGACATAGTTTTGTGCGTTGAACAACTCAGGTTCCGATCCAGAAGTGAGCCTTGGGAGCGGCTGACATGGAACCCTGCTGGGAAGGCAGAGCGACGAGCTCGCGACACTGGAGCCGGGGGAACGTCACCATTTTCTGCCGCACTGTCACTTCCTTCCTGCCACGTTGTTGTTTCCTGCCACAGTACTGTTTTCACTTCGAGATGCAGCTCTGCACCAATCACAACGAGTTGCAGTAGTTTTGCCTATATATGGATTAGGGGTTTAACCATTCAGATGCTGTAATAGTTTTGCTATATAAACCTTGTTTTGCTGACTAATAAAGGTGAAAGATCATACTCATATTGGGGTCACATCATTACAACGGATCCGTAACCCATGCCAACAGTCATGAGTATCTTTTTCACCATCAGCTGACAAAGGTAACAACGTGGCAGGGTTAAGCATGTTGCACCTTTCCAATTTCAAATTGTCAGCTAATAACAATACCAATTCAAAACAATGTGCTCTTTGGGGTGAAAGAGACTTTTCAGCATATTGTTTTAACAAAATTTCCACCTCATGGGGTACGCATAGAGTTAGTGCATGTCCTAAAAGAATTTACGTAGATTTTTCTACCATCTCAGCTGCAGCTGCAATTGCTCGGATACAAAACGGACTTCCTTTTACTACAGGATCTAATGTAGCTGAAAAATAAGCTACTGGTCTTTCATGAGGCCCTAAAGTTTGGACTAAAACTCCTCTGGCTGTTCCCTTTATCTCATCACAATAAAGTTTAAAGGGTTTGGTATAATCAGGGAGTCCTAATGCTGGGGCATTCTATAAGGCATTCTTTAGCGTCCGAAAAGTTTTTTCTCTTTCAGAGCCCCATACTATAGGTTCCACCTCCTCATTCCTAGTTGCTTCATGCAACGGTTTTGCTATTTCACTAAATCCAGGAATCCAAGGTTTGCAAAATAAAACTTGCTCTAAAAATGCCCTTAACTGTTTCTTAGTGGTAGGTCTTGGCAGTTCCTGTATTATTTTAACTCTTTCAGGATCAATTTCTCTTTTTCCCGGACTTAATAAAAATCCCAGGTACTTTACCTTAGTCTGGCAAAACTGCAGTTTAGATGGAGAGACTCAATGACCCTTCTGTACCAATTGACAACACAAATATTTAGTATCACGTTTAAAATTTTCGTTTGTCTTACTCACAAGTAAAAGATCATCCACATATTGTATCAAAACAGACGAACAGGGAAAATTGTAAATCATTTCTCAAAATCTGAGAGAAAATAATGGGTGAACTAGTAAAACCTTGCGGCAATCGTGTCCAGGTTAACTGTTTCCCTTGCCAGGTAAAGGCAAAAATATGTTGACTTTGTTCTGCTATTGGTATACTAAAAAAGGCTCCTGTTAAATCAAGCACAGTGTAATACTGGCCCCAAGGTGGTATTTGAGTTAATATCAAACTCGGGTCTAGAACGACTGGATGGGGTGCAATGACATGCTTATTAACTGCTCGTAAATCTTGAACAAATCTATATTCAGGGTCTCCGTCGTTGTCCAACCTGTTTTTACTTACAGGTAAAATTGGGGTATTATAAGGGCTCCTACATTCTTCTAGAATTCCCTCTTTTAATAATTTATAAATTTTTTTACCAATACTAGGAATTTCTTCTGAAATTATTGGATATTGTCGAACAGAAGGAGGTGTCCCTCCTTTTGTTTGGATTACCACAGGTTCAGCTGATTTTAACAGCCCTACTTCATCTCCAGAAGTGCTCCATAATTCATGAGGAACATCAGAGAGTTCCTCAAGGATCTTTTTTCCTTCCTTTTTGTTTTCTGGTATTTTAATTAAAGACATGACAATTACTATTAATTGGATACCAGTTGGAGTTAAAGAGATAGAAGTGCCAAATTCTTGCCATAAATCCCGTCCCAACAAAGACACAGGTGTTTCAGGGGAGACAACAAACTTTCCACAAGCCATTTTTCCTCCCAATACCACTGCAAGGGGAAGCGAAAGGAGCAATTCCTTACCTTCCACCATTCCATCTACCTTTATTTTTTCTCCTGACAACTGCGGAACCAAAAACTTTGATAATGATATTATTATGACCATTTACTATTGCTGTGACATGACCGTGTTTTGGTTTTGGCTGCAGCCGGCAAAAAAACTGCCATGTGGCTGCCCCTTCCCCCTCCGGGGGTGGAGGAGAATGGAAAGAAACAGGCAGAAAAGTGGTGGGTCGGGATAAGGGCAGTTTAACAGAACAGCAAACAAAGGGAACAGTAACAACAAAGATACAGAAAAAGGGAAATACACAAAACAAACCAGCAGAACAGAACCGCTCTCTAGGACCCAACCACCGCTGTGCCCTTCCAAACCACGAGTGAGTTCCCACCGCGCCGCTCCCCCCACCCCACAGGAACCCAGCATGACGGCACATGGTATGGAATACCCGGCTCTGTTTGACCAGGTTGGGTAGGGTCAGCCCACCCAGCTGTGACCCTTCCTGGATTCTGGTGAAAATTAACCCTGTCCTGGCCGAACCCAGGACATTATCCACCCCTTATTCCATACCATCTACGTCGTGCCCAGGTCCCCCATTTTCCAGTTGATCACCAACACTTCTCCTGTCTCCAGATATCATTCCCTTAGTCGATGGATCATCACTCTAAAGTATACATTGAGTTCATTTAATCCATGACTTCGGGCTCCATCTGTCGTAATGGTCTTCCGTGGCAGGAGCGGTGATATGTGGTGATGGGCGGTCACTTGCTGCGTCCGGAGCTAATGGCTGATGTATCTGGTGCGGCCCGTGCCCACAGTCTGCAGGTTGGAGATGTTGATCTTGATGAAGCTGCCGGGTGCCAGTTGTTGAAAACCAGGTCCAGTCCCATCATCGCTGTGCTCTGCTAGGTGTTCATCAGAAAGTCCATCCCTCTTTAATCTGGACGATTCTTACTACGATACTACTGGTACAACATATAACAATTATAACAGTGATAACAGACAGTGACAGGGTTATTTAACAATTAACTTCATACAATTTGTTTGTTTATGGACTATTCTCCCCCAAAATCAAATCCCCATGAGGTACACATCGGACTTCCCCATCCTTCCACATTACCCACCAGGTACACCCCAGTCCTTGAGCAAAAGCAATCCCGCGGATGGGCTTGCCTTTGCCCGAGGCAGGACTAACCCAAAGTGTCTTAGCTAACATGTTCCGCATGTGTACTACGGGGACTTTATCCCCTTCTACAGGGCGCTGAGGTTTTGACTGGGCAGGACCAGCCCAGTTGGTGGATCCTCTGGTGTTAACCAACCAGGTGCCCTTTGCTAAAACAGTATCCCAGTTTTTGAAAGTCCCACCCCCAATTGCTCTCAAAGTGGTTTTAAGCAGCCCATTGTAACGTTTGATCTTTCCAGAGGCTGGTGCATGATAGGGGATGTGACACACCCACTCAATATCGTGTTCTTTGGCCCAGGTGTCTATGAGGCTGTTGCGAAAGTGAGTCCCATTATCTGACTCAGTTCTTTCTGGAGTGCCATGTCACCACAGGACTTGCTTTTCCAGGCCCGGGATGGTATTCCAGGTGGTTGCATGGGGCACAGGGTAGGTTTCCAGCCATCCGGTGGTGGCCTCCACCATTGTGAGCACATAGTGCTTGCCTTGGCGCGTTTGTGGCAGTGTGATGTAGTCAATCTGCCAAGCTTCCCCGTATTTAAATTTTAGCCATCGTCCTCCATACCACTGAGGCTATACCTGCTTGGCTTGCTTGATTGTAGTACATTTTTCACATTCATGGATAACTTGTGCAATGGTGTCCATGGTCAAGTCCACCCCTCGTTCAGGAGCCCATCGGCATGTCGCGTCTCTTCCTTGGTGGCCCAAGGTGTCATGGGCCCACCGAGCTATAAAGAGTTCACCCTTATGTTGCCAGTCCAGATCCACCTGAGCCACTTCAATCTTAGCAGCCTGATCCACCTGGTGGTTGTTTTGATGTTCTTCAGTGGCCCGACTCTTAGGGACGTGGGCATCCACGTGACGGACTTTTGCAACCAACTGCTCCAGCCGGGCAGCAATATCTTGCCACAATTGGCCAGCCCAGATAGGTTTGCTTCTGAGCTGCCAGTTGTTCTTCTTCCATTGCTGCAGCCACCCCCACAAGGCATTGGCCACGATGCAAGAGTCAGTGTAAAGATAGAGCACTGGCCACTTCTCTTGACTGGCAATGTCAAAGCCAGCTGGATGGCTTTCACCTCTGCAAACTGGCTGGACTCACCTTCTCCCTCGGCAGTTTCCGTGACTTGTCGTGTAGGGCTCCATATAGCAGCCTTCCACCTCCGCTGTTTCCCGACAATGCAACAGGACCCATCCATGAACAGGGCATACTGTTTCTCATCTTCTGGCAGCTGGTTATATAGTGGGGCCTCTTCAGCACGTGTCACATCCTCCTCTGGCAATGCTCCGAAATCTTTGCCTTCTGGCCAGTCCATGATTACCTCCAGAATTCCTGGGCAATTGGGGTTTCCCATTCAGGCGCGCTGTGTGATCAGCGTGACCCACTTACTCCAAGTAGCATCGGTGGCATGATGCGTAGAGGGGACCCTCTCTTTGAACATCCAGCCCAGGACCTGCAATCGTGATGCTAGGAGGAGCTGTGCTTCAGTGCCGACCACTTCTGAAGCAGCTCGAACACTTTCATATACTGCCAGAATCTCTTTTTCAGTGGGAGTATAGCGGGCCTCAGATCCTTTGTACCTCTGGCTCCAAAACCCCAGGGGTCGACCTTGAGTCTCCCCTGGTGCTTTCTGCCAGAGACTCCAGGTTGGGCCATTCTCCCTGACTCCGGTGTACAGCACGTTTTTAACATCTTGCCCTGACCGGACTGGACCAAGGGCTACGGCATGAACTATCTCCCGTTTAATTTGGTCAAATGCCTGTCGTTGCTCAGGGCCCCATTCCAAATCATTCTTCTTCCAGGTCATGTGATACAGAGGGCTTACAATGTGGCTGTAATTTGGGATGTGCATCCTCCAAAAACCCACAACACCTAAGAAGGCCTGTGCTTCCTTTTTGCTGGTTGGTGGGCCATAGCTGCTATTTTGTTGATGGCATCCATTGGGATTTGATGGCACCCATCCTGTCATTTTATTCCCAAAAACTGGATCTCTCACGCAGGTCCCTTGACTTCACTTAATGGTGAAAACGGCTTTCAGAAGGATCTGAACTATTTTCTCCCCTTTCTCAAAAACTTCCTCTGCGGTGTCACCCCATACAATGATGTCACCAATGTACTGCAGATGTTCTGGAGCTTCACCCTTTTCCAGTGCAATCTGGATCAGTCCATGGCAAATGGTGGGACTGTGTTTCCACCCCTGGGGCAGTTGATTCCAGGTGTACTGGATGCCCCTCCAGGTGAAAGCAAACTGTGGCCTGCACTCTGCTGCCAATGGGATGGAGAAGAATGCATTAGCGATGTCAGTTGTCGCATACCACTTGGCTGCCTTTGACTCCAGCTGATATTGAAGTTCTAGCATGTCTGGCACGGCAGCACTCAGCGGTGGTGTGACTTCATTCAGGCCACGGTAGTCTATTGTCAGTCTCCACTCTCCAGTAGATTTTCTCACTGGCCATATGGGACTATTAAAGGGTGAGCGAGTTTTGCTGATCACTCCTTGACTCTCCAGCTGGCGGATCAGCTGATGAATGGGGATAAGGGAATCTCGGTTGGTACGACACTGTCTCCTGTGCACCGTTGTGGTTGCGATGGGTACCTGTTGTTCTTCCACCCTCAGCAACCCCACAACAGAAGGAACCTCCGAGAGACCAGGCGAAATGGACAGCTGTTTAATTTCTTCCATCTCCACAGCAGCTATGCCAAAAGCCCACCGATACCCCTTTGGGTCCTTGAAATACCCTCTTCTAAGATAGTCTATCCCAAGGATGCACGGAGCCTCGGGGCCAGTTACAATGGGGTGCTTCTGACACTCCTGCCCAGTGAGGATCACTTCAGCCTCCAATACACTCAGCTCTTGGGACCCCCCTGTCACTCCCAAAATGCAAATGGACTCTGACCCTTTGAAATCTGGTGGCATTAAAGTACACTGTGCACCAGTGTCCACTAGAGCTTTATACTCTTGTGGATCTGACGTGCCAGGCCACCGAATCCACACTGTCCAGTAAACCTGGTTGTCCCTTTCCTCCACCTGGCTGGAGGCAGGACCCCTCTAATCCTGGTCAGAGAAATTGCTGCTAATCTGCTGTAAAAATGATTTGGAGGTACCTTGCAGAGGATCGGAATGAAGATCAAAGTGTCTACCTGGTCTGGAGAGCTGTCTGCTGGAAACTGGAGCAGCATTTTTCCTAACAGAATCCCCTTTTGTGATTGTTTTACCTCGCAACTCACGCACTCATGCCTCTAGACTTGACGTGGGTTTTCCATCCCACTTCCTCATGTCCTCTCCGTGGTCACGCAGGTAAAACCACAGGGTGCCCCGTGTTGTGTAGCCCCTGTATTCTCTCTCCTGAGCAGAGAAACGCTTGCCCCTGATAGCTGAGATGCGGGCCCTCACAGGTGGGGTGTAGGACATATCCTATTTGAATTGCTGGAACTCCCGGGACAATTTCTCCACAGCTGAGACAAGGGAGGAAGAGAGACTTTCCTCATATTGCCGGAGTCTGACAGCCACCTCATCCACTCTTGGTGCCTCCTCACCTTTCCAGTCTACTACTGCCAGTGAGTTGGCATATGAGGATGGTGCGCTCAGCACAAACTTCCTCCACATAGATGCTGTGCATTGGACTTCATCTGGGTCTGTGGGTAACTGGTCATCATCTGGTTCGTAGTAAACCAGCTCCCGCACAGCTAGTTCCCTCAAGTACTGAATACCCCTTTGCATATTGGTCCACTTGCCAGGGTAGCATACAAAATTGTCACTGAAGGGGTACCTCTCCCTCACGCCTGACAGAAGTCTCCTCCAGAGGCTGAGGACTTGTTCCTTTTTACCAATGGCCTTGTCAAGCCCCCATCCCTGGCCAGGGATCCCAGCTGCTTGGCTTCCTTGCCCTCTAATTCCAAGCTGCTGGCCCCGTTATCCCAGCACCGCAGCAGCCAGGTGACAATGTGCTCGCCTGGGTGGCAGCTGAAATCTTTCCGCATGTCTCGCAGCTTGCCCAGTGACAGGGACCGGGTGATGATCTCTGTCTCTATCTCCCGCGATGACCCTGGCTCATTGTCATCCCTCCCGGAGCGATCTGCTCTCTTTGCGTCTTTCTTTAGTTTTACAGGGGCGACTGCTACCGGCACAGGCTGGTCATTGGGCTCAGCCGCGACGCCTGCTGCTGGAGCTGGGGCTGGAGCAGCTGCTGTGCCTACCGGGGAAGCCAGGGCTGCCCCTGCAGCTGTGGCAGCGGCAGTGGTGGTGCCGGTCGGGGGGGGCTGTGACCGCCTGCTGGGCTGGAGGGGCTGCAGAGCTGGCTGGGGAGGCAGCGCCAGTCGCAGTGCCTGCTGCTTCGTTTCCCCCCCCTTCCCCTTTAGGGCACTCAATCAGGTTGAGCAGGGCTCGGTAGGCGTGAGCCAAACCCCAGCACGTTGCGGTGATTTGTGTCTCTCTGGAGTTCCCAGGGTGGCAGCACACTTTCTGCAGATATTTTACTAGTTTGTCCGGATTCTGCACCTGTTCAGGGGTGAGTTTCAAAGACACCAGAGGTGCCCACTGCTCTAGACACCTGCCCATGCTGTCCCACACACCCAGCCACTCACAGCTATCCTGCCCCGGGGCAGGTCTCTGCACGATGTTCTTAACGACTTGTTTAACCCTAAACAAAAGCTGAAACCCATTCAGGAGGCATAACAAAAGGAGAGTGCTGCCCTGAGCATCCCACGGGAGCAGCCTGAGGGAGAGAGGGGGGTCGAAAGAGTGGGGGAAGGTATCCCCTTCGGTTTTCCCCACAGATTGGGTTTGATTATTAACAAATTTTAAGACATAGGATCCGAGGTACTTAAATGACTGCAGTGCCGCATGCAAATACAAGCCTAATTTCATGCGCAGTGATGTTATCATGTCATAAGTCGCTATCATACAGTACAGCAAAATTGTCATCCTGATCCTTTTCCCCGAGGTAAGGAACTTCACCACAGGGAATGCGTACGCCAGATACGGATTCAAAAACCACAACCATCTGAGCAAAAACAGAAACTTTTTTTACCGGCGACTGTTTAACTAACACAGTAAATGCGTACAACAAATTATAACAAAATCTAGGAAAATTGTTTTAACACCCGTTGCTCAGCCCTGCCGTTATCCCCGCCCCACGCTTAGGTGCCAAATTAAATGTTCTGGTTTTGGCTGCAGCCGGCAACAAAAGCACCACGCGGCTGCCCCTCCCCCCGCCGGGGTGTGGAGGAGAATGGAAAGAAACAGGCAGAAAAGTGGTGGGTCGGGATAGGGGCAGTTTAACAGAACAGCAAACAAAGGGAACAGTAACAACAACAATACAGAAAAAGGGGAATACACAAAACAAACCAGCAGAACAGAACCGCTCTCTAGGACCCAACCACCGCTGTGCCCTCCCAAACCGCGAGTGAGTTCCCACCGCACCGCTCCCCCCTCCCCCTCCCCACCCCCCCCTACCCCCGAACCCAGCATGACAGCACATGGTATGGAATAGCCGGCTCTATTTGTCCAGGTTGGGTTGGGTCAGCCCACCCAGCTGTGCCCCTTCCTGGATTCTGGTGAAAATTAACCCTGTCCTGGCCGAACGCAGGACAGACGGTTATGATCTACCTTAACTCCAATCGCTTCCATCAATTACTGTGAGTGAGGTCTGGGAGGTCTTTCTCCCTAGTTTCTAACTTCAGCTGCCGAAGTCACTGGTCTCAAGGGGCATGCACTCTGTATCTGACCTAAATTACCAGAAAAAAAATATTCAGGAGTGTTAAAATACGGGGGAAACAGGGGGAGGAAGAACTCTGCCTCTTTGGCCTCTTCCTCTGATTCCTCTTCGGGAAAATCCCCGGCCTCTTCCTCTTTGGCTGTAATTCTGAGCAATCTTTATAATAAAACTCTAACACTAGATGTCACCAGAAATGTGCTTTGCATGCATCCAAAATCCTGTAGCAAATCTGTAAGAGAATCACGAACTGAACCCAGAGCTACATTTCAGTGAAGTAGCAACATCAGCGCTGCATAATAGGCTAATGAGAAGTGCTAGGTAAGTGATGTTATTGCCGCTCATATTAATACTAAAGGAAAGCAAAAAAAGATAAGCAGTAAGCTATGCTAGGTTGGAGCTTTCCATTCCCTGAAGGAACTCCTGTCTTCTAGCAACCATTGGGTTAAAGTTCCTTGAAGTCAGAGGTCATACTCTAGACAATCATATACATGCTATAAAAATCTCTGATGGCTTTTGTAACAAACAGAGCAGAATACATCTCCGTGGTTATGTTGTTCTAATGGGTGGTAGCTTAAGCTTGTTCTTGGTGCTTTGTCTCTCTAAAAATGGTCAGATCTCTGAGCACAAGGCCTGGTAGAGCCAAAACTTTCAGAGATTTTCTTTCATCTGTGACAGTTCAGTGCAATTACTTTGAGTACAATCCCTCAGGGAATTTTAATTGTGCTCGTAATCATGTGATGGGGATGGGGATTTACAGCATGTCTTTAAATGGCCTGTATAGAGAATATAAAGATTTAAGAAGTTCTTTGCAGTTGTGGGGTGAATAAGAATACCATTCTTATAATATTCTTAAAGTGTCTTCCTGCTTCCAGTGCAGCTACTATCACTACTTACCTATCACTGATGGTCTGTATTCAGTCATTCTATGTTGCCCTGGGAAAATTACATGTTTTCCAGTGCTGGTGAAATACTTCAAAAAATCAGAAATTTAGGTAAAAGATATGCTCATTGCTGTATTCTGTATTTCCTCTATTTCTAGAATTACTTATTATTAACAAAAAAAGAACACAGTCTCTTGAGCACACTAAACAATCTAAATCTCTGGTAGAAGTTGCAAGACGAAGACAAAAAAATTGAGTGTTTTGTTTCTTGGGTTGCTAGTTTAAGTTAACAAGACAATATTAATCTGTTAGGAGCAAGTCATGCAAGGGTTTGTATCTTTGGAGATAACTGTAAACTTGGAAATCAAAATGAGCAGACAGTAAAAGCACACAGTGAATATAGTTCGACTGACATAAAGAGAAGGAAAAAGTAAGGGCACTCAGTTCCTCATTTTGTGCTAAAAACTACTTTCAAGATTTTTTCCTTTCTTCCTTTTGAAGAGCAGTGAAGACAAAGACTTCTAACCATGGATTTTTTAATTTGCAAATGTTTGCAAAGAGCTACCTTCTCAAGAACCCACTCCTTCCAAAACTCTGTAGTTATAACATGCCTGAACACACGACTCGGCAACTGCATAAACTCTGTCAACTAAGAACCCAGACTCACACATACTGAGAGTGCCATCTTTTTATGATTTATGATTGCCCCCTCTGAACAAGTATTTCAGTTTTGAAGCACAGGATTTTCAATTGTTCTTTCAAGGATGAATTCAGAAGGGTAATCTAGGAATTCAAACAACAAAAGAAATCAACAACAAAGATTCAGGTAAATATGCCTGCTTGGTGACAGGAGGGGGAAAAATGGGCTGTGATGACCATGCAGGGGATGCTAATCCTCTGCTTTAAATTGAGATGCTTAGAATAAGATGGAAAGGAACAGGGAAAAAGGGGAATTCTGGGGGACTCCATTGCTATCGTAGGACAAAGGTGTCCCACTCCCATCTGCCCCTGAGGGACAGCAGAGGGCAAGGAGGAGAAGACAGATGGATCCACATATAGAGATGAAGATTTGCTCAAGAACCACCTTTGTGGAAACATAACTGGACAGAGCCATGAAGTCACAATGTCATTTTAAATCAACCAAGAGATACAGTCCTCTCTCCAGTAGATTATGAATTATTCCAACGGTCTGTTATAAGACTCACTCAGTGTAAATTTGCTGGCTGGTGATACAGGCCGTTACTTCATTCCACTACTTTTCTAATCAGGGGGTTTTTTTTATCATCTTAAAATGACACAACATTTTTGTGAATTGCAGACTAGGATAAAATTTGAACCTCAGGGATGTTAACGTCTAAATTTAAAACTGACGTGTAGGCAGACTTCTACTGGGAGTCTTCCTTTTGGCTTCAGGTTTAAATCCACATTAATTACACTGAAATGAATAACTGCTTCTAAAATTACACTACTGGAAACTTTTTCTCTAATATTTGTCATATTTTGACTGAAAAAGCATAGTCCTGATTGTAAATGTTAAATATTAATATTAAATTTAAATATACATGAAGGGAACTGCTTCCACATATTCATATCATGAGTCTAATTTAAGATTTCATTTCAGTAGACTAAGCCACAAAGAGTGGAACTGCTTCACTGTACCATTAATCTCAAAATGCTAGTAGATGAATTTAATTGTCTGCATTAAAATTGCAGGCTCACTTTCTATTTCTGTCTTTCAATGCAATTGGACCTTTTCCCTGTGTTACAAATGCCAAAACTTCTTTACATCGCAGAATAGGATACCACCTTACATTCATGTGATATCTGTATCAAGTTTCATGAGTTATCCCTAAAGAAATATCTTCCAGTGCCTAAGTGGAGCAATTTGAAGCTGTAGAGGTAGGAGAAGGAAAGGAGAAAAGATCTCAGTTCTGTATCATTAAAGTGAATGAAAATTTGGATTTGACATCAGGAGAGGGCTTAACACTGGGTCTCAAGGTAATCACAAGACCTCAGGTTGCATGGATAGACAGAAAGGAAACCAAAACTAAGGATGTAATTTACAAGCATGAGGAAGTAAGGCAGAGATTTCTGATGCTCACTTTCTGAAATAGTGGAGAAAAGCAGGATTGCTAGAAAAACATACTAATTTCTTAGTTTAATTATTACAGATAGAAATATTATCAAGTTTTTAAGAAAAAAATTTATGTCACCCGGGCTGCAAAAAAACACCAAAAATCTCTCTGTCCACAAGATTTTCCATTTTTGAATTCCACCTTTATGAGTTGGTGTGATAAAGCTATCTATTCATTTAATCTTCCAGCAAATCATGTGTCTGCTATTTCCTCAGCCCATCCAGTCTTCAGAATCTGACATACTGAGAAATGGGGATGGAAACAAACAGGAAGACCAAAGGGATGAAAGAAGGGGCATGAAATGTTAGTAAGCTGAGTCTCATGCAATACCAATTACTTCAGCATGAATTTTGCTGCTGGGTAGGCTTGTCATAGTTGATTAAAAAAAAAAATAAAAACAAGAGAAAGGAATGTGAGAATAAAGAATTGAGGAAGAAAATGTACTCCTTACAATGCGCCATAGAAAATAAGGCTGTGGAATATAAAAATATGAAGCATTTTTTTACTACTATCTGCCAGTAAAAGCCTGAGCTGTCTATGTTCTCAAATAGGTGATATCTTTTCTTTACATATTTCTATAAAATATTCATTTTTCCCATGCTAACATAATATCTGCAAGTTGTAGTTTATTAAAAATCCTACACATAAAAAATGGCAGTAACAAACCTTTAACAACTGTTCTCTCTCTGAAGACAATCAAAAAGAGTATACCAGGTGGAAAAATAATATTGAAAATGCAAATAAGAAATCAAAATCAAAATTAATTAAGAAAACAAATCTAAATAGAGCATCTTAACCTCTTGTTCTCAGCAATAAAATTGATCATTGAGACAAGTTTATACTTTTAAATGGTATTTTTGTTTATTCTGGTTTTTTTTTGACTTGTATCTTCTTTTCAGTAGCTCATCAGTTTGTAGACTACTAAGCAAAGGAGAAACATGTCTACAAATGGCCTCTCTCAAGTCCTGATTTGTGTCATATTTCTTATGCACGGAATGCATGGGAGAGAGCATTGGGGGTGAGAACAAAGAAAGAAAAGGCACCTTTCAAACCCAGCTCCCTCTTCATCATGGACTCAGACTGATTCTCTGCAAATGTGCTGCCCATGATCTTTTCCTCTACACACCAGTGCTGGACAAAATCTACCCTATATGTGACACAAGTTACCTTTAGGAAAGGCTTCTCTCTGGTGGATTTGTTTCTGCTACTTTAAAGAAGAACATCACAAAGACATAGTACATAGATTCTACTGTGTATGAGAGAAATCAGCATTGCAGAAATATCAGCACTGCTTCTCTGAACATTAATATTTTGCTAGAACAACTAAGAGTGTTCGATGTCTTGGTTTCAGGTGCTCTTACCTGCTCCAAAAGCCTGTAACCCTACCCCAGAGCAGAGCAGCTGCTCAGCTCAGAGAGAACTAGGGACAGAGAGACTTTTAAGTTGGTTCAGTTGCCTGATCAGATAGGTGGCCCAACACCAAAAATGTCTAGGACCAGCATCACTGTCTTCTAATACACGAGTAGGGAAGGAATCATCTAAAAACTGGTACTGCCACCAAATATAATGTGTTACTGAGTCACAAGCCGAGAACAACAGGGAACTGACATAATTTGTAGCAACATCCCAATGACTCCCAATAACTTGGCCTAACTGCTCTAGTCAAGGAGGAGAGAAGCATGTCATGTCAAAGCTGCCTTTACAGCCCATTTTCTTTTCTAGTTTGAGTTTATGTGCTCTATGTTTGAATTGCAGCCCAGAATTAAGGACAGTTTTAAGTGTATTTTCTGGCAAGAACTTCAACAGGTACTGTGGAAATACCAAGAAAAAAACTGCTTACTTTGGTGTTGTTTCTAGTCACGATCAAAAGCCAAATGCTGAAAATCTCAAGAAGAAAAAGAGTGCTTGACTAAGTCTCAAACTCCTGGATTTTTTGCTGTGCTCCACAGTTGCTGAGCTCCTCAGAGGACAATACTGTGGTAGAAGGGCACTGTTCAGCTGTATAAAGCCAACACTACAGATTAACCTTACTACAAAGGTTTCTTAAGTCTGAATGGAAGACTGCATTTCGTGTTCTTCGGAGTCTGTGGCCTGCAGTGTTACGAACTGGAGAGCCCTCAGTGCTGGGGCTATGTCTTTAGGAAGCAAAATCCACCTCTAGCATGACCCTTACTCTGCATGGATCACACAGAAGATATTTAATTTGGTATTTGGAGTTTGTAGGAAACTTCTGCTATGAAACAATTCAAAATTCTGTTTCTTAAAAGTCCCTACAAGATTCAGAAGTGACTGACACAATCAATCTGTCCACATCTTTAGGCATGGTTATCACCGAAGACAGTAGAGCTTCCACTGAATATTACCTTCAGGTCAGGAAATCAATTAATTGTTAATAACTAAATAATATGTAAATCTTCATAGAAATTGTTCCATCACAGCATTTGAACATCTTTGCTAGAACAAGCCATTGGAACATCTTTGCTAGAGCATTCCAAACCACCATAAGATATGGAATATCTTATCACAGAAAGGAATGTCTATAGAAGTCAATATACTGGAGCGGCTGCATACTGCAACAATATTCTGATTATACTCGCACCCACTAGATTAGATATTAAGTGGGTGGAAAAAAGATAGTGGGAAAAAATTAAAAAACAGTTGAAATGTTGCTTTATTGTACGAAAGATGACCATCATATCTAATTCCAAACCTCTTCACCATTCCTTCTCTATGAAAAACTATACTTCCAAAAACATTGTGACATTTATTTTCTATGTTTTTTCAGCATATGAGCACAAAGAACATACTATTGTTTCCAATACCTAGTAACTAGTAAAGGGTATTTTCATCTCAGGAAGATGTAATTCCTTTTGCTCTTTGTTTACTGTGTTAATCTTGATTTTCGATTACCTTCTCAGCTGAGCACCAAAATCATTTTTCCTCCTTAACCCCATTCACCTAGTAGATGCTGAGCAAACTTTTTAACAACTTGTATTGTTAACTTTAAACTCCACTCAGCAAGAGAGGACCAGATAGTCCTAGTTCTCTAGGACTACAACTTACTTCTTTTCTTTAATTGAAAAATGCACTCGAATGTTTATTTTCTTACTGATCCATAAAGGTAGAGTGTTATTTCGGTCCTGAGCAATGTGCTCATGATCCTTTGTCACCCTGCTCCAGGGGACACTTCTTGAGCTCAGGTGAGCTGCAGAGATCCCTTCCAACTTAAACCATTCTATGATTATTACACCATTTATCCTACTAATTTTGTTCAGTCTTACTGTTCAATTCAACAAGCCTCAGGTTACCTCTAGTTGTAAATTCCTTCCAGCAGATACAGTGTTTTAAAAGGAGATGCAAACACAGGAGTCAGATGCATTTTACCATAGCCTTGTGTTGGCTGGTTTGTGTAAAAAAAACAACCAGAGATGCCCTACTGCTTGTAATTAATATTCTGCCCACTTTTTTTTTTTTTTTAACTTGGTATTGTGCTGCAAATAGTTATCTTCCTCATTCTTCTGTACTTTGTCACTTGGCTAACAGTATTTTGCTTAAGCTTAGTTTTACATTGAGGTGCTTGAAGTCCAACTATGTTCAATATAGTACCTTAATATGTATTTAACTATAAACATATACATAGGCTTCACATGGTCTTTAAAGTCTTAGGCTATATTCAGATGTGCTCACTTCATACTTTTAATCAGTTCATTAGGATGGAGCCACTTTCTGTATTTAGATCCTTTATGCACTAGTCTTCTGATGACTAACAAAGCAAAACTCACCAGAGAGCTTAAGTCCAACAAGTTAGCTCAGCTATTGAGTATTATTATTACCTTTTTTTTTCTTCTATTGGTCTCAAGACACTTTACCGAAGCTGAAAAGAAAACAAGTAGTTACAATGTAGTATTTTAACATTTTTTTGAAAAATTTACAGTTCCTAGCCACATAATCTATTAAGGCATCATACTTTCCTATTGACACATCTTGGAATTCAGAGAGTACAACACATGGTGTGGTCCTATCTTACGGAAGATACAAACACCATGATACACTGTGGTCTTTAAAGGCAAAACAAAGGCATATCCAAATATAAGTTTTATAGCTGAATTTTTTTTTTCAATTAAAAATATAAACTTTCTGAGGAAAAGAAACCAGAGGCAACTGCAAGCTTTCTTTCAAAATATTTATGTCACAAAAACCAGCCAAGTATTTTTTCTTCTCTCTTCATCCATTCCTCATTCATCCCTCTCGCTCTCCTTCCCACTCTCTCTCTTTCTCTCCTTCTTCCCTTTCTTTATTCCTTCCGGCCTCCCTATGTCTTTCCCTTTTTTTTGTCAATAATGCTATAACATGTATTTGATTTAAGACAACATAATGCATTAAGTTTTTCTCAGGGCCAGCAATATAAAAATTTAATCTCAGGCTAAGTTGAAATATTGCCTTGCCTTCGTTTTTCTCTAAGTAAAGCTGGTGCTCCTGACAGATTTCTGCCTGAACGGGAATGCTGCAAAGTGAAGTATCTCATTACCCACTCAGCAGGTACGCTGTTACCAGTGGTAGCAACAACTTCTTCCAATCGATCTGCTTGGAAGGTTTCAGCTCCCTGCAGTGACACTTTCAGTTCTGAATCTATGGTTGACTAAAACAAATATAAACAATAAATGAATAATTTTGCCAAAGCCAGACCACTCTGAAAAACTTCAGCGGCATGATTTAAACTATTTTTTGTATTATCATCTAAGAAAAAACTTAATTGTTTTTACATGATCAACCTTGAGTGCAGTCTTTAAACAGGCACTCAATGTACAATTAAGGAATTGCTTACTTTAGAACAACTAAGAGTACAAATACCTTATAAGCTGCTGTCCACATAAAACACTGCTTCTTCAAAATAGTAGGGTATTTAAAGCATGATCCACAGTAATTACACTTAAAAAAACCATGAACTCCAATTTAAATATAAAAGCATTTACTGTACATAACAATATTTAGAAAATTTCTGTCTACTATGATGCATTATTTTAAATGCTGTGAACAATGGCATTAAGAACATACTTTTATGGTACTATGTATAAAACCTATCAAGGTCATAGAAATGGCTGGTTTGCTATAGTTCTGTAAGTCTAGCGTGTCCCCAGAACAAGCACAACAAATAGGAATATTCCTCATGATACAGTAAACAGCTTTCTCTTTTCTGACTATGTACCTTTGTTCACACGTTGAGCTAATTGACATGACTCTGTTGAAGGCAATGCATATGTATTACCTATATATTATCATATTAATTACTATACTTATTTTATAAACATATTTCAAATAATTATTAGTGATGGTTAAAGAAAACTTTCACCTTTATGGTTAACAAGATATTATTATATGTTCTATCTTTATTACTGTGTAGTATCTTCTGTATATGCTATATATATCATCTTAATATTAATATGCCGTATTAGCGTTATTCATATAACTTACACTGTTTATGCTAGAAGCTCATTCTCTAGGTTAAAGACAATGCATTGATTAAGGCACTGCAGCTCCTGGCTCCTCTTCCCTTGCAGAGCAGCAGCCCACTCCTGCCACTCCCTGACACAGCCCCACCACCAGTGTCAGAGCTGGCCACGCCATTTTTCCCTCTAGAACCCTGAATAACTATCAAATTGCCTCAAAAGGAGAAGGAATTTTCAGCTGAGTGGTTGAATGTGTGCCTACATAAAATGCGTCCCAGAGTTCTGATCTTTCCCTGCTCAAGTTGTGTCAGACACATTTCGAATCAGTCATCTCAGGAGTATAATTACCCCACTAACCCGATCAAGCAAAGAACAAAAGACAGGGAAATTATTTGGAGCCTGCATTTCCTTACCAAGCTGTACCTATGTGGTCTGTCTTAAAAAACACACCCACTGGAATAAGCCATGGCATTCATTATTGGTTTAAACAGATTAAACATCGTTACGTCGAATATCATTCGTCACTGGTAAAAAAAAAGTGAAAGAGTGGGTCCTAAAATGGGATAGAAAGAGTAACATGTCAAAAGTAACTTCTGCTTTCATAACCAAATTTCATATTTTTGTAAAATGTTTCAAATAAATTTGACATATTGCAAATTTTATTATTGTTCTTGCTAAATTTCCAAGAATTTTTTTTCAAATTTGCAACTTTGCAAGGGAAAGAAACCTACCTGTGATCTATTTTTTTTACCTATTTTTACCTATTCTACCTAAATTTATCTGTTTTCACCTATTTAACATAGTTTTTTATATTTTTAGTCTTTTTCTTCCCAGAAAGAGTTGATTAAGTTATTCTTTTTAGCAAAAGCAGGATTTTCCACTATGACCTAAAGAATGTCACTGGCCTAAAGTTCTTTACATTTTCCCTAACAGAGAAGCAGTACTTCACCACTTTCGTGTACTTCAAGCTGTTCTGCCTTGACCATGCACTACAGGAATATTTGCAAACAGAAAATAGATTAGTTTGCTTAAGTTCCTGTCATTAAGTCTATGCCTAGAAAATTAGATGAGAAATCTATTGTTCCACAAATCTAAAGAAAAACTGTGCAAGATATTTTTATTTGATTGGGGTTTTATTTTGGCCACAAGTTGTTAACACTTCACATAAAGACTACATCTGCAGGGTGCAGCATCAGAATCAAAATGCAAAAGAATTGTGACGATCAGCATCGGAAGTAGAATTAGAAATTATCTCTTCATTTTCATCTGTGACCTGCAAGAAACTTATTATGGACAGACAATTATTAATCATATCTATCACACAAGGTTTGCTTTAATTGAGGAAAAAATCAGCCCATCCCCAAGTCCTTGTATCTTCAGTGGGGAGCAAAAAGTAACAGTGAAGGAGTAACGAATGCCAGCAGATAACACATAGCTGCTTATGTCACTTCAGAGTTGTGCATTGTGGCATTGGCAAAAGACACTCTCACAGGTACCAAAAATCATGTTATGAATCTTGAAGGAAGCTCCATCTGTTTGAAAAATGCTCCTTTACTGCAGTGGGAGAAATAGTAACAAGTTTTGGAGTATGTTTTAAAAATCTCGGGGGAAGATTAAACAGAGACTGCAATGAAGAGACACACAAAGTTCATGTGTGTGTGTACAGCAACTCACACCGCAGGCTACGGGAGCAGCCAGAGGTCTGCAGCTGGTCAGCAGGACATGGTTTCACCCAGGGACACGACGCCAGTCCCCTGGAGCCTTCTGCTGCTGTCACAGTCCAGCACAGGTGCTCTTGGGCAGTGGACGGACACCTCACATGAGTTAATGTCATGCTTCAGCACAGAGGAAAGCTGATCAGGCAGGAGCAGGACCCACTGGCCGGGGAGGGAGCGGAGGTGAGTTCTGCCGGGGTGGTGGGTGCATTTGCCAGAGACCTCACCTGTGCCAGACATCCACCCAGCTCCTGCTGGCAGCAGTTAGAAGAACTTCATTTCCTTCCAATCCCAAGTCCTTACTGCAGACGGATGGTCTGAACTGCAATTAGACGGGCAGCACAAGCAGCAGCAGCTACTGATGGTGCCTTAGCTCTGCTTGCCTCTGAAGCAACTACTATTCTCTCCCTTATAGCAAGCCACTCTCCAAAAGCAAAGGGGAAAAAAAACCAAACAAAAATAAAGGAACTAAAAAACAAAACCCCCAAAACCACATCAAAAAAAACCCAAACAAAAAAAAAACCCTGCAGGGTTTTCTTCATATTGTTCATTACTGCGGCTGCCAGTTTCATGTTGGTAGCCAAGTTTCACACTGCTGTTCCTCTGCAGAAGTTGTTCTGACAGATGGCACTCCAGGGGCTCTAAACAGAGCAGGATGATGACTGGCTGAGATCATGCCAGCATGTTCCTCCAACTCAGAGCTAGTTAGTGAAAGCAAGGCATATGAAGATCCAGTGGGACTAAAATCCTATTAAAAAGCCACAGCCAACAGTGTCTTCTGTTTTTGTTGGGGTTTTTTTTTCCGTTATGCTTGATGTTTCTGAGGTTAAAGAGAGGTAGCTTTTACTGAAGACAAGGAACATGAAAAACAGTAGGAAAATGAGCTATATGTTTTACATGTTTTGTGTTATCACATCTGTGTTCAGGTTGCACAGCTGCATCTTACAGGGCAGTAGTTCTCTTACTGGAATGCAGTGAGGTGGAGTTGTATCCAATACATTTTTACACTGAAGATGTCTTAGACAGAAACATGCATGAACATTTCTCCCTTCATAGGTAAATGTACAGGGAACTCCCTGCCCTTGTATTAGAAAAAGAGTTCAAGAAACCACTGGCAGTATCAGGAAACTAGAAAAATGTCTAAAACAAAATAAACAGAAGACTCAACAGTTTGGAAAAGTTTTCGAGATTTAATCTGAGAACTTAACAGATAGGGAGAATTGATTCTGTTCTGTCTTCTATTACCTCCTTTAGAGATACTGCAGTAAAAACCACGGCAATTAGGCAAACCACTCTACTTGGGGGTTTTGTTGCATTTTAGCCCCTTCCCCTCTACTATGTTTGGAGCGAGCACTAACTGTGAATATGGGTGTGCAGAGCACCCGACGTGATGAGATCGAGGGCTTAGCTTTGCCCTGTGTGTCCTGGCAGCAGCACCCCAGCACCTGCCCCGGAGCACACACTGTCCTGGGCAGCCTTGGCGCAGAGCTATGGGCCATTGGCCCGTGTCCCTTTGCTACAGGCTTTGTGTCACTGTGTGCTGGCTGCATCCACATGCTGTTGGCAAGACCAGGTACTTTCTATCCCCTTTCACAATCAGCAAGAAGTAAAAGGGAAGAGAAAGGCACAAGTCTAGAAGCTTTGAGGTGAGACTGAAGTGGCTTGCAAAAGACCACCTACAGTCTGGCTAGGTACCTAACAATGAATGGTGTGAGCTTTGAAGAAAAGTTAGTTCTAGCTTTTTGAGCAAAATACAAGATATCAACACCATGTTGGTCACCAGAGTATGACCATACCGCCTCCTAGTCAAAGTCGCATATATTCTTCAGCCCTCAACACTAGGTTGTTTTTTTTCTAATTACAGCTGTTCCTAAACATGTGAGAGCTTCTTTTGCTCCGAACCTCTGCTTTGTGTTGTAGTTATTTGTGCTACTCCATATTCAGTACCTTTAACTCTGTTCTGTGAGGTACTAGGGTTTTGCCAGGCAGCTGGTAAAAACTTAAAAATCAGTCAGCAAAATGTGAATTTCAGAGGTATGGCAGTTAGATTGCTTTCTGCCTCTCCCAGAGACCACAGGGGGGGTTCTTTGAGAAATTTTGCTGACACCTGGGGAATCCTGATGGTGGGCAAATAACAATACAAGTAGAGACATGTCGGTCTAGAAACACGTTAAAAAAAAGAGCCTTGCTAGCTACTCTAAACAAAATTCCATAGGACAGCATCGTACACAGCCTTTGAGTTTTGCCTTTCAGCTGTGTTGCAGACAGATGTTTCTACTCAGAGTTACAGGACAGGTTTGTACATACACAGGTGTGTTGCTCCAGTGCTGAGTCTACATTACAGTGACGGTTCCCTTAAAAAAGCACATTTTCAACATGTAATTCTTAGCCTAGTACAGCATCCACTGCTCCGTCAAACTCTTCCATCTGTCATTATCACTTAAAGACAGAATCCTCAGGTTCTTGTGAAGGTGATCTTGCTGGTGATGAGGTTGTAAACGTGATAATTTCCCAAGTGCAAGGGTCTCAATCTACATTGTACATGGGGTTTACAAGAGCTCAGGCACGACAAAAAGCAAAGATCTAGTCTCAACCTCACTATAGTTCTTGCTACAAATAGCAAAGGTAGGATCCTGCCTCCAACCTGTCTGAGTTTTGCAGCCTATCCCTCTCTCACTCGTGCACAGTGAACAGGATGGCTGAATCTGCAAAACTATACATCAGAAACACCAGCTTCTGTGTACAACACTGAGTGCAAATTCAAGGCATTTTTAATATAAAGGGACTGAAATTATTTAAGTCTGAGAAGCACAAACTGTATCTTCTCAATATGTTTTTGCCCCAGAGGAAAGTCACTCTCTGTTGCAGAACCTTTTAACTCTGGAAAGTAAAACAAGAAAGGAACAACTTGTGGGAGTGTCCTGTTTCATCAAAAAATGCACAAGGGCACTAATAACTTCAGGCAGTAAAAATTTTTCCCATCTCAAAATAAAGTTAAAACAAATTGAACTGTAATTGAAATGCTTGTCTGAGTCAACGCTTTACAATATAGTTCAATTAACATGTTCCTTCTTTTGTGTTATTTTTTGGGCCAATCTATAGATTTACAGTTGATGTCACAGAAGGATTTCTCTGATCTGCCCTATGCTAACATGAATGCCTGCAAATCTGTATGTCAAATATTTTTCCAAGTTAGTAATTAACTCAGTCAGAAAAAGAGCTGTAAGGGTCCACACCGCAATGAAGCAGAATTCATTACACGACACTCAAGCTGCAGTTATTTTCAGCCGGAAAAGTGTGTTCTCCAGAGCCCAGAGGGAAGCTGTAGTGCTGAGGTGGTGCTGCGCAGAAGCAGTAGAGCAGATATGTTTCAAAACATCATGAAAATACAACCTTTTTTGTCAAATACCCATGCTATTATTCATGTGCACAGCCCATTTACCCCAGCTGCTTTGGTTAGGCTGCTGCTCTTTCACTCTCACAGCTCGGCATGTCATTAAGAAACCTCTCTCCTTTTCCAGCTATGGCTTTTTTAATCATTTCCTTGCCTTTAACAGATAAAACCAGAAAGCATTGTTACTACTATCTACTCTTATTACTTTCTACCTGGGAGGGATTACTGAATGGCAAATGAGGCAAAACAGACCGTTGTGTGAGTAACCTATATACTACAGTGAGACACACAGAATTATTAACTGATTAAGGCAGGAAGACAGGCGGCTGCTAATAAGATGGAGAAGTATGGATCCTGTCTGATCTGTGCGAAAGAGGCCCTGGCGTCTCATCCACCGAGCTCCACCACACCCAAAGCTTCTGCTAGCTGTTGTTACGCTGAAGAACACTTGACTCATGGTCCCCAAATGCAGGGACTTGTCTCCCTCACCAAAACAAGAGCAGACATTCATGCGTCTTCTGTTTTGATAAATTGATATGAATTCCCACACTGGTCCTTGAGACATCAATTGATTGTGGCATGTGAAGCTGAGAAGTTGCTGGTTATTCTAGGGAGACCTTCATTTCTTACCAACTTGATCTATCTCTACTTCTGTTTCCATGAATAATGGATTTATCTACAGCAATTTCAAATCCTACCAAGTCCTAAGATTAATTTACTGTATAATGCTATATGATCATTGTCACTTTCTGAAAAAATAAAAGGAAAGGACAAAAGAAAGAAAAGGCTTAGGGAAACTACAGAGATCACTACATTTCCTCAGGCTTATCCCCATCAATATTGTAGTAGGATTAGCAGGATTTGCAGAGTTATTATCCTAATATTCACTGAGAACAAAGCACTATGTTAGTGTTGCTGTCCTTGCCAGGAAAACATCAGGGAACTCAGGCCTCCAAAGAAAATGTGGGCTTGAAAGCCTGTGTATTTGAAGTTGTATGAAGAATAGTTTTCTTACATACTTTTCCCACTCAGCGTGTTTGGAGGGATGGTGGAAGTGAAGACAGTTAAAATAACACACGTATCCATCTTCCTCATACAAGACAGGAAAAATCTGTTCCCAGAGCCCTTCAGAGGGCTGGTGAAATACACCACAGCCAAACAAGAGGTCTGAGACTGTGCTGCTCTCTCATGGAGACCGACTTCTGACTTCTCTGACTTCTTTAGCCTGAAAAAAACCTTCTTCTCTGTTCCCAGGGTTTCTCATACTACCAAAAATATTTTTATATTACATTGATATAACTGTCAAGTTATAATTCTGCTGCAACAGGGTGAACTGACTGAAACAGAATCTACACAGGAAATCTGAGAAAAAAATATACTGGTTCCTTTGGCTTTTTTCAATGCAGAAATTCCTGTGATATCTTCACACATGTAACTAATTATATATTTTACTTTGACTGAGATTGCAGTCTAAATACTCACGACTGGTGCACACTTTAATTTGACACATAAACCCTATTAACATATTTCTACTGATAATCAATACTCTGAACCTGTGGTGACAAGTTCAAAATGCATTATCCTGTTATTATCAACTGGAAATTTTGGAAGCTTATTGTTCATCATAATGAAAATATTGATTTATTTCCCAAAGATTGTGTAAGTCTTTTTTCAGGTACACATATGCATGTTGCTAATCCGTTCTTAACATGGCCACACAAATCTCCAAGGGCTGTTGGCACAAACCAACAGGTATGGAGGTTTTCACACACCAGTTTGCTGCCAGTCAGGTAGTGCTGACTGTCTGGTTGTGTTTTGTTTATCACCACAATTGTTGATATCTTGCCTTGAAAGATTTGTAATTAAATGAAAAATTACAGTGTATGATAGTTCACAAAAAATTTTGTCACGTGACAAACACTTTAGTGATTTGTAGTATTTCTCAAGATGATGACAACATAGAATATAAAAGTGTATCAAAAATGGGGATTTTTTTCAGTCTAATTTTTCTACAACTGGTGAGGGCAATCTTAAATTTTAACTTCCTTGAGAATGAAAATAATGACCTGGCAGGTGAGTACTTCTCTTATCTTGGCTCTCATATACTAATATAATAGCCAGGCTTACCAATTTTTTTGCACATGTGTAAATGAACAGATGAAACTCAAAAGAACTGGAGAACTGAGCTCATTTACTTATGCACAAAAGCCTCTAAGTAGTGAATTTAACCTGTACTGTAGATAGTAGAACTAAGGCAAAAAACCATGTAGTGAAGATGCTCATTATATTCCAGAAATAAGCTTTTGATATTAACATAGATTCTAAAACCATGTAGCACACTCACTATTTAATGTATCTAAGTATCTTGTAGAAATGTTTTGAGCTTGCAAGCCGTATATACCATGTGTGTTTGAATTGAGGATAGGTGGATATCTGTTTGGCATTAGATTCTTGCATAGGTGCCTGTGTTTTGTATGTATGTTTGTATGCTCTTACAGCCCAGAGTTGTTTTACATAGGACAAGTCCAAATATTCCTGCATGTCATTGGACATGAGAAGTGCTGAGGCTGGGAACAGTCGTTAATTTGTCTGGATTTTTGTCCACAGGCTTTACACCTGCTTCAGAGAAAGCTTCACTTTGGAGTTTCCATCTCCCTTTGTTCCTGCACAGATGAGCCATAAATCCTGTCTGTTTTACACTGCCAGACTAACCTTTGTATGTGTTAGGACCACACCACTGGAAGCTTTGAAGAAAGGAATTAAGACCTTGGATGTGTCTAAGCATTCTAGGGAAAGTATGATGAGAGCAGACAACGGCTCTAGTAGGCTTGTAATAGCCCATGTTGCTAGAAACACATGCAGTAGCATTTTGTATGAGCTAATTTCCTAGTAGCTGATGGATTACTTTTATAGATACAGTCCACTGCTACAATCAGAGCAACTGTGACACGTACAACTCAGGAAAAACCATCATCCACAAATACAGGACAATTTCTGTGCAGCCAGAGGTTGTGTATAATATTCCATACAGCAATTGCTGTGCAGCAACTTAGATAAGACAATATCCCAGATGCAGTGAACTAACATGTTTATTGATGAATATTTTTATATAAGCTTATTTTTTTATCTACGTTCACATCTTCAGATCAGCTTTTCTCTGCCTATGAGTGCAATATCTTTCAAAGCATTTTGGAATTAAGGCAAGAGCTCAGCGCAGCTCCATATTGTTTTCATTCAAACCCCAGTTACAGATTTCTTTTGGGTAGACCCATCCCTATTGTCCATGAAATGAAAAACAACTCTTACATGACAGCAAATATGAGCAGAACTGCATTTGTTAGAAATGGCTGAGGTTTCTTTGGAGTCAAAGTTGAGGTATGTGGCAGCTTGAAGATCATGTCAGATTCATTAAAAAGCAGCTTGAAAAATTTTACGTATTTTAGACAGCAAGATTAGGCATAACTTTGTTCTCCTCTTCATGATTTGTTAATGTTTGTTCACAAAGCATAAGCAAGTATTTTTCACTTATATACTCTTAAGGAATTATAATGCCAGCTAGATCTTACAGGAAAGATCAGGTATTTCTTCTGCTCCTGACATGACTTTATTTCCTGAAGGGAGCTGGCAACAAAACAGTGCTAAATGAGCATAAACTGATGTGCATAAACATTTGCAACTAAATGCTGAGCTGTCATGTTTTAGGGTGAAAGTTCCAGCTTTCACTGTGGGTCTAAATGTACTCACTCTAATATCAATAACCAACCAAGCAAAATGGAACCAATGATGAGTGCTTCTAAAAAACTCTATTCAACAAACACTTTAATGTTATGATTTCACTCTCTGATTGATATGAATTCTCTGCTGGAAGGATCAAGTGATCTTCAACATAAAAATCACTTAGGCTTATGACTTGCATGAAATTAATCATATAATTAAGGGCAGCAGAAGACCACCATCCCCTTTTCACCAACAGTAAATATATTTCTGTAAGTAAACAGGGAAAGTAGCAAAATATATGTTTTCACATTTCCAGGTGAAAATATGTTTCTTCCCAAAACCATGTATTTGTTAATATGTTGGAAAGCCAAATGCAGTGTTCTTTTCTTTTTACGGTGTATAAATGTGTACATTTGTATTCTGGCAGACAAGTCTACACTGTGATTAATTCAACAGGGTATTCTAAGCAAATCACTGTCTGTGTAAAAAGAAAGTAAATAGAATGACTAGTAGTTTCCAAATAAATGCACGCATACAAAGGCTGTGGGGCTTTACACACCGGCATGACAAGAAGTTCAATATATGTACGTTGCTACTGCTTGCCCCACGGTTGCCAATGTCCTGGATATGGTGGTGAGTCCAGCATTTGTGGACATCTGTGTCCACCCCCTGAGGTCTCCTCCAGCACCTGGGAGCTGTGCCGGGGTGCTGGGGACATGGTGGTGTCATAGGAGAACAATCTGCACCTGTCCTCTGGCTGGGGACACGGTGCCCATAACAGATTTGGGCACTCTTAAATGGCCTGTGTTTCTCAGGCGGCTGTTTGCCTACATTTCAAGTTAATCTCCAGAGAGTGGCTTCTGCCAGTGCTGGCGCCGGGCTGGGAGCCGGTGTGTAACCCTGCTCCTGCTCAGACGGCTGGCTTCTCCTGGGGCAGGAGCGGTTGGTTTTGTTCACAAAATTACAGACCTGTAAAAACTGAGAGCTAAAAGAGAAACAGTACTCAAACACAATGATCTAATTTTCTAAATTAGATCAGAACTTGCAGAAGGACAAAACTCCTGAGGTTTTCTAAGACGTTTTGTCTTTTTCTGAATCAACAAAGGAAAAGATCTGGAAGAGTGGGACAGCACTTATTCATTGTGCATAAAATGTGACATTTCACATCCCAATAATTCTGAAATTAGAGCTTGTCTCACAGGTCAGGAACAGCAAATAGTTCCAGCAGATTTGTTTCTCCTCCCTTTACCTTTCCTCTCTGCTACCATGATACTTTTATATCCATTTGTATTTGCTATTACAATCCGTTTTACATTGATGAAGGGATAACTCACTGCAGTGGTACTATGTGCAAAGCTGGAGTTTGCGTTTAACCTCAGAGAAAGATCTCACACACTGAAGAAACATGTAACATAGGATCACTTATTTTTTGTTATTAATTGTTTCAGTTTTCATATCTTCAGGACACTGTATTACTACAATTACAGTATATATAAGTAATAAGTGTGTAAAATATGTATTATATATAAAATACATAGAATAAACTTGTATACACATGGTACTATATTAATTATATATGTTATATATAGTACTGTAATAATAATATATCATGATTAGCCAGGCTTCACGCTAAGGCTTCAGTCAAAATATTACTTTGTATTATTGTCCCTCTCTGGGGCAAACGCATGAGACCTGTCTATTTGCATCTCATGAATGAGTTAATTAAGAACAAAAATTACATGGTTTTGGCAGGGATTGGGTTAATTTTAACAAGAAGCCAGGAGGGCTGACCCAGACTAGCCAGTCAAAGAGGGTATTCAATACCATGTGTCTTCGTGCTTGTCATTTAGGTGGGGGAGCTGGCTGGAGTAGGATGGTTTGCTACTTGGGAGTGATGTGAACATCGGGCAGTGAGAAAACTGCACTCTGTATTCTTTTTATCAGTACTCTTGTTGTTATAGCCTTCTCCCTTTGCTGTTCTGCTAAACTCCTTTTTTCTCAACCCATGATTTTTTGCCTTTTCCTTCTGATTCTCTTTCCCATCCCACTGGGGTGGGGGAGGAGTGAGAAGGTGATCACATGGTACTTCGTTGCCAGCTGGGGCTCAACCATGACACTCAGAAAATAATTTGATTGGTTTTAAAGAACCTTTGGGTAGTCTAGGTCCTCGGTGAGCTGTTATGATAGTGATGAATGGTGACCTTGATTCACCCTCTGGGACTGAATGTGTGTCTGTTTATTCCCAGACAAATTGAAGGGGTTACAAGAAAGCTGCAACACAAGGAGATTTTGAGGAAATGCTCTGATGTGTTTGTATCTAGAATGGGGCAGAACACATGGAGTCCCAACTATACTGAGGGATTCCGTTCTGATGAAAAAGCTCCCCTCTGTTTAGAATAAAGTGCTAGGGAAGGAAGGTCTGAACATTTCGTGAGGCTTGGTGCTTTCAAACATCCTAAGTGCTGTGTTTGAATGAAGTCTTTCTTCCTGATCTGCCATGTCCTCGTTGTTCTTTTCCAATAGATGAGTAAAATAAGTGTCTTAACATAACAAGGCATGTTTGTTTTCCATTTTCTTCTTTTCCCGCCACTGTGATCAAAGTCATCAGTAATTCATAGCCAATGGAGATTTCATGAGATTTTTAACAAAACTAAACTTATTATAAAAATTGCAGAGCTGAAGTATTCCAGAAAGCCCTTTTCAAATCATATCACTTCTTAAACAAGAGATGCAACCTCAAGTGAAAACTCTGCTATATAAGAAAATCTTTTAGTATGTTGCAGTTTAATGAATGTGAACATCAACGTTGCAGATGCATTCCCAGCAGATTCTTAGCAATTATGGATATTACCAAGTAAGTCTTCGACTTGTAAGAAAACTGAAAGTGTGGACTGAATATTTGCTTTAATTACCGATATTTTGAAGCTATCAACAGATTTGAATGATACGCATCTGTCTTGCTCATTTGTTTATGACTTTAACAGCTATACCTAGGACGAAAGATACGCAACGTTTGGTGTTGCATTGAAAAAGCTGGATTTAGTTGCTGTACACCATCAGGAGAGATATTAAAAGTAGTTTTTAGAAGTTACTGATTCTAAGCAATGATAATATAAATTCATTCTCATGTTAGTTCCTAATTCTTATACACCTATATTTTAGTGAATCCCAACAAGAGTTTTGAAAAAGCAACAAATATGGAACTGGGTCCAAAATGAAAACACAAAGCTTCTTCCATAAATAATTATTTTGTCCTTTAAATGAGAGTGCTGTCTGGTCATTATTATCTAAGGATGCGGGTACTATATTTTAATAGCCCAACTAGAAAGAATAGAAAGAGTCACATTTGGACACACAAATCATTTGCATCTCTCAGAAAGTCACAATAGATCAAAGAGTGTCAGTTGCTATGGAAGAACGGTGTTTTTCCCATTGAAGAGATGAGCTTTAGATTTACTGTTTCCTTCATAAACATATCGAGTTAGTCTAGTTTAATGAATAAAACTTCCACAAGTATCTTCACAATAGTAAAAAACTCTTCTTCAGTGATATCTGTCTTATTTTCAAGGCTTTTCTGTAGCAAACTCCAAGAAACCCAGAGGACAGTTGCAGCCTCTCACCCCATTTTCCTCATATATGAAAATCTGAAACATAAAGAATTAAAAGATGAGTTTTTTAAAAAGAAAACATGTTTCAAACTTGTGGAATACATCCTATTCATCTTTTTTTGAGGAAGAGATGGAGAAAACACCAAGTGATTACCCTGATACCAACATATACAAGGTTATAAGCAAACAAAGGCAGCATAGACTTCAGAAAGCGGATTAGGTACAATCTGGCCAGCTGTTTGCATCCAAGGAACAGAACTAAACTCTTTCCCACCCAAGTGAAGAAACAGTGAAATGAGATATCCTATTGATCTTGTTAGCAGAAATCCACATCATAACACCATGAGGTCAAGAAGTGACGCTTTGTGGAGGTGGTCACCAATCTATTGCCCTGTGTAAAATGAGGATATACTTCAACCACTGGATAGCAGAAAGTAGTTGGACAAGCAGTCCTGCAGAGGACATCCTATAACTGTCAACATACTACCTTGACAATAGACTGCATAAGCATGATCAGTATTCACACTCTGTTTAATTCCTTCTGCAGACTCTTAAAGGCAGCAGCAAGAACTAGGCTCAATTTCCCTTAGAGATTGCTTGTTTGAAATAAAACATGCCGCACCTTTTCCATGTTTCATGCAACAGGTATAAATTTAAAGAGCATTATCTTATCCAACTCTGTAGGACCCATCTTTTGCAAACACTTGTGAATGCAGATATTTTGTATCGATGTTCTATAGGATGGAGAAGAGGAAAGGGAGAAACCCTCTGCACTTCCTCTACAGGAATCCTGGTTATGTATTTCAATCTAAGCACTACTTTATGTTTCAAGGCACCTCACATAACTATCTTTTGTACATTCTTCTTTATCACAAAGATCACCTTTATATAACAAGACATATACAAATTCCCAAAATAACAAAATGCAGAAGTTTGACTCATAGACAAACTTTACTTTATGCTTAAACAAGGTTCACCCGAACTTGCTTTTGTCCAAGGCAGAGAGCAAGCTGCTCAATCCCTCGTCTTTTAGCCTGAGTTACCTGTGAAATATCACCATTTTTTAGTTCAATCACCCAGTCCTATTGTAGAATACTTGTTCTGAAGAGTTCTTTTTGTATGACTTAGACAAACCAATTGTCAAAAGAATTCAGTGATTCACAAATGACCGTGCTTAGACTGTCCTGTTATTGTTTGACAAGAGACATGGTTGTCTGTGAATTTGATCTCACTACATGTGCCACCAGCAAAAAGGAAAGATGATAAAAAGAAATAATTGAATATTTAATCCTTTTCTGAGGCCAGTGTTCCCACCTTGATCCTATGTCTCATTCAGTCAAAATTGAAATCACTGTCATAGAATCATGAGATCATAGAATAGTTTGGGATGGAAGGGGCTTTTAAAGGTCACCTGGTCCAACCCTATTGCAATGAGCAGGGATATCTTCAACTAGATCAGGCTGCTCAGAGTACTGAAGGGTGAAGTACAGAAAGGCTGCAATAAGGTCTCCCTGGAGCCTTCTCTTCTCCAGGCTGAACAAGTCCAACTTTCTCAGTCTGTGTTCGTAGGAGAGGTATTCCATCCCTCTGCTCATTTTTGTGGCCCTTCTCTGGACCCGGTCCGACAGGTCCATGACTGGTTGTCCCACCTGCATTAACTGCCAGCCCACTTAGGTGCTGTGTGGCACAGAGTAGTCTTCTGATATTTGCAATTTCTCAGGATTCAGTTTTACCACAGACAGTAGGAGTATTTATGTGCAAAAGTGTTTTTAGAAAAACTTATTGGGATGCTTATTGTTTGAGCGAGTACCTACACAGCTAAGTAAAGAGGTTTTATATCCAAAACCAGTGTCCTGAGTTAGTTTATGCTCATTATTAATGTTACTCTCATTACACCAATTTAGACATGAACCAATGTGGCCCCCAGATTGCCTTGCTGACTTGCAATGAGTGATGTGGTGAATGCTTTCATGTCCTGCAGAAGGGTCAAGCCACAGAAATCTATTCTTTTTACCATGATTGTGAACTGTTGTGTAGCTCCTCTAAGCCCAATTCTCCATACAAACAAATAGCAAAACACGGTTCTGGCCAAGAGTTCATGATTCAAAAGAAGACAAAAAGGGAAAGAGAGGCTTGTGAAGGTGAAGGTGTTTTACAGGGTTCATGATCAGCAAGTGGGAAGCTCATTCCTGTATCTAAAAGCACAGGCAAGAATTTCTGAAAGAAGAGTTTAAGTCATTATTGCTGAGTTAAACGAGTCCTCCAAACCAAGTGTGAACTGCTGAGAGAAAACTCTCTCTGTTACTACCACTTCTGAACATCAGAAAAGAGCTTTATGAAAGATACGGGGAAAAAAAAGGAGTTATTTACTCCTAAGTCTAATGGTTTTTCACTGAGAAATAAAGTGAAATAACATTTTTTTTCTCTTTTTCTCCCCAGTGCTTTAAGAATGTGTCAAGGATGTCAAACCTGCACATATAATTTCCGTAACATTTCAACAAACTTTCAACCAATAGGAAACACTCAGGACCTTATGGGGGCTGTAGGATTCAAAGCACAAACAGTGACTTTCTTTTATGTCTCCTTACAAATGAACATAACAAATTGCTATTAGTTTAAAAGAAGCTATATATTTCATAACTAACCTAAAAGCTACAGCACTAGAACAAATGCAGATCTCTCCTGCTACTGAAATACATAAATAATGCCCACCTTACTTCTCAGTCTGTATATTTAATATCCCTTCTGAGTTATTCTTTCTTCATCTGATAAAAGGCAGATAATGAGAACATACAAATTTACACCACAAAATCAGGAACAGTTTAGCAGGGATGTATATTTTCTACTTGCAGGCTTTGAACAACCGCCAGCTGATATAGTATTCGGGTAACTTCTGATATAGTGGACATCTTACGCTTACTGATGAACACAGGCTGCTGTTTAAGGTAAGATACTGAATTAGGCAACTGGACTGACTTCCTTGTGCATGGCACAGATCAAGATTAATGTTCAGTTCTTGGAACAGTTCCAGTTGCATTAATTTTTGATCCGTCAAGAAATTAAGATTCTGCTCATTATTCTTTGTCAGTGTTTAATCAGTCTTACTCTGTTTATTATATTTGTTGGTTCTTTCTGCAGCTCCTCAGATGCAAGTTAGTCAAGGACTGTATCATGGTTTAAATTCATTGAATATATATGGCAGCCACTTCTGATCCTGTTTTAGCATGTGGTGGTTGCACACAGAGCACACACACATTTTCCTTGTACATGCCAATAGAAATAGTTCCATAGGGCATTATACAACATGCTACTGGTAGAGAAATTTTAGCATATAGCGCACTCAGCAAAAAACCTCAATTATTTTGTATAAAAATCGATAGTTCAGATCATGGTATTCATAAAATCAAATCTAAAATAAAAATGAAATGGACATAAATTTCCTCATCCTATTAAAATTTTCAGCACTTCATATTTCTTTTTCTCCACATAAGAATAAAAAATAATAAAACAAATTTTTAAAAGTAGAAAATCTAAGTACATTTCTAGCAAAAGAGAGTGACATTAGAGTTGCAGAACAGATCATTACAGGAATCTCACCTTTTAAGTCATTTCACTTTTCCTACATTTTTTAATCCTGTTTCCATGATGGAATTTTTTCTATGCAGCTGATTTTGTATTTGCCTCTCTGTCAGCTGAATTCAGTATCTCCTTCATCTTTTTTTCTGAGATTAAGTTTAAAAGCCAGACTATCACATTCAAGCTGCAGCCATACATATGATTTATACAATGATATAAGTATCATAGTACTTTCCTCTTCCCCTCCTAGGAGCGTAGTAAAATGTAGTTTTACCCTGCTAACTGTCTTTGAAAAAAGTGGCCTGCTCTGAACCTTCCTGTGCACATGCAGATTCATTTCTGCCATCTTTGTTGACTGAAATAAATTATAAGCAACTCAGCAGTGTCGGTGCACCTACGGCAATATGAGCTGGATTCTGTCCTTGCTCACGCATCACTTACAGATTCAGCAGCAAAGTACCAATTACAGATTCTTTATTACTGTCTTTACAAAAGACAAAATTAACCTGGCTTGACTTTCACATGGAAAATTGAGTTTGTGGATTTGTAGGTTTTGGAGCAAAAATATATTTTAACAAGCAAGCAAAGTCATCTTTTTCACATGCGACTGAGAAGACCTATTAAGAACTTGAAAAGAATGTGATAAACCAGGACTCAGCCACTCTTGCTTTATAATCTACTTTAAATCTGGTTTGGATCAATGCTGAGGTGACAGAAGAAAGCGTGAAGGCAACAGGCATACACATGGTTTTCATTCTAATTGGGAACTAGAGGCTATATCTCATTTCTAGGTATAGATGAATTATCTTAAATTACAGTCTTAAATATTCCAGCTACTCTCATTTCACTTCAAGTGATGCATCGGTTTAAGTGCATTTCTGGGTTTGGGCTTATGTTTATTTTGTCTTATTTTTACACTGATAGCCCTTCTACAAAATCCAAATCCTGCATAAGAATGCACAAAGCAGTTCTGTGTTCATAAACTGGATCTACATTTTCAGAGTCAACTACTACTTTTGCATAACTCCATTGCCTTGCTCCACTACATAGCCAGTGAAAGCAACTGTGCATTTGATCAATTGAAGTCTTTATGCTACTTAGGATTCCCTAGTGTGTTTAGGTTCCCCTGCTACCAGAAGCAAAATGTCTTACCTACTGTCTAGTGACACAAAGCTTAGTTATTTACTCTGATTTCACTGAAATACAGTTATGTAAAGTGAAGGGGTTTTTAACAGTTCTTGACAGTTCACAATCCCTTGGTTTCAAAAAAAGCTGTATTTTAAACAAATTCCTGGAACAATTTCTTCCCCTAATTAGAGAAATTCTCAGTAGCTCTGCAGACCTTCATGGAATCATACAATAACATGTTGGAATGGACCTCAAGGATCATCTGGTCCAACCTTTCCTGGCAAAATCATGGTCTTGACAAGATGGCCCAGCACCCTGTCAAGCTGAATCTTGAAAGATTCAATCATAGAATCATAGAATCACTAAGGTTGGAAAAGACCTCTAAGATCATCAAGTCCAACCGTCAACCCAACACCACCATGCCTACTAAACCATGTCCCAAAGTGCCATATCTACATGTTTTGAACTTCTGCAGGGATGGTAACTCAACCACCTCCCTGGGCAGCCTATTCCAATGTCTAACCACTCTTTCAGTAAAGAAATTTTTCCCAATATCCAATCTAAACCTCCCCTCATGCAACTTGAGGCCATTGTCTCTCGTCCTATCACTAGTTAGCTGGGAGAAGTGACCAACGCCTGCCTCACTACAACATCCTTTCAGGTAGCTGTAGAAAGCAATAAGGTCCTCCCTCAGCCTCCCCTACTCCAAGCTAAACAGTCCCAGTTCACTCAGCTGCTCCACTTAAGACTTGTTCTCTAGACCCTACACCAGCCTCGTTGCCCTTCTTTGGACTTGCTCTAGCAACTCAATGTCCTTCTTGTAGTGAGGGCCCAAAACTGAACACAGTACTTGAGGTGCAGCCTCTCCAGTGCCAAGTACAGGGGCACAATCACCTCCCTACACCTGCTGGCCACACTATTTCTGATACAAGCCAGGATGCCCTTGGCCTTCTTTGCCACCTGGGCACACTGCTGGCTCGTGTTCAGCCGTCTGTGAACCAACACCCCCAGGTCATTTTCCACTGGGCAGAGTTCCAGTCACTCCTCCCCAAGCCTGTAGCGTTGCATGGGATTGTTTTGACCCAAGTGCAGGACCTGGCACTTGGCTTTGTTGAACCTCATACAACTGACCCCAGCCCATCAATCCAGTCCATCCAGATCCCTCTGCAGAGCCTTCCTACCATCAAGCAGATTGACACTCCCACCCAGCTTGGTGTCGTCTGCAAACTTACTGAGGGAGCACTCGATCTCCTCATCCAGGTCATTGATAAAGATGTTCAACAAGACCGGACCCAAAACTGAGCTCTGGGGAACACCGCTCGTGACCAGCCACCAGCTTTATTTAATTCCATTCACCACCACTCTCTGAGCTCGGCCCTTTAGCCAGTTCTTTTTCCAGTGACGCGTACACCCACCAAAACCACGTGCAGCTAGTTTCTCCAGGAGGATGTGGGGGATGTTGGGGAAACCACCACTTCCCTGGGGAGATTATTCCAACGGCTGATTGTTCTCATTATGAAAAATTTTCCTCTTTTGTCCAGTCAGAATCTCCTCAGTAGTAACTTGTACCCATTACCCCTCATAGTTTCCAAGTGACTTCTTCCAAAAGGGGCGTCTCCATCTTCTTTCTAACCACTCTTTAAATACTGGAACATGGTGATAAGTTCTCTCCTAAGCTTTTTTTTCAAGGCTGAACAAAACCAATTCTCTCAGCCTCATATGGCTGGCTTCCCAGTCCTTTGCATAGCAGGGACCAAAACTGAACAGCATTCCAGGAGTGGCCTGCAAGCTCTGAGTGGAGTGAAATGACTTCTTCACCTCTGTTGGTGATGCACTGGTTCATGCAACCCAGAATCCTGTTGGCTTGCTTTGCCACTGCAGCACACTGTTCACTCATATTGAGCTTGTTGTCCACCATGACCCCCAGTTCCCTTTCTACAGAGCTGTTTCCCAGCCAAGTAGACCCCAGCCTGTGCTAAATTCCTGGATTATGCTTTCCCAGGTGCAAGACCTTACACTTGTCCTTGTTGAACTTCAAAAGGTTCTTGTTAGCCCACTCTTCCAGCCTATCCAGGTCCTCCAGGAGGCTGGTTCTCCCTTCCCAAGTGTCCACTACCCCACTCAGTTTGGTATCCTCGGCAAAATTCATCAGGGTACAGTTGATCCCGTCATCAAAATCACGTATGAAGATATTAAACAGTGTTAGGTCCAGTATTGATCACTGGAGGACCCCACTTGTGACTGGTTGCCAGTTTGAAGAGGAGCTATTTACCACCACCCTCTGGGTGCAGCCTGTCAGCCAGTACTGCACCCACTGCACAGACCACTTGTCTACACCTTAATGCATCACTTTCTCTAGGAGGAGTCTGTGAGAAACACTATCGAAAGCCTTGCAGAAAAGCAGGTAGACGATGCCCACTGCTCGCCCCACATCAACCAAGCAGGTTACTTTGTCATAGAAGGAGATCTGGTTTGTCAACCATGATTTGCCCTTGTGAATCTGTGCTGCCTTTTCCCAATCAACGTGCTTCTTTTATCATGTGATAGCCCCCAGGAGGATTCGTTCCATAACTTTCTCAGGCACTGAAGTAAAACTGATGGGACTATAATTTCCTGGATCCTCGTTGAAGTCCTGCTTGTAGATCGGGGTGACATTAGCCTTCTCCCAATCTTCTGGGACTTCCCTCAGACTCCATGACTTCTCAGATTATGGAGAGTGGCCTCGCAATGACATCAGCCAGCTCTCAACGCCTGTGGTTGATGATGTCAGGGCCCATCGATTTGTAGGGGCCACACTCCTGTTCACATACCAACTCTTCCTCCACTGATGGTGGGTCTGTGTTTGCATCAACCCACATTTTTTTTTCCCCAAGGCCTGGGGCCCAACAGTGCTGGTAAAGACAGAAACAAAGAAAGTGTTGAGAACCTCTGCCTTTTCAGCATTGTTGGTGACTAATTCACCTCTCCTGTTTAACAGCAGGCAGATATTTTCCTTCTGTTTCTGCTTGTTGTTTACGTACCTAAAGAACCTTTTATTGCAGTTGTTGATATCTCTGGCCATTTTCAATTTGAGCTGAACTTTGGCTTTTCCCACTCCATCTCTGCATATCCTGGCAATGCCCTTGTAGTTCTCAATAGGTATTCATCCACTTCTCCTTCTTTTGTATGCTTCTTTTTTGGTTTTTATCAGACTCAGAAGCTTGCAGTTAATCCAAGGGGGTCTCTGGTTCCCCCTACTTCCCTCACCTTTAAAGAGAATGAACTTATTTTGTGCTTCCAGGAGACTGTTATTGAAAAACTCCCAGCACTCTCTCCTTTATCCTCCATGGAAGCTTCCCATGGATTCCCTCCAAAATAAGCTATGAGTGAGCTGAAGTTTGCTCTTCTAAAATCTGAAATCTTTGTCTCAGTGTTAATCTTCAGTGTGTTCAGCAGGATCCCAACTTCCACAATATTGTGATCACTGCAGCCAAGGCTGTCACTAATCAAGATATTACAAATCAGATTTTCTTGGTTTGTGAGTAGCAAGTCCAGCAGTGCCTCATTCCTGCTTGGCACATCTAACATTTGTACAAGAAAGCAGTCCTTTACACACCCCAGGAACCTGATGGATGACATATGAACTGCTGTATTGTTCTTCCTACAAATGTCTGGGTAACTGAAGTCACCAGAAGAACCAGGTGTGATTGTTCTGAAGCTTGCTTACATGACCCAAATATTGCTTCACTGGCCTTATGATCTTGGTTAGAAGGTCAGTAGCAGATGCCACTTGGAGACAATCCCTCTGCTCTTGACCCAGAGGGATTTGATAGGGCTTCCACAATCGCCATAGCTGACTTCCATGCATTCTAGGTTCTCCTTAACATAGAATGCGATTCCTTCTCCTTTTCTTCCCTGCTTGTCTTTGCGAAAAAGCCTAGAGGTGTCTATCCTGATCCTCCAGTCCTGTGAGTTGTCCCACCGTGTTTCAGTTATTCATATGGTGTCATAACTTCCTGAATGAGCACAGAGCTCCAATTCCTCCTGTTTGTTCCCCAGGCTATGTGTATTTATACACATACACTTGAGGTGCTTGGTCTTCTGGTTCTCACCTTGGTAGGCAGCTAAGGAACATTTGTCACTGCTCTGGTTGGTCTCACTTATTCCCCAGTTGATTGCAATGGCATGAGCACTGCAACTTTGAACCCTGCCCCCCCCCCAGTCCTTCGGTTTAAAGCCGGCCTCACCAAGTTGGCCAGCACGCTGTCAGAGATTCCCTTGCCTCTTCTAGATGGGCGGATCCCATCCCTCCCTAACAGTCTATAATCACTGAAGAATGTCCCATTGTCATAAAAACCACAACCCTCACAATGACACCAGCCAAGAAGCCACAACCTGATTTGCATTATATGTCTGTTTATGGCTGCACCCTTTCCTGTAATGGAAAAAAATATAATTTAGGCACCAATACTTTTAGCTTGCACCCCCGGCGGTATGTAGTCTTCCTTGACTCTTCCCAGGTTCTGGTTTGTGGTGTCATTTGTGCCCACATGAAGGAGTAGTAATGGATAGTAGTCTGTACTCTTGACAAGTTGTGGCGTCCCCTTGGCAACATCTCAGACCTTAGCTCCCGGAAGGCAGCATACCTCTCACGGCTCCCTGTCAGGCTGGCAGATAGATGCCTCAGTGCCCCTTAACAGAGAGTCACCCACTATGAGCACTCTTCATTTCTTTCTGCTGTACCCACTGTGAGCTGTTTGTACAGTTTCTCATTGCAGCAGACATTGATCATGGATGTCTATAGCTGTTAAAGTTTCATATCTGGCTTTGGTTGTAGTGCTGGAGGGTGGAGACTGAAGCAGAGTCCTGCTTTTGTGGGTCACTGGAGTCCAAGGTATCTTGTTCTCCATGGTGTCTGCCACAGGACCATAGTTCTGAAACCATTTATCTATCTCTGTCTCAGATCCTCTAATACTGCACAGCCTTTTAATTGTTCCCTGCAGCTTGGCCACCTGACGCAGCAGATCATCAACTTGTACACATCTCTTGCATGTATTTACCTTTTCTGCAGCAGAATGGTCTGGGGACTCTTTGTAACCTACCATCTGTATAGAAGTCTCCTTCTGTACCAGCTCCATCTGGGTGGAAGCATCAGACATCTCAGTGGCTTTCTCTGTAGAAACACTGGTTTTAACTCATGCAAGTGCCTACCATTATGGCAGAGACCTAGAGCATTTCCATGGACTGTGAGCCTGCAAGCGGTGTTCATGGCCCTTCTTAACTGCCCTTCTGTGCAAGACGTAGTGCCCTCTTGAACTCTGTCTGCATGCCCTCTTTACAGCATTCCTGGTCAATAACGCTCCCTAGGGTCATTTGAACCTCTTGCCATTGCTACTGGCCATCCCCAAGCCCGTCAGCCTCTCTCATGAGAGCTGCCAGCTCCTGGGGCTGCTCTCTGCTCTTCCTCAGGTTTCCCTGGCTTCGGGAACTCCCCCTGTACACCTTGATCTAGTGCTCACAGAGCTTACGTCGTCACAGCTGCTTGCCTCTCCAGCCTTCTCTTACTGGAGACTTTTGTTGGAAATTCTGAGCCTTGATTGGCAGCTAACCCCACCATGCGCAGAACATCTCCACAGTAAATTTCATTTTTAACTCTACTTCTTTAAAACAAGCTGTTAAGATTACCTTATGAAACAATGCTTGCTTTATGTCAGTGTCATCAGAGAAGGGGAAAAGTACTTCAATTTATTTCTGTCTTACTTTACGCTCTGTTTCCATCACATTTCAAACCCATGCATTTAACATAGTTTTGTAAGCTACAGTGCAGGCAGTAACAAAGTGAGTGAATAATCATCTGTCCCACAAAACACCTGGCAAGCAAGTAGTGTGATGAATCAAAAAGACTACATGGCTACCTGGTGTGACTGCATAGTCTCCCTGTGCTGCCTTAGGTTGGTGAGTCCTAGAGAGGTCTTTGTGTTAAATCTGTTATGTTCCTGCTGTGACAAGTGTCCCTACCATCATTCTGAAGAAGTACAAAGGCAGCTGCACAGCCAGACAACTGTTGTTTTCCTTTGCAAAGCTTGAATTTTCCTTCCCATTTATTAATGTTGTTCAGGAGCTTGACACCTTAATTGGTCACTGAGGCACCACAACATAGTCTCTTTCTTCCTCTTTCCCAACCCTTCTTAGAACTACACTGTATTCCTTCACTTGTGAGTGCCATTCAGCTTCCATTCCCATGTTCTAATTTTCTGAAGGTCCTGTGGCAAAAAATGTAGTTAACCATATATACAAAGAAATAATGGTACTATAACACATTATGAACATTACTGTGTGAGGTCTGCTGTGAGCTTTGTTTATAGATGCAGAATCATCTAATCAAAACTGGGGAAGTTCTTTCTGTAGAAATATCTAATTTTTGTTCTATTTTAATAGCCAGTATAGGATGAATACTCAAAAAAGCATATGCAATAAATTCCATAGAGGAAGAATATGCAAAATCCATTTAATTAGTGGTACAAAAAAAGTATGTTGTATCCTGTGGTAACTGATAGTTCAGTCTTCACAACAGATACTACAGCCTTGCTGCTTCTGAACAACCACAACAGCTGTAAATTCAGTAGTTACAAGTAAATTAGATACAACATTTATGGAGGAGGTGTACAGTAATTCTTCAGCCAACATACCAGCTGAAAAGGAGCAGGGTCTTCTCCCTCTCTCCCTCTCGTACTGCCACATGCACGCTTTGCACTGGTTTTGCTACACTTTAGAACCTTTGCTGATCTGAGTCAACTCATTAAACTCCCTTTAAACTAACCTAACAAAAGTAAAAATTAGGGGACAAGCAGCTGATTCACCTTTGTAAAAGATTAAATCAGAAGCAAGAAGGAGGGATAGAAGAGAAGGAGTCATGAGAAGAATGAACCATAAGACTGGAGCAGCAATGGGGAGAAGAGGAGGAAAGAAGAAGAGGATTTTTCAGAATTTGTAACCTGTCAGATGTGCTCAGGCGTAACGTGTATCTTCAACATAAGCTATCATCTCTTTAAATCACTGCCGAGGGAGACTAACTTATTTCAAAACAAAGCACCATGGATTCTTTCAGTCATGCCTCCTTCAGTGAAGAAGCCTATGAGTCTCCTTTAAGCATATCTGCTATAGAAGAAAGACATTAAGATATCTATTTTTCTGTACAGTAACGTGTTTCTAGTTGCCAGCTGGCTGCAGCAAGGAGAACAGAGGTCAGGTGTTCTAATCCAGGATGGACTGCAACAGGCTGGAAAACGTTCATGCCTCTTCATTGCTAGCTGTGGTAATAAAATGTGAAGCTCATGCTCAAGGACAAAGTTCAAATCCAGAGGAGACAAAGTGGGTCAACATACACAGCCAATGTCAGACTTAGTAAAGAAGGTGGAGGGGCAGAGTTGTCTTCTCAGTATGCTGCAGAAAAGGAGTGGACAATTCTCGTACACTGTTCATTGCTCTTAGCACAGAACCTCAGAGAACTATGTTTGTTACTACTCAGTATCAGAAAAAAAAATTGCCTTCTTTGTGGTGTACAGGTGCAGGCTGATCAGCCTCAGTTATTAGATCCAGTTCTGAGGACTGACATTCCGTAGACATTTTTAATAATTAAATATAGATGCTTCAGAATCTATACATGAAGTGTTTGTTTGGCTGATCTCAGCTAGAAAGAAATCCTGAAAATAAGGAAAATAAGGTAAAAAAGCATTTAAAAACCTTACTTCTAGTGCAGAGAATATAATTTTAATGCATCCTTCATTTCTATCATCTTCAAATAATTTTTGAAGGGATATGAAAGAAGAGTATGTGGGCAGAACAGTGAATGTGAAAAAAAATCAATGGGGTTCAGTTACTCGATGATTATTTGTGTAAGAATGTAGCCACTTCAGATTAAGCCATTGAGTTAAAAACAGATGAAATTATATATCTCCACTCAGCTATAAGATTCTTTGCCAGGGGAGGCTATGGTGCAGATGTTAACATGATTTAAGAGATAATTGGAAAAATACATGGAAAAAAATGCCTTAATTATTGTTGGGAACAACACACCATTTTTTGCTAAAGACAACCATGAGACTGAAATTCCTGTCAGATGGGAGAATGCAGTGGATAGGTAGGGAGTATATTACTATATGTTCTCTTTATTAACTTCTTCCATAGGAGCCTCTAATTGGCAGTGGCAGAGGTAATGGACTAGACTGCACGGTGCTTTGAGCTGACATAAGACAGCCAGTCTTACACCTTAGGAAATCAATAGATGGGATGATTATCACAACACACCTAAAGAAATGCCATTTCTATCCAAGTATACTGAGATCAGGGGAAGAAAGACTGACTTTATGAAACAAAAGTGGAAACCGTTTCATCTGAGGAATGGTTAGGCCACTTTGATCAGTGATATCAATCAGTGATAACAAGGTAAGTAAGAATTAATTTAATTTTTAGGTTAGAACAAGGTGGAGACACCCTTGTTTGTTCTGCGCTCTTAAATGATACAGTTTTCATGGTAATACTTGCAGATAAAAAATTTGATTAAACATTTTCAGTAAGTGGCTTTCTGTCTGTTTTTTCTATGAAGTACTAGCGTACGTATCAAAGCTACTGAAGTTGAAGGGCTCTGGAGCAGAGGCTTGCACCAAGGGACCCTTTCTCCAGTGGCAAAACCGCAGAGGCGTCGCGGAAAAAAGCGACGAGAGAGATCAGCCCCCTCCTCTCTACCCCCTCTGTGCCCCGAGCGGGAAAGCGAGAGGTGCCAAAGAGCGGCAGCTCTAACTCAGCGGGGGCGGAATCAAGTGTGACAGCGGCAGTTTAAAAGCCTGACCAATCTGATAGCTTTCTACGACGGCATGACTGGCTGGGCAGATGAAGGGAGAGCCGTGGATGTTGTCTACCTCGACTTCAGCAAGGCTGACAAGGTCTCCCATAACATCCTCCTAGGGAAGCTCAGGAAGTGTGGGCGGGATGAGTGGTCGGTGAGGTGGATTGAGAACTGGCTGAATGGCAGAACTCAGAGGGTTTTCGTCAGTGGCGCTGAGTTTAGTTGGATGCTGGTAACTAGTGGTGTCCCTAGGGGTCAGTACTGGGCCCAGTCTTGTTTAACTTCTTCATCAACCACCTGGATGAAGAGTTAGAATGTACCCTCAGCAAGTTTGCTGATGACACCGAACTGGGAGGTGTGGTAGACACACCGGAAGGCTGTGCTGCCATTCAGCGTGACCTGGACAGGCTGGAAAGCTGGGCAGAGAGCAACCTGATGAGTTTCAACAAAGGCAAATGCAGGGTCTTGCACCTGGGAAGGAACAACCCCATGCATCAGTACAGGCTTGGGGTGGACCTGCTGGAGAGCAGCTCTGCGGAGAGGGACCTGAGTGTCCTGGTGGACAACAGGTTAACCATGAGCCAGTAGTGTGCCCTGGATGCCAAGAAGGCCAATGGCATCCTGGGGTGCATTAGGAGGTTCTCCTTCCCCTCTACATTGCCCTAGTGAGGCCCCATCTGGAGTACTGTGTCCAGTTCTGGGCTCCCCAGTTCAAGAAAGATGAAGAGCTACTGGAGAGAGTCCAGCGGAGGGCTATGAGGATGATGAGGGGACCGGAGCATCTCTCCTGCGAGGAGAGGCTGAGGGAGCTGGGCTTGTTCAGACTGAAGAAGAGAAGGCTGCGAGGGGACCTTATAAATGCTTATAAATATCTGAAGGGTGGGTGTCAGGAGGATGGGGCCAAACTCTTTTCAGCGGTGCCCAGCAACAGGACAAGGGGCAATGGGCACAAACTGAAGCAGAGGAAGTTCCATCTGAACATGAGGAAGAACTTCTTTCCTCTGAGGGTGACGGAGCCCTGGAACAGGCTTCCCAGGGAGGTTGTGGAGACTCCTTCTCTGGAGATATTCAAGACCCGTCTGGACGCAGTCCTCTGCAACCTGCTGTAGGTGACCTTGCTTTGGCAGGGGTTTTGGACTAGATGACCCGCAGACGTCCCTTCCAACCCCTACCATTCTGTGATTCTGTGATTCTGTACAGCTCCTTCTGAACTGTAGGAAGTGAGTTTATCATTACGCATAAGGTAATTGGTGTCCAGAACGCAGCAGCTTTTCAGCTTTATGTCACTACTTGGCTTGAAGGAACTGAGTGTCCTGAGATACCATATCTACACTATTTATCAAGTAAATGTATCTTTTCAATATGTGAAGCTTTCTGGTGGCAATACAGCCCTGCTGATAAGAACAGTTACTCATTTCACTGAAGTAGAAGCTACTATGGATAAGCATTCCTCATCTATGTACTAAAAATAAACTTAGGAAATATTGTCCTAAACAGTCAATAATGAAATCATAAATATTTCCAGTTCTTTCTGTGCCTCCATACATGACTTCTGCAAGTTAAGAAGAAGGATTTTCTTTGTTACAGAATCATAGAATAGTTTGGGTTGGAAGGGACATTCAAAGATCATCTAGTCTAACCCCACTGCAATGAGCAGGGGCATTTTCAACTAGATCATGTTGCTCAAAGCCTCGTCCAACCTGACTTTGAATGTTTCCAGGTATGGGACATCTACCAACTCTCTTGGCAACCTGTTCCAGTGTTTCACCACCCTCATCACAAAAAATTTCTTCTTTTTATCCAGTCTAAACCTACTCTCTTTTGGTTTAAAACCATTACCCTGTGTCCTATCACAATAGACCCTGCTAAACTATCTGTCTCCATCTTTCCTATAGGCCCCTTTTAAGTATTGAAAGGCCACAGTTAAGGTCTCCCAGGAGTCTTCTCTTCTCCAGGCTGAACAGCCCCAGCTCTCTCAGCCTTTCCTCACAGGAGAGGTGTTCCAGCCCTCTGATCGTCTTTGTGGCCTTCAGTCAGTTCCAACACTTTTCTGAGGAAATGCAGACAGAAATTCATTTTATGCCAACCTGTCTTTCTAACTGCTTTCCTGACTCCTGTGTGGGAGTTTTACCTATTCCTAGCTTCAGGGTGTTATGGACTATCACCGTGGGACCATTTTTGCGTTGTAGTGAATTTTGTTTTTTTTTTTTGCCATTGCAGAGAAACATTTAACTCGATTGTGGAAAGACACGTTAAATCCAGTGCAGATATAGAACTTCCTGATGCTCAGAGTAAGTTTTTCCCCTTTCAGAAGGAGGAAAGCTGAGGCTCAAACCTCAGCTCTACTTGATTCAAAACAGGGACTTCACCTGGGTTTTTTGTCATTCCTTCAGTATGGAAGAGTCTGTTGTATTGGCTAGTTTGCAAGGCTATAAGAGGCCCGAATAACATCATACCAGACACATTACAAAATCTCACAGTCCCATGCCTTAAGAAAATAATGTTTCCCTGTGCCAATGCAGTAAACACTCTGAGGCAGCAAAATACTTTGGAATTAATCTTGTATGCTTCATGCAGCCAAGGCAGACTCCTGCATGTTACATAAAGACAGACAGTCATTCTCATAAATAAGAGATTAAATTTTTTTAGAGTTACAATAGCAACTGACAGATACGATGACATTAGGCAGTGTATATGCACAGAGCCTAACAGAATGCTCTTCTCCAACAATCTATTGGAAGCATAAGGTACAGGACAAAAGACTGCTCAAGGTAAGATCCTATAGCTTACACCTATATTTTTTCCAGCATTCCCTGTACTAAATTCCATCTTTCAGTCCGATAATGCAAGCCTTATGAACAAGAGACAGAGGTAGAAAAGTTTCTTGACAGGACAGATACCAGTCCTATCACCTATAATGCTAATATAGCGTGTGTACAGAAAGAGGAGACAGCAGTCTGGTCACCTGCAGCATTATTACATCATGTGTACTCTCTCTGCCCTCTAAACCCTGCAAGCTACATGCTCACCAGAAGTGCTAAATGAGCTCTGGAAAAAACACTTTATTTACATTTGTGTGTTTTGTTTTCAGCTGCTGCAACTGTATCCAAGTTTTTACACAAGAGCTGAAATTTAAGTTTCTGGAATAAACAAGTTGTTTTCTTCTTTAAGCTTGTTTAGCAAACACGGATGTGTTCCTTTTTCCCCTCTGAGTTAACACATTGAATTCATGTACAGCAGGCGGACTGTCTGCAGGGATGATTATTAAAATCTTGGGTCACTAGGTTCTCAGAGACATTCAGCTCATGGTATCTCTCAGCTACAGGCAGTCAGTCACACACCAGTCCTACTCTCACTGTGATCAGCAGGATTGGTGCAACTTTAAATACACTTCTTGTGTCTCAAGCCACAGCAGAAAGGTGGTTACCCTGAATTGTCCTGGGATGGCAAGGTTACACGGTCATAGCGTTGAGTATTTCCCCTCATTTGGTATCAAACCATAGCATCACATCTTATGTACTATCCGAATTTGTTAAGGGATCTTCGGACAACGGGGTACTGAGAAAAGCTACTTCTCCTGGTCTTATCTCACAGGTACCTTACTCTTCCAGTTTTATTGTTTTGCCTGGTTGCTTATGCTTCTTCCTCTTGAAAAAAAATTCCCTTCTTATGCCTTTTTTATGGTGTTTTTCCATGGGGCACTCAAATGATCATAAATCTTTGATTAGTTTGTTTTTAAAAAGAACAGCATGATGTCAAGTTTATTGTAGCATTTTTCGCTGAGAGACACAAAATTCATTTATATTGCACTTTGAATTCTCAGTTGGCCATTGCTTGAAATATTCCCCACAGAGTTTTGTTGCACATCACTGAGTTCTCCTACTATTGTGTGAAGATTTCAGAAAAAAATTCTGTGTATTTTGAATATATAAAACTGTACTGCAGCTGATGTGTACATCCCTCTGTTTTAGATGTGCAGCTACTTGTAAGCTTAGACACTCCTGCTGTCAGGATCACCTGTCAGCATGGAAATATCATACCTGAAGTAGCAATTTCCCATCTGAAGGGAATGTCATACATTTTAAAGGTTTATTGGTTTGTTTTCTTGGGGTTTTTTTAAGCTTGCTTGTTAAATGATGAGTGGATACTAAGCAGGACAAGAAAGTAGTCTGTCCATCAGAGCATTTTACTTCAGCAGTGCTTAGTTTTGCTTTCCTGTTCAGTAGCTTCCAAAGGACTGCTGGATTATTTTTTCCCATAGAGAAATCTGCTAGATCTAGGAAGAATTAATGCATTCTACCTGGTTGCATTGGGTTTGGCTGGGGTAGAGTTAACTTTTGACATAGAATCCCATATAGTGCTGTGCTTTGTATTTGTAGCAGAACAGTATTATTAACACACAAGTGTTTTGAACGTTGCTGAGCAGTGCTTACACATCAAGGCTGTCTCTCCAATGACTCCTCCCCAAAGGCTAGTAGGTTGGGGATGAAAAAGAGGTTGGGAGGAAATATAGCAGGACAGCTGACCAAAGGGATATTCTATACCATGTGCAATCATGTTCAAAAATGAAAGCTAACAGGAAGGAGAAGTGAGGGTGACATTTGTTATTAAGGCATCTCTCTTTCAAAGCAACTGCTACGTGCATATTCCTGCTTCCCAGGAATTGACTGGGCATCACCTGCTGATGGGAAGTGGGGAGTAAATTTTTTTTTTTTTTGCTTTGTTTCTGTGCACAGCCTTTACTCTTTTTTCATAAACTGCCTTTATCTTGGCCTATGAGTTTTTAATCTTACCTTCTCCTCTATCCTGCCGAAGTGGGGGAGTGAGAGAGCAGCTCAGTGGGCCCCTGTTGGCCAGTTGAGGTCAACCACCACATTGGTGCAAACAACTATCTTCTACTTATGTCCATATTTTTGATAGAGCAACTTGACTGAAAATACTATCATTACAGTGGTACATATGCAAATATGCTACGCACTGGCATCTTCATGTTATGCCTGAGTTTGTTTAGACTTCGGTAACTACTCACTTAGGGCTCGGACTTCACTGCCCTATTTATAAATTCACAAGATTCAGAGCTGATTAATGCTGACCTTGATTCAAGCTTGTTGGTGCTTTACAACCAGACTTGGAGCTTCCTTCCACAGGCTGTACAGGCTGAGCCTTTGAGGCATCCTTCTTCAGTGTGTGCTTCAGCCACAGCCTAGGTTGCGAGTGAGGCAGTCTCAGGCTTTCACCCACCCCTGGTCGACCCCTTTCAAGAATCAGAGGTACCTGAAATCAGGGAGAGACATTTCGTTCCCTTCCACAGCCTTGTCTTCATTAACTGCACCTCGTTAATGACTCCTAACAAGCTATAATGGCTGGTTTAGCTAGGTCTAGGGTGACCTTTGGTCTTGCCCAAAGGCCAGCAACTAAGCTTAATTACAAGCTGCCTCACATTCCATCAAAACCAGGGTCTTCTATATTCAGACATTGCAAGTTAACCCCTAGCTTCATACCATTTTCTTACAAACAGACTAAGCCCAGGATTCACCTGTTCTTGCATTATGTGATAGAGTGAGGCTTTTTGTCAGTTTTGTTGTTGTTCTTGTTGTTTTTTATGAAGCTGTAGGCAAAACTCTTCAGGAGTATTCTCTATAAATCAAGTTGTCAACGTTTATAAAAACATCGAACACATGTATTCAAACAAATGCCATTCCACCTAGAATCTATTTGTTGTGTCAAATTTACAGCCTAGGTTGTTGACATTTTCCACTAATTTGTTTCTCTATGATTTTTGCTCTTTCTGTGAGCCGAGGAAACACACCCACTATGCAAAGTCAATAATTAATTGTTTGACTAATTAAAGACTGCAAAATCTACTCATAAAGTGATGTTAGCCCTGCTGCAATGCTATTAACACATAGGTATAATAATCTACTTATTAAAGGTCATTCATCATAATGATAAAAATTGAAATTGATAGATGCAGACTTCCTAGTATCTAACCCTTTTTGTGATGCTCACCCTTCTGCTCCTTGATCCAACATCACTTTGTGGATGTCTCATCAGCTTAAGATGGCATATTAGCATCCCAGGTTCTTTGCTAGGAGGAGTATGATATCAAAGGGGAGGAGAAGAAGGATGTCTTCCTTCCAACTCCTGCACCCACATAGATTCATCTTTGCATGGTTGCTGACACAGTTCTCCTACCTGATCTTCAATGATTTACAGTACCACCTAATATCCAAATTTACTACATATCATGTGTCAGATACATGTTTTTTGTTTTCTCTGTCATCTGGAGAACTAGCTTACCCACCTCCCAAGACTTTATTATTTCAATGACTATGAGTCTCATAGCACTATGCTAAAACGTATCCTGGCATGGGCTCATGTATCACAGCTAAAGATTTGTCTACGCTTTGTACTCTAAGATCATGTAAGTGGACATGCAGATCATAGAATCACAGAATCACAGAATCACAGAATGGTAGGGGCTGGAAGGGAGCTCTGTGGATTATCTAGTCCAATCCCTCTGCCAAAGCAGGGTCACCTACAGTAAAATGTAGAGGACCTTGTCCAGGCAGGTCTTGAATATCTCCAGAGAAGGAGACTCCACAACCTCCCTGGGCAGCCTGTTCCACTGCTCCGTCACCCTCAGAGGGAAGAAATTCTTCCTCATGTTCAGACGGAACTTCCTCTGCTTCAGTTTGTGCCCATTGCCCCTTGTCCTGTCGCTGGGCACCACTGAAAAGAGTCTGGCCCCATCCTCCTGACACCCACCCTTCAGATATTTATAAGCATTTATAAGGTCCCCTCGCAGCCTTCTCTTCTTCAGGCTGAACAAGCCCAGCTCCCTCAGCCTCTCCTCGCAGGAGAGATGCTCCGGTCCCCTCATCATCCTCATAGCCCTCCGCTGGACTCTCTCCAGTAGCTCTTCATCTTTCTTGAACTGGGGAGCCCAGAACTGGACACAGTACTCCAGATGGGATCTCACTAGGGCAATGCAGAGGGGAAGGAGAACCAACCTCGACCTGCTGGCCACACTCCTCCTAATGCACCCCAGAATGCCATTGGCTTTCTTGGCATCCAGGGCACACTGCTGGCTCATGGTTAACCTGTTGTCCACCAGGACACTCAGGTCCCTCTCCGCAGAGCTGCTCTCCAGCAGGTCCACCCCAAGCCTGTACTGATGCATGGGGTTGTTCCTTCCCAGGTGCAAGACCCTGCATTTGCCTTTGTTGAAACTCATCAGGTTGCTCTCTGCCCAGCTTTCCAGCCTGTCCAGGTCACGCTGAATGGCAGCACAGCCTTCCGGTGTGTCTACCACAACTCCCAGTTCGGTGTCATCAGCAAACTTGCTGAGGGTACATTCTAACTCTTCATCCAGGTGGTTGATGAAGAAGTTAAACAAGACTGGGCCCAGTACTGACCCCTAGGGACGCCACTTGTTACCAGCCTCCAACTAGACTCAGCACTGCTGATGACAACCCTCTGAGTTCTGCCATTCAGCCAGTTCTCAATCCACTTCACCGACCACTCATCCAGCCCACACTTCCTGAGCTTCCCTAGGAGGATGTTATGGGAGACCTTGTCAGCCTTGCTGAAGTCGAGGTAGACAACATCCACGGCTCTCCCTTCATCTGCCCAGCCAGTCATGTCATCGTAGAAAGCAATCAGATTGGTCAGGCATGATTTCCCCTTGGTGAATCCGTGCTGACTACTCCGATTGGTCATGCATGATTTCCCCTTGGTGAATCCATGCTGACTACTCCTGATAATCTTCTTTTGCTCCACTTGCTTGTTGATGACCTCCAGGATAAGCTGCACCATCATCTTTCCTGGGATGGAGGTGAGGCTAACCAGCCTGTAGTTCTCTGGGTCCTCCTTCTTGCCCTTTCTGAAGATTGGAGTGACATTTGCCTTTCTCCAGTCCTCGGGCACCTCTCCTGTCCTCCAGGACCTCTCAAAGATGATGGAGAGTGGCTCAGCAATGACATCCGCCAGCTCTCTCAGCAGTCGTGGGTGCATTCCATCAGGGCCCATGGATTTGTGGACGTCTAGATCACTTAAGCAATCCCTCACACAGTCCTCCTCGACCAAGGGAAAGTCATCCTCTCAGTAGGCTTCTTCTCTTACGTCCGGAGCCTGGGATTCCTGAGGGCCTGCCTTGGCACTGAAGACTGAAGCAAAGAAGGCATTCAGTAGCTCTTCCTTCTCTGCATCCTCCGTCACCAGGACACCCGCCTCATTCAGTAGTGGCCCCACATTGTCCCTAGCCTTCCTTTTGCTGCTGATGAGCACAATCTTTTCGACAGAATTTACAATAAATTATTTTCTTGTTTGGATTGCTAGTTCTTGTGTAATTAACATTAGTTAATCTCCAGTTCAATATATTGTTTGAATGAAGGACAAGCACAAATAGCTCAATGACATCTCACAAGATTACATACTCCACCTGTAAGACGATATCCTAGCTATATATACTTTTGCATGCATTCCTTGGCAGGAAGATCTCCATCAGCTCACTTACTTCACATACATGCAGGGGAGTTCAGGAGGGGTGTAAATCTACATTTAACTGCTTTAGATTCATTTGTTATGTTTAGCAATGACTGTGATGTATGTAGGACTAAATTTGCTGTGTCATTGTACATGGCTTTCTCAAGATAATTTTGTAAAGGAAGAAGAAAGATATGCAAAGTAGAATGTTGTAGAATACTTCATCTATTCATTAAGGATATTCTTGCATTATCACTTTGTAAATCAACTTAAGAAACTGAGAACTACTAAAATGATTGTACTCAAAGCTTCCAGTCAAGACTGATCACTCGTTAGTCCCATTTCAGAAGCACAAATAAGTATATGGCTTCTGTCCTGAAGCCTCATTGTTCACATTTTATATATAATCTGTTTACAGATACACATGGAGAAGAAAGGAGAGTCAGCTCTAGAACTGTGGCATCAACATTAATTGTATTCACCAAAACATCTGAAAGAACTTTGCAAGAAAGGTAAATATTCACATTTTTTAGATAGGAAATGAAAATAGGAGCAGTTCGGTCCAGTTTGGACTAGAATCCAAGCCTCTTGAGTACAAAGCCAATAGCCCTATTAAATAGACTATATTGCCTACTTTAAAGTATGGCAGATGCAAGTAAACCAAGTCACCTGCTCTCATATGATCCTCAAGTGTTCACCTGGGGTCTGTGCTCCAAATACAACCTGCAGTGCTCCAGGCTCTGCCAGCACAATTTAGGCAGTGAATCTACGCCCAGGGAAGCCATGATGGCACAAACAATGTTATAGTCATAGACACTTTCCCTATAACTAAGCCTTCACCATCTGTTACAGCCTGTAAATGTAAGGAAAATGGACATAATTCACAACCCCCAAAAAAGTTATTAAAAGTGAAATACTAGTGATTTAACAGTAGGTCCTTTGTTCAACACAGCCACTGTACTTTCATTTACAAATGTTACAAACACAAATCATGAAAGCACTCTTCTTCCCCAATAGTTATGTAAGAAACCTAAAATCCCTTTTTACATATCCCTTTTCAAGCTGTAATGGAAAATTTAAGGAAGTGCTCATAAAAGAACTTTTCCTTCTGCTGTCTGAGTTTCATGTGCTGCAATACGGGACATATTATTCACTATGCTATTTTTCAAGCCAGTAACAAGAATTGGTAATTAACTACCCAACACAGAGTACATCAAACTGGATGCCGTACACCTGGGAGTTAAGCACTAAATGGACATGATCGTCTCTTAAAAATCTCTATTGCTCTGATGCCTGTAAAATCATTTTAAGAGCATAGATTTAGCAGCTGGTGTGTTGAAACAACTTCTCAGCATGCTCACCAATATTGTCCCACGTTCTGCTCATCTGTATTTACCTGTCCTACAGACAGGTTATACACTCTTTTCATTAGAGACTAAATGTCCTTCTGTGCTTTTCTGCCACGTTTCAAAACCAGCTCTGTTCCACAATCAGGTGTAGAGTTGGAAGTGCACTAAAGGAAACAGCAAATATTAGTCCAGTCTTACTAATTCAGTAATTAATTCCTCATCCCAGCTACATAGTATGAAAGAGACATTACCCAAAGACACATGCCCAAAGTCCTTCTCTCTAATTTAGGAACTGCTCAAATAACCTGTCAGCGGTTGGTCATTAAGCTAGAGATCAGGAGGCAGTGTTTTATACCAGCATCCCTAAATCAGGAAAGGTTTTCAACAGGAGACAGCAACAGTTAAAGGTCCCTTTTAACCCAATTGTTCACAGAGGATTAAGCAGTGAACTTTCATCCATGTGTGTATCTTCTGCCATCAGAGCTTCATTTATGTAGGGGAAAAAATGTAGTTACTAAGGAAAAAATGTCATGAAGTTTAGAAAATATATGCTGCAGACAGTTGTGTATACAAACATTTTTGTTAATACAATAAACACAAAATGAGGTAATTGCAGACGTCATGCCAGAGTGGCAAATCTAACCATTTTAAAGGGAAGATTAATATGTTTCTGTCCAATATAAATCCGTTATTTTGTATAACGAATGTTGTGTGTACCTAACTTGCACAAGCATTTACTAAAACTTCATTCTGTTAAATAATTAAGGTAATTACAAAAGTACTGTTGCAGTCTTTTATGAAACAATAAGCCAGCTGTCAAGTGGATAAGCCATAAGGTCAAAAGGAGAAAACAGATTTGTATGAAAGTGATACCACATAAACTATGCAACTTGAGTTTTTGAATCAGCATATGTATTTATTTCTTTGCTTGTTGAAAATTGTATAGTTGTTTGTGTACTGAATGCACAATGAAGAAGCACAAGGGTGTACTGGTTTTGGCCAGGATGGAGTTAGATTTCTTCATAGTAGCTTGTTTGGGGCTAGCAGCTCTGTGGTGCTCAGCTGCTGGCTGGGGTTAAACCACGACACAGGGAGAAAGAGACAATTGTTATGCCAGCATGGCAAAGAACACTTCCCTAGAAAAGGCATCGTATCATTCAGGTGGAGAAAAGTTTCTACTACAAATCCCACTTTGATTTGTTTAATAGTATAATAACTAGCAAGGGAAAAAATCCCGTAGAGTGGCAGCAACAACCACTCTCCTGAAAAAATTCTCCACCACTTTTTAGCTGTGAGAAAAATAGTTCTGAATCATCCAGAAAGTAAAAGTTTCCATACTTCTGTCATAAAGAATAAAAAGTAACTGTTGCCAGATGAAGATTGTCTCAGCTGAGTGTGTTCTGCAGAAAGCTGCTCTCAGGCATGTGCTTAGTCATGCACGTCATGTCTAGGTGCTCAGAAGAAGATAATTCTAACTCATTTGCTCTCTTTGTGTAGAAAGTATGCTTGCCTTTTGGGTTAAGTAAGTATATTTTGATGCAAGAAACATGAATCTAATTATTTGCCTCTATATTTCAGGTAACCTTATGCAAACTTTTGAGTAAGTGAGAAAGTGGAAAGGTTTCTTTGCTCATTCCCACCACTCTCCTTCTTCATTTATACAGTGTGGTTTTATAATGTAGTTTTTTAAACAGGGAAGTCAATCAATCAAGATGTGATTGCAGAATGCTTATGCACTAAAAACATGGTCAAATTCAGATCCCGTTTATGGTAGAATGAATGACAGCTAGAAGTCATCAACCTGTTTCTTCCGTTGTGCTACATACCTTAAAACCCTAAAACCCATTACATGAATTTGCCTAGTATATTAATGAGAAATGTTTTGAAAACCATCAACTGCTTAAGAAAATGATCTTTTCACTTCAGGCAACAAAATTTGTATGATGTGTATATCTGTTTAAACATATTAATTGACAGTGGTTCTTCTGAACCCACAAGGAGTTTCTTACAGGATAAAATTCGTAATAAGCATTAATCTTTACAGCACTGGCTTCAAAGAACTTGCTGTTGATCTTCTGGATCTGGCCTGCATGAATGCTGTTGATGAAGTTAGTATTTTTCAGTTTAGATATAAACTTGGAGTTCTGAGTACTGATGACTCTACTAGATTTCATGATCCTCTGGAGTCTTGGACAATTTCACTTGAAACAAAGATTTTTGGACCATCAAATTTTTTCCTTTCCTGAAAGAATGTCCTTCATGAGTATCCTTGGAACTGGCTTGAGGTGTTCTTGTGGCCTTCAGGTTATGGGGTGGGCAGTTATAATTCAGCGTCTCCTCCAGCTGCTACTTGTTTCTGAACAGCTGCCATGTGTCATGGTAGGAGTGACTGCATTTTGAAGAATGATGACCCAAGCTCTTCCGGTACAATTTTAGCATTTATTGGACACCTGACTGATTTTACTTGCTCTGACCTTCTTGTTAATTTCCAGAGAAACCTTCAGTTTCATGATAAAATGCATGTAAATTTTAAGTATAAGATACAGTTATGAGTTTGCAGTTACTGTGTCAGCTGCGTTTTGATTTCAGCTGCGGCCGGCAACAAAAGCGCCACGCGGCCGCCCCTCCCCCCGCCGCGGTGCGGAGGAGAATGAAAAGAAAGAGGCAGAAACTGGTGGGTCAGGATAAGGGCAGTTTAACAGAACAGGAAACAGAGGGAACAGTAACAACAATGATACAGATAAGGAGAAAATACGACACAAACTCGTACAACAGACCATCTCTCCCGGACAGGACCGGCGCCGCACGCTCCCGAATCGCGAGTGAGTTCCCGCCACGCCGTCCCCCCACCGGAACCCAGCACGACGGGTCATGGTATGGAATACCCGGCTCTGTTTGGCCAGGTTGGGGTTGGGTCAGCCCACCCGGCTGTGCCCCTTCCTGGATTCTGGTGAAAATTAACCCTGTCCTGGCCGAACCCAGGACAAGCTGACAATCAGATATGTTCTTGTCTCACTGTTTACTGAGGCTCATTTCATCATGTCTACACAACTTTCAAATTAAAAAAATCAGTTTTTCACTTCCAGCCTATTTTTAGAATAGTATTTTATTGTTCTTTCATATATTGTTAATTGTTGTCACATTTGTCAGTTATTATTTATTATGAAGACATTGAGTTGGTGAAGCATGTCCAGAGAAGGGCAATGGGGCTGGTGAGGAGTCTAGAGAACAAGTCTTATGAGGAGCAGCTGAAGGAACTGGGGCTGTTTAGCCTGGAGAAGAGGATACTGAGGAGAGACCTTCTCATTCTCTACAAGTACCTGAAAGGAGGTTGTAGAGAGGCAGGTGTTGGTCTCTTCTTCCAAGTAATTAGTGACAGGACAAGAGGCAAAGGTCTCAAGTTTCATGAGGGGAGGTTTAGATTAGATATTAGGAAAAATTTCTTTACTGAAAGAGTGGTCAGACATTGGAATAGGCTGCCCAGGGAGGTGATTGAATCCCCATCCCTGGAGGTGTTTAAAAAACTTGTAGATGTGGTACTTCGAGATATGGTTTAGTAGGCATGGTGGTGTTGGGTGGGTGGTTGGACTTGATGATCTCACAGGTCTTTTCCAGCCTATGACTCTATGATTAAATTGCCTATATTCTATATGAAAACCTCAAATCACAGCTCTGAACTATAATGGTTTTAGCATATTAAACAACCACAATAAAAGACAAACAGAAATGCTGAAAGACTCTTTTAGCAGCCTTAATAAGCGCATTGGCTTCATCTTTGTTAAATAAAATAGCAAGTAACTATAATGATATCTTGATCAGGTTTAGCCATGTTGTTTGATTCGGGCAAACCACTATAAAGGCATTTACTTCAAAGGCAACATTTCTAATTCTTCTTAATTTTCCTGCAGTCTGTGATGTTTAAAATTAGACACAGCTGATGGCAGGAAAAATGTGCATATAACTGCAATTTTCTGTAAATGTTTCACCAGGCAAATGCATTGGTAAAGTGGAGGAATTAAAAGTAAAATCTAATCTTCTTGGAAGATTAATTTCAAATAATTACCAAATTCACTTGTTCCTACTTGTATTATCAGGACAAAGTACACATTTCAGCTGCTCTCGTCCATTATTTCAGTCACTGTAAACCTCTTTAGCATGCCCTAACAGCAAACACATTAGTTTAACCTGTCATGGAGGTTACAATTTTAAGATACACATACAGAAATGAGGCAAAAGACTTCACCTGATTATTTTGATTCAAAATGGAACAGTGTTAACAGAATGTACTGGTTTGGCTGTGACAGAGTTGATTTCCTTCACAGTAGTTTGTCTGGTGGGATGTTTTGGATTTGCGACTAAAACAGTGCCAATAACACACCAATGTGCTCAGCTGCATCTACATAACGTCAAGGACTTCTCTGTGTCTCACTCTGCCCCCCCAGTGAGTAGGATAGCTGTGCACAAAGAGTTTGGAGTGGACACAGCAAGGACAGCTGACCGCAACAGACCAAAGGGATATCCCACAGTGTATCATGTCTTGCTCAGCAATAAAAGCTGGGGGAAGAAGGAGGAAAGTGGATGTTCAGAGTTCTGCCTTTTGTCTTTCCAAGTAACTGTTATATGTGATGGAGCCCTGCTCTCCTGTAGATGGCTAAACACCTGTCTGCCTATGGAAGCAGTGAATGAACTGTTTATGTTGCTTTGCTTGTTCAGATAGCTTTTGCTCTACCTATTTAACTGTCTCTATCTGAACCCATGATTTTTCACTCTTTTATCCCTCCAATTCTTCTCCTCAACCTACCAGGGGAGACTGAGCAAGCGGCTGGGTGGGGCTGAGCTGCCTACCAGGGTTAAACTGCACCACACAGACTCAGAGAAATGCATATCATCACTACTTTGCATCTCTCCGAGGCTGTTGTTTATAGACTGTTTAGAGATATAAGCTGAAGATCTCACTCCAAACATCTCACAACCTGGTCAGTAATCAAAATCCTGGATTATTACTGAAGTGAAATGTCGGTAACACAATATTATGAAACAAACTGCTTTTTTTCCTTTTCTTTATTTTCTAGCACACAACAGCTTAACAAGTCTGACAATTTGTGAAAAGCATCCAGAAATCCAAATAGCACTCCTTAATGAATGACACATTTACTGAACACATACCAGCCACTCAGCCTCACCTCTGTGCCTAGTAGGATCGTGGAACAGACCCACCTGGAAGATATATTGAAACATAAAGAAGACAAGGAGGTGATTAGAGACAGCCAGCATGGCTTCACCAATGGCAAATCATGCCTGGCTAATCTAGTGGCCTTTTACAATGGAGTGACTCCATCAATGGACAAGGGAAAAGCTACAGATGTCACCTACCTGTACTTGTGTAAGGCCTTTAAAACACCACCACACACCCCACAGCAAATTCTTGCAGCTAAATTGGAGAGATATGGATTTTGTTAATGGACTAGTAGATGGAGAAGGAATTGGCTCGATCGCTGCATCAACAGCTTTACAGTCAACAGCTCAATGTCCAAGTGGAAATCAGTAGCACGATCTGATTCTATGAAGACAGAGTAAGAAAATAAGGACAACCCAGGACGTATTGGAAGAGGTTAAAAGGAACCACTCTGTAAAGCATGAAGCATTAATTTAGAAGTTGATCTATGATATTGTGCTCAGTTTTCTAAATCATAGAATTTCTTGAGGCTGGAAATTTACACTCTACTAGTGTAGAAAGAGTTGTAATATCAGTATATGAAAATGTAAAATCAAGTCTCTCACATGTTGCAGAGTTAACTGCCCTGACCTATTACAGGACCTCCACCAACAACATCTGAACTTTTACAAATAGACGTTGAAAATCTGGATTTCAGGAGCTCTGAAATGATTGCAATTCTCTCTAACTACTCTCTAGCTGCTAACTTCAGTTGTTTCGTGCCTTCTTAACAGAGGATGTTAAACTGCAAAAAAATTCTTCTGTTGTTAACACGGCTCCCAGCTGATCCAGAATGCAGAAGCACATAACTAGATTTCACTTACCATGGGACAATGAGTTCTACCATTTGCAAAACAGACAGATGTCTTTTTATGCACAGAGTTGTTGTAAGAAACAAATTTTAACTATTTATGTCAAAATCAGTCACTGCAAAAATTAGTATATACAGATCATAGGTATAGAACAATGCATCTGTTAAATGAAAAAGGGTTTATTGTTGGGTTTGGGGCTTTTTTTAAGATTTCTGAAACAAAACAAGCTGCTTTACAGCAGAAATTGAATAATGGAGCCAGAGATTAAAAAAAAAAAAATGGGCAGCTGGATTTAACTCCATTCAACACCACTATCTGCACTCAGCCATTCAGCCAGTTCTTCATCCAGTGAAGATAACGCTCATCTAAACCATGGACAGCCAGTTTCTCCAGGAGGATGATGTGGGCAACAGTGTCAAAGGCCTTACTATAGTCCAGGTAGATGACATCCACAGCCTCTCCCTCATCCACTAGGTGGGTTGCCTGGTTATAGGAGATCAGATTGGTCAAGCAGGACCCGCCTTTCATGAACCCATGCTGGCTGGGCCTGATGCCCTTGTTGTCCTTCACATGCCCAGTGAGTACACTCAGGATGAACCACTCCATAATCTTCCCCAGCACTGAGGTCAGGCTGACAGGCTTGTAGTTCCAGGATCCGCCTTCCAGCCCTTCTTGTAGATAGATGTTACACTGGCGATCCTCCAGTCATCTGGGACCTCCTCTGTTAGCCAGGGCTGCTGGTAGATGATGGAGACTGGTTTGGCCAGCTCCTCCACCAGTTCCCTCATGACTCTTGGGTGGATTCTGTATGGCTTACATAGACTTGCAAGTGTCCAGGTGGCACAGCAGGTTGTTAACTGCTTCCTCCTGGATTATGGGAAGTTTGTTCCACACTCTCTCCCTGTCTTCCAGCACTGGGGGCTGACTACCTTGGGAATAACCAGTCTGACTAGTAAAGACTGAGGCAAAGAAGGCATTAAGTACCTTAGCCTTTTCCTCATCTTTGTTGGCAGTATTACTCCACACACCCATTAAGGGATGAAGACTCTGCTTGGCCCTCTTTTTGTTGTTGATGTATTTGTAGAAACATTTTTTGTTGCCCTGTACAATAGTGGCCAGCCTGAGTTCTACCTGGGCTTTTGCCTTTCTAATTTCCTCTCTGCATGACCTAATGAGACCCCTGTACTCCTCTTGAGTCACTTACCCTTTCTTCCATAAGTGGTAGAACCTCTTTTTTTTCCAGAGTCCCAGCAAGACCTCACTGTTCAGCCAGGCTGGTCATCTTCCCCACCAGTTTGTCTTGCGGCACATGGGGACAGCCAGGGTTGTGACTACCTGTTTAGTTATGGTGCTTGCTGCTTGCTGCAAATAGATCTCACGGCTACAAATATTCCAGCATATCCCTGTCCCGATCCGATATCGGGGAGGTTTCAATGCGATCCCAGGAGACGAGATTAAGATGCAAACGCAGTCATATGCCGTGCAACCTTGTAAACTTTATTTTCGGTGAACCGGGAATCGGAGGTCTGGCGGGGACAGCAGCGGGGGGGGGGGGGGGGAAGGCGGAGAAAACGAGAGAGAAAAAAAAAAAGGGTAAAGTTGGAAAAACCCCAGTGGGCGAGGAAAAGAAGTGTGGGGCTAGAAGAGGATCAGTTACCACCACCACGGATTTGACGATGTCCAGTGATGTCCGGTCGGCTCAGTCTCTGTGCAGGCATGGAGGCCCTGGCGAGGGCGGAGCCCAGCAGCCAGGCGGTGAGGAGGAGAGCAATAGGGCGGCGAGGACCACGAGTGCTGCCCTTTTATAGGGGCATTTGCGCATGCGCAGAGCATGTCTGCATACTTGCAGTTCCTGCCATGCGTGCTGCCTGCTTAGATAAGTCCGTTCTTGCCCGTCCATGCGCTACCCTGTGCGCAAGTGCTTTCCTGCAGGTCGTTGTGGTGGTTTCTTTCCAGAGGCCAGCAAGAGATGGCAATGGCAATGTCGAGACAAAACCAGTTTGTAGCGGTCTTCTACAATCCCGTACACTAACTTTCTCTGTGTTCCAAATTACCTGTGTAAGGGATTTCACAGAGACATCAGACACGAAAAGGTGATGCGAAAAATATTGTTAGTTTTGCCTTCATTCCTTGGCTGCCTTTTGTAACTTCTTTCTGCTCTCTAGCAAAGGATCACACAAAATATAAAGTGAATCTGTCTGAAAACAGTTTTCAAAGGTATAAATAACACCACGCATATGTATTTCTCTGGGATTTGGGGAGCTGTGGAGTCCTGGCTGGACGAGAGGGGACATAGTTTGGTGCGTTGAGCAACCCAGGTTCTGATCCGGAGGTGAGCCTTGGGAGCGGCTGACACGGAACCCTGCTGGGAAGGCAGAGCGACGAGCTCGGGACACTGGAGCAGGGGGAACGTCACCGTTTCCTGCCACACTGTCACTTCCTTCCTGCCACGTTGCTGTTTCCTGCCACAGTACTGTTTTCACTTCGAGATGCAGCTCTGCACCAATCACAACGAGTTGCAGTAGTTTTGCCTATATATGGGTTGGGGTTTTAACCATTCAGATGCTGTAATAGTTTTGCTATATAAACCTTGTTTTGCTGACTAATAAAGGTGTACGATCATACTCATATTGGGGTCACATTGTTACAACGGTTACCCACGCCTACAAGGAGCCGATTGTTTTGTTGGTTGATTGACTTGGTTTTCTGTTGTTGTTTGTTCATTCATTTTAAACATCCCTGCAAGATCCATGTTAACATTCATATGAACAATGCTTCTGGTATTACCTCGTTTTCCTACCCCTAAATTCCTACCTTCCCCTTTCTTCCTGCCTTCCTTTTATAATACTCTCTTTTACACTAATGCACAGGTATTTTCACTTAGAACCTCTTAAATATTTCTTGATCTAAAGGTGCATATTAGACACCTGCTTCCAGAAACGATGGGCTAGTCAATAGCTCCGAAGTGGGGAGGACAGTGTCCCTCTGCTCTGACTCCTGCTGGGAAGGCGGGTGGGGGGACATCGGGCCTTTGGGGGATGGCACAAGGGACAGAGCAGGCGACGGCACAGTTCAACTTCCATGGCTGTTGCCAAGTGTCCAACAGTTTTTCCTCTGTCAGGTCAGAACAAGCCCCTAGGCATGCAGAGACTCAGCGGCCGAGCACATGCACACGGGGGTACCTGAAGCAGGGGAAACTCGGGGGAGCCAAGAGACCCAGCAGGAGCCCACAGCCCCAGTCCCAGCGGCTGACAACACCTGGCCAGGACAAGCGCCACCCGTGGCCAAGCTGCCCCCACCATAAAACAAGCACCTAAACAAAAAACTGTGGACGGGCTTCTCTCCAAAGGTACTTTGGAATTGTCTTGACATCATATTGTCATGCTGACAGAACTGTGTGCTCCTTTCCTACTGACACAAAAAAAACTCCTTGGAGAAATTACAGGCTTGTTTCATGTCTGTGTTTACATTTGTGGTTTGCAGCAGTGCACACATCCACGCTCTCTTTCCCAACCAGCAAGAATTCCCTGAGAGACAAACTAACCTGTACAGGCTACCTGTAATTGTAGGCCGTGCTATCAATCACAAAGGAACCCTCAGAATTTTGAAATGAAAACTTACATTTTCACTCCTGCTTTTCCCTGCTGCCCACCGTAGAATGGGGCTTTTCTTCACCAGGGTGTTAGACTGCTTATTTCAAGTCAGACCATGAGATCTGAGTTAATGGATTTGTGGCTGCAGACAAATATCTAGGTTGCAGACTGGTCCACTGCCCAACATCAGAAGTTGCTGCACATGGTGGGGGAGGGAGCCAGTAAAAGTTCCAGACTACATGGTGAGCAATGGCTGGATTCGACAACCGGTGAAGTGGAGCTCCCTGAGAGCTGGCCAGAATGTTCAGATAAACTGGAGGGGAGCACCAGAGACACACTGGAAGCAGAGTCTTGCAAGGAGAAGAGCACCAGCGTAACCACAGCTGTAACATTAGTGAAGTCTGACGTTGCCTAAATGATGCTGTCCGAAACAGCACATCTGGCACCACATGTAGGCAAGCTGGGACCACGGGGGCAAAAAGTACTTGGGGCTGAGTTGTTTCTTTTGGCAGCAGGCTGGCCTGGAGGAAGGAAAGTACAAGGGCATCTGACGGGGCTGAGCAGAACACACAACCAAGGCCTCAGTGACTGGCATGGAGCACCGATGGTGAACAGAATCCCAGCACGAATCATAGAATGTTCAGGGTTGGAAGGGACCTCTGGTTCATCTAGTCCAACCCCCCTGCCAAAGCAGGGTCAAAGGCGGGGCGAGGCGTAGATGCGGCAGCCCCTTACCGGGCCAGAGACCTACCTGAGGATCGCCGATCACCTTTATTTTGCAATTCTCTGCCAAAAGCCAAAGAGTGGAGCTGCAAATACCCATTGTTTCTGCATAGATGATGAGCTCATTTATGAGAACTTCTCTGCAGACTTTGGACCACTCAGTCTGGCAATGATCTACAGATACTGCTGCAAGCTACATAAGAAATTTAAGTCATTTTCATTGGTAAGGGAGAAAATAATTCATTATACTGGCTTTGGTCAGAAAAAACAAGCAAATGCTGCATTCCTCATAGGCTCCTACGCAATAATATACTTGAGGGAATCCCCAGAAGATGTGTACAGGCTTATAGTGGCTGGAAACATTTTGTATCTTCCTTCAGGGATGCTACTTTTGGTACTTGCAGTTTTCATCTGATGTTGCTGGACTGTTTTCATGCAATAAATAAGGCTTTGCAGTATGGTTTCCTGGATTTCAATACATTTAATGTAAATGAAGATGAGCCTTATGAAAGAGCAGAAAATGGAGATTTTAATTGGATAATACCAAACAAATTCATTGCCTTCAGTGGACCTCATTCAAGAAGTAAAATTGAAAATGGGTATCCCCAGCATGCTCCAGAGGCTTATTTCTCGTACTTCAGGAAACATAAGGTCACCACTATAATGCGCCTCAACAAAAAACTGTATGATGCCAAATGATTTACAGACGCTGGATTTGAGCGTTTCGACCTCTTCTTTGCTGACGGAAGTACACCTAGTGATACTATAGTTAAAACTTTTCTGACTATTTGTAAAAATGCTGAAGGTGTTATAGCCGTTCATTGCAAAGCTGGTCTTGGACTAACTGGCACACTTATTGCCTGTTATATTATGAAGCATTTTCAAATGACAGCTGCTGAAACTATTGCCTGGATTAGAATAAATAGACCTGGTTCGGTGATTGGACCACAACAACACTTCCTGATGGACAAACAAGCAGGACTTTGGACAGAAGGAGATATTTTTCTTACAAAGTTGAAAGGAAAATGTAAAATCGCAGTGACAAGAATCCTGTCAGGAGTAGATGATCTTTCAGTTAATGAGACGAGAAACAGGAGAGCCATCCAAAAGGACACTGAACTGTACAGTAACGAAGATGAAACAAACAGAAGACATCGATGATGAGAGGCACTGGAAAGGGGGGCTGCTGTAGCCCCAGATGTGTACGCAGAAGCCCAGATGGCCCTTTGTGATGTCACTGTGTGATGCAGGTAGAGATCACCAGGCAGTGGATGGTGATGTCAGCGAGAGACAGACTGTGACCTCGTGTCCATCGCTGCTCATCTAGGGGCATGGGCAGAGCCTGGACCAGACTGGCTGCTACCTGGACTCCTGCCTGGACTCCTGGTTCCCAGCAAGCCTGCAAGGTCTCCACAGTTCAGCGAGGCTTCTCCTGCTGCTGGGGGTGCTTTGGGGGCTGCCGTCGGCAGCTCTGGGTGCCCGTTCCACAGCCATCGCCTGCGTTTACCTGGCCCTGCCTGCTCCAGGCAGCGGGGCACCGCGGGCTGCACTTGCAGCAGCACAGGTGAGCTGTGTGGGGAAAAGTCTCCCCGCTGTGGCCATGGGGTGGTCGATGGGGCTCGCGGAGCTGGGAGGGTGTCCTTCTTGAGGGACCTGGGCATTTCTTCATCCCCTCTCCTCACCTTCGCGGGACAGCAAGTGACCATGGCCTCTCCATTTCTGCAGCGCACGACAGCCTTTGGCAGCTCCTCATCCTCCGGTTCTCCCCAACACATCATCTATCAAAACCATGGCCACGGAGACAGAGTGGAGCTGCCCCATCTCCCACGATGCTCGAGATGAAGTCACTTATGTGATGCCCTGTGGCCACCAGTTCCGCCTGCACTGCATCCTGCATTGGACAGAGGTGAAAGCAGAGTGCCCATTCTGCAGAAGACAGATAGAGACTGTCCACTTTTCCATGCAGGGGGAAGATGACTACCTCCAGTTTGTCATCTCAGCCCCTGAAGAGTTGCCCGACACCAGCAGCCAGGCAGGCGGAGCTGCTGGCCAACTGGCTGAAAACAGCCCTCATGGCCCTGGGGCATCCCCTCCGTCCTCTCTGCAGGGGATCCCCTCCCCAGCTGAGCAGGGGGCTGTGGGGCCACAGGCTGTGGGCGGTCTCCTGCCCGAGGTCTGGGCAGAACTTTTCCGACGGCACCGACACCTCCTCGAGCCCGTGATGCCCTGGCTGCGCCGGGAGCTCGCGGCAATCTATGGGCCGAGCTGGTGGCAGGTTGAGAGTGCAGAGAGCACCATCTTGCACATCCTGTGCATCTACGGTCCGGATGGGGATGGCTTACTCCACGTGCTGCAGGACTGCCTTGGGGAGCACACGGCAGCACTGGTCCATGGTGTCATCCACATCATTGGGTGCCAGTGTGTTGAGGAGGCTCAGAGGATGCTGCGCTCCCACACCGCTGGGGAGGAGGATGACAGCTCTGTGGCCGCCTCCAACTCCAGAACCTCCAGCTCCAGCAGCTCCCAGGGGAGGACGCCCCACTCCAGCCTGGCCTCCTCCACCAGCCCTGCCGACTCTGACATGGAGAGCAATCACAGCACGTCGGAGGTTGCCCTCCACGGGTGTCCCACCCACCCCCCACCTGCGCCCGTCCCTGCAGAACGGCAGCACTAGCAGGGCTCCGGGAGCAGCCCTTGGCTTGAGGAAAAGCAAATAAATTGCTGTTTCCCAGATCACACGGTTTCTCGGTGCTGCTTTCTCCTCTTTCTCCTGGTGCCTTTCCCTGTCCCCCGCACCCCACCACAGGGAGAACCAGCCTGCTGGGGGGCACAGCCATGGCTCCACAGCTCCACGGCCACGTCGGCAGCACCTGCTCCCACAGGGAATCCTGCTGCAGCCACACACCCACAGCGCAGCAGATGTCGAGGACTAATTTATGCACAACACAAGTCCTCTTGCCCAGTCGGACTAGAGGTAAGGCAAGATTTGGACTAAAGCTAACAAGCAACTGTGCTGGAAGAGAAAGCCTTAGGCCAAGGCTTAGCTCATTGAAGTGGGATTGCTAGTAAGCCAATTACAGGGGAAAGGCACTCTGGGAACATAATTTGGGGGCTCATCTGACCAGTGCTGGAATGTTAGCACATCTAGTTTATTTGTCCCTGATTTAGCCTCACTCTGCCCACACCAAGAGGGAAAGTCATCCTCTGACTCAATTAAAACATTGTACAAATGAATGCAGCAGCTGCTGAAACCTGTAATAATCCTCAGCACAACAAGATGCTGAGCTTTCCCAGTAGGGATTAACGTTAAGAAAATCTAGTTGTAGGAGAAGGTACTTGCTGCATGAGTTTATTGGCACTGTACCTGTTCTTCCATGACTTTAGGTCATTTTTCCTTGTGATTCTCAGATGTTCATCTAAATCAGGTATTTTTAACAAAGACACTCCACATTACCCAGCGACAGAACTTCTTTTGACATTTCTCTTTGAGGTTTATCCGCTTCAGGTTCTGCATCCTCACACTGAGGCAGAATTCCTCATCTGGGCCACTGCGAAGAGTTTTTTAAAACATTCCCTTAAAACATTTCAAATAACTGAAGCTGACTCTGCATTTTGCTTGATTTAGGAGAATCAGTCGAGATGATTTAAAAATCACCAAAGAATGAAAACTTTTATTATTACTTTAACTGTTGAATAATGAATTAATTTGTTTGTCTTACAGTAAAAGGATACAATAGTTTGGGTTAAAACAGTGGAATAGGAATCCAGAGTTCTAGATTTTAGTAGTATCTCTGGTAGAGACATCTAGTTCTGACGTTGGGTTTTTAGTCTTTTCATCGTCACATCTCAGTTCCCATCTGTTTACCTTTAGAAAAGTGAAGAATGAGAGCATAATTGCATGAGATATTCAGTTACTATGGTAATGGATACCACAAAAGAGCCTATTAATAAATATTTGAAAAATCTGCAGCCGCCTCCTTACCATCTCCTCAACAAATCCTACCCCTCCCACTCCTTATTATTTTGCATTGGTATTTTAAGGAAAGGTATGCATATTTCAAATGCTGGGCTTTATGTAAGGCAATTATATCATCCGTAAACACTAGCTTGTGAGAGGAAAATAAAGTATTGTTGCATTTATAGAATATTATAGACATGTCTTACTCAGCTATAACACAGCAATACATAAACATTGCAATTCTCCATATACCTGCTGAGTATCCTTTCGGAAGACAAAGATGTCCTTAATTAGTAAGGATCACTGATTTCGTATTTCCGAAATCTAACTCTATTTCTTCTGAACTCTTGTGCATTCAAACGCATTATTCAAGCTAAACAACATTTGGATAAGATGTATAAGGAAGAAAAAGAATGTTGAAGCATGTGAGATACAAATTTCATATTTTTCTTAGACTATTCCACATGGCTCTGTGCACTGAGGTTTGCATTGGATAGACAGTGATGAAACATCCATCAGTCACTTTCAATTTCTATCTGGTAACAGTGGCCAGCAGCTGCAGTAAACCACATCAGAAGTAATGGCATTTATTGGGCATGAGCGAGCAGCTATCCTCACTGCTAACTTTGGTCAATAAATTTGACATCTGGCCATGTCACACTAACATATATGGGCATTTCCATTAGACCTGTTCTTTACAGATTATTACAAAACAAGTACTACTGTATATTTAAATGAAGACATTAGCTAAATGATGTAGTTGGCTATTAGTATAAATCTAGCCATTCAGGCAACGAGAACTTAGTTTAAACCTATCTCAAGTAACATAGCAATGAACATAATAGATGTTCACAGCACCTCAGCTCAGTTTTTCAAACTGTAACAGCTATAAAATTTTCAATTTATCCCAAAAGAGTCTGGTAATAAAGTTATATCTCAATGTCAGAGCAATATAATCGGATCTAGTTGAATGTTGTTATTATTTAAGGACACTTCCTTTTGCAAGTATTGTGCAACCAACTACACATTTACATAACTATAAGACAGTAAATTAATTGACCAATGATAAGTCCTTTAGGGTCTTTAGGGTTGCTTGGAGAAGAATTGCTAGCATTTTAAAATGCGTTTACTGAAAACTTATAACTGTGAGAAATAACATGGTCTGGTTTTATTATAGGGAAAAGCTAACAAATATTTTAATTTCCCACTCAATAAGTGATTTAAAAAATATATTAATTTTTTTTTTTTTCTACTATGGACATCGCTCTATCTTGTCTTTCCTATTATTGTCAGAGCTGGTAAAAAAAGCTGGGGAAAAAATTAAAACTGCTTCTATAGCTTTTTCTGTTTTAGATCTGTGCTTCTCATTTGGATATCTGAAGTCCTCTTAGTGACTTTGTACAATAACTTTGGAAAGTGTTTAGATCACTAGTCAAAATTTTTTTAACTTGGTAATGAAAAAATAACAATAAATTTTTTTCTGAATTCCCACATAAGAAAAGTCACCAAACCCTTGCTTCTCATACCAGATTTATGAACAAACAACGTCAAATATTGCAGATTAGAGATCAAGTTTCCTTTTATTTCAGTGAATTTTGAGACTGTCTCATGTCAGATCTGAAGTCCCTTGAGAATTTCTTCATTGACATGTGTTCTAGGTCTTTTCTGAGACACAAGTGCTGTGGTCATTGGGAGATCTCTTGGGCAACAGAGTCAAAAATCACACACAACCTGAAAACACAGAGTTCACTACCACTACTAGTTGATCCATTTTAACAGATAGAAACCCAGTACTTTCCCAGTAGAAGTTGAAAATGTTCAAATATACTTTACAATTTTATCATCTTCTTGCTTTTCTGAGGTTTATTTATCCAGCCACCACCTAGAGGTGGAAGTATCATGGATCTAGACTTAACAGCTCCTCTTTCCAAAGGAAAGCAAACTCACACGTTAACACTAAGAATTTCTGTGTCAGGCAGATACAGAAATACCTGTTTATATAGCTTTGGCAGTTGTACTCTTTACTTGCTCCACTTCTCATTTTACAGAGCAATGGTTCCTAACACTTGTAATAAGGTCAAGCAAAGGAAAATCTTGGTATCTATGGTGAGACTCATATAGCTTCATGGACAACATGAAAGACTCCTTCAAGTATGAAGAACCTGTTCAGTATCGAAAAGGAAAAAAAAGACAGAGTTCAATGACAACTACATAATCAAAATTATGAAAACTTAACAGGTTGAAGTGGAACATTTCAATGTTTTCTTCCAAGCCTCTTGGTGGTGAGGGAGAATCACTTCTACCTCCTCACATAAATTTTTCCCACAAGCATTCTTCCTCCAGAAGTTCATGCCAGAAATAACTGTGGCCACGTAAGAGTGCTGAACTGCTCAGATATTCTCAGTAGGACAAAGCAGAAACAAAATTGTGTTTGGATCAGCAGATCCATAAGCATAAATCCTGCTTAAAATAAGTGTAAGATAATCACATTAATTTCTACAGAAGCAAAGACAAGGGAAGAGATGAGAAAATCACTTGTGTTTTCCATGGATATTTCAGGACTAAATAATGTTTGTAATACCCCTGAAATTGACTGCTTAATATTAGCTTTACAGAGGAAAAATGTATTTGTGTGAATATTTCTCAAATGGCAGAGAGATGCCAGTGGATACAAAGTTAGAAAATATTAGAAATGGACTTGATAAGACTGAGCTAAAAATCTTCTGTGTGACTGCCAGGAAAAAGCAGTAAGAAGAATGCGAGGATTTTGAGCAATATTCATGTCAGTATCACAAGAACAGAGTGTGACTCAGCTAGATTTATCCCTAATAACAGGCATGTAAGGATATTGGTAGATAATCAGGTATCTGGCAAAACACAAATAATGTTGTGTACACGTTTCTCACCATAACTGCAAGGTTATTGTGATAACATGAGTTCAGGCTGGGGAAAGCACATGAACCAACAAATCTCTCCATGAGAATAAAAGAACAGAATACTACTCACCACAAAGACTGTAAGTTGCCCTGGAGAGGGAAAATAACAGCGTAAGATACTGATAAGCTATCTTTTCCTAGTTTGGTTAGGAAATAACAAGCAAACTCCATGACACACTTCCACAATTTAGAAAATCAGCATTATGTTCAGGGATTGTTCAAAATAGATTTAAAAAGATTGGCTAGAAAAGATGTATCAAAATTTAATTATGAACAAACAATTGGCTTGGAGATAGTGACTTTCTGCAGAGACCTTATAGGTGTCATGGTTTGGGCTAGTTAGCATTTTTAATTGTTACAAAGAAAAAAATTTTAAGCTATCAGTGGTAAAGTTTACAAAAGAGAAAAAGGGAAAGCAGTAAGCTGAGAGAAATCATTCTCTTGATGAATTTTGTGCATGTAACTGAAACACTTCTGGCTTCCTCTGAAACAAAAGAGTAAGAAGAAGAAAAAAGAGGAAAGAAAAATGATGAAGACTAAAGTTATACAGCTTGTCTTCTCAAAAAGAAAACCTTAACCCATATGGTCAGTCTGTGGTTATTTCCACTTGTAAATACCTCTGAGGTGTGTATTTACCTATGTGCACACGGAGCTATCCAGTGGTTATTTGCAGCCCAGCAACGCATTAGTCTGATATTTAAACCTTTAGGAGTTGCTTTTCAAAAGTGGTAAGCCTCCATCTGCTGACATTGGGAAGTTCTAATTTCCGCCAATTTTTCAGCACATTTGGAAATAAGGCTCTTGATTTAAAAAGGTATTCTGCTGTGCAGTCTTGAGGTTTTGCTCTGATACTAAAAAAAGTGTACATGAAATATACTAGCATTTTAATTACATTCAAACTGAATGCTCTATAAAATCTTTATTGCAGAATAGCCTCTATGGTAACAATGAAAAGGCAATCAACGGACTGATGACAAAATCCTTGCAAACTTCTCCTGCATTTATCAGAGAATTAGGTATTTTTAATTAGGTCACAGAACAAATTCATTCATACTGATAACATGATTCATACAGACTCATTGATTTCCAAGTAAAATCACCAACGTATATTAACTGGAAGTGTGAATACTCACTTCTATGAGGTCTATAATATTAGAGATTCATTGTTCACCATATTAACAGAATGAACCTTATGGCTGTTTATTTTTTCTTTTATTGATCTCTTTTATACTCTTGGTAACAGCGGATATAGAGTTTATGGCGATGTGGACCACAGGCTGGTAGGGCATTGTAGAAGACTCCTGGGCTGTCACTAAACATTCACATTTCCCAGGGCACCACCTCCCTGCCTTTAATTCCTAATTACAGCTCAGTGTCTGCAGTAAAGGGAAGAATTGTTAACATCTGTAGCCATAATTGCAGCTGGTTCTTGCTTCTCTGTACAGAAAATATAGGTGCTTTGATCTCAAATCAAAATAAAAGGAGGTGAGAGCCAGGTTCGGGACAGGCATAGAAAAAAAAATAGATTTTTTTGCAGATAAGTTGAAAAATTATTTGCACGTACTGTATAAACGGCAGGAGAAAGATCAGGCACTCTGACTTTCAAGTTTTGTCGTTTTTTTACGGTACTTTCTTAAGGCCAGACACTGAATCTAATCAGTTGGAAAACCAAAAGCGTGGGGTAGTTTGGGGAATATTATCAACAATTCTGTCATAGTATTTTTTTCTTTAAAGCTCTGACTGTCCTCTGATTAAAGTAATTATAGGAGATAGCAGCAATCTTATCATGCCTGCTGCACACAGGCCTTTCCCAGAAGTAATCCATGAAGTGATGCTTACAAATCTATACCAGCAACTGTTGCTAGGCAGTCACAGAGCAGGGAATACGTATTTCTGCTACACTTGTGCAGCTGAAGATATCTGTGTGGAGCTGATCTTAATCAATGCACACCTCAGATGTGAGACTGTGGTGGTGTGCTCTCCCAGTGGCTTAAGCCAGTGGCGGTCATGATAGCTGCATCCCGCTTAAGTCTTAAGTTGGACTTTGGAGAGAAGGATGACAACACAGTAGCCAAGGACTGTCTGGCTCAACGACCCAGACATCTTGCTGGTATGCAAATATGATTAGAAATCAATCATCTTGCTCCATAAATGGTGGACACCCCAGAGCCCATTGAGGTCTCCTGCATGGCAGTGGTCTGCATGCCAGGATCTCCCCTTGAGTAGGGATATCTCTCAAGTTTACTCCTCGAGGTTGAGAGAATCCTAATCACATCAGATACTCGGTAAATTAATTGGGAATAAGTGCACTGCAACTTTGTACTCTTAGCTAACTGATAGAAAGGACCGACTGCACTCATACAATCCTTTAGACATAAACTGTTGACCAAATCTGGGACTAAGCCTGCATCCAGTCACACCTAGACCCTTCTTTAGAAGAGTCCCCTCCCTCTGAGAAGAAGTTGAGAACACAAGGGGTTCCATTCTCCACCTCATGACTCAGCAGGAGGGTCTCCCTGACAGTTTTGTCTGACACCGTCCTTTATGCAGTAAATAATCCAGTATACCTTACCATCAAATCTTGTTAATTCACCGTCACATTTACCTTTGAACTTTTTCTATATCATTAAACTATATTGTTATTTCTCTCTTAAGAATGAAGTGCATCTCTCACTCTCTGCAGTAGAGACCCTGTGGTCAGTCTGCAATAAGGCAGTGCAACTTCATTCTGCAAGAATGAAGTTAGTACATACATAGATTCAGTCTGTTATTTCACTAGTGAAAACTTCTGGCATGTGAGCAGTTATGAGGTTGTACATGCTCAGAAGAGTTTCTCATCAAGGCATGCTGAGATATCTCTGTAGCTCTTTCTTTTAGCTAATCCTTTGCTGATTAGGTCAACTCTTCTTTTGAAACAATGAATACAACCTTACCCACCAAACCAAACGACTCTTGATTGCCACCTGCTACTCTACTCTCAGTTTATCATCAACAAAGTTTCTAATGTTCTTCTAATGTGACAGTAGTGAATACATACTACAAATTTTTCACCTCCAACGAGCCTTGAGTATTTCTTCATTATTCCATTGTGGTTGATAATATTATTATAAATTTAGGCAGGAAGTTTTCAAAGCATATCTGCTCAACAGACGTTCTTTTCTACAGCAGAAACAGTGTTGCAGCACACTGGTATTGGAGGATTTGGGAACAGCACAATAAACAGTGGTGCTGTTTGAGTGGTTTCTCAGGAGCTACGGTTTTTAAAAACTAGTGTGAGCATCTGAAGACAATTTGCCTTTTTACAGACTGCCAAATTAAAGGATAGGAGGCAGATGTCCTGCAAGCACAGTAACAGAAACAAATCAATGAGTCCAGCAGAACATTAACGGTCCTGAAAAAAACCACTACATTCAGACATCTGTTGTGTGTTCACGCTCTCGAGAATATTTTTTCAATCTCACTTTTGGAAGCAAAGCCAGACTGTTTCTCTAGACAGAGTTAAACAGAAATCACTCCTCTTAAAGGCAGGAAATATTAAAAATACCAGCAATTACTTGAAGGCATGGATGGAAAATAGGAGTGTTGACTTTATGTCACCAAAACTACCCTCCCAGCACCCTCTCACAAGCCATCTTACAGAGCCATGATGGCCAGGAGGAACAGTCCACCAGCAAGGATACACTACTTGCAGCTAGCCTATATCACCACACACTTTCTTCCCAGGACCATGCAAAGACTAAGGATGTTTTGGAATTTGGAAGATGATTATATTAAAAAGTGCCAAAATATGCAGATTACATGAAGACCCCTGTCTTCCTGAGTTCCTCTGATGACTAGGAATTGCTTGTACAATTCTTCCAGCCAGTAAATTAAAACAAAGAGGCATCTGCTCAGCATGGTGATAATGCACCTCTCTTGAAGTTTTTGTGCAAGACCTGAGAGAAACAAAGGGAAGTATGACCAACACAACAAAAAAGTGTCACTTTAGCTGCACAAGACTTCAAGTTGGTTTTATCCTGTTAACTTTTTTCCTGGACGTTTTAGCGATAATGATTTCCTTCTAAAATAAGTCTCATCTTGCTTCTGTTACAGTGTTAACAACTGGTGTTGAATCTAGTGGAACAGAATTTCAGGCATTAAACTATCAACAGACTTTCTAGAACAATGTTAGGTGGCAGAGGGTGAACATATAAATCCAAACCTTAAGGGAGAATGATGCGAATTCTGACACAATCAAGCTGACAGTGAGAGGCCTGAAACTGGAGAAAGGTACTTTGAGGGAGACCATGGAGGTATTAAAGGTAATGATGATCCTAAGACTCCAGACTGGTTCGACATGACAGTTACACAAAGTTAAGAGAGTGTTTCTCAGGTCCGTCCACAATGAGGAACAATTGGCATACCTGAGCTAAAAGGAAATAGTAAGACTTGTATTAGAACAGGATCCAAGTCTCTCCAGGGATAGCACAGGACTGCAAACAGGACCTAGCATCCTGAGCATCCCAGCCAATTTGACATTTATGCATCAAAACACCTACTCATTGTGCCTGAAAATGCGCTCATTCCATCCTGAGCAAGGCAAGAAGGGACTGTCCTGTATCCTAATCAGAAGGACAGAAAATGGATCTTGCATGGAACAAATAGCTCTGGCTTTCCAAGGCCCTACTTTTCAGCCATAAAGAGTCTTCATCAACCAAGTTCTTTTCCACTGAGGTAGCTGAATGAATGCGGCTCAGTATATTTATTTGGACTTAGAATTTATCTATTCCTAAAGCCATTTTGCAGAGCTACATTTAAAAAATAACTGTTCAACACCTCTTTCTATTTAAATTATGTTATCAAACATGATTGGATAAGAAGAATTCTATGAACTTCTGTTCCTCTACTACTCTACATCAACAGAAAAAATCTTCTATAAATAACTATATAAAATAACACACGAAAAACACTGATATAACTTTATACAAAGTTACAGTTTTAAAAATAAGATAAATTAGTTCTTATAATCCATACTAGTAGCAGCATATATCCATCTATTGCATTAAAATTTATCATACATCTTCTAAAGATTTGGACCCTCCTAGACTGTAAGTAACATAGATAATCACCTTACACAAATAAAATAACTCTGTTTCGTCATCAGACCAGCAGACCTGCAAAAATCAGGGGTGCAAATGATTCTCCCATGTCTGAATCTCATCCAGGTTTTCTGCATTCTGGTCTGTATAAAAAGAACGGTGTTCATCAGGTCGAGGGATGTGATTCTCTCCCTCTACTCCGCTCTTGTGAGACCTTACCTGAACTACTGCATCCAACTTTGGGATCCTCAGCACAGGAAAGACATAGACCTGTCAGAGCAGCTCCGAAGGACGGCCACAAAAATGATCAGAGGGATGGAACACCTTTCCCATGAGGAAAGGCTGAGAGAATTGGAATTATTCAGCCTGTAGAACAGAAGGTTCTGGGAAGACCTTTCTGCAGCCTTTCAATACATAAAGGAGGTTTATGAGAAATACAGGAAGGGGCTTTTTACCAGTGCCTGTAGTGACAGGACAAGGGGCAATGGTTTTAAACTGGAAGGTGTAGGTTTAGATTGGACATAAGGAGGACATTTTTTACAATGAGTGTAGTGAGACACAGCAACAGGATGGCCAGAGAACTTGTCCATAAATGGAAGTGTTACAAGTCAAGCTGGACGGTGCTCTGATCAACCTGATCTAGTGAAAAATGTCCCTGCCCATGGCAGAGGAGTAGGGACTAGATGATCCTTAAGGGTCCCTTCCAACCCAAAACTTTCTATGATTCTACGATTCTATCAGTTCTTCTAGTCATAATAACTGATGTTTCCTGATTTCTGCACCACTTATGCCAAGTTTTTGTAGTCCAGATCCTGAACAGTTTTATCTGGAGAATCACATAATCACGTCAATGCTCAGATTTCACTCAAATGGGTTACATATCTTCAGGTTCTTAGTTTTATAGCTATAGCAATTTGGCCACAAGTCTGACAGACAAGTTTATATATAGCAGCTCAACTGTGTCACATTTTAAGACGTTTTAGTGTATACAAAATATGTTCCATGTTTTGACTCTGGCTAACAGCAAGCTGAAACTTCACCAAGTATGTGGAAGTATGTTTTTTTCATTTAACAGGGGAACAGAGAGTCTTTCTGACCTTGCACTTGGTGAAGACCTGCATGTGGTCAAGAAGCTCAAAATGGGTAACACATACTCCAGAGACTCCAGGTAATCATCTGCCATCTAGTGCTACCGGGTGGGGAGCAGGGCCACCCCCCAAAGATGGCACGTGAAGGAGCACATACTGGGCTCCTTAGTGGTTCACCATATTCAGGCCCAGCTGCGCCTGCTTGCTCGTTCCTCACAGGTTCAGATCTCTCAACAGTCCCACTAACAGCGTGATGGCATAATCTCGAAATACAAGGAATAGCCAAATTGTCATTGTTCTTGTTCACCTTCCTTCAAGCTACCTGTTTGTTGCGCATTTTGGATACTGATGGGAGAGAAATTACTGACTGTGTAAAATGCATCCTTTGACCATTCGTTGTCCCCAGGCTGTGAAACTTCTACTTCTGTTCAATGCCAAACTGTTTGATGATGGAGCTGCCTTTATTTGCAGTAAAGATGATGAAATCTGTGCAGAGGAAAAAGGGCAAACCCAAAAAACAGTAACAATTTTTCACCTTTAACAAGACAGGGAAATATCTTTCTTTTTCTTTTTTCTTTTTTCTTTTTTAACATATAGGCAAAACTTTCCACACTATTAGCCCGAGACTGACTATATTGATGATGCTTTTTTTTTTTAGAGCCTTTAGGCAATAAAAATTACTGCAGATATCTTTTTTTGTCAGTATAACCCTGCTATGGTTTGAAGTCCACTATTTAGACCTGTGTAGGGAACCAGTGTAGGCAGGTACTTCATGAGAAACAGAAGGCAGTAACAATTATAACACTGCAAGAGCCTAAAAGAGAAGTATGTCCTTCTTTCTTAGCAAGTCCAAAGAATAGTGGGTGCAACAGTTTGCATGACAATGAGAGGAACAAAAAAAAATAATTGAAGTAGAAAGAAACAAAGAAGAAAGCTTTAGAAAATCAAGAATACACAGCATGTGAAGCAATCATTTTAAACAGCATAAACATCAGATAAATGAGAAATCCATCACCAATCCAATCTTCTGTTACTATAACTATTGCAAAACATAGTAATAATTTTCAGATAACTACAGTGGAACTAATATATTTCGTAATGGAGAGATTTTATGCTTTCCCTGAAAAGGCATCAAGTGAGTAGCGATATTTGTACTGCATTTAGTGGAGGTTTCATTTCTAAAGGAAAGTGTTGTTTGATTGTAAACAGGTTAATAAGACTGCACATACAAGGTGTTTTTATATTTAGTTTACAGATAAGATAATATTAGAACCATGTTGTTGGTGTAAACCATTCAGTTCTTAGACAATTTGGAAGAAGATGTGTTTGGAAATCAAATATTTCATGAGGCAGGTTTAAAGACATTTTGTTAGCTGCAATCCTGTAATAAGACCTACCCAGACGGACACATGCTTGTCTGTGCTGGAATCCCAGTGAAACACGGAGTCGGTTCACAGAACGTCCAACATAAAAACAAATCTTTTGAAAGAGACAATGCTCACAAAGGGAGGAATAACCACAACAGAGAAAATAACTGAGTTAAACAAAATAGACAAACTCTCCAGTATATGAGATACCAGTTACAAAACACAAAGCAGCAAACTTTAATCTAAACAGGGGTTTGGAATAACTATTTAAATTTCAAGGTATTGATGCTAATAAATTGAACAGATTAAAAGAAATTAAAATATCCAGAAAGCCATTGATTTGAAGTTTGAAATTTGTCTGAAAATTGTATAAATTTCAGACCAGAGGAAGAGAAATTAACTCCACAGTTCATCAATTTTTTCCTACCTCTCTCAAAAGATCTTATAAAATAAAAGAGTTATTATGTAATTATAACTCTTTTTCTAAGAAAAAAAAAAAGAAAGAAAAAGAGAAAGAAAAAGAGAAACAAAAAGAAAAAGAGAAACAAAAAGAAAAAGAGAAACAAGAAGAAAAAGAAAAAGAGAAAGAAAAAGAGAAACAAAAAGAAAAAGAGAAACAAAAAGAAAAAGAGAAACAAAAAGAAAAAGAAAAAGAAAAAGAAAAAGAAAAAGAAAAAGAAAAAGAAAAAGAAAAAGAAAAAGAAAAAGAAAAAGAAAAAGAAAAAGAAGAAAGGAAAGAAAAACAGAAAGAAAATCTTTTACTTACAGTCATCAAAAGAATTTTGTCATAAAATAATGAGTTAACTCTAATAAATTTGTGTAATTCTAAAATAATTTTTTTGTTCTGACTTGAACAACAGTAATTCCTCATGCTTTCCTTACAAAAGCACATAGTAGGGTTCAGTTAATGTCAGGGATTACTGGGTGTGCTTCAGACATCTGAATTTGTGGAGTTTACTTACTGGAGTACAGTGTTTTACCAAATATCCCCAGAGCCTGCTTTGTTTCCATAAACAGAAGATGTTCAGAGGAAATGGGTTGTACTCTTTCTCACCCATTTATCTCTGCACACTAAAATACCTTGAGAGGAATTATACTGTTCTTACCTTCAGTTTAAGTTAAAAGACTGAGTGCAACCTGCAGTGAAAATTATGGGAGTGGGGACCAGGCATGGGGGATGAGTGTGTCTGGAGTGCAACTGAGCCTGGGAAAGCAGTGTTTAAATGTTTGTCTTTGCTTCACAGTGCCTGAATCGGTAATTAAATGTTTATGTTAACTGACAATTTATGAAGTTTAACCCCTTCTGCAAAATCTGTTTTGCCTGAGTCAGAGCCACCTAGTTCTGGCCATCTGAAGCTTAATGACATTCTCCAACAGCCTTCCTTCTGTCTTAATTTCATTCTTCTGCCTCCCCTCCTAAAAGATGGCCCCCCACAATAAAGAACACTCTGTTTTCATATAGTTCTTAACTAGTGAGATCCTATCATCTTGTAAATGCAGGCAAGAGTGCTCAGTGCTATCTGGGCACACTTGATGTTTTTACCAAGGAAAAAAGAGTTTTACTTTAAGCTGATTGTATAATACGCATAAAGGGATATTTGAAGATGGTGGAATGCTGTATATTTGAAGTCTGGAGAAGAAAACCAATAAACATGAAACAGTACATCTCCCTCTGATAGCCTACATACATAGTTGTGGGTCTGTAGCACCAACACACAGAACGTCAGAACGAACACCTTTGATAGTCCAGCCCTGTGACATCACGTCTAAATGCTGTGAGTACTCCAGAGTCGCATCTCAGAAAAACCCAGCTGTCTCAAAAACACTTTCTGAAGAATTTATGTCAAATAGAGCTGGCAACAGCTAACCATCAAGGAGTTTCCTGTAATGCTTAAACTGCAAGTGCAAGTCCATCTGTGCTGCTACTATTCCTAGATATTTTCATCAGATTGGAATGCTCAATTTTTAAATAAATTTAAAAATTACTGTGGACCTCAGTTTCATCAGAATTTAGTTACTACACTTTCATAAGGTGCCAGAAGTCTATGGCAATTTGGTTTCATTTATAGCATTACTCTCCATATTTTTTATAACTTCACTTTAAAATATTAGTCTCCAAACATGATGGGAACTTGAAACCCAATGCACTTTTTTCCTCCTCTCCAGAAGCCTCATTACCTGGACAACTATTCACACACCTAACTGTGGCATATTTTAGAATTAAGATCTTCAGAATTCACTTGCCCAGTTTCCTATTTTCTCAAAGCAAATAAGCAACATTCTGCCTAGTTTCAGTCAATACCAGTAATTAGCCACATTCACATATTACTTTTAATGTCTTTATTCTGGGTGATACTAACATAGAGAATGAGTGAAAAAAGGAGTGAAATAAAGAAATGCTTTGCATAAAGGATGACTATACTCATCAGGAGACAAGAAGCTGTTCTTTGGCTGATCAAGTACCAATTGTGACATCATATCTGGAGGAGATGTTTCCAGGAAAGTAAAATAACATTTATTTTGCCAAAGAATAATGGCCAAAATTTCTCTCCCTGAAATGTCCTCCTTTCTTTTTTATTCAAGAGAGAATTGATTCTTACTGTCTGCAATGTATGTGTTTCTTTTATATTCAGAAATAATTTAAGCTGTCTTGTGGCTGAAGAGGATTTCAAAATAGAGATAGATTCTAGAAATAAGATTGTCCACTAACACTTGTTTTTTCTTAGCTTATAGCTTTAGTCTGAGACCCCTAGTATGCTGAAAGATAGAAATCTCCGGAAGATGAGTGCCTGGCAAACAACTGGATGCAAAAGGAGACAGACCTTTATTCCTAGATTTAACAGATTAAATCCTGTTTTGTTTTTTCCTTTCTTCATCTTTGCCTTTGGTAAATATTTGCAGCTTCCCTATCTTCAATATTGACAACAGATGCCTTCATTTTTTTGTTGTTTTCTTTTACTTTGGCTTAAGTCTAGAATCTTTTCAGGTTCCCAAGATAAGATGACATTATTTACTGAAGGACATAACAAATATACGAGGTGAGGTTTTGAGTCTATGAAATGTCCACATCCCTGGTTAGTCCCTTAACATAGAGCTGCAAGATCCAGATACACAAGCAGGTATTTCTGGACAAGAAGAGGAAAACATGTGTTCCATTGGCAGGCAAGAAGTTTTTTCAGCAAGCAAAAGGATGCAGGAGAGCATGCCTGAACCCCAGGAACTCTGCAGATTTTGTCTGCCTCTTTCTGTGACATTTTCACAAACGTCTTTACAAGCCAAATCTTGTTCTGCTCACTTCCAAGCAACAAATTCTGGTCAGTAGTTCCATATTCTGTCTTCAGAAATGTATATTCCAGTACCTTTATCAAATTATGAACTCTCTCCTCATACAAGCCTCTTAAAGCTTGTGTGCCACATAACACACAGGCTCACAGCCACTCATCCAGACAAGGAATACTGTCTCTTATTGCTTGCTAATAGAAAACCCAGTCTGTCTCAGGACAAGAGAACAAAGCTTAGTGGATCCAGAGGGAGTTTAAATTTGAACTAGAGAGACCATTCTTAGACTAAAAGGAACACACCAGAAATATGGCTGTTGTTGGGTTTTTTACACTCAGACTTGTACTCCCAGGCAGCTGGAATCACCTGTCGAGTATACAGAGTCTTTCCCCAGAGCAGCAGTGGCAGGAAACCTCAGCACAGGAGAAATCTAATCACAGTCTGCACTTGGCTGTCTATGGCATGTCCCCATTTGCCCCATGGGAACAGACGTGGGCAGCTTCAGAAGATTTCAGTTCAGAACTGATCTTGTTGCTGTTTTCCTCTCTGGATGCTGCTTCACTTCTAAACACAAAATAGGCCCGGGGATGCTCAGTATATCTTCCAGCCACTGCATTTCTATGCTTATGAAAAGAACTCCACATATGACATATTTTGTATTAACAGTAATCCCTCAGTTTCGAAAATAATTGGAAAGCTTAATTTGCAAAATAAAGGCTGATTTCATCTGCAAATTAAAAGGCACTTACAAATAATTTGAATAATGGTACTAAGTGCAGAACTATTTTCTCCTCATCTGTAATGGCTCTTTTCCAGGTTTTCAAATGTCTTTGTAGTCAAAATCAAGATTTTGACCTTGATAAAGTCAATTTCCTTCATGGTAGCTTATATTGTGCTATACTTTGGATATTTGACCAAAATACTGATTGGAACTAGGTGATCTTGAAGGTCCCTTCCAACCCTTACTATTCTATGATTCTATGAGAACACACAAATGTTTATCTATTGGCAAGCAGTGTTTGCACAGTGTGAAGGACTTCTCTGTTTCTCACCTTGCCCCACAAGTGAGTAGGCTGGGAGTGGGAAAGAATTTGGGAGGGGATACAGTCGGAATATCTTTCCCCAGCTGACTGAAGGGATATCCCACAATATGACCGTGTGCACAACATTAGAAGCTGGAGGAAAAAAGAAGGAAGGGCAGGATGTAGAAAGTGATGGTGGTTGTCTTCCCAAGTAAATGTTATGCATGATGCATCCCTGCTTTCCTGGAGATGGCTGAACACCTGCCTGCCAATGGAAAGTCATGAAGGAATTCCTTCTTTTGCTTTGCTTGCATGTGCAGCTTTTGCTTTACCTATTAAACTGTCTATCTCACGCTGTGAGTTTTCACAGTTTAGTGCTTCCAGTTCTCTTGCCCATCTTGCCGGGGTGCAGTGGCAAAGAGCTGTGTGGGGCTGAGCTGCGTACAAGGGTTGAACCACAACAGGAGTATAAAATTTTGTAGCCGTGGAGATTCATGTATTGGATGATAGACAGAAAGCTTCATTTATTTTTGATGTGTCAATAAATAGACTTGTAAGAGCATTTAAATAGCCAAGGATAACATGCCAAACAGCCAAAGAACTGCACAATGAAACGTAATGTATGCCATTAAATGTCACTGAGTCAAATACATTAAGATGGCAAAAATATTTATTAATTTTTCTCCTTACTACAGCAAAAGGAAGAAAGCGAAAGTTCAAGCAGCCAAAGAGCAAGCAATTAAGGATTGGAAAACAGGGACTTAAAGTACTGGGTCAGCAAGTATGGGAGTGATGTCACCAGCTGATATTTCAGATCACGTCTGGACCATCTGCTGCTAAGGCATGTAGTTGTTGTGATACTGCAATACGATATTGAGCTACTACACCAGCACACTACAACCAGCTACCTCTCAGCAGGACTAAAAATTAGGTCCTTAGTCAAACAGGCTGTATTTAGAGGGATTACACCAACACGAGCTGGCCCAAATCTGGGAAATGCATCTACATACTTTTATTCCAAACAGACAGTAAAATTAACATATTTCTCTAGTGACCACAAAGACATTAATTATTTTATCCTATATTGGGAAGTACTTCAATCTTTTATCATTTCCCCATGTATCACTTTTGGGAAAAAAAAGAAAAACAAAAAAATACAGGAGGAAAAAAAAGAGCAATATATTGTGTTTCAGTGTAATTATTTTCATTTATCTCCTGAGATAAAAGAAGGGGAAAAGTATAAGCTATTCTCAGTGTATTTTCACATAATTCTCTTTTCCAAGGCATGTATTTTAAGATGTATTTTTAATGAAAATTTCTCTAAACTCCGAAAACAAAAGTAAAAATCTTACTATGACATAAGTCAAGCTGAGCAGGTGTCAGGAGACTGACATGCTGTCAGGAGAAAGTTGGGTGAATGCATCCCAAAGTAAGGAAACAATCTGAGCTTTAGTTTGTTCAAGAACTGGTATGACCTTTAACGGGATCTGGTCTGATCCCTAAACTACTTCTGTGTAACAGTAAAATTCAACATATTGTTACAAAAGTAAGTACCGAAAGCTATGTGAAGTATAATAGCTTATCGTTCTAGCCCAAATGAGCTCCACAGGTGACTATTTTATCAGTAACTTTCATCTCATAAAGTTTCAAAGAAGACTGTCATAATTTAAGGTTTAATACGATTACTGCAGGACCATATATCGCATGAACAAAGTTCATAGAGATATTCGATCAAGGCTGGGGAATGTACAAAGATTTTAGAGTTGGAGATGAGCCACACTAGTACAACCTGCAACAGTGCCCACAGGTGTCAGAATTTAGCTGAGAAGCCAACCCCAGTGCACAGCAGACACTACTGGTCTCACACATTATAGAGTCAAAGATGCTCCAGCTGCGAAGAGAGAGAAATTTCTCTACAGTCAGTGCCTTGGGTGATATCCTCTGAGGCTTCAGTGGATTGATCCTTTTCTAAGAAAAGCAGAAATAATTCTCATCTCTGTCCCCACATAGGGAAATCTCCTCATTTGTGGTCAAGGACTGCAAAGTGCTGAGAGGTATAATGGACAAGAGATCTGCAAATAATTGGTTGCTTTGTTCAGCAGCAGGACAAAATAAACCCAAATGAGCAAACAGAGAAAGAGGCAGACAAAGCTGCATGCCAAATGAACTCCACACACAACTCTTATTTTTAAGTTCAGAAAAGAACCATTTCACACCAAGTGAATCATTTTGTTAATCCTAAAACTGATGTGCGCTTTCAGGGCAGTTACTGTGATCTTTGCTTTCTTATTTTGTTTTCAGTGACGTGCGGAAAGCAGACTCCACAATCTGTAAGATTGTAAAGCAGGTATGTTTATTCGGTGCCGGGCGACATGGGGGGGTAGTCCCACCAAAGTCGTGAGCACCAAGCAGTAACGTGTCTCTTCAATTTATACAATCAAATATTACATATACATTAGATTTCCCAATACTCCTATACATATGCATCTATCCTCATTGCACATCAAAACTAGTTCTGAGAAATAATTTCCATAGTCTCCTCCCAGCTGCGCTTGCGCAGTACCTCCTAGTGGTGGTCGTTGGGGGTCCCAAGATGAAGGCCCATCCTCTTCCTCATGGTGTCCACTGATTGACCTTTATTTCTGTGCAAACTCAGTTCTCCCCTGGCTCCCGTCCATACAGCAGGGTCGATCTTGACCGGTTCTAGGCGACTCCCAGCCCCTATCAGGAACTAACCCCTTTGTATGGAGACACATGACTCTGCTTCAATTAATTTGGACAATAGATAGGCACTATCAGTTCTCTTTCAATGGACTGCAACTATTAGATAATGCTACTTCTGCTAAAATCCCATTTAACCCCTTCCTTCATCAGTATAAAGGATTTCATATTCTTCCTCCTGCACTCTAAATTCCAGAGACCAAGGTGGCCACCTAACTGCTGACGAGCATGTTTCATAGCCTGTGTTTTGAATCCACTTGACTCATAAATGTAGATACTCTGCAAATGAGTTCATTGTTGTTGCAGATAAGATTCATTTTGGTTGAAGGTGTTCTGCCTCCTATTACAGTATTTTTAGTTATTTGAGAGTAAAGCTTGGAATCTTCCCTCACTAGCTTAAGGCAACACCTGTAAGAAGGAAGAACATGAACAAGATTCTCTTTCCCATTCTGTGGCCAAGGAATCTAAGAAATGTATGCAAAACTCAGTGATGTTTTCTTGTTTGTTAGGAATTTCTTTGCCAGGGATTTCTCACTTAAACCTGTGAGATCAGTCCCAATACAGACTCTGACTCAAAGACAAAGAGATTTTTTTTCTAACCTGAGCATACAACTGGCATTCAGACTCAGTTTTAAGAACTTCTGCTCCATTGGAAGTTGAATTATGTGTTCTAATTCATTTTCTCTGTATTCCATAATGTACAGTCAATCTTTATGTAGGTTTGGAGAGATGTTTCCAGAAGTACAACTAAAAGGCATTGCTGTGTGAAACCATCACATATTGGCTGAAAGACAGCCAACAAAGTGAAATATTTCTCTCTTTCATAAACTGAGTGTATTAATGGCTTATTAGAAGATAAGCAGATCATACAACTGTGCTACCTTTGCAGAAACTGGAGCGATGTGAGACACACTGTTAGCCAGCAGATGAAAAGGTCAAGGCAGTGGCAGAGCTACGTGTAATTCAAAGACATTTAAAAGTTTGTTTTCCTACACTGCAAGGACATCTCACCTACTAGCAGCAGGGCACACAGCAAAATTTCAGCTGAAAGACACACACACACAAACAAACAAAAAAGTTATAGATTTCTCAATCAAGTAAAAGTCTAGGAGCAGAAAACAGATTGTGGGAAAATTTCCACATTTATGAAATATGAGAAATCTAGACACTATCTCGCCAATCACAAAAAGGAGCTGTTTTAGCAGCTGATTAAAAGTGTTCAAATAGAAGTTTATCAATCGTAAATTTGGAATAAAAAAAGGAATACAGTAGACTTTTTTTAAGTTTATAGAGAAAAATATTCAAGAAGAGAAATTCTAGAAGACTTTCTGAATATATAAAAAATCTGAAAAGAGGGAAGGGGTATTTTTTAATCCATGTCTGACAAGGAGTAGAACAAGGAAATATGGACTAAAAATACAAAAGGAGGTAGAGGTTTTCTGTTACTGAAATAATCACTTTCTTTTTCCCTACTATGCAACATTAGACTGTCCTCCAAATCAAAGTGAACCTCTGAAATTTCTTACTTCATTCATAATATGACTACCTGTGTCCTAGGTCTCTCATAAAGGAAAGTCTGAATCCACAGATTCTTGATGAGTGAAGATAAATATTTCTCATTCTCATGTAAAATATTTGTGCAGACTCCCACAACAAATTAAAATGAGTTTACCTTCTTTCCCAGACAGACTTGTTATTGTTCAAGAACTAAACTCAACATGAGTTAGGCTTTTTGAACACCAAGACAAAATCTGTACCACATTTAGTGACTAGAAGCACTTAACAGATCTCAGCACAGATTCCCATTTAGGGCAGCTGTTCCCTTCATACCTGACTTTCTAAGAAACTGCTTCTTCATCTTTCAGAATGAATAGAGAAAGCATTCATAAGAGAAACAAGAAGGCTGAAGCACTCCATTAACTATGTTTACCACTGTCATAGCTTTTTTGTCACAACATTTCCTCAAGTCCACACTGTTTCTTAGTTTTACAGCTCTGCAAACTATACATTCCTTTAACACAGTTCTGGTTCTCATGTAACACTCTACAACTTTTTTAAAAGAAAAGGCGTCCAGATTTTACTGCAAGGGGAGTGCTTCTGCCTGGTACTCTGTTTATTGCAAGGGAATGGTCAAAAGATGGGATTTCTTTGGTGCAGCACATTTACAGAGCTGCAGATATGTCACAGACTAAGTCTCAACAGCTTAAGCCCTGTGGGTAAAGCGCTCCGAATTACTCGGTAAATTCATGCATGCTAGATTTGAGAAACTAACTCCAAATTATTCAATATTAAATAAAGCAAAGATATATAGGAAGCAATACAATCCTTAATGAATAACCAGCTGGTTGTGTTCTATGCCTTCAGAAGTGTATTCCCGCCTGGATAAAGTCTGGACAAAAATCTATCCATTTCTCCCCCTTGTTTATCTCTTTTTTTATCATCCAGTTAAAACAGGGTTTTATACGATGGATCTTGTACCATACTACAGACCTGAGGTTTTGGTACTAGCCATATTGGCCATATCTCTTAATAACTCATAACACCTCTGTTTCTTCAGAGACCTGATCAGTATCATAACATCCTGACACAGGACATGAACAGCTAAACTTTGCATGCAGTCTTCACCCTTAGACATGCACTTTGGTATGTGATATGTATTTTACTGAAATACAGCCAGCTCTAGCCTGAAAGGCAGCAGCTAACAGAAAGTACGTGGAAGCCATGCAGAGTCATAGAGAAGGACAAGTGACAGAGACGGCAAGTGTTTGGAACAGCATAATTCAGCAATTATCAAAAAAAAGTCCAACTTTTGGGGCTTGGCTGATCCCATGTGAGATCCTCAGCCACTGTTCATTTCTTCAGGAGAGAGTCGCAACAAACAGAGAAAGATGAAATACAAAAGAGGTTAGAATTTTCCTATGATGTCTTTCTGTTTACACAAGAGGTCTGTGAAGACAAAACTATTTTTCTAGGCCATATCATAATCATATGAGAAATACATCAGAAATATCAGCAGGAGGAATCATATGGCTGACAGTCCTACACTGTTAAATCTGATGATAACTTAGCACTGTTGTATAGATGTTAAGGCATTCTTATTGCCTGTTTTTAGCCAACCACAGGAGTAATCTTCAAACCCATGACAGAGATGGCTGTCATGCCTACAGCTCGTATTTCTCCTGCAATTAATTCCTAAGTGTTACAACACAAGTTTTCTTGGTCGTAGCACCAAAACTTGTGACAAATCCCACAGATCCAGAATAAAAGATCACACATAAAAGACTGAGAGCTCTTGATCATAAGTATCAAGTATCATGAAATATCATCTAAGCACGTTGCACCCACAAGCCCAAGTCCATTGTGTTGAAATTAGCAGGCATATTAACCTGTCCATCTTTAAGCACAATATGCTTTCAAGGCAAGGTCCTGCTCTTCTTTATTTTGTTACTCAGCAAGAAAAATTGTTTTTACATCCACTTTACACTATTCTTTAAAACTTTCAAAAGTTCTTTGCTAGTTCTCTCTGCCAAATTTACATTGGATGATTCAGAGTTCACAAGTGCACAGAAACTCCAGTGAAAACTAGCAACAAAGAAAAGTCTTCAACTCAGGTCTCCAATGGTCAAGAGAATGTTCCAGACTTTAGCTTCTGATAGTCCTAGATTGTCTGTTCTCTGTCCAGAATTAAATGGGAAAGAAAGAAGTTCTTTATCTTCCAGATTTTAAAACAGGATTTCCACTTCCGCTCCTTCCCATTAGGATTTTTATCTTTCTGTCTCTCTGGCAGTGAAGAGGTCTCATGTAAACCTATTTGAGGAAAACAAAATCTGTTGAGATATGTGGGGGTTTGTGTGGCATGTGCAGGGGTAGGGGGGGCAGTTCATGCCTGAGAGAGAGGGTGGACAAAGTGATTAAAGAACAGTCATTTCAATATAGTCTCACATCTTCAGCAAGTACCTCCAGAACTGAGCCATAATCACAAACTCTTCTGTGAGACTCAACGCATTCTCTGTCAACAAAGAATTTCTCCTGTCACAGAGCAAGCAACGTTCCTCTCTGGTAATCTAAACAAGTATCCAGAAGAGGTCTATAGCCAACAGATTAGTATGAGCAAAAGTAAAGTCGATCCTGAAACTGCAAAACTCATGCAAATGGGACCAAATATCATACATTTCCATGAGAGAAAAGGTATCAATGAAACACTCCTGGACAGCACTATTCAGAACCGTAATGTGCTCATGGGAACATTCCCAAACAAGGCTGTAGGCAATTTCGAATACTCAATAATAAATAATTGCCTTTCAAGCTGATCAAAACTCCAATGCCAAGTATATATTGCATTCCATTAATTGTTGTTCCTACTTATTTTTTTTAAGTGTACCATATTAATTTATATACCAGCATGACAATTGTTCCCTAGAGGGAGTCAGCTTACACTCCAACTTACAATGTTTCATTATTAATGTGCTTCTCTGCTCAATTTTATTGGCATCTGACTGCCTTCTTGTCAAACTTTTGTGCACATTTATTATTGTTTGAAGTTTGCTATTTTATTTGATTACTTCAAGGTTTTGAGCCCTAGAGACAATCCTCTTGCAAATTGTTTGTGTAATGACACTCTCACTTCATTCTATGAAACGCCAGAAGCTGGATTTAAAACAGCATTAGCCATATGACTTACATAAATACTTGCAAGTTGGTAAATGTTACAGAGAGGCATACTACAGGCAAGAAGGATCCCTCAGTCACACCCTCAGGAATGCTCTTGCTGAAATGATATACTGTGTTGCAGGGATTGGTATCGGAGATACCTGGCTTCTCTAAATATGTTAGGTACTTAAGCAAATAACTCTATGCTCCTGGGAGGATCCATGTCTGCTCTCTGCACTGATATATAAGTCCTGCTACTAGAACTTCAGCCTCATCGTAAAGCACATAAGGGACAGACCTGACTAAGATTCCCATATGACTTCTTCCAATATAAATGTCTTCTGGCTTCTGCTTCCAATGTAGACAGTTTTTAAGAAATAAATTATGCTCCTTCTTGCACACAGTTATTTAATTTAATTCATAGCTTACACATGTATTCCCTGCATTTTGTTTCCATACCTACACCAGTTCAGAAGTAGGGTATTCTGGAATTGAGCTGGGTGCTGATCTCACTAACCTACTGTATAGAGACAAAATTGCTTAGGGACTGTTGGAATAGCTGACCGAAGGCTGTATTAGTCAAAGCTCAAAACTGGTCATAGCACTCACCATGACACAATCCAACCTTTTAAAGAAACAACAAAAAATCCTTGGCTTTTAAAAGCGAGTACCTGTATCACTTTCGGAGTCAATAGTTCCATAAATATTAAAATGATTTCACACAGTATCAATCCTAAAAAAGTGACTATTTCTCAAGAGCACAAACTTAGCTGTGCCTCAGAACAGATCCCACAAGATGTTCTATAACTCCTGCTTTGTGTACTGACCAAACTCCTACTCTATGTGGTTCTTGCTATTAACTCCAAGCACCAAGGTGTATTATTTCTCAATTAAATCCAGTTTGTATAATGTGATTTAAAGTATTTAAACAACAAGCCGTTGAATGGCATTTCTGGAGAAGTTATCGGCAGGCTCATGTAAAATTCAGATGAGAGGGATATTCCTTTATTCCAAGAAATATATGTATTTTCTTGGGTTTTAATCTGTTGTTAACCCTGTGCTCCTCAAACAAAGGGTGCAGTTGAGCTACTGAGGTTTTATTGAGGTCAGCTATGAGTAAGTATGGTATTTTGTCTTGATAATTCTGTTTAATTGACTGACAAATTCTCAAGTGACAAAAGCAATTGTACAAAAACATAAATCCTGTTTTTCAGTAGCAAACTTCCATCTATTCCTACTAGACCTGGTTTTACTCTTCAATGTGTAGACAAAACTCCAGGTAAGTTTTTAACTGATTTCTCAACATATTACTGAAAATAGGGCTTAGCAATTCTTATAGATGAGAAAGCAGAACCACACACAATTGTTATGGAATCACTGATGAAGAACAACAGCATATGCCTTCCAAGCTCTCAGAAGCTGATTTTCTTTGGAGACATGCCTAATGGTTTTGCATATCTCTTCTACCACAAACTGTCTTCTTAATAGTCCTTTTCCAGCTTAAGGTTGGAGTAGTCTACATTATTCCCATAATGGCTGGCTACCAGGAGTGATGTTGGTCACACAGCATCCTAGAAACACCAGAACAAAAGCTTCAGCAGGTAGGGAATCTCTCTTGGTAAATACTATCTGACTCACCTTAGCTAGATTCTAATGACTTTGTTGGTAACAACTGCTTTTCAATCAGAAGGACTAAACAGCCGTTCTATGGAGAAGAGAGCTATTCTGCTGTTTCCAGACATTTTCCTACCTGCTTCTATTCAAACAATGATCAAACTCACCATGGCAGAAGAACTGAGCTCTAGTGCAGCATTTTAGCAGCCAAGTTTTTAAAATTTGACTTGTTTCAGACATCATCACAAATGCAAGCATGATGTTCGGGTTTATTCCTTTGAAAAGGGAGGCTCTGGTCAATGGCAGCTGAGAGACTGAATTCAAGCACTGTCTCTGGTTTAGGTCATACAGTATGTTCATGCTAGCTGGACTTTCATATATAGAAAACTTTCAGTAAAAGGCTTCCAAGAAGATTAAAGAGGAATAAAAAGAAATAAAGATGTTTCCTGTGACTAGAAGGCACCAAGACTTCTAATAAAACAACTTATACGTGTCATCTGCTAGGCCAAGAGGTAAGGGCAGGACAAATTTTCATCCACATGAAGACAAACTTTAGCCTCCTATGGTGAATGTATGGAACAAGAAAGAAAAGTACCTTTGACTGGTGTTAACCACATCACTTAATGCACAACAGGTATGGAAAGAGTATCCAAAAGATTAAAGAATCTGGAAAGTAAACTTGCTTTATACACTGAAAATATCCTATACCAGTGACCTGGCAACATTATTTGTATTTGCTTTTCCGTCACCCTCTGCTTTTCCCAATCCAGACCGAAATTAACTTGATATTTGAAATCCCAGTTTGCCATATTCATGGTAAACCAATTTACACACAGTAGCAACCCAAAAGTCAAAGAGAAAATGACATCCAACTAGTAAGGCTCACTTTTTAGTAAGAAAATCGCAGGTCACATAAGAAGCAGGTATAAATCAGTGTAAAGAGCTAACACTTCCACTTCTGTAAGCGACTCAACATTTCTAAGCATTTATAAAACAGTGCTTGAACTTTGTCTCAGCGTATTGTTGTCAATGGTAGACTGGAAATGAATGGCTATTTTGACACAAGGAAAGAAGAAAACAACATGTATTAAGATGGATACGCAAATTAGCATTAAAATGTCAGAGTGTATTAATAGACATGTCAAACAGCAGTATTCCTTTAGAGAGCAAGTGCTGTGACAATTGCTTAATAAAGATTATCCCTTGTATCACTCATTACAGTCATTGCAACCATCTTGTGCCTTCACCTGTGCACTCGCCAATGTTTCCTGGCTCGCATGGCACATTTACAGGAAAAGAACACATACCATCACTACGTGGTTACTTTCACACTGTTAAATGTCATACTGCTTGTGATCAATAAACTCAAAAGCATCATAAATTCAAAACTGTAACTTAGTGGAGTTTCTTTATAAAAATGCTTGAACCAATCCTAAAAGTAGCCTTAATTCTGTATTGGACAGAAAATTTTCTGGAATGTGTCCAGTATCAAGTTCATGTGGTGACTGCAGTGACCTCAGAAAAGAAGCTGGGTATTTGTAGATAGACAAATGAAGAAAGACCTGTCAGCTGAAAACAGCGACAGCATTTTAGGTAGAGTGGGTAGATTGCATCTTTTATTGTGATTTCATAATCATGCTCTGGCCCCTAAACTGAGATTCTAAAATTGTTTTGCTAAATTAAGAAAATAAACTGGCAGTGTCATAGTATAAGGTACAGAGCATGGTGTACAGCTGTGGATCAATTTTGTTAGTTCCAGCTTTTCCATTTTTTTCCATTAACTATCTTAGCTTTTTTAATACCTACCTGATTTAAAGGGTGTTTGAGGGAAAAGCCTCTCAAGGACAGCTCAATGAGGAAGCATGGAACAAATTTAGAATGGGATTCAGGGGGGAAAAGGGCTAGTGAAAGGACAGAAGGACAAGAAAGATTTAGTTTATGAGTTGGCAAGACTGTTCAGGGGAGAAAAAATTAAACCAAAACCAAAACCATACCCGAATACTAACTGGCAATAGTGAAAAGAGAAAGCTGATCCAGTATATCAGAAGCTATTTCTTAGCTTCAAGGTCCAACATGAAAAACCCCCACACTGTAGTTACTAGACAGAGCCATGAACATTTGTTTATTTTTTAAAAGTTACTTATTTAATTGAAACAACTCCTGCAGAACCGTAAAAGATGCTGCTTTCCCCGAGCTACTGAAATGCATACAAAATACTTCTCTTAGAGCACAGCATTAAACATATTGCAGGTACAACAAAAATATGAATAATTTCTAACAGCTTGTCAAAAATAAAACAGTAAAGACTGTTTTAATGTTTCCCCTGCTGCATTTCATACCAAGTGACCAATGAAAAATAATATATTGACGTGAATTATATTTCACTTTCAGAACTATCTCTTCTTTAACTTAGAACTGATAGATATTCACCAACAGGAAAAACACTCAAAACACAGTTTCAAAGTGTTTAGAACTGCTATTCAAAAGTTGCAGTACAGTGTAGGAAAAAAGAAAGATATGGAATGGCAAGAATATTCACAAATTAAAGTTATGAGGCCTGTGAATTGAATTGTGTTTCTTAGACATTGTTTTTAAAGGAGAAAGGAGAATTTCTTAGAAAAAAATCTTAATCTGAAATCATATATGACAGTTTAATATTAAAGGATTTTTTCTTTTCATCGTGTTAATTATTAAACCCATTTTTGGCTCAAAAAATGAACTTTAAAATCCTTTATTTGCCCTGTGGTATTTGGAACTAACACTAGATTCCATCAGTACCATAGAAAATTGGGAAACAATCATGCTGCCAGACACAAGTGAAAGGACTTCTTCTTAAGTTTTGGTATCCTTAAAACACACCTGAGTGTGACTTCGCATTCTTAGCCAAAGAGTACTATGCAAAAGGCTATGCAATCATAAGAACACTAGAGATCTGCTTAAACATCCAAATTATTGTTAAAGGGACTTTCCACTTTTCAGACATCTGCTTCCACATCTCTAGTAGAACACAGCTCTAAAGTGTTCACATGTCACTCTAAAAGAAGCTCTCTCAGAGCTTAGAGAGAATGTCATGTTTAAAAAGACTTTGTGGATGAAGTAGCATATATACCCATGAGAAAAAAGAAATGAAACATGAAGGAAGATGTCATTTGTTTTCTGAACTCCTGTGCTCTCATTTTTGTCTATTCATGACAAAGTTTATTCTAATGAAAATGTTAGAGTGATTCTTTTGGAAGGATGTTGCACCATAGTTCTGGTTTCATCTGGGATATAGTTAATTTTCTTCTCTGTTTCTGCTGTGTTTTTTATTTAGTACAAGAAGAATGTTGGTAACACTGATGTTTTCAGTTGTTTCTGAGCTGCAGCACACAGTATCTCTGAAAGATTTAAGTTAAATGCCCTAATCCACTAATTTAAATAGACAACTCCAGGTGCTGTCTTACTCCAACAATAACCTAAATATTTATTCATAGAGTGTGAATGTGATCATCTCAGAAATTAAAAGGGAGTAGCACTTTTGGAGTGGTAAGGTAGTCTTGAATATGAGATATTGGACCTTTTAGATCTTGGTGTTTCGTAGCAAGTGAGATACAGTAGGAGAATATTTTAGTTTTCAAGAGAAGTTGAAAAACACATAACCAGAGCCTGGGTGCCTGGGTGTCATGAGATTTCACAGAAGCCCTGATAGGCACAGCTTTATATTGAACTGACATAGTGCTACTTTGTGGTACTTCATATTAATTATTAATGGTGCTCTATTAAGCACTCTATCAATCACTTCAATATCACATACATAAAACATAATTTTCTAAAATATCAAAATTTCTGAAAGAGTGGAAGTTCCACTTCCTGATCAGTCTCTTTTTCATTTTATCTTTTAGAAGACATTACATAGTATTACACCTATGACCATGATATCTCTGAGCTCTGAATTTAAATTTTGCTAGTAGTCAAGTATCAGCATAAGGCAACTGTAGCATTCAGGCACTCTTTAAATCTATATGGGTCTTATATTCCAAAACCATTACCCTATATTCTTGAATGACTAAAAAGCCTGAAGATTATACTACCAAAGGGGTTGGGTTGGGTTTTTTTGCGAGGATCTCAAGGGATTTACAGAATAACTTTGGTATTTTTGGTTTGGTATTTTTCTTCTGAATACACAGATTAATACTTTCACTTACAGTAAAGCTAGATACTGGCTCCAACACAGTATGGAGATGCCTTTCTTCCTTCAGTTTAAGTGCTGATATCTATGACACATTTTGAAAAGTGAAATGTGAATCTCACTCTTGAATGGCACTGATGGACATTTCTTCATTGTTGCTGAAGAACAAAGAATTACAAAACACCCTATTTCCCCGGCCAGAGCAAAGTTTCTGTGAAGCCTTTGCCTGGGAGAAGACAATTGCTGTACATCCTCAGTAAGAAATCTTGGATGGGGTCATACAGATCTAATTCTGGTTCTTTCCGGAGGACTGGAAAGGACTTCCAGATTTCATCCACTCTAGTGCAGATGCCCTCAGGCAGGATGATGTATACCCTAGTCACTCCAGAGACGTGGCTGTGAGACTTGAATGTGCTTCCTGTAGTGGAGATGATATACTGTGTTATTTCAGTGCTTTATCACTTCTTATTGTGGAGACTTTTTTTCCTAAGATCTAGTTTGAATATCCCTTATTGCAATTTAAACTTTCTTCTCTCATCTCCCATGTAAACTAGCCTTCCGTCCTTTTCAAAATAGCCTTCAAAGAGTGTCATCACTGCTATTGTGCCCCTTTTTTAAAACATCCAGTTTTTCTTCTACAATGTGAAAAACTTCAGCTCATTTCATTGCACTTTAGAGGTCATGTTTTCCAGATGCCTTATCGTTTTCATTTCTTTCTACCAAATGTGTTTTGGAGTTGGGGTTTTTTGCTCTGTTTTGTTTTTTTTTTTTTAATAGTTCTGAATCACATGTTGTAGTTCAAAGAATGATGTTGCCCACGAAGTATAGGAAGCCTGAGAGTCTACAATTTTGTGCGGCACTGTTGTAATAAATGCTTTCTCCTGGACTCTGTTTCTTCTGCTCACTGTCTTTTGTAGAAAAATCACTGATTTTTTTACAGAACATGTGATTTTGTTTCCTAGGATTTTTGGCAGAACTCTGCAGCTGTACATTCCTTAAGTTTATCTTTAAGTTTTTTTTTTTATTTGTCTTTTACATCAGGCCTTTCCACTGACTTAGTTGTTCTCTTTTTTTAATTTTTAGGGAACCAAAAAACAACAATTTGTTATTCCTTCCTGAGATTGTGGTTATTATTCATAGAAGAAAGACCGTGTTAATCAAATCTATAAACAATGAGAGAGGGAAAAGAGCATAAAAATATTTTACAACAGAAGATATAAACAAGACAGCAGAACTAAGTAATTCCTAATTAGACAGCCAAGCGTGATCTTAGCTTCTGTTTTCGTCCTGATAACCTTAGCCTCTCTGACCTTTTTTGGGAGGAGCTTGCTCAGCCAGATATTGCTATGCTTACATTTGTTCTACGTCTGAAATGGTCTCTGGTGTAATTAATGAAAAATCACCTAACAGTGAAAGTTTGTAAAATTAAAATCTGAAGTAAAATTCTGTAGCTATTAAACTATTAATAACTCTAAAAACAAGTAAAAACTTTCCTGATTCACTAAAAATTCTTAACAGATATGTTAGCCTAGAGTGGCACTTTGTAACATGCTCTTTGTTACATTCTGCTTTGAATCATAGGGTAGATGGTTTCTTTACTTTTTGACGAGCCGTGAAATGGCAATGAACTTGCTTTTTTACAGTGTTTCTCATTCAGGAAAATAAAAATATGTAATTCATCCTTGTTTAACTATGCTCCTAGCTTTATAGAGATGAAAACAGGAACTGAGCAGATACTGAAAAAATTTTGCATTAACTCTTCTCCTTAGTTCTAAAAATATTTTTCTCATTCACTTATACTGTATATTCCACCAAAATTACTGTCCATTTGGAAGTACAGGATCAGTGTTCGTGCTGTGCCTTTTATTCTGTGAGGGTATAACAGCCTCTTGTCAGGCCGTCTGACAAGCCAGATGGAAACCCAGAGAAGCAGGTGGCACAGTTTTCAGGGACAGCAAAACCCCTTTCCACCTCCAAAGGCAACTTCTTCAAGAAGAATTGACAAGATAAATCCCTAAATCAAGCGAAATATGAACTGCTGTCATACAAATGATGGTCAAAGCAAATGAAAACCTTTTCAGAAAAGGGGGAACTTTGTCATGGATGTCCATCTGTCTGGATAACTTAGGAACACACACTGTGTTTGCACTGAATTCCTCCATATTTGCAGTGCATCTTTTCTTCTCAAAATTTCTGTGCCATGAATAAGCAACTCCAGTTGCTTAATCATTAACTTAAGCTCTGGATCTTAGGAGACTTCTCAAGTACCAGAAATGTTGTTTGTTAGCTGAGCGGTGAATGTGACTAAAGTTTCCCGAATGTCTACAAACCAGAAAGGACCCAGACAATTAATAACAACTCCCTTCATGTTAATGAAGGGCTTCTGAAGGTTTCATGAAAGAGAGTGAATGAGAGTATTGCATTATAAAACTTACATATTAAGAAAAATACTTAAGAAAACATCAGTAGTAGCACTTAGAATATAATACATGAAACTAGCAAAACGTCGGAAGGGAAATAGATGTGCCCACAGGATAAAAAGAAACTACTAGACAGGAAAGCAATGTAAAGAAAAAAACCCAAAAAATCTAACATATGTGCATGTGTTTGTAAGCTAAAACAGAAAAATTAACAGGAAATTTTTGTAAATAACACATAAAATGCCTTAAATTTTTTAAATTCATCCTCAATACCATTAAAAAAGCTATTAAATGAGAACTTGACAGGATTAGTAAAGAAAGGGAAATTTCAAAGAGAAGCATCAATTATTAGCACTAATCATTTTGCCAGATTTTTAAAAAAATTTATATTAATAGAGAAAGCATCAACAAGTTTGACCATAAGCAACAATATTTATTGGTTTCTACAAGGAAATCTGATGTTTCGTATCTGGTAACCTGAACACCAGAAATACTTGTTAGTGGTTTAAGGAAAATTAAATACACCACTGCAGGGTTTTAATCACTCATTTTTTGCCATATGTTCATCTTTTTGTTGAAAGACACAAAGATCGATCCAAAGAGAGTAACGTATTATTCAAAATATCCTTATTAACACATCTGCAATTAAGCCATACTCTTTCATTTTCAAAAGGTGCTTAAAGTCACAGTGAGAAGAAAAAGAAGTCTCCTTGATTATTATAATCATAAAGATCATTTTATGAGAGATGGAATCATACATGTTCTTGGACAAAACTTCTCCTATAGGTAAGATAATGGCAGAGCTGAATTACAAAAGTACTTATCAACTAGGACATGCAGACTGTTGCAATTTTTAAAAATGAATTTTCATAAATGGACCAAACTGTTAGAAATATTCTTAAAACCAGAGTAACTTCCAGAGATAAAGGAGTCAGGCTGGACCATATGGGAGCAAGAAAAGAAAAAGAAGGAAAAAATAGAAATCTATGCGGCAGTATGCAAATATGCAATGTCTGTAATAAAATCAGTGTGCCTTTCCAATGGATTTGGAAGTACTTTAAGCTAGGGATGGGAAAGACGAGAGTGTGGACACACTGCATGCGAAGTCCAACAGCTACGTAAGGAGCAAAATCTCTATTTTGCATGTGCCATCCACTTGACCTGAACACTACATCCATGAGTGTGTAACTTAAAACAGTGAATTCTTCCAAGATATGCCCATATTAAATCAAAAAGCTTTTCCTTTTTGTGAAAAGTGAAAGCAGAAGAGAAACATTAATGCACAAATATCATGAAAGAACGTGGAAGGTTTTTATTTCATGCATTCAAACAAAGTCAATAACATTTCAATCATTTGTGCTTCTTTGAATATATGTTGCTTATATGCACCATTTTCAATATTCGTGGAACTATAGAAAAGAAAGTAAGTTTGGATTAAATGCACATCACACGAGGGGAAAAAAAAAGGAGCCATAAACTATGAGGACTTCATGTTGTTCTCTGTTCCTAATATATATATATATGTTTTTGTCATTGTTGATGTTCGGAGTCAGTTTATGATATTTCATGAGTTCAGGGACAAAGTTACAGTCCCTGTTCACTTGATGGCCTGCACAGTCATTTGAATATAATGTTAGCTTTGGGCATGCTAATGATAGGAACTGTTCTAAACTCCAACACCATGTAGTAATGGGAGTACAAAGGGTAAAAAATCCCTCAGCCTACATAAACCCATAGCTAACAAACCACACAAAATGGTCTTCATGACTAGAATGTGCCTTAGAAATATTCATCAACGTGTGTGACTAAACACCACCCCACAGGACATAGAACCACATATGCGAAGGCGAAGAAAGACATGCAAACTTATAGCTACTGTACGTATGGGGTTGCTGCTCATTCTCCTTCCTGTTAAATTAAAAGGTCAAGCAAGTCACTTCATAGGGCACTTGCTGACACATGGCTTCCTGGTGCAACTATGACTATTAATCTTTAGTACAGCCTGTAGAGATCCCTAATGAGCTTTTACATAAGCACAGAACAGATTAAGAGGTTCATAAATTATGGAAGCATGAAGACCACCATCTAAAAATTGGGGCAGTGAAAATACTATAGATGCGTGTGAAGGATGCCCCAGCCTTCTGAGATCCGAGGCTCAAGGCACTGTAAAGCAGCCACATGATGCATCAAATGACACAAGAACCTGGTTAATAGACCTCCTGTGAGAAACGCCTCCAATTAAACAAGCTAACCCTGCTATGTTGGCTGGCATTTTATAGTGTGCACAGTTATGCTTAAATCCCAGTTTGTTTGCTAAGCAAAGCAAATTTGATAGATCCAATTCAAAACTGAAATGAAAAGTGTCTCTGCTGCTTAGGAAAGGTTAGGAAAATGCACATATCCTACATCTAATTACCAGATAAAACACAGACTCCTAATGGTCATGCAAGGGTTGTTCAGCCTTTGGGCAGCTGCTCATTTGCATTTCAGTAGATGTTTGCATTTCAGTTGAACTATGGAAGCTAGCTTTGTGCCCCAGCGTTGTTAGAGGACATTCCTTATCATTCGTGCAAAGAGCTGGAAACATAAACACTGAATGATTTGGGGGCCACAATATTGGTAAGTGTAAAGGCAGTTCAATAAAATAACATGATGAAGTTTTCTCAGAGCAAATGGGATGCCTGAAAGCAGTAAATAGGTATCATTCTGATTTGATATCAAAAAAATAAGGTGAGATCATAATTATATCATTACCTTCCTCTCTTCCCACAAAAAGATTGATATTTGTGAGAAAATATTTTCCAATACTACAATAGAAGGTAATTAGCAATTTAATATCCTTTCCAGACCTACAAAAAGGAAAGGTAGATGAGTTACTGAGTAATAACTTGTGAAGGAATATTGGTTTGGATGGTAATATGAATTTATCAAGGGAAAGAGATGAAAATAGAACGGTTAGGGGAGGTCTGAAGAACCGTACAAAGAGGAGACTGTTAGGTTATATAAAACAACAATTTTGAATAAAAATACATACACTGTTGGTGTATTTATTTCTCTGTTTAGAGCTCTGCTGTGAGCCCAAGCACTGTGCTTGTGGGATGGTCATGCCACTATGCAGGACAGAGAAGGAGAGTGAGCTAAGGTGCCAGAAAGAGATTAATTCAGGGAGAAATCTCCACAAGACAACACAAACTCATGAGAAACTGAAAAAGACAACTTTGAGGGGAAGGATATAATTGTGGAAAGAAGCAGCTATGCCATGACAGGCTTAATTTTTCCATAAGGAAAACGAGGAGATACGGCAGGACCAAATGAAGGCCCTAGAACAGACTGCACCTTTTCTCCATGATAGAAGTAGTCAGGCACTACTGTGTCATCATGCGCAGCAGCACCAGCAGCAATACACCAGTAAATGCAGACCCTGGAGAAAGCATCCCTGGGCAGCAGGAGGCCAGCAAATAGAAACAAACTTCAAGCTTTCCACAGTTGCTACTGGAAACAGATGTGTTGTTGGTCAGCAAAAGCGCATTGTTAGTTAGCAAATGTACATCTTTACTTTAGCAAAGAAAGCTTATAGAGTTAAAAGCAGATCCAAAAACAAATGAAGACAGAAAGAGCTGCTGCCCACTACTGTAAAACTGCATAGCATATGTTGTGTGCATGCCTGCATGTGTGTATATGTGTGTGCATGTGCACGTGTGTAAGTATTTATCTGATTCTATGCGTGATTTTTGGTTTACACTGTTTCTTACAACAGGGCAAATTGAGAGGTGCAAGGTTGTAAATAAAGGTGATTTCATGGCAGCCTACACTCTCTGTGGAGCAATGCACGAGCACGAAGTTGCACAGAATTAGCTTTACACCACAAAAGAAAGTATTTGAGCTAGTGGTCTTAAAATGCTCAGGATACATGAAAGTTAGCCGAAGTATCTTACTAAAGCAGGACTGAAGTTTCTCTGATCTGAGGTTAAGAGAAAGAGCAGATTTGCATTTTGCTATGATCTATCATCCTTTGACTTTTTATGCCACGAAAAGAACAATAGTAAGGCTGACCACTGACTACTAGTCTCAAAATATATTAGTGTTTTTCTCAAATCCTGGCTTGCAGATGTCATATGAGTCTGTAGAATCTCTGCTTTCACGTTCTTAAATAAGCAAGTTCAGTGTTAGGATATGCAAAGGAAAGTTTGATATTTGATGTAAATGCAAATAGCATAGAAGGTAGACAAAGAGCTAAAGACCTTCCTCTCCTTCCCCACCCCCTCAGCTTTTAAATCTTTTTTTCACCTGATCTTAGTATTTTGTAGATTGTGATAACAAACAACAGTTTGAGCTGACATTACTGTAAAATGAAAGGATTGGAAAGAAAACATATCAGTGCCTACTGACCCATTTCTCATTTTCCGATTTCTCTTCATTTTCCGTTCTCCTTAAACTACTTCAGAGCATTCCTTGTTATTTTTGCAAAGCAGTCTACTAAAGGAATGTGGAGTGAAATCTGAGCCCTATGGCACTTGATTAATTGTAAGGGCACTAATCTATACCTATACCTATACCTATACCAATACCAATACCTATACCTATGTCTGTGCCTGTGCCTGTGTTTGTGTCTATGCCTGTATCTGTACCTGTTCCTGTTCCTATACTTATACCAGCTTGCCATAAAAGAAACCACAGACAAAAATCTGAACAAAAAAATACCAAAATAGTGTAAGCAACAACAGAATAAGGACTTTTGTAATACCATGATGCCATATAAGCATTTTATGTAAGCTAGCAATGGGATCTCCAAAGGAGAAAAAAAAAGATGAGTGTTTTTCAAAGGTTTTAGTTAGTACTTTGGCCAGTATTCAGGTGGTATGAGAAAATACGTGAACAGGAACTCAGTCATAGAATCTGTAAGATAAAGAACCAGAAACAACTTTCAAAGAACTGAAAATAGGCAGGAGATACTGCCTAACATCAAGGATGCTGCCATACATGCAAGATGGCTGGCAAAATGATGGGAAGATAAGCCCCATCTGGAGCAGATGATTCCCTTTTGGGAGGGGGGCAAGTAGTATCAAGGCTGTATTTGTGATGTCTCTTGCTGGGAAGCATTCAGATATGATCACCTCAAACTCATACTCAGGCACAAAGACTGAATCACAAATATGTGGTATCAGCTACTTGTTATTGAACACTAACAGCTAATACAGGATACGATTGTTAAAGACTACTGATTTGCATACATAGTTAAAACCATTGAACCATGGACTAAACATTTCCACAAAATGGGTTGCTAATAGAAACACCAGCCTGGTGTTCTCTTTTAAATCTTAAAGGTAGTTTGATTTGTTAGTCTTATAAACCATCACAATTATCTCTAATTCTCTTATCAATTTAGATCTCTTTTCTGAGGGGGAAAAAAAAAAAAAAGCAAGAAAGCTAAAGGAAAGAAAACTTTTGAATTAAAGGTACATATGTAATTTCTCCAAAACCCCTGCTCAACTAGTGGGGCCTGGACCATGTCCTTGCTGCTGACAGCTGTGGGCTACTCTTCCGCAGATGCTTTATTCTGCAGCAGTTATTGAGGTCATCTTCCCAGTTAAAAAATCCTTCAACATCTGTGTGCAAAAAAATACTTTCCTTTTAATCAAGCTGACAGATACAGAAGTTAATGTTGTCTGTTCTAATGAAGGAACTTACACATACTACTTTTTTTGCCTAGAACATTGAGGGACCCAGGGATTGGATGCTATTCAGTGAAGAACAGTTAAGCCCAACTAAGTATGTAGACTGGAGCTGCAGTTCTCTTAGAAAATAAAATCAACATCTTTCTTAAATTAGTATGATTTAAAACACTGATGTTCTGCTTCTAAATCTTGATTGTCAGACCTCCCTTTCCCTAGCAGAGGCTTATTCTGTGTAAGCTAAGCTGGGCAAATAAAAGCAATTATTCAGATAATGTAACTGAAAATGTTGTAAAATTTATGGAGTAAATTATATGACAAGTTGACCACACATTTTAACTAGGAAAAATGGAATGCCATCCTTTGATGATGAGTGAAGACACGATATTAAAAACAGATTTGTCTTAATGTTAGCAAAGATCTGTAATTTGGTATTGACTGGGAAACCAGCACATGCAGAGAAGGTTGTCATTAAATGCTTCACAAAAGCCTTTGCTATAATTAACATTAGCATGCTGTTCCTATTACCAGGTCCAGGGAGTTTGCATAATTTTTTCTACTTGCAATGGCAGAATGTTAACAATCTGCACAGTGATCTCTATAATGAGAGATCAGAAAGAATAACATCAGGAAAGTTAATAAAATACTACCACTGAAGCAAAGGTGTCCAGCAGGTTAACACAGGCACTGCACTTAGAGTTCGTGCAACAACGATGCACCATGATGTCACCACTTAAGAGCATAAATGGTGGAAATCTACTTTTCCACAAGAAAATGGGACACAGTGTCTCCTTTTCTTTCACTTCCACCTGGAAAAGCGATGTCCTTCTGTCACTGACTATTTCTATGGGCCTCCACACTACTGCTACAGGCATGACTGTTAATCCCCTTGAACTTCACAAGAAGAAACTGTTGTGTTAGTGTGAGAAAATTAGAAAGAAAGATTGAGGTCCAACTTCTTCACTAGCTGTATCACGTTTCATAAGCTCAAGAAGTAAGCAGTTAGAGATGCTTTCTTTCTCAAGCAAGGAAAGCAATGCAAGCAGATGTAGTCTTTGCTGCACCTTTTGCAGTACATGAAGACTTGGTCTCTGCTCCTAAATCCCATTAATGCTTTCTGCAGAAAACTTCTTTCTTCACATCTGTAGTGGTATGGATAAGGCGGCACAAGTCCTAGTATGAGCCTTGTGAGTGTAAAGGTCTGAAGTTGGTTAGAAATTATCCCTGCTAAAGGTACCTCTGCATATCTGTTAGCAGCTCTGCATTACAGACATCATTGACAAAACCTGAAATTTTGCCAGGTGGGTACAAAAGCTGTAGAGAAAGCAGCCTTCTTCCAAAATCCATCAGTCCTGTCTCCACAGTGAACATTTCTCATTCGCTTTTCTTCAGGGCACAGTTTCTCTTCATGCAAACACCACTTTGTAGGGATAATCTGAGCTCTGTAGTTGGTTACAGTACTCTCTCAGTGCAGATTCACAGAGGCAAAAAAAAACACTGTGCTTGATATTCCTTGAAGAGCTACACTTACATGGAGATACATGCTTCGTTAAAGATACTCCTTAGTTGATTGACCCTGAAGAACTGTCCAGTGTCCTTCTTGGTAGCAAATTTATTCATTGTAGTATAATAAAAAAATGTTAAGAGTGAAAAAGTCATCTTTTGCAAGATAAAATGCAGCATAAAGAATAAAGCCGTGATCTGGAAGGGTAAAAGAGCACTACCAATAGTATATGCAACCAAGCCAGAGATGTCTGGCAAGTGGGCTTACTACTGCCTCCAAATTTTTAGTTGGTTGTTTGCTCAGACCTTGGCAACAGCAGGCCATAGGTCTTTTACTGAGTGTTGAGCTGCAAAAATTTTCTGCTGCTTCTGCAGTGCAATTAGTATTCAGTCTGCATGTAATGAGGAGCTCAAACTAGCCTCACGGGAAGGAGGCCAAAATGTGTCCTCTTCACAACTGGCAACCCAAGAAGTGCATGGAAACTCTGGAAAGATGGGACATGAATAGTGAAGGAAATGACAAAATGGAGTGAACAAAGCATATGGTAAGAAGGAAAAGGTTGTGTCAAATCTTGAGAAGAAAAGAAATAAACAGGGAGAAAGCAACCAAAAAGCCGTGTCTTGCAACTTATACAAAGGTACAGCTAGAAATCAGAGATTAAAATCCGGAAGCCAGTGTGTTTTCTTATATACTGTAGGGCAATACATTCCCACTTGAGCTTGTCTTTGAAGGCTGCCTTAGCGCAAAGGGGACTTTTCCTCTCTCATGTGTGGGAGATGATTGATCACCGTCCTGACACAGAAAGAAATCAGTTGGTCTCTGCCACACAGTTGATGACTCTGCTTCTGAGATTTCCTTTCAGTAGGCAACATCAGTAGCAGGGAAGACAAAAGAAGAAGTAGAAGTTTCATTCTCAAATGAACATGAGAGTTATGAGACTTGACAAGGGGTGGTTACACCACCAATTGCTAGGAGCCACTTTGGAGAAGGCATTCTCTTTCCTTCTGTCATGACCGCTGTGAGTGGATAAAGAGAGCTGGTAAGACCTCACCAGCTGAATTTGAATGCTAAAGTTAGGTCAGATGAAAAGATGAAGACAGATGTACTGGCTATTTCATCCACCTACCGACTATTTGGGGACTAATATGCTCCCTGATACAAACACAAAATATTCTCTTTGGAATCTCTACCAGTGCTCCATTTCAATCGTTTTTTCTCTTGCTTTATGTAGGAAAAGTAATTCTGCTCAGCAGTTTACATACAGCAAAACAAAATACATAAAAGAAATCCACACCAAGAAAAAATCTAAGAGGGACTTGTCCAGACAAAAGAAAGTGTATATGATCCACCTTTACTTAACAAAGTGTGAATATGCCTACTGGAAAAAATCATTTAGCTGTACTTTAACATCCAGGCACTATTTATATCAACTTCTATTTTCTCCATGCTGGCCTTGGTTCAGCTGATTTTTCCTGGACCACCTGTAAACACCCACTTCCAAAGAATAGCATTTCATTTGACTACTATTCCCTCTCATTTTATTGCTGTTTTTTTCCTTTTTTCTATCACTTTTTTTCTTTTAGACTCACTAGTATCCCTCTGTGTTGAGGACAATATTTTTCAAACTTCTGCCCAGGTTCTCTTCCATCAGCAATGCGTGTTTGTTGCTGCTGGGCTGGCTGTTGCGACTAATCTATATTGTGCTCATCCTCATCCAGCATGCATGCCTCTGCTGCCCGCTGACATCAGTCTGCATTTGGCTGTCTCAGGGAGATGGTCCTCAGCACGTGCTCTAATGATTGCTCTTCGCTTCAGCTCTTCCTGTTTCCAATGCCAGTTTACTTACATGAAACTTACCCTACAGTTATTTGCCATAGTTACACCTTAACTCAGGCATGCCCTTGTCAATGTCCTCACATGCTTCTTGTTTGGTGGATTTGCATCTTACCCCTCGTTTTCAGTCTTTACTAGTATACATACACTCCTTTAACTAACTACATCTCTCTCCTCTCAAAGGAGCCTGCTTCATTAGCCTGCTTCAGTAAAAAGTTTTCGCTTTCCTTGCTGAATTGATCTTGAATTGATCTTGAACTGATCTTTTCTCTTTGTCTAAAGGAAGATTCTCATTGCTAAGCAATAGTTGTCGCAATATTAAAACTCAGAATAGTTCAGATTTAGAATTTGAGTTAGTGATAGCTAATGTGTAAGTTGAAAGCAGTTTTAGTTCTGCTAGAAAGCAGCAGCCGGGTGTCCAGTTTTACTGACGTTTCGTTCCTTACAAAATATAATCTAATCCAGGAGCTGCCTGATCTAGCACCACTATAATTCTGTAGACTTGAGCAGCTTTACCTGATAAAGAAATTAGGATGTGATCTGGTCTTGGGCTCTCTAGATGTGTTCCCTGGAGTGGTTCTTACTGTAATATCTGAAGATATATGGAAGTGCAATGCCAAGAACTGCTGGAACCAAGCCTGAGACTAATTTTTGCCTAAAAATAAAAAATGGCATAACTTTACCTTCCTAGTTTGAAATCAGGAGCAAACACTATAGCTTTCTCTCCTGCAGCTGAGCTTCTGTTTATGCCAGCCCCAATACACCATTAGCCATAAACTCCAGACTGACTAATTGGAGCCCACTATTACAATTAAATGAGAACAGAAAAAACACGACAGGATCCCTGTTGAAATAGCCTCTAGATCTTCCCCTTACTCAGAAATATCGAGGTCTTAGCCTCCCTTTCCCTTACTCTTGTTTCTCTAACCATTTCTGAGATACTTCTCAAAAGCTCAAAGAAATCTAGTAATATGTTGACTCTTGTCACATGCCAACAGTCTGGATTAGAGAATACAAAGCAAATATCAGAATTTTCTGTCTCTCAAGCCAGAAAATTGCCCACAGGCAGAGAAAGCCCAGTGTGGCTCTCAAGGCGTCAGTCTCTGTCAGGAAGGTTGACTTGTACTGACCTTACCCACATACCCAGACAGGCATCAGCCACCCTCTGTACTTGGCGAGGAATTTGGAGCTCATTTTCAAGCATAAGGAGCCTAAAGCAGCCCAAGCCTTGTGCAGCCCAGTGCTGCACATGTGTGTCCATGGCCTCCAGGAAAGGAGCTCCCTCAGCACTGAGAGAGCAGAAGGATGGCTCTGGTTTCTGGTGGCATCAGAGCACAAAGAGACTGACCAGGCTGAGATCACTAGCTCTCCTGGATGAGGACATCTCATGAGGGAGGGGCCAGGCCCAGGGCAAAGGACTTGTCGCAGTACTGGGAAGCTCCGTGGGCAGAGTGCCCAAGGGTCAGACTTCAGACTCCGATTTTGTGGCTGAATGCACTAAACCTGTAATAATTCTCTCATCCTAGAAGTTACTCAGTGTCCTACTCCATCAGAAAACAGATGTATTATTACATCTTGTCAACACTAAATTGAACAGGAACACAGAACAGCTGGGAAAATTGTTGGCAGATTGCAATGCCCATGAGGAATATGAAGCCAAAAGGCCTTTAAGATCAACACTTTGGTGGCTCTTAGATGTCTCTGCATATCTTTCCTGTAGCTCAGGAAAGCTGAGCTTTTTGTCTCCCAGTATTTCCTAGTTATTTTCTTCACCTTATTTTAATTTTAATGCAGATTGTTGTTTCTCATAAGGGCAGTGAACTTGAGCAAATACTTACTTATTCAAGAGACTGTACTTCACATCCTTTTGCAACTGTTTCCTATGTCACTTGACAAAGACATAGACATAAATCACATCTATCTGTCACATCTTTGCTCCAGATACAATCATCAGAATAAGCAGAAACTACAATCAGAAAAATGTATTGCTACGGCAAACGTATTGCAATTTCTTGCATTACATAAACAGGGTGCTATCTCTGGACATGAGGGAAGTGCTTTTGAATTAATATTCTCCTCACCCCTCCCTTCTTCCCAGGCTTAACTTTACCTCCTCCACCTGTGTGGTAGAGTGGGATGGGGAATGGGGGGTGAAGTCAGTTCATCACACGTTGTCTCTGCCAATCCTTCCTCCTCACACTCTTCCCCTGCTCCAGCATGGGGTCCTGCCCATTGGATACAGTCCTTCAGGAACTCTCCAACATAAGTCCTTCCCACAGGCTGCAGTTCTTCATGAGTTGCTTCAGTGTGGGTCCTTTCCATGAGGTGCAGTTCTTCAGGAACGGGCTGCTCCAGCATGGGTCCTCCATGAAGTCACAAGCCCTGCCAGCAGACTTTCTCCTGTGTGGGCTCTTCTCCATGGGCCTCAGCTCCTGACTAGAGCCTGCTCCAGCATGACCTCTACAGGGGCTGCAGATTCCTTCAGGTCACATGCACCTGCTCCATCATGAGGTCTTCTAGAGGCTGCAGGGTCGATATCTCCTCCACCATGAGACTCCATGGGCTGCAGGGGCATAGCCTGCCTCACCATGGTCTTCTCCACGGTCTGCAGGGGACTCTCTGCTCTGGTGCCTGGAGCACCTCCTCCCCCTTCTTCTTCACTGACCTGGGTTTGCAGGGCTATTTGTCTCATATATTCTCACTCCTCTCTCCCAGCTGTTGCACAGCATTTTTACCCTTTCCTCAATATGTTAACACAGAGGTGCTACCACTGTTGCTGATGGGCTCTTCTTTGGCCCATGGTGGTTCTGTCTTGGAGCCTGCTGGAATAGGCTCTGTCCAACATGGGGGCAGCTTCTGCTTTGTCTTCACACAAGCCAGACCTGCAGCCCTCTCCAACCCCGAAAACCATGCTGTGAAAACAAATTTCATAGTGCTACTTAAAAACTTGAAAAATAAATACAGAATAAAACTATAATTTGCTTACAGTGTGGGTTCAGACCCCTCATTTTCATAATCTTCTTACTTGCTGTGTTTGAGAAGTGTGAAAGAAAAGGACACACTCAAGAAGCAGTGCTTCTTCCAGACTTCTACCACCCCAGTGGATACAGAAGACTCTTGTAGCTTCACAGAGGCTCTTCCTCTGTGAGATTTTACGCTCTGAAATATGGTAATTAAGAAAACAACAATGAATCATTTCCTCTGAAAGTAGGTTTTTCTAAAATCTTAAACATAGAAGTATGTATTTCACTTTCATTTTGCTTTCAATGTCCCTCTGTCTCTTTCCAGCCTTTGTTATCTCTCAATAAAAAGAGTAAAAAGTGTCCAATGTACATCACTTTAAAATCCTCCTTTCTACAGGACTGCCACGAATTTTAACCACCCTAAAATTTACAGATACATCTGTCATTTCTTAGTAAGCACCAGAGTATAGGTCAATATGCAGCCCTTCAGTACAATTAGCATGTAATATTGGATTTTCAGCACAAAAAAAGTAATTATCTCTTAAGTGCATCACAGTACTCGTTTGTAAACAACTCATTTTAAAATGTAGACTATCCTGAATACCTGAAATGTGATTTAATCTATTACAACTGCTCACCTGGAATGTTTTTCCCTTTTTTTACATTTATTTAATTAAATTAAATTATTCTCTCTGCAGACAAGTTTCTGGTAAGCTCCCAACATTTGCTTTTACAATCCAGTATTTTGGATGTAAGCATTGTATTTCCCATAAGAGAAACATGTAATTTCACTGGAAATATCAATAATAGGCAGAAAATTCCCACAATTTTGGGCTACAATGGGCTAAATTTTATCTTCTAATATTTATTCCCTTAGAAAACACCATGTTAAAATGTTGAAAAAAATGAGGACATGTTGTGTTTGACCGAATATTAATGCTAAGAACAAATTTTAAAATATTGCCGTAGTGGGTATTTCTTTGATTTGAACAGAACATTACCTGATGGTGATTTTGGTGATGAAAATAACAATGATGTAATATGTACTGTATGACTTTTGGAATAGAACCTTTCAGAAAAAGCTTTGATTATTTTTCAGAATTAAATTTTGGATTGACCAGAAAGAAGTCCTGAAACATTTTACTCTATGACAAGCTCTGTTTAATTAATTTTATTTTCATTTAATGCCATTTAACTTAATTCAAAGTTTTAAATTTAATTCAATGCCAGTCCGGTTTAGAATGACACAAGTATATTTCTACAGAATGAAAGAGATGATCTTGGACCGATTCTGTTCCTGGGATGCAGTTGTTATCTTTCACTGGACTGCTTCACAAGCTTCCAGCTCAGAATTCACATCACTTTTAGTGTTATTCATGTGAGTTGTCTAACTTTCTTCATAGAACTAGGTGTATCTGCAGTCCCTGCCCACTGTAAGGGAAAGAATTTCTGCCACTGGGTCAGGAAAAGTAGTCAGGATACAGAGATCATATTATGTAGAATAGTGTATATGTCTATGTACTGAAAATGAAGATCTGTAATGGTATTGGCTTGCCGGGTGAAATCTGTTTAATCAGCACTGGCACTGGGCATACATGGGAGGGAGTTCTTGCCTGAGTGGTGATGAGAAAGTAAGGGGAGCTATGTTTACCTGTAAGTTCATGACAAACCCTTCAGTTACATGAGGTGTGTGGTTTAGCTACTGCACTTTGCCTGCTCGCACCAACGCTGCGCTTTGTTTCCCAGGTGAGGCGCCTCTGACAACCCCAGAAGTACCAAGATCTCCCCCACCATCCAGTTCCACAACTGGTGCCCAACCCATTGCAGGCTCCTGACTTACCCCAGGACAGCCCTCCAAGGCCCTGCCATCCCACCTCCTGAAAATCCTCCTACCCTTTAACCATGTTGGCTGGAGAAATCCTGCTTCACAATGCAAGAGATGTGGAGGAGCAAAGTTAAATGTGCTTAGTGATTTCTTTATTTCATGCTCAGGAGTTTAAGTATTTGGACCTTAGCGAAGAACTGAGGTCACAGAACTTTAGCAGCAGGACAGCTGAACTGTTCACCTGGAGGCCAGCTGAAATCCCAGACTTACACGTTCTTTAGGCATCCTGAAGCAAAATACTAAGCCAACTCTAGGATGTGAAGAAATACAGGAGCATAAAAATGCTTTGAGCCACATACTCCACCACAACCTGTCTTGAAAAGACATGTTCTAGAATTTGGAAAAGTTCATTCAGCTCATCTGTCACATCATCCACTCCAGTTTTATTTATTTGTAGTAATAGTAGCAGTAGTAATACTAATGACATAAATATAAAATAAAAATAAATCTAAAAAGAAAAATAAAAACCTTTCCGTTAACTTAGACAGAGGAAATGGATTTTTTGCTAAACATTCCTTTATGAAAGAAAAATCGACATCACTTAAACTGTGTACTATTACCAAGAATCTTTATGAGGAAAAAAAAAAGTATATTTTATAAAAAGAAGCATAGAGCGAGATAAATACAAGAAGTATCAATTCCAGATAACTCATCCTGAAAATAATAGATTCAGTAGGATAACACCTCGTCTGTCTGGAGAAGAAATTCAGAGTGGCATATACAAACCACTGCATTTTGGCAAGTGTATAGCCTTCCAAAGAAAGCAGAGTCAGAAGAAACACTTTGATCCTTCTTCGGCAACTTTATTAATACTGCTTGTCAGGATGCAACTTTCCAGGTCACTCTGTTTAGAAACACAGAATCATAGGATAGTTTGGGCTGGAGGAGACCTTTAAAGATTATCTAGTCCAGCCCCCCTGCCATGGGCAGGGACATCTTTCATTAGATCAGATTGATCAAAGCCCTGTTCAACCCAACATTGGACACTGCCAATGATGGGGTATCCACAACATCTCTGGGCAACCTGTTCCCCTGTCTTATCAACTGCATCATAAAAATTTCTTCCCTATGTCCAATCTGAATCCACCCACTTTGAGTTTAGAACTGTTGCCCCTTCTCCTGCCACTAGAGACCCTGGTAAAAAGACTAGTGACATTACTCTTTCAAATTTTTTTCCTTTCTTTGTTGTTTTCCTTACCTTTGCTTGAAGGACATTCCAGGTGAAAGTTTACCCAGTCTTTCTACTTGAATTTCATTGCAGCTATAGACTCATAATTTCAGAGGGGTTAGTAGCATATTTTCATATTTTTTCTAGTCTATGAACTTCATTAATAGTCACCTCTTTTTTTTAGTTTTCATGCACATTTATTTTGGTTTGTAATGATTTACTGTCTTTCCTGGTATTTATCTGCTTCCTTAACCAAAATCAATTAACATCACATTCACTTTATAAAGTGATTAAATATTTGAAATCTGCATTCACTACACTGGAAGTTTTCCATTCTTATGTTTCCTGCACATTTTTTTGTTGTTTTATGTTGAATTCAGAGATAAAAATGTTACAGGAAAAGCAAAAAAACAAAGAAAGATAAATCTCTAGGTACACAGAGAACATTCTTATCAGTCTTATAGGTATTCAGAAATTGAAAGAACGAATCCAAATATAATTGTCAGTACAGTACCTATGACCTAATGGTAACTGTAGCCCCCAGTACTTAATGAGCTAAGCAAATGTGAGCTGAAAGTTGATGGACCGGAATACTACCATGTTGCTGTAAAATATTAAAAAGTGCTGATATTTCATTTAAAAATTCGATGTCGTCTTTTTTTAAAAAAAATTTTGCTTATGCTAACACATTTTAAATTTTTCTCACTGCCTTCTATCCAGCCAGTGCCCACCACCTCCCCACCATGCTACAACATCTAATTAAATACAACAATCAAAAATAGAGTTGATGAGCTTGTTCATAAAACTCAGTCTTCTGAAAGAATGGTTTCTGTTAAAGACTCTGTCAGCTCTTTCTGATGAAATTTCTTTCCTCCATTAATTCCCAATCCTCATAAATACTACACAAATTCATCCTTAATGCAGGGCCTTGTGCTGACTGTCTGTTGTTGTCATGGGAAATGTGTTGCTTTATGTTGTGCTTGCTTGAGTTGATTCTGAATTCTGCCTACTCATTTGCTCTAATCTTCTCTTAATTTTCAGATTTCTTAGTCATAGCTGCAATACAATGTGACAATACAATGCTCCTGACCACTGCCTCCTGTTTGCCAACTTTCGAATGTCTTGTCAAAGATTAGATCTGAATCTTTCACTTCACCTTTATTGCTGCAGATTCAAATTACAGCTGATCTCTTATCAGCCTTGCAAAACTAAAAGCAGCTCTTCAAAACAAAATCAATTACAAAACTCTGTACTTCCAACTTCCTTTTTGTAGCCTTTCCATTACATATTCCACATTTTGAGTTTAGAGAATAGTTAAAGTATTTTGATAGTGCAGCTTCAGACTTGGGTTCTTCTCTGTGTTTTAATCTATGGCTAATAAACAGACAAAATTCTTCAACTGACTTTCTACTGTGATATGGAAAAACACAGATGGAAATGGTATTTGAAATTCCTTCCAGTGACCTCTCTGCTTCTATGGCGCTTCAACCTAGACACACTGCTCTATCTAGTGCTGTTTAGTCTGTTCAGGGCATTAGTATTTTTCACTTTAACCTTTCTACCATATCGTGCTCAGGAATCACTATAAGGAACCAGCTGATGGACATCAATTTTATTCGTCTCTAACCCAGTTCCTTTTTTTCAGCTACACACTGTGTTCCTCCTTTCTTTCCTGCGAACCTCTTAAAATAAAATACTCAACAAAGTGTTTACAGATGTAAGTGATTTGATTAATCAAAAGCTTGGCAGGTCTTGAGGGCTGAGGATGAGGGCTGAGGGTGAAGAGTCATGATCCATAATAAAATTAAATGAGGAGTCACCAGGATCTCAGCAGAAAAGGCTTCAGGTTCCTGAAGTAGCTGCCAAAGGGTGGAGGTTTCCAGCGGGCAAGAGTGAGTGAGGCAACTTTCACTGAGTTCATCAGGATCCATTATGGAAACAATTTGAAGGATTCTTGACCAAATTTAGGATTCCCCGGAAAACCAGTAGAAAGATGCACAGAATGGGAGCAATAGACTTCCTTTAAGGGTGCGAGACTATGTCAAAAACCAGGAAAATAATGAACTAGAGGAACAGATGTTCCACTGGAGTTCAGGACAGTGAGACCCACAGCCTGGCTCCATTCACAGAGGCCTTTGCCAAGCCCTTCTACACTTGCTGACAAGGTAGAAAGATGCGACTTTGAGTGTATTTCTTCTGCTTCCTCTCCCCGCCACTTTCTTTAGCAACAGAGAATTAGCAAAATATAAAACTTGTCTTTTCTGGTAAACTAAACACCACAACAAACCCAGTCTCTTGCTCTGCTTCAATCTTCCCCTTTTTTTGCCTGCAGGAATTGTTTCATCTCAAAATTCAGTTGGGCCAGGTGGAAAATAGAAATTCATAGTAGATAGATGTTTTTCTGTGAACGCTTGCTTGGCTTTGTATCTGAAAATCAGTGTAAAAGGAAATAATTATTGCAAAATCTGTTCTCAAAAACATAGATGGATAGACAGATAAATAGATAGACAGACAGACAGACAGATATAAAAGATGTTGTTCCTTATGTCTCAAAAAATATTACATACAAATTTAATACAATCTCATATTAACACTAGAAATCTTGTCCAGTAGAAACTGAAATAGAAGAAATACATATATTTTTTCCGTATATAATCAAGAAAGAGATCCAATGGCTATGTCTAAAAGGAAGCAACCTAAAAATCTTACAGTAGCATCTCAGTTGCACATTATTATGAAGCAAAACAAGCAGTATTTCAGGAAACAAGCAGCATTTCAGTAAAGTAATGATTAGACACAGGGCAAACAAACATTTGTACTACTATGTGGATGCACTGCAGGAAAACTGGTAGAGATCTGTATTATTTAAGTTCTTTATCTGCTTTGCTCTCCCTAGTCATAGGTTCTTGTCCATACCCTCCTCAATATTCATTAATCTAACACCACTGAAAGCAGTGGAGTTCAGCTGAACTCAACTAGTCATCAGGTATCAACCCAACACATGACTCAAAATTATTTCTGACTTTGTTTTGCTTATTCAGGCACCTACTTTATTAACAGATTTTCTTTAACTGATCTGAAATTTCTTCTTCACAAAATTTTTGCACTCCTCAGATTGCATCGGTTGTTTGGTAAGACTTTTGTTCTAGTGAAAAGGTAAATTAGAAAAACAACACTGAGTAAAACACTTCAACTAACTTACCATTTAAATTAAAACTTGACATTATGTGTGCAAGCTTCAAATCTGAAAGGTCAAATAAGCAGGTAGTTAAAAGTTTAATGCAGCAAAAGCTTATTCACACCCTTGAATAAATACCCAAAAAGTTGGTTTGCCATCATTACCCATGCATACAAGGAAACATAAATATGTAAAAGAGACAGCTGCAACTTATCACAATATTTCTCACCACTTCACCTTTGTCCTTCATAAGAGCATACTAAGGCACCACAGCTTTGATCTAGTGAACAAAAGTAATGTCATTATGCAAGTAACAGTGCTCACTGAAGTAATGAGGAATTCTTTCCCTGTTTGCAGCTCTGGAATTGATTTTCTTCTTCCCAGCCTGCGAAGAAAGAATTGTCACTCAAGAGAGCAGCAACAGTAGCACTAAAGTTAATAGCATGTGACAGAGAAGGTGTATGGAAGCAACAGTTTAGCAAGTTCAGATTACAAAATGGATTATTTGAATCAAAAAGAGCTCAGTTATGGTTTGGATTTCATGACTGTGCAGAGGCAGACATGGAATGGGAAAAAACTCCATGCTCAAAATGAAAGGGAGAGGAAAGTATCTTCGGCTCCACCCTTTCCCTCAAAGATAAGAGCTGGAGGAATTACTGTGGGCTGGAGATGGATTGATGTTGGCTGGCTGGCTGTCAACACTCCTTATACTGGGCAGAGCAAACATGGTAGGACTCTCAGATGGGTCACCCTCTGTGGACACAAAGCACTTGTTTTCTTGGAGTTCTTGTGTGTGCACACACACACACACAAATGTTGTCCAAGCTGTAGAAAACTGCAAAATCATTCCATGAATTAGAAGCTTCTTGTCCAAACACAGGCAGAACTTTTTTAGCTATCTTGCCACTGTCATGGAAGTTGGCATTGCAATAATCAAAACAGAAAGAGAACAATTTTGAATGTGCCTTTGATGATTGTAAATGATGGCAGAGTCTTTGGTCATGCTATCAAAACATTGGCAGTTCCCCTTCAAGCCAAGCAGTATCTGTGCCTTAACACGAATGAACTTACTGCTGCTGGCAATCTGGATGTTGGAAGTGGTTAATACAAATACATTGAGATACCAGAAGACTTTTACCCTACCAGACTAGCAGGAAATATATAGTATGTCCTCTGGGATTTCTCATTATCAGTATACATGTATTTTGTCAGAAATTGCTGGAAGACCTAATATAAACCTCATCTTTCTATTTTCTTTCTTCTTTCTATTAAGTAACCTTAGGGAGGGAAAGAAAGTCAAAAAATGTTGGAGAGAAAATACCTGTAAGTGATACCAAGCAAAAAGTTCTGACCCAGTTCTGTCTGGGATTTGCAGATAAGTTATAATCCAACGTGTTGCACTGCAGAACGTCTGCAGGATGTTCCCTGGGAAAATTGCTGACAACTAGCTCACCTGAAATAAAAAGTTAAAAGGGACATTTGTCTCTGTTACCAGTTTTACTTGCTGGTAACACCCTTCTTTCTTATCAGAGAATCACAGAATGGTCAGGGTTGGAAGGGACCTTTGTGGGTCATCTAGCCCAACCCTCCTGCCGAAGCAGTGTCACCTACAGCAGGCTGCACAGGACTGCGTCCAGGCGGGTCTTGAATATCTGCAGAGAAGGAGAATCCACAACCTCCCTGGGCAGACTGTTCCACTGCTCCGTCACCCTCAGAGGGAAGAAGTTCTTCCTCATGTTCAGACGGAACTTCCTGTGCCTCGGTTTGTGCCCATTGCCCCTTGTCCTGTCACTGGGCACCACTGAAAGGAACTTGGCCCCATCCTCCTGACACCCACCCTTCAGATATTTATAAGCATTTATTAGGTCCACTCGCAGCCTTCTCCAGGCTGAACAAGCCCAGCTCCCTCAGCCTCTCCTCATAGGGGACATGTTCCAGTCCCCTCATCATCCTTGTAGCCCTCCGCTGGAGTCTCTCCAGTAGCTCCTCATCTTTCTTGAAGTGGGAGCCCAGAACTGGACACAGTACTCCAGATGAGGCCTCACCAGGGCACTGTAGAGGGGAAGGAGAACCTCCCTCGTCCTGCTGGCCACACTCCTCTTGATGAACCCTAAGATCCCATTGGCTTTCTTGGCAGCCAGGGCACACTGCTGGCTCATGGTCAACCTGTCGTCCACCAGGACACCCAGATCCCTCTCCACAGAGCTGCTCTCCAGCAGGTTCACCCCAAGCCTTTACTGGTGCATGGGGTGGTTCCTCCCCAGGTGCAGGACCCTGCATTTGCCTTTGTTGAACCTCATCAGGTTCTTCTCTGCCCAAATTTCCAGCCTATCCAGGTCACGCTGAATGGCAGCACAGCCTTCCGGTGTATCTACCACACCTCCCAGTTTGGTGTCATCAGCAAACTTGCTGAGGGTACATTCTCACTCTTCATCCAGGTCGTTGTGAAGAAGTTAAACAAGACTGGACCCAGTACTGACCCCTGGGGGACACCACTTGTTACCAGCCTCCAACTAGACTCAGCGCCGCTGGTGACAACCCTCTGAGTTCTGCCATTCAGCCAGTTCTCTATCCTCTTCACCGACCACTCATCCAGCCCACACTTCCTGAGCTTCCCTAGGAGGATATTATGGGAGACAGTGTTGAAAGCCTTGCTGAAGTCCAGGTAGACAACATCCACGGCTCTCCCTTCGTCTACCCAGCCAGTCATTTCATCGTAGAAAGATATTAGATTGGTCAGGCATGATTTCCCCTTGGTGAATCCATGCTGACTATTCCTCATAAACTTCTTTTGCTCCACTTGCTTGATGATGGCCTCCAGGATAAGCTGCTCCATCACCTTTCCCGGGATGGAGGTGAGGCTGACCGGCCTGTAGTTCCCTGGGTCCCTCTTCTTGCCCTTTTTGAAGATTGGAGTGACATTGACCTTTCTCTAGTCCTCGGGCACCTCTCCTGTCCTACAGAACCTCTCAAAGATGAGTGGCTCAGCAATGACATCCGCCAGCTCTCTCAGCACTCGTGGGTGCATTCCATCGGGGCCCATGGATTTGTGAATGTCCAGATCGCTTAAGCGATCCCTCACACAGTCCTCCTCAACCAAGGGAAAGTCATCCTCTCTGTAGGCTTCTTCTCTTACCTCCAGGGCCTAGGATTCCTGAGGGACAGTCTTAGCACTGAAGACTGAAGCAAAGAAGGCATTCAGTAGCTCTGCCTTCTCCGCATCCTCCGTCACCAGGACACCCGCCTCGTTCAGCAGCGGCCCCATGTTGTCCCTAGCCTTTCTTTTGCTGCTGACGTAGTTGAAGAAGTCCTTCTTGTTGTTTTTGATATCCCTTGCCAGCTTCAATTCCAGGTGGGCCTTGGCCTTCCTCGTCGCATCCCTGCATGCTCTGACCACGTTCCTGTAGTCTTCCCAAGTGGTCTGTCCCTCTTTCCACATTCCATGGACCTTTTTCTTCCACCTGATCTCCTCTAGAAGCTCCTTGTTTAACCATGCAGGTCTCCTGCCTCCTTTTCTAGATTTCTTTCTCAGGGGGATGCACTGCTCCTGAGCGTGGAGGAAGTGATGTTTAAAGAGCGACCAGCTTATGCACATAAGTGATACAGTACTTTACAGAAAAAAACCCATAGAAATAAAAGTGTCTTGGTTCTTTCCCCTGATGCTGTGCTAGATGTGCTTAGTGAAATATTACTGAGCTCTTTGTTATTTAGTAAATGACTTCTTATTTCTGTGTCTTGTGCAATTTTGCATGTTACAGGGCACTCTCAATGTGCACTTGTTCTCACATAAAACAGATACAGGACCAGTGCTTCCAGCTGTGGATGTTCCTCACGGTACAAATACAAGGAAGTCAGTTAAATCACATGCCAGTCTGCCAACACATTTAGTTACAAAGAGTGCTACAGAAGATGCAGCTTACAGCAGAAAAATCAATGGAGTGTACTTTCAAATGTTTACTGTCAAACACATGCTAATATAATACACAGAAGTGTGGTTGCATTTACTAGGCACAAACATGGACTCCAGCATGCATGCTAAATAATTCCATTGACACAAAGGAAAGAACTATTGATCACATTTAATACACGGTCACTTCATATTCCTTATTCCAGGACAGGAAAATATCTTTATGAATAGACAGACAATCTGCCAGCTAAAACAATTAATTGGAAGAGGGAGGCTTAAAGGGTTGCTGAATTGTACCTGGTGGCTGGCAATAAGTGAGTTACAGCAGTGGTCTGTCCTGGGATATGTCCTGTTTAACTTGTTCACTTATGTCATGGGCAAAGTGAAGGAGAGACATCATGAGATTTGCAGATGATGCTAAAGAGGGAGGCTTAAAGGGTTGCTGAATTGTACCTGGTGGCTGGCAATAAGTGAGTTACAGAAGGGGTCTATCCTGGGATATGTCCTGTTTAACTTGTTCACTTATATCATGGGCAAAGTGAAGGAGAGACATCATGAGATTTGCAGATGATGCTAAACTGTGGGGCCACCTGATATGTGCAAGAGCAGGGCTGCCATCCACAGGGACCAGAACGAGGACAAGTTAAGGGGGGGTCATCAAGAGAGAGAGGCTGGAGAGCTCGCCCTGTGAGGTGAGGCTGTGGGGCCAGAACTATCTCAGCTCAGTGCGGAGATGGCTTTAGGGGACCTGAAAGCATCTTGGTGCCTACACGGGGGGACCGAGGGGCTGAGGCCAGGCTCTTCACGGAGGTGCCTGGTAGGTAACAAGCGTGGCACCAGCTGAAACTTGTGAGGTTTGGGATGGAGAGCAGGAAAAGCTTTTTCCCAACAAGGACAGGGGGTGGTAGATTGGGGGCCCAGAGAAGTTTTTCCACCTTGGAGGATTTCAAGCCTCGACTGCCTAAAATCCTAAGCAATCTGGTGTGATCCCCATGTATGACTCTTCTTTGAGCCAGAGGCTGAAGGAGGGAAATCCTGATGTTAAAAAGACTAAGAGCCAGTTATATTTATTAAAGCCAAATTTATTTAAGCAAGCAAATAAGCAGGCAAAAAACAGCGCTGGGCGCCTGGGGCAGTCTCCTGCTCCACCAACAGCGCGCACCGCCCAGTCCCCTTCCCCAGTTTATATATGGTCTGCTAATACATATTCATACAGAAAGTTCTGGACTTTGCCATAGGTTCTCCTTGTTCCTAATACATATTCATAGGGAAGGTTCCAGACGGTCTACGTAGCCCATCCTGGTATCGTTCCGCGGCTGCGTGTACTTGTTGCTAGGGGTCGTCCTGCTCCCTCCGGTGGTCACCAGGACAAAGGACCAGACTCCCCCCCCACACCTGGCCATTCCAGCCCAGCACAAAGCAGGGAGGCCGCGGCACCCCGCTGAGCAAACTGGTCCAAAACTTTCCCTCCCCAAGGTTCTGTGATTTAAAAACACTGCATAACAGCGATAAAGCTAACCCAAAAGGAAAGGGAGGGGGCTCTTTTTCCATCTGCCGGTTTGAGAACAAACTCTATATGTATACATTTATTACACTGAGGTGCCTTCTGACCTGAATTATTCCTTAATTCTATGACCATCCCTGTTAACGACTGCATCACTGTTTGACCGTATTTTTTCGCTGATTCTTAAGCTTTAACTAGTATATGACAGGCTGTAGCACCTGCTTGTTCACAGGTCTATCAGACTGTGAGTAGCAGGATCTATCTTGTCTGTGAAACATTCATTTGAAATTTTATACATGAGTTATGGTCCACCTCTTAGAATTGTCTCACTAGCAGCACCGTGGCTGGTGAACAGTGCCTTGCTGAGATTCACAGCAGTGCTCTATGGCAAGTTGTTTCCCTGGCTTGCTCCAAGAAAAATTATTGTAATGCTCAACCCTCAATACATAATGGTCTCCCCAATTTCAATTCAGCCATGAGCTTCTTGGATGCATTTGTAGAAATTCATCAGCACTCACATTCAGCCAATTGTTTGCATCTATCTCTCATTTCCCCTGATGCTGTAATAAGGTGCCTTTCATAAGCCCCAAAAGGGCCTAGAAGCTCCAGTCTTCTTTCCTTAGAATTACTTTTTTTTTTCATTTTTTGATTCCTTTGTTCCTCTTTTCAATTTTCAGCGGTTCTCTGAAAGTGTTCTGTAATCAAGAAGTTTATTGTATGCTCACTCTGTGTGTCTCATGCTCTCTCTAACGCGTCTGTAGAGCATAAGATTGTGTACATCAGCTTCAGTAACTTATCATTCCTCAAGGTATCTAAAAAAAGATGTCAAGGATTAATTTTTCCTCTAGATGTTTGCTCAATTTCAGTCCATGTCTTTGCAGTTGCTAGAACAGGTATTGAAGTTTTGATAATATTTTGGTAATAAAGTTTTTATGACAGAATTGCTGAATCCTTTCTTGTCTTTGAGACATGGACTTGGGGGGGAGGGGGGCTCAAAGGCTTAGAGTATCCCACATTAACCTCCATCTTAGTGTTTTCTATCACAAGCCATAGCTGATACAGGTGCATGTGACAGGGATAATTCTTGCAGAGAGTCATCTCCAGCTGTGCAAACATATTTCATAGAATCATAGCATGGTTTGAGTTGGAAGGGACCTTAAAGGCCATCAAGTTCCAATGCCCCTGCCATGGACATGGACACATTCCCCTAGATCAGGTTGCTCAAAGCCCCATCCAGCCTGGCCTTGAACACTGCCAGGGATGCGGCAGCCACAACTTCTCTGGGCTACCTATGTCAGTGCCTCACCACTCTCAGAGTAAAGAATTTCTTTCTTAGATCCAATCCAAATATTCCTCCCTCTTAGTTCAAAGCCATTACCCCTTTTCTTACCACACCATGCCCTTGTAAAAAGTCCCTCTCCAGCTCTCTTGCAGGTCCTTCAGGTACTGGAAGGCTGCAGTAAGCCGTCCCCAGAGCCTTCTCTTTTTCAGGCTGAACAGTCCCAACTCACTCAGCCTTTCCTCACAGGAGAGGTGCTCCAGTCCTTAGATCATTTTTGCAGCCTCCTCTGGACCTGCTCCAACAGGTCCATGTCTTTCCTGTGCTGAGGGCTCCAGAGCTGGACACAGGACCCCAGGTCTCAGGATGTGGTTGGCCTTCTGGGCTGTGAGCCCACATTGTCAGGTCATGTTGACTTTCTGATTTTATCATTATTGCTCAGCTAGTCTATAGAGTCTACAGTTTTAGAAATCTATAGATACACATATTTTTTTTTATATAGAACCTTTATGAAAGCTTTTGTCAACTCATTTTTAACTTTGACAAGATATATTTTCTTGATTTAGGCTGTATGCATCTCTGGGAATACACAGCAGCAGACAATAAATTAGCCAAGGGTTTTTTTGCTACAAGGCTCTCAAAATCTGTGCTGATCACCATGAATGAAGCACATAAAGACTGACAAAGAAGAAACAGTTTATTAGGCCCCTCTTAAGGGCAATTAATTGCCTACTAATACAGAGCAAGAAAAAATACCAGCTGGAGGGCTGAAATTACTTAAGCCATGACCAGTGGGAAAAGGAAAGAAAAGAATAATTGTGACAACACAGTCTGTGCTTGTTATAGTTTGGTGCGGCCAGCAACAAAAGCGCCACATGGCCACCCTTCCCCCCGGCCAAGGTGCGGAGAAGAATGGAAAGAAACAGGCAGAAACTGGTGGGTCGGGATAAGGGCAGTTTAACAGAACAGCAAACAAAGTGAACAGGAACCACAACGATACAGAAAAGGGGGATACACAAAACAAACCGCAGAACAGAGCCCATAGAACAGACCCCCTCTCTTGGACCGGACCGAACTGCCGCTGCGTCCTCCCGAGCCGCGAGTCAGTTCCCGCCCCCCAGTTCCCCCCCCTGCCGGAACCCAGCGTGACTGCACATGGTATGGAACACCCGGCTCTGTTTGGCCAGGTGGGGTCAGCCCCCACCCCCTCGGCTGTGACCCTTCCTGGAGTCCAGTGAAAATTGTCCCTGTCCTGGCCAAATCCAGGACATTATCCACCCCTTATTCCATACCATCTACATCATGCCCAGGTGCCCCATTGTCCAGTTGATCACCACCACTTCTCCTGTCTCCAGATATCATTCCCTTAGTCGATGGATCATCACTCTAAAGTATACATTGAGTTCATTTAATCCATGACTTCGGGCTCCATCTGTCGTAATGGTCTTCCGTGGCACGAGAGGTGATGTGTGGTGATGGGCGGGCACTTGCTGCGTCCGGAGCTCACGGCTGATGTATCTGGCGCGGTCCGTGCCCACAGTCTGCAAGAGATGTTGATCTTGATGAAGTTGTTGGATGCCAGTTGTTGAAAACCAGGTCCAGTCCCATCATCGCTGTGCTCTGCTAGGTGTTCATCAAAAAAGCTCATCCTTCTTTAGTCTGGACAATTCTTACTATGTTACTACTGGTACAAAATATAACAATTATAACAGTGATAACAGACAGTGACAGGGTTATTTAACAATTAACTTCATACAATTTGTTTATTTATGGACTATTCTCCCCCAAAATCAAATCCCCATGAGGTACACATCGGACTTCCCCATCCTTCCACATTACCCACCAGGTACACCCAGGTCCTTGAGCAAAAGCAATCCCACGGACGGGCTTACCTTTGCCCGAGGCAGGACTAACCCAGACTGTCTTCCCTAACATGTTCCGCATGTGCACTACGGGGACTTTATCCCCTTCTACAGGGCGCTGAGGTTTTGACTGGGCAGGACCAGCCGGTTGGTGGATCCTCTGGTGTTAACCAACCAGGAGGCCTTTGCTAAATGGGTGTCCCAGTTTTTGAAAATTCCACCCCTCATTGCCCTCAAAGTGGTTTTTAGCAGCCCATTGTACCACTCGATCTTTCCAGAGGCTGGTGCATGATAGGGGATGTGATACACCCACTCAATACCGTGTTCTTTGGCCCAGGTGTCTATGAGGCTGTTGCGAAAGTGAGTCCTGTTGTCCGACTCGATTCTTTCGGGAGTGCCATGTCGCCACAGGACTTGTTTTTCCAGGCCCAGGATGGTATTCTGGGCAGTGGCATGGGGCACAGGGTAGGTTTCCAGCCATCCGGTGGTGGCTTCCAACATAGTGAGCACATAGCACTTGCCTTCGCGGGTTTGTGGCAGTGTGATGTAGTCAATCTGCCAAGCTTCCCCATATTTATATTTTAGCCATCGTCCTCCATACCACTGAGGCTTTACCTGCTTGGCTTGCTTGATTGTAGTATATTTTTCACATTCATGGATAACCTGTGCAATGGTGTCCATGGTCAAGTCCACCCTTCGTTCATGAGCCCATCGGTATGTCGCGTCTCTTCCTTGGTGGCCCAAGGTGTCATGGGCCCACCCCGAGCTATAAACAGTTCACCCTTATGTTGCCAGTCCAGATCCACCTGAGCCACTTCAATCTTAGCAGCCTCATCTACCTGGCGGTTGTTTTGATGTTCCTCAGTGGCCCGACTCTTAGGGATGTGGGCGTCCACATGACGGACTCTTAAAACCAACTGCTCCAGCCAGGCAGCAATATCTTGCCACGATGGGGCAGCGCAGATAGGTTTGCCTCTGCGCTGCCAGTTGTTCTTCTTTCATTGCTGCAGCCACCTCCACAAGGCATTGGCCACCATCCAGGAGTCGGTGTAAAGGTAGAGCACTGGCCACTTCTCTCGACTGGCAATGTCTAAAGCCAGCTGGATGGCTTTCACCTCTGCAAACTGGCTGGACTCACCTTCTCCCTCGGCAGTTTCCGCGACTTGTCGTGTAGGGCTCCATACAGCAGCCTTCCACCTCCGCTGCTGCCCCACAATGCGACAGGACTCATCCGTGAACAGGGCATACTGTTTCTTATCTTCTGGCAGCTTGTTATACAGTGGGGCCTCTTCAGCACATGTCACCTCCTCTTCTGGCGATGCTCCAAAATCTTTGCCTTCTGACCAGTCCATGATTACCTCCAGAATTCCTGGGCAATTGGGGTTTCCCGTTCAGGCCCGCTGTGTGATCAGCGTGACCCACTTACTCCAAGTAGCATCGGTGGCATGATGCGTAGAGGGGACCCTCTCTTTGAACATCCAGCCCAGGACCTGCAATCGTGGTGCTAGGAGGAGCTGTGCTTCAGTGCCGACCACTTCTGAAGCAGCTCGAACGCCTTCATATGCTGCCAGAATCTCTTTTTCAGTGGGAGTATAGCGGGCCTCAGATCCTTTGTATCTCTGGCTCCAAAACCCCAGGGGTCGACCTTGAGTCTCCCCTGGTGCTTTCTGCCAGAGACTCCAGGTTGGGCCGTTCTCCCCGACTCCGGTGTACAGCACGTTTTTAACATCTTGCCCTGACCGGACTGGACCAAGGGCTACGGCATGAACTATCTCCCATTTAATTTGTTCAAATGCCTGTCGTTGCTCAGGGCCCCATTCAAGATCATTCTTCTTCCGGGTCACATGGTACAGAGGGCTTACAATCTGGCTGTAATTTGGGATGTGCATCCTCCAAAAACCCACAACACCTAAGAAGGCCTGTGCTTCTTTTTTGCTGGTTGGTGGGCCATAGCTGCTATTTTGTTGGGGGGATTTCACGGTGACCATCCTGCCATTTTATTCCTAAAAGCTGGATCTCTTGCGCAGGTCCCTTGACTTCACTTAATGGTGAAAACGGCTTTCAGAAGGATCTGAACTATTTTCTCCCCTTTCTCAAAAACTTCCTCCGCTGTGTCACTCCATTCAATGATGTCATCGATGTACTGCAGATGTTCTAGAGCTTCACCCTTTTCCAGTGCAGTCTGGATCAGTCCATGGCAAATGGTGGGACTGTGTTTCCACCCCTGGGGCAGTCGATTCCAGGTGTACTGGATGCCCCTCCAGGTGAAAGCAAATTGTGGCCTGCACTCTGCTGCCAATGGGATGGAGAAGAATGCATTAGCGATGTCATTTGTCACATACCACTTGGCTGTCTTTGACTCCAGCTGATATTGAAGTTCTAGCATGTCTGGCACGGCAGCACTCCGCGGTGGTGTGACTTCATTCAGGCCACGGTAGTCTATTGTCAGTCTCCATTCTCCAGTAGAATTTCTCACTGGCCATATGGGACTATTAAAAGGTGAGCGAGTTTTGCTGATCACTCCTTGACTCTCCAGCTGGCGGATCAGCTGATGAATGGGGATAAGGGAGTCTCGGTTGGTACGATACTGTCGCCTGTGCACAGTTGTGGTTGCGATGGGTACCTGTTGTTCTTCCACCCTCAGCAACCCCACAACAGAAGGAACCTCCGAGAGACCAGGCGAAATGGACAGCTGTTTAATTTCTTCCATCTCCAGAGGAGCTATACCAAAAGCCCACCGATACCCCTTTGGGTCCTTGAAATACCCTCTCCCAAGACAGTCTATACCAAGGATGCACGGAGCCTCGGGGCCAGTTACAATGGGGTGCTTCTGACACTCCTGCCCAGTGAGGCTTCAGCCTCCAGTACACTCAGCTCTTGGGACCCCCCTGTCACTCCCGAAATGCAAATGGACTCTGACCCTCTGAAATCTGATGGCATTAAAGTACACTGTGCACCAGTGTCCACTAGAGCTTTATACTCTTGTGGATCTGACGTGCCAGGCCACCGAATTCACACTGTCCAATAAACGTGGTTGTCCCTTTCCTCCCTGGCTGGAGACAGGGCCCCTCTAATCCTGGTCAGAGAAATTGCTGCTAATCTGCTGTAAAAATGACTTGGAGATCCCCTCCAGAGGATCGGAATGAAGATCAAGCTGTCTACCTGGTCTGGAGAGCTGTCTGCTGGAAACTGGAGCGGCATTTTTCCTAACAGAATCCCCTTTTGTGATTGTTTTACCTCGCAACTCACGCACTCGTGCCTCTAGACTTCAGGTGGGTTTTCCATCCCACTTCCTCATGTCCTCTCCGTGGTCACGCAGGTAGAACCACAGGGTGCCCCGTGGTGTATAGCCTCTGTATTCTCTCTCCTGAGCAGAGAAACACTTGCCCCTAACAGCTGAGACACTGGTCCGTACAAGTGGGGAGTAGGACATATTCTTTTCTAGTCGCTTGACCAGTTTCTCCACGGCTGAGACAAGGGAGGAAGAGAGACTTTCCTCATATTGTCGGAGTCGGACAGCCACCTCATCCACAGTTGGTGCCTCCTTACCTTTCCAGTCTACTATTGCCAGTGAGTTGGCATATGAGGATGGTGCGCTCCACACAAAACTTCCTCCACATGGATTGTGAGCACTGGAGTTCATCTGGGTCTGTGGGTACCTGCTCATCATCTGTGTCACAGTAAACCAGCTCCCGCACAGCTAATTCCCTCAAGTACTGAATACCCCTTTGCATATTGGTCCACTAGCAAGGGTAGCATACAAAATCGTCACTGAAGGGGTACCTCTCCCTCACGCCTGACAGAAGTCTCCTCCAGAGGCTGAGGACTTGTTCCTTTTTCCCAATGGCCTTGTCAATGCCCCCATCCCTGGCCAGGGATCCCAGCTGCTTGGCTTCCTTGCCTTCTAATTCCAAGCTGCTGGCCCCGTTATCCCAGCACTGCAGCAGCCAGGTGACAATGTGCTCGCCTGGGTGGCGGCTGAAGTCTTTCCACATGTCTTGCAGCTTGCCCAGTGACAGGGACCAGGTGATGATCTCTGCCTCTGTCTCCCGCGATGACCCTGGCTCATTGTCATCCCTCCCGGAGCGATCTGCTCTCTTTGCGTCTTTCTTTAGTTTTACAGGGGCGACTGCTACCTGCACAGGTTGGTCACTGGGCTCAGCCACGATGCCTGCTGCTGGAGCTGGGGCTGGAGCAGCTGCCGTGCCCGCCGGGGAAACCAAGGCAGACCCTGTAGCTGTGGCAGCGGTGGTGCCGGTCGGGGCGGATGTGACCTCCTGCTGGGCTGGAGGGGTTGTAGGGCTGGCTGGGGGCGGGCAGTGCCAGTGCCTGCTGCTTCGTTTCCCCCCCCCTTCCCCTTTAGGGCACTGAATCAGGTTGAACAGGGCTTAGTAGGCGTGGGCCAGACCCCAGCACATTGCGGTGATTTGTGTCTCTCTGGAGTTCCCAGGGTGGCAGCACACTTTTTGCAGATATTTTACTAGTTTGTCCGGATTCTGTACTTGTTCAGGGGTGACTTTCAAAGACACCAGAGGTGCCCACTGCTCTAGACACCTGCCCATGCTGTCCCACACACCCAGCCACTCACAGCTATCTAGCCCCGGCGCAGGTCTCTGCACGATGTTCTTAACTACTTGCTTAACCCTAAACAAGACCCAAAACCCATTCAAGAGGCAGAACAATAGCAGAGTGCTGGCCTGAGCATCCCACCGGTACTCGAAATTCTCGAAAGCAGTTAGGATCAGCCTGAGGGAAAGAGGGGGGGCGAAAGAGTGGGGGAAGGTATCCCCTTTGGTTTTCCCCACAGATTGGGTTTGATTATTAACAAATTCTACGACATAGGATCTGAGGTATGGAAATGACCGCAGTGCCGCATGCAAATACAAGCCTAATTTCATGCACAGTGATGTTATCATGTCATAAGTCGATATCGTACAGCACAGCAAAATTATCATCCTGATCTTTTTCCCAGCTATGATGAACAGCACGGCATTGAATACATACTGTAAATAAGGATTCAAAAACCACAGCCATCTGATCGAAGTCAGCAACATTTTTTACCGGTGACCGTTTAACTAACACAGTAAATACGTACAACAAATTATAACAAAATCTATGAAAGCAGTTTTAACGCCCGGCTAGCTCAGTCGGTAGAGCATGGGACTCTTAATCCCAGGGTCGTGGGTTCGAGCCCCACATTGGGCGCCAAATTAAATGTTATAGTTTGGTGCGGTGGGTCGGGATAAGGGCGGTTTAACAGAACAGCAAACAAAGGGAACAGGAACAACAACGGTACAGAAAAGGGGGATACACAAAACAAACCGCAGAACAGAGCCCATAGAACAGACCCCCTCTCTCGGACCGGACCAGACCGAACTGCCGCTGCGCCCTCCCGAGCCGCGAGTGAGTTCCCACCCCCAGCTCCCCCCCCGCCCCCCCGCCTGAACCTAGTGACAGCACATGGTATGGAACACCGGGCTCTGTTTGGCCAGGTGGGGTCAGCCCCCACCCCCCGGCTGTGCCCCTTCCTGGAGTCCGGTGAAAATTGTCCCTGTTCTGGCCAAACCCAGGACAATGCTATTGTGTGATAACATGCTGTGGACCAGCATACATTACAGATAATGCCTTGTCCTTACTTAACGTCATGACTGGCTGCTGCTTCATAACCTTTAATGCACTAGTCTGGGCAACACCCTCTGAAATAAGAACATGTTATTCCCATTTTACCGACAGCCTTGGGGCCTATGGTCCAGGCCATCCATATCACTTGTGTGGCACCTGAGGGCAAGTCACCTACACATTTAGAAGCCTGTACACTCATGGTGGGATTACCTTGGAGAAGGGCCAAAAATTCACCCACCATGCACTCACTCGCCTTCCTCAGCGACACAGGTAGAAAATGGGATGAGAAAGCTCGCAGGTCAAACTGAAGGCAGGGAGTTTGTGAAACTGACTCGACAAGGCAAAAAATGAATTCAATTTTATTGTCAGTTAAATTACATTTGGGCAGTGAGAAACAATGACAGATATGAGGCTCTTGCTGTTACTGTAGCTGCAACTTAGACACGAAACAGGCACATTCCTCATGAGCAGTAAAGCTATTACTAAGCCATGAATGTGACCACTTCTGTTATTACAGTTACATTTCAATCATCTGTTCTGCATCCACTGGCTGGCTTTCTTTTTCCTAGCTCAAAACCTCTGCAGAAATAAGATATGCTCTGTAAGATGATAGCACATCAACTTTTTGGCCTATTCAGTCCCTGTGATCATATCTGGGTGTTATTTGTGTTCCCCTGTCTCCCCACATTGTGTCTCTGATCTCCTCTGTGGGTGTGTAGCTTATACCATATAACCTAACATGCATGCATGGGCTCCAAGTGTTAAATGATGTGAAGACCTTAAAACCACCATAATTTAACAGAGAGGGGGACAATAGGTCTATTTCTTTCTGTTATGAATGGAACAGTGTTTACAGTTCAAGAGACAACTTAAAATAAAAATAACAAGGGACACTAAGCACAAATCATTAGTAGATTTGTTTTATTGGTCTACATTTGAAAGACTTTTCTGCAGGAGAGATTTTGCATTGTAACTCTCCCCAGACTGGGTAAAAAAAGAAGAGGTTAATAAAAAAAAATTCTGCAATTTTTCCAGCTAGTTACATCTTTTGATTTTGGTTGTGGGAAACTGTATACTACATAGAGAAGAATAGAGAGGAGAAAAGAAGCCTTTAAGATACACATTTGAAAGACACTAGTTTTGAAAAGAAAGAACTCAAAACAAAACCAAGAAAAAATGTGAAAAAAATGTCATGAAATACCTGGATAAAAATGTTGCATAATGCAATATGCTAAGAGCTACTATTGAACACATGTGAGTTTTATAAAATTTAAATTGTTAAAATAAAATTTATTTACACTAACTGAAAATATATCCACATATATTTTGTAAACTTTAAAACCTTACCTTTTTTATAAATAATATCTCGATCTCTCTGTCTTTCTCTTTTTTTCATTTATTTGTTTTTTCAAACTAAGGATAAGAGTATCACATTCAGGAATAAGGAAGTTTGAGTAGTATTATGGAAAAGAGTAAAACTGCTGATGCTTACTGAAGAAATGGAGAAAACAGTAAAAATCTTTTCCATTAACTTCAGCAGGTTTTGGATTAGATTCACAGATCAAATTATTGCAATGGGTTTAGTACAGAAGTCAGAAGACAGATAGAAACTTTTCTAACCAAATTCTGCAAAGAGAAAAGAAATTTAAAATGGAAATAGGCATACAGATTTAAGTTGACAATAAAGATTAGATAATCGCTGGTGAAGTAATACCTCCTTCTTTAGAGAATATGAGTAAATTTTATTCATACAGTGAAGCCTCTACTCATGACCTGTGTTGCATGCTGCAAGTATAAACTTTACCACAGAGCTTTAAAAGAAGCAAAAAGATTGTAGGGTATCGTTGTGATTTACACAGAGTATATGATCTCAGGCAACTGATAACTGCATCACAAAAAAGACCTTCATCAAATGCACAGTTCTGACTGGGACTTTGTCCAAATACAGACTAAATAATCCTCTGTCCACAGCCTTGTTCCCAGTCAATAGTTTGAATTCCCAGGAGAGCTGAACAAGAAGTAGTAATATTTTTCACTAAATGGATTGCCTACTGTCTCCTTTCCCAGATTTGCTAGCAGTTGGTTAGTTTGAAACATAACAAAAATTTTCATGTAATTTGATGTGTATTAATCTGTACTTGGGAGAGAACGTGGTGTTTTGGTCCCTAGTGTGAATATTCTATCATAATCAGCATCTTCTTAATCATAACACCTTCTTGGTCTGTGCCAATTTTTCTCAGTATCCTGGGAATATACAGCAAAAAACCTTATAAGTCCAGGCAGCAGAGGTGTGTTGTCAATACCTCAGCCCATTCAAGACTAGAATACAGAGAAATGGGAAAGAGATTTTAAAAACACTGCAGGAAAATAAAAGATCACAGTGTCACAGAATCTTGTTCAGCTTTCATCTAAAGAGCAGTTCCCCAGCCCAGGATGTGACAGATGACAATAGTTACCTTGCCCAGTATTTGGATGGCTGAGGAGGGGCAGGATGCCAGTCGTGCAGCCCAGCAGACTGATGTGACTTTCACGAAGCAGGCCCTGCACTGGCACAACAGGGGGAAACAGAAAGGGCAGCTTTTCCTAATCATGTGGATTTTACAGCTTGGAATAATAAGGAGATCCAAACATCAAAACAGTTTTTGTAAGGCTTGTACAAAAGACGGTGCCTGATTCACATCATCAAGAGAGCTATTTTTCTGAAATATGGGTTGACTGCAGCCAACATTGCCTCCTTGCTCTCTGCTGCACATGGACACACAAATTCAACCAAAAGTCCTTGACATGCGTTGTCATCTGTCTTCTCTAAGACCATATCATGACAGTGATGAACAAATGAAACCAGGTGAAATACGACATATCCCTCCAAATCTGTAAGGCTCTTTTTAAAGTCTTAAGTACAATACCAAAAAAGGTACCTAATTCAGTGATGTGAAACGTCCTTTAGTGAGTTTACCACTGCAAATTATTAAGTCCTGATCTTACCTAGGGATGCCAGGGATCCTGCAGATCTCATAGCCACTATGCCATATTCTGAAAAAAGCACTAGAGTGACTTATATACAAATTGTGTCTTCAGGGCAGGCTAGTATTAGAAAAGACTCAAAGGATTGTTATTATTCTGGGGTTCAGACGAGATGATCGTAATGCTCATTTCTGGGCTCAGTTTTCCTGAATCAGAGCCAAAAAACACCCCTGTAAGGTCCTTTAAATACAGGTTTAGAAGTCCAGTTTTTGCAACACATGGTTCATCAATTACATGTCACTGACTATTTTTTTGCTTGATATCCTCATAGAGGACATAAATGAAAAATCTGTATCCAACACTGCCTTTCTAATTTCTGCCTGGAGTGGCCACAGTAAAACTCTGTGTGAGGAAGACGCATTAATGAAATTATCATGAACCAGATACAGTTCCATGCACCTAACATAGTGCTTGGACTGCTGAGGCACTTCAGGTACATGCTTAAAGACATGTTTCTCTTTTGGGGGATTCACTCATACCTTAATTGTGCTTAATGCAGACATATTTTCTAAGACAGAGAGGGAGGAAAGGAATGGGGATTTTTCTTTGTAACCTGAGCATTTAAAAATCACACAATAGAGATATGTCTAAAGGCAAACTCAAAAAGACAAATGCTGCAAGCTACCATCCCACCAAATCCATATCATCTTACTTCATGCTGCAAGTAGGAACCACAAGTGGCGAGCAAAGTTTCAGCGATAAAGTGTGTTTACTGTAAAAACTGCCAGCATTTACCAGACAGTAGTAAATGTAATCTCATTAAGGAACCATGGAAACCCACCCTGCAGGGTACCACTTATAACAGTAGCAATCAGCTTAGCCTTGAGAAGCTCTGGCCACTTAGAGTGCTGAAACATCGTGATGTGACAGCAGCCACGATGGTAGTAAATACAGTGGTAAAAAATGAGGAAAGAGTGTGGCCAAATTCCAGAAGCCTGGAAGAGAAAGTATCTTCTAAAAATCGAGGCAAATCAGAGCCATACAAGAAGAAAAACTGACCTGAACTGATCATAAATTTAGAGATACTGGTGGTCTCACACTGTGTCTAAGACTACTGTCATGTAGCAAAAGTTCTTCTCCACCTACCTGCCTGCCAAGCATGGAATGCTTCTCCTCCTGAGGCAGGTGTCACTGCCAATGCAGTGGCATTCCTGGCTCATGTTCACACAAGTCTCTGTAACACAACAGAACGAGCCTGGGACCTGCCCATACTGATCTGTGATCCTCTGGGGAACAAGGCTACTTAGAGATAATGTAATGGCACTGCCCCTTGTTCTGTGTAATCAGACCCCACATGGCACCTCTCACAATATGCATTATAATTAGTTTCTAGTGTCATTGTGTCACAGGCATGGCATCTGTGTGGCAATAAAGTCACATTTGGTATTGCTTTATGAAAATAGCAAGAAACAGAAACACGTTGGCTCATTCAGTACAAAATGCAAGTTTTGTTGACTGATTTAACTGCTTTTTAAATATAAGCCACTTCTGAGTAACGGTGTGCCCTCAAACTCATAAATGGAGACCTGAAAATAAACTACTCAGTAAATGACTCAATGGATGGATGGACGGATGGATGGATAGATGCATGGATGGATGGATTGACAGGTAGATGGATAGATGAATCAATAGAACGTTTTCTCCATCCCTGACAGCTTTTTTTCCAGCACACCTGTGTCGTGTAAAAGCATAGTATATCACCTAAAGAGACCTCTGACAAAATGTAGAGGGAAAGAAGAAAAACTGCAAGAGGTGTTATTCACAGAATCACAGAATGTTCGGGGTTGGAAGGGACCTCTGTGGGTCATCTAGGCCAACCCTCCTGCCGAACCAGGGTCATCTACAGCAGGCTGCACAGGACCACATCCAGGCGGGTCTTGAATATCTCCAGAGAATGAGACTCCACAACCTCCCTGGGCAACCTGTTCCAGGGCTCCATCACTCTCAGAGTGAAGAAGTTCTTCCTCATGTTCAGACGGAACTTCCTATGCTTCTGTTTGTGCCCGTTGCCCCTTGTCCTGTCACTGGGTACCACCGCAAAGAGTTTGGCCCCATCCTCCTGACACCCACCCTTAAGATATTTGTAAGCATTTATAAGGTCCCCAAATTTTAAAAGCAATGGATTGTTCTTTGGTGCCATTAAGTGGAGCAGTTCCAGATTTCTTTACATCCACTGAAAATCTCATTTTAGAAAGGAAAAGACTAGTGAGAGATTAAAAAAACACAAAAACAAAAACAAAAGAAAAACCAAAACCAAAAACAAATACAAAAACAAAAATAACCCGTGTAGATACCTGACTGTATGTATACAGAGGCACACCCTGAACAACTGATGAGACCAGAAAACTGTTGCCAGGCTTTCCAAGTTTAAAGAAGCCAAATATGTCAGGATACAAAGCCCTCAAGTAATTTTTTTGTTTATGGGCAGAGCAGTCACAGTGTTGCTCTGGAAACTACTCTTCCTTTGAATCTGTATTCCATGTTTGAATTAAGACTTTTATAACCCTCAAACTAGCTAACCTACCACCTAGCCTCTTCAAGGTTTTCTACATTCCAGGTCCAAGAATTGAAAAGTAGGCAGCAAACATGTGTGGATAAGCATTGGACACTTTGATAGTCTCTATGAAGGAAATTTTGGGTAGCCAACATGATGTATGGTCACATTTTCTCTGTGGAAAAGAAGTGGAAATTGAATGAGCACCAAGAGAGAAAGACAAGGGAAGCTGATAGGAGCTTTTCAGGCTTGCGAAGGAAGAACATAAAGGGACATATCTGCACACCACACTATGAAGATGCAAAATGCAAACCACACGCCTTGATGTCCTTAAGAGGCAAGGCTGCTTGATATAGACAAAGTTGACAGCAGGGGTGACAGAAACATGAAGGAACATCCTTAACTGCCAGCAAGGAAGGTGTTATAAAACCTGACTTTCAGGACAGTCTGTCCCTGACTGGACTGCCTGTCAGCTGCATATTCATTTGTCGTGGTCAGGGTTACAGAAAAGGACAGTGACTGAATGGTCTCAGTGACATTTTGGCTCTACCTGAAGTCAGTGGCCAAAATGCTACAAGACTCAAAAAGGTTAATACTCATCTTCAACCTATAAACAGTCTATAAATCATTTCTAATACACAGCTCTTTAAAAATCCCCAAATTTTTGGACTGCCTCTAGTGTTTTGACTGCCATGTGTAAGTCATATTAGTATAAGTGCCCTGGAAACCAGCTGATTGAAGGAATATAAATACACCGCAGCATTACTGCCAGCAAAAGTAACGTAGCCTTTCCACCAGATCCAGTTGTCCTGCTCTGAAACAAACAAAGCATAACCTCACTGTCATCATTTTTTCCTGAAATGTAGAAATTACAACGAATCAGCATTTTGTTTTCTATAGAACACATTTGCAATTTCAAATGTACATTATCTTTAAATCAATAGTGTTTAGCATTTTGATCAATATTTTAAATAGATTTGTTGAAATAATGGCTCTTTCTGCTGAATTCATTAGTATCAGCCATTTGGCTGCTTAAGGCTTATTTCTGTTGGTGTTCTTCCTTCACTCATGAATTTTCTGTAATTGTACCTGTGATATCTTACTGTAATGTAGTTAACTATTGTCTTTCTTCTTTTATAAATCTGTTCTTCTATTTATTTATCTGCCTTATGATTAGAAAAAAATGGAGAAGTATTCACTTACAACTAACAGTAGAAATAGAAAACCATTTTTAAACATACTTCTTAATAAATGGTTCTGCAAGGGGATAATGCATTACAGCAAGTAAAGTTTAAGGTGAAATATGAGGCTAGTCATGACATAAGCTGCATTACACACTCTTTCTATTTTACTGTAAACATTTGATTATGTGCAGCCTCGACACTAAAATAACATTATTACAGCTTGGAAAGTCAACCTCTGGGACTTTGAAGGCCAACTGAAATTTGCGTATTGTGAGTTTGATAGATAATCAAGATCTGAAGATTTGATAATTACATGACCATACGTATGTTTTCCACAAGGTCTATTTTTTTTTCCTTTGGAGAATCAATGGCCACATTTGGGAGATTAGTAAGATGTCCAGAAAAAATATAGCTCATGAAAATTTAGAAAACAGTTGTTTTCTTCTGCACAGATGCATTTTTCACTAATAATAAAATCATGGATTCATAGAATAGTTTGAGTTGCAAGGGAACTGCTAACAAACCCTGGAAAAAGTTTGTCCCCATTTTTCTTATAAGCCCCCTATGAGTACTGAAAGGCCTCAGCAAGGTCTTCCCAGAGCCTTCTCTTCCCTACGCTGAACAGGCCCAACTCTCTCAGCCTTTCCTCACAAGCAGAGGCGTTCCATCCCTCGGATCATTTTTGTGGTCTCCTCTGGACCCGCTCCAACACCTCCATGTCTTTACTGTGCTGAGGGCTCCAGAGCTGGATGCAAGACTCCCAGGAGTGTCTCACCAGAGCCGAGTTGAGTGTCAGAATCACCTCCCTTGACCTGCTGGCCACACTTCTCTTGATGGAGCCCAGGATGTGGTTGGCCTTCTGGGCTGCAAGTGCACATTGGTGGCTCATGTCAAGCTTTTTATCCACCAATACCCCCAAGTACTTCTCAGCAGGGCTACTCTCCACCCCTTCATCCCGCAGTCTGTATAGATACCAGGGGTTGCCCCAACCCAGGTTCAGGACCCTGCACTTGGTCTTGTTGAACCTAACGAGGCTCACATGGGCCCACTTCTTGAGCTTGTCAAGGTCTCTCTGGATGGCATCCTGTCCCTCAGGCGTGTCAACCACACCACTCAGCTTGGTGTCATCTGCAAACTTGCTGGGTGTGCACTTGATCCCACTGTCTATGTCATTGATGAAGATACTAAACAGCACTGGTCCAAGTATGGACACCTGAGAGACACCACTTGTCACCAATGTCCATTTGGACATTGAACTGTTGACCACTACCCTCTCGATGTGACCATCCAACCAATTGCCCATCCACCGAACAGTCCACCCATCAAATCTGTGTCTCACCTATTCAGAGAGAAAGTTGTTCTGGGGCAACTGTGTCAAAGATAGACATCTGTATCTCTTCCCTTGTTCACTGACGTAGTCACACCATCATAGAAGGTCACTAGGTTGGTCAGACGGGACTTACCCTTGGTGAAGTCATGCTGACTGTCTCAAATCACCTCCCTGTCCTCCACATGCCTTAGCATAGCTTCTAGGAGGATCTGTTCCATGCTCTTCCCAGGCACAGAAGTGAGGCTGACAGGTCGGCAGTTCCTGGGGTCCTTCTTTCTACCCTTTCTAAAATGGGTGCAATGTTTCTCTTTTTGCAGTCACCACAGACTTCACCTGACTTCCATGACTTTTCAAATATCACAGAAAGTGACTTGGCAACTACATCAGCCAATTCCCTCAGGACTCTGGAATGCATCTTGTAAGGCCCCATAGACTTACTTATGTTCAGGTTCATCAGGCGGTCACGAACCTGATCTTCTCTTAAAGTGGAAAGGACTTTGCTCCCCCAGCCCTTGTCCTGCAGTCCACCCACTCAAGAGGTGTGGGAAGAGAGGTTTCCGGTGAAGACTGAGACAAAACTGTTGTGGAGTATCTCAGGCTTCTCCTCATCCATTGCTACCAGTTTGACAATCTTGCTCATCAATTGGGTTACACTTTCTTTGACCTTCCTTTTCTGGCTGACATACGTGTATAAGTCCTTATTATTCTCGGAAATAAACAAAAGTATTTTGCCCCAATGGAATCGATCAAATACTTGGAAGTTTACGTTCTAACATTCTTACGTTGCCCACATGACTAGAACATAACTTTTCCCCAGAAGATTTCAAAAGTCAAGTATCACACCCTCAGACTCTAACTTTGTGTGGAGAAGCTTCTGTAGATATTTTGTCTTGTGGCTTGTCGAACGTCTCCACAGGATCCAGCACAAGCTCTCCATTTGCCTTGGGCTTTGGGAAAACAAGAATTTTCTGTCTGAATGATGGTCACAACTCAGTGAACACCTCTCAGCAGCAGCATTTGGCACTGCAAGTTAAAGTAGTCACGTTGTCTTCTCCAGGATCCTATCCATATCCCCATACGCTGCTCCCATCTTGCTGCTGACACAGCGGTAGTTTCCTCTCCGGTTCTTATGAGCAGGTATGGAAAAAGAAGAGGAAGGATTGCAGTATTTCACTGGGAGTCTTGTCTGCTGGTGAGTTCCTACGACAACAGATCATAGCAAATGGAGACTACATACTGAGGTCTGCATATTCCTCTCCAGTCTTTGTCACTGGATTGCATGTCTGTGTGAGCCATCTGCACGTAGCTCTTTAATAAATGCATTCTTTCTATGCGCCCATTTGTAGACACAACACATCCATACTTCTTGGAAGTGAAATCTGGTCTCACAGATATCTTCCTGTATCAGTTTGCAGCCCAGAGGTTGGTTTGCCAACCGCACTCCACTTTTTATAGACCTCACACACAGTTGCGCTTGAAAAACTGACTGCACAAAAATGTGCCTTTCTCAGCACCATCTAGGAGACCCCATGAGCCTACCCAGTTCAATACATGGCAGGAATGCCGTGAGTGACAAGGATTTATGACTGCTTTTTACTTACATTAGTCTTGCAAAGTTGCACACAGTTGAAACTCTAGTGTTTTCTCCCGCATTGACAAGATAATTTTTCTCCTCTTTTCTTATCAGTGATACCTTCACAGGCCCAGTAAAGGCAGAGGGTACTCCAGCTGCCAATGAGACCACCATTTCCCTTGCAAAATTTGTGTCACTAGCAGCAGGAGGAAGACAAATCTTTGTTAAGTCTTAAGAGAGATTTTTGGGAACTGATGAAATAAACAACAAAACCTATACTTCTTTTTTTTTTAATTTGTAAAAGAGTACGCTTCATATGATGCCAGAAAAACAATGCAGTAAAGTGGGAAACATAAAACATGCATCTCCCATGACTCTTAAATTTTTTATCCAAGGAATACTGGGAAGTAAATAATCTTTGTCCTGTTATACACATTTGTCTATACGTTAAACACTCAGAAGAAGGTGTCATGAAAAATACTAAGTACTTCTGGTAATGCCTTTGTATCAGTTTTCATATTAGACAAGTTGCCCCCTTTCTACTCTAACAAGTTCAATGTGCTATTTTAAAATGAGGGGTCATATAAGGGTTAAAGTGGAATAAGGACAGTTTCACCAAATAAACCTTACTGAGGGACATAGAAAGGATGTGCTTAATTCCTGCTTCTCAAAGTGCAGTCAGCAGGGACAGAGTCTGGCAAGTGAGTCTAGATCTTCATATCCGCCCCATCTACCTTAGGACACTGGAGTATGCTGAAGATCTGACCCTGTTCCAGCGAAACGAATAAACATACTTTGGAAGCTTCAGCAGACTTTTGATCAAATCATGTGAATTTTTCTGTTCTTCTGCAATTTTATGAATCAGTGGCACAGTCAAGAGAAAATGGAGCCAAATAGAATTGATCCCCTTCTTATCTGGGTAATTTGTGTTCTGCCAGGCTCCCACAGCCAGTCCACGAAGACCAGCAATGCATCAATATGCTGCAACGTCACTAGTGCATGAAGAGTAGTTCTGGAGCAAAAGGCATGAAGGTTTTTCAAGCGACCTGTTCTGCATTCTGTTGTAAGCTGCTGTGGTTAACAGACCTGGTAGTGAGCATTTGGCATTCAGGCATATAACTAAACTGTTTTACTGTGGAGACAGGTGTTGTGCACAGCCAGAAGCATAAATTCAAATATGGATGCTACAGGCACATGAAAAAAATACCCTTCATTTAGCAGATAAGGCTGGCCAACAAAAAGGGGAAAAGTTCATCTTTCATATTTCTCTGGAGCAGATGCAGTGCAGGATTCCCAAAAATGTTGTCCTGCTAAAATGAAAAAAAAAAAAGAGCGGGGTAGGGAATCTTAGGCATAAAGAAAATAGGAAGTTTTCCTAAAGCTATCATTCACTGTTCATGTTTGCCAAAAATGCATTACTATGTAAGGTATTGATAAATGTCCCTATCTTTCCCTTTGTTTTAGCAAAGATAGCCCAGATAAGTGCACTGTGTGGTTAAAAAAAATCAGAGTTTTATTATATACTTTCATCTAAATAGCAGGATGCAATAAGAAAAGAATCTTAACACATGAAAAACCCAAACCACACAATGAAAGCAGGTCACATTGCAAATATTATTTGCAAGCAAATCATTCTTTCACTCTACTCCTGTCACAGCTCATGGGAAAATATTTTCTCTGAATATTTTTAAGGGTGAGGTTTTGCCTTTTTGGTTTCTGCATGGAAAGAGAAAATAAGAAGGTAATCTGTATGCGAGCAAAAAAAGTGCTGATTTATAGAATATCTTCCTGACTCCTCTGAGGATATGACGAGTCTGGCATCCACAGTGAAATCTACTCACCCTCAAAACATTGCTCATGTGAATGAAATAAAGCAATTTGTCACTTATAATTAAAAATATCCCAAGAAGATCTTTAGTTCAAAGGGTTGCCCTGCAAAAGTCGTTAAACTCTACCAAGACTTGTACTTTTGTATTATAGGAAAGAACTGAGGTACAGGAATTTGTTGTTGGAGGTACATGTGTGCTATTACCTCTACCAAGTGTTCTTGGATGTACAAGTTAATAGGTAGAAATGGATGATTTTTGAGTTAAAATTTTTGTTTTATCAAGCTATGATTTCCATCATAAGTATTTGCTTTTGCTTTTTCAATAAAGATCCAATATCCCTGTTACTTGTTGGTGACAACACCCCCCCAAAACAAAAAAAAGAAAGAGCATATTTAGATCTTTTCTGCATTTTTGTTCTCCTGCAGTTTGTTTGTCCTGTTACTGTTTGTGATTGCCTATTTGCTGTTGCTGGTTTTAAAATTACTTTTTTTTTAGAATAAACATTACACTTTCCTGACATCTTTAATCATAATGCATCTCAGATCAAACATACATGATATTTTGCAGTTGCAGTTGTTCTGGTAGTAGAGAAGGACAAATAAAACCATCCTCACAAGGCAGCTAAAAATTGCCACAATGTCAGGGTGTGACTGAACTACGAGCATACCCAGAAGTTCACATTTGAAACAGCTGTAATTCAAAATGGAGCATCGTTTATCCTCCAAACTCATGAAACATTAGGAAATGCTACAGACTTATAGTGCCTAAAACTACCCTTTTCTTTGCAAAAAGCCAAAACTTGGCCAGATACAAGAAAGGATGTTCTGAGACATAAAACTCCACAAGAAAATGAGGCTTCTTCTTTCAGTAGACCAGGAAAACAAGTAGCTTGCCATAGAAGGCGAAGAGGGCAAAGAACAGAAGGCGAAGGTAACAAAGGACAGGTTTGCTACTATTTTTCCCTTTAGAGCTATTTGTTTCAAAACCGCTAAGCTGAATGGTTAGACCTGTGCATATCACATGAAAGAGTAATGGTTTATGGCATATCACATTTATATAACGCTTCTAATCCTGGTGAATTGCAGGGTATTTGTTTCACCTCCAGATTTGATTCTAGCAGCTCCTTGCACCAAGGAATGAAGCCTGGCAGGCTGAAACTCTCCGTCTGCACAACAGAGCACAACAGCCTCTCTGCCCAGCAACACAAGTCCACGATACATACATCAAACCAGTCATCTGTGCTCTGTCTCTGCCACTTCTACATAAGACACGGAGGCCAGGTCAAGGTTTTGTTAGCAATATTAAGAGCCCTTTGAAATATTACCACTGCTACTCTAAGAGATCACCTCTCGCTCCACAACCATGGCCTTCCATAAGAGCATAATTTTCTCCTGCTATAAAAATGTCGATCAGAAGAAGGATATATTGTTGAGGAGGGGGAAGACGAAAATGAGATGTTAGAATTTTTTGCCTTAAGTGTTAAAAACAGTTATTTTCCCCAGATGGCTCCGAACTGACCATGAATACCTAATCTGCCTCTCCACAGGGACAGATAATATGCATGTGGAGGCTGGGAGGATTCGCACCATCACTTCTCTCACTGGAGAAGAGCATTCCATTTCCTGGAGTAGGACACTGCAGCTTCACAGGACAAAAACAAAGGCACAAGATAAAGACAGGGACTTTATCAAAATTCATAGGGTGGAAACACAGTCATGGACTAATGAAAGACTGTGGTTTATTGCTGTTGAATTAATCATCTTTAATGTCTCATGGAATGATTGGGTACAGTGAAAATCATGGATACGCTAGACTGCCTTTCCATCCGGTGTTTTTACAATGGGTTTAGGCCAATTTCCAGAGCTGAGAATTACTGCTGTCATATAAATAAATAATAATTTTGAACACATTTTGGAAGATATCAGTACTTCTTGCCAGTCACACAATTTTTTTAAGTTATTTTTTACAAATTATTTTGACATCTAAGCCAGGGGACATGAAGACAGCAAATCTTCTTCTGTCCCCTTCTACCTAAGTAAACAGCAGATAGGCTCCCTATCACTACCCCAGGAGGAGCTGGACTGCTACTGAAATGAATGAAAGAAATAAGAAGCTGCATAATTTAGCAAATTATTACTAAGCAGGATGGTACATTTTGTGGCAGACAGCCAAAATAGCAAGGCTATAGCAACTTGCATCCTACCATAACCTTTAAAACACGTCAAGGTAATAACCATTGGAATGGGCAATATGACTAACATGAACCACAGCCTCATTGTGCTTAGAGCATTACAACTACACATGAGAGACCTGAATTTTGTGTGACATTTATGACCTTGTAAGAAACTTTTTATCTTGTATTTATTTTAGAGATTAAATGGTATCAGACATACAATGGCTAAATAAAATCTGTCGGTGTGAGAAAGACCCAGTGTTGCCATAACTTATTATGATATTTTGCTAGGCACTGAGGAGAAGCTGGCCAGCTCACATGACAGTGCACTCTTGGAGAGGTTGGCTTGTATTTACTGTGTTCGACATCGCAGTGTCCCCTTTTGTGTTTTCCTCCCACTGAGTTGATTTCTGCAGATGACAGCCGGTGCAGATGACATCAAGTTGGGTGGGAGTGTCGATCTGCTTGAGGGTAGGAAGGCTCTGCAGAGGGATCTGGACAGACTGGATCGATGGGCCAAGGCCAGCCATATGAGTTTCAACAATGCCAAATGCCAGGTCCTGCACTTGGGTCACAACAACTCCATGCAACGCTACAGGCTTGCGGAGGAGTGGCTGGAAAGCTGCCCAGTGGAAAAGTACCTGAGGGTGCTGGTTGATAGCCAGCTGAACATGAGCCAGCAGAGTGCCCAGGTGGCCAAGAAGGCCAAGGGCATCCTGGCTTGTATCAGGAATAGTGTGGCCAGCAGCAGTAGAGAGGTGATTTTGCCCCTGTACTGGGCACTGGTGAGGCCACACCTTGAGTACCACGTTCAGTTTTGGGCCACTCACTACAAGAAAGACATTGAGTTGCTGGAGAACAGAAGGGCATGTCCAGAGAAGGGCAATGAGGATGGTAAGGGGTCTAGAGAAAAGTCTGATGAGGAGCAGCTGAGGGAACTGGGACTGTTTAGTCTGGAGAAGAGGAGGCTGAGGGGGGACCTTTTTCCTCTCTACAACTACCTGAAAGGAGGTGGTAGTGAGGTAGGTGTTGGTCTCTTCTCCCCAGCTAACTAGCGATAGGACGAGAGGCAATGGCCTCAAGTTGTGTCAGGGGAGGTTTAGATTAGATATTGGGAAAAATTTCTTTACTGAAAGAGTGGTCAGACATTGGAACAGGCTGCCTAGGAGGTGGTTGAGTCACTATCCCTGGAGGTGTTCAAAAAATGTGTAGATGTGGCACTTCGGGATGTGGTTTAGTAGGCATGGTGGTGTTGGGTGGATGGTTGGACTTGATGATCTTAGTGGTCTTTTCAAATCTACGATTCTATGATTCTGCGATTCTGCTGCTACTATTATTCTTGAACAGACATATCAAATAGAAACCAGCCAGGCTAGCACCTGGACCAGGTGATAGAGCTGCTCTTACTTGAAGTACTCGTACGAATACTTTGCAGAAATGCACCTTTTGGGGACAGGTGAGATGAAGACTGAAGAGGAAAAGCAATGATTTTAAAATAAGATTTTTCCAGACTGGTAGGCTTATCTGTAACAGTGCCTGGCATTGTGGACACGGTCTTCAAGAACTTGGCCTGCATGTCTATTTAGCCATTGCATAAATTGTGCTTGCCCACTTCTGTGATGGTAACGAATTTGCAATTGTCTGTTTGTTGGAAAGCGAATGCCTGGCCCAGCAGAATTTTCCTAGTTTAGACACTGATCTAACATCCACTGAAGTGAAAGTTGTGCCCCTCCTGACTGCAGCAAGCAAGGAATCTAACACTTAAACTCTATTTTGTTGTTGTTGTAAGGCCTCAAAAGGCACAGCTATCTGCTTGTATGTTCATGCTTTGAAGCAATTTGTTTCCACGTGTAATTTTTACTTAATTATTTTCCCTCTGCCTTTGTAGTCTTGCAAACAAAGCAGTCTCGTCTGGTTGGCAGGAATTATACCTTTCTTGTGCACACAGGAAGATAAAACATTTGAAAGGATAGGAAACATGAAAATCCTGAGAGGATTCCCTATCTCAATACCTGTATAAATCCTGTAACTCACTGACCATATCTACCTTCTGCCAATATTTTTTTTGCAGTTGAATGTATTGTGTTTGTACTATACCTACAGACATAACAACGCTTAAGGTCATTCCACAGGCAAATAATCTTAGCAACTTTCTCTGCTGTTGACAGAACTACAATAGAGTTCATTTCATTATGAGGTGAAATGCATTGTTTGTTGACTGCATTATGTCTAACGGTAAGAAGTTTCTTAAATATATTCTGTTTGATAGAGCTTATTTGTACTAAAAGGCAAAGTAAAGTTTAAGATTTCTAGTTCCCTTATTCTACTAAACTGACTTTACTATCTTGTTACAACGTTTGTTCATTTTGTTAGCACTTCTCAAAAATAACAGCAATACACCAGCTGTGATGTTACACTCCTAGATGAGATTATTTTGAGTTACAAACAACAAGACAGAGGTGAACCTCTGAGAATGAACAATCCCTGTCCTGGGGTTTGCATGGCATAGGATTTTTGTCCCTATGCACAAATGTCAGGTCCCTGAACCCAGCCAGCCAAACTCTAGGGTTAGTGGGGAGAGGAGGGGGAATCCTCTAACTCCCAAAAGCATCTAATAAACTACAAGCTCAAAACAAAAATCAAAATTACGTCACAATAAAATCCACTGGTGAATAGGATGCTGCGAAAGGCGGGTGGTGGTACAAAAGCCAAGAAAGGAAATGCTTTTCTCCACATGATGCATTTCAGGTCTTAACTGCTCACTGGTGTGCATTAATGCCAAGGAACTTCATTTGCTACTTATGAGAAATAAGTCCATGTTCCCTTTTTTGTGAAGAGATCGTATTCTTAGATAAAAGGCATTTCATTATGTTCTTCCTAAGTGACACTAATTTGGTCACCTTTCTGATTAATTCTTTTTTTCCCAGCAAAAAAAATTACCCAAGACTTTTCCTCAAATACAGGTTGCTATAGAAATAGAACTGGACAATTTGTTCAGGGTGGGAAACGAAAAAGAGCGTCTGGAACTGTTCTCAGCTGGAAGAAGTAAATTACTAGTAACTTTATGAATATTATTCTAGAGGAATGTCTTCTCACTCACAAAACATTATGCCTCCTTGTGAAAAAGTATGTTCTGAAAAACATTCCCGGTTTTTATTTGCAAAAGTTGCAAAATGATACGCAGTGATTTTTATCAGCACCAGACACCCTTTTGTGAGAAAAAAACACTACTACTAGGCATTCACTTTCTCAGTCTTCCCTTTTCTAGTGTAAATGCAAGTAAAACCACCCTCCAAGTTTGGGAGGTTCTTCAGTGAATCATGTTCGTGTGTTTCACTGAAACTCTCAGCTCAGTCTTTTTGTAACAATGTGATCACGCTTGACAGCTTATGTACAAAGGAAGAAGAAAAGAGATTGGCAAAAAATTTCCACTTCCTAAATGTTGTAAGTCCTCTCCACTACTTAAGGTCTGAAAGGCGGCCTCAGCAGGGTGAGTCATGCAGTCACTATGGCAGCCTTGCCTCTCCTCCTTGCCTTTCCATGAGAAAGAGTACAGCAGAAAGTCCATTCATGGCAATGTCTATCAGTGATGATGATGGTGCATCACAGAAGTTTTACTGGCTTTCCCTCTCTTCCCCTCTTTTCTCTCACACTGATATACACGTGTACAGAACTAGACATCTGCGATTGTGCGAGACCCTGTGGTGTTTCTATTACAGTGACTGTATTGGCTTTGTGTGGCAAGGTTTTGGTAGCTGGGGCTGCAGGGAGAAGACACCAGGAGCTTCCCCCATGTCCAACGGAGCCAGTTCCAACTAGCTCCAAGGCAGATCCGCTGCTGACCAAAGCTGAGCCCATCAGTGACACTGGTAGCACCTCAGTGATAACATATTTAAGAAAGCATAAAAATGCTGTGCAGCAGTTGTGAGAGCAGGGTGAAGATATGTGAGAGAAACAACCCCGCAGACACCAAGGTCAGTGAAGCAGGAGTGGGAGGAGGTGCTCCAGGCACCAAATCATAGATTTTTCCCCTGCATCCTGTGATGAAGACCGTGGTGAGGCAGGCTGTCACGCTGCAGTCCATGGAGGTCCATGATGGTGCAGACATCCACTTGCAGCCCGTCGAAGGGACCCCATGCTGGAGCAGATGTATGCCTGAAGGAGGCTGTGACCCCGTGGGAAGCCCATGCTGGAGCTGGCTCCTGACAGGAGCTAAGGCCCATGGAGAGAGGAGCCCACACTGGAACAGGTTTTCTGGCAGGACCTGAGACCCTGTGGGGAACTGACTGACTCCCTCTCTATTCCTGGGCTTTACTCTGATTCTTAGTAAAGCTAAGGGTAGCATTTGTCCCATGGCAAATTTGACTTCTGACTGGTCTTCGCGAGTTGTTTGATCAAATGATTTATTAAATCTTTAATCATGATTCCCAGAGGGGTGGTTGTTGGTGGGCCACCTGCGCAGGTCATAGCACTGCTGTGGGGACCAGGTGCAGGCTCTCTCAATAGCCATCGTCCTGCACAGGGGACAGGCAAGCCTACCACGTACTCCTCGCAGCTGCTGTCCCCTCTCACGGAGAGTAGCAGATGCTCCATAGGCTGCCTGCAGACCAGGCACGCGTCTCCACTCCTTGGCCACTGCAGGATGCAGGCAAAGCAGAAGTGATGTAAGCAGTAGGCAACATAGGCTTCCGTTCTGATGTCTCCCAGGCGAATGGGGCACTGGGAGTCTGCTGCTGCCTCCGCCGGTGCTGCCTGTGGTGTCTATCAGACCACTCATGAAATGCCATGGGCAGTGCTCACTCTGCTGAGTGTTCAGAACTACAAAAATTAAATTCTAGTAGAAGTTTATACACTGTAAGAAGATTATAAATCATAGAAGAGAGGAGAATAAAGGTGGAGGTGAATGAAAATCTTTATAATGCTCAGACAGTGGAAAACCTTTATGACATTTACCAGCAGGTCAAGGAAGGTTCTCCTCCCCCTCTACTCTGCCCTAGTGAGGCCCCATCTGGAGCCCTGCATTCAATTCTGGGCTCCCCAGTTCAAGAAAGATGACGAACTACTGGAGAGAGTCCAAAGGAGGACTATGAAGATCATGAGGGGGCTGGACCATCTCTCCTAAGAGGAAAGGCTGAGGGAGCTGTGCCTGTTTAGCCTGAAGAAGACAAGGCTGAGAGGAGATCTTACAAATGCTTATAAGTGTCTCAAGGGTGAGTATCAAGAGGATGGGGCCACAAGAGGGTGTGCCCAGTGACAGGACAAGGGGCAACACGCACAAACTGACGTATAGGAAGTTCCAGCTCAACACAAGGAAGAACTACTTCACTCTGAGGGTGATGGAGCACTGGAACAGGATGCCCAGAGGGGTTGTACAGTCTGCTTCTTTGGGGATCTTCAAGACCCGCCTGGACAATGTCCTGTGCAGCCTGCTCTACGTGACTCTGCTTCACCAGGGTGCTTGGACAAGATGATCCACAGAGGTCCCTTCCAACCCCTACCATTCTGTGATTCTGTGAGATCACCCACGTTCATTGCCACAGAAGAAGACCTTAGGTTGGTTCAGCAGGAGAATACAGACCTTTAATCTATTTTACAAGTATCAGGCCAGAGGCTAATACAGTTCTGGATTTTATAAAGTTAAATTTACCTTGTATGTTCGTTTACATAGTAGTAAAGTAGATTAAACTAGTTTGTGAACTAGATTATACTTAATTCTCTACTCAAGAAGGTGAAAGAAATTAAACAGAAACCTATTTCAGCAACTAAATTAAAAAGCTGAAAACTGTCAAAATCTCCATGTTCAGCTGACTAGATATTAGCAGTGTAGAGGTATTGCATATCATCTGAAATCAACTCTGTGATATGCTTCTATCTGTAGGTGAACCAGTTTTGAAGAATGACAGATAGTTTCCGGGAACAGGCTTTGGGTTAGCCATTGTGACATAAAAAATAAGATACAAGTGATGAACATAATTATCTAATCCCCAATTGTTGACTCAAAACAAACCCTTTCACTTCACTTTCCCCAAAAAGCAATTTTTGCTTAATTTGCTCGTATCTTCATTGGAGAAAATATTGCTCTTTTTTCACATGTGATTTCTGATCAGATATTATTTGCACAGCTGCGTGACTTATGAGTCTGTCACAAACAAAAGGGACTCAATCTACTTAGTAATTTTCAAACATGTATTTCCAAAGACTGACATTTGTCTATAACCCAAATTCACCAAAAAAATCCCTATCACTTCACTACAAAGTATATTGCTACAACTTTTATAGAGAATTTGATTTTCACATTTCAGCATACATAATGCATGGAGCATCCTTCTGAACTTTCAGTTAAAATATCCACATATATAGGACCCTTCAGATAACATGATGCTTATTTAGGTTCCTGAATAAGGAAGATGAGAAATTGTACATCATCAGCAATGAAATATCAGTTTCAGACATGAAACCGTAAAGGTTGCAGGTCCAGGTGACAACTGACATTATAAGTTTGCAAATGCAGGAAAATCTAGATACAGAAGATAATGAAGAAAATCAGAGGAAGGCTGTGTAACAGTGGAGATTGAGAAAGGTAACCTATTTGCTTTTAAGGTGAGATTTGACAAGTTTTAGTCTGAGACTTCTGCCATTCCCCAGCCTGTATGTTTCTTCATGTTTGTTTGCTTTATAATCCAACAAGCAATGTTCAAATTGTGCCCACTTTACACAACAAATCAGGGAAAGCAGCATAGGCTAAGAAGTCAAACCCCATTCACACATTCACCGTCTAAGCAGGGACTCCTGGTTTGGTCACTGTGGTGATGAGGAAAGAGGCTTCCAAGTAGCAGAAGCCTGTCCAGATACAAAATTTTGGATACTCTTCCCATGAGGACCCTCTTTTACAAGGACAGGCTTGCTGCTGACTGAATATAAGCAAATATTGTCCAAGATCTACAGGTGCTCCAGAATTTACTGGCTGAAGCAAAATCCTAATAAACTGCATGCCACTTTCATGAGGAGTAAGACCACACTACAAAGAGAGCAAAGCAGTTACTCAGGTAAGCACTAATACGGGAACGACTTCTTCCTGCCTTTCAGTAAAATTTTATTCCTGTAGAGTGTCTGTAGGCAGATACCTCCTTCTATCACTACCTGAGATCAGTCATCCTCCAAAAGTGTCTGGTCTTCTGTACAGACTCAACAGGGCACTCACGATAAGCAATTTTTGGTCTGCTTAGGATAGCTGAGAAGAACCTCACTGTAAATTATTTCAGAACCAGGTTTCTGCTATTAAACTCTTTAAAATGTAAGAGACTTTGTCCCTTAGAAATTGAGGCTTATCTACCTCCAGTCCCACAGTTAGCATGAGACCACATACCTCACCAGCACAATGTTTTCTCCTCCATCAGGACACGGCAGGGCCCCATGCAAGCCAGAGTAGTGACGAGGCAGTAAATCCTGCAGCAGCTGCGAAAGAGCAAGATGTAAGGTGAGATCATACAGGTCAGAGGGTGAGAATAGTGAATATCTTCGACTTGATTATATAATCTCTTTTATGGTATAGTTTAGATTACATAAATAACCCAAAAAAATTTTTGTGCATACAGCAACAAAAATGTCTAGGAACAAAGCTAGAGGTCATAGCTCAGCTCAGTCACTGACATTTCAATATAATGATGAAGTGTGAAGTAATGATGGGAAATGAGGAAGAGAAAGGGAAAGGGAAAGGGAAAGGGAAAGGGAAAGGGAAAGGGAAAGGGAAAGGGAAAGGGAAAGGGAAAGGGAAAGGGAAAGGGAAAGGGAAAGGGAAAGGGAAAGGGAAAGGGAAAGGGAAAGGGAAAGGGAAAGGGAAAGGGAAAGAAAGGGAAAGGGAAAGGGAAAGGGAAAGGGAAAGGGAAAGGGAAAGGGAAAGGGAAAGGGAAAGGGAAAGGGAAAGGGAAAGGGAAAGGGAAAGGGAAAGGGAAAGGGAAAGGGAAAGGGAAAGGGAAAGAAAGAGAAAGAGAAAGAGAGAGAAAGAGAAAGAGAAAGAGAAAGAGAAAGAGAAAGAGAAAGAGAAAGAGAAAGAGAAAGAGAAAGAGAAAGAGAAAGAGAAAGAGAAAGAGAAAGAGAAAGAGAAAGAGAAAAAGAGAAAGAGAAAGAGAAAGAGAAAGAGAAAGAAAGAGAAAGAGAAAGAGAAAGAGAAAGAGAAAGAGAAAGAGAAAGAGAAGGAAAGAGAAAAGGGCGAGAGAAGGAGGTGAACAAAGACAAGACAAGACTGAGGCTGAGGCTGTTTCAACATTCAGTGCTATCCAGATTTTGTAAATGCATCTGTTCATAGAATGTATTTTGTAGGTAAGGGTATGGAAGACACACTAGACATTTATCTTGGATGATGTCTTGGAAGTGTTATAAATAGCAAGACTTCATGCAGCAAATGATGCTTGTGGGCTGATCTCTCCATCCCCTGTAGCACTGCAGAAATGTCAATGAAGCCTCCAAAGGTGTGGGGGTGAGTCAGACCAGACAGCCAGATCTAAGCATGATGACTGTCTCCTGACCTATTCTCATGGCAAATGCATATTTGCAAATTTATGGTATAAAATGGAACTTGTTTCATAACCTTTTAACCATCAAAATGGGAACAGATATAGTTAGAAACCAGAAACAATGGGTAACGCATTGTATTTTCAGCCTGAGTTATGAAAACTGCTTGCAGCATGATAACAACGATTTTAAGATATGTCAGGATGTAGTAGATTAGAGTCACATTTAGATCTCAAACCCTCATTCTCTTGCTACAAGCCAAGAAATTCTTTTTTTTTTTGCCATAGAGTTCTCTCTTCTAATCTCCAATAGCCATCACATTAGTCAGGGTTACCAGCAGTTTATTACTACATTCTCCAACTGTTACATTCTTCAGTGACTCTAAAACTTCTCACTAATTTCACAGTGAAATTGTGTTACTCAAAGACTACTACCATTATGAATATCCTCTCTTGTGCAACATAAATAACCACTTTTCTTCCTAGAATAAACTATTTTCATGAAGATGTGCAGTGCTATGTAACAAGCGCTGTGCTAGCACTAACAAATGAATCATGCAATATCTGAACATGTTGAGACAATGAAAAAATACTTGACCACTTGAAGAATTTCTTCAGCCAGTGAAAAAATGCACAAAACAACTTTAAAAATGGATACTAATTAATGCCAATGATGTTACTTATTGATTGTAAAGTATAATGTGTTATAAAGTTTAGGTATAATTGGTGAAGAAACCTCATAGCTTAGTCAGGCCCTTGACGAAGCCCATTGCAGTCCTTGGAAATGCTCTCATTTACATCGTAGTTCTTCAAATAAAACCAGGAATGCTATTGCTATTGATATATCTTTTATAGGCATCCTGGATGGCTCAAGAGTGTCAATGTTTTACCAACAAGTGGCATGTAACTCTGTTCACATGCTTTTCTGTTAAGCAGGATTTTAACAGAAAAAAAACAGGTTTTGATTAAAATCTTTGTTTTCTTTTTATTAAAAAAATGGCCAAAATCCAGAAAGCGCTGATTTAAAGTCCTGCATGGCCCTTCCAGCCTGAATTATTCTATAATTCCACACACAGAGACTAGATCATGAGACAATTCACACCAAAAATGAAAGTACAGCAAAACAGGTGTGAGGATACTCTGGGAGCCTGAATAGAAGTCCCAAATCACCACTGTCTAGATACATCTTCAGTGAAAATAATTTGATAAAAATTCAACACCTTCCGTGAAAGATAGATTACACTTTCTTTTCTCCCTGCATCCAATCGTGCTGTGTTAAATGGAGGGAGTTGTCCTCATAACTGAGAAATTTTGCCCTTCAGCATCTCCCTTTTCTACTCTAAATGAAAGGTTATGTACTACCATTTGTCACCATAAATGAAAACAAAACTGCCTTTGTGAACTCAGCATTAGCAAAGTCTTCCCTCCTCCTGCCCCCCACATCCCATAAACTGTCAGAATCATCCCCTTTCTATCCCAAGTCAGTCTGAGATGAGTAACAGTTCCAAGAATACAGGAGACCATGCAAATTGTGCATACCATCATAGGTAGGAAGATTGTGCAATGCTTTCTAAGAAACGTTACACTTTGCTTATGCCAGTTGTCGCGTTAATTTGGCAGAAAATAAACCCCCTGCTTTCTAACGCTCTTCACCGAAGTGAGAGGCTAGGTGCGGCTAGGTTTAAATTCTGAGTGATGTCCAATTTGCCACTGCTAGTCCAGTCACGTTTAATATGTATATTAAACTACCACGATTCTGGATACACTAATAGCAGTCTGCACCTTCAGTCCAGTTGTGCTCATGAAAACTGTGACAACTGGCTACAGAAACAGTGCGGTTTTATTTGTGCAACAGATACATAGGTTTTTTGAATTGCCGGTGATAGTGACTGCCTGCAAGAAAGCATGTGCGAATATAAAAAGCGTGAAAAGGTTATAAATAATACAGCCTGGCTATAAACATTAGGGAGTAACCATTCCCAAGAAAAGCACTTAGTTTAAGTCTCACCCAAGGTGTCCCAAGGGGGGGAGAAGCAAGGCTCAGCCCGTCGGCCAATCCCGGTTGTCTGAGGCATTCTGAGGTGGAGTTTCCCTTGACTTGCTCACGGTGTTATCTTCTTTTCCTCCGAAGATCTTCTTCTCGAAAATCTACAGTGTTATCTTCTCCGAAAATCCCCCATTTCCCTGGCTATTTTTATACCCTTTCTACCTTTAAGGTGGAGTTTGAGTGACTGTAGTCATACATGTCTTTTATCATGATTGGTGTAAAATTCTCTCGCTTCACGTTTAAAAGTATAGTTTACGAAAAATCGAGAGCGCAGACTCAAAGAGGGGTGGTCGCACCTCGGAGGTGGGTAGCCTTTGGGATGGAGGTGTGTTTTGGTATTAAAATGATATTAAAACGAGCAAAGTTCACGAGAGGATAGCACTTTGGCAAGGTTTTGAAAACCTGTTGGCTCAGGGGGCCAGATGAGCTGCTTATCAGTTCCAGAGAACCATTTCTTCGCGCTTTATCATCACGGAGCAGGGCCACGGAGTCTCCACTCTGTTCTATCCTCTATGGTACATGGCAGGGAGTTGCTGTGTTAGTGGATTCCTCGCATGCCTGCTGCAGCTGTGTCCCATCCTCAGAGCTCCTTTTGATTTCATACTTTTCCTCATTGGGTGAACACTGCTATGTTTTTCATATAAACCTTAATTTTCAGATGTAAAATCTTAATTTTACTTATAATTCCACACCAGTCTTCCTCGGGAAAATTGTTCTACTCATGGAAGATCTTCAAGGACACTGAGCCTCCAGCTCACGTAAGTTGCATTGTAAAGATTTTGTTCTGCATAGCTTATGTGGAGGAAAATAAAAATTATAATATATAGACTGAAATTCAGTTTTTGGTATAGTTGTATTTGCTTTGTTGCTTGCTTTGGAACATAGAATCAAAGCCTTAAAATCCCAGCAGAGGTTGACCAGCAGCCAACACAGAGATTTGAGCATGGCCCAAATGTGCTTGTAACATGTTAGTCCAAGGGAAAAGACAGGAACAAAATCACCTTTTATTGCAGATTGAGTCTTTGTGTATTATTGTCTTCACAATCAATGGGCAAGACATGGTAATTCAGGCAGAAATGGTGGATAAGTGAATTCTAACAGTTGCTTGCTTCTCCGGAGTGAGGGATAATGTCAGCCTAAAAGCTGATGTTGAAAAATGTTCTCAGCAATGGAGATAACCAGACTGTCCTTTCACAGTGAGGGTCCTTAAATAGGATCTTCACACGTTATGCTACCAATAAAGGGTAGCTGCATGCCTTCCACAAAATGTGTTGGCCAGCTCTTTGAAATGTTCCAGCTTAAAACCAGCATCATTTTGTACGGCTCTCACCAGCCACTTTCCAAGCAGGACGTAATTTTTTGTAGGCAGCCTGACATCTTAGTGGCAGCAATGATTGCGTCAGTGGAGAATAAAATACACAGTTGAATGTTATCAACCTGCTGTCAGAAGCTGCATTGACAGTCCATTATCTCTTTCAGTTGTCTCAGACAGACGTGGAGAAAGTGGCAGGAAAAGCACTGATCCTTGCAGAGACAGGGGAAGGAGGAAAGGCAGCAGCCAGTCCCTGGGCTCTTGGGAGCAATGGGAGCCATCCAAAATAGGACATCCATTGTGTCATGGAGATATAGTGATAAACCCAGCAGTCTTCTGTGTGAGAGTGGAGCGATCTGTGAATACAAGCATGGAAATCTAACTCATGTAGAACAAACAGGAAATGTCCTTTGGTATTTATAAAACCATACTGCTAATGACAAAGAGAACACAACAGCTTTGGGTCCCCCTATAGATTATTGCAGCTTTCCTGTAGTCACTTGGGTCACCTGGAGACAGGTTCGTATTTTAAGAGACTTTCAGGGTCCTACAGTATCTATGTGTGACTTTCACAGGTGAAATGCCGCAACAGATGTCAGAACAGACTATTTGCCAGCACAATATTGGTTAACCTACCTGTGAGCCTGCTGAGAGAACTATATTCGTGTTATTGCAGTGACTTCGATATTCTATACAGATCATAAGTTATATTTAGTTTGCATTTTGAATGTGCAATGTTCATACACAATGATACATGCATAAATACTAGCTTTAAGTCCTAATTTCCTCCTGGCACAATGATATGTAATCAATCAGAAATATTTAACAAGGAGTCATATTAGCCTCAGGCTTGAGAGTAAGGGTTGCTTGAAGTGGGAATGAGTAATTGCAGCTCTTAATTAATTCCAGTCTTTCCAATTACAGTTTGTCTTTAAACAACCCTGTTGCATAGAAGTCACTTATTTACAGGAGAGACTAAATGAAATTCCCTAATACAGATGAGAATTGTGTAATTTACGCTGATTAAGGGAGAGTTTTCTGTTAAGTGAAAAGACAATTTAAATGACCTGTTTGCCGTACACCCTGGAGGAGGGGGTTTTGCCGTTAAGAGTGAAAAGGCAAAAAATTTCTCTGAAAAAGTACGTTAAAAGAGCTCTTTGTATTATCAAAAGCAGTTACACCAACATTGTTCTCCATAATCATACACACACTACAACCACTTGTGTGACTTAATCTGGCCCGTGATTTTGAGCTGCAATTCTAAAACCTCATAAATATTTTGCTATACTGTAAACAATGAAGGAGAGCAGAAATACCAACGCTTCTCAACAACTTTCTGGGTATGGAAGGGCCATTTCGTTTATGCACCCTTAGCTGCTAGCCTAAGATCTGTTGTGCAAACTGTTCGATCTACACTGAACCTTACGTACTTCTTTCCTTTAACACCAGCATAGGTGCAAACTGGGTACAAAATCCTTCAAGCTTCACATTAATTTACACTGACACTACCTTACCATGTTCCAGCATGAAATTTATTTTACCTGTTACTCAACTCCCTCTGCATTACCAAAGCTGAGAGGCATTTTCTCAGTGGAGGAGAAATTAATGCCTCGCTATCTGGATGTGGTAGTATTTTACCCTTGTCCTGCTGGACAAAAAAAAAAAAGCAAATTTGTTAATATTAAAAATTGCAGTTAAATCTTTGGTTAGAGACCAAACAGAAAATGTTATTTTACGAAAGAATTTTGTCTGAAGTTTTTTAACCTGAGACCAAACTGTGCTGTGCTGAGAAGAGCAAGCAATATTGTCCTTGTGAGTTCAAAACTCTCTTGAACAATGAACAGACTGCCATCACAGAGGTCAAATCTGCAGAATGAAAACCTACTGTGCCATTAATTTGATGTAAACTAGACATAAGTGACACAGTTCTTCATCCTCAGCAAGGACTTGCCATCGCAAAGACATTATTAAAGTACAGAGCTCTTGTTTACAACTGTTGTTAAAATGTCAGTTAGAGAAATCAGTCAACCAACCTCCTTTATCCTTCTTTGCCTTTTGCTGTTGCTACTGAGCTGCTGATGAGAAAGGCAGAGAGAGTTGTTCAGGGTAAAAAAAAAAAAGGGACTTTCTGGTAGGTAGAAGCCTCCTCTTCTCTTTTATATTCCAATGACAATGATTTTTTTGTCTTGAATCTGTGTGTCAGCAGCTGCAGACTTGTTGAGAACTTCTGTTTGGCCATCACAGTTAGGACCTGAACAACACAGATTTTTACTGCTCCGGCTTTCAGTAGTGACATGACCTTCTGCAGGAATACAGAGCAAAATGGGGAAAGGATTTTCTGGAAAGTTATAATAAACTGATTATTTCATTACACTTCTATAGGTAAGAATATATAAAAGCTCATTAAGGATGTAGAACTGATGTAAAACTAATTAGAAATAAATATTTTATTGTAATAAACAGTGAGGATTGCAGATCACAGGAAAAGAGGTTTCTGGTAGGAGGAAACCTGGCTGTAAAGGTAGGACCAGTTCTTGAGGTTTAATTTGTTCCCTCTTTCAATCTACGAAGAAGATCTGGTGTTCCAGAGCTGAATCCTCTGCCACAAGTTTGAGAACAGGGTGTGATAAGAGCACCAGATAATTTTTTCTCTTTATAGGAGGCACTACTGCAGAGCTTTCCTTTGGCTTCAGTTAAAAGTAGAGGTCTTGTTTTGCTAATATTAAGTTTGTTCTTAAGTCAGTGTTTTGGAGGAAGAAAAATAAAACAAACCACCTGATCTCCAGATAAAGCGTATCACAAAAGACTGACAATTCACCGAGGCAAGAGACTTCCATATAATTTAAACTGTTATTTCCCTAATGAAATCCAGTATATGTTGGTTTAAACAAGCACCAGCAGAGTAAGTCAGATCCTCTTTCCTCGCTCTGGCCTTTCACATGTCATTCAGGAAAGGTTAGGCAGTTTTATTCCTAGCAATATTTTAAATTCTTCAGAGGTCAAAACTTAATTCAAGTCGGGTTTATGAACATTGTGCCTTCCAGACTTCTAAAATCTTGCATTTTTTTGTATTTGTTTGCAGTGCAGCTTGTTCCTTGACAAGAAGAAAAGACTAGATATGCAACTAATCTTTTCTTTGTCAGGAAACAGTATTTAACAGAAAAGGGAAAAAAAGGCCTTTGGACAATGTTTGACTTACAGAAATGCTGGCTGCTGCAGCAAACACTTATCAAGACAAAAAAATGTCATTTTCTATGTTACGAAGTGTGTATGAAGTAGTGTTATTAAGCCTGTGTTATCAAGACTATATGAAAACGCACACTACATTGTGAATCTCTGACTAAATATTGGTATTTAGCGTCCTTAACAGTGCAAGTTAAGCTGAGTTCTAAGAGCTCTGTTAAATTACTTTAATGCTTTGATCACTCCTGTGCACATGCAACATTCAAAAATCATTAACAATTGTACTCAGTGTCTGGCAGCTATTTGGTCTTGAAGTAAAACTTTATACTATGTTTTTCTATCTCTTTTAAAGCTCACTGTTGTTGGTTGGTACCAAGAGCTAGAAAGCTTAAGCACACAGCAAAGGGGACAAGAGTGTTCAAGTTAGTAAACATATATATTGTCAGAAAATGTCCTTCAGATAAAATAATAAAATCCAAGGATTCTACCCTCCATTTTAAAATTCTTTGCCAATTCTATCACTTTGGTTGATGTCAGATTGAAAATAGCCTCTCCTTTGTAGATTCAGTCATGCAAGACAAAAGCAATGAACCCCGTCCACTCCAAGAATTCCGTGAATGCTCTGTGTCCTTCAATCTTGTTTTTCTGGTATCTGAGAATATTAAATCCTTCACCACCTACCAGTTCTGCCAAGCAAATAAATATAACTTGTATTTAAAAGTGTAAGAAAGAGGCTTTTCCGTGGTTTCCTTCTGACTAGTGATACACAGACGATTCTTACCCTAACAGTCCATTTTTTTCTGCTTGCTTCTTGAATTTCTGGAATTAGCATACTGATTTCACAAACATTTAGACGGGGTCCCATTATTCTTATCCCTACAGCAACTCAAAAGCTTCCACATTTTTCTGCCCAGATATTAATCCAAAGCCAAAAGGCTTTTACTTTCCCTTTCCCTTTCTACTTCCCTTTCCCCTTCCCTTTTCACTTATATTGTCTTTTCTATTCACACACAGAGGCTTTCATCACCTGTCCCCTGCAAAAGTAATTTACAGCACCTTCATTAACTCTCTAAGATTATGTTTGAAGGTGTTCTTTCCTCTGAGAGGCATCTTTGCACCATCCTTCCCTCTCAGGATGCTATTGCTTGGTGACAGAGGCTGTCACAGCACTGCCAACACCATCTGTAAAGCCAGAGCTCCAGAATTTGTCAGTTCTGGCCTGAAACACTACCCTTAAAGTGGAAATATCTGTAGGAACACATGCTCTTTAACTCGTTGTTGTCATGAACCCCTTCTGCTGTTTTCAGGGTCAATGGGCAGTACTACCAGAGAAGGGACCAGATGTGGCAAACCCTCAGGGACACCTTGGTCTGGGACTCTGGGCAGCAACACCCTACACTTCATTAATGCTCAGTTCTGCAGACAGGTGTCTCCAGCCCCCTCATAAAGACTCTTTACTTTGGGAGGGAAATCTATGCACCTTTAGGCACCTGTAGGAGTCCTGCTTCCAGCTCTGGAGCCTTCAGCACAGGACCTGTTGGAGCAGGTCCAGAGGAGGCCACAATGATAAGAGGGCTGGAGCACCTCTCCTGGGAGGAAAGGCTGAGCGAGTGGGGCTGTTCAGCCTGGAGAAGAGAAGGCTGTGGGGAGACCTGAGAATAGCCTTCTAGTATCTGAAGGGGGCCTACAGGAAAGAGGGGGACAGACTTTTTAGCAAGGCCTGTTGCAACAGAAGCAGATGATGATTCCTCTGCCCATGGTAAAAAAAAAAAAAAAAAAAAATTTGACCAAAGTACCTTCCAAGCACGTACTTTGCAAGAGAATTATTTTCCCACACATGCTGTGCTCTCCTGTTTTAGTACTAACAAAATCCCAGTGCCTGATGCATACAGCCTCAGGACATTTTGATGAATAACTGATAAAAAGCACAGTCAGCCTCCTGAGAGAAGCAAAGTGTGTTTTCTAATATAACCAAATAGCTTGACTTTTGAATGTCTTACGTTTGCAACTGAGGCCTTGTAAGCAATACTAATTGTTGTCAGTAGGTGAGGTACTTATGATCAAAGAACTAAAAATTTACATGGAATTTCCTTATGGATAAATGTCATAAAGAAGAAAGGATGTTTGGAGAGTATATTATTATATTTGGTTATGTTCAAGGTATGACACATTATACATATAGAGTACAACATGTCTCCTTTATGTTTTTTTTCTTTTTAAAATACATAGTTCTAAGAATGCATAAAAATATTTGGCAAAAAAAGAAAAAAGATTTATTAATACAGACCTGTCAAGCTTTCTGGACCTCCATTCTGGCCATTCAGGGCTACAGGGTACTGCTTCAAAAGCTGTTCTTCAGCCAATAGTTGCAGACATAGGCTCAAGGGCATCAGCTTGCACTCATTTCATGTCATCAGCGATAGAAAGGAGCAGCTTTTTCCTTCAGCTCCCAAAAGTGAAAAAATGTGTATTTTTGTATGCAAAATATGATGATGTTTGCTGATACTAGTAGTGTTTCAGAGGGCCAAAGATGATTTCGGATTTCTGCAGTTTTACAAAATAGCAATGTAAATGCCACAGACAGCATAATAAGCATGGAGGTCTGGTCACCCTCAAAAAAATACTCTTTTTTTGAAGTACTGAATGAATCACAGCTTGATCTAGAGTCCAGTGACATCACGTTACCCTGTCAATGACCCATCTTGCAAATGCAGAGCATATTAAACCCAAACCCTGTTCTACCTCACATTTTAATGCATACCTGTGTCCAAAAACTACAGCAGCACAAGCTGCAGCACACACTGCTGTTACTAACAGTTCTAGGTACTGTGTGTTTCTGCCAGAAAACTGAAGGGAGAAGCGCACCGTTTTAACAAGAAACAGAAATTTCACACATTCTGTGCCAGTCTGCCTTGAGAAGCAGTGCCAGCCTGGCTGCAGAGAAACCTCCTGGAGACCTCTCTTCTTCCACGGCTGCTCCAGGTTGGCAAAGAGACAGAGTACTACTGGATCTCCTTTCTCCTCTATGACCTCTATGCTGCTGGGCAGCCCCTGACACTGGCATCACAGCTGATGCCTTTAGAGAGCAGCTGGTCAGGCAGAAAAAATGTTCACCTGAGAAACAGTGTCAGCTTAATGGTAACTGTGTGAGCCATCAAGGGAAACATCCAAGAGAGTAATGGGGGCAGCAGCTTGTGATGTTTTAGTCTTGCATGGCCTGTATTTATGTTTTGTACCTTCTGTGTCCCAAGTATTGCCAGGGGCAGCGAAAAAGGGCAATCAAGACAATCCCCCTACAAGATCAGGACAAGGGAAATTGCAAAGCCAATTTTGAGAACAGTTTGGGAGATCCTTCCTTCCAATTCTGAATGTACAGGAATAACCTGTTACTTCACAGCAGCAGGATTAATGAATCCCACATTCCCTCAGTCTCACATTCCCCTCCTCCCATATCTTCTGTGTCCTGTGCCTGCAGCCTGGTAAATATGATACCTTGGCATTACTAGTAATATTAATTTTGTATTGGCCTAACACTGCAGGGATTCAAGACTTCTATAGGCTATATCTAGCCTAAGCTATTCTAGCATGCCTAGCCGTGACGGCAGCTATCTCACAAGCAGATAAGCATAGCCCCAGTTTGATGTAACTTCTCTTCAGCTTATGTCGACAGCAGGTAGTTGTTTTGTGTGGACTGAACCACCCACGACTGTACAGTAAAAGGTGATGTGGCAGAGTGCAGAGACAGGAAGGTGCCAGAGGTTCTTTAGGCACAGGTCACAGCAGTTGATGGGAGTTTGCTAAGGCATGCAGGCCTTGCATTACTTGGGTAAAAGCAGATTTACAGATAACAAAGAAAACAGAAAAACTGAACAACTGGGAACCAAAGGGAGAAAAAAAAAGGAGCATGTAGGTAGACTTTGCTGAGAAGACCTACACAGATACACTCAAGTGGACCTAAGGCCAAGAAGGAAAATGTTATCGACACCAGCGTCTTCCTCCACCCAACAAAGAGGAGCAAACCCCCATCATTACCATTACCCCCTTCCAGCAAGAAACCCAGGACAGTGATGACTCCCTGTACCAACGCCCCCCAACTGTAGCTGTGAACCGTGGGACTTGGGGAAGCACTTGAAGGGTGATCATATCAGCAGAGAGATCGGCAGGAACTGGGAAGGGCTTTCCATTCTAACTGAACTTTATTGAGGCTTTTCAGTATTAATTCACGCCCTAGGTAATTTGACTGGCACAACTGCGCTCCAAATATAACACTATCATTCTACCTTATTACAGATTCTGCATGCGCATTCAAAACTCATGACACTTTCACAGACACTTCCTTTTTCTTTTTGATATTAATGAAGGTGAGGGTTTTAACAGTGATTTGTTTGAATTAGTCACTTTCTAATAAGTATACCAAAGCAAGAAGTAGACAACAAACCTTGAATCAATACCATGATTATATAATAGGTTCCCAAATTGAGTCAATTAATGTGTTTTCTTCTACTTTTGTTGTTTGCACAGAAATTTTTCTTATCCTCCATTTATTCCAAAAAAGGAGATTTTCCAAAGCTCCTTAACATTTATCAACAGTGTTTAGCAATGTTTTCATTTTAAGCCAGACTATCTGTTCTTTAAGACAAAAATAGACACTCCTTCTGCACAAAAGTGAGTGACGTGTATTTTAGCTCTCATGAGACCTAAATTCTAGTTAAAGACATCTTATCTTCATTCATCATTTTCTGACTGCACTGTGACCTATTCAAAGACATCATGTGAATGTTATTTAGTAGACTGTTATGGATCATTCATGGACTTACAGACTGCGAAGAGGATTGTAAAGCATGTATACATCATTGCCAATGGTTAAGGACAATTTTAAGCTTAACATTTTCTTGTCCCATCAGCTGAGCAACAACATTAATTCAGTTCCCATTGATCCAGGAACTGTTGAAACCAACATAAATTGTATAATTAATATATAGGAACCCTCATCGTTGTTCTGGTGATGAAGAACAGAAAATCATGTCCTATAGGAACTAGAAATGGTGTAGACTGTGCAATGGAGCACACAGGACATCCAGATTACAGAGGCACTAGAAATCTGTGAAAAAGACTGGTTCCAGTCCTATGTATACCTATGGTCCCTCAAATCTATAGACAAGAAGCACTTCATTCCTATTTACAGCTGAGTGTGCATCCCTTTCATACTAAATGCAAAATAAAATTAATCTATCAAGGTAATATCTGAATGATCCCAAAATCTGAAGAATAATTTGGCCAGATTTTCTTTTAATCTTTTCATGTCAATTTTATTGCCCTTTTATAAGAATCTAGGCATTTTCTCTTCCTCATCAGTGCCCATTCCCTTTTGTTATCATCTGCATACCAGCTACATATCAATTTACTTGGAGCTCTTATTCTATATCATCAGGTTCCTGACATTGGTCAGTTTTTTGGGGGGTATGATGGCTATTTTTTTAATTTACCACTTGAACTTGTTTATTCTGATATTTTTCGTGAAGAGCTGAATATAGTACTGGATATGTTCTCAGAAAGTACCTTGGCATTCTGTGATGTACTGCTTTACAGAGCCAATACAAGGTTACCACGTGGTAACAAGCTTTTCATTAGACAGAAGATTAAAATTCTTGGAAAGTAATCCAAACACTATTCTGATACTGAAAAATGGTGAGGGCTGACCCTTTGTTCCACTCTCTAGATAAATATAAGCATAGGAACAGAATAACTGATGGCTCATCTCAAACTGTGGCTGACATCAATACCCTGAACCTGGAATGCTTATGTTAACTTCCCTTCCATGGGCATTCAGATAAAAAGATCAAGATCAGCTTCTCTTACTCTGTGTGATTTAGTTGTTGAGCCTGGAAGTGCAGACACCAAAGAAAACTAAAATAATGACATTTACATATATTTCATGGGTCAATACTGATTCAATAGCTCTGCTTTCATGCTATCTAAAAGGACACATGTCTGTATGGAAGAAAACTTGGGAAAGCTGGGCATAGTAGTGTAGATACATGTTAAGCTGGTGTCCACGGCTTTAATTAGTGTAAGGACTGTTAAGACATAATTTTAACTATGTTACTGAAAAGATAATCATATACAGTAAAAGACAAAGGAGATTTTACACCAGTCCAGCTATTTCATGCTGTATGCATAGTAGCAAGTTGAGACATTTTAATATGTCTTGCAATACAATATTTTACAATGACAGCTCAAATTTGACATAAAGTAATACCTAAAATATTTTCCAGAAATGGCCCCAGTGCAATTTTATTATCATATAATCATAGAAGTTGGGGAATACATCTTTTAAAAGTAGCTCATTACAGAGCACTTTGTTGGATTCTGGTGTTGTAAAGGATACCACTATTTATGGTAAATGCCTTCCATAAGCAAGTCCTGATTTTGCTGTAACAGGAAATAATCATAGAGACTGAGTTATATTTTTATAATTTGCTCCTACAATAAATTGAATGCCAGTTTAAGCCCCAGAAGCTTTTGTAATTATACCATCTTTATAAGAATACAGCAAATTTTGAGATCTACCTTGCTTTCACAGCGTTCTGAATTCTATTGAGCAGCTGAAGGAGAATGCTATGTTAGGAATAAAAATTGATGTCTGAGTCTGTGTACAGCATATCAACTGCTGACAAACATTAGGTTTCCATTCATCCTTTAAAAAGTAGCACTGATAACCACTATTCTACTTTCTGCATCCTCACAGCTTATTTGCTAGAAATCTGACCAAGTTTCCTTACTCATCAGACACATATACCAATGTCAAAGAAGAACTGCCACCAAAACTTCTAAACTATTAAATACTGGGAATTCCCAATGCTCGTATTTGGGGAATTGATAACAATTCTGACTGTAGCTACATCAATTCACACTGAATCCAGTGCAGCTTGACTAACAGACACCAAAAACTTGTGGAAGAGCAGGTAAGTTATAAAGCAGCACAAAGAGCCAAAGGGAAATTTCCCTGAAATCTCAAACCTGACAGACAGTAGGTTGAAGGACAGGTCATTTCTCAAAGATAAGCACTGCTGAGCATCCACTGGTTTACCAAAAGAGGAGGTCTTACATGCTTCTTCTAGATTCAGGTATTCCTCTCTCTTGCCAGCATTGCATGTGCACTAGTATTAACACAGCTGTGTGCTGAAGAAGGCAAGGAACTGATTTAACTGAAAAATAGTCTGGAAAAATTGAATGGTGAATGTGATTATCTTTAATCACAGAATTGTGGAACAGCACAGATTGGAAGGGACCTCAAAAGACCATCTGGTCAAACTTTTTGTGGGAAAGTGAACCTAGATGAGTTTATCTAGAACCCTGCCCAATGCCGTCTTGAAAACCTCCAGCAGTGGGGACTCTGCCATATACCCAGGGAGGTTGTTCTAGTGAATGTTTGTTCTTACTGTAAAAAAAATCTTTCTTACGTTGAGATGAAAACCCTCCCTGGGCAACTTGTACCCATCACCCCTTGTCTTCTCCACGTGGCTCCTTGTGAAAAGAGATCCTACACACTCTTTGTAGCTGTCCTATACATACTGGAATATTGTGGTGAGGTCCTCCCTGACCCTTCTCTTCTTCAGGGAGAAAAGACAACTTCTTCAGTCTTCCTTCATAGGCGAGGGTCTCCAGCCCTTTGATCATCTTCATGGCCTTCCTTTGGACCCTTTGGACCCTCTCCAGTTTGTAAAAGCAAAAGATGAGAACAAATCACTGCAGGGAGAACCTTCCATTCACTTTTAGTGGAAGGACAAACTTAAACTCAGTTAATGTGACCTTGGCTACTATTGGAACATACAGTTCAGGAGCTATTTGGAGGAAACAGAAAAGGAAATGGAAAGGAAAAGAGAGAGAAAAGAAAAAGAAAGAAAAAGAAAAAGAAAAAGAAAAAGAAAAAGAAAAAGAAAAAGAAAAAGAAAAAGAAGAAGAAAAAGAAAAAGAAAAAGAAAAAGAAAAAGAAAAAGAAAAAGAAAAAGAAAAAGAAAAAGAAAAAGAAAAAGAAAAAGAAAAAGAAAAAGAAAAAGAAAGAAAAAAAGAAAAAGAAAAAGTAAAAAAAAAAAATAAAAAAAGGACCATGGTTATGACCCATAATGATGTTTTTTAGAATTCTACTGAAAGCTTCTGATAATGAAGCACTGTCACAGCCGGCATCACAGAATTAGTAGCAGTATTTCTTCAACCTGAACTTCATCTATTGTGGTAACTCTATTCTCCACTGTTCAGAGTCCATTTAGAGTTGTTGGCTTGTTTGTAAATTATCCAGTTTTCCTTTTCTCTGAAAGGAACTGACTACAGAACATGTGGGTATCAGATTCCCTTGAACAAAAACAGAATAATCCTCTTCTTGACTGAGCTGAGTGAGTGGGAAGAGATCTGCTCTAAAAATTACATAGGGCTAGAAGACCTCCATCACTCTCTTTAATTGTATCACAGTCTGAGAATGTAATTCTACTGCAATGTCTGGACAACGTGCTTATAAACTTATGACCTTTCTGCATTAGCACTTAAAACTGAACATCATTTATGAGAGTCTTATATAAATAATTTAAAGAGAAAGGCAGTTTAACCTATACGTCTTCTGTGCTCTCAGTGTAATTGTTCTCTTTCCAAAATGCCACGGATTTTGCCTTTTATAAAAATAAAAACGAACACACAAAAAATATTATCTCTTCTCTCTCTACATGAAGACATAGAAATCTTCCCTTTTTTGAGAAGTAAAGAATTTTCACACCTCTCTTTGTAGATTTTTCAGAAACTAAATGAAAATATAGCTATGTAGTAATTTGGGAGACCAAGCCTTTGGAGCCTGACCCCACAAATGCTCATCTACCCAACCTACAGCGTAATTTCATATACCAGTTAGTGATTATGGCAGAGCTTCCCAAGGGTTCTACATCTTAGTGCCATTCATCACTTTAAACCTTGAAAGAGAACCACCTTACAAGAGAAATAAATCCTTCTATGACAGCTTATTGCATATGGGTAGAAAAAGAGGCAACATGATTTCAGTTTCTGTATAAATTATACCAATTAAGGTCAGTACTGAAGACCAGCCTCCTGAACTTTGACAATACTGAATCAAAACTGGAGCACTTGGTTGCTGTATCATGAAAAAAACAGAAATATCTATGCATGGCATTTACCCATCTATTTAAATGAGGCCTTAAAAGTCAAACTTGTCCCCAGTAAATACTATAAACGTATGTGGACACTAACAGAACAACATGGTTGCTGGGGCAAGAGAAAGATCCATGTTTCTTGAAGGAAAAGAGCATGACCTTAAGATTTTATGCCAGAAAAGTTCTCAGCTTGCACTCACTAGTCTAAAATGTCATTTCAACTTTTGCTGTGTTGGTCACAAAACCTCATAGCGCTATTTTGAAATATATGTTACTATTCTGAGCAGAGAGCTAAAGCTCATATTATTCAAAAGTAATTATAAACCCAGCATTTAAAATGTACATTTTACAAAACAACAGGTCCTTTTTAAAATTTTTATTTTCAGCCGAGCTAAACAGAAATATTGTGATGAAATGGGAAAAAAATAACAACTTCATAGTTTGCACACAGTCCACTAATTATGTTGTATAGTCATTAATAATTTTATTACAAGAACACTATAATTTTATTGGCACAATTCAAATGGTACAGCATAAATTCTATAAAGCACTTGGGAATCAGGATATGGAAGTCCTCCAGCAACCACTGAGCTAGGTTTTGGTTTCAATGATGCTATAGTGATTCGTACCAGCTGAGTTTCTAGCTCATTGTCTTTTGTAATCTAGTTGTGTCTGCAATTTCCATTTTAATTAATTCAGTCTTAAAGAGTTTCCTCGATACGCATTTCCTGTAAAATTCAGCTGCTAATCAGCATTAACACAATGTTATCACTTTCACCACTGGATTTCTAGGAATCTAGTGTAGTTCTAATAATGCTCTGTTTAAATATTCATCCCAGATCTTTTAAAAATATCATTTCTTTAAAGGAAGAACCCCAAAACCTGTACAAGTAGAAATTATTGTTTTAAAAATCTATTAATGAATATAAATATGCATTGTATGGTTTTGATGATGATCCTTATCGTATCATTTGTGATACAGAGCAACTGTAATTCTTTGTATGTTTGTTACATCTTTTCAAATGCAAATAACACAAATATTTCTTCCTTTCATCATAACAATAGGGTTAAAAGAGATAGTAAAAACTAAAAGTTTCTTACTCTGATAATAATATTAAACAGAAACAGCAGATTGAAATTCTGTATTTTAATACTAAATTGCATCAGATGCAAGATATCAAAGAAGGTATAAAATACGTAGCCATTGCTAAGAAAACAAGGGCATCTATGCGGACACTGCTCTCTATTTTGTACTTAAGTCTCCAAGACATCGTCATTCACCAGTCTCACAATTCAGAGACATGTTTCAGATTTGTGTGTTGTGTTGCAGTTTTAGAGACATGCTTCAGATTTCTGTGTTGTGTAGCAGTTTTGTAAAACTCAGACTGATAACCTGCAGATCATGGTCCCAGCTCCTCAGGGCATTTCGCTACGTGCACAATGCACAGCACGTGAATAAATCCATTGAAACAAACAGAAATGTTGACATGCGTGAATTTACAGACCTCCTGTAGTACCAGGCTGTACTGGGCCTCTGAAATCACCCATCTCATCTGGTTTTGCCATTCCCTTCCTGTTACAGAGGAAATAAAATATAACTTTCAGACTGATTCCTGCGACAGACATATGCAGCTTTTTAGCCAGCAGAGATTCTTCTCTCTCTAGCACCTCCTTGGGTGAGTATGAAGCAAGGACAGTATTTTTCAGTCTGGCTCATCATGTGTTTCTTCTGTTGTATCGTGCAATGTTGTCTGCTTGCAGGGACTGTTCCTGGCATTGTAACCCACATGCCAGAACCTACTTTAGAAATAAAAGAAATAATTATTTCTTCTGGGAAAAAAAAAAAAAAGCTAAGAACAAACTGTTCACTTGGGCTGTTATACATAAATAATTGCCATAGGTAGAGGTTGGTGAATGAGTTGTCAGACATGAGTTGGGTAATGGTGTGTATCCTTTCTCACTAATAAATGATCATTTATAAAAGTGAAGGCCATTTAAATTCTTTTGGTCTAGTGGCAGTTGGCAGTGTTTTTTCTTGTTATTTATACAATGCTCAAAAAATTATCTCTGAACTTGACAAGTGGGGAAAATACTAATGAGAATGAGACATTCAGTCTCAGTTTTTGTAAAGACCCAACTGCAACTCTTGCCAGAGCTGGAAACACCAGCTGCCCTCAGCCTTGCTCAAGCCAAACTTTGGTTTAGTGAAGGACAACTTTACAGCTTTTTCTACATTCCTCCCTTCCCACTGATATTCCCTCAGACAATTTGCTGTTTCAGAGATAGAAGGAAAGCATTTTAAAGAGAAGAGATGATTCTGGGAGTGGTGATGGAGGAAGTATGTGTATACTGTCTCTTTGTTACCATCTGGCAAACAAACATGCCTCCTGGCAAATTTTACCATCCTGCTGAGGCTGTTGAGATGTTTCAGGGACAGAGGTACAAGGCATAGTCAGTTCATTCATGTTTGCATCTCATGCTCAGATGATGGTCCCCAACAGGCAGAAATACTGATGAAGACATGAGATTTAGCAGCTTAATAGCCTTGTAGGAATCTGTGCATCGAGTTAGAAGAAGTCTAGTCAATAAAACCCATGAAGTCTAGGCAAAAAGTGAGAATAGACCAGATTAATTTCTTTCAGTGGATTATCTCCACTGACTGTGCAGAGAGCTTAGATGGCCTAGCTCATCTCAAGATGCATATTCTTTACATGTGTTTGAAGTTGTGACATATAACTCCAGGAGAGATTTACATGGAAAAGCCTTTGGCTGCATAGAAGTCCAACTGGCAAATGGTAATTTTGACAGTAGGACAAAATCACACTTTATCCAACTGGATATTCTGCCATGAATACCTACGCTGTGTTTCACAGAAAAAACAAATAATTCTCTAACACCTGCAGTCACTCAAAGTAGCATTGTGTCAAAGGGGAATGTTCTCTGTCTCTACTGACTGTGAGTTTATAAATTTATTGAAAGGATTTTAGTAATTCTATGGCTTCAAAGTCTTCATAGCCAAACCGTGCTAAAGCAGTGTGTCACACTGGGATGCAGTACTATGCTCTGTGATGTCAGGATGCTTACTAGTGATGGAAGAAGACCCCACATTCATGAGGCTCAGTGGACTTTTGATTAAGTATTTATAAAAAGTCTGCCACATCAGCTGATGTTCAGGCTGATTTCCTGGTATGTTCCCTGATCTTTGTTGTACACATCTCAATCCACCCTTCTGAAATCCACACAATAAGTGTTTTCTTGTGCTTCTTTTGGTCTAGAGGTAAGTTCTTCTCTTTAACACCAATGTAAATCCAGACTAATGACACCAGCTTCACTTAATTTCTCATGTTTAAGGCAACAGTTCTATAAAATGGTACTAGATATTGTATTTACAAAAATGGTTAATAAAACCTTTTCTTTGTTTGTGTGTATGTGTAATCACTTTACCTTTAAAAAGTGATGAAGTGTACTGATTCTAGGATTAAAGTGATGTGCGAAAGAGATGCTCTAAAAGTGCTGAAAAATCACATGTAAGAACAGATTTCTCTGAGCACAGAATATGAAATGTTAAGGAAATAATTAATGTCAGAACATTTACCATTTTCAGTCCATTGCAGACAAGAGAAAGAAACATATATTGGATTAAATGCTCTATATATCAGACAGCCAAGAACAAGGGAGTATGTGTTGTGTATGCAGTGGTCTGAAGCTGAGCTGCGGGAAGGAAATATGTTAACATGCACAAGTAAGAAGAGGATACTGACAAAGAATTAAATGCTGGATCCTCATCTGGCACAAATACTAAGACTCATCAAAGACAAGGAAGGTTTGGTTCTAAAATCTGTCTCTAATGAGAAAATACAGCAGAGATGCAAGATGAGCAAAAAGATTTTATTAATTCTCTGCAAGGCCTTTGGAAGCCATCTAAAATAAAAATCTGAAAGTTCAGCTCATGTTGTTCGCTGCGTTATACATCTGTTCTCAGGTATTTACTTGCTGATTTAAGCAATCACCTGCAGGAACTATGCCTTAATCAGTAGGACGTCAGAAAATTCAAGACATCTGCCATGTTTCACCTCTACTTGCCTCACCCACCAGACCAAGGAAAGCAGTCTTCACAAAGTCAAAGAGATGAAGGAAACAAATCCACTTGAAAAATACAAACTCCATGCAGCATGTTTACAAATGAAAATGTGAAAAAACAGCAGACAACAGGGTACTGTGATGAAAGGGATTCCTTGGGGACGTTTTGGGATCAGTTTTCCTCAAGGACAGACAACTTTTCTGTCTTTTCCTCCCCAGACACCTTACATTGAAAGAACTTGGATTTCAACAAAATAACTTGCAAAGATGTAAAGGGCAGCTAACAGGAAGAGAAGAACCTCTTGCCAGTTATGTGATGAACGTGACAGGACATAACTTTTTGCAGATGAGTTTTAGCTTCAACATTAAGAAACATTCACTAACAGTAATAATAATAAAGCATTCTGAAAGATTTTCATGGGAGTATGTGGAGTCTGCGCTAGTCCAAGGTGTGAGTTGTCCAAGGTGACATGGTGATTGCTGGTTGTTTACTGTTAGTCAGCAGCAGCTCCTAGCTCTCTTTTCTAGTTCCTTCTCTACTTTCCTTCCTAATGCACTACTTTTAATGTCTAAACCCACTAATTCATCACATCTTCACCAGTCTGAAGTTCAAGGCACTGCGGTCACCTCCTAAACTGAATCTGCATTGGACAGACAAAACTATCAGTGGCATTAGGCATCTCTAACTTAAGATGAGACGTCTAACATTGCAGGTACTTCATTCTATGGAATGGAATGGAATGGAATGGAATGGAATAGAATAGAATAGAATAGAATAGAATAGAATAGAATAGAATAGAATAGAATAGAATAGAATAGAATAGAATAGAATAGAATAGAATAGAATAGAATAGTCTTTCAGTTGGAATGGACCTACAACAACCATGTAGTCCAACTGCCTGACCCTTTCAGGGCTGACCAAAAGTTAAAGCATGTCATTATTGGCATTGTTCAAATGTCTCTTGAACACTGACAGGCAGGGGTCATTGATCACCTCTCTAGGAAGCCTATTTCAGTGTTTGACTCCCCTGTCATTAAAGAAATTCTTCCTAATGTCCAGTCTGACCCTCCCCTGGTACAGCTTTCAACCATTGCCAGGTGTCCCGTCCATGGATCCCAGGGAGAAGAGGTCAGAGTCTCCCTCTCCATATGCCCTCCTCAGCAAGCTGTAGAGACATTAGGCTGCCCCTCAGCCTCATTTTCCCCAGAACAGATGAACATGGAGTCCTCAGCTGCTCCTCATAGGACGTGCCTTACAGCCCTGTCACAGGCTGGGTTGCCCTCCTCTGGAAACACAGAGTACCTTCACATCCTTCTTAAATTGTGGGCCCAGAACTGCACACAGCACTCAAGCTGAGGCAGCAAAAACACCAACTACAGCAGGACAACCTCCACTTTTGTCCAGCTGGCTACTCTGCGTCTCATGCACCCCAGCATGTGATTTGCCCTCCAGGCTGTCAGGGCACACTGCTGGCTCCTACTGAGCCTGCTGCCGGCCAGCACCCCCAGATCCCTTTCTGCAGGGCTGCTCTCCAGCCACTCTTCTTCTGATTTATACTTGTGCCCTGTTTTACGCCATCCATGGTGCAGAATCCAGCATTTCAACTTGTTAAATTTCATCCCATTAATCATAGCCCAATCCTCCAATCCATCCAGATCCCTCTGCAAGCCATCTTCTCCCTCAGGAGACTCAGCAGCAGCTCCCAGTTTGGGACCTTCAGCAAACTTGGTAAAGGCACAGATCTGAATCTGCATCCAGCTCATTGACAAATGTATTGAACAGGCCCGGCCCTAGAGTTGAATCCCAGTGAACACCTCTGGTGACTGGTTGCCAGCCAGCTGTAGCCCCATTCACTGCAACACTTTGAGCTATGCTCTTCAGCCAGTTCTTCACCCAGCACACTGTCAATCCACTCCCACAGTTGGACAACTTGTCCAAAAGGATGCTGTAAGGGACAGCCCCCCTGTACCAACCGAGGGGAGGAAGTAGAGAAAATCAGGACTGAAGTCAAGCCTGGGAAGAAGGGAGGGGTGGGGGGAAGGTGTTTTAAGATCTGTTTTATTTCTCATTAGTCTTTTCTTATTTGATTAGAAGTAAATTAATCTAATTTCCCCAAGTTCAGTCTGTTTTGCCCGTGACGGTAGTTGTTGAGTGATGTCTCCCTGTCCTTATCTTGCCCCGTGAGCATTTTGTTATATTTCCCCTCCCCCGTCCAGCTGAGGAGGGGGAGTGACAGAGTGGCTTTGGTGGGCATCTGGCCTCCAGCCAGTCTAAACCATGACAGTCACCAGAGTGACACTGGGATAAACCCTGGTAGATGGTTCCATTTTCTGACACTTTCACCTCTCTGGTTTGGCTTCCTGGAAGGGGCTATGTAGCTATATGCCACTGCCTCAGCCTGCAGATCATTCTGAAGTTGAAAAGAGTTTTATTATTGGTTTAAATGGGTAAAGATTTCAGCCTGTGCTGAGAGCTCTGACAGTCCCGCTATTCTTTTGCAGATAAGCCTCTTTTCTGATTCTTGTAGACAGCTCAGTGCCTCCATTTAAAATGTTTCCTTTCAGACAGAGGCAATTTTTTTACTGTCAGGTGCAAAAGGGAGTAGAGAACACGTTGGCATTTCTCCTGAATCTACTATTCCTGACTGCTGCCCAGGATCAAATACAGCAAGTGAATAATCAACAGACTGGATTGTGCTGAACTTATACTGATACTTTCACTGATTTCAAAAATTATCAGTGCAGCAAATTCAGATTATTCTATTCATATGAGTATGCTGGGGATATGACCTTGGGAAATGCAAATAAAGTATTACTTACAATAATTAAAAATATCTTGCTGACTGCCTGTGATGAAACAACCTACTGCTTTTCAAACCTGCCATACCCACACACACATATTCCCTCCCTAGCCAATTTTCTTTTATCCTATTGACCTTCTAAATCAACAGCTCTTTAAAATGGAGACTCCACATTATTTTGTATGTGCTCATTTCTCCTTGTGGCATAAATATGGTTCTGGTGATCCGTCTGTGCTACAATATACATACAGTAATAAACTGAGGTTGTATTTGCATAACACGGATCATTTCTAAATTGCTGTAACACACTCAATATCAAGAGTCAAGCTGTGCCAGGGAATGACACAATTCATTGGACATTAATTAGAAATAAATGCATTCAACAAATAGAAAGAGTGCAGGTATTGCAGGACCTTGACCTAGCTTATTTCTTAACCCGTGGACTTATAATGGAATCTTGAATGGCTATGTGTTGTTGCCTGCAACATTTTCATTTGCTGTTGCCAGAGATAATTCATGACCAAGTACTACCGGGAAATATTAACCAACAACCCCACATTCACACCTTTTTTAAGATGACTGTCGCAGATCATATTACTGCATTACTTTGGGAAATGAGCCCAAAAGGAAGTTTTGAACGGTGTCCGGAATTCCAGTCATAGGCCTGCCTATTCAGAGCAATCTTGTTCCTTACATATGGTTGTGGCAATGAGATGCTGCTGGAAGAACCTGGCCATGTTCAGTACTGTTGGAGGCATTCTCCAGACCTTTTCCCTCCTCTTGTCTTGTTACAATTTCTCCTTTAAAGATGGCAGCGATGGGCAAAAGTTAATTCATCCTCTATTTCTCCTCTCTCCCCCCCAACAGCTTTCCATCAGACTCTGACAATTCTTTTCTAAACATTTCAGACTGGCAGTCTTTAAAAACTCACTTCTTCAATATGCAATTAGGTTAAAGCTAATCATTTCAATGCATTCTTGAATAATGCATTATTCATTAATTCATGCAATTAATACTAATTGGTGTCAAAGGACTTTATTGGATTTATTATCAATCACACACCTTTCCAGGAACCTCACTGTACTTCCACTGTGCTTTTGTGCAGCTTCTTTAGCCTGTTGTCTGAGCATATGGTATTCAGTAAGTGTTTTAAACATTTTTTTTTAAATGTCAACAACAGCAGTGTCCATAGGTACTGGCTGTACATGTTCTTTCTGTAGACATTCTCACAAATCCTTCTGCCTGCGTCTGAAAATACATATTTGAATCTGAATGCATAAATGACCTGCTGTCTCTATCAGATTATTTTTGAAGGAATACATCAGACACGGAGAGAAACTGAACCATCTCTACAATTAGCTATAAATGTCCAGACAGGATGATTAACCATGGCAAACCTCAATAGACTAACTCGATTCTGTGTTATAAGATAGGTCTTTTCACCAGATCAGCTAGTGTGAATTATCTCATCCTCAAAAAATAAAAATAGTGCTACTCTTCTAAACCTAGAGTTCCTCCCTGTAAACAACACCTTGCCCTTCTTTACTATTTTACAAAATACGTAATATTACATAATAAACACTGACCCTGAAAAGAAGACAAATAAGTAGATCCAACAGCACATTCTCATTGACTCTCACAGATCTAACAAGGGCAAAATTTATCCAAAGATGGATGCTTTCCTTTGTTCCTTTTGTAGTCAATGGAGAGAGACAGAATACAGCAAATCCTGTTTAATTGTGTGTGCTCAGAAATACTGCTTGAAGATACTTATTTTTCTCCATTAGCTATAGAGGAAATTGAGGAAAAAAATAGTATTCTCTTGGATGAAAGTAGCATTTTTTTTTCTCCTAATACACTTCTATACACAAAAAGAAGAATTGAAAAACGTAAGCTGAATTATAGCAGAACAATAATGCTGAACAAACCGCTCAAGCACAACACAGTCCTGAAATGGGGGCAGGAAACAAGTATCCATTTATTTCTTCTGAATTAAAGAAAGGATTAAACTTGCCTGTAAACTGAATCCTAAGCTTTTACTAACCTAGAATTCCTGCTTAAAACCAGCTTTCATAGCAAAGGGATCTCCTTCTGATCAGAAAAGCTTCTTTTACTAAGGAAGAGTCAATGACACCATTCTGGTGGAAAGACTGAGAGAACGATGGTGCTCAGAATATCTTCTTTCCAACTTCCTGTCCTTTGAGTTTCCAGTTATGATTCCCAGCCTTACACACAGTGTGGAAGCTTTTGTTGCTTGTTATTTCCCACGAGCACCACACCACTAGCACAGGTAGATGTTCTCTCCTCCACAAAGCCACTTACTGAATTCCAGGCAATCATCTACCCAATGGCAACATAAAGCCCAGTAACAGCAGTCCTTTTAAAGACAATGCAGACTGAAAACATTTGTTCACTTCAGTAATTTCAGACAATGGCTCTTCTCTTGTACAAAGCAAATAGCTCTAAGCATTTCCAACATTTGTTTAGACTAGTCTGCCTTTTCTCATCATCTGCAGGACAAAAAAGTAAAGAAAGGAGTAACTTGTGATATCCTGCAGAAAGAGGAGAGAATCATTCCCCAGTGGTATCCCATATCTTCACGACATCAGTTTAACCCATGCTCAAAAATTGCCTTCTGCGATCTTTTAGGTCATCTATCAGACAAAAGCAAACCCTTCTCTCAGCACTGCTGAGTCCAGTTCAGTGCTCTAAAACAGACCAGTTACTGGACATACTCTGCTTTACTCTGGGAGGTATGTTCCTCCCTAGTCTCCCCACATTCTCACATTTATACTGGATGGTCTTAAATCTGTCTGGAATATCCAGGTCTGGAAATTTCACCCGAGCTGGGAAGGCATGAAAGCTCTTATATTAAGCTTAACTTAGAAAGAAGAAAATGCTCAGAGATAAGATTGTGAGAAATCACACAATTCTGTCTTCCACGGCTCAGAAACTGAATGCACCTACAAGAAAAGAAACTATACAATGAACTGTGAAGGCACATAGTAGTGGTGTAAATGGGGACAAGAGATACCACAGAGTCATCTAGTTTCCTAAGGACCCTGTCTTTTCTACATAGATCAATACAGGCAGCTGAATGTGAAAAGGCATATTAAGGGCACGGTGACGTAATCTCCCTTAGCCCTCCCTGCCTTAGGTACTGTACTGACACTGCCCCCCACTTCCCATGGGCGGCATTATAGGGAATCATTTACCGCTACAAGGCAATGTTACAGGGCAAACTGTTGCATAATTACAGCAGCTAGTATTTGTCTTGACATATCTTTTGCTTAGGCTATTGAATTCATCATAGTCAGGGAACATAAGATGATGTAAGATACTCCAAATTATTTTAACTTTACTTCATATTTTGTGGCTGTCAATGACCTTAATTCCAGCATGCCTGAGTTACAGCTTTAGAAACTAAGAAGATCCAGGGGAAAGAATTGTAAAAAGAAGCAATAATTAACTATGGGAGGGAAAGGATAAAGGCAGGGATGATCATCCATTGGATTGGAACCACCAGAGCTGCAAAGGCTCTCCAACATGAAATTGTGCATCACCAAATAAAGGCTTCACCACTGCCTCCGTCATTAAGAAAGCAACACTAGTGTGTCAGTGGATATCCAGAAACTGACCGAATATGCTCCTTTTCTCCTGGAAACTGTCTTGGCTCTTCTTTTTCTAAGCATTTCAGAAAGTAGGACTCCTGCCAAACTCAGCTCCTATATCAACACATTGCCACACTCAAACTACAGGTTATACTGGATCTATTCTCAGCATCAAAACAGCAGGTTAGTGTATGGCTCTAAAACACAGGTCAACTGATTCAAAGAAATACAGAATTAAAGGCACATGAAAAACTCACATATTTAAAGAGTGAATGTTCATGAAGAAGACAGTGAAAACCATTTTTATAATGTTCCTGAAATCTTTGAAAACATTATGGTCAAAAAATATCACTTTATAACAAAATCATTGGAAAAAAGTGCAGGAAATTAACCTATTTATATGACTGCACTCCACAGTATTTCATGAGACAGGCAAATAATATTGAAAGTCTGTACTACTAAACAAGACAAATTTCTTACTTTTGTTGATGTAAAATTCTCTTTCCTGTCCGTAGCCAACAAGGTTACCCTTAATGCATGTATATAGGATCTATACCAAATTGCAGCATATTTTTATATTCAAAGTTTCTTAAGACATAAACGTAAAAAGAAAAATAACATGTAGAATAAATCTCTTACTTTCTTTACAAGCCTTGTGTAGCATACGTTTGGTGGGAAAGGCATCTTTTCCCTAAAAGTATAGCAAATATATGCTTTTTATTGTTTTAATTGTTTTGATGATAATTCCATCCTAAACAAAGTAATGGAAGTGGAAAAACTCCCTGAGCAATGTTAATTTGTATTGCAAATCTCTAAGGAAAAGTAATGCCATATGAATGATAGATTTTGCAATGAAAGATATCAAAATAGTTAAACAAAAAGGTTTGGTGAAAGCAAATTTTCAGTCCAGACAGAAAGTTAAGTGCCTGTGTCACCTGTGTGATTTTGAAACAAACTGTAACTGAGGATGTTCACTTCCGGTAAGAAATAACATAGCAACTTGCAGGATCAGGCTCTTTGGCTACCAGAGCCTTTGATTAAAGGTTTTGGCTGGGGAGTTGGGGCTAAGCATGACATTAATTGAAGTCGTTGCATACACCATAATTAAATATGATATTTCATTATACTGCTTATTTAAAACAGAAATTGAAACAAAGAGAAAGGCAGGTGTTTCACGGAAAGAATATGGTAAAATTCATGAAAAGGTGTTAAAATTGAGAACTACAGAAATATCGCTATGAGTCTGTCCTCAGAAACCTCCTGCAATGTAAAACAATCCAAAAAGACAATATTTTTACCACAGATTCTGGGCTTTTAGAAACAGTTCCCATATTTTATTGCAGTTTAAATTATTTCTTTGATGAAACATTTGAAATCCACTTTGAAACATCTATTGTATGTCTGTTTTTCAATGTCCAGTGGACTTTTGGAAAAGGACTCGAGTTTCTATCTATTAAATGAGCCACAATAAAATCCTAGTGGGATTTGGATTTCAAGTCAACCTTCGCTACACGTTTTCGTCAATAATTTAAATCTATGCTGAAAGAGAAGTCCTGTAAAAAAGTTGTTCAGATTCTAGTGGCACATGCAAATACATGGCACAATATCTCCACTGCCGCAGATGTTTCTGCTGTTGTAGTCCTGCTGAAGAAAGCAACATTTCTGAACTACTGCGTGATTTCAAGCTGATTGTCAATCTGACTGAGTGGCAACATCACTGAATAATGTAACACAGCCCCTAACAGGACACCACTTAGTTTTTTACATCTAAATGTATACTATATAGGCACTGATACAATCTGAAAAAACTTATCTCCCCAGGCTTGGTGATAAACGAAACAACATCTCAGATCTGGAAGCTATTTAATAGTGGAATCATACTCAAATCTTCTTAAAATATCTGTAAGGAAAAAAAAAACAGACTCAAAAACTCACAAAAGAGCACTGGAACTGTACTCCTTTTTGTCCTGAGAGTAGAAAAAATGATGTCATCTTCATGGCAAAAGAGAAACCTTATGTATATGTTATATATAATGACATACATCAAACAGATACATATCTATATATATGACTTACAAATCTATATATAAATACAGATTTCTATATGTACGTAAACATATTTAGTGATGTGGGCACATACATTTATGCATTTATGAGTATTTAGACACATATAAATTCTATCAGGTGGCTGTGAACAGCCACTGTATTACATCCAAATGGAGCAGAGTATCCACACATAGGGAAATAAACCTGTATAAAAACAGCTAAAAGCAAACACTATTGGTGCAACATTTAAAGCATTTGCTTTTATGATGTGCGGGCTGTTCCAAACCATTTGAAATCTAACTGCTGTATCCTTGAGTGGTTTCTCAAATAGAAAAAATTGCTGAATCTCACAAAGCTGGCTAGGGCATGATGTGAAGGGAACATTTGCTTCTTCCCCTTTGCCAGAAGGCAAGCACCAGTTGGTTTTCTGTATGAACTGTGCATGCAGAATGCCGGTACTAGTGATCTAAGTGCTAACCCAGCAAAGGCACTGCCCAGGAACTGGCACTTTCACTGAGCAGAAAGACAGATAGGAAACAGAGCAGTTTCTCTGTGAATATAAGCAGAAGGCTTAGAAACCTCAGCACAGACCACAGAAGCAGCAACACCTTTTTCACTGGTAACCACTGCTTACACTGCAATTCATGTTTTCCAGTGGAACAAAACATACAAATTGCACTGCATCTTGGAAGTAGGTATCTAGAAGATGATATTGCAGAACTCTTTCTTCCTCAACCACTTCTTAAGTCCAGTTCTCAAAAAAAGGGTTTCATGAAATAATATTCCCAGAAAAACTCTGTTTGGAAAACGGACTGCAAAAAGTATCTCTGGAAGTGAGTGATACAGGCATCAGCAGACTCCCTGAAAGCCGATAAACAAAACACCCAAATGTTTCACTCACGTGTGTGAGCTTAACACGTGGAACTGCATGTACATCTGTGGTGGCTTAGCCATGGCAAATAGCCAAATGTTCACCCAGCCACTCATTCACTCCTACTTGGTGGGAGAAGAGAAATGTGGGTCGAGATAAAGGCTGAGGCATTTTTTACCATTTACTGTTTCGGGCAAACCACATTTGACTTGGGGAAACTAATTTATTTTTTGCCAAATTAAATAGATCTGAGCAGTGAAAAATTACAACAAAGATTAAAACAGGCTTGCTGCCTTAAATACTTTTTGGAAGAGGCGCCAGACCCACGGCTGAGGAGCTGGGCTGTGTCTTGTAGGTGGCTCCGCTGGAGTTGGCTGCAAGGAGCTGGAACTGGCCATGACCATACTGGAGCAGCCCCTGGCTCCTTCCACACAGACCACCCCTGCAGTCCCACTGCCACTGAAACCTTGCCACATGCATCCAATACAACATCTTACTGTCCACCAAATGTAGACACTAGTCAAAATATAATCTCAAGCTGCTGCTATAGTCTCAGGACAGACAAATAATTCTTCTTTTTTTCTAGACTATCTGCAAGATCATCTCAAACTTTATTTTTCTCTCTCCACATTCCATTAGTTTTGTGCAAGCCTTAGTGGTCTGTGAGCCAGTTTATATAGTGACACATAGGTAGCTTCACCTTCTGCAAGAAAGGGCAGTTTGCAACACTCCCTTTTTCTAGAAGTACTGAAAAATGCCATCCAATGTGCTGTATATTTCTACTACCATCTTCCAATTGTCTCCTGATTTTTTCAGTCTTTTTTTTTCTCTAGAAGCTTCTTTCTCCTCCTAATTTCTATCACTATTTCCAGCATCTTTCTCTCATTTTTGCTATATTCATTTAAAAGAAAATCAAATGTTAAATTAAATCAGTATCTAAGCAATGTTTACTGTACTGTTTGCCATTGTAGTGTATTCCCCTTACACTTTTTCCTGTCAGTAAGTCACTATTTTGCAATGAGCAGAGGTTTCACCACCCGGCCTTGAGTGCTATCCACAGCCTTCTTTATGAGATTGTATTTCATTCTGCTACTCATCGCTTCATGTCAGGCCAACAGGGCCCACGTAAAATTCAGGCAGGAGCGATGAGCAGCCCTACCCTAGGCATACAGACCCCTGGCAGCAAAACTGAGGCAGTAGGGAAGATGAGCAACAATGCACCCACACAGCGACTCACCCCATCCCTGACACCAAACACAGGGTCACAAGTGATGTCATGGCTACAGTAGACTGCCAGGGACACTTGGTGTCTGGGTCATCGGGCCGCAACAGCAAACCCTGCCAATGCCTTTTGAATGGCTTTCTACTCAAGAAGAGAGCCAGGCAGTGGAGCAGGTTGGCCATAGAAGTTGGATCATCTGCATCTTTGGAGGTTTTCAAGAATCAGGTGGAAAAAGCCATGAGCATCCCAGTCTGACCTCACTTCTGACCCTGCTTTGGTCAGGAGATTGCACTTGAGACCCCCAGAGATCCCTTCCAGCCTGAATTATCCCTGTGATTCCAGGAAGAAGTACCCTTCCCCACTCATGTGAGTGAAATGCAAAGGATATGGGAGGAAGAACATGACTGGCAGTGTCAAAACAGAGTTAGCACATGAACATCCATGTTTCTGACATTTCATTTGTTCTGGATAGATGTGCTAAGAACAAAGGGAACTACAGAGGTTTACACCTGTCTCTTATCCCCTAGCAGAGGGGGCCAATTTTAATGAGCTGACCAAGGAAACACATAGCTGATGTCCATAGAAAAAAGAGTGAATCTGAAAAATTACCATGCAATTATTTATAAAGCTAATAAGGATGAGCTTAAGTAAATGTAAAATGCATTAGAAGGAAAAGTTTAGGTTGTAGGATAGGCTGGACTGTTTTGGAAGATACCCCTGCATCACCAGCAGAAATTCATCTACATCAGAACAGTCATTGAGTCAGTGCAGATGACACTGAATTACAAATTACATTCTTTTTCAAATTAAAGCTCTGCATTTTCAAATTTTAAGCAAAATATTATGAAATTTTAAATATAATCTGTTGGCGTGGGTTACGGATCCGTTGTAACGATATGACCCCAATATGAGTATGATCGTTCACCTTTATTAGTCAGCAAAAACAAGGTTTATATAGCAAAACTATTACAGCATCTGAATGGTTAAACCCCTAATCCATATATAGGCAAAACTACTGCAACTCGTTGTGATTGGTGCAGAGCTGCATCTCGAAGTGAAAACAATACTGTGGCAGGAAACAACAAAGTGGCAGGAAGGAAGTGACAGTGTGGCAGGAAACGGTGACGTTCCCCCTGCTCCAGTGTACTGAGCTCGTCGCTCTGCCTTCCCAGCAGGGTTCCGTGTCAGCCGCTCCCAAGGCTCACTTCCGGATCGGAACCTGGGCTGCTCAACACATCAAACTATGTCCCTTCTCATCCAGCCAGGACTCCACAATTCCCCCTTCTTGTTTTTGAGCAAGCCAGGTTTGCTTTGTCATCTTGGAGAGAGTCCTTTTAAGACAGCTAAAGCAAATACATATTATAATTCGAACAGAAAGTAACACGATACATATACGCAAAATTTCTATAATTAAACTGTTAAGCCAAGCGGGCAGATTACCAAAGAGCAAGGTGAGAAATCCATCAAAAACTCCCTGGTTTTGTTGTATTTGATTGGCGTGCTGTTCGAGCCATTGTAATTGCTTGTGAATGGACTTACTATGATCGGACAAGTTCATACAGCACATGCCTTCAAAATCTTCACAGCCATGTCCTTGGGCCAGCAGTAAAAAATCAATTGCGGCTCTGTTTTGCAATACTGCATGTCGTAGACTACTCTGATCTTCTAGCAGGGATTGCAAGACTTTTGTGGTAACACTGGCTTGCTTCTCTGCCCAGCACGTCAATTTCCCTAGCTGGTTTAATGCTGCACTGGCGGCGGCACTGGGCACCAGTAATGCCATAAATACTCGCTCGGTGGTACTTGGGAGAGTGATTCGATCATCGCAGTTAGGAGGATGACCCGTAACACCTCGCTTGGGATGAGTTGTTACCTTCTTCCACCACTGTTGATCTGGAGCTAGCAATGTCAGCTGACCTAAGTAACACGGGCCGCCATAGATGCTACGAGGAATTCCTTGCCATGCCCTGTCGCCACAGATTAAGAACACGTCAGGAGGCAAGGCTTTAGGCGTAGCATTATTCCACAAGGGAGAACCACCTTCCATCCCGTAGGCACCCAGACTTTGGGGGCTTCTTTTGTTCGTATCATTGGTGCCACAGAAGGTGACTGCTCTAGAGTGGCCCTGATAGTCATAATAAGAAGCAATTGGAGTGACATTGGCCCACCCTGACCAGTTGAAGAAATGGCGATGGTTAGGCCTAGCAATAGCAGGCCCTGCAAATACAAACAAGTTTGAGTCCAGTTTTTGGTCGTGTTACCAATCCTCATCGATCCTAGCAAGTTCAACTCTTGAGGATCCCAGGGCAATGTGCGATTCAGACCTTGTATGAGTTTGGCACTGCAATTACTCACTTGAATCTCCTTTGTACATCTGCCTGCACTATAATTAGCAAAATGAGTAACATTGTAACTAGGTACTCCTATTAGACAGGTGCGAAAAGGTTCTGTTGCGGAAGCAAGAGACAAACAAAATGCTGATTGGCCCGTTTTGTTCACCCAGGTAACCCATAGATTTTGTCGGGGCTCAATGCGGTAAAGGGTTTCTTCGCCTACTATAATCTGACAATATGTAAAGAGTACGGCTAACAGGGTAACCACTCGTTTTCCTGCCGTTCCCTTCAAAACTGATGTAAGCATCGCACTCTCGTCTTTCCCCCTCCGCTTTGGGGACGGCCCAAAGAGCAGGCACTAACTTACTTTGGCTATATTAAAAGAACTACTTACCCATATGGTTTTAACTCTCTGGTTTGCTAACCTTACTTACTTCAAGCGGCTACAGAGATAAGCATCGCTTCCTTTTGTCTTGAGCTTTGTAACAATTAAAGCACGAGCTACGCTGCACCCTATTAAAGGCACTGATCACACCAATGCTTCACAAACGATATTCGTCGCCGCCGCTATGGTTAGCACGTGTAACAACTACCTAAAACCTGAGGCTTACAGATCTTACAAAACATCACAGGTGGTATCGGTGACAAGTACCTCCTGGTAACCACTCATATACTCCTCCCTCTATTCAGGTTACTTCTACTTGATTGCTCTGCTCGTGAGAGTCTGCTTGTTGCTCCTTGGCTAACTTGTCTTGCTGATTCAAAGCGGGCTTCACAGCTCAGCTAGGCACCCGGACTGGACCACGATCTGTGGAAACACACATATAACCTCGACCGTTCAATATCACTGGTACGGGTCCAGACCATTCTCCAGTAGTCGGGTCTCTATAGATCACTTTAAACCACGGTAAAGTCGTTGCACTATTGAATTTTAAGTTCTGGTGATGCACCACAACAGGCGGTGCCTCCTGATCACCCATAAGGCACAAATAGTTTAAAGTAAAAAGAACTCAATGCACCCTTGATTGCGCTTCAGTTTCAACTCCTCGTTGTTTATCTAAGTAGTCTTTCAGCACACAATGAGTGCACTCTATCTCTCTGTCAGAGAATGAACAATTCCTGTGGTGTGCTTAATTCCCCACGTCAATAAGAATGATCTCAGCTTTTGACTGACGTAGGCAGGTCCATTATCGGTCTTAATTTCTTCAGGGACCCCCAGTACTGCGAAACACGAAAGCAGATGTTTACAAACATGTTGCGCTTTCTCCCCAGGTAAAGCAGAGGCCCATATCATTTTCGAAAAGGTGTCTATTGTGACATGCATGTACTTCAACCGCCCAAATTCGGAGAAGTGCGTGACGTCCATCTGCCACAGCGCAAGTGCCTGTAGCCCTTTTGGATTTACCCCTTGGCCTATACCTGGTCCTTGGTTTCCACACTTAGGACAGGCCTGTACAATATAACGAGCCTCATTCTCTGTCAGTCCAAATTGCCTTCGCAGACCTCTTGCATTTTGGTGAAAATTCTCAGGACTCTGTCTGGCCTGCTGAAACTTGTCTACTGGAGGCATAGGGCATGCGGGACTGACTAAGTTGTCAGCAATCTGATTGCCGTGCCCTAGTCCCAGATCCCATTGGTGGCTACGTACATGAATGACGCAACAAGGTACGGCCCGTTGAGACAGTACGGTCCGCAACTGGATAAACAGCTTTCCTAATCTAGGATTGACTGCCTCCCTAAGCAAGGCATCCGGTATCCGAGGCACTATCCCGGCTACATAAAGGGAGTCAGTTACAACATTTAAAGGCTCATTTAACCAATTAGTTAAAGCCCAGACCACAGCAGTCAGCTCTAAAATTTGTAGCGAATCTCCATCCTGTCCTTGTATCATATGATGACACCACTGGCCGCCTTCTTGCCAAACACAAACTGCCTTATGCAGCCTCCTGCCTGCATCTGTATACACTGTGATTCCTTCGGCCAGCGGCTTCTCCTGAACTCTGGACTTCTCAAGCCATAGATTACGCTTCAAGAACAGCCACAATCTCCCTTTCGGCTGTCGGGAATGTATCCTCCCATCATAGCCTAACAGAGCTTCCTGTATGGGTAGAGCATGCCTCAACCACCATTCCAAATCTGCTGCTTTGACCGGTATACTGATGTTCTGCGGCTCTTCCCCTGTTATTTCCACTATCCTCGCCCTACCTTTTCTGATTAGCTCTCCCACAGCTTCTGATCTTGTCTGTGTACTAGTCTTTGGCTGCACACTTAAAAACACCCATTCTAGTATGTAAAATAGATCATCGCCCCTAATAGGCCTGTCAGTGGCAAAATCAGGACTATTCAACGATGCTGTACAGGAATGAGTCTCCCCCTTCTTGTTTTGCCACTGACAAACAAGGGCATATGGTGACTCGACAGGGTTACAAATAAGCAAGGAAACAGGTAGGGTTAGCAATCGCCTAGCAGTCCAAGCTGTTTGAAGCTTCTGTACGATGTGTTGCAAAGCTGCTTGCTGCATCTGTGATAGGGTGACTGCTGTGCTGGGATGTGAGCCACATAGTAGTAATGTCAATGGTGCAATGTCAGCATTGGAAATACCAGCACAGTTGCACACCCACTGGATATCTCCAAGTGAAGTCTGTACATCAGTCAATGTGCGCAAATTTGTTGCTAACTCCACCTTTTGTGGTTGGATCTTAGCGTCAGAGATGCGCCACCCCAAATACTTCCATGGTGCAGATCGCTGAACCTTTTCTGGGGCAATAACAAGGCCCTTGCTGGCTAAAACAGTACTCAGCTGTGTCAAGGAATCATCATTGAACGCTTCCTGTTGACAGCAGAGGATGTCATCCATATAATGATAAATGATTGTATTCGGCCATTGCTCCCTGAGTGGAGCTAAGGCCCAAGCCACATAAAGTTGACACAGCGTGGGTGAGTTTCTCATGCCTTGTGGCAAGACAACCCACTCATATCGCTCTGAAGGTGCTGCTTTGTTGGTTACCGGTATCGAAAAGGCAAACCGTTGAGTGTCTCACGGATGTAAAGGTATAGTGAAAAAACAGTCTTTTAGGTCAACAATGATCACATGCCAACCCGACGGAAGCATAGCAGGTGATGGCATTCCGGGTTGTACAGCTCCCGTGGGTTGCATTTGCTCGTTAATCTTACGTAGGTCGTGTAAGAGGCGCCATTTGCCGCTCTTTTTCGGAATGACGAAAATGGGGGTGTTCCATGGGCTGACTGAAGGCTTGATGTGGCCTGCAGCGAGTTGTTCTGCTACCAATTGTCTTGTTATTTGCAGTCACTCTTCCGTCATGGGCCACTGGTCAACCCACACGGGTTCGTTGGAAAGCCAGGTTAGCGGTGGGTTGGGCGACTGCTCACCATTGCCCATAACTAAAAAGGGGTAGGAGTTAGTACAACTCCAATTTGACTCAAAACATCGCGCCCAATTAGGGCTGAAAGAGTTTCGGGCAGCTGCATCACATAGACGTTTAAACTGACCTCCTGCCCTTCAGGAAAGGTTATTTGCACAGGGTATTGGCTCATCATGGCAGTGGAGTGTCCCCCCACACCTGCGATAGCCGTTGTGGGAACACTTCGTGGCCACTCCTCCGGCCAAACACCCGTATTTACGATTGTGATGTCAGCTCTGGTGTCTAGCATGGCATAGATTTGTACTGATGCGTTTTTCTGACTCAACACAACACGCATATTAGGTCGATGGTCCTTCTTTGTAGTAAAACAAACTGCAGGGTCTGTGGAATCAAGACTTCAGTTTTCACGGGAAGTCTTTGCTATAGAATGGTCGATTGAACCCCCTATCACTAGAACCTGCGCTATCTTACTGCCTTTTGGAACAAACAAAGGAGGACAAAGAGTATGGACCATAATATGAATCTGGTCCGCATAGTTTGCATCAATAACCTTAGGAACAACTAGCAGTCCCTTAACACCGGCAGAAGAACGTCCCACTAAAAGTCCTTTCATTCTGCCGTTTGAATTAATCCTTGGCCCGACTGCATTTCTAGGGGTCTCATGTACGGTCGTGTCATTAAGGACAACGTCTATTGTGGTTGCCAAGTCGATTCCCAAGCTGCCTCTTGTTGCGGCTTGAGGCTGTTGTGAAAAACTCTTACTTTGTTCGGAGGATTCATTTGTTTCCACACATGGCCTCTGTCCGCGATCCTCCTCTCATTTCCCGAACATACTTTTGTGGCATGGGTATCCTTTTGACATTTCTCACACCAGACGGAGCCACGGCAGCAACGTCTGATGTGCCCCTTTGCCCCACGCCGATAGCAAATACGGCGGACTGACGATTGCACCTGCAGAGGACTGTTTTGTTGCACTGCAGCTGCAAGTGGCTGGACAACATCTCTGACCGTGCCTTGCATGGCAGCAGCGACCGTCGCCTGTTGCTTTTGTTCTCCAGCCCTCTCAACCCTGGACAGCATGTCTTCAGCTCCTGCCCCTCTCGGCAGTCCTGCCAGAAGATGTTTTGTAGTCTTATTGGCGTTGTCAAAGGCTAACACATGAAACATTTGCTGCTTGGTTTCGTCATTTAAATCTTGATGATTCATTAACACATTATACAGCTGGTCGATGATGTTGCTGTAAGTTTCAGTGGCTCCTTGCACTACAGTTCTGAAAGATGGAGCGGACGAACCAGGCAGTGCAAAGAAAGCTTCCAGGGCAACACATGCTGACAATTGAAGCACATGGGCAGGGAAGGTCAATTGTCATTCCAGGCTAGCATAAATTCCTTGTCCGGTAAGTATGTCCACTGTTACTCCATGATAAGGATCTTGCTGGTCCCGATGTCTCATCGCCTCATCCATAGCCTGTTGTGCCCACGCTGCTCCCCACAACAAGAACTGAGTAGGGGTGAGTAACAATCGCATTAAACTTCGACAGTCATATGGACACATCAGGTCAGCGGAGTAAATCCGGGTAACAATTTGTCGAGTGGCCTCAGACTTCACCCCATATTGTGTTATGGTGCTACGGGCTTGTTGCAAAATCTTCCAGTCACGTGGTTCCCATTTGCTTTGTCCATTAACCTCTACCACAGAACAGGCTAACGCTTGTGTACCTCCCATAGATGTGGCAAAGTCCCACTGTCCATCTAGGATGGCATCTCTTATAACACCGCTCCAGTGGGTAGGTGTGATCAGTGCCGGAGGCCCAGCTAAACATCTCGGAGAGGAAGCCTCATTTTCGCGGTGGGGGAGGTTGGTAATGATTGACATATGCTAGAACTGCAAGCTCATGTCTTGAAGACTCTGCAAAACTGAATGCAAAAGATCGCATGGTTTTTTTCCTTGCAATTTGTTCTGGCCGCCATCAGAGGGCGTCGGGAGTGGAGACGCCTCGCTGGAAGGTGGCAGTGGTGGATAGAGAGGAGGGGCCTATATTGCAGGCCACGCCCCAGGAGGGGCCGATGTTGTAAGCCACGCCCCTTCTCCCTCCCCCTCTGGGTTTGATACTAGCCACTCCTCCCCTCTTCCGGAAGGCAGTCGCTCCTCCCCTCTTCCGGAAGACTGTCGCACTTCTGCGCCCGACTCCTCCCCGCTCCCCGGGGGCGGTCGTACTACCGCGTCCGACTCACATTTCAAGTTGATCTCTCTAGCGGCAACTTCCGGTGGGCCACCCCCCTCTGCGCCCAGACCGGAACCGCGCTCCGCACTCACTTGAATCTCGGCAATTGTGTTACAAATGATCCCAGTCATCCTTCTAACGGCAGGTAGCCCGAAAACCCGTGCTAATGTCCCAGGCTTAGGCGCGTGATCTTTCCCGGGCTCCGGAGCTAGCATCTGAGCTGCAGCACACGCCACCTCTCGTTCAGCTTTCATGGCTTTTAAGGTCTGTAATACTGTTCGCCAGAGCTCGCAGACGGCTTTTATCTCCTTATCCTCCCCAGTTATCGTCCTTTCCCACATTGTCTCTCCTAACTCTTGCCATTCCGAGACGGAAAACAGTAGCGGGGTATCCGCAAAGTGACCCCATCGTTGCCCCAGTTTAATCAACTTCATGAGCTGCTTTGCCGTTGCATCTATTCCTCTCTTAGAGTGTATACCGACGAGCAACGTTGCCGCAGCATCCACCTCCATGCCTGCGACCACGGCCTCCACGTTAAAATTTAGCTGCGCCAGGCAGCCCCAGTGTGGCTCAAAAATTCCTGGGAGTCGGCCGTCCGTGTCTGCCCTGCGCGTTCGCACCCAGGCAGGACCCTCCCAGCCGTTGTTCCCACATCCCCTCTCTAGCTGCTCACCGCAGACCAAGGGACTCCTGCAGGGAAACTGTCCATCCACTGCTACCAAATGTTGGCGTGGGTTACGGATCCGTTGTAATGATGTGACCCCAATATGAGTATGATTGTTCACCTTTATTAGTCAGCAAAAACAGGGTTTATATAGCAAAACTATTACAGCATCTGAATGGTTAAACCCCTAATCCATATATAGGCAAAACTACTGCAACTCGTTGTGATTGGTGCAGAGCTGCATCTCGAAGTGAAAACAGTACTGTGGCAGGAAACGACAGAGTGGCAGGAAGGAAGTGACAGTGTGGCAGGAAACGGTGACGTTCCCCCTGCTCCAGTGTACTGAGCTTGTCACTCTGCCTTCCCAGCAGGGTTCAGTGTCAGCCGCTCCCAAGGCTCACTTCCGGATCGGAACCTGGGTTGCTCAACGCACCAAGCTATGTCCCCTCTTGTCCAGCCAGGACTCCACAATAATCGTTTCCAATTTCCTACATTATTTTCATTATTAGTATCTCTACACTGAATTGAAAGCTTCACCATTCTTATGAACTTGAACAGACTCTTTTGCTGGAACTGTGACAGGTAATTAATTTTATTTTTCTTGCTAATCCTTTCAGCACAGGGAAGAATTGGAAAGATTTAAAATTATACTCTAGTGAGAAGTCCATCTTGAAACTTTTTATACTTTCCTAAGGGGCCAGAGCTTTTTTCCTAAGAACTGATCTGAGTCTTGCAGATGAAGAAACAGGACTGACCAGCATTACCATTTAGTAATACAGTACAATAGCAGTAGCAGTAGCATGTAACTTTACCATTACTCAGGCTTTCTTTCTGCTAATTACTCCTTTAGAATGGCATGAAAAATATCCGGTACTGACGAAAATATATACTAGCTTGAACAATACAGCTCTTCTCACAGAGTGATCTGGAAGACCGTGGTCAGGAGCAAGCTCACTATGGACTGTCCTAGTCATATGCCTCTTCTCAGAATCTGTTACATCCATTTAAAAATATGACTTTTGTGATATTGGTGCTCAGTTCATTTTATGCCATAAAACACACTATAGTTCCAATGAAGCTTTTCAAGAAAAGCCCTGATAATTTTGAGGCTTGATATAATTTCAAAAATTACTAGGCCCACTTCTGTCACACCAAATATCTTATTTTATTTGGATTTGGTGCCTTTAGTTGTCTAGCTAGCCTAAACACACAGATTTGAGCTGTAGACTCATTGCATACAACTGAAGTTTAAGTTCAAAGTCACTGTTTCACTGACAGTTCTTCAAAAATATTTCAAATTTGTAGGACCTTGCAATTCATAAATGAAAATAATCACTTCAAAGTTATTTACTTTGAATAAGTGTTACTTGATTTTTTCAAGTGTGTCTAATGACTGCAAAATGTTAAATTATAAATCATGTTTCACAGTTGAACACCTCGATGTTTTCAAGGCTCCAAGTTAGTTTTCAAAATATTTTCAAATTTTGGCTGGTTTCTGTAGCGATTTTTTTAAAAGATATCACAAGTACACAACACCTTAAATAAATCTTATGTGGGATAACAATGAATGCAATGGCAGCACAAAGGTATCTTGACCTGAAGATAGGTAGGAGAGGAATCAAAGAAATAAGGAGGCGTTGTTGATGGCTAAAACATCCAGCCTCTGACTAATTCTTCTTCACATTTTCTCAGCCACCCTCGATTCACAATATCAATTCAAATACAAAGTCAATTGCATCAATATTTTGTATCAGAAATGCAGGAATGCATGTATTTACAGCCAAACTAAGAATACTTTGTATAAGAGTTCTCAGAGATACTCACATATAAACTTCTCCTCCTGCCCATACCATTTCAGCTCATCATCTCAAACATATTTAAGTTAGGTGTATGTTTTCCATAGTCACTATAAATAACTTGGACAAGATTTTTTAAATCCTACATACGCAGAAAGGCAGACAGCTCTGTGCTGGACTCACAAAATCATGCTGTTCAAAATGACAACTCATAAAAATACATCCTGTTTTTCATTTATTATTTCTCACCCCTCTCCTCAAGCATCTTTTTTTTCCTCTACATTACTCTTCCTCCTCTGCACATGCCAGCTGAATTAGCAAGCAATCATCAGATGTTATCTTCCTCTATGGAGCCAAAATTGTGCTCTTAAAGATAGTAAAAATTTTGTTCCTGCCCCTGGCAGGAACATTTCATAGGAAATGTACGATTCATTTGAGGAATCTATAGAGGCTATTTTTAATCTGTTCCGAGTAGAGAAGAGGATACTCTCTTTTCCTGGCCTGTTTTCTTCTTTCCATCATCTTTCCAGAATAGCATCTCTGTTGAATATTCTCCCTCTTTCCATTATTCTGGTGCAGGTAAGAAAACAAAAGACAGGAAACAAAAAGGAGCATCATGGCTTTGAGGCAAAGCAACTTCACATCCTGCTTCTTCAAAATCGCCCGCATTTTACAGGTTAACTTTGTAGAGTTTTCACTATATATCATACTTGAAACAATAATTGCTCTATGAATTAAAATGTAATGAGAATTCATCTCCTTTGGGACCAGACTGCTTGCCTGGCAATGTCACTGTGGCATAAAATGCTAGAGAATCATAAATGGGACTGAAAACTACGTTTGTTCTCACAGGGTGGTCCCACTGATTTCCATGAGACTGCTTAGTACACAATGCATTACACAGTGCATGCAAAAATTATAGTACTTGTTCATTCATTAGTGTGAGAGCAGTGGGGTTTTTATGCCCAAACCAGCAGTAGTACATGTCACATATCCTAAGGAGAAAAACTTGTAGATTTGGTGGTTTAGCAGCCATTTTTCTTCTCTAATTCTTTGGATTTCCTCCAAGTGGCAGTTCAAAACTGTCCTTGCAACTAATTGCCTCATTACCAAGGAAGGTGACAAGAACTAGACAAGGACACTTCCACTCCTGAATCTTGCACTACGTCCTCATTCACTATTGTGCCTTGTTTCGGTCAAAAGGGACTCTGTAGTTGTGAGACTGGAACATCCAGTAAGGTAGCCAGCTTCACCTTCTAACTATGAAGTTACAAAATACTGGTCACTCTTTCCCACTGTGGGTGGGAAAGAGGGTGTTTTAGATGCCTTATTGCTTGTCATGGCCTAGAATTATTTTGATCTAATAACATGCTATTGTATTTATTAAATTTTCAGCTAGAAACTTTCTGCTTCCTTTCCCCGTTGCTATCAGTCCCTGCAGATGCTGTATGCAGCAGGCATATACTTTGAACTTCCTGCAAGCATTCATTGCAACACCATCTTTTCTGATTGTCTTTCTTCCACTGTTGGAGAACTAGCCTGATTGTTCTGTTGCTTCACTGGGAACATTTAAAGTATCTGCAGTGAGAAGCCAGGCTATGAAAATGTGATGATATAAACCCTACTGGAAACACAGCACATGAGCTTCTCACAGCTTCAGTTGCAAAAAGATGTTTTATGGATACTAAAATGATCTCAGTGCTAAGGGGAATTCCAGACTCTTGGGCATAGTTGTAATTATTTCAGGGAGAGAAAGAGGCTGAATCCCCTTTCAAGGAGCTGCCAGCCTTCAAGATCTGCCAAAAAAGCACCAGCATCACTCGAAAGAGTTCCTTGTTGTCAGACACCTGTAGAGACATCATGTTCAGCCAACTCAGTGAGCACCCTTAACTGGAACAGTTTATGGTTAGGCTCTAGATGCCTGCTTTGTTAAAATCTTTTATGAAGGTAATTCCATCACTATGAAAAGTTATTTACTGACACAGAAGGACTCTATGGGAAAGACCAGTTGTTCAGCTCTGGAAGAGCTGTCAGTGATGTCTTCCAGAATAGAAGGCAACAGAAAGCCATCCAACCCAAAAGCGCAAGTCCCTGCTTGTTCCACGGTGGGCACAAGGCAAGATCCTTTTCACAGCCCCATCAGGGTCCAGTTGCAGGGGTGCACTCACAACAGCTCAGCTGCAGCTCCACCTTGTGACAGATTTCAGGCTGGTCCCAGAAACCATCCCCAAAGTCCAGCTCCTTCATTCAAGTGGAAATAGGTCACAAGACAGAACTTAACTTTTAATCTAGTGTGGAAGGCAAGCTAACAAACAGGAGGCTGACTTAAAAAAAAAAAATCAGAAAGGAAATACAAGATCTCTTTTGATTTATTTACACATATACCACCTTTCCATTTTGTTAACTTGGGAGAGGGGAGAAATACCCTAGCAGGAGATTAAAACACCTTGTGAAGGCAGCGAGCTGTGAGGAAGACTCAAATTGTAAGATGTTATAGCTTTAGACCTTAGTTTCTTGTAGAATAGCTGAGCTAAAATAATTCGACACACTCCACTGCAGGAAATGAGCAACAAATCTGCCAGTGTACAAGATGTCTAGAGATGAACTCAGAAACGGAAGTCTCCCTTTCACTACTGTATGGCAGAAACTTCTCCTCTTGTCTCTATGCTTTGCAGCAGCACAGAGGGCTGTTTCAGTATAATGTCATGCTATTTAGGTTAGCAATTTCCCAAGGTAGGCAGCGATATTATTCTGGTCACTTTGGAAACTCATCAAGGGAAAAATGATAAAAATCAGAACAGGGCATGTTTTCTTCTTCTTCTGCTACTATAGAGCTAGAAAAGAAATCTCAAAAGGTACCTACCCCAGGAAGTAAGAGGTCCAAACAACACAGAAAGAGTTGCTACACAGCAAGAGAAACCTTTAAGCAGATCAACAACTCAGCATAGTAGGCAGCCATGGCAGAGTGGAAAATAAAAACTAAGCTAGGAAGCCTTGCAGCTAAAATACTTCAAAAGGCACACCCTAGAGGATTAAACCCAAAAGAATCACACTGTCATGATTCTAATCCAATCTGTGGAAGATAATCTGTAAGGGAACTTTTTTTTCCCCAACCAAGCCACTCTTCATCTGACAATATATTAAAAATAATAAAAAGGCCAATCTGAAACTCACTGCCAGAATAATCATACACAAAATAGTGTCCTTTATCTTGTTTTTCATAGTGAACTTTCCTACTGCATCCAACTTCCTACAAGCTTGCAAGACTCTGTATGACAGAAAATCATTGAGTATCAACTGCAAAGGAAAGAAAATGAAGCATAAGCAGCTGTCCTGGGTTTGGCCAGGACAGGGTTAATTTTCACCGGAATCCAGGAAGGGGCACAGCCGGCCCGGCTGACCCCACCTGGCCAAACAGAGCCGGGTATTCCATACCATGTGCCGTCATGCTGGGTTCCGGTGGGGGGGAGCGGGGCGGCAGGAACTCACTCACGGCTCGGGAGCGCGCAGCAGCAGCGGTCATGGAGAGTGGCTCTGTGGGTTGTGCGGTTTGTGTTGTTTTCACCTTATCTGTATTGTAGTTGTTCCTGTTCCCTTTGTTTGCTGTTCTGTTAAACTGCCCTTATCCCGACCCACCAGTTTCTGCCTGTTTCTTTCCATTCTCCTCTGCACCCCACCAGGGGGAGGGGCGGCTGCATGGCGCTTTTGTTTCCGGCCACCGCAAAACCATAACAGCAGCCTTATGGTTGTCAGAAGGTTATTCTAGAAGGTTCCATCAAGTGATATATTGACATAATTCATAGTGAATAAGACAGTGAGCATATGCACCACTGCATTCTGCCAAAGGCAACTAGATCAACTTCTATACGCCACCTGGACACTTACAAGTCTATGTAAGTCGGATGGAATCCAAGAGTGCTGAGGGAACTGGCAGAGGAGCTGGCAAAGCCACTCTTCATCATCTATCAGCAGTCCTGGCTAACAGGGGAGGTCCCAGATGACTGGAGGATCACCAGTGTGACACCCATCTACAAGGAGAGCTGGAAGGACGATTCTAGGAACTATAAGCCTGTCTGCCTGACCTCTTCTAGGAACTATAAGCCTGTCTGCCTGACCTCGGTGCCAAGGAAGATTATGGAGTGATTCATCCTGAGTGCACTCACTGGGCATGTGAAAGACAATGAGGGGATTAGGCCCAGCCAGCATGGCTTCATGAAAGGCAGGTCCTGCTTAATCAACCTGATCTCCTTCTACGACAAGGCGACCTGCCTAGTGGATGAGGGAAAGGCTGCGGATGTCGTCTACCTGGACTTTAGTAAGGCCTTTGACACTGTTCCCCACAGCATCCACCCGGAGAAACTAGCTGGCCATGGTTTGGATGGGTGTACTCTTCGCCGGATAAAGACCTGGCTGTATGGCTGAGCCCAGAGAGTGGTGATGAATGGAGTGAAATAGAGCCCGTGGTCGGTCACGAGTGGTGCTCCCCAGGGCTCAGTTTTGGGTCTGGTCTTGTTTAGCATCTTCAACAATGATCTGGAAGAGGGGATTGAGTGCTCCCTCAGTAAGTATGCAGATGACACTGAGTTGGGTGGGAGTGTCAATCTGCTTGAGGGTAAGAGAGATCTGCAGAGCTATCTGGACAGACTGGATCGATGGGCCGGGGTCAGTTGTATGAGGTTCAACATGGCCAAATGCCAGGTCCTGCACTTGGGTCACAACTACCCCATGCAACGCTACAGGCTTGGGGAGGAGTGGCTGGAAAGATGCCCAGCGGAAAAGGACCTTGGGGTGTTGGTTGACAGCTGGCTGAACGTGAGCCAGCAGTGTGCCCAGGTAGTCAAGTAGGCCAAGGGCATCCTGGCTTGTATCAGGAATAGTGTGGCCAGCAGGAGTAGGGAGGTGATCGTGCCCCTGGACTCAGCACTGGTGAGGCTGCAGTTGGAGTGCTGTGTTCAGTTTTGGGCCCCTCACTACAGGAAGGACATTGAGGTGCTGGAGCGTGTCCAGAGAAGGGCAACAAGGCTGGTGAAGGGTCTAGAGAACAAGTGTTATGAGGAGCAGCTGAGAGAACTGGGGCTGTTTCGTGTGGAGAACAGGAGGCTGTTATCTTGTTAAAATCAAATCAAAGTGAGTCAATCAAATCGTTTATTTTAATAATTCTGAAGACTTGCTATATTTCATCTATAGTATTTGCTATAGATCCTGTTTCAACTGCAAATAAGCATTTGGTTTGAGTATTCTGAAAGCTTTTCTTTACATTGAAATGTTCACTTTTACTTTTTTTCTTGGTAGTGGTAATCTCATTGAAAGGGACCTTTATGCTCAATCAGTTCGTATTTTAATGACTCAGGTATTTTCCTCTGAAAAAGTAATTTGAAAAATATTCAGCCAGCTGTGCTTCTGTTGATGTGACTGAAGAGTATCTTTGTGCAAGGCTGATCTTCTGAAACATTCCTCCCATAATCAAAGGATATTGAAAGAAATCTTATATAACAAGTACAACTGGAGCAAATTTACGTGCTGCCTTCCTGGCACAAGCCTTACAATTACCTTATCTTATTTGGCACCATTACAGATATAGTTTGAAATCTCAGCACTGTCTGTCAGGCACCTAAAAATATTTTGATTTACAGAGGTACATATTTGTTCTGGTTGCATGTCTTTGTTTTGTTAGCGGTCTCTACGATACATCTTCATTTACTAAAACATGGATATCGCACATCTGGTGAGTCCCACCAGAGTTCTGAAATCAAATGCCATTCACAACAAAATTGCCCAATTATTTCTTTGAATAGCGGATTGTGTTTAATAAATGTGCATTATATTTGAAAATAACAATAGGACAAATACAGTGAGGAATATCATATTAATGGTGTGATTATGTTACTGTAAAGGGCAGAGTCAGGTAACTCTGAGCCATTCAGTTTTGACAGAAACATGCTGGGATTATCCCATATCACTTACACTCTGAAGTAGCATTGCCCTCTTTGCTCTTTCCGACTCAGTTCTTTGGGAATTTTTATCTGGTTCTTTTCAATTTCCTTCTGACTTTCTTCAAGACTCAAAAAGGAAGACACTACAGTACAAATTAGTTCCGGTTTTTTCCTCAAATATTTCTTTCTTCCTCTGAATAATTATTATCCACACCATCGAGGAATGCCTTCATAGCACAGAAAGAAAAAAAAAATAAAAGAAAGAATCAAAAGAACAAGATAGTTTAATGTAAAAGACTTTAAAACTATATCCTTCTGCTGAGGTTTGAAAGTGTACAGAAAAAAAGGAATACAGCAGTTAACCTTGTTTCTAGGGTTTGCTATAAATTGAAGTTTTGTTGTAGGAAAAGAGCCTGCTCAAAGCAGAGATTTTTAATGTGGTTTTATGTCTTCAATTAATATTTCTTTACATATATTCCTTAATCCAAGTGTAAAACACTAAATAATTTAAATATCAATCATCCAAATAACTGAAATATCAGAGTTGCATTAATAACCGTGTTTTGTGGGTTTTTTTCTTCAGTTCATTGATCAAATACCTTTTAAGAAGAAATTGACTGATAAAATGAAGAGTTCATGAGAATAAGAAAATAAGAACTTTTTTTTTTCTTCTGGCTTCTGAAGTTTCGCAGTTACTCTGACTCTGACCAACATCTCCCTGGTGTTTCTGGTTCCCTCCCTAGAGAGAAAACAGGAGTTATACAATTCTGCATATAGCAAAGTGATTAAATGTTCAATTAGAACAGGCATATCAAAGGTTAATTCCACAGGAGAACTACACAAATTAATTCTAGTTTTGCAGATCTTTGAAATAATAAAATGTCTGAGCTATGCTTAAGCAAGAAACAAAAAAGGGAGGAGGTGATCAGAGGATCCCTGGAAGTCTGCTGATTAATGATCCTTTCCCATACTTAAATCACTATTAATTTAATCCTCACAAGCATCCATAGTTTAATTATATATTTGACTAGAAAATAGTAGAAGATAATAATAAAAGAGTTGTAGATTCACTCCTCAATCTTGCATAAAGCCACTGAACAGAGGAACTTAGGAAACCTGTGGAAAGATACAGATTATGGAAAGGAGATGACTGGCTAACCAGACCCGAGCTATAGACATCCTGCATTTGCCAGTGGTGTCTTGGGGTGCATTAAGAGGAGTGTGGCCAGCAGGTTGAGGGAGGTACTCCTCCACCTCCACTCTGCCCTAGTGAGGCCCTATCTGGAGTACTGCGTCCAGTTCTGGGCTCCCCACTTCAAGAAAGATGAGGAGCTACTGGAGAGAGTCCAGCGGAGGGCTACGAGGATGATAAGGGGACTGGAACATCTTCCCTACGAGAAGAGGCTGAGGGAGCTGGGCTTGTTCATCCTGAAAAAGAGAAGGCTGAGAGGGAACCTTATAAATGCCTGTAAATATCTGAAGGGTGGGTGTCAGGAGGATGGGACCAGACTCTTTTCAGTGGTGTCCAGTGACAGGACAGGGGCAACCGGCACAAACTGAAGCAGAGGAAGTTCCATCTGAACAAGAGGAAGAACTTCTTCACTCTGAGGGTGACGGAGCAGTGGAACAGGTTGCCCAGGGAGACTGTGGAGTCTCCTTCTCTGGAGATATTCAAAACCCATCTGGACAAGGTCCTGTGCAGCCTGCTCTGGGTTACCCTGCTTTGGCAAGGGGGTTGGACTAGATGATCCACAGAGGTCCCTTCCAACCCCTATGATTCTTTGATTCTCTGAACAGTTGTAATTAAGGCTTTCATAAACCGTGTAATGCTAGAGGCTGTCAAGATTCAAGTTTATACACTAGAAAGGTAACCAGAAATTAAGACACTGAAGTAATTTGGACAATATGTGGAGTTTAATTTGATTGTTGGTACAGGAAAACATCTGTTTATCGGGAACCATAAATCTTTACAACATTCAAGAATCACACAAATAAATTTCTGTTTTAAACAGAACAGATTGGTTTGGGCAGCATAGACACACAGAGCTCTCATAGATGTTGCTAATATTTCCTGGCATAAGCAAGATTAGCCATACAGGAAGCCAGAATCCACCCCTGGATTTAGTATTTTTGACAGAGGGTCTAACATCTGAGTCAAAGGGCTGCATTCAAAGGAGAGAATCACAGGCTAAAGCACAGGAAGACAGGACAAGAAACTACCTCTAAGGCTACAAATGCTTGTCTTTTGAACAGGAGCTTTGGATTTCCTTTTAACCAAAAAATTTCAACTCCTCCCACTTTGAAATAGGAGAAACACTTGAAAATAAATGGAAGAAATCTCTTTCTGAAGGTTATATTATTGCTAGCAATAGGCATCTTTTTGCCACAGCCTCATGCCTGTGAATTGTCTGCTGAGGACACCTGTGAAAAAGACATCCGAGTACTTAGTGATGCTAAAGCTGAGGGAGGAGCTTGTTTTTTTCTCGAAACCATTAATTACAACATGGAGGAAGAAAATTACTTAGTGTTCTGCAAAATACAAAATGTTCTTCTAATTAAAATCTTCAGAGAGATGTTAAAACCATTTTCATGAGCAAATGATACATATCCGTAGAGGCAGTGATGATTTTAAAGGAAAAGGCAACAGGCAAAATTTAAGCAGCCAGACTCCTCCCTATTTGGAAGTCAACGGTAAAATTCTCAGTGACATCAATGAGGACATCAGGCCAGAAGCAACTGCTTTTGAAAATTGCATCCTATGAAATCCCCACTGACTATGTGACCATGTCATACAGAAATGGCAAAGCACTACGTAAGTAATAGAGGGGCAGGAAAAGTACAAGAATCAGTGAACAGCTTGAGAAACAACAGCATTCACACCTTTCAAACATTATGTCAGGAATGACTTTCATGTGCACACCCCTGAAGTGCAGCTTTCTGTCCTTTCTCTTCATGCAGGCAAATAATTCTTGCGTCAGCTGCAGTGGACTGAAATCCGCTTTGCAAAACTCCCTTCTGCCAGCGGTTCTGTGCACTGCAGTCTGCAGCACAAACTCTACATATGCTGCCAGTTCATGACACGACACCTTTTCGTCTGTTCTCATCACTCATTCTAGTCCACAGAAATTGTGTGCGTCTAAGGTTACCGGAGTGAAAGTGACATCTCTCTGACCTGTTCCCCCCACCCTCTGCCAACCAGCAACAGGCAGGGCACTGTTTATGCCCACTGCTTAACATCCTGGACTAGCACCATCAGTCCCATCTGCAAGACTGAGCGATGGCAGTGCTTTACCCCTTAGCTGGTGAGCTTAGTGGTCATGGAGCACATTTGGAGACCAATACTCTTGCCACATTGCTCCCTGCACAACAAATTAGTTCACTTATTTGATGGAGCTGTCTGAGTAGAAATATTTTATCCTTAATGAGAAGAAAGGCTGTCTCCCTCTATGAGTAATAACCTGAAGTTTTATGAAATATTGGCCTCCTCCTCAACTTTTGGCAGTGCTGCACTTTTAGTTTATGAATGAGTGTATTTTGTATTGATCCTGCCTCATTATGATTGCCAATAATTTTATCTCCTTCACTTTATTATCACTGTGATGGATGGGATCTCTTGAAATAGATTTCATTTATTTTTACTATTCCTATTACTTTCTTTTTAATTTATCTGTTGCTGTGCTAAATAAAAATCACAAAAATATTGAGGTATTAAATTTTTGTAAAGGCATGCCTTGGGATTAATATTCCACAGTTTGATAAAATCACAGAGCTGCCCACTAAACATAATACACTGGAGCGTAAAAAGCAATATATTCATTATAACTGAATGATAAAAAAAGAACTTTCATGTAATGCACACATGTGCCAGATGTAGGGGGAAAATATTTACCCAATCAAAGCAATAAATATCATTTATCATCTTGAATATTAAAAGGAAATCAGTATACAGAATACTAAGTCCAGTCCTTTGTGACAATTAACTAATCCCTCTCCTCTTCCTCTGATTCAGCCTCCCCCAGTTTCCTCCACCTTCTTGTGAATTGAACTACAAAATAAGAGTGGATCTTCCACATACATAAATTAATATTATAGCATGTGTAATAGCATGTATAGGATGCAATCACAACAATAATGCAGCTCACAAGTCTGATTTCAGAGGGATAGCAATATAATTGTCCATAAGTTTCTATTTATATTTATCTCAATTAGCCACTCTCTCTTACATAAATAAGACTCCAGTCATTTTAAAGGATTTCTACATAATCCAGTTTCCTCAAGTATCAATGAAAATTAACTGCATGAAATGCTCTTGCCACATCTGAAAGGACAGATTAGGAGCTGCAGAGGTTTCCATCTAACCGCCACCCTTGACTATGTCTAACAAGGCACAGCTGATTAGCGTTTTTCTAAATCCATTTTTTGCCAGGAATTTGTTCCCCCTGAACTCAATCAGAGTTTTGCCAGTGGCTTCAATAACAGAGGATGATGGGTAACTCATTTTCACTTCTGATAGAACTCATTACATGGCTATGCATTCTTATCCTTGGACACAGCACAAAACAGATCAACACACATTAAGACACAGGATAATGAACTTGCTGTGAATCTCTGTTTTCAACGACACAACCATACGTACACTTTTACACTCTCAAGGAAGCTCCTTTATCTGCACAAAAAGGCATGATTAATACCAGAAATAATGTTTTAGTAGCCTTCATCACAAGCAGTGTATTGAAGACATGGTACCATGAGTTGATGAGGTTAGACACATTAAAATAAAACCCCTGAGGTCAAGGCCAGGGCTTCATAAAGGAAACCCTCATCTTCCATGTTTAAATCTTTTAATACACAAGGGAAAGATCTGCCTATGTGTCACCACTAGCACCTTGGCCATTTTCTGCAGTACAGCAGACACTAATCATGCCTGCACAAAATGCCAGAAACTAATTCATTGGATTTTGCAGTCTTTCTCCATCAGACTTGGAAGATAAGACCAGCATGTCTTCTCTTCATCTCTGAATCACAAAGTCAGACAAAAATGCCAGAAGGCGTTTATATTCAGATGCTCGACAAAATTGCGTTAGTGTTTCCCACGCTTGTAAGGTTTCACTGGAGTCTCAGAGGCATGCACACACACATCTGTAAGACCTAGCCAAAACGATCACCTCTCTGACTTACCTGTGAAATATTTGCTGGCAAAAGAACGCAGTGCTGTTACTCAGTGCTGGGAAATGAGACGCAGAACTATGTTTCCTATATAAGGATATCCTTGATGAACATGTGTACAGCTTTAAATATCACTGGCTATGCTTCAGAAAATCTGTAGCCAACGATACTAAGGACAATAACTAAGAAATTGCAAATAAGATCCACAGCAACCTGCAAAATGTTGCAGTGTGGCACAGGTTATGGCCCTTGAATGCACTGCGGAACAAAAGTGTTCCTCTCCCATTCAAAGTGACTGGTTCTTCCTGGGAACTAATGACAGCAGCATCCGTCCCTTTGGTGAGCACGTTGCACACCAAAGACTTTCAGCAGGTTGCATGCGAGTGTGGGCACAGACTCTGATCTCCACCGATGCCACAGAAATCTAGGAGTAGTCCGGTGAAAATCTTCAAGCTACTTCAGACATATTGCAGGGCAGACAGCAGTAGAACCTGGCCACAGGATCAGCAAAATTCCACATAAATGCAAGTTTCCTGCAGTGTACTGGTTTTTTTCGTGAGAAACTGACACTATTATTTTGCCACAATAAATGGATGCCTTATGTAAAGATGAAGATTGACTTGTGTAAGGAAAATGTTGTAAGAGGAGTTTCCTATTGAAACCTGCAAGCAAATCTGAATGGAAAACCTGTTTAGAAAACAATGCTTTGGCCAAACAACAATGCCATATTCAGTAGCTGTGAATACAGCAAGTACTGTGTGCTGTGCAAGGGAAGAAGAACTGTCATGGCTGCTGCTTGCAAAAGCACGGCAGCACTTGCGATCAGCTCAGTCAGTGGATTCAGAATGGGGCTGGTGGCAAATCTCACAGGATTAATGGGCAGGCAGTGAGAAATATGGCAAGTGCAAATATCACTTGGAAAGATGAAGATTGCCCACTGTAAAGCAAAGAGACTTAAAAAGAGGCCCAAATGCAGCAAAAAAATGAATGCTGAGGGAGAAATACATCACATTTATCCTGCACTTCTCTTTTCTCTGCATCTGCCTGTTGGAAAAAGAGATGCTGTATGGAAAAAAAAAAGTGTCAGATTTCACTTTTTACACCAGATGTATGTTTCCATGCCTTAATACCTCTAAAATTTAGACTTAACCACAGCCAGAGACTGTGAATCTAAAAGAAATGAGTACCAAATCTCATTCTCAAGGGTTAAAGCCACATCCAGCTACTACGGATTTTCAAAATTGTAATGTCACTCTTTAAGAAAGTGTTCTGGAACATAATAAGCACTAGTATGGAAATTTCCTGTTCCAGTTACTCATTTTTAGATAGTTATTTCATAAATAGAAGTTCACCCCTGCTGTTTTCTTCTTTGGAGAAAAATGACCTGATTATTCACAAATACCACAAACAATTTTCACCAAAAACACTGTTCAGAAAACACTTCAGATGTTCAAACATCTAGTGGGATAGAAACATCATCTGAATAATAAATCAACTCTGAGGAAATGGACCACATTTAATACTCGGTTGTCAGTTCTATCCACCATCACTTCGATTTCTGAAGTGCACCATGACTGACTCCACACTTTTGCAAGGGGAAAGTGTTGGAAGGCTGAACTCCAGGACCAAATATTTGAGCACCTTTCTCAGTTTCCTTTGGGGGATGTTCTTGTAGTTCACACTTACTCACGTAACAGATATTGGAATACTCTGTACTGCAGTACTAATTATTGCCACCTCAGCAGAATCAGTTGAATTATACCTTCCAAAGGTTGCCTTCTGAAAACTAAACAGCTAGCAGTACAACTCAAAAGAGAAAAAAAGAAATTCCTTTTTAAATAGGGCTTCATCGCTCCATGCTCTCCAAAGTACAATGCTTCACAAGACCAAGAGCAAAAACAAAACTCTAGTATACTAAAAGCTATTTGATTCCTTGTTTCCTCACCTCCAGGAGCTACAGCCAATGCTCCTCAGTGGGAAAGACACAGTCAGGCATGTGATTGCTCTGCCTTTGTGTGAGTCCTTCCAGTCTCTGGTACACTTATTGCCACGAGCCAACTCCCCTTGCCTTCCTTAAAAGCAGTAGTATCTTCTCAGCATGATGAAACTAGCCAAAGTTGAGGTGGCTGTGTCCTTTTTCACGTCTTCCAACCTGTTCTCCAGAGATTACTGGAAAACTTCTACCTCTTGCGCGTAATTCATTTCAGGAGCTTTTCACAGCCTTTTTTGTTTAATTCTGTGGTGCTAAATGAACTACAGACATTTCCTGATTGTTACACAGGTGGTTTAAGCGCTGGCTGTGCAGACTGGAGGGGCAGGGGGGTGAGATCATGGAGGTATTCTGCGACTTCCCTCTCAAACTTGCTTCAGGTTTGCTGGCCTTCAGCTTCAGGTGTTGAGAATTTCAGGGGATTCGCACTCCATGAAGAGAGAACAGAGTTGACCAAGTAATTCAACACCTCCCTTTTAGCATCCATGCAGGCACACACACACAAAAGCACAGAGTATACATCCTGGCTTTTGCAAAGATGGCAAAAATCTGCTGTTCATACAGGTAGCTCTGAGGCAAAATTATCACACTAAGGGAGTCACTGCTGGCTTTGTACTACGCTTGGCATTGATCTGTGCCTGTAGTACAGCATAAAATGCAAGACTGCTTCCCACATTTTCATCTCTTCTAATAGAGAAAATTCCACCATACATTATTCATTCTGGTAGGTTTGCTGGGTGGAATTTTTTTAGTCTTTTTAGTGTGAACTATATGCTTCTTTAGTCTGACCTCCTGGAAGAAAAGCTCCTCATCTCATTTCTCTGAGAAGGAAAGAAAAAACATAAGGAGGAGGGAAGGGAGGAAAAGGGGGAAACAAGGTAAAAATCTTTGTATCTTTTACAAGATAATAGAATTGAAACAAATTTTGACTTTAGCATAGCTCTGGCTCATCAGGGAAATTCGGCTAAAATGACCTGTAAGTTTCTTGGAGACACCTGCTTATCTTGTGTTATGAGTGTACTGCAAACTGATCGGCGCAGAGTGCTGCATGTACACCATGGGACAAGAGTCCTAGGTTCAACGCATAATACACCTTGGACCTGTATCTTTCTTTCTGCTATAATGCCTCCCTGATGGAAAAGTTCTGATCCCTTCTGATCCTAACGTTAGCACAAATCCAAATGCATTTCTTTTTATGCAGACCTACACCTCCACACCTACACTTCAGTGAATGAATGCAGAACTTGGTTTTGCCATACACTCATTTTTAGAGGTTGAGTCTACCGTGCTTTAAAAAGCTGGCAGGAGAAGAATTCCTGAGTCTAGTCCAAGGTTATACTGCCAGTTAGAGTACGACTGTAAACATTTTGCATCTTGTTTATTGTCCTGTTAAACAGACTGCAGAGCTCTTACAAGTGACATATCAGATACTTTTGCTTATCTGGCTATGACAGCCTGTTATTCTTTTAATCCCTCTACATGTTAAAGAATTTTTTTTTCCCCCTGTAATGGAATATAGTAAGGCAGGATCTTGAGGTCACTGATATGTATTACAGAATTGGACAGGCTGGGATGAGATCTTGTGAGACACCTAAAACTTCTCTCTTATCCATTACTGGTAAAGCTCAGGTCAACACACTTTGAACTGGTGATAGTGAACCAACTGATGGAAATTCAGAAGAAGGTTTGCTCTGCACAATGTAGCCTCTGATGAACGGCTGAAGAAGCAGTAATAGTTTTTTCCAGAGAGAGAAGAGCCAGAGATACAACTCTTTCCATATGCAGAGGACAGCTTCTGATCAGAAAGTAATAACTTCCTTGAAGAGGAAGAGTTCTCCTTATTGGAGAAGAAATCAGGAACTACAACTGGACTAAGGAAGGCCTAGGAAAGAAATTAAGGAGAAAGGTAAGGTGTAATTACCTAGACAGTCTGTGTGACTGCTGTTTCTGGAGGAAAGTGAGGAGTGTCACTGAAGGATATCTCAAAACATTCTCAAGATTTCCTTCTCATGAGTGAAGTTTGTGAAGGCGCTATCTTTTTCTCTGGAACCAGAATCACAGGTAGATACAAGAGTCTTCCGTTAGGCTCAGTAAAGAATCAAAGAATCATAGAATCATTAAGGTTGGAAAAAAACTCTAAGATCATGAAGTCCAGCCATCAACCCAACACAACCATGTCTAGTAAACCATGTCCCAAAGTGCAATCTCTACACATTTTTTAACAATCTCCAGAGGTGGTGACTCCACCACCTCCCTGGGCAGACTATTCCAACATCTGACCACTCTTTCAGTAAAGAAATTTTTCCTAATATCCAATCTAAACCTCCTCTGAGGCAACTTGAGGCCATTGTCTCTCATCTTATTGCTAGTTACCTGGGTGGAGAGACCAACACCTGCCCCACTACAATCTCCTTTCAGATAGTTGTAGAAAGCAATAAGGTCCCCCCTCAGCCTCCTCTTCTCCACACGAAACAGCTCCAGTTCCCTCAGCCGCTCCTCATAACACTTGTTCTCTAGACCCTTCACCAGCCTTGTTGCCCTTCTCTGGACACGCTCCAGCACCTCAATGTCCTTCCTGTAGTGAGGGGCCCAAAACTGAACACAGCACTCCAACTGCAGCCTCACCAGTGCTGAGTCCAGGGGCACGATCACCTCCCTACTCCTGCTGGCCACACTATTCCTGATACAAGCCAGGATGCCCTTGGCCTACTTGGCTACCTGGGCACACTGCTGGCTCACGTTCAACCAGCTGTCAACCAACACCCCAAGGTCCTTTTCCGCTGGGCATCTTTCCAGCCACTCCTCCCCAAGCCTGTAGCGTTGCATGGGGTAGTTGTGACCCAAGTGCAGGACCTGGCATTTGGCCATGTTGAACCTCATACAACTGACCCCGGCCCATCGATCCAGTCTGTCCAGATAGCTCTGCAGATCTCTCCTACCCTCAAGCAGATTGACACTCTCACGCAACTCAGTGTCATCTGCAAACTTACTGAGGGAGCACTCAGTCCCCTCTTCCAGATCATTGTTGAAGATGCTAAACAAGACCAGACCCAAAACTGAGCCCTGGGGAGCACCACTCGTGACCGACCACGGGCTCTATTTCACTCCATTCATCACCACTCTCTGGGCTCAGCCATTCAGCCAGGTCTTTATCCAGCGAAGAGTACACCCATCCAAACCATGGCCAGCTAGTTTCTCCGGGTAGATGCTGTGGGGAACAGTGTCAAAGGCCTTACTAAAGTCCAGGTAGACAACATCCACAGCCCCTCCCTCATCCATTAGGCAGGTCAATTGGTCATAGAAAAAGATCAGGTTGGTTAAGCATGAACCCATGCTGGCTGGGCCTGATCACCTCATTGTCCTTCACATGCCCAGTGAGCACACTCAAGATGAATCACTCCATAATCTTCCTTGGCACCGAGGTCAGACAGACAGGCTTGTAGTTCCGGGATCTTCTTTTTGGCCTTGTAGATGGGTGTCACACTGGTGATCCTCCAGTCATCTGGGACCTCCCCTGTTAGCCAGGACTGCTGACAGATCATGGAGAGCGGCTTTGCCAGCTCCTCTGCCAGTTCCCTCAGCACTCTTGGATTCCATCCAGCTTTCATAGACTTGTAAGTGTCCAGGTGGCACAGCAGGTCGTTAACTATTTCCTCCTGGATTATCGGAGGTTTCTTCTGCTCTCCATCCCTGTCTTCCATCTTTGGAGCGGACTACCCTTGGAATAACCAGTCTGACTATTAGACTGAGGTAAAGAAGGCATTAAGTACCTCAGGCTTTTTCTCATCCTTGTTGACAATATTCCCCCCTGCATCCAATAAGGGAAGGAGACTCTCCTTGGCCCTCTTTTTATTGTTAATGAATTTGAAAATCATTTTTTGTTTACACTTTGAACAATGGCCAGCCTAAGTTCTAGCTGGGCTTTTGCCTTTCTAATTTCCTCTCTGTATGACCTAATGAACCCCTCGTACTTCTCTTGAGTTGCCTGCCCTTTTCTTCCATAGGTGGTAGACCTCCTTTTTTTCCTGAGTCCCAGCAAGAGCTCCCTGTTCAGCCAGGCTGGTCATCTTCCCCGATGGTTCGTCTTGCAGCACATGCGGACCGCCTGCTCCTGTGCCTTTAAGACTTCCTCCTTGAAGAAGGGTTGTCTAGGTGATAGTTCTGTTTATCAATAAAGTGGTGTAGAACTCATGTCCACTTCACTATTCCATTGCAGGACAAAAAGAACTAGAAACAGACAAGCCCATAGATCTTCCAGTCTGTAGCAACTGACATCTCATTTGGCTCTGCAAATCAATGTATTTGGAGAAGATACACCTCCTTCTTCATCTATTTCAGACCCTAAAGGCTGAAAAAGACAGAGAAGTAGACCAATGAGTTGAAGCAGTAAAAGAAACCCATACTACAAATCCACTAGGAGACCCTGGCTATACAGACATAAACCAAACACAAAGACATCAGTCTTTCTGAACAGAAAATCCTTTCCATCTAACCCCATGGAGACGAGGATGAAATGAGCTGATGAGGATTTACTAGACCATAGGCCTGCGTGAGCTCACTATTCTATTACACCATGCTGGTGTGGAACCCACAGGTGTAGGACTGGAAAGAAAAGACAAAGCCTAAAGAAAATGCAAGTCCAGAAAGCCTGGAAGCCTAAATTTATAGTCTATTCCTAAATCTAGCTAATAGTGTATGCCCACCAAGATGGTAGTCTGGGCTTTGTGCCTGGGTTTCTTTTGCATGGACATGAAGCCTGGAAGAAGCTGATAAAAGCCTAGGTTTTCCCTGGTTCAGATACTCTTACATGCTGATGGATGCACCCTGATGCAGGAAAAGCCTCAGCATCCTATGATACAGCCATGATGGTGTGCAGTCCAGAGCTAAATTACGAATTCGGTTCCATGCAAACAAATTTAAATACCCTGAAACCTAAGCTGTATAGCAACTTTGGTAGGTACGTTCTCTGTTTACAACCATATTCCTCCTGGTACCCACTCTGTGTGAGACAGCATCACTTGCTGTCTATAAATGAAATGTTTGTCTGGGTCGAGTCACCACATAGAAAGCTCTTCTTCAGAAACCACAACACTGCTTTCATTGTGCGGCCTTTATCATGCACCCACAATCCCATGATACAGAGATTATTGAAGGAGACTGTGTGTTATCGACATGTGACAGGAGGGAACAAAAGGAGCAATTTATCTGCACAGTCAGTTTTCTGGCCCAACAGAAAAAGCATGAATTTTTGTTAACCGCTCATGTTCCTGACTGTAGTGCATTGTACCACTGTTCATTTATTGACTGAAGGCCCTTTTAAAAGGCAAGGAGTTGCAACAAATCCATAAAAGTCTTGAGCAGATCCATCAATCATTGTCATTTACTCCAACTAGGTTATTTACTTTGTTCAGTTCAGACATGATGAGTAACATGTTTATTTGTGCCTGTTTTCATATGTCTAAGACACTTGTCATGCTATAAAGACAGTAGTTTTAAACAGCAATCCCTTGTGCCATCTCATCAGACTTGTTCCTTAGTGCAGAAGTCTGTCTTCTTTTTTCTCCAAATGTTTTGAAATAAGCACAAATTAGAAATACAGTGAAAATGGCAGTTCAGAAAAAGATTACTGTTCTCAAAACGTATATAAGATGATGACGTTTCAGTAAGCAGTGCATTTTGTTGCTTAGAGCACCAGTTAGAAGTAATTCCTTCATAGCCTCTCACGTCAGGAAATCAGTTCAGCAAAAGCTGTTTTCAGCTGACAATTCTGAAATAAGAGATCAGAAATTACACCCTAAATTTAAAAGCCCAATAACAGTAAAAAGACAGATCTCTGTGGACCTGTTCCAAAAGTTTTGGCTGTGTAGGTTTTTGTTATTGAAAGATGCCGTTAAGGAGCAAGAAGTAATATTTTTTATTAGACCAAATGACTGTAAAGATAAATAACTAAATAAAAGATACAGATTACACTTCTTTACTGTCAGACAAGAAAGGCAAAGAGCAGGCTAACTGGACCTGTAACCTTGTATGCTTTGTTATAGCTACCAGCAGTTAATCTTTTGAAAGATAATCTTTTTCTGCAAGCTTTGCCTCTTAAAGCTGTCTTAGATTTGTTACTTTATGCCCTCCTTAACAAAGCAGCAAATGGAAAATCTCGAAGGACTAAATGCTCTATTTTGTCTCCACATCAATATTTCGTGAAGGAATTACACTTAGCATATTCCACTCCTCCTGCTCATTATGCATGAACGGACAAGCAGGACCAGATCAGTACTCATATCCCACGATGATGTGCACCAAATAACACTAAAGTGAACCAGTCCTTACAAGTTCAAACTGCTTTTATTCCTCATTTGTTTCCTGTTATCCTTGGCCTTCCCACTCTTCCCACCCACACAGCGTTAAAAATGTAACACTTAGAAATACAGCTGTGGGATTATGGGTTTTCCAGCAGCACATTGTGAGCAGTTGGCATTTAACATCACCAGCACTGAAATAACCACCTCTTCCATATCACTTTTCTCTGGAAATCCCACATTCCTCAGGGTCACAAGACTCTCTGAGGTTTTCAGATGGGGAAAATGAGGCACTGGTGGAAGTGAGATTCAGCAGCTTGTGCCAGTGCCACAGTTGGAGTCGAAAAACAGCTGTCCCAGCTCCTCCCCTGCACTCTCCACTGTGTCTTGGCTCCTCATGGGCACAATGGAGGCAATTTCTTCCTCAGGTGGAGCCTCGCTGGCATAATTGCTGTATAAATTAGGAACAGCCCTGAACACCAGCCTTACTTGCAAGAAGTAGAAATGGTCTTTTTTCTAAACGAGCGGTTTCGGTAAAGATTAGATGAGACTGAAATCACTCTGCTCAAGGTGCTCCCTGCCTACCGCAGGCAGAAAACCCTTCAGGACTTCACTGTATTTTCACTCTTTGTTCCATCTCCAGCAGCGTGCTGAGCAAGGGGACTCTCCTATGGGGTTTCAGAGTCAGGCGAAAAGAGATCTTATTCTTTTTGATCAAACCCAGCCATACAGCACATAAACCTTCTTCTGCTCTTTTCCAGGTCTGCCAGCCTGACTCTGCTGCTGGCACAACCCAAAGAGTTCAGGCCAGCAGGCAGGTACAAAACACTTGCAGATATTACTTATTAACAGAAATATAAGCAACAATGGTGGCCACTGATAGAACACCTCAAATGGAACAAACTTACAAAGTCTTATCAATCCTCATTCTGCATGACCTCTACTTGTGAAAAAGCTGTTGCATGCACAGCCCACTGCCTACTGACTTAAAAACACACAGCCTTCAAACTAGAAAGCTCTCAGCCACCAGCACATTGCAACCATCCACTGAAAATGTCTCCACATGCAAACTGTACTTTCCAGCAAGCCCTGTGGGTTGCAGAGAATATGTAAAGTTCAATCCTGTCATTACTGAGGGGCAAACCCACAGCTACAGGACTGTCCCCTGGGGAGCCAGGACAGCTCACAATGATTAAGATTAGTGCATATTTGTGTTATCAAACCTGGAAAAATATCATCTGTTGCAATGAAGAAATATTGGTTGCTGGGAAAAGAGCAGTCTCCTTCCAAAGGTGTGCTGTTTCTAATGAATGCACTTTCCAATACACTCTGCCCTTGTGTGGGAGCCCATGTTTCCAGCTGCAGCAGCGAGAGCTACCTGGAGGCTGAATGTCGAGCAGGCTGGATAAAGCAGCTGCCCCACTCATTCCAAAAAGTCATTGTTACGACCACCATCCGTTGCAGTGTCTGCTGTAAATGCAAGGTGCAATGAAGTTAACAATTTCTATTTGACAGCATTGCCATTAATTGACTGAAGTTCTGTCACCAGTTTCTATTGTTTCCAATCAAGCATGTGACAAATTAGGTAGGGCTGCAGGAATTAAAAAAGAATCAGTTTACGGAATGTGAAGTAATTTGTCACAATCTGGACTGCCACCACATCCCAGTGAACTACAGGTAGAAGCTGGTCACCTGCCGGCAGACTGAAGGTTTGCATGGCTACCTTTTGGACGCAAAGCAACTGCCACCTAAGTGAAATCCCAGAAAATTCTTGTCTATGTGAAAAAACTTAGAAAAAAAGAAATAAACCACCAAAAGCTACATAATTGAACATATGGTGGGAATCACTGACATGATGTATGAATGGTTAAAAACAAGCATGGATGCTGCTGAGCATCTGCCTGCACTTGAGAAAAGACACTTACATTCCTGGAGATGTTTAAACCCCATCCAAGTAATATATGTCAATGCCACGTGGAAATGGTACTATTTTATGGAGCAAACACAGACACTTGTGAAGAACTGCACACTATCCAATGCTTAATGGCCTGGATCTTCTTGAAAGAGTCTTCTAGCACCATGAACTAAGCCAAAACTGCAAATCAGAGGACAGAAGTGCTCAGTTTCATGGAAAAGAAGAAAGCAAAAGAAGTCCCTAACACAAAGCTGGTAAAAATACGCACACACACACAGAGCACAAAATACTTGTGAATTTTTCCACGTTACTGAATCAAATTTTAAACTGAAGTTTGTATTTTAAAATGTTAATGCTTTCCAGAGTGACTTCTTTATTACACCCGACACTGAAGCACAAAATCCGGTCACACAGGTAAGAGCTGGTGCCAGACCAAGGTAGCTGCCTTCAAACAGAGCATGGACATTCCCCTCCTTTTGTAACATCGTTAGAGGTTGTCTTCAAAGCAGCAAGCACACACACTCCCATGAACATGTTAAAAAACTGAATACCCAAGTCAAATTATCTTTCTCCCCTTGCTGCAGGCTGGAGAACAGCTCTCAAGACAAGGTATTTTACTCCAGGGTTGTTTTGTTTCCTTGGCATCATTCCTTCTATGGGGAGTTGATCCCTGAACCCTTGGCTGTGTCTGACTCTGATATAACCATCTACCTAACACCAATGCAATTAACGGAATGCTAATTTATACCATGAGTCCACATGTTTATGCCAAGGGTTGGATTTGTTATTCAATCCAGCAAAATGCATCTGAGAATATCTTTTTCAATGTTACGCAAGGGTGCCTGATTAGCTTTCAATGCTGTGAAATGAAAAGTAGAGCAAGATATTTTGTTCAGTATTTTGTGCTAATGGCTTAATCTCAGCACGATATCTGTTCCACAAAAGCTTTGAAAGGCATACAAATTAATTATATGTATCACCAAAACCATCGCAAATTCCACAGCTAATTAGTACAATGTGGCAACATTCACAGTGATATGCTGTTCACCATCATCTTCTTCGCTAGAGTTTATTTTCTGCTTTCAAAGTAATCTTAAGGAAGACAGCTGATCTAACATTCCACACATCAAGCCATAAACATTCATCAAGGTGTCAGCAGAGAGTAACGCTTCTAGGATGTCGATATTTAATCTGCAGTAAAATTAAATCATAGGCCATTAGACCCAGTTCATGAACTTAAGAGTTCAGTGCAGATGCTGAACTGGATGTCAGGAAGCTTCTAAGAAAAGCATATGCAATTTTCTGCCCCTTTTGACCATGGAAACATCACATAGTATGGGCATACGCACTCTACATCTGCACAGCACCACTCCACCGCACATTTTCTTGTTTTTAAGAACAGGCTGCATCAGCACTGTTACTCCTGAGAAGTCACCACAGTGCAGTTGCAGACAGGAAGCCTCGACCCCATTGCTTACGTGACAGAGTCCAGCACAGGACCAAAGGGCTGTCGTTAGCCTTCAGTAACAGGATAGTTTCCAAGAGCTCTCTGTCCACGGGAACTTTTCATAACCTGCTAGCAAAAAGCACACCTACTGTCTGAGGAGTTCAGCCCTTAGCTCCGCTCTCTCTTTTGTAGAGATATACTCAAGCCATCAAAAGGTGAAAATGAAAGGATTTACGATCCTCAGTTAGCAACCCGAAATGGTAACAATGCTTTCCGTTAAATGACTATGAAAATGATGTGCCACTCTGCAACCCTGTTCTTCCTGCATCCTCTTCCCTTCCAAAGCAGGACCACAACAATTTCTGATTTTTTATAAACTCTCCGCAATCAGCAGTGTGGAAATAACAACACTCGTTTGCCAGGTTAGTAGAACTTCTTCCATTTCAAAGACCTCTCTATGCTTTCTAAAGTTTAACAGACTTGGCTTGGTGGAAGCTCATTCCTCCAGACCATTCTGAGAGGTGGATTTAAAAAGAAAACCTGCTCTTGGACTGACTTCCAGCAGCCATGCCTTCACCCACTTTGTGCAGCTCAGACATGAGAAAAACTTTAGGCCTGAAGCCAGCTGCCTCATACTAGACTATGCTAAATCAAAGCATAAGGAGTGGAGTCGAGCTGAGACCCTGAGCGAAACCTTCAGCTAATGTGGCAATACAGGCACAGCCCAAAACGCTGTGGTTTCCCACAGCACAGGCTGAGGGTACTACAATAACGCTGTGTAAATCTCACCTGTTCTTAGCCAATAATATTATCCTCCTTTAAGAAACTGAGTCACTGGGAGATCCACAGTGGTGGTGAAGACTCAAGTAACCTCTGTGACTACATCTAATGAGAGGACAAAGATCCCTTTGCCTACTGCTGTAGCCTTGCCACCGGACTCCCCTTTACCCATTTGGCCAGTAATAGCCAGCTAACATATTAAGAATTACCTTCACAGGCTATTTTCCCAAACTGCAGCCAAGAAAAGGCTTTTATTTTTCCACACATTCTTCACAAATAAGCAAAAGCATTTCTGGTTTTATAAAAACACAGACCTGAGGGTAGAAAGTAACTGTGTTTCACCTGCCCCACATTTCCCATTCTTTCTGATGTGTCCTAGGTCTCTCTTTCATGGGTAGTTTTCTTCCAAAGCTTTATCCTTCGCAGCACATTACTATTCTGATTAATCCTCATCCAAATTTCTGTTCACCACAGATCACTCACAGTCCAGTAGCATCCACCACTGCTGCCATCAGAAAGATGCCTGGGCAACTGCTAAGGGCTTTGGAAAGCCCCTGTGTCTGAACATCAGAATCAACTTTTCCCTTCAACTCTACTCCAATTTCTTTTTTCCTTTCCCCTTGCAAGGTCAAAATACTGCAAAGAAAAGTCATCCAAAACTGAAAAAAAAAAGTAATAAGATGACTTATTTATTTGAGTCTAGATTTCTCTTTTGCAGTGCATGTCTGTTGGCATTACGACATAATTTTCACCTGCTATCATATGCAGTAAGTGCCTTCCAATTTGATTTTTTTTTCCCCACTTCAAAAAAGTAAATCTAGAGCTGTTTTCTCTGCTTGTTCTGCTAATCTGCCCTTGCCCTACTTAATGCTCATACATCTAATTTGACATAAGGTGACATACATCCCTGGCACAGGCGTGTACATTTTTACATTATTGTGGCTTGGCAGTTTATTTTTTACTTAGGTGTGTCCTTCCTAAACAGCCAAACTAATGGAGGAACTTTGCTGATTTCATTGCTCATTTCATCTCCCGATTCTCAGTTTGTCATAATTTGCTGTGTCTATTTCTGACATCTCACTTCTTTTATCAGGTAGATATACAGTCTCCTTGGAAGTATTCTGCTGCTGAAACTTTTTTTATTCTGAGTAATCTCTTTGAAACAGCCTCACACTTGTTATCAAGACCTCCACTCACCTCCCGGCACTCGGAAGAGGAAGCACAAATGCAACTGATTGTGAATTCTGGAACTTGGCCAACATTCCTGTAATTTGCTCATATCTTTTACCTTCTAAAAGACATATTCATTTCTGTCCACAGACTGCTAGATGCTGGGGGATAGAGTCTGCAGGGAACTCAGAGAAGCTGCCAAAGGAAAACTTCCACAGTAGCTCCCTACTTAAAAATCATCATGTCCTGGGATCAGGACAAGGTCCTGTGCAGCCTATTGTAGGTGACCCGGCTTCGGCAGGGGGGTTGGACTAGATGACCCACAGAGGTACCTTCTAACTCCAAACATTCTGTGATTCTGTGATTCTGTGATTCTGTGATCAGTGCAGACTTCTTGTTACCATTTTATCTAATCAAATCTTTGAGAGAAAGAGATGGAGTGGATTTCAAAGGGAAAGTTGCTGTTTGGTGGGGTTGGCAGCATAAGGAAACTTGGAAAATAAAGTGTGCAAATGCAGTTTTGTAGAAAGTGGTGAATAAATATTTGGTTTTGCTCTTGGAAACCTTTGCTCAGGGATGCTTGCAGGCAGGATTCACCTGCACCATTGTCTACCCAGGGCCTGGGAATTGTATGAAAAAATAAAAGCATGTTGGAACACAAAGTAAGCAGTTGAGAGAACAATTACAGAACACTTAACGAGAATGTCCTGGCACACTTGTCCCGTGTGTCCTATTCAGACAACTAGATCAAAGTTTCATGCTAACGCTTAAAGGTACGTGCCAGGTAAAAGCAAATTCTTATACAACTCTGGATGTAAAAGCAGCTTCATTCCAGCACTTCAATAATCCAGAAGACACTGGTTGTTTTAATCTCTTTTAAATTCTTCAACAAAAATACTGATTTTGACAAAACCCGTGTTTAAAAAAAACACCACAGCAACCCCTTCCCACCAACTTTTTCTCTCTTTATTGTTTCTATTTGTATCAATCTCTCTCATACATGCCGCAATATTGATATAAATTCCAAGAGAACATTGAGGGCAATTAAAACAGAGTTTATTTCTCACAATTTCTTCGTCTCTATAAAAGCTGGGCTCTGGCTGCACTGAAAATGAGCAGATTAATTGTTGAAGTTTTGAGCTGGGATTCAGAAAACACAGTGCTTGCTACTTATTTGGGTTACTCTGGATGCACTACCTTAGTTCTGTATGTGATTATCTCTTTCACCTTCAACTTCCTTTGACTTACCTTCCTCCTTCTGCCCCTTATCAAACCCTGTGATTTTGATCCCAGGAGAGCATAAGAAACTAATCCCAAAGTCTTTGCTCTTCAGCACCATTTAGGCAAGCAGGGTGATGGAAAATATCACTGAATCAGTATTCTGGAAGAGTAAAGACCACAGAGGATCTGAAAAATTAGTTCTTGTAACTATTTCTACAGCCCTTGTAAGCGTACTGTTAAATTGTTCCAAAAGTCCTCCCTGGAAAGTGAGTACTATTCAATGTGACTAAGGTAGTGAGACAGCAGAAAGAATAAGATATGGGGAATTTAGAACCAATAGTTTGAATCATTAGCCTGTACTGCTTTGGAATTGCTCTAAGACTATTTATATAACAAATTTACAGTTTAAAAAGCCTTAAAATACCGAGAACTCTAACAGTACAAAGTGAATTTCAAGAGTAGGTTCCCACAGGTCTTTAAGTCAAGTCATTAATGCCTTGTTTTTAATCAGATTGAAAAGGGAGACATAACCTGTGTTATGCCTATTTATGGCTACACACAGGCTTTCTGCACTTGCAAGTAGTTCATGTGCTTTTAAGTGAAGCTCACAGAGACTGGCATGAGCATCAAACTGACATAACCATCAAACTGACATAGTTCAGCTTATCCCACGGCTGCTCTGTTCAGACAATATGAAAAGCTAGAGGATGAGTCCAAGCTGAAAGTGGCAACTGGATTAGGCATCTGGAGAGGAAGGGAGCTCTCTGGAAACACAACCAAATCCCTCTAAGATAAAAAGAGGCAGAACATCATAAGAATAACAGAAGGAAAAAAACACCATTTAAGAAAGCAGGAAAGAAAGATGATAGAATAACTGTATACAGAAGGGAGACATAAGCAATGGAAAGACTATCAGCTTTAAAACCTGCTGCAAGCATAACCTACCTGCCCCACCACTAACTAAAGAAATGCTGCGACTTCATTTAAAGACAAATTGAATAGAAAATCACAGTTTTCAAATTTGCCCAGCACCCCAGGTATCATTACCACTAACGGCAATAGTGGGATGGTCAGTTTAGTCCAGTGATTCAGCTGAAAAGCGAGAAGAAGGAAGTGGCAGACACTGGCTTCTAGTCCTACTAAGTCAGTGAGACCACATTGTCTTTCACTTACCAGAGTCAAGTAAATCTGGTAAATGCTTTATTCCTTAACAGGAGGACAGAGAATGGAAACCAGAGGAACAAAACCCCAAAGAGATGTTCAAAGTATCTAGAAAGGGAAATGGTAATTTATAAAGAAATGCCGTCTTATTAGAAGTGCTCTGTTATTACCATCATTTAAGTATGCTAGTGCAACATGCATTTATTAAAGAAAAAGTTTGTAAAAAAAAATCAAACCTTATACGCAGACCTGTTGAAGAAAATTCTTGAAGTAGCGCAAACAAAAAAACTGTGAATGATGCTGCAGCTTTAACACACCAAAAATAAAGTCCACATGCGAATCTGTGGGAACAAAAACAAGCAAAGAAATGAAACTGAAATTTACTACTCAAATTCTATATGCATATTTTTAAATTCAGTGCTGGGGACCTGCGAACATCTCTGTGCATGCTTAGCTTTGTCCAAGAGAGTGATGTCATTGTAAAACCACAGGCTACAGGTGCCGTCCTCCACTGCTGAAGTACTGGGAATTCTGCCTTTGATTTAAGCAGACATTGTAAACTCCAGCTGGATCTCTCCATCACCTGCCCCATCTTCAAACTCTGCAGGCACGCAATGACACTCACTACAGGGTGACAGCCTTGGCTCTTTATCATGAAGAGGTAGCCACACTGCACAAGTCTCAGGATAGGAATGAAATTGCACAGAAAGGGTGTCTATGCCATATCGATGTTTCTCTACAGCCAGCTCTTCACCTATGCAGCAGGTCTGTTTCCCAGGCACAGCATCCAGCCCCAGCTCAGGCTCTCCTTGCTATGTCCCAGCTGCCCGCTGATGCAACACACACAGTCCCTGTGGGACTGACACACAGGAATTGCAGGTGAAGAAAGCTGGAAGCAGGACAGAGGTGCAGTGCTTCAGAGGAATAACCTTCTAGCCAAGGCAGAGGCCTTTGGTCTGTCCACAGGCAGGCAACCAAGGCTCAGGCACATTTATTTCCAGGATTATTGCTGTTTTGTTGAATTAAATCTCCATTTCAAATTTTCTACTGTTCTTCCTTATTTTTGAAAAAAGCTAAAGACCTGTTTCTGGAGGATCAGCACTATGTTAGTCTCTCTATAGAAAGAACTGAGTCTGCACATGCACAGGATGTCTATATAAACAACTCAAGGAAAAAATTTTAAAAGGAGAAAAGTAAAATTTGAAAAGAGATTTAAATTTGCTAAAAAAAAAAGCTAAATTTGAAAAGAGATTTAAATGTCATACCAAATTGTGCCTGATTGTTATTAGTGGATTACAGAAAATAATAAAATATAGCTAAAGTTAAATTTAAATGGCAGTACAATGGAACATTCAGTTTGCCTGGAGTTCACAGATTTGATAATAAACTGAGAGACATGCTGGAAGTAAGACATGAGATCGTAGAATCATAGAATGGTTTGGGTTGGAAGGGACCTTAAAGATATCTAGCTCCAACCCTCCTGCCATGGGCAGGGACATCTTCCACTAGATCAGATTGCTCAAAGCCCTGTCAAACCTGGCCTTGAACACTGCCAGGGAGGGGGCAGCCACAGCTTCTCTGGACAAACTGTGCCAGTGTTTCATCACCCTCATGGTGAAGAATTTCTTCCTAATACCTAATCTCAATCTGCCCTCTTTCAGCTTGAAGCCATTACCCCTTGTCCTATCACTCCACACCCTTGTAAAAAGTACCTCTCCAGCTTTCTTGTAGACCCCATTTAGGTACTGGAAGAATGCTGACACCTGTGATATCCAAAACCTTGCCATGGGTACCACATTAAAAAAATATGTGAAAATCTTTATTTCACCACACAGCAACATTTTGGTGTACCATTTTCCCCAAAACCTGGAATTAAATTGCTCCAAAATTTGCATTGCTTTTCTGTATTTTCTGCACTCATCACAATTTGCTCCTATCCCAGACCAAACAGAAAAACCCAACAGAGACACAGGCCTAAAATCATGAGCTAACGACACGCTACTCAAACCAAGACCATTGGGATAACAAATTTCCCAGGCAGCATCAGAGCTCTGGCACACCACGTGCCCGTACCTCCACTCGCTTTCTCCCCAACCACTGTCTGCTGCTGTCCTGTCTCTGATACGTGGTACTCACTTCCCAATCAAGCCACCTACAGCCAGTTCAGTTTTCCCATGGGGGCAAAAACGAAGTGCACAGAATAATCAGGTTAAGGACAGCATGAGTGTAAGAATCTAGCTTCACATGCCACAAAAACTCTGAATTGATATGCCAGCACATATCACAGCCTCCTTTTACGTCCTTGGTCGTTCTCAGTGTTATTCTCCAATTCCTCTTTCCTTTAGCTTCCAATTTCTTTGCTTTTAGAGAAGCACTTTTTGCAGTGTAAGCAGAGCTATTCACTTTATTTTTCCTTTATTTGATCTATATCATTATGCAGGAGATTAACACTGACTTCTGAACTCTCCTTTATTTTCTGAAGACCCACAGAGAGAACATTGCTGTCTGAAGACGGAAAAACACTCCAAAACAACACATCCTTAGAAATGCTGTGAAATAGATTCAGTCGGAGAATTTGCAAATCCCAAAGGATGCTGCAGTATAGAAAATTTCCTTATAGCTAATAAGGAAATAATAGAATAGTCTGATGAAAGAACAGATATAAATGCTAATGAGAAGAACAGAGCAGCCTTTATCAGTAAGAGACATTGAGAAGGTTGTATGCAGAGAACCAAAAGATTGTTGAGTTTATTGACAGCAAAAGAACATTTAACCAGCTAAAGATAGCAAAGAACTACGGAATTAATAACGAATTCAAGAAAACATTACATTGCCATGTGGTTTTTTATCTTTAAATTTCATTCCCTTTCATATTTTTTTCCTAAGCACAGAATTCCTGTTCCTGTATAAAAACTCTGGGGTTCACAGACTGAAGTATATGAACTTCCTACTTGCATCAAAGCAAAATCCAGCTGATGGCCTGGGGCAAGGATGGAAATCTTCACCGATTCCCCTTCATGAAAAAAGGGTATAATATTCTTTGCAAGATGGCAGACAGCATAGTATTTTAAAAACAATCCAGTATGCCTATTATTAATGGAATCAGCAAATCTGTTTTGAATTTTTTTCACTCAGGCGGGTTAATTTGCAACGTCCACGTCAATGACTGTTCCCTTAGGACATAACAGATCTTTATTTAAAATCTTAATTAAGCAGTCAGGTTCCCTTTTCTCTTTTTCACAGAGACACAGTGTTTCACATAACACAAAATAAAATCCACTCTTGGAAGAAGGTTATTTTCTTTATCATCCAGCTGAGATTTATTTCCCTGCAGCCTCATAGCCCAAGGAAAATGTGCATCTCCAGACCATTCAAGACAACTTAAAAATGTCTTCTCATTTTTTGACACTATGCCTGAGAAACAATTTTCATGTTCATTAGAAGTATTCCACAAGTAGTTGGAAAAATAATGTTCTTAAGGGCTTCATAGAAAGAGATCTTTTAGCAGTGCAGAAGCTTCCCTTTCCAAAATGTATGTGCTAAATTATCTTATTTTCTTCATCAGTGGGGTAACTTTTCCACCTAAGCTACTACCTTTTCCTATCACTTTGCCCATTTTAAGCTCCTTGAGCACTCCTTGACTTACAGGGCATAACCAGAGAGCACTAAAAAAACTCTTTCAAGATTTCAATGGAAAGTTTCCAACAACAGATTATTTGTACTTTTGAGTCTGCTTGAACAACCCAAGAGTAACAACAGAATGATGTTTGTGCTAGCCTGATACAAATCTCATTGTCTTTTCACCAGAATTAAGCTCCTTATCACATTTTCCAGGCTTCATCTTTCCTCTTCTGTACCATCCATAATGATCTGAAAACCAGCGATGACCCTTTCAGGAATTTCTTTCAAGTCCGGAGCCCGTTTGTTAACCACTGTTACACACATAATTTTTTTTTAGTTATATTAGACTAACTACAGAATATGTTTAGTACTTCTACTCCTGCATCCTACTGAAGGTTAAGATTCCAAGTTGATGCCATCATTGAAAATAATCATATCGTACTTCCTGTTTAATGGCACAGAAACGTATCTCAGATGTGAACACAGTGTATCTCTGGCTACCCAAAGCTAATGTTTTTGTGTGCAGTTGTGTGCAAATCACCATAACTCTCTCACCATGTTTATGACTCTGATTTTCTACAGTCAGTGCCTTTTTTATCTGTGTGCATCTCTTGAACTTCACACTTCCCTGAACACAAAAAGCTCAAAAAATATCTTTAACACAACTTCTTCACTAAATGATAATCGAGAAATACTGTTTTATGAGAGATAAAAGGAATCCGTCTCTCAGTTTATTACTAAATTGATGAATGCCAGGCAAAGAGTATTTTTCATTCATCGCAGATTTGGGGGAAAGAATAGAATAGAATAGAATAGTAGAGTCATGTCATGGTTTAGCCCAGCAATTCGCCGACAATTAGGACCTGACAGCCGCTCGCTCACCCCTCCCCTTCTCCCCCAGCAGCGTAGGGAGGAGAAATGGAAAAAGGGGAAACTTGTGAGTTGAGATAAAGGTAGTTTAATTAGCCTACAAAGGAAATACTACCACTACTAATAAGAATTATTATAATAATGATTATAATGAATACGCAAAACAAAGTATACACAACACAATTTTTCTCACCACCCGATGACAAACTGGCAGCCACTTCCCAAGCAGCGATCACAGAACACCAAAATCATGAATTTTGCAAAATTCACAAAAAAAGTTTGAACTCCCAGACATGACACGATTTGAATTCACAGAAATGAAAAAAGCTGAGAGCTTCCTGCCCCCCAGCCAACTCCCATTCATAAACTGAGCATGATGTCCATTGTACAGAATATTTCCATTGGCCAGCTCAGCTCTCTGCCTGGCTGTGCTCCCTCCCAGCTCCTGTACCCCTGCTCATGAGCTGAATATGAGAAACTGGAAAAAAGTCCTTGATTTCTCAGCAGCACCTCAAAACATCAGTGTTACCAACATTCTTCTCATACTAAATCCAAAACACTGCAGTTACTGGGAGAAGAATTAACTCCACCCAGCCAAAACCAGGTCAAGTTGGCAGGCACCTGCAAAGATCACCTAGTCCAACTGCTTGACCATTTCAGAGCTGACCAAAAGTTAAAGCAAATATATCACAGGCATTGTCCAAATGCCTCTTAAACACTGACAGGCCTGTGGCATCCACCACCTCTCTAGGAAGCCTATTCCGGTGTTTGATCACTTTCTCCAAAAATAAATGCTTTCCAATGTCCTGAACCTCTCCTGGAGTACTGGATACAAGGGAGAAGAGATCGGCACCTCACTCTACACCTATGTAACTGCAGAACAGATAGAGCTATTGAATACCCTGTCAAACTTCAGCCTTGGGAAGGAAACAGATGTCACATCCTTACAGGTGAAATTCTCACCTCCCTAAATCCCGGAGTTTTTCTGAGTGAGGTTTTAGCAAACAGTTCTGGGAAATTCCCCAGTGACATTTACGCCAGGGATAGCAGATGCCTTGTGTGCATTGTCTGAAAAATACTGTCACTCAAAAGCCAGTGGCACACAGTTAATTTACTTCTGCCTCACTTTCTGCCCTTTCTTCTGGTGACTTGGTGACTTCTCTTCCCAAGTGGCCCCCTGTGCACTCACTGTAACAAGCAAAGAACCTTTCTCTCTCTCCCTATGTAAAGTTTCTTTTCCACATGTAGTCTGGTGTGCAGACCACTTCAAGAGCTTGATCAACCTCCAGTAACCAGCTTACTGATAAAATCAAAGCCATATTACATGTGAATGATTCTGTAAAATAGCCTGATGCTGTCTGAAATGCTGCTAACTTTCTGCTAGAAACATACATCTTAGTAGTTAATAATAGACTAAACATGTGCAATATTAATTACATTGCTTCAGTTTCATTTTTTAAAGTAAACCGCAATTTCCAAAAAAAAAGTTGTTCTCATATTTTTTGTCACTTTCCACCTACAAGACACCACAGTAGAAAAGAAGCCAAACCATAAAAAAGCCTTCAAAATATCAGAAAATATTTTCAAGATTCCTTTTTGCTTAAAAAATTGAGGGTTTGGTTTTGTTGTTTGGTTGATTTTTTTCTTTTTTAATTTTGAAAGCTTTAATTCACATAACTGCATTCTGGCTTTCATTTTAAAGCATTTTTAAATCCTAAGCTGTAACATGGTTGTTTTGGGTAAAATTGCTGCCTTCAACTTCAAAAGTCACTGAATTTTCTCTGACACAGCAGGTATACACTGTTATACAATCCTTTGGTTTGAAAATCACCATATAGAGTTATTTTTGAATTCCAGTGTTTCTGTTCAGTGAAAGAAATCAATTTAATTGCAATGTGATGAATTCCCCTTGGGTGAAATGAAGAGGAAAATCAGTGCCTCACAACCAGATTTTATTTCTTGAGTATTATACCCAAGTCACTCAACATAGGGACATTCTTGAAGGATTCTTGTATTTTTTAGATTCCTACTAAAAGCAACAAAACCAGCAACAACAAAACAAACCCAGAAACCACAAGGGATTTCAGTTAATCCAGTACTCTGTATAGGTTGTGTAATATCGTAGTATACTTTATATAGCAGTAAGATTTAAAAATCCTAACCTTAAATCACAATTTTGTAAGATTACATTTTATTTGTTATAGAAATTATAATTAACCATGCTAAGATCATCATATCCTTAGAACGGATGTTATCAGAGCAGATACCACTACATACCTGTCTATGTGCACATGTAGCTGCAAACTCCAGACTCCAGATAAACTTACACAACATCTCACCCCTTGTACTATTAAAACCATTACATGTTTTCATCAGCTGTATAATGAATTTTCCATTGTCTCATAGCAAATTTTTTTATTCTTTAAAAAACATGCTGCCATCTAATACACACTTAGAAATTAAACCTTTAATGATAACAAGATTGGTGTTCCCCACATGAAGAAACAGAGAGTAGAATTTGTGCCAAGGTTACAGGTCAGTCAGCACAAATTCCAAGAACGGAGCCCGCAAAGCCAATCATGAAAAAGTGTACATGTATTGTAACAATTAATTGTACCTCTCTGTAAGGACTCAGGGTTTTTTTTTAACTGGCATGCAACCCAGTCCAATGCAGAGATTATATTGCTCATTTCCACTGCAGAAAATTGTGCACATTTATGTCATAGACACATGTCTGATTCAGCTCCACATTCTAACCATGTATCCCTGCTTCTCACCTGCCGTAACTATTCCAATGTCTAAGCCAGTTTTAAACCCACAGGTCTTTTGATTCCCTCAGATAATCTGATGAGGTTTCGGGATCCATGGTTTCATTAGCATCATCCCTCTCCAAGCAATAATTTTAAGAAGGTGATCAGAGATTAAACCTGAAAAGAAAGACAAAATCTTCATCAATGACGTAGTGGGATCAAGCCTAGCCTCAGCAAGTTTGCAGACGACACCAAGCTGAGTGGTGCAGTGGACACACTTGAGGGAACGGATGAAAAGAAAGACAAAATCTTCATCAATGATGCAGTGGGATCAAGCGTAGCCTCAGCAAGTTTGCAGACAACACAAAGCTGAGTGGTGTAGTGGACACGCTTGAGGGAAGAGATGCCATCCAGAAGGACCTTGACAGGCTTGAGGAGTGGGCCCATGTGAATGTCATCAAGCTCAACAAGGCCAAGTGCAAGGTCCTGCCCCTGAATTAGGAGGAGATTCTCTACTCAAACTTCCCATCAGCCTCTCAAACCTCAAACAAAACTTTAAACCCAGGCTGCCCGATCAAAGCCCACAGACAGGTACTGTTCACCTCACATTTCTGTAGGCCTGGGAGTCCAGCCACATTCTCCATGGTGGCAGAAGGAAACAAGGCCAAGAACTCAGCTCTCCAGGGACTACAAATGCACTTCCCATTTCTCCTCAATAACAGGTTCACACCTTGTGCTGAAGCTGCATCTGGAGTCCGAAGTTGTGCCTTATATGAGAACTCACTAAGAATGACTTCTTACCAGAAGCTTTACTTGAGGGAATGAGTGGGATGAATATGTAATCCTTAAACAGTGATATAATTCTGATATGGCTGACTCCTGAGTCCTTTGTGAGTTTTCTACACTCAGGGCACAGAGACAGGGAGTCTGGCCACTGGCTGTGGGAAGAAGCTGCAGTAAGTCACATCCTTGTCTGTCAGGAGGGTTCAAGCAGCAAGAAAATATTCTGTTCTCCACTGTCGTTCCTCCAGGCGCTGAAAGAAAAGAATGTGGTTGGTTTGCTTGTTTTCAACTTGAAATAGCGTTTATCCTCCTCAAGATGCAACCTCTAACCACAGCAAGTGCTGAACCAGTGGCAACCTTTAGCAAACAGATCCTAAGGCTCTTTTTCACTGTTAATCTGCCTGTCTATTCTATTTGTGCCCAATAGTAAGCAGCATCACAGCTTAGCTGTTGGAAGATACAGCGTGGTCACTGCACAGAATAATAGACCAGTAAGAAATTGGTTAGATGTTGATGATAAAGCACATCCTGTAAATGCAACACAGTAACGCCCTGATGAAAATCAAGCAGCACCAATAGCTAACATGTTTAAGCATGTAGAAACCAGACTAGCAACACACTTCTCTACACATATCAGACCACAGCTGTGACCAGAGTTCTACACGTTCACTATACATCGGATAGTTTACCTTCAGTGAATGAAAAAAGCTGCATGGACTATTTGGTGAACATCTCTCTAGTATTTGGCCACACCTACCGTAGGATAGTGTTAGTATATGATTTACTAATTTAATATTCACATTATGGCATATTTACAACCTGTATGTCACAAAGAATCATGACTGACAGCAGACAGACACACATGAGCTCTGCAGACAGCAGAGCGTATATGATGTCTTTACAGTGTCACCCAACCAGGGAAAAGTTTTTGACCTCCAACAAACTAACTACAACCATGATAATTGTTCAAAACAAAAGAAAGATAGCATGTTCATGCACAACCTTGACCAAGAACGTGCTTGTGGGAACTGCGTTTTACAGCTTAGCACTGCAGTACTTCATACAGATACAATAATTTGGTTTAAATTTGCATTTATTTTCCTTTGTTTTACAATGGCAGCCAGACAACCAAACTAAAGACCTTCACACAATGAAACTGTTGCAGCCCCAAAAGCTTTAATCTCATCTACAGAAAAAGGACTAAGAAAGGGAAATTGTCCCAGAGAACAGTGGTTACATGATCTGGGGGACTGAGCAAATAAGCACAACAATCCCAGAGACAAAAAGAGGAATGTCCCAGAGCTCCTATTTCCTGGCAAAGGGCTCTAAGGGTGAGGCACTTTTCCTGAACAGGAGAATGCCATTTCATCCCACATTTTGGAACAAAAGGTTTAGCCTCACAGAGTCGGTGACTTTCCCTTGGTCGAGGAGGACTGTGTAAGGGATCGCTTGAGCAATCTGGACGCCCACAAATCTGTGGGCCCTGATGGAATGCACCCACGAGTGCTGAGAGAGATGGCGGATGTCATTGCTGAGCCACTCTCCATCATCTTTGAGAGGTTCTGGAGGACAGGAGAGGTGCCTGAGGACTGGAGAAAGGCCACTGTCACTCCAATCTTCAAAAAGGGCAAGAAGGAGGACCAAGGGAACTACAGGCCAGTCAGCCTCACCTCCATCCCGGGAAAGGTGATGGAGCAGCTTATCCTGGAGGTCATCATCAAGCAAGTGGAGGAAAAGAAGGTTATCAGGAGTAGTCAGCATGGATTCACCAAGGGAAAATCATGCCTGACCAATCTGATAGCTTTCTACAACAGCATGACTGGCTGGGTAGATGAGGGGAGAGCCGTGGATGTCTATCTCGACTTCAGCAAGGCTTTCGACACTGTCTCCCATAACATCCTCCTAGGGAAGCTCAGGAAATGTGGGCTGGATGAGTACTCGGTGAGGTGGATTGAGAACTGGCTGAATGGCAGAACTCAGAGGGTTGTCATCTGCGGTGCTGAGTCTAGTTAGAGGCCTGTAACTAGTGGTGTCCCCCAGGGGTCAGTACTGGGCCCAGTCTTGTTTAACTTCTTCATCAACGACCTGGATGAAGAGTGTACCCTCAGCAAGTTTGCTGATGACACCAAACTGGGAGGTGTGGTAGATACACCACCAGGCTGTGCTGCCATTCAGCGTGACCTGGACAGGCTGGAAAGTTGGGCAGAGAGGAACCTGAAGAGTTTCAACAAGGGCAAATGCAAGGTCCTGCACCTGGGGAGGAACAACCCCATGCATCAGTACAGGCTTGGGGCGGACCTGCTGGAGTGCAGCTCTGTGGAGAGGGACCTGGGTGTCCTGGTGGACGACAGGTTAACCATGAGCCAGCAGTGTGCCCTGGCTGCCAAGAAGGCCAATGGGATCCTGGGGTGCATCAAGAAGAGTGTGGCCAGCAGGACGAGGGAGGTTCTCCTTCCCCTCTACACTGCCCTAGTGAGGCCCCATCTAGAGTACTGTGTCCAGTTCTGGGCTCCCCACTTCAAGAGAGATGAGGAACTACTGGAGAGAGTGCAGCGGAGGGCTACGAGGATGTTGAGGGGACTGGAGCACCTGTCCTGTGAGGAGAGGCTGAGGGAGCTGGGCTTGTTCAGCCTGAAGAAAAAAAGGCTGCAAGGGGACCTTATAAATGTTTATAAATATCTGAAGGGTGGGTGTCAGGAGGATGGGACCAGACTCTTTTCAGTAGTGCCCAGCGACAGGACAAGGGGCAACGGGCACAGACTGAAGCATAGGAAGTTCCATCTGAACGTGAGGAAGAACTACTTCACTCTGAGGGTGACAGAGCACTGGAACAGGCTGCCCAGGGAGGTTGTGGAGACTCCTTCTCTGGAGATATTCAAGACCCGCCTGGACGCAGTCCTGTGCAGCCTACTGTAGGTGACCCTGCTTCAGCAGGGGGGATGGACTAGATGACTCACAGATGTCCCTTCCAACCCTGAACATTCTGTGATTCTGTGATTTTTTTCAAGACTGTGTAAGGCAGTCTTGCTTCAAGAAGAGATTTTCAGCAGCAAATCCTGATTTGATAAAAGCTCAGGCTCCATGAAATGAACCTCTGACCTCAGAGGGGTGGGGATGGGACAATAGCTTTTCTCTCATCAGCACCTTCAGCACAGAGCTGCCTTTACCACAAGTGCTATTCGAGAATGTCTTCTCCTCTAAGAGCCCAGAGAGACCAACCCCAGGGCAAACACAACTCTTCCTATGGCAGGAGCTGTAAGGTAGGACAGGGAAAGCAACGCAAAACTGAAGTTTTGTTCCTTATCGGAACCACAGGGACAAATATTAAAATTCAAATACCAGTATGGGACAGGACAAATATGCCAAATCAGTGTTGAGGTCCAATGACATTAAACATTGATTGGATACAGTTGACACATCTAGAGAGCTGGCCTAGAGCTGTCGCTGCCCACAAGCACCTGTTTCACAGATTTCCATTTCATTTGCAATTAAGTAGCTGTCTGAATGTGTTCACTTGGTCTTACCTCTTCCTTTTTCCCCGTTCAAAGTGCTCTTCCTATGCATTTCTGTGCTCTTTATGCAGCACTGGGTGAGCAGTGCTCTTGCTCAGAGGATGAATCCTGGGCAGCTGCTGGCAGCGGTTGGTGCTGATCTTTGCAAAAGGCCATACTTTCTTGAGCCTGACAGCCCTACGCTACCAACTCTTCACATCTTAAACCTTGGATGTGGGGATGTCTTCAAGCAATATTTAACGAGACTCTCCTGTCGTAAAGTGCAGTCACTCTACTCCTGTTGCCTTATCACTAACTGTAGACTTGAGTGTCTGATGATCAGGCTGAAAGACATGACCATAAATGCACATCTCACAGCATGATCTGTGAGCTGAAGGAGTGTGGCAGGGACATTTATTTGGAGCAATTCTCTTCTTTCTTTTTCCCCTACACATCTATGATTCTTCTTTATAAAATTCATTTAAACAACTATAGGAATGGAGCTCCCTTGGCAGCTAAATCCTAAAGAACGCACTCTTGAGAAACATTCTGGTTTATGCTTTCTGCACAGCAAAAACTATGGGAACAACTGAAAGGATGAAAATCTGCTTTTAATTAACTGGCTAACCTCCAATGTTTTCTGTATGTATGGATAAATCTTCTTTTAGGCCTGGTAATTAAAAAAAAATCAAATTCTTAATGGGAAAAGACTCGGTTCCTGACCTTTTATTTGCACCTGGTATTTACGAACCCTGCCTCCTGTTCACAGACCCCAGAGGTGCTCCTGCACCCCAACTCTCGAGCCATGTAGCCCGGGAACAGCACACAGCCATTGCTGTCAGCAGGGCACAGGCTCTGCATTGAGCACACAAGATCTCCCAGCTGACACGGCTCAGGCTGCTTCCTCTGGGACGTGGCCTGGAGCTGGGCTTCCACGAGGCTGAGCTACCGCAGCCCTTATAACTCGGCTGATGAGGCCACCACGCTGCCTTCGTTGCACTCTTGCTCACCTCAGCAGGGTACAAGCGGGGTTTTACACAGAGACCACCGCGGGATGTGTTTCTGTGCAGAAGATGGCATCAGGTGGGACTTTGCTGAGGCCGTGCCAAGCTGTGACTGCTGGCAGGAGAGCAGACCCCCACTGGGTCAAGGCAGAAAGTAAAGCATGGAGGAGGCCAGGCCTGGGATAACAAGCAGCAGGGTGCAGGCTGCACCCGGAGACCTCCCTGGAGAAAGGGCTGCACGGCTGTGGCCTCTCCCACCAGAGAGGCTCCGCTGACCTCAGGCTGCACCAGACGCAGGAGGGGGCAGGGGTGCACAGCACCAGGAGGAGGAGGAAGCATGGCGGGTGGCGGCGACAGCAACGCCAGCTGCACTGCTTGTAATGAGGGGCTAAGATCCTTCCTGAAGTTTTCACAGTTTTATTTTCTTCTTTAACAATTAAGTGACTAACAAATGCCTCTGAGACACCTTGGGGGCCAACACGTGCCCCAGCTGCTGGCCTGGCCCTGGGGCACCCTGCTGCTGCCAGCGGCATGGCCTCTTGTGGGGTAACGAGGCCGGGGAGCCGCTGACCCTCCTCTTCGCTGCCCCATGTGAGCAGTCCCTGCCCTGGGCGGGAGCAGAGGGACCTGCCACTGGCTGCCCCAGCTCCTCATGGGGCTGGGGGCAGGAGTGCCCCCCAAGGAGGCAGTGGGTCTAAGGGTGGCCGCGGGGCTGTCCTCCTGCTGCTCAGCACCACGGGCATCCAGGAGCTCCGTCTGACGCAGGATCTGCTTGCTGCACTGGTCTGCGGCAAGGTCAATGAGCTGGCGCACAAATGTCACTATCTGGTGCTGCAGGACAGGCTGCAGCTCCTGGACCAAGGCCTCCTTGTCCAGCCTGTAGCGGCACAGGTTTACTGTGACAGTGCCCTGTGCCACATCCACCTCTCACCAGCAGCCCCGCACAGCACTGACAGCTGCTGGTTCAGCCAGGGCAGCAGGGGCTCGGGGATCTCCAGCGAGTCCCGGAACAGCTCTGACCAGAACTCGGGCTGGAAGCCAGCCACATAGTCCTGGTTGACGGCTCCACAGCCCCCTGCTCGTCCTGGAGGTTGACAACAGATGGATCTGAGGGGGGTGGAAGAACCATCTCCAAAAAATCCTCCTCTGACCGCACAGAGTAAATGATGCTGTTGACAGTCTGCCTGCAAAGGGGGCATGATGGTTTCCTCTTTGCCCACCGCAAAACGCAGCCCAGGCAGAACCGGTGGAGATGGGGTCACATAAGCCACACCATCTTCAGCATCGTGGCAGGTGTGGCAGCTCCACCCTGTCACTGCGGCCATGTTTGCTCCTTGCTGCATGCAGGCTGGGGAGGGACGAGGACAAGGTGCTGCTCTCCTTCGCTGGTGTCACATGCTGCAAGATGGAGAGAGGCCACGGTCACTCGCTGTCCTGTGGAGGGGAGGAAGGAAGGCCCAGGCCCCTAAAGAAGCACACCCTCCTGGCTCCCTGAGCCCTAAGAAGCTGTGCTAGGAAGCTCAAAAGCAAAGGCACAGTTTATACAGAAAATGCCCTGGATATGGCAGCAGCACAAATCTTCCTTTCAGAGATTTGCAGAGTTGTTCACTACAGGAAGCTGATGGCCAAAGAAGTTTTCTGTTTCTTTTCCTAGTCATCACCCTGTATTTCTTCATTCCATTTTAATTCCAAATTACTAGCTTGGCATTTCTCATGGGGAAAAGGGAGAGCACAATTTAATGAAGGGGAGAGGTATATATATAACATGGTGAGAGGTTAGCAAGATCAGTCACTCTTGGTTAGCCAGTGTACTCAAGCACACAGAAAAGCTTGCAGATGACTGGAACAAATTGCAAGTCCGCTCTTCAAAATACCAGTAATTTAAAAGTTTCAGGTAAACCAGAGGCCTGCACCATTTTGTCTCTAATCCAGTACAATCTTCCCTCAAACTGTTCTCTAGAACACTATTTGTGAACACTTGTTCTGAAAGGAGTGGAAAACCTGCCCTTCCTTTCTTTGGGAGCAGGACTATGCACAGTCACCTATGATGCTTGGGGTTTCTGAAGAACACAATATTTTCAAACAGATTTTCTAGTAGTAAGGACAATATTTTGCTGCCAGCAGTTTGGTTTTATTCTTATAATATACCTAAAAGAAACCTCTTGTACTTCTGCTTCTACTTCATCTCTTCAGCTACATACAGGTGTAGTTTAAATCAGATGTTAGTACTTAAAATCTAACTTTTAGAAAGGCCATTTACTGTCATTTGGAATGTATTTCTTTTGGCAGGGCTTAAACAAAACCTCAGGAACAGGTTTAATAAAAGACAAACAAGAAAGTACATCCCTGCTAGTACTACTGAGGCAGATGAACAGCTTACTTAACAGCATAGAGTATTTGAATTTGAAAAAGTTTCACTTTCTGCCAAGATTCTGCCCAGCACTCAGGAGTGAGGACCCCAGTTAAAAGACTAGATAAGGAAACAATTCACAAAACAGAAGACAGCACGATGCTGAAGGACCTCTTCCATCTGGGCCAAGTATTAAAATAGGTCTCAAAGGGGATAAGAATTGAAGTTGTTGTTTTCTTCTATGTAGATAACTCCCATAGAGTGTTGATGGAGCAAGTGAAATGCTGAGTCCCCAGACAGCTGCAGACAAATTTTATAAGCGTTTGGAATTGCTCTGCAAATGGCCTGACACATGGTGAATAAAATTTAATGTTGACAAATGGACAGTAATACACTGCAGGTTCAAAAAAACCCAGACACGCAGGGTACACGCGAATGAACCAGGATTCATCATTGAGGCCATCCTGGAGTGTGAGGAAATAATAGTGGACTTCTTGCCAGCAAACAAACCAAACATTATAAAGCTGCATAACCAAGCTGGTGTGAGGTCTTCATCTGAGCTATTAAATACATCTGAAACACCAACACACATAGCTCCACTGCAGCTGCCTTTAACAAACGGAACTCTCACATGGTTGGAATATTTTGTTCAAGTCTGCTCACGGAAGTCCAGATAATATTTTCCCATCACTGAAATTTAGCTTATTTCAAAAGCTGATAGCAACCTCCTCATGCTATTTAGGAGTTGGTGGCTTTGCTGCTGTACTCAGAAGGGGGGGAGCTCTTGTGCCTCACAGGAAAACTGTAGTCAATGGTCATGCTTCACCCTTCAAGTGGTAAGGTCCATCAGCTAAGTTCTGTATCAGAAGCTATCTGGGGGATTTTTCCGTTCTGCTAGTATGATTGTTACAGCCAGAGCAGTTTTCAGAAAACCATACAGGTAAATAATTAAATCTTAACTCATGATTCTCATTATTACAATATGAAAATATATGCAACATGTATAGTGGTAAAGCATCTGAGAAGGAATCACAAAGGCACAAGTTTCAGCTTCATTCTGGTCTTTCAAATGCCTTTAGCAGGAAACTATTCACACAAAAGGTGACTGATTTGTTCGTTTGGGGAAGACAAAAGAAATGAGTGATTTTACTCATACAGCTTCTTAGCAAGAGCTGAAAAGAGCGGCTAACATTGCTCAGGACATTTGGGGTTTTTTCAGCCCAGCAAGCTGAAGTATTTAACCCATGTGTTCACAACTTGAGATGGTCTCTTACATGTTCCCCAGGTAAATTTTCACCATGGTGAAAGTGGAGGAAAATAAACATGCTGAGCACTGAATCAAGATTTGCTGAGTATGTGTTATCCTTCAGCAATGTTCTGTTACAATATCTATTCCTATGGGATGTGTCTACCATACATTCAGCACTTGACATTTTTCCAATTCATATAATCAACCAGACCTCTCTCCAGTCCTCTTCTGTATTGATCTTCACCATCTGATTCACAACCAAACATCTCAAAAATCAAGAACAGCTGTGTAATTTATACTCGATGCCATGATTATCCTGACCAAATCGAAGAAATAATGATATTTTACTAGTTTTGCTGTGGAGGTGTGCTGTGCAGGCATGTGTTCAAGAGCACCAGGGACAGAGAAAGTTTTGTGCATTAGTGATTTACAAAAGTTTCTAGTTCTAAAATGAGAGTTGAATGGCATATATCTAGAAGATAAGTTGTGCTTGAGTAAACAATTGCCAGAATTAGCTAATTCCACACTAACTATGCTTCCTTTTCTAAGCAGATCCCGGGTAAGGTGATGGAGCAGCTTATCCTGGAGGCCATCATCAAGCAAGTGGAAGAAAAGAAGGTTATCAGGAGTAGTCAGCATGGATTCACCAAGGGAAAATCATGCCTGACCAATCTGATAGCTTTCTACGATGACATGACTGGCTGGGTAGACGAAGGGAGAGCCGTGGATGTTATCTACCTTGACTTCAGCAAGGCTTTCGACACAGTCTTCCATGATGTCCTCCTAGGGAAGCTGAGGAAGTGTGGGCTGGATGAGTGGTCGGTGAAGTGGATTGAGAACTGGCTGAATGGCAGAAATCAGAGGGTTGTCATCAGCGGCGCTGAGTCTAGTTGGAGGCTGGTAACTAGTGGTGTCCCTCAGGGGTCAGTACTGGGCCCAGTCTTGTTTAACTTCTTCATCAACAACCTGGATGAAGAGTTAGAATGTACCCTCAGCAAGTTTGCTGATGACACCAAACTGGGAGGTGTGGTAGACACACCGGAAGGCTGTGCTGCCATTCAGCGTGACCTGGATAGGCTGGAAAGCTGGGCAGAGAGGAACCTGATGAGGTTCAACAAGGGCAAGTGCAGGGTCCTGCACCTGGGGAGGAACAACCTCATGCACCAGTACAGGCTTGGGGTGGACCTGCTGGAAAGCAGCTCTGCGGAGAGGAACCTGGGTGTCCTGGTGGACGACAGGTTAACCATGAGCCAGCAGTGTGCCCTGGCTGCCAAGAAAGCCAGTGGGATCCTGGGGTGCATTAAGAAGAGTGTGGCCAGCAGGACGAGGGAGGTTCTCCTTCCCCTCTACACTGCCCTGGTGAGGCCTCATCTGGAGTACTCTGTCCAGTTCTGGGCTCCCCAGTTCAAGAAAGATGAAGAGCTACTGGAGAGAGTCCAGCGGAGGGCTACAAGGATGGTGAGGGGACTGGAGCATCTCCCCTACGAGGAGAGGTTGAGGAAACTGGGCTTGTTCAGCCTGAAGAAGAGAAGGCTGCGAGGGGACCTTATAAATGCCTACAAATATCTGAAGGGTGGGTGTCAGGAGGATGGGGTCAAGCTCTTTTCAGTGGTGCCCAGTGACAGGACAAGGGGCAATGGGCACAAACTGAGGCACAGGAAGTTCCGTCTGAACATGAGGAAGAACTTCTTCCCTCTGAGGGTGACGGAGCAGTGGAACAGTCTGCCCAGGGAGGTTGTGGAGTCTCCTTCTCTGGAGATATTCAAGACCCGCCTGGACAAGGTCCTGTGCAGCCTACTGTAGGTGACCCTGCTTCGGCAGGGGGGTTGGACTAGATGACCCACAGAGGTCCCTTCCAACCCCTACTATTCTGTGATTCTGTGAAGTTCTTATGCTCATGACCAAGCCAGTAATTTTATGATTTCCAGTATATGAATTATCAGGGCTAATTAGTAATATGACATACAATTTAAGGGTATGTTTGAGGCATAGTGAGGATTCTACTGAGATCAATAAAGTCTTTTCACTAGCCCTAAGCAAACTGCCAAGCTGCCAAATCAGAGTCTGTTCGAAGTTTTGCTTGGGTAACAACTTTCTCTTGGGAAACAAAGTATTTTGCACCTCGAAGTCTTAAACCAAATATAATATGTTATAATATAATATGACCCTGGAAGGTCCTGGCTCAACTTCCTGAAGTAATCATATTACCTAGGATTTTCCCAAATCCTCTGTGAGTAGGCCCTGAGAAAATACTAAATTTCTTCGATCATGGTGTCATCTCAGAAACATTTTTGCACATTACTCCTGTAAGCCCTTACAAAACAAAGCATTTATGTCCCTTAAGCAAGGCAGTAAACATACCATAGTAACAGCACTTGATTCTAGTTGAGCAGAACTAAATAAGAGTTCAAGAATGCAATGTTGAATTAGGATTTTAATTTAATATGCAATGCTTCTGTGGCTGGCTCTCAGCAGTGGGACACATTTCCCAGAGAGTGACTGGATGACCTTCTGCTCCTAGAGTCAATGACCTACCTTTGAACACTAGTGGGACCATTGTCAACATCTCTGACAAATCTCAGAAAACTCTTCATTATTACAATAAACACCATTTAAAGTGTCTTTCACGAAGTGCTGCTACCCACTACAGGAGTAACCGCTTATGTTTTATTTAAAACCAAATCAAATATTTGCATAAAACTTACATAAACATTGAAGTATGAGTTCAGTTCACCTACTGGCACATTTAATTTATGCTGGATAGGTGTACTGGTTATTTACCTCCTGGCTGTTTTAAAGAAGTTTTAAACACAGAACAAGTGCTGATTATTGGAGTGATGAATATTTCCTTGTGTTATTGATAGAAATACACAGTTAGTGTTGCCCTTAAATATTCAAAAGTAAACTGAAATACTTCCAACTCTTTCTTACAAAGATACAACAGTCCTCGATTGCAAGACCAGACCAAATATCATGATAAGCAAATAACTAACTACATTAGTATACTATGCTTGGTGCAGCAAAAAGATTTCAGGTACGAAAATTATGACAGAAAATGTCTTTCTTCTCTCTTGCTGAAATACATGTGTACAGCTATCGTGTTTTAGCCCAGCAGTTAGCCGGCAATTAGGACCCGACAGCCACTTGCTCAATCCTCCCCTTCCCCCCCAGCAGGGTGGGGAGGAGAACTGGACAAACGGGGACACTTGTGAGTTAACGGCAGTTTCATAAGGCAACAAGGGAAATACTACTACTAATAATAAGATTTGTAATAATAATGATTATAATGAATATGCAAAACAAAGTATATACAACATAATATTTCTCACCACCCGATGACCGATTCGCACCACCCGATGACCAATTCGCACCCAGTCCACGAGCAGCGATCATGGAACCCCAAAAATCACAGATTTTGTAAAATTCACAAAGAAAGTTTGAACTCCCAGACGAGAGAGGATTTGAAATCACAGAAACGAGAGAAAGCAGATTCCTGCCCCCCGGCCAATCCACATTCATAAACTGAGCATGATGTCTCTGTTATGGAAAATTTCCGTTACCTATGGATCTCTGCCTGGCTGTGCTGTCTCCCAACTCCCGCACACCTGCTCATGAGCTGAATATGGGAGACTGGAAAAAGTCCTTGATTTCATAGCAACAACTGAAAACATCAGTGTTATCAACATTCTTCTAGTACTAAATCCAAAACACCAAAGGTTCTAGAAGGAAAATTAACTCCAACCCAGCCAAAACCAGGACAACAGCACTTTAAGATTTCACTAGCAAGCAGCATTTTGTCATTCTGCACACTATTACTGCATACTACACATGGCTGTAAGCACACAGACCAGAACTGCAGTGTTGTTTTCTTTCTGTGCATCAGTTCACAGCCTTCCTCTTTCCATGTGTCATGAACATTTTTGTCAGGCATTGAAATGTAAGTGGTTTCTTAGTGCCCTAAGGCAGCTAAGGCTTCTAAGGAAAAGACTGGATATACTTATAAACTCAGAAACTTTCATATACACTTTGCTGTTCATTGAGCTGCTCGGCAGAACCAGAAAAAGCCTACAGAAATATGACAAACTAACTCCTTGGCAATAAAGACAGTGACAGGGACCAGCTTCCTTCATCCCTGTGATGCTGACACAAATGCACGGGGTTAGATCTAGTGCCACAGGGTTCTCATAGCACCAGTGTCAAGATGTGCTTTTCTACAGAAAATAAGGTAATTAAGAAATCTCTGTTGGAGAGAGACTGTGAGCAAAATACTTCTTAGAAGATTTAGCATTTTCACCAAGTTTTCCCTTGAGGGTTATTTATATAATGTAGGACTGTCAATAAAAACTTACTGATCTCTTTGATAAGGAGATTCAGGAGAATAAATTCCACCCTACAGATCAATCCTATATGCTTTTGTCTCTCCAGTTCCAGAAAGAAAAAGATCGTTGCCATGAATGCAAATACACAAGACTTAATTTGTCGCTAGCTAGTATTTGGAAGACATATGTTAATATACAGATCACAACAGCTCAGAAAATTCCCTGCATTGCGAGATAGGTCATAAAGATACAATGAAGAGACAAAACACAGCCAATGTGAAATGGGATTTCAAAATAAGAATCTGTTGAAATCATCTGCAATATAAACCTCAACAGGAAATATATCTATTAGCAAAGACTGAAGGAAAAAAAAGTCTTACTAGTACTGCAAAGTTTATGCCTGGCACCCATATGCTCACATTAGGGGAAACTAACATTTTCCCATGGAACTGAGAAGTAATAAAGTTGCCAACCTGCATAATAATAAACATGTGATCTTTAAAGTTTTTCATTTACAAAATAAAAGCAAGATTTATATAATAAAAATACCATTAGATTTCAAAAAAAAAATCACTGCCTTTTCTTCTCACATCCCAAATACTAAAAAAAAAATGTCAAAGCTCTTGCAAAACAGATCAGATTTGCGATTTTTCTCTTATGAAAAAAAATATCCCATCAGGACAGCAAGGACTCAGTTTTCAGTGCTTCCCCTCCCAGAATCAGACAACTCAGCAGAATTTAGAAACTGGGGATTGGTGTTGGTTCGTGGTGGGGAGGAGGTGTGGCAGCGTTGCCAGCAATCTCTGGTTTGGATTACACTGAGCCTAAGAAACCCTTTCCAAATAAAATTTCATTGAAGTCGCTGTCTTCTTGTAAAAGGATTTGTTTTATACAAATAGACATTTTGCATCAAAAATGTTTTGAAAAACTCGCAGTCAGTTTCAACCTCTAGTCAGCTCTAATAAGCGGCTGGTGAATTGCAGTGTCCTGCAGGATGCAGACTTCAGACTGTAGTACTGCAGGAGAAAGCAAAGCAGAACTGCTGAAGAAATAACCTAAAGAGAAATCCCCAGACACTCTCTCTCTCAATGTTTTATGGTGATGGTTCACCTGTACAGCAGAACTCAGTTATCAGGGATTCCCTCTCTGCTCATTATTTTTACAACATAGCTGTCCCTCTGCTCACTGGACACTTCCACAGTGGATACTTGTCCTGGCCCACCTTTCTTGGGTCAGAGAGCTGGACGGGGTGAGACGAGTTCCAGTGGTGCCATTCAGCCCAAAATATTTTTTGACTCTATGATAAACTTCAAACTACCAACAATTATGCTGCCCTCAGCAGGTCCTCTGATGTACAATAACAGCTTTCAAAACAAAATCTTCCTCATTAAAATGCCTGGGCACTTGCTGAAGTGCTAGCAAAGCTCAAAGAGACATTTGCAACAAAGAAACATTTGCTGAAAATTAGGGTAAACATATTTTGACATTGCATAAGAGAGACCTAGTGCTTACACCTAAAGCTATCCTGTTGCCAGTGTTAAACCAGAGTCCTGGGCATGATCGCTCACTGAAGCCCAAGACTAAATCACATCCACAGATCTAAGATCATAGCACAGAAATCTCGTCTCAGTCATGAAAATTATGTGCAATGGACTAAGTAAGGTTAAGGTCACACAATTTAAGCCCGCATAGATTCAAACTGTTTCTGAAAACAGCTATCCTACCTCTCTCTTTCCTCTTTCCTGCACAGCTGATCTGCTAGATCCAGGTTAATAATTTCTTTTTCACTTTTATTTTTCCTTTTCAAATGAGGTTTATTTTTTGGCTGATGAATTCTCTGATCTAGCTCAGAACATGGTCATGAACATTGAACGGAAGGAAAACGGCAGCTATAGAAACAAGTTCCCGAGCCAAACAGGGAACAGGACTCTTAACTACAGTGTAGCCACAGCTCTGGACTGGTGTCCTGCCCAAGCACTTTCCCTCCACTGTTTTGTGCTTCTCTGCCAGGAACATGAGCAGGACAACACTAACTCCCGTACCTCACTCCAACTCAAAATCCCCCCTTGGAGTGATAACTTCCATGTTGGCATGTAACTGAAAATGAGCAATAAAGAGGCTTGTAAATGGGAGTGGGAATGAATATGTGCTGATGAATTCCAGATGAAAGTTACCTCTTTTTCCTCTCTTGTACCCAGCCAAGCCTGGCTACATAACTTGCTGACCCTATGAACTCCAGGCCCAGGCTACTAAGGTAGCAATTAGCTAAAGACCAGGTGGATGGAAAAGTAATAAATAAATTGCTGGTAAATACTTGGCCAGTATTAGGCCTCTAAGGGAGAAGGAGGGAAATCAGGCAGCAGTCCAGGTCCAGAGTTTATTATCTGCAGAGTTTATCTGCACCTGGAGTGCTGGCTGGGAGAGATGACGGCCGCTGCACACACAACACTGGGGGTGTCAGGAGTTGCAGCACCTCCTTTGCAGGCTAGATGTGAACAGCAGGGTCAGGGGAGGCAGGGCAGGGATCAGACACTTTCTTTGGTCATTAGCATTTGACAGAAGCTTGATATGCTTGTACTTCCTCAATAAGTAATACTGAAATAATATTAAATAATAATTGTTGTTGTTATTAAACTAGCAGCAGTAGTAGTAACAGTAGTAGTGAAACCCCCTGTAATGTTCAGGGGATTATTTCATATCAGTATAAATCTAAGGCATAGCATTTGAATACATCTGAAATGTCTGAGCCCTTTTTTAAAATGAAAATGTGACCACTGAGAATATTAAGTAGGTTTATAACTAATAGCCCTAATGTTTATCCCAGGTACTATATCAGGGCAACTTTTTGTTAATTTTTTCTCTCATTAATAAGCTGGTTGTTTGAATGTAAAACAAGTCAAACTTTATCATAAAGTCGAGTGTTTCCATAGCATTGAAGGAACATGAAGTTGGATTTCTCAGCTCAGAAAGCTTGAAACTACAAATATATTTTTAAAATCATGATTTGCAGCCATCTGAATTTAAAGCATTTGATATCTAACATGCAAGTAAATCAGATCTAGAAGAAGCAATGATCATAACTAAGTGTGCAACATTTCTCTTTCACCCAGAAGTTTACATCTCTCTATCCTCCTCATAGTAGCAATAAAGGTATCAGGAAGAAAAACACTCTTGGGTTTTTGGGGTTTTTTTTGCTGGCTTTTTTCCCCAAAATGAATGAAATGTTTCTTCCTTTTCCTTTTTTTTTAAAAAAACGCACACCAGCACTGAAACAATGTCAGTACTCTGAAGACTGCCTTGAAGTATTCTCCTTTAAGCATCACTAGATGGTACCACATCACAGGCTCCATTTCACTGAATGAAAATGTGACCTTAAACGGTGATTTAAAGAGACTGTATTTATTGTAATAGAATTTTATTCTGTTACATTAGTCTGTGACACTTGTATTTATACCTATGTTTTGTAAACCCAGTGACACAGTAAGAACCTTATGAGACTGAAATAAAGGAAGGGACAAACTGAATCACTGGGAGAGTGAGTCTAGGCCTTCATTTTGACTCAAGGACACCACATTCTTCGGTTTAAGTAAACTGAGGACTCCAAATAATATGAGAGTTGAACACTCATTTGGTGGAAATCTTAAGAAAATCACACCAGCTGACATCTCTAAAAGAACCTAAAAAATATATGCAGAGGAAGCACATGTAAGCAGCGTTTAACGGTATTTTCATTACAATCATGTCCAACATTACATGGATTAATAACGTTTTTTTCTCGAGAAACTAAACCCAAAAGTTTATACAACCTGAACAAAAATGAAAATGTTTTAACCTGTTTAGAAGCTGTATGCTGCAGATTACGCACACGACACACCTGCGTGTCAGAAGACACCTGCTGTCTATGATAAAGAACAGTATGAATCCTTTATGTAAGATTCAATTTAAAATTTCCTTATGTAGAAGAAATCAGAGCTGGCTATTCTGAAGCTAACATACGTAGTCAAATCAACAATTTAATGACAATCCCAGAAATGCGAAGATTGCTGTTTCTTTTTTGTTACTGACCAGTTTTTTATACTATGAATATGAATCAGCAATGAGCCTAGAACTCTGCAACCCCAGCTTCCAGCCATCAGGCCTTGGTCACTCCTCTGGCAAAAGTGAGTCATCTATCTGGACACTTTCATAGAATCATAGTCTGCTTTGGGCTGGAAGGGACCCTTAGAGGTCATCTAACCCAACCCCCCTGCAGTGAGCAGGGACACCGCTAACTAGATCAGGTTTCTCAGAGCCCCATCCAACCCGGCCTTGAATGTTTCCAGGGATGGGGCCTCCACTACCTCTCTGGGCAGCCTCCTCCAGTGTTCTCCCAACACAGAAGAGATCTGAATTTGGGTCTTCCCTCATCCTGTTTGCATGCTCTGTCTAAAACGGGGAGGGGGGGGAGGTGTCAGTAAGTTCAACTCACTTTCATATACATTATTGTTCAGTCAAACAAGCTTAATCACTCAGTTCTAGCAACACTGTCCCGTAAGACAGCAGTGTGAAAATCATGTAAACGGTCACATCGAACATGTTAAAAAACACGCAGTTTCTTTAAATGAAGTTTTGTGTTGAATGTAATTTATACATATCTGATACAAATATCATAATGTCCTTTTAACTAGAGTCCTGTAATTAAAAAAAGACTGTCCTTACTGCTGTTAACATCTTCCAAGTTCTAGAAAGAACAGCCTTTGAACTAAGGTCTGCTGATTAAATCTAAAGATTTGTATGCGACCTTAACCATTATGAATATTTGCTGAATCACAATCAGGTTTCAGAGCTCTGTTTACACATGCACTTTCCAACAGAGACTTCTCTCCACTCATGTGGCATCAGCCGTTAAATTTATCCCTGTAACTATGTGACAGTAAATATACCAATGCTTGAGACTCTCCCCTCCGCTCAGAATGTTTGCATGGCAGACACCTACTGAATTAGTTTGAATGTAATCTTTAGCTCCTCCTGCAACAGCAGCTGTCAACTGAGTATTAATCACAGATTACAAACTATGCTTATTACTAGAGAAGTTATAAGCATAAGCAGCATTTATCCCATCTCTCTAAATATTTCAACACCGAAAAAAACAAAGCTCCAAAGAAAACTCAAGACCAAAAGGCACATCAGCCTTCTGATCTTACAGAGAAGCGTATCGACTCTGCCAGCCTCTCCTCCTCTCTGTGCAAAACCAACTCCCTGTCTCCTTGCAGCACGACTATGCTCTGCAGTATTTGAGTTCCTGGAAGCACATGAGCAAAAGCCAGAATACTCAACACAAAATTCTCCTTGCCTGGGTCTTGTTAGTTGAAATTTTAATGACACTGTGGACGATCCTGGTAGAAAAGTATGCTCCCAAGTTTTTCTCTAAGTACCAGAAATCTTTCTTGGAAACTCTTGCTCATTAGAAGACGCTTCTTACTCTCATAACATTCATGCCGCTTCTCTAGCTGCTAACTCACTCCTGTTGGGACATACCTTGGTACCCCCTGGGATACTCTATGCAATGTGCAGGGAGGAGGTAGAGTCCCAGCATACTAGTTTATACACACTGTACTGCTGTGTGAAGAATGTCTTGCTAGCCCAATTACTGTGAAACCATTCTTAACTCAAGCCAGGTTAAAGCAAATGCAAATAAAAATATTCACAACAGTTACAGAGATCTAAGTGAAGAAATAAGGGAAAAAGTACTTTTAAACTACTTACGGTAAATTAAAGCAGAGGTGGTTTCCCTTCTCCACCAGCAGACTGACTCATCATTTTTCCTAGCACATGGTTTGCTGGAGAATCTCTGTTCACTCATTAAAGAAATCCTGTTTCTTATGGTGCATTCTGGCTTATGCAGCCAACCTGACCTTCTGAAGACTTGTAGGACCAAGGCAGACTAAATCTTTCTTTCCAAAGTTTGGTCATTCCTTTCTGTTCTTGAAATGTTCTGTGTTTTCCTCTCACCTGAAATGGTTTTACTTTCTTCAAGGAGTCTCTCTTTTTAAGCCAGGTGTCACTTTCTGCATTTGTTTAGTTAATTAACAACTCTCACCTAACAAAAGAAAATATCTCCTTTTGGTAACTCACTCTAGATCTTCCCCTGTGAAATATCTTCTCTGTTAAACCTCTTATAAATCACTCTGTGATGACAAGAGATTTGGGGTGATCCCCACCAACACCTCAGATCTAAGTATACCGTATGCAAGAGGTACTCCATGGCTCTTCTGTCTTTTGAGACTCACAACTTATCTGCCTGTATGGAAAGCTCATTGCTTCAGAAAAGTCGGCAGAATAACACTGATGAGGGACACTAATGATTACCTTCCAAAGGGTTCAAATTCAGTCAATCAGAAGTTAGGCAGTATTAAAGCTAAGCTCACTTTGGCATCTTTCTTTCTTACCTCTCACTGCCTGTGCACCATCACATGGGTTTTAATTTCTTGGCTTTCTGTTATCTTTTTTCTTACAAAAGACTGAACTTCAGGTGTATTCAAAGGCATGTTTCTGTCAAAACATGACAATTTTAGCCATAAGAGGAGTGGTATATATGTCTTAAAGAATGTAATCTTTTATGCCCTCTGGCTCACAGCTAATTACTGTTCTTTTCCTACATGTCCTAGTTTTGAAAAGGAATAGACTTAGTGCACTGAGTGACCAGGAGGAAGCAGAGTGTCACTAAAGACGTGGTCTGAAATACTTCAGCATACCCTTTATGAAGTTCTGTGGTGTGCCTGCAGCAAACTCCAGAGATATTACTAGGCACCAGCAGCTGAAGAGGGAGAAAAAACAATTCCCCAAAACAAGAATTAATTAAGAAGCACAAAGTTAATAAAAACGAATGTGCTATAGCTTCTGCTACCAACTGTAGCATCCATACTGATGTGCAGGCTTCTAGGAGATATTTCATAAAAGCTCACAATGAAGGAAGGGAAATTCTGTGCTAACAGTAAGCTTAAAATACTATAATAATCCTGAATTTCTGCTGAGGAGGTTCAGAAAACTGAAAAGTGAGCAGACCTACCCACTAAATATTTAGCAATCAGAGATAGTTAATTCCCCCAACAGGACACTTTGCCAGCTCTGACTCATCTGGAGCCAGGTTCAGCCATTTTGCAGTAATTAGGACCATTTCAGAGTAGCCCTCTCCCACTCTTGCATCTGCTCGTTGGAACTGGCAGCAGCTGAGCGTCTTACAGAGCACATGATAAAATAAGACAAGTGAAAGTGAAATAGATTCTGCTGGTGACAGAGGCATATTAAAACCCAGAGAACTGCCCTGGGGCAAAAGAGGCACTTGCATACCTCAGGCAGGCCTGGAACACGTAGGTAACTACTGTCAGGGGAAGGGGTGTCACTGCTTAAAGCTGGCAGGAGAACTTAAGAGGAATTTTTTAGGTGAATGTTATTGAGGAAAGAACTGCACTTAAGAATTCTGAATCTCTCAATGAACGCAGATCAGTATTTTTAGTAAAGCAGGACATTCTGGGAAGAAAAACATTTGGGTGCTATTTCATGAAGAACCCGGTCTTTTCTTTGTTACAAAAGGTTTGCAAGAACAATTTGCCCAACTACAGGTTAGCTCCAGTTTAACACACCTAGACATCTGCCACCTCATGATTATAACACTCAGAAAAAAAATGGAAAAAACAGAAGCTGAGCCATCAAGTTTTAGCAAAATACTCTCTTGTCCCTCACCACTTCCCTTCCCTATTCTCCTTGCCCCTGCAAGCAAAGAACTTTTTGTTCTCACAGCTGCTGCTCAACGTATCCTGACCTACAAAGTGCTGTTGAGATTTCTGGTACAGGTCATTTAAAAACATAAACCAGAGATTATGATGAAGCACAAATATTCCCATAAATTCTGGAGGGGTTTGTTGATTTATTTCTTTTTATATTCCTCCTTTAATGAATCTACTTATGCCATTTTCCTCAGACATAATGACAGAACTGTGTTTATTATAGATAAACAGGAATTATGTCAAACCTGAACAGAATGAGAAACAGAAGTGTCATCAGCTACAGTATGACCAGTTTCCTTTAAACTTCACATTTAAAACAACTGGTTTAACAGTGTAACAGTATAGTAAATAGACAAATTTCTGCACCTGAAAATGCTTTAGAAGAATAGCAGTGTTTTTTCTAAGTTTTCTCATACTTGCCACAAAAACTTACACTGTCAGGGAAAGGAAATAGTCTAGCACTTATGACCCACCGTTAATTTTACGAACTTCTAAAATTACTCAGTTCCTTCACCTCAAGAACAAGATTTTTACTTCACCAATTCATGGCTTTTTCTTTTCTTTTCTCAGGTTGTACATCTTTCATAACGGTTGTACCAAAACATCCTAAAGAAATACAAGAACAACAGAATTAGCCAGAAGGGGATACACAAAAAGAGGGGCAAAGATAACAACAAAAGGAGATTTTCAATTTAAAAAAAAAAAAAGAAGACGGAAAAGTGTAAAATTCACAGGAGTTCTGGACAGCTCCCATGGAGGGCCCAGTATCCCAGCAAGGTCATGCTGAACAAAGGAGGACTAGGAAGATGCCAACACAGCAGAAGTCAGCCAGATGAAGAGATGAAAGAGAAAGGTTTTTGCAGACCGTATTTAAATCAAGTACCTGGAGAGCCTTTAAGCTAAAGTTGGGGCTGGGGGCAATTTTGCTAAACAATCGTACTCCAACATGTTGAATTCTTGACACCTTTACTCTTTGGATCCCAAAATCTTCATGTGTGCATGATTATATCCTTGGTCCTAAGCGCATGAAATAGAGGGGTGATTTTGACACAGGATATTAAAGTGTTTTGTGACTCTCTATGGTTTTCAAAAGAATGAGTAAACTACAGACATGGTGTTAAAATAACTTTCGTGCTCTGCCAACACACGTAAGCAAATAGCAGTTACAATCACCAGACCATACTTCGCTTACTCAATACTTAGAAAATATGAGGAATGAAGTATTGCATTTTTCGTCATGTCTGTGAACCGCGTACTTCTGAAGACAACCTGCTACGCTAAGCTCTAGAGAGGACACTGATATCTAATACAAAACAATCCCAGAAGTTTCTAAAGGAAGAGGCAAGTGAATCTCACTTGCTTAGTAATGAACAGAGAAAATCTAGAAAAACAATCTGTGAGTAATACAGAGGGCTCGTGCCAAATCGTCAAGAGTCTAGATGCTGTGCCAAACTTCACAACAGCAGGAAGGCCACAGGGTCTAGGAAGAGAACCCTGAAAAGACAGAGACCAGCCCACTGCCACTGTCAAAGACCTTCCAGATGCTCCCTCAGGGAGATCTCATGAGGAAAAGCTTGCTCCCTCTTGGACTAAGGAGAGCAGCGCAGGCCACGGGAGGGCTGCTTACCCATAGGAACGTCCAAAGAAGCTTGCTTCTCCAGCTCAGTCCTCAGGAGATGTCACAAGCACTACAACTCTGCTCCGATGTTTTCCCAAGGAATAGCTGTTTGGCTCCTTGGCCTCTTCAGTTTTCCTTTTCATCACGTGAGAGACGTATTATCTGCTTGTCTTCAGTGTGGGCTATGACCCATTCTGAAGGCAGAGCAAAGCAGAACTCTTTACAAAGAGTATACACACTCCTCCCTTTTCTCAGGGAGCCACAGAGCCTGTTTAGGGCAAGCAACATGCTGCAGAATGTGTCAGTTACATGAGAGAGAAAGTCATCACAGCTCTGGGAACCTGCAGCTCACATAACGCGTAACACTGTGATAGGAAACCATGAACATAGAGCTAGGTCTCACAGATGAAGGAAAAACAAACTACCTTTGACTGCAGTCAACTGCTCAAGGTTCTCTGCACCTCCCAGGCTTGACTCTGAATGTGGAAGGAAGCGACTCATTTAAAGACACAGAGGGCAAGGATGAGTGAGATGGGAATTGCTTTTGGTTTTGCTCTGACTTAATCACTTAAGAGTTTTCTTTATTCACAAAGCAAACTGTAAATCACACCTCACCCAGATTTAAAGAGTGGTCTTCTGGGTGAGTTCACCAGGGGAGAAGATCTAGACAGATCTATCTCAAGACCGTCACTCACCTGACATCCCACCACAGCTTTTTTCTGACAATTGAATCCAGTTCCTCCCACACCTAAGAATGACTTGTATGCAGTTCTGTAGTGGCCTTCGTCAGGTCAGCTACTCATTTTACTAGGGCAATGATGATGCAAATGTTGATCTACTCCTTTCAGACTTCCTTTTCCAAAACTCAGTTTCCTCATCTAAATGAAAACAATGATACTTCCTAATTACACAGAACTCAAAGCACTCTAGAATAGAGGAATAATGGAATAATGTGATTTTCTACTTTCTCTGTAATGCAATAAAACTATACTGTCCGTGCTTGGCTAAATAGATTATAAAACACTCATTGTCAAATGCAAACTTGGTTATTACCCTGCTAACCAAACTCCTACCCACAGACATTCAAGGGTTCTTTCTCCTCCCAAACACAACCTTAAACTCCAGCATATAGCTGTAAGATAGAGCTACAGTTAATTCAGCAATCCGAAACAATAATTGCACAGAATCAACTGACAATGAGTATTTTCATCAGGAAAAAAAGTATTCTACCAAAAGGTTTTGTTGCGTCTATTAGATGATCTATCTTTATAGAAATCCTTGGGTTTAACTACCTATTAAACATTTCTAAATATACTAACTTTAATTCTCCTTCAAATCTTACATTTATTACTTTCATTTTAATGAATTTCTTCACTGATTTCTGAGTGTACTGAACAGGTTCAACTAAAACTTTCCTTTTAAAAATATGTATATGTTATACTGTAAGTATGCACTTTGTTTCCTTCAAATTACAGTTTGTTTCAATATATTATGAACTGGGCTTTTTTCCTTGCTCTACTATTTCTGTTTGTCTTTTACAGATATAGGTGATTAAACTCTAAATAACTTACGGATAGTGTTTACATTCTCCCTGTTGAGCCCTTATATTTGACACTTTTCACATTTGAATTTACTTCCAGTCTGCAGAGAAACAGAATGTGCACTTCAGAATTGTCTCCTAGCATTTTCCATCCTCTTTACATTTGTATTACCACTACTAGTTATTAACAGCTTTTAAGACAAAGAACTGGATGTTTCTCAATTGCAGTAATCATAAAAATGTGTTTTATTGCTCTTTAGAAGAGTGTCTTTCCTACTCTATGACCTCTGTGCTAAACCATTGCTTTGGTCCAGAAGAAAAGTATAATTATATTAATACTGAGCTGACCATGTGCTGATACTTGTCTGCTCTTTTCCAAACCATTCACCGAACAATCAGCGTCTAAGAGCCACTAACAGCCACATGACAACCAGTCAAGTCAGCACTTTTTAAACATCAAAATTTCCTATATAGCTCAAACCAAAACTGAGACTTTCAGTACCACCTACAGGAGCTTCTCTTTCAAACACAGACATTGAATTAGCTAAATATCTCTGGATAAAATAGTAGGGACTGATTCCTAGCATTCTGACCTGCATGTCCATCCCTCCTGACTGTCTGGACAGCCAGAGAAGCTGTGGACCATATTTGTTCCTCAGGGAAGAGCCCCATTTGCCTGTGAAGTCGAAGAGGTGTTCAAACACCACAGCTGCATTTTCAATTGCTCTGCGCTGAGCAGCTTCTAGTCCAGTCCCTGACAGTGACACACGTGCATTATGTGGCACAGGTACCTCTCTTCAGAGTAGTTTGCTAAGTCTGCATAAGGACATCTCAGCTAAACTGCTCTATCAGTTCCCTCCTCAGCTGGACAGGGTAGAGAAAATACAGTGAAAGTCTTGTGGGGCAGGACAAGGGCAGGGAGAGATCACTCATCAATTACCATCATGGACAAAACAGACTCAGCTTGGGGAGAAAAGGAAGTTTAATTTATTACCAATCCAATCAGAGTAGGATAATGAGAAACTTCTCCCACCCCCAGCGGCACAGGAGGACGGGGAATGGGTGTTACGGCCAGTTCATCACATGTTGTCTCTGCCACTCCTTCCTCCTCAGGGGGAGGACTCCTCACACTCTGACCCTGCTCCAGCTTGGGGTTTCTTGCACAGGAGACAGTTCTCCACAAACTTCTCCAACGTGAGTCCTTCCCACAGGGTGCAACTCTTCACAAACTGCCCCAGTGCAGGTCCTTCCCATAGGGTGCAGCCCTTCAGGAACAGGCTGTTCCAGCGTGGGTCCCCCATGGGGTCACAAGCCCTGCCAGCAAACCTGCTGTAGCGTGGGCTCCTCTCTTGACAGAGTCACAGGTCCTGCGAGGAGCCTCCTCCAGCACAGGCTCCCCACGGGTTCACAGCCTCTTTTGGACATGCGCCTGCTCCAACATGGGGTCCTGCCCAGGTTGCAGGTGGATATCTGCTCCACCATGGACCTCCATGGGCTGCAGCGACACAGCCTGCCCCACCATGGTCTTCACCATGGGCTGCAGGGGAATCTCTGCTCTGGCACCAGGAGCACCACCTCCCTCTCCTTCTTCACTGATCTTGGTGTCTGCAGAGTTCTCACTCCTCTCTCCAGCTGAAAATGCCCTTTTATGCAGGGTTTTTTTCTTCTTGACCACGTTATAACAGAGGCACTACCACCATTGCTGCTAGGCTCAGTCTTGCCCAACAGCAGATCCGTTTTGGAGCCGGCTGGCATTGGCTCTGTCAGACATAGGGGAAGCTTCCGGAAGCTTCTCACAGAAGCCGTTCCTGTAGCCCCCCTGCTACCAAAACTCTGCCACACAAACCCAATACAACTGTACATTTGAGGAATTGCTGATGGCCTTCTTGGTCACAGTCATGTTACAAGGGATTTCTATACCATCCCTACTGCTAACAGCTTCCACGTGTAAACATCATTTGTCAACTCCTTGGTCATATTGTAGCACTGGCAGCTAACATGTGACTATGTTTATAGATTAATAGATTTTTTGGGCCAGGGGAATTAAGTAGATTACCTCAGTCATTTTCTGGAAGTAGAAAACCTCACTTAAGGGGAGGCAGTTACAGCATCTACATATTCTGTTCATGAAATCACGGTAGCCTGGAGAAAGAAAGTGAAAACAGGGGAGTTACCACAGGAAGACATAGAATCTCCTTTCTCCTACTTCCTCATAAGCCTTATACAAATCACTAGCTCCAGGCTACAGCTTGTCGCCTTTGAACTACTATTCTTTTTTCTAATATGGCTACAATCTGACAAATGGTTTCTGGATAAGGACAGCTCAATCTCTGCATGCTCAGTAGTTTCCATGGCAACAGGCAAGTCCATGGCAAAATTAGAAAGTAACTAGTTATTGCATATATGGGATAATTCCACTGACAGAGGGCTTCAAAAGAAAAGGTGAATCCCTCTCAATTACGCACCTTTCAGAAACGACTCATGAAAAACCATAAACAGACAGAAAAAAAGAGCTTTGGGTTCTGAATTTCCAGACAGGTTTACATCTTGGTCTCAGGCATAGCAAAAAACAAGTGTTCACACAACCACAGAGTCCCACCATCCTAAAAACTGTCACTAAGAACAGATCTAAAAAAGGCTGAATATCTTGCAAAAGTGAGGAATTAACTGCCTTTCGCTTAATCCTGAAAGCAGTATACATGCTCTTACTCCAACTATGGCATGTGAATAGTGGCAAGACACTAAACACCCCGTCAAAGAACTGGAGAACAGTATTTTTCCCCATAGTCCTAACAGTTACAGAAATGAAATTGTGAAAAGGGGAAGAGATGAAAATGAAATCTTAGTCTAGCAGCCACTCACTACTGACATAAATGGAAGCAGACTGAATTCTTTGTCTCTACTCACCATCTAACCTGCAGCAATAGCTTGTGTTCAGTGTGTCTGACTACTTAGATTTTCTGATCTCCTGGCCACGGAACTTTCTTGCTGTGTATAGGTACAGTACCTCATTGCCAGACACATGGCTGGCTGATTAATGAGACAACACAAGTGTATTGCTAATAATTTGCAGAAAATCTCTTCAGATACATTGTTTAAAGCATTTTAAAATGATCTAGATGTGCATGCTCTGAGTCTGACAAAGACTTCTTCCCAATGCGTGCAAAGTCCAGTCAGATCAAGTGTAACGATAGAGGAGCATTTTGCAAAATAGATCCTAAAACCAGGTATCTTAGAATCATAAAATCATAGAATCTTAGAAAAAGGACAGTGAGCTAAGCAGCTGAGAAACTGTAAAAAAGTTGGGAAGGAGCGTGACAAGTAATACATGGGAGAAACAGAGAAGAAAGCAGTGACTGGAGGAAGCTCAGTTGTTTCCTGAGGTTTCAAAACCTCGTTACAACAAAGAGCATAAACTTCCACTGTGAGAGAAAGACCTGCTCCATTGCCTTGGTTTATGAAAAGGGGATTTTCAAGCCAGGAGCAATGGGTGTCTAAACTCAGCTGAGGTGACTGATGCTGCAATTTGAGTGGTCTTGAGAAACGCCCTTTAGAAGACCACAGAAGAGGCGGCAATTTCTAGCGTGGTTGGTCAAGATTGTTCCATGCTTATTTGTACCAGAAGAGGGGAACTTTGCTTCTTCCAAACAGAATTGAAAATCCCAATAAAATCCCAGTTAATGCTCTCTGTTAAATTTGTCAGGCCCTCCAAGAGATCTGGCACTATGTAATCAGAACAAATTAACACTTGCTTTCCCTCTTTGTCAATTTCTATATTTCAAAGTAATCTTTTATAGCTCAACAAAAGGTATTTAATTTTCTCTTCTGAGTTCAAACCTTTATTGCTAAGTTGTTCTGTCCCTCCATTCTTTTCAGGATATGTGACTTTTGTCTTTTTGTCAACCAGTTAGAGGTTACAAAAAAGCCTCGGATCATGCCAGCACGAAGCAAATAATTTCTTCCACAGTGAACAATCAGATCACCAGTGTCCTGAGTAAGTAGAGGAGATTCTGTTGCCTGAATTTTCTTCATCAATGAACTCTTAAATCTCTAGCTGCCTTGCTATATGACTGCCAAATAACCTTGGAAGAGAAAGTAATAAAGATAAACAATGTCATTGAAAGCAGGCTGTTAACTCCAAATAGCTCTTTAAGAGTGATTATCACTAAATCACCGGAAAATATTAAAAGGTTATTAACAGGATATAAATGCAAGAAGAACTGGAAGCTGTAGAAATTGAAGATTTTGACTGTTCAGCATGCCAAGTGCAATCTTAATGGTGCCACCTCTTTTTTCACTATTTTTGGTCACATCGCCTAGGGAAAAACATCCTCTTCAAAGACATTTATGAATTGCAATACAAACTTGAATATTCCCCCCGTAACGAGCATGCATTCCTAGTAGGTACACACATAGAAACACACCTGTATAACACCTACTTTCATGTACGTACAGCCAGACATACAAACTAACATGGACAAAACCCAGCCAGTCTGACGCATGAGGGCAGGTTCTCAGAGGCAGTAAGTACCACCATCCTTTCACATATGGGAAAAAAAGCACAGTGTCAGTAAAGATGCTTTGCAGAATAATATTGGAAGTCAAAACCAAACAGAAGTACATTGCCTTTTATACGCTCGAAAATAATTACCAAAGCAACTGCGATTCATTTCCAGATAAAAGCCAATATTTCCAGTGGAGTCTCCTCTACAAACTGAAAACCTTTACGGGACATTGGAATATGCGCTGTAAATACTATATGAAAGATCACTGCCTTTGCCTGTTGATGGTATTTTGACTTATTAGAGAACTCAGTGCTTTGCAGAAAACCACAGATGTTGCCCTGGCAGAGGGGGAGAGCAGGTGAAAGATTCCCATTGCAGTGTGCTCAAAAAATCTGGAGGAGGAGGGGGTATGAACAGCACAGACTTCGTATCTTCTGAAAAGAACTAGTGGCTCAGACAAGCTGCAGGGTTTCATGTCTTTGGTGCTGGTTTAATAGAACATAGATCCTACAGCTGTCCCAGTGCAAGTACTAATCAAATTTCCAAATTCCTCAGAGAGCTTGCTAAGTAACGCTCAGAGTGTGAGGAAACTTTTAATATGTCCACCTCTGCTCTCCAGCCCAGAGAAGATGGAGTATCTGCTGAAATGGCTGACGACAAAATCAACTTCAAATTGAAACAGTGAATGACCATGCTTGTGCATGAAAACCATCTTGTGACACTGAAGAGTACACTACCTCCCTCTCCAAGCTCTGGCTGCAGCTTTCCTCACAGAGGGCTGAGGGAAAACAGCACTTAGTCCTGCTCAAGACCATCTTTCTCTTCACAACCCAGTAAACTGAAAATAATTCTTTTTCACTTGAATTTTCCTTTCCCATCACCAAGTCTGGTTCAGCCCTGACTTGGCGACAGGAGGCGCGTGTTCTCACAGACACGCTGACTTTGCCTCATCTTGTCCACCTGTTTTCTGAGTTATAACACCTCGTCCTTGTAGAGAACTGCTTGCAATTTTCTTCTGGCTGGACTTTCAGGGGCTGCAAAGCAGCCTCCTGTTAGGTGCACTGGCAGTGACAGGGCACATATCTTAGAGAAATTACGGATAACATTAATCAAAAGGTAGCCAATGGAAGACTTACCCCAGAAAATGTTCTCCCAGTTATTGCAGGAACGGAGATCCAGGTTTCTTTCAGGCTGGCCATGTCCTCTATAACACACTGACTTCAAAACAGCCCTTTTCATTGGATCTGCCCAATAAATGCAGGAAAGACTTCCCGACAATGCCCAATCTCTCGGTTAACAATCAAGGCATCACAGTGAAACTGTTAATTCAGAATGACGGTCTGGCTTCCATGTCTTCTAACACAGCAATCATTTGAGGGGGACTGCAGAACCCTGTACATCTTATGGCAGTTTCAACTTACAAGTAAATACGATCCTAAAATACCAGTGACAAAAAACACTGCTGAGGCCAACACAAATAAGTCACCATGTCACAGTATGCAGTCATCACTTTGTGTAACGTTCATTGACTTGTACAAAATGATGAACCTTTATTCCCTGGTGAGAAGTTAAAGTGGTACATGCTTATTTATAGAACACACACAAAAAAAGAAAACCTATCAATCTTTGTCGTGCAACTTACATCTCATTTTTCAGTCACCCTGAATATTTTTGGTTACAGAGAACAAAAATAGACTGCAAACCAATTAACTCATTGACTTGACTCTCCCATTCAAAATGTTGTCATCTTTTGGAAACAGCAGAGGACACAAAGGATCGTCCTTTATTACAGAACTCAGTATACTGCACCTATTTTGGGTTCACTTTTGTTGTGTTGGGTGGCTTCTTCTTTCACCAAAATATCCCTATAAACACACCACACATAAATTATCTTCAGTTCCAGAAAGTTTATGCTCATTTTATGCAAATATTTAATCCTCCATTAAATAAAACATGAGGTGATACTGTACTTACTGTCATAAGCACTTCATTAAACACACTCCTGGTCATGTTTAATGCAGTAGAAATTGTTTGCTGAAGGATCAGATCAGTTAGCAACTATTGGCTTAAATTTGCAACCCCCGCTAGCCAGCTGTGCAAACAATTTTCAGTTTGATGGTCAGACATAAAAATGAGATATAAAATTCTGAGAGCTATAATAAAATTGCTCTTGAAAAAATTTTGGAAAAGTTTTAATTAGATGTTGGAAAATTCAGTTCAAAAATGCAGTATTGAAATATGAATTTTAAAATGTACTTGTAAATGTTTAATTCATTAAATTTGATTAATTTTATACAAAAAAATGGCAACAGTTCAACAGACTAATATTTTTCATTTTCCCCCAGGACAGTCACCCAGCTAAACAGTCACACAACTTTAACAAGGATTTCATTAGAGTCATTCTTGTTCCTCCAGGCCACAGAGTTAATTTCCCAACTGCTTTCACTCCTTAAGTTACCCAGGAACGAACTTCTGGATTCTGAAGAAATCCTTAGTCTCTAACTGCAGCTCTCCAGCTCTGTGGTGAAGGAGTGGATATTCATAAGTGTATCAGTACCCTAGCCAAAGCAGAGACCTGTCTCACCTACAAATCAGAGACGTACTAACCAGGATAAAATTATCTTGCCTTGAACTTGAATAGAGGTGTACTAAAATGGTACAAAAATAGCATGTAAGTTTTTTTTAATACTGTGACCCAGACATAATTTTAGACAAGGATGTGAGCAGTGTGATCATCCAAAAGACAACGATGCTTAAAGTTACACAAGAAGGATGAGTGGGAAGTCAAAAGAAATCAAAAAATTAGGAAAAGAGTGAGCAGAAGAGAAACATTTTGCCTTGTGGAAAGGGAGGGCAACTGCGTAAACATAGGCCCGAGGAAAGAAAATCGGACAAGAAAGAAAAGAATTCCAGTTTAGTTCTGATTTTTCTCACCGAGGATCTCTCAAGCTTGCTTACCTTGACCTCAGGACAAGAAACCACCGGGACTCCAGCCATACGGACTCACTGTATGGCATCAGCTCCACACTACTGTAAAACCCACAGCAAATTTAGAATACAATTGTTTAAGTTCATAGTTTTGTATATGTATAGGTACTGATTAATGTTGTGTTAAGACCTGCCCACCAGCACCAAGTGCATTGTTCGTGAATGAATTCAATCAAGTTTAAAACTGGCCTGATTTGTCAGTCTTCTAAACACTCCCATCACAGCAATCCCTAATTCCCTGAGTTAGATGGGTAGATACGTAGATATTGATAACTGTAAATGTAACAAATGTAACATGTAGGGGATGTTATCACTTCAGGTGGTCAGAAACAAGTCTTGGTTCTTTGTGAATATTAGGACGGTTGCAAGACAAGGGACTCCTGAATAATCCCTTTAGGCGCCTGGGCCTTGGGAGAACAGGTATGCAAACTACAGAGATAAGGAGGCTGCAGGATAATCTGAAGACCCCTGCCGAGAGACGCCAAACAAACATGTGCGATGGACATTACCATATATTAATGAATTCTCGGAAAAGCCATTACTATGATAAACATTTCTTGGAAATGTAATGAATATGTATGTTAACATAGCATAAATACCTAGTAACTGTGTCTCTTCGGTGCACACGTTTGGAGGAGAGATCCCCCGTGTGCCCGGCGCCGCAATAAAGAATACCTGCTTAATAGTCTGCCGACTATTGAGTCTTCAATTCTGGCTTTTCACGGCATCATTTCTGGCACCCCAGATGGGACCCGCTCTGCTCGGCTGCAGGACCCGCTGAGAACAGGACTCCCTAGGGTACCCCCGGGATTTCCCGGAGGGACTCCTCGCCTCACTCGGATCACTGCGGGAGCAGACAAGGACCATCTAAACGAGTAAAGGTATTCTTTTTTTACTTTCTTTCTCTGTTTTGGTATGTGAGACCGGTCATTTGGAGAGTTCTCGTAAGTTGTAGGAGACGTCCTACGCTGAGCGCTGTACACCAGGCTACTAGTGCCTGAGGGTGTACGTCTTGGTACGTTGGTGCAGGCACGGGTTAAGGTTTGCACTTCTGTAATAACGTGCTTTTGGTAATTGTGCGTTGGTACAAGCATGGGTTAAGCTTTGTACTTCTGTAATAACGTACATTCGGTATGGTACGCTTAGGAAACCCGCTTAAGTTGTACTTCTGGCGATACGGATTTGTTGGTATTGAACTCGGATATCGGATATCTCGGATACTGGCTTGTTAACATACCCATCAGGCATCGTAAAACAAAAAAAAAAAAAAACCAAAAAAAACACCTTGCACGGTGAACCTCTTTTCTTGTGAAGGGGACGACAGATTAAAATTGTTAAGATAAAGACTAACAGAGGTACAGAATCAACAAAGTAAAATGGGGGACAGCAAAGCAGTGGTATTTTAAAGAAAAGCCCCTTAGGCACATTGGAAAGCTTGTGTGACTGTGTATGAAGCCTCTGTGTGAAAGACAAATAAGTCGAAAAAAAACACCACGTACTTTTGGTGTGTTCTGCTGATTTCCGGTTTTTGACTTGGGACTGTTGTATTTGAACTCTGAGTCTTCGGGGACGTGGTTTATGATTTCTTAAGTATCAGTGCAGGGTCTTCCCGCGGGGGGGATTTTGAGAGTCTCTCCCAGGATCTAGATGGCAACATTGGGAAAAGTAGGGGGAGACCCCTCACTTGACAACATCTTAATAATGTATGGGGCTTGGTTTGCTTAAAGAAAATAGGCATGATTTAGGAATTGAGTTGGGAATTTGGGGACTGGTTTTAAAATACAAGTTGGTATATATTGTGGGGTTACAAGTTCTCCAGTTATTTGGCATTGATCGATCATTTAGGGACTCTGGTTTTGGGGTATGTATTAAATATACTGTATATATTGTTTTGAAAGAGCTCTATGTATATAAACATGTTAACTGAAGTTGTTTGCCTGTATATATTGTTGTACTTAGGTGATACAGTTTGTAAACAGAAGGATTTTAAAAGATCGCTTCTAGGTTGTGTGTGTGTGTGTGTTGTGTTAACCGATTGGTGGAGAAGTTGAGAAGTTATTTTATTGTAACATGAGCTTCGGAGGGAGGTGATCCCCTCACAAGGAAACAATTAATTGAATTATGATATGTTGTTAGAATTGATGCGGTTTTGTGGACAATTAAAAAGTATAGGAGATGAAAAGTTTAACGCGGTATTGAAAAAAGAAAAAACCAAAAAAAAACCAAAAGGAAAACCCCTCTGGATTTTCCGAAGGGCTGTGTAAAGTCATCAGAACAAAAAGGTATCAAGTTACAAGCTGCTTTGCTAGCTGCTGCTCTAAATGAAGAAAGAAAAAAAAAAAAAGCAAAGTTCTTAGAAGTTAAGCAACAGAAAAAAGAAATGAAAAAGAGGGGAAACAAGGTAACTTTTTACAGTATGGACTACTAGTGGAGTGTGAATCAGAATATAATACTCCTGTGTTACCAGTAAAAAAAAAAACAACAAAAACAGGTGGAACTTACTGGGTAGTACAGGATTTAAGAGAAGTGAATAATATTGTTAGGGGGATACACCCTGTGGTAGCAAGTATGGTTTACGGTATTGGATTTAAATGATGCATTCTTCTGTCTGCCTTTAGCCAAAGAAAGTCTGAATTTATTTGCATTTGAGTGGGAAAATCCTACCACGGGTAAAAAAACCCCAGCTTGCCTGGACAGTGTTACCCCAAGGTTTTAAGCATAGCAAAGCGATCTTTGGAAATCAACTAACACGAGAACTTGAAGCATGGAACCCGCCCTCCAGAGATGGAACCCTTTTACAGTATGTAGATGACATTAATAGCAACTGAAACAAAACCTGACTGTATACAGTAGACTATCAGTTTGTTAAAGTTTTTGAGATTAAAAGGGTATCAAGTCTCTCAACAGAAAACTCAGGTGGTGCGGCAACGGGTAACCTACCTTGGATGCAAGCTGTCTGGACAAAGAGAACTAGGAACAGAACAGAATGAAGCCATCTGCAGGACTCCCCTCCATCAGACGGTAAAAGAGCTCAGGACCTTTCTGGGACTGACAGGTTGGTGCTGGTTATGGATTTATAATTACGGAATAATAGTGAGACCCTTATGTGAACTTTTGAAAAACAACCCCACCCGATTGATCTGGTCCAAAGAAGCTCAAAACGCATTTCAGACACTTAAGCAAGATCTAATGAAGGCCCCCGCTCTGGGCCTGCCTAATGTTACCAAACCCTTTTGGCTGTTTTCTCATGAGACACAAGGCATAGCTCTGGGGATTCTAGCTCAACAACTGGGACCCTAGAAAAGAGCTGTGGCCTATTTTGCTAAACAGCTGGATGGAGTAAGCAAAGGATGGCCAGGATGTCTGCAAGCTGTGGCGGCGGTGGTCTTGACTGTTCAGGAAGCCCGAAAATTCACCTTGGGCAAAAGATCACAGTACCGATCTCACACAGAATATCAGCTGTACTGGAACAAAAAAGGGAACCACTGGCTTTCCCCATCCCGATTTCTACAATACCAGGCCATTCTGATTGAATCAGATGATATTAATATTGTAGTAACTAATATTACAAACCCAGCTTCTTTTCTCAGCGGGTCAATCTCTGAACCATCGGTACATGATTGCTTAGAAACCATAGAGACTGTGTACTCCAGCAGACCAGATCTGAAAGAGGAACCCCTGGAAGATGCACAGGACTCCTGGTTCACGGATGGAAGCAGCATTGTCAGACAAGGTATTCGAAAGGCCAGGTATGTGGTGACAACAGCAGCCGAAGTAGTTTGTTCTCAATCACTACCTGCTAGAACATCAGCTCAAAAGGCTGAAACTATTGCCCTAACTAGGGCTCTGGAGTTAACAAAAGGAAAAAGATAAATATATGGACAGATTCCAAATATGCCTTTGGAGTTGTCCACGCTCATGGGACAATTTGGAAGGAGCGAGGACTACTAACTGCACAAGGGAAGCAGATTAAATACGCTGAGGAAATCCTTCGACTATTAGAAGCTGTTCAACTACCAGCAAAAGTTGCCTTCATGCACTGCCGAGGACACCTGAAGGGTAACACTGACCAGGAAAGAGGTAACAGGTTGGCTGACTCTGAAGCTAAACAGGCAGCAGAGAGAATGTAAGAGATTTTAGCCTTAATTCCAGATTATAGAAATAGAAACCTGAGTGACCAAGAAAATGTTGAGTATTCTAAAGCTGATGAAGAATTAATAGAGGGATTAGGGGGCCAAGTTCCATCCCAGGGGTGGGCCTACTTAAGTGATGGCAGAATTATAATCCCTGCTAAACGGATATGGGGGGTGGTTAAAGAAGAACACAATAGGACACACTGGAGAGCGGACTCCCTGTACAAATTTTTAAATCAGAAATTAATAGGGAAAAATTTGTATACTACAGTCCGACAAGTAATCCAACAGTGTGAAACGTGTTTAAAAATAACCCAAATACAGGTAACCGGGTACAATTAGGAGGTATTGGGAAGTGAAGTATACCGGGACAACATTGGCAAATTGATTTCTCTGAACTTCCAAGAAAAGGAGGGTACAAGTACTTATTAGTACTTACGGATACCTTTTCAGGTTGGCCAGAAGCATTCCCTTGTAGAACAAATAAAGCAAGGGAAGTAACTAAGGTATTATTAAATGAAATAATACCTCGATTTGGGGTACCGACAATTATCTCCTCAGATAGGGGGACGCATTTTTGTGCAGAAGTAGTGCACCAGGTCAGCAAACTGTTAGGAATCAATTGGCAGTTACATACGCCCTACAGACCACAAGCCAGTGGGCAAGTAGAAAAGATGCAAAAATATGCCAAGAAGTGAATCTATATTGGTACCAAGCATTGCCTATTGCACTACTTCGGATACGTGTAAAACCTAGGGCCAAAGAAAATTTGAGCCCTTTTGAGATACTATATGGGAGACCATATCAGGCTAAATATCAGGGGGAAGATTTGAACCAGTTGGGAAACCAGTACCTACAGAATTATGTTATATCCTTAGGAAAACAATTAGAAAGGATTAGTAAAAATGTTTTGGGTACCAGGGCTAAAGGGGTAGATCACTCGATCCATCCATTTAGCCCTGGAGATTGGGTTTATGTTAAGAATTTTTCAGGTGATCCACTGAGAGAGAAGTGGAATGGACCTTACCAGGTATTGCTGACCACCTTCACTGCAATCAAGATTAGAGAACAACCGGCCTGGATCCATTATTCCTGAGTGAAGAAGGCTCCTAAACCAGGATGGATGGTCGAAAAGGCTGGCGGTTTGAAACTATGATTGCGGCGGTAACTTTGTTAAACCTAGGCTTTTTAGGATACTGGGATCATGACAACTCGAACTACATGACTGGACCAAGATGTGACCTACAGATATTAGATAACAACACCCAGATATTGGTCAGCAATAATAGCTGCCTATGGAAAGCAAGATCCAACACTTGTTCGTTCTGACCCCCTTCCATACACACAAAAATTGTACTTGCAGAGATGGGTGGAATGATTATTTGATCAACAAAACTACAGTAGAAGTAGGAACTTGGGATTTGAAAGGGACAGGCGCGATATATATAGATTTTTGTAACAGAACCCAATTAGAAACCTATAGCCCCTCGAACTGGGATTATTTTAGGAATGCACCAATTGGCTGGGTAAACCGCGGAGCATTTTGCAGAGCTAATCTCACAGCCACTGACGGGGCCCTGTAAATTACACAACACGTATTGGTGGCTATGTGGTGATGGCATTAGCAGAAAGCGACTCCCTGCGGGTTGGAAGGGAATGTGTACCATAGGTCATCTAGTCAGCCAGGACCGAATATATAATCAGTCCCAAATACCTAAAGGCATATTAAGAACATCACGGAGACAAGCCAAACGGGAAGACAACCCACTTGTAAGTAGGGGAACAAAATTTAACCTCTTGGCTCCCCAATTTAGAGTGGTTGAAACAATTGTTCATGGGAATGATCACACTGGTCGTTTTAGGAATACTTGTTTGCATGTCTCTCAAATGTCTCCTTTGGTGTTGTCAGGATTCAGTTGAGACACACAGTGATTGGAAAAAGGAACAAGATTAGGCACCAAATAGAATTATTTGAAAATAATACCTACAAAATAGAATAGTGAGGATTCATAGCTTTCTAGCTACAAATCCTCAAAAGAAAAGGAGGGATTGATAACTGTAAATGTAACAAATGTAACATGTAGGGGATGTTATCACTTCAGGTGGTCAGAAACAAGTCTTGGTTCTTTGTGAATATTAGGACGGTTGCAAGACAAGGGACTCCTGAATAATCCCTTTAGGCGCCTGGGCCTTGGGAGAACAGGTATGCAAACTACAGAGATAAGGAGGCTGCAGGATAATCTGAAGACCCCTGCCGAGAGACGCCAAACAAACATGTGCGATGGACATTACCATATATTAATGAATTCTCGGAAAAGCCATTACTATGATAAACATTTCTTGGAAATGTAATGAATATGTATGTTAACATAGCATAAATACCTAGTAACTGTGTCTCTTCGGTGCACACGTTTGGAGGAGAGATCCCCCGTGTGCCCGGCGCCGCAATAAAGAATACCTGCTTAATAGTCTGCCGACTATTGAGTCTTCAATTCTGGCTTTTCACGGCATCAATATAGATATAGATATATACACATATACTCTGTTACAACCTCAAAAATAAAAATAGCAGTATATATTTTAGAGTGAGTATGGGATCTCCCAAGAAAAGAACCAAATCTATACAGACTTGTAGCAAAACCAGAAAATTCTAAATTTGAGCCAGACAGTTTGAAGTGAGTAACATCTTCATATTACTAGGACAATTTATTTTATATGGTAAGGCACAATTTAATTTTTAAAATCCACTTGAAAATCATGTTTCTTTTCTGACTTGTCAATTGATTTGTTTCTTCATACCAGAGCTTGCAAGCAACCTCACATACAGAAAAAGAACTGCCAACTCTAAGAGCAAGGAAAAAAACAAAACAGCTACTCTACTGGACAGAGACAGTGTTGGAAGTAACAACAGGCTCGTGACCTTCCCACTGGATCTTTTTCTTGTTGCTCAGACCCGACTGGCATAAATATTCTGCTTACCAAAAAAATTAAGCCACAAAGATTTGGATAAAAAGGAGAGGATTACATTGGTCTGAAAAAAAAAAAGAGGAATGCAAAAATCAGGAGACAGTTCTAGAAAGAGTGGGAAATAAGCAAAATGGCAAGTGGAATGTGAAGCAAGTTTGTGGCAGTGCTCTTAGCTGAGACAGTTAAAGAAGTGTTGCACAGGAAAAAACACGGTAGGCAAAGGCAGTAGCAAACCTCCACCAACACCATACTCAGAAAAGGACACGTTCCCTCCAAAGATAGCATCTCCCTTTGTGGCCACCAGACCCAGCACCATGGCAAACCCCTCTGTGCCAAGCTGTCAGCATGAGGGACTGTTCTTTAAAAGGTTTCTGACACATAAAATGGATGGGAACTTGCCATCATTTATGTCTTTGAAACTCTTCTTTAAGGATCACAGCACTCCTGGGTTTCCGATCACACACAAGGTTTAAAAGTGTCCTTAACAATATGGATAATGGAAACACAAATTCACTGGTATGCTGTCCCCAGCTGGAAAAGTTTCAGGTTCCATCCAGCGCCTAGCACAAAGCCTAATTTGTCTCATCAACCCCATCGTCCAAAGCAGACTCAGTGTCCTTCTTCTCCCAATAGATCGTGGCTTTGTGCTGCCTGTAACAAGGAACAGTTTTCTATAATGCCTAAACAGGTTGGAACATTGATCCAAACATTATCACATGCAGCTACACAGTACTGTTGATTTAAAATGATCCATGAAAGCAAAGAAAGCAGACACAAATTTCCTCAGGCCCTGGACACTTCACGTTGTTCAAACTGGACAAGAAAGCTGCAGCTTCCAGGTACATGGCTTTTTGAATAATCTGGCATCCCAGACAGAGTCAGATTCCAAGTAAGTGATGATTTAAAGAAGACTTATGCCAATCTTTCTGCAACAAACTCACTTCCACATTTCCTTCCAACTCATCAGGTGTCTAACCACAAGAAAAAACAAAAACAACCCAAACCTCAAACACCTGCTGGCAACAGGTCTTGAAATACGGAGGGAAGTAATTTTGAGAAACTGAGGTTTCAGGAGGTAAGCCTCAACAGTTTTTCTCACATTTAACAAACCTTAATTCTATCATCCAAGTATGGCCATCTCTCAGAAACAAAATTGTGACAATATTTCTTCCCCACGATCATTTCTCACTTACATGAGCTACCAAGGACTACCAAGGACCAGAGACTCTGCAGCTGGCAGGTCGATTTGCTGCAGCTTAGGATTTGGCCCTATTGGTAATGATGAGGTGCAGTCAGCGAAGCTGTTATAAACAGAACAGAACAATTTCAGAATGTCCCACCCCGTAAATCAAGCAATCGTCCTAGATTTTCTCATGTCAGGTGCCATTAGAAATAACCATTTGTACCAAAGGTGTTATTCTGGTTTTGGCTGCAGCCGGCAACAAAAGAGCCACACGGCTGCCCCTCCCCCCGCTGGGGTGCGGAGGAGAATGGAAGTAAACAGGCAGAAACTGGTGGGTCAGGATAAGGGCAGTTTAACAGAACAGCAAACAAAGGGAACAGGAACAACAACGATACAGAAAAAGGGGAATACGCAAAACAAACCAGCAGAACAGAACCACTCTCTCGGACCGAACCACTGCTGAGCCCTTCCGAGCCGCGAGTGAGTTCCCACCGCGCCGCTCCCCCCCAACCGGAACCCAGCATGACGGCACATGGTATGGAATACCCTGCTCTGTTTGGCCAGGTGGGGTCAGCCCCCCGGGCTGTGCTCCTTTCTGGAGTCCGGTGAAAATTAACCCTGTCCTGGCCAAACCCAGGACAGGTGTCTCACTGTCCAGGAGGCTAACCTGCCCGGATTGCCCCATCTCTTTCCAAGAAACCCTTTGGAGGCTCAGGTCGCGTCTGTTTCTCCGCCTCCCATGCAGCTGAGCAGCCCCGAGGCCCCATCCAATGTCTGATCTGGAGGCACACCGCCAGCTGTTCCTTGCCAGCAGAACAGTGACAGAATGGCACAGCTTCACCTTAACCACACTGTCAAGCCAGAAACTACAGCAAGGTTCTCGTTCACCTCACCTCCAACAGAGAAATTCTCTTCTATCGACAAACTTCACTTGGCATTCAGCACGCACGCTTTGCATTTTGGCAAGCAATCCTCATTCTGGTACAGTCTTACAGTGTGAGTACACACCGAGTGAATACATATTCCTTTCTAAGCAAAGCCTTGGCTACGAACAATATATAGCGGGCATGTAACCCATGAGGGGAAGTTTCAGTGCCTTTTTTAATAAAACCTGCCATTTCAGGGAGTATGTCCTCTTAACAAAGCCTGGTGTGGGAGGTGGAATTCTCCACAACAGCTACCTACTTCACTAAGAGGGAACAACAATTCTTCCCTAAACCTTTTTTATTCTTCAGTTCCCAGCTCAGTAAATGAGTATAATACATGCTTACTAAATCTGACCAAGTAATGGAGGAAATAATTTAATTTGCTATCAACAGCAAATGCTGTATTTGTTAATACTATGTAAATTGCTCTTAGCACTGGCTAACCCCTCCACCATGAAATGGAGCTAGCAAATACTTATTACTTGCTTTTATATGTCTGTATCTGGGAAGCTCTAAACTTTACCAGTATTGGAAACAAAAGCAGGAAGGAAGTAATACACACCAGCACACATCTGTATGCACCCCAGAGATGTTTTTGCCTGTGAAACCATTGTTACTAAAATCCTTATATTCAGGTCTGACAACGGCAACAGAAACAGAGCAGCTGTGACACAGATATGACCACAGTATGTACTACCCCATGTGCCGTTAATACATTCTCAGCCATACGAAACCTCCATTAATTTTCTCCATAAACACTTTAAAGTTTTCTCATATTAGTAATCTGCATCATTCAAATATTCTGGGACCACTGTTGTGGTGTACTTGAACAGGATGACTCACAGCCGCCTGATAGAAGCCATGCAAGTCCTGCAGTAATGCAACTCTCCTACAACATTACCAAGTCAGATGCATTGAGAACATTTAATTAAGAGGTATTTCATTAGCAATAAAACTTTCCAGCGATAACTAATATACTAGTAAATATTTTCTTCTCATTTGTTCTTTGCTCAGTCATAATGAGGTCAAACAGCTGGAGCAACACAGCAACAAAATCCTTAATACACACACAGTCAGGAACCAGAATATGCAATCTCAGAATACTAGCAGTTCTGCAGAACAGGTTAGATTTCAGAGAAACCCTGGGGGGTTAAGGGAAAGTTATCTAGGAAAGCAGGAAAATATATGTATTCACTTCCACGTATCAATGCAAATAGAAACACAGATGAGTTTAAAAGCTTGTCACCAAGCGAGCTGGTATATAACAAGGTGTTTCCAACTCCTGGTAGGGTGACAGTAATAAGCAGAGTAATCTTCTCCAGACAAACGTTTCAGTTGTGAAAAAGTTACTTCTAAAACCAGCCATTCTGGCAGGTGGTCCACCCAATGGAGGTGCTTCAGACAAGGAAAGTGCACTTTTCTGAGTGCCCGGTGGAGACAGATAAGCAATTCCACCAGGGTGAAACATAGAGCAGAAAACAGCAGGACATGTGTGCTGGCTACTTCATAGCTCTGAATATGCAGTTTGTTCAGAAGCACTTGTGTAATCCAAAATGCTGTATTTTCAAAGAGACTTGGCACCTGTGATGTTCAAAATAGAGTGTTCCTACCAAGTGCTTAAATACCCTTGAAAAAGATCTGCAGCGCAAACAGAACTTACAGGTATTAAATTACTTCTAACTTTTACTCTACTTTCAAGTTCTATGTAAAAGCGTGGGTATAAGCTCCAGATACATATTACAGGACCCTTTCTGAACTGACATTCATCATCCAAACTCATAGCTAACACAACACCCTCATGCTATCAGGAACCAAGGACCACACAGTGTTCAACAAACACAAGGAAAGCAAACTGTCATCACACCCTTCCTGCCAGAGCTGCCTAAAAAGTTTCACGGAACCCGCTGTATCAGAAATTTCAGTTTGCTAAGAATCAAACTGTTTCCTGGGAATGCTCTGATTTTCATCAAATGTTGTCAGCACCTTGAGCCCATTTTAGACAGCAAGCATTTTCTTCTGAACTGTCTGACAACAGTTCTGAACCAGGCATTGCAGACAATGTTTTGGTAAGGCTATTTGGAGTTTCTTGACTCTTGAAATCATTGCATTTTAGAACTTCCACTGGACAACACATTTCAAGCTTGCTTGTGTTCCAAATACTCATGACAAAGACTCTTTCAGCTTTCAGAAACTGCTGTATGCTCTGAAGCCTGTCTGCTTTTTTCTCAAAAGATCGGTTTACTAGTGGAAGAAGGGGACAGCAGCCCCTTAAACCAGTTGCTTACATGTGGCGTTATTCCATTACACATGTACTATCTCAGTGCTTTACTGAAGGTAACATTATACATGCTACCTTTGCCACTGACAGCAGAAGACGACTGTAGGACAAGAAGTAGTTTATCAGGAAGAGCAGGGGTTTGCAGGTTTACTCAAACATCGCGCTAAGCCACACTCAGAATCGTTTTGGATGAGGAACGTATGCTGGCAATATCAGATCTCTTTTTGCTCAGTAAAAACAGTGACCATTGAGTTTACAGTTCTATTTCAGTAGACATTTTTGAAGGTATCACTTGAATTATAAAACGTTTTCACTTACAGTGTTTTACTTACATCTCAGTATTAAACAAACTGTTGACTACCGTAGCATAATTTAGAAGTCACCTGTGAAATAAATGAGTACAACAAGAAGTTTAGACTCCTCTAAACCACTTCTGGCACAACACCTAGGCAGCACCTCCGTCCACTCCCCTGCCCCATCTCCAGCACAAATTTGATTAGCCCTCTGTCCTCATGAACTCAGACACCTCAACACCTGGGCAGAGTCTCTCCTTTGCTGTGGGCTCTAGAAGCGGCCAGTGCTTAGCAGGGATGTCTCTGTGCTCTGCAGATCACTACTGAGGACTTGAGACATTTCGCCTGGCACACAGTGGCCAAGCTTAGCCTGGCTGACAGCCAGCTTCATTAGAGACGAGCAGGAGGTCACCAAGAAGCTCTCCCACCGGTCTCCAGCTGTGGTGGGGAATGAACAGGAACTAGGAAGCAAATCTCAAACTTTGTGATTTCACCGGTATCCTACCTTTTTAAGCACCATCTCCATCTATTGCTTTCTCTACACACCCCCATGTGGCTAGCATGGCCCACTGCAGCGTGGGTTAAGCCTCGAAATTTACCTTCAGAGCTGAGAGAGTGTAACAGTGCAAGGTCCGTAACAGAAGCTCCACTTTGGGCAGCTTATTAAACGCCTAACCAAAGACCGTCTGTCTTTGGACGTTCAGTACCATACCACCAAGTCCGAGAAAAAAAAATTATTCTATCGCAAAGTCAGTAACTGGAACTGCTCAAAGCTGGTTATTCTGTACTTTGTACTGACTTCCTGTTTTCCATTCCCTTTTCTGGCCTCTCCCCTCCTCTCTTCCCCTCTTTTCCTCTCCTCTTTCGCCTTCCCTCTCCTCACTCCTTACCCTTCCCTCCTTTTCTTCTTTCCCCTTTCTTCTCCCCCTTCCCTCCCTGCTTTCCTTCCCTGGCTCATGAAATCTGAAAGTTCAGTAAACAGAAGCTGAAAAACAGAAAATCCAAGGCAACTGGGGAAAAAAAAATTAAAAAAAGGAAAAAAGAAGTTAGGAGAGTTAGGAATACCTAACAAGCTATCGAAGCTTCACCCGTGCGTGATGGGCAGGTAACTCATTTCAGGCTCTCAGCTGTGACTCCTGAATTCAAACCTGCCCTGCAGCAGGCTGCAGTGCTGGGACTCCCCCTGTCCTTTAATCCACTCACACACACCAAAACCTCCTGCAGGTGTGCATGGACAGAATTGGACTCTCCTTTGCGGTGGCTCAGAAAACACCAGCACCACAGTCCATCTCAGAAGTGCCCGAGAGGAGCTCGCTGTCTCTGCTAATTCGGTACAGGAGTCCAGCATCTAAATTTTGGCCTCCATTTTACAACTCTAAAAGCCATTTGATGCAAACTCTTCCCTTTCTGGACTTTCTTCCCCTTTCCCCTCACTGGATTTAACAAATCTGTGACTGGTTACACCTTTAATCCCAACAGTGACATCTTGTAGCCCTCCACCTCACAAGTTACCATTTGCTCCAGTGATATCTCACATTGCCTTTTCTAAAAGAAAGCTTCCCGTTCCACGGATGGTAACCATCCAAATTCAAATAACATTACACTGGAAGCATTCCTGGGTAGCTTATGGCATGGGCTCTCTTTATTACCTCTACTGAAACCAGCTCAACTGTACAGGTTCTCTTAAATGTGACAGAACATATTTGACTGTAATATTCTCCAGCTATAGGGAGGCTAGAATCTTCTACAGGGAGGCTAGAATCTTCTCGTTCGTCTACAGATTTATCTGACCTATATGAAATGCAGTCAGCTTTTGACCAGAAAAAGTTTTCTGACATTGTTTTGCATTTTAATTTGGTTCTATAAATGGAAATTATCCTTTATATTCCCAAAGAGGAAAAAAAGTCATTTATATTAAAAGAAGCACCTCAGGGAAAACATGAATAATTTATTATTTTACAAGAAGTGCAAGATTTTCTACAGGGTTAAAGGTTGCTGCTGAGCTAAGTATTTTAAATTTGTACTTCGTATTTTCTACTAGATTGTCTCTTGATTTTTAATACACCTAGCTCTTTCATGGTAAAATAAATCACTGTTCTTCAATAACCCACTAAACATTACAGCACATATAAATCTTGTTAGAAAAGGTAAGGTGGAAATACAGTGTTGAGTCACATTAGTTTAATTTATTGAAAGCCAAAACAGAATCATAGAATTACAGAATCATTTAGGTTGGAAAAGACCCTAAAGATCATCAGGTCCAACCGTAAAGCTAACACTGCCAAGTCCACCACTGAACCACATCCCTAAGTGCCACATGTACAATTGTTAGTGACTGCACATTTAGAATGGATTATTCAGCTTACTTGTAAAGATCTTCATAGTCAACCTGCTGCAGAGTACATGAGGCAGGGACAAAGCTGTTTGATACGGTGCTTTGGATACCATCTATCAACACAGTCTGTAAGAAAGAGCAGATAACCTGTATATGCAAATATATCTGATTTTCTCAATTAACTCTAAGAGTGTGAAGATGTGCACTATGAATACTGCCTGGTAGTTTGGCGCACAACATAAAATACTGTACTTTTAGATTCTGTAACAACCTAAGTGCCCAACACTGAAAATCTAATACTTCAAATCCCCGGTTCACATGTAAATTAATGCTGAAAGAAGGTATAGAAATCCTTCAGCTAATGCTATGCTGTAACAGCCAGTGTAGTACTATCATCTGCAAGGTTTAAGCTTTTGAAAAGAATTTAAATTCTCTTCTCTAAATTTCCTAGTTTAATTTTAGAAATGCTTTTCCAACCATTAAAGTAAAGTCGTCATTAAAATATTGTTTAAAACACAGAGCATTGGTATATTCCTTCATGTCACAGTTCAGAGGAGTAAAAACTGGTGATTGAACACAGAAAGGGTAATGCCACAATATTAAAAAATATTCTTAATCTGCAGGATTTAGCAGGGGATGGACAGCCCTTTTTTATGTGGAAGAATATAAATGAGCAAATGACAAACTCTTCAGTGACTGCAACCGATAACTAATCTGATTTTTGTTCTCAACCAGACAAGGAAAATTTTACAATACATTGTAATATTGTTCTCAGCTGCTCAGTGATTATTCAGAGGGAAAAAGACTATGTGCAGCTGCTTCAGATTTATAAAAAGACACTAGGAATAAGAGATGCCTTTTATTTCAGAAATTTTGAGATCTGTGATCAGTCTACCAAGACTTTTTTCATACAGGTGTATTAATTCTACTTACAAGCAACACTTCTTTATCCAAATAAATGCTAGACCAGACATTTCTCTTCACCTTATTTTTTAAATAGGTACTTTCTAACTGCCCAGGGTAAATGAAAGAATACATAACTGGATTCATTAGGATGAGACCTTCCAATCAACTCACCAGGCCAGGCCAGGAGAAAGTTCCATATCATAAAAGGTTTCACATTTTGGAAATTATTTTGTTTCACATTTGAATGAAATCCAGAATTTTAGATTATTTTTACAGCAAATTAATCAGAAACAGCCAGGCACAGCTGCAAGATTTTGCACTGTTGATACAATCACAAGTTTAAATTGAAATGTGAGTATTTTCAGACTGCGATTCAAGAAATAGATGAGCCAGCTTACACATCCCAACAGTTAAAACACATTCTCAACAGCAGACATTCTCGAAGTCAGCTGTTCCACACACACTGCTATATTTAGAAGAAACGATCTTTATCAAGATTACAGTAACACCTTGCCATGCTTTCATGATGCCAGAAAATTATAAGATGAAGAATGATCAATGTGCTAACGAGAATAAATTAAATGAGTGGGACAAGTGAGTTTACTTCACAAAGGTCTGGAGGTTCTATGGCAGAACTTGATACCTTGAGTCACTCTCCTGTAACCCACATGGTTATCAAAACAAGGCACTTACACTATTGTTAGTGTACAATGACTGTTCAACATGGTTACTGCTTCTGCTATAACACAGAGCACCATTCAAGCAAAACCAAACAAAGAAGGTAATAAGGCTGGAAAGAAAAACTATAAGCATGCTGTGAAGTTCTGTGAAATGGTGAAGATAGTATCTGTAGCTGAAAGTGTGTAGGAGTGTGAAAAGACAACGTATCTGGCACAACAGGACAATTATTCTTATTTATGAATAAAACATCACTTGAATGAGTAAAAAATTATAATAGGAGAAAATACAGACAATACTTTGGATTCAGAAACATAATTTGTAAAAAATTTATAAAAAGTATAGGTAATTACAAGCCTTTTAAATCGTCACTACAAGGAGTCTAAAGCTAACAATCTATATTTATATAGCAAAATAAATGAAAACTTTGTATTATTTGTACCGAGTTTTCCTTCAAGGTTAAGTTTTAAACAAATGTAGAAAAGTAGGTGCTTGTCCTGGTTTCAGCTGGGATAGTCAATTTTCTTCCTGGTAGCTGGTGTAGTGTTGTGTTCTGGATTTGGGATGAGCATAATGTTGGTAACATACTGATGTTTTCAGTTCTTGCTGAGCAGTCAAGGACATTTCAGCTTCTCATGCTGCCAGGTGCACGGGAGGTTGGGAGGGGACATAGCCAGGACAGGGGACCCGACAGACCAAAGCGATATCCCACACCATACGGTGTCATGCTCAGTAGATAAACTGTAGGAGTTTGCTAGGTGGCAGCGATCGCTGCTCGGGGGCAGGCTGGGTATCAGTCATCGGGTGGTGGCATTCTGCATCACTGGGTTGTTTATGGATTATTATTATCATCATTATTGATTGTCATTCTCTCAACCTTTGCTATGCTATAAAACTGTCTTTATCTCAACCCACAAGTTTTACTTTCCTTTGCTGCTTCTCTCCCTCATCCCAGGGGGTGTGAATGGCTGGGTGCTTATTTCAGCTGACTACTGGGTTAAACCACAACAGTGCCATATATATTCATCAGAAGAAAACAAGAATAACACACATCCTTTTTAAAAGTCTTGATACTGTCCATAATTAGCAAACATTTTAAGGGCAGATTCATATTTCTAAGGATTATAATAACAAATTCCTATCTCTATTTGTCTTTCTTCCACAGTATCCAGAACACTAAGATATGTTCACCTCCCAGTGTTGGGTCAATAGCAGTTCATGCTACTGGGCATGTGACATAGGAACTGGCAGAAAAGACTGAGAAGTATGTACATGGCACAGGTCCTTTTGGCATGATAGTCACTAGATTGTTCCTGCAGGAAGGATCACGATTCCACAGCTGCCCCTTGGGGTACCAGTCTGCCACATGACACCTAATTCTGTCCTTTTCTAGTCTTCCTTCTTGTTCAGTGCTATCTGCTTATTCAATGAGTCAGTATTCACCTAGAGATTTTGTACTTGTTCATAAGCCACTTCAGTCAATGCTGGCCTCTTCACCATTTGTCAGCAGTTCAGTTCCAAACCATCTCCTCCACACACCAGCTTTTCTCCTTCAGCTGACTGTTTTTTCATAGAAGAGATTTGTACTGATCATCCTTAAATCTCACTGCTTTATGCTACTTCCCATAAATAGCAATCTCTCCAGGGCATACACTTTGGGCTGTAGCCCTAGTGAACATAAGTCTCTATGCTTCTATTGACTTAAGTACTGAGATTTACATCAGCTCAGAGTCTGTGTACATGAATGTCAGTGCTCTTTACATACCATCTAGGAGCACGGATCTGTATCCATTTACATTTGTGGCAACCATTAATTGACGAGGAGTCAAGTTTTAAACAGACGTCTGCTTTATTAGAAGTAAAACAAGATGTCTGAAATATCTGCATTCAATTCTCAGCTGAGCTGACTATTCATGCCATCAAGTGACTTATGACGGAGAATTCTCTCATAAAAATATATGCACTACACAGCACATTAGCCATATAATATCAAAAAATGGCACACACTAATATGCCACCCTGATATCCCTTAATTTCTGGTTTGAAATAGATTAAAATATGCAAAATGCATTAAATATGACAGATATAATTTTTTTCTAACACAGATGATTTTTATCCCAATCAACAAAAACCCAGCAATTAATTTTTAGGGCATATCTGGTTCTGGTGATTATCGCAGGTACTGGAATTGCAGTCAGCTCTCATCCACACCTGGAGGAAGCTGGACTTTTTTTTCCTTTAGACTGAAACACAGCAGAATCTGAATTCTTTGGATGTCAGTGTAGATATGTCAGTTCAAGCAAACTGCCATTCAGCTATCCAGCCTCTACAGAGCTGCTTAAGAAGCACAGAGGAGTGAAGAAGTAATATTAAAATAGGCTTGTCTGTAATTTGAGAGGTGCAAAATAAAATACTGAGACTACCTTTCTTATATATCAATCCACTCCTATCAGATTATACACTTAAGAGAGCCACATAGATCTGGGGTAAACAACCAACCAATCTAAAAGACGAATCATCATATTATCTAGGTAAATTTGAGAAGTACATATAGAAACAGTGAAAGAAATAGAGAAAGGTTGTTTAAATGCCAAGAACTAAGGAAGAGAAGGTTCTTTGCATGGGTAATGACAAAACAATTAATAAGACAGATGCACATATGTCACAGAAAATGATCAAAAATGAAACTGTAATTTCCATGGTGAGTCTTCTGCACTATAGGGAGGATCTTTGTACAGCTGAAGTCTTGCTTCAGTGCCTCCAGCACCGAAACTTTAAATGGTATAAACTGAAATCTGTTCAGTTTGCCTTTTCATTTTGAACCTTTAGCTTATGTTGCCTTTAAGAACCTGTTTCTCCTTGAAAACACTGAGGTCTTCCAAAGGCCTGCACAGATGATCCAAAGCATTTAGCAGTATGCTCCCTAGAATATTATTGTCTTATATATAATTATCCTATATCAAGTGTTATATTTTAGCTGACCTAACTGCCCCGTGGGCATATTTATGTTAGCTCAGCCTGTTACTAAGACTGCCTTTCCTGCGTGATTGTATTAGTTTATGCCAAAAGGTATTTCTATGAATTCAGGCAGAAAGGAGAACTGTTGCTCAAGACAGACTCATCACTTTACAGCCACCTGTCAAGAGCCAAAGACAGAAGTGTTGGCTGCAATTTCTTACTGACTGGTAAAACCTGCTCAACAAGAACTGGAAAAGCTTCAGAAAAACAAAGGAGAACAAACAACTTACAAGGCATCTGTCTTGGGAAAAAGCATTTTAAATAGGTGCTGAAAAATCAGACCAAGGTAACGTAAGATAAGTCCTCTTCTTTCGATATTACTATGAGCTAAAAAGACTCAATTAGGTATGTAAACCTGCACTTTGAATCTTCAAATTCATGCTTATTTTAAATACACCTTTTTTTTCCCAATGTTTCATTGAAATAAGGCATTCTACAAAGCCATCTAAGTGTCAATACACTCTGTTGTGGCAGTTTGGTAAAACCTGCTTTTGTGGATTAACCATCATAGCAGCTAGGCCCCACACAGTGTCTCACTTACTCCCCCACAGCGGGATGGGAAGAGAATCAGCAGGTCAAAAGTAGGGCTGCTCAGCCCGGAGAAGAGAAGGCTCCGGGGTGACCTTAGAGCAGCCTGCCAGTAGCTGAAGGGGGCCTACAGGAAGGATGGAGAGGGACTTTTCACAAGGGTGTGTAGTGATAGGACAAGGGGTAATGGCTATAAACTAAGAGGACAGATTCAGATTAGATATTAGGAAGAAATTATTCACCATGAGGGTGGTAAAACACTGGAACAGTTTGCCCAGAGAAGCTGTGGCTGCCCCCTCCCTGGCAGTGTTCAAGGCCAGGCTGGATGGAGATCGGAGCAGCCTGGTCTAGTGGAAGATGTCCCTGCCCATGGCAGGGGTGTTGGAACCAGATGATCTTTAAGGTCCCTTCCAACCCTTACCATTCTATGAGTCTATGATTCTATGACTCTTCAGTTCTGACGAATGGTTTTTCCCACAGAGCCATCTATCTTAACAGCCCTAACTGACTTCATCCAAAGTACACTTCACCATTGGTGAAAACACAATGCATTTTGTTAATGCAAAGCAAAGCTGACCAAAACTGAGGTTCTTTTGCCAGATTATGCTCATGCTTTTTGTTGGTATTTAACATCCTATATAATTACAACAGATTTCCACCACAGATTCATTTAAATGTGTGCTAAGTATTACACAGTATTACTCACTACAGGCTCAAATTTAACACATTCTGCACAAAACGTTCTCACCTTCATTCTTGTTACCCCTCTTCTGTTTGTGGTTATTCTTCATCTAATGGAGCAAACCATAACTAACAGTGTATTTGCTGAGTCTGCTTTAAGAGAAAACTTCTACTTTAGCAGCAAGCAAGTATGAAACGTCAGGTATTAAACACATTGAACCTGAGGGTGAGAGGCTCAGTGTTGCAGACTGCTAGGGTCCCAAATTCTGGTACAGAAATGTCCCCTTTCATACCGCCAGAGAGGCAAAGCCCCCCTGCTGGATGAGCAAAGTACTAGAGTTTACATAAACAATATACTCATGAAATTGCCTTAAACTGCCGCTGGACTACTTGAAGTGGTATTGACATGCAGAAACAAACTCCACAAGTCACAGAGTTATAAAGCAGGTACGTTTATTACAGAGCCAGGTGCAAGGGGGATCGCTCCTCGTAACTTGCGCACCGAGTCACCAAGCATGCACCTATTTATTACAAAGTTTATCTAAGTGGGTTGGATTATTACAATTAGTTCTGGGAATGGGCATGATTATTATAATTATTTCCAGGAATTCATTATCATACTCCACCCCTCTTTCGTGCTTGCGTAATGTCATCTGGTGGTCATCTGTGGGTGTCTTCCGGATGAAGACTCGTACTCTTCCTTGCGAAGGCTTGTAGTCTTCCTCGCTGCATGCTTTTCACCTTTGGCCCAAAAGTGCTGAGTTGTCTCTGTTGGCTGAGTTCCAAGCCACAAAACCACTTTCAGCTAGAGGAGTGCTTCTTATAGACAGTAGGGTTCTGGTTATCACTCCTTATCAGTCCCTGTCTCGTTCACCTGTCTTGCACCAGTCCTTGTTATCTACATTTGAGCTCAGAGCAGTCCTTGTTAGTGTCGCGTTAAAGGGGGGGGGGTAAGGGGAGTCTGATATTCAACTTGCCTGCCAGAGCCCTTCCAAGGACTTTCACTGAAACAGTTTCGCAAAGTTGAAACAACAGGTAATTTATTCAAGCGACAGTTATCACAGATTCAGAATTGCCGTTGATAAATTCACTGTCTACAAAAGTTGAGCTCAAAGTAATAGTTTAGCGCTTTAGTTAACAATGTGTTCCCGGGGATACGTCTGAAAAAGTCAGAGGCGCGACTCTTACCAAAAAGGCGTCCCTTCTTGGGGGGGGAAGAGAGGTTCAGGACCGTCGACCCGTCCGTCAGGTGAAGTTCTCGCTTGGCTCCTCCTCCCAAAGAGAGTTTTCAAGTGCCAATTTTTATATGTTTGGAAATCTTTTTGTGAGGTGGGACTAAGTCAATTATTGTGTATCGATTGGCTCTTGGCATGGAATGTCGTGTCGTCAGAAGCAGGACTCAGCAGTGTGACACGCCTTCGGAGCGGGCATCTTGGTATGTGTATTCGGGGGCCATCTGTGCTTTGTCCAAAGCAATCTCTGAAGCAATCTCTGGCTGTGCAGCCTCCACAGCGCCCCACAGATCACTGAGTTTACAGTGATGGGCTATCCCCCCTTACTTTTGTCTGATAAGATAAGCAGCAGTTATTTACTTCCTTTGTTAGCTCTTCGGCTCTTGATGCCTCAGTCCGTTTGTCTTTTGTCTTGCATTCGACAAGTCCAGCAAGGCCATCGATTACAGTTAGCAAGGTTAGAAAGAATAGGAGTGCACTAAATGTCAGAGGTTAATCCTTGCCTCGACATGACTGCAAAGCTATATAACAAAATCAGACTAAAGTTATAGCAAAATCAAACTAACTGTCAATTTTCCATGTCAGTATTACCTATCCCCTTTGTGAAATGTAAAAAAAAAAAAAAAACAGGACTATAATTATGGCAGAAGTCACTACAATTCTGATCTTTTCCAACTTTTCATTGTTTGCCCTAGTAGCAAAAGGAAGGTTTCTCAGTACAGATTATTGGATGCTGGTGCCATTAATGACAGGGTGCTCATTTGCTTTCCAAGAAAAGCTACAAAACTGGGATAGCGACAAGTCCCAAAGTCTTTCACTTATTAGTATTTAAACTTGATTCTGCATGCAGCATGTAAAATTCATCTGATAATAAAAGGATACTGCCCATTAACTGGGAGTGGGAGAATGGTCTCCCAGATGAAGAAAAACAGGGTGCTGAGTTCACACCATACATCTAAAGAATCCTTCTTTGTGCCTGAGAAGGAGTACATCCCCCTTATCACTCTCCGTCCCACTGAGTGGTCTCTGGAACATACCAGTAGATGTATGTTACTATCACTACTACAATTTCCGCCCTCAGATTATTTCCATATCAGTCTTACAGAGGAGGCCCATAAATAACATCCCATCCCAGCTAGAACCAAGTGCAGTGTCATAGCACAAACAGCAGGCGTCTGTCTGGCCCAAAAGCCCTCTTTGTGTCTTAACAGTGGAGGTAATTCTCAAGGAAAATAAATGCACAAGAAACTAATGCCCTGTGCAGTCACCAGCTGCCATTACAAACACATACACACTAAACAGATGCTGAGAATCCCAGCTCATAGCAGTAATTTGACAACCTAAAATGATCTGGTTTTTCTGTGATATGTTTTTTAATAGCACGTACAATATTCTTCTTCCTCCCATCCTGGACACCAGCCCTCACACCCACACACACAATTCTCCTCCTGTCCTCACTTCCACAAGAGATATATGCATTGTCTGATCTTCTGCTAGTTCACCTATCTGTTTGCATCAACATCAGCATGACCATGCAAACTGATTTTAGTTTATCCACTGAAATACTGAAGCATACCTCAGGAAATATTTTTAAGTGAGTGGGTTACACACAGAGCATGAACTCAGCTTCACACTGTTCAGACAATTACACGTACACACAACCCGTAAGAAAGAAGAACATTTCCAAGTTTGAAAAGTTAAGGAGTCTAAAGTTTGGATATGCCACCAGTCCTACCTCTGTGACTCACTTCTGCCCTTCACAGTTGTCACTGATATTCACAAAAATTGTCAGGTCTTCTTCAGCACCTTTAATATAATAATGACTTCAGAAAAAAGGTGAAGCTGTGGAATGAACCCTAAAACACTGAAAGTTTCCCATGAGTCCACTCTCCCACACAATGTCCAATTTCATCAATTTGTATCATTTTAAAAAGCTGATATGGCTTAGATTTTGTGTTTTCTAAGTCCTCACTAACTCAGTTTGAATCACTCACTTGACTCCTGATTTACCTACATGCAACTGGAGTAAAATTTTACAATGTGTACCTTTGACTTCCTGACAAATTCAAAACAAATTAAAAACCAAAAATCTACATAAAAATGAAAAGTTAAGCAGCTTTCATTATCAAGAGGATATGTAATTTAACCAGGATCTTTGGGTTTCAGTTAAAGGCAGTCTTCACAAATGCAACCACAGTATCCCTACCTGTGAATGGAAACAAAATTAGTTTTCAAGTTTGTTTAAATAAAACAGTGAATTAAAAACTAACATAACTCCAGCCACATCTTCTGTACTCCTCCATCTCCAGGTTCTTCTTAGTTTCAAGCCTCCCATCCTCCACTCTTTAGCTTTCTGGGATTTGAAACCCTCCAGCTTCTTACATAAAGAGCTACTTCTGCCTTGGCAGCTCTCAGTAGCCACCAGTCAGCTGCCTGAGGGAACACCCAAGTTTTCTGCAGATTTCACTCTCCTCTAGTTTTTATCAAGCCATCCAGTCCACAAGGCTCCCTTTTCCTCCAGCAAAGAAATCTGCCCCTTACAAGGCTACACTGCAAAACAAATCGCCTTGTCCCCTTCAGCGCTGTCTTCTGACCACATGCCCCAGGCTCAAGTCCTGAATGCAAACTCTTCAAGACATTTTTTATAGACATTTACAAGACAGAAATAGAGAGCATGTTTCAACAGCCATTTCTTGTAATATTGCCCTTTCAGAACGAAGACAGTTTGAAATTAAACGAACTGGAGCTTGACTTGTCAGTCAAATCAGCTACGGAAGAACTGTGTTACTTCACTGACATGTATCTCTGTCATGAATCAGTACAAACGTACATAAACTGTCAAGCTAAGTGTGAAGCTCGTGAGGCTCTCAGATAAATTCATTGTCACGAAATGAATCCACACAAGCAGTACACATCAGAGTCTCATTTCCATCTATAGAGTAAACTGAGTTTTGGGGCTTGCCTTCTTAACAGGCATCAGGTCTGCTTCTCTGTGTATACGTAATTAGCATTTTCTAGGATGCAACAGAATAGGTCAGCTTCTTCAGACAATATGAAATGTGCACAAGGCCAATAAGACTAGTCCTCGGCCCTCCTGACTATGTAAGAAAACTTCAGGTACCTATCTGGCAGACAAAAGCACATGGGAAACAGCCACTTCAAGTGAGGAAAATTTAAATTGCATATCACATACATCTTTTAACAGAGAAGTGTACTAACCACTAGAACAACTAGCTGGGTGGAATGACCATGGAGAATAACCCATTGTCTGATCTTTTAAAAAAGAAGAGCAAGTGTTTTTCTGTAACATATGCTTCAGTTCCAGTAAATGTCATTGGACTTGACACAGGAATCAGATGGTAAAATTCTGCAGTTTAGTTTACATGAGAAGCCAGACATGCTGATCACAATAACAGCTCCATCTGGCCCTAAAATCTATGAATCTATGAAGTCCATGGAACACTGCCAGTTCATATCCAGCTCCTAATGTGAATTTGAAGAAGACACTCCTATAGTGGGGCTGCTCCTCATCAGCTGTAACAATCTCTGGAGTATGTTCATCATTCAGTAAACAACAAATACAAACTCAGCTGATCACTGCACACTGAGTTTAGTCAACGAACATTTTTTTAAGAGGCTGGCTCAGGAAAAAAGTGTGTGCCGTTCCAAAAACAGGTGTAGAAACATTAAAAAGAGGATAGAACCTGACAGAAGTGGCAAGAACTTTTGAAGCAGAAGACATGTGGCAAAGAAAACAGTGTTTTCTTCTTCCCCATAAAATGGGTGTCTGAGGTATCAGAAGAGTACTTTACATGAAAATGGGGAAACCCCTCCACAAGCCCTCCAGCACACCACCGTATGATGTGCAAGAGGAGGTTGGACATCTCACCTTCAAGATATTTGAGCAACACATGGTAACACATTTAGCACGGTGAGCACTGTTCTCCTCGACACTGAAGCTGTACACATCCCAGGCTGCTGTTTTAAGGAAAGCAGAGGGCAGAAGTGTGGTATCTGAGTAAACAATTTCTCCAGATTCTGTAAGATAAAGTAACACAAATTCATGTGCTCCTGCAGTAAAATTACACGCACCTGTAGTGCCATTTTTAATCTGTTTTTGCTGAATAGAAAGCACCAAAAATAAAAACAGCATTCAGAGATGCATTGCTACAAAAGGTAATTAATTTTTGTGACACCTGATGGTGCCTTTAACACTACTCTTGTCCATGAAGTGTGCATAAAAGGGAACTGTTATAAAGTAGATTTATGATAGCCTGACTTCAATCACCTTTGAATGACAAATTGGAGCATCGTTAAATGCAAATAACTCTCATAACATGCACTCTTCAAATGTAAAATAAAAGCTACCAGCCTCTCTACATTGCAAAGTAATTATACTGCAGCCTTCCTTTGCTTAAAGTCATGCTGCACCTGACATTCTTAGAACTACATCAACTCCCGTTTGCTCCTAGCAAGGAAGACTTCCTTCTCACCTTTTATTCTTGACGACTTCATTCGAAGTACTGCTCCACTGCTACTTTGTTTAGACTTGAGCCACATAATTATCTTTTTTTCTCATGGCCACTGAGACTTTGCTGTGCCAGGAACAGAGTTGAGTCATCTTTCAGATAGCTAAAGTGATTCAGACCTGTTTGTTGTAAGCACTCTGACACAAACACATACAATATTGAAAAGGGATTTCATTCCTCCTCTTTTCCAGCTGTGTGACAGCTCTGCATACAAAACGCTGTCCTGTACACACACTGCACTCACGGCTTGAAAATAAGGGAAACACAAGGGTTGCTTCTTGCCCAAGCTGCTGGACCCTGCTGGTCTTGTGACTGTGCGCATCTTTGCATGACTCAGAGCAAACATCTTCCCACGGTAGTTTTACATATAATGACGTAATGATAAAATCCATTAGCTGAATGAGGATATTTTGACTGATCTGTTGCAAAGGTCATAAATGAGGATTTTAATGATGTGAAGTATAATATCTGGGCTTACAGGTATCAAAAGGTGCCTTTAATTGATGAAGTATTTATGAAGTATCTAGCATCACTTACTGGAAATGCTTTAATTTATAGGTTGATATAAAATCCAGCTGCCTCATGAGGTTACAACAGCTATTCTGTCACAGATACCGTCACTGTCAGCCCCCCTCTGCAGAGTCAGCTGTAGGGTGTGCTGTCTGTTATCTCCTCTCTTCTCCTGGAAAATTACAGGTAAATTCTGACCCTGTCATCATATTCCCTCCCTTCAATCCAGGGATAACCAGAAAGCCAGCTCATGGCCAGGTAACGGACCAAGAAGGGACTGTCTTCTGATTCAAGGGAGCCAAAAGCTGCCATGTCCCAAACCGCCGGGAAGACAGGACTTGAGGGCACCTACATGGGCCACCAGCTTCCCTTCCTGTCAACCACGGGTCATGGTGCAGAAGGTTTTACAGGGGAGACGACAAACGGGTCTCTACCACCGGCTGACAGCCAGCATCAGGCTGCAGGGGGCTCCTCCGCCTGCTGCTGCGCCCTCATGCTCGGCCCTGCTCAGCGCCGGCCACTCCCCTCCGGTTGGTTCCTCCTCGTCGCAGGGAGGACAGCCCTGCTCTGCGGTAAGGTGCGGCTCCCACACACTGAGAGCCCTGCAGACTACTTTGGTAGGACTTTCCCGTTTGTCTCCAGCAAGCCTGAGCCCAGCTTCTTGGGCAGAGCAGTTCAGAAGCCATCACAGAAGCCAAGACAGAAAATCAGTCCTATGAATCATGCCAACCTCTGGTGACACCAACAGAGTGGCATTTTGGAAAATACCACCGCTCCCCGTTCAAGCTGGAGAAATGTCCCGTGCCTAGCGAGTCATCCCGTTGTCTTCTGACCGCGTCCTCAGTGAGGTCTGTGAGGGCTTGGTGACTCCTGCAGCAGGGTCCAGGTTTGTGGAAAGAGCAGAGGAAGCGTACCAGACATTTGGGGTGCTCCTATCAATTCCTCCATGCTCTCTACAGGAAATTCCTTTCTACTGAGAATATCCGAGCCATAATTTAGACTCCAGCTCAAAAATTAAGCCTACATTCTTAAAATTCTTCTCTCGTTGCAGGAAAAAACCCAACGTAAGAATTCAGTAGGACTTTATCTGCAGAATGGATGAAATGCAGAGCATTGAAGCAGTGAAAGACTCCTTCTAGCTGGCTGAGGATCTGCAGAATGACAGTATGCAATCTCGAGAAGGTACCGGCAAACTGCAGAACAATTGCACAGTATTATAACCATTCAGTTGTTAAATTGGTGTTACCTGCTAAAGAGCAGAGACTGGGAGAAAAGAGAAGAAACAAGGCCCAGCAAAAGACCTCTCTTTCTGCTTGACTCGACATAAAGGAAGCATTTTATTGTACTGAAGACTAAACTCCATTTTAAATTCAGCTAACAAGTCTGGGGCAGGCAATAATCTCAAGAAAGTATCAGGGTGGAAGGATTTTGCCATCTGGGGACACTGAGTGGTCCTGCAGCTACCAGCTCTTTGAAGAAGAACAGAAAAGAGATAGGAACAAAAATCCGTGAGGATAACATCCAGAAATCCTGGAATCAAGGACAATAGAAACAGGTAATTATTTTTTTTTGGCACCATAATGCAAGAAAAGAAGAATATTGAGTGATTGAGGAGTTCAGACAAGAGAAGAACTTACATTTGACTGGCTTAGATTGACTAAATCAGAATGACTAGGAATGGGAGTCAGGTATTCAGACAGATTAACAGGCTAAAAAATGTCTTCCTTTAGAGGGAACGGAACAGAATGAATGAAACGGACAAGAACAGACACATTTCCCTGTTACTTAAGTGCTTCCAACTCCCTTCAGCATATTTCTAGCAGACTCTGTCCAAGCAAAATGTCTTTGTCATAGATTGCGTGGGCAGCAACAACAGCATTTCCCTGCCTCCTCCCGACCCTCCAGTTCGCAGCCACTGACAGACAGTGCTTTTTGTTGTGTGCAACAATGTTTTCTTTTTCAGTCTCCTATGAATATAGAAATTTCCCTGAAAATCCATGCACAGATACATGTTCATTTATATAATGATATCCATTTATTCTAAGTGCCACAAAGCTGATTTCTGTTGTGAAATTGAGAGTTTTCAAGCTATAGACATTAGAGTTCCTTTCTGTTCGGCAAGAAGTCCACTCTTGAGAAGGAAATTTTCCAGGAGCTTTTTTTTAAAACTTTACTTTATTTTTACATCCAAACACATAACAACCATCTCTTTGGTCTTAATTTTGCTGTGTCTTTTTATGTTCTCTTCCCACCCTATTTTTCACCAAAAAACCTTGGTCATTCCCGTGTTCGGATTATTTCTGAAACTGGGAGAGGGGGTTTTTTATCAAATACCACTTCATTTTTACCTTCCCATCATCTGTTTTTCCCCCTTGACTTGCTCATGGCAGGGGGGTTGGAACCAGATGATCTTTAAGGTCCCTTCCAACCCTTACCATTCTATGACTCTATGACTCTATGACAAAGAGGAGAATTAGATGAATGCCAGACTGGGAGGAAAAATGCACTCAGACATCATGTATCAGTGAAACAATCTATGAAGTGAAATTCCACAGAACTTTCTCGCTCAGTATTTGCATTAGTGACCCAGACTATGGACCCATATTAGATTTACAGAAGTCTGTAGTCACTCTGAAGTCTCAGTAACATCAGGAAATAACAATTCGAAAAGCTTCCGATTAGCTGGAACAAAACAGTGCTGAATACAAAAGAAACAGTTTGATAAGGACAAAGGTAAAGTTCTTTGTGTGGGTAGAGATAATCAACCGCATAAATTCATTTGGAGAAATTGACTAGCCAATGGTTCTATAAAAAGGGATCAAGCAACTGACTTAATTGGTTTGAGGATGCATCAGCAGCAATGCCCAAAACTAGGAAGTGACATAGTGGGTGACACAAACAGGACTATCATACCCAACGCAGAGGAACCTTTACCTTGAAGCCTTGAAGTCCAGAAAGGAGAAAAGGGGGAAAAAAAGACCTAGGAAAGGTACTTACTACATAAAAATGGAAAAAATCAGGGTCATTTAGTCTAGAGAGGAGAGAACAGGGTAAAAATCTTAAAGCATAGAAAAGTTGCTCCAGAGTTGTGGATAGTAAGCAATTGTCTTACACTGCATCATTATTTTAGTCAGGACTTTAAGAAAATCTTTCTGACTGGAAGGAAAGAGAAGCATTGGAAGAATCTGCCAAAAGACAAACTCTTACACTGAGAACTGCATCAAGTATAAGGTTTAAAGGGCAATATCAAGGCGTAATGGCTTTAAACTAAGGGAGGGTAGATTTAGACTAGATATAAGGAAGACATTTTTTACACTGAGGGTGGTGAAGCACTGGCACAGTTTTCCCAGAGAGGCAGTGGAGGCCCCATCCCTGGAAACATTCAAGGCCAGGTCGGACGGGGCTCTGAGCAACCTGGTCTAGTTGAAGATGTCCCTGCTCACTGCAGGGGGTTGGGTTAGATGACCTCTAAAAGTCCCTTCTAACCCAAATCATTCTATGATTCTATGTTTTACAAATAGTTTCTAGAAATGACAGATACACAGTTGATCTTGCTTAGAGGCAAAGACCAGACTAAAAATTTTTTGAAAGGGTCCCAGATTTCTGTTTTCCATTTCTTTTATAGTTTGGCTTGTAGCAAAAAAAAAGAGGTTGGTTGGTTTTTCTGTGTTTCTTTTTTTTTTTCTTTTTAACTTCTTGGATAATTAGCTTTTACTCTGGAACATGAGAGGCATCTTGTCTCATGGCTTTGCCCTCCTTGTTAATGTTGTTTAGCTAATCATTAGTTGGAAAAGTAGAAGCTGTCAATGTACTCGGAGACCAATTGACACAGAAGTCCCCTACATGACTGGGAAAATAAGCACAAGCTCGTCATAGCCTGTAAATTAGCCCCTTGCTGCAGTGCTCCAGCAGCAATACAGAGAAATAATTACAATTTGTGAAACAACAGCTACTTTGCTTTTCCTTCTGTCAGTCTGTTTTATAAACTTGTTCTTACAACTCCTAGGTCAGCTCTTCTCAGTGCAGACTGGGCCCTCACTCCCTTGCAGCTGCCAGCACGTATGGAGAGCCACATCTCTGGTTGAATGCATGCTCTGAAACGCTGTCTTAAAGCCATTAAGATTTTTTTTTCACTATTTATATTGCTTTTCCCAGCCCAGGAGAAAGTCTCACATCAAGGTTTTGGTGATTATTCCCATTAAAACCAATTCTGCACATTTGTTTCTTTTCCCTTTCTCACTCTTCCACACATTCCTTGTCTTCCTGTATTTTGAAGTACAAACCAAATAGCCTAATAGTAACCAAGGCATTCTAATACTATGTTCCTGTATTTCCAGATCAAGATAGAGGTTATGAGAAAAACTGAATGGAAAAAGAAGTACTCAGCCAGCTAATTTATTTTTAAAAAGCAAAATCTGAACGGCTTTTTTAGCAAGTGATAGTAATAAAAATCCTGCTGGGTTATACTCTCTAAAAGCTGATTTCCACAAATGCTATTTCCATAAGCATTGTTACAAGGTTTTACCCAGAAGTCAAACTCACCTGCTGCATGCATTGCAGGTCATTCAATGATACATAGTGAAACTCTAATTCTTAATCTGTCAGAACTGTGAAAACAATAGAGCAGAAAGAGGATTCACAGAGGAATCTGCCTTTGGGCACCAAAATCGGGAAGCTGCATAAATGAGTAACTAAATCATTAACTCATGTAGTGATGGAAAACAAGGTTCCTCCCTATTAACTCAAGGTAATTGTATTCCCCAGGGAATACAATAGCAACAATGGCCTATGTGCTTCCTGCAGGCACTATGATCACTAAAAAAAACTGAAAAAAAAACAAAAACCCAAAACAAATTACAATTTTTTTACCCAAGTACTTGCTGCTTTTAGCCCAGAGGCAGCATCAAGGTAACCAAAAGATGCAGAAATGTCGAAATTTCTGTCTGACTGCTGGTCGCAATTATTCCCTAGTATTGCAACCCTTTCTTAAGCTGGTGAATGCTTATTTTACCATTGTTGCTGTTGAGTTCTTTCTCCTTCTGTGGGTGAAGGAGTTGCTGTCCCTCCCCATTTTGGAAGTGCAAAGTGGAAAGGGTCTCTCTGGTGGGACTGCCCACTGCTCACCCAGCCTGAGCTTCACACTGTGCTTGTATTCAGCAGCAAAATACAGAACCCATAACTTCAAATACTCATCCAGGAGAACAATGGAGGGGGAAAGAAAATTTATTTCAAATAGTAGAGTCTAATTTTCATCACCTCATGCATACTATTCACAGAACTTCTGTTATAGTCCTGCTAGTCTGTATTGTGCCTAAGCCCTTGGTATGTTTATCATACAGCTATGCCAGAACTGTTTGTTGTTAATTAACAGGGTAATAGGCTGTCATGCATGATATATAATGATGTACAATAATGAGTTAATTGTGGCATCAGATGTATGCTTTTTGTAGTTTTAAGACTGTTTTAATTCCTCCTAATCCAAATTCATTTCTAAAATTTATAAAACCAGAATCATCCCTCAACTAAATCTTAATACCATGTTGTTTCTGAGCAAAGAGTACCTTTTTCCTTCCTTTTTTCTGTTTCATACAACAGGGAAGCCCACACAGAAATTAACTTGTTTTTACATCAAACACCAGAACACTGACTAAATAAAGCTCAAACTCAGTCAATCTTATTCAGTAAAATTGCAGGATATTTGGACAGTGCCTCTTACAATTAGTAGGACCTGAAGCAATAATAATGTATATTTCCAAGTGTATGTAACAGCAATTTAAGAAGACTTTGTATTAAAGGACTGTAAATATGTGTCAGAAATCAGTAAAGCTTTCATGTCACTTGACCACAATTTATCCAACTTTCGGCAATCCATCATAGTCCTAGAAAGTCATTACAGGCTCTCGCAAATAGAAGACTCATGCAAGAACAACATGGAGAGCTCTCAGGTGTTGTTAGCCCTCACTTCTGGCCATATAGCAATCTTAAAAGGTTCTTTCTCAAGCCTATTCTGAAATGATTATTAGAAACAGAGCAAAAACCCCATCCTGCAAAAGCCCACGACTGGAAGCTGGATCACAAGAAGCATACCAGATGCCAGCATCTCTCAGGAAAGCTGGCTCAGGGCTGCTAATAAGACCAACTCCTGCACAACAGGAAGCACATAAACTTCTAATACTTCTTTGTCCTGGGAAACAGGCTCCTGATGAGAAAGAACAAAAGCAATCATCCCTTGAAGCACCTTCTGTTATCTCTGATGTGAGGAAAGCTGCCTTATTTTTTCCAAAGAAGGTATAAGTAGCCAAAAACTACCCATAGAAAAGTTAAATTATTCCTTTAGAAAATGCCCAGAAGAGAAACATTACATTCATCTTCTCTTCCACCAGACAAAAGTGAGAAATATCATGTCATTCATTCACTTTAATGCATTTACTGTACAAATTCAATAATCTGAACTTCTCAGGACACAATGAGAGACTCAGACGAGAGCAATTTCAGGTTTTTTTGTAAACTCTTTATCTGTTTTTTGTGAATTAACATCATTTATGGACGTACTTTCTGCAGAGGACCACAGATAAAGGAACATGTTCAGCTATGTGGTTCTATTAAATTTTAAAATAAAGCATTCTTAGTTTTCGTGGCTTCTCTCTCCTGCTCAGTTCAAGCTAATAGAAACTACACTATCACTGTTATTTGACCTTCTAATTGCTTTATTAACAACTAGATTAATAGTGAGATCATGAATGATAGTCTGTCAAAGGTATAACATCTTTTCTGTCAGTCTTTAAAAGAAAAGACAACATAAGGCCTCTCCAGAACAAAAACTACAGATTCAGAACAAGATGAAAGACTCTGTAGTTAGTATTACTGAAAAACTCAAAATTATCCAGCCAGCTTTTTAGCTAAAAAAGCAAGTGCAAGTGCTACTTGCACTGGCTTGTACAATTGCAAAGAATATTGTTCTGGTTTTGGCTGGGTTGGAGTTAATTTTCCTCCCAGTAGCTGCTGTGTTTTGGATTCAGTACCAGAAGAATGTTGGTAACACTGATGTTTTCAGTTGTTGCCAAGAAATCAAGCACTTTTTCCAGTCTCCCATATTCAGCTCATGAGCAGGTGTGCGGGAGCTGAGAGGGAGCACAGCCAGGCAGAGAGCCACGGCTAATGGAAATTTTCCATAACAGAGACATCATACTCAGTTTACGAATGTGGGTTGGCTGGAGGGCGGGAACTCTCCTCTCTTCTGTGAATTTAAGTCCTCTTGCCCCCTATCCCCCCGCCCCAACAGTTCAAACTTTTCCATGAGTTCAGTCATTTTTTTGTGAGTCCCATGAAATTTGTGAAATCCATGAGTTCCGTGTTCCGTAATTACTGCTTGGAGACTGGCTACACAATTAGTCATTGGGCAGTGAAAAAAAAAAATATTCAGCAGCAGCAGCAGCGGTAGTAGTAGTAGTATTTTCCTCGGTTGTCTTATTAAACTGTTTTCATCTTAACCTATGAGTTTTACCTTTTGTCCATTCTCCACTGAGGCAAAAGGGGAGGGGTGAGCAAGAAACTGCCTGGTCCTAGTTGCCAGCTGCCAGGTTAACCACAACAAACTTATTTAAAATATAAATTTAAGGTGGTCTGCGTACTTCCTACAGTCAAATAATTTTTTGAGGGATGAAAGTAATACTTTTTTCACCATTACCATCTTGCATAATACAGATGAATAGACCTTAAATTGGAACAACTACATTCTTACCATCAGTTCTCAAGGGAGGAGATAGGCAGTTAGCTACAAAAAAAAACAGAGACAAAAAAGAAAAATCCCTGCTGCAATTGACTACTGTGAGCTACTTCATCTTCCTGTACACAGATCTCCTCTGATATTGGTTCACTGCTCACCTGTTGTTTTACGGGGATCATTAGAGTCATGCTTATCAAAGCCAGTCTCAGGTTTTTACTAGAGTTAGATGGCTAACACACAAATCTAGTAAAGAACCTGTAAAAGGAAAAGGCCTTTCTTCAAGATCGTGCAGTGAAGGAGTGCAGACACAGGCAGCTACCATGATGAGGACATCTGAGGAGTGTTAATCTGCTCACAAAAATGTATTGATTATATGCCAGTTAGCAATGGTCCCTGAAAGAAAGTTAATACCTGGGCTTTAAATTCAGGCTTTAAACAGTTGTTTCACAATTGCTTTGGTGGAATTTCTGCCAAATGGAGTATCCTGAACGTAGTTTGCTCCTAATGCTTAAGGGAAAACACATTTCATACTTATTTACCTAGTAGTTATTCAGTGGGCAGGTGCAGGTCCTATTCAAACAACGTCTTAAATTCAGGTCTTGCTGAGTGGGATGGGGATATCCCACACAGATTGAGGAATGGGGACAATGGCCACGCAGTAATCAGTGGAGCTTGGCAAAGCCCCGATTCACTGAACTCATGTGCACTGAAGGTCCACTACTAATTGTCAGCAAAACGGTACCCTATATCCCAGTTCCTAGTTTGTTTCGTAAACTTTCCCAAATGTGAAGGCAATGCCTTATGCAAAATATGTAATTTATGTATGGCAGAAATTTTTAACTGAGCTTACTTTTTAAAAAATACATACTGTTAAGAGCACTAGCGGATGTTGTATGTAACATCATTACATTCATTCAGTCACTTGCATGTTAGTCAAGCTCTCACTTTTCCAGGCAGAAATTTCCCCTTTTCCTGACCTGTTCTTTTTTAAAGTCTTGTTGAATGGGGAAAAGGTGGAAGAAAGACTTGAAAAATTCTGCAACCTTTAATGGAAAATTTTTTTTCTTTCAGTAAGAGTGGACCTTCTGTTTCTATGGGTAGATCAGTAATCAAACTGGTGTTTGAGATATTAACCCAGAATTGAACAAGTAACCCAGGGAAATCAGGAGATTATTTAGTTAGATGATGCATGCACAGTGCATGCTCTTTAATTTCTAGATTTCTCATTTTCTTTCTGCCTTCTAGCTGCACAAGAACACATAATTACTGCTGCATGTAAAGCATTGGTGCCACTGACCTTCAACGTGCCTTTATGCAGATCTAGTATTCAATATTGCAATTATATGCATGATACAGACAAGCATATATTAAGCTTCTATGTGTAAGCATTTCCAATGTTTAGCAATTTTCTCTCAAAATCAGTCTCTTACAGTCTCTTAAATAATAAAATATAATTTAACTACTTAATTGTAGAATATTATTTCTAGCAGAATAAGTGACTTCCTTAAATGTTTGCAAATTACTTGTTTGTGAAATTGGAGTTTTTCTTTGCTATTCAAATTTTAATCTTGGGGAAGCTGTGTACAGTATCCCTAAGGGACTGTGTCTCTGTAGTGTTCTCTAAGAGCACAAAAGAAAAGAAATAGTGATTAAATTGGTTCTTTATACGAAAAATCAAAATTATTTCTGACAAAATAATCTGCATTGTAATCTAGCTACCAGGACTGTTAATCTTTGTACAGGAAGAACGCAGAAGAAAATTCCATCAGAATTAAAAATTTATGTCAATCTGGAAAAAAATACGCCTTTGCAATGCTACAGCTATTTTTACTCTAAAGCTATTTTAGGGTTTCATCCAACTTGTGTAAGCTTGATGTAGGAGTGCAGTTGTAGGTCAAAGAAGACTGACAGTATCCAAGCAACAAGTGATTAATTAAATGATACTTTTCAAGTTGTCATATGTAAGAAGGTGTACCTAGCAAAAGTAAAGATAAGCGGGTGAAAGCACAACACCTCAAATCAAATGTAGATATATTCACATTCCATCCAAACATACAGTATTTTTCTGGAAAAACCTTGAAAGATTAAAGCACACACTGTCAGCAAAGCACCACACTGTCTCCACCACTTATCTGTGAAGGAGATTATTTACACATACCTCACATAATGTGATCCTTCTTTTTAGACCTCGTTCTACTATACGTCTTGCCATAGGGGGGAAAACGGAAAGAAAACATCAGTTATGAATGACTTTGTTCTCACTGGAGCAACACTGCATTACAATCCTGGAGAAAACATGGAAGTTAATATATTTTTGTGACTCGAGACGCCATAATGATACAGCTTTGGAATCGTGAAAGGAATAGCTGAATGTTACTTATTTAGTGCCACTGACTTTATTCACTGTTTTCTTCATTTTGTTTTTCCAGGTATTTTACGAAGGTTTTGACAGCCCAGAATGCCAAATTTCCCAAAATATTGAGAGCAAGTAAGGGAATCGTCAGAGAGCTTAAAAGTACAGCCCAGCCTGATCTGAAGGAAGATATGCAAGAGTGAAAAGGCAAAAGAGTTTTCATTATTATTCAAGTTCTGATCTCGCTTATTGAAATTATCATTATGACATCATCTGTTTATCTTCCTTGTGCATTTTATTACATAAGTCTAGCAATGCGTCTGTCCAGATTTTCTGAATATACCAATTTGTTACTGAACATGGGTGAACATATTCTGCGCATCCAAAAAAGATATTAAACCCAAGTAATGTAGGATTTAGTTTATCTGCATTGAATATATTTTCATTTTAGCTTTTGTCTCACCTGAATTCCGTAAGAAAGGAGTCCTCTTAACCTCAGAAATATCCTTCTACGTGAACTTTCTTATTGCTGGATATGATTTTATTCCTATTTGAAATGAAAATATTTTTTAAATTTCCAGTGACCTGAAAATTCCACATATCATTTCTGATGGAAATATCAGCACAGAGCATTTCTGTTTCTGCATCTGTACACTTTCTAGCACTCTAGAATCATTGAAAGATTTGAAAACCTTCAGAAGGTATTAAAAACTTTTACATTGATTCGAGCAAGCCTGTGGACAAATAAGAGGGTGAAATTAACTGATCTTTCAGTTCTGTGTGTTTTGTGTTTTAGCCATGTACCATACCCTTTGAGTTAAATGCTACAGAAAAAAAAAAAAAAAAAGGATTAATCCACACAGACTCTCCCTACCCCTTCTTTCAGCTTTTTTGTTAGAACATAGATCTCTTGCAAAGGACATCCACAAAACTGAAACAGCCCTGGTTTTGCACAGCCCTTCGGTTGAGTGCTACCATCTCCACGCACATTCTTCATTTCTAATTCAGCCAGTTTACTGAAGTTGATGGCACTCTGCACAATAATTTTGGTTGCTCTTGTTTTCTTGGCAAGGAATTTACAAATCTAGAGGGAAAAAAAACGTGCTTGGTTGAACTGGCATACCAGAAGTTTAAGAAGCTGAATGCCTGGAGTTCAGAGACAGCATCTGTTTGCAATAAAAACAAGGTGCAAGGCAAAATCAGTTGCTGTCTATCACATCATGCAGAACCTAGCAATTAAGTCCAAGGAAGAAAAGTCACACACCTAACCCCTGAAATAATTCAGAAAGAAGGACAAAGGCAGATCAGTGGGAGAAGCAAAGAACGTTTCTCTGTGCCACCAACCAGGTATTCAGGTAATATCTGCATTATGTGCTACTTCATGTTCTTTCAGCACCTGCCGAGCTAGAGTAATATCTCAGGGTCTCTATGCTAATGCCTAGGAAGAAATCCTTTCACATACACACTTGTATAGATGAAATCTTAAAACCCCAGCAGCTTGCAGGAGAACAAGACAGGGAACTGCTATACTTTTATCATTTAACTTGAATGTTCCAATAAGTACTCCTTCTTAGTTTGACGCCAGTTATCTCTGTGACTGAAAACTGATGTTCTCATCTGAATAAAACAGTATGTAATACTTTGACAGTTTTGTGGTGTAATATGATTTACTGTGTTTTGAGTTTCTCACTTTTTTTCCCTCTCTTCAGTAAGTGAAACCAGCCCTGTTTTTTTATCATGGTATACCATGCAGAGTCCACAGACTTGGCTCAACAAAATGTCAATTTAAATTATTATTTTCTTCAAGAAGAATCAACTCTCTCATAGATAAAATGACCTTCTGAGAATGACTGTTACTTACACTGTTTATTAGAATGCAATTAAACTGTAAACAGCATTCCAGTAAAAAATGGTATTTTGTCTCTATGTCATGGTGCCAACTCTCAAAGATATTGGGCAAATAACTGTAACAGAAACCAGATTCTTATACTCAGCACAATTGTATCCCATATTTAATGGGTAATAAGAGTAGTAGGACTGTAGAAGTGCTCTGTTTATGCAAATAAACATGTAGGTATTTGCAATCTTTGGATATTGCAGGTATTCCCTCATTTGAAAGTTATAATGTATATCACAAAATTGTATCTACTTAGGCAAAATGTAGTTACTACTCTTGAACTTGCAACCATCTCCCCATTACCGCAAATGTCCCTTAAAATTGTTCTTTTAACTGGCGCTCTCACTTTTCAATTGTTCCAATAAATAATAGCTATTCACTTCAGCCAGCACATAGTGAGGGGCCAGGGGAGAATTTCACGCACCTCTCTATGAGTCTGCCACACTAATTCTGAGCAGTCTTCTTTTGCTGAGAGACCTCCTAGCTGACAAGTAATGTTTTAACTCCTGCCCATGTGCCTTTGGCTGCTGCTCCTTGACGAGGAATCAAAGCGTTACCTGGGAGCGTTCCCTTTTCCTGGGAAGAAGATTTTTGCTTTCTTTCTCCTGTTCTTGTCCTCTCTTGCCTGAAAATCTCTGGGCAAAGTTCTTTTCAGTAACTTCCTCATTTTTTGGTATGACCTCAATCAGTTTCCTTAAGGAAATTGCAACTTACTTGTCACCAGACATAAACGCTACATAATAGGCAAGTATTTATCCAAGGGATATTCCCTGTGATCAGAGGAATATCAAATTTTACTATGACCTGTGTATTCTACTCCTTTTAAAGTTCAGTCCTGTATGTAAGTTAAAGAAAATTAAAGCTTCACATGCAAAATGGATGTTGTATTCTGACACATGTACTCAGAGAGTTGCCCTCATCAGACCATTTTCATGGCTGTAGACAGACACATTTCCCAACAACACAACACAAGTAAAAATCAAATGGTGCAAAGCAGGCCAGACTGACGCAATTTCAAATGAAGTTTAAGCAGAGCCTAAAAAGGTGTTTGCTGAAGTTTTTCACAATAAAACTGTAGTTTTAATAACTGAGATTTGCGTATATTAGGCAAAATCTGTCTGTCTGAGATGTCCTGTAACAGATGATAATAGTCCAGTCAGGAGACTGATTAAAGCTGTTGTTAAGGGAGTACAGTGGACAACATGTTTCTTCTGTTCCCTGCCTCACTCAAAAGATATGCTTCCTTCACATGTTTTTGGAAACCTGTCAGACATTATTTAGCACAGACATTCAAAATTACTTGTAATCGTTTTTCACCCGTAAAATAAGTCTTTTGAAAAACAAGGATAGACTCATACAGTGTTTATCCTAAGGAAGGACAACTTACACAGTGAAAAACTGTGCTTTTTTAGTTTTGAGGCTAAATCCATTAGAAGACGCTTAAGGCATTAAAAGAAACCAGTCACTTGAAACTGCAAATATTGTTAACAATGCTACAGGAAAGTTACTGCACCTGTATTGCTAAAATCATTTAAGATCAGGTTAAAGTAACAGTTAAGAACAGCATAGGTTTGCTTGTTCCTGCCTCAGAGAAAGCAGACAGCCTAGATAAATGCGAGATAATATGTTAGTAGGTAACAATCACTGTTTTCTAGGATTCAGCAGAAACCAGGATTATCATAGCCCTAGCTATGCAAAATATGGTGTCTTAGTAGATTGCCAAAACGCAAGATATCCAAATACTCAAACTGGAAATATGGCTACATTTCCAGTTTTCTTTTTAAATATGTTTTCAGATATATTAATTTTATTAGAGATACACTGAACCCAGAGTAAAAGAGATGCAAAGTAACCCCTCCAGGGATTTAAGAAAGAAAACACGTCTTCTTTTATACTAGTCTTGCCACTACATTCACGTGAGACAAGAAATACCCAATTAGAAGAAAACATAGTGTTCTCAAAAGTGGCATAAAAAGGAGATTTTAGGAGCTAAATCAGTTTGCTATCTAAGCAGTGCCATAAAGTCTTCTTCCTCTTGCCATTCTGCAGACCTCTGTGAGGAGGTAGGCGCCTCATCTAGCTCAAATGATAGGTCTAACTGCAACAGACTGAGGTCTAACTCCTGCTTTTGGAGGTTTTTTCAGAGGGGCTAGATGAAAGACACTTACGCAGAAAGATAGTTATGACTACACAGAAAGATAGTTATGGCAATGAAGACCAAAACAGACTGCATGCAAATGTACTACTTTGTCCTAGGAAAAATTCTGATGTGAAAATTCTCTAGGCCAACAAACTACACGCATACGCATATGCAGATCTATCCAGCTGACCTTCTCCAACCTCCGTTGTAACTTACCCAGCAAAAAGACAGAGGTGTCAAAGACACTGCATTTCTACCAGTTTTCTACAACGGGCAATGCGCAGAGGTGAGAAGCCTACTATCTCCTCTAACGGGGGAAGGCGGAGGAAACCATGTGAGACACCTATCTTTAGACACTACAGAGACCTCACAGAGGTGTATGCCTGTGGCACTGAACTTTGGGAAGCCAGCTTTCCTTAATATCACTGTTTGCTCTTAAAGCTGTTAATACTTTCTTTTTTCCCTACAGACTGGGAGGACAGAAGTTAGGCAGTGGTTATCTGCAGCCACACCAGCTGCAGAAAACACTCTTCTATCAAACCTGCTGTCTATCTGGTTTCAACTTCCCACAAAGATGCAGCAGGACTGTAGCCTATGCAACTCTCATTTTCTAGACAAAGGAGAGTATCATGGTACTCCATTCCTACTCCTTGTGTACTGAGAAAAGCAAAACAAAACATTTCCTTCCCACAAACAGCTCAAACTCTTGAGCTTTGTTATCTCACGAAACCAACCTTTCAAATATACATTACTGAAAATTTTCCAGAGACTTACAAGTGAACAAGGGAGGAAAAAAAAAAAAAAGAACGAAAAACAAAATAAGGAAGGAAAAGAAAACAAACAAACAAACAAACCAAACAAAGAATAAAAGGAAAAACTACTCCCTATGCTGGGGAAAAAAGGACAACCAAAAAATATAGGAATCACAGAAACTCAGCATAAAAAACTAAGAATTAACAAGAGAAAACATGAACTAACCTGTGATTTCTTCTTGAATTAAAGCAGTATAGTAAATCCCCCAAAATACAAGGCAAACAGATAGAGCTAAATCTTTTCCCATCTCAAAACTCATACTTCCTCCATGCATGAGTCATGCCTCTATTTCAAACTCCTGAGAGTCCACCTGAACATTTCCTTATTCAATTAGCTGCTTCTAACTACTTGTTAAAGGTGGAAGGCCTGTCTCTTAACTTTTATTTTTTTGTGCCTAAGTAACTGCAAATCAATCAAACTTACATGAAGAAAAGTTTTGTGGCTTTTTTTTTTAATTTAACCAAAAGGATGCTAATTCTTGCATTTAGAATGTTCCCATTTCTGCTTTGACCAATGTTTTTCTATCATAGACACAAATTGAAATACGGAAAATTCCATTTTTAAATATAAAAAAAAAACAAAACCCACATCTTTTTTACAAGGAGTGTGGTCAAACACTGGAACAGGTTGTCCAGAGAGGTTGTAGAGTCTCCATCCTTGGAGATGTTCAGAATCCCACTGGACAAGACTCTGAGAAAACTGCTCTTCCTGTTTCTCCTTTGAGTCAGGGGAGTTCCTTCCTCCAGAGGTGCCTTCCAACCTCAGTTATTCTGTGATATAGAAGAAGTAAAGAGCCTGTCGGAAAAGAAAGGAGATACTGAAATATGCAGCTGCACACAAACAAAACTCACTGTTTCAGAAAGAAAAAAGAACAGTGGTAAAATACAATGTATTTGGCAACCATCTCATGCTTTCTAATTTTTTGTGTGCTGCCTGTCTTGGTTGCTATTCCTTGTATGGAGTTCATCAGTCTGATATATAAGATGTGCAGACCTAATTTCCACACTGTAGGCTATGTCAAGGAAAATCAAATAAGAGTATGGGAAAAGACAAAAGGGCTGGAAGAAGAAAATAAAAATGCTGGTAAAAATACTAATTCTTCCTAGCGGTAAATGTGGTCCTCAGCTGGTTGAAGTTCTTTCCCACTGTCCTGTTCCATGTGTGTTTCTACACTCTAATATATTATAACGGGTTTTTGTTTTCAGTTAAGCTTGTATAGTGTCAGAATTTAAGTACTCACCGCACGAAAAATTCTTTAAAATGGTTGAAAAAAGTGCAAGCTTAGTTGGGGAGAATTTTAACACAACAACTTTCTGAACATAAAGCACTTGATTTTGTGCTTACTGACTGTTGTCCATAGCTTCTGTGTGCTTTTGAGGAGTTGCAGCTTCTACACTCATCTCCCACTCTGTAAGGGCCACTTCTGATAGCCACATTTCTAACAAATGAATTGTCTCATGTTAAAGGCTGACACAGAACTTAGGGGTTATCTCCAGTTAGTCAAACTAATTTATCTTTTTTACTGGATTTGTGTTTAGACTTCACATTCAAAGCATTCTAGGTAAGTGGTCTAAGAGGACTCTCACTTCGGTTAATCTAAGTAGCCCTTACTAGTAATCTCAAATAATGAAACCTCAGGAAATATGTCTTCTTTGGGAGAACTCAAACTTTAGCTGATCTTTCTCTCTAAGTAGTAAAAAGAGGTGCCATGTGTGTTCCTAAAATCCAGAAGATCACTTACAGAATAAACACAAGTGAACTTCTATTAGCAGAGGCCACATGTAAAGCTGATGCAGTTGACAGGATGAGACCTGGGATGGAGATGACCAGAAATCATCTGATCCTCCCACCTCCCTTTTTTTTTCCAAGATCACTTAGGTTACTCAAGTACTTCAATCTCAAATTGCCATCTGTTAATGGCATCCACATGAATGCCTTTGGGAAAATGATGGTGATAATGTCAGATCCGGTTGTCCCGGAAATGTCCTTCAGTTCCACACTAAATGAGAAGCTGTAAAAACTGAACCCTAGTACAAGCAAGTTTAAAAGGCAAAATAATGTAAGTCCTCCATAGTCTAGCAGAAGGAAAAATTAGCTTTGCAAACATCTGTCTCTCCCTGAAGTTTGTTTTTAATGGCTGCTTGGAAAGACTAAGCTCTCTCACTAATCAGAAAATCATTCTTTAAGAAGCCATTAAGAGAAAATGGGGATAATCTGGGCTTAGTTAATTACAAACTCTCCTGGCCCTGTTCCAGATAGATTTGTATACTGTTGTATGAATACGTAAGTATTCTGGGAAGGTGGAGGAACTTAGATCTGCTTAAAATTAAAGATGTTAGAAGGAGACTATTTTAACCAGGATGGGCAACACAATGAGGCGTGTAACCACTACAGGACAAAAAAAGCCTTTTAAAAACAGCATTCTCAGCTTGAAGTATAGGACATAAATTTTTCCTGACCTACCAAGAGTATGGTGTGGTCTCCCCCCTGTTCTACTAGGCACTGGGAGGCTGCACCTCGAGTACTGTGTTCAGTTTTGGGCCCCTCACTACAAGAAAAACATGGAGTTGCTGCAGCGTATCCAGAAAAGGGCAAAAAGGCTGGTGAGGGTTCTAGAGAGCAAGTCTTACGAGGAGCGGCTGAGGGAGCTGGGGCTTTTCAATCGGGAGAAGAGGAGGCTGAGGAGAGACCTTATTGCTCTCTACAACTACGTGAAAGGAGGTTGTAGTGAGGCAGGTGTTGGTCTCTTCTCCCAGGTAACTAGCGATAGGACGAGAGGCAACGGCCTCAAGTTGCATCAGGGGAGGTTTAGATTAGATCTTAGGAAAAATTTCTTTCCTGAAAGAGTGGTCAGGCATTGGAATAGGCTGCCCAGGGAGATGGTTGAGTCACCATGCCTGGAGGTGTTCAAAAAACGTATAGATGTGGCACTTTGGGACGCGGTTTAGCAGACATGTCGGTGTTGGGTTGACGGTTGGACTTGATGATATTAGAGGTCTTTTCCAACCTATGATTCTATGATTCTATAGAGGTAATATGAAAGGGCTTAGCAGTAACAGAAAAGCAAAGAAGCTACTGAGATCTATAGGACTTCAGTTCTATCTAATGGCATGTTACATGTAGAGATGAGTAAACCTCTTCATAAACCTGTGCTTAAAAACTTTCAGTCTTCCTTTGTTTTAAATCTAGTTAGAAAAAACTTAATCCTAAACTATCTCTGTTCTCTCAGCCAAGAAACGCAAATTCTTTTTTTGACCTGAGAAACATGCAGGCTAGCCAGTGAGGAATTTTCACTGAGTTATGAGCACAATTAAAAACTCATCTCAAATACTGTGATAACTTTTAATTTTATGACTGCTATGTCATAAAGATATATAAGACCCATCATTACATATAATATCTGATAATATCTGAGCCATAAAGACTTCTGTATGTGCAGACTGAGGAGTTTAGAGCCTCAGAGTTCTTAACTGATCTGGTTGGAAAAATAAAACATGGGGAATCCAAGTATAAGATAATAGCTACAGAATACTTTAGTTAAACTTGTAATTTTTGGCTCAGGTTAAGAATGTCTTAGGGGAATTAAATCTCAAGAATGACTAGCAGGTAGTGAGGGTACACAGTAGAAGGAGGAAGTTAGTAAATAATATTAAAAATTAAGATAACAAGAAACATTCTTGGTAAGAGCCGTAAGTGTAGTATTTCACCATACCTGGGACAGATAGTTGCTTCTTCAGCCTTCCCTTTTTTGTACATTTCAGAATAAAAACCTTAATTTGACCAATGCAGTTGTTCCCCATATACAATAAAGAAGCTGTTAACTTTGCTTGACATAAAGATGCCTCTGACTGAGTCTGTCAGAACCCTACACCTCGAGGGTAGCTATAGTTGGGAGCCAGAAATTCAGGGCACACAAAGGGCATGTGCCACTTCAGTCTCATCACGCCATGGACTACAGCTAGTAGAGCCAGTTGCTGTGTGTCATGTTCATTCATTCCTTCCCACCAGCTGCAACTGATTAGTTTCTTCTGGAAACAGGATACACTTGTAGATTCGACTTGAAATGTTCCATCATAGACATTGCAGGTACTGCTCTTTTACCAAGCACCTTGTGAGAATACTGAGAAGGCATTTACTGGCACATTTGCACTCTGCTTCAATGACTTTGAACGGATTGAAGTAAAGACAACACAAACAGCTTTATAATGTGATCACTTGCAAATGGCATCAAGTTTAGAAACCTTTCTCTTGCTACCCCTTCCCTGACTTAACCATGTTCTCTACTGAGTAGGAGGAAAATTTTTCGAAAGAGGACATTACAGATTAAAACGGGTGAATATATTCGTCAGCTGCTGCATCCGTTGTATTGTTCAACAAACTTGTTAAAAGATACAATATATCTTTTATCAATAGTATCATAGGACACAATCTTTCCCTCCCCTCCTTTTTATCCATAAGTTTATGGAGAAACCAACAACGGTTGACGGATATCTCTACTTGGCAACATAAATTCTCTTAAGGCTGCCAGAACCAAGGTTCCATAAGGCCTGACTTAAGTTGTCATTAACTTTCTACAACAGGGAAGTCAGTCCTGAGAGGGATTCAGTTCTGGGTGGAGAAGACTAGTGTAATACATCCTTTGTATGCCAGGCACTGAAGGAAAGCTGATGGGTATAAGTAAATAGAGCACTTCTGAAATACCATCCGTAGAACAAGCTGAAATGGACCCGGAAACAGTATGGAACTGTGAATCACTCTGACCAATCAAGTATATTAATATTCCCCTTTTTTTGTCTTCCTAAGTGCTCTTTGATGCATAGGAGGTCATAGCTTCTGCAGCAGTGGCAGCAAAGTTTTTTGGAACTCAAGTGATGGAAAGAGCTGGAGAGGCTGTTGAGAACAAGCAAAGACCACCAAATCAGTAACATCTATTACCATGGATGCATCTCCAGAGGCAAGCATGGTCCAGAAAGCTAGTCAATTTTGACACCCTGCTGATAACGTCAGAGGAACACCAATAAGTGATGAGGATCTGAGTGAGTATTTTTTATTAACTCGTCTGAAAAGAAGAAACATGATTGAGTTCCTGGAATAAATTAGTTTGATGCTAAATGGATCTATGAGTTACTTGATATTGGATTATACTGTCTACAGGCAACATCTACAAAACACCAATAATGCTCTTCCTGATGTGCATAAGTGAGACTGAAGGTCTTCACAGGAGTAAAGCGGAACTAAAACTCCATTTCTGCTACCTTGGTCAAGTGGTTGACTTTACAAGCAAATATCCAGGGAAGGGTTAGAAAGATTGTCAAAATTAAGCAGGGTTTCAGGAATGTAGTGAAGCTGCTGCTGCTAAGCATGTATTCTTGACTACAAACTAGTATGCTGAATGTTCAAGTTAGAATGTGGCTTCCATTTGAGCAAATGAAGTGGAATCACTTCCTGAGTGATTTAAACTTGGACTTACTTCACCTCAGCTCTTCAGAATAGAAAGATGCCTCAGTCCTAGGCTGTACAAATGAAATGCAAGCAATTTATAAGACTTGTGACAAAATCACCTCTGACTTACTACAGGAATTGATAACTGCAAAGGAGAAGTTAAGGAATCATCCCTGACTAGCCACTGGAACAAGTAGTGCCACATACAGTCAGACAGAACTTGCATTCAGGACTCTTCAAAACTATGCTCTCTTGCCTATACAAGGTAGTGCTTTATGACTGCTTTTTCTGACCATAACACATTTCCTCTGAAAAGCCAAGATGTTACATTGCATCCCTACCTCTGTCTTCCTCTAAAATCATATGCTACATATTCTTTGAGGATTTGACTTATAGTTTTCTTCACTGATGCATTAAAGGATAGGCTTTCACTGAAGATTAGATTTAATACTTTTGCTGTTTCAGAGTTCACTGCCTAATAGGTATAAATCAAAATCACAAATTCCTGTCTTGAGATATCCACAAAATGACTTGTAATGACATCTGTTATAGCTGCATGAATGCTCATAGCACAATATCCATGGAAGGCTGGATTAAAACCAGTTGCACAGAAGAGGCTGGCATGCATTAACTTATTCTTGATCTCTGCCAGGATGGCATGCAGGTATATAGTGGCTGCCTGTGCATTCCCTTAGCAAGAATAACCCCTGTTACTACTTTCAGCAAAGTTTACAAAAGCTCTGGAAGGGTTTGAAGCTGCTTTAGTAGAGCAGGGGAGAAAAAAAAAAGAAAGTTACTACATATGTCTGGACTCTTCTTTCAACCATACTCCACCAGGGAGCCCACCAGAGCTCCATGGTGAAAATGAAACAAGTAGGGCAGAGCATGAAGGAAATCTCCTAGATTAAGCAAGCAATTCCCCTGGCAAGAAACTATGTAAGGTTTTCAGACACTCTCAAAATTTAAGCCTCCTGGTTCAAGCTTAACTAGAACAGGTACTAATTTCAGGAGTTCCCAGTTCAGCCTGTATGTGCATTGTATTCGGACAGTGGAGTGGCTGATGCTCACTCTTTGCTTGCTGATGAAGGGTTTCCCAAATTTGGCATAAGATAAAATTTCTGCCCCCTCCCCCCCAAATAAAGCTGTTTTGATCAGTTAAAGAAATTTGTCAGCAGTAAACTGACATAGCAGGCACTGGTCTAACAGAGTTGTGCTCTAAACTCTTAAATAAAACCTGCTAGCTTTAGTGGGAATGTACAACACTTGTATATGACATAAATACTTTTCTAAACAAGCAGGATGTGCACATGTAGACATTTCTGTACATACACTATCTCAGCTGTAACTTGAACACATTCACACTAGGCTGTAAATGTGCTAGTGTCCTGTTGTAACACAAGATACTTAAATGTTCTTCTACTGGGAGGTGTTGGTCAAAGAGATAAAAATGTAGATGCTGCTTTCAGGAATTTGTCCATCATCAGCCACATGTTGATAGTGTCAACTCACTTCTTACAAGCTGACTAGTAGTATGAATGTACTTTGCTGTACATTCTGATCTCAGAGAATGGATGCAATGTGTCCTACTTGCATCCCAACCCCTAGCTTTACTGATCCAAGGAGGTGGACAAGAACCTTCAAGATAGCAAGGAGAAACAAAAGCAGTTGTGGCTGGAATGGAGTAGTGAGCAGTCTGGATGAAATAAAGAACTGGAATCTGCCCAGCTGGAGGTGCATCACCAAGCAGTACAACTTGATGCTACCCTAATGAATAAACGTTACTGAACTCATACCATGATTCTGCTGTACAGAACAGTAAGTACTGTGTTTCTGATTTCCTAACCCTGTTTACAGCATAAAGTCTTGTGCTCTGTCAGCAGTTTCCAGTAATATACAGTTCTTGAAGGACAGCTGTCTTGGCCTGACATCCATGTCTTGGTCTGGCATTCATAGTCTTCCAGCTGACATCCAAGAACAGGCCCATCACATCAAAGACCACTCTGAAGATGTCTATGCCTCTTTCCCTGCTGCTGCATCCTTCCTTCCACAGTTATTCTAGCAATGATTTCTGCCAGAGTAGTAAGACAACATATAGCTCAAAGGAATATCTGGATGTCCTTCTGGACTGCCCAATTCAAAATATTCCTGTTAGAAGGTGTATGGGATCCTTGACTCCTTCTGACAAGTCTCTGGAGGAGCAGGAATAAGAAGGCTAGATAACTTCAACTAAGAGCATTTTGCACTTCATAATGTAAAATATAAATAATGCTCCTTCTCTGTAAAGTATCAAGAACAATCAGAAGAGCAACATTTAAATTGTTGTTTTCTTAGCTTATGTGAAAGTGACTGGTTCATGACTGGTTCAGTACACCTAGAATGTATTTAGAAGATAATATTTTCATGTAAGGCTTGCTTTTCATGCCTGCAGCCTTAGCTTTTACGTTCTGCAAAGAGTACCCTTTGTAGTCACTCGTTAAGCTGCAAATACACCTGTATAACAACAGGATTTATACAGAGCTAAAAAGGTAGGAGGGAACAGTCTGACTACTGTGCTTCAGTGTGGAGGGCACTAGTGCATGTAATTCAAGGAGGATCACATATGCAGTTTTTGCACTTTTTCCTCTCTACTAAAGCTTTTTCAGCATAAAAATCTTTCATGTGTAACACCTATTTATATCCTGCCTAGCTAAACAGGCTAACCACCTGCTGTCAGTCAACACAACACTAAACACCCAAAATGAGATTAGTCCAACCTGTCTGTTACAAATGACTTATTGATCTTTTGGAACAGAACCTCTGACTTACCTTAAACCACACTAATTTTGAAATGTTCTAGACAACAGTCTTGCTTCAGAGTAAATACCTGTTGCATTCTCAAATGACTGCCTCATTCTTTCAAAAGTAAACTTATTATAAAAAGCAGGAGGGACAGTTGATACCCCCTTTAAATAAATGGCTTGTAAGCATTAGAGCCTTTTAATAGTTCTTCTAGTTAGTGATATCACCGTGCTAAGGCACATATAGGATATATGGATGGCTATAAGGATACAAGTAAGTTCTGGGCAGCAGCAGCTCCATTACTATCTTGAGGCAACGCTGTAGATCTTCAAAAATGCAGCTAAGCTTCTGTTGGCTACTGAGTTAAGAGGATAACCATCTCTAGCCAACCCATAATGAGACCCTCAGTCTCACTGTTCAGTAAGCTGGCAGCCTTAGGCTGTTTTCCCTGTTATATTATCTTGGTTTAGATCAAACACATTCACTACTAACACCATGAACCCCCTCCCCAGCCCTGACCCCAACATGAAGATCAGGACTGGGGAGAAAGTAAGCACAGTTTAAGGATATGTGGCAGAAAAGAGAAAGGTATCTCTACCACTGCTTTTCCTCTTGCTTGCAATTGCAGCTGACTTAGCAATACGAGTATGAACTTATATTTTTATGTAATTCTCTTTACTCTTCCCATTTTTTTCCTCAGAGCCTTCTGTAAACTTTCTTAACAAAGAGAACTCTTTGTATGGTACAGTTTATTTGAAGACTTCAACTATAAAGGGGAATATAACCATTTGACTGCAGAAGTATCATTCCAGCAGGAACAGTGAGCACCTGTTGGTCCTACAACCCATTGCGGAAGAGGTCTGCATCTCCCTTCTGTAAGGAGTATGCCTTTCAAAGAATAAAGGCTGAGTCAAAAGACTGGCAGGTCTGCCTATTGCTTCTCTTTATTTTTCTCTTAAAAAGAGGATTTAATTGCAAACTGAAGTTCTCTTTCATTCCATTGTGTTTGAACCTTGGTCCATTTCTGATTTCTTCTCACTTGTCATTTTGTGCTGTTTGACCTTATCGTTTATGCCCTTTCAAACAACTAGGTTAATGTGGTGCATTTCAGTTAATACTTCTGTTACACTGCCACATATTCAATGCTCGTCCTCTGCAAAGTCAGTCATACTTTTGAATGTAGTAGCCTCATGTGATTGCTTAGTATGAAGTATATCTGTGCTGAGAACAACTCTTTTCTCAGACATCCATCCATAATGGATTATGTTATGTTCCACTTTCAGCTTCAGACAGAAGTTATCCTGGCTGAGCACAGAAATGCTAACTTCGCTTTTTGAAGAGGCTGCTGACTACTTAAACAGAAGCTCTTCTCTGTCAGCTTCTATGCAATCACTAGCTGTCAAAAAGGGTCAGTTGTGCTTCCTGTCTTGCCCTATATTGTTCCTACATGCATGTGTACATATAATGTCCCTGAGACTAAATTATAGTGCAAAAATAAAAGCAAGTTCTGATCCTGAGACAAAGAATAGTAATAATCTTGTGTATTCCTGTCTCCAGCATGTGTGCTATGATGAATCCTATAACTGAACACAAAAACCCTTCCCCAAGTTTTGCTCTTGCTCTTTTGCAATCACTGTCTTTATGGCAATGTTCATAGCTGGGGCATGTCTAAAGAATACTGAAAAAAAAAAACACTTTACTGTTGTGAAAACTACACATAAAATGATTTTATTAACTGAAATAATGTCTTGGAAATTGTTGGTTAATAATCAAGTAGCATTCATCCTTGTCCATTGCTGTAAGTGCAGTGTATCCATGAACATTATCATCTACTGATAACTACATGACAGCATCCAGTCCTGCAATAAGGAACTCCAGAAATTTGTATGTCAGGAATTCTTCTTGGAAAAAAAAGGATCTTTTTCTTTTTATATAATGTTGCTCTGATATTACTGTCTGTCCTTTCACCCAGATTAGAACCATTGCATAGCACAGCTGGGGAGGAGCTCTTGAAAATAATGGTGAAGCTTGCACTGTCAGATATTGGTTATGAAGTGTCAGAATGTTAATTTATTCCTCCTATATGTATGGAAGCTATTCTGTTTTGAATCAGAAGATCATAATCTTCCTGTAAACTCTTCTCTGTCAGCTTCTACGCAATCACTAGCTGACTTTCCAGAAATAAGAATAGTAGCAGTGTTACACAAAGCTAGGTGCAGTGTCACTGGTTTCATTTATTGCAAGGTCAGCACTACAGGTTATCATAAAACTGCAGGACAAATGGATACAACAGAAAACAACTGCCAAATTTGTACCAAGTTTTTGGTTTGGGGTTTTTTCCTTTTTTTTTCTTTTTGTGAACTGATGGATGTTGCCTCATATTTTGGCTTGTAAACTTCATTACTAAGAATCTATTTTTAATAGCCTCCAGTTTTGATTCTCTTATGCCTCACCTCTAAAATGAAGATAATAAAATTTCAATGCGTTCAAAGTCCTGCAAGCTAAACATTTTAGTATTTCATGATACCCAGACTACTCTGACAAAGCATCATAAAGGAGTCTAAGGGAATCAATTCTATTTTCAGACAGAGGCTATAAAAGATGTAAAATAAATTGCTTTCCACAGACCCCAAGTCCTTGGGCTCCTCATCCCAGACTGCAGCATCATTTGAAGAGAGAGCTCTAGATGCAGCTTTGTGCTCACCACTTCCTCAAGCAATTCCACTTTTCCTTTTGGACACCTGAAAAAAGTGTTTTCCACTGTAACTTGGAGCATTTCAGAGCATCTGTCTAGGTAGTATAAGAGGCCCTAAAGAGATTTACTAAACTTTGTCCAGCCTGAGGAGCAAGTTCAGAGATTGTCGTGGTTTAACCCTGGCCAGCAACAGAACACCACACAGCTGCTCACTCATTCCCCGTCAGTGGGATGAGGGGGAGAATCAGAAGTGTAAAAGTGAGAAAAGTCATGGGTTGAGGTAAAGACAATTTTACAGGTAAAATGAAAAAGCCAACAACATAAGGAATTCATTCACTATTCCCCATCAGCAGGCAGGTGTTCAGCCATCTCCAGGAAAGCAGGGCTCCATTACACGTAACGGTTCCTTGAGAAGACAAATGCCATAACTCTGAATGTCCCTGCTTCCTCCTACTTCCCCCAGCTTTTATTGCAGAGCACAACATCATATGGTGTGGGATATTGCTTTGGTCAGTTGTGATCAGCTGTCCCAGCCGTGTCCCCTCCCAAGTTCTTGTGCACCCCCAGCCTACTCACTGGTGGGGTGGGGTGAGAAGCAGAAAAGGCCTTGACTCTGTGTAAGCACTGCTCAGCAGTAACTAAAACACCCCTGTAGTATCAACAGTGTTTCAGCGCAGATCCAAAACATAGCTACTATGAAGAAAATGAACCCTGTCGTAGCCATAATCAATACAGAGAACCAGCATGTCTACCAGCATGGGTTCAGGGAGTGAGAAGTGGCTGAGAGTGTCTTCTTGCGAGGGGACAAAGGCTGGAGGTGACTCCACTCCTATCACCTTCATAGAAATCTCTTCAAAAGCAGGCATAGCCTTGTTAATGTTATCATCCATAAAGCTGTGGAAAACAGCAGTGTACTTCTGTAAAACTACCAACTGTTCAAAAACAATCAATTATCAACATCTGTCAATATATAAGATCTTTCTTCAGACAGCTGCCCAAGTGGAAGTTGTATTCCTGATTTCTACACATGGATTAGTAGCACGGCTTGCCACTTCTTATGGCTCCAACTGGCAGGAAAGACCAAACTCAGACAGAAACATTTTGTTTCTTCAATTGAGCAAAAAAAAAATCCAATCTTTTTTCTTGTTGATATTTTATAAGTAAGGTTTATTCCATTTTTTAACATCTCCATTCTTCTTTATATCTGACATCTATTCATGAATACTCTGCTTTGAAATATACAGCATCTTAGCAGAATTATAGATTATGGTGTTTTCAACTGGGCTGTCTTATTCTCAGGAGCAATTCAATACCACAGAAGTTTAGATACTTGCTTACATTCAGTAAAATAGTAGCTGCTCCTAGAAACCTATAGAATTTTCATTCTGTACTAAAGGGGACAGTACCTGCTTAAAGTTCACATTGTCAGGCACATCTATGTTAATTCTAGCACTGAACATCAAAATCTCCTTATGTGTTCTTTGTTTATAACTGCTTCCACACATCTACACAGTGCCAAACATAGTAGTACTCTGGCAGTGACAGCAACATCTGGAAGCCATCACATCAGGTACATAATATTAATGGAGTCAGAATTTCATCCCAAGGATAGTCAAAGTCCCGAATTCATAATACATGGAAAAGGAGAGCAGAATTGCTCCAAATAATCGGCTGGAAAAACGAGCCATATCTTCAAAAGCACATAGCCTCCAACAATAAAAGAATGGTTTTCTAAAAATACTTATTAATTAAATAGCTGCAGTTTGAAAAAGTTTGGCTTAAACAATTCAGAACATTTTTGGAACATTATGGAAGGCAACTGAAGTACAGCAAAACACCTTGGTTCATATAATCCCAGGAAAATCAAGACCTGATTTTGGAAAAAAAACAAAAACAACTGCTACAAGGCCGATTCAGATTAACCATTCATTTGCACAGGTTTCCTGGTAGAGTGGTAAAAAAAAAGTAGCACATGCTTTGTTGCACATATTTATTCTTACAAGTGGCATGTTCCAAGTGACTCATGCCTGCATTTCCCACAGCATTACTTACTCAAGCATGTACTTGTAAATCTAGAAATTCATGGTTTAAGATAAGAGCTAATGGCTTCAGTCCAACATGTCAGTATCCTGGATAGGGATACCCCCTTACGTGGAAGAAATTGACATGAATCAAGGTTTGTGGAAGACAATGACAGGGTGAAAGAGAAGGAGGGTTTAGTAATCATGCCCTGGAGAAAAGCAGGGCAGCAAGATTTCTGTAAAGAAATAACAGCTCATACTATGTGGGAACATCTCATACTACGCAGTGCAGTCTTTGTAACAGTGAGGTGGGGGGCTCAGTTAAACTGAATGGATGCTGAGAATTTCAGACAGGTCTGCTAAGGCTTCCAGAGTCCTCAGAGTGTCTAGTCCCACTCTGTGGAGCTCTCGCTAACCTCCACACTCACTGGATTTTTAAGGATTAGACCTGCTAGTCTGATCATAAATGCTGGTCTAGTCCCAAATACAGGATTTGGTGACTATAGTTTCATCTATTGCATTTCTCACTAGGCTAGGAAACCATTTTTTCCATATCATAAGTACCCAATTACTACCAGACTTTAAATTATAATGGCATAAAAAACTTTGCTGCTCATGTTATAAGCACTGGAGTAAAACAAATTAGCTGAAGAATGAAGCTGTATTTTTCAGCAAGTGTAATCTGGATCAGCTCCACTGACCTCATTGGCCACACATTAGTGGTGAATGTGGCACAAAGAAGTCTCTCTCCCTTCATACTCTCTGTAGCTCCTTCACGAATTAGGTACATTTGATGCTTAAACTCCATGAGGTCTCTAATAAAGACATTCTCAAGATGCTGGGTTAGGATAACAGCCCCTAGAAGTGGTACAGAAAACGCTGCCTGGACTTTTGAGTTCCTTCTGGTGAGTTCCGCTGCAGGAGTTTATCCATTCATTTTCACTCTTAAAAAGCACAAACATCTTTCACCAATTCGTCCAGGTAAACTAAATGCCCTAGGGTAATCTCTAAATCATTAGGACTTTGAGTCGGTTAGGAGTATTCTATTTTAACCTAAGTGAATTACTTTGTTATGTGATTGCCAGTTAATTTATCTGCACAAAAAGAGTTAAAAATGCTCACCCTTCAGCCTAAAATCAACTGTAAGAAAAAAAGGGGAAGCATCTCAACTCTAATCAAAGTGCTTTACTATAAAAGAGATGCTAGAGTGCAGAAAGATTCTAGGTGGTGATTTCATGTGGTCCCAACATAGGTATGAATCCCCCTCTTGTTGTTAGTATTCGTGCCCCAGGTACAACAGCGTCTCTCTCCCACACCCTCATGTCAGCTCATCCTGTTGTAGTACATACATCACTCTAAAAGCTGGCAGGAGGCACAGCTTTCTGCTGACATCAATTAAGCACAAAGTAAATCAGGTCTGCAAGCACAGTTTTCAAGAGAGTTAGTGGAGTAAAACCGTACAAAAAGAAACTCTCCTGAGCATTCCTCTGTGATGGGAGAGGAAATTCACTTTCAGCTCACCTAAATCATTGCATCTGAAATGCCCTCCCTGCCCAGTCTCATCACATCCTCCTGAAACTGCTCCCAGAAATGCCAGATAACTATGATGAGAGATAAAGAAGAAATTGCCTAAATATTTGTTTTGTTCTTTTTAGCTGATTGAAACTGTGGCTTATAAAAATAATTTCCAGTAAAAGACTTAGCCATACTGAAAACAATTACGATTATACCCTCTACAACATGGGTTTGCTGGGTTAACATTAAGAGTGTTCCCTTTGCCAAGCCATCCTTGATTACTGATGTTCTAGTATTCTTTATTGACTTCGCTCTGAAAATGGTGATCTCCAGAAAACGACAGAGATAGCTGGAGGAAGAAACCTTTTAAATTGCTGTAGCAAATGTGTGAGAAATCATCTCGTAGAGTGCTCAAGGCTTCAACTTTGCAGTGCGAACAGACTTGGTGAATCCACATAACCTGAAAGAAAGGACTGCTTTTTCTCCCCAGAAGGTGTGGCCTGCTGTTAATATTCAGATATGTCTATGTCAAACCCACTCCAGCGACAATTCACCTGTACATACCTGGCCTTGGTGTCCTAACAGCAAGCAATTCTGGCCTGACCTATTGTAGTATTTCAGTAAATTTTAGCACTTCTTCTCAAGAAATATTTTTACTCTTCATTTCTGAGGAGGGCAGTCATGAACACATCAACCATCACACCATGAATAAATTCAATCAGTACTAAAGTGCCATTCTAACATATATGTGAGTACAATTGATCCTTTTCACAGGTGGTCAAGCCAGGCAATTAGCTTAACAAAGACATCACAGGAAACCAATGAAGAGCTTGATACCAGCTGGATCTGAGCATATCAGGGACTAATTGGGCCCAGCATGCTAAATAACTCCATTGACTTAACAGTGTGACATCAGAGATGAACTTGGTTCATGGGCAAGAAAAGAGAAAGGCAGAGAAAAGGAAAGTGAAGAGATGTTCAGAAGTTATTAGAATAATTCAGTACATTATACAGGAACATCTTCTCTGGCAAACAAAAAAGATCTCAAAATTCTGAAGTGCAATTCCACAAGCATCTAGACAGATTGCATGTGACAGTTTATAGGTCATATCTAGAAGACCGCTTTCAAACTAAAATGTGAAACCAATGACCAATTTTAAAATGGGAAAAAGTGTTGTATGGAATAGCAGTCAATAAGTCTATTAGAATTTCTTGCGATTACTTTCATGCCATATCCTACTCCATTTCCTAGTCCATTAAACTGATTTCCTACAATACACAATTTTCACACAAGTCTTTAGAAAATCTTTGTTTGCCCAAAAATTTATGTTTTTCATAGAAATCTGCAATGATTCATTGGTTAACTATTGCTTTCTCTTTCTTTTAATATAGAGATGGTATTTGTAAGATTAAAGATTACAGATTCTAAGTGGTCTTTGTATTTTCATTGAATTTAGAGCTACCACAAGGTGGCAGGACAGAGAAGATTCTTGTCACCTGGGTCTCCGCATGCAGAAAAAGAGATACATCAAAGGCAGCTACCTCTGGCAAGACTTCACTGTTTTCCATGTAGAGCAACAGGGTTTAAAATTCTTGAACTAAAAGGCATACAGCAAAGATGGTAAGATGTTACATTTTTATCTTTGTCAGATTCTCCCATCTTTGACATAGGTGTACAGCAGCAATGACATTCCTTATTTCTAAGCCATTAACAAACTGCAATATTTGTTCTGTTTAGGACCAATACATATGTTACTTATAGGCAAAATCCCTAGCAAATGCAAACAAACCTTACGGAGTTACACCACAGAAAATTGTTTCACTTTTATAAGTGAAATATGGTAAAAAGTATGCACTGATGCACACTGATGTGTATGCCTTCAACTACGTGAAGGCATTCATTTTCTTACGAAAGTGACTTAAACAGATTTTTTAAATTAAGATTTTATTTAGTTCCAAATCGATTTTTTATCCTTGTAAAAAAAAAAGAAAGGCTCAAATAAAAAAGAAACCTGTTTTGGAATATTTTTAATGCAAGTTAAAGACTAGCTTTATAAAATCAGAGAAGGGTGGAATAACCCTGCAACAGTGAAGTTAAGCATTAACATGGAAAGCAAAGAAACAAAATCCTCCAGCTTGCTATGAAAGCAAAGAATATTCTTGCAGTAGTCTTCCAACCGCACAGAAGAGTTACCTTAAAAAGGTAACTTAGAGTATTCTGCAATTAACTCATTTCAGTTTCTCCTGTTGATGTATTATATATGCAGTAGAACTGAGACTGAAAAAAAATAACTCAGTAGTCAGCAGGACACTAAGGACTGAAAAACTAGTTTGCAATTATAATTCTAACATCTGTGTGACTGATCCTCGTGGAACTGCCTTGCCCTGAGATATTTACAAAGTCTTGTTTCAGAGTTCTTTATGTACTGCTTAAGGCAGTTACTAGCGACGTATGGCACCTTGGATCCAATCCCATTGAATCAGGCAAAAGCAGATTTGAACTAAATTCCCATATCCCAGGAGAGTCTGTACATGTTTTGATGTGACACTTCTCTGCCTCTGCCTTAAACAACATCACTTAGGCACCTCACTATTAATTTACTCCAGTGATTCAGTTATTGCTCAAAATTATACAGATGATTGTCCAAAATTGCATATAAACCATTCACCAGAATATTTCCCACGTTTTAACTTTAATAAAATAAAGAACCAAGACCTTCACTAAGAGGATATTTTTTAGTATTCAGACCCTAATGCTATCTGATAATTGTAGTATGGCAAATAACTGAACAGGAAGTGAAAGACTAGCCTGAGTTACCCAGCTAGAGCTCTGCAGTATTTGTAAAGCCAAGACACACAGCAGATTTCCAGAGTCACACTCTTAGTATAATATTCTGGATAAGCAGATTTCCTTGGCTAAATATTAAGGCAAAAAGCAAAACTGGGATAGACAAGACAATAGTACTGTATATATCAAAAAACTGAAAAAATGTAATTTGTTTGAGTCTGTAAAATAAGATTTTGCTTGTCTTTTCCTAAACATCCACTTTCATTTCTTTTACCAAAGATTCATCTAACTCTTTTTGACTATGTATGGATTGTTCTGAATAGGTAACCTCCATTTACTATTATTTACTGGATTTCAATAGCCGTTTCAAGACATCATCTGCAATAAGGGCCTTATTAACACTATTCCAGATATATACAACTTCTAAAGTAAGAAACCAAAATGTGTTTAAGCAAGTAGCACAGAGCCCCTAGTGAGGAAAAGCTCTCTAACTCCAAACCCCATATTCAACCCATAGGCCACAGACTTGTCTCATTAAAAGTTAAAATTACTTGGCATTGTTTCAATTCTTTTCTTGCCAGAAGGTGATACAGCTGGCATCAGTGGGGATTCATTGTGCACACAACTGTTGTCTTCCCAGGTCACAGGAGAAAGGCCTGCTGTTAAATCAATATTAATCTATGCTTGGACTGAGGCAGAGAATAGACAGAGCCAAGCAAAAAATCCTCACTCACTACCCCGGAAGAGATACAAACATACAGGATGCATTAATACAGACATACAGAGACTGACATATTAACATAAATACCAGTAGGCTGGACACTAATTTGAAGGAGGGAGGCCTCTCTCCCCCAAATATTCAGACGTAGATAGTCTGCAGTCCTTCTAATACTCTTGACCTAGTATATCAGGGAGACACTCAATCCTGTCCATGAAACAGCAAAGAAAGGAGTAGCACACAGAAAAGAACTACATCTGCTGTATTCAGGACCAAAATGGAGCTTAACAGTTCTGCTTTTTAAAGCTTAAAATTAAATTAAGCTTGAAGAATAAAGGAAAGACAACAGCTATAATTAAACATGTGCTCTTTCTCTAGGCCGAATGTGCTAAAGTATGGCTCCTGAACCACACATTACGAGAATATATTGTATACAAGACCCAGAGGTGATAAAGATATATGCAAACACAGTGAGGCTGGAGTGTGAAGAGCAGAAAGTGGAAAGACCTCTCCAAAAGCACACTACATACATTACCATGCAGAAAAATCACAGAAGAAATTCACCTAAAGCCCCAGCTATTCTAAATTTCCATTGCACTGTTGACTTCAGTATAATTAATATGGTATTCATTGATAGTGAATTGGGTTCAAAGAAAAAACGCAAGAAAAGCTTCATTCAGGAAGGGAAATTAAAAATTCATGTGGGAATGAATCAGAGAAACAACCCATAAAGAAGAAACAGAAAAGGACAGTGAAAAGGAAGCACCCATTTCACCAGCAATGTTCCCCAGGGTTCCCCACAGACAAACTGGAGAGGGTCCATATCCAACTTCTGAAACAGGCATTAGTTTTTCTGACAGAAAACATAACACAGTGCTTACAGAAAAGCCTTGTTTTTAATATATTGATTATAGAAACATCTGTTAATGAAAGAGAGAAAGCAAGGAAGGGAGGAAGGGAAGGAGTGGTGAATGAGGCAAGGAGGAAATGAGGAAGAGGAAAAGGATGTAAGAGAAGTAAAGGAAGGAAGGAATAAAGAGCCAACAACAATGCAAAGAGCCAAGGGTCTTTTGCAAAGTAAAAGCACTTTTCAAAGAATGCATTTCTCAAACCAGACCAGAGTATCTACACAAGAAAAGCTTCACTTCGGCGTGTGGAGAAACAATGCTGTTTGTATTTGTGGAGAGTGGAAACCAACCCTGTACAGGGTTATCACAAGGTGCCACACATTGTCCCATGCTTTCACAACTACTTTCATGACCTGCAGGTTTGGCGGGTCTTGAGCAGTCACTGCACAGGAAGCAGTAAAGGCTGTCATCTCAGAACACACCTGGAAAACTATAGAAGAGGGAGAGCCTACCCATCTATACAAAGTGTGGGAAAAGCCATTTTAGGAACCACACCACTCAGAGTCCAGCAGAACATGTACTTCAGTGGAAATGAAACCTTGCACAAGCACAGAATCTTGAAAAAGATCTCTGCTTCTCCAGCAGAATCAGAGCAAGCACACCAGTGGTAAGAGCCTTGCTTTCTTCCCTCCTCTCATTCCCCAGATGGTGAAATATGTGGCTGACCATACAATGCCCAGAGCCTCCCAGTACAAAGAAAAAAATAAGACCCAGGAGCCACCATGGAAAAACACTATTTCTTCCATTTCAAGGACTGTGATTTGAAGTGAGTCATAGCTCTCTTCAACTGAGTTTATAGAGCAAGACAGCGATTTCACTGTCTGCATATAGAGGAAAAGACAGCGGCCTGTTGTTTACCACCCATTTCTACCCCGATCCAGAGAGAAGAGGTACAGACCTCTTTCTGCACCACCAGCACCACCAGGAGCAGGATTAGCTGGGGCTGACAGACACACTGAGTTGTGCAGCAGACTCAGTCCTGCTGTTACACCCTCTTCAGCTGGAGCACAGTGGTGTGCGGAGGGGAGCACTGACACTGGCAGTGTGCGTCCTACAGGCATTCGCTTGTTGGACCTCTGCTCAGCTGGCGCCTCTCTACAGCCTGACATTTGGCAGAGACACAATGTACCCTTCCACAGCACTCAGAGTGCACTCCCTTCCTCACCCTCCTTTGGCTTTGAAGAGCCATCATGTAGCTTAAAGTGTCTTATGAATGCAGCTTCCTATACATCTGCTGGTGATGCAAAAACATCAACAACACAAAATCCTCTTTAATGTGAGTTGCAGCAGCAGCAGCCAGCAACTGTTTCACCGCCTCAGAGCAAGAAGCATGCTGAAGACGCAAAACAACACTAGCAAAAGAAATCAGTTAGGGTGGGAGGGGAGTAGAAGAAGATATAAAAGATTTTGTTTGCCTCAAGGACAAAGATAATCTGGGTTCACAAGAAAAACAAGCAGGTTAGTAGTAATCAAGGATGTTGAAATGCTGGGGATTAAGTTCCCCTTATAAAGCCATAGCTTAAACTTTCACTTAATTACTTCCTTGTACAAAGATTTTGTGTTTTGCTGCACCTTCTTCTGAGGTACTCAGTGCTTTGGACAGTGAGAAATGGGGTACTAATGATGGACTGTGAACCTAGTCTCTTCTGACTGATCCTATGTTCCGGTCCTTCTGTGAAAAGACAAGTTTTCCTGAGGGACCTCCTCTCTGGTCTGTAAAGAGAAAGCTGAAATTTCAAACGTCAGTAAAAGAGAAAAAAAACAGCATATGAAAATGTCCTTGAAATGAGGAATAAAAAGACTCAACAACAAATTCTGCAAGTTAAAGATAGGGCAAGTGAAAGCATATGTGGCATGTGAGAATTAGCAACATGAAGGAGTTTTCATCTCATGAAGTCTGTAGGTGAATGCTGGATAACTTTCTGCTTCAAAGCAACAGAAACATACTAAAGATGATGACACTGCAATCACGTATTTTTAAAAATAAAAAGAAAAATATTTCAACACCTATTACATTTTGAAATTGTGCTAGCTAGGCAGCTTTATTCCTCAACACATGATAGGTAGAGCATACCAGATGCCTAGTAAGACTTTTGAAAGGTTGAGAGCAAGTGACAAATAGTTTACGTACCCATTCTTAACATCTGGAAATTATAATTCCAGAAATATGAATGTTAAATGTCACTCTTTATACCTTGAAAAGATTGCAGTTTGATATAGATCTGTGAGCAATTTCATCATTTACTCAAAGTCCTGTTCTTTTGTTTGTACCTATCAAACGACCCTCAGTCTCCAGGTCAGTTCTGTAAGACATATTTCTCACCACCTGAATATCATAGCAGTAGTGACTTATTGGACCCTTATTTGCCCTAGATCACAGTTATACTGCTCTAGGTTTTAGCAAAGCAGAGGTTACACTCATGGGCCAGACACCAGTGCTGTGAAACCTGCTGAGAAAGGAAGGTGCCAGTCAAAGTATTGATGAATACCACGTAGACTCCTAAAGATGTCCTGCCACAGACCCAAATTCAGCTGACCTGTTGCCACACAAGACAGGAAGGTATGTCAGCATTTTCTGATCTTGCCCTGTTTTCACCAGGAATATTGTCACTGATTTCATCTTAACCACTGGACCAAAACAAATACAACACAAAAATCACCTGGAGCTGAGTGAGGCTGTTCCTTACAGAAATTCTTGTTGTCAGTTAGGCTTGGTGGTATTGATTTCTTAAGCAGTTTAAAGCTGAGGCTGCTCTGCAGATTCCCTGAAGAGTTTCCTTGTCGGTGTCATTATTCTTTATTACTCTGAAGGCAGATTAGACAAAATCCAGTGCATCTGTTATCTCACGATTTTGATGGTTTAAGATTAATGGCTGTGATAATAGCCTGGAGTGCAAATCCAGGCAAGAAATTTTGGAGGGTTCAGTGTCTTCCATAAATCCACATATGGCTGCTTTTTTGATGTAATGAATGCAAATGTTGAACACAGCCAGGGTGAAGTTATGGTGTCCTTGGAGACCCGTCCATCCTCAGCTTTCAGCTGGAATGGCAGCTTTTGCAGAAGTGCTGATGGGACTCCAGACTCCAAAAAAGGTGAAGGCAAAAAGAAAGAAAGGAAGGCTTTGCTGCCGTTGAAATATCTCTAGTCTTTTCTTGGAGAGAAGAAAGGGCTCCACCACATCTCTGCCCTATCATGAGAGCTCATTTCTGTGAGGTGCATGAGCTGATAAGTAAGTGGCATTCTCAAAAGTTAGAGCGGCGTAACAGTTGAGTGTAAGGGCAGCAGACCATGAACAGAGGCACCCAGATGGTGATCACTAGGTGAAGACCCAGTGCCTCAGCAAGCTGCCAGAGTATAGAGCTGTATGCTCTTTGGTGAGGAAAGGAGAAGAGGGGACAGGAGAAAGATACCAGCTCTGATCAGGTAGCACCTTACCAGTCTGAGATCCAGGTTTCGTCGAGCATGCAAACCAATTACATCACTTTGTCCTGCACAAATAAGTCAGGAAAATTTAGGCAAGTCAGAGCAGTTTGGTTGCATTTTAATACAGTTTTAGGGCAATGCTTCATGGAATTATTTGGAAGATCTGCCCAAGAGAAACAGATCAGCAGGTCTAACACCTGCTCCTCATCTGTGTCGCTCAACAGAATACACAGGGTTCCTTAATTATATTATTCCTTGAGACCTAGACAGAAAAATAGTTGTTACCTAAATCACTGAGGAGAGCTTAAGAAATGCATATGGTCTTCACAAATTGCCTTTTTACATAGCACTTTATTTTTGTTCTTTGTATTTAAACGTGTTACAACGTTTGAGATAGAAAGTGGTCAGAAAAATGAGTTGTTAATGTAGAAGTAGCCAAATGGGGGATTATTACACAATTTTGTCATGTCTGCTAAGTACAGTACACAGCTTAATACAAGTTCAATGCAGAAAGCCTCAACTGTCTAAGCACACTCCCTCTGAAACCAAAACAATAAAAAAAGAAAGACAAATAGAGAAGATTTTGGGTGATGTCTCTTACTAAATATACTACATCAGAATATAAACCAAAAAGCCTATAAACAGTGCAGCAGTGTCAGAATTAATAGCATCATCTAGCAATAAGGTCCAATCTATTAACATTTTTTTTTTTTTTGTTATTGGGTTTTCTCAACTTATTTTGGAGAGCAAAAGTAATACTCCTCCTTTATCCTCAGACCCTGAACTCAACCCTTTTACCTTATTTTAAGAGGCTAAACCACAAAGCATACACAGAGTGAGGATGATTATTCCCAGCAGCAGTTCTGGCAAAAGCAGGTTACAAAGTATTCATTCTGGTTTTGGCCATTTATTCAGTCAGGTAAACAGACTATGACAATTCTACTATATATATGTATCTATTCTAGTGATTTGCTAGATTAGTTCTGTTGGCATCTGCTTAAAACAAAAATCAAGTTTCTACTCATGAGAACCCTAGGGAAGGATCATTTATGATTAGGCTTTGGATTATTTTTTTAAACTTTTTAAGCTTCCCAAGCTGAAGGAAACAACATTAAATGACTTAAATTTGTGCCCTTCCAATCTGGTGTGATTGCTAGCTTGCACGTATGATGAAACTCCTATGTATATATATTGATAGAACTAATCCTACAGGGTCTAATAATATGTCTTTTATAACTGAAAGACAAAAGATTGTTTCTAAAAACAGCAGCTGGGAAGTGAAAGAAGAACAGGAATGTAGGAACAGGAAGGTAGCTACCTTGTCCATCGTAAATCTTAATATTGATTTAAATGTGTTTGCATATGTAAATCCAAGATACAACAGAAAGAGCATGATTAACCCGTATGATATATCTATTGTTAAAAAATAAAGCCCCAAGCAGGTTTCCCTATTTGCTTTCAATGAAGTGCAGTGTTCAATAGCCTACTGATTCCAGGACAAGAGTACAGTTTCAGTCCTAAATTTGGGAACTATCAGTCACTACATCTTTCAGACGTGCTCATTATCTTCTTCCTTGCACATGGGTGGTTCTCTCTCCAAAAGAAATTAAATCAGAATGAAACCATAAACCATTGCCTAGTATGGTATCTTAAAGGACAAGATCTTAATCTTGTAATTAGGTCAGCTTCATGCTTAATCATCTGTACAAAATTTGGATCAGACTCTGGCATGGAGGACTTTGTGCTGAATTTCACACTGGCAGAAGGTCAGAGCTTTTGTATGCAGGGGTAGACACACTCTTGGCTCCTGAGAGGGCTTTATTTTGTGAAGCAGTTCTTCCAGTCGTACCTTGCTGGTGTCTTTGAGACAGATGCTTTGGGACTTGGTATTTACCAGACATGACAGCACGGTCCTGTGCTTGGAAAACTCAGTTTGTATTTGCACTGCCTTTGTGGTTACAGCTAAACGCTGTATTAAGCTAGACTATTAGCAGTACCCAGTGTTCACTGCTACCAGTACTCAGGATTACTTTAAGCAAAGCCACAGCTGTGCACTTGTACTCAGAGAGAGTGGAAGAAACACCACTACTTGTAGGAATTATTTAGCATCTTGCTTATATTGTCAGCAGACCCTTACAGCTCCTTCCAAGATATCTTCTGGGAAAGCCCGAGCAGTTTTTTCTGCCACTGGTTAATGGTCTGTTCACCTAGTAGCCCCTGCCTCAGCAGAATTCATTTGTAATTTCCTAAACTCAGACAGATCATGGATATCTTTTAAGTCCTTTACAAGCTATGAAAGGGACAGATTGCTTTTATTATTGTAGTACAGATTTATGGCACCTCACTCTTCAAAAAGTATATCTAGGATAAAAACAGGAATCTGAAACTGAGTTCCTGATTTAGAAGAATAACAAAATATCCAGGTTTATTTCTGTATGTACCAAATGAAGCATGCAACTGTACTCACGAGACCAACAATTTTCTTCTGCTCTCTGAAGTATGGATCTATGCCCAGCATGTCACTTTTCCCTATGTCTCTCTACAGCTATATCCCCTTTCTTCCAAATGCGTGTTGAGTTCATCATTCAAGTAGACTTGGACATGACATTTCAGCCATGCTACGCAGGACCAGTGAAAGTCCGCTGCAGCACCTTGGTCTGTGTTACAGAAACAGAGCTGCAAGGTCCTTCCTTGCCCGTCTCACCACAGAGAGCATGAGTGCTGCTCTTGTGCACACGGTTGCACAAGGCTGGAGGCCACAAGAAGGTCTCTTCTTTTTTGGGTGCAGTGATCCCAGCACACCAATTCCAGTACACAGAAAATGAGGAGAGTCTTCTTCCAGGCCTGTGTTCCTAACCCCAGGTACGGCCTTTAGCTGACCCTCTCCAGCCCTTTCAGATGCCATTGCAGGACCCAGGTTTCACATGTGAAAGATGGATTTTATCTGAACTGTCTTTGGCCTCCCCAGCAGGCACATGGGTTACCTTACCTATGGTATTAACTTACTCCCTCTGTCCTCATTACAGTTAAATAAGTCCTGCATTTCATTTACAGATATACAGATCTACAAATATTCACACACACGGGTGTGTGCATAAGGTAAACATATTTACAAAACCATCTGCAGTAAGTAATACTTCACTATAAACCATGTCAGAACGATCTGTTCCTCAAATGATTTCAGGCACTAACTCAAGTGCTCCACCCGACAATTAATACTGCTCAGCAGAGGTAGGAGCACATGCACTGAGAACTGGGAGCTCACATAATGACTCCATAACAACAGCTCCAAAAGGGATTTTCACTTTCAGTTGCACCTTCCAAGCTGTGCTCATTTAACCCTCTCATCTAATGTTACATATAACAGTCAGTACGTGATCATTTGCTTTACCATCAGTGTTATTATCAGGCATTTTGCTAATGCACATCCAGCACTTGTTGTAGTCAAGTTCAGCTGGGAGAAAAATAAGCAATCAGACCAAAAGAAGCAAGAGTTCGCTTTATTAAAAGACAGCTTTGAATTTAATTTTCTATTTTATTTCTTTTACTGTCACTACTAGCCAGAATTTTATCTAATGTTCTCATAGTGACTTCTTCAGATTTTAGATTTTCGGTCCCGGTAAAGTGTATCAACTAACCACTGTTCTTCTCATTAGAAGTGTATTTGGGGCCAGACAAGGAATAACTGCTAAATTTTTGGCTGATGCTTCTTTTTCCTGCCACACGTATCTGAAGTTACTCAACCCTCTTCCACACACCCACTATTTAAACTGGTGAAGAAACATTTACGTTTTACTAAACTGTCAAGAGAAGTACTTCCTTTTCTTAAAAAAATTAAGAGATTGATGGGACAGGTCAACCCCCTTTTTTTGTTTTGTTTTTTTTTTACAAAGAACTACAAAAATCAGAAGTTTGGTTAAAGGTTCATAGCTTTCAAGTATGAAAAAAACAATCTGGGAAGACAAAGAGAAAAACTGCTAAAAAGCTATCAGAAAAAAAAAATGCTACTATAGAACAACTGTAGATGAACTACAGAAAAAAATGAGGATTTGTTACCATTTCATTTTTGTCTCTCCCTTGCCCCTCAAATACAGCTTTCAAAACCCCTGAACATTATGTCACATTGTCCCTTGCTGTAGTAATAAATGTCTCTACGTGACCTTGTAAATAGAATAATTTATGAAAATGTGTTTCTTTGCCGCTCAGCTAACCAACTTCCTCAGTCTGAGTCATAACAGCAAAGACTGGAATTAATAGATCCTGATCCTTATTACTATTTTATCTTCTAACAGCCTGTCTTGCAGACACTGCTATGTCTGAATTTGATGTAAACAGAAGGGTTTGGTAGTCTTAGCTATGTAATTACATTTGCTTTACCCTCATTGAAATTGAGGAGAGTAACTCAAGAAGATAAGGGGATACTCTGGGGTCTTGGCACATAATGCAGCAGAGGACGTGAGCAAAACAAGCGCTTCTCTTTTGAAAACCACCAGAGCAGTAGCTAGAAGATGGTCTAGATCAATGTCAGCTCAGGATTATAAACTGTAGGAGTGACTACTGGGTAGACATGCCCTTAGACAAAGGTGAAAATCTCTTACTATTCATCTAGGCAATTGTGTGCTGGTCTTCATGATGGATGTATACCCTTTATACAGTTAGGCTGTAACCATAGGCAGTGTTTCTCAATTCATGAAGATCTTTTAGACCCACAGTAGGGAGGAAAACATCAAACAATGATCCACAAAATATCTGTAAATTAACAAATTAATACACTCCTGCAAGTATGAGCAAGCTGGCAGATTCTGGTGAAAATAATTTTTAAAAATTTAACAACATTTTTCTTTGGCTAGAAATGAGAAACATGATGGCAGCACCACACCAATGGCTCCTTGCATGTTCAAATAAAAATGTGATGGTCCTAGGATTTTAAAAGATCCAAACACTTCTCTTCACAATAAAAGCAGAAGATTATGATTATTAATAGTGAAGATTATTATTATTAATAGTAGCTAAATTGAATTCTCATCCTTCCATGTAGCTCCCAATACTAAGGGGACTGTCCGTACAAAAATGTCCTGCCAAAACCTTCCATAATGGTTTACATCCCTCTCTGAGTCCACAGAAGACATCTGGATAGGGAAAAGGTGCAGAGACTGGTGAGATCATTTCACTATCTCTAGACATTACCACTTTCCCAGTTTGCTTCCAGGTACTCCCCCAGAAGGTGTAGCAAGACCTTGCAGATCTGTCATCACAAAGTTTATTTGTTGACATGTATGAAGGTGTAAAGATACATGAGCTCCTCCGTACCTGGAAATGTAGGAAAGGTTGCTAAGCTCCTCACAAGGAACACAGACGCAAAAGATTTTGTTTTTTAAGGAGGTTGCTGAGAGACAAAATTCATCTTTTTCACACACTATTCCTATTTAACAAACCAGAAGAAAGATCTTTTAAATCTGCTTTTAGAAGAAGATGAAAGTAGCAAAGGTCTGATTTAACTAATAGAAGGTCAAATGCTTCCTCAGTGAATGTGGTATAAATCTGGAGTTCTCATAAAATCAGAGCTTTAGCCTGGAAATTTCATACAGGAAAGTCAGCTTAGAAAAAAACACAACAGAAAATATTTGTAAAACCATGTCTCTTCACTGTCATCACCAAGTAAATTAAGGGGATGGAACAATCTTACATTTAAAGAGACCCAAGGTGTGAAAATTTTTAAACCAATTGAACCAAATACACTTTTCTATTAAAATAGGAAGCCTACAGTTCATGTTGTTTACCCTTCTGATTAACAGGCAATAAAAACAAAAAAAAATAAAAACTACTAAAAGACTCAGTGAAATCAGAAGCCTCCCCAGCCCACTGTGTGTCCTGAAGTATTTTAGAGGAAGCCATTCACCTGTCGCCATGTAGCAGAGTAGAGTGAACCTTGGTAGAGTTGCTTCTACTCTCTCCCACTGGGAGAACCTTCCATCCGCATTTTTTTTACGAGGGAGTTACAAACAGAAGAAAAGCAATATTTTCCCTGTGTTTTTCTCTGTCTAGACCTAAAATCCCACCATGCTGTACATGAAAAAGCCAGTACTTCTGTACTGTAAGCTCCATGCTTAGGAATATTCTCTGAATTTCTGATGTTTGAATCATGAAATGATAAACACATTAAGAGGAGTGTGGCCAGCAGGTCGAGGGAGGTTCTCCTCCCTCTCTACTCTGCCCTAGTGAGGCCCCATCTGGAGTACTGTGTCCCCAGTTCAAGAAAGATGAGGAGCTACTGGAGAGACTCCAGCAGAGGGCTACGAGGATGATGAGGGGACTGGAGCATCTGTCCTACAAGGAAAGGCTGAGGGAGCTGGGGTTGTTTAGCCTGGAGAAGAGAAGGCTGAGATAGGACCTTATAGATGCTTACAAATATCTGAAGGGTGGGTGTCAGGAGGATGGGGCAAGACTCTTTTCAGTGGTGTCCAGTGACAGGACAAGGGGCAATTGGCACAAACTGAAGCACAGGAAATTCCGTCTGAACATGAGGAAGAACTTCTTCCCTCTGAGGGTGATGGAGCACTGGAACAGGCTGCCCAGGGAGGTTGTGGAGTCTCCTGTGGAGATATTCAAGACCCGCCTGGACAAGGTCCTGTGCAGCCTGCTGTAGGTGACCCTGCTTCGGCAGGAGGTTTGGACTAGATGACCCACAGAGGTCCCTTTCAACCCCGAACATTCTGTGATTCTGTGAATCAGTGGAAAAGTAGAGTTGAAAGAGATTTCAGAGAAGTCATCCATTTACATACCTTTGCCCCAGCCAAGAACATCTTTCAGGGTTTAAAATCCATGTATTAATTGTGATCTATTAAACTGGACTTGTAAACCACTTGTAAATTACCACAAAGAAAAAGTAAAGCTTTTTCTGTGTGAACGCACTGCAGATGCTGCAGGGTAGTGTTCATGAACAGCACAGCTGCCAAAGACTGAATGCTTATTTTCTTGACAGAGCACTGATGAAGAGAAGCAAGAATGTCAAAAATCTGATGGACATTAAACCCTATTTACAGGCTTCCTTGCTTACTGCCCTCATTGTAGACATCCAACAATTTCCTAATGTAAAATTAAATTTATTTTTAAGGGTATATGTATCATTTTTATTTCTCTACATTTTTATTACATTATTACTTCTTCTGCACACCTCTTCCATCTGTTTCTAGTTCTCTATATACCCACTAGACACAGGACAATATTCCTAAGCATATAACTGATGCACTCTGTCTCCAGAATAACTAGATGATCTCTTCAAATCAATGACTTTTAAAAGGACAGAGGCTATGGATCCATACACTTAGCTTCTACTTCCCTGATCCCTGACAGCCTGCAGGAGAGGATTATTATTTCAGGGTAGTCCCTCCTCTCTCTGTCCCAAGGAAAAATTTTGTGCATCCTAAGTCACCTCTAAAAACTATCACTGTTATTTCTTCACAGAGCATTCAGAAAAAGATATTCCTTAACTACCCCAAGTAGCTTCTTTCATTGATCATCTATCCTTAGTGTAAAAAGTTTTACCCAATGTCTCACCAGGTCTTTTTTGTTCTCTTTAGCTGGAAGTTTCTTTTAACTTTCCCCATGTAGAGGTCATGCAGAATGGTTTACTACCATCCCTTATGCAAGTATTTTACTTCTGGAAACTGTTCATCTCCCTTCAGCCTTATATTTCTAAGATGAACACAGCTAATTCATTCAACCATCCCTCACAGGCCCTGTTTCATAAATCTCTTATCATTCCTTGTATTCCCTCCCGCACTCTCTTCTGCTATAGTTAGTAACCAACACTCCTCTGGCCCTCTGCTTATGCTGGGACACAGTGCCCCAGCCCCAGCCACATCAATGCCCAGGAGTGGGGCATCATTTCCTCCCATATATGACATTTGATGTTGCTCCTTTTAACAGATATATTTATTATAATTGCTTTTCCCTCCTCCCTGCTCCCCAACAGCACAGCTGATGCAGGCTCAGTCTGTGATCTAATTCATCTCCGTTACCTGCCTTTTCTTTGTTCACTTGAAAATTTTTTTTTCCTTAGACATAATACATTGCATTTGCACTTACTGGATTTCATCTTGCTGATACTGTGCACTTTCTCCTGTTTATCAAAATCATATTTAATTTTAAACCCATTACCCATCATGCTCTCAGCTCTTCTGAGCTCCACACCATCTGGATTAACACAACATTCCCATTTTTTCATTTAAGTCATTAAACAAGGCATTATCTCTCTGCTACAATCAGCCCTCGGGGTATCACTTGCAACATCTTCCCAACATAAGGCAGCAAATAGGTACACAGGCCGTAAGTCTGTATCATGTTCTACTATGCAGTTTATATGAATGTCTCATAGCACTGTACCAGGAATCAATACATCACATCTTTTGTTTCTTTCATGCTCAGCAAACCAGGTACCCTGTCAGGAAAAAGTATTAGATTAGACCTGGTATCACAACTAGTGGGACAATTTGAAGGCTTCAGCCATAGCCCACGGATGTCTGTGGAGAGTTTTGAAGTGAGCATGTTAGCAGGTACTTCCATTATGGGTTTGTTTGCTGGAGTGGTCTTGGTTAGTTTATTTGTTTGTGATCATGTGTGATCAACTCATATTTTTCTGCTGTTGAATTCAGCAAACTGAAACATTCTTCCCTCCTGGGACTCCAAAGGAAAGCTCAAGACAGAACTGCGGATAGGTCCCCAGGAGCAGGAATTTTAGTCCTTATGGGACATCTCTCTTCCTCCTACCTCTGCAAAATCTTACTGTTGCTATCAGTAGCAACCTGTAGTTCATGTTGCTACTGGTACCTTGAGTTCAACTCACCTAGTTCCTTTCCACCTTTTGGTCACATGTCCTTCCCACTCAGCTGGTGATGTAAACACTTCTTACCATGTGAGCCTGCACACAGCCATGCATGTAAAATCAAGGAGTAAAGACAAAGCAGAGATAGGGAGAACACGATCAAAGATATTGTTAACTAGTACGGCTTCCTGAATTATACCACTGAGAGTAAAAACTACCTTGTAAGTGTCCAGCCATTGTGTCTGAAACAGCTTGTAAATTCTCTTCACAATTCTCCTAGGACCAGAACTAAAAAATCCACAGCACCTCAGTAATTATGTTCTGACCTTCCACCATCAAGGTCAGCAAAAGAAGAGAAGTGCCTGGAGTATATTAGATGGGTTGATATCATCACTTTCAGAGCCAGGTAGTCAAATACTCATCCTGCAGCCTCTCTACGTTGCTTGAAGTTGCAGGAGAAAAACGTAAATAAATGTCCCGTCCAGTGGTTCTTTACAGAGTGAGTGCTCCTTCATTACAGGAACGTAAAGGTACTTGGTCTTTATCCCACATCTGCCTGAGAGGAAGTTTTTTGTTCATTCCTGTCTCTCCCAGTCCTCATGATTTCCATCTTTTTAGCACAGCCCCCAGCCTCAGCAGTCTCAGACCATAGAAATGCAGTTGTCACAGAAGTGTGTTTCTATGCTTCTCTGTGGCTCCCGTCATTCTGATTCAATTATACTTCGATGCATAGATAAGTATCAGCAGGAATTGGCTTCTAATTCTGTCACTTATGACAGAACTGCTATTTGCTGCATTGTGTGCTCCAAGCAGCCTTGCGTTATTGCAGTTCTTTTTTGTGATGATCTAGGACAAGTTTTATCAACAAAACAACTGAATTCCTGTTCTCTCATCTTTCTTTATGATCTGAAAGAAAATTGGCACTTGATATGTCTAAAATAAGTTCCATAATGGCAGAAAAACTGCTTAAATACATTCAGTGTGCTGAAAATATCAGATAAATGGCAGGCTTGGCTCATGTTAACAAGCTTTGCACTTTTTGTGTTCTTTTCATCTGTGACAAAATTCTGCACTTACCAGCCATTAAGGTTGCATTGTGTAAGTCAAAAATGCAGACAGATATTCTGAGAGAATTTTAATCATATAATCACTGTACAAGACATTCAGACACTGTATGCTCAGATTTTTTTTTCTCCTCTTAACAAAACATTCACATAGATAAAATCAAGAATTCTAAGAGACAAGATTTTATTTATGTTCATCCAAACAGCTGTTTTGAAGATGGCAGGATTGATGGCATTATCAAAGACCACACCAACCAAGAAGTTCATATCCTAAACCAGTAAGAAAAGATATATGTAATGAGAGGTTTTAAAATCCAGAAAACTACAAATGATACCAGAGGTGATTAAAGCAACTATATTACAACAGTCTACACAAGCAGGCACTGGATATGCCCGTCTTTAATTGCTGACATTCAGAACAAAGCCTGCCTAAAGTGAACATGGCAGTTGTCCCCTCTCGCAGTTATTGTTTCTGGTTACTTGCCTATTCAGACAGTCAGCATGATGGTATGTAGAATCAGGATCTCTCTCCTATGGACCTGGGTCACGGGGCAGCAATTTGCTATTCCAGGGCACTGCACAAGGAGCACAACTAGCTGAGATTTATGAAAACACATCTGAAATTAGTATTCTGCCTTTTTTGTGTTTATAGTCAGAAGGGTCAGAAAACAGGTGGGATAAACCTATGTATTAACTTACAATTTCATTCAAGATTCAAGGTGCTCTAAAGCAAAGGAAACAAAACAGGACCTAAGAGCTCACACAGTCTAAATGTGAGGAAAACAGGAGGGGGAGCTGCAGGAGGGCAGGAGGAGGCATGCACAGGGTTGCTCAGCACAGCTTCTCAGCCTCAGTGGCTGCCTGCCACTCTGTAAACCATTGGATTCTTTAGTACAGCACCCACAAAAGCCACAAGAAAGGAGAGAGGAGTTCAAAGGAGTAGAAAAATGTCATGGCTTCTGCCAGCCATCTTCAGTCACGGAAGATTTTATCTTTACGAAGAGTAAAATTTCATCTCTATTTTAATCAGTTCATCACTGTATGGAAAACATAGAGGTGACATCCTTGGATGCACAATTAAGGGGTAAAAATGAAAGAAGAAACTGTATGACTTCAGGTTAGCTTCAGTTTCGGCAGTCTCACTTCCAGTTATCTGTGGGTTTCTGGGTCTGACGGTTCAAGATGCAGTTATTTCTGAAAACCGGATTTCTGAAAATCAGAAACTAGAACAACACTTTTTTCATGCGTGGCATATCTGAAATTGAAACCGAACAGAAAGTAATTTCAGGTTTGGTGAAATGTAAGAGGTAAAAAAAAAGAGAATCTTTCTTATGGTCTGAATTTGCAGGCTTCAGGAACTGGAAAGAATAGAGCCTGCTCCAGAAAAGCAAAACCAAAAAGCTCTCAAAATCCGCACCTGAAAGTTATTCTCAATAAGCAAAAAGAGCCGACACTAGAAAGCTCACAACACAGGCTATTTTCATATCCTTTTCAGGTCAATGAAAAAATGCAGATAAGCTTCAGAAAATTGTTGATTTTCAGAGCTCTCAATCTCTTCCCCAGAAGGGGGGGAAGGAGCCAAGATATTAAAAAATTCTCAAGGAATAGGTAACTCTTGCAGTTTTTCTTCAGAGCACTTAAAAGGCCAGTCACTTTATCTAAATTGGGAGCATAGCTCCTCATAAAGGCTTTCTAGCAAAGCTTTGGCTGTTTGCTGAACACAAATATGCAGCTTTCACAACCTGGCACCTGCAACAAAAGCAAGAGCCAGCTTGTGTTATCAAAATGACTTTTATGAGAGAAATACCTCCTAGGCATCAAAGGGACAGAAAACCAGAACTGGCTGTGAGTTTGCTGTTTTTTGTGAGGATTATTATTCTATAAGACTGCTTTCTACCCTGAGATCTGAGTAATTATTAATCTTAACTGATGAATTGTTACAACATCCTAATACTATGACAGGAAAGTATTGTAAGACTGAGAAATTGCAAGTGAAGTAGAAGTGATGAGAAATCCCTTTTCTGCTGTGATTTCAGAATTTTGTTTTCTGGATTGACATGAACAAAAAGATAGAGAGACATACTTTATCTTTCTTAGGAGTTTATTTTTTTTAATCCCTGTCATAGCACTGCACAATATCTGTATAGGACTGTTTTTAGCCAATGGCATGGGTTATATCAGGTGCTAGTTTCATCTTCATTTTCTTTAAACTGGATGATTTTTTACCATAAGGATTCCTAAGTAGTCTATTCACATTATAACAAATGTCAGTGAGCATCCATGAGTCACTGCTCATTTGCTCAGGGTATTGGCCTCTGGCTATCTCAGTTCTTGACATATTAGCCACATGAAAACATATGCTCCCATTCCTAGTGCATTTCTAGAAACACATCTCTGTCTGACTCTTCTGGTTAATAATCTCACATCTCATTCAGCAGCTTCATGAAAACCATGGGAATTACAGAAGGTTTTTCTCATGGAGGATATACTTAAACCCTCCTACTTTAATCCAGAACAAGTCCAAAGAAAGGCAAAACTAGCTGAGATTCATGAAAATACACCTGAAATGAACAGTCAGCCTTTTCTGTGTTTATAGCCAGAAGGGGAAGAAAACAGACGGGATAAGCCTACGTATTAACTCATAATTTCATTCAAGATTTAAGGTGCTCCTAAAACAAGGGAAACAAGTTGTACTGTATTTTTAAATTCTGGTTTTGTCTGAAATTCCTGGTTTAAGAACCAGGTTGAAAGAATACATGAAATTCTAACTTTCATGGACAGCTGTGTTGTGAATTCACAGGCCAGCTTTTCCCCTTGAGTCAGGCATATGTGAGGCACTAATAAAAAGCAGACTCCAAAAACCGAGGTTCTTCTGTTCTCTCTTTGCCTCAGCATGAAATCTGAATGAACTGGCACATCAGTGGTCAGCAGTTACTAAACTTAACCAAAGCATCTGCTTTGAAAACCTTTCAGCAGATACTCTCAGAAAGCTTCCTAAATCACCATGGCCTTAATAAGCTTTGCCAGTTGACCTGAGAAGAGCAGGTCAATCACACTCTTTGCTTTTCTTCACTCTTCAGTATTTTCAGTTCACTGGTCACAAAGGCACATGGTCACACTCTTCCTTTGGTTTCCTTCAGGTAACGCCATTGACTACAGTGTCTGGCTCATGACCAGTGTAGAATTTGACCTTTCACAACATGGAAAATGTAACACACAGCTTTTGCTATTTCCTCTCTGAATGGCAGAATTTCATGTTTTCTGTTGTACTCTTTCATGTATTGCCATCACACTTTATTTCACCTGATCATGACTGAGTATACAAAGTTGCTGTTTTCCCATTTGATTTGCATTGAATACAGAAAAGTCTTCTTCAGTCCCAGTCCATGTGGATAGACAGGGTGTAGGAAAGTATTTTGAAATGTAAGAAATGTATTCGATTTTAAGAATAGATGTCCCAGAGAACCAGGATTTATCTTTTTGTTTTGTTTTACTGGGCCTACCATAAGGAAAAAGGGGGAAAAAAACTATACACAAAATTTAAGTCCAAATCTGGATGTGAATTGTGGTTGGTTCATAGTCAGTTTGCACTGATTTCTGATTTCTGAGTAAAACTCTGCCACAAGTGCTGTCACCATATGCTGCCAATCGTTCATCCCAAGCTGGACTCAGAATTACTGACACATGCATGATGCACAGCAAATCCTCCAGTTTAGAGGCTGCTGTGGAACTTTGAATAAATTGTATTTCATTTATGTTTGAATCTATTTTCTATGTGCATCCTGGATTCACCTGACCCCACAAAGGGAGATGTTTGATTAGCAGTGCCACAACTCCAAGGCAAGTGGAGTGGCAGAACTCCCTTTCCTACCAATCCTGGGTCAGATGATGGAGCAAGGTCATGTCAGGGGACATCAGATGTGGAAGCACGTGAGGTTCCTGGGCACATGACAGAAATACATATGTCTCCTCTCCAAATCCTTACAGTGGCCCACATGAGGATCAGGAGTCTGAGGGAAGGCATGAGATCTCAGCACTGCAGCAAGCAGCCATGAGTTACCGCCTCCTTATTCTGCCCCTCTTCTCTTCCCCTTCCCAGCAGTAAAGCCATATCTGTGATCAATGGTAATTTGGAAAGCCACATTTTTGCTTGGCCTTTCTGAAACCAAATTGTGGACATCTTTCATCAACCACCTAACAGCAATCTTTTCATGGTCAAAAGAAAAGACAGACCTATGTGGTAAAGTACTGGATAAGAACTGGATTTCACACTGAGCGCTTGGCTTTCATGTAGATTTACTGCATAAATGTGAGGAATTCACTTATTTACTAACCATGAAGTTCTCGTCTATTAGAGACATCAGAAACAAATATGCAACAGGTTATTTCAGGTCCCACTTAGAATTTTACAAAATCTAATCAGCATAATGGTATGCTATTCAAGCAAAGACCATAATTCAGAAGGGAGGAAAAGAAATACACTTTTATTGGTCCAAACATACACTTTTTCTTGGAAAAAAAATGGAATTATTAGGCTAGCTTCGTTAAGAATAAAAAAAGAAAAGTAAAACTGGAAGTACAAGAAAATTTTCAAAATAGCTGTTGTTTTGATACTGCAATATGTTATTAACATAAGCAGTCGAGTTTTTTCCTGGTATGAATAGTATGCCAGTTGTATGATATATCAGTTAAACCAGAGTGGTATGACAGTTACCTAGAGGTCTGGTATTCCATGTTTTCTTTACCATGCTGCTGGTGGAGAGGGCTGCAAAATCTGAACTCTCTCTTTGCTTTGCCATTCAAAGATCTGTATGGAGCTGCTAGAAGTAATCTTTGAGAGTTCCTCACTAATGCCAGTTTTGTCCCTTTTGTTTATTAATTCCCGTACTTGGCCTGTCCAGTTCCACTGATGCCCCAGGACTCGGGAAAGCTCTACCACCTGTGTGAGTTTTCTCTCCAACATGCAGCCCTCTTATTCTTCCATGCTGCAGTGAAGAACAACACTCAGTCTCAGCACCCTTGTTGACTTTCAAGAAGATAGGACAGAGTAAGATGTCTTTGCCCCATGACAGGTACTTGCACAGTAGGTGTGATTTAGACCACAGGCTCCCCAGGACTCCATTCAATTCATCGCTACCTTCTCCAGCTGCCAGCATCGAAGATGGGTTTTATGTAGCTCATCGCTTCAGTCTTCTCACCTGCAGCCTATTCATATACTCAGCAGCGTGAAAGACTGCAACATTGACAAGGACTTATGTTTGCATGTGGTTATGCCTTTTTCGTCTCAAAAATCTTTACTTCCTTCCTCTGTGTGCTGCAGAGAAACTATCTTATGACTGAGCGCTTTTGTGTATACTCTTAAAGCTTGTTAGCAATCGGCTGCTTGTTAAGAGCTGACCAGACACAAAAGTTTGGCATTAAAACAGTGCATTTGAAGACAGCAGAGATTTTCTTAGATGTGCTAATTTTTGTCTGCTTTACAAATAATCATCCTGGTCAATTGTTCCTAGGCTAAGACAGGGATATCTAGTAGCAAATTTATGAAGTCTGGAGTATCTAGGGTGGTTTAAAATACATTTGGCTGGCTATTGGAGGAATATTTAGTAGCCATTTTACCAAGCCTGGAGTATTCGAGGTACCTTAAAATACCTTTGGCTGGCTATTGGCTGCCTTGCCCAACCAGCAGCTCAGGAAAAATTCTAGTGTATCATCACTTAAATCAATGCATTCAGATGCAATCTTATTCTGCAATGTCCTTGCATGTTTACTAAATGCAATCTAATACATGTTAGACTTTTGCTATAAAAATATGTGGAATTGTCCCACCACATTCCAAGACAATTTTAAGTATTATTAATTGCATCTCTTCCCCCAATCTACTATGAGACCTTTCATACAATATTGCAATTCACTAATCTTTGTACCTCTTGAATGTCCTGGCTTTTGGAGACATAACCTAGGTCCAGGCAGCACTAAACGTAGAGGGCTGCTGTAGCTAGAGCTTCCAACATGCATACTGCTGCCCACTTACCACCTTCATGAGGTCATGCATACTGCTGCCCACTTACCACCTTCATGAGGTCATGACAGAAAGCTTCCAGTTAGCCGATAAAGCCATCCCGTTTTCACAGTGCCCTCAAGTAATACGGGGGAAGAAACTTCTGTGTAAGGGAGAAATTGCAGAGGTGGCCTGTGTTCCCAAAAATAACTGTATCACACCAGTCAGTGCTGGAAGATTAGGAAGGAGACAAACAAAACCCAATATAACTTACTGTTCATTTTTCATACAGGAGATGCTAATCTTAAAATATGTTTAGTCTTCTGAAAGAAGCTGCTCTGAGTCCCTCTTCATTTGAATGTGTTATGGTAGTCATTATTGCCATTATATTAATAATGTTTTTCAATCCCCTTTTCTCATCTTTGTTTAAATATTTGAATTCTTTTGAATCTCAAGCAAAGCACAAAATATCCAGTTTCCTGCATGAAATATTCATGTTTAGAAGAGACAAAAAACCTAAACAATTGTAGAGGAGAGATTATAAACCTGCATTTATAACCACATTCCAACGAACACAAGGGAAAATAAATGGGTCAGTAGAGAAACAACAACAAAGGCTCTCAAAGGAAAGAGGCCAAATCTTCAGATAATGTGAACTGCAGCTTCATTAAAGTCAGTGGAGCTATGCCTGTGTACACCAGCAGTAAATATGGCTCTGGAGCTTTGCTTCTACTGGTGTAGGCCATATGGTAAGCCTTCACATGACTGAGTCCTCTTCATAAATGAACGATAGTGTTTAGTTAACTTTGTACGTATGAGTTTCCTGTCTGTGACTTGAGTAGCATCCATGAATAATTCATGGTGGAAAATTACAGATTTACAGTGCTTTTCCATCATTTTACCACCAGGATTGTACTCAGCACACTCAGATAGTAGTATTTCCAGAGACTTAATTCAGTCAAGGCAACATAATTCTCATGTAAGAAGTAATTATGTGGGTAACACCTGGTGTCCGCAATGCCTTTCTCACAAATATGCTCATATTTGCTTGAATTTTGGCAGCACAGTAAAGGACAAAAGACTGAGAACGGAGACGAGGATGCTAGACCCAGCTGACTTTCATAGAAACTTTTGTGTGCAGAGATATTTAGCAAAGTACCTGCAGAGCCTTCAGTTGCAGCAGCAGTGCAGGCGGGTGTGAAGGAGAGCAATGTGTGACCGCCAGCCCAGACATCTACCAGCCTTGATGGAAGTTGAAATAACAAAGTCCAGAGCCTGGTCAGAGCTCATGATCCCCTTGCTAAGTATGAAAAGCATGACAGCAGAGTCCCGGGACCAGATCTGCTGCTCCATCCCCGTTGCTTTATTTTGTTCCATTGGTACAGGGCAGCCATTAAATACACTGTAGGTGCAATTTGATTCATACACCGCTTTTGCATGGTGAATACAACACACATTATCACCTAAATTATCTGAAAGACATTTTTTTCCTGCCTTGTCTCACATTCAAGATCACCTATTACACAGGTCAAACAACAGTACTGCTCAGAGGGCTTCCTCTTCACAACAGAATCACTTATTTCACTCAATTAATTACAGCAGACTATGCAATTCTTAGTGTGTGAGCTTTTAGACAAAATGCACACATGTTCTTCCTCCCTCTCCAATTGCAGAGCATGCCATTCTTCTGGTATTCGTCACTTTTCCCTCCTTTGTACTGTAACCACAGGGTATCCATAAATCCCATCTCTGGCTACAAAAAGTCAGTATGCTCATTCTGAATTTTCAACTGCAGCCAATTTGCTGCTTGTCTGCTGGCAAAAATCTAGATTTGCCAGTGTACTGTATAACTTGAAAGTGTTAATCTTTTGATTGGTTTGTTGTTTTCTTTCTTTTCTCTGTCCTAAGATGCTGGCCTTTTCAGCAAATGTCCAAGCCTTCAAAATCAGTTAGTAATTTTGAACTCTCCTTTTTAGTGCTTCCTACATCTGATACATCAATACTACCTCATTTTCTGTCAGAGCTCAGTATTCAGTCTTGGAAAACTGAACCTTCAGGATAACCAGTCACTAATGCTCAGTTCGTATTTTACTCCCTAGCCCCTCAGACACATATCTGTTAAAGAGAGAGAGAGAGTGTGTGCGCTTAGATTTGTTTCTTTATATGACATATTCATTTACTTATCAAAGAAAAAAAGAGGTGAATACAGGAGAAAAAACAAGTAGCAGCAATGAATTTTGAGTCGGACTACACTGAGCATGCAAGGAATGACTATCTGGAATCAGGACTCTACTGAATCTAGTCCATCACAGATTTATGAAGAACACCCTCATTATTGCCTACAGGAATTTTTCTAAAAGGATTTCAATCCAAAATTTAGGTTTTGAGAAAGAGAAGGAAGTTGGTGAGTCATAAGGTTTTAATAAATCAACTTTGGCTGTGTATTTGCAGGATGATCTTACATTCTCTTGCTTTGAATTAATGAAAGGAAATGAACTGGCCTTGACAACAGCCCATTAGGACTCTAAGATAAACCTTTTTCATCTAAGAACTTTAAAAATTGCCAACAATTTTGCATTATTTAGACAAACTAATGTAGACTATTCCTTTCCAAAAATAACCTGCAGAGCCTTTTTAATGTCTAGTTCTGTCTGCTAGAGTACCTGGAGTACCAATCACCAGGAAAAGCAAGAGTGTCTCACTGAGTCTGACCTTCAAGGAAGACCTGATGGTCAAAGGTCATCATCCTTTCCCCCCAGCTGCAAATATTCCATGAGGAAAAATATCAGAGACGAAAACCAATGTCACGAGAGATATGGATTCTGTCCAATATCTGGGAGGATTTCATCCCCAACAAACAGACCTGGGAAATCAGCAATTGGCAGATCATCTCCGGAAGAATTAATGGGAAGCTGAGAGTGTGTTTGAAGCAGACGTTCTGAGTATTAATAGACAGACTCCTACTTGCAGCTGTCAAATCAGGACTCAATGTAGAGGAAACAAGGGTACCCAGAAGAAGCTCAGATGAGACCTTTTCAGAACAGGGCACGGTATGAAGTGCAAAGGGTCTATGAAGGAAATGGAAAACCGGGAGAAGTGGAAGAGATCTGAGTTTTGTCCTGCAAGCTGGAGTTGTTGTGAGGACAATGAAGGAATTAACTATCTTCAGAACTTTCAATAAAGAAAATTATAGCGATTTTCTGTGAAGGCACTATATCAGCTTATGGACCAAAAGTCATGGCAAATAATATTTTTTTAAAACATTTTATGATTCTTTTTGAAGGACCTAGTCTGTCTCAGCTACCTTCACTAACATAGACCTTCAAAAATTTAATGTCAATCATAAATGTTCTCCTAAAGGAGCTCTGGGTTTATGAGATCCAGGTAAAGCAAATTAAAGGACCCTTACAACATTTTATTTGCATCTTAGTATGAGACGACCTTGACAAAATTAGATCTTCAGGTAATTACCATAGACCATACGAAAAACTTCTTTTGACTATGAATCTCGTAAGTAGCAAATTCCATCTTTAAAACAAGTTCAGTTCTTCCCACAAAAATGTTTGGCTCAACAGATTAAAGACTTTATGCATAGAAGCATAAACTAGTTTATCTTATTCAGAAAGTTATATTCAGGAGGAAGTTCTAGTCAGAATCTGTTGTATCTGTTATATTATATATAAATAAAATTAGTTTAGTCCTTTCCATCCGTGATGGAAAGCCATGTTCCAGATCCACCAGATGCCTTTATAGTATTGAACTAGCAGAAGCCGAATAGATCATTATGATGATTTCCATATGTACAGATTAACGAAATTTCTACTGAGAAGGATCCATCATTCCTATTAAAGGAAGGAAATAGGAATCCATATCCTGTTCATTCACAATTCCCGAAAGAACTGAGCTCAGATAATAAAATAAAGGCCAAGTAGTTAGCCAAGGTTCTATGCAAATTATAACCTAATAAACTTCCAAACTCCCTTGTTTTATTGCTTAGAAGAGAAAAAAATGAGAAATCCTTGCATAAAATCAGAAAGGAAATAAAAAGCAATATCAACAAACTACATGAGTGGCTCTTCAAAAGTTCACTTCAGACTGGAAAAGAAATCTTACTTCCTAACTTGTTGTCATGATGGTTAAAGTAACTGAAACAATTTTAAAAGATGCCAATGCCTATGCCCTGTATAGGGGAGCAGAAACAGGCCACGACGCAAGGCTTTTGAAAATCGTTCCTCTGAATATCTCCCCCCACTGTGGGGGGTAAAAGGATGTTTGCATTGAAGTCAACAGGACTATTTATTTTCCCAGTTTTGCATGTGGATAAGCACCTGAGTGAACTGGGACTTCGCAGTCTAGCCATGATGAAATCAGCTCTGATTGGTATTTCTTGTCTATGAAATAGATCTAACCGTGTCTATTTCAGGTCTTGTAAAAGCTAAATTTACTCAAATAACAAAGGTGAACCTAACTTGCAAAAAAAGCCAAACTGATACAATATGTACGTTTAGGAGACTTCTAATTCCAGTACAGAACAAGTCTAATCCACCTGTCAAAGAGTAACTCTTCCAGGACTGTGGTTAGAAAAGGACTAAAGTATTAAGCAATCTCATGTAGCTTGGACAGAAATAGAACATTAAACAAATATATAGGTTTCATGTAAAAAAACATGTAATAGGAATTTGCAGGCTTTCTCTTTTTTTCTTGAAAGTGGAAGCAGACACACTGTCAGAGAATTGGATGGGTAACATCTGCCCATAATTTCCCAGGAACCTTCCTCCAGCTACCAGGGCCTTCCCAAACCAACTGAGAGCAACTGCACAAGGATATTGGCCAACTACCTCGATGCCTTTGGGTGCATCCTTCTGCTCCCATGGGCCAGGGTGGTCATTCATCTCTTGCTTTTGCTCTCTTTCCCCAAGAGCTAAAAACCCTGGTCTTCTCATGGTCACTGTGACCAAGGCTGCCCTCCACCCATACTTCCTTGCCTTGCTAAAGTCAAAGAACACAGCATCCACTGCTCTTTCCTTGCAACATAAGCCAAACACCTCAGCAAAAAAAATAGGCAGTCAGGGTGATCTGGCATGATTTGCTTCATATTTCCAAACTTGCTGTTGCCCACAAGTATTTGCCGTCCTCAGGATTGGGGAAAAATATCAGTATTCCAGCACTCTTGGGTGGTAATGACCTTGCATTTTTTTTCTCATATCTTTGTATTTCATTTCTTTTTTTGATTATAAGCCAGTGTCTTCTCTCAGTATTTCACCCTGATTCTTGAACTTGTGTGGGGAATTCCATTTTTAGACTAGGTGCTGAATGCCATCCCTCATCCACACTGAAGGTAACTCGAAGTGAGAATGCACAGTTTTGTTTTAAAAGTGAAATGTTCATGTTTGGAAAATAAAAAAGGTTAAAAAAGTCTTCTAATATAAGACCACTACAGACCTTTCATAACTGGGAGCTCCTTCCATAAAGTGGCAGAAATTAGATGGGAAACCTTTTAGTAAATCAAACAAACTAAAACCCAAACCCTTTCTAGCCCCCAGCATACACACTCTTCTCCCTACTAAGTCCTAGAAGCTCTGAAGTTTTGAAATATTCATCTGTTATGAAATTCCGGAAATTAATATCGACTTTCTTCATCTGATGCCTGAAAGTTGACTTTTAAATAAAAATCTCCTAACTGTTGGAAGGGATTCTATCAATTTCAGAAGTTGCTGTGGAAAGATGCAAAGTTCTCTTAGGGTTTAAGTACTTAACAGTAATTTCAAAGTGTGGTTTCTTCACCTTCTCAGGTGTGTAAACTTTGATTCTAATCTCCGAGCTCAAGGTTTTCTGCTCTTATGACAAACCCTGAACACATAAGGTAAGTGCAACGTGTAGAACAATGTAATGATAGCATTTGAAGCTCTTCTGTTGCTACTAAAGCACTGTCCTCATAAAATATACTACTGCAGAGTCATCATTCCTCTAATTAATTGGCCTATTAAATAGGCCTACCCAGATTAAATAACCCAGTACCCACTGTTGCCTCTCTACAGTGAATGAGGGAGAATATTTTGGTAATGTCAATACTAACGCAGGTCTGGCATCAGTCAGTGTCATGAAACTGAAGGAAGAAATATGTCTTCTGGGATACTGGAAGACTGTTACACAGAATCTCAGTTCAGTCCTTATAATCATGCATGGATGATAGTCACTCAGATGTAAGGGCTGCATAAGCACCTCAGGCACCTTTGGGAATTTGATCCTCAGCCCCTTGAGTGACCCAGCATGAGGAGTTCTCCCTCTAGCATTCCTTCCTCGAAAATAACAAGGAGTGGGAGAAACGCATTCAACACATGCAATTTCTCTATTGCAGAAAAGGCTGCTGTGATATGAAGATTATTAAATAGAAAGAGAAGCAGCAAGGCAATAAGAAAAAGAGGAAAACTACTGGAGTCTTAAAGAAGACTCTGAGATATCATGGGGAAAATTACTTAGATAAGCCTAAACATGTCCCAGAATAGGCTAAAAATAAATAATATTTACATCAGAAATCCATTTTCTTGCCATTTTGTAGGTCAATTGGATTGGCAATTATTTTTCTTATGTGTTTTTTATGTCTAACATAATGTGTTAGTAGACTAAAAATATACTTTGTATGGTGTATTTCAGACACAAAAATACTCCAGAACTCTTCAGGCGTACTTCACACAGCTGCAGAAATTCAGTGTGCACATACTCGTCTGTGCACTTTCACTCTCACCTGACTTGGAGTAGAATTACTAACTTGTTTAAGATTTGCCGAGTTGCAGGAAGTGGATGTATGCGTTCCAGACAAGATAGAAGAAGAAACATGACTGTCTCAGGATTGACTACTGATAGTGCTTAGAAGGGGCAGAAAGTTGTAAGGCAACGTGCCAAAAGATCTCAGGCTGTGGAGATGCAAGCAATAACAGAGCAAGTGCAGAAAGAGAATGAAACAGAAGTAAACAACAGGCTGACAAGCTCAGCTACAGCAAGTCTCTGTTGTGTTTTGAAAACGCATACAGACATACTTTCTCTTAATTGAGAAAACATTTGACCACTACCAACCCCTAAGGTGCTACTGATCTCATCAGACCTGGGGTAGAAGTATGATGATATTCTGAAATGCCTGTGAAACCAGTGTACCATGATTGACTGACTGATTGATTGACTTACTTAGGTTATATCACTGACCTTATTTCCATCACTGAGCTCCAAAATCTACATGTCGTGTTCAAACACCTAGATGGAAAGAACTCTGTGAACTCCGAAGACTTTAGCAGCAAGAGTTAAAAGTATAACTACCAGAAGAGAGTAAAACCAATCTATTGTATTTCTATGTGAATTGTAGAAAAATGCAGGAACTAGGGGATGAGTAAGATTTTCATTCTTTCAGGTTTTTGTCTTGCCTTCCTCTGAGGAAGCATCATGTGAAACTTAGTAAGGGTAAAACTAAAAAGGTTCTACAGAAATTAAACAAGTTCTATAAAAGTAGCTTTACACCTATTTGTGGGATTTTAACATAACCTTTCTTTGGGCCACACGGCACATATCAAGACACCAGATTGATTCAATCAGACAACTGTGCATTCACAAGCGTGTCAACACCAGCTACTCCATGGCACTCCCCTAAGGAAGCCATTTCCATTAGAAAACTACTGATATAAGAGCAACTTTAACTGCCATAATAGGTTTGGTTTGAAGTCATCAGGGTTTACACCATCCCCAGACTCTTGCCTTCTAAAATCTTTATCCACATCAATGTGAATCTTCAAATGAGATCGCACTCTTGAGCAGAGTCAATGAACATTTAACCTTGCATGCCAACAAAAAGTCACGGCAGATCTCTGTAGTCCTGCTTACCTGTATCACCCGGGCCAGGCAGCCTCCCTGTGCACACCTTGGATCCTCTCCTTCCCTCATGCCAGGGTTTCTTCAGGTGGAGAAGGCACAGTGTGTGGCACAGTGAGCACCCAGCTCATTGTCTGCCTTCCCCCAGAGTACCATCTATGTCTGTGAGAATACTGTCTGTCCTGTGAAAACCTGCAGTAGGAATACAGTTTGCTTCTGAAGTTTTTAAGAATCTTCTGAATCCCTAAAAAAGACTATTATCTTCTCTAAACTTCTGAACTTCACATGGACACAAAATATATACCCACTTTATATATAACTGTTGACTTAATTAGAAAGCTGCCCTTTATCTAACACAAAGAAAAATGGCATTTAAAGCATTTCTAACTCATTTGATTTTCTGTTCACTCATTAGCTGTGCACGTTTTTCACCTGTATTTTTCATTATTCACAGTAAGTCTATTTTTACAAGAGTATTTTGACAACTTTTTAACTGCAAATGCTCGCTGATTTTCTGGCAGTCCTCTGCAGAATTTTTATCAGGATATGCTTCCATGGCTTGGTACCAGCAGAATTCAGTATTTGCTCTTCCAGCAGTTTAACTCAGTGTATGAATATTGCAGGGGGAAGGGGGAATGACACGACTCTAACCTTTTAAATTACCCAGCCCTTAGCAGGTGCTGTTAATTTGTAAAACTACATTGACCTCGGTGGAGTAACAGCAAATAACGTGTTATGGAATTTCCCCACTTTGCTTACCAAACTTTCAGGATCCTGCTGTTATTACTAGTTAGTTGGTTTGATCACAAGGCCTTCTGCTGGGATAACATGATGTGTTTGGTGTGATTAAATCATTACTACACTCATACACTAATTCCTCCCACAACTGATGACTTCTTGCTAAAATAGTCAAAGGGGGCCCAACATCCACTGAACACCTATTGACTTTAGACGCATAAACTCACAATATAATGACTCATCTGTATCCAAGCTAAGTTAATGAACTTCACCAAAGCATCTGCCCTGAAAACATTTCAGCAGATACTGTCAGAAAGCTTCCTAAATCACCATGGCCTTAATAAGCTTTGCCAGTTGACCTGGGAAGAGAAGGCCAATCAAACCTTTTGCTTTTCTTCACTCTTCAGTATCTTCAATTTGCTGGTCACAAAGGCACATGGTTACACTGTTCTTTCAGTTTCCTTCAAGTAACACCATTGACTACAGCTTCTGGCTTGTGATGAATCTAGAATTTGACCTTTTTCAACACAGAAAATGCAACATGCGACTTGTTCTACAAATGTAGCTCTTCCTTTGTTTAGAATACTGTCAACATATACAGTGTTTTACCTATTCATAGGTTATTATTATTATGGTTCTACTGCTTAACACCAAGAATAATAACACGACATCTCAATCTCAAATTATGTGGATTAGCTCCTATTCCAAATTTGCTACGGGTTTCATAGAAAAACAAAAAGATTGAGCAAGGAACAAATAGCATTGTTCTAAATAAAAATGTAATTTTTTAAAATTACTTATTTAAACCAGTCTGGAGAACTGCATAAAAGCACAAGTATTTTAGTATGAATAGTGCTTATTTTAGATTCAGTTTGTTTCCCTGGGTGTCTGGCACCACTGTAACTAAACCATTTGCTGTACAAGGCTAAAGAGATTCAACTTTTTCCTGTAGACAGGTTTGGCTCCTTGACAAACTTGCAGTGCTCCACATTAGCTGTGGGTTGTTAACAACGCAGGGATAGCACATCCAGCCCTGTAATTTTGAGGGGGTTTTTATTATTATTAGTCATCAGTGAATAATTCATAGCAGCCTTAGTGAATCTTGTTTCTTTCCTTGTTCTGCAATCAGCCTATGCTTCTTTCTCAAATATTTGTTGCTCCCCAAATTATTTGTCAAATGCAGTTTGTAAATTTATCAAAAGCAGCTTCTTGTGAGTAGTTGATAGACAGAATTCAAATGCATGATCAGGCACACAGGGCTCAGAACAACTTTCTTATTCTATTAATTGCAAAAGTATAACTGTAAGACGCAGATTTGAGTTAGAACTCATTCATTTAATTAATCGGGTGGAGATTTATTTGTGGGACAAAGGGATTTCTAATTTCTTTCTTCTTGTCTCTTCAACAACATATGATGCAATCATACAGCTTCCAACCAATCAATATAGTTCAGGACTTTTATCAGCCCTGAACTGATGAAACTTTTTTTTTTTACAAATACACTCAAAGTTCATTGTCCTTATGGAACCTCCTGTTCCTAATTTATTAGGATATCTGCAGGAACAAAGCAAACTCAGGACAAAAATATTAAATTTATATGTATAAATAATTTTAGAAGGCAAAAGACACAGAATTCATTCAGTTGGATTAGATGAATGCTGTTAGACACAACTGAATCCACTCCTGTAAACAAACCAGTAGCTTAATCAAAACCAGAAAGTTTTCCTCAAAATACTATCTGCAGAAACCACCTGCTGTTTTTGGTAGACTCAGATCATATCAATTTGTTATTCCCTCACTTTTCCCCACTCCAAAATACTTACAAACCCTTATTAGAGAGAAGTTTTCTCTAAGTCACCTCAGATACTTTTCTTTGTTCAGTGCGTGCATTTCTGGTTTTGTCTTCTCCTTTTGTTCCACTCCTAGCAAAACCAAGTAGTTACGTAGTCCCAACTTACAGTTCTACATGAAATATTCCCCATGGCTGGGTAATGCTTTGGGACATTTAAGTAATGCATGAGGCTAAGCTACAGTTCTGCTTTCCTCCCTATATATTTATTCAGGTTTTGTTCAAGATTTTGTGTGCACGTGGCAAACACTTCAGTTTGATATTGAAGATGGCCCCTCCATGGCAAAAATTACTCCGAGACTCTAGAACATCTTTCCTGTCTGTAGTGAAATTCATCAGCTAAAATAGTATCTTCCCAAGTGTTATTACCAGGGACTTTCCTGATGTCTGCAGAAAAATTCCAAGGTAGGGGACACTGAGTACTTTAAATCTGATCTGCGTTCCAAACAGCCTCCAAAATTTTCATTTCTCATCAGCCTTTGTCAGCCATAAAAATACTTCTGCCATTAAAGTTAGTAGCAGCCAATGCCCAGGTTGCCAGCGGTTAATGTCACTGACATACAACCAGAAATGCTCCGTTTGCTCCCTTTTTGTAGTGCCTAATTCCACCAGTACTCCCACTGATGTCAGTTTGATGGGGGCAAGCAGTGCACAAATTCAGCATTGGCAGCATTTGGCCTTCAGTGGTGGGTGTGAATCTTATTATGAAAATGAGTAAAGGACAGAGCAAAATCTTGCTTCTCTAGAAGCAAGTGAGAGAAGCACCTAAGCTCAGTGTGCCAGTGCACTCTGCAATTTCTGCTTTATTCCTAGAGGTATGTGTTGTCTATAGCAGATTCCTCCTCTGTCTCCACCAGCTCACTTACAGAAGCTACTCTGCTGTGGAAATAACCAGGACAAGACAACAGCTTTCTTCTAGAAGCCTCTCATCTAAACTGTCTGTGGTCATATTAACCCAACCAACTTCTTACATAAAAATTCTTTCAAAATACAGAAGACAAAAAGGCGAGCTATCTGAAGAGCATTATTTAACAATTTACCTTTCAAATGCACCAGGCTGCTCGGCCTTCCTTTTCAGTACTTCCAATAAAAAGCAAGAATGCATAGCTCTTTGTCGACGGATAGAAATGCACAAGGCTTCAGTCACAAAAAAAAAAAAATCTAAGTCATCTTCAACATGTTGTGATTATGTCTCCATTTTTGATGCTTTGGCATGTTTTCTGGAGATTTACTCAACAGTGTTTAGCCACACTATCCTCCACCACTGGGAGGAGTGGTGGATACACCAGAAGGCTGCGCTGCCATTCAGTGAGACCTGGACAGGCTGGAGAGTTGGGCAGAGAGGAACCTGATGAGGTTCAACAAGGGCAAATGCAGTGTCCTGCACCTGGGGAGGAACGACCCCATGCACCAGTACAGGCTTGGGCCTGACCTGCTGGAGAGCAGCTCTGTGGAGAGGGACCTGGGTGTGCTGGTGGACGACAGGTTGACCATGAGCCAGCAGTGTGCCCTGGCTGCCAAGAAGGCCAATGGGATCCTGGGGTGCATCAAGAAGAGTGTGGCCAGCAGGTCGAGGGAGGTTGTCCTTCCCCTCTACTCTGCCCTAGTGAGGCCCCATCTGGAGTACTGTGTCCCCAGTTCAAGAAAGATGAGGAGCTACTGGAAAGAGTCCAGCAGAGGGCTACGAGGATGTTGAGGGGACTGGAGCATCTGTCCTATGAGGAAAGGCTGAGGGAGCTGGGCTTGTTTAGCCTGAAGAAAAGAAGGCTGCGAGGGGACCTAATAAATGCTTATAAATGCAAATGAAGGGTGGGTGTCAAGAGGATGGGACCAGACTCTTTTCAGTGGTGCCCAGCAACAGGACAAGGGGCAATGGGAACAAACTGAAGCATAGGAAGTTCCGTCTGAACGTGAGGAAGAACTTCTTCCCTTTGAGGGTGACGGTGCCCTGGAACAGGCTGCCCAGGGAGGATGTGGAGTCTCCTTCCCTGGAGATATTCAACACCCGCCTGGACGCAGTCCTGTGCAGCCTACTGTAGGTGACCCTGCTTCGGCAGGGGGTTTGGACTAGATGACTCACAGAAGTCCCTTCCAACCCTGAACATTCTGTGATTCTGTGATTCTGTTACAGCAGACATTTGCTTATTCTCCGGGCTTCCAAACAAGAGAGAAAAACCTTAACTTTCTTCCTCTTCATCACAGATATCTTAGGTTTTTAAAGCAGCCTGTCAAAAGGATGCTTTGAGGATCTCTGGTGGTGCAAAAGTGGTGCTCTGTTTTGTCGGAGATGTTTCCTTCCCAGTAACAGCCTTCTGTCTCCCTGTGAGGGGCTAGAGCACTGCTGGAGTTTGTATTCAATAGCAAGAAACTGAAACTAAGTAAGGACTCATGGAGTGTATAACAGAGCTGGAAAGCACATCACAATTTGAAAGCCCAAGATGACATCATAAACCCTGAGCTATCTTTACTCTTTCTTTTCATAGGATATACCTATCTGCTGCTATCCAGCACCACGTTAAAAATACTTGAGCTTGCTTCAAGATAGCCCATTTGTACAATGGGAATAGTTTGGCACTGGCATTAGCGCTTGGGAATATCATGTGTGTGTTGTTAAAGGGAACTTGTATTTTTAAAAATAGCTTTTATAAATGTCAGACTTCATTTTTATTGAGCAGATGTGTAAATTCTTACGTTCTTAGGTTGCTTCTGGAGTGTGACAAAAAACATTTGTCATTATTTACATGTCTGATTAGGTATTGCTTCTTCTGTGGTACCTTACCAGTAGAGCCTCCAGCATCGCATTATTTAAAGGCTCCCTGGAACAAAAGCCACACATCCAGTTCATCTATTTCCTTCTAAAGCTATGACCTTGGGTGAATGCCATTCTCACTTGTACTTTATCTCACATGTCAGCATTTTACAGACATTTCCCTTCTGCCAACGTAATCTCCTATGTGAGCCTAATCCTGCCAAATTTTTGGCATTATTTAGCCTTCTAAGACATTTAGTTGTATCGCATATTTTTTTCTGATATCATTTTGAAGGGGTTTTTTTTTGTAATTTAGACTGCATTGTAGCTTATGCCTCTGCTGGGTAGGCTACTCTTGAGCTCAGATGCATAGGAACAAACTGATGAATACCTCCTTGATACAGAAGAGTCTTATCTCCATTCATGCACATGCCCTTATCAGGGTATTTGACTCAGAAAGACAGATTGGATTACACAGCTGACGCCTAGGACATCTCTTACTGAAGCAAAAAGCGAGCGAGGTGTGCGATCTCTCCCAGGGCTTCCCTGAGTCATTAGCTCTGCACTATGCCTAGGCGCAACAGAGTGGGATTTGGTTTGTTTTTTTTGGTCAGTATGGCATGTCTTAAAGGACGTTCCAACAAGAGGTATCTGTGAAGGAATCAAATATTTGTTACACACGCACGCCACAAACCCACACACACACGTGCATGCCAGTGAGCTAATACTGTGCAGAAAAGGCAAGTTATTGGAGAGACCAGCAGCCTGCTGGTCAATATTACAGCCATGCAGGGCTCAGACAACTGGTAGGGGTACCACACCTGCCTGGGAGCTAGAAGGTATGCTATGCAAACACAGATCCCAGGAGGTTTTTCCTTCTAATGAAAGCTAGGGACGGAGCTCTGCGTGAGGCCTGGATCCTCAGAGGAGCTCACATCTCTTTCAGGGTGGCATTGCTCAGGGGCATCCCTGGCAAGCTGCATCTTCTGCTGTGCATCTTCAGGCAGCGCCCAAAGGGACGAACGAGCCCACGAGCTTTCAGGAACGCAGCTGTCATGACTGCGGCTGGCAAGCTGATTCCTGCCCAACTCAGTTTTTCTTGTACCAGAAACCCTCATTAAAGTCAATAATTTGAGTAAGGTCATCCCAGCTGCTTTGAGTAAGGGTTTGCAAAATCAGTTCTTTAAACAGCAAACAGAGGGTTAAGCCCACGCTGCCTCTGAGCTTCTTGGAGGAGATGAGGCAGTTTGCCAGTTTTGCAGCCCTCAGTAGACTTGACAGAATTGTTTAGCTGGACAAATTGGGTGAATTATCTCTTACACAGATGCTGTTGTGGCCTTTCCTTAGCTTGCTTATTCAGTTTTTTCCTGTTTTTTACACCATCCTTATAATTTAACTTTGATAAGCACCCATGATTTCTCACTTTTCCCCCCTCTCCTTTCACACACCCCCCCTTTCAGTCAGAGGGAGCAGGAGGGAACAAACAATAAAAAGCCTGTGATCTTGTCAGGGTCATGCTGGGGGCGTGTGCCCTCCTAACTTTGTGGAAATTGAAGACTTTGCCTGAAAGTTAAACAGTCTTTATTCATCTTTATTGAGCATTTACACCAAGTGGCCTTTCGAAGCCAACCAAAACAGTGCAAAGGTTGCACACAGCCTATCATAATTTTATATTTGCTGCAGAAGCATGGGGGAAATCATATAATGCAGAGGGCACCATGATGCCAGCAAAGCAGCACTGATACGTTTTTGAAAACTCTGGGTTTGCTCTGTGAGAAGGTGCTTGTCTGACCTTCCTACACAAATGACACTGATCACAGAATAACAGAATCACAGAATGGTAGGGGTTGGAAGGGACCTCCGTGGGTCATCTAGTTTAGACACTGGCTTCAAACAGCTTTGTCTCTTTTTTCTCTTCCTGCCTCCCAAAATTTTCACAAGCACTCAACCGTCATCCCGGAATAAAAAGGCAAATATGTACACGGAGAGTTGCATTAAATCCAGCCTGGTCCTACAAAAGTCTGTGGCAGAGCATCCTGTTTTTGTACTGAGCAGGGCCATGATAGAGGATCTCCTACTACCTGGAAGAAAAATTGAGGAAGGGAGTACCTGCCTGTCTGCTGACAAGAAGTCAGAAAAAAGATCGAGGTACTCACAGTAATGACATACAAACGTGCACACATCACCCTAGGAACCAGTTCCATGTTCTCTGCCTATGTGAGCTCAGGGAAACTGGCCTGCAGAGGTGATTACTTTTCTTCCTCAATAGTTCTCAGGATACTGGGATAACACGCTTCTGGCATATAGCTGGTGCTTTTCTGGTGGAGATTAAAGGCCCCTGGGCAGATGTCTCCTGTACCTCCAGGTCTGCAGTGGCCAGACAGCTCTTTCCTGTGCAGTTGGCTCCACCAGATTTTGACTCCAGGACTCAAGAGGGAGACTTTACATTCAGCCATCCCCTGGATTCCCAGATAACCATTCCACCAAACAGAAGGTCTCCTAAAGGCTCCCTGTGCCACCTGTCATGACGCTGTAAGTAGCGCTTGGACCTCTCATATCTACTGGAGTTGTTTTCATCACCATCATATTAGCCATGAAGGAACAGCACAGGAGATGTGACAACAGAATGGAAACTGCTTAAAAATAAGAACTACAGGCAATAGCAGAAACTTCAGGTGGTTATCGCCAGAGGCTTAGTACTCAACTGAGTCATTATGGTGCTTCACGACTAGTTGTAGCTCTGCCCAGGATTAATAATGTATCTCAAAGGTGAGAACAATGGGGAGTGCTAGAAAAGGACTAGCAATGAGAAAAACATAAGTGTCAAACTGAAAATATATGGCATGAACAGAACATGTCACAAGTGGGGATCTCATAACGCTTTTATAGCTCCTTGTTTGGGAAGATATACACTGCTACCTCAGACAAGGAGCAATAAAAACAATCGATTGGATTGCTCACCTGAACAAAGAGAACAGCACTCACATTATCAGAGAGAACAGTGCTTTCACTTGCAACTGACCTCTTCTTTTCTCATTCTGGCAATGGAAACAGGTCCCACAGTATATTCATGCCCACTTTAGGCACCTTTGCACAGTTCATGTGGGGGAAAGCAGCTGTGAGGAGTACTAGTCGCTTATTTTTATTTCCTTTGTACAGACCTGGAATGTCTTGAGATCTTCCTGTGGTAGCATCAGTTTCAGAGAAGAGACTACCAAAATCAGAGGGGTTGGTTGACCGTGTGCCACTATCTGGCAATGTTATAAGATCTCCTGCCTGCCCTTCTATCCAAAAGGGATGGAAGATATAAAGCGGTTTATTAAATGTTTTCCTCACTGACTCTTTGAGCATCCTCTGACAGTATCCGAGCTCGTTTGGATTTATATTGCCAGAAGAAACAAAATGGGAATTTTGTTTAGGGAGTAAAATCTACCTCTTTTCTGAGGCAGTAAAGGAGCACATAGCCCTCACTAGTGAAAATAAATTTGACTCCGAAGTGGTTGTTTGGATTCAACACCAGGCCTGCCCACAGGAGGATATTTGCAGGCATAAGTCTGGAGTAGCCAGTGCACTGTCGATTCACACCAGACAAGCACCAGAGCGACATGAAATTTTTCGAACATAATACCCTACTTAGCATTCTTAATGCAGTTTTAGATATCTGAAAGTATTTGCAAACGTCTTCTGGCTGGAAAAAGAGAGTGGAGGACAGAAAGTAAGGAACATCCACACAACATTCTTTTTTGTTTCCCTCCCCTGAAATGGAAATTCAAATGAAAAACATAGCATTTGGAAATGTTTGAAACTGCATTAAGATAAATTGGGGGCACCTAAATAGAAGCAAAATCGTTTATTCCTACTGAGTTAAAGAATTAACTTTACCTGAATGGTGAATTTTTCCCTATTCTCCTTTTTCAATGATGGTTATGAAAGGAAAAAACATTTTCGACCCATAATAAACCCCTTGCCCTTTCCAAGTCTAAAGACGTTGTGTGTGGTACCCTGATCTCAGCTAGTGACTCAGGCATTTTTAAAAAATGCGAGCAGCTGCAAAAAGGGGCAAATGAACATGAGTTTAAGCAGTCTGGCTATCACGCTGTGGCAAGCCAAAGGAGCTTCTCCCTCAGAGCAAAGGGAGCAGAGCAACAGAGAAATGAACAGGAGGACAGCGATAACCTACTTCCAAATAAGCCAAGTTGCTCAGAGGGAACAAACCTTGCAGAAAGTCGCTGTGATACACACAGGACAATTGTTCTGCAGCACAGAAAGCAAATAAACCAGCCCTACTTCAAAGAAATTACAATGAGCCAAGCAAGTGGAAAGAGCAGCACGAGGAACAGGAGTGGTGATTTTAATCACATTTCCCTGCTGCATTTTTCATTGCCAAAGTGTTTTCACCGGCTTTAGCTGTGATGCTCAGCCACCGACCAAGGATGAATAGTTTCTTCGGTCACCATTCCGCAGCAATCAATGCCACCAGCATTGCTGTACTCTTAGTTACCCAAGGTGACAACTAATTCAGAGGAGGTCCCTCCACTCGCCTGGATCTGCCTGGTCTTATTTCTGCTGAATATTTAACACAGGAGCAGAGCAGAGCGGACATTCCTACAGCAGCAAGCACCATGAGAAAGAGAAAAGTGGGGGAGGAGAGTTGAAGGCAGACAGTCCTTTGGCTGAAGATGAAAAAAGTCAAGAATCTGTCAAAAGGTTTATTCTGCTGGCAGCTTTGGAAGAGGGACTGCAGTGTTGCTAAAAGGCTGGGTGCAACTGACACAAAACAGTCTCCAATTCTTTTATCAGACTAAACCTACGGTGCCCTTTTCCACATGCATATTTATGCAAATAAAGCAGAAAAACTAATGAGACAACTTTCCAAATGTTACGTGTATACACTTTGGTGGGGTTTATATCCTTTCCATATCACTTCCTGAAAATATTCTGGCCTCTAAGAGAGCAGCACTTAAGGATTTAAATGTCTTCTTAAAAAAGCCTGTGTTTAAGCACTTTGGTATATCAGGGGTACTGTAGAGAACTTCATTAACAGGAATATTGGAGCAAAGAGTAAAAATAGACACAGATTGCAAAGAAGAAAAATTCATAATTTGTTGTTATAAATAATCAAGCTGAAAAGACAGCTTCAAGAGCTAGAGCCATTCAAGTCAAAGTCACCTGGGGAGCTTTGCTACTCTGTACAGCTCAGTTTTCTAACTGTGACTACTTGCCACGACTTGCTCAAAGACGAGTGTCAGACTAGGAATTATTCGCAGCAGTAATCCCAAGAGGTGGCACTGTGTGATCACCAAAAAGAGTGATCGATCTGGTCATAGGTTATCCACAAATGAATAAAAAACCCAAAGGATGGAGATACTGCATGATTTTCCTTCACTGATCAATTTATTGTGTCATTTTCAGAGCTGTTTCAATAATAAATTTGATTACGTTTTATGAAACACTTGCTCTTTTAAACCAGTGTCACCTGTGCCCTAAAGCCAGAGAAAGTCCCGCTCCTCTAATGACGCCTTAAATGAGTGACAGTTTAGGGCTGTCTGTTAAGACATGGAAGAGTAACCATTTTGTATAAAAATAATTCCCACATAAAAACTAGTAATTAACTAACTGCACAGCAGAGCAGTTATGTGCTTACCGGGTTTTTCCAAACCTGACAAAAAGGATGCGAACACAGACAACGCCTCCGGAGTTGTACAGATCTCACGCGAGCTTATTCCCACAACGTGAAAGCTAACTCCTGTCGTTTGGGAAGGAAAAAAACAACAAACAAAACATTTTTCTCTGCACTGCGCGAAATTCACCTTATTCAAAGCCAGTTCTCCCAGCCAGTAGGTCCTTATTTCTAACAGAGGAGACTTCAGACACCTGTGTTAATATAATCCATTCCTTCAAAAACAGTGGGGAAAAGGGACAGGAGAAGCCTGGCTTGATCAGAGAAGATACCAAAAAATGAAAATGTAAGACTAGAAGAAGAAATAAGAAGAAAAGGGGAAACACAAAATTGTTATTACCTCTTAAACATAGCATTAGCTCAGCTTCACACGTAGCAGCTGGTATGGTCAGTGTCGGCTACAGACCACCACTCTGCCATCCGTAGTTTTCCACCTAGGACCCGATTTTGCAACCACGCATGAATTCAGAGAGCACAGTATGAGAGAAGCACTGTCTTTGCAGGTCAGTTGGAAGATGGTGATGGCAGGCAGGTACGAAAAGGTGCTAATATGATGGAGCTAAGGACATGAGAGACAGAAAAATACCAGCACATCTGCACAGGACCTTGGCAAGACCTCACTCTGAGGGCTCTGCACACCCCTGGTGACCTCCCCACGAGAAAGGCAAATTTAAAGCAGAAAACACGCAGTTCAGACTTATTGGAGGGTAGTCACCACCTTTTTTATACCTCACCATGAAAAGCGTTTCCTGCCACACAGATTTTGTGCATACCAGATGAAGAAAAAAGAGAGCGTGTGATGTTTCTTCACAACTAGTTGAATCTCACGCAGAGGGTAAAGCAGGTTGACATTCAGAGGAGAGGAGCTCTTTCGGTTAAAGAATAAGGCTAGCACTAGGTCAGGGTACACTGCTGGCGAAGCAGTTACCGAAACATTTCTCACCCCCTCCGGGAGCGGGGGCCTCAAGCCGTCCTTCCCCGCGGGACAGCAGCCAGCAGCAAACCGCGCTGCGTGGACCGCCCCGGGAAAGGCGGCTCGGGTCCCGCAGGCAGGTGGCGCCTCCGCGCCCCGGGGGTGCCCCGCGTCGGCAGGCATCCCGCACCCCGCCGCCGTGCGGGCTATCCCCCCTCCGAGGGAGAGGGCCGAGACTCTCTAAGGTCTGGAGATCGGTGGCGGAGCAGAGACGCAACGCCGAGCCTTGGCGGTGCTGAAGCCTGGGACGCGGGGTTAGCGCGGCTGCCCGCCCGGGGTTAAACCCGGTTACCAGAACCGAGACGGGGAGGGGGCTTTCCACCCCAGGGTAAAGCTGCCACAAAAACAGTTGTAGAAAGCGTCCGCGGCACGCCAAGCAGTGACCTCGCGTCCCGCATGTCGAGAAATCACCCGGTTTGAAGCACCGTGCCTCTCCCGTCCCCCCGGCGCCCCCCGCCCCGACCCGCAGCCCCTCCGGGGACGGGACAGCCCGGGGGCTCTCTTCGGCGCCCGAAAACGGTTTCGCTTGAGGGGGAGAGCGCTTCCTGCCGGGGCCGTCCCGGGGGGAGCAAGCAGGCGACAGACGCGGAGGCAGCGGCCGACCCCCACCCGCCCCAAGCGTCCTTCCTCCCCGGGGGTCCCGCGGGGGCGGGGGCGACTACAAGTCCCGGCTGCGCGGGGAGGAGCCGGCGCCGGCCGTCCCTCCCGGTGGGAGCGCAGCGCAGCCCAGCGCCCGCCAACTTCCCTCGCCTCCGGAGCCGGGCGGGGGAGCGCACCGAGGGGGACCCTTGCGGGGGGGGAACGGGGCGAGGGGCCCGGGAGCGGCGGGGGGCTGCGGAGGGGAGCCGGGCGGGGGAGTCCTGCAAGGGAGCCGGCCGGGGCAGCGCACGGCGGACTCGGGAAGAGAAGCGGTGCCGGGCAGCTTCTCGCTCCGTGCGGGGTGTGCGGGGGAGGGGGGGGCAGGAGGTTCTCCAGCGCCCGGGGCAGGGGCGCGTCGCCGGCGGCTGCGGGAGCCGAGTGAGCGGGGGGCGGGCCGGGGTCCGAGCCCCCCCTCAGGCAGCCCCGGGGCGTGGGCGCGGCGGCGGCGGCCCCATGGGCGGCGGCGGGGGCGGCTCTGCGCGGGGGCCGCCCGCCGCGGCTGGTGCCGCTGCCGGGCGGCCGCGGGGCGGCTGAGGCAGGCGGCGGGGCCGGGAGAGGCGGCGGCGGGCGGGTCCCGGCCATGTGGCGGCCGGGTGTGCGGGGGCTCCTGGGCCGGGCGTGCCTGCTGCTGCTGCCGCCCTGCGCCCTGGTGCTGGCGGCCGTGCCCGGCTCCGCGTCCCACCCGCAGCCCTGCCAGATCCTGCGGCGCATCGGGCACACGGTCAGGGTGGGGGCCACCCACCTGCAGCCCCGCGCCGCCGCCCGGCCCGGGGGACCGGCGGCGGTCGGCGGCCCCGAGGGGGGCGGCGGGGGGCGGCGGGCCGGCCCCTCGCCCTCCCCACGGGACGCGCTGCTGCTGGCCGTAGCGAACCTCAACGGCGTGGCCGGGCTGCTGCCCTACAACCTGTCCCTGGAGGTGGTGATGGCGATCGAGGCCGGGCTGGGCGACCTGCCCCTCTTCCCCTTCTCTTCCCCCAGCGCCTCCTGGAGCAACGACCCCGTCTCCTTCCTGCAGAGCCTCTGCCACACCGTGGTGGTGCAGGGGGTCTCCGCCATCCTCGCTTTCCCGCAGAGCCGCGGGGAGATGCTGGAGCTGGACTTCGTCTCGGCGGCCCTGCGCATCCCCGTGGTCAGCATCGTGCTGGGCGAGTTCCCCCGGCGGAGCCCGGTAAGGCGGCGGGGGGCGGGGGGGGGGGGAGGCAGGAGGCGGGCAGGGCTTTCCCCCGACTCCCCGGCCCGGGGTCGGGGCAGCGCGGTGCCCCCCGCGCAGGCGGCAGCCGCCCCGGCACCCCGCGGGGAAGGGTCGGGGTCCGGCCGGCTGCCCGAGCCCTGCCCGGGGACGAGGGCTCCGTCTCTGTTCTCTGGTCTCTGCACCCTCTCCCGTGCCGGCGCTGGGGTGGAGGGCGGCCGGCATCCTTCCCGTGGAGAGGCAGAGCGCGGTGCAGGAGCCGAGTTGTGAGACCGGAGTCGTGAAGTTGTAGAGTTGAGAGGAGGAAGAGCGTCCAGGACACGGCACTGGTGAGAAGCTGCTCTGCTGGAGGTCCTTAGCTCGGCTTTCGGAGGAGGACATGCTTCCCAGATTGAAAGATGGTTGTTAACCAGGGGGAAAAAAAAGCAACAAACACCTCCAAAGGCTAAAACCAGCATTCAGGGTGTTTATTTGTTACTGGTCTAAATGCTGGGCGCCGTTTGTGTGGGCACTGTGGGTTGTTCACCAGGTGACACTTCTCGGGGAGGTTGTTCACTGTGATTTGACTTTGTGTTGAGCTAGCTAAAGCTTTAGGATTTTCCTAACTTGTAGTTTGTGCATTGCTGCTAGATCAGATTTTTGCTGAATGCCTAAGTAGAAACCAAAGTCTGACAGTGTCTGTGTTTGATCGTGTAGCTAAAATAGTAGAAACCAAATTCATTGTGTTTGACTCTTAGGCAAAAATAGTAATAGTATCCAAGGGGAACTTAGCATTCTGTCATACAGAGATGGCAACTTAGTGTTACACACTCTGGAAAAAGACGATAGTTAAATATTTCGCACATGCGTGTTTGATGCCAGTGATTATCTTCAGGCGAAAGACTTGGAAGAAAATGCTCTCTTCTGTGTGGCCCACGCAAGGGAAGTCGTGAGTAAAATGGCAGAAGCTGCCATTTAAGTAGCCAGGAGAAGTAGTTGTTTTATATAAAAAGGGATAGCTCAACTTTTTTTCTGAAAATGTAATCAGAAAAGATTAGCAACTGAATTTACTTTGCAACAGCATATATAAAACCCAGCCTGGATCGTTGTTAGGCTGCTGTATTTTTTTTGTGTTAGATTGTGAAAGAAAAGGTAGGAAAAGAAAGTCTGTGCTCGGCAGCTCCTAGTCCATAGTTGAAGGTGTGAGTGCTGTATGCTGGCGTGAACTCAAGATAGTTTTGTCTACCTCAGCAAACCCCACATAACTCAGGTTTCTGTGGATTACGCAGAGACGCAAGGGTAGTCAGCGCCACTGAATGCCACTATTGATGCGCACTTGGTGCCAGTGGCATCCAGGTTCGTTCGGGTACATCTGCCAGCCTTGCAGCTGTATTTGCAGTTGTGCTGGAGTCAATAGCCAAAGATCTGGTCTTCAGGGAGCAAGATCTCCTTGCTCCTTCTGTTAAGATCAGAATTATTTTCTCTTCTGTCTTAGAGATGAGTCCAAGTTCATCCAAAGCTGCCTGGGGACACCAGATGTGTTAAACGCATATAGCAGAGGGTTAGAGTCATTGCTCCTTTCCACTGACTTCAGAGCTCCTGCTTAACTTTGAAATTATTCTCGGTGGGGAGCCAACTGGATCAATCTGTTCAAAGCTGGACTTTGTTCTTAAGCAGACATTCAGGCATCATTGTCTTCAGTGACAGCGAAACCAATGCCTGACATTGGACCTACGCTGAATAATTTGAGTCTGTTGGTTTTTCTCAGCTGTGCTAAAAAAATCCCTCTTCAAGGCTCTGTGGATTTAAAAAAAACCTCAGCCTTACTGAAAGGCCAGCAGGTAATACAAGTATATTAGTCTCTAAAGGTTGGCTTGGAGGGCCTGACATCTTTCTGAACACTCTTTTTTCATAACTCCTCGTAATAAATACCATTTTAAGGCTGACTCTGGAGGCAGCATTCCAGCAGCCTTACCTCGCACGCTTCCCAGAGTTACAGGGTTTCCAACAGCATCTTATACCTGGAGGATCCCAGAGACATTGGCCTCAGCAGCCCACGGTGTCTTACTGCCTGCTTTAGTCAGGAATTTTGTGTCACTCGGCCTCATGCCAGTATTGGCATGAAATGAACATACCATGGACCTCCCACCTTCCCAGCTTGACAGCCCCGGAGCTAGAAACTGGTCACTTCTACTGACTGGCCATTTTAGAGGAGTCAAGTGTAAATGACACCTTTGTAGGCAAGACAGATGTTGCTAATAGGCCCAGCATGCAGTTTTTCAGAGAAGAAAAGTCGAGAGGAAAAGGCTGAGATCTAATCCTGCTTCTGGAACGTGAAACATTGGCCTCCCTGGAGCCACCCTTCCCATACACAGTTTGTCAGGGCGATCCTCCCTCCCTCCAGAACACCACCACAGCACACCTTGGGGGCTGGCTGCAGCTAGCTTGCTTCCAGGTGGGAGCAGAAGCAGACCCAAAACTTCTTTGCCCTTGAAGAGCATTTCCCGCTTTCTGCCATGTGAGCAGAACATGACATGCGCTAGATGCTGCCTCAAGCTGCTTCTCCTCAGCATTCAGAATTTTTGTTAGGATGGATTTAAGGTAGTAATGTCTGACAAGCTCTCGTTTTCCACATGACACTAGGACAGGAGTGTGCACATGCAACGTTTGTACTGATGCTGAGTGTTAACATTATTATTTCATGCAGAAGTCTATCATTGTAATTGAAAATCACGCTGATCGTTGAGCACATCTTCCCTAATGTGGCAAAAAGCAGTACTCAAAAGGAAGGTAAGGGTCCAGAACTGAATATGCTTCAGTAATACTGGCTGTTGCTTCCGTGACATCTGATGGTACACTTCAAACGTGTGACATCGGGTGGAGATAGACTTTGCACAGTGTCACAGGTGGGCAGCTACAGTCAGCTGGATACCTAGAGTGTTTTCAAAAGTTTTGTGGTTGCTCGAGCATCTTTGAAAGTCTGTTTGTCATTAATTTCTACTCTCCTGAAGTTAAAAAAAAAAAAAAAGGCACAAACAGTCTTCCTTCACGACAATTAACGGTCACAAGACAACAAACATCACAAAGTGTGGTGCAGCATTTGTTCTCTCGCAAGCAACAGATTTTTGCTGGAGGTTCATGAGTGTGTGTGGCAATAACGCATGCATGGCTTCAAGGGATGCTACACAGAGTAAAATGTGACATACTTTTTTCATTTTCATTTGTGTATGTGATTTAATGACTAACATATACTGACAGTAAATCCAGACACTGTTGTGACCTGAAAAAAGCTGTTTACTTTTCCAAGTTTACTGTCACTCCAGTAAATTTTCACACTCTCGGTAAGCAAAAGTAACAATTTATCACTATCATTCAGCAAGCAAAAAACCACTGGATTTCTTTACCACTAACAGAAATCCAAATTGCACTGAAGCTTTGACAGGTCATTATTTTGGAGGCAGCAGGTCACAAGCACTGATGCCACTGAGGCAAGGCTCATCACATCACATATGTTTGTGTGAAGAAACACGCTCTATTTTTTTCATTCCGAGGCTGCCAATGTCATTAATAATTTTCCGAGGGACTGAACAGCGAACAGATCCAGGGAACATGAACCATAAATAAATACAGTGATACCACTTCTAGTACTACAGTTCTGGAGAGTAGAACTCACCAGAGTTTGGGATGAATAGCCCGTAATACTCGTTTTGTAGGTGAAGTATCAGCTTTTCTTCACCTTTACCTTTTGTAGGTGAAGTATCTCACAGGGGGAGATCGTGTTTGCGGAAGAGTTCTCTGAACTTCAGAAGTTAGGTGGTATTTTCAGTGGGTCTCAGGTAAGTCAGTAGCTCTGATGTCTTTTAACATGAAAAGGATTCTTCTCAGAGCAACAAAATAGAACAAAGTAAATCTCAGTCATCAGTCCCTGCATAGCCAGTCTGTGCTTTGTTTGGTTTCCTGAGGAACTGGAATGGCAGCACTGCTGATTACTGCTATGACTCAGAGAGGGTCAAAAGAATAAATAAGTCAGAGTTTTAGGTTAAAAAATGAATTACCTGGTGAATTAGCAAGCTCAGCCTCAGAACAGGTGCTGTAAAAAGAATCTGACCGTTAATAGTTAACTTTTTGTTTGCTTTTAAAGGAATTAAGCTTTATTTTGAGAAGAGCTTTATAGTTTATATATATATCAAACTACTCTGGCTGAGGAATGATGCATCTTCCCATTTTGGAAATAGCCAGGAATACCACTGGGTGTACCGTATCTACAGAACTCATACTGACCTGCAAGACACTAGCTATGCAGAGCACCAGCAAGGGCAGGCAGAAATTACAGCAGGGGAGTGGAGACATGGAAAAGCTTTTGTCCAACTAAAAGCCCAAAGACAATTTTTTTTTCCTCGTTCAAGCCAGAATTGCATTTTTGCAGAGAAGTAGTTTTGATTGAGGGAAGAATAATATTAAAATCTCATTTTCCAGTAGAGATTGCAAAACACTTGCTTAGCTGTAGGCTCTGGTAATTCAGACTACCATTGCTAATCTGATTTAGACCAAATGTTGAAGTTTGTACTACTTATGGTGAAGATGAGGAATATGTATTCAGTCTTTCCCTCTGATCACCAGCCCTCCTCACCTCACGCTGCTTAAATAGTATGGCACGTACCTTTTGTGCAGTTGAAGAGGGTTTATGAGAGGTGCCTTGGGGGAAAAAAGGATGGAAATTGAGAGGACGTGCAAGCAGATGTTCTTCTGCTGCTTTTTCAGCCAGAGGTCTCTGTGCAGTTTTGCTCATAGTGAGCTTTTGAAACTGACACAATTTAGGCCACAGATCTGTTATAAAGTAAAAGTCCTTTTACATTGCCAGCTAATATAAAAAAGCTTTCCATAACTAACAGTTTTGCTCTGTAGCCACGTATCCTGTAGAGTCATTAATTCTTGTAAACACAGATGTCAGAGGCACAACTGACATCTTGCTGGCAGCGTTGTGATCCTAGCGTCTTGCAAGAGGTCTCCTCATTGTGGATGTCCTCCTCTGTTAAAAAGCAATTATGCAATATTTGCTAACTGATCCAGTCTCCTGCCTCTCACACGCTTTTCCCCGAAAAAGTTTGAAAGTGTTTTTTACTTGCGTTCCTGTGCTGTGCTGAACATTGTCAGCTGTGAGCGTAGCACAGTTTTTATGGTTCACTGTGTTGTCATCTGAAGCCAGTCAGCCTGTTGATAGATGATGTTTGTTGAAGGGAAGGAAGTCCTTGTTTATATTCTTGGGTATGGTCAGTAAGCCCTCAAGTTTAGTGAAAGTGAGGTTGGTTATGGTGTTTGGGAGCTGTCTTGGCACCTGCTATATTTTGTGTTTTTTCACCTTGTGTAATGCTCAGGGTCTCTTTTCTCTATGTCTTGCACACTTCATAATACAAGAAGTCATCTTTGTCTGCTAAACTTGTCAGAGTCATAATAAACACTGTTTAAAGCACCACTAGAGGCGCCCAGTCATGTAAAACAGAGCACTGCAGCCTACCTACCTGTGAGGATTTCTTTGAGGATAGTTCCTCTATCATGAAGCTTTGCATACTCAGAAGCATGGGCCAATGAAAAGAAAAAAAAAAAGAACTACTCTCTTTTTTTCCAGTTGCAGTGTTTAAGGAGGATTCAGTTCCATCATGACTGCAAAAGACCCTTTTTCAGAATGCAGGAAAGTGATGAGAGTGTTTTTGCTTTCAGTTCTCTCTTCTGGATCCTTAATTTTGACATCCTATTGAGACAGAAGGAGCCAGAACTCTGCTGGGGGAAGCTTTTCCAAGTAGCACCTTTCAGTGCCATTTCCAGCCCCTCTCCTGTGGAATAAAGCCCTTCAGGAACCCATTGAATTCCCTATCCTGCTAGTGGGCTTTTGAAATTAAGGGATCTTGCAGCTTCGAATATTTTAGCATGGTATGTGGTAAATGTATATGACACTTCAAGGTATGAGAGTATGGTATTATCTGAGGTGTTCTGTTGGTTATGGAAGAGCAAATTTTTGAGGAGGAAAGGTGTTTTCAAGCATATTAGTTCAAGACTTGGAAGTTGTTTGTAATAAAAGAACACTATTTAGTATTTGTTACCACCCAAGTCTGAGTGAAATCTTACAGCAGGCTTCTTTCTTAAACTCCGCTAAGTTTCTTCAACGCTTAGGTAGTATAAAGGTGTTCTTATTTTATAGTATTTGTAATTTGTAATAGAAGTTGTGAAGCTGGATTTGCATGACCACCATTCCCAGCACTATTCACTATCCATAATTTTTTTTCCTGGCAGTTATTATTTAAGGAAATGGTGGATAAGCCACAGTTTGAATGTCTGCTTATTTCCAAGTTAGGGGCAGACTTTGAAACTGGAAAGTGCAGCATTATTTGAAATATATACACCAGAGATTCTTTATTTGAGTGGCTTCGAGTCAGCAGTGAGCAGTCTATCTCAAATACAGCAAGGTGTTATTACCCAGATTTAAAATATGCACTGAGTCTATAATTATGTAAGGTATCTGACTCTGGGAATCCTTAGATAAAATGATGCCAATGATCACTTTGTTCTTGAAGTACATCCAGTTCTGTCAAGTTTTATCAAATCGCTTAGTCAGCTTTATTAATTCTGTTGCATTTTTAGTTATATCAATTCCATCCGAAAAGGGTAGTGAAGAGTAAAGATTTGGGAAAGGGGTGGAAGGGAGGTGATTCTTGTAGTTAAATACTATACCAGTAGACATTTCCTACATAAATGAAAAACAAATGTCTATATTGATTTGATATGAAAACTCAAAAGCAGAGGTATCTGCTTTGTAGTTTGAGGTGCAGTCTTTATTAGTCTCTTTCCTCACTGTACTCGTGATATCATACTAGATTCTGGAGAAAATATCTGAGCCGGCTAGCAACAAGATTTTCTCATTCCTCATCCTGTGCTGTTTCTGTGATGCAAAAATAGCTTCGTTAACATCGAATTCGATACCAGACATGATGTTTTCTTTTGTTTTTTTTGCTGTCATGGGTGTTCACAAAACAATGTCTTTCTCACTGCATAGCCTCGAAGAAGTCGTTCATAACACACTGCACAAACTCATGTTGATAATAATTAAACTATGACAGGGTTCAATCATTGATTGTTACTTTACTGAACTACATGCATTGTCAGAAGAAGCACCAAAGAGTACTTATCTTTATTCACTAAGTAAAAATTAAAATTGGCCAAAAAAGACAGATTTAAAGACAGTTTGCTAGCAGATGTTACATGAATAGAAAAGTTATGGTGCTGAACATATTATTAACAAAGAAAACACTCTCTAGAAATGTAAGTTGGGATGTTCAGTATAACTTTCCCCAAGAATTTGTCCATAAAAGTCGGAGAAAACACCCCATCTTTCTACTAATACATGGCAAACCTGGGTAAGCAGAGCTGTGGAGATTAGAAAACAGCCAAAATCTTGTCATGCTATATGTTATTCCATTCAATGCTCACAATTAAATTCAACGCGTACTCACAAATTTTCTGATCTAGGGTTTATTTAATGAGTTACTTACTATTTAAACCCTTGAAATACTGAAAGCTCAAAGTATTAGAACTTCAGGCTACGTTGGATGTAGTTACAGTTTTAAGCCATTAGATGTTTGTCTTGTGTTCTATTCTTTTCCTACGTGGATTTCCATGTAATTTTTTGATGTGAAAGAAAGCCAGGCATAGCATTGAGAGAGTTTATGTACTTATTGTAGTTAGCAGAAAACTGGAAAAAGCACAGTTTCTTTTAAAACCTAGATTTGTGTTTCAAAGACGAATCAGGCTATAAATCTGTGTTGCTGCAGGTCTTACTGCAGGGCTTTTCAAGAAGGGAAAGATCATCTTTTCAGTTTGATTGAACAAGAGAGTACACTGAATCTCATTGCAATACCAACAGCTATGTGTTGCAGAGTTTATTCTGAACAGCTGAAAGGAGCCAGAAAAAAGAGAAGGAATAAACAAGAAAAGGAAGCAAGAAAACTAGAAGCATAAATGTCAGTGACGCAGGGAGAGAGGAGGAGAAAATAACTGAGATAAAAAGGAAGAGGTGCCCTTCTCTGTCTCTCTACTTTTTGTGATTCCAGAAGCATAAGAACAAGGGATCCGAATTTTATGTGAAAACACTGTACAAAGTGCTGGGATCACCAAGCACTGTGTGAAACACCTTGCCCAAGTCAGGGCTGAATTAGCAGATCTGTCTTGATCCCTGGCTAAGGACAGTTATTTCCAGTGTGTAATGCTTCCCCAAAAAAAGTGCAGACCTCCCAGGGAAGTGCTAAGCCAACATATAGGAAGCAGTGAAAAGAATCGGGATTAGATCAAAAGTAGGTGGTGGTTTATTGCTGCTGCCAGGGGAAGCTTCTCGCAAAGCCTCGGTGTGAGGCCTCGGTTTGAGCTGCTGTAATTAGTGGAAGCCTTTTTTCCTCCTTGGTGCTGAGAATTACAGGAGGAGAGACGCACGTGGGCATCTCAGGACATAGTCCCACCTGATGCTCTGGCACCTGGGGTCAGACATCTGGTCAGCATTTCAGAGCGCCGGGAGACAGACCAAGGGCGCTTGGATATACACAGCATCGGTACCCAGAAGGGATTTCCTAAGCAATGGGAGCAAGTTAAGGGACAGTGGCTTTAGGATTGCAGCTTTGAACGTCAGCAACTGCTCCTTACTTCTGATCTGGCCCTGAAAGTGTCCCCTTTTTCCCAGACATCCCATTGATCAGCCAGATTGTTCTAACCACCACAGGGAGAGGATGTGCAGATGGTGGAAGTAACAGCAGAACTGGGAGAAAGATTTGAGTCTGAGTAGGCAGCAATGATAGATGATTCATTTATTAAGGGAGTCACACTTGAGCAGAGCCATTTGTGCAAGGGACTCCTCGTCAGTGTGACTAAGAAGTTCACAATCTGGCCCTGAGTGCTTCACAGCTGTTGCGTCAAGCTACCAAAGTTACTCTTGGTAATTATGGACAACTGCATGGAGAACTGAGAAGGGACTTCACAGCGCGGCATACCACAAACCACAGTACGTTGTTACATGCTGCTTTTGCAGGGCATTGCAACCAAATGGTTATGTGCAGCCAGCCTTGGGACTTGGTTTTGGCTGTAGACAGGGTTTCAGAATGTATCTCTGTTCAGGCTTGATGTTTGCCACTCCGCGCTGAGCTTGCTGCATCCTTTCCCTTTCCTTTCATCCGTCTCCACAGTGTAGTACAACACAGCTGCTGACGAGCGTCTTGCATCCCTGTAGCGTATACATACCCTATTGGTACGAGCAGAGAGCGTGTGTGTGGCTGCAGTGCCAAGCAGCTGTGCCTGTCTCTGCGGGGTGTGTGAGCACCTTGCCAGCGAGTTGGGAGATGTGGAACCTCTCAGATGCGCCCACTGCCCCGAGTCTGCCTGGCGATGGACTGCACCCTCACAGGATGGTGGGCTGGGCAGCTCTCAGGAGCCGACTGGAAGGTTTCCACTTGGCAGCGGTTTGAAAAGACCTGGTGTGCAGCGTTCCAGCTAATTAACTTTTATCTGAAGTGTTTCGGTCACCTGAACCTGCGTGGCTGCAGGCAGCAGATGGGGAGGTGGGGGAGGAGGGAGAGAAGGGTGAACATGAACGCAGGTGCACCCTCAGCTGCCACTAAAGCACAGTAACGGAGAAATTACTGTGATGGTTTGATTGTTGTTATTATACAGCAGAAGTCAAATGTTAGGCAATTCAGACACAGGCACCATTTTTCCTTTTCTTGATACAGTATTTTTATTACTTTTTCTTCACCACCTTTCATCTGTGATGATAGTTTTCAAAGCCTGTTTTACAATGTGGAAAGTATTTGAAATGCATTATAAAAATCTATGAATATGCTGCACAGGCATATTTTAAACTCTTAGTATTTCCCTAAAGGCATACTATTCCACTTTCAGCTCTTTTTAAGACTGTGAAGGAAATGATTGCCCATGCTGTGCATAAGACATTTTACAAGGCTTTCTAACTTAAGACAGAGTTAAAAGACAAGATAGATCTTCAAGCATAAAGTATGATTTTAAAAATGAAGTTTTGCATTTGTTGTAAGGGAAGAGCTATTAGACATAGCAATTAATAGCCAGAAAGAGCAGCTCTATTATGCACCAGGCTCTCTTAATGATGCTACTGATAAAGCAGTTACACTCATCTTAATGGCGTACTCACTCAAACCGTCTTAGAAAGAACTTCTTTTTTGCAAATCAGATGAAAAGTGAGTATTATAAGTTCACAGTTTGATAATTTTCTGGTACTATTTTAGATGAAAGTGTGATTGTTTATCGCTTTCTCAGCTTGTGAGACTCATAGATACCGGTTAAACAGCTCTCTGTAGGAGAACAGTTGCTTTTAGGACTTTACTCAGCATAAGCATGAGAATGGGAGAAATAGATGTAACCTTTACTTGGAGCTGATAGCTGCCCTCTTCTGAGCATGTACTGAACTGTTTTAGCTGTGATTTACGTTCTCTTAGTACACTAATACCATGGAGTTGATTTTACTCCTACATTAGAAGGGCAGCAAGGTGAAAGAGTTATGTGCCTGGGTTTCCTCTGTTTAAATTGCATGTGATAGGTGATAAACTGTAGAGCTCCAAGGGGACAGATATATACCCCGTAACAGCCTTGAGGCAAACGTAGGTAAATACTTCAGGGAAAACACATTGATATTTTTGGTTTAAGCTTTGAGACATGAAAACTTCAGATGTCATTGCGCCGTGCTGCACTTGGCGAACCAGAGTTTCCAGGAGCTTGTTCTTGTTTCCAGAGTACAAAACCAAGCAACGCTTTGAAGGAAGGCTCTGCTCCTCTGCCACCTCTCTTTCCCCAGTCATTCAGCATGCACACAGCCTACACCAGTAGCGGATGGTGGTGTTTCCTTGCTCCAGGACCGCAGATGGAGGTGGTGTGGTGCTGTGTGATCTCCACATTTTCCCCTTCATTGCCAGTTCTGCAAAAGCAGTTGCACTGCCTGGTGTGTCAGGCAAACGATCTGCTGCTGTTACCAGCTACCTTCCAACTACACAGAAGGGCAGCTCATGCCAGACTCCCACTGGCATCTATAAAATTGTCTACTGCAGAGCTAATGGGGGGGAAATGATAAAACGAGGCATCAGTGTTGTTCCTCAGAGATTTTGGGGAGAAAAAAAACCCGTTATTACTCACCTCTTTAAAAGTTCAAATCACAATGTATCAGTATAGAAATATGCTGGATAGGCTGTTACAGTTAACAGTACTCTTGTGGGCTCTGATTAGGAGTCTTACATCAGCAGTCAACACAGGGAAGCCAAAATGGTGATTATTCAGTCACCCTTATGATCACCTTTGTATACACACGAATTATTTACATAGTACAGGGTACTTACACACTTGTTAATTAAACCCTGCTTTTTTCATTCAGTTATATCCCCCAGATCTCTTGAGAGCATGTAATCCTTCCAATGGCATTTATTTCACACTCATGCCATATTCTGTTTAATATTATCTTTCATTGTGTAAATAGAAAATACTTCTGTGCAGAATACTTTTGGGAAAGGATTCCTTCACACTGAGAGTTTCTTTTGAGAAAGATGGGTGATCCATCTGTTTTGAATATTGATGTCCAGAATCCCCAGGAACCCTCAAATTTTATACAGCTACACCATTTTCTACCTACTCTTCCATTTTCAGTGTGGCATGCTTATTTCATCCTTTCTTAATTTTGCCCCTTGGTCTTTGTTCTGAGGTTCTGTGTTCCACTGTAGGATAATACAGATCCTAAATTAACAAAATTTTGACTCCAGAAAAAGACCGCAAGGCTCCATTGTGATACAAATGATCAGCAACATAAATTGCTCATCACTCACTGTTCATCACATTCTCTGAAGAGCACCAAAAATAAGACACTTATTTATAAATAGCTCAGCCTGCTAGATTCCAGTGAAACTGAATTTCATATCTTCCCACCATTTTGACAGTGCATATAAATATGTAACATGTAGTTATGTGAAAGTTAGCTCTACCGCGATGTCCTCCGTGGGCATTCGCAGCCCTTACAGGTTACAGCAAAAGAATAAATGGCAAATTGAGACTTGTGGTGGGATGCAGCGTGCCACATGATTAGCATAAGAAAGATGCTTTGCTTGATGACGAATGGGAACTTGTTGCCCAGATCATACTGCTCTTGTATTCCTCCCCAGAAGTGTACTTTTAAGAGGAAAACAAAGTGAAAATTCACAGTGACTAATACGTCTGATAATTACAGACGTTTTTTTCTACCTGAAAAACACCTTAAATTTCTGGAACAAGCACAAACAACATAAGCATTAGGAATAACTGCATCCCAGAGCTTTCCAAAAAATGTATGAAAAAAACTCTTCCTTTTACTTCACTGAGGTTGAATAGGGACCGGCTAGCGATACGGTTTTGGTTGTTTGGCTAAACCATATGATTTTTTTTTTGCTCTTCCAATCTGATAAACACAGGAATTGAAGATATACATGGAAGCTGGAACTTGCAAATACTGCAAGTATTCAATGTTGCTGTTCATTTTCTATGAGCATTTGTCCTAGTGTAATTTGATTACTGGAATGTTCATGAAAAGCAAATGTTGAGAACAAGAACAGCTGAAGCGAATCATATCATTCATGTGAGTATCTATGTGTTGTTTCTGATGCAATTGCTGTAATTAAAAAAAACAAACCAATATATTCAGACTTCCTGTTCATTTAAGTGTGGTATGGCTTTGCTTAGGGTAAGGAACTAGTCCAACAGGATCTGTGACTTGTTGCTGTGATAATAAAACTATATTCATAAGCGAACTTAACATTTCTATCAACTTTAACCTTTAATTTTAGCTGACTTTGCCTTATTTTCACCAGAGAGTTCCCTTCACTTACACATTTACAGAAAGCCATTCACTGACTAAGATCAAAGATAATTCAGGCAATTCATCTTTTTTGTGCATCTGTATTATACCAGCACTATGGGAGCAAATGCTTATCTTCCGAGAGTCATCTAAAATTGTTACAATCTTATTAGAGAATAATAAGCAGCAAAATGGCTTATTATTGTCAATAAGGGGGAGAAATGAGTGTGCAGTCTAACCATTGAACAGGGAACTCAAATGGGAAATTCAGTCTTCTCCAACACGCTTCAGATTTTATGGGAAAATACATGTGGGCTGAGTACTGGAATAGTTACTGGTCTGCCAGTCCAGGCATGGAGGAGTCCAGCTGAATTTCCTTGCTTTGTCAGAAGTTTTCTGCGGAACATGAAAAGTTGTCCAAGGCTGTCAAAACCAGCAGCAACCCATCACCTGTCTGTAACTCCACGCTGAGTCTGCGTGCCTGTTTGACCACTGCCCAATGTAACGCCGATGTTGTTGCCATTGGAGCTGTTGTGCGGTGCTGCGGCATCCATCGTATTTTAAGAGTATTAGCAGTGAGGGGAAGAAACAGCCAACCCAGAGAGCAAGTTCCCTGCTGTGCGTGGAATCTTTTTTAGCAGAGGACTTTATCTGACCTGAGCGGTGCTTCCAGTCACACGGCATGGGCCAGGAGACTGGCGCTGCCCTCCTGGTAGGGTAGTTCCCCTTGCCTTCACCGTGAGCTTAGAGGACATTGTTCCAACAGCCTTCACACCTCTTTGCCTGGTGTCTTCCCCCCAGTTTAACAGTCTGCATATGTGTCAGTTGGTGTGCTCAAGCATCTGTAAAATCTTCAGTCATTTTAAGAGTGGTCTCCAAACGTTGCTTACCTTTCAGAAAAGAAGAGCAGACCTTTCACAGAAGGTCCTGCTTTCTGTGAGCATTTCTCTCTCCCTAGTATTCTCACAGCTGGCTGGCTGTTTCTCTCCAATTTAATAATAATATAACCCGATGTTCTGTGTGGTACCTGGTAAAGGGTATTAAGCAGGGAATTTTACAGGGTATTTCAGTACTCTTGCTCAGACGGGGCAGTGCAGTCTCTGTGTCAATGCAAAATATCAAAGCAATATTACATCAAAATTCAGTGCTTACGGTTTTTCACCTTCCTTAGTTTCATCGCAGGTCACTGAAATGTGTAGAAGTACCAGTTATCTTTTGGAAAAATGACTAAGAATTGCATTCAAGTGCTAGCATCATGTAAACAGAGAAAACTGAAATGGGCAAAGCAAAAACTACTTTCCTGTTTCTTTAGGGAATATACGTTTTTTGTGATTTTTCTATTATAGGCTCTCTCCCTGAAGCAATACCGTTTCCTGCAGAGAAAGACAGCAGCTTTGATCATACATTCTTGCCAAACTCGTAGGAGCAGTGGTCTGTCGTCCCTTCCTTCCAGGTTGTCTGGGGGAATCAGATACTCCTCTGCAACACTTCCCCGTGTTCAGAGAGTTAAAAAGAATCGCGGCGCCAGAAATAGTCGATGTGAATTCCTCATCCCTAGGCTTGGTTCACCAGACTCTGCAGAGTCATCGCGGAGTATTTGCGTGGAGATAGATAGATGCAAACGTCTTGCTGAGATTAGTGAGACATGACACTTTTGTATTTTATCGCAAGCGCTTATCCATGTCGAACTCCCAGGGCGCGCTTCATTTTCACTGGTTCTTACCCTCTCCTTTAGGAGGATACAATCACCCACTCAAGAAGCAGAAATAGTGCATGACTAACTATGTCATGGAACAAATGATTAACACTAAGTAGTTTGTGCTAGCTGTTTGCAAACAATCCACGTGCCGACAATTATGCTGAAGCAATTTTGTGAATACCTAACTGAATGCGTTTTGCATAACTCGAGACTGGCTCCCAGATCATTAAATTCACAACTTCTGTCGTGTTTGTTAAATTCCTAAATGCCATTATTTCTTCTAGTCCGTAGAACTGGTAGTGCTAGACTCAACAGCGATACTAGTCTGTAGCGCTGAACTGGTGAAGGCTGTAGGAAGGGTGGTGGCTCCGGTGAATTAACGATGTGCCGTTCAAAACAAGTTAGGGTTGCTGTGCTTTTAAGAGTTTATAAGCTGCAAAGTGCAGAGGAGGGCAGTGGTATGCAGGCAGATCCATTAATACATGTGATGCTTTCGGATTTGCAGCTACGCAAATAAAGATGCTGTTTGCCCCAGCTGCACTCAGCCTACCTGCAGAGAGCTTGGTCTGGCTGCCCGAGTGTGTCAGAGTGCTTGTGGAATTCGTTATCAGGCGCTGAGGGCCTCTTCGTCAGCTGTGATCACTCATGAGTCATCTGCTGATGTCATGTTTAAAGAGCTGACCTAGACAGAGCATAGCATCCATACGCATCATCACGTGGGCCCAGGCAAGAAGAGCTGAGCTGTGAGGAAGAAAATGTCTCATATGTCAGTAGGAAGCTCAGGCACAGGACACAGTTTATTGACTCATTTGATTCAGAGAATTTGAGGTCCTTTTGACTTACAGAAATGTGCAGCCTTTCCAGATCCTAACGCACAAAGCTCTTAAAAAAATAAATACCCAACATACTTGGGTAATTGGTGCTTTGCAGTGAGCGTAGTGTTTTTCAGCTGTCACAGAGCTGTGCAAATCCTACATAACTTTAAGGAGGAGACATATTTTGTAAGAGGGAGATACAGAGGCAGTAGAAATTTAAAGGGATTGCAGCAGAGAAGGTAGAGCCAGTACTGAAAAGAAAACTAGGTTTGTAAAGGCCTTTCCCCTCATCTCTGTGCTGCAAAGCGTTCTTCCCATCAATAACATCCAGCCTGTGAAATCGCTGCTGTTACTTTCATTGCCTTTTCATACATGAAACCAACCCCTATTAACCTGCCACAACAGTTTTTTCCCTTTCCCCATCAAGAAATGTAAAGTAGCAGTACAAATAAGTTTTTGCATAAATAGGTAGGATGAAGCACTTTATTTACAGTGAAGTAAATTTGGTATTTAATTCCATCACAGCAGTTTGTCCAGCTACTCCTCACTATTTTTTTCTACAAGGGTAAAAAGTATATTAAACTTCCCCAACACCAAAGGCTTTGCTAGTAAGAGCATTATGCTGAGTTATTTTTGTCCGTATGCTGTGGAGTTTCTCATTAACTAGGGAAGATCTTTTATGTCTGATGCAGTATGGACTTCCAGATCTTTTTTTCGATGCTGTGCTGTTTATGTAGCTCTCCAGCGGCTGCGGCGCTGGCCTCTGCTGCAGAGCTTGCCCCCAGGCTGCTCACTGAGCAGCAGTGGCATAGCAAAAAGGGAGGGAAGGCTGTACGGCACAAAGCTCGCTCTTTACGATAGAGCGGGTGCAGCCGGAGCGGTTGTTGAGGTCCTTTGCCACCAGTAGTGATTTCTCCATACGGTGCTCATGCAATTGCAGCAGGAAAGTGATTTAGAGGGGAAGGCTGATGAGCATCTGCTGACAGCATGATACTGGGACCAACTGCACTTGCCACAGGCAGAGCCAGAGGAAAAGAGAATGAATTACTTGTTCTGGCCAGTACCAGTGTCTCATGCTAGTGCTAGCTTCTGGTGAGTGATGCTGTCAGACAACAGTACGAATCCTCGGTACAGCCAGATGGCCCCATCAAGCTGTCTTTCCCAGTGTGCGTGGTCACATATTTATCTCCAGCCTGTGCCCACTATCACATACTACATACGTTTGGACGGATGCATTGCTTAAAACCTACAAAGTAGCAATTACTGCTCCACTGAGTCCAAACTCGGTGGCCAGCGCAAAGGAGGGATAAAGAAGTATCATTCTATTTTGTAGTGATTTACAAGCTCTGTGCAATCACTTCATTGCTGCTCTAAATGTCCATGCTAGGTGCAGAGTAAAAGAAAACCTGGTAGCAGTAATCTATGCAAATATTTGTGCATAGTAGAGAGGTGATGGTATTGTGTATTTTTCTGTCAAGCGTTCAGATGAAAGCAGAAAATTGAGTCAGAACTAGGAGCTGTAAACGTTCACTTGATGGTCTTGCACGTTATAAATCACAGGATGAAACAGGCAGGGGTGGTGATTTTTGATGTATTCTCCCAACCCTCACCACAATAATTGCTGAAAACCACTTTCTGCTCATTGAAGTACCTGCTAGAGTAAGGTCTCATTTCATAACTCTGTACCCAGGACTCTTTTGGAATATGATGGATAACTAGTAAGTTGATGATCCATTTAGAACCAATGAGGAAATCACAGTATCCAAATGCTTGCAGACTTGGGTTCCTGATGCGGAAAGTGTCAGTGGGATGGGTAACACTTCCAGACAAAGGACAGACCAGTGCACTGTGAGTGGCATAATGGTACAAAGTCCCAAATTATTTAACAATAACTCATAAAATAAATGGCTGTTTGTTAACTTTGCAAATTTATTTATCTATTGAGGCAGCTGTGACTAGCATGGGAAAGAATAGGAGCTTTGAGCCCTAGATTCTGCTTCTGGCAAAATCTTGGTATATTCTCCAAGACATGTAACTTAAACTCTTCTTTTTTCCTTCTTTTTTTCCCCTCTGATCCCTCCATGTGTAAAAGGGTGTGAAATATTTATCTTGCTGTAAGCCTTAAGATGGGCAGAGAGACATTTCACAAAGGGGCGAGAAGCCTGGCACTGCCGCGGTGGTGATCTGTACCCCCGGGCACTGCGGAGGGGTTTATCCGCATTTTACAGAGAGGGGTTTTCTTGCAAAGGGAGCACAAGACAAGGCAGGGATTTCAAACCAGATCGCTCAGTTTCTATATTCGACAGCCAGCCAGGGCCCCTTCCTCCTCCTCCTCCTCCTCGTCCTCCACCTCCTCTCCCTGTGCGCCTTGGTAACAGGCTCTGCGCTGTCACACACTTTTGTGGGTAGTTGCTATACACTTTACTGGAAACTCAAATGCTTTTGGCTGTGGATGCGGGGGTTAGGCTCTTCCTGACTACAGGATCATGCCTTATTTTGTGTTTTGCATGCCCAGAAAAGCAATTTACAAACACTGCAACAAAACTCCTAAATTTCACAGTTCTCTCTTGGGATATGTTTTTGGTTTTTTCTGTGTGGGTTTTTTTTTTTTTATTGTAATGCGTTAATTCAGAACTGGGAAGAAAAATAGGGAGCAGTGATTAAAAAATTTACAGTGAGTATAAGCCAGCAGGCTTTGCTGCATTTTCAAAAGTCACATTCTGGTCTTCTCTTGAAAGACAGTAAATCTGCAGCTGAGGAGCTAACAAACATCACACCTCCCAGTTTATTTATTTTCTCCTCCCGCAACAGCTGCTGCTGTTGAGCAGCACTTTATTTTCTTTATGCAAACAAACTTCCTCCTGCTGAGGAAAATAGCTTCCCTGCGTGGCACGATTAGCGAAAGGTGCACAGTGAGGCGAGGGTGCCAGTGCGGGGTGAGACCCCCCATTCCGGCCGGCAGGGCAGCATCGTGGGCTTTGGGTAGGCAGCAAGTGGCATTTCTTGGCCACGCAGGATGGCGAGTCCTGGCGGCTGGTCCCCTCTGTCAACTCCCTGCCCCACCGCACACAGAGTGTATTTGTTTTTATGAGGTGCTCGATTTTTCAATTTTTTTTAACCCTGCTCACCCCCTGCCCTGAGAGCCAATTATAACTCTTCTTCCTAATTTCACGTCTTTCTAATTACATCCTTGGTGTATTAAAAAAGAAACCTCAAGTGGAGATGTTTAAATTCTGTTCCTGATTTTAAGCTAAGCAAGTACACACAAGAATTCACCTTAGACGCATGATTTAAATGTGTAGCCTCAGAAAGATGTACCAACTAACTTAATCTACCCTGGCCTCATTTAAGAGAGTTAAGAGATCAGTCTTTGCAAGCTTAATTCTCAGCTTTCTTTTATATGAAAAATCAATATAGAACAAAATGCACCTGTAGGTAAAATTAATCCTGTGGAACATGCCCAGAGCAAGGCCCAGCAGAAGAGGAGGCGATGATGAGCTGGTGCTGGCTTTCTGTGGAACAGGACACAGGTCAGGATTAATTTCTCCCACTGCTGTTTTAACACACACAGCTGTCATTACGGTGACTTCTCCATGCACAACTGCCTGCAGCACAGCCTGTGGGTATTTCTCCGACGGGCAGGGACCCGTAGAGACGAAGAGGCTGACTTGGTCGCGGGTCATTGTCCTCGAGGAGCAGCACCCAGAGCCCTGCGAGGAGTGCAGGGAGTCCCACCGCAGCCAGGGCTGTCCCGTGTCTGGTGGTGCTGCCTGTAGCAGGGCAGCCTTGCACACCGAATCCTGAGTGTCGGTTTGTAGCATTGGCATAGGGCGAACGGGGGAGGTTTCTTTGTTGAATCGCCACCTCTTTCCCCATTTGTCCACAAGATCAAATGGCCTGTTTTCACTCTGCTGAGCTGTGAACACCGGATGGGGTTGCGCAGCCTGTTGGTAGGCATAGTCGTTGGTAAAAACAATAAGATGCTGGGGCGCAGGAACTGAGGGTGTGGGGTATGCAAGTGCTCAGGAAGAGTTGAAGACACTTTCAAGCCATGCTGGAATTGGACTGGTGAGTGAAAACAGTGCTCCAGATTTTATTCCTTGCTGCAGGTGTTAATGGTGGATAAAATCTAATTGGATTAAATGCTGTGTGGGTACACCAGGTGCATATCAGAAAGGACCATAGCTGCTTTTGTAAAATGGGATCAAACTTCTTTTACCAACATTACATGAATCAGTCTTCTCCATACCCTCTGTCCTTATGTTCTACATTTTTTTCCAGAATGAAGTTCTATTTGTTCAGACAGAATTATACTCATGCCTGAAGATCTACGTAACATAGAAAGCGTACTCATAGCCTGTTTTGCTTGTGAAAAAGTAGCATTTTCTAGTGGTATGCTGCAACGTGTCAGTCTTGCTGATGGGAAGGTGGAAATTGCTGTAACAGGGCAAGGATGGGAATGCCCTTCTGAGAGTCCCTTACCCTCAGGAGCCTGGCAGTGGTGACGTGCCAAGGAGCCCAGTGTGGAGCTATGCTTGGCAATGAGCTTTGTAATTACAGCCGTGGTTGCCAAATTCTCTGTCAGCTCTTGCACTATGTTAACAGTAGTCCTCAAGAGCGAGACATCAGAGCAAACAGCGCATACAATTAACGTGAGCTTTAGAAACCCTTTCTATATACAAAGCTAATTAAAGTCCTAGCAGTCTTATCAAAGTAGTATTATGGGTCCCAATGGTGGTAACACTTATAGGCAAATTATCCATGTACTACAGCTCATTCTCAGTAAAGGTACAGTTCAAATTGTTGTGCATGCAGCTCCTGAATCTCTTTTCTCAGATGCTGGGCTCATCCCTCCGTGCACCGGGTCCTGCGGACAGCATCACAAATCTTTAGGGAGACAGACCAAGTAACAACCCACACCTCCCTGTTTTCAGGGGGTGGGGGTTGTTAGTGACCAGTCATCTGTGTCCCAGGATCTCTAAAGGGAAGAGTCTTATTGTAATGGTGGGAGTTTCTTCCTCCTCCGGGTTTGCTTTTGGTCACTTCTGTGTTTTTGTTGATGCTGACTGCATGTCTGCTGTATTTACTTGCCCATTCCTCAACTGTTTGCAGTTCTTCCTTATATCCAGATTTGTGGTATCTAGTACGTATTACATATTGGATACTTGTTCTTCACTCTCCGTGAACTCAGTTTAACTCGGCTCTTAAGGTTTCAGTCTCCTAGTGACCAGTAGCTGACCATTGGCGAGTTGTGATTTTTAGCCCTGGCAGCTCTGGTGCCATCCTGTGCTTGCAGTGTTAAGGCTTCTGCTATCATCCTGTGATAGCACTGCTGGGGATCCTTAATACAACTATGTTTATTTTTTTCAGCAGCCTTTGAACTGCGATTTCTTGATAATCCAAGTAACATCATGTTACTGCAGCCTGATCACACTGATATCCTTGATCTAGAGTCATTAGTAATCACTCTGAAAGACTAAGAAGAGTTCTTGCATTAGCAGAAACACACACACAGAGTGCTCTGGTAGCTACTTAAACAGCACACTGGTGTGTTATCAGAATTTCTTTACCACAGTGTCTTCCTGCAGATGTTAGGAGTGCCAGGACCAAGGAGGCAGAGCTCAGCAAGCCCTAAGTGTACACACTGTCTGTCTGCTCACAGGTGCTGCCACGATTTTGATTCTGCTGCTGTCAAAAGCTGAATTGCTACCTGCCCTCAGGAACAAAAGACTGGGGGGGAAAAGCTCTTTCCCTGTGCATTGCCTGAATAACACACGTGGGAAAACTCAGACTGGAGGTGTTTTAAAACAGAGCCCTTCTGACTGATGGCCAGGATGTAAAAAGCACCAATGTTTCTGAGGTGCTTCTCAGCAGAAAGGCACACAAATGCCCCAAGACAGTCTGCTGGAGAGCTTTGAGTAAGCTGGATGCCATGCCTCCATAAGGGAAGGATTAAATTCTGCTAAATGCTATTTTCCAACCATTCAGATCTATAGTGGTGTTCAGAAGAACCCCAAAAAGATATGCCTCTGTGGAACAGCAACTGTGTTTTGCATCCTTTACAAGTGTGGGAAGACTTGTAATGGGGTAACTGCAGCACAAATGCTAAATGAGAAATCCTGCTCAAAAATATGACAGTCTAGATGAGGCCAGCCATAAGAAAATGTGTTGCTGGGAAATGGCATTAGAAAGAAAGCCTGGGATAGAGCTAGCCAAGATCTTGCTCTTGCTGGCAAGTGCTCACTTGTGAGAAATCCGTAACAGTGTTGAGCTTCTATAAAATAATACCATGTGGTAATAAATGTCCGTTGTGGCTAATATTCACACTCAGTATCTCCTGGCATCTTTTACCCAAACATTTGTAAAGGCTTTGCAGACATTGATTACAATACTTTAGCACTTCGGAGCGAAAGTCACAGACGTGGACTGGGCCACCTGTTTCTCCCATTTGAAGCATACCACGGAGCAGAGGTGGTTCTCGAGAGTTTCGCATTGCCATTTTAATGACAGAGGAAAGCTTATCATGGAGAATTAGCGCAGCTCCCACTGATCTATTTGTATTAGCAACCATCTGTCTTTTAAGTATAATGACAAATTTTAGGGAAGGAAAAACTATTTTGGCTCTTGGCATCTGTATGAACTTTAAATGCTGGATTTTCTTTTTCCTCCTGGAGCAAAGAACACCTTGAAGTTTCTGAAGCAGTATTACTTATGATAATTTATAAGTGGCTATAAAGATAAATAATGGGTCTTACTTTCCAAGAACAGCTGAAAGTTCACATTTTATATTGCCTCTTTGACCTTGTAGAGAGCTGTACATATTCAGATTAGTTTGGAGTATTTGTATGTAGGCATTAGAGATGCTAAGCAACCTCAAGTTACGACTGTCTGGTCTAACGAGAGAAATAATTTTCAGGACAAAGTCAGTCAAGACTTAAATTAATCTAACTTCTGGTTTTGTGGTTTTTAAAATCAACAGTCAGTGCCTTGTTAGGATCTGCTCGTCAGCATTGCCTGGACAGATGACAGGCTTCTTTTGCTTCAGGAATCAGGACAGCTCTGGCTAGTCTAAGCTGTTTTTTCCACGACAGGGCTGTTGGGGGACCAGGACAGAGCCCAGGAGCAGCACAACACCTGCACCCAGCTCCTGGTCCCCTTCACAGTGGCGTGGCAGGATGACTGCCTGCCCCGTGCAGCGCTTGTATGGCTGTGGAAACTGCAGAATGGATTTTGAGAAAAAAACCTGGATGCTTCACCCTTGGCTGTGGGAACCTGTGGGTGCATGGCCTCCTGGCTGCAGTCTCCCCATGGGCAGAGCGTGTTTCTTGATGCAGCTGGGAGGCAGAGGTGCTGGAGCTCACCTTCCCTCTGGATCACACCTTCCCTCTGGACCTCACCTTCCCTCTGGACCTCACCTTCCCTCTGGAGCTCACTGGCTGGATGCCGTACAGTGGGTGGCTCAGCAGCTGGCCGGGCAGGGCAGCAAGACCTCTCCATCCAAAGTCTTTCCTGCAGTCTGTTAGCTGCCAACATGAAATCCTCCTTGAAGCATTGCGGTTTCAACAGTAAGGCAGATGTTAGAAAAATGAAATAACATTTCTTAGCATCTTTTTTGACGGCATGGAAGGAAGTAGCAATAGTTGTGCCTGTAGCCTTTAGGGAACTGGGTTTTAAGCCTAAATTTTGTAATTTCAACCATGGCAGAAAGAGCTTCCCAGTTTCTGAAGCTGTGGCATCAGCTTGCTCACAGCTGCCATTTAGCTCTGTTTGTAAAGCTGTGAGTCCCCACAGTGGCACTGTAAGCCAGAAGGCTTTTTGTTTCTTCATTCAGTGAAGCTTTCTCTGATGTAATTATACAACTTGTTTTCTCTTTTGTGTTTCTTACCATAAATACATATTTGAGCACTGCCTTTACCCCCGAGAGTCAGAGGGGAATAATGCTTTCTGTGTATTATTTTCTTTTACACATTTAGCAAAAGAATATTCACATCTATGCTTTTAAGTCTGCTAGTGAAGCTATCATAATGTCAAATAAAATGTCATTGTGACCATGCCTAATTAGCATTACAAATTTGGTTGAAGAGATAAATGGCCAGATCCTTCAGGGTGTGAGTCCGTCCCGCTCCAGGCATTCATGCTCACAAGATTTACGAGGGCTAAGAATGGGTCTACAGACTACTGAAACGGAGGCTTGAAAAATACTGCATTAATGAAATGCAAATCATGTTTCAGTTGTTAAATGAACCTGCTATCTCAGGTGTCTCAGGCAGTGAAACTGTAAAACTGCTCTGGTCAGAATACAAAAAGCAAATAAGTCGTTACAGTCTCTGCTTAATATTCCATGAATGGCTTTGTCCAAAGCCCACTGAAAGTCAGTGGAAAGACTGCTGGTATCTGATCCAAAGGCGATTAGTCAGAAATTAAGGATTCTAGGCCTGCTCTTTACCCAGTAAACACTGAAATCAGTTGATCATGGCTGGTTTATAAAACAGGAGCTAATGATGTGCTATAAAAAATTAAGCTCTCATAGATGTAGAAGATGTTTTTGCTAGTGACTCTGTGTAAATGCAAACACATTATTAAAAATAGATCACAATTAACATTATTCCAATGAAGTTTAATTGTCTGTGTAATTTGAAAAATTGATGCAAGTCATATCATCTTTAATAACAGCTTAAAGTCAAATTTAAACAAAGCAATTGAATTTCCATTTGAGCCTTAATTGTCAGTTTAACTGAAATACTCAAACTTTACTAATTTCCAGAGTGAGGTAGTGAAGAAGTTTGGCTAAGAACTTTGATAAGGATAGATGGGCAGAGTTCAGTACAGTGATACTGTCTCATAAATCTTCTGTTCCATGAGAAGTACAAAGTTATACACATCTAAACTATCATTTAAGTTGTCGGAAGCTTTTGCTATGAAATTATGCTGTCTCAGTGATTGCTACTGAATGACTGAATAAGCAATTTTTGGAAGTTCCTCATTAAAAAGCAATAATTGTTAATAAAATTATATAAATCAATAAAAATGTGCAAAAGCATTAAGAACACTGTAATATCAAAGGCGGTATACTGATACGAGACTTCTGTGTAATTTGGGGGGGGAGGGGTAGGGGGCTGTATGTTCATCTGCATCCTACAAATGACAAACCTTCCAAAATAAGATATTAAATCCAAACATCTCCAAATATCTCCACATCCTTTCCTAAAAGGATGTTCTTTTGCATATAAAACTGGGGAAGTCAACTAACCACTGACTAGATGAGGCCAGAGTTCTTCTTGGTTGAGCTGTGAAAGCCCATCAAGTATCCCCTTCCCCCAGTCCCAGTACAACACAAACACTAACCACTGTTCCTCCCCAGTGTCTACAGGAGTGTTTGTGTCGTGGGCTGAGAATTAGCTGAAAGTTAAGCAGAACACAAACACCTAGTGACTGAATTTTACGTTTATTACTATATCAGAAGAATTCTGAGGGCAGGTTTGCAGTCCCAGTACACTTAATAAACGATAGAGATTGTGTTTGCTACTTTTTCAGGGCTGAACGTTTATCTTTCAAGTACATAAAGAGGGAATTTAGCAACTAATAAATCACAGTGCTGCTAAGTGCTCATGTAGATAGATCCATGGGCTTTTGAAAGTGATGGCTGAAGCACACAGATGGTTTCACACCAAGAATCACTTTTAAAAGCAGCCTCAGTCTAAGCCAGGTTATCCCAAATCCATCTCCATTCAGTGAAGGAGCAGTGTCTCAACACCAAAGCAGTCTGTTGGACCACATTGACACACCTAAGCGTATTGCATGTAAGACAGGGACCAACATTAGAGCTCCTGAGGACAAAGTCTGTAACTGCACTGAGTCCAGCGCTGCACCTGAGAATACCAAGGCAGCTGGAAGCTGCCTTCACCTGTGCTACTGAGTAAAATTATGTCCAGTTTTATGGCCCTGAGGCAGAGTTTCACTTTCCCTGGACTGTGTGTGCTTGCTGCTATGTTTGCTTTGGGCCCGATGTAATGCCCAGTGACCCTAAGGTTTAATTTTTACTTTTTGTGTATCTTTATCAGTTTAAAGTGTTTTAATACTGGAAGAACTGTTCTGTAGACAAGCAGAAGCAGTCTTACATATGTGAAACTGTTCGTATGAGCTGGGTTTAGCATGAGGACATAGAGGTCTTCAAAGATCTAAACCCGCCAGGTAAGATGGAGAGCCAGTTCTCATGCAGTCTGATCTCTACTGCCTGCTGGGAGGGATCCCCAGAATATGCTAGGACCCAAACTGCCAGTGCATGGTAGGAGAACGCTAACTGGCATGCACCAAAACCAGACCAGGGACAAACTAAGCAGTACAAATGCTCAGGTTTGTTTCCTGGGGCTGTTCTACTCAACAGTATGGACACAGCTGTTATTGATGACTTCTGTCACTCATCAGCACATGGTTCTGTTCTGCATCCAGTAGATTATTTTTTTTTTTAATATATCCGTGCCAATACCATAATAGCTATAGTACTACGCTTGGGATGCTATGCTTCTGAATGTACTAAAGACACTTGCTCTTCCTTGTACAGGTGTGGTCAGGTTGTGTGTTATCATTTATACATGCAAAATGTTCTGTGTATATTGAATGACTCATTCTCTAACACTCAACTAAGCCAATAGGCTTGCAAAGTTTTGCTGATTGAAGGCAGATCATCATGTAAAAAGTGTTCATACTTTTGCTTGATCTTGGACAGAGAGGACAGAAGGAAAATCCTTTCTACTCTCTTCCATTTGCAGTGAGAGACAAAGTAGAGTTAATTTACCTCATAATCTTATAACCTCAGGAAAAAAAGGTTTGTTTTGGGTCAGTTTGCAGAGACTACTTTATTCAAATCAACCTCCCAAACCCAGATATTACAGAATCACAGAATCACAGAATGGTAGGGGTTGGAAGGGACCTCTGTGGGTCATCAAGTCCAACCCTCCTGCCGAAGCAGGGTCACCTACAGTAGGCTGCACAGGACCACGTCCAGGCGGGTCTTGAATATCTCCAGAGAAGGAGACTCCACAACCTCCCTGGCTAGCCTGTTCCAGTGCTCCGTCACCCTCAGAGGGAAGAAGTTCTTCCTCATATTCAGACGGAACTTCCTGTGCCTCAGTTTGTGTCCATTGCCCCTTGTCCTGTCACTGGACACCACTGAAAAGAGTTTGGCCCCATCCTCCTGACACCCACCCTTCAGATATTTATAAGCATTTATAAGGTCCGCTCGCAGCCTTCTCTTCTTCAGGCTGAACAAGCCCAGCTCCCTCAGCCTTTCCTCGTAGGAGAGATGTTCCAGTCCACTCACAATCCTTGTAGCCCTCCGCTGGACTCTCTCCAGTAGCTCTTCATCTTTCTTGAACTGGGGAGCCCAGAACTGGACACAGTACTCCAGATGAGGCCTCACCAGGGCAGTGTAGAGGGGAAGGAGAACCTCCCTCGACCTACTGGCCACGCTCCTCCTAATGCACCCCAGAATGCCATTGGCCTTCTTGGCAGCCAGGGCACATTGCTCGCTCATGGTCAACCTATTGTCCACCAGGACACCCAGGTCCCTCTTCGCAGAGCTGCTCTCCAGCAGGTCCGCCCCAAGCCTGTACTGGTGCATGAGGTTGTTCCTCCCCAGGTGCAGGACCCTGCATTTGCCTTTGTTGAACCTCATCAGGTTCCTCTCTGCCCAACTTTCCAGCCTATCCAGGTCACGCTGAATGGCAGCACAGCTTTCTGGTGTATCCACCACACCTCCCAGTTTGGTGTCATCAGCAAACTTGCTGAGGGTACATTCTAACTCTTCATCCAGGTCGTTGATGAAGAAGTTAAACAAGGCTGGGCCCAGTACTGACCCCTGAGGGACACCACTAGTTACCAGCCTCCAACTAGACTCAGCGCCGCTGATGACAACCCTCTGATTTCTGCCATTCAGCCAGTTCTCAATCCACCTCACTGACCACTCATCCAGCCCATACTTCCTGAGCTTATATTGTATATTATGAACAATGCTTTTTTTTTTCCTGAACTAATCATGTATTTTAATTAATAGGGAATGTTTTCCAGCATAGAACTCACAGTCTGCACAGCTTAGCTCCTTGTGTGTTCAGTAACTTGTCTGTTATCGAAGAGTCCATCCTCTTGTGTCTTGTTGGCAGCACATGATGTGTATTGATCGTGGACAGTGATCTATTTAATTAGCTTATTCATGTGTCTGTGTGAAAAAAGACCACAGGTACCAAAACTAAGAGACAGCAAAAAGAGCTGAGAACATCTTCAATTACAGTATTTTCTTTATCAAGCTCTGAATTTAAATGATCTGCTCTGGAAAACAGATGACGAGTTCATGTAACTGCAAATTAACACAATGAAGGCTTGCTGCTTATAAATGGCGTTTAGCTCTTTGTTGGTTTTTTTTTCATCATTCCACCCCTTACATCTGTATTGGAGAGTTTAGGGTTTTACTTTAGTAAAACTAGTGCAAATTGAACAATTATCATATTATTCCAAATTCAGAATTATATTTATAAGATCCATAAATACTGGAGCCTATAATGAACAGTAAAATACTACTAAAATCAAAATTACAGATTTTATACCAATTTTAAACACAGTAAAGGTTTGATCCCTCTTATATGTAATACATGTTTACTACTGAAAATGTGAGAGAATGAAGAACAGACCATAAGTGTTTAGTAACTCAGTGAATAGAAAGATAAAATTCAGGTAAATAGAAAGATAAAATTCAGGTACCTGTGTAGGATAAGATATGATTTGAGGGCATATGAATACAGACAAAAGATGATAAAGTCACAACAAAGATCTGACAAACCACATGATGCATTGAAACAGATATCATAATTCACATTTTTTGAACAGTCTCATGGCTGGAATAAAATGCCATTGTAAAGCAAAATAACTTTTTTTAGCAAAACTACACTGAAGACTGTGAAGTTCTTAGCTGAAACCAAAAGTTGGAACAATATCTAATGTGCTAGCTGAAGGCCTGATAGCAACATTTTGGTAGAGCATAGAATTATTTCATAGCAAAATGCCAGAAATTGCTTGGATTCTCTGATTTTTTTCTTCCTTACTTAATCTGTAGATAAAAATTAACTTTATTTTTGGGACCAGGGAAGGGGGAGGAATAAGAGTAAGGGAAAAGTATTTATGGACCAAATAATAAGAAAGGAAGAGATATTTACTATAAGAGAACAGATTAATTAGCCTCAAATCCTTCCTCCTTTCCTGGCAAAGATAAAGCCAGGGGCAATGGTGTTGGAAATGTAACAGGTCCAGTTCTGTTATATCATCAAAGATGTGGAAAAAATGCATATGGAATGCTTATTTATCAAATATTGTACAGCTCAGAGATCACAGTCTGCATATCCTAGCCTCTTGTGAGTTCAGAAATCCAGAAGTGTAAGTGGATTGAAAGAAGTACAAATCCTTGAAAACAGACTCGTTAGCGACTACTGAAGTTGGCTCAGACTCTAGCCGAGGCAGCCCACGAATCACAGTCCATTTAAGCTGCGGGTATAAGAATCATAGAATCGTAGAATCATAGAATGCTTTGGGTTGGAAGGGACCTTTAGACGTCATCTAGCCCAACTCCCCTGCAGTGAGCAGGGACATCTTCAACCAGATCAGGTTGCTCAGAGCCCCCTCCAACCTGGCCTTGAATGTTTCCAGGGATGGGGCCTCCACTACTTCTCTGGGCAACCTGAGCCAGTGTTTCACCACTCTCAGTGTAAAAAATTTCTTTCTTATACCTAGTCTGAATCTACCCTCCCTTAGTTTAAAGCCATTGCTCCTTGTCCTGTCACAGGAGGCCCTGCTGAAAAGATTGTCCCCATCTTTCTTATAAGCTCCCTTTAAGTACTGAAAGGCTGCAGTAAGGTCTCCCTGGAGCGTTGTCTTCTCCAGGCTGGACAACCCCAACTCTCTCAGCCTTTCCTTGTAGGAGAGGTGCCCCAGCCCTCAGATCATCTTTTTGGCCCTCCCCTGGACCAGCTCCAACAGCTCCATGTCCTATGAGACATGGACCTGTTTCCCTGTTTCTCACACAGTTCTCGTGGTTGACAGGAGATTACTTTGGAGTTAATAAGTGAATAAAAATTAAGGAAACTCATTAACTTTAGATCCAGCACGTTTCTGATCAGTTGTCTTTTATATTTTTAACGACAGAATCCCCTTCACCTGCAGATGAGTTTAGAAAACTCACTGAGTTCTGATGCTGACGTCACTTTCTCAATCCTTGCAATGAACAACTGGTATAATTTCAGCCTGATGCTATGCCAGGAGGAATGGAACATCACAGATTTTCTCTTCCTCACACAACAGAGCTCCAAGTTCCACCTGGGATCCATTATAAATATCACAGCAAACCTCACTTCAGCCAGTGACCTACTGAATTACTTACAGTTTTACCTGGAGGGCATCAAAGACACAGTGTCTACCATGGTGATGTTTGGATGTGACATGGAAAAAACACGGAGGATTTTTGAAATAACCACACAGTTTGGTGTGATGCCTCCAGAACTTCACTGGATTATTGGGGATTCACAGAACGTGGAAGAGCTGAGGACAGAAGGTTTGCCACTCGGTCTCATTGCTCATGGCAAGACAACACAGTCAGTCTTTGAGCATTATGTACAGGATGCAATGGAGCTGGTAGCAAGAGCTGTAGCAGCAGCCACCATGATTCAACCTGAACTAGCTCTTATTCCAAGTACGATGAATTGCATGGACACAGATGAAAGGAAGATCCCTTCAGGGCAGTATTTGTCAAAGTAAGTTTTTCCTTTTTCTTTTCTCTTTTTTGTAGCTAATATTTGTGGTATACAAGAAAAATAATTTTCCTCCCCACCATTCTCAGTGGCTTAGCTATCTTGCTGTTAACCTCCGTAATACACACATTTGTTGAAATGTTTCCTCCTGTCTCATTACTTCCAGGCAAACAACGAAAGTTAAACTTGGCCACAGGGGGAGATTAAACCGGTTGCAGAAGAAGGCACTGTTCCACAGAGGCAGAGATCACATAGCTTACTATAGGCTAGGTTACAGACTGTGCTCTCAAAGTATCTTATATTTACGTTTACGCATGTAAGACGGAAAAGTCAGGGCTAGTGTCAAATTCTCTGAGGTGTTGAGATACCTGAGAGAATATAAAACACAGTAAGAATATTTTCGCTACCAAAGCAATCAGAGAGTATAAAAGCAGATGTATAGCCCTTACTAATATGCTTCCATAGAAAAGAAACAAACAAATAAAATGCATCTTTACCACCTCAGAGGCCACTGCTGCTGGTGCTGGTGCTCAAAACTACACAGTGCTCTCTCTCTGCTCTCTCTGTTGCTTGGTGTGGGAGGCTACTCTTTCAGCTTCTGCTAACACTATTCATGTAGACCGCTGCACGTCACTATACTGAAGTTATTCCCCAAACCGCCTGGGGATTCACGTCTAGAAATATTCTGTGTTTTAACATGAAAGGAAAAATGGCATGGTTCCTTTTGAACACAAACAAATAAGGCTTTTGCTAAGTGTGTGAATTCATCAGCTAGTTTACATCCAATGACTCTTGCTTGTTTTCCCCCCATTACACCTGGTTTTCAGCCTACAGATTTTGTTGAATGGAGTCAGGATAAAAGTTCTTGAAGCTTTTTGTATCTTTGTAGCTTTTTTTTAAACAATACCTGAGATATGTCTTCACAATAATGTGGTAAACAGCACTGCTCAAAACACAACCATTTGAGACCCCAACAGTTCCTTAGTCAGCACTCATCCATAACTTGGGGGTCAAAACCCCGATTTCCAAGAAGTGAAACAAGGCTTGGGAATAAATGCTGCACTGGCTTGCAATATCCATACTGACTTGTGACACTAATTTTGTCTTATTATTCTGAGTATTTTGACTAGATCATACCTAAGTCCCTGAAAAGTAAAACTCAGCAAGAGGCTTCTTAAAGAAACAGATATTTAAGGACAGTAGTTTTACAGACAGACTTTTTGAGGGTTAAGGAATGGACAAAGAAAAAGGAAAGCAAAATTAAAGCTCTTAAAAGTATTCATGAAAATTATTTGTTCATCATTGCTTTTTACAGAAAGCTACTGTCTGTCTCATGAACAGTCTTGTCTCTTCATCTCAGTAAAGTTATTGTGGGAAAGAAAAAGGATCTTATGCTTAGCAATTTTTCCCTTGGCATGTGCTTGTGGACCCTATTAAAGACAGAATAACAGGTTAGATAAACCCTTGTCCTGAATCACTGCGGCTGTTTTTATAGTGTGTAAGTGAGACAGGTAGCTGATGGCCAGTACTGATGTACTTCAGATAGCAGCATAACTATTAATTCTGAGTGGTACCAATAATTTCTGAGGCATGAAGCACTGATGGGTGGCTTAACTCTGACTGACCTTGTCCATTACATGAGTGCTTTTAGGCAAGTGGTACATTTCCAAAGATGAAACTTTTATCCGGTGCTTAATTGAGTGTCTACTAATGGGGGTGTTTTTCTGTCTGAATGAACCATCTGTCTTGATCTGTAGCCTTGGAGCTGCGGTGGGCGGGGATGGAGAAGGCACAGTGACACAGACCTTCACCTCCCTTCACTGCAGTGTCATTAAACAGCAGTCCCACAAGCTGCCACAGCTGACACCTGGGCTTTCATTGCCAACACTGCACTCATATGTGGGCTCTGCAGACATTTAAATACCACCCAAGAACAGAATAATGACTGTGAAGAAGACCAAGATCTGGTCTATGGCAAAGCATGCTTTTACCTGTATGGATGTGGATATGGATGTGGATATAGATGTACAAGCCCCTGAAGATTATACCTGTTGTAAGTCTCCATCCTTCATTCATCTTATGATGAGATTGATTCCCTGGTTGATACCTGCCGGCTCGTGGGAGCATCCTTGTTGATGGAATGAGGCATTAAAATTTCAAAACCTCATCTTGTCTTACAGCTTTAACTCTGCTTTTGGGTAGTTTCAGCAGCCTGCTATTTGCTTGCCCATTCTAGTTCTTGCCTCCAGTAAACCTTCCAAAAAGGATGTGGAATGACCAAGCCATCAGGCTTGAAAGAAAATGAAATCATTTATTGAAATCGTTCTTAAAGGTACTACAAATATATCGCTGCTGGACTCTAATAAGCTGTTCTTACAACAAAGCACATGGAAAGCAAATAAAGCTGAAATGAGCAAGTGACACACTTTGGACTCATTGGTCAAACTGAAGTGACACTAGTAACGCTTTGAGATGGCTATCATATCGACATAGCATCAAGGAAGTTCATTCAGTTGTCAGACTTGAGGATCTGGCCCTCCACATTCTGAAAGTTGTACATGTCTTTCTATACAAATCTGTCAGTGGCCCTGCTGAGAAGATAGTGCTCAGATATTGCCAATGTCTCTATGCAATACTCAGCACTTGTAGTTCCCAAAGATTCACACTAGATTGCTGGCCTACATAATGTAGTCAGATCCTCTTATCTACTTCCTAGAGTTATTGAGTAAGGGAGTTTTTATGTGAAGTCCCTGGCATGAGTTTCTCTAGTGTTGCATACAGCGTATGCAAATAATTAGCAGCCATAGCCACTCACATATAAAACAAAGTGTTGTTAAAAATGTATCTCCCACATGGTTCCCCTCATTTATTTTGATTAATTTTCTGTCACTACCAAAAATATAGAACATGTAAATCAGCTGCAAAAGTAAGCCACTAACTTGATAAGGTAGGGAAGTCATACGTTTAAATGCCACTGAATCTCTCAGGTAACTGCTTCTAACACAATTCAGCCACAGGACAGGTACAGAGGGCTCGATTCACTCTCACAGGTACACTTATTTCTACAGTGAAAGTCAGAAAACACAGTGCATAAATTCCACTGTTCTCATTTTACCTGCAGAAAATAAATCTAATGCATTATTCCACAGCTTCATCTACTCCCAAAGCACCTGGTCTGCAGCATTCAGATATCCAAGTCTGTGCAGTAGTAGCAACGCAGGGCCAAATTTGTCAGAACTTTGCTAGCTTATTCCATCTGAGGGCTTGTCTCCCTCAGTTTTGGCATTTTGTGAACTGTTAACACTATTTTCCACACTTAAACAATTATTTCAGATTTTTACATACAGACCCATCTACACATGCAATGGTTTTACTGCTGCTGTCATAGTGATGACTTCAGTATATAAGCCCAACAAGGCTTGTAAGGAAGAAGTTGCACAATTTCTTACAAAGACTGAGGAGGAGAGATAAAAAACAGGTAAGTTTATGGGCACATAAACCTTTCTTTAGTGCTTAAGATTGACTTCCCTTATAAACTTTTTCTTGGTGATGTTTACATACACAAACATGCAAGTATTCCATCAAATATGAAACACAGGGTAGGAGGAAAGGACTCCTTAACAGTGGCAGACACCACGAATGAAGTTACGATATCATTTAGCTAACAGTAGACTAAATGGTAAAGAATTTTAAAAATGAGAACCACATTTATGCATCTGTCACATTCATAAATACCTATGTGTGTTTTTAGGCATAATTTTCAGGCCCAAGTTAACACCCGTACAGATCAATTGCTTTTGACAGTATTGGCTGTATCATCTTTCTCCAAACTCAACCTACTCAAAATAGCCTGCATAGGAAGAATTTTGAAGCCATCTCAGAGAAGGCTGTCACATACACAACCACACTCAAGACTGTATTATTTAGTTTTGTACATTTACCCTTTGCTGGGGTCAAAAAATTGATACGATCTTGAGACATACATAGTCCAGAGTTTCAGCTACTGAAACTCCCATCAAAAATCAGCAAAAGTCATCAAAACAGAGGGTAGAGACCAGGTATAAGTCTGCGTGCACACACACTTGCTGTGGATTTATCCTTTTCAGATCAATTTAAGGTTATTTTTTATCCACTCAAACTACTGATAAGCAATTAACACTACTTAAAGTTTATGTATTGCTTATTTAGGCTGGAATGACTGCTATAGCCTTTATACTTATTCCAATACTTGCTTTCATCTAATTCCCACAATAATGTGAGGTGTTATATTCTACTATGACAGCTAAATAGTCTGTCTTCTGAATGCCTCTTACTGAAAAATATGTGCCTGACTTACCTTATACTATATGAGGTGCAATTTAACTCAGGTTTTTTTTAATGGAATCACCACACTAAGACTTATACAGCCCTTGCAAAATGCATAGCAGCTTTCTTATTAACAGAGTGCAGTTCAGCTGGTCATGGTGTTTACACTAAAAAGGATTTTCTTATAACACTTATTTCCTGCTCAGTTCCCTGCTCCTTTGTCCGCGTCATTTTAGCCCCTTTGATAATGACCAGAAGCTGAATTCAACATACAGGGAGGACAACTACTAGCAAACATTGCCACCCAATACAAAGCAAATACTGAACTTTATTGTGAATGTCTGGAATAGTAAAAGCCCAGAAATCTCAATGCAAAATGTGCAGCGCAAAGCTGACATACTTCATGAGATTTGCTACAATGTCAAAATTGCACTTTTAAGAACATTTCTTTTGCACATATTTTAAGAAACTCTTTTTTTTTTTTCGTAAGAATTAAAACTGAATGTCCTAGAACAACCATCTTTCACTGAGTCCTTTTCTTCATTCTGAAGTGGCTAACAGTGATTTACCAATGCCAAATTTGCATTTTTGAATCCAGATTGGTTCACTTCAGAGTGTTTGAAAGCTGTTGACAGCACTTCAGTAGCCTCTCTTATGTAAGCTAGATCTGGCTGAGATTATAGGATTTTTCTTGGAAGGACTTTTCATACATAATTTCCACTCTTCCATTTTCATACATATTTTTATCTAGGAAACTGACTACAGATCTGCTGAGTTCAGCTTAGAAATAACCTGTGTTTCACAGAATCACAGAATCACAGAATCACAGAATAGTAGGGGTTGGAAGGGACCTCTGTGGGTCATCTAGTCCAACCCTCCTGCCGAAGCAGGGTCACCTACAGCAGGCTGCACAGGACCTTGTCCAGGCGGGTCTTGAATATCTCCAGAGAAGGAGACTCCACAACCTCCCTGGGCAGCCTGTTCCAGTGCTCCGTCACCCTCAGAGGGAAGAAGTTCTTCCTCATGTTCAGACGGAACTTCCTGTGCCTCAGTTTGTGCCCATTGCTCCTTGTCCTGTCACTGGGCACCACTGAAAAGAGCTTGACCCCATCCTCCTGACACCCACCCTTCAGATATTTATAAGCATTTATAAGGTCCCCTCGCAGCCTTCTCTTCTTCAGGCTGAACAAGCCCAGCTCCCTCAGCCTCTCCTCGTAGGGGAGATGTTCCAGTCCCCTCATCATCCTTGTAGCCCTCCGCTGGACTCTCTCCTGTAGCTCTTCATCTTTCTTGAAGTGGGGAGCCCAGAACTGGACACAGTACTCCAGATGAGGCCTCACCAGGGCAGTGTAGAGGGGAAGGAGAACCTCCCTCGTCCTGCTGGCCACACTCTTCTTAATGCACCCCAGAATGCCATTGGCCTTCTTGGCAGCCAGGGCACACTGCTGGCTCATGGTTAACCTGTCGTCCACCAGGACACCCAGGTCCCTCTCCACAGAGCTGCTCTCCAGCAGGTCCACCCCAAGCCTGTACTGATGCATGGGGTTGTTCCTCCCCAGGTGCAGGACCCTGCATTTGCCTTTGTTGAACCTCATCAGGTTCCTCTCTGCCCAACTTTCCAGCCTATCCAGGTCACGCTGAATGGCAGCACAGCCTTCCGGTGTGTCTACCACACCTCCCAGTTTGGTGTCATCAGCAAACTTGCTGAGGGTACATTCTAACTCTTCATCCAGGTCGTTGATGAAGAAATTAAACAAGACTGGGCCCAGTACTGACCCCTGAGGGACACCACTAGTTACCAGCCTCCAACTAGACTCAGCGCCGCTGATGACAACCCTCTGAGTTCTGCCATTCAGCCAGTTCTCAATCCACTTCACCGACCACTCATTCAGCCCACACTTCCTGAGCTTCCCTAGGAGGATATCATGGGAGATTGTGTCGAAAGCTTTGCTGAAGTCGAGGTAGACAACATCCACGGCTCTCCCTTCGTCTACCCAGCCAGTCATATCATCGTAGAAAGCTATTAGATTGGTCAGGCATGATTTCTCCTTGGTGAATCCATGCTGACTACTCCTGATAACCTTCTTTCTTCTTCATTAATTTATGAGGCAAAGGTAACTGAAAAAACTGGTGTTCTCTCACTCATTTTTTCTAATAAGTAAATGAATATTTTTGCTGAAGATTTTTCATTTACATTAGGTAATATGTATAGGAGAGCATTCCTAAGTACTTTAGTCATAAATTAAGTGGTTTGTTCATCATGCCATAGGAAAGCTATTAATGATCCAGGTGTTCAAAAACATCCCTTATCCTCTTAAACAGAAATTCATGGTGTCTGTATATGCTTTAGCATGATGACTTAGTTGTTTGCTTCTGTTTACTCTGCTTTCTTCCTCAAACAGGTTTTTGGCCAACACAACTTTTGACGGTCTCAGTGGCCACATTAAGGTGAAAGGCTCCTCCATTATCAGCTCAGAGAACAACTTCTTCATCTGGAATTTGCAGCACGACCCTGTTGGGAACCCAATGTGGACTCGTCTGGGGAGTTGGCAAGAAGGAAAGATAGTCATGGACTATGGGATATGGCCAGAACAGGCCCAGAGACGTAAAAATCACATGCAACATCCCACCCGGCTGCACCTCAGAGTGGTAACTCTCATTGAGCATCCATTTGTCTTTACAAGAGATGTAGATGAGGAAGGTCTTTGCCCAGCTGGGCAGCTGTGCCTGGATCCTTTGACCAATGATTCAGCCGTGCTGGATAACCTGTTTGAAATCCTTCAAGGAGGCAATGACACCGTTCCCATTGAGCTGAAGAAGTGCTGCTATGGCTACTGCATTGACCTGCTGGAGAAGCTAGCTGAGGATATGAATTTTGAGTTTGACTTGTACATTGTTGGTGATGGAAAATATGGAGCCTGGAAGAACGGCCACTGGACAGGGCTAGTGGGAGACCTTCTTGCTGGCACAGCTCACATGGCAGTGACATCATTTAGCATTAACACTGCCCGCAGCCAGGTGATTGATTTCACCAGCCCTTTTTTTTCCACCAGCTTGGGCATCTTGGTGAGGACCAGAGACACAGCAGCTCCTATTGGAGCCTTTATGTGGCCACTTCACTGGACTATGTGGCTGGGGATATTTGTGGCTCTCCACATCACAGCTATATTCCTCACCTTATATGAATGGAAAAGTCCTTTTGGGATGACCCCCAAGGGAAGGAATAGGAACAAAGTCTTCTCTTTCTCCTCTGCCCTGAATGTCTGCTATGCGATCTTGTTTGGAAGAACAGCTGCCATCAAACCCCCCAAGTGCTGGACTGGAAGGTTTTTAATGAATCTCTGGGCTATTTTCTGTCTGTTTTGTTTGTCGACGTACACAGCTAACCTAGCTGCTGTCATGGTAGGAGAGAAGATCTACGAAGAGCTTTCTGGAATACATGACCCAAAGGTAAAGCATGTCTGTTGTTATTAACTCAGCCTTTTCTTCTTCCCAGTCAAAATTCACTGTTGCATAATTTATGGTTTCTAATAAAATCAAAAAGCAATCTATGTGCAAACAGCAGCTGGACTACAATTAGTTACCACCTGACGGCACTTCAGTAGAAAAGCTCAATGAGAGAGGATCTTGAAATATCCATAGAAGTGTAGGGGAGGGATTTCAAAGGTAGAGGGTGAGGGGGAAGGTGAAGGATTTTGGTGCTGCCCACTGCAGAGAAGGAAAGTGGCTTCTACATGCAGATTAAGGGTTTTATTTCAGTTCTCAAGTCCCTTTGGCTGTAGTTGTTTGGATCAATTGGATGATTTGGGTCATCATGAGGTCTGCTCAAACAAAACAACCACATAGCATGAAGACAAAACCACTGATGTTCTAGGTAGGATTTTGCAAGTATTTCACGGGCCATAATGGTACTTACAGAGGCATTACTGGCAAAATTCCCCATGAATGCTAAATCAAATGGAACAGAACTGAAATCTTTCAAAACATCCTCCCTTCTGCTTCAAAACCATGGAATTCATAAAAGAGGTCAGAAATTTGATTTACAATGTTGTTTCTGCTGGGGAACTATCACGGGAGGAGACACATTAAGTTGTAGACAACCCATCTGCAAATACCTTTTGCTAAGGCAAGGAAAAAGGTAGAAGTGGGACTGCCTTCACCAGCTATCTTCCTCACTCCCAAGGGGGTATGAAGGAATCTTCAGGTGGAATTTAAGTCCAGTAGTTTTATAAGACTATTCTGATTTTATTTACCACTAAGTAATAATCATGAAAATGTGTGCAGAATGGTTTGTAGAGATGCATGGCTGCAGGTGACACAAGAGCAGGCATCCTCTTCATATGACAGTCACTCTAGGGGACAGGGTGGCAACAGCAAATTTCCCTTGTTTGTTTGATACTTTCTTCAGTGAAGGTGTGATTGTATTGTCCACAGTTTTATAATCATGACCATATCTGCTGGTACATAGCTTTGAAACCACCCACCATTAATTTGTCTCAGGTGACTGAATTGATACAACATTGTGCCACTGGAAGAAGTCATTTTAAGAAGTCAAGAACTGAAGATTTATTTTGGTTTCATAAATTGTGTAGATAAAAATTACATATGTCCCTCCAGACAGCAAAGGCCAAACTGCATCTGTTATGTTAGTAAAACCTTGTATTCATACTAATGACCATACAGTTTTGACTTTGTCAGTATGACTTCTGAGTCATTTCCTCCAACGTTACATAGAGTGTTTCTACCAATAATATTTTAAACAAAGAACAATACTTTTATGGCTGGCCTGAGGCGCTCTAAAACTGATTTATGGCTTAAAGCAAATTGTTACTAATAATCTGCCCTTCCCCTCCCAGAAAAAAAACAAAAACATAAATGCTACATCAATAACTTCATCAGTTTAAGCCACAAAAGTCAAGGCATCATGTATTTGTTTTATTCAGAGCATTGTGAATAAGCAAATGAGTGCTTTTGGATTAATTTCCCCAGTTCCAGGCATATCTCGGTTACAGCCATTGTTGTGTGAGACATAATATTGGCTCATAATTCATTGGAAAATGATGCTAGTCCTCTACTTTTTGCATGGGCATCACCTAATCCATCAAATCAAATCATATCACATTACATCCTATTTTTCTGCATCATTATTGTGACACACAGGGAGTTCCTAATACAGGTATTGGAAATTTTTGCAACTGCAAGGAAAAGACATTGTTCTAAAGCTGAACTGTAAAACTTGACTGTGGAGTTGCAAAAATGGAGCGCAGAGTATTGAAGCATGTCAGGTGCTGCAAACACAGGTCTTAGTCCTGAACAGAAACACTGATGACTCATGGTTAGTAACCTCAGTGATCCTATTAAATCAGTGGCATTACTGGACTTTCCTATACAGGCACTTCTCTGCTCATGGACTAGATCTAAGCTTCTGAGGAGTTACCAGTTTCCAATGTGGGAATAAGACAAGGCAGATTTTATGGAAGAGGATTGCCTGCCATTACATGAACTACAAAATAGTTTCATATATTTCATTCGTGCATTTTCTTCCACAGCCTTATCCTGTAAGAGTAGTTGTAATAGAAAATGTACTGGTTTAACCTTTTCTTACACAAAGCCCGAGCTGTGCTCATTCAAAGTTCAGGCTGGCAGTCACAAACAGCAAATCCCATCTGAGACTGCAAACAGTCAGGAAGTAAGGCAAGGTGGGAAAAACTAAAAGTTTTTTTCAAGATTAGAAACCTGGTATCTAAAGTCAGTATTGCCAGGAATATCTGTGCTCTCTCTTCCGGTTAAGAAAAAAAAAAAAAGGCAAGGCTAGATACAGCCTGAAAAAATAGTATCTGCCTTTCTAGAAAAATTCCTATTACGACAGTGATGTTTAATTGACCATGTAGCAGTGTTTTAGCAGTTGCTCATTGCAGCTGAGCAAAGGAAACATGGTCCTCCTGTGTTGCTGAGGTCTCAAAGGTGCAACATTTTCATCAGAAGTCAAAAGAAAATGAGTTGCAGTACAACCACTAATCACAAGGTTAAGTGGAATACAAAATTAGAGATATCTCAGCTGGACCTTTAAAGGCACTAACGATGCAGAAGTAGAAGAAAGGGAATATAGAAATATCATCACACTGCTGAAGGGAGCTGAAAAGCTGCTGACAGGGCAGTGAGGCAAGACAAACCAGAGCAGAAGGCAAGCAATGGGAGGCAGGGTAGTTAAGTTCCAGGAATATGTATTGAATTTTGGAAACTTAGTGTGTATTTTTCATGTAAGAATCTTAAGTGTGGGTCACTAAAGCCAAATATTGGGAGTATTCATCAAAGCTGGCTACTGCCTTTATTAGGTCACATTTCAGGTGGCTTTTTATGGTGGGATCTACAACATAGCCAGTAAGTTGCAGAAATATTAAAGCAACGTCCTGCCACCTTAAAATCTTACTCTTCTAAGAGAATGGACAATTTTGGGCCACAGCTGTCCCCTCTCCCCCAGTATTTTAATCTTACACATTTTGAACCATCATCTCTTGCCAGTGGAAACCGGCAAACACAGCTTTTGGGGAAGAAGCTCACCTGAAGATGTTCAGTCTGCTGTCTGGGCACAAGAGGATAGCTACAGGATGAACGTGCCAGTTACTGGGATGAAAGTTGCAGCAGTGTCCTGATTCCCACTCAAGAAGCTCGCTACAGCACATGGCAAAAAGACATTTAAAAGCTAGTTTACAAATAGAGGAGATAGAGGCAGAAGAAAAGCATTGTTATTTGGACCATTTTATACTGCTTTTATCCCCTCTCTCATTTGAATTGCAGAGGTAGTTTTTGTCCTAATGTCACCTCTCTGGATGCACAAAAAACTACAACATTCCTCTTTGTCAGAGTGCTTGGCGGACCAGGTACACTGTTGTACGAGTTGACTTCTTTACAAGGTTACTTACTTAGCCTACAGGCATGCAAACCGGCAGCCTGCCTTTGGGCTGGTCTGATCATGTTCTACCTACCTGTAATGGCCTGGAGACACCTGGCTTTATTCCTGACATCTCCCAAACCTGCTTATCACCCTGCTGATTGTATAGCTCCTTAGCCCCTTCGTGATGACAGTATACTCAGCTATAGTTGAAAAACCCGCCACTCAAAGTTTTTATCCTTTACTGGGGCCAATGCACATTTTCACAGTGGCAAGACTACGTTGCAACAGGTAACTCCTTAAAACAGAGCTGATTCTAGAGGAACACGTAGGTATGCAGATGGGGACAGGTAAGTGTAGGACAGCTGGCCACTGTCGTCTTTTTGCTGGTTGACAGGAGGTGACTGCATTACAGATCTACAGCAGCAAGCTGAGTACACAGCCTCACAGGCACAGGCTAGGCAGAGAAGAGGAACATTGATAAGCAAGGGGCTCTGGGTACAAAAAAGAGAATTTGTTACCATTCTGCTTCAGAAGCATCTGTCTTTATGGCTGTTGTCGCTTTTAGCTAGTCTTGTGACAAATCCGGATATTTTGTGTTCCAGTTTCCCAGTATGGTTTCCATAAAGCAGTACTATGTGCGTGTAATCTAGGTCTCAGTGCTACAGACAAGCAAAAGAAGAAATTATCTGTGAGTACCTAGCAGTGTCAGTGCCTTCCTTTGCCCAGCAAGCCTGCAACTAAGGCCTGGATCCAGTAAAACTCTTCATTATCAAATCATAAAATAGGGTCTGGTATTACACGATCTCCCCAGGGAGTGGGCTGTTTTAGTGACAAGGGGGCTTGAGCAGGGACTTTGCTTCCAGGCTTCTAATGCAGGAGCACATGTTGGAGATGCACCGTAAAGTCAGGAGCATGTCGAGTAGTTCAGATTGTCTGAGGCAGAATAATTGTGAAAGGCCAGAGGACAGAAGAAACATTTCAAACATGCCAACAAGAAAGCATACAACAGCAGAAGCTGAGGAGCTGGAAAGATTTTCCATAAGGTAGTCCAATATCTGGCCTTTCTTTCTGCTAAAAGTGTCATTCTTTCAACAATGTAATGAGCTTTTCAGGTACTATTGTCACTTCTGTGGCAGCTGTCAGCCTTTCTTTGCCTTCTCTAGGATGCACTTGAAGTAGCTATGCCTTTTAATTTACTATGGTTATATTTTTACTTCTCTCGATCACTTTACCTTCAAAACACCCTTTGACAATGTTCCTTTCCACATTGTATTTTGATAGAAAAATATGAAACCTGTTGAGATTCATTTAACAAAAAGGGCTACACCTGTGAATCTCACCATCAGCAATATCATTGTCTTATCTCACCTAACTTTACATGTCTGCAGTGGAGACATTACATATGATTTACTCAGTCTAATACGCTTTTACAGTTAGTTGGGAGAGTAGGCACATTTGGCTGCTGTTCAAGACACTTACTTCAGGACGAGATCACCCACACCATTCCCTGGAAGTACCTGCTTCTCTCCATCATGCATCACGGTGTACTAGCGTGGCCAGCACTGATGTCTCACAAACACTGTAGAAGCCCCAGGGAATACACTGCAGACACCTACAATCACCCTGAGAGGCCCCATCCAGCAAGTCTTTTCAACAGCCTTGGTGTGCTTTGGGATTAATCCTCAGAAGTCTCTGCTTCTCAGTTAATTTAGAGGCATTATGGCCATTATTACATCAGTTAAACAGTCCAGAAATACCAACTGGCAGTAACTGCAGATGAGCTTTAGCAATACCAAACCATACAAAAGGAAAGGTCCAGCCACTTTACAGACGTTTTTCATCATTAGAGCCATGATTCAAATACCCCTGCATTTAATGGTAATTTCCCTCAAGTTCAGCAAGCTTGAGAGTGAGACCATAACTCTTGTGTGTTTAATGATAAATTTTCTTCCTGAAAAAAAGGAAGTCCTGTAAGAATTACACTGAAGAAAATGCTCTTAAAGACAGCCATGGTCTTTCACAGCAGCAACCTAAGATGAATCATTATAAGGAGTACCACTTGCACTGCTGTGTATTAAATATATAATGAAATAGCATGTATTCAAATATGCATTAAATGCATTAAATTGTATAGCAAAAAAACAAGCAACAAACTCAGTGGAGTTAACAGAAATGTTACTGCTCCCTTGGGCTTTAGTATCTGTACAGGACTGCAGGATTCTTTTCTTTTTACAGTTAAAAGAAGTTGGCTGCAAAAACTATAGAGTGTGTGTTTCTGTGCAGGAAGTCATTGGACACAGGAAGGTCATGACTCACAATATCACAGCGTGCTAATTAATACATGGTGCTTTTCTGAGTATTAACGAGTCAATGAAGGATATGAACTCGAGAGGACTTTTAAGTGTCGCAGAGACCAAAGTGAAAAAATCTCAAAGGAGAAATTAAGTATCAAACTCCAGTCAGAATAAAGAACAGGCGTTGCAGAGCAATCTCATAAAGGATGAAAGACACTTGCAATTTAGAGAGGTGAAATCTTGGCTTCTTTAGCTTCTCAATGCAATTTATGGTGGTGAACACGCGACTTGTTTAGATTCCCCATCACGTCGTTAAACCTTTCTTGTAAATTTACGGCTTTAGAGGCTCAGAATCTGTATAGTTCAGATTTTTATCATTCTGATATCCAGTTTATCAGATCATGCACTGCAGTGTTCTCAAATCAAGTTTCCTTTCCCATCAAGATCTGCTTTTTTATGTCTTCTTGCCAACAGTTATCTTTTTGGTATCTTTGCATATTAACCACTACTGCTCCAGGTCTTCACTGACATAGATTGCCTTGTACTGTCACCTGCTGTCTTGGCCACTCTTTATCTTACCATGCTACTTGTTTGATCCAGAGAATGTAGGGGTAGGGGTGGAAGGGAGGAAGTCCTGCCGCCTTCGTTCCATGTGATGCAGGTCATGAATGTTGTTCTTTCAGCACCAGAAGGAAATAATGTGTTCTAGAATTTTCCCAGCTGTATTCACATCGCTGTCTTACTCTCAAGCTGCAGTATACCTGTATGTCCTGTGGTTTTAAAAAAAAGGCAAGCGAACCCACCACCAGAAATAGCAACTGCATCATAGGTGAGGCTCAGACTCTTGCAAGAAATAATGCAAGCAGAGAAATATAAAGAGAAGATGTTTCTAAAGTAACTGGCAAAGAGGAGCAGAGAACAGTGAAAATGCATAAGGTTGATCTTACTGCCTGGCAGATAGAAGATCATCGCACAACTGACTTAGCAGCACTGAGAATTTTTATTGTTGTTCACAAAAGTCACAGCCATTGTGATCTATAAACAGAGACCTGGATACTAGCTTGGCTCACTGTCCTATTGACAGAAGTCGTCAGTCAGCTCCTGCAATGATCCGCTGGATTTCAGGGATGCCAAGGGGTCAAGCGCTTTAGAAAAAAAGTCGTTTTCACTGAGTACAGTAAGATTTGACTGAACACCAGGTAAAGTCAAATAGTGTTGTCCATATTCCACTGTGCAAGAGGTCAAGGTATCCAAATGAGCCCATCATTTTTCTTTTACACTTCATGCTTAACACATGCCTTGCTGTTCCAAACAGATTCCAAGACAGAAAAATAGAACATTGAATTCGAATGTTGGATCTGTCAGTAACAAAGGGACTCCTTCTGACTTACGTTCATTTGATGCTGTTGAACCAAAAGCCAACAGCAAATGAATGTTTAAGAAATTAGGGCTGCACTGGTAGACAGTTCCACAATCTGCAATTGCAAACCTCTTCGTCCTAGTAACTGGTGACCCATTTGCAACACGAAACCATTGTCTGTTCCTTTCCTGGAAAACAGAGCACTAGCCATGCCTTATGAGTTTAGAGAGTGTCACCACAGAGGACTGTGCTCATGCCTTGTACCTGGGGGTCAATTGCAAGATGGCCAGGGGGCAGGAGGACTGCCAGGGTTGCCCTAATGAACCAGCAACAGACAGAACAGGAGAAATCTGTAAGAAAAAGGATTTGAAAGATGATTGTTTTGAAGACGAGAAGGCTACCTGCACTTTAAGCTACTGTCACAGACAGAGCACTGGAACAGGCTGCCCAGGGAGGTTGTGGAGTCTCCATCTCTGGAGATATTCAAGACCCGCCTGGACAAGGTCCTCTACAACCTACTGTAGGTGACCCTGCTTTGGCAGGAGGGTTGGACTACATGACCCACAGAGGTCACTTCCAACCCCTACCATTCTGTGATTCTGTGATTCCCCCTCCAGCCCTCAGCTGGTGGTAGAGGACTGTGATAACTTTTCATCTGCAGACCTGAGACTCAGGATGGAAGGACAAGAGGGATTATTTAACCAGACATCTCCCATGTCTCTTTGGTAGTTTGAGCATGTATTCAGCCAAACAGTTCTCCTTCCGTCGCCTCTAATTTGAAAAGGACTTCACCTGCCCTAGAGCAGCATTAGCCCTATTTTACAGGTAGGAAACGGAAGAACACCCATCGATGAAGTGACTCAGCCTGGAGCATTTTTACAGCTGCTTTGTGCTGCTGAAGTACAACACTGATCTATTGTCTGTTGGGAATTACATCCTTTTTTTTTCCTCCAATAATTTACGCTTACTATGTTATGTTTCTCAGCTCTCCTGGAGAAAATTCCAGCTCAAAGATCCCTCTGTCCAGAAAACTCCTTAAGTGCTATTAAGAAACAGGGATAAACACACCATTAAGTTCATAATCACCAGAGTTCTGTTCTTATCAAGCTTTTTGTACTAAGACACCATCCAGCAACTCAGTCAGCAGGGCGATTTTCAGAAATTAACTTCCCTACGACAGACTAGAGTCACCAGTGTCATCCCTTAGCTGTACAGCTTCTGCAACAAGACAGAGAAGTAGAGCAGATCTTGTAATTAATTATTAGCACTTACACAAGGAGCACCAATACAGGGGCTTTATATTTTTAAACAGAGACCTAAGTCACAATTTTTTTTCATGTATGCTCTTGTTGCAATGCAAGAGAATAAACTGTCAGTACCGGACTCTGCATTTGTTTCTAAATTCAGTTTAGAAACTTACTGCTTATTGACTTCAATGCAGCTGTAAAGATTTATGCCAACTAATGACCTAGCTGAGCTGGATTCAAAGTGACAGGATTTTAGCAAAATTTGACATTATCCTGGCAAGCCAAGAATCGGCTCCACTGACACTTTTTGCAGCAGAGAAGGGAAATGAGCTTTCAAATGTATTCTGCATACACCATCTCCTGGAGGCCCTGGGAACTTCTCAACTTTCCAAGCCTGAGCACATGGGACAGTTTCTGAACAAAGCCTCCACTTCCAGAAGTTCAGCTGTGAATTTTCATCTGCTAAAATCTGAAATTTATGTGCTTCACTGTGAATAGTTTTCTTTTCTTTCATCTCCCTCTGCACTCCATAAATATTCACTAGTTAGTTTTCAAAAACTCTTGCAAATAAGTAGGGAAAAGCCCATGAACAGTTCTGCATTGTTTGGGTTTGTTAAAATTTTGTTTGTTTTGTTCTTTTCACCCTGAAACTTTGTACTAGCAATTACATTTCTTTTATCAGTGAATCATGAGAAATCTATTAGCAGCTAGACAACCACTTAAATGTTTGAGTGCATAAGGCAAGATGAAATGCTATCACTGCATGCACCTAAGACAGAAGACTCATTGCAGAACAGCAGATCTCTGAAAGCATGTCAGTTCTTCACAGTAGAGCAGTCCACTTAATGCTACACCTCTCCAGTGATTAGCAACTGAAACTGAACAATTTTTCAAGATTCTACAGCAGTTCCCTGGCAGAGCTCATGCTGGCACTGGCAGCAACTCAGCTGTTACACGAGGTGTCCATTAAACACTATGCTTGGTGTTACACCAGGTAACCAGCACTATCATGAGGCAGAGCTACTGAAACCTTTTCATAATAATTTTTCCTCAGAAGTTGTTGGAAAAGTTAAAGTGTTTTCAGCCATGTTCCCCCTTTCTATACCCTATTAAAATTAAAAAGAAGTATTGTAGGTGGTGGTAAAAGCTGAATCCATGCTAATTCTGCATCTGACACTGCACCCCACTGTATGCTGGGTTGCCCTCTTCTGATTTCCCTCAAGGAATAATTCATGGAGTTGAATTTTAGAAATAAGAGGCTAACTGAATGAATGATGAAATCGTTTTAATGATTTGAGATGCCAATTAGAAATTGAGTTCCTGAAGCATTTTTCCTCCAGCCAGCTGTCAAGATGCACAGAACAGTCTTGAATCAGATTCTGTGAGGCAGTTAGTGCACCCCATCGATCAAGTACTGGGAAAGCATTTCCTAGATTTCAGTCACTTATGGGTCCATTGCTTATAGAAAATAGCCAGAATTTCAGTTCCCAGCAGTTGCTCTGTTTAGACCTTCCTTGTCTCTTCACAGCTCCCAGCAAGCTCAAACTCCACAGGATCAGAAGGCAATATTCTGTTGCCTGTTTTTTTGAAGTTGACACCATCTTTTCACTGTATTTATATTCTGAACACCTGGGTTTCCTACACACTGCAAGAATACATGACAACCAAGTGTGATGCAAACCTCAAAATGACAGCACACATAACAACCAGGGCACCAAGGAGGGAGAAGTCTTTGAGCCAAATCTTCTAGCTTTGCAGCGCTGAAAGGTCATACAGAAGCAGAACCTGCTAGAAAGACCTCAGAGCCCAATAGCCCAGCTTTGGAATATGTCAAAGTTGACTGCTGGCAGCATCTCATGCATTTTCAGTTTTAAATCCCAGCTTGCATAGGGTATTTCTATGCCTGAATCTTTTCAAGTCTGAGTCTAGGTGTTCTGAGCCTAGTGAATGGCACTGAATGCAATGGCACTGTATTACATAAACAGGAATGTGCCAAGTAATGCAAAATCCCTGACATTTAGGATTTTATTTTCCTGTTTCTGCTCCTGTGGTTTTTATCACATTGGTATTTTCATGCATAATTGGCACCTCAAGCCACAGATGTATGTTTTTCTCAACATCCTCCCAAATAAAATGAATTTTCCACCTCCCACTCAGCAGATGTTTTAACAACAGAAGACAGAAACCAAGAAGATCCAGAAGTAAGGTGCCAAGCCAAGGGAACTGGTAGCTGCAGTATTTGCTTTTGTCAGTAAGCAGCACAAACATAATTTGCCTGGCAGCACAATGCTATACATGGTACAGAAGACTCTGAGAAGTCCCAAAGCTTTTGCTGGCACTGTCAGAGAAGTTCGATGTTCTGTAGAGCTCTTGACTTTATTTAAACACAACATAACCTCCCTGTCTCAGTGCTAAAGTGACCCAACAACAATTTCACCTCCTCAGCACTTGGAGGCATTCACATTACCCCTTGTTTTCCTACACAGTGTAAGAGAATATTACCCCTTGTGTGTTTTCTTACCAATGGTAAGTTTTCTTAAACAGTGAGTCTTGTTCTTGGAAATACTGGCACAGCCCATGCATCCCACAGTACATATGTCCTTAGAGGTCACAGGGACAGCATTGGTGTCCTGATTCCTGAAAGCATACTCACTTCCAAAGTACTTTAGCCTTTCTCCTGCATCTTCATCTTGCACTTGCCAGCAGCATTTCCTAGTCCTCCCTCCCAAGAGCTCTGTCTTCACAGAAGGTGGGTCACTTTCCTCAACCACATGCCCCTGACCTGTGCAGCAAGGTCCTCTGGTCTTGGGATTCCACAGCCCTGAACCTGTGGAGTCAGAGTATTGATTCAAGATGACAAGTGCTCAGCCCCCTCTGGCACAAAATCCCTCTGCTGTGAGCACTCTCATGACCATCTCTTGAGTTTGCCCCATGTACTAACCCAGATCCAAATGGGAGGTCAGCATGTGTCTCACGACACATGTCGACTTCATGTGCAACAGCTTTCTCACAGGAGACTGGCAAGATGTTTCTAAAAATTTGGGGTGCAGCCAGGTAGTATGGCCATTCATGGTATACACCAGTGCTTCAGATACAAAACTCAGTTTACTAATACCAAATCCCTGATCTCCAGTATTTGAGCTTCAGAAAAGATACTGTTGACTGCTAGAGCTTTCCCCTTTTTCGGGAGAGCCACTGATCAGCTTCACTAGATAGCATTTTAACCCCTGAAGGGCATTGGCTTTTAGCTACTCCATTGATATATTCATATACATTGATATATTCATACTCTTACATTTCCCAGGCCATTGGCACCCCCTTACTTCTCCTACTGGGCAGCTCAGCTGGTGCAGTTTGCAGTTCACTGTGGTGCTGCGGTGGCCTTGCTAGCTAACCTTTGAGGGCTGGTTACTTGCTAAACACTAATGAGTCCCACATGGCAGCAATGCTTGGCTCCCATGTATTGCATGGGAAAGGCTGCTTGGGAGTACAGAGTTAGCCTACTGGCTGTGGAGCAATTGTATTCAGGAGCAATGACCTGTTTAAAAAAATGAGCTATTTCCTTTGCTCCCAGGTCTTGAAAAGGGAGATCTGGTAGTTAAAGAGACAAATAAACAGGGATCTATCATCTGTAACCGTAAATATCGTTACATCTTATTCAGTGAATTGCCAAGACAGGACTTCGTTGTCCCCTGAAAGCCTCTCTCTAGGTTGAGACAAACCTTGTTCTTTCAGTTTCTTACAGCCATAGATGTCTGATTTTAGAGGGACCTCGTAAGGTTATCTAAGCTGAGTGCTATGAAAGCTCATGTCTGGAGATGGATCTGCAGCTATTGAATTCATTTATTTTTAATTGTACTTGAATCAGGGCAAATCTCCAGGTACTCTACGGATAAAAAAGTGTCAACAGTTCCTAGTCCCTGTTACCTTCCACACTGACTGTGCTTTGAATGAAAAAACACAGTGAAGTATACACAGAAGTGTAGTCTTCACTTATGAGAAATGCCTATAATTTGGACAGCTATTTCTTCTCAATAAGATAGCTTTTATATTTGGTATTACTGATAAAAAAGCAAGTAGTTCTCCCCCAAATCACCAGTTAAAAAAAAATAATCCACTCTGGATTCTTCAAACGCTGATTTTTCAGGGTTCATGATTTCTCTGAAGCCCTAGGCATTAGGATTCTGTTATTGGTATAAAGGCAGACTCTTTCAATATAGGACACTTAAAAAAACACAAAAGAAACAGAGCATGAGAAAAAGAAAAAAGAAATATAAAAAGAGATGAATAATAAGACCAGACTCACAGGAAGGCTGTGACATTTACCTATCCTGTTGGGACATAGATATTTGTGGTTTCCATCTTTTCACAGAATCTTCCCAGGAGAGGACTACAGAAAGTAAAAAAGCAGCAGTGACAAGTGATGAGTCTTGTTTCCACCACGAAGTTTTTAATCTTCTGTTGAAGCAAGTAACCTGTAGGAGTCTTAGCAGATTAGCAGTGAAGGTATTGCAGGTAGTCCAGTATCTGCTTTTGGCAGCATTTTGCATTGTTAGTCCACGTTTCATATAGCTGCAAGCAAACCTTTTCCTCATGTGGATAAGCAGCAGTAAGAAGAAAATAGAAGCCCCAAAAGACATAGAGAATTAAAATGCTGTTAAGATTTATCCTTCATAAAAGGAGTCAAGAGTCATCAGATACAAAGTTGCAGACACATAATTATGGTTAAGAAAAAGCATGTATTACCAGAAGCAGGAAGAGCACAGGATGCACAGGATCACTAAATAACTTCCCTACATAGACTTTCCAAGACTTCCCACCAGACGTATGTTGCTAGAGACAGGATATTAAGCCAGATGGACTTTTGATCTAATACATATTCCAATGTTGTCATCATCTATGGTGAAATTTGACAATGTGCCCAACACAAAGCAAAGCACGGACAGTCCTCAATAAAGCGTTTGAGACTGCAAACTGCATGGAGGTGCAGTTAACTCTCTCTTTTGTATTAGCCTTTCTTATAAAAACTTAAATATGTAGCTCGATGTAGACATTGGTGACACTCTGAGTGAGGGATACCTTCCAGTGAAGTCAGGCATCAGTAGTTTTTATCTACAGATCAGATGTTGCACTGCAGTTGGCATCACTAGGTCGGCCACAAATACCACAACATCTAAGCTGACTTAGAAGGTGGCAGTATGGTTCAGTGTTGAGACTCAGTGGTTTCTTTGGTCTCTTCACTGAAACTGTCAACAAATAAACCCTCAAAAATAGTACTGACTGTGGCGACTAGCATCTTGGGACATAGAGTGCATGGAGCCCACTCCAAGCTCATAGTTCAAGCAAGCCATCTTCTACGTCTCAAGACTAGACCTAGATTTGAGTTGACAGCATTGTGCTAGAAGTCTCCATGATGTACTGTCACAGCACCGCTCTGTTATTTATGTCTTCTGGCACTTGAATGCTGCTGCCACACTTCCAGGCAAGAACATTTCCCTCTGTGCCCACAGTCCTTCTGGCAGAGCATGCACTATGGCCAGCTCCGGATGGAGGCACACTCTGCATTGCTTGTCCTGTGATCATCCAGACCAGAACACCTCAAAAAACATGTCAAGACTCCCTCCATGCCCACAGTCTTGCATTTACTCACAGGTCCCATTCCTGGGTTGCAGCCCAGGGACTAGATCAGTAGAGAAAAATGTGGAAAGCACCTACCCACTTTCCAGATAAAAATTACCAGTAATGCAGTATATTCATAGCTTCCAGGAAACCAAAATACCACCCAAAAGACCTTTCCCTGTTCCTTTTCAGACTGAACTAGATGACTGTGCGTTTACAGCCTACCTCTATTATTCTTAAAAAAGCTATGAATATTCTTTTGTCCATGGGATCGTTGAAGAGAAGAGTGGGAAAGGTCTGTTGTGTGGCTTTGTATTGCCCTACACTCTGTTTCTCATAAACGATAATGCAGAGATCCAGATGGACCAGTGGAATGCCTCCTTGCTTGGCCTTTGCAAAGCAGAGCATGGCCCTGGTGAGGTCATCTTTGCAAGCTGCTGTGAAGACCATGAGCTTCCTGGGAAGCAAACAAAGCATGACGACGTCAGCCTTAGCTTATTTGGCTTCCTGCACTCTGAAAGTTTCACCTTTTAGAGGCTGGTGCATTGCTGAAGGTTTTCCAATTAGTATGGTCTTGTCAACGCTTGGCCATCTCAAGGAAGTACTTGGTATAGTAGAGGACACCGCCTGACACCTCCATGGCAGTCTGAGAATTTCCCCACAAGTCGCTATATGCTCCAAAGACAAACAGCGTACTTTAGAAACAGAGCTCTGTGAAACTTGTGAACATCCAGACTGGGCTTTAATACAGAAGGTGGAGCCAGTTGTGAAAAGGAAATGACACAGAACTGCAAAACTTGTCTGTATGTGTACAGCCTGGTAATCAAGCTTACAGCTTGGGCTATGCCAAGGGGTATTCTCACTCCTTCTTGCTGGCAGGGGAGACTTTTTGGTGTCCACGACACTTCAGTCCTTAGTTTCTCTGTGGAGTATAGCAGCAAAGACAGCAGCGGTCTGTGGTATGGTGTCTGGGCTTCTAGAAATGAAATGATGGTGCTGTCCTTCGGCAGAAGACTAAATGACATGCTTAAGGGGTCAGTAAAAGACATTCTGCCAAAACAAATCCAGACTGTGGGTCCTTCACTGGCCACCCAGAGCCCCACAAAGTGGATGCTAGCAAGCCTGGAGGCTTCTCACGACAGTGCCTGAAATGTTGACTGGCTTAAAGGCAAGTAAGACAACTAAACACCTAGATTTGGGGGTTCAGGGTGTCTCAAGGGAAAAGTTTTTCACATTTGGAGAAAATCCTGAGAGTACACCAACAGGCTAATCAGTCACCTTGTAAGTCTTTTCAGACTGTTTCTGTGATGTGGAAATCTGACTGCAGGAAAACATCAGAAGCAGGTCTATGAATGCTGAGAATTTCTGACAAACTGTTGACACATAAGACCAAAATACGAGATGTAAACGAGGCAAACGACTCTGCTAATCTGTAATTTCATCTCCTCAGCTCCACCACCCATCCCAAGGGTTTCGCTTTGGAACCGTGCGAGAAAGCAGCGCAGAAGACTATGTGAGGCAGAGCTTCCCAGAGATGCATGAGTACATGCGACGGTACAATGTCCCCACAACCCCGGATGGAGTAGCGGATCTAAAGTGAGCCTCTGCATGCAACAAAGACCAGAATGCACGGCAGTGAGATGGTGATGGGTTTCTCACTTTCAGTGTCACTTATCCCACAAAACAGTCATTGAAGGCAGCGTGACAGATAGAGAAGAAAGCACGCAATTGCCTGTCGGGCGTGATACTTGGACAGCAAGCGAGCGTAGCAGCAGCTGAAGTGTTTCTTGGGGAAACAGTGCTTCGCACTAACTGCTAGTATGCCATGAAGCATGGGCAACATATAAATCGTGGCAGGTTTCTTTGCTTGGGACCCCTTCGTCAGGCAGTGAGAAACATTCAGAAAAAAACATCACAGTCCAAGCAAAACATGCGAATGAAGTTCCTCAGCTTCTCTAGTGTGCTGTGAGGAGAGAAGTTTCTCAGTGAGAAACCTTAAAGTGTTTATCATTAAAGCAAATAGAAGAAGCATTAAACTGATAAGAAGTAATAAACACCAAGTCTTCTTGCTTTAGAGAATCATGGTATAGCTGTGTTTCAGAGACATTTGTGCCTAACAGGCTGGGGTCACACAATCGATTCACTCTGCCAGGAAACAGGAGAGGTTATAATAAGCCTGAAATCATTAATTCATTTTAGACATAGAAGTCACATAACAGATGGTCTGAGAATTTTTCGACAGAAATTTTTTCCTGTTTACGTAGTTTTCCCAGACCCATCCTAATGATAATTAAGATGCGTCGCAGTTCTGGGTTAAAGTGGAATCAATCCATCGAAATCAATGAAGTAATGTAACTTCATGTCAGAACACTCAGACCTTTTAAAGTGACAAGAGTGGAGGTTGCAGTCCCTGGACTAGATGAGAACAGGCACTGCAGCGGTTCTTTTATATCATTTTATGCAAGTGTGCTATTCATAAATGATTATATTAGTAAAATTCAGTCCTCTGTGTTCATGAAGACTGAACACAGAGAACAGCTGGTCTGGGTGAAGGAAATTAATTTACCTTATATTCAAGGAGAAAGGGGGAGAAACACCTTTGTATGAGCTATCCTCCTGCTTTTTTGCTCTAATGACCATAAGTTTCACATCAAAACAAACCAAGACAGCAGCAGTACTTTAGCAATTTTTGATCTTTTCCAATAAAGCTTTGTGCTACCTTTCAGTTGAGTCAAAGTCTAACATATTGTCATATTTTCCATCTTTCAGATCAGTAGTATTTCTGGGAAGCAAAATAAGTCCTGCGTATTAAGTCCTTCATTGTCCTGCTCTAGATGCACAAAGTTTGTATTTTATGCACAATTCCCTTTTTCAAAATACAAATCAGTTTTACATTTAAAATCGCAGTCCCTGGTCTCTGTTTTCATTCACTAATCTTCCAGACAACTGCGTAGATAAATGTTCAGTGAGCATCACTGAGTCATAGACCGTGAAGTGATTCTGTTTCTGACTTTCATGTTGAATACAGGCATGATCCAGAGAAACTTGATGCCTTCATCATGGATAAAGCACTTTTAGATTATGAAGTGTCAATAGATGCCGACTGCAAGCTTCTAACTGTGGGAAAACCCTTTGCCATTGAAGGTAATATCAGTTTTACAACATACTGCTTTATTTCTCATGTGTTGATTTGCTTTGTTGTGATTTGATATTCTCAATCAAAGTATGCAGGTGAAACTGTGGACCCGTTGAAGATTACATAAAATTTTCAGTGATTAAGCAGAACCAAGGTTTCGCTCTTTTTTGTCGTTTTTGAACTTCCAGATCACTGGAACCATCTGTTGCCGTGCTCCATATAGGAATTATTCAAAGTGCTCAGATGGTCCATCTCCAAACAAGTAGGGAGCACAGTCCATTTTACTGCTCACAAAGAAATAAAGTAGCTCCTGAAATGAGGCTTGGTTTTTGTAGGCTCACTTTTATTACACGTGTTCAAAGCTTAGTGAAATATGTTCAGAATGCTGTTCTACAGTTTCGCTCACATCTGAAGCAGATAAATACTGTTCCCGTTTTAAAGGTCAGCGCAAGATTCCCGGTGAATCTGTAGCTAATTGAAGCTAAAGGGAGCTTACCCTGGTATGCAGCCTCCTGCAGCCCTGGTGTATTAGCAAGGACAGATCGGAGGGCAGCCTAGAAGCCAGGCTTGTCTGAAGCTGCCTCCAGCACGGGTGAACACATTAGCAGCTATTAGACGTCAGGAATCACTTTTGTGATAGATGGCCAATGAAAATGATTGAAGTTCCCTCTTTCCTCCCCTCCAAGGGCAATCACTCTGTCTGCTCCCATCGCACACTAAAACAATCTCCTTCAGAAATGCTCAAACCTGACTGAGGAAGGCAGTATGCTAAATGAAGGCCATAGGACGCAGAGCATTTTAATCATTTCAGCTACAAGTCACCAGCACTAGGCATTTTGTAGAATGCGCCTTTTTGCTATACCTCATCAGCGTCTCCCATTTGAATTCACACCAGAGACCTGAAAGCAATCCATTTTCTTCTCTTCTTTTTGTTATTGGGGAGGATAGATGCACAGAGATCTGTTCAGGCTGTAGCAGGATTTGTGTGTGTGCAGCTGCATGTTTCACCGTCTGCGTGCAACCTGATAAGTCTTCCACTTCAGAAAGGTCAGGTCTGCTGAAGTAAACCATCGGCTTCCACAACTTTGAATCAAGTAAAGCGAATTTCAATACAGAAAAAACAAATAACCCCCAAACTATACATTTTTACATAACTTAATAGTGCCCAGTTGTGAAACACTTCAATGTATGGAAAACGTGGTATTCATGAACCCTAGCTATGCCTTCTCTGAAACCATTCCTCCAATGTTAGCAAATGTATTCAGGTGGAAATACAGCAACAATATGGAAAAATAGCAGCAAGGGAGACTATTGAGTTGTAGTACTCTGCATTACTGAAAAGCAAGATACTGTGATGGCAAATTTACCACTTATACACTTATGGAGGTTTTTTTTTGTTTCTTCTTGTGTGTTTTATTATTTTTTTAAAGGATAGTCTTAAAGTCTGAATTGTGAACTGAAAAACAAAAAATCCACAATGGACTAGAAAGGAATCTCTGCAGACAATTGGCAGGATGTCTCTGCATGCAACTGCATGTCTTCCAGGCATGAATCGTATTTGTTTTTCTAAACTCAAAACCCAGATTCTGCAAATCAGAAGACCATATTTAGAATTACTGAATCCATTTTCACCTACACTAAGTGCTTTACCAGCACTTTAAACTAGTAAAAGATGACACAGTGGCTAAAAACTGTATTTATTACTATCTGAAGGTCCGTGTCACTGCTAGAGCAGAACTGCTCGAATGGGAATTGAACGTCTAGTTTTACATATTACTTTTGTGGCCTTAATAATTTTGAATTTGCATATCCTGTTTGTATTAGGATAGCTTGTTATGCACAGCAAAAAGTGTCATCTCAGCGTTCTCAGTCCATGGTAAACCAGCATCCAGGTTTGAACTGGTTGGCTGAAACAGAATGCCAGCTTGATCACCCATGCCAGTAGTTGATAGCTGAAATGAACATACTTTACCAAAAAGCCAACAAGTAAGAGAGAGATGATTGTACTGGTTTTCCTTCTAGGATATGGTATTGGTCTTCCCCCCAACTCTCCCCTCACCTCAAACATCTCTGAACTGATAAGCCAGTACAAGTCCCACGGTTTCATGGATGTTCTGCACGACAAATGGTACAAGGTTGTTCCATGTGGGAAAAGAAGCTTTGCTGTCACGGAGGTAAGCAACGAACTGAGGTTCATGTAAATGAGGAATTGCTAAAGTTGCCAGTTATTTCCCCTCATTCACAATGTGCGGTAGACATACACATGACAGAGATGGGAAGCAGCTGAAGAGAAGCATTAGGCTTCAAAAGCAAGAGATGCTAAGCCCAGCAGCATTCAGATCAGAACACAAGAAGAACATCAGTAAGACTGTGCTGCTAAGTTAGGCATGGAGTGCATGCATGAGAGAGCACTTCTGGAGACAAACAGGGCATATAACGCAGCATTAAAAGAAGTGATGTGGCACACTGCAGAACAAATCTATCTAATTCCACTCAGTTATGTGTATTACCATCTACAGGATCTGTCAGTGTTTCTGGACCATCTCAAATGGGAGCAATAGCTAAAATAGCTAACACAGAGACCAACAAGAGCAAAAGAAGCAGAGAGAGTGGGAACTTAGCACATCCCAAATTTCTAATAAAACCCTGACTAATTCCTAACACAGGTGGCAGCTACTTGTACCAAAGGTAGGACTTCAGCCTAGAAATGCTCCATTAAGATACTGTCGTGGTTTAACCCCAGCCGACAGCTCAGCCCCACACAGCCGTTTGCTCGCTCCCCCTAGGTGGGATGGGGGAGAGAATCAGAAAGGAGGAAGTGAGAAAAGTGGTGGGTTAAGATAGAGACAGTTTAATAGGTAAAGCAAAAGCCATGCACACAAGCAAAGCAAAACAAGGAATACATTCACCGCTTCCCATCGGCAGGCAGGTGTTCAGCCATCTCCAGAAAAGCCACGCTCCATCACACCTAACGGTGACTTGGGGAGACAAAGGCCATCACTCTGAACATCCCCTCATTCCTCCTTCCCCCAGCTTTATATTGCTAAGCACAACATCATATGGTATGGACTATCCTGTTGTTCAGGTCAGGTCAGCTGTCTCAGCTGTTTTCCCTCCCAACTTCTTGTGCACCTCCAGCCTCCTTACTGGTGGGGTGGGGTGAGAAGCAGAGAAGGCCTTGATACTGTATAAGCACTGCTCAGCAGTAACAAAAACATCCCTGTATTATGCAGTTTCCAGCACAAATCCAAAACATAGCCCCACAGTAGCTACTATAAAGAAAATTAACTCTATCCCAGCCCAAACCAGCAGAGATGTCATGCTAAGAACAGAAGAGAAGCAGGTCTCGTCTAAGTAGAGTTACAGAAAATGGAACTACATCTCCATGGGTTTACGTCCTGGTATCAAATCAGAAGAGTTATGCCAGCTCATGGCAGCTGCAGATATAGACCATTATTTATGAGAAAAAGAATCCTCTTATCAGAATAGGAGTTTTTCATGAAGTTCCCTAGACTGTCAAGTAAAAAAAGCACTGAGGAATCAAAAGATCCAGCATGCCTGAAGCTTAGAGCATACACTTTTAGCTCAAGGTGTTCCAAAAGAGGTAGGTTACATGTTCTCACTGGTACAAAAATCAGAAGTTGGCTATCTCCGCCTCAGAGCATTCGGTCAAATATCAGACCAACCCTACGTGTTCCCCAAGGAAGTGGTAGCATGGCCATTCTCCCCTAAAAGAGAAGCCCAGCACCCCAGGGTTCTCACTCCTGCCCTACAGTGGTCACCTGAGCATCTTCTCTGCAGACCTCTTACTGCTGACTAAATCACTAGAAAACTAGCATTTTTTAGAGATCAGACAAAAAAACCCTCTGACTTCCTTAATACATGGATTATTGGGGTATTTCTGCATGTCTTATTACATTTTTACCTTTTTCATTAAGATTGTATCAATATGAAATAAATTATATTTTAACATCACACATTCACAAATTCAATTTATTTTTATTCAATTTGTTAAATTTTTCCTTTTTTCATGTGATTAATTCAACACAAGAAAGCACATTTAAACAAAAGTGTGTATTCATTGCTATTTCTGATCTGGCTTATCTGAAGATTATATTATCATCTAACAAGACAGGTATCTGGGGAATTTTCTTTTCAGTGTAGATGACATATCTGTTCCTGACAAGCACTTCATTCAATGACCTTTTGCTACTCTACATTTTAACACAATCTTTTGAATTAAACCTTTGGAAAATTACCAGACAGTAACAGTATTAATTACCACAGCTGTCTTAAAAGTGAATACTTTTGTAGCAGAGACAAACTTAACTTCTTAGTAATTCCCCAGTGATGAGACATAAGGAACTTCCTCTGATCATGAGAGTCTTACTCCAGTTGCTGTATTCCTAGAGAAACAGCTAAAACACAGAATCAATTATAAACATCTTCCAGTTAAAAAATATGGGTTTGTTGTGTACTGTTCTTCTCCAAGAATATGTATTTGTTTCTTTAAGCCAGTGGTCTCTAGAGTGGGGTGCATAAAGCCCCTGGGGATGCGTGGGATGATCCACTTCATTGCAGGAAGGAAATACTAGAACTTCAGTAATACATATATATACATAAAAAATAAATTTAAATAAATATACATATATGGGGGTGAATGCTTAAGGAACTTTTTTCTGCTATATCAAATACAGTAATAGAGAAAATAAGCACTGGCTTGGCAAACTGCAAAAAGCATATTATAAAAACAATTGTATTTGTCTTTTTGTGAAGAAAAGCAAACATGAGCAAAGCTAGAATAAACCTTGCATTCAAACTGGAGAGAAAAACATTGATAGGCAGCATGTATTTTTTACAGTTACTCTTCTGAAAGCCCTTTGCAATTTAAACATACGAGGAAAGACCATGCCATTTTCCTGCACAGCTACTGCTAGTGCATCATCTCTGAGGCAGAATCACAGAATCACAGAATCACAGAATCACAGAATGGTAGGGGTTGGAAGGGACCTCTGTGGGTCATCTAGTCCAACCCCCCGGCCGAAGCAGGGTCACCTACAGCAGGCTGCACAGGACCGCGTCCAGGTGGGTCTTGAATATCTCCAGAGAAGGAGACTCCACAACCTCCCTGGGCAGCCTGTTCCAGTGCTCTGTCACCCTCAGAGGGAAGAAGTTCTTCCTCATGTTCAGACAGAACTTCCTGTGCCTCAGTTTGTGCCCATTGCCCCTTGTCCTGTCACTGGGCACCACTGAGTTTGGCCCCATCCTCCTGACACCCACCCTTGAGATATTTATAAGCATTTATTAGGTCCCCTCGCAGCCTTCTCTTCTTCAGGCTGAACAAGCCCAGCTCCCTCAGCCTCTCCTCGTAGGGGAGATGTTCCAGTCCCCTCATCATCCTTGTAGCCCTCCGCTGGACTCTCTCCAGTAGTTCCTCATCTTTCTTGAAGTGGGGAGCCCAGAACTGGACACAGTACTCCAGATGAGGCCTCACCAGGGCAGTGTAGAGGGGAAGGAGAATCTCCCTCGTCCTACTGGCCACACTCTTCTTGATGCACCCCAGGATCCCATTGGCCTTCTTGGCAGCCAGGGCACACTGCTGGCTCATGGTTAACCTGTCGTCCACCAGGACACCCAAGTCCCTCTCCACAGAGCTGCTCTCCAGCAGGTCCACCCCAAGCCTGTACTGATGCATGGCGTTGTTCCTCCCCAGGTGCAGGACCCTGCATTTGCCTTTGTTGAACCTCATCAGGTTCCTCTCTGCCCAACTTTCCAGCCTATCCAGGTCACGTTGAATGGCAGCACAGCCTTCTGGTGTATCCACCACTCCTCCCAGTTTGGTGTCATCAGCAAACTTGCTGAGGGTACATTCTAACTCTTCATCCAGGTCGCTGATGAAAAAGTTAAACAAGACTGGGCCCAGTACTGACCCCTGAGGGACACCACTAGTTACCAGCCTCCAACTAGACTCAGCGTCACTGATGACAACCCTCTGAGTTCTGCCATTCAGCCAGTTCTCAATCCACCTCACTGACCACTCATTCAGCCCACACTTCCTCAGCTTCACTAGGAGGATATCATGGGAGACTGTGTCGAAAGCCTTGCTGAAGTCGAGGTAAACAACATCCACGGCTCTCCCTTCGTCTACCCAGCCAGTCATGTCATCGTAGAAAGCTATTAGATTGGTCAGGCATGATTTCCCCTTGGTGAATTCATGCTGACTACTCCTGATAACCTTCTTTTCCTCCACTTGCTTGATGATGACCTCCAGGATAAGCTGCTCCATCACCTTTCCCGGGATGGAAGTGAGGCTGACCGGCCTGTAGTTCCCTGGGTCCTCCTTCTTGCCCTTTTTGAAGATTGGAGTGACATTGAAGAACTGGCAAACCCAGTTCTTCCACTTCCCTAAATTTTCATTAACTCCTGCATGTTCAGTGATGCAGTACCGAGAGTTACTGGTTTCCAGGTAAGCCCTGTGTTCATGGCATGAACAAACAATGACATGGTTTAAATACTCAGAGATTCCTCAAGACCTGCCAACAAAGGGAGAGCAGGTGGGAAACAAGCTGTGGGAAAAAAAAATCTGATTCTGTCACGTGAATAGTCCCACGGACTTGCTTTTTCTCAGTGTTGAATAAGTTTTGAGCATGGGGTCACAGCTGGAAGACACACTGTTCTTTAAAATAATTCAGTCTTCTGAGTGTAACCTCCACATGATGTCCAGAAAGAGGGGTGGGTCTAGCTGCTCTGGGGCTGGTTATCTGACTGTAGTCCTCATTTCATCTTCGGTTGTGCTAACCCAACATGCATAGCTCAGTTTTTCTCCAGAGGCCAAGGTCCAACAAGCTGGTTCAGGTGACTGAACTAAAGGATTCTAAAAAGTCACTCAGAGGCTTTGTGAACATATCCTCATGTACTTGTTATGCAACCAGAAAGAGTGAGCAGAAACAAAAGACCACTTGTAAGTCTGTGCCATTGTGGAGTAACCTCTGCTAAGTCCAGACCTTCCCTTTCCGGAATTCCCATGAGCTTCCCCTCCTCTTCACACACTCCTCTTGGCCAAGAACTTGCAGAGTTTAGAACTTGGAATTTCACAGCTGGGACAAATTTATTAAACAGGGCCAAGCAGCAGACACTCTCTAAAGTATAGCATCACTACATCAAGAAGCATGGGAATTGCTCTCAGTCTTATGTCAGTTTCTATCCTTTACTCCTGTACAGCCCAGAAATCTCCATTATTTAACTCCCCGCAGTCAGTCACAGTAACTTTCAACAGATTCACTGAAGTGTGGACAATGTTTAACACAGAAGCAGATAATTATTTTTTTTAAAGTCTCACCTTCTAAGCAGGTAGTCACATGGATGATATACCAAACTAAGACCCAGCTATTGCTTTTTGATAGCTAGAGTAAGGGTTTTTATTTTTGTACGTCTTTTTGATAAATTTGGTCTGTGACATACTGCACCTGTTGACCAAGAGTAAAGACCCAAAAATGGGAATATACATAGGTGAAATATTGAACAGTATAGCCTTTAAATGGGTGAAATACCCATCTTCCTTTTCTGACATTACCTCTTCAGGCTGTACCTGATTCTTATCCACCTGCCACTCCTGCCCACTGAGGTTAATTTTTCTTTAGATTTGTTTTGAGATTCATCTTCCTACTCATCATTTTTTTCTAATCTCTCACTGGAAAATTGTATTTCCTGTGGCAGAACTCACCGCTAGCTCTTTCCATCTCTTTATCTGGCAGCACCTTGCTCATTCTAAATTGCATTTGAAAACAAAGTTGTCTCAGAAAGGCAAGATTCAGACTGTAGCTGGAAAATTTGCAGTGAGTCCTCAAGCTGAGAAACCAAATAAAGACAAGTTTGAAAGTGAAGAGGTCAGTAGGGTTTGACTCCACTGCTTTGTATTAACCTCTTCAGCAAAAGCACTTGCCCAAGGCATCTTACTCTGGCCAGCATCCATTGGATCATTCATGGGAGATGCAGCTAAGACAAACTTGGAATTCATTGCTGCAGTGAATTGCATCTTACCCTCTCCACCAGAAGCAGTTTTTGGTAGCAATAGCTGTTCACACTGCTTGCTAGTCATGAGCAATATCGTTCGAGTACTCTTGATTTAAAATTGTCATCCTCTGGTCTCAAAGGAATTTCTTTGTTGTAAATTTGCGAACTCCCTACTTAGGGCAGAGCATAGTGCAGGAGGGAAGTGGGGTTGGCAAAGTTATGTTTGCACATTACATCTGAACATAATCAGTGTCATTTGTTTTCAATTTGCATACAATACACTTATCCCTTCCTTTACGCTGCTGTTATTCTCATTAATGCCACTTCAGCAGGAGCCAGGCTCTAGGACTTTCACCTCCAGCACATAAGCTCCACCCAAGTGCAGGAGAGCCTGCCAATTCTTTCTGTGCATTTTTGGGAACCAGAATACAGTGAATTGGCAGCTTTGCAACTTTCTGCTCATGGTAGCGAAACAGCTACAGCACTAAGCCACTGTGTGACAGCAGGCGCAGTGATAGCCTGAACAGGCAAGATGCCTGTCAATTAGCAGTCATTTTGACTGTTAAAACCAGGCAGTAATGATCAGGGCAGGGTGTGCAAAAGATGAGCTGGCACACCATGATTTCTCAAGGCAGTATGAAAGAGAAGGGCCCCTTCCTGGTCCAGGGAATAGTCAGGCTTTGGGAACAGACTGTTTCATAGCTTCTAAGCTACATTTTTTAAAATGTTATTGTTGAAACTGTATCTTCTATTTTACTTGAAAGGCTTCTATAGTCTCCACTGGCAATTATCACAGGATGACTGAAGCTGTAGAACTTAGGGACTGGTTTGCCCATAGACTAGCAGTTCAGTCAGATACCAAACAATACATGGAATAAAAAAATTATATATTGTTACATAACAGTATCCCAGCTATTAATATGAACAACTTACTGATGCGTCACACAAACAGTATCTAACCTTACATTTACAATAACAATATAAGCAAGCACACAAATGACGCCAGCCCAAACTGACCCCATTACTGCAGACCCACCACTTTCCACGGGTGATGACACTGGGACAGGCATAGTGCCGTGCACCTGCTGCCGGTGCCTGACGGAAGGGTCTGCGCTGGTAATGGTGGGGAGCAGTCACTGACTGTGGGCTTCCATCTGATCCAGACCAGGCACACAGTAAAGACAAGGTCCTTTCATCCTCTCTTCTTCCCTCATCAGTGGTGCGATCCACTGACAGCTCTTCTCTGGAGTCTTTGAAGGAACTTGATGAAACTCTACCTGCCGTGGCTTGTACCTAAATTAGTGATCTCTGGCTTCGGCATCACCTGGGATGCACAAACAGTGTCTCCTTCCTCTTGCCATGATTTTGTCCAGCTGTCGTCAAGCAAATTGTGTCTTTCTGCTCCGAGTTTTGCCTGGTCTCCTGAAAGGTCAAAAGTTAAGTTTCCTTTTTTGTTATACCAGTCACCTGCCAACTCAACAATCAGTTTTCTGCCCATTACCTTGAAGCTGTGGTTTATATGCTTGTCACTGGTGCACTGCAGGTGTCAAGGGAAGGCGATGCAGACCCCTGCACAAAGGGAACGAACTGCCCTGTGCTCATGAATAAAAGCTGCCCATCAGTCACCTTTACAGTATCTTGTCACCAGTGCGTGAAGAACAAACACAAAGAACAGGAAAAAAGGTTTTGCTGTCAAGACAATTTGCTCAGTCTGCATGTTTGCTGTCTAAGAAGGAGAGATGGCCCTTGCCGACTGGAGGACTGGGAACATTATGAAGAAGGGTGTCACAAAATGGCAGACGTTGCATTGTAAAGGGGTTATCTCAATGTGGGGAGAGGCAGTGCGATCTGGACTCACCCTGGGGAAAAAAAATACTTTCCACAGTGATCCTGAAGACAGGAGTGTATGAGTACTGAGTCTGACAACACAGTCAGGAGAAGCATGTTTTGAGTCTCCTGGAAATTAGTAACACATTAAGATTCACCTGTCAACACTGAGAAAAAAAATAGTTCACTATCTGAGGAGACAAAGCTGTTATTCCCAATTCATCAGCCTGTGATATCACAGAAGTAAACATCTTCTCAGTACCTAATTCAGATAATATGTGTATTGTTTTTCTTCCCACTAAGGACAGGGCTCAGAAAATGGATGAGTTGAAACAAAAACATGTATGACAAAAGGGAGTATTTTTCAAAATCTGTGCAAAACTCCTCACAACAAGAGGGGAAAAAAACTTCTCTTGCTAATGTGAGACAATGATTTACAGTATCTTAAAATTTGGGACTTGAAACCCTAAAGCCACGGTCACTAGTCTTTGCTAAGGATAATCTCCCTACAGAGATTAAATATATATTACTTCAGTGCTGCCACTTCTTTGACAGCACAGAAAGCCATAAGAACGAATAGTAAGTAAATAACAGTCTCTCTGCAGCTACAAGAAATGCCACAATCTAGAGAGAGGGACAGGTTTTAATACTGCTTAGTTACCTAAATACCAGCATCAGCATCAGTAGGATTTTGGAAACCTACTGAGATGCCCAAATGAGTTTAGAAATCTGTCCTGCATATCCGTCTACACCTAGTAAAACTGGAAAGAATTCCTTCTTCACAGAGGTGCTGCAGAATTTAACTTCCTGATCTCAGCAAAGCTTTTAAAATTCCTTGTAGGGAAAAGGCTATCAAAAAGAATAGCTTCTTATTATATTTAATACACACATGATATCCCTATATAGTGTTTGGGTTCAACAGTGTGTAGCATCAATACCTGTGCTGTGCTGCCAACCAGCAAAGTGTCCACAAAAATTTTTAGAGGCTTCTAATTAGTCAAAGCTGGACCATAGGCGTATTTAGTGGCTTAGTCACTGGTCTCAGTACAACCAGGGGGACTAAAGCATTTACAGTCTTCTGTAGTATGGAGTAAAGCAGGAGTTTTGCCCCTGAAATCCAATAATGAAATCACAGAGTGCTGGTTTTATCTCTCCTTCTCCCTTCACGGAGAACAAAAATACCAAACTCTTTTCTCCGCATCCCCTTACTTCTCTTCAGGGCCCAGAGAAAAAGCATGTAACTATGGAGGAGATGGCAGGAAATGTTTAGGTAGCAACTGCATATATGGGTTGATAAACCAGAAAAGTCTCTCCAAGGATAGAAAAGCAGATACCTCCACTTCTGTTCTTGTATTTGCTGGTTTTCAGAAACTGCCAATTTCCCAATTTGCAAGTGGCAAGTAACTTAGAGACTGTTGCCAGTGCAGTGCTTAGCACGCATTAGCTGTAATGGTCACAGGATTGACTGTGGTTGCTTATTGCTTCAGGACCACCACATAGGCATAATTGAGTTCCTTCTCCCAAAATACAGGGAGCTACCTCCTGAATTTATGATTACAGAGTTGAAGCAAGGGCTGGGTTAATAGAGAATACATCGCATTGTGGGCTTTTATTCCTTAAAAAAAAATAAGATAAGATACTGCAGTAGAGAAAGTCATCAGCTGGTTTTCTATTGCCAGCAAAGACCTAACACACACACACAACCCCAGCCAATTTAGCAAGGAGGAAAGCAGTGATACAGTGATACAGACAATCCATTTCATTGCTGCTCTTTCCAAATACATTCTATACATACAAATACATGCACAAGCTACAAAATAAGCAGTAGAGCTTGCTGCTCTGATACTGGTCAGCATGAAGCTATGAAAATGAGAGATGCCTCTATTAGCTGGTTGCCTTTGTTATTTAACATGTGTGTGTCTACAGTAATTATGAACAGCTGATAAATTGCCTTTTTACAATGGTATGTAAATGTGGTGATATTGCTATAAATAATCACTCCATACACTGTAAGACACAGTGTGCTAATTATTTCTCCCCTACCTTGTTTCCCCACTTAATTTAGTCTCAAAAACTTCCCTCTACTGTGCAGCCTTGATCAGGCAGCTCTTTCAATGCACTACCTTCTTTATTGCTAGAAGAAATATTATTGATGCTTTGTTTTGGCATTTCTTTTCCTAGGAAAAAGATGTCTTGCTTAGGACAATTTCAAAAGCTATCCATTACAAGTGAAAAATGCATCTGAGATGCCAGTGCTGGAATTTCGTTCACCTGTTTCCAGGGAAGGTAGAAAACTGTTCTGCAGAGTTGACAGGACAGTGAGCCAGACCCTCATCAGTATAAATCAGAGCAGACAAGAGAGTTATTTTTCATGTAAGGCGCTGGCCAAGAGTTCTCTCTGCAGCAGTACTCGAGTGGCATCAAACCCCAACCTCAGGCTGGAGGAGACATCTCATGCATGCAGGAATCCCCACTGCAATTGCCACTGTGTCTCTTTTTTTATTATTATTTTGAATGGCTATAGAGTTTTATAACATTCCATTAAACCTAGTTCCTGTTCTCAGAGCAATATAAATCCTCCGCATCATGCAGCAACCGAACACTAGCAGATCAGGCCGGATCTCCCCTGCCTTGTGGGACTTCTGCATTACTTCTCAAGTAGCTAGGCAAAAGGACCTTCACCCAGCTGATTCACCAGTTCCTGCCACCAAGGGAGTTCGTGGCAATGACCACCCATAGATTGTTACTCTGTGTGACACCAAACAGCAGAAGCCTGGGAGCATATATAGATAGGTATGTGTCCTGGGTTTGGCCAGGACAGGGTTAATTTTCACTGGACTCCAGGAAGGGGCACAGCCGGGGGGTGGGGGCTGACCCCACCTGGCCAAACAGAGCCCAGTGCTCCATACCATGTGACGAAACGCTGGGTTCCGGGCGGGGGGGGGGGGGGGGGGGGTGGAGGGGAGGGGAGAGAAGGGTGTGGCGCGGCGGGGATTCACTCACGGCTGGGGAGCGTGCGGCGCCGGTTCTGTCCAGGAGAGCGGGTCTGTTGTGCGAGTTTGTGTCCTATTTTCTCCTTATCTGTATCGTTGTTGTTCGTGTTCCCTCTGTTTGCTGTTCTGTTAAACTGCCCTTATCCCGACCCACCGGTTTGTGCCTGTTTCTTTCCATTCTCCTCCGCACCCCGGCGGGGGGAGGGGCGGCCGCGTGGCGCTTTTGTTGCCAGCGGCAGCCGAAACCAAAACAGTATGCACTTCAGATGACTAAGCAAATCTGTTCCTTTTTAAGTATTATTCTATTTCTCATTCCATTTATCCTTATATCTGTCGTTAACTCTGCATCTGTAAGGAAGTTGTTTCATACTTGCCCCTGAACATTTTTTGGGGGGAGGCAGTGATTTGCATTAATTCTTCTTGGAGAATTAGCAAAAGCACATTTAACTGCTACGTTCAGCTACTACAGATAGCAGCCTTTTTGCTTCTTACAGATACTTACATGTGCTGAATTCAAAGTTGGGCCATATGGAGGTCTTGGCTCCAAAGACCTCTGAGAAAAAGGTCAGACATGGGGTCTCATTCTGCTTTTATGCTATTTATTTGGGCTAAAATTTGGGCTTCATTTCTAATTAAAAAAAAAAAAAGGCCAGGTAACACAGACCTCCAGTCAAACACTGCCATTTTTGTGTGGTCTAAAGCGTTACCGTGTGCGATTTTGTGTTATTTTCCTGTTCCCTTCCCTGGAAGGACAAAGTATGGGACAACAGGCTCTTGCCAACAATAAATTCCAATGCTGAGAGGGAAATTTTGCTCTTGGGTTGAACTGATGCACTCTCAGCATCAGAAAACCCTCATGCTAAGGCTCTGACACACTTCTACCCTAGAATTACTCTATTGTGGTTTTCCACTTTTCTTTCTAGGCTGCAGAGAGTTTCTTTAGAAATTTCTTTTACACCCCCATTATACCCTTCAACACCCTTGAAGTGTTTATTCACTAGTACAAAAATTATCTTCCCAAAAATCTTACTCAGTGCATTTAGGGGCAAGCAGGTTGATTTTGGCAGAGAACCCCCAAAGCAAGTGTTCATTGCCAGTGCCACATGCAAAAGTTCTCACTGCTAGATTGCTGAAGCTCTGTTCTTGTTAAAAATCTGTGATATGCCATCTCCTATCATTGTGTGTTAAAGAATAGAAACCAAATATGAAAACCAGAGGAGAGAAACACTGTTCACAATCGCCCAACAAAAGTACACTAAGGGACTTTCACGCCTTCAGTTTCAATGGACTCATCACTAATTAACTCTTTGGCTTAAAATAAGGTCGTAACAAGATTTTTCAAACATTCTGTGATCTATCTTTCAAGTAAATGCAGTTTCTTTTCTGGATTACACAGCTATAGTCATAACAAAACACAGTCCCCACTACCACCCACCCACCAAACTAACAACACACTGCAGGAATACACAGGTCAGTTATCCAGGGTGATCGCATGCCGGATATAATCTCCTGACACACAAGCCCACCCAAGCAATTTTCTGCTCCTTTTTTTTTCTGACATGGGGAATAACATTCTTTAATAGAAAGACACAAGTAGAACTTGCAGCCTTGGAAATATTTCCAAAGTAGTCTGTGGGCAGTAATTATTGGCAAGAGTTTTTAGTTACTGATAAACTTGTAACTGAGTTACGGAGGCGTGAGAATAAAGGTACTAAGATTATACATAACATGCCAACCTGACCCACCTATCAGAGTGCAGGTGTTTGTGGTACATATTGCAGCTGTATGTGGTTTATTGGTCTTCAGACACAATTAATGCCAATAAGAGACTCTAATTAATGGCTTCCTAACCTACATGAAAAGGGTGGGTCAGCAAAACAAGGTGAGAGTGTTCCCGTTTTTTGTAATTGTTCATGGGGTTCCTAAAATACACACTTTCAGTCTTGTTAATGTAAGGAGTGGAGAGGTGCCGTGTTTGTGCTGCCACTTCAAAACGTTTTCTCCATGACCTTTCATCAAGGGTAAAGCACAAAAAGGGGAAGTTAATGATCAACGCCCAGAAAATATGAACAGTCGGTCTTAGCTCACTGCTGATGAAGGACTTGCTCTACAGTTCATTGACTGTATTCTGTCAAGCAGTATTTGCTTTTACAAATGCAAAGCCACCACAAATACTGGATTCTTGTACCCTTCAACACTTAGTCTCATTAGGGAAGCAGCATGAGGAAAAAAATTCCCTGGTCTGTGACTGATTCTCATTCCTATGACAGGTCCTTTGCTCTGACTGAACACCAAGCGTTCTGCAGCACAGAAAGGTTTTGTTGTGAGCAGTATCCAGACTATTCTTGAGTATTTCACCGCTCTGTATTCAGTTAGACCACGTTTCCAAAAGAGAAAAAAGAAGCATCTGTTAAAATACACTAATAGCCTATTTCATTAACTTCCCCTTTTGATTTTATTCACAGACACTGCAAATGGGCATCAAGCATTTTTCTGGGCTCTTTGTGATGTTGTGCATTGGATTTGGCTTGTCCATTCTCACTACCATTGGGGAACACATCGTGTACAGACTGGTCCTACCACGAATCAAGAAGAAACCCAAGATGAAGTACTGGCTCCATACAAGTCAGGTACGTATTCAGGAGTGACCCTCTGAAAGTCACGTCGCTGATTAAGAAAGCCTGGACAAGGACAAGGTATAAAAGGTTGTAATAGCACTGATGATTGGCATCTGGTGTGACAGCAGCTTCTGGAATTTGAAGAGGCTTACTTAATGATGGAATGAGAAGCACAGAAGAAACAGTTCAAACATTCACAATTGCAAAGCCTGCAGAAGGGACCTTTCCATTTGCACTTGCAACCTTACAACTCTCTTGCACACCAGAAGCAATGGTGTTGTTATCCTGAACTGGCTAACCAGAACATTTTATCTCAGTGTTACGGGTTCCCAAACTTCTGATGCGTGCAGGAGGTGCTGGGTAACTTCCTTCATTATGCTAGTGAAAATAATGGAAGAAAATTGCTCTAGGTGTTTGCTGTAAAGGAAGAGGTTACTTTGCAGCAAGAGGCACAAAAAGGTAGAGCTTCTATTGCTTTAAAGCAGCATAGTGCAAGAGATTTTTTAGAAAATAATGAAGTTTGCCAAGATGCACTTTTTTCCCAAGGAACTCTAACACCAAGGATTGTTTGCAAACTATTTATCAACCTTTCAGATTGCCCTTCCTTGGGAAACTACAGGAAAATAAATCTGTTGCAACGACAAAGCACAGACGTTGCTTGTATCCTTGAACATGCAAAATAATTTATGGTCAAGTCCATCACACAAAGCCTAAATTGTTTACCTGTTTATGGACCTATTCTTAATCTTACTTTTGCTAATTTATTTTCTTGTTTTCCCTCTAGAGATTACATCGTGCTCTGAACAGTTCATTTATTGAGGACAAACGCCAGCCTAAGACAAAACGAGTAGAAAAGAGGTAGGAAGTTTTGCATGCCTTAAAACACAAACTACAACTATTACTTTGAAATTAATTATATTGCATCTGGATGTCTACTTATGGGTCTAATACACCCCAGAGATAACAAAACCAAAACAAAAGAAACAAAATAGAAGTAACAAGGGATGGAGGCAGAAATGAGTTAATTGTTTCCAATATAAAGCATTAAATTTAGAAATTTTTTTCTTTCATCATATTGCATACAACTAATAAGAACACTCCCATTCTAAACACAGGCTTCGCAGTAAGTCTGCTGCCCTAGTTTTTAGGTAATTAATTACTCACAGAAGCACTGGCAGATAACTAGGGCCCTGTGAGATAGCTTCACAGTAAATGAGAGATCAGGCAGTAAATTTATCAGAAACTTTTTCAGCTTTCTCGTATTTCAGAATGAGAAATAACAAAGCTGAGAAGAGGAAAATGCAGTCCTTTCAGAAACCTTTGTCTTAAACAACTCCTGTCAGAGATAAAAAGTAGGTAACAGCCTTGCCTTGTTTTCATAGCCTATGTCTTCTGAAGAGAAGACAATCTTATCTATAGCTACCAGAAACACAAGGCATTTTATTAAAACTTCACAGTTGCTCAGTAACTCAGAACTGTTAGTGTGCTTTCTAAAGACACAGGCAGCAGTATTGCTTTTCTACAGATATGTTCAGCCACAGACTACAGAAAAGGAACGTCTTCCAGGCCATTGCTAGATATTTGGCATGACTGAAATCCACATATGTTGCATTTAGTTTGTCATTCCTGCACTAATGGCAGCAAATGTAAGAAAGTAAACATCTACAAGCTTCCAGATTGCCTGTATACAAACAAACATATAAAAGCGCATGCAATTAATTTCCTCTGTTTATTCCTTTATCTTACTGCCCCACAAAACCCCATAGTGGGCACAGAGCAACTCCTCACTTCCAATCTTTGCACAGCAGTACCAGGAGCTAAAGAGTTCCACCGCCTGCACCCTCCTTGCTGGGTGGGAGCATTCACACTCCCACAACCTGAGGCACTATCTGTCTCAGCCAGAGGGAGAGTCTTCCAGAGGAAGGGGGTCTCTGTATCTTTGATGATGCAAAAAGCACCAGCTGAATTATTTGCCAGACACTGAGCACTGCAAAAATTTCCTAACACAAGGAGATGGCCATAAGACCCGCAGAGAATGACTTAGAAAAAGAATGATACAGATATTCTTTCAACATTGAAGATGTGCTGCTGCCCAGAAACTTCTGCCCACACGTCATCCAGGTCACGCGTGTGTGCACGCACACCCACCCACCATCCTTGCTCTTCTCATGGTCTGAACTGCTGTTTGCACAGAATTACAGTGACTTTAACTCAGGACACCAAGTAACATAGTGCCCAGCTTGTCATGAATACTGATGTGGCAAGGTACAACCCAGGGCTCTCAAACCAATTAAATTATTGCACTTTCTTTCATTCCTGCTGGGGGCTATGGAATTATTAAAAGCACTGCGATACAGAAAAGAGGTGGAAAGAATTTGCATTATGCTACTGCTATTTCCCTCAGGGAAGAAAATACACTGTTTTTTTCAGGTCGTAACTTTGCAAAAACTAGGAGAGCTGCTCAGCATCAGCAGCCAAATTGTGAAGGGTTTCATTTACTCGATGAAACTTGACTGTTAACTGTGGACTCTGACCTTTGTTAACACCACCTGCTCAGACCCCCCAGCCAAAAGCACCGCTGCCAGCAGCAGCAGAAGCTATATCAGTTACTAACACCAAAAAGTTGTGGTTTGATTTGTGAGAGGAAAGAAAAATGTATCCAGAATTACAGATTAATTATATGACTCTGAGAAATATTTGCAACGCAAATGGCTGCAGCTTTTCTGAGACAGGTACTTCTGCTCCAGGGCAAGTTGGTTGCACCAGCCACCCAGGACCCTGGAGACCATGGGGTCTGCAGAGCTACACAGCAGGAAGGCAGCTTCGGGCACCACTGCCCCTTGTCAGTAGTTCCGCTCTTTGCTTGGTGACCTTTTTTGTCTACACCCCCGGTGTGGAAATGCAGCGTGGTGGACTTCTGCTCTTGGCCCTGGAAATGCTTTGCCAGTTTCTGCTTGCCCAGACTAATCCTGTTCCCAGTCTGAAACACGCTTAAGTGGTACTTGTTTGTTTTCATCTCTTCAGGGGATTAACATAATTGCATCACAAAACACACATCCAGTTTAGCACAAGACTTGAGAATCTTCCTTTCTTTTATTTTGAAATATGAGAAAATTGCTGATCTACACAAAGATAAACAACCCTATATACCTGTTCCCTGGGGTTCCCTGAGCCCTCCAGAGTATCACCTAGGCTGGGGCTGCCCCTCCTGCCTGAAGCCTCCCCTCTTCCCTCTCTGCCATCCCATCTTTTTGAAGCCACTTTCCTCCTTAAATCAACTGTTTTCAGCAAGCCCAATCCTGAAAGGTTAATCCTGTTCCCTAACCTGCTGACTGGTAGCTCACACTAACAGGTATTTTGTCCAAGGATACCCACAGAAAACCTCTATGATGGAGCAGTCTGAAGAGCAACTATTTCAGAGTGTCAACCTTAGTTTATAAAATGAATGCACACAGATCTGTCCAAAAGGTAAATCAGGTAGGAAAGCCAAGCTCCTTTCCCACAACAGATTCCTTATGTTCCTATGTATGTTCTCCAGCTGGAGAGCAGAGGCCACAGGGTGCTTCTCTATTCAGGAAGAAACCTTGAGAAATGCTCCAATTCAAAAGGGCTGTGGAGTGAAGTACCCAAGAAAGATGGAAATGATTCCATGGAATGAAAGTATTTTGGAAAGACTTTTCCAAAGGAAGACACTGAAGCATTTGAAAAAGTTCCAAATGGGAATTTCTCCCCCAACACAAAAACTCCAAATTCTCTTTATTCTGTCAGGAAGCTCATGGCTGTACACTGCAAGGTGTGGATACACCACAGGATCATGGCCACTCCCGAAGTGCAAGCAGCTATTCAACAAGACTTCAGGTCCAAAGGGCACACTTTCCCCTTTGTCTCTCCAAACCAGCTTTAGGCAGCCCGTTTCCTCCTCGTGGGAGCAAATGCCCGGGCTAGCACAGAGTACTAACACGCAAAGGACTAACACTGACGAACTTAGGACATTGCAACCACAAAAGCTTTCAGAAGGCTTTGGAGGAGCACTCACATTTTCCTGAGCTGGACTTGAGAGGACTGTAATTTCATGAGTAACAAAATTTTGGGGAAGATGAATTTTAGGATTCTATTCTAGTCCCTCGTATAGTTTAATCAGAAAAATTTGGCCGTTTGCATTCATAATTTGTACTTCTCAAGAAAAAGAATTCCAAGGATAAAGGAATAATATTTCTATGTAATTCATAAAAGGAGCATCATACTCTTCCAGTAGGATGGCTCACAGGGGAGGGTTGCATACACAGAAAAGCAGGCTCTAATTTCCTATTAACTTTCACATCTCTGTTCAGGTCCCATGTAGGGAACAGCCAGCATGCTGTGTGGAATACAGCCAGTCTGGGCAACTGTCACAGGAAAAAATATATCTGCACTGATGAAGGGCAAAATGAGGTAACGATCCAACCGCACCAAGACATCCCCCTGCCACAGGTGAGGAGAGACACTCCAGCTTCTTTAACAACCAACGGGAAAGCGGAGTCCCGCAGTATTGCTAGGACCTCAGTGATGCAAGAGCTTAAGGAGCTGGAGAAGCAGATCGAAATCATCAAGCAGGAGCTGCAACTCGCCATGGACAGGAAATCGGAGCTGGAAGAGTATCAGAGGACAAACAGGACTGCAGAGCGCTAGGCCAGCATGCCTGGGCCCTTTCCCCTTTTCTTCCTTTCTCCCCTTCCTCTGTAAAATTTGTACCACACTTTTGTAATGCCAGAAGGAGGTGAGAAAATAAAGCAGGCAGTATGCTCTTCATGAGAGCAGAATTGCAGCAGCCCACAGCCACTGCCACCCTCCTGAGTCCTCCTCCTTTCATAACAAGTTTCTCATTCTCCTGGCAAACATCAGCCATTCGCAAGAGACTGGAGAAACGAGCACCCAAACAGCAAGAGTTCCTGGTTCCTCCTCTTGACAGTACAGTGAGGTTCCCACTTTTTTAGCCCTTTCTGTGCATTAATTCAAAAAAAGAAAAAAAAAACAAAGGAGGAAATTTAAACTGCTCATTGGAAGCATGTCCCTTGTTGGTATGTTTTTGTTGTGGTATCTATGGGTCTAGTCTCTGTTCATGCTAAGGCTCCGTATAGTTGCCTCGTCATGCCAGGTGCTAGTTCTGTGTTGGCAATCCCTTCCCTTGTGGCACAGGCTGTGGCTTCACAAGACAAATTCTTGGTGGCAGTCCCAGTACACACCATTCCCTCAGCTCTGTCAGCACAAATGCAGATGTGGCTGCTCTGTGACTGTGATAAAGGAACTCACTCAGCTTAAAAATAACTTGGCAAAAACCAAACCACCACCTCTTCCACTCCAGTTTGGCTTCCACTCCCACCCAGAGAGAAGCCGTGCAAAAAGCTGCACCAGCAGATATGAGGGGATGGGTTCATGGTGGCACTGAGCAAGTATAAGGGGAAGGGAGGGACGGCAGTACTGCAAATCAGTGTTTATCAATGTGAAACTACTCCCTTAATATTTTCTTTTCTTCGGCTGAAAATAAGGTTCTTTCTCACAGCCAAGGTGACATAAAGGGGCTCTGGTCCATGATTTATTCTGGCTCCAAGCTCCCACCAAAGTCAAACGGAGTCACCAAAGCATCCCTATGGACCAGGGCTCGCTGTGAAGGAGAATTAAGAGTTGTGGTTTCACAGGCAATGTACTAAGTGGAGCTCTCCCACCTGGATGATGAGTAGAGGGAAAGGAAGGGTAAGCTGTTCAGCATCTGAATAAATACTGCATCAACCCAACTGACTGTGTTATTTAAATAGGATTTCTGTGAATTTTTAAACACTTCCCAATACATCCTGTATTACAGAGAAAAAGAATGTTTGTAACACTGTCAGAATTCACACTGGTCTCCCAGATATGTCACCAAAGTCATTTTTACCTTCCTGTATCTCCAGACACCCATGTGAATGTTGCCAGGGATGATGTTCTCACCAGGCATGGTTTAAAGGCTATAGGCAGATCTGAAACTGTATTTTGGGGTTTGAAAAACGCATTGTACCTTTTTGCACCTTTAACCTTTAAAAAACACTTGCAAATTAAAAGCTCTGCATAGACCACTAAAAGCTGATAGCAGCGATACCTAGACTAATAATTAGCCTTATCAAGAGGAGTTCATATTCTATTCCCTGTTCAGTCCTTGGCCTCTGCTTTTGGGCAGCAAGTGTGTCTGCTTCTTTCAGTACCGTCAGTAACACAGGAAAGAGTAATTGGGACATAAAACTGGAAAGTGGGATCCAGAGCCTGACACATCAGGTAGGTCTGAAAGACCTGGGGTGTCCCTTCTTCCCTTGCTCCTGACCAGCTAGACGAGTAGCAGCAAGTCATTTCCGTGGCTTTTGTTGCCTTCCCTTATCCTTCTTCCCTCATTTAGATACTCAGGTTTTTAGAAAGAGCTTTTTATTTGCAACATCCAGTACCATACAACCTCAAACATAATTTGGTTAGAACAGATGAACACGACTCTTTTCATTATTATGAGACAAACACTAAGAAATATTTCAGCTCAATTTTATCAGTGCATTTATCAACAGTTTGTTATGTCCTTATCTCTACAAGCATGAGCCCAGAAATTTTTTTTTAAAAAGTAGAATTGAAAATGCTAATGATAGCTTAAACAAAAATGTGTTTCAGTACAAAGTTCCAATCCACTCAATCACTCTTCATTCAAAAACAAAAGTTTAAGTGAAACAAATGTCGAACACCTAGTAATTAACATTAAGCAAAAATCTGTGTTTCTGGTGGGTGCCTTAGGCGCTACTCTCATGTCAAATGCAGAATAGGGATTGCTTCAAATTACTGCAGCACCAACTAGAAGCCTTCTGGGAGAAGATCCAAGTTATTGTTACGTAACAGACATGTTTTGACATGTTATTTTCTTATGCAGCTATTGCTCCAGTCTGATCCCATAGGAGACAGAAAAAAATACTGCCGTAGCTTTCTATGGGATTGGGTGTATCACACACATGTCAATGTCTGCAGACTGCATAACCAGGGGGAAGGCTGGCTGTGACATGAAGATGCACTGGAGACTGCAGATTGTTCTGGCCTGTCCGTACTGTTGGGCCTCACATTTAACTCCTCCCTCCTCAGACGATGGGAGGAACTTACAATCCCTGAAGGATTTCATCCTGTCTGGATTCCACAGAGCTCTGGACACATCTAGCATCATGTAAGGAAGCAAAGCCCGCAGGGGAGAAAGCAAAAAGAGGTCATTGCTTACCAGCAGGTCACAGCTAGTAGACTGGAAGTACCACACTATGCTTAGGACTAGCTTATAGAGGAGGAGGGCAGGAGATTTACAGAACAGCCGTCAGCTCAGACACTTTTCCAATTTCACTTACTGCAAGAAGAAAGTAACTTCGGCTGCCAGATTTGAAGAACAGATGGGTTCTGGATCAAACGAGAACACAGGTGACACGGGGTCATGGACATCAACTGGCCTAGGCTAGACCTGATATTCTTACACGCTGTACAAGATGGGTAGAAAGAAGGAAAAAAAAATTAAAATTTCCAGACTTTGTAGCTTTATTTCAGTCTGACCCATCTGTGATTTTGGATTTAAAAAACAAACAAACAAACATACTCCCCAAAACCCTACCCAAAAAAATCCCACCCCTACCCTTCACTTCATCATTGCACATTAATTTATTCTGCCCATGATACACAACTGTCACGTTTACAGGCTGCTTTGTGATCAACAATGCTCTTTCAAAATCCTACTGATTAAGCACAAAGATTTAAGCTGAACTCTTGCAAAACCACTTTTGTTTTTATATATATGAATTTAGACAGATTTTGATAACGAATACCTGTTCACCCCTTCCCTTCTATCACCTCAAAATATTTCTCATCTTAAACTTTTGATTGTTTCCACTCATTCCAGCCAGTCAAAACAGAACATCTAACATTTTCACTGCCTCAGCGTTTGAATTGTATGCACAGAGGGAAATTGAGTCAGTTCCCAAATGAGCTTCAAGGACTTCCTGAGCTTAAACTAAAACATATTTTAATGTAAGAAATACTTTTTTCTTGGTGAGGAAAAACAGGAGTTTCCAAACCTCACTTGTGAAACAAAGCCAGACTGTTTCAAATGTTTGTTTCCTACCATGACCAGACACTGCCAGTATACACACAAAAGTTTCAAGCTTGATTTTCAGTAGAAAGATGATGTGACTTAATGACTGGGAAAGGGTAGAGGGGCTTTGCTCCTCTACAAGGGCTGTTTAATTCAGATTGTTGTTCACAGCTGTAAAATGAAGTCTGCTGTTACAGCAAGGCTGTTTGAAAATCCAGACAATGCTTGCTGGTGATCCAGGTCCTGGTTTTGATGAGCAAGCATTTCTACCACAGAATCTACTGTCAGCATTTATATTCCTAACACACCATTCTTTCTCCAGCTTGGCGTCACCAACTGTAATTCAGGGAGCAACTTCCAATGAAAGCAGGAAGGGTTATGCTTTCATTTCTTCCACACACACTGTAACAGAACTTCAGCCATACTACAAACTTCTAGGATCCCAGCTTCCCCTTGGAAAGATAAGGTCGTGTTCTTTCTCACTTTCAGGACTCATAATAATTTACAACATTTAATTCATATTTTCTGAATGTGTTCAGAAAGATAAAAATAATGCACAGTATAAGACAGTCTGTGATTAAGTGCTTTCACTTCACTATTGTTTCTATTATTTGCTACAATGATCCTACAATGAATACAGGAAGGTAATACAGATTTTATGATTCAGGGAAGTGACACAGATGGGACAAACTTCTGCCAGTTGCACCTTCCAAGAAAATTTTAGAGGAAGTCCGATGCAGGAATGTTGTAAATAAGTGACTTTGTGTTTTGATTTTAGGAGCAGACTTCCAACACAGCCTTACACTACAGGGCACATAGAGACTATAAGCTATGCCATGTCCTTTCCCAGCAGCCATGACAAAATGACCAGATAAATAATCCAGCATCTGGGCCCTTCTGTTGTGTCAGGAGTAAGTTAGTGAAGATAAAGCCAAAACGATAAAGGTTATTTTAGTTAACCATTTTATTAAAACAGGAACAGAAGCATAAAAGCACGTAAAAAATGTTTCCAGTAACTGGACAAAGGACATAAGCACATATATATACTACCAGAGGCAAGAAAAACACAAAAATAACCTGGACAACAGCTTTTACTGGATTTTGTGCATTACAAGAGGAATCTTTGTGGCAAAGTTGCAACGAAGTAACCCCTAAAAATTCTTGTCTGGAAGCTAAGGACAATGACAGCAATGCCTCCTCCTAGGGGAAGATGTCCACATAAACCAGGGTTCATCAGTGGAACGCTATTGTCAAAGATTCTCCAACTCTCCATACTTCTCCTCTTCTGGATACCAAGATGTGCATTTGCTTTTGGGGGTAGGGAGGATGTTTACTAGTGCACCAGCCTTCACGGATTCTTGCCCTGACTCAGGAAGATACATGTCTAAGGAGTAGCTCCACTGAAGTCTACAGATGTACCTGTTCACTCATTATTTGGCCCTTTAACTGGGAAACTATTCACTATTAGAAACACTGCCATACCTTGATGGGATTTAATAATTAACATCGAAAGCAACCTTCACAAATAAAGGCCTCCTTTATCTCTGCTGCACCGCAGACAGCTTCCATCCCATCAAGGCAGGACTTCAGTTAGATGTTCTCAACCTGGCAGTGTGAAAGTGATGGATGAGCAATGTCCTCTCAGGCACAAATAATCCACAAAAACTGAGGGCAAGAATAAAAGAAAAGGGACAAGGAACCCAGATCCAGAATCTGTTTCTTTCCATACCCTAACCACACTTCCCAGAAGAGACCGTAGATCAGCTGACAGCAGCACTGACTGCCCTGAACATGACAATCACAGAAAGTGAGGGAGGCTGGGTGGTCAGCGTAAGCAGCAACGTTCCATCACTCCAGTGGAAAGAATCAACCGATGTAGATCCTATGGAAGTCATTGGCACCAAAGGCAGCATTGCACTTGGGGCACTTACGCTGCCGGGTGTCATAGCGTGTTTTCACACACTCAAAACAGAAGACATGAAAGCACTTTGTGAGCACAGCATCCTTTTTGCGCATGTTACAGCATGGGCAGGTCAGGCGGGCCTGCAAGACAGAAACATTATAGTAAGGGCCCACTGCATTGCACTAGGCATGTTAAAAGATGACTGAACGTGAAGGTCCTTCCATTCCTCATAAGGAGAAGGTGGTTTCTTTAATGCAAGATAGGTCTACAATGTACAGACAAGAGATGTCAAATACTGCAAACACAGCCTTTTGACGTAAGCAGAGTCAAAGAGGAAAGTTGACAGAGACAGCTACTCACCTTGTAATCCTTGATTTCTTCCATCAATATCTCATCACAGTTGGGAACCATGTCAGGCTTCTTAGTGGTCTCCAGCTTCCTGCGTAACCTAGAAATATCCTCCTGCATAAAAAAAAAAAAAAAAAAAAAAAGAAAAAAAAAGAGAGACCAAGTAAGTGAGCAGTCTATTCTCTGTCACAGCTTCTTCAGGGACCAAAAAGAACTAGCACCTGGCCAACAGTGCACCTGGCTAAATCACTCTGCCCATACTTTCATCCCTGACAGTCCAACAGATTTACGGCAGATTACATTATCATCTGGTGTCACATGTATTGTCAGTTATGAGTGGACAAAACCTGAAAGAGCCAAGACCTGATGAAGCTGAAATCAAAGTGGAACTGGACCCCCAAAAAAGCAACGTGATTGGAACCCACTCCAAGCTCAATGCACAGCAAGACAGATACTGAAGGATCGTGCATGAGGTACATACCTCAGCCCTTTTGAAGTTGAACATCTCCTTCTCTCTAGTTACTCTGTTTTCCACAATCTCATCCTGGAAGTCATGTAACTTCTTCTGAGCCAGCTCCAGCTGGGCTTTCAGATCATCCGCAAGCTGGGCTGCATCCATGGCCTCAAAAAGAAAACCAGTATAGAAATACCAAACATGAAAAAAGACCTCTAGTGATTTCTAGACTGTTCACAGAATTCTACTTAAGCTGCTGGAGATCTATTTTTTCAATCTAATTTTGGTACTTCCAAATGGAATAACTGGAATTACTCCCTAAGCATTACTTCAACAGCAAAATACCTTATTATTAACAGGTTCTAATCATTTATCTTCAATACTGCTCTTCAGTAGAGCCAACTCCTGTCACACTGCAATGCAGTCACTTATAATTTCAGCCTTCCACCTTCTACGTTTTCTCTAACGAATTGTTTAGAGGCAGTTCTGCAGCTGAGCTAGACAGAAGTGCAAGATAAGTGTTTATTTTTTAATAATTTTCACTCTTCACCAGTTCTCTTGTCACTCTGTAACTGTCCCTGCACCAATTAATCTATTAGCCAAGTTCCCTCAATACAACAGACTGTGCTATTAAGCACAAGTGATTGTGCTGAATTCCCCCACTATCTCGTCTTCACAGTGATATTTCTGCTTTCCTTTCTGCCTGCTTTAATGTAATTCTTGCATTTCTACTGAAGATTTAGCAACAAAGCCACCATCAACCATGAGACGTAGTCTTACTTACTCGTAACAGACCTACTTTATTGCTCTTAAACATTTGTTAAAGGTCTTAACATTCCCCAGCCACACTTTTCCTTTTACTTATCCCACCTTTCCTATGAAAGCTTTGACCCTAGTTAACGTCATCTAGCTGCTGCTTCTTCTTTCACAATAGGTTGCCCTTTAAAGGCACCTTACTTCAGCTTCCTAATTAGACTTTCAAGAAACACCTATGACCTGCTTCTCCCTATCAAAGGAAACATCAGTCTACAACTTTCTTTAGGGATCCTCAGCCTTCTGGTACACTGCTCCAAAACCAGGGGATATCAGGTTCCATAACACCAATGAGAGCTAGGAGCTTTCAATGCTTCCCACAAGACAACAACTCCGTCTTACAATCCAAGAGGAAATCAAGCAATCACTCACCTTGCGTTTGTTCATTTCCAGGGCCTGTGTTCGGAGACCTAGTTCCTTCTCGCCTGTTCCAATACTGCTTTGCAGTAAGTGTTCCTTCTCCTCCAGCTTACGTACAACCTGCAGCTGGGCATCCACCTTGGAGAGAGGAGGTACAGAAGGACTGAAATGCACATTCTGCAGGTCTCCAGAGCTGTCATGAAAGCTGCATGCTAAAACTATCTCTGCCTCCCCATCACCAAGGAGTATATCATCAGCTTGTCTTTTTCTCCCTGAACACAGACACACTAGCAGTCTAAGAGCTGTATCCAGACCTCTCTGGTGAACACTTAAGAGAATAAGTGGCTTAGAGAATTGCTGCAAGGCATTGAACAGTTCCACTTTGGTTCCAAGGATGGCAGAATATATACATAGAAGTACCATTACCACTGCAAAGTGACTTCCCACTTCCCTTCTCCCTCCTGCTCTCTATAACAATGAACCTGTAGGACATTCTATACAGCAGTCTTGGTTTCTTACTAAGACAGGTCCCTTTGAAGTCTGATGCAGCATACCGAGGTTGATTAGCGGAACATTCCATCTTGTACTGATTTTGTCAGGGATACAGTTGATTCTTTTCATAGTAGCTCATATGGTGCTGTATTTTGGATGTGCGATCAAAGCACACTACTGTTTTAAGACATTGCTGAACAGTACTTACACAGCATCACGACCTTCTCTGCCTCATGCTGCCTGCCAGCGAATAGACTGAGGCTGCACAAGCAGCTAGGATGGGACACAGCTGGGACAGCTGACCCAAACTGACCAAAGGGATATTCCATACCGTATTACATTGTGCTCAGCAATAAAAGCTGGTGGAAATGAGGAAGAGGGAGGATGTTCACAGTTATGGCGTTTGTCTTCCCAAGTAACTGTTACACATGATGGAGCCCTGCTTTCCTGGAAATGGCTGAACACCTGCCTGCCATAGGAAGTAGTGAAGGAATTCCTTGTTTTGCTTTCCTTGTGTGTACAGCTGTCCTTTAACTACTGAACTGTCTTTATATATCTCAACCCACCGGTTTTCTCAGTTTTTCCCTTCTGATTCTCTCTCCTATCTCGCTGCGGGGAAGCAACCAAGCGGCCATGTGGAAATAAGCTGCCTACCAGAGTTAACCTAACACCTCCACCTTCCTATCAGTTCCACCATCCTCTCTCCTTCTCCCAGGTTACCTGTGTCTTCAGTGTCAAAACTTGGTCTGCCAGCTCCTCCTTCTCCTCTTTCAGCAACTTGTGGATCTGGTTGGACTTGATGCGTTCTGACATCAGCTTGAAGTTGGCATCATCCTTCTCCCGCAGCTGCTGCATCAGGCGGATGTTCTGCTCCTGCATGTCTTCAAAGGCTTGGCCTGTGACATCCATTTCCGACAGCAGGGCCTCCTCCTCCTGCAAAGGAATCACAGGCTGTCACAAAACTGTCTCCTGTACCCCCTACAATGACCCTGAGCATTTTACCCAGAGACACCAAACCTAGCACAGATGAAGAAAGATGTCTCAGTATCAGAGAAGGGTATCTTCCCAGCAACCAGAAAAAAGTGCTCCCTGGAAGCCTGCACCACAGCAGAGATGTGAATTAGAATGCGTAGAAAAGAGAGAGCCATCTCCACAAGCATTCAGAGACTGGCAAAAATCAGCTGTGGCACAGTCATTGCCAGAGCTGGGCAGAAATGCCTCCCAGCTTCAGGGAGCTAGCTGAATAGCTGTCAGATACACTAGGCCAAGAATTCTACATGTGGACAACAACTTCTAACCAATAGGTTGCTAAGTCCCTTAAACTCACATAGGCCACTTCAACATCAAAGGAGTAAAAAAACAAGACAGTACAGTTCTGTACTATAAGGAAAAGAATCTGAATTCTAAAAAAGTACATGTCAAGTCACTGGCTTGCCTCTCCCCTGAGGTGGTCCTGCTCTCTTATCATTAGATCAAGCCCTTTTTTGTGGAAGAAGGTACGTCATGGTACCATGCACAATTATATTAACTGTGCACATAATAGTTTTAAAAAGAAACTGTAGCCTCCTCCCCCAGAGGCTGATCCAGCCATCTCTCCTCTATGCTCTTCACCCAGGCCATGAAAAATTAAACATTCCCCACCACCCCTGCCAAGCTTAGTGACACCCTGGTGTTGCAAGAGTTTTTTGTTTGTTGTTGCATTTTTTGGCTGGTTGGGTTTTTTCCCCTTCAATAAACAGGGACAGAACTCACATCTCTGGCACAGAGACAGAAATTCCTTCTCTCAGGTAATCTTCCTAGCTGTAACCTGAAGGCAGTACCTTCCCAGGTGCTCCAGCCAAGACAGAGCTTGTCAGAAACTTCTCACCTGTTTGGCCATGGCTAGTTTCTTCTGTAAATACTCAATTTGTTCCTCCACTGCTCGGATCTTGCGGAGAGCATCCTCATCAGCCATCTTTTTACTCTCTTTTTTCTCCTTGTCTTCCAATTCTTTCACCCTCTGCCTCAGTTCTTCCAGCTACATCAAGGACAAAACAGAAATGACACTAAACACAAGAATGTGACCAGAACATTGCTAAGAGCCTGTCTTCCCCACAATTATCTGAAATCAGAAACTGCATTCAAAGCATGGGAAAAGAAAACCCATTTCATCTTGACAGGCAATGCATTACTGGTAGACGGACCATTCAGATGTGCCGTAAGCTTAAGATCTTGATTTCAAAACCTTTGAAATTTCCATAGCATCTTTTATCAGAGTAGGAACATCAGTCTCTTGCAGTCATATATGCAAGGGTATGTGGACACAGAGCATGTGGTCCTTTAAGGGAGTTTGGTCAAGGACCTTTTTCAAGACAAAACGGATAATAAGAAAAGGAGGAACCCATCAACAAAACATACAGAGACACAAACCTGATAGACAAATCATAAGGGAGGCAGTAATGAGCACCAAACCTGGTCAGTCACACTAACTGATGAGGGTGTGTGAGAACATTTATTCCAGCAAGACTGAGGACCCTGTCAATTGGGAAACTAAGGGGGAGAGCAGGGGGAAGGGGAAGGAGAAAACAAGAAACAAAATATACAGAGACACAGACTTGACAAAACAAACATGGAGTTAACGACAAGAAACAAACCTCCCCAGTCACAATAGTTGATAGGCTACCAAGAAACTACAGGCACACTTTCAGCAAAATCAACTTGGACTTTGCAGCTGATAAGACTATAAGCCAGGGGTGGATCCTGGACTGGGAGGGCTGTGGGAATCAATAGAACCGTACAGACCCAGGAGGGACATACAGCGGAAGGGAGAACAAGGATGAAAAAACTGGGGTTAGACAAAGGCGTAGGCCACATGTAAAATGAGGGCAGTCAGTACACACTTGTCTGGCTCAGCCCTGCGTATGATCACCACAGCCTGTCCTAACTTCTCCTACCTTCTTATTAAATATTTTATGTGTCTGGGACATGTGCTCAGCTGCACTGTTGGTTGAATCTCCAACTGAGAAAGCAGTAGCCATGTCCCTCAGCCTGGGGAAAGGGATCATCCCTTCCCAAAGGAGGACACCACAAAATTTCCCTCATCTGTTCATCTCCAGAACATTCCAGTCTCTCTTCTAAATAACAAAGATGAGAATAGGTACAATCTCCAGTTTTGAAGACAAAAACAACACAGTTCATGTGCAGAGTATCTGCAAATACATTCTAAGTAACATGCTAAAAAGAAAAAAAGAAGAGAAATGTAATTTACCTCAGCTTTTGCCTTCTTCTCAGCCGCCATCAGCTGCACTTTGTCTCTCTGCTCTTTGGGAGCAGAGCGGTACATATCTAGCAACAGCTTCATCTCCTTCTGGCTCTCCTGGGCCTTTCTGAACACAGTGAGATAGATAACTGTGAGAACACAGCAGAAAAGCTAAGTTGTTACATACCCAGCACGAGAGTCAGAGCAATATTCTCTCCATCTCCCACACGGCATGCATATGGAGTCTTCCTTGGCTCATCTTAGCCTCGTAATGTAAAATAGCCAAGGAGTACAGGCTGGAAAGAAACATGTTCAGGCACATATGGGTTGCAAAGCCAAAAGAAGCGGGGTGGGGAGGAAATGTACCCCAATAGTAAGCAACAAACTACCCATCTCTGCTTTGGTACTGATCCAAGATAGGGAAGACTACTGTGCCCTTTACTAGTAAAATGCTAACCTGTAAAGCTTTATGCAACTGTTATGATAGCAACAAACAAAGATTACTTAACCCACACTACAAAGTACCTGGTCTGGTAATTCATGCTTTAGGCTGTTGTAGGAGAAATGTTACTACATCGTCCAAATCACACACAGAGGGTGCCAGAAACCTCTTACTTCAGTGAAGCTGATAAAGTAAGAGCGAGCTACAAGTCATCTCACACAAGGACCCCAGTTCGGGCACTACTCGCAGAAAAGTGAGGGACAACAACTCTTACTTGAGCTCAGCCTTCAACTGCTTGATCACTTCAGCCTCCTTCTTTCTTCCATCTTCATGTTTCCCCTTCTCCTTCTCTTTGGACTCTCTCTCCTTCTCAGATTCCTTCTGCTTCTGCTTTTCCCGCTCTCGTTCCTTTTCCTTCTCTTTCTCTCGCTCTCTCTCCTTCTCTTTCTCTTTCTCTCGTTCTCTCTCCCTCTCCCGTCTCTCTCGCTCCCGTTCCTCTTCATCTCGCCTGGCCTTCATTTCATTAACATCCTCAGAAGCAGCCTTGGGGACAGACACTTGAGCAGAAGGATCATCAGGTTCCTGCTTTATTTCTGGAGGTTCCTCCTTTGTGTCTTCAGTGCTGGACTGGGACTGTAAAAGGGTACTACCACTGCGAGAGCGGATCTGTTGTGGAATAGCAAGAAAGAAGACAGAGAAGAAACTAAACCATTAAGCTCTTAGCCAGAAATCTACCTTATCCCCCTCCCCTGGTCTTCCCAGATACATACTTGCATGCCCCCTGCACAACTGCTACCACTTTTCATGGAACACTATACAGCTACAAAAGAAGACCAGTCATTTGGTAAGTGGAAGCAGTAGAGTGCAGAGCAAATGACATTGCATCCTGCATGCCAGATCAGAAAGAAGGATATTACAGGCAAAGGTGACCACATTCCTTCTCCTAAGCACTTTCTGCTCTGATACCTTGCTCAAGTCAGATTGGGCCTCTCTCAGTTTGCGCTTGTATCTTAACACCTCTCCCTTCAGCTGGTGGTTGTGATTTTGGAGGCTGCTGATGAGATGACGCATCTCCCGATTAATTGGGCCTACAAAAACAGAAACACAACTGTAACAAACTACACTTTTGCTGACCTTCTGCGAGGACTTTCACAGAGATGGAGAACAAACTAAATGGCAATGACACAGAACCAAATGAAGACTGTTATCATTCTGCCACAGAACAGAGCAACGCAACACATTTGCAGAAAAAAAGTCAGCTGTACATGCAACCATAAGTCCTTGCAAATTCCCAGTCCTAATTTCCCCTTAACATTACTTTTCCCACACATTCCCAAGGGAAATGTGTCATGCTATAAAAAGCCTCTATGATTTAAATGCTACTTTAGAAATACCTTCTTTATTTCCTCTGATGAAATTTGAAAATTACTGGGTTTTTTACAGATCTGTAAATGAATCTCTCCACAAGTAATTTTTAATAACACAAAATACTCTGTCACAAACCAAATTATTAGCAAAACGTATGTATTTTGCAGCACCTAAAAGGAAGTCAGATAACACAAAACTGTCCTCCTGTAAAACACGTGAAGAGCTTTGTTTTTTCAGATAGAGACCTGTCAGAGTAAGTATTTAACAATAACAGGCAAAGAACTAAACCAGGTGTTTTAGCATAATGTAGCCTCTAATGGGCACTGGAGTGGGGGTCGTGTTGTTTGTTTTTAAACACAGCAGAAAAACTCCATACCTGCTTGTTCATTGGCAGCAAGTGTCTGCTCAAACTCTATCCTCAACATCTCATATTCTTTGCGGACTTGTGCCAGGGTGTCCTCTAGCTGAATTACCTCTGTGCGTAGTTTCTTGTGAAGACTGACCTCATCCCTCTGAGGAGAAAGAAGGGGACAGAACTTGGTGCTGTGACCCTGGAGTATCTCTCACCTCATCAACATGAGGTAACAGAACAGGTGAATTACTGCCAAGAACATAAATTTCCTGAAAATTCCCAGAGCCACCCAGACTGAGTAGTGATGGTTAATGGGATGGCAATGTTTCCTACTCTGATGGAGCAGAGCTGCTACCTCAATTAGTTCCACCTGGCGCTGGTGTGTGGTGCGGGTACCATGAAGCAGAGTGCGCGCCTCATCAAGATGTGCCTTCAGCTGGAGACTCTCATTATACAAAACAGAAAATTGGGACTGCATGCAGCGATATTCTGGGGTCTCCTTCACAGCCTCTTCCACTGCTCGTCGCAGCTCAACCTAGTCAGGACACAAGAAAATGCCACAAAAACAAAAATTATCTCGTCTTCAGCATCTATTTTGCAAGGTCGGAGAACAGTGAATCAAGCTGCTACAAGCAAAGACACAAAGAGAACTTTAATAGCATTGTTGTGAAGTAGATGCAAGTGATGTGCTTCATTAACAAGTCTGTGTCTTCTCTGTATACACTATGCTGTTTGCTTTGCATAGTCACATCACAGAAGTTTTTGATTCTCAGGTTCCACAATAGTTTCTCTCAAAGATACGAGCTTGGAAAACACAATATACCCTTTCAGTGGATTTGCTGTAAAACTGTAGTCACCTAAATCAATACAGATGCACACACAGAAATGTATGACAGAAAACGAGAAAATACATGTGCAGGTAGGCATTATGTTAGCATTCTACCAGAAAGAGACATAATGACTGCAAGGAAGAGAAATGAGAGAAATCAGAAGCACAGAATCTCAATTTTCCTTAACAAAAAAGTTGGGAAATTATTCTGCCTACCAGCAGTGAAACAGACAAGTATATACATACATACAGCTTAAAACTAATTGAGAAAAAAACAAATTTGTAATCCAAATGGTGTTTCTCTTACAACAAACTCATGTGGATAAACAGAATTTAGAGATGCCTCACGACAGTTCCGGAATCTCATCTCCAATTCACGTTATCAGCTCAGATGTTTCTTATAACAGCGTAATAGATCATTTATCACTAAGGTAACATTTAGATTATTCTCTATATCATATACTTATGTCCTACAGAGTCACAGCTTTTTGTGTCACCACCTTCGAGACATAAGAAACTCATACGTTGTTTCCTATCTATCCATTCTACCACACCAGGAAAGACTGAGCTAATTGACTCTTTCAAGAGCCTAGCTCTCCTGCACAATTTCCCTGATTTTTTTCAGTTCTCTGGCTCCACTTGCATGGGGTGGGGGGAAGGTGGAAGAGGGGTCGATACTTGTAAAAGACGCAAAATTAGTTTTAGCAAGACATTCTTAAAAAGTACTGAATAGATCAGAATGGAAAACAAGAAACAAGAAACCACTACAATTTCCAACGATGACCACATGGTGTCGGTAATGCACTGAACTGCAAGAGTCACACAAACTTGCCAAATTGTACCTTGTACAAAATACAACCCAGCTAAAGAGCAAGCACAGGAACAGAGCTGTATTAATGAGGTTTTCTGGAGACATAGTACAGCAAGACAGAGAGCAACCAACCACACAGAACACCTTCATCCTCAAACAGGTACAGATGTCTCACCTTGAGTTTTTCATTCTGTGTTGTTACTTCCTCAAGATCCTGGCGTAGTTCCTCCAACTCACTAAGGCGATTCCCAGCAAGCTCTTTATTCTCTTCCAGCTCTGCATTCATCTCCTCAAACTGTTGGGGATAAACTGCTTGTAAATCCTACTGCTAATCAGTACCCTCAGTAGATACATTCAGTAACATTTATATGGGAACAGAAATTACAGACTTCATGGTCAGGTAACATGACCAAGTGAGACACAGTCTACTTCGATTAGGTCTGCTTCGTAAGTAGGAAACTCGTACACAGTCAAAATGACTTGCCCAGAGTCACCCAGATTTGTATCAAAGGAGGTATCTAAATTCTGTTCCAATTTACAGCCCTACGCACCACCTCTCCTTGACTTTATTCTTCCCTTTGCCCACAGCCAAGCCCCTGACATTACCTTGCGGGCATTAATGGTGATCGTGCCCCCATAGAGGCTGCTTCCAGCTCCATAGACCTTGTAGCCTTTGGAATTTACCTACAAAAACGGCAACAGATTTCATCAACACGCCATTAAATGACAAGACTACTGATACAGCATACTCAAGACCAAAGATGGTACACTGCAGATTCTCACTTTTCACAGCAAAGTACCATAAGATGATGTCACACATCTCAAAACTACGCCCATTTGTCTGGTTTCCTGACAAAGAGGTTGGTGCTTACCCGTTCCAGAACATCTGCTAAGTGCCGGTTCAGCCTCTGTTCCCTCTTACGTATCTTGTCAATATCCCACTGAAGGTCATCAATCATAGTCTCCAGAACAGACACCCGAGATTCTGCTGTCTCCACTCTCTCTTGCAGCTTGGAAAACTGCAGTCAAAAAAGTGTTTCAGACAGCATATTGAATAGAACCAACATTTTCTGAGACTGCTCAATATTAATTTTTCTCTTTTTCATCATATCCCAGATTCATGTGCTTTCCACTCCTCCTTTGCTGTGGTGACAGACTACTCGAATGAACTGTCCTGAATTTTACACTGGCTGAATCCCAACAGAGTAATGAAAATAAGACAAAACTGAAAATGGAAAAGGAGCAAGAACTTGGTATATCTGGCAGAGTACAGAGGCAGCCACCTCAGGTTATTCCAAGGCACTTTTTTTTTTTTAAATCTTTTCAACTCACATGTTCACCTACTCTACAGACCACTGAAACGCTTGGTGGTCTATTATCAAGCAAAGCCAGCTTTAACATAAACAGATATTGAAGGAACTGAAACCTCCAAAACAAATACTACCAATAATGCGAATCCCTTGATGACTGGGATCATCTTGTAACTAATGTCATTACACTTTCATACATGACCAAGAGACCAAGGAATTTAAAATGACAGGGATGTCACGTCAAGTATCTCAGATTTTTACACAACGACCATAACATCACCTTACCACTTCCCCTGCTCTGCTTTCTTTTAAAATTAAATTCCTTCAACTCACTGGTCTCGTTATACTCTTTCACTCAGTGATGTTATAAGCAAATCAACATGAATTACAGAGAAAATGTATGTAGAGTTGTCCACCACAACAACCCCTTTCCACAACCTTTGTTCAGCAAGCAACTTTCAAACCTTGTTGCTCCTGTCCGTCTCCAAGGCATTAACCTCCTTTCCAAACTATCGCAACCACAAATTATTCTAAGCAGGACCCCCAAAGCAGATTTCTTTCTCTTTCCTTTTTATACCTCCTGAGACATGATTCGGTGCTTCTCCTGAAGAACATCAGCCAGCTCTTGCAGACGTCCATTTTCATGTGAGAGGTAGCTATTAAGCTCCAGGACTGCTTCTTCCATCACTGAAATATCTGAAAGATGCATAAAGAAAGGGATATTAACAGAAATCAAGGAAAACTCTTTTTAATTCCTAAACAGCAGAGAAAAAAAGAAAACAGAAAAGAAAATTCTAGTTTTAACCTCTGCTTACTACATCTCTCCAGCATGTTGTTCCCAAGGGTCCAATCTCCAGCCATACAGGACTTTGACTTGCATTCACTAAGCAAAAGGCTCTGCATTTTAATATACTACACATTCCCAAATGTCAGTTACCATCTGCTAATGTCAGAGATCACTCAGTATCAGCAACACAGAACATGTCCTTGTAACCCAGTGACACCATAAGGCAGGTCAAATTCATGTGTAAACCTGCCACAACAGGTGGCTTCAGCTAATATACCAGATGACAATTACAGCAAAAAGCTAGTGGCTCAGCTTTCTTCTGCAGAGCTCTGCTTTGTGTTCAAAACTGACAGCTACACTAGACAAACCAAGACACTAGATGGCTACCATTTTTGCTCAAAACTCAGAGGAAAATGAGAAGCTGGTTATTCCTACACCTTTTATTAAAGTGCAGGTGAGAAGCAGTCCAATATCAGTTTGCAATACTGATTCCACTTCTTCACTTGTAAGCATGAAGGTTCAACTGTAATCTGCAACTTTTTAGGTGCACAACCACACTACAGGCATAAACAAGCCTTTCCTTAGCCTAGCACACTGGGCAGAGTTCTCAGTATTCAAATTTAGAGGCAGTTATAACACATTTCTGTCATGTAGTACTAGTCTTTATTAGAGTTGAGTCTTTATTAGAGTATTTATTTTAGTTGTTGAGTTTGGAAAGCTAAGCCAATTTATTTCGGAAAGCAAATGAGCACGAGAAGGACTAGCCCTTAATGCTTAGAAAGCGGAATCATGTCTAAGCTGGGGGTAGATGAGGATCCTTGAGTGTCAGGCACCTTGGTCATACCTCCACTGTTCAGCTTGTGGGACAGCACGTCCACTTTCTCCTGCAGCTTGTCATACATTGTCACGATCTGGGCAACAGCACGGCGGGAGGACTCTACACGTTCCTGCAGCTGAGATTCTATCTCCTCACTAGTGCTGCTTGCTAGAGTGGCTAGGAAGGAGAATGCCGGCTCCAGTCCTTCACCTGGAAACAGAATGAGGTGCAAAAAGTAAATGCATTCTGGCAGGGAACATATCACTAGTCTTTACAATCAGAGAGCTTCTGGCGCCCTTTAGAAAGGGACATCAACATCGTCGACAGCTGAAATCTATCTTTTCCACTGTCCCCAGCCAGGTGTCTCACCTCGTTCCCTCTCATCTTTGCGCTCCTGATTACTGTCTGAGTCTGGTTCAGGCTCCGGTACAACCAGTGCTTTTCTTTCAGACAAGAGGTCTCCAAGACCCTGGTCCAGGTCGAAGTGCTTAAGGATGATGCGGATATTTTCATCAAACTGAACAATGGGACAGGCAAAGCAAGACAAAGAATGGATGTGAATAAAAGGAGTGCATGGAAACAGAAGAAGAGACAAGAGAACAGCGTATATAAAATCACGAAGTGTGTTACTAACCTGATTCCAGTACCGATTGATAATCAGCAAAGAGGCATCATCAGTGGCCTGCCGACGTTCCAGCTTCTCAATGTGCTCCCGTAGCTCATCTTCAATGGCTTGCCGCTGGTCCAGCATCTCCGCTAGTTTCCGGTTCTTGGTCTGTAGGGTCCGGATGTCCATCTCCTCCTGTGCAGAAGCACAAGTCAGGGCTCATTTCACACAAGCCAGATCACTGGGCTCACACAGAAGGCAGACAGATATTTATGTTTCCAGATTAAAAAAAAAAAACAAGAGGCTGAGTGGGGGCTGTACAACGAAGACATACCGTTGAAGAAACGCCACCAAGCTTAATGGTCTCCACAGTGGTCCCTGAATCTTCAACCCCTGCCTTCTTCTCTGGAGGTGCAGAAGGGCCAGGCTCTCCAGCTGTCCGTTTATTGCCAATTCCAGACATGGTGGCAGAAGCATATAGACTGCCACCTTCTCTACGTTATTCCTGAACATTAAAGAATGCTATTAAAAAAAACAAACACTAAACACCCACCCACCCAATAAACTCCATTTAGGGTTTTGAACACAGTGATACATTATCGTAACGAGATATCCAATGCAGTACCGACTGTATAACTCAAAAGGTTTTGGAAAACTTTGGTCAAATATTACATCTTAAAAGACACCACTAGGACCAGCACTGCAAACAGCAAGTTAGTGGGAAAAAAATCCACTGCTCTGCAGTGTTGAAACAGAAGCACTGTACCGTATCGCGCTCTTTGGAAAAAAAATCTTCATGTAGGTTCAGTCTCTGCTTTTTGCTCTCTCTCTGTATTAACAAAAATGATTGGGATTACACTTTAACAAGCAACTGAGACTGTGTATGTGGCACCAGTTCACACCAACCAAACTGGTCATCTTATATCATCATTCAAAGCCAGTTAAAGCTGAGGGCAACAACACCTTGGAAATGAGCCCTGTAAAAGTTCACATACAGATCTTAAAAATCCTGTGGAACTGAACAGCGACTCTGAGCCAAGTTTTGTAAAGACCCATTTGAAGAGTTTTCCCGTGTATCAGAAGAGACATAGACATGTTTGAAGAGTACTCATCCCCAAGTTAATGCAATATGAAAAGCTCTGGACTGCTAGTTACAGAATCACAGAATAGCTGAGGGTGGAAGGGATCTCTAGAGATCACCTACTCAGTGGTCCTGAATAAAGCCCGCACAGGCTGCCAAGGGCCTTGTCCACTCAGCTTTTGAGTATCTCCAGAGACAGAAATTTAGCAATGCCTCTAGGCAACCTATCCTGGCATTAAACCAGTTTTTTATTATGTGTGAACAGTATTTCATACAGCTCCCTAAAATATGATTTAGTAAAACAACAAATATCTCCTTAAAGGGTTTCCAAAACAAATATAGCAGCTAGTGATGGAAAACGAAACCAATTAGATCTTCATTAGACATATGCAGCATTTTTCTCCCATATTCAGTGATGCTGTACCAACTCAATCCACAGATCTCTCTCTACCGCTAAACTAAATGAAACCTGGGAGCAAATGAAACGCAGACCATACAAGTAAGATTTGTATTGTTTCATATAATCAAAGGTTGGAAAAGACTTCTAAGATCATCAAATCCAATCATCCGCCCTGGGCAGCCTGTTCCAATGCCTGACCACTCTTTCAGTAAAGAATTTTTCCTAATATCTAATTTAAACCTCCCCTGAAACAACTTGAGGCCATTGCCTCTTGTTCTATCGCTAGTTACCTGGGAGAAGAGGCCAACACCCACCTCACTGCAACCTCCTTTCAGGTAGTTCTGGAGAGCAATAAGGTCCCCCCTCAGCCAACTGAACTCAGCCTCAGTTTCATTTAAATTTATTATGGCATTTACAGTCGAACTAAGGGTTACAAACTGAACCTGACAATTCTTACCTGTTTGCTTTACTTGACCAGTTCTACTGAAAGTAAAAAGGGCAATGTATTTTTAAGATCAAGAATCATTGCCAAATCTTGTCATTTAACACACATTTTAGCCTGGCATTGCCCTTCACCATATGTAAAATAATACAAAGATTATTTCTAAATGAGTTTTTGAAACAGCACATAGTGTTTCTGCAACCTGCCTTTACAGAATCCCAGAATGGTAGGGGTTGAAAGGGACCTCTGTGGGTCATCTTGTCCAACTCCCCTGCCGAAGCAGGGTTACCCAGAGTAGGCTGCACAGGACCGCGTCCAGGCGGGTCTTGAATATCTCCAGAGAAGGAGACTCCACAACCTCCCTGGGCAGCCTGTTCCACTGCTCCATCACCCTCAGAATGAGGAAGTTCTTCCTCATGTTCAGAGGGAACTTCCTCTGCTTCAGTTTGTGCCCATTGCCCCTTGTCCTGTCGTTGGGCACTACTGAAAAGAGCTTGGCCCCATCTTCCTGACACCCACCCTTCAGATATTTGTAAGCATTTATTAGGTCCCCTCACAGCCTTCTCTTCTTCAGGCTGAACAAGCCCAGCTCCCTCAGCCTCTCCTCATAGGAGAGATACTCCAGTCCCCTCATCATCCTCGTAGCCCTCCGCTGGACTCTCTCCAGTAGCTCCTCATCTTTCTTGAACTGTGGAGCCCAGAACTGGACAGAGTACTCCAGATGAGGCCTCAATAGGGCAGTGTAGAGGGGAAGGAGAACCTCCCTCGACCTACCGGCCACACTCTTCTTAATGCATCCCAGGATGCCATTGGCCTTCTTGGCAGCCAGGGCACACTGCTGGCTCATGGTTAACCTGTCATCCACCAGGACACCCAGGCTCCTCTCCACAGAGCCGCTCTCCAGCAGGTCAGGCCCAAGCCTGTACTGATGCACGGGGTTGTTCCTCCCCAGGTGCAGGACCCTGCACTTGCCCTTGTTGAACTTCATCAGGTTCCTCTCTGCCCAACTTTCCAGCCTGTCCAGGTCACGCTGAATGGCAGCACAGCCTTCTGGTGTATCCACCACTCCTCCCAGTTTTGTGTCATCAGCAAACTTGCTGAGGGTACATTCTAACTCTTCATCCAGGTCGTTGATGAAGAAGTTGAACAAGACTGGGCCCAGCACTGACCCCTGGGGGACACCACTTGTTACCAGCCTCCAACTAGACTCAGCGCCGCTGATGACAACCCTCTGAGTTCTGCCATTCAGCCAGTTCTCAATCCACCTCACTGACCACTCATCCAGCCCACACTTCCTGAGCTTCCCTAGGAAGATGTTATGGGAGACAGTGTCGAAAGCCTTGCTGAAGTCAAGATAGACAACATCCATGGCTCCCCCCTCATCTACACAGCCAGTCATGCCATCATAGGAAGCTATCAGATTTCCCCTTGGTGAATCCATTTTGGCTACTCCTGAGAGCCTTCTTTTCCTCCACTTGCTTGACAATGACATCTAGAATGAGCTGCTCCATCATCTTTCCCAGAATGGAGGTGAAGCTGACCAGCCTGTAGTTCCCTAACATAATTATTAAATACATCTCAAAGTTAAAAAATAAGCCAAGACAACTTCCACTTAACCGTTTTCCTCCTTTTAGCAACAGAATTCAGTGTGCATTGATTTTAGCTAGAATGACTACACCATTGGAGGGAGTGAGGGGAGCAGCCACCACTAAAAACATCTGCTACCTATCAGTCCAGTAAGCTACCAGTGACTATTGCCTTCCACGTTATTTTTTCACGGACAAAATATTTCTTCCACTGCCTCCTGACACCATCCCTCACAGGTCTAGCTCCCCCCTCCCCACTACTCACTTGCTCACATACTGTACGCCAAGACGTGCTCCACCATGTTTTCATGACCACAGACCCTCTTGTTCCTTTAGGAACTCAACCTTGCCCTCAGTCTCAGGCTACTCCCATTCTCCTCTCCTCAAACCAAGCACACTGACTTATCAAAGACTGACTGTCCTTCCCTACCAAGGACTCAGCCTTGTCTTAATCCCCCTCTTATGGTTAAAATCCTGTTACACGGAAACAAAAACATGTGTCCATCTGGTGGTTCCCACACCTACCACTGGCCAAAAGCCATCTACCCTGACCACTATCAGACAGCAGGCTTACCAGGCCCAATGCTTCGACATCCATCTACAACCCATGCCCACCAACCGTTCCTGAGCCCTTTCACATGCTCTCGGCCCCTCTAGTCAAGAACCCTTTCAAAGTTCACCATTCACCGTCCTACACACATCAGACGCTCTCTACTCTCTTTTTTTTGTTGTTCATGTAATCCACAGCCCTTTGGAGCTCCCCAAGAAGCTGTCGCGGACACCCACCCAAAGCCCACAGGCACGGCGTACAGCTCCGCATCGCGCACCAGAGAGTCCTCTCCCCACTCCCAGCCGCCGCCGGCTCCCCAGGCACACCCAGGGAGCCGCTTCCCCGACGCCCACCGACACCCGGGGACGCGCTCCCATCCCCCACCGCCCGGCGCGGACCCCCACCTCCCCGCCACTGACCCCACGCACACCGGGGGGCCTCCCGCACCGCCGGGCACTGAGCCTACCCTCCCCTCGGCCCGCTCGTTCCTCCGCGGGGGTACAGCGCCTCCGATACCCCCATCTCTCCCGCACCCCCACCTCCCGACCCGGCCGCCTCACAGACCCCGTACAGGCCTCACTCACTGGTGGTGGTGCTGCTGCCGCCGCCGCCGCCGCCACCTTTCTCCGGCCCACCGGAAGTCGCCGCCGCCGGCCCAATCCCGTGCGTGGCTGAGCGGACGTCACGCAGCACCGCCCCTCTGCCGGCGCCCGCCCCTTTCCGGCCGCCATTTCGCCCTCACCCGTCATGGACGCCGCTGGCCATGCCGCTTGCCCTCGCTCGACATGGCCGCCGTTGCCATGGTGCCGCGGGGGCCCCTGCCGCCGGCGCACTTACCCGCGCCAGACATGGCTGCTCCGGGTCCCGGGAGGGCGCCTGGGGCTGCGCCCGGAGGGGTGTCCCCCGCTGACAGCCCCCTGCCCGTCTGCGCGCGCCGGGCTGCGTGGGCTGACAGCAAGTGTACGTGAACTTGTGTAACGCAGGTCACGTTTACACACATGAAACGCACGAACACACCGCGCAGGCCTCGCTCCAACCGAGGCTGAAGTAGTATTTTAGATACCGCAATTCAAAATATAATTTTAATGTTAACATCTTCATCTCTGCCCGCCTTCGTAGAAAAACATGAGAACGCCTACAACATCAGCAGACGGACAGGGTTCCCGCCTTGCTGATCAGTTTAAAGCAGATCCGGATCTCCTCAGCAGCGGCAGGCTTTCCCTCTCCCCCAGCTCCACCGCTGCTGTCTCCGCTGGGAAATGCCGGAATAGGTACAGTCCCCACGCTACAAATCGCCGTACGACGGGCTGCTGTGCCCAGGAGCTGGAGACCAGCCTGGTCAAACACCACAAGACTTCGGGCTGAATGAACATCTGAGCGCCTGAAGGAAAAACAAAGCTTCCCCTACGATTTTTTGTCACACACACACACCATCCCCCGCAGCTACCAGGAGGAGCTTGCCAAGCCAGCGAGCTGCTGCAGCTTGCAAGAAAGCGTGAGAGCAGCTGGGATGGGGATGGTGACCAGCTTGGTTGAAGGCTGTATCTACACAGTACTGTGGCGTAAAATAAACGTCACATAAGAGATCTGGAAAGGTGAGTACCTCGGGGGATTTTTTAAAAAGTTGCATTCAAACCTCTCCTCGTTAAAAAAAACCTGTAATATTTGCTAATGCTTTTTCTGCCCACAGCGTTTCCTTGCAGCTGGAGAGCCCTTAGCTGAGTAAGAAACTGACAGTAACTCATCGATTCTGACTGCAGCCAGTCTTTGACCAAACAGTTTGAAACCAAAAGGAGCTTTTGTTGTTTAATCAAATGTACTCCAAATCAGGTCTTCAAGTCAGCGTAGCTTTCAGTCCTTGTGTTTTCCCTCCCTTTGCTTTATACTTAGTTTTTCTCTACATATTATTGTTCAGGTGTTGATCCCACACAGACTAGCTTTACATCATCACAGCAAAACTGTAACTGAAATGGCGACAGATATAATCTTTTATTTAATTTCATATTTGTGTCTTTTATCGCTAGGTACCTTCGCATTTCCTCCACAAGGAAAGGAAAAACACGTTTCCTGCAAAGCACACCCTCCTGCTCTGTTCATTGTTTTCCACATCCGTGTTAATTACCATGCATTAGAAAAGCATTCAAACTGATCTTTGAGCTGCTCTTTTACAGACTGCGTACCACATAGTGTTTGGGCCTGCCCTAAATCAGGGTTTAAAAATCAAAGTTCTTGCAGCAAGCCAGATTGTGGCACTAAAAAAGAGATGGCTGTGCTTCAGGAAACCTGAGTAGCTTTCCACACAGCCTGAAAACTCTAGACATAAAGTCTGCCCTCCTCCTCCCCTCCATTACCACTCTGATTTTGCATAACTCCCAACAGTCATTTCTTCTGAGCACAGCGACACTTGCTCCTCTACAGTAGAAGGAATGTGCCATTCCCCTTACTGGTGTTTATAGATTAACTGTCATGTCCTTGTGAATTGTTATGGACAGACAATACAGTAGATGTACAAATACAAGCATAAATATGAGCACTAAGGAGAGAAAGAGAGTATTAATACTTGTGTTAATACTTCAGATACTTTTATGAAGAAACTGGGAGAGCTGAGCAATCTAATGTCACTGAAGAGGAACTGCAGACGATGTCCTGCAGCAATTTGCAATTTATCTAGAGTCTACTAGGAATGCGACAGGTAAGGCTGCTTTTTCTTGAAACTGGCAGGTTCAACCACAGTCCTTCACATTCAAGGGCTGTAAGAGAGAGTTAAGCACATACTTCATTCAAAACTACAGCTGCTTAAGAATCTGAATGACTGACGCAGAGAGTTTCTTGAAAAGGATGTGCACTTGTTCTAGTATGAGTAGAGGGGAGACATAATAAAAAACACACCAAACACCCAGAGATGAACTGAGTAAATAAGGTTGTGTAAGGAACCGCCTACAGAGGAGACAATTTTGAGCTCATAGTGTTAGTGTCCTAAGGCTGTGACCACTAAAGGACACTCAGATTGACTGATTCTCCTTGTGTAAACAAGACTTGCACAGCCTTGTGACCAGGGTTGTGCTGAGTGTCACCCATTACCAGTTAATCTCTATTCCAAATCAAAAGGGCGTACAAAAAGTCCAGTATTGGCTCTCCCTCAAGTTGTAAGAGTAGCAGCATATACCAAAGTTTATTATGAAAGGCAAACATGCTGGTAAGGCAGGATATTGAGACACAGTGTGGGGAACTGTTCACACATTACCCAAATGCATCTGGACAGGCAGCATGCAGATATGTGGTTAAATTTGGAAGTCTGGCACACCCAGGATGATTCCTAAAGTGATCTTTCAACCAGCAGAACTGGGCTGCTTCCAAGAGGAAAGGCCATATCGGAAATGGTATGATAGCTGATCTGGCTAAAACCTGTTAGTGAAACTCACTCTTAGACCATGGCTAACAGAAGGCTCAGCCCTGCAGGCCAGAGAGAAATCCTCTCTTTTTCCATAAAGGTTATTTGCCCTGGAGTCTGCCAAGGAAATACCAGAACACAGAATTATCCCAAAGGCAGGAACAAAGAGCTTCGGCCAGTCAGCTCCTGATGCTGTCAGTGGCAGATGGAAAAGGGAATTGCAAGTTGCATAAATAAGGAACGAGGTCACATAAATGGGCCTGGGGAGTTGGGCCATCACAAGAAGCAGCTAATGTAAAATAATAATCTAGAAAAATGCCATCTTCAGGCAACCATTGTGAATGGGCCAAGCAAAATAGTATCCACAACACTCACAGCAGACTAACTGCCCTAAAAGAGCTAACCAGACCCCAAAATTAAATGGAGGAAAACCTTTGTCGCAGATCATTCTGTGGAAAAAGTATCTTTTCGTGTCAGCACACAAGCCAGCCTTTCATTTGCTAGGTTGTAAACTGGAACCACAGCAGTTACTTCATGATAATCCAGTGCCAGTTACCAAAGAAGAAGAGGTATGAAACACAGCCCTTAGTGTGTCCCATGGTAGCTTGCACGTGTGCTCACAGCCTACTAGATCAGATCACATATTGAAAGGAAAGGTAGGGAAAGTCTCAAAATGGAAAGGAAAAAAAAAAGGAAAATGCATGTTAGTGAAAATGGCCAGATCCTGTCCTGTCACGTGTGTGTGCAGGTCTTTGGCTTCAAAGGAAATGCAGCTCTTTCCTTGGAAAAACAACTACAATAAATAAATAAATAGGATGAAGGACTTCAACTGAACTTCCTAACCCCCTTAATTTCCTCACATACTGGTTACAGATTTCAAGATTATTCTATCTTATTCTACTATTTTGATCATTAGTGCTTTGAAGCAATAATAGAAACACTAGTGTCTGAAGAGACATCCTTTTCTTGTTGGCTGATTTGTGTAAGAGGCACTTGCATGTTACTAAAGTGTTATAAGCAATAAGAAAATTAATTTTTAAATCTGACCTTTGAAGCACAAAGCTTCAGTCCTTGCTCAAAATTTGGTTCTTTAGGGTTTGTTCTAATATCCCATCCTCTTGGCATTACTTTGTCTTTACCTCATTGTGGCTACGGATGTGCTGGAAAAATAGGATCATTTTTGGTTTTAGCCTGGTTTAGTCTGGCTGGACACCAGGTGCCCCCCAAAGGTGCTCTATCACTCCCCTGCCTCAACTGGACAGAGGAGAAAAAATAAGATGAAAGGCTCGTGGGCTGAGATAAGGACAGGGAGATCACTCAGCAATTACCATCATGGGCAAAACAGACTTGACTTGGGGAAATTTATTTATTACCAGCCAAATCAGAGTAGGATAATGAGAAATAAAACCAAATCTAAAAAACACCTTCTCCCCACCCCTCTCTTCTTCTCAGGCCAGCTTCACTCCTGATTTTGTACCTACTCACCCCAAGCAGCGCAGGGGGACAGGGACTGGGGGTTGTGGTCAGTTCATCACACCTTGTCTCTGCCACTCCTTCCTCCTCAGGGTAGGACGCCTCACACTCTGTCCCTGCTCCAGCGTGGGGTCCCTCCTACGGGAGACAGTTCTCCATGACCTTCCCCAATGTGAACTGCCCCAGCGTGGGTCCATTCCACAGGTTGCAGTCCTTCAGGAACAAGCTGCTCCAGCCTGGTTCCCCCACTGGGTCACAAGCCCTGCCAGCAAACCTGCTACAGCATGGGCTCCTTTCTCCATGGGTCCACTGGTCCTGCCAGGAGCCTGCTCTGGCATGGGCTCTCCGCAGGGTCACAGCCTCCTTCAGACATGCACTTGCTCCAGCATGGGGTCCTGCCCGGGCTGCAGGTGGAGATACACTCCATGGTGGACCTCCATAGGCTGCAGGGACACAGCCTGCCCCACCGTGGTCTGCTCCACAGGCTGCAGGGGAATCTCTGCTCCTGCACCTGGAGCACCTCCTCCCCTCCATCTTCACTGACCTTGGTGTCTGCAGGGTTGTTCCTGTCACCCCTCTCTCACTCCTCTATCTGGCTGCAATTGCTGTTACACAGGGGTTTTTTTCTTCTTAACCATGTTATCACAGAGATGCCACCACCATTGCTACTGGGCTTGGCCTTGCCCAACAGCGGGTCCATCTTGGAGCTGGCTGGCATTGGCTCTGTTGGACATGGGGGAAGCTTCTGGCACCTTCTCACAGCACCCACCCCTATAGCCCCTCTGCCACCAAAACCTTGCCGTGCAAACCCAATACTCTCACACATGTTGTGAAGTAGCTGATGTTGTTGCTGTGGGCATGAAATGGAACGAAAAGGCAATGCTGCAGTGTGCTGTGCTAGGTACACATTTATTAGGGATACCAGTGGAACTATATTTAATAACATCGGGGTCCTGAACCTAATAATATCCACCAAATGCAGTGTGTACACCTGATGACACAGAAATATACCACTCTATGGAATCCTTGATCTATCCAACAATTGCTGGTTTTATTATTTAAAATGATACAATGTTCTTGGCAGGCCAGCCGACTAAAGAAAATCAATACACATACAATTGCGGCTGATGCACTTGGACTAAGTGGGTTCTTGCTTTACTGTAAAAAAAATTGTACTACTTTTTAATTTTTTTTAACTAAAGTTAATTAATTGTTGCTCATCTAAGTTCATCCTACAGCATACTAAAATACTTACAACACACATCTGGGAATGGAGACACAAATTATATTTTGCCCAGGTGTATGAATGAAACTCCATTGTCATCTGACCAGAACTGGCTTGAAGAGAAATGTTTGAGTGGCTTTTACATTCTGCACAGAAATTCTCACTTTTATCCTGTTACTTCCCTAATCATCTTCCTCTTCTACATAACAATTGATGCTATAAGCTAAATGGCAAACATAGGTGTGAAGGCAAAAGATGATGAAGTGGTTTTATTTTATGGAAATTATGAGGTCTGTAAAATGTGCTTTACCTAATTCCCCTTCCTGTCTGGTACCTTACAAGAATGGCCCTCCATACTTATTGAAATACAAGCCTTCCATGTGATTTAACCGTACAGTTACAGTAGTAGCTTTCGCACAGCTCAGTAAGTCGTAAATATGATCTTCTGTAGTAAGCCAAAGGTTGTTTGCCCACACCACTCACACTGGAAGTGCCTGAAGAACCAGACAGCCCTGGAGATACAAAAAGGTAAATGCTGGAAGCAGCTCAGTTAAAAGTGAAGACTACAAAGAAAAGAAGTGCTCTCTCACTCTCTTGCTTGCTCTCTTGACACACAGAACATCCTGGCAGGTGATCTAAAGAAAGAAGGAATGAAAGAGTGCAGTCAGTAAGTGACCCAGACTGAGATGTCTCAACAGAGATTACTAGTTACTGCCTTGCTGCCTCATGGCCCAGTTGCAGTAACAATCATGAGAAATAAAAAGTCCAGCAAAGGGAGCAGGAGCTTGAGTGTTTTTTTCCTATTTTTGTTGCTGAGCAGCATACCCCCTTAATTTCTTGTCTATGCACACAGGGTTCCTGTGTGCAAATGGTTCTGGGAAGAGTGCTATGAAGAGTTTCCTGAAAATGAGCCTATGCCCACTATCCATACTAGTAGGTGCACTTAGATTTTGAAGAGTTACTGTTCAGAAATTGCTTTGTGTCTTGGTAAGCTCTATACTGTTGCACTGTGAGACAGGAAAAGGAGAATGACATTTATCTGAAAATATTCATTACACATCAGCAATGAAAATTACAGAATTTACAAAGTAAGCTCTAGAAAAATCACTTGCACCTTTATACTAGCCGATCATAGAATCATTCAGGTTGGAAAAGACCTTTAAGATCATCGAGTCCAACCATTAACCTAACACTGCCAAGTCCACCACTAAACCATGTCCCTAAGTGCCACATCTATGTGTCTTTTAGATATCTCCAGGGATTTAATTACCTCCAGTGACTCAACCACTTCCCTGGGCAGCCTGTTCCAGTGCTTGATCACCCTTCTGGTGAAGAAATTTTTCCTAATATCCAACGTACCTCTAGCAATTGTAGTAGGCTATCCTTCTAGATCATGGAATAGTCACAGACTTTTGTGTCCTTCAAGTAATAGTGGTGCCCCTAGCTGGCCTCTCAGGACTTGTCTAAACTTAAACATTAAAGAAATTAATCTGAATAAATTAAAAATATGAACTAAAAGTGAACTATTTTAGTCTCTGTGTTACATCCTGTACAGACGCTATTATGTAGAATGAAAAAAGGTTAACAGTGCTTTTGCTGCTTTCACTTCCAAAGACCATTCAGCTGAACTAAACTGAAACCTCTGAAATTTCAAGTAGTGCTGTCCCTTAGATTTGAAGCAGGTTTAAAATAGTCATAATTTGACCGAGTTTTCTGGAGAGTTGTTGTGTGATTAAAACCTTGTATGAGTGGTACCCAAACCTTCCAGCTGGACAGGCCATTTCTCTCATGCCAGTAGCAGACCTTTAGTTCCAGAAGTGCACACCTAAAATTTGCAGTGCAAGAGAGCAGAGAAATTACTAATACTCTGTGCTTCTCACACAGGCACAGAATTTATTAGGGAAACATGCCCAGCAACCATGGAAAATAACTTTTCTTCATTCGGCAAGGGAAAATTAAAAGTTGCCCAGCAGTTCCTAGGGGATGACTCCTGTCTGACCCTCAGTTTGGAAATCTTCTGTTTTGCCTCTTTACCCCATTCTCTTTTTTAGCATCTGCAAAAAGTACACTGTTCCGGACTACTCTTCTATGTTGCAACACTGAGCAAGTAACTGAGAGCCAATGTATTTTAACAGACAGTTTGGAGACTCTATTTCTCAATTAAAATGTTTGTTCCTCTCTTTGAAATACTCGTTTTGTGGTCTGCAAGAGTCGGAACGTTGAAAAAAGACAGGTAGGAGCTGGATAAGCAGAGCATATACAGCTAAACTGATCAGGATACAGCTATTTCTCTGAATGCGATCACACTTGCTGTCCTTCTGAAATTCTGCCTGCATTTAACATGTTGCCATGTTGGCTCACACTGGCATTTTTTTTGCTATGAACAGCCCTACCTGATGATTTGATCAGAGAAGCAAAGGAAGCATAGAAAAGCTTTGTGTGTGTGTGCCTGTATGCAATGCTCTCTGAAAGAACCAGACTACAATTATCAGTAAGTGTGTTTCTGTCATCTTGAGATGTGAGCAGCTCAGGTAGGAGAGATTACAGGAGCAGTATTTAATAATGGATCTACAAGACGAATTAGTAATTGGTATAAGCCTGAAAAGACTAGAATGCAGTTGTTTGTAGGAGGCTGTATAGAGGGAAGGCCTGGGAAATACACAGAGTGCTTAGTCCTGAATAGATACCCAAATGCACAGACCAGGATGAAAAGAAGATCAAAATATTTCAGCCTGTTCAGATAGCATTAATGTACCCTAGACAGCTAAGCCAGCATGAATTCATCCCCTTTGGAGCTGTATTTCATCTCACTACTGTTGTCTAAAGTAAAACACAATAGTCCTGACATATGAGCTCATCATGTCTCAGGTAAATAACAAAGGACTCTGAACGCTTTTTGTCTCCAGTGATCAATACAAAGTCTAACAGAAAAACAGAGGAAGCCTCTGTATGTAATTTGGTTCCCATCAATATTGTATGCCTCTTCAAAACAGCTATCAGAGATGTCTGCTGACAGAGGTATCTTAAAAAGCAGAATGTAAGCAGGAAATAGTTATTGATTTACTCTGTGGATTTTTCCTATAAATACCTGGCAAGGGAAGAAAAATATTTTAAACATTAGCTTTTGAAGTGAGCAGCAGACACCTACAAGGAGAAGATACCTATTGTGCAGCTGGCAGTATAGGAGTAACCAGATAATTATGATCATCTGGTAGCTGAACATGAAGGAATAATACCGTCACTGCACTGGAGAACTTCCCAAAGTGTTTGTGGAAGGGGCACAACCTTTACAACTGACCAGGTTATATACACATACTGGTACAACATGTTGTGCTAAACATACTATTCATTCCTCCTCCTAGAATGCAGTCACTGTGGATTTTTTCCTAAGGGCACCAAGCTTACAGAATCTTTTTAATCTTTGTCCTTTATATTTGTTTTTTCCTTTTTATTTTTTCTGGCTTTTCATAGCTTCCTCTCAGTCCCTAACAAATTTTGTCAGATCGTCAGGTTTCATTGCAATTGGCTGAAAAAGGTGCGCCTCAAATACATTTGCTGCTGCATAGTTCATGCAGTCTCTTGTGGAGTAGAGACCCACACCTCCATCCCACTGAGTGAACGCCTTTAGCACACACTGAGCCGGAACCTGTATGTTTGGTTTGGTGGCTGGATAATCGGCACAGGTAGCTCAAAATCAGCTAGAGCGTGCACACCCTTATGCCCTTGCCTTCTGGTAAAAACATGAAGCAGTAGGACTACAGTGTGGGAGGAGAGCTAAGGAATCGAGGGGGCAAGGAACGTGAGAGAGGAGCTAAGGGTATTTTGACAGTGATGCACAGGGAACAAATGACACAACTCTGTAAGAAACCAGGCTTCTCAGTTCTGCAGCACCATGAATTTCTGCTCTGCTGCTTTCCACATTATACAGGCATCTAAACATCACCTGCCTAGCTTGTCCTACTTCTAACACTCGTGTTTATGAAAAGCAGGAGTTGTACCTGATCCCAAGCAAAGCAAAAGAAAATATTAGCTCTGTTCTCTTGCACAAATGCTCGGTGCCCTGAGAGCTGTTATAGTGGATGGCAGAGGGAAAAGCTGCTTTGGCAACAGAAAATACCTGGATATGAACAGCTGGGCTGAATCTCGCCTACTTGGGTACAATTCTCACCACATGATGTTTTTATGATTATGATTTTAAAGTATTGTCCTGTTATTGTACAGGGTGAATAATTTCAGAAGTAATTATTACTTCTGAGCATTTCAGGTTGCAGTTACTGCATGAGCGATCATATCCCCAAATGTTCATCTCTGCCCTCCAGACCCCTCCCTCCTGTGCTGACATTGTCATTTGGTGTGGGGAACTGAAGAGGTGAAGTGATCTGGACAAGAAATAATCCATCATAAAAAAAAGGTTTATTTTTCAGCCAGATCAGTCTCCCTTATGCTAGCACACGGCAGGAGACAGCACTGTGACAAGAATGAGTAGTCAGGGAAGACAGCTTGTTGTTTAAACTGTGCCACTGCCCCAAAATCACTTGTCACTTTTCTCCCTCAGTCTTTTGGGTCTAACAGAAGCTGTTTAAAAGAAATAAGCATTTAAGGATGAAAGTCAAGTGTTCCCTGAAAAGCAGCCAAGTGAACAAAGTAGGAGCAAAGAAAACTATAAAAAAGGCCTCCTCATAAAATTACCATTACCTAAACATTTATTCCTGAAGAAAAGGCCCTCTGGCCTGTTCTTTTTCATTTATTGGCAACCAATTGTTCTGCTGGCTGAAATCTCGTCTGAAATGTAATACTGGGTGCAGTGTGATGCATTTCGGATGATGTCACCCAATAGTCACTCTGCTACACACATACTGACACAGAAGCGCAAAAAATAAATATTTTGTGTTTCTCACAAATTCTGCAACTCTAATCCTGGCAAGAACATGCTAATGGACCTCACAGGAATGTATAATCTCTTCTCGACCTTCAGTGCTCTCATATACCCCTTTGCCTCTGCTCTATTCCAAGATCTGTTGTGTTTCCAGTGCATCAATGTTTGCAAGCATGAGAACATGTAAGTGGAAGGTAGCATATGAATCACTGTCACTAAAAACTGGTAGAAAAAGAGGGAGAGGTGGTCAGCAAAGAAGGACTTTGGAAAGCAAATCACCTGAGAAACTGTGCTTTCTTCTACTGTCTTTCCTTATTATTTTCAGAGTAACATGTATCTAGGTGAACCTGTGGACTTTCCAGCTTGCCTCACCTTTTCCTAGGAGACCAAGTCACTATAGAAAACCCACAGTGATGCTTGATTGTGTTGATGTTATTATGAGCATTACTGTTCCTCTGGCTCTTCCCCTCTTCATCCACCTTGTCTCTGCAACAACAAGCCTTAGCTGAGGAACGGCTCTTGCCAGTTGCAAGAAGTAAGGATCGCAGGCATACTGATTTGAAGATCCAGTAATAATCTAACAGTACAATGTATTCTGTTAAGCAGGTATTCTTTCTTTATAACAGCGCCGGGCACACGGGGGATCTCTCCTCCAAACGTGTGCACCAAACACCCCGTCATTTCAGGTTAAATACAACTACAATATGCATATTAATGATTTTCCAAGAAGGGGTATACATATTCATCATATTTCCAGGAGCTCATGAATATATTCAAATTGTCCTTTACGCAGGCGTATTACAGCTTCTGGTTGGTCTCTGGTGGTCTTTTGTCGTTACTTCATGTCTTTCAGTAGTCTTCCTCATTTGCCCTTTAGCTACCTTCGGAGTGCTGTGCATACTCATTCATTCTATTTCACTGCAAAACTGCAAAGCTGGTTTTTGCTGGTTCTTGGTCTCAGCTCCTGCTCTTATCACTGTCTTGTCCTTGCTAAGTTTGCTAATCTATAAGGACAGCTTGCAAGTTCCACACAGCTGTTTTGTTAAAACTAAAACTAGAAAATACCACTGAAGCTACTTTGTTAAAGTTTCATGTTTCTTATTATTCCTTCTATCAGTTCCCCCTTTTTCTTTAGACTTCTGCTCCTTTCAGGTGAGTAGTCTTAATAATCATTAGATCGTTCCCTCATACTTACACCTCCAGTAAAATTACAGAATCACAGAAGGCCAGGGCTTGGAAGGTACCTCTGGATCATCTGGTCCCCTACCAAATCAGGGTCACCTAGAGCAGGCCACACAAGACCTCGTCCAGGTGGGTTTTGAGTATCTCCAGAGAAGAATCCACAACCTTTGTGACTGATTACAGCAATTGCAGCATTGAATCATTATACAAGCTAGGACGCATACACATGTTATCACAAAAACAAAGAAAAACAGACCCTTTAACCAGGATAAATTTGGTAGCCATGAAGTAAGCTTATTCCATACTTCTTCCAATCCCCTGGAACTGTTGTCTTTGGTTACTTCGTGTAATATTTTGGTTTGTTTCCAAATTTCCTCTAGGTCCATGGATATTCTACCACTTTAGTCTACATATACACAACAACTTGTGTTTATGATTGTGCAGACACCACCCTGTGAGGTCAGTAATAAATCAAGGGCCATCTTATTTTGGATCACTACCTTTGATAGGCTGTATACTTCAGTTTGCAGAGCATGTGTAGCATCTGTGGTTTTATTTTTGATGTTTTGTATTACTGCTGATATGTTTACAATGATCTTTTCTAATTCACTCACTCCAAGCCATGGAAGGAACCCCCTAGCGAAGCCGTGAAAACTGGTAGGTCTTTCTGCAACGGCATTGCGGGTCCTTTCAGTTCGCCTAATGAAAGTTTTAACCCATCCTACCTGTTGATGTACCTTGTCAGTTATTGTGAGACTGGGGACTAAAGCTCCTGTAACCCTTTCCACCCAAAAGGTAGTACTTTCCAAGCTCAATTTCCACATAGCCAATACCATCCTGTTTTCTCAGGGCTTTTAGGCACCAGCCACCCAACTGTGGGTTTAGTTTTAATTGTCTTAAAACCTGCCAGTAAGTCTTCGTCGAAACTACCTTCCCCAAATAAATCTTTATACCTACTACACCCTTTTGTTTCACCTACGTTTATGGTAGTATTACTCTTGCAGAATGGGGTAGTATCTTCTCCCTGTCTGTAGCATCGCTGTATACAGGTATAGTTGTACCACGCTTTGGTTCCTCTGTTTGAATTTCTTGTTGGGTGGTCATGTTGCCTGATTCCTATTTCTGGTCTACACTTAAATGTAAGCTGCCGGGGATTGGTATCCCTGTAAGAGTTACCTTGCTTTCTCCTGAAGTTGGTGTTTGAGTACAAATCCAGCAATCATTTTTGTGTAGTATCTGAGTGATGTTTTGGATTAGGATTAGATGTAAATTCCCGTCCCACTGCTTTGTCCAAATACCTGGACTCATGGCTACCATCATTACCAACAGAATTAAACTAATCACGGTCATCTTGTTATTTTTGAGAGGTGATTGTTGTTCTACAGTCCAGGGAACAGATGCTCTCTTGATCCTTGAATAATGAATCCAAGATGGTTGTTCTCGAATCTTGATTGCAGTAAAAGTAGTTAGCAGCACTTGATAAGGTCCGATCCGCTTCTCTCCAAGGGGATCACCTGAAAAAGTCTTAACAAAAACCCAGTCTCTGAGTCTGATCATGTGTATTGGTTGGTCTAGACCCCTAACCCTTGTTCCTAAAACTGATTTTTGAATATTACTTATCTGTTTTCCTAAGGCTATCAAATATTCGTGTAAGTACCCCTCCCCCATTTGCACCATGTCCTCCTCTTGATATGACAAAATTTCAAATGGACTGACCCCCTTTTTGTTCCTGGCTTTGTTCTGTTTCTTAGTAAAGCCAAGGGTAAGGCTTTGTCTCAAGACAAGTTTGCCTCCTGACTGATCTTCACTTGGCCACTTGCCTGTGGTCTGTAGGGGGTGTGTAGCTGCCAATCAATACCCAAAATTCTGCTGATATGTTACACTACTTGTGTGCAAAAATGTGACCCTCTATCCAAGGATATGATTGCCAGCACCCCAAATTGTGGTATGATTTCATTTAACAGAATTTGTACTACTTCCTGAGCCTTTTTTGTTCTACAGGGAAACGCTTCAGGCCATCCGGAAAATGTGTCCATTATGACTAATAAATATCAGTACCCCCCTTTTCTTGGGATTTCCCAAAAAATCTATTTGCCAATGTTGTCCTGGTATGTTTCACTTTCCAATTTTCCCAAAGTATACTTTGCATGTTGTATTCGGATTATTCCTCAGACAAATTTCGCATTTGAGTTGTCTGTTTCACAGTAGTGTACAGATTTCTGCTTACTATCCTCTTGTTCAAATCCTTATATAGTGCATCGGCTCCCCAATGAGTTTTATAGTGTTCCTTTCTGATTACTTCCCATAATAAATTTGAAGGTATAACTATATGATTATCTGGCGTTAAATACATCTTTTCTTGTTCACTTGCTTCCAAATCCTCTATCAATTTCATATCCTTGTGTGAGTTTTTAAATTCCATTTCTGTATCCACCAGTTTACCATCTGGAACTAGTGCCAGAATTTCTTTCTGCTGCCCTTTTAGCCTCTTGATCTGCCAGCTTATTTCCCAATTCATATTCAGTGTTACCTTTTTGATGCCCTCTGCAACGCATTATTGCCACTTGCTCTGGTAAATTTACAGCTTCCAAAAGCTGTAAGATTTCTTTTGCATTCTTAATCTGTTCACCTTGAGCTGTAAGACATCCTCGTTCTTTCCACAGTGCTCCATGAGCATGGACAACCCCAAAGGCATATTTGGAGTCTGTCCAAAAATTGATTTTCTTTGCTTTCGCCAATTCTAAGGCTCTGGTCAGAGCAATTATCTTCGCCTTTTGAGTAGACGTATCTGCAGGTAAAGGTTCTGCCTCAATTACCTTGTGTACGGTGGTTACTGCATACCCTGCTTGATGAGCCCCGTCTTTTATGAAGCTACTTCCATCGATGAACCAGGATTCCTCCGTGCTTTCCAGAAGTTCCTCCATTAAATTGGGTCTGCTGGAATACACTGTTTCAATAGTCTCCAAGCACTTGTGCATTAGTGGTTCCATAGTGGCAGAGTCTTTACTGAGAAAGGATGCTACAATGTTAGCTGTCACAATATTAACATCATCTTGTTCCACCAAAATAGCCTGATACTTTAGGAATCAGGATGGCGAGAGCCAATGGCCCCCCTTTTGTTCCAATACTGCAGAAGCTGTGTGTGATACTATGACTGTCATTTTCTGGCTTGAATGTTAAGGACAACTGCTGCAACTGCTCACAGACATCCGCGCCATCCTCTGCTTACCTCATCCAACTGCTTGGAGAAATATCCAACTGCTTTCTTGTATGGCCCCAGTTGCTGAGCCAGCATTCCCAGGGCAATGCCTCGTCTCTCATGGGAAAATGGGGGTTTAGAACATTTGGAAGTCCAAGAGCCAGGGCTCTCATAAGTTCCCTTTTTAATTGTTCAAAAGCCCTTTTTGCCTCTCCAGTCCAAATCAGCTGCCTGGCATTGTCTTTCAACAGTTCTTACAAGGGTTTCACCATGAAACTATAATTATATATCCATAGTCTACACCATCCTGTCATTCCTAAAAAGGCTCTAAGTTCTTTTACCATTTGTGGTTTTCAAGTCCAGCAGATGGCTTCTTTCCTCTCTCTCACCAGTTCTCATCATCCTCTTGAGATTTCGAGTCCAAGATAAGTCACTTGGTGTTGAGTCATCTGGGTTTTCTGCTGAGAGACTCGATAATCATTAAGTCTCAGAAAATTGAGAGGACTCACTGTCCACTTACTGCAGTCCCCTTCTGTTTCTGCAGCAATGGGGAGGGCATCCACATACTGTAACAGCATCGGAGGATTCCATTTTTCAAGGTCCCGGGCTAGTTAATTTCCAAAGATGGTAGGGCTATTTTTAAAACCTTACTTGGGTTTTTCGTCCAGAATCTGGATTTTTCCCATTCAAAAGCGAATAGGTTCTGACTGTTTGCAGCCAGAGGTAAGCAGAAAAAGGTGTCTTTTAGATCTGTAACTGTATCATGGTTAATAAAGTGTATGGGTTTGCAATTACTGAATGAATATCTTGAACAATTCCATTAATAGCTCTTAAATTCTGGACCAGTCTATAACTTTTCTCATCTGCCTTTTTAACTGGCAAGATTGGGGTATTGTATTTTGATTCACATTTTCTTAATAAACAATATTTTACAAATTTTTAAATAATTGGCATGAACCCAATTCCAGCTTTTAGTTTTAAAGGATATTGGTTTTGCCTTACCGGCCCGGCTCCTGCTTTGAGTTTAATTTTCACTGGTTCAGCGTTCTTAGCTTTTCCAGGGACTTCTTTGGCCCATATGAGGGCATTATTGTATTTTCCACTTCTGTTGGAATGCTAGTTCCTAGCATTTTTATCTTCCTGCAATAGGAGCACAATTGCGTGTACAAATTTAGATTCAGGAATTAACACATTGACTTCCCTGTTTGAAATCAGATCTCTGCTTTCAATTTTTCTAACAAATCTCACACTAGCAAGAGCTGTGGAGTCCCCGCTAAATACAAGAATTAATAAGAGTTGATGTGTTACCCATTGTTTTCCAATTTTAAATGTTAAAGGCTTGAAGAATGGCCTAGTTTCACCATTACCAGTCGCACCAACAACTTTGATTCTTTTGTTGCTCATTTCAAAATGTTTTTCATTCAAACATGAATAAGCAGCCTCAGTGTTCACTAAGAATTCTATTTCAGTTTGATCTTTCCCCAGCTGCATTTTAACCAGAGGTTCTGCTGGGGAAGTTTCCTCCCGTCCCCTTCATTCCTCAGTGTTAACTGCATTTATTGTTGTAGAAGCGAAGCTGTTGTAGAAGCGAAGCTGGCCTTTTCTATTCCCTGTTGGGATGGGCAGTGTGCTTTCTGGTGTCCCTTCTTTTTACAATAAGCGCATTGATTTCTCCCCACTATAGGATTAGGAAGACCTCTACTTTGTCCTCTTCCTCAGAGTCCATTTCTACCTCCTCGAAATCCTCTTCTACTTACTTGCCTTTCTTTGCTGTGGAAGACTACTCTCTTCCCCCCCTTTCATTCTTGTTTTTCTCTTGACTTCCATGCACTCCTCTGCTTTTTCCATGCAAAGCAGCAGCTAGCAAAGCAGCCTGTAACTTGGTAACTACCTGTCCTAGTCACTTTACACAACCCTTCATAAACTCCAGAGGGATTTTCCTCTGGCTCCTCTCATGCTTACACATTCCCATTCTCTCTGTTTTTCCCAATACTAAAACTAAACTTCTTTGGGCTAAACTTCTGTGCTCCAAGCTCACTTCTTCTTCACCAATAATCGCACCTCCTCTGCACCCGCGTTAGCACATTCTTTTCCCTTCAGACAGCCATTACAACAACCATCCTTTGTTTTTCCTTTTCTTTTTGTCACTTAACTTGTAACTCCACAAATACATACCAACTTGTAAGTATTCTAAAGCCAATTCCCAAATTCCCAGTTCAGTTCCTGAATCGTGCCAATTTCCCTTTACACAAATTAAATCCCACACACTATTGAGCTGTTTTCGAGTGAGGGGGTCCCCCCTGCTTTCGCAATGTTTCAGTATACATCCTAGGGGAGACTTTCTTAAAATTCCCCCCCACGGGAAGATCCTGCACCCACAGTTAAGAGATTATAAACCTCAGCCCCCATAAATCAGAGCCTAAACACAACAGTCTAAAGTCAAAAACCATAAATAATCAGTATCTGCAGAACATACCAAACCGAAAAGTGCAAAAGCAGTCACTTAAACCAGATAAATCCGTCAGATCACAGAAACCAGATCACACAATTACAAACATTATGACAACAAACACACGAAGCACATGATTATAGTCACGACAGCACGCACACAGGCACACCGAGTTTTCAACATAAATCCAAATATTACAGAGACTTAGAAACAGACAGGGACTTATCACTGTTAACAGCAATACACAATGATAACATGTTTACAACACTTACGACAAGTACAGCTTACTGTTATAATTATCACCAACAGTGTTCCACAAATAACAACAACGTGATAATTATTTAAAGTCAGCATTCACTCCGTTCTTACGCTCTGTTCGTCTCCGGCTGCTTCCCTGGCTGGAGAGCAGAGCCGCGGAGCAGAACTCTGCACTCGCTTCGTGCTTGTTTGCACGTCTCGTTCACACAGAGGCCTCACACGCAGTCACACAATGTTAACTTGGAGTTACCGCACTCCGAATCGTTTACCAGACTCATAGTCAATTTCCAGAATGATGGTATATATATATATATCATATATCAGCTAAGACCGCGTCCAGGGGGGACTCTGACCCCGTGTATACCTTTAGGGCCCTAGCAGCGCGGTATATACTCTTCTCCGCATAATCACATCATGATTTATGGGAGTCCCTGGTGGGGACTCAGACCCCGTTAGTAGTAAGAGAAGTAGCAAAAGAATACCTTTACTCACCGAGTTCCTTTGTTCATAATGCTTATTAAAGGGAATAATATAAATTGATACATTAAAATTAAAAAACAAAAGCATGCATCATGCTAGAAGATTCTGATCGCAGGACTAGGCTCTAGCAAGATTCTAGCTGTGCTTACCAGAACACAGTGTTTTACTGAAACGGCGTGAGGGATTTTTTTCTTGTTGTTTTTTGGGTGTTTTTTTTTCAGATTTTTCCTAGCAGTAATATAGGTCAGAGCCTGAAAATAATTTAGCCTAAATATATGCGTTCACTTTTTCTGGAGCTGCAGGCACGAAACCGAGGAATTCTTATAATTTGTTACAGCGAAAAGACAGAAAACTTCCTCTGAGGCGTCTTTCAGATGAGTAGTTAGAGACAATTTGCATAATTAGTGACAGGGCTGAAAGGTGTGTGTTTGGAAGCCCAGGGAAACGGAACACAGAGAGAAGGGGGACGGGAAACGGGTAGGTCAGAGGCACTCCTGCGCCAGTCTGATGCGATTTTTGGATTCCGATACAAATTTCGGCGTGGAGCGATGAGCCCCCCCCCCCCCCGCCTCAGCGACCAGGTCCGTAACGAATTACCGACGGATTCCAGCCGAGAAGCCGTACCGCTGCCGCACGGCCGCGGCTGACGCCCGGGGAGCCCGGTACCCCCCTTCCACCCCCTCCGCGCACCCCTAGCCCGCAAGGGAGCGGGGCGGGACGGAGCCCCCTCCCCCGGAGGGGGGCCCAGGACGGCAGCCGGTGCAGCGGCCGGTAAATCGGGCCGGGGGGGGGGGGGGGGGGGTCCTGCGGGGCGCTGCCGGGGGCTGTGGCGGGGAGCGGGGCGGGGGGGTTAGCGAGGCAGGGGCCGGGCGGGGGAAGCGGGGGGCCGCCGGGGAAGGAGGAAGCGGGCGGCGGTGGCCCTCGGGATGCGGCTGGGCGCGGCGACGGGCGGCAGGAGGGGGCGGCCGGAGCCCGGCCGGGCCCGCGGAGGGCCGTGTCGGCGGGGAGAGCGGATGGAGCTCCCTGAAGGGGACGGGAAGGAATCTGCCGCCCGCAGGCTGGTGCCCCGCCAAGGAGCCGAGGTAAAAGCGCGGGCGGGGCGCGCCGGGATGCCGTCTGTCCCCGCCGCTCTGCGAAGAGGGCAGGGGGCCGGGGGGCGGGGGTCAGCTGCGCTCACCTAACACCCTCTCCTGCCGGAGCATCACCGCTAAGGTGCCGCCGCTAACCCCGGCGCTGCGAGGGTCACCCGGAGCTGCCCGGCGGGGAGAGAGCGGCAGCTGGGGCTGCGGTCGCTGAGCCGTAGGCCGCGGGGGGGTTTGCGGCGGTGCCGGCGGTGCAGCGGGACGTGAGCTGCAGCCGTGTGCGCGGCGGGTCGGTGGGCCGGCCTGCTCTGGCTGCGTCCTCGCTGAGAGCCGTGGGCCGCACCGCCGGGAAGGCTCCGCGGGTTCAGCCAGGATCGGGAGAGACGCGCTCCTGCGCGCGGGAAATCTGCTGCTCTCTGTCTGTCCAGCAAAGGCAGCGCTGGTGACGCTTATTTTTCAGCTACTTGTGTTTATCCTGTTTTCTTCCCTTGGGGCTCAGACAGATCACCAGTCTCCCCCAGAACCAGGGCACCCCATTTACCGTGCCTTTCTGTGACGGATGGGCAGCCTGTTTCACACATCTGGGGTGGATGCCCTCCCTATTCTGAAGGGCAACCAGAATATTCTGGTTGTCACCTGGTGCCATTCTGCGTTTTTATTGTTGCATAGACCTACCACATCTGGAGACTTAGAGCCACATCAGCAAAGGCCTTTTCTCGCAAACACAACATCCTATTTCCGTACTACTTTGTTTTATTCTTCACAGTCATAAATGAACAACAGTAAAGCTGCAACATCTTCTGCATTTATCAGCCACCACAGAATCATAGAATGGTAAGGGCTGGAAGAGACCTTAAAGATCATCTGGTTCCATCCAACCCCCCTGCCATGAGCAGGGACACCTTCCACCAGACCAGGTTGCTCAGAGCTCCATCCAGCCTGGCCTTGAACACTGCGAGGGAGGGGGCAGCCACAGCTTCTCTGGGCAACCTGTGCCAGGGCCTCACTACCCTCATGCTGAAGAATTTCTTCCTAATATCTAATCTAAATCTGCCCTCTTTTAGTTTACAGCCATTCCCCCATGTCCTATCACTACACAGCCTTGTGAAAAGTCCCTCTCCATCCTTCCTGTAGGCCCCTTCAGGTACTGGCAGGCTGCTCTAAGGTCACCCCGGAGCCTTCTCATCACCACATCTGTTTTCTTTTCTTCCTCTCTCTTCCCTTTCATATATCCACACACCCAGCCCTGCTGTTGCATGTGAATCGTTAACAGAAGTCATCACTGTGGAGTTAACTGAAAGGTTTTACTAATGATTAAATGATGATCAAATTATAATTAATCAGTGATTGAGTGGTAATTAAACGATGATCAAATTATCATTAAGCAATAACTGATAATTAAACAGCAATGTAACAATGACTTAATAATTAGTTGATAATTAAGCTGTAGTGAAATTGTACTTGATCAGTGATCTAATTGATGAATTCAACAATGATGATTAGACAGCGGTCAAACATTCTGCTACTTACGACTTCTAATACTTAAGCTATAGCTGGATATATATATATGTTGCTAGCATACAATATACTTTTAGTAATGTATACAATATGCTAATGTAAAATGTCACTTACCTTGTTATAGATGCCAGATGCCAGGTAGGGGATGTCTAGCCTGGAGGAATAACCTTGAGAGGCATCCCTGCCCGAGGGGAGATCACAGCCGTACAGGAGAGCGCAGTGGGCTTGGGAGGGCTACAGACACCTAGAGCGTCAAGTGACCGACTTGTAGTCACAGCCCCTGCTCAGCTGTAGTCGCTGTCGTTAGCCTGGTCCTGGCTCAGGCTGTAAGAGGTGGCCCAGACTCCGTGGTTCCCGAGAAGATATGGCCCAGCCCAGTTCCTGCGGTTTGCGTGGCAGCACTGGTTTGTCGGTGATGCCTGCGCCCACGTGCTGCTTGCTCAGTCAGAGTGGGTGCACCCAGCACACCCACCCAGGTGGCAGGTACTCGGGGAGCTCCTTTAATCTGCACCTTGCTTGTTCAGAGCCTGCGAAATGGCTGGTTTCTTAGCAAGCCCTGAGGGCACGACTGCGTTTAGAAATGGAATTGGACGAGCTAGGCAGAAGGAGCTATCCTGCAATACCTCATTCCTCAGGAATAGCTCCTTCTGGACAGACTTCCCCAAGACCAAGAACCCTTCGTCCTCGGTTGTTCGGATTTCTTTAATTTGCAAAGAGTTGCTATTTCTTCAGCGTACCACATTTAGTAGCTGTTTTTTCAATACCTGTTCTAGATAATTTACGTGTGTGGATTACCAGTATGGTTAAACTATAAAATGTTTATGACAACAAAACCAGGCAGATTTGTTACATATCTGGGAAAAACAGATTCCCTCCTGTCTTTTATATTCTTAAGCTGAAGATGCACTAAGGTTGAAACTGCCTTTTGCTGTATTTGTGTACAGTATCTTGTATGCAGGGGCCCTGGTCTTATTTTAGCAAAAGACTGTGACACAGGAGGGTAAAATACAAATTATCCACAGCACCTCTGATAAGTCAGTGCACATTTAGCTCTGAGATTCCAGGAGCAGACAGCAAAAGGTAATAGCTGGTGCCATTATTAGCAGCAGCTTTGTCTAATATAATTCTTCTTTTTTTAACAAATAGGGATGTAAATTTTATACTAAAGCACAAGCGAGCTTAAACCAAAAGCCACATTTAAGATTTTAGAGCGCTCCAGCAGATCACTGAAAATATGCAGCAATTTTTATACAGATAAATTCTCTAACAACTTAATACTTTTTTTACCTCTCTCACAAATTAAAATTAAATTCAGACAGATGCAGATTGCATAACGAATTTTAAAGCCACATAAGCCTTTGATGTCATCTTCTAAAAGACAGCTCCTCACAAAACTCCTTAAGTCTCTGTGTTAAGCTTTTAACTTGCAGAACCCTCTTCTCCAGGCAGCTTTCCACTCCCGCTCGATCTGCATAGCGACCTTACTGCTTGATGGCTGCAGGGAAGAAGGTTGCTTCCCGTGACATTGCATAGCAGGGAGGCAGCCAGATGAAAGTCAGCAGGTGTTGAGAATGGGCTCCCTTCAGATTTATGTGGCAGAGGAAAATTGATATACATGAGAAGTAAGACAGAAGTTGGGGAAATAACTGTAATTAATACACATTCGGTTCATAACCTTCCACTGGTGGCATAGTTTTACCTTCTTAGTGCAAGGGAAATGGAGAAAGTTACCTTTCAGCTGCCACATCCATGTACCTTGCCTGTTAGTTCAGTAGTTTTCAAACTGTGGTCCCCGGATTTCTAGGGATTTATGAACAACCTGTAAAAGGTAACTACAGTTAAATGAGAAAAGTAGGCCAGTCTACCAGTAAATTTACATTCAAGATGCAATTCTAAAATTTCTGGGGTTTCTGAACTGGACAGGGTTAGTTCCTGTGTATCTGTACATTTTCACTTTCCTAATAGTGCTTAAATTCCATCTCCATGGACAGAAGAAGTTTTTGTGTTCATTGACAGGCTCTGAGGAATGGCAGAGCAAAATAGACGTCTGTGCCATTGATTTCTACCTCTTACACCGCATAAGTCCTGCAAAGGGCCAAGTCCAAGCCCTCTCCACCTCCCTAGCCACTTCTCTTACACTTGAAGCTATCATTAACCTGTTAGCCTGTGCAGTGTTATGCCTTTAGAAGAAGCAAAAAGTAAAGTTCTAAGAGAACTGAGAGATCAAGTGCACCATTTGGTGGATGAGAAGCTCAACATGAGCTGGCAATGTGTGCTTGCAGCCCAGAAAGCCAACCATATCCTGGGCTGCATCAAGAGAAGCATGGCCAGCAGGTCGAGTGAGGTGATTATGCCCCTTTGCTCCGCTCTCGTAAGACCCCACCTGGAGTCCTGTGTCCAGGTCTGGAGCCCCCAGCATAAGAAGAACATGGATGTGTTGGAGTGGGTCCAGAGGAGGGCCATGAAGATGATCTGAGGGCTGGAGTACCTGTCCTAGGAGGACAGGCTGAGGGAGTTGGGGCTGTTCAGCCTGGACAAGAGAAGGCTCCGGGGTGACCTTAGAGCAGCCTTCCAGTACCTGAAGGGGCCTGCAGAAAGGATGGAGAGGGACTTTTCACAAGGGAGTGTAGTGATAGGACAAGGGGGAATGGCTCTAAACCACAAGAGGGCAGATTTAGATTAGGTATTAGGAAGAAATTTTTCACTATGAGGGTAGTGAGGCCCTGGCACAGGTTGCCCAGAGAAGCTGTGGCTGCCCCTTCCGTGGCAGTGTTCAAGGCTGGGTTGGATGGAGCTCTGAGCAACCTGGTCTGGTGGAAGATGGCCCTGCTCATGGCAGGGGGGTTGGAACCAGATGATCTTTAAGGTCCCTTCCAACCCAAACCATTCTATGATTCTGTGATTCTGTGATCACCAGCAGCCCTGGTCTTTGCCATAGCAGGAAGCATTTTAGTGAAAGTTAAATGAAACAGCCTGGCTTATTTGACATGCATTGTCTAGAAACAACATAATGACAACTGCTGTAAGCAGTGCTTAAAGAGGTAAGAGATATATTTGGTACCTGTTAGTAAAATACAACCAAAGAACGGCGGCTGAGCTCCTACTGTTAAGATTCTGCTGAATGTTTTTAGAAGCACAGCTCTTGCCGGGATGGTTTGTATTTTCTAGGGAGCCCAACTCCCAGTTTGGCATCCAGGTGTAATGGTCAGACCCGTGAATGCTTGGCTCTGCTGGACACCGCTGTTTTCAAGGCAATCCTGAACACATCGCAGAAATACTGTCTGGCACCTGACCTACTAAAAGCTGTCAGAAAATCAGAGGAATTGCAGCTGAGAAAAGCTGGCCGTCTGGTCCAGCACTAGGGATCAGCTCATGGTAGGGACCTCAGGTTTCAGAAGCTGAAGGTATCTGTACCCAAAAGTCAGCCGTCAGCTTGCATGTATGAAACAGAAGCAGATCTATGTGTCTCTTTATGACTTCGTGAAGCTTGCATCAGTTGCCTCAGATTCAGGCAGGACTGTTTGCTGGTGCACTAATAATATCACAGCCAAGGCAAAGCTTTTGTCTCTGCCAGAGGGTTTAATTAGTAGAGGAGCTTGGTGCTCAGGTTGCAGCTTGTCCGGACAATGTTAGGTTGGGGCGTAGAAGTGGTTTTTTGCACACAGGTTGCAACTTGGGATGCCGCTATAGGATCAACACACAAGTCAAAACTACAACTGATGTGAATACTGTTACCACTACCACCATTGTGGCTGAGGTGGGGACTGTAGCAGCTGGCCTTCCCATGATGTTTTCTGAGAGCCTACTTTTGTTTCCACAGAGATGACTCTATGGCTTCTGACCACCTGACTTCAGCTGTTTTTGTGTTAGGAAAGGAGTGGCTTTTCCCATTGACACTGAAGAGGCGTGTAGTTCAGCAAAAAGGAAACATTTAATGTTGTAATCATAAAGGAATGCTTACGGCCTTGTCTCACGGAGCAGGCAGTGGAAGACAGAGATGCCCTCTCCTACATCAGTTATCCAGGAGCCTCCTAAAATTCTACAGCTTTGAAACAGGTACGAAGATGTGTTCCGGGAATGCCTGCCCGTAGGGATACCTCTGTGGAGAGCAGTTTGGAGCAGACAGAAAACCAGCTTTCCCTTTTAAAGCACTAGCACAACAGACACTATTCTGCACTCCAAACAGGACATTACTCATTTTTCTACTCTTCCTCAGTGTGTGCAGAGGTAACTTTTTCCTGAATAGTGTAATTCAGACAAGTAATTAGGGGACTAATGAACATGGGAATGTAGATTTGGAACCAGGTGAACCAGGCGTTTCTGGAAGGAGTCTTCATCATGAGGATCTAAGTAAAGAAACAAGCCGAATATATAGCTTTATATCACCATAGCTTCTAAATGTGTTTAAGCAATGGCTCAGTTCTACGTAGGACATATATAAAAGTGTCCTCCACTGCAAGCATTTGCATGGTTGCAAAGTAGTTACTAGCTGCAAAGTAGTTACTATATACTATTCATATAGTTGAAGTTACTATATACTATTCATATAGGGTTGTTTTTAAAGCACTATAAAATCCAATTCTGATTCTTGCTTTTCTTATCAAACTTTTCTTTTTCCTGTCAGAAATGCCACTTAAATATGTAAAGAAGAACAAGTAAGCTTTCTGTTTCCCCGAAAAAGGGAAAAAACTGAAAGAGACAGTACCAACAGCTTCTGAAAACTGAATAGCTTCTGTAAAGTCAGAACCATCCGAGTGAGCAGAAAACAGCCTGACCAAAAACTCTGGCGTCAAGTCCTGCAGAGACGATCAAACTTCACCTCTGCAGAAGCAAGAAATTTCTGTCTAGATTTGGATGTCTCGGGTTCCCAGTGTTACAGCCAAGCAGCGGGGAGGAGGTCAGCGTCTCCCCTCTTTTCTAGATCCTTCAGCTTAATGTTGGTATGAACGTGAGTATTTGACTGACTTTAATAAGCTCCTGACCATTGTTAGCCTCTGTGGTTGTTCCACTACCCACTGAAAGCAGCCTTTTCCTCTGCAAATAAACTGATAAAGAGCGTTTCCGAGAGCGTGACTGCTGACAGCCCAGGCAGCAGAGGGAGATCTGCAGAGAAGCAGGAGTGCCTGCTTGACGGTTGTTTTCCGTGAGGTGTTCTGAGTTGCCAAACCAGAGTAAGAGTGCTAAGGTCTTGAGTTGTGTCGCTGATGATGTGAAGCCAGGGTACTTCAGAAGCTGTTGTGAACATGACGCTGTGACCTGCATGGCTGCTTTCCAGTCCTGTGTGCTTCTTCAGAGTTAGCTGGTTCCGTGTATGAAGCAAGGAGGTCCCTCCGGGGAGGGTGGTGCTCACCTCTGCCAGCTTACCCACCCTGCCGAGTGCCAGGAGCTGGGACACCAGTAGATGGGGTCCCAGCACAACCTTCCCAGCAGTCAGGGCCCGTGGACAACTGACTGGCGGGCAGGAGGCTCAAAGGGAGTCCACCTGCAGGGACCTGGGGAGAACCTTCTGGAGATGCGGGTGAGCCTGACCCTTAACAAGACGGGCTGCAGAAGAGCAAGACCTCGGGTGAGCCTCCCTGTGACTCACCTCGTGAGGCTGCAGCCCACAGAGCTCAGCTGGCCAGCAGACAGATGTTCTGGAGATGCAGGGACGACACGGTTTCTCCCTTTTTAGTAGAAGGTGGTATGAGGGAGAGGCCTCTTGCTTGAGTGGGGGTTAGTAATCCTTCAGTGTCTACCCCGAGAGCTACAGAGCTCACTGTGGGCTCAGTTTTTGTAGCTCAGATCTCCAGCATAGTTGGGAGACAAAAGTTGCTTTACTCCCGGAGAACTAAACTACCTTGTAGCTTTTCTTTGTCTCCTTTTCTCACTTTCAAGTTTGGAGGCTGGCTCAGCAACAGTGCTAACAATGCTCCTCGCATCAAGAGGAAGCTCAAAAGTGTGCCAGTGTGAGTTGCAGAATATGATTCTGCATTTGTGTGTTCCCTTAATGTTCCTGACTGATTAGCAGAAAATTATAAAAGGGAAAGCTCTGGATTTTGGATGAATAAATGCATTTAAATGCCAGGTCTGTGCATCTGGTGGGTTTCAGGTCTTCATGTCCTGAATCATCATGGATCAGATCTCGCAGCTGAAATGCAGCCATCACCTTTAAAGCCTTTGCAAGGTCCACTAATGCAATACAATGCAGTGTCTGTGAAACAGGACTCTGTAATCAGAAAGAAAATGAAAAGAGATATATGGGAAGACACTGCAGATTCTCATGCATCCGTGTGTAAATCTGTTATCTCTAATTACACTAAATCTTTGAAGCCTTGTGTTTTCGTGAATTGTGAGATAGCACTGATGCCACAGTCTTTCCAAGTATGGTTTGAGATCTCACAGCATCAAGTGCTTGGTCTCTTGACAAATGTTTTGGATAACTGTTGCATATTTTCCATGAGTCTTAGTAAAAGGCCGTTCACAGAAGACTGTCAGATCCCTATACGCCAACAGGAAGCGATTCTCTTAATGGTAAATACAGCAAATCTGTGACTATGGTAATAAAGGCAGTTTTGAAGTAGTCCCAGTATTAGACCCTTCTCAGTGTCCTCCAAGTCATTTGTTCTACATGGTCCATTCTTCCGAGACAGAGAAGAAACGCCACAGTCCTAATTTCTTTCCATCCACACATCATTGCTTAAGCTGCTTCAGATGACAGTGCAGAGAAGGAAAAAGGGTAACATTTTGTTCTGGGAGCACTATTTGATGATCAGAACTTGGTGAAGGCAGAATGTTAAAAATGGGAGAAATTGTCCACTGAAATTCTCCACGGTCGGTCAGCTGGGGGAGCATGAATAACTCAGTTCATAAGGAGAGGGAATGGAAAGTATAAGAGAAAGTCAAACAGCAGATTAAAAAGGGAAGTTTCTGGCACAAGAGAATTCATCTGAACAGCCTGATTTCCCTGACTTTGTGTAAGCTCCTAACAACCAGGCTGTCAGGTGTTCATGGCAGACCAGAGAAGCAGAATAGAAAAGCCAAATATGGCAAAATCTAATTTTTGTGAAGGTGGATGTTTGCTTTAAGAGTGTGTGTGTATACAAAAAAATTATAAATGTTTCAGTTTTAAATTAAAGGCATATAATTTTAAATTACAAACTTATAATTAACAAATATGAGTCAATGGCTAACTGCAACTTGTTAACTTTGCTGTGACTGTATTTCACAGGGTCTAGAGAGCAGGAGACATCCGAGAGACACGCACACGTTACACAGCATACACATGGCTTTAGTGAAGTAAATTGGTATCTTCGTTATCTGGCTTCACACTCTGGGGAGTAAAGTGGAAAAGCACCCATTTGGAAGTGTGTGAGCAACAGAAGGGAAGCACGTGTCATTCCACAGAGGTAAAAGTTTCTCAGATATGTGCTAGGCTAAGATACAAAAGATCTGGCTTTGGTTCTTGGCTCTGACTCAAGTCTTACTGTGTCATTGTGACCATAAAGTGGAAACTAAGTTCTCTGCCTCTAACAGAAACAGATTTCCACACACCCTACATCCACATTGCCTGTTTGTTATGCATTTCAAGCACGGTAACAAACATCACAAAGTCCTATCTAGCTAAGTCAGATCAGAGCTGCGACATGGTGAAAAGGCCTTAGGGGCGCTTTGCTGGAAATTAACTTTGGCTGATCTTCCCTCAACCTCCCACGACAATTCTGTGATGCCCCTACCACGAAGGACCCCTCTGGAGCCTTTTATTTTGGCTTACTCCGTGACTAGCCCTCACCTCTCCGTTTGCTCAAATCGCAGTCTTCCAGCTCTGACAGTTCCTATTTCATTAACTGTCTTTTTTCTTCCTCTCCAGGCTTGGACAAACTGTGCAGGTTTGGCAGCCAATGCCCCAGCGATACCTTGCAATCCGGGGAGGATGCATTGGAAGTGAAGGAATGAGGGCATGAGCAGAGCAGGCGTGCCCCCCTGCAGTAGCCATGTTACACCAAGCCTGGCAGCTCTACGGGAGGTGTTGCCGTTGGTCCAGTCCTTTTATCCATCTCCTCACACTGACTGTGGTGACATTTGGCGTGCTCGCCCCTTTGATTTGCCACCGGCTCCTCCACTCTTACTTCTATTTGCGGCGCTGGCACCTGAACCCCATGAGCCAGGAGTTCCTGGAGCAGAACCAGCAGGAGGGCCAAGCTGCCCTCCATTACTTCGAGAAGCTGCAGGTACCAAACACCTCCGAGGCCTCTGGCAGTGATGCCTTCCAGCCCTTGCTGCTGGTCACCATTATCACTGTGCAGAGGCGGAATGATTTCCACTATGTCTTGCAAGTGGCCTCCCGCTTCCACCGCCTCCTCCAGAAATGTGGTGCACGTTGCCGGAGCCACCGCATCCTCCTCTGTAATGTGGAGTCAGACCCCAGAAGCCATCAGGATGTCAAGCTGCTGAGCAGCTTCTTTCCTATGGTCAGTCGTGACAAAACTGGGGAGAGCCCTGACCCCAGAGTGAACCAGTTTGAGAAGGAGAAGCAGGACTATGTCTTCTGCCTCGAGCAGTCGCTGTTGGCATACAACCCAGAGTACATCCTCATAGTGGAAGATGATGCTGTGCCGGAGGAGGAGATATTCGCTGTCTTGCAACACCTCCTGTTGGCCCGGTTCTCCAAACCATACCTCAGAGACGCACTCTACTTCAAGCTCTACCATCCCGAGAGGCTTCAGCGCTACTTCAACCCCGAACCCATGAGGATCCTCGAGTGGCTGGGTCTAGGCATGTTCCTGGGGCCCGTGCTGAACTGGGTGTACTCCTGGGCAACTGGGCGCCCCAGCCTCACTTGGCCCGTTGTCTTGTTCTTTGCTTTGTACAGCATGGCCCTGTCAGAGCTGGTGGGACGGCATTACATGCTGGAGCTGCGCCGGCTGGCCCCCACGCTGTATAACATCGTGCCAGTCACCGAGTGCTGCACGCCTGCCATGCTCTTCTCCGCTCCTTCTGCCCGCCGTGCCTTAGGTTACCTGAAGGGGCTGCAGTGCCGCCAGGGTTTTGCTAAGGATATTGCCCTCTACTCGCTGCTGCATGCGAAGAGGGAGAACGCCTACGTGGTGGAACCCAACCTGGTCCGGCACGTGGGAATGTATTCCAGCCTTCGGCTAAACGATAACCCGAAACTGCTGTGATCTGCTCATGCCTTTCCAGACAGAAAGCCCAGAGAACTTGCCGCTGGGCAGAGAGACAGTGTGCAAACTCAGATGTTGTGCTGCTCACACTGGGCGTCTGGTGCCTCCAGGTGCAAAAAGAATAACTCTCTTTAAAACAACATTTTATTAAAAAATAAACTTGTGTACATGCAGACCCTATTTAATATATATTTGGAACTAATCACCATGCACCATGTGGGAGGAGAGTGGAGGATTCCAGCTGAGGGTTGTGTGTTGTCGACTCTCCATAGTCATTCTTAGGGAAGAGCTCTCACACCAATATAAACAGCTATACTGCCTGCTCTCCTTTACATTGGTTACAGAAATCCTCATCTCATGGCAACAGAAATGTTGGACAAAGTGAATGTTTCAAATTTAAGCTAGTGAGGGGGAAAAGCCCTTATTTTCCCACCCTTACTAAGGTCTGATGTCTGACCTCTCTCTGTTTCAAAGCTGTGGTTTTAAGCATACCTTTCAAAAGCAGCAGTAATTGATGTGAACTTTCCCACAAATTTCACCTAGATTCCTCAGATTTCACTAAGCCTCTAATTGTTGCTGTCTCTCCCAACAAATCCTATCTGCACCTCCACCCTTCCTACTCCTTTTTTGTGGAACAGAGCCAAAAACAAAGCCTCCACTGCTTTGTTAAAAGTCATCTCTGAAGGTGGGGACAGAGAAATCTAAGAACAGGCACTGGTGAGGCACATTTTCATTGCTGCGTTATAGACATTATAAACAGCGTTATAGACATTATAAACATGACTGCTGTGTTGGTTGGTATCTTCACTAGCTGTAGCGGATCCAGGTTGTTAAAAGAGGCCTTACCAGCTGCTCATTGGACATTCAACATGAATTTACCTTGACTTCCTATCAGCACAGAGGCAAAGGAAAGGTTAGATGAGGTGCTGCTGTCGAGCAGGATCCTTGTTTCGGTTTGGAGCTGTAATTCACAGCTCAGCCTAAGGGGTTCATTCACTGCTCCTGGCAGCAAGCAAAATACTCGTAGGAAACAAAGCTGGCTGTTCATAAAAACAAGCAACCATAGCAATACATCGAGGGGCCACTCCAATACTGGTCCGTTAACTTAATGTGCTCTGGTTTTAGGTGTTTGGGATAGGTACTTTGTACCACAGCTGTGGGCACAGTTAAATATAAAACCATGCAGATGGCAGAGATCTTATGCAGACTCATAACTCGCACCAAAATGTTTGTGTAGTGAAACGCCTACCTTGACTTTAGTGGGTTTTGAATCAAATTCACTTACATGTGGAGTCTGGTTGAACTGTTTTTGAAACCATATTCCTAGCTTTGAAATGAACCAGGTACAATATTTTTGTTGAGTTTTGGTCAGTGGGGTTTGTTTGGGTTTTTTTTGTTTTGGTGCAGGAAGAGCTCTACTTAGAATTTTCTTTCCCCCCGTGTCTTCCAGTTGATCTATGCCTTAAGCTCTTAAAAAGTCCAGTTGTAAATGTGAAAGACATAAAACTCCTGAGAAGTGAAACCAAAGAAAGTTGCAAACCTTCAGCTGTCAGCACATCATGGGGATCAGTTACACAACACAAATGCATAAGGCAAGTTAGCCGATCAGAAATGGCTTCACAACACAAGATCAGTGCTTTGCTCTCTTAGTGATCAGCTGAGATACTTTTCCAACACCTTGGGAAATTGGATGTGAGTGAAAACTCATTTGTGGATTCCATGTCATTCCAAAGGCAAAGCACCTCTCCTGTCAGAGGACACAGGAACAATTGCACAGGCAGAACCACGATTTATTCCCAGCTGCTGAAAACCCCAAAGATACCAGAGTGGTCACACAGTGGCAGGTGGGAAACCTATTCTCAGGCTTTACTATGATGCGGTTAAGATGGCCGGATTTGAGTGCCGGTTTGTATTTATTCCACGAAGTGCCTGCGCGTGTGAGGAAATACAGCTCATTCGTTTATGCATCTTCAGCTGCGTGTGTTTTGGTGCGGTGTGCTTTCTCTTCACGCTTTTTCAGTCATTGTACTGTAAAAATCCAGGACAGTGCCCTTTTCTTTTCATGAGGGTCCATCCATAGTCATTCTTGCAGAGCAAATCTCATAGCAAGCTACAACAAGTGAGACAGGGAAAGGAAAAACAAGGGAGGAAAAGAAAGAAGGAAACCTTAGAAAAGAAACTAACTAGCTATACACAGTTAAGAAGTGTTTTGATGTGGGAAATTATTTATCAATTTGTCTCAAAGTTATTTTCTTTGCCCAGTAGTACTTTATTTGTCATCCTGGAAGTCCAGGGGAGGTCAATAATTTCACTGAGCTTCATAGCTGAAAATTAAGAACATGAGTTTGAGGCATCCCTTCTAAACTAGAAGACAATTTTCAGGGCAGAAGAAATGAGAGAAGTTGGCTAGTAGACCAAACAACATGCAGAGGTCCCACAACTTGAACCTGCCGGTGAGAGATTTTCAGATAAACCCACTGAGACAAGAACTCCTTTGTGCTAGGAGCAGGTTAATAAATTCCTCAGGTCTTTCTGGAATAAATTCTTTAAGTGCCCAATCCACCTTTACAACAGAGATGGTGCTTCTACTGAGCCTGGAGGCTATTTCTGGGTTACTTAGGTACTTGGCTCCCAGCCGACCATGCCAATGTGCCATCTCAGGCAAGCATTCCTTCTGCCGCCCCTGAAATTTCACAAGTAGATTGATTTTTGTTTCTGTTTTCCGTGCCACGTGTTTTATTAGAAATGACAGGTTGGAGAAGTGTACTTTGCCCTTGGAACAGAAAATGGGTGATTACTGTGAGTTCTTAATCCTGTTCGATTTTGTTCCACAGTTCAGGCTAAAAAAACAGTTTCGAACACACAAAGCTTTTCCCTCTCCTTTCTGTTGGGGAGCGGAGCTGAGTTACCGTATTTCAGGCTACATAAATGGAAGGCCTAACATTAACTCCTTGAAACGTGGCCTTAAGAGTTTGGTTTTATTCACATTAAAACCAATTTAGTGACTATTGTTGAAACAAACAATATGGATTTTCTTGGGTGTCGGTTCATTCCCAATAGTTTGGAGCCCATTCTTCAATGGAGCCACTACTGTTTGCACAAGAGGATTCTTTCTTGATGGGCCAGACAGCAGGACTCAAGGTGTTATTGTCCAAGACAATTCAGGGGAAGTTACTCAAACAAAAACTACCTTTGTTTCCAAGGCATGTCCAGCATAAGCATGATTCTGGCAGAACACAAAGCGTAAATTGATAGGCCTCAATTAGATTAGATTAGAAGCCCGAGAGGATTTTATTACTGCAGTAGGTGGCAATGTCTGAGTGAGAAGCCACTGCATTTGAAGAGAAGGAAAAAGCCTTCCTCTCTGTTGTGCAGAGCTGTGAATCGCCAGACTGGGTATTTCAGCAGCAGTTTGGCTGGGTGCAGGGTGAATTACTTTTTCCCTGAAGATATACAAGCAAACTTTCTACCAAATAAACAACCTTTTTATTAAAGCTCTGTTGTCTCTTCTTTTTTAATGCGCCTGTTTTCTTGACTGGCAGATCCATCTCTTCCATAACTGTATTTGACTAAGAAAGATACACCTGTGCGCATCTGCATACATCTGCGTGGATGTAATATTTGCATCCTACAACAATTCAGGTTGAAAAGGACCTCTGAAGGTCCCTGGTCCTGTTCCCTACTCAGGCAGGTCTTATCAGACCAGGTTGCTCAGGTCCTTCTCCAGTCAAGCACTAAGGCATTTTCATAGGGACCTGACATAAAATCAGGCTCTAAGGGCTTGAATTTAATCTTAGTATACTTTTGTATAAAAAAGCTATATATTTCACAGACTAAAAGAGTGATTTTCTGTGGGAGACAGTTGTAGTTACAAAGGCACTGGCAGTTTCTCCCCCGAAGTTAGAGTTTCTTTTTGTGTATTTCCACACCAGCTTTATAGACATCATATCCAGATTCAGCAGATGGCAAAGCCCAACATATGGTTCTGAATAATCCCCAGTAAAACATACATCTGCCAAAAATGCATATATAGAATTAGGTACTAAATGGTCTGTGCTTCTTCACTGCATGTGTCTCTGTTGCTAGAGTAACTTCGTTTCCACAAACTATCTGTCCTGACGTCTCATTCTTTGAGAGAATCCACCCCATCAGCCAGTTTACTCGTGCACCTATAGACGAAGAGCAGCACTAATGTCCATTTCCAAGACTGTTCTGCGTGGCAAGCTGTGAATGCCACATGCCCAGCTGTGTAATCACAGGTTATTTTTAAATGTCGATGAAGAAATACAGTGTTACATTTTCTTGCCCTGTTAGTAAGCCTCTGGCCAGCTATGCATTCTTCAGTGCCTGCTTTCTCTTTCAATTTCTGCCATGGTGTCAGGTGTTCCTCCAGCAGTGCAGAAACCACATCTACAATGGTCTTTTCCGAAAACTGGACCACTTCAGACATCTGTTGTAGTTCGTATTTTGCAAATTGTATGCCAACGTTAACATGCAGCACCAAAGTGTGCTTTTTGGGGGGAACTACATGCTGCTTAGATAAACAGGTAATAAACACTTAGGTGTCTCCCATTATAGCAGCCGGTTGTTTGCCTACTTGCTTTTTTCAAACCAAAATGTCAACAGAAAGGCACAGAGACCAGTGTCATTACTGCATTTATCTTCATGTCCTGTTACAGCTGTTTTGCATAGCCCAGAAATGTTGCCACTGGCAGCCAGATTTGAAGTTGTGTCCTTGTCTGCTATCCCCGCTATTGAAATTATTACAAAGATTTGGATTTTGATAACAGTAATGTTATGTGCTTGTCTGTTTTCCAGTCCAAGTCATGGTGTATGTTGCAGCCCAGCTTTAAGGCGCAAAGAACGAAGAGCAAGCAAACCCTGGCTGTGCAGTCCCCTGAGTGCTCCTTGTGGGCCTGAGTCTGTTCTGCCCAGCACCCTCCATGCCCTGCCAGATGCACGTGTCTGCAGGCACAGCTGTGGAGTCAGAAACACAGGTGATTTCTTTCAGTGGGGCTAAAGGCCAGGCTCTCTGCCTTGGGGGTGAGGGCTGTAGGTGAACAGGGAAAACAAACCACTTAATAAACAATACCTCTGATTAGATAGGGATGAACAAGCTGGACTTTGAGACAGTTAAGCAAGACTGCAGAGTACAGAAAACAGGAAACATCCAGCACGGTGTGGAGAGGTGAGGAGGAGGCAGACTCTGCTCAGCTCAAGTCTGCACTGATGAGACTTTAACCCCGTCATCACGCAGGCGGCAGCACTCTCTTGGGCACAAACAGCCAGGTGTTTTTCATGTGAATGCATATTATACTCAGACATTCTTCCAACTTCCAGCGTTTTTTTCCATTACATTTCAAACCCTTTTACAGGGCTGACCATATACAAAAGTGTTGATAAGATTAATAGTACTTCATTTACTAAAGTGCAGAGGGAAGCTTTAACTTTTTCATTTTTCTCTTGGTGACCATCTAATCTCTGAAACTGCTTGATCCGTTTCTTTCTTTTTCATCTTTCTTTCTCAGATGCACTACAGTTTATGTCTCTTCACATTTACTTATTACTTTAATTTAAAATGCTAGTTAATATGAGTATTTAAAGGCAAGATCAGTATCGAAATGATACTTCTAGAAACACACAGAAAAAATGCAATCATGAACCTGAAGAAACATAAGCAATTCTAGAATTTTTACCCGTTGCATTTAAACTAGGCTTTCCACTGATTTTAATGTTCTTCATCCAGCAAGCCTTCACTCAAAACTTCAGTGCAAAACTGACAGATCCTTTGACAAATATGTTGGCTATAACAAGGACAGCAATTAAATTAACTTCTACTATGAAAATCCAGCACTTGCATTGTCAAACTCAAGAAAACAAAACCACAAATTAAGACCTAAATAATCACCCAATCCACCTGTAAAGACAGTTTTTAGTAGTCTTTGAAATTTTTAAATGTATACTTCCATCAACTTCTGTATGGTAATTTTGGATGGAAAACTCAATATCATCAAAATCTCCAAGCCATTTGAATACAAAATTCACTTATGCTGTGCTGTGTTTGTGAGACAAAATGCTAGATGCTTGTGTTTTGACATTATCTATCTCTTTGATAGCTGACCACCACCTTCTGTCTCCACTATATAAAAGGCACAACTGTGAACATTTAAGCTTTTTTACTGGTTATGCATCTTGTTTGCAGTGATGTTTCAAACACAGATTTGAGTGAGCAATAAAGATTTTTATATTGCAAGACTGTATCAACTTTCTCATTGACAGATAAAAAAAGCTATAATCCATGCAGAAAAAACTCCAGTCACCATATTTAGTCAGGTATATGTTTAAGTAATCAATTCTCACACATCCAAAACTCTCAAAAAATAGTTAGCAATCTCTGCTCTATCAGAAGATTTTTTTTCTTGCCTGGAAAAGTGGATCAGCAATCACTGCAATAGTCTGTGAAATTATTTTTAAGAATGCCCATAACTGAGAGCACTTGGTCTTTAGCAAAACTGCACTCCCTTCCCATTTTCCCTGTCCGTATCCTCAGCCTGGGATCTTTGCAGTACTTCCCCCTTCCCATGCCAGAGGCAGAGAGGGATGAGGAACCCTAGGGAGGCAGAGACGATCTGGTGCTTCCTCAGGAACTGCACTCCCACAGGAAACCCTGCCTGAACAGCCAGCCCTACAAGCTTCAGGAGAAGGCAAACCCCATGTACCACTAAGATGGGTGGCAACACAAACAACAGTGGATGCCAGAAGAGCGCATCTGTTTCACGCCATTACCAAGCCACTTTGTCACAGAATTGGTATCTGTACCCCTTAACATTCACCTGCGTGATTTCTGCCTCTCTTTGCCTCCTGTTTTCCTGAAGCCCCCCCAATCTGCTTCTTGACCTGCATTCTTATTCCTCTGAACACACCTTCCACTGGGGCTTCAGCATTCCTCCCACTCCATGGCCACCAAAGGTGTCCCAGTCTTCCTGTATCACAACTCCTGTATCAAAGTTACACTGTCCCTGGCCACAAATTCAATCTCTGTCAAAGCAATGTGTAGATGTAGGCACCTCTACCATGGGTGGTCACAACAGTAGACAGCCTCTTGATAGCTACAGCCCTATGGCTGCATCATGTTACTCTCCAAAAGGCTTAAACAAAACAAGAAACCATTCCTAAATTAGTTGGATCTCTGGAAAGCTGAGAGAGTTGGCACTACTATATGTTCAAACACTCACTCAGAGAAATGGGTTTACAACCTGGATAATATACCAGTTTTGCTGTAGAATAATTAGTGGAGGCAATGATTTGGTGCTTTTTATGGGCAGGTTAGTTTCTTCGTTGAATGCAAGTACACTGCATCCCCCTCATGATGCAAGTTAATTCCTGTTACTATTGCAGGGTACCTGATACCACTATAACGTAATTTTTAGAGGTATAAGTATGCCCAAACTATGATTACATACATGATTACATCAAAGCTATGATGATGAAAGTATGTACTTTTTTCCAGTGTTTTTTTAATATCACTTTAGTACTAATTTCTGCACAGCATGGTCAGCATCATGGTTCTGCATGTTAACAATACTGAACCTTACAGTGACATTATCTAGCATGATTGCTCATTCTATATTCTTGCTTGAAAAGGCTCCCATTCCTAAATAAAGTGAAAAAGTTAACCATCATGTCCATTCACGTTTTTTTCTCCTCAGTCCTCAGAATCCCTGCTAGGACCGGTAATCCCAGCGCTTGAAGTGCCAGATATTGGCTCAGAAGGACTAGAAAGGCACATACTAGCCATTACCCACCTGGGAATTCATATATATACTTCTGAAAGAGTGAAGAATACAAGGTGGGCTGCAGGGGATTATCTAACGTGGTTTCTAAGTGTCAGACGTTGTTTTTTCAAGAGGACTCCCGTCAGCTTTTCTCTAATAGTGTGTCAGACCTTATCACAGATGGCACTGGGAAAGTAACACTCCCAAATACTTTCCTACCTGTGACAGCTTCTAATCAAACCAGGAATGACAGGACTCAAACTGTGATTTTCTCTGTGGCCCTGAAGAAGACCATCAATATGACACGATCCTGGTCTCAAGAGTGTCTTAGATAATATATTTCATTGAAAAATATTTTTAATCCTTACTAGATGCCTCTGTTTGTGGTGGAGAAACTTTAACACTCCACATGGTTCATCTTCCTGCTAGGATGGGAGAAAGAAAATGTAAAGCAAACACTGTAAAGCAGGGAAGGCTTTATGTCCACGTTACGTGCCACAGCATTCTTCAGCAAAAAGGTCTGGATCCAGAAGGAGAATGTTAAAGAAAACAAAACAACGCAAGCACAAGACCTTCCATTAGACTGTATCCTCAGCTTTTTCAGAGTTTTCTCTGCTGACTGTCACAGAGTGCTACTGCTGGCAGCGTGTAAGCTGTTCAGATTTCCTGCGGGCACTGACCCTGGCATGCAGCTGTAGAAGAGACAGGCTCAAGGAGGAAGTGCCCTAACGAAGAGAGTCTTGCTCAGTGAGAGGAGAAATCAGATGTCTCACCGTGTCCATGTAAAGGCTAAAGGTGTCGCTACATGAGCCAAACAAATGGAGAAACTACGTCATTCTTCAGGCAAACACTGTGTCTTTGTGGTAAAGATGTACTAATGTCCAAGGTCCCAGGGCATGTTGTTGCTGAGCGTATGATGTTTGCCTAACAGTCCCTGCACTGTACATCCCTCCACTAGTGCTGACCTGCAGGGGGGGAGGGAAATCAAGCCTTTCTGCCTGGATTTGGTGAATAGCTGCAGTGTGATTTCATATAAACTGGAATGCTGATATACTGGTTATAGAACATCAGCATTTTTCACAGAAAAAATTTTGCTAAGCAATCAAGAAGTTTGTATGTTGTCGTAAAATGGGTAGGTGTTTCAATGGGATTTTGGTGGAAAATTTGGTTTGCACTTGTGGTCGTCAGTGTGGGCGTATTTCTTCTGATAACCATCGTTCTCACACATACACTGCATTAAAGGAGATCAGAACTTCCGCTTTCATTAATCCTGATACTGTAGCATCGCGTTTTGCTTTTCTGTATACTAATTGGAAAAAGAAAATACGTTTCTATGCTAAATTCTTAAGTGAGGATAATCAGTGAAACACTTAGGAAGGCACTGACATGATAGTTACTCATGTAAATTAAGGATCTGTTGCATTGTTTCTGTGTTTTGTTTTCTACCCTTCCTTCTTGCACTGAGTAGTTTCCCAAGCATAAGCTTCCAGAAGATCTAACCCTAAACTGAAAGCTAAGCCCAGGATCCCTGTAAACAATTTCCGTGCTTCCTCTTGTAGCTATTTTCAGTCTGTTTTAGAAAGAGGAGGAATAATATGAAAGAACTGGAACATGCCTCCGTGTCACCACATCACGAGTGGCCGTATGTACCCGGGGGAGGGGAGAGGGAGGAGCAGCGGGAGCGGACTGGGTCCGGCTGTTGTGCGTGGCTGTGCTCTGACAGCCAATGCCTGACCTCGAGCAATGACATCTCCCAATCAGCCTGGGGAGGAGGGAGAATGAAGGAGTGGAGGAAAAAAAGCGAACCCAGCCTGTCAGGAAGTTTATAAAAGTTAACGATTAGAAAAACCAGGTCTCTTCACCTGTAACCACCTCACCAGAAGCTTGTAGCAGCAGAGGCACTGTTCACAAGTAAGTATAATAATTTCATTTCTAAACTGTAGAGGTGGTGTGTGTATCAGCAGCTATGACACAATGTGTTTATCTAAAGTGGGCTTGGGGAGTTGTTTTTGGTTTTGTTTTTATTTTTTTGTTCCAGGAACAGCTTGCAAGAAATAAGCTCTCAGCCATTCTGCAGTGATCTTCCAGTGTGACCCATTTGCTGCTAACACTGGCTTTCTAACTTAGCTTAGTCACTCAGAACTCCTGGAGTAAGTGAATCCTTAGTCTAAGGGGACTAGAGCAATAACATACCTGCATTGCTTTCTGCTGCTTTGTTTTGTGTGTGTGTATTTATGCTTGTGGAGAACATAAATTTATGTTTTGCAAGGAGAGGAGAGAATGACCGGAGAATGCAGCTGGTCCTGACATACACCAATGCTGGCAGAAGTGTAATTATGTGTGTTTGTTGTGCAGCTTCTTCTGAAGTGTCAGTGCAGTAGTGTGGATAAGATTCTTCGACAGGGGGATGTAAGGCAGTCTGCAGCGCAGGAAACTAAAAACGGCTCTTGCATTAGGCTGTAACCTTGCAAGCTGTGAACAGCCAGCTTCAGGAAACTGCTCAACAAACTCAAAACCTCACTGAGTCTGTGACCCTCCATCACTTTCTCAACCACCCCATGTGCCTGGCACCCAAAACTATTTAGCCTACCTGGAACTGCCACCACCCCTTCCCCCAGCCTCCCCTGCAGGCATTACAAGACTTGAATTCTCGTGCAAGTCTGACAGCATTTTTTCACTTTCTCTGAGAAGAGCCCAGCCCTGAGAGAGAAGCAGCTTCACCCTAATGACCACACTTACTTCCGAGAAACCAGCTCCTTGCCACCTCAGCCATCTCTAGCCATCGTCAGTGCTCCAGGAGTGCTCTGCACTGAGGGCAGAGGCCAGGTCACTGAGTGCGTAACCTCCTTTCATACTTGCTAGAGAGATGAAATGGAGGCGCAGTTGCTCAGGGCTTGAGCATAGCTCTGAGGCTAATGTGGGAATCAGGACAGGGGACTGCAGATCTCACATACTCCCATCCACTTGAAATAGGATGTTGAAGCAAGGTCCCTAGACAGAGCATGAAGATGGAAAAAAAACCCCTCGTTCCCACCCTCATAAGAGACAGCAAAATCCAACCAGGCAATTTGCCATCATATATGCACCAAAGGACTTATCAAGATGGTGAAATTAGTATGTCAATCAAAAACATCTCCTGCTTTTTCTAGGTGACAGAAGTCTGAAAATCTCTTTTTGTCCCGTACCCTTGACTCACTTTGCAGAACCCAGAAATAAAACATTTTGCTATACAGGAACCTTCAGTCCCACCGCAAAGATGAAGGGAGAAACATCCTGTTCTTCCCTGAGAGCTCCTTCACACATACAGGAGGTGCCGCGGCCACTTCAGCTGCCTAAAGCAACTACGCACGCAGTCACAGGGAAATGCAGGCTGAAAGGGACATTAGGAGGTCTGTAGTCCAGTCTCCTGCTCAAAGCAGGGTTAGTCACAAGGTCAGACCATGCTGCTCACGGCTTTATTCAGGTGGGTCTTGACAGCCTCTGGGGATGGAGACACCACAGCTTCTGTGTCAACTTGCTCCACTGCTTGGCTGTCCCAATAGTGAAAAAAAATTCTTCACATCTGGTCCGAATCTCTTGAGTTTCAGCTTATGCCTGTTGTCTTTCACTCCCCTGTCACATGCCGCTGTGAAAAGCCTGGCTCTGCCTCGTCGATTACCACTCTGTAGGTATTGGGGGTTGCCGAGAGGCGCCCCCGAAGCCATCTCTGCTCGAGGCTGAACCAGACACAGTCCTGCAGCCTTCTCCTCGCAGAGCAAGCGCTTCAGACCCCAGCCTTCTCAGTGGCACCTGCTGAACTCACTCCAGTTGGTCAATGTCTTTCCCATGCTGCAGGGGCCCAGCACTGGACGCAGTACCCAGATGTGATCTAAAGAGTGCTGAGCAGAGGGGGATAGCCCTGTCCTCCCCCGGCTCTCCGGGCTGCACCCCTGCTTGTGCAGGGTGCTGCTGTCCCTTGTTGCTGGCCCCTGTTCGGCTCCCTGCCAGACAGGGCCCTGGGCCTTCTCCGAAGAGCTGTTCCCCATGCTGCTAACCCTGGTGGGACCACTGCCAGGGCTCTGCCCCCAGGCAGTGGCTGGGCATTTGTCCTGGCTGGGCTTCATGGTGCTCCCATTGGTCTCTTCCCACCCTCCGTCCAGGCTCCTCTGGATGGCTGCCCAGCAATCAAGTGCATCAACTAGTCCTGCCAGCTTCGTGCCATCTGCAGACTAGATAAGAATGTGCTCTGTCAGCAGGACAGGGCCAGGCTTGCCTGGCCGTTCATGCCTATCGATTTGCCCAATGTCCAGGTAACCAGACTTCCTTAGAAATAGCTTTTTAATGGAGCTCCACAGAGAAGTGAGGTCAATAACTAGATTTACCCACTGTAAGAGAATAGAAGGTGCATAACTCATTATGTGTCTGTGTCTCCTGTGCATACCAGTGTAAGCAAGAAGTAAATCCAGTCATCTTAACACTGTGTCTACATGTGATGGGCTAAATTTTTAAATATTTTTCATTCTCCCTGTCAACTGTATTTATCTATCTATATATGCAACTTTTGCCTCCTCAAATTCTGCTCTTTGGAAGCAGAATCTCTTGTGCGTGCAGTGCAATGACGTGCACATGTGGTTTGTGTTGCTGTCAGAGATTATGTTGAAGGGCTGCATTTGCTAGCAGCTGAACAGGAAAAGCTACATGCATGAGATAGATACAAACCGTGTTTTGAGAGTTTGGTCCTGCACTTTTGGAACCAATTTTATAAAAGAAGGCAACGAAGAGACCCAAGATAAAAGCTTACAGATTCTGACCCAATCTTCTCCTGTCTGCAAACAACGACTCAGGTGAGATTTTCTGTAGGATTAGAAGATGCCAGTCACTTGAGATGGTTGGAAAGAAAAGATGTCAGTCAAATATTAATGTTTTTGAGATGACCTGAAGTAGAATTATAACAGTTTGTTCCTTCTGCTGTTCGTCTTTCCTCTGCCCTTTGGTTCTCTCTATTAATATTAACAGGACGCAGTGCTTGTGCTGACATTCATGAAGATATTTCCCCTGCAGTCCTCCATTATGGTAGCTGAGAAAAACTTGAGACTTCAGCAGTACAATATTTACTCTTACAACTGTGCTGTCCCCTCTCCCCCTACCCCCACCTCCTGTTGGTCACAGGCTGAGGGCTGAATAAAGAACTTTGTTTGCTCAAGGAGCTGTTGAAGCCTGACAAACGCTCAAGGTAGCCATAATGCTGGGGGTTTTGTGCATGCTGTGCAGTTTTTTTCTTCCACTTTTTAAAAATGTTATATAAGCAGTTACCACAAAGAGAATACATTGTATTCACGCAATGTCAAATCAATGTGAACCACTTGAGCTTGTGACACTATGATACTAGCCCACAGCCTAAAATGGGTAAATAAAAATAAAACTTCTTGAAAAACTTTAGTGGTGGGACAACTCCTAGATACTGTTACTGAGAACACAGTTCCTTCAAGGATTTTACTGCCTGGAAAAGTTGTCAAATTAAACAAATAAAGAAGAAAAATATGGCAAATAGGCTTTGTTCTTGGAAGAATGAAATGAGCTGTGCAGCTTTGGCAGCCTGGGCACAACCATTTTTTCTCAGGACCTGAAAGGTGACATATCCAGCTCTTTAAGGGGGGACATTAATGTTTCTGTGGATGTGCTGGGAGCTTACTCTTTACAAGGCAGCTGTACAAAGTGTTACTGAAGTGTAAGACTTCTCCACTCCCCTTTAAACACTCCGAGCAGTACCTTACTGCAGAGACACCCTTTCTGAAGCCAACAGGGAAGATCCTCAGAGATTATGCTCCTGGTAAAAGAATCTCAGAAAAAATAAAGTCCTAACTCAAGGGTCCTTGAACATTCTAGACTTCAGAGCTATGATTAGCTTTACAACTGCTCTTTTGCACCCATTTCTTCACCATTTCATTTAGAAATACTGTGCATTTTATTCGTCCTTGTAGCTCAGCAGGGTACCACTCACCATGGCCTTACAGATTATTTCGGGGAGCCTTTTGGCAAATCTCCACCTACTCCTTCACACTCAATGAGATACTTGCATGGAAATTGGAACTAATCTATTGTCCTCCAGTTCATCATTGTGGAACTACACTGTATTGCCTCAGTCTCTCAGAGTACTCACTTGGACCAGCATTATCCACTGAAAACCTGTATATTGTTAATTTGCTGTGCAGGCTGGTTTTGAGTGATAACCATCTCTTTGATGTCTTTATGCAAACACTGGAAACAAGCAAGATACAACACACATGAATCTCACTGCTTATTGCACTGCTGGCGAGAAAGTATACCCATAATAATGTAACTAGAGTGACTGATGGTCCTGTAATCCAGATAGCTGGATTAAAGATCATCTGGATACATCTACTTGTGCTGTAGCATATCTCCAAATTGCAACTCTGAAACCCCATTACTGATGTAGCAATTCATCAGCTTTGACCTTGGACAAGATCATATTCTTGCCAGATGACAATTTTCTAGTCTTTTCCATAGAGACTGGAAACTACTGGAGTGATTCCTCACGATTTCGCATAGCAATTTATTTAACAGTGCTATGGTTTTAACTGAAATGCTTATAACACAAACTATTATTGCAGTAATCATAATAACAAGCCAGCTTCCTGTTCCTAAGAGACATATCAGACACAGGAAGCAGGTAAGGGATAAGGAGGGTTACGAGTAAACCTAATTAGCTATGCAGCATAAACCATAGCTCTGCAAGTTGTTTTAGGTGGGCCAAACAGGATAAGAGCTGGGAGTGATGGAGTTGTGGTCCCTGCAGCAGAAGGATGATTCCCAGAGCTCTGGCCATAGCCTGGCACACAGAGAGAGAGTTCAGCAAAGCCTGCTTTTGCAGGACCACAGGAAGGCATTCCAGCACTTGGAAAAGGAGGGAATCCTCTCATTTGACACAGTCTTTATCATGCACTCCTTCAAATTCCCTCTAAACCTAGAATGACTCACTGTTGATAAGTTGCATAGGATGAATTCTAAACTGAAACAACTCACACAAAGGTAAAGCAGACATGTGGGCACTGCATCTGACTGGTCTGTACTTGTAGACAATGCCATTTCAGCCTTGCACAATAACATTATCAACACCAAAGTACCTTCAACTATAAACCAGAGACACAGATTTATAGCTGTCACGGTACTGTGATAGTATTGTTGCCATAAAATTTTGGCACCATTTGGCATGGCGCATAGAACTCCATTGATGTTGGCATCTACCCCATCAGAAGTAGCAGCCAGACCCCCGATCCCTTCTCCCCATTACGCCCTCCAGCAGGGAGGGCAAAACAAGGCTTCCCTGGCAACATTAATATCTGCATGCAGGGAGAGAGGACGGAGGACTTGGCTGTGTACCTGCTTATATGGGGAGACATATTTGCTGGCCGTCTCTGGCACATGGTGAAATGGGAAATGGCAAGTTCTCACTCCCCTCTAAGGCTGAGTCTGGGAACAGAGAATGCAGGCGCTGCGCAGTAGCCTGCCTCTCTGGAGGAAAACTTGTTACTGGAGATCTTTTGTGTTGTTCTTAATGATTCAGCTCTTGGGTTTACCACTCGCTGATAAAACATTGGGCGTTGCTTTAGCTATAGCGCATGGTAAATAGAGGGAAGGGAGTCTTATGTCTCAGGCTCACAGGCTGATACAAACAGGGAATTAACTTGCACTATTCAGATGGTCTAAGAAATTGTATTTTAATTCCATATAATCAAAACTTTAATAAAATCAAGTATTTTGTCATAACAAGACAGAACCTGGATTTCAGATACTGGGTATCTGCAGCTAGTAAGCCTCTGCCACAGATAGAAAGAAAAAAAGATAGAAATGGGTGGTGAATCCTTCTAAATCCCCAGGTCTTATATAAAGTAAGCAATGTGCCACTGTTCCGAAAGCAGCCATGGGGAGGGGAGAATTACAAAGGAAAGCACGAGGGTGGGGATGGAAAGTCAACTAGACAAAGTAACAAATACTGTCAGCACAGGCCAGGGGCATGGGAGAGGGCACTGTTAAGATGAGTGTAAAAGTAAGTAATGTGATAATTGGCATTCTTCTGACTGGGACCAAAAAGTCGTATGTGCCTTGCAAAGAAGTTTGCAGAGCCTGCAGTTAGCATATTTGTTAGCTTGGTGCATGTTTTTATGACAGACTGACCTTCCTTTAGTCTCTGAGCAAATCCATGTAAAATGCAGAGTCTTTCCCACTTTGCTTCTGGAAGGATATGTTAGGATGTGGCTCCTGCATTTCTCTCTTCTAGTTTTGCCAGACATACCAGGCCAAGAAGAACTTGACTGGATTTCTCGGCATATGCCTATGATAACAAGGACCAGACAAGCACCGAGAGCCCTCCAGCAGAAATACCACAGTCTCCCCCAGCTTGTAACAGTAATTCTCTTCCACAGATAAAGCCAACATGACCCACCAATTCCCAGCGCTGACTGCAGAGCAGAAGAAAGCTCTTTCAGACATCGCCCAGCGGATTGTGGCTTCAGGAAAGGGGATCTTAGCTGCCGATGAATCAGTGGGTGAGTTTTGGATATTAATCAATTAGCAGTACCCAAGACTTTTTTCTTCTAATTTTGCTTCATCTTTGAAATCAGTGGAATAAATGAAAAACACTTAAAAACTGTTGACTGAGCAGGAACAATTCAGCCAGGCAAGGCTGCGTCTATAGCAACAAAAGATGACAAACTGTGGGTTGAGAAGGCAAGCTGTGAACTGAAGCCCCAGTTCATTGCTACATGCTGCAACCAGGAGGTCAGCCAAGCCTAACACCTCTCTGTCTGACCTCTGTCCACCACTCTAGGTACCATGGGGAACAGGCTGCAGAGGATCAATGTGGAGAACACAGAGGAGAATCGCCGGGCTTTTCGAGAGATCCTCTTCTCTTCAGATGCTTCCATCAACCAGAGCATTGGGGGAGTGATCTTCTTCCACGAGACTCTCTATCAGAAAGACAGCAGTGGAAAGCCATTTCCAGCTCTCATCAAAGAAAAAGGCATTGTGGTGGGAATAAAGGCAAGTACCTGTACAATGTCTGGCTGGCAGAATACTCCAAACCCCATTTCCAGTGAAAATTATATATGGGGCCGCACTGTCTCCATCAAACACTTTTCTCTTTTTTGTGCTTGGTTTTAACATCATTAGAGAAACTCTGCCACCATTCTCTGCATTGCTTTTGTACAACTAATGAGGGGCACATTTGCTTTTGGTGCAGGAACTTTTCATCCACCAACTCCCATCTACTCATCATTCACTGCAATTAAATCCCTTCATGTAGTAACCTAAATCCATCCCTTTCAGCCTGGAGCTGTTCCCTGTAGCCACCCACACACCACCCCTTCCTCTTGCCCAGTTCCCTCTATTCCTTTCCCTTTGCCTCAGCCCTTCCCTCCTTTGCATTCTTACCCTGTTCAGACCCATACTTTGGTCACAGCCAGCCTGCAGAGCCAGACTAGCCATGGGTAAGAAGGATGAGACTGATCTCCACCTCTCTGTAACCCTTCCTGCCTTTCTGCTCTCCACAGCTGGACAAAGGCACAGCACCCCTAGCAGGAACAAATGGAGAAACCACCATTCAAGGTAAGGAGAGATCTAAGCTATGACTGGTGCAGCAGAAGCTGCAGGGTGCCTCTCGTGAGTCGTAGCCTTGGCTGGTGTCATGGTGAAGAACCGCTCTCAGTGAAGCACCGTTCTTCCATCTGTAGGGCTGGATGGACTGGCTGAGCGCTGTGCCCAGTACAAGAAAGATGGTGCTGACTTTGGCAAGTGGCGTGCAGTGCTGAAGATCAGCAGCACAACACCCTCTCAACTCGCCATCCAAGAGAATGCCAACACATTGGCACGCTATGCCAGCATCTGCCAGCAGGTATCTACCCTCCAGCCACCTCTCTCGAGATGCTGCTGCCCCTTCTCACTGTTCCCTGTGATAACACGCTAGGTAACTTGAAAGGCGGATCTCTGTGAGGGTTTTGGGAATGATGTGGGAGAAGGGCAGCACAGCAAGAAGGAATACCACCAAAGTCAGGGTAAACAACAAGGACAGGTTTTCTTCCACACCTCCAAAGACCTCCCTGTTTTTCTTTTCTTAGCATGGCCTGGTGCCCATTGTGGAGCCAGAAATCTTGCCTGATGGAGACCATGATCTCCAGCGCTGTCAGTATGTCACAGAAAAGGTAAGAGATTCCTGCCCCTCTCCTCCCCCTCACAAAACAGTAGCTAATCTTATGCAGAGATTGTGTTCACAGATCTCAAAGAGTTTTGACCAAGAAGGTGCTTTGTAACTGCGTCACAAAAAATGAGTTGCTCACAGTCGAATAATGAGTTTATAGCAAATGCGAGAGCAGAACACGTGCTTTTCAATCTCCACTCAAAACACCAATATAAACATTCTCAGTGTCAAAAAGATGGATTGGGAGCAAAAGCACTTACCCCCTTTCAGTACCTCAGTTGGCAGGGACACATCCAGTAAATAGCAGGAGTGGTATCCTGGTCATCTCAAAAGCAGTGGTATCTTTGGGGCTGCAACCCCTGAGATAAATTTAATGAGACAGCAAAGTTCAATTTGATCTCCTCACACTCCCAAGTAATAAGCTGTTTTTCCACAGCAGGCTGAGGTGAAGATTTGAGCAGAGGTCTCTATTCAATCCTCCTGTTTTCAGGTTCTGGCTGCTGTCTACAAGGCCTTGAATGATCATCACGTGTACCTGGAAGGGACACTGCTGAAACCCAACATGGTGACGGCCGGGCATTCCTGCCCCAAGAAGTACACCCCTCAGGATGTCGCCGTAGCAACTGTCACTACTCTTCTCCGCACCGTTCCTGCTGCTGTTCCCGGTGATTCCTGATGCATGCCTGTGTACCCACTCACACTGTCACCCTTGCCAGCTTTGCTCCTACATCGGACACGCTCGCTCCTCTGGAGCACTCCATGCCTAAGCCTTGAAACTTCTTCCTTGCAGGAATCTGCTTCCTCTCTGGAGGTCAGAGTGAAGAGGAGGCTTCTGTCAACCTGAACGCCATGAATCAGTCCCCTCTGCCTAAGCCTTGGAAACTGACCTTTTCGTACGGGAGAGCCCTGCAAGCCTCTGCGCTGGCAGCATGGGTGGGCAAAAGTGAGAACAAGAAGGCTGCGCAGGAGGCTTTCCGCAAGCGGGCGCAGGTAGGAGGCTTCCCCCCAGCGCAGAGAGGACCTGCTCACCATGAAGTTGTCACCTTCCTAAGGCTCCCCTTGTTCCCACCCCTCCTGGTGCTTCATATTCACCAGGGGTGCTACTCTGTTATTTTCGCCTTGCCTGGTGACTCCTGCTGTCTTTCTACATTTATTTTTCTTATTCCAAGCTAACTGCTTTCCCCACCTTTCTGTTTGTTTTTCAGATTAACAGTTTGGCTTGCAGAGGACAGTATGTCGTGGCTGGGAAGACTGACACAGCTGCCACGCAGTCACTTTTCACTGCCAGCTACACCTACTGAAAGTGCAGGCGCCTTCCTTCATCCTGACCCTCTTCACAAGGTGGAAGATGTTCAGAAATGAAAGAAAACCAAAGAAATCTAATTTCCTTTACCCTGAACAAAACTGGGGATAAAACTGATTAGATCTCTCTCCACCCTTCGCTCCCACAGTGTACGGAGGGAATATTCTTGTTTCATCTGCACATTCCAAGGAAGGGAAGTTCTCTCCATACAACAAACAACAACTGCCAATGAACCATGAACCCATTCTCCCTCTGGTTTAAACTTAGTTCCCAGAATAGTACGCAGATTAAGTAGTTCCCTAGCAATTCAAATACATACCCTTGCCTGTTACCATGTTTTCAGCCGAAATCCTGAATTACAAAACCTGACTGTGTCTTCAATCATGGGAATAAATCAGTAATTGGAAACTAATCTCTATTTCACAATTCTTTATTCTGTGTAAACTTTACAGTCTCTTTCACACATCTGTGGTCTTCAGTAGCCTGTCTAAAGATTAACTCACAAAGCGTGACTGCTGATGAGCCTGGGAAACCCGGAGGAGGTCAAAGGGAAATAATCCAACAGTGATACAGCTGCGGATGTTAATCCCGCTGACTGCAGCCTGACGCACGCTGAGAAAACTTAAGAGGTGTACATGGCGAGCAGCGTGCTGGACTCAGGCCACAGACAAATAACACCACCGTCTGAAGCGTCTCGTGTCTCTGGACACATGAGGAGGCTGCTATATATCGAGGTGGGGTTGCATAGGTTGAGTCAGTGCTGTGCAAAGACTGTTTTTCCAAAGCGCTTTTAAGGTGGCGTTTTCCACAATAATTAACATAAAACACACAGGAAGGCATCCTGGCCCACAGTCTGACCTTTGGCATGTTGCTGTGTACCTGTCAGAGGTGCAAGCTAAAGCACAGTTAGACAGCCGTTATGAAAAAAACAGGCGTAAACGGCAGAAACAGCGGGCCTAAGGTTATGCAGGGATATTTGCCAGGCTACACCAAGCAACTAGAGACACCTTGGAGCAGCCCACCGACCGGCAAAGGCCCCGCAGCCCAGCAGACACCCGCCCCCTCCCTCCCTGGGACCGAGCCCGCGCGGCCGGAGCCCAGCTCTGCGGCCGCTGCTCCCAGCCAGCGGCACCATGGCTCCTGCCCGCAGGGAGCGGGAAAGCGGGGAAAGCCACGGCCCTGCGGCCTCCTCCTGTTCCCCGCGTTGGCAGCCGCCCTTTCACAGACGCAGCAGATTGCCAAACTCCTTCATGCGGGTCCAGTCACTGCACGATCAATGCGTGCCGTTAGTCCGGCCTGACCCGGACCGCGAGCGAAGGACAAGCGACTCGCCAAGACACGCTCCAGAGGCCAGAGCCACGAAGAACGCCTCTCTTCTGGTTCGGTTTGGGTCCTGCCGGTCTCCCCGCACCCGGGTTCAGGTAAAGCTGTGCCCATGACGACAACCATCCTGCCCATCTGCGCAGGTCGCTTCCCTGGAGAGCGGAAAAAACGCTCCCCGAACCGGCAAAAGAAACCCCCTCGCACGGTGTAAAACTACAGCGGTAGCTCTGCCCAGTAACCTTTGCGATGCCCCCGCCCCCCCCGCCTCAGCGCTGAGGGGGCGACCGCTAACGGCCGTGCGCGCGGCGGGACTACAGCGCCCGCGAGGCAGCGCGGGGCGGGCGGAAACGCGTCGCTCCCCGGCGGGCTGGCGGGAAGCGGCAGGGCCTGGCGATGGCGGCGGCGGTGGCGGCGGCGCGGGCGGCGGGCCGGCGGCTGGGCCTCGGCGTTCCGCCGTGCAGGGCGTTTTGGGGCCGCCTGAGGTAACGGCGGGGCGGGGGGGAACGTTGGCGGGGCGGCTCCCGCGGGCGGGCGCTGCTGCCTGCCCCCCTCCCACCCCCCTCCCTGCTCCATGCGGGGCCTGCGGCCGGCCGGGCCCCCCCAGCTGGGCGCGGAGCCGTGCCGCGGTCGGGGGCCGGCGGGCCGTGCTCCGGGGCGGTGCCGGCGGTGCAGAGCTGGGTTCGTTAATTTAGCGGCGCGGGAATTGCTGGGTATGGGAGAAGAGGTGTTTCAGGGCTGTGCGGCAATGCCAGTGGAAGATAGCCGTTTCTCTGTAGCTTTCTAGGGTAAACCGCGCTTGTGTTGTTGACTGGACTGTGGCATACAACCAGGTCAGGTAACCTGGGGTGGGCTTCAATTTTCAGGTTAAGACCAGTGATCGCTTTTTATTTTCTCTGTGAGCACTAACTTTTACTGCAGTAGCAGTTATTTTCTGCTATTCTTTTTTTTTTCCCCACAGCAGATTAGCAAATGGAGCTGTAATTGGGAAAGCAAATCATTGATCTGGTTAAAATTCTGTTTACGCTCAGACCAATAAAGTAAGCTGGGCGGGTGATGGTTGTGTAGAGACAACCTGTGTGGTGAGCAGCGTTCAGGGGAAAACCAGAGGTCTAGGCTGTGCGCTTTTGGTCTTGCACACGTAAGGAACCTCCTGTGCCCGTGGGATGTGTCCACTCTCCACAGGCTAGGTTGAGTCCGATATTAAAAGCCTATGAATAGAAATGTGCTCTGACTTAAGAGACTGAAAACACCTCTGTCTGGTGTCAACAGGAAGGAGGAAAAAGAAGTAGAAGCAGAAAAAGTCATTCATGAAGAGAGAAGTGAACCTAGCCTGATCTGTCTGCCACCACGCAGCAGAAACTATCTTCCTCCAGAGAATATACAGAGCTGCCTGGAGTCTCACGTCAAGGAGGTTTTTGGACCCTCGCTTACTGGTAACTGGCAGCAGACACCGCTCAAAGAAAATAGGTTAAAGTATCGCCTCCTGGCTCAGCTGGCAGAAGAACTTGGTCATGCTGTCCCCAATTCGCAGCTCCACCTGATGCGCAGTGCTGAGGATGTCCTGAATTTCTATAGCACTCCCGTGAAGGATGTGTCCAAGTTTGATGAACTGTGTGCTGCGGAGCTACCCCCAAACCTGAAGATTACCTGGGAGCAGTGAGCTGCACCACGAAGCATCGCTTTGCTTTGCTTGTGTCCTTAAGGAAGGACTGCAGAGGAGAAGCAGAGCCTTTTCATTGGGGTAGCAACCAAATAGATAAATATCACTAATAAAAGTTCATGGAGTTGTCGTTAGGTTTCATTGTTTGTTTTGTTACATATGATAAAAAGAGCAGAAGTTCTCCCTGTGAAACAGTGATGCGATGTGGTCAGTAACGGTACTCTTTTGTGCTTTCTGGCCTTTACTATGCTGCCCAGCAGTTGCAGGGTCCAGTGGGGATAAACAGGGGGACCAACTCCCCAGTTTCTGCCCTGCAGCTGGTAAAATTCTTATCTTCGGTTCTGAACTGTGTATTGGGCTTTTGCGAGTGCAGTTTGCCCGTGCAAGGAGCCCTGTTCAGCTTGGCAGCCAAGACTAGCTGGGTCAGGTAGTAGCTATGGAAAAACATGTAATAGCTATGTGTTAGTTTCTCTTCCCGTCTGACTGATGATGTAGGTTTGCTTTTAATTAGAGGAGGCAAGCAGTGAGGTTCAAAGGACAAGAAAATAAATGCAGCAGTCTGAGAAATGCATGGTACTTTGTGAATGTTTTCTACAAAACAGGGTGTTTAAAGTGAGGTTAGATTCTGTATCTGTGGTATTTCTGGGAATGATACAGAAATTCCCTGGTTATACCACTTGCTCTCTTGAACCCTAGCTCCCCTGGTTTCTTTCAGTGTACCTGAAGCGTGCTTGGGAACTGCTGCTGTTCTGTGTTACAGTACTCAGTTTCTTTATTCGGCAGACTTCTCAAGTGCCGCTTTCTTCTCATAGCTCTGAAGGAATTTAGAAAGCCTTGGTTCTTTTCTCCTTTTGAGTCCCGGGGAATTACAGAATAAAGTTGTGTTGCAGGTTGAATGTGAGGGAACTGGGGATGTCTCACTGCTGGTCACTGTGGAAGGCTGGCTGTTCACAAATCCCTTCCCTGTAGCTTATGGAGAAACGCAGTGTGATAAAGAGCTATATCTGTGTCATCTTGTGTGCTTCAGGGGCTGTTTGGGAGCAATGAATTGGAAGTATTTTCTTCATGCAATGGTCTTCTTTCCATCAAAGGAGAGATACGTACGCTCCCTTGCTTCCTCTTAGTAGTCATTATCTAAAAAAACCACTTTCAGTGGTAGCTGCACTTTCTGCTCATTCTCACCCTTCTGTGTCTGTCCCAGCACATAACTCATAGCTCATATAACATGATCAGAAGAGTGAAAAACAAAGGACTGAAAAAATAGGAGGATAGGCAAGAAAGGAGCATGACAACAGCCCCATCTCGTGTTTTGCTGAGTTGAGTCAAATTGCCATTTCCCAAATCTCAGATGCTTTAGTCCCTCGAGGTCGAAACCTCACGCTTGCATCAGCACACCTGTGCAAGACACTGCAGGGAAAAACATACAAGGGAAGAAGATCAGACATGGGTGTTGGAGATGCGAAACTTTTAACTGTTTGTAACAGGCTGAAAAAGCAGAAGTCTGAAATGAGATCCAAGTCTTGCATAGAACACCTGTGCCATGGAAGGACTAAGACTTCTAGGTGCTTAAACGCTTTTTTTAATCCTTCGACTTCCAAAGGTACCTAATTTCTATTGAATTCAGTGATAGATAAATAAATAAATAAAAGCCCCACCCATGCATTTGCAGGAGGGCTGATGTTCCCTTGTTTTGGGCAGAACCAGTAGGGAAGATCAAAAGAAAGTGTAAAGAAGCCAGGTTAGGAGGGTATTTCTTAACAGAGAGACGCGAGGCCAGACGGGGTGGACCCGTGTCACTGTGAATGACGGAAAGCCATGGTCTGTTAGGACAGGGGTAGGTGGTTTTCCTGATCCCAAGAGTCACATTTTGGTGCCTTCACACAGCCAAGAGGGACACTCCCCGTACGGGGAGGAGCAAAACCAACAGCAGCTCTGCAGGGGTACCTGCTCCCCTGCCAGAAGGGAGTCAGCTGGGGCAGGGAGAGGCCACAGCCGTCTAGCTGGGTGACCCCCCCAGGCAGGGGGCCAGAGGCTGCTGCCAGTCGTGTTACATAACTGAAGTGCATGAAACTGCACAAAGCCCGAGGGCCATGAATCCCTTGTAAGAAATGATCCAGCTGCAACACACACAGAGTTTGTCGTAACACTGGACTATCGAAGCCACTGTCAGCTGCCTAAGCTGACTGTACACACCACATAGAGAGAGAGAACGACGTGCCTCAGAACAAGAATGGAAAAAGAAAATAAATCCAAAGGCTACCTAAAGACTGATTTTTCACTGGGTCAAAGATTCCAGGAGGTGGACACACACTGATCCTGAAAGGAAAGGTACCTGGAAAAGCAAATGTGCTGTTAGGTTTAGACTTCCTGTGCAGGGGTTACCTGTCAACTGGAAAAGGCTGATGGTACGATACAGCTAAACTGGTGGCAAACACATAGAGCTAGCTGAGAGGAAATGCAGTGACCATGTGTGACAGGTCTGGGTTCATCTAACCAGTTATCCAGAACTTAGGGGCTTGCAAACAAGCATATGCACAGCCCTGTGGGTCTGCATCTACTGCAGACCTCTCCTCGGTGCAGGCATCCTTACGTACCACGTCAGAGAGGAGAGTAGGGCTCACGTGCTTATTTCAAAATGGAGAGAGGTGCCTCTCACCATGCAGCACTATAGCTGGAAGGATAAAGCAGTCCTTCATGAAATGGAAAATCAAAATTCAGATCCTTCTTCAACCTGGAGGATGGGGAAGAAACTCAAACTTCCACCTTCAGAAAGACTGCCTGCGCCATCGCAATTAGAGCACAAGCAGAGGGGGACAACAGCAATACTAATTCTGTAGAAGCTGTTGACCAACAATGCAAGAGTCATGCTGTGGTAACGACACACTTGGGAGGAACACAAGCTCAGGGACCACAGTTGCAAAAACTAGGCTACAGAACATCAGGTTTGCTGCTAACCCTTTGCAGTTATGAATGGACGTATGTGCTGCTGACTGGGGTTATTGATGGGAGTATTCATGGCCGATAAGCTCTCCTAACATGTCATTATTCTCCTAACACAGCAGAACAAGGACCGATTCCACAGTGGAATTTATTCAGCAGAAATTTTCCCTGTTGAATTTGGATCAAAGTTGTAGTGAGGGACCCAGAACACTACTGATGGTTCCTCATGGTCACAGAAAGCCTGCATGGCCCACATCTGATCCTTCTATTCCTAAGACCGAAGCAGACATCAGTAGAGTCAGAAGAAAACACCAAACTGCAATAAACACCACAAGATCTGACACAAACAGGCATCCCGAGTTTTCTTTGTGTCACGGGCAAATGACAGAGACCAGGCTACACATTTTGGTTTTTTGATAATTTTTTTTGCATCTGTTTTGGAAAAAATATACAAAAAAAGCCAAGAAGAACCAACATGGAAATGTGAGGTAAACATTCCAGTAAAAGTACAGACAGAGGCTCCATTCTTTAAAGGAGACACACAGCAGTTATCACCATGCTAGAAGAATGAGATGCAGGAAAATCCTAGAAACAGTGAAAAGTCATGTAATGAAGCCTTTGCCCCAGTTCTAGCCATTGCAATGTGCTCTTTTTTGTCCCCCCTCCCACCCACCCCACTTAATTGTCTTTTTATTCCTTAAACAAAGTTGTTAAATTGTAAAATAGCAGTTTTAATATAAATTCTGTATGGCAGAATTTACAAAAACGCAGACTGCTACTACAGACTATGTCAGGGTTTTTTAGGTTTTTTTTTTCACTTGCTAAACCCCCTTACTGAAAACTACACTGTCAGGGCAAAACTGGCTTCTTGGTTTTACCAATCTGAACGCCAAGTAATGCCACTCCACTGAAGAAGAGGTGTCACTCTTCCTGTGTACCAGTGTTACTACTTACCCCACAAATCTATGATGAAGTTATGAAACACTTAAAGCGCAGCCTCAGCTCCACAGTGGTGGCTGTATATCCCCATAGTCAATTCCTGAAGCCAGGTTTCACTGGGAGCTTTAGCTGGGCCTCGGGGAGGAACGGAGATCTAGGGAGATGATATAGTCAGCTCACATGCTATCAGCTACTACTATAAATTTTCATGTCCAGTCTGTCTATATTGCAGACCGAGTATGTTGTTTTAGTTATTCTTCAATAACTAGCACAGTCACCCACACCAGAACAATCAGGCTTTGATTCAGTAAGATGCTTAAGGACATACTTCAGGTCCGCCAAGTAGTCTGGAAACTGAAGTCCATAATGCTAAGCAATGCGTAAGTAGCTCACTGAATCAAGGATGGAGATTTATTACTTGTTGATAGTATCATTCAGGTTAGATTCGTAACCACCACTATTTTAATCTGAGTTAAATATATGCAATTACTTCAGATCTATGCTGAGCTTACTCAGATCAGAGTCTGCCCCACTGGTAGAAGCACTTCTTATGGTAAGAAAAGGTAAATGTGAATTATTTTTTTTTCAAGATATATAAATTCAAAAATGGAAAGAAAAATTGTGTACAAATATCACATAACAACATCAACAATTCCATAGATGTAGTTCCTCAGTGCACACTTTAAACAAGAAAAGGTTTTTTTGTTCTTTTTCCATTTTGCTTTTCAATTCTGGCATAATAATATTAAAGCTGACAAAAAATCAGGGCAAGCTACATCACTTTTTCATACAAAAAAAGTACAAAACATTAGCCTCTAACTAGACATAACATAATACTGGTCATCACAGTTAGACATTTAGTAACTGTGTGTCTTGGAGTACTGTAGTGGAGGGTAATAAAAAATAGCTTCTGTTGCCCATCTTCCATCTCAGGTTACTTCAGTCATAGAGGCAGAGTGATTCTGCAAAGAGAAAGGCAAGCACATGAACATGTGTAAACATTTCAGCATTTACATATCCTAGTGTGTAAAACAAGTGAGAAACACCTTCACTAATAAAACCTGTTGCCCAGCTAATGTAGGGCTTTAGAATGAAGAGATCTCTGCAAAGCTGACTGCTGTCTATCCTGGGGTCACAGTGGAAAACACTGAACTCAAGCGCTGCTTCTGGGCTCTGAACACTCGCTAGCAGGCCTGAAAAACAAGGGGCCACTTTTTCAGTAGAGACTTTCAAACTGGACTGGGTCCTGTGCAGAGGGACATGCCAGTACATGCTCGGGCACTTCATACAGTGCACAACTAGTACAGTGGGTCTGTCCTCAGTCATGAAGAGCCTGAAAGAGCACTGCTTGGCTTCATGCCACATGTGCAGGTAGATCCGACACAGTTTGACAACAGGGAACACACAGAGCTTAAAACCATACGTAGATGGGGTCATTACACCAAAACACATGCAGACAGAGATATAAAGCAACACAGAAGTCCTCTTCGGGTGGAAACAGTGTTGATTTAACCTTCTTGGCAGCCAATGTCCAGGACTTCAGTAGCCGTACTGAGTCGTCCTTAGATCACGCTGCGTCTGCAGGTTTGTGTGGGTGCAAGGCACAAGAAGAGTGGGAATGGATGCAGAAATCTGCACAGAGAAGGATGATGCACCTCTTGTAAGTGAAGAAACAGTAATCAGCAGCCACTCCCAAGGCCTTGTTTATAATAGCTTCAGAGTAGGATCACTTTTTTTCCCAATCTACTCCTGCATGGTAGATGTCTGGTCATTTAGAGACTGACACCCTGAATCAGAGAAAATTATCTTGTTGATTATAGTGGACGTCAACAATTAAGGCCTAGTCCCTACCTGCACTTCACAGTCCAGAAGTATAAAGAGCTGACCAGACAAAATTTTTCTCACAGTGTATGAATATTTTAACTTCTTCAGCCCTTTTGTCATGCATGATGCAATGTAAGCAGCACTTAGTTTCTGGACTGCAAGTCCACCAAGAGAACAGTTACTGCATACAGTTTTCCAGATTTAGTTGGAGGTCTTCCAGCAAATCTTTGTCTAATCAAAAGTGACTTTTCAATTAAATAAAACATTTCCAAGTGTCTCTTCCATTCTTTGAATTCCTGTTTTTGGTTTATTTGTCAAAGGGTTTAACAAAAATTACTATTGATCCTGCCACACACCATGTACACAGCAATGACAGGCCACCTAATACAGGAAGTACAATTTAAAGAACAAATAAATTACATCAGGGCATTTCAGATAACTGATAAACTACAATTCTTCCTTGTTCCCAGAAATTCTTGGCAGGTGTCATTTGCTTGTTTGTTTTGAAAGGACTGGATATGATCCAGTTAACGCCAGCGTAAGCGATCTGAAGTTAGGAGTTCAACAGAAACATCATCAATGATGATGCTCCTGCTAGCCAATTTTTTTGCTACTAACTTCTAATGACTTAGAGATAGAAAAGAGTACATGATTTCTTCTTATAGAAGATACTGAACAGTAATAAGGGTAAAAAAGTAATCTCTATAATATTTTTCTGGACAGCATAGTTCATCCTCAGGATTACGAATGTTAAGAGTAAATCCTTAAGACATCCCAAAGGCATTCCAAAGTGTAATTAGACAGAATTATCGTTACTTTTATCTCAGTTTTCTGTTCTTCTAAGCAAAAGTTTGTTATCACAAACGATACGCAGGCATGTGAAATCCTACTGGTTTAGCTTTGGATGTGCACGAGGGCACAAGATCTACAGTATTTGGTAGTTTAAAGGATAAATGTCTTAAACTCTCTTCTGATGCAAATTCATTCTGTTCAATGGGCTTACTGTGAGGAATAAAACCAGCTCCCTGTGTAGTTATGTGTATGACTAACTTTTACTCTGATGTAACAGAAAATGTGTGTGATGATGGTCTGAGTGAGAGGATTTACAGTACCTGTGCACTCAATGTCTCCAGAGGACTTTCCACTCTTGGAAAAGCCATTAACGGCATTCCTCGTGGGTCTTCAGGCTTCGGTTTAGAAGGAGCTCCATGAGTGCCTTTAAAGTTATGGACAACACATATCCCCTGTGTAATGCAGAAAAACAAAAAGTGAAGTCAGCATGTTCTGTCTCAAGGGAAAATGCACAGGAATTACCGTCAGCGATCTGACAACTGCCAGTTCTTGCGAAGAACTTAACCTGGATTTTAGTTCAAGGCATCATCTATCTCAGCCTGGGGCTACGGTGCATTTACTGACATAGTTGGGCGTGGTGGACTACCTTGGTAAGTGAGTTCAGCTGGCCTCCAGTCTGAGGTGATGAACCATTCTCAGCCTGTTTATGTTTTGTACAGCAGAGACTCCTATGTCTGCTTTATCATCACAGAACCGTGGACCACCCCGATGATGCATTTTATTGGCCAAATATTCACTTCAGACTCTGACCGTCATTTCCAAAGAGTGAAAACAGCTCACTGGATGGCTGGATGGCTGAATCTACCTGACATCTGGATGACATCAAGCTCATTTAGCACCATTCCTGCATTACTTTCAGCACAACTGCTGTGGTGTTCATCCTACAAGCCGTTCCCTTGTGCATGACCACACTTACTGTACCCACATGGTGATGCTAGTAAGAGTGAACACACATGGCAGATTGGGGCTTGGGAACACAGTGGAAAAAAAAGACATATGGGAGCTGACACATCTGCTGTCAGAGTGATTCCTGCAGCCAGACCCTTGCTGGCTCTTCCTCTTCGCTCTCTTCAGACCTGAGCAACAAGCAGACTGCAGCCTGGGTGAGTCTTGTGCTGGCAGCAGGAATCTCACAGCATCTCTCCCCTCTGTGCTCCGGAGAGACCTCTTCCACCACTCTGCAATTGGGCTTGGGACATTTGCAGGGTGGCAGAAGGTCTGCAGGGCCGAAACGTGGCTGGGAACAGGCTATCTCTTCTGGACACAGGTACTGGGGAGCCCACAGATTGTCCTGACCAGATCTGTGGGGTGACTTCCTCTTATATGGCATGGGCTAAATTTAAACTGCCTTTCCCTGTGGGAATCAGACAAACTGCTTACATGAAAGCCAAGGAGATTCAGGGCAGGGGTTGTGGGCATCTTTTTATTTAAAGGGAACATGGGAATAAATGATATGTAAAGGTTTGGGGTTTTTTTAAGTACAGAATAGAAAAAAAATATCAGCGACAGGACAATCTAGATTTAAGGTATCTTTGAAACCTAATCCCTCCTGACTACAGGGATAAAGTGTCTGTTGCTATGCAGTGGATAGTTTTGAAGCATATTTTGATTAAATGGAACTAGGCACACTTCTCGGTAATAGTGTGAATCACCTTGACTGCTGTGTGGGTAAATCGTCAGCAAGAGCTCCCTCACCAAACAAAATACTTAAATCCCACAGCCATTTGGTTATCCTACGAGACGTTGAACAACTTCAGCTCAACTACAAATGCTGCAAAGAAGAGGTAGTTTTGTCTCGCAGGGAGTTTGTCCTGGCCTTGCTTTCTACTGTCCTTCTTTTATGATCTGAAACAAAATGGGGAACCAGGACCACTGCTTAGACAACGCTCTGTATCCTACATTTTTGCCGGATACCAGGCAGACAGTAGGGTTTTGCAACACAAGGGTATCAGAGACGAAGTCGCAAGCATGCCCCCCTTTTGACATCAGCAGAATTTTACACCATCTTTAAAGCATTTTCCAGGACAGGTCAAATAAGAACATGTACAGTGGTCAAAATAATCTTGAAATACACACAATGCACATTAGACTTATTAATTATCAACCTCATTTCATATTAGGATTTTATCTGATGATACATTTAATTAGATGAGGCTAGAATTAGTTCTTATCAACTGGATTAATCAGCTGCAATAGGCCACCAGAGAATAGTTTTGTTGTTTGTTTTTTAAACTGAGGTATTTTTTAAAAGGAATGTGGAAGGACTGATGGGCTTACCAGAAACAAAGCTACAGCACTGCCCAAGATGAAGCCTGCGATCACGTCCGAACAGTGGTTTCGATACTCAGAAACTCGATTTAGCCCGGTGAGGAACGCAGCACACAGAGTACCCAGACACAGCACAGGTTTGGCTAGTCTGCTACTCTTTGTTTTAATTGTGCTTGTGATGTACATCTGCAACAAAGGGCAAGACAAAAATGAAAAGGGGCCCTGCCAGAAACGCCTCTTTTTCCACCCAGGCAAATCCTCAATCATCAAGGATGTGACAAAACCCATAATTCATTAAAAAAAGGATTGGGAAATAGAGAAAGAGGTTTAAAGTAATTCAGAGAATACTTTTAAGAGAGCAAAACAGATACTGTTAAATGATGTTTCAGGATGTCAAATATCTCATCAACTACATTTACATACTGGACTTTTTCTGAGCTGTTATGTACGGGCTCAGTTTTACTGACTTCCTAACTTGTGCAAGTACTTGCTCATATGCTAGCAAACACGCACTCTGAATGTAGACAACTAAATGTTTGCAAAACGAGTCAAGAATCTATGTTTATACTCCTCTAGAAACTGTAATGTGCATGTGATGGAGTGCTTAGCATCCGTATGAACTAGCTGCTGCAGTTTCCTATGTGGCGTTAAGTTCAAGAAGTAGAGAACATTAAGAGACACTGTTCCAGACATTTTCTCTGCAAGATGAAATAAAACACAGAATATTAGAGAGATTTCTTTCAAAACAAAGTTGATTCTGAAAATGTAATTCCACAGCATGAAGTTGCACTGTGTTCTGAATATATTTTAATGAACCCCACATGTTTTTATGCAGTTTGTATTTTATTTTAAATGCATTTTGACAGAGAGAATAAAACCATGTGGGTCATAATTAGCATCCAGTCATTAATTCCAGAGCCACAAAATGGCAAAGATCAAGCAAAGCAAGCCTGATGGCAAAACAATTCAATAAAATCCTTTTTAGCAAGGAAGTATGGATGCCTCCATGATTGAAAAGCTTTGATAAGTGAAGCAAATATGTCAAATTCATTTGACAGGAATGTGTTCAGATGACACATTGCCTCCCATACATGAAACAGAATCAGGAAGACACATTTGAAAAATTAATTTGATTATTATTACCAATCAGCTGGTAAATGAACCTGATTCACATAGTGTACATCTGATCCAGTGAAAGTACAAACACCTGTTCTGTTGGGGAATGGAAAGATTACAAACCATGGACGTGTCTCTTAAAAGATGCCATTTTATTTGTAAAGAAAAAAACGTTCTTTTTTTTTAATAAAAATAAGTAAAATCACCAAAGCTGAAAATATTTCACTCTTGACCCTTTTTCTGTTGTCAGAAATGGAGATATGGTTCTGTTAGTCTTCAGGACAAAAGACTCTATATAAGATACTTATTGTTTTAATCACACCTGCAGTAACACCACAACTAGGATCTCCGTCTGTGCTGTCTGAAGGTCATGAACCTCCTCTTTCTCTCGGATGACTTCACTTCTGGGGAAAGGCACTGCTGAGCACTTTGCCATGAGCAGTACTGAAATCGGAGCGGGACCCTGCGCGATGGCGGAGACCCAAGAGTTGTTCTCCTTCATTGCTGCTGCAGCAGCAAAGGACACCATGCTGGCTCACACTGGCAGTCTCTGGCCAAGGCTACAACAGCTTGGCTGCGGTGAAGCTACCTTGGGATTTTCCTATGCCTGTGCTGAAAGGAAGGAGGTCTGGCTTCATGCGTCCAATTGCAGCTTCCAGCACAGCTTGCTTTGCACTCCATGATCTATTTGGCAACCATGGGCAATTATTTTCCTGTATTTTAATGCCTGTCCCTTTCTTCATGACCCAGTTATACAGAGGTCACTGTGGTCTGGCATGTAGTTTTGGGATCAAGATACAGAAATTATATCCATTCTCAAAGTCACTCTGTTGGTTGCCTTTCATATATTCCTTTATTCTGCTGTATTGTGCGTATCTTTCACCCTAACTTTCTCCCTGTCTGTATTTCTTTTCCCTGACTGAGCCATCAAATGTGCCCCCAGCTGGCTTCCCCTCACTGGCTGGTGTTAAAAATGTTAGCCCTAAACTCAGTATGTTACTGTAGAAGAAGGGAAGGGATGCATCAACCACCTCCTGGAAGGGAAACGGACAGGCCAGAGAAACCGACCAGGGGAAGGCAGATCCGACTGCCTCCAGACCTGCACCTTGGCAAAATTACACTTTAACCTGCCAAGAAACCGGAGTACTAGACTTCTAACAGCTGATCTCTTTGCCAGATCTCTGCCTGGGGAAGTGAAGTCTTCTGCCCTTCAATGTGCTGCTATGCACACCATTTACAGGTGAATTCAGCTTATGAACTGGAAAGTTACGGTGTGTAATAGCACCAGTAATGGGACTCAGCTACTCGAGAGGTTCCTGCTTGCTTTGTTTTTCCAACCCGACTGCAGCAGATGAGCACTAGGCGGCAATCTTGCCCAGCCTCTGCTGGTAGGTTGATCTGCACCTGACTATCGCTAAAACTCACGTCAAGGTTCTTCGGAACAACAGAAAAAAACATCACTGCAGTGCCACTGTGTGAGTAATTACCGCCCATCCTTTCACCCTATGCATTTCTTGTAGCAGAACCCAATACAAACGAGCCACAGGGAGCCGGATTGCTCTCCTATTCCCCACCAAAGCACTACTTGGGTTTACCGCGTCCCACGGAAAAGCATCACCTCTTCAAACTAACTGCAGTCCTGCTGCCACAGCCGCAGACCCGAGCTACAGAGAACAACCCACGCAGGCTGGTTTTCTTACAGGTATGAGATGAAGCTGGATCTTTGGATTACCCATCTGGGAGAGTTCTCCATTTTGCAGATGGGAAGTAGCTAATGTATTTGAAGTTTCACGTGCCTTGCCAGGAAAACATAAACTTGTAGTAAAGAGAACATTTTTAGCAATGACAGTAATTAACCATGCGAACAGATTGCCAAGGGAAATCTGTTAAACGCTCATGAGGAAGGCTGAAAACATGACAAACTGTTTTCCCAGAAGGTATGCTCCAGTTCATCCATAAATCACACGCAGAGCTCAGAAATAACTGGCAGAGCTTCTCCATTCTGGTCAGACTTCCCAATCACTGCAGTTTGATCTTTATTGCCTGGTCCCTGAAGCCAAGATATTTTTTAAGATTCTCACTATGTGTTTACCCTTTCACTTAGAGCACATTTTCAAAGCTTTGTGTAAGAGCCCAAAATCTCAGTCAAAGTCACTTACATTTTATTTCCTACACACAGCAGGTGTTTTTGAAAATTTCCCACAATACTATTTATAGGTCAAATTTATTTGCAAAACTTTAAATGCCAAAACCTTTTATTTGATGGGTGGGAGAAGGAGGAAGGAAATGACTACAAAAAGATGTGAAGAAAACAGAGTAAATCATATTAAAAAATAAACTACATATGAATTAACTGTATAAATTATCTATTCAGCTTCTTTGCTGTGCTCTTATCAGTACATTCAAGAAGTGTATTTAGCAATGTGCAATGTGTGATAGCAGTTGTCCTGTGTGTAATTCCTCTCCCATCTTTTTCAGACAAAAACACAGACAGTCAAGGAGGCTTTTTCGTTCGCAAATTTAAAATGGACATGCATACATATATACATATGCGCAAATATGTGAACATATTTAGAATGTGTGTTACATCTATGATGAAAAAGGCGGAGTGGAAGAAGTCTGTCTTGTCCTTTCAGCAGAAAGTGGGGAGATTTGTGAGTTTATTTGCCTTGAAAAGTTCACAGTTTCATACCAGTACTGGAAAATTCTGTGTCCTACAACCTTTACGGGCAATCTTTTCCTGTACCACAGAGATTTCTACAGTAAGAGAGAAGCAGAGCCTTGACAATGATGTGTATTGTAGAACACGTTGCAGTCACCTAAATGCCCAGTGAAGCTGCTCAAAGCGCCAAGGCTTTGAATTTCATTGCTCAGCCTGGTAGGTCTTAATGCAGAAATGGAGGAAGTTGTTGGTGGCGTCACAGTGACCTGGGTTGCAGAAGAGATTTGCTGTAGTGTTCTCTGATATTCAGAATTTCCCAGATGTTGAAAGTTTCACATCCGGGTATGTTGTATCACTCTAATACAGTCAAGAAGCAATGCACCCAGGCATAAATGACAGATGTCAGGTCGTGATCCAGTGTGATGAGGTAGAACCTTCTAGCCAGATGGAGGTGACAGAAAGCATTACTTGTGCATGCTGCTAGGCAAGAGCTTAGCTGAAGAAAGGTTGGACTAGATGACCCACAGAGGTCCCTTCCAACACCTAACACTCTGTGATTCTGTGATTCTGTGAAGAACCCTAAAAACACTGCTGAACAGTCAATGCAAGTGATTAGTTGAATCTTCCAACCACAGAAACCCTGTCATGACTGTAAATTCTCCTTGCTTTCACTCCAGAGGCAAACAGGAGGATCAGCAAGGATATGTGTTCTCTCTACAATAAGAGGTCTTCCAGTTGTGCTGGTGAAACACTTTAATTTTCCATGTTCTGGTTGAACACTACCATCTGTTAGATGAACTTGTCATTAACTCTTCCATGATCTTTCTCGGACGAGCATGAAGTAACAGTTGTTTAAAGATGATGTAACCTGGATACTCACATGCAACATATGATTTTATCATCTGTTTTCTGTTTTTTGACAGAAATGTTAATGAATTAAGGTGTATTTCTAGCCTATCTTTTTCATTGGGAAAGGTACTTAGAAGCATGTGTTTCTAAATGTACAGCAGCGTGTATAATGTACAATGACTACCATCTCTTCCTGTGATACTTCTGGAAGACTAATAAAACTTCATTAGATACCATTTTAATTTTTGTGTAACTATAGAAGCCAGGGCTGATGGCTGTTTTCTCTTTCCCCTACTTCAGGCATACAAAATTCATCTCTGCCTGCAGAGATCACGAAAGTGGTACTTTGGGCTCTCCTCAGCTTCTTTGGCAGGTGACAAAAAAAACCCTAGCTGAATAAATACAAAACCCAGATCATAAAGAAAAAAAAAAAACACAAAGCCAAACCAATCACAGTGGGAGTACTGTCATTAGCAGACTAATGGACAAATAAGTACGAGACTTCTGCAGAGGATATTCGAGGTTTAGTGAAGGAAGGAGACTCCCAGATCTCAACAGACATTTATGCGTTGAAAGAAAATGTCTGTGCTGATTCCATTCTCCTGCTTCCTCATGTTCAACCTGGTTTATTTTTCTTGCTCTGTGGCTCAAATCTTCAGCAGTATGCCAAATACAACTATTACTAACCAAATACCCTGTATTTTATGTTCAGCAGCCCACATTATCACACATTTTAGAATCAGCAAGGCACATCTCAAAAAACTGTGCAAGGCACAATTATTGAGTAAAGCTAGATCTGAACAGTGCATTTCTTGTTTAATGCTCATGTTACTCCCAGCTGACACGTAGAGAAAAGACAAGTGACAACACCTTTAGTGCTAGAGGATGTCTTCAGGCAGAGAACTGTGCTAAAACTGGACTGTAAGCTGAAATGCCTTAAGGACAGACTTTTACGACTTCGTGGCTCAGAAATAACTCCATGTCCTGGCTCCACCTGGTATCTTCCTACATGGGGTGAAGAGCAGGCCCATTGCAAGTACTCTTGAAAGACCGGGGCTGAGAAACACTGAACTACTGGGGACTTAAGCTCAGGAAGGAAAAGCATTGTTCCCCTTCAGTTGTAGAAATCAGCCTGCTTGCAGACTTGCCTTCCTAGGAAATAATGGAGGTTGGGCAGGGAAAGTCCATGAAGGGATCTAACTAGCTTAGGGCAGAACCACGACCAAGCCTGCTCTCCTGGAGCTCCCACCTCAGAGTCTATCATGATGAAAACATCTGCTACAACAATGCTGAGTTTATTTGGAACTGTATTTCACACATGCTTGCTTATTGTCCAGAAGTAATGGACATGAAACGTTACAGGTTTTCCAAACACTTCCCAACAAATCCTGATGAAAGGAGTTACCAGTTTCTATCTCCATTATTATTCATGCAACAGTTAATGCAAACAGATGGATACTGAAACAGCAGTGGGTGGTATCTTCATTTTATAGTAATAATGTGGTGGTTTATTCATCTGCTACCAGAATCAGGGTAAATTATTCAGTAAATACCCTGTCATTAATAAGTTTAAGGGTTTTCTCAAATCTTTACGACCTACAGACAGACTCTTCCACTCATTTGAATCACGCTATTGGGAGAAAAAAGACCTAGTTAAGCCATTTTGAGATCACAACCATGTTAAGTCCTTGGATCTTAATGGCAAAACCACCAAGGTCTTCTACTGTGTGAGTAAGCTTCTCGGATCCATTTTCAAACATTACAGAAACTTTAGCCAAAGAACACAAAGGAGCAGCCGATCTGTTTCACTACACCTTTAAAGACAGACAATTTCCTTCCTCACAGTATAGCTGTGTCACTTTGTCAAGATGTCAACTGGGGTCCATTTCTCTGCGGTAACAGCAAAATTCTGGCACTGACTTTTATTACAACCTTCTTTGCACAGGGAGTTCAGGTCCTAAACAAGGGGAGCAAAATCCACCCTCGTTCAGCCTCCCATTGAAATGACACAATTTACATTTTAAATGTTCAACAACCCATGGCTTGGAACAAAAGAAATAGTAGTGATCTGGGAGCTGTTTAAGCATCAACTTCATTTTAATGTTCATGAGACGGGGACAGGGACAAGAAGAGGTTAAATGCATACTTGAAAGCCTCTGAGAAAATCAGCAGCAAAGACAAGATTAGGACCTCATGCCTCTACATCATACAGTGCCTCAAAACAAATAAGCGTTTGATTTACTTATAGCAGGATTAGTAAAAGAGAGAGAGAGAAGGGGATTTTGCCCTACAGATAAAGTAAAAAGCCCTCCCCAAAACAACCCTCTCTTTCTTCAAAAACCCATTGTAAGAAAAATGGCCCCATCTAGATGCATATACAGAAACCGCTCCTACAAGTTTGCAATCAACACTGGCACTCACCGTGGCATATAAAGCTGAGTAGATGCTCAAAGCAGCATGTTTGGATGGGAAGGATCTCCTTGCCTTTTCAATCACCTCCACATCGCCCGTGCAGATGTTGCCATTGTTTATGAACTGGTGGTGGGTCCGACAGTCGTTTCCAGTGTAGTTGGGTTTACATACAGTCAGGAAGTAGGGAGCCAAGTTCCCAGTCACAACCTGGCCAGCGTTTACAAATATGTCAGTGGCAAAAAGTCCAAATGCAAACACTCCTGTGAGGAAGGGTTAAAAATAACAGTTATTCGAACAGGTTTACAAAAAAATCTTGGTACCTGACAGGAAGAGACATAATGAGATTTAAGGGACCAAACCCTGCAGTCATTACCCGGAAAAAGCCCCTGCTGACTGCAGCAGAGTCCTGCATCAAAGACATGACACACAAGACCGCATGCTTAACTCTGACAGCTGCATAACTCAGCAACTCTAGAACTCAGAAACAAGCTGAAAATAATAAGCATGTGCCTTAGTATTTTTGCGATTCAAGCTGTGAACAGAATTGTGAGCTATAGATTTCACTGAAAACTGTACCTATACTATGCCTGCAAAGTTTCCACTATGAAAAAGGCTCACAGCCTGCAGCCAAGTGACAGGCACGTGAGTTGTTAAAAATTTTTATGTCTTTTTACCACATCTGGGCCAAAATCCAGTAATATAATGGCTCTGAACCTGAAAGAGCAGTGTAGTGCTGAGACACAATACTGCACTTACCTTAAAGTGACTATCTAGTGTCTGGTACCTTTTGGATTTTGACTATTCACTGTCTTGACATTGAAAAATTAAGATCCTGATCTAGCAATATTTGGCAGGTCTTTTGGGAAACATCCTAATGCTTTGCTCTGGAAGACATTTCCACACAGCTGCAGTTCAGCTCATCTCACTGGGAGCACATACCCACAAATGTTGTAGCAGGAAGCATTCACTTGAACACAGGAACACTTCCAGGATTGTGGAGCATCCCTTGCTTGATACTGCAGTTGTCTCACCCTCCACTGACTACCCATGAGTGCTACCAATACCTGCTACAGCTAATATGAACATTAATGAGCATCTTTCACTTGCATGTACTGCTTACAAACCAAAGGGACAGAACAGCAGGTGTGCAGAAATGCCAAACCCACACATTCTGAAAGACTAAATTGGCTCCCCTTTCCCCCGTCCCATCACCAAGATGGGTTAAAGTGTCACAAAAATTTAGCACAAACAGATATTTACTCCTGGTGCGCGAATGTTGAGGGTCATATATTTTTGCTTTCTCCGTCCTGCAGCTCTGTAAGCAAAAGTCATTTAAACTATAAATTAGCTGAGATTGCTATGTATTTAAACATAATCAAGAGCTGGATCTCCAGGGAAAACATCTTAGGAGAGCTGTGATAAAATCTTAAGAGCTGGCACCACTGTAGTTGTAACAACTTCACTGCTTATCCGCACCAAGTTTTTTTAAAAAGAAAGAATATTATGGTCTGAGAAACTAAAAATATCAGGGAGTCAGCAATATAATGCAGCAGAAAGTGCTTTACATCAACTTAACAAGAACCAAGGACAATTCTGCAGGTTTTGTCACTCACCACACAGCTAACAGAAAGCAGATGGGCTACAGCTGACAGAGTTAGGTCCTTCTAAACATTCAGGGCCTATCTACACACAGGACACTTGTACAGGCAGTAACATACAGTCAAACCCATAACTAAAACAGGATTCACTGTACAAGTGTCAAGTCGGGATTGCCAGTGCCACTCACTCACAGAGACGGTGTGGTGTGACCAGTACAGCCACTCTCTGACACCAGTTCCTCACTGGGGTGCTGATGGGAAGAGCCCTCTCCTTGGGCAGCAGCCTGCAGCAGCTGCAGGAGTGCAGAGTGGTTTGCCCTCACCACACCTCCCCAGGTGTAGGAATGAGCGTTACCACAGTGATGACAATTTTGGGGACTGAATTTATTACTATTCTTTATATGAGTTTATTATCATTCATTATTAATGAACATGGATTTTAAAAGCCAGTGATGGTCAAAGAAGGAGGTAGCCTTCCTCTGGTTCTGGACTACAGGACTGGCCCCCGTCTTTTTACTGGCATGCCAGTCTTCCTCCAGTTTATCCTGCTCAGGTCTGTGTTTAAAAGTGAAATGGAGAGAGGACTGACACTGCTCCTTTATTTCCTTTATTCGTTTGCTAATATTTTAAATCCATGGTTTTCCACAGCTGGTAGGAGCTCCTCATCTACGTTACTGAGTACACCAGCAAGTTCAAAGGAAAAAGGCAGTAGGTGTCTTTTCAGCCTGGTGAAAGAGCAAGTTACACCACAGATTCATATTGTTCATATACAGCTCTTTGGCCAGATTCTTTTGGCACAGCTTGTTTTAAATGGCATCTTTTTGATGCACTGTGCAAATCACAGGGAATGCAGTAAGGATTATCACCCAGACCATTACCACACTTAAGAGGAAATCTAAGAGCCAGGCAGTCTTGCCCACGGACTTCATCGTGTAAGCAGGGACAAGCCAGGAACCGAGGTGTTTCAGAAAAAGCTCATGGGCTTCACAAAGTTATTTCGATCTCTAGGCAGTACACAGGTACAAAGGTGGTCCGGTGTTTTTCTCCGAAAAAAAGAGAAGTTTTAACACCTGCAATTTTTCGTATTTGGTAGCACTGAAAGTGCTGGCCCAGACTCAGCTGCTGAGGGCTGCAGTACTCTGCAGAACAGCAGAACAAGCCGTGGTTCAAATCTTTATCATGCTCTGACTGTGATGCGTATTGATCACTGTAATTCCCCTCTTGCAGTCCTGCCAAACTGCGCCTTATGAAAATCATAGCTATGTGCAGCAATGAATTTGGCTGGCGGGAATTCAACCCTTGCAGACTGATTACACATCTTGTAGTCTTTGGAGACTTTGAGAAAGGGTTGGCTGTAATTGATTCAAAGGCCGTAACACCAGTGAGCCTGGGTTAGTAGTGGAGAGTCCCCTGATGGTTTTTGTACCTCAGGAATCCATCTGTTCAATGGATTTGTTCAATGACCTACAGCAGCTAAGCTAACTGACCAGAGCAGGAGAATGAAGTGACGTGGTTGCCAGGTTTTTAGAGGCAAACAAATTGCTGCTGAAAGGCTTCATGGGAAGGGCAACTAGCCCTAGCTCTCCACGGTCATACAGCTGAAGTCCATGATACAATGTCACACAGAGGGAACGGGAGAACATGTACCTCTTCCAGACTTTGATGGGAGGTGATGGCACCCTGCTAAGGAGCAAGCGCGTTATCTCACTGTGCTCACTCTGGCCTAGAAAAGCTGGGACTGAACTTTAGTCCAGAACTTGTGGTACGCTGAGGAAAGATGTAAACAGTGCAAGGCACATGGGAAGAAGACCTGCAGTCTCCACAGTTGGTTACTAGCAGAAAGGATGGACAGAGGTTAGTTTTGTTTCCATAAAGCTACTCCTTCCCCTCATCCACACAGTCTGGCTGCACAAAGATGCTTTAGAGCAGGAGTAGAAGTTATTTCTGGAAAGGCTTCCTGAATTTTTGTTGCTGTCTTGGCTCTCAACTGTGTTTGTGCGTGTCAGGAGCAGCGAGAAAGAAGAGGTTAGAAGGCAAACCAGTAATTAGAACATAACTGGGACAGAGACTAATTTAGGCCAGAGACAGAGGGTGGCCTACACTCCCTGCTACTCTCTTTAGCTGCCCCACAGTCCAAGAAGAAGGAACTGGGGATCAGATTTGAACACATCTTTACCTCCAGTGAGACACACCTTAGACAACTCAATATGAAAACCAAAAAAAAAGAAAAAACAAGGAAATTCTGTTCAAAAATGCTGAGGACAGAGCACATGAACCTTAAATCTTTCCAGCTCCATCTCACCTGAACTTACACTTGCCTTGGAAGAAGAATCTAAATCTTCAGCAGCTTAAATTCTGAATGCTTCAGTTTTGATTTCTCCACTTACACCTCCCCCTAAATTGCTGTCAAAAAGTCATCCAAGCATGAACCCATAATTTCGGGGCTCTCACATGCTACTCTCATGGTCTTTCTCCTACCAAGCTCCCCGTGTGGCTGATCATCAGTGTTGCAACCTCCAGCTCTGTCTATTGCTTTTGCTAACAGAGATATCTGCCCCAAAAAAGAATGCAGCTCTCCTTGCTCACTGTAGTTGCAGTACAACTCTGTCTTCTGCCTGCAGCTTGTGCTCAAGGTCTCTCTTTTTCCACCATGAACGTCTCTAACATCAGCGACGGCAGCTGCTTGTTGACTCCATGGAAACTCTCACTATTACAGACATTTAAACTGCCACTGATTTGAAACAAAACAACAAAAAACCAGCAACAGAAAATCAACAAAAAAACCCTAGGAGCTGTAGAAGAGCAGCTGAAAAGACATTGGGAAGAGAGGAGTGAGAAGCCAGTGGGTGGAAATGAGAACGAGGAGGTAGAAGGCTTTATCAGAGAAAAACTATGAAACCCTTAAAGTGACAAAAGAAACAATGCATTGAAGGGCTCATGAGATATCAGACACTGCGCTCTTTAGTAACACATCGTCATGCCTTCTACCAAATGCATTTATTTAGGCACTCCTCTCTCTCCCAGTGCCCAGTCAATTCTCTGAATTTGTCACATTCAACATAATTTGCTCAGAAAACGTTTGTATTACATATTTATGCTCATACTTCCCCCAACCCGTTTCTCACCCCTATGTTTTTTAAAGTATATTAGAATTTCAATGGAGGGAGTCCCTGGAAAGACTCATGGCTCTATGGAAATGCTGACCCTCAGCCCATCTCTAAAGGTTTTGCTCTAATGGTCCCATGCATTCAATAAAGGCATACGTTTATAGTTCTGTGACTCAAACTCTACTAAACCACCCTTCATCATTATATCTTAAAGGGTGTTGTTAAAGGAGATATGTATCATTAATCCATTTTACAGCTGAAGAGATGGAGGTTGCACAGAAATTTATTGTTTGTTGCCATGGCATCACAAACAGACTCAACAGCAAGCTGCTTCTGAGCCCTCATAGTATGATCCCAGGATTGGCTTTGATCTCCCAGTGAAGACCCCACAAAGCTCACTGTTCCAGGCATCTACTGCCTCTTGTGTCTGTCGGCTTCACCTGTGAGTGTCCTGCCTGGGTGCTGTTCCCTCAAGGCATAAGCGTAAGAAGAAAGACAAGTGGTCTGAGCATGCAAGAAGAAATCCAGTTCCCAGTGCAAAAGTACTCTGGAACCTCAAGACTCCTCCCCACCAACACACAGGATTTCTTTCTTCCTCGCTGCTTCACAACTATCAGTTTTCATCTAGACAACGGCCAGCTCAGAGCCTGGCATAAAAATGAACAGTAAGGTTTGATTTGTCCCCAACACAGTGACCTGTTTCTCACTGTGGAGCTTCTGCAGTGATAAGAAGGGACACCCAGAGTAGTTCAAACTGTGGCAGCAGTATAGGTTAGAGGCAGCACAACCAAATATAGCCTGAGCCCTGCTGAAAGGCAGCCAGTTAATAACAGAATGCGCATTGTTTCACAGTGAACTTCAGATCCAAGGCAGACAGAAGGATAAGGTCAGGCAAACTATGTCCTGCAGCTGCCTAGAGGATTGACACCAGAGCTCTGGGGTGTATCTATCCTATTACAATAAACTCAATGTGTGTATAAATCTTGTAAACCTTTATTTGCTGAACTAAAGCCTTAATTTGCTGAAATAAAGCCCTAATTTCATTATTTAGCTGCCCACTGTGAGGTGTCAACATGCTTTAAATGAAGCTGTCAGCAGAAGCTGATCTGCGCCATTTGTTAACTGCAAATTATACAGGTCCAAAGTAAAACCCACTGGTAACAAATTCATGAAGCACGTTGCATTTCTAAGTATGATGAGAAATGGAGAGAAGCTACTTGCATGTTATCAGGGCTTTGCAGGTATACAACTTAATCACATCTATTAGAAACACAATATAATGAAATGCAACACAATACACACTCTAATCACCCTGACAAACTGAGTCAGGGAGGTCTGAATCCATGATCCTGGGGGTATGATAGCAGCTGTATATAAGCAGACTAAATCCTTGACTGAAACTATTCACTAAATAATGTTAAAATAGTTTATAACCTCTATTTGCAATACAAACGATGAAGTAGAACACCGACGCAAATGCAAGATGGCAAGATGTTAAGAAAGTACTGAACGGGAAATTACCCCAAGACAGAGTGAATAAAAATACGAAAGGCTGTGTGTACTCAAGTTGGGAGAAAAGGCAGAGGCCCAGGAAACAACCTCTCTTACCCCCTGGTTTCTCAAAGGTCCAGCACATAAATGGTGAATTTTGACAGCAGAAATTCATAGTAAAACTGATGGAAGGGGTAGGAAGAGGAGGGAGGAGAGATGATGTGACTAAAGAATAGCAGTGCAGCACCAATGTTTTAGACAGAAAAAAATGCTCCAAAGCAATTGCACACCACTTGTTTGACCTGAAAATCTTCAAAATAAATGTCTGTGGAAGCAGCTATAAAAGATAAAGAGGAAGATGGAACAAACTACACCATACATCAAAGTGTGATGTTTCCAAGCTAAGCCAGCTTTTTTTCCACTGATAAAGGAACTGATTTTCTAAATACAGTGAACACAGCAGGTTTCACCAATCTAGGCTGCAGTAAAGGGCTTGACGTACACTGAAGCAAGTTGATAGGCAGCTCTTCACCACAAATAAAAGCGCAAATTACTACCAATATGCAGAATTCATGCATGGGCCACGAAACAAGAAGAAATTTTGTTCTGCTTCCTGTGGACAAAGAACCAGGGAGGGATTTAAGAAAAAGTTCAACATTCAAGGTGCCCACTAAACTCAGGAGGGGAGAATCTTAGAAAGAGACAGCTACCAAGGGCTTGAAGAAAACAAGGAGAGAATAAGCAGAGAGCATAGTAGGCAAGATAAGAAAAATCAAGGAAAAGAAGCACTGGGCTTTGGCAACATCCCAGAAGAGTTGCTGGTTTTTGGTTTTGCTTAGTTCTTTCCTCCTCTATCAAAGCGCAAAAAAATGCTTCATTCTTTATATATGAAGAAAAAGCAAGAGGGGAAAAGGGTCAAGTCCAGCAACCAAAATCCAAAAGAACCTATGGAGATAATATGACAAGGGTCCTTAGCTTTCACATCACCAAAAGATGGTCTGGAGTGTCCCTTCATGCTTCTCTTTCCCTACAAAATCTAAGTGAATGTTCAAGGGAGTATCTATAACTTTCTGTTTGTTTTGTGGAAGGTACATTTAGGCTACTATTCTTAAAACTTCTTCCCAGCAACTCTAGTTAGAACTAGTCAGGGAGTGAGAAAAAGCCTCTGTGCCCTTCTAAAACTTGCGAATAGCAATTCTCAAAAGCCCTCCATGACGTGCCTTGCAGGGTCAGGAAGTAATGTTCATTTTTCCTGACGGATGAGCATCCAGATACAGTGAAGGACTTTCTCATCCTTTTGAGTAATACCAACTGTAATGACTTATAAGGCAGTGTTCTAAGGAGTTCAATTACTACTTTTTGCAGGTGTTCATTTAAGACTCTTGCTCACACATCTGGGCCAAAAGAAATCATCAGATCTGGATATTCCAGTCAATTTGTACCAAGACTAAATTGGCAGCAAACTTCTTTCCAACAAGTTGGACTGCTTGCTAGGATATCATGGAAGACAACTTACTTAATCAGTTCTGTAACTTATGGCCCTCAAATTTAGCAAGAGAAGATGCATGCAAGGAAATCCATGTATGAGCAACGTGGTGGTCTCTCCAGAGCCAAGCATTCAGGCAGCCTGGATTTTGCAGTAAGCAGCTGTATGGAGCTAACTTCCCTGACCATCCATCACAGGCTACAGCTGCTCAGTCCACGTCATGTTTTCAAAATGCAGGTGGAATGTCAATGAAAAATGTGCGGTTATTTTTAGTTCCTTTCATAAATTATTTCAGCCACTTTTCATCAAACTCTACTTCACTCATTTTACCGCAGAGGCAGGGAGAAGGTTTCAGAAGAAAACAAGCAAACAATCAGTGTAGTTTAAGATCAGACGAACACTGTAAGCCATTTCTAATAGTGTTAACTTCATTTTTCTGAGGAAAACAAATACAGCTTCAAAGCCAAGATTGATTTCTCTAGCAGGGTTCATATCCTAATACTCTCTGAGAGTCCACTGTATCATTGCTGCCCGCTTCTCTTCCACCAGAAAAGAAACAATAGCATGATTGTTTAAGTATAAAGCTAACCACAAGAAAACATATAGAGCAAGTGCTTAGCCTCCACAGTCTAAGCTCTTTTAGCACTGACCCCGCAGGCAAGAGTATTTGATTAGGACTTTGCAACATGCTGAATATGTTGGAACAGTCAAACAGCCCTGAGTGGCCCAGTGGATGCCGGTACCCTACGCCTCTCTTAATGGCAGTTTACTATCCATCAATATATCCTAGAGGTTATCTGAAGTTCAAGCGTATTTTACTTTTAACTGCATTCCCATGTCTTTTGTTTTCATCAGCAGCACACAGGCCAGGCCTGAGTCACAAACCACAGGTGGTTTGTCCCCAGCTCCACCGTGGCTTAAGGTGAAAAATCATTTCACTTCCTTACTTCCATGCATAAAGCAGGAGGCACAGAGAGAGGACAGGGAGAAAGACAACCACAGCTCCTCCTCCTTTGCAGCATATACTTGCTAATGATGAAAACCTTAGCACAGGAGAAGACTTTCAACTCCATGCTCTAAGCAAGTATCCCTGGCCGCAGGCAGGGCTGTGCTCCATGGAAGCAATACAACCCTTGCCACTGTCACAGCAGATGTTCTTCTTACAGATAAAGCTAAAAAATTCAGCAGCAACAGGCAAGAAGCGATACAGATATTTTCAGCTTTTTTTCCTATTGCTTCTTTTAACTCAGACTGTGAATGTGACCCAGTTCTCTGTAAGGTGCTGTGTGTAAGGATGCCTTATCTCTAAGAGTACACAGGGAAGGAGGTGCTGTGATGCTCTGTGGGCAAAGCCCCGCTCAGTCAGTAGGGAGCCATATTTACCACTGGCCCACGCCAGTAGTGGGACAAGCCATCCCACCCCATGCATGAACTTGGGACTTCTCATGAATGAGTAAGAAGGAGGGAAGCCAGAGCCCCTTCCATGTGCAGTTCAGAGCTGCCCTCTTCTTACTCTGCTGCTACAAGGAGGTAGTCAGTGAGCAAACAGTGACTCTATTCCTTGCCTCTAAACACCAAGGGGTGCGGTTTGGGCAACCTTAAATGGCTATGGATTGGGAATCCTTCAGAGGGCAACCAGATTCTCACAGAATCATAGGTTGGAAAAGACCTCTAAGATCATCAAATCCAGCCATCCACCCAACACCACCATGCCTACTAAACCATATCCTGAAGTACCACATCTACATGTTTTTTAAACACCTCCAGAGATGGGGACTCAACCACCTCTATGGGCAACAGAAATCATAGAATCATAGGTTGGAAAAGATCTCTAAGATCATCAAGACTTCTAAGATCATCAAAAGTCCATCAGTGCCTCAGCGGAAATGCAAGCTGCAATGCTGTTCCTCTTCCTGCTCCAAAAGAACCATGGGATGGTCCCCTCAGTAAGGTCTTGTAAGCATTTTTCCCACTAATCAACAATGTGAAAAAGGCATAGTGGTTTGCAAGCACCATGTAAAGTAACTTCCAAACGGTTTAGTGACAGAACTTCTTAATTAATTTCTCAGTGATTAACTCAATGAAAGCTCTAACCAAAAAAAAAAAAAAAAAAAAAAAAAAAGAAGAATGTTATTTTGAAGTGGGCTCTGGGCTTTTTTACACTGTGCTGAGCTGAACATTATGTGGCAGAGCTATGGATGTTAAAATTAGTGCTGAAAAGAAAAATGCCAAAGAGATGGGCTGGTGAGGACCAATTTGTAAGTAAAATGGGTAGCTTACACAGAATAGCAATGATGGAATTATTCATACAAGGATTTGACTGGCATAACCTTTCTTCAAGGGTGCAGAAGAAGCATTAAGCTCAGCAGAATAGGATATAAACCAGCTCCAGACAGCATGATATGGCACATTTTGAATGCTACCTTGCAAATCCTGAGAGGGACTATCCCTCTAAGGTGGTAGAAGCCTGCAAAAATTTCACAGCTTAATTAATTCTGAGGTGTAGATTATTACGATGTTTTGTTCTGTTTTGATGTTAACAGGGACTAAGCTTGCAGTGCTCAGGATGCTTACCTATAAAACGTATTATTCTTCGAAGCAGTGGGTTCAGGTAACAGCACTCTCCAGTCAAAATAGTTTTCTCTTGAATAATTAGGGTTTCTCGGGTTGACTTTATGAAATACATGGATATCTCACCAATAAAAATCTGCCAGGAAAAGGAAAGAAACAGAAGGTTAAAAATGACATGAGCAAACATTAAAACATGGGTGACTGGTTCCAGCCCACAGCAGTGTGTCTCTGGGACATCGCACTTCCACAGCGAGGCTACATTTACTCATTTGAGATGAATTGACATTGATCCAGCTCCAAGCCAAGAAAAGGATCTGTCATTCTTGCACTCAGTGGCAAGACACAGCAAATATTAGGCCTTCTTATACTAACACCTGGGACACAGGGGGCAAACAGAGCTTTAATGAATACTGTGAATCACAGAAACTCCCATTTTCACTGAGATTGGCATGGAATTTGTCATGTTCTGCTATTAGCATTTAAAATTTACTGACAGTATAGACTGACAGTATAGCCCCGCAGGCTTCTAGACATCTGGGGAAGTGGAAAGTAATGCTGCAGACTTCCAGCCCAACATTTTACCAGCAAGCCTCAGCAATATTGGACGCTTCCAGCAGCGTCCACACCTTCTCAAACATATTCATTTAAGTCTGCCAGACAGGTTATAGAGCACCTGCCAACTTTGAAAAGAAATTTCGATGAAGCACATCCCTGCAAAGGAAATTGATCTGAAGTCACAAAACTTTTGGGGAGGTCAGTGAAAATTCTGGACAAATACCTCATATTTGTACTAATGAAGTAAAAAGTGCCAGGGTATGGATGCAGCATGGCCAGTCACCCATACTGCTACACTATCATGACTGCTACCATAGCCTGGTCTGGTGACAACAGTCTTTCAGAAAATGCCTGGGACAAGTCCCACAGAGCAAAGCTGCATGCAACCACTGCTGTTTATGCAGAAAGAGTTTAGTCATTTGACCACAGATTACACATGCCAGCTAGTCTGAGGGCCAGAGAATGACTTCTGGCCTGTTTTCTTTACTAAATGTCCTGTTTTATTCATTAAAACATAAAAATTGAAGTGTCACGATCCACTGATCTTGATGTCAGCTGTGCTTATGTATTATGTATATTTTTGTGATCAGAACATTCATGCTTTCTATAAAAAAAGATAACTGCTTCCCATAGGAGTAGGATCAGTATTTCCTCAGCACTCAGAATTAACTGAAGTCTGTTGCATGGCAGTTTATCTGCCTTAGCTAAACCTGGACAGAATTTGATCACAGGCTTTAGAGGTAGCGATGGTCCACTCCCAGTGGGCACTTCTGAAAATCTCACCTGGAATGTTTTGTCAGCAGGCTTCAGAAGAGGAAGCTGAGAGCTTTTCAGAAGGACAGAGTTTGTAATGAAAGTCTTTAGAAAAAAAAAAGCAGTCTGAAGTGGAAGAAATGAGCTTTTAAAAGGGGAGCACTCGAATTATTTTAATCCATTATTACAAGACACATAAGAGGATTCCATAGTGCTAGGGAATGGTCAGAGAAACACATAACAAAAGTCTGCGCGCACACACACACGCACATGGACACCCAGAGTTAGTATAAATATCAAGGAACTAGTTTTAGTTCACTTTGACTGCTGGAATGGCACGTTGTTTCAAGGGCAACAATTTATCCTTATTAAGCCAGATGAGCATCCTTATTGATTACTGACATTCAAGCCAAGTATGCTCAACCTCTTTATAATTCTAACCGCTGATGGTGAGAGATGTGGAGTTGTAAAATGTATGTCACTAATGGCATCTGGGGGTGGGAGCTGATGCACAGGAGGCCGCACTGAAATATTGCCTTTATCCCGTTTCACTCCATCTGCTCTTAACAGAATTGGCAAGCAGTTCAATAAGCTCAGCTCACTAACTATGGGGCTGGGAATTAAGAAAAAGACCATCTGCACTAAAGCAGTTTAAAAGTGACAGTCTATTTCAAACCGTTTATTATTTGAATTATGATAATGTTCAGAAGTTCGAATTACTACTTTGGCTCTCTGTCTGCCTGGGGCTCTACGTACACACTGAGAAACAATTCACTCCCTGGTGAAATTCTACTCTGTGCTAGACATGAGTTAGTGACCATTATAACCGCCAGACTTTTCAAGTAAGAGAGACTTAGGTATAAAACATATTAATAGTCCTCCTTTCACAATACATCCATTTTTAAAGTTCCTTTGCATCAGAAGTTAACTGAATATTTCCCTGCTTTAATTCCCATCTTTATTTCTATAAATTTAGCTGTCTTGATACTCCTAGCAACTCCCATGTAGATAGATTAGTTCTACTTAGATTTAGGAGTAAATTTTGCCAGGCTATAAACCTATTCAATTCCATTCCACCGATTTAAGTAGAGTTATCCCAGATTTCCTGTAGCATAACAGATCAAAATGTGATTTTTTAAGTGAACAGTGCCTTTGGTTCAATGTATAGTAATAGTGCTCTGTATGTGAGGTGATATAAGATGATTCACCATAACTGGACTATTCTTGTGGTGCCATCTCTGGCACTGAATTTAGTTGCCTGAACCTGATGATTTTGTTTCCGTGTATGTTTAATGTGAGCTCTAGAACGTGAGCCTTGCCGTTCTCTAAAAATTCAATGGGGGCCTGGGCTCCTAGTTCTGATAGCTAATCCAGCTGTGCAAAATTGAATGTGGTCTCAATAGCTCCCCAAAGAACTGATTTTTTTTTTTCTCCAGGCATTTCCAAATTCAAGTAACTCTGTTGATTCTCATGATTTAAAACGTGATGATTCCACATAAGCAGGGTCCTCATCCAGTCAAGTTGTCCAGCTGGCCTCCCAAAATCAATCACTGACACTGTTAAGTACCTTAGCTTCTGCCAGAACAGAATCAGCACCCCAGCAACTGTTACAATTCAGTTCTAAATCTGAATTCTAAATATAGATACACAGATAGGAGTGGAAAAAGAAAACAACAAGCAAGTTACTTATTTCTGACTGGTAAAGCAATGCTAGATTAATGAGCTGTTATATCATACTGGCTTAATTATTTAGTAGAAATGGCAAGAAAATTGCACTGGAGATTGGGGACTAGAAAGCGCAGGTGAACCTCAGTCTGAGGTGATGTAGGCAGTACACAAGCAAAGGTAGTGCCACTGGATGTGATTTTGTTCTTGATTTCCTGAATGCAATAGTAGCTCAACTACACTGAGGTTATGTTGCTTGGACACCCTTGCTCACATTCCTGTTCATATTACTATTAGGTAAAAATACCATGATGATGCCCTAAAGCCCAAGTATGAATTAGAAATACCTATCCAGCAGTCATTTTTCCTCTGCTGGTTTCAAACTCTCCATTGAGAAAACTTCAGTTTGTCCTGCCTTCCCATTACAGGCAGCATCACCAAATACTTGTTCCTCAACATTCAACTCTCAAAAACCTCTGCTGCACATGCTTTAGTTATTTCCTGGCTCCTCCTGAGCAAAGAGACAGATAAAATGACCTGTCCCGTTTCCCACTTTAACAGCCTTTTGTCCATGATAGATCTGTAAAAGATAGTCCTTCAATTTGTGAACTGACATTTTCAGACAGTGAAATACCAAATCTTCCCCATTCAAGTTCTCAGCACAACATGAGCACCCAATACTCCCTGCATTCTTTTACAGATTACCAACAGTTTGTTAATTATCAATTTAATCAAAAAACCAATGTAACTTGCTTTTAAAGGCAAATGGACTCTTTTAATGTTTTTTCCTAAAACACTTTCTGATAAGCTTACGGTCTCCTTGCCAAATGATTTTTTGCTGAACTGCATTCTAAAAATAGACTGGGGTAAACATAAAGAAGACCTGTTTCTGTAAGGATAAACTAAGATAAATCATACAGGAATGAATCTGGGTTACAACCAAGGCAAGGTTGCCCGCTTGTGTAGGGATGAGGTCAGGAGGGCCAAGGTGCGGCTTGAGCTGAACTTGGCAAGGGATGCTAAGAATAACAAGGAGGGCTTCTACAGGTATGTCAACCAGAAAAGGAAGGTTAAAGAAAGCGTACCCCCTTGATGAGCAAGAATGCAAACCTCATGTCAACACAGGAGGAGCAGGGTGAGGTACTCAACAACTTTTTTACCGCAGTCTTCACTGGCAACGTCTCTTCTTGCCTCTCCTCAGTTTATGGACTGCAAGACAGGGTCCAGAGGGGCAAAGTCCTTCCCTCTCTAATGGAAGACCAGGTTCGGGACCACCTGTGGAACCTGAACATGCACAAGTCTATGGGACCTGGCAAGATGAATCCCAGAGTCCTGAGGGAATTGGCTGATGTCAGTGCCAAGCCACTCTCCGTGATATGTGAAAGGTCATGGCAGTCAGGTGAAGTCCCCGGTGACTGGAGGAAGGGAAACATTGTGCCCATTTTTAAACAGGATAGGAAGGAGGGACCTGGCAACTACGGACCTGTCAGCCTCACCTCTGTGCCTGGGAAAATTGTGGAACAGATCCTCCTAGAAGCTGTGCTAAGGCACATGGAGGCCAGGGAGGTGAGTCGAGACAGCCAGCATGGCTTCAGCAAGGGCAAGTCCTGCCTGACCAAGCTAGTGGCTTTCAATGATGGCGTGACTACATCAGTGGACAAGGGAAGAGCTATGGACATTGATGTGCCCGGACTTCTGTAAAGCCTTCAACACAGTCCCTCACAACATCCGTCTCCCTAAACTGGAGAAATACGGATTTGATGGGTGGACTCTTCGGTGGCTAAGGAATTCCAAGGTGGCCTTGGAAGGTCGCAGCTAGAGGGGGCAGTGGTTAACAGCTCGATGGCCAAATGGATGCCAGTGACAAGTGGGAAGGTTGAAGGGTAGGTTTAGACTGGATATAAGGGAGAAATTTTTTACAGTGAGGGTGGTAAAACACTGGCACAGATTGCCCAGAGAGGTCATGGAGGCCCCATCCCTGGAAATGTTCAAGGCCAGGCTGGATGGAGCTCTGAGCAACCTGATCTGGTTGAAGATGTCCCTGCTCACTGCAGGGGTGGTTGGGCTAGATGACCTCTAATGGTCCCTTCCAACACAAAGCACTCTGTGATTCTATGATTCTGTGATGAGTGGCACCCCGGAGCAGCACTCCTGCAGGAACTGTGCGGTGGGGTGAGAGTGGGGGGAAGCCTTGAAGAGTTATATTCTATTTATAAAAGTAATTATTGATGGTGTAGACAGCCAAGGATGGGTCTAGCTTTACGAGTTTTCTTCCTTTCACTAGTTTCTCTCATTCAAGACATTAGCTTTGTACCTCAATTCAAGTCCTCTAACAAAGCTGAGGATTTCATCCCTGCATCACTCCACTACCACGCTAGCAGCCAAAATCCTCCTCCTTAGTCACGTTTCTTCAAACTCCTGTGCACACAGTGCCACAATCCGTTTCCTCCTATGCACAAACTGGCTCATCACCTGTCACGCTGCCCCAGCCTTGCGTCCTTTTTTCTCCACCTCCCTTTGAAAACTCACTACAGATTCACTGCAGCTCAGTCAAACTGCTTGCCACCCTCCTCCGATGGGATCTGACCTGACTGCCTCCACGCAGTCCCACGACACTGCTGGCAGAGGTGGCACAGGAGCAGCCCTCCTGCTTCTCATTCACTCACTCACTCAGGGGCGACAAATGGGAAAACGCTATTTTTTTCTGTTTTTTTTCACACTTTCAGTGAACAGTGGGGTTGCGTGAAAGTTGCGACAGACAGTTTTCATTTCAGCTGCAATTCCACATGGATAAAGGAGGAGGAGCGTCAGCCAGGGCACACAGAAGAGGTGCAGGAAGCACAGCTGTGCCCACAGCCCGGGACTGCCTGAAGTCTCCCTGTGAAACAACAACCTTCTGCTGCTTCCCATGGAAAAGTACAACTGATGGCATTTCCAATCACAGCAAGAAGATGGAGATCCCATATTAGGATGAATTATGTGAAGTACAGACAGGATCTCTCTGTCTTTTCTATGCATTAAGTTTACATTATTTTTGATTTCTGTGAGTTTTTTAATCTTTCAACTTGTTTACTCTAACAACATCCTTGTGACACAGTCAATCCTTGTTAACACACCTTCTGCATGGAAAATGCATCCAGAGAAATGCTATTGCACACAAAAATGGCAGCAAACAAAACTGAACTTGGGTCCTGGGACATCACCACTCTCAGTTCTGGGCAGGTTTCAGCAAGCTGGATGACATTTCCTGAATCCTCTATAAGGATGTGTGTGGCTGCATTTTTAATGCCACAAATAGAAAGAACTAAATTAATGAAGTCTGCAGCATTCAAATAGGAGCCAAGGGGAGGAGCAGATACAAGGAAGGCACTGGCTGTGAGACAAGCTATGCGCAGAGCACTCAGAAACAGAGAATATAAGCAAATGGGGGTACTATAGCTTTCAACCACAATCAGCCAATTTCAGAATGACCCCACACACCTCTCCCTGGGAAAAGCAGGCCTGTCCACCAGAAGGTGACCTTTGCAAAGTGTTTCATCAACACTGACTTGCATTGGGTCAAAAGCATCATGGTATATCTGAGCACTGCATTGGCACAGCTGCCTGTTGGTAGAGAGACACTCTTAAGGCTCTGCACAGGAGTTCATGGATCCATTCATCTGTCATTAGTTAAACAGCAGAAAATAACAGAGAGGCACAGAATCACACAGGGATGTAGCTGTGAAGGGGGCTCCAGAGGACCCCAGTCCAACACCTACTCAGAGCAGGGCCAGCACAGATCACAGCCTTGAGCGGTCACGTTATGAACGTCTTCAAGAATGGAGATCCCACAGCCTCGAGGAGGGCCCTGTTTCAGTGTTTGACTACTGTCATTGTACAAAGATTTTTCCTAATATTTAATCAGTTTCTTTTCTTGCAGCTTGTGTCCATGGCAGGGTTGCCTCTTACGATCTGAACAGTCTGTCTCCATCTTCTCTACAGTCTCCACTAATAACATGGCTCATATTGGCTTTCACTTAGTGTTATTAGCTCTTTTAATTCCTTAGACCTCCCTCCCAGTTAGCCTTAGGCCCTGAGGGTTACTGATCTGCCATACAAGCTGCTACCTGCAGGGCCAAATACTGACACTGCACTGCTGAGACTCCATAGCCAAACCCAGGCGGCAAACACCAAGCAACATTCATATTGAGAAAAGACAACTTAGGAGGCAAGCGGTCACTGAGGTCTGCCTTGGCACCCTCTCCAGGATACAGTACTTCTTACTGTGATATGCAGCCAGGACCCTGACCCAAGCCTGTCCGGGAGGCCAGAGGTTTTCCCTGATAACATCAGTTCCATCGCTGGTCATGAGGACCAGGGATCAGCTGAGTGTCTTCTCACACTCTCATCTTTGTCATCATCATTTAGACAGGTCTTATCTAGCCCACGAGAATCAATGCTGTATTTTGCATAACTATAAGAGGAAATCAAGCAATGTCTTCAGCTGAACATTGCCAAGGCAGCTCACCCATAATATTCTGAGGACAAAAACATGATCTGCATTCAATTACTTATTATTTCACTCTGGCTATCTTTTTTGTTGTTGTTGTTCAATGGAAACAACAGCAAAGAACAGTTAAAAGTCCTTTTCTAGAAAAAGAAAATTGGTTTCTTTTATGCCAAGTCAAAAGGGCCAAAATCCACAATTTGGATTCTAGCCTGTCCAAGAAACACAATTGCCTTATCATTGTGCTCAATAAAACATTTTACTGTGATAAAACTCTCTAAAATAATTATACTGAAGTTCTAACAAAGAGAAGAAATTTCCCACAGCTCTGCAATATTCCTCAGAAACTGGCATGTGACTGGGACCACTACAAAGTCATAGAATCACAGAACCATAGAATCTTAGAATGCTTTGGGTTGGAAGGGACCTTTAGAGGTCATCTTTAGAGGTGAGCAGGGACATCTTCAACTCGATCAGGCTGCTCAGAGCCCCGTCCAACCTGGCCTTGAATGTTTCCAGGGATGGGGCATCTACCACCTCTTGGGGCAATCTGTGCCAGTGTTTCAGCACCCTCATCACAAAAAAATTTCTCCCTTCTGTCTAGTCTAAATCTACCCTCCTCTAGTTTAAAGCAGTTACTCCTTGTCCTTTCGCAACAAGCCCTGCTGAAAATATTTTCCCCATCTTTCCTGCAGGCCCCACTTAGGTACTGGAAGGCTGCAGTAAGGTCTCCCCGGAGCCTTCTCTTCTCCAGGCTGAACAGCCCCAACTCTCCCAGCCTTTCCTCACAGCAGAGGAGTTCCAGCCCTCGGATCATTGCTGGGGCCTCCTCTGGCCCCACTCCAACAGCTCCAGGTCTGTCCTGTGCTGAGGGCTCCAGTGCTGGACGCAGGACTCCCGAGGTGGTCTCAACAGAGCGGAGCAGAGGGGCAGAATTCCCTCCCTCACCCTGCTGCCCACACTGCTGGGGATGCAGCCCAGGGTATGGTTGGCCTGCTGGGCTGTGAGCGCACAATTGGTGGCTCATGTCCAGCTTTTCATCCACCAGCACCCGCAAGTCCTTCTCGGCAGGGCTGCTCTCAATCCCTTCATCCCCCAGCCTGTATGGATAGCGGGGGTTGCCCCGACCCAGATGCAGGACCTTGCACTTGGCACTGTTAAATCTCATGTGGTTCACATAGGCCCACTTCTCAAGCTTATCCAGGTCCCTCTGGATGGCATCCCATCCTTCTGGTCTGTCAGCTGCACTACTCAGCTTGGTGTCATCTGCAAACTTGCTGAGGGTGCACTCGATCTTGCTGTCTGAGTCCTAGATGAAAACGTTACACAGCACTGGTGCCACCATGGACCCCTGAGGGACATCACTTGTCACTGGCATCCATTTGGCCATCGAGCTGTTGAGCATCACACTCTGGCTGCGACCTTCCAACCAATTCCTTAGCCACCGAAGAGTCCACCCATCAAATCCGTATTTCTCCAGTTTAGGGAGACGGATGTTGTGAGGGACTGTGTTGAAGGCTTTACAGAAGTCCGGGCACATCAACGTCCATAGCTCTTCCCTTGTCCACTGATGTAGTCACGCCATCATTGAAAGCCACTAGCTTGGTCAGGCAGGACTTGCCCTTGCTGAAGCCATGCTGGCTGTCTCGACTCACCTCCCTGGCCTCCATGTGCCTTAGCACAGCTTCTAGGAGGATCTGTTCCACAATTTTCCCAGGCACAGAGGTGAGGCTGACAGGTCCGTAGTTGCCAGGTCCCTCCTTCCTATCCTGTTTAAAAATGGGCACAATGTTTCCCTTCCTCCAGTCACCGGGGACTTCACCTGACTGCCATGACCTTTCACATATCACGGAGAGTGGCTTGGCACTGACATCAGCCAATTCCCTCAGGACTCTGGGATTCATCTTGCCAGGTCCCATAGACTTGTGCATGTTCAGGTTCCACAGGTGGTCCCGAACCTGGTCTTCCATTAGAGAGGGAAGGGCTTTGCCCCTCTGGACCCTATCTTGCAGTCCATAAACTGAGGAGAGGCAAGAAGAGACGTTGCCAGTGAAGACTGCGGTAAAAAAGTTGTTGAGTACCTCACCCTGCTCCTCCTGTGTTGACATGAGGTTTGCATTCTTGCTCATCAAGGGGGTACGCTTTCTTTAACCTTCCTTTTCTGGTTGACATACCTGTAGAAGCCCTCCTTGTTATTCTTAGCATCCCTTGCCAAATTCAGCTCCAGCCGCACCTTGGCCCTCCTGACCTCATCCCTACAGAACCCGGCAGTGTCCCTGTATTCTTCTCAAGATACCTGTCCCTGCTTCCACTGCCTGTGCATTTCCCTCTTGCCCTTTAGTTTGACCAGCAGGTCTCGACTCAGCCATGCTGGTCTCTTCCCTTTGCCTGTCTTCTTACACCTGGGGACTGAGAAGTCTTGTGCTCTATGGAAAGCATCCTTAAAGATCTGCCAGCACTGTTCTGACCTCCTGTCCCTGAGGACCATTTCCCAGGGGGTCCTACTGACTAACGCCTTGAAGAGCTGGAAGTTGGCTTTCCTAAAGTTTAGGGTCCTGACTATCTTCCTCACATTTCCCGTATCCCTCAGGACTGTGAACTCCACCAGTGCGTGACCACTGCAGCCCAAGCTGCCTCCAGTCATGACATCACCGATGAGCTCACTTGCATTGGTGAGCATCAAGTCCAGTATTGCATAGCCCCGTGTGGATGTGTCAGTTACCTGGCTTAAAAAGTTGTTCTCAACGCATTCTAGAGACCAAGCTGAGCTGGAGGCCAGCCCTGAGAGCTAGGACCACGTGAGCACCATGTGGGGCACACCTCCTTGGAAAAGGGATGCATCCTTCCTTGATGAGGAAAAGGGGACACTCCAGGCATTGACACCAACCTCTCCCCCCCATGGCCACCCAGCCTGCTGTGCCAGCACGGAGGTGAAGCATGGCGGGTCTGAGACTGCAGCACGGGTGTCTGTGCTTTCTGGCAGCACTGTCACCAGCAGACCGCAGGGACTTCTGCCTGAAAGATCTGGGAACAGAGCTCCAAGCTACATTAGATGCTCTTGTTTTTCCTGGCATCTGCTGCTGAGCACCCACAGGCGAATCAGCCAACACAGGGAGAAATTCCCTGGCTTCCCTTCTGGAAGTAAATCCCCGTAATAACATGGCTGCCCTAAGCCAAAGCCAAGGAAGCAAAGTGGCAGAGAGAAGAGGAAAACCATCTAAAGGAATGACGCTTCTGAAGCTTGGGAGGTAAGTGCAAGTTGTAGAGAGAAGTCTGAACAGTTTCGTCCTGCTTCAGGTAAATCTGATCAACGCTGTTGTCTGATCAACATCTGATCATTTTCTAATTAATGATCAGACCAGTTCGGTTTGACTGATTCCAACATTACCTGAAAACAAATACTCCTCTGGACAAATTAATACCCCTGGCCATTTAAGAATTACATGTAGGCTGCCACCTCCTCCCTGGACATGGAAGGAAAGAAACTGAAGATTGGGTGAGATCAGTAGTGGCACCTTCCATCCCACTTTGAGGAAACAAAGAACAGAGCCATTGAAGCTTTCTGCTGCTGTTCAGTATTCATTTCAGTGAGCTGGCTCTTTCCTAAGTCTCTGCTTTCCTCGGGCAGGCAGACAAATCACGATGGACGGAGCAGTGCAGGCAGCAGCTCTGAACTCTTGAAGGGTTGTTTAGTACTGACTGAGGAACTGAGTGGTTTGAAATCACTTTGTAACGGGAAAGCTAGTGTTGAAAGACACCAATGAATGTGGTGGAGTCATCTAGGAATACTTTTAAGGAAATGGCTTGAAATTTTTTTGTTTGTGCAAAGCAACTTGTTCCACTTTAAACATTATTTTGATTCAGTTATCACACTGGCAAAAATTGAAAGAATTATGATTTTTTAGCCTCCCCACCTGCTCCAATATTTTCGAATGGACTGTGTGCACTGACCTATTATGCTTTCTCCCAGGCTCTGCATAACATGAGGCTGTGGGAGAGGTCACTTTTAAATTAACCAAACCTTTGATCATAGAACTCAAGCTCTGGTGCTTCAACTTTCAAGCTGTTCTTAATTTTTACATTCTCTACCACCAGAAAACCAGCTCAGTAAAATACTTACGCTACCTTTACCTCCAGAAAATGGTTTGCAACTCCGAAAAAAACCCCAACTATTCTCTGGCTAATTTCACCCTTCCTGAAGTACCCATACCCACCAAAATTGGGGGCTGTCTGTCTAAAGCTCTGTAATGCAGAAGTCAGCTATCCAAATGTGCAGGCATGTTGTTGTAGGCCACCTGAAGCCCAAGAAAAAAAGCAGTTCTGGGGCAGGTGGAAACTTCTGATCCTTTGAAATGCAGTGAAGGCAAAGACCAAAGTTCTGTGCTGTTCTTGCAAGGCCACGGAGACAAATATTCTCCCTCTCACTCTCCTCTCCTGGCCCTCAGACTGGCTGGAAGGTACAGCACCAAAGTGCTTGCCTTGACTGCCAAGGATGGCACATTCCTGTGTGCAAAAATTAAAATGATTTAACCATAGGTTCGACGTTACTGTGGGACAGGCTGAAAGTATTCCTGTACCCATCTCAGCATGACAACAGGAACACTGAAAATATAGCAGTTGTTCAATAACGAACCACCAACAATGTCAGTGCAACTGAAATCAGCTTGCAAGAAAGGGAAAGTCTCTGAGAAAATAATATAAAAAAAAGGCACTAGAAACAACTGCATGAGATGAACATGAAAACACAAGTATCTTATGAAGCTCTTTGTGCCACCAGAACCTACAGGTAACTACAAATTCAACCCAAAACTGACAAGATTTCAGGAATCTCCCTTTTCTACCAGTGCTGACAGCAAAATTTACTACTTGACTCTGAAGATGTGTGTTTCGGGGCATAAAATCACTAAATCTGAAATAAAATGTTGTTTTCTTACAAAGAAAAACAAATTTTTCTTTATGTAGATGCAATTTAGTACTAAATTCACCATATCCTACTACTTTGCTGCAAAAATGCTAATACCACCACACTCAGAAAATTAAAAATGAATAAGGCAAATGAAAGCCTATACTCAGTGGAACATTTGGGAGAAAAATGCATTTCACAGCACGGAGTCAAGCATACACGACTTTCATTTATTTAACAGTGTCATCATGAGATTCAGGCATCTCCCCTTGCAAGAAACTTTCATGATCAGAGACTAAGAGGTTATCAGTAGAAGCATTAAAAGACTTTTGTAATTCTGATTTGTGATGATTAACTGCTCAGTGTAGCAGAAAAAATGGTTAAATGGAGTCAGCGGCATCACATGTTTCAAGAACAACAAATAGAACTGCAGAAGAACAGGTTGGTCTCATTTATTTTGTGATTAAAAGTGCAGGGAAATGTACACAGTGGTACCAACCCACAACAGCACTTCTGAGAAGTGTTGTCAGGGATGAAATAAAATACATGCATTCATTTTCCCCATAGCCACTGTCTCAGCCAAATGACTGAGACACAAAGATATTCCATTAAATTCACAAAGATGCTCCCTTTTGGCTTGCAAGCATTATAACGCTTCATAGGTAGGCTGAAATCAGCGGTTTGAGTCCTCTCCAGACCTGTGCACACAGGACTTCACTTCTTGTGTCTCAGACGAGGGAGCCTGTACTGACTCCTAGACTATTTTCCGAAGATCCAGAAACACTGTGAACTAGTACCATGAGTGCTCCCTCGTTGCTGCTGGGTTCCATCCCGTCTAGCAAAAATTACTCCTCTCATGCCATTAAGTGTCAGGACAGGAGCAATATGCAGGCAACACACAGCAATCAGATTTGCTACTGTAAATCCTCTTAGCCAAACCAACGAATTGGCTGTCAGAAAGTGAAGCAACAAGTGTCTTGCAGAGGAGAAACAAGCAATCGTAAGGCAGGACTGGCATTAGCTTTGACTAAAGTCATTTCTTCACAGTGGAGCTGCGGGATGTCAGTGTTTATTCCTGAGAGCAAAGTGTAAAGAGTGAAGCTGTAACTTCAGCCACAGTGAATGCACGCAGAGCTCCCTCCCACAAAGCACAGCTGTGTGGGTTCTTTCCTTTGTGGGGTTTTTTTTGGTTGTGGGTTTGGCTTTTTTTTTGAGACTACAAGCATCACAGTATAAATAGAAATGGCTGCACTTGCTCCTCTCACTGAAATCCCTGGGACATTCAACTGGATGAAGCATCTCTTCCCAGAGTGTGACAGTCTGAACGACAGGCATCACCCATTCGGGTACCAGAAGACAGCGGAGGATACTCACACTCCAAGTGGTCTGATCAGCAGTGCAATGAAAGGACAGAGTCTAGGGACACTCTGAGGTCACCTTCTGCCTCATTTACTAGCTTTCTAGTAATGACCAGTCTGCAGAGTCAGCTACTAGCTGAAGCAGAAGTCTGAAACAAGCCTGCAAGGAGAGGAAAGTCTCTTAGAAAAACATGAGAATGAGAAATAAAGTGAAATTACTCACATAAAAACATTGGGCTGTGCAGCAGTCAGGAGGACAGAAAAAGATCCCTCTGACACATGCTCTGGTTGACAAGGTCTGTGAAGATGATGAGTGGACTGGAGCATGTCTCCTGTAAGGAAAGGCTGAGGGAGCTGGGCTTGTTCAGCCTGAAGAAGAGAAGGCTGAGAGGGGACCTTATCAATGCATATAAATATCTGAAGGGTGGGTGTCAAGAGGACAGGGCCAGACTCTTTTCAGTGGTGCCCAGTGACAGGACAAGGGGCAACGGGCACAAACTGAAGCGCAAGAAGTTCCATCTGAACATGAGGAAGAACTTCTTCACTCTGAGGGTGACGGAGCACTGGAACAGGCTGCCCAGGGAGGTTGTGCAGTCTCCTTCTCTGGAGATCTCCAAAACCTGCCTGGATGAGGTCCTGTGCAGCCTGCTCTGGGTGACCCTGATTTGGCAGGTGGGCTGGACTGAATAATCTCCAGAGGTCCCTTCCAACCTCCACAATTCTGTGATTCTGTAATGAGCCCAATGCTAAGTAAAATATATTAAGATACATTAAAATAAAAAATACATTAAATAATTAAATAATGTATTAATAATACAATACGATAATTCAAATAATGCAAATAAAGCATTAAATTATGTATGACTACATACTACATCGAAAACAAAAAGAAAAATGTTTTCCCAGGAAAGTTTGATCTATTGTCTCCTTGAGGTTGTATGCAAAGATCACAATGAAGCACAGTGCAAAGAGCCTTGTGCTGTGCCTGACCAGTCCCTTTTCCAGCGGAAGCAGGGTAGTCAATGCAATGGCACAGCATAACCCCAGAAGAAGAGCTGACTAGCTTATGTCCAGCACTGGATCAAATAATCTAGGGTGATTACTGCACTGCTGCACTCAGGCTAGCATTTCTGCAGAGCTTGTATTGTATGAGATAGCCACATCAGCTCCACACAGCACTAAGCTGGAGGTCTCTTCAGCACCTAAAAACTTTATTTGATATTCATTAAAGTCTTTCATTCCTTCTGTTTAACATGGGCTATGGAAACTACAAAACCAGCATTGTTCACTTCCCGAAGAAGACTCCAATTTAGCTTTTCATAAACAAGAGTAAGTAGAAAAAACTTCTTCAGTCACTGAAAGGAACGAAAATGCTGATCCAGTGGAGCAAAACCTGAAAGGTTTGCCGCAAACTTTGCCAGAACAAGGATTTAAACAGAAAATCCAAGTAAAGAGCAAAATTCTTATTACCGCTTACCCACCCAATGCCATATCACTGAATCAAGGTACAAACCTCCCACTAACTTAATTATTACAGCATCAAGGCACAATAGTGAAACTCAATCTCCCTTTACAAACACACCTGTGAAAGTTACTTCCCTAAACAATGGCACTAAGTATATGGGGCTAAAGTTGGAGAATGTAGTATTTATTTTTTCATTTGCAAATCATCTCTCACTGCAGCACAAAGTAAAATGAAAGTCTTAACATTCAACTGAGTTTCAATGCGGAGAAAACTACTGTTATTACAGAGGGTTTTCATAAATTCATGACATAATCCAATTCAGAACCCCTGCTTGTTTTCAGAAAGTGTCCTGTACCAATAACTACAGCCTTTTCTGCAGATCCCTTTCACATTTCTTACCACATACTGTCTTACACTGTTTCATGCACTAAAATTACTGCAGACCAAAACTTAAAATGGACTACGGTACAGTATTCAGCTTTCACAGGTAAATAAATCATATACAGCTTTAGTTAACCTTTGAAAGAGATCCAAAGCAAAGTTAATTTAAGAAACAAATACCAAAGAAATAAAGAGAAAGAAAGAAAACAAAACAAAGTACATAAAGACACAGTCTGATAGCAATTTATCAATGTAATTACAAATGCATCAAAGCTGGCTGTTTTTGAAATTTGTAACTTTCTGCACAGAAAATGGAAACAAAGTTTGGCTAATCAGTGACTGCAATAATCTGTTTGGAATTCTACGTACTCAGCTAATTGAATATTTTCATCTGCTCAAAACAGCTACATTGCAGCTTACTGGCTGGATAGTAAAGAAGATTGGGTAAAAAAAAGTTAAGTGGATGTGACTGCCAAAAATAAAGAAATTATAAACAAAAAGGAAATAGCATTCATGTTTTTCTTTGTATTGAGCATCTTTCTGCTTATCTAAGCCCTTTAAAGCCCTTCAGCAGTCCTTTTAATATAGCGGCAAATAATCCTGCATACACTGCAAGTCCAACCCAGGTTTTACTCCAGCTTTATCCTGTTTTTTTTTAATTTCTGGTAATACATCACCTTTGCATTAGAGCCCCTCTGGAGCCCAGGCAGTTCACAACTAATCACTGAAGCAAGCGAGCAAGCTATTGTAAAAGGCTTAACAAGCTCAACCCCTCAATCATGCACTGTGATTACCTCAGAATAATTACTTCTGGAGATAACTGATGAAGATCACATTAGGCTAAGGCAAAACAGAAACCAGGCTAAGCGTAAATCAATTACAGCTGAAAAGAGAAGGGACAAAGATATTACAGGACTATTGCTATTACTTATGGAGCAGTCATGGAGAATTCACGTAATTTCTTATACTTACAATAGCTGTCGGAGTTGATGCCAGCACACAGTAGAGCACAAGAGGTGAAATGAAGCTCTCATCCTCTGTTCCAGGGTATGGTTTCATCAAATTTCCATCCTGACAGAAGAAACCTTGGATATGCACCTGAAAAGTATCAGTGCACTCGAAGTAGTAGGCGAGCAGAACAGTCCCAGCCATGATGACAAGCTGAAAATACAGCATAGTCACACAGTTGTTAGTTGTTTTTTTAACAGATGCAGCTATGCCTTTGAGCTACTCTACTCCTGCAGACCATCCCTCGCTGTACCATCACCCTGACAGCCCTTGCAGTACTGGTGTGTGAGTGTTTGTGTTTCTGCGCGTCCGCTTTGCCACATCTGTTACATAAACCTTTTGGCAAATGACACTAATGAACGTCTCAGATAGGAGTGGGTCTGTAACGCGGCGTTTAGACGGACGGGAGCTTTGACAGCTACTTTATCAAAGAGCATGTGAGTGTCAACGGCAGCAACGATCAATGACAGCCAGCAGGACGAGGGGCAGCACTGCAGCAGCCAGCAGCAGTGACAAGCTAAAACCTGAGCACAGCAGTAGGGAGCTGGAAAGGGTTATTAGAAAGGACGAAGCGAGCCAAAGCCAAAATGCTACCCCACTGCAGCTGCAAGCCCATGCTGGGGAATGCGCACTCTCTGCTAATCCTGAAGAGACCTCTGTGTCCCAGATGAAGACTCCTCCAGAGGGAAGTCGGCCTCCTGCCACTCACCTTTCCTTGGAGCCGCTGCTTACGAGCTAAGCTTTAGAAGTCTGCTCAGAAATCCTGACTCCCCGAACAACTGGTTGTGGCTCCTGTGCGCTGCCTGGCTTCCCCGCTCCACCACAACTGCTTTTGAAAAAGGCTCTGGCTTGAGTTTGGATCTTCATATTTACACATATAAACCGCAAGGAGACCTCTTTGTCTCTTTTTTGGCAGTTTATTTCTGGGTAAATGGGCTGGCTGGAAAACCTCAGCTATCAAGTTTTTTTGTATACATCCACAGTTACTGCGCATGTGCTATTGTCAGTGTCTGTGTCAGCTTCCCACACTGCTTTGACAACACATCTCAAAGCAATCTCACAAGGGTTGTCACTAATCTCACCTCATGAAACTAAGCGGATATAGTAATTCATCATTCTTGTCCCCTCTCTGCCAGACCACAAACAAAATCTCACATCACAATCCTCATCATTTACAAAAATAGCACTATTGATTTGGAGATTATGACAATTACAGGATCTGACTCAGAATCCTCTTCTTAGAGAAAAGTGCCTCCTGCCACTATTACAAGAGTTGTCACACATACAAGTTATCCTGCCACACCATAAAAAACAACAATAATAAAGAAAGTGAAATAAGAAACTTCAAAGCGGCTTGTTTTTAGTATTGTGTGTCCAAGATCTCTGCATCAAAACTGTGTTGCTGTGAGATTATTGTAAGAATAGACCTTTAAAAGATAATTTTGGCAACTTCATCTGAAAGATACACTTACAAGCCATCCATGCGTTCCTCTAGCCTAACTTTGCATGTATTCTCTGACACACAAGACAGCCATTAAAGTCATTGTATATCTGAGTGGATATTGGACTAAAATTAGAACAAAACATGAAATCAGATAAATCACTGATGAAAGCAGAAGAACACAGAGTCACAGAGTGGTCGAGGTTGGAAGGGACCTCTGGAGGTTGCCTGGTCCACACCCTCTGCTCAAGCAGGTACACCGTACACCATGAGCCCATCGCCCAAGACCATGTCCAGGCAGATTTTGAGTATCTCCCAGGATGAAGACTCTACAGCCTGCCAGAGCAACCTGTGAGATAGACCTAAGCAGGCCAAAGTTGAGACATTCTGCACCCTCCCCCATTTTTTACCCTGAAAATTAACAATATCATTTTGTAGCCAGATTCTAAAAAAAAAAGATTAACTCCACTCCTGGAAAACACAGCCTGGACTGCTTAGTGTTTTTAGCTCAACCAATTAGCTCTATGGATTCAAACGTCAACTTCTGCTGATTACAGAATTATGCTACAAAATGAAATTTATATAGACAAAGAACACAGACCCTTTTTAGAAGCTTAAGCAATCAGGAATCTACATAATTATTTCCCCAAAATATGCATATTGTCTCTTTCTCGTACCCTGATTTACAGCATAAATGTAATACATCAACACAAAAAGTTACTCAAGCACTTGTTTTCTGAAGATTTTGGCTTCCTTCTGACAATTCACTAACTTTAAGATCCAGAACTCTGAAATCTACTGCCCCACAATGAACTGCAGATGACCCAACTATGTATGGTCAGTACAGGGCAGCTCCTCTCTGCTGCTTCCTGCTCGCACTTCTCCAATGTCCTGCGGTGACCACTGGAGACAGCTGCAATGGGCTGGAAACTCAAAAGATTTAGTCTGTATATTTTTTTCCTGTGCAGTATCTACCTCTTAGGGTGTGTGAACAAATGCGTTGCCTCACGTAATTTTGTCTGGATAGTATAGTAATAGCTTTAGATGGAAATGCTAGAGTATTCAATTTCTTAAATGTGTAGCTGAAAGAGTACTTACTTTTTTCAACTTTCATGGTCTATCTTGACATTTTCAAGACCCCATACCTGCCCAAAAGGAATTTTTTTTTTAACAAATGTAATGCTAATTGCTGTCATTTGTGTACTCCCCAGAGACCTTTACAGCATTCTGGATCAGTCAGTAGGATTCCCTATAAACAAACATAGTCCTATAATTAGGGACTTAGACGACATGAATTTAACTCCTGGAGCAGCTATAGATCTCCTCATCAGCCCTGGGCAACACAATTTTATAAATTAACATCAGAGGAAGGCAATGATGCTATCCCTGCTCTACTTGACATGCCCAGATAAGCACGTTCAAGATTACAGGATGCCTGGATATAGAGGCATTTAAGCGCCGTTCCAGCACCTCATGTGCCCAGGGCTGTCCGAAGCAATCTGGCACACCCCTCCTATCCCAAATACATCCCCAGACATGCTTTAGGTTGCTAGCCCCAGCCAGCTTACACAGGGGAGAGAACAGGAGATGATACAACAGAAGACAGCTGGGTTTTCCCCTGTTACCAGAAAAGCGACAAAGCAGGTACTGAACTTATATCCTTCCTCGGGTGCCATATGGAAAAAAACCTTTTCAAACAATGTGGTTTTTGATACAGGAGGGAAATTTCATTTAAACCAAACATGGTCTCTAGCCAGTGGTTACACAACTGACTTTGACCTTCCCAGTGCTAAATGCTGTGTCAGCACTGCCTGAAAACCCCCCCTGCATATAAAATACAGCTATAGTCTGATTTATGTCAATACCAATCTACAACACCACAGATACCTCAATAATAAACCCAGTTCTGGTCACACTTCAGTTTTGTGTTTTGTTCTTTTGAGAAAGAAAAAATGTATTATCTGTAAAAAGAGGTTTGAATTGTGAAAATGTCAGATCCCATAGCTGATGCCCACCATCTCAGGGAACCAGAAGACTTCAAAATCCAGCTCAACAGACCCCACCACAGTCCCATGATGACAAGAGATGAAAGAAAGGACAGTCCAGCTATTACCACAAATGTGAACAAAATTTTTGCTGCTCATACAGGAAATGAAGACCTGACCACATCGGTGTGACATGTTTCTGTGCCTCATGTTGACTATTCACTGCTCTAAGCAGCTTCTTGGCAAAAGGCAAACAGAAGCATGGAGAACTTTTTTTTTTTCCCTTCCCTACCCTTTTTCCTTTCCCTTCCGCTCAGTGACCATTTCAAATGTATTTATTGTGGCATGAGTGAGTTTTTTTGTTTGTTTGTGAAGTATAAATTCTAATTGTAATTGCTGAGCAGAGGTAATTTGTGACTGGTGAATGGTCTGGCATGGAGGGCAAGCAGGCCCAACAGTAGCAGGGGTTGAACTGGCTGGAAGCAGGGGTGCCAGAGACAGAACGACACCCTGCAAGGGAGTGAAGTTTCCCTTGGTGACAAGAAAGAGCCACAGCTTTGTCTTGTGGCCATCCTAGAATGGGAGCGCACAATGGCCACCTTTGGGCAGCAGCACTGGGCTGGGGGATGGACCAAGAGCCGGGCTGAGATGCCCCATGCAGGCACTCTCGGGATGGGTGCTGGGGCTAGCGGATATAAGGAATCTGCTACTTGATGCGTCTTTGCAGACTCCATGTAGAACCACTTCTGGCGGCAGGACCCTGCCCAGTGCACTATTCATTAATATTTTCTTTATATTTAAGCATAAACATGTGTTCAATTTCCCGTTATGGGTACCATAAGAATTCTCTAACATTTGCTTTGATTTATTGGTCACAGATGCCTTAATCGACGTCAGTCCTCTAACATTCTTCAGTTTCTAAAGCTAGGACCTAAAGTGACAAATGCATAAATCCCTGATTTTTGTAGCCATAGTCAGAGCTACAGATAGCTGCTCTGTAGCAGATAACAACTTTGACTTTTCTCCTTATTCCCAGGTTTACAGTCATTGAAGGAAGCAGTGAAGAACAGCATGTAGGCTGACTTCAGATAAAGACACAAAACATCCAGTTACATAATTCAGAAAACACAACGCAGTTTAACACTGCTATTTTGCAGGGTTTATTTATTAATCCTTATCAACTAATTTCCTTGAGTTTATTCGGGAAAAATTAAAAATGCTCAATAATTCACTTTAGAAAAGCAGCCAATGAATAGAAGTGTCTAAGGTGCTTAATGGCCTCCATTACCACAGTATTTAATCATGTCATAATCCTTAGTATTTAATCATCACTACTCCATTGTAAGATAAGAAAATGCTCTTATCACCATTTTACAGAGAGGGGACAAAAGCAGAGGAGATAAAATGACTGCCCTTAGGTCACAGTAGAGCCTGTGGCACAGCCAAGATTTACCTTTCTTCTGGACCAGATTTTTCTGGATTAGTCAATAATCTTCACATGAAAAAGCTCAATGATATACGCTTAGGTCCTGATTCTGCAGAAGCTCATTCATGATAGCGTTAAGAAAACACATCACATGTCTGACTCAGCCCCATTTAAAAACTCCTGCTTGATTTTAGAGCAAGCTTGACAAGCTGGACTCGAACAATTGGTGTGTGTTTTTTCCTCAAAGCAAGCTATTTAAATGGATTAATTCTGTAGCACTTAACACCTGTCCCTCACCACACCATTATATTCTGCACTGCTCTACAAGCCCACACTGATTCCATCCTTGCAAACATTCCTACCACTGTACCTCCTTGCTCCTCTTTAAGTTGTGGGAGTTCTCTGCAATCAAAAAAACACTTTTTTAAATGTGCAAGAAATATTACGGAAGTCTTGCAATCTTCTGTGGGCAGATGGCAATTGTCTGGTGCAGGTACTAATCATGCATTAGTGTAAGATTGTGTCCTGGTTCTAAAGAAATAAAATCTTTGAAGTAAGCAGTAGAATTGAGTTCCACTAATCCCAGGGCTACTGGGCTAAATTCAGAAATCCTCCCCTTCACCTTTCACCTCAATACTCTGACAGCATAACTCAGCAACCACTGCACATCCAAAACAAAATTATTACAATACCAGACAGTGGCACTAAAGTCCCAGACTGCATACACTCTCTTCATTCATCGCAAACCACTTCCCAGTTCCCTTAACAACAATCGGAAAATTGCCTTTTTTTTTTACTGTTACCCACAAAAAAGAGGCCCCTCTTTCGCAAACAAGAAAGCAAGAGGCCAGCTCCATTTGGGAAAGGGACATAAATCTGTAAAAGACAGAGATTAATGTTAAAAGAGAGTAGTCATTAGGAGGCAGAGCTTTTTGATCAGCCTATACTGAAGATTCCCCAGGGCTCTTAACAGAGGAGCAAGAAATCGAGGGAGAAAAGCAAGAGGTTGTAAAAATTTCTCCTGTACTGTCTAGCCATACAATCTCTATGTCCTGTGAGACAGTCATATGGGCACTGCAAAAGTCTCCTTTTGCTGTGTGTTTTGTCACTTACATAAATCATAAAGCAAATCCATATGAATGAACTTGAAAACCCCTGAACACTGCTGGTATTTATACATAAACAGGTGAATTCTTTCAGCTTATCAGCCTTCCCATAGGCTACAGATAATAAATCTTACAATGCCTTTAATGTGCATGACTGATAATTGGAAAATTGTTCTTGCACACAAATGACAACAAAAAGCTTCTATTCCCTCTGAAAGAAACCAAAACAGTATTTTGCATGAGGTGTTCCTTAGCAGATAGTTACCTATTGATACCCTTGTTACCAGATACTTGTTTCCAGAAAGCTTCAGTGGGAGGTTTCACTTCATGAACTGAAACTGTCACAATTTCATCAGCAGAGCACCAAAAACACTTGACACACCTACTGTGGCTCACAGTTCCACCCATTTTAATCACATTTCCACCTCCCCCTCTGAATAAGCTCTGGTGACCAACTGTTATGCAAAGCCTGAAAAATTTTGGTGTGTTTTTTTTGAGCTAGATGATGCGAGCATGACTCTTGAAATAGACACACTGGAGTATCCAACAGTCATAGCATATGTGTGGCATGAAAACAAACAGGCTACCTAGGTGTAGGACTCCTAAATTACTCCTGGAAGGAATTCTTAAAAGTGTGTCTTTGCTGTCTGCTGGATAATATCAGAAATATACTGTCCTAGAATGTGTTTGCCAAGGGATGGGTCCAGGTCTTTCTTTGCGAAAGAAGCAAGGCTGTTTTTCCTTGGAGATGGGAACTCCAGTCTTGCCACTGCAGCAAAGGGATGTTAGAAGCACAATAAATTTGAATAAATCACATGGATTGTTAAATTTCATGACCACTTTTACTTGTTTAAAAGCAGATCAAGCCTCTGTTCAAAATTACTGAGGCTATTTCCTGAAGTATCCTGATAAGGATAAGGCCTCAGAAATTCAAGCTGGTTCAGGGGTCAAAAATTTTTTGTGTCGTCTGTATTTATGTGTGGCCAAATTATACCCACTGACTAAATCATCCTTCACTTGATATAGATTTCTTACTTCTAGTGTTTGTATCTGACACAAATAGAGAAAGAAAACATCTCATATTTTGTTTCCTTAAATAAGAAAACTTCCTTCAAATACTGGCAGAAGAATTACAGGCACCTGGAAAACACTGGATTTGTATTATTACATGATAATTTTATGTAGAACAATTACTTTGACAAGCTTTTCACAGTATGTCTTTGGGATTTTTTTCAGGACTTCTGAAATTGCCTATACTGAAACCCTGACTACATAAGAAGGGTCTACATTTTCACTTTGTAGAGTGCTCAAGTGGTCAGGAAAATGTTAAACACCCCCTCAGACAAGCCTATCCTTACAAATAACAAAGAAGACGGAGACAACCATTAATTAGAAGTCCATCTGATCCAGATGTGCTAGCATCTAATAGGCCTATTCTCACACTGAGGTGTGAGGGTAGTAGGTTAATTAGCATTAATGGGAGTTAGCAGTGTGAACTCTTCAGGGATCAACAAAAGCCTGAGCCTCTACAGCCTTAGCAGTTCGTTAAGCATCTGTTCTGTACCATTTTATCACAAATAACATGCCTTAAAAGGTTTCACTTTCACACTTCTGTAGCATATCCAGGTCTGTAGAAAGAGAAAGAGCCCATCCGACAGTAAAGGCTCTTACCAGTCTCTGACCACAGTAAATTAATATTTTTAATGGATGGTAAGGATCTGGCCGACTGCATAATCTTTTAGGTCGCCAAGGGACTGAATGCAGCAAATAATCTACTTTTGTGCAGGTATTACCAAAAAAAGACAAATCAGCTAGAGGAATGTGTAATGAGAAAATACTTTACTTTGAGACAGTGAGAAAAATAACCTATATCAGACTTCCACTTAATGGTAAAATAACTCCAAGCAAATAGTTTCATTATGCCAAATAACCATATATTTTACACTGTCTGAATAAACACAAAAGCCAATGATCTTTCCAAGCTGCCCCTCTTCCGATGTGTTTTCTCTCCCTCACCTGATACAACTGACTTTGCAATCTGATTCTGAAATCAATTTTCTGAAGCAATTGCAGCACACAAAAGCCACGGCTGGTTCTGAGAGCAGCCAATTACAAGACATGCCTTTGTTACAGCAGTTTTTAAGTCCAGTCAGCATGGTGGCACAAGCTGGAAAGCAGCTTGGAGGCAGAGAGGGGTTATTAGCACATACAAGCTTTTGAAGCTGGGCCCGTGTAGAAATGAGAATGGTCTCTGCAGAGCTTCTTACAAGTCCATTTCAAGAAGTAATTGTATTATTTTACCACTTTAGGAATTAAGTTGGGACTAGGTACAGTTACAAAGCTGAAGAAGACACTCTCAGACAAAAGAGGACTTTATATCTTCCTAAGGCACTTGTTTCCAGAAAAGAAGTTTTTCAAGAGTAGAATGACCTCTAAAAATACTGGTTAAAATAATGCACTGGCTAAAAAAACATTTCAGCTTCTTTTTTAGGTAACGGTCCTTGAGGAATTTGAACAAGAAGATCAATGCATCACATCATAATACTGCCCTGTCAAAAAAACCTCAGTTGACAAATTTTCCTAGATCCACTGAAATGTGACACTGATCTTATCAACTGAGAAAGATAACTGATATCAACAGCAGTTTGCCCTCCTTCCTCTATCCTACATAACTCTACTTGCTCAGCACACTTCTCCTTTGTGGTGGAGAAAATTCAAGAGATGGGCACATCTTCTTTCAAATCCTGGGTTGTTGGCTCTCTACCAAGCAGAAATGGATGTGCAAGTATTTGCCATCTCATGCTGTGGTTGTCCAAGAACCACATACCTGCTTCTGACCAAACAGTGGATGAACGATTCTGTCCTATTGTTTTTTTATTTTCCTTTTCTCACTTGTAATCTGTGACCACTGCCTTTGTAAGGAAAGGGTCCATTAATTCAAAGACTACTAAAAATGCTCTTACAAACAACAAAGGAAAATTATTTACAGATCTGCTATGCTGTTTTTTGAGGATGCTGGTAATGATGACGCTAACTTGCCTGTTCAAGAGCCACCAAAGGAAAGCATGTGTGTCGTAGGCTTGACTGGCTGTCCTCTTGGCTCATATGTCAAGCTATGTGTGAAGTGGGTATTTCCCAATTGGTCCTGCCTTCCACTTAATTATTTGTGCTAGTGACTTCAGTACAAGAAGCCATACACATCTACGTAAGCAGAGGTTTGTGCATGGTACGCATTGGATCCTGTATCAGATGCACAGAAGTTAGCGGTCAGGTAGCACTCCTAGTTCTGTTTTCACGGTAAGGTTGCGACACCATTGAACAATGCTCCACAGTCTCCTCTCACTGATAAAAATCAGTGCTTTAACGCCACAAAATTTGCTGGCATTTTCCCACACACTCTTTTTCTATTTACATTCCAATCCTACAACACACGTGTACAAGTGTACCATAAGCACAACACTGCTGTATGAAATGCCCACACGGCTATGAGATGCAACAGTCTTTCTCCCTTCACAATCCCACTGAATCCGTACTGAAAGGGAAAAATGCCAGATTCTCTGCATTCATAAGACAGTATCTGTGCAAGCTATTGATGACTGGGAGCTGAGCAGGCAGTTTCCCTGCAGAATGCCACATCTTTGCCTGGGACACTGCACTCAGCAAGGACAGGAGGGCACCAGCAGCCCCTGTGTCCCACCCCTGCCCAGCTTTCACCCAGGGCTGGCGGGCCCCATACTCTGTCTTGTCACAGCCTGACCCTGCTCTCACTGCCTTCATCGCACTCCTGAGGAGCTGGGCTGCCTGGGGACAGCCTCTTTACATGAGCTCTGCCTGTGAAAGGCTGAACTCACTCCTTCATCCTCAAAAGGGGCCAACACAGGTCTCCTCACTCTCTTCAGAGGGAATGACACACAGGGGTCAGTGTCCCTACAAGCTCTAGGTGGTCAGCCAATGCTACGGACACTTGCACAAGACTTTATGTATCTCAGAGAAGCAGGAAGATGAATGGACAAAGAGAGAAGATACAGCAGCACAGGTGCTGGGAACTGGAGAAAACACAGTATGTCTTTTTAACCACTAACAGCAGAGAAAAAGCATTTTCCCCATGGCTTGAAAGAGGGAGGAAATGAATCCCCAGCTCTCTTATGGAATCGGGCAATACCTGTGTTGACATATGCAAGAAAGCGTCTATAAAAATCCATACTAATGGTATCTTTTCTTTACCTAGAAAATAGATAAATGCTGTGAAAAGGCCTATCACTCAGCCCCCCTAGTATACCCCTGAACAGCAATACATCTGTTCAACCTCTTGCAAATTTTCTACTTTGGCAAGCTATATTTCATTATAATAATCTACTTTGTTTACAAAGTTTTAAAGATTCCTTCTCTCCTTTAGGATTTAGCTCTTACACAGCCACGCCACATCACTTTGTCCCTTTTACTAAACAAACAGTAGAAAGGGTTCATATGTGACAATTGCAAGGACTTTTTTGTTACTGCTTTTGTGACAGCACAGGCCTTCTTATGGAACAGACTTAAAAGAAACGTGATTTATTTACGACGAATCCAGTTATGATGAGATACATGCTTTTTTTTTTTAATTTAAGGAAAGTATTGATGCACAGTACTATGAAATACTTAGCTTGATCCAAAGTAGATCTTTGAAGGCTTATCAGTAGGGGGCATTAATGCAACATTAAATTCCAAATGCCAAACTGCCAACCATGCAGAGACTGTAGTGGTTTATGATTTTAATATGTTCGGCTTCTCTCCTGTATTTTTCCCAAGATCATCTCATTTCTTAAAGTAGAGCTGGAATTCCAGGCCATTTGCTGGCAGTAGCAATTTGTTTAATAACCTACTGTGGGCTTCATGCTGATTTTAAAAAGAATTCTTTGTCACTGTTTTATGTAGTTTAAAAGAAGAGAGGCAGATTTTATCACCAGTAAATTTGCAGTCAGCAATTTCAAAGGGGATTATCTCCAGCAGGAAGAGTAAGAGGGTTGAACACTCAGGGAGTACATTTGGTCATGAGCATCAGTTGCTCCCTGACATCAGATCATGAACATTTGAGGAGATGACTGACAACACCCCACTTTCCTATGCTTGCACTCTGACAATAGCTACTGACCTGGAGAAGAGAGGTGTTTCAAGAAGGCAATTTTTAAATCGCACCATTTTCCCCTTTAAAGTGCCCTTTTCACTCTCCACTGACTCTGAGGGAAAAGTAACCACGCTGATAATTTAAATTGTCAGTTACAACGAATCAGTCTAGGTGTTGATGTCAGCAGGATTTTATCCTGTGTTAGTTTTCCTACACCAACAAACAACAGAAAGAATAGTTTTTTTCCTAAACCTTACTGAAGGCAATTCACAAAGCTCCTCTGCCAGAAAGTCAGCTTAGCAGTGAGCTGATGACCGAAGGGGTCAAAGTTAGAGGAAGAGGTAACTGGTGCATTGGCTCTGCTCCTTTGTCTTGTACTCAGGGTTGATCCTTACTCCTCGCACACCGTGATCTTGTTCGCCCTTTGTTCACTGTCAGCATAAGAGTTACTGAATCTGGTCAGATCCTCCTGTATTAAAAACTATGTGTCATTTACAACAATCCACAGTATGTCTTTATGTGTAGCTTAAAGTGCCAATAATTTAAAATTTTGACATGAATTACATTCCTTGTGCTAGCACTGTAATTTTTTCTCTCCACAACAAAAAGCTGGAAATTTTGCTAATGTTTTTAAACAAAAGTTGAGATTGTCACATCATCACCTAACTCCAGGAGTGGAATTCTTTAGAAAAATGAAGAAGAATTTTAAATACACAGTAACACTGGGACTTCTAGCGACATTCAGATGACACCCGCATTAAGGATGTGAATTATTGAACTGTTTAGTGGCAACTATTTTCTAAAACGACCGAGGTCTTGCTGTCAGGTCCAAACCTCTAGCTTTGGCTCCAGTATCCGGGACATCCTGGTATGTCCCACGCTTTTTCTGTCTCTCACGTACACATCCTGTAATTCACTTAATGTATTTTTCTCAGGTACATGCAGCCTGCTGCCTTTGTTATGGCAAAAACCAGTTATGCAATAGTAAAACGTGTTCATCACACAGCTGTAGTAATAAAGACTGTCTGAACTTCCTATGAAATCGGCAGCTACCTTCTGTGTGTAAAAGTTAAGACTCCCCTCTTAGCAAAACCTGATGCTTACACTATAATTTTCCTTTAAGACCCCAGAAAAATGGAGTAATGTTGGGTCTGATAGCTTTCCTGATAAATGTCAGGATAAGATGTATACAAACAAGGGGAGGAAAGAATTAAACTGCCATCTGTCAAGAGGGACAATATATCAGATTCTACTTTCTTTTTTCCTACACGACGAATGTTATCACTGTTACCAAGTGTTAATAAAACCTCCAATCCCCATGTATAGTATATATCTTCCCTCAAGCAGGTCCCACGAGGATTTTCAGCAGGTGGCATTAATGCTCTATCCATTTCCAAATGGCACACAGCCAGGAAACTGCTGTTTCCAGCACTTAACACCTTAAAATGATCAACAAACTATGGCAGAGAGTAAGTAATTTTCTTAGGAGAAAAAGGCTGCATTAAAATGGCATCTGTTCTGAATGATTTTTTTAGCAACAGAGGCAGAGCATAGATATATTTTGCCTACCTGATGCTAAATTAGAAAAAGCCAAGGGCAAGTTCTCTTCTCTTCTCTTTTGATTTGCCCATCAAGGCACATGCAGAATCAGCATTTTCAAATGAAGAGAATGTCACTGAACCTTTTAGTGCTCAGGCATGTACCAGCATCAATAATATCTACAGTACCTTCAACACAAGAACAGGCGTTTTTTTCCAAAGCAGCCCTATATAGGTTTCCCCAAGTTTCAAGACGTGCTGTTGCAACTAAGAGAGAGAGAGATGAAAGGGATACTGAGGTGTCAGATACACACAACCATCTGGAGCTGACTGAAAATGAGTTATACTCCAGGACTGGTTATCCTGCATACCTAGGGCTTGCCGAAAACAAACAGTACAAAATCCTGGGATCATCTTCAGGACTTGTTAAGGGAGCTCTGACTGACTCCATGAAATCCAGCATCTAACACATTAGTAAAAACTTCTATGTTACAAACACCACACGACCAGCCACTGCTAGAAACATGTGCTTGGGAAGAGCTTGTTTGGTTGGAAGACTTGGAACATTTGTCGCCAGTTTTTCTAAGTGCAGGCTGAGTTCTTTGCATCTCATGATGAAACTGCCTGCAGCTGGGTGAGGAAATAATAGAAAACTGTCTGCCAGGATGTTCTCAAACTGTTCTCCAAATTGTGCTTTAATGGATTCAAGGTTTGTTCCTCTAAAAAATGAGATTCTGTGCTAACAGACCAACATCTAGCACTGAGCCAGCCAAGGCTTTTCCCTTCCAACCTAACTATGTCCTATCCCAGCATCCCAACTGATGGCATGCTTTAAGAGGCTTTAGTATGTCCAGTAGCTCAGCACTCACTGCACTAAACCGCTCCCTGGGGAGTGAGTCCACACACTGGATATGTATCTGGAGAATCACAGAATCACAGAATAGCAGTGGTTGGAAGGGACTTCTGTGGGTCATCTAGTCCAACCCCCCTGCCGAAGCAGGGTCACCTACAGCAGGCTGCACAGGACCTTGTCCAGGCGGGTCTTGAATATCTCTAGAGAAGGAGACTCTACAACCTCCCTGGGCAGCCTGTTCCAGGGCTCCGTCACTCTCAGAGGGAAGAAGTTCTTCCTCATGTTCAGATGGAACTTCCTGTGCCTCAGTTTGTGCCCATTGCCCCTTGTCCTGTCACTGGGCACCACTGAAAAGAGCTTGGCCACATCCTCTTGACACCCACCCTTGAGATATTTATAAGCATTTATTAGGTCCCCTTGCAGCCTTCTCTTCTTCAGGCTGAACAAGCCCAGCTCCCTCAGCCTCTCCTCGTAAGAGAGATGTTCCAGTCCCCTCACCATCCTTGTAGCCCTCCGCTGGACTCTCTCCAGTAGCTCTTCATCTTTCTTGAACTGGGGAGCCCAGAACTGGACACAGCACTCCAGATGAGGCCTCACCAGGGCAGTGTAGAGGGGAAGGAGAACCTCCCTCGACCTACTGGCCACACTCTTCTTGATGCACCCCAGGATCCCATTGGCTTTCTTGGTAGCCAGGGCACACTGCTGGCTCATGGTTAACCTGTCGTGCACCAGCACTCCCAGGTCCCTCTCCACAGAGCTGCTCTCCAGCAGGTCCACCCCAAGCCTGTACTGATGCATGGGGTTGTTCCTCGCCAGGTGCAGGACCCTGCATTTGCCTTTGTTGAACCTCATCAGGTTCCTCTCTGCCCAACTTTCCAGCCTATCCAGGTCACGCTGAATGGCAGCACAGCCTTCCGGTGTGTCTGCCACACCTCCCAGTCTGGTGTCATCAGCAAACTTGCTGAGGGTACATTCTAACTCTTCATCCAGGTCGTTGATGAAGAAGTTAAACAAGACTGGGCCCAGTACTGACCCCTGAGGGATACCACTAGTTACCAGCCTCCAAGTAGACTCAGCGCCGCTGATGACAACCCTCTGAAGAGCAGATCTTCCCCCAGGTATTGCCCTCGTAATGGATTTTGGCCTGTCTCCCACGAGCTCAAGGCACACTTGACAGTGACTGTAATGCAAAGAGCATTCTGCAGTGCAATGAAGCCTAACAACGCTCCTGTGACTACAGGGATCAGCTACAGCACCACAGGAACTCAGATTATGCACAAGCACCCGAATGAGGTATACACTGCGGGGCAGACGGGACAGGACAGGGCAGGACAGACAGCTGTCCTCTCATGACATCTTCACACCATGTGAGATGTTTTTATGAAAGAGGTGCTTTAGCCACGAATAAGACATTGTATTCAGGAAAAGGTTGTATGGGTAAAGTTCTGCAGCTCGCTTTTCACTGGAGATCACTCTGGATGTACCTAATGGTCTGTTCCAGCCTCAGAAATACCTGAATTCATGAAACACTGGAATACTTAAATATTGCCATATAGCAAAATAAAAGTCTTGTGAAACTTAGAGCAGCTCCAAAAAGTTTAATGAGAATTCGGTGTTCAATTTTACCCTTCTGACTTGAAACAAGACATGTCCTTCTGTGAAAGGGCTGTTCTGAGTTTGATTCTTTTTGACAGCAGTTCTTAACCTGGACTATACTGACATGAGTCATCCAGTACATTAGAAATACTGCAAAATCTTGTCATAACTCATTATCTGCTTAATTTCAGTAATCAAAACACAAAATTACAGCTTATTAAGTTTTGAAGTACCATGGTCCTTCCACGCAAAACATAGATTTGATTGGCACACACACATTTTATTTGTGTAAGGCCGTGTGCTCCAGAAGTGTCCAATAAGGACTGCCCCGGAAAGTTGAGACGCTGCCCTTGGCGAAAACAACTTCCAAGTTCCATACAACCCTGAGAATGGTTCAGTGACTGATGGTATTTCACTGTACAAATGGCTCATAAAAGCTGTTAAATCCATCATGCACTCTAAGGGTATTTTAATCTAACAACTATTTTCACTTATACAGAAGCTGTCAGGGAAATCTATTCCTCAAATGACAAGAAGCAACAGATCCTGACAAGACAGAATTCTGGCACAACAGACTCATACATCTTTTCAATGTGCTTTTCATGACTGCTCTGTAGTATCTTCACGTGGTGTCTTTAAGCAAAGCTATTTACTGAGAGATGTAGAGGTATATTTTAATTTCTGATGTGTCCTTGTAGGTAGAAAAGCAAGCATCTTTCTGAAGATTGAAGGGACTGACAGTGGGAGAATCAGATGAAAAGCAGAACTAGGATAAAGCAAAATACAAAAGGAACAAAGATCTGAACAAAGTGAAAACCGCACAAAAACACAATCCTTACTTTGCTTGTGCTCATTTTCAGACTGTAAACTTAAATGTTAATGATGGATTGGGTAACACTTCTAGCAACACATCTGAGGAAACTTCAAGGGAAAACATAGTCAAGAAGGGACTTTGCCCACCCTGACTTCTAGACAAATGCCAAGGTGCGCTACAGCGCAATAGCTTTCTACACAGTAGTGCATGCTCTCCTCCCAGTGAATAGTTGTTTATTCTTGTTGTTCAGGCATCTTTCTTTTCCTGAAGATCATTCCTGGCCTGTTACTTCTTGCAGACAGCTGCCATGGGGCCCACAGGCCATTGTGTCATCCACACATTACTCTTCCAGGAAGACCAAAGAAGCTATACAAAAGCGCCCCATCAGGCTGACATCTAATAGCTGCTGGGATCATACCCGGCCAAAGGAAGGGGAAGCTGTTTCCCACTCCCCAGCATCCCTGCCTTGCAGGCTCTGGGAGCACCCATCCATGGAGGGAAACCTTGCAATAAAGTCATAGAGTAACTGTGCATGGTTAGGAAGCGCAGCTCCTCAGAGAGCCCATCCTCTCACCTTCCTCACACTGAGGATACTTTCCAAATCTGCTCACTCCTCAGATATTTTTGCCTGTGCTTTCATCTTGTTTGTTCTGGTCATCAATCTGCCTGTTAGGGGAGAATCTCAATCAGAAACCAAGCCTGTCTAGTTCTTAGAATATGTCACTTTTGGCAATGCAAATGTGAGTAGAAAGGAAGCCTAATTCCAAAGCAAATCAGTACATATATCCAAATTTACATTTTAGTGAACATTGCAGGTAGACTGGCAAGTTCGAGAGCTGTGAGGTTCTGAAGAACAGCAATAATTTGTATTTTGTTCTTAGACAGAACAGAATTATTGTTCTATAGTATTTCTCATACCAGAAAATCCGACGGTAAATGTAAAGCCTCAGAGAAACCAAACACCTGGACGCTGTACATTCCTGAGCCCCTTGCTGCTGCCTTTTAAATAAATGCTCATGTTGCCATTGATTCTGAATGGTGTTAACAGCTGGCATTTTCTCTGAAAGCTTTATTAATTATGGAATTTCTCTGGGTAGGTGTTTGGGGTTAGAAATGGGTAAGTAATTTCCCAGCCGTAAATGTGTATGCAGAGACAAAAGGCTGCAGTCAGACCCTTTGCCACAGCTGTCTCTCTGCAGCAGGGGCTCTCCCTCCACAGGACTGCTGGCAGCTCCACAAGCCACCTCAGCACATACCAAAAAAGAGCATATTTTATTGCTCTTTCACTGTGCTCAAACTAGTGGTTGGTTAGGAAGATCCTGATAGATGTTCAGATGTCTACTCTTCTTGTAGTCAGAGAGTGCTTACTCACATGTGCCTGGATTGTTCCTTTCCTTCATAGATGACGCTCTGATTCACCAAATAACAGTTTTAAATTCTTTGCCTTGCTGCCAAGTTCTTAACTTATTATTATTAACTACTTCTTGCAGCAGTCTCTAATATTCTCCCCCTCTTTCCTATAGTGGCACGGTAGTGGCACGGCACTGTGACACCTTTTAAGCATCTGTTCAATCCCCCTCCTTTTCCCATATGCATGAAAACACTTTATTGCATTTTTAAATGACTAATGCTTCAATATTCCTATTCTGCTACCTGCTGAGGAAAAGAACACAGGGAAAGGCTGAGTAACTGTGTTCCAGAGACAGCAGCTTTACAGATGACTGCATTTATTTATTACCAAAATATATTTCAAAATGTTGATCCAGTGCAATGGAGCTATAACTTGATAAATGTTTAGCTCTAAGAGAAAACCACTTTCTTTAGCCATGAAAAATTCTGCTGACAGTTCAAGGCCATTAAAGAATGAAAAGACTAACAAAGAAGAGTTGAGTATTCAACTAGCAGCTATTGAAATGCACCCAGGTTTTCTGAGACAAATCTGAGACAGTCACATCTCAGACTGAAGCAAAAGTCAAGACAAAGGTCCCTTCCGACCCAAACTATTCTATGATTCTATGATAAAAGACTTCATATGCAGATGCTGAGACCCTGACCCTAGCCAAAGGAATAACTGTAAACAGTTACTCCTGTAACTGTAGACAAGTCAGTCTGTGCCTCAGTTTGCCCAATCTGTAAAAGTGAAATACAGCTCCCCTTACAGCCCACGTGTTATAGTAGTTATCTCAGCATCAAGGAGATGTGGCAAACAAGAGAACAGTTACATGAAGCCACCAGCTGCAAACATGTCTTAAAAAGGTGCCAGGCTGTCATCTCTAGTTCACAGAACATCTGGGGTTGGGACGCACCTCTGGAGACCGCCTAGTCCAACCCCTGGCTCAAAGCAGGGGTAGCTAGAGCAGGCTGTCCAAGTCCACATTCAGTTGGGTTTTAAATACCTTCAAGGACAAAGACTTCACCACCTCTCTGCACCACCTGTCTTGGTGTTCAGTCACCCTTAATGGAACAAAGCTTTTCATTCTGTTAAATGCCATTCCTGTTTCAGTCTGTGCCCACTGCCTCTCATCCTTTCATTGGGTACCACAAAGAAGAGTCTCTCTCATGGGGAGCCCAGTACAGCTATCCAGATGTATCTCACTAGTACTGAGCAGAGGGGAAGGATGATCTCTGCTGACCTGCTGGCAATGCTCCTCCCAGTGCAACCCAGGAGGTTGTTGGCCTTCTTTGCCACAATGGCACATTGCTGTATCATGTTCAACTTGTCTACCAGCATCCCCAGGTCCTCTCCCCTTCACAATGAGGAGATCAGTAGTCATACCAAATACTCCCAATCATTTACTTGTCCTTCACGTATTTAGAAATGGTTTCCAGGATTAGTTGCTCCATTACCTTACCAAGGAATGGGGAGAGGCTGACCAGCCTGTAGTTCCCTGGATCATCCTCCTTTACCTTCTTGAAGATAGGAGTGACATTTGTGTTCTCACAGTGCTCAAGAACCTCTCCCTACTACCATGACCTTTCAAAGATACTCAAGAGTGGCTTGCAGTCCCATGTGTGCATTCTGTTGGGGTCCATGGACTTGTATCTGTTCAGCTTGTTTACATGTTCCCTAACCTAATCCTCCTCCACCGAGGGTGGCTTCCTTGATCCAGATTTTCCCACCAGTCTAAAGGGCCTGGGACTCCTGCAGGCCAGTCTTACCAAGCCATGAAGGCACTGAGTACCTCTCCAACTTTTCTGTGTCCTTTGTCACCATGTTCCCTAACCCATTTAGAAGCGGGCCCAGATTTTCCCTAATCTTCCTTTTGCTGCTGGTGTTCATGTAGAAATCTTCTTGTTGCCCTTCACATTCCCCATCTGATTCAACTCCACATGGGCTTTGGCTGTTCTCATCGCACTCCTGGATGCTCATACAGTGCTTCTGCATCCCTCCTCGGTGAACTACCCCTGCTACTGTCTCTTCTATACTTACTTTCTGTGTCTGAGCTTAGTCAGGAGCTCCTTGTTCATCCATGCAGACCTCCTGTTGCCTTTGCTTGATTTCCTGCTCATCAGAATGGACTGATCTTAAGCTTACAGGCAGTGACCAAGTCTGCTCTCCTGAAATCTACGTCTGTGACCCTGCTTTTTGGCTTGCTTCCTCTCCTCACAATCCTGAACTCCAACATGTCATGGGCACTGCTGCCAAGGATGTCCCTGATCTTCCCATCCTAGACAAATTCTACCTTGTTTGTGAGTATGAAGTTTAGCAGAGCATCTTACATCAGAAACTTGATCACCTGCGTTAGGCAGTTGTCACCAATGTATTTCAGAAACCTCCTAGATTGCTTAGTCTCTGTTGTGTTCTCCTTCCAGCAAGTATCAGGGTGCCTGAAGTCCTGCATGAGGACCAGGTCTGTGAAAGTGAGGCTTCTTCCAGTTGTCTGAACACCTCATCTACTGCTTCCTGTTCAGCCTATAGCAGACACCCACAACAATGCCACCTATTTTGGTCTGTCAGCTAATTCTGACTGACAAGCTCTCTGCTGGCTCATCACCCATCCCAAGGCAGAACTCCATGTGTCCCAGCTGCTCCCTTATACAAAAGGCACCTCTCCCTTCTTGCTGTCCCAGACTGTCCTTCCTGAGAAAGCCTGTCTATCCATGGTAGCACTCCAGTCGTGTGAGCTATCCCACCACAACACTGTGGCACCACGGAAATCATATTCCTGCAAATGCACACAGAGCTCTAATTACTCTCATTTCCTTCCCACAGTGTGTGCATTAGTGTACAGGCACTTCAGAGGGTGTGACCGTGCATTCGTCCCTGGCCTCAAATATTGTCAAAGCTAGAACATGCAGCCCTGGTCTTCAATGCTGCCCAAACAGCAACCATGAAAGCTGGTCCCAAGTTGAAACAGTGAATCCAATAATAAACTGCCACTTGCTGGACAAAGAACACCTGCCAATAAGCTAGACAAATAGAACTTGCTAATAATATGACCTGCACTACCTGCCAAGAAACTAGCTATAAACACGAGCTTGCTTTGTTAACACTTTGTGCTGGGAACAGGCTGCTGATGGGTGGACTGGAGGGGCTGCCATTGCCACCAACAGGCAGGGATGCCTCCTGCTGCTCGAAAAACCTACTTCTTTCTGCAGAATTGAGAGGATAGTGATTGGGATCAGAGGTTCAGCAATTGGTTAGTACTTGGTATGCAACAGTTCTAACTTGCTGACTAAAGCTTATAATTAATCTTGAGTGCGTGTGTGTGTGTGTGTGTGTGTGCAACCTGGTTCCCTCACAGGGGAATCCGCCAACCCGAGTCACAAGCTACACGGCGTGACAGAGAAGCAGCCAGCTGTGCTGATTTCCCCAAAGGCTTGAGAGCTTTCCCTGTCACTTCCTTACTTATGTGCTTATGCTTGGCGGGATCCCACTTCACTGCTCTTTTGTTGATTAGTGTCCCTCCTGTTCACATCATGCTGGGCCCTTTGCTTAGTCCTGGTCCTTCACTGGTCCTTCCAACCTGCTCCTTCACTTCCTCACATGATTGTTGGTCATTATCTCCCTCCCTCATTACTATTAGTTTAAGCTTTCCTCTATAGGTTGGCCAGCCTGTTGGCAAAGATGCTTTTGGTCCACCTAGTCAGGCTCCAAGAGAGTCCCATGGTCACAGAAGCCAAACCCTGCTGCTGACATCAGCTGTGCAACGAACTGCTGACCCACAGGATCCATCCAGTCCTCTTCAGGCCCTCCTCCTCCACACTGGCAGTATCAAGGAGACCACTGACTGGCCTCTCATGCCCTCGACCACCGCAGCCCGAGCCCTGTAGTCATGCTTGATATTTCCCAGGTGACTCACGACAGTATCACTGGTGTCCAAGAGGAAGAGCAGCAGCAAATAATAGTCTGATGATTGAAACAGTCTTTCCACAACCTGCCACTCCTGAGCCGCTAGCAAGCAGCAAACTTCTAGCTAGCAAGAGCTACTGGAGAGAGTCCAGCGGAGGGCTACAAGGATGGTGAGGGGACTGGAGCATCTCCACTACGAGGAGAGGTTGAGGGAACTGGGCTTGTTCAGCCTGAAGAAGAGAAGGCTGCGAGGGGACCTTGGAAATGCCTACAAATATCTGAAGGGTGGGTGTCAGGAGGATGGGGCCAAGCTCTTTTCAGTGGTGCCCAGTGACAGGACAAGGGGTAATGGGCACAAACTGAGGCACAGGAAGTTCCATCTGAACATGAGGAAGAACTTCTTCTCTCTGAGGGTGACGGAGCACTGGAACAGGCTGCCCAGGGAGGTTGTGGAGTCTCCTTCTCTGGAGATATTCAAGACCCACCTGGACAGGGTCCTGTGCAGCCTGCTGTAGGTGACCCTGCTTCGGCGGGGGGGTTGGACTAGATGACCCACAGAGGTCCCTTCCAACCCCTACTATTCTGCGATTCTGTGATTCTGTGATTCTGCAGACAGCAGGCCAGGCTGGCAGATGGAGGCCTTCATTCCCCACAAGTAGGGATTCTCCAGCACTATTACTCACCATTTCCTCTTGACATATGGTTCAGGTTCAGCTAGCCCAAGTGCTTCACTGGACACAGGTCTCAGCCAGGGAGCTGCCACAGCACTTAATCTATTTCACAGCTGCAGATCTGCATGTGGAGCAGGAGCCTTCCCACCAGGGCCAGAAGTCACCAACTTCCAGCCTTCACCATCATGGCAGTTTCCACCTTCCAACCTGACACACAGAGACTCTGCCTGTCCCTCTGCTGCAGTTGAAGGCTCAGGCTTCCGAAGCTGCATGGTCTTGGAGAGGACCTGGCTGATCTCTTTCTCATCATCTCTGATGCTCTGCAGTCTGCTGACCTGCTCCCACAGCTCATGTAATTGGTGACACAGATCCTCAATGAGAACAACCCTCCCACTGGCCAAAAGGCCATCTCCCATTGTCCCAGCCCCATCAAGAGACCCCAAGCGCCTCTGCAGCCTGAGAGTTGCAAAGCTTCATCATCCTTCTGCAGTTCCATGCGCTGGTCAAGGCCTCTGTGGTTACAGGGAAAATTGCTCCAATGGCCAATGGGGACTAGACCAGGTGGCACACAACCTTCATAACTGAGGTGTGAGCAGAGTTACCAGGTCCCTTCTATGCAAACTGCTGTACAAACAGACACCTCTGAGAGCTGCGCTCTGGGCCAGGACTCAGAGAGGCCTCTGCCTAGCACCTGCCGAAGGAGTTCTTAACCCTCCTTGATCAGGACTCAAGATCTGCAATCTCAGACCTCCCTTTGAACAGAAGCAGCTGGCAGAAATTACTAGAAGCTGCTGGAGCTCTATAGCAGCCACAGGCTCAACTAGCTGTCCTCACTGGCACCCTAACATTCCTGCAAGGGTTCCCAGGACTCCCCTGACCATCCCAGAAGCGGCTCCCAGAAGATCAAGAAACTCTCAGAGCAGAACCCAGAAACTGCTGTGCAATCAGCTGTGTGTGGCACAGAGGCACAGGTGAGCAGGCTGTGCTGCCATTAAGCAAGACCTGGACAGGCTGGAAAGTTGGGCAGAGAGGAACCTGATGAGGTTCAACAAAGGCAAGTGCAAGGTCCTGCACCTGGGGAGGAACAACCCCATGCATCAGTACAGGCTTGGGGCTGACCTGCTGGAGAGCAGCTCTGCGGAGAGGGACCTGGGTGTGCTGCTGGATGAAAAGGTGACCATGAGCCAGCAGTGTGCCCTGGCTGCCAAGAAAGCCAATGGCATCCTGGGATGCATTAGGAGGAGTGTGGCCAGCAGGTCGAGGGAGGTTCTCCTCCCCCTATACTCTGCCCTAGAGAGGCCTCATCTGGAGTACTGTGTCCAGTTCTGGGCTCCCCACTTCAAGAAAGATGAGGAGCTACTGGAGAGAGACCAGCAGAGGGCTATGAGGATGATGAGGGGACTGGAGCATCTCTCTTATGAGGCAAGCCAAGGGAGCTGGGCTTGTTCAGCCTGAAGAAGAGAAGGCTGAGAGGGTACCTTATAAATGCCTGTAAATATCTGAAGGGTGGGTGTCAAGAGGATGGGGCCAGACTCTTTTCAGTGGTGCCCAGTGACAGGACAAGGGGCAATGGGCACAAACTGAAGCATAGGAAGTTCTGTCTGAACATGAGGAAGAACTTCTTCCCTCTGAGGGTGACGGAGCCCTGGAACAGGCTGCCCAGAGTCGTTATGAAGTCTCCTTCTCTGGAGATATTCAAGACCCACCTGGACAGGGTCCTGTGCAGCCTGCTGTAGGTGACCCTGCTTCGGCAGGAGGGTTGGACTAGATGACCCACAGAGGTCCCTTCCAACCCCGAACATTCTGTGATTCTGTGATTCTTTGAACAGGGAAAGATTGGAGACTTTTCAAGCAAGATGTAGGAGATTTTAAATGAAGCTATTGGGTGACATAAACAAAAGCACTGATGGCATAGGTAAGCTGTAGAACTCCCTGACATCGGAATCATGGGTGCTAGTCATTTACTAGGGCTCAAAAAGGAACTGTAAAAAATCTGGAAGAAAAATCTGTCACAAGATATTAAGCACAGTGATACTCCCTTTCATCAGGGGAAGTACCAACAGCATGTCAGAGATAGTCACCATATAACAGTCCTATTTTATACCCTTTCCTAGATATCTCCTGCTTACCACAGATGTTCAGAGCCCTGCTGTCAAGACAGGCTTTTGGTCTGGTTCAAAACTGCCTTATATTCTAGTGGTGAAAGATGTCATCCTCCTGGGTCCAAGTATTGCTCAGACTGGGGACAATGCAGCTCTTTCTCTTCTAGATCAGCTCAGTATCCTGTTCATAGCTATGAAGCACTTTGATGTCTTTCGACAGAAAGATCTCTAGTAGCACTACACAAACAAATCACAGTGTAATTAGCATTAACAGAGCAGTGCAGAGAAGGTTACAAGACAATGGTCAGCATGGGATCAGCCTGGCTGTCTATTTGATTTTCATATAACGACAGCACACAAGTGAAAAAAATGCAGGGAAAACAGTGCAGGACCCCTGTGTTGCAGGTCTTGCAGGTACCCTGTCCCCTCAGCACAGCAGCTCCCTGTTGTCCTGCCACTGCCTTACAATGTCTGAGAATAGAAATGTAGCTCAGCATTTCACGCTGCTGGTGTGTTACAGGTTCGGACAGATCTGCTTGGTGCTGCTATTCTACACCCTAACCTAGATCCTATTGGATCTGAGCATGCGGAAAAGCAAAATCTGCACATTTAATTTCAAAACAAAAAAAACCACTTATAGAATCATAGAATGGTAAGGGTTGGAAGGGACCTTAAAGTTCACCTGGTTCCAACCCCCCTGCCATGAGCAGGGACATCTTCCACCAGACCAGGTTGCTCAGAGCTCCATCCAGCCTGGCCTTGAACACCTCCAGGGAGGGGGCAGCCACAGCTTCTCCGGGCAACCTGCGCCAGTGTTTCACCACCCTCATGGTGAAGAATTTCTTCCTAATATCTAATCTAAATCTGCTCTCTCTTAGTTTACAGACATGTCCCCTTGTCCTATCACTACACACCCTTGTGAAAACTCCCAGTCCATACTTCCTGTATGCCCCCTTCAGGTATTGGAAGGCTGCTATAAGGTCACCCTGGAACCTTCTCTTCTCCAGGCTGAACATCCCCAGCTCCTTCAGCCTGTCCTCCTAGGACAGGTGCTCCAGCCCTCGGATCATCTTCGTCGCCCTCCTCTGGACCCGCTCCAACACATCCATGTCCTTCCTATGTTGGGGGCTCCAGAGCTGGATGCAGTACTCCAGGTGGGGTCTCACGAGAGCAGAGTAAAATGGCAGAATCACCTCCCTCAACCTGCTGGCCATGCTTCTCTTGCTGCAGCCCAGGATACGGTTGGCTTTCTGGGCTGCAAGCGCACATTGTCAGCTCATGTTGAGCTTCTCATCCACTTCACTAGGAGATACATTTCAACTTCAAAGCTTCCAGACTACATGCTTCTTCTGAAATGTTATGTTTTCCAGATCTTTCTCTAGCACAAGACTCTTTGTTGGTATCTCCAAGGAGCTGACCTGGCTCAGATCATAAAACTTCTCAAAGCCACAGACCCTGCCCAGTTTGCTTTCCCTGTCAACATCAAGAAATGAAGCCTCAAGACTTGCAGGGAGGCCCTCTCCTAGAAGCAGGAGTCGTGCCGCTAAAACACAAACTGGAGCACACTAGCCCTCCTGGTAGTCTCCAGCATCCTGGAGAAGTGTTAAAGGTTACAATGCCTTGGCAGGCACAGACTTTGGTAAATTTATGGATTTTGTATCTAGCTGTACCACAACAGTGAATCTAACAAATCCAGGATCTCTAGTTGCCTCCTAAGTGAGCTAGTGGGACAACATGGTATCTATTACCAGAGTTCCAGTGAATACACCAAATCAGAAATCACATTAAAAAACTCAGTCCCAAACAATGTTTTCTGATGGAAATTTCTTGATGTGTTCTTAATTTATATGTTGTGTGTTGCAGCACTCTTGCGCTGAAGTTCTGTTCCTAGTACAAGTCACTAAGTCCCTCAGTATCAAGGCAGTGTAGAACTCATCCTTCCAAAACCATCCGTAGAAGACGGAAAATCAAATCTAGTCTTATTGTAATGACACCGACCTTCTTAGATGCTTGTTCTGGTGCTTACTTCTTCCAGGTATAAAGGCTTTCCCTACAAGCTGAAAACCTTGGAGGCAGCTGGAGCTCTGAATCTTTGTCATTAATAGAACAGTTTTCATTAAAATTCATAAAACTTGCCACTGCTTCCAGACCGATGTTATTTAATACAGGTTTACAGTCATTAGACATTGATGAATGCAGCAGTTACTTCCAAAAGAAACTATCTGCTGATACCAAGATTGCAGGACTCTTAGACCAATCATAAGCATCAAATAGAGACAATTTTTTAAATTAAGTAGGAAACTATCAAAGACATTTTACTTCACATAAATGGACACAGTCTTATTAATATGTATAATGCATTATAAAATCAATTTAATTTGCCTCCAACATTTTTCCAACTGAACAGGAAGCTTTTAAAACAACAATTATCTTATCACTTTGAATCTCATCTGCTGCTTGCAAGTCATGTTGTGTCTGAGCCAATCCTTTCATACAACTCTATCACTGGTAGGCAGTTATATTAAAAAATTGATAATGACCACTTCATTTTCCAGAATCTGTAATCATCTTGCTACATAATTGTGAATGCAGGGCAGGGAAGATGGGAAAACCCGGGTTTTGAAAACTTTAATAAAATCCCTAGGTTCTGGTGCTCACTTTTGTCCCTGAGGAGCTGCTGGAGAGTGTCCAGCAGAGGGCTACGAGGATGGTGAGGGGACTGGAGCATCTCTCCTATGAGGAGAGGTTGAGGGAACCGGGCTTGTTCAGCCTGAAGAAGAGAAGGCTGCGATGGGACCTAATAAATGCTTACAAATATCTGAAGGGTGGGTGTCAGGAGGATGGGGCCAAGCTCTTTTCAGTGGTGCCCAGTGACAGGACAAGGGGCAATGGGCACAAACTGAAGCATAGGAAGTTCCGTCTGAACATGAAGAAGAACTTCTTCACTCTGAGGGTGACGAAGCACTAGAACAGGCTGCCCAGAGTCGTTATGAAGTCTCCTTCTCTGGAGATATTCAAGACCCACCTGGACAGGGTCTTGTGCAGCCTGCTGTAGGTGACCCTGCTTCGGCAGGGGGGTTGGACTAGATGACCCACAGAGGTCCCTTCCAACCCCTACCATTCTGTGCTTCTGTGACTCTGTGATACCATTCTCTTTTCAATGTTAGCCCAGTTAAAAAAAGCAGAAATAGAACAGTCTGAACCTGGATTTAACATTACTGATGTTCCTCAAGATTCGTTTTCAACAAGTCTCCACATACACAAAGGGCAGTTTTATCTCCTCCAAGGTTTTACTAAATGAGGCATTAAGATGGACATGGGCTTTCTGTAAGAAGCTGAATAGCAGACAGTATGGTGAAGAGTCCAGTGGAAACTACTTCAAGATGCCGATGTTAGGAAGAAGCAGCACAGTGATACAGCTCATTGATTTACAAAACCGACTGAGGTGGCAAGGCTTGGAATAGAAAGATTTACCTAACATGTTATGGTGTACAACACAGAATGTGGACAAGGAAGTCAACATGGCGACTACTGGTAATCAACACGTATTTTCAAACTTGGCATGTAAATACCTAGCTGAAATTATTGCAAGAAAAGGGGCTGGGCACACAAAAGTTGTCTTAAGGTTCCAACTGCATGCAGCTCTGAAATTCAGGAGGACTTTTTACATGATTCATTTCTTTACTGTTTTCCTTTACCCATCATCTTTCTTGTTGCATCCTACCTTCTCTTTTCATTGCCATCGGGTCTAGATTTTTTTCTCCTTCACATCAGGTTACATCACTTTACTAGAAAGACTATTAGGACAAGTGTTTTTCCTATGAGGATACTCAAAAACTAAGCAGGTTGCCTAGTAAGGTAATAGGAAAACTCAACTGGACAAGGCCCAGAGGACCTTAATTCAGCTGCTGCTGTTCTGAGCTGCGCTGTGCCTAGAGACCTCCAGAGAACCTTTCCCACCTAAATTATTCCGTGAGTCTATGACCTTTCTTTTAACTCACAGAAGTATAGCCTTAGGTCTCTTACTCACCTGGTTGACCCTGGCTGCCTTTCTTGTTCAAATCACTCCGAGTGATTTCCAAGTCCCAAACTGTTTTTCTCCTTTCTCTCTACAGAAAGACTCTTGCAGTAAGAAAGAAAAGCCTGAAACTCACAATGAAAAACCAATGCTGGTATGTTTTCATATGAAACCAGTGCTGTATAGCGCACTCTGTCTCCACAGTTTAGTCCGTTTGAGAGTTTCAGTCTGTTTCCTACCATTATAACAGAGCTGCACTGATTTTTGCTTTGGCTGGTTTAAATGATCGTAAAGATCCCTGATGACTGCTGATTTAACTGACTCCAAGTCAAAGATTAGCACAGCTATAAAATTAATAAAAGTGTAATCTGCTATCCAACCTATTTGAAAGGTTATTTCACTCCATTATAACTGGAATCTTATATTGGTCAGGCACTAAAAAGAAACTAGATTACATTTATCAGGTACATTTACACATTTTTTGCTATAATTTTACAAAAAATGCAGTATTGATTAAAGACTACAATAGATCAAATGGAAATTTGATCAATAGTTCCATTAAGAAAAACAAAGTAAAACAAACAATTTTGAGAAGAGATTTCAAGGCCAATCCACATCCTCTTCATGAAGCATGCAAAGCTTACAATGAGTCTTCAAAAACTAAGTAGACTGTTATACATGGTTTAATCTAAATAAAAGCGGTATTAATTCAATTATGTTGTACATCTCCACAAAATAATCACACATTAAACTTCTGTGATTTGGTAAAGTATATAACAAGTATTGATGTATTATTATTATTGGAGCTTCTTCCAGGTATACAAAGTCTACATTCCAGAAACAAGCCATGAAGTCGCGATGAACAATAGATTATTGATTTTTTTAGGATAGAAATGCAGCATTTAAGAACTTGGAGAAGGAAACACAGGGATAATTCAGCCACTACATGGCCAAATATAGCTACCCTTTAAATTACAGAATTCACACTACTGACGTCCTGACAAACCTGACAGTAACTCCAGTAATAACTGCATCATTATTTCCAAGCTGCTTTAATCGTATTGCAGCATATTTTTGGGAGACCCCATCAATAATTACTGTAGAATCATAAAAAGTTAATAATGCTGTAAAATTATGGAAAGTTAATAAGTAATTTAAACTCATTTCAAACTAACAGCCTATCCCCCATGTGTCCTGTTACATCCATTCTCCCATTCATCTGCTCATGTGATCAGGTTGTAAAGGAAATGACATGAGAAAGAAGTGTATAGCAGGGTTTTGGGGCATGCTTAAAACTTTTGGGCAAAACAGCCTGGCTCTTTGCACTGATCCTATACAAACATGCAGAGTGTTCGCTGCAGGGCCACTGGAGACCACAGCCAGCCACAGGAGTCTAGCTATGGCTAGTCTGATGCAGATCTCAGTCCCAGTGAGTACTATAAAGCAAGAGTTACACACCATTATGAACAACCATTTGGTTTCCTGAACTGTGTAACAACTCTTTAAAAATCGACTGTGCTTAGTAAAATATTGATTAATCATTCATCTAACAAGCATTTTTAAAAATCTATCTGCAACAGAAATCTCGACCATTAAATCACTGTGTTTCAAGATGAAGATGCATCCTTATTCCTGACTCTTTAACTTAAAACCAGAGTGTTCCAGTAAGAGCTTATACAATTTATCATTGCATATTTATAGCAAAGTCACAGATATCCTATATCTTATGAAGCCTGAACTTCAGAATCAGAAGTATTGCTTTAGGCATGGCATCAAGCTGAAAGATAATCCGTGAAGACTTATGAACTCTGCAACTGAGGGTCAATCTCTAATCATTGTTGTTGGCAATCGTCATCATGAGTAATGATTTCGTGTGTGTAAGACTCAAGTTCCCATTCAGCATCACGTGCACAAGATGTATCAACTTTAAAAACATCAGTTCCCAGCAATACCACGCTCTCACATATTTCCTGCAAACATATCCGCATATGATCAATTTTCATATAGTCTCTGCAACAGCCCCCCTGAGTTCACAGCTGTGAACAAATATATGACACATCCAAAATTATCTGTGTAAACAGAGTATATGATCGGACTTTAGGAACGTGATCTGAGTACTTGTACTGTATTCAACTCCTCGCAGAAATGCCTGGTGAAATACACCACTGAAATGCCATATGACTATAAGAAAATATATCAGAGAAAAAATGTCTACTGCTAAAATGCTAGGGTGGGGGGATGGACTGAGAGGAAGTAGCATGCCTCCATTCAGACTGCCCCAGCAGTTGCAAAATGAATTATGAAACCTAAGATGCACCAGCCAAGTGAGTGAGAAATATGGAAACATACAGTCTCCTTTCTTCAGAAAGCTGTATTTTATTTTCTTTGTTGTCATGTTCTGCTGCATTCATAATAGCTTTATTTATTTTCTGTTACTCAGGTGTTGGTAACTGGATTCTCTGTTTATGCTTTTCAGAGAGAAGATACCACAATTTAGAAGCTATTTGCTTGCCACACAAGAGCACCAAAATGTTCTGTCAGCAGCCTGGGGAAGTTCCAGGCTGGTGCAATACCTTAGGTTTATAAAGGAAGCACAAGACTTGGCAGACTGATTCCTAAAGCTGGCCTTTAAACTCTCTTGGAATTTCTAGAGAGCAGAAAATGCCAATATTCTTTAAAAGCTAAATTGTTTGTACAAATCTGTTTGCTGTAAGACTGATCTTGATGACTTCACCCTTACAACATTGCTAAAACGTGACTCCTTCTAAATGTCTGGAGTGGCTGGTCCAGAGCCAGAAATCAAGTCCTTTGCAAGTCTGATGAAATTGGACATTATGCTTAAAAGATCTATTTTACTTTTGAAAATTCTCCTGATGTCAAAACTACTGTCAAAATGTTTCAATGGGTTTGATATTGCAAAATATGTTTTCAGCATCTTGCTTTCCCAGTTCTTTCCCACTGCTCAGTTCTGGGAAGGCTTGATTGTTGTACTTAGGGTTACTTAGTATGGATTTTTGAGTCCCTATTAGTTCCTTTCCACCCTTTTTAAAACTTCATGTAACCTATGCAAATTAAGTATGGTGCTAAATAAACCCAGGGATATTGCTACAGACCAAAGAAAAATCATATGTGCACAGATGCAGTTGTGTTACAGGAGTCAATAACACGCTAATGCAATGCACCAGCAACGATCTCCAAATTTTCATATATCTGAGCAAATTGACAGCTCAACATTCTGTGCTTGGGAGAGAAAATACAAAATACATTCTCTCTTGGGAGAGAAAATACAAAAAACCTTCAGGTCTTTGAAGTATGTAAACAAAAAAAAAAAAAGTAATGCATCAACTGCTCCACCATAATCTGCAAGAAACATAAAAATCTAAGTATACTTCTGACAAGAAACGAGGGAAATAATCCAACAGTAATTTTCACTGACAAAATCACCCTGTTCCCACAGGGAGACAGCTGCTCTCAGTCCATTCTCCACGCAGCTGGTACTGACATTGGGGTTGCCTGGCACAGGTGTAGGACATTGCACTTGGCCTTGTTGAACCTCATGATGCTTTTGTCATATGTATTTTCACATTGCTATCTATTCGTAGCCTAATTACAGGTGTCCAGTCATTGCTGGAAATGCCTTCTGTTTTACAAACCTTCAAACATGGCTTGTAAAGTTCTGTACATAAAATACAAAAAACTTACATGAATAGCACCTGGATTTATAACCAATTTTCTTAAATTCTCTATACAATCAATTCTGATTGTATTGAGAGTTCTTCTAGCGCTGATCTACTAAAGCTATCAATTTTTTTTAAAAAAACTTACAAATTGACAAAATGGATTTCTACTTGAAAAACAAAGCAAATTCAATCTCCCTACCTGCTGCATAATTAAGAATATCCTTCTCTTACAAACCTAGTTATATAGACCAACATATTATAAATTGCAGTAGTTCTCAAAAGTGTTAACTAGTTTCAGGGCACAGTGAAACAGATAAAGCAGTAAGTTCACATTTTTCTCTACTATCAAATGCATTTTGTAATTACTGATAAAGACAAAGAATTTTTGGTATCTTTAATCTCTTCCTTGAAAACTGGACCACATCCATTGATGCAAACCCTAAGATGTTATTCAGGCTGTCAAAGGGATTATTTATTATGGGATAAAGAAGGAGAATACAAAATAAGCTTCAAGTGTCTGCAAGCAACAATACAATCCTTCTTTCATTTATGTTTTAAATAAAAATGCAGTAAAGCAGCTAATCCCTCTTGGACAGTCCCTTAATGTTAATTTTAAAATGTCCTCAAGAAGCTAAGGAGAATCAAATAGTAATCTGCTTTTTTTCCCGTTTTGGCCACGAGTTTTCAGTGCTTTTCACCTAATTCTGAAAACATCTAGAAGAATTATAATTTGAAAAAATTTTTATTTTATAGGCAGGTAATATGAAAGCTGCCTAGCAATTCAACAAAACTAATCTAATGTTCAGGAGACACCTATTCACTGAGATTAAGCCAATTTTACAATATGGAGTTATCCAGTCATCTGGTACAAACAAGGTGCATGGTGAAGAGACAAAAAAAGGAAACAATAAGGAATGACTGGCAAACGGGGAACATAAAGAGACATTTAGAAAGAGCAACAAACAGATATGTGTGCTGACTGAATAAAATAATAAACAATGAATCCTAAGACACAGAAGGGGTGAAGCATGGGGATTATGCAGAAACATCACCCTGCAACAAGAGGAGCTTCTCCGAATTTGCACAGCATCTGTCACCATCAATTCACACAGCTGGTCTAACTAGAGCATCTAATGACAGACAGTGTACACAACACCAGCACATGACATGTCCCTTGGGGCATTTTGTCCTCACAGCATCCCAGTGGAGCCGCGTAGCACTACTGCTTGCATGGCACAGATGGAGAAACAAGGCACAGGCTTTCAATGGCTATGTGCAATAGATCTATAGCAAGGGAAAGGGCTGAGCTGGCACACACAAACCACTGGAAAATCCTTGTTTTCTGCCTCAGCAGGAAACAAAATCAAAAAGCCCCACATGGTGGATACTGGATACGGCTACAGAACAGAGTCACTGATTCTTGCAACTATTTGGAAGTTAGTTCAACTTGGGATGCCATTTTAGTTAATGGTTATATTAAAATCTGCCTGGAATTTTCTGGCATTTTCTAGAAGAACTGGACATTACCTCATCAAAATTAAAACCTGTATTTTGAATATCCAAAACTGCAATCCTATGTTCACAAGCCCATTATACACTTTTAATCATATTATTAAAGCTCTAATACAATCATCAATTTCTTCTTATGAGATAAATGACCTTTTTTTTGAAGAAACACAAATAGAAAGTCACTCCCAATACATTCTAAGCCTCTTTCAAATGTCACTTTGAGGACCACAGAGAAAAAGACATTTCATACTCCCCAAACACTGGTCAAAATTAGAGGGCAGCAGTACATCCAAATATGCAAAATCTTTGAGTTTTTAGAACACCTGAACAAAAAATTAGAACAAAAAAGTGCCACATGTCATGACTGGTCTAAATTCAGTTATTTTTCATAGCTCCCTAAACTCTGCTGTGATGCTGGTGACAAACAGGCGTTCAAGAGGCAGGCACTTTTCCCTCTTACACAAATGATTTCAGTATTGCAGAAATTCTCCTGCTAAAGAGTAGTTCAGCTGTTGGCTTGACTACATGAAATACTGGCAGGAAAATGTAGGCAGGCAGAGAAAGAATGCCTTCCTTCTGGTGCTTCTGTAGGTTGTAGCGTTTTTTTTAATTATGTTTAAATGATATTTGAAGATGATTCAATCTGTCCAAAACTAAAATAGCAAAAAGTAAAGGAAAATTTACACCACTGACTGTAGAAACAGAGATCCTATGAGAATCTAACATACCTACAGTTCAAACCAAAGTTTGCATCCGAACAGATGTAAGACTAAAGCTTTGTATTTTGCAGCATTTTAAATTTTATTCACAGGGAGGAAGGGAAGAAGAATTTTTTCTTACAAAATCTTTAGTTCTTTGCAATGCACTATATATTGAGCCGTCAAGAAGAAACAGTTTCCACTCTGCCTGCAAAAGGTTTCCTGAGGGCAGAACAACAGATTTAGTGTGAAAAAGTAGGATCTTCAGATTATGGAGCTTGAAACATCCAATGTTTTAAGTTTTGATAGTGTTGTTTATTTGAGTTCACCCCTATTACCTTGTCAAAGTCAAGATTACAATAATCTACAATAAAGCACAATGTGGCACATATATCAGTCATATTAAAGTCACTCGGTATTCAGTAACTCTTTGATCAGTTCAAGACAATTTAATTTAATCTGGTGTCAGAAAATTGCAGTGTTTTCATGTGCGAAGAAAAACCTCAGATGAACCTGACTCCTTTAGCAGTAACTGTACTTGAAAACAAATCCTCAGATAACTCACACCCTAAAACAACTCAAGCCCTCAAACCAAGATTTGTAGTGTGAGAAGATGGAGGAGGAAAAAATAAGTACAAAGCACCACATGAGCAGAATGTCCAGAATAAAGTTCTTCTTGTATTATCTAGAAAGCCATTATAGTCGTAACTGCTGTTGCCTCAGAAGAGATGAGAGGGCTTTCCTCTGGAGAAAAAAGAAGTGTTGCTTGTGTACTGCTTCTTTAAAACCTACCATTCAGACAGACACAATGGCTCAAAAGTTGTTAGCATGCTTTCACATATAGTTGTGAAGATGCTGTTCACTCACAGTATGTAACTATCCTTCCAAACTGCTATTAGAAAATGCAGTTATCAGACCGTGTTACACTTCCCTGTCACTAATGATAAGCATCAAATACACTGCAAAAGCAAGTAAAATCACTTTGGCACACTAAATTTAAAGCCAGACTGTACTCAGTTCCTCCACACTCCTCTCTAGCATGAGTTTTGTCCTAGAAAGCTAATACCCAGCACAGGATGAAGAAAGACAGAAAAAGACCACAGTGCCTGAAAAGCACTGCTAGATCAAGACCTCAGGGTAGCTCACTAGTCCCCTTGGAAGAGAACTGGGATTCACCAGGCATTACACTTCTCCCACTTCTACACCTGATGTTGCCTGAGTCTGAGGAAGCCTAGTTGTTCTGACAATTTATTTCTTGCCTGCAGAAAATTGGGCCACGTGTACAAAACACACTTCCAGCAGTCGTGATTTTATTTTTCACCACCTTCAACCAGTACACATATGGATGTTACATGGAAGGATGCAACATAGCACTCCTTGGACCAAACCTTGCAAAGCATTGCTGCAAAATAATGAGACAGCTGTGCTGAAGCATCATTAAAGATGTTTCTGAAAGCACTCTGTCATGCATGTCCTAGCAGGTGAAGAAGGGAGGAGATGCTCCACAAAGAGTTTTGGCAACAAATGCCACCGTAAGTCAAAGGTATGTGAAAAAGAGAAAACATGAGAGAAATTTTTTCCTGTCACCCCAGATGCTTGCCTGCCCGCAACCCATAACACCACTTTAGTCATCAGTCCTGGCCATCAACAAATACTCAAACAGGCTGCTGGCATAAATCCAGAGCACACCAACAGCTTGGAGCTCTGTAGCCTTTGCTGCATTTTCTGGGTCCATCATTGACTCCAAAGGGTTCTGGAAGCAACTAGAGTAGGGTATCTTGCTCTTTGCATTTCTGTTGTGCCTGGCAAGATCATGGAGCGGATCCTTCTGGAAACGATGGTAAGGCACATGAAAAATAAGAGGTGACTGGTGACAGCCAGCACGGCTTCACTAAGGGCAAATCGTGCCTGACAAATTTCATGGCTGTCTATGATGGGGTTACTGCGCTGGTGGATAAGGGAAGAGCAACTGACGTCACCTGCCTGGACTTGTGCAGAGCAACTGATGTCACCTGCCTGGACTTGTGCAAAGCATTTGACACTGTCCCGCACAACATCCTTGTCTCCACACTGGAAAGACATAGATTTGACAGATGGACCACTTGGTGGTAAGGAATTGGCTGCACAGTCCCACTCCAAGAGTTGTGGTCAATGGCTCGCTGTCCAAATGGGACACCAGTGACCACTGGCATTCCTCAGGAGTCAGTACTGGGGCCGGTGCTGTTTAACATCTTTGTTGGCAACATGGACAGTGGGACTGAGTGCACCCTCAGCAAGTCCGCTGACAACACCAAGCTGTATAGCGCGGTTGACACTGGAGGGATGGGATGCCATCCAGAAGGACCTGGACAAGGTCAAGAAGTAGGCCTGTCTGAACCTCACGAGGTTCAACAGGGCCAAGTGCAAGGTCCTGCACGTGGGTTAGGGCAATCCCAAGCACAAGCACAGGCTGGGCGGAGAATGGATTGAGAGCAGCCCTGAGGAGCAGGACTTGGTTGACAAAAAGCTCAACAAGACCCGGCAACGTGGGCTCACAGCCCAGAAGGCCAACTGTGCCCTGGGTTGCATTCCCAGCAGCGTGGCCAGCAGGGCGAGGGAGGGGATTCTGCCCCTCTGGTCCGCTCTGGTGAGAACCCACCTGGAGTCCTGTGTCCAGCTCTGGAGCGCTCAGTACAGGAAAGACATGGCCCTGTTGGAGTGGGTCTAGAGGAGGCCACAAAGGTGATCCAAGGGCTGGAGCACCTCTCCAATGAGGAAAGGCTGAGAGAGTTGGGGCTGTTCAGCCTGGATAAGAGAAGGCTGCAGGGGCATCTTATAGCACCCTTTCAGTACTTAAAGTGGGCCTATAAGAAAGCTGGAGAGGGACTTTTTACAATGACATGGAGTGACAGGACCAGGGGTAATGGCTTTAAATGGAAAGAGGGTAGATTTAGACTCGATATAAGGAAGAAACTCTTTACTGTGAGGGTGCTGAGGCACCAGAAGAGGTTGTCCGGAGAAGCTGTGGCTGCCCGCTCCCTGGAATTGTTCTAGGCCAGGCTGGACGAGCAACCTGGTCCAGCAGAAGGTGTCCCTGCCCATGGCAGGGGGGTTGGAACTAGATGACCTTTAAGGTCCCTTCCAACTTAAACTGTTCTATCATTCTACAATTCTAGTTAACAACTGTCAGCAGCTAGCAGCATTGCAGCTAGCAGCATCAGTCCTCATGGACCAGGTGCTGAATGGTCCATACATTGCTCAAAGCAGTGGCACACGCCAGCTGAATGTGGAACAAAACTGGTCTCATTTTGCTCTTACATGTGAACTAAGGCTGAGCGAGAGCCTCCTGCAGGCTCCTTTCACTGATGCTGGCTGCAAGCAATGCTGCAAAGGTGGAGCGTATTAGTCTCCTAATTAATTGCTTATGTGTTTAACAAAATGTAATATATCAAAGCTTCATAAACATTTGGTGACAAATGCCAGACTGTAATGATACCTCTTATAATACAATAAAGAACCATCCAGAAAGCTGCCTGCATTATTCGGGAGAGGGACTCAGATTTGATAAGTGGCTAAAAATTAGTTTAATGATTCCCTATTTAGCCATTAAATCTACTTGTAATGTGACATTGTGTTTCTAATTAGGGACTGAAAATGTTGATTTAACATTTCTGTCATTACAGATTAGACATCACGTGCTATTTCTGTATTATTAAAAAGTTCATATTCTGAATATAAAAAGTAATTTGTAGAGTCAGGCTTAGGGTTTAAGTTTTTATAATGAGCTATTCATCTTCAGGTCAGGTTTCATAATAAGTAACTGCTACAAGTCTGTTGAGTGTGAGGAAAATGAAATGGAAAAAACGGAAATGCGAATAACTGCTGCAATTATAAGTGTCACATTTGTACAGACTGAAGCATAATGGCATTTAAAATGTCCAAACTGTTTGGGACACCTCTTTTCCACCACTGCCATCACAACTTCTTTGAACGCACACTGCATACTGAGCGGCTAGCAAATATCTACTGGCAGGGCATCTGACATGACAACCAAGGCTCAGCATCTTTTTCTTGAGAGCAAATACCTCATAACTTTTAATCATAGGACCACACTTCATGCAAGACAGTGGGGGAGGCAGCACATTCTGGGGAACAGGCTTACGATAGTATTTACTGACCACCTCTTTTCCTACCCATGATCACCTAACATGTTTGCTGCTATTTTGTTTTTGCATGGAAACATGTTATCATGAAAGCAGGCAACATTATTTTCAGCTGTCCTGCATGCACCTTTAGCAATTGCAGCAAAGTGTCACACAGCTAACCAACTCTCCTGTTTGCTTCAAGGCTACAAGAATAGGGCCCATCCTAACCCAAGCAATCCAGCACAGGGCTTGGCGTCTGGGCTAGTACATCTAAAATGCACTTCCTTTAGTCTCAGAAGCATGGCAGTAGGAAAAGAAAAACACCTCCACTGTGCCTTAAGATTTACAGGGACTTTTCAGACCGAAAACATGCTATCAATCCTCTCGGCATTCCCAGCAGGAAATTAGATTTCCTGTTGTTTAACACTACAGTGCTTGACATAAGTCTATGAATTTGCAGTTTCAGTGATGCTACATTAAACATCTATACTATGGACAAAGAGGGAAAGGAATACGCATTTTCATCAAGCGCAGCAGTGAGAACATCTTTTCCGATGCTACCTCTCTGCTTATGACTGATTTTTAATTTAAAATTGTGTTTTCATCAGCAAGGCAAGTATATGAAAGGACAAGGGAAGTACACTTATGGGGCAAAATATTCTTTTCTCTTCCTCCTGTAAAAAGATTTATTCTTATATTCATGTCAGTCTTGTCTACAGGAAGGACAATTTATATCTCTGTCATAGGCTGCCAGCAAGGCTCATCATTCATACATTTAGAGGACTAAAAACCTTCAGAGCTGTGTTTTTAAGCAATAAATTTTAGACATCTCATTCCTGATGGTGTTTATGTGGTTTCTTTGGATCTTCTTGCTGGTTTTGCCCCATTTTTAACCTTTTTTTCTCTAGCTGATGCAATAAAGTAGTGACCCATTTTCTCAGTATAAACTTTCTGTTCCACCTGAACTGAAATCAGAGCTAAGTGTTGCTTCCTAAGCCTATGAACCATTAGACTGTAAGCTCAGACAATTTACTTAAACAAGGTCTAGTCCTTGTGAATTAGCAAGATGGATATAAGTCTGAGGAAAAACGGGAAGATGAGTGTTGGGGTTGATGTAGCTTGAGAGTTAGCACGACTAGGCCGCTTAAGCAAAACAGTTAGCATAACTGAACAGGCCGCTGGAAAGGACAGCTAAGAATAGCCATTGAGAAAGTTCTGATAGTGCACATGATGTGGGTTAGCAAAAACACGATGTGTTCAAGGACGTGGAGGCAGCCTGTTGCTATTAGCGTTAGTGCATAGTTACCAATCATAAGGGAATACGGGGTGTGTGAACAGCGCGTGATTTATGTCTGTAGCCTATCCGAATAAGCGTGATCGCGTGTGCAGATATGAAAAATGTATATAACCACGCAAGCAGACCAATAAATCGAATCGACTGTGCATTGTACCAATGTGTGAGAGTCATTCCTGTCCGTGCACAGATGCTGAAACTCAGCAGATGAGCAATCACCGGCTGGTGATCTACACCTGCAGCTACTGCCTGTTCTTTACCAAATATCACAGGACTAGCTGGCAAATCAGGTTGAGACTAGTCTTGAAAACACAGCATCTACCTGTTCTTGCATGTTTGTACCTAAGATCTGGCTAACTCACGCAGGACTGTTTTCAGGAGGACTTGATGGCACTGAGTATGAAGATGGATATTCATGCTATCCAGTAAGAAAGTGTTCTTCCTTACAAGAAGGCCAACAAATGACTTAATTCCTGCAGGGCAGAGCTGCTTTCTATGTAGGCTTGGCAACTGAATGCTGCACTCACCTCAACAAAGATGAAGCAGGGGATGATGGAGTAACTTCTCTGGGTATTGTTTCCTAAAGCCATTTCTCATCACTCTTCTTGGGGAGGCACTGTTCAAAACTTCACCATCCTGAAAAAGAAAAAACAAAGGTGTTTCAGTATGTTTTCTTTTTTTTCGAACTCCACATTTAACACAATGAGGTTTGTAACATGGAGCACTGACATATTCGACCAGGGATACAGACTAAAAAGAACATCAAAGTCTTAACTTGTGGTCATACAAAATAACCTAAGAATGCATTCTCTTTGCAGCCCAAAGGCAAGAGACAGACATAGGTTACAAGATACATCATCTACAGAGCAAAGAACAATGAGGAATACAACTGTTTCCTTAATTACAATCCACTCCCAAGCAAAGACTTATTCCCCAGGACTGCAAAATCATTTTCAGCCCACTGTCCTGCCTACAGTATGTTTTAAATCAAGCAGTTTTGGTAATTGACTTGTGAACTTGTACTTTAAAAGATACACTTACAGTATATTAATTGTACACGTAATCAAAATGTTTATCTGCATGAAGTCTCACCTGCTCAAGATGACAGCACGTCTTATGCACAAAAAAATCCTAACAAGCAAATATAACAAAAATGCAATGAAGGACTTGGCCCTTGTTGCAGAGCCTTTCTAGCCTGCTATAAATTCGTCCATTAACCCACAAAACCCTACCTGCTTAGCATTACTTCAGGCTACTGACTATTCTAATTAACCTTATGATGCTCTGGGCTAAGACACTTCATCTTTTTACAGCACAAAAAGTATGAAAGGAGAGAACAGAATACTAACATGGAGAATTTTTACTGTGAGTGCATGCACTTTTCTGTACACGTGAGGTAACACATCAAGAAGCTAAGTCTGGTTTAAATGATTTTAGAGCGAGGAATAGGCTAGCAGGGAAAATGGGGCTGGAAAAGCAGCGTGTACTCCAGAGCTGCCAGGTGCATGCTTGCACAGAGCATGAGACACAGAAGAGAATGGAAATCCTTCGCTATCAATTTTAATGTAAGCACATCAAGCAAGAGCACAGATTTAGGTGGGCCTGACCTCACTTCCAACACTCATGCAGAACACCTGCTCTGATCATCAGCATCTCCAAAGACCAGGGCCAGGGCATGAAGGTGGTGAAAGCTGCTGTATTTTCCAGCGGATGCTTTGCACAACATCTTCCCCCAGCTCTTTGACCTCACTGGCATCTGGGTGGCAATTCAGGCCTTGGCATATGGAGCCTGTAAGGTTCATGACGGGGTCAGTGCTTTCTCACCAGCTCTCAGCAGGGTTACTACAAGAAATACTATTACCAGAGCACTGAGTTCAGCAGAGGTTATGAAGCCTGACTGAGGAGCTGGATCAGCTGGCAGTGCTTGCCACCTGCACCAGGATGCAGGCTCTTGGCTTGCCACCTATGAACTACTTAATGTAGTTCTTATCTCACCTCCTCACAATTTGACTCAGAGCTGTAAAATACACAAGGTACACAACAGTTTTGGTAATACGGTTCTAGGCACAGCAGAACTTTAGTGACTCCAGTGAAGCCACATCCTCTGTCAGAATGGCTTCCGAACTATTAACCATTAAAAAATGCAGTTCCAGGTCAAACAAAATACTCAGGAAATGATACCTGTGACACACTTCAGACACTCCTAACCTACACTGTAACACAGTTCCGAAATACAAATATTCTGAATTCAAATTACCTGTTTTTCCAAACATACTTCAGCTTTACTTATGAGATAAAATGGGCTTCATCTTAGAGGTTAGTGTCATTGTTATTCAAAAAAAAAAGACAAGCTAATCTAAACCCATTTTTACTGTGGAAAAAAATTCCACTCATTCATTTTTTAACAGCATTTTTCATACTGCCAACTCTTGTGCCATATGGCTCTCCCTTTAACTTGGCAAACATTGTGCCTAGTAGAATACTAGGTTAAAGAGTTGAAGCAGCTTACAGAGCATTATTCCACTTAACTCTTCTTGTATCTGGAGATACAGTGTCAGCACCTTTTGCTGTAAATCCTGTTTTTCAAAAGGCTTAGTGCAAAGATGTTAATTCATCAGCACCTTCATGAATGCTTTTCCAGCTCAAACAAGAAATACCCAGTGTATTCCATAACACTGTCGTGTAACTTCAAGCTGTGCCTTCAGTTCCAATTGCTGTGATGGCTGTATGTTCCTAACCAAAGCAGAGGGCTGCAAGGCAACCCAAGAATATAAAAAACACTCTCAACAGATGACTGAAAGCAACTGCACAGACAAGCAAAGAAGCTGAGGGTTCTCAGTAGTCATATAAAATTGCCCAATTTAATGCTAGGGGGCTTTTGATGTCATAAATATGTATCACTATATCTGTTCTTTCAAGCTTATTGCGCACCACTGGTTTAAAAAAAACTGCACTGCCTATGGGAAAGCATTTTACACGTCAGCTTCTCCCCTATGTGATGACACATTTGTGTCAGACATAAGTAGTAAGAGACCAAATAGCTGGCTGATCAAGCCAGCTAATTCCCAGACTGTGGGAAAACTCTCAGCTAGCCTGTCCTTGCCACAGCAGATCTTTTCACTGCCTCACTTGACAGAAGAGTAAAGGGGAGGAACAGCGTGATCTTGGTGGGAGGACCATCTTTTGTCTCTCTGCAGCTGGCAATGAGTCCTCTAGGGACACAGACAGCAAAACACACATCACAGCAATCCCTAGATGCTTCAGTCTGCAGAGCAGCCACAGATAACCCACTTTTCCCCAAAGAATTAGGGAATCATAATGAGACGTAAAACAAGTGTTCAGTGACAGTCCTGTTTTATAATCCATGAAGATCTCTCTGCATTGAGCAAATTTTCATAGTGCAAAGCCTCTGACCAAAGCAACAGCAAATTACAGCTACAGTATCAGCATCTGGTATTGCCTTCTCCATTCTTTATTTTTGTCATTTTGACTCAATTGTTAAGGAACTCAGGTTAGCAAAACTATAAGAGGCTTTTTAGATCCCACTAGCTGTAACCTTGTAAGGCCTGGTCTGTCAGCATTGCATCAAAGCAGAATTGGTCAAACCTATTCTAACTAATTAGGGACCACCATAGAGGGAATATTAACAATCTGGAGATCTGGTATTATGAGATGCTTCTACTCTTGAAACAATACATATAACTGTATAACACAACATTTGTGAATTAATTTGCATTAGTTAGTTCTCATCTTGTTCAATTTACCCCACATGCATTTTCAGAAAGCCCCTAAACTACAGCATAGGTGGTTATTGTCTGATATCTCCTGGGAGAACAAGCGAAGACATAGAATATACATAAGTGAATCGAAAATTAACTGAAAAGGACAGCAAAGAAAACAGAATTCAAGCTGAAGAGATTTTCTTGCCGCAGGGGTCCATCCAGGGGAAAATGAAGAATGAGAGTCAGAGTGGAGAAAAGAAGAATGTTCTAAAAAAAGGTATTTTCTTACAGGTTACTAACCAGCAGAAGAATTTCTAAAAGCCCCATTCAGGTATTTTCGAAAGCTTTTTATGTGAGTACGTGGCAGACAGTGAAAAGGACATATCTAGGACAAACCAGCATTTGCAGAGCCTTTGTAGTATAACTCCTGCAGCACACACAGTACAGCTGATCATTGTTCTGCTATCAGTGCTCAAACCAATTAATTTCTTGTCCGTTCCTCAGGAGAAAGTGGTCACCCTTATGTTTTATAAACTATGTCCTGCAGAGGTGAGAAGATCAACATTATGGCTTTACTTATTGCTACAGTGGACGTCTGGCCACCTGTGGAAAATATTAAAATCAACAATCCAGAAAACTTAAGAGGCAGCATTTATCATGATTTTAAACCCATGTTTCATTCAATCAGTACCAATGCATGTTTCTTTTGCCCTTAGCTCAGAGACTGCCAGCTTGAAATGCAGTAACTGCTGCGCAGACTAGGACAGTAGCACAGCCACTGCCACACGTGGGACAACACTTTGCTGCAGAATCCCAAATCTGCTCAGACCAGAGGTGAGGAGAGCAAGTACTGCTCATTTGGTACCAGGATGTGATGCAAGCACAAAAAAATGGATTGGATTTCCTGTCCCTCTTCATCTAGACAGTTTCATGATCTTTTCAGTCGCAGGTAACGTTCTGTTTCAAAATAAAATGTAAATGTTCTACCAGAAGGAACACACCTGTGGTATTTCTGTACCAATGTTAAAGACACTTCAAATGCAAGCATTCCCCCATTTGTAAATTAGTTTAATATTGCATTAACAATTTTCAACCCCCTTTTGGCAATTGTCTTCAAATTATAAAGATCTCCCCTCTCATTAAAACATGAATTCTATTTACTAGTTAAAAAAAAAAAATCACTAAAACTTCTGCATCAAGGATCAATTTGCCCACCTGAACCACAAAATTGCGTATGTCAAACCTCCATTCAATTAAGAAAACAAATTCAAACTAATGCCACTGCTGAAGATCATTATCCCAGCTTTTGCAAAGAACTGTATCATTATAACCATTATTTATTACACTAGCTCTTACAGATCCCATTGTAAAGCAGCCCTCTATTTCCTGTGGGGGAAACAGAGCCAGAAACAGTTGAAGCAATTTGCCAGACATCACACAATGACTCAATGTCTAGGCTGAAGAAAGACATATTATTCTCAGACTCCTGTCAAATGCTTTATCCACTTGACTATACAGCCTCTACACCTGAAATGTACTTGCTAATTCCTGCACAAGAACTACATAGCTTTTATTACACATTTAAGTAATAGAGGTTTCCCTTTGCTTGCTACTGAAACCGTGACAGAATGCACATCACAGCTCTGCACAAGAACCCATCAAACACACACAAAGACTTGACAGCCTCACAATATCCTCGCCATGCAACTTCACTCCTGCCATGTCCAATGGTCCCTCACTATCCCCACGCAACCCTGTCATGAACATGCATGTGATTTGGAACAGCTTGCAACAGGATAATAGTAGCTTAAAATGTCTTTCCCAAAGTTCTTTTCCACATAAACCTAACCAATGCATACAAAAGGGCCTAAGGACTGAAAGGTAAGGTTTTCCTGCAAAAGGCAGTCATGGCCATGTAACGTTTTCCTGGCTGAAGTACAGACATTTTTCGTGTTTTCAAAGTAATCAGAAACACTGAGTAGTGGCATGAATCATTCCAAAATCCAAACTGTGTGAGGAAAACCCAAATGACATTGTAACACAAAGACCTGTTTATGATTTGGATAGTCTGCCTTGCATCGAAACATAACACAGACTGTTTGCTTGGTGTTATTGCATAAGAATACTAAAGCTAAGAAAATAGCATCAGATCTGCAACAATTAGAAGGTACCAGACAACTGGCACCCAGTTTGCTGTCTCAATGAGCAAAAACACAATGGTTTCAATCTACAAACAAGAAAGTTATCTTTTGGATCAGGTTGCCCTTGATCTGTGGACAAGTTCATACACACAATGGAGCTTCGGCAAGAGGGAAGACACTCACCCTGCTCTAGCTTCCCATCATCAAGGAACTCTTTAGCCCATCCACTGTGAACTGAGAGACAAAGCGTCACTGACACCATGGCCATCAGACCAGTAACATGGTGTCAGACTGATGACACTGTACGTCCAAACTCTAACATGTTTGAGTCACACTTGATTATTACTTGTTAACTGACAGACTGCTTAGTAGCTCATCATAAACAAATGTGTGATCTAAGTTTCAATACTTGCCTGGAGTCTGTCTGCCAAAGCACTCCCAGGTCAGCAGCAAGACCTCCTACTCTGCAAGAACACCTAAAAGAGGAGCTGAGCAGATAAAGCAGGAGCTCAGTTTATTGGATCTAGATCTCACCACACAACAAAATTTATTATAAATTTCCCTAACAGCATAAATGCCTGGTTTCTACTTAAGCTACGACCATTCTAAGAGATTGACGTGTCAGTGAAAATGCTTCTCACGCATGTCTCCATAGACTCAATGACAAGAAACTAATTACATATCACTAATGATAGCAAGTAAAAGAACAAGAAGTCCACCACATATACACAAAACAAGCCCACACATGTTCAACATCACAACAGACAATTTTGCAGCATTTGAGTATTAAATCAGAAAAGCACTTTCTCTGATGAGAGTTCTGACCTTTTTCTGCTAGCAGAGGTCACATTTTAACATTTCTGCATTCATACTAGCAAACCGTTTTATGGCAAACAATGATACCTAAGTTATACAGTTCACAGCACATCTGAAACGATGACCCTTGATACAAACCCTACTTTGTTACAAAGAAAGAAACAGGAACAGCTGGATTCCTAATCTACCAGTCTCTTGAAAATGTGTTGCTGAATCCCTGGTGGCAAAGCAGGATTTGATCCACACAAGAAAGTAACACCTTTAAGAGTTCTGTTAGGGATGTTTTCCCTTCCTCCTAGCTTCATGTGGAAAATTATCCTGTGTCTGAGTGATAAGCAGCAGTATTAAATCTATAGACAGGCAGACTGATAAGGGCTCTGCACCACTTTTCAAGAGGGCTCAAGTGTTATGTCAGCATGGCAGAGGCCTCATCACAACTTCTCACTGCAGGCAGACAGGTGAAATCCCAGCACCACAGCTGCTAGTGACAAAATTTACATTGATGCCACTCGGCCAGAAATTCGTGGATGTTGTCTCAGTAGAACCCAAAGCATAACTGTGTAAACATCAGGTATCTGCATGCTAACATCCAGGAAGCCAAACAACATGGCCACATGCCTTATTTTGAACTACCTCACACCTGCAAACCTTCCCTTTTCTGCAGGTCTGAAAGTGGTCTGAAAGTGGTCACGGTCAATCCGTGAATTTCATTTGGTGAGGCAATGAATCCCTTACGAAAATGTCCAGTATATCAATTACTCAGTGTTTGCTTTAAAGGGTACCCACTAAACTGTACTGTCACACCAGCAAAACCATATGAATAAGAAGTTTAACCTACTATAGCTGATGACGCTTCTCTCTTCCTTGCAAAAAGATCAGCAGTGCATGATAAATGAAGAAGGAATCTGATGATGAGATGCATTAGGAAATTCTTAAACAAAAGTAACGAGCAGTTTCTGGGAAAAAAAACAAACCCAAACCACTGAATTTATCCATGCAGTTAACAGGATTGATCCTGCTCCTAACTTTCATTTAACTCAAAAAAGTTAATTGTTCTAGGGCTCATTTCATCCTTAAAAACATTTAAGTGATTCTGAATGAAATAGTTGTGCATTATCTTAGGCAAAAGACTATTTCTGGCCTTTATTCATCCATCTGAAGGCACGTCCTCTTGATTTAGACTAATTAATTCGCCTTGGGAGCTTCTCTGAACAAATGCAAAAGGCAGCTGGTAATTTCTTTTACTTCTAACTGGTTAAAACACCATGTATCTTTAAGGACATTTATAGCAATAAACTGCCAGGTGTGGTCAGCAATGAAGTAAGAGTGCATAGACATAAGGAACTCTGAATTCCAGAAATTAGTAATATGATTAGTTTAATGAAAATATTGCAGTCTGTAGTTCCAGAAGTAACATATTCAGGATCCAGAACTGCACTGATTGATTTAATTCATCATGGGCTTGAGACACGGATACTCTATTTAACGCTATGCTAAATCACCAGTCCTAAAATACTGTATAGAGTTCTAATTTACTGTCTCATTTGCACAACCTACGAAGAAAATGATAAGACCCATTTTTATTTACAGCTGACAGTCTTGCAAGGCTCAGGCTGGAACGAAATATTAAAGTATGACCTCCCCGATATTTCGGATACTATCATGAAGGGCTTGTGACTGAACTTCACTCCTTGAAACCAACTCCACTGTGTTTGGTGCCTCTCCATGCAAAGCACTGACAGGCACTGAGCAAACTCTGGACAGTTTCAAGCGGTAAAAAACAGAGCAGTCTTCTCCTCAGGCTCTTACCACAGTTAACTGGTGGAAAAGGAGAAAGACATTGAAGAAAAAGAGGGAAACAAAAGTAAACCTTATATTTTATAACACCAAGCTGTGGATTACACAGGGTAACAACACAACAGTGCAGAGGAGAGGAAAACTGGATGAGCAATGGAAAAACTGCTACAGGATGGAAGGCAGAAGAGGAAAACAGACAAGTTTTGCCTGTGATGGGAAACCACAAGACTGAAAATTTTATCTACTCTAATAAAGGGGTAACAACACAATAGATTCTAAAAAACACTTCTCCTTTCCCCTCCCACACTTCTTAGGGTTTTGCAGAAGAGATTTTAACATTAATAACATAATTTTGAAGTATTAAAATAATTAATTTTAATATAAGAAAAAAATTGTCCAGAGAAATTCCCCTCTTTCAGATGAAAACTTGTACTCTACTCCAGAAAACTGCTAGTGTTGAGATTTTTTTCTTTTCAAAACATCTTTAGTCAGCGGTCCTACTGAAATCGATTGAGCTACTAAAAAACCAACTGGTTGCTTACGTGTCAGCAAGAATAAAATGTAATGGTTCTTTATTTGTAATAGAGTTTCACAGCTATGCACAAAAAGAATTTAGGGAATCCCAATATTAAAAACATATTTCAAAAATACATGCTGCATGGTCTTTTTGTATGCCATCCCTGCTGAGCCTAAGTCCAAGCAAGCTGCTGATTCATGCATTTGAGTGCAATCACTGAGTTACGCACTGTTTACTCTCAGGAAGAGCTGAGCAGTTGCAGTCTCACCTTAACTGGTCAGCAGGGATTTCACTGATGCCATGACGGGCTTGCACTGGAACAGACCCAGCACAACCAGTCCCAGCATCAACCTGCCCCTCTCCCTGCTCTCCGGCACTGCCACGCATCTGCTCCTTGCCAGTTCCCAAAGGGTACGTCCAATCCAGCTGACAAACATGAAGGAAAAGTCTGTGGGATGTTCTGACTGATAACTGAATCAAGAAAAAATTAATGGTCCTTTCACACCTCTCCGTGCTGAGCAAACACTGGCATATCCTTCTCCTTTATTTGAAGGAAGAGGGTTGTGCAAAATGCCAGCCACTCCCAGTCTTCAGATGGAGATCTCAAAGGAAATTTCCAGACCCCTCTCCTCCCACTTTCTTGCTCTGACAACTTGGGAAGACAACACTTTTGGAGAGCGTTCATAAAGGTCATAGCGTAAAGACAGAACAGAAGGAATATTCAGATGAGTACGGAAATGAACAGAGCACAGCTATGTAAGCCAGGGTGAGGGGAGGAAAATCGGGTGAGCAATATGTTTCTATTTATTTCCAATTTTTTTTTCAGGGGATGAATGCTGCATTGAAAATTTCAACCAAAAATCACAGTGAGCTAATAGTAAACACCAGGCATGTAATAGGCACAAGCCAGTGGACTCTACACAGAAAAAAATGCATTCATTTTGTCCCCTCAGGGCCAAGCAAGCAAAACTATGTGAGTATTGATTGCAAGCTGTAATATTATGAAAGTAAACAAGCAACCGCCTCACCACATTGTAGCCTTTGCTGACGAGATCCAGAGGCACAACCACTTGCTCCTCTGATGTTCTGGTATTCATATTGGCTGTGGAGCTGCCACAGATACACAAGGACTGCACGGGCTTCCATTCCTGCAAACCTGGCAGCAAGCTCAATCTTACGTGGATTTTTTATCTGTTCACCTGGTTTACAAATATCACCTTCACCTTCATGCCTTGCAGGGACAGAGTACAAAGGATTTCTGTCATGCCTGCTCTGTTCCCTCATACAAAACACCACAGCAGAAGCTCTCCTTAATGGGGGGGGGGGGGGGGGGGGGAAGGAAGGGGGAGAAGAAAACTGGCCCTATTATTTTATTGCTTTTCTCTTTTTATCTCTGTGCCCATTATGTGGCCAAGGTAAGCAACTATAATCGCTACATGCTGAATACTGTAATTTGTCCACTTCTAAGGACAGTACTGTACTACAGATCATGCAGTTTATGTTAGCCTCAGAAACACAACCTGGATGGAAAGTCAAGAATTAAAGAATTTACTGTTAGACTGCCTGACATCTTAAGAGTCTAATAAAATAAATGTTATTAGTTCAGATCTATTTATTACCATAAAAAAAAAAAGAAAAAAAAGAAAATTCAGCAAACTATAACAAAAAATATTTCAAAACAGTTAAAAAATATTTTACAGACTTTGTAATACTTCTCCCTTCTCTGTAGTGTTATGCTCCTCCCTGAGGCCTATGGCTGATGGCTTTAGTCTGGGACGGGAGAGAGGGTTATGGCAAGCTGTCAGCATCTGAGCTGTTCTCCAAGAGGAAGGCATCAACGCTGACCGTGGGAGCTTACTCCTCTTTACCCTAGGATCCATTGGGTTTAATTTTATACACCTTCTAACATACTATACACCTTGCTTGCCCTACCCTCTTCTGCAATTCCACATCATGTTCAGATTTGCTATATATGGTATACTTTACATATTCTTTCTTTGCTCTGTTTGTAACACCTAAAACCAGCTTGACCTACCCCATGGCCACATTCCTTTAGAGACCAGTAACTGAGCATTGGTGGGCTGGCTGGTTGTAGGTCCGCTGGCTCTGGTATCAATTTGTGCCCATAGTTTTAAGGGCTCTGCTGTTACCCCACATCTGTTCTCCTCCATACTGCATTATGTTAGGTTCACAGAATAGTGACTTGTTAGGTAGAGAAATACATGAAAACTATAATAAAAATAGGCAGTACGTTATACAATCATATAAAAGCAAGATAAAGCTAAAACTGATTAGATAACAGATACTTTGTTAGACAATTACTGTTACAGTTAAAAAGACCAGAACAAAGCTCTGGACAGGCCAAGACAAGCCTTGACAATTCCAGATTGGACAAAACCTTGACCTTGCAGAGTTAGTACGGGACTTGAGTTCTGTTACTAGAAGAGGCAATACGACATTTGTCTGGTCATAAGGCCACAACCCCCATCCCTCAGCTTTTGACAGGCTGCAAAACATAGGCTTTCACCCACGAAACCAGCAAGGCTGTTCCAAACCCTTCTATGGAGTTAAGCTCCTGATTAGGGTCAAGTACTGGTCTTCTCACAGGCCTGTGCTCTTCCCTGTGTGTTTTTGCCTCATGACACCTACACAGGTCTCAGAGGACCACACATGGCCATTGTTGGACCCGTTAAACATTTGATTTTTAAAGCCAATACAGTCTGCACAAACAACAGAACTGTTACAATTAAAATGACAACTACAGCACACAAAGCCAAATTCTGAAATTCCTGTAACTGAGACTGTTACATTACTTCTAAGAGTGCAATGTGATTAAAGTCACATTCTTTACCAGAGTTTTCACTAGATATACACCTACTATCAGATAAATCCTATACATAATTTTAGCTTATAATATTTTATGGACACTTACATGCGCATATGAGTGTATATATGCATACAAATTCTTATACACTCAAATACAACTGAAGCCTACAAACTGCATGACAAACAATAACTGGAAATAAATGGAACAATTCCATAATAGAACTTTGTCAAAATATGATTAAACAGTTACTTAAACACTAAAAGCTGGCATATGCATATAAGCATGCCCATCTAGCCCTTTGCTGTTCACTGCCATCCTTCTAAAGGGGCCATCAGAAACATTGTGTCTTCTTTAATAGCCGTTCATTGCTGATGCACAGCTGTTATCTCTAAAACGCTATTGTTTCAATTTTCCAAAATTTTCCAAAATTATCTGATCAGCTCTTTAAAAATGAAAAAATCATTTCCAGTAAATTGGTGTAGACATATCATACACATACACAGCGTTTTGTATAATAAAGTAGTTTTTACTAACTGTATTTTCTGCCCATCTGCCCATTCTCTCTACACACACATTTACACACCTCTTTTGTATTACGTACTGAAACACTACATTCATACCTTACTAATCTATTAAGCATGATCACTATTAATAACAGAAAATATATCCGTTCTCACAAAGATAGTATTTTTCTATTCTGGAGATTAACACACTTTTAAATTTGATCCATTTTTCTGCATCCCTCAGTTTGTTCATATTTTTCTCCTATTGTCACCTCAGCCATGACAACTGACCTACAAGAAAAGTACTGCAACATTCTGTTCACATGTATGTATGTATGACAACACAGACAAAACAAAAACAGTGAAAGCAAGCTAAGAAATGCCAAGTTAACAATATCCATAGCGTTGGAATGGATTACGTATTCTTCTGTACTATAGAAGACAAAACCAGCAAAGATTGTAGAGAGTATAAACACATTTTTTTTATATTGATATCACTGGCATTTACTCTGCTTGATTCTCTTATTTTAGTCGACTTGCTTTACCTCTGAGAACACTTAGATGTTCTTTTGTAAATGTTTCCAATATTTCCTCCAAGACCTTCTGGAGGACATGCTAGAGGAGCTTCAGGGCCACAAATGCCACACTTCTGCTTCTCCACACGTGGGGCTCATACCATGGAGAATCCTGCTGTCATTGTGCTTCACACTCCGCTCTCTCCGCAGCAGCCCATGCTGCTTCATGCCCTGGCTTAGTGCACGTTTCAGACTAAACTGGCTTCAGCTTATTGCCCACCACCTGCTGTGCAAGTGTGCTTCCCGGCTGCTTCTCACACTCAGTGTGATCCTGCAGCTGTACCTCACCAACCACAGGACTCTCTCTTCTTCTACCTCCACGTACATCTCTTGTCTTTTTTAATCCTGCTATACTCAAGTCTTTAGCCCCTCATTTCACTACCTGGTTCCTCAGAATAGCTGTCCTAACTGCAGACACCACAGTCTGCACCTGCTATCCAAGCAGCTCCTAGGCACTTCCATTCCTGATCATACGAGAACCACAGGCTTTTCTCAGCCTCCACATTTTATCTTTGCATAAGTCCCATCAAGACAAGACATGGCTGTAGGCCGAGACTGAGAGGTTGGGGGCACTGGGTTTTACTTCTTTTCTTGCACTGATCTCAACCAAAAGGCCCAGCACGACGCTTACTGAAGCAATGCCCATGGCTTAGTTCCCCCCATGACCTTCACGCCAAGCAAAATTACCTGCCACAACCTTCTTTCCCCGCACACACTTTTGAGACCACTTTTTCCGAGAGTAATGAGAAGTCACAGTTTGCAAACATAGCAGTTTGTACTGCCTCTTTGTCCTTCGCAGCCCTAGGATTTTTCTTCAGATTGCAATCATTTATCTTCCTCCTAAACACTGCTATTTCTCTTACCAGGGCTCTGCCTCAGGACATGTAGTTCACGTATCTGTAGGCCTTACTATTAGATCCCCTCCTGGCCAAGACCATTCACCATAGCTGTTCCACATGCAGCCTGGGCAATACGCAGATCTTGTCCACAGCTATTGTTTAGAACGGCGCTCTCCAAACTTTTGTGATTGCGAACTCACATCAGTAAAACAATTTTATGCACACACTCCCCAATATATGTAATTTATAAATCATATGCATGCACTACTGTACTACCATGTGAATTATAAAACGTAGAGATAAAAAAGAAATTAAAAAGGATGAGCTAAAGATGAAATAAACATTGTTCCAAAAATTTATTGATGGTACAAAAATACTTTCTTCCCCACCCCAATGAATTGTCTTTTGCACCCCTTACAGTGTGTGCACCCCGCTTCAGAAGACCACAGACAGAGCCTGACAATCTCTTTTGACCCGAATATGCTTTTATTTGGCACATACTCTTCCCCTCCAATGTAACTTTTCACATTTTGATATTCCTTTTCAAGCTTGCAGAAGTCAATGCACATCCTCAGAATGATGATTTGTGGCTGCAGGGGATACATTTGAGCCAGCTTTTACAGCCACCCACTGAGCAGCTGGAATGGAAGCTTGCACAGCATTTTCTCATTCAGACATGGTAAGGCAAATACTTCCTTCTTATTTAAGCCATCCAGAGCACATATTTTTATTTAAAGCGCTTAATTTTGTAGCCAAGCCTGTTTAGAGTTCTGAGGTCAGCTCAGTAGTTTTTTAACAACTTAGTATGTCTCTGATTGCACATTTGCCTTTCTTTCCTTATTCCTCATTTTACAGCAGCAAAAGGTGCTCCAAAATTCACTTTGAAGTCTCCCAGTACCTCCTTAACAGGAACACTGGGACCTGTGACCTTCTGCTACTCTGACTGAAGGATGAGGTTGAACTAGGTCAAACCATAGGTCTCTGTCCACCCCATTACCCCTTTTGGAAGGCACACTGGTAACAGCTGTGGTTAGGCATTATATTGCCCCAGGGCCACACTTAACCTTTTCACCTCAGCATTCATCAGTGACCTGGATGAAGAGTTAGAGTATACCCTCAGCAAGTTTGCTGATGACACCAAACTGGGAGGAGTGGTGGATGCACCAGAAGGCTGTGCTGCTATTCAGAGAGACCTGGACAGTCTGGAGAGTTGGGCAGAGAGGAACCTGATGAAGTTCAACAAGGGCAAGGGCAGGGTCCTGCACCTGGCGAGGAACAACCCCATGCATCAGTACAGGCCAGGGGCGGACCTGCTGGAGAGCAGCTCTGTTGAGAGGGACCTGGGTGTCCTGGTGGACAACAGGTTGACTATGAGCCAGCAGTGTGCCCTGGCTGCCAAGAAAGCTAATGGGATCCTGGGGTGCATTAGGAGGCGTGTGGCCAGTAGGTTGAGGGAGGTTCTCCTTCCCCTCTACACTGCCCTAGTGAGGCCCCATCTGGAGTACTGTGCCCAGTTCCGGGCTCCCCAGTTCAAGAAAGATGAGGAGCTACTGGACAGAGTCCAGCGGAGGGCTACGAGGATGAAGAGGGGGCAGGAGCATCTCTCCTATGAGGAAAGGCTGAGGCAGCTGGGCTTGTTCAGCCTGAAGAAGAGAAGGCTGCGAGAGGGCCTAATAAATGCTTACAAATATCTCAAGGGTGGGTGTCAAGAGGATGGGGCCAGACACTTTTCAGTGGTGCCCAGTGACAGGACAAGGGGCAATGGGCACAAACTGAAGCTCTGTCTGAACATAAGGAAGGACTTCTTCACTTTGAGGGTGATGGAGCACTGGAACAGGCTGCCCAGAGAGGTTATGGATTCTCCTTCTCTGGAGATATTCAAAACCCGCCTGAATGAGGTCCTGTGCAGCCTGCTGTAGGCGACCCTGCTTCGGCAGGAGGGTTGGACTGGATGATCCACAGAGGTCCCTTCCAACCCTGACTATTCTGTGATTCTGTGATTCACAGTCTCAGAAGTCTGCACCCTCCTCTTTCAGGATTTGCATCTCCTACACCATTATTCAGGCTGGTGCTGGAGCCTCTTTTATAGCTGTTGTATGTGTGGGGGAAGGGGGGGGGGGGTGCCTATCTGCCTGTGGCAGAGGGCGGGTGGGTGTGGATGCACAATCCCTGATTCTCAAGCCTAACTGCCTTTTCTCTTGTAAGGCAGCCTTCGTAGCTTCATTCTCTTCCAGCATTTGCTTCCTCAGAAGTATTTGCTTACAGGCTTTTTGGTACTGCATAGCACTTTGAACTTCATATTTCATTGCAAAACCATTCTTAAGTTTCACTCTCTCCCAGTTTACACATGCCATCTCATTTTCTCTCTCTTGTTCTCTGTCCTTCAGTTTGTAAGTTCCTTGTCCTGTCTTCACCACCATTTCCCTGCACATCTCATTTCTTCACAGGACAATTTTTGTCGTGCTTTTTCTTCCAGTTTTGCTAACTCTCAGTCAGCACCCAGGACAGTCCTGCAAGAATCTGGATTCCAAGAGTCCATACAGCACTGTATAACCCACGTCCCTAGGTGGGTCATCTTTTCCTATGAAAACCAAGTGACTATATAGGGAGCTAAACAAGCTTCCACTTCCACTCCCGAACAGTCATAACAGCAAAAAGCGCAAGCCTGCTTTCTTGCATTTCTCTTACAGGTGTTCCTGGCTTTTCTGTTCTTTATCCAGCTTTGCAGAAAAGCCTTCTTCTCAAAGTGAAAATAAAATTGAAAGTTGGACCAAACTACAAATTGAGGGAGAGATGCAGGGACAAAGGCCTCTGTCCACCTAGGACTGTAATAAGAACATTTTAAACAAGTGTCAGCTAACGTTGGGCTTCTGTCTGGCTCCTCCTTGCTCAGACTCTCACCTATTTTTATCAGACTTCGTCAGCTCACACTGCATAGGCTGACACCTAAATAAACCCAAATTTGCCTAATCTGAATTCCAGACAGATTAAGACAAGGAGGCAAAGACCATGTTTTCTCTCCTCTGTGCTTTTCCTGTAATCCTTTATCATCTAAGTTGTCCAAAAATCAGTTACTACATTTTAAGTGACATACCTGTCAGAGTTAATTTTCCTCCCAGTAGCTGCTGTGTTTTGAATTCAGTACCAGAAGAATGTTGGTAACACTGATGTTTTCAGTTGTTGCTATGCAATCAAGGACTTTTTCCAGTTTCTCATGTTCAGCTCATGAGCGGCTGTGCAGGAGCTGGGAGGGAGCACAGCAGGCAGAGAGCCGAGCTGGCCAGTGGAAATATTCCATACCATAGACGTCATGCTCAGCTTATGAGTGAGGCTTGGCCAGGGGCACGAATCCGCTTTCTCTTGTTTCCATGAGTTCGAATCCTCTCTTGTCCAGGAGTTTGAACTTTTCTGGGAGTTCAGTCTTTTTCAGGAGTTTTGCAAAATCCGTGAGTTTGGTGTTCCATGACTGCTGCTCTGGGATTGACTGAGCATCAGTCATTGGGTGGTGAGAACAACCATATTGTATACAGGTTTTTTTGCATATTCATTATTAGTATTATTAGTATTTCTTTCGCTGTCTTAGTAACCTGTCTTTATCTCAACCCACCAGTTTCCCCTTTTTTTCCATTTCTCCTCCCCACCCTGCTGGGGGAAAAGGGGAGGGGTGAGCAAGCGGCTGTCAGGTCCTAACTGACAGCTGCCAGGTTAAACCACAACACCCATCTAAAAAGCTAGGCATCAATCATACAATATGGACACAGCTTAGCTTAAAAGCCACCTTTATGCATCTGCTTAGCCTTGTACGTGGAGAAGCAAACAACCAACTTCTGTGTGATGGCTGGCAATCTTGGCCAGCAGACCAGGGACTGACCCTGATTCCTCCAAAACAAAAAGCTCCTTTAGCCTGCCTCCACTTCTCCACAGGCAGTGTTGCAAAAGACATCCAAGCTCTGTAGATCAGGCACACCAGGAGTCTGAGAGACACTTTTTTCCCCAGTTGGTCTCAGCTGCTCATCATCTAAATGCGGCCAAAGGCAGACCAAACCGTTGCCCTCCACTGCCAGTGACAGGTACATCCACAGGGAGATGCTTCTGCTCCTCTTGCAGTCGGATGCATTAACGACCTCTGCAGGAAGCACAGCTGCCACAAAAATGGCCAGCGCTGATTTTTTCAAATTTTTTACAGTCACTGAAGGCAGAAATGAGACTTCCACAAATAACAGAGTTCAGCAACAGCTAAGACTGTGTCCCAGTTCAACTAAAAATTCAGCTTTCAATCTCCCAATAGTTGGATCAAGGGTATCAGAGCTGCGTGTCTCCATGCATTGTTCAGGTACTAAGCATAGCTGTAACTGAGAATTCTTAAAAAGAAGATCACTGGTTAACTACATTTGCAGGCTGTGTTCTGAGTCAAGTATTGCCTGTCCTCTTACACCTGCCAAAAAGCCATAGAAAAGCCAGATTGTGCAGTCAGTGAACTCAGCAATCATAGCCACAGGCCAGCCACCGTATCCAGATGAATTCACCACTGCTTGGCAATCCACAGTGCACTGCTCTGATATTAATGAGTGTGCAATCACTCTCTCAGTGCTGACGAATATGAATTGGGACTCAGAAGACCTCTCCTTGTATGCAGTAGCTGAACGTTTTTACCTGCTCCTACTGACAAAACTGGAAGGTCTCCAAACCCCACCTCCCTGCACATCCTGCCACAAAGGAATAAAATCAGCAGGAAATTGACAGAGAGATGGATGACAGTGGGGAGGAGGAGATCCACTGTAATGAGTTTGGTCCTGTGAAGCAAAGCTCGCAATAATAGTGATTGGCATAAAGGAGTCCCAAGACAAGCAATACAATTATCAAAACGGGAGGTATTTGCTCATAAGAGAATGACTGTGACAGCTAAACATAGCCAGCTTCCCCAAACAATGTAGAACATATGATGGTGCTTTTAAAGTATTTTGGAAGTATAAATTACTTTACAGCTTTCTTCTCTTGAGAGTTACTTTCAAAAGGACCTTTTCAATTCAGGACCTTTTTGCAACGATATATTTGAGCTCCAAGACGCAAAACAACAACATGTCTCCCCTAACAACGGAATGGAAGTATTTAGTGTGCTGGTGATAATGACAAGTAGCAGAAAAGCAAGAAAAGTTGTGTGAAGTATCAGACTTCATACAGCACATATTTCTAGCATGGAAAACCGTGGAAAGATTTCAGCACACTTGCAACTGCTACATCTAGCCAATCCTACCAAACACACAGCACCAGAGCAATGGCTGCTAATATGCAGAAGCCTTTTCCCATCTTCTAACTTGAATGATCAAGCATGTAGTGTCATATCTCTTCAAGTCTCAGTGGATACTCAAATAAATAAACAACTGAAAAGTAACTACGTTCTCATCTGTCTTAGAAAGCTGAAAGGGCTAACAACCCTTTCTGCATACTGTCTTCAGCATGGTAGTATCCACATAAATTACAATGCAAAATAAACCCCACAGCCATTAAAAACCATCTGCAGATTCACTGTCCAAATCTAATACTTGAAACTGATTTTCCAAACGATGTCTGTATCTCTCAGTGCTGATCTGTGGACATAGCAGGAGTTACAGAAAACCGGAAAACCTTAAGATGTGGTAATAAGGAGTTCCATGACTTTTGCATCAATACGGGGACAGGCAGCCAGACTTCAACTAGGTGAGATTTCACATTTGTGTTTTATCAAGACACTGCTGTCAGAGGAATAAGATTCACTCCACTATTAAACTAGCATGTTCTCTATCATCAGACCAGGTTTTGTAAGAGACAGGAAAATGCACCTTGATTTATATACCCCTCTGTCCCGGACTCTTCTTGGAGGAAGTCCTACCCTGTACAGTCTAGAAACCAAGAGACAAAAATAAAACATTTGCTTATATACACCACTCTTCTAGAACAGCTCCTCATAGACCTTAGACAATTTTAGCTCAGTACGCTCATGTGAAAACATCATTAAAATTCAACACAAGTGACACCAGCAGGACATGTTCCTTTGAACAAAACCTCAGGTTTTCTGAAGTTTGCTGTCTGAACCAGCCAGACACCAAAGGTATGCTCAAATTTATTCTTAGGCCATGTCCCAATTGTCCTTTGTGGTACCATGTATATAGTCACAGCAACGAAAGTGAGCTCTGACTGATACGAATGTCCCAGACAGGTCACACATGGTATAAAAATAAAGCCGTCTATATTGCCGTAGCTGTGTTTCTGCCAGCACATTGAATTTGCTTGTCAAGGATAAGTATGCACAAGGGCGACTGGAGTAAATTCTCATCAAGAGAAGTAAGGGTTTCTCTGAGTAATTTTGTTTTCCCTGGAATAATCTAGGAGATTGTTGCCCGTCCAGGTAATCCACCAAAATAATTCAAAAACAAATTAAGTTCTAGAAGCTTTTTTCAAACATTCATGTGGCTGCTAACAGACAATCAGCCCTCTTCACTATCACTAACTTAAATCAAATTAAGGGCACTCAGGGCAGCACAGGAACCAATTGCACATTTTTACTGAAGACAAAAGTGAGTCTTGTAGCTAAACCATGAGTGAGCTCTGGGTTAACATACAGACTACTTGATTTAACAAAGTTACTTTGAACACGTGGGTCAGTTTGATTCTTCTAACACTAACATAATCTCTGCGAGGATCAAGGGCAAGTAGACGCCGGACAGCAGACAACATTTTCAGAATATTTGGGAATGTTGCAACAGAACTATTAGGATTTATGTGAGGAAAGTATGAATGTAAGTGGAGGGAAGAGGAAGGCAGACAGGGAAAGCACTAGAAGAAGCAACACAAGAAGGATTAAAACAAAGACATGCACTAACTGCCACAGAGCACTGTAAGCATGGTTTCACTGAAACAGAAAATATAAGCTGCCAAGAGGGTGAAGAACATATCTGGAGACATAAAATACCCAGATAAGGAAAACATGCGAACTGTGATACTCAAGAAATTTGCCCAAGACTTATAAGAAGCCTGAAAAGGTGAAAAAAAATAATGAGGTGAAAGATCCAAACTGGCACCCAGTCCTAAAGATTAAAGAAGAAAAGTAGCTCTAAACCCCATTCACTATTGCCAGCCAAGCAGAGCCCCAAAGACACAACAGGACTCAGCAGCCACCATGACAACTGGGTCACCTGTCTGATTCACACAAGACCCCTGGTGTGTAATATACTCATCAACAGCACCACATGAACTTGCCTCAGTCAATGGCCCACTGCAGAGAAAGGACTCTCCCATTAAACTGAGTGAAAACATAAACAGTACTAATGAAGTCCCAACGTGCATGTAACTCATCTACATAGATTTTCAATAAATCCACCAGCTTATGAGGAATTCAGTGAATACAGAACTATAAATATAACCGGCAGCTTGAAGAATACATTCAAAGAGGCAGAATTACAGAACCAAAGGGAGAAGTGTAGAGTAATAAATGTGGTATTGCCATAACCAGTGACAGGCCACAGGATTTGTATGAACTCTGCAAGACCTCCAGTCTTATCGAGCTTTGTCTTGGCCAGCCTGGAGATTTAATTTATCTTGCACAGCTGTCTCGGCAGGTAACAACCAGGTAACTGTTCCCTGATCCACCTGTGCTCAGCATTGCACATTTGTGTGGTGCAGTGCCTGTTAATGCAATACTTTTGGTATATTTCTGCAACCAAGGGTCTTAGGATGAAACTGTTCTGTGTGGAGCAAACTATCTATGAACCTAAAATAAAATCACAGCACAGAGGAGTACAGTTACAGAATGACAGTAAACACTTTCAAATCCCAGGCACAGCATGATACTGGAGGTGCCAGGGCTGTAAAGAATGCAGCAACAGTCCTGGGCCATTAAAGCAGGGCAGTCCAGTTTATCAGTGTTATAAGGGAACAAAGGAGAAATATGACACATAGAATAAACTCAGATGTAATGTGAAAGTGCAGAGCAATAAAAAAAGGGGAAGTACTTGTCTGTGTTTGGAGAAGTATGAAAATAACCCCAAGAAAACCCAAGATGAAACTATCGACACCATAGCGAAGACCTGAGATGCTGATGGCTTACCATCATTTCCTCTTCTTGATAAACACTGAAGCCACTGACCAAAGGACCCAGAGGGGCACTGAAGGGCCAGTATAACACAGGGGAAGCGGCAGGTACTGGCAAGCACCAGAGACATAACAGTTTTACTTGAGTTATGAAAGGGAATTACTTAAAAAAATAGGTAATATGGACTTCTAGTATCATTTCAACCAGAGTAACAACAGCCAGTGCATGATGACTAAACTGCTAAGACACAGACTAGAAAATAAACTCTTGGCTCTGCACAGAAGGTATATTTCTATATTCTATGTAACAAGGAAACAACCCATTATCTGATGAATTAAAAAAAATCTTAGCAGTCTGAAATGGTTATTCCTTTTTCACTTCTAAAAATTCCTTACAGAGTTACTAGTCACAGATTATTTCACTAAGTGGTGTGATAGGGTTTGGTAGTACCCAGGACCTTATATCTTTTCCCATGATATTTCAACTTGTTCTCACCTCAGTAATTTTTGTCTTTGATTTACATGTCTTCTCCAATGCATTTGCCACACCAATTTTTTATTTAGTTGCTGTCATTGATTTTGTTCCTAAATTACGAAACCTGATGATTATCCATAAATTTGTTGGAGGTAGACTCGGTTGCTGTGACCATGAAATGGTCGAGTTCAGGATCCTGCATGGAGGAAGCAGGGCGGTAAGTAGGATAAAAACCTTGGACCTCAGGAGGGCTGACTTTGGCCTCTTCAAGGAGCTACTGGAAGGAATCCCGTAGGCCAGGGCTCTTGAAGGCAGGAGGCTCCAAGAGTGCTGGTCGCTGTTTAAACATCACTTCCTCCACGCCCAGGAGCAGTGCAACCTCTGAGAAAGAAATCTAGAAAAGGAGGCAGGAGACCTGCATGGCTGAACAAGGAGCTTCTAGCGGAGCTCATGTGGATGAGAAAGGTCCATGGAATGTGGAAAGAGGGACAGGCCTTGGGAAGAGTACAGGAACGTGGTGAGAGCATGCAGGGATGCGACGAGGAAGGCCAAAGCCCACCTGCAATTGAAGCTGGCAAGGGATGTCAAAAACAACAAGAAGGGCTTCTTCAACTACATCAGCAGCAAAAGGAAGGCTAGGGACAACATGGGGCCGCTGCTGAATGAGGCGGGTGTCCTGGTGACGGAGGATGCAGAGAAGGCAGAGCTACTGAATGCCTTCTTTGCTTCAGTCTTCAGTGCTAAGACTGGCCCTCAGGAATCCCAGGCCCCGGAGTTAAGACAAGAAGCCTACACAGAGGACAACTTTTCCTTGGTCGAGGAGGACTGTGTGAGGGATCGCTTGAGCAATCTGGACGCCCGCAAATCCATGGGCCCCGATGGAATGCACCCACGAGTGCTGAGGGAGCTGGCGGATGTCATTGCTGAGCCACTCTCCGTCATCTTTGAGAGGTCCTGGAGGATAGGAGAGGTGCCCGAGGACTGGAGGAAGGCCAGTGTCACTCTAATCTTCAAAAAGGGCAAGAAGGAGGACCCAGGGAACTACAGGCCGGTCAGCCTCACCTCCATCCCGGGAAAGGTGATGGAGGAGCTCATCCTGGAGGTCATTATCAAGCAAGTGGGGGAAAAGAAGGTTATCAGGAGTAGTCAGCATGGATTCACCAAGGAGAAATCATGCCTGACCAATCTGATAGCTTTCTATGATGGCATGACTGGCTGGGTAGATGAGGGGAGAGCCGTGGATGTTGTCTACCTAGACTTCAGCAAGGCTTGCGACACTGTCTCCCATAACATCTTCCTAGGGAAGCTCGGGAAACGTGGGCTAGATGAGTGCTCAGTGAGGTGGACTGAGAACTGGCTGAATGGCAGAACTCAGAGGGTTGTCATCAGCGGCGCTGAGTCTAGTTGGAGGCCGGCAACTAGTGGTGTCCCCCAGGGGTCAGTACTGGGCCCGTTCTTGTTTAACTTATTCATCAGTGACCTGGATGAAGAGTTAGAATGTACCCTCAGCAAGTTTGCTGATGACACCAAACTGGGAGGAGTGGTGGATACACCAGAAGGCTACGCTGCCATTCAGCGTGACCTGGACAGGCTGGAAAGTTGGGCAGAGAGGAACCTGATGAGGTTCAACAAAGGCAAATGCAGGGTCCTGCACCTGGGGAGGAGCAACCCCATGCACCAGTACAGGCTTGGGGTTGACCTGCTGCAGAGCAGCTCTGTGGAGAGGCACCTGGGTGTGCTGGTGGACGACAGGTTGACCATGAGCCAGCAGTGTGCCCTGGCTACCAAGAAGGCCAATGGCATTCTGGGGTGCATTAGGAGGAGTGTGGCCAGCAGGTCGAGGGAGGTTCTCCTTCCCCTCTACACTGCCCTAATGAGGCCTCATCTGGAGTACTGTGTCAGTTCTGGGCTCCCCACTTCAAGAAAGATGAAGAGCTACTGGAGAGAGTGCAGCGGAGGGCTACGAGGATGAAGAGGGGACTGGAACATCTCTCCTATGAGGAGAGGCTGAGGGAGCTGGGCTTGTTCAGCCTGAAAAAGAGAAGGCTGCGAGAGGGCCTAATAAATGCTTATAAATATCTGAAGGGTGGGTGTCAGGAGAGCGGGGCCAGACTCTTTTCAGTGGTGCCCAGTGACAGAACAAGGGGCAATGGGCACAAACTGAAGCAGAGGAACCCTCTGAACATGAGGAAGAACTTCCTCACTGTGAGGGTGACGGAGCACTGGAACAGGCTGCCAGGGAGGCTGTGGAGTCTCCTTCTCTGGAGATGTTCAAGACCCGCCTGGATACGGTCCTGTGCAGCCTACTGTAGGTGACCCTGCTTCAGCAGGAGGGTTGGACTAGATGACCCACAGACGTCCCTTCCAACCCCGAACATTCTGTGATTCTGTGAAATCAAAATATTTTAGAATAACTTTCAAACTGGATGCACTTTGAAGGAGCCTTGGGTAAGAAATGACAAACTATATACAGGCATTCTAAAATTATTAGAAGATGCTTATAATTTACAATATTTACTTGAAAATTATTATTTTTAATATAACACTCGTTCATTCATATTTTCCTTTTTTTTGAGCTTTTGGAATGAGCATCTTCCTATCATAAAGCTTTTTGTTGAAAGCATTATGCATAGGAATTAAATAAAAAGCAAGAGAGAGCCAGGGATTATGTAACCACTGGATTCTGGGAGCACAGGCTTTAACACAAGAATGAAGCATAATTCTGCAAACCCATTTTGTACAACCTTATCATCAACACAAGACGTTACAAGCATGGTCCTTAGAGGTTAGAAGAAGAATAGAAATGCCTGCATTTTCTTGCAGCTGGTAATAGATCTTTGCCTGCCTTTCAGTGGATGCAACACAGGACGGCTTTTTCGTTTTTAGGCTTAGTGGTGCAATCAGAAATGGTTTTGCTGGAGCTCAGCTGTTTTCACCAGCCTCACACACAAGCTCAGTGCTGGTGCATGCACAGAAGAATGGCTGTTTAACACCACTTTCACAAATGACATTTTGTTTTGAGACACTGCAGAGGACAGCTCAGGATATGAGCTGCCAAACAGGCTGCCTAGCTGATTTAAAACCACTGGAGTGAAACATTATTATTATGCCATTTATCTCCATACAAATCAAATGCCTTCATTTTTTCATCCATGTTTACCAAAACAGCATCTGACTAACAAAACCTGCTGTCTTCCAGTTACAATGGTAATCACAAAGGTCTGGGAGAAGAGGTGTGGGGAGGAGCGTCAGTTCAACTTGCTAGTATGATACTGCAGTAGAACCAAACACAGAAAATAAGTTCCTTCACGCAATTTTTTTACCTTTTTTTTACATCAACAAACCTATGGCGTGAAGGGAAAATGATTAAGTTATAATCAATACAAGTTTTAGGGAACATTTACCTTTGTTTCACCTTCAGTCTGGATACGCTTAATATGGTTGTGGTTAAAAAGTGCTGTTTCTAAGCCAAAAGAAACAAAATGCACACAGAAAAGAGTGTGTCAATATCACAGCCTTCACTGGCCTATACCAAAGAGACTTCTCAGGCTGAAGTCACTGATCTCTGTTCCTTGAGGTAATGAGCTAAACCATGCTATGCCAATACTTAGTTGCCTCCTACACAGGCAGTGAAAAGAAAAGGTGACAGAAACCAACTGGTTGTCAATCTCAAATTTACAGCAGCTACATTTGCTTTGCATGCTTTCTGTCTTTTTAGGTGCAAGCACAGAATATGTGTAAGTGCAGACTCACACTGTGTAAACTACAAAAACGTCCTCTCAAGGGCCATGAGGAAATCTCACCTAAAATTAGACCGGGTAAAATAGTAGAGAACATACTGCAATTACATAGTGACATTGAAGTTCGTAAGAGATTAACTCTGCAAAGCATTCTTTTCAAAAACAGAACTTTTCAACAGAAATCTCTTCAAACTTTTAAAACCCTTTTTACTATCCCGAGTTGACAAAGAGCATATTTTGTGCTTGTCAGAGAAAAGAAGAGAGGAAAGAAGTCAGAGGCAGAAGTAACTTAAACTCCTGGAAGTGTTTGTTTTCAAAACATTTTAATTTTCAGCTTGAAAAATTTGTAAATTTACTATGGGTAAAAGCCTTTCAATTAGCCAAAAAAACCCCCCAAAAACCACCCAACAAAAAAACCCTGAAAGATTGAACGAGCTCTAACTTTCAAATCACAAAATTAAAGATATAAGCATAGTTTTTCTCTCTCTCCTTTCTTTTGCCCCACTTTCCTTCTGAGTGTTTAAGCATGTTACCTGTGGATCAACTGGGTTTTCACAGTATAGCATTTTGTTCACACTTCCCTTAATCTCGTTTGGCTTAAGTACTTATGACTTCACAGGTTCACAATAATAAGCGCAAGTTCAGTAAATCTTGAGCTGGGTTGGTGAATGTGCCTTCTGTCTATATTTAGCATGAATATTTTATGATTCCTATTCACTTTGGTTCTTGGAAGCAGAGGGAGGGCTGTTAACATAAAAACAAATAAACCCTAGGATTGCTTTCTAAAAGGGTAAGTTGTTCTGCAAAGGTAGTTTTGACTAATGGAGAGGTTCTTGTGGTTGGTATTTGTAAGCCTATTGCCTTGCCTCAAAAGTTGGTGAAAAAGACTACTATCAGCTGTTGTGCATCATGGCTAACACAGAAAACAACTCAGCCTTCCCCAAGCCTAGTATATTCCCCTTGCCATGCCCTGATGAGTGAAATGGAGGCTATATACCTCTGGGACCAGGTTTTAATTCTCTGCTTGTTCTACTCCTGTTACAGTGCTCCTTGGAGAATTTGATTTGTAACTGCCAGAGAGTGAAATGCTTTAACAAAAACAAAAGCACCCAAAACAAAGAAAAGAATTCCACATATGCCATACATCCTAGTCTTTCTAAATATTCTGTGCATGGATATAAAGATCTTCTATTTATTCCTACTAACGTTATTTCTGTCTCACTTGAAAACACATTTCCTCCCTCTCTTCTGGCTTTTCCTCCCTCCCTGTCTCCCTTCCTCCCATTCCTCCATCTTTCCTTATTTTCTTCAGACTGAATAAGCAAGGCACCAGTCTGCCCCACATCAACGCAGTCCCTAGATTTTGGATGTATAGAATGAAACAATAAAAGCCCAACCTCCCTTGCCCATCCACTCTCTTTGACAGAGGCATGACCTCAGGCAACTGCCTTCCCTGCCTCGCAAAAACGGCTACTGATGAGCCAAACCCCAAATCAGTCCCCAAGAGCTGAGGATAAGGTCATTTCCCTTATTTTTCAGTCCTGCAGTTAGCAGCTTCCTGATTTGAGATTTCTGAATCAAGGAGACCGATAGATCTGTTACGTTCACGTTTTCGAAAATGCTCTCCAACACTGCAACTGATAACAACCATTTTAACACCTACTACGATCTCTACTGTCAGCAACAGAGAACTGTGCACCTTTTTAAAGAGCCGGTCTTGTGGGTTTTGTGCATACACTGAAAGCCCTCCCAGAAGATGGAAACAAAACACAGACTTGCCAGTAAGCAAATACATCCTGAAGCTTAGTATCTAAAAAACTAAAATGTGTAAACCTTTAAAGCCAGTATCTCACGTATGATTCTTGTTTTCTGAAGCCACAATGTAAATCCCAGTAGTTCATTTAGCCAAGCCAGCATAAACCAAATGCTGGGCCACGTGGTACGAACAGACGGGCACTGGGGCAACGCCAGGAGAACCTGCAGGGGCTCAGCATCTCTTCAGCTCTGATCCTCAGTATGAAATACAGCCTCCTTCATGCTAAGAAAGAACTTTTGCTGCCAGACCTTAGGTCAGACCAGACCTGTAATCAAAGGATAATCTTAAATGTAGAGCTCTGTAATAGAGAAAACTGCAAAACTTTCAGGAAAGTGAAACTGGAACCTACTAGTATTTCACTTTCTCAGATTTTCCTATTGTTAGATGCTCCAAGGAGAAGTATTTACACACAGAAAGATCGGATTCTTTACACTCAGTGGACTTAAAACTTATGTGATTTGGTCTCAGAGGCATAATATCTCTTTGATGAATTACCCACAATGAAGACTGTTTTAGCAGGAATAACGGGGTAAGACTTCCCAATTTAAGCTAACTGAGACAAAGTTACATGAGGTTAGTGATATTTTCTCAGTCTCAGGAGTAACTGGAAGGGCAAAAAAGCAATTAGAAACAAAGGAATTACAATAATAAGGTGTGTTTTACAGCAGATTTCAGAAAATCAGTACAGATGCTCAATTGTTCAATGAACTACGTAACATCAAGTACTGCTGGGCAATGGAAATGAGATTAAAGAAACCGCTGATTCACTCATAAGGCTTCAGTGTTGCTTTTAAGAACTGCTGCATGCAGATAAGCTCCCATACCCTCCTTTGGATAACTTAAAATCATCTTTACTTCTGCTCTCTTTTTCTCTGTGTCCCTTTGCACAACTTCTGAATTAAGAAGTCCTTCAAGCACAACAAAGTTCTGATTATAAATAGTCAGGGTGCATTTTTAAGTGTTTGCTATCACAATAAAGAAGTAAAGAACAGTAATCCAGGATTCTGTTGGAATGTCGTGTCCAAATGTTGTTCTTTTTTTTTCCTACTACTTTAACTACCACATCATCATTTTTCAAACTTCACTCTGTCAATACGAATGATTTCTGGAGATACTGTATTCAGACAGTGCAAAAGTATTTGCCTGAAGAAGACAGAAAGCCTGTGAGCTAGTATCAAATGCAGAGACTGCATTCCAGAAGTCTCCTCAGCCCTAAGTGCTTTAAATAGATGCAAAGTCTCACAATCTTGCAAAGAATAAAACTTGCTCTCAATTTATATTACTTTTATCCATCACATTGTTCACTGAAGCCAATAGCACAACTTCATCTTTCTGTGTGAACTGCAGTATCATTGCAGCCTCTGTCCTACAGATGTAATTCAGACCCGTATTAAACAACTTTAAAATGAGTGAGTTGACATCTGCAGTCATTTGGTGTTTACACCAGTGCACTGAAGGAACAGAACATGATGTTTCATGAGCAACTGCACCTGTAATGCCACAAATGGTACAACGAGATCACACACTAGCCGGGACAAAGTAGGCCTTTATACACCCTGTAGCACATTAATGAAAGCAACATAAGCTTCTCTTTGATCAAGAGCTGCCATCGCACGTTTTACAGCACGCTACAGGAGCCTAATAATATAAAGTAATTTCAACTGTTGCTAAGCAAGTTTTGGCTGTCTTTCCCATGCTTTTTGCTGGGAGCGTGCTAAACTCTACCTGCTGCATTGATGGTCTCTGACACTCATAAGGATGTAGTGAAGGATCCCACTGATTTCAGACTTCAGATCAATCTTTAAACAGCAAAAGATTTCCCCATATGGGATATGTTGGTAAAGATCCTTAAGGTAACATTCGCCCTCTCATGCAATACATGTAAGCTCATTTAAAACAGAGGCTTCATCACTCTGGAAGTTTTCAGAATAAAATCCAGCATGGGAGTTCTGTATGTTCATCGGAATAATGTAAACGTTCATTAAGATCAGCTCTTACCCACATGTTCCAAGCATTTAGCCTGCAATAAAACAAACAAACAAAAAAACCCCAACCCAACCTGAAACTTCTTTAAGTCAGCATTAAGTCTTTATGTTGCAAAAGCACTCAATTTATAATGGAAATGAGAAAACCAATCCATACAATCTTGTTTCAAAAAAGGAAAAAAATTCCCTGAAAAAAAAATGAAGACCCAAAGCAGAAAGAACGTGCATCTCCAGGAGGGTCAATCTGCAAAACTGCTCTGTATCACCATATGATTAAAAATGTGCAAGGACCATCATAAAGAAAAAGCCACTTCATAATTAAAAAGCAAACAAGTGCTAGAGAAGATGAAGCGTCTCAGGTGAAGTGTTTCTATCCTGATTTTACAGACTCAAAAACCCTTGAGAAACATATCAAATCACAACACTAGTAAGTACAATTCTTATTTTTTGAACAACAGTTCCCATTAGGAGATGAACAGCATGGGGACTAGAAGCCATGTCTCCCACATCCGAGTCCAGTAATCCATCACTACACTACCATGAAAATTAGACAAGAAAAAATAAAAAAAGCCTATTTCTAATTGTATTCACCTTTTCTATGTTCTGCTGACGTAGCTGAAAGTGCAGGACACACTCCTGTAAATTAAGATGCGGATACTTCAGAAGTCAGAGCTGTAAAATGCTGTCAGAGCTCCAGGCATACCACTCTGTTAAATTATCACATTCTGCAAAGGTTTTCCTGGAAAAGGATTATATCATGAGAAAGAAGTGAGATGGAGGGAGGGAGGAAAGGAGGGAGGAAGAGAAGAACCTATTTAATGTTCTGATTGGGAAAAGTTTGAGAAACAGTGCAGTAATTTGCGTACTGACAGAGCTGTGGGATGGCCAGCTAGACTGAATGTGTCTGGATGTGTAACAGAAGTACTAAGGCTGGCATAAACGACGTAAGAATATAAACGTGTGTGTCTGGATGGACAGGAATAAACAAAGCGAGACCCTGTATTGGTAACAGTGGAGACGAATTCCAGAAGCAAAAGCAGGGAACACACTGCCTCTGCCAAGCCCAAAAGTCTGCACCCTGACACAACCACAGCACCAATGACCTCCACTCCCACATCAGGAAGGTGGCAACAGGACTGAGCAATATTGCCTATGCCACTTCCCCAGTAATTGAAGAATTCCCTTCCAACGCCCTACCTCAGAAACAGACAAATATTACAAACAAACAGTGAAAAACAGACACTGAGCAGCAATCTTGCTTGAGATTAATGAAACCACATGAAGCAAAATCCTGATGCACAGGACATTTCCATAGTAACTGTAGCCTCCTACAGGTTATGAAAGATCCGTCCCAAACCTACTGTGTTGTTTCCAGTCCAGAAGGAGCCTAGGGATGTAACTCAATGTCAGACACTGGCTGCCCTTGTCCTATGTGTTGCACACAAGTGGTGCTGGACAGACTACTCAGGAACACAGCTCTTAGTGCCTGCAAATATGTGGTTCTGTGAACGTGAGTGAACAAAAGCTACGAAAGAATGAATACAAGTAAAAACAAGTTACTCAGAGGTTTTGTAAATAAGTACAGCCTTTCTATTCTGTAAGATCTCTCACAGAATTTTGTTACAAGTATTTCCACAAACATGATATTCACACGCTCATATGTTTAGTTGCCAGCCTGGGGATGGCTACTGGCTGAACCCAGTGCTACCCTTTCCCTGTGCCTGTGCTGGTAGAAAGTTCTAGCTAATCTTTACTTTCTGACAAACAGTTCGGATAGCTCAAGTACTGTCCGTAAAGTTTTCCAACAAAGAAGAAGGTGAGGAAGACAGAATTTGGAACAGGCTCTCATGAAATTTTCCTCAATTTTTGATCTGAAATTTCAAAGCCTGCTATTTTTTGTTGGTGTGGAAAAAAATATTTACATTTTGGGTAATTTTGCCAAACAATTTTGTGAAAAATGTCTTTCACTTACCAATTTATTGTTTAATCTTTTCCACCTTTATTGTAAATTTTTTTCCTTAAATCACAGCTCTCTAGTAAAGTGAAAAAGGTAAAAACAGAAAACATGCAATAGAGACAGTGACTGAAAAAAAACCCCACAAAAAATAAAAAAAGATTGAATATCTTTTCAAGTTCTTTCTTATTTCAGGAGAAATTACAAAGGTTTCAGACAAACTGAGATCTTTGGTATACATTCCTGAAAAAATGAATATGCTAGCTGCCATGCCATCTCATGTGTTCTTAACACTGACTTGTTTCTGACAGTTGTAACTAAGCAGACAGTAAATAATAAACACTTGGTATGTATCTCATTAGAACAATGAAGGTGTAAGATTTTTCATCCTAACTATTTACTTATCAACTTAAGTCACTGTCTGTAAATGCTAAGACTCAGTTTCAAATGTGGTTGTTAGGCAACCAAACAACAACCAGTACCACAATTCTTTCAAATAACTATTTTCATTTAGCCAGTAGTGCCTGCTGCCCTCCCCTCCTAAACCAGATGTAGAAGGTGTAATAACCAAGTTTATATTAGTCAGGTACTAGGAGAACGTAAGAGTCAAAGAAAGAAATTTTGAGTTCTGGGAGCTATGCTTTGAGTCAGCTGACCATCTTGGGAACCACTAGACACAGTAATGAGATGCAGTGGAGACCATCAGTCTTTATTAATGTTTTCTATAAAAATCAGAGCAATTGCATAATTACATTCACATATCCAGTACATCACTTCTGAATACAACAACAAGCTGCCCCCTTTTACTTTTTTCAGCCACTTCATTTTGAAAAGTCATATCATTGTTTCCAAGTGAAATCTCTGAACAACAAATCTATTCTTTTCTATTAGAACACAAGTTTTTTTCAGGTCTGAAACAGATGCTGACATTTTGAAAAGGATGCCATTGATTGTGCAGGTCATTACACAACAGACTTCCTGAGCTTGCTGAAATCAGTTGGAAAAATAGGTATCACAACAGGACTATATTCAGTACAACAATGCTGTTTCCTCTGCAGAAAATACCTGTCAGCTGATGAGACTGTACTTGATCATGGTATCAACCACATCCAGTGAAATCCTAAACACAGTGCTTCCAGAAAGTACTGCTTCTGGCAGTGTGGAGCTTCCCACGAAATCCCTCTTGCTAACGATGCAAGAAACTCAGCAGTAAACATGGAAATGCAGTATTTAACAATATTTGAACACCAGGAATCAATCTTTTTAAATACTCTACAGCTAGAACCCACACTTCCCAGTTTCAGTACAAGGCCCAAACCTCAGATGTGGGATGACATTAAAGACACGTTACTCGGAATTAAATGCAACCCCTTACCACTCCTCATCTGATAACGTGTGACTGAGCTTAAAAGATGGGATATAAAACTGTGTACACAGAGCAAATTTTGCTATTCTTACGAGTGACTGCAGGATTTTCACATCTTCAGGGAGGTTAGGAAGGGTGACATTTTCAAAATTTTAAATTGCACTGAAAATGAAAGGGCCTGAAAGTATTATCAGAGTTAGCATTTTGCTTTATGTATTAATAATTCCAGCAAAGAGCTGTCAGTCTGAGATCTCTATGTATTTTTGTTCTGTTTATATTCACTTTTGAATTACCCAAAGAAATTTCTTCACATTATGGTATTTGCATACAATGTTTGTATTGTAGCATTGTTCCATACTGTGACTTCCCATCCTTTCTATACTAGAAGATTCTCTATCTCAAATCAGGATTCTCCTTCCTTTTCAACAGCACAACAGAGGTAAGACAGTGAGGATTCTCTAATATCCATGCACTAGATCAAGAAATAGAACTGCCAAAAGTAGCTACTGTATCCCAGCAAACCAGTAGACTTGTGTTTTCATTTTACATTGGAAACTGCATAACTTTTCAAGATGCATTTTTCTTAAAATAGCCCATTTTCAGGTCCAGAAGTTCAGGATCATGTTTTCATTCACAGACTTTTTTCTCCCTTGATCCCTAGTCAGAAGTGACCAACTGTAAAATGTATCATGATAAAAGCTTAACTGATGCCAGTGTATCTCATAAAATGTTTTAGATTTAATGTAACAGGGGTCTGAATAGCTCCACTGGAAGCACTTGTGTTTCCACAAGCAGCGAGCCAGCATGCCTCAGCTTTCCTGAGAGGAGCGATGTCGTCTTCATGCACAAAAGAAAACCAGTGGAATTTGCTAAATATGACACTGTTCAGATTTCCATGTTCCCTTACAATACAAAGAGGTGGCTATTTATTTAGAAAAACCAGCCCTACAGTTGACAAAGCAAAATGAATAATCCATCAGCCCTACATGTTTGACACTTGATGAAGAAGCTCTTGAACACATTTATTTACTGCTTCGTCTTGATACTGTAAGGCCTCTGTTTTCTGACTTGTTATGGCACTCCATGGAAATGTTGAGCTGGCACATTTTGTATAACACATTGAAATAAAAACCAACCCAAACAGCCAACAACATAACCAAGTATCTCCAGGCTTACACCTGTTCACGTTGCTTATCCAGCAACAGCAGCCTTTGGGAGTTCCTGCCTGCCCTGAACCCCCCTGTCTGAGCAATTGCTGTACACCTGCTGCTGCTGCTCCTAATGAAGCAAATTAATGCACAAGCCCTTCACCTCTGCAGGTGGAGGCAAAAGCTCTCAAAATCAATGTTATGTACTTCTTTTAAGAGGCTTGCTCTTTCCATGCACTTGAGACACTAGACTGGGACCCTGGAACGAAAGTATCTGTTCCTGCCCCCAGCACTACACTGACTTCAGGCAAGTCACTTCATCTCTGAACTGCCTGACACTTTACTTCCCAGAGTTTAGCATTTGTAATGCTAAATAAACTTGTCCAAAGAATTCTGTGAGTGGGATACTACGCTATTATCCCCGAGACTACAAGGAAAAGCACGTAGGACAGCTAGGCTATGGCTACTCAACTCCCATAAAGCTGAGTGAAATGCAGCCAAGTGGTCGTGTGTGTTTTGGCATACTAAAAACCACTTTTTCTTCACTACAGACCTCTTAGAGGATGGTGGGATGCTTTTTTTCCCAAGCCATGTTCATAGAAAATTCAGAGTAGTCAACAACATTATTGCAGCACAAGGCTTCTTGTGACCCATTGCTGGGGTTACATTGCTGCAAAAAAACACCAGAGAAAGCAAGTCCTTTGCAGCCCTGCTTATGTGACTGCTCCTATCTTGTCTGGCACGCTGGAGACAACTGCCAAAGTTAAAAGGGTAAGCTGTGACAGCATGAAGAGAAACTCTCACTCGAGCTGAAAAAAATTCATATCACACTGAGAAGAAACACAGATATGCGGCATACATTCTCTATTGTACCAGCCTTTAAATTGCAGCCAGATTTTTCTTCTTTTTTAAAATACATAGACTCCGTTCTTTCCAAAAAGCCTGAAAAAAACTTGTGGGGGAAAAAACCCCACCCCATCCCAAAAAAACAACCAACCCCAAAGAAAACCCCACCTTACACAGCTACTCCCTCTTTCTCTGGTCCAGTTAAGTCTACCTCTCTACTTAGATCAGTAACTTGTTTGTCCAGCTCATGGAACAGCACCATTTTTCTGTATGTTTCTCCTCAGTTACCAGAACTCATCTTGCCCCTTGTCCGAACTACTGAACTAAACACAAATGACAGTGCAGAACAGGTTAAACTGGCATCAAAGTTTGAAATGCTAATTGCACTGTATTCCTAAATTACTGTAAATGCTCAAGTCTAAGCAAAATAATGGCCAGACTGTGACATCCTGAGTAAAACTGGACTCCACCGGAAATTTTGAAGGAACCGCTTATTGAGCAATGCACTGCCGAAAGTGACTAAGAGACATATCAATTCGTTCACTTAAATCACTTGGGATTAATTTTTTCAGATACCTTCCCACGTATTCGAACAAAAGTAATTTCCTTCATGCTCTGTGAAAGTTATATTGCTTTATTCTCTAGCAAACAAAGGAAAATAAATCTTTGCAATGTGCAGTAGATAAGGACACTGCCTATGCACACTGACAGTTATTTTGAAACCAGACATAAGAGTTAAGATTAACTGTGACTAACAGTTGCTGTACTAAATCTAGAGAATGAAGCTTCCCACAAAGTGCATCCAGATCATGCGCTATGTTGGTTCATTTTCAAACGTCAGCAACTCTATGCATTCTAAAAAAAAAGAAAGTAATCCTGTAATTGGTAAAGAATGTAAAGCCCCATTCTAGTTAAAAACAAACCATGTTGCCCCTAAGCTATTGTATTGACCAAATGAAACTGCTGATTTTTAATCAATGTAGTCTAGTCTGTCCTGTTTCAGATCACGGCCCTGTTAAGCCACCTGTTAGTTCACTGGTGTGAGACATGGGTTTTTTTCTTTCTGCATGCACCCATTAGTAATAATAGGCCTCCTTTTTTTTCCCCATTAAGGCATTTCAAAAACAGTCTGCAACAAGCTTATCATCTGCAAATATTTTTGTACAATTTAATACCAGGAACAGTACTATTACATTCAAATAACAACACATATTAAATTTCATTTGGCATGTGGGAAAATAAAATGAAAGGATGAGTTCTGAAGCATAAACAGGATAAATAGATAGGATTCTACTTCATCATATTGAATAATTACATCTTGGCACAGTGCCCAAAGCATATTCATCATGATGAGACCACAGTGCACAGCACACTGCCAAAGTCTAACTTCCTCAGACAAAGGCTAGACGACTATGGCAAATCAGAAGTCTTACAGATCTGCTTGCTATTGTTGCATTACAGGTTCCTGGAAATTCGTTGAACTGCAATTCATCATTACAGTTCCTTAACAAGGTCCATAAACATAAAAAATGTTAATTACACCTGTATTGTGCAAGTGTTCACACTGCACTGATTGTGTTCCTTGTATCTCCCAGCTTGTGATGGACTCCCATTCAGGGCTGCTCCTCAGTCTGGTTTAAGGACTGAAGAAGGCTGTCGTCATTGTTTGCACCGTAAGGAAACAGTACTGTTCCCATTCTGCTGCTGCTGTGAGGCTGGGCCATCTGTGCAGCTTACAAAGAATTTACACTTAGCAGACTTGTGTCTTCTGCTGGGTTTTCGCTTTGGAAATACGCTTTATTTCTGGCATTGTCTAAACTACTTTATTCTGGCCTACAAGAAGCATTCCCAAAATCCTACATGCTACCTTATTAAGAAAAAATTAAAAAGAACCAGGCACCTAATACACATCAGAAAAGAAAAGGATTCAGTTCCTGGCTGTGAGAGCCGCACTGTCAGTCCTGCAGCAGATGCCATTGCTGGCTGCATTTGCTTGCCCTGCAGAGCCGCCAAAGAGGATATGAAGTTAAATTTGTCATTTTAAAAATGCAAACTCTTTTGTTTTCTCAGAACAGTCATTCTGATATATGTTATCCTCCTGTCATACTATCATTTATCCACTCCATCAAAGGTATTTTACCCAACTCTCAGGTAATTCCCGTGAAATTATCATTCACAAGATCCACTGTGTTTTGCCCAAACGAAATATAAAGAATTTATAACCTGCCCAGGGATACTGCATTAGAATATGCTTCCAATGAAATCAGTAGGATATGATTTGCCATGTCTCAAAATGAAGGTAACATAGCATACGTGGATTTTTTTTCTTCTTATTGAAGTGAAACATGAAAGACTAAGTTAACCACACGTAATTATACAAAATCCTCATTTCTCCCCTTTCCCATTTCAACAGCACTGGCTCAGAATTACACTGCTTAAACCTGAGCATGTGAAGCAACCCCAAGTCAAAATCCCTTCCTCCTTCAATGCAGAAGCAGGACTGAAACATATGCATGGTATTACCCCAGGCAGGCACCAAGGTATTGCACCGGCCTGCATGAACCTGCACCCGAGGCCAGAAGCCAGTAAGGACTGGGCACGAGGACAAGGGGCTTGCACTACATTTCCTGAGGGACAGCGTTTGCACAGAGAAGTGTATTTTGAGATGTGCTTTCACTTTGTGGTACTTGAGGCAAAGCAGTGCCACCAAACTTCAAGGGACACAAGCAACTTCTCCTTTAGGGATGTCCAAAAAGCATGTAAATTTTTCCTTGGTTCTTACTGATGCTCAAGGACTTTTTTTTTACTCTGAGTGCTCGTTCTGAAATTTAGCAATGCAAGCATTCTTAAAAATTGTGTAGTCAGCTTGGACAAAATGAGGGCCTTGAAGTCAATACAGACACAGAGAAGCTCAGAATTGTTACCTCATATTACAGAAACTGCAAACACAAAAGAGTAAGGCCATTGTCCATTGAAAATCCTACTCTATCTTGGCTAGTCTAGTTACTTGCCTGGAAAAGTATTTAAACTACAAGTGCAACCTTATGCTAGCTGCACAGCATCTCTTCCATGATACAGAGTAAGCAGATTCTCTTTGTAAGAAAACCAGGAAGACGAAAAAGAGGCATGGCTCTCTAAAGAACCAGAAGACATAGCTGTGGATCTGTTCTCCTGTAAGAGAGATTTTTAAGTTCAAAACTTTGTCCCCCTTAACTAATCCTTTATGTGACAAACCTGAACAAGAAGAAAATGCTCCTCCTGTTTTAAGGCAAAATGAAAAGTCAAGATTTCACCTGTCCAAAACACAGAAATTAAATGGGCATTTGCATTACTTTTCTTTTGATGGGACCTAAACTTAAAACTGAACCAACTGCAGTCAGTTACTGTTCTGACACGAGACAAGACTGACAGGTCTGGTACTGGGCTTTTTACAGGTAGCTAAGATGGGGCAACTGTCTACATCCACTCATAGCAAGACTGTAACCCGCTCTTTCCAGGTCACAATATACCTTTCAATTACTGTACAAAACACCCACTAAAATCAATGACAGCTTCACAAAAATAACTGGAGTTATACCTGGATTTCTTAGCCTATATATTGAAGGTTGAGGGTCTGTTTGATCCTGTTTAGAACAAACTCTAATACGTTTCAGTATTCACTGAAAGGAAAAAAAAAATTAAAGATAACACAGATATTTAAAATCGTTTTTGGCAAGGCCAGACTGATATTCAAACTGTTTTTATATTAATGCCCTTTTATGGAAGATTTGAAAGTAGTCTGTGGGGTTTTTTTCTGTTGAAATCTGATCAAAAGTAATGCAATGGGAGTACTACGCTTTACATGCTGTGCATGTGGACTTGTAAATTTCTTATAGGAGAAACGTCTCTTGTGCACGGACGCAAAGGCAGAAAGAAAAAAGGCTAATACTCTAATGCAGAACACATTGAACCACTATTAATGATCAGAATAAAAATAGGCAGTTCTCTACCACCTTGAAGACACAATAATGCTTGTTCCTAAGCTGGCATTATGCACTACTCCTTCCCAATTGGAAAAAAAAAACCAACCAACATTGAGTATCTAACTGCAATGGCAATTGACTGTATTTCCTGTTGTCATTCAGCAATCATGCCAGCTTTAAAAGACATCTTACCATACTTTCATAGCAATTCTTAACTCCATTACAGCATTGTTGAAAAGACTGAAATAAAAGACACTTTTTAATGTGCTGTGCTGGTCTCCAAATAGGACTACAAAACTGAAAAACAGTTTTGACATCCCACTCTGATTTCACCTTCCGAGACAGATGCAAAAGCTCCTCCACATGCAGTCAAGCTTTCTTCTAACAATAGAGGGGTAGGGACAGGTGCCCGACTTGGAATTTGAAGGCAAGCAAAGTCTGAAGATAAAGAGTGACCCACTTCAAGCATGTTCCACTTTGGATTTGAGAATGCATTACCCCAGTCTGACGGCAGGGGATCTGTTTTGAAATCTGAATTGCTTTATCTTTTGCTCAGCAAGGGTAATGACATGCAAGGGATTAGACACCTGAGCTGTGACTGAGACCAGAAGAAGTTACTATTTTCTAGCATCTTAAGAAGAGAGCAATGTCCTCTTGCTATTCCTCTACAACATTACTGCAATTTACATCAGTTCTGCCCTTTGATGTCTCTCAGTGAAAACGTTTCTATTATCGTGTTTAAAGGGGGTTTGCTGATAGCTGTTCAGCAGTCCCATTTGAACTCTCTCTTGATTGAAATAGTATATTATTGTCATTAGCTATCAAGAAACTTTGTACCTCTTCTTGAAATTTACACTTTGATAGAGGCCATTAGTGGATTTTTGTGTATGTGTGCAAGCTGAAACTTGGTATTTCAAAGGGTTACACACTAGGAAGCAATACAGAGTATGACAGCAGGCTTGTAGGTGACTCTACAGACAGGCACCTGGCAGAAAACTCACACCTCTCACTAGGATTACACACTGCTCGTACTTCCACCTGCAAGCTCTGAGAGACTGTCTGTAACTGACATTACAAAAGCACACACTGCAACATAGCCAAGGGGTAAATGGGAGAGACCGCAGAGCCTGCATTTGGACATGCATGACTGCCTCAACCAAGATCTATTTACAGGCATCCTGTGAGTGCAGAGTAACACTGTTATTACAGTGTCTGCACAGATAAGAGTACAGAGCTTGCCCTCTAACCAGGACACAGCCTCAATGGCAGATGCAGGGGGGCAAAAATTAATTGCTCCGAGCAAGTGCATCTTTAAAAAGTCACTGCTTGCTTTGTGTCTAACCCTGCATTATGAAAATGTAAATTCTGTATTTAAAAGTCTCTTCTGATTTCAGGGTATTTTTGTTAGTTGGATTCTTACAAGAACATCTGGAAGAAGGGTTCTTTTTCTTTAAATGAAAAGAATGAAAGCAAAAATAAACCCCAAAACCAAAAGACTCGGCAACACCTAAACCATCAGCTACACAGGGAGCATTGCCCAGTTGTTCAGAGGGTGCTGACAGAGATTTCAGGGAGGCAGATACATCTGGTCAGCATGGCCAGCCTGTTCCCTGCATGTGGCCTCGTGACCAGAACCATCTGGGAACTGCTGCCTGCGATCACGAACTGCTTGGGAAAAGCGACCATGTTTTGCCTCTGTAGTCCCAGCATTTCCAGAATCCTTAGCACTTTTGAAGAAGAGTTCCACACCGATCAGAAAAACCAAGTCGTTTTCCCCTGAAGACCCAGGCAGCCTTTACACACGTTTTTCAGGGCAGTCACTGGTCAGAGGTCTTGGTTTCAAAGGCCAGGGCAGATGAGCTGCTCTGACTCTCCTCACATAGCTGAGGAGAGAACCGTATCCTCTGGGTAATGCGTAATGATGCAGCAGTCTTTTTTGCTTGGTTGAGATTATTTTTTGCTACTGCTAAAGAAAATTTGAAATCAGATTTTTATAGTATCCTAACAGAGCCCCTAGGAATGAAAGAGATTATTCGGAGAGTTAAAGGTGCTTCCTTACAGATTATTGCGGTGGGTTAACCTTGACTAAGGGCCAAATTCCCATCCCACCCCTCAATCACTCCCCTCCGCAGCAGGGCAGGGGTAGAAAACAGGATGAGAAACCTCGTGGGTTGAGGCAAAGACAATGAGACCGCTTACCAATTACCGTGGTAGGCAAACGAGGCTTGATTCAAGGGGGAAATTAATTTGATTTGTTGCGAGGTAAAACAGGATTCAGGTAGTGAGAATCAAAGACAGACTAACCACTGCCTTCCCCACACACGCAGCCCCCTGGAGTGGCTCAGGGCAGCCCAAACATGGCGGCTCCTCTCTGCCACTCCTTCCCCCTCACGCTCTGCCCTGCCTGGCACAGGCTCTCCGTGGGGCTGACCTGCTCCAGCCCCCCCTCCCTGCTCTCCTCCCCTCTCCCTCACTCTTTCCTCCTCATTCCTCCACTCGTCCACCGGCTCGGCTCTGTCTTCCACCTATTCTGTCGGCCGACCCCGTGCGTGAGGGGCTGGGCTGGCCATGGCTGGTTCCAGACAGCTCGAAGGACGTACCGCTGGGCATGCAGCCGGCTGGAACCAGCCCTGGCTGGCCTTGGGCATCGATCTCTCCTCAGCAGAGATCCCGAAACTGAGCTGAGGCTGACACAGATTTATTCTGATATCACAAAGGATACGACTGAGTGGGAGAAGGGAGGGAAAAAAAATCAAGCAGACTGTTGCAAGACTTGTTTGCAGAGATGTAGTTTTGTCAGCTAGACCACACACCTATTTGCACTCACGTCTGATCCCAGTAGGAAGGGAACGACCAGCAGTTCCTGACCTACCCACTCCCTGGACTCAGATTTCGAGGGCTTTGACTCATGCCGGTTGTCCTCCATGCCGGGGCCGCAGAGCAAGGAGGGCACGCAGCCCGCCCCACTGCCACCCCGGCCCTCTCGCCCTCCTCCCATTCTACATCCAACGGCCCCAGGAAATCCTTCCCAAAGCTGGATGATGGCAGAAATCACACCACCCTTGAATAAGGAGAAATAGGTGATGTGTCTTCAAGCCACAGAGACAGCAATAGTTTTCTTTCCGTTGATGCTGAAGACGTAACATACTGAGTTTCAGCCATATTCAGCAAGAGGAAAAAAAAAACACGACAACTACAAAGTTATGTCTCTGTAGTTAAAGAACAGACATTTCCTTGGGTCAGCGCATGGCTGTTGGATTTGACATCAGCGACGCCGGCATGACCAGGCAGGTAAACAGGAGCTGCAGATTTGCAGGAGAAGGTAGAACTGGCCAAAATAAGGGCTGCAGCCGCTGAGGCAGCTGCTCTGCCTGACATGTAGCCGTGAAGGTTTGCAATGCCTGTGCTGCCCTAATGAGGACTGCAGAGGAGCCTGGAAGGTTTGCTTTTGACCTCATTCATTGACTTCAAGGGAATCAGGGTCTCGTATTCAGGATTCACACTGCAACAGGCTGCCTTCTTACCTCCTAACAAGCACATACTTGAAAAGCCAAGGAATGGATTAACACTGTGGCTTTGTTCACAACAGACTCTTGTGTGGTATTAGAAGCAAGATGATTTGCAACACAAGCGCATGGAGCGCCTGGACTGATCCCAACAGTAAGACTAAGACTGAATGGCTAGTGAGCTTGGGTTGACCTGAAGAACTCTTCATTCAAACCAAATCCAATTTTCAGCCACAGCTAGGGATGATTAATATAAATAAAATGTCTCCCAGTGTTAACTCTCAAAGAAAAGACAGTTAAAACTAACAGGTGATAGCACTCTCCTTGGTTTTGCTTGCTTTGCTGTTTACAAAGGTTGTAGTTCAAGAAATAAACATTGTTTTGATGTGCCCATATAACTCCAGTGACATCGTTGCAAAGTTTAAAGATAGGATGTGTTCAAGTAGTTTTTTAAACTCAGTATATTGTTAGCATCTCAATATGCCATACTCCAAACACCACAATATTTTAAGCTATTAGGCACAGGAAAGACATGGACCTGTTGGAGCGGGTCCAGAGGAGGCCACGTAAATGATTCGAGGGCTGGAGCACCTCTGCTGTGAGGAAAGGCTGAGAGAGTTGGGGCTGTTCAGCCTGGAGGAGAGAAGGCTCTGGGGAGACCTTATAGCAGCCTTCCAGTATGTGAAGAGAGCCTACAAGAAAGCTGGAGGGGGACTTTTTACAAGGGCATGGAGTGACAGGACAAGGGGTAATGGCTTTAAACGGAAAGAGCGTAGATTTAGATTAGATGTAAGGAAGAAATTCTTTACTGTGTGGGTGGTGAGGCCCTGGCACAGGTTGCCCAGAGAAGCTGTGGCTGCCACCTCCCTGGCAGTGTTCAAGGCCAGGTTGGACGGGGCTTTGAGCAACCTGGTGATAACTGTAAATGTAACAAATGTAACATGTAGGGGATGTTATCACTTCAGGTGGTCAGAAACAAGTCTTGGTTCTTTGTGAATAATTGGGATGGTTGCAAGACAAGGGACTCCTGAATAATCCCTTTAGGCTCCTGGGCCTTGGGAGAACAGGTATGCAAACTACAGAGATAAGGAGGCTGCAGGATAATCTGAAGACCCCTGCCGAGAGACGCCAAACAAACATGTGCGATGGACATTACCATATATTAATGAATTCTCGGAAAAGCCATTACTATGATAAACATTTCTTGGAAATGTAATGAATATGTATGTTAACATAGCATAAATACCTAGTAACTGTGTCTCTTCGGTGCACACGTTTGGAGGAGAGATCCCCCGTGTGCCCGGCGCCGCAATAAAGAATACCTGCTTAATAGTCTGCCAACTATTGAGTCTTCAATTCTGGCTTTTCACGGCATCACTGGTCTGGTGGAAGGTGTCCCTGCCTGTGGCAGGGAGGTTGGACTAGATGAGTTTTAAGGTCCCTTCCAAATCAAACCATTCTATGATTCTGTTACTTCACAGTGAATACCTTTTGCCAGAAGTCTTTCTTTTGACAATACTGTGCTGGCTATTGCATTGACCGTGCAAGGATTTCAGATTTCTCTCTCTCCACTCGTTGCTAAGTTTCAGTCTTCCCTTACCGACGGTTAAGAATCAGAAAATCTAATATAACAGTGACAATGCTTCCCTATTATGACAATCCTTGATATAGGATTTTCTACAGTACTAGGCTTAAACTCTTATTCACTGTCTTCCATACAAATTGTACCATCAGTTGCTATGCAAGGAAGCTTAGGCCAAGGCTGGATGCTTCAGACAATCTTGCCCATGAAGCAACATGCGCATGCTCAAGTGCAAATGCTGTGAGTAGCAACACAACCTCCCAAAGCACTCTTTGCCACTGTTCAGATGAAATAGCGCATCCAAGGCTACAGGCAGGTTTTTGCACACTGACATGGCTGTGAGGCTTCAACAGAGTTTCTACACAGATTTCAGCTCTCATTGTTTAATCTGAAAGGCCTTGCTTTAAACATGCCTGATTGACAGAGTCTTTCAGACATACTGATGCCAGAATAAAAGACAAGAAAACTTCTTTGTTACCCTGTTACTATTGCAAACCCAAACCAGAAACTGATTGGAGATAAAACCAGAGTAACCAGTGCTCCATTCTGGGGATTTGGCCTTTGGCTACAAATCAGACTGGCCCCAAATCACTGGGGATTTGTTTAAGAGGAGGTCACATCAGAGGTGATTACATACTCCCAGCTATGGATTGTTAAGGACAGGCCTTTTTTTTATCTGAAGAGCAAGGTGAGGACAGCAATTAGATCTGCCTTGTATTCAAGCTCCAGACATTAAGCACACAAAACACTAGAAAACAAAAGCACTTTCATATGTGCAAACTCATTAAACCTATTTCTCCACAGAGCTTTAGGGATCACTGCACCTAAGAAGAGTTCACCCAGGCAGGCAGCCTCACAACCCTGTAACGCACATTTTGGTCTCCCTGTCCTCCCTGGACAGAGCTGTGCTGTCCGCCTTCCTTCCCTGCCCAGGAGAGGGGAAACATCATGCCCTCTGCCACAAGACCAAAGATTTCCAATTACTGCCAGTCCTGCTGTGCCACCGCACAACCACCACACAACACCTCACTTCTGTCTCCTTGTTGAACTTGCATGCAAGGCTGCGCTTCTAGACCCAGATCCCAGCTAAGAGCACAGACGTGTCCTTTGCCCGCATGTCAGGCCATTTACAAGCTGTCTGCCTCTTCTGCCACTGGAAACGTTAGCGGCTGACAATCTCATGCTTATGGCTCCTTAACAGCAAGGTAATAATAACATCTTGCGAGCGAGAGGTGCTTGCTTCCTTTGCAGCGTTAAAACTCTCTGTTAACAGCCTTCCTTCCCTGTCTCCAGCAAGGAAACCCTCTGAAGAAGGACAAAACATTAAGTCCCTATCCTCATTAGTATTTCTTAACATAGAGTAAAAGGTTTCCCGCAGAACCTTTTAGTTCTGATTAATGCTTGAAGACACTGGTAGGCAAAGCTTGGCTGGGAAAAAAAAAAGCACAAAACATTTGTCATGGATGTCATCTCCAATTCGAAGATAAATTTGCTTCAGCTATTTCCCTGTCTCTCTTTGCTCATGTGTTTCTCTCTCTCTAGTGAATTAAAGCCTAGTGAAAATATGCTTGCTTTTCTCCTCTGTACATAGAAATCACATCCAGCTTGGGAAGTCCTTGGACCGAAATGGCTGGAGGTGAAAGAATGTTAGAAAGAAGTACTGTGTCTGTGGCATTCCAACGCAGTGTGGTACCCTTTCCTGGATGCCCTACTGCATTACATGGATGTAGTGTGGCTGAGAACCCTGGACCCCCAAAGAAAATGGTGCAGCTCCAGACAGAAATTGTTTTTCATATGGTCAGTTTTTAAACAGAATGCTTTCTAAAGAAAGCAAGACATTTCTCTTCCAAAAAGCAATTACACAAGAAATCATTTTTACAGCAGAAAGGCCGACTTTGTACTTTTGAGCAGTCTAGAATACTTATCAGCATTCATTAAAAAAAACTTGCACGTAGCATTCTGAGTTTAACAGCAGAGCAAGTGAGTTTTGCATATGTGGTTTCTGGAAGCAAGCAGCAAAGGGACAAGAAGGAAGAATAGCACAGGGCAGTAGCAGCAACAAAGGCAAAGTTGTCAGGAGATCAGCCAGCAGAAGCAGTTAGCTGTTATCTGCATGTTGTGTGTGGGATGGACATCTGTTGGCTAGGACAGAAGAAAATGATCAGGCAGGAGAAAATCCATCTTCCAATACACGCTTCCAGTCTGTGCACACGTCCATCAGTGGCCCTCTTGGCTGATGAGTCTTTTAACCTCACTTTCTGCCACCTGTGTTGCAACTACCTTGAGATTTCACATACCCTTCCCTACTTAACAGTCTGGCTTCTTTTTAAAGCCACAGCTGTTGGATTGATGTGTTACTGCTAGGAAGATGAAATTAAGCAAGTTCTCTAAGTCATAGTTGCAGGGACAATGCTCAGTAACAGAAACCCTGCAGAACGTGAAACAGAAAGCCAAACAAAGTCCAGCCGAGAAAAAAAGGGCTCTGTTCTATTCCTTTAAGCTCCCAGTGCAAAATGTAGCAGCTATAGGCTGAAAAACCTTGCAACTAATAAGTCTACTCAGATAAAATCAATAACCACACCTTCCTCACTGTTCATAGAGTATGATGACTTTCTCCCTTCCGTGTGTCCTCATGATTGCTTGCAAGCTGAGACAGTGGTAGCAACTCTTTTTTGCAGAGGCCAAAATCTATGAAGATACCTCTCATCTGCCATCTAAGAACTCAGACACCCACAACTTAGCAAGGTCAGAGGCAATAATTAGTACCTGAGCCTGTGCTTCTGAAGTTGTAGTGCATTATTTTGATCACCACAGCTATTCTTCCTTCCCCCAGACAGATACACGTTACCATTCCCTGAGATGTCCCTTCTCTTCAACCAAGCCAGGTACGAATGAGGGTGTGGAGGGGACTTTATGATCTTAGAGGCCTTTTCCAACCTTAATGATTCTATGATTCTATAATGATTCTACAAGGAGCAGTCTTCTGCTTAACTGCCTCTGTACGGTATCACAGGTCTATCTGGACACAACTGGAACAGTAAACACAGCCTAGGCTACCTCTGCGCTATGCAAGTCACCAGAGCTCCTTGCCTCTCTTTTTACATGTCTCAATCTCTTTGCAACAAAGAATATAGTCTTAAAGACTTCCTTAAACAAGATTTTAGATAGAAAAAAAAAATACAAGAACTTAAAGGAATGAACAGCAGGTAAAGAAGCAAAAAGCACCCTACCGTTTATATATATTTTTATGTTTGGTTTTGATCAATCTCTGCAGTCAGGACTCGGAGCATATGCATGGAAGCCAACGGGAGCTCACCTGTGCTAGGCATCAAGAGATTAAGATGACATGTTATGAACTCTTAAAGATGTAATATACTTCATTATAAGCAGAATGTAGAATACATAATAGAGATGAAATTCAGCCCTGCTGGGAACAGGAAGCAACCCCAATCCAGCAAATGTAAAACAAATTTCAGCAGCAGAGCTCTGGAACGGAGACTATAAAACAGCTGGACCAGAGAATAAGGCAGTTCAGTGGATCTAATGAGTCTGATGAATGGTGAGAAGAATAAAGAGGACAACACAACAGAGACTCAGATACTGAATCTCAGGAAAGGAATTTGTATTGAAACTGAGAGCAGCCTGAGTGCATACCACCCCTCTAAGGCACCCACTTGAGTGAAGGAACCAGTGCATCAAATACGAGGCCCCAGATGGCATCACCCAGTGCCTTGTCTGAGTCAGTGAATCAATCACCTGAAATCTGACTGGATCAGATCCTTGCTTTCTTCTCCATTTGGTTTTCCTAGCTTATCTTTTTACAGAGCAGAAGGCTGCATTGGAAGTTAATGCTTGTATTTCACATTGAAACACGGGCTTTTCTTTCACCTCTTGCCAACTGGCTTTACAAACAGGCCACTTAGCAACAAACAACACTTTTGGTTTAAACCACTCTTTTAACCCTGTGTGCTACAGAAGATGGCTGAACACAGAGCAGCAGCTTTTAGAAAGACACTGAATTTCTGACAAGTGCACGTCTAAACAATGCTCAAAGGTTAGTTTATCTTCAGGTGCAATATTTTATTATTATCTACATACTCAGAAGGGAGTGTCACGCTGCGTATCTCTGTCTTGCTTAGAGAACACAGAAACTTCCAAAATAATTAACCAAAAGAACAATCTTATGCAAGAAAGATGATATTTAAAGAACTGATTAAATCAAGCAGTTATTCCTTGGAGACTGACGAGAAAGTGGATAGTAAGTAATTTACCCTATGCCACAAGCCTTTCTTGAAAACCCTCTCATTCACGCTCATCCAAATATTACCACACCCACTTTCTTCTTCTTCTTCACAAACTTGTTATGGCCAGGCACAGCTCTTGGATCCTGAGGGCTGTACACTCTACTCGTTAAACTGGCAAAGCTTCAGTGAAGCCAGGGCTTTGTTCCTGAGATTTCAAGTACTCACCAAGGAAGGAAATTAACTACATCTCCTTTCAATGGTGTTCATCGTGGATGCAGCAAACCACCTGCTTTTCTTCTTACTAGCTTGCAAAGCAATGCCAGTCATGAAGCTTGCCAAAAAGGAGGAAACCGTTATCTTAAAGTTAAGCAAGCATAATGGATTAAATTTCAAGGGTCTGATACAGTCCAAGGTGTGCTGAATTGTAAGCCAAATGTTGGCCTCTAACATCCAGTGGTGCCATCCCTGTCAAATAAGAGTGTTGGCCAGAAATGTGATTCAGACAGCGTTCAGGGGCTGCTGTACCTTGTTGCTGACTGCTTAAATCATGATCGAGCACGTGACAAAATTCACCTCTAGGTGACTGGCTCCTGCATTCGCCATGCTCTTGGGGGAGCATTCTCTCTGCGAGTCTCTGCCATATAAATCTTGACTTTGACACTTCAGAACTTGTGTTTAGCTACGATGCAGCTTGGTGGGCTCACATTCCTACAAACACTCAATTTCCTGGGCAGATGCATTCAGCGCAGGTCTAGGATAAGGGCTGCTTTGAGCAGTGTCCTCAAACTAGCTGTTCTCTTGCCTGATGAGCAGAGCCAGTGACCTAGGGGATGCCCACAGCACCGTGAAGCTGCAAGGGGAGCCGAGAAAGGGTTTTGGAGATACGGCTGCTCTGTTTCCACCTCAGTTCACACACTGCATGCTGCGTCTGCTTGAGATGGCCCATGTTCGAGGCAGTGTCAGGCAGGTGAAGTTTCAGCTCAGCTCTCCCACCTCCCAGACAAGGGCTCCAACCACCATCCTATGTGGATGCTCAACCCAATGGCACTGCCACAAAGAAAGTCACTGGTAGAGTTCAACCGTCAGCTTTTCAGTAGCGTTACTGTCAGCCCAGGGAAATGTAACAACAGCGGCCACAGTTCCCCAGCTCGCATGACACTGTGTAGCATCACATGGCTTTCTGCAGAACAACCAGCTGCAGGTATCGCAGGCTGTCTCCACATCAACCGCCCCAGCAACTTCAGCCCTCACACATGTGCCTGAAAAATGTCTAACGTATATCCCAGCATGCCACCAAAACCACCCAAGCAGCAGGGTGAATACGCTTTCATTTTGAGCCTTCCACTACTCCTGTAAGCGGCTACTACCACCTGAGAAAGCTGCTGGAAGCTGGGGTGAAACAACAGGCTTTGTCTCTCAGGAGGCTTTGTCTGGACAGTGATCACAGAGGAACAGAGCACAGTGTTATCAAGTAGGAGGGGAGGACAGTAAAAACCACCTCTGTATATTAATACTTTGTGCTGTATGCTGAGCTTATCCAAGCACACAGAAATTAACAGAAATCGTAACTGAGAAACTTGAACTCTCTGAAAAATTGCATTTCTAAAACAATAATCTCACCTCTGAGCTTCTGGCTGGCTTCAGAAATATTTTCTGTGAATTTTTTTTAGGGGTGATGAAAAAGGTAAAGAAGCACCGCTACTCTCTACAGGGAGATAGCTGTACATGACCGAAACAGTCACCACTGGTGCCACTTTTCCTCTTTTGGGTTTCAGAGAACCAAAGGGCACCCAGACATTGTTTCACCTGACTCCTATAGACCACCCCACTGCGACTGTGGTGAAATAGAAACAGTTCACAGCACAAGAGAGGTACGTTGTAGACGTCAGCTTTGCTATCAGTCTAAAAGAAGGACAATGCAAATAAATTTACACTGTGAAGTGAGAAGGACAGAAAAAGTTAGCTTTGATGCCTTTCCAGACAGAGTCAGAGGACAGAAGGTAAGAGCAGCGAGAGGGCTCAAGGTGAGGTTTTAACAGAGACAAAACAAATCCCATGGCACAAGCAAGTGAAATCCATTAGAGAATGCAAAGGGCCAAGTTCTGCTCTTCTTTACAAGCCTTCAAACAGATTACACAGATGCAAGTGTCAGCAGAGTGTGGCACTGCATGTCTGGCTGGGCTTGCGTGCAGTTGTGGTTGCAGAAGGTAGATCTTGACTGGCAGCAGTAAACAGCATTCAGAGAGCTAGCTCTCCTGGGGCTGCCAGAGAAAGGTCAAAGAGCAGGCTTTAGACAAAAATGGAATACACATCCTCACAAGGAACAGCACAGATGATAAAAAAACTTGTCAAGATAGTCTCCCACCTTTTATCCAAAGATCACAGGCCTTCAAGAGGAGAAGTAATTTAACTGCCACTGGGTAATACTTCTGTTTGAATTATGTGTTCATGTGAAGAGCTGTATGACAGTCATGTCCATGAATGTAACAGCTTTACAATAAAAAAGTAAATCTGCTGCTTAGGAACACACCCTTGTCTTAGAGAAAAACGATCAGAGAAAACTGTATGACACATGACAAAATTTCACATAATACCAATTTTTTTTCTAAATTTCAAATTATCATTTTTTCCTTTTCATCATGCACAGAAGGGAACCACATTTCAACTTAATGCATGTGGTTTAAAAATATGCACATTAAAAGAATACTAAAGTTGGCCTTTTTTTTTTTTATTTTGACCATAGTAACTGTCCTTTCCTCAAAACCTATTTTTCAAAACCACTCTAAAAAGGAGTATAGCTTCTTTTTTTTAAAAAAAAGACAAAGCAATTGACCTTAAAAATCTTTTTTTCCCCCTACAGTTTTGAGAAAGAACACATCTATAATTGTCACATCTCATTAACAAACTCAGTTATGCTATGATAGTAATAAGTGGGTAGCGAAGTGAGACTAACATTTTAATGAAGCGCTTTTCATTTCTAGGGTAATTTTTCTTTATATTATGTGAATCTTTTGAGGGTTACAGAAGCCTGTCCTATGGTCAAAGGCATGCTAAAACCACAATTCCTCATGCAAATCTCTCCCAGTGACATGCCCACCACTTCTGTTGAGAGCATTTTAACTCTTTTATCCAGTTTCTCCCTTTACATCCGCATCTAGCTAAAACATATCACTTGTAACAACCCGTCTCAAGGCCCTGGCTTCTTCAAGCTCAGAAAGACTACATTATGATTGATATTCCCAGGCACCCTGTTCAGGATGACATTTATTAGGCAGGTAGTTACCGGAGATGTGAGTAGCTTGGGTGCCTGATGTGCATCCACTCAGCAGAAGACGAGCTGCGCTTCCAATCACAGACGCTGGGACTGGTGTCAAGGCATCAGAGCAGTCCCACATCACAGTCACTATCCCACCTGACAGCGGCAGCCTTCATGTGCTCAGTGGGCGGTAGCAGACTGCAGGATAATAAATTCACCTGCAGCTTCTTCCTAGCTCCTGGACAGACAGGTAGACTCACGACCTAAATGCATCACAGTGCGCATCCTTTCCCTTTCTGTCAAGATAATTTATATCCCCACCATTTGCTTTCTGGCCAAATCACCAAGAAATGAAACCTCCTGAAGAAGTCTCTCGGTGTTAGCAGCTCTAAGACTACACATTTAAGCAAGCTCCAGGTCTTTTCTTGTGTCAGAGAAGCTAATTTGATTTGATTGTCCTTCCATTAGGTTGTGAGTCTGGGAGATAAGGCTAGAAAAGCAGAGTGGAAGGTGACAGAAAAAAGACAAACATATACTGAAGGCTGACTCAAAACAGCCAAACACACATTTGGCTGGCAGAGAAACGCGTCAATAAATTGGTGTTCATTGCATGTCAGCATACACAGCATAAATGCTTATAAACAAACACAAAATCTGTACTGTGAAACTACCCCCTGGAAAACATTTGAAGTCAAGGTGAGATGGTCCATTTACTTAATTACTTATTTTAGGCATTAGCCATTTTTACGTTAAGAAAGACAAAACTTAGTTCAGGGCAAGTTACAGCACTTGCAAATACTGGGTCAAACCTTGATCCCACTGAATCACTAGAAGCTTTGCCATTAAGTTCAAGAGAATCAAAGATCTATCAAATGCTATAAAAAAAACACTGCAACAGTAAGCGGAAAGGTGGTCTAAGAAGCCTCTTGCAGCATAGCTTCACCAAAATGTGAATGAGTTGATGTCAAAAGGCTTAGCATGATTCTTGAGATGTGGATACCCACAGATTTCAGTCTGCAATTCATTTTTTATTTCTATTTCATCTTCAGGGACAAGATGGGAGTTGAGACTTCATTAGCAGAATGAGGATTTCTAAAAAAATGAACAATTTTTATGTAATACAGCCATGAGAAAGAGTTTGAGTGCTTGCATTAATCACTGCTTAACCTGAGCAAACTAGAAATGAGAGAAAAACTCAACCACCTTTCTATATGGCTTAATATCACCCCACTCAATCCACCTAATGCTCTGTAGTACATAAAACTTAGGCTACCTGCACAGGGTTACATTTCACCTTTCATATCGCACATGGCATCCTCTGCTATAAACCCGTACAACTCCAGGGGCTGCAGCAAACGATGCTGCTGGCAACAGATCAGTGCCATGAACTGTACCTTCATGTACAGACAGAAAGAGAGGGGAAAGAAATGTATGCTTCTCTGGAAGATACCTGTAAAGCTTAGATAACTTTTTACAGGATGTTCCGGACACAGGACACACAGAGCGAATGAAACTCCCTGCCTGTTTGCACAGAAGGTCAAACCAAGAGCATGTTTTAAGTGCAGAAGCCGAGGAGAGCTGGAAGTGCAGCAGACACACTAGTAAGAAGTTGCATGGCCTTAACCCTGATATAAAAGCTCTGCAGTATAGGACTGGTTTAGAGACACGACATTCTGTGTTAACATACGCATAAGCACAGACCCCAGGACCACATAAGGGGACCCCATCTTCTGCTCAGCTGGGAAGGTATAAATAAAATGGATGGCAACAGAGACCAAGCCTCATTCCCCTAACACTCGTCAACCGCAATGGATGCTCATTTACACTGTTTCATTCCCTTCCTTCTCCACCTCCATTTTATAGCATATCACCTGCCCTCCGCCCTCCCACTGAAAGTCCAGCTATATCTGCAGTAACCCGTATTCGTCATACATGGAAACACTGTGCACACATTAAATGTGAAGTTTTGCACGACTTTCAGGATAACAGCTACACCCTCCCATAACTGCAGCGTTTGTTTGCAAGCTGTCGCTGCTCGACTGTTCAGCTACTGTTTACATCAAACTGATAAAACAGGGCATCAACTGCTTCTGCTACACTAACCCAGAGGGAGAGAGTTCAGAAATTTAGTTTCCAGTTTCCACCTGTCACCCACCTGAACTGAAATATTTCTGTTACCTCCTGCGCTCCACCACTCATCAGCAAAACCTGCCAGCAGAAGAACTGTTTGAAGGCTTAAAAGCATATCAATTTAAAAAGTACCAATCTTCAGTCACTGATGATTTGACCAAAACTTTGAGTGTCTCACTGAGGCTGTTAAAGCTTAAAACAAAATCAACACTGCAGTTACTACCCAGAATGACTTAACTAATACTTGCAAGTAATCTGAGATTACTTTCCTGACATAATGCAGTTACTGCGGAAGTTTCAGTTTCCTGCCTCTGTCATCATCATAGGTAGATGAAATCAAAACTGTAAGAGACAAAAGTAGATAAGGATTGAGAAGACCAGTGTATTAAGGAAGGCCAAGTGTACTAAGGAAGGCCAAGGCTGCATACCCAAGCAAGGTCAGAGAACACCAGATGCCTCCAGTAGCCAAGCCTATAACAAACCTGAAAAGGACCTGACTCTTGCCAGCCAGGCTCTTGCAGGCTTTGCCACTGAATACATGTATGTAAACAAACCCCAGAAGAGTTGCGTGACTCACAGAATCACACCAAAGTGCTCATATGAAGTGGACAAAGCCTGCAGTTAAGGCACGTGAAATGTTGTTGAGGAGGATCAAGCAGATGAACATGACTGGTTTGAGTCCTGAGATGGATACCCCATACTGGCTTCAGGGCACAGGGCATGCACAGAGGAGAAAAAATGGCTTTTTCTGTTGCAAGAGGATGGAGGAGGTGACAAGGCCCAAAGCATCATGTAGAGAAAACACACTGGCCTGAGGTCTAGGAGGACTCGGCTACACTGACCTCCTGTCACCCCTCTTTCTCTCTGCCCACAGAGCCATTCAATGCCACTCAAAACCCATTTGGATATTCATAGAATCATAGAATCATAGGTTGGAAAAGACCTCTAAGATCATCGAGTCCAACCATCATCCCAACACCACCACCCAAAGAGCCACATCTACTCATTCTTTTAACAACTCCAGGGGTGATGACTCCATCACTTGCCTGGGCAGCCTGTTCCAATGCCTGATCATTCTTTCAGTAAAGAAATTTTTCCTAATATCCAATCTAAACCTCCCCTGATGCAACTTGAGGCCACTGCCTCTCATCCTATCGCTAGTTACGTGGGAGAAGAGAGACACCACTTCTTCACCGAGGCACAGAATGCAAAAATCTCAAAATCTGCTTTTCTTTCCTGTGGTTTGATCTGAGCTTTACTTGAAATGCTCACTGTGCTCTCTCTGTTCTGATTAACATACCATTTACTGCCTGACTCATTCACCTCTCCTCGCAAAAGTGTAGATTTTATTCCTTTCTATTTCTTGTTGAATGCTTTATAATAGAGACAAATACTTTTCCCTTTTTTTTAATTACTTGCATCATTGACTGGCTTCTGGTGAAGATCACTGAGCTAACTGAAATTCTACAAGCAGTAATACTCAGTATTTTGCCATGACTATCTATGCCTACCTTGAATAACAAGGAAGAGGAATGGCAGTTTTTAAATTATTGCTTTCTATTGTTCCACAATACAGTAAGAGTTTTAAAAATCATTCCACATCAGTGCAAACAGTACATGTGCTCTCCATGCACTCCATGGTAAAATTTAGTATGAGACCTGTGTAATGGGATTTAAAGCTGAACAGCTATTTCGCTAGCCCTCTACACCAGGGCAAAAGATCTTGGAATCAGAAATCAGCATGGTCTCAGCAGGAATTTAGGAGCCAGACAAATATGTATGAAAAGAATAACAAGAAGTAGCCTCTACTCAACAAATCATTCTGTTCTTTCAACTATTATGATTTTCTAAGTCCTCCTGTCTTGGGAACCCGTGTCACTCACACTTACAAGCATATTTTCCTGCCCCTTAAAAGGAGTAATGTAATCAAGCATCTGCTCTTCGGTGCATGCACTTTCGATCTGTGAAGCCATTTCACAGAGTTATTCAGCCACGAACCCCATGAATAACTTTGGACCAGATTAAGTCATCTCTAAGGGCTATGAGATACATCCATCAGACCAAGTCTCTGACAGCAGCAGAAACTGTCTCTACTGTATAAATGAAGCCAGGGAGGAATTCTTCTTAAGATAAATGAAGCCTTACCATTATTAAAGGATGGTAACATTAATAATTTAAGAAAGTGTTATGAAGATGCTAGTTTCCCAGGAAGAAATGACTGAGGGAGACAGGGTTGTATGTAAGCCAAGGTGAGTTCTGGTAAGCAAATGAAGACTTACAGAAAAAAAACAGTCTGTCTTAAAACACTACTCAAGTAGCTGTTTCTAGTACCAAAAAAAAACTTCTTAAAATACTTAAAAATACCCAAAGTGCCTATTTGGTTAGAATTTCCTTCCTGATAATGCTGAACTGAAGTCCACAGTGGAAGATTTCAGTCACTGGGTGTGTATCGTCATTATGACTGCCATATTCTCATAAGGAAAGCAGCATATTCTCCCCTTTGGCTGTTAATCGCTCTTTGTAATGCTGTGTCAGCCAGAGACCAAAGAGAAAGTGCCCTCCTAAGAGGGCACTGACATCGCAGACTAACATCTTCAGCTACTTTGAGGAGCATGGTGGTGAGAAACCATCATTTTCAAAGCAAGTATCTCCCAGAGCCCAGTTCAACAGTGTAAGTAAGCATAATGATGGTCTGCACGTTGGTGGTATCCTGGACATGGATGAATAATACAAATTTCAAAGTTATGTGCTGAAGGTTGCAACATATTCCAACCTTTGTCCTAACTCCAGATCACCAGGACTGGTACTAACATCCGTCCCTAAATTAACTTTGTCTAACCTGAGATGGAATACAGTTTATCTTAACTCTTAATATCAATTATTTTCAAATAGCATCAGTTATCCGATAATACTTGATTTTTTTTCAGCACTGAAAGAATGTTTATAGGGCTGCTGGGCTGAAAGACGTTACAGGATGAGCTCCTTCTTGAAATGGATTAGTTGATGTCATAAGAGCTTTGGTTTTTTTCTTTGAGCACCCTAGTGGTGTTGATTCCAAAGACATGAGCATTTGATTGGATAAATGATTGCAGATTAATTGCAGATCACTATGTACTGGAAAATAAAGACTATCATGCCAGGAAATGCAGAGCTATCAGTATTGAAAAAACATCAACAAGTTTATTTACCATCTTCTTCACCTATATATTCCTCTTTAGAGAACAAAGCCAGCAGGAGCACAACCAGGTCAATGATATTTACTCATTTTTTGGCATTCCAGCCAGGGCCTCTTTCTGTTACTCTTTGTTTAGCCAGGCATTAATATTTCTTCATGCAAACAGCTTACTCATAATTCTTGTAGTGATCACAAAGGTCTGATATGATTCTCAGGCAACAAGACCGTTACAGGTCTTCAAAAAAAAAGCATCTCAATCTTTTGTTTCAAGAGGCACTATAGAGTGGCAGGAAAATCTGTCTTTGGTGGTCCCTTTTCTGTAGGGACAAATGCAGTCACTTCCTGGGGAATCACAGGCAATACTAAATAAATGTAATCCATCCAACTCACACCGCTCTACCCTGCTGAACACCAGCTATGTGCCTTCCCTTCTCTTAAAGAAACTGGTGAATCCAAAGGAAAGAGCGGGGGAGGAGCTTGGGGATACGCTTTTGGTCAACAACTGCAGCAGCTAGTTTCAAAATTGAACTCTGGCTAAATAAAAGAGATTTTTTACAAAAAGAAGCTGCAAACCATAAAGAGATAATACAGTGGTACAAAGCAAACAAAGTATTTCATTCTATCTGAAATGACACCACGTTTTCTTCTTGTTACTAAGAAAACCAGCTTATGGCTTTTGCCAACCCAGAACAATTTCCTTCCTGGCTCCCTGCTCTCCTACTTTACCTCTTATTTCCATCATAGAATCACAAACTCAAGCACATCTCTAAAAGAATCCAATTAAAGAACACAGATATGTCCCCAAAAAAAGAATTAGTAGACATAAGGTACCTTCACCAGATCCTTAATCTCTTTTTGTTACTTCAACCTCCACATTCCCTTTCTTACTCTAGACACCAAAGTCAGAAGTAGAGTCTTCTTGGCCAAACTGAAGACACTAACACAACACAGAAAAACAGATAAATCCTCACATTTTCAACCAGAAATAAACAAAGAAAACACAAAAACCTAATGCAACTCAAACTGGTGGATCATTTTATGTTTGCAATTTTAAGTAAACATGAAACAAACCCTCCCAGAACAGCTCTACAGCAAAAAACAAAAATTTGCATGCTTAATTTCTGATCAATGTTTGGGGCCAAAACTTTTCAGAACTGAGTAATTTTTGGCAGGAAACTGCCTGCATAAGAGAAACAAAGTCACAGACCAGACAGTTCTAGTCAAAATTTCCTGCACTTTCATACAAATCATACAAGTGAATGATTGGCATATAGTCCTTGAACAGCTTCTCTTTAAAGATCATTCCTTGTTGCACAGACACTGCTTTTCTCGCTGAACACCTGTGAATTAGTTATATTCTGCAACTGCCTTGCATAATCTGTTAGCTGATGCAAGTCGTACACAGTCCAGCTCCAATATCCCCAAAGAGAGCTGCACTCCGTGACAGCCTGTGGGTGGGCCAGGTGCTGTTTTGCTCATGTGAATCACACCTCCTCTGGGATGGATGGCAGGACAGATTAACGCAGCCTTATGCTATCTCTGCATTGCCATTACAGCTTCTGTATAAAGCTTAAGTTGGGTATCACCAAACCTCTCATCTTCTCTCCTTTCAGTTGCCTCTGTCCTTATTTAACCTAAGGTATCTGAACATTTCCAAGTTGTTTCTCAGATACTTGGGTCACTGGCTTCATGCCCAAGGGTACGCATGAGAGCAGACGGAGATGTACTGTATGTGACAACCCCAAATAAACAACAGTCTCTCTCCATTCACTGCTGTAACGGTGCCTGAAATGATTACGTACCAACGATTTTTCTCTTGTATTTTTGGCAGCCTCACAGCAGCAGTGCGACTACAGTGCACAACCCATGACCCACCTCTAGTTTTCCCTATACCACAGGCTGCTACAAAGGGCTGCTCTCTGATGCTCATCGGCACGGAAAACCAACCCACAGATGGGTAGCCAGGACACCACTTTATGTCTGCATACTGTGTCTGCACTTAGAGTACACAGCCCTGTGCAGCCAACAAGTAGTAAGGTCTCAACGAAAGCCTCAGGAAGACGGGTATTGCTTGAATGGTATTTTATTTGTCTGGTATTTTATTTGCTGAAAGACGTAACCTGCTCCTAATGGCTTTCATGACTGACAAATTGTGTTACATCCTGTCACGTCTTTCTAAATAACATTCACTGTATTTTCAAGATAACCAAGACTAATTTATCTGAGTGATGCAAGGATGTGAAACCTTCATCAGTCTGTGGCTTACATTTGCTCTGAGAAGTCCTGAAATCCCCTTGACTCAGCCTACTGTTAGAAGCTTAACACTGGAGACCGGTGTCTTCTAAATGACCTGGTCTTGCTCTTCAGAAACACAGCAACTGTCACCACACATCTTAAGGTGGACCCCTTTCTACCAGCAACACAAATCCCCGAATACCCCAGCTGCAAAGATGATCCATGGCAATTAGCTTTTCACGCCCACTTTCTTTAAAATCTGTTCTACTTTCAGCTTGGTAGATTACAGCCAAGTTCTGCAGCCTAGCAAAGGTTTTGCGCTACCTGACATATCTATAGGTCACACCAAAAAGACGTTCAAACACTCCTGTTCAACACACACATGTATGTTCCCTCCTCTGTCAACAGCGTTCCGGCACAGTGACTGGTAAGACACCTTCCCACAGTACCTCTCCATCAGGAGCACAGTCGTGCTCAGAGCAGCCAGCAGGCACAATCCTTACAAAGAAACAAATGGCATTTCGGGGCACTGCGCAGTCTACTGGGGCCGTCATCCCAGAGCCCTGCATTTTGTAGGCTGTCCCGCCCTCCTTGTCCTCAGGTCTGCTTGCTGAACTGGCACGGCATTTCACAGGCAGGGCCAAGGCCACTCAGAGAGGGAGGAAAGAGTTTTAGCATTGAAGAGCGAGAGTTTGCACAGTAGGTTTGCTCTGTGAGAGGGCAAGATTCCTGCATGAGACTCTGTAAACAGTTCTTCTGGCTTCGTTTATCCAAATACAGCATTGCCATCAGAACTGTGTTATTCTGACAGGTTACTCAGAGTGTTTCATTGGTATTACAAGCAAGCTTTGAGCACAAAAGAGCATGATTTAGGTGTTTCAGGGGAAAATAGACACACTTTTACTATGACTTTTCATTCTTCCAATACTTTTCCTTTCTCCCATAAATGGTTCTCATGGGATGCTCCAAAAATCCCAGCTGTGTTTCATGAAATTGTATTTTGAAAGTTTCTTTCTAAATATCTCAGTCAATTTAAAAACAAATAGCTAACAAAAACTGAATTTCTCCTCAGTTCATGTGTTGCTGAATACCCCCCTCTATGCACAAGGAATGGAAGAAGAGCGGGAATAAGCAGCAAAATTAGTTACTGTAAAAAAGCTACCAGTAATTACTCAGCAAATACAATAAATTATTGTATATGTGGAAATTTAGCGTACTTCATTTTGTTGTCAGTGAGTATTTTACAAGCGTGGGTGACAGAAGTATGAGCAGAATATAAATGTGATACAACTGCCTCTTGCAGTATATGTGTTTCCACCAAAGTTGGATTTTTTTCTCCTCCTCCTCTCCTTTTGATTGATTTAAACTGATGGATGGTGAAGCAAGATTCTGAATTCACTGGCGCTTCAGCAAGGCAGTAAAAAGCAGCACATGAAACATCTATGAAAATTCACGGTGAAATCTCATGCTCCTATTTGAGTTACTGAACAGGGCTGCTCTTCTCAGAGTGTCCAACCCCCAGTTTCTCTAGAAACCCATCAGCTTTGACAAACTCTAAGCAGGCATTCAAGTCCACTCAGAGAAGACTCTATGCCGGAGACACCAGGCATGAGATTTGGACATGTTCCTCAAGACCTCTAAAGAATCTGTTCTCAGAGAGGCTTAGGAATGAGACTCGGTTTTGCAATTGTACGGAGTTCAATTTTAAAATCATTTCCACTTTCTGCGATTGTAGTAGTGGCTTAGAGCCATTAAAAGAGTCAGTGTCTCAGACACATTTGCCATGAATTCTGCAAACCCTCTTTGTCATCAATCATAAGAGCCATCTGAGCAAAGAATCAGCCCTCCACCTGCTAGAGCACAACAAAGAGAAAATAAAAATTAAAGGAGGAGTGCACTGTCAAGGGTATTTAAACAGGAGTAGAGGATGTGTGGCACCATAACCACGCTATATTGTCATGAATAAAAGGAACACCTTTAAAACAAGAAAAGCAGAAACCTTACTCCAAATGAAAAGGATGTCCAAGCCCATGGGTAGCTTTAAACCTCTATCTGGCAGACACAATTCCGTTAGCTGGCACTGAACGGCACATGCCTTTACATTTATGCTGGTCTTCAGATCCCTAGAGGATGTGGTAAATAAATGATTAGCACATCTGTGCGCATGGATCTGCCTTGAAGCTAATTCTTGCTCTGGTTAAGATACGAGAATAATGCAGAATAAACCCTTCAGAAACACAGATCAAAACACTGTCTTATACGTATAAGCCCATTCTGTCCCCACTCCCCTGCCTGTGGCCACCGCTTCCCGATGAATTACGTCCTCAGTCACTCCTGTATGATTTTCACTATAACCAGAAAGGATGGCAGCAGCACAAGACACACCAGACGCTGTCATGGGATGTCCTGCACCCCGCACTAGCAAAGTTCAACCCTTTTGAAATAAAACACAGAAACCCACGGGTTAAGGAAAGTTCTCTTGTATTTCAAAAGGATGGACAGACTGTAATCCACTTGATTAGAAAAAAAAAGGTAGCACAGCAAAGATTACCATACAAACGACGCTGCCCTCCATTCCCCACAAACGTGTGCAATTGCCCCCGTCACTGTTGCACATGATTCAGACAGCTACTGACTGCATGGAGGTCCGACTGTTGACAACACAGACAGGGTGTTCAGCGCTGTTTTGACAGTGCACAGGGTACAGGCTACCAGTGGAGACGGTTTTCCAAGAAGGGAGGAAATGGGTGAATGTTGACCCCATAGCTAACATGCCAGCTAATGATTACTGCGTAGCTACCGATTCTGTAGCCTCCTTGTTTCAACCCTTGCTCATGCCATCCAATAGACATTGACGGCAGCACGATTTTAACAAAAGCATGAGATTTTCAGAATCAGGACATGCATCGTGAACAACAATGGCACTCACAACTGCTCCCTCAGCTGCTGCCAAGCCAGCACTTCTGAAAAGCACGACTGAAAAGCAAGTTTCACCCTGGATATGCAGACACAGCACACAGTGCCTAAATAGATAAGAGAGGTTATGTGAGCAAGCTGCAGCACTCATTTCACACACTAGTAGCAATAAACGTGTTGGTCATTAGTTTTTTATTTATGACCCATCCAAACATCTACCCATTAAAAAACCCAAGAGCTCTCGGTGTTCTTCAGAGAAAAACTGGGTTTGCAGATCTATGTTTGCACCCAGTCTTTTCTGTCAGTGATCAAGATAAAAAAAAAAAAAAAAAAAGACGAAAGAAATATGCAAAAAGAAAGAAAGAAAACACGGCCTGTGAAGCGTATGGTGCTAAGTCTGCAGAACTCAATGTAACATCAAGCCAGGATACCTGAAGAGCACGGATTTCCTCCAGAGTTGGGAAATTCAAAGCACAGAGCATTGCAGACCCCCAGTCAGAGCACAACAGACACCACGCACAAGCTCTGAAGAGCTAACCTCCCAGCCGTGAACCAAGCTGACAGCACAAAACAGAACCTGTTTAATTCACACAGGAATCTCACTGGGAAAGAATGGACTAAAAACCAAGCAAAGGCTTCAAGACCTAAGCTGTTGTGAGCAGGGGTGCTCTCACTTCCTAAGAAATAACCACCCTGAACCCCCCGTTCAGTCTCTCTGAACGGGGTGACACAGCTGATTTCAGCACACTTGTCTGAAAACTAGCGGAGAACTGACCATGTATTACAGATTTGCCTGGTGTAAACCACTACAGAGAGAAGAGAGAGGCTCGCAAAGGCTTCTGGCATCAGCACTACAGAATTTGTCTTTGCTCTACCTTTGTTTTCAGGAAACAATGATGGGGAAAAATCATCTTGAAGACAGATCTCACTTTTAAAAAGTCACCAACTTAAAGTCTTCCGCCACAACTCCAACCAGTACAAGCAGGCTGGCATTAGTGCATTAAAAATAACGTTTCTTTTAAGCACTGATCATATGTAGCTGTTCTCCATTAGAGAAGTTTGCATATCTTTGGGGCCCGGTTCCATGACAACTGGCAATTCCACAATAAAATCCAAGTCAAAATCATATTCACAACCAGTCCTCCTGAACACAACTGGAAAAACACACTTCCTCCGTGCTGCTGTATTATCTACAGAACTGCAAGGTATTTTTGGCTGCAGAAACTGTTAAGAAAAATGAGAGCACTAGAAAGTAGGCTAATCAGTTCGATATACTATCTGATGAAGTAACAACTATGGAAATGTTTTCCAATTTAAAAATATCCATCAGAACAACAAAGTGCATCTAGACTCCTACCACTGAACAAAGAGGCAGGGAAGAGTGAGCAAAGGAAAAAAAAGGAATTTTTTTTCATGATGATCAAAGCTGTCAAAGCAAATTAAGGTACAATATTAAAAAAAAAAAAAAGAAAAAGACAGCTATGATACAATTGCAAATTCAAAAATCTCCTTCTTCTGCTACTGAACTCTCTTTCAATTCAGTCAAAATGTGTCTCCAACTACAGACCCAGCAAAAGGTTCTGTAACTGAACAGATGTGACTGCATGGCTGAGGAATTAAGGATACGGTTCCCCACCAGCTTTTTCTCTCCTCTGACGTCTCATCAGTCAGAAAAAGAAGCCTAGGCTTTATTGTACGTGTTGAAACAGGTTAATAAGCACCAACAACTAGCACAGTTTTGCCCAGTACGTCTACATATTCTGAAGCAAGTTTACATCCACCATCAAAGGAGAAATAGCACCGAGTATCATCCTTGTTGATACACGTGGGTTTAGCATGTTTTTCAGCATCACTGGTTTTCCACCCAGAGTGAGCATAAGCCAAGATTGAGATATGCCACGTGAGTGCTGGCAATGAAAAATACACATAAATACGGGGAGGTAGTAGGGAACTGTTGTCATAGCTCCCAGTGCTTGACAGATTCTTAGCTGATGCTTTTCAGTTTTGTCCTTTTTCCTCCCCTCTGTCAAGCCTCCAGATCAGGTTCTCCTCCTACACAGCACATTCAAAGCTACCCACGGACACGCGCAGAAAAGACTTCCCCTAGGGTCTTACCCGTCTTTATTTTTCGAAATAGCTCCCCCCCCCCGAAAAAAAAAACAAACCAAAAACCACAGCTGAGAGTAGTGAGAGAACTTAAACAAGAGGGAGGTCCCCAGCAATGTCCTTGGACTAAACTGGATCCTGAAATTCAACGGCTGAGGCTGAGCAGCCCTTCTGCCGTAACTCCTCCGGCAACCTCTCCCAAGCGAAGCGCAAGAGCCCGCTGCACAGAACGGAAAGGTCACAAAAAAAAACACCTTCCTTGTGCCCAGCTAGAAACAGGCGGAAATCTGAGCACAGAGCCACGACCTCCACCGTTCCTCCCGCACCCGTCCCACCTGCGGCCAGGGGGATGCCACCCCGCGTCCCCGCTCTGCCCAGGAGCCTTCGTGCCCCCTCGACGGGCGCATCGCGTGTGGGACCGGCACCGTTACTCCCACCCGTTTATTTCTTCAGCGCTCAGCCAGAGGGATCAACAGCAGGGCTGCACCACCTCGGGCGGCAGCCGGCAAACCTCACCGCGCTACCTGCCAGCAACAAACGGCAGCTGGTCGGAATGCCCGCCGGGTTTTTTTCTTTCCTTTTGGCACCACACGGGTTTTCTGCCGCTGCGGAGCGGCTCGGGGCCGGGTCCCTCCGCACGGCCGGACCCGACAGGCTCGCTGCCGACGCTGACATTTTCGCATCTCTGCCCCAAGGCGCCTTCTCCCCGCACGCAGCCCGCCCGCCGCGCAGCCTCTCCCCCGGGCCGCCCGCCAGCTCCGACCTCTCCGCGCCCGCTCTCGGCCCGCAGGCAGACCGCGCGGCCCCGCCACCGACCCGGCTCCCCCGGGGACACCGACCCCGGCCCGCATCGGGGGGGGTCGCCGAGGGACCCCTGCAGCGGAGGTCCCCGCTCGCCCGGTGCTCCCACCCGCCCCGCCGCGCCCACCCGGTCCGGCTCACCCCGCGTCGCGGCAGCCCCGCTACGGGCGGCGGTCTCCATGCGGCCAGGCGGGGAGCGCCCGCAGCCGGGCATCGCGCTCCGCCCTCCTCCTCGGCGCGGCAGAGCGGGGCGGGGGCCGGGGCGCCCTCCCTCCTCCTCTTCTCCTTCTCCTCCTTCGTCTTCCTCGCCCCCGGCCGCCGCCTTCTCCTCCCTACCGGGGCCCGCAGCACAGCCTCCGCGGCAACGTCCCCGCCGGGCGCCGGACCCGGCTCTAAGCCGCCCGCCCGGGCTGCGGAGCGGAGGGAGGAGACAGGCGCCGGCCGGGGACGGGAGGGGAGGGGCGGGGCGGGCCGGGGGGGAGCGGGGAGTGGGGCCGGGGCTTTCCCCGCTGCCGCAGGCCGCGCCGGAAGGGAGCGCCGGGACGCGCCGGCCCCGGGACACCGCTGCCCGCCGTCGGGCGCTCGGCAGGCGGGGGCCGGGGGCGGTCCGGCGGCCCCCAGCCGCTGTTGTGTGGGGAGCGGGCAGCTCCGGGGTCTTGGCCCGGCCCCGCCACAGGGAGAAGGGAGCAGCGGGAGGGCGGGAGCCGCTGCGCCGCGGGGGAGGAGCGCGGAGCCACGGCTTGCCCGGGCTGGTGAGGTCCCTTGGCGCGCACGCAGCGCGGGCCGCGTGGGCTGAGGGGCACCGGCAGGCGAGGAGCGTAACGCTACCCACCGAAGGCTGAGAAGTATGAAGTTCTGTGTGCTGCAATGCAGAGGAAAACACATTTGTGTATCCAGAGCCCTTTTCCTTTGTAAGACTGGAGGAGCACGGGCACAGCCCACTGGAGGTGCCTGGGTGACGGAGGTGTGTTCGTGCTCGCTTAAGCAGCGCGACAGCATGGGCAGCGTTGGTCCGATCATGCCAAAAGACCGGCGTTTACCCAAAAGATCAATCGAGTTGAATTGAAGAGTGACCACTCGGGAACCAACCTGAAAACATAATCGTTGCAGCTTCGCATCCCCGTAGTTTCCTTATTTCTTTCACGTCTCTATAAGACAAGTGGCATCTACCGTCCTTGGTGGACGTGGAGGAGGTGGAGGGAAACCAGAACACTGGCATGCCTTGGGGCTGCTCTCCGGCTTCGCACCATCACCGAGCCCAGCAGAAGCAGAGCAGGAAGGCAGGATTGTTTGTTCCTCCTGGTCATATGGATTTCTGACCTGCTCACCGTTTCAGGGGAACTCATCAGGGCATGAGGTTTTCTTTCCTAGTGTGGGTGTCGTGTGGCTTGAGTGGAGCTACAGCAGGAGCAACAAGGGCTATTTTTAGCCTAAAGTAGGCCACGCAGTTCCAGAAGACATATTAATAAGGAGGAACATTTGAGAACAAAACAAGCAAACAAAAGACAAAACAAACAGAGAAATGTAAACAAGAATCGTCTTTTACCAGGAGTGCTTGCTAAATAGTAAACACGCACAAACTGCACCCTGCATCTCAGGGGACTCTACCACACCCCACAAAAGCCACACAAATGCAACCTTGCAACAGTGCGTGCTGCCTTCAGAACAACGAAAGTGCCTTGTTTTAGCACCAGACGTCTGGACTGGGATTATTAGAGATGCCCAATTCAGCAATTTTCAGCATGCATTCCTTTCCCAGAAAAAGCATACCTAGCCAGGTAATTTAAATAAATATTCATCTTCTTCATACAGTTTGGTACACACCTGTGTTTTGAATCAGAGTGTAGCTGGTACCCAAAGTGCGTTAAAACTGTCCACCCGGCTTGCTGGGAGTACACCTGCCTGCACTTGCTAGTGAAATCCAGTGGGCAAGGTACTGCTTTCTATGTGCAGCTCTCTGCGGCAGGCGAAAAAAGAAAAAGAGGTAAGGATGTGTGCTGTAGAAGAATGATTCATTATTTACTGCTAAAAGCAAAAAATTTTAGTTTGCGATCAATGATAATTCAGTGGAGGGCATGGATATCTGTCAGCTCCTTCATCTAGTGTTAGAGCTGGAAGACAAGACTGCAGTAATTCAGCAGTCTGTGAACCTTCATGAAGAATGAGTGTAATGACATTCACTGCAACTACATGTGTACTTCCCACATGGACTCACATAGCTGTTTTCTACTGATTTTTTTAACTCCTGGTAGTAGTTTCTGCTCTTTCCAGAAGAAATCCCAATAAGACATCTCACATTCTGGCTCTTCTTGAAGTGTGAGTCACTCAGGTGTATTGCAGGACACATTCAATGCTGTTTTCTTTCCTGAATGTTTGGGTAGATCCAATCCAGAGATTCAGAACAACCTGTGTCACCATAAGCCTTTAAGAGCTGAGCTTGTGTAGCACAAAATACAGGTTTGGAGGCAGTTTCCCTTTTGTACACAATGAAACTTCATGTCTTGATCAGGAGAGAGATATCTACTGAAGTCCTACTACAATCATATGTTATTCATCACAACTTGTATTAAGGTGCTCATAGTGACAACCAAAGTGTTTGCTGCGTTTAGCATGCATTTGCTTGCTGCTAATTTCATGAGATGATTTCCTCAAAAGAAGAAAGAATCATCACTTTTTCTTTATTCCTCTAATTCATAAACACCTCTTTGACATCCTCGTATGACCTTTTTCACATCACTGTAAATACATACAAGGTTTCAGATAAAGTCACATCAGTATTTAGTGCAAAAGATTTCAACATAAGGCCTTGCTGTCTGTCAATAGGTTTGCCCCAATACTCTCTTCAGTGTGAAAAAGGATAGACTTTCTGCAAAGCTGTTTGAATCCAGTTAGACTTTTAAGTGTTTCACTGACCTGAACAGCTGCGTCTTAATTCACATCCACACCCATCTGTGCATGGAGCAAGCAGATGACAACATGCATATGCAAACTGCATTTGTAGGATTTGTGTGTAAGGTATGGAGCTGCAACGTGTGCTACCAATACAACAAAAAATATTTTGGGGACTTAATGAGGGATTTTTTTAACTGAGTACATTCTGTCTAAGAACACTGCACTTACTTAATCATCTTTGCTAAGTGCTTGTCAAGAAGCAGTGATGGGTTACCAATCATAGGCCTGCCTAAACCAATTTGGGCTACAACTCTGCAAAGCACCTGAAGTCAAGCAGATGCCCACTGATGGCAGGTCAGGCAGCAGTTAGATAATTTGTCAGTCAGGTCTCGCTCTGGAAAGCTGGGGCTGACTGCTACAGAGTTGCTGGTGAATTCGAGCTTGGGAGATTCCTTTTCACTATGTTTTGTTTTCTCCTGCTATCTTGAAACGACATTACACACCCCTCATCCCTAGCTGGAGACTTAACCATACCAGTTGTTACCGTGTCAGATGTTTCTGACTGAAAATCCAGTGCACTTATTTGTAAGTACATCAGTCGCCGTAGTCTCAATAGCAGGGCACGCTGCTGTAGTACTACTGTGTCTTAAAATCCAGATTTACACAGCTTTCTTAGGCCACAGATTGATAACTCAGTATCTGTAAGACCTGAGGGGTCTTCAGTAGGCCACCATCACACACAAGATCTTTCTGAGGGGGCAGGAAGGAGGCAGCATCCCTGCCCTGACGTGAAACTCCACGCCAGGCATGCGCTGGACCGCAGAGCTGCCGAAGCTGGTCTCCACAGCAGTCAGCCCCAGAGGCTTCCCATCTCAGCTGCGCGTGCCAAATACGCTGGAGTCGAGCAGCCGCCCAAGGAAGCCTCTCATCACTAATTCTGCGTGACCTGTCAGATTGCCAAAGTCCTGAAATGGGTCAGGACTGGTTTTTGCTGGGCACTGTTGGACCAACGGGCTCACAGGCAGAAGACCTGGGGGGGGGGGAGACAAAGCAGCAGAAAGGCATCAAGGATTTCCTCTCACTCTTTGCAGGCTAGGCACTGCATAGCTGATTAGCCGCAGGAAAACGTACCGTCTATTTCTCCAATGTAAGATGACGGCACTCCAGCTTCGGGGAAGACCAGTCTCATAAACGATGCCATACCCAAACCTCCTGTAAGATGGACTATTTGGGCCACAGGGAGGTATGATGGGAGCTGATACTTCTCATTAAACACTCGGTAGGCTAAATGCAAAGATCAGTTTCTTATCTGAGAAGAAAGGATTGAAGCTTAAAGTACAAGTTAAAGCCCACAGAGAGAAAATAGACCAATTTCTAATATGTTATATTGCTACCACAGGTATGAAAATCTTCTGGCTGCCAGTGACACAGAAGAAGTCTTCACTGTGGAGAAGATTCATGGGGAGTGGGAACAAAGCAGCCTAGCAAGAGGGGTGTGAATACAATGAGCAATGCACGCTGCGATGCAGGGAATAATCCAAATTATTCACTCTTTAAGGAGTGCGGAAACAGCTTTTTGCTTTTCAGTATCAGATTGATGGTTTCTAGCAAAAAAACCTCTATATACACACATCTACACACACACAAAAGACTGCTTATGGGGTGTGATACACCTAATTTTGGGAAAATCGTCTCGTAGCTTTATGATAGCAATTTACACTTGCATAATGAAGTGTACTGGCAGGCAACCTCAAGCTGAGTGGGTGTGGGCAGGTAGTACGCTTCAGTAGTAGCTTAGCTGTTTCCTTAGCACATGTGAAGAGTTTATATGCCTCAAATGTTTGGAGTTTTTTTTAGTTTTCTTAGTTTTCTGCTAATTATTTGTGACAGTGCATCATACTGTGTGGTATAAAAGAGATCTGTTAAATTAACTAAACAGATCACAGAATCACAGAATGGTAGGGGTTGGAAGGGACCTCTGTGGATCATCTAGTCCAACCCCCATGCCGAAGCAGGGTCACCTACAGCAGGCTGCACAGGACCTTGTCCAGGCGGGTCTTGAAGATCTCCAGAGAAGGAGACTCCACAACCTCTCTGGGCAGCTGTTCCAGTGCTCCGTCACCCTCAGAGGGAAGAAGTTCTTCCTCATGTTCAGCCGGAACTTCCTGTGCTTCAGTTTGTGCCCATTGCCCCTTGTCCTTTCGCTGGGCACCACTGAAAGGAGTCTGGCCCCATCCTCCTGACACTTCTGGCATCTTGCTATTAATAAGAGAGAAGATACTATCTCCATATGGGTAACAGCAATTTCGTAATTACTGTATAGGAAGAAATGAACAAACCAGAATCTGCACTTTAGTGGAGATGCTCTGCATTTTTTCTGCTGTGTGCCTAAAGCCAGCACTTCAGACAAACAGTCCACAATGTCTGTGAGCAAGATGTATACCGCAACCTAGCTCTCTCCATTGCCTTTTATCTGTTGGCTTAAAGCCACAAATCAGGACAGACCCTCTATGTTTGAACTCAGATTTTACATTGCTTAAACTCATTTTTTTGGCATGTGCACACGTCTAGATTTTTTTTTCTCATCAGCTTGTTTTCTGTGGTTAATGGCACTGGGTAAGTCCTGCCCTAACACGCAGATCAATGCGATTTCTCCTGTGCGGGTCACTAGCAGCCAGCACATTCAGAAAAAACAGTAATAGCAATGGGAAAAAGTTCTCCACATGCTTATGCAATGTTCAGAGAGGCGCAGATTTATCTCATTAATCCCTCCTTCGCCATCATTTTCTGAGTCTTTCTGGCCATTAACCTCCTATGCCAGGACAGCTGTGCAATTCCCCCTACTGAGTCCATGTCCATCTGAGCTAGGACATGCCACACAAGCCCCGAGGGGTTTGATGTACACCTCAGCAGTCATCTGCCCCCTGTTCGTCCAGGAGTGGGTGACAAAGACCAAGCCACCAGAGAAAGCAGAGTGAGTTATTCACAAATACCTGTTTTCCATTTCAGGGCTAAGAACTATTTCAGGAATTGATACTCCAGTATCTTGATAATAAACCCTGCTTTTCCACGTAGCATTTGAAAGACTCAAAAAAATATTTACAGGCAGTTTCAGAAATATATAGTGCTTACTTTTTGCGGGTGTAGTCCTTAAATTGATGGTTGGTACTTTGCTTCCTACCTGCTTGGGGCCTTAAAGAGGCCACTTGAAGTACAGACAAAAATCTTTTGACAGGAATAAGGACAAGGAATTCACCTGTATGACAGTCATGGAGACAAAACCTTCTTCATCACAGCTTAAAAATCTCACCAATTAATTGCTCAGACATGAGCTACAAGTTAGACTTCGGTGAAGTTCTATCTTTGTTGAGGTGGCATGTATTAATTTCTTCAAGCTTTCTGAACATCATCCATCGTACTAAAGAGAAGTGAGTATAACCTCCTAAATGAGACAACTTCTGCTAGACTTAGTGCCCTGAACAGTTGCTGGCCAGGAGAAAAGCCTACAGGCTCTTCATGTTCTTAGGCATGAGCACTTAGGGAGGTTCAAACAAGCAAAAATGTAACATCTCTATACAAGAGAAGAGGCATTAGCAAAATAAGCAAATTTATACTTTCAGAACGACCGTATCAAATCTGCGGAGAGTACATCCTCAGTCTAGCTCACAGGTAAGTGGATGAGTCAGTGTAGCACGCAGCTGTTTGCTCTCCAGTCTAGTGGTTAGATTTCAGAAATGTGGGCACCTCTGTGAAAGCTTGAGGGTCTTGTCAAGTCTTTCTTAGTTTTTTGAGTAAGAATCAGTCTCAACGCTCTAACAAATGAGGCTCATCCTGATTTTCTGTGAGTAGGTCTGCTCTGCAGTGGTTCAGATTTGTCTGAGGTGCAGACCTCGGAAGTAGGGGGGGTTGTCCTACATGAAGATGTACCAATTTAGTTAAACTGGTAACCTTGCTATTTATGTATTTTTGCATCAGCTCACAGTAATTTAGCTTGCCTGTCTTACTTTGCTGACTTAGATTTTAGCTTCTGGTTTCTAACCAAGCTATGCAAGATTTTCCCCGGTAATCTTCATGTGTTTTCAGTTTACATTAGGTTTTTTTCATTCTTGTACAAATGTGTGGAACTGCACTTTCTCTTCAGGTAATGTTAATACTCAGTGAGATCCTATTTCAGCACTCAAAGCTAGCAATTTCCTTTCCATCACTTTTCTTGCTTTTGAACACTGTTTTAGAAAGTATATTCCGTTTTTGAAGGTTGAGAAGCCCCTATGCCAAGAGGTAGACAACTAATTTCAACATATCTATGAAATTTTAAAACAAAAGGCCCTAATCTTGTGGGCTACAAAAGCCATAGTTTCTACTTTGGTGTTTTCTACTTGATAATGTTTTTTCATTCTGCAATTGCACTTTAAATTAAAGTCGAGCAGAACTCAAGAGTCAAGCAAGTGTTTCATCATGAAACCCATCGATGTATCCCTGGACCTCCTTATCCTAGAGGGAAAGCACAAGCAACAGCTCTTCTAAGTGCATTTTAGTCTGATCTTCAAGGGTGAGCATTTGAGCATGCTTACTGAGCTATTTAGACTCATGCTACAAGACCTGTGCTAAAAATCACTGTTAGGGCTGCAGGCAAATGACAAGAGCACTGACTAGGCACTGGTCTGAGGTGAACCAAACTGAACAGGACATGGAAAAATGTTTGATGTGACATGAGAATGCTGTTGGACATATCAAATAGCAGTGTGAGACGCTGGCAGAAATTACAGGTGGTGCCAAGAAGGATGGGTACATCTCACAGGTGGCTAAGGGGGAGTTGTTTGAGATATGGCCAAACTCCACAGGTAACTGTGAGGGAATGCTAAGGACCTTTTGGGAAGTATTGTCTTGAAAAGCTACCATACCCAGGTAACTGTGTCAGGCATACCACATCAGACAAAGATTACCCAGGTAACAGTATCAGAAAGATCAAATTTGGTGTTTGGCGGCAAAAAGTAACTTGAGGTGGGTTGTTGATTTGGGAGGAGACTGAGATGGACAGAAGAAGGTCCAGGGGTGGTGAAATGGAGGGTTCAGAAATGGGAAAAGGGATAACAAGGTCTGCAGATAATATGTGTGGGGCTGTCTGGTTGTAGCCACCAGGCAGCCCTGCTCTTGAGCGCGGCAGCTGGAGCAGGACAGTGAATAAAACGCAGAGCTGCACCTTCACCATAGGAGTGGGGCCTGGTGTCAGCCTCAGGAGGACTGGGTGGGAGCAGCCCACCTCTCTACCTGGGTGGACCGAGTCGAGCATCCCTGTAACACAATGTGGGTGCCCATTCCAGGTCTGGCAGCATCGAGGTCTGGGCACCGCTCCCTAGCAGAGATCCCACCTGCTTGTCCTTCCTCTGCTCTCTGATGCTGCTCCAGGGAAGGGCCAAGAGATTTACACCTCTGCCACCCCACCATCCATGTACTTGACTCCTAACCCATTTCAGTGCCTGCCATTTCATGGTTCCAGCTGTCAGTCATTTGCAGCAATGGTGAAGCACAAAATTTTAAGGACTTGGAGCAGCTTTGGAAAGCTTGACCTGCCAACATTAGGGTCATAAACAGTTGTTAGATATATTAGCCAGTGTCTGTTACTCTTTTCTTTTTGTCCAGTGTAGGAGTAATTTTAAAGGCGTTTAGCAAGGAAATCACTTGCTGCCAATTTAAAATGAGTTGCCTGCATATCAGCCAGGGACTTCATCTCCCTCTGCCTGCTCTACCTCTTTCCTGCCCAGGAGCTTCCCTGTCTGTGCACACCTGCTTACCCATGACTCAGCAGCAGAGCCCAAAGGCAAGTGCAGTGCCTCCGAGCAGCAATCTTCACATCAGCTCAAGTGCTGAGGTGAATTTCTTTGTTTCTGTGTGCTCAGCCTAGTGACAAGATCCGCATGCAAGAATATAGTGCCTGAAGTTTAGATGTAGTCTGAAGTTTGCAAGACAGCTCTCTAGAAAGTATGTTATTAAGACGGGATGTAATTATTGAGTTTAACTATACTGTAATCTGTCATTTTTGTGAAGTCCAACTACATCTGTGTGTGCAGCAGCTGAGAATCAGGTACAGAAGTTGTAATGGTCGTTTTGGTGGGTCAGGAAGCTGAGACCTGAGATAATCTGGCAGCTGGGTGACATATCAAAGAGGTTGTATGGTTTGGTGGGGCAATGTGGCATCACACACACAAGAGCATTCAGGGTAACTGCTCCATTTTACAAAGCTTGATATTAACCTGCTCACTCTTCTGGCAAAGCAGATTTTCCATCAGGCATGAGGTACGGAGCTCCAGAAAGGCTGCTTGTGAAGTCTGGGGGTTTAACAACTGGAAATGAAGCCTGGAACAATACCTTCTTTAGAAGGTATTATCTGAGAATAACCTCATTCCATCAGCTAGTGCTCATCACAACAGGAGAGAAGAAAAGCCAGCCTCAGTGCTTCCTTCCCACTTCAAGAAATTATCCACAGGTGATGACTGAACTGGCACTGACCTTCTTCTTTTGTAAACCATTACAGGGAAGGAAAGGGCCAGAAGAGGAGTTCCTACAGTTCCTGCAGAGCATTCCAGACTTAGTGCCCACTGCATTGCTATCCACAGCTATGATACCCAGATTTGGGAGGGTTGTGATCCAAATCTTGCACTGTATCAGTGCAAGCCACACAACCGCTCCAGCTCTACACTCTTGCTCAGACTTCAGGCCAGGTGCATGGGTATTTCCTGGATGAGTAGAACAACTTATGGGGTCCTCACAGCACAGGGTTCCCACAGAATTGAGTACACCTGTGTCTGAAAATAGTTGTGATAACTGTGAAAGTGACTATTCGTAATCTAGAGTTTCTGCTTTCTCTTCCTTGCAAAGAAAATTGAGCATCTCTGGTGGGGAAAAAAAAAAATGCCACCTGTTTTTTTGCAGTCTTTAGTTTTCTGTAGAAATGAAAGGCAACGTAACACACCGTGTGACAAGGAGGATGGCTGCTTTGGTTAATCAGAGACAAAAAATGAGTAAAGTCAGTGACTTTTGATTCTGACCTGATTCTGCAGGTCTTATTAAATAAGGGATATGCATATGACTGTCTCCTCTTTTGGGGAAAAAGTGGACCAGTCCAGCTCATCGCCGTGCAGGGATTGCATGCCACCCTGAACAACATTACGATGATGACTCATGGAATCATCGGATAGTTTGGTTTGGAAGGGACGCTTAAAGGTCATCTAGCCCAGCCCTCCTGCAGTGAGCAGGGACATCTTCAAGTAGATCAGGTTGCTCAGAGCCCTGTCCATCCTGACCTTGAATGTGTCCAGTGATGGGGCATCTACCACATCTCTGGGCAACCTGCGCCAGTGTTTCACCACTCTCATTGTAAAAAATTTTTTCCTTATATCTAGTCTAAAACTATCCTTTTTTAGTTTAAAACCATTACCCCTTGTCCTATCACTACAGAACCTACTAAAAAGTCTGTTCCCATTTTTCTCATAAGCTCCCTTTAAGTACTGAAATGCCACAATAAAGTCTCCATGGAGCCTTCTCCAGGCTGAACAGCCCCAACTCTCTCAGTCTTTCCTTGTAGGAGAGGTGTTCCAGCCCTCGGATCATAACTTTTTGGCCCTCTTCTGGACCCACTCCAACAGGTTCAGGTCTTTCCATGAATGGAGTCTTAAAAAAAGCCTCCAAAAGTATTTATTTTAGATAAAAGTATTTTCTTTACTGATACCATTTGTATAGAGGTGACACCTTGTATGGCAGCCAACAACCCTGTGGCAGTGGCTAATGCAGTCTAAATGTCAAGAAGAGGGTAAATTGTAAAGCTTTGACAGATAGGTCTAGCTGTCAGCCAACAGAAAAAAATGAGTTTCATAAGAGACCCAAGGTACGAGCATGTAGCAGGACTTTTCTCCTCTGAGAACAGCTTCACATGTAAGGCCTTTTGATGGTTTTTGTGATGCATTTGATCGTACTGTGACTTGCCAATGTGTGCATTTTAAGAATGAGGAGGATACACCATTGACTTGATTAGAGAGACTTCCAGAAGTGTTTCCAAAGTGTGACAAGACATCCCTGCCTTATTCACTCCAGTAACTCTCTTTATTTAAGAGGGTCATCTGCAATGTTTGGAAGGAAAGAGAGGAGAAAACAAAGAGAATTTGTCTCCACTGAAGTTTGGTTCCTCAGGTGAAAAATGCTTCCTCTGTGGAAAACATAGTGACTACGCAGTGCCCCTGCCACTTCTCTTTGATGAGCGTTGGGGTAGAAGACAGAGGTGGGAGGGTAAAGAAGAACCTACACTTTTTTCATCACCACCTTGTGCCCTGCTAGGCTTAATGCAAGATACAGGAGCATTAAGTAGCACAGAACAGGATTTTTAGAAGTACAAACAATTCTAATTAGAATTGACTTAATTAGATTTGAAATACCTAGAGGAGTTTGGAAATATTAGGAAAAACATTTAGTTTGTTTTATTACTATATGCACAATTCCTTTCTCTGGTCTCAAGAGGATCATGTTTAGCTCTCCAAGTACCACGATGCTACATACTTATATTTCACATTTCCATTTTGAGATCAACCACTATTGTGCTTTTCAAGGGGCCGATGCACAATTTGGTCCAGAGGGATTGTTTCCCTGTACACAGGCAGATGTGTCACAAAGATGTGTAGAATCTGCTATGATAGCTCAGAGATACAAGAGAAGCAGGGTCCTGCAGACCTGTCACAAGCAGCGGTTGTTCATCCATGGCAACTAGAAATGTAACACCCTCTACTCAGCAGTCTGAGTAAAAAAGCTGTTTCCGAACACTGATTCTTACAGCGGTTTCAGGATACACAACAAATCCTGATACCATAGTGCTTTATAATACCTCAGCATTTTAAAAGGAAGTGACTTCTTTAGACCGTTGCAATGAGATTTGTCTGTGCATCTTCCTGAGACCCTGGCCATGACCAGGTGTCTCATGACTGTAGGAATCAGCGACATCAGAGTCAGTAGAAGACTTGAGATTATCAGATCAAAGGATCAACACATGCCCTACAGCTACTAGATATATAATCATTTACATAGAAATTGTTCTCTGCCACCAGAAAACCAGGGTCCAATCAAGACTTGGGTCTAGATTTCAAGCCATGAAAAGCCTGGAGGTCTCTGGTAGTTTCTGACTGGGAGAGGAAAGCCAGGGCCTTGGAAGTGTTGAAAGGAAATAGCAGCCGGTCAAAGAGATGCAGGAGTGATGTTTCTGAAAAATATGAAGGGGGATAAAGAGTTAAGTAGTTTATTTTGGCACTAACTCAGTTGCTGTCCTCAAATCAAATGGATATTAAATATCAATTAAGAAAAAGGAAAACAAACCCCCAAAATTAAAGTTAATATATACAGTAGCTGCAGAGTGGTAGCTCCTCAGATACGGGTTCCCAGAAGTGGGGCTTTCTTTGAGAGCGTAGTACAATTCTGTTTATATAATGACAAACTCATTTCACACAGGTTCTCCAGGATAAAGAGATCAGTTTGGAAATGATGAATATAAAAAATTTGGATACTGACGTTGTTGCATACAATCCTAGGCCAAGTAATGATTGGATTTATTCACCCGCTTTAGAGAGGTTCTGATTACTGACAGAAGAAGGGGAAACGAAAAGGCAGGGAATGAGAGAGGGAATGCCGAGGACTAGCTGTGAGTGGAGCAGGCAGGGTAGGAGCAGATAGTGTAGTCCCTCAGCTCCATCCCATTTGTCCTTCCCAGACCTCGCTGAAGAGCCAGGCTGAGATTTTCCCACAGGTCAGAATAGCCTCGTGTTTATGTGGGCAGCAGGAGTTGCCTGGACGTTAGGAGCTCACTGGCACCTGAAGATTTTCTCCAGCTCTTCTACCATGTAGCTACAAGGTCTCTTAGGAGTGCCAAGGTGGTGCCAACCACCCGGCTTACTAAAAGGAGGAGAAGATGAGGAAGCACAGGCAACAGGCAAGAACACACCACCTCAGCAGCTTCAGGACTGGTGCCTCAGGTTCTCTCCTGTGGTAGCATGAACTCCTGCCACTGCAATGAGTCCTCGGCACTGGCTTGACAGCACCAGTTAATTCTGGAACACAAGATGAGGCTTAGCGCAGAGACTTCCATCAGCCCAATTTCCCTTCTCTATCTCCAGCCGTCTCTTGTGCCAGCACTGTCAGAGATCTCCATGCTAAAGAGGACCGAGGCATTGCCATACCATCTCTCCATATCTGCACCATATAGCTTGAATCCAAAACTAATGTTTGTCGTTGTTTAACAAAACATGGGAATTGGGAGAACTGGCAGAAGCCCACGCTCCACTTGCTTTAGAAATTAGAAGACTGCAGTAGTTGCAGAAGACTCCTGCTTCAACCAAGCTGTGGCACTGTCTCCCAGAAAGACAAATGAATGCTTCACTGCCTTCTGCAGATTAGAAGAAAACTTGAATACCTGCCATGGACTTGAATATCTCAATAGCAAACCAGCAACTGTATAACAAGTGAGACATTTCTACCATCTACCTTCTTTGTAATCACGCCCCAGTGTGATAGCAACCACTGTCTTCTGGCATCAAAGGGATAGAAGGCAGACAGGAAAGAAAGGTTCATTGCAATAGTTTCCTGCTAGCAAAAAGAAAGTGAGCAGCACTATCAGGACTACACCTGAATTTTACTACAGAAAATTAATATTGTGACCATCTAATTCAGGGCTATTAGAGGAAGGTAAGCTGGATTGCAACTGTATTATTTTATCTCCAAGAATATACTGTCCCTTTCCTAGAACCATTTTGACTTGGAAGGAATAGGAAAGGTCTTCCTGTCCCCCTGCACTTCATGACGATCACTGCCAGATACCGAGCACAATGAAATAGCCAAGTTAGGTCTGTCATTAGGACATGAATACCAGATGCATTCTCACTATAAAAACACACTGTTATTCAACAATAAGACCTGTCAGTCATGCCGAGTGTTTCTGCACCTCTCCAGAATGCTTATGAGGTACCACTGCATACCAGGTAGTACTTGCCCTGCATTAGCTTTTGGGAGGGAAGTAAGGAATTTCATTTCTACCAGTGGTAGAAAATGAGGCAAAGGCATGAATCTGGACTTGGAGTGCTTCTGTGTCGGCTTCTCTTTAAACTTTACGAGTTTGTCTTTGTTGACACTCCCAACAAAATAAAGTTTTTTGCAAGATTCAGATTTAGAATTTGTTAAAAATGCAAGGAATGAAATTTTTCTTCAGAAAACCAAGTGTTGGAGGGCTGGAGGTTGAGTGGTTCCAAGAGAAAAAACATGTTACCAAGGTTCGTGGGATCAATGTTTTTTTCCTGCTTACCAGCAGATGATCTTAGTTAACACCGATCTAAACAGAAATGGAATCTGAGTCACAGCAAGGACTTTCTTTTCTTTGTAAACTCTTAAACTGGGACTATTTAAAAAGTGAGGATTTTGTAATCCTGTGGTGTACTTTTAAGTCTAGGTACATCAATTACTACTTGAAATTGCTGAATACGGAAAGATGCTCTGGAGGAAACAGAATTGTTAATATATCATTTGTTTGCACTGTGCATGTGAATTGAATGATAAAAACAAATGCAGGCTGTAAGGTACATTGTTAAAGGCTGGAATAAAACCACAGCATTATTTTGAAGTCAGTGAAGTCACTTTTCTGTTTTTTGTTCTGTTTTGGCAATTTTGGCCATCTATTTACTTGCTTGAACTGTGAAGTGAATGATAAATTCATAAGATTGCTCCTGCTACAATAAATACTTGGTTCTTTCTTGAACATTTGCCCTTACCAGGTCTCAACATTTGTTACAGTTATCAGTATTATTCCCACCTACAAGTATGGGGGAAAACCCTGAACACAGAGAGATGAAGGAACTTGCTCAATGTCATCCTGTGCGCATAGCAGACACGTTCACCTGCCCCAGGCAACTCTGAGAGTCACCAGAGCTTGGGAATCACTACTGAACATATAATTTGCTGTCCCTGAAATACACAGATTCTGGAAAGAGGATTTATCTTTGATAATTTAGTTCTGTTAAGAGATCTAGAGTTGAAGGGACCCAGGAAGCAGTTATTAAGCTATTTCGGTGGAGTGATTTGGGGATACAGATAGTGCCAAACATAATATACAAACCAGGAGACACCTGTTAAAGGAAAATCAAACGTCAAGAAGAGTTCAGACAAAGCCCATTGGTGTAGGCAAGAAAGGTTTGCCATAAACCTGTGCTCAAAAGGCACACACAGAGGACTCTTTTGTACCTCATCCTGTTCTTCCTTTCCCTACACTCCCAAGAGGGATTCAACCTAAATGGGTCATGAATTGACTAACTTTGATGTGAATGGTAAACACTTCATATCTTACTCTACAAAGCCTGTTGGTTAATATTTATGGGGATTGAGGAATACTAAGTTACTGGAGAAGGAGCATATATATTCCCACAAATATGGGGGGGGGGGGAATGGAGGGGAAGAGATTGTCAAAGTTTACAATGACATCAGATCACAAAGAGACTTGTGAAGACATTAGATGGTGAAGGAGCTAGTAGTTTACAAAAGGAACTCAGTTATTTTAATGAACACATTTCATGAAAGTTTAATACTGTTTTACGTTGTGCATCTTAAATTTCAGGCTCCTGAAACAAGGTGATTACATGTGAATCTTTACTTTCCTTTTTCATGCAACATTGTTGTTAAAAGCATTAACGGTAACAATTTAAAGGAAAAGTAAAGAGCTTTCAGAGGTAAATCTTCAGAACTTTTGATTCATGCAAGCTTCTTGATTTTAGAAAGTTTTGCTTGATCTTTGAAAGTGCTGACATTTGGCTTCTGTTGGAGCCCTGACTGACTTCATAAATCATAAAGCTCATCAGAGTTCTGTTGTTTTGGTTTTTTTTTTCTCCTCTGAAAAAATAATGAATGAAACATGCAGGCAGAGAGGAGGAGGAAAGCTCCAAGTCTTGCATTCCTCATCTCACCCTCAGCCCTTTTTCACTCCACAACCCTACGGGTATCTCCACATCCCTTACATTTCTCATCTGTTGTGCATTGAGGTTTTTGGTATTACTCTTCACCTTTCCATTTTACCACTCTGTTCATGCACAGGGTTTGTTTTGCTCTGCTCTCTGCCATTTAAAGAGGAGATGTTATTCTGCCTAATACTCTGCCTGCCGCATCTTACTTCTTAATGCCTCATCATACCCTAGTTGGAGTAATTTGTGTTGCAGCATCTTGGAAGATTTTCATATGCTTTCCACTGCCAAATTACTGTTTTCCCTTTCTCATCACCTTTGGTCTCAGCCCTTCTCAGTTGTACAGATGGAGCTGGGGAAGAGTTGTATAATTAAACACTAACATGACAGCATATACATTTGTCAGTTGGTGAGGTGTGCCATGGACATGTGCCTTAGCACACAGGCTGTTCGCAGCAGCAGCTGCTGAGTACAAGTCTTAAGATTATCAGTACTACAGACAGCTTTGAAAGATATCAGTAAACATTGAGATGACAGTAAAAGCAATTTGGGGTGTGGGAAGGTAAACGTAGTCTGTGGAGTCCTGGCTGAACGAGAGGGGACATAGTTTGGTGCGTTGAGCAACCCAGGTTCCGATCCGGAAGTGAGCCTTGGGAGCGGCTGACACGGAACCCTGCTGGGAAGGCAGAGCGACGAGCTCGGGACACTGGAGCAGGGGGAACGTCACCGTTTCCTGCCACACTGTCACTTCCTTCCTGCCACGCTGTTGTTTCCTGCCACAGTACTGTTTTCACTTCGAGATGCAGCTCTGCACCAATCACAAGGAGTTGCAGTAGTTTTGCCTATATATGGATTGGGGGTTAACCATTCAGATGCTGTAAAAGTCTTGCTATATAAACCTTGTTTTTGCTGACTAATAAGGGTGAACGATCATACTCATATTGGGGTCACATCGTTACAAGGGATCCGTAACCCACGCCAACAGTAGTCCAACTGATATGTTTAGTTCAATTCCACGCTTTGCCCCCAGCTTCACGTGCCTTCATCTAAACACGCTGTTGCTCTCGCCCAGTGTGTCTATAACCTATCTGCCCTCGAGGGTAACGGGGTTCATGAACTGCAAGGTGGAAGACAAGCTTAAGATCCATAAGGAAAAAAGGGAGGTTGAACCTGGGTTTCTTCTCATCTTGGGGTACCTCTAATATCCAAGATAGAGTATAATGTTGGAAAGACAGGGGTACAGGTACTACACTATGTTTTATTTGGAGAGACAGATGATCATGCCAGCCCTCACTCTAAAAGAGTGCCCTAGGTAGGCTCTCTTGATTAAAAGTGGGAACTTCCTGGCACCGCCTAAATCCCTGTGTCTATCTAGAGCTGGCAGGTAAGAGCTATGAGACCTGGTAGTGTAGAACTGGAAGCTCCTCATATAGTGTTGCCATAATAACCAGTTACAGAACCTCCATCACCCACAGGCCCTAATCCTTTGGGATGAGCTAAGAGGACGTCAGATAGTAAGCCCGTAGTAGTCTGTAGTAGTCTGTAATGCCTAGCAGATCCAGGAGAGTTTTAAATCACATAGGTTACTTTATGTTTTGGTTTCTAAGGGCTGCAAGCAGAATACAGGATGCAGTTTGCAATAACTCTCCAAGGACCTGGCACAAGTACCAGTTTCTCCTGCAGAGAGCCCTTATTTAGTGAACATAGAATCATAGGTTGGAAAAGACCTCTAAGATCATCGAGTCCAACATATGTATGCTGTCACAATTTCCACCTGAGAAATACGCATAGTTATTGAACACTGTTGGCCTGCAGAGCTGCCCAAGACTGAACAGTCCTGTTTTAGTTGCTCAGGAACGCACAGACCAGCAGATGGGTTCGTAGTGCAGGCTGGACAGTTCCCCTGACATAACGTAGCTTTAAATAAGAACAGTCTGCAAGATGAGGCTGTTCTTTCCTCCCAAAATGAGGCCATGGGAGGAAAGAAATCTTTTCATTTAGCTCTGTGATACATGTAATACTGGAAGTTTTCAGAGAGACGTTTCTTTCCCTCATAAAAATGACAAAAATGCCCCCAAGACCTCAGAACAGCTCTGCTACCTGTAAAATGCAAGTATCCAGTTTTTATCCGCTGTTCAAACAAAACAGAAATAATAAAAATAGACCGCTATGTCCTTCATTCAGAAATGTCTGCAACGTCCCCAGCTAAACCAGAATTTCTGCTGCTCCCCAGTATGGACTATTTGCAATGTTTTCCTTACTTGCTCTTCGAGAACATAATATGCTTTGGCATAAGGCTGCTCATGCCCTTCAAGATAAACCTCTCTCTCTATGTTACTCAATTAGAGTAACATAGTGCCAGTAACTTCCTGGCATATTTTGAAATTCAGGGCTTGCTTCTAAGCAGTAGTTTTGCCTTAACTGCTTCTAAGAGTATATTTGAAGATTTAAACTTTAAAATGGTTTGTGGCATAACTCTTCCCATGCAGCCTCTCGTGAGAAAGAATTTACTTTTGACTTTGGCCACCATCGAGTTGTCAACTTTGCTCTCCTAAGCAGCTGGCTGCAAAATTAAACAAGACTTTGTTTCTGCAGAGAAGGAAATGTATAAATGGACCTTGCTATCCGCTTACAGAGCGAGTCCAGACCCACACCTTGTTGGCCAGCTCAGGGTCACAGTGGCTCTTCCACATTGTGCAGGTGACTACAAAATCGCAGCATTCCTTAGTCTTGGAGCAGATCTTCAGCATCCCATAGTGGGACTACTGCTTTAGAGAGACCAGAGCTCACTAACGTCATGACCGTCCCCTCAGGGACGATGTGCAGGGCATGGGAGCCCAGGGCCACTTCCTGGGGCTGGACCCCAGCTGCCTTTCAGTCAGAGGGACATTCAAGCCCTTTCCATGTATTTTAATTTCTGTCTAAGGTCAATAATGTAAATGGCTAAGCAGGGAGATTTTATGAGCTCCAGAAGAGCTCACAGCGTTGCTGATGCTCCATCGGAGAACTGACTGCATGGGGCAGCGCAGCTTCTCTGAGGCCCTCAGGAAAGATGTGATTTGGTTTGCTTTTAGCTATTTTCCCAGTTAATACTAAAAAAAAATCTGTATCGTACAAACTCTGTATTAAGGTGTTGAAAGAAAACAAATCATCTTAGCTTCTGTTGAGGAGCCTGAAGATAGAACAGAAATGCTTATGGCACTGTAAAACAAAATTTTCAGAATCAGAAGGCTTTGTACCGTAGTAAGGATATACAGAAGAGAAGCTAAGAAGTAAATGAGGAAGCTCTGTCTATGAAATATTTCCCAGCTGCCAACATACCTACCAAGGGCCAGATCTAAGAGGGAAACAATTATTTTCTTCATGAGAAGTACCAGGTAAAAGTAACTGACAATTCTAGGTGTTTAAAGGTGCTCTCCATCTCAGCCCAGACTCTTCCCTTTCAACATTCAGCATCATTTCTGCAAGGAGAATAAATTCACTCTATCAAACCCTTTTCATCAGCCCCCTCACTGTAAAGCTGCCTTCTCAACCATACCCCACTTTATAGGAGATGTCACATCTTTGTTTTTCAAAACTCTCTCCCCAAAGAAGCCTTCTCACAACTCACCTTCCTCTCTGGAGGGCTCCCAGGAGAACTGGGTGACCTTCTTCCAATCGATTTGTTGTTCACCCCAGCTGCAAGAAAAGCAATTATCCCTGGCTGGGCCAAGCCTGGTGGTTCTTCCTGGGCTGCTAGTTTTTTATGGGTCATGTCTGCAAACACCACACAGCTTCCTGGCTGTAAGATAATCCCTGCTCAGAAAGAGGAATGAAACATACTTTGAAGAACAGACATGAAGCTAAAATGTATGATCCCCAAGCAGTCATGGAAAAAACAGAAAATCTCATTAACACATCTGATCTGTAAAGATTATGTCTTGCGATTGAAAGGCAGCCAAGAAAAAATGCAGATGTTGTTTTCATGTGGTATTTTTTCCTTGTTTTCCAACTATACACAGAAAATCACTTGTCTTGGCTTTTTCATGCATACCCTGATGGCAGAACTGCCTTTCTATTGTCGATTGGATGTCTCTGATCTGCTGAATGGACATTTTCTTATACATTTGCCTTTTTCTGTCTTCATGATTAATTTGTTGCCACAGGCTAGATTGAATAGGGAAAGTTTTGGATGTTTGGCACTTAGCTTTGACCTAGCAAGCTACCTGCAAATATACACTGTGTGAAATTCCTGAGTTGTCCCTCTGAGTCAGAATTAACGTGGCTATAGTGGAACAAAAATTTCATCCCCTCATTCATACTAAGCGTGTTTCTTCTGGTCAGTTTTGATTAGTCTACTCAGGAGACAAGATGATGAAATGAATATGAACATTTCAGTCCTCCTATATAGATTAAAGAGAAGTTTTTTAGATGTGATTGGAGATTTTGGTTTCAGAGTATGAAACAGTACAAAAAGGGACTGATTTCTTTCTCTTTTAATTAAAGAATAAAACTCCAGCCTCTGGAAAACCAGGACCTTTGAAGTCAAAAGACTGACATCATGAATGACTGCTGACAAAGATGATCTGACCATGCTAACAATACCAGAGCTGGAATCTCAAGCTGTTTATACAAACATTGTTTGTTTTGCTCTGCAGTTCACATTCATAAAGTCCATTTTTATTGAATCTGTGCATTTTGTCAATCAACAAATGGGATCATTCTATAACTCCATACCAGACAAACAGCTGTCTCATAAATGTATTTATAAAGTACTTTTATATGCAAATATTCATTTCTGCAGACAAACAACAATAAAATGCCACAGTACTTTAGCAGCTGCAGAGCAGATTAGAAGCATGGTTTGCAAGATAGAGGATGCCATGACTGAGAGCAAGGGAAGGGAACTGCCTTCCAGAGCTTTTATTTTCCTCTGACGTGTCCCATTGTAAGAGAAAATGAACACTAACTCTATGAGCAGCAAGGATCTCAGATTCACGGTAGCACTAAGGATACCGCTAAGCCAAGGTGGTCTGTAAGCGCATTGCCAGCCCAGCATAAGTAATTTTAGGATTGTTTATGGCAACACAGAAGCTAACCAGTGCTTGCTTCATTGCTGTGTGAAGGTATCTAGCAACTTACTAGGCTGTGCAACCAGTGATAAGTTACATCGTGGTTTTGACAGCTGCAGAAGGAGAGTGAGGTGATTGGTGGTTTCTGGGTCAGAGCTGAGGCGTTGCTTTTTCTGAACCTTACAATTTTTTGCTAAGGAGTATTCATCAATCAGTGATCAGTTAGATATCCTGGACTGCCAATTTATTAACATACACACTTCATTTCACACTCAGTATGTTCGGAGTAACTGTTTCTGGAATTGAGAGAGAGAAGCTGTGTAGTAAATTTCTGGTGCCCTCATTTCGATGGATACAACTGTGTGGCATCCCTGTTACTGCAGTGGAAAAGAGATACTGAATTTAGATTTGGGTGTTTGAGGTATATTATTTGAATCATAGCACAAGAAAATGTTCATTTGTTTTAATTTTCAAATTGTAATAAAGAAAAAAATCTGTCATCTGGTCAATTACTGACTCTTTTTGTCTGCATTGCATCAGCCAGTTCTTGTGTAACAGCACATAAGTGTACCCCGGGGAGGCAGGGTGTCCGTGTAACTCAAGCACATGCCCAGAGGTAAGCAAGCAGGTACTGCTTTACCCATGAAGAGTCAGGTTTGGATGGGGAGAGTTCATCACAGTTCATCCTCGTTCTCATTCTGAAGTCAGTGAATGTTTCCTTAATTTACAAATTCCAGTAGTAGCAGAAATGCCTGACAAGTGAGTTGCAGTATGGGAAAAGGCACCTCAGCTCACACTGAGTATATTCTTGGTGGGAGAATAACCACTGTGCTGAAACTACGATTACAAAAACTTGTCAATTTTGTCCACATACATCTTTGTCCAGTTCATTTTGTGATCATTTGTCTACTCTGCTTACCTGACATTTTCCATCTGATAGCTAGTTTATCATCTGTTTTGAAAGGAAAATACCCATACCATCTGTCTGATCAGCCTTAGCACAATTAGACCCCGTTTGAGCTGGGAATCCCACACACATCTAGACAAACGCTTGACCTTGAAGCCAGATGGGAAAAGGGCGTTTAATTAAGCCAGGAATGGTATGTACATTTTGAATTAATAAATGTACAGTTCTGGCTTCCCTCAAGAGAATTTAAGGCAGGAGCGAGGTAAAGTGTAGAAGAAATCCATCACAGATGTGAATTTTCCTGTGATGAGCTGGAGTGCCTCACAATATCTCAGTGCCGAGATCAAGGCTCTGCTGCAACCTAACGTCTGTGCTTTGTTAGTAAACAAGAGGCCAGCTCTAACTTGTCCCAAAGAGGGACAATGAAAGTAGTAAACTGAGTGGCTTTTGACCAAGAACCATCCCCTAGCATTGGAACCCGCGTTCCCTAATTGCAGTATGATTTGCTATGACATACACCTATAGCTGTAGGAAGTGCTGATGAGCACCATGCCAGTACCACCTGGCTTACAGTGTGAGCTCAGGTGCTGCTGTGTCTGAGATAGGGAAGCTGTTGAGGGTGATGTGACTTTGGACCTCACCAGCTGAACAAAACACACTCATAATCAGCCGATGGCTTTGCTGGACTGTTTTCCCTTTAGCTGACCTTCCCCCAGCTAATGATGTGGATTCCAGCCCAATGAAGGCTTGTTCTTTTCTCTGCTCCTCCTCAGTCCCTTGTAGGGTCAAAGTTGCAGAGGATGGCATGTGAGCACAGAACTTCATCCGCAGCTCGGTGAAGTCAGTGGAGACACACTCAGCCTTCTCATGGCTGTTGGATCAAGCTGCAAGCTCAGGTTTGCTTTACCTGCAAGATGTGCTTAGCTAGCTAGAACACTGGTGAAAAAGACCTCTGCCTGGAACACGCACTTTAGGCTCCACAAGAAGGGCATTCTGTGGTCTAACAGTGGACTTTGGTCTCATCACAGGCCATCTGGACCAGCCTGATAATTAGACGTCAGATCTGGTAGTCCCTTCTGGCTTAAAGCTCTGAAAGTGGGGTGATGAATTGTTGGTCTGATTGGCTGCAGAGTCTTATACCACTCTGGTGAAGAGACCAAGAAAGCTTCTGCACAGGCTGACTGCTGCCAGTTGTACTGACGGCTGCCATAGCCTGTCTGGAGCCTTGTCACTAGAGATCTGGGTTTTTACTGGGACATGACTCACACAATAGAAAATGGCCTCAGTAAGTACATGTATATTCATGGCACAACATCTGTAATCTGAAGTCTGTCCTTCATTCATTTTCTAGAATACACAATTTTTATTTTTTTTTTCTCACATGGCAGAGCTTCAGAGGCTCTCAAGGCAGTTCAGAGCAGACACAGAAGAGCTACCACAGCCCTCTGAAAAGCCACTGTGCTGTCGTGTTAGAAGATCCCAACTGTCTGTTGGGAAGAGCAGAGCAACACCAGAGCAGCTAAAGCACAAAACTGGGTCCTGGCAGCTGGTAAAATCATCGCCTCTTTCGGGTACCTCTTGTTCCAGGAAGATGCTGGCAGCTTGTGCACAAAGAGGTGAACCACCAGAGAGGGTAGCCCTTGTTATTCTAGCTGCTGTTGCGACATGTCAGTAGGATGTGACTTCCAGCTTTGCTTGAGGAGAGCATTGCCTCGGCCAAACCACCTAGTTGTCCCTGAGCACGTTTTGGCTGGAGGAAAGCTGCTGGGTTTATGGGCTGCACATGGCTTTTATTTCAAGTATATCCTGATGGAAATGTCATATCTCTTGTGTCTCAGTTGTGTGACAGTCACCTGGGGTGCCCCGAGTGGTGAACTCGAGAAGCCGGTGTCAGGTGGGAAGGGACTTGCGCTGACCGCACGTAGAGGAAGAGTCCCCCGTGGAGCTGAAGCCTTTTTCTGAAAGACCCTAAGGGACTGGCTTCTGTTGCGGCGCGGCAATGGCAAGAGGAACTGGTAGCTTTTCCTTAACTGAGATTGCATAAGAGAAACTATTTGAGATACGAAGTAATTACTTGTGGCTCTTTGTTTGCCCTGGTACAATGCCCTGTGTGTTGAACAGCGGTTGAAGAAACATTACTAAAACCATTTGTTTATATTGCTAATGTGATAACTTCTTTTTTTTGTTTTATTTTTAGAGGATAAATGTAGAGCACAACAAAACAATCTCTCCTTTCTGGACTAAACATAAAGTGTGGCTGACAGAGTGGCTTGAGGCTTCAGAATGGTATTCGAGGTTGCTAAAACCAAGAGCCATTTTCTATTATTTGATAATAATTACGTCTTCTGTAACTGCACATATTCTGTGCATCTTCTGTGCCACTGTATCTGGTGAGAATTAAGCCCCACTGGAATCGACCCTTGATAAACTGAAAGGAGATTGTAACAAGGACTTTACCACTTTGCAAAAATCTGTGAAATATTACCGTATTTTATTTTTGACACTGTGATCAGGTTTTCCTAGTACCAAGCAAAGCAAAATGCAAATTAGTCCAGAACATAGAATAAAACATTTTGTTTCTATGTAAATGGAAAGAGTTTTCAAGCATGCAAGAAAAGCTAAAAGTTATCAGGAATTTCAAGGGTTATGCTGCAAAAGGCAAACTTAAAAACTGGTTGATAATCATAGACTTAATGTCTTGTGTGCACATACACGTGTGCAAATTGAATAGAAGAATAGAATAGATGTTCATGGTTCACCATTACAATCAAATGGATTTTTTTTTTATTAAATACTTTTATACTATGTGTTAAATGTAAAAACAGAGTAAAACAGGATGTCCAGAAATACTTCATTGCTGTCAAAGGCTCATGATCCTAACAGAAGCTGTAAGATTTTTCAAGAAATGATCTTTGAAAGCATCATTTTTTAAGCCTTCACCCAAACATTACATATGAGTTCTCTACACATTTTTTCCTCAACAGCAATGGACTTTGTAAAGCAGAAAGAAGCAATTAAAAATCTCTCTGTGATGTATTTATGCTTATGGAAACGAGTCTCAAACTAATCTTGGATTTTACACTCTCTGGAGTGGCAGAAGCAAGCTATAAAAAGAAACAACAGCTCTAGACCAGAGGCTTCTTTTTCCTCAAATCTCGCATTTTTAGAACTGAGCTTAGGAAGGATAGGAGAGATCTATAGCCATTAATAGCACATTAAATTATCCCATTAGGCTAAAGTGTAGAAACGTGACCTGTTACACTTCTGTCTTTATTATGGCCCTCCTTACACCTGGAAGGATGATGTGTGAGCTGCAGAAATACCAATCTATGAGCTGTAACAAACTGTCACAAATAAAAGGTCTTTGAAAGAGCTAAGAAATCTCTTAATAACAGCTTTTTCTTTAAATAGGGGTCGGGCTCCTGTTTGGATATCAACAGCATAACTGAGCACTCTGAACAGTGGCTTTTTGGTGTCGATCTACAGGCGGCTTTAGAAACAACCAGAAATCTCTGTATCAAGACTGCTATTTTCTTATAGTGTTGATCAATAACCATGACCAATGCTCCTCTCTACTGTGTTACGAAAACATCACAAAAGGATTGCAGCACAGTTACCGCCTCCTGCGAAGATGCGAAGGCACAAAAACTTGGCATCAGCTGTGTGTGGCTGGATAAATGCCATCCATTAGCCCTAATGTGAAGAGAAAGGGAGACTCCTAAAGCATTCTAGGCCATCCTTGTGCCCAGTTTCCATTGCTAGTAATGGAAGAAAGGGTATTTGAATGCTTTATTTGACACTGAAAATCTTAACAAAAAAGCACTTCAACCTCAGAAAGCATGTCTGAAGATCTTCCAATTATCCTGTGGCAGTATGTCTGATTAAGTGCTGATATTCCATCTAGTTTGCCTTTTTTATAAAGACAGGGCATAGCTTTTTCATCCTCCGTATTTCTGAAGCACTGCTTTTCAAGGATCTTGTCTCAAAAGAAATTGCATGGAAAAACTAAACCTTCCCAAAGCTATTAACCAATATGATTTATTCTCTAAGTGCCATAGCAGTATCATTTAGCGTGGTCTAGCTTTTGTTGTTGTCACTGAGGTGCACTTGTTCTTCAAAAACTAAAAGTGTTTCTGCAGTTGAAGACAGCTTGTGGTTTTTTGGTAGCATTAAAATAGCACCTAAAGGCTCTGAGCAGAACTTATGGCCCTGGTTTGTTCTGGTCCATGTTGCTCTAAGTAGGCTGGGAAATAGTTTTTCTAACTTGTGAATATTGCTGAGAGGACAAATATTTTTGCCTGTTCTGCATCAGGTTGTAATTGAGTTATTTGTCATGTCCGTTCAAATATGCCCGATTTTTTCCATTTGGATCAGACATGAACTTCCAGAAATTGATTGTTTTTATACATTTCTCTGCTATGTTAAATGTAAGGTCAGTACATGGAAATCGTTCCTCGTGAAGGTACTCTTCCACAGCAATCATGTCATAGGACAATCTCCTTTTTGATAAGTGAATCAGGCAGATTCCTGTAAGTATCTCATCTGATGGATTTTCTGCAGCCCCTAAATGCTATCATCTGATGTGTCCTTGATGTGACCTCTCCAGTTTTTGCACGAATGTTTTAATTAAAGCATGGATACCCAGAGAGCAGCACTCTAACCTGATCTCAGAGTGCCTTGTGCAGAGACCAGGGCAACCTGTGCCCAGTGTGTTCCAAGGACCCTGTCCCACCAGGGAAGATGCTCCACATCCATCTTCTGGTAGAAAGTGGTGGGGGATGCCACAGCCGTGAAAGAAAGCAAAGGCCAGGAATATCTGTGGTGTGATCTGCTTATCTCAGTGGGTTGTAACCCTGGAATCTTCTGCCCACCAGAAGGGAAGGAAGGGGGAAAAAGTGTTACTTTAATGCATGACCACTTCTGTGATGGAGTGGAGATCGGCTGCTCCATGCATTTGCTGAAGAAGAAGGGTGAGAAAAGAAGCTCGCCATAGGCTCCAATCTGTCTACCAGAGCAGGGGCTCAGTGGGGACAAGACCCCGCCCTGGCTGGTCCTGTCTGAAGCTGCAGTGCAGAGCAGAAATTCCCCTCTCCTGCCTGCCATACTCCAGTGCATCTTTGAGCTCTGGATGACACGCAGGGATCTATAAAGGCCATCTGTGGCTTTCGGTTGTGTGGGATGGGGTCTGAAACTCTGCATGAATACTGGGGAAGGCTGGTGAGAATGTAATGCTTCTACAGCAGCAGCACCCAAGCACAGCAGAAACATGAAGGGACCTGCCATGTGCTGTGGGAAGGAGCCTGGACACGAAAATGAGAGAAGTTTAGAACAGCGAAAAGGTATTCCAAGTGTTGCAGAAGTTGACAGTTATGTCCATCATGCTGTGCTTTGCTGTTTGGTAATTATTAGAGTAAATCTCTTTTTTTTTTTTAACTGGAAAGCACACCTTTTCAAAAATCAAAACTTTACAGGAAAAGTGACTTTGATGTACCTCTCAGTCTCTCCACAGCTGAAAGAGGTTTTGCAGTTCTTGAAGACCTTTGGGCTGGTGTTCCAGTTCAAAAAGACTGACCATTTTAGAAAGTAAGTAAATTTGTAAAAAAAAGATTTATGCTTTTTTTGGGGGCTTTAGAAAGTCAAAATCAACTCCAAATTTTCAACTGGCCCTTTTATTTTATTTTTTTCTTCCCAATAATCAGTTTGCAAAAAACCCTAAACTAAACCAAATTAAAAATTCATGACTCAATTTTAAACCTGATTTGGAAAGAACATTTTAAATTCTTCAATACAATAAATGCAACGAATGTCACACGTCCAGTTGTAGCTGCTGCCAGCTCGTTCTTCACTTGTGATTTGTAGTATTTCTCGTTAGTGCCTTCATCGCACAGCAACTGTATGTCTCCTCCCTGAGGGTTGTACTTTCCTGGGTTTCTGGTACAACAGAAGTCCAAGACCAGCATGCTTCAGGTACTACTCATCCTCGAGTTTGATAGGTAGCCTGAAGCTGGGGAGACTGGGGCTCTTCTCCTTCCTGAGCCACTTGGTAAGTTTTCAGCCTCTGTGCGCCGTGTAGCGGTGACCGGGCCACACAGGCATGAGATGTGCTGCAGTGTAACCATTAAACTTGTGCACGCACCTCAGACAAGGGGTGGCAGACGAGGAGGAACAGGGCTTGATCCACCAGTCGCTGAAGTCAGCTGCAGATCTTCAGTTAGGTTCACCGGTGTTATAAGGACCCCAGGACAGACCCTGTAGGTGTGGATATGTAACACAGGTGATGAGACAAGTTACCATCCCAAAACAAAAGAGACAAATGCCTTCTCAGAATAACACTTCCCATGACTGAACTGAAGAATACCCAGAGGTCCATGTGCAGAGCAGGAGTCACCCCAACCATGTAGCTCATTGCAGCAATGTGGCAGTTTATCTCTTTCCCACATCAGCTTTCTCTGTGGCAACAAGAGCTTTGAGAGTTGCCCTGAGGAAACATGTCCTGCAGATGAGTCTCTAAAGGAGTTGGTGGGAAGAACAGATCACTGGTTATGACCTCAAGTCCAGCCTAATTCTCTCAATCAGCTCTTTCAATGCCAAGCTTTTAAAAACCCTGGATACACTACAGTCATAGAGATAAACACTGTAACGTGAGGTTGACAGAAATCTGTCCTTGGTTTGGACCTTGCCCCTTCTTCAATGACAATGAGCAGGGACTGGTGGCTGCAGCTTCAGGTGGAGGACATCTGTGTGTTCCTCTGTGTATCTCATTGAGTGACTGCATACGTACTTGTGGTGAATGTTAAACACACACTTTCCTACACTTGCTTTATGAAAACATAAATTCTGGAAACTGCAGCATAAGCATTCTTCTGACTTCTTCTGATAATTGGTTTAATGGATCCTAACAGCTGTAGAAGCAATGTAGCCTGCAGAGTCTATTGCTATAGCTAATTACAGAAAGTGTACACGTGCAGCATGTTACCAAGAAAGAAACATATACAAGCACACACATGTACAAAGCATCCCTAAATCCTCCTTCTAATGAAAGTTCCAAATGAAATTTCCTGAAGTACTTCTAATCAAAGTCTTTGAAAAAGCAATCCAATCTTAACATAATTAGTATCCTCCCTGGATAACCTTTTACGTCCAGCTTATAAGTATTTGGCTGGATGTCATCACTTATTTTTAAATACTTTGGACATTTTGAGCCACCAAATCTAAAATCCTTTAAACAAGGTGGAAGTGTAATATTCTAATTGCTCACTATAAGAAAGAGGGGAACTTCACCAATGGCTTGATACAAAAGAATAAGCCTTAGTTGTGTCAATCAGAAATTACTTCTCTCTCTTGCTCTTTGCTGGTGCACAGGATCTATTTCCTAAGGTTACCAATCCTGCCGCCTTCTGCTGAAAATGATGAAATCGAAATGACTGGCAAATATCCATTTCATCCTGCTGCGTTTTTTGACCGCAGCCTGATGTTCTTTAATTAGCTCTTAAATTAAACATTTGCTTCCCTAATATCAACAGTTCTACAACATGTAGAATTAGTCAAATTAATTAGTCAAATTAGCAACATGGAAAATCATTGCACTAAGACATAGGAGCCATTTATGGGCCAGATCCAAAGGTCAATTAACTTAATCACTGCCTTAGCATTTACTTCAATGTGCCTCAGTCCATCCCTGCGCTTGGTTTAGGACCAGTTTTCCCTCTGGGCATTGTCACTGCCTTGCTGGCTCGAGAGCTGCAGGAAAAGGAGGGTCCCAGCCTTGAGGGGATGCGTGCTGAGTGTTTCTGAAGGAGCTGCAAAAGGTATTCCTCTGTGTCCGCAGATGAACCCATGGCCAAAGGTGCTTTTGGGAAGGCGACTGGTGCTGTGAAAGGGAGGTGGCCTCTGCTGGTGGCGCAGAGTGGCTTCCCTGCCAAATTCTGCTTGTCTCACTGGGGCGACTGGACCTGGGAAGCCTCTTCTGCTGTGCACTGCTTGCCAGGGCGGGGTCATGACTGAAACCCCTCGAACGGTGCCCAGATTCATCCAGCTGCTCCAGGGAATCCTGCCCACTTCCAGCAGCCCTTGTTGTGGGACAGAAGTAGTTGAATTATTCTTCAAGAGATGATGCATTTATGTGACCGTTGCTGGAGCTACCCCAAAATACCATTTAGTCTCTTTGAACTTCAGAGGGACTTGATCTTTCAAGCCTTGTACCAAAGTGGCTTACTAACCTCCTGGGGGAAAAAAGGACAGATGCTCCTATTTTCCAATTAACAGTCTCAGCATGATTAAAACCAGCAAGTAATGCCTTCCAATAGCTGAATCTCTACCTGAAGTTATTGCTGGCTGGTTGCATAGCTGGAAGGGTGGTTTGGCTGTGGCTTTGCTTTGTTACAGTTAAACCAAAGAGCCACCGTTGGGATGCTCCAAGGACTTGCATTGTGAGGGCAGAAAATGTGAAAGGAATTTGGCAGTCAGGAGGAGCAGGATTACAAAGATGAGTGGCAAAAGTTAGCTGCAGCTTGGGGGAAAAGGAGGGGATCAATACAGTTACTCTATACTAATGAATTTCATCCACCATCTGCTTTCTCCGCCCTTCCAAACTATTCATCTGTGTGCCCTTTTTTAGTTCTTTTCTCACTCTCCCTTCCATCTGTCTTCCTGGATCAAGTCAGTTTGTTATGGAGATAATTGTTACTGTCAATAAAGTAGTGCTGCAGCACGTACCAATCCCCCCGAAAGACTGAAGCAGAAAGTAACGAAGCAGTGGGATAAGGTGTTCAGGACAGCACAGTGCAGGCAGGGACTAATGCTGCCTGACACCGGCTCCTGGAGGCAAAGCCTCAGAAAGCACAAAGCTCCTGTACACATAGTGCATGAGCAGCCTGGGGTGCAGAAAGCCCACACTGAGAAGTTCCCTCTGCTTCAGCTGCTGTGGCTGCAAAAAGTCCTGCTGCTCTTCCCGTATGTCTCCTGCTTTATGGAGATGAGGAAACTGCTTTCAGCAAAGACAACAGACGCTACCTGTCCGCTTTCAAAGCTGGGGTCAGATGTGTTTTTGAACATGCAGGGCAGATTGTCAAATGCATCTTTGTTGCAAAAGATGCAAAGAAGTGCTTAATACAATTTCCTAAGCAAAGCCACCCTTTGACAGGTGACTCAATACTTTTGAAAAGCATGTGGGTATTTTCTGCTGGAGTCAAGTGGATTTGGATACAAATTGCTCAAAATTTGTATTGCCCAGACCAGTCTGGGTTCTGCTGTACCCAGGCATTGTGTGTGCATCACATGACAAAATTCAGCCCCTGCCAGAAATTTCTTACAGCATCAAAGATGAGTCTTAGAGAATAACTACAAGACTGAAGATAGTGAGGGGCAGATGTTAGGTAGCACAAATGTAGTAAGATGTGTCCCAAATCTACCAGATCAGCCTTCCGCCCCTTGATAATAACAATCAGCTGCACCAGTCTATACCAGCAGCTCATTAACATCAAAGGGAGCATTTTGCTTCTTTGTGCAGTTGGAAAAGCAAGTGTGGCTCTTCCGATGACACTGATTTCCAGCCTCGAATTCCCCTGGCATGAGTGAAAAACTGGTAAGCCAACGGGGCAGCAAGCTCTGGGTCCCTAGCCATGGAAACAACAGCTCTTTTTGCCAGCTGTTTACACTGAAATGTAAGAGAGAAAATTTGCTTAGGAGAAAAACTTTGCAAGCTACTCATCTCCAGTAGTTTGCTCTTCGTAAACCTACTGCAACTATAAAGCAGACTCCTACAGAGGCCGTTTCAGATAGGCAGACGGCTCGCCTGTGTTATCAATAGTTTATGACCAGTTGCCCCATGAAGCAGGAGCTGGGGGAACTGTAGATGAACTCAAGTTTCCAGTCGGAGTCTGTGGGAACACCAAAAAGATGTCATGCACAATTACAATGCCTGACTGGAACAACAGAAATCGTGAGAGTGGAAGAAAAGCTGCTCCACCAGTGCTTCCTTGTCTTTGCCCTGTCATTGGCAATTTCTTTAACCTCAGCCAGTGGAAATCGGCATCTTCTACTGCCTTCAGCCGGGCAAGGTCAGCTGAGAACAAGTAAGAAACTGGCTCTGTTATCTAGGGAAATGGAATGGAAAGGGCCTGGAAAGTGGGTGTCTGAGGTCTTTTGGAAATGTCTGCGCTAATCTTTGCCCCAAGGTTGTTCACAGTCACAGACAGGCCGTGCTTTTGTCTGGAAGCAGGTTTCAAACTGAGTGATGGGATAACTGCTCTCTGGCAGAGAGGCTATTCTAACATGAGTCCATGCTGTGGAGTCCAAGGGCGTACTAGAGTTCTCTCACAGGTAATAAACTCCAGCAATTTGGGGATGTGTTACTGGTGTCAGAGTGAAAAAAGCATGCCAGCGCCTGGCAGTTCACTACCAGCAACAGGTTTGACAGCTGTCTGTGAAAGAAGGTGATGAAGACAATGTTTTCTGCATGCTTCACAGAATCACAGAATGGTAGGGGTTGGAAGGGACCTCTGTGGATTTCGACAGAAACTTATCTAGGGGTTTTTTTAATATCTCCAGAGAAGGAGAATCCACAACCCCTCTGGGCAAACTGTTCCAGTGCTCCATCACCCTCAAAGTAAATATGTTCTTCCTCATGTTCAGCTGGAACCTCCTATGCTTCAGTTTGTGCCTGTTGCCCCTTGTCCTGTCACTGGGCACCACTGAAAAGAGTTTGGCCCCATCCTCCTGAGATCCACTTCTAAGATATTTATAGGTATTTATAAGATCCCCTCTCACCCTTCTCTTCTCCAGGCTAAGCAAGCCCAGCTCCCTCAGCCTTTCCTCGTAGGAGAGATGCTCCAGTCCCCTCACCATCCTCGTAGCCCTCCGCTGGACTCTCTCCAGTAGCTCTTCATCTTTCTTGAACTGGGGAGCCCAGAACTGGACACAGTACTCCAGATGAGGCCTCACTAGGGCAGTGTAGAGGGTAAGGAGAACCTCTCTCGAGCTGCTGGCCACACTTCTCTTAATGCATCCCAGGATCCCATTGGCCTTCTTGGCAACCAGGGCACACTGCTGGCTCATGGTCAACCTGTCATCCACCAGCACTCCCAGGTCCCTCTCCACAGAGCTGCTCTGCAGCAGGTCCGCCCCAAGCCTGTACTGATGCATGGGGTTGTTCCTCCGCAGGTGCAGGACCCTGCCCTTGCCCTTGTTAAACTTCATCAGGTTCTTCTCTGCCCAACTCTCCAGCCTATCCAGGTCTCGCTGAATGGCAGCACAGCCTGCTGGTGTATCCACCAGAAGAAGAGCTTCAGGTGCCCTACTGTAATTATTGTTGTCCAGACTAATTAAGCAGTATGCTGGGCCATTCCCCAGCGATGGTCCCAGATACGCTGCAGTACCAGTACCTGAGGGATTGCTGTAGACTTTGGTGTCCACAAGGGCAGGGTAATAACTCACGTGGGGAGCAGCTCCCGGGGACACGGCAATGAAAGCGGTGCTGTCGGCAGCACAGCGACGGGCAGCAGGCCAGCCACGCGGAGGCTGCAGGGACCGGCTGACTGGGCGTCCACCCTGCTTCCCGGGTGGGTTCGTGCAGCCAGCGGTGAGCTGCCCTGGGTGCACAAACTTGGAGGGACCGGCAGACCCAGCTGTGCGGCTGCGGGAGGCAGGGGCACAGATCTGGAGACGGTGCTCACCCCCCCATAACTCGGTGCCCGGCCACTGCCACAAAGACCGGCCATGGGGACGTCGCCACTTTTCCGCAGAGCCCGGGCTGCAAAAGTGCTCGAAGGCCTCCTCTGCTTCGCTGCAATCGCGCCCTGAGTTACAGCCGCTCCCTGGGAGCCGGGCAGTACGGCTCTCGGCAGGTCCCAAGTCAGTCTTTGTGGGCTGTCACTTGCTGTGTTTATTTTCGAGAAATTGAACCTTCGATGTTCGGCCCCGCACCAAAGATCAGAATACATCCATCTCGTCCTTGCAGTGAATGGAATTACCCCTCACCGCAAGAGACGGGACACAACAGTTACAACGGATGCTGAGCAAGAACAGCTGCTCCCTTTAGCTGGCATGGAAAAGTTTCCAAAGTATCGTTGCAATCAGCATCCAAAGGTACCTGTTTTCAGGCATTCTTTTCATCCCCTGTGTATTTTAGAAAAGGGAAAGAGCCTCCAGTTCCTTGTTTATTATTTAAAAAAAAAACATTTTTGTGCCAGGTGAGGAACGCAAATTCCACACAGTGTCGTTTTGAAAAGGACAAATCATCTGGCTCTGAAGTCGAGGGCAGGCTCTGAGAAATCTCACACGCATCCGTGTTTGAAGCCTGCCGGTTACCATGGTTCCCGTGACATTGCTGGTCTTATTTATAGCCCTGCGCTATATATGTTGCTTTCCAGAAGGCACAAAAGGGGTAGCTGGCTGTGAAGGCGCCTGGGAGCTGCGCATTGCAAACGAGTCATAAAGGGGAAAAAATCCAGTGGAAGAGGGGCTGCAGGGGCTGGAGCTGTCTCTTGCTCGGGGGCCATGCCCCATCCGCATGCCGGTGCAGGCAGGAGGGTGCGGGCGGCCTCGTGGCCCCCTCGCCCCTTGCCCGCCCGAAGGACGCCCGTGGCGAGGGAAAGCCGGGTGCCGCTCTGTGACCCTGCCGAGCGCTCTGGCACGATTGCCTGGCACTGGTACATGTTCCTGGGGGACAGGAGGAAGCCCGTGGGTGGCCATGTGGTGGGAGAAGGGCTGGGCACAGACAGTGGGAACCCCCAGCGTCAGCGCACACCGGTGTTGTGCCCTGGGGACAGACAGCTGCCAGTGTCGGCACGGGATTGGGACACATTGCCCACCTCTGCCAAGGGCACCGAAGCTGGCGTTATTCCCCTCTGAAGTAGACTCTAACATACATGTGTGGAGTCAGATATATGTGTAGTTATATATGAACATGTATAATGTGTTATGAAGAATCTGAATTTTGTCAGGAGGAAAGCAAAAAAAAAGGCAAAAAACAAAGACCAAAATCAAGTCGGTGGCCACATCTGTGCAGGGACTGCCTTGTCATATGGGACAAAGCCAAGCCAGCAGATCTGTAGGGAAGAGAAAGACATCGAGAGTTGGAGGGAGATAAAGAGAGAGAGAAGGAAGGAAGGCCGGATGGAAGGAAGGAAGGAAGGAAGGAAGGAAGGAAGGAAGGAAGGAAGGAAGGAAGGAAGGAAGGAAGGAAGGAAGGAAGGAAGGAAGGAAGGAAGGGAGGAAAGAGGAAGAGGAAGAGGAAGAGGAAGAGGAAGAGGAAGAGGAAGGGAAAGGGAAAGGGAAAGGGAAAGGGAAAGGGAAAGGGAAAGGGAAAGGGAAAGGGAAAGGGAAAGGGAAAGGGAAAGGGAAAGGGAAAGGGAAAGGGAAAGAGAGGAAAGGAGAAAAGGAGAAAGAGAAAGGGAAAGGGAAAGGGAAAGGGAAAGGGAAAGGGAAAGGGAAAGGGAAAGGGAAAAGGAGGATGGGAGTCAGATGGGATGGGAGGAATAGAGGAGGTAAGGGGCAGAGGAAGGGATGAATTTTTGATAAAGTGCTTCCCCAGTGTTTAATCTAATTCCACTTCCCGGAGCCAGGTTGCTGCCCAGGGCTGCTGTCAGCCCCAAGGGCAGTTTCAGCCGCCCCAGGGTAGATCAATAATAGAAAGAGAAAATCTGAAGGTCAAAGTCTTGAAAATGGAAATCCGCAACCTTGACAGCTGACATGCAAACCAACAAGAAAAAAAGAAAGTTTATTAAAATAACTAACAGGAGAGCCTTAAATGGTGTCTGCTATAAAATATTCAGGACTGATAATATGGGTAGGATTACAGGCAAAAATTCTGCGGAAAGATGGTCTGCTCAGACAGCAGTGGAGCTGAAACCTCTTTGGGAAGCAGCTGAAAATGGGGCCGGATTGCCTTTCACAGGAGCATGCGTGACAGTTTCAAGACCGCTGCTTTGATGGTTGAGTGTTTTGCTGATTAAAGACCTGTGGGAAGGAGTGGAAACTGATGCCCGTAGAAAAAATTGGCTAAAGTCTGACCTAAACAAGCAAGGCGAGATATTCTGTGACTCTGCTGATGACAGTGAGAAGTCCCTTTCACAAACTGTGTGAACATTAACTGGCATCGGTCCTGACATAAGATTTATTTAAAAAATTTTAAAAGACTTTATTTAAACTTCTATTCAAAAGTTCAGTTATAAATGCCTTCTGCTTAGCTGCCTGTGGAACTGTAAAGACACGTCGTCCAAAGCTCTTCGACCATTTTGAAAACGGGAAAACCAGGCAAGCAAACCTGCTCATGAACAGGCATTTAATACCACAGTCTCTGCTCTGGAAACACGAGTGTGCTTGGAAATCACTCACCACTTCATTTTCAGTCCCCTCTCCCTCTTTGATGGTGCCTATGGCCTGAGATTGAATTTAGTCCATTATTGCGAGTACAGGCAGGTTTGATTAGGGAGCAGGGAAAAAAACAGCCCAAAATGACACAAAAAGGGGAAAAGCACATGAAGAAGGGAGAAAACCAGAATTAGGTCCTGTTCTCCTCACCCATTTTAAAGAGATTTTTCTGAAAAGCAAAATATTTTCTCTCTGAAGTCACGTAAGGCAGAAACAGAATGCCCCTGAAACTTATGGCAGACGCATTGTGATTGAATTTCAGTGTGAATGATAATGTCACAGCTGTGCCTCGACAGAGATTTTGCCCCTCAGCAGATAGCTATGCCAGTCCCGTAGTGAAGCAGTCATCACAATGTCAATATACTTTTGCTGTTGTCTGCAAATTGCTAGATGGCCTAATGCCACTGCGAGCTTTTGTGCTATTATTTTTCTCTGTATTGATTAAATGTAAATTATTGAGGAATGTAACTGAGGAGATTCCAAGGTAGAGGAGGTGATGGTCTCTGTAACTACAGTCTGTCTGTCACTGAATGTGATACTTCTGACCTGCTAATTCGATATAATGCTTACAACCCAGGAACAGTCTTCGAGGAGTCTATTATTTAGCATCTAATTTGTTTAAATGCCCAGACAGGCACACTAGAAAGGGAGGGGGAAAACCCTTTTGCCAAAAGGAGAACAGATAAATCTTGAGGTGGCAGCAACTGGAACAATGTTTGCATTCAGCTGTACCTGTGGACGAAAAGAAAGGAGAAGTCATTGCCATTGGAATTCAAATGACTTTACATCAGTCTAAGTTGTTTTTTTTTTATACTTATTTTTACGGGGAAACCCTGTGGGAAGTAATATTGCAGTAGGATTCCATGGAAAAGAGATTCCACAGAATCACAGAATGGTAGGGATTGGAAGGGACCTCTGTGGGTCATCTAGTTCAACCCTCCTGCCGAAGCAAGGTCACCTACAGCAGGCTGCACAGGAACTTGTCCAGGCGGGTCTTGAATATCTCCAGAGAAGCAGACTCCACAGCCTCCCTGGGCAGCCTGTTCCAGGGCTCCGTCACCCTCAGAGGGAAGAAGTTCTTCCTCATGTTCAGACGGAACTTTCTGTGCTTCAGTTTGTGCCCATTGCCCCTTGTCCTGTCGCTGGGCACTACTGAAAAGAGTAGCCCCATCCTCCTGACACCCACCCTTCAGATATTTATAAGCATTTATTAGGTCCCCTCTCAGCCTTCTCTTCTTCTGGCTGAAGAAGCCCGGCTCCCTCAGCCTCTCCTCGTAGGAGAGATGTTCCAGTCCCCTCACCATCCTTGTAGCCCTCTGCTGGACTCTCTCCAGTAGCTCTTCATCTTTCTTGAACTGGGGAGCCCAGAACTGGACACAGTACTCCAGAGGAGGCCTCACTAGGGCAGTGTAGAGGGGAAGGAGAACCTCCCTCGACCTGCTGGCCACACTCCTCCTAATGCACCCCAGAATGCCATTGGCCTTCTTGGTAGCCAGGGCACACTGCTGGCTCATGGTCAACCTGTCGTCCACTAGGACACCCAGGTCCCTCTCCGCAGAGCTGCACTCCAGCAGGTCCACCCCAAGCCTGTACTGATGCATGGGGTTGTTCCTCCCCAGGTGCAGGACCCTGCATTTGCCTTTGTTGAACCTCATCAGGTTCCTCTCTGCCCAGCTTTCCAGCCTATCCAGGTCACGCTGAATGGCAGCACAGCCTTCTGGTGTATCTACCACACCTCCCAGTTTGGTGTCGTCAGCAAACTTGCTGAGGGTACATTCTAACTCTTCATCCAGGTCGCTGATGAAGAAGTTAAACAAGGCTGGGCCCAGTACTGACCCCTGAGGGACACCACTAGTTACCAGCCTCCAACTAGACTCAGCGCTGCTGATGACAACCCTCTGAGTTCTGCCATTCAGCCAGTTCTCTATCCACTTCACCGACCAATAGTATGTGAATTGTATGACAATAGTATGTGAATTAAACCTGCATATAAATATCCTTTCTACAGCTGAAATTGTTTAAGCTAAAGTAGATAACACAAGAACAGTCTCAGAAAATGTCAAGGAGTCTGAAAGTGAAGCACATTTCTCACCTCTTGGAAGCTGTGGCCGAATATATATTTAAATAGAAGTCCTTGCAATTAGCAGCTCCAGGGCACAGTGACTCTTCTTCCAGGACCTGACTTTTTTGTTGTAATTCTTCCTCAAAGTGGTACTTAACTCTTGCAGAACTACTGCTGTTCTCTGTATTTGCCATCACCTCTTTCACAAGTGTCAACTCTTTAGCATTAGCTACATATTCAGCAGTATTTAAACTTTTACAATATTGATAAGCTTTCTTTGTCAGAACAAATCCAATATAATTTACTCATACAGTGGTCTTTTTCCATTTCTAGTCAGTCACCCTTCCAGTCCACTTGGCAAGCAGTCTTTTTGATCATTAGAAGCTGATACTGGGCATCCAAAGTGGCTACTGCCTGCCTTTATCTGCCAGGCAGTACTCAGAGTCTGATCTAACCTTTGGTGCAAATTAAAGCAGCCTCAGGGCATGCAAATTTATGTTGTCAGGAGTGGTTCCCTGTGGACCTGCTGAAGATCCCTAGGTCCCCATTGTGTTCCAGCTCTGCATCAGATGAATATAAAACTCCTTTTGTGACAACCTGACAAATTTCTCCGAAGAGTCCTTTCTGTGACATAGATGGGATTACATATATGTGTCTCTCTACAGGCAACAGGAATATCCTGTTAAACATGTGACATGGCAACTTGGGCTAGAAAATTAGTCATATGTTGATTAACTTGAATTTCCTAAAGTGCTTTTTCCTGCCACCTTTTAAAATATGTCTAGAAATTATTAGTAGCATGGTAATCAGAACTCTGAATCTTGTAGTGAGTTTTTGTCGGTACTATATCCAGAGAGCAAAAGGCAAAAGCTTATGCTCTGGAATTACTCCATATGGGCACCTAGCACTGAGGCAAAGGTATTGAAAGTCTCTTTTCCAAAAGATTTCTTTTTCTAATTGGATCTGGGAGAATAGCTTCCTGGTTTGAAAGCTAGATACAAGCAGTTTGACAAACCTGTTTTGATTGGTATCAAAACCCAGACCATGTATTTTGAACATGAAGGGATAGAAGAGGTTAGCATGGAAACTTTCAAAATTTTGGGAAAAGACTAAGAATAAATATGAATTTGAGTCATCCCTAGGAAGAATGAGTGACTGAAATGCTGTATGTTAGACTGAGGAAGTGCAGTCGCCCCGTGTGTGAAGCAGCCTTGGTCTCATATCTCTGCTGGCACAGCGATTTGCTGCAAATTGACTTTCCTGATGATGTGTATCCCTATGAGCTGCTTTTCTCACAATACGAGGTATCATTTTATTTTTATCTTCTATGCAAATTTCTGCTTGTCAGTCCCTTGAGTGTGAAGTCAAACAGGAGCTTTGCTGTTCAAATACCTGACTAATGAAAACTCCAGTACTTCCATGAAACCTTCACACCACAAACAATTCAGAGCAAGAAAAGAAAATTTTGAAAAGACACAGACTCTCTTTTCAGAAGGACAGTAGGGGAAAATAAGACGTCACCATAGGAAATGATTAAGGACAGTTGATAAAATAATAATAGCAACTTGTTAGGCAATAAAGAAGTGATTTCTTTCTGTTTGTCTAAGCACAGGCTGTGTCTGCTGTGTCCTATAAAGAGTAGTTGCAAAGGGCATAATTTTAAACTCCAGTCTCCTGAGATATCATTGAAAGTAAGGTTGCATGGTGCCTTACCTTTCACAAAAAAAACATGTGTTTTAAGCAGGGAGCATTGGACTACAGTTGTGCCCCCCCTGAAGCTCACGGAGAAGGGGAGTCAATTGATTTAGCAGGTCAATTTCAGTTCCCAGGAAAGAAGGAGAACAGTCCTCAGTTTTAGTCCCAAGATTTACTGAATATATATGATGCTGTGAGCATGCAACCACCAGCCAGCAGAAAGGCTGCCGTACATGCTGTAGCTGAGAGTCAGGTATGCAGAACACAAAGAAGACAAGAAGGTGCTTTCCTAAGCAAGTAGCCTAGTTCTTTGTGTATATTAATTCTTTCAGGAGCACCAGGGACTTCATTGAGATGACCACGTACAGTGTTGCACTGTATTTATTAAATGCAGATACTGAATTTTTTTGGTATTAAGTGTAGTGGAAAACAGCTGAGGTAGGGAAAAAACTAAGTCCACTTTTGCAACACCTCATTTGCAGTCATTTGTCTGTGACCTGTAGAGCATGGGCTACTCTGTGCTGCTGCTAGTATCTGGCAGTTGTGCAGCTGACAGAGGCAGAATCCCCTTCTTTGTGTGCAATGTGTCTCTCACTTTTAGAAAACACATGCTACCGTATAGTGCATCCTTAAGTGCACGTATTATGTCGAATCAGCAAATCGATTTCTGATTTATTAGACTGCATGATGTAGAGGAGGAAGAAAGGGGGATGAGAACTGTATGGAAAGAAGGAAGATACAGGAGAGTTATTCTCTTATGAGATTCTCGTTAAAACTAATTTATGCTACCAGAAAAGAAGGGTATTTGATTGCAGTCTCAATGCTAGGAAAGCCAAAAGTATTGCCTGGGACAATTTGGGCTAAGCTCCATGTTCATCAGGCTCTATGATGATTTCAATAATCAAACATTCTCATGCAAGAAGATTATGTCTTTCTCGTGCTCTCTAGATTTTAGTTCAGCATCTTCTTAGCTAGCCTATGCCTTGCCTCTGTAACTTATTGTTTCTGCTAGGATAAGGCACTTTTCTTGCCCTCTGTAATGCGTTCAGGTATAGCTTTGATGAAAATGGGCACATCTGAATCCTTGCTTGTTTCTGACTTACTCCCCTGCTTACTGATTTATGTATTCTCCAGTCCTACAGCTGGATCTTCCCAGTTTCTCAGGCATAGAAGTTTCCATGGTAACCTCATGAGCAAAGGTAAAACCATGGTGGAAATCAGCATTGAGCCAACAAGCCACCTAAGTGCAGAAAAACTGCTCCAGTCCAGGTTACAAAATATTCTGGCACTGTAAGTGCAGATCCTGTTCAAGGCTTTCTGAGCTGCGCTTGCACCTTTTGTTCCTTTTCGCTATTGGCCTGCCTCTTCCTCTCTCCAGACCTAATGTGGCACCCTAACTACGTTGTTAGGACATAACAATAAGACTGAACAACAGCTAACTGAATAGCTCTGTCACATATTTTGAAGAATGACAACAGTGGAGGGACAAAAACAGTTCCGTGGTTAAGCAGGGTTATCAAGATCAGGGTGTCTGCAACCACTTCTGCAGACAAGCCAGATTATGCTTTTAATAAATACTTAGCCCCATGCTATAAACCCATTTTTTTCCATGTTGCTAGACTTCTTCTGCCAGCTCAAGCAAAATCACCAAGTTCATAGATCACTCTGGTACTCTCCGTCATCTCCAGTCACAGCTTGAGAATGGGAGTTTTATCTTCTTGCCTCTTTCTAGAAAGTACCTAAACTGTGCAGTCTGGTGCTGGTGCAGGAGTGCTTGTGCTTGACTAGGGCAGGAGAGAAAGAAACAGCAGCAGTCCAAGGCTAAGGATGATGCTAAGAGCACATAGGGCTGGAAATGGAAGAGGCAAGCGATTATGTTTATTCCTACAGGGGCACCACCAGCACAGCAGCATCCTGATGAGAGCCTCTCATGCACTAGACACAGAAGCAGGGCTCAGCCCATACTCAGATTTTTTAGAGAATAATTGCATCATCAACAGGAATAGGGAATTTGGCTAAAAATGTTATTGGCTGGCCTGAGAGACTGTAGAAGACTCTCTACTGCTACTGACACAGAGAGAAAAAAAATAGATAGACAGACAGACAGACAGACAGACAGACAGACAGACAGATCGACCGACCTTAAAATAAAACAAAACCCGACTGTATTTAGATGCTCATCCCTGCAAGGAGAAGTTATTGCACAACACAGAGGGCCCCAGCGTCCTTTTTAAGCATCACACATCGATACACCCGACACTACCTCTGCTGAACCGCGATTTGCCAGTTCAGCCGAAGTTTGGACTCTTGCTTCACTTTGAAGCTGATGTTGCAATGCACAGGGTGTGATCATCCTTTCTTTGCTGTAGATAAAAGCACCATCACCTCATAGCAGCATGCAGCGAGAGTCTGAGCCAGAAAGGAGCCAGTGGCTGGTGGTCTTGTTTCCCAGGTCTATGTACTCCTGCTAATAGACTCACTTGATCATCCACTCTTGGCAGATAGCAGTGAACTTTGAACATTTTCTTCTTCGCACACCTCTGTCAGAGCTTGAGGGGAGAGAGCATGTGGATATGAAGCTAATTTCCTCGTGCTTCTGCTCCCAAGGATCACTGTGGGCTAAGCATGCATCCTGCCCAGCACAGTAGGACTTTCCTGATCAAGCATTTTGTTACTGAATGAAGTTTTTTGAAAAATGCTTTGGGCACCCAAAGGGAAGGTGGAATTTATTAAAACAAAAACCAGCCCAGATTGTCCAAATGAAACATACTAGTAGCTCCCCTCCAGCAGAACCTGACACAGCAACACCATCAATAGCAGAGCAACAAGAAACCAATAATTATTGGCCCGAGTCACAGTGCCAGCAGACCTACTTGTTCAGCCACTAACAGGAAGGCTGAGCTGTGAAGAAACTTGCTGCCTCTTTCCAAAATACGCTTTTTCACAGTTTGGATGCAAGATGGTTTCCTTAAAGCACAATGGGTCTTGATGGAGGTGACTGCAGTTTCACAGGGACAGCAGAGCTGTTCCTGACTTTGGCTTCCTACTGCTTGTCTGTGACTAGTGAGAGCATGTGCAATCAGCGGAAGAGGAACTGTGTTCAAACCTAATCTGATATTTATTCTTTCACGAAACTCAGAGTATTTTCTGCATAGACTTTTACGCTCCTTCTGATTTTATGAGGTCATTCAGCAGCAGTGTTTTCAGGGTTTCTTTTTAAAGATTTTTATCTGCAGGTTTACTAATTCTCTTACGTGATCCGCTTCAACTCACAAATCTAGAGTAATAAACATCACTTAAAGATTAATTTGTGGAACTCTAGGAGACACATGGAGGCATGTAACTCATTTTATCTCTTAATTCTTAGTACTTTGTCTCTATGCTATGCCAAAGAGGAAACCTAGTTGTGGAGCAGGCAGGGATGTCCCTGCAGGCCTGAAATATCGCCTTCCCTTCCCCTGCAGGGCTGGGTAGTAGTTACCAGCAGACATCACCAACAGGCACGCCTAGTTTTTGAAGATCGCCTTTGTTGTGGGAGCAAATTATGAAGCTAAAAAAGACCAGTTTTCCTGGTCGGGAAGGTACTGCTAGGAAAAAAGCCCTCACCAAACTGTGAAAGAAGTACTTTGGCCTGATTTCTTAATACAATAGTGTTTCTTCAGGTGCACAAACTGGCTAAAGAGCTCTGAAGAGTGATGGAGTGTTAATAACTTTTAAACCTATTCATCACTGGACCTGCTTTTTCCAGAAAAGGAGCGCTCTGACAGTGATCACATTCTGCAATGTTCGTGAAAATATCTGACCACACGAGAGAGAAGCGGTGAGAAAGACTTGCTGTGGTCAGTGGGGGGGAAGTCTGGAGCAGAAGCCCTGACACAAAAGTGTATATATAGTGAAAGAAAATGGTGTCTCTGAGGCGTTATCTGACTGCTTTGTTATTCATTGGTTCCATCCTACTGATGCGTAATGAATTTGCTCTGCATTTGGTATTACCACACAACGAACACAATGAAGAATGACTAATGTACTAAGATGCAAACTTGTGTCTCCATCTGCCAGGAATTAGCCACCAGAAAAGACAACTGTTTTTGCATTGAATGCTAGAACAGCAATTACTTCTTACAATAAGGGCTGGAAAAATCAGGTTGCATTTTGCTCCTTTGATGATTGACATGTTTCTTGCTAACATTGCCCTAATTACTTGACCACAATCTGCATTTTTGTAGCTCTCTTGATCGGTGCCCTTGGACAGTGTCGATAAAAATGTGCAAAACATGGTGTGCTGTAACCTGAAGAGTGCAAAGCAAGGATCTGATTTTAATTATTGTGAGAATAGATTTATCCAGCTGACAGGATGACAGAGGTAGAAACACCAAAAGATCTGCCAGAGAAGCATCCCATTGATGTAGGCGTACATCAGCATACTCCTTTGTTTCTATCGACATTGGTACACTGTGTTGCGTTGGGAATAGGCACGTAACACACTTCAAGGAGCAGGCGTAAATGACCACTGCCTTTTCAGTATGCTTTAAATTTATGTTTGTAAAAAGCAAGTGAAAGAGACTGTCATTCTGGCTGCATCATGTGTAGCAGCACTGGTACGAAATAACAAGCAGCGCTGCAATAGGGAATTCTGCCTACAGACCTGAATTATTCTCCTTGGACACGGTCACCGAAGGTGTCTCTTTCCATATACAGTGTCTCATGGTCACCTGGTCATCTGAAGTAGTGCTTTGTCTTCCAATACTCTCTGGCTGGTTACTAAAATTAAAAAAAACAACGCAGCTTGATGAAGTTCTGCCTCCTCAGGACGTTTCTTGGTCTACTCTGACACGTTCCAGCACTTAACCTCAGCAATGGGAAATGCAAAGCAGTTTGCCAGTGTTGACACAAAAGCTGATTTACATTTAGGGTTGTTTTTTTTTTTTTCTGGCCCCTTCTTGTAGAAGTTTTCTCTAACAGACTGTAAATAAATGTATGTTAGAGCCTATGCTAAAGCTGCCTGAAGGTTGTAGCTGCTCTTGGTGGTAGCAAATGATTTTACTGTTTTTACTCAGTGTTCTTCTAACCTTAACAGCCAATTAAGAGACCACATACTGTACATGCATCAATTTGCAGGATGCTTTTTCAGTGCTTGAATTAGTATGGTATGCAGGAAATGGCTGATGAACAAGTTAATCCATTGGCTAGGCATTACGTTTACATCCATTTCTGCAGCTTTTTGTGGTCACCTTACTGCCTAGAAAGATACGCAGGCCTGAAAGGAAAACCTTCCTTCCGAACTACAGCTCTGACTGCTGTAGCTACTCTCTGCTTCAACAGCTGCAGGAGGAGGTTGTATTCTGTGCCACTGCTACTTATCTTGAAGCCTGCCTAGATTCCACTGATAACTGGGGTGAGGAGCTTGATTTTGCCAACAACAGGGGTTGTTTGGGTTGTGTGCCAGATGTCACAGGCAGAGAATGTTAGCCAGAGGTTTTGTACAGTGCTTATTGCTGTGCAAGAGAAACAGTGGGGACTTGCCCCCAGGAGCTTCCAGTCTAAGACAAATACAGACAGTGCGCTACAAACAAGTGAATAGTTCAAGAAACAGCGGAATTAATAGCACTTGCTTTCCTGAGGAATTTTCTCCAAGCTGATGGATGTAGATAGATGTGGGGGATGTTTGCAATTAAGTGTATTTATAAAGTTTTCTCACCACCTGTATCTTGCTTTGTCATGTTCTTCCTGAGGTCAGTGTCCTTTTAGCAGGGGTTGTGTGCTTTCTCACGCCTGCGCGGCCACTTACTAGAGGCTAACCACCTTTTTGGCTCTCCTGTCAAACTGAAAATGACAATGGAGGCAGAGGTGGTCAGGGAGCCATCCACAGTCCTTATTTCTGCAGAAAACCTAGCTAGGGCAAGTAGTCAGGAAGCATAGGAAATAAATAGATATGTTTGAACTGGGAGCTATAATTGTGGTTTGAATTTTTTTGTTGCTCTCAGCTCCTTTCTGGTCTCTGGGGATCCTTCCATGTTTTCATCAGGCAGAGGCAACTGAAGGAAGCAAAACAAATTAGTCTGTGTTGAATTCTTTGCTATTCTTGTGTAGAAGAGAGTAAGGAATCACAAAAAGTTATTTTCATTTTGATGGGAATTTTCCTGGAAGCAGAATATTGCTTTAAGATTATTCAAATTGAGAGTGTTAAAATGAGCAGTTGCACTGGATTACTTAGAGGCATTAGGGTGAAAGGAGGTTGTCCTTAACTAGCAAGAACTATCATGTGCGATCTCGACTTGTTTTATTGCAAGTAACGGCGCAGACCCGTGCATGGAAGTTGAGGGCTGGTCAGCCAGAGCCAGGATGTCAGAATCTGGGTATAAATCATGTCAGGTAGAAAAGTCAAAAGTGAAAGAAGCAAACAAAATGAATACAAAGCAGGTGGGATTAAGCTGGAAATGGCATTGATGGACTTACTGAATGTAGCTTTGAGGAGGTGTATTCTCTACACATAAAATCCCCCACAGTACGATGTCTGGAAACTTCCCCATCTTCCAGAGTAAGGAGCAGAATGCAGTTTGCACTGACAGCCAGCTGCACAACAATGTGTTTTCACCCTGAAGGTTAGAACTGGGACAGCTTTTATAAAGTCAGAGAAGCCCATTCACACCCAGACACGTGAGCGGTATGGCTGGGGAGGAAGCCAGCTGTCCTTGCTATCGCAAAAGATTAGCCTGGGAAAACGACAGAGAGGCAATAAATGAGCAACCTCTAGTAATATATATTGGCAAGCAATATGCTAAGTTCTTCAACAATGCAATCTGATACTTATCAGGCTGGTGTAAGAATAAAGTTAATCTCTAAAACCTGCTTGTTTTGCCCCTGGTTAAAGCTGGCTCTCTTTGCTACTGACAGAGCAGTGTCATGCACAGCATTCTGGTATCCTGAAGTTAAAAGATGACTAATCTGAAACACATTCAGGATTTGCATTGGAAAAGGAGATGAAAAACAAGGTTTTTATAGATTTTAGCTTGTGCATGCCTATTGGGTGTGCACTATATAAAGCCAGTTTAAAAAAAGATCTAAACAAATATTAATTCCAACCTCCCCTCTTGTTACTTGCAGAGAAAAACATGGCACAGATGCTGTCAGCCTGCAAGTGTCAATGCACAAAGAGTGTCTACACACTACTAAGACAAAGATGTGACAACTGTGTTTACTTGTGCATTTTATTTTAAAATTAATATTCTAAATCATTTTAATATTTTTAAATCATCTTTATTGACCTTGAAGTTTTTTATGATAATAACAAATGATTACAGAGCAAAAATCAGCCTGCTACATTGCAAAATAAATTACTGGATAATTAAAAGCAGACTCTAACCAGATTGTTTGGAGCACATTCTTCACACAGGTGACATATAAATGAGGGCTGAGGTGCTCCATACTGCTTTGTTAGTATAATCTTGTTAGAATGACCATTTTTTTCTTCTTTTTTTGATGGACCTAGGTAGTAGCTGGAAGAAATATTTAAAAGCACAGAGAAAGAGTAGGGATCTGCATTCATACAGGAGAAAGTTTCTTCTTCATCATGATCTCTCTAAAATGTTTCCACTTCATTTGTCTTTCCAAAACATATGCAGGACCTGACTTTTGTAATCTATTGAATTCCCTGAAATGTGAAAGTATGTATCAGCAAGAAAATTCAAGTTCATTCCTGTGGGTCAGCAGTAGCTGGAGAAGGACTGATAATGCTCAGCCTGGGAACAGTCCCTCAGACTTTCATTACAGAGATGTATTGCATTTCAATAGAAGAACCGCAACTTCTAGTAGGTGCTGGTGAGATGTTAACCTCATGAACTCACTCCATCAGGGTTTCAGGTGTAAAGCTCTGAAAGGCCTATTCCCACCTGCCTTGAATGGGCAGCTGCTGCCAATTTCGATGTTCATGTGGCATCCTGGCATTCTCAAATTCCAGTGCTGGAAGACTGGAGGAACTGATTGCCTTGAACATGACATCTTGAACAAACTTCGAAGCTATTACCTTCTCACAGGTACCGCACCAAATGCATTCTGAAATCTATGTACATTTTACATTTTGTTGTTACACTGTAGTTTTCCATAAACTGAAACTGTCTTATAGAATCCTGTCATCTTCGGTGCATTATTAACAGCTCACAAAGTGTTGTCCTCGGTCTGGGGTTTGTTGTCTAGCTGGATAAAATTGAGAAGAAAACAGACTTAGCAGCTCTCCAGTATTTTAGACACTGTAGAAATGGTATTTTTGCATAGACAGTGTAGACAATAGACACAATCACTCCATCACACGTCATTTGGTGTACAGTACAGCTCTAGCTGGTGGAGATTGAGGAATCTTAATACAGGCAATCAAAAAACCCATATCTGAACATGCGATTGCAGCATGAGAGCTCTTGTCCATACATTCAGTTTGCACATGTCTTATCTCCCCAAAACAATGCCTGAGAGACAGGCTTGAGGAACATGTGCTTTCATCAACCAAATCATGAGGCAACCTACTTATCTGGTACATTCTTCAAAAGCACCTCCAATGATGTTTCATTAACCAGTATCACCGTTTGAGAAACTTTGAGAGAAGCCACTGTAAACATCACATGGATATTTGATAGAATTGGGGTATGAGATAGCAAGGCAAACGACAGATGAACAGAATGCAAGTGGTGCAAAGAAATATGACAAGTCTTAAACATACACACCATCTCTCAGCACTGAAAACTGCGTTCCAATACTTCAAGCACAAGACTGAAATGTAACAGTGTATTTGGCCTATGGCCCAGGTCCTTCATCTTTTAGTTAAGTTGGCTTAGCTCCAAGGATTTCATCAGAGTTGTATCAATTTCTGTTTCTTGAGAATCTAGCCTACCAAGTTTAATTACATTGCTCTGTGATATGTGATTTATTTGGTATTTCATGTCTGAGGATACTCAGTCTTCTGACAAAGAGCAAGAGTACAAAGTGCCGTAGAGAATATCTCAAATTGTACTGGGTGTTATTTTTAGGAGGAAGGAAAGACTTCAGCAAAAGTGAGAGAAAAGCAAAATTCTTGTTTTTCAAGAGAAGCTGCTGTTTTAATGAGGTCTGGCCAGTGGCAGAGGCCAGAAACTCTCCTGAGCAGATGAAGGAAGGAGACAGTCCTTCCAGGCTGGAGGGGGACAGCAGTCCCTCCCAGTCCATTTTAGAACTGGCACATCTCTAAAGGTGAGAAATTGGACGGCGTTGCATGTTAGCAGAGTTGACAGGCCTGGGAAGGCATCCAAACTGCCTCTTCCTTTGTCCATCCTTCTCGCCACTGTTGCCTTCTGAAACAGAAAAGATACTGCTTTTGCAGGTGGCAGGAGAGCCTGTTCTTCCCCTTGTCTGTGATTGTAGCACTTTATAGACCATAAAAATCTATTTATATGGCCTTAGTAATGTTTAGATGTCAGGTCCTCTGATGCAGGTCTTTTCCAGGCACATTGCTTTTCTGTTATTCAGTGTCAAACCAAAGATATTCTGCATCGCCTCAGTCTCCTTCAAACAGTTCTCCATTTTTGCACACTCATTTCTATATATTTAACTGAAGGACAGATCACTGCAGATGTGATGGAGAAGTGTGGCTCATCCTGTACACAAGAAGGAGAGCTGTGAGGAACAACGAAGTATATAGCTTTTAAATCACCAGTACTTTCCTATCACAATAAATTTCAAGTGTTTTACAGGTTTCTTGATATTTCTGGAGTAACCTGATTTATTTCTGTGGAAACACCTCTTTTTTCTCCCCTGTTTCCCAGAAGTTATGTGCACTGGTACCTCGCAGCTCAGGGAATGTGGGCTGAGCTGCATTTCCAGCGCGGATCGCTCTGAAGTGCCCACCTTGGCCAAGCAATCTCAGAAGCGATGGGTCCTGCTGCTGCAGCCATTTCCTGCCTGAGCAGGGAAAAGAGGGCACCTGAGGGTCATGCAGAAACACCACCCTGCGTGGCTTGCCAGCGGTTTCCCGCATAGGCCAGCTTCGATGGCAGGGTGAAGCTGTCAGCTGTTTCACAGCTGTGTTACATTTTTGAACACCTGCTCGTCCTTCCTTCACAGGTTAAGCTAGAGGGACAACTACCTCCACACAGGTGTGACCACGGGCCCCTGTGCCTCACCCCGGCGGTGCCATCTTGTGTGCAGGCGGCCATTAGCCTCGGGGGAGATGGTCGCGTCCCCCTTCTCCTCAAGAGGGGTGCCGGGCGCCCAAGGGCTGAGGGATTTTTATGTGTGCACCGGGAACTCAGGCTGTTAATGAGTTAACACCCCCTCTCTGCAGAGGGTCCGGGGTAAAGCACAAATTTGGTGGCAGCAACAGCTTCCTTGCGTCACCGTCACCACTGTGCCGAGGGTTGCTGAAGGACCCGCCTGTCCCCACCGCGCTGGGTGGCGGTGGTGCAGTCTGCTTTCCAGCGGTGCATGGCCTCGAGGGGCAACAAACCCTCAGCCAGGGCCTGCCGTGTCGCAGCGTCGTGACGCAGCGACTGCGAGACTGCCGCACGCCCGGGGATGACATGGCCCGGGGATAACATGGCGCGTTGCTCCTGGGAAGACGCGCATTGCAGCGCGAGCGACCTTGTTGCTGTGAGTGTGCGTGGCTGGCCATCAGTAGCTGTCGGGCAGCCTGTTCCTCGTCGCACTGTGTGCTTCGGCTGGAGGCCAGGGGGAAGGCAAAGCCTGACTAATGGGCAAAATAAAATGTTAGCACCCAGCAGTACATCACCACAGGAAGAAATGCACCTGTGAATCAGTGGTCAAGACTATAGCGATACAACGATGTTGTATCAGAGCACTGGAACAGGCTGCCCAGGGAGGTTCTGGAGTCTCCTTCTCTGGAGATATTCAAGACCCGCCTGGACAAGGTCCTGTGCAGCCTGCTGTAGGCGACCCTGCTTCAGCAGGAGGATTGGACTAGATGATCCACAGAGGTCCCTTCCAACCCCTACCATTCTGTGATTCTGTAATGATGCTTTTGAAATCCTCCACGTCTGCACTGATGTGAGTTTCATGTGGTTTTGTTTCTTTTTTTTTAACAAGTAATTTAATCTCTTTTTCTCTTCTTTAGTCTTTAAATATGGACAGAACGTCTCCATGCTGCGTGGGTGTTAATGAGGCACAGCTTTGCACGCTTGTAAAGCAAACGTGGAAAATGTCTGCAAGCATGGGAGTGAGAGCTGAGACCTGGGGGAGGGCAGTTGGTGGAACGGTGAGTTTGGTGCCTCTGCCACTGATGGGGAGGTGAGGACGGGGAAGAGCTGCTGCTGTGGGATGGGGGAACCTTCTCACGCCAGGGCTCTGTGCACGCTCTGCCCATCTCTCAGTAGCAACACGGCAGCTGGGGTTTCTGGCATGCCGGCACAGGCAGAGCAGGCAGTAGGACTGTCGCTCTTTGCAGGCTCTTGAGGGTAGTGGTACCATCTCAGAGGAGTGACCTGAGGAGGCAGCAGTCTTGTGTGAAAGTCCCCGTTCTCTATTGACCAAAGGCATTGCTCAGCCTGATGAGAAGTCTTGCCTTTTTCTTTTTCCTTCCCTTCTTCCCCCCAGTCAGATGATAAAGTTATTTAGACTGAAGTAGTAGCAACAATCATTAGCGAGAGTCAGAAAGGGAATCGCTGTGCAAAACAAACAAACTTTCAGCAGCAGTCTATTTTTAATGTACTCTGCAGCACGTTTAATAATGTAATTCTCCAGTGCATCTGAATGTTTAAATATACCTGTGAAGGAGAAAAGTCACTGGCTCATGCAAAATTGCTCTGAAGTATATAATTGATTTTGATACCCTGAAAATTCAGCAGGCCTACACTGAGTTATAGTATTGGGCTTTTTATGGGTAATTTGATGCAAATGATAAACTTTTTTCTTTCATACATACATATTTTATCTAAGGTAGTGGGTCTTGGTTTAGTCAATATAAACTTCTTGTATTTTGGAGAATAAACACATTTCCGACGTTATCTCCAGAATAGTAAAAGATTTTATTAACACTAGGTGAGGTCCCAGGAGAAGCCTAGACATGGAAAAAATACAGATTTAAAATTAAATTGCTTATTTCCTTGTCTGTGAGTAAAATGAAAGTTTCCAGGACCTGGGCAGATGGCTTTTACATTTTCAGAACCTGTCAGGTTTTTGCTTGGAAAGTGAAGAGTTTGGGACTTTTTCTTGACTTTCATATTTATGTCTGTACCATTTTTCACGCTTGTGAGACACCCCTGATATTATGAGGAAATACAAATGTCTCTTTCAACATGCTGCTCTGTACCCTTCACACAGTATCAGACTGTGTCCGGTCAATGATCCACTGTGCGTGAAACTTGACAGTAAGGATTCATCCTCTGAGTAACTTATGCAGCGGCAAGAACTTTTAGTTGGTGCTGTTTTGCAATCTGCTATATAAGTGTCAGTACAGCAAAGTACAGAAAAAGCATGGATAGAACAGAGGATTATGCTACAGTCTGGAAGTGGGCATAGCTTGTGCAGGCTTGGCCAGAGCAGTCTAAACCTGGCTAAGCCATCTTCTTGTAACAGCATAACTGTGAAATATCAAATCCAGGCAAGCAGCTTGGTTTGTAGGTGGAGTATTCACCTCTGCTGCTGTCTTCCTGTTGCATCTGTGTTGCCATGGGTATCTGAATGAGCAAATTTTGAGGTAGCTCGGACATATCTTGCACACAACATGCTTGGTCTTCATCAGAAGCTTGCAGAAGCGCAGCTCAGGGATTTCCAGGCTGTGGTGTACGTGACACCATTACTGTGGGGACCTGTAGCAGTCAGCCTGGTTCAGAGCCCAGCTGCAGGAAGTGGTGCAGCTTCCCCCATTTCTTGGCAGACTGACTAAATCTTGCCAGTGTGTTTAATGGTATTGCTATGCCCAGCTCTCCTGACCATGTGATCTTTTAACACTTTCAATCCAATGGTACAGTTTATCACATTTTATCTTGGGCCACTATCTCCTAGGGCTTTGGAGAGCACAGTCTGTGGTGGGATCACACAACAGTGAGGAAGTGGTGCCAACATGTCTCTCCTGTCCTGGGACACCATGGCTGAGACAAAGAGGATCAGTTCAAGCATTCCCTCCAGTGGTGTTTCCTCTGTTGAGCAATGTGTGTACTGAGCACTTACTCTGCCTGCCACAGCCGTTTCTTTCCCTCTCATTGCTCTGTAGGGAGGGTGAGGTGAACCAGCCCCATGCCCTGTGCTTCAGCTCCATCCCCATGAAGCCCGTGGTATTTCTTTCAAATCTGGGAGGACTTGGACACTCCCATCAGGTCCGAAGTAAGATTGTGTTATAAGAACTTTGCCAAAACCGAGTGACGTTAGGTGAGGACTACAAGCTGCTGCTGAGAAACTGGGTTTGCAATTTGCCATTGCTCTCTGCTTTTGCGGTATTTGCACCGCTGCAGACAAGGGAGGAGAGATTCACTCTGCTTATTCTGTGGTAGGTGTTAGCAGCCATGCGAGCTGCAAGGCAGTGGTAGTCTAGCTCTCCATTCACAAAGCCCGACTTCACTGCGAAGAGGCCTACAAAAGAAAAACGGGCTGACTAAATTAGACTCTAGTGTGGACTAGGAAATGTGGGAGTATATTTTAATGTCAAAGAAGAATGAAATCTTTCCATATGAAATTGCTGTCTACAGGGAAAGATAGTGATGATTAGGGAGCTAAGCGAATCAACAACAGTAGTAATGTCACAGTGCAGTGAAATGTGGCAATACCTCATTACTGGGCAATAATGTTTCTGTTAATGTCATCAGCGTAGAACATTAACAAGAATTAAAAAAACTGATTAATAGAAAATAACTTTTCTTCCAAGGCAATGTACCTGATCTCCAGTGCAAGACAATCTACTGGGAAATAATAGTTAGAAGCTGTGTACTATAGGCAGATGAGAAAAGGGCAGTGAACCATGATGGGAGGGAAAATTGCCTTTCCATCTGGAGTTATTAATTGAAGGAACTCTTCTGATGCAAACACATTTTAAGCAAATATACACTAAGACACCTAGAAGTAAAAGTACATTTCAGTTTTTTTTACCTTCTCAGATGGCATGTTTCTGGTGGGGCCTCCAGCAATTACTACCACTGGTGAAATAAACACAGCTGCTGTTTGCATATGTGTATGTATAAGGCTAATTTCACGTGAAATCGGTGTTTTTCTGTAAAATCCTGTGCTTAAAGCAATGATCACTTTCCTCCCATCGGATAGGCACAAAAGAAAACTTTTCCTTGAAATAGCTTTGCTGATCTCAGTAAAAGGCCAAGCTTCTGCTAACTTTGGAAATGAAAGAGTAAACCAGGGTCACCCATGAGATGTGCTTTTGGAACTGAGAAACCATGAATACCTAACTGCTCTTTGGATCTGTTGTGAACAGATGAAGAAGCTGTAAGCTTAAACCAAGAACAGGTGTCTGTTTCCTGTCCTGCCTCTTGGGGAAATTATCTGCATGTCTTTCAGAGTCTTTTGTCATTTACAGAATGAAGATTGGATTCCCTCCGTCTCAAAGCTCTTTCATCAGCACAGTGGTGGGCTAGGTGAAACACAACGCATCTAGGGACTGCCCAAGGTGATTTTTCTCAGGGTGTCAGCAAGGACTGAATCAGAGTCTGAAGATTTGAAACTATGGGACTGAGCAAAAGTTTGGACCCCATAGGATCTTGTGCTGTCATTCAAAGATTTGCTAATCCTGATGCTGTATGGTAACCTTGCTGTCCACAGGAAGTGTTCCTAAGTAGCTACTAAATGCCATTTTCTCCACACAGAAGTTTGTGGAAATAGTAATGGTGGGTTTGCAGCAACCAAAAAAGTAATTCTATCAAAGGATGTGAGTATTCTTCATTTTTAATTGCACAATCTAAAGCAATTACAGTGTCATTACAAACCCTGTTTGACAGCAGCTTTTCCTTTGTGGGCCGCCTATCTCATTTTCAACATGAAAGGAGGCAGCAGGCAGTGGAAAATTCTGTAGCTCCTCTCCTACTGACTTGTCTGGTTGTCTGTCTTGTGCTGTCAGGACAATTTGAGGAACACAACTGATACTCCAGTATGTGTCGGTATTGACAGAGAGCCTGAGACTTGTTTAAAACCAGGAGCAATCTCACTTTGTAGAGTTTTGATTTGTATGCCAGTGGTATTTTATACAGACATGTTGCCTTGTTCTTCAAAACATTAAGAAAAAATGAAGTATTAGACTGCAAAACTCTTGAATGATCTTGAAAATCATTAGCAAAAGGCAGTCAGGATGAGAAAGGTTGTGGATTGATTAATTTTTCCGAAGAAGACCTTGACTTTCACTTGTGAAGTACTGCTTTACAGTGAAGCCTGACTTCCTTTTCCTCAAATGCTGTTAATTATATAGTGAAAGATTCACATTACTTCTGTTGACAGCTATTAATGAGTCAGAAGAGACAAAAGAATCCAAGTCAAGATTGATAGCAGAGAGTTTCCTTTGGGAAGCCATACCAGAGGAGTTGGAATGCCTACATCCCACCAAAAACACTTCCAAAACACACCATTAAAGCATCCAAATTGCATCCTCCTGGATAAAATAGTCTGTGTTTACAGAAGACCACCAAAGCTGATGAACAGTGGTGGACTGTTGGTCACTAGCAGCCTCCCCCAAAACTGTGAGGTCAGGATATGTGTCTTTCGGTCTTGGGAAAGTGAGAATGGCGACAGCAGCGGCAGCAAACTCTTCCTCTAGGTCACACAGCAAATGAGTGGCAGAGCTGTGGCCTGAAGGGCAGGCCAAGGGAGCAGCATGCTTCTGAGAAGGGAGATTTGGTGTACAAGTACCATCAAAGGCTTCACGTACAGCAAATTCTGGTGATTCAGATTTTATATTGGTTCTAGATACCAGTCCAAAAATATTTTCCTGAAAGATGGATAGAAGCTGTTTTTTAGGACAAATGGATGTCTTGGCCTCCTTTGTACTGTTGTGGAGAGCCAGAATACCATGACAGTAGATCATAAATTCTCAATAATTAAGCACACTGTTTTGTCTCTTGTTATGTAGTCCTAGCATTTTATTTGCAGAAATGCATGCCAGGTGATAGTAATGTCACAGTCCAGGAAAAGAAATGTATTATATATTTTAGTGGCATAAGTGAAGCTGAGTAGCCCAAAGCTCCTGTTATTTGCACAAGAATAAGTAGGGAATTTGGTTTTGACTTACTTAGGTGGAGGAACAGTGTTACTGAAGTGGGAGAATAATAGATGCGGGTGGTAGAATAGTTTAGCAGCACTAAATTATTCAGCAGTGTTGATTCTGTTCTAACAGCTTGTTAGTTGAAGGTGTCTGGAAAAATTACCATTCCCTCACAAAATCTGCCAGAATAGCGTTTACCTGAGCAGAGATCTTTGAAAAGATCTTTATTATTTTGTGGACCCATTGAAGGTGGTTTCTGGTGGACTCATTCTTTTCATGTAACAAGATAGCAGGGCAGGAGGAACAGACCCTTCCCATGGGAGGCAGTTATTTATAAACTTTACTGAAGGATCCTGGTGTTCCACTGAATGTTGCTAAGTCAAAATTCCTATACTTAAAGCAGAATGTTATTATAAAAAGCAGTGATAGAATTGTACTCCATTTCAGCTTGATGGGTGCATGAATGCATTGACTGTAAGATGTAGAATTGATCAAGTGATTCAGGTTAGAGAGGACCTCTGAAGGACTCCAGTCTAATTCCCCTCTTGGAGCAGGGCCATCTGATTCAGGTAGCAGAATGCAAATATCTGCAAGGCTGAAAATACCACAGCCTCTCTGGGACTCCCGTTCTGGTTCTTCACCATCTTTGTTGTGATCAAAGATCTGCTTTTCTCTAGCTGTGATGAGTCTGGCTCTGCCTTCTCCATACCTCCCCTGGAGGTAGTAGGGGAAAGTTCCTTGTCATCTGAAAGACTATCTCAATTAACAGGTCTTCAGCATTTTTTATAAATCTAGGTTTGCACTGAATACCTTTACTTCACTGACTGTGGATTTGTACTTTTGCTCATGTCTAAAGGGGAAAAAATAATAATTTTCTAAGAATTTTGATGAAGATTCTGAACTTGTGAAGCCAATGGTAAAAAATTCAAAGTCTTAATCTTTAGGTGCATCTTTTTTTTGCACAGTCTGCCAAATTCTGTTAGCTAAAGCATGGCCAAAATGTCACATTACGTGTGAGAAAAGACAATGGAGTAACATTTGCCAGGTGCTGTGTAGGACACTGACTTTTGTACAGCTTGGAGAAAAAATGGAATATCAATTATCTGGGGAAGAAAAACGAACATTTGATGAATTAGGTGAGAGAGAGGCTATGAACAATCTTTCATTTCAGTTAAAAATTGTTTATAATCCTGGTTTACTCACTGGAGATACCATAGTCTCACCAGCAACTCTGCTCTGTCATTGCGGTTGCTTAGTGCTGCCCTTAGCTTTGGTACTGTTCATGGCAACTGATAACTGAAATACTTTAAAATCAGAGTGATGGTTCAAATCAGCTGTGACACAGAGCAGCCTGCGGCTTTCTCTGCAGCAAGGAGCTGCTGCATGAACAAGAGGGAGTTGCTGAAACTACTTCCAGTTTCCACTGGCAAAGAGAGATGTCTTTTTAAAAAATAGTGTAAAACATTATTGCTAAAATAGCAGGGGAAGACAACGCTGCAGTTCATGATTTTGCTGGCTGTGGATGCCTTGCAACATATCTCCACAAAATCAACACTAGTGGTCACATTAGAACAGAAACAGCACTGGTTAGTGGGAAACTATTTGGTCTTTTATGCTTCTAGAAGCACCCCTAGAGAGGGGTGTAAATTTAGTTTTTTCATTAGCTTTTTCTTGGTCATATAGTTTCATCACCCTAAAATGAATCGCATTTGATCCAGAAAGAAATGGGCTGCTGTCTCCAAAGGCTTGCTGGATGCCTTTCAGGATCTACACAAGGTCCTTGGAATAACTCGTGCCATGAGGCTCTTTTAGATCAAATGTAGAGTTTCACTTCATACAGCTGAGCAGGACAAAGTTTACCATTTTTTGAGAAATGACAGCTCATCTGCTCATACCAGCTGTACTACAGACCTAGCTGTACTGGAACATTAATCCACAGGCGTCCAGCAGCATGAAAGAAAAAAATATCTGTGAGAGAGACTGCCCAAATCAGCAGTGACACCAAAGACATTAGTGCATGACCATGCCCAAGAAGCACCAAGTTTCTGCAAATCCACACCCAGAAGACCCACCTTCTTTCCATTTGGTCCCCCTACTAACTGTTTCTTTCTTTGACCAATCCAGTTGTTACTTTCTTTGTACTTCACACATCATGAAACCAAGTTTTCGCAAGCTGTGAAAAGCACGTTCTAACTGAAATGAAAGCATTTTGAATGTCTTCTGAAGTCACAGCTTTCTTCCCCCAACATTACATTTTCTGTTGGAAATAGTTTGTTGAGAGTCAAACAAATCATCATCAAACAATTGCAAACTTGCTTTCTTTTTCTTAGGAAGGACTGACGTTGTCGTCAAGGTCTGGTAATTTCTATTAGCACATGAATGCCACAGCTTGAGTGTGAAATACACATTGTATCACTTTTAAATTTCAGAGCTCTAAACACACTTGTGTGTTTGGCTTTTTATTCATTCCCTGAGCTACGTGCTGTGTATTGCCCCTAGCTTATGCCTCTCTGTAATGTGATTTTACTGGTTATTAGATTTCTAAGATCCTGTCATAAATTTAACACTTTTTTTTTTTTTTCTTTTCTAAATAGTGACGTATGTGTCTTAATATTTGGATGTGTAACTGTTTTGACAGAATTTCAGGTATTTGGTAGCTGGTGGGTGGGAATAAAGCATATTGGTTTAACCTGAAGGGTCAGTGAAGAAAGGCAGATTCTAAGAGAAATAAGTGTTGTCTTTTTGTGAAACATTGTTTTGTTTTGTTAGTAGGACTGATGAACAAACTGTCAAAACTTTTTCATGCCTTACCATGTGGTTCCCAGAAAAAGTAATGCTTTTAAAGGAAGAAGTATTCATGCACAGTTCTGGCATTTCAGAAGGCTAGAATTGTTTCCTGGGCTTCGGTGAAAATCTCTGAAATACCCTCATCTGGTTAATCCATGAAGATTTTTAACAAACAGCTTGAAAACAGCAAATTTGCAAAACTTTTCTTTTGTGATTGGATACAAACTATCTCATGGTGTCTTCCTCAGTTTGCTGTAGTTTACAAGGGTTTCTGGGTTCTCTGAATGCCCCAGAACATGTACTTCTTTATATCAGGAGAGCATGCTAGGGAAATGAGATTACTAGCAAAATGCCACTTTACCAGGACAGTTTGTGCAGGCATACAGGCTGCTAGGGAGGAAAGGAGATGGTGTCTGTGCTGGGGTTTGAAATGGCTGTAGCCCAACATTGCTGATGTGGCCCACAACCAGATGTCTATTCCCCATCCAAGTCTAGGTGCAGAAGAAGCTTTCAGTTCTTTTTTCTAATCTTCTTCTTAGGAGCCATCACAAGGACTCTTGCTGTTTCAGAAACGGGAAGAACTTACAATGGCACAGACAGACAGCAGAGGAATACGCCCATCTTGGAAATCTGAGCAGCATACAACAGTGAACAGAATGCAAAACTGGCGGATGCTCAGTGCTGTGCAGATATCCTATCATGTTTTATCCCATTGCTGTCCACTCAAGTGCTGGCTTCTGGGACACAGAGATTTACCCACGAGGAGCAATCATCCTTTCAGCAGCTATTGCAGGTAAGGTTTTGCAGGTCAGTGCTTCTCTGTTACCAACCTGAGGCCAACACTGGCTGTGTAATCTAGAGGAGAGTCATGCATGCTCTTGCTACTTGTTAGAGGCACCTGCTCCCTCTTAGAAAAGAGAGGGACCCTCGTTTCTTTATAGCTAATCACACAATTAATGGCAGCAGTCCTACTAATCATCTCCAAAACTAGCATAAGTTATCCCACTTTAGTCTGGGAGGGGGGAGAAAGTACATAAATAGTGTAATACAGTGAAGTTCAAAGCTATACATGTCATTTTTGTGTTCTTGAACTGCCCATTCTACAACATGCAAAACAACCTGCATTTAAAAGGCCTGTTCCTCCAAAATTTGGACTTGCCTGTATTTGCAGTATTGGAAGCGGGTGGACTGTGTATTTCCTGAATGCCATCTCTCTTGCCTTCTGCTCTTTCTGCATAAATCCATGAAGTCTGTCTCGGTTCCCATGCATGGATGTATTGCACTGCAGGTTTAAATGACACGTTCACCCTCTCCCTGCAAATCTTATGGACAAGTTCTAAGAATATTTTCATACCTTAGAGTAACTAGACTTCAATTAAGTGAGACAAAGAAAAATAATTTTTTACTGCTTTGCCAGAATAAATGATTTTTTGGAGAAGGTGTGTGTCTGAGCAACATGACATTTGACACTGTCCTGTTGGTAACGTGAGAAGTGCTTGGCACAGCGGTAGCCAGCATAAGCTCTGCTTGGGCAACACTTTACCTGACCTCCACAGACACTTAAATAACATTCTCTGGGACCCGTTCTGTTGCATCATTCAAAATGGAGGGATTCCTCTAGTTCCTGCTACCTTGGCAAAACAAAGCTTCCTGCCTCAACATGCCACCAGACAGAGGACAATCCTTTCTCTTAAAAACGAGTTGTTGGTGGTATAGATTCGCTGTGCCAGGTACATAAGGAGTGTTCAAACAACAGGGTCACCAGTCACTTTTCATCCAGTGCTAAATCACTCATGAGGTTTAGAGAATTGAGATTACATTTTAGCTGCTTTACATAGTTTGTGCGAACCTCTCGATGAGGGCAAATGTCTCAGTGGAGACCAGTGTCCTTTGGGATACTGATGGACTGGCTGGTGTACCAGGAGTGTAACTCACATTGCACAGTTCCAGGATGGCCACAGGTTTTGACATGGCATCTAAGTGGGTTACCCAAGTAAGTGTGTTCAAAGGTAGCCAAAGCTGAACTTTAATAATCTAAAGTACTGTAGCGTAGTTCAGTTACTCGCCCTGTCTTAAATTCAGCAACAGCATGAGTAACTGCCCAGGTTTGATTCTTCAATCAGAGTTTGCCAATTCCCAGCACATGCAGGACATACTAGGGGAGTTTTCCTAGGAAAGCCTTCATTTCTTTGCTTATCAACCTAATTTTTTTTCTTTCCTGTTCAAAACTGCACTAGGAATCTGCACTGAGCAGTATCTAAATGAGAAGCATGAGATTCAAGTTGTGAGTGAAGGGTAGTCACTGAACAGTGACATGAAAAAACAGGATGTTAAGCTGTAAGCAGTACCTGGCAATTTTCACCCAGAGAAGTGTACCTTGTGAACATATTATTAGTTTGCAGCCACAAAGGATGCAGAGAGTATACAGCTAATTTTCAGCTTGCAAGGAGGAGCCACATCCAGCTTCTGTTTTGACACATCAGACTGCCAAATTTAACAAATTGGCAACAAGGTGATTTTTATGTAAGATTTCTACAGTAAATTAATTCACAATTATGTTACACTGCTCTTGCACTCTGCTGGTCTCAGAAGAAGTGAGAAGTTCTCTGGATGGTTTTGGGCCAGAGGAGTCTGTGCATTCTCTAATGCTGCTATGACAAGATATGGTTTGGACTATGTCTACCAGTTAAATGTACCTGTTCAAACCTGCTTTGATTAAATGCATCCTTTGGGCAAAGAACAAGGTTTGAAGGTTTATGTGTCTTGCCTTTGGCATTCTCTATATGGAAGAAAATTTTCTGTCACCTTGCTCTTCTTGAATAGGACTAAACACATTTTTAAAAACCTTCAAAATATATATTTATAACACATGCAGAGCAGCCTTCTCAAATGCAAGGAATCGAAAATTCTTGCACTGCCTTGTTTTACAGATGTGGTCGAAACGTCCAAAATGTAACTTTCTGTATATAATGGTACCATAAATAGCTATCAGAAGAATTAACTGTTTGGTTTGGGTAAATACATGGAGACAGCAAAGTATGAAATCTTAAGATAATCACTTATAAAGTTCAGACTTGTACATATAAAATTCTGATGCATTCGGCCAAGCTAGCGACCAAGCTCCACTACTTTCTACAGGAATGAATCTGACTGTACTCTCACATTCTTACTTGATGCTGCTCTCAGTTGTCATGCAAAAGCAGACGTTCCTGTTCTGTAATCGAGGACAGCATTGTGTCCTAGAGCTGATGCTGTAGTGGAGGTCCAAATGGTCATAGCTTGTGGTGAGGTGTCATACTGACATTGGAAGGTGTTTATGGATTTTTGTTGACATACTATATCAGATGCTTAAGCTAAATACCAAATTAATTCTTCAAAGATCTATGTTATTGTGCTCATATGACTACATCCAACAGACTGTATGACTGATAATTAGAGTTTCATGGTTTTTCTCCTATATGAAGTTACAACAAAGACATTTTTCATCTAGCACCAAAAGAGGCTAATATGGGATACTTCATGCAGGTAAAGGACAGAAAACATGTATCCAACTATATATGTATATCCTTGTGTGTAAAAATATTAACATTTTATGGTATAAATTGTGTTGACAACATAAGCTGGGATTTAGCTTAGGAGTGTGGTAATAAATAAGTGCTTGCTCACTGGCAACTGGGGAGGTAAGGTGCAGCACTCTTAATGCCTGGTAAATGCTTAGCTTGAACTGTGTTTGCCTGAACCCATTCTGTTTCACAGCAGTATAAGACAGACCAGGAGACACGCTTAGGGGTAACTGGGTTACTTTCCAGGTGATTAAAGTGACTCTGCTTTTGACCTTTGGCCTTTTACGTTATTAAACTCTCCATGGTGTGCCAAGAATCTCATAAATTTATGGTTTGTCATGTCTCATCACTTAAGTGAGTTATGCCACACCATGCATTATAAGCCTTTTATTTTATTCTGTGCTGTGGAATTGTAAACCCTGAAAGCTAGGTCGCAAGATTAACAATAGCAAAGAAGCCCCAAGAGCAAATTTCCTCCAGACAGATAATGTTCTGTTCTCCAAGTGAGGACAAAACTGTCTGGTTCCAGTTCTGTGCACACCCATGTCCTTCCCACAGGTCTTCGAAGAGTACTTTGGACATTGCAGGTGGCTTCAAACAAGATTTAGTTGTATCTGTGCTTGCCTGTCTGTGCTGTTTTTTTTTTCTTTAGCAAGAAAGCTAATGAAAGCACTGGAATAATTGCATAACCTGATGACAGGCTACATTTCTTTCATGACTCATTTGTTTTTCCCCAAAACCACTGCTTTTTCAGTGCTTATCTGTGCTGTTGATGGAGGTGGCTTCAAGTATAGGAAATAGCAGGTCCAGGAGTCTTTAGCAAAGGCCAGATGTTGAGAATGGTATCTTGGCAGACAGAGAGGTAAGAGAGAAAACATGACCTGAAAAATCCAGAGGCAGGAATTCCCATTGACTTCCTGGAGGTGCCAATAATTCTGAAAGCCTTAAAAGGCAGCCCAGCAAAACTCATTAGAGCACAGGATAAATTGTGAGCCTTTCTGAAGTGGTTCACCCTGATTTCATTCCCTTAGGACCTGGCTGGTGCCATGGCAGTGCAAGACTGGGATTCTGAATTTTCTGGACTTTGTTGGTTGAGTCTTGCCAGCAGCTAAGCACCTGCTCAGCTGCTCTGACACTCAGCCCTCTCCTGCAGGATGGGGAGAAAATAGAAGGCAGGCAAAATAGCAGAAAGGCAGTTTAATAGCTGCATGCACAAGGAAAGCAAAGAAGGAATTTATTCACTACTTCCCAATGACAGGCATATATTTAGCCACTTGCTGGAAAACAGGGCCTCAGCACGTGATGGCTGCTTGGCAAATGGAGGACCAAGGCCATAGCCATCAGTGTTGCTGCTTCCTCCTCCTTTCCTTGAGTTTTTATTGCAGATCATAACATTATATGGTATGGAATATCTCTGTGGTCAATTCACATCAGCTATCCCAGCTGTTTCCCCTGCCAGCTTCTTGCCCACAAGAGGACAAGGTAGCAGTGTGAGGAGCAGAGAAAATCTTGGCACTGTGCAAGCGTTGCTTGGCAATAGTCAAAACTTTAGCATGCTGTCAAGGCTGTTCTAGTAACAAATCCAAAACACAGCACCTTACAGAATGCTATGAAGAAGATTAACTCCATGCCAGCCAGAGCAAATACAATCTCTACCTCCTATTCTGTGTCATATGCATCATGCTCAGGCCCTCCACTATCCAACAGATCCTCATCAGCCAGCACCCTGCTTCCCATCCTTTGTTATATACACCTATGTCCTTCCCTTACTTCATGGACCACCCTCAACAAATGTCCATAAATGTCCATGGAGTTAATTTAGTCCATGGCTTGGGGTCCCTCTGTTATGGTGGTCACTCAGGACAGGAGAGGCAACATGTTGTACGGAGCTGTTGGGCTCCAAAGCCAGCTCAGCTTCAGTTACCCCTGCACTTGTGCAGTTTCCTCTGAGGCTTGTCCTCTGTTGGATTGGGTGGTTCCCGCTATAGTGCCTTCCATAACATACAACTCAAATTGTGAGACACAACAGTTCAAACATGCATCACACTGGGATAGATCTGGCTTCTCCTCCAGTTGTTGAGGCTAGGTAGGAAGAAGACTAGTCAAGCCATGTTTGAAATAGTGGCAGGTACCCCGAACTGCTACTTAGTGGTTGAAGTTTTTTGTCTTCAGAGGATAAAATACTTCCACAATGGGGAAAAGAGTCTGTTTCTAGACCCAGGAACAGTCTTAGACTGACCTTGCATTTTCATGAATAAAGGACAGCTTAGTATATGCATACCTACAGAAATAAATGAACCAAAATGTCACATGTATTCTATATGAAGCTCAGTAAGTGGATACTGAAAGTGCTATAGTGTTACAGTGTCCTAAAGTTGTTAAATTACAATAATATCAGTGATAGCTATATGAACCGATTGTTCAATAATTTGTATTCTCGGTTTAAGAACCATACCAAAAAAGTGAATGTAGCTTGTGCACGATAAATTAGAAAGGAAATATTCAAAACCATCAAACAGGAAATTAATTTACTCTAGGATTTTTGTTTTCAATTTTGTTCTTAATTAATTAATAAGAATCCTTGATAACTATATAGTTTAAAGATAGTGTAATATGGAGTTAGAATGGCAAAGAGTGTCACGGTACACAGCTAAGTGCTGTTAACTAGTCCTTCTGTTAATTTCAGTTATTACACGGAGAGAAGAGTCTTAGCTTCTTTTATCTACAGAGTTTCTGAGTGTATAAGAATATAATTTCCCAAAGACAGAGATGATTTGACTAATTCAGTCACTGACTAAAGTACATGATGAGTTTACAGCTCTTTTTGTGGATACTGCACACAAAACTTAACCCTTAATTAGATTGTACCAGAATTAGAGAACAGTTCTACAGTCTGCTTCTCATTGTCTTATTAAGTGTAACACCATATGGACTAGAAACAAGGTGGTTTCATATAATCCTGTGTTGGGTCATATAATGGTCTGAAGCAGACTGTGTACTTGTCTTCAGAGGAACATGTTTAGGAAGTTTGTGTTGATCCTTTGATGTGTTCTGAAACATTCATGTTTTCACTAGCTTTTGAAATGGGGTTGTGCCACCCAAGATACCAAGCTGCAAATGAGAGCCACACAGACTCCAGATGTTCTTGCCTTCCAGTTGTCTTAATGAGGACGGAGAGGGTGGAGAACTGTTGTCATCAACTGCAATTGTACCCATCATTGCATTAGATTTTATGACACAGATGTTTCTCAGCATTTGAAGAAAGTAATTGATTTGTTTTTTTAAATTCAATGAAATAATTGGGACTGAAGGAACATAGTAGCTTACTTCCAGTATTTCAGCTCTCTTGAATGTTGGTGTTAATAGTTTTGGGAATATGGAGTGACCAGGAGCACAACAGAAAGAGACAAGTCAACCAGCTCCACTCCTTCTTGGAACAGAGTGTCAACACTGACAAACAAAATGCTTGATCATTTCTACCAGACCAGTTTTAGTCTTGTCAAAAAATATTGATTCGGTGTTAGCTCTTTTGATCGCTGTTCTATTGATTTAGTATGGTAGAGGATGTGTTTTTATTCCAAGAGGATTTCTGTTCAAGGCATGATGAGCTCAGAGCGTTTGCTAAGTGTTTCAGGCTCCAGAGGTGAGGAAGACCTGTCTTTAGTGCTTTTCTAATGTGGAGACAAATATTAATGTGACCCATACAGCAAATCAAAATGCCAACATGTAGCTTTTCTAGTTGCTCTTGCAAATGAAAAGAACTTCATGATTTTTCTAGGAACCATCCCTTTCTTGAGCCTGGGGCACAATGTTCATGTGCAACTGCTTAGCTTTATAAAAGCAAGCATGGCTTTTCCAAAACTGCTTCTGAATTGGGCTTGAGCCTGTAAACTTTATACCATAAGCTCTTTGCCCTGAAATTCACTGAACACAGGGAGAGATCATGTTCTGCTGTCTGATGAGCCTTGTCTGCATATTAGGGTGCATATCTTGAAGCAAACCAGAGCTATAATTACCTTTGTTTCTGCTGTTTTTGTTAAGATAAATTTTGTTGCGAATACACTGGCACTCTTCAGAAGTGTCATGTAGTGAATTGATCTTGTGTTTTAACTAAGCAAATGATGATATTCCTGTTTGTTTTCTGGATGCAGGATTAGATCTTATTCTTCTTCTCTCTTATCTCTGCAAAATTCCCTGAGATACAGTTATTTTGAAATACTGTGCTGCTGTGAGCTGAGTGTGTGCACTCCTACCTTGTAAACCGTTATTAGTCTATTAATCAAATTCAGAAAAGGTTGGGAGAAAGTGACTCCCTGGTTTAAAAACTGAAAGTGCAGCTGTAAAATTATAACTCCCTGATGAAGAGGAAGAAGTTGACATTTTTAGCCTTTTCAAGGCAAGATTTTGGCACAGGGCCTCACGTTCTTTATATCATTTTGTTAAAGCTAGCCTACTTATGTCAAGAGCCGTGCAAGATTTTCATTCAAGTTTTGTTCCTTGAATATATTTCTAAACCTCATGCAAAATGAAAGATGGTGCTCTAATCGTATATTTGGGATTTTCTTTTCTCGGATCTGAGAGTTGGCTGTGTACATGGATGATAAATGCTAAGCCATTTTTGGATCACAGGAAGGCTGTTTAAGCTTTTCACATGGCATTAATTTCACTCTTGTGTGAACTTCTACACAGAAAAGACTTGTATGCCGTTTTCTGACATTCTGCTGTAATTGACCTGGAATATACAACATTGTCACTCTTGTATAGATCATATTACATTTACAAGTACATATTAGTATAGAAGCGGCATATACAAAGTATAAATGTGTCCCCCCCTCCTTGTTTTGACTGTAGCTGTGGTTTAACCCAGCAGCTGGCAACTAAGTGCCAGACAGCCACGCACTCACCCCTCCCCTTCCCTGTTAAAGAAATGAGAGGGCATTATAGAGGGCGTATAGTATTCTTAAGCAATGCATAAGTTAGAGCAGTAATTTATTAAAAACTGCAAAATGTTTATGTTGCAGGCAATGATTAGTAGCCAATGTGGAATTCTGCTGAGAAAGATAAAGAAACTCAGAGGAAGATATATAGAAATCTTATTCTTTCCTTTTGGTAAAAGTGGGTAAATTCTTTGGGCATTTTTTAACAAATATCATAAGAAATATCACTGTGTATAGCAGTGCATTACTTTATTGACTGTGTTGTTCTAACTCCACTCATGAAGGGTGGCTATTTTTATTCTTCCCTGAAGTTTTGATTTGCGAAATACATACACTTTACAACAGGATTCTTGAACTGTAATAATGCACACTAGAAGTACATAGGTTCTTCTGCAAATAAAATTGACGCTCCACTAGTTAAAACAGACAAAATTATTACTTTTCAGTAAGCTATCCTGCAGTTTCTGAAACTTGCCAGACAAAAATTTAAACCTTATTTACTTTATGCCCTGATTAATTTCGCCACCCAACTTTGAGTAACTTATTGATGCTGTCTGTTGCATATTCTTGAAGTCCTAGTGGTAAAAGCTAGGAATTTCTGTTTCCTAAACTTCTACAGACCATGATGAAACTTCCTCTGTATACTGCAAAAGTTCTCTGAAGTCGGTGATAAACTGAATTTTAAAGTGAGGTATACAGAATTCTAATGTAGCTTAGTTCAATTTTGTATTTCTTAACATTTTATAGAAGATGAAGATACTCATCCTTTGCAACACAGATGTGTGCATGATGTGGAAACAACTTATTAATGAGTCAGTAACAGAGCTGAGAATGAAATCAAACACCCCTGATCTAATTGCTAAATAAAAGCTCCTCCCCAGTCGAAAATGTACGGATGGAGATGGAATTGCAGTATTATCTCTCTGTATGGGGAACAAAATGCATCAGAGATCCACAAGCTTTGGGTCAAACTATATCATTAGCTTTCTTTCAATGTACTATTTGAGACTCAGACACGTTACATGTAGGGAAAAAAGGCCAACCTCGGCATTACGCTACCTATTTTTAAAGCACTACCTTTTTTCAAGCACATAGCCAAAAGGCCAAATTGCATAGCACTCTGTGAGGCCACTCCACTTAATTCACTTTTTAGAATAAAGCAAGTGGGATTATCTTTAAAGAGAAAATGCTAACTGTGGCTTCTCAAAACAGTAGTTTTCAGTGTTTCTTGAGTCAAGCTGCAATAGCAACAGTATTAATAGTCAGCAATAAACAAAATGTCTCAGCTGTTTCTCCAGTGTTTTAAGAACCATCAAATTCATGAACATGTTGTTAATCTCTTCCCCAAGACCTTCTTCAGTTTTCTGTAATGGTTTCCCCTCCATTTCCTTCTGTCTTTTGGTAATGAGATGCAACTCAGGACTTAAAAAGAACAGTTAAATGTCACTAGACATCAAGTCAATTAAAAAAGAGCCTTAGCATTCAAATACCATGGTGTTAATGACATTCTGATTAAATATTACACAGTGTTTTGTACTGTATAGATGAAAACAGTGTAGGAATAAAACAGAGATTAGCTATGAACTGGCACCTGTGTGGTCTCTGGGGGATGAGAGGCTTGCTGAAGCTCCACAGCCCCAAAGATCAGTGAGCTTGGCTGGCAAGCTCACACTGTAAAGCATACCAACCCCAGGAAACATCATGCATTCATTTTGAGGCAGCTGTTTTGCCACACTGACTTGGCCAGCTATGTAATCTTGTAATGATTACTTGAATATGCTTTTAAAATGAGACTTTTCATTTACATTACACTCCAGCTTGCTGGAAAATGTTGACATGGAGTTTTTTTGATCAAAATATCAACAAAAGCTCCGTAGGTCCTTGCAAAATCCAAGGCAGGATTACAGCTAAACATGATTTTCCACAAGAAGTTTTGGAATATGAAGTAAAGTAGGAACAAATACTTTCTAGCATCTGAAAATGCAACTTGCAAACAGAAGAAAGAATTTATCCTTCTGTGATTCCTATGTGTGAGATTTCTGGTGTTAAAATTACAGCCAGCATTAAAGAAGTGATAGTGATAGTAAACTGAGGAAAGTCAAGACCATAAGAAGTTATATTTATCTCCTTTTTTGCTAATGAAGTAAATGGGAGCAAGACCAATGAATAACATACCCCAGGTTCCAACTTTTTCACCAGATTCCAATTTCATTTCCCTTTGTTAAGCAACAAGAAAAGGTGCATAAAAATTTGGTTGCTTAGTGAAGGTTTACTGGCAAAGACAGTGAATAAGCCTGTCTCAGGTTATATTGCCCAAGCCAAAGCATAGCATAGCAACACTGTTACATAAGTTAATAGATTAGAAAATACCTAGAATTTTGGTCCAAATTTTAAAGTAGAATTTTTAAAGATACTGCAGGGGGATAAGTCTCCCAAGTCAAGGTAGACTGTCATAGCATCATAGATTCTCAGGATAGTTTGGGTTGAAAGAGACATTTAAAGCTCATCTAGTCCAACTCCCCTGCAATATGCAGGGACATCTTCAAGTAGACCAGGTTGCTCAGAGCCCCATCCAGCCTGGCCTTGATTGTTTCCAGGGATGGGGCAACTACCACCTCTCTGGGCAACCTGTTCCAGTGTTTCACCACCCTCATCATAAAACATTTCTTCCTTATGTCCAATCTAAATCTACCCTCTTTTAGTTTAAAATTACTAACCGGTGTACTGTCACTACATGCCCATGTAAAAAGTCCCTCTCCAGCTTTCCTGTAGGCCCCCTTCAGGTACTGGAAGCCTGCTATAAGGTCTCCTTGGAGACTTCTCCAGGCTGAACAACCCCAACTCTTTCAGCCTTTCCTCAAAGGAGAGGTGTTCCAGCACTCTGATCATTTTTGTGGCCCTCCTCTGGACCTGATTCAACAGGTCCATGTCTTTCCTGTGCTGAGGTCTCCAGAGCTGGATGCAGGACTCGTGGTAGTGTGTCACCAGAACAGAGCAGAGGGGCAGAATCCTCTCCCTCACCCTGCTGGCCATGCTGCTTTTGATGTAACCCAGAGCACGGTTGGCCTTCTGGGCTGTGAGCACACATTGCCAGATCATGTTGAGCTTCTTGTCAACCAACACCCCCAAATCCTTCTTGACAGGGCTGCTGTCCACCCCTTCATCCCCAGCCTATATTGTTACCGGGGGCTGCTCCAACCCAGGTGCAGGACCCTGCACTTGGGCTTGTTGAATCTCATGAGCTTCACATGGGCTCACTTCTCAAGCTTGTCCAGGTCGCTCTGGATGGCATCCCATCCCTCAGGCATGTCAACCACAACACTCCCCTAGGTGTCATCTGCAAACTTGCTGAGGGTGGACTCGATCCCACTGTCTGTGTCACTGATGAAGATATTGAACAGTACTGGTCTCAGTATGGATGCCTGAGGGGTGCCACTTGTCACCAGTCTCCACTGGGACACTGAGCTTCTGACCACTACCCTCCGGATGCAACCAGCCACCCAATTTCTCATCCACTGAACAGTCCACTCATCAAATCCATATCTCTCCAATTTAGAGAGATGTTGTGGGGGACTGTGTCAAAGGCCTTACAGAAGTCCAGATAGATGACAGTCAAGGCATGTAGAGTTACTAGATGAGCTAGTGACTCCATAACTAAAAGTTATGTATTTTAACAGGGCAACCTTAATGTTGCCAGAAAAGAATGTGCCACTGGGCTGTTAGTTCCTGTTGTCACTTCTTAAGTCTGCTGTGCACTTGTAAATCAACCATTGTTGCCAAGTGATTAATCTGACACTGTTTCTTGCCTTGCAATTAGTAGATGTTCTGAACTGCCTTTGCTTTCTTTGGGACATAAGCACCATGCAAACTTAGCCTACTAAGCTACTCAAGCTTAGAAATACACTGCTTGCTGTGTTCCGCAAAGGTGAGGAGCTTCAATTGTCCCTGATGCAGCAGCATCTTTTGATGACTTTGATTTGACAGTGCTGAGAAAATTTAATATTTTGCCTGTTTGTCATAATTTCAGAGACTGGATAATTTTACTGTCATTTAAACAAAAATTACATGGGAGTTAATTAAATGTTAATAGACTTAGTGTTGTTTTATAAAAAAAACCCTCATGTTTTATGAACTTACTATTATTACAGATACATCAAACCAGGGAAGAGTTTGATCCACGGTTTTTGTAAAGCTCAGGTCTCTTAAAAAGCCTTACATTACAAGAATTAGCCTATGAATTTGCAAAACCTGTAATACCATCTTTTATGTGAATTCAGGGAGGACAGGTCTTTTTTTAAGTCTTGTGCTTCCTGTTGGCTTTTCCAGTTGGACATCCATATTTAAACTTACAACTTTTCTTTTGCTTTCACTTAAGCTTATTGTACCGATGCCACTTTTTCCCCACTAAAGGAGAGTTGAAGTTGACCAGGTTATGGCTCTATCAATTTACGTCCATATTTGGTCAGCAGGAAGGATAGTGGTCCTTCTTAACCATTCAGCTTTCCTGAAGAGAGTTTGTGCTACACATCTTCCAAGGTGTCAGGAATGCAGCTCCGAACCAATGCATTTGTTTAGCTGAGGTGACTGTGTTCTTCTGTAAGTTTCTGCCTGTGCTAGGAGTCTGACCCTTCTCTTAAGATGTAACAGAGTGCAATGCAGCAAGATTCCTGTCTGGACTTCAAGCTGGTTGAGACCTGTGGCTCTGGATATAGTTGTTGGTTTCGTTTCTAGCTAGTGTATCCACCATGCATGCAGATCCAGCAGAAGAGAAGGCAATTCAACAGCTATTCCTGTTGGTAATGACTTTTCCCATTAAATGACTTGCATGATTGAGGCCAAAAATGACTGCTGATCTAAACAGTGTTAGCAAAACCTGTACTTTCCTGCAGACCCATGGAAGCAACTGCAGTCTCATTGAAATGCAGTTTTGTAATGTTCAGTTGTAGCGAGTAGTACCTTCAGACTGGAAACGCTGAGCTAATTGCTCTAATATTTTGCATTACCATGAGCAATGTTCTGCGCCGCATCTGTGCAAGGGGCCCAAGTGGGAGTTCAGAAAATATTTCTCTTGTCAAGGTTCTCTTCTAGCAGAAACACTTGCATACTGGAACACACTGGCTCTTCCTCTGCCTTTCTTGTCAGCCAAGGGCCATTCATTTCACTAACCATGAATGCAGAACAGTTGCTCAGGGTTTACTTGAGCCTGATGAAGATAATAAATTGCACGCATTTGGCCTGTTTCTGGCCTCTTAGTTATGACTACACTAAAGCTGTTCATTTGCAGGAACCTGAACTTTACCCACCCCTTTTCCTTTTATTTTCAACATATGCTTATTTGCAAATGTGTTCCCATGTTTATTTACAAGTGCCATGCACAGACAAAACAATCAGTACACAACAGATACACGACTTGCAAGCATTTTGTAACCTAAAGAGGTGATGTTGCATGTGCACTGCAACTTATTTCCATGGAGCAAATGAGGTCCCATTCCGCAGTCCCGCAGACTTCACTTCAGTGACAGCAGAAATTGATTTCCATCCACCTGAATCAGCCTTTGTTCTGATGCAGAGGCAGGAGACTTTTGAATCCAAGATAGTATGAAATGGTCAGAACTACACCTCCACCTAGAAACTGGGCTGTATTTCTGGATTCTGCAGTTTAGATACAGCCTCCCCCTGCAGTTGTTTTATTTCTAGTACTTTATTTTTATTCATCATTTTAGTTCAAAGGAGGGCCTGTGCAGGAGCTGACAGTTATTCTTTGTAATGCTGCATGTCATTATCTATGGGCAGTTATGTCCCACCTACAAAATTAAATTATAAAGGGGAAGGATTCAAGAGCTTTAAAATACTTTCTGCGTCTATGGTTGAATCACTAGACATTTCGGACAGACAAGCTGGTATTAGGAAACTAAGAAATAGGACAAACCACACTTTTTGGTCAAAAGTGTCCCCAAGCCTGATACAGAGACTTTTTTTTTTCCTTTACCGGAGTAATGCAGCTGAATGAAAGCAGACTTTGGGTGGGAGAACTCTCTGGCTTCTGACAGTTGTGGGCACAAATCTGGATTTCGGTAAGGGGTTGCCTCAAACAGAAGGAATGTTCAAAGCTAAGGCAGCTCTTCTTATGTGTTGCATTGTGTGATGCATCAGAGTTACTGTGCACCTGCAGAGTGTCCTTGCCTTCTGTACGCCCTGCAGGTACACAGAGTGTAACAAGTTCCTGGGTGATGAGGAGACCCAGCCTCTGATTGATTCATTTCCTTTTCAACAAAATCAGTCTTGGTGGTATTCACTTCACTTTCTGCCACCAAGATAAGATAAGGATGGCTATCCTTCAGGCATTTTGGTGTCTTGAGTGTTAAGCGACATTGAATGTGACTAGCAGTGACTGAATTCCGCTGAAATGGCAACATTGTGGAGTAGAAATTGTATTTAATAAAGCTGACTCTATCTAAGGGTATTGGGTGGTATTTCTCTTACCTAATATTAGAGGTCTACAACGTCTTTGAGCAACCTGGTCTAGCGGAAGGTGTCCCTGACCATGGCACAGGGGTTGGAACTAGATGATCTATAAGGTCCCTTCCAACCCAAACCATAATGTGATTCTATGATTCTATGTTCCAGCACCTACACGTTGAAGTTGCTCTGGCACTTGATTGTTCACAGTTCAACTGAAGTTTTGTATGTCTACATGAACAATTTTCTTTTGCTGGATACTCACTTTTTCTACTTCTTCTGCAAGAAAATATTATTGATGATAGAGATTCACCTCCAATATAAAAACCGTAGAAAATGTGTAATTAAATTTTTTTTTTCATTCTTCATCTAGATAACCTTGTTAACCTTTCTGCATCATCTAGCAACTAGGATATAATATCTCTCTTCCTTCCCCCTCTAATTGTGTTTATAATTTTTATTAAGTAAGTTTATTACTATTATGTAATATATTACTTTTTAAAGAGTGATGTTTTATAACTTTCTGTTAAAAATAATATGGGAGGAGAGGTATCATCAGTCTTTAGAAGGGTATTTCCTCACTGTGTATCCCAAGGGACATGTCTCCTAGGAGAAGATGGCTTGGGAGGTTCAGAAATTAAGGTTGTCTTGTTTAGCTCTCTGGGCTGAGCAAGTTAACATCCTCTGTGTACAGAGTGCAGAGCACCATAGGGAGCTCTGGATTCTGCTAGAAAAAATCCATTTTGCGCTGCCTAAATCCATTTTGCATCTTGTGGGATTAAGTGACTCCTAGCTGGTACTGCAGTGCTTTGTGAAGCCAGGAGGGAGTGCTGAACCAGCGCTTGAAGAAGCTGCCACAAGGCTGGGAACGAGGTTTCCTTTGCGGCCGCAGCAAGAGGGTTTTCCTTGCTGCCTTCGTGTCCCTGGTTTGCTCCCTCAGTCTTCTTCCTGGGCTTTGGCTCTCTCAACTTGACACAAATACTTGGACTCAGATTAAACTGGAACAGAAACTTTGTTCCTGTTTGAAAGCTATCATGATTTATCCACCTGTATAGACACTTTCTTCTGTTGTGAATCAATCTGTGTTAGCAGTACCTAACTGTATTTGGCACTACTGCTTCAGAAGAGAAGTTGCAGCCTGTATGGTCTCTTACTTGTACAAGGCTTAATTTGACTGACCAGATGCAGCCGTGTGAAGTGGGTTTAATCTAAATTCAGTCTGACTAAAAGTTACTTTCCATGCCTATAAACATCTAACTACTACAGTTCACAGCACCTGAGTATTGCCTTACAGACTCTCAAGAAGGAGCTATTCCCAGCCTCAAGCTTCTCAAAACTCACTTGAATAACGTCCACATAGCTGCTGTTTCTCTCCACAGGGCTCACTTGTGGCCAGAGCCACGTGGCATTTGTAGCTGCTGCATGAGCATAGGCAAGTATCAAGTGGTGTGTTCATGTAAGCAGTAAACCCTTAGGTCCAGGCCTGGCTTGCCTGGTGTATGGACTCCCTGAATGAGGACTTTAATGCCTTTGGGCAGATGCAGGCGTTTGCACTCATTTCAGTTACTCTGCCAAAGCCTTTGAAATTCTTATGAGACTATGGGATAGCAGTGATCCTTATGCAAATTAAAATAAGATTTTAAAATTCAGCAGAGTAGCACTTCTTAGTATATATTTTCACTTAGACAGTGGGCAAGGGTGAGGGTTTGCTTCGTAGTTCATCACTCAGCTACCATCTTTCATTGACATAATACCAGCTTTACTCAACCTGCCCCTTCAGTGTAAGTAAGTCTAAACAATCTCAGGAGAGATGCCAAGGGTGAAGTTGGTGGACATTAAGCTCGTAGAAAGAAAATAATCTATTTGCTAAGAAATGCAGTGGAAGTAAATCAAAAGGGAACATTTGCAATTTGTAAGATTTAGGAGCTAGGTCAGGGTAGGCAGGAATTTAATTTAATTCTACCACTGTAAGTCTTACATCAAAAAAGATGCTTCACTTGGCCCAAGATTAAAGACCTCATCTTCCAAGTAAGATTTAGGGTTTGCCAGTGGTAAGTGAGAGGGAGATCAACAATGGGAGCTTTGGGATGATGGATGGAGACTTACCCATGGTTGTTTTTCAGAAATGTGCATGGAAGAATGAAAAAGAGTGACCCAGATTTTCAGGCCAAACTGACTTAAAAGGAGCACTGTGGTCTGATTCCCTTCTCTGTTTCCTCTGCTGACTGCCACACACTGGATGTGAAGCTTGTGGACCTCGTGTGCCTGAGGTGATGCCACTGACCTGTTCAGGAGATGGTCTGAAGGGTTCATCTCAAAGACAGATCACTGGTATTACTTGTGTACTTGTCTTACATCCACTTGTTCTGGAAAACTGAATTTCAGCATTCTGCAGGTGAAAAGCAGAACATTTGTTTCCACAGCAGTTCATTTAACTGACTCCATATTTTCTGTAGAAAAATCCCTTCCTACTGAGGCAATGACTACAGCAGTAGTGGCATCAACAGAAACTAGTGTCTGTTGAATGGCGTAATGGCATGACATAGACGCTGATTTCTTGTGTCAGGTTCTCCCTTGTCTTACTGTAGCCCAATGTACTTCCCTACCAATAACTGTTCTGGCAGGTTGCTGGGGCAGTTTAGTTAGATGTTCACCTTTGAGAGTCTATATAACCATCGTGCAGTTGTTTCCTCACATCTCCCAACCCTTATAGCAAATTTCTGTAACAAGATTTGATATTCATAGTGACATACAGCAGTATGCATAACTGCAACTTTAGTTACACACATATTCTTTTATATGCAAGTCTATATACACACATATTTATCCACACTTGTATACATTCAAGTATACATACATTTGTGTCTAAAAACAGCCTGGAGATCCCATTTATGAACACATACACACATTTATGGGCTGCTGGCTTTTCATGGTGCAGTTATGTGACATTGAGCTTCACAGTTAGGAATCGTGCAGAGTCACCAAGAGGATCACAGGTGGCTGGGAGTAAAACTGTAATGGTCTTATTTTGGAGAGGCCTTGATCTGTTCTGTTTCTGCAGATTTTTGTGGTTTTCAATTAATAGCTTGTTATACCAAAGACTTTGGTAAAAACCTTTGTTGTAACAGTTGCTGTTATGTGATAGATAGTGACATTTTTAATAGGGTTTCCCACTTTTGTATCTCAGTGGTGCCCTGAGGAACTGTTGAAGTATATTTTTGCATAGAAAAGAAAAAAAGAGAAACATACAAATCCTACTAATAGCAAAGTAATATGGCATTAAATATCTTGGAGTAGGGGTCTGTTCACTTCTTCTTCAAAAGGTGAAGCGGTTCAGGTCCATCTTTCTAGACATAATGCAAGCTTTTCTATTCCCTTACACTCCATTGAAGCACTAGCGGAAATGCATCCAGTTTAACTTGCCTGTGTGAATGCATTTGTTTCCCAGAAATTCTGTGCAAGGTCAGAGAGGCTGACAAAAACTGCACCTTATTAGCTCCTTCTCTTTCAGATTTATTCCTTTATTTATCCAGATGCACTGGGTTCTGCTTCATCACAGTCTGCATGGAACTAAAACTATCTCACATCATGCCAGAACATCCTTTTGCAGCCCACTATAGTTTTTTGCTGGTTCCCTGAATAGTTAGGAATAATCCTGTCCTCATTGACTCTCCCCTCACTGAAGTAATTCTGAAATATTTCACCTAGGTGCTAAGGAAAAAAAAGATTTGTGAAAGAAACACAACTAATTTCTGTTTTGAAATGCGGGGGCTGCATTCAGATAATATGTGATGGGGACTACACAAGTTCCTAAGCAAACAGATAAAACTGCATGTGGTTAAATCTCACTGGAAAATATTTTTCTTGTTATAATTTTGTTACTTTAAAACCACTGATAAAAGATATGCAGTGGAACATGCTGGGATGAATTAGTTCAGTAACTGTTCCTGTTTCATTAGGATGATTTAAGCCTTTGACAAATGTCATGGCATTAACATTTTCTGCAGAGACATGAAGAAATGGCTGCTGAAAGAATCAACAGCCTTTCTGAGAGTCAGCACTTTTTGCCTGTCTTTATGAGACCACTGGGCACTCTGAAAAATGAAGTGACAACATTGCTGTGAGAATTATGTCCCTGTGTGATGTTTCATGTGAGCATCTGGCCATTACAGGAATGAAGCTGCCAACGGATGTGATAGCAATGTCCATCACTGCGCTTGGGTATGGTTCAACAGTCCATTTCCATTTGGCAGATATTCCTAATACGTCTTCCTCAGGGCAAGTAATCTTTTAATAATACTACTACTTTCCCTTTGAATTTGCTACAGAGACACCTTCTCTAACATATTGTTAGGGCAGTAATGTGTACTCATTGGTGATTCCTTCTTGCTTTTCTCCATGCCTGTCCTCAGTCCCTCTCTGACAAAGTTGCAAGGACAGCCTCTTCCCATCTGCTATGCAGGTTGGATCTGGCGCCTTTTCAAAACCAGTCTGGACTTCCTGGGAGCATGCTTGCATTATTGATGAATCCCCCTTCCCATACTGCAAAAAAGACTATGCCTTCCTACTGTAGCAGTTAGTACCACAAAATGTTAGTAGATTTTCATCATTAATCTTTATTTTGGAGGAACAATGAAAATAGAAAGAGTTGATTCACTCAGAGTTTACCAAAAAAGTGTCGCTAATTTTAAACCCACAGTAAAAGGCTATCAAGCTGTATTTATCAGTCACATTACAAGCATAAATGGCAAACTATAGACATGAAATTAGGAAGTTCTTCTAAGTGTTGAACTGCAAGGGATTATGAACAGGGAAGCAAAGGTTTAATACATTGCAGGCAAACTATTTTCTTATTAAAAACATTGACTCAAACCATTTATCTTCCATACCTTCCTTTTTGTATAGGGGACAACATATTTTATAGTTGCTACAGGTATTTAACCAAATTTTTAGCTAAAACCTCTAATACACCCCTGTCCAAGTACCTTCTTTTTTGCAACTTCTCCTATACCTTCCTGTCTCTTGTTTGCAGTGTGACTGTGCTGCCAGCTTGCTCGTCTTTCTGTGCATACCTGATAGTGACTACCTCGTTTAGAAGAAGCATCCCTACAGTTGAGTGCAACAACATCAGAAGAAAATTATTTTCCTCATTATTACTGTTGTTTTTACTATTCTTCTATCTGCAATGTCGAAGTCAAACTGCCAGGGCTTTTTAAAGGAATGTTATGCCAGAAGACTGGAAAATTGCCATGGGCACAGGAGAACATGTCTGGGGATCTTCTTGACCAGATGGTTTAAACAGAGCAGAGGATTCTGCTGTTGAGTTCCCTGGAGAAATAAGAAGCACGCTGATGCGGTGGCAAACATGCACATAGCACCGTGGTCACGAATAAGGCAGCAACCAAAGGCAGACAGACAGTTTCAGTTCTACTGCTTGGGTAACAAAGGCAATTATTAACATGGAAAGCTACGTTACAAACCATAAACCAAACCACTTCAGTCTAATCCTTGAAAAAAGTATAGTCTCAAGGACTGATCTCATGAACAATTCTCAGATGTCTCAACTGGAGTTGCAGGCTTCCACCCTCAAGGGTCCACATAGAGTCTGCTGAGAGCTGCTAACTGGAAGGGTGGCTGGGAGGGTGGAGGTTCTGCTGTGCTTGGAGGTTGCTACAGCTGGGAGTGGGAAGTGTCTGTGCTTTCGTGATCCCATCTCCCATCTGCAAGAACTGAACATGAGGAAGAACTTCTTCCCTCTGAGGGTGATGGAGCCCTGGAACAGGCTGCCCAGGGAGGTTGTGGAGTCTCCTTCTCTGGAGATCTTCAAGACCCGCCTGGACAAGGTCCTGTGCAGCCTGCTGTAGGTGACCCTGCTTCGGCATGGGGGTTGGACTAGATGACCCACAGAGGTACCTTCCAACTCCGAGCATTCTGTGATTCTGTGATTCTGTAAATGGGAGCACACCTCCTGCTGTCTGGAGACTGATGTCTCGAGCAGCCCTCCTGGCCCCCTTGCAGGCAAAAGTTCCCTGGTGTGGGTGCAGGCGGGGATAAGGGCCATGCAGACACTGTCTGACTCTGTGCAAGTCTCCTGGGTTCCCCAAGTCTTTTATGCTGTGCTTGTGAAATGGGGACCAAAGCACTTCCAGGCCTTCACAGGCCACCGAGAAGGTCTGTCCCAAGTGTGACCTGAGAACACTCAAAATACATTAAAGCCTCCCACCAATGCTGGAAATGTAGAGCAAAATGCAGAGAAAATGGTGAAATTAATGAAGTTCAGTTGTGTTCGTGGTATGTTTTTTTCCTTCATTTTATTATTCACTGCTTTTGGACAAATGCTCGTTATGTCAGACAACAGTACCGCCTCTTCTGGTTCGCTGAGTCAAATATGTACAGCAGGAAAACTCTAAAAATGTAGTTCTTTTAAATCAAAATGCCATGGGAAACTTGGGAAAGTACTTTTAGTAAAAGTTTCCACTGATGGAGCATCTTCCAACTGTAATAGGTTTGCAATTCCTTGGTCATTTTTAAGTTAAATTGCTGTTCACTTATCCATGCCTCTCTCACGTAACCAATAAAGTAGCTTTCTAGATGTCTGCTCAGAGACCTGAGCTTTCTTTAAAGCAATAATGGAGCATGCTTTTTTAATAATTCACTGCATAAACATATCTTTTTTAAAATGTCACTTCAGCTGATCACATCTAGTTCAGTTGTTTCAGGATTGCCAGTCCCAAGTTATTAACCATCGTGAATTCAATACTCAAAATTAGGACTTAAAAAAAAAAATCTTTCTGTTCCTTCATGCCTTCAGGGTTTCAAGCTGACATTGTTGATATATTGAGTCTTACCTAGAGTTGCGAAGGCTAGACACTTATCACTTCTCAGGGGGAAAGCTGAGAGTGTAAAACAATGACAGCTGCTGTGATGTTGAGAAAAAAATATTTAAATATTAATGAGATATAAGAATTGGAAACACACAGATTTAATAGTGCACTACTGTTTGAAACAGAAAAGTAGAAAACAATATTTCTACTTGAAAGGGAAAAGAAAATATAGGCATCCAGACTATATAGAGTCAGTTCTGTGCACAGAACTCTTTTCTCAGAGAACTGTCGCTGTGTAACAGCCTTGTCAGCTTCAAAAGAGAAACATTTGTGCATAAAATATTATAACAAAAAGTATTCCATACAATGGAACAATTATAAAAATTGTTATAATTGTTCCATTATAACATTTCTAGAACACCTTTGCATCTGGACAGAAACCTGCAAAACAAAAAAAGACAGTTTTTAGGAAAACTTCCAAAGCAAATGTTCTCGCTCTTTTTTTTTCTTCATTTTTTTTAGTTTTAAGTGGGAAAGAATTGGAAGAGGAGTTTCTCTCATGAAAAGTACTACAAGCCACTGATATAGTATTGATTCCTTACGGGTGGTCACTCCCCTTTTCCCTACATTGCTTTCATACCTCCTTGCTGCATGTTACTCCCCATGTGCTGCAAGGGCTGAACATGCTGGCCCCTTAGCTCTGCTGGTGTTTTCCTCCAAGAAAAAGCTGCCAAAGTCTAAGTTCAGGAGATGCAGACTACAGTTAGTTTCAAATCATAAATCTATCTTTTAAGCTATGAAAGTGCATTTGTGATTGAGGGAATAGTTCCTGAGGTCTTTATTGCTCACCTAGAGTAGTGCTGCATTATGGATACCTCTACATGCATGAATGAGCACTGTGATAGAATAAGATAGGATTAAAATTGTCGATTAGTTTTGGAGGGAAAAAGGAGACTTGTTCTGTACAAAGATCTGTAGAGAGATGGTTTCTCTGGAAAACATTTTAAAAATCAGAGACAGTTCATATTAGAAATACAAATACTTAGATTTTGCCGTGCTCTGCTATAACCTGTGCACTGCTTCTTGAAGCAGCTACCAGCTTCGTTGGTGCCCGTTTCCAAGGGAATGATGTTGGATAGTGCGTGACTGGAATCATGCAGGTCATCAGTAGGATTTTCAATCCGAAAAGCATTTATGTACTCTGTAGTTTTTACATCTTTTTAAAGAGCTGGTGAATTTCAAAAAGATAATTCTGGCTGGCCAGAATTCTGTTTTCCTGTCTCTGAATGGAGCTTCAAGACTTCTACCCTTGGGAATCCATTGCTGCATTTGCCTAGTCATTCCTAGGGAGATTATTTTTAAAGAAGATAAAACTTCTTTTTAATGAGTTCTTGAAGAACTTTTGAGAGATGAGATTAAACATGTCCTCTTTAGCTTCAGTGCATTAATTTAATTTGTGTTAGTTCTGTGCACAGAACGCTTCTCAGAGAACTGTCTCTGCATAAGTGTCTGGTGAGGCTCAAATGATAAATATTTTGTGCATAAAAGATAACTTTTTCCAAGTGGCATCATTCCAACTCTGTTTCAGTTTAAGGCCTCCAAACCAGTTAAATCCTGTGTCTGTGGGCTGCAGTATTCAGCTGTGTTACCAGTGGGGAATGGAGCATGGTTATTCAGTAGAGTGACTATTAAATCATCTAGACTGTAAGAGGATTATATATTCACACAAGTTTATACATAACTGAGTGCCTTAGCATTACCATACACAGCTCCTAACTGAATTTTGTCAGTAAACATTACAAACACAAACTCAAGAGCCATTTGACTTTCATTTATCCCAAAGTGCGTCCTTCTGCAACAACATAATTTTGAGAAAAAAGGCTTTTCTTTCAAACAGCGAGTTAAACAGTGTTCTAGAAAGAGATCTGCAAGTGGTAAAGAGCTATTTACAACCTTCTTGTGCTGGAAACTCTCTGTGGTCAGCTACAGCCTGTATTTGGACTGCCTGCATTTGACCCACACGTGCTGCAGAAGTTCCTGCAGAAGTGCTGCCCAGAGCCTGCAGAAGTTCCTCATGACAAGGCGATCTTTTTTTTTTTTTCCAGAGGCCAGTACAGCGTAACGCTGAGAAGCATTTTTTGGAAAGGTAAGAAGCCAACATGTGCATCTTTGGTCTTCACAGTACTAGATTTCCCATGCTGAACACGACAAGAGCTGTTCAGAATTACCAGACAGTTTTAAAAATGGGGAGCAGCGTAGCTTTGTACCTGGCTTGATCTGCCTTTAAAAGTGGCACTGGGCTTCTGTGGTTATAGTGCTGCTGGGCGCTATTGTTTCTAGTGAAACATAGAGCCTTGTCCCAGGGAAAATTCAGGGACTGAATATAGATCATGGAGGTCTTAAGGGGGCATCTTAACAGGGGTTTTGTGCTTTCACTCAAGCTACTTTTGAATCTTAAAGGGCAGAAATAAAAATAACTTTGGTGGGGTGCATTGCTCCTCAAAACAATGGAAAGATAAAACAAGGTTCCGTGGAAGGTTTGTAAAAAATTGCCTCAGTTGAAAGCTACAGACACTTTAAAGATTTTGAGCTTTGGCAGAAGGGATGTTTATGTGCAGATTTGTATGAGAGAAAATAGTGAACATAGCTGATGGAAGGATAATGCGTGATCATCTTTAACACAGAGTAAATGTGTAAGTGACATCAAGGTTATACGCATAAAGAAGGCTTTTAAGTAAAAAATTCTTGGGTCAAAGAGAATTTGACGTAGTTCTGTCTAGAACATAAAGTAGGATAATTATTTCCCCACTAAACTGATTTCTGACAAATCTTTTGGAGTCGGTTTTTGCTAGGAAACAATGACCAGTTGTCAGATTTAATGGGACCAACTTATTCTTTCTAAATATTTCAGAGGAATAAATGCCCCTTGGCAAATGGTTTGCAGATTTCTCATTGCCTCCAGGTACAGCATGTGGCATGCTGCTTCATCCATCCCTTTGTCTAATATGAAACAGCACTGTGGACAGAGACGCTGCCACCAAAAACCAACGAAAACTGAGGAAGTTTCAACTGCTCAGCAAGAGGTGCAAGAAGACACCTCAACTCTCATAGAAAAACTGAAAATGCTGTTTTCCTGTATTGTTTAATCTGAAACAGAGTAAAATGCTGTCAGTTAATAAACAGGTCAGACCTTTGACTTCACAGCAGCCACCCTTTTACGCAGTAGTTTTAGAGCGTATACATCTCATTCCTGCTTTACTTAAAGCATGTGAGTAGGTCTGTTACTTCCCACGGGGTGGCTGTGTCCTTGACGTGGCGTGCATTATGCTACTTTCCAAAATCTAGGTGTATTCTTTCTGTGTAACAGTGAGCTGCAGTCCGGCTGTAAATTTCTTGTTTTCAAACTTAGAAATCCTGGCAGACTGGTACAAGTGGTGTTCAAGCACAAGGAATGGGTTCCAGCTAGGTCGTGACTTAGTGGCTGAGAGTGCCAGAAACCTCAGGGTGGTGTTTGTGCATCACAGATGTAGACAGCACTGTGTCTTCTAATAGTACTTGGGAAAACATTGCTCCCATTGAACAGCTCAAGTGTGACCTTGACTTTTCTTTTCATGAGAATGACAGAAAATTTCTGTGTCTGATTGCATCTTCCACAGCTGAAAGGGCTCTTGTTAACCAAAGCTTTTGGTCTCAAGACTTAAAGACTGTGTTGTCTCACTTCAGGACTGAAGCACACGTTGTGGTATGTCAAAAAGAGATGGCTATTAAAGGCACTAAAATGCGTCCAATATGGTCAAGTGATACTGGAGCCAGGCTGTTTCTCCTGCTGTGTGTTTGGCTGTGTTCACAGACTGTCATTACCATTTTTTTGCTTGCATTGGGCTGTACAAGTACCAGGCATGGGTGGAGGAGGAGTCTGATGGAGCAGTCATTTGAATTACTGCAGATCACCTGATGTGCTCCTGCATTCCCTCCACATTCAGGCTTTCTGCCCCAGATAGATGGAGACCAAAGACAACCTACGCTCTGTTCCAGCCTGGAAAAGTTCATGGGTCCTGAAATTGAGTTAACTGTGTTCACATGACAGACGAAACAGAGGAGCAAAGGTGGACCTCCATCTGAACTGTTCTTCCTTGAACAAGCCTAGGTGGAGATCTGAGAGATTGACTGGACTCACTTTTTTCAGATAGATTTGGAATGCCTGGCAAAAGAAAGATGTTTGTCCCTCTGTGTGCCAGTTAAGATCAAGAAATGAGGAACACAACAAAGAAGGGTTGCACCATTTCTTACTTAAAACAATGATCATCCTGGATTTTTTTTTTAAACTTTTTTGAGTAAGGCCCTGTGTAGCTGTTTCATTTAGCTCTCAGCTCTTCTATTTCTGACAGTGACAAATTTCATCATGTTTTGTTCCTCCATGATAAGAATGAAGTATGCATGACTGCAAAAGTTTAAAAATGTAGAGACACCCCAGGGTGCAAGAAATATATGGGCAATGCTAGATGAAAAGTTCATTAGGAAACCAGAGATAAGCCTAATGTTTTTACTATTTAAGGCAAATTAATCTTCAGTCTTTGAACCACCCTGTGCTGGCACAACCTAAGCCCTGATAGTGTGTTTAGATTCTTGATCGAGAAAAATGGAAATCATCAGCTCAACAGCTTTCCCTGTCACGCAATACATCATGCTGCCTCAAAGTGTCGAAGCTATCTAAATGACAGAGACTATTGCCTGAAATGCAAGTGTCTGTTACTGCCCTCTTATCCTGTGTCATTTCTTCAAAATTCTCAACATTGCTGCAGGGCCTGGTGACTGTCAGTATGGCTGCAACTCTGTGGAGCTCAGCGCTGGGTGGAACTGGGTACTGGAGGCTGTCCTGCCACAGGGTCACCTATGATCTTACTACACAGGAGAGAAGAGAGAGATAAGGTGGAAAACAGGGGTAAACTGACACGTCCAGATGCTGACTGTGGTTTCTAAACCTTTCTAATTCCCACCCCACCACTCCACCGTTTTGCTTAAAAGGCCATAAAGCTGGTGGTTATGTGACTCTGTAGCTTCTGAACTGTCTCCCCATGTTGTATGTTACTTCGAAGGGTAGTGGAGAATGGAATAAGAAGTACTGCTTCTCAGCATCTGCACTTCCCTTGTTAGTGGGAAGCTACAGCCCACTTGCAAGCAGCGCTCTGTGATTACCTCATTGCGATGCTTTGAAGCCATGAGCAGCGCAAGTGCAGCTCAGAAGAATAAGGGGATGTTTCATGCAGCCAGCTTGGATGGAGTAGGTGTGATCGCAGATTTGCTTCTCAGTGCTGGTCATTTCCACCTTCCTGGTGACACTGAGCCTAGGCAGTGTGTTTGGCCCTATCTGAGTTTGCCTGATGGTTGCTGCGAGGCTGTTCCTCACAAACACGTCTTATTTGAGAGGCTGTAATGAATACCCATGAGCAGGGCAGGAGCAGCCTCCTAAGCTGCCTGCTGGCTGTTAATACCTGTTTTCCACTGAAGTCTAGGGTCAGACTGTCTGACTGCTCCTGCTCCTCCACTCATTGCCACTGTACACAAGTGCTGCCTCTTGCTGCAGCCAAAGTTGCTCTGAGTGGCATCTACATTGATGCTGCACTGCCAGCTGCTCAAGCCACAGTAGTGAGACGAAAACCTGTACTGCCGAGTTACACAGCAGAGGTCCTAGCAAGCGAAAATCAAATGCTGCCCACATAATCTTCCCTGTCCCATGCATCATCCCAGTCCCTGTTCTCTCTCTTTCTCTGGATCTTACAATAGCCTGAGTTGTGGGGAATGGCTATGACTACATCAAGGCCTGGAGGGCCAAGACAAATTAAACTGCATTGGTGGGGGAGATGGGGAGAAGGTGGAGCAAAGATATTTAGAAATAAGGTGATTTCCTGGACTGAGCTCTGTAAAAATCTATTCCGGCAGCCAGGTCCTGACCCAGTAACATGCAGAGCAATGCAAATCCTTTGCCCACTGATGAATCTGTTTTGCCTCATCCTGAGAATTTCTGCTTTGCAGCTGTGTTGCTTAGCTGACTGTTCTGCATTGCCACAGTGTGTTCCTCATGGAGCAGGCAAAAAGCAGTCTTGTTTCCTTGACCATCACTGTTGAACATTTCTCAAAGATTGTGGTGCTTCAGTGGGATCCTCAGTGGGACTTTTCTTCCTCTTGTTGCTTGCAAAAACTCCAAGTCACATTTTGCATTGCCAATACTTCTAGGAGTTGATGAAGAATGGCTTTTTTCAGGACTTTTCTTACTCTTGTTGCTTGCAAAAACTCTAAGTAACACCTTGTGTTACCAATATTTCTCTGAGTTGATGAGGAAAGGCTTTTTTGACCCTGCAATAAAAAGCTTCAAGGATTCTTGAAGTGAAATCAATACCTTTCCCACTGTGGTGGACTAACCTTGGCTGGACACCAGATGCCCACCAAGATTGTTTATCACTACCCTTTTCAGCAGGACAGCAGAGAAGAAAGTAAGATGGAAACGATAAAGATAAAGATAAAGATAGCTTAATAAAGCAAAAGCAAAGGCCACGTGCAGAAGCAAAGGAAAACAAGAGATCTATTCTCTAATTCCCATCAGCAGCCACTGTCCAGGCACTTCTCAGGAAGAAAGTAGGTCTTCAGTACATGTTGCCCTGGAAGGCAAACATCATAAATAACAAATGCTCCTCCCTTCTCCTCAGTTTTTATTGCTGGGCAGACATCATATGACCTGGAATAGCCCTTTGGTCAGTTTGGATCAGCTGCCCTGGCTAAGTTCCCTCCCAAGACCTTGCCCACCCCCAGCTTGCTGGCCTTTGGGAGTGAGGGGGGAAATGTTGGAGAGACAGCCTTGATGCTGTGTGAGCACTGCTCAGCAGCAGCCAAAACAGTGGTGTATTCTCAGGACCTTTCTAGCTACCAATGCAAAGCACAGCTTTCACAGAATCACAGAATCACAGAATAGTAGGGGTTGGAAGGGACCTCTGTGGGTCATCTAGTCCAACCCTCCTGCCGAAGCAGGGTCATCTACAGCAGGCTGCACAGGACCTTGTCCAGGCGGGTCTTGAAGATCTCCAGAGAAGGAGACTCCACAACCTCCCTGGGCAGCCTGTTCCAGGGCTCCGTCACCCTCAGAGGGAAGAAGTTCTTCCTCATGTTCAGACAGAACTTCCTATGCTTCAGTTTGTGCCCATTGCCCCTTGTCATGTCACTGGGCACCACTGAAAAGAGCTTGGCCCCATCCTCCTGACACCCACCCTTGAGATATTTATAAGCATTTATTAGGTCCCCTCTCAGCCTTCTCTTCTTCAGGCTAAACAATCACAGCTCCCTCAGCCTTTCCTCATAGGACAGATGCTCTAGTCCCCTCATCTTTTTATAGCCCTCCGCTGGACTCTCTCCAGTATTTCCTCATCTTTCTTGAACTGGGGAGCCCAGAACTGGACACAGTACTCCAGATGAGGCCTCAATAGGGCAGTGTAGAGGGGAAGGAGAACCTCCCTCGACCTGCTGGCCACACTCCTCCTAATGCACCTCAGAATGCCATTGGCCTTCTTGGCAGCCAGGGCTCACTGCTGGCTCATGGTCAACCTGTCGTCCACTAGGACACCCAGGTTCCTCTCCGCAGAGCTGCTCTCTATCAGGTCCACCCCTGGCCTGTACTGATGCATGGGGTTGTTCCTCCCCAGGTGCAGGACCCTGCATTTGCCTTTGTTGAACATCATCAGGTTCCTCTCTGCCCAACTTTCCAGCCTATCCAGGTCACGCTGAATGGCAGCACAGCCTTCTGGTGTATCCACCACACCTCCCAGTTTGGTGTCATCAGCAAACTTGCTGAGGGTACACTGTAACTCTTCATGCAGGACATTGATGAAGAAGTTGAACAAGGCTGGGCCCAGTACTGACCCCTGAGGGACACCACTAGTTACCAGCCTCCAACTAGACTCAGCGCGGCTGATGACAGCCCTCTGAGTTCTGCCATTCAGCCAGTTCTCAATCCACCTCACTGACCACCCATCCAGCCCATAGTTTCTGAGCTTCCCTAGGAGGATATTATGGGAGACTGTGTCACAAGCCTTGCTGAAGTCTAGGTAGACAACATCCACGGCTCTCCCTTCATCTACCGAGCCAGTCATGTCATCATAGAAAGCTGTCATATTGGTCAGGCATGATTTCCCCTTGGTGAATCCATGCTGACTACTGATAACCTTCTTTTCTTCCACTTGCTTGTTGATGACCTCCAGGATAAGCTGCTCCATCACCTTTCCATGGATGGAGGTGAGGCTGACCGGCCTGTAGTTCTCTGGGTCTTCCTTCTTGTCCTTTTTGAAGATTGGCGTGACATTTGCCTTTCTCCAGTCCTCGGGCACCTCTCCTGTCCTCCAGGACCTCTCAAAGATGATGGAGAGTGGCTCAGCAATGACATCCGCCAGCTCTCTCAGCACTCGTGGGTGCATTCCATCGGGGCCCATGGATTTGTGGACGTCCAGATCACTTAAGCGATCGCTCACACAGTCCTTCTCGACCAAGGAAAAGTTGTCCTCTGTGTAGGCTTCTTGTTAACTCCGGGGCCTGAGATTCTTGAGGGCCAGTCTTAGCACTGAAGACTGAAGCAAAGAAGGCATTCAGTAGGTCTGCCTTCTCCGCATCCTCCATCACCAGGACACCCGCCTCATTCAGCAGTGGCCCTACATTGTCCCTAGCCTTCCTTTTGCTGCTGATGTAGTTGAAGAAGCCCTTCTTGTTGTTTTTGACATCCCTTTCCAGCTTCAATTCCAGGTGGGCCTTAGCCTTCCTCGTTGCATCCCTGCATGCTCTGACCACATTCCTGTATTCTTCCCAAGTGGCCTGTCCCTCCTTCCACATTCCATGGACCTTTCTCTTCCACCTGATCTCTGCTAGAATCTCCTTGTTCAACCATGCAGGTCTCCTGCCTCCTTTTCTAGATTTCTTTCTCAGGGGGATGCACCGCTCCTGAGCATGGAGGAAGTGACTTTTAAAGAGTGACCAGCACTCTTGGACAGTTTATGAGGGCTGCTGTCGGGAAAATTAACTCCATCCCAGCCAGAACCAATACACCCCCTAAGAAATTCAGTTGCCATCAAAATGGGGAGCTAGTTCAGTCTCCTTTTGGCAGAGTAGCAGTGTAGACCAACTGTCTGTAGATTGTTCTTGCCCTTTCAGGTTTTGGTCTCTGGATTGAAGCTTTTGATTTTCCCAGGGATTTCTGCTTTAGATATGAAACACATTTCTCACTAAAATGGTTATTTCCCATCACTCTAGTTTCCTTTCCTGACAGAGAAAGGCGGTGAATTACTCACTTGCATCATATAGCTCAGGGGTTGTCTCTTGCCTCTCAGTCTCCAGATACAAAGAGCTGAAGCACAACAGCACTAGGTGATTACTCCTGTAAGTGGATTGTGGCATGCCTATGTTTTTCAATTGAAAACCTAGATCAAAGCCAAACGGCGTTAAATAGAAGTCACTTCTGGCTTTACCTTGCAATGCTATGTCATCACTTGTTCTTAAAAGATTCTTGGGTAAGTAACTGCCATTGAAGTCAGTGAGCACCGGGTTCCTAATTATCTTCAGAGGATAGAGGCCCTGGTTAGTAACTCATTCCCTCAAAACATTTAATGCTGAGAGGCAAAATAGTGGATAACTCTGTACTTACGTGCAAGTGCATTTTCCCAGGCCTTTTTTGCTAGCATATGCTTGTGAGTCTTGAAGCTGTGTACATGCTGTAGAAGCAAAGTCACTCTTCTTCAAGACATGATGTGATGTCTAGCCTGGCACTGGGAAAGATAAACCATGGACAGAGTGTTCTTCTCCAGAGCATTCATGTTTAAAAATGAATTAAAAATAAATAGCCAAGACAGTCTTTTCATTACCACTAGAATGACAAATGCCTACCCATTCTTTTTTTCATGCAGGCAGCCCAAAAGCATTGTTAGAATTTAGAAGTGATACTGAACTGCATGTGAACTACATGGACAGCTGCTCTGTAAGTTAATTTAGAGGAGAGGAACAGAGCTTTTGATGGACTGGGGCTCTTGCTTGAGGCTCAAAAATGTCTTGGGAGGAAACTGAGCCAAGTATTCTGCATAGACCTCTCTTTCTGTGGATGTCTGTTTTCAGGGACGATCGCTATTCAGTAATGGGGAGGATTTTTTTGAAAGCCAAGAATGGAATAGGTACTCAGAATTTATGGAAATCCATAAAAGCGTGATTCCTAGATGATGCCAATGCCTTTGAAGACTACTTTTCATCTCCCCAGTGGTATATTTGTAGCACTGAATTTTAATGCTTTAGAAAAAGTAGGTGAGAGGTAGGTTTACTGTTGTCTAGTATATGGGGATATGCAGAATTTCACCCAGAAGACCCATTTCTCATATTCCAAGTTCCATATTCTCCTATTTCTTGTACAATACTTTTGGAGTGCTTTTGGCATAATTTTCCCTCCATAAGTACTTTTGTATGGTTTGTTAACCTCTGACATGCAGGTGTTAAGCTTGTGTCTGGCCCTTAGATTTGATCTGCTCTTACGCAGAGATCAGGCTGATGCTACATTTACTGACCAGAGAGGGTGGGGTGAGGCCCAATGCCTTCTCTGAAGCACACAGCACTGACCCTTGCAGAGACAGAGCTGCAGATGTTGCATGTTTGCAGACATGCCTTGGAATGTGATGTTGTCCTTTGTGCCCTGCATCCTGCTGTGTGTTAAGGAGTCTGCCTGGAGCCATTCACAGCCAAATTTGCCATGCACACCATCCCACTGCAACTTCCCAAGTCCTGTATGCATCAGTCCCGTGCAAAACCCGTCTCTGTAAGTGTAGAGGGTCACTCCTTGACCTCTCGCATACCTGAGAGATGTTCGTGCTGTTTGCTATTTATCATGACACTTCTTATGACACTATACATAGCTAAAGGTAGAAACACAAATTTTACTTGTAAGAATTAACCCAGACACCAAAGAAGCTAGATCAGAAACAGCCATGTGGAAATAAAAGCCCTGCTTCTGTCTGTGCATTCTTCCCAGCAGCTCCTGAGCCGTCAGACAGGTCTCTCGCTCTGTTACTCACCTAACAGCTTGTGCTTACAGCAGTCCGTGTCTGGGGTCCAGCCTCTGAGTAGAAAATGTCTTACCCTGAGTTCAGCGTTCAGTGAAGAAGATCTTGACTTACAGACAATTGCACCCTTGAATGCCTAGCTCTTACCCAAGATTAAAAAGTTTCCTTCCCCTCAATTATTCCTATGATTCATCACTTCATTAAGTGGACAGTTTAAATATTCCTTTTAAGGGATTATTGAATTAGTCTGTCCAGTCTAGAGACACTGCTCTCCCCTGAACACAGCTGGGTAGAGCCTTCTTCTGTCCAGAGGTAATCAGACTAGTTACTGGTCCCATTACTTCACTGAACTCTAGATTAACGATTAAACTATGTTGTGGTAAGCATTCCCTATGAATTGGACAAATATCGTTGTGGGCAGTGTTTGTATTTTGTATGACTATATAGTCTGAAACCCACAAGGAAAAGGGAATGGAAATAGTGTGGTCTTGTTCAAGGCTAGAAGTGATGATAACCAGTCTCTTCAGACTACCAGAAATTTTGAGGTGAACGTGCTTGGCAGGGTTAGTCACAGTGCAGGTTGCATTTATGCCTGATCCAGGTCGGAATCAAGCTGCTCTTGGATCTGGCACTTGCAACAGACCTTTCTGCTCCTTCCAAATGTAGGAAGTGTGAGGAAAGTCAGGTGGTCCTTGTGTTCCTGGAAAATGTGACAGGGACTGAGTTCCTGCTGGAAAATGCTGTGCAAGAGATGTGGCTTAGCACTGCCGTTCGATGGGAACAGGGAGAGGGGAGCAGGGCAGAGGTTGTTCCCCGCTGCAGCAGACCCCTCAACCAAATCCCTACATAAATACAGAAAAGCTGGAGGGAAAACAATAGGAGTGAAAATGGTTCTATTTAGTCCCTGGAAGATGACAAATCCTATAGTGTTACAAAAAGAAAGTACTTTCTGGCTGCAGGCATTGGTTTTGAAAAGCAAATGGGACGGAATAAAACCCAGCAGATCTCTCCCCAAAAATGCCCCTACCAATGATCTTGGAAAGGCTCTGGAAAGACAAGACGACAGCTGGATTGATGACACTGTAGTTTCTGCAGCTGAGCAGTCTGCAGTCAAAACCGACTAAAGTCAACCCAATGCAAACCAATCAAACAGAACGATCACTGTACTTTCTCTCAGAGATAGTGATGATAGGATTCGACTTACAAGATGACATTTCCCTACCAAAGCCCTCCTGGTACCATAAACATGGGAATTTAGGAGAATATTAGCGCACAGAGTATATGAAAAGAGGTAACATTTGAGCACATGCCTCTTGTCAACATCTTCATCTTCCAAAGATTATTCTGCTTCTCTCCTCTCCTCTGGTGGTATTTCTACATTTCTTCTCTCAATCCACATTTGTCCTGGAGTGGAGGTGTTGTGCAAAATGTCTCGGTTGCGCAAATGAGAAGTGAAATGCCAGTCTGTATGAGGTGAAAGCTCATGGACTTGATTTTCTTAGCAATGGCTGGAGCTGGTAGAAATCCCTTTGTATCTGCCAAATACAGTTATCCCAAGGCTTGCCTCTGGCTCCGATGCCCCTGCCAATTCTTTGTGCATCCATGACAGCCCTTCCTGTGGCGAGATTGCATGATTGGCATCAGACCGTGGAGAGAAAGCACAGCAGAGCAGAAGTGTCAGTAGCTGTGCAGAGAGAGTGATGGGATGCAGGCTGAGGGCATCGGACTGGTGACAAAACCAGCTTGTCCTCCTGCCCGCTTTGCCCTCGGCATCTGCTGCGCTGCGGGTGTGCGGCTGCAGCAGGATTCCCTGTGGGAGCAGGTGTTGCAGACATGGATGTGGGGCTGCAGAGCTGGTGCTCCCCGTGGTGGGATGCGGGGGACAGGGAAAGGCACCAGGAGAAGGGGGAGAAAGCAGCACCCAGAGACCGTGTGATCTGGGAAACAGCAATTTATTTGCTTTTCCTCAAGCCAAAGGCTGCCGGAGCCCTGCTAGTGCTGCCGTTCTGCAGGGATGGGCGCAGGTGGGGGGCGGCTGGGACCCCCGTGGAGGGCAGCCTCTGACGTGCTGGGATCTTTCTCCATGTCGGAGTCAGCACGACTGGTGGAGGAGGCCAGGCTGGAGTGGGGCATCCCCCCCCGGGAGCTGTTGGGGCTGGAGCTGCTGGAGCTGGAGGTTCTGGAGTTGGAGGTGGCCACAGAGCTGTCGTCCTCCTCCCCAGCAGTGTGGGAGCGCAGCATCCTCTGGGCCCCCTCAACACACTGGCACCCAATGATGTGGATGACGCCATGGACCAGTGCTGCCGTGTGCTCCCCAAGGCAGTCCTGCAGCACGTGGAGTAAGCCATCCCCATCCGGACCGTAGATGCACAGGATGTGCAGGATGGTGCTCTCTGCACTCTCAACCTGCCACCAGCTCGGCCCATAGATTGCCGCCAGCTCCCGGCGCAGCCAGGGCAGAACGGGCTCGAGGAGGTGCCGGTGTCGTTGGAAAAGTTCTGCCCAGACCTCGGGCAGGAGGCCGCCCACAGCCTGTGGCCCCGCAGCCCCCTGCTCAGCAGGGGAGGGGATCCCCTGTGGAGAGGACGGAGGGGATGCCCCAGGGCCATGAGGGCTGTTTTCGGCCAGGTGGCCAGCAGCTCCGCCTGCCTGGCTGCTGGCGTCGGGCAACTCTTCAGGGGCTGAGATGACAAACGGGAGGTAGCCATCTTCCCCCTGCACAGAAAAGTGGACAGTCTCTATCTGTCTTCTGCAGAGTGGGCACTCTGCTTTCACCTCTGTCCAATGCAGGATGCAGCGCAGGCAGAACGGGTGGTGAAAGGGCATCGCATAAGCGACGTCATCTCGAGCATCACGGCAGATGGGGCAGCTCCACTCTGTCTCCGTGGCCATGGTTTTGATAGATGATGTGTTGGGGAGAACCGGAGGATGAGGAGCTGCTCCCTGTCGATGGCACTGGCGCTGCCAAAGGCTGTTGTGCGCTGCAGAATGGAGAGGCCACAGTCACTCGCTGTCCCGCAGAGGGGAGGAGAGGGGATGAAGAAATGCCCAGGTCCCTCAAGAAGGACACCCTCTCGGCTCCGTGAGCCCCGTCGACCACCCCACAGCCACAGCAGGGGGACTTTTCCCCGCACAGCTCACCTGCTCTTCTGCAAGTGCAGCCCGCGGTGCCCGGCTGCCTGGAGCAGGCAGGGCCTGGGAAACACAGGCGATGGCTGCGGGACAGGCACTCAAGGCTGCTGACAGCAGCCCCCAAAGCACCCCCACCAGCAGGAGAAGCCTCACTGCACCGTTGAGACCTCGCAGCCTCCCTGGGCACCAGGAGTCCAGGCAGGAGTCCAGGCAGGAGACAGTCTGGTCCACGCTCTGCCCGCGCCCCAAGGTGAACAGCGACAGACGTGAGGTCACAGTCCATTGCTCGCTGATATCACAGTCCATTGCTCACTGATGTCAGCCTCCACCTCCTGGTGATGTCACATCAGGCCTTCCATCCCCACAGGCCATTGGCATCAGGAGACATAATAAAATATCTTTTTCTGTTTTCATCTTCTAGAAAATGATGTCACAGTCCACGGCTCGGTGAAATCACAGTCCACCACACAGTGGTGTCAGTGGGCCATCTGGCCCTGCAGGTGCACAGAATCAGCTAAAACTAGGTTGGAGACCAGGGGCCACCTTTCCTGTATGAGGTCAATCTGGTAGTTTGGCAGGTTGCCCAGAAAGTTTTGTGCCATCTCTGTGCTTGGAGGGTTTCAAGTTCAATCTGGACAAAGCCCTGAGCACCTGGTCTGACCCCAAGGCTGACTCTGCTTTGGGCGGGAGTTTGGACCAGAGACTTCCCACATCCCTTCCAGCCTAAGCTATTCTGTGATCTTACCCTAATCCTGTGAGAAGAACCAAGTTTAAGATAGCCATCACGAAAGTTCATATCAAGAACTTTACGGGAGAAAAAAAGAAAATATCTTGGGGTTTTTTTTATGTTCTATATTTCCATCCCACTCCTCAGTTTAGCATCTTCTTAGTTTGCAAAATGTAAAGTTTTCTATTCATACAGCCTTCTTCTGCAGTGTGGTTCCACACTCCTGGCAGTGCAGCAGAACGGATAGGCTAGAACTCAGATCGTTGAAGGTACATCCATCTGGATTAATGGATAAACTAGCATTGTCATGTATTTGCAGAAGGCTAATCGTCTATACCAAAGGCTTTCTAATAGTCTGGGCAGTGAATTATGCCCATTTAACTTGGTAAGAACAGTTCAAAGAAACTTTGTTTTTTCATTGCAAAATGCTTAATTGTATTTGCCTGTGTTTATGTTGGGCTCCACTTGGGAGTACAGAGAGAATGCTGTTCAGAAGAAGCTTTTGGAAAGCAAGTATTTCCTTAGTCTTTGACTTTCTGAGAGGGATCAACGTCTCCACAGGCGGTGAGGGCTGGACTCTCAGCAATGTTTCTGCTGCACACTGCAGTCTCCTGACAGTCTGGCTTTGCATGTTCTCAATAAAACTAGGAAGAACTAATTCTTTTCTGGGCATGGAGAGTGTAGCGTTGGGTAGTGTTTGTGGAAGTGTGTTTGATCCATGATAATGTCAGAGAGAGGTTCAGGAGGAAGACTTGATGAAGGAACAGGCTGAAATATGCAATAAAGGAAATAAGAGAGAAGAAACCTTATTAGCAGTATTTTCTTTTTTCTAGCAGTATTGTTCATTTGACTATTTTTGTCATTTGACTCCTATTTTTTAAGTTCGAAGCCTGTAAAGTCATAATCTTATGACTAATGTGAAGCTCAAATTCTTCCCTATCTATGCTTTTCTTCAGGGAACTTTCAGTCTGATTTTTTTTTTCCGCGTTTTAAGAAAAGGAACGTGTGGTTAGAGTCCTATGTCACAGGGCATTAAACAAACCTATCTCTTGCTGTTAGAAAAGCACAGAATTAGAATGTTTTTTTTTTCTGAGCCCATTAATTATAAAACATTTGTGGATGCTGAGGGGTGAGAAAAGTAATCAAATATTCAGCAGCATCTGTTTTCTATTTATTGGGGACACACCTTCCAAGCAAATATGTGAGGCAGTGACAGAAAGCTTTTTTTATTCCTGGGTCCACAATCTCAGGCGCAGCACCCCGGAGGGAGGACTGAGCTCGTACTTCTGTGACTCCTATCACATCCACTCCATTGAACTGTCATTTCTAAGCCAGGCTTAGCTGCTGATGGGTTTATACGGACTGCTTAGCACGTAGCCACACTCTAAAGCAGCTTTCTATTCCTGCTGCTGGAGCACCTAACATGAACTCCTGGATAAACATTTTTATTTTAAGATGCTAAAACAGAAGTTTTAGCTCTGGAGAAAGAAGATGAGCAGTGGGATTGTCATTTCCCAGGCACTTATTAATTATCCAAGCATTTTAACACTGCAGACTTTTCTGTGATAACTTCTTGCTTCATTTGGCTGTACTGTGCTGTCTGGCCCCACCACTGACAGAGTAAGAAGGGGGCATGCATAGTTGGGTCCTCTGATGCTTCTTCATCTGATGGGAGGGTGAAGGGTAAGTAGTAAGGCACTTGGCTTTCTTTGTGCCTTTGATTAAATAACTGTGTTGGCACTCTGCTCCTCTGGTATGAAAGAGCACAGCTGTATTTCATACCATCTGATACTCTCCAGGCTTTGGGTTGAGCCAGGTGCTTAAACACACCTGACTTGATGTTAATGAGTGGCCTTACTGCCTTCAGGATTTCCTCCAACTGATACATGCTTAAACATGGGGCTGCACTGTGCCCTTGCTCAAGCTACTGACCCCCAGGTTAGCCAGCTATCTATAACTTCATTGTCATGACTGGTAGTAGACACCTTTGATTCTCCAGTGGGTGCAGACTGTCTTTGGCACTGACAAGCTGTCTAGGCTGTAAAACTCCTCTGAGCATTTTTCTGTTTTCTACTGACCTCCATTTATTTTGAATGCAAAGTTACCTGCAGCTTTGCCATATGTTCAGGTGGCTGCAGTTTTTATCTAAGAATCCTGTTTGTGTATGTAAGTAGATGTATATAATGTACATGCATATGTGTATGCTTGTTAGACTGTAAGAGACTTTATGTATGTGCATCTTCTGTGACAGCTTCTCTCTTTCTGGTAGGAAAAAGGAAAACGGGATAATGGTGTTTTGTAAATAAAGTCCTTTGTGTTTGAGCAGCCATGGGAATGGCATAGTCTGCAAAGTGTTCTTACATAGAATGGAATGTGCTAGAACCTGATTGTACAGTTTTTAGGTTCTATTTGGAGTCTGAAACTATTTTCTAATTGACTCAGATGCAAGTCAGGTTTTCCCAAAAGATTAATTCCTGTTTCAGAGCCTAAAAAGAGCTGGAGCTTTTGAAGTTCTCATATTTTCGGCAGAAGAATTTATTGCCAGACTAGCCCAGGTCCTCAAAGATATCAAAGTATTTCTCACCTGCTTCAAAATCTGAATAGGTACCCTTCTGTTAGAGCAGCTCCCGCTCACTGGATGTCAACTGTCTTGAGCTTTTTTCAAAAGCTGGTCTCTTATTTCAGTGCCTACTTAGAAATAAAGCTGTGCTGCAAGAGATGTCCTTCACTCACACAGAGGCAGAAGTACCATTTTGCACATTGGCTGTTTCTCTGCATACAAATGACTTCATCACAGTTTTGCAACATGGTTTTCTATATTACTGAATACTTAATAGCATTGTCTTCATTTTTTTTCCTTTGGTGCAAAGAAAACTCAAATCATAAACAGTAGGAAGCCAGACTCTGAATTATCTCTCTTTTGAAAATGAATTGGTAAAGAATACCTACTGAAAATGTGAGACCTTTGTGATTAATTCTTTGCAAAATCTATCTGAACTAAGGTAGATAAGCAAATTGCTTTGAAGGGCCATGAAATGTAGCTAGTCAGATATTCTATTTAAGTCAGTGTTACTTGTTATCTGTTCTTCCAGCTTCTCCATCCACTCATAAGAACTCAGTGAAAAATAGAGTGCTGGTTAAACTTAGTATGGCTCCACACCATGACAACTTGGTGGCAAAGCCAACCTCAGGTGTTTGTTGTGACCCATTTCACCTTCATACCACCATTTTCTTCCCCAAAACGTATATTGATATACTTGTTCTAATGCTATCAGACTGGCTACTAACTGTTTAAAAAGTTAGCACTGGAACAAGTTGCCCAGGGAAGTTGTGGAATCTCCATCCTTGTAGGTATCAAAAAGCCATCCAGACATAGTCCTGGGCAACAGGCTCTAAGCACCTCTGCTTGAACAGGGCCATTGGATCAGGTGACATCCAGAGGTCCCCTCCAACCTCAACCATTCTGTGACTCTGTCAAAAAAGAATTGGTGCTCTTTTCAAGCCAAACAACTTGAGTGACCCTGGTTAGAGGATTGTCTGACAGTCAGTTCTCTTGACACAACTGGTGGTACAGGGCAACACCTAATGTGAAACACCAACTACCAGTGAGCAGACACTGGTGCATGCAAGAACTTCTTAGTCCAACATTGTTGCTGAAGACATCAGTAAATGAATTTTAAAACTGCTGCCTCACCAACATGCTCAGATGTTCAATGCAACTGCATTTAGTTTCATATAACTGTACAACATGAAATAAATATAATGATGAATACATGTATGGATGCTCTTATGCAGGCTGTGGTTCAGGATTCCCAGAGGAAGTGGCTTAGCGCACCTCCTGAAACACTGTCTGGGAGAAAAACCATGAATGAGTTCTGAAAATTCTTGGTCGAAATCACCACTCTTAGGAAGGAAACACTTGCAAAAACTACTGTTTCTCATGAGTCTGAACCCGATTATTGTTCTAGTAGTCTTTTTGTCAAAGAAATAGGGTTAGGACCTAAAAATACTATTTCCCAGAAAGCTTGATGAGTGAAGGTGTATTCAGTGCTGAGAGAATAGGATGCACAAAGGAACTAGGCAGACCCAAGTTATCCCGTGATCTCAAAGAGCTGTCAATGCCATCAAACTGAGGCAGGTAAATAAATAAACAAGCATGTGTTGCATTAAATTCATGTTCAGTCTTTGACTGAAGCAGGGTCAACCAGAAGCTGTTGGATGTTACTGCTATTTCTCTAAAGGAGTAAGAGTCCTTCTCTGGAGACTCACGTTCCAGCATTTCAGCAGCAGCTTTGTGCATTGCATTCCTGTAGTGGGAATATCAAGTTTTGCTTGGCTGAGAACTGATGTGATTTCACCCAAGTTTGAGGTCCTTGATCACGACCTCAAACTTTTCTCCCTGGAGCAGTGGTGGTGTTGATTTTTTCCCTGTTCAGCCCCAGATGACTAACTTCGGATGCCTGGCACTCACTGTGTCCCAGCAACATTCCACTGCTCCCTTTCCACCCACAACAACCCAGTGCATGTCTGTACCCCTCTCTGCTGTGATGAGAATACGTGGTTGGTTTCCAGTGGATACATTGCTCAGACATCTCCCTTCTTTCTGGGCTACCATGAGTAATCTCTCTCAGACTTGATTTATACTGCTGAACTACCCACACTTGAAAAGATCCATTCATAAGCGCATGGAGAAACAGGACCAGGGATGGTTACAAGACAGACAGGTGCAAGGTACACTTTGCGAATACACAAATGCATATGTCCAGTCTGCTTGTTAGCTTTAGTCTTGGTTCTGCCATATTGAACTAGGGTAATTAAGATGTTGGCTACACAGTCACTGTCATTAGGTAAACCTGGGCTGCCGCAGAAAGTTGTCTCACCTGCTACTTTCCACTCCCATTGATTCTATGGAACTTAGCACAGATATTTGACAAGCTACATCTAAATTTATACCAGGGAAATGATCCGTTTTCAAACTAACCCCAAAAGGTAGCCAGGAAGATCTTGCCACAAGGTTAGTTCCCTCACATGATCTGTAGGAATCCCACTAGCACATGAGGGCTGGTGGAAAAGATCTAGGGTCAATGGCTGCAGAGATTTGTGCTAGGTTAAACCACAGCATTGACTGGCCTCAGGGCAGAGCCATCCTGATATCTTCAAAACTGAGGGCAGGGTGTGTTTGTTCAAGAGAACGTGTGGCTGTGCTATGCAGCATTGGATGGCAGAGGAGAAATTGCAAGTATATGCATTACAGAGGTTCTCTGAACACGGAGAATATCACAATCTCACAGCCGAGATCATGACTGCAGATAGCAGGAAACACTGAAAGACCAGCCTACTTCAGGAGGAAAAGTCTGTCCAGTGTTGTTACTACTGAAGAGTTGCAGAAGGGTCCCTCAAAACTGCTGTGTACTGCAAAACACAGTGCCCACCAAGGTGACTGCAGAAGGGCCTCACTAAAATGGGTAATGAGTTATATAGGCAAGTGAGTATGATCAGGGAGAGCTCATGTGCTCAGCTGGACCCTCCCTCCTTTGAGGGGTGTGCCATAGCTGGAAGAAATGGAAGCAAGAGGTGACCATGCACTAGGATATTTTCAGAGGTGTTGCAGTGAGTTTTGGGAAAGACAGAAGGGCATTTTTTTGGCTCTGCAAACCTTCAAAGTAGCTATGGTGCTGTACAAGAAGTTAAAGTCTTCACATCTGATATATATCCTGAAGATGCTGGCATCTGTCTGGGAAGCCAAATGGCAGATACTTTCTCTCTAGGCTTACTTGGTGTTAGCCTGTTTTAGATCAGAGCTGAGGTCTCCATTCTGCATCTACTGTAGATCAAGGTGTCTTTCTGTCATTCAGCAACAGTGGGTTCTCTTCTGCCTGTCTACAATTTTTAGTTGAAATCACTCAGTAACAAGCAAAAATCCTAGATCAGAAAGGAGACAAAAGGATAAATCCCTTTAGTCCTAGTTTAGGTGGGACTTGGAGATCTTTTAGTCAGTATCAGATTTGCCTCTAACTTGCACAAACAACATGCTCTGCCTTTGTCTCCAGTGTTCAGCTTCTGATCTGACAAATCAGATTTCCAGGGGAATTCTGCTTATTGCTTTATAGGTCCCCATTAAAGAACTGAAGATTAGGGCCAGGGATCTTAGGACAAAACATTCCTGGTTTCTACTGTGGGGCTAAGTATCTTCTCTCCTGTCACCTGCAGAAAGAAAGATTAATGAAAACCCTCAAGCACACCTTGTAAGGGGTGTACAGTAACCGTCCACAGAGACTTGTTTATTTGAGTGAATTTTGTAGCTGAACACTTCTTACCTGTTCTTCTGAACCTAACCTGTATGTCTTTCCTTGCTACCTGAAACATTTTTCATTTGGGTTTTTGAAAATTCAGAAATGTGAACTTTTTTATGGAAAGTGTGACTTTCCTTCCTCCTCTTCTTTCCCAGTTAAGGCAGCTGAAGGATATAAAGATTTATACCTCTTGTTTTGCACTTCCTTGAACTTTTCACACTTTTCAGAAAATGTGTTTTTTCAAAATATTTTCTTCTGCCCTAGAAATAACACAGTCCCCTCTCCCCCCACATAAAGGAATAGAAGAATAAAAAGGAAAAGGAATAGAGAACAAGAAAGCAGTAGTACTCTGTGAGAATCTAAATACTAAATATCATTCATCCTTTTCACCCATGAACAGAAAGGGAAAAGGAAGGGAAGAAGATGAGAATAAAACGCCTGCCTTTTAGAAAGGGAATGAAGAGATTTTATAATCACAAGTTTCCAGCATTTTTTTAAAATGCCTCTTGTTTGCAGAATATGCTGTCAAACTCCTTAAAAATAGTTATTATTGGGCTGCCTGGAGACAATGCATTCTGACGTTTGTTTGAAATTTACACCATTCGATAGACAGAAGGGACCAATGTTCCTTAGGAAAAGGGAATTCCCTCCTCATCGCCAGCATGTTTGGCGTGGGCAATACCTTCACACTTTTTGGCAGGCAGTATTGTGCCTCAGCCTTCAGGTCTCTTTTCAGATCAATTTTGTAAGATAAAAGCACATAAGCCTTTCGTGGAATTTTTCAGAAGTTGTACAGAAGCAGTGGAAGAGGTATGAGCCTGGTCATAGCTTTTCTGGTGATTTCCTTCCCCAGTTGTAAACACCTGTCACATACATGTATTATGCACATTAACATATTGAAGTTTGAGCTTCACAGGCCATTTCAGGCAACAAAACCACTGAGGCTTGATGAACTAAAGCTGTGCTGAAACACACCTTTTAGTTATTACAGCTTCTTTTGCAAAAAGACATGTTGTGAAAGCTGCCTCCCTCATTTGGCAGAATCTTTCTCTTCATTTCTGTATAAATACTGGTGGGAAATGCATCAGGCAGACCTTTAATGAAATGCACGAAATATTAATAATTTTTCATAAAGTCTGTTGTGTACTGCGTATCGCTTTTTTCCTGATTTTGTTGTTTTTGTAATGTTTAGTACATGCAGTAAATCCAAGAAGTGTTACTGAAGACACTCACCTTTTTCAGCTCTGTGTGTGTTTTTGTTAACTGAAATATTAATGAACATATAGCTGGTGTCCTGGGCAACAGGATCATGGCATAAATCACATTTCTAAATCAAAGAGCTCATAAAGACACATTCACATCATCAAATGTCATCATTGTGTATGTGTGCTATTGACAGTTGTACAGTACCAGAGACACTTCTTGCTTTTGCCAGCTGAAAGAAAAAAAGCATGGTTGCAGGCTTGCTGTGTCTTGAAAAAAGAGGGATTTTCAGTCACAGAATGAGTTTCTAAGCCACCAGGTGTATTCCAGTTCTGTTTCGTTGAAGAATGGAATCTGACTTCTAAGAAGAAAAGGGAGACCTGCTGGAGTGCAGGTCTGGGGAGAGGGACCTGCGAGTGCTGGTGGACAACAGGTTGACCATGAGCCAGCAGTGTGCCCTGGCTGCCAAGAAAGCCAATGGGATCCTGGGGTGCATCAAGAAGAGTGTGGCCAGCAGGACGAGGGAGGTTCTCCTTCCCCTCTACACTGCCCTAGTGAGGCCCCAACTGGAGTACTGTGTCCTGTTCTGGGCTCCCCAGTTCAAGAAAGTTGAGGAGCTACTGGAGAGAGTCCAGGGGAGGGCTACGAGGATGGTGAGGGGGCTGGAGCATCTGTCCTATGAGGAAAGGCTGAAGGACCTGGGCTTGTTCAGCCTGAAGAAGAGAAAGCTGCGAGGGGACCTAATAAATGCTTATAAATATCTGAAGGGTGGGTGTCAGGAGGATGTGGCCAAACTCTTTTCAGTGGTGCCCAGTGACAGGACAAGAGGCAATGGGCACAAACTGAGGCACAGGAAGTTCCGTCTGAACATGAGGAAGAACTTCTTCCCTCTGAGGGTGACGGAGCACTGGAACAGGCTGCCCAGGGAGGTTGTGGAGTCTCCTTCTCTGGAGATATTCAAGACCTGCCTGCACAAGGTCCTGTGCAGCCTGCTGTAGGTGACCCTGCTTCGGCAGGAGGGTTGAACTAGATGACCCACAGAGGTCCCTTCCAACCCCTACCATTCTGTGATTCTGTGATTCAGTGATTCTGTGATTCTGTGAAATGGTGAATGACCCTCACTTGCTTCTGGTTCTTTATTGTCCTTTCTCTGCTCATCTCCAGTGCACTAAACAACGGTGTTGCAGAATGTAGTGATGCCATGAAAAGCTGGGGAAGACTCAATAGTGGGCAGACTATTAAGCAGGTATTCTTCATTACGGCGCGGGGCACACAGGGGATCTCTCCTCCAAACGTGCACGCCAAACACCCTGTCATTTCAGGTTAAATACAATCACAATGTACATATTCATTATATTTCCAAGAAATGCTTAGCCTTATTAATGAATTTTCCAAGGACTAATTAGCATATGTTAACTTCTTTCACGCATGTCTGTTAGCGTCCTCGGGTGGTCTTTGGGTGTCCTAACATGAAGGTTCATACTCCTCATCACAATGCCCGCTGATTGGCCTTTGTTTCTGCGCAAACTCCATTCTAAAATCAGTATACCATGTCCTTCCAGGTAGTTTTTCTCTGGTCTTCTTGCCCTTTTGGTGCCTCTTTATCTCTGTAACTTGGTGCATCTGCTCTCCCAAGGCCGAGTTGTCTGGAGTAGAATTATTTAGGAATCTCTCTGTCTTAGAGCTGTCCTGTCCCCCTCAAAACAGCAAGTCGAGTTTGTCTAAGTAGTGTTATTTAGGAACCAATTTCTTTTAGAGCTTTCCTGTCTTCTCAAAACAGCAAGGATCTACTTTTGTTTAATTACAATCACTCTAGTAAGTGGAAATTTTACATTTACAGGTATCAAATCCCTGCTTTTCTGTAGGGAGGGGAATGAAATTCTGGATAAAAAGTTGTGAACAGCTGTAGTCTATGGAAGTCAGTCCCCATGTAGACTAAAATTCCTCTTACAGCAATTGTACAGTCTTGTCACAAGCAGAAAATAAAGGTGTTCTAAAAAACCCAGAGTGTAATTTTGCCCTCATTTTCAGGGATTTTTTACCACTCACTGTATCAAGGCCTGAAATTCCCCTGACAAACTCATTTCAGTTATCACTGAGGTAAAAAAATGTCATTACTCCCTCTGTGTATAGGACGACTGGACCCATGGCTGAGAAGACAGCAATCTACGCAACTGTTCTAAAATATTTAATTCTCTCCATATTGGAATTGACTGTGTCTGAAGAGTTAAGAGGAGATTTTGAACCACTGGCTGTACAAAGGTCAGCTCAACTACACCAAGGAGCTTGGAGTATCACATCTAACCAGGGGTTGAATTGGTTGTACAGAGGTTAAACCACTGTGGGATAAGCACCTCGAGAAGATATTGTAATGTTGTACTAGTGAGGGTGAAAAAAGATCTGCTGGGAGTGAGCACTCGTGGTGCACGCGGCGTGCCAGTGAGACTGCTGGCAGGCTGGAATATAAAGGTCTCCTTCTGCTCTGTGGAAATGAGTTAATATTATTTTCACAGGAAGGCTAGTTGAAACAGTGAAGTCTTCTGTATGATTTCAAGTTATGCTGCATGAAATGATGCTAAGGGCACAACTCCAGATCCTGTTGTTTCAGGGAGTCTCTCCAAGCTCTTCTGCTGCTTAGTTAAATGCTGTCATTGAACAAAGGGAGAGCTGTTTTTCATGGTATGAATGAGTGTAGCATATGGCATAGCAGAACACAAGGTTGTGAGATTTGCTTGTTTCCAAACTACGTATACCAGCATTGTTTTTTTTCCTCTTCAACATCAGGTAGCCAGTCTGCTAAACTCACCTTTGTGGTTATGAGAAATTGGTATTAATTCACTCGTAATTTACAGTATAGCTCTCCTAAATTTACATGGATACTAAGTTGTGGCAATACTCATACACTGAACCCCCGGAAGTGATGGAATATAGTCCTTTTGAGCAAAATATGTCATGAAAGCATGCCAACTACATGTTGTGATCAATCTGGTTAGACCCCAGACAGCGAACTAATAGTATTACTATAATACCGTTTTGAAGATAGAAAAACAAACTAGAGACAGTTCTCATTTTTATTCAGGATGTAAGGTGCACTTAAAAATTAACATGTCTGACGTTTGTCTCTCTGGAATTTCTGTTGCAGGTGAAAGAAAATACATTATAAGATACATGAAGAGTGCAAAAATGCGAAGGTGAAGGACTCAGTGAAATAAAGAGGTACAATCTTATTAAGGACAACCCTGTTTCATCCCTGCACTTTAGCTACATATACCAATTTATAAGCAAAGCACAGAGGGTAGGACATACTGAAGGTTCTGTGGACAACAGTGTCATGTTAATTTGGCAGAAAATAAACCCCCTGCTTTCTAACGCTCTTCACCGAAGTGAGAGGCTAGATGCGGCTAGGTTTAAATTCTGAGTGATGTCCAATTTGCCACTACCAGTCCAGTCGCGTTTAATATGTATATTTAACTATCATGATCCTGGATACACTAATAGCAGTCTGCACCTTCAGTCCAGTCGTGCTCATGAACTGGCACGGCCGCTTTTGGTTGCATTCAGTGAGAAACTGTGGCAACTGGCTACTTACGTAGTGCAGTTTTATCTGTGCAACAGGTATATAGGTTTTTTGAATTGCCGGTGATGGTGACTGTCTGCAAGAAAGCACGTGCAAATATAAAATGCGTGAAAAGGTTATAAATAATACAGCCTGGCTATAAACATTAGGGAGTAACTATTCCCGAGGAAAGCGCTTAGCTTGAGTCTCACCCAAGGTGTCCCAAGGCGGGGAGAAGCAAGGCTCAGCCCGTTGGCCAATCCCAGCTGTCGGAGGCAGTCTGAGGTGGAGTTTCCCTTGACTTGCTCACGGTGTTATCTTCTTTTTCTCCGAAGATCTACGGTGTTATGTTCTCCTCAGAAAATCCCCCATTTCCCTGGCTATTTTTATATCCTTTCTACCTTTAAGGTGGAGTTTGAGTGACTGTAGTCATACATACTTTTTAGCATAACTGGTGTAAAATATTCTCGCTTCACATTTAAAGGTATAGTTTATGAAAAATCGAGAGCGCAGACTCAAAGAGTGGTGGTCGCACCTCGGAGGCGGGTAGCCTTTGGGATGGAGGTGTGTTTTGGTATTAAAATGATATTAAAACGAGCAAAGTTCACGAGAGGATAGCACTTTGGGAAGGTTTCAAAATCCTGTTGGCTCAGGGGGCCAGATGAGCTGCTTATCAGTTCTAGAGAACCATTTCTTCCCGCTTTATCATCACGGAGCAGGGCCACGGAGTCTTCACTCCGTTCCATCCTCTATGGTACATTGCAGGGAGTTGCTGTGTTAGTGGATTCCTCACATGCCTGCTGCAGCTGTGTCCCATCCTCAGAGCTCCTTTTGATTTCATGCTTTTCCTCAATGGGTGAACATTGCTACGTTTTTCACATAAACCTTAATTTTCAGATGTAAAACCTTAATTTTACTAATAATTCCACAAACAGTAACAATGAGAATGCCTACTAAATCACTAGAGCACAAAACCATACTGGTGACTTCAAAACAACCGGTTTGCAAATGTTGCTGTACTGTATGCACATGCACACTGTCCTTCATTGGGTGTAACAGTACTTTCATTTCATTCAAATGGCCTGGCCCAAATGTAAATGTTATCGTATATTGCCACATTTTGATATTATTGTACTAAACCAAACACCAACTAAATGGTCATGAGCTTGAAAGTGAGTATTTCACCCTATAAAATGGTTAAAGACAAGATATGATTCTCCTTAAATTAAATTGGACGCTACTCTACTAAAAGCTCCTATAAGGAAAGGAATTTGCGAAGCGTTTTGTCAAACTATTAAAACTAATAAAATGATAATATTTTGGTAAAATATGGCTAAAACTTATTTTTCATACCCATATAATCTTTGAAGTGCACTAAATTTGAAGTAAGGATTTCCACTTGAAGGTGATGTGGAAGCAGTTAAATGAGCTCTATAACTATATATGGCTGAAATCAGTTGTTTTACTACTGCTTTCATCACAGAAATAGTAACTCATGATTAGAATGCTTTATGGGTACATGGAAAGTATGTGATTACTCAGCAGTAGATGTCCTATATGGCTTCAGGCACATTTTTTAGGTCATTTCTGTTGCCAGAAAAAATGAGAGGTAACTCCCGCAAATTCACGATCTTAGTGAGGATTCTTCATGAAGAAAAAGCTGTGGAGTTTTTAACTACAGCATGTTTACACGGGGTTTCTCATGGTAATTGATTTATCCTGGGTAAGCTTATCTATGCCTTGTCTCCATTTGTTCACAACAGCATCACTTTCTCTTTGTTATTTATGCCAGACTGATATGTCACTACACAAAAATGTCCTCCTTTATAATCCAGTGAAAGGACATTTTCCATTTTATTCCCTTTTGGTAGTATATGCTTATTTTTATCACAACAAATGTGATGGTATTTTCAGAAATTAAAGACCGCTGTGACTGTTAGGCAAAACATGTTGTTCACTTTGGGCATGAGCGGTGTATTCATGAAAATTTCAACCAGTGATCTAATTTCACCTGGGTATATGTAGGAAAGCAGATATAATGTTTTGATCAGCATTGTTTATGGGTAAAAGACAAACCTGACAATGATTTCCACCTGCTTCTGCTGTTGCATTTCTGTGGATGGTAGGCCATTTCCTACGTACAGGCCCTGGAAGTTGTTGCTTTATTTTTATTACAATATTCATATCTGTTCCAGTTAGAACTATATGTTTATGTTGCCTGGTGTACGTAGGTTCTTTAAGACACTACTATAGGATGCAGATGGTTGAAGACTGTATCCTATCCCTAAAATCAGCGGGGATTTTAGGCCTGGGATAGAGTGTCCACCTGTATGGCCCTACACCCCATCCCATCCCTGTAGCTCTGTGGCCCATTTAGCTATCTTCCTCTCATCCTGGTTCCAGTGTGTGAAGTTGCCTTCACCCCTCAAATCCCCTCCAAAATAACATTAGCTGTCAGTCAGACCATTTTCCTGGTCTGATCCATGCCTCGACCTCACAAGCATTTGGGACTGTGTGAAAAAGAGAGGTGGCATGTAGGGTGGCTCTCACTCTGCTTGGTTGGAGGAGGCATCACCTGATGCAATGGCCAGGTGATGGGTCTCCCCACCAAGGGTTTGCAGAGGGACTTCCCTTCTCCAGCACCTCTACAGGCCCCCCAACTCTAACTGCACTAAATCTTTGGCTTCCTCAGGAGTCATGCAGTAAGGCAGTTCAGAAAGTTCATCCAGCTTGTTTTATTCTTTTTGCTTTTTTGTTTGTTTGAAGTGAGCTGAGCTCTTGTTTCTTCCAACGGGCTCAACACACCATTGTATAAGCATCACAGCCCGTGCAAGAGCATGTCTCTGACTGAGACCAGCCTGTGGGAAAATGGACCTGTGTCCTGTTACAATAACTGCATGCGGATACCCACACCCAGTGAAAAGTGAGATAATATATTTAAAAGCACATATTGTTTTTTCTATGCAATTCATAATGACGTTTTTTTTTATTGTCATACGAAGGCAGAAATATTAGCATACATAAAAGAACATTGTATTTACTGAGCCATGAAGGCTCTGCACATGAATATAGAATACTATAAGAGTGTAATAATCATGCTCTGCACCTAAGCTGAACAGTAAGTGCGGCTGGAGAAGAAAAAAGTACACTGTCCAGTGTTTGTGTGGACTCTTGGAAACCTCTTCTAGTATTTTTTTAAGGTGTTGGCTTTGTAGTTGGCAAATGATGTTGTAATTTACAGTTAAGTTTAATTTGCATAAGAGTACACCATTGTTGTAAAGAATACCAGTCATCTTGCTGAATTCCTGATTTAGAACTAATTGCAGATTTATGAATCACACTTCCGTTTTTCAGATCCTTATGTTCATCTATGTTCACGAAAGTCAATTGAAAAGGAAAATAGAATCAAATCTCCTCTGTATCACAATTTTTTAAAATATTAAACTTCTGCTTTTAAAACTCTTCACATGGGTAGTCACAGCATGCCCTAAAAACAGTGACTGAAATAAAATGAAAACAGCACACCAGCCATGTCATATCTTGGTATGTTTTTCTTTTAGTACCAGAGATTCTGTGCAATAAATGACAGCTGAAGATTTGGCTGCGGTCTTAAATTTTGAAATACATTACATCCTCCAGAAGCACCAGGAATCTTATGCTGGTAGGATGGATCAAAACTATCATTTGTGTTACTGTGTCCAGTTTGGCAAAGGCTGTGAGTAACATATTGGAATGACAGGGAACAGAATAAGAAAACACAAAATTCTAGTGTTGCAGAGGTGTTAGCACCAGGACCCAGGTCCAAGCTCTTGCAGAATTTGCTAAGAGTTTTTTAACAGATTCTTAGCTACTCAGAACCTAGTTCACTGCAAACAAGGTCCTCTGCTGGTGACCACTGCTTTGCCAAGTCCAGCACAGTGCTATGAGTTTACTGCAGCTATGCACTTTGCTATCTGTACTCAGAGAGTGGGATACTCAACTGCTGTACCGAAGTATAAATGTTATACTCTGGAGGAGGTATAACCTACATGCAAAAAGCCAGTACCATGGCCAGTCAAGCGAGAAGACCTGTGTCTACTTGTGCGGTTGTAGGTGGTTGCATCTTCCTCAAAAAGCAGACTTGCCTGGGTAAACCGTTCAGGTTTTCCATGCACGGACAACTGGCATGATCAATATCCCAATGCCTGACGCAGATTTGCTACTTGGTCTCTACGAGCACAGGGAGCATGCCACGTGGGACACCACCGGCACCCAAGACCGGTGCCACTTGACTTTTGCCCAGAAAAGCTCCCATTCACCTCCCTGGAGGTTGAGCTCTGTCCCACTGAGTCAGATGAATCTGTGAATCTGAAAGAAAGGGAAGCCATACATACAGCCCTGCTTTTTAGTTTGTGTTTTCTGAGTTCAGGAGTGGTCTTTCCTGGAGTGGAACAGGGCCACAGATTTTCAGCAAAAGCACCTTTCTGCTGAAGACGGCTGGAGGAGTGGGGTTAAACCCATCACGTAGTTGTCATTTACAGGCACGTCTTGCTATCATGAGACGTGCCAGTGAGCAGTGACTGACCTGGAGAAGCCATCATTCTCTAGTTTTTTGTCAACAGGCTGGGTTTCTGGTCGGTGCAAACTGGGATTTTTCATTGACTCCACTGGAATAATGTAGTAAAACATCACAAGAAAATCTGTCCCCAACTTCTCAGTTGTTTTATATCCTAGCCAGTAAAATTGGAGTGCAATTGCATGACAGCACTGTCCAGTTTAACTGTAAAGTCTGTTGCATAGTCTTATTTTCAGTGTTAAGTAGCTACAAACACTGTTTCCATTTCTGTACCTGACCAATGCTTGTTTCTGTCATGTCAGCCCATCCTTGGTTAGTTTGTTATGACTTTTTACCTTCACTGGGTGGAAAGGGAGAAATCTGGACTTAATAAAAAAGACCGGAAATGTTGACCTTCCCCTCAGCCTTATTCTGCAGGGGAAACTAAGAGATCAGGACTGAGTACTTCTTGCCTGATACAGACTCATCCTCCAGAAAACCCAGTGTTTTTCCCACTCCAGTAAATTCTCTGTTCTGTGGAAGTGTGCTGGATATTTCCTTCCTGGCTCACATGTTAGTCTGATAAAGCTGGTCCCCCCTGGCAATTCTGAATAACTAATAGCTAGCCGCTCATCATTTTGTGGACAGTGACTAGCAATTCAAGTGTTTCAGCACAGCATATCAACAGCCACCTATACTAGGGTAAAAGCAGAAATAACGAGAACATTTCTGGGGTTGCTTGGGTGCCATGAAACAGGAAGGCTGTGTGCAACCAGTAACCACCAGGTCTTAAAGCCATTGCTTAAACAGTTAAATTAGGTGACATTCAGGACACCACGGCACAAAATGTTCATGGACTGCAGCAGCTATGTGGTCTGCGGAATAGATGCAGATGCCATGACACCTGCAGGCCCAGAGCAGGCTGGAAGAGCCACAGGGGCTTGTGCAGAGCATATGCCTCCATCCCACAGCCTGCCTGTGCTGGGCGTCTCAGGGGCTGGCCACCTCCAGATGTGGGCCAGGACACTGGCTGGAGTGCATGGGCAAGCTACCGGGAAAGGATTGTAGGCTACCACAAGTTCACAGTGGTAAATATCTGGGTAAATAGAAATATATTCAGCTAAATTTTGACTTGGAAAAAATTCCTAGTCTCCAGGTGAGCATGTTCTTTACTAGAGAAAAAGCTGAAATACCAAGTTATTTTAAAAATGCTTGCATTTGTGCTCAATTAAGTTGCATAACGGGTTTTTTAAAATAATGTGTTTAGAAATTCTGTGTGCTGTTATTTGCAGACTGCTGCAAGAAGGTCCTGGTTGTCTGATATTTAATTATTCAAAAGTATACAATGAATTATTTCTGTACTGGGTTTCTGGCAGCTTATTCTCAGTCTTTAATATTCATATGGAGATTGGATGATTTTAATTGAATGCCTGTGGCCTATGTCCTGCTCTATGCTTCTGTCCTTTGATTATATAAACTCCTGCACTTGTACATTCAGAATTAGTTTTTTGTGATTCTTTTTAAAAGATCTTGTTTATTTGGAAACTTTTGCCTGTGAACAAGTTCATTAGCACACCATGGAAAATAAAATAGGTAGTGTACTAAGATGACAAACTTACCTGAAAATTATCTTTTTTCCTATTCTAAGCAAATACTCTCAAGCATTTCTATTCTAAAGGAATTCAGTCAAGATTTTTGTGGAATTAGGAAAGTAACATGATTACTGAGAAAAGGCTAGAACTCTGCTGGGGTGTTTTGTAGAGAAAAATCTTAAAATTTTCAGACTGGATTTCTTTTTCAGTGGCCACCACTCAGAATTGGCTCCCCTCCAAGATGCTGAGTGCACAATTCAGTATGCATAACAAGCATCCATCTTGCAATGTGTATGTATAACAGATTAAATGATAGCTATTGAAAGTACAGTGAGGGAAGTTCAAAGGCTTCACAAGACTCATTTGCTGCTCTTTGAGCAAAAACACCCAGGGACAGAAATGTGGTGGGTAGCCAGAGCAAAGACTGCCATGCCTACAATGATAAATGCTCAGACTGTACCTCACAGAAGACCAAACAAAGAGGTTGAAGAAAGCAAACACACTGGGTCACTCCTTCCTTTCTCATTATTTTCATCTATTCTGATTCACCCATCTCCCAGGCAGTGTGCTAGCTCTGAGAGAAACCTAGAACAGATAGCGTGTGGTGTGCACCCTCCCCTTCCCTTTGCTGACCTTGTCTTCTTCATTCATGCCCTCTTTGAGGCACTCCCAAACATACTACAGAACCATTAAAAAATGTCTTTTATTTGAGCCTGAGTATGCCCTTACTCTGGAGGCTATGAAACTCTCAGGCCAAGGAGAGGAGTCAGCTCTGGGTAATCATGGATTAGTTTTTCCTTTTTCCTACCAAGGCATTTTGCTTCTGAATGCCAGCTCTGGATGTACCTATTCCCACAAGTTTCGTATCAGATTCTGCTACTGAACATAGTAGCATTTTTCTCTGATGATGGTGTCTGTCTGATGAGGTAAGCATATCACTGAGTAGCCAGTAACATGGGTTACGGTGCAGTAAGGTGTGTAATCCCCTCTCCAGAGCAGTCATTACTACAGGGCAGAGCATTTCTCTGCTCACAGCTGTCTGAAAAAGAGCTGCTGCTTTTGGAGGCAGGTCAGTGTCCCAGCCCTTCTTTCCAGCAAAACAGGGCCTTCCGGGACTCTTGCCGTGCTCCCTTTGTGTCAGGTTGTCCTTAACGTCCAATCCTATGTCCAGCAGGCCATGGCAGAGTTGAGACTGCAGAGCTTCTGCACACAGAAAAGCAAGGTACTTTGCTCTAAACCCAAGCTCGTAGCCTGCTATGGATTCTGCAGGTGAGTCAGTCTCAGACCAAAGCACAATCCAATTATGTCCGCCTCAGGTTGTAATGGCTGTGTGAAGCACATGAGTTATGGTGTGGTTCCGACAGCAAATTTGCTTACAGCTTGATTAGCTCGCTGCAAAACAGCCAGATGTTTGGGGGTAGGATATTCAGTCTGAATTTGAAGCTATCCTGTAGGCTAGGTTGGGATGGGATTCTCCTCTGCTTCCTTTCAGGAACTTGCTAGAGACGAGAGTCTTGTATCTTTACACACATGGGAGTACTCCACAGAGGTGCAGACCTTTTGCTCCCCACAACCACTATCACACAGTGATTTTAGACATTTGCACAATGTGCTTCAGGGCAGACACTTGAAGAGATGTTGGTCTGGGTGAATTCTTCCCATTCTCTCTCCACATCCCACTCCAGCAATAATTGCATTGGTAAAACACATGCAGTTTTCATTCTTTATACTACAGAAATAGATTTACTGTCACGTGCACTGCAAAAAATGCCTCTGATGATAGTGTCTGACCATAACTTCTGTGCAGACAAATGCTTTTTGCTTCAGCCACTGCTGCCTGGTCCAGTGCCCACCAAACTACTGTGTGCTTTCCTACTCTAATGAGCATCTGCTCAATCTCTGCTGAATTGCTCTTCTTTGCTCTTCCAGTGATAGGTACTGAATTGATTCTGAGGAATAGCAAGAAGAGGAATTTGTCCAGAAATCTTTTTCTGTGTTTGAAAGAAGTAGCCTAGCATTTTTAGCATGTGAATAAGAGATCATTCAGAGGAAAAATCATCCCTTCTGGACACAAATTTCAAATTTTGCAGTGTGTTGTATCTCCACAGACAGTAAAAAAGAAGCTATTGCTTAAGTTTACATGCATTTTGATAACTTTTATTTTCAGTTTTTATTTTTCTTGTGACTCTACTGTCTTATTTTATTTTCAACTTTTTTATGCCCTGATAGGTGACTTTTCTTCCTTTGGAAGGATTTTATTTTTAACTGCTTTCATCCTATCATTAAAAAGTTGAGTTTTTATCCAGATTGTACTTCTCACTGATCTTGTGTTTTCTCCCACTCCCAAATTCTTATTAACTTTTTGTCATGTCAGAACGAAAAATTATTACACACTTTGAGGGATGTTGGATGAAATAAATGACACATACAGCATAGCTGTTTGCTCAGCAGAAGCAGCAGCATTATTATTTGTGGTGGGAGCAAAATTCTTCTCCCACCATAGCTGGAATAGGTACTGCCTGAAAAGAGATTGGAAATGTTGTATCATTCCACATACAGAAGTATGAGGCGAAGTGGAAGAGGGAGAGGAGGAACCCCCTTCCAATACATGTAACCTTCAGCTGTTCTCTGTCCTTCCTTACACTCTGCTGCGCTGTAATAATGCTGTTATTGGTGTCAGCTGTCCCACTAGATGGTTTAAACCGCTCTCAGCTTTTTCTTGCTTTTTCTGTGTGCCATTTCTCTGGAGGCATTTCACTTTAAATTGTTTAATCAAAACTTAGATTCTCTCCTGATGTTGTGATAGTTTCACTCTCAGCTGGTGGTACTGAAATCGATCTTTCCAGGGTAGCAGTCTTTGCCTTAAAGTTGCCAGGCAATTAGCTCACTCCAAAGTTAGCTGTTACCCTCTGCTATTCCGAATTATTCCTTACACTGTGATGTGACAGTGCCTTAACAGAGCCCTTTCTTTGTGCTGCAGTATTTTGTGATGGCCCTCATGCAAAGCACAGGATTCCCACCACTGCTTCCCCCTGCCCTTCCACCAGAGCGACTGAGCTCGCAAGTGTGTAACTGAACATTGTATCCTTCCTCAAAATCAATCACTCTCTTCAGATTCCTCCCCTCTTCAGCCATCATTCCTACTTTTCCAGATCTTGTCTGACTTAGCACTGTCTGCTGTGCAGTGACATGTTCACCTCTTTCTCAATGCAGTCAGCTCTGACACGCACTTGTCTGTCTCTCAGCAGAGAGATCATGAAGCACTAGGATCTGAAAGGAATCTCAACTTTCAGTAGCGTCATTTAGGGGTCCTGTGCCATGCCACCGAGGCATCTCAACCAGGGACTGCTGGCGTCCAGCTGCTCCTCCAAAATGATATGGGTCTTGTGTTTGCCAGATGGAGATGGGGACCTGGGGTAATACAGAGAAACTGATATGTCACCGGTGCCCACCCTTAGGTAGCTGAATCAAAACATCAGAACTTGTGAGCATGACTTAGTTGCACTCCAGAGGTTCAGACATCAAAAGAAAAATCTTGCGTCTCTTCTTCATGAGATGCTATGATTTGTTTTTGTACCTGAACCCTGACCTGCAGTGAGCTTCTCCAGCCTGGATTCCACGTAGGTGTGTGGATGTGAGCACTTATATCCATGCTTGTTGTGTAACCCAGGCATGAGATGCAAAAAGCTTACAGCTGTCTCAATAGACATTGAAGAAAACTGTTTGACCGCCTGATTTCTCCCAGAGGAAGGATATCTCCTTTTTTTGCTTCCCAGTCAGAAAAGGCTTAGTTGGGAGGGTCTCTTTTAGTTGGGAGAGCTTACCTGGAGTCCACAATAAACACCTTGGAGTGCATACCTAGTGAGCTTCTTTCTGAATCAGAGGGGGCAGATTCTCTCCTGCTGTGCCTGCAGTAGGCACTTCAGCAAACATTAACTTTTTTTTCTCCTTTTGGGGCTAGATACCTAGGTGACATTTATCAACAGCAGGTGTAAGGCAGCAGTTGCTTAGTGTTACTGTCCTGCTCCAGGTGGCGTGCAGACTTTGATGCCAGAGGACAACGTGGCTTTCTAAATGGAAGAATACTGATGACTTAACTGTTCCCCTCTCCGTGAATAAAATCTTCTACTTTCCCTTTGCAAAAGAGAAACATGATGTTTGTTCTTTGATTTGTTTTCATCTGTTTACTAATTCACCCACTTAATCCAAGTAATCTCCTTGCTGTCCTGACGTAAGGATAGTTTATTAATGCCTTTAAATGAGTAATCGCTACTTGACTATTTTTTTGTTTCTTTTCTATATAGAGTGTGTAAGACAGGGCTAGTTGAAGTGTATAATTCTGATGGTTATTTTGAAGACTTTCTTGTGACTTATGAATTGTCTTCCAGATTAAATATTGTTGACTGATAGTTTTCTGACTACACTTCGCTAGAATTAAAACTCATTGGGTTTCATATCTGGTCATTTGAAAATCGTAAATTTACTGAAAAAAACTAATACGTCTTGACTGAAAGTTGAGATCATGTTCTTTGTATTAACAGCAGGTTTTAGGTGAATGTGTTATGTGAAGAATTTGTGAGGGTGACTCAATGAAAAACAAAAAAGCAGCTTGACATGTATGACAATCAGCGTAATGAGCTGAGTTTCATGGCAGGAGAAAACATCCTTGCATAGGGTGTCTTAAGGGGAATTTAAAAACTCCAAAAAAAGAAAGGTGCAAAAACCGCTTGTAACAACAACCAGCCAAACATTTGAAAGGAAAACTAAAACTGAAGCCACTTTGTGTTGCAAGTTAAGCATTTCTCTGGTAGATGGGGTTAGGAAAAAATTTTGTAACAGAAACTTTATGTAGGTACCCACTTTAAGCTCAGGCACAACTCAGGCTTCTCTCCTATTTATGCCTCTGGCTGCTGAAAGGCAGCACTTCCACTTCTGGACTGCGTGACAATTTGTATATACCCATACCTGAGGTATTTCCATAGATCTATTTTGTTTTCAACTTCATTCAAAGAACATTCTTGATGCCTTCTCACTCAACCTCTTCTTCCAAAATTTGAGGAAGAACCCGATGGCTTCAACAGCAAAATAGCTCCTAGCAGCCTGAAATTGACTTGCTATGAGCATGCATGGAGTCACCAAATAAGACATCTCAAAATAAAAATTTCGTTGTAGAGAATGTTTGGACAGCTTTGCAGCTGGTTGATATATGTGATGAAATAAAACTGCATTGAATTTTTTATATGGGGTTTTGTTTTCAAAAGTTTATCAGCTCCTGTTGATAATTGCTTTCTACTTTAAGGATCTATTTTAAGACTGAACTAGTGAAGTTCCATGTTGCATTTTCCGAAATTTCTGTCAGCAGACATTTTTTGTCCTGTTCTTTCACATTGCTTTAGGCAGTCTGAGCACTTGCAGATGCCCAGTGCAACTCCAAGATCTGTGTTGCCAAATGAACTCATTGGGGTGCCTTGAACTTCCCTAGCTGCTGCAAAAAATTACAAAGAGTAATGGGTACAGTGAAGAAACAAGCATAAAGGGTTGCCGCTTTCATGGAAAAGTTGTTGATGAGGACATATCACTTGAATCTTAGAAGCTGATTTTCTGACAGATACTCCCACACTTTGTGGGCAGAACTGTCACAGGCAGATCTAAATTAAGATTTTTTTTTGAGAATAATGAAATTTCATCCCTTCCTTTCTTCTGAAATTATAAGTGTAACTAGTATTTCATATTGGATGCGCTAACCTTGGAAGGTTATAATGTTGTATCTTCCCTCCCATAAGACAAATAGCAAGATCAGTCTCCCCACCTCTTTGCTAGTTTGGAGCAATAATGATCCTAGACACTTTGTGCTTGGCACATTACGACAAAGTGAAAATCCCATTACATCTGAAAGGACCTGTCCTGGTTTTGGCTGGGTTAGGGTTAATTTTCCTCCCAGTAGCTGCTGTATTTTGGATTTAGTATGAGATGAATGTAGATAACACTGATGTTTTCAGTTGTTTCTATGAAATCAAAGACTTTTTTCCAGTTTCTCATATTCAGCTCATGAGTGGGTGTGCAGGAGCTGGGAGGGAGCACAGCCAGGAAGGGAGCCAGGCTGGCCAATGGAAATATTCCATACCATAAACATCATGCTCAGTTTGTGAATGGGGGTTGACTGGGGGCATGAATCTGCTTTCTCTTGTTTCCATGAGTTTGAATCCTCTCTTGTCCAGGAGTTCAAACTTTTCCAGGAGTTTGAACTTTTCTGGGAGTTTGCACTTTTCCAGAAGTTTTGTGAAATTCTCAAAAATTCACAGGCTTGGCATTCCGCGATCGCTGCTGGGGTGCTGGCTTTGGATTGGTCATTGGGTGGTGAGAAAAATTGTATTGTATATAGTTTATTTTGCATAGTCATTATTATCATTATTATTATAATTCTCAGTAGTAGTATTACTAATAGTATTAGTATTTCCTTTGTTGCCTTATTAAACTGTCTTTATCTCAACACACGAGTTTCGCCTTTTTCTCCATTTCTCCTCCCCATCCCTCTTCGGGGGAAGGGAAGGGGTGAGCAAGTGGCTGTCTAGTGCTTAGCTGCCAGCTACCAGGTTAAACCATGACAGGACCATTTCTGGGCAACAGGGCATGGAAGGTGATGATTTTAAGAATGAGGAGACCTGGAGGCCTGACTCCTCCAAACTGTGCTGCAGAGTAGGTGTCCAGTCCTTGCTTACTGAAATTGTAAAGGCTGCCTAGACCTTCATAGCATTTCAATATCAGTCTCTTAGAAATTACAATAGTTGGTATTTCTAAGTTTGTACTAATTGTCCAGTGTGGCAAGCAGAATGACACCACTAGCTGACACTACTTTGCACAACAAAGAGTCACAATGTGAAAATATAACCCAAATATGTCACTATTGCTATGTGATTCATTAGAGTCAATCATGTCAAACTGAGAATGGCATCACAGCTGTTCTGAAGTTCTCTGTTCTCATTTCTCCCTTGCCTTCAATTTCTTTCATTTTTTTTGTTATATAGTGGGAAGAAAATGTATTGAGTACTTGATAGTTTTGCTCAAAGAGAATCAAAACACATGACTTTCTGTTGTTTGAAAAATTGAAATTGAATTGAAATTGAAAAAATTGTAGAATTTGAAAAAATAGATTAAAATTTTGAGAAGCACTTGAAGAGTTTTTTTCCAAAAGTGTTTCTAACCTACTACTGTTTTTAAGAGTTTCTTATGTAAATAACTCCCACACACACACATTTTAGCAATGAACATTGAACTGTTTCTGTTTTCGTGTTGACAGGTACTTACTGACATTGAAACAAAATTGTGGAAGATTAAAAAAAGGAATGATGGATGACCTGTAAAAGAAGTTCAGATGAGTACGAAAGATAAAAAGCCATCTATACTGTTAAGTGAATTCTGGAATCACTGACTGAAGTTCAGAAAAACACCTGAGGCTGGCTGAAAACCTTTGGTGGAATTGAGGGAAGCCAGGTGAATATCACAAAATTGCAAAATGAAGGAGGCAATTTTGAAAGTGGGAGCATTCTGAAAATTGTAATCAATACCTGTTTCCAGCTGAGAATCAGAAAATACTAGGAAAAGCCTGAAACAGAATTTAGGAGCAATCCTCGTGCAAACTTCAAAAAGTTTGAAATGTGTTGGATGACAGTATCTGCAAATTCCAACTTCATTCGCCTGCAGTGAGTTTGATTAATCCCGTTACAAGTAGCTGTTTAAGCAGCCTTCTGATGCTGTGCAACAATATCATCCCCATTGCACACGTGCTTTTCTTTGACATCTGTTTTCAGAGTAATTTTAGGCATAAACTGCCTTCAGTATCTATGTATCAATTTGTTATTTTAACCTTTACTCTACTGTCTCATATTCAAAAGCCAAATTTTAACAGTGAGATTTCAGATTTAATAGTGGGAATTAAATGCTAATCTAAAGTATTCCTAACCTTCAGTATCTTAGATCTATATAGATACATTTTGATTTCGAAACGGAGCCTTTGTTATCTGTCTTTAGAATAGAAGGAAGACACCATTAGCCTCAAATATTATTTAAAATGTTGGCTGGGAAACACAAATGTTTAAGTAACCAGGCTTAAGCATCTTGCTGATCTGGATCTAAGCTAGAAAAATGCAATGTAGGGTTTGGAACAGATTTCTGCCAGAAACCTTCCTTCAGTTTCTGCTCAGTTCAGCTACCAAGCACATTTTCCGAAGGAAAGGCAGGTGGAGCTAGGAACGTATGGTGATTTGATCATTAACGGTGAAAAGTACTCTTTAAACACTATCTCTGATGTGCATTACTAGTGAGCTGAGAGGAAGGTGTGAGAAAACAAATTGAACCACTCTACTGGGTCTGGCTGGGACGGGATTAACGTTCTTTCCAGCAGCCCACAGGGTGCTCTGCTCTGCATTCGTGGCTAAATGGTGCTGGTAACACACCAGTGTTTTGGCTATTGCTGGGCACTTCTTGCTCAGCGTCAAGGCTTTCCCTGCTTCTCACACTGCCTCCACCAACGAGTAGTCTAGCAGTGGGAAGAGGCTGGCAGGAGACAGCTGACCCGAACCAGCGCAGGGACATTCCGTATCGTATAACATGATGGTGAGCGATAAAGACTAGAGTGTTGTTCTTGCCAAAGTAGCCATTCCTCAGGGACTGACTGGGCATCAGTCTGCTGGCGGGATGTCGTGAGTGACTGTGTTTGCATCACTTTTGTTAAAAAATCTTTTTCTTATTAAATGGTCTTGCTATGGTTTAGCCCTGGCCAGCAATAAAGAACCACGTGGCTGCTGTATCACCCTCCCCCCAGTGAGGTGGGGAGGAGAACTGGAAGAAAAAGGTGAAACTCGCTGGTTGGGATAAGGACAGTTTAACAGAAGAGTAAAGGAAGCTAACAGTAACAACAACAATACTGATAAGAAGAATGTACAAAAAAACAGGGGAATATGTAGAGCAACTCTGTCACCGCCCCATGCCCAGCACACTCCCACGATTCACCTCACTCTGGCCAGCTCCCCCACTCTGAACCGAGCATGACGGCACGTGGTATCGAATACGCCATACATTTGTTAGTTTGGGTCAGCTGGCTTGGCTGTGTCACCTCCTGGCTCCTTCTGAAAATTAACCCTATTGCAGCCAAACCCAGGATAGGTCTTTATCTTGGCCCATGAGTTTTGACCCCCTGTGGGAAAGCGGCCAAGTGGGTGCTTAGCTGCTGGCTTGGGTCAAACCACGGCAACCACAAAGCTCGTAGGTGCATGACTTGGTTTTTTTTTTTGTTTCCTCCTAAACTTGAAAGCCACATGAGGATAATTAAAGCTTCAATTCCAGAAAAACAGCCCATCAAAAAATTTTACTGCATGATTTTCAGCGAAGCTACTGAAGGTGAAGGGTTCTGGAGCAGAGGCTCGCGCCGAGGGACCCTTTCTCCGGTGGCAAAACCGCAGCGGCGAGGCGGCAAAAAGCGCCGAGAGAGAGAGAGAGAGAGGAGACCCCAGCCCCCCCCCCATCAGCGGGAAAGCGGGAGGTGCCAACGAGCGGCAGCTCTGACTCAGCGGGGGCGGAGTCGAGTGTGACAGCGGCCAAACCCTCTCAGGGATAAGAGCAGCTCCCAGGGAGCGCGGGCGACCAGAGCCGGCAAACAGAGCCGGCGCAGCAGCCCGGGAGCGGCGCAGCAGTTTGCGCGGGTAGGGCGAGAGGGGAAGGCGAGCGGGCAGGGTACAGCCGCCCCTTCTGGCAACTCAAGTAGTGGGCATCGCTCTTCCAGGAGATATTCTAGCCATGGTTACCACCCGTGGTAAAGGTGTTGCTCGAAGGAGTGTGGGGACCCAGACGGAGGCCCCACGCAAGAACGCGGGTGTCCAGGTCTCTGGCTGCAGGGAGTGCCTGAGCCTGGCGCTCGTACCGGAGGACAGCAGAGACAACGGCTGTGTTCGGTGCGAGCAGGTGAATGACCTGCTCAGCCTGGTGGCAGAGCTGAAGGAGGAAGTGGAGAGGCTGAGGAGCATCCGGGAGTGTGAGAGGGAGATCGACTGGTGGAGCCGCACCCTGCCCTCCCTGAGGCAGCGGCAGCAGGAGGCGGCTCCACAGAAAGCAGAGAACCCCCTACCCTCTTGCCACCGAGCAGAAAGAGGGGGCCTAAGAGATGGGGGGGAATGGAAACAGGTCCCTGCTCGGGGGGGCAAGCGAATTTCCCCCCGGCCTCCCTCACCTGCCCAGTTGCCCTTAAGCAACAGATATGGGGCTCTGGAATGTGAGGGACTGGCCACAGAGGATGTGGGTGAAGGTGAGGCTCCATCCAGGGGGTTGCCTAGAACGAGTCAGACAGCCCCACGTATTACGACGGCCTCAACTAAGAAAAAAAGGAGGGTCATTGTCATAGGTGATTCCCTTCTGAGGGGAACAGAGGGCCCAATCTGCCGACCGGACCCATCCCACAGGGAAGTCTGCTGCCTCCCTGGGGCCCGGGTTAGGGATGTTGCGAAGAAACTCCCTGGTCTGGTGCGGCCTTCTGATTACTACCCCCTCTTGGTAATGCAGGTTGGCGGGGATGAGGTAGCAGAAAGAAGTCCCAAGGCCATCAAAAGGGACTTCAGGGCACTGGGGCGACTGGTTGAGGGATCAGGGGCGCAGGTGGTGTTTTCCTCCATCCCATCAGTGGCAGGGGACAGCACTGAAAGGGGCAGGAAAACTCACCTGGTTAACAGGTGGCTCAGGGACTGGTGCCATCGGTCAAATTTTGGCTTTTTTGATCATGGGGAGGTATACACAGCACCGGGCCTGCTGGCAACAAGTGGAGCTCAGCTATCACAAAGGGGGAAAAGAATTCTTGGCCACGAGCTGGCGGGGCTCATTGAGAGGACTTTAAACTAGGTTCGAAGGGGGAAGGGGATACTGCCCAGCTCACTAGGGATGAGCCTAGGCTTGGAGTGCCAAGGCCAGGGGTGAGATTGACAGCCCAGCTCAAGTGTGTTTACACCAATGCACGTAGTATGGGCAATAAACAAGAGGAGCTGGAAGCCATTATACAGCAGGACGGCTACGACTTGGTTGCCATCACAGAAACGTGGTGGGACAACTCGCATGACTGGCATGCTGTCATAGATGGCTACAGACTCTTTAGGAAAGACAGACCAACAAGGAGAGGTGGGGGAGTTGCTCTATATGTGAGGGAGCAACTGGAATGCATTGAGCTTGGCCTGGGGGCAAGTGAAGAAGGAATTGAAAGCTTGTGGGTTAGAATTAAGGGACAGGCTCACACGGGTGACATTACGGTGGGTGTATACTATAGGCCACCTGACCAGGAGGAGGAGGTTGATGAGGCCTTCTACAGGCAGCTGCAAGCAGCCTCACAGTCACAGGCCCTGGTTCTCATGGGGGACTTCAACCACCCTGACATCAGCTGGGAAGACCATACAGCTAGGCAGGCGCAATCCAGGAGGTTCCTACAGAGCATCGATGATAACTTTCTGATGCAAGTGGTGGAGGAACCAACAAGGAAAGGCGCGCTGCTGGACCTCGTGTTAACAGACAAGGAGGGACTGGTGGAGGACGTGAAGGTTGGAGGTAGACTCGGCTGCAGTGACCATGAAATGGTCGAGTTCAGGATCCTGCGTGGAGGAAGCAGGGCGATAAGCAGGATCAAAACCCTGGACCTCAGGAGGGCTGACTTTGCCCTCTTCAAGGAGCTACTGGGAGGAATCCCGTGGGCCAGGGCTCTCGAAGGCAGGGGGGTCCATGAGTGCTGGTCGCTTTTTAAACAACACTTCTTCCATGCACAAGAGCAATGCATCCCCCTGAGAAAGAAATTTAGCAAAGGAGGCAGGAGACCTGCATGGTTAAACAAGGAGCTTCTAGCGGAGATCAGGCAGAAGAGAAAGGTCCATGGAATGTGGAAAGAGGGACAGGCCACTTGGGAAGAGTACAGAAACGTAGTGAGAGCATGCAGGGATGCGACGAGGAAGGCCAAGGCTCACCTGGAATTGAAGCTGGCAAGGGATGTCAAAAACAACAAGAAGGGCTTCTTCAACTACATCAGCAGCAAAAGGAAGGCTAGGGACAACGTGGGGCCGCTGCTGAATGAGGTGGGTGTCCTGGTGACGGAGGATGCGGAGAAGGCAGAGCTAATGAATGCCTTCTTTGCTTCAGTCTTCAGTGCTAAGACTGGCCCTCAGGAATCCCAGGCCCCGGAGGTAAGAGATGAAGCCTACAAAGAGAACGACTTTCCCTTGGTCGAGGAGGACTGTGTGAGGGATCGCTTAAGCGATCTGGACGTCCACAAATCCATGGGCCCCGATGGAATGCACCCACGAGTGCTGAGGGAGCTGGTGGGTGTCATTGCTGAGCCACTCTCCATCATCTTTGAGAGGTTCTGGAGGACAGGAGAGGTGCCCGAGGACTGGAGAAAGGCCAATGTCATTCCAATCTTCAAAAAGGGCAAGAAGGAGGACCCAGGGAACTACAGGCCGGTCAGCCTCACCTCCATCCCGGGAAAGGTGATGGAGCAGCTTATCCTGGAGGCCATCATGAAGCAAGTGGAAGAAAAGAAGGTTATCAGGAGTAGTCAGCATGGATTCACCAAGGGGAAATCATGCCTGACCAATCTGATAGCTTTCTACGATGACATGACTGACTGGGTAGACGAAGGGAGAGCCGTGGATGTTATCTACCTTGACTTCAGCAAGGCTTTCGACACAGTCTCCCATGATATCCTCCTGGGGAAGCTGAGGAAGTGTGGGCTGGATGAGTGGTCGGTGAAGTGGATAGAGAACTGGCTGAATGGCAGAACTCAGAGGGTTGTCATCAGCGGCGCTGAGTCTAGTTGGAGGCTGGTGACAAGTGGTGTCCCTCAGGGGTCAGTACTGGGCCCAGTCTTGTTTAACTTCTTCATCAACGACCTGGATGAAGAGTTAGAATGTACCCTCAGCAAGTTTGCTGATGACACCAAACTGGGAGGTGTGGTAGATACACCGGAAGGCTGTGCTGCCATTCAGCGTGACCTGGATAGGCTGGAAAGTTGGGCAGAGAGGAACCTGATGAGGTTCAACACGGGCAAGTGCAGGGTCCTGCACCTGGGGAGGAACAACCTCATGTACCAGTACAGGCTTGGGGTGGACCTGCTGGAGAGCAGCTCTGCGGAGAGGGACCTGGGTGTCCTGGTGGATGACAGGTTAACCATGAGCCAGCAGTGTCCCCTGGCTGCCAAGAAAGCCAATGGGATCCTGGGGTGCATCAAGAAGAGTGTGGCCAGCAGGACAAGGGAGGTTCTCCTTCCCCTCTACACTGCCCTGGTGAGGCCTCATCTGGAGTACTGTGTCCAGTTCTGGGCTCCCCAGTTCAAGAAGGATGAAGAGCTACTGGAGAGAGTCCAGGGGAGGGCTACAAGGATGGTGAGGGGACTGGAGCATCTCCACTACGAGGAGAGGTTGAGGGAGCTGGGCTTGTTCAGCCTGAAGAAGAGAAGGCTGCGAGGGGACCTTATAAATGCCTACAAATATCTGAAGGGTGGGTGTCAGGAGGATGGGGCCAAGCTCTTTTCAGTGGTGCCCAGTGACAGGACAAGGGGCAATGGGCACAAACTGAGGCACAGGAAGTTCCGTCTGAACATGAGGAAGAACTTCTTCTCTCTGAGGGTGACGGAGCACTGGAACAGGCTGCCCAGGGAGGTTGTAGAGTCTCCTTCTCTGGAGATATTCAAGACCCGCCTGGACAAGATCCTGTGCAGCCTGCTGTAGGTGACCCTGCTTCGGCAGGGGGGTTGGACTAGATGACCCACAGAGGTCCCTTCCAACCCCTACTATTCTGTGATTCTGTGATTCTGTGATTCTGTTTCCTAGAACCACCTATACCCTGTGAAGACACTTTGGGGAGTGCATGAATTATGAATAGCTACCAACATATTTTCTCTGAACAGCACTCTATTTCTTTCATTACTCCTGTGCCTTTAGGTGGAAAAAATCCTATGGTATTCACATTGATTATACTGTACATTTACTCTGTTACAGATTAACTTTACAAGGTTTCAAAAACTCTTCAAAAGTATTAATTTAATTTTCTATACCTCCCCAGGGAAGGGATGATCTCAGCAAAGCACAGGGCTATGAGCCATTTCCAATTGCCCAGAATTCATTATTCAAACTAGAGAGTATGCCTGTGTAAGTTCAGCCAAAGACTTCAGTTTTGTATCTTTCACAATTAACCAGGGACTTTCTGAAAGATCCTCCTTCAAAAGTTTCAAGCACAGGTGTTTTACCATGGTAGTATATGCCCTAAAAATAATTGTTGACCTACTTTTACAGTGGACTGTAAAAAGGGAAGAGAGTTACAAAGTTCAAGAAATTTTTTGTAATGTATTACTGCAGAGCAGTTACGTGGAACAAAATGTACAAGTACTCTGTTGAGTACTTTGCAGATCAGTGGAGTATTGTGTGCATTTTCACACACGCAATAGCCCAGTAAAATGTTCCCCAGGATTTTGTGGAAGCAGACAAAGCACATCAGCTCACTTAACTTATCTTCAGTTGCCCTGTAGCAGGGTTCCCTATTCCACTTGTGTCTTCTCAGGGTGTGTGAAAGTGTGCTCTTGGACAGAGGCATAGCAGACAGACCAGCCTGGTAGGTGGTGGGGTCACAACCTGATGCTCTCTCCCTTCTGCTGCTCCTTAGCTGCCAGTCACCCACCCACCCCTCTGCCACTCAGCAGCACCAGGGTGTCTGGTTCTCGGAGGAGTATAGGGAAGTCAAGCACTCACGTCCTGCTGCTTAAAGTTTCTGGCTAAAGTTAAGTATAAATTATACATATGTGCGTGTGTGTGTGTGTCTCTTAGATAGAAAATATATATTGTGTGATGTGTTTATCTGACAGGGTAATTCACAGCCTTGTAGACACTTGCACGTTACCACGAAATGCTGTTTGGGCACCCATTTTCAAGCTGTGCTGTGGAAAACACAGCAGAAATTATGTAGAACTAATATTTATTATTCACCAGAAGAATCTAAACATTTCCATTTTCCCTGTGAAAGCAGCAGAAACAATAATTGTGCTTCTCTTTCACCTTCTTTTCACCTCATCACCTGCTTTATTCCAAGTAAAGCCAACAGATGCCCTCAAAGTGCTCCCAACAATGAGAACATCTGTATTAAAGAGGGATATAACTTTGTTGCAGGCATGCTAAGCTGGTAATAATGCTGTGCAGAAAAGTTTTAGTGTGAAATTTAAAAACACCTTTTTTTTCCTTAGTAAGAATGACAAAAATTTAATTTGGAATTATACAAACTTCTTATTTTTATGGGTGGCAAAACAGTTTTTCTTGCTGCATACAAGACGCTTCTGCAGTGGTTTTTTTTCTTTTCTTTTTGTCTCATATAGGAATTTTCTTTGTATTTGATATTAATGACTGATTTCAGTCCAAGTTAAAACCCAGGACTAGCCCAGTGATGCTGTGTTGCTTTATGTTGCGTGTGACCTTGACACTGCAAAACAGTGTCTCAGAGAAGCAGATGTGCAGGGAGCAGCAATACATGCCTTAATGAGAACTGCAGTCTCCCTTGTGCTCCTAATTGTTTTAGCTTTGCAATGATCAAGCATTATTGATCTTCCTTCTCTCCTTCCCTCGTGTTGAGACTGTTTTCTGTGACTCACGGTGAGCTAAATCCTAAGCCATGGCATCAGCAAAAATCCTTTTTCCAGCACAGGCAAGGGGAATCATTCCGTTTCTTAAGGGTTTTATTCCCTTTGTTGCTGCTGATGCTTTGTTTTTTTTTTTTTTTCTTTGTTAAATATAAGTGCCTGTAACAAAGTTTTTGCCCTCCAGCTGCTGCAAAGCAAACCAAACGGTACGTGCTCAGTGTTGCTGTGCTCACTCGTCTCAGAAATAGCGCTGGGACTGTGGCAGCATCGCCCTGCATTATTCAACGTCAGGCACCCTCAGACTCATGCTGGTAATTCCTTTGGTCGGCCTCTCTTTGTGGTCTCCATGGCAACTGTTTCCATTGCCATTAGCATCACTGGGCCCCAGCCTTGCTCACATGCGTCTCAGCTGCTCCTCTCCTAACACAACAGTTAATAGCTGTGTTGTCACTGTATTTAGATGCCTTGTGCCCTCTGTATTTTTTGTCTCTGAGACAAATATCTTTGTGGTGCCCCTGGCTCGATCTGGCTGCATTGCTGTCTTCTGTGGCTTGCTCCGGGGAGGTCACTGGGGAAGCTCAGTTTCTGCTGCCCATGCCACTCTGGACCAAAGTGCCTGTGAATGCTGGTTTCAGGCCTCAGCCTTTGCACCGGTTGTCTGCCAGCTCCGGTCCTTCACTTTCTGCACCTTGCCTTGGAAGTGAGCAAGGAGACGCATTGTGCAGGTCCCTGGCAGGAGCGCAGCCCCACTGGCACCAGTTTGAGTGATGAAGCCCAAACCCAGAAGTTTAGCCTCCCAGTCCCCAAGTTTCCCAACACAGACAAAGCATGGTATTGTGTATGCACAGACCCACATTGTAAAATACCCTCCAAGGCTACAATTGTGGAGAGAAATGTGATTTTTAAATGCTTAAATACAAGAATCTCTGAACAATATCCCATGCTGCTCACTGGAAGTACTAGAAGCACTTCCCTCTTTTTTTTTTTTTTTTTTTTTCCCCTATACAGATTTATCACATCATTTATTAATTTCAAGTTTGGCTTAGATTATTTTAGAGTGTCTGCTGGACTGCAAATAATACAGTGAGACTCTACTCAAGAACTAAATTAAAATGTATGCTTTTGTGCAAAAATGATCACCTCCTGTTTTCCATTCCTATGCTAAACAGATAAGCAGTTGAATCAGAGATTAAAATAGGCTTTATCAGTTCTCAGATTTAAAAAAACAAAAAAAAAATCTGGTTTTTTTTTTTTCTTCTTTTGTCCTTTTAATACAGCTGTTGAGCATCAATGCTAAAACTTGAGAATGTCTCTTAAGGAAGAATGCACATGTACTCCAGCTCTGAGAAACCTGCAGGTAATACTATTTCTTCCCAAAGCCTTTTCTTGTACCATTGAGCTCATGAGTATCTGATGCTTTAAATCCTGAAAAGGACAAAAAATCATCCTGATCAAAGTCTCCTTTATATTTTTACCCACTCTGCAACAGTATTGATTGAAGGTGTTGTTACTTTATGGTTTCAGTAATCAGGACTGCAAACCGATGATGCCCCTTGGTGCCTAGGAGTAGGTGGAAGGTGCTGTGTGGTCCCACAGGCCAGAGCTGCTGCTGCAGTCACTCTGCTCCCCCCCTTCTTTTAACTCAGCTCCCAGATGAAAGCAAATGCAGCCTTTAGTCTGCAAGAGCTCTGACTGCTGAATGCTGCAGCGCCCAGCCAAATGGTTATATAAAAATACAGGCGGCAGATTGGGGAATTGTATTAACAGTAAACAAAACTGCCCCATGGAAAAATGTATCTGCTCTACGGGGTAAGGTAAATTTAAACAAACAGGGCTGGACCAAAGAGGCAGTCCAGATGCAGCAGAGGAAAGACGGGTAGAAATAGCCAGCTCAGTACTCCGTACAGCGCTAGCCCGTCTCCCACCAGTCCTTGTTTTAACGTCATTTCCGTATGCTTCAGTGGGGCCCCTTGGTTGCTTCCCAAGGAATCACTGTTGCAATGCACCATCAGTGAGGCTGCACCTCACTGGCAGACTGAAAGTGGCTGGGTCCGGTGGCTGACTGCTTGCGATCACAGCCTCCTGGGCCAGAAACTGGTCTTCACCTCCAAACTCGGTTGTACGCCATTTCCCTAGTGGGAGAAGTCTCTAGACAACTCCCGACCTGGGCTAGCAGCATTTCATCAGGGCTGCTCCTTGGAGCAGAGCATACCTGTGCCAGCATGGGTCCCAAACATTCATCAGCATGGCATGGCCTCCCAACGCTGCCAGTGCACCAGTGCAGACACAGTCTCACCAAAGTGTAGGACAGATGTGGCCAGCATAACAACAAAAGCTAGTCCCTCAGCTAAAAACATTACAGCCCTGACACGTGTGCTGCCTTGCATCACGTGTCGGAGTAAGTGACACGGGACCTTGTGTTCCTTGCAATGCAAGTAGTGTACTGCTGCTTCCTCTTTTAGCCTTTGCAGTGTGTGCTCATAACTCCTGGAAAATCATTTCTCTCCACGTGACTCCCCTAATATTCCAAAGTGCTACTTTAATTTTACATCTTCTGCTCTTCTTCCCAGAAAAACTGCTGGTTTATTAAGAATCAGAAAGTATCAGGAAGATTTATTCTGTAAGTTTTTTTTCTTAAGAAAAGAAATATTTCATTCAAAACTCTGTAGGCCTCAGTTTAGACACTTAAAACTTTATTTGCAGCAATATTGTTTCATTCCCTTGCCAGATATGAAAGATGACATATATCTGTTGCGGTACATGTGGACTCACGTCGCAGAGTCTGAAAAAAATTTAGACTTTTCCTGTGTTACATTGTGATTGGATCCAGTGTTGCAGTTCATTTCTCATCTGTATTTACAGAGTAAATTATAATAAATGCCTGGTGGTGAAATGACTGCCAGTTAGTGATCAGATTCAATTACCATTGTCTGAAGCAAAGAGAAATGGAAAAAATTGGCTAGGGATGTTTATCGTCAACAGAGCTTGCACAGCACAGTCAAGAGAAGTGCAATGCATTCCTGGTTAACGTGTGGCTGATTTAACAGCACAACACCTGGCTGCTTTACTCTTCATGCTCTCTTAGTCTGTTTTCTGTTACAGGAATGAAGTACATACCTAGTGTGAGAGCATTGTGCAAAGACGATTTTTGTTAAGGCAGCTGATGCTGTAGCTTCCTTGTGGGACAAGCAGGACAAACCTGTGGCTGGAGTCAATGGGCCTATGGCAGCATGTACCTGTAGTCTAGCTACTTTGGAAGGTATTTATGCGGATTTCCAGTTTCCGACTGGATCAGTATTTCCATTGGTGTCTGGCTAACATGCAGTGGGAGGGCTTGTGACACAAAACATTTAAGTCAGCATGTGAACTTTTCATTTTCCCTGAAGATTTTTTTTAAATGCCTGTACTAAGCCATGTGAAGAACAATGAAACACAGAAACAAAGAAGTCCTAGCCTTCTCTATGTTAGAGTTATAGACAGCTGTTGCAAAGTTCAGATCTGTGTTTCATTTAGCCCAGTCTGGACTTGGAAATTCCATCTGGCCCATTCTTCAGAAAGAGCACTGAAGAATCACCACCTTTGAGGACCAGTAGGTTGATGGAGGGGTTCCCATGCAAAATGGCTGTGAGGTCTGCTGTCAAAATGCCTTTTTGTTAAAAAAACAAAACAAAACAAAAAAACCTGTCATGTCTGGCCAAGATACAATCATAAAACGCTTCCTGTAATAAAGAATAACGCGAAGTTTAATGAAAAAAAAATCAACAAAAATCCTGGAATGTTGGACCTTTCCCAGTTCTAAACAGTGATTCTGAAAATAAGAGTGTAAGCAGGTATGTTATATCAGAAATCATTGCTTGCGGGCATGGCTGAACATGCAGTTTTAAAATCTTTCTCTGTTAAGGCTGAACTTTCTGTGACTGTTTTGTGGCCCTGAATGCTCTCTTGCATGAATCAGGTATTCGGATCTCATAAAATACAGAAAGATCATCCACAAAGCTCATCCTCAAAATCATGTAATGCATTTTTTATAGAAGCATTTCCCATGATATGTCCAGTGGTAAAAACATTGAACCCATCCAATTTCAGATGTTCTCCAAAGGTTTGCAGAAAAAAAGACTTGGATGGTGATGTGGTAGCATCATCTCCAGTCACCAGGCACTAAGTTTAGATTCTCAGGCAAGTGAAATCCAGCAGGTACCCCATCTTGCCAGCTCATGCATCACGCATAATTTAGTTTCTAATTTAGTCTGGATTTAACAGTGCTTTCACGTGCTGTTTATTTCACATTTGTAACAACAAGTCTCTTGTTTAAGGTAGAACATTTTGTTTCCTGTTTATACCAATGCCTTTGTGTTTTCTTGCACACCTCTGTATTCTGTGTCTCACCTTCTATTTTAAATAATTGTGGTTACAAGCCACCACCAATTTACAGCAGCAGGAGTGTAATTAAAAATAAAAGCCATAGCAGCTGTATTGAGAAAATAGTCTTTCCCTGTAGCAGTTAATGACAGATCTTGTGCTAATCTGAATGCAAAACATGCTTCTTTAAAGGCTTTCTCCAATACGAAAGGGAATGGAAACCCATTAATAACTATATTCTATTGCAAGATTTTGAAAAATGAAGGAAGACCTCCCCACTCCTGCCCCCTGGAAATTGCATCCCTGGTGTCTGGGAATCTGTAAAATGCAGATGGTTTATATCACCGACAGTCTCAGGTCCCTGAGAAACAGCAACGGAAAGCTTCACAAGAAAGACTCTGGGGGTTCAGGCACAGTCATCCGCTGTGGAAGAATGGGACAGAAGGATATTTACTACGTAGTGTTTCTCAGACTGGGGTAAACAGAAAGTTCAGGAGTGAAGGAAAGAAAGTATGAGTAGAAAGGGAGGAAAGGCTGTTAATTCAAGGTGAAACATTCTTATCGTTCTCAAAATCCCTAGTTGAGGAAGACCAGGGCTGCAGAGACAGTATTAGCCCAAATGATGTTGAAATCTCTGAGGTTGATAAAAAGAAATCCTGAAGTGCTTTGAGGAGCTGAAAAGGAGATCTGAAATTTTTTGCATTTTCCACACCTTTCCTTCCGAAGACAGTTTCCTTTTCTACTTGAAACTGAAACTTTCTGCAGGGATACGTGGATTTCAGTTGACATTTACTACAAAGAAGTGCCTTGATGAAATGGAATATTTTGATAATTTTATTTGTAAAGATCTTCAGCTTTTTATTATTATTATATATACAAAATCAATTTTGGAATGAAACAATAATTATTTAAATTAACCAGAAATGCTTGTTTTGAAAATTTGTTTTGTGGGTGGGCAGAAAACATGTAGGTGATTCTATGCTACTACGGTTTTCCCTGTAGCTAGATGGGAAAAAATAAAAATAGAAACAAACAATTGAGATAAAGCACACCACTCGTATAAAGTCCTTCCCCAGGGGTACTGCTGTGTCATTCAATTTTTTTTTTAAATATTGCTTGGAAGTGGAGTGTACTGATTCATGCCATCAGCAGAATTTTATGTTGGTCAGTAAGGATTTATGAGAGGCTGCTAAGAGGATTTTCAGGTGCCCTTTAGTCAATCATCCATTAAGGGAAGACAAAGCTATTCACACAATCACTTTGACAGTCACTCATATAGGGTGTAAAAACCTAGCGTCTGGGAATGGTGGTTTGCCACATCTGCTTTTCACCAGGCTAAAGGCCAGTGTGCATGAAAACAAAGCCCAGGCTCCTTCTGTACGTGTACAGCATGCAGTGGACATTTTGTTGTTTGCTCCACAGACAACGCCGAGCTGAAGTTCTTTGCCTGGACAAGGCATGAGTTGTCTTTCTTATGCTGAGCTATTCAATTTAGTTGTTAAACCTGGCACAATAAATACTCAAACAAAAATTAACTTTCTTGGTAATCTGCGGAAAGTGAGACAATTCTAGAAGGATCTTTTGTAAAAGCAAAACCTTCTGTCCATATGAGGTGACCTTTCAACTTATCACAAAAGTTGTGAAACCTGAAAAGATTCACTCTTACGCTTCCATACCACTTCCGTAAACTAACTCTTAGCTGCAGCACAGTCTTAAACCTCTGCCTCAGCAATTGGGGTTAACATTAAAGTTACGCCAACGGTTGCCATGCCCCATCTGCTGCTCTCAGTACAGTCACTATATGTTGCCTTCTATGAAGAAAATCTTGAGGGGGCAGGTTGGGGTACTTGGATTTCAGGGGGGGTTGGGAGGTGGGGTGGGGAAGCTGAGCCACATTAGCCACATGGTCTTTAGAGAGGGCTGTCCTGGGTGAGGGCTGGCCTTTGGCGTAGCTCTTAACAACATAAGAGAGAGACAAAACAGCAATACCAAAGGGCAGGTAAGGAAGTGGCAGTGAAGGATGGTCCAAAGAGGTTATTCGTATTGCATCATGGATGCTTCTCTGCTGCATCTCTGTACAGCCACATTTGCAGCACTGGAAAATTGTATTTTATCTTATAGCTAATGTCTGCCTCCCCTTCCTGCCCTTTAGTATTGCTATTGCTCACCACAGAGTATCTCTAGGGGTACAGGGTATGGAAACAGCAAGAAATGGAGGACAATCTCAAACCACAGACTGAAACAGTAGACTTTTTCCCTTTCCATCTCTTTCTCCCACAGGGCACATATGCCATATTTTCACAAAGTGATCATGGAAAAGCCAAAACAAGACTCCAGAGAAACCCCATGCAATCATGTCCCCACCATTAAAACATGGATGTCCTGCTATTTCTGTGTTGTCCGTGATGAAGCAGAGACTTGTGAAAGCTGTGTGTTTTCCCACAGAGAATCTTGTGGATCTGTGCAGGGAGAAGGAGATGTGGCTGCAGTGTGATGCTGGCCTGGCAGTCCCTCCTGGCCCTGTGTCACCCAGTTTGCCCATCCTGCTAGTACAGCTGTCGTGCTGTGATGCCTAGTGCTTTATCTGCTCCTGTTTGAAAGAAGGTCAGAAATAAACCTTACAACTCTTTCCTTCTGTAAAAAACCTTCTTTTAGTGAAATCTTGCCTAATTATTTCAGATGTAGTTGATCAGAGTTGAATTTCCTCCTCCAGTTACGTGCATTTATGTACGTTATGCAGCTCCTGATTCTCACCTGCAAAGAAGCAGATGTGTATGAAATCTCTGCACAGACTTTTGGGGTGGATAAAAACTTCTAAAACTCCTTGTGCAGGATGCAGAGTGATCCCACATGTGTTGCTCTGCTCCCGAATGGTAAGTTCTTTCACTGAATTTTTCTCTAAGTGATTGACCACCCTCTTCAGCACATTTTGTTCCCCCATATCACTGCCTCACTCCACAGGTACACCTGACACTGCTGGGTGATTGTGGACTACCAGCAAGGTAACTCACTTGTGTGCACATTGTCCTGCACTAGTTATACAGCTTTAGTAATATCAGTACTAAGTGTCCTGCTCTGTGGGAAGTCTCATGGTATATAAGTACTTTGATTTATGTAATTTACTGACTAGCAAATGGACAAAACTAAATCAGGATCCCATCCTAGTCAGGGTACCGCTAGTTGTTTTTCTTCAGAAAAAGAACTTCTCCCACACCAAGATAATCATGTTGGTCCATCTCTGTATAGGGTGGACAAGAGGTTGGGAGGGGACATAGCCAAGACAGCCAACCCAAGCTGACCAGATAGATATTACATACCATATGACTTTGTGCTGAGCAATAAAAAACAAGAGAAAGGAGGAGGGGGAGGGGGGGTGCATTCTTTATTAAATTGTTTGTCTGCTGAAGCCACTGTTACACATACTGAGACAGTGCTTCCCAGAAAGTGACTGGACATCTCCTGTTGATGGGAAGTAGAGGGTAAATGTTTTTGTTTTCCTTTGCTTCCACATGTGGTCTTTGTTTCTGCCTTTATCTCAGTTACCTGTGATTTTTTAATCTTATTTCCTCCCCCTTGTCCTGGTGAGGAAGGGGAGTGATAGTGCAACTTGGTGGGCATCTGGCAGACAGCCAAGGTCAACCCACCACAGCACTCAATTTCCTTTTAGCTGGTATAAGTCTGTCTTTCTCATCCTGAACTAGCAGGCATCAGAAAGGCTGTTCTGCACTACTGGGAAAGCCTAGCATCTTAGCAGGCATTTCTGATGGCAGAGCAGAATGTGCACAGACAATGATGGTGAAATAAGCAATGGCAATACTTCAAAATCATCATCACCTTCATTACATTGTGCATATTTGAAAACAAAGCCTGCTCCTGGTGATTCCTTTCCAACTATTTCTTAAGTGGCAAAGCATGTTCTTAAAACATCTGAGGGGTGGCAGATGTTCCTTCAGGGTGGGCTAGTGCACACATGGAAAGATCAAGGCCTGCAATAAAGCAGACAGAGCTGTGAGGACTGCGTATCTATGTGATACCAAAGGCAAGAAGTGAACACCGTCTTTCACTCAGTGAAATGCAGCAAGTAGGCTAAACTATGTTCTGCATGACACTTTGAACCACTCTGCAGCCAGGTGAAAAGTAGATGTGAAAAACTGTTCTAATTTACATTAGAAAAGGAAACAGTGATAAATCAAGTCCAATCTTAAGGGTATAAAATTTGGATGCTCAGAGGCCACAGTGGTACCGTTTATAAACCTGGATTAAGTCTCAGTGGCAGCTTCACAAATCCATCTGGGTGGTATATGCAATGTTCAGCTAACTTGAATAACAACAAAATCTGCTGCTGACAGATATCATACGGGTGTATTGATTTTTGTGTGTGTGGTTTTGTGTGCACAAACCAAAGACAAGCACTCTTTGTTATTTCCATTTTAGCAGCAAAAAGCAGTTTTTGGGGTTCTGCCAGCTATTTACAATTTATATGTGGATGGCTGTATCAGTCGTATGCCTCCTGCAAGAAACTGCTTCAGCTCGGAGGATGCGGAGACCCCAGCAGTTGCAGGTTTCTTCCCAATTCCTCTCAAAAGCCACATAAAAGAAGTGAACAAGCAGCTTTGTCTTTCATTAAGGCAGGCGGCAAACCTTGCCTGTAGAAACAAACTCAGTCCAAGAAGACTCCAGATCACCTTCCATGTGCCTCTGCCTCCCAGCAAGACACCAAGTGACTGAGGCAGCCTGCTAGAGAGAGCTTGTCTGTACCAGAGCCCGCACAACAGCCTGAGAACACGTCGTGTGGAAACAGGGCATTATCGGCAGAGCCTCAGCAGGGCAGCGGCTGTGCCACCCCACGCCAGACCCCGAGCTCAGGGTCAGGTGCTCGCTCCTGCAGACCGCTCCTGGGCCTAAGCGGAGCTGGTGGGGCCAGCAGCTGCAGACAGCAGCCTGCTAAGCTGGTGATCAATGCTGAGAACAAATGCAGGCATCACCTCCACTGTATTTTGCTTACCATGCTGGCAGCTGCTCCAAACTGGCTTCACCAAATGCCTTCATCTTGGACAGGATGTTTTGGTAATGCTTTTTTTAGGGAAGAGGGAAAGAGGGAGAAAAGGAGAAAAGAAATACAGTATTTTCTAAAAAACAGCAGTGATCAAATAACTTTTCAGCTGCCCAACTTCTTAAATGTTGCTGGTCTGGCTCTCCTAAGTAAATGTCCGTGCTTACATAAAGGCAGAATCACTTGCTAGAAATAGAACAATTTATTCCTTGTCCTCACAGAGATCCAAAATGGCTTTGCTATTTCTCTTCTGAAGTTTGCATCTCCAAGTGTTTAGGAAAATTTAATTCAACAGAATGACAGTTTGATTTTAGTAAACCTTAGCTGTGTTGTGGGGGGGGCAAACCAGTTACTTGCTTATGTTCTGCTAAATCTGGAACTTTCACCAACAAAAATAAGTTATTTCTCAAGCAGCAAATGGAACCTTTTTTCTCCACTAGCAGTCACTTATGCATATCTTGTGTATTTGGGAGCACTAGAGTAAATTAAACCTGATTTATCATGGGTTTGTACCTTGTGGTTAGTTGATGTTACTTGTGGTTAGGAGACTAGGCAGGTTCAAGCTCAACTTCAAGCTTTTCCTGTGTTTGAAGCCCTTAAAAGATGGCATCTCTCCTACACAGTCTGAAGTCTGTGCACATGCAGATGAGGGTGCACTGCCAGTGATCAGCAGCGCGGCAGCAGTCAGCCACAGCATCTCTGCCTTTCAGCTCTGCCTGCGCAGTCAGTGCAGCTCTGCACATAGGATTGCACAGAATGCCTATTCTTGCCCCAGTGTGGTACAAGGTGCAGGCTACGCCTGAAATATCCTCTCAAGGCATGCCTGTGAAAAACTTCAAAGGAACAGTGAATCAGTCTACCAAGTGTTAGGGCTGTCCCAAAGAACCACAGAGGTCACAGATAAATTTGGAAACCATCTGCCTGGCAAAAACACTGTTCCCCTTCCTTCTGGTCCTAGTGTTGCACAGCAGATGCTAGCCATGTCGTTCCACCTGTCAAGAAAATGCATAATTGCTGAGGGGCTGTGTTCCTTTTGTGGGGCAGGGTTCTGTATGTCCTGCAAAAGGAGTTTGCATTTGGTATTCAGAGGCTAACAAATGAAAAGCAATCTTGTATTGTTCAATGCCAAACAAAGTCTTCTTCTCAGAAGTGCAAGGTTAAACTGAAGCCAATGCATGGGTATTTTATTATTTTCCAGTGTGCTATCTGCTGTCAAATTACCTTCATTTGGCTGAATTCAGACTTTGTTCAAAGACTGATGATAGCGGAATTTCCGTTGGCTTTGATCTGCCCTAGACAGAACACTGTACAAAGGAAGCACAAGAAGCCCATGAGCCAAAGCTGGGAAGTGGTGCAGTAGACAAGGCACCAGGTGTACATGGCTATTTGTGTTTACTTTGATTCACAGTAATTCACAGCAGTCACATTCCCTTGTGTTTACTTTACTGATGTTTAAAACTAAATTAATTGTAAGTAACAACAAACATTTGCTTTTGCAATAGCAGCAGCTGAGAAGATGTGGTGGCATTATATTAAGAATTCAGTCAGGGAGATTGTTTTGATTTGTTGTGTGAAACACATTAAGTGAAATGAAAGCCATAGTATCTCACAGGTTCAGAAATACTGTTGCACTTATTTTTAGCAAGTTTGGGGGTTTTGTGTTTTGTGATTTTTTCTTTTCTTTTGCTCATATTAACAAAATCTGGTATATGGATGCCAGGAAAGGCACCTTGCTGCAATAGATGTATCAGTAGAAGGGCACATCCTTTAACCTGCAGTGTGAGCACTGCAATGTGTTTATGAGCGGTCAGTGCCTCGGGTCATTTGGTCTGAACGCAGGAGTACAACGTCAATTATTTTGGGAGAATGTGTGTTACTGTCGCGAGTGTCTGCACTGATTTGATTAATAACAGCTCTTCCAGGAACACCCTTACTTGCACCATACCTATTCCATACGTGAAGATTCCTGCATGGGTTTATAAGGTTTGGGATTTTGTTTCAGGATACTGTGTGCAATAAGGATGAAAATTATGTATCTGTCATTCAGCAGAGAAGTTTTAAACAAATTAGGAAGTTATGAGACCATGTTCTCATTGCTATGTGAAGGGAGAGAATAACTTTGAAAGAAGTCCTAGAAAGTGTTATTTTTTTTTGTGAACCAAAACCAATAGATTATGCAGGCTCTTAACCCAAACATATCTGTGTGTTAGCACTTATCCTAGAAGCTTTCTATATGTCTGAGTCATAAACTGAAGGTACATTAAGATTATTTTAATTCTGTATCACAAGATTAAAGTCAGTTTTTAGTTCATACAAGATCCGAGATTCTTGGTTATACAGATGCAGTGGAACTAAGACAAAGGAAATTCCCAACCTATGTTAATGTGCTATCTCTCTAGATTTCCTTTACTATTGTGTTAAACCTGTATGGACTGTGCTTGCTCTGATTACAACAGACTGAAAGCAGCATTTCATACAGATGTTTTCTAAACTGTAGTAACTGACCAAATTCTTTACTGAAGGACCCAGCAGCCCACCTCGGCTGAGAGGTAAACAAATGGTAACTAGTTAAGCTAAAACAACTCTACATCTGCCCAAATGGAAACATACTGACTTGCAAAATGTGCAGAAACTCCCAACTTCGGCACATGAGTTTTGTGAAAGCAGAAGAGAGGAATTCTCTGTACCATGCTCTCAAGAAACTCTTCTAAGAAGAGATCCTGTCCCGTTACGCTTTCTCATGTTAAGCGCTGTCTGCAATTTATACACATCCTTGAAGGCAGCTATCTTACAAAATCACTTCACCAATCAAGGTGAACACATGGTTTTCTGCGCACACCAAAAATTTCACCATATAAGCATTTTCCACATAAACGTCTTTTCCACTGCAGAAATGCAAGATATGCCTTTCTAGCAAAATTAAGAAAATACATCCTTTATTTCTGCTAGCATGTTGTGAGAAAAAAACTTTGAAGATCATCTAGGCAAGCAGCTTGCATTGTAGTTGAAAGGGAGACCTCCAAATGAATTGAGCCTGTTAACTTGGCTTAAAATCTGAGGTGTCTTGTTTCCCTCGTTATTGTAGCAAAACTAACTTTTGAGCGTGGCCTTTTTAAAGCTGGGTGACTTGCAGCAGTTGCAGCAATTTTTCTTCCGTTGTCTGTGGGAATAGAAGTTCTGTAAAAAGAGTTAGCTGCACTTGCTTTCAAGTGATCTGGAAAGAGCTAGTGCAGGAGTGACCATGTGCTTGCCCCTTACTGGTTTCTACAGCCTGACTTCTGCATTCAGAGACAGCTACCAGAAACTGACATGCTTGTAGGTGGCCTCAAGTATCTGAACTTTAGAGTCACGTGTAACCAGTGGTACAGACATGCCAAACCACCAAAGACCCACACTCACATGCAAATCTACACACACACACACACACACACACACAAACTCTTGAGGCACTTACAACTCGTTTTGTCCCTGTGGCTGTCCCTCAGTCTGGAAGAGCTCCTAGGGTCTCCTGTGCCAAACACAGAGTCACCTCTGACTCCAGGGTGTAGTAAGTGAAAAAAATAACTGGTGATGGGAAGAAATCTGTGGAGCATGTAAACAACTTCCTAGCTGGAACTGATGAAATACCTGTTTTTCGCCACCCAAGGACCTCATCTCCAGAAGACATCTGAATGAGGCAAAGTCACATTTGGACCAGTGCAGTGAAGGCTCAGGGGTAACTGAGACAGAAAAACTGATATTTCATGCCAAGTTAAACTTGGGTAGCACGTCTCAGCAAACGGTAGACATATAGCATCAATGATTGCTTTTCAATATTTCTTGCAGGTTTCTAAGTGGATGAAAAGATATTCTAAGCCTTGTAAGATGCTTTTATTATTAGAAATGTCTTGCCCCAGAAGCATTAATTATCTTAGCTGGTATATACAGTCGTAGCTATGCAGATACTAGTTAACACCCTTTGCTCCTCCTCAGCAACCACACAAGGAAGGGACACAGCTTGTAGGACAAGAAAAGGCACAAGGTTCTGGAAGGAAGGTGCTGACAATCAAGTCAGTATCATGTAATCTGGTCGGGTTTTTTTCACTCTGTACAGCAATAAGTTACTGTGACAATTTGTCACATTAGCTTTCCATTTACGTAAAAGGAAACAGCCATTGTTTTATTTATCTGAAGAAGCCCATAATGGAATTGCTGAAATATTTAAGGCATAATTGCACAAAATGCTATTTCAGGCCTCAATGTTGATGTGTGTCTGTCACCAAAAATTCCAAGATATTTCCCAAATGAGAAGCGGGACGAAGATTTTTCAGGCTTGGGAAAGCAATTTTTGAAACAGCTCCCTTTCTGTTCAGCTTTCTGCTCCAGTGACAGATACTGTAGGGATCCTTATGTCTAGTAGTGATACTAGCTCTTGTCCATTTCTTTCTAACCATTAAATTCTCTGCATCTCAGCTGTATTTCCATAACTGCTATAAGCTACGAATGTTTTTCAGACTTACTTTGCACATAATCACTTAAATGTCATGCTGCTCTTCCCCATGCTTTTTCCATTAAAATAGGAGTAAAATAAGCTAGAAATAAACAAGCCAGTCTCTTGTTGTTAGAGGGTAGAAGACTGTGCGGCAAATGAGAATGTTAAATCAGTGAGAAATCTCATTTCTCAAAATGCAATATGTGGAACTCATGATTGTGATAGAGCCATTTATTGTTCAAACTCCCTTTCATTGAGGGAGAATCGCATTATATGGCAATCTGTGTGCCATCGGAATACATTGCTGGGAGTAATGGCATGTGTATCGCTATGTGTGTTGTACCATCAGTGTTTTGGTTCGCTGTGTACTGTTCTACTCCTTTCTGATGAAAAAACCTTGATAAAATATTCCAGCATGCCAGATTGAATTGTGTTCTGCATGTGACCCTCAAAGGAAAGAAGGTCATGGGGCTGTTCAAGCCTCATTTCTGCATCTTTTAATGAGATTCTGAAAGGACTGGGGAGGAGGGAAAGACAATTTGTCACTTTGGAAACAAAAGAATAGGCAGCAGAAACAGAATCTGAATGCAAATGAGACATTTTTCCACTTGGGACAAGCTGATTTCCATATTAACTATTTTTTTCTATATTTGTCCAAATATAGAAAAAGCATTTTCTTTGCTATTTTGTATTTAGAAGCCAAATGATGATAACAAGTCAAATTTGCACATTTTTCTAAAGAAATGCTGAGAACGAACCTACACAGATTAATTAAGTTGCACTGCATTTGAACTGTTATATCTTTAAACAAAGCTCAAATCCACCAGACCTCATGACCTGGGCTTAGTGTGTGCTTTGTCTCTTACTTTGTCATTACACAGTGAAGAAAGAGAGATAAAATGGGAAGAAAATATAAAAATATTTATATAAATCCTCTTATGACACTGAAATTATGCACAGTAATTTTATGGGATATAGATAATACACATTATTCATATAAAGAACTTAAAGAATAAAGATATCTAAACATGTTGATGCAGTTTCAGCTCCCTTGTAAAGTTGAGATGCCAATGCAACTTTCTGAACTGCTCTGAAGAGTTTCCTGAACATTGCTGATAATGTCCAGTCTCTCCTTGGTTGATTCCAGCTGAAAATATTTTATCATTATAGGAGAGTGTAGGAGGTGCGAATCTGGCAGGAGAGCACCCAGAAGAGCAGGTAAGAATTGTCTTCATTGATGACCCAGCAATGGGGCAGAGTGCATCTTCAACACATTTGCAGATGGTACAGAACTGGGATGAGTAGTTGCCACCTTTGTACTGCTTTTCAGAGGACCTCAACAAGCTGGAGAAATGGGCAGGCAGGAACCTCATAAAGTTCAATAGAGGGAAGTGCCAATTCCTGCGCCTGAGGAGGAACAATCCCAGGCACCAGTATATGCTGGGGGCCACCTAGGTGGAAAACAGCTTTGCAGAAATGGACTTGGGCATCCAGGTGGACACCAAGGTGACCATGAGTCATCAATGCATACTTGCAGCCAGGAAGGCCAGCGGCATCCTGGGCTGCATTAGGCAGAGCATGACCAGCAGGTCCAGGGAGGTGATCTTTCCTCTTTACTCATCTCTGGTGAGGCCATATCTGGTGTGCTGTGTCCTGTTCTGGGATTCCCAACACAAACCAGACATGGACTAACTGGAGCATGCCCAGTGGTTGCGATTAAGGAACTGGAGCATCCTTCACATGAGAAGAGCCTGAGAGAGCGGAGTGTTTCACTCTGGAGAAGAAAGGACTGAGGGGGGATCTTGTCTGTGTATATAAATACCTGAAGGGAGGGAGTAAAGAAGTTGGAGCTAGACTCTCCTCTGTGGTGTCCAGTGACAGGATGAGAGGCAACAAGCACAAATTACCATACAAGAAAATCCATTAAAACAGAAGAAGAAACTGTTTTACTATGAGGGTAGTTAAACACTTGAACAGATTTGCCTAGAGAGGTTATGGAGTCTCCATCTTTGGAGATATTCAAGCCCTGACTGGATGTGATCCTGGACAACCTGCTGTAGCTGGCCAGTCTTTGCACAGGGCTTTGGACTAGAGGATCTCCAGAGGTGCCTTCCAACCCCAGTAATTCTTTGTGATTATGTATCAATTCAAATCACCCTTCGGGGGCCCTGTCTTGATCCTGATCTTCTGACAGGGAACTCTCTGCCAGTCAAGGGTATGGTTTTACCATCTCTTTCCCCATTCTGCTTGGTGTAGTGCTCACCAAGTGCCTAGCAAGCTTCAGCCATGCCAAAGCAGAGGTTGTTTTGTCATCCAAGCAAGACTTACGGTTGGATGATGAACTGGGACCTACATAGTGAATACTGATTCATTCATCCCTTGTTAAATGATGTTTTCTTTTCAATCCAGTTTTAAGTCTGGTCCTTGCGCTCCAAACCAGTTGGAGGAGGGATCAATCCTAATCAGACTGTTCATGGCATTCATATGACCCAGACCTATCCTGCCTTCAGAAATCAGAGGTGGAACTAGACGTGTTAAGATTAATGTTTGGCAGTTGGTTCCCACCTTCCCTGCTGTTGTTCTTCTGAACCCCCATAATACCAGAGGTTGTGTAGTCATTCGGAACCCTCCCCCATCCCCTATCACCTTCTCCTCTTATTGCTGTCAGCTTTTTCCAATCATAAATGATCAAGTAATGAATTACAGAACTATATGAAGAGACAGAATTTTCTTCTTAGTCATGTAAATACTGGCATTGTTTTCTTTCCCCTTCAGCTCCTAGATCTGTGGATTTATCCTTATCCTTAGCAATGGAAGCATCTTTGCCAAGGCAAACAAAATGAAAATAAAAATAATACAATAAAATAAGAATGCTTGCATCTGTCTGATGTTATCTTGACAGCAGACGATGACAGATACATTAAACAATAAAAGACCTTCATTGAAATACAGACTTGGAGGGGAGGAGGCAATTCAAAGGAGGAAAAACAATCTCTCTGCTTAATGTAGTTGGATAATAATTATAGCAAAATTAATTACTTGCCCTTCACAGGAGCTGAGAAATTATACCACTTAGATTTTCTGAGTTCTGTATATTTATTTATTGCTAAATTAATTTAATACAGATGGTTTATGACTTTGTTACCTTAGTGCAGTCATACTAAAAAAACCCTACTGGCACACAGATCCAGCATCTGAAAATCTTGGATGGATGAGACTGTTGTTGTGTTCACCACTAATCGTCGATATCTAAGCTCTCCTCTGTCTGCCTAGATTACACGCTTCAGGCTAACAGCGGGGAAAAATTCCATCTGTCTTCCTTTTACTCAGTGCTCTAACTACTTTTGTAGCATCAATGTTATAAAGCAATCAGAGATTACTCCAGTGCTGCAATGACTTCTGGCACTAACTCTCCAGCTGGGGTTAAACTGTGACATTATGGTACTCACTGACATTATGAATAATATTGCAGGAACTGCACAAGCGTGACACCACCAAAACAAAAAAGACTTGACGGTGGTGGGTGCTCAACACCTTTGTACAAGGAGATTCCAGTATGAATAAAACCAGGGCGGAAGCTGCCAAGTCTTTCAGGTCCTTTTGGCAGTGTTACCTCTAAGGAGTTAAAGAAGATGTTGTAAAGGCATGATAGACAGTGGAAGGCATCAAAAACTCAGGCGTAAGCTGCGGTTTGCTTTGTTTTCAGAGAAATTTGACAACCACAGATGTTAGAAACGAAAACAATACTGCAAACATGAATGAGTTATAAGATGCATTAATATCCTCCTTTTTTCACAGTGCAAAATTATCTCTGTAACCACAACATTGCAAAACTATCTTTAAAAAGCCGAGGATGCTGATATATGCATCTGCCTGGCAGTTCCTGTGGGTCAATTTTCCTTCTAGTTAGGAACAGCTATATGTCCTTTGTTTTACCTCTTCCCTGCCCATTCACAAATTACCTTCTTTAAACTTTATAGGAAATTGCAGTAGTCAGACATTTCGAGAGAGATCGCCTCCACCTTTTCAATAAGGGCTGCTTAATAGGTTTCTTGCAGAAGCCATTGATCAGGTAAGGATTTGTGCTGAGGCAGCATCTCTGTTTCATAAAAATGGAGCAAGTCCTTCTGGGTATCTTAAAAGTAAGTATGCTCAGCCAGGCTTTAATTGCCTCCGATAAGCTCTCTAGCAAGCTGCAAGGATTTTTAAGTCTGTATCTGAGGGACTCGGAATATTATGTTATTTGCTAATAGCAGCTATCAGTGCACAGTTAGGGGAGTGCAGTGCTTTTCTATTTTCAATTTTCAGACTATTGCCATAATTACAAAAGTTGAGACACGCTACAATAGCTATGTACAGCGATCTCAAGCAAGCAGAGAGAACTAAAAAGCAAAGCCTGCCCTTCTTCCTTCCCCTGGTAGGGTAGGGAGTCACACTGGGGTGACACTTGGTAAAGAATTTCCAGCTCTTCAGTCTTCCAATCCCTACAGATTGGTTACTCATGTACCTGTATGGTTGATGTCAGTGATTTTTTAAGTGCATTGGCACACGATTTTGATACCAATGTGCAAGACATTTGGAGGCACCATGCTGAACTGAGGTCACTACAGAAGATAAGGCCCTCAAAAGCCAGGAAATGACAGGCTAAGGACTGGCCATTAACAAGATCAAGTCAGCTCTGATAACCACGACTCACGGAGAGTCTCTGGGAGTACTTTGTCCCAGACACTGGTACAGCAGGAAGGACTGGGCCTCAAACACTTTCCCTTCCTGAGCTCCCCCTGTGATCTTGTCGTCCTCTCATGAGGGCATTGTCTGAGTGCAGTCCTGTTTGGGTTTTTTGGCAGAACCACCACATGGAGTCAATCTTCAGCTCTCATGCCAGCCAAGCTTGTCAATGCCTTGTCTTTATACCTCCAAAGCATCGATGGTCTCTGTGATGCTGTCACAACATCCTTGTATCTCTTCAACATTTACTGTCACCTGTGGAGTCCAAAGGTGGTGTTTCAACGGCTGATTTATTTGTCTCTGGAATTAGATACCACTCTTTTGTAAGAAGTGGTAAGCTTTTCATCCCTTTGTGCTTTTACTGTCCATCTTTCTCTTCTCTGTTGTCTGGATTTCTAGATTTTTCTATTAACAGGTTTATTTTCACACAAAAATGTGTATCTTATTCAGTTCTCTGAGGACAGAAAAGCCACTAGCCCATGTCTATGTGTCTCACGCATCAATAGTTGAGTGAATGTAGACCTTCAGCTGCTGAATCTTTCAAAGCCTGAAAATTTCTACTGGCAATAAAACACATCTTTGATTTCTGTTACATTTCTCTACCATCCAGACTTCCTGAATTCTTTTGATGCTTAATATGGTTGTATTTTGTCAGCTGCATCATTTACATCTCTTATTTACTTCCAGAATTTTACCCAGGTTTTCATTGCTTTTCCTATAAACTAATAAAACACCAGAAATTAATATTTTTTATAAAATAACTTACAATCAACTGTCTTCTGTACTGTGGGCATTAATCTAACAAAGGGGAAAAGTTTGTACAGAAGAAGCTTTTTATATCATTTAATATGCTGGCATCTCAGTGTGCTAAAGATGTCCAACCCAATTAAAACCATACTTTGTGCCACTAAGCCCCTGAGAATACTGCCAAAAGGCATCATGTTCTCTCCAAAAGGGATGCAAGAGTGATTGTTACTGGAGAGGAAATTGTTAAACAATAAGTCAGAATTTGTATTTGCTAATTGCTTCTATTCCTGTAGTTCTCTCCTAGTTTTGTCCATCATAAATTTCTCTGGAGGTTGCCACTAAAGTGTATTGCAAATTTGCATTTAGTGACACCGACTCTGGCTGCAGGAACAGCTCGGATGGCTGGAAAGCAGTTCTGTAAAAACAAAACAGTTAATAATTCATTATACTTCTACATTCATGTACACCATGACATTGCTGTGATAATCCACAATAAATTTGGTGGTACTTCAGGCCTTCTGCATCACCCAAGAGGAAGTGGATCCATCCTTCAAAAAAAAAATCATAGGTGGGCCTCCTTGATTAAACTATTTATCACTTTTAGCAAAAGCTTGAATTCACTGCAAGTTTTGCAGGACATTTCTCATCCTTTTTTCCTCCGTTTTCTGAATACAAAATCTATCTCTATCTTTTCTATCTATTGATGTAGGAGAACTTACTATGCCTAGAGAAGAGCTAAAGCAAATTCAAGCATTATTAATCTTTACAGAATCTGTGCTCAGCATATTTACTTGTTTTCTGCCAATAGTTGCAGACAGACACCTTCTGGTCACTTGAAAAGAAATAATATAATTTTTGCATAAATGAACAGTGGTTTCTTTTTGTTGTCTTTACCTCTGAACACACATAACATTGTCTGCACCTACCTGTAACACGGTCAGAATGGGGAAGGAAGCCACCTGTAAACCAAAAGAACTGTGTATAGACAGGCAGAACAGAACTGACAGCTGAGTTTTAGAGTGTACATACCTAGCAAGAGAGAAAGCATTAATAATTATTTATGCTTTTAGGGCATTATGCATACTGGGTAATATTTAATTATCCTACAGGCACATAAAGAGCTTGGAATCACAAATGACCTGAGTAAATGTACAGCCTTCCATTTATTAAGATGATACACTGTTTGATTTTGTGCTCACATGCTGTCTAACATTAGGGGCTTTGTTCAGAACTGGGGATGTATCGAATTAGTGCTAACATTACGTTAAAAATGTTCACTCCAGGGCCTGAATACTGGATTGAAGACAACCTGAAAGTATGTCTCCATAGCTGACCAGACCTATACTAAGAAAATTTTGAAAAGAAAGAGTATTTTGTTTAGATTTTCCTTAACTTCTGTTCTACAACATACTAAAATTATCTGTAGCAAGCAATCACAAAGTCAGATTCTGAAGAAATCCAGCTGATGTAAATAACAAAAGCACACATTTTATTATGTGTACACTCAAGCAGTGAAGGAAAGTGCCTACATTCTGAGCACCATGGCGTTTATTTTTATTCAGGCTTGAAGATCAGGATACACATCTTGCAGGTTTCACTGGTAGGTGACACTGGAGTCCAAAATTTTCCCAACTTAATGAGAAAACTGTTTCCAGAACCACATCAGAACTGCTTTCAGAGTAAAAGATGTAACTTTGATGTTGGAAGAGGTTTTCTCTAGGAAGAGATTTAACCCATATTGCAGATCAAGACCTGGTCCTCAAATATATACAGGCAGCAAACTCCCGCAGGAACTGAAGGCTGCTATCCACCATCTGCCCTTGCCAAAAGTACTTTTTCCAAACTCAGAAACCAGAGGGCAGGAGGCAGTGCACAGCATAACTTCAGGCTCTGGTGCTGTATTAATATAACTCATTAGCTGCGCCCTCGGCAGCCCTGCATACTCCTCAAGCTGCAGGCTGTCTCTTGATAACAGCAGCAAGGCAGGGCACAGTCCTGAACTCAGCTTACAGTCAGAGCACAAGTAATAAGATCGTTGTGTAACTCCACACAATAAGTATTTCTCCCAAAGGAGGATGTCTTTCAGCTATGCCTCAGTTTTAGAAAGTCAATGAAGCTTCTGCTGAAACTTTGAAGCCATAAAACAAAACAAACTGCAGAGCATAGCATGATATAATTGATTCTCACTGGTAGCAAACAATCTGTTTACACATGGATGACAGCATGTATGTCCATACTCAACATGGTGTGATGTTCAATCAGACAATAACCTTATATCTAAAAATAAAAGCAGGGTTCCGAGTAGAAGGGCTCTGTGGTGGATTAACCTTGGCCAGCTGCCAGCTGCCCGTCCAATCACTCTCTCATTCCTCCTCAACAGGACAGGCGGATAAAATAAAATGAAATAGCTCATAGGCTGAGATAAAGATAGGGAAGCCACTTACTAATTACCATCACAGGCAAAATGGACTTGACTTGGGGAAAATTAATTTATTTCCATTCCACATAGATTTGGAGAGTGAGACATAAAGACAAAGTAAAAAACATGGAATTAATTTAATATATTGTGTCCTTCCGAAAAATATCTCTCTTTTTGGTGGCTTGTCTGTGTTAGTAGAATAGAATAGATTAGAACTGAACCAATTCAAATCAAATTGAATTGAATCAAATAGAATAGAGAAATGTGAACGTCCGTTCTCAGTATTGACAGGGAAAACCTGACCAATTGTCACTGACTTTGTTTCATCTAAAAAGGAATACAGCTGGGCCAAACACCATCCTGGTTAGCTGCAATCAACTGCACTTGCAGTGCCATCACTTGTCTGATCACTCCAATGGGCCCTATTAGCATCCTACTTGCAAACTGGGCATCAGAGAATGCTGGATAAATACAAAATACAACGATTTATAATTTTCTTTAGAAGAAAACACCTGCTAGCACTGAGGACTAATCTTGGAAATTGAAAACAGAGAAGACAGAAAGTGGAGAAAGAGAGAGAGGAGAGATGGAGGGAAGGGATAGGGAGGGAGAGAAGAAAAAGTGAGGAATGTAGAAGGGAGAGAAAGAAAGAAAGAGGCAAAGAGTGAAAACATGGGAGGAGGAGGGAGAGAGAGAAAGAGAAAACAAACCCAGCTTACATCACAACTCCGTCCCTTGTTTTCCTGAAGTTTTCCTTGCTAGAATGTGTGGACATAGCTTTACCCCTAAAATTAAAAAAAAATTATATGCATTTCAATAGCTGCTTTCAGAAACTTAGACTAACTCAGTCATCCCACAAAAAAAAAAAAAAAAAAAACAACAACAACAAAAAAAACCACCCAAAATTCAGCAACAAGGAAATGCTTTGCAAAACCCCAGTGATCCTCTGTAGGCCATGGAAAATGCAAAGCATACCTACCCCACGAACGACTTAAAATTTGCACATGCAGTTTATTGCCGCCTAGGTTGAGCAACAGGACAATGTCCTAGCACAGAGGCAAGGCTTTCAGCTCTGCCTCCAACAATATTCTTGCACTAGGACATTGCAGAAGGGGCTGTGGGGCTGGGCTGGTACAGCCTGGAGAACAGATGGTGTTGGGGTACCTAACAGCACCCCTGTGTCTCTGAGGCAGGGATCGAGTGCCCAGGGCCAGGCTTTTCGTAGAAGTGCCTGGTGGGACTCTCAGGCACATGGCATCAGCTACAGTGGGGAAGTTCAGGCTGGAGATCAGGAGCATTTTTTTCACTGTGAGGACAGTCTGGCAGTGGTGCAGACTGGCCAGAGAGGTTGTGCCACCTCCATGCAATCATCCTGAGTGCTGTCATGCGGCACACACAGGACAACGAGGTCACCAGGCCCAGCCAGCATGGGTTTATGAAAGGCAGGTCCTGCTTGATTAACCTGATCTCCTTCTATGACAAGGTGACCCACTTAAGAGGATGAGGGAAAGGCTGTGGATGTTTACATGGACTTTAGCAAAGCCTCTGACACCCTTTCCCACATCATTCTGCTGGGGAAACTAGCTGCTCATGGCTTGGATGGGCATATTCATTGCTGGGTAAAAATCCAGCTGGATAGCTGGGCCCAAAATGTTGTGGTAAATGCAATTAAATCCAGTTGGTGGCCGGTCACAGACGGTGCTCCCCAGGGCTCAATATTGGGGCCAATTCTGTTTAATATTTTTATCAATGATCTGGAAGAGGGGATTGAGTGCTCCCTCAGTAAATTTTCAGATCACAATAAGCTGAGTGGGAGCATTGAGCTACTCAAGGGTAGGAAGGCTCTGTAGAGGGATATGGACAGCCTGGATCAATGGGTCGAGGCCAACTGTGTGAGCTTCAACAAGGCCAAATGCTGGTTCCTGCACTTGGGTCACAACAACCCCATGCAACGCTACAGGTTTGGGGAGGAGTGACTGGAAAGCTGCCTGATGGAAAAGGACCTTGGGGTGTTGGTTGACAGGCGGCTGAACATGAGCCAGCAGTGTGCCCAGGTGGCCAAGAAGGCCAATGGCATCCTGGCTTGTATCAGGAATAGTGTGGCCAGCAGGAGCAGGGAGGTGATCGTGCCCCTGTACTCAGCACTGGTGAGGCCGCACCTCGAGTACTTTGTTCGGTTTTGGGCCCCTCACTGCAAGAAGGACATTGAGGTGCTGGAGTGTGTCCACAGAAGGGCAAGGAGGCTGGTGAAGGGTCTGGAGAACAAGTGTTATGAGGAGCGGCTGAGGGAGCTGGAGCTGTTTAGTCCGGAGAAGAGGAGGCTGAGAGGGGACCTTTCTGCTTTCTATGACTACCTGAAAGGAGGTTGTAGTGAGGTGGGTGTCAGTCTCTTTTTGCAAGTAACAGGTGACAACACGAGAGAAAACATCCTCAACCTGTGCCAGGGGAGGTTTAGATTGGGTATTAGGAAAAATTTCCTCACTGAAAGGGTTATCAAGCATTGGAACGGGCTACCCAGGGAGGTGGTTGAGTCACCATCCCTGCAGGTATTTAAAAGATGTGTAGGTGTGGTGCTCAGGGATAGGATTTAGCAGTGGACTTGGTAGTGTTTGGGTTGGAGTTGGACTCAATGTTCTTAAAAGTCTTTTCCAACCTAAACCACTCTATGATTCTGTGCCTGGAGATTTTCAAGCCGCAGCTGGACAAAACCCTGAGCATCTGATCTGACCTCAAGGCTGGTCCTCCTTTGGGCAGGAGGCTGGACGAGAGACCTCCCAAAGTTGCAGCCTGAGATATTCTGTGGTCCTATGGGATGGCTGTCACTTCTGTTATCCTGTCAGTGCACGATCATAATTGGCTGGGTGAACAAGGGAAAGAATACAAGAAGCAAGGTGGCACTCTGAACACTGGAGAAATCACAGCCATTCAAAGAGGACCTGTGGGTAATGAGATCATTGTACTGCAGGGGATTTTCCTTAGCATCCTCCACTGACGTAAATGCATCTGGGTGGATCCTAGTACTGAAAAGAAACACTGCTCTGGAGCAGGTGTACAGTTGCTGCCGTTAACCTGTGTGCTGAGGAAAATGTTTTCCTGTGTTACGGACTCATACTCTTAATCCGCGTCAAATGGCAGCATTTGAAATGATGTCCTAACCTTGTCTGACCAAAATCCATATGTACTTTGATTAGCAGTGATGTTTTGTATGTTTTGATAAGAAGGCATACACGGTCATTTCTTGAATGATTTTACAACTGGGTGTATGTATCTGTGCATGGTCATGTCTGTGGAGGAGGCAGGGAGGGAAGACAGGGTGCACAAACTTGCTTTAATGCTGAGAATAGGTTAGTACAGTTTTCCCAAAAAGACCTTTAAATAGCATACAAATGGCAACACTATTCTCAAATGAAAGGCCTGATCTTTGACAGCAAGCGGTAGAACTTCCCAGGAAGCATGGAAGAACACACTGATAGAGTTGGATACCCTTCCAAGTCTGCAATGTTCTGTGGCTGAAAAAAAAAAGTATTTCTTTGTACTGAAAGCATATAAGGTCAGTGGATTTTTTTTTCTCCACATAGTTGTTCACTTGCCTTCTGAACTTCTGTAAACTTTGTCTATAAAGTCTTTAACATAATTCTTCATTACTCTAGGAATCCTGTGTACAACAAGGATCAGGACACTGGATGAGGGCTAGGAGTCCTCTTTCTCATTTAATTGTTGCTGCTTTTCTGAGAGGAAGTAATTACATTTTTCCTTGCTTCAGTTTCTGCATTGATAAAACAGATGAAATACGATGTCCCTCATAATGCAGACTGATGGATGAAAGGTGATGTCAAAGTGTGGTAAATTCTTGTTGTTGCAAGGGGATGACTTTACAAGAGCTCTTGCTAGCTGACTGGATCAAGGAGATGAATTTGACAGTAAGCAAGAACAGGAGTAATTTGAACTGCAAAGTTGTGGAAGCACCTGACAGGTGAATTTCTTCCCTGGGATCAGGTTTCAATTCTGGGCTGCTAAAATCTGACACCATAGATCTCCACCAAGTATGACAGCAAAAAGAGTTGCAGTTGGGTGGAAAAAGTTTTTTTTTTGTCACTGGATATGGATATTTGGTGAAGTGCTGTAATCAGAACTTAGATTTGGAAAGAAATATGTATTTCAGTTGATTTTGAGAGGCTTGGGGTTTTTAGAATTTTCATCGTTGTGCCCAAAGAAAAAAAATATAGTCAAAACAGAATTACTGTGATGATGGATCTGTCTGGTATGCTTGATTTTAGATCAGGGAGGAAAGAATGCTCAGCCCGTGCTATTTAAATATCTGTGGAACTGTTAATAGAAATGCTTAATAACTCTTCACCTCATTTAAACAACTCTGTTTATGAACCTGGTTACACAGGTATCAGTAAAAATAAGCTTGCAAAACACTTCGAATTAGCCCTTTGCTTTGAATTAGTGAATATCTAGGTTCTGTCACTGCATTTAGCGAAAGAAGGGAATTATCATGGCCTCCTTCTAATACCAAACATGTCTGTTTTTTTTCATTAAAAACATTAAAATCCAATCACATATTTGCAGATCGCATGACACATGCTTCTCATTCCAGCTGTGTAGACGAGTAGGTTGGGGTATTTGTTTTTCTACAAGGCTTCCTTTTGAGAATAGGTCTAGTTCTGAGCTTTGTTATAAAATGGGTATCAAATTTTTGTGCGCCTTAAGTTGAAACAGACATTTTACAACACGGAAAGTTTCTCTTCCAGGAAGAGACTTGGGGTTGGAGGGCTGTGTAGTTTCCTGAAAAGCATTGCAGAATTTCACAGTAACACCTGAAGAATACACTGCGTATTATATAATGCAAGGGTATTGTTCAGAAATTGCATTCCCTTAAACTGATTGCCCTCCCAAGCCCAGTCTGATGTCAGTTGATGTCAAACGCTGCTTCATTTTACTGACATAGTAACATTGCTGCGGTGGCAATAAGTGACATGACTGGAGGATGCACCTCCAGAACAGGCTGGGGTTCTTCTTTTCATGTGCAGCTGTATCACGTGTTTTCAGGCTGTTTGCCGTCAGTAGAATCTCCCTGACAGAATTGTTTACCAAGTCCCAGAGAAGCAAAAGATGGAATAAAACCCAGTTTCTGGTTTGCTATTGTTGTTAAAGTTGGCAAACATAAATCTGATAAACCTACAGAGTATGAAGTGCTACTCTTCTTTCCTGCTTCACATGATCATATTATTGAGACAGCACCACATTTCAGCGTTTGCCAGTGGGAATATCTGTAAGGGATGCATGGGTTTCATTCAGAGGAATGAGAGTCTGGACGCCTTGGAATACACCTCGATCATCATTTTGCTTTATTTGTTTCCTTTTATCTTATTTTCTAAATGTTGAACAGACAGTAACTGCCAGCTGATTGGCCCTGAAACTGATTGAAATTGTGCTGGCTAGCATCAAATTCTACCATGAACTCGAATAGAGCACCAAGTCGCACAGTTCTTATGCTGACAATTATATTTGTGACTCTAACTTTAAAAATCAAGACAATCAGTACCCTAGGAATCTCACCACCGTCAGCTGGGGATCTTGTAAAATGACTTATTTAGTCGTACCTTTGTCAAAGACTTGCAGTGTAGTGATGTAATAATAAAAGTCTATAGGTTCATGGAATCACAATAATTTTATGAAAATGAGTAACTGAAAAATAGAATATTTTTTCATTTGGAGAGGTCTAATGAGAACATATCTTTGTGGCCCTGACTCAGTTTCCTTTTATCTACTTTCTTCATTACATCCCATTTGGTTTCCTGCTTTATTGACTCCCCTTCCTGGCTAGTGTAATGATAGAGTGTTCTTTATCTAAACGGATTCATTTATATATGTCCCAAAGGGAGTGTGTCTTAAAGAAACACAGCTCAAAATCAGTTCACCTCTTTCCCCACTGGCCTTTTGTGTCAAGTGGTAAGCTTTTTCTAACTCCTGATGTTATTGGCTGTATTTCCCAGTGCCATTCATTCTTTTCTTCAAGTTTTCCCCACTTAGGAAATCATATATCATTTGCAATAAAACCAGTCAAAATTTGCATTACCAAAATAGAAGCGTGAGTGGCAGGTAAGGTCAATTCACCTAAAGCACAGTCCTAAATGTGTAAAACATTTTCCTTTTAGAGGAGGCAACGAGATAGAAGTGTACAGAATATCTCCCATGTGTTATGCTCCACAGCATCAGCTGTGGTGTGCGCTTGTGCGTGCGTAAGTGTGTGCGCATTTCTTGACGAGCTTCACATTACTCAAAGAGGACTTCTTGGCATTTATTAGTCATGCCAAATTCTCTCAGGAACTGGATCCTTAGCCTGCTTTTATTCTCTATCTTCCCCAAGGGCAGTAGGCATTTGAAGTAACCAAGGAATGCCGCAACAGTCCCAAAATGCAAACTCTCCAAGGATATCCCATACTTTGATTGACTATTCTTACTGTTATTAGAAATATTCTAATTTCAAACCATCCATGATATGATTTTGGCAGTGACTAACACACAGTTATTTCAGATGTTGACAGTATTCAGGGTCCTCTGCGCTGCAGAAAATCAGGTGCCAAGATAGCAAAACTACAGAAACTTCTTGATTGTTTGAGATAATGCCACAGAAAACGCGGCGTACACGTGAAAAAGATGTACTTGAATATAATTCCTTATCCCCAACCATGACAACAAACTTGTAACCTTAAATTCTAACTGTGTCAGTAATATCATGTCAACCTAAGGAATTCAAAAGAAGACTGTATGAAAACTAGAGCTGAATAAATTGTTATTCTTGTATTTGTATAAATATATTTTTTATTTTGAGATTAATTTGTACTATGGCATGGAGGAACTTGTGTATCTTATTACTGTGCACACCTCCTGCTCTTTTGTATTTGCTTATATGCCCATTTGAGAATGAAGCTAGCAATATGTTCAGCAATAGTTTTCTGAGTCCAGTTATAACATTTGTTTTGGAAAGACATAGGTGACTGCACATACCTTTTATGTTTTAATGGAATGAATGGACACTGGACTTCCCAGGCATTCAGAGGACATGGAAAAAATCCTTTAGTGCATGTGAGTGCTTAAAAGGACCTCCACTTTAATATTCGACCATTCATAATACTGCACCTCTCTTTTCAGTGTTTAGGTTTGAAATGTCAAGATTAAGGCTTTTCAGTGTTAAGCTTTCCAGATTCCCCTTAGTTTGGTTGCTTTTACTGGAGGCAGGGGCACAAAATCCTTCAGCTCTCTTGGAAAACCAGGACCTGTCAGATTTTCAGCATCCTCCTTGAATTATGACAGAACTGAAGCAGCAATTGACAAATCCCTTGACATGCAAGGTCTAGTGATTGTCATCAAAGAGAGGCAGCACTCAGACCTATCTCCAATCAGTTCATTCTTGGCTGACTGGTTCTCATTTGATTTTTAGGGTTTTGTTTTTAAAGTATATGTATCTTTTTGGGACATTATCACATTGATTAGAAAGAACATACCAATTTACCAAGACATAGCCATTGCAATTTGTACTCTGCAAGCAAAAATTCAGTGTTTCAGTGAACTTGTATACTTCATTTATTATGCTCCTCTCTCTTTTTTACAGATGGGATTAAAATGGACTAACAGAGGCGGAAAAGACTAGAAGTCAATAAAAAATGGTACGCTAGTGTTGTTCAGGACCTTTCCTGAGTAATGCCTGCCTTGTTTGGGCTGCCCTGCAACCACTGCGTGGAAGGGAAGGACAGGCTGCAGAGAAGAGGTAGAGCTTTGCTGTGGTGTTTGCTAAACGGCCGCAAAAAGATGAGCAGACCCAAGGATGTAACATACCCTGAGCTCCACAAGTCCCTGGTTCTCTGGCAGTTAGAATTATCCGCAGGTTGTTTTTCTCACCTCATCTGCCTCTTGTCCTCCTTCCCCCCTTTCAATATTCAAAGGAATGGTTGGAACACACATACAGCAAGGGTCTTTTAGAGATCACCTTCTGCCACCACCAACTGAAAGCAGGGCCAAAACTGGCAGGAGACACTGGGCCCTGTGCAGTCAGCTTTGGGCTCTCGTGCCAGATAGAGATGCCAACAGCCACTCTCAGGAAAATTGTTCCCTGGTCAGATCATTTTCCCTGAACTCGTGGGCCAGACCCATGGGTCTTGTCCCAGCAGGGAACCTGCCCAGCCTAGGGGCCTGCCCTGTGGCACTCTGTGCAGGGGCACGGTGCTGCACAGGACTGGTGCTGATCCCGTGGGCACCGCATCCTGTCTGGGACCCTGTGCAGGACAGAGGTTGACAAAATGGAGAGGCTGAGCTGGCCACATGCCCTGCGAGGAGGGACTGACTCCTTTCTGGCGCTAACAGTCTTTGGTTTTCTTTTTCTCTCTCTCTCTTTTTTGTCATGTTTGGTTTTTTTTGGAAGGCTATGAATAGCAGATCTCTCCCAAATAACGCACCCCCTCCATACACACTTGGAAAGGCTTTGGAAAGACAAGATAACGACATGGGCTGATGGCATTGCAGTTTCTACAGATGTACGACCTGGGCTCAAAAAACAGCTCAACCCAACCCAATCATTGCTGTACTTTGTTTCGGAGTGAGTGCTGATAGGATTCATCTTAAAAGATGACACTCCCCTACCAAAGCCCTCCTGGCACCGTAACTGCAGGATTTTAGGAGAACATGAGGTCATAGGGTACATGCAAAGAGATAACGTTTGAGCACACACCTCTTGTCAACACTTGTGTGTTCCAAGCTCAATCCCTCATCTCTCCTCCTCTGGTGTTATTTCTGCATTTCTTCTCTCAGTCCACCTTTGTCCTGGAGTAGAGGTGTTGAAAAAATTGTTGTAAATATCACAGGTCTCACCACCTCTACTCAAAGAAAAACCTTTCCCTGTGTATTTGGGAGCTCTAACCGGACACAGCAATGACCTTACCCAGGACTAGGAGCCAGGACCTTCCAGAAGCTGAGTATCAGTTCTGGCATGGGGTTGTTTTCTGATCTGGGAAGACCTCGTCTTCCTTCATCACTTTCTCTGTTAGCCAACTGAGAAGTGAAACACCAGCCTGCGTGAAGGTGGAAGCTGAAAAATTTGCTCCTCTTGGTAAAGACTGGGGGTGCTCGAAATTCCCTTCCCTTCCCTTCCCTTCCCTTCCCTTCCCTTCCCTTCCCTTCCCTTCCCTTCCCTTCCCTTCCCTTCCCTTCCCTTCCCTTCCCTTCCCTTCCCTTCCCTTCCCTTCCCTTCCCTTCCCTTCCCTTCCCTTCCCTTCCCTTCCCTTCCCTTCCCTTCCCTTCCCTTCCCTTCCCTTCCCTTCCCTTCCCTTCCCTTCCCTTCCCTTCCCTTCCCTTCCCTTCCCTTCCCTTCCCTTCCCTTCCCTTCCCTTCCCTTCCCTTCCCTTCCCTCCCCTTTTTCACCTCACCTCACATGGCCTTGCCTCGCCTTGCGTTGGCTTGTCTTTCCTTGCCTTTCCTTTGCCTTTTCTTTCCCTGCCTTGCCTTGTCTTTCCCTTTTTTTTTTCTTTTCTCACCAGACTGTTTGCATGGAGGTGCTCAGGTCATTTGTCTTCCCCAGGCATCACACTGTAGGAATCAAAACAAAGAGGAGCGTTTGTGTTTCATCTGACTTCACCTTCTTCCTCCTGGAGAAAGACAGGTTGACTACAGAGATGCTGAGTGTCCAAAACAGGCATGGTTTGTCTGCTGTGATGGTAAGCAGAAGTCAGTCAGAGAATGAGAAATTTGTTTCAGGGTGTCAGCAGTAAAGCAAGGCACAGCTGGGAATGGGAGGCAACAAATTCCAGAGCACAAGTCTGTGAGTTTGCCTGGTCTTCCCTTCTCTGTCTCTCACATCATCTCCCGGTGCTTTTATTTCCCCCTGTTACATTACAGGCTGTGGGAGCATGAATGTTCTTTTACACCATGCCTCTCAGCCCTCATACAGCAGTGGCTTAACTGGGCCTCCACGGTGCTGTTATAATACATGTGACCAAAGAGATTCCTGAACATCGGTATTAGCGACACAACTGACTTCTGTTTCTGACATTGAGATTTTCCTCATAGTATCTCTGTTGGCATGAACAATAAGCTGATGGTGTAGTGAACACAGGAGAACATGGGGGCTGATTATTTTGTGAAGTGTTGTAAAGTCTTTGGAAATAAGGATTAAATAAATCAGACTAGAGAAATTCTCTTCTCCGCTTGCCTCAGTTGAGTAATTTTGATGGATGTGAGTAAAACATTTTTTTCCCGTTAGAGTACAATAGAAGGTGAATTAATGGTTTTGTTCTGGGCATATGTTGGGTCTTTTTTGTGAAAATTTTCCCACATAACTCTCTCAGGCTGCTGTTCAACTGCGGAGAAACACTTACAATCATCCTCATTATTAATGTTATTATTACACTACCAGCATTACCATCACAATTATCTGTCAAAACTTCCAATAGCTCAATAGCAGAAGATCCCAAAGGACATGCCGGAAAGAAAAATCTGATTTCCAATTATCTTGTTGGAGCTAAAATACTTCCATTATTAGCAGGCCTGTTCTACAACATCCGAGAGATTGAACCCTTGCGAGACAAATGCTGGCACAGCTTTCTGGGGCCTTCAAATGAAAAAAGTGAAGACAGCAGGTGCAGAATGGCCAAACCAAACAGACCCAAGCCAAATCTACACACCAGTATACCTGAAGGACACAGATTACTGGCTAATGATGCAGCTAACTGCTAGGGACAAATAGTCTGCTCTTTGTTCAAGCTTCAAACCTCTGTGCTCACACACCATGCATACCTGTCGAACAGAAAGAGCCTGAGCGTGCGTACTCCACAGCCAAGCAGAATGTTCTTTGAAGATGTCTTTGCTTTCATAAGGTGAGACATCACAGAAAAGAGGTGCTTTTAAAAGCCATTGTTGCTGTGGGGATGCTCTTAAAGTGTTTCTAGATATCAAATGGGAAATTTGTGCAGAACAAAGCAGTTCTTGCAACATTTCCTCACTGAGTTCCACATCAGGACTGCTCAAAGAGGCATCCATAAGTCTCTATGAGCCATTAGATATTTGGAGATTTTTATCCAGGAAGGGGCACAGCCAGGCGGGCTGACCCCACCTGGCCAAACAGAACAGGGTATTCCATACCGTGTGCCGTCATGCTGGTTTCCGGTGGGGGGGAGCTGGGGGGCGGGAACTCACTCACGGCTCGGGAGCACGCGATGGCGGTCCGGTCGGGGAGAGCGGCTCTCTGGGCTGTGCGGTTTGTGTTGTGTATTCCCCTTATCTGTATCGCTGTTGTTCCTGTTCCCTTTGTTTGCTGTTCTGTTAAACTGCCCTTATCCTGACCCAGCGGTTTCTGCCTGTTTCTTTCCATTCTCCCCCGCACCCCGGCGGGGGCAGGGGCGGCCGCGTGGTGCTTTTGTTGCCGGCCGCAGCCACACTATAAGAGTTTGGTAATATTTATAGCACTGGGAGAAGAGGATGGGCTTTTAAAATTTTACTTTATTCGTTATATTTATGAAAATCCTGGGGACATAATTCTGCTCTCTTCTGCTCTTTCTCCCTACTTCTGACACTGTTTTGTGATTGACTTCTTTCTGTGGTAAGAGATGTCTTGTGAAACTCTGGATTCATTGCTATTGACTTCAGAGGATTTTGTGTGGATTTATCTTCAGGTGCCATCAAAGTATGTCTCCTAATGATTCTTCTTGATGTGCAAACGTTTCGTGCCTTTATTTTCTGCTTAATTGGGCTCTTCACAGGAAGAAGCCTTACTAATAATAATGGAGAAATCCACCAATAAGGGGAGCATCTTCTAATGTCAATGATTACTTAAAACTAAGTCTTAGCAATCCTCATTACCGTCACTGAGTTATTTTCCTCAGACACTTAGTCTGTATGCATTTCCAGCTGATGAATGCTAATTACATTTGTCAGTAACACCATAGACTTGTCCCTTGAAGTGATCGAAATCTTCCAGCATCACCCGATTCCTCAACATTGAACGCAGATTAAACCTCTTTTTCTGTACAGCTCAGTGGAGAAGCAGTCCTCCAGGGATGAAACAAAATCAAGAGCTTAACACAGGCCCTAAATGAGACAGATGTAAAGTTTTTCTCTCACATACCTCCCCTTGACTTCCATGGTTGTCAAATCAAGTTCCAGAAAAGTGAAGTTATGGAGTGTGCGTATTGACCACGCTACTGATCTTGACCAAGTAGGTGTTGTGAGACATGGGGGGAAGCAGTGACTCATCTCAGCTTAGGAAGGAAATACTCTGGTTACCTGACAGCAGCAGCTTCTAAAAGGTTTATTATTTGTATTAAAAAAAATCCATGTTACAAACCTCACAGTAGGGTGATTTTTCTTTGCAATCCTTCTAAGCGGGTTGATTTGACCCACTCGTGCTTTCTCCCCCACCTACTACAAGTGATCTGTTCAACATCACTTGTGTGCAACATAGTAATCTGAAGAAATTAAATTGCCTTGTCCATCCATGGTTTGAGTTTCTCAGCACTATGGGTTGTTTCGTTGTGGGCTACCAGGAAAAGGAGTGGCACAGGGGGCATGCTGTAGCCTTATTGCCATCCTCCTGTTTTCCAGATGCAGAGTTCTCTGCTTATGAGTCATCTGTGTTGTGGTTTTACTAGAGTGCAGAAGCCAATCTTTATAAAAACACCGTATTCCTGAATTTCACTGCTGTCGACTATGTGTTTGGTTATCAAGACAGGCCATTGAACAGGACTTCCCAAATAGCCTGTATCTCTCACCATGAGATGCTGTCCAGAACAAAGTGCAGTGTATGAAACACGATACAGCAGGATGCCATCCCTTCAACCATCTGCACTGCTCAGGCACGTTTCATAGCTGAATGTGTCATCCTGGTGTGCACCCCATAGGGAGGATGTCACAATCTCCTACCAGCCACATGTGACAGGGTATATTCAGTGATCAACTGCATATCTGAGAGGTGTCCTCATGGTGAAGTATTCATTTTGTTTTCTTTAAGTTGTATGAAGAAACACTGTAGAATTGTCCACTAAGGACCCTAGGTACTCATTATATGACACTTTACTGGCCTGTAATACGCATGCAAAATTTTTGCTGCATGTGTTTTGGCACTTACTGGCTGCCAAGTGTTTAACAGTGCCATATTATTTATATTAGCAAACAACTTTCTGCTAAGGAAAAGAAGGGGATGAAGGAGAGAATAATTTGGCCAGTTGAAATCTGGTAAGTTTGCAAGTGGATGCTAATTTGTTCTTATTAGTTATGAGCTAGTTCTGATTCAAAACCCATACAAGTGCATTAGTGCAACCAGAGTGAATATTCCTAGGTTTGCTCATTTATGCTTATCACTCCAGCTGTGGCACTAATGGTTTTGCTTCAAAGGTGGCTGACATTCTGTGAGTGACTTGAGTGTGTTCATGTTGATCTGGCTGCAAAGTACCACTACAAAGAACTCCTGGCTCATATTTTTCACAGAGGCTGCCAGAGATAACTCCATAGCAACTTTGGCAGTGATTGAGCAGGTTGCAGACCTCTGTAAAACAATAGAAAGTGAATTTTACACATAGGGAGATTGACGTACGGCAAGTTGAAAAGACCTTCTCTGGTCAGAGAGGCATTGAACACTGGATTGGGAACTTTCGGCTTCACATATATGGTAGTGCCTATGGTCACATCGTAACAGGACAATATGCTCTAGCTAGCAATGTGAGGCACAGGACAATGAGGTTTTAGCCCGAGTTCCCCCTGTCCCAGGTAAAGGGACCTCACCTTCATTTCCCCTGCCAATCATCATCTGTTTTTCTGGGAAGCCCAGAAAGAACTAGACTTTCACAGTTCCTCTGTTGCAAAGATCAGTAGTAGGTGACTCTCTGGCCTGTGCCTACTAGAAGGTTTTCTGATTAGTCCTAGAACACAAATGATGCAAACAATTTGAGTTTCAGGTCTATGTCTTTTCCATTTCTGTTGCTATCCATAAAGAAATGTTTGAAGAGTTTTTCAAACTAATGAACCCTATGAAGTCTTCACTCTTCTTGGATATACATGGACCAAAAGTGTCCATCTTGTAACTCGATTTGTTATCTCAAGACTACCCTGTGAAATGCTCTTCTAGCTATAAATCTAGCTATTTATGCTTTCAGACTGTATGTCCTGGGTTTGGCCAGGACAGGGTTAATTTTCACCGGACTTCAGGAAGGGGCACAGTCGGGGGGTGGGGGCTTACCCCACCTGGCCAAACAGAGCCCGGTATTCCATACCGTGTGCCGTCACGCTGGGTTCCGGTTGGGGGGGGGGGGCGGCGCGGCGGGAACTCACTCTCGCGGCTTGGGGGGGCGTGGCGCTGGTCCTGTTCGGGAGAGCAGCTGTCTGGGTCGTGCGGTTCGTTGTTGTGTTTTCTCCTTATCTGTACTGTTGTTGTTCCTGTTCCCTTTGTTTGCTGTTCTGTTAAACTGCCCTTATCCCGACCCACCGGTTTCTGCCTGTTTTCTTTTTCATTCTCCTCCGCACGCCGGCGGGGGGAGGGGCGGCCACGTGGCGCTTTTGTTGCCGGCGGCAGCCGAAACCAAGACATTTTTTATTTGGCGCCCAACATGGGGCAGGGATAACGGCAGGGCTGAGCAGCGGGTGTTAAAACTGCTTTCTTAGATTTTGTTAAATTTTGTTATAGGCATTTTTCTGTGTTAGTTAAATAGTCGCCGGCAAAAATGTTGCTGACTTTGTTCAGATGGCTGTGGTTTTTGAACCCTTATTTGCAGTATGTGTTTACTGCCGTGCTGTTCATCATCGCGGGGAAAAAGATCAGGATGATAATTTTGCTGTACTGTACGATGTCGACTTATGACATGATAGCATCACTGTGTATGAAATTAGGCTTGTATTTGCATGCAGCACTGCGGTCATTTCCATACCTCGGATCCTATGTCTTAGAATTTGTTAATAATCAAACCCAGTCTGTGGGGAAAACTGAAGGGGATACCCTCCCCCACTCTTTTGCCCCCCCTCTCTCCTTCAGGCCAGTCCTAACGGCTTTTGATAATTTCGAGTACCCGTGGGATGCTCAGGGCAGCACTCTCCTTTTGTTATGGCTCCTGAATGGGTTGCAGGTTTTGTTTAGGGTTAAGCAAGTCGTTAAGAACATCGTGCAGAGACCTGCCCCGGGGCTGGATAGCTGTGAGTGGCTGGGTGTGTGGGACAGCATGGGCAGGTGTCTAGAGCAGTGGGCACCCCCGGTGTGTTTTAAACTCACCCCTGAACAAATACAGAATCCGGACAATCTGGTAAAATATCCGCAAAAAGTGTGCTGCCACCCTGGGAACTCCAGAGAGACACAGATCACCACAATGTGCTGGGGTCTGGCCCACGCCTACCGAGCTGCCTTGTTCAACACTGTTCAGTGCCTTAAGGGGGAAAGGGGGGGGAACGAAGCAGCAGGCACCGCGACTGGCGCTGCCCCCCCAGCCGGCCCTGCAGCTCCTCCAGCCAAGCAGGCAGTCACAGCCCCCCCAGCCAGCACCACCGCTGCCACGGCTGCAGGGTCTGCCTCGGTTTCCCCGGTGGGCACAGCAGCTGCTCCAGCCCCAGCTCCAGCTGCAGGCATCACGGCTGAGCCCAATGACCAACCTGTGCCGGTAGGAGTCGCCCCCGTAAAACTAAAGAAAGACGCAAAGAGAGCAGATCGCTCCGGGAGGGATGACAATGAGCCAGGGTCATCACGGGAGATAGAGACAGAGATCATCACCCGGTCCCTGTCCCTGGGCGAGCTGCGAGACATGCAGAAAGATTTCAGCCGCCACCCTGGCGAGCACATTGCCACCTGGCTGCTGCGGTGCTGGGATAACGGGGCCAGCAGCTTGGAATTAGAGGGCAAGGAAGCCAAGCATCTGGTATCCCTGGCCAGGGATGGGGGCATTGACAAGGCCATTGGGAAAAAGGAACAAATCCTCAGCCTCTGGAGGAGACTTCTGTCAGGCGTGAGGGAGAGGTACCCCTTCAGTGACGATTTTGTATGCTACCCTGGCAAGTGGACCAATATGGAAAGCGGTATTCAGTACCTGAGGGAATTAGCTGTGCGGGAGCTGGTTTACTGTGACACAGACGATGAGCAGGTACCCACAGACCCAGATGAACTCCAGTGCTCACAATCCATGTGGAGGAAGTTTGTGCGGAGCGCACCATCCTCACATGCCAACTCACTGGCAATAATAGACTGGAGAGGTAAAGAGGCACCAACAGTGGATGAGGTGGCTGTCAGACTCCGACAATATGAGGAAAGTCTCTCTTCCTCCCTTGTCTCAGCCATGGAGAAACTGGTCAAGCGACTAGAAAAGAATATGTCCTCCTCCCCACCTGTACGGGCCAGTGTCTCAGCTATTAGGGGCAAGCGTTTCTCTGCTCAGGAGAGGGAATACAGAGGCTATACACCCCACGGCACCCTGTGGTTTTACCTGCGTGACCACGGAGAGGACATGAGGAAGTGGGATGGAAAACCCACCTCAGGTCTAGAGGCACGAGTCCGTGAGTTGCGAGGTAAAACAATCACCAAAGGGGATTCTGTTAGGAAAAATGCCGCTCCAGTTTCCAGAAGCCAGCTCTCCAGACCAGGTAGACAGTTTGACCTTGATTCCGATCCTCTGGAGGTGACCTCCAAGTCATTTTTACAGCAGGTGAGCAGCAAATTCTCTGACGAGGATTAGAGGGGCCCTGCCTCCAGCCAGGTGGAGGAAAGGGACAACCGTGTTTATTGGACGGTGTGGATTCAGTGGCCTGGCGTGTCAGATCCACAAGAGTATAAAGCTCTAGTGGACACTGGTGCACAGTGTACTTTAATGCCATCAGAGTTCAAAGGGTCAGAGTCCATTTGCATTTCGGGAGTGACAGGGGGGTCCCAAGAGCTGAGTGTACTGGAGGCTAAAGTGAGCCTCACTGGGCAGGAGTGGCAGAAGCACCCCATTGTAACTGGCCCCGAGGCTCCGTGCATCCTTGGGATAGACTATCTTAGGAGAGGCTATTTCAAGGACCCAAAGGGGTATCGGTGGGCTTTTGGCATAGCTGCTTTGGAGACGGAAGAAATTAAACAGCTGTCCATTTTGCCTGGTCTCTCGGAGGATCCTTCCATTGTGGGGTTGCTGAGGGCTGAAGAACAACAGGTGCCAATCGCGACCACAACGGTGCACCGGCGATAGTATCGTACCAACCGAGACTCCGTTATCCCCATTCATCAGCTGATCCGCCAGCTGGAGAGTCAAGGAGTGATCAGCAAAACTCGCTCACCCTTTAATAGTCCCATATGGCCAGTGAGAAAATCTACTGGAGAGTGGAGACTGACAATAGACTACCGTGGCCTGAATGAAGTCACACCACCGCTGAGTGCTGCCGTGCCAGACATGCTAGAACTTCAATATCAGCTGGAGTCAAAGGCAGCCAAGTGGTACGCTACAATTGACATTGCTAATGCATTCTTCTCCATCCCTTTGGCAGCAGAGTGCAGGCCACAGTTTGCTTTCACCTGCAGGGGCATCCAGTACACCTGGAATCGACTGCCCCAGGGGTGGAAACACAGTCCCACCATTTGCCATGGACTAATCCAGACTGCACTGGAAAAGGGTGAAGCCCCAGAACATCTGCAGTACATCGACGACATCATTATATGGGGCGACACAGCGGAGGAAGTTTTCGAGAAAGGGGAGAAAATAGTTCAGATCCTTCTGAAAGCCGGTTTTGCCATTAAGTGAAGTAAAGTCAAGGGACCTGTGCAAGAGATCCAGTTTTTGGGAATAAAATGGCAGGATGGGCGCTGTCAAATCCCAATGGATGTCATCAACAAAATAGCAACTATGTCTCCATCCACCAGCAAAAAGGAAGCACAGGCCTTCCTGGGTGTTGTGGGTTTTTGGAGGATGCACATCCCAAATTACAGCCAGATTGTAAGTCCTCTGTACCACGTGACCCGGAAGAAGAATGATTTTGAATGGGGCCCTGAGCAATGACAGGGATTTGAACAGATTAAACGGGAGATAGTTCATGCTGTAGCCCTTGGTCCAGTCCCATCAGGGCAAGATGTTAAAAACGTGCTCTACACCGCAGCCGGGGAGAATGGCCCAACCTGGAGTCTCTGGCAGAAGGCACCAGGGGAGACTCGAGGTCGACCCCTGGGGTTCTGGAGCCGGGGATACAAAGGATCCGAGGCCCGCTATACTCCCACTGAAAAAGAGATTCTGGCAGCCTATGAAGGCGTTTGAGCTGCTTCAGAAGTGGTCGGCACTGAAGCACAGCTCCTCCTAGCACCACGATTGCCGGTCCTGGGCTGGATGTTCAAAGAAAGAGTCCCCTCTACGCATCATGCCACCGAGCTAAGCATGCCACCGATGCTATGTGGAGTAAGTGGGTCGCTCTGATCACCCAGCGCGCCTGAATGGGAAACCCCAGTCGCCCAGGAATTCTGGAGGTCATCATGGACTGGCCAGAAGGCAAAGATTTTGGAGCATCGCCAGAGGAGGATGTGACACGTGCTGAAGAGGCCCCACTGTATAACCAGCTGCCAGAAGATAAGAAACAGTATGCCCTGTTCACGGATGGGTCCTGTCGCATTGTGGGGAAGCAGCGGAGGTGGAAGGCTGCTGTATGGAGCCCTACACGACAAGTCGCAGAAACTGCCGAGGGAGAAGGTGAGTCCAGCCAGTTTGCAGAGGTGAAAGCCATCCAGCTGGCTTTAGACATTGCCAGTCGAGAGAAGTGGCCAGTGCTCTATCTTTACACTGACTCTTGGATGGTGGCAAATGCCTTGTGGGGGTGGCTGCAGCAATGGAAGAAGAACAACTGGCAGCGCAGAGGCAAACCTATCTGGGCTGCCCCATTGTGGCAAGATATTGCTGCCCGGCTGGAGCAGTTGGCTGTAAAAGTCCGTCACGTGGACGCCCACGTCCCTAAGTGTCGGGACACTGAAGAACATCAAAACAACCACCAGGTAGATCAGGCTGCTGAGATTGAAGTGGCTCAGGTGGATCTGGACTGGCAACATAAGGGTGAACTGTTTATAGCTCGGTGGGCCCATGACACCTCGGGCCACCAAGGAAGAGACGCGACATACCGATGGGCTCGTGACCGAGGGGTGGACTTGACCATGGATACCATCGCACAGGTTATCCATGAATGTGAAACATGCGCTGCAATCAAGCAAGCCAAGCGGGTAAAGCCTCAGTGGTATGGAGGACGATGGCTAAAATATAAATATGGGGAGGCTTGGCAGATTGACTACATCACACTGCCACAAACCTGCCAAGGCAAGCGCTATGTGCTCACAATGGTGGAGGCCACCACCGGATGGCTGGAAACCTACCCTGTGCCCGATGCCACCGCCCGGAATACCATTCTGGACCTGGAAAAACAAGTCCTGTGGCGACATGGCACTCCCGAAAGAATCGAGTCGGACAACGGGACTCACTTTCGCAATAGCCTCATAGACACCTGGGCCAAAGAACACTGTATTGAGTGGGTGTATCGCATCCCCTACCATGCACCAGCCTCGGGAAAGATCGAACGTTACAATGGGCTGCTAAAAACCACTATGAGAGCAATGGGGGGTGGGACTTTCAAAAACTGGGATACTCATTTAGCAAAGGTCACCTGGTTGGTTAACAGCAGAGGGTCCACCAACAGGGCTGGTCCTGCCCAGTCAAAACCTCAGCGCCCCATAGAAGGGGATAAAGTCCCTGTAGTGCACATGCGGAACATGTTAGGGAAGACGGTTTGGGTTAGTCCTGCCTCGGGCAAAGGTAAGCCCGTCCGCGGTATTGCTTTTGCTCAAGGACCTGGGTGTACCTGGTGGGTAATGCGGAAGGATGGGGAAGTCCGATGTGTACCTCATGGGGATTTAATTTTGGGTGAGAATAGTCCATAAATAAATTGTATAAATTTAATTGTTAAATAACCCTGTCACTGTCTGTTATCACTGTTATAATTGTTATATTTTGTACCAGTAGTAGCATAGTAAGAATCGTCCAGATTAAAGAAGGATGGACTTTTTTGATGAAAACCTAGCAGAGCACAGCGATGATGGAACTGGACCTGGTTTTCAACAACTGGCATCCAGCAACTTCATCAAGATCAACATCTCCTGCAGACTGTGGGCACGGGCCGCACCAGATACATTAGCCGTGAGCTCCGGATGCAGCAGGTGACCGCCCATCACCACACATCACCTCTCCTGCCACGGAAGACCATTACAACAGATGGAGCCCAAAGTCATGGATTAAATGAACTCAACGGACACTTTAGAGTGATGATCCATAGACTAAGGGAATGATATCTGGAGACAGGAGAAGTGGTGGTGATCAACTGGACAATGGGGGACCTGGGCATGACGTAGATGGTGTGGAATAAGGGGTGGATAATGTCCTGGGTTTGGCCAGGACAGGGTTAATTTTCACCGGACTCCAGGAAGGGGCACAGCCGGGGGGTGGGGGCTGACCCCACCTGGCCAAACAGAGCCCGGTATTCCATACCATGTGCCGTCACGCTGGGTTCCGGTGGGGAGGGGGCGGCGCGGCGGGAACTCACTCTCGTGGCTTGGTGGGGCGCGGCGCTGGTCCTGTTCGGGAGAGCGGCTGTCTGGGTCGTGCGGTTCGTTGTTGTGTTTTCTCCTTATCTGTACCGTTGTTCCTGTTCCCTTTGTTTGCTGTTCTGTTAAACTGCCCTTATCCCGACCCACCGGTTTCTGCCTGTTTTCTTTTTCATTCTCCTCCGCACGCCGGCGGGGGGAGGGGCGGTCGCGTGGCGCTTTTGTTCCCGGCGGCAGCCGAAACCAAGACACTGTAAAACTCTGTGGGCTTTTTTCATACTTTTTGCGCACTGGTAGAACAATAGGTTTTTCTTTTTTTTGATAGCTTATTGCATTCAACACAGTAAACATACTCCACAAAATGAAACCACATGGTAGATTCTAGAGCTGTCAGAAAAGACTACAGGCGTACTTTAATAACAGTGATTTCCCAGAACTCAGCAGAGAGAGCAATAATAATTATTAATAAGAAATAAAAAACTGCACATATCTAAAATGACGGTAAAAATATGCTCCATTTAACTACTGGAGTTTTTTTATGCAACAGAAATACTGACTCAGGGCAGCAGTGTTCTGTGGCTTTGGCAAGACTCTGCTCAAGCACCGTGTGAGTGCTTGAGTCTACCACAGGCCCTGCGCTATCTCACAGGACTTATCTACCCTGTGCCCTGGGAAGGTGATGGAACAACTAATTCTGGAAATCATTTCCAGCTGTGTGAAGCACAAGAAAACCATCAGGAGAATTCAGCATGCATTCACCAAGGAGAAGCCCTGCTTAGCCAACCTGCTAACCTTCTACAATGAGAAGTCTGGTTTGGTAGATGAGGTGAAAGCAGTGGATATTGTCTGCTTTGGCTTCAGTAAAGCTTTCTACGATGTCTCCCCTAACACTCTTATAGAAAAACTGTTGATATGTGGGCTGGATGAGCAGTGAGGTGGATCAGTCTGGATGCATGAGCTCAGAGGGGTGTGACCAGTCTAGATGGAGGCCAGTACTAGTGGTGTGTGGCAGGGGTCAATATGGAGTCCAGTCCTGTTTAACATCTTCATTAATGATGTGGATGATGGGGCAGGTTGCACCCTTAGCAAGCTTACACATGACACAAAATTGGGAGGAGTGACTGGTACACCAGAGGGTTGTGTTGCCATCCAAAGGGACACTGAGAGGCTGGAGAAATGGGCCAACAAGAACATCAAGGAGTTTAATATGGGAAAGTGCAAACTCTTACACCTGAGAAGGAACAACCTCAGGCACCAAGACCTGCTGGGGCAGCCCAACTAGAAAGGATGTCTGCAGACAAGGCCTTGGGATTTTGGCGGACCAAGTTGAATGTGAGCCAGTAATATGCCCTTGCCATAAAAAAAGGCCAACAGTGTCCTGGGCTGTGTTAGAAGGAGTGTTTCCAGCAGGTCAGCAGGTCAAGGGAAGTGATCCTTCCCCTCTACTCCACACTGGTGAGACCATACTGTGTCCAGTGCTGGGCTACCCCATAAAAGAGAGACATTGGGAATACTACAGGTAGTCAAACAAAGGGCCACTGAGATGATTAAGGGACTGGAGCATCTCTCCTATGGGGAAAGACTGAGAGATCTGGGACTGTTCAGCCTGGAGAAGAGGAGGCTCAACAGGGGAACTGGTGATTGTATATAAATATCTGATGGGGGGAGTACAAAGAAGGTAGAACCCACATGTTTTCAGTGGTGCCCAGTGACAGAAGAGGAGGCAATGGGCACAAACTGAAACACAGGAAGTTCCCTCTGAACATCGGGAAACACTTTTCACTGTGAGGGTTACCATGCACTGGCACAGGTTGCCCAGAAAGCTGGTGGAGTTTATGTCCTTGGAGATATTCAAAAGCCATGTGGACACGATCCTGGGCAACTGGCTATAGTTGTCCCTGCTTGAGCAAGGGGATTGGACCAGATGACCTCCAGAGATTCCTTACAACAACAACCACTTTGTGATTTTATCAGGAGTCAGATCCTATTACTGGTTTTGCAGCTGTTCTCCATCATAAGGAATTTCTGTGTCTCAGCAAAGTGGAAATACTAGAATTTCCTTTGTCAGCATCACAGGTGAAAAGTAGTATGTACATTGTAGATAACTGAAAAGACAGTGAACTAGCCTCCTATACGTAGATACAGCAATTGACTTCAGCAAGTGCATAACCTGTAGTACTACAGCAGCCCAGAAGAAATCATGTGGGTAGTCAGCACTCATCCTTCTTGAACAGAGGAAACATTTAAAAACTGCAACTTTGCAAGAGTAAAGCAAGTCCTTGCTTTAATTTCTATGATGTATATTACAACTTTCTAATATAGAAGCCTACTTCTCTGTCAACAAAGCCACAAGGATTTCAATCCACAAACTGGTAAGCCCTACCTGGTTAGACCAGTACTACATCTGCCCTAGCATTCTGTTTCTGACAGTAGCAGAAGGGGAAGATATTTAGGCAGAGCATGTGACCCTGCCTTCATGAATCCTGCTCGCCACTGCTCAATCACTCTCTCCTTCCTGATGAAGGAAGTCAGTGGTACAACCTGAAAAAGACGTTTTTATTTTCAATCTGTGCTCTCCACCCATGGGTCCTGGGATGCTTTTCTTTTCCATAACATTTTGATGCTGTTGCTGCTTTCACAGTCTTTCTGGCAGAGTGCCATTCTGCCCCCTGAACACCTTATCACATCCTTCCTGTGAAACTGGCAGACAGGTACCACTGAATCCCACTGATCCTCCATATCCCGGCTCTCCAAGATGCCCATTGTATCAGGGGGCTCCTTGAAGGCAACTATTTGAGCCCCCGTAACTTCTTTTTCAGGCCTCACGCATGGGCGTGCCAGCACCTGTACATTTTGCCCTTACTCCAACACTTCATTTAGCATGTGCCAGTCAACTGACACTGGCATTTGAGTTTGCTTTCCTTATTTATCGCCACTGGCCGCTTCATTTCCCTTCTGACATTTCCCGAGGAACACTGAACCCTAGCTCTACCCACTTTTTAAGTCACATCTGTGTGGACTGGCTGCTCTTCTGCACCTGTGTGCTTTTGCCCAGCTTCTACTTTAACTGTTCCTCCAGGAGCCTTTGAATGTTCAGTGCCAGAAGCCTCACTCCCTCATGAGCACAGCGCAGCCTTCTCTTCTTGCTCAGGCTCCTCTTGTGCCAGAAGGCTTCCTAGTGCTTTACGCATCTAAGCCCTTCCTCTCTACACCTCACTCAGGCACTAGGGCTCTGGATTGCCGTGTACCCCTGGCTTCGCATGTGGAACCGACAGTGTTTCACGGACTGTAATGTCCTGATCCTCAGTCAGGATGACAGCCAAGACTTGGCCTCTTCCATCTGCAGGCCACCGCCTGCATCAGTGATGCCAAGATGCACCACCATATCGAGATCTGACCCTGGAACCTCCCATCTAGAAGCTGCATGCTGCCTGCTGCCTATGTGCCCAGCACCAGGTTGCAACGTCTGTTCATGAGCCCCCTTACCCAGGTCTAATAAGAGAATTTCCTGCCAGCACCAGCTGCTTCTTGCCGTCCTTTACATTTTCTTGTGCCTCCAAGGTGCACTGTGATCCCAGCTGTAGGATGAATCTCACCTGGGCAATGTGGGCAGTCCGTGGAGGGCATAATTTGCAGAGGACTGCTGCGGTACAAGAAGGACTGCCCTGCAACTCCTCTGGAGGTCTCTCACAGAATCACAGAATCCCAGAATCACAGAATAGTAGGGGTTGGAAGGGACCTCTGTGGGTCATCTAGTCCAAACCCCCTGCCGAAGCAGGGTCACCTACAGCAAGCTGCACAGGACCTTGTTCAGGCGGGTCTTGAATATCTCCAGAGAAGGAGAATCCACAACCTCCCTGGGCAGCCTGTTCCAGTGCTCCGTCACCCTCAGAGGGAAGAAGTTCTTCCTCATGTTCAGACGGAACTTCCTGTGCCTCAGTTTGTGCCCATTGCCCCTTGTCCTGTCACTGGGCACCACTGAAAAGAGCTTGGCCCCATCCTCCTGACACCCACCCTTCAGATATTTATAAGCATTTATTAGGTCCCCTCGCAGCCTTCTCTTCTTCAGGCTGAACAAGCCCAGCTCCCTCAACCTCTCCTCGTAGGGCAGATGTTCCAGTCCCCTCATCATCCTCGTAGCCCTCTGCGGGGCTCTCTCATCCTCTCTCCAGTAGCTCCTCATCTTTCTTGAACTGGGGAGCCCAGAACTGGACACAGTACTCTAGATGAGGCCTCACCAGGGCAGTGTAGAGGGGAAGGAGAACCTCCCTTGTCCTGCTGGCCACACTCTTCTTGATGCACTCCAGGATCCCATTGGCTTTCTTGGCCGTCAGGGCACACTGCTGGCTCATGGTTAACCTGTCGTCCACCAGCACACCCAGGTCCCTCTACGCAGAGCTGCTCTCCAGCAGGTCCACCCCAAGCCTGTACTGGTGCATGAGGTTGTTCCTCCCCAGGTGCAGGACCCTGCACTTGCCCTTGTTGAACCTCATCAGGTTCCTCTCTGCCCAGCTTTACAGCCTATCCAGGTCACGCTGAATGGCAGCACAGCCTTCTGGTGTATCCACCACACCTCCCAGTTTGGTGTCATCAGCAAACTCGCTGAGGGTACATTCTAACTCTTCATCCACGTCGTTGATAAAGAAGTTAAACAAGACTGGGCCCAGTACTGACCCCTGAGGGACACCACTTGTTACCAGCCTCCAACTAGACTCAGCGCCGCTGATGACAACCCTCTGAGTTCTGCCATTCAGCCAGTTCTCTATCCACTTCACCGACCACTCATCCAGCCCACACTTCCTCAGCTTCCCTAGGAGGATATCATGGGAGACTGTGTCGAAAGCCTTGCTGAAGTCAAGGTAGACAACATCCACCGCTCTCCCTTCGTCTACCCAGCCAGTCATGTCATCGTAGAAAGCTATTAGATTGGTCAGGTATGATTTCCCCTTGGTGAATCCATGCTGACTACTCCTGATAACCTTCTTTTCCTCCACTTGCTTGATGATGGCCTCCAGGATAAGCTGCTCCATCACCTTTCCCGGGATGGAGGTGAGGCTGACCGGCCTGTAGTTCCCTGGGTCCTCCTTCTTGCCCTTTTTGAAGATTGGATTGACATTGGCCTTTCTCCAGTCCCCGGGCACCTCTCCTGTCCTCCAGGACCTCTCAAAGATGATGGAGAGTGGCTCAGCAATGACATCCACCAGCTCCCTCAGCACTCGTGGGTTCTCCATTTCTCTCAGCTGCCTCCTATCTGGAGAACTCTCCAAGAGTCTGGAGAGTGACAGGTGGAGCAAGAAAAGGCTAGGACCTTACTCTAATGAAGCCTGAATGGATTGTGCTAAGCGCTCACCCTCTTGCTCTGCATCCTGAAGGAGAAGATGCTGACCTACAAGGCAGCTGGGGGGAAGGGAGTCTAGGCTCAGTCTCTGCTCGGCCACTGTTTCCCTCCCTGCACTCGGCCTTATGAGAACCACAATACTTCAAAGCAAGATGATGGTGACTTTCCATTAATGAAATTGAAGACCCTGAATAATTGTGTGGTTTCCATTCTTAAATGCTCTATTTTCTTACCTGCCTGCACAGTGCGTACGAGCGTGCCTTCTCCAAGTCCTTTATTTCATCCCAGCTAGACTGCAGGATCTTTAAGGCTGGGTTTCTTTTTCTCCTCTAAGTGTATATGTAGAAAAGCGCAAAGCAAGAACCTCTCAACAGATATCTTACACCCCAGCCATGGGGCAGGAAAAAGTGATGGCAGTGTAGTTTTGAAACACCCCAGCCAGCTTCAACACGTACACCAGGTCTGAGGGGGAAGGGCAAGGGAGCACAGGGGAGCTTCAAGTCAGAGGTATATGAAAACTGTGAGCATTATTTCTTGGTCTAGAAAATATAAAGCTATACTGACCATTCCTAGCTACTCAGCCTCAGGAGTTTGCTATTACGCTGTATTATCACAAAAATATAGGTGTATAGACCATTTAGTAAACAATTTTTGTTTTTGCAAGTCTCTTGATGTTGGTAGAAAAATCAGTAGATCAGTCTGTGCGTTCACTGGCTGCACTGCATTACTGACGTTAGAAACCACAGATTTGGGCTTTTTTTCATACCTAAAAAGCAGTTTCCTGAAAAGAATAGGTGAAAGCAAATCCTGAAAACATTTTACCAGCCAAATTATCAGATAAAAAAGACGCCGAAAAGAAACCTTCCAGATCAATTTCCCAACGTGTTCCCCTCCCCCCCACTCCCCATGGCTTTTGAGAAGCTAGAGTTAATCTGCAGCTGCCTGCTCTGTCCCAGGGCATCCCTGGAGTGCAGCACTGTCCTCAGACAGGTTTTCCACTGCCATCTGCTGTCCTTCAGACGGTGTTTTAGCTCCTAAGACGACAGCTCAAGGTTTGTGCTAGACGCTGTGAAACAGTTTTGAACCATTGCCAGTCACCACCGTCCCTTCGTTGGCTGGCACTCCACATGCCCGCAGGGGCTGGGCAAAGTGCTGGGAAGCGATCACCTGCACCTCCACTCTTATTCTTCCCCTGGCCTCTCTGAGCTTCCTTTTATGCAGGTGAATGATTTATATGCTCCTGGCTGCGTTCATCCTCTGTTTGGTGAGCTGGTCTTGATGAAAATAAAACGGCAAATGTGAAATGAGGGGTAACATGCTAAACTGGGTTCGTGCTGTGGAGTCAGAAGGCCAATACAATGTAAAATGGAAGTATGAAAAGGAGTAGATGACTTCAGAAACTGTGTGTCAAAGCACACTTCAAAGTGATTTAACACCAGCTGTGCAGGCCTGCATAACCAAGACCAGGTTTGTGGGTTATTAGGTTTCATAAGTGGGGTAGGAGGGTTGCCATGCTGTCCTGGGTCCTGGAAGTTAGGGTGGGTGGGCTTGAGACAGCCTTGCTTCGTAGGCTGACTCTGGCATTGCCTTGGAGCCCCTTCCCCAAGCTCACAAGCGGACTTGAGACAGGATTTGCACTGCTCTGGTCCATGGCCCTGTCTGTAAAATGGGAAAAAGAACCTTTCTTTCTTCAAGACCATGTCAAAGGAGTTACTGTTATCACGGTGGAAATTAAATACCTGTTCAAATGCACCTGTCTCATTTTCCCATCTGATGCCACCACCTGGGTACCCAGATTGGGGTGTTTAATATCATTGCATCCACCTGCAGACTTGGTACATTGTGTGAAAACCACCTTTTATATATAAGATCGTTTTGGTGCATCTTGAGATCCAGGGCATGTCTCTGCATTGGCCCCACTCTTGGGTGAGTTTGAGACAAGGAACAGCACCTGCTATAGAATTTCCTCACTTTCACCACAAAGCAGTTGTGAAGACAACCCCGAAACTCCCCTCAAAGCAAGCATGGGAAGAAAATCTATGTGCAGAGCTGCGTAGAGTCTGCTATGTCCAGCACAGTGCCTAAGTGCCTGAGTGTGTGAGTTCTGGGGGCAAGATGGCCTCCAGTGGAAGTCTTTCGGCATTCCCTTGTTTCCACTTTACCTTCCACCACTGACATTTGTTTCAGATCTGCTAATTTTTTTCCTGCTGGCTGCCACCTGGGGAACACTAGTCGAGACTCAGAATGACAGGCCTTTCATTTGCTATTGAGGCTGGAGGAAGGTCTAAGCCCTTCTGGAAGGAATGCTCATTTCATGGTTGAAGTATCTGCAGGAGATGAGATTTAGTGATCCAGCTAATCCCTGGTTTTGGCTTGCCATGTTGCTAGGAGGTCAGTGGAAGTGGATGGCTCTGTGTGTCACAAAAAGCGTAGATCTCCTGGAGGGATCAGAGCCCAAAGAGGAGGCAGCACATCCAGATGGCCCAAGTACCAGGCTAGCTCCAGTCACCTGGGCATTTCCTTACGACTTCAGAACCACTTTTAGTCTAAAGTTTTGGCAAAACTGAACTGTATCAGTATGTAACATAGGTATCTCAATGACAGTGTGTTTTGTCATCATTATTATTGATATTTTAATATGGCTAAAGCTTTTGTGGGCTTTCTCTATACAAACATCCAAATTGGTGAGAGTGTCAAGTGACAGTCTGGATTCATAAAGCAAGAATCTCCTTACTACATGTCAGTGTTTGGCTTGTCAGTAGATGGAAATGACAGGAAGATATACAGTTCCTGAAGAGAGCTGAAACTCTCACATTATAGAAAGACAACCCAATTTCAGCATTTCTGAATAACTTCCAACGCAGAACTGGACTCCTGCCACATGTGAGCACTGGTTTTCACCACGCATTAGTAAATGAGGTCTGTATTAACAATGTGTTTATTAACAGCCCCTGCTCTGAATCCGTCCCTCACCTGTATGCAACATCACTGGTATGACTTTCAGTACTTGAATATTTCCACTTATTTTTTGTAATTAATTGTATCCTTTTATCACGCACTAGTGTCAGGTGTAACAAAGGGGAGGTTTTGGGTTTTGATTATGCTTACAAGCAAGTATAGTATCTCTAGGAAGGAAAAAGGAAATTCTGGCAATATAAAACTTCATTTCAACTTATTATTTCAGATGTCTTGTCGTGTGTTCTGTTGCAGTCTACTGTGAATAATAACGGTTTATAACAGAAATTGAATTGCAATATTTTGACTGACACGTCACATACTTTTACTACAAACACTATTTTCCAGTGCTTTTCAAACGTCATGATGGTATTTTGAAATGCAAGCAGGTGGAAGTGCTCCTTGCTGTACAACTCCACGTGATGAGGTGTAACCCACTGAGGGCTTGGCCCCAGGATTTGTAAGAGTGATGAAATACTGCCTTATTTTCTGCCCTTGGAATCTTCAGATTTTGGGGGCTTTTCCTCTAGAGAAGAGCAGACATGGTGCGGTTACTAAGTGAGGTCTTTAATGTCTTACGCATCTTTGACTGTGAGTGAAAGGGACGTGCAGAATCGGTAGGCAACTATCCATCTTACGTCAGTTGAAGACAAGCAACAGCACTGCGAGCTGCGGAGTCATTCTGTGTTTGTATCAGTGCGACTAAAGGCTGGTTTGATGTGAGGCAGAGTATTTCACAGGCAACAGCACCTCCTGGTTGTTGGAGTACTTTATTCTTCACTCTCCTGGAGAGTCCACTGTTCTTCCAATCTCCCTCCACCCTTTGACAAATGCTTGCTCTAATTTCCCTTGGGGCAGTTTTCATTGGATTCCTCGTTATGGGTGTGCCAATATGCATTAGAGAGAGTGGATTCTGGTGTAAATTACAGCTGCTATTTGCAGTTTGCACTGCAGATCTGTGCTGGTGGCAGCAGCCACCAAAGGCCACCTGCAACCCAGGACAGGGAGAACCTCTTATCCATGGGGAGCAAGCTGGGCACTCCTCAAACCTCCCCAACCAGGCACACAGGGTCCTGTCCCTGCTCTGTCCCTCCCTCCCTCCCTTCCCCCTCCCCTTCCTTCCTTCCTTCCTTCCTTCCTTCCTTCCTTCCTTCCTTCCTTCCTTCCTTCCTTCCTTCCTTCCTTCCTTCCTTCCTTCCTTCCTTCCTTCCTTCCTTCCTTCCTTCCTTCCTCCCTCCCTCCCTCCCTCCCTCCCTCCCTCCCTCCTTTGGTCCTTCCCTCCTTCCCTCTCTTCCTCCCTCACTTTTACTCTTACTCTTCCCCCTCTCTCTTCTGCCTCTCTTTCCCCCTTCTTCCTCGCCTTACTGAGATACCTCCTTGACACCCAGTGGTATTGTGTTCTCCACACACCGGAACAAAAGGCAGGAAAAATTTCTTCACTGAAAGGGTTATCAAGCATGGAACAGGTTGCCCAGGGAAGTGGTTGAGTCACCATCCCTGGAGGTATCTGAATGACATGTAGATGTGGCACTTAGAGACATGGTTTAGTGGTGGACTTGGCAGTGCTAGGTTTATGGTTGGACTTCATATCCTTAAAGGTCTTTTCCAACCCAAATGTTTATATGGCTTTATGGTTCTAAGCTCTCTACAAATTGAGTTTGCAAATTTGTGAAGAGTCAGGTAGGAAGGGGAAATGCACAGCTGCAAAGTAGCAGCCTCATCTTGCAGAGACTGAAACCAGACAGAGACAAGTAGTAGAACCAAGTATAACAAGGCTCTGTAAATAATGTGCCTAGTGCAAATGCAAATCCCCTTGAACAAGCGCATTCCGCCCTGCCAGTACACGAGAGGTGGCTGCACAGGACAGCCCAGGCTCAGCCAGTCCGAGTGCCAGTGGCACAAGAGATGCTCATCTCCAAGGATGCTCAGGTGAGTCCCTGATCCAAGGAGACAGATGGTTGGGGTTTTCTTAACTTTTTCCTCCCCTTCTAGGGATTCTTGAAGGACCCCGCCGTTAAGCATGACAACAATCTGGGCACAGGGACATGCCAGGTGACAGTTTTGGTGCCGTCCTCAGCACTGAAGGGGGTCCATGCACAGAAAGAGCTGAGGCAACGTTTAGACCTACCTTCCTGTTGCCATTAGAACCAGAGGTACCAGGCTGATTCAACAAAGCAGCAGGAGCTTTGCTTTAGAAGTTTCAGTTCATACTGAATATGCAGTGACCCACCTGCTCAGGCGGCACTGACTGAGATTCGGTATTTAAGGCTCAAGAAGGTGGCATGGTTCAAACCCCTGTGATGTGCCCAGGGATTTCTCACTAGGAGATATTCCTGAGAATATGGTAAAGGGGAGGTAAGGAAACTCTCCTATGGCTTAAAAAAACTCTTCTCTGCCACCCTGGTTTCTAGCTACAGAGCACTTGATCACTTCCCACGAAACTGCACAACAACCGAAGGAGGCAGACAACACCCTGCCGTGGGCCCAGTTGCAGTGATTTACTGCTCCCTGCAGACTGCAGGCAAAGTGGCTTTGGGAGTACAGCGAGAAGAAGAGCAGATGGACCTGCCCTCGCTTGGGTGGCCCAGCCAGTGGTCCACACCCGCATAGGGGGGATGGCTGCAGCTCGATGACAGGATGGGTTTGGTCCACTTTTTGGATGGGTTTGGCTGAAATTCTTGCTCGTGTAACTATTTTTCCATTTTTCATCCATTCTCAACATTCTGTTGGAATGGGATGAGCACATCTTAGGCTTTAATGAAGCCACTGAGCTAATGACTATACCATTAAAATGTTGGTGTATCTGAAGATGCAGCTAATACTGGAAAAGGAAAGTTAAAGAACTTTAAAGATTATTTCTTTTTCTTTCTTTTCAAGCAGTCCACATAAATTCAGGCTTTGTACACTTCTTATGCATTTTCAGTTATTCAAATAGTTCTGCAACTTGAACAATCGGGAAGGGGCTTTCATTTAGCCAGAAATCCAGGTGTAAACGCTTGCTAGAACAGTACCCTTCAAATCTGTAAGTCTTCATACAGTTAGGACAACTTTTCAAAAAAAAGGTGTAAGACAGAAGGAGACAAGTATAGCTGCTCACCTGGATCTCTGGGGACCTTTTGTACATTTGCAGATTTACTATATTCAGATGCCAAGATGCTGTAATTTTGAGTATGTCATCCTCATTTTAGATCTGTTTTCAGGACGGAGTCCTGTCCTCATAAACATCAGATGAAGCAACTGTTACAAAACCAAACTGCAGAAAGAACTAATTCCTGGATTTAGTATGTCCCCGCCGCTAGACAGCAACAAGGAGACCCATTTCGCTGGGCAAGAAATGTAGGAAAATTGCGCAGCCTGACAAACAGAATCAATGTGTCATTACCTCAAATCCAGTGGGGCTATAGAGAGGAAAACCTCTGAATTTAAAGACACTCTGGCAAAAAACTTGTGCAGAGACTGGCCTTGTGTGTCTGGATGTGTTTGCCTCTCCCACTGATGTAGACGAGAGGCATCGTGAAGAGCAAATATGGGCTGTCACCGCATGAGATTTTGATGGGCAGACCCATGGGGCCGACTTACACAGCACCCCTTGCTCTCTTGCAGCCAAAATTAAATCTAACAGATAGTGCTCTCCTAACTCACAGCCGAACGGCTTGGACAAAGGACCACAAATGACTGTGACAGTAGCAGGACCCCCGTGCTGCCGGTGGGGAGGACGATGGCCCTGTGGCCAGCCCCAGCCCCACCGGCTCCCGGGGGGGGACTCCCCACTCCAGCCTGGCCTCCTCCACCAGCCCTGCCGACTCCCACATGGAGGACGAACCCAGCACGTCAGAGGCTGCCCTCCATGGGGGTCCCAGCCGCCCCCCACCTGCGCCAGTCCCTGTGGCTCAGGAGCAGCCCCGCGAGGAGCCGGGGGAGGTCGCGGCGGCAGAGCCCTCTGCCCAGGGCTGCAGCCGCAGTCCCTCCGCTCCCGGCCGCGGCAGGGACCCCTGGCGCCCCACGAAGAGAAGAGCCCCCGGCCCCCCCCCTCTCCCCAGCCCTGCAATAGGCCTCGCCGACAGCAGCACTAGCAGGGCTCCGGCAGCTCTTCGCTTGAGGAAAAGCAAACAAATTGCTATTTCCCGGATCACACGGTCTCTGGGTGCTGCTTTCTCCCCCTTCTCCTGGTGCTTCTCCCTGTCCCCTGCGCCCCAGCGGAGGGGGGGGGGGGGGGCGGGCACGGCCATGGCCCCACAGCGCCATGGCCATGTCGACAGCACCTGCTTAGTTTTGTCCCTTAATTTTTCAGAGTTCCCAGTGGTTGCAGAACAACAGGCAATGGTGCTGACTTTTACAAAGGATGCTGATTCTTCCAGCAGCCATTCTTTCATGACTCTGCAGAAATTGTTAATGCCATGACATTAGTCGCAGGCTTAAATCCTCCTAATGAGTGAGGAACTGTTACTGAAGTAAGTCATCCCAGCTCGTTCCACAGCACATCATTTATCAGCGGTTTTACAATAATGAAATTAGAACAAGAAAAATGTTTTTCAGTGAGATCATATTCAGTTTTATCTGTTTATTTAGGAACCTGTGTAGTCCCCATCACATATTATCAGAACTCAGCCCCAGTGTTTAGAAATTAGTTGTGTTTCTTTCACAGATCTTCTTCAGGTACAGCTGAATGCAAACATTGTTCCAGTTGCTGCCACCTCAAGATTTATCTGTTCTCCTTTTGGCAAAAGGGTTTTCCCGCTCCCTTTCTAGTGTCCCTGGCTGGGCATTTAAACAAATTAGATGCTAAATAATAGACTCTTCGAAGACTGTTCCTGGGTTGTAAGCATTATATCGAATTAGCAGGTCAGAAGTATCACATTCAGTGAAAGACAGACTGTAGTTACAGAGACCATCACCTCCTCTACCTTGGAATCTCCTCAGTTACATTCCTCAATAATTTACATTTAATCAACACAGAGAAAAATAATAGCACAAAAGCTCGCAGTGGCATTAGGCCATCTAGCAATTTGTAGACAACAGCAAAAGTATATTGACATTGTGATGACTGCTTCACTACAGGACTGGCATAGCTATCTGCTGAGGGGCAAAATCTCTGTCGAGGCACAGCTGTGACATTATCATTCACACTGAAATTCAATCACAATGTGTCCGCCATATGTTTCAGGGGCATTCTGTTTCTGCCTTACGTGACTTCAGAGAGAAAATATTTTGCTTTTCAGAAAAATCTCTTTAAAATGGGTGAGGAGAACAGGACCTGATTCTGGTTTTCTCCCTTCTTCATGTGCTTTTCCCCTTTTTGTGTCATTTTGGGCTGTTTTTTTCCCTGCTCCCTAATCAAACCTGCCTATACTCACAACAATGGACTAAATTCAATCTCAGGCGATAGGCACCATCAAAGAGGGAGAGGGGACTGAAAATGAAGTGGTGAGTGATTTCCAAGCACACTCGTGTTTCCAGAGCAGAGACTGTGGTATTAAATGCCTGTTCATGAGCAGGTTTGCTTGCCTGGTTTTCCCGTTTTCAAAATGGTCGAAGAGCTTTGGACGACGTGTCTTTACAGTTCCACAGGCAGCTAAGCAGAAGGCATTTATAACTGAACTTTCGAACAGAAGTTTAAATAAAGTCTTTTAAAATTTTTTAAATTAATTTTATGTCAGGACCGATGCCAGTTAATGTTCACACAGTTTGTGAAAGGGACTTCTCACTGTCATCAGCAGAGTCACAGAATATCTCGCCTTGCTTTTTTAGGTCAGACTTTAGCCAATTTTTTCTACGGGCATCAGTTTCCACTCCTTCCCACAGGTCTTTAATCAGCAAAACACTCAACCATCAAAGCAGCGGTCTTGAAACTGTCACGCATGCTCCTGTGAAAGGCAATCCGGCCCCATTTTCAGCTGCTTCCCAAAGAGGTTTCAGCTCCACTGCTGTCTGAGCAGACCATCTTTCCGCAGAATTTTTGCCTGTAATCCTACCCATATTATCAGTCCTGAATATTTTATAGCAGACACCATTTAAGGCTCTCCTGTTAGTCATTTTAATAAACTTTCTTTTTTTCTTGTTGGTTTGCATGTCAGCTGTCAAGGTTGCGGATTTCCATTTTCAAGACTTTGACCTTCAGATTTTCTCTTTCTATTATTGATCTACCCTGGGGCGGCTGAAACTGCCCTTGGGGCTGACAGCAGCCCTGGGCAGCAACCTGGCTCCGGGAAGTGGAATTAGATTAAACACTGGGGAAGCACTTTATCAAAAATTCATCCCTTCCTCTGCCCCTTACCTCCTTCTTTCCCTCCATCCCATCTGACTCCCATCCTCCTTTTCCCTTTCCCTTTCCCTTTCCCTTTCCCTTTCCCTTTCCCTTTCCCTTTCCCTTTCCCTTTCCCTTTCCCTTTCCCTTTCCCTTCCCCTTTCTCTTTCTCCTTCTCTTTCTCTTTCTCTTTCTCTTTCTCCTTTTCTTCTTTTCTCCTTTTCTCTTTCTCTTTCTCTTTCTCTTTCTCTTTCTCTTTCTCTTTCTCTTTCTCTTTCTCTTTCTTTTTCTCTTTCTCTTTCTCTTTCTCCTTCTCTTTCCTTCCTTCCTTCCTTCCTTCCTTCCTTCCTTCCTTCCTTCCTTCCTTCCATCCATCCGGCCTTCCTTCCTTCTCTCTCTCTTTATCTCCCTCCAACTCTCGATGTCTTTCTCTTCCCTACAGATCTGCTGGCTTGGCTTTGTCCCATATGACAAGGCAGTCCCTGCACAGATGTGGCCACCGACTTGATTTTGGTCTTTGTTTTTTGCCTTTTTTTTTGCTTTCCTCCTGACAAAATTCAGATTCTTCATAACACATTATACATGTTCATATATAACTACACATATATCTGACTCCACACATGTATGTTAGAGTCTACTTCAGAGGGGAATAACGCCAGCTTCGGTGCCCTTGGCAGAGGTGGGCAATGTGTCCCAATCCCGTGCCGACACTGGCAGCTGTCTGTCCCCAGGGCACAACACCGGTGTGCGCTGACGCTGGGGGTTCCCACTGTCTGTGCCCAGCCCTTCTCCCACCACATGGCCACCCACGGGCTTCCTCCTGTCCCCCAGGAACATGCACCAGTGCCAGGCAATCGTGCCAGAGCGCACGGCAGGGTCACAGAGCGGCACCCGGCTTTCCCTCGCCACGGGCGTCCTTCGGGCGGGCAAGGGGCGAGGGGGCCACGAGGCCGCCCGCACCCTCCTGCCTGCACCGGCATGCGGATGGGGCATGGCCCCCGAGCAAGAGACAGCTCCAGCCCCTGCAGCCCCTCTTCCACTGGATTTTTTCCCCTTTATGACTCGTTTGCAATGCGCAGCTCCCAGGCGCCTTCACAGCCAGCTACCCCTTTTGTGCCTTCTGGAAAGCAACATATATAGCGCAGGGCTATAAATAAGACCAGCAATGTCACGGGAACCATGGTAACCGGCAGGCTTCAAACACGGATGTGTGTGAGATTTCTCAGAGCCTGCCCTCGACTTCAGAGCCAGATGATTTGTCCTTTTCAAAACGACACTGTGTGGAATTTGCGTTCCTCACCTGGCACAAAAATGTTTTTTTTTTAAATAATAAACAAGGAACTGGAGGCTTTTTCCCTTTTCTAAAATACACAGGGGATGAAAAGAATGCCTGAAAACAGGTACCTTTGGATGCTGATTGCAACGATACTTTGGAAACTTTTCCATGCCAGCTAAAGGGAGCAGCTGTTCTTGCTCAGCATCCGTTGTAACTGTTGTGTCCCGTCTCTTGCGGTGAGGGGTAATTCCATTCACTGCAAGGACGAGATGGATGTATTCTGATCTTTGGTGCGGGGCCGAACATCGAAGGTTCAATTTCTCGAAAATAAACACAGCAAGTGACAGCCCACAAAGACTGACTTGGGACCTGCCGAGAGCCGTACTGCCCGGCTCCCAGGGAGCGGCTGTAACTCAGGGCGCGATTGCAGCGAAGCAGAGGAGGCCTTCGAGCACTTTTGCAGCCCGGGCTCTGCGGAAAAGTGGCGACGTCCCCATGGCCGGTCTTTGTGGCAGTGGCCGGGCACCGAGTTATGGGGGGGTGAGCACCGTCTCCAGATCTGTGCCCCTGCCTCCCGCAGCCGCACAGCTGGGTCTGCCGGTCCCTCCAAGTTTGTGCACCCAGGGCAGCTCACCGCTGGCTGCACGAACCCACCCGGGAAGCAGGGTGGATGCCCAGTCAGCCGGTCCCTGCAGCCTCCGCGTGGCTGGCCTGCTGCCCGTCGCTGTGCTGCCGACAGCACCGCTTTCATTGCCGTGTCCCCGGGAGCTGCTCCCCACGTGAGTTATTACCCTGCCCTTGTGGACACCAAAGTCTACAGCAATCCCTCAGGTACTGGTACTGCAGTGTATCTGGGACCATTGCTGGGGAATGGCCCAGCATGCTGCTTAATTAGTCTGGACAACAATAATTACAGTAGGGCACCTGAAGCTCTTCTTCTCCAAATAACTAGCGATAGGATGAGAGGAAATGGCTTCAAGTTGTGTCAGGGGAGATTCAGGTTGGATACTAGGAAAAAATTCCTTACTGAAAGCATGGTCTGGCATTGGAACAGGCTGTCAAGTGCAGTGGTGCAGTCACCATCCTTGGAGGTGTTCAGAAAACTTGTAGATATAGCACTTCAGGACATGGTTTAGTAGGCATGATGGTGTTGGGTTGACAGCTGGACTTCATGATCTTAGAGGTCTTTTCCAGCCTTAATGATTCTATGATTCTATGATTCTGCGATCAGTCACCTCCTCAGTAAAGGCTCATTGGCTTTAACTGGCATGTTGGATTTTACTTGCAACTGAACTATATGTTGAAATTGTTGTTGGCTTGAACAGGTCCTATCACACCAGTCTTCTGGGGTGAAAGACATACTGTTTGGCTGTGGAGTTGCCTGTGCCTGGCTTGCTGCACAGGGAGAGAATCACAGAATCACAGAATGGTAGGGGTTGGAAGGGACCTCTGTGGGTCATCTAGTCCAACCCTCCTGCCGAAGCAGGGTCACCTACAGCAGGTTGCAAAGGACCTTGTTCAGGCGGGTCTTGAATATCTCCAGAGAAGGAGACTCCACAACCTCCCTGGGCAGCCTGTTCCAGGGCTCCGTCACCCTCAGAGGGAAGAAGTTCTTCCTCATGTTCAGACGGAACTTCCTGTGCCTCAGTTTGTGCCCATTGCCCCTTGTCCTGTCGCTGGGCACCACTGAAAAGAGTTTGGCCTCATCCTCCTGACACCTACCCTTCAGATATTTATAAACATTTATTATGTCCCCTTTCAGCTTTCTCTTCTTCAGGCTAAACAAGCCCAGCTCCCTCAGCCTTTCCTCATAGGACAGATGCTCCAGTCCCCTCATCTTTTTATAGCCTTCCTTTGGACTCTCTCCAGTATTTCCTCATTTTTCTTGAACTGGGGAGCCCGGAACTGGACACAGTACTCCAGATGAGGCCTCACTAGGGCAGTGTAGAGGGGAAGGAGAACCTCCCTCAACCTGCTGGCCACACTCCTCCTAATGCATCCCAGGATGCCATTGGCCTTCTTGGTAACCAGGGCACACTGCTGGCTCATGGTCAACCTGTCATCCACCAGGACACCCAGGTCCCTCTCCGCAGAGCTGCTCTCCAGCAGGTCCACCCCAAGCCTGTACTGATGCACGGGGTTGTTCCTACCCAGGTGCAGGACCCAAATGAAGAAGATGATGCCTCTGACCTACCAGGGTGAAGATATAGATCTAAAGGGAGAGCAGTGGGACAAGAGCAAAGCAGACCAAGCACAGTTTCCTCAGTAATGGAGGAACTGCAAATCTGGGGGCAACAAGTGAACTGAACTATTAAGCACAAAAAAAACAACCAGGCTATGTGCCGTGCCTGTTCCTTGGCAGACAGGATGGGACTGCAGTAATAAGTATTTCTCAGTATAATGAAGGCTGCATTTTGTGTAGCACACATTGAATATCAGTATTCTGAGCGGAGCTCACTGGCACTTGGGAGGGATGAAACTTGAACTGAAGTTTTCAGCTATGCGTGAGCTTGTTAATCAACAGCTCCTCCTGCAGAAAGACAGCTGAACCACACTGCTAATGAGAGAGGTTTTCTATGAAATAAGGAAGCTTAGCAGCAGTGGCAGTTGTTACTGCTGCCAGGCAAAACAGGTTGAGTTTGAAGAAGGAAATGAGAGTTTGCAGGTTTTAAGCAACCATTAGAAAGCCACACTCCCCTTGATTTTTGCCCCAAAGGGAGCAATGTTTGATTTTCTTACTGGGTCAGAAAGGGTGACGTAAGTCCTCCGGCATACTAAAGCTGTTCACAGCCTGCTTTGCTAAAATGCTGTCCAACCATGACTCATCCCAGGTCATCACTCATCATCACTCGTCCCAGCTCATCAGTCATGGTGTTTTGGTAGTTTAAAATCAACCCATCAAATCAAAAAATTCCAGGTGCGGCAGAATATGGAGATTTTGGGCTAAAGAGATCCCCAAACCAGAGACTAAGTTATCAGTGAAGGTGCCTGACTGATGATTCTCATCTGTAGAAAATGTATGGTCTTAAGACAAGGTGTTCTGTGCTGTTCACAGCAAAACATCCCTGGAAAAGAGAGTCGTTCAATCTTTCCCAGGTTAAACAAAGCCACCTGGCTTCAAAGAGTTTTGGACCAGCAGGCTACCATCAGAGAAAACTCAAGAGGAGGAAAACATTCCCATTCATCTTCAGCAGCCAGCTGGAGTCTTGCTGCCATTTTCCACAGCACTGTCTGGACCCTGGACTCTCATCATCTTTCAAAGCAGATTGCTGAAATGAGTTACGGTCCTTTCAAAATGTTCCTCGGGATGCTCTATGCATACAGATCATGCGAATTCCTTGGGTTTCTGTCAAGTCCTGAGTAATAGCCTACTCTTGAGTCTAGTTAATAAATCAGGGGTGACACAACTTCCTTTGAACCTTGCACGTAGTGGAACTGCCAATGTGCAGGAGCAAAAGTGCCTTATCACGGTCCTTCAGAGATCACACCAAATAGAAACACAGTGGAAGAAATCTAAGACATGGTAGAAAAGGAATACAGTTGTCTTCCTGGGAAAATGAAAATGCATAGTCTAACTCTGGCATTTCCGTTTATGGCATATCTTGCAATCTCACCAGCAAACAGATCTTGCGTATCAGGCTGGGGACCAGATTGCTGTGATTTTCTAATCTAGTCATAATTCTTATGGAGGAATTTTAGAAATAATTTTCTCGTGTGTGTGTATTGTACAATGGAGTGCTTGTCCATCCCAAAATAGTGTAATGGTGACGTGCTGGAAACAGAAGGTTATGTGTAGAGATATTTCCAAATTGAGAGCTGACTGAGGCTCTCATATGTTGTAGTGATATCCGGAAAAACAAGTTGAAGGCAAAAGTAGATCTTTCTTTTTTCTGCGTCACTCAGCAGAAGAAATGCTGGGTCAGAGGTCCCTGTGCTTTTTGTTCATACTGCTAGGAAAAAAAGAAAAAAAGAAATGTAGTAATTTTGAAAGATTTTGCATCAAGATATTCTAAAATCCCACTACTGGTAGGAGTCTGATCTTTGACCAAAGACTTCTTTTGCAGGAGCTTCATCTTCCAGAACAGAAGCTCTTCAGCGTCCCTCTCTAGTCAGTTACATCTCCTACACGCCAACAGCTGCACGGATCTTCTCTTTTCTGCTGTTTGTACCCCTGGAGTTTCCACAGGGATTGATGACTCTATGATGAAAAACACAACACTTACAGCACTATCAAGGATACTGTTTTCTTAAAATATGGGAAGAAGACTGATACCATAACACTGCCTAGGATCTGACCCCAAATCCAAAGAAAATGGGCAAAGAAACTGCACAGATACTTTGGTTTTCTCTTGGAAAAATCTCTGCTTGGATGTAGCGAACACATTAAGTAGGGTTCAAGTTCCACTGCTTTGTGCACCAGACTTGCATTCTTAATATCATCTCCCATGTCTGAATATAAATAATGGCCTTTAAAACTAATGTGATGAGCAAAGAGATTCACGTCAGCTTCTGCCTCGTGTCAGCAGTGACATAGGTTAAACCTGTGCAACAGGGTCCCGACTCCCATTCGTGTCTCCACAGAAGTGGGCTTTGTTTGGCCCTAGCATGAAGCAAGAAATGGAGCTATCTAGGAGCAATTTTCAAAAGAAAAGTGTGTGGAATGATTGTTTTAGAACAACATTGAAAAGGAGCAACAAGGGCAAATATTTCAGCCAACCCTGTGTTTTTCTCAAATGAAATTAGCATAGAGATGGCTAGGCTTTTCTTCTGCCTGTCTCTTCTCATTAAGCTAAAATTGCTGAGCAGCTATTTGAAATCTCAGTGATGTGTACATTTGAAACACATAATTTTCAAAAAATATAGTAAAATATGCATTAAAATGAATATTCAAGCATATATAAAAATATATGTAATCATATATTAAATACTTCTTTTTTTATTGATGAAGTGACTCCTGTTTTTAACATTTGAATAAATTTTTTCTATCTGGTTGTAGATGAGAATTGTCAATTAGAATTCAGGCTTTATAGAACTCATACTTTGAAAAAAATTTAAAATTACATGTATTTTTAATTGAAGTATTAGAAACTCATGGAAGAATTCTAGCAGGTAGCAGAATTTTTCTAACTGAAGAAATAATGATTCCTTTTGTCAAGCTTGTGGAGCCAAAGTGCTTTCCGTTCTTTCTCCTGAGGTGGCATGACACTGATAGAGCCACTGTCTCTCACCTCTTACAAATGAAATCCAAACTCGATACCAAATATTCTCCATGAGAAAGTACAGGAAAATTCTGATGTGCATTTAGTGCTTAAAGCCAGCATGTTTAAATATGACACTTTTCAATGGGAAGTTTCATTTAGTGGATGCCTTGAAGCCTGTCAGACTCAATTCTTCTCTGTGTGGGATGCTTTTCCCCAAACTTTTGTTGCTCTGCATTACATGAGAATAACCTCCTCCAGACACTGCTGGAGAGGAGTGCCTGTGCACAGGGGCCTCACGCCAGAGCAACCTTCACTCACATGCTGGCTGTGCGCACAGGGCAGGTTGAGTGTGATGGAGGTGGAGGTGACAGATCTCTTTCAGAGCAGTTTCGGAGCCTTTGAACTTTTTTCCTAGTTAGCTAAAAGGGCCCAGATGTTTTTATATGTCACCATTCAGTTTGATTCAAGAAAAAAATTTCTTTTCATTTCAGATCTCTTTGGCTTATGTGCTTGCTGAAAAACGTGGTCAAAGTTGATAATTTACTATAAAGTATTTCTCCTTTGAGAAAAGATTATAGGCTGATGCATACGCCTTATACGTTAGACCCATCTGCCTCAGACCCCGCAGAATTTAATGCCAGCAACTGGAATGAGCAGTCCCCAGACTGCAGCGTCTCTGGGAGGATGAATAAAGAGAAGAGATTGCTCAAACAATGGAGCTCTTAGTCAAGCACTATTAACATCTTGCGTTTCTGCCAGAAGTGGACAGCTTAGGGAGTGAATACACTGTTAGGAGAGTAATTAGCAGAAAGGATGTTCCATTCTTTTCTGCTGCAAGCCTCAGGTAGGACAAGCCTTAGTAGTGCAGGTTGGATTCAGACAAGACCATGGACCGTCATGGTGACTCCTTCAAGGCAAGACAGGCTGAGATCAGAGAAGATGCTGCAATTAGCTGCTGCCAGGCAGCAGTGTGGGTTCCCTGACGCTGCCCGTATGTCAGCAGTTTCACAACAGTAGGACCAGAAAGGGATTGAGTCCTTGTTCCTGGATGCACTTCCCTCCCACCCAGCATTATTTGAAAGGAGCTTGCTTTTGGTTCACAGCCAGATGTCTCAGTCTCACGACCTTGCTGGGGAAGGCGTGAAATGCTGTCATCTGGGCTTGGTTTCCTTACAAAGCAGAAAGTGCATGCATGTTGATGGGTTCCAGGGTAAAACTAATGTTTTCAGGCAAACCGGGAACAGAAAGCCTCTTTCGCTTAAAGAATGTTTCTGTATCCCAGACCTCCATTGACGGAAATGATTTTGCCAATCCTTCTTAGTACTTCTTAGATCCCCTGAAGTTAATGACATATTTATAGCTGCCATGTGTGAATTGTTAGCAGTATTAATCAAATTGAAAGGAAGCCTTTTTTTCATTCCCTCTAGGAAGAGTGACTTGCTATTCCTGGTGTACCCAAAGCTTGGCCTGAAATGCAGTCAATCTCGAGCACACCTTTTCCCTTACCTTGGACAGACAGCATTGCTCTCTCAAGGTTTGGGCTGTTGTGATATCAGTGGTGGTATCTCAGCCAGCACTGTAATGCACACTTGAAAGGATCAGAAATAGGAACCAACAAGGAATAGCAGGAGTGAACTACTCTTGCTCTTGCTCTTGCTCTTGCTCTTCTTTCTTTCTCTTCTCTTTCTCTCTTTCTCTTTCCCTTTCTCTTCTCTTTCTCTCTTTCTCTTTCCCTTTCTCTTCTTTCTTTCTCCCTTTCCCTGTCCCTTTCCCTGTCCCTGTCCCTTTCCCTTTCTCTTTCTCTTCTCTTTCTCTTTTCTCTTTCTCTTTCTCTTTTCTCTTTCTCTTTCTCTTTCTCTTTCTCTTTCTCTTTCTCTTTCTCTTTCTCTTTCTCTTTCTCTTTCTCTTTCTCTTCTCTTTCTCTTTCTCTTTCTCTTTCTTTCTCTTTCTCTTTCTCTTCTCTTCTCTTTCCTCTTTCTCTTTCTCTTTCTCTTTCTCTTTCTCTTTCTCTTTCTCTTTCTCTTTCTCTTTGTTTCTCTTTCTCTTTCTCTTTCTCTTTCTCTTTCTCTTTCTCTTTCTCTTTCTCTTTCTCTCTTTCCTCTTTCTCTTTCTCTTTCTCTTTCTCTCTTTCTCTTTCTCTTTCTCTTTCCCTTCTCTTTCCCTTTCTCTTTCTCCTTCCTTCTTCTGCTCAAAGGAAAATGGAAGCATGTATGTCATGCCAGAAAGGCCTTTTGGCTTGTATCTGTGACTCTTTCAAAAAGTAAGGCTTTGCGACTATTAAAGAGACCCTCCCTAACCTGATGCTATCTCTGGTTCTCTTGCAGATGCAGGGTGATTGTAGGTTATCATGGCTCCTTTCTCTTCTTTGGTCTTTCTCGATCTAGAGCCCAGCCTTCATTAACATGTGGGTTAGGTGCACAGCATCAGTTTATCATTTTCAATCTTTATGGCATTTGGAGGCTTCAGAATTTGGTTCAAGGCAGGGCAGGTAAGAAGAGTCACTTTCTGCAAACAAGGATGATGTCCCAACAGATTTTGAGCTCATTCTGCAAAGTGTGGGTTCCCTTCTAAGTTCCTTCACCTGTACGTGTGTGCCACATTGCAGCTTGTGCCCTTCCCAGCTTCTCCAGTCAAGTCCTGCCCCTAGAGAGCTGAAAACAGAAACTCATGGTGCAAAGATCTGGGAAACATTAACTATTTTTCAACTCTGATTTGAACAAGTTCTGAGAGGAAATCTGTAATGTAAGAGATAGGTCTTTTCAATTGTAGATGGTGTAACAGTCAAATTTATGTTTTTGATTCATAGTGGTACGGTAAATTGTTGAATGGCTTCCTAGTAGAATTCCATTGAGAAGCAATAATTTTTCACAGCTTCTGCTGAAACAGAGGGGACTCTTCCCACTGACCTCCCAGGTCTTAAAACCCTTATTGGAATTTGGATGGGATCCAAAGTCTTCCTGCAGGATTCACCCTCCTCAGGACAATGCAGAGCATAATTGCTTTCTGTGACAGTAGCTCTGGCCCCTTCCCCATCGTTGTCAGAAATCACTGGCATTACTGCCCTTGCAAATACTAGCATTTTATACATTTAAAACATGGCAGTGCTGTATCACTATCTTAAACCTTGGTTCATCTTTTCTGCAGGTTGTTTTTAGAGATTTGGGAAAAAGTCTGTGTTTTTGTTTCATTTCCCATCTGTATAGTCGTGCATAAAAAGGGAACTGGAGATATGGTTTACTGTTTTGAGATGCTTTGATTATCCCCATAAAATTCAAACCAAGTTTTGCAGCCACCCACAAGCTTGCATGACAAACACCATAATACAGAAACAGTTACATCCCTTTGCAGCGTTGCCCTGTCCTTAGAAGGCTTCAGGTACCTTACAGCTTCATCTCACTTCCAAGACTAATTACAACTGCTGAATTTCCTACTCCTTCTGCCATGTTTACTGCAGTTGCTATTGATCTTGGGTGTAGACCAACAATGATGGCAGTTAGAGAGGAGATTTTGAAGTGCGTTCTGTAAAGACCTAGATGCGCGTCCCTGGAAGCCAGTGGCAGAATGACAACTTTGCCATTTGCTGGGATGTCAGTGCTGAATGTTTCCTTAAATCTCACTTGAAAACTCTCATGTCAATTTCTGTCCGCACTTACCTCCAGTGGCTGCAGTCAGAGCAGGACAAGAGCTTGAAAAGCCGTTTTTTGTGTTGCTGCCTTAGCCCTCCAGTATCCTACATGTTTATCATCCTGCTACAACACTGCTTCCCAGCATGGTGCAGAGTATTTAGCCAAGGAACAAAAATAGCTATGAAAATGAGACAATGGAAATATAGAAGGCACTACCTACAAGATGCTGTAGCTCAGAAATTGTGTGAGATGTTAAGCTTTAGATGCTTGGTGCCCATACATAAAGGCTGTTGTTCCCACATGGAAAGTATTTGAATGTAATTTCTAAGTCTGCATCTCACCAACCAAGACAAACAGCCATACATTAATCTGGAGTGTTCAGCAATGGCTCTGTGAGGTTCAGATGCAGTGAGATGATGTAGAGAGAACAAAAAGTAGATCTTAAACATAACCTATGTTATGTTTGAGATAGAGGTCAAATATAAACATCACACAACCCTAGGTATAGGGTTGTGTGATGTTTATATTTCCACCTTAAATTTGCAAGGGTGTATTTCTGTGTGGCATTGAGGCAGCTCTTGCTGCAGGGATAGTTAGGAAGTGTTTTACAGAAGGTTCTTCTGCACTAGCACAACTGTGACTGCACTTCTACTTTTTTTCCTGAGATCCCTGGACATTGGTTTGAACAAGTTCATGTTTATATTAATGACTCAGAACGGCTTTTCTTGCAGACAATCATCTTTATTTTCCTGTAAATAAGGATATTCGTGTACAAACGAGACTGCTTTTCAGCCACGTTTCCCAATTAATTTCTTGAATATTTCAGTTAGGAGAAGAAATTGCATCCCTCACCAAACGGGCAATCACACACCACTCAAGGCACACAGTGAATGGAAACATTTTATTCATTTCAACGGGACCTGCACTGTGTCAGAATGGTCAAAGGGTGCAAACCAATCAGAGACCTCAATTGGTTCACAAGCTGAGTTTAATGAATAAATGAATACAACTTTGAGCTGTTCATAAGACAATTCTGAAACAGAAAAACTTGGGTTACTCATGTAGCATGCCCATTACGAGCAACTCAGCTCTCAGCCACCACAAAACTTTTACATGGTCTTCCTATGCTAGTTTCTATGCAGCAAGTCTGAAACTCAAACCATGTGTTAAAGTGCTGTCAGAATACCGCAGGCTTACATTTATATATAGATCCAGAAACAGGTAAGAAAATGATATCCATTAGCACAAATTGCCCATGATTGTAATGCAACTCCATGGGAAAACCAAGTGTCCTCTTTTCCCTGGTTGAACCACTTTTCAGTAAACCTTTAATAATTTCTAACACACACAGTGCATTAAGTAGCTGCACTAAAAAGAACTCTGCAGTTCTACTTCATTGCATTTCCTGAGATTTACATAGCAGTCCAACTCAAATAACGATTTTCTAGCTTTAACCTACTTGGATCATAATGTCCCCATGTAAATTAGAAGTGATGTTGTGTCTCAGAATATTTCAGATCACTGCAAACGTGGCTGTGCCTTGTGATTGACACTGCAAACACTAAACCTTCAGGGTTTTGAGTCTTTATGAGGAATCCTGTTTGTACATCCATCACTCTCCTCATGACCATCTTGAGCTAGGTATTTGATTTTCCCCAAGGACAGCTGAGGATCTCATCCATTTGGCTTATCACTATGACATGAGCTGAGCTGAGCTGAGGGAAACAACACACACCACAAGGCCAGGATGGTTTGGAAGTATGGTATAAGAAAGATGGACTGTAATGACAGAAAGGCCCAGACTGCTTGTCTCCACCTCCATGCTGAAAGGACATTACCGTGTTTGTGCTGCCTTACGAGAAAGGACTCTCTCCTGTCGCCTTCTCTCTCCTCTGTGTTCTGTGGGGGTCCTTCAGCAAAACTTCGGATGTTTGCCTTGCATCAGCAGAGACAAACCAGAAAGGACAGTTAGTGTGCAATAGTATAAGAAGCCCCACCAAATTTCATCCACTTGGCAGAAAAAAGATAACCAGGAATGGGTAGAAAGTTTGGTACGTACAGTAAAGAACTGAACATCTGTGCTAGTTCTCAGCTAATGTTGTAAATTCTTTACAGCATCCTGTGTTAGCACGAGTCTGTAGAGAAGCCTCACCACTTATCACACTAGAGTAGCCTGGTGAAAACACATGCTACGTTGACAAAAGCTGGTAGGATACAGGTGACTGGCTGACTATCATGATGTTCTTGTGCTTTCTCCTGTTGAAGAAAAGTTAGCAGGTATATTGAGCTTGGTCCCATACTTACTCACCAAGAGTCCGGTATTTAATCTGCATTCCTGTCCTGTCACCTTCAAAAAATTTTTCTCTTTTTGTCCCCTAATGACTCCAGAATGACTCATAGCTTTTTTATACATAGTGCTAAAACCACTTCTACCCTTAATGTCTTGTTTATATGAAGGGAGTGTCTCCAATGACACTGCTGAATAAATGCACTTGTATGTATTTAATTTGGTGCATGGACTTTCTTGTCATGCAATAGTTAATAAACCTGAAGTATAAAATAGGCAGTCCTGAATGCTAATACAAGAAAATCCTGCCTTGAAACAAGCACACAACAGTCCACTGGGAAATGTTCACTCACATGCACAGACCGCAGAAGTTTCCCCACTGAAATGAGATTAAAAATGTGTCCCAGGAGCAACATCCCATGAAGAAGCAGGGCAAAACTTGCAGTCACAGGCACATCTAAGGTGTGTCCATGATAACTGGAACAAAGGCAAGAAATTCACCTTTCTGAAGAGGCAAGACATCCTCCTTCTTTTATCATCCACACAGTCAGTTTTTTGAAATCAAAAGGTAGAAAGTGGGTTTCATTATCCCAAGAGGTGTGAGTTAAATGTTCTCTGTTACAGATTTCTTGTATGGGTTGGGATAAATTACTGTGCCTCAGGGTTCTGTGGCCATGCAAGAGGAACAATAGGCCTAAAGGATAATTATGAGGGTACGTACATTAACGATGTAGGTACCTAGATAATGAGGGAGTGTTTGCAATTCTTGGGCTATAGATTGCATACCATGTTTGGAGGAACTACCATAATGCAGTTGTAATAACATAAAAGCTACTTTTAACCAAAACCCTGACTACAGGAGTGAGGATTGAGTGTTTTACTGATGAAGTCTGTGAGCTTACTGAGACTGCACCCGTGGAAAATCTCTCACTTTGCCTAGAACATGGCACAAAGTACATTGAACTTTGAAAGACAAAGATGTTTCGTCTTTCTCTGTTAGAAGATTGTTCTCCCACAAGATGCCATTTATCAGGCAATCTAAAAGAATCCATTACGACATGTACAAACTTAAAAATCATCTCCATAGCTACAAGATCTTTAGTAAGTAAGCAAGCTACTGAAGGTGAAGGGCTCTGGAGCAGAGGCTCGCACCGAGAGACCCTTTCTCCAGTGGCAAACCCACAGCGGCGAGGCGGTAAAACGCACCGAGAGAGAGAGGAGACCCCAGCTCCCCCCCCCCTCCCCAGAACGGGAAAGCGGGAGGTGCCAACGAGCAGCAGCTCTGACTCAGCGGGGGCGGAGTCGAGTGTGACAGCGGCCAAACCCCCTCAGGGATAAGAGCAGCTCCCAGGGAGCGCGGGCGAACAGAGCCGGCAAACAGAGCCGGCGCAGCAGCCCGGGAGCGGCGCAGCAGTTCGCGCGGGCAGGGCGAGAGGGGAAGGCGAGCGGGCAGGGTGCAGCCCCCCTCCTGGCTACTCAAGTAGTGGGCATCGCCCATCCAGGAGATATTCTAACTATGGTTACTACCTGTGGTAAAGCTGTTGCTAGGAGTGTGGGGACCCAGACGGAGGCCCCACGCAAGAACACGGGTGTCCAGGTCTCTGGCTGCAGGGAGTGCCTGAGCCTGGCGCTCGTACCGGAGGACAGCAGAGACAGCGGCTGTGTTCGGTGCGAGCAGGTGAATGACCTGCTCAGCCTGGTGGCAGAGCTGAAGGAGGAAGTGGAGAGGCTGAGGAGCATCCGGGAGTGTGAGAGGGAGATCGACTGGTGGAGCCGCACCCTGCCCTCCCTGAGGCAGAGGCAGCAGGAGGCGGCTCCACGAAAAGCAGAGAACCGCCTACCCTCTTGCCACCGAGCAGAAAGATGGGACCTGAGAGATTGGAGGGAATGGAAATGGGTCCCTGCTCAGGGTGGCAAGCGAATCCCCCTCCAGACTCCCTCACCTGCCCAGTTGCCCCTAAGCAACAGATATGGGGCTCTGGAATGTGAGGGACTGGCCACAGAGGATGTGGGTGAAGGTGAGGCTCCATCCAGGGGGTTGCCTAGAACGAGTCAGACAGCCCCACGTATTACGACGGCCTCAACTAAGAAAAAAAGGAGGGTCATTGTCATAGGCGATTCCCTTCTGAGGGGAACAGAGGGCCCGATCTGCCGACCGGACCCATCCCACAGGGAAGTCTGCTGCCTCCCTGGAGCCCGGGTTAGGGATGTTGCGAAGAAACTGCCTGGTCTGGTGTGGCCTTCTCAGAAATCATGAATCTGTGTGCCTGTGGGTACTGCTCTGAAAACCTGTTTTCCTCTGATCTCTGCCCTTAGACACGTGATTTGTCACCTCCAATCCCATGTCCTTCAGACTTTCAGCCTCAAATTACAAAGGTCCTTTCTGCTACAAATGGAGTCCACTGAGACTCTCCCTCTTGCCCTGAGTAAGCGACATGGGGCAGTTTACGGATATCTGACATCACCTTCCAGACTGATGCTCATGAAATGATGCTTGAGCCTTCGTTTCCGCTTCCCTGCCAGAGCAGGGATACAAAGTGCCTTCCCTCAGTCCCACACCCAGTGGATAAGTGTTTCCTACATGCTTCGACTTGCCCTGCGCTGGTCTGAATTTCTGCAGACCGTGGGCCTGCTTGCTACTGAATGGGTAAGGGACAAAGGGCAGCCATGCCACTCACCTTCACTTCTTTCCCTGGAACCTCAGGTGATGAGAGTCAAGGGCAAGTAAAGCAGCTGGACATCCAGCTCTGCAGAGAAAACTCACAGCCCTAGCACATTTGCTTTCCTTTGCTTTGCTTCGTGCCATGACGGTCCCTGCACTTACTCAACATCTGGGAGCTCTTGACCCACCTCCTCACCGGGTGCATGCTGTGCTGTGCCTTCTGCTACTCTGTTCCTGCCCCTGCTGTTTCTGCAGCATATTTCACTAGCACAACAACAGACACTTTTGGTAAGTCTGTGACCAGCTGAGTGATAAGGCACGTTGCTCAGATCCTGCACCGCTCTCGCAACAATTTGCTTCCCTGTGCCGTGCTGAGGCCCCTTTCAGAGGCAGAGGTGAGGGAAAGGGTCTCCCAGAGGGCAGGGAGAGGGGTGGCAGCAGTGCAGGAGGAGGAGGCCATCCATCCTCTCACTGTTGTTCCCCTGCACTGCCAGCCCCTTCATGCCTGCAAACAAGAGATGGCTCAGCCTGGACCGCAGGTTGCTGCTCAGCTCACCTGCTCAGATGCTCTGCAGGGAACAATTTGTTGGCTTCAAAGTGATCATCCTGGTGCCTTTTGCCCTCGTGAAGCTGCAGGACTATGCCCAAACAGTCAGATTACAATATAGTGTCTTCCTTGCTGTTCAGCTGGAAAATAACTCAATCACATCTTTGGATAGGGAATCAGTCATATTTGGAAATGACACAAAGGTCTGCACTTGCTTTTAAGCATCTATGGCTGCACTCAGCAGGTTTGATTGATGATGTGATTATTGTCCATACAAAATGGTCAGAGAGTCATAAAATACTTGGCCAGGCTCCTGTCCCACTCCTCCAGCCTTTCCAAAGACTAATCCAGCACTCTGTTGCAGCACAAAAACCCAAGAGGTATGTCATGCATTCAAGTCAGCTCTGAAATCCATGGAAACAGCCAAAAATTGCTTGCATGCAGGTAGGACAAATCATTGTCAAAACACACAGACAGAGCTATGATGGGAAATTCCTGTAAATTAATTACAGATTATAAGGTTATCAGCTGTTATTTAAATAAAAAGAAAGAAGCAAGTATACATGCATACATTTGTGCAAACAATACATAGAAACACACGTATGTACACATCTGTTCATATATCATCACTTTCATTTACGTACTTTCTGGCTGTCATCCCTCAAACTGTGTTTGAAAGACAAAAAGAAAACCGTAGGAGTGTGTGGATGTTGTGTGTGGCACAGTATTATAAAAACTGATTTTCGAATCTGTTTGAAAGGAGCAATTAAAGAGAAAATAAGAGCAGAGTTAATCATGGCTCAGCAGAAGGAGGCACAGTGCCAGATGCTTTGACAGAGCACGTGTGTGCCCTGGCTCTGGTGTCCTCCCATGAGCTCTGGGAATCTGCTGGGAGGTCAAAATCTGAATACCTTTAGGAACCTAGTCTTATTTGCTCTCTTTCCTGCAATTACTCACATTAAAAATCTCTAGCTTGTTTGTCATGCCAGCATGTCAGGAGATATCTGAAATTGTAAAAAAGTAAATAGATCATAAATGACTGTAAAAAAAAGGCAGTTATTCAAAGGTATAGTTAATGACATTTGTCTCTGAGCTAATCCTGATGTGCAGCTCTCCAGACCAAAAGAAATGTGCACTCTTTTTGCCATGCTCCCCACATAGACAGGACAAAGTAAAAGAATGACTTTCCCGAGTATCTTGAAAGAGAGTGAGGAAGTGACATGGTTAGACAACTGAAGGTGTCTATTCATCCCCTCTGGAGAGAGCAGATATCCGTGTCAGAGGAGCTGAGACAGACAGTCTGTCACACCAACTTTTGCTAGCCTGGGAAGACTGGCTGGAGTTGTTCAGCCTCTCTGAATAGTTTGGCAAAATCCGTCCATCTCGATCCTCTGGATGAGAAAGCTGATTTTATGGGTTTTGCGGTGCTTAACCAGATGAAGAAACACCCTTGCTGTTTCCCTCCAGGGACTTAACTGCACAGGAATGTTAAATATGTGGAGTGTAAAAAAGTAATGTTAATCACTTACCTATGACAGTTATTCTGAGGATTAAATGATCATTTTCTCAAAGTTGGCTATAGATACTAATTATTGTTAATCAGCATCATTCTTAATACTGTAGTTCATTGTGAAGGTCTTGCAGGCTTTGCATTTCAGAAAAATGTATTCAGCATAGCTTTGAGAAGTACTGTGGCTCCACTCACATGAGTTTCTTTTCGGTTTATGGATGCCGCAGCTTTACATGTAAACGTATGAATGCTTGAATACCACATGCAACCTCATTGACAGTAGGGCTCCTTAGCAGCTGGCCCAATTTCTGTTCAAATCTTGTACAAACTTTTGCAATAAAAATGTCATGCATTGCTTTTTTCTCTGGAGTAGTACCAGAAGTTACACAGGTAAGACAGCTCTGCCTCAGTGATAATCCACTAATTAAAATTATTTATTGGCCCCGAACAAAAATTTCAGGACCTGGAAGCATTCATTACAGTTCATTAGTCAAAGTTTCATGTCCTAATGACATGCTAGCATCAGGCTTATTGGGAAGGACACCACGTCATCACTTTACAAAGTGCAGCGTGGCAGCAGCTCAGCTGGGAACTGCGAGCTCCTGTCCCAGTGAAAGCAAAGCTTTTGCTGGGCAGCACAAACTGCAGAGGAGAGCCGTTCCCTGTTTCAGACGGAGCAACTGAGCGCCTTGTGGGCCCCTCCACACATCAGGCCCTGGAGAATTCAGCGCTGGGTGTTGAGTGTTGCCTCTGCCTCTGTGCCGGGGTGCTCCCACTGCAGGAGGCGCGAGTTTGTAGCGATGAAAAAACCCACTGGATGTTTCTGGACCCCACAAAGAAATGCAGCCTCTTGCTCAGCAAGTCCTTTCCAGGTACCCAAAGACATGAGGAAGGAACAGGAGAAGCAGAGATCGTTGAAGGGTGGGGGCAGAGTGCACAGTGAGCTGATGCTCCCTCCGACTTCAGTTATATCTACAGTGGTGCTGGTTGCGCCTCCAAGCCCACACAGTTTATTCCTGAAGGATGAACAGGGTGTGTGGGAAACCTCTCCTGGAAGCACTGGGTTCCTCTCCTCCCTATCAGCTGCACCACTTCTCTCTCCCCAGCAACAGGCTGGAAAGGTCTGGCCTTTTCTCCCTCTTTCCTGACTGGAGGGAGGAAGCAACTAATATGCAAATTTCTTTGAGCACATATTGGATTTTTTCATGAAGTTCAGGAATTTGAATTTACTCATCTCTAACACTGGAGACAAAAAGCTCCTCTACCTTGCAGACTTGGGACATTGCATGGACAGGTGACACCCAGGAGGCTCACGCAGAGCACACAGGTAGCAACACTCACAGGGCTGAAGACAGGCAGGACCCAAATCCTAAAGAAATATGAAACCTTCTATACTACATAGTTTAGGGCTTATATACTGAACAGGTGCTTGTAAAGCAGCACTTGGAAGCATGCCCCCGAGAACACCACACCAGTGCTATTTCTGCACGCAGCCATTTACACACAATGCATACACAGTGCGATATCCTGCTCCTGGCTACATCTGCTGCATTTTCATTTGCAGGTCTGCAGTGTGTGTGCCCAACAGCTTGGTGTAGGTACCCACACACGAAGCCTGAGGCAGGAGTGATGTTACAGTTTCCAAGAAAATGTGTTGCTCAGTTGCCTCCCGTTCTGCCTGGAAGCAGCATTGAGGCATCGTTTGAGTTCACTACTCACAGTCTCCAGAAGCGATGATGAAATCAGGAGAGAGGAAAAGTCCAAATAAATGAACAGGTCTTGGAGCTCCACCTCACAAAACAGTTTGTGATACAGACGAGAGGAGAAGCAGCGAGTGCAGTCTCGCCCCGCTGCTTACACACACCCTGTGCGCGGGCTGCGGAGGAAATCCCCATCCCGGCAGTCGTGTGAGCATGGATGCTCTCTGTTCCCATGGCTGCCACCCATCTTCCCCAGCATGTTTCCATGGCAACCGATCCACCAAGTGCGATCCAGCAGCTCCAGGAGCTGCCCGCTCTGCTTTGGTCCTGTGGGCGCTAGCTGCAGGCTCTCCACCCCGGAGACACCCATCTTCTCCCATGTTCTTGTATGCGGAGCAGGAGAAGGCAGCGTGGGGCAAGGCTGGGCAGGCAGCCAGGTGTCACAACCCTGGGACTTCGTGCAGGTAGGTTTGCTCCGGTGGGGAGTTATTTCAGAGAGGCATTCCCACGCAGCTCCAAGCTCCCCTCTCACCAACCCAGCGTTCCTGGGGTTCCCTGCTCCGGGCATCCCGCTGCAAACCAGAGGGACGTGAGACTCGGGATGCAAATTGGGAATGTCAGTGAGTCACTCCGAGAGGACAAGAGCAAGGGAAAAAGTCTGACCAGAGGAAGGCAGGGTACTAAAATGCTTAACGTGTCAGGCTATCTGCAGAGCCAGCGGAGACCCTAACCTAGGAACAGGGAGGAGCTGTAGAAAGACACAGTACCAAAAACTGACCAAATGCTTTCTGAGCATCCCTGCATGAAGCGGAGGAGACAGGTGGGTTTGTGAGCAGCAGAGGGATTAATGGACAAGCAAGGGGATGAGCTGTGCACTTCCCGAGCAGGTGCCTCAGCACCACCCCATCCACAAGCAGTGGCTGCAGAGAGGGGAGTTGCATTGCCCTGGGTCTCGCAGCAGGTCAATGTGCGTCCAGCACAAACCTGACCCCGTAGCACTGCCTTCACCTCAGAGTGGTGAACAGGGGGGGAAACACGGTTTAAAGGGGAAAGCACTGGGCGTGTGACTCCAGTGCTTCTTCTGCTGTTGGCCCCTTTGGTAAGAAATTTGGGCAGACTACCTGTGATTCAGTCTCCACTTTCCAGAATAGGAATGACAGCACATCGTTATTTCTCAGGGACATTGTGAGAGGAAGACGCATCTTGTAATCTGAAAGATTGGTCACCTTGCCATAACAAGGTTTGTTCATATACAAACCTTTTCATACATATCCTTGCTGCAGCCAAGAAATCTCTTTCTTCCTCAGGTTTTGCAGCCATGGGCACACAGGGAAGCATTTACTGTGGGAGCTGAGGGCCCTCCTTTTGCTGCTGGCTGCGATGATGGTCTCTGGAAAATTAGCGAGGCAAAGCAGCACACTGGGGAGAGTAAAAGGCGCCTGTAGCACAGCACGTACAAGCAGGCTATGGCAGTCACTGCCACCGGGTGTCACTGTGCCCAAGAGTTTAGCAAAAACGAGGACGTAAGTGTTTTCTTACATCCACAACAAAAGTATCCAGGCTTGTGGAGAACCATGGTTTTGTTAGCTTCTGTTCTGGAAGCGAAGTCAAGCCCTCAGGGGCTTATCTGTGGCACATTAACCCATACCTGCCTTCTTACGCTCCCCCTGCTTGCCTGGAGGGTAGGATGATAGAGCACTGTTGTTGACCCTAGTGTCTGCTTCAAGTGTCTCTCTGTTGTTCTGTAGCCTTTCTTAAAAACGATGTCATGATCAGGGAGGTTTAAGTGACCACTTCTATATGTCTTCTTCCCTGTCCCAGGAAGATGGACCGGGCTCGTGTCTTTGTTATTGCCAATGTGCTTGAGGAAAGCTCAGTGTGTCTACAACTTGCCATCTTATTTTTGAAGGACAGACTTTTCCAAGGCTCTAGGATCTTGAAAGCTGTTACAGTGTTGTCGGAGTCTGATTAAACCTGCTTAAATCCATGCAGGAGAAAAGGGATATAACTGTGATCCAAAGTGAGGGAGCGCACGGGGTAAAGGTGTTGCATTAGCAGCAGTGCCTTGGCAAGATCGCTTCTTTTTTTTCCTGGGATTAAATATGCAGCCAGTCTGCTGTACTTGTGAAAAATACCATCTTTGCAAGCACTGCTCTTGTCCTTCTTTACTCTCTTGGTGGATCCATCTGTGACTCCTGCATTGCCACCTACCTGTGGGAACCAGCCACGTACAATGTAATCCACTCATTTCACCCACATGAGTACCTACCGTGAGGGTCCTGCACAGCTACTGCCTACCAGACACCTTTCTATTCGTGGTTTGTCACCCTTCCTCCCATGCCTTCTCTTCATCCTTGAAACTGCTGAACCTGTCCCACCACTTCCCTTCTGTGCCGATGGCTGGCCCTGGGCCTCTCCACAGGACAACTTTACGTGTGAGGAGTAAGTTACCCTGATATCCTCCCGTGTTTTTTCATCACAGGTGTAGCATGCTCCATGTCCACCAAACAATGGCAGTTCTCACACCAAACACAAACACCACTGCTAAAATACCAACATGCCACATGCATTTCAGTGGGCATTAACACGGTCACAACTCCCCACACCACAGCAGATCTCAGAGGGGTTTTGCATGCTGATGCATGAATTTCTTTTCCCCCAGTAATCAAGAGAAAATTTTCAGTGTCAAAGCCCCACATGTTAGGCAGTCTTGCTGCAGTTTTTGTGAGATGAATCAAGAGGAAAGCTTGGTGTGAGCACCCAGCTGAGACAGCGCTGAGAGAGGGAGAAGAGAATTTTTTGCTTCTCAGTTCACTGTCCCAGCTAAACCTTGCTTCCTTTTTGGCTGTCTGAGTACCAGCAGACAGCACCCTGGAGCAGGGGTGCAGCCCACTGGCATCGCTGCCTGGCCTGTTCCCGGGACGTGCAGCTCAGCAGCTGAGGCAGCTATGCTGTCCTTCCTCGCTGCCCCCATCACTCATCAGCTGGAGGAACGGCCAAGTTGTGGGAAAGGAATGCAGCGGCTTAGAAGTGGCTGTGGCGGAACAGAAAAAGGCCAATGCAACAGCCATTTCAGTGAAATTACGTTACTTACTTTCAGGGACAGTACTTAAGTAACGGTAAGACTGCACACAACGTAAATCTCTCCTTGAGCATAAGCATATGGAAAGTATTGTGGGATAAATTAACTTCATAAATTACAGTTTCTATGTTTTCACTCTGTCCTCCCTTCTCTTGATGATTAGTACTTTCCTTCTACCTCATTTCATGGGCTTCGTGCTTTGCCATACAGGAGGCATGACAGCAGTGAATCCCAAAGGGCCAGAATACTTCTGCCAAAGGGCTTTTGGGCTTCCCAGGTATCATCAAGAACAGAAAGAAAATAAAGAGCTGTGCTCAGATAGAAACAAAAGGCCACGTTGTAAAAGAAATGTCACACACTAAGGGCTTTTCAGAGCTGGGACCTGTGGTTTACTCCTTGCTCCCAGGCCAGAGTGGGTGAGGCAGTGACCTAGACATTTGTGTGGTGCTCTCAGAGGAAACATTGGCACTTGACGATGAACCCAGCCATGAGTTGGAAAGGGTTGGCAGATGCACTTTTCTCATTTGGGATGAGGTGCAGCTCTGAAGAACACTGAGTTCAGGCTGCCCACAAGGTCTCCAGTTCCTCTTTGGCTGCTGCACCATCCATGGTTTTGCTCCTCAGTCTTCCTGTCCACCTTGTCAGGGCGTTCATCATGCCCGCCCTTGCAGCAGCTTCAAGTCCCCTGAAGGGCACTGTCCTTATCTGCTTTGACAAGGAGTCTTTATGGCCGTTTGTGCTGCACCAGGGCTTACAGCCACTTAGTATCTCCTATACAGAGCTGGTCAGAAAGCAGGTTTCATGTCGCATGAGAAAATGCTAAGGTTTAAATTTTGTTATTGTAAAGGAGGCAGAAAAAGGGCAAATTTATTGCTTTTTACTTAAATTATGTCCCAGGGAGGTTTGCTCGACTTTCAAGCTTCTCGATTTCCTCTCTTCTCTTTTTTGTTTCTCCATTAAAGAAGGTAAATATCACTTCAGATAATAAGATTAAATTCTGCATAAGAAATAGCTTCAACTTTGGATACAGAGGGTATACAGGCATATTTGATGTACTTCTGGTGGTAAAACACATAGAAGTGGTGAAAAATACATTCCTGTGTTGATGAAGTGCTGTCCTGTCCCCCCCGAAACAAACAAACAAAAAATTCAGGCATCTGTGCTCAAACTCTTTCTAGCATGCACTTTGGCAGTCCAGGTGAGCCCCAGCTTGTGTAGGATCTGTCTTGCTGTTGAGCTGGGGTAGAATGAGGGGAATGTTGAGTCTGCTTTGGCTTAATGAAACCACTTTATCTTTCTGACCAAGATGAAGACTCAGCCCTTCTCCTGTCAGAGGCAGAAGACAGAAATGAATGGGGAGGAAGAGGAGAGACAGAGTGTGGGATTTTCCCACTGCAGCCCCAGGAGGGGTATTTCTGTAGCCAGGGTAAGTAACAGACAGAATCTGTCTGAAGACGGGAATAAATTTTTGAGGTTTTCCCCCTCAATAGTTTCATATTTTCCATGCAAAGAGGTGGGTTTGGGGTATTTTCTTTCAGAGGTCTGTGGGTCTTTGAAGTGGCTTCTTAAGTTTAAAATAGACTTAAGGCAGAATGAAAAAGAGGCAACACACTATTTCCCTTCATATGACAAATAGTACAGATCCCTTTTAATAACTAATTGCAGCATCAATCCTGTTCTTGACCAGTTCTGCTACATAAGGGCTTTCTCTATTAGCGTTCAATACCATGTTATTCTGCACTCTTGTGTATATTTCTGACTGTTTCGTGGCCTTGCAAATGAACATTTTGCTCGGCATACAGATAATAACAGTGGGCAGAGAGGCTGCTTTAAGAACATGGCTTTTTCTGAATTTTATATATGCTTTAGCAGAATTATACCTAGCTCACCTATTGCTCCTATCAGGTGACATTATTTTCACAGCAGTCACTGGATTCTCTGTAGCAGGAGAAATGAGGGTCAGTTATTTTTATTTCAGTTACCCCTGAATTTAATTTAGATTGTCGATCAGGCTCCAGAGCCTCAAACAGCTGCCCTGCAAGCAAGAAATATGTCATGCAAAATTATTACTTTTGGCCTCAAATTTTATGCACCCAAGGTCTAAAAACATCTGAGTTTCAGCCCAAATACATTTTTTTTTCCTTTTTCAGCTGCAAGTTCTGAACAACCTACTCAAATCAAAGAAAACATCTCTACTTTATGTAGAAGCCTTTGTCATGTCAGCTGCCATGGACACAATCAGTTTTCCACCAGAAAGCTTGATACCATAAAGGCTTGCTTCTATAACTCAAGTTGTTAATTTTTGGTATCCTTCTCTCATTGCATGAAGCTTTAGATATGTGCTAGATACAAACTCTCCAGTTCCTTTGAGATGTGTCTCTCCTAGTCTCTTCTACCGAGGATGCCTGCTATTAGGATTGGCCTTTCAAACTATATGGCAAACTGTACCTTCAGTCCTTTTTCTAATATATTTATGAGAAAGGGTTATGCAAGGGGCTGGGTTTGTGTTCTTTCTTCAGTTAAGTGGTAATCTGTTGAAAGTGTAAGGGCAGAAGCTAACCATTGCAGAATAAAGGGTTTTAATCATACCTTTTAACTGTTTACTTTGTATCTATTGATGTTGCTCTCTGTTTACTTCCAGTGTACAAGGAACATTTGGGTGAAAAGAAGCCGTTGTTGTTGACTATTGAAACTGCCACTTTCTTCAAGTAAGCTGTAAAATCTCATAACAATCAAGTCTGAGATTTCTAGGAATCTTTCAGCAAAATCTTAGACCATTCCTGCTTAACAGGGTTTGAGAAAATATTAAAATAAGAAAAAACCTTTAAAAAACAATAAAAATATTTTTTCAGCTTATGGAAAGAAAAACAGACTACTCTTAAAAAAAAAGTTAGGAAAAAAATATGCTACAAAGCCTTGGCACCTTCAGTTGACATAAGGGCCTTCAAGCTGTTGAAATTAGTTTTCTTGGTTGTTTTATACAGATAACAAGCTTCCCCCCCTCCCCACTCTTCTGTTGCATACACACTCTTGTTGGCACCAGAATATTCTCTTGAGTCCTATAAGAGAGAAGAAAAAAGTAGTGAAGATTCATTTTTATGTCAATTTATACCAATGACAAATGGACCTTTAAATGTATGACAGTCAGAAGAATTTGGCAGACTTTTTGAAGACAAAAAGAAAGGAGGTCAGGGTTAATTTAAACATAGAATTTTAGCTTCTAACCACATTTGATCTTATCTTGAGAGAAATTATTTAATGGAGTAGTGTGTGGAAATGGAAAGAGCTGGAAAATTCTTTAAAGTCATCTGACACAGCATTGAATTTCCAGCATATTTTTGACTGTCTTGAAAAAAAATGAAGCAGATACAATTTCAGCCCTGAACTTCAGAGGGAAAATATATTTGCACAGAGGTTTGTTGCTGGTGAATGGCAATTACCTCAGACATAAGTTTACTGTGCACAAATCGCTTGCACGCAGCATGGTGAGAGGTGTATTCTTCAGTAAATACAGAAAAACAAGCTTTGAATTTGTGGTGGGACATTGATGAGACAACCAAGGCTGGCTTTGCTGCACTTTGACCATGCCAGAATGCCCAATGAATCTGCATATTGCATGCTCTTTCCTCCCTATTTGGCTACCCATGACACTAATTTTCATTCTTGTATGGTTGTTATACACCCAGCATTGTTCAGAGCCTGGTTGTGCATTGAAGGCTGGTATGAAATTGTTGTGGAAAAAAGTCTCTAGGTTATATTGGACTGCCTAACTCTCCTCTGCTGAAGACTGAGGGTCTGTGCTCTTTGCTGTTGTAGCAACAGTAGTCGATACCAAAATCTGGTAAAAGTGTGCGGTCTCCTGTTTCCCAGCCTCGTGCAGAAGGTGGTCAGTCACTGACTCATCTTTCAGCTGGTTGTTGTTCCTCAGAGGTAAAGTATCCCAGAAGTGCATGGGCTATGTAGTATTCCGGGAGGAGTGAGAGCATATATATGTATGGAAAGGCATGCATATGCCCTCCTTGCACCTTTGCTAATGCAAAGAAGATAACAAAGAGATGCAGAGGAGATTTACAGTGACTGAACATTTCTGCCCAAACCGGTACCCTGTTATCCATTCCCACTTTCGCCCTTTCCATTTCCACTTCCACCCTCTCCACTTTCAGCAGTGTGGGCCCTTTGCTGTGCAGGAGGGAGCAGGAGAGCTTTTCCCAGTTTTCTCCAGTTGAGCCTCCTTACAAAGGCCAGTTCTGCAGGGAGGTGTGGAAATACAGCATGACCACGATGCGGAGAGCCACTGGAGCGTCTGTCAGTGCTGCTGGTCATTTTGTTCATCACTTCACAGAAATTAAAACTTTTAAGTTGCTTGTCTTGGTTTGCTGAAAATTCTGCCGTAATCCTACAGTTATTTATGACTGTTAAAACCTTAATAGCACCATGCATGGCATGAGGCACCTACTCAGCAACAGTAAAGCTGTCTCTTAGACCTTTGGCTGCAAACCGAGGTCAAACTGTGCAACTTCTCAGTTTCCCCTGATTCTTCTTCTGAATGTGACATTTCCACTCTGTACAGTCCCAAATCTAATCTTCTCTTTAAACCTATGTGCCTGCTATGTGTCAAAGCACATCTGATGTCTTCCTAGGTGAGTAGTTTTTTTGATATCTTTTTCTGTCTAAGTACTGCTAGATTGGGGAACTCTTCTGGGAAAAGGTCACCTCATTAGCATCGGTTTTGTGTTGTGTCTGTGGCATAGACTAACGCTGAGTTTTGCCCCCCAAATCTGCCAGTTTTAGGCATGGTGGCAAACTGGCAAACTCCATGGGTAAATATGGGGGGAGTCAGTAAGCTCTCTGGGTCTCAGAAGTGGCCTGTGTCACTATAATCCTTTCTTATTCAAGGGGGTTTGCTACCCACATTAAGTGTTGGTGCAAATTCACAGTCTTTACCTCTATAGCTGTACTGGTAAAATGTTTTGTGTGTTGACTCTGCTAGTGCGAGGAAGAATTTTAGAACATCTGTTGGGGTAGTTTCTGCTGAATGCGGAGTGGGAGAAATACAGGCAGTGCAAACTCAAGAAGTCAAATTCTAGAAACAGCAAGAGAGAAAGAGGCTTTCGGTTGAACTGCTAAATTGTTTTCTGGGTACATAAATGGCCCATTAGGGAATGGATATTCACTGGATAGTCAACAAAAATAACATTTATTTTTGTACTCTTATGTCCTTTGTTATTCAAATGTCAGTGCTCAGAATAAATACACCCAATATCTCTTTTCCTCTGCCTTCCAGTAAATTAAGACCAGGATCATGATTACTGATATTTTGAAAGTGGCAAATGGGGGAAAATGTCAAAGCAATGCTCTAAGAACTCTTTAGCCTAAATAGGGGAGAAGTTGTCCTTAAAGTTGTTCTTACATTTACATTATTAATGATACAAATTACATGAGATAGCAAAAGTCAGGAAGCCTGTTTCAGCTTTTACATGAGTTAAGTCACTTGCAGAGTTTCCATCTTTTTTCCCAATTGTGATTTGTTGCATTAGCCTCATTTTCTTGAAGCTCTCTTTGCATTTTGACCGCCTTTCAACTAAAAAGTTATTTGCAAATTGCTTAGTTTAATCAATGCCTGACTTAGTCTGGCCTTTTTTACTAGCCCAGGAAATATCAGTTGGTGTGAGGATGTGAAGGCTGGAGGCATACTCGGCTGCAGTGACCATGAAATGTTCAAGTTCAGGATCCTGCGTGGAGGAAGCAGGGCGATAAGTAGGATAAAAGCCTTGGACCTCAGGAGGGCTGACTTTGGCCTCTTCAAGGAGCTACTGGGAGGAATCTTGTGGGCCAGGGCTCTCGAAGGCATGGGGGTCCAAGAGTGCTGGTTGCTCTTTAAACATCACTTCCTCCACGCTCAGGAGTGGTGCATCCCCCTGAGAAAGAAATCTAGAAAAGGAGGCAGGAGACCTGCATGGCTGAATAAGGAGCTTCTAGCGGAGCTCAGGTGGATGAGAAAGGTCCATGGAATGTGGAAAGAGGCATAGGCCACTTGGGAAGAGTACAGGAATGTGGTCAGAGCATGCAGGGATGCGACGAGGAAGGCCAAAGCCCACCTGGAATTGAAGCTGGAAAGGGATGTCAAAAACAACAAGAAGGGCTTCTTCAACTACATCAGCAGCAAAAGGAAGGCTAGGAACAAAGTGGGGCCGCTGCTGGACGAGGCGGGTGTGCTGGTGACGGAGGATGCAGAGAAGGCAGAGCTACTGAATGCCTTCTTTGCTTCAGTCTTCAGTGCCAAGGCAGGCCCTCAGGAATCCCAGGCTCCGGACGTAAGAGAAGAAGACCACAGAGAGGATGACTTTCCCTTGGTCGAGGAGGACTGTGTGAGGGATCGCTTAAGTGACATGAATGTCCACAAATCCATGGGCTTCAATGAAAGGCACCCACGAGTGCTGAGGGAGCTGGTGGGTGTCATTGCTGAGCTACTCTCCATCATCTTTGAGAGGTCCTGGAGGACAGGAGAGGTGCCCGAGGAATGGAGAAAGGCCAATGTCATTCCAATCTTCCAAAAGGGCAAGAAGGAGGACCCAGGGTACTACAGGCCGGTCAGCCTCACCTCCATCCCGGGAAAGGTGATAGAGCAGCTCATCCTGGAGGTCATCATCAAGCAAGTGGAGGAAAAGAAGGTTTATCAGGAGTAGTCAGCATGGATTCACCAAGGGGAAATCATGCCTGACCAATATGACAGCTTTCTACAATGACATGACTGGCTCGGTAGATGAGGGGAGAGCTGTCGATGTTGTCTACCTAGACTTCAGGAAGGCTTTCGACATAATATCCTCCTAGCGAAGCTCAGGAAGTGTGGGCCGGATGAGTGGTCGGTGAGGTGGATTGAGAACTGGCTGAATGGCAGAACTCAGAGGGCTGTCATCAGCAGCGCTGAGTGTAGTTGGAGGCTGGTAACTAGTGGTGTCCCTCAGGGGTCAGTACTGGGCCCAGCCTTGTTTAACTTCTTCATCAACGACCTGGATGAAGAGTTAGAATGTACCCTCAGCAAGTTTTCTGATGACACCAAACTGGGAGGTGTGGGTAGATACACCGGAAGGCTGTGCTGCCATTCAGCGTGACCTGGACAGGCTGGAAAGTTGGGCAGAGAGGAACCTGATGAGGTTCAACAAAGGCAAATGCAGGGTCCTGCACCTGGGGAGGAGCAACCCCATGCATCAGTACAGGCTTGGGGCGGACCTGCTGGAGTGCAGCTCTTTGGAGAGGGACCTGGGTGTGCTGGTGGATGACAGGTTGACCATGATCCAGCAGTGTGCCCTGGCGGCCAAGAAGGCCAATGGCATTCTGGGGTGCATTAGGAGGAGTGTGGCCAGCAGGTCGAGGGAGGTTCTCCTTCCCCTCTACACTGCCCTAGTGAGCTCATCTGGGGTACTGTGTCCAGTTCTGGGCTCCCCAGTTCAAGAAAGATGAGGAGCTACTGGAGAGAGTCCAGCGGAGGGCTACAAGGATGATGAGGGGACTGGAGCATCTGTCCTATGAGGAGAGGCTGAGCGAGCTGTGATTGTTTAGCTTGAAGAAGAGAACGCTGAGAGGGGACCTAATAAATGTTTATAAATATCTCAAGAGTGGGTGTCAGGAGGATGGGGCCAAACTCTTTTCAGTGGTGCCCAGCGACATGACAAGGGGCAATGGGCACAAACTGAAGCAGAGGAAGTTCTGTCAGAGCATGAGGAAGAACTTCTTCCCTCTGAGGGTGATGGAGCACTGGAACAGGCTGCCCAGGGAGGTGGTGGATTCTCCTTCTCTGGAGATATTCAAGACCCGCCTGGACAAGGTCCTGTGCAGCCTGCTGTAGGTGACCCTGCTTCGGCAGGAGGGTAGGACTAGATGACCCACCGAGGTACCTTCCAACTCCAAATATTCTGTGATTCTGTGAACCGTGCTGTGCGCGTGACTAGCAGACACAGTGCCGGCCTTTGTTTTATTTTAATTAGAAAACATCAAGAACTGTTATTAAAACAGTACAGTGGATTTTTTTCATCAATTTAATACTGTTATAAATCACACAGTATGAGACTGTCGTGATTTAGTGTGTATTTATTTTGGATCTCTGCAAGTAAGCAGCAGTCCAAGTAAGAAGTCTGCTTTCAGTAAATAGTCTTTTTAACAAGAATTCATACTTGTCAAATTGTAACTGTACAAAGTTTGACTACAGGTTAGAGTACACAGAGTATGTGTCACTGACATATAGGGGGAAAAGAAAGGTGAGGTTTTTAAATGTTAATTTGCACGAAGAGAGTCCTTCATGTAGACTACGTCTAGTTTGGCATAAATATATAGATTTTTGCACTGTGTGCTGCTGAGACCCTGATCTTAATACCTCAGACAATGAAAAATTTCTTCCTCAAGGTAAGAAGATAAATAAGAAATTCTCCGCAGTCAAAGATTTTGCCTAACGAGGGCACGAATAACTGCATAATATTAATGTTACATCTCTGAGAATCATCCTGCAATATTTTAGGTTTCTAAATTTTGTATCTGGTATCATAATAACCACACCTGTCACGTTTTTTCCAAGTTCCGTATCTCAAAACAACATCAAGCATTTTTCAGTCATGATGAATGTTTATGGAAAAATGTAATTGTTACTGAAATTGCCTGTTATAAAGAGTAATTTTATTTCAGTTGAATTTTTTGATGAAAACATCAAAAATCTTACTTCTTTACTATGAATGCTCTAAAAACCTCACAAACACCAGTTTTATTTTAACAAGTAAAAAAAAATCGATATAGGAGAAGGAAAAATGTTTTAAAATATTCCTGTTTAAAATTTACTTATTTTTTAAAAACTTTCATGGAATTAGATATTGGTATCCTTTGCAGTAAGAAATTCAACTACTTACCAGACTGGAACAGTGTTTATCTTGGTATTTCACAAGCACAACACACAAATAATTAAAAAAAAAAACAAAAAGCCAAACCAAAACAAAAAAAAGCCAGGAACATATAAAGCAAAATTCTTATCTTGCAATATAATAACAGCAGATGTAATTCAGATAAGATGGGGATTCAAGGTAATAAAAAAAACTCATTCAAGAAGCCCGCTGTCCTTTTTTAGTGTTAAATCCAGAGGAAAAATAATTTCACCTGCCACAATTCGCTTTACCTTCCTTTGCATTTCTTCACGTAAGTTGGATGGCCTGTACTCCCCACTTGGTCCTGTAAAACCCTCCCGGCTATACACCCAGGGTCTCCATTTACTGTCTGTCCTTTGGGATTAAAGAGACATTTCCTACTTCAAAGGGATCTGCAAATCACATCTCCTTAAGGAGAAAGCGTCTCAGTGTCAGAGAGGAGGGTGTGCAGGTAACCTGGGTGCCAACCCTTGCCTCCTTGCCTTTCAATTAATTTACAAAGCTAACTTGCATACAATCAGGTTGCATGCACTGGAACTGCTCCATCACATGGAAGCTCTCTGGTGTTTTCCTAAGCAGATATTCCTCCATCTGTCTGTATTAAATACACTTCCAATACGATTATTCCTAGACACGTCAGCATTCCCTACATTGGGAGCAAATGCCACCTCTGATGGGCAGAGTTGCAAGTAGTGGGCAGTTTCAGTAGGCAGAAGCTCTGTGGTTATTGATTACTAGCAGGGAAGTGATTTCAGCTTTCAGTGCAGCCATAGCAGGATGGCCAGTAAACAGCTTGTGCTTTGCATCTCCACTGCCATACGGAGCATTTCAGGTCCCCTTGACATGGGTGGCAGGCAAGGTCAAAAAGTGCTCGAGGGCAAGGTGAGGCTGGGCTGGGAACACAGCATCAAAACTTTTTCCAGCGTATCAAATACAGAATCATAGAATCCTTTAGGTTGGAAAAGACCTTTAAGATCATCAAGTCCAACTGTAAACATATACGCCACTAGATTTTAATTTCAATGTGCTAATTAACCACTGCTTTAACCTTGTTAAGACTTTGAGCATACGGGAGCTGCATTGACATGGAGAGTGACAAAATGAACTATTTCTATTAGGTCTGCACTTTACACTTCTCTGCATAGATGTAAACAAGTCCACAACTGCAAAGCATAAGAGATAGCTTGGGATGTAAAATGGGCCATTAAAAGAGAAGCACATCTGCTGAGACATCATGCCTTTATGAGGTGCATTGCAGTTAAGGTAATCAGACAGAAAATTCAGAACCATCCTGCTCACAAGTTTTGTATTGCCCATGCCACTGAGGGGATATAAAAATGAGCAATGTTTGTGAGCTGATTTAGAGAAAAAGCATTTAAAAATTAATATTTAAATTAATAGATGTTCTTTAAGGAATTTTATTTAATATATTTAATAACTGTATTTTCAGCCACATAATTGAAGTACGCATTTGTCATATGATAGATTATTTACTGTCTGACAAATGTCATTTAAAGAAAAACTTTTAAAATAGAATTCTTTGCTTGACAGTGTCCCACTAGTTCTTCTGCTAGCAACATTGCAGACCTTAATTGCTAAAAGACTTAAAAAAGCTCTCGCAGCAGGATTCTCCACTAGTGGCCAGCCTGAAACTGGATTCCATACTTCCTTTGAGTAAGACACCAGTTACGCTGAGCCTTGGATAGACGCCTGTATTCAGGATCAATAACACTTGAACTACTATTTCCCACAGAAGCAAAAAAAAACCCATAGGCTGTGTGAAACCAGACATAATGTGAGCAGTCTCATTGATAATGCTGGGGACAGCCCACAGTGCAGAGTTAATCGGACAGTTTGCTGGGCTGCTGCCTTTTTGTGTCTCTGTCAAGATCCTCGATCTTCCCACAGTCAGAAATGAGCCTTTCCATCTAACCCCTCTATATATCACTCCTACCAGGAGTTCTGTGCCTGTCTGATTTAACAACAGTGGCCAAAGAACCTGACATTTTCTATTGGTAAGAACAGCGAGTTAACCTAGCATTTCAATTTTTTTTTCCCAAAGTAGTTTTCCAAAGCTCCTTTATTAAAAAAAGGATTAATGACATTGGGTAATCCAATATCGCTCTGGTACACTGTTAATTTCCTTTACCCAGTTATGTCAATTAAATGTAAGCCATTAGTGCAACTGCTCAGTTTGTTCTAATGAGGTAGGTATTGATTTATAATGAAGATTTTTTTTTCAAAATTAAATGTAGCTTGGGAAAAATGGTTAGAAGGCCTGACAGGACACACATTTCTGTTCTACTTAGGCAACACATTCACTTTTTCCCCTCCACGGCTGCTACAAATGTCTACAAATATACAATGAGATGGTTAATTGCAGTCATGAGTCAACTGTTGGATCCTCATGGGATCTCTGGAAAGATGCTCAAAGATAACAGTGACAATCAGGCCTAATTGCATTGCATTTTGACAGCAGCCCAAACAGAGGATAGCTCTGACACTGTTGTTCGTGCATTTGAAATGGGTTGTGAGAAACTCTTTTGCAACCCAGAAGTCTAGTCCATGTGCAGAGCAACGTGCTCCTCTAACTTTATGGTCTGTAACTGCTTCGTGTGCAGAGATCATGATGCTGCATTACATAAAAAATCACAAATATGGGAAAGCAGTTCTGTGTTGGCACAAGTACTTACTTCAAAACCTGGGGCCAAAGGGAAGCCAGGGGAGTCTCAAGGTGGCTGCACACACAGACACTGGTGTTCTGTCTTGTTTCTCAGCGAGTCCATTTTCAAATCAGGGCCAAGAGCAGTAATTTCCAGTTAGCAGGTCACAGTTGCTTTCGAGAGTCATTTTCAGGTCTATAGAACAGGCTTGAAGGTTTTATTTGAGCACACACGGCACGGTTGGGATAGGTTTGAGAAATATCTTCCAACAGCCAAAGCAATTAAAACCATTCACAACAACTTGTACCAAAACCTAGGTATGGAGCGGGAGAATTTGAAGCTAAATTCACTTCTCAGTTAACTCGGGTTGCAGGCTTTATAACTGATTAGGAACAAAGAAATGCAATCTCCTGGACATTAGCAAGTAAGAAAAATCACAGTCTTAAAAGAGATTGAGTTAAAATCATCACATCCTCGGTGTGTCCTGGGAAATTTGCACCTAAAGAGAGCCAGGGCATGAGATGTCCTCCAGGACTGCCAACCTTGTGTGATGGGTGAAACCCTGCCTAACTCAGGGAGGCATTCACAGGCTGAGCAGCCCAGTCTCCTCTCCACTGGTGAGACGTTTCCCAACTGGAGCAGCCCCCCTCCCCAACTCCCATTGCTGCCCTGGATGAGTCTAGCGAGCTGTTAGCAGCCCACGAGAGACAGGTGCTTCCCATCAGACAAAACATGTTCTGTCTTTGATGACGAAAATCAGGCTTGGCTCCTCCACACAAATACTCCATCACTCCACCACAGGACACCACAAAGGGGACCAATTACAACAGAGCGCTGGGGAAATTCCTGTTCTGCTATCAGCAAGGTAACTAATTTTAAAGAACAGTCTTTCTCCTACAATTACAGAACACCCAACTATGTTTCAGAGGTGAAATTACTGTCAAGTCAGCTATTTTTTCTGTCATTTTGCATGAAAAAAGGAAGAGGAGTCCCAGACTTAAACCTTGGACTTAGTTTATCTTTGCTCCTGTCTGTTTGTACAAGGGAACATATTACTAATGTTCTCTGGGATTAATTTTGAATCTTTCTTAAGAGTCTGCCCACAGAGAAATTTCTCTACAGATGAGGAACTCTATGACCTCCAATATAGAAGAGAAAGATGGCAAAAGTGTGATGGGAGTAGTAAAACTAAGGCAATCTTATATGCCAGTGAATTTCCATCTCCGTGCAATTTCTGGAAACAAGACTGCAGAGACCTGCTGTTCCTCTGCAAACGAAGGACTGTTTTTTCCTGGGCTCCTCCTTAAGCCTCTAATGGTCAGCTTCACTCTCCAGTGTACAGCGTATTTCAGATGCACCTTGGCATCTCCTGCTCCAGGTGTCCAAGATCTTCCAGGTCTGGGTGTGTTTCAAACACAGGTGTTAAGAACAGTTGGCAGTCATTACTAAAGAAGCATTTTAGAGCCAGGACTTCCATCTGGGGGCAGCTTCATATCAACAGGAAAATTGTACAAACTTCTGCATTTGCAGAAATACGAGTCATGAGAGATGCAGGTAACATTAGTCTCACAGAAAGTTGGCTTGAAAATCAGCATATGAAAACATATTAAAACAGTTTTCTTCAGCTGAAAAGTCACAAAAACCTGAACATCACTTTTTTTAAAGTTTTTTTTTTTCCTTTCAAAGTAACCATATTTAACAGTTTTCTTGGGGAGAAAAGGTAAAATATTTGCAGTTTTCTCACGGAGCTCAGCACAGCTGTTATTTGGCTCCTACTTTGCTCTTATGGAGATAACATTTTTTCCTGTAATAAAGCATAAATGGAATTAATTTGCAGTTAGCTTTGTTTGCATTTGTGCCTGAGCAGATCTTGACAAATGGCTCCGGAATTTAACGATTGTTTGGTTACCTTTATAGCATTTCAACAAATCAGGGTCTGTTTCATCCCCTCCCCACTGCCAGGAAAAGAGAAAGCAAAACAAGCAAAAACACCTAAGGGTTTCTTCCCCTCCAGAGTAGTATGTAATCCCATAATACTTGAGACACTACAACTACAGTAAACTGCTGGTTTTTAATAGAAGTCTGCTTTAATGTCCTGTATATAAAAGTATTGTGTATATGCTCAGAGGTTTTTGAGTCATGTTTTCCAGCTGATAAATAGCTTACTATACCTCACGGTATGGAGGATTTAATGCCTAATATTACAGACTTATGTAATTGGCATTTCAGTTATACAGAATCTCAAGCAGGCCAAAAGTGTTATTTAAAATTCTGTTTGAGCATAATAATTGAGCTAGTACTCTATCAGTGCCAGATTTTCCTTTTGTCTGCCTGAATAAGCAGTCGATTCTGATGGTGACAGACCTGTTTCCAACAAGCCAAATTTCACTCCTAAGAAATCACTAGAAGCAGGTAGCTATTTATAAATTTTTAATCTCAGAAAGAGCTATTATGATCATGTAGTCCAAATTTCCGTGCAGCGTAAGATGTTGAACTCAAGTCATTTCTGCATCCTGTGCTGATTCATTTTGATCTATGTCAAATCCTTTAGAAAGACATTATTTAATGACTTCATTAAATGGGAATAACAACAACAAAAAAAAGAGACTTTTATACCTTTGCATATGTTGCTGTTTTAGCCAGCTATTCCAGCATTTAAGTGCTGAATTCACAGTAGCCGTTATAACTATTCTCTTCAACTCTTTTACATTGTAGAGTCCTGGACAGTGTAAAAGCTTTCTAGATATAATTCCACAGGGGAAAAAAAAAGTATTTTTAGCTCCTTATTTTGATCTCTTTTTTTTTTTTTTTTTTTTACTTTCCCCCCAAAAAAGAGGAAGGGAAACTAAAACCTTTATAAATAATGACAAATTTCAGGTGGGTATGCAGTCTGAAATACATGATAAAGTGGAAAATATTTGAAGTCATAAAATAGCCTCAGCTGCGTAATTATTCAAATGTAGACATTTTATACAGCATTCTATTTAACATAAGGACTGTTTCAACATGTACAGACATATAAATTGTATGTATCTCAGGAGTGTGATATTTTAAAGTTATGTTAGTTCCAGTGAAAGCCATTAAACTGACAGTACTGGAGGCTAACAGCCTAAATTTACCTGGAAGTCTGGTGTAGTTGGGACTAAGACCGTGAGAAGCATGTTATCAAAAGAATTCAAACCTGAGAAGATCTGAGATGTGATGGGCTACTGCCAGAAACACAAGAAGCTAAAATAGTGTCCAAACTATATAACTGGAGACCTATTTTCTTTCCCTTCCTGCAGTTTCATCCTCTCCCTTTCTGGAAGCTACTGACACACAGTGGCAATTTCTTTGAGGAAGATCACATTGATACCTTTCTCCAGGGCTTCTATGCCTTTCTGAGCTATAACAGGCTTTTTCAGCGCAGGTCTAGCATTCACTCACTCCCAGAAGCCTTAGTAGGATGTGCTGTATTAAATATTTTTCCTTCATTCTCACTTAGCTATGAAACACAGTAGCCTCCCTGGGAGTAATTCCTGCCTCTTTACATCAGCACATATCAGCTATAACAGCAAGCATCCAAAGTGCCCAGCCTTGATTTTTTTCTTCCTAGAAGTGTTACTCAATAGGACAAAATTCCCTGCAGAGATTCCACCTTTTTGTCATCAACACTGATGACTCCAGCCCCTCTAAGGAGAAAGCTTCTCTTCCACCTGTATTTATGTCTCTAAAGCCCAAATACCAGGACACCGTGGGGGTTTTTTCACTCTTTCATTCACAGACTGAGGAGTCAGTTCTTCCTGTCTTTTCTCTCCATGGCATACAGCATCTGGAGTAGACATGACAGGCCACTGGTCTAGGAAGAATGGATCTAGCAATATCCAAATATCTCCCCTTTGGTGCTTTCTGACAATGTAGTGGTGTTTCCTTATCATTGGAAGGTGCATTGATTCAGCCTATAACTAATGAAAGGAGGTTTTGATCCAACCAGCCCTATAATCTCAATTACCCAACATCCCAGGATCAACTTGCCTAACTCTGTTCTGTGCCAGTTCTGTGAGACTGTCTCTTAATAAAGGACAACTGATCTTATCTTCCAAGGTGTGTTCCACATTTTGTACTTTTACAGAACACATGAAAAAGGGGTGAACAAAGAGAAGAACAGAGATCACAGACTCTGCTGATTGAACTCACCATTACACCAAAGTCTGCAGAATCTCTGTTTGCAGTAATACTTTCTTTGCTCTAAAGGGGCCAAATTATATGTGTCTGACTAGCCAAACTAATCCCTATGCAAGAAGCAAGTTCTTCTTTTCCCTTTGAAGGGAATACCTTATCTTATAGTTTGTTTTTCAGGAGCAGTGCTGCTGGGATGGCTGACAAATTGAGCATTCAGTGGAAGAGGAATTGGTTGGATGGTCACGTCCAGAGAGTAGTGGCCAACAGTTCAACATCCAGATAGAAACTGGTGACAAGTTGCATCCCTCAGGGGTCCGTACTGGGACCAGTACTGTTTGATATCTTCATCAACGACCTAGACAACAGCATTGAGTGCACCCTCAGCAAGTTTGCAGATGACACCAAGCTGAGTGGTGCAACTGACATGCTTGAGGGACGGGGTGCCACCCACAGGCACCTGGACAAGCTGGAGAGGTGGGTCTGTGTGAACCTTATGAGGTTCAACAAGGGCAAGCATAGGGTCCTGCACATTGATCAAGGCAATCCAGTATCAATACAGGCTGGGGGATGAAGGGGTTGAGAGAAGCCCTGCCGAGAAGGACTTGGGGGTGCTGACGGATGAGAAGCTCAACATGACCTGGCAACATGTACTTGCAGCCCAGAAGGCCAACCACATCCTGGGCTGCATCCCCAATAGCGTGGCCAGCAGGGCGACGGAGGGGATTCTGCCCCTCTGCTCCAATCTGGTCAGACCCCACCTGGAGTCCTGCATCCAGCTCTGGAGCCCCCAGCACTGAAAAGACATGGACCTGTTAGAATGGGTCCAGAGGAGGCCACAAAGATGATATGAGGGCTGGAACACCTCTGCTCTGAGGAAAGGCTGAGAGACTTGGGGCTGTTCAGCCTGGAGAAGAGAAGGCTCCAGGGAGACCTTACTGTGAACTTTCAGTACTTATAAAGGTGGCCTATAGGAAAGATGGGGAAAATATTTTTAGCAGGGCTTGTTGTGATAGGACAAGAAGCAATGGCTTTAAACTGAGAAAGGGTAGATTTAAGTTAGATATAAGGAAGAAATTTTTTACTACAAAGGTGGTGAAACACTGGAAAAGTTTGCCCAGTGAGGTGGTTGGTGCCCCGTCCCTGGAAACTTTCAAGGCCAGGCTGGATGGCACTCTGAGCAACCTGATCTAGTTGAAGATGTCCCTGCTCACTGCAGGGGAGTTGGGCTACACGACCTTTAAAGGTCCCTTCCAACCCAAAGCATTCTGTGATTCTATGAAAGTGATTCCATGTTACAGCACTATGTTGACAGACTCCCCTGGGCAGAAACTGAGAGCATCCTGAAATCCCTTCCCTGCAGTTTATTTGTGTGATTTGCTGATCACCAGCACACACCTCACCAGTCCTCCCTGCCTGCCTGGAGACAGGCCTCCTGCCCAGTATGACTAAGGATGGCTCTCCACCTCTGCTGCAACTTAAAACACTGACATGACTTGTGCTATTCTTTCAGTCTGGTCACCACATGAGAGCTTGTGAAAGGACTTTTCACTTTGAGGTACATTTATGGCTGTCTCAAACAGAAGTGCTGGGGTGGTTTACCAGCATGGTCACCTGAAACAGCTTTACAGCTTCTGTATGTGCTCTCAGAATTGAATCAAAGTGAAAGAGTCCTTTGCTTTCTGCTTCATCCTGGCAGAAAAATAGATTGTTTAGCAGACAACCCTCTCCCACCCCTCCCCGCTTCCCCACATTTGTCTAAAGGCCAACATCTCTTCATGGAATTACTTCTACCATCAGTAATTGCTAAGCTTCACGGACATTGTTTTTATCATTGGCCATGAGCCAAAACAACAAGCATATCTAAGCCTCTCAACTATGTACCTATTGCAAATTTTACTGTTGCTTAACCTCAAGGAATCCAGCTTTGCTTTGAAACAGTTCATTGCTTTGAGTCAGACTTTCTTCTAATTCCCTTTCATCATATAAGGGAAAGTTCTGCCAACTCCATAGAACTGGTGAAGAGCATAATTCTAATGGATGAATATGTCCAATTTCCTCAGTTACATGCACATTTTCACTCATCAAGCCTCAAATTATATGATCTACAAAGTTGAGGTTGTCTAAATCTTTAGATTTAACATGCTGTAAGGAATATTAGCTCAGAATTAAAACCAGTTAAGGGACTAGGCAATTACAAGAGAAAGGCTGAGATGCTGTGACCAGTGAAATCTGTAGGAGTCTTTCTTCTTGACTTTAATGGATGTTAGACTGGACAACGGGTGGAAGCAAGGATATTGCTTGAAAAGCCTGTGTCTGTCATCAGGACAAACAGCATGAGTTGCATGCTCAGACTGACAAGGAAGCTATGTTCAGATCTGCAGGTTCCCACCCCAGAGACAGCTTTCATTTTGTGAGAGCGCTGTAAAATCCACTGCTTTTAGTGTAAAAGGGTGAAGGAGGGCAAGGAAGAGATTAATATCCCCATGAAAACTCATGAACTGTTTATCCAACTCAGAAAGCAAAGCAAACCACACACACAATTCCTTTCAAGGCTGTTTTACTTCAAGACATGATGTACTGGTGCAACATGAAATTGGAGCAATTTCCCTGACAAATGCTGACAATGATCTCTAAATATTTCTTCCCAAAGTCAGTGGGAGCAAAGACAGCCCAGAGCACCACACCACCAGGCCAGTTCCTTCTTCCTTGTGAACATCTAATGTGAGATGAGACATTTACCTCAATACCTCCCATAAAAGATCTCCTTGGAAAACTGCTGGTGATATTAGCATGATCAAAGCTTGGGTGAAGCTCCCAGAGAAATAACGCTTGGACACAAAAGTTTTCCAGTCCTTAATGACAGCATATCCTTAACAGCAACTAATTCTTCCACTAGCGTGTTACAGCAGTCCCATGTCCTTGCTCCTCTTCAAAGCCTTGCTTCAATGGATGTCACACTTCGACAGCCATTTCTGTTTACAGACCCGTGACTGTACACGAAGAGCTCTGCCCAAACATGTCTGTGATTTAATTGCTGTGCTTTCTTGGCATGATGGGAAAGCGATACTGGTGTTTCCTGAGCATCTAAGAGAAACACACGTTCCATCTGACACCACTCAGTGTTACGGTAACCATCTCTGTAGTATCTAAATGGCTTCTAAGATTAAATTCTTCCTCAGTTCAGAGCTCCTGGAACAGCACATTCTCCTTCCTCATAGTTTCTCTCATTGGGTGCTTTATTTCAGGCACTGTAGGTAAGCAGAAGTGGTCACAAGCACATAGAACCTCAGTTGCATTTTCTTTTAAAAAATGGGAGAAATAACTTATATGTTAATGGGCAGACAAAGAATCACACAGAATCACACAGAATCACAGAACGTTCGGGGTTGGAAGGGACCTCTGTGGGTCATCTAGTCCAACCCTCCTGCCGAAGCAGGGTCACCTACAGTAGGCTGTAGAGAACCTTGTCCAGGCGGGTCTTGAATATCTCCAGAGAAGGAGACTCCACAACCTTCCTGGGCAGCCTGTTCCAGTGCTCCATCACCCTCAGAGGGAAGAAGTTCTTCCTCATGTTCAGACGGAACTTCCTGTGCCTCAGTTTGTACCCATTGCCCCTTGTCCTGTCACTGGGCACCACTGAAAAGAGCTTGCCCCCATCCTCCTGACACCCACCCTTCAGGTATTTGTAAGTATATATTAGGTCCCCTCTCAGCGTTCTCTTCTTCAGGCTGAACAAGCCCAGCTCCCTCAGCCTCTCCTCATAGGAGAGATGTTCCAGTCCCCTCATCATCCTTGTAGCCCTCCGCTGGACTCTCTCCAGTAGCTCCTCATCTTTCTTGAACTGGGAAGCCCAGAACTGGACACAGTACTCCAGATGAGGCCTCATTAGGGCAGTGTAGAGGGGAAGGAGAACCTCCCTCGACCTGCTGGCCACACTCCTCCTAATGCACCCCAGAATGCCATTGGCCTTCTTGGCTGCCAGGGCACACTGCTGGATCATGGTCAACCTGTCATCCACCAGCACACCCAGGTCCCTCTCCAAAGAGCTGCACTCCAGCAGGTCCGCCCCAAGCCTGTACTGGTGCATGGGGTTGCTCCTCCCCAGGTGCAGGACCCTGCATTTGCCTTTGTTGAACCTCATCAGGTTCCTCTCTGCCCAACTTTCCAGCCTGTCCAGGTCACGCTGAATGGCAGCACAGCCTTCCGGTGTATCTACCCACACCTCCCAGTTTGGTGTCATCAGAAAACTTGCTGAGGGTACATTCTAACTCTTCATCCAGGTCGTTGATGAAGAAGTTAAACAAGGCTGGGCCCAGTACTGACCCCTGAGGGACACCACTAGTTACCAGCCTCCAACTACACTCAGCGCTGCTGATGACAGCCCTCTGAGTTCTGCCATTCAGCCAGTTCTCAAACCACTTTAACGACCACTCATCCAGCCCACACTTCCTCAGCTTCCCTAGGAGGATATTATGGGAGACAGTGTCGAAAGCCTTCCTGAAGTCTAGGTAGACAACATCCATGGCTCTCCCTTCATCTACCGAGCCAGTCATGTCATCATAGAAAGCTGTCATATTGGTCACGCATGATTTCCCCTTGGTGAATTCATGCTAACTACTCCTGATAAACCTTCTTTTCCTCCACTTGCTTGATGATGGCCTCCAGGATGAGCTGCTCTATCACCTTACCCGGGATGGAGGTGAGGCTGACCGGCCTGTAGTTCCCTGGGTTCTCCTTCATGCCCTTTTGGAAGATTGGAATGACATTGGCCTTTCTCCATTCCTCGGGCACCTCTCCTGTCCTCCAGGACCTCTCAAAGATGATGGAGAGTGGCTCAGCAATGACACCCACCAGCTCCCTCAGCACTCGTGGGTGCATTCCATCGAGGCCCATGGATTTGTGGGCGTCCAGATCACTTAAGCGATCCCTCACAGAGTCCTCCTCAACCAAGGGAAAGTCATCCTCTCTGTAGGCTTCCTCTCTTACGTCCGGAGCCTGGGATTCCTGAGGGCCTGCCTTGGCACTGAAGACTGAAGCAAAGAAGGCATTCAGTAGCTCTGCCTTCTCTGCATCCTCCATCACCAGCACACCCGCCTCATTCAGCAGCGGCCCCACATTGTCCCTAGCCTTCCTTTTGCTGCTGATGTAGTTGAAGAAGCCCTTCCTATTGATTTTGACATCCCTTGCCAGCTTCAATTCCAGGTGGGCTTTGGCCTTCCTCGTCACATCCCTGCATGCTCTGACCACATTCCTGTACTCTTCCCAAGTGGCCTGTCCCTCTTTCCACATTCCATGGACCTTTCTCGTCCACCTGAGCTCTGCTAGAAGCTCCTTGTTTAACCATGCAGGTCACAGAATCACAGAATCACAGAATCACAGAATAGTAGGGGTTGGAAGGGACCTCTGTGGGTCATCTAGTCCAACCCTCCTGCTGAAGCAGGGTCACCTCCTGCCTCCTTTTCTAGATTTCTTTCTCAGGGGGATGCACCGCTCCTGAGCATGGAGGAAGTGATGTTTAAACAGCGACCAGCACTCTTGGACCCCCCTGCCTTCAAGAAATCTATCCTTGAACAGCATTACACTTCCCCACTCCCAATATTCTTCTGTAATACATTACAGGTGTAGTCTTTTAAGGACTGCAGTTGTATTCTTTTACTGATGTGAAGTAAATAAAAAGGGAACATTTGAATGTTTTGATAGTGACGACTGTTAATTCTCTGAGCCAACAGCTGTGCAAGCTGACTGATGATATTTATTGAAATTAACTCTGCAACTCTTATAATCCTGCTTCTTGTACCTGTTGCTTCTGTGTAATAAGCACATAAAAATTTGTAAGACTACTCTGCATTTTTTTATGTTAAAAAAATCTAGTTCAAGAAGAGGAGTGTTTATTCCATGGTTGTTTCTGAAGTGCATAGAAGAGAGAAACTAGAAATACCACTTTTCTCCTATTTGTCATCATGCATTTTATAAATGTTCTTGTTACCACTCTCTTGATTCAAATATGATGAAATTTGTAGGGAAGGAGAATGAATTTGCCATAATCATATAGTGACGAAACCAGAATGTGAAGACAGGGTGTGTGATGACCCCATGATGTCCTCTGAATGCTGCTCCTAGAGGATAGCAATGCGAGAAGAAAATGCACAAAGGTGGAGAAGGGTTGAAAGAAAAAAACTGTGCCAACCACCTCGACCTTCAGAGACTTTCTCAGCCCGGATAATGCTACGAAGTTCACCAATAGCATGGTGTTAGGTCTCTGCTGGAAATATCCACCTTTGGTTAACATCACTATTCCAGTTTCCAACAACCACAACAACAAACCTAACAGAAAAACATTATTAATGTAGCTACGCTAGCAGAAGGCAGTTTTTGTCAGCTCACCTTAGTGTATCTGAAAGTTACGCCTCGTTAGCAGAAAAATCTCCTGATGCCACGCCCTGTATTCCTACCAGGGGCCTGATAGTACAGCTAAGCAGGCTACTCATAGGGCAACAAATCCACAGCACAGGTAAGGCTTGTACATGGTTCATATAAAATGGCACTGTGGAGAGTGACGATTAGTGACAGACTTGGGGGAGAGGAGGGGATGCAGGGGGAGATGGGAGAAAAAAGCTTTACAATTTTTTTTCTACAGTAAACTGATTGCAGTTCTAATTTAATTAGCTGATACTGAGGTTAATTCAAGTTTTAATTAGCAAAATGTTCCTACTAATTATAATTCATATTACCATGGAAGACTGTTAATTGGTGTAATCGACAGTGTTATTAATGTCCATGACTGCTATGGAAAATGCTTTCCATGGCTAATGGGAGTAACCTCTCCTTTAAACTGCTCATCCGTTATCTTCTGACTCTCCTTCCCGCTGCCATGGCAGCATTGTCCAAGTTTGCTTGTCTGCAGACTGGGCTGCTGATGCATCAGTGATGGGAGGACCAAGACACAGCACAAATGATTCTGTCCAGCTGAAGCTGGACAAAGCAGGGGCACGAAGAGGCAGTTAGCAAGCAGTCAGTGCAGTCAAAGGGCAAGCCTAGTCCAATTCTCACAGCAAGGCAAAACATCATGATGCTTTTTCTCCAGCTAAGGCTCAGCCATCTTACAAACTCCTGGAGATTTTTTTCTGCAGCTGTAGTTTGCTGTTGACCCGCAACTTGCCTTCAAAATTACCTGTGTAAGGATGCCTTTAACTCAGTCAGTTGCACTCCCAAGAGTCTGCAACGATTTGGTCACTCCAGGTCTGCTAAGACCTGTAATGTCTGGAACATGCTTCCCCCTTGTCCTATGTAGTTGAGTCTTTTAATAAAAGTGAAAGAATGCAGAAACATAAATAGTGTTATCCCCCTAGGGAGCACTTACACTTACAAAATGTGTTCCACAAACCAAACATTTAATCTATAATCTATGTAGAAATTAACTAAAATATCCCAGAGGTTCATTTGTATTCACAAAATACAAAATGCAAACATAAAGAATGATTATTTTCTAAACACTTTTTTCAAATTTTAACAGAATTACAGTCCCCGCTGTCTTCCTCTTGTTAAGACTGAATACTAGGGGAGGGAGTAAGTGTATCTACAAATCTTTAAATTCTTTTCTCCTGCCTCTTTTTCATATGAGCCTGATGACTGAACTTTTGAGCACAAAAGAAAACAAGAGGTTTTAATCTTTTTCTGGTTTAATCGTTGATTATGAGTATTCTTACTCAGTTCTCGCTACAAACAAACATTTGCATGCTTACTTCTTTGTAGATTATGTATTTAAAAATCTGAGTAAAAGTCTAAATGCAGACAGCTGCAGTTGTCTATTCCTCTACCTGGCTAACAAGTACCTTTGAATTAAAGACAAAATGAGGGTAAACATAGCCAGAAAATATTCCAGTATTCTCACTAGTAGAGTAAGGTTTGCTCCAGAAATCTTGGAAGTTGACCTCAGTTGAAATCTGCAGCTTGACTGTAAATCCCAGAAAAGGAAGAAGGAATCAAATACCAGGCATACTGGCTCATGGAAAATAAACCTTAAGATGACTGTTCTGCCAAAGGCTATCTGTGCAAAAACCCCAAACATAAGAGTTGCACTTAGTTTTAATGACAGTAAGGTATTACTGGGCAAGAAATATAATAAGCTAAATTGCTTTCTCTTGGGAATACCCATTATTACTGGAATGCAGTTTCTCACTGAGTTTCCTGTAAAAATACATCTTGTTCTTTACATGTTTTCCCTTTCCATTATTCCATTGCATTTGCTGTGAATAGTTTGGAGTATGTCAGCCTTTCCACTGCAGAAGATTTATTCCCCAAATTACATTCCTGTGCCTAAGTGTGTGCTCCAGCCTAAAGCCTGGCCAGCAGATTTGCAAGCTATATGTGGGGATCTGTGTAAAGAGTGCTTTTTTTTTTAAAAAAAAAATAAGTGATTTCTTTCAGTATATAGTAAAAATAACAGCGTAATTTACAGAACAGGTGCTCTGCTAGTGCAAATCAGCAGAACTCTTCCAGTCATAACCAGGAGGTCTGACCCATCATGTTCAAGTTTTGTTGACATAAATTATCAAAATCCCTGTTGTGTGGGTAACTTCTTATTATAGCTTCTACAATTAACCTGACTTCTTCAGAAAAATAAAAGGGTTGAGTAGGATGTAATTCTATAAAAGCTGTGTGTTTAATAGGAAAAAAAATAGTCATGAGCCTTAATAATCTTTCAAATTTGAACACCTCTGTTTTCTATGAAAACTTAGAGAAACCACTATTTTTCCTGAAGTACAACTGAATTCACCTTGAAGTGCCCATTTCTCATTAAAAGTTTAAAGTGTAGATGCGATGCACCTCAGAAGGAATATCTTGGATTTCTGCTCAGAGATTTTTCGTACTCTTCTAATGGGATGTTAGAGCCGAGTTAGAAAGACTGACAGAGTATGAACAGAAACAAAAAAAGTGAACAAAATAAATAAAGGCCCTTTTCAACTAGCATGAGTCTCAACTCCAAGGGTTTTCAATATCTTTTCTATTAAAATTCCCATTTGTCCGTCAAGACACCTTCTAGACTCCTAAGCTTTTAGGTTTGTTTTTTCTTCTGATAAATAGCTTGAAAGCAAGTTTCATCATTTTATATTGGACATACTGCTGAGATAACCATGCAGTGACAATAAACACAGTCCTCTTTGTACATACCCCAGCAAGCATCTGGGATTCATCTGGAATCTGTAGTTTGCATCAGGAGGTAAGAGTGGTCCCTCCACATGACTCTAGTTTGGTCAGCATTTTGTTTTCATTTAAGTTGTACATGTCAACATCTGTAATTTCTTTAATCATCATCAGAAGAATTCAATTACTATTTCATAAATGAACATTGACAAATAATTTTCTCTTGGGCTCAGCAAGAGAAGAGGGAAGTGAAGGCTGATGCATTTATTGCCTGCAGAAGGATGCAGCACAGCCTTGTAGGGGTTTGTATAAACCATGTGGAAGGAGTTTATGAACTGTGCTTCAGAGTCAGGGATGGTAATAGCCTTGCCACATGGCAGTGGTGGCTAACAGGAGAGATTAGAGACTTAGGGTTGAAAAGCTTTCCACGTATGCTTTGCAACTGTCCCCAGGTAGTGATCATTACTCTCTGCTTCTGGGTGAGAGGATGGGCTATAAACTAAACAGAAGGCCCATTGAATCACCATACGTGTGTGCTGCAGGGTAAATAAAGAGTTCACAAGCCTCATTATTCACACAATAGGAGTCCATCCCTCCTTGTGTCGAAGCACAAAATCAAGAACATACCTGGATGCAGTACATAATTCTCCAGGAGAATGTCTCACTTCTTCACTATCCATACATTTCTGTATATGGGAAGCTGCATAGGTTTTAGGCTATCAAATCTACTGTGGGGCCTTCTTATTTTTTATCAATACTGCCGTTCTCCAAAGAGGAACAAAACCTCCACACAACCTAATTTCTGACTTATTCTCTGAAACCACACAAGTTCAGATGGCTTGAAAACAGATGAGGAACTCTTGCTGCAGGCTGATAGAGACATTGTGGAGCCGAAAATGACACCAGGGAACCCCATACAAAATCTAGCCCCAGTTTTTTCTTTCCATGTGCTTAGTGCTCTGTGAAGATATGTGCACTACCAAATGCAATTGGGTAGGTCACTGAGGTCCTGCTCCAAAGAGGTCAGCATCAAAGAGGCTTGGTGCTCCCTTTGTTCGACGTGGATGCCCCAACACTCGCAGCAAATCCTCTCTGCAGAACGTCAAGCACACCAAAGCCTCGTGCCTGAGGTGCCATGCTGCTGAATGGAAACACCGGGTGGCACTGCGTGGTATTTTTCCTTCCCAGTTCTGGACTTTCACATGATTAATAATGCATTCCATTCAGCCAGGCATTGTTTAAAAAAATAAAGTGAACAATTCGTTCTTTCAGTTTCTGTGTTTTTATAGAAGTTCCAAATTCAGCAGTATGGTTTCTGAGATGCTACCTTTCAGAGCACTCTATGTGGCTAAGTTATTTTATGTTGAAAACTCCTCAGTCTCACTGCTTCCCTAAATTGTCATTGAAAAAGGAACAGAAGTAGCTTTGGACCTTGCATGTAAAACTCCTTCATTTTAAGGCAGTTGAAAGATGTAACTGTATGATAGAATATGCAAGTTCTATCCGTTTATAAGCAGCAACACAGAGTGCCGTGTACAAATAATGCAGAAATTATGTCAAATGAAAACACCCAAAATGTGTGATGAGGCAACCAAGACAATGAACACTGTCATTAATCACTGAAAATCAAGGCTGTTAGGATGCATCAGTGAAGTACCTTTTTGGCACAGCCACACAGTTATTCTAAACTGCTTTACTGCATTTTACACAAATGCTCTGCCAGTCCATTGGTATGAAGTAAGTAGATATCAAAGCTGTTCTCGGGCCAGCCACAAAATCATCTGGGAGGTAGCTTGAGCTGGGAAAGGACACACACATAGAAAAAGAAAACAGAAAATGAGGTTACTGCACCAGACCTGGCACATATTTTATGGATTTGGTGAGTTGCCCCTTGAATATCTCAGTTCTTTTTCATTTATTTCATTTTCTTCTGAAGGACCAGGAAGTAGGACATAGAAAAAGCAAGGCTACACCTGAAGCTGAAATTGACTCCGGCTGCTGCTTCAAGCATCACCCTCTTTAGCAGAGGCCGCAAGGTATCTGCAGGTCAGGAGTTTCCTCCTCTCCTCTGCTGTGCAGTTCTGGGGCCTGAGACCAGACATATACATACCAGTGCTGATCCTCCCAGGCAGACTGGACCCAGGGTCAGCGTGGAAGGGTGCCGAGTCATCCCAGCACGTTTTGTTTCTGGAAGTGCTCAGAGGTCTTTGGGGAACAGGATTGTAGCTCACCCTCTCCTTCTTTCTGTAGTTCATGTTGAAAAGGATTAAAGATGAAAAAAAAATAGGAGGGGGGGGAATAAAGTATAAGTAGAATAGAAAAGAATGATATTGAATTATATTAAACTTAAATAAATTAAACTAAAGTCTGGCTATTGTTCTTACTGTACTTCTTTTCATACTGAGAGGAAAGCAACTCAGAGACAGAATAGTTGTGGCAATTCTGCAGTGATACTACACCTTACTTTTGAGTGGTGCTGTACTCCTCATATTTTTTGCAGCACTTCATTAACCAAGTTGTCATTCCAGCAATAAAAGTATGCATTTTTGTTATTAATGAAGCACAAATTCACAAGGGCAGTAAAACTGCAGTTCTTTCTGCAATTCTCTGCCAGTTCAAAAGTTTTGGGGGGTAACTTGAATGCTTCTATTTCTGCTTTGAATCCACTGTATGTTCGACCTTTGGCATACTACGTGGCAGTATAGCAAAATTTTTTTATCACTATCAGTATTAGATGCTCCTTCTGCTAAAATGATTCTAAATGAGAAACAGCGACTCTGTGTAGTGCTTTTGTATTCTGGCATTTGTCACCTACTCTGAAAAGTGTACTTGTAAAGAGATAGGTTATAAATAGTTTGCTTTTTTTTTGAGATTTAAACTGTATTCTCATTCATCACTGGAAGAAAATGAGGAAACAGCCTTCGCAGAGATAAGACGTGTCAGTGCTCCACCCCCCACCCTTATGCTCTCTTCCCAGTGCCGTTCATGCTTTGGCAGGTAGGTCCCTAAATCACTGCTCCAAAGCACTGCTCCTTCAGATCATGAGGGTTTTGTGGGCAAATGGGGAAGAGGAATAAGTATTTGTCATTTGGTGTTGGAGGATAAGTTCTTCCTGTCCGAAATTTCTAGTGGGCTGGTTGGGACGCGTGGAGATGTCACCTTCTCCTGTGCATGGCCAAACCTCCCCTGTAAGGAGCCACGTGGGGGCAGAGAGCCTAGTGAAACAGTGAAATGAAATAAAGGAAACTTTTTTAAAACAGGAAAATATCAAAAAAGGCATTAAGGGCTGCAGTCTTTTCTACTTGTTGCGGCGGGACCTAGGACTCAACCAATATGATCCATAACAGTCAATTTTATTAGTAAAGAATCTAGATTATATAGACAGAACTTAATTGTGATTAGTCACTATACATAAACACTCAGTGCAACACTCAGCTATGATTGGTTACTATACATAAAAACATCTACCAACAAAACACCCCGGTTACATAATCAATACTCAAACTATGATTGGTCAGTATTCATAGAATGACTGTTTACCTGCAGCTGGCCTGAGAACAATTGTCTTTCCCACAACCGGCCTGAGAAAGGCCTTGAGGCCTGTGCTGCTTGAAGCCTGTACTACTACAAACCGATCGAGTCCATATTCAGGGTGTCTGGGTTGCTCACAATATGTCCCTGTTTCTCCAGAAACCCTACATCTACTGTCGTGGTATTTTCCACTCCAGGAAAGAACACAATATTTTGTTTTCACGCTTTTTGCAGTAATGTGTCTTTCTTTAAAATAGAGCGTCATATTCTGTTTTCGTGAGTAGCCATCAGCACAGTGAAAACCAATGACGTGATTTCTTTTACTACAGCATTTAATATTTATCATTGTAGCTTGGAGCTGGGTTTGTCCCAGACCTTTTAAAGAATTGAGAAAGGTCATTAAATCTGCAGTCATTGTTAATGAGCTCACAGAATTAAAGCGAGCAAAAACTGAAAATAAGTAATTGTAGGATGATTTTCATGCACGGTACCTACAAGCTGGAAAGAAGGAATATTTCTAAACAAGTCTTTTTTGGCAGAACAATTGGCATTTTCTTTGCTATTAAGCCTGAAACTGGGGGATACAATGCTTCGCCACCTCTCCTGAAGTCTCCTCTGCAGCCCCAGGGATGTATTTTTGAAAAAGCCCAGTCAGTTTCCAGAGATGTGGGTGTGAAGCTAGAAATTTGAATTAAGGCTTTACAGTGGGATCTCATAAAGGAGAGCTGTGAGTGAAGAATAAACAAACTGTGAAACATGCGTTTTCTCAGACAGGGAGCAGATCCATGCAGTCTGCTGAGAGTCCAGTGCAAGCAAACATATTAATGCTGAAATCCAAGGGCCAGGTCTTAGGAAATATAAAATCATTTTCCAGGGGTACTTCAGCTTCAAGGTGGCGGGTGGAGTATATTAAAACTGCTGCCCACATTAATGCTACATCTCAAAAAAAATATTTGTGTGCTTTGTAATCTATAAGCCAAATCCTGAATTTTAAAATTTTTGATAGCAGCTGTTTATTGCACAAAAATTAAAGAGGGTGTCTCGGGCTGAGCTCTCACCAAGTCAGTGCAAGCAGTGGGTGTTAGTAGGACTGTGTTAAAATCAAGCGCTTGGCCTGGCAACACATCTTTTCCACAGCTTAAACTAGCTGGCTGCACATGGACTGGAGGAGTTATGCCTGTGTAAAACAGAAATGGAGAAGCAGAAGACTAGCTGAGAAAACTGATTTAAACATGTTTTATCACACTTTTGTTTTGGTGGTTTTTTTTAAGAGACACAGGCTTATAACTCAGGAGAGCTATCTTCCACAATATTCGCACACTAAATTGTACAGGAATGCAAGGTACTTTTGCCAAAATCAAGACAAAATTTCCAGAATTTCAAGTTGTATGAGGTTTTTTGCTGGAAAGTTCAAACTTTGACAAAGAACTCACAGTCTTTCTGGACAAGAATTACAAATAGAAAAATATTAAGAACAATCAAAATGTTGCAAATTTAAACAAAACTGCATTTTCAGAAACATACATTCAAAAGGAAAGATTCAGAATAAACACTTGATTTTGCTTCTGGGTTTTTTTCATGTTTGATCAGCTTTTTTCAAGTTCTTCATCCTCAGAGGAAAGTACAGGTAAATCAGCCTTGCCAGTGTTAAGATACAAGCTGCCTTTGTTCCTTTTGCCTCCAACCAGGAGCAATGTATTTCATTATGGGACTCTGTCAGTGTTTAGTGTTATTAGCCGCAAGAAGCATTGCTCGTGTCTGCTCTGCAGATTGCTTGGTTTAAAAGAGGATGATGTAATGCACCGCACAAACAACCAGCTACTCTCCCGTAGTAAATTTACCCCATCCCTGTGAGAGGGCCACTTTCTAAGACATAATCTGTCCTCATCACCAACAACACCAATTTTATGCCCTTTGTTCTATTTACCTTGATGTTCCACCGGAAAGGCTGGTTCAATTTCAGGACTGGGACAAGAGCAGTCGGCTTCCAAAGTGACATCTCAGCTAATCAGGAAATGGAGCCAGCTCAACATCTGGCTTTTATTTGAGAATAGCTTTGCAGCTGAATAGTGATCTCAGGGAGTGGAGGCAGCAGCAGGACTTTGATCTGCCACTTCTTAGTTTTGCTTGGATTACTGAGATTGCCATCAATGTCAAGGGGATCCAACAACAGGCTTACACTAAGGGCTTCCTGCTTGAGATTTCTCTGCCTTTACCAGACTTGCTAGCCACTGAACCATGATAATGATGTATTTCTGTGGCTGGCATCAAGGTACCTGAGGTAGCCTTCCTGAGATCTGGAGACATAGTTAAATGGCTAAAATTAAGAGTGGGAGCTACACCATTTCCTTCCATGTGGTTTCTGCATGCACAGAGGTGTGAAGAATGACAGAGCACTTGTCAGTGGGTGTGGGATCCAGCTTACTTCTCACCCTGGCATACGTCTTCTTCATTCTGGTGTACACCATTGAATCCTCTCTTAAAAATGGTGTGAATGAAAATGGGGCCAGTCCTCTAGCTGGAATAAACTGTCTGCTTTCAGTACTGCCAAGCAATAATTTCTGTGCTTGGTATCTGCTGATGGTGAATCTGGTCAGCAAAATTTCCTTCACCATAAACACTTTAAGCATCTGTTGGTACACTGTGTATTTTCTAGCATGTATATAATCTAATTATCCACTCTTGTCAGGTCTAAAGACCCTTGTCTTGTCTTAGAAAATTTAACTCTGGAGGATGTTTTCTTCTTTGCCCAGTGGAAAGCAAACTGATAACCAGATTCTTCTCAGCATTATAGCAGTTTATTTATATTTATTTACTTAAATTTCTCTTAAACATGTATACATAGAAAACTTGAAGGTTATTCTCTAGTAACAACAGAAATATTTGATCAAAATACAAATATGCATATAGTATATTTCTTTAATTACTGACCCAAAGGGTTCTGATTGTAAAATGCATGAGAAATGTGTATCTAAGCAGCTAAGTGACAGGTGAGAATGGTTGAGGATGTTGGCAGCACTAATCATAGAATCATAGAATCATTTAGGTTGGAAAAGACCCTTAAAATCATTGAGTTCAATCATAAATGGGACGCGGCCCAGACTTCTCAGTATCACAGCACAGACCTTGGCTGTAGAGAAGCATTTCCTGAACTGTGAGGAGGAGAAGGAAGGAAGGAGGCCCTCGGAAAAGTTTTCCTGAAGTGGTGGTCTTTGGACCATCACAAGTCTTAGTCTGATGGTGTCTGAGGTCCTGGAAGCTCAGCAGGCTTCACTGACTTCCACTGGCAGACAGCATACGGCAGACCAGTAGGTAGGTAAGGGTAAGCAGCGCCTTGGTTTCAGAATCTAGCAGGAATCTTAGCGTGGAAACTTCCTTCTCTTGGCTGAAGAAGGATGGGTCCTGGCTTCCCTTTTCAGGCTGTGCTGCTGGGTGCGGGCAGAGCCAGAGCCATCATTTTCATATTGCTCTGTGGTGCCAGCTTTTATCAAAACCAAGAACTGAAAAGCTAGGAAATTAATGGCTAAGGGCATTATAAATCTTCATGGAGACTTCATGTAAGCATTTTGTTTTACTGAGTGGTTAAGAAGTACAGGTTTCATCACAGCACATATGGAGCAATGGAGAGCAAGAAAGAATGGTTCATCAGATTATTAAATTAAAGCAGAGAAAGACTTTGGCCAAAATAATTTATTGGTTTTGGTTTATTATTTAGATTTATATAGGAGTTTAACAAAGACATCTAACCCAGACCTGCAGGCACTTTTGCTCCATTCTAAGGAGAAAAAGAAATAAACACAGCTGTCCTCCCTGAAACTAAAAGAAAACCGTTATCAATGCCCTGGCTCAGCAGCGACTTAAAGTTGAGCACGAACTTAAGTGCTTTGCTCAGTCCACAGCAGAACTGGAGTGCTGATTTTCCAACCTGAGCAATGTTTATCTATCTATTTTCAAACCGTTCTTTAAAAAGGATTTACTGCAGTCACAGTCTTCAAGTGTCCTAAAAAAAAAAAAGGACTATTTGTCCATCACCATATGAGGCCTCAGAGAAGGATTTCATTATATTTATTACCTTTGGAGTTGCTTTCACCTCATTTCATTGATTTATATTTTTTTTGCCAAATCAGAGGATGATAAGCATGCAGTAGCTCATTTTAACTTGTAATAAGTGCATGTTTGTGAGTACGTATCATCCAGACAAAATTTGTTCAGTCACTTGCACCTAATCAAGAAATAGAGCTAAATTTGACAAAACAAAAACGGAGCGGCGGGCAAAGACAGGCTGAGGCTTTATCTGGCAGGCAAACCAACAAGATCCTTGGAATGGTTTCAGAAGGTTTCCATTAAAGAATAGCAAGTACAGAAAGATTGTTCATCAACAGCTTTTAAAAGCATCATTGTAAAATGGATGGTCATGATAAATAATGGGGAAAGATTTGTGCAAAGCGAGATTCAAGCAAAAATCTCTCACTAAACATTGCTGCGTAGGAACAGAGGCGAAACACTCAAGAATATCTCACTGTTGCAAACTTCCAGCTAAAATAATTTAGCAGCGGCGTAACTGTCTCACAGTTGCTGGGAGCTGCCGCCAGACATTCAGTACTGTATATTTTTCTTCATGTTATTGAGAGTGAAAGGTTAGACAGAGACAGGGTTTATAAAAAGCAGACTTTGCTCTAAATATTTTGTTTAACCTTCATAAAATATCCCCAGTTTCAGTGCAGAATTCCAGGACTGGAGGAAGGAGAAAATATGAGGGATATTTGCCTTTCAGTTAGTATATTTATTCTGCCTTAATTAGAATTCCTGTTTTGCCAAATGACAAAAAAAACTTTAATTAGGATGTAGCGATATAACAATAACCTCTGCCTTATCAAAACAGGCGATCAGTGTGGTAGAACAGAATATTCCAGGCTCTTCAAAGCTGAGGTAATGTCGTTATATATGACTATCCTGTAGCTTGACATACCCAGAAAATGTCATTTGATTCTTTTGTCACCTCACAGTCTACGGCATTTGGCCACAGCAAGGTGCTGTCCTCTGCTTTTGCACCCAGGCAAGCAAAGACACCATAAGCATTAGTCAAAAACTGGGGGAAATAGTGAAGTTATTTTCATTCCAGTTATTCAAAAGGAGATTTTGATTTGCTTACTCAATAAAGAACATGGAGAGGGCCTTGTCTGCTTTTGTTGGGATGCTTCTGGTGCATTGAAATGCACAAAGTTAGGAGAAGGAAGATGAAAAGCACTGGGTTTTGCCTTTCAGCTTTGACCAGCACATGAAAATTTTGAAGGAAACAAATACCAAATTAAGAAAATGTGGGTTTGTGTCTGGGCGTGAGGTCTTCATTCATGATCAGCTGCAGAAAGAAGCAGCAACAGAAGGAAGAAACCTCATCAAGTTTCTTCATTCTTTGCACTAGTGTGGGAAGTTGTTTCATCTTCAGCTCTCACTCTCTGGTCATTCTCACTCTTGCTCTTCACCCATTCCCAGCAGAGAGGATTGCTTTCCTCTGTAATGTTGTTGTACTCCTCCCCACATCCGAAAGCAGGGGTTTTGGTCCCTCTGTTCTTACTGCTCTGCAGATTCTTGGGCCCATAGATGCCTTCTCTAAAGAGCCTTTCTCACTGTTTGGAGTTCCCCAGTCACGGGTTGAGGAGGAGCACTGGGAACTGCAAAGCTGCTTATGAGTGATGGGACTTGTGGCCTACAGCAGATTGGGTGAGTACAGAAGTCACCAGACTTCAGCAAATGGAGATTCCTGCGAACAGCAAACAGTATTGTTTGAGCCATGTAAGTTGCTTGATGGTTCGTAGATGGAGCCACCACTGTGATCTTGTAAAACAAAAAGTGAGGCTCACAGAAAGATCAGTTTGGTCTCGATTATCTAGTGGTGCATGTTGTCTGAACAGTGTCCCACGACTGGTGAATTCATTCACTACTGGAGGCAGTTTTAAACTTACCCAGGATGCTTACATTCTGCTGGATGCAAATGGAAAATATTTTTTTTCCTTTTGGGGTGTGTATGTCTGACTTGACACTGAAAATTTTCTGGTTAAAATAGATGAAATTGCAGCAGCACTTCTGTGTCTTTTTTTCTTGAGATCCTTGTCTATCCAGAAATAGCTAATTTACAGTGCCTAGGGAAAGAAAGATTGCTGTTGTATTATTTATTCACAAAAATGGTGTTATGATAATATCCAGAGAATGAAGCAAATATTAAATAAAGTCTACTAATTTTCCCCAAACATTGTGCTGTATAAATGCACAGTTAGAGAGGATGTAGGAGGACTGCACAATAGATGAAGAAAGCCAAGGAGAGAGGAGAAACAAAGCAGAGATTTCAAGGCAGAAATTATTTCTCCAGTCCTTAAAAGTTGTCATATAGGAGACCAGGTAGGGCACCATAAGGTCTAGGTTAAAACCTGAAACACACTTCTGTGCTCCTGCTGTTTAAGAGTAAGACCTTGACAGTTGTAGAAGTAATTTTGGTTGCTGCCCTCAGTGAAACATTCACAAAACTTGAACACATGTGAGCCCTGAAATATACTAATGGGCCCACCCCAAGCCTGGGAAATATAAGGATTCCTCCTGTAGACTACGAACATCTGGTGTCCAACACCTTACCCATCTGTTCTGCAAGGGACTCAATGTAGCAGGGCTTGAAAAATGGTGGAGACAGCATCCCCTCCTTTACAAACCACTCAATATTTTTAGGTTAATTTGTAAAAAGCAAAATGACACCTTAACACTCTTATTAACGAGAACTAATCTCAAACTTCTGGAGCTCACACTCTCTTAACACTGTAACAGGAACAGTGCAGGGATGGTGACTCTTTCAGAAACAGCTTCAATGTTCAAGCCCTACCTGCAGACCCAGACAGTCAGCTCACAGGCAGAGCAACCTCCAAGACCTCTCTGACTTGGAGATCCTGATTCAAAGATCCGGTAGGAAAAACCTAACAGTACAATGTATGCTGTTAAGCAGGTATTCTTTATTGAGGCGCCGGGCACACGGGGGATTTCTCCTCCAAACATGTGCGCCAGACACCCTGTTGCTTCAGGTTAAATACAATGACACATGTAAATATTCATTATATTTCTAGGAACTAATTAGCATATGTAAATATCTTTCATGCATGTCTGTTAGCATCTTTGGGTGGTCTTTGGGGGTCCCAAGATGAAGGCCCATCCTCTTCATCATGCTGTTCACTGATTGACATTCGTTTCTGTGCAAACTCAGTTCCAGGATCACGTACATCATGTCCTTCAGGGTGTTTGGCTCCGGTCTTGTTGCTCTCTTGGTGCCTCCTTATCTCTGTAGCTTAGCGCATTTGCCCTCCCAAGGCTGAGCTGTCTGGAGTAGAATTATTTAGGAGTCTCTTTTATCCCACAATTATCCCAATTATTTGCTGAGAACTAAGACCACTTTTATTTCACTTAATTATTTTGTCTAACGACTAAATAATAGCTTGTGCCCATGTCCTTCCACTACATTCCTTAATGAGAAAACAGGGATTAGTGTAACGGTTACATCGTTAGATCACTATGCATGCAGGAATACAAGTTACAGTAATAAAGACTACTAAAAACTAAAAAATATTAAGGCTTTTTGTTATAGTTTCACGTTTCTTACAATCCCCTCTATCATTCCCCCCTTTTCTTTAAGACTTTTGTTTCTTTTAGATCAAAAAGTCTTAATAATCATCAGATCAATCCATTCTTACATTCCCAATCGATTACAGAACTTGCAGCATTGAATCATTATGCAAGCCAAAACACATACACCTACTAGCACAAGAGCTAGGAAAAACAGGTTCTTTAACCAGGATAAATTTGGTAGCCATGAGGTGAGCTTATCAAATAGCTGGACTCATGGCTACCATCATTACCCACGGAGTTAGATCTGTCATGGTCGTCATGTTATTTTTATCTTGAGAGGCGACTGTTGTTCTACAGTCCAGGGAACAGAGGCTTTCTTGACCCTTGAATAATGAATCCAAGCTGGTTGTTCTCGGATTTTGATTGCAGTAAAAGTGGTTAGCAGCACTTGATAAGGTCCGTTCCACTTCTCTCCAAGGGGATCACCTGAAAGAGTCTTAACAAAAACCCAATCTCCAGGTTTAATCAAGTGTATTTGTTGGTCTAGGCCCCTACCCCATGCTTCTAGCTTATGATAGCTTGTGCCCATGTCCTTCCACTACATTCCTTAATGAGAAAACAGGGATTAGTGTAACGGTTACATCGTTAGATCACTATGCATGCAGAAATACAAGTTACAGTACTAAAGACTGCTAAAAACTAAAAAATATTAAGGCTTTTTTGTTATAGTTGCACGTTTCTTACAATCCCCTCTATCAATCCCTTTCCAGAACATCCACCAGTTACTGCAGAAAACCTGCGTCCTGGGTCACAAGCCTCAAAACACTTGTCAAAGCCTTGAACGTCAGGTCCGTGAAAGATGACCAGAAAGTACAACTGTGCAGTGCTGCAGGCAGATAGGAGGAGCACGTTGCCCCTGTCCCTGCAGCAGTAGGTGATTTTCTGAGTATGTGGGCTGTGTCTTGTCGTGTTCTGAAGCACAGAACAGGAAAACCAGACAGTAGTCCTGGATGAACTGAGGGAGCAGGGGTATATTTCCTAGCCCAAAAGCAGTCTGTCAGCTTAATCATGAATACATAAGGCACATGTGTCAAGAAGATACCGAAGAAATCTTTCTATCCATAAGACTGTGGCAGGGTCTTATCTCCTCCTCTCTCTGTGACTGTTCCCTGTGCTGCAGAGGAGAGGGAAAAAACTCTTCTTATCCAGAATCCAGAATCTGGGAGGCAGGAGGGGAAAGACCAATTTGGGAGGGAAGGAGGGAGAGGAAAAAGAAAAGATAGCTCTCTGGCACTCAGTAGCAGAGCACAGGAGTTGTGCTTTGCTGCAAATCTTCACCTTTCACCCCTTCCTTTTCATACTCCTCTCTGCAGCAAGTGGAGCTGTGCCCTGTTTATTTTTGCAGGTCTGATTTACAAGGAGATGGCACACAGAAGTGGAAATCTTTTTGTTCAAGCCATAGGGGAGGATTTTAGGGCTTAAATACACTGGAAAAGCCATCTATGGTAAAGGTTGAGTGATTTTCCAAGCCATTTTTAATACCTTCTTTGTTCTCATTATTATATATTGTTTTATATATAGTATCAGACTACACAGATACATTGTCAGACTATATATAGTATTATAGATATCACATAAAAGTTTATATTCATATGGTATCAGACTGATGTTTATTTTTGGTGAGGCTCTTGGAGTGAGGAGACACTTGGGCTATGAAGTGTTATCAGAGGACTCATTCCCCTCCAGATCAGGTGAAGGCAGAAGGTGAGAAGGGTACTGGTATATTATATGAACCCACCACTACAACATCCACATGTTAACTCAGACTAAACATGCCAGGATGGGAAAGCAGATGAAAGTGACAGAAAGAGAATCTTGAAATGATTTAACTCAGAGAAACATTTTCCCTTTTGGGAACCAAGCTTTCTAGACTTGGCTGTGGCCTTTAAAGATATGCTATCTCAGAAGATTTTTTATCCTCTCTGCTTTTACATAGCAGTAATCATGTGCATGGGGGAGGGGAAGGAAGGGGTAGCGATAAAAGAAAAATTGCACTCAATTTACCCTCAGGAGGAGTTTGATTATAAAGTAATGAAATGAATGTTACCCCTGAGTGATTTCCAAGCAAATTTTACAGATTAGCATTATTCCCTCTGAAAATGTTGGTGATTTTTTTCCTAAGCCTACAATGGTTGGAGATTGGGAGATATACTGTCGTGTGCTGCTTTTGCAGCTTCGCAAAACTGTCAGTCTTCAAATTTATGAGGATCTGCCTGCCTTTTTATTTCATTTTTTTCATCCTGCATGTGTTTGGCAGTAGAAGTTGGGGAGCACACTCTCAGGGGCATCTCCCAAAACAGTAAATGAAAGAGGAAAAGGGAAAGCAACAAGATGGGTTCTTCTTGTCTTGGGAGTCTAGTGTTTTATGCCTTACATGCATTTCAGAGCCTTATTCCACCTTCACATCACAGCTCAGTTTACCTTCCCCTCCACCCACAAAGCCCGTAAGACAGAACTTTTTATATCCCTTTATAACATTTCCCTACAGTGCCCGTGCCACTGGTTTTTTTCCCCTCTGTGATGCTTCCATCTCTATCTTGGATGTTATTCATTGAACGTGTCTGGTAACAGTTAAAATCAGATATCGTTGTCATAGGACCTACTTAGTGTGTAGTGAGAACTGGCCTGCTCCAAACAGCTTGCTGCTGAGTGAGACAACCAGAGACTGTACGAGGGGAAAAGACATGCTAGTGTGTTCAACTGAGGGTGCACGATTGTTAAGAAAATAGCTTGGGGTCATCTGGAGAATTATAACAGAGCCAGGAACGGAATTCATGTTTCCTGATTCTTTACTAGAAACCCACGCTTCCTTCTCCCTATTAGTAATTTTCCATAAGCTGTCTTCTTAGACAAATGAAATGTGTAGTTCAAAAATACTGCAGGAACTAGATGTTTAGGGAATGTCTCAATGAGAATCACATATATTTTTTCCTGAAATACAACTAGAAATATTAAATTATACAGTGCTCATTACTTTTATTCTCTACAGATCTCTTCTATAAGGTTGAAACCACTTCTTCTGTATCCACTGCTGAGAAAGGCCTGATTATGTGATTTTATACTTCTATCAGAGAACACCAATTTGTGATTTATTTCCAGAACGCTTGAGTACCTTTCAAAATAGAATAGGATAGTAATAGCCCTTCTTTATAGCCACTCAGTGTTTTTTCCTCTTCAGAAAAAGAAAAATTACTGACTTGATAGTGAGCTATGAGACTATTCATTTCTAAAGGCTGAGACGTGATTATGCAGCAATTTTGCCTATGAATTTAAGCTTCGTCCTTTCCTGTCATATCCAGGATTTGAGACTGCAGCCAATGCTTAGCTAATGGTAAAGCAAGGATCTGCTCGTTACATGTTTGAAGAAAACAGTTATAGCATAAATATCCAGGATTTACACTAGAGAGCCAATCTCCACTTGACATCTTAGAGTAACTTGAGTTTCATAAGGCTAGTTGTTTTCTTCATATACTGAGCTGACATTTACAGTTCCCACTTTTGCAGAGAAGCCTACATGCTCTGCTGTATTATCCTCATGTGCCCCACGTAATCTGGTAAACTTTGCGTTTGTTTAAAAGCTAAAGGTCTTTCCCTGATCTCAAGACATCCTGGCCAAAGAAAGAACTAGCCTCGACCCTCTCAACATGGTATGCTAATTCAGATTGATGCTCAGGGAATTGGTCACATTTAGAGCCGACCTAGTTAAATCAGCTTGAGTTCTGTCAGGATAGTAAATGTATATGTGTTTTTAATTAATCCCCTGCCTAAGTCAAGGGAAAAGATATTGCATTTTTCAGCAGAATTGCTCCACACAGTGCTGACTGCATGTATTTAACAATTCTTACTCATGTAACGGAGGAAAGCCACTGGAAATCTTCCAAACCTCATGCAGTTTTTGGTTAACTCTCTTTGAAATCGCCTCTACCTGGTGCAGGGCTGGGGCACTTGAGCTGGCAGCCCCATGAGGAGACCACTACCAGCAGTCCTGGTAGCAGAGGCTTGTTCAACAAGGAACTTTGCATTTACGGAGTACATTGCCCTGGCTATGGCCCCAGTGCCATCCAGACCTTAACACTAAACATCATGAATAATCCCAACCCTTCCTGTTAAAGACACCAAACATTTGCTTAATTTTCAACTAAGTCATTGGTAGGAAATCAGGTATGTGTTAAAGTACATTGTTGAAATGGTCACCAGACAAGTTCATTATTTAGTGTTGGCAGAATGTATACATTATTTTTTTTTTTGTCTGTGCTTTGTTGTCTAATTTTTTAGCAAACGGCTTAGTGCTTTTCCTTTTCCTTTTCCTTTTCCTTTTCCTTTTCCTTTTCCTTTTCCTTTTCCTTTTCCTTTTCCTTTTCCTTTTCCTTTTCCTTTTCCTTTTCCTTTTCCTTTTCCTTTTCCTTTTCCTTTTCCTTTTCCTTTTCTCCTTTTTTGTCTCTTTCTTTTTTCTTCTTTCTTCTTCTCTTCCTTTTTTTTTTTTTTGTACTACTTACTTTCTTTTGAAGGATTTGGTCAGATTTTGGTTTCTCCAACTTCCTGATCTGTTTTGGAATAAAATGACTCTTTAAACACGAAGTCTTTCAGGCCTTTTGATTTGACTAACCACAGAGGTCAGTTTTTCATTTATAATTTAAATTATTCCAGATGCTAGCGCAAATGCAAATTGCAAAGAGATCAGTTTTGACATGCTCTTTAATACAACATGTGGTTACAATTTATAATCAAAGTCACCTTTCCAGCATAGCTTGGATTTTGGAGGTCGGAGCAGATAAGATATTTGTTTCTTGGTTAAGACAGTGTGAATTGCTGAGGGCTGGTCTGCAGTGTCATAAAATATGTAAACCTATATGTAGGAAGAGAAACACAGTCATTAAAAAGTCAGGAGTCCTATCAGGGATGTTTTCCCAAGTTCCTTTGCTGTTGCAGCGCAGATATACAGAAGAAGGATTAAAGGAAAGACAATCTTGCCAGGCTACATGTAAGGAAAGCCTTTCACAATAGAAAAAGTGCTGCCAAGGACAGAAGAACTGCTTGAAATCCCTCTCCGCTAGGCAAAGGACAGTGGTCCAGACTGAGCTATTGAAGTTATTAAATCTCCATAGCCTTTGCTTTATCCTTTTATCCTTACAAAACACTAAAAAATAATATTCTCTTTACTGGAAACAGTCCTTTCATCTCAGCATTCACTGAGGTGAGCAAGGTGCAAACCAGTGACTGACCAGGCAGACCATCTCCCTGGCATTGCCCCTGTCCCTTGCACATGTTGGAACTGATACGAATTAAAAATAGTAATTTTTCTTTGCCAGGTTATCTCTCGATGGATCAACTCCTTGAACTGGCTTACTGCCTACTTATACAGACCAATGTAGGAGACTGAGAGGGAAAACTTTGCCGTATGTGGAAAGATGAGGCAGCATGTGGCAGCAGCAGCCATGATTTAGACTACTTTCAAACTTGCTGTGAAAGCAACTCCTAGGTATGTATAGATGGTGGTGTTTCAGGGCACTGCTATAGGGAGGAACGCTTGTGTTCAATACTCCTCAAATTTTCAGAGTTTTTCCAGAGCCTACATTTTGTCAGGGCAGGAGACACTGCTGAAGATGTGTTTCACAAGACTTTGACCACAATCCTTTGTAGTAATTTTTTTTACATTTTTTTTTTTTTTTCTCTGAACACAAAGAGAAATATTCCTTGCAGGAGGTGAAGTTCAGTTATACAGTATAAACGTATGGATAAACAGCTTCGATGTTGATGAGGTTAAGTTAGATGTAATGCACACCGTATGACTTGTCACCGTATTGTTCCACTTTGTGTTGGATTGTTTCAGAAAGCTCTTGAGCAAGGAAGTCTTTACAAGACGTGCTGAGATAAATTACCGCAGATAAAAAGATTTTTAAAAAAACCCAAACAATAAAACCAAAACTCTTGGGTTTACGTCACCAAGATGAATACAAATAACTATATCAGGTGAGACAACTCTTCTCCCTCTCCATCCTTCAGTACTATTTCCGAAGCCATGAGCGCATAGAAAATTAGCCCCTCGCCCTCTGCCACTTATATATATATAGACACATATATAGGGGCAGGAGATTATTTGGAGAGTGATGTACCTGAGGCCATCCACACTGTGCCACACCAAAGGTCTATCTTCTTCTCTACTCTGATTCCAGCAGTCACTTTACCTCGGAAACAATACACACAGGCCAAATACAGATGACACTTCTCTTTAGCGCTCTGCCAGCCTCCAAGTATTTCCACTTCAGGGTGTTTCCTGCACTTGCATGTGTTTCTGTGTATTTAGTTAGCCCTAGTGGCCCTTGGGCCATCTAAACCTGCAGTCCAGCAACATCCTTTGGCAAGGAGTTTCACAGACCTGTTTCCTGCATAATAACCTCCCACTGTATGTTTTTAACCTGGTTCCCACTGTCTGAATTTGATGCCCTCTTGATGTAAAACTGGAAAACAGTGAACTCAATCAGCCCTTTTCTGATATTCACAATTTTGTGGATAGATGTCTACAATACCCCCTAAATTTCTCTCTTGCAGGTTGAGATGTCCCCACCTACTCAGCAGTTCCCTATACAGAAACCATTCCTTGTCTTTGGACATCCCTGACTTGTCCTGTCCCAACTCCATTATATCTGTCCTGGGATTAAAGTACCAGAGCTACACACAGTATTCAAAGGGTGAGCAAAATACTGATTTATTCAGTGGCACTGTGATATCCGTTGGTTCGTTCCCTGTTCCTTGCCAGCTTTTGGCTTGCCTTTTTTTTTAACCACTATTTTACACTGAGCTGACATTTTCTTGGCACTATCTGTCCTAACCCTAAGACCTCTCTCCTAAGAAGTCATGATCTACTCAGGGACCATTATTTTATGTGGAAAGCTCAGATGATATATCCCCTTGTGGGACACTTTATATTTAATTTCCCTATAATGAATTTCATGTTGGTTTCTCACCCAACCACTCAGATCTTTCTGCAGCTCTTCACACTCAGCACTTCTACTTGTTACCCTGAATGTCACCATTCCACAACACACCCACTTTCCTCGGTTGTTTATGAATACATTGGCTAGCACAGATCTCTGCATGACTTCCAATGGTTTGCCCTCTCATCTACGTATTTTTTCCAGAAACTTCTCTCACGACTTAGCTGCGTACTTTCCTTGAAACTTTTATAAAGATTGTGAAATAATTGGACACACATTTATATGTATACATATAGTTTGAAAGGAAAAAGAAAATGACATTTTCCATTTTACAACAGCGGCAGCATGCTAGCTTTTAATGAGGTCAAGGCAGAAATCCTTGAGTCAGACTTTCAGTTCATGGTGTTCTTCAGCTTGCCCAGTTGTAATGACCTTTCTGTGGTTCAAATAATTATTCTCAAGCTTTCTGCCATGCTATGGTAACGAAAAAGGAAACAAATAGGATTCCCATCTGACAAAAACCTATCTGTTCCAGCTGGGTACAATAACTGCCCTTTCAACACTGTGTTTTTGAACATGTTGACCAGGTACGTTTCTCAACATTACATCGGGGAGGAAAAATATCCATGAGTCATCCTGCTCCCGGCTGAGGAGGACCTTCTACTTCTACTTGTTCTTCTGAAGCTGACACTGCTCAGTTGCAGAGGGTCGTGTGCAGGGTTGGGTCTTACAGCAGCACTTCTGTAGGAATAGGTGGTGATTTGATAGTGATCTTTCACAAAAGGAGGCTACGTGAACCAGAAACCTGACTGTTGGCTGGAATGTTTTTTGCATCAGATGACATTTATTAATTGGCACAGAAGCCAGAAGCATGGTGAGAGTGCTGTGTTGTAGTTTTCCATGATAAACATCTAGCTTGTGGTAGTTTAGATTTGCTTTGTGGTGAGCAGCAGCCAAGCAGCCTGCTACACAGCATTTTGCAGGTAGGGGCACCCAGAACGTAGATGGGGACTGGAAAGTCCTGATATCTCATCACTGACACCCATTGACAGATCTCCTCTGATTTCTGAAGGATTTTAAAACACGGTGAATGGTGCTGTGCAATTCAAATGAAACAAAAAGTGGTTGGCCTTTCCTACTGACAGTACAAGTTATGAAGATCTTTGCAGGTTTATGGCACTTCCATGCACTGATCCTGTGTGCGCTGATATTGTTTTGGTCCTGTTTCTATTTCCTTGCTTTTCTGTAAGCTTTCACACTCTTTTATGACAGTCTGTGATGTTTGCAATGAGGGCACAAAGCTCAGCTAACAAACGCAGACTCAGTGAATACAAGTTTGGATCATTTATATTAGAAAGGTTCCATAAAAATTACATAATCTGAGCAGAAAGTACAGTACATACAAATTGCATCATCCCTCTCTGTAAATTTGTACTAGACATAAAGCAAAGACAAAATAATTTCTAGGGCACACCAACGCTAATACAGTGAAATTAAATACAGTCAGCAAACCAAAACAGCATCTGGACTCTAGTGGTTAATGGAACATTTCAGTATGGAGTTATAATGCAACATAACGCAGTAATGTTAGCTGATTTTTCACAGACTGGTAGTTATTCATCATTAAACCTTTTAATGCCCTGATCAGCAGCTCTGAGTGCTGCTCCTGCTTGCGGACTAGAATCAGCCATGCATAAAATTGTTTCTAATGTCTTGACTAAAGGACTGCATTTTCAGAGGATACAAAGAAAACCTATAATTGAAAATGCTAATTCTGCAGTAGCGTTGCTCTAGCCATGCATGACTCCACAACACAGCTATTCCTTCTTCCAAAAATAGCTCTCTCAAAAGGGGAGGCATTTCCTTTGGAATAAGAATCTACCAAGAAGGATTTTAAAACCTAAGTTTTGTTTATTTTGTTGCTTGTCCTGTCATGAGTCATGTCTCGCAGCAGAGCCCAAAGCTCTGACTGACAACCACTGTTCAGAAAAGCAGCCGGATACATGCTGCTGCATATTGTCCTCATTAATTTACATTGTAGTATCACTCCCAGCACTGTTTGTAGACTGCCATGGCAGATGTTGTGGAGATGCTATTCCCACTTCTGTACAGGACCTGTGATCAAACCTCACCAAGATGGACTTGCATCGTAATTTTTCTTAAGCAGAAGAGCATAAGATTGTTTCTGTCCCTTATACATGTATTGTCCTGTCAGTTCAGTGGCACCTCCATCCATTTAAGATGCCAATCTCTCTTTATACAAGACTTTAATACTCCACACACTTTACACATCCCTTCTTCACCCATAGCTGGCCTGGCAAGTTAATGCCAACAGCACACTGCACCATGCTCCATGTAGCTAGGTGAAGAAAGGATGTCAAGAAAATTAAGAAGGGGACTGAGGGACACGACGCTGTTTTTCCAGAAGGAAATGCAATCCCATGAACATTATCATCTGCAGAACGGTATTTTTCAGAGATTACAAAACGTCTGAGTTTTTTCATACCTAAAAAGGTTAAAATAAAAAAAGGTAGAGCTTTGTGGTAATATATGAGGCCAATGTTTCTCTGTTGATCTTACATAAATTGGGAGTAAAAGCTGTAAAATGCAGAAGCTGAGGTTCTCTTTGCTGAAAGTCAACACTGTTAGTCTAAAGCAATAGTCAACAGTAATATAGTCAATAAAAGCAATAAAGTAAAAGTCAATAATAAAAACTAAATAATCAATAGTGCTTTAGCTTGCTGCAAGTAAAACAAGATGACCCGAAAGAGCTGTGGTACAGAAATCCTTTCTCAGCAAAAGCCCCTTTGTGACAGCAGTGGTATTTTACAGTCAGCCAGAGCCAAGTGGGAGATATTATAAAATTAACATTTTTCCCCAAACAGCCCAGAATGTGCTTTTCTTGAACACAGAAACAAGTGTCATCAGGCCTCATAATAGTTACTGCTCCCTCCAGATCTCACATAGACTGGTTTTTGAAATGGTTCTTAAATATAATAACGAGGAACATCTTACTGTCATGAGATTCTCCGGGTGAATACAGCAGCCTAATTTCATGTTGAGTGTAGGAAAAGCATGCGAAGAAGGCAGGTAGATTACACCCAGGCAGTGCCCTTTTAGGTAGTAGTGCATCTCCACATCCTGTGTAAGAGCTTCATCACACAGCCAGGCTGCAGGATGAAGGCTGCCCTTCACCATACAGACCCTCACAGGCTTGAGATAATGGGATTACTTACCCCCTGTTAGATAAGCAAAAAATGAAGGAAAGTTTTGCTGCTTCAGAGCCTGAATTCATTTGCTTGCATACCCTAGACACAGCATGATATGAAAACTCAGCACTTTGAAGAAGCTGCTCAAATGGAAATGCAAAGATCCCATGGCACTTTTTAAGAAGATATATGTAAAGAACCTGTGATTAAGAATTAGAGGAATATTGCCACTAATTAGAGAAGACTAAGAGAAGGCTGGGAAAGATGACCACAGGGATGGAGTCATCACTTGTTGCAATGGATGGTTGTGCAGGATGAGATTTGTTAGCCTGGAAAAAGATGAACTGGGGGAAGCATGGTAAAAATCGATGAAGCATGAATGGCTCGAAGAGGCATTTTTGGCTGAAAGATGCCTTGGTGCTAAAGGGCTACTGACATTCAAAAGGCAGCAAAGTCCAAGGGTTATGTCCAGCTCAAAAAGCTTCTGAGCCTCGAATGATTGGAAGCCGGGAGACCAGTTGGAGGAAGCATCATATATATGACTGCACTTCTAATGCACACCCTCTTCCCTAAGGGCCTCTTAAGTCACACTAGGCAATGGCTCTTTGGGCTGGCCCAGCACATTTGCTCTTGCATTGTATGACTTTGTTGGGGCTGTAATTTGTACACTTGTCCAGAACATCTGACTGCCCTTTGCTCCATCAGCAAAATCGTTTCCTACACCAAAAATGCTGTGGAGAATCAGGGATAAGAGTGGAAAGTAACAGTTATATAGCTTTAAATGCTGAGCTACAGGACTTGAAGTATTTAATTCTTTATCAGGCACTGTGGCTTGGGACTGTTGTTACATGCAAAGCTGCAGAGAGAAGTGAGTCTTATTTCACTAAATATAGGTCAAGGAAACAAAATTTAACCTTTTAAATAATTGGATGCTATCCAGAATAATTATTTTTGCCATCAATATGAGTTTGAAGTCAAAGAATGCAGGACATCCTTGCAAATTGAGTAATTTGCAGTTAAAATGGACTGTCTTCTTTTGACAATGCAAGCACCACTTTCACAGAAGATAAACATAGGTATACTGAACTAAATGGTCTACACTGATGACAATGGATTTCATGTGACTATCCTGAGACACCACAGAAGATCCTTATTTCCAAAATACACTAAGCTTGCCTCATATGGCTTCTTTCAATTCTGTATACCCTAAAATACTATTTTATTTTCATTTTTATTTTTAATATAGGCTAATAAGCTTCTTTAAGAAGACATAACTTTATTTCGCTTTGGAAACATGGATGCCAGACTCACATCTTGGAAATATGCCAAAAGAATACCCTTCCTTCCCTGATTCCAAAGCATGCGTGGTACTAACAATTCTTTCAGTGAGACTGATGAGCTAGAGAATTAACCGCACAGACATTAGCAGTCTGACTAAAATTGCCTCTATTATGCATTCTGTTTAAGAATTCCAGTATCAGTGTACTGATGATGCAGTAAACAGGTGTAAAACTCACAAAAGTACCTTGCTTCTCAGAAGTTATAAGGCACCTGAATTCAGGAAAAACTAATGTGTCTCCAATTATTCACACCTTTTTCATCATTTTTATAAACTTGTGTTTTTAGATAGCATGGTGCCTAAGTTTTCCTGTGAGCTTCCTCAGTAGTTACTAATGGAAGGTCCATCAACTCATGATGTACTGTAGCAGTAAAATATCTGCAGGGTACACAACAGGTAAGCAGCTGTGAAATGCATCAGACAGCATTGTTTTTGCAGATACAGATCAGAAAGTAGGAAAGGAGCATAAGGGCTTGGCTAACGTGATCATTGCTTACTTACCTTTTCTGAGACATCTGAAGGGACTGCGTGTACCTAAGACTTGACTCTTTCACTAGTAGCTGAGGAGCTGTTGTGTTCAATAAGAAATTATGTAACTGAATTTTCTTTTGATGTTTTAATGGATATGATCTCATGTAAAAGGAGTGTGGATGGGAGGGTAAGTCATCCTTTGTAGAGAAGCATGTTTGCTACGTCTTGCTTGGAAGCCAAACAGTGATGTACCCAGATGTTGTAGCAAGGGTCAGTCACCCCTCACCATCCCAGCTGAAACTCCTGGAGCTGGAAAAGAGGAGGCTCAGTCTTAAAAACTAGAACAGGAATTTTAGGTATCAGATGGCCAGATGACACTGTCAAATGTCATCATCCCAAGTGTGCATCTTCCTATAAACAGAAGGGAGGGATGCTTTTCATGGGTATGGCTGAAGGCTCCATGCAGCAACACCTGCAATGGGGCAAGTAAGAGCAAGTCAAGTCACTATTCCCTAGCATAATATCAGCTGGCACCAGTGATGGTGTTTCGGCCCTTTAACTCCTCACAGTGTGGTGGTGAATTACTTGAAAGAAGTGTGAACCAGTAAGAGCACTACAAAATAACACAAAACACCCCAAAGTACCCTGAAAAATCAGTAAGACTTTCCCAGGATACTTGCAAGTCATGTTTTTACTTCTGAGAAAGAGATGTTCATACAGGGAAAGTTCACAGTTGTCCTGATCTGAGGATGAGACACCTGGTGTTTAGATGCAGTGACTTCACAGTTTTTTCCAGGAATGCTAATGTTCTGTCAAAGGATGGATTTTATACCCGTAAATGTAAAATTTCCACTTACCAGAGTGATTGTAATTAAACTAAAGTAGATCCTTGCTGTTTTGAGAAGACAGGAAAGCTTTAAGGTAAAGTGGTTCCTAAGTAAGACAAACCTGACTTGCTGTTTTGGGGGGCAAGAGGACAGCTCTAAGATAGCGAGATTCCTAAATAATTCTACTCCAGACAGCTTGGCCTTGGGAGGGCAGATGCACCAAGCTACAGAGATAACGAGGCACCAAGAGGGCAACAAGACCAGAGCCAAACAACCTGGAAGGACACGGTACACTGATCTTAGAACTGAGTTTCCGCAGAAACAAAGGTCAACCAGCGGACACTGATGAGGACTATAAGCCTTCATCTTAGGACCCCAAAGACCACCTGAGGACACTAACAGACATGCATGAAAGACATTAAGGAATGCTAATTAGTTCTTGGAAAAGTCATGAATATGCTAAGTATTTCTCGGAAATATAATGAATATGTATATTGTGATTGTATTTAACCTGAAATGACAGGGTGTTTGGCACTCATGTTTGGAGGAGAGATCCCCCGTGTGCCCAGTGCCGTAATAAAGAATACCTGCTTAATAGTCTGCTGACTATTGAGTCTTCGACTCCAGCTTTTCACGGCATCATTTCATTATTAATACAGAGGTTTCATTGGATTGATCTAGCAGGCAGGGAGAAAGATTATTTTACTTTAAGTGGCATGAGCTGATACAAGAAAACAAGAAAAAAAAATGTAGACTGCTAAAAGTGCCTTCCCTGAGCTTGATTAGTACTGCTAAAGTTTTATTCACTAGACTAGCCAACAAAATATCACTCTATTTTCTGAACAGATTCTTCCTTGCTTTTCACTACAGGCACTGAAATTCTAATTATCCCCACTTGTCTTTAATTAGTCTTGATTGTCAAATGTTGGGCCAGAGTTTTACTTAGAAAACTAGGAAACTTCCATACTTCAACTTGTTGTTTGACACATTCCTGAAACTGTTGGATGCTGTGCCCCGGGAGGAACATAAGATGACTTCTCCAAATAATTATCATACATTAATAACGTCTTCTCACTGGATTTGAAAAGAGATTTTACCTTTGTCTTGTCAATAGCTGTAGGAAGGATTTTGATTCATTGGGCAAAATAAACATCTGTGGCAATCACCTGAATCAATTAAAGTGTTTTGCTCTGGGATTTGCTTTTCTTGTGAGGGATGTCTTTCAATGAAAGATGCTTGAGATGAGATGAGATGAGATGAGATGAGATGAGATGAGATGAGATTTTTATTTCAAGCAACAACATGCCTGACATAACTGAAAGTTAGCCACTTTCATGGATCCCAGTTTAGGCGCATAAAACTAAAGGGCAAAAGCCTGTTCCCTCGTCTTTGGTATTAATTACATACGAATGTGCTGCTAGCCAAAGCAATGTATCTTCCACACCACACCTTTCATTTTAAACTATACATACACATTTACACAAGTTTCTTACACTTTTGATGTCTGCGTCCAAAACATAATTTATACAAATTTACACACAAAATAAATCCAACAGCAATCTGAAGTTAGGAAAATGGAGGTTTTCTCATTTATTCTTTGAAGATTGAGGTAAAACTTTCACTTCCTCCCTTTTCCCTTTCTTCTTACATTCCTTCCTCCTGTGCTATCAAACAATATTCAGGGGACAGCAGTGCTGGTTAGAAACGACTATACGCAAATGTTGAAGGCATCATGAACATTCAATAGAATACACACTTTAAAGAAATTACGGCTGGGTTGTCCCACACTAGAAGACATTGACAGCAGTGCTCTATTGGTAACAGATATGGTTGCTCTGTAAAATTGCTGTTCCAGCAAAACCCCTTGTGTACTTTGTCTGGTCTCATTTCACATGATGACAATGGTGCAAATTCTTCTAATCAAAACACTCTTTTGCCAGGTACAGCCATTAGCTCTAGAGTTTTCACTGGTGCAGGTTTGTTGATGCAATTATATTAACAAAACAGTACTGATGTGGGTTTGTTATAGTATAGACTGACAATGCTTTAGGACTTTGATCTTCAGGTGACAACCTGTTGCAGTCATTAAAACTCACATCAAACTTACCGACATCTTGTTTGAATGCTGCCCTTGGTAGGCTGCTGGGTCCCTGCTGTTGCTCTGCATTCCCACTGTTACTGAGGTGTTATCTGAGCCACAGTTGAAAGGTGGGATTGCAGCATGAGGAACAGGTCCACAACAGCTCTCTGTTAGCTGCGCTGGGTAGCAGCAGAACATCTGTGCGAATTGTACCCTAGGTACTGAATCGGATAGCTACCCAATACTCCAGCTTGTATTGCAGAGGCCATGTTATATTATTACCCAAGTGAGATGGATTTAAGCTAGCATAGACATGCTTTTCCTTTCTGTAGAGGAGCCACATCCTTAGACTGCACTTTGTTTAATATTTGTGCAGTACCTGCACAATTCAAGTCTTAATCCAAGGCCAGGTTGCTACTGGAATACAAATAATGATGGCTTTTTTTTTTACTAGCTAACGGATGGTATGAGCCATCCACACAAAGGAAGTGGATTTTATATATGATCACTTATTCCTCCTTTTCCTACCTTGTGCTGCCCTCCTTTCCTCTCCATTACCTTCCCCTCCTCTTCCTTTATTTTTCTCCCCCTTTTCAGCTTCCTGAAACACTATAGGTTAGGGTGTAGTTTGGACTCCTTGATAAGGAAATCAATAATTTCATGCTGTGTCTGTGCAGTCCTTGTTGGATTTTTAGGACTATTGCACAGTTTTTACTGTTTCACAGGACTCAGTCTTCAGTTGAGTCACCAGTGGCACAAGGGAGTAATGGCTCTGTCGCAGGAACAAAGCAACCTCTGTATAGTGCCTGTAGGAAATTCAATTGGTGTCCGTCTGGCTGCTTCCCTTTCTTCATCGGGACACTTCTGAGGCACTATAATTGGCTTAGCTGGTGAGATAAGTGACAACTGTGGATGGGAGGAGGAAAAACAGGAGGAGGAAATCTCTCTATTTTTTATCTGTCTATTAAGAGGTCAGCGTCAGCCAAGAAGCACTTAAAAGAGATCTTCTGCTCTTATCTGGCAAGAACAAGGACACATGGAAAGATCTAGTCATGAGAGAAAAAGCCAGCTGCAAGGCTGCATGTGCCTAGGGCTTTCTGTAATGTGTCCTGATGAGTAGCTTACTGGCCTACTCAGGGCTAGATCACTGCTCTGAGGGACGGCGGGAGAGAACAAGTTCAAACCTCTGTGATTCTACATGCAACCTGCACAGGTTCATAGTAACAAACATTCACCTATCCTGGGATCTTGGGCCACATCAAGTCAGTACAACTCCACTGATTTCCTTGATCTCAAATGCACGCATGGCTGTCTCCTACAAGTCTTCCAGCATCACAGGCTGGCTTACATGGACTGGGCAAATTTGACCTGATATGACTTTGCCTGCTTTTCCTGAGAAAAGTCCCTCTGTGTGTGATGTGGGACACTTCGGAGTCTAATTACATGCAGATCAATGCAAATGGTACCAAGCCATATGAAAATGAGAGAACTGCTGGAGCTCTGAGAGCCTCTGTGTTTCCTGGTTGTGTACAAAAGACACTGCAGCAAATTGTTTCAATTGGCATAATCAGATGAATGAATCATAAAGCAGACAAACAGCAATTCATCCCTCCATGCAGCTTCCCCTTCTAATAGCATTGTAGTTAGTCAGCTCAGAAAAATATTTTTAATAGAATTTCACTTTCACTCAGGTCCCTCTGCTCTTAATCCCACACTAACCAGAGAAGACAGTGAACACTCACAGGTTTATTCCATAAAAGAGAACGGTTTTCTACCTCTACAGAATTTAATCCCCTGTACAGAGATCAGAGTACCCCTTACCACATACATGCCTTCAACAGTCTCTGACCCACAGTAACCTTGGAAATGAAAGTTCAACTCATTTTCATAGGCCAGATCAGTACAAATCCTGTCGAATGAGGCACAGGCTTCAAACTGTTCATCAACAGGGTAGAATACCCACCAATCTGACTCTCAGTTATTCTAGGACCAAGGCAGGCTTAACAAGAAAGTTTCTGGTGGGAGGTCAAAGCTTCTTTTTGTACCTTTTTTGTACAGGGGTTTCCGTTGGTAGAGGTTTCACACAGACGTGCTTTATAAAAAATGTTTTTCTTATTGTTGAGTTTCATTGCTTGATAGTGTAAATATAAAATACTGAATGCTGAAAACTCTGCTTCTCTTGCCTTCACAGGTATCTGCAGAGAAAACAGCAGCTTTTGGGAACATCTATGTTCAAAACTATGCAGCAAAAACTACAAGGTAGTAATTGGCACATAGATATTATCTTCAAAGTATGCAAAGGTTAGGTGGTGGTATTTGAGCTTCTGGACCATTCCTGAATACACAGTTTTAACACCAGTCAAGGGTGGCATTATCAAAGATCTGTTCTGAGTCAAATGCACAGCATTTAACTGTCTAGCTTACCTCCTTGGTATTATTTATTTGTAAATACTAAGGGATTAAGCAAAGTCAAACCCCAGCATCCATGTACTATTTTCTGAAAAAGTTTCTTTGGCTTTCAGCCACCTCTTCCTACAAGCTCTGGAAATCATTAGAGTTCTTCTTTTCTTATCACTGCTGCAGATAATGATGCTGAAGATTAGAAAATATATGGGGTTTGTGGATAAAACATAGAGGAGACATAAAGAAGTTTCCAGTGTCAGCAGTTTATGTCAGCCTGGAGTTTATTTTACACCACAAAAGGACTGCGAAAGGAGTCTGCTGAAAGCTTTGCATGCCCTTAGCTAGACGCAAGCCGTCATGTATGTTACACACCAAATAGAGTCATACTTCAAGTTGGCCTGAACCAACCTTAATAACAGGCTTTGACCCATCTGTTATATCTGCCTTGGCTAGTAGAGAATTTGTGTCCATTTCTATACTTTGATTCCTCTGACCTTTAGTTTAGCACTGATTTGATATCCCTAAACTCCGTTCTGATTTGAGTGATTTTTTTTTCTGCTTAGTATTTGCTCACACTGCTTTTCTCTGTAGGTTTTTTCTACATGCTTGCCTTTACCACCAGTTTTTTAAAATAACTATACCTCAGTCTGGCTTTTTCTGGCCACCAGCTCCTGCTATTCTGTAGTTGAGGTGAAGGCATTTCCTAGAGATCATATGTCTTCAACAAGAATGTTCTTGTGTTGAAGGATTTCAGATGTACTTTTCTGTAATATTCATTTAAGGCTCTGTGTTTATGGGCATGCCTGCCAGTTCAATTAGCCATCAATTTTCAGAAAGCCATGCACAAAATGGTGGGTTAATAGCCAAAACTAATTTGCTGAAAAGTTTGAATATTTACAGACAATGTTTAGTTTTTGTTATGGTTACAGGACAAATGGCACTTTACAACCCTCTTTAGTAACTGTCAGTTGTCAGCTGCAGATTGCTAACTTTGATATCAGCTCCTCTTTTGACCCCTATCACTTCAGCTGGCTGCTGATTTCCATATTACCATGAAATTTATTGCTTACAAATATGCCACCGTCCCACTATCCAGTGCCCTAGCAAAACTTACGTGGGATAAGTCTGTCTTCTGATGAAGATGGCTGGTATGATGTTACAAAGAGGTATGGGTGCATCTTCTGTGTCCATGACAAGGTGTGTCTCACTGTAACTGAATAGGCTGCAGTGTATCTGAATTTATCGTAGCACAGAGAGGTGGACTACAGATATGTCCAAAGCACTTCCAATCCTATCTTTGGCATCCGTGAACGAGGTACCACCTGCAAATGATACCTGTGCTTGCAAGCCCTTCTTGCAGGGAGATCTATTAGATCAGTTCTTGTATGAGTGGGGAGCCCATGGGTACCCAACAGAAGCCCGGTCTGTTCCTCAACTGGTTTGCAGTTTCCTTCTAAGAGGAAGAAAACAAATCTCAATGCAATGGTCTTGCTTTTTTAAAGTCGTTCCACACTCTCATTCACACCTTTCTATTACTCTTGTAATTAATAAAGGTGTTCTGAACAACCATATTAATTTTTGGAAAAGTGACCAAATACGCTTCTCCCTCTGGATGCTCATGTAAGTTTTAGGTCAGCACCTGCATAATGTAAACAGGCAGCTGGGTAGAAACAGAAAAAGCATTTGGAAAGGATTTATTTTAAAACTTCAGAAAGTAACAAGGAAAGGGCTGGAACAGTAAACAGGTTCCAGTAAAAGAATGCAAATAGCAGAACTGACAGAGAAAAACTTCAGAGAAACTGTCTGTTTGTGGGCTTCCACAGCCACAGGTGTTAGACTTGCAGCAGTTTGATCTGGTTTATAGAGGAAAGAGATGGCCCACATCTTTCTGGCAAGGTTTACTGCTTTGTGAGTGAGTAAGAACCTCAAAGTATATTAAAGAGCTTCAGCAAAGGCAGATTAGAGGTAAACTACTAAAAACTACTAGAAGCTGTAGCTAGCTATAGCCAACAAGCGTAAGAAAAGCCAGCAAAACTCAGGCTTTTCTTTCCAAGGGCTTTTAACTCCAGCAGAAAAGGGTAGAAGGTCCTCAGCCTTCTCAGGGGAAGATATTAAGCCTTCACCCCTGCTTCTGATGCACAGAGAAGTCACTGCCATACCTGCTTCACCACCACAGCAAAACGTCTCTGCTCTGACCCCCTTAGTGGCGCAGCCATTTTTTTCATGCTTTTGTTGTCAGCCGTGTTACTCCCTGAGCCTTTGGGGAGGGCAAGATTAGCTGGAGCAGGGGCGAAGCTTCAGCTGTTTTCTCTGTATGTTGCATGTAAGCAAGAAGATCTGGTGTGCAACTTTATGAACTCTTAAAGACTGATTCAGTGAATGATGTACAGCTTGTCCCGCTACAGTAAAATGAATCCAAGGAGGTGATCTGATCTTAATTTTCTTGCTGAGAGCAGCCTACAGAGCTTGAAATTCAAAGATACAATATCTGCTTTGTTACTCTATGAGCTTGCGGTAAAATATGCCGTAATCTTTGCCAGGGGTATGTTGTGCATTCCCTGGAGGTTTTTCAGCACTGAGGAACACTTCAGACTGCTTAACAGTTTGTTCAGGCTTTGCCTTATAAGGCCTTTTAACTTCAGCACAAGCGTGTGACAACCCCTCCAAGTGTCAGCCTGTTGGGAACAGATCACAGCAACAGTTTTCTCTGCTCAGGGACCCATGTTTGTCCTGTCTGCCTTGACCTGCTGCCCTTCTAGCCCCTGTCCTGACAGCTAGCATAAAAATGTTGCCTTAGGGTAAAGGATGCAGAGGGCAGAAGTTTAACTCTGCCTGTGTGCATGTCCTTGCTGCAAAGGTTGAATTACTTCAAATGCACTGAGGTGTTTTTGTATACTGCATGGACTATGGTTACAGCTGTGATGCCCTGGGAAGACTGGTGGTCTACCACTGATACACATTCCTCAGTGGTAAAGACACAGGTTCTGCTGCTTTTGGGGAGACCTCTGACCTGCCAGTGAACCTGAGGAAGCCATGGGTTGAAAGTTGCTGTCAGTTCATTCCCGCTCTGTGAGGATCTGTAGCTGCAAAGGTAGCAGCAACTCTACATCAGGGCAGCAGAAACGTTTTCTTTTTCTTTTCTCCATGTGCATACATCTTATTTTAGCAGCTCCGAAACATCAGCAGATTAGGCTAAAGTATTGAAATGGGGAATGCAAACCACTGAAAGCAGAATATGCTCTGCTTTGACTTAAAATATCCTCTCTGAAAGCTGGCTGAGTTGTAAGCCATGGGAAACAGCCATTTGTGGAAATCCAGGAGGACTCTCAGCTTCTCCCACAGTTCCCGGCAGCATTCCCATTGTGGCTCGGCCGGGCTATGCACCAGCATAAACAGCACTGGGCTCTGCAAGTGTTTGGAGTTATGGGGAGGAGTTCTATGTGGGGGTGACACAGGGGAGCAAAACAGCCAGGAACAGACCTCAGATCTCCTGCACCCCAGTCCTGCGTCAGAAGGCTGTCCCATCTCCTGCAGGCAAAACCCAGCTCCTTCAGCCCTCTCTGCACCCAAGCAAGCCTTCTGCGTTTCAAAAACCTGCAGATAGTAGCTCCTTGTAGTACACAAATTCAGCAGTTAAGTAAATGCAGAGAGTATTGGGCAAAACACGCAAAAGAGGGCCCCCAAGCAGAGGGTTGTGTGACTTCAGTACAATTACCACCTGCAGGACATCTGCTCAAGGGTTCCAAATAAAAACCACTGCTTGTAACCCGCTCTGGGAGTGACAGGTACTATTAGACATCGCACTGTATGTCATCCGCATTGTCATAGCCAGTATTTGTCATCTGTTTCGGTTTCTTCTGCCACCGGCAACAAAAGCGCCACGCGGCCGCCCCTCCCCCCGCCGGCATGCGGAGGAGAATGAAAAGAAAGAGGCAGAAACTGGTGGGTCGGGATAAGGGCAGTTTAACAGAACAGCAAACAGAGGGAAAACAGGAACAACAACGATACAAATAAGGAGAAAACACAACAACGAACCGTACAACTCAGACAGCCGCTCTCCCGAAACAGGACCGGCGCTGCGCCCCCCCAAGCCGCGAGTGCCTTCCCGCCGCGCCGCCCCCCCCACCGGAACCCAGCGTGACGGCACATGGTATGGAATACCGGGCTCTGTTTGGCCAGGTGGGGTCAGCCCCCACCCCCCGGCTGTGCCCCTTCCTGGAGTCCGGTGAAAATTAACCCTGTTCTGGCCAAACCCAGGACATTATCCACCCCTTATTCCATGCCATCTACGTCATGCCCAGGTCCCCCATTGTCCAGTTGATCACCACCACTTCTCCTGTCTCCAGATATCATTCCCTTAGTCTATGGATCATCACTCTAAAGTGTCCGTTGAGTTCATTTAATCCATGACTTCGGGCTCCATCTGTCGTTACGGTCTTCCGTGGCAGGGGAGGTGATGTGTGGTGATGGGCGGTCACTTGCTGCATCCGGAGCTCACGGCTAATGTATCTGGTGCGGCCCGTGCCCACAGTCTGCAGGAGATGTTGATCTTGATGAAGTTGCTGGATGCCAGTTGTTGAAAACCAGGTCCAGTTCCATCATTGCTGTGCTCTGCTAGGTTTTCATCGAAAAAGTCCATCCTTCTTTAATCTGGAGAATTCTTAAAATGCTACTACTGGTACAAAATATAACAATTATAACAGTGATAACAGACAGTGACAGGGTTATTTAACAATTAACTTTATACAATTTATTTATGGACTATTCTCGCCCAAAATTAAATCCCCATGAGGTACACATCGGACTTCCCCATCCTTCCGCATTACCCACCAGGTACACCCAGGTCCTTGAGCAAAGGCAATACCGCGGACGGGCTTGCCTTTGCCCGAGGCAGGACTAACCCAAACCATCTTCCCTAACATGTTCCGCATGTGCACTACAGGGACTTTATCCCCTTCTACAGGGCGCTGAGATTTTGACTGGGCAGGACCAGCCCTGTTGGTGGACCCTCTGGTGTTGACCAACCAGGTGGCCTTTGCTAAATGGGTATCCCAATTTTTGAAAGTCCCACCCCCCATTGCCCTCAAAGTGGTTTTTAGCAGCCCATTGTAACGTTCGATCTTTCCCGAGGCTGGTGCATGGTAGGGGATATGATACACCCACTCGATACCGTGTTCTTTGGCCCAGGTGTCTATGAGGCTGTTGCGAAAGTGAGTCCCATTGTCTGACTCGATTCTTTCGGGTGTGCCATGTCACCACAGGACTTGTTTTTCCAGGCCCAGGATGGTATTCCGGGAAGTGGCATGGGGCACAGGGTAGGTTTCCAGCCATCCGGTGGTGGCCTCCACCATTGTGAGCACATAGCGCTTGCCTTAGCGGGTTTGGGGCAGTGTAATATAGTCAATCTGCCAAGCTTCCCCATATTTATATTTTAGCCATCGTCCTCCATACCACTGAGGCTTTACCCGTTTGGCTTGCTTGATTGCAGCGCATGTCTCACATTCATGGATAACCTGTGCAATAGTGTCCATGGTCAAGTCCACCCCTCGGTCACGAGCCCATCTGTATGTCGCGTCTCTTCCTTGGTGGCCCGAGGTGTCATGGGCCCACCGAGCTATAAACAGTTCACCCTTATGTTGCCAGTCCAGATCCACCTGAGCCACTTCAATCTTAGCAGTCTGATCTACCTGGTGGTTGTTTTGATGTTCTTTAGTGGCCCGACTCTTAGGGACGTGGGCGTCCACGTGACGGACTTTTACAGCCAACTGCTCCAGCCGGGCAGCAATATCTTGCCACAATGGGGCAGCCCAGATAGGTTTGCCTCTGCGCTGCCAGTTGTTCTTCTTCCATTGCTGCAGCCACCCCCACAAGGCATTGGCCACCATCCAAGAGTCGGTGTAAAGATAGAGCACTGGCCACTTCTCTCGACTGGCAATGTCTAAAGCCAGCTGGATGGCTTTCACCTCTGCAAACTGGCTGGACTCACCTTCTCCCTCGGCAGTTTCTGCGACTTGTCGTGTAGGGCTCCATACAGCAGCCTTCCACCTCCGCTGCTTCCCCACAATGCGACAGGACCCATCCGTGAACAGGGCATACTGTTTCTTATCTTCTGGCAGCTGGTTATACAGTGGGGCCTCTTCAGCACGTGTCACCTCCTCCTCTGGCGATGCTCCAAAATCTTTGCCTTCTGGCCAGTCCATGATGACCTCCAGAATTCCTGGGCGACTGGGGTTTCCCATTCGGGCGCGCTGGGTGATCAGAGCGACCCACTTACTCCACGTAGCATCGGTGGCATGATGCGTAGAGGGGACCCTCTCTTTGAACATCCAGCCCAGGACCGGCAATCGTGGTGCTAGGAGGAGCTGTGCTTCAGTGCCGACCACTTCTGAAGCAGCTCGAACGCCTTCATATGCTGCCAGAATCTCTTTTTCAGTGGGAGTATAGCAGGCCTCGGATCCTTTGTATCCCCAGCTCCAGAACCCCAGGGGTCGACCTCGAGTCTCCCCTGGTGCTTTCTGCCAGAGACTCCAGGTTGGGCCATTCTCCCCGGCTGCGGTGTAGAGCACGTTTTTAACATCTTGCCCTGACCGGACTGGACCAAGGACTACGGCATGAACTATCTCCTGTTTAATTTGTTCAAATGCCTGTCGTTGCTCAGGGCCCCATTCAAAATCATTCTTCTTCCAGGTCACGTGGTACAGAGGACTCACAATTTGGCTGTAATTTGGGATGTGCATCCTCCAAAAACCCACAACACCCAGGAAGGCCTGTGCTTCCTTTTTGCTGGTTGGTGGAGACATAGCTGCTATTTTGTTGATGACATCCATCGGGATTTGACGGCGCCCATCCTGCCACTTTATTCCCAAAAACTGGATCTCTTGTGCAGGTCCCTTAACTTTACTTCGCTTAATGGCGAAACCGGCTTTCAGAAGGATTTGAACTATTTTCTCCCCTTTCTCAAAAACTTCCTCCGCTGTGTCGCCCCATATAATGATGTCATCGATGTACTGCAGATGTTCTGGGGCTTCACCCTTTTCCAGTGCAGTCTGGATTAGTCCATGGCAAATGGTGGGACTGTGTTTCCACCCCTGGGGCAGTCGATTCCAGGTGTACTGGATGCCCCTGCAGGTGAAAGCAAACTGTGGCCTGCACTCTGCTGCCAAAGGGATGGAGAAGAATGCATTGGCGATGTCAATTGTAGCGTACCACTTGGCTGCCTTTGACTCCAGCTGATATTGAAGTTCTAGCATGTCTGGCACGGCAGCACTCAGCGGTGGTGTGACTCATTCAGGCCACGGTAGTCTATTGTCAGTCTCCACTCTCCAGTAGATTTTCTCACTGGCCATATGGGACTATTAAAGGGTGAGCGAGTTTTGCTGATCACTCCTTGACTCTCCAGCTGGCGGATGAGCTGATGAATGGGGAGAAGGGAGTCTCGGTTGGTACGATACTGTCGCCGGTGCACCGTTGTGGTCGCGATTGGCACCTGTTGTTCTTCAACCCTCAGCAACCCCACAACGGAAGGATCCTCCGAGAGACCAGGCAAAATGCACAGCTGTTTAATTTCTTCCGTCTCCACAGCAGCTATGCCAAAAGCCCACCGATACCCCTTTGGGTCCTTGAAATAGCCTCTCCTAAGATAGTCTATCCCAAGGATGCACGGAGCCTCGGGGCCAGTTACAATGGGGTGCTTCTGCCAGTCCTGCCCAGTGAGGCTCACTTCAGCCTCCAGTAGACTCAGCTCTTGGGACCCCCCATCACTCCCGAAATGCAAATGGGCTCTGACCCTTTGAACTCTGATGGCATTAAAGTACACTGTGCACCAGTGTCCACTAGAGCTTTATACTCTTGTGGATCTGACACGCCAGGCCACCGAATCCACACCGTCCAATAGACACGGTTGTCCCTTTCCTCCACCTGGCTGGAGGCAGGGCCCCTCTAATCCTCGTCAGAGAATTTGCTGCTCACCTGCTGTAAAAATGACTTGGAGGTCACCTCCAGAGGATCGGAATCAAGGTCAAACTGTCTACCTGGTCTGGAGAGCTGGCTTCTGGAAACTGGAGCGGCATTTTTCCTAACAGAATCCCCTTTGGTGATTGTTTTACCTTGCAACTCACGTACTCGTGCCTCTAGACTTGAGGTGGGTTTTCCATCCCACTTCCTCATGTCCTCTCCGTGGTCACGCAGGTAGAACCACAGGGTGCCCCGGGGTGTATAGCCTCTGTATTCCCTCTCCTGAGCAGAGAAACGCCTGCCCCTAATAGCTGAGACACTGGCCCGTACAGGTGGGGAGTAGGACATATTCCTGTCTAGTCGCTTGACCAGTTTCTCCACAGCTGAGACAAGGGAGGAAGAGAGACTTTCCTCGTATTGGCGGAGTCTGACAGCCACCTCATCCACTGTTGGTGCGTCTTTACCTTTCCAGTTTACAACTGCCAGTGAGTTGGCATGTGAGGATGGTGCGCTCCGCACAAATTTCCTCCACATGGATTGTGAGCACTGGAGTTCATCTGGGTCTGTGGGTACCTGCTCATCGTCTGTGTCACAGTAAACCAGCTCCCGCACAGCTAATTCCCTCAGGTACTGAATACCCCTTTCCATATTGGTCCACTTGCCAGGATAGCATACAAAATCGTCACTGAAGGGGTACCTCTCCCTCACGCCTGACAGAAGTCTCCTCCAGAGGCTGAGGACTTGTTCCTTTTTCCCAATGGCCTTGTCAATGCCCCCATCCCTGGCCAGGGATCCCAGCTGCTTGGCTTCCTTGCCCTCTAACTCCAAGCTGCTGGCCCCGTTATCCCAGCACCGCAGCAGCCAGGTGGCAATGTGCTCGCCTGGGTGGCGGCTGAAATCTTTCCGCATGTCTCGCAGCTCGCCCAGGGACAGGGACCGGGTGATGATCTCTGTCTCTATCTCCCGCGATGACCCTGGCTCATCATCATCCCTCCCGGAGCGATCTGCTCTCTTTGCATCTTTCTTTAGTTTTACGGGGGCGACTGCTGCCTGCACAGGTTGGTCATTGGGCTCAGTCACTGTGCCTGTGGCTGGAGCTGGGGCTGGAGCAGCTGCCGTGCCCGCTGGGGAAATCGAGGCAGACCCTGCAGCTGTGGCTGCAGCAGCCGTGGTGCCGGTCGGGGGGGCTGGGACTGCCTGCTGGGCTGGAGGGGCTGCAGGGCTGGCTGGGGGGGCAGCACCAGCTGCAGTGCCTGTCGCTTCGTTTCCCCCCCTTTCCCCCTTAAGGCACTGAACAGTGTTGAACAGGGCTCGGTAGGCGTGGGCCAGACCCCAGCACGTTGCTGTGATCTGTGTCTCTCTGGAGTTCCCAGGGTGGCAGCACACTTTTTGCAGATACTTTACTAGTTTGTCCGGATCCTGTACTTCCTCAGGGGAGAGTTTAAAAAACACCGGGGGTGCCCACTGCTCTAGACACCTGCCCATGCTGTCCCACACACCCAGCCACTCACAGCTATCCAGCCCCGGGGCAGGTCTCTGCACGATGTTCTTAACGACTTGCTTAACCCTAAACAAAAACCAAAACCCATTCAGGAGGCATAACAAAAGGAGAGTGCTGCCCTGAGCATCCCACGGGTACTCGAAATTATCAAAAGCCGTTAGAACTGGCCTGAAGGAGAGAGGGGGAGCGAAAGAGTGGGGGAAGGTATCCCCTTCGGTTTTCCCCACAGACTGGGTTTGATTATTCACAAATTCTAAGACATAGGATCCGAGGTACGGAAATGATCGCAGAGCCGCATGCAAATACAAGCCTAATTTCATGCACATTGATGTTATCATGTCATAAGTCGATATTGTACAGTAGAGCAAAATTATCATCCTGATCTTTTTCCCAGCGATGATGAACAGGACGGCATTGAATACATACTGCAAATAAGGATTCAAAAACCACAGCCATCTGATCAAAGACAGAAACATTTTTACCGGCGACTATTTAACACAGAAAAATGCGTATGACAAAATTTAACAAAACGTAAGAAAACAGTTTTAACACCCGCTGCTCAGCCCTGCCGTTATCCCTGCCCCACGTTGGGCGCCAATTAAATGTTTCGGTTTCGGCTGCCGCCGGCAACAAAAGCGCCACGCGGCCGCCCCTCCCCCCGCCGGCATGCGGAGGAGAATGAAAAGAAAGAGGCAGAAACTGGTGGGTCGGGATAAGGGCAGTTTAACAGAACAGCAAACAGAGGGAAAACAGGAACAACAATGATACAAATAAGGAGAAAACACAACAACGAACCGTACAACTCAGACAGCCGCTCTCCCGAAACAGGACCGGCGCTGCGCCCCCCCAAGCCGCGAGTGCCTTCCCGCCGCGCCGCCCCCCCCCACCGGAACCCAGCGTGACGTCACATGGTATGGAATACCGGGCTCTGTTTGGCCAGGTGGGGTCAGCCCCCACCCCCCGGCTGTGCCCCTTCCTGGATTCCGGTGAAAATTAACCCTGTTCTGGCCAAACCCAGGACATCATCACACAGTGATTTATCCACAGCCAAAAGATCTCAAATTAATCAAGCATTAAAACGGCAGGAACTGCTGTGTCTGTGGACCTTCAGTTGCTCAGATTTTGGCATATGATGGGATGAGTTTTTCAGCAAAAGAAAAAAGAACTGCCGAGGTTGCACATGGAGCTCCTGATACAGGTGGGTACATCCATATAAAATTTTAAGCTGCATCTGCTGGTCTCCAAAACAAACTAAACCAATTTTTAAAGCCTTTCAAACAATTTTTATTCACAGTCCTCTCTGGTGTGGCACTGCCGAAAGGTTTTTCCAGCTTTCTTACTTGCAGCAGTGCTGCGTTCAACTCTCTGGCTTTGTAGATGCTGAAATTACAAATCACTGAATGCAAACAAAAACCAGGATAATGCTTATTGTCAAATGTTTTATACAAAATTAACAGACTAAAATACTTGTTTTGCTTACCCTGGAATATCATTTTAATTCAACAATTCACACCAGACCTCCGACCTAAAAGCAATCCCTCTTTCTCCTGCCATTTTTACATTATTAACTCATTTTTCTCAGTGCATTCTTTGTTCCCTTTCAAAGTATCAAGAATGTTCCTTTTGTTTTGCACCCTTCTTCCTCTCTGCCTCACTTCAGCAGATTATGAGCTACACTTTGTTTCTGCAATAGTGGGTTTTCTGTGGTGTTTGGGAAAAATGTGCTCATATCGATTGCAGGAATGATTCCCATTACAAAATTTCACAGCTGGTACACTTTCATCATAGGATGAGATAGGCAACCTAGAGTATTAAATCAAAATTCTGATAGCTAGATAACAGGTGGAGTGAAACCAAGAAAAAAAAGGTATTAAATAGAAATATTTTTCTGAGCTAATTTGCGGAACTCCTTGCCACTGTATACCACTGACAGTCAGAACTGAGGGCTGGAAACATAGGTTAATAACAAGTGCAACACGGTTCAACAATAGGATATTTTGGGTGGGAAGTCAAATCCAGAGTTGTTCTTCATGCTCTTATTGTGAGCTTCCAGGCAAAGCAATATTATTTTCAAGGAACTAATAAGAAGGATTTCAAATAATTTTTTAGCCAAAAATAAAAAAAATCACATCATTTGCAAGTTTATATTACTACATTTACTCCATACAAAAGTGAAAAAAACCTGTAAAGTGCTTTTCTCAGAACTTATCTCACCTTCAGGAAAATATAAAATCTTTTGAGAAATTCACCAAATAAAATGGGAGTGTTTTTTAATCTTTCTGTCTCACTAAAATTAATGCATATCTTGTGTATAAGCTAGATTTTATAAACTATCATTTTCTCACTAAAGATACTTCTTCTTAAATGCTAAATATTAGCTTAATTTTTTGTAGGTGCAGCTATTGTAATGCCAGATGTAATTTGGCTAATCGTCATCCTTCCTCAGCAGCCACACAGCAAGCAGTCCCAGTACTGAGGAGTTCACATTAAAAGAACATGCAGACGTGAGGCAAAGAAACATCTTCATGAAAGGAGAAGTACTTTGCAAGTTGTCAGGGCTTGATTTGTAACCACACCTACAGAATGTCTGCTTATTGATGTACTCTGCTAAATAAAATTTTCTAATGTTGTAAGGCTAGGGTTTGCGTTGTAAGTAGCATTACTGATCTGGAGACATATAAGATTGTCATTCAAGTAGAATACTCAGGGCTTGAAATCATGGCTTACACATCCCATGTGAAATAAGCTGCAAATGTTGTTACTCTTCTACATCTTCCTACGTGTGTAATTGGGGGGAAAAAATATTGAAATTCTAAGAGGTTTACGCAGGCTAGATGTATCCTGAAACAGCTATAAAATCACACTGTGTGATTGCCTGGGCACTAGAATCGACCAATACTTTGTCGTCTGCCAAATCTCAACTGGAGGCATTTTATCAATCTTTAAAAAAGTGTATTTTTCCACAATAGGAACAGTCTAACATGCAAAGAAAATTGAGCTGCCCAAACAGATCTGATGCAGACAGATAGTAGAGGACTCTCAATGCCTTCGGTGAGTGCCCAAACTGCAAATGTTGCATTGAATCAAAAGATCGAAATAAATCAATCCTCTAAAGAAATCAAGGGGAAAAATAGAAAACAGGAGGTGATTTTCGTTTTCTGTGAGAAAAGAAGAGAGTAGATGATCACATTAAATAACATAATGAAAAAGAGATGTATTCTTTTATTAGCTTTTAATTGTCTTTCTCTCTTTATAATTTTATAAGCAAAGCAACGCTCGTCTACCATCCTCATAAAAGAGTCTCAGAATGTTATGCTGTGAAGGGTGGGCAGTGGCAGAAGTAGGCTTCAACTGATGGATTTTCTTCACCTTCACTAAACTGATTCAAACCTCCTAGGAGAAATCTGCAAGGCTCCAGTGTTTAAACAAAAATCATTCAAGAAAAAAGAGTCTTACTTTGTTAAATTAACATCTTGACATGTCCTCTTCTTCTCCATTTGTGCAAAGGGCCCTTCTGTAAGGTTACTAATATTTTAATTTATGATGAACTGGTGCCTAGAGCACATAACCACAGTAGGCTGTGTGGTGCTATCTGCCTGTTGTAAGCCAGCCCCACCCTCACAGGGAGCCTCTTTCTTTTCATTCCTGGCACACCTAGCAGTAACTATACTAGCTATAGGTAAAAATCCCTTTAGACCTCCCTTAAGAGGTCTGAATTTACCATGAGGTTGAGAATATCTACAGCCTTGCTCCACATTTTGTTATTCTCCAGAACAAGAGACATCAACCAGAACAAACTGGAGAAAGATGAAAAGCCTGCTTAATTACTAAAATAAGACATAACTAGAAGTTTTAAAGGTTAAAGCATTCATCCTCTTCCCAAATATCTTTATTTAAAAGATTGGCTGACTGCTTAGTGTTGAAACAATTGTGTATTGTACTCTCTTCCAGGTTCTAAAATTGGACTATATGCAGAAGCTTAAAAAGTAGACATGTTGACAGGTATTTTCAAAGCAGTCTAGAAGATTAAGTATCATTTTCCACTAATAATGTCAATCATCTAGACTGATTTGTAAATCAGCATTAAATTTCATCCTAGGAACTTCTGACTACTAGGTTTAAAGAATACAGTGTATTCTAAATGCTACTTACCAGACAAGGCATTTGTACATTAGAGGTATAACATATAAAGATGATTTCCTAATTAGCTGCATGCCAGAGATACTAGTTTGATGATAATCTCATCTTGAGTGAGGCTTGTATGTGGTATGCAATATAATATAAATTAGTTCTCCAATTTGTACTTTATAACATTAAAGTATAAAATATATCATTAGAATGACATGAATAGGAAGTCAGTAGAACTTGCATTTTCCTCAGGAAACCTGATTACAACTTTTCTCGGCTGCTGTCCCTAGCACTACTCTTTGAAAAGCATTAGAGGGAATACTACATACATGCAGTGGCCCTGAGCAAAGAACCACTGGGGATACCTTTCCCATGGAGACATCACAGTGCACTTGTGTGCCTTTAAGTCAAGCACTGGAAGTGGTACCATGGAGAAGAAACAACATCCTTAACAATCCTTGGAACAAATCACTTGCATATATGTAACTCAGTGGCTTTGCATAATACATGCAGTGTGTTACGCTGGTTGAAGGCAAACTCTTGGCATCTTGTGGCTGCCTCGGGCTGTGAAAAGCTTAATGCATTCCCTAGCTAACAACAAAAGTTGGATGTACCAATTGAGATCCAAAAAATCATATTAAGCTTTTAGTATGGATTCAGAAAGCAGCCAGTTATTTTTTGTCTCTGCTTCTTCTATGTGACTCTGCTACAATCCGTAGCAGAGGCCAACAGGCCAGGAGATTACTTCTATGTGAAAGGTGTCCATTTTTTTCAGGTCAGAGTACCAAAGATGGGATACTACCTAAAAATCTGTCATTAGGGTGTCCTTTTTTTAGGGTTGACACCATTACCTAGCAGACTCAAATGCTACATGACAGGCCTCTGGAGAACTTCAGAAAAACAGGCTGTGATCAGCAGACCTGGCTCTGATCTGACTCGCTCCTCTTTCAAAGTACTGTCAGATCCCCTTATTTGAATGGATGGATTTAACTCTTCTTTATCAAAGAAATAAAATAAAAATTCCAGCTCTTTCATTGCTATACCATGTTGGAGATGTGGAAACACCAATCGTGAAATTACGGCCTCCAGGCAGCCCCTCCACAGCAGATGCAGACATGCTGTCATAGATTTCCTGGTTATTTAGCCTTAGCTGAAAGCTTGTCATTAGCAGAACCTGCCCTTGTAGACTTCTTATTACTTTTTTGGCATTGCAAATCCAGTGTCAGTCCTCTAGTCCTTCTTTGAGGAGCCTGTTAGGACAGGAGACCAAACTGAGAACAGACTAGGGACTTTGGAACCAAAAGGATGTTTAAAGGAGGTATAAAGTTATCTTTTTGTCATATATGGAGAAACAGAAGCAAAGGTCATAGAGTGATCAGAGCAGCAATAAAACCCAAACACTCAGTTTCTGGCCCTGTTACCTACTCGGACAGTAGTCTTTTTCACCTGTTCTATGGTTTTTGCCAGTTGGGCTGCAGGTAACTTCTTTCTTTTTTTTACTATCTCACTTCTGAAGCAAAATCCAGTGTACTAACACAAATCTCAGCAGTAAATATTTTGCGGTTTTTGAGGGACTATCATTTCAGCTATGTACTATATGTGGAGGATGACCAGCAGGCACAAGAACAGAAATAAACGCTGCTAAAAGCAGCTTTCCTGCTGCAGTCTGGGTTGTTTGAACAGAAAGCAGAGGCACATGCCAGAATCTACAGGAACCAAGCCCTAGGTTTTAAATCCAAAGTAAAAAAACATACATATTTCCTCTTTCTCTCGGCAGATTTGAATAACCAAGCCAGCTTAAAGTGGCAAGAGAGGCAAGAGTCTCTTCCCTATCAGCGTTAAAGTTATTGGGATCCATGAAACTCAATGCCACAACATGTTTCTGATAGGGTGGATAGCACAAGTCCTGGTGTACACGTGAATCTCAGCTTATTAACAGCCACAGAAGGGTGCAGAGCTAAGGGGTCGTGACCTATTTCTGTGTCATCATTATGTTGATAGAACAGGAATTCAACAAAAACTCCCTTTTTAGTGAAGTGTTGTCCTATTCACAGATATTTCTGTGCCCTTCACAGTAGTGCTGGAAGTATTATTTGCTCTCGTTACCCAGCTTTTTCCCAGCTGAATGTAAACTGTGAAGGGAGGCACTGAGAAGTGGAAGGCAAGGACTAACCAGGATTTTCTTTTTGTGTAATTTCAGAAAGAGTAAAGGAAATTGGGAAAGGTTGCCTTACACTTCTCCTCTGCAGGATGTCCAATGCCCCTCTGCTCCCCAGGAGCTAGGCTAGGCTCCTGCTGCGAGGCGTTATCTTGGTAAACGAGCTGCGGTGCCAGCAGTTGGCACTGAATTCTCAAGAGGAGATAGGCTGCTTCCTCCACCTGGAAGTCCTGTCACTCAGACTGGTTTTCCCACCAGCTGACACTGCTGTGCCCATGCGACCTTGTGCGAAGAGCAGAAGGGAATGAAGAAGGCATACTGGTGCTAGCATCTGCCACCTTCCAGTGGAGCAGTGAGAGCACATGTTCAGGTGATGATCTTAGAAGCCTTTTCCAACCTTAATGATTCTATGATTCTATGATTCTCGCTTTCACCACTGCAAGTCACGAGTGGCAACAGAGCGGGCAGACTCAACACTAGCCACCTAGAGTGGGTGTGCAAGAGCTTGGACACAGTTCCCACCATGCAGCCACCACTTACTAGGTTAACACGTCCGGGCGGGACAAGGTAAACTGTCCCAGGGTGATGGCTCGTTGGGAGGCGGGTCCCTGAGGTGCAGCTCACACCTGTGAGGTTCTGGTGGCCCAAGCACAAGCCCTGGTGCTGCAGCCACTGTGCTCCCCCAGCCAGCAGCCTGAGTACGGGAGAGAGAAGGACAGCACAGGACTGTTGTCTGAAGAGGCTGAGAGCCCCAATTCAAACTGCACATGGAATAGCCTTTCCTGGAAATGTCAGATGGTGCCACTGCCAAAAATTTCAAAGGCTGTGTTGTGTGAGACGCTGTGTTTGACAGAGTCCAGAAAGTGACCATGGACAGTGGGCTCAGGATTCTAGAAGTTTAGACGAACTTTTCATTCCTGGTTTATTTTAGTATAGCATCTGAGGCTGGAGTCTGGTAAGGAAGATAAAAACATTAATCAAACCTCAGAATTTCAACTTAGATGAAAATAATATGGTTCAAATATGCCCTAGGGAGGAATGCTTGACAGTAGTGAGGATGCCAGAACAGAGTTGGTGCAGCACAATGCAATATGCTGGCATGTGGTAATTTTAAGAGCCAGAAGTATCTCCTTTTAAACAATCTGAAATGCAAATGTGAAGCCTGTTTTCCCTCCTTGCTCTGTGTTTTCTTGACAGCCGCTGCCAGGATCCAACCACTAACTTGTCACCACAAAAATATGTCAATGCATTTGCAATGGCTGAGGCGTTAATCCCGACCGTCATGTGTATCCGTGTGCCTTCTTTACGCAGTCTTCAGGCCAAAGTATGTTTTCTCAGACTGATTCAGTCCTACCAATAGCCAGGAGGAGGGGAGGCTAAGGATTTTGCCTCGAGGACAAGATGCCCAGCATTACGCAGAAGGGTTCTGGTTGTATGCAAGGCAATTGCAAATAAAAAAATTGTCACAAAAATAAAGTTTGTCAAAAGACAAACACAGGTGATTGAAAGTAGAAATTTCCTAATCCAGTTCAGCTCTATGGCAAGGACAAGAACCTGATTTCCACCATACAACTAGGTTGTCTCATTAAAAGTTCAGGCTACAAGAAGATCAGAGTGATTTTAGGATCTCCTCCAGCATTGAGCAGGGACTACAGATTGTTTCCTACATTCTTTTCCAAAGAAATTAAAATAAAAATCTGTTATGCATGGAAATGGGGTGCAATTCATACATTAATAAGAAGTAGCAGTTGTTTGCTCTTTTAAAAAGTGCGGTGAAAAGAACAGCCTTTTAACTGACATTTGAAAAATAATAGGGACATTTTTCCTTTCTTCTTAATTTCTAGCTACTGAACAAGTATATTAAAATACTTCTTTCCTCCTGCTTGCCTACTCTTCTAGAATCTTATTGCTCCTCCCTACACCCTCCAACCTCTCTTGTTTTCTTAGTATCCTCAAAATTTGGAAGATACTGCCCTCCTGCCTTAGAAGTAAAACGAAAAATATAAAAATCCGTGAGGCTTAACATAATTTCTTATTTTTTTATTGAAGTTCCTTACCAACATAGCAAAACATTCTGGAAACAAAAATCTTAGCTGACATGGACAAAAAAAATGTATAAAAATGGACCAGGTACTTGTTTTGTTTTGTTTCACTTAAAGCTGCCTTCCCCAACCAATCATCCATAGGGGCTGTCCCCTGCAGACTGTCACGACCTTGTAAAGGTCATTTCACCTGGGTTTGCTCTGTGAACCACCTTGGTGAAGAATTCACCTCACTGCATCACAGGTTTGAGCTATATGAAGGAAAGACACTGCAGTGAAAATAGTGGCTATTATAATTGCATGACTTCCAGCGTTTCCTCTGCATTGCAAGTCACCAGCAAGAAATTGCTCTGCTGTTCAGGCAGCTGCTGTCTTTACTGTAGAATCACAAAGAGCCGTCAGGGTCAGTTGCTACAGCAAAGCTGATGCATATTTCCTTGGCAAACTAAGCTGAAGAGAGGTGCACAGCCCTGCAGCCTGTTTCGCTGGGGCGAGGAACAGCCCAGCACTCAGTAGGATGCACCCTGCTTACCCCTCGCCTGCAACAAGCACTGCATTTAAACAGGAGAGAGGTTAAACACGGGGTGAATAGAGTGTCCAGCTCCGCTGCAGTTACTGCGCTTCAGGAACTGTCACTAGCTTTCATATCAGAAGTGAGAGGCAGACGTGCAGTTTTATATAAAATGACTCTGAATGCACTTGATTTATGTTTAAATGCTTTGCTGAGTGGATGGCATGTGGAAGGAAAGGGGTGATGGCCTCATGAGGTGCATTTCACACACCGCTTTGGCAGCATATAATGTGACTACAGGTTGTGGTGTGAAGAGGGTGCCCGTCCCAGCTCCAGTCGGCACTGGGGCATACCCTTGCCTTTGCTGGATATAGACTGTAGCAGAATTCCTCCTCTGGGCAAGGCTTAGCAGCAAAACATGAGAGGGGTACTGGAGGGATTTAATTGCATAGCTTGCAAGTCTTAGTAGGAGTTGCTCATATATGTTCTGAGTGCACATGTGGGAGTATAGGTGTCTGGATCCTGTGTGATGGGATATTTTAAAACCAGCTGTAGTAATAGAAGTAGTAATACATGGACCTTTATGTGGTGACTGAAAACAAAAAAAAGGGAGATTTTGAAGAAAAAGAACAAGCTGAAAGGGACCAAATAAGCTACAGGACAGATGCCATCCAACAAATTACTTAAAGCTGGAACACTGAAAGAGTAAGCCAGTCTAAGCTGGAGTTGTTGCATTTCCCCTAGCTGTGAGCCCACCGCAACACCCACTTACAGATACTGCCTCACTTGGGATACAGCAATAAAACTTTGCCTTTTGGCCACAGAGACTAGCAGAATTATATAATGTTCTGTGAGTTTTCTATACAACAAAGGACCTCTTTCACAGACGCAAAGCTAAGCAAGAAGTCGTTTTGACATGCTGTCATGGGACAAGGAGGCTGGGCACCAGCAAGGGAAACAGGACCAGGACGTGGAAACACTTGAGAACGCAGCTGCTTTGAAAAGCAGCCTGCAGCAAGTAGCGCATCCTGAAGCTAGAAATGGGATGGAGGTGGACAATGTCTGGGAGAGGAGACAGAGGTGCCAGCACAGAGGTAAAATGCCAGGCTGGGTGGCACACGAAAGGGCAGGCACAGGGAAAGCAGGGTGACCTCCATGCTGCTTTCCTCCAAGAAAATGGAGTTTCCCTGTCTTGTCAGCATGGGTTATCGAACTAAAATTTCATGTTGCAAAACACACTCGTGCTCCTCGTGGCAGGACAGCAGCAGGATGCCACGCTCAGCCCCCGCCCAGCCCTCCAGTTGGGGCAGCTGGAGGTGGCTGTCCTGGCTCGGGGCATCCCTTGCAGTGACACCCCATGGGACCAGCCTGTAAGAGAGTGCTGGGGGGTGGGGGGGGGGGGGCGCTTCTTTGCCGTTTATAAGAAATAAAGCTGATAAGAGATCATACAAAAAAAAAAATGAAAGCAAAAGGTGAGGAGGCTGCATGCAAAACCAAAGCCACACTTGAAATCACAGGTGTCCTCACGGTAAGGGCTCAGGCCGCCGCTCCCTTCCCCACCTGCCTCCTTCCCTATTTATAATGCACCTGGGGTCTTCAGTCAGGCTGTTTTCTACGCACAGCTCTGTCACGTCCGAGTGTCTGGTGTCAATGCAGTGCTTTAATGTGCAGTGCACGTGCAGGGGGCATGGACACCTTCCCTCTTCCTCCCCACACACACGCTCTTCGCCGCTGCTCTTAGCGGCTCCCCTGAAGCAGCAGCCTTTTGCAGCGTGCCAGGACACAGCCCCTGTGCTGTTTCCCCACGGTCTGTGCCCTCCCTCCTCCTACCAGCCCCATCCTTTCCCTTAGCTAAACCTGCTTTAACTCCCGGCTGCAGCCGCTGCCCGCCCACCTGCCGCAGCTCCCGCTCGCCGCACCATGTGCCACTGTCCTTCCTTCCCTCCCCGCCATGTGCCACCGTCCTTCCTTCCTTCCCTCCCCGCCTCGCTGCTCGCTAAGGACACACTGTCTGCCTCCTCCGCTGCAGTCATGCAGGTCTGGATTACTGTGCACGCTGCTGAAGTCGAGCTCCTGTCGTGACCCAGCGCCCCATAGGAGGAGCAAATGAGCTGAGACGTCAACGCAAAAAATTATAGCCATGCGAGCTATCCCTGCGCTCAGCTGCTTGGAGAGCGCATACATGGCTTGTGTGACAGCAACGGCACACAGAAGCAGCAATGAAATGCAGTTAGCAATACAGCTGGGAGACAGGCAGCGAGGCAGGCACCGGTCCAGTGACTAAAATGATCCTACCGTGAGCCAGCCTGCAGTGCCTCCAAAAGTGGCTGACTACTACACAGGAGCTCGGCTTTCTTTGCAATACTCCAGTTGCCTCCGTGTGACTGCAGTGTGTGCTCTGTTTTGTTTTTGCTTGCCTTTTTGTTGCTTCCCCCCCTCCCCACCCGTCTCCCTCTCTCTCCTCCCGTGTCCTTCTCTCCAGGATGGCGGAAGCGGAGTTGCACAAGGAAAGGCTCCAAGCTATAGCAGTAAGTCAGTTTCATTTTACTTGCTCTTTTGTCCATCGCTGTGGGTTGCAGAGGGAAGGGGGGATTCCAGCGCGGTGGCTGGCAAGCCCCCGGAGAGCCTGGCGTTCGCGAAGTTGTGCGTGGAGCTCCCCATTTGGGAAATGAGTGGTTAAAGTCTGCTTTGCAGGATTTGTTGGAGAAAGAGGGCTCTAAGGAAGAGCGCTGAGCTGACACGTGCAGAAAGAAAAATGTGAATGCACGGTGGCACGCTTAAAAGATTGATGGTGGAGAAGAAAAGAAGGAGTAAGTGGGGAGGAGGGGAGGTTCCAGGAGAAAATCAGTACTCTGCTGAAAAGATATTTTGTCACAGTGGGAGCTTTACCTTAGCTGATTAAGAAGGTAAACAAAATGATCTTCTGCAGGGTGGTTTTACTGCAGAAAATAATTGTGACATTGCTAGTTTTTAGGACAATCCAATACAAATGCTGCCTTATCAAAATTGTGGAATTATTTGATCTACTACTGGAACTGTCAGCTCTATAGCTGAGCACACACTTTCAGACAAATTCCCTGCCGAGTGGCATCCTGGGGGGGGTAAAGTCTAGGCAGGATTACGCCCCATTTTAGTTAAAAATTTGTTTTCACATTTAGTACCATAGTTTGGAGTGAGCCATGGGCTCAGCTGGTGCAAACCTCAGAGGAACGTAGGCAGTGACACCTGGCGAGGACTGGGCCTGGGTGTTTAAAAACCACCATCATCCCCGCACGCAGAAATTGCCAGCTCATCTTCTAGCATGGCACAGACGCCGTCTCAAAAGGCCTGTGTTTCCGTGGGCACTGCCAGTCTGCCAGCCCCACACAGCCTGCCCTTGTTCGAGTGACACCCAGCTCTTCTTCGTCCCCGTGGCTCAGATGTTGATGCAGCTGTGCTGGTCCCAGTCGGATGGCACGGTCCGTGCCGGGGACCGCACACCTGGAGGTCTGAAGGGAAATGACAGAAGACGACAGGGCCCGCATGGGTTTTACGTTCCCTTCCCCGCTTCCCCCAGTGATCAACAGATGCTACGTTTTTACTGTAGCCAGCAGAGATTACAGATTTCCTTTGTAGTAAGTGGAATGGCTGCTGCTGCTGCTACTCCTGCTCCTGCTGCTGCTGTTCCAAGCTGTTTTCTTTAAGTCTGCTATTCCGCTAATAGGTCCGTGGAGATTTAAAATAACCAGATGTAAAACAAATAGATCAGTTTTTTTTTTCTCTAAAATATTTCCTGAAAAAGAGCAAATGGTATCATTTGATGTGGGGGGGTGGATACTATAACCGTTTAATTTTTCAGCCAGCGGAAAGTAGATGCATATTTTTAAGCTGGTTCACAGTTTGCTGTCAGCATAGGCATTGCCAAATCTCCAAATGGAGACACTGGGAACATTGCACTGGAGGCAACCCTTGCCACTGCCTCTGGTTTGGGACTGCTGTACAGCAGAACCATACTGCAGAGCTGCTCCACGCATTGCTGCTGTGCACAGCTCTGAAAAACTTCCATGTCTGCGTTAAAAAAATGGTTTGCATTATTGCTGCTTCTTTTGACTGCTATGTACCAGAACACCAAGCGGCACCCATTTCCACTCCACATGATGTTCTTAAACCTTTCACCAGAATAAATCAGATGCTCTGCTTCTTGGTGCTTTGTATTTCACACCAATGTTGCTATTATAGACATGAAATTTTTCCCTGTTATATTGCAGCTTTTTACAGTAAGTTCATGCTGGTATGAGAGAAGGCCTTCAGAATCTGGGTCTTCATTTTCTATATATGTTTACTTTTCGATTTCTCTTTCTGGCAACTAATAAAAGATAGTATAGTAATGTATGCAGTGAATTAGATTATTGAAAGAATTTTACTTCAGCTTCAAAAATACTCAGCCTTATTTTAACCTTGAATGTAGGTACACGAACTGACTTGTTTGCTTACCCACTCTGCAGAGCAACAGGTCTTCCATGTGAGCTCATTAGGTAACTTTTCTCCTGTGCTTGGGCTGCTGCAAGTGTTTGTCAGAACGCAGACAAGTTTATCTGTAGTGTAAGCTTTTCTTCATCAGGATGAGTGACATGACAAAAGTTAGGTGTCTTCTGCCACCAGTTGGCTAAAATAAGGTCAATACTCAAAACTTGCATGACCTACCTTAGAAGAAGAAAAGGGTGGTATTTAGGTTCAGCTTGGTGTTCCCTTTGTTTTAACAAGCTGCAGCATCTCACTCAGACGAGCAAAACCTAGCGCCATCACTCTTCAGTCAAGCTGGCTGAATGGTAGGCGTGTAGAAAGAACTGTGTTTACCACTGGGACGGCTACACACTGTTGCCTGTATACATGTGCTTGCTTCCATAATCACCAAGCAAATGAGCTTTCCAGGGAGAGAAGCAGAGTAAATTTTAAGTGTGCATCACTGAATATTTAAAGAAATTAAACCAAACATGGAAATATGAGTATTTGTACCAGAGGGCTGATGCCTTTTGAAAAGTTTGATATTGTACTTTGTTACTCTGACTAATCAGTTTTAACATATGCCTCTGGCACAGAGGCAAGAGCCATCAAAAGAGCAAAAAAGGGGTCTAACTGTTAGTGTATTAATCTAAACCTTGATGAACTTGAATTAGCCACTTGTTTTGCCAGCAGCAAGTACTTAGCCTCCCTGTGCATTCATTTTCCATCTGTAAACTGTGAACAATGGGCTTTGCCCTTGTCTCAGAGAGCTGTTAGGGATGCATGCAAGACTGAGGGGAACTTGGATGCTACGCTTTACCAGGGCTAGAAATAGCTAAATAAGCCTTTAAAAAATAGGATGTGTGATTCTAAAGAAAAAAAAAGCTTTAAATGCATAGGGTTTTAAGGCCATTGCACCTGTTTAAGCCGTGATTTTTAGATCTTTCTGTTTCTGAAGCTCCTAAAATTCACAGGTTGACGATAGCAAGACTCAGAGCACTGTGGCGGTCTGGTTTGCAAGGTGCAGAGATGTGAGCCAGCTACTGAAAAGTAACTCTAGTTATTTCTGCTTGGGAGGAAAACACAAAGTCTATGTCCTGGGGAAGTCCTATGACAGCTGGGAGTGGTTGGTTTTCTGACCCTTCCTTGAGCAGATGTCACTTCGCGTCTCCCCACTTGGGTACTATGTGTGCAGCAGGCAGATACTGGTAAATCCTGTCATGCCATACTGCTCACAACATCTGTTTGAGCCCGACCTTAAATCACAGCCACAGTGATCTGCTCCTCCACCGCTGACAGAGTCGAGCAGTGCCCATTCTGAGCGCTGCAGGAAGATGCTTTACAGGATGCAAACAAAAGGTTAAAAGAGGAGGATGGAAGCCATCTTCTCTATTCTCTCTGAGCTTGTTCCTAGAACACACTTCAGCGCCTGTGCCTGCTCCCTTCCTGAAGAGGGGCAGTGGGTAAAATTTTGAGTGAAAAAGGAAACATTTTTGTGGCTTTAAAAAATACGCCTGCTATGAGTTGCTCAGAAGTTTGGAATGCAAATAGTCCCAGAGGAAGCAGATTCAGTGGCCAGGGGACAGGTGAGCTAAGTTAATTTATCGCATTTTGGATAAATAAACTGTGTGGCTCCACAATTCATTATATGGGCCCCTTCTCTATGACTGCAGACATCACCTTCAGGTAGTAATCTAAACATGGGCAAGCATTTATGAAAAGTAAATATTTTCCATCACTTACCTAGTAGTCATAAAGCTGGGAAGTGGGGGCATGGAGTATGTATCGGTGCATCTGGGGTACAAATGCACACGTGACACAGTGAATATGTGTCACCTATATATCAGGTGAATTAAAAACAATCATTGAGGGACAGCACTGAGGAGAAATCATCCACTAGAGCAATAACCAGTGCAGGAGCTGGAGAGGGTGTTCAGGTTGAGGAGACATGCAGCCTAGAGATGCAAATGGGAAGATACTAAAATACTCTGATTTCCTAGTAAGTAAAAACAACAGTAATGCTAGTTACCAGTTTCTCTATGAGATTATGAGTTTTCTGAGCTGGATCTAACATTACTTAAATGTCATAAGGTGTTTGACTTAGTATGGCAAGACACTGCTGTTTAAAAATAGTCCCCCCTGTATCAGCTGAGTATGCCTTAGATGGATTAAGGACCGGCTAACTGACAGGTCTCAAAAAGTTGCTGTTGATGAAGGAGATATTGCTGAACACAGCCTTGTTCCTTGGCTGCAAAGACAGGGGAGAGCTTACAGGAAGCACCTTTTCAAGGCTTGAAGGTGTTCTCTGCTGGTACTTTGATGTAAATGCAAAATCAGTGCCCATGTAACATGAAGAGTGGTGGAGGAGTAAATACAACGACAAGCAGCAGTCTTGCAGAGCAAGTTGGGTTATTCGGTAAATGGGGTCCTCCATGTAAAGAAGTTCTTCGCACCAATACGCAGCTGGTGTGAAGACAGGCCGATGCAGGGCCACGCATCCAGATAGAAGGGAGTACAGGCCAGCACCACAGAAGAGGGCTCTGCGGTCTGATCAATGCTGCCTCCTGCAAGGCACTAGAACCAGTGTGGGAAGTAATTCAGTAGGGTTGAGGAGGGGATCCTTGTCTGCACAGCAGATTAGCTTCACACCAGTTAAACCTATATGAGGTTAGGCTTTAGAGTCCTCCCAAAAGGGAGGCAGGTGCATATATGTTTACATATAACACTGCATGAACTTTTCAACAGGTATTTGAGACTAGTAATACAATTATCTTTTGGAAAGATAGTACCGGTACAGTTTCAGTATCATAATTGCTGATAATCTAGACAGTCTACATTTCTAGATTGGACACTCAGCAACTGCAGTAAGCATCACGCGGTGTCCATAAATTTCAGAAAATTTATTGACAGAAAATCCAATATCTCTTTTTTTCCCCCATGCACTCATTGTCTCTTAGGCCACAAAATTAAAACTCATGACTAGCAGATCTTGTGCCCGAGGTCATTTTATTGTAACATTCCTCCACAATTTTTGTGAGTCCTTCCAGAGAACATTGTTCATGAAAATTAGAATCTCTGGTGTTAGGAATCACATAGAAAGATGTGGCAAATTAATTTACTCAACAGTTTACTGTTGCTATGATGACTTAATACACTAGTTTCCTATGCCTTCATCAAGGAAGTAATATTTTTGTCCTTGAAGTTAAGCACATGATCAAATCTGTCTGAATTCAGCTGTTTTCAGACCTAAGGCCCACAGAATAAAAGGGCTGAAAGATATGAAAGGAGTAAGCAGCCTGGTACGTTTCTGCTTGGAAAATAGGTGTGAGAGGAATCTGCAGAAGTCTACAAGGTCGTGCATGTTGTAGAGAAAGAGGATAAGGAAATACTACTCATACTTTTTGCCACAAGAACTAGTAGGTGTCTAAAGAGGGTAGCAGCTGCGAAAAAACCAAATCCAAAGAGATCTTCTTCCCTAAATGAGTTGTTAAGCTGTAGAGCCCCTATTTCCAGGATGTGGTGGATGCTCAGAGTGCACCTGAGCCTGAGGAGAACCCAGGCATGCTCATGCAAGTGGAATCCAGGTAGGATTTTTTCATTTGATAGAAGTAATTTCTGAGTTGCGAATTGCTAGAGCCTGGCAGGGAAGTTTTACATGTATTTGTCATGCTCCTGAGGTCTTCTGCTTTACGCACTGTGCTAGAATGGGGCATGGGTTAGATGATCTGACACCACTCTGTGTACTCAAACACATTCCTGGAATAACCATGTCACGAGTTTTGGGACGAAAGAAAGTCCCCTTCACAATTCATCGTGAAGCAATAAATATTACTGCTATGTAGTTTATCCAATTTTTACATTCCCATTTTTCTCTTATTATCCTATTTGCAGTTGTATTTACAGCTCTGATTAATCACAACCATTCCTGTGCCATCTTGTTCCTCATCAGACCAAATGTCCAAGTACCTGAAATAGAAAATTCTCCTGTAGCTGTAGCTGTCCTTGTTTTATATTTTGAGCTGAAAAAACTTGAGGGCTAGTGAGATCTTAACAGATTTCCGAAGTACTCTATGGTGAGGAAGACGACCTGGTGGGGTTAGGAGGAGTCTGTATCCTGCTGCACATATTTCCGGGAATGGGTTTAGTATGTGTAACCTAGAGATTGTCACAGACTAAATCTAAATGAGGTCTATATTGTGAGCATGATATGAACCTGTGAGGTTCCCATGAACCTCAGTGGCAAACAGCTGTGGGAGAGGAAGTATTATGCTTGCATCTGCTATAAAGGATGAAGAGAGGTTTCCCTGCAGCACTGCCCTGGACTGCAGCAATATCATGAGTCAGCTTTAAGGCAGACCTTGCACACAGAAACCTGTGCGAGCACAGATGTATCTTGTCTTGGCTTCTGGAGCATAGAAAATACTGAGAGTTCATGCGCCGTGTAAGTAATGTTATGGCCTTTCCCCTTTCTAAGCCAAAAGCCAAAGAAAAACGTCTTTAATGTCTGAAAACTAAAATTACTGTCTCAAGTTTTTTCTGTATTGTTGCTTTAGGAATCTTTACGTGACAGCAAAAGAAGCAGAAATATGATGAAAAATATTGCTGTCAAGGTATCAGCGAAAACTAGGAACAAATAGAAACCAGAAACCAGCTTGCTCTTGAGAAATTTCTAGACAGTCTCCAGACTTACCCAAACTCAACTGTTTAAATTTAGAATTGTTTCCACAGCACATTCCTAGCCCTTAACGCATCAGCAACATCTCTTGAGCGCAGACAAGGAGCCGAGATCCTGGATTTCATTTTGTGCCTTTCAAACTATATTTTGCAAAATAAATTGAAAATGGGTGAAAATTTTTTTGTGATTTTGTTGCTGGTGTTGTGAAATCTCTGCTAAAGTGAAATAGTTGTGAAAGACTTACATTTTTGGAAACGATTGAAGAGCCCTGTCCTTGAGTGTGTAACTTTAAGGACAGATGCTGCACACTGTGGTGGCAGTGGGGTAGATGTTCCTGTGAAGTCAGAGGTGAGACTTTGGGATTTACACGCTGTGCTAAAAGTGATAGATAGCTAGGTAGCTGGGATGAGGGTGGGATGGGGCTGGAATGGGGTGCATGATGATGCTCCATCTCTCCTTGAGCACTCTTGCTCTTCCAGGAATCACTCTTAGTATCTTAAGTCTTTGCCTGTTTTACAAATACTGTTTTATTCTTGTACAGAATGAAGTGTGTTTTTTCATCACCTGAATCCTTGCAAAGTACAGTCAGCAGCAAGATGGTTGGTCTGCAGCATGTATTTGGCAAAGCACTGGACTGCGCATGCATAGTAAATTATGAGGACTCACATCAGTAATATTTATCTTCTGAGCCACTTTGTGAGTGCATCCCAAGGAACTTTGCAGAGACTTCAGTGTGTTTGTTTATCAATGGGGCAAATGAAGCTTGGGCAAGGCATTTGTTTGCCTGTTTCGCCAGCAAACGCAGAAAAGCAACGATTTCAGTCCTGTGGTCCCTTGTTTTGGTAGGATGGTGTTGAAATATGACCTTAAACCTTGCCTTCACTTGAATGGCACATGAGCATGTGCTGAGTCTGCGTGTCTGAGGCACTGTTCAAACTGAGGATGCCTTTCAGAAGCAGGACTTGGGAGTGCAGCGATGCTACACCTGCTTCTGGTCCTAATTTCCCTCGCATAGAAAAGTCTTTTCTGTTGCACATTCTGATCTGAGAAAGCCATGTGCTTGCAAGGGTTAACATCATCTGACAAGTCCAGTGGCAGTGAAATGGGTATGGCCTTTTGGCAGTTGCACCCCAGACCTGTGTAGCTCTTGACACACAGATGCTTTTTGTTACTTAGCTGACTTGCAGCGAGGTTAGGCGCTGGAGGCGTGTAAAGCGTTCTTCCTCTTTGCCAGTAAAAATAAATGCTCTCTGTGCACAAAAAAAGGCCAACGACCAATGCAATTTGGGGAGCTCTTTTTGGAATGAGACAGACCTGCTCTCATCTACAAGTTGCTGCCCTTTTCAGACAGCACAGAGCTCAAGCTGTTGATTTAGGCGGTGCTCTGATTATTTAAATATGAGCTGCCAGCATCATTTGTCAGGATCCACAGACAACAGTTAGCAGGGTGGGACTCAGCCTCTCTGCAATGACTAATAATAGCAGCCACTGACAGTCGGCTAAAGATTTGGGACAGCGGAGGTGTGCTCAGATTTTAAAAAATGCTTACCTTGAAAGAAAGCCCTCAGCTTACCAGCAGAGAGCTAAATAAAAGGTGCTTTCCAGACTTCTGGGGACATGTCATTGTCAGCTCCTGTGCTTCAGCCATGTTCTTTTGCCATGCAGAGTTATAAGCAGCACTGCAGTAGAAGGGAGTAACCTGGGCAGGTGATGGCTAACGAGTACCTATTAAGAGGTTGAAAATCGCAGACAGAGATTAGAAGCCAGATTGCTTTGTAATTTATTGCTGCGGAGGAAGAGTTTAGCAGCCGGTAATGCTTGCTGCAGAGAGTCACGCAGCTGTAGTCACTTTATGGCAGCAGCAGGAGTGAGTGCAGAGCTGAGATTACTCGGGAGCGGGTAGCAGTGCTAAATGCAAGCGCCAAGATATTAACCAGCTGAGCGCCGTGCGCTGCAGTGCCAGCTTCAGAATGACTGGTTGTTCCCAGTGGGCTTCCCAGAGGGAAAGGGGTTGGACTCCACGCACACACAGATGCACTTGTTAGCCTCTCATGGAACAGGCCTGCACTGCACCATGTGTCAGGTCCTTGGACAAACTCCCGCTGACATCCGTGGGTTTTTAAAGGATCTCTAGTCATCCAACTGTTTCCCGTTTGGAGCATAAAGCAAGCATTTGGCATCCAAGGTGTCACTAAATTTATGATAACTGCAGCACAGGGGACTGGATTGTCTCGTATACTGGCTTTGGTACAAAATAACTATCTTGGATATGTTGTCAAGTTCTGTCAGCTCTGTGCAGACACTATAGTGTTTGGGAGTTAATCTCTTACCTATTTTCAATTCCTACCAACATTGACATAAAAAATAAGTCTCAGTTGTTAATCATGTATTTGTTCTTAATAAATATGACCATATGCAAGCACTTGCTACGCTTTAGAAAAGGAGGCTCCAGTAGAAGGCTGATTCATTTGCCAGCATTTTAAGCTACATCTTTAAAATCACTCCTTGTGGTAAGGATAGTTGCTGAATTAGAAATGTGCATAAATTGCTTCCAGCATCATGGTGAATTTAGTAGATTGATCTGGTTAAAGAAGTAACTTCTAACCAGCCAGCAAAAATAAATTCCAGTTTTTGTAAAATGAAATAAAGAACAGTCTAAACATGACATCTTTAAGAACTGTGTACCTGTATCAGTAAAGACACTGAGAAATATCAGCAAAATTTACACTTGTTATTGCTCAAGTTTCAAAGAGTACAAAATTCAGACTGAAATCCATATAGGATAGCTGAAACTCATCTGTGAAACAGACACCTGTTCATACTTTTTGTGCTTTTCATTATCTGCTTCCTGATCTCCAAAGAAAATGTAATAGAATGTAAGTTGTTTGTAACCATTTTTGTCTTTGTCATGTGTGACATCACATACAATGCTAATCAAAGTTTTTGATGAGATTGATGTGACACTGAGCAGTGAAGACCTCTTCCTCTATGGATTTCTCAGTAATTCAGAGGACTGAATGTCCCACAGAGGACTTGTTCCAGAATCAATAAAGTTTCCAATATAGACAACTCTTTACATTAATGATGGGTTTTTTCCTGGGTTTTAAGACTGTATAATAATTCATAGTTAGGGAGACAAGGTGTCTTTTAAAGATTATTCCACTGCTAAGAAGGAGGGGATGGATGATGCTGTTGAACTGGAGAGAGCTGGTAGGAGTTTTCTGCCACAAATCTCAGGGCACTGGGAAGAATTCCCCTCTGCATTTGGCCCCTGTCTCTTGGGAGAGCGCTGCACCATCCTTCCGTGCCTGACAACTCACAGACTACGAAAGCAGTCCTGAAAAGCAGATGTAAGGAAACAAGACTGGTATGGTCCAAGTACCTACAACTCCAGTTTCTACTTCACGTTGGTCTGTGACATTGTAGGGCAAACCACTGTCCTTGCTACGACGCGTAAGAGAACGGAAGTAGTATTTGGTCTCTGTGACTTTGAAAACACATATTCCTTGATAAAATAAATTCAGTTTGCATTGATGTGAATAACATTGACCATGTGATTCTGGGCAAGTCATAGGTGGCTATTTGCAAGGCGGTAAGGTCCAATAAGAGCAGGTGGCCCTGGTTATATATTGTCACTATCTGTATGGATTGCAGAGTGGTTTAACCAAGCTCCATCCATGTGCCACTGAAGGCAGAAGCAGTATCAGGTTGTGTGCTTGCCCGAGCTGCTGTGACACTGGTGTCCTCACCGACCAAGTAAACACACCTGCAGGGCTTGTTGCACGGTTCACCCGTTTGGCTGCAAGTGGCACACTGAGCTGGAGGAGGCTGCAGTGAGAAGTAGGTAGACCTGGTTTCTCATTGGCATTGTTGTGTTGGTCACATCTCTGTCTAGGGGAAGCTAACAGGCGCAGGTGTCTGGAGAACTGAAGCAAGAATACATATACTAGCGATCAGCTGTCACAGTGGTAACCTGTACCAAAAAGTGTCCAGTCTGGGTGTGACCTTGTTCCAGTTCCAGACAACATTTGATAAACCTGGATCAGATAATGTAGCACAATCACTGTACCTGTAACCTGTGTTTTGCTGGAAGGGGCTGTGAACACACATGAAAAAAAGAGTTTAAAATAGACTGGCAGGTTACTAGTCTTTTTCACATGGTATCTTCAAAACAAAAAGACTCTTAACACCTAGTGTTAATCAGTTGCTGGATAGCAGCTCTGAAGAAAAGATGAGAGGATTATAGTGGGTAATTCTGTCTGAACATGAGGAACAACTTCTTCACTCCGAGGGTGAAGGAGCACTGGAACAGGCTGCCCAGGGAGGTGGTGGAGTCTCCTTCTCTGGAGATATTCAAGACCCGTCTGGACAAGGTCCTCTGCAGCCTGCTGCAGGTGATCCTGCTTCGGCGGGAGGGTTGGACTAGATGACCCACAGAGGTCCCGTCCAACCCCTACCATTCTGTGATTCTGTGATTCTGTGACTCTGTGATTCTGTGATTCTGTGATTCTGTGATTCTGTGATTCTGTGATTCTGTAATTCGGTGAATGTTATTCAGCAATCTCATCCATCATGGAAAAGGCAAACAGCCTGGTATAGATAGACAAGAATGCTGCCTATAAGGCACATGAAATTGTACCCTGGTCAGACCCGTGCTGAATGATAGTCACCAAGAAAGACATGGGCCAAAAGCGGAAGAGTCCATGAGAGCCAGGAGTCATCAGATGTGGAGGAAAATGACTTCTGAAGGAAGACAGAAGAAGTCAGAATTGTCTCGCCTAGTGAAGAAAATACTGAGGTTCAGCTGATCTTATTTAAGGGTAGGAAAATCTCTCCATGTTCCTCTGAGGGTGGATCATCAGTATTTTTACTTGCGCTCATATGTTGCTCAATCACCTGGTGATAAGTATCTTACGTATAAACGGTTCTTCTGCAGCCAGTCAGTTTTCTTGTAATGCCAAGCACAATGCTTCCCGGAGACTTGGCAGTCAACATATGGATGCTTGGACACCCGGGAGAACAGTTCAGTCCAACCACAGTGAAAGAAGACTGAAGCTGGCTAGGTTTATTTTGGATTTTGGATAGGCTAAGTGAGTGGGTAGTCAGTCACAGGAGTTTAGATATGTTAGGTAACATGTTCACATCAAAGTACATAAAATTAGCTCTTTTGTTGGATTAGATCACCAGTACCTGTACTATTCTCCTGCAGGAGGACCCTGTCCTGCTCCTCACCAAGTTATTAGGAATTTTGCTGCTGGTTTCTGTGGTGATCAGGAACAGACCCATACTCTCCCCATGAGTGCTCACGCTATTTCTGACTCTTTATCATCACAAAAATCAACAGATATGTGCCAGATCACATGTCTTAATCAGACTTTTCAGGACAACCAGTTATAAGGCTGAGGGTAAATAAAGTGACTTAAGTGACATAGACAGTGGGATTGAGTGCACCCTCGGCAAGTTTGCAGATGACACCAAGCTGTGTGGTGCACTTGACTTGCCCAAGGGACAGGATGTCATCCAGAGGGACCTGGACAAGCTCGAGAAGTGGGCCTGTGTGAACCTCAGAAGGTTCAACAAGGCCAAGTGCAGGGTCCTGCAGCTGGTTTGGGGTAACCCCTAGTACCAATATGGGCTGGGCGATGAAGGCATTGAGAGCATCCCTGCTGAGAAGGACTTGGGGGTACTGGTGGGTGAAAAGCTGGAGATGAGCTGTCAATGTGGGCTCACAGCCCAGAAGGCCAACCATCTCCTGGGCTGCATCAAGAGAAACATGGCCAGCAGGTCGAGGGATGGGATTCTTCCCCTTTGCTCCGCTCTGTTGAGACCCCACCTGGAGTCCTGCATCCAGCTCTGGAGCCCTCAGTACAGGAAAGACATGGACCTGTTGGAGTGTGTCCAGAGGAGGGCCACAAAGGTGATCCAAGGGCTGGAACAACTCTCCTGTGAATAAAGGCTGAGCGAGTTGGAGCTTTTCAGCCTGGAGAAGAGAAGGCTGCAGGGAGACTTTACTGCAGCCTTTCAGTCCTTAAAGGGGGCTTATAAGAAAGACAGGCTTTTTAGCAGGACCTGTTGTGATCGGGCAAGGGATAATGGTTTTAAACTAAAAGAGGGTAGATTTAGACTGGATATAAGGAAGAAAATTTTTATGGTGAGGGCAGTGAAACACTGGAACAGGTTGCCCAGAGAGGTGGTAGATGCCCCATCCCTGGAAACATTCAAGGTCAAGTTGGATGGGGCTCTGAGCAATTTGATCTAGTTGAAGATGTCCCTACTCATTGCAGGAGGGTTGGACTAGATGACCTCTAAAGGTCCCTTCCAACCCAAGCTATTCTATGTTTCTATAATTCTATGATAAAGTGGGATTCACCATTCCTCTAAACGTGAGAGGTGCACGCTTTGCCACTTGTCACATACTCTTATGCCTAGTACAGAGGCACAGTTAGAAAGTGGCTAAACTCACCTCCTGAAAGTTCAAACTTTTATGTAAAAGAATGACTAGATTTTAAATACCACATATTCTTTTTCAACCACAGGAGATAGCCAGTTTTGAGAACCTGGGTCTTTTAACAGCCGCTGCCCTTGACTTCTTGTCCTGTATGTTACCAGGAGTCCAGATATTTAATAACCTTTGCTGCAATCAGCTTCCCATGATTTACCTGTGCTTATAAGGAAGTGCTTTTTCAGTTGAATTGTCCTTCGAACAGAAGGTTTTTCTCTTGCTATAAATGTTACCAACAGGAAAAAAAAAGATAGTAACAACCTTATTTTCTCAGTAAGAGGAACGGATGAAAAAAAGGAAAAAGCAAAAAAAGGGGAGGTATTTTCAGTTCCAGGGAAATCACGTTTGTGGTTTCTTTGTTGATCCTGGAAGGTGTGAAACTGTGAAGGCTTAGCAAGCTGAAATTTCCCTAATGCTCTACCCTAAAATCAAAGGGGATGAGACCCCCATATCAAGACAATACTGTCATTGAATTTTGTTGATTTTCATTTTGTCCAGCCTAACTTTTTTTTTTAATTGTCTTTGCATACCAATGTAAAACTTTGCACTGAAACTTTGGAGCAGATCCTTAGGATATAGCTGGAGCCTGGAGAACAAATCACACATGATCTGCAGGGCAAATGAATTGTCAAAGGCCCCTAGACAGCTCAATGTCAGGCAAGTGATTTCCTTGTGGCTGCTTTTGACCTGCATGTGCAGAAAGCCTTTCAGCTTGCATTAAGGTAAGGCAACAGGTGCTCAGAATATAGCACGGCCTGACAGATTTATCATTCTCTGTTTCTGTGTTTTAAGACAGTTCCCATCATATTTAAGAAACTGATCACAGAACGCTTTCACTGCTGATGCGCCGTTAGTAATGCACTCCACTTCAAGCAGTTTCTCCTTTTTTAGCAGAATATTTTGACTTAATAAAACCCCCCTGAAACCATGAACAATGAACAATTGGTTTGCTTGTGGATACATTGCTGAAGCATTATATGTTTCCATGTGACATCCAGAATTGCAAATGTTGAGTTCTTACTAAAGTGGAAGGGTGGCAAAGCTGGTGACAACTTTTTGTGTTGTTGTAGCAGAAATTACCTCCTCAGTTTTAAACTGTTGCAATTGTCGTGTTAGCCTGTGATTAAACAACTTTGTCTTTTTAAACCAATTTTCCTCCCCTTGAAAAGCAAAATGGAAAAATGTTTTGGCTATTTGAGAAATGTCAATAGTGGTTTTGGTTGGTCCAAGAGTTGGGATTTTTTTATTCTCCAGTGCATCACTTTCTGAGAAGTGACTGCGTAAATGGCATGCAGCAATTCAAGTTGCATTGTCTTTCAAAGGTTACCATAGTGTATTCCATCTACAAAATGTTGGAAATGTTTTCCTTCCTTGGCTAAAAGGCACCAAAAGAATAACTGCGATCTTTCAGGGCATGTCTATATCGTACACTGAAGTACCTACATCTGCACAAAGATGCACATCTGGCCTTGGAGTCTGCTAGGTATCCGAAACAAGTCCTTATTGTGGCAAATCAGATGTTTATTAAAATAGATATACAACAGATATCAAAGATAATGGAAGCAAGCTGATAACTTGCTCCAAGTTCAGCACAGTTAGGATGAGCACAGCTGCCTCTGTATAGTGCTGTGGTGTATGGCATCCATTAACTCCTCATCTGACTCAGAAATACATGCCAAAGAGCCTTACTCAGTAAACTCCGCATGAAGCCTAAACTTCTGTTTCAGAAAGCAGGCAATGCAGTAGTATTCTCCTTAGTGTCCTTATTCAGACATTTTTTTCCAAATAATCACCATCACAAACTTTAATACTTTTTGTATTTTCAGTTGCTCTGATGATGACTAGCTATCTCCCCACTTTTTTCCTGACACATGAGTAAAAGCAAGATTGTCAAAACTATCCACTGACTCTGAACACTCAGCATGAGGCATTTTCAAAGCCTGCACTTTTCAGAACATAGGTTGTTGCTCCATATATCCAGAGCACCTCTCGTGTTGATGTGAAAGACGTTGTGAAACTTCAGCACATCTGACTTTCGCATCTCCTAGACATCCAAAACAAATCTGTGTTGTGGCAAATCAAGTGTTTATTGAAATGCTTTAGCCTGAAGAGACTTAGAGCATTTTATAGGGGAAAAATAATTTCTTCTGAGGCAGCTGATCAGTTTCCAAAATGGCAAATTGAAGAACAGCACACAGTTTGTGATGGGGGAAAATTGTACCTACTTACCCTTTTAACACTGATTGCATCATTGGTCTTTGTGCTTTGAAAATACAATCAATCAATATTCATTTGTTTGTTTTTTGCCGTGAAACATGGATAAAAGGAAGGAGAGAAATCAAACTTATTCAGTAGTAAGGAATACAGGACATGCCTTTGGAGACCACAACATTGGTCATGTGATAGAAAGCACAAACACCCCCTCTATAGCAGATTTGGTCTCAGTTTTGTCACTGGGTCATACTATAGGACAATTCATGCCTCTTAAAATTGCATCACCATCCTTCCCTAAAAAATGAAGATTGTGATACTTACTGTTGCACAGGAACAGTGTGAAAACCATCTATGAAAAGTCTAAATGGTGCTTTGAAGATGAGACTTCAGGTACAAGTGCTTCCCAGAGCTTTATTATTCTGTGTCCAGCAGTTGCAGTTAAAGAAACTTGATGCTACAAGGGAAGCAAAGGAAACCCCGTTATGCACCTCCTGAGTAGTTTCAGGGCAGTTTGCTTTTTGTTCTAGCAATGGAGAAGATGAAGCTATTGCTCACTACTGGCATTAGAGCAGCACCAGCTGAGATCACAGAATCACAGAATGGTAGGGGTTGGAAGGGACCTCTGTGGGTCATCTAGTCCAACCCTCCTGCCAAAGCAGGGTCGAATCCAGGCCTTTGTGCTAGCACAACAGCAAACGAGTGCCCAATGTCAGCCTCCAACAGAGCAGACACCAAGGAAGATGATAAATGAGCACAGAAAGGTGAACTCATTTACCTGAGGACATTCAACAAACTGAATCATGTAGGTATCTCTTTTGACTACGACATTGGCTGGCTACACACTGAACCCCACTGCTCATATCCATATTAACTGCTCTGGGCAGAGATTCCCACCCTGCAACAAAACCCACAGTTCGCTGAACTGCTTCTGTTACAGGTGCAGAAAGACCCTGTGTGAGCATAGTCTTACCTTCCTTCTTCCCTGCAGGATGCTCTGACCCTTTGGTGGCCCAAGCTCTCCACCACCTCCAAAAGCCATGCCAGTGAGGCCTTCAGCAGACCATCTCCTGTAGAGCTTTCATGCATCTGGGTTAGCTGGCGTCAGTAGACGTGTGCTGCAGTGCTGAGCCTCAGAAGTGTTGCATATGTTCTCTGACCACAGTGTATGCCATTAATTAACCCATTGTTTGTCTTTTTTACTGCCTTCTGCGTGCAAGCATCCTTACCAATAATGCACTGTCAGGCATCCTTCAGAGGTGTCTCAGCACCAGAATTTGCTTTGAACCTCCACGTGCTGACTCCAGGACAGAGCATCTGAAGCCAGGGAAGGAACCTGGCCAGCCCTGGTGACCTGGCAGTTCTCACTTTTGCTTATGATTATGATCACTGTTATTGATTGCCTGGTCTAATTTGGAGTGTACAGGGGCATGTTTTGTAAGTACCTTTGCAATGAGGGTCAGAGAGAGTTTAGAAGCTGGTAGGCCGTCCAACAGAATATGTAGTACAGCATTGCCCCTGTGAATACCTCATGCTTCTTTTTTTCTAGGGAAGCAAAACACAAATGTCCCTGCACAGTCTAGCATGACCTAGGGAATAAACAGATTGCATTTCCTTCTCTGCAGCAACATCACCTATGGACATAGCTTGATTTCTCTCCCCTTCTGTTTTAATTCACAGACACATCCAAAAATACTGTCCCTGGGCCAGTAATAGAAAAAATAATTTATACTGTGAGTAAAGAATGGCTTTAGGAAGGACAAGCGTAGATGGAAGTATTTTCAGCTGTACAGAACTGTGCAGTCCAAGTCATTACAAATCACATAACTGTGGCATGTATTTTCAAAACCGTAGCAGTGGAATGGATCATTTTTGCCTCTGCCTTTCAAGCTGTGATTTTGGACAGGTGATGGGAAATTCTGAGTATTTTAAGGCTGTTAAATTCAGAGAGGAAAATCAAAAAGATGACAGTGTTGGCTCCAGTTTCCTAGCATGCCTCTTGGGAAGAAGAGAGACTTTTTCCACCACTACCAGTTATCAGGACTGTCAGCCAGTTAGTTGCTCAAGAAAGATGCATCTTCATGACAAGCGTCGTATTTCAGTAGCATGTATAAGATCTTTGAATACTGGTTGTTCAGCACAGGACTACAGGAAAGATCATTATGGCAGACTTTGACTTGGCAAAAGTTACATAAGATGTATCAGAATAAAAGAACTTTAGGTTGTCGTATTTGGGTGGCAGTCCAGCCCCAGCTTGATGCAGCATAGAAAACACTGAGTAGAAACGTGCAGTGGCCAAAAGATCCCTTACTATGGAAAAACCCATTGTTCAGCACCATGCTGTCTTTCTCTTTAAGGGTTTTCTCCTTCACCTTGATAAAAAAAAAAAAATGAGGAACTTGTATAGGTGCTGTTTCATCCTCGGCATGCACGTATTCACACTTTTTTAGTATCATTGCTTACTGTTTGTCATGTATCTTTTCCTCCCCCACAACCAACCTGGCTTGCAATTTTTTCTGCAGAATGCAAACCCTTGACCAGATTTGCAGAAGAAATCAGCATGCAGTGTACAATAGGAAAGGGTTTTAAAGAAAGATGCACCCTTGAAAACACAAACTCTGCTGTGTGTCCCCCTTACGATTTCTGTGTGCAATGGGCTATATTTTCATAACAGACCTCTAAATGTAGTGAACATGTCTACTATAAACTCCTGGTGGGTGGATCCCATCTGTTTGCCACACAGTAAGAAAGCATTTTAGAAACTTAAAGGAAAAGAAAGTCATAAATGTACCCATCCTTACATCCCTTCCAAGCTTCTCTTTTCCTTATCCTGTTTGATGTCTGTCTATGCAAATGCCAAGCCTGAAATTCAGCTTTTTTCCCAAATCTTGTTTTCATTCAAAACCTAACCTTCATTTTTCTCTTACCAATGTTTGAAACTCTGTCTTTCTGTTTTGCTTTCAAAGAGTTTACATAAGATATATTCTTCTTGTACTTACACGCCAATAACACTTCTTTTTGTGTGTAATCCAGTCTCTTTGGACCACTCTGTTTGTGGACAATCAAATACAAGATACACTTTGGATGAGAACCATCCATAGCACTTACCAGCTAAATCTTTTCTTATATCACACTTTAGAGGAAATCTTTCCACAGGGAAATTCTTGGCAAACTCACTATTATAAATACAGCTTAAATTAGTTCATGGCTGTAGAAAAATGAGAAGGGAGGGGAAGATTTGCAGGAACTACTATTTCTCCACCTTTAGACTGTAAGCCAATGCAAAGGGATTGTGAAAAGGCTTTTAAAAGAGAAAAGCATGCAGATTTGCGCAAGAGTTAAGTTTTAATTTGCATTCAGTCACTTCCTTGGCAACTGTATTGCTTTAAACTTATCATACTTGTTTACTGATGACAGTGTGTTACTGACATCAGCTCAAGTTGATGGCAGAGATATTACCGATTTAGAAAATAAGCTGTCATTTAGTGGAAATGATCTGCCTTTGACAGTTTGATGTACACCGAATTGCCCAGCTGGAGGTGTTCAGTCCTAACTTTGCCACTACTTGGGGGAGCAAAAGGGATCACAAAGAGTCTACAGTGCAATAGAAGAGGGGTGTTCATCCTTGCTAGTTTGCATGGAAGAACATATGTTGGCTCCATAATGAAGTGGATTGTAAAATACAGATAATAAGAAAAAACTACAATGTTTTGCAGTTTATTTTTTGTTAGTTTTTTTATTGTTTTCCACAGTTGGATCATACTTCCACCTTCTTGCATTCATAAGAACTCATAACTTCCTTTTTTATGTGAAAGCTGAGATTCCCATGTAGTCACATAACTCTATAGCTAAGGTTTTAAGAAAAATAGGAGATGTTGTAAAACTTACTATAAAATCACAAGAGTTGGCAAAACAGAGCTAGCCATAATGTTGTTTGATATTCCTCCTGTGTATAGCCCACAGTGACATTCAAGACTTTTACTAGCAGATCTGCAGAGGATTTGTTCTGCTTCTAGCAAGGAGAGGTTTAGTAAAGTATCAGAAACTTGCACTTTGAGAACTAAACTGAGAACAGATGAAAAGATGAAGAGCCTTCTGTTACAACTGACAGAACCCCAACTGAATTACAGCAATGATGGGGGTTACACATGACTAAAGATTACTGTACATCTCCAACATGGAAATCTGAAGTTTTGTCTCCTTGTCTGGGGCTTCTTGGTATTACTGTAGTGCAAATGGTAATACCTGCTACTCATAAGCTTCATTGCCTCAAAGTTATTCAAAATTTTCTTACAAAACTTGTTTGTTTTTGGCATTAAATAAATGGTGACAATAAGTCTGATTTTAAAAATTAGCGGTGCCCTGTTCAGGTAATACAGCTGCACTCTCCTCCTGCTCCCATTTATCATCGCACAGCATGATGAATGCAATCTGCTCTCTCAAAGTATTGATTTAGCTTAACAAAGTATGACCTTACCTGCACTCTGACTTGGAAAACAGCTTTTGTGTACCACATTGCACACAACACTCTTTACCGGGCTCTGCAGGGATGTACCAATGATAAGGAAGAACCAGAGAAATAATGGTTGAAGAGGCTAAGCCTACTTTGTTTGAGAACATATCGCTCACGTAAGAGAGGGAGGTGTTACGGAGGCATTATCTATCTTCAAATTAACACTGCCGTCCTGTGTGTTCCCCTCCCTCACCATAGTTGGGTAGCACTAGGTCTGTAGCATCAAGGTGGTAGGCACACAGTGTTGCAAGATGAGTTTCACAGCATTTGGGGACCATTGAGTAATAAGAGAAACTCACCCTCTTGTGTATGCATTTATATCCAGACCCACAAATGTCTGCTAGCTCTCTGTTCCTACTGGAAACAGTGTGCCCCTAGTACTCAAATCTCCAGCGGGAAGGGAAAGCCTCATTGCTTAAAAGCTAGATAGTTGTTAAGAACTATCCATCACATGGATGTGAGGCAACTGACTGCTCATCTACCCTGGGAATACTCAAGGGACAGCCTAAAAAAGCAAGCCTTTAGCAACGCTTCTCCTGTTCTTCAGGCAGGGTACTAGCACAGAGCCGGGGTGGGCTGCCCCTTCAATGAAAGTGCCAGTGAGCGAGCTTGACTAATGCAAACTGACTCTTGGCTGAGGACTCATGGCATCAACAACCTTTTCTAGCCACCAGTGTGAAATATGAGTATTTGCTGTCATCCCCAGCATAGCATTTCTTCAAGTACCAAAGAGTTTTCCCAAGTTGTAAGTGCTGAGCACAGAGGTGTTGCAGAGCCTGAGGAGCTGTTGCAATGTACTTGCTGGGACCTGGTGCCCAGAAGATGCTTCAGCTGCACTTGCCGCTCTGGTATGTGTTGGAGACTGAGGCGTGGCAGAGCGCAAGAGGTTGCAACATGCAACATACAGTTCAGTGAATTTGACTGTTTGGGGTTATTTCTTTTTGTGCTGATCTAGTTAAGCCACTGCCACTCACAGCTGGCTGACTGGGTTTTAGAAGTCACCACAAGAAAATCTTTATTAGGAACACACAAACAGCAAAGTGATCTACCAGCAAGTGGGAAAGGGATATGTTTCTGTAAAGCAGAATGTATAGAAGATGAGGATTTCTAATTGGGTGGGAAAAAAATTAGCACTATTTGTCCTTTCTAGGAATCTATGGAAAAGTGAATAAATCATTATTTGCAGCTCCTTTTATTATTCATTCCTTTTCAGGAAAAGGCAGTACAATTTATGTGCGTTCTTGAGCTAAAATTTGTGGTCTGGTGACTAGACATTGTAGGAGGGCAAGCATTCCTCTCTCTCCACAGGATTGCAAAGATTCTGACAGATCCTTTAAAAAATAAAACTGAAAGTCTATATCCAAAAAGTAAAAGCTCATCTTTCCTTTCAATTAGATGAAATCTTTCACTGTTAAAAAAATCTTTTTATTTCTGATTAATATTTGGTTAGACATTGTGACAATATGAAGTGCAAACATGGCTTGTGGAATAGCCTAATAGTAAAAATTTTAAATTTAACTCCTGCAGTGGCCTCCACTTGAGTCATACTGTGTGGTCATTGATTGTCAGTCAACTTATAAGACGGGCACATAGCTAATTTCCCTGCTGTGCAAGTACCATATGATGAAACACAGAACTGGGTTTGTGGGCTGCATGTCACCCACAGGTCAGTTTGTTTTGTAGGTCTGCTGTGGCAGGTCTCCCCTAAGGGGAACACAGACTCTAAAACAGACCATAAAAGCAGTGTAATACCAGCTCAATGAGACCCATCAGGTCTGGTGAGGTAATGGCCAGCCATGAGTGATGGTTCAGTATGCAACAGAAATCCCATAATGTCCAGTGCTTTGTATGCAGGTGACATTGTGGGTCGGAAACCGTCACTTTATAAAGAAATATTTCTTTCCTCTTAGACAGGAACTGAAAACTTTTAAGAAAGCATTTCAGGCAGGTTAGAGAATCCAACCTTTTATGAATCCCGTAATGAAGATAAAATTTGTTTAAGCATGAATTTTTAATAGGATTAGACTGGAATGGCAATGGAGGAAAACTTAATTATTTTAAATCTGTAGTATTCACTAAAAAAATAGCAAACATGCCATTTTACAGTATCCAGGGAAATGACGTATGCAAATGTACTTAGAGGATCTCATCTTCATTTTGGCTAGCCAGAACCTGTGTGGTGTATGCCCCAGGCACCTCTGCTGCGAGGGTTGTTGACATGCATGCTGCCAGTCTGTGGCCACCAGCTCGTTTGAGAAGACTTCTGCAAGGAACTGGGATCAGGCACCTATTAGCTCACCTGCTGTTGTTTTCTCATCATCACAGGGGTTGGTTGAATACGCTGTTCAAACACTTAAAAGGGACAGTGAAGGGGCAAAACAGCCAGTCCCTACAATACCCCTTTCATACACTGGAAAGCATTGCTATGGACAGGAAGTAAGTGTGCGGTAAAGGAGCTCCAGTATTTCTTAGATATTGATTGAAGATCATATATTCTGTGCTCAGATTGCACTGTAGAAGAGTTAAATTTTTGAAAAAATAATAATTAGCAAAACTTAATGCAAGCCTTTAAGATGTTTGTAGCTGAACCAAAATGGAGAAAATTCTTATACAAAAATGGTGAGCTCAGCAGTGTGCTTGGCTGAACACAAGGACATTAGGATTGGATTAGGATTCAGAAATACCTTGTGCATTAGTCCGTTTATGCGAATGCAACTAAGGTGTGTAGGGGCAGAGGCATGGAGTCAGGTGCTGTGGATCCCACTGCAGCCCTGAGAAGGTAACAACACCGAGACGCTGGACTGTGGTTTGGTAGATGCTCCTCAGTCGGTGGAGCAGAGAACCTGTTTCCTCCATTTGAGCCAGTCTGGCTGGTTTTGCACTGAAGCAGATGCCTCAAAGCAGAAACATTACTGCAGAGCAATGTAGCTTCTGGCAAGAAGGCAGTTACATGCAACTGGAGAGCAGTAATTTCTTGCAACAGTGAAGTCCTTTGGAAAGCAAATATGTGCCTGTGCCTTCATTTGCACTGAGATGCATGTCCTAAGTGGCTGTTGCTTTGAAAGGTGAGAACTGAGGTCCCCAGGCATATGAGTCCTATGCAAAATATATATGGAAAGTTCTGCATTTATTGCATGAAGATTTATGAATATTTCTGAAACTTTAAAAATGAGATTTTTTGATAGATAACATTTGTTCCTAGATGACAAACTAGAAAGACAAAATAGACATGACAAGCATGATAACTATAAAGGGAAGAAGTATTTTCTTTTGTTGCTCTGGGGATGCTATCAATATCTCTGTGTATAAAATGCAGTTCAAATGGTTGTTAGAAGATGAGTGCATTCACCATCACTCTTTATGAATACCTTTACCCAACATAAAGTGAAGAATCCCCCAATTAACAAAACTTAGCAAGAGAAAAGGAGGTGGACAGATTCAAGTGTTGGTTTGACTGGGAACATCTGGAAAAAAGAAGATAATGTTCCACAGACTTCTCTTTTCATTGACTACTGGAAATTGACTGCACTTGGGTCGGGGCAACCCCTGCTATCAACAGAGGCTGGGGGATGAGGGGATTGAGAGCAGCCCTGCCGAGAAGGACTTGGGGGTGCTGGTGGGTGAAAAGCTGGACGTGAACCACTAATGAGCGCTCACAGCCCAGAAGGCCAACCATGCCCTGGGCTGCATCCCCAACAGTGTGTCCAGCAGGGCGAGGGAGGGGATTCTGCCTCTCTGCTCCACTCTGGTGAGACCCCATCCGAAGTCCTGTGTCCAGCTCTGGAGCCCTCAGCACAGGACAGACCTGGAGCTGTTGGAGCGGGGCCAGAGGAAGCCACAAAGGTGATCTGAGGGCTGGAGCACCTCTGCTGTGAGTAAAGGCTGAAAGAGTTGGGGCTGTTCAGCCTGGAGAAGAGAAGACTGCGGGGAGACCTTACTGCAGTCTTCTAGTACCTGAGCCTGGCCCATAGGAAAGATGGGGAAAATATTTTCAGCAGGGCTGGTTGCGATAGGACAAGGAGCAATGCCTTAAAACTAAGTAGCAAAAAGAGCTTTGTAGTTACCATTTTTTATCTGGAAATGTGTTTCGTGCACAAGTAGGTGTTAGAGAGCTTCTTTGCATTAAATCCCTGCAAAAACTGTTGGTTTTGTCAGCCTAGGGGGTAATTCAAGCCGTTCTGCTTCCACATGAGTATCCCTAATGCCACTATCTGTAATGTCCATCCATTTCCCTTATGCAGAAACCTCCAGGTCTGCATCAGTTAGATTCCTAGACACACAGAAATTAAGTCAAAGAAATCTCATTATATGTTTTCATTTGTGAAGCAACTGAAAATAAACGGGATTTTTATCATTCCAGAATCAATTAATTTAGTTTAAAAGGTCTGTTTTCAGGGAAGTCTCCAAGTCTGCTTGTCGTGGAAATATCAGGGTCTACCTGCAAAGTTTTGCTATCGTGTGTTGCGCTGCACACACAGCAGTAGTGGGGGAAAGGCACAGAGGAAAAAAAGCCTCGTCTTTTAAGAATGTAACTTGCTAGCACATATATAACTTCTTCCTGTTGGAAGATTAACCAAATATTTCCCTAATGAGCTTAGTGGGGCATAGAGATGGCTATCCTGCCTTCAGAAGATATCAGAAAGCAAGTGTTTATATCTTTGGAGTCAGACGTGAACTTCCCTTGGCACTACAAAGCACTGAGTTAGATTTGGGGTTGTGCCACGTCTCCGGCACAAGCCCGTGACAGTGACCTGGGAGTCACTTGTCCCTCCAGGCCCTCTCAGCAGAGATGGCAATGGCTCAGCTGCCTTAAGGAAACCCCTGGTTGACCTTAATGTGGAGAATGAATGTTCCTCGGAGTAAACAGTTTGCAAAAGGAGGCTGCTAATAGCAAAATCTCAAAGGCTCTTGCACAACTTCAGAAGGAGGAAGCTGGTGCTTTTGACTTTTCCCAGCTTTGAGTCTTCTGGGAGGAATGCAACAAAGGAGCTGTTGACATCTGCGCTCAGAGTGGCTGATGATATACTCCTGGTGGGAAAAAAATTACATTCTTAGGTTTCATAGCTGCACTTTCTGAAGCTTTTTATAGCTGGTAGAATTTGTCTTCTGCGAGTCCAGTTAGAGAGACAACTGTGTCACATCAGGAATAGTGCTAAAGGCTAAATAGCTCAAAGGAGGAGCCTCCAGACTTCATCCTGATGCAAAAGTTTAAAATCCTCAGCTCTTTCTGTTGCAGGAGGAATGATTTTTCTGTTTCAGGAGCAGTTTCTGTTCAATAAATATCATCATCTTTCATCTGTCATCTCAGACAACAGAACACGCTCACAGGGAGCTTGCTTTTGGGTTTGGTGCCCCTGCAATTTCTAGACGATGGCCCCATTTCAAAGAGCATGTAGACACCTATCTCAGTGAGGCCAGAGGGACTCACACAAATATGCAAGAGCTTCCTTAAGTGGGGCAGACAAACAGCAGGGTACTTGTTTTTAAAAGCTTTTGAACACATAATCACCACATCTTATCCTGGCAAATTCTGATTATAATTATAGGAAGGAAGAAATGAAAAACAGAGGCACTGACATGAATGTGTGGGCCAAGAAAAGAGAAAGAGCAAGAGGGGCGAGGATGAAATCGGTGTACAGCCTTCAGGAGGCTCATGCAATTATTCTTCAGGTGGGAAGGGAAGGAGGCGGACATTAAAAAAAGCAGAGAGCCAGGCTTTGCCATCATGAGCTTAAGAAAATGACAGGAAGACCAGGATCAAGACCACCAAAGTCAAGGGGAAGCTTGCCATTATCTCCAGCTTGCTTTGCAGTAGGCTTTAATATCCTCATCTTTGTTTCCAAATCCCTGTCTGAGATGCTTCTGGTCAGTACTCAAGATCACGTTTTGGGGTGTTCATCCAAGACTTTCGCCTGTGCATCTCTTGAAAGCAAAGCAGCAGTCTGCCTGTTGTCTTACGAGTGACAGCCTGTCTCGGGACACACTAGGCTCCAGGGAACTAATGGGTTTTTTATGATCACTTTTACGGGCATTAGAAAAAAGGGCCATTCAGTTCACCCAGTCTGTTGTACCATCCTGATGGTAACGAAAGCATGACTGCATTTCCCCAGTGCCCTACCTTCTAGGGAACTACAGTGCAGCTGTAAACCAGCTGTGCTTCATTCACACTCAAAAACAGAGCCCTTTTGTCTGCTTCAACTGTTATTTACCATCTTTTCTTTCACCCTTCCTTCCTTCTCCTTCTCCCCCTACTTTTGGTTCTTTACAGACAAAGTAGTTGCTGAAAGGCAGGTTCACAATTTGAAATGTGCCACTCGCTGGGACTTAGCACCTATCCTGAGAATATTAAATATCAGACAGCTTTCCCTATTTGTCATATGAAGCAAAGTGAAGAATGACTCCTGGTGAGTGGGTACAAAAGGGTGGTGCACTGCTGCCCTGGCTGCAGTTGAATTGGAAAGACTGGATTTCTCCCAGAGCTTTAAGCATTTGGCAGAGGCCCTGATCTGTTGTCATACTGAAACAAGTTTGCCAGTCAGACATGACTGCTCCACAGACTCCACATTTAAAATAATTTCCACCAGCCACCTACAGATGCTGTGTTGATTACTGAATAGAGATGTCCCGGTTCTAGCATCTCCAGTGTATCTCCAGTCTTGCAGAAAAAAAAAAAATCTGAATTTCCCATTTTATCCCTGAATCAAGGACAAAGCTGAGTCAGACAGCAAGCACCTTTTCTAAGGCAAGATACTGAAATGAAAATGTAAAGCCTGATACTTCAAATGCTAGTGAGAAGGTTTGCTGTGAGCATCTCCATCAGCACCATTTGAAGCATGGGTAGAAGCAGGCTGCTTCTCTCACTTTAGTCCACCATAATTTCCCCCACGTTGCAATGTCCTATTTGATTACAAAAAAACCCCACAGGGTTTGATGCAAGTACTAATATAGGATGAACAGGAGGACCATTTCTAATGCATGGATCGAAAGAAGATAGTGACATACTACTTCCATTTATTCCCTGCTCCCCTAACCCAAGGCAAAGGGAATTGCACCCATGCAACAGATAGCAAAATTAATCTATATCTTAAACAACTTTTGAAGTACGGCATTATGGCCACAAAACCCCAAAGAGATTTGCTGCAGCCCAGATTCCTGGTGTGCAGCTATGGTAAACAATGAACTGATATATTTTGCGGTGGTTTAGGTCACTTTTCCTCTGACGTGTGCAATTTTGGCAGCGATGGAAGTAGTGTTGCAGGCTGCCAAGGGGCTGCTGTTTTGACTGTTTTTTTAAAAATCCAAGGTTTTTTCCTTGGCCAAACAAATGCTGTGCTGGCAGGGGTATTTTGTATGCTAGTGCCATCCAGTGGCCCATAAAGAGTGCCATAGGGTACTTCAGTGTCCCCAGGGAACACTAAGGCGTTGCATATTCAGCCAAAGTAGGGCCATGTTGAAAATACATGATAAAGAAGTGAAAGCCTTGAATTTTCGAGGAGTCCCTTTCTTAGTATTGTTTTAACCACTATGAGCACGAGCCCATTGGCAAAAAGGGATTCAATCCTCGGCTGTGTTAGTTCCAGTTTGGTGCTTTCTGAACAAAAATGGGTACTCAGAAGTCAGCACAGCTGTGTTATGTTGCAGACTGTTAGTCATTTTTCTCAGCATTTAAAGCGGATTATCAAGGAGTAAGTCTGCTCATATGAAAAAGGAAAAACAGCTGACACTGCATTGTGTTATAGGTGGACAGTAATTCTACAATTTAGTGAAAAGACTTTTCTGGCAGCTTCTGTGTGTCTATTCAGGAACACATACACATGCATCCACATACCAGAAGAAAACAAGGCAAAGTTTATTGGGCCAGCTGATACTGCTGGAAAAAAAATCAGACAAGATTTTATTCAGGTAAGGGAAAGGGAAATAGTAAACTTCAGGCTACATATGAACCATTGCTCTGAGTTTCATTGCTCATACAAATACCAAAAAGGAATTTCAGTGTAAAGGAATTATAGTGTGGGCCACTGGGAGAATTGACAGGTGCCATGAAATTTGCCATGTCTTGGTCATTTCTCCGTTTGCTGTTCTTACATGTTCTTCTTCAAGGGCGATGTGTGTTTATCCATAGGAATTTTTCTTCTGTTAGTAAGTGTTATGAAGGTAAGGGGTTGTCTGAAGACTAGGAGGAGGAGTAGGTTCAGGAAAAATATTGTTTTGAGATGTGAGCCATAAAACAGGTGTTTGTAATCCATGTGTATTTGCCAGTCTGTTTTGTCTGTACGGAAGATTTTGCTCTTGAAAGTGCTTTCATATCCACCATCTTACAGTTTCCAAAACTTGAAGGAACTTGAACACTAAAGACTTAACACAAAATAGGCATCTATTATGCTTAGCAGAGCAGGACCAGGATTTTTTGCCTGTGGAAATTTTGAATCAGTCTTCGAAATTGCTGCTGAAAATTGCAGCTCACAAAATGCCTTCCAGGGGGAATGTGAGCCGCATGATCTATAGACGATCCAGCTCTGACCATAGCTAGCTACAGGATAACAAACAGCCATCTTCCAGTAAAGTACAGACCGAAGGCATAAACCCTGGGAATGGGATTGAAGTGTGGATACGCACGGCTTCTGAGTCTAGCCCGATGCCTTGATTGCCTCACACAAACAGAATAAATTGTTGGTAACAAACAGAAAACATGCATTGCAGAGAACTTTGCCCTGCACTGGCTTGGATGTGATGATTCTCGTGACATTAATATGAATAGACAGATTCACTGTTTGTGTCCTTGCCCAGAAGGTGGTATCTTTATCAAAACATATTTTCAGTTCTCAGAAGAGTGCTAAAAATAGTAGAAGTGCTAAAGCAACAGCAGGAAGCAGACTCTATGTATCATCATGTTATACTCCAACCTAGTTAACTACATGGGGTCCTAAAGAATAATAATGTGGGGAGGGACTCAAAAGAAATTATGCTTATTTCTTTTGTGCATGTATTATATTTGTTAAGGATGAAAGACAGGCTTATCCGCAAGGCACTGTGTAGCATTGTACAGCTCCAAATGTAGACTAGAAAAGAAATCATGTGTCCAGAAATCAGAATTTCTTTTAATTTTCCTATTTTAGGAGCTCAAATGCTCCCACTGATTCTCCTTTAGAGCTCAAATTCTCTGCACTGTTGATACTTCAGGATATTTCCCTCCAGCTGTACTGCTGTGTGATGAAAAGAGTTCAGCATGTTTGCCAGCAGCTCTTCCCATCTTGTGAAACTCCCTAAGGTATCAATAGCTTGTGCAAAGAAGTAGAGACCCCCTCTCCCCTTACCTTCAATGTCATGACAGCCTGGCGAGGTATCATCTAGAGCTAAATGACCAGATGTGCTACGGGGTATGCTCCTGCGCCGGGGAATTGGCATGGAGTCTAGCTCTTGCTACCAGTCACTGTGCGAGAATCATCTCCTATAATTCATGCCTGAAAGACTGAGGCAAAGGAGCCAGAAATAACAAGGTGTTTTGCTGCATTGCTCTGGATTCTCCCTTGGCTTTCTGCCATTGAAGTAGAAGTTCCTGAAAAGAAGGGGTAGATTATGGGGAGCAAACTGTATGTTCTGTGGCTGGCAACCAAGATCCTGTTGTGTTCCAGCTGCCCGTAACTCTTCTATATAGTTGTTACAGTCAAATTATTGACTCAGTATGTGCTTTGCAGAATTATGCTAAATATTTACCTTTATTTCACAAGCAAGGACCATGAGAACCATGGTTAACATCTTCTGGAGGAAGCAGTCATATGAGGAAGCACACATGGTTATGTAGGATAGCTTGGACCCAAAGAAATAGTCTAGGAAAGGTCTTGCTCTTTTCAGCAGTGTTGCTGAGGTGATGCTTACCACAGCACAGAGCAAAGAAGACCTCTGGCATGAAGGCACCTGATGGAAGAGCATTGGTTTTCTAACCTTTGGTTGAAAGTTTTCGTTCTACAATACGTACCTTCTGTTCCTTTGTTTGTATTTTTTTTCCTTCTTTCCACAGAAGTGCTCTGTTCCATAGTGGTCAATGGTGGTTTTTACTGCTTTTGCTCAAGGCAAGGGTGAGCAGAAAGGGGTTTATTTAAGTCACTAATTTTTTCCGCAGAACAGAAGTACAAGCCAGGTTTGGTGTAGAGATATCTCCAGAAAGAGATCCTAGATGCCGTGATTCTTACAGCTCTTCTACCACCTGGGAAAAGTAAAGTCAAAACTCTTGCTCTCTCCAGGCTCTTCTTTCAGGTGATGTTCAGTAACTAGCCTAAATTACAAATTGCATTTTTCTCTACATATCAATAGTCAGGGGAATGTGATGATTCAGGTTTTGTTTTCACTATCAAAAACTAGATGGAAGAAGGTTTGAGTTTGGGTTTTTTGGAGGGTAGCAAGGGGTCATGTCTTCTTCCCACCAAGCCCAAACTGAGAAAGTGTGGACACCTGCAAATGAAACACTTTCTCCTCTAGTGGAATCCAGCTAGACGATTTTGCCACTTCAGACATAAATATGAAAGACCTTGTGATTTTAGTGATTGTTGCCAGTACACCCTGTCTCCCATCCATACGCATGGAAGTTCATTGTAAGCTGTGTAGGCTGTCTGCTGACAAAAAGGGGAGGCAAGTCTCCCTTTTCCCATCCCTTCCTGGCAATGGGGAATTTTGTACATTTGATTTTGAGGGGACTGTGGAGACCACAGAGTGGCTTGATCTGATCAATGGCACCTTGCCTTCAGGCTGCATCATTCAACTCGCAGAGCAACCTGCTCGGCAGTGAAGTCGTCATGAACCGTCTTCACGATGGAGCACTTCTATAAATCAGTCCTTGGTTGAGTGGAGGGGTACCTAGGAAACTCCCAGCATTTCAGGGAGAAGCTCGTAATTCAGTAGTGTCACTACTGGCAGTCTTGCCAGGATCTGATTTCGGTGGTGGTGTTCGTTCTCTGTCAAGCAAAACTCAGCTTGCTTTGAGAGCTTAGTCCAGTGTCCTCTTTTCTTTGTGGTATGTAGCTATTCTTATGGCTTGTCATTTTTAACATTTTATTTGCTGTGACTGTGGTCCACTGATGGGGAAAATCTATTATTTCTAAGGACTGCATAGAGGAGTTATTTTTCAAGCAGGCTGACCCAGTCAAAAGTGGATCACAGATCATTTCAGTGCTACAGGAGGAAGATGCTTGCCAGATCAGTGATGTAGTCTGTAAAGTTTATTCTGGTGCACTGGAAGAGCACACACTGCAGATGTACAAACAGTGACCTCATTCTGTTCATATTAAAGACAATGGGTGAAGCCCTTTGAAAATCCCAGTGATAATATACTTTTAGTACTACTGTTTTCTTTAACAGTCATACTATGACTTAGAGCTTGATAGGGTGTCCGACTAGTGTCCCTCAGCAGAAAAAAAGTTTGATTCATATCAACAAGTTATAAATGCTGAGCAGGTCTTTGTGGAAAATCAGTTCTCCCTGCTTTTATAAGCCACCACCTCAGGAATCTTTCCACCTGACAGTGAGAAAACATCCTGATTTCATCAGTGTCCATCTATAGCACTGCTGAATATGGTTAGGGTTTAATGACAAACATTATGTGCTCTTCCTTGAGCTTCCACTGTGCTTGTACTCACAAACTGAAAAGTGACAGGAGGAAAAGCTCAGGTATATTCTGGTTGTTTCTTCCCGGAGGAACACAATGCTACATCCCTGCAAGACACCTGTCCAAGGATCTGAGCCACAAAAAATTCACAAAATGCCAGGTTTTGATCCATCTGGGCTCAGGATTTGGGAATCCATTTAGTTTTCACAGAAGTCTTGTGCACAGTGCTTAGGTCTGGCTGTTGAGACTGTTGCTGTCATGAGATAACAACCCCAGTGAGGAACTAGTATCTCTTTATGTTAGATTGTGTGCAAACAGAGAACAGAGACACTGTCTGTGCCACGAGGAGCTTGCAGACTAAATAAAGTTTCTCATCTCTGGCAATGGAGTGGCTGGAAGCCCAGTCAAGACAGTGTGGATAGTGCTGTTTCTGCCATGGATTTCGGGATCCAAAGAGGCCACCAAAGAAACAACCGTGAGTGGCAGGAGTGGTTGAGGATGGAGGCAGTTTTCTCTTTTTAAATGACTTTACATAAAGTGAGTGTTTTAACACTCTACACGCTGTCCAGAGTCCAAGCCTGGTTTGTCAAACTGTGTGAGCAAAAAGTAAAATACCTTTCTAACCTGAACTTTCTGAGGGCTGTAAGTCTTCTCCTCATATGAACTATTTGGTCCCCTCCTGTGTGGGGACTTGCAGCCAAGTGTGATGCTGAACTGAGCTGTGGGAAATGGTTTTCCTACAGAGTTCAGCAGCTCCTGCATATGCAGGACTAGTGGTCCACTAACATTCACACCTCCGTGAAATACCTCAGTCAGATTCCTTCGTTGCGAGGAATAACTGAATTACAAGTCATCATACAAGTCCTAATGTCCAGAGGAGCAGGATTTTTCTTCCCCTCTTCTGTACCTGGAAATAAATTGCCAGCACTCTTCCCAGACTCTCCTGTCATCCCTGGAAAAGCACCGGGTATGTGTTTTGTTAGTGGACATGGCTGTCAGTTTTACATCCCCTTATGCAGCTCCCTGCAAAGACATGCGAGTCAGTTGTGTGCAGCATTGTGCCCAAGCCTGCAACTGTGTCCCATTTGGGCTCTGCAGTGACCAAGTATTCAGGTAGCAGCACAGCCATCAGACTGTAGTTAGCTCTGTGTGGAATATGTAAGTAGTTTAGTGGAGAGCCAGCAGTTTTCTTGAAAATGTGAAGAGCTGAGAAACACTGGGTGTTTCTTGGCAAAGCTAGTTTTAGCTTAGTTTGAAACAGATAAAAACATGAGTTTTGATTCTCTACCTTACTCTGGCAAATGTCTCTGCTAGGTAGGTGGGGAGCTGATGTTGTCCCTCTACCTCTCTCCTTTTTCCTTTTCCTCTAGCTGAAAAAAAAGACAATATGAGCACTATACCAATGTAATAGAGTATCTCTGAGGAGGTTTGCTAGTAACATGCCCAAGAAATCACATATCTCTATGCCATAATCTGACAGAGTCAGCTCTGCTAAGGCAAAACCACCATTGCCTCAGAAGCTGTGGAGCAACCTGGTCAACTGAGAGCAGATCCCATTAGAAGTAGTTTACAGGACAACGTAGCTTTTTGCTCTCCACATTTATCACCATGCCGTTAAATGCAGGGAGCATACATGAAGCTGGTTGATTTAGTGTAGCACGAGCATGGAGCAAATACCACACTGAATTAAGTGACAAAGTGACCTTACGGTAGATTATGACAGGCAGTTGCTTGAATTTACCTGGTGCTTTCCATCTGTCTTGGCCAACATCCTTCAACATCTTTTGCCTTTTGAGCATGTTTCTTAGGGTCTTTCCATTTAAAAGGTCGTAGATGCCCTTGAAGATGTCTTTCAAGCTGAAGTGAGGCTGCAGGGAGAGGCGGTGGGGTAGGCTCCTTGGAGCCTGCTACTCTGATGTGCTATGGCTTCAACAGCACAGCCGGGTTAGGAGATCAGATCTTCACTTCTTCTACTGGCTCCTGCAAGAGATGAGAATAGAGAAACCATATAAAATATTGCAATCTGCCTACAAGCTGTATTTTACACCTTAATCCAGGAGATGAGTATAGAGAAATACACATTTCACACAGACTTGAATGAAAACGAGTCCTTCACCAGCGACTTCTGCACAGGTATGCGGAGCAACAGGTTGAAGACAGCAGCAGATGATGACTGTTCACTGACTTTTTGTTGCCTAAATCCCTGGACTAAGCTACCAATGTTAAAAAGATAAAGCCTGGAGGAAGGGTGAGAAACCTTCTAAGGCAGCCTCAGAGAAGGATCTGATCTTCTCTGCGGAAGCTCAGCTGTGCCCTGTACATCAGGATAGAGTAATGACAGTAGGAAGAAAGAATATGACTTTTGGGATTGGTCCCATCTGCAGTTGCATCCTCTCCCTCCTTCAGTTTCCTGGCAGGAATTGCTGCAGAGATGCATTTTTAAGGTAACAGAAGAGCAAAACTGACAAATGCCCATGGAAACAGGAAAGAAGCTGTTTTGAAATCTGAGGTTATAGAATAATAAGACCTCTCTAGTGCAGAGGTCTCCAGAAGGCCCAGGCAAAGACGGAGGAGTTGTACAGGAGCAGTTAAACAGTACACACATGGCATCATTTTGGGGTTCAGGAGAAGAGTCTGCATTGCTCTGACTGGAGGAGATGGGCAGGAAGAGGCAGTAATCAACACACATCCCTGAAGCTTCTTCTGGTATCTGCATGGTAATTTTTTGCGCACTGATGTTTAATAAGCCATTCAAATGGTTCACAGTTTTATAAATGTCAAGTGTGTCAGCTAAGTGTGAAATTTGCCCAAACTGTACAGGCTTTTTTGCTTCAGCCCTCCCCACAACCCAAGCACCTGTGCAGACAAACCTGTGCAAACCATGCAGCCATCATATGGGTCACTGAGATGACCTTGAAGCCACAAATTCCCAGATACACCTCATAGCAGGGATGCAAATCACAGAGAAATGCAGACAGTATTCTGAAGGGGGTTGGAACCTTTGACAGCACACCAGAAATTTGCCCATTTGTAAATGGATCTGGGTTCTGGAGCAAAGCACCGAAGCAGTCAGATCCAGACTGTGTGTTTTTGTTGCACTGCCCTGGGCGTCCCCGATTGGTGCAGCAGACTGACACTGTGCACTCCTCTGCACCCTGCTCAAAGCCACTGTGACCTGCAGCCGCGAGCGCCCTGCCTTGAAGATCTGCAGCTAACCTGTCCAAGGAGACCCAAGCAGAGGTGTGTTGCAAGCTTCGTTTGCTTACCTGTTCCTCCTTGCTTAAAGCAACACGCTGGTGGGAAGCTTCTGTAGGGTCTGCTCATATTGCTGGTACCAGGGTGGTCTCTGCCTTTGATGGTGCAGGGAGAATGTTGGCAGATGAAATTGTTATGCAATCTGTAGCATAATGTCCCAATTGCTCCTGTTCATGAAGAAAGCATTGGGATGCCTTACCTAAAGGAATGACATAGCAATAATACCTCCCGCATACTGCTAAGGTTCAGTGTGGAGGCATGTGATCCTACACCTGTCAAATTAAATAAGCTTTCCAGAAGTAAGCTGGTTGGAGATGAAGCCAGTTCTTTTATGTGCTGTGTAGGCAAGATGCCAAGGCTGAGGCTGGTTAAGATTTTTAGCATATCCATGTCACACACTGAGCATGGTTTTTGCCAAGCACATAGATGTATCCACCCTCTCAGTCACGATCGTGTTCATCATTTACGGTCTCTGGTCTCTCTATAGTCTCACACTGGAGTAATGTGACTCCCCTGACAAAATGGAAAGGAGGTAGGGATGGCATGTCCAGCAGCTCCATCAGGCTCTGGGACTCAGCAGGGAGTTGACCACTAACTGAAGAGTGACACTGGTGCCCTCTCAGACCTGTGTGGGTCCTCACAAGGTGCAAATGTCTGGGATCTTCAAGGCCAGTCAAGAAGCAAGAGAAACCCAGCCCCTTACAGCCTCTTCAGAAAGAAAGGGAAACTTAGCCAGAACTGTGGTTTGGGAACAGGTCTGTCATCTCATTAGCATCACCTCTTTGAAAGGATACTGGCAGCAGAAGGTGGCAAGTCTCAGACTCTCAACTGCATCCCCCTGTGCTTGCAGGGAAGTTTCTCTCCCTCTTGCTTTTCGGTGCAAAACAAGGCAGTGCTTCCCTTCCTGAATGCAGAAGTTAGGACTCAAACACACCAGCAAGTGCAGCTTACGTCAGCAGATCCCCAGGCATCAGACAATGTGAGTATCCTTAGCTCACAACCAATGTTAGACAAAAGATTAAAAAAGGGTTTCGAGCTAATAACTTTATCTCACAAATGACAAGAAGCACTTTTCAGTGGCAGAGGGGCCATGTACAGTACAGCTGCTAAGCAGAGCCCTGCCACACCGGGAGATCCAGTGTGGTGCCACACGGGCCAGCGCCGAAAGCATCAGTGTCAGCAGCAAGGTACCACGCTCGCAAGCAAAGGGAGGAAGCCTCAGTAAAAACATTTTGAAGTGAGGCACTGAGACTATGAAATAATTGGCTAATCCAGCCAGACTATACAGTTCTATGTATTAATTCTTTCATTTGGGTCTTTTCTACCATTATTTTGAAAATAACAAGCAAAAAGCTGGATACGATTCAAGTATCAGAATTAGCACAGATGTCATCCCTGTGGGTCTTGGCCTTTGCTCCATGCTGACCAGCCAGACCAGTTTTTTTCCCCTTCCACTGCCAAAAAAACCAATTTCTTCTTCCCGCTTAATATGCTGTGTCCTGGGGACGTTAAAGTTGCTTGAAGTGTGGATGTCTGTCTTATGTGCAATTAAACTTTAAAAAGAGGGAAAACAAATTCTGCTGAAATAAGAGTCTTGGTGCTTCCAATCCAAGTGAAAAATAATGCATACAGATCCTCATCAGGCACTTTCTTAGGGAGAAACCAGCGTAAGGAATCACAGCTTCAATTTGGATGTCTTGACTTAAAAACTTTGTGATTTACTTTTCACTTAACCCAGGAGTTAGGAATTCCTTAATGGTTGTCATAACCTTGCAATCAGCATCTGATTTATATCACTGAATCACAGAATCACAGAATCACAGAATCACAGAATCACAGAATGGTAGGGGTTGGAAGGGACCTCTGTGGGTCATCTAGGCCAATCCCCCTGTCGAAGCAGGGTCACCTACAGCAGGCTGCACAGGACCTTGTCCAGACAGGTCTTGAATATCTCCAGAAAAGGAGACTCCACAACCTCCCTGGGCAGCCTGTTCCAGTGCTCCGTCACCCTCAGAGTGAAGAAGTTCTTCCTCATGTTCAGATGGAACTTCCTATGCTTCAGTTTGTGCCCATTGCCCCTTGTCCTGTCACTGGGCACCACTGGAAAGAGTCTGGCCCCATCCTCCTGACACCCACCCTTGAGATATTTATAAGCATTTATAAGGTCCCCTCTTAGCCTTCGCTTCTTCAGGCTAAACAATCCCATCTCCCTCAGCCTTTCATTGTAGGAGAGATGCTCCACTCCCCTCATCATCCTCATAGCCCTCCACTGGACTCTCTTCAGTAGCTCCTCAGTAGGAGCTCCTCCTCCTTGTAGGTCAAGATCACTCTTATATAGGTGTTTCTCTGCACATTCAGCATCTTGCTGAAATCAGGGATGTTTCCTCAAGCTTTTCAATGTCCTCTTTAGCAGCATGAAAAGACTTTTAAGGAGTGTATGGGACACGAGAGTAAAAAAGAGATGCACACTTTTCTTTGGAGATGTGGAAATGTGATTAAATTAAGACCATACTGACCAAATCCTGTCTTTCTCCTTTGGAGCAGCAAACAGTAAAAGGATGTACATTGGACAGCACAGATTTAAACCAAGGCCACTTAGTGGCAATAAGGGAGTAGGGAGAGTTACTAACTAGTTTTCTATAAACAGTCTACTCAGCCTAAACAAAACTCCTGATTGTATATTTTCATGAATCAAATCTTTGATCAAAATCTGCTTAAATCCTTTAATAAAAACAGATTTTTAAGAAAAATACAGGAAAAAGCAGTTCATTAAAAGTAGCTTCTTTCAGAATTTTGGTGTTTTTTTAGAGAAAACAGAAGTTACAGAATTTGTTCTATGCAACATTGTCTAGAAAATTCCACCTTCTAAGAAGAAAAATAATTTGCTAGGTGAAGACACTGAATTTTCCGTCTAGCTGCAGTAGAACAGGGTCAGTGTGAGCAAGATATACACAACATTCTGGAGGTCAGCTGTAATAGGCACTAGGTAATGAAGTTCAGCTGCCTTTCATTTATGGCTGGTATTAAGGGTTATCCAGAATAATGGAGAAATCTGTCTGTCTCATGATTGATACTAATAACGTGCTCTGTACAGTCTTTCAAGCATTTTCCGGAAATAATTGATCACAGAATCACAGAAGGGTAGGGTTTGGAAAGGACTTCTGGAGACCATTCTGTCCAACCTCCCTGCCAAAGCAGGGTCACCTACAACAGGCTGCACAGGACCTCATCCAGGCAGATTTTGAATATCCCGAGAGAATGAGACTCCACAACACCTGTGGGCAGCCTGTTCCAGTGCCCTGTCACCCTGGAAGTAAAGTTCTTCGTCGTGTTCAGAGGGAACTTCCTATGCTTCAGTTTGTGCCCCTTGCCCCTTGTTCTGTCACTGGGCACCACTGAAAAGAGTTTGGCCCCATCCTCCTGACACCCACCCTTCAGATATTTATAAGCATTTATAAGGTCCCCTCGCAGCCTTCTCTTCTTCAGGCTAAACAATCCCATCTCCCTCAGCCTTTCATTGTAGGAGAGATGCTGCACTCCAGTCCCCTCGTCATCCTCGTAGCCCTCCGCTGGACTCTTTCCAGTAGCTCCTCATCTTTCTTGAAGTGGGGAGTCCAAAACTGGACAGAGTACTCCAGATGGGGCCTCACTAGGGCAGAGAAGAGGGGAGAGATAATGATGAATTATCTCTGACACTGAAGAGAAAGTTGCTGCAGTACTAAGGTGGTCCTGAACTCCTACCCATTCTCAGGGCTAGTGTAAAAACTTGTAAGTTTTGGAGTAAATGCTGATGTGGAGTTTATAAGGGGAGGGGATTTGGCACTCATAGCTCAGATTCACTGTCACATCTTGCAGAAAAGATACTCAAACTGCAATGACCCTGCTCACTTCTCAGCAGGCATTTAAGAGCCTGACACCCCTGGTCACGCCGTAAATGCATAGGAAAGTGTGGCTTTATTCCTGTCAGCAACCGAACAGAAGCGATGGCTGTGGATCTCAACCAATGTTCGGTTTCAGTTCAGACTTGGGAAGAAAGAAGGAAAGTCAACTAAACCTTTTCATACTTCAAGGACTCATCATGATGGTGGCCCAGTCAAAAATGCACATGGGTTGTGTTCGACCTTCCAATGACCCAGTAGCATTCAGTGAAAGGAGGATATTGCAGGTAAAATCTTGCTTGCATCAAAATCGGGATGACTGCTCCATCAAAGTGGGAATTTCCCCGTGGGACATTGGAGGAACCATGTTTTGTCCTAAAATGATTTCACTTCACCTTCTCAATGAGATATTTTTGTATTGTGTCCCCTTCCAAAAATGCTAATGAGGGAGTTCTTCAAAAGAAAATTCCTTCCCGCATTCATCATTTTTCATTAAGACCTGTTGTTCTGGGAGCAGCGTCATTCTTTTATTTGTTGTTTGAGATGCATGGTGATTTTAATTAGGCAGTCATTTTCTGTGTGCATTGTAGTGGTTGAATTCGGTGACCAGTGAGCTATAATTATAAGCAGCTATAGTTATAACGGCAGCTGAAATGTTTGCTGCAACCCTTTAGAGGATTGTTGTCTTCACCAGAAGGGATCCTTGCTCCTCTTGGACAGCTTTGTCCTGCATAGTGTCAGGTATGATATTGGCAGTAGGCTTGTAGCAGTCAGGAAAGGTTTATATTCAGAAGCCCTGAACACAAGTGTATCCTACAGTGCTCCATGTGGGTGAATTCCTCCTTTGGTGTTCGAAACACATAGGATGACTATTATGGTTCTCTTACTTGAACCTGAGTTGCGGGCAATGCACACGTGGACACAGAGCCATTCAGTTTTCTTTAGCAGATCAACACAGGAGAAACCCATCCTTCGACATCATGCAAGTATAGCCTAAGTGTGAGATGAAATGGAAAAAATTAATTTGGCAAGGGTGTTTTCTCCATCCAAGAAAGAACTGTTATTCTGCATGCAAGTGACAAAATCAGCAAGAAAGTGGGCTGCAGACCAGAAAGGTTTGCTCCTTTACTTGGAGCACTTAAGTTGCATATCTGTCTCACTCTAACCACCCCATTCTTCTACATAAGCAAATAACTTCTCTGACACGTGCTACTGGAGAAAAGGGATGCAAGGCTGGAATGAAAGCCAATGTATTTCTGGCCTGAGGGGATTTTCTTTCTTCACCTTCAGTGTTCAGCTCTCTGCAATTGATTGTGCCTTCCCCTTATAGAATCATAGAATCATTTAGGTTGGAAAAGAGCTTGAAGGTCATCAGCTCCAACCATAAACCCAACACGGACAAGTTCACCACTAAACCATGTCCTGAAGTGCCACATCTACACACCTTTTAAATACCTTCAGGGATGATCACTCAACTACTTCCCTGGGCAGTGCTTGATAACCCTTTCAGTGAAGAAGTTTTTCCTAATATCTAGTCTAAACCTCCCCTGACACAACTTGAGGCTGTTGCCTCTCGTTCCATCACTTGTTACCTGGGAGAAGAGACCAACACCTGTCTCACTACAGCCACCTTCCAGGTAGTTGTGGATGGCAAGAATTTCTCCCTAAGCCTCCTATTCTCCAGACTAAACAGCCTCATCTCCCTCAGCCACTCCTCATAAGACTTCTGTTCTAGACCCTTCACCAGCCCCGTTGCTCTTCCCTGGACACACTCCAGCACCTCAATGTCCTCCTTGTAGTGAACTGAACACAGTACTCGAGGTGCAGCCTCACCAGTGCCAAGTACAGGGGCATGATCCCCTTTCTGCTCCTGCTAGCCACACTATTGCTGGTACAAGCCGGGATACCATTGGCGTTCTTGGCCACCTGGGCACCCTGATGGCTCATGTTCAGCCAGCTGTCAACCAGCACCCCAAGGTCCTTTTCCACTGGGCAGCTTTCCATCCACTTTTAGTGTTGCATGGGGTTGTTGTGCCCAAAGTGCAGGACCCAGCACTTGGCCTTGTTGAATCTCATACAATTGACATTGGCCCATCGATCCAGCCTGTCCAAATCCCTAAGCAAAATCCCTGTTCAATAAATGAGAAGTGAAGCTTTTCCATAACTTCCAGGCTCTCCTGCTTACTCCCTGACCAGGGTCTGCCTCTGTGAATGAAGTCTATTCTGTGTCCAAAACCAGCATGCCAATATATTTCTTGCATTCTGTGGCAAGCTGTCTGTTTAATGGGAATCAACCCTCATGACAACAATCTCCAGTTTAAACCAGTTTCACAAGAGAGGAGGTTAAGGGCATATGTGATCATTAACCGTTCACCTGTCTCGAATCTCTCCTTAGCTTCCTGCTGTGCATACAAGCATGGAAAGAGCAAATATGATGAAGAGCGCCAAACCTAGCCCTTATCTTTTATGAGAGGTTTCACCTGCTCACCTTGGGCATTTATCTGCTGCACCTGTGCAGTTGGAAACTCCAGTTGTTCATGCCTAAATAACCTATCTGTTGCTGGAAGTAATGGAAATGGCGCAGGTCTGGCATAAGATATGTGGGTATATGGAACGTACATGGAAATCTTTGCAGCAACATCATGTACTCCTGTGACAACCTCTATCCCACCTAGAACTTTTCAACGTACAATTTGCTTTGTTTGGGTAGGGAGGGGGTGAAGAAAGATGAGCCACCAAGGTCCTAGGCCCTTAGGACATTTGAAATCATGAATCTGCTTCAGGAAATAAGTCTTCATCACAGGGAGACTGTAAAAGTGAAACAGGGTGGCAGCTTCTTAGATGTTACATAGGAGCACGGAACGCAGTTTCCTGAAGTTCAGAAGCTGTATTCCAGTATACAGATGCAGGAAAATTGTCCCTGGGTCATGTTTTAAGTGAAACAAACCTTAGCCTGGTGGCCACGGGTTTCAGGGTACTGAGGCAGAGAGGTTCTTGCAGGAAAATGCCTAAAGGAGGAAAGCCAATAGCTACGTTTGTGTGTTGTTGGTGGTGTAAGTACAGAGAAAAATGGATCTGAAACTCTGAAACTCTGAAACAGACTCTGGTTCTGCTAGGAGCAGGGTAGGAGAGGAACTGTAGGAGAAGTAATTTCTCATAATCAGAAAGAATAGATATTTCCCAATGCTTGAAACAGGACACCAGACAAGCCTCCAGCTTGCAATTACAGAGGCTGTGTGGCTACTCATAACAAGATGATTTCCGTTGAGCATAGTCATGCCAGTGCATATGGTGATCTAGTTTGGTACATTTGGCAGGATGGCAGGCTCCGTCTTCTTGTACTGGCAGCAAGTAATGTAAGTGGGCATTGATGATCGAGAAAGAGCAGGCATCCTGTCACCAACCTTTGAGACTTGTTTATTCTGCTGTGTCTCTGCTTCAGTTTTGTGTCCTGCCCCTTCTGGTGCTGTGATTTATATTGTATGCTGTTTACAACAGCAGAAAATCCTTGGAACTGCATTTTGAAAAGTGCTGCCAGTACTGGGCTGCATCGTTGCAACTGGTAGGTATAGTTGCTGTCGGCAGAGTTTCCCACTCTTCAAACACAACAGGAAAATAATACAATCGACCAGGTGGGCAAAGAAAAGGAAGTGGAAAAAAAAAAAGAAACACAAGGGCAAAAATTAGCCTTCTGCCTTTCTTAGTATTTTCTTTCCTGTGAACCATTACTGCTGAACCACAAAAGAAGAGACAAATTTATGGATCTGATTTCACTACTGAGAGATGTGAAGTCACCACAGTGATGATGTTCATTTAAACTACCACCATGGTGAAAGTTTCAGTTTCCATGAGAAGTAAATTCTGGGGATTATGCTAACTATGGGTTGAAATCATTAGCATAACCCAGATGCTCCTTTTTCCCCAGAGTTTTGGATGTCCCTGAACTGGCAACAGAAAAATGAGGTGTCAGCAGCTCTTTTGCTTTTCTGTTTCCTTAGTTGCCTCACTAAAAATCTGGAAGCTTTAAATAAACAAGGAATAGTATCTGCCAACTGTGCAGAGTGGAGAAAATAATGTCTCACTGAAGAAATTCATGTGATTCTTTGAAGACAATTCTTTGTAACTGTTTTCCTTGCTTTGAAGCCGACTATAATTTTCCTTCACCTGTGCCATTTTTGGGTGCATTTGTTTTGAGTTGGCAGAAGCTCACCCTCTTCCACCCGCTCCTCCATGGCGGGCTGGACAGTTGCTTGACATGCAGGATGAAGCCAACAGGAAAGTGCTTCACTGAAACTACTAGTGGTAGCTCCTCCAGTGTTTTGATGACCATCTCCTTGAGGGTCACAAGATCCCCACAGGGTTTTTTGTAGAGCTGGAGAATTTTTTGTTTTTCCCGCCATGTTCTCCCGGATACCTGCACCATAAACCATAGCCTGCTCTCAGATCTGGGCACGTATTTTCCCAGTGAGGTCAATCAAATAGAGTTTAGTTTGGTTTTTAGCAGTAGGAAGGCATCACTGGCCACCGTTAGTGCCAAGCAGCAATTACTTCCTTTCTGAAATCAGGTTTCCTGGAAAAGGGAATAAATTTATAGTTTGCATGTTGCATATCCATGCATGAACGCCCGAGTACAAATCTCATTTTTCATTGAACAGGATTCAGGGTGTAAGTAACCTTGCCATTTGATCTATGTTCAAGGAGCAATGGCTTTAAACTGAGAAAGGGTAGATTTACATTAGATATAAGGAAGAAATTTTTTACCATGAAGGTGGTGAAATGCTGGCGCAGGTTGCCCGGAGAAGTAGTGGAGGCCCCATCCTTTAAAACATTCAAGGCCAGGCTGGACGGAGCTCTGAGCAACTTGGTCTAGTTGAGGATCTCCCAGCTCACTGCAGGGGGTTGGGCTAGATGACTTCTAAAGGTCCCTTCCAACCCAAAGCATTCTGTGATTCTATGATTCTATGTTCTTTTCCCGTCATTTAGGTCTATGAGTAAAAAAACCAATTACTTTCACTCACACATTTTCCTGGTATTTTTTGGTGAAGGGAGGGATGTAAGGTTTGAATCTTATTTTACTTGTGAACGTCCCAAATTTTCAGAGCTTCCTGGGTGTACCTCCCAAATGGTACTCCTCTACCATTTTGGAAGGGTAACCATCTGTCATGGGTATCTATTGTTAAAAAAGGAGCACACCTCAGATATAGACACAAATGTTTTCTTTTAAACCTAACACATTCACAGTAAAACTGGCTTCAGTGCTTGTTTTCTCCACCTCCTTTCAACCTAGTTTCTATAATCTCTTGACTTCTTAAAAAAAAAACCAACAAAACAGAATAGCCTAAAGCTGTGCACACGTGTTTGACATCCCAGCTGACAGTTTTAACTACCTCCCTCAAAAGGTGCAGGAACTGTACAAAACCCAGTCATCTTGTATATACTCAAACATCCTCCTGGCTCCTTCCTTCCCTTTATGGCTTGACGTCCATGCATCCTGGCCCAGGGGGAGGAGATCTGGTATGTTCTTGGGGCTTACTTCTTTGAGATGATTAGTGTTAACCACTAGCTGAAGCAGTGACTGATTACTCCCTGCATTGTAGAAAAAAAGAGGATATATGTTTCAATGAAGCTGTCCAGAGTGAACCTGTTTGTGTAAAGCTAGCACTTTATTTTCCTGGCGCCAGCACCCTTAGTAAATTAGTAACTTAGCAGGCATACTTGGAGAAAAGGTATCCATAAGTAGATGAACAGAGTAATGAGCAACATTTACTGGCTTCAACACAGAAATATGCCTTAACAAGTGCTCGGGTGTAAGCACGTGCTTTATATTGCAGTGTTTTCAGTAAAGTCCTGAATCAGGAGCCTGCTTGAGTGGGGACTGGTTCAGCAACTGCATGTCTAAAATCCTTGACATGCTGATTTTGGTGGGATTTTTGTCAACCATTGCAGTCTTCTACCACATTTTTTCAGAACACGCCCATATAAACCAGGAATAAAATTAGTCACAACCTTTAGTGACTGGGATAAACCTAAATTGAATGTGATCTAGTGACCTGAAGGTGAAATGTCCTCATAGCTAATTACCGATGCTGTGATTCATGCAATTTAAAAAAAAAAAAAAAAAACAACACTTTTGCTGTCATATTCCTCAGCCATAGCTGTGGTACAAAATCAGAGGGTAAAGGTGTGCAGTCAGGCTGACTGAAAGCCAGTGAAATGGAAACATGAGCAATATTCCAATTTAACTCCAGAGAAGCCCACTAGTTAGTAAGTAGTTCAAGTGTTTTAGTGCCTGCTGTGTTGCTGCCTACAGGGAAAATACTCTAAGTGCTTTCCCTTTCTCATAAAGGAAAGAAGTTTCCATCTATGTTTTATGTGGCTGTCTTGTCACATCCATTATACAGCATGACACAACCAGTCAGAGGAGGTACTGTGGTGATTTCCATCATGTGCTTTAGTAAGGTTTTTTGTGAAGGGTAGAATACATACACACACACATATATATATATATAAATATATATGTGTGTATATACACACTTATAAATGTAGGTCAGTTAACTGTGAAGGAGTAGATGCCTTATGCTGGCCTATGGAGTGTCGGATATGACGTGTTAATGCCTGCATCTGTGAAATCCAAACATTCTGTCAGGTGGCCATCTTGACACAAACAGGGCAGATATATCCTTATTCTGAGAATATTAGGCCATTAACTGGAACAGTTTTTAGAACTACTTTTTTCCGGTCCATGGTTGACCAGCTATTTCAGGAAACAGCAAAGAACAATTTCTGTTTTTCAGTCTCCAAAGTACAATGTTCATATCGCAGAATGAAGACAATGCAAGAGAGATCCCTGAACAATGCTGGGTTAAAAAAACCCTTTAAAAAAAAGCCTGAACCATCTAGTATCCTGTTCCATTCAAAAATCCAAGGGAGAGATGGGGATTGGAGGAGTGATAGGATGGATGATTCAGAGATTATCAATTTTATATAAGGAAGGATTTTTAAAGGTGCCTGCATAATTTCTGTGTGCTTGTGTGTGCACAATTCCAAAATATCTTCTGCGTGCACAGGGCAGTGAGATGCCAATTTTTCAGCTGAACACAGGCAAAATTTGTGACATTTTAGTTGTCCAAAAATATGATTTTCCTATTCCAAAACGACTTCAGTAGCATATTTCTGTTCAGCAATAATAATCTTACATACTTCAGACAGTGGGACTCCATGCGTGTGGATGTAGATATACACAAAATCTCAGCATGTAAGTGTGCAGTGTTTTACAGAACTGCTTGACATATGCACCATTTGACTACTTTGCCTCTTCTTGGGCTCACTACTCCAGCCCTCCATCACTGTTCTGATGTTTCACCCTTCAGCAGGAGTGGTCCAGACAGTTATCTAGCTCCATGTTTTTCTTTGTTTTGAGTGAGCCTGGCATTAAAAAAAAATTATTCCTAATCGTCCTTGTAAATGCAGTGCTTTCACTCAAAATGCCCTGGTTCGAGGTCTAATATAAAGAATTAATTTCTGCATAGGCAGCATCTTATCATATGCCCCTTGAGGATGCGGCATGAAGGTTTGAAATCCCTGAAAAGCGGAGAATTCCCAGAGGATTGGTAGGGCACCTAGAAATGAGACAGAAAAATTACTGTGGGGACCAACTCTACAGCTACTGAAATTTATAAATAACAAAAACATGCTTTCACAGGTGAGGAATAAAAGCTGTTGTTCCAATAAATACTGAGGCTGTCACACTTATTTGACTGCCTCCATTTACTACTCAGTACTTCTGTCTTGGCTGCAAAAATCACAAATGAGAAAAGAACTCCAGAACAGGGAACCTTATGCAGGCTGGGGATGGGTGAGGACGCACGCTCCCCACATGGTGCAGAAGACTGACGAAAGGCAAACAGTTGATACTTGTTGATAGAGGAAGGTGTTGCAGGGGAGAAAAGGAGGTCGTTCTCCTCTTGATACACCTGGGAGAGTCTGCTGGTTGTTGCAGGGAGCAGCCCAGACACGGATGAGTGGCTGTTTATGAACGTGACCATGAAAACCCTCAGCTGTGGATATGACCGCGCTGTCCTTGACACCATGCGGTCAGCCCAGCTTCTGGGAGACAGTAAGGGCCAGCTACTAGTGTGTGCCGGTGGCTTGAATTTCAAACAAATCCAGCTGGGGCAGTTATCCATCCCATTTACTTTGCATGTAAGCCCCGTGCAAGCTGGCTGAAACACTTTCTCCGCGATGAGCCCTGGAAAGCCTTACCACCAACCGCACCAGGCAAAAACACGGTCTGCAACCCAGCTCCCTTCCTCCGTGATGCCACCCACCAACGTTGTGTCGCCTTACTGTCACACAATTGCACCATGCAATCCGTGGTTTTGGCCCAGCATCTCCAATGCGAAAGCACATCTTTGTCCCTTTAACTTCTCTCTCAGCTGTTATGCCTGTTTTCTCCCCTCCTCTGGGACTGTGCACTCTGTTGCTGCTCCGGCTGCCTGGAGTGAGCGAGGAGAATTTCTTCTGCTGGCGAGCGACCGGCTAGTCTGGGGCTGGCATCTTCCCAGGACGCTGCTGTTTGCATACCAGCAGGCAGAGCAGCAGGTGAAATGGGACTGGTGACATCTGTACAGATGTGTTTGGCTGCTTACACGCTCTTACGAATCTGCTACCCTTAAAGCCTCCGTTCCTCTGACGAGATATCTCTCTCTCTCTCTCTCTCTCAAATTATTTTTCCAAGGAGAAAAGGAAAAGGCAGACAGAAATAGAAGGCAAGAGACAACAGCTTGAGGACCAGATACTTCAGCTGCAGCATTTCAAGGTAAGGGACTGATGCCAGAAACGATGGATTGACTAAATCTGTTCATTATTAGACATGCAGATCACACGTCTGAAAGCTGGGAAGAGCCCACTCCGACATGAAGCAGCTTTCACTGCCGGAGCCTATCTCTTGCAGTGATCGTGTCCTGCCTGCTTTTCATTCCGTGTGTTTCATGCACAGGACCATGTTGCAGAAACGGCTTGGGAGCATGGAGTCGGGAGGGTGCGAGCGCAGGCAGCACGGCAGTGTTGTTATTATTAACCACTGTTATTTATTATACACAACGATAAGACACCAGTCGCTGTGGATTGGGTGTGCACTGCATGGCTTCAGTGAGCACTTTCTGCCTGCAGAGCTGCATTGGATTTTTCTGGTGCCTGTCATTAGGTTGTGTGTGTGTGTATGTCGCAGAGGGGGTGTTGGTTAGCATGCGTGTGTGTGTGTGTGTAAAGCTTTAATTGTAGGATGAAGTTATTAGGCGTACATGGCATAATAAAACGGGCATGTATGCACATGCAGGGAGGGTGTTGATGCATATGTGCATGTCTACATGGAGAGGCGCCTCGGTATTTATCAGGGTGCCGAGCAGACCTAGTCCCTGTTGGACTCCATGACAGCTGCAGACATCACCATTTGAAAGACATCCTCGTTATTTCTATCATTTATCCATCTTGTCAGTAGCAGACTTTTGTCTTTACATTTGTGCATAGCAAAGAGAAGAACAAAAACATACATGCAGTCTTTTTGTAACCAGCGCATATTTGTGGGTCAAATCTCGTTAGATTAGTTCAGAGGGGAGCCCGAGGAATTTCAGCGATTAAAATATCTGAGAAAGATGATCAGGACTGGAAGTTCATCCTTGCAGCAAGTGAGCTGAGCTGCGTTTTGAAAAATAAGATATTTAGGTTGCTTGTGCAATAGTCTGTGCATGTGTGTTTGAACAGTGCACCTGCATGGGGAGACGGTGCACAGAATATCTTCTCTGTCCACACAAGCACTCAAAGACCAGACTTCACATTATGCTACAGCTACAGGCAGGATCCTTCTCCTGCCTCTCCAAGCCGTTGCCATCATGTTCTGTAAACTATTCCTCATTTTGGTAAACATGGTGCGGTTAAGCCCTAGTAATTGATTGCAGCCTACAGAACTGTTACATCAGGTTCACAATAAATCTGTGGATGTCACACATTGTCTTTTCTCCTGTCAGTCAATGATGTGATTGCATTTCTGTGGGGTAACAGGAGTTGCCATTTTGTTCAGGCTACCACTGACTACAGGCAAGGGAGGATTTCGTCTGACATCTGTAGGCTGATGCAGCAGAGCAGCAAGATGCCTTTCCAGTGCCTCCATAACGCTTGCTTCTTTTCTTTTTGCTGCAAAGCTGAGGACTTCCTTTATCACGTTAACTGTTTCCAGGCTAACTGAATTATGCTTTTTCAGGAAACTCTTTAAGCGGAGCCTTTTGGAAAGCCAGTTCTGGCAATCCTCTACTTCATCTGATCAATTTTGATATAGTTTTTGCTAAACTGGATTTTATCATCATTCATAGCGAAAAGTAAAACCTCTCAAGGTGGTGCAGTGGGGTCAGCCCCTCAGCTGGTGTAAACTGGCACTGACTTCAGCCCTGCTACGCTGATTGCCACTAGCGGAGATTCAGTCTTGCGGTGTGGATTTCTTGAGTGACACACATAAAATTTAACTATTTCCCTTTATTATTTATCTCACAGCCTGGAGCAGGAGCAGTAATCACACAGGAAGCTAAGGGGGGATCAGGGCGCAGAAATTTAAAATGGCAGCTATCTCAGCTAAAAGCACAGCCAGACTTAAGGTCTGTAATGCCAGGTGCGAGCATGAGCATCGAAGTATGATAGGAGATTCTCTGCCTCTCCATTCAGTGGCATCACTTGTCATCAGAGGAGAAGTGTGTTGCTTTTACTGGAGCGATCATACTGACTGCTGCTGCAGGAGCTGCCTGCACCACTTCGCTCTATCGCCAAACAACTGTGTGCTCAGAGACCTGCATGAGATGATGGCAGAGGTCTACCTGGGACTGCAGAGCACACCCTCATTGCTGCTAGGCCCTTCCTAAACAGAAGGAGGGCAGCTATTCCCCGGGCTCAATTAAAAAAAAAAAAAAAAAGATAGTAAAATAGAGGCACTGGCTTAGGGTATTTTCCTTTCTCTGTGGAGACAGACCAAGCAAACCTCATCTTCTTTTCATGCATTGTTCAGTGTTCTTGTTGCTTAGTAGGGTGCTGACCAAAATAGTATTTGGCTTGCCAGGCTTTGTTTGTTTGAAAAGCTATCACCTCCCCAAGGCTCTCCCTCACCTCACCCTGGTTGCTTTGATCCTCTGCAAGCCAGGGGCTCCAAGTCTGCCTTGAATACAGTCCCCCAGTCTCAGATGGCTCCTTAGTCTGGCTCACACAGGCCAAAATAAGTGCATCCATTTTCCTTCAGAAGTGGTAGGTGGAACACGGTTTGTTTCCTGAATTATGTGAATTTCAGCTAATTCTGTGCAAGACATAAATCAGGTCAAAATGACCAGGCTTGCCTAGGAAACCCATGTATTTACTCAAAATGCTGTGTGGTCATTGATGTCAGTGTAGAGTGTAAGGACGTCATATCAGTGTTCATTAAAATCTGCTGTGGAGAAATCTTTGAAAATAATATCTGGGTTAATCCTGTGTCTGCAGTATCTGGGTTGATCCCACAAGCGTAACAGCTTGAGTTCACCCAAAGACATTCATGCCAAGATTCAATGGGTTTGGTTCATTTTTACATAATGCTAGAGTAATTTTCCTTTTAAAATACACTGTGTAAAATAGCATGTTTGGTTACCTAATAAAGGTTCTGAAAGCTACAGGGGTTCCTTTAATTTCAGACAATTTTATTCACGTAGAAAAATATCTAATAGAAATAGTTTGTTGCAAATGTTTGTGCTGGATTACCTACAGTTTTCAAGTTGCTGATGCCAATTAGACTCCTGGCAAAATGACCTAACTCTACTACCAGTTCATTCATTTTTCCCTTGTTAGATACGTGGCTGAAAATAGGGAACTGCTGCCCTGTTGTTTTAGGCAGAACAGCCCAGCAAACGCTAGAGTTAGTAAATGTCAGCACTGAACATGGACAAGGCTTTGGCAACAGGTTTTCCAAAGGCTCCTGAGAATGAGGCCAACGGCTTTATGGCTGAGGACTTCAGGGCAAAAACATGGCTCAGCTATTAATGGTATGTTTGAGCTTCTGAATTAATCAAGTGAAACCCTCCAAGTGTGAAAGTCTGGAGCAGAAGAGAGTTCAGAGTAGTGCAGGCTCTAAAAACTGAATCTCCTTGTTGCTGACGGTAAAAGTCATGTCACCTCTTCCGTGAATCACTGGAAAGTAGGGATGTTGGTGGGCACAGAGCATCCACATGTTACTTCAGGGCTGTCAGGGCACTCTGTTGAAGGCAGAAGGTTTATTTGTCTACGTTACAATCAGATGCTTCATTGGAAAGGCCCGTGGTATTGCAAAAGCTATAAAGCTGCTTTGAAGCCCGATTTTTTGACACTGAACTTGCTGGTTTCCTCTAATAACAGGCAATGTACAGCAGTTCTCCTTACCTCCCACCTACTTTAATTTTTACTCCCAAAATAATCCTTCTTCTTTTATATAACACAAGATTTTTTTTGTTTTTGAACAGTAGGTAGATGCTTCATGCTTTGGCAGTTCATTGGCCATACTCTTACAAACAGGGCTTGCCACGCCCATGGGAACTAGAGGTGTTACCAGCTTCTGTAGTTTGAAATCAGAAAAGTGGGCAAAATTCACCTTGTGCAAACACACACTCTGCGATATCTATCAACATGATTTGGTTTCTTGAGGAAGACAATAATTGATTTTTGTGCTTAGTTGCACTGCAGAGATAACCTACAAGCAACAGCTGTTTTTAAGAACTTGTTCAGCTAGGCAGCAGTCGGGCAGGCCCTTTTTAATGGAGATATTTACTATCTAAAGACTAGTCTAAAGACTAAGGTCTGGATTAGGAGTGTTTCTTCCAAGATCTGGCTGCCTCTGTAGTCAGCTGAACATAATTTCTGTAATTGTTTACTGTAGCTCTGTTTGGTGGCAGCTAGTAATCAAATAAACAGCACAAAACCTCCAAATTGGACGAAAAATTACTTCTCTGCTGTTACGTTAACCATTACAAACAATCCATTTACCACAGTAATTTTATTTCTGGAGTGGTATAACTATGAGGGACCTGTTTTTGCTAACATCTTCTGCTTAAAGACTGCAGATCATGAACACTTAATCTGTAAAATAATTGTATCTTTATGCTGAAGGAAAGGAAAGGAAAGCCTTTTTACGCTATAGAGATTTTGTTATGGTATGGTTTTAGCTGAAGCTATCTTACCTATAAATGTTTTAATTTTATTATTCCACAGTTATATTGCTATCCTCATTTTATTCTAGTCTTAAAATAACCACTGTCGGAGAATACAGACCTATCTATCTTTCTATCTATCCATATATATATAAATGTTCTCAACAGTGTGGAAAAACAGATACCTTTTGTGTGTGGAGAAGTATTGTTATTCCTTTATGTTGAATCCCTGTATGATTTTTAAGTAATTTAACCCTTAAACTGAATGGCAACTCAGTCAAGCACACAAAAAATATTTGGTGATGTCATGGAAGTCTCCATTCTCTGCAGGGTCTGTGCAACAGCCCCCAAAACCTATTCTTATTGATAGTCGAGCATTCTTTCTGGTATGTGACGTCTGCTATGACAGTCCCAGGCTGACCCTCTGTTTTTAATGTACTGGAGTCCACCACTCCACTGCAAGACTGGGAGGTCCTGCTATTTCTGTTTCCCAAATGCAGTTCTGGGGCATGGGGAGGCTAAGAGCTAATCGGGAATGAAATTTCTGTTTCCAGAGCATAGGGAACTCCTGTTTGTCCCTTTCTGTGCAAGGCCATGTTTGGGCTGGCACTCACCTTATCCCAAGAAGCTCTCCTCACACCAGGATTTAAGCTGAGAAGTGAGAGCCTTTCTGCCTCTCAGCTAGCATGTCTTATGGTCCAGAAGAGAAATTCAGATTTGTTAGGCCAGAAAGGAAGTGAGAGCAGGAATAGGGCTGCACAGCCTAATGATTTAGGGCTCTTAATCTTTCTAAATTACTTACAGAGTACAAAACCTTTGGATATCCTTGCTGGGAGGTAGCATTTGGAAAGGAAGGATTTCAAAAATCCTTGTATGATTTCTTTTCAAGTAATCAGAAAACAAAATCTCTATCCCCAGTGAAAATCCTACAACCTTACTAGAATAGTTTCTCCAGGCCAGCTACTCTCAAAGAGATGAAAGCTTTAGTCCTTTAACTCATGTTTCTTATCTGCTTGCATGTTATTGCCACACAGCTGTGTATACAGTAATTGTCCTGGTATAATCCCTGTATGTGAATGCTTTTATTCAGGAAGAAGGCATTGCTGTGTGAGTTGTACTTCAAACTGGGGCAGAGTTATCCTGGGATGACCATGTAACTAAGTGTCCCATACAGGCACGGCTTCATTGAAACCCATCAAAACTGGCACTCACCTTTCCACTGGTAACAAGGTCCTTCAAGTAGGTCACTGCCAGTCCAGCAGTTTTCCTTTTAGCCAGACTGTGTCAAAGTAGCTCAAGGATGTTTACAGCTTTCTTCAACCCCAGCTCCTCCTAATGGCCTCATACGTGCTCAGAAATGCGTTCACATGACCTGAATCCAGCTTTTCACAACAATGAATACAAGAACTTTTAAGACCAGAAAAGAAATAAATCTCTGAAAGACAGCTTTTCTTTTTGCCTCTTTTGACTGATGTCTGTATGTGTGAAGGAGTGATAAACTGAAGCTGAGAACAGACTGAATGCAGAGAGGAAATTATTCTTTCAGAAGATAATAGTAAAAGCAACTGCAGCTGTGTAGTAATGATGATAACTCACAAAGTCTATTTGTTTGGGGGGAGAGGATTGCTAGTTTTCAAAATCTCAGATTGTTAACTACTGCAAAAAGAGTTAACTCCCCTCCCTCCCAAAACCAATGAGTTACTTCCTTTGAAAACACGGAGTGAGTACTCACAGGGAAAAGGAAAGCATAGCTACATTTCTGGCTCCAGGAGGTGAAAGTGTGATCAAACACTTTTCAGGTGTGTATCTGTACAAGACAGCCTTATTCATTTTCTCAGTTCAACCACACAAAGTCCAGAAACTTCAGCTAACTTGAAGCTATTTCTTATTCCAGCTCCAATATTCCCTGGGAAACAGATATATTCTCACAGAGTCATAAAGTAATTTATGTGTGATGGGACCCTGGAGGTCTCCTCCTGCCCCCGCCAGAAAAAGCAGGTTGCTCCTTGCCTGTTCTCATCCTGCTACATTTGGACTCTTGCCCAGGATGGAGATCCCATGCCCCTTGTAGGAAACCTGCTCCCAGGCTGGGCTATAATCCTGAGGACCATGTGTCCTCACTGCAGCATCCCCTTTTTCAAACTGTGTGCCCGGATGGCCAGTGTGTGCCTGTTGGGACAGCCTGGGTCCCTCCATCCCTCCGCTCCTCTCTGCAGCAGCCGCTGGTAGTTGTTTATTGTTTATTCTCCTTATGGTGCTTAATCTCGCCAAAGCAAAATGCCAAATAATTGGACAGAGCTGTCATTATCACCCCTCCATGAAGAAGTCTGAAATCTTAAATAGACTTCCTAAAGAGACATACTGAGAAATAAACTCCAACTCTCTAGCTTAGGTAACAGCGTGATTGTTTTCACCTATTACTTCAAGCAGAACTTTCTGGTAGCCCAGATGTATAGAAAATATATGTAGAAAAGAGCCTATGTTTGAGTTATCTTTCATCTTATCAGTGGGTTTTGTCTCACTGTGATCTCAAGTCTTTAATGAATATTAGAAACTCTTACCTTGTATCAGGCCATACCTATGATCACCTTCAGTGAAACTAGTCTGTACAGACCAGGGCTCTGTGGCTGATGAATGATCTAAGCAAAAAAGACGCAAACTTTGTGTCTTCTCTCACAGAGTCTTGACAATGTCTCATGCTGCAGTGGGTTTCCTTGCAGCTGAAAGAACTTGGGGTTTGTTTCTTCTTCTTAGTCTTTGTATGGAAACAACTGTCTACTTAGTTTACAAAGTTAAATAAAATATGGGACCTGAAGAATTTAAAAGCAATGCACGCAAAATATTTACACTGGTGATCTTGCTAATGGATGGGAAACTTACTCTGATGACTTAAAACAATTGGCACTTTTTTCCCCCAAAGCATTCCTTATTGGGCCTCTATCTGTACAGCTGCAACTTCTGTTCCTGAGAGTTTTTAAACAGACAAAGCACGGAACCTTCATGAAGGAGCTGTAGCAATCATCATACCCATCCCTCAGGTAGCTTGCCACAGACATGCCTTCCCCGTGCATCTGCAGCTCTGGCTGCACATGGCTTACGCTGCAGCCATGCCCTCACATCTGCTTGCCAGTGTACCACTGAGGGTACCACTGAGTGCCAGAGGGCACTCGGCTGGGATCTAGCCCTTCCCAAGCAAACACAAACCATGCCAGCTGTCTCGGTCTTCCCTCACCGGTTTCTGTAGTCACATTTCACTGTTTAACACATTCCTGTCTGCTCTGCTGCTGTGCCAAGTGCGTGCTTTGAGAAAGAGCAGTGACTGAATAAATACTCAGGGGAGCTGAAGGGCTGTCAAATGTACCAGCTACAGTAAACAAACAAGGGGGAAAGATAATCTCTGCAAAGTCTTTTGGCTGCCTTGATTCCTGGTGTGTCTTATCATAATAGTGGCCATCATTTACCTGTATTTACTTATTTACTCACTTTTCTTACTATTTATTTACTCATCTCCCCACATGCACACCCCTTGCACTCCCAGGCCAGTGACTCACTGGTGCTGTAGCAAACCTCACTCACCTCAGAAGCTGCAGGGAAAGAGGAGGCAGGGTCCTTGGGGACAGGTAGGACACCAGTCCCTTGAATGAGCAGACCGCCTTGGAGGCACCAGGAAACTTTTGAGCAGCTCTGAAACAAGACCTGAGGACCAATGATCCTTAGCTCGGGCGTCCACTGCAGTAAGGGTTTTATGAGAAGGGAAAACTCAGGCAAGTGACATGGTGGCCTGTACCTGCCTAGATGAGAAGAAACTTTGGAAGAGGTTAAGCCATCAGTCTCCGATGCCTGGTCACAAAAGGTTTTTAATCACAGTGGGTAGGTCTTAACCCACTTGGAGAAAAGTTAGTGTGTTTTAATGTTCTGTGTGATTAATACATATTAACTGACTGCTGTAACGTGTTTACTACTCTTGGTCTAAATCTATAGTTCTTAAAAAAATTTTGAAGACATCACTTCATAAGATATTCCTAAGAAATATTTTGTTCATTTCTTGAACAATGAATAACAATCACAGACTTGTAACTCTACAGGATAATATTTAATCTGCTTTATAAACATGCTATTTAGTCTTTGGCTGGCTAAGCTCCACCAGCTAACAGACATTTTTTTTGTTGAATTATGTTAGCTATGACATTGTGATTGAAGTCAAGACTACAATTGAACTGCAAGCTTTTCAGCATAACTTAATTCCCTAACCTAGGCAATACTTGAGTCATATCCCTGTATCATGTAGACGTGATCCTTAGGCTAGAACAAATGTCTTAGATGACTGGAAAGGCAACAGAAAGTTTTGCTGCTGAGCAAAACAAGATCATACCAGCAATCTGGAAATGGCTGCTTGTTCTGCTCCAGGGCCAGTCACACTGTACAAGGCCATATCCATCTTGCAGCAGAGCAGAGTAAAACCTTTTGTGTTTGCTGAGGACCACGCCTTTCCTCTGTTTTTCAAGCAGACTCTCTTGCACTAAAAACTCAAATGGAAAACTCTGCATCAGTCTGGGCAAAAGAGTCAGACTCTTTTGTTCACCTACCAGAAAACAAAATACTACAGCATCATGCAGGAATACATTTTGAGGAGCTGCTTCTTTTGAGGTGGACTTGCCTGTCATACTGCTTATGTCTACAGCCCTTCCCTACGTTTGTGTATCTGTTAATGAATAGTTAAAGGCATTTAACAGTGGTGTGCCTGCTCACACTACAGCCATGCAAACATTGATTTTTTCCATTTTTCAGAAGGGAAGGGAAGGCCTAGCAAAGGAACAAGTCTTTCTATAATCTCAGTACACATCCCGGTAACCTTTTGGGTGATGCTGGCAATTCTGCTGCACACAAGCAGGTCAGGCCCAGACCCACCGGGTAACCTGAACTAGATGGTGAGGGCCAGCTGGATGGCAGGGGAAGCTGCCTAAAAATATGGCAAGCAAGAAATGCAGTGTTTGGAGCGGCCACGGGAACAGGGTCAAAATAAAAAAGGAAGAATCCCAGAGGAGTTTTAGCAGTGGTCATTCTTGCACTTGTGTTCCTTGCAAACTGTTTTACCGACCCAGACACATGCTTGGGAGCGTCTGCTGCTACAGGAAACCCTCCTTCTTGTAGCTGATCTGCTGCCTGACAATGCTGCAGTCCCTGGGTGGGGGGCTCCAGGCCTCTGCCAGACAGCAAAGTCAGGCTCATTGCTGCTTTGAGAGCTCCAGATCTGCCTGGAAAACTCAGCCTTTACGTACCAAAGGAGCTTTCTGAAACACAAAGAGCAAATCTGAAATACAGCCAGTCTTGCTAGTGTCCTAATGGAAGTGTTTGGGTCTAATATCTGACTCTCACACTGCCAGGTGAAGGAAGAGGTTTATTGCACTCTTTTAGTATGGACCGGTTACATGCAGATTTGGGAATATGAGAAACCAGCTTCTTGCATTCACCTTTTCTCCAGGACAGAAATAATGAACACATGTAGGGATAAAATAATTTCATAATAATAAATAATTCCAGCTCTAAATTGTTTATGTCTGGTGGTCTTCAAGCCTCAAAACCCAAAGACTTTTGACAAAACTTCAATTTGACAAAGATTCCAGTAAAAGTGCCAATAATGTAGCACTACTGATTTCAGTGGAATTACACCAGGGATCATTATTGCCCATTTTGCATGGCACAGAAGAGTATCATTACCTTGCATAGTCCACATCCAGCAGTGTTTCTCAAGAGCAGGCACATTTTACAGGAGGAGACTGTCTTGTGTCAACTTTTGACCTTTGTTTCTCCTCAGAATGATCAGCTTCCTTGAAAATTACTTGGCAGCCAGAGGAGAGATCCACTTTAGAAAACGTTGCTTTCAAGGAGAGATAGTACTGATTGCCCCTCTAACCACTTCTAAACACAAAAAAACCCCTGCAAACTGCTTGAAGAAACTACCCCAAAAGGTAGCAGTGCAGCAAGAACTGGCTTTTATATTGTCATAAAGAGCCAAATGGCAAATCTGGCAAGTGCATCTGGGCCTCAGGTGAAGACACTGCCACACGTCATGTGGGACTGGAAAAGTGTGGTTCTTTATGACTAATGTTTATGGAAGTAGATCCGAAATCAGCAAGGCTGATGGTAGAATTAATCACCTTTCAAAAGCAGGGAGTCCAGAGGTGGTATGTAGTGGGCATAATGTTATATGAAAATGGCGCTAAAAAGATTTACTTGCTATAATAAAGTGTATCTCAATGCTTAAACTTTTGATGCAACATTAAAGCACAATGCAGAATTGAAAGTAAAGATTTTCTTCTTCATACAGCATTAATTCTGCTACGTGCATTTGAGGGGCTATGCATTATTTCCTTGCTAGCACTAAATGTAAACAACTTAAAGCTCTCAGGCTTTACTGTCCTGAAGCATGAAACTTGAATAAAGAGCACGTCAGGGAGCTGTGCACCACATTTACGACCGTCACTGTGTCTACTGCATTCAAACATTTGGCATGATTTCTTTCTGTTCTGTCCAACATCTGTTCACTTATTTCTGTCCTCACCATGATCTGTTCACGGAATTGTGCCATGTTTTTTCACTTTTTGCATGGTGTAGTAAAGTCACTTTGCTTTCCTACGCTTGAACAAAATAAACTTAGAGCTGCCAGTTATCTCTGCAATCTCACTTGTGTACAGGGAACCAAATCACCTGAGAACAGTGGTGACCTAGAGCATCACAAGCCCCGTGCCCTTTCCACTCCAGTAACAGTGAGCCTTTTTAATGACATGATCTAATTTCTGCTGAAGGATTTAGCCCTGAAGAAATTGTACTCTTGCAGTAAATGAAGGAATACTTATACCAAACTGTACATAGCATAGCTGTTGTACCAGTGAAATGGTGACCTCTGAAAGTACAGCATATTCACATTCCAGTATGGGAATGAGCTGTACAAATACCTGTATTTTTACAATAGTGTATCTGGCCACTCTTGGAGCCCTCTGTCATTTTGACAACGCCTAATCATACAGCACAACTGTGGTGTATGAAGAAGCTCCAAGATGCAGTAGAGAGTTAAAGCTCATAACAGACTGTGAAGGAGAAGCAATGCTGAAACACTAGCTTGTGGCCATTTTAATCACAGACTGTCAAGTAAAGGAAGTGCACAGCCTTGTTAAGCAGCGGTAACTCATACAGCTAGCTATTTCGGGGCTCCATCCTCATGCAAGCATTGTCCTTTTAGTAAATTTGAGAAATACCTCCTATTCTTCCTGGGAAAAGGTTTTGCCACATTTTTTCAAGAAGCATAACCTGAATTTTGTAGCTGTGAGGGACAGATGGCAGCAAACCGTCATTTATTTCCAAGCCACATCTGGCTCTGGTTTGCATCTGGCTGGACTGCCTTGATGCCAGCTGCCTCACTGGACTATCCCATACCCAGGAGCTGTGCCCAAGCACCCAGCGCAGCTCCACCACCACCTCCCTATTGTGCCCTATCCACCCTTTGTCTCATCATGTGTGCCAAAGCCTCCCCCCCTGGTTTCTGATGAAAATGCCCTAGGAAAGGGCAATAAGAGCAGATGAGAGATTCTTCCAGCCCTACCTGCTGCCCCAGCACTATGCCAGTCATCTGGCGGGGGAGAGAATGTTTCCTGCACCGCAAGACTGTTGCGCCTGGTCCCCTGACCTGTGTTTGCCTATTGTATTTGCAATGGGTGTATAAATACATGCAACCTGAACAGCTTAGCAAATAGACCCTCTGAATTTTAAGAAATGCTTCTTACAAATGTTTCTGTTTCTCAGGATCTTCTTGTCTGGATTCCTCAATGCAGTATTTAACAAATGCCTTAATTTTCATCTTAAAAAGGAGGGCCAAAAACATCAAAGCTACAAGCTTTCTTATTTTAGGTAAAATATGCTGACATTTCACCCAAGAGGGAGGATCTTTAGTAGATCATAGCATTCTTGTCTCTAAATATGTCGTGTAAAAAGTCTCATTGATGATTTCCAGTTTCAAATTCATGCTATTAATAGGTCACAAAAAGAGGCTTCTGAGAGAAAGAAATCATATGATTTTGTAGCTTAACTTTTTGATATAAACAAAGACCAAAACAAAAGCTATGCAAAATCTCTCTTTTTTTGGTGTACAGCAGTTGTACTGAAGGGACAGGCTTCTCCCTGTCTGAGCACCAGCATGGAGATTCCGTAAAAGCACATTGAAAAAAGCCCAGATTTTACTTGTCCTCCTGTTGCAAATGAGGAGTGACTGTTAACTGAATGTCTTCAGTGCTATCCAAGCAGAACTCTGCCAAAGGCTTTATTTGGACTGCTGGGGCTATATCTACAACAGGTTTAAAAGAAAGAAGACTGCCTTCATTTTTAGAGTTTCGCCTTTGGAAACTTGGGGGTTTTGTTCCTATGGAGTATCGCTCAGGATTTCAGATTTGAGACCACAGTTGAGTATGGTGCATGTAGCAACATAGTCCCCTTGCAACTGGCCACATTTCTTTTAAAAGAAAAGACATCGATTTTCTAAACAGCAGTCAGCCTTCGTACCAGCTTTGCACTGGATCTAACCCAGAAGGTACCCATGGAGTTGTGCTACTGAGACCTCTTAAATGCCAAAGCACAGGTTTTTAAATGCTTAGCACCTCAGGACCTGTAAATCCATCTTTGACTGTCTCATATCCTTCCTTGGTACCTGTCATCACCTGGGAGTCCTCTGCTGAGGGGACATTTCAATAGTATCTTAGGCCTGAATGAGCTGATGAAACTTCTGGGCAGTAATCAGCTGGGTTGAATAGGAAAGCAAAGGTCCCACCAAGAAATCTCACTATCAGCCCACAAAATGCGGCAGGAAGCACTAGCAGACAGTAGTGGCAGCTAAAGGAGCAGCAAGCTGCAGAAACCGTGGCAGAAGATAGCCATCCCTAATGTTTTGTGAACTAACACCTCAGAGGCCATGAGAAAAACTGAGTTCAGCCAGGTAAAGTACATCTCCAGTGTCAGTGGGTCTGGCTGTTGAACATAACTATGTGGTACAAGAGCACAAGACCTTTTCTGTCATGCAGAAGACCTAGCTCATGTAGAAATCACTTAAAATCCACCTACAAGTCTTCTGGTGCACAGCACAGTTAAAGTCAGTGAAAGGTGGATTGATTTGTAAAGTGTGTTTTGCTTGTATGTGTTGTATTGCTTTCTGTCTGCTGCCTTATTAAAATCTAAGTGCCCGATGCCAAATAGGCCATGGAGTGACAAGAATAGTTTGTGCATAGATACTGTGTCTATATATACATGCAATCAAAAAATAAGTAAGCCTTGTCTGTCATGTCAAAAATCTTTCTATTTTGGGCTGGGTTTGAAGCCTGCTTTTAGTGGTGAATGTTTCTCCTTTATACATAGTTTGCACAAGTCAGGTTCCATTCCAGCAGCAAACATGGCATTGGAAAGACTGATACTGCATGTCTGGGCAGCCTCTGAAATACACTTTCTTTGAACTGATTTCCTATTAGTTCCTCTTTGCTGGAGAGGATATAATGCTCTCACATCCGGTTCCTTGAACTAGCATTGCCAATCATTCTGCGTATTCAGAAACAAGGCTCCCCTTTTCTGGTCACTGTAAGTGGCTAGTTTGGTTGGTCTCTCAGCTAAGCATTCTTTTTACCAGGTCAGTTCTCTTCTTGATGAGGGGTAAAGTCCTTCATGGCTTTGGGGTCCTGATGTTCCGTTTGATGGGTGCTTGTCCTGTCCACCAACTGATCTGCTGCATCCCTCGGGCAGGATTTGGGCCAAACAAGAGACATAGGCTGATGTGCTATTTAAAGAATTGCTTGCAACTGGTGGATCTCCACTGGTGAACTCCGCTGGGTGAGGTGCAGCTGGATTAGACAGTGGCCAGGTGAGGCTGTAGCCATGTTTTTGGTGTAGAAAACAAAGCAAAACTCCCAGGTATTCTTCCATTGGGTGTAGGCTATTGCTGCTTTCCGCGACAGTGTTGCTGTGTCCTGGGCTACCCATGGTTCTGGAAGACTTTTCTTCATTTGTTTTAATTTGTGTCTGGCTAAGAGGAGATGTGTGTGCTTGTGTGAATGTATACTTGTGGGTCTCTGTCTGTCTGTATGCCTGTAAATGCATAGAGACACATCCATGGCATAAACCAAAAAGCACATCTTTGATTAATTTAGTAGCAGACTGACTTTATCCTTCATGGAATACATTACATTTAGAGCACACTGCTCTTTTGTTTTCAAAGCTTGAAGAAGTTTATAATTTTAGTCCTTCCAGTACGTTCCTTATCATTCACGAGAGATCCACACTTTTGTTCAAAGATTTTAGTTCTTGCAGGACTGGCTATTTTGAGTGGTTTAAATTCTTTTTTTATTAGGAACTAAAAATAAGTTCATGTTAAGTCATTGATGGTAAATTAAGTGTATACTGTAAAACTGACACTCCTAAATCTGGAAGACATCTCATCTGGATAAACAGCTGATGGATTGACTGAAATTGACTGTCCAAAGCAGTAATCAGAAATTCAGTGGGGACAATCTAATATTCAGAAGCAGAGACAGCTTATTCTCAATCTTCAGATGTTTTTTGTTCAATCTGCTCCTAAGGCTTGGGATCTTTTACCTTACAGTCAAAAGCTCTTCGGGAAAAATGGCTGCTACAGGGAATTCCTGCTGGCTCTGCAGAAGAGGAAGAAGCCAGAAGGAGGCAGTCAGAAGAGGATGAGCTGAAGGTGAAAAAGCTGGAGGAAAACATACACAGGTAGGGACAGTTTCCCTTTGTTTTGTCTAAGAACAGCCGCTCCCATTAAGGCTAGAGACCTTCCTCGGCCGGTCCCCATGTCTAGCAGCAGCTGGTAGCAGCTGCCCAGGGAAGACTGTAAGAGGCAGGCACACATAAAGCCAAACATGCCCAGAATTTGTCTCCCGGATGTCCGTGGTTTACAAGGTAAAGCCATCATGATACCATTGCGTTTAATGGACTTTGATGGATTTCTCTCACAAGGGAGCTAAAAGGAGGGCTGAGTTGCCCCTTCAGATGCATGTGTATGACTTGGTCAACACTCAAGAGATTCTCCATTGCTTTACACCTCCTACAGCCAAAAGCAGGTCAACGAGGGGCGGTACTCTTTTGTGCTAACCTCTCAATGGTGCAAAAGACTTTTTGAAATGCAACAGCAGACGCCACCAGCAGATCAAATATCTACCGCTTTCAGAAGAAAGGTTTGGGTCTTAGAATTATTTCCTTTTATCAGTTTTCCATTGCAGTCTGAGTTGACCTTTGTCCTCATTTTTGTGTTTTGCTTTGTGTTGCTGCAAACAATGGTCCCTAAAGCTCATAAGCAAAATGCTTTTATCCATGACAGAACAAGTTCCAGAGTTGCTTCCTGTGCCATTTAGGCTACGTGAATTTAGAGTTTTTTCAGCTAGCAGAAAATGGGCATAAGTTGGTTAAATTTGGCACCACAGCTTTTACAAATGTGTCAGTGGAGATATATAAGAGACAGAAAAAAGCAAATAGGACTAACAGTCGAAAGATTGAGGTATTAGCCTAGCATCTGGTGAGCTCAGCTTGGCTTGTGCTGAGTTTCTTGTGAAATTTCTTGGAGAAATTACTCAAAACGGTTTTTTGGGGATATACACAAGCAGACCTACCCTAAGATGGAACAACACTAAATGGCTTCTATGTGGAAGTAATAGATCAGCATGAATGTAAGAGTTGTCTTATGCTACTGGTCTCTCTCTTGTGATTGCTATTAATTAAAACTGATCTGAGAATGTGTATGGTTGTTTTACATCTGTGATAACACAAGGCAAGAATGATTTTTTATTTAGATCTTCTATGCTACCTCATGTTTTACTCCATAAATTAACACAGTATATGATAGAAAGAATACATGGCCTGCTCTTCAGAAATATGTACTGCAAGGTGCTGAGTACTCTGATCCCATCCAGTAAAACACATCAGTACATGGTTAATTTTAGCTGTGTGAGTACCACCGCGGAAGGCAATGAAACCTGCTTTGCTTAATTAGTTTGAAGTGTAGGACGAAATCTGTGTAAAACCTTTGCCCCTGTGGTTTGTTTTTTTTCTTCCTTAACTGCAGCCATGAAATAAAATCTTTGAACATCTGGAAGTTACTGGGCTCTCTTCTGCTGTGAACACCTGTCAAATGACAGGTCAGCTTCTTACTCCTGAGTTCAAAGGGCATTTGTTTGACAGCCTCGCTAGCATGCTTCACTTCCCTTTTATCTTTCTGAGGGAAGTCCAAAGACAGTAAAAAAAGTATTTTAGTTTAAAGGAGAAATATTACTCCCGAACTGTAGAGATAAGACAGTAGAGGTTAAGGTCATTAGTCTAATTACAATTTACATCCATGACAACATGACATATCCAGAGCCCATCAAGACAGGCTGAGAAGGTAAAAGGCCGTTGAAAGGGTGAGAAGAAGAGAGATGTAAAGCGTATTATCTGGAGGAGTGAAGTAGAATCAGCTCATCCTGAAAGGATTTTTTTTCCTTCCTGTGCACAACATTTCCTCTCTGCATTCCCAGGAGACAAACAGAGGTGAGGATTACAGGGGACCTTTCATATGTTCATGTTTCCGGGGTCTAATGGTCCTTTGGAAATGCACTATGCACTATCAAATGGGACCACCATGAAACAGTCCAAACTCTCTCAATAAGGGCTACAGAGGACAGACTCTGCTGGTTCACCGGAAGGATATAAAATTACTGCAAGACCAGCCCTAGAGCTGATGCCAGGGGAATGCAAGACTATTGTGCCATGGATCTTGCATATTGATTAGAGTCACACTGCATTGTATGCGCAAGCACAGAGCAGCTGCAGTATCGAGACATCTGTGAAGAGAGTCTTGTGGCACACGTGCTGGGTTTGTTCCTGCTGGAAAATATGCAAAGTCTTTTCCATTTGCTCTAGGAGCAGGGTGAAGCTTATTCATGGAGTCCAGTGTCCAGCCTCTGCTGGCAGCCAGCAACCATGCCCCTTCTCTAACAAGAGGGAACATGTAGTCATCCCCTTCCTCTTGAAGCAGAGCATCCCATCATCATCACAGAAAGCACCATTTCTTCTGCTCACACTGAAGCACTCAGGGTGGTCCCTTTCTCATAATCCTGAGTTTACTACATGAACAGCCATGGCACAAGGGATGTATCTATCTTTATTTGCAGGCCAGACTTGAACAGTAAGTCTGACAAGCTGAGTGAACTGCAACACTTAGAATAGAAAACTGAAAAAGGTAGTGTTTGAGACCAGACTAATGTTCATAAATGAGGATGTGGGCTCATGTGGGTCTGTGCTGTCCAGAAGAGGCAAATATCTCTACCTTAGTCTACAGACTGCTGTTTATTTATTAGATTTCCATGTTATCATGACACGAAAAAATAGCACACTTCAGCTTGTAGCTTGCAAGAATACGTGCATATCCTAGACATGAGTAATTGTAATGATTTAATGAGCTCTCTTGCCTGTAAAAGCATTTGGAAGAAGGATGCCTACATTAGTCAGCATTTCTATACATTTCATGCCAAGCAACTGAAAAAGTGTCTGCATCACAAAAACAGAAATAAAGCAGAACAGTCCCTAGTAAAGAATACAATAAAAATAATTAAATACAATCATGCACTTATGCTGATAATTACCAACAAGTGGACACAGAGGTAAAAGATGCACATACAAGTTAAAAAAACAGGGAGCACAAGACTAAGACAAGATGCAGACATATGAACAGTGTAACAGTGGACTACAGACACAATGGTCATTGATATGGGATTAGTTTAGTATTAGTTTAATATTGTTTGGATTAGTTTAATATGTTTAGAGATTTTGAAACATATAAACACTACAAGCAGTGTTCATATCCGAGAATGTGAAGTGGAAATAGAGGAATAAGTATAGTTCAAGCAGCTTTGGTCCTGGACTCCCAGCTTTCCTGCTTGCCTAACGTGATTCTTGAGAACAAGACTTATGCTGCCCCATATAAAATACAGAGTCTTGCATTTATTTTAAAAAGTGGTTGATCCTGTGGACTTAACAGGAAGATTTGGCCCGTTAGACAACATTCACTGAGTCTTAAGTGGGCTGGAAATCTGTCAGTAGAGATAAGGATGGAAAGGTATTGCTGCATTATTAAGTGTTTGAAACCCAGCTGCAAGTTTGCTGGTGCCAATGTATCGATGGCAGAGCAGAGCCAGACATGGATTTGGGATATCTCTTGGCACTAACTGTCCTTAGTCATAGAGAAGCTTTAAAGATTGTTTTGTTATTCATGTTCTCCTAAAGATCTTGGGTCAGTGTTAGAGGAAAGCAACCATTTCTGAGTTTCTTTTCCACTGTCACACAGTGAGAAATTAATCTCCTGTTTTCTGCAGCTACCTTAGATTTGGGGTAAGTGATACCAAAGGAGTAAAACATGTATGAAAAGCATTTCCCTTTCCTTAAACCTATTCTCCAGATCACAGACCTGAAACTTATTGTTCTAGATAGTACTGATACAGATGCCCAATGAACTTCCACAGACATGTTTCTGATAGTGTGGTGTAGGTGAAACAAGGGCTGGAATGTGTTGCATGCCTCCCATGGTTATTTTTACCACATGACAGTCTGTTATTTTGCAGCAGTGAATGGAAAGTTGGCATTCGACATCTGGATATTAATAGGCAGCATTCATAGAGCAGAGCAGCCCGCACACAGCCTGCTGTTCCTTCACAGCATTTGAAAGGCTCCCAAAATTATTTTGTTTTACTAGGTTACATTATAGCACTTACTGGTGGCCTGTGTTTACTACAAAAGATGAAAAGTTTTCATTGCTCTGAAGCTTTCATGTAGCATGCCCACATGAAATATTCTGCGACAATGTATCTCCCTACTTGATGACTGACACTGGCTTGAGATACCAGGACTGGACTTCTTGTGCTGGTGGAAAAAAGAAACCCCTTGAGCTAAATGCTCAGTAAAGTGGCATATCCCTTCAGTAATCAACAGTGCATCTGTTCACGTTGGATGAGGAGGTGCCCATCACCTCCAAGGAGAAACAAATTATTGCTCTAGTAGAGCAGCCATTTTGGACATGTGGACAAGGCAGACAGCTTAGATCAGTGCATGGTGGATCCCCGAAAAACACAGGCAACAAACACTTGTGGTGCTTTGGCATTGTGGCAGCTCTTGAGGGTGAAGCAATGCAGGGCAGCGGCCAAGGTATACGTGTATCCCCTGTTCTTCACTCAGGGGTCCTCAGTTGTCAGCACATCCAGCTCGTAAAGTTTGCAAAAGTCCTTTGGGGTTGTGGAGTGTTTCACCCTCCTGCACATTGGTGGTGAACTGCAGCCATGTTACCTCTAGGAGAAGGCTCTTCCATGGTGGTGCAGTGTGGAGGGAGAGCCTCGGTGTTAAAGGTGGCAGGCGCAGGTCTGTGATTTGGACCATAGGTCATGAGGTTTTTCCTGGGACAAGCACATGTCGTTGCTGGTTTCTGTAGTCTTGCTGATGTGGGCAGGTAGTAAATACATGCATAAACTCAATCCCTCCCTCCCAGAAGCTCCCATCTCAGAATGCTGCTGTTCTTCTATGCTCACAAAACCTTGGAAAGTATTTTAAAGAAGTGTTGAACTGAAAGATGCCTATGAAAGGGACTGCAAGACAAGCACAGCTTCCATCCAAGAAAAGCACTTAACCTAATGGACCATGAGAGATGCTGAATGTAAGCTTACACAAGAGAGATGACCAGTGATGGAGGAAGAGAGATGACACCACCTCTCTCAAGCAAAAGATACCTTGGTTGTGTGAGTGTCTCTGTTGGTCTACTGTGCTTGACCTATGTCTGTTTACCAGGTACTAGACAGAAGACCTTATCTAGCTAGAAACAGGTCCAAGATGGAGTAAAAAATCTCCAGAGCTGGTAAAACTGTCCTCTTCTTCCATTAGTGCAATCAAATCTTTCCAAGTGTAAATGCTCAAGTTTGAGTATTGTCAGAGAGGCTGGGCTAGGCCCTGACAAGAAAACCCTCACGAAGCTGGTTTGATAAGCAGAAAATAAAATCTTCTTGTTACACTGTCCTATGAATAGACTATCAGTGCTTCACAGATCTCTGGTGTTAGATAGGATCTACGCTAAAGTCTCTTCTCATTGCAGAGTCCAGCAAACACAGTCTCATGGTTCAGCTGGGATTGTCATGGTTGCTGCACCTTTAGCACTTTTTCTCCTCGCGTGGTCCATTCTATCATTTCTTTCTGATGCCAAAGTTCGTTTGCTGCTTCTTCTCCCAGGATAAAAATGTAGCACATCTCAGAATGGGAACTCTGACTATAACTCAGTCTCTCTTGGGACTGTCACTAATAGTCTTTGCATGACACAGGGAGAGAGAGCATGTAAGACAGATGTGAGTGCACTCCTTCAAAAGAAGGATCATCTGATGTCAGAACCAGCTGCTCAGACCTCCCCTAGAGCGGACAGTGCAAGACAGGACCAGAGAAGCCGTAAACCTCTCCTTAGCAAGGTCACATCAATTTCCCTCCAGTCTTAGCCTCTAGAGAGTGATGAACAGTTGCTGAAGTGTACGTTGGTGCAGAGAACAGTGTGTCTTCCACTTGCCTGCTCCACATGAGCATGAATGTTTTGCAACTTCCGCACTGATGGCAGCTGGAGAAAATGATGGGGAACATTGTTTACTCAGCATTTTTGTGTTTTACCTAGCATGCCAGGCACAGCTGTAGACAGGTCCTTGGTCCGCCCCCACATGCTGCCCATACGACCAGTTCCTTTGGGTGAGCTCTTTCAGAGTGAAATAGCAAAAACATCTCCTCATAGCCAGGCCGCCTCTCCAAATTCTTCTTGCCTTCTGAGGGAAGATCAAGCTATCTGCAGAGGAGCATCTGTTCCTCCCCAAACCGTCTGTCTGATTGTCCACTAAGATTGATCAATATCAGATCTCATCTCCTGAAGCTGCACAGATTCCAATTTCAGCAACCCCTAAGGACAGTGGTTTCCAAAACAGCACATCCTTCACCTCCCATAAAGCTTTTACTAGGGTGCATTTTGTATGTGATAAATATCTTAGGAAAACAAAGACCAAAAGAAAACCAGGCAAAAAGCCTCAACAATGGGAAATCTCAAGTTCCCAAAGGAACCCACTCTGTGGTGTGATTCGAGAATTCCTCAGGACTGGCAGGATGATCTCAGAAAAGCAATGAGTTAAGAGGTGCTGGGTGACAACGGGGTTGAGGTTTTTACACACAGTATAATATACACAGATGTAGCACCTAAAAAAAACTAAAACACACTTAAAACTAACAACACAGCTTACTACCTTGATTCTGAAACTCAATGCTTGCTTAAAATACCAGAATGACATGCCACTGCTTTAACAGTTGCCTAAAGGCTGGTGCTCTGTATTTAGGAGTAGCAGTCTCAGTATCTTCCACAACTCCTAGGTATTGCTAGCTTGAAATTACTCAATGATGCCTAGGCAGCTTATAAAGTGAGCAAAAGGACCGGCTGTTCAATTTGAGCACAGATTCCCTCCACTCCAGCTATGCCTGTTCTCCTCAAATACATGTACCAGTTATGAACCTTGATAAAGACATCCATTTGCCTAATTATGGAGCAAGATATAGAAGAAATTCCAAAGCCCTGTCTTTACATATCAAGGAATTTCCACCTCAAGTGCTTCTGACACTTCATGCATGTTGGTATGCTATAGATTAAGAGGCATGTTCCTCAAGAAGGAAGGGACATGCTGGCTTAAATTTAAATTTAAGCTTTAAATTCAGCTCTGGACCAAAGCAGGTTTTCAAGGACACCTTTTCTAGGCAAGCTAACATACTGTAAATTAGCATCAGTTTCTAAATAGATTCAAACCTTTAATATAGTAGATCACATGCTACAGCCCCTTGTAGGCAGTTACCACCTCTAGGTCAAGTTCAGGAAGAAAAATGCAATTTCAATCCTTGCAGCTTTTCAATAACATGGATATTCTACATAAGGCTGGGTTTATGCTACCATACTAGATGAGACACAGTGACAGAATATCAAGTGAAAAACTTCAGAGCCTCCTTGGCTTTAACATTTCAAAGCTAAAAAATTCACATGACTATCGGTGTTACGCTCTTTGCAAGATGGGGAAATCTCTTCATAATGTGTGTATTTATCACATGTGTTGAATGACCACACTCCCTCTGTGTGTAAAGCCATCTGAGATCCTCACAATTCTTTTAAGCCTACTAGAAATGACAGGGGTTTCCTGAAGCAGTAAATTGTGGTTTATCATAAAGAGTAGGAATTGTTGACTTCATTACATCTGAATTAAATCTTAATCATGGGTCAGATGGGATAGTTGCCTGGATTAGAACAAAAAGGACTAGTCTCTATTCCTTTCCTTGTTATGCTTAACTTTGTTGGAGTTGGCTCATTTGTTGCCTTTCCTTGTACGCCATCCCTGCCACAGGGCAGTCCTGGTGAAACAGCTCCTTACACACATTTAGTCCATAAAGCACTTGGTGGCCGGAAAAAAAATAAAAATGTGGAAATTCTGTAAAAGAAAGATATGTTTGTGTGGGTGTGACATACACATGCACGGTTTTGAAAGAGATTACAAACCTGGATTGTATTTACAAAGAGAAGGCACAGAGCTAGGCAACAGCCTGGGTTGATTTTATTGTGTTGGTGCTTTGGAGTGATTACTTTGCCTTCACTTTAAATCAGAGGACTTCCCTCTTCCCTGCTAAACCTCTCTGTGCCGTGTCTGTGTCTGACAAGGCCAGAACATGCAGCGTGTATGCACATTCACACACACAGGCCTGCAGAGAGGCAGGGAAGACACTGCTGCAGTTCTGGTCCTTGGTAGCTCCCTTCTCCCAAAGGCTTGAGCTTATCCTGTATGACTGCAGGAGTTTAAATAAGTCACCTACATTTATAGAATCATCTCCTTTAGCCTCCCCCCCCATGCAGTCAGTGAGGAAAGAGCATCACTTCCACGGCGTGTGTAAGCGCATCTCCCTCCTTTGAGTACAGAAGCCTCAGCCAAATGTCTCAAATGCAATGGGTGGATTTCAAGCCTTGATGCTACTCCCTGCACAAGCACCCTCCGCTGGGCCTCTGGGCGCTACCGTGGTGCAAACAGTCGGTGATAACGATCAGTTATGTATCTGGTGCATCATGCATTTGTTACCCCAGGCTCTGCCCTGTCAGCGTGGCGAGCAGTCAGTCCTTAGGGCGTGTTTCTGGAGGGCTGGTCTAGCTCCCAGGAGGTAGCGGCACTGTCAGTGGAAGAGCAAGGTGCACCGTCTGGAGACACCCAGTGGGCACCGCAAGTCCTGGCCTCTTCTGTAGAAAATCCGCAGTCTGAAAATCACGTCACCTTCCTCGCAGGGTTCTTGAACTGCTGCAATATGTCAATTCTGATGCAAAAAAAAAAAAAAAAAAAGTGCAAACGCTAGCTGGTGGTCCACGGAAGACAAAGAAAGGCTGGATATGCAATCAGGAATCCTGACTGATTCTGAATAACTGGATCACTGGTGAGACAGAGATTTCGAAAAGTTGTGAAAACATGTTCTAGCTTGTAAATGATCTAGAAGACCTGGCAGAACAACGCTGTGCTCAGCTGTCCCGTGCCCAGGAAAATGCAGTTAGTCCTTCATGTGAAAGACTGTGAAATTATGCCTACTCTGTATTTGAACATTTTTACTAATGCAGCTACACAAGAAAATCTCTCCTTCGTGGATTCATTTTTTACCAGCTAGAAGTATGAACACTAAAACAGAACAAGCTCTACAGACAGAGGTTATTATAGCCCTGTGTAACCACCTCTCTACTGGAAAACATACTGAAATAAAAAGTGTTTAAAAATACTCTACCCTCTAGACAGGAAGAGCACGTCAGCAGGATAATCTGAAGTTAGTACCAGAGTCACAGGGACCAGGACTTTGCATTCTGCATAGCTCTAGACAATGTAAGTGGTGCAGAGCGTGTCCCTGGGAATTGCTTCAAGGGAAGAAACCAGCCATGACAGGACGAAGCGAAGGATTACACCTGTGTTAAACTCTTACCTATACCACCTGTTTCTTGCATGACTTGCAGTAAGGTACTTCAACACCTCCTGTTCCAGTGTTCATCTGTGTAATTATCTTTCCCACACTTTTAGCATGACGTGAGCTGAGCTTTTTGTTACAGGAATAGCTTCTCATTGTACAGAATCACAGAATCACAGAATGTTCGAGGTTGGAAGGGACCTCTGTGGGTCATCTAGTCCAAACCCCCTGCCGAAGCAGGGTCACCTGCAACAGTCTGTACAGGAACTTGTCCAGACAGGTCTTGAATATCTCCAGAGAAGGAGACTCCACAACCTCCCTGGGCAGCCTGTTCCAGTGCTCCGTCACCCTCAGAGGGAAGAAGCTCTTCCTCATGTTCAGACAGAACTTCCTGTGCTTCAGTTTGTGCCCGTTGCCCCTTGTCCTGTCACTGGGCACTGCTGACAAGAGTTTGTCCCCATCCTCCTGACACCCACCCTTGAGATATTTATAAGCATTTATAAGGTCCCCTCTCAGCCTTCTGTTCTTCAGGCTGAACAAACCCATCTCCCTCAGCCTTTCATTGTAGGAGAGATCATCCAGTCCCCTCATCATCCTCATAGCCCTCCGCTGGACTCTCTCCAGTAGCTCCTCATCTTTCTTGAACTGGGGAGCCCAGAACTGGACACAGTACTGCAGATGGGGCCTCACTAGGGCAGTGTAGAGGGGAAGGAGAACCTCCCTCGACCTACTGGCCACACTCCTCCTAATGCACCACAGGATGCCATTGGCCTTCTTGGCAGCCAGGGCACACTGCTGGCTCATGGTCAACTTGTCATCCACCAGGACACCCAGGCCCCTCTCCACAGAGCTGCTCTCCAGCAGGTCAGGCCCAAGCCTGTACTGATGCATGGGGTTGCTCCTCCCCAGGTGCAGGACCCTGCACTTGTCCTTGTTGAATTTCATCAGGTTCTTCCGCGCCCAACTTTCCAGCCTGTCCAGGTCTCATTGAATGGCAGCACAGCCTTCCAGTGTATCCACCACTCCTCCTAGTTTTGTGTCATCAGCAAACTTGCTGAGGGTACACTCTAACTCTTCATCCAGGTCATTGATGAAGAAGTTGAACAAGGGACCTCACTGGTGCCACTTAAATACCCTGAGCCAATTTCCATTCTTCAAAATTCTTCAAGTTCTTGTTTTATTTTGCAGTGAAGAAGAAATAGATGCTTATTAAGACAAATGGTCTGTGCTTCTAGGGAAAGGAAAGAACAACCTTTTGCTGAACAAAGTGATACACACTGTGACTGCACTTGTGCTTCTTGTTAAGTCAGTAAATCTGGCTCTTGGTTGTCACACGACCATTAACTTTCAAAGCAGCATGATTTCAAATCAGAAAAGCAATGTAGTATTTGGGTGGTGTGTGCAAGTTATGGTGTGTAACTTGCGCTATAACTTTCTAATATGCAAAAGACAGAGACAAGCAAGTTTAAAATGTTCAGCAGCATCTACTGCGTATAGGCTCTGGTACCGATGAAGTACCAAATCCACCAGCAAGCTCTGAACGTGTGTGCTGATTGCGCAGCAGCTGTAGCAAGATGAAGCACCTCTGTAAATACTTCGGTGGCTGACTGTACACTGCCATGGCTGCTGCTGACGTCTAAGCTAGCTCAGGTATCTTAACACTGTGTTGCGCAGCACTGAAACCGGTGCAGACTTTTACAATGCAGCATTATTACCACAAAATCAGAGGGCTGGCTTCAGCTCCAATGGTTGTGGTAGCTTCCACTAACCTACTCATCTGTGTGAAGAAGAAAAATCTGCAACCTGCTAAATCCACATTACTTTTGGACAGGGTTATCGAAAATGGCAAATGCATTTCATGGTTTTCCATGCAAACAGATGAAACATTGACTTTTGTGGCTTCTTTTTCTCCTGCTGTAACTCTCTGTATGCAGTGATCCAGGAATCCTGGATTTCCGCTGGATCTTGGGATGGGGTCCGTCAGCTCAATGGATGCCATGCGCGGTGATATAAATTCTTTGCTGCAAAGACTTGATAAAGTAAGCCAGTGAGGCTAGCAAGGACTACGAAAAGACATGAGGACCAAAAGCATGGACTAGAGCATGGGTTTTCCAGGCTTGAGTGATCTGCCATGTAGATAAGTCAAGTCTGTAATCAAGTGGTGGAATCAAATCAGAACGTAGATCTTTAACATCAGGAGAAATGCATGTTCTCTGCAAACAGCTACCAGAGAGAGAAGGCAAATCCAGCACAGGCCTTGTTGTCTTTGATGGCAGCCCAGGGAAAATACCCTGAATGATGGAGTTACAGCTGGCTGTTTTAAAGGACATTTCATTTGTAGGAAACCCATTTGGGAAACATGAGCTTGTCTACAGAATCTTAACTGCACAAAATGTGAGTAAAACATATTCCCAGCAAACATGAGTTCCTGGTAATAGTAAAGAATTGAGAGTGTATCTGTGGGGGAGTGTGTAACACTCTAGTTAAAGATATGATCATAGAAAACAACTTTGAATTAAGTCTTGGAGCCCCAAGTCTTATATGACAAGTTTTCCATTCAGTTTTATTTTTATGCATATTATTTTTTGTATGTAGAATATTGCAAATACAGTTTCCTTTTATGAGTCCCTCTTTAGCCTCCTTTCCACTCTTTAAATTTAAGGGTACTTAATAATCAGGACAGTGAATTTGATACAAGTGATCTTCACAAGAACCCACACTGCAATCAGGAAATGGGCTGGCAGCCTGGTGTGCAATTAGATGTTTTTCTTTGAAGCTAAACGTCTTAGTTCCAAAAGAATAGAGGGGGGAAATCAAATACTAGTAAGTCACAGTGAAAAACAAAGTGTTTTCTGACTTGTCTGATGGTTTGTGAGCTTTATGACTTGGCGCACCTGGAATGGGCTCAGAAGAGCAGAAGGCTCCTAAATTTAGAAACACGGTTCAGGCAGCAGCTGCTGCGGAGTAGCAGTGTGTCACCAGCAGAGCCAGGCTTGTAAGCCTTGTCTTGCTGGCAGCATCCTGGCTGAAAATCAGAGAACCGAGTTCACCCTCCAAATGCAACTCCAGATGCATTGCACAGAGCCAGCCATTGATCTGGTCCTGCAAAGACAATCAAGTCTACTGTTCACAGGTTACTCCCAGAAGCTTAAGGTATCACTCCCGACCAGGAGGAGATGGTTCATATGTGTTACACTGGCATTCCAGTTTTGATGCCATAGGATTTTCAGCAAAGACAATAAATAAATAAAAAATTTAAAAAGCCATCATAACAGCATTCTGACTTTAGAAAGGGTTGTAGCAGAAGAAAATAATGGAGCTGCTACAGGCTTTGCATGTATAACATCTTTATGTCCCAAAACATGGAAGGGGAATGCCTCATGCCTTTGAGCCCTTACCCTGTTGGGATAGCTTTTTGGGGAGAGCTGTGGTGTCCAGGAATGGGGTCCAGCATGAGACAACTGCAAGATGTCACCATGCCAAGAACATGGTGATCCTCAGCTCTAATTCCTTCATGTGCAATAACTGCAATTTCACTTAGGCATGACCTAAAATATTTTACCACCAGCCAAAGGCTATAATTACCCACCAAGTCAGATGCTTGTTCTGTCACTCACATGATCACTGAAATCCTGGTATTAAGGCTGTGGGTAACATGAAGTAGTCTGCTAGGCAGGCATCAGTGGCTACACTCCCTTGTATCATCTTTTATACAAGTAATTTCAGAAGCAACAACCCTACAGACAAAAAAGCCACGTAATTTTCCGCTCTTCACTACTTAACATCAGCTTGACAAATGTGGATTATCAATCAAGTTAAAGCTATGTAACAGAAAAATCATCCTGTTTTCCTGTTGAGGCTGTCAAGGAAAGTCCTTCCTGGTTGTGTAGCATCAAGTGTCAGGTGGAATGTCCAGCCTGGTCTGTACAGTGGTCTCTGAGAGTCGTACAAGTTTTCTGGAAGGACGGATTGAAAACAGGTTCCAGTAATAAAAGTTGGCTTCACAACATAACACAACACAACAACACAAGGGTTTTGAGAATTTGTTTTTTCTTAATTTGCTATTTATTTCTTAATGTTGCTAGTAAACAGCTTCTACCCAGAGAACTCCAATTATCAGGGATTGGTATAGTCAAAATGATATGACCTAAGGCAATCCAAAACCTCAGTAGTAACAGAGAGATACTGCTGTCTTACTACCGGTTTGTTAAACACTTTCATCTAAATCTCACAGAGCATGAACAGAAAACATTATCAAACCGCTGCAGATCAGACCAATGTCCACCATGCAAGAGTCATCCAAAATTCCACACAGAGGACTTGATCTCTCTCATCAATGTGTCATTTCCCTGGCAGAAGAGACAGGCTTGAAATACCACATGAAAGCCAAAAAAATCTTTGTTGCGGCAGATACAAGAGAGAAAGAACTTCAGAACTAAACTTGAACTGAGAAATGCCCTTCCCTTCATCCATGCCTCAAATTTCCCCCCTCTTAGCGCTGGGAATGCAAGAGCTGATAAATGCTTTGATATCTGCAAGCAACAAGCAACTTACATGAGAGCCACATCCTGACAACGTGGCCCATGGTGCCCAAGTCTACCAGTAATCCCAAGACCAAACAAAATTCTTGCCTGCAGTATAGGTTGCTACACACCACTTCTCTGAATACTGCTGTTGCACAGCATTTTGTAGGCAGTCATTTCTCTCTTCAAGCATTTCAGAGAAGAGTGGAGAACAGAATATTCACACTTTCTGCCTCCTGAGTGCAAATGGAGGACTGGAGAGTGCACTGTCGTTCTCAGGTAGTGAAAACACCTGCTTAAATATGGTGCGTAACAAATGAAGACATTAAATAAATAGGATGGCTCTTACTGGCAGCTCCGTGGTGCAGACATCTGTACTTCAGCAGGCCCCAGCAAGCACCGCAAGACTTCCCCTGGGCAGCAGGTTTGCTTTACATGGCACAGGAGCGCTGTTGGGTTTTCCTGACTAAATCACAAACTTGCGTGCTTTAGTGGTGCTCTTCTAGACTTGCCTCATTGCAAATGAGACAACACAGCTTTCCTTTGGAAGATTACGAGATCAACAATGTCCTTGCACAGGAACAGATGTGAAACAAAATGCCTGAAGCAAAGTAGTGCGTCTGATATTTCTTCCTTAGTTCCAGTACTTATTTTGTCATTTGTAGTGTCTGTGCGGGGTGACTGCAAAATTACCTATCCTGATAATGTCTTTTTTCTCATTAAGGGCAGTGGTATTTAATCATTTCACAGCTTCATTAAGTGGCATGTCGTAACACTTACTGCATTAATACAGACTGCAAAGATCATACTGGCGTCTTGAATAGGATGAAGAATATATTGATATTTTTCCACCCTAGCAGCCCCTGCTGAACCACCTCGTCTCTCAAAGGAGAAGACATTTGAAAAACCTGATGCAATGACCCAGCATTTCTGAAAGGTGATTCTTTCTTCATTGGTCTTTGCTTTTCATGCTGCTGAGCTGAAAAGGATTCAGTGCAGTAAAAGAAAGGAACAGTGGTAGCTAGTGTTGCATTAGGAAAGTGATAGATTGTGTTTAGTGATCTTTGGCTGAACTGCTTGTCATTGTATTAGATATATACATAGCCTAAAAGACTATGCACAAACAAAGCTGAAAAAGGGTTGTTGGCAAGATTTTTACTCCTTTTTATAAATATAAATTACCTTCTTTCAACAAACAATCATTAAAGAACTGAATGTGCTATGGAGATCTGAGCTTTTTCGTTCAAGTATGCTTTGAAATACGTGAAAATTTTTACCATTTGGTACAAAATTTGGTAAAGACATTCTCAGAAGCTGTAGTAGCCAGTAATGTACCAGTTTCTCCCCTAGGTATCTGGGGCAAAATAACCCTTTCAAAAATTTACATTGCATTAATCTGAATTTTTGGCAAGGGAATCTTTCCCTGACAGTAGCTAGACAGTAAAACAGGACACAAAACATCTTGGGTTTACCTAATTTTCCTGTTTTATGATTCACTATTGTACATACTAAGAACAATATGTAGAGCTGCATATTTCAGAACAAACTATTATTTTCATCTAAACATATGTATTTTGGACATGGTCCAATCTTAAGTAATTCTTTGAAGGACTTTCTTTCCTTCACAGGAAAGTGTCTTTAAAACATATAATAGTGCTTTGGCTCTACCGTGGGAGGCATGCTAGCTGGGAAATAGCCCAGAGTGTACAAAGTGTGTGATGTTTGCCCCAGGGATGCTGAGTCATGTGGGTTTTTTTGTTAGACTGTGCTGAGGGGGTTTGCATAACGAGGGGTTTGAAAATTCCATTTTCTCCGGCTTTTCCTGGAGAGTGAGAGTCCAGCTTTTGCTGGATGAAAAATTACCTTCAAGAAGGAGCTGAGAAACCTTTGCAGGCAGAGAAAATAGCTTTACAAGGAGAACCAAGGTGACGTGAAAAAGCATGACCTTCAAAATCACCAAAAGCGCTCTGGCAATTCCCATTGCTGCTTTTTTTAGAAGTAGCTAGTCTGCAGTAGTAAGCTGCACTTCTGCTTTTCAGGCTCAGGCTGATTTCATGCAGTGGATACTGTTTGTGAGATGTCTGAAACACAGCCTAAGGACATGCGCCAGTTGTTCACTAGGAGGAAAAATATTATCACAGAATCACACAGAATTACAGAATGTTCGGGGTTGGAAGGGACCTCTGTGGGTCATCTAGTCCAGCCCCCCTGCTGAAGCAAAAATGCATTGTCCCTCCTCTCTTCCCACCAGCCAGGACATATGAGAGGAACGAGAAGGAACAGAGAGGCATTCCCTTTTGGCTGCAGTTGGGTGGATTTAACTTCTTGTTGGTAGGGTGAATCGCAAGGAATTATAGCTCTCAAGGCTGTTAAATTTGCCCAGTTTTTAACAGCTTTCACAGCTTCCTCTCTCCTAATTGCTGTTCGTACCATCTTTTCCCTTCCTGCTCAGTCTCTAGTTTCTGTTTTATTTCATTGTTATATTTTTTAAGAGTTTGATAGTTTCTTCAGCATTTCAGTTCGAAGGGCTTGTGTGAAACAGCTGCTTTTTGCAGGTTTCTCTCCTCTCACGTCTCAGTAAGGTGACCTACCTTACGGGCAGCCTTGAAGGCAGACAGCTAGGTCTGTAGGCAACATTTGTGTTCCCGCACTCCTCTTTCACTGCCGAAACCCCTTTTATCTCTGAACAGCAACATGGTACGGCTCCATAGCAAGCACCTCCTTTCCCTCCACACCTCCTCACCTCTCCACACCCGTTGGTGGTGTGGTCCTCCCTGTCCCTCCCTACCCACGTCTCCCCCTGGGCTGTGGGCAGGGATGCTCTTGCCCTCTCCAGCAGTGCAGGGGCTGAGGAGTGCAAGAAGGTTTTCCAGGCTTTAGCGCTAGCCTCTCTGCCTCCTTCTGTCCCAGGGATCCTGAATGGGAGGATTTGCAAACTCACACTCATGAGTTTTACTCAGGGGCAATGCAGACCCTTGTATCTGCTGTCCATGTCGTCCGTGCTCACTGAGGAGGACTGTGATGGGCTTCGGGCATAGCCCAGCCTGTGTGAAGATGTCTGGAGAGAGCTGGGCTACACAGAATGATCCTATTAATTCAGAAAAATGGATGGTATGAGGGTGATTCTTTAATTCCAGAAGGAATCAGGAGATGTCAAAATTACGTCCTTTGTTTCAGCATAGGTTTCTTCTCTGACTCCCCTCTTTTTCCTCGGTATCCTCCAAGTGACACTATTTTTTAAATAAGTGGGAGAGTAGATTTGCAGAACAGGAGGAAATTCTTTGTTCTTTCTGTCCCAAATTGATTAGCATTCTTGTAGCTTCAATGTTTGCTTAGCTAAAACGAAGCCATGGTTTGACTGAGGAAGGAATATCTTTTGCATTTTAATTTTCTCCTATTCATAAGCTTCTAAAATACCCTAGTTATACTGGAAAAGATTCTGGGACTCACTCGCCATGCTCAAATTCATCTAACTAGTAACATCTCCTGACAGGTCCAGTAGAAGAAACACTTACAGGAAGAGCAAGTCATTTAAAATCCTGCTTATTAAAAAAAGAAAAAAAAGGTCTTAATTGTCTTAACCTTACCTTGCATAGGAAAGCAAACCTTTGGAGCTTGAACTCGTCTTTTTAGCTAACTATGCAGAAACAGGATGTTCATGAATTGTACATCAGAGTGTTTAGTCTATGACAAGACCCCCCAAAATGGAAAGGTTAGAGAGCCTCTAGGATGATCATGAAATGACAAAGTCTGTGACTTATGAGTGGAAAAGCAAACTAAAAAGAATGGATTGGGGTAGACAGGTTTCAGTAAACTGAATACAATTCATAACTGAAGTCTTTGATGGGTGGAGGAGTTATATGCAGGTAAATGACCATAAAAGCACAAACTGTCCCAGAGGAAAGGCAAGAGGTGTGGTAAGAGATTCACTGTACTAAATAACTGGTTTTCCTTGGTTTTAAGGAAAGAAGAAAGTTCACCGAAAATGGAAAATAGTTCAGATTGCTAAGCATAACTTGAATAGAGTTGCAAAAGCATGTAAGGACAAAACCCAAAAAGGCAGAGGCATAATGTGTCCTATACTGTAATAGGAAATGATCCTGTGGCACCGTTACTGGTAGAAAGAAAGCACAGCAAAATGTTGATCTGCTGTTCCACAGAGAGGAAAGGCAATAGATAACACTGATTAAAAAATAATCTTTTTTTGTACTTCAGTCTTCACTGGAAAGGTTTGTTGCAATGTCACGCTTAGCTTTACCGATGGGACAGAGTAAAGAGGAGTTGGGGAATACCAACTGAACTTCAGGCCTTGGAGAATTACTTGTAGCTGTCTAGAAGAAAACAGTGAGTTATAAGCAACTTGAATTTATCAAATAAGGCCTGTCAAGATACACAAGCTTCCTTGACAGGCAGCTAGCAGACCTTGTAACTCCAGGTTGGTTGAGGATGCCAATTATCTTGACAGTAAGGAGACTTTGAAACTTTTATAATCAAGCAGTAGAAATGTGGTTTGGACAAAACTCTGTAACACAGATACAACACTGGCAAGAAACTATTTAGCCAAAATTGAAGGAAAAAGTTTTGATTGACTTCATGCTGCACCATTTAATCTTCTCATTAACAGCTTAGGTGATAAGAAAATATAGAAGCAGACGATCTATTCATTAAACTCGAAGACAACATCAAACCTAGGGGCACACAGTGAAGAACAGTATGATGATTATAAACCAGAGCTGGTCTTAAAAATGCAGTAGAAGACAAGTGCAAAATTTTACCTTTAGGCAGGCATAACCAACTGCACAGACAGGTGGGCTGTGGCTGTCAGCCCAGTTGCCTCAAAAGGATGTGGGAATTAGAGTAAACAAGAAGCGGGGTATAAGTCAAGGATTTTGTACTGTAAAGATACATTGGTAAGCAGGTAATGAGGCATAAAAGAAACCTCCTCTGCTAATCATTAATAAGGTCTCAGCTGGATTAATGTCCAGTTGGAGTGCTGCACTGGAATTACGATGTGAACTGCCAGAAAATCAGGAGGAGAAAGTGGAAGTGGTTAGGGTACATGGTCTACAAGGAAAGACTGCTCAGTCTAATGCAGAGAGTAGGTCTTCCAATATTTCATCATCCGTTGCAGTGAAAAGGAATAACGTGTTCTTTGTGCTCACAGCAGAAAGGACAACAACTACTGACATTAAGTTTTGGCAATGAAAATTCGTTAGAGAAATCCTTCCAGCAGTCGAGGTAGTGAAGCACTGGGGAGGCCATGGAATCTCTGTCGCTTCAGGTCTACAAGATGAGGTCAGAGTCACAGTCATCAGGAGCAGCAATAGTTCAGCCAATGCAGCCTGCCATCGAGGACCTGCCAGACCCCTTCTCCCGAGCCTCTGGGGCTCAGCACTTGCATCCAGCCTCCTCCCAGACTTCGCTCCATGTTTCTGATCACAGAGGTCCACAATCTGCAAGAGAAAACTAACATTATTTAGGGAAACAGAAACAGGGACTCGATAACATCTGCAACTAGTTTGAAAATAGCTATGAAGATGAGACAAATAAATTCCAAAGACAAGAGAAGTTGGATTAAACTGCCAGAAGACCAGACCTTGAAGACAAAGTCAAGCACTCTTCCCCTAAACCTTTTCCAAGAGTGAGCACAGTGAAGCAATGAAGTAGGTTGCCACTTGCCACAGACGGATCTCTGCTCCTGGGCACTTTTAGGAAGGGGCTTAGCAGTGGTTTGATGAGCTACTTGAGGTAAAGGTGACAGCTGCAATTTTCCATGATTCTGTAATCCTCTTGGAGAAGGGAAGTACCAGAATTATATGGAAACAAAACAGAGAAGTGAGAGCAGAAACTGCTTTTTACCAGAGCAAAAGACACACTGTGAAATCCAAACCAGGAAACTAAATACGTGGGGACAGGGCAACCCCAATTTTATGCATTATTAACAGTCAGCTTGTTGCATTTGTTGATTCACCACAGTGGTGTATTTTGCAAAATTCAAGGCAGGGTCTCCAAGGATTTACAGTGTAATTTAGTATTTAGGAAAGGTTGTCCGCTCTTACAGTGTAGGACAAAGCCAACTTCTTGGGCTGCAAGTAAAGAAGAAACTCCCCTGCATGCAAGTCGACCCTGAATTTTTGGTACGTTCCCATGAAATATCTGGAAACAGCCAATGCCAGGCACAGAACTGAATGGACTACCGGTGCAAACTATCCTGCCAGCTCCCTATACAACTGCTTGGAAATGTAATGAAGATTTCTTTCCATTCCCTCTCTGCCTGGTAGCTGGCAAAATATTTCTGTGTTGGAGTCCCTTTTTTCAGAGTTCTTATTTGAAGACATAAATAAATCTGCTGGTTTGCTTTCAGAGCTTCAGTTTTGTTCTCCAAATAATTTCACATTGTTTTATTAGTCTGAAACAGGCTGTGGTTTTTCATCTTTTGTTGTTAGAGTTGGAACAGACATCTGTGAAGAGGAACAGAAGGCATAAATTGTAGGCTCTGTGGACCCTGGAGAGCAGGATGATGAAAAGCTGAAGCTATAAATGAAATTGTAGCATAAAGTGATGACTTCAATGGGTCAAAAATTAAAATATCCATCTTACAGAAAATTCCAAGACTCTGAAATTTCAATTTGTCTCAAATACAGGTGAAAAATAAGTTTATCAGAAAGGTTATGAAAGAGAGGAATTAATAGTATGTGTTTGATCTTCTGAAAACATTTACTTTGGTAAGACTGAAACATTATCAACATTGCCACTTTAACACTTTTATCTGTTCATAGTTTAAATGGTAACATAAAAAGCAGATGTTTCTGCTTCACAGAAACAAAACACTAAGATAATCTCCTGTCAGATTATCATGAAATGGATATATGCCCATAAACACTTTATTTTTATGGTTTAATTAAGTCAAGTCTTTCCAAAGCAATGATACTTCTTGGGGAAATCGTCAACCCCACACCGTCATTTTCTAGTGTCCTTTAACCCCACAAATGTCAAAATGGTATATACTTCGAAACAAAGACAGAAAAATAATCCGTGGTCAGGCAGATATAAAGCCATTTCCAGAGTGGAAAAAAACCACTGCTCAATACTGCATACGAATGCTGCATAATTATTTAAGAGCTATCTATCACATTATACCTGCAAGGAGAATTAAACAGATATATTTTCTGGCCTAGCAGTTGCTCCATACAAAGGGATGTTATGAGTATTGTACTTCCCTGAGGTATTTTGTTATACCTCTTCCTTTCATATCTTCCAGATTTCTGCTGAGAAATGCCAGAAACATTTTCCAGTCTCTGCTATTGATACAGCACATTAAACGTCCAAGGCAACAAGGAATTTATTAAGCTAGTTTCCTAACCTATATGGCATTGCTAATCTTGTCACAGGCAAATTGCCAGTTCCATTCCTTCATCCTGCTTTGTGGCTGTCACAGCAGCCACGGCACAGCACGCCCCTCACTGGGACCTGGTCTGGCACGCTTGGCACTGTACATGCTCAGCACCAGGCAGTCCTGCCCCAGAACCTTTGTCATTGGTGTGGACAGGACGGGCACCTTCATGAAAGGGACCCTGGAGGGGTCAGTGCTGAAGCCAGAAGCACAGCCCAGTCTTCTACTGCTGGAGCCAGAGACCATGGTGCCTCTTGGCTGGTCTGTTCCCTCTCCTTTTAACAGTAGTGTAGCTGTGATTGATCCCACCTTGCAGTGCGGAGGATACGGAAACGCTTCGCCGCTCCTCTTCCTTCTGCCCCTTAGTCATCTGTTCACTAAGCTGCCTTTCAGGTCCCAAAACACCTGTCTGGCATTCCTAACTTTGTGCCACCGTAGCACTGTGGCCTCCAGCAGTGCAGCCGGGGCAGGTCCGCTCAGCAGCCACTCAAGCATTGCAAGGCTACATGCCTCCACAGAAATCTGCACAGGGCTCGTGTTCAGTGATGACTTCTGCTCCCTGCTCTGTCCTGGCCCAACAGCAGATTTTAAACCTCTCATGCCATGCTTCATGTTGAGCATGAGCTGAAGAGGTCTGAGAATGTGTGGTGTCTCAAACATGGACAGAAGAAATATACACATTTTCAAGGCTGTCAGGCAAATGTGTCCCACAGTCTGCATGTGAACAAGAAAACCAGAAATGAGGTTTCCATGACGTGTCCTGGGTGGGAAGGTGTCTGCCTTCTCTGGAGGCTCCTGTGACCCAAATGTTACCAGGTCACATTTCGTAAGAGTCCAACTACCTGCCTCCCGTTTCCGTGTCTTTATTTTTTTTATGCATGGTAGTCTTCTGTCTAAACACTTCACCCTCCACCAGGTGCTCATTTTAAGTGAGAAGAGCAAAGTCGTAGAACATTTCTTGCACGGAAAATAGGTTCTTCTCACTACAACCCCTTCTGAGAACATGTGGAAAGGGCTGTCAGCAGTGTGACCCCATACCTGCTTTCCAGTGGTAGTCATGTCACAAGTGCTCTTTGAATGCATTTTTTTTTTAACTGCTAGATACTAGGTCCCGACTGGAGTCTCCAAAATACAAAGAGTTAACTAAAATACTGAGGCTTATATAACCCAATTTCCCCAATTTCCATGAAATAATGTCAAGATCCCACCGCAGAGTGGACAGCTGTCTGCAACCATTAGCAAGTGTCCCTGGGAAGGCTCTGGTTTACTGCAGACATGTATTTTTATGTCCCTCACATCCTCAGATAAAACTGGAACGAGGCTGTACATTTCATCTATTTTCAGATGTGGAACACACAGGTCATCTACCGGTTAGTGTGGCGTGGGAACAGGCTGCAGAGAAGCACAGAGCTGCTGCTCCAGCCCTGAGGGAGAGCAGAGCCATACCCCGCTGCCCGTCTGCAGGCAAAGATCACACTGGCATGGCTTTGCTGTATCTGGTCCCAGGTCATGACAGCATTTCTTCCAGGCTTAAACATATTTTAATTGTGTTCCTTAATCAAAATTTTTTTGACAAACCAAGACCAACACGAAGACTCTGCAAATAAAATCAACTGAACTGAGATGCTTCCCAAAAGCTACCCATCTTGACACTGGACTGTTTTCTTCCCTATAAATACTGTGACAAAAGTCAAGATAAAAGTCTGGTGGAAATCAAGGACCAGAATATCAACAAACATTACACTGAACTGTGTTCAGCAGATGTGAGAGCTCATTTTGTCAGACCTCTAGAAATGTATTGTTTTTAAAATATTTCTTTAAAATTCTCATTAATTAACATTTTCTTCCATCCTTTGGGGAACCCTGACAACCCCTACTACACAGCAGCCCCACAGTAGGCTAAGGTTTCACATCACCACTATAACTTTCTTATTACCCTCCAGGGTTTTAACATGAGCTTTCTGCCTGCTGCGCATCCTTCCCAGTGCTCTGGTCTCACTGGAGCCTGCGGGTTGACTCCTAGATCACTGTAACCACAAGAGGGTTAAAACACAGACTGCCAGTTCATAGGCCAACTCCACATATGGAACAGCTTCTTCCCTATTATAACTTTTACAGCTGGAAGATTCAACGTCCTGTTTTGGACAGCATGATTAGTTCTGACGACAGCTACAATAGCCTCCTCCATGCTATAGGATACCAATGCATCATCTGTCTAGCTGTTTTTAAACCGAGGAGATACAGGTGAGAACGGGAAGTGCAACACCTGCAAAAACTGCCATTGTCATTGTATTTTCCAAGTGAAAGTTCAGGATCCTGCGTGGAGGAAGCAGGGCGATAAGCAGGATCAAAACCCTGGACCTCAGGAGGGCTGACTTTGCCCTCTTCAAGGAGCTACTGGGAGGAATCCCGTGGGCCAGGGCTCTCGAAGGCAGGGGGGTCCATGAGTGCTGGTCGCTGTTTAAACAACACTTCTTCCATGCACAGGAGCAATGCATCCCCTTGAGAAAGAAATTTAGCAAAGGAGGCAGGAGACCTGCATGGTTAAACAAGGAGCTTCTAGCGGAGATCAGGCAGAAGAGAAAGGTCCATGGAATGTGGAAAGAGGGACAGGCCACTTGGGAAGAGTACAGAAACGTGGTGAGAGCATGCAGGGATGCGACGAGGAAGGCCAAGGCTCACCTGGAACTGAAGCTGGCAAGGGATGTCAAAACCAACAAGAAGGGCTTCTTCAACTACATCAGCAGCAAAAGGAAGGCTAGGGACAACGTGGGGCCGCTGCTGAATGAGGCGGGTGTCCTGGTGACGGAGGATGCGGAGAAGGCAGAGCTAATGAATGCCTTCTTTGCTTCAGTCTTCAGTGCTAAGACTGGCCCTCAGGAATCCCAGGCCCCGGAGGTAAGAGAAGAAGCCTACAAAGAGGACGACTTTCCCTTGGTCGAGGAGGACTGTGTGAGGGATCGCTTAAGTGATCTGGATGTCCACAAATCCATGGGCCCCGATGGAATGCACCCACGAGTGCTGAGGGAGCTGGCGGATGTCATTGCTGAGCCACTCTCCATCATCTTTGAGAGGTCCTGGAGGACAGGAGAGGTGCCCGAGGACTGGAGAAAGGCCAATGTCACTCCAATCTTCAAAAAGGGCAAGAAGGAGGACCCAGGGAACTACAGGCCGGTCAGCCTCACCTCCATCCCGGGTAAGGTGATGGAGCAGCTTATCCTGGAGGCCATCATGAAGCAAGTGGAAGAAAAGAAGGTTATCAGGAGTAGTCAGCATGGATTCACCAAGGGGAAATCATGCCTGACCAATCTGATAGCTTTCTACGATGACATGACTGGCTGGGTAGACGAAGGGAGAGCCGTGGATGTTATCTACCTTGACTTCAGCAAGGCTTTCGACACAGTCTCCCATGATGTCCTCCTAGGGAAGCTGAGGAAGTGTGGGCTGGATGAGTGGTCGGTGAAGTGGATAGAGAACTGGCTGAATGGCAGAACTCAGAGGGTTGTCATCAGCGGCGCTGAGTCTAGTTGGAGGCTGGTGACAAGTGGTGTCCCTCAGGGGTCAGTACTGGGCCCAGTCTTGTTTAACTTCTTCATCAACGACCTGGATGAAGAGTTAGAATGTACCCTCAGCGAGTTTGCTGACGACACCAAACTGGGAGGTGTGGTAGATACACCGGAAGGCTGTGCTGCCATTCAGCGTGACCTGGATAGGCTGGAAAGCTGGGCAGAGAGGAACCTGATGAGGTTCAACAAGGGCAAGTGCAGGGTCCTGCACCTGGGGAGGAACAACCTCATGCACCAGTACAGGCTTGGGGTGGACCTGCTGGAGAGCAGCTCTGCGGAGAGGGACCTGGGTGTCCTGGTGGACGACAGGTTGACCATAAGCCAGCAGTGTGCCCTGGCTGCCAAGAAAGCCAATGGGATCCTGGGGTGCATCAAGAAGAGTGTGGCCAGTAGGACGAGGGAGGTTCTCCTTCCCCTCTACACTGCCCTGGTGAGGCCTCATCTGGAGTACTGTGTCCAGTTCTGGGCTCCCCAGTTCAAGAAAGATGAAGAGCTACTGGAGAGAGTCCAGCGGAGGGCTACAAGGATGGTGAGGGGACTGAAGCATCTCCCCTACGAGGAGAGGTTGAGGGAACTGGGCTTGTTCAGCCTGAAGAAGAGAAGGCTGCGAGGGGACCTTATAAATGCCTACAAATACCTGAAGGGTGGGTGTCAGGAGGATGGGGCCAAGCTCTTTTCAGTGGTGCCCAGTGACAGGACAAGGGGCAATGGGCACAAACTGAGGCACAGGAAGTTCCGTCTGAACATGAGGAAGAACTTCTTCCCTCTGAGGGTGACGGAGCCCTGGAACAGGCTGCCCAGGGAGGTTGTGGAGTCTCCTTCTCTGGAGATATTCAAGACCCGCCTGGACAAGATCCTGTGCAGCCTACTGTAGGTGACCCTGCTTCGACAGGGGGTTTGGACTAGATGACCCACAGAGGTCCCTTCCAACCCCTACTATTCTGTGATTCTGTGATTCTGTGAAAGGCATCATGTGAGAAGTCATCCCAGTTGTAGTTGCCTTGATGCCTTAGTGGAAACGTTGCTTGTTCGAGGGTTTGTAACTTGCATAAATCATAAGGTTGGCCGACTAGCTGGATAGCAAAGAAGGCTCTGCTGGCCTGGTGATGTATATTCCCCTGCACAGCAGACTGAGGGCCGTGGCTTGCAGTCTTCTTTTTAATTTGGTGAAACACAATGGCAGCTGGCATCTCACTAAGATTAGAAAAGATGCCATCTGTTATTCAGGTAATTTCTATTTTCACATTTCCACAGTACCCACAAACGGATGCTTCAGGGCAAAGAAGTTCAGTGAATGTAATCAATGGAAAATGAAACCACAGGCTTTCTCTTTTTGCCACATTTTAAAGGAGAAAGTCTTGTTCTTTGCTAGGAAAGGCTGATGTATGCATGGACTGTGGAAGAAAGTTTTATACAGATTGATGTCAAAAGTCGTTTGTTCAATACTGGAAGTATATTGTACCAAACACCATGTTTTATGCTTTCTTTTTTTCTGGTGTGATGACAAGGTTGCTTGCATTTGTTCATCCTACAGTGAATACTAGCTAGAGGAATATTAAGAAGGCAGGTCTACCTAGAATAAATTTGCACAAAATTATGGCAGCAGTGCCAGAGAGGTCTCCCTTCCTAAAATCTGCCATCAGATTTTGATGTCCATGTGTGCCCATCCACAGAGAGATGTATGCTACAGTCTCCCAGACAGTTCTATCCATGAGTGTGGGTATTCAGACTCCTAAAGAAACAGAGCACTTTTTTCTGCTTAAGGAACTGACGGATTACCTGAATGAATTTAAGCAATAAAATCTTCCAGAAAAAAAATATGTGGAACAAGAAGAAAAAAACTTTGAGAACAAATCTGGATGTTATTTGCATGCAAATAATACTAATTTTACATCATAGGTTCCAGTCTTAAATCTATAAAACAAAGTATCCATCCTCCACTGAAATAATCAAAAACCTGTTTTTTTTTCATAGAAATGATGCAAAAGGTGTTTTTTTCTCATTACTATGTAATAAAAGAAAGTTGCTTTCGTGTAGCAAATACTACTGCAATTATAAGTCTGTAACAGTATTTCTCTAAATCAGGAAAAGCTCCATAAGAAATTTTGGTCTCACGCGTTACAGTTGCTTCAGGTTTTTGAAATATCAGCCTGAAGTTCTTTTAAAGAATGACATAGCCTTTTTGTATGAGTTGGCATATCTGAAACTCTTACATCTGTGCAACATCCTTCCTAGACTGAAGACACTGTAAGAAGCAGAAAATTAGAATTTTGATTCAAGCCAAGCAATTGTTTTCCTTAAATACAAGGAGAAGTACCATGTGAGATACATCAAAATCATCCGGTAAATTCAACAGACAGAAAAGTGTGGAGTTTTTTTTTTTGTTGCAGAAAAGTTACATTTTAACACTTTGCTGATTCTAAATATCTGGTTTTGCTACAAAATTATGGTGATTTCAGAAAAAAATGGGCAAGGAAGCATTGCTTAAACAGTACATAATCTATAAAAAGAACAAATTTTTAAATGAACTATAGTAAAGAGGTCTGTTTTGTCTTTCTTCTGAAAAGCTTTCTATTTTTATGCAGTGCCTACTAGTTTCCTCCTCCTCTACTTGCTCACACTGTCCTGAACCTATTTCCCAAGCTTCTAGTTTAGCAATCTAGACCCAGCAACCCAACCTTGATCCGTAATTGGCATTTCAGTGTGGCTTGGTCTTTCTTGTATAGACTGTGAAATAATGTTTCCTGTCACTTTCAATAACATCAAACTCACATGAGTTGTATTGTTACAGCATTCAGGATTTTTTTAAAACAAATTTAAATTTGAGTCCCAGAACATTATTTCTGTCTTTGAATTGACTGTGGAGATATTAGCCCTTGAACAAAGAGTCTTCTGAATATTCTCCCCAAAGCCCATCTGATCACAAAAAAAAAAACAAGAAAGAGAGTCCAGTGCTGGGAAATAGGCAGATATCTGTCTCCCATCTGCAATGTGATAATGTTGCACTCACAAATATCTTATGATGAAAAATAAGCACACCTTTTATGCAAGACCAGGAACTGATTGTTAAGGTAATCAAATCCTACCAATCTAACAACAGTATTATTTTTAGGCTCAGTCAAAGTGTTATAAGAAGAGAAAAAGAAGAAGTAATATATAAAAGGTCTCCAGAATGATTGTTGCAACTGTTAGGCCTACACTACCTAGCACCTGTCCCTTTCTCTGCTCTTACAGTCACTTTTCCACCACCTCTTTGGGTCAGTCCTGGAGAGACATAAAAGGTATGGCAAGTCATCAGTGTCTCAAGCTCCTCATCAGGGCAAATATTATGTTGCTGGTGAGGGTTTCTTCCCATTGTCAGGCAGAATGTGATGTAGACATTGATGGTTTCCTTCTCCTTAGTTTTGAGTCCACTTGAGGCTTTGTATATATTTGTATACATTTTCTAACACCCTTTATACCTTGATCTTTCTTCATGTTTCTGTAATTCCAAGTTAGATATAAATTTGCTTTATATATTTGTATTATATATGTTAGATAGAATTGTAGAAACATAGAATAGTTGGGTTGGAAGGGATGTTTAGAGGTCATCTAGCCCAACCCCACTGCAGTGAGCAGGGACACCTTCAACTAGACAAGCTTGCTCAGAGCTCCATCCAACCTGGCCTTGAATGTTTCCAAGGATGGGGCATCTACCACCTCTCCAGGCAACCTGTTCCAGTGCCTCACCACATCCATTGTAAGAATTTCTTTCTGTTATCTAGTCTAAATCTACCATATTTTGGTTTAAAACCACCACCTCTTGTCCTGTCGCAACAGGCCCTGCTAAATAATCTGTCCCCATCTTTCCTATTGGACCCCTTTAAGTATTGAAAAGCTGCAGTAAGGTCTCCCCGCAGTCTTCTCTTCTCCAGGCTGAACAACCCCAACTCTCTCAGCCTTTACTCACAGCAGAGGTGCTCCAGCCCTTGGATCATCTTTGTGGCCTCCTCTGGCCCCACTCCAAGAGGTCCAGGTCTGTCCTGTGCTGAGGTCTCCAGAGCTGGACGCAGGACTCCAGGTGGGGTCTCACCAGAGCGGAGCAGAGGGGCAGAATCCCCTGCAGCTGGCCATGGTGCTTTTGATACCAGTTCTTTGCTGTCTTTGTTACTCCTAAAGCAGTTTTGTCCGGCTCTAGGTCTGCATGTCTTTATCTGACCATTGCGAATTGGCTCATAGCCATGGGGTCTCCAGGGCCAGCCTGTGCCCCGTCTCTTGTCATCCCACCGTATCCTCCTCTTCGCAGCACCCTGTGTCCCTCTTTCCAGGCTTCAGCTGTGACATCAGACTTTTCTTCCTCTGCACTGAATCACTACTCTGGAGTCATAAGTATTTCTTTCTACAGAAAAAGCTGCTTGGCACTGCTGTCGGAAAATGGTAGCTACACCATACATTTATACACACATGTTCAGAAGTGAGATAAATAAGGCAAGTGTAGACAGAGCCTGACAAGTCCTAAGGGCCTTGCAACGCGACTACAAAGCTCAAGACCTGTTACTAGCAACGACAATACTGTATTTACTGGGCTGCAGGGCTACAAAGATAATCATATTTTCTTTCTCCTGTCCATAGCCTGTGTAAACACACACAGATACAGACTGAAATAGCAAAGGCTTCCAGAGCTGCACACTCATGCTCGTTAGGACTAGCAATGACACACTGAAAGCTAATTTGGTATCCTAACATTTGCAGGTCAAGGCTTCAACAACAAATCAGGAGAAGGAAGGCTAGGGACAACGTGGGGCCGCTGCTGAATGAGGCGGGTGTCCTGGTGACGGAGGATGCGGAGAAGGCAGAGCTAATGAATGCCTTCTTTGCTTCAGTCTTCAGTGCTAAGACTGGCCCTCAGGAATCCCAGGCCCCGGAGGTAAGAGAAGAAGCCTACAAAGAGGACGACTTTCCCTTGGTCGAGGAGGACTGTGTGAGGGATCGCTTAAGTGATCTGGATGTCCACAAATCCATGGGCCCTGATGGAATGCACCCACGAGTGCTGAGGGAGCTGGCGGATGTCATTGCTGAGCCACTCTCCATCATCTTTGAGAGGTCCTGGAGGACAGGAGAGGTGCCCGAGGACTGGAGAAAGGCCAATGTCACTCCAATCTTCAAAAAGGGCAAGAAGGAGGACCCAGGGAACTACAGGCCGGTCAGCCTCACCTCCATCCCGGGTAAGGTGATGGAGCAGCTTATCCTGGAGGCCATCATGAAGCAAGTGGAAGAAAAGAAGGTTATCAGGAGTAGTCAGCATGGATTCACCAAGGGGAAATCATGCCTGACCAATCTGATAGCTTTCTACGATGACATGACTGGCTGGGTAGACGAAGGGAGAGCCGTGGATGTTATCTACCTTGACTTCAGCAAGGCTTTCGACACAGTCTCCCATGATGTCCTCCTAGGGAAGCTGAGGAAGTGTGGGCTGGATGAGTGGTCGGTGAAGTGGATAGAGAACTGGCTGAATGGCAGAACTCAGAGGGTTGTCATCAGCAGCGCTGAGTCTAGTTGGAGGCTGGTGACAAGTGGTGTCCCTCAGGGGTCAGTACTGGGCCCAGTCTTGTTTAACTTCTTCATCAACGACCTGGATGAAGAGTTAGAATGTACCCTCAGCGAGTTTGCTGACGACACCAAACTGGGAGGTGTGGTAGATACACCGGAAGGCTGTGCTGCCATTCAGCGTGACCTGGATGGGCTGGAAAGCTGGGCAGAGAGGAACCTGATGAGGTTCAACAAAGGCAAATGCAGGGTCCTGCACCTGAGGAGGAACAACCTCATGCACCAGTACAGGCTTGGGGTGGACCTGCTGGAGAGCAGCTCTGCGGAGAGGGACCTGGGTGTCCTGGTGGACGACAGGTTAACCATGAGCCAGCAGTGTGCCCTGGCTGCCAAGAAAGCCAATGGGATCCTGGGGTGCATCAAGAAGAGTGTGGCCAGTAGGACGAGGGAGGTTCTCCTTCCCCTCTACACTGCCCTGGTGAGGCCTCATCTGGAGTACTGTGTCCAGTTCTGGGCTCCCCAGTTCAAGAAAGATGAAGAGCTACTGGAGAGAGTCCAGCGGAGGGCTACAAGGATGGTGAGGGGACTGAAGCATCTCCCCTACGAGGAGAGGTTGAGGGAACTGGGCTTGTTCAGCCTGAAGAAGAGAAGGCTGCGAGGGGACCTTATAAATGCCTACAAATATCTGAAGGGTGGGTGTCAGGAGGATGGGGCCAAGCTCTTTTCAGTGGTGCCCAGTGACAGGACAAGGGGCAATGGGCACAAACTGAGGCACAGGAAGTTCCGTCTGAACATGAGGAAGAACTTCTTCCCTCTGAGGGTGACGGAGCCCTGGAACAGGCTGCCCAGGGAGGTTGTGGAGTCTCCTTCTCTGGAGATATTCAAGACCCGCTTGGACAAGATCCTGTGCAGCCTACTGTAGGTGACCCTGCTTCGGCAGGGGGTTTGGACTAGATGACCCACAGAGGTCCCTTCCAACCCCTACTATTCTGTGATTCTGTGATTCTGTGATTCTGTGAACAGGGAAGAGTCTGTCAGTGTGACAATTAACAAGCTCCAGGTTTACAACTGTTCCAGAGACAGGCCGGTGGACAAGCAGATTTCACCCTTGAAGTCGATCCAAGCAGGTCAAACAAGTGTCCACGAGAGGAGAAAGTGAATGCATCCATTCTACTGAAGGTAGATAAACTATTGGACCACATGCTCAGCTGGCTCCCAGCATTCAATGAGATCAAATTGACATTCGCCAAATTAGGATCTTCCAACCTTTCCCTTCTCTTTTTCTGAGCTATCTCTAATGCAACTAGACAAACTTGCTTAAAAAAACTTGCATCTATGCTGACACTGGAAAGTATCACTGGGACGCAGCAGTCACATACTGGCACCTGAAATGCCCAAATACTGTCCCGTCCTCCTCTTCTTCAGCGTTGTACTCCTGGCTGAACAAGCACAGTTTGTAGCAGAACAGCATGATTCTGGCTTTAGGTTGCGGAGTCAGCCATGGGTTCAGGTATGTTCAAGGGCTCTTCGAGCAGCCACAAAAAGTTACCGAAGTTCGCAGATGCTTATTGCGTCTCTCACAATCTGGCAGCCTCACAGGAGATGCAGGAGAGTGAATGGCCAGTGCAACTTGTTGTGTGTTCATCCCAAGGCAATCAGTCCAATCTGCTCAGAGGCGAAGACCGGTTACAGAAGTTTGTGGGTATAATGCTTTGCATTGCAGCAGTTGCCCTTCCAAGACTGTCAGTCCAGCAGCATGAAAAACACAAGCATCAGTTCTCTGAGATCTGAAAATTATTAACACTTCACTTTCCCATTGCATTGCACCTCACCAGGTGTTTGTCAGGGAAACCACCACAGAATATTGAGGAACTAATTTCTCCTTGCTCCTCACAAGGTTTTATCACCATCCCAATTGCTGTGATGTCCTCTGTCTCAGCAGTTCCCTTGTCACCACCAGCTCTGCAGCTGAGGACACGATTCAGTGGAAACTAGCACGCTGCCTTTCCACTGCCTGTGTAGCTGTGTTTCTGATGTCCCACAGAAGCCCAGCGTGCCAAGCTCCATGGCATCAGCCGTGCCCTTTCTGATGTCATCCTCTCACCTCCTGCAGTGGTGTTCCTGCTTTCACCTTGCAGTGGAAAATACCGCGTGTGTGCGTGTGTCTTGCTGGCAGCTAGCGTGTGAAGCCTTGCCTTGGGGACGATCAGGACGGAGAGCAACGGGGAGCGCGGAGCTGCTATGATGACCGAGCTCACTAGATGGCCCCATACACTGCAGAGAAACGCTTCCTCCGGCAATCCCACCCTGTAAAATCTGCTTGTGCGTGCAGTGGCAGGGATTTTTCTTATTATTATTTTCCTGGGTTTTTAATAGCTGGACCTGGACCCCTCTTCTTGATTCTTCACCGCTGTGGTAGACCTGTTTCTGTCCCCCGGGCAGCATCAGTCCATCTGCAGAGGAATCCTTTCTGGCTACCGACACAAGCCGCATAGCACACAGCCAAAAGGGAAGCTAGTATGTGACCTTCATGATAATACTACTTTCTTTGTACAAACCGGTGCAGAAGCTCAAGTGAAGGTTAGCATTTGGGGGCATTCTGCAGCGCTCCCTTTGTCCATTGAAGTGTATTTAACATGTACATCTGAAGTTTTGTTGTATTATTTTTATTAGGGGACAAAACTCTGCTAAACAAGCATTTCCTACACTGTGATACGCGACTCCACACAAATGTTATGGGAAGAGCCAAGGCTCAGCAAAGGAAAAATGTGCTAGGGAGGGCCAAGGGGAAATGAGAAAAGAGAAAATAGCTATGGGCTGTGCAAGATGTATTGGACACATTTAGCACTCTCTACTAAAAAAGTTGCATTTATCTGCGGTATTTTTTCCCCCCTGGCCAGTCTTTGGGAGCACTCCTGTCAAGCAGGTATTTACTGCAGTGCTGATTTCAGGGACAGGATTTTGAAACAGAAAGAGAGGAAGGGCTCAAAGTCATGGTCAAGTTACCAGAGTACATCACCTTATCATGTTCCACATCAGCCATGGTAATAAGCCACAGTCCACAACCAGCCCTCCACAAATGTGGAGTAAAGTACAACTTCAGCCACCTTCCCAGAGCATTAAGTGACCACAGACAGGATACACTGAGTCATCTTCTGCCTCTCGGATGGCAGGATAGCTGGACAAGCTACAACAGCTAAACTTGTGATTCTGGGTGAAAATAACCCATCTATGACGACCTACATCATGTGCATGGACATGATAAACTGACCATAGGTCTCCCCAGCTCTTGCTGGCATGCTGTCAGAGAAAACAACTCTCCCCCTTTGTCCTTCATCTTCTTTTGCTGAGTGTTGTACCTCTTCACATCTGTAACCGCACCAACTTGTTCAAAAGCAGCAACACACCTCTGCTTTCTTTCCCACCTGACTGTAACACCAGGAAGCCAGTGGTGAGGTGGTTTGGCTGGAACCTTTGGAAATGGTTGCTACTTTCTTTCTCAGTAGCACCCCTCTGAGCCAACCACAAGCAGAAATAATGCTGTGAAAACATGATGGTGAGAGCTGTGGTGCAGGGCCAGGCAGGATCCATCCTCTGCAACTCCAGCGTGCCCACCGAGCTCTGTGTGGCACAACAACCATGTCCTTTGCTGATCCTTCACATCGGTGGTTGTTGCATGACCAGCCTTTCCAATGCAAGTAGATGTTCCTGTCATCTTTAAGTTCAAACTTCAAGCTGTCTAAAACAATTACAAACTAGCCAACTCACCTTTCCTCATCTAAACTGTGGTTCATGTCCTTCTACAAATCAATCCACACAGTTTTTGGACGGTAGCATAAGGGTGTTCCCAGGTTCCCTTGCTTTGTAGCTATGGAGCTTTAAAAGGCCTTGTTGGCCTTGAGACTTTGATATTTCCCAAAGAGGATATGCCAGTGAAGAAGGCAGGAACACGGAAATGTAGGAGGACTTTCTGCAAGAGGACTTTCTGGACTTAGTACTCCAAGTCCCAAACAGATAGCAGGAGGCATGCAGTGGGGAAATGAGCGGAGACCAGAGCAGTCCTATAGGCAGAAGGCCACAAGAGAACTCAGTTTGGATTTGGATCACTGGGAAGAAGCCAGGTAGGGTTACTGGCAGGGCTGTTTTTGGCACAAAACTGCATTTTTAGACTGCTCCTTCTTAGTGTAAACATCGTGTAAGGTGGCAATTATCAGCAGTCCTGTACCAGCATCACAAAGTGCCTCTTTGTGACTGATCACAACAGCTGACACGAATATGAGAAGACGAAAAAATGAAAAAAGTAAAGGAGAGTGGAAAGAAAGGGTGCCGTGGGTGTTTCACACTGCTAATGAAGCAAATTTTGTTAGAGTAGGGCATGACTGACAAACCCATAACTCCCGCAGCTCCTTCAGGGACTGCCACACTGACGGGAGCTTGCACGCTGGCTGCAGAGTGTATGCCAAGGGGGCTGCCAACAGCAGAGCTAAGAACCGCAGGCAGAGCCAGGGAGCTCAGCCACAAATGAGGCCAATCGCAAATGAGCGAGAAAGCATTTAGACAGCTGGTGGTGTCCATCTGGTGCTGACTAACCTGCCAGCCCTTTGGCTGGTCATCTTGATAGCCTGAACTTCCAACTGCCCTCGTCTAGTGGTAGTTGTAATGAAGCTGATGCCGTTCCAGCTCCCAGAATATTGTTGCTTGCTTTCAGTGTGTATGCTGTATTTCAAACAAGGAATTTTATTTTAATTTCACTCTTAGTCAGCCCATTCCAATGCACTGGGACAACCTTCCTACTTTTGAACTCTCTTCGGCCGATTAATGCAGTTGCCCTTTAAGCCTTGAGTCAGAGATACACTTCAACATGTGCTTGCATCCAATTGTATCAGTTCATGCATTCAAACTACTGGAACCATGTACATATCTACAGTTTAATGCCTGTTTATCTCTTTGTTTAGATTCAACACTTTGAGTACGGCTCTGTTGTGTACTGCCCTATCAATTCAACCATAAACATCCATAGATGAAGCCCCTTTAAACAATAAAGCTGCAAAAGTGTTCAGAACTGTACACAAATTGGCAAGGAAATAACAGAAGATCAACTCAGAAGTACCAGCCTCCCATTTTCAGGAGAATCTCTATGTCTTTTAAGCTTTTTTGTAAATCCCTGAAGGTGCCTACTTGCATGTTTTGTAGCTTAAAAACTAGTCAGTAATTTCTTAACTTCCCATGTCCCATGCCCATGTTCCCATGTTCCATGAAATAAACTGTGAAATGGGACATAGCCTTCTCAATAATATGGGCATCTGCAAAGTCGTTGCCCTTGGTCTCACGTTGTTGTGAAATTCTAGACAAAGCAAATGAAAATGTTCTGTCAGTGCTGTAAACCTGACCAGATTTTCACAACAGTCTCACATTTACTATTGCCAGTTCTTCCAAGAGCTTATTTTACTTGAATGCCTTGCTCAAATACCAACATAGAAAACATAGCAGACACGGAAATGAGACGAGGGATTCAATCGTACAGGTAAAACCAAGAATGTTCATGGGTTTCACAAGGCTCAAATGAGGTTTTCTCCAGGCCAGGATCCTTGAAATTCAAGATCACTGTGAGACTCAAAACCAGACAAAATAAACCATTTAGACTTTGGGAAAGTCCTGCAAAACGCTAGTCTCTTTTCCCTAGTTACATAGCAGGAATTTCCAGAGATGTGACGTGGAACAACTCCTCTTGCTGCCCCATCCCTCAGTACCACATCCCAGCACAGGGATTGTTCACACAGGCGAGGAGACCCCTGGGAGGACATTTTGCATAGTCACGGGATCCACTGAAACCACAGAAGGTGAACCAGCTTCTCACAACAAGCCCTTCCCCAGGATCATAGCCAGGAACCCATCAGGCTACACTTCACTTTCCTCAGCTTGTTGCAGAAAGAATAATGAACTGAGTGCAAGGTAATTTATTAAAAATTAGGGGGCTACCACACTGCTAGATGGCTTTGAGGTTCTTCTCTATGATATTTACCCTCAGAAATGCAGTCCTGTGCTGCTTCTCTGCTATGCTCCATCACCAGCTGCAGGCCAACCATCAAACTGTAGACCCAGGCGTACTTTTAAATGCTCTCTTAAAAAGGAAAATAATGCCTTTTCTAACCCATCCTGGGCTACAGGTGCTCTGCTGGCTGGTTTTCTCTCCCCTGCACCAAATCAGCCCAGATGTCTGCTTTATCCTGACTTGGAAGCTCTGCAGCTCTTAGGAAGTCCAGGGGTCAAGAATTTCACCCGTCCGAGACCCATGCAGGCAGGAAGCCGTCAGCTGACTCCAACCACAAACACACAGCACAAAGTCAAGACAAATTTTGCAGCTTCCCACAATTAAAATTGTGCCTCGTTACAACTTTCCATGAGGCAGTAAGGGAAGCTTATGATCCATCGCGGAAAATAAAAAGGAGGGCATTGTCATGCTATTAAACTTGTTCTCCTTTCTTTCAATTCACACTCCAGCACTGTGAGGGATTGTACAGCAATGACTCAGGTGTGGCTGATGTTAGGTAATGTGGAGCAAAGGGCTGGAAAAGTAAGCCCCAAGCAATCTCAGAGCAAGTTTTCCACTTTTTTCTTCATTCACACAGCTGTGTAGCTGGCTCTGTTCACCAGTACAGCTCAGAAATGACACTACACTTCCAAGGATCTCTCTGCAGAATTACAGATGCTGCCTGAGCACAAAATCAGAATCACAATTTCTCCACAGCACAGGAAGTTTTCTTACACTGTAGATGAAAACCAAACATGTGCTCATCATTACCTGAGCAGGTCATGGGGGGACTAGGAACTGTTTGCTGGGATTTCCAGCTGAGACTGGAGCACGGGGAGTGCAGCACCCAGCTCTTCTCAGTCCTTCCTGCTGCAGGTAGAAACTCATGAGATACATCTGATGAAAGAAAAACATCATTATGAAACTCAGAGATTTAAAAAAATGAGATACAGGCATTGTCCCTGGGAGACCTGGATAGTTATATCTCGTCTGGTCCTCTAATGGTGTGATGGGGTTAGGCCATTGTAGCTGACCTCCTGTACTCCTGGCAAGAGAAAACCAGGCTCTGAATGGAAGAGATACAACTAGAGCAAACAGTTTCTAGAGTACAGTCTGTATTTCCTCAGCTTTCTACAGCTCTCAATGAATCCCAGGATGCTGTGGACTTGCTGCTTCCACCCACCCACCTTCTGCTTCTTCTGGGGTGTTCAGCAATTTCATGAGCTGAATTTCATTCATCATTTCATGACATGATTTCATTATTGCCCAGCTGAGCATGGCTAGTGGCAAAAGGCACTTTGCTTTGCTCACTGAGATGCAGTTGCCACCATAGTCCCAACATCCCTGCAATTGTGTGCTGGAAATTTGTACTGGGAGTCTGTGAAAGGAACAGCAAAGAGCTCTCCATGTGCCCAGAGATGACTAGTGGCCTTCCCAAAAACCCTTGCCAGCGGTAGCAGCACCACCCTCCAGCCCCATGGACACTCAGAGAAAATCACAAGAACAATAGCAGGAAATGTCTAAGGGTGGAAACAACAAACGGAGCACAGCCCACATTTCTGGGGGCTTCCTGATTGGCTTGATTTGCCTCGGCAGGAGCACTTTGGATAACCTTGGAGTTATCCCACCAAGGCAAAACCTCTCCCCAGTGAAGCCATGTTTGTTCCAATGCTTTCTGGGGCACGGGTTTGTTTGCTGCCAAGCACAGATAAATAAACAAACACAACACAAAAGCTCTAAGTTAGATCAGATGGATGAATCAGGATCAGGACGCTTGCCGTCATCGTGCTCAGGATAGGAGCAGCTTCGTGCATCCCTCATTGCTCCTGATGCAGATTCTGTCCGTTCCCACAGGACACGTTCCTTGCCTCGCATCAGCCTTCACCCTGGAAGAATGCACTGTGAGTTCCCGTGAGTGAATGACAGCAGAGGGCAAATTCACAAAGTTCAAATCCAAGAAACTGTTTGCATCAAGAAGAAAACAAAACAACTAACAGCTCCTACTGGGTGTTCCCCTTCCTGCCCCGCTGCTCGTTTTGTGTCCCTGCTGTCAAAGTCACTCTTGGCAAGAAGTGCAGAGAAAGGCATTTGTGTATTTGTGAGGGGCACATAATATGGGGAATTTTTGAAAGGACCTAATAAAGCTCAGTGCCTGAGGTACACTGACTGTCAGCTGCACATACCCATCTAAATCCTTCATCAAGGGCTTCAGAGGGCACTTACAGGTTCAGGCAGTTACTAAAACACAACAATAAAGGCAAGAAAAAGTTTGTTAAAGAAGGTCCGAGGGAGGCAGGTGGGATCCCTGTAAGCTGCAGCTTTCCATGGCAGTAAGGTAGTTGTGCTCTCACAGCCCCATGACAGCCAGGATACAGAGAAAGTGTTATCACACCAATTATAATACCTTTGTTCGGGTTTTCACATTTTCAGTGCAACAGCCTGGATTCTCTGGGGCTCATTTTCAATTTTAGTATTATTCTCAGACTATATTTGATCAATCAAGGGGGTTACCTTAGGTCAGAGTGATGGGTGCTGGGCAGCACTTTCTTCTTAAGCCATCAAGTAGGCTTGTAAGCACCATGTTCCTTGAAACAGCACATTTTGAGCCACCACGGCAGAAAGCATATAGGTAATGCCTTGTTCGAATCAGAAGTCCATTACAAAGTCCATGCAGTCTTTAGCAGCAAATCTGAGTCAAGTCAAACAAAAATCAGAGAAAACTCATGTGCACAGTGAATATCTGTAATTAATAATACCAGCTAACAGATCTACGAGGGGTAAGCATAGTCTGGTGTATGATTGGACTGTATAGGACTGGCAAAATGTATTGTATCAAGATGAGGAAATGGAGACAAAGTGATTTGCCGGAGGCTACAGCAGGGCTAAAACAGGCAACTCCAGCCCATGATTGCTATTTATATCAACATTGCTTTTCTAGTAAACAACTGCAGCACCTTTTCAGTGATGATTAGATTGCCATATGAAGGAGTTATTTGCATGTGCTCCGAAACTGCTGTAAGTCACACATGATGGGGGCAGGGTGGGATTCAAAACATCCCAAATGGGAAATGCACAAGGAGTGAAACCCTGGGTTTTGATCAGTAAGGAACAAATTGTCATTGACTTTGGATGGAGTTAGTGCTCTGCCTCAGCAGAGGAAAGAGACTCGGCTGGAGTCTGGTGTCAAAATAATCTGTGCAGGAACCCAAGGAAGAGAAGGGATACCAATGAGGGGAAAAAAATGCTGTCTGTACCAGGAAAAATCTTGTCTTTCACTCAATGTGCATGTATCTACACATGTATGTATTACGGCAAATCCACAAACTGGAGCATTTTCAGATGTGCTCTCAGGTATTCCTGGTTAGGCTTAGACTGTAATTTACCTAACATATGTATGAACAGCTAGTATATACTTTTCTTAAACATCCCTTGATCTTCTCAATGACTTATATGGGCGTTAGTAGGCTGATACTACTGTGGTTTTGGTGCTGGTGTTTACCAAAACACCTTGTGTGAACAGTAAGAACAGACATACTATAGCATATCTCAGTTCATCATTTCAAATAATTTCTTCAGAAGAAACACAACACCTGCAATGAGTCCCAGAGTGAAACTTTGGTGCACATCTTCGTGGCAATAAGGAACTTCTGCGTCTTATCAACACAGCCAGGAAATTAGAATTGACTGTGAATTTTTTTTTTCACTGCTCTAGTATTTATCTTAACAATGATCTTGAGTTTGCTAAGATCCATGTGGCACTGCAAAGAAAAAAGCAAATGCTGATGTAACCACTGCTACTTTGTATTAGCATCCATTCCAGATAATCTAAGTAATAGGTACATCAGAGGAAGAAAAATATTTATATCAAAAATATTTATATCTTTGAGATTGAAAAAAATCTCAATCTTTGGCCCAAGACAAGTGGAAAGAATTATCACTACAAGCTGAGCAAAAGAGAAAAAATGCAGTTCAGAAAAAAATCCAGAATGAAAAAACCAGCAGCACACACACTTTCGTCTGCTGTGTGCAGTTTGGCTACAGAGAGTCTTTCCGTTCGGTCAGTTGCTAGCTCTGTAAAATGGAAGACTTTCTTCCAGACTTTCTTTTTCCTCAGAAAGTTTGGACACATGTATCCTTGCTGGTATTTGTATGGCACTGTCAAAACAGCTTTTCCAGGTGTTCCATGTGGAGGGACTGAGTAATGCACATCCCACATCATTGCTTCACCCTGGGTAGTCAGGGCTGCAGATCAGCACAGCCCAGTGAGCGCTGTGCACTGCGCGGGCTCATGGCTCCTGTTTCATCATCCCTCTGCATTCACACTTCTCTGAGCAAAAGAGCCACAAACACAGCTCACGGAAAGAGACAGCGGAAAAAATATTACCAAGTGACTCCAAAACCCATTAACACTTTTGACTCGGGTGAACTCATGAACTTTTGCTCAGGCCCTTTTAGGTGAAAGTTCTCCTATACACAGATTGAAAATTGCATTGTACTAACAAGATAGCAATTGCTTATAGCAGTCAATCTCTCAACATCAACAGCCGCATTCGTGCAGCCATATCATCATTTCCCAGTGGTTATGACAAGCAGAAACGCACCAGAAGGTGAGTCACAATTTTTAGGGATTTATAGCTATATAACATACTACATGTCATGTTATATATAAATAATAATATATAATATGTTATATATAACACCACGCAGTGTGAGCACACATGGACTCTCTCCTCTGAAGTGTTACTGTTCCCATCTGCTGCAGCTGATGCTTAGATTTTCCCCTTTCTATAATACTTGTAGAAGTTATAAAGCTACACGCATCCTTCATCCTAGAAGCTAGGAAGGGTCTTGATCCCATGTGAAGCATGATCCTCCATGCTCTGAGGACCTCTTTACTGAGAAATGCAGCTTTTAGTGAAGGTGACAAAAGAGCCATACCACAGATATGAATGTTGGTTGGACAGTCAAAAGTGAATGCTCTTGGCTTACATGAGGGAAAGAGTGTGACCAAGAGGGACAGGAGTGCTGTATTCTGCAAGACTCGCTGTGCAAGACCCTCGTCAGCTCCCTGGGAAGAGCAGACAGAAACACAGAGACCACCTTCCCAGGTCTCGCAGGCAGGAGCCCAGAGCAGCTAGTTGAGCAAAAAGCTGTAGTGACCTGAGGTCCAGGCAGAAGACAACACGCCCTCTCCAGCCCTAGGCAACAGCGCTGCCTTTAAACCCAGTCTCCCACATGTTTTGCTTTTCAATGTGGCACTGCTGGCACTCCAAGCTTGCAGAAATTTATTGCATTTGTGCTGTGGCCCCTCTATAAGCAGCTGTAATTTTCAGTAAGGATAGAAAACCAACAGCCAGTGTCTGTCTGAACTTTCCACTGTGGACAGCCACTTAACGTGGAGGTTATGGAGCCCACCTGGAAACAGCTGGATGCTAGGGTATCCTAATGGCCATCCAGCTGCAACCCGAGGGGTGTAAATTTGGTGTCATGCTCTGCCCTGAGCTCCCCATGACCTGCAGCAGCTCACCTCTCAGCTGACATTGTACATCAGGGACGAAAGGTGTGTTCCCAGTCTGGACATAGAATCACAGAACTGTAGAATGGTTTGGGCTGGAAGGGAACTTTGAAGGTCATCTAGTCCACTCTCCCTGCAATGACCATGGGAGGCTGAAATCTCTTCAGGGCAAATACTTTGAATAATTTTGTTTCTTTTTACCTTCCCTGTAAATGCTTCTAGGTAACTGAATGCGTATCTCCAATATACCGGTGTGTATAGGAGTTGCATAAAGACATCCTCCTTCCTTTGCAGCTTGTGGTATGGGTGTTGCATAAGATCATGAGTTCATTTTGATCATATATCCATGCCAACCCTGGGTAACGCTGCAGTAGCCAGCGCTGCTGCTCTATGGAAGAACTAGCGCTCAACAGTTGTCCACTGATCGCTCTCCCTCCAGTTCTTGGACCTCTCCCAAGACATAAATAACGCAGTCCACTGTACAGCTGAGCTTCTGGCATCTGTTGCTAAACATAAATGAATTTTCATGTGCATAGCTGCACTCTGCCAGAGCAGGTTAAGCTATCAGGGTCTTTACTTGGCTGGTCAGGGAAATAAAGGGACTCGGTCAGATCTGCCAGGTCCTACCTGAAGCCTGGTCAGGAGCATAAATGGGAGCTTTCAGATCCAAACACTCTGGTATCAGCAGACAGGGAGAAAATAAGTTGACTCTTTGCTCTTTCACCTCTTTTGTCACTAGCCAGGGGACCGGGTTCAGATCAGGGCTTTTTTTTTTTCCATTCTTGTCCCTCATTGCCCAGAGGAGGGTCAAGCCACGTGCTCCTCTGCCATATGGGCAATCCTCCAAGGCACTGGATCAGTGATTCACTGATTTCCAGTCAGTGATCTGCCCTTTCCCGAAGCAGTGGGAAGTTTTCAAGGTTGCAATCTCACCCAGGCTGGAGACATCTCCCATTTAAAGAGGACTGGAAGAACTTGGCCCTGGAAGACTCATGCTTGTAAAAGTCCAAAAACAAGTGTGGCCTGTAAATTCTGTGGGGGAAAGAAGTTGTGTGTTCAGGTGATATGGGAAGATGATAGAGGAATGAGATAACATTTCTCTAAAATAGAGAAAAAGCAGGTCATGAAAAAGCGATTGTAGCTGGAGGAAGAGTCACCTGAGAGAGGACTGGAGGTCCCCATGCTTGGGAGATTCAACGCTGCATCAGGCAAACCACTGAGAAAAATTAATACACAAACATGGTGTTGCTTTGGCAAGGAAAGGGACTCAGTTGTATAACTTCTGCAATTCCAGGTCAAAGCATTTGTGTTACCTCAGCACTAAGCCTTCTACACCTCGAGCGGGCAATGTTTTGCTAACTGACTCAGGGTAATGATAATTGGGGTTTGCATCCCATCATGTTCAGCTCAAGAAATCCTGTGCCTAGTGCTTAACTCACTAGCCTTGATTTGTCTAACCAGCAGGGATTAGCCTGGTCCTAAACCAGGCAGATGCAAAGTTTCAATATACATCTCTGTTTCTATGCAGGTGTGTATACACATTTACTTTAGACAGCAAAGAGAGAGCTTTTCCTCTCTTCTCCAGTTCATCAGCTGATACTGGGTTGTAACTTTCGGTTGGTGAAGGGAATTGTTTCCCTTCCTGTGTATTCAGGAAGATTCATACAGATTACCAGAGCAACTCCTTCAGTATCGTGCCTGAATCTCATTTCCAAGCATTGATTGGTGATAATGTATTCCCAGTCTTTCAAGTCACGGAGGTTTTGCCTTTTCAAAGATGCTAATTAAGTTTGCCGCTCTCGATTATCAGCTGCACTCTGTAAACAACAGCTTTTTGGAAATCAGAAGACGTGCACTGCCAGCTTCCCTCTTTGAGGGCAAGCCATTCAAAAAGGATGAGCTCTGCAGAAAGACTAAACTAAGAGGCATTGAATTACTCAGCTCTCGAATCCCATTTGAGATGCTGCAACAGAGCTGAAATCAAGCAGTTTTTTTGCCATCAGCACTGGCTGTGTGTGGATGGTCCAGCTGGCTTTGGCACAACTGCCAGTGTTTGCTAAGAAAACTCATCCAATGTGGAAACTAAACCAAGTATTAGACAGTGATTTCCCCCTCCTCTGCAGCATACGAAGGGCACTGTTCATCGCTGTGGCATGTAGGTAAACACTCCAGTTTCTTAGGCGTGTTGGTTAACAGCCAGGTGGCTGGTTCTTGGCAGTTGATTCAGGTACAAAAAGCATGTCAAGGGCTGAGGTGCTGGACTGGGATTTAGGGTACAGTTCCCTATATCTTCTCCGGTTGTGCTGGTTTAAACAGTCTAAATGAAAGACTTACACATCTTGCAGGGAGAACCCTTTCCCCACCCCAATTCAAAGTCACTCATTTCTTCCCTTGCACCTCATTTTCCAAGATTATTCTGAGCCTGGGTGAGCTAACAGGTACCCTGCTGCCCCAAAAAGCCTGTACAGTGACCAAGAAGTGGGAACGAGAGGCCCACGCGCTGGAGCGTATTTGCCAGCACTCTTCTGCACAGCAGGAAAATGCACATGGCTCTGTGCTCGCAGAAGGGTGGATGCTGCATGTCAAGTTTCAAGTTCTGTTCTTGCTGTGTGGTCAAAAGTTTCATGAGGACAAGATCCTTGAGATGGCACAGCTTGTGCAGAGAGCAATTTCATCCCTATGGTAAAGCCCAGTTATCCCTAAACTTAGTGTTTAACTTTCTGCTTAGTGAGCATCAGAAGGGTTTGTTGCAGCTCTCTGCGTGGGAATGTGATATTTTAATACCATCTATAACACCTCAGGATGTTCAGCTCCGACAGACCTGTCATTAGTTAGTAATATCCAGGTCCATGGCTTCTTTGTGCCTTTTACATCAGGGTGATTTAGGGCCTCAGTCAAGCAATGGCAAAATAATCAGCTTACAGCTGAACCGTCCCCCACTCTACATAAGCATCCATCGCCTTTTCCCTTCAAGTGTTTACTCTGATTAGGTCTTTCCTGTTTTTCTCTTAAGTTCTGAATACTTGTGTATTTTACTTATTCGTGTTAATGAATGTTCTTTTTTTCCACTGACATGTATGCTGGAGACAGAACTTCAGTTACATTTCTGTCTTCACTGCAGAAAGTACATGAGCATTCCTCAGGTGCAACCCCGCACACAGAGCTAGTACAGGCTAAAGAAACTGGTCCATAAACCTGCAGCCGTCTCCCTGTTAATAATGCTGTTATCATCCCACCCCAAGAAATAAAACGCTGCTAAGCCAAATGTAGGATCTCTAGAAATCATGTGTCTGCCAGCGTTAATTAGCTGGATAGAGGAAGCGTAGTTCTGCTTACCTGGGATTTGTGTGCTCCTGTTGGAAAGCAGTGTGACTCTGCACTAGCTGTGTGAGTGCCTTGCAAGATCATGCCTGGGGTCCCTCCTGGGGTCAAGGTAAAAGCACCTTGTGCCAGAAAAGCCTCTGCCTTTCAGTGGAGAGGAAAATGACAGCCCAAGTCTGTGGGTTTCAACATCTAAGCATGGGAAACAGAGGAAATCTTCGCCTAGAGAAAGTGCATTAATCACCTTCAGACTGGAACACAAAACAGACCCTATATCCAAATATAATGTTTGTTGGGTGCTGAGTGCTAAACATAAATGCACATGTACACATACCACAGTCCAAAACCTCTCCTTCTGCCTCTTCATCTCTTAGATCCTCTTCTTAATTCCCCTTTTCGACACATAAATTAAACAGTCTTCTGTGCTACCTGACAGCTCCTTTGGTCCTGATCCCAGCATCTCTGCAGGAAAGGTCATTTGTTGCTTCCACCTCCTGTCCTCTCAGAAACCCCACTGCCCACCTTGCCTACACTTGTGTGGCCTCCTGGTTTGGTCAAAATCCCACCAAATCCACAGACCAGACTTCCTTTAGCAGTCTGATGCATCCTCTTCCCCTGCAGTACTGAGAGGTTCTGGTCTGAATTTTGCAAGGCATCATATCTGATAGCCACCGACTATAAAAGAGAAAGCCTATGAGTATCTTTAATTTTTTCCTTTTTTCCCCCGCCATTACTGGGGAGTTTCAAGTCGAGACTAGAAGAAACTATGAGCATCCTGGTCTGATTTCGTGGCTTTGAGCAGGAGGTTGGGCTAGACACCTCCCGAGGTCACCCCCAGCTTGAATTTTCCTTTGAGCTTGTCATCTTACTAACCAAGCAAATGGGGTGCACTCAAATGACAGCAAAATACTGTCCAAGAGACAACATCCCTTCTGCTGTTCATAGTTTCTTCCCTTTCATAGCAGCACAGCACTGTTAACATGAGCAGGAGGATTGCTTGGCTTACACGGGCTGCTTTTCTCACCCCCCCTGAAAATCCTGTTACACCCTCAGGTGCTTATAGCAGCCATCGTTTACAGAAAGCTGTGGGACAGACAGGCTAACAGCAAGGCAGGCTTGGCTTTCTGAGCAGCAAAATCTCTGCTGTTTATTTCTGCGATATTCAGGAAAATCGGCCTCTGTGTACATCTACTGAAAAAAAACATAACCATGCCAAAGCAGCTCTGGACTACCTGACCCACTTTTTCTCCTTGTATAAATAGTTTAGCAAATCCCAGCGATCAGATAACTTCTTAGGCCAATAAGCATCAATACTAACAGTCTGTTTTACACATCTCCATTTTTATTTTTTTCCCTACAGCGCTCCAGATATTGTACTTGTTTATTTAACTGGCTTCATTGTTTTGACCGTCTTTCAACCAGCCTGAAATTTTCTAAGCCAGGAACAAGGGAATTATAAGGTTTCCTTGCCAGGTGTCACATGACAATTAAGAAACATCCTTTTTAAACTGGGCTAAAAGAAAAGGATATTATTCAATATTTACCAGGTTTACACAGGAAGAATGTAAGCACTTTGTATATGTACGTACATGTGCACTGTAAATGGATTTATTATTGTTTAAACCATTATATAGCATGTTGCTTGAAACAGATGTGATACTAGTGCATTTTGGGTTTCAGACCAAATTTGCATGTCTCTGTTGTATCTTGTTACCAAAAAAGCAGGCAGTTGTCCTTATCACTCAGCAATTCTGATAACATGAAGCTCACTAAAAAAATAAAGGATTTAATTATTGCATTGCTGGCCCCTGTGTAAAAAGGCAGCCCAAAGGAAGTAGTGAAGACTATAGGCCCAAAATTTCCAGTAAGGTCTGTAGTGCCCAGGTGGTTTACCGATGAATGTGTAGAACAGCTCATATGGAAACTGTGTCTTTCAGTATTTCTGTTACCTCAGTACCTCAACAACATTACCTCAACCTTTAAGCCTAGAGAGTACAGACGAGACTAGTATAAAATTGAGCTAAAGGATATAAAGCAACCTCCTGTGGATATTAACACTTGGTATATGACCCATATGCCGTGTAACAGGTACATTCTGGCTGAATGGTCTGTATTTTTCCTGCCATGATTGGGAATTCAGATCCATTCTGCACAATGCCTGGGAGACTTTCATTCTGCCTGCACTGATTTCAGTGGAAAAAGGGCAATTTGCACCTACAGGACGAGTTTGTGTGCATTCTTACTCAGTGTCACATAGGAAATCTGTGTCCCTACCAGCTTAACACATGTTTCTAAATCCTGGCAGCTCTGTCTCTATCCCTTTCCTCTTTAGTAAGTTGTTGCTAATATCACTTCTAAAGGAACTGAAGAAGGAATTCAGGGAAAAAAAAAAAAAAAGACAAGATGTCTTATTGAAACAGGGTAAGCTAATGTTGCATCTGCCCAACTAATTTTGATGGTGAGTGTAGGTTGGCATGAATGAAGCAGAAACTGAAGAACTGAACGTGGAGGGGAGAATAAAAGAGACATAAACAAGTAAAAACAAAAGAGCGAGTAGCCACAAAGGAAGAAAATATGAATCCAATCAGTCGCTGGGTGTGGATATGCAAGTGCAAATGTGCATACATTACAAACACACTTTCTCTGGATGACCAAACAATTAATGACAAACCTGCTATAGTTTTGAACTGCTGCACAAAAAATGGTGCACGTACGAGGAGCGGTTTGACAAATCACCACGAATATGAGACTATTAGGTATTCATGTACTTCAGGAGAGGAAAATCTGCCTTTTTCCGTCTGCAGCCACTTCAGGCTGTGACACTTTTGCCTCCCTGTAATGAAAATCGTTATCAGCAAGTGCCACACATCTTTCATCCTTGCACAATTAGAAAGTAGGGAAAAAAATTCCCAGGTGGGTGCCTTAAGTTAGACTCCTGCATCTATATTTAAACACATCAATTTCACAAGCAACTTAAGCTGTCAAGTCCCTGAAAGGAGCAATCTCTCCCTTCCTCCTCCCTACCTGCTCACTGTCACCTTGTCCTTGCCCTCTGCCTTGTGATCGAAAAATCATTAATGAAATCCTGTGCTGAGCAGGGCTGGGAAAGAGCAAAAATGTGTCCCTTTAGCTTGGATCAGTGCCCTGGTCCTTCACTTGAGAAGCAGAGAAGTAGTAGCAGAAAGGCAAGAGCGAGCGGCGGTGGGTTAGGAAAGTACTGGGCAATGCTGATCTGTCACATTCAAAGAAATACGGTCCAATGAGCTGTGAGCAGTTGCAGCTCTTTCTGAAGACAAAGGGAGTTTTAGGTAACTACTGCTGTTCAAAGTGTTCATCTTAGCTCATATTACAGATTTTTTTTTGTTGTTCACAAGTGAGTAAATAAAGACGGTAGTATACATAAAAATAGAGATAGAGGGAATATTCCTGCACCTGCATAAATCATATCAATAAAGGAGGTCTGAGTTAAAGTAATGGAGAACCTAACCCTGATTAAATTGTATCCCAAATCACAATCAACACATCGTAAGGAATGAGTGCCATTAGGTCTCGACATGAGAAACAAGAGCGCTGAATGCTTAACGCCTAGCAAAATAAGTTTATTTTATGAGCAGCCTGTCTATTTCATTACCTTAATTCTCTGGGGTCCCCAGTATCATGCAGTAACAGTAGAAAGCATGGATGGATATCCAAAGCTTTCGGCTTCCTTAACGGTTATTGTCAGGAGTGGGCAAAGTACTGGTTCATGAGAAACTTCTAACACAACTGGTTGACTGCCAGCTTCCAACTATTTCCAGTTTCCTTGTCTGGAGCACAGAAACATTAGAAGACATGTATTCCTCTAATTACTACTACTTATCTATGGTTATATACCATATCATGATTTCTAAAATGGAATTGCATATCTGAGCCATGTTATAGGAATTGGGGGGAAGAATTACAAAGGTATACTTTCAGTTAGTCTGTACATGTTTTTGCAGAAGTGGATAATAAAAGAATTACTGTTTTTCTCTTAAATAGATCTGTATGTTTTACAAATAATTCAGGTCCCCTTCATGTGCTGGGAAAGCAGTTGTGAACAACAAGAGTGAAAATTTTTCCTGATGACATTTGAGATTCTAATTAATACAAGGAAATTATGGCTCATTGAAATAATTTTTACATGTTTTATTTTTGTGTGTATGTGCGTGTCTTTACATCTTCCACAGGCTGGAACAAGAAATACAGAAATTAGAAAGTGAGGAATCCCAAATATCTGCCAAAGAACAAATAATTCTGGAGAAACTAAAGGAGACTGAGAAATCCTTCGACAATTTGCAAAAGGTATTTGAAAAACTCAGGCACAGATTGAAACCTAGCTACCTTCTTAGCACTGTCTGAAAGCAGCAGTTGTAATTCATGCACTTATGGGAAGATTGAGGGCGGTTGCGTAGCACTTAGCTCAAACCAGGATGAATAAGACTAGAAAAGATATAGAGGTGTCAGATCTGTTTTGGTTGAGTTATTCGGATTTCCCCTTCCCACTTCAGCTTTTTTTGCAGAGTAATTTCAAAGACTGTCTACCTAGCTTAACTGCAAGGAAACCATGTGAGCTTACGGCCCCACTGGAAGATATCAGCAGGATCCTGGAAGGCATATCAAACTTCCCTGATCCCAGTGGCACCCAGGTATAGTGGCATTTGCCACAAATACCATTTCCAAACATGACAGCCTGCAACAAACAGTAGTGTTCTCCTTTCAGTTACGCCATGTCCCTCTCCCTCAACCTCTAATGGTACCTAAACCTGAGGAGCCACATCCCCAATTAGCCAGCTAAAAATAACAAAGAACCATAAAAGCAAGCCTAGCATAAAAATCAGAACTTCAAAATATAAAAAAAATTAACCAATCATTTTTTTCTCTTTACAGAGTTTCTCACTCCAGGATGGTGGTAAGTGCCTTTTTATTATTGCATAGCCTTCAGTTTAACAAGAGTTGTTACCATAGCTTTGTTGCACAGGTTTACAGAGTGGAGGTTCTTCTCTTCATTGTGTGTTTCTGATTTATTGCTAGAACCATTACCTCTTTCTTTGGTGTTGCTATAGTGCAAGCACAAATGGCACTATTGGGGTGAAACACTTTTCCTTTGGTAGAGCTCCACCTCTTCTTATGTGCACACAAAACAACAGAACAGCCGGGATGACTTGAAACAGACATCATACAACTTCTGTGTTATTGACCCTCTCACGACATGATAGCCCTGCACTGCAGATTCCTTTTCACCTCACTGTGGTCAATCTCCAATACTCCATTGTACGCGTACATGCTCTGTTGGTAAACAGTTAAATACAGAGGACTATTCATTATCTACAGGAACAGCTATTGAAATTAGATTACTTCACTGATGAATGATACTTACTGCATGATGATTCTTATAGAAGGAAAACCTCACATGGGTGTATGAAGATGTAATAATTCCCAGTTTATGAACTCAGCAGCACACTATGTGTGATCAGGTCAAAAGCTGAGCTATAAATTTAGGTGTCTGAGTGAGAAAATAATGTAGTTGCTTCTCAGAAAGCTAGAGAGCCTTGTAGTGCATCTCCAGGACTCTTAGGACCCAGGAAGGATATTAAGCTGATCCATCTGCAGATAAACCTGTGCTCCAGACTCTCATTCTCAGTACGTGTCTTTGAACTGACAAGATGCAAAACACTGGTGACGACTATTTCCTCCAGCTGCTGACAAAGCCATGCCCAACTGTACTGTGAGTACAGATGAGTAATATGCAGGATGATCCTAAAATTAAAGCACTGGGACACAATGGAAGATTAATATGTAGTAAGTGAGCTGACATGGAGCAGTTTTGGGGAGAGTCTTTCTGAGGGGATTAATATGAGATAGTAAGAAGGTTATCTTTTTAACTCACAGATCTAGTTCACTGCTGTTAGCTCTGTAATTCAAGTTTTACGTTAAATCCAGTTGTCAAAAAAAAAAAAGTCCCAGATAGGATGCTCCATAGTAAGAACTTGCTCTTCCTTCCTCCTCCTGGAGCATTTGAAATTGGCTATGACAAAGTAAATAAAGATTCAGAATGGCAAATATTTTGTATCTATGCAGAATTTCACCATGGTAAGTTTCCAAAAGAGGAATGGAGCCTACAGGAATTAGCACCCAAAGTATGCAGGAGATTTTATGACTCCTGCAAGATGCAGTCTGCCTCTTCATGTACATTTTGATAAAATGAGAACCAAAGGAAGCCCCAGCTAGCAAATAATGAAGCAGTAGTTTCCCTGAACTTATTTTCTTGTAGCAATGTGGTATTTTATTGGGTTCAAGGGGAGCCTCACTGTTCTCCAGATTTTGCCTGCTTTCAGTGGATCCTCACAGACAGAGCTGGAATAAAGGACAGCTCGTGACAGGGTAACAGAAATTGGCAAATCACACCAAAGACAAGAGAGAGACTTCTGAATAATTGTGCAAGCAGAGGGAGCAGGGGATACAGCTAAGTTAACCAGTACCTCTTCTCTTCCAGACCACTTTGCTTTATATATCTTGCCTCATCCTCTTGACAGTCTGTCCCTGTGGGCTGAGGTGGGCCTGGGTCATACTCTAGGTGGTACCGTACTCTGCTCCCCTAGGGATGACCAAGGCTACAAGCTGTCCTGTTAGCCCTCCCGCTGTGGGTACTATGTGACTGAACATCTCCACATGGTGAAAGCCAAACAGGTCCTCTGTTTTCTGCTCTCTGACAACAGTCTGTGAGGGTAGCTCATCAAAGCAGGGAGAAAAAATGTACGTGGACAGCTGCAAGCACTTGGTAACATACATTTTTCCTTCCTTTAAAAACATGTAGGACTTGCTTTGTTGCAGCAGATAAGCCATCTGTCTGGCAGACATCCGTAGCATATGCTGCAGAGGAAAATGGCAGGAGCCATTGGATAACACTGGAAGGCTGTGTAAAACACAGACACAAACCAACACCAACTTATTGGGGCAATTTCTTCAGCCGCTGCCACATCCCAAAAGATTTCAAGTCCATAAACCTCACCTTAGTTTGCTTCTTCATTCTAAACCTGATGATGGTACAGAAACTGTCTTATCTTACCATTGTGTCCCTGTGCATGTTTTTGTGCCATATATGTGGTGGTGACAGAGTTTTGAGTGTGCAGAAAGCACAACTATAGGGAGCTGAGAGTCCAAAGGGTTCCAGGTGAAGGCTGTGAGGGAAGAGGAGAGGAGGTGGTGAGCACTGGTGGCTGATCAAGTAACTATCTGTGTCTTTCCCACCCTTCCCACAAAACGGCTGTACTTGGCAATGAGCATTTCTGAGCTTGAAGTCATCCATGCACAATAAACACAAACCCTACATTTTCCAGGGTAGGAACACACGTTGCCTTCGTAGATTGCCGCGCGAGAGAAAGCAGACCAAAAATGCTGAGGCTGGGGGCTGGGGGCCTGTCACATGCAGTCATGCTTCTGCCAGCTCCTTGGTGGATTGTCACTGAAGAGCTCTCCGTTAAACAAGGGCTGAGATGATGCTAGGATTGACATCGTTTCTTGCTGCTCAGGTCTGCAGTCAAAACTAGGCACACTGTAGTGCTATGCTGCATGCACGTTGTGAATAAATGGAAAGAGCTCTTACTCTGTGTGTGCATATGTTTATGGCTCAATGTATGTATAAAATAAAGCCACATTAAGTTCTTATGCAGCTCCCTTGACTGCTGAATTTGCCTCAGGGCTGAAGTCATCCTCTGCAATATTTAGCCATCTGTATGCAAACTATGTGCTGCTACCTCAGTCAATATACAGAAGCCTCAGTTGCAGTAATTCTACAGTTTGCACAAACCTCCGTTTTCATTTGGTGTGTCTTAGCATATATTTGGCAAAGATGTGGCTCTGGAAACCTGGCCTGGGTTGTTTAGTTCCCAGCACATTGCTTAGAGGAGCTTCTGTTTTCTCTCCCTCTGATCTTCATAAGCTGTGCGGCCGAACAACAAAATAAACACGCAAGTCGTCAGAGAAGTCAAGCACAGATTCTTGGAGAGTGCTTTCCACATGTCCTATAAAAACTCATCAGCGATTGTTCTTCAATTGTAGGGTTTTAAGTAATTTTTTAATTTGATCTGCATCTATAGCTGCCATAATCACAGCACCTCTGGCCACCTGAGTGAAAACTATTGACCACCACCCTTTGAGCACAGCCTGTTAGCCAATTTCCCACCCATCTCAGAGACCACTCATTCAATCTGTATCCTGCCAGCTTGTCCAGAAGGCTGTGGGAATCAGTGTCAATCTTTGCTGAAGTCCAAGTAAACAACATCCACTGCTCTCCCCATGTCAACAGAAGATGTTATTTTGTTGTAGAAGGTGATCATCTTAGTCTGTCATGATTTCCTCTTGGTCAATCCAGCCTGGCTTTTCCCAATCACCTCCTTCATTTGGTTTGGAATAGTTTCTAGGAGGACTCATTCCATCACTTTCCCAGGGAATGGAGTAAGATTGATGGGCCTCTAGTTTGCTGGATCCTCTTTTGGTCCCTCCCTGTAGACAAGTATGACATTTTCCCTTTTCCAGTCACCTGGGACTTCCCCCAATCTCCGTGACTTTCAAATATTATAGATAGTTGCATTGCAACAATGTCAGCCACTGCTCTTAACACACTGGGGTGTTGTGACCAGACCCATGCATTTCAGTGGGATGAGCCTTTGCAAGAGGCCACAGACCAGCCCATCCTTCACTACTGGCAGGACAACGCATGAGTTGTTGTATCTACTTGATCTTGTGATCTGAGGTCCAGCTATGGCAGTGAGGACAGAGACAAAGAAGGTATTGACAACATCTGCCTTACCGGCTTTGTTAGAGACTAGTTTCCCTGCCCTGTTTAGTAATGGCCCTCTGTCTTCCCTGTGCTTCTGCTTACTGCTCACAGATTTGAAGAACTCTTTCTTGTTGTACTTGACATGTTTGGCCAAGTTCAGTTCTAGCTGAGCCTTAGCCTTCTGAACTGCATCTCTGCATGCCCTAGCAAGGTTCTTGCAGTCCTCAATGGCTATTTGGCTGCCTTTCCATACTTTCTAAAGTATGCTTCTTTTTTTGCTTTTAATTACACCTAAATCTCATCGTTAAGCTACAGTGGTCTTCTCTTCAGCCTTCTTCCTTTCCCTTTTCAGAGAGGATGGACCATTCTTGTGCTTTCATCAAGCACTCTTGAGTAACTCCCAGCACTCACAAGCTCCTTTGCCCTCCATGGATGCTTCTCATAGAATCCATTGCATTTGGGCTCAGAGCATGTTGAAGTCGGCTCCTCTAAAATTCAGGGTCTTTGTCCTACTACCGGTCTTCAGTGTGCTCAGTAGGATCTTTATCTCCACAATGTTGTTGTCACTGTATCCAAGGCTACCATTTGTAGTTGTGGTGTTAAGTAAGCCTTCTCTGTTTGTGAGCAATAAATCTAGCAATGTGCTGCTGCTAGTCAGCATGTTCAGCATCTGTCAGGAAGCAGTCCTCAATGCATTCCAGGAACCTGATGTACGGCTTGTGCACCAATTTTTTTCCCCAACAAATGTCTGGGTAATAGAAGCCACCCATGAGGATCAGGTTCTGTTGGCCCAAGACTTCCTTGAGCAGCCAAAGTAAGGTTTTGTCGGCTTCGTCATCCAGACTGGGAGTTCAGTAACAGATACCTAACAGAAGATCCCCCTTGGTGATGATCCCTCTAATCTTGTTCCAAAGGCATTCATTCAGTAGAACTGACACGGTCTCCAGAGCTCTCCTCTATATACTCAACTTTCTCTTTCACATGAAGTGCAACTCCATCTCCTCTTCTTCCCTTCCTCTCCTTCTGAAACTGTAACCATCCACTGTGGTCTTCCCATCATGTGAGTTTTCGCACCAAGTTTCTGTGATTCCTATGACATCTTTCAGATTAGGCACAGATTTCTAGTACCTCCTGCTTCTTGCCCAGATCACATACATTGGTATACCACACTTGAGGTGGCTGAACTTAGGGTTCTTGCCTTTGGAAAGGGTTGGGGAGCATTCATTACTGCTCTGGGAGGTGCACTCATCTACCCTGTTGCTTATGGATATACAGGTGTCAACTGCAACCTCTACCTTCCAAGTTCTTTAGTTTAAAGCATGATTCACAAAGTCAGAGTGAGGCTATTCAGCTTTTAGCAAAGCTTCCTGCTTAAACCTCTGTTCATGGTCTTACAAACATAAGGGAGAGGGTTGTAATCTCTGGTCCCTCTGATACAGCGCTGTGGAGCCCCACAGTGCTTTGCAGGTGGAGCAGCACTTCCCTGCGAGCCAGTGTTTGCAGAAGACCTACCGCTAATTTTAGTGGTAGGCAGACTTTTTAAAGATAAGCCAGCCCGTGGAAAATGAGCTCGCCTGACATTTGGCCACAAGCCTCTGCGTGGGAGCTATTCTGAGCAGTTCTGAAGGTTTAGTTTTGTGTAAGCACCCTTGAAGGATTATCTGCCCCATATGTTTTCCCAAGCACTTGTCTGCCTGAGTATGTAAGAGTGCCATAGTCCTAAATTGCAGTTTGTTGTAAGTAGTACCAAAAGCCACAGTACATCTTTTATGGCATCCTTAGATGTTAATAACTCATCAAAGGTTGTAACTAAGATATTGAATGTGGTCATTTCAAATGCTTTAATTTATGTTCTGTCTTATGTTTCATGGGAGGGAAATGCTAATTTTCTTCCTTCTCATTTGCTCCTTTTAAAATTAATCTCTTCTATCCTTTTTAAAGGTGCTAAATGAAACAGACCTTCTTGCCAGTGAGATAAAGGGAAACAAACAGGTTCATTTTGTCTGGGTGGGGGGACAAGACAGGAACTGGCAGAATTAACCAAGCCCCAACTTATTCTAGTCAAGCATCCGATTTCTGACACATAGCACCAACACTTCAGAAGAAAGTACCAAGAACCCTAACCCCACCACCCCCACCACAATGTTCTCTTCTCAGGACAATAATGAGAGAAGGTCAGGAGCCCTGAGGCTAGTTTTTTAATATTTTATTCTAAGTAACATCCAGAGAAGTTTCTAAACTAAGTTAATATTAAGAACACCTAACACGTACCGAGGTATTGTCTTCTAAAGCAAAAAGCCCCAACTTACTAAGGTCCACAGACACACACAGCATCCAAGTGAGAGTTCCACCATCCAGCTGTACAACTGATCTTGTTTACTGCTAGACATCAGTGATGCTAGCTGCCAGGATGGTCAGCTCAGTTCCCTGTACAGGCCCTGGGGAAAAACAAACACTTGTATTTTGGCTCCTGCAGTGCCCTGGGATGAAAAATGCACCCTAACCATGCCTATTTATTCTCATGGACTGCAAAAGAAGTAAGGATGGTTAATTAAGCACTACAAGTCTGCATTGATTACACCCATGTGTGGACAGATAGGTCTGTCACTCAAGTTGCTGGATGAGAGTGTACTGAAGCTACTGTTCCAGCAGTACACTTTATGGGGTGAATAATTACTAAATTTTTGCCATTTCCAGCACACAAAGTGCCTTGTTATTCTGCCCCAGAAACACAGTCCCTGCTTCTTTCTTCAGAGAAATTTCTTCAATTTTCATTAATGGCTTGCTCATTTGCTGGTGATATTTCTCAGAATAACAACACTAACCATTGTACCAATTTCTCATCAGAGGCAAGAAACCTTGCAAAAGAAAGCAGCTGTTGCTGGCCATTGCTCAGTCAGCTGTTCTAAGCAATTACTTCTCCTAGGCTTTACTGCTAAAAATAAAAAACTTTGAAGAAACAGTAAATATTGAAAACAAAAAAGCCCATTTGCCAAGACTGCCTTTTGTCCACTGAAGTATGAAATAAAATAATATTTCCCTGGCTGAGTTTTTTTTCAAATCACCTGTTACAACTGAACTTACATACTAACTTCCTGGATATCTGGAATGAATTTACACTGTACCTCGGTGCTATCCTCCTCTGATACGGGAAGGATGATGGGGCACCTCCTTGCCTGAGCCACCTGCATTGCTCCATGGAGGGGCAGAGTGTCTTGTTGGGGACTGTTACTACTATCGTCCTTGCACGCAGCAGCACTGGCAGCTACAGCAGACTGTTAAGGCCATAAAACCATTTCATTAGTACCAGGCCCAGTTGTCCTGCCAAAGGAGCAGGCTTTGGAATTAGAGGTGGCACATCATGTCTTTGCTGAGGATGCCACCAGATGTAGGGTTTTGTTCTGGGATGTGTGTTGGCACATATGGAACATGATGAAACAATCCCCCTTCACCACATGCAGTCAAGCAGTCTACAATGGGACACTTCATTTTCTCTCTCTTTTCACCAATGCACATTAATGGTCTGCGCTGGTCTTCCTGTCCCACCTGCTTGTAATAACAAGAGGCTTCAAGGAAGGCAGATTCTGCCTCCTTCCCTGGTCCTGCACATGGACCAGGCCATACCAAGGGCTCAACAAGTGAAATTATAACCAGCAAAGTACCCTAGGAGGAAAAAGCATGCTCTGTTTCACACCAGATAGGATCTTAGATTTGAATATTTAGGTTTCCATACAAAACTGAAAATATTTTCAATTGTTAGGAGATAACGGGATATTTTTTCTCTTTTTTCTTTTTCATTTTGGTTTAGCACCTGCACTGTAAGTCAGTTAATTGCACATCTCTCCTCTGAGCTCTGCTTTTAGTTCAGCCACTGAATCCTAAGCAGAATGATATATGCTATCTTGTCATATTTAACCAGCCAAAAAACTTCTCCCAGTCAATATTTGCAAATTTCTTTACCGTCTTTTCTAAAGAGCATATTCAGCTTATGCTAAACAAACATAAGCTCAAGTAAAACAAGTAAGTCCTTTAAGATAGCTTGCTATTAGTTCAGGGTTTGTTAGTGAATGATGGCACTGCAGAACTGGTGGGCACTTAACACCTACTGAAATTCACAACAGGCACCCTATCAGCATCTATATCTGATTTCATTATTAGCTAAATTTTGTTTTTAAGAACAAAAAGCCAGATGCCAGTTCAATAATATCAGAAACAACCAGTGCAAAAGACCTGGCTTTTTATCCCATTCAGTCAACACTAGCAATTTTAGGCTTTTGAAATTTCTATTTGAAATGTCGTGTATTCTGGGTATCTCGTTAGGTTTCTTCTTTACCTTCCCCCTCTCTCCCTACCATTTTAAAGGTCACAGACTTGATAAATCGAGAACCTCCTGACAAATAATTTTATGTGTTCAACTGACACAAGGTTTGAGTCATCTGGACCCATTCCCTCCTGCCTCAGCTAGTCTATTGAACACCAATCACACGACAGTGACTTTGCACTTTGTTTGCTTTGATCCAATTATCTAGAACAAAGCTCCAGTGACTATTTTCAGGGCTGACAACGCTCTGCTGTCTAAGCAATGAAACCACTGGGGCTCGTAGCACGAATCTAACTGTTTCCTGTTCTCTGACACCAGATGCAGTAAATTACATTTACTCCCAGATCCCTGAACTCCCAACCCTCTATTCACGATCAGCAGACCCTGTTCCTGGGCGGGACGGAGCAAGCAGAGTAGCTGGTAAGTCTCAAGGAACAAAATATTACAATACCAGTCTAGTAGCCATGAACTTCTGTTGTTACATTACCTTAATGGGTCTGGTGTCCAGATATTGTTTAAATGCCAGGAAATGCCACTTGATTTGTATTTTGTAAATAAGTCAAGGCTTTCTGAGCAGCAATAACTACTCTCAAAACAGTGTCGCTGAACTACATACAAGTAGCATAGGAAACGTGTCAAATTTTTTTGCATGGAAACATTCGGTTCTTTCCATCTCTGCTGATACAAACACATGGTATCTAGCCCATAGTTTTGTCTCCTCCCTTGTCCCATGCAGTTCCCATTAGGATGAACGAGACAGACAGGCACTCACAAGACCCCATATATGCTTCAAACTTTTATGTCATTCTATACTTCTTTGTATATCATTATTTCTTCTTGGGGAAAAGGTGGGGAGAATTACGCCGTGTTTTGTGCTTGGAGTCATACAGAGAATTTTGCAACACTTATTTTTCAGATTGATTATGTGTCTTCAATGTAACAAGGTGATTGTTAAAAGCTGTATGCTTTTCTTATTTTCAAGATGCTGCTTTTCTCAACAATGTATTCCCTATCTCAAGACCAAATTGCTGGTGGCTACTTCAGGGGTGTCCCAAGGAGTGGGAATGAAAGGTGGCTTACTTGAAGAATGGGTCAATTATAGCAAAGCAATGGCTGCAGCTAAGACATTGTACACAGCTGCAGGATATATCATTTTGTTCAGAGGTCCTGTTGCAAGCCATTCCAAAATTTTCCCTTCCACCACTGTTTACCCTGATCTGTCTTAAAAGCAAGCTTTTCCCTGTGTGTTTTGTGCCATTTTGGGAACACCAAGAATGCAGTAATTTCTTTCATTCTTTCAGTAACCCAAAAGCCTTGTTCATGTAGTCCTTGGTAAGAATATCATGTGTGTGCAATAGCTTAAAGAAAGGCACCAGCGTATGTACTCAGAGGTAGACTGTAAGCATCCGTCTTAAAACAAGCTCAAAGCCTAATAAGATTTTTTTTAAAAGAACAGCCTCTGAATCCATGTAATAGGCAGAAGCCAGATCCTATCATCTGCACGTTGGGATCTTGTTGTTGTGAAGCACTGCCTTATGTTACACTGTAATTAAAACTTGTGCAGAAAACTTGTGAATACAGGCTGTCATCTTCAAGTACTGCTTTCAGATTCAACTCTATTGTCAGATAGTTTTGTATTGTATTAATAGAGCACATTTTGCAGTAAATAAGCTCTGCTTAAATAAAGACATTTCAGAAATCAACAGTGGTTTGATTTTCAGCTACTTTGACAAGCTGGGCTGCTAGGTTCTGCTGCAGACAATGAACATGACGCACCAGGCAGATAAGCCAGGTTCTGTTACTCACCTCACTTCTCCCATGGCAATGCATTTCACTAGTGAAGAGCTTTCTAAGAAACTCACTTATGTCATCCCTGGGGCAGGTCGTAAACCGCATGTTGTGTCAATATCTTAAAAACACTGGTGTTGAAATGAAGGTAAAAGAAATGAAAATGTTGACAGTGGCAAAAGCTTAAGCAAACTAGCCAAACATAGAATACATAAGGACCACACTTGTTAACTTTGTAGATAAGATCAGCCAGTAGGACAGTCTTAAAAGCAGTGCTAGAAATTGTTGCCCAAAGTCTTCCTACTAAGTAGAATATTGTTACTTATCAGTACTCCATACCATAGATAAAAACATGTATCTTGCAACTCTTCTTACATATGGCCAGGTCCACATAATTTAACTATCAGATTTTTCCCTCTCTGCTTCTGAATTCAGGCACATTATACAAGCCTTCTTTTAATGCACACTACTGAATGAAATTTGTTCATTAAAGCAGGGAGGGTCTGGCAGATGGCACCCTCTTCTGCACTAAAAATACATGCAATAACGTGCCACTCAACCATTTCACAGGCAAGTCAGCAGCCTTTACTGCAAAATCATGCCCCAGACAATAATGTCATTTTTCAAAGGTGAAGAGAAGCACAGGAGCTCCAAGGGAGTTCAGGACCCTGCTTCTCACCAAGAAGGTAGCAGGGGGCCAGTCGATGAGCTGGCAGTGCCTTCTCTGCAGGACTGTGGTGCTCAGGGCAAATCAGAAACTTCTGCCCATCACAGGTGATTTTCTGGATGTGTTGTTTCTCCCTCATATTTCAGCTTTGCTTCAGTTCAGCTGAGTGCCACTGAAAAAGCTGACAGTGCATCAGTTTTAGCATCTGCACCATAGGCCAGCCAACCCCTACTTTTATGTTTTTTACTGTAATGTTTGCAGTTTTTGAACAATACCTGACTGAGCAGCCGTGGCGAGGTCAAGTGATGTTCAGAGCCCACTCACCCAACGCCCTTCGGCCAAGCCAATAAACAAAATTCCTCTTCCTTTTCTCCTCCCACTCAAGAAACTGCACCTAGAAGGGAACAAACTCCAGAAAGTGAGTGGTGGCACCTCCATCTTTTTATTTCATCACCCTTTACAAGCTGGATTAAAGGCTTCGGGGCAGAGTTATTTGCATGAGTCTTGAAGCACACTTGCCCACCAGCTCCTGGGCTGAGACAGTCTCGAACAAGTGATTCATGTCAGCTGCTCTCTGAGCTGCACCATGATGCAGCTTGCCACAGCTCCTCGGACCTACCTACTTGAGGGCTAAACTGCTACTGGCCTTGGGGCAGCAGCATTTTTCCTGATTTCCAGCCCAAATCTCCCATTTCAGTCCATGCCATCTGCCCTTCAGCGTCCTGGTACACACCTCAGAGCAGAGCCCAGCTCTCCACCCTGCAGCCTCCTCCTGGCTGCTGCGCGATGGTCAGGTGTGAAAACTCCAGCACGGGGAGGGGAGGGGGACATCAGAGAACTGTTATCCCTACTTCATTGTGAAAATGGGCATCCTGTGCTCCTGGTCATGACAGCTATTGACACAGCTAGTCCATAAACCTCCCAAAGCAGTGGTAAAACACAGCCCTTAGGGATATACCCCTATCTTGCAGTGGCTGAGGTGAAATCCCTACTTCTGCAGCCCAGTCCAGCCTTCAGCAAAGCTTTGCCCTCAGAAGTAGTGATGCTCCTTCACCCACTGGCACCTCCATCCTTGGGCTCAGTGCAGGTGGTTGCGTGGTATTGCACTTAACCTAACCAGCCCTGTCAGGGCCAACCAAGGTCTCAGCAGATGCAAGATGGCCAGACTCCCATTTGGCTGGGCTGCCTACCAGACTGCACTCCCTGGGGACAGAGGAGACCATTTCCTGGGGCCAAGGACGGACCCACTCTGCAATACATGAATTTTCTGTTTAGAGCTATAGGGGGGGTCATGATGCACATTATGATAAACTTCCTGTTGCGGATGAAACACTTTGCTTTAATGATACATTAAAAAAAATCTACTGTGTGTGAAGAGTAAGGCTGAGGGAATATACTACAGCAAGAGTAATTTTCTGTATTCATGATTTTTTAAATACAAGAATGCCAAGCTACATTGGTTCTTGGGGCAAGGATATTCTGTACTCACTTGAAAATATGTCAGGAAAAAAAAAAGCCAGCACATCAGTTTGTGGTGTCCCCAGCTAAGACAAAGCACAATTACACCGTTGAGGTTCATTGGTGGAAATGGTCACCGTAAGTTTCACAAGCACTTGTCACTGCCTGTGGTAATTTGTAATTAAGTGTCTGTGGATGTCTGTCCAGGAGCCAAAATGTCTTCATCTGCATACAAGGAATGCTTAAACAGATGACCACTTCTGGAAAATCCGTGAGACCTTTGTATGTTTATCTTTGAGAAGCTGTCCAGTAAGATGCCATCGTATCTCATAACGGGTGTTAAAGCAATGTAGACTGCCTGTCTATTCCTACTGTGTGGTCTCTACAATTTTCGTCTTGTTACTGCGTCCTTCTTAACCGCGAGAAAAGCTTCTTTGCTATTCGATAGCAGCATCCCTTACATGATTGTTTTTACCTGTTGTTTCATGACATTTTGAAAATCTGTTCATTACTACTTTTTTCTTCAACTTTGGAAATGGTGCTTAGGGTCTAATTCAAACAAATTAGGGAGCACTTCCTGGCCTTTATGTACATTCTCTTAATGTGCAAGCAGAGATTACTGTTGATGCCTTGGTGAGGGAGCTGAGACACTTGCCCTGCCATGCATCTGTGAGAGAAATTATCCCATTCCTGTGTGATTTTGTTTTCTCATCTGTAGAACAGGGGCAAACAATGTTTCTTCACCTCTCTAATATGTTATGATTGCTACGGATGAAAGAGTTAAGCAGGAAAAAGCATTGATAATAAAACAGTTTGGGTGTTGCAGCAAAAAAATTCATTACCAGCTAAGTGGCAGTTTGATGGTAGAGCAGAAAAAGAGAGTAGAGATGTTCATGGAGACGAGTTTCTTTCTGAATTTTGAGGCAAGGTCAGAATGGAAAGGTTGAGGGCAACCTGCATGCTGTCACCTCCTTTGTCTAAATTACACCTAACCCAAGTGCTCTTGGTGCTCCTATTTGATTAGAGACAGCTCCACATAGCATGAGCTGGAAGACTAGGTCCCATTTTCCACAGGGCAAGTAGCCTCTAGCTGCAAAAAAAGCTGTAACTATCTCTGTCCACAGCATTACATCCCACCTCTAACACAGAACGCTTGGCCCTTGAGAAGCAGGAGGTAGGAGAAGGGGCATGGTAGTTTTCTTTGTCTGTTTGGCAATTAACCATTCACTGGCTTTTTTTGTTGTAACATGCACTTCCTCTCTTGTTTTCATTCAAGCTTTGTGCACCATGGAAATTAATGTGGAGAAAGACAAACAGACAGGAGAGACCAAGATTGTCTCTGCTTCACCTGTTGGCCCAGATGAGGCCCATCAAAGAGGATTCAAAGTCTATGATGCTGGTACCAAGGTAGTCTATGAGGTTCACTCTGGTGGCACAGTGGTAGAAAATGGAGTACATAAATTAAGCTCAAAGGACGTAGATGAACTTATGCAAAAAGCTGGACAATCAAGTGTAAAAGGAGGGTATGAAACAATGACTGTGTCAGACAGAAATACGGTAGCCGATGGAAACCTTAGCCATATGAAGGAGCAAATGCTCTTCAAGGAGGCAAAGCTGGAAATGGTACACAAACCCAGCAAAGGGCATGCTGTGAACCCTCAGTCCCAAGACAAACCCGGCGGTGGCGAAGCCCCGGAGGCAAGCACAGATCAGCCGGTGACAATGATATTTATGGGCTACCAGAACATCGACGACGAAGAGGAGACGAAGAAAGTACTAGGCTACGATGAGACCATCAAGGCAGAGCTGGTCCTGATCGACGAAGATGACGAGAAGTCGTTGCGGGAGAAGACAGTGACAGATGTCTCCACCATGGACGGGAATGCCGCTGAGCTGGTCTCTGGCAGGCCCCTGTCAGACACGACAGAGCCCTCCTCTCCTGAGGGGAAGGAAGAGAGCCTGCCCTTGGAAGCCGCCCCAGGTACACAAAAGAAAAAGCGCTGTCAATGCTGTATTGTCATGTGATCACCTCCTTCCCCGCTCCAGGCAGCGCCTGCTCCATCACTTACCTAGACCTCACTGTACTTCTAACTGCAATACTGTGAACTGGAAGTGAATGCCTCCATTGCCTTGCAGTTGGGTTGCTTTGCTTTCTAGTTCTTCAGGAAGAGGAACGCATGGTTATTTTCCCATCAGACGTACTATTTGGGGAGGAGGTGGGGTGGGTTTTGCTTCTTTTTTTGGTTGTTGGGGGTTTTTTTTCCGTAATATTGCAGAGTGAGAGATAAGTGGGAAATGGAACAAAAGTTTTCATATTTCTTTGATTTTTATATATATATAATATATATATATATAATGAAAACACTTTTTACATTTTCTCTGGATATCTGGCAGGCTTGATCAGATTCCTAGGATTTTGTGGGATTCTGAGTTTCACAGCAGCCAGATATGAGAGCCTTAAAAAGTATTGCTTCTCCTTTTAAGAAAAATCACATTTAAACATTATTTTACAGATCTTATTTTTTATTTCTTGTGGGGAAGGCTGAGATAATTTTACTGTTTTAATTTGCTAAAACTCAGACAAGTCTTTCCCAAAAAGTTCTCATGGTTTTGTTTATGGTAACTTTCCATTTTAGTTTGCGGTGTCAGAAAAACCTATCAGCCGTTTCTGCTTATTGGTGATACCAAATGTGGACATTGATTATTCTTTCTAGAAGATGTATGAATGATGGTTTTGCCTTATATAAATCTTCCAGATTACAGTATTGTATGCGTACTTCATCTCCCCAAATTACAGTTGAAATTAACTTGACATGAAAAAGATGCAGCTGTCACACCAACAGAAATGGAGTCACTGATCTAATTACTTGCCTTTCAGTAACTCTGCCAATGTTTATACACGAAGTTTTCCTGCTGAACTCCAGTAGATGAGAGATACTATCTATTTCCTTAGAATATAAATGAACTTCTCTCACTGTCTAACCCTGTTCCCACTGGATTCAGTGGTGAAATTCTCAGTGCTGGGAATGGGGGCAAGGCCAGAATTTTATTTTGTAATTCTTAGGGAAGCATAATTTCTCATCAGGTGTACCTCCAGTGCACCTGCATAATGATAGATGATGGGGCTGATCCTGCCCTGCTTACCCAGGTGAAACTCCCGTGCAGGCCCACCGGAGTTTTGGTGGAGCAGTTGTTTTGGGAGAAGATCCTGCAGCCTCAAGGCTAATATTTTCAAAAACTGCTGGTGGTTTTGGATGCGTCACTTTCTGGTGTGGGACACTTAAAAGAGGCCTGATTTCCAGTAAATTTTTCTTCATCTGCTCTCTGAAAATCAGGCCTGTTAAAAACAACTCAAGGTGAAAATGTAAAAAGGCAAAGGCATCCAAAATCAGTAGATGTTTCCTTGTTTCTTGGTCCTTTGATTCTTCTGACTACAATGAAAAAGCAGCCAGCTTTTTCACGGTGAGATATTATGAGCCTGATTCTTGTCTCACACTGGTTTTACTTAAGTGTAGCTTCACTCACTCTAGTGGAGTTAGTCTGGATTTATAACTACACAAGTGAGATTAAAAATCAGGATTTACATTTTCTGATAGTTTTTAAAGGTGTCGAAGATTATTTTGAAGTGTCTTTGAAACTATCAGTCTTTAAAAATCAATAACAGCAACTGAAAAACAAAATAAAAAAATTAAAAAAAAAAAACAACAAAAAGCCTCTTTTCAGTCTGAGGTGGTTCCTATGATATTTCTGTTCTTTCTTGGATGGTGCTTATACTGCATTAATTGTTAGTTCAGAGCATCCAGTTAAACAGTTCTTGCTCTGTACTCTTTTCTTTCTGTGCCAGTAAAAAAGACATTTGCTCACAGTGGTGGTAATATGAGGCACACTGAAAACATACACACAGAAAAAATGCAAAAGTTAGTTCCAGCATTGGGTCACTGAGCTGTCAGTGTGGAGCTGGTCAATGTAACTTCTCACCACTGCTCAGGTGACAGAAGAAAAAAGCAAGCGGAGTGTAGGAAAAGACAGCCACATCTGTATGACACCTGCAGAAATTTTGCTGGCCGCCGTATCTGCTGCCGTGACCATGTTTAATAGACTTCCACACTCTTCCTCCGCCTCCCCTAGGGGCTTTTCAATGGGAGAAGGACCAAACTCACCCACAGAAGCTCTGCACATCATCTCTTGACTCAGGCTTAGGTGGTTAATTTTTATCAAAGAGCGTAACGGCCACTGAGCCCTGCATTGTGACAGTAGGTCTGGTGGCTGTTGCTTGGAAACTTGCAACCTGTGTCTTGTGGTTTTTTTTGTATGGGTTGTATGGGGTTTTTCTTTTTTCACAGAAATGCTAAGCATTTACAAATCTCAACATTTCTTAAAACCAGACCCTGCGTTTTCAGCCCCAGGGTGGCCTGGCGAGGGTGTCCCCAGACACGTTTAGGACCCCAAAGCACTGCAATGCAAGGGATGAAGCCCTTTCCATCTCAACCTTGCTCCGTGAGCACTGCGGGAGCCAGGCGCGCTTTGCAATAGTTCTCTCAGTCTGGGGTCTGTTCACCTCATCAGTAACACTCAGAAGGAAATCTTCCAGACATCTCCTCCTGGCCTGGCCAGTCGTTTCGTTACTCACCACCCTTCTGTCTGCAGGCGTGATGCCGCCTTCATGGCCACTCTGGCCTCCCGGTGTCTTCCCAGCCCAATCTTTATTCCCTTGCTGCTCCTCTCCCCTGTGAACATGTTTTCCCAAAGCCCTCTGCTTGGCAACTTTGGGGTGTGGTCTTTACCCTAACCCACTCTGTCCATGCATCTCTTCAGCCATGTGTTCCCCTGCCAGATGACCTTCTGGTTCAGCACAGACGCAGCACTTTGGGGATGACTCCCTTAGCGGACAGATTTGGGAGATGTTTGCTGAGCCTGGGACCAGAACGTGTCTGAGACCACTGCACCATCTGAGGCACAACGTGGTGGGGAGATGGTGGCACACAAGAGTCCAGAAGTGGCTCTTTAGTGGTTAGAAGTAGAGCACAAGCCTTAAACCTTAAACCTGCCAAATACCTACTGCTCAGTACTTGTAGCTTACATTGAGTGCCTAGGAAGGCCAGTGTTTTTTATGTGTTCATACGAACTCCATGGTTAATGGGCCCCAAAAGATCCAGAAAAGCTGAAGGCTTGTCTGCATAGGGTTTGTCTTTATGGGTCAAAGGCGGTTCCATGTCTGAGGTCAAGAAAAACACGAAACAGGAGCAAATCGGTCTCAACTTGGAGGGCCTTAGCTATGTTGGCTGAAACACATTTACTCCAATCATCCTCCTCCGCCACGGCAGCAGCCCAGCAGCCACCGTGCCTGGCTATCGGCGTGCCCGTTCTAGCCATTAGCCTGCAGCCAAGTTACGGAGAAATTCAAATGCATTAGCCTAGGCTGATGAATGTAAACTGGTTTTCCAGGGCTGCTTTGGGCTTCGAAGGGGTCGGTTTTCACATCGCCCTCAGACAGGAAGCTGCCTGTGGAAATTCATGCACAATCAGGCGTGAAAGCAGAGGTCCGCTCAACGGTCAAGCAGAGAGAGATTTTTGTAAGGATCATTATGGGAAGGTGTTTTTGTATTGTTTTAAGCATTTTCATGTCTGTTTAACTTCTGCCATCACACATACATTTTCAGTTTCAGCATGAGGGGATACAAAACAGTAGAGTCAGAAACTGGTTACATGATAGCATTTTACCACAACAAACTGCTCGCCTTAACTTTTGTAAGAAAAACAAAAAAAAAACCTCTTTTCAGTGTCTTTTCCTAGACTGGGAAAAAGTAACCTACGAGACTTTTTTATATTTTGTATTTTCTAAGTTTCTATGAACCCACTTTCCATGTTGTCCCGTGTTTGCATTCAGGGACTGTTTCTTTTGCAAACCACTACATATTACTTCCATTCTTTTTTTTTTTTTTTTTTTACAGAAGAAAAACATAAATCAGAAAACACAGCATTATGATTAGTGGCTAGGCAATCTCTTTCAATTACAAGAATATCAATACAGAAAGAAAAGAATTACAGGGTTGTTTTCTTTATTTAATTTCCCGTGGCTGATGTACTGTATGGTGTATGTTTACAGAACTCCTCTGGTCTGCCTTTGTGATGTTATCTAAATGAATGACAAAGTAGGTATGATGTGCCATTTGACAGTTTGCCTTAGCACTCTTGGTTTTCCTTCTTCTTTTTGTATCTTTCTTTTCCTTATTTTTTCCCAAAAAGTGCAGGCTGTATTCCAAAGCTGTATAAACACAACATTATCTTTCAATCCCCAGCAAGAGAAGTGTGCATAAGCCCTTCTCCATGAAGCGTACCTCTACCAGTGCAATAGAAGACCTCAGCCCTGCAAACAAAAATGCATATGCCTAATTCTGCTGTGTGTAGACCTATTTCAGTCAACAGGACTACTCACAGGAGGAATGTGTGGAGGTGTCTGCAAGATCAGGGTATGAGCGATTATCACAGGGTGTAGTTTGGGTGTTATTTGTGTACCTGTACCAATTTTATGCACTGCTGAGTTTGTCCAAGTTGGTGTGACCTAGAAGCTAATTCTGAGGTTTGCTACTTCTGCTGAGAAAAACACAAAACAAAATGGTGCTTAGCATCTGGTCGGATCAGGTTCTGAGTCAGCATTGCTACCACAGCAGTGGTATTCATGAGCAAATATTAAATGGGACTGCCCTGATACCTAATATATTAGTCCCCTGCCATTCTACCTAAGTTCATTACCAAATAAAATTGTAGAGATACAACAAATTCATCAGAGCAGAAAGACAGCATACAGAGTTGCTACAGAAACAAAAGGTGTTCTTGCCTTTTGATTTAGTCCAACAACCAAATGGTATACTTGGAAAATAAGTGGGGATATAATAGAAAATGTAGTATTTTACATTTGCATATTTTTTTAAGGAATAAATATTTTTGTAATGATATACAAGCCCTAAATGGGGTTTGAGTTTCTGAATATCATTCTACCCATGACATTGAGCCTTTGAACTTTTTCATATGTTTGTGACAATGCCCAGCTTCTTGGGATCTTTTGTAGACCTAACCACAATTTTCTCCAGGAAGCAGGATCACAACACTTTTTAAAGAGTTAAGTTAGAAGAGTAGAATCCAATATACGTGCTATGAACACAGCTAAATAAGTGAATTTATTTCACAGAAAAAGTGGACCCATGCTTTCTATAGCTAGACAAACTTCTTTATCTAGAAAGCCAACATGGTAGGCAATAGCTATCTACTTTCAGTACAGAGATATGGCTAAATAGGAGAACTGTATGTTTTTTCACTTTATCATGCTTTATCCAAGTTGAGATTTGAAAATTAAAGAGATGGTGCCACTGGAAGGAGTAGACCAACATTATTTGGACAAAGTTGAGGATTTTCCCACAGGCTGAGATATGGCATCTTTATTTTTTCTACACTCACTCAGTTTCCACCAGTTCTCTCTAATAGAAAGTTTAGGATTAGCTCAGATTATGTTTCATGAGCCTTCCGGGCAGCACGAGTAAACTTTAGTTCTGAGCTTAATCAGAGGTCGCAGGCTATTACAATACCCTACAAAAATGTGGACTGTAATTTTTGTATGTAAAAAAGTTGTATAAAATGGCTGAATTTATTAAGTTTAGAATATAAAAGGATTGTCATCTAGTCCAAAGAGAATATAAATCCAACTTGTAATATAAATTTAGAATAATAACTTAGCTTGTAAATAGTGACAAGGGTGCATGAAGTTCTTAAAAATGTCCCACTTGTATTTAAAAATCAAAGCATTATAAAACCGAGCCTTTCTCCTCATGGGTTCAAAGAGTCTTGCAAAATCTATAGCTTTTTTCCTGTGGTGGTTCCACTTAGGCTGTTCAGAAGTTTAGGAATAGATCACTTTTCTTAAAAGCAAACTTGTGAAGAATTCTCAGCCCCTTCTTCCAGTTTGCAAAAGCTTCTCTTATTTTGAAGAGTTTTGCTGTTATTTTGTTGCAAAGCTTTCCTGAAATTGTTTGCCAAATTATTCTCCAAGGAGGATTTGGGGGTTTGTTTTAAGAATTAATCTACTTCAGAAACTGGAAAAAAACTAAACTCAATTAATTTTTTAGAATTAGCCAAGTAACTTGAGTTCACCAGTTCAGGTATATTTGTACATTTTTAACTTGAATTGGTATGTTTGTGATTCTCACCTGAATTTAGACCTTGCGTATCTATTCAGTAGGTCTATAAGACCTCAAGACTTGCCCATGAGCATAAAATTAGACACCCAAGCAGCCCTGTTTTAGTTTAATGGGATGACCCAGATAAGTGAAATTTAAGCACATGCACAAATGCTTATAGGGTCTGGTCTTTAAATGCTTATAGGGTCTGGTCTTTAAATAATATGCTACAAGCAAGGCTTATGCTGCTTTAACTGTGTCTTCTCATTTAATTAGATAGATTTTTAGATGGTGTTGTGAAACTGGTGCACTTTGCTGCAGAGAGGGGTTTAGAGTATGGTCTCCTTTGAAAGCAAACAACCCCCCGGTGAGGTCTCAAAAATCCCAGTGCCTGAGGAAGGTGGGGTGAATTTCATAGCTGCACAAAAATACAATATAAAAGAGGCAGCGTAAGTTTTTCTTCCAAATTTTTCCCTCTGCACACCTCTGCTCCAGACTTTGCCTGTCCCCTGTCTCTGCACTTGCTCTCATTCTGGACACCATTGCTCAGCTGCTCTTTTTTTCCCTCCGCTCTCTGCTTCCCTTTTTGTGGTCTCCTATGAACAAAGACAGGGAAGAAAAGAGAGACTGGAGTTAGAAAACTCACTTCAGGCCTGTTGGAATGAGTCCCAAAACAAAAGGATGGTGTCCTGTCCTCAGCATTTGGACATCTTCCTGCATTTTACTAGATTCCTGGGGCAGATTTGATACTAGAGGAACACTCTCACTATCTATTCATCTGACATCCCATGATTTGCCCAAACAGTGGGTTCCACTAAAATCTTACTATTTAGGTAAATCTGCTAGTCTCTCTTGCCATTCCTGTAGGAATGCAGTAAGGCCCCCAAGCCAGTATGAGCTAGATAAGCCCAAGTGCATAAAATATCAGCATCCAGAAGCCACTTACAGGAGCAGAAGACAAGCCAACTCCTAATTCTCCAGTTGCTACTGGCAGGGTGAAGGAGCCAGGAGAAAATGTTAACTTCCCCACAGACTGATCGAGCATGCAAAGACATTCTCAGTAAAATGAGTTGCGAAGAAGCTACTGGTATCCCTCCAATTTAACGTGCTGGTCAGAGACAGGCAAACTAGAAAATAAAGACAGTTTTGTGCAACTTTATGAAGTCCCAATTGAACGCAGAGCTTAAGCTCCACTAATATTAAGCACTCACTTGAAGTGTGCTGGTTAGGGATAGCCTTGAGGATATGTTAAGACTGGCCTGTATCTATGATTAAGGTGCTTGCTGATGTTGGGCTCAAGTCTTGCCCGTTCTTTTGGAAGTATGGCTATAGGCACTACTTTGGGGCAGATACAGGAGATAAATGCATTTGAAAGCTTTTTGCTTTTCCAGTGGCCACTGAATGTGAGTGCAGCAAAGGTAGGCAAGAAAGAGCAGGTCAGGACAAAGGCAAAGAACACATTTCTGAAGGTTTCCTGCCCCTCCCAACTACGTTCACTCCTTAGATGAATGACTCTTTATAGGGGTTCAAGAAAATGTTGTGCAAAATGCAGCTTTTATGGTGAATGTAGGTTGTGGTTGAGATTTTATTTTAAGCTTTCGTCTCCCACTTTCTTTGTGAGCTAATGTAAATAAAATCCCATTATGTTGGGGAAAAACTGCTGTGCTAACACTGGATTAGAATTGCTGGGGATAGCTGCTGTACTTTGTAACCTGAAGTGTACTTTTTTGACTGTTATGTTTTTTTCTTCAGATTAAAAAAATGAGAACAAAAAAACAAAAATAAAAAACCAAGATCACTGCCAGCAACAGCCATGCTGTAACTGTGGCTTCTCTCTTTTTTTTTTCTCTGTACAGTATTACTAGTAAATAAATCTGCCTTTTCACTGCGCCCACTTCTGTGTCTTTTTACTGTGTTCCTCTCTAACTACCACTCTTCAAGATGTTCTGTGATCTCAAGGATGTACCACACCGGAGCTGCCTCTCTCACTAAAAGAATTAAAGTACTAACTCCACAGTTGGGTTTTTTTTCCCTTTTCTCCACCACTGTGCCCTGCTGCTCTGGCTGTTACTTTTATTAGATGCTTCAACAAACATTAACTCATCGTACCTGTTACTGTCTCATTTCTCTTTTCCCTTTCCTTCTCATGTGGTACTTTGCCAACCATATTGCGGACCCTGTGGCTCTAGGATAACATGGCATTTTTTCATATTTGCAGAAGATAAAGGATTGGTTTTGGCCAGCAAGGCACTATGTCCTGGGTCAACTTACTTCCCAGCTGAGGAAAGTATTCCATACAGCATACATAATTCCCCAGAAATAATCATTAAAGAATTTAAGGACTGCTAAAATAAACAATGTGCTGTTTTCTTCTGTGTCTTATGTATTTCAGGACTGGAAGAACCTTGCCATGGTCTGACTTCTAGGGAAAAAAAGAAAAAAAGAAAATACTCTTGTGTAGTGTTTTTCCCAGATGTTATACCAACCTGAGCTTAGAACAGTGATAGAATGGATAAAGTAGCCAGGCATCATAAGCCTCCTTCTCCGAAATTTAAAAATTCAGCTGAAACTCAGCCTGTGAAGAAACTCACCATGAGCAGCCCATTGATACCTAAGCACCTTCCCTCCACTCCTTTCACCCAGTAGTCATACAGATAAATGCATACAGACACACACGTCTGAGCCTTTGCAATGTGGTAAGTTTTAGCATCACACAAGGGCAAATGGCCATGTGCCCTGCTTTGCTGCTTTATAATTTAGTCCTGAAAGTTTTGCAGTAGATGGGGCTTCAAGTTGTTTTCTTTCCTACTTGCATTTGAGTGGCAGAAAGTAAATTTTGTCTGTTGTAGAAGACTCTGTGGATGACTGGAGACCTGGTATGTTTCTGTCACCAAAGGACTAGAATTCATTCATCTGAGAGAAGTGATCATCATTATTTAAAGTTCTTTGGTTTTGTGAAGACCTTCCTAATGCAGAAAGGGAGTTAATATGGCAAAAGGATCATGACCCTGAGTTAGCTGAAGTGTCTGTGTGAAGACCAGGAAATAACAAGGGCATTATCATGTGCAACTAATTTAGTGCTTGGACACTTGGACACATCAGGTACATATTCCAGTTGCTGGTGCGTATACCGTGGCCTGTGACATACTCTTATTTTCATTCCACCTCATTTAATTGTATAGCCATTAGAAGGTTTTCAGATGAAAACTCCTCCACTGCACAAAACTGAGTCATCCAAGAAAACATCAAAACCAGACTAGACAATTTTCATATTGCTGTTGTTACTAAAGTTTCAGAAACAAAATATTTCCATGCATTTTCCCTTTCTAAATCTCTAGGGAAAAGTGAAAACTTTATTCTCTCCCCCTTCCCCCTCTCCCTCCCATCTCCCACAGCATGTAGTAGAAAGAAAATGCTTAGCAGCTAGCGAGATAGTGTAGCACTCCCCTGAAACTCTTCTGGAGTGGTTCCCTGGAGGTCAATGACTTAACGGAGTAAGCACTTATTCAGCATGTGAGAGGCCAGCCCTCTCAGGTTTTTGTTCTTTTTCCTTTGTTTTGGTAGTTCTAACAGAAGGAAGACAGGCACTTACTCTGAAAGTTCCACACTCAAGGTGTTTCAGTAGTTTGCAGTTAGAAGTGGAATAGCTCACTTTCAGAAGCCCTTTACTTTCCTAAGCACGCCCGCAATCTGCCCTCAAGCTCTTAAAACTCGTACCAACTCAGCAACACTTTGCGCTTCACACTACAATATTTTTGAGGTTACAGGAAGAAACCTCTAAGGCTTATAACTGTAGGAATGACTGATAAATAAGGGACAAGAAATCAATAACAATTTTTCGGTCCCAAGACCTCCATTTGCATTCCCCATCTGCTGCAAAAGGTCTGCTCAGATGTCCATTGCACTGCACATAGTCATGTACGAACCTTTTCTGCTGCTCATGGAGGAAACACAGGCTGGTCCTTAAAGAATTTTACAGAACCACAGAATATGGCACAGCTGCGTAAAACACCATCCACATTTACCCATGTTAGAAAAACTACCTGCTTATTCGTCACGTGTCTAGTTGACAACAACCACCTTCTCAGATGGGACAAGGAAGTAGATATAGAGTTTGCTGTATCAGACTTGGAGAAGGGAACTTCCCAGCACAGAAACCAAAAAAGAATTGAGGGAATAATCATGTGGCAGAGACAGACACTGGGTTACTCCAAATCAGGTGTAGGGAGGAATTGTGTTGCTGCATAGATGCTGGCCTGCAGATGTAGGGAATCTGTTGCATCAGAAGGAAGGGAACTGGCTCCTGCCTTTTATATGCCACAGTTCCTCGCAGTATAAGGAAGCTCTCTGGACTCACTAGGCAATCATAAAGATGCTGGTCCACGTCCTGGGAAACATTTCCAATTGCTGCTGCTACCCATGGTTCAGCATGACCTCACAAAAAGTCCCTCATCTTCAGATCTACAAAGGTATGTAGAGACAACGTTGTCCTCTTGATTTAGATGGGAAGCATAGGTACCTAAATACCTCCGTGGGTCTAAGTATCTTCATCTTAGTTTTACATCTGTAATTTAGGATAATTGTCCCTGCCATGTCTCATAGGACTGTGATGATGTGTCTGTTAGTGTATGTCACAAGACTACAAGCATGTGGGGCATACTCTGGGTACACAGCATCACAAAATGTCTGCTTACTTTTACAGGCTTTGGAGAGGTTTTGCTTATAAAAACACTGCCAAACCAGAAAAAAATAGGTTATATTGCAGTTAAAATTAGCCACTCACGGCAGTCAGGCATTTGCTGGGAATGACGTGTTTGCCATGATTTGGGAAAAATGGGTGTAACAGTAGCACATTTGGTTGCTTGTAAGTGGGAGAACAAAGGGAGGTGAACAGGTGGAGAGAAAAAATGAGACAAATGAAAAAATGGGTCACTCTCACACATGACAAACCAGTTCAGCTTCTTTTTTGAGTATTTCCATAGTGTGTAATGCATCACTGGCTACAGATTCCCTCCAGCTATAGCTGAGTCTGCTCCAGCACTGGCAGCAATATGGTAGCTTTTGGGGGCAGGGGGAGTTGGTTTAGCTAATTAGCCCTGCTGAGAAATAGGCTATCTATTCACTTGAGCATAGCCTCATGCTAAATAACTGTACTGATCTGTAGCCGGTGTGGTTACCTCTAGACAACATTGCATTGTGGCTTGTAAGTATTTTATGGCTTGAAAGAAAGGATATTGTTTCATACCAGCAGAAGGTCTTATTTCACTGAGTGTGGTACACATATAATTCGATTTAAAGTAAATGAGACTACTTAACCCTGATAATTGTTTAAACAGATTGTTGAGTTGCTCAGTTTTTGTTACATGGTATGAGTTTTCTTCTTAACATACTGCACTAAGTTATAGAAGCATCTTTATCACTAGAGAAACAGGGGTTCATAGACAAATTTGTGGTGAGACAGAATAAAGGCTTCCTTCTGCTGACCAACGTAGGCAACTTTTTATTATTACATAAGGTTAACTTAGTAGGGAGATGGGGTAAAGTGATGAATCTGTTTAAATACGACGTGCAGTTGCACACTGAGAACAGGGCTGACATCTGCAAATTCTCCACTGCTGCTCTTTCGGTCTGAATTTTTGCTGAAGCTACAGGTCGTCAGGGGGTTAGCAAATTAGGGTCCTTTTTGAATCTCCAGCTAATGGACTTAAGCAATTTGGAGAGCACCTATGTTATCATTTAAAAGTGACACGAAGTGAAACACTAGTGTCTGGGCTTCCTGGCTGAGGATGAGATCTGGAAAATATTTGCATGTACAAGCCCTGCAGAGCTGTGGTACTTTGGGTCCTCTTTTCTCTAGCATTTAAGAGACTACAGACAATATTCTTAAGCACTGTTGAATACAAGGAGGAAATGATAATAAGACATGTGGAAAAGCTACTGAAAGATTACACACTGTTTATTTTCTTCACTTCTTTTATACATCAGGATTCAGAATTCAGAGAGCTGGAAATACTGTGATTATTTTACTTATTTATCTTCACAATGTGCCAAACATTTGCCAAATATAAACAAATCCAGGACCTACCACAGAGGCTGTAGCCTGCCTGTGTCCATTTTGTCTACTCATTACAACTCCTGCAGAGGAAATATCAGGGCTTAATGCTGTAGACAGTGTTCAGAGTATTTAAAAGCTGTAAGTGAAAGTAGAAATAAAAGGAAAGCAACTCTTTTCTCTCATCCAGCATCAAGAAGGGTCCTCCTCTAATCTGTAGACTAAAAGGAATGAAATCCAGTCTGATGTCAAAGGATAACTTTCACAGCTTAACAGCTGTAAATACTATAAGCAGAGCCACCGAGCCCCTTAGAAAAAAATCCACATGTGCTTTCAGGATCAGGACCTTATGCCCTGAGTCAGTCCTGTGAACTCAGGGTATCTGCAGCAGAAGTCACTTAGGGCAGATATTTGCCACAAAGCACAAGAAATAAAGTACTGAAAAGAGTTTGAAAAACCCTTTCTGATGCAATAATATTTAAAAAAATCGGTCCCTGAGAATCAAAGAGATTTAAGGCTGTAAATAACCAGTCCCAGAAAGAGAAAATCAGGGAAGGGAGCACAGGCTCTGATCCAGATACCAAAGAAAGCACGCCCATCTTACTCTGCAGAAGTGTACCACCTGTCACCAGCAGCACTAGAGAAGCAATTGTTTTGTCTTTTATAAGGAAAATAAGCAGAACACAAGCAAGATTGTCTTTTCAGTAAGGGCTCTGCTGTGGACAGAACTTCAAATAGCAAATCTGCTTACAGCAGCGAGAGCCAAATGGCAGTCAAGGTTCCAGTTACACTGCCTGGGGCATCTGGCTTGTACCAATATTATCCACTATAAAAGCACTTGACTCCCTCACAGTTTCTAGCCTTGGTTTTCCTTGTATCTGTTCAGTCATTTTCAACTATGTACAATTATGTCAAGAAAAGTTTGGCCAGAAGATTTAGTAGAAAAGCTAATAGATTTTTCAATAATAAGCACTTGAGTTAATGACTTACTGTGATTCAGATTGCTGAAATCCATGTTGTTCAGCTAGGCAAGAAAAAAAATGTCCAGTGAAAAATACAGGATATTTCCAGAGAACAGACCTGTAAAAGATAAGTTGGAGAAAAAAGCAGCCCTTCTACTAGTCTTTGAATTGCCAGGAATGGCATTTGTCTGAACAGAAAAGGACCAGCCATGTGCTTGAATCTTAATAACATGGGTAGCCACATTTACTTCCACGTATCTGCTCATATCATCCCATTTTATTAAGCACTTCTTCACAAAGCCCCAGATAACAGGGAACAGCAGAAGACTCCCTCAGATGAGCCGTCCTATAAAGCAAACACCATTTTTGGAGAACAGGATTATTAAACAGTATCAGGCAGAGAGCAAGGTAGCAATGAAATACAGTTCTGCACTTCAAATGAACTCATCTGGCTTGACCTACAGTGGTGAAGGTCTTGCTTTCCATGTAACTAACAGCTTTTCTTCCAAGACATTTATTTTGCAGAGATACCTTCCTTGGCCCTCCACTGCTAGTGGGATTGGAAGCCAACCATATGTGGCCCCTATAGAGCACGGGCAGCCGGGATTGTGTTGGGCAGGGAAGAGAAAGAGGCAAAAATTGTTGCTGCATGCTCTTCTGTCTGAAGTAGGCTGAGCACATTGTTAGTGTTAGAGCAGAGTAAATAGCATTGTTTTGATTCACTGGTGAAAATTAACTATCAAAAGCAGAGCAGGGGATTGTACCATGCTAAACTCAAACTGAAACTTTCTGAATTTGACCAGTTGTTTGAAAACAAACTTCTTTTTTTCAAAATTGGAAGTTTCAGTGCCAGCTGGAGGCATTTCCAAAAAAATAAAACCCACCCAAAAACCAACAAATTAAAACCAAATTAAAAAAAATAAAACCTCCATATCTCATTTGGAATACGTTAAAAATATTGCTTTGACACTACCAGAACATCCTCTTCAACTTTCTTTATCCAACATTATTAGTGGAATTCAATGTGATTTCATTCTCTCAGAGCTAATTTTTTTCCAGAAACTTTGCTGTTCAAATTCAAGGGGAACATTCCCTTGGCTCCAGGCAGCACAGCACTCTTAGCTGAAGCCTGGAGGGCTAACACTACAATTTCAAGTCAAGTGTGTGTGATAATGAAGAGGTAGCCACAGGCAACAGACCCACAGCTGTATATTGTCAGTATCTGACGATGCTCCTTTCTCTGCTAACTGTGGCCAGCTCTCAGTTTTTCCCTTCCCACCTGCCTTCTTCCTCTTGCCCTTCAGCTGCACACATCATTGCCAGCACTCCTTTGAGCTCTGCTGTACTGCATGGATGTCTCTGAAGCAAAGAGTGCTCTGATCCAGCTTGCTCATAACATCAGAAAGGAAGACTCTGGTCTAACATCCATTGACATGCACATGAAGACTAGCATGCTCTTTAACAGATGTTAAAGCCTCTCAAGAACAAACAACTGATGGAGAGCAATTGCTATTGCTGGACTTCTCCTCCGCTGGACACAAATCACTCTTCCAGTGCCACGTGTGCATCATGAAAAACCTAAGCAATACTGACGTCTGCAGGAAAAAGAACTTCAAGCCAGATATAATGTCTGATCCCAAAATAAACCTTCCCTTTCTCACTTCTGCTGCATAAAGTAAGGAAAATCAAATCAGGTATTAAAGGTTGAAGCAAGGATATAAGAAGTTTGTGCCAAAAACATCACAGTGAAAAAATGTCTTGCAGATCCCCTAGCCCTCCAGAGAGGTCTCAGAGGTGAGAAGAAATCAGAAAGACACACTACAGAAAGAAGAACACAGCCTGAAAGCCAGAAACTCTTCAGATCTGGTCACTGCTCAAAGGCACTGGTCTCTGCATCCCTTACTCAAGTCACCTGAGCTCTCTCCCTCAACATATCCACTGTCTATTTTTTCAGGTGGAGACACTGTGCATCTTACGATAGCAATGTGAGCATTAATTGGTGTTTACAGGGGCTATCTCCAATAGGTTGTAAAGCAGTTCTGGTGGCTTCTACCTGTGTCAGTATGAAAAATTGACACTGAATATAATGGAGTTACCAAGACAGACTTTCTATCTCTGTTCAGTTAATTTTTGTCCTTAAGGAGAAATCCTCTCTTGCATAAAACCTGTGTGTTTTGGTAAATTGGCACTCTCTGTCCACATAAACACTTGGAGCTGTGTAAGTGTCAATATTACCGCAAGATAATTCAAGGCTCGTGTTGATTAATCATATGAAGAGGACAGATTAGAAAATTGCCCCTGGCACTGGCAGGGAACAGGATTCCCTCTCTACTGAGGCAAAGTGGCATCAGTACTCCCCAGCAGGCTGTAGATTGGTGATTTTTTGTAGTTCAACACACTTCTATTCCCACTCTGACTCTTGCAGTGGGAATGAGCAAAGACAGACAAGTGCCTAGCTGGGCAAGGCATGGCAGACATCGCCAGCCTCAGCTGAGTTGAAGGCAAGTCAGTCAAGGAGAAACCAGACCTACTGGTGGAAAGGACTCCCATGAGAGGAGAAAAGGGGCAATTCAATCATATTTGTAGATTTTTTCTGCTCTGCAGAAGATAGGAAAGCATCAGGCAGCACAATTTACTGTGAGTGGACAAGAAGCCAACTCTTCACGGCCTTAATGCTGAACATGGGGTCTGGGCTCCAGCCTGCTTGGCAGGCCCATCAGGGAGACCTCATGCCACTTTACTAATCAGAGTCTTTCTTTCCTGACAGCAACCAACACATCATCTAGTCTGCAATAAACAAAAAGTCAACAGGCAAAAGTAAACTTGGGAAACACACTGGAAAGCTTAATTTTGATAATTTTTTGTTTTGTATCGCAGCCTATTGCAAGCCTTGCTTAGGTCAGAACTACCACAGCCCAAACACAGGTCTGCTGTCCCTGTAATTCAGAGCAGAGAGAAGCATACCCCACAACGATCAGGAGCCAAGCCAACACCGAACTTCAGGGCTAGCCAAAGCCCATGTTTTGCTCAAGGGTGAGAGACAGACATGTGATTTAGAGCTAGACCTAGGTCCAGGCTACCTCAGAAAATGGGTGAGCCAGCACCCATGGTTTGGTGTGGATCCACCCACGTCATTTGTGCAGGGCTGTGCTCTACAGAGCATTATGTCCACATCATACCTACTATTAACCACAAGAGTAGACAAAGATCAAGTGCCTCCGTAACATTAACTTCAAACACAGAACATCCAGACCTGATCTAGACAAATTCCCAAACCAAAAGGTCAGCTTCAGCCAAAACAAAAATTATAACATTCAGGTCTCCAGATGTGAACTTCCCTCCCAATTTCTGTTTAGGTTTAAAAATAAACTCTCCATGGAAAACCACTGTGGCAGGATCAGCCCTTGTCAGTTTTCTCTTGAAGGCTCCAATCAATCTCAAAGATTACATTGGCTTTGTGCTACACTCAGCACTGGGCTGACTTTGATCATAGACCTTATAGTCAGGAATAGTTTTATACTTGCAGAAATTATGACTTGTGTGTAAGTCTGTGTGTGTATTCATGTGTGTGCAGACAACTTCGCCCTTTCCTGACACAACAAATACAGGCTTGAGTTTATGAAGAAAAGACTTGGTATTAATTCTAAACAGTGCATCCTTTTCTTAGTATTTGCCTTTGAGTTTTTCAAATTTATCAAATCTCACAGAATCATAGAAAATTTGGGTTGGAAGGGACCTTATGGATCATCTAGTTCCAACCCCCCTGCCATGGGCAGGGACACCTTCCCCCAGACCAGGTTGCTCAAAGCCCCATCCAACCTGGCCTTGAACAGAGCCAGAGAGGGGGCAGCCACAGCTTCTCTGGGCAACCTGTGCCAGGGCCTCACCACCCTTACAGTAAAGAATTTCTTCCTTATATCTAATCTAAACCTACCCTCTTTCCATTTAAAGCCATTACCCTTTGTCCTATCACTCCATCACCTCCTAAAATGTCCCCCTCCAGCTTTCTCGTAGGTCCTTCGTATGTGCTGGAAGGCTGCTATAAAGTCTCAAGCTCACCGAGACAGGAGTCACTTTTTGTTGTTGGCAATATATCACAAGTATCCCACAATGTGGCAAGAATAAGGCAAAGGTCAAAAAGTTCTGATGTGTCATGTCAAAAAGCTGGCGTCAGACCCTACATCTTACAAAACTCTGGTAAACTTTCAGCTGTGCAGTACTACCCTCTCTGGAAGCAGCAGCTGGAGCCCTGGCTCCACTGCAGTCAATGGGAGTCTTGTTTTTGATTTCTTGGGACCAGGATACACAATGAATCTGTGTGTGTAAACCTCTGCAGGCCTGGATCCTAAAAAATTTACATGGAAGGACGTACTATACAGAAGCCATAACTTTAAATCAATGTACTAGTATTACAAATACCTGCTTTCAATGGAGGTAGATTAAGTTTAAAACAGAAGTCTATTCTGCTGCCGTGACTGAATATTCTGTAAAGCTTCCCAATATAAAAAGCATTTATAATTCTATGAATACAGTCAGTGTAGTGTATCCCTTTACTCTAATAGAGATATATGAGTTCAGTCTGGACATCAAATATTTATGAAAAATATATTAAAAAAAAGAATATTCAGCACAACCATAAGGGATAGCCTACTGTAGGTATGCAGAGAACTTTACTTGGCATTTGTTTACTCTTAAAACTCTGCCAGTACAGACTTCTGCACATGTGATTCGTTGACCCACCTTCAAGATTTTGCAGTGAAGTCTGTAGATACCTAGCTTTGAGAACAGCAAGCTCAAATTCAAAGGCTGCTGAAAGTACAGATTGTCTGAAGAAAAGATAGGATGACATTTGGATTAGTTCTTATTACCAGCAAAGATGTGTGGTTTAGTACAAGTTCTTCTTCTTTCAGAGTTCCTCTTTTTGATTTGTATTTGAATCAAAATTATCATTTGTACAGTACTGTGAATGAATGTATTAGTAAGGTAGAGGGCAATTTAGTTATTTCTCTTGGAAATAATATTTGGTTCCAGGAGACTATAATCTTTATTTTCAGGCGAAGTAATAAATCCAAGGAGTAAAGTTAGATCTCCCTCAAGAATCATAACTAGTTTAAGCACAACTCAATATGGCTAATAGCAAAGTGATAGCATCTGGCTTTGTACCTTGTGTGCCTTGTGCAACTGACTTGGTACACTTGATTTTACGAACGCCCCAAACAGGCTATGTATTTGTGGAATACTCCTCATTATTTCTAGGCGGTAAGTGAAGAACTGAATGGAAATGGTCTTTAGCTATTAAAGTACAAAAGATGCTGCAAGCTATATTTTAACATTTAATGTGTATTTTAAGACAAGGTAAAATTATTTTATAAGTGTAAGTTAGACGGCTCCTCAACATGAGAGTTAGTGGCTTATGACTGTTCTGTGGAATAGGAGGCAGGGTATTTTGAAATACACTTGAAATCACTCCTGAATATTTGCATTAAAATAAGTCATGTTCCAAATATTTTCTTAGGATTAGAAGGAAGATGAACTAGATTAAATTCCTGTGGTTCTACAATATAGTTTGCTGGTAAAAAACTCCAAAGAAAGCAATAAAATAGTTCCATTTCTCCTCCTTGAAAGACTCAAAGAATGGTGGCACAGTATATAAAGACAGCAGATGATACCCATCTCCAGAGACAAGCATACTAGGACATCCTGTCTGGGTCCCACCGGGACAAGCTCTTGAAATTCTGCTGTCTCTGACTGAGGCTGGTTTTTGTGTATTTCTGATTAAAACTGATTGTGCAGCTACATCACATAAAAGCTATCTTTGTGATGTTGCCAGTTTTAAGTTCCTTGACCCAGTGCATGGGTATAGCATAGCTAATAACATTTTCACCCAGCCTCGGACACTGCCATATCTGAGCGCTTCACAGTCTTCAATGTAGCGAAATTTCACAGCATCCCATTAAAGGCAGAGAAGTGCTATCATTGATCTACGAAAAATGAGGAACTGAGGTGGAAGGAAATGAAGTGGCTGCCTGTGATGTGGGAAGCCCAGTCAGTTCCTCAGAAACAAACATTTTCTGATGCCTATGTGGCTCTTCACTGTTACCACGTATGCATGTTTCATCTACATGGAGGACAAGTCATGACAGAAAAGCTACCAGGCAGGAAACTCTGCTTCTCAGCTGCTAGGAGCCCCATTAAAAACCGTACACACATAGGGTCCTTCTGTGCCCAGGGTGAGAACAATCACAGATCCAAAACTCTTGTATGTGCAATTACATCCCATCAGCTAACATTCTGCTTAGCAATGACCTAGAAACCACCATGAGGAAAGCATTTGCTACGTGTGCACCGTTGGAACTGGGAGCTGTTAGGTAAGGAGGCAAGTTCTGTTTATTTTATAGACCAGGCTCTTTTGCAGAGTGTGCTTACACAGAGCAGGAGAAAGATTACCTGCCTTTGCCTTATGGCTGACTTTGGGCTGGTGCACACATCCAGGACAATATGGAAATGCCATGGCATTACACAGTGGAAGTATGACTGTTCCATTAGAGAGACATCTTTTACTGCTTTCTTCTACAAGTAGCATTCTGACAATGTTTGCTGAGGGCAGAAAAACACAACAAAATGTGGTGTATTCCTTTCTCTTTTTCCCTTCTTTTTCAATTTTCTGCAACATTCTGGTAACTCAGTCTCAACTAATTCACAGTTTTCCAGTGAGGATTATCTGAGTCATTGATTCTTCAGCAGGAGGACCCTGACAGAGGCAGGCAGGGCATTCAATATGCCTTAACACACAGGAGCCAGAGATGCCATCACACAGCAGCAAATGCAAAGTAATATCCCATTTTACCAGGATAAGATCTACCTTTTCATTCTATAGCCAAAATAAAACAACAAATCACAAACTAGGAGCCATTTGGCAAAGACTGATCCATCAAAAAGGAAAAGGTGAGCAGCCCCCCATATGAAGACGAAGGGAGACTATTTGGTACCCTTTTAGTCTCTCTTCATTGTTTCTCCAGTGTTCCATAGCTGAAGGCACCAAGGCAGAAGTGAAAAGCAGAAATGGTGAAATACTAGTTTCCCGTGTTCATTTTCCAAATGTTTATTTAGTGAATGAATATGCTTCCCATTATAATTCTTAGCAGAGTTGGGCACCCAGCAGTGACTCTTGTAGAAACCCCAAAATTAGAGACCTATCTCAGATCCAGGGAACAAGGATTCATAGTCCAGTTCCACTTAGGCTGCACTGAACAAGCCTCTGCTTGTGTCTCCATCTGTTTATTTCCATTGTGTGTATACAAAGCCTTAGGCCAGGAACTGTCTCTGAACTGTATTTGCATTATGCAGGAAACATCTCTGCTCATAAACTCTATTAGCTTTTAAAGTGTAGGCTTTAGGGCAGCACTGAAAATTTCATATGGCCCTGCTTGTTTTCCAAACAAAGAAAATTTCTATTTGAGTTCAACTATTGAACTCTTTGTACTAAACATAGGGAAGCACATTCAGCCCTGATACAAACACTTGAATATCTCATTGACTTCAATGGCCACTCAGCTTAGCTGTGTCAAAGCTGAATTAGGCCTTGGGTCTCAAACTGTCTTGTCTGCTCTTGCCATCTGTCTTTCTTTGCTAACCTAATTCCTTCTTAAATATGGTGTCAGCAGTGAATGTGAACCTACTCTGCTGATCCTTTCTCTACAACAAACATTGCTAGAGGCTAAAATTCCTGAAAGTTATGACTACTTTGACTGCCTCTGCTTCTGGATACTATGTGAGGTTCTTTTAAGGTGGCCTGAAATTCAGACTGTGAATGTTTAAATTCCAGAGCATTAAATCCCTTTGCTTTCATATCTTAGACATTCAAAATTACTCAACTGTTGAGCAAATGATAACTTCTAACTGTACACGGATTCATTGCCCACATCAGGTAGTGCTAAACATGGTATTTCACATACCAAGTAGATGATGATGGTGTTATGCAGAAAAAAGAAGAAAAAAACCCAAAACAGATAGATAAATGTCTCCATGTTGACAAACCAATGGACAACAGATCCAGAAAACTTATTAAAGGGACAAGGCAGAGATGTGTCCAACGACATCCCTGATCTAGTGATTGTGGATGCTGGAGGAAGTATAGGGGAAGGTCTGGAGGTACAGTCTGGGGGCAGGCGTTCTCCCTGTAAGAAGTCTCTTACTGCTGCTCTCAAAGACCATTGCTCTGGTCCAGTGAGGTGTTTCTTCTGTGCTTAGAAACTGTCTTTTACTGAGCTAGAAGAGGACTTCTTGCTGTTCTCAGAAACAGAACGTGGAAAATCCAAACAACCTACCCGCACACCTAAAATAAATCAAGCATGACAGTTATTTTTGTGTGTTACTTGGTGCCAGTTGTGAAGAGAGTATTTGAGTAGCCTGCATAAAGGAAGAAGCATTCATGAACTTAATTTAAACTCAGATTGAATTATTCACAAACTGAGAACTGCTGAGGATCAAGTCATTTTGTTGTCTTTTTAAGAAATAAAAAAAAGAAAACACCAAAACCCACCTCTTATCTATTCATTATGTTTCCGCAGTTTCATGTTCCAGGCAAGACTGGACATGAAAGGACTGTGGTGCTTTCAAAAAGAGGATTTCTAATACATTTCTAATTTCTAGAAATTTCACAAGAAACTTACTAGATTTCAGCAGGAAATGTTTGAATGTGCAGCCTGATGTTTGAGGGCTTACTCTTAAATCTTTTGAAATTTCCTGATCTCTGTTTGTGTCAGAGCTGGAATCTCTCTACAGGGCAGGCTGACTCTCTAAAATGCAACAGTTAAGAATTTTATTAAAGTAGGTAATAACTCTAGCACAGAAGCAATAAGTATTTGAGTTACATGTAATATGAAACTTAATTGAAACCCTGATGTAATTTTATGCTTTCTTCACGGTCTGTTCCACTGGTATTATGGGCTTATCGTCAAGATGAGAGCTGTGAAAATGTTTATTGGTGCCCTAGTACAGACTCTACGCTGCTTTTTCTCAACAGGGTAGACAGTTCTTTTAGGAAGATGCTTTACACTCCTCACTTTTCATCTTAAGGAGGATTGGAGGGAACCAAAGAAACAGGACAGATAAAGGGAGACGCACATACACTACAAAAGCTATGTTTTAAAAGGAGATTGGTGTTTTTTACCACAGCTTTAACATGCCCCCAGCTAGGCTCAGGGCTCAAACTCTGCAAAAACTCCCTGGTTAGACATACTGTACATGCATCAGCTTCCACTTTGGTGTAGCCTGCACAGATGGACTGCCTCATCAGGCAGGGAAACCTATCGCATCATGGGACTGCCTTGCACAGAAGTTCTGCCCCAGCAGGCAATGGGGGTGCTGTAAGTTAAAACCATGAGACTCCCAAAACTCGAATGCAAACATATAGCTACCAAAGGCGAAGACTGAGCCTTAGCTGTTCTTCGATGCACTGGGGAATGCAAGTACTTAAGACATTCATTGTCTCAGGAATGTTCTTAATTTCAAATTTAGACAATGCACATCATGGGACAGACAAACAGCAGAGAGAGAGAACAAGTAGAACTGAGCTGATGATAATTTGTACGAGTCTGCAGAAGTCAACCAGCATTTTCTTACTACTTAATTGGACTGTGCCGTGACTGTTTATTCTACCCCTGAAGAGTCATGTTTAGCATACCGTGGACACAAGAGTCAGAGTTTCTGCATTGCATCAGCAGGGAATGCTTTAAGGGGCACATGTTGTGACTTTGATGAACTGAGAGACAACAAAGCCAGGATCCTGTCCCCTTGGGAATACATGGCTGGCATGTGCTCATCTAGGAAGTACAGAGAGAAAGCACCTCTCATCATGTTTATTAATGCAGAGGTTTGGTGGGACTCCCAGGCAGAATACAGGTTTTATGCTTCAGGATGCCATCTTTGCATGCGTCCCCTAAGTGTGGGACTGCCTGGAAAGTTACATCCAGTTCACCTATCTCTGTGCAGCAGGACTCAAAAAGTATGTATGAAATGTAGCTTGTTATACTTCTCATAATGCCCTGAGTATTGGGTGGAAGGTGATGGATGTGGCATCATTTGACACTGAGCACTAACTGTGATTTTTCCTTAAACATTAAAACTTTTAGGTGCAAAATATATCCCAATATCATGACATCAAAATCATAATTCATTTTCTTTTTAGTTTGGCTTTTGCTTTCAAAGCACTTGATCTCTTCCTCTGTTAGAGAGCCAAACAATCCTTTATTGAACTCTTTCAAGCATATGGCTTGGATAAGAAATATGACTGGAGTTTTGACCAGCAAGACATGCCTCTTTTGAATGCTGTGGCTGGGAAATGAAACATTTCACTACCTATTTTAATTCTGGGAAGCTGATATGTGAATAACTGAGGAGGATATACCATATCTGGTTATTATGTTTCCCTGTTGGTTTGCTTTTCTGGGAAAACAAATAGTATTTTGAAAGCAAACACTATAATTTTTCCTAATTATATGTCATTTTCTAAGATTGCCACCCTTATCCACAGAGGCCAGAGGCTGATGCATCTTCTCTAATTGAGCAGCAACTTACTCTATAAGTACTCCCTCTGAATTGACTGAAACTGATTACCATGCAGCACAGCTAAGTTTAGGTGAAGACAGGTGTCTTCATTCTTAAATATCTGGATCTTATCCCTGATATCCTTTTGTTAAAAGTCAGATTATGTCAACCTTGCATCAAGCAGTGATTTAATTTGACTGTACAGTTACTAACCCTGTTCAGTGCTCTGGATCTCTTCTTGCAAGATAACAGATCTACTCTCAACCTCAGGTGAACTAAATATCTGGCTTGAAAGGGTCCACTCTCCTGCACTGCATGGCTTTCCAGCAGTGTCTTGGCTTCTGCTGTGATAACACCAGTTCACCCTCACCTTTCACCTCTCACGCGTGTGTCTAGGGAAGAGCAAGATTTGACTCCACCGCTGAAGAATTTACAAGATTTCCACTAACGTTTGTCTAGTACAAATGTGGGGTTGAGGTGGGTTTTTTCATACCTAGCATGTTAGTCTTTACCACAACAGAAGACAGTGAGCAGGCATTAATTAACACCATCTTCTGCCAAGCAAAACTGGCAAGTTAGCTTTGCAATAAAATGTAGATAAACAGTTATCTCATAGAAAAATTGCACATTTCTTCAAAGCAACTGACAGTACAATCTTAACTCAAAAGTATGGAAAATTGGAGGTGAAACATCAGGCCAGTCCAGACAGCTTGGGCTAGGTCTGCCTCATTGCAGTTTGGCACTAAACAATTACAATCTAATCAGGCAGATGAGCCCACTCTCAGTCTACTTAGGGGTCTTGCTCCTGCATTAAGGACTGAAATACTTCTTCAGAGTTTTATGCTGTAAAACCTCCTTGTTTTATTTGTTTAACTCCTGGTTTGACTGTGAAAATCGTGCAGCATCACTTTTCTAGCAGTGTGGAAGGAGGCTTCTCAGACAAAGCTATACCTGTTTATTTCTAAACCCACTAGGTGGATGCGTGCAGTTCAGTCACTTCTACCGTGTTTTCGATGAGCCTGCCATTTTTGTCAAACCTCCAAATGCAAAGCAGATCCAAAATGTCACCTTTAAGGAGACCATGAGGCGTGAGAGAAAAATTGACAGTGATAGGTCCTCTAATATGCACTCTGTTACCTGCAGCTAAGTGTCAGCAGAGTATGATTGTCGCTCCTTCTCCTCAGTAATGCAATCTGACACATATAAAGATTGACCCTGTTGAGTCAGACTGGTTTCTCACCACAGGGAACAGCAGAAAACCATAATTGGAAGAGTCATCTAAAGACACAGTTTGCTGAAAAATGAAGATTGCCTTCTTCCCATCCCCACCAGATGCACTGCAAAGGCATGGCCATTTACTTCAGCAGTAGTATCCACTAAAGCGGAATGTCCTGCCTGCCACTAAAAGTCACCGGTGGGAATTAGGTTTAACTGGATACACACCACTTTTGTCTATTGGAGATGCATCCGTAGCATCTTCTGGATATGCATGTAGCACTCGCCACTGTTCACGCATGCAGTTGCAGGCCTAACTCCAGGTAACAGAAGGGCTAACCTTTCTCACCTACTTCAGTGTGGGCAAGATTAGCATGATGAAAATGGTCAAACTGTCTCACTTTGTAGCTAAGCAAACTGGACACAGCTCTTGCAGTCCTCTGTTGGCTCTACTGAGAGGGTTATCAGCTCATCTGCTAGATGGTATTTAAACATGCGCATTTCTTGGGGCAAGAAATCCTCTAGGCAGGTGCAGTGAGATGAGCACCACAAGCTATTCGTCTCCCTCAGTGCATTACAGACACGCATTTCCAGCACTGTTTGTGTAACTGATGGCTTTTCTTTCTTGCCATAGAGAATGGTTTCTTTCTGTGGTTGAGCTTGAGATTTCATGATTAAAAAGAATTTGTATAAGTCAATTGCACTTCCCTTCTTTGTATCATTCAAGCAGTTCCCTGCTATTTTTAAACCGTTGTGCAAGGCAATGAATTCATTGTTTCGCTGGACTGCTGCCATATACAGGAATTAAATCTAGGCAAAGCTAGAAGGCTATCTGCTCTTTTAATGATAGGACATCACACTTACCTAGCATTACCCAATAAGAGAATGTACTCCAGTGCAAATTACTATGAGTAAGACAAAATTCACAATTTTTCCCTTCCTCATGCCTCCCAATTCATGTCAGAGTTTTAGCTTATTTTCTGTGGACATTTTTTCCTTCGAAAACTTCAGTGTTTCTCCCTCAATTGCATCATAAACTGTTTACTGTGAACAAGATTGCTGAGATTGGGAGTAATTTTCTAAGCAACTCTGCAATCTCATTCTCTTAGAATAGCTTTAACCTTAGGGCTGGTCTATACTTAAGGCTTCATTGCAAAATATATGTAGATTATGGTTCTGAGGGATTTTTGCTTCCTTCATAGCAGAAATGTTGAACTTCACAGCATGCTTGCAGCTATCCTAAGCTACTGCAACTAACTACTGAAAGGGTTTTGCCTACAAAGTTAAATCTGCAAGAAAATGCATGTACAACCTGGATCAACATTAGTTCATCTCTGCTGGTCGCCAGAAACGATGTTGGTATGTAGAAATTCCTCATTGAAAGAAATAGGGGACAAAGTTTGAGACTGGTGTTGCATGACCTCATAGTGAACAGCTGAAGATATAGCTGTTCTCCCAAGGTGCTTACACCTCCCATACAAATGAAGCATGCAAAAGCCAGGTCAGAGTATTGCTCGCCTGGGCTAGTTCAGATCACACCTGCAAGCCTGACTGAGCTGAAGAGAGCTAATCCATCTCAGTAACAGAGATCTGCAATGGCTTTAACTACTCCACCCGCAACCACCAATGCAAGCCTGTTTAGGTGTTTCCCAAAATGGTACCAGATTATATCTGCAACAAAAACATGCATCTGAATTTTGGAGACTAAGCCTTTGACACGTATTATTAGTACAGATGCAGCACAGTGCTTCTGGCATGGTCTCAATCCAAACAATGCCATCTGAGGAACAACATCAGCCAAGGCTCCTTTTTAATGGGGCATAAGTAGGTGTGGCTTTCCTCCTGCTAGCCCTAGTAAGGAGAGTTTTGCCTTATTTGTATTTAAGTCCAAAATACATCACAATGTGAAAGCTCAAAAAAAAGTTGTTTAGAAGAGAAAAGCAAATCAACAAAAGAAAACTGTGCCATTAGCTCTATAACCTGTGCATCCACCCCGGTGAATAACACTGCTATCAGATGCAGAAAAACAGACTGAATGAGCTAGTGCTCTTAAGAGAATTGCTATCAGAAAGACACGCACATCATGAGAAGTGGCACCTACAGCACTCTCTGTAATATTTCTTCTAAGACTGAAGATTCTATGGAAACTGAGACCAAAATATTTTCTTAACTCTTGGAGGTGAGCCCTTAAAGCATAGTTAAAAGGGTAAGAAAGTTTCCTTGCTATTGTTTCAAAATATAGCAAGGATGCAATGCCTAAACATAGCATACATTAAAGAAAATTAAGCGCAAAATTAGATAAATGGTTGGTTTTCTTCACAGCTTAAGTTATACCTTTGTTTTCATGCTGATGTGTAACTTGTCCAAGTCTGGAACTCCATGAAGACACCAAGCCATTTAGTGGTTCAATAAATAAACATATCAGCACTTTTGCTGAAAGGTCTTTTTTCCTAGACTGTGTCTCTTTTTTTCTCTCCTTCTTCTTCTCTGAGGATTTTTTTTTCAGAATCACCTTTTGTTATTCGCAGGAATAATTGGTGACAAACTCTACTTTGTAGTTTAACATGGCATCTGTCTGCTGGCTCAGCTGGGCCCTGCCAAGATAGCAACACGAGGACATAGTTAGGCTTTCATTTTTAATGAGAAGTTGTACATAGCTGAAAGAAAGCAGACTGAGAAACAGCAAGAATCCCTGTGGCTCAAGTCAACTGAAAATAGTTGCTCTAATAAACTGCCTCCTTGGCCTCTTCAAGACCAAATGGGCCAGTTTAGCGATGATCCAGGATTTATGTGGTTGGAGCTGGCCTGTTTCGTTCCAATCTGAATAAGGCAGGATGCACTCCGGTGAGCAACACACCAGCCAGTAGATTTGAGATGGCAGCACCCTCGAGCAGGCAGAGAGGGCCAAACTGGGAGCAGTAACGTGTCCTTTTAACACGTGTACAACCTGCCTTGGCTCTGAAAAGGACTAAAAGTGCTCCCACAAACAACCTGTCCCAGTGGAAAAGGATAATAAATCTTAAACTACTCCAGCTGCCATGGAAGTGAACATTTGACTATACCCTAACCTTTCGTAGCAGGTATCAATGACTATCATGTGAGAATGAAGAAGGCTTGATTTAGCAAAATTTGATCCCTGCAGGAGATTTCCTGGTGAATACCCGTAAGTGCTTTATCTGCCTTTTCCTCTGAGGAGAAAAATCTTTGCACTAAAAGTGTTTCCTGATTCTGCTACTCCTATGCTACAATCTGCCCTTTTCCCACACCAGTTTTTTTGGGAAAGCATGCAGGCTGCCAGGTTTCAGATGGATGCAGCCTGCCCCAGTATTAATGGTTGTATGGTACAGGGCTCCTAGTTGTTTCCCACCAGCTTAAAAACACAGCAATGGAGTCTATATGCTGAAAACACAGAGCTCTCTGTTCCTAAAACAAATAGAAAAATTAAGACTCTAAGTCTGTGGTTTCTGGGTAATTTTTGCATTTGTGAAGGATATTCTAAGGGAGTTGTGGGCCCCTGTAGAAAGTTCACATACTTTGGTACCTGAATTGCACCGTAAAGTTTCCTTTCTTTGTCCAAGTCCTACAGAAGTAGAGCAGAAACCAAAAGGATCTGACAGACTGAGATGGATGGAGCAAGCACCCTTGAGATGAGTGTACTGCCCCAGGTCATTGCTAACCAATGCAGAGGTGCTCCCCGCATGATCACAGTGCTGACCACAAAGAACTGTGATTCAGTGTTCTGGTTTGGCTGCCGCCGGCAACAAAAGCACCACGTGGCCGCCCCTCCCCCCGCCGGGGTGCGGAGGAGAATGGGAAGAAACAGGCAGAAACCGGTGTGTCGGGATAAGGGCAGTTTAACAGAACAGCAAACAGAGGGAACAGGAACAACAGCGATACACATAAGGGGAATACACAACACAAACCGCACAGCCCAGAGAGCCTCTCTCCCCAACTGGACCGGCACCCGCGCTCCTGAGCCGCGAGTGAGTTCCCGCTCCCCAGCTCCTCCCCACCGGAACCCCGCATGACGGCACATGGTATGGAATACCCTGTTCTGTTTGGCCAGGTTGGGGTTGGGTCAGCCCACCCGGCTGTGCCCCTTCCTGGATTCCGGTGAAAATTAACCCTGTCCTGGCCAAACCCAGGACATTCAGGAATGAACACCTGAAGTCTCCCCTTGCTTCTTAAGAGCATGGAGTGTGTGTGCACAGCAGTTTTCCAGACCCCTCATCAGTACCTCTATTTTTCATCCATATTCTGCACTTTCACTGCCAACTACGTCACCAGGAATGGGGCATCTGCCTCTTACACTTCAATTTCATCCTTCCTGTTTTGACAACATCTGTTCCTTTCTCTCCTGGCTGATGCTGGTGAGCTGAGAGCCCAAATTCCTTCTTATTATCTGCACCTTGAGTTCTCTCCCAAGTCTGTGTGGGTAGGTCTCTTAAGGAAAGAGACTGTTAGCTCAGCTTCATTCCTGTTATATTGTCCAGTCCTCTTTATTGTTAAACTCCTGTCACCCGTCAAACCCTATTCACAGCTGAAATCAACAGCAAATAAAAGGAAACATAGAAGTCAGCACAGTGATACACAGAAGTGGAGCTAGCATGCACAGAGGTGGATGAAAAGCCACTGAGCCCCAGTAGTGCTGATGGAGCTGCTCTGCAGCTGTTCTGGTCGAGTTACTTCATCACTGCTGTACAGAAAATAGATGCAAAACTTTAGCTGTGCTAATGGCAGCATGAACTGGTACCATGTGCAGCCTTTACCATATGTCCATGGATGTGAACATGCTTGGGATTTTTTTTGTTTTTAATCCAAGGGTGCTTATAAAATTGCCGTGTCTTTCATGCAGATTAAGTCAGAGGTCTACACCATGGCGGATATGGCCTGTCACCAAATACAGAGTGTGGAGATGAAGTCCACTCAGGCTTACGGCATTTTAAAGTTTGTGAGATTTGGAGGAAATCTATCCTATTCTTATGTGTATTAATTTCTAGGCCTTGGACTTTCATGACCTTTTTTCTGGTTAAGTACATGTATTACCACTGTAATGCTCTCTTCTTCATCTTTCATATGTTGCTTTTCAATCAGGAATATCACTTACAGGTGGAAAACTTAAGTCAATACCAGTGCCTACCAAGGGCTATGCAGAACACTAGTTGTGGCACAGGTGTGAAAATGGGCAACCCACCTCTCCATTTAGCATTCTAGTCACCAGACTGTCCTTTCTTAGTGGGCATAGGCTGCATATACATCAGCAATTTGGCAGAGAACAGTAGTATGGTTTTTAGTGAAATCATCCCTCTTTCCTCAACCACACTTGCAACAGGTTCACATGTGGGGTGATTCACACTATGTGATGAGACTGTTGAGCCACAGGCAAGAGTCCTTTTGGAGGAAAGCAAATCAGAAACTCTTCTGCAGGGTCACATGGAATACTTCTTAAACCCTAGTGGAAACACAAATATTCAAATCAAGTATTACTCCTTCTGACACTGTGATAACATTCAGACCAAGGTATCAGACTAAATCTAGTCCAACATTAAACCCTGGAAATACTTACAATGTAGACCTAGAGATGTCAGCACCAACTGCTCCAATCCTCTGATCCACCCCTACTGCACAGCTACTTGCTAATGCAAACAGAGGCATCCACACAAGGACAACTTGCTGAAAGCTTCTCACTTCCAAACACGCTGCGGAAAAAGATGCCCAGGGGCCAGAGTATGAAGGGAGGCTTTAGTGAAATGGTAAAAAAAGGCACACAACTCTATTTTACACCTGTATTTGAATAGCAGGAGAGCATATAGGTATCAGTAGACAACCAGACAACCACTATGTTGAAATGCTTTACACACATATAACAAGGAAGGTCCTTTGGCCTGAAATTAGAAAAGTATCAAACTGAGCTGGAAAGAAAAAAACAGTAGAAAAGAGAAATCAGGACAGAATAAACTAGATGCCTTTTCTGCAGCACCACTTCCACAGCAGCAATGCTATAGTGGAACCCCAGCAGAGCTGAATGCAAAGGAGGGATCAATCCTGCGGCAGTCACAGGAATAGACTTCTGCCTTTGTGGACTTCTCCAGAGTGCTGAGAGCACAACAATTTTTGTTGTTGTTGTCCTAATTTCATTATTATGCACTTGCATTGATTTTAATGCAGTCTCTAAACCTTGCTGGGGGCTGCTTGTTAGCCCTGGGGACTACATGGACACCATAGCTCAGCGTGTGGGAAGAGGAGGGGCTCGCTCCCAAGAACCTGGGCTGGAAAAAGTTAAAAGCACCTACAGGATTTTGGCACATAAATTGTACGGACACTTTTTCATATTCTTCCCCCAGAGAAAAAGATGTCTCTTTGAGGCTGCTAAAAAGCAGCAAAACTCAACAGCCAATATTGTTAGAAAGAAAGATACAGATGTGTAGTCAGTGCCTCCCTGTATCCATACATAGACTGCAGCTCAAGCTACCACTGTTAGCCTGTGCCACTGTCCATTGGAGCAACAAAAAAACAAAGGGCATCTCTGATGCACAGATCCTCTTGCATAAGTTATCATAACACAACAGTAGAGTATACAGAAACAGTAGTGGTTTGAAAAGACACACTCAAGATTATAGAGCGAAGTAGCAGCAGAGGGCATGAACAACTGTTCTTGTATTGACTGAAGACTGCAGAGCCATTTCAAGCTCTATTATTACACAAGACGTATTACAAAATTAGTAGGTGCGCACAGTGCCAAGGTAGCGCACGGAACGTTATTCAAAGTATTCTCAGTGTGAGTGTGTACATTCAGCAGTACTACTGGAGATGATATATAAAACCTTATACATCTTTATCCTGTACAAAGGAGATCATGTAACCCCTACAATTTAATTTCACAGTCTAGAAAATATTCACCAATTTGATCTCATTCTAATCCACCATTATTTATTGTAATTATTGCCATTGCTGTGGAAATTCCAAAAGCAATCAAACAGCTGTCTGTGGCTAGCTGTGCTTAAACAAGATCGTTCCTGCAGGTGAACACAGCAGATATGTTCTTACCTTCTTCAAGGTTTAAGCTTGATGTAGAAATGAAACTGCAGAGGTTCTTCTCCCAGACAGGACTGACTGGCTGCCCGCACCATGCCCTGCAAGCTGCACCTGTAACCTGACCTCACCTGATAAGCAGTGATGACCACTGCCTGGCTGACGAACAGTGTTCACTAACAAGATGATCTCAGGGCCCTAGATGCTCTAAGATACCCTTCCCTTGGGATGCACAGAAGTGCTGGGAAGTCCTCTGGCTTGTCCTCAAGATGGGATGAGCTCATCCCAGGGATGGTGTGAGCACGGGCACACCTTCAGCACAGCAACACGGGCAGGCACAGAGCAATCAGTGTCTGGGTGTCTCCCTGGGGGTGGCAAGGCTGGACCTGGCAGCCAGGGCTATTCCACCACCTCATCAGGGACCAGGGCTGCCCCGGTACCACCCTAGGGATAGGGATGGTCACTGCAGGGGCTGTAGTTGAGTGTGTCCTTACTGACCCGTGGTGTGCTGTGTCAACCTGCTAAGTATTCACTGCATTTTCTCGCAGTGGTGGCTGCCTCACTACAGCACAGAGCTGTCCCCAGATGGCAAAGATATTTTGCAGTCACTGTTTTTTACCCTTTCTGCTTTCTTTAACAATGCTGATGAGATACCAGGCTGGCGACAGAGCATGACTGGTAGAAATGGATCCAAGCAAAGCAGTCATTCATATTCTCCCATGGGCAATAAAATATCTTTCATTTTGTAGGCACAGAAGGATCAGATGTGCTGCCGAGGGACCCGCCAGGACCGTGCTCCTGTGAAAGTGTAGAAGCCGAGGAGGGTGCAGGGGTAAGTCTCCTCCCACCGCATCCTTGTGGGAAGCACAGGGATCTGCACTGCACTCAAAAGTAATACTTGATATCAGGCACCCCACGCTCGGTGGAATGGGCCACATCTTCAGCTGCAAGGAGGTTGTAGTGGTGGGAGGAGTTTGCACAGCAAATCCCATTGTTGTAAACTGCATTTGCGTGATTACTGCAGGGTCTCCTCCTAAATGTCTGAAAGCCTGGTGCAACGGCTGGGATTCAGAGGACCTTCAATGAAAGTGCATCTCTTGGGGGATCTCTGGTTAGAAAATTCTGGCAGCTCACTGCAAGGTGGTGTCAAACCAATGCTTGATCCTTCCTTACCATCAGTCAATCTTCCACACATCTTCCCTTGCACCTTCTTTTCTTGTCAGGCCCCTCTGCAGTTATTGGTACCCACCTCCTTTCGTCTGCTGGAAACCCGCGCGTGAGCAGCTCATTGGCATGAGGGCAACTGTCTTGAGAAGCATTGCCCTCGCCTGGCAGCCTGGTGTGGTTGGGTGGCACGTGCAAGGAAACTGTTTTGCTGGAAAAGGCGTGATGGGATATTCCTATTTCTTTGTCATTCTCGGTGTGATCATGTGCAGCTATGTTTTTTTAACAGCAGCAAGTGAATTTGTTGGTAAGATGTCAGGAGTGGAAAGGCAGTGAATGGGCAAGTGAATTCCTACAGGGCCAAGACATTTATCTTCAGGGCTGCTGACTCTGCTGAGCATGAAGCACATATATCTAAAGACAAAACCAACCATGTTAAAAACTAAAGACCTCTCCAATAAGTTTTTGTCATAAATTGGATTTTTAAATAAAGATGCAAACTTAGCTATACAAAGCTCATGTTAATGCCTAAATTCACTTTAATCTTTTGCATTTCTTTAAATTAAATTAAAATAGTAATCAAGGCTGTTAAACTGATTCAGGCATAACTGGTGAAGCAGAAGTTTCAGACTTCAACTATAAAAAAGGACGATTTTTTTTTAAATTACAGTTAGTTAAATTTAGTCCAGTAACTAACTCTTTGCTCAGAGAAGCATTTAAGGATAAAAATTCAGTAAGTTCATATTTTTTTCTGATCTATGAGTAAAAGCTGGTTTGAGAAGCTCAGATCAGCTAGCTTTAAGACCATGGTGAATACTCACCTAAGGTCAGCACCTGCAAAAAATTTTCATGACAAAAATGTAAATGCGAAACATGTTTTGAACACCTTTGCTTAGATTTTTTCTTATCATATTTACTAGATTCATTTACCATTTAAAAAAACATTAATCATTTTCTCAAAATCCAGGTTTCCCACAGATTTTAAGTTCTACTAATATCCAAAAGAGGCTGGACGAATATGAACTCTAAAAAACCCAAAACAAAACAGTGAATATTAATCTGACTAAACATGTTTAACAATTTAGAATGGACAAGATAGCACAGAATTTCATACTCTTTTCTGTCAAGAACAACTACTAAATTTAAGGTAAAGTCTATATAAAGCAGGAAATCAACATGCCCTCACAGGTTATCAGTCAGTGAGAATCCACCATTATTTAGGCAAATAATTTACAACACCAACAATAAAAGTAAAGTTCAAACTGATAATGCAAAGCTGCCAAAATGAAACTTTCATGTTACGGTTAAATCAGACATTTAAATCATTCAGATTGCAGCTGCAGCATGGACTTGCACAGGCATTCCCAGGTATTTTGTGCTGGTTGCTATCAACGCTTTGCTCAGTGTACTATTGCTTTGTGGCAGCTCCTGTATCACAAGTAGGACCCGAAGGACTGCTGGGAAAGCTCTGAGCTAGAGTTTAATCAGTCCCTAACTTTCTCTGGCTGAAGTTAGGGTCATACTTAAAGAAGTGGGGAATAAATGTTCAATGACTGTGGAATGCAATTTGTTTTAATAACACAGTACTTCCAATGCTTGGGAGTGTAACACCATGCAGAACAAAACCTGACTTAGCATTGTTTTTTCCCTGGTTTTAAAAAAGAGGTCCTGTTTTTTAATAACACCCCCCCGCTGAAGGAGGAGGTTTAATGGCAGAACATTTTAAGAGGGAGGCTGATTCAACGCTGCCACTGACACAGCGTGAGCAGAATCAGCAAAATGCTAGCACAGGGAAGTCAATAAAGTCCATGAGAGTACCCTTACTAGCATGGAAGAAAATTAATTTAGTCATAGCAACTGATGAAACATTCAAATTTTCTTTAATAACTTTCCAACAATTTGTGGAAGAGAGAAGCCTGGTGTTTGGGGCGAAGACTATATGGAGCAGTTGGATATAAACTCTTCTGAGCTTGCATTTGCTGAAAGAGACAAACCCTGAACAATTGTCCTTTCTATCACAAAACAGCCAAATGGGCAATGTTACTTTCATATAAGAAAACCATTAATTTTAGATTAACTTTGAAAAGAATCTGTGCAGATCTAGTTGCAATATTTTTTTGATGATACCAAGAGACAGTAAATTCTCAACTAATAGAAATCAGGAGATAGAAATCCGCATATCTCTTATTTTCAACAGCCTACTTATGCCAGCTGGAGACCTGGGCCATCATAAAGTTCACTTCAACTTTAATAAAGTAGAAACAAGAGGCAACAAGCCTCCCTTAGGTCCAGACCATTCTCTTGGCTGTGTGGTTCAAGTCAATGATAATTCCATAGGTTTCAATAAAGTATAGAAAATTCTTATATCTAATAGGTAATGATGTCCACAACCAGTGAAGACAGGCTTATGGATCAATAGACAAATATTACACTTGAAGTAAAGCAATGGAGCAAAGTAATTCCCCTTTACAGGAGAAGAAAATACGGTCCTCCCAAAATATCGCTCCATGTAATGCGCTCAGAACTAGCCAAGTTGGACCTGTTGTTGAACAAGCCAAAGTTTATGAATGACCTTGGAGTTCTTTATGCTTCTTCCTTCTTGCAAATAGCAAAACACTGCCTCTTCATTGTGGTGTTTAAAACACATTCTGTTATGCCTGCAGCTCTTTTTGGAGTGCAGGTTCAGAATGCCATGTAGTCTATTACCAAACCTTTCTTGCAGCTTTTGCTCTAAAAGGAGAATGTGTATGTGTGTGGGAGTAGCGTAAACTGCAGCTGTTTTTCTTTATTTTTCCACCATCATTACTGCTGACTTGTAATTAGGAAGAAGATGTACATATACACCATTTCGCTTCTCTGCAACACTGTTGTACAGGAGGTTGGGAGATTATCTTGGTGAGCAACTCCAAATTTCAACATAAAAGGATCAGCAGCAGGCTGAAAGAATTGGTTTTGCACTGAAAAGGATGCTGTTATTTTGCTGGATGATTTTATCAGAGATATAGAATTCCAGTTTGCTTTTTCATTGGTTTTATGCAAGCTTGTATCACCAAACAACCTAAGTGAGCCCAGGAAACTCTGGGAAGATTAATTAATTTCACTGGACAGCTGGTTAAACACAAAAACATCCAAACAGACCCAGGATGCAATCTCTTCCCCTCATCTTCCCCCTCACCCCACTGCCACAAATGCACTGTGGCTGAAAACTTTACAGATAACTGAAAATAACAGAGGCTTTGACAGTTTCAGCACTCTGGAGCAGTTTAAAAAGGAGATGCTCTTTCTGCACAGTGATGTATCTGAAGAATGTAGGGCCAGACAGCAAAAATTCCTGGTCATCTTTCAAAGCGTAAGCCTGCATAGCCTCACATCCCTTCCTCCCTGACCCTTCAGTCAGTTTAGGAAGTATCTCACTGCCATGCTAGCCATGGAGCGGTGCTGCTGAAATTCAGACATTTATGCAGTAAAAATCCATGGCAAAGTACAAACCAGCTTCAAGGAATAAAATACTTTATTTTCTGCAGCTGACGCTTTCCCCGGTTGGCTCCTGCCTGCTCTCATCGCTGTTTTTCCCAGGTCGTGCTCTCCATCCCAGGTCCTGGCCACAGCTCACCTCGTGCTGAAGTCAGTGGAGCTGGGCTGGGTAACAGAGAGCAGGATCCATCTGAGTTATTGAACTGCATGTCACAGCACACAGCTAAGAGCTCATCTCTAATTATGGTCTCTGCTAATTGCTCTCAAGGGAGTCTTCGTATCATGACAGAGGCAGGAAACGTTGGTCAGGGAAGCCAGAGGATCGTCAGTCATTCAGAGCAATCAGACCCATTGTGTTTGACCACTGGGATTGTAATTTTGTTTCTGTGGCTCTGCATGGGAACAGTCAAAGCAAAGTAATAAGACTGTCAAGCTGAGGCACCTGTGTAAAACATGCCCACCTGCCTTCATATCCAAAGACAAATAAGATTGCCCGTTCCAGCAGTATTCAGGTTAGACATTAAAATGCACAGCAGTTTCATAGTGCAGAGCTGGATTTCCATGCAGAATACTGTGCATTTTTAATTAGCAGTCCTATAATGAGCTTGTCATATCATCTCATTGCAGTTTCATTTTGCATGATTTAACTTCCGATGATCGGAAAATGCAGCGAAGCAACAACCTCAGCTTACTGCAGGGACAGTCCTTCCAGCTGGCCACAGGTTTAGTCAGTGGGTCTGTTCTCTTTCTAATACGAGAAAGGGACACTTCTTTAGGAAACTGTGATATTGTCATTTGATGGGGAAGAAGAACGCTTTATCATGAGGCAAAGAATTTCTTCTTTGAATACTATCCTCTTGTCTCTGACTTTCTAAGGACCTTCACGTAGGCTTGGTTTTCTCACTTATTCTTTTCTGGTATTGCCATCCACCCTGAAGCAAATGACATATCCCAGTTGGAGGCATTCAACACCATTGCACTAGTGCTGGAAGGAACAAGCATCCAACCTTGAATAGAGGGAGGGTTTGGTAAAATGTCTGGAGAAGGCAGCTCAGCTGCTGAAAATTTGTACTTCAATGTGCAAAACTCAGAAGATTAAAAGGTATCAAGAACTTCCAGGAGTGCTCATTAAGGCTGTAGCAACATAAAGGTGGAAATGTTACGAGAATGGCAAGAGAGTCCTGCTGTTCTTCTGTGTAGTAAGGATTTCAGTCCCTGGAGGCTGATAGGTTTCCACTTGTAGGAGTAAAAGCAAAGACAGAAGGATTTCTCTTCTCCATAATTGTCAAAGCACACCTGTGGCAACCTTCCAGGAAAAGATGGCAGGACGAAATGTGCCTTTCTGCATTTAGTTAATGTTTGGAACTGAAGTAAGCACTGTGTTATCTTTGTCTGGTAAATAAATGTATGAGCGTTAAGAATACGGACTTGTTTCTGAGGCTGGTACTTGTAAGCTGAGAAAGTTAGGAACATGTACATATAAGCAGGTAAAATTTAAATGGTATTATTTTTAATAGCTACAGAAATAGTTTTGTGTAGTATTATTCATCAGCTTTTTATTCCTTTCTTTCTTTCCCGGTATAAAATTTTTGTGTAATGTAATGTCCTTTTGTGCTCATCACACTTTCTTGCACTAGACCACACCAGTTCTTCAGCTCTTTCAAAATCCAGCTGTCTCTCCACGTATTCATGACAAGGGTCTTTTCTGCTATGACTGCAACCTCTCCTAACCCAGTGTCCTTTCCCAGTTTCTACTTTCTACATAAAACCATGTACCATGTAGGTGTTTCAAAAACACAGCCTGTTTGCTGCTTTCACTCTCTCTCTCCCACTAGATCTCTTTGCAAGATCTACCTGGAACTCTTGAAAGCCTCTCACTCACTTCTCTTCGTATTTTGTCTCTGCTGCAAGTCCCAGGTCCCCACTTGGCTTAGTTTCTGCTAATTGTTGTTCCCATTTTTCTTTTTACTTCAGTCTAATCTCTTATGTCTCCCATAGTTGCTTATCTCTGTTGTTGGACCCTTTTTCCTGAGCTGACTCTGGCCCCAGTTTTTCCTGTAGGGGCAAATGTCTCTGCTCCTCAACACTCATTATTGCTTACATTTTGATAACATCTACTGGCCAGATAAGAAATAATTTTGTTAAATGAGATAAACTTAGTAAAGGAAAGCCTGTTGCTAGTCCAGGTCTCAGCAAACACTTTGGAACCATCTAAGAGCCATGGCATGAAAAAATGTCCATCTCTCTCTTCCACTGCAGTTTTGATGATTAATGGCAACTAACTATCTCTGTGTTATCTTCATTTGGACAACTGGAATTTGTAGTTACATTTATTATTCAGCCCTTTCAAATACTGGGAAGTTGAATACTCAGTGAAATGCACTGTGTTTGGGTGTTTACTTGTAGGTATTTAAACATTTCTGCACTGTATATTTTGTCAACAGGCTACACAAACAATTTTACTAACTCTGCAGGACTTTCTCTTATCTGTAGAGCTTAATGTATTTAAGCTGCTGCAGGACAACACTGCTTTATTCTCTGCAGACATCTTTATTCTTTGTCTTGTCATTTTTATTGTTCTAGTGGTAGTGAATAAAACCATGCATCTGTTCCACAGGAAGGACTTAATCCAAAGCTCATTGAATGCATTGGAACAGCCTCCACTGGGCTTTGGATCAAGCTCTTTAGTTCACAGACAAATGCTCTTTGTGAGAATATGCTATTCAAGTATTATACAGAAGAGTTACAGAGGTTCCCTATTTCTAAAATAGTGATTGCTCTTTACATCTTTTTTGCTATGCCTGTTTAGTTGGAGGAACTGTATGCAACTGTCCATAATTTTTGAAGTACTGTGCTCTGTGACTATCTTGCCCCAGTAGTTGATATAAATGTTGAATATGTAATGCTGTGGTAACAAGTAGTGCTATAGTGACACGGCTCTTCCTATGCATGCACTAATTCAGAAAATACATAGAGATACGGTCCCTGCCCCTGAGGATGTTCAGGCTCAATCAGGCAAGCTGGACACAGGCAAGCCATCTTTCAGGACTGCCTTATGTTGATGTTATTGATGAAGCAGACTTGAAAGAGGGATTTGTAGAATAAAAGAGGGATACTACTGAATGAGAATTTTTTCTGCACGTAGGAAGAGGAACAGACTGAAGGAGACACAAAGCCCACAGTAAGGCAAAGAAACAGGGGGTATTGTGGAAGAGGGTACAAAGGGACTAACACAAGGCAGGAGTAATCAGAACAGAAACGTTAGCTGAGCTAAGACTGTAAAGAGCTTTAAGTGAAACCTTACGGCTCCAGGTTTGCAATGACTGCATTTTCCACAAGAAGGAAGGAGAGCCATGAGTCAGTTACGCAGCGGTATCCCCATGAGCGGCAATGAAAAAATGCTTCCTTACAACACCACAGGTACTGAAAACTTCTTTGGATTTCTTGTGAAAGGGAACTAAAAGTTCCTGCGAACCAAAGAGAAGACGATGCCAGTGAAACTTGGCTGTTTTTGCAACTGCAGAACAGAGTAACTTCTTCACGTGGGCGTAGATTACACAGTTACTACTGGGTATTACTCCTGTGACAGAGCTGCTTGCAGTAAAAAATACATTACACTGCGTGCTAAGTGCTGGCAGGGCTACGCACGTAGTTTGTAAGCTGATGATGACTAAGACAGTTTGTGGAGCCAGTACTAAAACATTACTCACTTAAGAAGTCACATTTAAGTCAATGAGATTACTCATGTAGCTAGATGCCGACAAAGATCTTGCCAAGCTATTCCACCACGTAATAGATTTGAGCCTGTTAGTCAGCTGAATAACTTCAAAAAATAATTTTTAAGTTTGTAATACATTAGTATTTGATCTCCCTAACCACAGCTGAGGTCCCGTTACGTTCTGCAAACACCCACTAACAGGCAGTCTCTGTCCTACAATTCATCAACCCATACAGACAAATCAGGGAAAATGACTTGCCTTCTGTCACATCGCATGTCATCAGCAACTCCAGGAATAGAACAGGGATCTCCAGTCAGTTCCCTACCAGCAGCTCCTTGCCTCTGTAATACTCCACATTTCATCCCTGTACTGAATATAAAGCATTTATGAATGTGACCTCCAAACTTCCCACAGCTCTTCCGCTAATTGACTGATGGATCTCTGCATTCATTAGTTTTATAAATGCACTGAGAATACATAGAAATACCATTTTCATCTCGCATGCATGACTGCAAGCCAGTGCATTCCCTCATCCAGCTCATCTGCATGTTATTCTGCAGTCAGAGAAATAACCAGAACCACACAGAAAGGAAAATTAAACTAATCACAAAATTTCTGACAGCTAATCTAAGACACTTCAAAATCTGCATCCCAAGCAAAACTCATTTTTCATACTCAGTGAAATTCAGTGTGGAGGCTACCAGATCAAGCATCACCTTTCATGACCGCATTTCATTTTATAAATGTTATAAAAGTGCTTGACGTATCCAGCATCATTATCACAGTATTTTCCTTCCTTTCTTTATTCTGCACTGCTCTCAGCATCTGTGGGAGTTCACAAAGAATAAGAACAGTGTGCTGGGCTGTAAAACAGCAGCCTGAAAGAATTTCTTCCTAATAGGAAGAGGTATCCCCTTTGAATTACTCTCTATTTGAACGTTTGCTGCATAACAATAAAAAAATCTGCCTCACTGAAACTAGGCTCCAATATACTGACGAAGTCCCAAAGTAAAGCCTTGGAGCAACTTCTCTGCCTCCTGGATAAAGCAGAAGCAGCAGATATGGATACCGCTTTGCTCTCTTCTTTGCCCATTTCTCTCTCCTCTCCTCCAAACATCTTTGTCTTTCACCTCCTTCTCTTTACCTCCCCATCCCAAGCTGCCCTGTGTCTCTTCCCCTTCCTAACTCCAGGCACTCTTTGTTGGCAACGGCTGTGTCCTCTTTCTGCCCGTGGAAGAGGATGCATCTGTACAGAGGCAGACTGTAAACTAGGTCAGCTTGTGTGGCACAGAAAAAAAGAGCAGAAATACGAGCCTTTTTGTGTAATAACAAGGTCTCATATGTGCACGTGGCCCAGTTGTCAGAGGTGTTGAGTGTCCGCAGTTCCCACTGACCCCGGTGGCACTAGTCCTCTTCTCCAGAGGCTGTGCGTGTAGAAAAACATCCTCAGTGTTGCAGCCCCCTACAAGCAGAAGTTCAGATACGCCGTTGCACTTCCTTTAGCTTTCCCAAGGATGTCACGCTAGTCCTAAGATCTTTTTTTGTCGGATTTTCCTACATGTTCAGCACAGCCTTGGGATGCATGTTGGTCAGTCATTGGAGGAGGAATGAGGCAATATTCGGGGTGACACATCCCTTTTCAGTTCACAGAGCACATAAAGCAGGCCTGAAAGGGAATGACAGGCGAGCGACTGTCATTTGAGAGTTATAAACGACTGCTGTTGTTGGCAAATACTGGGTTAATGTGGCTGATCTTAATACTCCTCCTACTTTCAGAATTTTTAGAAGAATACCAACTAATCTTGCAATTCATTATTTAGGTAAAGGTATTTTAACTTCACAGTAAAAATTAGCGAAGACTGCACTCTGGCAAAGACTAATCCCTTCTTCCCCCTACCTGAAGCCCTCTGTAATACCCTAAAAAAATGACAGAGTATTAACAAAATACATCTTTAAACAAAACTTTAAGACATGATTTTCTTCTGCTGTTGTAACTGTTGAAAATGCAAATTAGAAGCAATAGGCAAAACACATTAAAATATACACAGTGAAATCGCATTTGATTTCCTCTGTGGTGTATTAGTCATGTGCTACCTAATTAATACTGAGTAAATGCATCCCTGTCATAAGAAAAAAAAACAAAACACCAAAATGCAAACCGTACCTGTGTCGTCTGTGATATTGCTTTATCTAACAGAACAAAACCTGTGCTGCAGTCTTGCAGTTCAGTCCAGTCCTGTATGAGGCCAGCAAGCTGGAGAGGAGCAGAAGGTAACTGTTGGAACAAAAGGGCAGAGGGTGGGAACCCAAGAAGAGGAGCTCTGAAGTTCTCCCTTTGGCAGTGTAACATCCGAGGTTGCTACACCACAGATTTTTCTCTATGGTGCAGCATTGCCAGTCTCCAAAACTTGAGGCCTTCAAAATGCATGAGACTGGACTATGCTTATTTTAATTATGTTTCTGAGGCCTTAAGGGGAGCTTTCTGCATGGTTCTGTAGTTTTCTGCAACTGAAAAAGACTAATTTATTTTCCTCCCTCCACTCCTCACGATAACTGGCTTACTCTGTTTCTAGCAGCTGAAGTTTCTAAAAACCCAACAAACAGGATCAGACCTGCAAAACATCCAAAAGGCACGCAACCACCACGCTCCTATTCCTCTCTCTGTCCCCTGTAGCTCCACATCATCACAATTTGGATGGCCATGCCTGTCGGCCGGCGTACGGGCTCTTGGTCCTGCGGGCAGTCTGCTGGGCGTGAGCAGCAGCGCACACCCACGCACAGTTGCCGCAGCCAGGTGTCGGAGGGGCAGCTTGCCTTTGCTCCCTGCCCGCTCCCCGCAAACAGGCTGAAGGGAGCCCTGCTGCGGTTCCAGCACAGGCCCCGCACAGCTGCACCCTGTCCTAGGAGGACAAAGGGTGGGAGTCCTATCTTTGGGCAAGTAACTGAATTGCAGGCATTCCTGAGAACATTCCTGGGCGGTGCAGCTGAAATATCCCTGCTTACAGCTGGTTCCCCTTCCTCCTTCCCATGCCAGATGTGAGTGGCAAGTGAAAAACATGCATTAAAAAAAGGCCATCCTTGATCCAGAGAATTTACAGCAAAGTATGAGCGAGATAAAACAGGCGGCTGCAGGTACAGAGGATGCCAAACAGTTCCCTGGGTCAAAGACCTTGGTGGAGTTTTGTCCGTACCGCGCTCTTCACGTGCTTTCGGACACACACATCTGCAAAGATGGTCGTGGCCACATATAGTTAGTAAGATACTGTCTGACTTACATTAATAACACCAGCGTACGAGTCTGCGTCTATGTATAGACACGTCTATGTCCTTACTCCATCAGCTTTTAAAGCCTCTCTCACTGTGGTGGCATTCAGTGTGCCTGTGTGCGAGCATCGGTGTCCTTGAGTTCTCACCCGAGGATGCAGCAGCTGAGTTATCAACAGCAGCATGTGACCTCCCCTTCAAAACATTGGCACCTGAAGGGTGGAGGGTGGCAAATGTGACACGAAACCCCAGCGCAGACTCTGGAGAACCAGAGGTCTTCAAACCTTGTGCCTGTACTCCGCCAACACAGAGTTGCTAATAGGGTTAGAACCAAGGGACACCTGGATTAATGCAATCTATCTGAGAAGAGTCAACATTGCTTCTGCAAAGCCCTGCCTTAAACAAACCTCTCAGGGGTCTCTGAAAGGGTCAACAAAAATGTGGATAATGGTGATCTAATTTCCATATCTGACTGGATTTCTAACAGGCTCTTGACAAAGGCTTTTAAGGAGACTAAGCAGCGATAGCAACCAGGGGGAAAGCCCTGGTATAGCTCAGTAATTGCTTAGAAGATAAAATGCAAAGTACAGAGATAAACGACCATTTCTTACAATGGAGGGAGGTGCTGGATGGCGTGGGGTTCTGCAATGCTCAGTGCTGGGGCTTGTGCTGTTCAGCACACTCGTATCTTACCTGGGAACGGAGTGAAATAGCAAAGTTTATCTGTGGTATTATTTTGCTCAGCTCAGTAATAATGAGGAAGACCGTGAAGAACTACACAAGGACACTATGAGGCTGACTGGGCAAGAGAAGAAATCCAGTGCAGGTGAACGTGAAATGATGCACATGGAGAAATAATCATGTAAAATTGTGGGCTCTGAGCTGGCCATTGCAGGAGCAAAATCTCAGGGCTGTGACAGACAGTTCCATGGAAACATCAGCTCTGTGTTCAAAACTTCCTCATAAAATGTCATTAAAGAGAAAAACATCATTGTATGACATTTCTTACGATTCACCATACAAATCCATGGTTTGCCCATGTCTTAAATACCGCATATTTATTCATCTCAGAAAGGATCTATTAGATCAGGATGGTGTTCAAGAGGGCACCAAGGATCGTAAGAACGATCATGTCATGGGTGACAAAGGCCCCCATGAGCAACCTACAGCTCTTCAGCCAGGAGAAGGAACGATGCAAAAGGATTGCAGTGGAGGTCTGCAAACCCAGCCCACGACCAGCCCGAAGAGAGGGTTCGGAGTTGTTTCTCGTCTCCAACAGTGGAGCCGAAGAGGTAATTAAGCTCGTATTGAAATGTGAAATAAAAGGCGGAGGTTCTTCACGGGAGGGGTGGCAGACCAATGGAAATCCTTGCCAGAGCCTGCTGAGGAAGCCCATGGAAGTCACCTCCGCTGCTTGTATTTAAAAAAAAAAAAAAGCCAAACCACACCAATGAACCGGAAAAAAAGAAAAGAAAAACCAAAAACACCCCAACCAGCAGCACAAGCACCCCGAAACCCTCGCCTGAGGAAATCCCCGGAGCCGCCAGCGGCGGGGAGATCCCGCTTCGCGCATCTCCCGCGCTGCTCCCCCACCCCCACCCCCGCCATCCCCCCGCCGTCCCCCGGGGCTCGGCCCTCGGTAACCGGAGAGGGCCGGCAGCCGGCGCGGTAACCCGAGCGCAGCGGGACGCGGGGGGATGCGCGGATCCCCCGCTCGGGGCGCAGCGACCCGCGGAACGGGGCCGGGCCGGGCCGGGCGGGGCGGGGCGGGGCGGGCGGTGGCCTTGCCCCCTGCTTCCTGGCGTCGGCGAAGGGGGCGGGCGGGGAGGAGGAGGTGGAGGAGGAAGGGGGACCCGACGTGCCGGGGCTGCGTGCCGCTGTGGAGAGGTATCTCGTCTGTTCGTTCGTCCGTCTGTGAGCGAGGGATCGCGGCACCCGGGGAAGGGAGGGAGGGAGGGAGGGAGGCAGGGAGGCGGTGGCTGCGGCTCCGGCGGGTGCCGGGCCCTCGGCGGGCTGTGGGGCACGGTGGAAATGCCGGGGCAGGGCGGGGGGTCGTCAGCGGTGCGGGGAAGGGGCAGGGGAAAGGCGAGGAGGGAGGATGGAAAGGCAGGGAGGGAGAGGCGAAGGGAGAGTGAGAACGCCGGGCGGGGAAGGGAAGAGGGAAGAGGGGATGCTGGGGGGGGGGGGGGAGACCTGCGCTTGCCCTCGCCCACCCCGCGAGGTGTGCGCGCCGGCCTCCCGCCCGCGGACCCCCCCCCCCCACGGGTATACGTCCCCCTGCAGGGGGGTGCGGAGGGGGCCGGGTCGGTGGGCGCGTCCCCGCGATGTCCGCGGGTGGGGGGGCGGCACTTCCCCGGTTTGGGGGCCGGGGGTCTTCGCAGCCCTCCGGGGAAGGGGGGGAGCCGGGAGGGTCGAGAGGCGGGGGGGCGGCGTGGAGGGGGTTTGGTGAAATCCTGAGGAGCCCGTGACGTAATTATTCTTTAATCAGCATGTTTTTTTCATGGCCATCTCAATTTTTCCTGGACTCCCCTTTTTTGAACTGAAAATCTCCCGTATCTTTGTTCCAAGCCTTTCTATTTTTATACCCCCTCAGTAACTCAGTGAAGCATGAGTTTCAAATATTTTATTTCTTTTTATTGGGGTTCCACTTGGGACCACTGCAGCGTAAACTTCTCAGACGTTGGTGTCTCTGCCTAAAAAGTTATTGAAATTATGACTGAGGTGGGCAGGCAGGCAGCTACTGTGGATAGGAACGTTCGGTTCCTGATGACGCTAACCATTAGCCAGAAAGAGCAGTCATGATACTGAAGTTTGTTTTTTGTCTTAAGATGAATCACCTGTCAGCTCTCAAAGATGTCCATCAGGGCAATAAGTACCAGCCTAATGTTAGAAGAGACAGAGCAGATCCCCTGGTCGCGATTTTACCGATGAAATAAGCGTGCCGTTTCATTCTGAGGTGTGATTAACAGTTCAACGTTGCAATGATATCCTCTGATTCTAGCATTGTCTCATAGCTCTGGTATGTCAATTTGTATTCATGCTGTGTAAGTGTTTTGCAGAGGTTTTGCGTATCTGACAGGGATTTATTTCACTTTCACAATTACATTTTCTGGTGTCACCAGCCTCAGGAACCAGGGAACATGTGTATACATCAGTACCTGTGGTAGTACTTGACCTTTTTCCTACGAAGTGCAAGTTATTGCATGTATTTTAAGATCATAGCTTTTATGTCCTTGCATACAGCAGAGGATAAAGTTGTAGCCACAATTCTGTTTGTGTAAGTCTATTCATTAGAAGTATTTCTGACTGGTCACTATTAAGCGTTTTTTATTCAGTTTATCTTCATTTTGTATGTGAATGCCAGGCCATTTGCTGCTCTTTGATAGCTTCTGCCATTGTAAGTTTGTGCAAATTTAAAATGTTACATACAGATATTGGTTTCAGATGACTGACATGTTGGTTTTCGCCTTAGTTTTCAAAGACCTGTCCAAAGAGTACAGGTCCCAGATGAGCTCTTAAGTAAATTAAGACATATTTATAGATGTCTCATAATAGTGCTGATAAGAAGTAGCTTTTGTGGCAGCTGATGGTTATTTTCCTTCTCTGTTGATGTGCAGCTCCTGTGCTGAGGATGTGTGCATAACTTCCCAGTCCTTTTAAATTACTCAGTACTCCTGCTGACTTCAGACTGTTGGCTAAGTGAAGGATACAGGATCGTATGGCTTACAGCATGAAACGTATACCCAGCAGAATCCTGAGCATTTTAATGTATACTTTGATCACGGGATATGTTATTTCATGCCTGGTTTGTCTTGTCTAAACTGCAGAACTCACTTTTGCTGCTGGAAACACCTGCTGATTTAGCAAGCACTATTGATTCTGCGATTATACAAGACATGAAAAGCTACATAATGCAACATCTAGAACTGTCCCTATTATTACCATTCACAGCGTGATATTTCTCTGGTCAACGTGCTGCAGTACTGGTTCTCGGGCAGTTCTGACTTCAGCTGACCGGCAGTTAGTTCATTTGTGGTTGTGGGGTAAACAGGTTTGTTCAAGCTGCCAAAAGCGTCTCTCTTTTACTCCCCCCCACCTTTGAAAAAGTGAAAAGCTTTGGCAGCTGTCTCTCCTAGCTGTCTGCTGAAGGCGCACATCTTGGTTCTCATCTAAGCTCTGTTGTTTGGCTGCCTAAAGTCCATCTTGAGTTCTGCATTACTTTGATACTACTTATCATTGCTGGCTTCCCGTTTCCAGGCGGATTCTTTGTAATTGTTTTGATGTCAAAAGTTAACGAGGGTATCCTAGCAAAATTCTGGACTCACAATCCATTGAGGAAAAGTCTTTTCCAGTACTCCCACCTACTAGGAGCAAGTCCATTGAAGTTGATATGAATAGTTTTGGCATTCAAATTACGTGAGAAAAAAAGGTTGGCCTGCTTAGTTATGATGATGCTCACTTACTTGAGTATTGCATTTGTCCTGTAAAGGAATGTTCTTTAATTGACTGCTGACCTAGACCACTAGAGTACAGGTCTGTAAAATTAATTATGAAATATAACAGCAGTACTGAATGAATGCCAGCAAATGCAGCTTTATCTATAATTTATGTTACTCTTTTTGAGCTGTAGGCCAAAATGGTACTCTTTTTCCTTCCTCCAAAATTTTAAGTTATTTCTGCTTAAATAATTGTAAGACTTTGAGTGGCATTGCTCTGGTAAAAAAGTATTTCACATCAGTCCGTTCCATCTTCGTGAAGGATAAATACTAATTACTCATGGCAAGATGAATGCAGTTGAGCAAAGTCCATCCTCTTGTGAACTCTCTTATCTGGGATTCTTCTGCTGCTAAGAATATACTCCACAGTGCAGCTTGATGAAGGGGGACCTGGAGAATGATTCTGTGGTTTAATCTTAAATGAGGAAGCAAACCTTGCAGTCTTCCTCTGTCTTGGGGTAGGTCAATTAGACCTGGTTTTCATCTCAGCCGTCTGAAAGTGAGATGTCCACTTTGAGTCAGTAGTGTAAACTACCTCTGTGGTCCAAGAAATGTGGAAGGTGCTTCCAGAGAGTCAGTCATCTAATGTATCTCAGACTGGGAAGATTTTTTAAAATAGCCTGGTGGTAACTTGTCAGCGTAGCCATCGTACTTGACTGCAGGAATTTAAATGTTGACGAAGATGGCATCTCGGGACCCTTCCAATACAGTTTCCTGTGATCAAGTGAGAATCGTGGTAAATCAGTACTGAAATGTGTACAAAGCTTTAAAAAGATGCATTGCACACAGTAACTTTAGGAGACCACAAATGTATCTCACTCCTTCCTGAAAAACAAGTCTCAATCCTCAGTACAGAAGTTTACCATCTGTAAAGTGCAACTAGTTTCTTCCTTTTTCTTCTATACATTGTGAGATCTTCAAGGAGATTTTACACTCTTCACTCGAGCATAGTGTGTTGAAACTGTAATTTCAGCTGCTACTGGAGGACCCATCGTAGTTTATAAAAAAATCACATTGTAACTACTGTTCAAAATTGTATACTGGAGAAATCTAGATTTTGTCATTCCTTATCTACCAAATAATCTTATTCACAATACCTGTTTGTTCTGCTATTATGACAAAATTAACAAAAAAGAGGATATATTTCTCATATTAAAATTCTGGGTTAGCGATATCAATTATGGGCTTATTGTTGGTGATGAACAATATTCAGTAATCCATTACAAATGTAAGTCACACTGTGCTTAATTCTGAAAAGAGATCCTTTGACTGAAGTTTACAATTACTGAGAGTTCAGAGTTTCACTTTTTTATTTGATGACAGTAAGATGCTGGGTTTACAGGAGAAAGCAAAACTGTGCCTTTAGAGTAATTCTTCAGAAAGGTGGTAAAAATACCTAGGTGTAGCAATACTCAAGTGTTATATCACCTGGTGTGATACTTTCATGCAATATACTGCAGAAGTGAGAATTTTCTCTGGGTATTTTTTATCAGAGAGAAGGATTTCTTTAATCCCTTATTAATAACAGAGAAAAACAATGCATTTAAAACATTCCCTTCAAAACATATATGCATCTTCAGAAGGATTAGGAATACTACTTTAAAAGACCTGCATAAGCCCTTGGGAAAACTTTGGTATGTGCTACTGAATCATGAATGCGTGTCCTGTTCTTTTTAGAATTTTTCTTTCCAGCTTAATCTAATTGACTAAAGACAGGAATCATGATCCAGGGGATAAGGATGCTTGCAAAGATCTGGATTTTTTTTCCAGAATCTGTTGATTCAACTAGTGTCTTTTGTGGCTCTGGGCATCATATTTTTCCCTCTTCTCCATTTTTCTCGGTCTTAAAAAGGAAAAAGAGCAGAAAACTTTCCGTGTGTAAATTGTTAAATTCACATCACTCTATGTATTTTGGAAAGGAAGTATTCTCCATGTATTAGCAGCTTTTTTCTACGTGTTTTTGTATTGCTTTAGATAACATCTGTATGTATAATGTATCCATGAATCAGGAAAACTTTTTAAGGATGTAGTGGGTGTGGTACTGCCAGTAAAAGGTGGCTTATATCTGTGTCATTTGTTCTTTTTCTAGGAGCTAATGTTACCAGTTTACTGAACTAGTGAGGAAAAAACTATCTTCTGCCTTGATAATTGTAAAATACCTTTAAACTGGTGACACATTAGAATTGTACTGACTTAAATAGCACGGAAAAAACAAACCACTAAAACTGCAACCACCACTGCCTCAATCACTGAGTAACTTAGTAAGTATGACAATTCTGTTGACTGGGCCTAGGTGCAAATGCATATGAGGACACGTTTAGCTTCCTTCCTAACAGCTCCTCTCAGGGACTGATATTTGACATCACAGCTATTTTTTATCCAGTAAATCCAAGAATTCAGGTGGATGTCTGGTGCCTCATTATTTGGGGCAGTGGCACCAGCATTGTTGGAGTAGAGCTTAGTAACAGCCATTTTTTCTCCAGTACTCCAGGGAAAAGTACAGCTCAATCTGTATACATCCTTGGAGTACCCTGTTTCTGTGTCTTGTTAAATGTGGGGCAAGTTTAGTAGTGCCAGTTGAGAATAATTCCCTAATAGGCTTGTTAATATACAACCCAGATCCACCCATCCCTGAAAAAACTTCACTTTTAAGAAGATCCCTTTCTTTTTTAGTAAAATTCTTGGGCAGGCTTCAGGAAGACATGAGACCAGAAATAGGAACCAGCTAAAATGTACACCTGTATTAGCATCCTGCACCAAACCCCACTGTCAAACTAATTCAATAAGTATAAATCTATTTATAAAGGTTGCAGTATTACCACAAATAAAGAGGAAGATATTAGTTTTGTTAAAGGACATGGGGTTGAACTAGCAGTTTTTGTACAAACCTCTAGTTTTATTCCATGAGGAATTTATCACAGTGCTTCTGTAGCTTTGTAAGAAAGACAATGTGAAGCCAATCTCAAATCTTTAAATATTATTCTATCAACTTTCCTCATAAATGGGTCATTTTGTTTCCAATTTTAGAGTTCCCCATTACCTGCTACCCAGCCCCAAGAGTGCCTGCAAGAAAAGGTTTTGCTGGTAGTGCTCTTGAGAACCCACATGCTGGTATGGGAGCTACTATCAATAAATCCACAGAGTCACTTAACCTGATTTTAAAACAGTTAAAGTACGTGCAAGGTGAAGAGACCATCGTGGTTTGTGCCATGATTTGATATTCCAGCTGTCCTTATGTTTTCAAGACATGTTTTATTGGCACAGCTTGTTCTCACCGAGGAGAGGAGGACTGTGGCCAGCCAAAGTCTCAAGTAAGGGCTGAAGGACCAGGCGCATGAGGAGGAAATGCAACCACAAGAGTTCAAATGCATTCAGGTCTTGACACTGTATTGTTTCGACTGTTCACAGGGACGCACCACATTGAGTTCCCAGCAGCGTTGCTCTGACATGGCTTGGCTGAGCTTGGCAGAGCAGTGAGACCAATCCATTATCCAGTCCAAGTGTAAAACTATTTACAGCAATTGTGTATTTTTCTGTTCTGAAAGCAGTGCATATAATGAATACACTGAAATTGGCTTAATCAAACCAACTGCTTTGGTCATTTAGTCAGATCTAAAGAGTAGCACAGAAGAACTTGTGCTGGCTTAAGATGCTGTTGTGTCATCTAGTAGGAGCCTGAGTCTGTCCTGCATCCATCTGATGCTCCCAGTCTCCATGATGCTTCCCATCACTATCTTTGGGCTGCCTATAGTTTGTACCTTCACTTATACTCTTTAGGTTCAATTCCTGTCTTTGTTTAATTTGAAATGTCAAAGACCTGTTAGCTTCTTTCACATATGTTCTTGCCAATGCAAGCGTGTTCTTCCTCCCTGATTCTTGAGTCTGAGTGAGTTCCCTCTGAATCCCTGGGGAGATTCCTTCTGAGGAAGCAAAGCAGCAGCCAGACTTTTGGGGAGTTTTTTGGGAATTTGGGTTGTTCCACCCGAAATGCTTTGAAAAAAAGAGCATAGACTGAAGAGACGCGCTTTCTGAAAATGAGGCCTTTTAACAGCATTTTTGATGTGTGCTTTGAACACCCCTATCCTGTTGCCTGTTTGGCTTTCTGGGGTGATATATTTGTAAGGCTGGGATTTATGCTCATTGTGCTGTATAAAATGTGTTTATCAACTCGGTAATGAGAACAGAAGTGGCATGGTACAGTGGATCAGCATGTATATTGACAGAGATTTCTAGGGAATATTTCTCACTTTAAGTTAAAAATACCTTTTAAATAGTCAACATTTTTGACCAGGATATATTTTAAGCCCTTAAACTTATTGAAAATCTTTTTCTGTCTAATTAATTTAGAGATAGCAGCAGGAAGCTCAACTAATTTTTAAATTTCTAGGAGGATCAGCCTTGGGGGAAAAAATTCACATTTGGAGTTGTCACTGGAAAGCTGACAACAGCTACTGGCATATTTAGAGAGTCTTGGAGCCAGTTTGTGAAACTATTAGCACATAAGCAGGACTTCCCAGAATTTAGCTTTGAGTGGCAGTTTATTCCACAGAGGATATGCTGATTTCTTGGAGGTAGGTGAAGGTATGAAGGTGGACAGTGTCATGGCTGGATCCCAAGTAGTGTATGGTGATTGAGCCAAACTGGGATTGACTGGTACATAAACCAGTCTTTCAGAATCAGCTGTGCTGAAGAGTCTGAGATAGAATTACTGTTTCTTGTAGGGGGTTCCTTGCTTATGTCTTTTTGTCAGATGTCATCAGATGCTTTCTGCTCTGAATAAAATGTTTTTAGGCTATTCTGCCTCTCATTCATTCCCCAGGCCTCTCATGGAGAGGGCTTTCATCTGTATAGTAGCAGCGACTTGACAGCATAATATCTTTGTTCTTCTCTGCTTCTTGTGGGACATGTGGGAAACCCAGAAGTTCAGCCCTCGGGCATGTCTTGCCTGCTGTTCTTGTTGACGCTGGCAAATCAGTGTATCCTGCTGGCCTGGGTAAAGGACATGACTTCTCTGTAACAAGCTGGGTAGGGTTTGTATTAAACCATCTCCTGCTGGAAACCTGTTTTCTTTCTGGAAGAAAAGGATGATAGGACTGTTCTCTTGCATGCTCCAAGACTCTGGATTATCAGAAGCTTTCTGAAGGGAAATCAAGCCAACACCCTATGTTCTCAGCAGAGTGAACTGTTGAAACAGGGACTTTCTAAGACAGGTGAAAAGGGTATTGCCAGCTGATCACCAGCTGCCACGGATGTAGGTCTGTGGGGGCAGAGGAGCATGTGCATGGCATTTTTTAAGCATTCCTCTTCCATGCTTGTGGGACATGTTTTTGCAGAATGGAAAACAAAACTGGGATCCTGCATGTGCAGATGTTACAGTTGGGGTGTCTGTCATCATGTTAAGCACCAGTAAGCAACCCAGAGGAAAAAAAAACAGAAAAACATGTTAAAAACTCTTGTCATATCAAAAACTCAATTTCTATTAAAACTAGTGGTGAGTGTGGAAGGAGGAGAGTGAGGGGAGGTTACTTATGCCAGTGTTCATTAAGTCAAGAGCCAGATGGCATTTAAAGCGGTGGCCAAGTTGCATTGGCCAGAATTATTCATCTGCATATGCAAGAGAATCTGAGATAATTAAAGACTGAAAGCACTTCTACCCATGTAACGAGCTGCCTTTGCCTTAATGTTAGCCTTGTGACACACTGACAGCACTCACACTACAGTGCACGGTCTCTGGAGGACAGCGGGGTTGAGCTCAGGTTGTGCGATTGATTCTTCAGTGCTTTACTCATTGCAGATGCTTACACCTCCAGTCTCTGCTCACACCTTCTCTTAGAGGGTTTGTGTCCTCCAGGCACAGGTGTAGCTGTTGGTCCAGACTGGGGGAGTGAGCAGTGAACATCTGAACACCAAAATGCAGAGTTACCTCTGCGGGTGCTCTGCTAGCTCCTTCGGCTACACGCTCTTAGGTGGCGAGGGGCTGTGAGTTTAGCGGGAGTGTAAGAGCAGTGCACAGTGGGGTGGCTCAGTTTTATGGATGGGAACTGACTCTGTAGTTAAAAGGCCTGCACATACATGTGTGCAGTGCCCAGCATCCCACTGGCGTCAGCCATCTGTCAGAGTGCAGCTGCACTGGAAATGCATCATGCCATTTAAATCTTATTTCTAGCTGTTGGATCTAATGAATACTTTGATTTCCTTGGGAGGCAGCAGGGAGGGGGAGAAATAAAAAACGAGACTGTGCAGGGCTTGCAGTTCTTACTGTGGCAAACATGAGTTTGAATTAGGATACCTTAATTTTTTACAGAAGAAAAGGCAACCGACTTTCACGGCAGGAGGACTTCACTTTGTTAGGCAGGATGCCAGGATATTGTGGTTTCTTGATGGTTTCATTCCTCAAGAACATGGTGGTGGGCTCCAGCACCAGAGAAAACCCATTGTGGAAGGTCATGCTGACAAAATTTCTCAGGCTCCTCCTAGTCAGGACCTTGTGGATGCTGTCTACCTGGACTTTAGTGAAGCCTTTGGTACTGTCTCCCACAGCATTCTGCTAGAGAGAAGAAGGCAGCTCATGGCTTAACAGATGTACTGTTTGCTGGGTAAAAAACTAGCTGGATGGCCAGGCCCAGAGCGTTGTGAACAGATTTAAATCCAGTTGGCAGCCGGTCACACGTGGTGTTTGCCAGGGCTCAGTTTTGGGTCCGGTCTTGTTTAACATCTTTATCAATGATCTGAATGAGGGGATCGAGTGCACCCTCAGTAAGTTTGCAGATGACACCAAGTTGAGTGGGAGTGTTGATCAGCTCAAGGGTAAGCAGGCTCCGCAGAGGGATCTGGACAGACTGGATCGATGGGCCGAGGCCAGCTGTATGAGGTTCAACAAGGCCAACTGCCCAGTCCTGCACTTGGGCAGGGTCAAAACAACCCCATGCAACGCTGCAGGCTTGGGGAGGAGTGGCTGGAAAGCTGCCCGGTGGAAAAGGACCTTGGGGTGCTGGTCGACAGTCGGCTGAACATGAGCCAGCAGTGTGTCCAGGTGGCCAAGAAGGCCAACGGCCTCCTGGCTTGTATCAGGAATGGTGTGGCCAGCAGGAGTAGGGAGGTGATCGTGCCCCTGTACCTGGCACTGGTGAGGCCGCACCTGAAGTACTGTGTTCAGTTTTGGGCCCCTCACTACCAGAAGGACATTGAGGTGCTGGAACATGTCCAGGGAAGAGCAACGAGGCTGGTGAGGGGTCTAGAACAGAAGTCTTAAGCGGAGTGGCTGAGGGAGTTGGGGCTGTTTAGTCTGGAGAAGAGGAGGCTGAGGGGAGACCTTCTTACTCTCTGCAACTACCTGAAAGGAGGCTGTAGTGAGGCGGGTGTTGGTCTCTTCTCCCAGGTAACTAGCAATAGGACAAGGAGAAATGGCCTCAAGTTGTGTCAGGGGAGGTTCAGATTGGATATTAGGAAAAATCTCTTTACTGAAAGAGTGGTCAGACATTGGAACAGGCTGCCCAGGGAGGTGGTGGAGTCACCATCCCCAGAGGATTTAAAAATAGGTGTAGATGTGGCACTTCAGGACATGGTTTAGCAGGCATGGTGGTGTTGAGTTGACAGTTGGAGCTGATGATCTTGGAGGTCTTTTCCAGCCTTAATGATTCTATGATTCTAAGTAGCTGGCAGTATGGAAACAGGCCTCTACTGCTTTGTTGCATTTCATGTTTGGGACTAGATGCTGGGCAATATGGTTAATTTTGGGCTGGTGAAACAGATTTGGTGTGTATATTCTGCTGCTGGACAGCAGTGAGCTGCAAAACAGCAAACAGTAATAATTCATGCTGCAGAGCCATATTTGAAGTTTACTTTTCCTAGTAAATTCAGATTTACTTGGATTATGTGGGCTTGATATGGAGCTTGCTATAGATGATGTAAATTTCTCCACAGGAAAAAAAGTCTTATAAGGAGACTGAAAGCAAATTCTTCTCTTGTTCAGCTTACAAGAAGCCGTAAGGAATGTGTAAAGAAAGTCCTCTCTTATTTAACTGAAGAGCCATTTCACTGATAACAAATTTTGGCTTGTTAACTCTAATGTTTTTTTATTTTTAATCTTTAAAGTTTCAGTACATTTCCTGGGCTGAAGAGTTATAAACTAACAAAAACATTTAGATTTAGAGTGTATTGTAAAGATCAGAAGAGTCTGAAAGAATGACTTTGCTGGAGCCTTTGTTCTTGTTGTTCAAATGCTGAGGTTTATACCCTTCTCTGAGAAGCTCTGATAAAAGCTACCCCTCCTCCAAAACACCAAATCATTGAAACCCAAAGCCCAAGCTTTCAGTAGTGCCAGTGGGTATGGTTTGGCCAGAGAAGATTTTTTGGTCTTCCTCACTGCTAATACAGATGAAAAGAGAAATACCTTATTAGTCACTTTTAGTATTTCCTGCGGTCTGTGACAGTGTTGCCAGAGTTTCTTTGGTTTGGCTGTTACAAAGATAACAACACAAAAATAATTGCCGTTGGGGTTGCAGTGCAGGGTCCTATTTCTTCTGAAGCCTGTGATGGGAAGGAGGTGCGGAGACGGGGGTAACATCATTCCCCTGGAGCAGGCTGACCGGGAGTCAGCTTGGCCAGGGCTGTGGTGGTGGCTCACGTCCTTGCTCAGTAGAGCAAGCAGCTCTCCCACCAGCCTACTTCCCAGTCTAGGTCACCTTCATGCTGTCTCCCCTTTCCTTCCTGAACACCAGCATCCTCAGTCTCTTGTTCTGCAGGGCAAGGTGTCCTCTCCCTCCACCTTTAACCTATTTCTTGTCTTGCAGTCACCTCAAAACTTTTGTTCTTTCAGTGTTTCATGAGTTTGTCTTTGAAGTGTTTCCTGGCACTGGGTGTCAAGGGACTAAACCAGAGTAAAGTGTACACACCCTAAACCCTTCTCAGCTCTGGTCACTGTCTGATTTATGTGAGGTTGAGTGGAAGGTTCGTTCATTTTGTGCAGGGAATCGCTCTGAGTGTTCAGTTGATACTGGAAGTTTCTTGCTCACATAAGCTGTGTGTTTAAAAAATGAGGTCATGTGTGACAGGAGCAGTAGGACAACCCATGAGAAGGTTATCAGCTGAACCAAATTCTGCTGCCAGCTGTGCACCAGCGAATGTCAGTAACTGCCCCAGCTGCTGGAGAGTTAATATAGATGTGGTGGTACAGCAGAGAAAAAGGTTTTGACCCTTGTCACCGTGACAGTCCTTCAGTCTGATACACCACAGAATTACTCCAGTTGTACCTTAGATGAGCTTGACTGAATTACATTTTTACTCCTGCAGTACTGGCTACATTTACAAAAGCCTTCCTGGAATGCAGTTACCAGGCAAGTCTTTTCACTTCGCTGATATATCCTGGGTCTTGCATTTTCAACATCAGCAATGTATACATGGCATGCATAACACTCATCCGGAACGTGAAGCCAGGAGGATACCTTGAAGGCTCAGCCTTCTGTTTCTTTCTGAAGTGTTACTTTCTCTGAAACATCTGGGATTTACTGCATTGCCATTGATTATTTTCAGGCAAGAGCAGCAGTTGGTTTTCTCGCCATCAGTAAAGTTACCAAGAGAAGCAGCATCAGAAATAGCTTTTCACTAGAGAAAACCTCTTAAAGGAAACTAGTAAGAGTAAAGATTTTTTTTGTTCTTAAATTCTTGCTCTTGCATGTTGCAGTATTGTTGCTGCAAGCCAAACGATTTATTCACAGCACCTTTTAACAACCAAAATAAAAAAAGATATTTAGGAATCCCTGTTAGTCCAGGCTCATAGTGGGAATGCTGCCTATGTGCTGTTGTTTTTTTCTTCCCTTGTGGTGGAAAATTTGGCACACCATCAAAATGGAGTAAGATCCTGCTACTCACTAGTTAATGTTATTTGGTGAAGTGGCACATGCCTTTATTCGCTTTTAAATCCAGATTGCTCTGGTCTTGTGTTTATACATTGTCTGGATCTTTTGTGAGCGTTGTGTGGGTACTTTTACTGAGGTTGGTGGGATTTCTGATTTCTTATGTGACCATGGCTTTTGCCTCTCCTTTGCCTTTCATATGTATGTGGCTTTTTTTTTTTCTTTATACAATGAAGTCAACCTGCTGCGATCAAACTCATTGCATAGAAGGAAAAAATGTGAGATGTTTCCTGCAAACAATTGATGACAAACTCATTGTACTAAAGCTTGTTGAAAAGGAACTTTTTTTTTTTTTGGAAGGTGAGAATAAAGGAATTTCCTCCTCCACCCTTGTGCTGTTGAGCTGTAAACTGATATTGTTGAGAGGGAAAAAAGTAGCAAGGCTTTAGTTTTCCTCAGGATATTATCATGTGATTTTAGTGAAGACTTTTAAAGATACAACTGTCATTCTAAAGGTTTCAGCAATTCCATTCAGAATAGAAAAATTAGTTCTTTGCTTGTTTTTAATTTAAAACATAGTCCATTCAGTTAATTTCCACAAAAGACATGCCCTCCTGAAGACTCGGAGTTTCCTCTGGCTAATTTCATAGTTCAGTGAAAATGAAATCTTTTTTACAGTGCACTTTATGAAGCAGTCTGATACTTATTCCAGCAGATAACTGAGTTTGCTCTGGCAAAACACTAAAGCCATGCAGGGTGCAGTCTTGTGGTTTTTCTGAGGAGTATGACTACAACTTGGTTTTGTCAGTTAGTAGCGATTATGTATTTGGCATTTTGGCTTTTTATTAGAGAGTTCTTAACCAAGTAAACCATCGTTGGCCTCTGACACCTGCTGCAAGAAATTAATTCCTGGTCCAGCCTGACTCCCATCAAGGCAATAGGAAAATGCTCTTTAAGAGTGGTAGCAGGGCGGGGTATATTCCCTTTCTGTATGTATTAGGTTTGACACTAGCCTTTTTTAGTTTGTGTTGAAGTTACTTTTATTGAAGCACACGCTCTGCAGCAGGGGCTGAATCCTGTGATGTCCTGTGCATTTATTTTACTTTATCAGACTGACTAGGCCCACCATCCCACCTTTTCCTGTTTTCCTTTGTACCCATGGGATTTCCCACAGACACAAGCTGTTGCAGGAATGCAGATCCCAAGCTCCTGTTCTGACATTTCTCTCAAAACTCAGACCATCTTTAATTTATTTCCCTGATGGTCTAGTTCCTGTTACCATTCAAGTGAAATAGCAGGGGTAGGTTAATGCTGCTCTGAATATTATTAATAGTTCATCGTTGCATCCCTAATTAAGATTGGAAATTGGATTTAAGTAATTATATAAACCCTTTATAAGGTACAGTTTCTGTCCCAAAATCTTAGGTGGACAAAATAGAGAATAAAGAAAGCCGATACAGCTTGTTGCTCAGTAGACAGCACTGCTACTGATAGGCTCCACAGGGCTGCCAATTCCCAGCAAAGAACAAAATCATTTTGTCTCTTTGCTTACTAGTTTCAGCAAAATTTAAACTTCAAACATTATTTAATGGTTTTTATTGATAGGCTGAATTTTCTACAAGTCTTGGTTTGACTGCAGGTAACAAGTCAGCTCCTCTTCCACAGATGAAGAGGAGCAGGATGTAAAATGTGGAGTAGGTTCTCAATTTTAGCCTCCTAGGTTGACTCTCACTGTTTCTGGGCATACTTTTAGAAGTCATAACTATATCCCCTCTGCAGGTCAGAGAAGTTATAAGGAGCCTTCAAAGATTACCAGCTTTTATTCCATTGCAGCAGGGCAGGATCAGGCATATTGCTTATTGCTTATCCAGACTTTTGAATTACTAGAACTGGGTATTCCTTGGTCATAGGTGGAACTATTAATAATTTAAAACATACAGCGTTTTTGGTGGTTCTGAGCTTGTGTTACTCCACCCTGAAAATGTCATAAGATGAAGCCTGGGAAGTGGTTGGAGGAAGCAGTGAGGCAGAGGCAGGGCAAAAGGAAGCTCTCACGGTCTGAGGCTGGGATGATGTCAGGAAGAATAATTGTTTTGTGCTCTTAATTGCTAGCTTGAATCATGCAACCCCAGCTGACATGGGTGGGGAGGCGGTGAGAATGCGGTGTGCCACAGCTGCACTCACTCATGGGGCAGTAGTCACCTGCCTGCTCACTGGTTTTTGGCTTACCATGAAAAGTGCAAGGATGACATAAGCGGGTAGCGTGGGCTGATCCAAAGCCCCTTCAGTTTCTTAGCCTGGCCCGTGGCTCAGTATGCGGTGATAATCAATGCAGAATGGGGGTTCATGGCTTTATCCCGTTTCAGCAGAGCTGTGGTAGGGCAAGATTTCAAATCTGCAGTAGCCTCTCTAGAGGCACATCGGACAACAGTGACTTAAGAAGACCTTGTACTTAGTTCTTACAGCTTTCCTAAGCATGTCTGTTGTCTACCAGATGCTTTGATCTGTTGAAGAGGAGTTTAAAGGAATATGGCACATTCAGTTCAAGATGCTGGTTTTAGTATAGAAGTTGTAGAACATCGCTTATATCCTGCAAAAATATGAATGTATGCAACTAAAAACAACCAGAAGTTAGCCTTTTAGATATGTTAGATTATCAGATTGGTGTATTTTAGTTACCTTATTTGCATGTACTGATAGGTCACCTAAAATAGACTAAGTACGGAAGCATGAGGATTTTGAGGCTGAATCAGTCTCGGAGAAGATTTAACCACAGCAATTTGCAAGGGCTTCTGCAGGAGGAGGTTACAAGGGCTACTTAATTTCAAAGTAAGTGTCCCCTTAATTTCCTTGTTAGAGGATAACTGTCCCAAAATGTGAGTGGCTTCTGGCTCCTTCCCAAACACTTTACTTCTGTGTTACCTCATCATTCTCATAAAGCTGACCACATGAAGCAAAGTTGTAAAGGGATCTCCATGTCAATGCATGTCTTTTCATACAGCTGTTTTTACTTGTGTGCCTGCTGTTGAATGCTGACTGGGTTTTTTTAACTGGAGAGGTGCAGATGACTTGGAAGTATCTGTGCGTGGTGCACCACGTTGCTGTGTCTTCAGAGCACTCATATAATTGGAAAGGGACGTGTGTGCCAAACATTTGGTTAGCAGCATTTATAGCTTCCTTGACTTAATACCCATTTCAACGTATTCTTTAAAGCCTGTTTCATGCTAATGAAAGAGTTGCCTAACAAACAGTGCCCGTGGTATGTCCTGCTCTGGAAGGGTTTCCAGCGGTCTTGCCAGGCGGTGGAGACTATATGAGAACAATGAAGCCAGCAAGAAGTTTTCTGTCGATTTCAGGTAGATTTGGATTTAATTGCCATTGCCATATAGATGGCATGACTGATTTAAGATTAGAAGCTGAAATTAGAGGTGGGGGAAAGAGAGAGAGAGAGGTGGCCTGGTCTAAAATCTGATTAGGGCCACTCTGCTCCTGCTTTTGATCAATTTGTTGGTGCTTTAGATCAGAAAATGAGCCTGATCAAGTTTATAGGAAGAATCTAAAGCCAGCAGAAAATGTTGTGTCATATGACCCTTACTACTTTTTAGCCATTTAAGATAACTCACTGGAAAATTTTTGAAATTTCCCTAGTGATGCATAACTGGGACAGTATTGAACATGCAGGGGGAAAAAAATCTTAAAGGTTGACATCTGTGAACAGAAGCTAAATGGAAAATATGTGGGACAGCACTGCACAAAAGCAATTGAAAATCTCTGAGGTACAGCAGTGAACGACACAAGTTTGAATCAGTAAGGGCTCATAAACATGTCGTAGCTTCAGCAGTTATCTCGGTTAGGGAAATAATGCAGTGATGGAAAGGATTCTACTCAAATACAGTTTCATTTGCCATTTGCCTTGAAACTTAAGGCTTTTTATCAGCAGCTTCAAGTCCAATTAGATTTAATCTTCTGCAGTTTGTAAATTTCACCATTATCATGCATAAATTTTTCCAGCTCGGAATCTTACTAGCCCTCAATACATCCATTACTTGCCAGCAGTTCTTCACATTTTTTCCAGATGGAAATTCTCCTTGAAATCAGATCTGAGTTTGCATTCACTTGAATTTCAAATGATACTCCCTAGTTCAGTTGGTAAAGAGTATCTTGCTCAGAATCCATTTGTCATAAAACTTTGATTTGGTCTGATCACCATTAACTTGGAGTCTTTCTGATCGGTGAATTATCTTCTGTTATTTTTACACAGAGGTTTCTTACCTTGTACACCCTCCAGCTTCACATGGCAGCATTTTTTGTTAATACAGCCTAAGTCTGTAAGTGCTGCTATAAAGCTAACATACTCCTTGCTCAGCCAACTAATTAGCAAGACTTTGGCAAGCTGCCTGAAGTCTTTGGGTCTGAATTAACTCACCTGTACACACTGCTTAAAACTAGAACCTCACTGAAATATCAGCATAGAGGTAGACTTGAACAACTGGGTGACAGAAGGAAGGAGAAGATCTAAGAGAAAGGCATTAGCAGGACAGAAATGCTTTCTTGGTCAAGTCAACATTTTGAAAGAGCAAGGAGTTGTTAATAGCCAGCTCTTCTCAAAATGCGCTTTCCTATTGTTGGTTCTTTATCTGCAGAAGACAGAAAATAACATCGTGACTGAGGTTGTGCTTCCTTACACTCCTGTGCATGTTTAAAACTTTTCCCTTAGGTCCAACATTGCCAAGTTCTAATCCTCAGGATTGAAGCTCACACCTTCTTCCCCAAACACCCTTTTGTCATTTCAAGCAGTCAAGGGATAGCTAATAGCAATGAAAACTGACTTGCACGGGATGCTAGGGAATGTCACACACTCCAGATGAGCTGTGTCTCCACGGGGAGCAAGGCAGTCAAGGAATGCAGCCTGAGCATGCTGTCCAGCCTTATGCCTATCAGAAATGCTCACATGAGCTACCCAGGGTGAAACAGATCAACAGATGGTCCATAATCCACATTCTCTACAGAAACGATCATGTATGTCTCCTAATCCATTAATGAGTGATAATAGCATGTTTCTTTTGCTGTTCATAGGACTCTGATTGTGCCTTCTGGCAAGCATGAACAGACCCCCTCTGCTTTCCTCTCTCCCTCTCTAATGCTGCCTTAATGTAAGGTGAGAAAGAAAAGAGTTGTGGTGTGCCATAAATGAAGACAGTCCTCTGAAAACCAACAGGAATTCTTTCTGTTGCTCTGTCAAACTTTTGTGAGTTTGCAAGCATGCCTCATGTCCCTTCAAGCCCTCTCGGGGTCTTGCGGAGCACAGGGGATCCTCTGCCGTTTTTAATAAAGATTATTCAGGTCAAATTTTGCTGTCCGTTATGCTGCTGTGACCCCAGCCAGCGTCCAGGCCCACCACCCAAATCCGATGAGCAGCCCTGTCAGGGAGGGAGGCACTGACAAGAGCAGATCTAACGTAACTGTCCTATTTTGTCATGAATGCTGCTGCAACAGTGATAGTCCACGTGGAAAACCACTGTCCTGCCAGAATTCTGTTGTTTATCCTCTTTACCCCTTAAGAGAGGTAAGCAGAAGTCTGTTTCACTTCAAGAGCAGAGCTCTCAAGGTGAGAGTGATTCTGACAAATGCTGTATGTGCCAGTGTCATGGTCAGGTTTTGACCATGAATATGTTCAGGAATAAGGATGAAAAAACAGACATGCCTAGGAAGGCAAGAGTGGGCAGTCCATATTTTTATGATTTTTTTTTTCCATGTGGGTGGGAGCTTTCCTAAAATGTGGGAGATTTCAGAGTGCATGGACAGGAGTGGGAGGGGCGGAGTGAGAGGACTGCCGCCTGCTGCTTCCCACAGTGGGTTGGTACTGCGGCTAATTGCCAGTATTTGTTTATTTTCAGTGGTATGTTAAGGAACAGTAGTTTGCATAGGTTTTGGAAGAGAGATGTGAAAAGAAGATTTCCACCTGAAGATAAGGACAGCTGGGCAACCTTTCAGATGACACTGTCATAAAGTTTGGAGTCCTTAAGACCTCTGGCTAGTCTGAAGAGCACTTCATATTCAGCCAAGACAAAAATTGGAGGTAGCACCCTCTTTTGCTTGGCTTTTTTGTTCTGCTGTGTTAGTGAATCTCTCTCCACATATATACTGCATGGTGTGGGTTTTCTTAATCCCCTTCTGTGTACTCATCTTTTTAAAAATGGTATCTGTGATTCTCAGGATCACCCTGGAAGTCACCTACTCTGCCTGCAGGGAAGTCTAGCACAAAGAGCATGTATGGGAAGCACAGCTGAGCGTGGAAATGGCCACGGCAGATAACTGAATGTAGACCACTATCCAGGGAGGAGGTCTATAAGGAAGCTTAACAGCTGGAAAAGGGGTGGGTGGGTTATGGCAATGCAAGTGCTCCTGTGGTGGCTTTTTCCTTACTGGAAGAGGCCAGCAAAGTTTGGAAATAGGGCTGGCTGGCAATACTTTTTGGCTACCTGAACAGAGCAGGGAGAGATGAAGCTGTGTGGTCATGGTTTCAAGAGGGATGTGGAAAAGTAAATGAGGGTTGACATTCGACCTGGCAAAATCTGGAGCCAGCTCAGAAACCACCACCAGAGGTTTTCCTCTCTCTGCCATGGTGTAAACAGCATCTTCCCACTCCAAACAACCACTTTCAGTGATGCAAAGGAAGAGGTTACTCCCACATCCCCCACCCCTGCTATGTCCTCTTTGCTCCACAACAAAAGTGAGGGGGGAACTTATTCAGCTGCTTGATAATGCAACAGAGCTTGGACCACTGTCACAGCTTTCATATGGTTTAGTAATTTATTGCTTAATTAAGCTAATATCATGTTCTGCACTGAAGATATGGCTGTCAAGGCATTGCTTAATTAAGTTAATATGTTGTCCTGCACCAAGGCTGTGGTTGCTTCGGCGCAGCCAGCATCGCAGCTGGAGGAATGAGCAAGGCACCAGTGGCTGCAGGGTCGAAGCCCTGTGTAGATATGCCTACATCAGCCTGAGTTTGCCCTTGGACCCAAGAGAAGACCTCTTCCTAGCCCATCGTGACCTCACGCTGGGCTGTGCTCCAGTGGGAACACTGCGAACCTTCTCCCACATCCCTGATGGCCGCTGGGGCTGGGGTGGGGTGAGCCGAGCAGTAAGTGCGCCTTCCTCTCCAGGGACATGTCTATTCTCTCCCTTTTGCCTCGGCCCGGGGAGGGCTGCTTGCTTACCCGAACAGCTCACACACCTGGCCCAGCAAGTACTAAGGTTTACACCCCAACCTGACCACTGAATGCTGTTTAAAAACTGTTGTTTTATTGCTAGTGCAATTCTTTCCTTCACCGGTCTCTTGCAACTACCAGCCGTGCAGTTGCACAGAGCCACCGAAGCAGAGCCTGGCTGTCTACCCTTTTGTTCTCCCTCTATCTGCAATCTCTTTTTGGTTCTTCAGCCACAGGTGAAGGACCGAGCAATCAGTAGAGCTGGCAGGAACTTGATGTGTGTCTAATCTTCTGCCATCATTCACCTAGTTCAGTTGCACACCCTTGCAAAGTTCATCCACAACATATTCCTTAATAGGAACCCATATTCCTTAGTAGTACGAAATTGAAACCAAATGCATCCTGCCTCAGTTATTGAAAGCTTTAAAACAAAGATGTCCCAAATGTGATTTGATTTTGAGGTAGAGAAATTTTATTCTGCTTTTGAGTTTGTTCTTTTTTTTCTTTTTAAGGAAGTAAATATTTAAACAGTTTCTGCATTGGAAGTAAAATTTTTATGACTATCATTAGTATGTGTGCAGTTTTGAGTGAATTGGACCTAAAAATAGGCAGCATTCCTTTCCCTGGGGTAGATTTGGTGGGCACAGTGTTACTTGCTGTTACGCCACTTCAGTGGATTTCCTCAGACCTGAGGAAAATACTTCCAAGTCACAAGTTGCAATTGATACTATTAAAAGTGTATGGCTTTAAGCTGCAATAGTTGCCTCCTGAAAACAGTTTTGTTCCTGTCTTCTATTTTTTTTTTAATTAATTTAATTCACTTGTGGCAGTGGCAAGTTTTAATGGGATTTCTTTTTAATTAAAGTGAGAGCATATGAATCCCAGAGGGCAGATCCTGCTTTTGTTGAAAACTGCCCTCGTACAAATAGGATGCTGTTCCATTAACAGTGCTGCAAGAAATAGATTTGAGGATTATCAGCAAGGCACAATGATAGCACAGTCCTGCTCTAAAAATGTCTGAGACTGAGAGAGGCACTTCTCCATCTTATGTGCTTTTTATGAGAGAAGATAAAGGCAACTAAATGTAGTGAGGATGGTAGCTGTAACCATTGATGAGGGAAGAAAATAAAATTAAAGCTAATGATCTTTATTATTTGGGAGAACTTAAGTGCTAGGCTATCTTTTCAGTCCCAAACTAAACGCAAACCTGTGCCATGTCTGAGCCTCTCATTCTCATCCCCTGGACTTACATGTCTGTTTGTATGAAGCTGAGAGTGGGAAGTTCAAGATTGATTTCCACTATGTGAAAGGGGACCTGCAAGAATGCTGGAGAGGGACTTTTTACAAGGGCATGGAGTGATAGCACAAGGGTTAATGGCTTTAAACTGAAAGAGGGTAGATTTAAATTCGGTATAAGGAAGAAATTCTTTACTGTGAGGGTGGTGAGGCCCTGGCACAGGTTGCCCAGAGAAGCTGTGACTGCCCCCTGCCTGGCAGCATTCAAGGCCAGGTTCGATGGAGCTTTGAGCAACCTGCTCTAGTGGAAGATGTCCCTGCCCGAGGCAGGAGGGGTGGAACTGGATGGTCTATAAGGTCCCTTCCAACCCAAACCATTCTATGATTCAGTATCATTCTATGATTGAGTGCTTAGAAAGCAGGCTTTAAAAGCAAAATACTGTATCAGCTTTTTTTTCTCCTCCCTGTAAAAATATCATCACTTCATTTTGAAGAGGCACAGAGGCAAGAAACAGGTGAGCCCAGAGCTGGAGGGACCTGCCCAGCTTCCCTACTTATCAACTCTTGTGGCTGTGACTTGCTGCACAAACCCGGAGACCAGCAGAAATACTGGATAAATCCCTCACCCTAGTTCCATTAATGGCAGAACCTTGTCAGCTACATTGGAACTGGAATATCACCTGTTGCATTTCTCTGGGAATTTTGTTGTTATTACCATGTGCCTTTATGGTGCTGTGTACCACCTACATTGTTCAGCTCTGATTCCCAGAAGAAGGACTATTCTAAACTTAAAAAAAATAATAATTTTGTTTGATTATATAAACGGGAAAAAAATCACCTTACATATATGGGAATATACAAGATAAAGCCTGTCAGAGGAAATTATATTATGTTTTTGTTGGGCTCAAAGAAATGTGTTTTGTATTGTGCAAACACAAAACAGTTTGCTCTCTTCCTGCACAGCTTGCCATCTTTTTTCTTTCTTGTTTTTTTTAATAAAGTTTAGGACTTATAAAACGTATATTTTCTGGAACATTTTTATTTTACTAGTTATAGATTAAATAAATCTAGAAATACTTATCTCAGATGACCTTTTTCTTAGGAACTCTGGCAAAATTAATAAATACAGTGATTCACAATCTGACTTTCTTGTGTCGCAGCATCCCAATTGCTCAGTCTTTGCAAGTCTCAAATAATTTGTACATTACTTTGATAGTGAAGTAATTGCAAATAAGTGACATCTGTCTGAATCTCATCAACTTCAGCAGCTTTGTTATGGAGGAAGCAAGATGAGAGATACTTTTGGTTAGTTTTTTAAAAGCTAGAATCTGATCTGTGAGATTCTGCAAAAGCAAAACCAGATTTTTTTTTGTGTATCCCACTTTTAATTCAGTAGCAAGAACGAAATTAAAAACTCTGTTAACTAGGTGCCTTTCGTGGCTTGGAGAATAGTAATATTGTGTTTTCTTTTTATCTGTCTCTACTGTGACTATTCCATGTACCATTAATAGTCTTTCTGATCTGAATTCCCTTTACCTCCTTCTTCACCAAAATGCAAGACAGTCCTTAAAAACACTTAAATGAACACAGACTTGATGGGGGGAGAAAATCAGTAATTGATAAGTCATGCCTCATTTTCCTGCAGTCCCAGCAGCTAACCTGTTCTTACTAATCAAGCGACAGAGGCTCTCATCTCAGTGTGTTTAGCTATTTGCACGGCACTGCATATTTTGTGATGGAAATCCCATGTGAGTTACTGTGTTTTTTTAATCAACCTATCTCTTCTATGGTTAATGGCTTGGTTGGAGTTTACAGGAACAAAGATACAGAAGCGACACTGCAGCATAAAGAGTCTACATTTGGCCAACTTGGCATGCTGCTGTAATTATGTATTGCTGTAATTAATCCAACATCATCCACTACAGAATCTGACCTAAGCAAGAAAGGTCACTGACCACAAAGGCTAATCTTTTAATTGCAGGCAGACCATATATGAGCTTGCTGATGTTTCTCAGTGCTTGCAGAGAGTGGGACACAGCATGGACATTCCCACCCCACCGCCAAACAGCCTCCTATGCGCTGGGAGACCCCAAGAAAAGTGATGCACGGGCTTTGCATGGCAGGTTTAGAAGAGATGAATTTCGCATCTAATACACCTGAGGGCCCTGAGAGAATTAAGCTATATATGTCCTTCAGCACCTGAAGAACCTTCAGAGGAACATTGAGAGCCTCTTGGAGGAGTCATGACTGTAAATCTGGAACAGGAAAAATGCTGTAGAGCCAGTGACAACAGTCTAAAATGAAAGCAAACCTGGAACTTTTCATGAAGAATTCAAAATTAACCTGGTGTGCATGAAGTATTTTAATCTTCTTTGCATTCTTTTAGTGAAATACTTGTTTGTCTTGTCATTTGAAGTGTCCTTCAAACAGATAAAATTGCACCATGCTCCTGATTCAAGGATACATGAACTGAGGGCAGCTTGTAACATAGGACAAATGGTGAACATGCACTGGAGATTTTCAGTGTGCTTATGGAGCAGAATTGAGCAGCAAAATATTATCATTATTTTAGGCAATGATATAGACCTCCCAGGTAATTCCCACTCATTACCTCTGTCATTCAGTCCAGGGGGAAACATTTGTTAAAGTACAGTATTATGCACCATTTAGAGGTGGGAATTACTGTTGGGGTACTTTAAGCAGAAGTCCTGTCATGCACATTTTGTATTGTTCTTTGAAATAGGAGACGCAGAGCTATGGCATATGGCTAGGATCTCTAAGCTAACTTAAAGATACACCCAGAAGGAGTTCTTGAATTTCATTTGAGAACAGAAATAGGTCAAGACAAAATGTTTTGCCTTTGGATTTTCCACTAATCATTTGGTTGCATACGTTTAATACTATAAACCTGATTTTATTCCATAGTATTACCTTTACAGCTTCTGGGCTATGTTCTGCTTTTGCATACAGCACACTCAGCTCTTGTTAGCATACTTGAGAGTTGCACACTTTGGTTTTGGAGGGCTAAACTTGGCCACACAGACACCACTCACATCTACACGCTGTTGATTTCTAGATATTCCTGAAGTAGTCCTGATGTACGTGATGATTTTCCTCTAATTTAAGGCCTAGTAAAAGCATATGTCTTGCATAAAATTTTATGCCTGGTTAGGAACAAACAGGGTATTTTTTAAATAGAATAGAATAATTTGTCATTGAGGTGACCTTAAAGATAAAACCTGCTGCACTTTCTTGTAGCAGGTAACTTCGGACTCTTCATATGGAACATGTTTTCTTAGTTGCTCTCCGTGTGCTGTCAGGATTTATGACCTGACTATTACATTAGATTTACACCTGTGAATTGTAAAGTCCATTAAATTGTTCAATGTTCTCTTATTCTTAGATCACTCAAAAAAATGCAGCAATGGAAATGTCTCCTTGGGCAGGACTTAATTGCCTGTGGGGTTGGGTTGCTTTGTTATTCTTTTTTTCAGAAGGGTTTTATAAACAGAGCAAACTTGGATTTGTGCAAGAATGTTAATGGATCTTTTGCCTTTGAGATGTTTTCAACAAATATGACACCTGTTCTTGGCAGACCAAGAGCAGTGCTTTCCTGGTGCCTGCTTCCAGGGTAGTGGAGCGCTTTTGAAAGGGCCCTTAAATCTCTTACTAATTCAGGGTTGACTAAATGCCATCAACAGTTAGAGCAGCTGCTACTATAGTCTACTTACGCTACAGTGGACCCTTTGTGCAAAAGATGGGGTGCATGGCAGGTCAAGTGGTTTGAACAGGGAGAGCCTGAACGTTTCTGATTCACCAGAGGGAACAGTCAAGATTGGCCCCCAAGCACCAGAGTTTCAAGTAACAGTGGGGTGTGATGCCTCCTTTGGAGGCACTCATGGCACTGTACAGCCAACATCTCCCCTTCAGATGGGTGAATGGGTCTGGTAATTTGCACCCTGCTATCCAGGGGGACCACAGACTCTTTCCCTGTCACACACCACAAGGCACACTGTTCATTCACAAAATGGAGGGATCTCATCCCTCTGTTCTGTGTGCATGTCTGCCTCTTCAATCTTTTAAGTTAGGTGACAGGAGATGCTTATGTGGTCTTTCACCTGCCCAGATACGCATCCAAAATGTGACAGGGGTAAGAATACAATGAAAAGAGGTGAGACAAGTTAATTAAGATGAGCAGCTTAGTGTTGATCACAAGAGGATCATACGCCGCTACTTACCTGGAAGTCTGCCCATCGCACCACCAAAATTTAGATGTCCTTCGTTGTATGAGCAAATATATATTCCCTCTGCATGCCAGAGTGCACATTATGTGATGCATACTGTTCTGGGCTTGTAAGTGAGGAGGGTTCAGGGTCAACTGAGGCTAAAGGTTGTATTTTGCATGTTTGCGTGGTGCATAGGTGCATAGGTACATTGCAGCTGCTTCCCAGACAGAACATCAGAAAACATGTGTTATCACCATGCCATAGGGCTTACCAGCACTAAAGGTTCACACAAGACAGGCAGAAACATCAGTGAAATATTTCTTTTTTTTCAAATGGCCATTGCAGAAGTAGTTTTTGGTTGCTCATTGCTTTGGTGTAATGAAGGACTGTTGTGGCAGGAATAACTGGAAATTTCCAGGAGCTTTTGAAGTGAAGAATGTTTTGGCTAGTGTACTTCATTGGAGGATTGTTCAGTGTGTGAGAGGCAACATAAAGTAAGTTACAATGACAGCAGGGTCTAGAGGAGATGAAAGTAACTTTGAGGACTAAGATTCATAGTAAGGTAAGAGCTTAAGCAGTGCAAGAGACATCAAGGTATATATACTTAGAGACCTCTGTCAAGAAAATTTGGTCTTCTGAAGTGAGACTTGGTGGGCTGGTGGGAACTATGCTTTTCGCAGGTTAGGGATGGTACACTGGGTCTCTTGGCTACCTTTTCCAAAAAGACACGTGGAATGATGGTGTACTGGAGAGTTCTGGGAGGAGGCCAACTTGCTAGCAGTGCTTCATCCAACAAGAAGTGGTTTGTTGAATTCAGGTAACACCAGAGTTAAACATTATTTTGCTATATTCAGAGTATCACTTTTAGTGAGGCTCATCTTCCTGTGTCTTATGAAGATCAAACAGGCAAGAACAATACTGCCAATCAGACACTGAAATATTAGAAACTTTAAAAATACTTTCAATTGCTGTCAGAGGGCCCAGGCAAAGGAGAGGTGGAAGGTTGTCCGTATGGCTTGATGAAACCGTTGAATTCTCTGGAATCTCTTCTATGAGCATCTTTAGCCTTCTTGTCATTGTCCATATCATAATTTTTTTTACTGTAGTGTATCTGACTCTGGAAGAAGCTAAGTGATAGCACAAAAAAACCCAAGCTGAGCTATCAAACCAAATTACCAGGCTTTTAATTCATACCGAATAGTCCTCTCCAGGGAACTTTCAGGCAAGACAGATCACAGCCAGCGTTTAATTTCAGTCTTTGTTCCCAGCACAGAGGACACCTTTTTGCATTTCAAGATTGTGGCTCATTTACAGATTTAGAAAAGCAGTTTTCCATTGAAAATCATTCTGTAGAAAATCAGGGAGAAAATGCTTCCATTAGCTTGTTATCCTAGAGGAAGGATATATTCACAAGCATCTGCGTATCAGCTAGTACTAGTTGGAGCTGAGCTCCGTGCTTCCTCCTGGTCAGGAGAGGTGTATGTGTCCCTTGTTATGCAAGATTTAAAAATGTATTACACAATAGCTCGCCTCCTTCCAGGTAAAGGATTTGAATAGAAGTGTGCCAGAAGAAATAATAAATCATTTACAAAAGCTACTTACGTACCAGCACCGAAGCATGGAAGTTTCAGAGGCTACTTGATTACCTGTGCCTTGTTGAAATGACCTTCAAAGCAGGGGAGGCATTTTGAGGAACAATAGATCAGAGTCTGTCCTTATGGATGTTCTTCTGAGATACAAAGATTCAGACCGTTCCTGTTTCCCACCCCATGCACTGGGAGGTGGTGCTGTGCTTCAGTCACTCACTTTAGCTTCCCTGGCGGTTCCAAGGGCTTTTTGCTCTGAAGTAGACGCACCATCATCAAAGTGTACAGTCTAAGGCAGATGGAAATTGTAAAATGAGCAAGGAGGAAAATGAGGAGATAGGAAAAAAGTCAGTCAGTTGTTTCATACCGCTTTCAGCTTCAGAAAAAGTGGATGAAAACACTTGGGCAGGCAGGAAAGATCAGCAAGTGCGCTTCAAGGACAGGCAGAAGATTTCTCCTGTCTTCTTTGGACTTGCTTCTCCTAAGGCAGTGCTGTTAAGATAGGAGTTGGAAGTGGGGCAGAGGAAATGAGATGACATTTTCTTAGATCTAAGTATTAATATTGCTATGACCCAAGAGAAGAAGAGACAAAAAAAAATAACCACAGAAAGTATTTTCCTAGCAGAACTGGCAAATTTGTGAAAAACAGTGAGACTTGTCATTTAGGCTTCTTAATCTAACTGATTCAAGATCCTAACCACATCTGGGAATATGCATAAATGTTTTTCTGCAGAATCACTTTGTTTTAGTCATACTGTTCTGTGTCTTCAAAGCAGTAACGGTCTTAAGAAGACCCATCCTTTTCCTAGATTATTTTTTGCACTAGGTGTCCATGAATAAGCTTAATATAAACAAAGTAATAATTCAGTTTTTTATGCACACAGTTACTCTTTTAAGTAAGAACTTTCATCTCATATGTTACGTCACATAATTTTTAAAGAACGTCTGCTTCTATTTTCATACCAGTTACCCTCTTGAATATATTCTTTTATTAAAACAGCATATGCTTTTTCCTTTAAGGTACATGAAAAATGTCTGTTTTGACTAATATAACTGTAATATATGCATAGTAAACTCTTTTAATGGAGCTTAAGGAATCATAGAGGATGCTGAAGGTGAAATGCAGTATGAGAACAGTGAACAGTAAGCGGCTGTCACTGAGAACAGTCCTTGTGTGTCAAAATAGACTTACTTTGTCATGAACCTATTAAAATGTCTTGATAACACTTTAAAAATGCCTCCCTAGTTTTTTTTGACCTTGCAGGCAGTCACACAGGTCAGTCACACGTCTGTGGATTGACGGAAGGGCTAGCATTTTTACACTGCATATCCTTTGGGGATAATTCAGTACACACAACCGTGTTTAACTGAAGGAGGTGGTGTGGGCAGGAAGGACAACCCTAGACAGCAAACCTTGTGTGCTTGCTGTTATTTACCACGGATGGTCCTTCCTCCTGTCCTTTTTGCAACGTTAACAAACCAGAATCCCTCCTCTGAAAGGAGCCACGCAAGGGGAGGTAGGGTTGCTACTTGGATCCTCTCTTGCCTTTTCTGGTAGATCTTTAGGCATGGCTTTAGGATCTTGCTTCAGGTGTGTATTTCATGTTGAAAAAAACAGGGGGTGGATCTGCCGCGGGAGTGCCACAGGCATTCTGGAATTCATTATTGCCTTTGGCTGCTTCTCCTGTGTAAAATGGGGTGTGGGTTTACCAAAGGTGCTAAACGTCTCAGCCTTTGCTTTGTTCCCACTAAAGTCAGGTGAAGTTCTGCACCCAGTTTTGATGAGTTAAACTGTGATTAAGGTATCAGGAAAAATTGGATTATGTTGGTGCTTTTGAAAATAATTCCTCCCAGAGTGCTTGTAAGATACGTCAGACAGCATCTCTTACTTCTGTCAGGGAGACCTCTGCCCAAGCAGTGAGTAGGTCAGTGAAATCAGAGGGATTAACAGTCCTGGTAGGGAGATCAGCAAAGAATGAGAAAAATGGGGATGGGCCAACAGGTTCTCAGCAGGCTTGGCTGGGAGTCCTGGGGCATGGCATTTGGTGTTTCTCCCTCAAACAGGTCTCTGTCACACCAGATGCACCCAGCTATTCCTGCTTAAGTTGGGACAAACCCCTGTCCTTGTGCACAATTTAGCTTGCCTGCCGAGAGGAGTAACAACGTCTCCAGCTGCTGCCTATAAACACAGGAGAGAGTCCTCCTGGTTCATGCAGTGCAAATGACCAGTCTTCCCTTTGCATTACTATTTGTTTGATAATTGTGCTTTAGAGTAGAAGAAAACAGCTTTCCTTTTGAACAGATCTGAGGTTGTGCTCAGCATGGGGTGATAACAGTCATTATGAAATGTGATAAAGTGCTGTCCAAGTCCTTCACCCTGATAAGCCAGTCAGGAAGAAGTAACAACGGTGTGGTAAGTAAAGTGTCAGGAGGAACTGGAGGACTTACCTTATGTGGCTGGTTGCTTACAATTTCAAGTATCTACTGCCTCTCCCAAACAGGTGGCTGAGCTGTTTGTAAAGCATTTCACGAGTCCCTGTCCTTTGCAGCATGATGCTCTAAGGCCATCCTTAACCACAGAGCAGCTGCACAAGAGGCTGCCACTATTTGTGTACAGCTAATTAGCCACTATGCAGAAGATGATATGAGCAAAACATGGGGCCACAGCATACTGCCCGAACTCTCCCCGATGCAAACATCTTCTTAAAGGCTTTGCCTTTGTCTGCTGCATGCCTGCTCTGCCTGCGGACAACACATCCCCCTTGTTCCAGTGACTTGGGCAGTGCCCACTCTGCCTACAGAAGGGATGTGCTCAGCATTTGCATCAGCTCAGTCAAATCCTTTCCAGCACTCATGCACTGACAAAGAACTGGGGTACCCCAAAACGGTGGCCTAGATGAATATGGTGCCATGCTGAGTTCTGAGCAACACTCTTTAAGGAGACAAAAAGATGCCAAGCAGTTCCAACTGCACAGCCACACGATGCATAATCTAATTAGGCTAATAATCCAGTCTATTACTTCATGGGCAAGTTTAAGAGTCTACTATAATCAGGAAGATATTTTCTGTGGTTTTTTTCCACTAATATGTATGAAGGCCAGGCACAGTAGGTTACTTTGCATTAATATCCTTTGGAGTAAATGTTTGTGCTGATATGTCCTCCATTTCTTTTCATTATGGCCACAAACGGTGGTCTCACAGAATCACAGAAGGGTAGGGGTCAGAACAGACCTCTGGGGATCATCTAGTCCAACCCCTCTGCCAAAGCAGGGTCACCTACAGCAGGCTGCACAGGATCTCGTGCAGGTGGGTGTTGAATATCCCAAGAAAAGGAGACTCCACAACCCCTCTGGACAGCCTGTTCCAGTGCTCTGTCACTCTCAAAGGAAAGATGTTCCTCCTCATGGTCAGATGGAACTTCCTGTGCTTCAGTTTGTGCCCATTGCCCCTTGTCCTGTCGCTGAGCACCACTGAAAAGAGTCTGGCCCCATCCTCCTGACACCCACCCTTAAGATATTTATCAGCATTTATAAGATCCCCTCTCATCCTTCTCTTCTTCAGGCTGAACAAGCCCAGCTCCTTCAGCCTCTCCTCATAGGAGAGATGCTCCAGTCCCCTCATCATCCTTGTAGCCCTCCGCTGGACTCTCTCCAGTAGCTCCTCCTCTTTCTTGAACTGGGGAGCCCAGAACTGACACAGTACTCCAGATGGGGCCTCACTAGGGCAGAGTAGAGGGGGAGGAGAACTTCCCTCGACCTACTGGCCACACTCCTCTTAATGCATCCCAGGATGCCACTGGCCTTCTTGGCAACCAGGGCACACTGCTGGCTCATGGTCAACTTGTCATCCACCAGGACTCCCAGGTCCCTCTCCACAGAGCTGCTCTCCAGCAGGTCCGCCCCTTGTCTGTACTGGTACATGAGGTTGTTCCTCCCCAGGTGCAGGACCCTGCACTTGCCCTTGCTGAACTTCATCAGGTTCCTCTGCGCCCAACTCTGCAGCCTGTCCAGGTCTCACTGAATGTCAGCACAGCCTTCCAGTGTATCCACCACTCCTCCCAGTTTTGTGTCATCAGCAAACTTGCTGAGGGTACGCTCTAACTCTTCAGCCAGGTCACTGATGATTAAGTTGAGTAAGACTGGGCCGAGTACTGACCCCTGGGGGACACCACTAGTTACAGGCCTCCAACTAGACTCAGCGCCACTGACGACAACCCTCTGAGTTCTGCCATTCAGCCAGTTCTCAATCTATCTCACTGACCACTCATCCAGCCCACACTTCCTGAGCTTCCCTAGGAGGATGTTATGGGAGACAGTGTTGAAAGCCTTGCTGAAGTTGAGGTAGACAACATCCATGGCTCTCCCCTCATCTACCCAGCCAGTCATGCCATCGTAGAAAGCTATCAGATTTGGCAAGCATGATTTCCCCTTGATGAATCTATGTAGGCTACTCCTGATAGCCTTCTTTTCCTCCACTTGCTTAATGATGACCTCCAGGATGAGTTGCTCCATCACCTTTCCCGGGATGGAGGTGCGGCTGACGGGCCTGTAGTTCCCTAGGTCCTTCTTCTTGCCCTTTTTGAAGACTGGAGTGACATTGGCTTTCCTCCAGTCTTCAGGCACTTCTCTTGTTCTCCAGGAGCTTTCAAAGCTGATGGAGAGTGCTCAGGAATGACATCTGCAAGCTCCCTCAGCACTCATGGGTGCATCCCATTGGGGCCCATGGATCTGTGGGTGTCCGGTTTGCTTAAATGGTCTCTAACCGGATCCTCCTCAACCAAGGGAAGGTCTTCCTTTCTCCAGGCTTCCTCTCTTACTTCCAGGGACTCAGATGCCTGAGGGCCAGCCTTAGCAGTAAAGACTGAAGCAAAGAAGGCATTCAGTAACTCCACCTTCTCTGTATCCTCCATCACCACGGCACCCACCTCATTCAGCAGCAGGCCCACATTTTCCCTAGTCATCCGTTTGCTGCTGATGTACTACAAGAAGTCCTTCTTTTTGTCTTTGACATCCTTTGCCAGACTTACTTGCAGGTGGACCTTAGCCTTCCTCGTTACTTCCCTGCATGCTCTGACAGCGTTCCTGTATTCCTCCCAAGTGGCCTGTCCCTCTTTCCACATTCCATAGACCTTTCTCTTCCACTGAGTGTTGCTAGAAGCTCCTTTCTCATACATGCAGGTCTGTTGCCTCCTTTGCTTGATTTCTTACTCATGGGGATGGACCAGTCTTGAGCATGGAGGCAGTGATGAGTGAATAGCGACCAGCTGTCTTGGACCTCCCTACCTTCTAGAGCCCTGACTCAGAGGATTCCTCCAAGTAGGTCCCTGAAGAGGCCAAAGTTGGCTCTTGTGAAGTCCAAGACTGTGATCCTACTTACTGCCCTGCTTCCTCCATGCAGGATCCTGAACTCCACCATCTCATGGTCACTGCAGCCAAGGCTGCTCCCAACCTTCACATTCTCAACCAGTCCTTCTTTATTTGTCAGCACAAGGTCCAGCAGCACACCTCTCCTCATCGGCTCCTCCACCACCTGTGTCAAAAAGTTATCATCAATGCTCTGCAGGAACCTCTTGGACTGTGTGTGCTTAGGTGTGTGGTCTTTCCAGCAGATTCCAGGGTGGTTGAAGTTCCTCATGAGAACCAGGGCCTGTGATAGTGATGCTCCTTTCAGCTGGCTGTAGAAGGCCCCATCGCCTTTCTCTGCTTGGTCAGGTGGCCTGTAGTAAACACCCACAACAGTGTCACGCGTATTAGCCTGTTCCTTAAGTCTTACCCATAAGCTATGGACTTGTTCTTCATCCACCCCCCAGACAGAACTTGATACATTCCAATTGCTCCCTCACATAAAGAGCAACTCCACCACCTCACTTTGTTGGCCTGTCTTTCCTAAAAAGTACATAGCCATCAATGACAGCATTGCAGTCATGCGAGCTGTCCCTCTGTAATTGCAACGGCATCATGGCCCTGCGACCACACACAGATCTCATTCTTCCTGTTTATTCCCCATGCTACGTACAGTGGTGTACAGGCATTTCAGAGAGGTAATCAAGCATACAGGTTTCCCTGGAGGGGTTCAAGATGATCTGCCATAGCCATACCCACCCTTTAGGTGGTTGGCCTTCTGGTTCTCAACTTGGAAGGCAGCTGAGGAACCTGTGTCACTGCTCAGGTTGGCCTAGCTGTTGGTCTCCTCAGCCCCAGCAGTTATCAGGGAAAACCACAGCAGGGAGACTGTCAGAAAAATTTATAAAACCCACAAATAGATAAGGCTCAGCCAAGAAACGTAAAGTGGGATATGTTCCCCACTTTCTGTTTCGTTTTAACTTGAATTGCGCAATGGCAAAGGCTTCTCTCCAGCTGTCTAGAATGCTTTAATATCTTAGTGAAGACTATATACATGGCAAAATTGAATGTTAGGAACACCGTCTTTTAATTAGTTGTCTTGCTCCATTTTTCCCTGCTGATACACCTCCACAGTCTTAACATCAGCCTTCATCTCTGAAGGGAGATTGCTGTCTCTGTTCCCTTTTGGCTCTTCCACACCTGAGACGCTTGCTCTAGTTTCAGCTCCCTCCCTCTGCCTCTGCCCGTTAATCGGAACCTCCAGAGGGAAGCAGGGAAAGTCGTCACCAGCACATCCATCGCATCCCAGACCCTTGAAATTATTCTCCCATGGAGTAAGGTGTAAATCTAAGAGGAAGATCCAAAGAAGCTGTTCTCGCAGCCTTCCTTCCCAGGAAGATTTCCGTGCTTAAGCTACTAGAAATAAGGAAATAAGTTAGGTTCAACAACAGCCATGGAGAAGTGCTCCAAGAGAAGTACAAACAGTGACTTGTTTCATGTACCTCCATTTCTTGCTTTTTCTCACCAGCACCATTTGATGGCAGACATCTTATTGCTTGACTGTAATAGAAAAGTGTTTCAATTAACTATATGAAGCAGCCTTGCACTGACCTTGACTTTCCTTTGCCACACACGATACAAAAGGCGCTAAAGTAAAGCACCATTAAAACGAAGCCACAACTGTTTAAAGAATAAATATAGATGGAAAAGGGAAACACAAAAATAGTTTGGGGATGATCTCTGCCTGTGGCTTTTAGTGTACATAAAATGGGGTTGTACGGTCTTTCAGGAAGGGGCTTGTTTCCTGAATTAGGGGAGAAACCACTGGAGAAACAGCAAAAGCTGGGACATGGCATCTCAGAGAGGGAAGATGGTGGCAGTAGGATAATTTTACTGTCTCTAAAGATGTGGCTGGTTCCCTGCTGCTTGCTGCTCATTGTCTTGTTCACAAGCTGGCATTGGTAGCCTATGTTATGCATGGCAGCTCGTATCTGTGGATCTGATTCCACCAGAGATCTGTTAAGCGACAAAAAGTTTGCATTTCTCTGCAGCTGTATGCAGCATCGCTAATAAGACGTGCTTCATGGAGAATACCTTGCTAGAAGCAGTGTAAAAGGAGCATGGAGGGAAGCCTGTGACCTCCAGCGAGGGAACAGCAGTGGGTGGGCAGGAGAGGGTGTGGAAATATTGCTATGCCTTTAGGATAGCCTTGGGGTGGGCTTGGCACACCTCGATGCCGGACTGTTTCCCACCCAGTCCCCTGGAACAGCTCCCATAGAGCACTGGGGGGTGAGGAGGGCTCTTCAAATGAACCCTGTGGAGGGAGAGGCTTTGTGCCTCCAAGGTCACTCTTCCCTGTCCTGGCTTGCAAGGGCTGGCTCAGGCACCGTCTGGGTGTCAGAGCCCGGTGTGTGGGCTTTACAATAAATACGAATCCGCACACACCTCCACAAAGCCCATTCACATAAGTGGCGCAGCAGTGGAAGTGTGCTCCTCAAGCTGGGTGTCTCCCAGAGGGTGGACCTGGAAGCATGGGAGAGCCCAATTTCGTAAGAGAAATTCCTAGGTGGAGTTACGTGCTGAGAAACTTGTTCAGGCTGCAACGTTTATCTTGTTTTGATGGTATTTTTTTGGTGGTGCTCTTAGAAACCAAATAACTGCTTCCTTTCTGGCTCAACAAGGCACTCTTAAACAATACTAATCAAACAGCGTCAGGGTTTCCTTTTAAGTGTTGCTTCTGACTCCCTAAGAGGTGGGCTGCCACTCGCAGGCAGCACCCTGGCTCGTTAAATCCAAAGGTGCTCCAGTTAAAGCATCTGTTTCCACGTAACTTTGACTCTCACCTGTCCTTTGCTTCTGTTTGCAAATTGCACAAGGTAGAAAGAGGAGTGTGTTTTGCATTCCTTACCAATGGCAACAGTAATAGGAGCACACAACGTACTCTCCCTCTGCATGAGGGCAGGAGTGTCTCAGAAACAGGCTGAAGAGATGGATGGGCAGCTGACAAAACTGCAGTGCTGCATTTAAGATTATGGGAGAGAAATGAGTGAATTGACCTTTTTCTTGTTTGTAACCTTTTAACTGAAAGCCAGATCACATACCTTGTATTTACCTCATAATTCATCTACGTGATGAATAACCTTTATGATTATTTTAAAATGCATGTGTTTAGTTTTGAATGAGCGTATACTTCTAGCTGAGTGATCAGCTGCAGGAATCTTGACTTTCATGTATTGGTTCTGTAGCAGTTGTTTAGCCTTGTGCCTGAGACAATACCTTGAAGTGAAATGCAGCTATTTTCCAAGGACAAGAGTATCTCTCCATACACAGCACCACCCAGTCTGGGAAGTTTGGATCCTACCTGAATGCTAGTGGTTGTCAGATAAGATCAGTCTCTTTATCTGAATTGCTGTAATCTAGCAGATCTTCCTTCTTTTTGTGTTATGCCCATCACTTCGAATGGCAGCTGCACACAGTGATAAAAAAGGCCTGCAAACATCATACCTCAGCCCAAAACTGTTGCATGCACAGAAGCAACCTCTGTGAACTGTGTCTCGGATTTTAGACTAATTTATCAATATCTCTCTTCGCATGTACTCAAATGACAGCGTTTCAGCCCTAACAGTCATCTACGGAAGGCACAGCTGGTCTCAGTATCTTGAGCCAAAGGAGCCTTTGTGGCTGTGTAATGAATAGCCACTCCTAGTCTCCACACTGCACACCCAGCCAGCTGGATGGAGGAGCTGGTGCAATAACCATATGGCTACCAGTTAAATACCAGTAGCAGATATTTTGTTTTAGTGCATTGTGGCTACTCAGTGCGAGCAAAAAAGCAGCATGTAACAAATGATGCTGCAAAGGCATCATGGTATGGCATTAGTCACGGAATTAGTCCCACTGCTGCGTTTCCAGGCAGTTGCTAATGCCTGGAGTGCTTTCATCCTTGACAATGCTCCATATCTTAAGTGAGACTCTTGTGCAACAGCAGTCTTTATCCATCCTGGCAGGCACGAAGGGAAATGTTGTGCAAGCAACATGAAGTTATTGTTAACAGTAAGTGCATACCGCCACACCAGAAACCACACACGGCAGGAACAGATCTCTTTGTGCACCAGTACAGACATACACACGTGTGTGTGAGCATGCACAGACATCTGTATGTTACTGGGTGCGTGCACCACAGCAGCCTTCTGCCTCCTCCTCTCCCCCTGCAAAGGTTATTTCCCCTAATTGTGCCCTACAGCCGTGACATCTGGCATAACAGAAACCTTTCACTAGCTGCAACGCCCTCTGCTCTGGGCAGACACTCATTAAGCACGATGCCATAAAGGGAAAACTTAAGTTGCCATAAAGAAAACTCACATTGTGCTGCACATTGGAAACACTGTTCGTGGGTGACGCTACTTACTCTGCTAAAACAGAGTCTCAGAGCCTCTGTCAGCGGATGGGAGCAGAAGGTGTACACGCAGGCATCCATACTTATTGTCAGAGAAGGTTTTTTAGTCTGGTTTTTAGGCTTTCTGCCTAAAGTAGAAAGTGTAAGAATTTCTCTAGGGGTTCAAGAGGCAGTGCAGTAACTTTTCATAGCTTGTATATAAGTGGTGCTTCATTATAACTAATTAATGAACAGAAAATGAGGGGATTTGTATAAATCCTGTTACAAAATTTCTACATTTTTAAAGGGATTGGGCTAAAAGGCAGAAGAAAAGAATCATTGTACTGGAGAATTAGAGGAAAAGAGTGTGCCCTAAGGCAGTCGAGTGCTTTGCACATGATGGGAGGCAGTTGTAGCTGTTGAGATTTAAAATAGGATGAGTCTTTGTGTATTGATAGAAAATGAAGAAATGACCCGGGTGGGCTAGGGCAGTGCTGAGCATTCATCAAAATGCTACATAAAATACCTGACACACTGGAGCGACATTTGACCAGAGTTGAGTAAATGGAATGGTTATTCATTGAAATGACAGGGAAGAATTTGACACGGCTGTATTTTTATTGATGTTTGTCCAGCTGATTTTTACCTCTGTGAAAACCAAGCTGCCAAGTCCCTTGTGTTGTCATCGTATCTCTTCTTCTTGAGATGTATTTCTACATGCAGCCTTGCCATGGGGCAAATTCATAGATCCTTGTTTCTTATCCACCAGTGGTTCTGCAGTGGTCTTTATCTGAGGATGCAGGGCCTGCATACATCCTTTGGAGACAGAGCATGTCTTCCGAAGACCTGAGCAAGGCACAGGCCATTAGCTGTGGCAGCTCGCTGCAGGAAGGATAGGACCTAGCAAGAAAAGACGCTGTTTTGCAATAAAACGAAAGCTCAGAACAAGGTGGGAAGAAGCCATGAAGGAGTTACAAAGGACTTAGGAGAGGTGAGGCTAACACGCTACAAGTTTCTAAGATTTTTGGATTGAGCAGAGCTGGTCCCTGCTCCTCAGACATACCCAAGTTATGTTTAGAGACTATTTACTTTGTATTTTTTGCATATGGATGCAAAACCTAGCTGCTCCAAGGAAAAGCAGGTGAGTTGCAGGCTAATGTTTCACACTGCTAGCTTTTTCTCCAATGAATTATTTGATCCAACACATTAGCTGGCACAAATATGTGTGGTATTACTGCTGATGCCTAGGAAAAAAGAGTAAATGTAACACAGAAGCTGTAATAAAACCATACCGTATGGCTGGTGAACTTCTTCCTACAGCCAGTGAACAGGAACATCTTCATGGGGCCGGGGCTGCGTGGGACTTTCCAGCTGGGACTGCGTCTTTCCCTTTTACCTCTTTCCGTTCCTGGAGATCTTGTAGTGAAAAGGTCAACGCACATGAGACCTACATGTAGGTTTTATGAGAAGTTTTAGGAGAGAGGGGGAGACCGAGTGAGCAGATGAGAGCGGAAATTTTGCTCCATACCCAGCTCCCCAGCCCCAGCAGAAAGCATGCCAAGGGGCCGTCTTCTGCAAGCGCCGAGACCCGCTTGACAACGCATGAATAACCTCTGTTAAACCTTGGCAAGGCCAGCGTGGATTTCTCTGCCTCACAGCCCTGAAATCAACATGGCAGAGAGCCTTCGAATGCTGGTGGATGGCGTCAGCGGCGCTCGCCCACGCCTGACTCTGTGCCAGCAGTGCCCAAGCCATGCTCGGCCATGCAGAGGAGGTGCTGGCAGGGGGGCCAGGACGCAGCAGGGAGCAGGGTGCGGGCAGGAACGGGGCTGGTGGGGGGTCAGGAGGCAGCAGGGGCTGGCACTGGTAGCGGGGAGTTGTCTGGTGCTGCATCCAGGGAGGCCTGGATCCGTATTTATGACAATTATTTATTATTTATTGCATTTTGCAGTTAAGCTTGGCGGGGCAGTGCCTGGGAACTGGTAGTCTGAGAGGTGATTGATTTTGTGGCTGTGGTGGTACGAAATGCTCAGGCACGAAGCATCAGAAAGAGCACAATGTAAAAGGAGAAGGGGTTTTCTCCCCAAGTTCCCCACTGGGCTGTTGAAACTTTCTCCTGCGTAAACAAAGCGGTTGCATGAGCATCTTCTGTTTCGTTTTTCCCTTCTGATGCCATTCCGTGCAAAGGAAATGAGCTGCAAGTGTTTAGCTTGGCACTGTAACTTTGGTAATCGTATCCAGGGCATGAAGTATCGGGGGCTGGTGCTTAATCATTCACTCACTAGCTCAGTGTCGGTTGAGCTTGGAAGACAAATAGAGTGTAAGAAATTGTGTCAGCCCGTCTGAGGAGAGCGGGTATAAGACAGTTCGGGAAGGACGACACACTTTCTGGGCTTCTTGGTACACTAGCTTGTTGCCTTTCCAGCACAGCTGTTGCTGCTGCCGCTACCAGTTTTGGAGAAAACGTCTGTATTTGAAGTGCCCCATCTGCCTGCAGCTGTTGTCATCTTTTAACTGGAGTAATCCTGTTGGATGAGAGTAGCACAACTGTGAGCATGTCCTGCACTGTCACTCGCCTGCCAGCACCTCCTGTGTCACGGACGCTTTTTGTCCGTATGCTTTCTGTGTAAATACCTTCCTTGTGTACCCAGGGAGTCCCCTGAGGGCTGTCTATACTTATGTGGTTATACAAAGAGGATTTCTGCCCTCTCCAGCTATGAATACGTACCATTGAACGCATTTGCAAAAGGGGTAGGGACACATGAACAACGATGTAGACACTGCTGGTAAGACTCAACCTTGGACATCATGTGCATTTCTGGCCACTCATGCTCCAAAAATATGACTGGGCACTGCAGTGGATGCAATGGGGGTCTGCGTGGACAGCAGGGAGATGAAAGCCTTGCATGCAATTTGAGATTAAAGGAGCTTTGCTTGTTTAGTCTAGAAAAATGCAGACTGGGATATATCAGAACTTTATATATGCACCAGGGAAGGAAACACCAAGCAGGGCAGCAGCTTACTAAACCAACTGGTCTGTACTGGAAAAAGAACAAACAAGGATGAACTAGCCATTATTAGTAAATGTAGACTAGAAACTAGAAGCCTTACTTAATACAAACTTAAGGATCAGACTAACACTTCCATTGCGACAGTGAGGACAAATTTTCTTAGCTGTTTTTAAGATAGAGCTTGAATAAGTTCACAGAGAGGATGAGCTGACATACTTTCCTGCCATAACAGGTGATGGGACCGCATGACACAGGAGATCTTGTTTCCTCCTTGCATCAGTCTATTCACAACATCAATTTATTACAGTTCCTGCAGCAGTTTTTGCAGTGGAGCCTGAGGTACAGCAAATGGAAATCATGTTCATGGATTTCAGCTGTACACAAACACAACTTCAAACTGTGAGCTGAGCAAGTTTCACAGGGTTAGAAGGGGGATCCCTAGCTGGTGGCTGGTAGCTGAGCGCCTGAGATAAACACTGTGCTTGGGAAACTGCAGTGCCAATTTATGCCAGGTGATGTTTATGTTTGTTCAGTTGGAAGTTGAATCCAGCTCGACATGCATCACTTTTTTTTTTTGTTTTTACTGAGATTACTTGTCAGCTGTGTTACCTGACAGACAACCAAAACCAGCATGGTCAGGGAGGAAGTGATCGGGATTACAGAAACTCTTTTAGGACTGGCTTGCACTGCTGTGCGACTGTGGCTGCCTGTTCTCCTTATATCAGTATCAAACCACCATGCCAGCACCATTGTAAGTGCTGTTGGGCTAATGAAAAGGCTGTTTTTCCATGGTGATGTCACACATGATCCTAACTGTGGTTATGTAAGTGCTTGTGATATTTTCTGCCAAACCACAAGAGGTTGCACTTTCACGATTAGAGTATAATCACTTGTGTAGGCAGCCCAGGGACAGGTCTGGCGTTATACTTAGCTAGGGACATCCTAGAAAAGCTGAGAAGGAGAATCATTAGGCAGTTGTTCAATATCTGTCAGGACAGTCAATTTACATCCATCCCACACTACCTTCTGATGCAGATGTGTTCCTCTTGTTCTTTTCATACTGGGGCTCTCAGAGGTACTGACTTAGGAAGATAGATAGATAGATAGATAGATAGATACAAAATCCTGGCTACAGTGAAGAATTTAAAGGAGTTTCCTCTTTTACTAATTGTTTCAGGATTTTTGTCATCCTTCCCACTTGTAGAAGTGTTTGGCTTTTGGTCTTTCAGAGGTTAAAAGGTGGGCAAGCAGCAGTTGGATCTGATTTGAAAAGAATATGAGTGAGAATTCAGGATTTCCTGCTTAGAGAGAGACACATGAATACCAGTGAATGAGCCCAGTCCAAAGCTCACTGCACTGTACAGTTAGGTACCCATTTAATTCCGCGTCTTTTGAGCCATGCTTAAAAAGCACAGGTTGCTGAGATCCCAGACCAAGATTGCAGCTTGCAAAATGTGTTCTTCATACATTTTTGGTGGCAGGATTTATTTGAAAACATGCTGGTAAGCTCTTACAGATCTTCATCAAGCCATGTCATTTTCTGTATCGTGAAAATAAGTCATGCCTCTGTATCATCACTAGCTGTATGCAGTGCATAGAATGATGTATTCAAGGGACGCTTTGCATTCGGTGGCTGATAAGATCTTAGTCTTCATGATCTCATGCATTCCTTCTGAGAAAAGTAGTCAAAAGAGCCACACTCCTGTATAGCTGTGTTGCAGAGCATTTGGACAGAGTACCTTTTTCTTACAGACTTTCTTACTGCTGCTTCTTTCAAACAGAAGTTAGAGAATGGTCCTCCTCAAGTTTCTGCTGTTTATGTGAGCTAATCTTTCCAGACAACACTAGTCCAGCCCACAGTCACCTAGTTAGCGCTTTTTTTTAACCTTTCTTTTTCAGAATAAAGGCTTTTTCTCTTGATGGGATGAGCTTTTCTAAGTATTGAGAAAATTGTTTGGTATTGAGCAACTTCTTGCCTACACTCTTCTTGAAATAATCCTTACAGTATTACTCCTCGGACCACGAAGTATCAGCTGCTGTTGTCATCACTACTCACTGTGTTTTCCCAGCGATGGCATGTTTTTGTTAGGAGGATGGACGTTTAATAATAGTGGCAATGTTGTATCCACAGAGGTTTACCGGGCAACAAGAGAGATGGGTTTTGTCGAAAAAAGAAATATCTTTTATTAGACTGACCAAAAGAAGAAACAAGACCAATCTTTTGTGCTCAGCACCTGAGCATCAGCTCACGTGCATGATAACTTGACTTTCTTCCACAAAGCCCCAGGGTGTTTTTCAGGTTAGCATGCTCCAGTTGTCCCATCCAGGCCCCAGATAAAACTTACCTGGTTTTTCCAAGCTTTTTCATTTGTGTATGGAAATATGCGTAGCCTTTGGATTATCCAATCTAAATCTCGCCTGATACAACTTGAGGCCATTTCGTCTCGTCCTATCGCTAGTTACCTGGGAGAAGAGACCAACACCAGCCTCACTACAACCTCCTTTCAGGTGGTTGTAGAGAGCAATAAGGTCTCCCCTCAGCCTCCTCTTCTCCAGACTAAACAGCCCCAGCTCCCTCAGCTGCTCCTCATAACACTTGTTCTCCAGACTCTTCACCAGCCTCGTTGCCCTTCTCTGGACACGCTCCAGCACCTCAATGTCTTTCTTGTAGTGAGGGAAAAGACAGGCTTCTCATGTTGCTGACTGCCTATTTTTGGTGTACTGTCTGAGTTCTTGCATCGATTGTCTGGTGACAGAGACAACTTCTAATCTCATCTTTTGTGTCATTTATAAAATGGGGATAATAAAATCATGTGCAACAGAAGAGAAGAGGTAAGATGAAAAAAGTGATAAGTTTAAATCAGGAGATGTAGAGACTAGCCGCTTTAAAATTTCGAGCTCACTCTTTTCCAAGCAGGAGGTAGGAATGGAAGCCCAGGTCTTTGTTCCTGTAGGAGGACTCTTGCCAGAGTGAGGGAGGAGCAGTACAGCAGAACCACAAGAGTAGTGGCAAAAATGATAATAATTTAAAAAAAAAAGGCAACAAATACTAGAAATACCTGTCACTCTTTCCTGAGGAGCTCACCAGGCTGAATTCATGGGCTTTCTTATTCAGTCCTGCAGTTCTTGTTATTGCAGTGTTGTGCGCATGAAGTTGTGTAACTACAGATTGAGACTAGGCAGGATTAGATTCCTAAGTACTTTTGCCCGAATTTCAGATCGTCACACCATATATTTTGCTGTTGACAAACCTTGCAATCACTTGAAGTCTTTGAGTGCTCATTTCCAGGACGGAGAAAGCCTCTGGCTCCTATATAGCCATGTTCCATGCCATCCACAGCAGGTACAAATCCAGTTTTTTACCTTTTGTGAGGGAAAACCAGAGCACAGTGATGCATTATGTCTCACAACAGTTTTGTGTTTGCACATTCCATATAGCATGGACAAAACCAAAGGCATTTCAGGAAATTTCAAATGTGTTGGTGTCAAATGTCACAAGTGGTGAGCAGAGGAAGGGGAGCCAAGATCTTCCTCATGCTGCTGGGGCTGTATCTGCAATACACTCTGCTACATGAGACATGGCACTTCGGTGGAAGACTGAGAGACCAGGAAAATGCATTGAACCATTGTAAAGGGGAGTAAAATGAAAATTGAAAATCTTGGGTGTCTTCTCCTTTTGGATTATTTGAATACCAAAATTAAAAAAGGTACACTATGGGTACTTCCCTCGCACCCTGATTTTATGTGAAAGATTGTTTTTCCTGCATTCTTCAAAGAAGGAAATAAATTAGCAAGTGTCCTTATAAGCATGCGTTTTGCACACAACTTGCAAAATACACCTTTCTGATTAAACGCAAGGTGAGATTAAGTGATTTTTCCCAAGACGTCAGAGCCTGGGATTGGATTTGATCTCATACATTCCAGTGTGGTATTTTAGCCACATGCATTTTTCACAGCAGGAGGTTTCATCTCTTTGATGCAGTGTCTCATCTCCTTTACTCATGGACAACTGGAAGACAACTTTTATGGCTTCATCAGCCTGAGTAAGCTCTTAACCTTATCCAAAGGCTTTGTATTTATTGGGAAATAAAAGGAGGTGTAGAAAGGCAGCACTGGTAAATCCTGTGCTGTTGGAGTCCCACAGGAAGTCGAATGACCCTTGCTTGAGAAACACAAACCACAAAATGTGGGTGTGATATTTATTGGTATGTGCTCTGCATTCTTTTGTGAGGAACGATTGCATTTTGCATCGCTACTGTAAATCTTGCCTAGCTTCTCAAAGAAGATTTCAACTCTAACTCTTCTGAAAACGACCTGCTGGAGAGAAATGCTGTGAGTGTTAGTATTTTGATTTCTGACTGAGTCCTGGAAAGCTCTCCCCTGGTGTTAATGATTTCTGGTAAGAGGGAGGAAGGATGGGCATTCAGGCGCAGTGGGCATTCATTAGCACGTACCATCAGTATCAATAGACCCCCACTTGGATGGCACAGTCATATCTCTTTGAGGCTTCCCTTTAGTGTATCTATTTGTTTGCTGTTTCTCCCTCAAAGCAAGTCAACAATTGTGTTAAATTTCTGATTTTAGTATGGAAGTGTTTATAATAATTTCCTGACATCAGCAGCTCTGTGGTCTCTCATTTAAAATTGGCTATGGGTGGAAGCTGTTTTTAGTAGTCCTGGGTTTTTCATTAAAAAGAACTTTTGCAGAAAATAAGCAGGTTATATTTCTATAGATACAAGGTCACAAAAGTTCAGATTATGTCTTTTTAACTGTTTACCTGTAGGAATATTTCTCAATGCAAAAGATGAAAAGTAGGTTTAATATGTTGTTTACAGTTAATTAACTGTCCTAAATATGGCTGAGATATCACAGTATTTTTGGCTAGCAGTCTCCGAGCTATTCAATAGCACTCAGTTAATCTACGAGGAAAATCAAAGATTCAAAGTCTTCTTTTGAATAAGCTTGTGTAATATCCTATATGAGGCCAAAATGTTTTTGTTGTTAGGATTTTTAGGGGGATCTCTTAGGTTTCAGGTGCTTTGGCAGATTTAGTTCACTGTTAACTCAGCAGAATCGTATCTTACTACTTAGGTTGATCTGTTCCATATCTATATTCTCATTTGTCTTCAGAATTAAATCCTGTGATATAGACCATGTAGGTAACGAGCAAGCCACACAACCATTAACAAAAAAAGGAAGACATTAAGAGGCTATAAGATGAAGATGCATGTGGACAGGCTTGTTTCCATTCCACAGTAGTTCTCTGCATATCTGGCCATAGGAAGGTTTAAAGGATGTGTGGAATAGCCATTTCTCACTAAAATCCGCATTTCTACCGTGGTCATACAGAAGTAGCTCAGTGTTACTTCAGCAGAAGGCACTTCATCTGTTTTGTGTTTGTAACCTAAGTCCTCCTGTAATCCATGGTACAGTCATGTCCAGATTCTCACTGAGGAACAGGATTTGTCATTTGCTCTTCTTGTGGTTGTTATAAAAACATAGTAATTGGTGAAATATTAGCCATGGTACCTGGGTTTGTTCTGGCTTAAATCACTTTCAGCTACTGAAGAAATAAGCAAAGTCATTTCTTGCTTCCAAAATTTACTTCAGAAGTATCACAGAGAGAGATAAAGGAAAAGAGAGTTGCTCCCATGGTTATATATTTTACATTTTTTTGAATTGGCGCCACATCCGTGTTAATGGTGTATATGCAACAAATACGGATGTAGTAGCAAACTTCTCAGCTGAGCAACTGCTCAGTTGTGTTTGTTGTTTGCCAACTACTTGGTGAAATCAGCATTTTAGTACCTGTCCACGTTTTTTTCATGGCTATCACTTCACCATCAAGTAACACAAAATGTGTGTAAGGAGATATATTTTCTCAGAGAATTTTTTTTAACAAAACCACCAATGGTGTGAGAGTGCTTCTGGTGGTATATGTGCTGCAGTAGGACTTGCAGAACTGTTATGACTATTTCCAGTACATGAAGCTGATGGGTGAGCAGCAATGTGCACAGGCGCTTCAGTTCTCTGCTATAAGTAGCTGTAGAGACCAGTCTCTTCCTACATCCATGGAATTTATTTGGGTGGGATTGCAGCAGTACGAGTACCGGAGATAAAATACTGAGGATCACTGAGTCAGACTTCAGTGGATATAAATCTAAAATTACTTCTTCTTCCTCTAATGAAGGGGAAAAAAAAAAGCCAGGAGGAGTTAGGTACTTTATCTGTGTGGCTGGATTTGTATCCGTGATAGTTTGGGAGTACAAACAACTATCATTAAAGAAAAGCAAACATGGCCATGGCACGCATACAGCATCCCACCGTTTTCTGAGCAGCAATAAGGCATGGAAGTTCTGTTTCAGTTCATCACTGAAATAACATAAATGTAGAAAATAACTGAGCTTTACTCTTCTATCAGTTTAATCTCTTGGAGACTAGGCCTTGTTTTCTGACTGAAAAACTGACAATCCATTAAGGAAAACTTAACCACAAGGCTGCAGCATATTGTATTTCCAGTGTTGCAAAGAGCTCACTTCAGTGTATTTTGGAGAAAACCTAGTCTCATCTAGGGTGGTAACTTTATTTACTATACCAGTTTTATCATGAGAGTGTTATAGCAGCTTCTGTGTTAATTTATTCAGCAAAATCATGCCGATTGCCAAGTAGAGGTCAGGATGCCAGAGACAGGGTAGGGGAAACCCTCCTGACAGGAGGAAAAGGGATTTCCTTGGAGCCAGGCTAAAAGATAATAGCAGAAGTAAAAAATGCAAAGCTACAGATGGTCTCTGATAGCTCCTTCTGGACTTGTGAAGCAGCGATGAATGCCAGCAGTGGAAATACAAACAAACCCGAGATCTGCAGGGGAGGGAGCACTGCTGCTGTGACGTGCTGTCCACCATCGGCTCCTCTGAGAGAAGTGGGAGGTTCAAAGGTTATCATCCTATTTATGCTAATTGAGTTTGAGCTAAGCTCTTCCCAAGAAAAAAAGCCTCTTATTGAATTAGTTATTCAGTTCCTCAGGGTGCAAGTGTAATGGCTGTAACGCTGTCTTAGAGTCTTCTCGGGGGGCACTTGAAGAGTACAGCTAAAGGATTTCTCTCAATTTAAGTGTCCCTCAGATGAAGAGCAACCAGGAGACCTGAGAGACTTGCGTGCCTTTTGCTATTTAGTCTATCTACAGGAGGGGCCAAACATGTTCAGGTACACAGCACCCTGGCAGGTCCTCTGCTTGTCCATGGAGCAGGGGCTGAGGGTAAGAACAACTTATTTTCATAATGCTGTTAAACAAGCATAATTTGTAATGTTAAGAATGTGCTGTAAAGAGGAGGCAGAGCTACCTACGCAGACAATTAAGGATCTGTAGGGATATGTAGTCTTTGTTCCTTCATTGTGTATTTCCATATTGCTGTTACGTGAGGGAACAAGACAGAAGAAGTTATGAGAAAGCATGTTGTGTATGTTTGTGTGGCTCTGCATTTGTATTCATACAGAAAACATGTCACCCTGTACCTCTGTATGTAGGAAAATACTGTTAATAATTTTCATCCTTCTGTCCTTAGGCTTCTGAAAGGTTTATAGGCACCAATTAATTAATTAAACCTCATAACATTCTTAGGAAATGCATGTTAAGACCGGGTTGCAGCCTGGATAAATTAACTGTTTTATCAAGGTCATGCAGCAAGTCAGCAGCAGATAGGAGAATGAAATCCAAATCTTCCGATTCTGAGTCCCTCTAGTTGCTTAATACCTGTTAGTTGTCTTCTAAATTGGATTTTCTTCAAGGCCGTTAGCCTTGAGGACCCATGAAGTTACAACAATTAACTGTAGCAGTAGAACAACTGCAGGCAAGATTGACATCTGAAAAGTGTAAATTTAAATCAGCTTGGTCTGTCATTATTTGTACACTTACTCTCACAGTACATTGTGGTATTCTTTTCCGTGAAAGCAGTCTACTGGTCTCTGATGGCATTTAATATGAAAGAGTTACTTTGCAATGCAAAAATACCTATTACGTTTCCTCAGTTCTCCTGACTTTATCACAACTCTCAACATATTTGGTATGGTTTTTCTTTCCAAAAATGCCAAATGCCAGAAATACATTTAATTTTTGAAAATAGGTTTCTAGCCTCAAAAGTTGCAAAGGAATACTGAAAAATATGGCTTCTAAATACTACCCCCTGCTTTGCATCTTTCCGCCCCCACCCCTCCCAGAAGAGGCAAATCAAAATTAAAATGCTGTTTGTATCATTTTGTTTTTACAATTTGCCAAGACTTGCATCTCACTAGCTTTTATGGTTTTTGAAGATTGATCTTTTTTATCAGTATATCTAGAAGGTGTGTCCTTGGAAACAGAATGATCAAGGTCTGCATACACAGCTGTTTCTCTGTACAAGGATAGCTTGCATTTGTTGTTGCTAAGTCCATTTTGACTGTTCCCTTTCTAATCCTTTTATCTTAAGGGATCCACACTATACAGATTGTGTAGATCACTTAGCAGTCATTATGTGATCTTCTTTGGGATAGAGGTGGGATTTTGTACTGTCAAAAGGGTGGCACCAGGACTTCTCAAGTGCTGATATTGTACAAAGTGCCCCCGAGAACTGGCTCTCTGGGATGGTTGTGGGATCTCCTTCAGCACAGGTTTTCGTTTTTAACTATCCCTTACTATATTATGAAAACTTACTTCTGCATAAATACAAATTGAAATGTATGTGGTACTGGCTTTCACGATTAGCGTGTCTCTAAACACTGTGTTTTTGTAGAAGAGTCTCCCTTCTTTCTTCCACTGGTGTCTTAATCAAGCATTACAGAAAAAAAATATTCAGAAAGTCCATGAAGTGCTTTTTTGTCCTGGTTCTGTTTTAACATAGACAGCTCTGCAGTCATAAGACACCCAATATATTACCAGAAGCTGGAGATGAAAGGAAAATTTGGCCGTGTGTCCAGTGGATCCCTGAAGGCATGGCATTCTTCACTGAATTATACGCAGTGCAGAGCTGTTCAAGTACTAGAGCAACGATAATAAATTTTGTATGTTTGGATCCAAATGCATTAAGGTGTCAGAAAGCAGAATGCCAGCATTGGCTGCAGTGCAGTCTCTGGGCTTAATTCAGGGTATTGCCTAAGCCAAAAATTAAATAGGGTGCCTGGGGAACACTCACATCAAATGAAATCAAGTGCCCACTTTCTGTCAAAAAGGTTGAAAGATTAAATACCTTTACTGTCCTTGCAGCACAATCTTGTGCTTGTGATACCAGCTCAAACAAGGATATGTGTATTTCTGTTCATTGAAGTCCATCGGGCAGATGGCCACTTCATTGAAGTAAGTGATGCCTTCAGCTTTCTTTCCTTCATTGCTTACTCAGAAACAGAGAGAGATGGTTTCCCCTAACAGGTCATATTGCACCCCGTAAGGATGAAGTCATGCCTGCTATGGCTATGCCAGGCTATGAAGTCATAGCCTGCTGTCCACATACCAGGCGTTCATTACACATGTGCATGGACGGCTGTCCAGGATCAAGCTGGGAAGTTCATGCTGTGCTCAGAAAGTGTGAATTCCACAGGACTTTCTCTGGGTAGTGCTAGGATGCTTTGAAACCTCAAGTATGGCAACGATGTGGAAGCTGTTCGTAGCCCCCGGTTTGTAGTTCTGCCTGGTACATGCTGAAAACAAATAATACAGTTGAATATAAATATTTGTTTCTGTAAGTTATTTGCATTTCTCTGTTGCAATGAGCTAATTTAGTCAAACCAGTGATAAATTTCACATTACCTTTTGCCTATGCAGGCACTGTTGTACATTAATATTTATTAAATCATATTAATTAGACAGCTGATGTGAGTATACTGTTGACCTTTCTGGAGGAAGGCTACAGCATTTCATCTCTGCTCTTAGGTAAACCTGCGGTCCAACCAGAATGGCCATTTAGCATTTCACACTTGGAAGACGGTCCAGCTCACCTTTGACTTGCATGAAAGCTGTGGTCAACGTTCAGGCTTACAGTCTGCTCCTGCTGAGTCAATGGCAAAACTCTCCTTGGTTTGAACTGGTGCAGGGCTGGGTGTATGAACATAATGTGACAGTAGTTTGAAGGTACTATTTATAGTGATACCAAAAGTGGAGAAGTTTTGTGAAAGATTATTGCTAGGGGCTTTGGAGATAGCACAGACATGATTAGTGAAAAGGCAGGGCCACCTCTGTTCTCTTGGTACATAGCAAAAATGTTCTAAGACTAATTAGGGGCACATTCAGGCAGTGCAGTGTTACTAGTAATTTAATTTAATGAATGCTGCTCATTTAAAAAGCTGTAATTTGTCCTCAGCCCTTAGGAAGTAAGGAGGAACTGCAGGAACATAAATTCCCTAAAGCAGAGGCACAGCTTTTGCAGGTGCATGACTAAAGGACATCATAAGCCTTACAGGAGACAAATAAGGACTGTAAATCATTAGAGTTCTGCAGTTGCTCTGTCAGGTTTGGCATTCTGAATTTTAATGAACTGTTGAGTGCTGTATGTTTGCACTAAATCGTTTTGGATTTAAGATCAGATAAAACTGGAAAGGTCTTATTGGTAAAGATAGATGTGATCCTTTAATTTCATTGGGGAGCATTCTGCTTGGCTGGGTGGTGTTTTTCCTTCATACAAACAGCTGTTTGTTCTACCATCTCTAGATTTTAGTACTTTACTAGGTGATGTGGTAAAGGCAAGATCTGGAAGAAATGCTCAAATTATGATTACATGCAAATCTGTTCCTCGCTGACAGGTCCCAGATTCCAACTACCACCTATTAACTCCAGCACTGAGAGCAAGTAAATTTTTATACCTAACCAAAACTGTTCCCATTATGTCCTCAGTGATTCAGATGAAGGAGGCTCTGGAGAGCGATATCTAACATAACTCTCCAGCCTGTATACGAACCTGTGTTCCCAGGCAAATAAATAGCCCTGCACAGTGAAAAACAATCATCTTGCCTTACAACTGAAGGGGTGTTTTCAGACCAGTAATTTGTCTTGGTAACAAATAACTACAAAAACATCCAAGAGGAGCTGACTTACGCTTAACATTATATGGTAGCAGCAGATGACTGATTGCATAGCTTTCAATCAGGTACTGCCAATCCTTTTCTCAGCGTACAGGATCCTCGGTGTCCTACAAAGTAAACAGAGGAAAGTGCAATGAGCATCCAGCGTGGCTGGATGGTACTTGCTTGCATGTAAGTGGTTCTGGCTTCTCTGTGCTGCCAGGTTTTTTGGTGCTGTTCTGAGTGTTTGAATAGGTAGTATTTTTCTGAAACTCTCAGTTTGTGCCATTGACGCAGCATAGAAGAATTTCAGCTTGCTTTAAAAATAATTAAAGAAAAGTTTCTAACTTTTTCTGGTTGCAGAGGAAAGCTTGGGAAAAAAGTCAGACTGACCTCTGGGGGGTTAAGAAGTGTGAAGAAAATTAAAAGGACAATATATCTACATTTTTGTGCTTTTAAATGGCATTTCTTGGCTTTCTGGGACTTTAGTAATGTTGTCTTAGCAAATGGAATTAGTTTTATTGCTGTATAATTGGGGAGGTTTAGTACCATCAAATGCTAGCAATACCTATTTGCGCACATTATTATAGTAACATGGGTCATTTTATCTCTGCTATTGGTAGTCACTCTGCTACAAACTGCACTTAAACCACTTCCAGCTTATTGTTTCTGTTGCTACATGATGCCCGTAATTCTGCCTTTCAAAAGTGCTCCCAGTTCTCTTCAACTTCCATTTTCCCTCTTAGTCTTTAGTCTTTTAATGCTGACCCCATGCAACACACATCTGCCCAAGGTATAGAAGCTCTCACCACCCTTTGGTTTTCGTGTGACCAGTGAGCAAACCGTTACATTTTTAATAGATTGAAGAGGAGACTGTGGGAATGAGATTTGAATGGTTATCCTTTAAGTATTTGTGAGTGATGTGTCCAGGCTGCATATGCAGCAGAAGACATTTTCAGTTTTCTTTTGAAAAATTGTTATTTGCATTTCCATTTAAAAAAAAAAAAAAGAATTTTTAAACAGCTACTGTTTTCTTGCATATTTTATATCTTAGAATTTAAACCTCATAAGAATTCAAATTTTAAAATAAGATTTTTAGTGGGGTTGGAAAGCAAAAATACAGGCAAATGAAAGATAATTAACTGAGTCTAAGAGTCCCACACATAAGTCTTGTGATATTTACCTGGTTACCCTTGAGCCGCCCAGTAATATCAAACCAAGAAATCTTGTTCCAAAATAAAAGAAATGCAAATAAGCAAAACACATTAATTTGAATTAATAGATCTGGGACCCCAGTATCTAATTTACAGAAGCATCTTCAACAACATGAAGGCCTGACTCTTTGCATAGTTCCTCACTTTCTAGGTTGTAACAATACTCCCTGCTAATTTTTAGCAACATAATTTTTAACTGTGCGCTTCAGAACCTAAACCTGTATTTCTCACAAGGCCTTAATGCCCTTTGACTTTTCTAATTATTTTCTTCACTGTAAAATAGATCTACTTTGATGCTAGGATCATTGTTGGGCAACTGAGAAATGTTGTCCTCGGTATACCGGCATCAGTCAGCTTGGAGATTGCTAGGTAATTTTTGAATGCAAAATCAGAGTAAACCCAGGGCATAATCTAGGCATCAAAGCATGAATTTTGCTGATACTAATAAAAATCAGGAAACCAAAAGCCAAGAAACTGGAGCTCCAGGCATCCGCAGAGCTTACTACAAACATCAAAAAATTGCTTAACGTCTTGCAGAATATCATGCATACAGGAGCTCAGCTAGGATTTAGGATTTAGATCTTAACACCCTGTGTAGGAATCCCAACCACTTGTCCACTAGTGGGGCAGAAAGGAAATAACAGTGGCAGCAAACCATAGAAATGGTGGAAGAATGGAAGAACCTGAAACTGAGGGAGGAGAAAATAAGGGATAAACAGACCAGTCCATCTGGGGACAGAAGGTACAGGAAGGCCTTGTATGAAGTAGAGGCCTCAGTTAAAAGACCGGAGAACGTAGAAAAAAGGTAGTAATGATCGACTGGGTGAAGCAGGAGTGATAGTATCAGTAGGTTTCCTTACCGGTAACCAGCAGCTGGCCAACAGAAGTGTCTTAATCTGTTTTGAGCTGACCACCACATTCACTGTCCTCGTTCACTGAGAAAGACTTTCAGAGCCCATTCTCAAGACATTTGTAACTACATGTTTAAGCATGCTGCTATGTACCTTCATAGCCATTTTCTGGCAGTAGTAAGAACCAGATTCTGATGATGTGTTCATAAATTATTCTGGGCCATTTTGGTATAAATTCTAAATAATTAAAACTTGGCTCCAGTTCCCTTTAGAAAATCCTTGCTTATTTTGTGCTGGGAAGGCATACCTGGACTTCAGGATAAAGAATTGAGCTTTTGCTGAAGTCAATTTTTTATCATAATTCCTGGAAGAAGAACTTTTCCAAGCCATGGCAATCATCAGGGAAAAAAGTTCTTGAGCAAAGTCACAGTAAAATACATCATAAATCATAACCCACCCACATCCAGGCACCATATCACCAGACACTTCATTGAAGGAAGGAACAGTACTGTTGGTATTCATGACTCATTATATTCGTGGTTTATAAGGTTTAAAGAGTCAGGTGTAATCACGTTATGACTGGCATTGTGACACAGACCACTGGATTTCCCTAAATTGACTTCTGTTTGGATTACAGCTTATCTTCTAGAAAAACATCCAGTTTTGATTTCGCATGTCCTGCAAGGGAGCATTCATCAGAGACTGTATTAAATTGTTCCCTTCATTAATTATAGTCACTCTTAAGAGCTTCCTGTTAGAAGATACACATTATTTTACTTTGGGTCTCCGTGAACACTCCCCAGTGCAGACAGGAATGTTTTTTTCTCCTTTCTACTCTGAGGAGTTGGCTTTGTCTGAAGATTGTTGAGTGATTGCTTTTTTTTCCTTGCATAACTTGTGGGCTTGGAAGAAGTTCTGATTTACGGCTTTAATTACAGTCTGTTTAACCACCTAAAAAAACCTTCTGAGTGTCCTGAGTGTCTTCCTCCAAGTCTCACTCTTGTGATGCCAACACACACCTGTGGCTGGGAATAGTAATGTTGGTGGGGTGTGCGTGGCCTCTGCTTTTCATTCATGCCACTTTCACCTTGTTGTCTCCTGATACTGCACCCTACCTTCATGTGTCCACCTCTTTTCTTAGCTCTGGTTGGAGGCTGTGACCAGATTATTATTGCTGTGTTAAAACTAGGATAGTCCAGTATATTGAGGTCCACATCTAGGCTGTGCCGAGAGCTTCTGAGCATTAATCAGGTTTCCTGATGAAATGGTCAAGGTGAAGTGTCTTGGTTAGAGTTCCTTTTGCAGTTTTGGCATAGTTTGGGGCTGCATTTACATTACCATTTCCACTACAAAATTGAAATACATGTTGACATCAGAGCCTTGCATCCTCGTCCTTCGGGTTGGATGAGGACCATCAGCAGTCACGTGCATCCCGTGCTGAAGAACGGGCAGATTTAGAGAACCCAGGAGCCACGTAGACTCCAGCCTTTCTCACTAACCCAGAATGGTACTTCAGCCAAAACCGGGAGCAAGGTCTCCATGTATGAACCAGAGTGGTGGCAGGATGCAATCTGCAGGTCTGAGTCTGGGTGAGCTGGACTTTGAAGACATAACCTTGATTACGCTGCAGATTTCATCCGTGATTTTTTAATAGCTGGCTGTCGCATCGCCTTAGAAAGCGATGATCTTTTCTTTATCCTTTTTTGAGACCACACTAATTGGTAAGAAGAAATGTAAGTGCTAACGCTCTTATAAGCACATTAACCAGGTTGTTACTTAGTCAGTTGCTGAGATGTTCACAGTTTCCTAACTGAAGGCATATATTACCTTTGGGTAAATTTTGCTTAGCTGACTTACTCAACGAAGCTCTGTCCAGATGTGTTTCTGGAAGTTATCAGCTGACATAATATTAAATACTTCTTTATGCATGTCTATGCAGAGTCTAAAGTTGGAAGGTGTAGCCAAGAAAGATGGTGCCCAATGCACAGACTACCAGGGTGCTATGAGAACTGTTTCTGGGTGGAAGAACAGCATGCTCTTTCCATGCCCTGACAGAACAACCCTAGGTCCCACCCAGGTCCTACCTAGGTCAAGTTGAATTATCCTTTTGCAAGCTGGGTACTTCCCCTCCTAGTCAGCAATGTGAATAATAATTGTCCTTGGTTTGGAGAAACATCAGTCCTTGGATTGTGGTGTGGGCTTTTTAAATTCAGCCATCAGCAAACGTTTGAAGTAGTGTGGGTTACTTTCGTATTAAGGCTTTGATGAAAATTAAGTAGCACTGAACACATTTCCTTTCAGAATCTGAGATTCTCAAGCATTGGAAGTTATGTTAGCAATCAGATTAGCCTTGGTGGGGCCTTGGCAAATCCCAAACTTGCAAAGTTGAACACCTGAAATTCAACATTTAAATCTGAATGTATACGAATCAGTAACTCCGAGATGTATCAGCCCCAGATACCACTTTTTAAGGTGTCAGGAACTGAATCTGGGAGTTTAACTTCAAGCACCAGCATTCCAGCATTTTTCTTTTAAGTGACTGGTCTGCAGTGTTTGTGGTTCCAAAAAACAATGAGCTCTGCTTTCAATACATCTGGAGCTGGTCCAGCTCTCTGCTGTTGTCCATATGCAAGCTGCCGCACACCATTCCAGAAGAGAGGCTGTTTCCCACGTTCATCCCACTTGCAAACAGCAAAACAACTTGGTTTTCTTCAAGTGGCTTTTCTTCAGTGAGTGACTTTTTAATGGTGCATTTGTATCCTTATACTCACAGGATTGTTGAAAGTTCATGGTGATTTTGAAGTGGTGCTATGATTATGGGTTTAATTTTATTTGCCTTTTAATACTAGACCTACTAAGAGGATTTTTTTTTCACCTGTGATGTAAGAAATGTTAAATGCTATTTGATGAAAATGCATTTGTTATTTATAGGTAAATCCAATTACTCAGTTAGTTAATGGATCTTAAAAATAGCTGTAAGAAATAGTCATTCATGTATTTGTCAGCAACTGACTGCTACTTTCCCCCATGAAAAACACTGATTCCGATTAATTGATTGGTGGGCATTCAGCTTTGTGAAAGGAAAACCAGAACTGTTAGCACAGCTTTATCTTACATGTTGTAGCTAACAGGCAAATCAGTGCTTCTTGAGCCACCCTGTAATTGCATTAGTCTGTAAACTTCTGGTGGCCTGATTTCCTCTCATTAAAGTAAATGAGAAGAGTTGGAGACATGCTTGGATACTTGCACTTGTAGATTAGAGATTTCCTTTTTTGGAGGTCTGCTTTACTGCCTTGTTTTTTCATTAAAAATGAGACATTATTTTGGTCTGGTGTTATTATTTGTTCTGCCAGAACACTGTAATGCATTAAGTCCTGCGAGTAAAAAATGTTCGTTTGTCCTAAGCTAAGTTTATTTATAGCTCACAGATCTCACGTGATGAGGACTGCCAGCTGTAAGTCATCATAAAGAATACAAATTGAGTTTTGAGATTAGCTGTTGTATTTATTTTTCTAGTTATGATAACAAATTTAGGTCCCAGCCTTATTTTGAATGTGTCAATTTTGATAAATGATATTCAGCTCATAGAGTACACACAACTTTGCTGTCTGTCATTTAGTGAGATGCAAAGCACATAAAAAGAAAAATAAAATGCATCTTCCCCATAAAAGTTCTTTCTGAATGAGAAAGTTCTTGTTAACCTGTCAGTCAGAAAGGGAAACACCAAAACTAACATGTCAATTGGGGTGGGGGGGACTGTATCGTTTTTGTTGTATGAAAATCAGTTTGAGATTTTTCCCAGCATTCTCAGTTATTAAGTTCCTGCATCAAAACCAGAGAAGCCACCTGGAGGCAATAGACTTAGGTGCTTAAGCATGTTTTAGGAGCCTATGGCAAGGGAAGGAGTTCTGGGCAAGGGGAAGGAGTTTTGAACAGGATGCCACAGGGACACATGGCTACTTCAGCTGGCAGCTGCCACTGCCCCAGACCCTTCCGCTGGCCCTGTGGCTGCTCCTAAGAAAGTAAAAACGTCTAAGGTTTGTCCCAAATCTGTTGTACGACCAGAGAATCCTGTTTAGACAAGAGCTAGGGAAACACGAAGTAAATAGACAGTTTGTAGTCCAAACTTAGCTTTCAGCCTAAAAGTGATTACAGTTCCAGTGCTTCTACAGTAACTGTTAATAATGCAAAAGAAATCTTGCTGTTAACCCTCTCCTGCAAGTTAAACCCCTGTTTAATAACCAATCAGTTAAAAAAGTGGCAATAAAAGTAAAAGTGAAGCTAATACTTGGTCTAAAGTTGTGACCCTAGAAAGGCAGACCGTACTGGACACTCCATGGAGTCCCCCCCACAGTTACGCTGTTGCTCTTTTCCACGGGTAGCTGTTCCTTCTGTGGAAGGAAGAGTGATCAATATAAAACCCTAAAAAGGACTGATGCCAGCACGGGAGTTTAGTTTTTCCTCTGGTGGACAGAGAACGGCTGTCATGAGAAATTGCTCATAAACCTTACTGACAACCATCCTTCCCTTCCCTATGGTTATCTGTGTGCAGGAACGTGGGAGGAGCTTCAAAGCGGCCAAATTTTGTCTGAGTTTCATGCTAGAGTAATAATCTAAGAACAGAGCCATGAGTCATGTGGTTTCCTCCTTTGATGGCTATCTTTAACTTCATGGTTGGTCCTCCACAAGTAATTCACAGGATGGTAATCCAGCCCTTCCTACCTGAGTTTGAAGCTGCTCTGCATCTCACCCTGGACCATGTTACAATTTTGTGGTGAAATTTTGGCGCAGTTTATCCTATTGCAGGGAAGGACTTCCTGCACTGGAGGGAGAGGAGGTGTTGGCACAGAGCCGTTCACCAGCAGCTTCCAGGTAAAATGCAGCAGAGACGTCTCCGAGCCTTTACAGCATCTCGGGTGCAGTCTTATACCTCAGGCATTAATGCCCAGGCATTGAACTTGGAGTTTGGTTCCTTGCCATGAGTCAGACATTTGACACGTTGCTTATGCTTGTTATTTTTACAAGCATTCCCCAGTTTTAGGTTATCCCAGTTTGGTGGCTGCCTTACTGGAGAGAATTGAAGGCTGAACCTCCACACTCGTGGTAAAATGTACTAGGAGGGTGGTCTCCTAAGAATGGAAGACATTTTAAAAAATACTGATTTAGATAATTTTGTAAAATTGAGATAATATCCTGGCGTGTTATGAAGCACCTGGGTACCTACTGCATGGTTTGAGGTTTTCGTATGGTGGGACTAGCGATATGCAAATTGGTGTTCTGACCATCAGCCCTGTAACAGCAAAAGAAATACAGATAGGCTTTACGGGTTTCTTCTTGTGCCTACGCTGTCCAGCTTGCATCCTTTAATGCATGAAATTGCAGTGCCATCACATGTTTCTCCAGCTGCCTCTGTGCAGACTGCTGCATTAGTCATACAGGAATACAGGCTGAGAAGACACTCCAAGTTGGGCAGCTTTCCCCAGACCTAAAATTTGCCGTGAGATAGCATGTATTGGCATATGCATAGATGCATGAGATGAAGTCCAGCACAAAGTCATCCTCTGGCCCCACAGTGGGTTCCAACAGCAGGGGCTGTTCCCTCTCTGTTTCCCTTTAGCTATATAAAAATGCCAGGAAGAGGAAGGGATGAGCTCCTTCTCCATGCAGGTATGATTGCTGTGACTCCCGGGTGTGTTGCTGCCAGAGAGGGCTTTTCACTGCTCCTAAATTCAGCTGCAGATGGGGGGACACAGTCTAGTACAACATTTGCAATTGCGTTCCAAAACCCTGCATCCTTCTCGTTGTTAGAGCCTTAATTTGCTGAGCAGCTGGTTTGAGCCCAAGAAATCATTATGGGTTGATTTTATTGTTGCTGTTGTTGTAATAGGAGGAGGGAATTAAAAACAAATGTCTCAGTGCTGATGTTTTGCCGAGAGTGCGAGACAGCATGTTGTTTTAGAGACTGATACGTTACCCCAGATTGTAGATGAACATGCGAAAATGCCAAGCAGGAGGACTGCTGGACAGCTAATGAGCTCTGTTTCAGGGTTCTGTTCAGACTGGGTTCCTTACATAGGACCTCAGCAGAAGTCAGTTTGAGCAGAGGCAGGATGAACAAGCTCAAACCACAGGGATCTCACAATTACAAGGTACTACACGGGAGGAATGTGGCTTGATGCACTTAGCATGACCTCTTTTACCAAGATGTAAGTAGATGGTGACACTGAAGAGAAAGCTTAAGGACAACCAAAAACCAGTAGAAGGAAGAGAAAAAATTTTGCAAAAAGCTCAAGAAAGAGAAATTTGGTACACACATCTTTATGTGGGTATTCATCATTGCCACTTCTCCTATCTCCAGGAGGCAGCTCCCATTTCTCTCTCAGCAGTGATGGAGCAGAAAAGGTCTCTGCCAGGCCTCCCCCTCAGAGCCACTGTGATGCTCATGGCTGCCTGAGAGAAGGTTCCTTTTAAGTGACAGAAATGGTGGGAGGACTTATGTCATGGACTGTTGTCTCAGGGTCTGGCACACAGTTGGCAAGTCTTCTGTCAGTAGTGAATATCTTTATTAATAAATGTAGCTTGAAGATGTAGCTTGCAGCAGTGGATGTGACAGAGTGCCTGCAGGGCAGACTTCAGCAGCGAGGGAGACACTATGTTTCTTCTCATCTGTTGATTCTAGAAATGTAGACTGCTGCAACTGCATTTGCTAGAGCTTGCAAACAGAGACAATGAGGATTAGCAATATAGGGAGAGCTTAAAAATGCACACTGAGTTCACAATGTGTGCTCAAGTGCATGTACAACTGTTGCAATGTCATCTTGTCACAAAGATGAAGACAAGTCTTACTGTGAAGGAAAATCAACACTGTTAAAAAAAAAAAAAAAGAAAATAAAAAGGAAAGGGAGATAAGCAGTTGCCTCAGATAATTTTGAGGTTAGTAAGCTGTTTCAACCAACAGCATAGTATTTGTATAGTAAGATTTGAGGTCTGTCAATACCTAACAGTCTGTAATTTCTGTATCCAGGACCTAATTCATGCTCTCTATGTTGAAACTGTAGTGAAAATAAACTGTCAAATATGGCAACACAGTCCAATAGGGTATCAGGAACAGTCCTATAAGCTCTCTGCATTTCATACAAGAGTACAGATTTACAGAGAGCTCTTCGTCATCAGTCCTTAAATGAGGAGAAATGAATTTGTAAAAGAATAATTAAAAAAAAAATATAGTGACATCAAGAAATCATGTTGTAATGTTCTCACACAGTTAAAAAAAGGCTTTCCCACATATTCTATGAATTAATCAATTAGCCCAGAACTAAAAGATATGCATAGCCTCTCTTTAACAAGATTTTGGTATGATACATCTTTTATTTACATTGCACACGATTTTTGTAGTCTCAGATACATTTAAGGATTAAGTATGTGCAAACCTGTATGCACGTGTATTGATTTTCAGAGTGCCTTGCCTTTTCTTCTGATTATGGGAACTTTGAGCATCTGCCTTGTCCTAGGACAAGTTGTGCTGCTTGGAAATTTCTTGTCTTTGTGTGGTTTTTCTGTCCCAATACGGAAAAGCTCCTTCAGCATTCTCCTTCACCTCCCTCTCCAAAGTGCGAAAGGCAGTTCAGATATTTCCAACCCAGCATTTTTTTTAAATAAGAAAATATTATTGCATCAGGAGGAGTATGCTTACAGTGGAACATCGTGCTTGTTTCAGTGCACTTACAGCTGGCAAGCTCATTTCTGTTTTCTCCTGTTCAGCCTTATCGTTGACTTTTGTATCTCAGAAGGCAGTGGAATTTCAGAGGGATCCTGTAGCCCCAGAATTCATGTTATATCACAGTTTCACCTGCACAGTTTCACCTGCTTAGAGACGAATTGATTAATTGCACTGATGAATTTATTGAAGAATGAATAAAGTTTTAACGCTGAACTTATGCAGGGTGTTGCACTGCAGTCATATCTATGTCTTTTTGCACACCTCCATCAGTTCAGTGAAGCTTAATTTTATAGCAGGGAGCATTATAGCAAATTTGTAATGACTAGGAAGATAAGCCAGTACCTCTACACAATCTTCGTGGTAACACTACTGGAAAAGTTAAATTAAATTAAAGATAACTTAACATTTCTTGATATGCCGTTGCTCACTTGATATGCAGCACAGTGGTCATCTTTGTCTGTATGCCTAGATGGATGGCATCACCCTCTGTTGGCATTAGGAGTATGTCTAAGATTTCAGCTGTGACCAGCAGACATCTTACTTGTGTTTGCTTTTGCCACACCTTTCTGGAGTTATAGGAAAGCAAGATTATGGATTTCTGAAAGGTTTTAGTGAAATAAACTTAAGCTGGGTTTTTAGACCAGGAATAGACTGCCTGTACCTCCTAAGCTATGTACGGCTGTTTTTCAAAGAAAACGCAGTTCTTTGAATCCTGGACTCTCGTGAAGTTTAGCCTCGGAAGTTGCTGCCTGTCAGAGGAGAGACTTAACATCAGTCAGGTGGTCAGCATCATCTCACCGCTGTGCAGGATTCCCTGTGAACACCCCACTCTGCTGGTGCTGGGTGAGGGTGAGGGGCAGGGGGCTAAGGGTTTGGGGTGGGAGGGAGGAAGTCAGGGAAGAGGAGTCTGGATGGTCTTTCCCCTGCCATAAAGTAATTTCATGGTTGTTATTGTTGTTTAATAAACAGAACTACCCTATTAAGAAAAGCAGCTACCCTGTTAATAAAACGAATCAAATGTAATACAAGTGTGTTTTCACATTTGCCAATATTAAGTATAGAAGAAATAACAGCTGAGTAATTACAGCAAAAGAAGCATTGAATGCAACTTGAAATCCTTTCTAAGCTTGGGGCTATTTGACATTTTGTAGGGTTGATTCTTTGTTTGTAATAGGCTTGTCATATTCAGTTTATGTTGATAAGTTGCCCTGTGCCTCCTGCTGGCCTCCTTTACTAGCTGGCAGATAGCAGTGGGTGCCGTTATTGCAACCAAGTGTTCTTTTCTTTCCAGAGGGTTGGGATTTCTCCTTTCTGATTTTCTCTGTCTATGTTTAGCTAAAGTACTGTGTCTGTTCAAAGCTACAGCAACCCTGTGTCTGCAACAACCACATACCTTCTCCGGTTATGCTTAGAGGAACTTGCTGGAAGTCTGTTTTATTTAACATATTCAACAGAGTGTAATGAGAGACTCTCCTGATAATACCTGACTTTATTCTGAAACCCCAGGTGAACTGCAGACAACCTGAAGGATTTGCACTCTGATTTCAGACCTCTACCTCCCCCAAGATTCAGTAGGTTTTCTATAAACATGGGAAAAGGTTTGATTCCACTGCAGAAATCCTGACTCCCATAACCCTGAACTATCCTCTCTGTTTTGCCTGTGCTGGATATGTAACTCTTCAAGATGTCACCAGAGTTAAAACTCTTAGATTTAGGCTGAATGAGTAGAAAACAGGCATTAAACTGACTTGCAAGACTGGGAGTTACCTAAACATTTTGTTCTGTTGTAAAATAAACATTTTTCTGTTAGCTTTTTCAAAATTCCCAAGGATCTTTGTTTCCAGCCACCTTATCTAAACAAATCAAAGCAAACACTGTGCACGCGTTCCTTGCTACCACAATAAATGGCTTGTTTTAACTCGGGTTGTTGTGAGCTGGGTTTTTTTGTGTTGTCTTTTGTGTTGGCCTGAGAAACAGCCTCAGCATGTAGGATGACAGTTCATCTCAAACGCTAACAATGTTTAAAATCAGTCCAGAGGAAGCTTCTTCAAATCACCTTGCATTTACAGGGAGGCACAGAACTGTTCCCATTGGGCAGCTGACACAGGACTGCTCAGTAACCCCTTTGGTGTCCATGCACACCTAACATGGGAGCACGAAGCAGCTGAAGATGGCTTGCAGCAGGGCAAAGTGGCTTCCTACTCTTGTGGCAAGTGCAGGTCAGGCCGGCTTGAGTTACCTCACCTTTAACACTAAGGAGAAGCTCATCTGCTTGCATACCTCTCCACTGAGGGATGCTGAAATGAGCTTTAGACTTTTAAACCTCAGAAGAGCAGAGGTGAGAACTTGACCGTGCAGTGACTGTAATACACGGCCACATGGCAGTGGGTGGCTGTGGTCACGTCTGCTGTCACAGGTTGTGGAGTGTTGTTTTCACCCAACTCAGCACCCACAACAAAAACGTGCAGATCAGCCACTGCTTTTGAGAGGTGCAGAAAAAGTGGAGAAAAGACAAGAGGGGAGAGGAAGTCTTTCCCCCTATGTGTGGCTTGCAACAAACCTAAGTAATTTGTGACTTCCGATTCCTTGTTTGCTTGCCAGAGTAGATATGAACAGCCAAATCTTAACTGTAAGTATATGATGAAAACAAGTAAGTGGGATGCTATATGACCTTTCTCACTTGTTTTTCCAGCCATCGTCTTTTCATGAAATGTTGCGCTGCCAGCTGATTGGCATTTATGGCTCCAGCGCTTGTAATTTTGACAAGGCATTTTATGTTTGCCATGCTGGGAGTAGTAACCATGCCACGTGACGCTTTCTCTCTGAATGGAGAATGCCCCTGAGCCCTAGTTTTCAGAGCAGTCAAGTGTGAACACATCTTCTAAGAAGTTCTACCTGTTCAGCATGGGAAATAAGAAGGGTGAAGACCATTTTTAACCTTGGAAATTAATTTCAATCCAAGTAGCAGCAAGAGAGGGCCTCTAGGTATTCTTTGAGTTGGCTTGAACGCAAACTCGTGTTAAAGGTTTCCAAGGTGTGAGTCCTACTTATATTACCCAGTCCAGCTGCCAGCGTGAGTAGACATTCATGCGAGTACAAGTACACACCGGAGGCAGAAGAAGAAGCTGTAGTCTTCCTCCATCATGAGAATACACAGTTCCAACAGCAAGCAGTGACAGAGCCTGTCCTGGTCCCTCCCCCTATGAAGGTAGGCAGCAGCAAGCGACCGCACTGCACCCTCCCACTGCGAATTGCCCAAAAGATGCAAAGCACTAGTGAAATGTGAGAGCCCTCTGCTCTCCCATCAAGGTTTAATGTGACAATTTCCTCTCGGAAATTTTTTTCAGTGGCTGTCCTTGGGTAATTCATGCCAAGCAGTTATTCTCCTGCTGCTACAGTGGCAGACCAGGCTTTGTCTGAAATGCGGGTGTCGGGTAGGGGGTCTGCTCTGGAAAGGAGAGGTTTGAGCTGTGAGCGAGCTGTCTATGCAGCCTGTCCTCAGAAATTGGTTTTATTTCTGTCTCATCTCAGCTGTGATTATAAGAAGAACAGGAGGTCTGGTTACAGCACCGGGGGAAATTAAACTGACAGAGCCAATTTGTTCTCATAAAATAAATAGAAGTGGCCTTTGGGTTTAAAGCATGTGATTTCTGTGAAAGGAGGAGGAAGAACAATTAAGATTGCTCACCAGATTAAATTCTTTGTAATTGCTGGTTATCAAATAGCCACTTAAACATGAGGAAATATCCAAGAAACCTATTTGTTTTTGAAAAGTGTTTGTTGCAAGAAAGAATTCTGTCAGATTGGCTTCCCTGGCTTCTGTGAGCCCTCTCTGCCGCAAATTGAAGGTTGGCTTGTGAGCAGGTGTGACCTGACCAGCATCATGGGTGGATGGGCACCTGCACAGACAACTGCCTCCCTTCTCCTGACCAGTGCTCCCTGCATCTCCTCACACCATGTGGGGCCACGCAGAGAAGTCAGAAATACGTTGCCTGGAGGGAAGACTGGAGAATGGAGCAATTCACTGAAAAGCCAAAAACCATCGAACCAGACAGTGACAGGGCTGGCATTAAAAGCCTTACCATATCTCCTGTGTCTTTGTTGTTTTGCTCTAGATCCCTTAAACATGACATCCTCCAAACGTTCACCACTTGTATTTATTTCTCTGCTGGCATGATAGCATAGATTTGTAGAGGTGGTACTAGAAATCGGAAAGAGATCCTTAAAATGTTTAGTAAGCTTTAGCAGTTGCATGCTCAAGCACCAGTTTTGCTTCCAGCAGGCAGCCTTGTGAGGCACTCTTCATTTTACAGTCACAGACAGAGAGATCTGTGGAGATAATACAGTTTGAAGAGAACGAGCTGAAATGGTGGCTCGGGTCCCATAAGACATTCGTTTGTGTGCAAGCAGCTTTGCTGTGATACAGAGGAGAGAGATAACACTTTCTCTGATGAGATATGTACTGTTAAAAGGTACAGAAGGAGGTGAGGGAATACATCTGGTATTTGTTTTTTCTTCTGCTGTTGCACATCTTGAATTTAGTGGTCATATAAGGGTGCTAGTCCAACAGGCTCAGAAAGCCAGGCAGAGTGTTCACTTTCCATAAAAAGGAGCACCTCCTTTTTTTTTTCTCCTCCAAGAAAGTTTCCAGAATAGAATTACCACTTTGCTGCAGCAGGTTGTAATGATGACCCTGTGGTTGAAGTGGTGCAGTTATCTCCAGCGTGGGAAGGTCTGTGTGCTGAGGTGGCTGGAAGGGCTGGAGTTGATGTGACTGCTGTAGTTTTGTTACTGCTTGATCAGGAGGTATAACGCAGCAAATTTCTGTTTCTGACACATTTTTGAAGAATTTATGGTCCCTGCTTTATTTAACCATATCCACAAGCTGCAGCCAGCAGCTAAAATCTGAGACGGCTTCTCCCAGAAATGCTCATAGCATAGACTGTACCCCACATCCAGTGCCTCATTGTGTATCTTGAAGGTTCACAAAGGAGGGCTGCTTTGAATTAAATAAGTTTCTCAGAGTCACAAGGGCCTTGCAGTGAATGTGGTGCCACCTACATCTTTTTATTTGAGTGGTTGAGAGACTTATTTGGCTGCAGACCTGAGGATCCTCAGATCTGCAGCCAAAAATAGGAGTTGCCTGCCTCACACTAGCTTTTCATCTACACAGATTTAGGTGCAAAATCCATCATCCTTGGCTTTAATGTGCATTTGTGCTGCAAATTCGGAAGATTAGAGGCCTGAAACAGGTAAATCACTTTGAAATGCTCTCAGATACTGAGGCCAGCATCACTCTGTCTTTTATAATCTTGCCCTTGATGTCTCCAGAGGACAATACTTGCAGATTGTTCAGTGGATCTGCGATACTCATACAGAATCTCCACCGCATTTCAGTCTTCGTACACTTACTTCCCTTCAGTAGGGCATGATGTAGAGAGCCCAGGGACTTACTGTTTACCATCATGTAGGAGAGGTGGTTTAAAATGCAGGCATCTCAAGAACCTTTGCACTTAAAGAAGTTGAGAGGAGTCATATAAAAGTATTCTTGGACCACTTTGAGATAGAACTCTGGCATTTTTATTTGTTTCTTGATCATTCAGCCAATTCAAGTTTCTGTTCAAGCTCTTGATTTCAACAGTGTACTAAATTTTTTTTTTTTTTTAATAAACTTGAGCTTCTATTGGAAGGGACTAAGGCTTTAATGAAAAGAAAAAAGAAGACAAAACTGAACTTATTTAAAGTTGACTGTAATGGTGGGTCTGAATTCCTGATGGGAAAAAAAGGTTATTTGTTTATCTGAGGCCAGCTCTAGCAGAAGAGGTTGAATCACGTGTATCTGCTGCCTCTGCTATTAAGCTATACTGCTGTACAGTACACAAGATCTTCTTTATGGCTAGCCCAGTTCATTCTTGCAACATACCAATATGTTAAGGAAATTTTGTTATTCCTGTTTTCCAAAACTAACTGGTATGAGAAACGTAAAAAAAAAAAAAAAAGCTGTTTTCTAGTGCAACTCTGTTAGGTTTCAATGAAAACCAAACATTTGCACATCAAGTTGGCAACTCCTGTGAGTCTGTAGCAAAGAAGTGTCTCGAGCACCATCTCCTGCAGACCTGGGTAGTGCTCCAGTTACAGCTCTGTCCTCTAGTGACCTCCAGGGCATGTGGGGCCCTAGACACTTGGTGGCAGGGAGAGTACATAAGGTAAGTATCTTGTGACCTTCTGCTCCTTCAGTGACCACAGGTGAAGCAGGTTACTTGAATTTCATATCTGATCAATAAAGAGCTATAGAAATTGTATTTTAACTCCATACAGTTTAATACTGAATTTAATTTCTCTGTGAGGCACTTATCCCTCTTCATAGGGTAGAATTCTTCGGTGTTCCAAGTGAAAAAAAAAGTTAATATGGGAAAACTTCTAACTGTAGTATAATATCTGCCTTTGTCCAGACTGTATGAGAGGTGGTATATGAAAGCAGACAGTATCTCCTGTCACTTTAGGCTCACCAAAGCCACTCTTAATTTTATTTCGGGACAGAGATGTTGAATGTCTTTTTTTTCCTGTGAGAACCTTACTTCCATTCTGTTTTCATAGATTCATTCAACAGGGGACAAGGAGCTTCTTACCTACTCATTTTAAAACTGTAGAGGCTTGACTTGCCTCATTTAACATGGCTCAGGCAGGTGGTTGAGCATCGGATGAAGTAAGCTACCACTGCCTTCAAGGGTTCTCACATCAGAAATACCACTGCTATTCTTTTTCATCTGTGCTGGTAGAGGATGGCTGTGCTTTCCTTTTCCTGATGCCCTAGGACTAGTGAGAAAGCAGATTAGTATCTTAGATAATTCTTCTGGTGAGTAAAATATGCTATTCCAATACTTCAGCTATGTCATCTATAGCAACGTGTGCGATGCTAAATTCAAGCCATTTTAACCCCAAGTCCAGAAGGCCTTCACAGGGGATGCCTGGTCAGCATAGTTAATGTTTTTAGCTTTAACTATTGAGCCTCCAGGAAACCCAGTCCAGGAGTACTCAAATGTCACTAGCCCACGGGCAGCAGACAAGTACTGTGCTGTAGAAAACACTGTGCTTTTTTTCCCAGTCACCCTCGCTTTTGATTTTTTTTTTTTTTTTTTTTTATGTTCCCCGTCTTCAGTTGTTTTCCGTGTGGCTGACATCTTTCTAGAGGCTGGAGACCGCTGTCCTGAGCCGAGTATTCTGAAACAGAAGGTTACCAAAGGTGCCCTAAGCACTTCAGTTAACGTTTAAGCCTCTCCTGTAGAAAGAATACAGTCAATCCTTTTTTTTGTTTCCTAGTAGGTACAAATTACTGCTAATGACGGCTTGGAGCTTGTGTATTTCACAGCACCCCTTCGTGTAATTGCTCCTTTGTAGTACAAAGCCAGCCACGTGCTGTGATTTTGGGGGGGGGTGGGGGGTGGGTGTCCCGGGAAAAACAAACCCGAAAAACCTACGACGGTAAATCGCTGCTTGTGCCAGCTGAAAACGGGTCTGTCGGTCTGTTGCCAGCATGATGATTTTGAAGGGATCTCTAAGGAGGTGGCTCCCTTACAGGTTAAGTGAAGCCGTGCTGGTTCTGAGTTGCGTGAACTGGCATTTTCCTGTTAGAACAGCCTCTTTGTGTGAATGGGCTGAGGATGTGGGCTGTCTTTTTTTTTTTTTTTAAACCAGCCCTCCCTCAGCTTATGACATCACAGTCCTGTAACGAGCTGGGGAAGGAATTTGACTTAAAGAGTCAAAAAAAGTGAAGGCTGCTGTGGAAAACGACATTTTTTGGGTTTGCTTCAGAGTTTACAGGAACAGAAAAAGAGAGAAAGGGTAAGCTAAGATTTCTGACCTCTGACTTGTATCTTTGTTGAGCATTTATAATTCCATAGCGGGAAGAATATTAAAAATACCATTTTTCGCTGTGATGGCTGGGGAATTCGTCGCTGTGTGGCTGGGCTGTTTATTGTAAACAGTAGGCAGAGCTTTCTGAAATTTACAGCTTTCTTCTTGTGTGTAGTACAGTAGAATATTGGTTCTAGGGATAAAAGATACTTTTGTATATCCTGGGCATGTGATAACTAGGAAAACCACTCACGTGTTCAGTATCTATATTCTTTAGGCAGCACTTGCAAAGCCTTTTGGCTGAATTCTTTAGTTTTTCTGGAGGGATGTGTTTCCCACTAGTGAGGTGTGTTATCCTTCTTGACGCTGTAAAGCAAACGTCAGTTGATAAAGAGGCTTTACGGGTGTCTGTCCAGCTTCATATTTTAGCTGTTTAGCACTGAAGGGAAACTAAGTGTAGTACTGTGAGCGGTCACATTTGGCAGCAACAGCATCCCTGGTTTCTATGGCATTTGATGCACACTGTGACACTTGGTTGGTACCCCAGTGCGTGGAGCAGGATAGCACATTCTCTAGCTCCTGGGAAATGAGGAAGAATATTTTAGGGTAAAGTATCTGAAAGCCAAATGACATGATCTTTCCTTCTAGCCTGCGCTTGGGCTTTTCTGTGCACAGACTCCCTACTGAAGTCTCATGCAGTCACTTCAAATACTGAAAACTGAGTTACTGCTTGCATGGTGGACTAGTAAACAATAGTCTTTTGAGCCGATCTGGGTAAGCCATTTTTGTCTGTTCCCCCTCTGCCCTAAGGCGTCTTGACCCGGAATGTGTCAGACTTCTGCTTGTACAGAAATGTGAGGTGCTGCTTGCAGTTTACTGGGGAGACTTTTTATGACTGTTTAAAATAACTCCAAGCAAGCATTTCCTATCAGATAGCAAACTGAGAAATACACATAACAGCACGCCTTGATGTAACAGCTTACTTGGTGTTAAAATCATCTTGCCAACATTAAATGAGTTATCCAATACTCATTTAATTTTTCTGGATTTTTTTTCTGTTCGTTTATCTTTTTTTTTTTTTTTTTTTTTTTTAGGAAAAAAGAAAACCCACAACTGAGAAACTGGAGCAATCCAACTTTTCAAGTAGAGCAGTTTGAGCTGGAATAGCCAGTTCAGTTAGCACCATTTCCCCCCACCATTATCTTAATTCTCTGCTTGCTGAAAAAGCAAGTGATGAATGCCTTAATCAAATAATATCCTAATGTAGTCCAGATGTGCTGTAGGTCATTTAATCAGTGGCTTTTCAGCAGGAAAAGAAGGAATAATGAGTCTTTGGTTGGAAGAGAGGAGGGGAGCAGGGGCAGAGGAACGGGAAGTAGTAGGTGCTGAAAGGGAATGTCTTATTCCCCGTGATTTCTCAACTGCCTTTTTTCCAAATAAGGAATTAGAAAAAAATCCAATCCAAGTCTCACTTTCAATGAAATACTCTCCTGCAGGAGACAGGGAGATGACGGTAGTGCTTAGTGTGTGCTGTGAGCAAAGCTGAGATGAAGTTGCTAAATGCTTACAATGCCTGACTCACATGGTAGGTCATATTTATAGCCTGGGGACAGCAATGGCATGTGGAGAATTTAGCAACATCCTCCTTTTTAGAAACTGTACACATTTGGCGTCTTCCTAGGAAAACCGTTCTGTAGACCTGCTAGTCTGCTGCCTTTTTGTGTTAAATGTTACTTGTTTGCTGGCTGTTTGTTGAAATGCTGAGTCAAAGTCCCCTGATCATCGTGGCTACATTGGACTCACCATTTATCGACAGCGGTTTTCATTTTGCGGGTATGTGTCTTTGAATGGGTATTTTTCTACGTACAGTGTCCAGAAAGTTAAAATTACGTGCATGCCCTTAGAGGAAGAGCCCTGCAACTTGCTGTCCGCTGGAGTTACAAGGTTTTGGCTCTTCTGAATAAAACCTGCAGCTTGGAGCCCAAATGCTGTTTTCACCGTGGCGTGTTTCTGGAAAAGGGGACTGGAGTGAAAGCATTTTTGCGTGGTGGTTTCCTGATGGGCTCGGAGTGTGGTGATATATCGGAGAGCACGGCTCAGGGGAGGAGGTGTGCCAGACTCTTGTTGGAAGTGTCTGCTCTCCCCACTTGTGTGCGTAACACAGCTGTTGGCAGAGACTTCAGTTATATCCTTTGATCACCATCATATTTTCCCCCTCTCCGCTTATTCAATTCAAGCAATTTTTGAGCAAGGACTAGGCTAGATTTCCTCTTTCTTAATATCCTTTCAGTTTTCCTTTGATAATATTCCAGTGATCTGTTTTTTGCCCGAGTCTGGAGATAACAGCCTCAAATACATTTTGGGTAAAACTAAGTATAAACTGGGATCTTTTTAAGCCACTGTGTGGACTCTCTTTATAGATGGGGATCTCTAGCTTTAAAATAACCCCATTTCCTTGAAAAACTCTTGGGAAGGCAATCCATAGAGTGCTCAAGCCAGCTGGCTAGTTCAGTCATGGTACTCTAACCCTCCCAAGACTCACTGCCTGCAGTGAAGTAAATTCTGTCCTGCTCTTTGTGCTCCAGGCAGAGAAGGCTACCATCCGGTGAGATGCACTGCACCCCTCACAGTTACCTAGGCATACCTTCACTTAAAGAGATTTTGCTGTGATGGCTCTTAACCTGACGGATGAGAGCAGCTGTAGCAAGTCCTACGGATAGAAGCGAAGCATCAATAATAATTCTTTACCTTCTGCTCTCGAAGAGAGATAGATGTTTAGTCTTTTTTCCACATTTCTGAACATCATTTGTTCCTTTATCCCTCCCTGCGGCATCACTCCTGACTGTCAAACTCTAGTAGATCTTCAACAGCCATGCCTTGTAGAAGTGCAGCAAGTATTAATTTGGCTTTAGGAAACAGTTAAAAGCAGTATGATCTCCGACAGTTGGCATTTGTGAAGCAGAGAAGTGAAAGAAAGTGAAAAATAATCTAGTTTAGGCCTGTTTGGAAAGGTTTGTAGCTGCTTGCTTCAGTTTAACCGTTCAGTTCCTGCTTTGCTTCAGTTAAAGCATTCAGTTCCTGCTATATTGCCCTTGAAAGTAAGTGGTGAAAGAGCTCCAGCATAGGGAGATGATGTGTCTTTGCTCAGAAAATGCAGTTTAGGCCATTTATGAAAGATTTACAGAACTGTATCAGCCAGTGAAAGAATCAGTGGCAGAAGACTTTAATACTAATACATATCAGAAAGCCTACTTGTGTGCTTGTGGCAGGTTTATCTCTGTTCCTGCAATACAGTAAAACAGTTTTCCTAGCAGCCGCAAGATCTGTTCAGAGAACGAATGAACTATGTGGCCTTTTGTCTCCGTTTACTGCCTTCCTCCTGCCCCTGCCTAACCCAAATTCCTTCCTCAGGAGGTCCCTTTCTCATGCACCAAAATGATTAATATGCCAGTATTTTTCTCCCAATCTCACATTTACAGAGGAGGGTTGTAGCTCCATTCTTTAAATGGAACAGGAATCTCCCACCCCTGATGAAAAGACTAAGGAATTTTGGAAATCCCCCTGTATCATTTTTTTTCACGCAAGTGACCGTAAAGGTCACCCTTTCCTTGTGCTGGCATTATCTAGACGGGTTAGAGAGTATTAAAAGCAAGGCTTAGTTTAGCATCCTTTCCCCTCCCCACAGGGATTAGATCATGCTTTACCAGAGCGATTGTTCCATCCTTGAACTGTGTCGGGGCAGATTTCAACTGCAGCATTTGGTGAAACTGTGATTTTTTCGTGCATACATTCGGAAGCTGTGTTCTGCTCAACTCAGTACCTATACTGGGTGCTCTGTTAAGCTGAACATTTTTCTGTCCTTATTCAGTTGGGTTATCTCCACTTTCACTTCACATCAAAGCAGAGGCTGGACGTGAGGGAGTGCTGCTAACGACAGAGACACAGAGACGTGAGCTCTGAGCTCAAATACAGCAGCACTGACTGAGGGGAGGCCATCCAAGTGGACTCTGCGAGTGCAGCGGCTCATGGTACAGGACCTCACCTGTGACCTTTAGCTGTGAAGAAACTCTCCTTCTGTTCCTAAAGGGTTGTATCATACCTTGTATTCCCTGCCAGGTAGTGGACAATTTTCTAATTGTATAACACTCCTGATGTGTTAGCTGCACACAGTGTTCTTCATTTCCTCCAGCAAGCTGTTGCACTTCCTTAGGTAGCATTGGAGACTGCTCCAGGAGATCTTACTTACCATTTTAAGTGACTTAGCACCACATGCTCTGTAAATCAAATTTCCCAGCTGTTGGAAGCATTCATTCTTTTTTCAGCAAAGACAGATTTTAGAGACAAGTCATGGAAAAGTAAGCCTTAGGAAAAATGTGTAACAAAGTTAAGAAGTACTAACCATCTGTGGTGTTGTGGTTGATTAACACACTAATACATTTATATTGACCTTGAGTCTAGTGCTGCCTCTCTGCAGCACTGGTTTATTTCCCATGCCCTCACACAGAGTGTACTCTTCTGGTCATTCTGTCCTGGGGAACGGAGTGAAGCAATAGAAGAAATAATACTTAATTGTGCATCTTTCTTTTGAGATAGAAATGAATTCAGAAGTGAAAGGAGCATCAGGAGTGGGATTTGAACTGATGAGAGTGATGAGATGCATTTACTGCTCTAATTCAGTTGCACTTTCTGGCTGACCTACATTACAAGAAGCCAACATTGCAGAGAACAAGACGATGGTCTTTTGAATGCAGGTTCTTGTACCTGAAATCGTGTTATCACCAATTTACTGATATCTTGGGTACTAGGAGCTCCCGGTTCTCCCCATGTGTGTGAAACAAGGAGTGGGGGTTTAGGGGGAGGTTTAGATTGGATATTAGATACGCAAGGTTTAAGTTGGATATTAGGAAAAATTTCTTCACTGAAAGAGTGGTCAGGCATTGGAACAGGCTGCCCAGGGAGGTGGTTGAGTCCCCATCCCTGGAGGTGTTCAAAAAACATGTAGATATGGCACTTCAGGACATGGTTTAGTAAGCATGGTGGTGTTGGGTGGATGGTTGGACTTGATGATCTTAGAGGTCTTTTCCAACCTTAATGATTTTATGATTCTTCTATGAAACATTATTCTGGAGCTCTTCAGGGAGTCTTCTGATCTGGATGCTGATAGAAAGTGAGGGGAGTGGAGTATGGCAGTACTAAACAGTGCTGCAGCTTCTGAATGAAAGATTAATCACAGCTTCCTGTAATTTCAGATTTGCATCTTGATTACTGTGGAACTGAACAGAGCTTTCACGGCAAAGCTAACCAGCTCCACACACTGTACTATCTGAGTCTACACCACTTAAATATGTATTTCTTTCCCTAGTGCCAGCTAGGTAACCGTTTAATAACCTCTGTGATACTTTTTCTTAATCAGAGGTAGTATTTCTCTTCATTCAGAAGTCAGCAGCCTTTTGTCCCCAAATATTCATTTCTGTATAAATAATTTTGTCCATGCGGGTTCTTCATGCAATTACAGCTCTCTGCAGGAATGAAAATATTTCGTAAGAAGTAGTTAGCCTTTTGTGGTGTTGTTTTTTTTACAACAGCTGCACAAGCATTTAATTTAAAGAAGGAATGTATCTGTTTTTCTTGCCCCTGTAGCAATGTTTGAAATCCAGTCATTATGCCTGGAAATTCTTCACAGGGAGACCAGGTCTATATTTTCAGGGATTTCTTCCTATCTGTAGAAAACTGCTTCCAGTTTGCATACCTTGTAGTTACTGGGAAGTAGTAAGCATTATTCCAAAGGTGGATCCTGGCTTCCCCAGGAAAATCTTCAGCTGTTTGTCACTGAGGGCACAGAAAATACTGGAGCTATAGAGACACGTTTGGAAAAATACAGTATCATTCATTATGTGCTCATCATTAAAATAACCTACCATACAGTGTATGTTCATCACAAGCTATTCATAATTTTTGAGCCATTTTTTTCCATCCTTAATTTTTTACAGCAGCCAAAGAAGACTGGACTTTGATTTGATAAAAGAGCTTTATACTGTATCACATGGGGAAGCTGAAGCCTGTGGCTCAGCTGGAATGAAAAAGAATATTGCAAAGCCTTTCACGTGTGCTTTCTGAGGAAAGGCAATCACAGCTCCTCCTCTAAAACAGACAAAAGAAAGGAGAAAACCACGCAGAAAACATCACACAGCAAGCTCTCCAAGTAGCCACTTGCTTGGGCACTGTATCCCCACATCCCTTATTACTACCTGCATTCCAAAAGAGTCCCCCCATGCTTCTTAAGGGGAGATAGTATGAAGCTGCATTGATTTTTAAACTGTACTCTTGTGAATTGTAAAGTGCTTAGAAGGAGATGAACTAGCTTTTCGTAAAGAAAATTTGCCTTTTGTACTGTCTGGCTACCTTAGACAAGTCACTGAAGAGCATGGAGAGCTGCTTACAGAGAACATCACTTGTGACACTTGGTGCTAACAGATTTTAGTCATCAGAAATGGGTTCCGTCTGTTTACTGAAGACACTGTGTACTGCACTGTGAGAGGAACAGGCCAGGTTTTGCTTTTTGTGTGCAATTAGGATTTTGAATGGAACTATTCACGGTAGTGCCAGCGTGTGCCTGACGTGTCTTAAATTCAACATTTGGCAACAGGATTTGAGGGGGGGGGGGTTCTGAAACTTGAATTTTATCCAATTTCATTAAGTGAAAAATCGTAAATTTTTTGGACAACACTTTCCGTAGTATTTTTAAAACCCTTAGGAGTCCATGTAAAAATATTGTATGGAAAAATGGGACCTTTTCACACAGGAGCCAGAACCAGAAGATAACACTTTGGTTTGGGCCCTTTTTTTTTTTTTTTTTAACAAAAAGACATGGTTCCTGTAGGTAATATGAGTAGAAATCCCCTTCCTTTCCTTGAGACCCAATCATCATCATCAGCTGCATCCCTTTTGTTCTCCATTTCCAGGATCTTTTTGAAGGGTTTTCCTCTGCTGCTGCTTTCTCTTGGCTCACACGAACAGGAGATTTCCAAAACACTAAGTGTTTGACCCATTTCTTTAGACTGCTTTCTGCAAAGACTCCCACCAGGAGCGTTCTTCTCCCTCCAGTAAAGAGGGGGATCACATCGTTTCTGGAGGTGGGTGGGGTGGCAGCCACCTGTGAGAGCCTGCTGTGGGAGGGAGGGAGTGCACCAGCCGGCGTGAGACGGGAGCTGTCACATTGGTTTGGGCTGCCATTCCCACCTGGGATGGGGTGGGATGGTGGCACCTTTCTGTGCACCTGTTGTATGGTAGTGAGCATGAGCTGTGAGGGATGTGTGCTAGCACCTTGTACGATTCAGCTTTTGCTTTTCTTGTTAAGAACCGCAGCACTTCTGTGTCATACCATTCTTCTACAGAAAATGACTTCTCTAAAGCAATGCTTGCTGTTGCTAGCAAGAGTTGAGAAATACCTGTGTTGGGTAGGGGTTTTCTCCCTGGAGAGGGTGGCCATCTGGAAGCACGGAGGTGCAGGTGACTTCTGTATCTTTGCAGTGCTTGGGACTCTCTCCCATCTGTGATGCAGATGGTGACTGTGTTCTTCAAAAGGATGAGCTGAATGAAAGCAGATGCTCTCTTGAAAGTTTGCCAGAGTCAACTCCCTAGTAAATCCATCATTTGGTTCCTTCTCCTTTGCAAGGAGACAGCAGAGAGGCAGACCGAGACAGCAGGTGAAGAGGGAGAAGATGACTGACATCAGCAGGGAGACGTGGATTAGCCAGTCAACCATGAGCAAATGTGATTCTACGTTACTCCATTTTACTAATACTTCTAGAGGCATAGTGGGCCCAAGAGTTAGATCCAAGAGTAGAGGGGGAAGGGTCTGTCCTGGGTTTGGCCAGGACAGGGTTAATTTTCACCGGACTCCAGGAAGGGGCACAGCCGGGGGGTGGGGGCTGACCCCACCTGGCCAAACAGAGCCCGGTGTTCCATACCATGTGACGTCACGCTGGGTTCCGGGGGGGAGGGGGGGCGGCGCGGCGCGGCAGGGACTCACTCGCGGCTCAGGAGCGTGCGGCGCCGGTGCGGTCCGAGAGAGCGGGTCAGTTTTTGTCGTGTTTTCTTCTTATCTGTATCGTTGTTGTTCCTGTTTCCCTCTGTTTGCTGTTCTGTTAAACTGCCCTTATCCCGACCCACCAGTTTCTGCCTCTTTCTTTTCATTCTCCTCCGCACGCCGGCGGGGGGAGGGGCAGCCGCGTGGCGCTTTTGTTGCCAGTGGCAGCCGAAACCAAAACAGGGTCAAACAAAACACTGGCTCAGTCATCAGGCAGTGGGAGCAGAAGCAGGTGCAGTACAGGACATCTTCAAAGGAAGATGAAACCTGAAGAAGTGGGAAGTCAACGATGCCAGTAGACTGACAGCACCAAAAGCTGCCCTGAAACTTGGCTGGAGTGACTGGTAGAAGTCCACAATGAGGAAACTGAGTTATAGATTTTTTAAACCATTAAATGTTTTCAGTTGTTTAATCTTTTCCTCTCACCCCCCGCCCCGCTGCTTCAGAAGAATGTTGATGTGGCTCTGAAGGATTGCCTCCCACTTGTCATACACATTTTGCGTTGCATCAAACAAAGGAAGGCACTGGCAATACATTTGCTGCGTCTTGCTAGTAGCACACCCACATTTTTTTCCTTCTAAAAGAGTTGATTGCCCAAACACTTACACTTTTGCGGGGGAAGAATTCAACCAAGGAGGAAATATGCTAATAATTCTCTACACTGCTAATAACTGCAGTTTACTAAAGTGCAGCAGCATTGTAGAAATGACACTAATTACCCAGTTGCACCTTGACTTAAACAGAAATGAATGCACATTCAGAGACTGTGTAAATGTAACAGTAACTTCTGGAAAATCTAGGTCTAGAGGAGCGGTGCATGGGAATCACTGTGAACGCTGTATTGCTGACTACAATTAGGGTTGAATGCAGCCCTCTTCCCATTTACAGGCCTTTGTAATGGTGCAGGCTTTGAAAAGCCTCCTCTCTGTAGGCAGCAAATACAAAGCTGTTGGTACATATTTATCACCAAGGAGCAAAAGCAGCCCCCTGTCAAGCTCGCCTCTTTCTGCCAAGCAGCTGAGGCAGGGGGTCTGTGTGCATCCCACCGCCCTCTTCCTCCTCCAAGCCTCTTCCTACCGACGGTGCTGTCATCCCAACCTGTGCGATTTTCTCATACCCAGCCAGTTGTCCTGCAAAGGCTCTGTGGCCCAGACTGTCTTGAAAAGCTACGTTTTGTCAGATGCTTCTGTCCTTGTGACCTCAGTTATCTTCTTCAGGTAATTCATCAGCAGATTGACTTCCTCCTCACAGGAGTGTCTGGAACGTACTCTCATTGCCATGACCTCACAAAATTTTCCCCAGATTCTACAAGAATGTATTGGAGGGAAAAACTGGATAGTTTTTCTAACTGTACCTTTTTCCTCTGTCATTCCTCCCTGGCTTCTCTGCCCTGATGGGAGCCCTTCTCCTTGCTCAGTTACTAATCCCTGGCAAAGAAAGGCTCCCTCCCATAAGTAGCAGTGTTTCTTCACAGGTTTTACTGCATAATTGTCTGTCTTGGTACATAATTGCATGTGCCAGACTAATTGCACAGACGTATGCACTTGCAGAGTTCCATACTATCATAAATGCATGCCCAGATTAGGCAGTTACATGTGTATGCCTTAATTGTGAGCTATGGATTGCAGCTATGACGAGAGGATGGGCTCTTACTTGTTAAGAAATTGCTAAAATACTCTGCCAGTGGTTCTGTTCCCTAACTTATACGCAAATATGGTATGATCTGAAACGGTTCATACATTAAAGCAGCAATGGAAGTAGACATGCTGTAGCCAATGTGTTCTCTGGGACAATTGGGCGGAACATTCCGAGCTCCATGGCGTGGAGGCACTAGAAGCACCGGACTGGGGGGCCCTTTGGGCTCTGGATTGGCTCTGCAGGGAGGTAGGTTTCAGTGGCTGGGGTGCACAGCTTCGTTACCTGATGTTCTGCATCCGCTGGAGAGGTGTTCCTGCGGCTACAATGGACACGTAGTTAGCTACTAGTGTCACTAGTGGCTTTGATCTGTCTGAGTGGAAGCAGGTTAGCAGGAGCATGATGGCATACTCATGGTTTGTGTGACATGGGACAGCCAGCAGTCCTGCACTGATGCTTATGTCCCTTTGCATAGATTGCTCTGGGTAGCAACATCCCCCATTTTGCACTAGCAAGTCAGGCAGGGGACATTTAAACACAAATATCAGAAAGTTATTGTAGTCATAGTCCTGCCACCTGCATACCTGTTGTGTCATGATACCTGAAGCTCTGCAGGTAAATCAAGAGCAATTCTTCATCTTTCCGGTTAAAAGAAATTTTATTCTTTCATTCCGGCTGTGTCCACTCAAAAAAAGTAAGGACGTTTTATACTGCTTGTTCTGTATTTGTTTGCAGGACATCTGGTTTCTTCAATATGTCTTTAATAGAACTGAAGAAGGAACTGGCCACATTTAGATATTTAAATAGTGAAAAATGTAATATGCTTTAGGAAAAGCACTGCTAGAAAAATCAGCTGGACAGTTTCTAGGTTCAGGAAAAAATGAAATACAAGTAGAACTAGTGAAGTATGTCAAGTAAAACATATAGGCAAAAGCAGGTTGGTTGGCTGGTTGTTTTTGAAGGTTTTTCCTGATGTTTAAGCACAATTAAGGAGAAAATATCTAATGAATTAAGCCAACATTGTCTTCAACTGTGTATAACTGTGTAATTGGAGAGAAAACTCCTTCAAAGTGCTTTTAGAAAAAGAGCTCTTCTGGCTGGCTGGCTGTTGTTCCTGAAGGTGTATCAAATGCATTTTACTGTCTATGTAAACCCAGAGGCACTGTGATTGTTCAGGTTGCTGGTAAGTTCCGTTGTGCTCCTAGCTGATCATCTTCTGCTGCAGTCTGTATTAATAGCACGCAAGATAAGGGACAGCAAGGGTGGGGGTGACTAGCAGACAATGGTGCCCTTGTTGAGTGGCCACTGAGTTCACAGGGTTTGATCAGTGTGGTTTGTTTCCCAAGCCCATGCCTCGCTATAGAAAAACATGGAAAGGGAGCCAGAGACCTCAGATATCAAGTTCCCGTTTTAAAATGTTAGTCAAAATAAATAGATGCACCACTTTTGGTTTTCAGGAATTGGGAAGAGTTAGCAAGTTCTTTTTGAAGAACAATGTTGAAAATGCCGCCTTCTTTTCTTTTGGTGTTTCCTTTTTTTGCCTTTCAGCAGTAAAGAATTACTGAGAAATTCATTGACATGTTACCAGCTTAATCAAAAGTTCCTTCAGACTTTACTCATGGGAAGTTAAGTAGGCTGCTTGATGTGTAGAATCTGCCCATACCAGAACATAATAGTGTTGCTTTCAATATCCTCCTTGGGAGCAGAGGCAACAACACATCAAGGAGAAATATGAATCCAGTGCATCTGCACTGCAGATCAAAGCAGTGAGAGGGAGAAGACCATGACTCTGGTCGCTGTTATGCTCCTTGTGTTGGTCTTCATGCCGTGGGAGCTGCAAATGCTTCCTGTCTCACAGGTCCAGTTGTGTGTGGGTTTCCGTGTGGGCTGGAGAAAGACCCCATGTCTTTCCAGTGCTGTGTAATTCTACCCTGTGTTTGATGACCAGGATTGATCCACTGAGAAATGAACATTCCGTGCTGTTGCCCCATCCTTTTTCCTAACCAGGGATGAATCGCCTACTCTTCCTGCATGTTAGCGTCTGTTTCTGCAAAACAGGAATGGTAATACTTTTCGTCTGTAGAACCATTATGAGATCTCCTTCAGGTGTAGAAAGCATTTTTAAAATACCAAAAATGATAGAGGTTGTGTGCTCTGTGTGCAAATTTTTAAAGAACCTGAACTGCCAAGACATCAATAACTTGGAAATCCAAACCTCATTTTTAGTGGCAAACCAGGACACAAGCATGAAATAACGACAAAGTGAGGATGGCAAGCAGATGGGAGATACTTAAATGAGAGTCTGTTGTTTTAGTGCCTTGTCCAGCTTACAGTAAGGTATCTTTCTCTGGGTTTTGTGGTAATGATTTGCCTTGCCTTCCCATAATCTGAGAGGCTGCTTTAATGCCAAGTTTAAGAAGTGTTAGGATTTGCTTTCCATATGGTGTTTACTCTGCATAAAATAAAATGTTGCTTTTTAGGATTTCATCATAGTTTTGTTCTCTCTTATTTTAGAAATCTTCCAGAATCCCTGAGGATGACATCAGGTTGAGAAAAAACAGGGACCAAAACTGTGCCAATTTCCTGGAGCCAGCTACTGTGCTTGCTACAAAGGAAGAGAAAATGGAAATTGAAGTTCCAGTTTCTGAACATAAAAGCATCACCACAGTGGCTTCACCACATACCGTAGACAATCCAACCCACCTCTTTTCCCCTGCTGCCAGCCACAACGGACTTGAGGACAGGCACGAATCTCTGGACAGCGAAGTTGCTAAAGAGATCAGATACCTAGATGAAGTGCTGGAGGCAAATTGTTGCGATTCTGCTGGAGATAATACCTTTAATGGGACATCTTCCCCTGAACCAAGTGCAGTCTGCATTATGGATGGCTCAGGAGCATCTGTTAATGTCCATAATGATTCAGTACCCAGTGAAAGGGAAGAAAATGTAGCCAACAAGCAGGCACCCTTAGTAGTTGAACCACATGAAGCTAGCATGTCACATGAGAACCTGAAATCTAATGGTCATTCCTTGGGTGGACTGAAGGAAGACACTAGAGAAAGTCTGAAGGTGCCAGGAAGTCCCACTTCTTCAAACAGTTCTAGAAGATCCTCTAAGGATGGAGAAACAACTCTTACAACCCTTAAGAAAGAGGCTAAGTTTGAACTACGGGCCTTCCATGAAGACAAAAAGCCCTCAAAGCTCTTTGAAGATGAGGAAGAGAAGGAAAAATACAGGGTCCGCAAAGTGAGACCATCGGAGGAAATGATGGAACTTGAAAAGGAAAGAAGGGAACTCATTAAAAGCCAGGCTGTCAAGAAAAACCCCAACATTGCCGCCAAATGGTGGAACCCTCCCCAGGAGAAGACCTTGGAGGCTCAACTGGATGAAGAGCATCTGGAGTCCCACAAGAAGTACAAGGAGCGCAAGGAGAGACAGCAGCAGCAAGGTGCAACACCACCATCCCCCAAACAGATCAGCTGCTCTTTTGTACCACCAGAACCAGTCAATGTCAAGAAAGAGGATATTGTCACAGAGCAAATTGACTTCTCAGCTGCCAGAAAGCAGTTCCAGCTGATGGAGCATTCAGGTCTATCTCACGGTCAGGGCCCACCAAGGCGGTCAGGTACACCCAAAATGTTCTCCATCAAACCCTTCTACAAAAGCCTCAATTCTCCGCATGTAGACAGGCCACTGTCCTCTGTGACAAGACCCGTTTCAGTGTGTGGGCCAACAGGACAGCTTGAGGGTAACAATGCCACTGTTGTCAAAGCACAGAAAGTCTCCTGTACCTCAGAAGATGATACAAGCACTCAGAATACCACTGCTGACCCAGTAAGAGAGTTGCCATACAGTGATAGCCCCAGAGCTGGACAGGCCTCAAAACTGTGGGCGGAGGATGGAGAATTCATGAGTGCGAGAGCAGTCTTGACGGTGGTGAAGGATGATGGACAGGGCATGCTAGACCAGTTCCCTAAGTCAGCCAGCGCCTCTTCCCCTCCAGAGGAGCTCGATTCCGGTTTGGATGACTTGTCTGTCAGGTCTCAGGATACCACCGTCTTGGAGACCCTTTCCAATGACTTCAGCATGGATAACATCAGTGACAGTGGTGCCTCCAATGAGACCATGAGCGCGCTGCAGGAAAGCTCTCTGGCTGATTTCTCTCTGCCGCAGACCCCGCAGGCTGACACTCCGGCGGAGTGCAGGGGTGAAGGCATCTCCAAGTCATTCAGCGACCCTGGCTGTGACTCGCCCTCCTCTGCCTTGGCAGACTCCGTGCTGATTGATGACCAGCTGGAGTACCACGCTGGCCTGCTGGTTCAAAACGCCATCCAACAAGCCATAGCCGAGCAGGCAGATAAAGCAAACTGCAAGGAAGAAGAAATCCCAGCGGAGAAGGAGATCTCAGTCAAAGAGCAGTCAGCTACCACCAGGCCAGCTCCAGCCTCCAAGGAGCAGCAGAACCCAATGTTCAGACCACCCCAGGTGTCTTCACCTGTTCAAGAAAAAAGGGACAGCATACCAAAGACTTCAAAAGAGGAAGACTCAGGACTCAGGGAAGGGAAGAGTTTGCAGCAGTCGCCTGTCTACTCTGCCAGCCAGCCATTCCTTGTGGAGGAAAATAGGCACGAAGTCAGTTATTTCAGCAAGTATTCAGAGGCAGCTGAGCTGAGGAGCACCGCCTCCATCCTGGCCACTCAGGAGCCTGAAGTGACCGTCGGCCCTTTCAAGTTACGGTCGAGGAAGCAGAGGACTTTGTCAATGATAGAAGAAGAGATCAGAGCTGCCCAGGAACGAGAAGAGGAGCTGAAGAGGCAGCGGCAAGGTCTGCAGGTGGTACCGAGCCCTATTACGAAGGCCGCACCACCCATGCCCACCAGAACCGTGTCTTACAAAACGGCACCAGGTAAGAGCCCGACGCATCAGAAGGGAAGTGAAACAGGACTGAAGGGTCAGGTCAGATTCAGTTTTATGTCATTTTTGAACGAGTACGTCGATTTGCAGGGGGCAGGCGGTTTGGCCTGGCTTCGTCTGCCTGAAAACTGCAGGCAGGAGGAGGACATGGGACAACCCAAATTTCTGTCGGTGAGCATGCCTGTGGATGTTTTTGTTTTTTTCCCAAATGTAGCACAGAAGTAACTTACATACCGTGCTGACCATCGTTTGGAAACACTGTGTTCTATTCATCCCCGACCACTTTGTAGCGTGACATGTCTGTGGCTGTGCTGCTCAGAGCACCCACTGAAATTTAGGATCATCACAAGGAAGAACAGCAGCGGTTTTTGCAGCTGTGTGGCTATTTGAAAGACAAATATAGAAAGCATTTTTAACAGGCTTTCTGTTCTCTTGCGCATCATTAAGAAAGTGTGAAGGTAGTGGAGATCTACAGATTTTGGGGTTTTGCATCAGATTTCTTTTTGTGTATGCTTTGCTTTCTGTTTTCAGGTATTTCTTGGTCTTCTTAATGAACTTTTTCTGGTAAAAAGATCTCCAGAGCTGTGAGTTGCCATATATTTCAGCTGGTGTCATTCACTACTGAAATTAACAGGCATCACAAACAAAATGCTTAACAGATTCAGTAGACGTCCTCCTCTGACTGATCAGCGTCTGGGTCCTTGTGGTGCCATTTACAGCAGTTAGAGCATAGCTCTCTCCTCCTTCCCTGTTTCAAAAAATAAAATGAAACACTCATGCTTTCTTAATATAACATAGAAAAAGAAATTTAAAAAAAGTAGAAACACATGCCAGGCTTATTTCTGTGTAGTGATTTTTATGAGTATGGACCTGCATATGCTTTGAAATTACGTAGAAGTTTTTATTAACAGTGATCATTGTGAAGAAGTACTAATTTTACCTGGAGTCCTTAAATTCCATACATATTTTCAATGGCGTAAAGCTATGGCAGTGATGCTTCCAAAAATTGTGCAGGGTGACCCTTTCCATTTGAAAGTCATGGCAAACTCGAATAAGCTCTGGAGTTAGTCCATTACCCAGCCTAATTCTGAACTTGGAATCTTATGCAGCACATAAGTAGATACTACTTGGTTCTGTTTCTTCTGCAAGGAGGATGATTTTAACCTGTGCTTCTTGCCAAAAAATGTAGCAGATGTTGATAATTTCTTTGAAGTGCTATTGTTATTACTCCTATAGAACAGCATTTTTGATAGGATGCCTCCATGAACTGAGGTGTTTTGAGCAATATTTGACAAGATGTGAGAGATAGGGCACTGTAGACCTCAGCTTGGAGGACTCGTCGTGTAAAGGTGTGCTCATGACCACTTTCAAGAACAGGATCATCTGTAGCTGCAAGTGCTCAAAATGAGGCTGATAATGGTTGCTTTTTACTCATAAGTGATGTTGGAAGGGCTGCTGACACTAATGCTTGTTTTAACGGAGGATCTGGGAAGACAGTGTACTTCTGCCTGTTCTTATTTCTCTGCACGACAAGGCATTTGCTTTGTGTCTGATGTTAAAATGTTCATTGTAAATTACATTCTAGTGAGAATTACAAACTTACATTTATAATGAATCATTCCAGAAGGTTTCCTTTAAATGTCCAACTGCCGTATGTTCAAGAAAGAAAACTGGAATCTATTAGCCAATGACTCAAGCTGCTGCAATTTGCAGCTGGTGACAAGGCAAAGAATTAATTTCTAGGAAAAGGTGAGTGTGTGGCAATGTGTAAGGATGTCATTGATCAAATACCCACAAAGAGTGTTGCAAAGTCATTCTTAAATCTTCTACTTTTGGTGCTTTCCAAACAGCGAATGTGCTCAGCAGAGCTCTCAGCTGGTGGAAATTAGCTCAGGACCCTTGGGGTTGCAGGGTGCATATCCTCACCTCATCTTGTCCTTGCTGTCCCTCTAGCCAGCTGTGTTGCAGTTAAAGGTTGCAGGCATCCTTAAAAATAGAGAGAAGGGGTACCATGCAATCCCTTGGAAGACTGCAGCAACTTTGTTTTTATTTTAATATTTACAGTATCTTTTAAATATTTACAAAAACAGAGGCTAGGTGATTCAGCAAAGGCAACAAAATCCGGCCGTAGATCTTCATTGCGGTGAGTTACAGACCTAATTTACAGATCAGAAAAGAAAATCTACTTGTGGTAGACACAGTAAGGAATATGCTGTAGAGCATGGCTGAGACTGTAAACTGAATATCTAGTTTCACACAGAATAATTAATAATAATAATAACAACAACAACAACAATAATAATAATGAAAAGAAGAAACAGAGGTAATTCTGTCACCAAACTGTCTTTCCCAACAATGGAACTCTGCTTTTAACATCATGAGATCTCAGCAGAAAGGGATTAGGGGGTCAAGTGTAAACTTGAAAAATATGTTGCTTATCCTGAAGTGAGGAAGTGTAAGCTCACTTGAACTCATTTGAGGGGGTGCAGTAATTAACGTAACTAGCAATGGCCTACCTGTGAGGTTGCTTTTTGGTGGTGGACTGGGCAGAGTAGCTTTAGGAGGACCCCTGGTTGGTCCCTTGTTATTTGTGATACTTGCCCTCCTTCACTGCTTTGAACCATCGTTATGTAGATAGCAGAAACACAAACCACAAAAAAAGGACTGCAGTGAACTGCTAATTTGACTGAAGTGTGGAAGATTAACACAATTCATGTGGGTGTATGTGTGAAATAACTGCTAATTACTTTAGATAGGAAACAGGCGGTTTTTACCACCCTGACATACAACTTTCATACAACTGATGGTAACACTAAACTTGGTGTCTGCCAGCCACCCAGCATGGGCCAACATGGTTCCTGGTACTAAGCTTCTATATTGCTAAAAAGTATCCTTCAAAGCTCTTTGCGGTGCTTTGAAGCAGCCTTTTAACCCATCTCAGATCACTGGAGCAAGACACAGAGTCAATTCAGTGGAACGATGACTATGTTGTGTGCATACAGGACAAGACCTTCTCCAGGGTGCTCCTGGAAAGGTGAAGGGAAGAACCTATGTGAAATCCTTTCCAAAAAGGTGGGTTTCCTACATGAGGAAGCCCAAGAAAGATTGAAATAGTGCTTGAACGTGGCTAAATGGAGAGTCATCGTGGATCCCAAAATATTTTGTGGAGCTGTATATAAATTTGAACATTTCCTGTGTTGTTTTGAACATTTCCTGTGTTGTTTTGTGGCAGCACCTGCTGCACTTGGCGAGGTGTTGAGCAGCTGCATAAAAGCCAGTGTTTTTCTCCTACAATATGCGGGTGGTACACCATCCCTCCTGGGCAGAGCAGCTGGGGCTGTTTGATAGTTTATTTGAACAAGATGATGAGTGAGCACAAGACAGAATACGAGAGGATCCAGCATACTTTTGGTGGTGTAATTCGCATATTCCTTTTATTAGAAGTACTTAAACTATGAAGAACTTATGTCTAACTTCCTGTAGTGCCTGGCTTGAGTAATGCTGTTCATCAAAGGAGGTGTGAAATTCATTAGATGAGGGGTCTTCGTTCAGTGAAGGCTTTTCTGATGGAGAGAAACCCTTTGTGAATATTTGCTGTCTCATGACGAGGCATAGGGAAATCCCTAACACAAGAAGCCGTGCCTGGGAGAGGCTTTCCTGAAGTTGCCACATCAGGCTTTTTAGTGTTTGTCACCAAAGCATTGCCAGATGAGGCACAAGGCATGTTGTGCTCCCTGAACTTGTCTGCAGGCACTCACAACCATCTGGATGTACATCTGGGAGAGCTGCCCAGCAAGCAGTCATCTTCTGTTGTCCTCAGTTGATGAACTAGATGAGAGATTTCAGTGGATGGCAAAAGCCCAGAGGGGGAGTCGCGGTTTAGAGATGCAAGTGATCAGGTAACTTTAAATTTCAGGTAATTGTTCCTTCCAAGTAGTGAGAGAGGTGTGTGTGCTGTCTTCTTCTTTCTTCTCCTTGCTTTCTTCTCCTGAGTGACAGCTGTGGAGCATAAGCCTCTGTCAGAGGAGCCAGTTCAGCCAGAAAAACATTTTCCACTTTCGTTTTTCACTAGTAAATACCTACACTAAGGAAACTTCTCAGGTTCAGCCGCAGCCTGAAGCTACTATTTGTACAGTGGGAAGAGAAGCAGAAACTTTAGGGCTAGATGTTTTTAATATTTGTGGCCGTTGCAAAATTTTTAATGCCCTGTATACATGTAAAGAATAAGGATCAGATATAATATGTGTGCATGAACCCCTTTTAAAAGTGAAAATTTTGAGAAAAGCTAGAGTAGAAATGAAGTCTCTGAGTTTATGAAAGGTTTGTTTCCTTACTCCTTCATAAGCACTAGTATGAAAAAAGCAAAGTTCATTATTCTCTTCAAGGATTTCTCTGAAGCTCTCATCACTTGTCCACTGAACACCTCCAGGAGTGCCTTAACAGCATACTAACCCAGCTCATTTGTCATTTGCTCTTTTATTCCCTCCCTAGTGGAGAATGTGTATGAAGTGAGAGGATCTTCAAGAAGTTCTTTTTTTAATGTTTAATTGTTTGTGTGCTTGCATATTCATGTTGCTTACCTGGTATTCAAGAAAAGGAAAGAAGCTCACCTTTCACCTGGACGGTAATGAGGCTCCACATTACCAGAGGGGCATTTTTTTACACACTTCAGCTATCCCCTGACTCCAGCACAGACTAGTCTCCTAAAACGGCTACGAGGATGGTGAGGGGACTGGAGCATCTCCCCTACGAGGAGAGGTTGAGGGAACTGGGCTTGTTCAGCCTGAAGAAGAGAAGGCTGCGAGGGGACCTTATAAATGCCTACAAATATCTGAAGGGTGGGTGTCAGGAGGATGGGGCCAAGCTCTTTTCAGTGGTGCCCAGCGACAGGACAAGGGGCAATGGGCACAAACTGAGGCACAGGAAGTTCCGTCTGAACATGAGGAAGAACTTCTTCCCTCTGAGGGTGACGGAGCCCTGGAACAGGCTGCCCAGGGAGGTTGTGGAGTCTCCTTCTCTGGAGGTATTCAAGACCCACCTGGACAAGGTCCTGTGCAGCCTGCTGTAGGTGACCCTGCTTCGGCAGGGGGGTTGGACTAGATGACCCACAGAGGTCCCTTCCAACCCCTACTATTCTGTGATTCTGTGAAAACAATCTCTCTTGCAGAAATACGTTGTTATGAGAAGTTTTCTCTGCTGTGCAGATGTCCAAAAAATGGCAACAGCATCTGTAAAATAGTTGCTCTCACTTGTGTGAAGCCCTCCATTCTTCCCATCTCCTTTGTACCATAGTTAACACTATATGATGGCCCTTGGTACCTGCTGGTTACTTAATGGTGGCTCAGGTCCTTGTCCCACGGCCTCCCCTTGGTCACTCTTTCATCTTGACATTGCAGCAAATCAGCTGAGCATCCTTCCTCAGCTTGCAGCGAGTGCTTGGACATCCGTCAGGCTCCAAAGGATGGAAAAGTCACCATCACCACCCTTTTTGCTTCCCAGAGCTGTGCAGAGGTTTTGTTTAGGAGAAAGCTAATTTGTCCCCAGCTCTTACACATCTTTGATTTTGCAGAGAAGTGTCAGGTGATGTCCTGCAGCCACCAGACTGGGACATAGCAGCAGCTGCCCCTTCCCTGAGCTTTCCCTCCCCAGGGCTTGGAAAGAGCATTCTCCAAAGCAGCAGCTCCTGCCTGCCCCAAATAGCACAAGAGGCAGGAAATTAAGAGAAATCAAATTCCAGGAACTGCCTACTAGATCCCTGAAGCCAGAGAGCAGAGGGAGCCATCACCAGAACTGAAGCCACAGAACATTTTTTTGAGTCCCCTTGAAAGAGAAAAATGTAAATGTGCAGGTGAAGATTTGGGATGCTATAGCCTGTACTAGGTATGTTGCAACAGCTCTAAAGGTGACCTCAGGATACTACCTTCCCCTGGAGGGGAAGACACTGCTGATAACTACTGTTAACTTGCAAGTGTGACCATCAGGGTGCAGTTTTTGCTGGTATGCTACAGGTGTAACCCTGTTTCCATTTGAGTCAGAGCACAGTTGCTCTGTTACTGAGCTTGGATTTGGGCAAGGACCACCAGCAGAGTCTGTGTGCATCAGGTGTGGGCATGGGACTGCAGAAAGTAGCAAGTGTCTGTGATCATCGTGTCTCCGGATGCTTTCATGCTGAATGACTCTTCTGCCTGAGAACAGCACCTGGATGAAAAACTGCCGGAAGAAAATGAACGCAGCCACATTTCTGACACAGTCTGAACTGGCAGAATAGGTCTGTGCTGGGCTGGAGCTCTGCATCAGGTTCATGGAGTTTTTCTGTGGTTGTTCTGAGAGCCCTGAAGCCTCAGACACTCCGCCACCTAAGTACAACCTCACTGATGGTTGTGCTGGTTGCTTGCCTTTCTGCTGCTGTTGGCGCTGGTAGGATCTCTCTTCCACCTGCCTACCTGTTCTCACAAAATTTTTAGGAACTTTAAAGAAACACTCCTCTGTGAAAAGTAGTTGAAATGACACTGTGAATTCCTGAGCTTTTGCTGTAATTCAAAAAATTACAGTGCAGTTCAAACAATTCAAAACAAACTGTGTCATTCAAACAATTACACAGAGAAAATGGTTGTATAAGCATAATTTCTTGTGGATACAAACCAACAAACCACTGTTTTGCGGTGGGCAAATCTCATTTTTGCCTTGGCTTCTGTATTTCTGAAAAGGGAGCCGTGACATTGTTCATGGTGACACTGCCCAGCATGCCCAGAACAGTTGTGTGTTGCTGCAGGGTTGCTGCTACAATACAGAAATTGATGGGTCCTCCGTCCAGGGAGGGTGATTCTCCTCAGAGACAGATCCCCAAAATGCAGATCCCCAAAGCCTATGGTCTGCATTGTTTTCCAGGGGGAGTGGAAGGAGCACTTCTCAGGTGTGAGGCTTCTCTGTAGGTCTGAGGATCCTGTGATGGTCTGCATCACTGGGGAAAAGCACAAAAGCTCGGCGGACATCGCAGGAGCCTCATTCTTCCTGCATTACTTGCATATGTCCAAGGCGGTTAGGTATTAGTGTAAACATTAAGTTTAACAGCAAGATATCTGACCTTTAAACCGACCTTTTATTTTCAGCAGACTTTTTTACCCACTGGACCTAATAGGCAAGATGACAGTTGTTCTTTTTCCTGCTGAGCAGTCCAAGCTGTCATGGATGGCTCAGGACCTGCTGTTGGCCCCTGCTTTGGCAGCTAAGCTCCTAGTTATCTGTGGAGCTGGTGTTGGTGCAAGCCAGAGGAGGACCTGGGCCTATAGGAACTTCCCCTCCTGTCTCTGGTGCGGTGATGTAGGGCAGACGAATTCCAGCCTCATCCCTGCACCGACCAGCTTAATCTAAGCCTGTAACGAGAAACTAGTGATGCTGGGTTTTTCCATAGTGGTCAGAAACGAAACCAGCCCTGCAAGGGGATTTCTTGTAAAAGACCTCTGCACTCTCAATTCAGGTTTCATTTCTTCTTTCAACAATAAATCCTGCGGATACTTGCAGGAAGTTTCAAGGCTGCTCTCTAGTGGCTACCACTGTCAGCATGCTTTTTGGAGGAGGATCTGGGGTTTTCATGTGTCTCAGCAACAGGTAGTTTCAAGAAAATCTGCATAATCCTTCTGGTTACTTCACTTATTTGTAAGGATTTTGGGACAGGTTTTTTCCTCCTTTTTTTCTTTCCCGTCCATTGAACTGTCTTACTTCAAAGACCCACCGTGCCATGGGAAAGGGAAGCTGAATTTAGGTCAGCATTGCTTTCTGCTGTCATAGCTGAGGACCCCTGCACCATACTCCCATGCCCACCACCTGCCACCATCATCATCATTCCTACCACCAGGACGGCGTAGGTGGCTTATCCCGGGATCAGTGCCTGGTGATGAGAAACACAGGCTGTCGTCCCCAGAGGAGCATGGGTTGTCCACCCCCTGAGCTCTCCCGCAGCTCATAGCAGTGGTCTCCTTGCTCTGGCCTGCCTTTTACCCAGCTCTTCAGCTGAGGTCACTGCCTGAAACAGGCTCCCCTGGGTGAAACTGGCTCAGTCAGAGAGCAGCCTGACTTCTTGCCAACTTTCCTCGCACCAGCAGACTACAGGGCACGGTCTGAGTGAGGGGTGTGTGGAACGGAGACCCCATCCTGCTCTGCAGCAGGTCTCCCTCTAAGAACACCCTCTGCGACTTGCAGGAGACAGCTGCAGTGAAGAGTAGCACCAGGGACCAACCCAAAGACACTCACGCTTACAAAGCAGATAACAAACACTGGAAGAAGATAAAAAGCCAGCAGCAAGATTCCTTCTTTGGACATCTGGCACATGGTCCCCAGCGTACAACGATGGCATCCTGTGCATTGTGTAATCCCAGCCAGAAAAAAAAATCATATTGCAGTTTTCCAGAATTTTACCAACATGTCCAGATCACTGAAATGTGTAGTGTAAGAGGGAACGAGGTAATTCAGCCAGATACTACTGTAAATAATAGTAGTGCATTAAATTTGCATTGTATCATTTGGTAATTCTTCTAGGCTTTGTGGAAAGATGTTGTAGTGTTTTCATGCAGTGTTTTTCAGGAAGAGGGAGAATGTTTTAAAACCCCATGACCATTGTGATTTACCAGGTTGTTTCATAAGCTTAATTCCAAACTCTTTCTTCATTCAAACCCTGCTGAAAATGCTTCTCCAACTGTTGTCTTTTGGAAACGACTTGTGAGTCCTTTAGCTTAGAAAGGATTGTTCCTTTTCATGTTGTTGCAGGAAAGATAGAGAAGATCAAGCCTCCTCCATCCCCCACCACAGAAGGCCCCGTCTTGCAATCTGACCCGCCGCCTGAGGAGCCTGCGGGAGCCCAGCGACCCAAGAATCTGATGCAGACCCTCATGGAGGATTACGAAACACACAAAACTAAGAGACGAGAAAGGATGGACGACAGCAGTGTGAGTGCACTTCCCCTTTTCACTTTTTGCTCTGCGATAGAGACCGTGACTTGCAAGAACCAACGTTCAGACAACAAAAATATTTATTTCCCAAGAATCTGCTCAGAACACCTTGCAAGTGTGTAAGGATTTTAACGCATTGTAAGGGCCAGTGTGTTTGAAATGGAAGGATGAGGGACAGTGGAGAGGGAGTGTCACTGCACATATCAAATGCAACTTTTATTAAGTTTCTCTTTAATTAGTTGAGTTGATTAATAATAAGGGCAGTGGGTAGCAGCTCTGAAATTAACGGACTCTGTTAATTCACACATCCCCAAGACCCTCCAGTGGGTTGTTGTAGTGGCTCTTTGAACTTTGTGGATCAAGCATGTATTCATGCCTGTGTTCACAGACTCCCAAAGTCCCATCCCAGTGTGCTTAGGATTCAGTGTAACCAAGTGGATAACTTCCATAGAAACCAACCCTTGCAGAATAGGATTGGGAATGTCTCAGAAATGAACTTGGATCCTTCCACAGGCAGCGTGCTGTTTCCTCCTGGATTTTTTGTCTTTCTTCCACACAAACAGAAAACCGGCCAGAATTTCAGTTTGTGAAATGAGTACCTGCTTTTCAGTCCTTACTGTAGCAGAGTTTAACCCAATTAAGCTGTTCTTTACTGGAGGCGCTAATAAGAAGAGCTATGAATCTCATAGCTGGAAGTACCAATATTCAGGTGCAGCCATTATACAACCTGATTCCCAACAGAGCATGAGGTGTTTCTTTTCAGACTCAGTCTTATTGTGGGCACTGAGTGCAAAAGGTAGTGAGATAAAAGTGCCATATAAAAATGCTTAAATGGAGATGGTTGTTGTTATGTGTTTGCTGAAGCAGCCGCAGTCCTCCAGGCATTTCCCAGAGGTGTCAGAACAATGACCCCGGCACCAAGGAGCTTCATGCTCCAGACAGACTGCTTTCTATAACGTTCATTAAAGGTAGAGTCTCATTAGGTGTATAGAAGTAAGTGAAGATTTGTAACATGAGTACTGTACTAGTCTGGCAGCTTTTAACCATCACTGATGAATATTGCACAGTAGAAGAAGATACTTAAAATCAAAAGGAATGCAATATGGAGGGGTCCCGTTGCATTTCTGCTGGTTAATTAAAACAGAGTAGGAGAACTGACTCAAAATGTTAAGCAGATGAATTTCCAGTGCACACCAGAAGCTTTCTGGTCCCTTCTTCTACTGAAGCTGTTGAAAAACACAATCTCATTGTCCATCAGGCTCCAGCTGCCACGGGGAAGACAGCTGCACACAGGAGTGTGCATTGTTCTGGCAGCAACATCTTGAGGCCACGTCTTGGGAAGGAGCTGCTCTCTGGTTCCCCCTCCCTCCCCACAGCACCCGGTGAAGTGGGGTGGCTCCACCTGCTCTGGTGGGTGCTGTCTTCTGGCATCTTCCCAGAGGGTCTCTTTCCCTGAAGGGTGCTCAGAGGCTTGCAGGAGACTTGCCATACCCTCACGCCCTTTGCAGAGGTCAGGAGGAACTCTAAAAAACCAGAGGGGCATAAAACTCCTGTGCAATCCAGAACCGGTCCTCGGGAGTCCTGCAGTGAGCATCTGTCAGTCTGGTGGCTCGAAACCTCGGCACGGCTGCTGTGCTAACGAGGTGGCACTCAACTGGTACTCACCCTGCGCTTTTCCTCCACCCCCGTGAAGAGTGAAGGTGACTTGCCCGGCCCACAAAGCAGTGGCTTGTGGCTGAAATGTTCTCCCATAGCTGTGATGGTCACAGGCCAGTTGTCGTGCATGTCATAGCACAGAGAAGACATGGAAGATGTCACTGGACCTAACTCCCCCTGCTCCGTCACCTGAGTGCACCTTCTCAGGTGCTTGCCAGAGCTGCACATGCATCCCCTAGAAAGCAGGCTGGCCACGATAGCATGGTCTCGTCCGCAGTTCAAAGTGCGCCCTGAAGTCCTGACTGCAGCGCTGGTCAGGGCGGTGTCTGAGCAGAGAGGTGTGTGCTGGGTGCCAGCTCGGCTTGCCCGCTGCGGCTGAAGCTGCCCAGGCACTGACCGCCCGCAGAAGCACTGCGGGAGCAGTGGTGCCCGTCAGGCAGCTTGTGGGATGGATCCTTTCCTGGGACGAATTGTCAAGACTGCGGTGAATTTACAGAGCCCCAGTGCACACCGAAGTCCTGCAGTGCTGCCGTTTGTTGTCATTCTCCTCTTCTCTTTGCCCGTTGCACACATCCAAACATGATTCGCATTCTTGCTGCTGCCTAACTAAAATCCTGTTAGAGGGCAGTGTCCTGCAGAGCCGAGGGAGAGCTTCCTTGGACCAGCGGGAGTGTTCTGCTTCTCTTCCCTGCCTTTTTCCGCTCTCCTTTTGCAAACAACTCTCAGCGTTGACAGGGGAAAGACAATTCAAATAAGAAGTGCTGCACTTGTACCACTGTTAATTTGAGCCAACAGTTTACGTGCCAGGCTAAGCAGTAATTATTTAAACAACAAATAGCTTTGATTTGTCAGCAGAAGACATTTGTCCCTGTGCTCAGGAAAAAGATTTCTGTAACTAACGAAACATAAGAGCATATCACCAGCCTTTTCTTAAAAAATATATGAAATACAGTGAGGGAACGAGCATAACTGACAATCAGACAGGCAGCTGCCACTTGGGGCATGAAGTCCTGAGAGCTGAACATTGTTCAGCATTGCCGTTTGTGAGTGAGGGAAACCAGAGGCTTCTTCGGGTACTGGGAGCAGTCGGGGTGCTGCGGCACCCAAGGCTGAACACAGCCCATGCTGCTGCAGGGGCAGAGAGCAGCGGCCATGGTCTCCTAAATGGGATTGCAGAGAATGGGAGGTCCATGGAAACTCCTCCTCATACACTGAGCACACCGGCAGTGCTGACGTGTAGAGCTTCAGTTTCTCGCTGCACAAGACACACCAAAAGGCAGGGGGGTGGTTTCAGTAGGACATCTACCCTGCCTCTCCTTTCAACATCACTGCCTCCCGTTTTATCTGTTTTGTGTCTGGCTTCAGTGGCTACAACGTGGCTGCTCTGGCCGGGGCTTGCAGGTTTTGCCTTTCAGAGACAGAGGGCAAATCAAGGGCATCTTGGAAGAATTTCACTGCTCCGACAAGGGGGCAGTTTCTTCCAAAGAGGATGTGCTACAGCAGAGGTTTCAACAGAGAGAAAAAGACAAAAAGCAGCAGCAAGAAAACAGGTCAAGCACTGATGGTAAACAAGACGGAGACTGGCCAAGCAATGTCATTAAAAAAACAGCAAATTGACTAATCTCTTTTTTTTTACATGACACCAAGTTGCTTGAAATCCCATACTCTGGGACGTGCCAGTTCTTGCAGTTTCTTTATTTTGTTCTTGTTTCCTGGTTGTAACATGCTTGTTCAATGTACTAATGCTGGTCTTTTCCCTTCCTACCAGTACACCTGTAAATTACTGTCTAGCAAGGTTACTTCTGAGGTACTCTTCAACTGCTTATTTATTTTTGCTTCCTCTTGCATGGTGATTCTAAGTGCATGTTGCTGCAGTTTGCATTTTCATGCTGTGTGCCAGTGCTGTTCCATATCAAAACCAGGATGCAAATGTGTGTGGGGGATATTCATTCTTATCTCTCATCAACAAATATTTGTGTGACTGATTTTCTAACCCTTGGATTCTAGTTACAATTTCTGCAGTTGGAGGGGTTGTAATTAAGGGATGGGAGCTGTTGCCCAGGACTGGAGCAATCCTGAGGCACAAAATAAGAACTTCTCCTTAATCCCTGTTACCATTTAGATAGCAAAGCTAAATATGCAGTCTAAGCATCCTCAGATGCTGAGTGAAACTGCTGTGGCTTTCCTTTGTCTCCAATTATAGTGTGTTTAGCACTGTCAAAATCTGTAGCATTTTTTTAAAGAATCCACACACCAACCTTTCATCTGTGGAAGAAGATCAGATCCAAGCGCACGGCCTCGGCCTGGTGAATGTTGTGAACCTGTCCTTGTCCCTGTGTGTTGTGATGTGATGACTGATCACGGTCCCACAACTTAGTACCAGTGTTGGTCTCAGAGTAGAAGAAACCCAGACCTGCTAAAGAAAGGGTATTTACAGTGCCATTTGGTATGTTAGCAAGGCAATGGCTTACACAGTCCTTGTCCCTACAAAGCTGGACTCTGCCAAATGCAACTATTGTAAGAGCTGGGAGTTGATACAAACTACACTTTTGCAATGTTTGTTAGGAACAAGGTGCTCAATAATGTGGGCGTTTCAGTTGCCTGTAATTTTCTGTGCAGACTTATGTGTAAATCTGGACTTCTCTTAAGAGACGCACGCAGATTGTGGTAATGACTGGCATTCATACATCCAGCATCAGCATTTTTTTATGAACATGCACTGTTCACTGTTTCCCTATTCCATAATGTATTTGACTACATCAGCTACCTCAAGACAGGTATATGAACACTTTCTGTCCTGGAGAGTAAAGCGAAGTCAAGTCTATGCTATTTCCTATCCATTAAAAAATTTAGTGTGTGTTTTATCTCACTGGTACAAGCCAGTGACTGATCTTTGTGTAGAGCATTTATAGAGTGTTAATCAGTATAAAAGCAGTAGACTTTCAGAGATTGGGTTTTAAACACAGCTTGGGCCTCTTCTCCCCCATAATACCTGCACAATAATCTGAGTTACAATTTATGAACAGTCAGTAATGACCAGAGCGTTTGGTGTTGTGTAAGAGGCAGAAGCTCAGGTGTGGATTTTACATGCCCAGCCCCTGGCCTTCTACTGGGAAGGGTTGTGTGCCTGCCTTGTAAAAGGATAGTGATGCAAGGAGTAATGAGCTGGAAACGAATGTGCGTGGATGGTAAAGGGGTTAGAGATGAAAAAGGCTGTAGGACGCTGCGATTCTGTATGCAGGTATGCCACCTGGCTAATCCCCTGTGTTAAGCCTCAGACTGAAGGAACCGCTTGGTTCTCGCTGGACATGTTTAGCAGAAGCTGGGCAGTTGTTTCAGGAGGACAGCAAGGCTCAAGGCACGATGCCCCCCTACTCTCTGCTGACCCTAGAGCTGAGCTGTGGCTCCGGACCCCTACCGGAGCCCTCCGCAATCCACTGTGGTGCAGGCAGCTGGCTCAGTTTTAACCGTCGTCAGCAGCGCTGGAGCTGACCCGTCTGTGCTTGCACGGGCTGGGAACCGGGGCTTGCATGCAGTGAGCCTGGCAGCTCGGCAGCAAACCCCCAGCAAGGTAGAGTAGCTGCTGAAGTTAAGCCATGTGCAGCAAACCACAGCCTGCTTCTTTACGTTGATGTGGTTTTACCACTTCCAAATTCCAGCAACCTGTGTTGAATGCACATCCGTCTGCTGTTTCAGACTACAGATAACTACATGCCTGCACATATATAGGTTGTTTTTATCCTCAAAATCTTCTGCTTTTGTCCTTACAACTATACATATCTTCAAATTTATGGGACATTAGCCTGAGTTTGCTTAATATCAATCATTGTGTAGGAGATACTGCAGTAAGGTGACATTTATGCAGTACTAAAGGCTACTGCTGAAAATTTGTGATTTACTAAACAGAAACCCAACATATTAGATTTGATGGCAGAGAGTGCACAGTTTGTGTTTTAATATTGACCAGTAGCAGTATTATACTGTTACTGTCTTGCTTCAGGTAGACACATTTTTGTTTCAGATACCCAGCTCTTCACTCTGCTCACTAGAGTCTGGTGTGCTCAGGGAACAGCAAAAAGTAGGTACAGTAAAGAAAATACCATCATACTGGAGACATAGATGGTTTTTGTTCCTCAGTAGTTCTAGTTCTGTGTTAAAGCACTTGGTTTATTGTTCCTGAGAGGGAACGCTCACGTCTGTGAGAGCAGGCAGCCTGGTCCCTGCCTTTGCTCTGCTGGCTCCTTGTGCACAATGTGTTCCAAGGAGGCGTCTTGTGCAGTGACTTTCCTGCGTGGTACTGGTAGATTTTAGATGCCCAGACCTTTGTATTTTCTGCTTTTGTTGCTTTTAGTTCTTCCAAATGGGAAGAATTAATAAAACATTAAGACCCAGAAAAATAATTAATCTTCTACATCAGTTTTGCTGCTACTGTTCAGTAAAAAATAGCCTGTACTGTATAGTAGCCACTTTCATTCAGTGGTGGGGATAAATATACTTTGGACTAAGGCATATCGGTATTTTGCTTTTTCTTCTCTTGTTGCCAGTAAGAGAGCAATTATTGTTACATCTGTTGGAGGGAAGCTCAGGACAGGTTAGTCTCCATCTGTAGGATGGAGAAATAAATTAATGTTACACTTGACAGTGATAGCTGTTTCAATTTTTTTTTCTTTTTTCTTGAAATCCTCAAAAATAAAAGAAATCTGTCAGGAAAGAGCCCTCTGCAATTCTTAGTAAGACCCCAGAGCTGCAATCACAAGATCCACAAAACAATATTTTGCAAAGTGGGTGGAGAAGAACAGTTTTTGCAGCCCTGTGTATCTTGGTACATTTGTCTTTCCCTCACACCTACCCCTGCTCTCCAAATTCTTCCTCTTCTAGTGCAGCTAGTAGTCAAATCGCCTCTCCCAAAGAAGACATATCACATTTTCTTCACTGACGTGGCCTTACCGTTAGGACATAGCCAGCTCAGTTCTTCAGCCTAAGCTTGAGTGAACTGTCTGCTTCATGGTCTTTCTGATTTTTGGTATATGCCTTCTGTGTACAGTTATGTGCTTGGCTGCCTTAGGACACCCTGACCACCCAAGCTTGGCCCTGCCTGGGTTGCCGTGCCTGCACCCGCTGAGCTGATGTGGAGCATCATCAGGGAGGACACTTTAGAAAGCATTGAGGTAGCATTTTGTAACATCGCCAAAATGCGGCGTGTTACAGACCCCTCAAAACGGCCACAACAACAAAAGCAAAAGACTTTCCTGCCTTCGACTTGCAGTGGAGAGCCTCTTGGCACTGGACTTGTGATGGGTCTGCAGACCGCCCTGCTATCTGCCAAGAATATTTTAAAATGGAGATCATTTGCTATTTTAAGCAAGCAGCTTCCTGGGTTGTGAATTCAGTGCTCCATTGAGGAGTCCCGATTCTCCACTCAGTCATTCGAGTTGCATGCTATAATTACCCCATTGTTTCCTCTAGCGGGTGTAAAACTGACACAGCCTAGTGAAAATGGGTGTTATTTTAGGTCAAACACTCTTTTCAGTAGATTAGAAGAATAATTCTGGAGTAACTATTCAAAAGGACCTTTAACTTATTAGTATCCGCTCTAGTATTTAGAGGGCTTGTTTATTAGTACTAAGCCAGACACCAGTACTTGTTTTGCTGCAAAGGCTGAGACCACATTCAGTGCTCTCACGGTACCTCTGACATAACTCTCGAAACAGTTTTGCTTGGAGCAACCAGCAACGTTTGAAGAAGTAGACAAGCTTCTGGGCACGTTTGGAGACAGGTGATAAATGGAAGAAACTTGGCTGCCATTTTTCAAGACAAAGATCAGCTGACTGATCCAAAGCAGAAATCTTCAAAGTTTGAGGGTCCTGACTGTTGCAAGCCGTCACAAGAGACCATCACAACGTTGTGATTTACAGCAAGGAAGATAGTGACTGCAAACTGCTGTAAATTATGTGAAATCAATTTTATATTCGGTTGGCATGAATCTACAGGCCAAATTCAGCAGACCTTAAATATACCGCTACTCTGTGACAGTGGCAGTTTTGGTTTGAAATTTATACTGAATTAGCTGGTTTTTTCAAGTAAATTTTAATATCCTGTGGGAAGAACAGTAATTTTATGTGTTTTGTACAATCGTTATCCCATACTGGTCTTAATAGTCTCCTGTCTAGCAGTATTTGCCTGTTACCATCTAAAAAAAAAAACCCACTGGTTTTTTTTCTGCTTCATTGCTAACTCTGGAGAAGCCACTGCCTTTTCTTATTCTGAGAAGATAATAAGATGATACCCTGACACCCAGTCCCCACTTTTGCCTTTCCATTGTTTTGTTTGGTTGTCTTTACTTGGTTTGGGCACTCAGAATCGCAAACCACAGGTCGTCATCCCTGCAGCACGAGTAGCTCCAGCACGCTGCTTAAAGGCTGATGTCTCAGAAGGATTTTTTTTTTACTGATTTCAGGGTGGGGTTTTTTGATGAATTGTTAGGTTTGTGAGCACATTTGCCATCTACTGGGTGAGACAGAAACTGCTCAGCCCTGCTGCCCCATTACAGTGGTTGCTCTGCAAAAAGAGGAAGCATGATTTTGGGGAAAATTTTGCCAAAAAATCCCTCCAGTGGACCTGGACTGGCTTTGTAGCCCTTGTAGCCCTTAGTACCAGGAAGCAGACGGATCTTTATCTCAAAATTGTCTCTGTTGGCTGGATTTTGCCTTTAGTTCTTTGGCTTGTTCATAGCCTTACTCACAAAAAAACTAGGATGGCAAAGAAATAGTAAAGCTGGCCAAACTCCATCCTACCTTCAGCTCCTGAATGGAGGTCTGGGTCTTAGCATAAAATGCAGAAGTTGTGGCCTGTAGTTTCAGCTGATAGTTCACAGTTGATTTCCCAATGTTGCCTGTACAGGAGCCCCTAGTACTTGTGTACTTTTCCAACCACAGCTTGTCACAAGCTGAAAGAACAGTTTCTTTAGTCTTCAAATATTTATTTTTATTCCAGCCAAGACTGAAGTCCTCACTGCATCTGACTTTCTATGCAGAAGAATAAAATACATCGTCCTTTCTCAAAAGGCCAGCTACTCTGCTGCAGTCAAGGAACGTGTGGAGCAGCTTGCAGGAAGCATTAGGGACCAGCGATGGCAGGCATTGTTTCAGTGAACAGTCATGTATTTGTTGGGGTGTTTTTTTTACAATTATTTTAAATATATTTAAAATATTTCAGAAGTTTACTTCTCATGGGCAGGGCTGGTTTAAAACACATTGAGGGCAGTGGACGTTGGCAGCTTTGTTGTTTGGTCATGGAACTGTTATTCAGTGTTGGTCAGAAAATAACATTGCTATGTGCTTCTGTAAGAAGGCCCCGGACCCCTTCATGTCTCACTCTGCTGGGAGGAAAACACCCACTGCCATGCATTATTTGCCGAGGAGCATGTCAGATGCACGTCACAATAACAGCTTCTGGTTTCGTCTGTTGTCGGTTTTTTTAACCTTGTTAAAACATGTAGTAAAACTGTTTCTTAGTTTTTTAGTTAATTGTTTTTGTGTGTGCATGTGTATGTGTGTATGAAAAATACGTCAAGTATCTGGGTCCATCTCGTACCAGACTCTGCAGGCTGTGCAGGTCATTCTTGCCTAAACCTCCCTTCCCATGTGCGTGGAGTGATTATTCACTCCAAGAGCACTTTGATCACAGTGTGTCGACTTTCCCATTGGTGTAGCTGGAAGCCAAAGACCAGGAGAAGAAGATACCGGGAGGGCTGCCGAGTTCTGCCTGCGGGGATGACGTGCTGAAATGAGCAGCAGACCACTTTCCAGGCTGCACATGCAGCTCTACAGCAGCCTTGGGTGGTTGCTGGCTCCTGGTCCTGAAGATGTGCAGCTGCCTCTGGGGAGAGGCCCAAGACCGTGTCCACTGTCTTCCCCAGGCAGGGACGGGGCAATGTGCAGCTGGGCTGGTGAGGGGCAGCTGGGGCTGCCCAAGGAGGTGGTGGTGTCACCATCCCTTGGAAGGTGTTCACAATAACGTGTAGATGTGGCACTTCAGGACATGGTTTAGCAGGCATGGCTGTGTTGTGTTGATGGTTGCACTTGGTGATCTTAGAGGTCTTTTCCAACCTTAATGATTCTATGGTTCTATGAAGTGAGCTGGATGCTGCCAGACCACACTTACCCCTTCTGTCCTCCCGTGATGTGGCTTTGCTCTTGTGTGCCATCCCTCTCACCTTCACATCAGCAAGTGCTTCATCGCATGAGTGCTCCTGGTTTGCTTGAGGTGCGGCACTGGGAGCCCTGCGGGAAGGGCTGGCCCGGCTGGTCCCTGCGCGCCCGGCCAGGGCACCTGGCACAGGGTCTGTGGGCAGCTGAGTGATGTTCTGTGTTTTCCCCTTCTCTCCTGACCAGGTCCTTGAGGCGACCAGGGTGAACCGCAGAAAGAGTGCTCTGGCGCTGCGTTGGGAAGCCGGCATTTATGCCAACCGGGAGGAGGACGAATAACCACGCTGCAGTGTGAAGACAGCAACCAGGCATGCTGAAACCAAAAAGAGAGAAAGGAAGAAAAAAAGAACAAAAAGCCACAAAAAACACCACGAAAGCAGCAGCTTTTTTATTTTAGTCCAATATTTATTATATACACAACAAACTCAGTGATGCACATAGACACAGAAAGGATCCAACTCCTGGCAATCCTATAACAACAGGAAAAAACCCATCTGGAAAATACTCCCTTCTCCGTCCCTCCGTCACCCCTCTAAAATAATGCAATGAGGAGGGTGCAAGGGGTGGGAGCCCTTGGGGGGGAACAAGGGGCGGTTGTCCCCGTAGACCGGAGAGGCTGCAGGCATGGGGTGGGAGGTCGGCGTGGAGGAGCCTGCAGCCAGGGCTCACACTCGTGCTTCCCACTGGCTGAGTTGACAGCCCTGCCTTGCCCCTGTCATCACTGTCCCCCCAGCAGCTCCCGTTGGACCCTCCTGCAGTTCCTTCGCCTCCCACAGCCACCGCACCAAGACCATCAACGTTCCTTTGGCGTACTCTGTCCAGCCACAAAACACAACAATATTGCCCTCTGTTGCTGTTTGTTTGAGGGGACTGAAGGGTTGGTTTGGGATTGGGGTGGATTTTTTTAGGGTGGTGGGTTCTGCTCCCCTTTCTAGTAATTGATTTGTTTAAAAGGAAAAAAAAAACCACCAAACAGGGAGGCAGTTACTGCAAATGTACAATCCAGTAGACTCAGAAAAACAGTCCTTGTGTTGCAAACACAAGCCATCACAATTTAGGAGTGGAATAGATGGGGATGAGAGCTAAGCCAAATGGATTACCTTAGCTTTAGGATCCTTTATGCTTGCAATATCACCTGAGCTCCAGGTTCTCAGAGCATATTTACATAACAAAGTTTCTAAATAGAAAATCTGTATTTAGCGGATGACAACTATTTTTTGATGGTGGGGAGGGAAATGAATGGCATATGTGTAAAACCTATGAAGATGGGTAATTTGATGTAGAAAGGTAGTGGGAAAGGGATACAAATAAAGGACATTTAGTTTTTAAATGAGGCAATAATTGAACTAAGCCAGACTCTGGCCTACAAAGAGGTATGAAATAAAGAAGAAAGATAGTTACGTCTTCAACTATATTTATACAACATAAAAAGCCTTTGAAGTAGAGTGCTTTGTGGAAGTCTTCACGTTTCCAGGCAACAAAAATGCTAAAGGGCATAATGAGTTGGAAGGAGCGAGCAAGGAGGAGCAGACAAGGGAAGAAAACATTATTTTTACCATTCAGTCAGTGTTTTCAGTGCTACGAGCAAACCATAGAGCCTTTAGTTACTCCTTAGGCTTGGGATCAGCAGTGAAGGATTAGTGTGGATCTGTGTGTGCGTGTGGGGATGCGTGTGGGTGCGTGTGTGCACGTGTGTGTGCAGGCATGTGCGTGAGGCTGACATACCAGAAAGTGTATGGCAGCACGTGTTCTGGTTATTTTCTCCAAAGCTGTTTATCAGCTATAGGGTTGAGTGCTAATTTCTTTTTTTTCTTCTGAAAGGGGATATAAAAACAAGGCACTGAGTTAATGCAGTATTTGTGATATTAAAATTTGACCCAACATAGTATCTGCATGAGTCACAATTGCAAAGTATTGACCAGTTTTGTAAGCTGACAATTAGGAAAAGAAATGTGGTATTTATTCTTGTGCTTTGTATTTGTATGTAGTATAGAGGCTGCGGGTTTACTCCTTCTTTTCACGCAAGCAATACAATAGGAAAATTTTACAACTGGGAACCATAATTTCTGGACTAGAAACCAACAAGTTTGGGATGAGACAGAAAAAAAGACACTGAGCTTTTTTCTATATAAAACAGTCTGTCTTTTTTATAAACAAACAATTATTATTTTGACATCTTTTTAAAAAATCATCAGTCAGGATACTGGTCCTCTCCCTTAAGCCTTTCCTTGGTTTCATGACCTGCTGTGCTGTGTTTTCCTGAAACAGTGAGCTCATTTAAAATGAGTACCAATACTGTGAACATACTTCTGGTGCTTTTCTTAAACAAACACAGAGCTTGCAACCAAATGATTCCCCACCACCACTTCAGATCCTCCAGCATGTGAGTTCTATCCATGGACACTATCATATTGAGGCCTGTTTTCAGGGAACTGTAGCAAATAACAATTACATATACCTGTTAGTTCTGTGAATTGCCTCCCTAAGTGCTATTGAACAGAAGAAAACCCTGCTGAACTGAGTGTTCACTGTGATAAGGGCAGCGAGTTTATCTCAAGGATGCTCTCCAAACCCAGGTGCATGGGGAGGCACCGTGCCTATGAAGGAATTACGTACCTAATGAAGTGGACCCGTTGTTCAGACGTGGCAATTGGCAGTCAACTGCGATTGACGACTGTGATCGGGTCGTTGCCGTACAACTGTAGGAAAAGCAACGCCACCAATGCAGCACTCTGCTGAGGCCAGACGTCGTGTACCTGCGTCCCTGAGCTCTGCGCATCTGCACCGAGAGGACTGTTGGCTCCCTCCACCCTTGGGGAGACCGTAAGGGAGGCTGGGAGAAGGGGGCTTCCTGAGCAGAGGAGACGGCCCCTGGACTTACGGTGAGGTGGTCTTGCACCAAACGATGGTCCCAAACAGAGTTCTGCCCCAATATTTGCACCCTGAAACCGGGGCAGCCTTGAGTTGCCTTCCCAGGAACCTGCATCCTTATTTTCTTTAGCCTGGAGGCCTGTTTTTACCTCCTGCTCTCTGACTGGAAGCCAGTGACATTGATCACCCATCACAAGACATCTCTTCATGCTTTGCCACATCCTCCCCTACCGCCACAATCACCCCTCAGTCTTTGAAGTGAAAATGAAATTGTTCCCCCAGAAAGGGGATGTGGTGGTGGGGAGAGGCCAGGCAGGAGTCCTCTGCGCTCGAAGCATTCGCTTTCAGCCCCTGCGACAAAAGTATTTGCATGTATCAATCCAGGACAGTCAAACTTTCCACCCAGCAGAGTTTTTCTCTTCCAGAAATTATGGACACTCGTAGTCAGCAGCACACATGCAGTGCTGTGGTAACACGGGTGCGATGCAGTTTAATTGCCTCTGTTATTTCATTTGCATGCTACCAAGCTTAGGTGTTTATAAGTATACGCCAGTAATACATATCTATCTATATATAACTATATCAAATGCAACAAAAGAGCACTATTGCAGAGTTAACTGTCTCCACAAAAGAAACGCTCAGATCCTTTCCCGTGGCAAAGACTGGTTTTAATGAAACTGTGTACTGAGAAAATAGTTAAGCATTAGCATTTGTGATTATAATCAGTTTGGGATTACAGTGCAGGTTTTCTGAACAATTTGTTTTAAAAGCTGCCGGTTTGGGCTTCCTCTTGCTCCGTACTGACATTATCTGAAGGAAAATACAGTAGCATTGACGTGTTTGGCAAACAACAGGCAGCATCCTTGTCATGACTTACCAACCAGTTTCAACGATACCTGGCTTTCTGTATGTTAACCACTTAAATGTTATCCTGCTTCTGTTTTATAGTGACTGTGAGGCCTACAATGCAAGTATATAATTATTTTCTCATTAAAACAGAAACCTGTGTTGTGTTTCTATAAAGCTGCCTGTTTCTTCACGCTCTTGTGGGAAGGTGTACCCCGCAAGCAGCACACGGCTGGCGGAGAGTGGCTTGTCTCCCACCTCCCCAGGCAGTCGGTCTCCCCCCACTTGACTCTGCTTCTGTTTGTTGAGAGGCAAGAGAAATCTCTTTTTCTCCACTCGGTTGTGTCACCTGCTGATGCCAGAGCACTCCTTCTAGACCTCTCCTTTGGGTTTTGTGAGAATTAAAAGCGGAAACTGGACATTTGGGGGGGAGCATTTAGACATTGCAAAACTGATGCAGTGATGCCAGTGGGTGGCAGCAGCTCAGGAATTTTTGCAATGCGTTCTGCTCTTACCAGCTGTTGGTAGTTGTTTAATAACACCCACTTAGGACATATAAAATCCCTGTAACCCCATTGCATAGCCAAAATGGCATACACTAAGCTTTAGACTATTTTTACAAAGTAGTTAAGGATTATTAATATGCCATTTTATTCATCATTTCTGGCGTAGTCCTGTGTAAGGTTAAGGACCATAACAGAGCCAGTTTATCCCATGTATTTATCCCATATAATTATCCCACTACTTATCCCATATAAGTAGTTAAGGAGTATAAAAGAGCCATTTTATCCATCATTTCTGGCATAGTCCCATATAAGGTGAGGGTATTGCACATCTAGTAGTTGTAGGTGGCTTTAAGAGTCCTCAGCACAATGGGAAAGCAAATGGAGAGGCAAAGTCTATCCTCCACAGAGGCAGGTTTGGTTAAACTGCTTTAAAAGGACGAAGAACATTCTACACAGTGTTTTGAGTTGAGACTGGGAACAGGAGGTTAAAACAAAAACCACAAACAGGTTCTGTAGTGTAAGGAAGCCAAGCCAGAGCACCAAAAGCTGTAGCAGGGGAGGGACAGGGCTAGGCAGGACCAGAGCTACAAGTATTAGCATGGACTGAAGGTGACTTTCAATTATGTGTTCTAGTTATTGAAATGACTAGGATGGGCAGGCCAGGAAACTATTAGCAATGTGTGGGTCCAGCACTGCACTCCTCCCCAGGTTAAAGACTGAACAGCATCACAGTGTTTAGTGTGGTGCAAGACCAAGGGGCACAGGCTATCTGTCATGTGAGCAGTAGCACAGGGGAAAAAAAAATAATTCAAAAATAAACAAACAAAACCCCCAAGATGCAACGGGAAAACCCCCAAACGCCATCCATATCTCAGGATCTGCTGCTAGCTCTGACTGAGCCCTGAGTAACTGGCACCATAACCCACTGTTTTATCAATGGGGTCTCCAGGAAGAAAGCTTTTACAGTAAGCACTAAATATGGTGTCAGTGTGAGAGCTCCTATTCTCAGTCGCAGGCATGTGTTACCTCTGCAGTGAATTCAGGGCAGTGTGCCACCAGGAGCTAGAAATGTTTCGGGCCTTGTTCCAATCCAGAGTGTGGCAGTAGCAGCGAGAAAAATCAATGAAGAAAGAAAAAAAGTGTGCAAAGCTACTTCATCACGTTCTGTATTGCTATAAACTGCGGGGGCAGGATTGCATGGTGGGAATTTGAGCTGCAGCAGTGACATCTGGAGGGTGGATTGCTCTGACCATGGGAAGACTTTTGTTTCCAAGGATGTCCCCTGGAAGCCAAATTCTGGGAGCGGCCAGCACCTGGTATGGACATGTTGACTGATGCCTTGGCATCAGTCTCAGAGCCCTATCAGTGCCAAGCCCACTAAGATGGCACCTGTGTTACTAAGACAGCAAGCCCTCTTGCAATCAGCAAACGATCAGGAGGAGAGCCATGGCATATCTCATGAGCTTCTCAGATGGAAACGGTTCTGATGGGGACCCCAGAAAACACTGCTGGTCTTAGCAGGCACACTCAGTGCCCTGGGCATGCCCCCTCCTGTACGAGCTTCAGGGGTGCACCAGCCCTCCCAGTCTGCCCTTCTTGGAAGTGGTTGAAAACTCTGTATTGCCTTGGCAGCAGCTTGGTGCAAGGCTGTGGCTGAGCATACAAACACTTCGCAAGGGGTCATGCTGCACTGAACTCTTGCTTTGGGGACAGTTGCTGGCTGGGAAGGTGTACGCAGGGCAGGGGGGAAGAGTAGGGGGCTGGTAGCAGCTCCACAAAGACAGCAAGGTTTCATGTTGGGCTGCAGCAGACAGCCCAGAAGGATGCCCTCCCCCTTGGGGTGCCACTGATGGCATAAGGCTGTGGCTCAGAGTGAGGTGGGATACTTCTGTACCAATGGCCCAAGCAAGCACTTCTTCTTGCAGCATCCGGGGAAGCTGAACTCTCTCAGCCTTACTTTAGAATGAGCATCAAGTCCTCAGGCTGCAACTGAAACACAAGAAGCCAGGAAAATGCTAGCAAAAGCACATGGATAATGACATAACCATCATGAAGCAGTACTTTGCAGCATTCAAGCAAGTCTTCAGAAGTGTTGCAAACAAATAACCAGTTGTTACAAAGGAGGGAAGAGCTGAGGTCTCTGAGAAGCATCATCTCCATGGAAAAAGGTGGAGTTTCCTGATACACAATGGGAATTGACTTGCCAGGCAGCTTTGTCACCCCCGCATTGCATGGAGGAGGCAGAAAGTATTCAGCCCTATTTAATTGGAGTGAAAGAAGGAAGCTGCTAAAGTAGGGCACTTGCTCACTCCCTGGTAAGGCTTGTTTGCTTCTAGGAGGGCGGTTTTGGGGTACAGCACCAGCCGAACACTGACCCAGACTTTCACAGCATTACCCTTTACTGCTCCCTTCCAGCTCCTTGCCCTCTGCTGTTCCCTTCTGGTTTCCGTATGATGCTATCTGCACCCAAAATGTGGCTGTTTTCAAGCAACAAGGCTGGGTGTCTCCCATGAGCGTGGGTATCTCACCCTGCTTCCAATGAGCTTCATGGAACGGAGAAGACCCTCGATCAGGCCAAGTCCCCAGCCACAGGTCCCTAACTGATCACCACAGCAAGGCTCAGTCAGCCTCCAGCCAGGCTCCCTCCAGGCTGGTTTCCTCTCCTCAGGTATTTAACTGGATTTACAACTCTTTGCCAAAACACCCCATGGAAGATGGATAAACCAAGACCCATGAGACAAACCTTAAGTGGACCAGATCCAAACGTACCAAAGCACTTAGGTACCTAAATACCTCTAAGGACCTTGTTCTTTGAGGACTACACAGCACTGGACTCAGCTGGAAGCCCATGGATTGGGTTTGTGTCAGTGCACTATAAAATGACGCTGGTATGTTAGTGAGGTTGACTTGAAACGGTGTTGGGAGAAAGCCAGGTGAAACAAAAACCTTCTGTTGATTGCATTACTCATGCCAAAAGGGGCATAATTACAGCTTTTCTTTAATGCTGTGTGCCAAGCTCCAGCCATGGGGTGCTGCAGATAACGCAAACTGAGCTTGTATGAGGTGAAGAGGATTGTTTTTTAAAGAGAAAGCTAATTGCAAGTTGTGGGGACTTTATGTATAAGGAAAGTGAAAATTTCTGGCAGGAATGGAGGGAGAGGGAGAGAAGTAAAACAGGTCAGAGGGCAGTGGCATAGACAGCAGAAGACAGAAAGATAAATAGGGGAAAATCTTGCTGATGGGAATTTTTCATGCAGGGAGCCATTTCTGAAGACATCTGAAAGCACACTGAGACAATGTTTGAGCAGGGATGGAAGCTGTATGGCAAAAAAAGCATATTTACCCAAGATCTCTGGAAACCACATGAAAAACTCTGCCAGTTACAGCATGAGTCTCACATGCTGCCAGGTCCAGACTATGGCGGTGCAGGACAAGATTCAGCTCGGGTGTCCTCCTTGGCCACTGTTTGCTGAGTCAGTCTTCAGCAGAAGGGATTCAAGAAATAGCTGAATGATATCACTGTTCATGAGCCCCATAATTTCTTGACATGCAGACTCTTTGAGTTTATGAATTGAAAGATAAGTCAATATAGTCTGTCTAAGCTTTGCAGGATGTTTCCAAGGAATTTATTATCAAGATGCCCAGCACTAAAGGATCAAAACAGCATTGCAGTGTCCCAAAGGGCTTAATTTTGTCGAATCTTCCTTTATCTCTTATTCTCTTCCTGTATAGACATATTAAATCAGCGTGGTTTTAAAAGTCGGGGAGGTCACTCTCTCAGTTTACTCTGTAGGCATCTGCCTGCTTTGCCCTAGGCTGCCCTGGCTATGTGTCTTTGCAGAGGGTGCCTGAAAGCTCAAGGCCACACATAACTTGTTAGCTGGTAACAGTTCCCACTGGCATCTTTGAGGCTGACATCCAACACCAGTTCCCTGAAGGTGCTGAACTCGGGTAGCTGCTGCCCCTTGGAAAGTGGTGGTGCAGAAATGCATCACGTGGCAATGAGAGGCACGAGCCCACATCACCTGTGCATGGCCCAAACCCTGCAGCAGCCAAGCAACCTCATCTACAGCAGAGCAAGAAAAGCAAGGTCTTCTGGAGGGAAGAGCACACACTTGACACAGCCCTCAGCTATGTCCTCTTGATTTTTGGCAAACAAGAGTGTCTCTGGTTCTGTAGGAACTGGGAAGCTCGTCAGATGTTAGCAGGCTTTTGGGAGGTGATTGCAGCTGGCAGTCCTCCTTTCATGGGCATCCCTGGCACTCATCTGGTGACCGAGGCGCACAGTGCAAAGACACACTGAAATGGGCAAAGCGGCTGGGAGACGTCTCCCCACTGCCCATGTGCAGTTAGCAGGAGGTACAAAACCACTCGGAGGAACTTGCTGGGGGGATGCAGGGGTTGTAGTGGGAAGAAGCAGTGTTGCTCTTGACCAGTATGGGCATTTTAGCAATTACACAATGGGGCATAAAAGCAAAGTCTTAGCTCAGTAAAGCTTTGAATATTACAGAGTGCTGAAATGAAGGGGCAAGGGAACAGCAAACACCAGTAACAGCAGCTGTCATGCCACACAGCTTAAAATTTACAGTTGTATATATTTATTCATGCTTGTTAGACACTGAAGGACTGCAGCCTGGAAAAAGTCAGAAGCAGCTGTATTGTTGCAAAGCTCCTGGACTTTGTTTCCCTGGTACCCTTCACCTGCTATCCGTCTTCGACTCAAAAAATTCCCTGCAGAAACAACAAGACTCTTCAGAGAAAGGAGAAGAGGCGCAATATTTTAGCCCCATTAATGTGTTTTTGTACACATACTGGAGTCCTAAGGATACACAAAATCTGTCAAGGCCATTCATTCCCTAGCTGCCTGGGCGGGTGCTCGCTACAATTCTCCTGAGTAGCATGCAAAGAGACTGCATTGCCCTGTCTATATGAGCTTTCTCCAGAGCCTGGAGCTTTCTCCTAGAGCACCTTGTGTGATGCAGAATTGTGGGCCTGGAGAAGCCCAGATACATCTCCCCTGTGTGTCAAGTGGAGGTGACACCTCTGCGTGGGGTTGCAGAGCCTCAGCAGCCTTTGCTGCTTTCCAGGGAGGGCTCCTCCAGCACTGGGGCTGCAGCTTGCCCACCCAGGCACACCTCTGCTCTCTCGCCTGAAGAAGCTTACCCCATTGGTGCCGTTTTCCACTAGTGCCCTGCAGCAAAGTGGGTATGGACACGGTCCTCCATTGCCTCCCAGCCACCCTCATCGAGGATGCTGGCACCTTTCCCTGCTGTCCCAGGGACCTCTCCAGTCTGCCAACTCCAAACAAGTGTCCCCACCCTCAAGCTGCAAGATGGATAATTAACCAGGCGTGGCTGCGGCAGATGTTAAAAAACAGGGTTATCCCTGCTATCTTCTGTGCCTCGTGATGCCAGGTTGCCTGGAAGTCCTCAGCCGGCGTTGGGGAGTGTTTTCGGTGAGACAAACAGTGAAGGGCACTGCCATGCAACCTCGTACCCCGAAACCGCCTTGGGCTAGGTTCAGCAGCCGCCACCACCTGCGTTGAGGCGCTTGCAAGTGGTCCATGGAGCGCCTGCCTGGCCCTGAGCAGGTGGTGCTCTGTAATCAAGGAAAGCGTTTGGGACCTTGTTACTGAGTTTCTTGCGTTTTCTATTTCTGAGCTGCAGAAGTTCGATAAACACCCCGCACTGGAAGAGCTGCCACACGGGAAGAGTGACAAGTTTCATAAATGTCACAAGAGTGTACCACAGTGTTATACTAAGGAATAAAAAAGGGAATAAAATTGTGAAATGACAATTAACCAGACTATTGCTGCTGTAGGTATTTTTGTATAGCCTTACCCTTATTAAGTTTAAAAATTAACTGTAGAAACTAAGAAAGAGGATTTTGCATTATGTGTTTCACAAGAAGGATGCACCTCCACAGTAGAACCAGAGTGTGATGTATCATAAGAACAGCTAAGGGGCTATGAAAAGCTCCTGAGATTGCCAAAAGAATCAGGTCGCTAGGGGAAAGGTAATTCCGGCAGGGGGAGATCACGACCACCGACTCATGGACCGCCTACCCCATTTATACCCCAGACTCGCAAGATGAAGAAACTGAGCGTGCGTACCACCTTACATGTTGGATGAAGAGACTTCAGCCAATCATTTACCAGAATAGCAAAGCGTATGTATTAGGAAGATGACTATGGCAATGTTAAGTGTATAAATGACTGTCAGTTTGTGAATGAGGTGTGCTGTCTTGGGACAGACACCCATATCTGCACAAATATGCAATAAAATACCTCTGCTCTGTGTGTATATTGGCGTACTGCACACCAGGTAATTGAACCCAGGTTTCTGAGACAACAGCAGCATCTGCAGCTTTTGGGTTGTGTATACGATTTCTTGGTGTTTTTATAACAAAAAAGGTAAATGTGTTTGACAGGATGTTGTGCATAAAATAGCCTGGAAAATTTAAACACTCCAGTGACTAAAACCATAGCTAATCCTTCTTGCCAAATTCTGTGCTCAGGACCTAGCCCGGCAGCATAAACAGAGAGGGGTTGTGAGGAGTTACCAAATGCCTGCTCTGAATGTTTGGGGTGGCTGTCACCGAGGGCTTACTGCAGGTGATGGCTTCAGTGCTTGCTTTACATGCCTTCAAAACGTAAATGTAGCCATGCAGAGGGCTAACGTGAGATCAGTCAGGTGAAAATGGCTGGGTTACCAGGCAAGGGTATCTCCAGAAGAGCTAAGGTTTAAATAAATATTTTACCTTCCCTCCTCTCCTCAAAGCGCTATGTCTTACACAAAGGACAAAGCAGAGCCTGTGTCTTTAAGCATTTATGATGCTTTTGATTGTTTACACCTCTCACCCTGAAAAATGGGGTGGATTCACTCCTTTTCTGTCCACTATTCTGATGTCCTCTGCCAGCTGCTGTTCTTACCTCCATGGAGCCACAGGCTTATGGAGAGATACTCATTCCATCTAATGGTACCTGGCTAGGTTTGATTTATCTAGCAAAGGCCCTATCGGTCCACAAAAATTAGTGCTCCTCTTTTCCTTGCTCTTCTTTTCTTCTTACCCCTCCTCACTCCACAAGGATGGGTGGCTTACTATTGCCTTTTCCTCCTTTATTCTGCCACTTTAACCTATCCTATATGCTTTGCGTATAGTCTTCCTCTAATTCACGTCCACACTTCACACACAGTTCCTCTCCAATCACATAAAGCCTATGTCGAATTTACTCACACGCTCCTTCTACAGAGCTTTTACTCACCCTTAATGCCTTTTCTCCAACTTATTTTTTTAATGCATTTCTAGGCTTTTCAGTACCCATTCACCATTGCCATAAAAGTTTCTAGACCTATATAAAAAATTAAAATGTGAAGTAGATAGTCAAAATTATGTCTAAATAGCTTTGGAGAGTACTTGGGAAGGGGAGGGCAGTTTTTGGTCCTGAAACAAGTTTTTACAGATGAGTGACTGTAGTTCATTCTGTAGTGAAATTTTTAGTAGTCGTGGTTTTGCTATGGTTATTTCATTTTTCAAGACTGTCTGCTTTTTCTCTATTCAACACATGATTGCTTAAGCTGTAGTTCTAAGACAGTTTGTTTCATCCCATTTCTCAAGTCCATTGCTGCCTGCACAGTCTTGAACTCTGCAATGCTTCTATGCCAAACCCATATATGCTGACAAAAACTTAAAAAAGACATGAGTATTAATGTAAAGGAGGATATGCACACAAAAAAAGTCGTTTAGTACCAAGATTATCTGGCGCTTATCGAAGAACTACAGCAGGATTTGTTCTGTGCTCCTGCTGATCAGGCAGACACCAGGTACCGCAAGAGGCTTTTTTTCCTGCTTCCACGGAGAGGATTAATGTTAAGGCATACAGTTAGCTGTCAGCACTATTAATCGCCTAAATACCTCCAGCTAAAGAAAAAAGAAGCCAACTCAGCAAAAAGTGTGTGTGTCGAGGAAGCTGTGTTTTGTCTTTCCAGCCCACAGGAGACTGCAACCAGGTGAGTAGGAAACGGTTAAATGAGAAAACAGACAAAAAACATGACATCTGGGGGTCATAGCAAGATAATGCAGATTTCTGGAGCTGCTTGGTCAGCCAGTGTCTGTCCCAAAGGGAATTAGACAGTGCTGCTGTTTCTAGATCCTTGCTGCTCTCTCATGTTGCTCTCAAAGTGGTGGGAAGCGCCAGCTTCTTCCAAGGGAAGGCTGGTGGACCTCCCCTTCGCTGGCATGGGGTCCCCCCCTCCTCACTGTGCTTCACATCAGTGCACCCCGTGGGGTCTCTCTGTGGAGCCCATCCATTCTACAGCTCTTTTGCAGCCTGCGCACCACCCTGGGCTTTGTTTGTGTGGGGTAATGGGATCGGCCTCAAGGCATAGGGGAACAAGGTGCCATGTGCTTGCACTGCCTGTGGCCAGGGCTTCCTCTTCCTGCCATGAGCAGCAGAGGAGAGCAGACGTCCTCATAGGTGATCTCAACACGTCTGGTGGTGCTGTGCCTCCTGAATGTCGGACTACTGGACCAGGGGTCTTGGTGTCTGAGACACCTCAAGGTGCACTCATAATGGCATCGTCCTGCGTTTTATTATGGCAATGGTGGATCTACCAGCTGTTGTGCTACAGAGGCTGGTACCACCATCATGAGTGTCCCAACAGCCTGGGTATCATTTTCCAGAGCTGCAGAAACAAGGCTGCTGGGGTGGCCTTTTACATCCAGGCATTAGTATCTCCCATCAGCAGCTCTAGATCTCACAGGACAACTGCCCAGGACCAGGACGCCGCATCCCTGTTGTGATGCAGCAGCTGCCAGGAGGCAATCCCCCTGCCCCATGCACCCGCCTTTCCGTGCAGCCTCCGCTCCCCCTGCATCTCCCCAGCACCACGCGCCTTGCGAGGGCAGGGGCAATATGCAAGTAAACCCCTGCCGGTGAGGAAGCCAGCCTCCCAAACCAGAGTAAGAGCACGGCCTGCCATTACAGTCTGTGGTCATTTATGACCAAGTTGTATTTTCCAAAGGAAAATAGGCCATCACCGAATTAGCTGCTTCTTCCTAGAGTTTTCAACCAGCTCTCCCTCTCTCCGGTGCTGTAATGTGACCACAGCTCCTTCCAGGCTCACACCCGGGCATTTCCCAGTCCCCAGTCATGTTTCCCTGCCTTGTCACCACTACAAAGCCACAGTGTGCACCAGGATGATCTGCACGTACCAAGGAGGAGGAGGAGTTACGGAGCTGATATACCACCTCAGAGACAAAATGCCTTGCCAGCCAGAGACTGCAAATCACAGATACCATCAGCAGGCTTGGGCAAGGGAGATGAAGAGAGTGTACATGCCCACGCTGGATTGCAGTCCTGGGTGCCAAAAAGACCAGGCTCCAAAATGCTGGTACCTGCCAAGCCCAGCTGGCCCAGCATACTGAAATCCCTACAGCAACCCTATTCAGAAAGTGATGTAACTGTCATAAATTATTTAAAAAAAAGAATAAGCAATACTGCGCAGGAATGTATAACACCACAGGGAGACATTAAACACCTTTATTTGTCCAGACTAAGAAATCCCCAAGAACTGGTGCAACATGGTGCTGACCTGGCTTCTAGTGGGTCTCCAGGCAACTCTAGAGAGGGATGACCTAAAACAACATGTGTTTTGCTTTTAGACTAGTCTCACTGATTCTGTAGTCACATTTTTCTTAAACGTCAAGGGCCACTCTCTTAAGGCTCCATTGTATTTATGCCACATGAACGTACTTCAAAGTGGGTGGAAATGTCCCTATAAATGTTAGGAATTTGAGAACTGGGCCCCATGGAAAAGCTGATGCTAGACAATAGTAATTTTGAAGTCTTTGTGGCATCAAATGAGTATGGTGTTCATGAAAAGTATTTTGCAGTGGGAAATATTCTGGACCCTGCGTTGAACTCTTACTTTAGCACTCACTATTTGCAATTACTGACATGAAATTACATCCTTCTATAAGAACTAGTTCTAAAAAGTACATTTAATGCGAATGGACACTCAGAATATCCTGGAAATATGTACGTAATTCATGAGATCACTAATGGCGTTTAGCACAGTTCATTAGCTATCTAGGCCTGAACAGCATTAACCATAACACAGTATCACCTAAATGTCAAGAGTGTCAGATGAATAAGCCAGACAGCCTGTGGAGGCAACAAAGTGTGGAGGAAAAATATCCCTTATTTAAGAGTTGAGCAGATCTGGAGTCTCTCAAGCTCAGTGCCTGTAACATACTTCTGCACACCAAGATAACTAATGTCCCAAATTGAAGCTTGAATGGGACAAAGTCATTTATCTTTCCTTCTAATGTCTGGTGGAAGAGACAGGGCTCCCTGGGTGAAGTGAAACGTGGCAATTCCTCTGGTTGCGCTTGTTACTTGAACTGGTCACAGGCTGATGCTTTGGAATTCTTAGTAAGGCTGTCTGGAATTTCCATCCTCTGGAAATGTTCCAGCATTTGGAGAAAAAGATCTGTCCCACTTCTGAACAAAAACTAAAGAAACTAGACACCTTTTGCAGAAAATCTTGGGGGGAAAAAAGCCAACTGTTGGAACAACCCACATTATATTTTACAAAGGGCTAGGAGTCTTTTGGCCTGACAGAAAAACAAATTCTCTGGCGAAACTGAAATTGTCTAGCAGTAAATCATTCCAGCAGACAATTCCCCACTCCTTTCCCTGTTAGTTCTTGGGACTTTTTTTCCTTGAATTGAAACGTGTAACAAAAATTATTGCACAACAGAACTAAGAGTGAAAACATGAAACTTTCGAGCCATGAGTACACAGGCACTGACTAAACGTCACCTGAATCAATAGAGAGCGCAACAGATGGAGTTTTTAACATTGTTCTTGCAAATTAATCATTAATTTATTTTTTAAAGCAATCATTATAAATCTTCCTAGAACAGACTGTTATTCTGCCTGTTACAATTCATTAAACCAGTGCAGAATGAGATCATTATCATTTAAGTTAGCATTTTTGAGGATGCCAAATATCCTCCAAGTATTTCCTGCAGCTGGGACTGCAAGCATCTTCCCTGGAGCTGGCAGCCTGCTTGTGCCATACCCTGCTCCAAGAGCTTCTTGTGCCTCTGGCCTGTCGCACCGGCGTGCCCGCAGGGACCCCGAGCCGCTTGGGGTGGGTTGCTTGGCTTGACCCCCTCGGGCAGCAGCAAAACGAAGGCTGACTTCAAGCTGCAAAGCTGCTTGGGGCATCAGCACCTGCGGAGAGTTGCGGCCGCTGCACTGAGGAGATGGGACTGGAAAACGCTGAGCTGGAGGTGGTCTCTTACCCACCCCAGCCTCCAGCTCGGCTGGCTGATTGCTGCAGCGCAGCCGTTGCCGGTGCCTTTGGATAAATTGGGACTTTTCTCCTCCCCTTGGGAATTCCCACATCGTAAAGCCAAAGGATGCAGCAGGCAGAGTGGCAGCCGTGGGAAGCAGCTTACCAAAAATAGGCTTTTTCCCTTTTAATTTCTCTTTGGTGTCATTTCCTGACCGCATTATTGAAACAACAGTGACACAAGGGGCACAATGCAGCAACAGGGCAGGTGGGAGCAGGGAAGAGCAAAAAAGCCAACAACATTTTTGTGTGAAAGAAAGGGAAAAGAGCTGGTGGTAAGGGGAATTCACAAATTACCTGACATAAAAGCACACAGCCACCCCCTGCCCCTCCACCCCCCCTGAGAGTCCTCTGACACGTGAAGGATGCCAAAAGGGAAAGAAAAAATAAATAAGCATGTCAAACAAAAAAAACAAACTGCCACCCCAAATTGCAGCAATTACTTGATCAGGGCATTTTCACTTCCTAAACTGGGAGAGAGAAAATCCCCTGGGTCATCTGACCTCTGCTGAAACTACACCAGGAAGAGGAGCAGCTGCAGTCGGCGAGCGCAGGGCGTTCTCCGGCTCTACAAAAGCCTCTCCAGCGTGAGCTGGAGATCAGAGCAGCGCGGGAATGTGCATGCGTGCATATACATAGCAAGGCGAGGTGCAGATATCCTCCCAGCCAGATCATCTCTTGCACAACTGTCTGGCTCTGTGCAGCCTGGCAGACCTTTTGTTTTTAACTCCGCTGCTCCTCTCCAAGCATGCCTCCAGAGCGGAACTTCTGAAGAGTCGTTTCCTCCTGTGAATCTTCCTGAACGAGAAGAGGCAGTCATCGGCAGCATGGTGGGGGTGACGGCATTGAGGACATGGATTGAGCCGGTGGTTGCAGGTTCTCAAGTGGCCAGTGCCTTCTACGACACGGCGTTGCTGCTGGTGGTGAAGAACTACTACAACCAGACCAATGCCACCGCTCCCTCCCATGCTCTGGAAGATGCTCAGCAGAAGGCTGTCTCTAATTTTTATATCATCTACAACCTAGTCCTGGGTCTGAGCCCGCTGGTGTCAGCCTATGGCTTGTCCAAGCTAGGGGACAGGATGCATCGGAAGATCCCCATCTGCTTCCCTCTTCTCGGCTACCTGGGCTCCAAAACTCTTCTGCTCCTCCTGATCCTGCTGGGCTGGCCGATTGAAGTCATGTACGGGGCTGCTGCCTTCAATGGGCTGACAGGCGGTTTCACCACGTTCTGGGCAGGCGTCATGGCTCTGGGATCTCTGGGTTCCTCCGAGGGCAGGAGGTCTCTGCGGCTTATTGTTATTGAGCTGGTGTATGGCCTCGCTGGCTTTCTGGGAAGCATGGCGTCTGGCTACCTCTTTGTTGGCTTCAGTGACCGCTATCGAGAGGGCACTGTGCTGGTGGGCTGCAGCATTGCTTGCTATGCTTTCTGCCTCCTCTACAGCATTTTTGTCCTGACAGTCCCCAAGCCAGCAGCTTCCTGCCCAGCCAAAGCCAAGAGTGCAGAGGAGGTGGGCAGCCAGCTGCCAGCCCACAAAGAAGCAGCAGCAACAGGGAGTTCACAACCTTCAGCGAGCAGCAGCTCCGCTCCAGTATCCCCCTCGAAACTCATCATCATCACGCTGTTTGCGGCAGCAATCCTCTACGACCTTGCGGTGGTTGGTGCAATGAATGTACTCCCACTCTTCTTGCTCAGGGAGCCTTTAAGTTGGAATGCCGTGGAGATAGGCCACGGGAATGCTGCTGGGTACGTGATCTTCATCACCAGCTTCCTGGGGGTATTTGTGTTCTCCAAATACCTGAGGGACATTACCATGATCATGATCGGAGTGACGTCCTTCAGTGTTGGCATCCTCATCATGGCCTTCGTGCGGTGGACGTTCCTGTTCTACATTGGTGAGTCAAATGGCCGCTTGCACGAGCAAGTGCACCCTGAGAAAGGGGTTGGGGTGTTTCGGTGTCAGGAGAAGGGCTTTTGCTCTGCTTCACCATGAGTTTCAGAGCAGGGAACTCGGGAGACCATCACAAGAGCAATTCCCAAGAGGGCTTCATTATCATTCCCCTCTCCTCACATCTCACTTCATACCCCTTACACTCAGCATCCTATAATACCAAAAGGAGGCATATACTCCTGCCAAGGCTTAGTTTAGGGCCAGTTGGCTTGTAATTCATCACTTGGCCATCTGAGCAGGGAACAGTATTCACACCACAGGTGAGTGGGAACTGTTGCTGGCTACCTGTACTAGTCAGACTGCACTGGTGCATTTGTGGGAAGAACTTGCTTCTTGTCAGGTAAGGCTTAAGGCTACAATAGAAATAAATTGGCAAAGGTTTCCTAATAAGCGAACATGTTAAGTTGTGATTTATTTTGTTATATTAAGGCATTTATAGTCAATGGGAAACTTAACAGTGAAACATTGGAGCTGCTTTAGCAACTAAAATATCATGAGAATGTAGCGTACAATCTTAGACTATGTATAAATGACCAATAGACAGGTAACAATAGATGGGGCAGCAACCCATGATGAAGCAAAGGCAAGTTTATTGTTGGGAGGTAGCGTCTGCAGGAACACAGAAAACAAAACCCAAGAACTGCATCCATTGTGGCAGTGAGATGGATGATTCTTATGTGACAAACACAGGATTGTGTGCTGCACGGCTTTGAGGTTTTGCTTCTGAACATGAGAAAAAGATCTAAGAGAAATGGCCTGAAATGATTTTTCAGTCTGCTCCTACAGGGAATGAGAAACTGAAAATAAAAGTTATTCTAAAGGGAAAGACTGTAGGATATTATATTTGTGTACTAAGCCAAACACTGAGTGATACTTTTAAGATATTTTGTTTGTTTAGGCAATCAGGCTGAGGAAGAATGGATAAAAAATAAAAATTAAAAAATGCCTGTTTAATATTAAGTCTGTCATGAACACATGCTGCTACACAGGGTGCAGGATGCTTATTCCCTGTTATTGCAGAAGCACCTCAGTACACTAGACACGGACCAAGTCTTCACTGAGGTTGGTTCTGCTGACAGGAAGGTAATCCCAGCTCCCTGAAAGTTTCCACACTAGAGAAAGCCCAAAATACTGCAAGCAAGATGCATCGAGATAGAGAACAGCTACAGTGTAATAACAGTACTATTAAAGACAAGGCCATGTAGCATGGGGTGCTCTCTCCGTGGGTTAGACTTAAATCATTAGCCTCACTATCTCAAAGAACAGTGCTATATCCCATCTACGCTGGGATTTTGGGCTGAGACCAAGACACCACGCTGGTTTGGGCAAAGTACCTCTCATAGTGTGAGCAATAGGTGGCTTATCCACCTTCACTTGAATGAAGCGAGGACCTACAACCCTACCAAAGATTTGTACTTCTTTCTGGTACTCAAGGGACAAGCATAGGGGAAGCAAAGGCCCTGCCCAACCCAGAGGCATGCAGTCTTCAAAATCAGTGGTTGTCATGTTGCAAGGCAAGGAGCAGGTACTGATGATAACTACGTATCCATTGCCTTGCAGCACGGGCAGTGATGCTCTTTGCCCTCATCCCCTTACCAACCATCAGGTCCATGTTGTCCAAGCATGTGGAAGGATCATCCTATGGTAAGTATTCTGGCTACCTTACCAATCAAAAAACCCTCAAATACCTCCATTCAGCCTAAGGTACAAGGAGAACGGTAAGTTATTGCTGCAATCTGTGCTTTGTGTAATAAAACCAGAACAGCTGGTACCACAGCAGAGGAGCAGAGAAACTTGCAGGAAAAGATTGTCACATCCAAACATATCGGTTGCATCATCATTTATCCACAAAATTTTCAGCATGTGCTTCAAGAGATTAATATCAGCGTGCAGCTCAAAGGCAGGGAAAATATCTGAGATGCTGCTCAAAAAACAGTACTCCAGGGAAAACCAAGAGAAGCAAGTCGTTGGGTCAAAGCACTATGATATTCACACCATTTGTATTTGGTTTCTTTTACTTTCAGTTTTGGGAAGGATGGATTTCTTTCATCTTTTTTCAGTTATGCTCTCTAAACATGTGTCCAAGTGTTAGGTGGCAATTTGTTCCTGTCAGGCCACGATTTAACTAACAAAGGATAACCTTTGCATAAAAATTGCCCCTTTTTGGTAAACAGGAGCAGAAATTATTTTCTGTTAAAAATGGATTAGAAAATAGTAAAATATTTGTATTTTACAACACCATATCGAAGGCTACCATTTTTACCCCAATGGGCTGGATTTAGACACAACAGATAGGACTGGACTTGCATTCCAGTAGCACCTCAGGCCCATGACTGCTCGTGCCTCCTCCAAACCTGTCCCCACAGGCGCCCTTTGCATCCTTTTCCCTTCTGTGATACGAGCACAACGCTGCTCTGTCACCAAGTTCGTTCCTACTGCTTGTGCACCTACAATGGGCTCTGTAGCAAACCCACCTACCTGCCACAAATGGCGCAGCTCACACCCCAAATTAATCATTATTATTATTAATCATAATGTTGTTTTTAACCTCCACCATGAGCCATACGGGCTGCGCCCGACTGCAGCAGGACCTCGAGCAGGACCACGCAGCAGAGCAGCCCTTGCCTCCTGGTAGCAGCGTTGTCTCCTGAGGTGGTGGCCACTGGTGCTGTGTGGCTGGAGAAGGCTGTCAGGGCAGCACAGCGCTGACCTTGCTCCCAGTCTGCACATCCCGGCAGGGCTGGGTTGCTTCCCCTTCCTCCATTTACCACGACAGAAACAGCACTTCAGCAAAAAAAGCTGTTTCAACTAAGATTCAGTTTCTGCCTTTCCTCTCCCTGGAACATCATATAAATCACACGCACCTCCCCATTTCAGGCATTATCATCACTTTAACGCAGTGGACCACTCTTCAGGCCTAGGGCAGAAGCAGACCCTGACTAAAGTCTCTCCTGTCCTGAAGATGTTGGCCCAAGACTACTTCTCTGCCTCCTAAGGGAAGGAGCACTTATTGCCCAGTTTACTGCTGCTCTTCGAAGCAGCTACCTCTATACCTTGACAGTTTAAGCAGACAGTTTTCTAGTTGGATCTTTTTGCCTAGAAGACGGAAAAGCCACTTAACAGAGGGCAGATTTAGATTAGATATTAGGAAGAAATTCTTCACCATGAGGGTGGTGAAACACTGGCACAGGTTGCCCAGAGAAGCTGTGGCTGCCCCCTCCCTGGCAGCGTTCAAGGTCAGGTTGGATGGAGCTCTGAGCAACCTGGTCTGGTGGAAGGTGTCCCTGCTCATGGCAGGGGCGTTGGAACCAGATGATCGTTTAGGTCCCTTCCAACCCAAACCATTCTATGATTCTATGACTCTATGATTAATTCTGGGCTAGGACAGCAGCAGATACAAAATCATGCCACCTGGTGCTTGTGAAGCAATGACCACATTGCTCTTCCACACAGTGGAGATCCTGGATTCGGCAGGGAGGTACCAGAGCTGGTCTTTTTCTCCCTGGTAAGAAACTCTGTTCTTGTTTTACAGGTAAGGTGTTTGTCCTGCTGCAGTTGTCTTTAGTCATCACAGGAGTAGTGACATCTACAGCCTACAACAAGATCTATCAAAACACACTGAACTGGTACAGCGGCTTCTGTTTCATTTTGTCTTTTCTAGTTGGCTGCCTGAGCCTCTTCCCTTTAAGGTAAGGAATAGGAAGGGTTTTGTCCAAAAGGACATGCTGTATTTTCTTCATGCTTCCTGATTCTAGGTCTAAAGCATATAAAACAAATTAAATTTTTAGTAATCTTAAATTAAATTTCAAAAAAATTGGAATTTGAAAGGAAAAAAATGGAAAAAGATAAACAAAAATCTTGCAGAAATGAGTTGACAAATATCAAGGAGATTCAAACAATAGAACTTGCAAGTGATCTAGCCAATGTTTTAAATCTTTTTATTTAATGTAACATGAATTGCTGTAGGAGGAATATTTCAGAGTTTAAGAGCTGATAATCCCAAGGGACAAAGCCTTCGCACAAATGTAGTGCTTGCTATTGCAAAAATAACAGTAAGTAGAATGAGGGAATAATCCTACACACACTAAAACATTTTTTAAGAAATCCATGGCAGGTTACTTACTCATTGTGACAGAAAATAATAAACTGAGTGTCCCTCAGGTGTTCCTTTCAAAGAGAAACCATCACCAGATAGTGAAGGAAATGGTTATTTTTCTGATCCATTGAATTTACCCAACTGTACAGCTACAGAGTGACTGAGAGGTACCATTTCAAGAACAAGTTTTAAGCACAAAAGCAGCTTAATTTGAAGAGAGAAAGCTGAAACTGCATCTCCGTCTACACTTCCAGAGTTTTTGAATGATCTCCCTCCAAATCTCACCTTGCCCATTGTCCCCTCCCCAAGACCCTGCAGCTCCTTGCACTACTGAAAACTTCCAATATGAAGTTAAAATGAATTGTGATACTGTCAGTATTTTAATCCGTGCAACGACGATATTTTCATTCAAATATAAGGCAGGTAATGGATAGGCTAATGCTAACATCTGACCCCAGGCAAAATTCTTGCCAAGTTTTGCTGTAATTTAAAAAAAAAATTACAGCAGAAAGTCTAAAGGCACTATGTATACTGATTTCAGTGTTACAGACAGAAAGAAAAGGCAACACTAAGGAAAGCTCATATCCCATCAGCTCTGCCTCACCCAGAGCACTGAAGGCTTTCTGGGCTTGTGAAAACATCGGACGCCTGGTGTCTGCAGGATTATGAGCGTGGGGAAGGCTACTTCATACTTCTCATTCCCCTGGCTCTGCTTTCCTCCTCAGATTTTCCAGACACACGAGTGACTCATTTCCTACGCGCAACCCTGCTGTCTAACAGCGAGTCACTGCTAGCTACTCAACTACTTTTTAACACACCCTCTCCAAGCAGAAGTGATCAACATTATCAGCATAAACATAGGGATTAGGACTTTAAATCTGAAAGATGACACGTGGTGCTAATGTCATTGCTTATACACAAGAGTAATTTACGCAGAGGCTGGCAAATCCTGGAGAGGAATCACATGAGCACTCAGCGAGATCCAGACCCCCCAGCAAAGTTTAAGCTAAAGAATTGATGGGGGAAAGGCAAACTGCAGTGTGAGACGTAGCTTGCTAGCTCTCTTGTAATCTGCATTTTTATTGCTCTTTACAGCATCGTGGCCATCAAACAACGTTCGACCACTGGCTCCTTTCAGATTCTGACCAAGTGACAGAGGCTGTACCAGCTAAAGCACCTTTTGGTCTTTATCAATTCTGTGAGCTACCGAAGTGGAACGTTTGCCAAGCATTAGTCCCCACAGTTATCATCATTACACAAAGCATCACATTTATGTTTCCACTTCACAGCGTGCCACGGCCTCTCACCCACGGAGCTCACCCAGGACAAAGAAGTCTGCCTTGTCATCGCTGCAGTACATCATCTCGCAGAGTATGAGCATTGGCTACTGCACACCAGCAGTCTTCAGAGCATTTTGCTTTCCTTCTAGGCCCATTAGCAATAGCGCAGAGTGGCAAGAACAGGGCAGAAATTAAAACAGCGTTTCTGGACACATCATTCAATGCAGAAGCGGAAAGCAGAGGATCAGTATTCCAACAGTTCCTCCGTATCTGTTCCCTCAGAAACCTCAGGGCAGGTCTGTGACTTTGGCTGACAAAGCACAGGTCTGCAAGCTGCATGCACGTGGTCATCAGCAGGACACACCTGCTCTCCAGCAACTGCTACGGAAGATGTGTCAGCCCAACTAATCAATGTTATGCAGAAGACCACTAAATACAGAAATACCACAATTAAAAAAAAAAGTAAGTTTAAGATACTTTTAGTAATCCCTACAATAAAACACCCCCAAACAGATGTTCACACCCCTGACATCTGCAGCAGTAGCACCGTCCCCAGACAGTGCTTTAACAGAGTGCATGGGAGGAGAGCTGTGACTCAAGAGCCAATACCGGCATTTCAACTCACACCACCAAGACATACTACTCTTGTAACAGGCTAAGAACAGGCAAGTGCAGCACACTACTCCTACAGGCTGTTCGGAGGTGTAGGGACAGCGGTGCCAGGTAATAATTACCTTGTTACCCCAGCTCATACAATAATACAGAGACTGGCACGAGATGTTGTCAGCTGAATACAAACATGATTCAGATGATCGGCATGCCCCAGAGGGATCAGGGCTTAAATTATGCCTCTACTTACATGCTAACTTAATTAACAAGGATTAAGTGGCTTCCAAGCTCCTGGACTAAGTAAAGGCAAGTTAAAGCCCTTCACTAACTGATATAATCTGGACACACATCAAGCAGCTTCAGTTCGAGCCAGGGATACAGCAAGCAGAAGTTGATTACTCACTACGCAACCCCCTATCATGAGGAAGTTAGTGCCACCCATTCCCCCCACGCACACACTCTTGCAACCTTTCCTCAGCTCCAGACTTCACTTTCAAGTAATACCAGATTTACTACAGATGAGTTCTAGTTAAACCAGCAGTGGAACAAGATTTTAAGGAAGGGTATTTCTGTAGTAAGATAGTGAGCTGGCCAGCAAAATAAGTGCACACATCTTTTCAATGGCAAAGGCTGCAAAAAAAAAAAAAGAAACTTTATATTCTAGGTAAAGGAGTCATCTTTTAATACATTTATTGGTCCATTCCATTAAATTAATTGAGGTAAACAAACGGTGCATTTTAAAAAAATGTACACACTAATAGAGAATTACAAACAGTTTTACCTCAAAGTGTTTTTCTCCATCAATACTAGTTTCATAGTAAACAATGCACAAAGTATATTTATACAGAGATATATGAAAGAGTATAGAAACATGCCAGCACCAGAAGGCAAGACAACATTTCATAGCCCGTGAGTCTGAACAAGAGCACAGTTGCCAGGTTTGGTCGAGTGCAGGAAACAAAAACCTCCTTCCCATTTTCACATTGTTTACTAGCTAATTCACACAGAGACAGGTCTTTTCACAGCTTTCGTTTCGGTTTTTAACAGTATGAACAGTGACTCTAGTTCCGGCAAGTGGGTTTACAGAGGTTGGAAGTGGAAGAGTCAGGGCAGTAAGGCAGCACCATTTTGGTCCCCAGTGACTGACACCGTCAACAAGGTGGGGGGGTGGGAGGGAATGAGGTCCACCTCCATCCACAGCCATCTTGCCTTCACCTGCATGGCCCAGCACTCCAAACCTGAACAAGGGACAAAGATGCAAGCACAGAGGAAAAGAGAAGGATGGTGCTGCTTTATTTTCATATACTGAAGACAAAAGCCCTTTGGCTGTTGTAAGACTGTCCCCTCTGCGGTCGTCTCCCTGTGCAGTGGGAATGTGGCACCGGCCCCAACCCTGCTGCTGGATCTGAGGGTATGGATACATATCCCAGCAGCAGAGTTAAGGAAATGGTTTAGCTTCAAAGCACAGAGTACCAAGGCCTTCAAAGCAGTCTAGGACACCAGCCAGCCTTTACCATTTTAGCATACCACTTACATAAGCGTGATCTACTTATGCCTTTTTTGGAAAGTGAACTGTTTTCTGCACAAGCACGATGCCTTAGCCATGCAACCTTAAAACTAGCCCAGTTTGTTACTGAGTACTTGTACACATCAGATACCCCGAAAAGACTCTGAAGTGCGAAGCACAGAATTAAGCATTGCCATTTTATTCCATAGAACTTGTTTAACAGCACTCCCAAAGAGTTTAAAATGCAACATTCACACTGCCAGAAGGCAAGGTTATTCCTGTGATCCCCATTTTTATTTTACAAAATTAAAAAAAGCCTGGCAAGTAGTAGCAAGTTCCCTACCTTAAAAAAAAGACCCCATTTTCCCTATTTATTTGTTGTTGTAGTAAAAGTTAATACACCAAGGGAAAAACCATTCTAGCTTTAAGACAGCTGAACTTCTAATGAGCTAGTTTAGTCTATGCAGTTTTGCTCAGTGGTTATCAGCACCAGGATTTTAAACAGTCTGCAACATTAAGCATACTCAGCTAAATTATGCAAGTTTTAACAAAAGCATGGCTCCTGTTAAAACACTGAACAGTCCCTGGTGGGGTGGGACCTTGGCACCTGCAGGACCAACACCTGAAGCAATATGCATCATGAACAGACCACACAGAGCCACTGCTGCAAGGCTACATCACAGTACCTTTGCAGGACTGTCTCTGCCACTCATGCTTTGCCGATGTTTCCTTCTACCAGTCATCCCACTACTCTATCCTGAGCACAAGTGCCAGTGTGAGAAAAATCCAAGTAGACTTCAGCAAAGAATCCATAGTTTATTCTTGGATACAACTTGCAACAGAAGAAGAATTCGTGTCTTTCAGGCTACACCTTTTACCTTTCCCTTTTTCAGTGGACACCTGAAAAAGCCGTGACGTTTCAACACCTATGTTTATTGCAAGAGTCAGAATGTGGTAAGGATACATATGAACAATGCACAGTTCATTACCAAGCATGAAAACAAGATCTCCATGCTTGCTTTATTGTGCTGGTTCCAGTTAAGTGAAGAAACAAACATCCCACAAATTACAAGTAACTAGGACAGCTTTGAATTATGCATCCTCAGAGAAAACTTGGTCTGGTTACGGAACAAGAAAAACCGGGCTAATTTAAGGACTGTTGAAGGACACACATGTTACATAGGCTCATAGAAAGGGTGCAACTACTTTTGACATAATTTTACTGCATGAGCAGAGGGTGATCTTAAGTGACTGAACACAAGAAGATACTCAAAGATGAAGCTCCTGCACTATCCCTGCTTTGCTTTACCAACACCTTTTACTTTTCACACTTGAAGTTTGGGCGATCCAAAGGAGGGACTCCTGTCCTATAAGGATTACAGAATAACACGTCAGAGTTTCACTAACAGTTCAGATCTCAGCCTCCCACTAACAGCAGTTAATAAGTGCCCTCTTTACAAGTGTCACTCTTTATATCTTACAAGAGTTTCCTGCTATTTTGTAGTTCTCCTGTTCAACATCGCCACCCCAAACCTCACAGTCAGGATCCTCCCCACACCTCACAGCTCTCTCCACAGTTACTTAGTGATTTACAACAGCTCTTTACAACAAGACTCCTCAGAGCCCATAGGAGCTCAGAGACCCACCACTACACACCCTTCTTACACTGCAGCAGTTCTTCCAGAGGATGTTTTGGCATTCCAGATAGTGTAAGAAATCCTGTTAGCGCCCACAGCCTGAGGTGTATATTCCAGCCTCTCCTCCAGATCAACTTGCAGGTGCCACAGAGACACATACTCCAACAGGGAAGAGCAAAGTGTGCCTGCATTTCAACAGCTTATCCAGAAAGGGATATATCTAAATTGAAACATACTTTGGATGAGCACTAGTTTAAAAACCATGCTGCAGAATCAGTGGCATCAGATTAAACAAAATTTAAGCTGATCTTCAGCAGCTCCAGCCTCAACAGTTATACGCTGATTTGAACTCCACTTGGTACTCCCCACTGTCCATTATGCTTCTTATGAACAGTTGTTATGTCAATTGATAAATTCCCCCAAACCAACACCCACATCAGTTTGACATAAATCTAAGAGAGAACACGACCTCAGTGTTGTAAGGCATCAGACAAAACCTACTCACCTGTAGTAAAAAACCCACCATCCTTTCCACTCACCTTGCACTATCTTTTCATAAGGCAAAGGGAGGACTGTCCAAATATTAGTTCAAATTACATTTTGCTTGACTCCCAGTGATGCTGCAGACTCATCTACAAAATTCCACTTCCCGCACAGGAACCAGCCCAAAAAAGTATGTTGATCTCAGTTCATGGGAAATAGGGAAAACTGTAATCCTGAAGGTCGGACTGTTCAATGTTATACAAGTCCTTATTTTAGAAGGCAAAGATTGAGGAAAACACTTGGTTACTGTTTCAAGATGATCCCCTTAAGCACTTCCCTTGCACAAAAGCAGTTTGTCATTATGGACCTAACAGCGTCTTAAAGCAGAGTTCTCATTCACACCAAATAAGTGTATATTGACAAACTGTGAGCTTAAACCAAAAAGTGTCGTCTGTTTAGTATCACAGAACTGTCAATGGAGACTGAGTCAAGAAGGAAGACCTCTTAAAATGTCTTAAACTTAACTTTTGCACACAGAGAGCATTATTTCACTAGCCTGACAGCTACCATGTTGCTGCAGTAACTCATCTTGACAGTCGCTATAAAGCCACCAAGCTGAGCAGAGGGGCTTCAGGTATGCTTGGTGTTTATGCAGGGATAAATTTCAAACTAGACTAGAACCTGGTATGTCATCACAGGAGAACACAGAGGTTGCACATACTCAGTTACTGCTCAGATTCTTCGCAAGACTGTTGCCAGAGATCAAGTCATCACTCAAGTTTAGCAGTAAGCACTCAGATATTCCCCCAAATCCCAATATCACACTGATATTGGCCCCAACACCCCTCACTTAGGATGGTTAAAAAGGATTTATCTGCATGCTGTTAAACCAAGACTCTGGGACCCTGGGAATCACGGTAGCATTCCTAAGGCCATTAACACCAAGCAGGCATTTACTTGAGGTGGGACTACAAAAGAAAGGGAAAAAGAGCGACTTGCAGAAGCTGTTACATTTCTAAAGGTCAATAAAAACTATTAAGAAAATAGATCTGTACCAAAAGTAGTCTTAAAAGACTTGCCGCGTGGTTCAGTAGAGACAGGTATGAACACTATGTGCACCTAACCGGGTACCCACCTACCCTCATCAACCTGTTTAAGGCAAGTTTCACACACAATGATGCTTGGTGTAAGCAAGTATTTGACACTTTTTGGCTACTGAAAAAACAAAACATAGGGAGAGAAAGCAGAGTTCTACCTTTACTACAGCAGGCACCTTAAGGGACCAAGCCCAAAGTGGCTCTAGCTCAGAAAAAAGAAAATTTAAAGCATGGACCAAAAGAATTCTACCATGCAACTTCCAGAACTAGCTCTGGAAAAAATACACTAAATACTCATACTTGCTTTCACCATTCCCATAAGTCTTGAAAGGCCGCTGTTCAACTCACTCCTGCAGGTAGGCTGATTTTGATCCTCAAGTCAGACACAAGTATACTTCAGCCAACTGACGTTACTTCATAATCACCAAGGTAAACAAAGACACTCAGTATGAACCAACAGCATGCCACACTCACAAAAACCACAGTTCATGCTTGCATCACAGACTATCAGCAGGTGGTGTTGGTATGTTCTGCCCAGGACCAGCCCAACTCCCGCAGAGAAAAGTCTCCAGAAACCATTTTATCCAGAGGGAGCATGTGGGCGGTAGCAAACCACAAAATATTAATTTCCAGCCTTTCCCTGTCCATCCAAAAAAGGGATAAGGATTGGTTAAGGAGTACTGTATCATAGGAGTAATTATCTTCTTTCTTAGCAAACAAAAGAGAATGGTAATAAACATGTCATTTGGCACCTCACAGTAGAGTTTTATTTTCATCTTTTTAGTGTTCCACTCATCAGTTCCTTCCAGATTAGAGAGGTAAGTTTTATCAAGATCCCCATGCACTTTCACTATGAACCCCCAATCACTCCATAGGATAAAGAAGGAACCATTCAAGATAACTCAAAAAAGATGAAACATACCCCAGTTTAAACACAGAAAGTGAGGAAAAAAATTCAAATAGTTTTCAGAGTTTCTGTTCCAGCCTAAGTGCAGCTGTCATTTCAGTTAAGTTGACAAAGGAGTCCTTCATACAGTTCCAGTATGTCTAGTGGTACTGAGCATAGAAGTGCTAGACTGTCCATGAAGGTACTTCTTACTTGGTCTCTGGCTTGTCTTGCAATAGTGGTATAATTGACTCCCACGCCGTAAGGCACTGAAGAAAGAAGAAGTAAATATTAAAAAATATCAAGCTAGATTCTTCTAAACTGAAGAACATCACAGCTTTCAGCTAGGCAGACAAACTGTTTCTAGTAGAAATTCACAGCTTTGTCATGTGACTGTGGGAGAGGGCCAACTTGGACATAATGACATAATTTTGGACATAATATTACAGACTACCTTATCTGAAAAATCCATGCATTCCGGGAAGGCAGTTAAGAGACAGAATGTACTCCAGTACACCTCTGGGATTTGACTCCACTGCACAACAAACTGGTAGTGCCTGGTATAGTAAAATGAAAGCAGAGTCTAGCTTCTGGGTTATTAGACAGTCAATCCAGGCTTTGGAGTCATTTCCCCAGACATGTACACTCACGCCAATCCTTGTGCTGTTTATCATTACTCTCTTTCAACCACGTACAGCCCAGAAGTCAAACTGGACAAATACAGACTATGGAATACATGTTATTAAACATTGGGAATGGGCAAACTCATCACCAGCTCTTCTATCTGCAAGTCATTGTTGTCAAGCGTCTTCCTTCGAATCTTGCTGATTGTACTGAAGGTGCACAGAGTATTTGTAGTTGTATATCCTGAAGTGATTACATACGTTCCTACCAAAAAGCTTCCTTGCTGCAGCTAAGAGCAAAACTAAGATGTACAGATTTAACTGTCAACTGCATGGGCACTGCTGGGTGTTCAGTGGAGTCTTTAACACCCCTAGCCTACAGCAGTCTTAGGAGACCAGGGTGAGGCAAGTTCCGTGTGGCTTGTTATGACTTACTGACAAGACAGACACTGGAAGAGTCAAAGGAAGAGCACATTTGTAATACACGGGGAGGTAACCTAGCACAGGAAGAAATTTGTAAAGTAGATGTGGAAATAAGCAATAGGCAAGAAGATGAAGTGTGTCACCGTGCATAAGCCTAGAAGTGTTTAATATATCAACCACTGCACTAGGCAGCACTGTTCTAACATGAAGGAAAACTAGACTGACAGCATACGCAGTTGAATGTCAAGGCCCTTTCACTTCAAAAAATCTGCCACTGAATCTCCGTTCTCATACCTGATATTTTGCTCCAACTGAAACAGGGCAAAGGCACCTGACTAGGTATTTCCAAGACTAGCATACAAGAGACAGAAATATGCAGAAGGGGCCAGATTAGAATAATTTATGCATACCAGGTGTAATCTATGTATGGATCCATGGATGTACATTAACTCATGTAGTTTGGTTCATAAAAGGCACAATCAACATTTTTTCTAGTCTGGTATTATTACAATTTTGGTGGTCTTCATCACCACTACTGCTGCCCAGTAATTTGGTCAATTCAAGAATGCAAGATAGACAAGCATCCAGGGTGAAATGGTGTTACAGGGCTGCCTTGCAAATGGCTGCTAGTCTCATGCAGATCACTTGAGCATGACCAACCACTCAACAGATTACACTAAGCTGATGACAAATAGCAGATTCCATAGCACTAGACAAATGATTTAGATGTGCAATGTTCTTCAAGACAGAAAGAAGATATCCTGAAGAATTTTCACAACCTGAGGGAAAAATGATCTACTCTTATTCCTGCCAATGCTTCAGCAGTACCACATACCTTCTCGTAGTACTGGATGTTTTTATCTGCCATCCCCATGAGTAGCTGCCTAAAGTCTTGTCTTTTGTTGTTCTGCCATCTCTCCATATCTGCTTTCAGGTCAGCATTGAAACACTCTACTCGGTCTTGACATTTCTCAACGTCTGTGGGTACCTGCAGCAAAAGAAATGCAGATTGAAACTGTGACTGAGTGCTATACTTCTGAATTAACTCCAACCTTGCTGAGCAAAGCTGCAGAGGAAAGAATAAGTTAACAGCCCAGTAGTTACCCAGAATAAACTCAGTTATAGCTGCAGGGAGAAAAACCCCGATTCTGTATTAGCAAGGAGACGAGACTGCCTAATTTGATCTCTGCAGTTTGAGGTGGTGGGCAGTTGTTCTCGTCCATCTCCATGCCAGATACTGAGCCAGGCTGGGTAAGAGCTTGCTACAGGCACATGAAGAAGAAAACCATTTGGTGTAAGCACCGGGTGTTCAGTTCCTAGTTCTCAAACTGTGCAGCTTGACTACAGCTCCGGAGCAAGCTTTCTCTCCTCCTTCCCATTCGCAGTTGCACTTCTCGATTTACACTAGGGAGTATGAAACAACAAACTATTACGTTTGCCCAAAGAGCTGGATAGGAGAACTCAGTGTTATCTCATGACTGTACTATACAAACAGCAGTGATCAGCTATGGCTGCAGAATAAAATTCCTAAGCCTCTAATTTTCTAGCTTCCATTTTTAACCTTACAGGCTGCCTGAAAAAAATGCAAGTGCAAGGCACTGATGAGCAGCACTGTGGATTGGCTCATGGGCCTCTGGGCTCAACACTGGACACATAATCACCCATACGCAGTGGGAGAAATCTTGAAGGACAGCCTATTGTGAGCCTAGGGAGAGATTTAAATGGATTATGACAGTAGTCACGAGCTCAAGGTACGTGCACTTTCGGCCAAAGAAGTTGGTGTTCTTTGCCTATGTTTTAACTAATATCATGTATACCAACAGGCAACTACAACGAACAAGTTAGAAACGTTTCTTCAAACAGGAAAGCCATGAACACCTTTCTCTCCCTTCTCTTTGTGCTCCATGGTCCACACAGACAAGAAGCCTGTAAGGACATGCAGACTAAGCCCATGACCTCAGAAGAGGCAAGCTCTGAGCTCTAGCACCAACAGAAGTAGTGAAATTCTGCTCTGGAAGCTGTAACTTGCACAAAGGCAAAAGGCAGAACGAAGAACATTTGCAGAAGTTTGTAGTGGCTCTTGTCATACCTGATATTTTCAGGAAATTCCCTTTTTCTTTGAAGGACATGAAGGAAAAGGATGAAGGTACTATGCAAGAAGTTTTTCACGGATATAGGAAGTTAGAGGTGTGCTGCTACCTTGAAGTCTGGCAAGGTACACAATTTAGATAGAAACATATCAACTCTGGGTCTTCTCCAGGATATGGATTAGGGCCAATCAATGAAGTATTCCAACTAATACTCAGAGAAGGTCCTAGATCTGTTCTCCAATAAAGTTGTTTGAGACACAAGAAGCACGTCCTTCATACTCATGGGATCTGAATACCCCTTATCCACACAACTGGACTTACAATACAGGCAGCTTGCGGGTTCAGTAGCTACACAGTTCCCCCACCCTCTGAGCACTATACTTTTGGCTAAAGAATCCACTCTGCTACAATTCAAGACATGAAGTTCTCTTCTAGGCTTCAGACAAGAGCTACCAAGTCAGTGGCTGGAAGCTGTAGAAGATGTTCCTCTCAAGGCAAGTATGCCTTGCGTCATATCTGTAAGTATTCTGCTGTCTTAACAGGAAAGGCTAGGCCATCAGGAGTCAAAGTCTGGAAGCAAAACCACATAAGATTTCCCAACCCAATTAAGTTAATTTCTAAGCACTCACCAGCTTCCTGCTTCTTCTGCCAGGATCTGAAACCACAAGCTATTAAAAAAAAAAAAATCTGTTCTTTCTCACAGCCAGTTCTCCTGCAGGCAAGGCTGAGAGCGCTGTACGAGTTCAGAGCTACAGGGACAACCTAGTGGTCAGCAAATGGGTCACGTATGCTCCAATTAAGAAGCAACAGCAGTGAAAAAGCAGTGCCTGCACATGCACCGGTCCTGTTCAGAAGTTTAAACACCTTTTCTTCCAAAACTGCGGCTTCTCAGAACAGAAGTTGCAACTCAGTAGCTGAAACAAAATTTTAAGTTAATTAACAACTTCCAAGAAGTTTGTATCTACTGCAAGGTTAATGAAATGAGAGGCTATAGTTCTAACATCAAATTTGGGCATACCTTGAAACATCAATACTGATGCTTTTATCTGCTGCTACCAGTGGAGATACTAAATATTAGCTAGCAACTAGGAACTGAGAAGAAAGAAGATTGGACTTTGGGAGAAGCTGCTACTTTCTTACCGATCCCTGCTCTCAGCTACTCGAGTAGCTCAAAAAACCCAGTCCCAAAACCAAGTGACAACTAGTTCAAACTCCAATACACTCTAGAAGTGCCCACCACTATTTTAATGAGTCAATTTAAACTGAGAAGATATGTACAGGCAGGCAAGAACTGACTGTAAAACTGTATATTCAGGAGTCTGGTCACCTCATTATATGATAAGAAGTTCTTCACCTACACCTATTCCTCTTCACATAATTCTTGAAGTGACCAGAGTCTAAGTACGCCTCTAAGTATGCCTCACGTCTACAATTTAGTGTGGCCAAGTGCAGATGGCTTCGCTGGCAGCATAAGCATATCCACTTTTTTAAAACTCCTCTACAGCATAATTACCAAGTAACAAATGGTCCTGAAGCACAACGAATCCAGCATTTGTTAGGCAACTAACCTCTACATATGACATTTCCACCGTCCTAGTTCTCTGGAACCATATAATGTTACCAGCCCAGCCTTCTTTTTCCTGTAAATACAGATTCTCACCTTCTACTTCAAGTCCTGCACTGCCATATTTACTGTTCCCATAGATCACCACACTGCAAAGCCTTGATGCAAACAGAATGAGTTAGGTCATCAGAGGTGAACTTCATCCCACCAATCAGAAACCAACGCCTGAGCTTCACTACGTTGGTTGGATTACTTCAAAACCAGCTCCAGCATGGGTCAGAAATGGGTAAGCAGCACTTCACCACTGTACTTGTTACAGACAGAAAGGCTGCAGACTCTGCCCTAATACTGTTGTGCTAGCGTTAAAAAACACCACACACACTATGCTTTTGGTGTAAACTTGAGCATTCTGAGCAGTATATGCTGACAGACATTTGCAGTAGCCCTACGAGCCTTCTGCATTTATAGGCCACCAAGTTCTAAGCTGATCATCTCAATGTGAGAACAACCTAATGACACCAACATAGCTTTGTGAAGCCAGTTTGATTATGTGTACAGTCGCAGAATGCCCTCCAGTGGAAGAGATTAACAAGTAATGACAGGCACTCCTTTCATGATCCAAAAGTAGGCCTTTTTTCCCTTAAAGTTTTGTTTTAGTTTGTTAGGTTTTTTAACATAACATAATTTCTGCCACTTCAGCTAAATGTGCCAAAAGGGACACAAATACTGTTCACTGCATAACCCAGCTCACAACCCTCTGACTGCTTTTACTTTCCAGCAAGTCATAGCCAAGAGACCTCACTGAATGAAAGATGTGTTGCTAGCCACAGCTGAGCTACCAGCTCTCACAGACAAGGACATTCCCTCCAGGTAGAAAGGATCTGAAAACCACGAGTTAGCACGTTATGAACATGCAAGGAGTTCTATTAGTTTGTTCAACTTCATTTTGTAAATGACACAGAAGGCTTATATTAGAAAAAAGGTATAAGGAGTTGCCAAAAGGTATGCTTATACTCTAGACAGAAGACATAAGTATTCAAAAAAATCTTGGACAGCTATTTAAGTGCTGTGCTTTACACAATCCCACTGAGAGGTGAGAGATTAGCAAAGTTCAACAGTTCCACTACATCAAAATCTTGATAAAGTCAAATGCCTAAAAACCTCAATAGCCTTGCTGGATATGCTGGTTTTAGTTCTCTCCATCCTATCTACAGCTTGTTAGAATACCTGCTTCTACAAAGCTACACTGAAGAAGCAGGAGTACATACCACACCAGCCAGCAGCGGGGCAGGCAAAAGACCAAAATACAAGAGCATCACAAGATGCCCAAGACACTACTATTTGTAGAGTCCATAACAGACACAAAATCAGAAAAATACTAGTTTGCATTTCTATGCTCTGGTGCTCTTACTGCTTCTTACAGACATTATGTGGACCTCCTGTAAGATTATTCTACAGTAGTCCTAATACTGGAAAGTCATCCATTAGTTACTAACACACAGATGAAGAGGAACAAGACACCCCAAGCACAGGAAGGGAACAAAAGCTGTTGTCACTGTTGGAGAAAGTGGTTTAAGACAGGGTTCTCACAGATGGCTTCATGCAGAAAGCAGGTGGCAGCATAAGCACGCCAGTGTATAGCTCTGCTTCTGCACGAAGCCCAGCCAAAGCCCATCACACCTGCCGTATGGTTCAGCATCACACAGGAGGAGCTGCCTAACAGAAGAGGCAGAACACAGAGCCCTCCCTCCACAGTCAAAACAGGTGTCCTACAATGCAGTTCAGCAGTGCCAGGGCTAAGACCTTAACTCAGCTAGCTGACATACTTCTAAATCACTAGGCACTGTTCTACCACTGCTTCAGATCGCATCGCTAAACACGCCAACTGACTGCTGGCTGTTGTTCAAGTGTTACACAGGTGAGAGCCATCCTGCTCTGAACGGTGGGAGATCAGTAGTGCAGAAGTTGCTTGGCATGTTATGTATGTTCATACCTAGGTCTTTACTTCACACCAGCTTGCCAACAAACTTCTGTTTTGTCAGAAATTGCTTATACTGCAAAGAAGCTGCCAGGCCCAGACAAAGCAAGTTCCATTTCTCCATTCTTCTCAGGAAGTAATCTTAGTGCAAGCTGGTTTTGTAGAGTAGTTGGAAGTACTAACCTTTGGACGGTCTTCTTTTTTCAAGGCTACTGCTTCCAGTTTTGCTTCATACTCCGCTTGAACTTGGTCTCTCTTCTTCAACACATTCTACAGGCAAGAGAATAGAAAGCTGTGAGAGGGATCCTCTTGTTCCTTTCCTCCCCAGCCTGCAAGAAACTGCCAAGTGACACAGCTTAAGTGCTAACTCAGTCTGCAGTTAGACTTTCTGACTGACTTTGTCCTATTTTACAGTTATTTAGGGAGTAGCTTTTAAAAACAAAGAGCACTTGCTCTCCAGCAGCTGGCAGAGTCAGATAAAATTCAACTTTTGGACAAGCTGGAGGCATGCAAGATATAAGCTGTCATGTAACCATGAATACAACCCTGACTAAGTAAATTCATTTCATCAGCTGACCTATTATTAGCATGAAAAGGATATAAACAAAAGCATCAGAGCTGTCAACAACTAGTGCAAAGCTCCTGATATCCTCAAGCTGCTGACAGACAACAGGAAGGCCACCACAGAGGTATTACATCTCCCTTTTCACTTGCAAAGGCTCCTCAAAGTCCTTTATATAGCAAGCTATTATATTCACATATTAGAACAAAAGCAAGCTTTCCTTCTACATCACTTGGGGGGAGAGGGTGTCTGGTTGTTGGTTTAATCAAAAAACTGAAAATTATGAAAAGCACAATTTATGTGAAAAGCACTGACTCACTCACCTGAGTGAGGTTCACAAGCAGTAAATATGTGATTGACAGAGTATTCTCAGAACAGAGAGCAAAAGATGCTACCCTTATCTCGTACTACATCCACAAGCCAGGATCTCCACTAAGGTTATACTATAGTCTTACAATTTAAAAACAAACACAGCAATTAGTCTTTTTAAGAATATACTACTAAAAAATAAGCAGTTCTGTGGCTGCAAGAGTAGGCAACTTCTTCAGTCTTCACAAGGAAACAAGTAATAATTTTCTATAACTCAGTTGATGCAAAGTTATTACTAAAAATGCTCTGAGGGAAGTCAACCAACACTCACTGCTGAGGCACTTGTAAATTTGAACTTGCCTTGCGGCCAGCATGGCCAGTTCATGCTTTGAGTCTTCCCTTCTGTCACCCAGAAGGCACTGTCCCACTAGGACAGAAGGAGGTAACTAGTCATTTTAACACCTTCATCCAAGGCTAGTAAAGCAGGACTAGTCACATGCACTTCTGCCTGCGGAAATATCTACTTAAAAGAGTAGTTCTCAGAGCTCTACGAGACAGTCTAGCCAAGATCTGTTTTCCTAATTAAAGATGTGCAAACACTGTACCTACTAATCATGATCTTCCCTCTCCTCCCTCTTAAGCCAAGGGAAGGTCAGCAGTGCAGTTGCTCTAGAGTAGAGATAGTAGACGTTGCCATCAATATTATTACAAACCTCAGATCATGATAAACAGGAATGGCACCCCACAAAGTTGCTGTAGCTTTACGAAAAAAAGCCAGGGCAAAACTGAAAAATTCACCTTCAGCAGCTTAACTCTCCCCTTTATTCCAAAAGGGATGCAAGCAAGCATGCCATTGGTTGTGTTTGCTTGTAAAACCACAGCATTCCCCTTCCTTTCAGAATCTAAGGAACTATGTGGAATCGCCCTTAAGTGACTGAGGTTACCAATCCTACAAAAGCCGGAGAGATTTAACAGGTATTTCTACTTTGTATTGCCTCTTGAACCTGAGTCAACCGAAACTTCTCAGAAAAACAGCTGCCGCCAGCAATTGCATTCAGTCTTTAGGTGTCCAGAGTTAGTGGAGTGAGTTGGATCTGTACCAGGAGTAGCCAGTGATTGACGGCCCGTGATCAGCAGACTAGATTCAAAGGACAGCTGTCTTATTTCTCCCTTAGTGCTCAAGTCCATCCACTGCGGACCATTAACAGTATGCTCCTGAATACAGCTTTAAATACCCATTAATTGCTGACAGGTCAGTGATACGAAAAATACTGCCTTCCCTTTCACTTGTCCCGTATGTGAAAGGAAGTGTTTCCTCTGGCACCTCCAGGCAATCTCTCCTCAGCTGTAGATCAACGCATTAATGCTTCAGCAGCTTCTCTGAACAGCTCTATACCAACATCCCCAGACTTACCACAGCCTATGCAATACTTCTGTTAGTTAAGGCCTCACATAGAGAGAAAAATAGTAACAAAACAAAACTAAACAAAAGAAGTTGGAAGAAACTAACACCATCACACAACCACATTAGCATGGTGAAACACTGGAATGGGTTGCCCAGAGAGGCAGTGGAGGCCCCATCCCTGGAAACATTCAAGACCAGGTTGGACAGGGCTCTGAGCAACCTGATCTAGTTAGTGGTGTCCCTGCTCGCTGCAGGGGGGTTGGACTAGATGACCTCTAGGGGTCCCCTTCCGACCCAAAACTTTCTATGATTCTATGATTTCAGCCATTTGGGGACAGAACTAAGCCACTAGTGCCTGTACAAACAATACTTAGCTTGCTTTCAGTGAGGCAGGTCCTTCTCCATCTTGTATTTAGTTGAAACATTTCACCTTGGCCCGTATCTCTGAAGGAGCTTCAGGAGTGTGCCATCAGCCTCCTTTCTCAAATTGCAATCCTATGCCATTTGCACACCACACAGCTTCCTACTACAACTAGACCTCACAAGAGGATCCTTATTTACTGCACAGCTATAGAGAAACAGTTAGCTATTCATGTGGTGCTTGCTTTAAACATGCGTTAGCAGTCATGTCCAAGCACACAACTGGGGATCGCATCATCTCATAAGCCTTTCCGACAGTGTTAAGCATACAGAGTTCATAGAACATTTTAATATCAGCACTGAATTACATAGTGCTGAGTTCGTCTTCTGCACTTGCCTCCCTGGGGAACACCAGCATACCACAAAATATGTGGTACTGCACGTCTGCTTGGCGAGGGCCACACTGTACTGGGATTCGAGATGGTGTCTAGTCATCTTGTACATGGCCTGTGTTTTACAAAAGGTCTCTCCTAGACACCACCAGCACACATTTTAACTGAAGCCTGCAGTGCCAGCCTCTCCCCACTCACACAAATCTTTCAAACGAACCCAGAGACAGGCCTTCCCTGGCATCAGTCAGTATTTTTCTCAGCCAGAACTACTGGGCTTTGCCTCTGTATGTGCAGTTCCCTCGGGCTGCAATGCCACCGCTGCACCCCCCCACCCCCCCCCCCGCCCCATCCCAGATATAACAGTGCTCCTGAAGACACTGAGGTGACAGCCATCTCTAAAACAGTGAAGATACCTGGCAGTTCTTACTCTGAGGGACATTGATTTGTAGAGCAATCTCTAGCTAGGTCAAAGTTCCCATACCTATACCTGGGGTACACAAGGTACAGAAAGCTATCAAGGCTGCACTGAACTCCTAGTACCTTCCATCAATCACCCTGTTCAACAGCTGTGCTCTGAAAGACCAAAACAGACTTTAATTTCACAAGTGGGCCTCATAGCAGCCAATGAACAGGACTGCACTGCTAGTGAAGAGGACAGCCCTTCCAGCAGAAAGCCTCCCGCACTTCAAGAGTAGCCTCCTTTACAGTTACTTACTCAGTTTTACGGAGGCTGGGAAGACGGTTCTGTAGCTGCTTACCACAGAAATCGCAACAGACTGATAATTTCTAACATAAGAAAACTGCACTGTATGAGCTGAGAAATTTTAGTTTCGGTATTTGGGAGGGAAGAAAAATAGGAATGGTCTGCCTTGGCTAGCAATAGTTTTTATTCCTGATTTTTAGACAAAGTTATTGAGATGCCCAAGCTGGACACCAAGCAGCATAAACCTTATTTGCTATTAAATGCTATTTTGCAAGTGTGGTTTCTTGATGCAACCAGTTCTAAAGCACCAAAACAATGAGTATGGTCATTCCATTACTAGAGAATAACTGACAAGAAGAGTGAATCCTTTAGGGCACTAGAAAGTCAACAGTCTAAAAATCAAGCTAAAATGCAAGGGTTTCTTCAGCTGAAGAGTTACTTCAGGCAGTTAAATACCACTTACCACAGGTAGGGCAGCATTAAAGACTTGCAGCTAGACTACCTGTTGGCTTGGAGACTGTACTTAGTGTCTTTGCCATCATCTGACAAAAGCCCTTTTACAATCAGGCCGAAAAGAAGTTTTCCTCTGCTACACTACATTTGTGAAAAGCGCCTCTGACAATTCAGCTCACCACTTCAGATGCCACCCCCAATAGCCCATGGCATTTGTAGCATCAAAAGCCAAATGTTCTGGGCTACAAGCTTTAACCACTTGCCTCCTGCTCTGTTTATTTGTAAGTATACACACACCCCACTTCCTACAGAATATGGGTAAGTCTGAACACCCTGGGCCAAGGCTTCCAGTTACAGCCCAAGGTGTGTCAGCAATACTTGAGTGTTAATAGTCCCATAAAGAAAATGCACCTCATTCACGCTGAGATCAATACCATGAATACAAAAGCACAGGATATACTCAGGAAATTAGTACAAAGCCTTCTGCAGGAATATTTCATCCAGGCAAGACAGCAGCCATACAAATAGCCATCTGAAGCTGGGAAAAGAAATCTGCAAGTAAGTGTTTCAATTCTCAGTTTGAAAAGTATAGGATGACTAAGATTAAGATGGAGAAGGACTATCATGTCAGACTGTAGTTATACAACAGGCTATTAGATCTGTGAATAAGTGCATCCCATAGCTTTGTAACGGTTGTTCCAAAATGAAAGTCCTCAAAAGGAATCTGTCTGTCTAGTACCCTACAGAGGGACTGTTAATACACACTGTACCATGGGCATGTAGCGAAAAGCTCTAACAGGCGAACTAGAGTCCTTCGTTTCAGTTTTCAGTGCAATTAACTCAGTAACTCTTTTCCCCATGCAATGGGATTAACCGCCAATGCTCCCTACCTTTAACAGAATAAAAACTGAAGTATTGAAGTAGCTTTTATTACTTCTGCAAAAGCACTACGATATCAACTTCTTAAAGAGCTTAAGAGTCACAGAACACCACCTTTCAGCAGTTATTTGGTGTGCAGAACTTAACAGAACTTTACAACAAGCATCCTGCCTAAGGTGTGGGGATGAGAGGAAGCAGTGTCTGTCATTTGGACTAGATGACCTCTAGAGACCCCTTCCAATCCAAAGCATTCTACGATTCTATGATTTGGACACATGGCTACAAAAGGAGACACCCAGCCCTGCTATATACAAGTGACAGAAGCTGTTAACGCTACCTTTTCTGAAAGGGCAGGCACTGACCCAGTAACGAAGAGCTGAGCCACAACTGACTTTCTAACAATTCAGCATGAAGATTCCAGGCAGCCACAGGATGTGGCCACCTGCCACTCGAATGAAGGAGCTACTCCTCAACACTCTGTGTGCACCCTAGCATTGCTGACCTTAGCTTAACTGAATACCAGGGCGGATAGATAATGCTACCCATGCAGTACCCTGCTACTAAACATACCTAGTTTTGTTTTGATTATGAAAACATCATAGAATAGAATCACAGAATCACTAAGGTTGGAAAAGACCTCTAAGATCATCAAGTCCAACCATCACCCCAACACCACCATGCCTACTAAACCACATCCTGAAGTGCCATATCTACACGCTTTTTGAACCCCTCCAGGGATGGGGACTGCACCACCTCCCTGGGAGGCCTGATCTAATGCTTTACAACTCTTTCAGTAAAGACATTTTTCCTAGTATCCAATCTAAACCTCCCCTGACACAACTTCAGGCCATTTCCTTCATCCCATCACTTGTTACTTGTGAGAAGAGATCAACACCCACCTTGCTACAACCTCCTTTCAGGTTGTTGCAGAGAGCAATAAAGTCTCCCCTCAGCCTCCTCTTCTCCAGACTAAACAGCCCCAGTTCCCCCAGCCACTCCTCATTAGACTTGTTCTCCAGACCCTTTATCAGCTTCATTGCCCTTCTCTGGACACGCTCCAGCAACCCAAAGTCCTTCTTGTAGTGAGGGGCCCAATACTGCACACAGTATTCAAGGTGTGGTCTCATCAGTGCCGAGTACAGAGGCATGATCACCTCCCTGCTCCTGCTGGCCACTCTATTTCTGATACAAGCCAGGATGCCATTGGCCGCCTTGGCCACCTGGGCACACTGCTGGCTCATGTTCAGCCGGCTGTCAACCATTCTCCTACTTCCTGTACTATTGACTTCCCCAATTTTCCCATCACCAGCCCTTCTTGCTGTTATAAAGAATGAACTTGCTGATATATCATTCCATGCAAACACAACAATAGTGTCCATTGCCACAGGGCTCTCTACCTTCATCGATTCCGAGTACAATATATATTCCCTAAGCACAGGCAGGAAGTCTTCTGTCATGTCTTCACTGAGTTCCTCAAGAGCTGTGCAGCAATTCCCAATGCAGGCAGACACCCCTTCCAATGGCTCTGAAAGCTCAACCTCCAGCCCTCCCCAGGTTGAATAAACAGGTCCATATTCCCGTAGTTCCACCAAGTATTCTGTAAGAGGCAGATGGAAAAGCAGATTAGCAAAGAGTGAGGCACAAGGATCTGCAAACACTCTCATTCAACAGGAGAAACTACGCACCAGGCCTGGCAAACATTAACTCCCCCAGCAGTAAAGTCATGTGTTGCATTAGCAACTTAACAGATATAGCTCTATGGCTGCACATGTGACAGGTCCAACTTGCCTCCTGCTTAACTGACTACTCCTACAAGCTTCCAATACAAAGACATTTGGATCTGTACAGTAGCCAAAGACATTTTTTTTAAACGTATATAAAACTTGGCTCTGCTAAAACAGGCCTGTAAAGGTTATCTTCATCTAGGCCTCCAGACGGAATCTACAAGTTTTTCCCCCTCCCAAAAGTCTTTCCAAAAATGCTCTAGTAAGAAAGTAGGTTGGTATAACAAGAGCGACTTTAAAAAAATATTTGGAGAGTTGAGCTAGCATAAGATAGTGTGCTAGGATTTGGGTCTGCTTTATATATGCAGGAGGCATTAGATTCTGCTCTCTGTGGCTCATTACAAGCCAGAATCCTTGATATAAGTTGTCTTGGTCATGCCGTCAACAAGAACAAGATACAGAGCACTCAGACTGAAGTATTTTGGTAGAGCATCTTGCGTTCTTACCCAACTGTTCCTTGATAATCCGTTGTGCTATTCTGTCAATGGTACCAAGCTTTAGAGAGAATGTGTCTAGATACTCCCCAATGGCTGCAAACTCCAGTGGCCGACTTCTTAACTTGTAACCTCCTGTGACATATTTGACAGACTCCCCCATCTTTGACAGCAATGCCATTCCTTGCTTCTTGTAGGCATTAAGATCCTAGGAAGTTAAAAAAACAAAACCAAATTTTTAGAAATATTTCACTTGCATGTTGGAAGATTAATACAGTGAAAGATACTTTCAAGTCAAGATGAAATCTTGTGAAGGCAAGAGATTACACGTGACATGCAGCCTTGGACAAAACCTCACTTTGTACAAGTTGTACAGCTGAGCACACTTTCCTCTAAATGGAGATGAGCTATCCAGGAGAATAATATGAAGTACACTATGGGTAAGCAGTCCACCTTTGCACATGGCCAGACTTGCCCATGTTCCTGTACTGTCACCAGAGAAGCAGTGATATTAACTGCTCTGTTTCCACCAATACTGTTCATGCCATTCACCCACACATACTTTTAAGTCTTAGCCCACAATACTAGTCTTACGCAAATGCACCAGTGGCCTCTCATGACCTGGTACAGAGCTACATATTGCATGCCTGTTTGGTCAGAAGCCTCCTCACACCAGTTGTGTGGTCAGATAGGAGGTAGGTGAAGACAGTACACAAAAACAGCACAGCTTCTCTGCAAGACAGACTGCAGCTAAGGCTTGGTCACACATAGCCATGTTGTCTGCACAGCAAGCTTAAACTTCCTTATCAAGGCTTTACATGTTTGCATAAACCAACATTCAGACAACCTGTGTTAACAACCTTGTTATCTACAATCTTCAGGGGTTTCACCTTGACAGTACATCAGAAAACTTTTTAGTTAGCTAAAATGCCGTTCATTTTGCACTTTACTCCTTCCAGCAGGGGTCACTACTCCACAACAGGCTGAAGAGCTATAACTAGGTTATCCTACACAGCCTGACAGATGTTGTCAAATCAAGTAGACCTGCAGAGTCAAGAATCAAGACATGGTATTATAGACTAGACTAAAAGCTGAAGCATCCTTTAAAAAAAAAATACAACAGCCTTCCTCAAAACATGTACTATGGTATTCTTTCCAAGTACTCATACATAAGTCAAACATAAGTCTGATTAAGAGAACCTGACATCTCAGGAGCTACTATAATTGTGAACTACATTTTCAGCTAAATGCAGTAGTTCCTTGACTCTTGCCTTCCACCTGTTCTAAGCACTACCTGCAAGCACGCATCAGAAAATGACCCCTTAACTCACTTATCCACTTGCTCTCTCAAGCATTCTGGTGTGTTACTGTTTCAAACAGGGAACTTGAAAAAAGGTTCGTTTCTCTTTTTCAGCCAGAAGGTGGTCTCACAACCTTCTGCAGTAACTCTGTTCTGAAGTCCTAGCACACCTCTCTGCTGCAACACAGCAAGTTCCAACACCACCGACAGCCAGAAGAACACATGTCCTTTTCCCTCACCCTCCCTGGACACTCTGTATTCCAGGCAAGCCCTACCCAGGGCTGAGGATAAAGCCCTCGCCATTCATTTTGCAGGGGTGGGAGAAGATGACTAAGCAGCTAAGAAAGTTGCGTCATGCTTTGACAGCTGAAAAACAAAACAAAGCTATTTGACATTTAACTATCAAGGTGTTAAACAAATTCTGCATTTCTGGCTTGTTTCAGCAGTTAAACTCACCACGGTGGGGAAATAAAAGTGAACTAGAGATTGAGTCTCAGATTACCAGCAAGCAGAGCACAAGCCTGAAGTAAACTCAGATTAAGTGTCACATCTGAGTGAGCAAGCATAATGTGACATTAGAAAGCTGTGCTTTTACAGCTCTCCTCACTTATCAGGTCAAACCTAAACATGACTGTAGGTCCTCCTAGTCTTATTTAAAATGCAGTTCAAAACACAGTCAAAGAAAATTGCACCGTTGCTGGATGAGTCATGCAGAAGATGAGCATGAAGTTGTTGACCAAGAACAAACAAGAATGAGGTCTTCAACACTGAGTTTTGTGGGCAACAAGGGCAAGCAGTGTGGAACCGACGAGAAAAGAGTCAAGAAATTTGCAAGCTTTTGCGCACGAGATGTCTCCTCTTCCCCTACTTCCCTCCTCCCTGAAAGAGGATTTCATAAAGTCTACAGTTTTCTAAATTCTGAACCTCTCTTGCATCAGAGGAGCATGTTCTAGATACAGGGACACAAAACAAGTAGGTCTGGAGAATTGAACTTGTAGGTCTGCAGATCTCCCCTCCCTTCAAGCAAAGGGAACCCATACGGTTGTCACACACGGGGGTCTGTCACACACGACCTTCAGTGTCCCAAAAACTCTCTGGTATTTCAGGGGACGTTCTGACTTGTACATGTAGTTTTATTAATGCCTTTTTTACCTTCATTTCAAAAGAGTGCAAAGGTGTCTGTTACGTTGTCCCTGTCAACGACTGCGCTTGGAAGTTACTGTCTTACCTTGGCTGTGAGGAACACATTGAAGTGCTCATTAAAAGAAAGCACCGGGTGATCAGTTACTCTCTTCAAGAACTTGTCTAATGCTTTCCTCCTCGTCTCCACAAACTCTTCAGAAAAGCGATCGACAACACCCTTCACCACAAACTTCTCTGGAAGAGGCTGTCAGAGACAAGCAAAATGCACAAGATTCAAAAGACCAGAAACTTGCTTCTGCTATTTGGAAATATTCAAAGCAATCAAACTCCAGTCTTAACAGGAACTGAAATGTTATGTTTGCTAACAAGAACAGGAACCATGCATCACACAGGATATAAGCCCTGCTCTGAACCACCCTTCAGGTCATCTGGCCTAATACTATATACAATTCTATTGGCTTCAGCTGAGAGGCACACCAGTGAAGCCCGGACAGTACACATACTGAGTGCTTGTAGCACAGCTTAGGGTGTTACCCCTTGCTGCTATCCATGTCGAAGCTCCAGCTCTAAGGGAGATGCTAGCAGAGCTGCACACTATTCACTACAGCAACATGCACACATACATCCACCCCGATGCTGAAGCAAGGGTTCGCAGCCCAAGGAAACTCAGAAAATGTAACAATTCTACTTACTCTTCCCCCACCCATTCTGAACAACTTAGAGCTCCTGTACACGGCCCTTCTATGGGAGCTGATTATCTTAGCAACAGCACCACACTGAGCAAATACAGACAAGCAGGCTTGACACAGCAAATGACAGAATCACAGAATGTCAGGGGTTGGAAGGGACCTCTGTGGGTCATCTAGTCCAACCCCCCTGCCGAAGCAGGGTCACCTACAGCAGGCTGCACAGGGTCTTGTCCAGGCAGGTCTTGAATATCTCCAGAGAAGGAGACTTCACAACCTCCCTGGGAAGCCTGTTCCAGGGCTCCATCACCCTCAGAGGGAAGAAGTTCTTCCTCATGTTCAGACGGAACTTCCTGTGTCTCAGTTTGTGCCCATTGCCCCTTGTCCTGTTGCTGGGTGCTACTGAAAAAGAGTTTGGCCCCATCCTCCTGACACCCACCCTTCACATATTTATAAACATTTCTAAGGTCCCCTTGCAGCCTTCTCTTCTTCAGGCTGAACAAGCCCAGCTCTCTCAGCCTTTCCTCACAGGACAGGTGCCCCACTCCCCTCATCATCCTTGTAGCCCTCCGCTGGACTCTCTCCAGTAGTTCCTCATCTTTCTTGAAGTGGGGAGCCCAGAACTGGACACAGTACTCCAGATGAGGCCTCACTAGGGCACTGTAGAGGGGAAGGAGAACCTCCCTCGTCCTGCTGGCCACACTCCTCCTAATGCACCCCAGGATCCCACTGGCCTTCTTGGCCGCCAGGGCACACTGCTGGCTCATGGTTAACCTGTCGTCCACCAGGACACCCAGGTCCCTCTGCAAAGAGCTGCTCTCCAGCAGGTTCGCCCCAAGCCTGTACTGGTGCATGAGGTTGTTCCTCCCCAGGTGCAGGACCCTGCATTTGCCTTTGTTGAACCTCATCAGGTTCCTCTGCATCCAAGTCTCCAGCCTATCCAGGTCTCACTGAATGGCAGCACAGCCTTCTGGGGTATCCACCACACCTCCCAGTTTGGTGTCATCAACAAACTTGCTGAGGGTACATTCTAACTCTTCATTCAGGTCGTTGATGAAGTTGAACAAGACTGGGCCCAGTACTGACCCTGGGGGACACCACTAGTTACCAGCCTCCAACTAGACTCAGCGCCACTGATGACAACCCTCTGGGCTCTGCCATTCAGTCAGTTCTCAATCCACCTCACTGACCACTCATCCAGCCCACACTTCCTGAGCTTCCCTAGGAGGATGTTATGGGAGACAGTGTCGAAAGCCTTGCTGAAGTCGAGGTAGACAACATCCACTGCTCTCCCCTCATCTACCCAGCCAGTCATGCCATCGTAGAAAGCTATCAGCTTGGTCAAGCAGGATTTCCGCTTGGTGAACCCATGTTGACTACTCCTGAGAGCCTTCTCTTCCTCCACTTGCTTAATGATGACCTCCAGAATGAGCTGCTCCATCATCTTTCCCGGGATGGAGGTAAGGCTGATGGGCCTGTAGTTCCCTGGGTCCTTCTTCTTGCCCTTTTTTAAGACTGGAGTGACACTGGCTTTTCTCCAGTCCTCGGAAGGAGAGAAGATCAGGCTGGAGCCTTCCTGAAGCCCTTGGCACACTGAGTCATCTGTCATAGCCAACATACTTGAGCATATTCGTGTAAGTGATAGAGGTCTGCCAACATACCCTCTCTCATCTTAGTCCTATTTCAACTCCACCAGTCCATCTCTGCAGTTCAGCTTAACATGTATGCCCAAGTCTGCCTCCAGACTTGCTAATTCTGCAGTCCCTCCTGTTACACTTAAGACTCCAGACCTTAAAGTACTGCTTCAGATGGAAGATAACTCTTCAAGCTTCAGCATGTTTAGTCTCAACTCTACCACTAGATCTGCTTTTGTTCTCTCTGGACAGCATGGCCTCTAAGATTAATATAAGTTTTAGAATTGTGTTTTGCATTTTGTTCTTGTGAAACAGTCCACCCAGACAGATAATCCACTTACTCTTAGGCTAGCAATGACAGCCATTTTCACCCAATTCAAGAACAAGGGTTCTCCTCTGCAAAGCGTCTTTGTCACCCAAAATTTGTGACAAAAGTAAATCAAAGCAAAAAACTGCATATGCATATGCCTTTCTCACCATACCCTAGCTGATGACGGATGCATGTGGAGGCTGCAGCTCCTAAAAAACCCAGCCAGCATGACTTCGCTGCAACACAGCTACGTTTTGACCACTATAGTTCTGATAATTTAATACTTATTATGCTTAACATTCAGATCAGTCAACCTAGTTACACCAGCGTAAGGTACATTCTAGTTAGACTTCTTCAGAAGAAGAATGCTTAGTGCAGTAGTCTTCAGGGAGGAAGAAACTCTCTGCCCTTACTTTGTAAACTTTAGCTAGGACTCTGTACTTGAGAAAGTCACTACCTCAGCACCATACACAGGAGGAAAAGGACAAGCTGGAAGACTAGTTTAAAAAACTAGTTCAACCAAACACATGCAAACTGGCACTGAATAACCACTAAAGTTTGAGAATTTGAGACCCACAAAGGGTGCACCTCTATTACAGAGACTTCTACCATTTAACCTGGTTTTAGCTATAGCAGGAATTATAGTTCTTCACATTTTAGGCCTTTGAAGGCACATCCCAAGTAGTCAGTACACACATGTAGCAACTGGTCTTCTGCTTTAACTCTGTGCTACCTATCTACCTTACAGTCTTCCAACTTACTCGTCTAGTTTTCCCCACTGTGACATTCAAGCAGATTTCACTGAAATCAGAAATGGCTTCAAGTATCCAAATATCACCATCCTCATCATCACAACATCCTTGGCCATGTTATGCTTATCTTTCCAGTCTAGAGACAGATCTGAGAGCGTTTTTAATGTTGTTGTGAAGAACAGATTAGAATGTCTCAGATCATTTTTAAAAAGTAAAAACAAAGTCAGTTACCAAAGACATTAATAGGAATCCATATTCTGTTTAGTTTGGCCTTCTAAGTGTAGGCTGTCATGACTCACTGCACTGAGAAGACACATCATTAGTTACAGGAAGATTTTAGGCAGAGTCACTACACTGAGATTAGAAAGACCACCCCCTTTTGGTATTTTGTTAGACAGAAGGTCTCCAGGGATTGCAGTATCTCCAGATACAAATACAGATATTCTTAGATTGGCTTGAAACATCCTTTCAGAATACATTTGCGTCACAGTGTACCTGCAACTGCCTTTGGCTTCTGTTCCCCCATCTACTTCTAGGCAATAAATACATAAAGCATTCAGCAATCTCCCCACCATACCAGTGCATGGAGGAGATTAATGGGAAATCCTGTAACTGCTAGCTTGTGCATAGACAGATAAAAGAGGGCAGCACATCTTTCTGCTTCCACATATTCTAGAAGAGAGGCACTTAGAGATAGCCTTGTTCTGCTGCTGGTTTGATGTCCAGTGTCAGAGCCACTTGTGCCAAATTTTCTGTTCTGTGTGCACCGAATTCCAGGCCACAGCAAAGCAGCTTAATTCGCCAGCTGTGACTCACCTTCTGCTACTCAACTATTATTTATTGCCTTGCAGCCTTCAGGCCGGACTGGAAGCCTGTTAGTACACTCAAGAATCTGTAAAAGCTTAACTTCAAAAGTTCCAGCTGTTCAGAAAACAGCGAGAGAGAAAAGAAGGTCCGAGCAGCTAACACATTAGTCTCATGTCTCCACCTTACCCCGGCAAGCTCACTCTCTCTCTTCTCCCTACCCCCTCAATAAACATATTTGCTGCTAGTCAGTGGCGTCACATGGTTTTGTGAAGTATTTCTCATCTTTGAGAGACTGAGCTACTATGCTACTTAGAGGCAAGTCCCCGAGAAATTAAGGACTTAAATAGCTCTCTACCCTGAACAGCCTAACTGAATACTTCTCACATAGCCTTGTCCTTGCTGTAGGGAGGGAGAGCAGAGAAACTTTTCCCCCCCATCCCAGGTGGGGAAGCTAAGGTATGCTAGCAGTGTTGCTACTTCCCAACAATTCTCCTCCTACAGGCCTTTCTAAATTTCTTTGCTTAAAAGAGGTGACAGTGGTGACCTCAGGCTTCTAGCATTTCACATCACACACAACATGAAAAACAGACTGCTGAATATCAGTATCAACTTCTTCGTATCACATAAGGTGGTCAGACTGCCAGCTTCAGCAACAAGTAGGGCTGCAGTTCTGCCTACTGAAGGCATGCAATAGCTACCAAGCCAAATGCTAAGATCTGTAACTCTGTGCTATTAAGTGTTAGCACAAATAGTTTTAAAATACTCTTTAAAACCAGCTCAAAAGGCCATCTTAAAAAACTGAGACTAGGACTTGATGCAGGTTTTTCGTAAGTCTCAGATACTTGTAAATCTAGATGTAATAACTGAGCAAACAGATGAAGTGCATTCCATTTATGCCACAACAAACGTAGTCACCAAACATATTACCCTACAGGAGGCTGCCAAGTTCACCTCGCAGGTGTGCCAACCAAGAAAAGTCTAAGCTTCATAATCAGGCAAGAACAGGAAGCTCTTCCCACACCACTAGAAGAGAATAAAGTACTGAATTTAAATCTAAAGAGACGTATCACCAAAATATCACCCTTGGAAGACAGACACATAACTGTCCTTAATAGCAGATTCTTGCTTACTACCTACGGGAATGAGATGTGTTGGCTGAGACTCTTCCAGCTTATTTCTCAACCAGTTGAAGTCTTGGTACCGCCGGCGGACAGAATACTCTGGCAGATCAAACTCTGCTCGCGTGGTCTGGAAAAGAAGAACAGGATATGCTTAGCATGCACCAAAACCTCTCACTTCAGAGCTTAACAGCCATCACTGGCAAGGGTCAGGCTAGAGAAGCCTTGCACAGGGACTCCATCCCCAAAATCGAGTTTGCATCCAGCACAAGAGAAAGATCCTCTGGCCGTTCAAGCAGTGGGAAAGCCAGCAATAAGAAAAATGATTACTCAGAGCTGATATGCTTTTAAGATCTATTCACACTTCATTACATGTTCCTCTCAGATACACTCTACGCAAAGAGTCTATGGGAAGGAGAGTACTGTGCACCATGTTAAATCTCAGCATTTACAAGTCCATAGGGAAGACTATGAGATTTTTGTTCCAAGGACAAAACTATTTTAGCCATCCAGAATTAAAAGCAAAGATTTTGGACTTGCTTATTCTATAAGGTGCATTAACTGTGGGTGAAAAAATGTTGCACAACTGCCCCATGTTGCAGAAGTGATAGGCTTATTACACTCCTGCAAGGCTAAGATTAAGCTAAAAGATAAGCTGTTGCTGGGTTTGCCAAAGGACTGTTTTTGTTGATTTCTGAGAGCAAGAAACGAGTTTGTTTACATTACATTTGTGTATGCTTGATTACAGATACCAGTATATCAAGTTAAAAACTTAAAGTTTTCATTCTTTAGGGTAAGGAGTTAAACTTACCATTACAAGTTTGAGACAGAAAGCAAGTATGCAGAGAAACTGCTGGCAAATGTTTTATCCAGCCCTCAAACAGTCCATAGCCTGGAAAGCTGACTGCACAACACATACTGCAACTGCCCAAAAGCACTACTGAAACTGTGTACTAACCAGGAGTCTCTGCTAAAGAGTATTTTTATAGCCCTGATTGGAAGGTAGATGGCTATTACTACATCCCACTGAGAAGCACAGCTCACAGGGAAGCCTACAGAGCTATACTTAGTCACTTGCAGCATGAAGACCATCTTGCAATGAAGGTGACGCTGCAGCGTCAGCACACTACATGTCTACAGCCAGACATCAAACCCACTGTGTTCTGGGGAATGCAACAGCTATCCTAGCTTTGAATTGGCACTGAGTCGCTTCGCTACTCCTAGCCCCTACAACCTCCTGTTGAATTCCAGCTGCGATTTTATACTTACTTGCGGACTGAGCAACTGTCACATATTTGGAAAGAGACATGTTTCAGCCTTTAAATGCAATCCACCTCTTCACTTGCTCTCTGGATGGCTCCTACTCTTTGGTTACTGCACGTTACTCCCACCAATCCCCACCAGCGATCCTGTACAAGTTCTGTGCCAGAAATCTCTTTCTAGTGGGAAACCAGCAGACTTAACACACTATCGACAGAACAGTACCTCTAGTATACTGTAAACAGCATGCTAATGTGATATTACCTGTGAAATGGTTTGGTTTCTAGAAACACAAGGCACAGAGACAAAAAGGAAGAAATCAAGCTCACCTCCTCCCTCCTTTGACCAGCTAGCTGTAGTAAGAGATATACACATCAGTCCATGGACTAGCATAATGAATGCTCACCAATGGAGCAGTTGTGATTCTAGATGAGGGATTACCAAGACCTAGATATCCACTGCGGGTTTGTGCTTTACTCAGCTACCTCTCAGCTTAACACCAGCTTATTTAACATGTTGGAGTGCCACACTATAAATGAAACTTCTGAGACTTTGTATGAACCATTTTCACTAGTTTTGAGTAAGAGACTGAACAGCGTTACACCAGAACAAGATAATTCATGCACTTGTAGACAACCCCCATCAGCCACTGGTGCCAACTGCTTTGTTCTGTTAATAGGTCAGCTACACCTCAGCCTTGCAGCAGATAACCTGAAATTTAAAAGTAATGATTTAGTAGCAGGGAGAGATTTTGTGAACTGGCTGTCACTGGGCAAAGGTCTCTTGAAAGATCAGACAGTAAGTGAACAATAGTAATCAGGATGTATACACACTACAGATGCCCTGTAGCATGAGGATGAAGTTAGTGCCTCCCATCTGTTAGCACCAAGAACCTTATTAACCAGTATTCTGCTAACAGTCACAGAAAACTCTATTGGTACTATTTAGTCTAGAAGTAGGAAAGCAGGATAAGTCCCAGTGCACAAGCTTTACATTAGTTACCGTTCCTTTCCAGCAAGCTGCTCCTGCTGCTTTTACACCACAAGCAGATTTGCAAAGTTTTCCATATACTAGGTTTTGTTCCTCAGAGGAAGGCAGATGAAAATACATGAACAGCCATCAGCATTTCAGTGTTTGCTCTACAGGCTGTCAAATCTAGACAGCAAATAAGCTTTTCAAAGACTACTTGGACAGAACATAAGGGCCCTTCAAGGTTTTAATGACACCTCACTAATGCTGAAAGAATTTGGATCTCAGATCAAACTGTTCATTAGCTTAGCACAAGTTATTTTTTTCCAGACTGCACACAAAAGGGAAGAGGGTCCTGCCACTGTCCAGAGACAGCAAGTAAAATGTCTCTGGTTTTGACACAGTTGAATTCCTCCTGCTTTCTTAGCAGGATCCATAAATCTCATCTTGCAAGGACATGTGTCTCTCCCAAAGGAAGCTGAGAAACTTATGTGGCAGATCCCAACCTCCCAAAAATAATGCGCAAGACATTTCCAGGGTTTTATTGAAGACTCCAGCACATTTCCACTAGGTCAGCACTGCGGTACTCTGGGGTCAGTTTTACTTGCTGGAAAGCAAGCAGGGTTACAGACACTTCTACCTCTGTTATTGGAATAGTTTCGTCTTGAGGCAATATTAAGGCAATCACCAAGTCTTGGTCCTGTGTAAGATTCTTGTCTTCCTTGAAAGGAGTTAGCAGCCAAATGTAAAGCTAGCCTGTGATGACTATGTGAAAGTATTTCTGTACCCTAGTTCTAGTCTCTTACTTGCTATACCTGATGGTGGATTCCCCACCACATTAAGTTTTGGACAAAACCTTCAACTAGAAAAAGAGGAGAATGGCAGAGGGGGGAAGGCAGCAAGATCGGTGTTCTTAGTAGTTCATAGTTGTGTTTGCCTCAGTTTAGCCTGTTTGAAAAAAAGATCATAGCACTCATGCCTGCTCCTCTCTAGGGATCAAGCTGTTTCACATGCTCAGGTCATCTACCCAATGCACGCACTGGAAGCAGGAGGAAACAGACAGGAAAAAGAAAACAAGACCTCCACTTCAGTGCTGACTGGTTTGAAAGCCTCTCCTTTCAAGCCTGCAGAGCAACTGCACGACTCTGAGGAATGGCACACAGCTGTTCAGACCTCCGTGGGAAAAGGCATAGAAGGCAGCCTTGTTGCCCTACAAAGTACAACAGAAGTGAGGTTACAAGTACACTTACTTACGCTTCCCTCAGGAGAGACGACTACATGACATACGGGTAAGCTTTTTTTCCCCCCTCCCTCCTCAGAAATATCTTCTTGATAAAATCCCTCTACAGTGCTCATCAGCCTATCTTGAAGAGCACAAACGTGTATCATCAGAAACACCCGAGACACTTCAATTATCATAGCCAAGACCAATTAAGTGCCACCACAAGTTTTGCCCACCTTCTTGGTTTCACTAACCTCCTCATACAAGAAAACGGCTGTTAGCACGACATAAACAGGGTATAAAATAGTCAAGAGAGACAGGTCTGAATCACTGTCCCCATTATCTTGGGGATTCCCATTTGTTCTTCAAATGTGTTCATACAGAAGACAGGCTGGGGAATGCTACCTGGCTCTTACTAGGAAGCTGTGAAAGCGTGGGCACAAGCAAGACCAAGTAAACTCTAAGCTTTCTTCTCAGCTTCCCTGCAAGCCATTGTTTTGGACCAAATACTTTGGACCCTTCCTCAGTCACCATCACCTGTTGACAAAGCTGTAAGTAGATGAGAAATCTCGGGCATACTGCATTCTCTTTACTGCTGTTCCAGTAAAGGACCTTTCTAGAGAAAGAAAAAGCCCACAAAAACAAGACTGTGGTCAGGTTACACTCAGTCACAGCCACAAGCACACATTACAGCACTTAGCAATTACATTCCCCTCTTCTACCTAGTGATGCTGCTTTTTACAGCAAGGAAGTCTTCAGCATAACTCATTCTAGGACCCATGTTCACCCAAACCCTTGAGGTTCCAGTAGCATCCTTCAGTGGAGAAAGAAAAAAGCATCCATGCCTCCTCATCCAGAGCCACCAGAGACCCTTTCACCCCTTGCCAGCTCTCAAACCTCTCTCATGCAAGGCTACAAGGGAAGTGGTGTGAAGCTATGTCCTTACACTGATGACAAGAGCACAGTCTGCTGTAGGACTTTGACCTACAAGCTGGAGGTGCAAGCATTAACACTCCTCATGCTTGCTGTCTAGGGATTATTGCTGCACAGCTTTTTTGCCATGTTTAATTACTGCTTTCAGCTACAATGGCTGATTGGGCAATTAGCTTGGCATCAAAGAGGCCTTGTTTGTATGGTAAGAATGAGTCAGATTATTAATACTGTTAGTCTTCCAAACCCTCTTTTTTAAAACAATGGTAGATAGTGCTAGAGGTGCTGACCCTAGAGGCTAGCCAGACATTTACAACAATAAACCCAAAGACGTGAGGCTTTCGTAGTGATTGATAAGAATAAGTTATGCACTGTTTCACAATAGTATTGTAATGCTATGACATAGCAGATTTATGTGCAATAGTGAGATCCCAAATAAAACAAATATTAACAGACAGGTAGGTAGCTACGCAAAAATCAGAGGTACAGGATGCGGGTTTTATTATTTTTGAAAAAGCTACTGTTTGGCAATACATCTGATCTAAATACAAAAAAAACCTTACCCACATTCCAGAGTTCTGCTTTAAGAAGGAAGGAAACCCTTGTACGAACACAGGAACATTATTAGGGTGCCACTGGGTAGAGATATTTTATCTTGACAGAATAATCAGGTTTTAATTTAAGGGAGAAACAACTTCAGCCAATATTAGCCATTTGCCTGTGGAAAGTTGCATCTCATTTTGTGCTTCCTATTCCTTCTGATTATACACCAGCTGAAGGCTGTGTTGCTCCAAACAGTAGCTTCCTACAGTACTTTTTAGTATTTTCTAGTAGTCCTGCAAGATTAAGACACTTAGAGCAATTAAAAACGACAGGCCTACATTAAGTAGAGGTAGTCACTGTTTCAGAGAAACCACATTTTCTCCTATGCAGCCTGAAAGTGGAACTCTGGAGTAGACATTTAAAAAAAAAAAAATCTGTGGCCTGTAAAGGCTTCCTAATCTCAAAGGAAAATAGTGTCTCCAGTATATAGTGCCATGTAAGTAGGCCAGAGGAATGTTAATCTTTTTGGACAAGTGGATCAAGTATATTCCTACTGAAGTTAGTGAACACTTTTTTGCCTTGGGTAACTACAAGCGCCCAAAACAGATGTCAACATTACGTAGTAGCTGATGCCAATGAGCTAGTTAAGAGAAATCAATGTTCCAGTTGTGAGTGCAGTGGACTTCTCACACCACTCTTCCTACTAATGTAATTAGACTGCATTAATGATTAAACTACAACACATGCTGAAAAAATCTCCAGCATATTTCTTTCGGTAGGCAGTAACATTCTCAGGCTATTTAGTTTCAGCAGCAGCTAGACAGCCTTCTGTACCAACAACTGCAAGGAAGCTAGTTTACAGCTGATGATCAAAATTCTGATTTAGGTAGGTGGCTGACAGAAGAAGTGTGGTAAACACTTAAAACAACAAGCTTAAAGCACTTCAGAAAAGCATAGACACAAAGTGTGAGATGATTAACAGTGAATCAACTACAAGGCACTTTCCTCTTCAGGGTAGGTAACTCCAGCCAAATGGGTGTCAGATTACTTTATATGAACAAACTTTCAAGTTAATGAAAGAAACTGGCCTTGCAAGTTTACCAACAGTTCTATTTAAGAGTCAGAGACAAAAATCGAAGCTGACACATTATAAGTTTTGCATAGTTTCACATACTGAAGTAGTAACAGTTCTGCTAAGAGAAGTCACACCTTCACTGCATTCACAAGGTACTGAAAGACAGTAAGTTCTTATATAAAGAAATACAATGCAAGGCACAGACATCCAGGACATGCCCTAAAAAAACTCCCCAAAAAAAGAGGACTAGGAAAGGTGGATGTTGCTTTGTACCTTTGTAGTAACCCTGTATGTGATATACGTCTCCATTGTGCACACATGTTTTTTGGGATCATCAACAGTAACAAAGAGGTCTCTAGTTTCCCCATCCAAGTCGTCATCCAGCTGCAGTCTGTTGAGGAGAGATGAGGAGGAGGCTGGGCTAGAAGTGTCCACAGGTGTGCCATTGGGTAGACTGAGATCCTGTATTGGAGAAGAAAAAACAGCGAGTTTTTAGTAAATGAACAGAACCACTGTAAAGCACAGTATTCTCAAAGACACACTGGTATGTTACCAGGGCTATTTATTTCTATTCCAGCAGCCCCACAGATCGCCCTGTTCCGAGACAATCCCCTAAGCTCTGGGCTTTGAGCACCAGGCTGTTCTAACATTCCACAAGTTGAAGAGAAAGTACATTACCACCATTCCTCTCCTTAGTACGGTGCAACCTCGGTTTTATTCATGAGGAAACAGGAGTATTGCTGAACCAACAGTTCCTGGTGGGACTGAACCGAGATGCTGAACACCAAACAGCTAGGCAAATCAAGAGACCTGCTTATAAGACAGGCTTCAGGCAAAGTGGCAACAGTTCAGCTGACTGGAATGCAGTCAGCCTTCACCTCTGGAGACTCCTGTAGTAGAGGAAGGCGGGCATGCTTGTATCAGAGGCTTCCCATCCAGCCCATGAACTTCCAAACATGTTGACAGCAGTCAGAGACTGAAGTGGCATCACTGCACTACAGGACAATCACAGATGACACGCTCCAACACCAGTGTCTATGCACACCTCCCTTTCGGACTCCTAATGTCACTGAAAACACTGTGTTTTCTTCGGAGAGGTCCCCATTCCCATCCTCTCAAGTCTAAGAGGATCATCCAGCACCTAGGGAAGACAGAGGCTAAAAGAACCAGCATACGGCTATTTCAGGGCAAGACATACATGGGTTTGGGAAGTCTAATTCCTTGAAGCTGACTCAGCAGCAGGGAAAAAAAAAAAAAAGACACCCAAAACTTTATAGCTAGCTTGGTAGATTCCCACACCTTTGAGTCTCACACTTTGATATAGACCAACTATTCCATACAGCTAGTGGTTATTCCTCTTTGCATAAATATCACAGCAACTTCACATGTGTTCTCTGCTCTGGTTTTCTAGCAGAGGGAGCTGACAGCATGTCACAGGTTGTACAGTATGTAGGAACACAAGACAACAGTATTAGAGAATCCCAAAGGTCCATGGTTGCTCTTCTCAGAGAAGAGAGGAGGCTTTTTGTTCGTTAGTTTTAACTAGTTGCACAGGACCAGACTTACATACAGTGTCTCCCTTGTAAGGACGAAGGTTCCTCTGGTTGCCAGACAGAGCAACACCACTACATCTAAGCAGCACATTAACTAGAAGTGTTTAAGAATTACTGCTTAGCCCCAGCTCACACAGTTTTTAAGTGGCTAAATGAAGCGTCTAATCTTAGCAAAGCGATCCTGTTTGGTTAAGATCCTCTTTGTCCATTAGTATTCCTTATGCAACTGTGGTTTATGTTCCAGCTGGATGAGGGTAGTCCCTGTCTTCAACAGAAGTCCTCCTCTGTTCAAGGTTTGCAGAATTTCAGGTGCTGCTTCAAGTTAAAGCTGCTTATGAAGGTCTACCTTTGACAACAGCTAGAAACAGAGCTAAGTTCCTACCAGTCTTTGTCACAAACCCATAATGGGAGTACTGGGATTTTACAGACAGCCCTCTGCCTGTTGCAGTCCTGCAGAATGGTGGTAGTATTGCTCTTTACCTGGAAGACTTCCTTATGAGGTAGAGAGAATAATGCTTTAGCCTAGACATTTCAGGAGAGGGGTGATCTAAACAATTGTCTACGAACAGAGATGCTAGATGTATTCTCCCAGCTAATGCTGAGAAGTAGTTGCCAAGAGATGAGAGATTCCCACAAGCGAGCAAGAACTGGGAGGTAGGCACTCAAATACTCTCTTAAGAGGGCAGACGAGCAGGATGAGCATGGCACAGCTTGCCAGCTCACGTATGAGGTAGACAGCTTGAACCACACAAGTACCTGGCTCGGGACTCAATATAGCAGGAGCATGTACATCAGGAAGAAGCAACGCTACAATAACTCAGCAAATAAGGAGTTCTGCCGGAGTTACACAAACAGAATAAGCAGAAGACAGGATAAGATTAGCAACAGGAGATGGCTTCAGAAAATCTGCAGTTCAGCTAGACAGGAGAATTTGAGCCGAGTAAAGAGCAAAGCAAACCCTGGGACACCACAGTAGCTGCAGACAAATATGTTCCTGTTTCCAAAAGGAAAAGACAGCTCTTCATTGCCCATGTGCAATAAGCATTACTGTAAGACATGCTGTGCCAGAAATGCAGCCAGTCAACTTCTAAGCTTCCAGTATGGAAATGAATTAACTTGCAGAAACAGCTTAAGCCTGGTTTGTGCAGGAGATGTCAAAAGCTTGTAGCAAAACCCTTCCAAAAGAGAGTTTAAAGAATATGATGGAATCTGCTTAAAATAAGAGAATTCTGTATCAAGGTGTCCAGACAACTGGAGGAAGGACCAAAGATGGAACTTGCAGCCACTTGCATGAAGTTAGCAACTTTCCTCACCAATTCTGCTGGGAGATGACAGTATCATACTACTATGTCTTGCACTTTTTAAGCAGAGCAGAAGTCTGTGAAGGCTGGAATCCACTTCAATCTACTTGAGTGTTCTTGCAGTCATGCATCCTGTGGAATGTCTCAGGTCTTAAAATAAAGGCTGTGATAGTTTTACCTGATCTCATCCTTGGATGAAACAGCCTACACTGAGATCAAGCAAAGCTTCTAGACCAGATCTGGTAAGGAGCAGGATGTCTGCTAGCTGGCGATGGGGAGAAGGACAGAAGATGTGTACATTGAAGGTACTACTGTGCTATACTACCTCACCTGCAACGGCAGAACCCTTCCCTGGCAGCCACAGCTGACATCACGCCCTGCTACTTCGGTAGTTTTCCGTAGTTTACGGCAAAGTTCAAAGCTAACTATCTGTCCTTCTTAATGGGTGGAGCCCTCCTAGTTAACTGCACAAGGAACAATGCTTATGACTGCTGAACCTTTGTTTAACAGCAGGCAGGATCAGTTTGCTGAAGTCTTCTGCAGTTGCTAGAAAGAGGTAGGCTTTGAAGTGTCAGCAGATGGCCTAGCAATCTACGTTGCATCCGGCTGTAATCCTTTCAGCAGAGTACCTCCTCATCATGTTAATTGGCACTGGCTTTCTTCCATGGGGCTTGGGGGATTTTTTGCAGTTGGGGAAGCAAGCATCATCTATTCTAGTCTACTTTTACCACAGAAGAGAACCATGTCCTGCAGAGCCTAGCAGGAAAGGAGATCTGCAGCATTCTGCATTTCTACCTGTCAGTGCAGTTATACCCACAAGCATTTGAAATACTGACTAGTATTAATTATTTTTCTATAGTATTGTTTTATATAATAGTCTGACTTCAATGCCAGGGACTCATGCATCAGCTTTACCTTCATGCACCAAGCCACTGCTCATCCACTGTTTTAAGTACCCATCCGTATTCTCAGAGATCAGCGCAGGCCAAGTCCCAGCAGGTACCTACTGGTCACAAAGCTCTTCACAGAAAAAGAACCTTTCCATCACAGCACAGTTAGGCTGCCAGGATTATGAGCAGCCCTACACCTGGGGGAAGGGGAGCCTGCATCTGGCAGCCAGGCAGATGGAACGGAGGACAGGTTCCGTCAAGACATTCCCGTGTTAGAGAGTATCCATAAAGACTTCCTCAAGTTTCAAAGCTTTTTCTAAAGTAAAGAGCAAAGATCCTCAGCCTCTGTTCCTCACCTTCTCAGGCCAGCCTCATAGCTTTGGTACCTGCAGAACCAGGTCAGGCGAAGGTCTAGCAAGGCCTGGATCACAACCTACAGCAGAAATAGTACGACATTCAGACCTTCAGGTTCATGATCTACCATTTACATAGTAGGCTTCTGCACACAGTTGTACAGCTGCCTACAGGCAGACACTTCACACATTCCTATGGAGTTTGCAGGATTCTTCAAGACACACAGATTTATGGGTACATGAGATTAGATGTCTCTAGCAGCACACATTTGGTTTCCTACAGTGAAGGACAAGTAGGAACTAACCGCCCGTGTTGGAAATGCATGAGCCCTGTCAACTGTGCAGGCTGCGATCTGGTAGGGAAGCACCTTCACATTCTTTTGTTGTATTATGCAGTCCAAACACCTTTACCAGTTAGCCTGCCCAGAAACAGACACTAAATCTATCAAGAAGTTCAATTCATCCAAGTTGAAAATTCAGCTGAATTTTATAAACTGGAAGTCTGCATGTGGGATGCAAAATGAGTTGGGAAGTTTCCAGCTGATGTCATCCTCCCCCTCCTTCATTCTCTCAGGAGATTTTCCAAGACTCTGCATTTACAGAGCAGCTTGGATCCACATGAAGTAAAACCTCAGGACCTTGGTATTCAGTCTTCTGGATGGCAGCCTACCCCAACGGGGCAGTACACACCAGAGAAAGCTTCCAGGATTCAACCAATGAAGGCTAAAAAAGTGTCTAAGTTTCTGCAGGTGTTGGCTTATTGTCAAGTGAAGATTCTGCTGTCTCCTGCTGAGTTAAGTGCAGCTAGTCTATACCACGGCTTCTACAAACTGAATGCTAGTTTTCACTTACCCTGCCTTAGCAAGTGTACAGCTTAACCAGACAGCTTTGCTATCTAAGCAGTAGTCCATGAAGTAATTGGAAGAGGTGGTTCAGCTGGGTCTTCCCAGCACAGATAAGCTCATCTCTGGAAAGGGTTAGCCTGAAACCACCTGATGTTGCACGCACATTACTCTCATTCAACAAGGATTAGATGACAGTAAGAGACATTTAGAAACATTGCTGTTTTGAGTCAAGTGGTGCCCTTAACCCCAAATACTCCTGCCTAACTTGGGCACCTTGCAGCCAGGCCTGTACTACTCCCAGAGCCTCACTGCTTTGATTCTGAAATTCAGAGTGCTGTACTTTCTCCTTGTGTTTCAAGGCATTCCGTTGATTTTTGCCATCCATTTCGCAGACAGACATAAGCACAGGTATAGTCATGTTGAGGGGACAACAATTCCACATGACTGTAGCTGGTTTCTGCAACAGCCTTACCTCTACCTTCAGTACACGACAGTAAGCCATAGCCGAATTGCTGCTCACGACTGGAAAACTACAGTGGTTTAGATGTAACTATTCTCAAGAACACCATAAAAGCTTGCATTAACTTAGCTTTCACAGACGTATTCAGAGCACTACTTGTCTCACCCCAGCATGTTTTGAAAGCAGGTCACCTTTTGTTTATAGAGTTCTCTGTCACTGGCCTGCACAGGTCAGCTCTGCGGAGAAAGAGAAAGCACCTTTCTGTCCTCCAGTCCGTCTAGGTCACTGACAGCATAGTATTCTATTCAAAGATCTCACTAAGCATCTGTAAAGCGATATCTCACTCTGCACAAGACTATTATCCAATACCAGCTGTAGACAAATACCTAAACTTCTCTTCAGTTGGAGAGCAAGGGGCATTTTCTTCCCCTTTATACATGTTCAGTTTCATTCTCTACCAGGCATCCGCATCACACTTCTTTTACTACAGGTCATCTTTGTTTCCCCACACATATTTGAGGTAGACAGGAGATACTGCACGTCCCTCTCTGTTGCACTTGTCTTGGCGCAGACACTTTAAGGCAAGAGTGACTGAGTGACCGAAGTAGGGATCCAGACTGCAAAGAAGGGAGAGTGCTCTGGACATAGTAGGGAAAGGAGGATAAGAAGGCAGTCTTGCTCTACAAGTTTAAACAAATAAAAAACAAAACACCACCACACACCCACAGCTGAACTCCAAAACCTGTATTCATTCCCAGGAGGAAGTACCACATTTCCACATCGATCCACACACAAGACAGTGCTAAGCTGTTTGACAAGAACTGTGAGAATCAGCTCCTAGGGCTGGACCTACCCTCCTGGGAAAGGTTAAGTGGTTACGTGTACACCAGATCCTGACATCCTTCTCCAGTAATGGAAAGCAGAGTACAACACGCGTGGGTGTACTCACAAGGAACAAGATTACACCCTCGGAAGAGGTCAGTGTTTTCCACTACATTAATCATCCAGAATCAGACTGCAAAGCTTAGGCTACTTTAAAAGCAATATAGCCTAAGCTCAAATCAGAAGCAATTCATCTTGCTCTTTCCTGGAAATGTGTCAGCAGAGGGGGGACAGTGATGGGTGTTGAGGACACAAGCCCAGATTTTTACCTGCTAGCCCTGGAGGGTATTACGCAGCAAGCCTGCAGACCCTGCAGTGTTGGGTAGAAAACCCCTACTCTAATGGGGCATGCATACTGCACCTGGGCCAAGCCTTATCTCTACAGTTCCACTGGTATTCTGCCCATCTAATCAGAAAAACACTAGATAAAGACTAGATCAGTTTGCTCTCAGGATATTTTAAACAGGTGACAAGAGTACAGCATGCTGCCAAGCCATGAGTCTGATGACTTTGTTCCAGAGTTCATCACTTAAACTAGTGCTTCTGCTCTGAAGGTCAGAGCTGCATGGAGACAGACTCCTCGGCATCCCTGAAAAAATAAGAATTTCAGATGCTGCAGCTGATCGTAACTGCATGCAGTTTGGTAACATTCAAGACATAAAAGCATTCTTGCTTATAAAGGTGCCATACTTGGAATAGTGCTTCTTTGCACTCTGACTGGACAGAGAAACACTGGAACAAGCTTCACAGAGACACTACATGACTGACACAAGCACCTCCCAAGCCTTCTCATGCAGGTCATGGGATTCCCACTTCTTTCCCGAGGCTAACAGCCAAGTTTTATAGGATGTATTATTTACTTTGTGGTTTGTTTTCCCATAAGTCACAGTTATACTAACCAGAGCAAGAATGTGGACACAGAAGCGTTTCCTGCAAAAGAGCATTTTCAGCAAAGAGCAATAACGCCATCTCCCACCTCTGTTGCTGCAGTCTTCAGGGACTCACAGAATGGTAGGGGTTGGAAGGGACCTCTGTAGGTCATCTAGTCCAACCCTCCTGCCGAAGCAGGGTCACCTACAGCAGACTGCACAGGACCTTGTCCAGGCAGGTCTTGAATTTCTCCAGAGAAGGAGACTCCACAACCTCCCTGGGCAGCCTGTTCCAGAGCTCCGTCACCCTCAGAGGGAAGAAGTTCTTCCTCATGTTCAGACGGAACTTCCTGTGCCTCGGTTTGTGCCCATTGCCCCTTGTCCTGTCACTGGGCACCACTGAAAAGAGCTTGACCCCATCCTCCTGACACCCACCCTTCAGATATTTGTAAGTATATATTAGGTCCCCTCGCAGCCTTTTCTTCAGGCTGAACAAGCCCAGCTCCCTCAGCCTCTCCTCGTAGGAGAGATGCTCCAGTCCCCTCACCATCCTTGTAGTCCTCTGCTGGACTCTCTCCAGTAGCTCCTCATCCTTCTTGAACTGGGGAGCCCAGAACTGGACACAGTACTCCAGATGAGGCCTCACTAGGGCAGTGTAGAGGGGAAGGAGAACCTCCCTCGTCCTGCTGGCCACACTCCTCCTAATGCACCCCAGAATGCCATTGGCCTTCTTGGCCGCCAGGGCACACTGCTGGCTCATGGTTAACCTGTCATCCACCAGGACACCCAGGTCTCTCTGCAAAGAGCTGCACTCCAGCAGGTCCGCCCCAAGCCTGTACTGATGCATGGGGTTGTTCCTCCCCAGGTGCAGGACCCTGCATTTGCCTTTGTTGAACCTCATCAGGTTCTTCTCTGCCCAACTTTCCAGCCTGTCCAGGTCACGCTGAATGGCAGCACAGTCTTCTGGGGTATCTACCACACCTCCCAGTTTGGTGTCATCAGCAAACTTGCTGAGGGTACATTCTAACTCTTCATTCAGGTCATTGATGAAGAAGTTAAACAAGACTGGGGCCCAGTACTGACCCCTGAGGGACACCACTAGTTACCAGCCTCCAACTAGACTCAGTGCCGCTGATGACAACCCTCTGAGTTGTGCCATTCAGCCAGTTCTCAAACCACTTTAACGACCACTCATCCAGCCCACACTTCCTGATCTTCCCTAGGAGGATGTCATGGGAGACTGTGTCGAAAGCCTTGCTGAAGTCTAGGTAGACAACATCCACGGCTCTCCCTTCATCTACCCAGCCAGTCATGCCATCATAGAAAGCTATCAGATTGGTCAGGCATGATTTCCCCTTGGTGAATCCATGCTGACTACTGCTGATAACCTTCTTTTCCTCCACTTGCTTGTTGATGAGCTCTACAACAACTGATGTTGACTCTGCTACAACACAGCTCAGTTTCAGCCTCCCTGCACACAGGGGTAAAGGGAGATGTCACAAAAAGGCATCAACTACCACATTGGACCATCTGTTCACACAGTCTGGCTGTATGTCTGTCTTCTCACAGAGTCCTTAAGAGAGTGGCCTCTTTTCCTAATCTGAAAAGCCAACTGTGCAATATCACACTAAAGCTAAATGTGGTTCAGGTTACACTTTAAAAATGCGGAGTGGCATCTCACAGATGTTTTACAGCAGTTAAGGCAAGTCCTTCAATATTAGTAATAAATCATGTTACTGTGCTACTTGTGCACAAAAGGCCAAAAAGCTTTGGGGGCCAGGCATTTGGCAAATGAAATGGATTGTTATTTGGAGCAGACATCAGTTAGGCAACATGTAAAGGGATAAGACATACTTCTGTCTTATTAACTAACCCGAGATGTACTTCCCCATATCCTTCGAACAGGAAAGAAAGTGTGAGGAGTAACTGCATGCTTGCCACATCTTATAGCTCCGTTACTGTGGCAAGGTATTTTAAATGCAAAGAGGTATTTTAACACATCGACAGGATGAACTGTTCTCTTTAAAGCAACGGTCCCAGACACAAGATTAGCTTCTGCATCTGTTTACAAAGTACTAGAGCCCTCACAGAAAGCTTTATCTGTCTTCCTCAGAAAAAAAGCCAGCCTGGCAACTGTCCAGCAAGATTAGTTCAGTTATGTTTAAGTTGTGGAAAGTAGTAGAAAAGTGCATGTGACCCAAAAGAAAGCAAGAGAGTCGAACATTTGGGCACACTTGGATTTGCATCCTTTAGCAGAGCTACAGGTTCTTTCTCCCTTCTACATTTCTCAGTAGAAGGCCAACAGGCACCTACTCCACTCTATCTTCAGAGCTCAAAGATCTCCACAAAAGGCAGAAGCTAGGTGCCTTCAGAAATATTTAGAAAAATGCAGATCTTTTGAGTCAAGTCTCCAGTTGCTCTCCTAGCTCAGTTCCACGTCCACCTGCAAGGAATTTGTTTCAAGAATATTGTCTAAGACTTGAATTACCAGAAGGGTTTTGCAGCTGTGTGCACAGGAACCTAACTCATTTTAACATGCTAAAGAGCACCTTGTTAATGAACAAGCCTAACACACCCACTGTTTTTTTTCAGGCTTCGTTTTCAGAACCTGTGCTCTGATCTTCTAAGCAGCAAAGCAGCAGCCAGGATTCAGACCATGAGCAGGAAAACTTGAATCCAGCATGTGACTAGGAGTCATTCCCAATCCAAGAAATCAGATTTACATCTGATTACAGATGGAACAGTTTGTTAAGCTTGTCCAAACTAAACTGCTTTCTCCTAGAGTCATACAGCTCCGTGTTAAAGCTCTCCAGACATACTGTGCCGCAGTTTTTTCCTGCTCGTGCTCGAGAAGTAGGTTTAGCTGCACCACTTACCTAGGCACGTAGTGTCACTGAAGCGCTAATTTGCCCGAGACATTTTTGAGAGCAAACAGTAATATTTTTTTAAAAGGACTGGGGAGAAGCAGAGGGAAGAAACAGGAAGGAGAGAGATGACAAAGGGATGGAAAGCACTATAGTATCCCAGTGAATACTTCATATAAACAAGAAAGAATACACTTCTATTTGCACTAAGATGAGGGTTTCCTCTTGCTCACTCTTTTAGAGGCGGCATGTTAGCATTTCCCCATGGAAGATCAGTGGAGGTTTCATGAGAGCAAGTCAGACTGACAAAATATCACTGTGCAACTAAAGCAGGTAGAGATACTCGAATGGGGGAGCTCATGTTTTCATCTCCAGCCCTGGAAGAGCTGGAGGAGTATGCTCTTGGAAGAGCTCTCAAGAGTTAGTTTATGCAGGTGCAATGTAAGGGATAGACCTCCATCACATTTACTGATAAACAAGACAGTAGAAAAGCATTTGCTCCCAGAGGTGTAAAGTACACACAAAATTCCAAAAAACAGTCACACACGCTTCACTCGCTGCTTTAAGGAGAGCAAGTGAGGAAAAGCAGTTTTGTATTATTTCCTCACAGTATGAAAACTATCTGTGGAGACTGATGTAGGGAAGAAACAAAGCCTAAGACCTACAGACTAATTAATCTATAGAAACACCCTTTATTTATACGGCCTAGGCTCCTGACAGCCACTGTGGCACATACAGATGTTTGGCACACATGGCTTCAAGTGGAGTATACTGATCCAGGAGCAAGCTAGTCAGCACACAAATCCTGAAGGGGCCAAGCTGATCGCTCGCAATGAATGGTATTGATTAAAGTTTTCCAGGGTTTTTCTTGGCAACAATTCAAAAAACACAGCTTCCTCTTGGCAGTACCCAAGATTTTCACTTCCAATTTTGCCTTATACCGGCATCTAAAAAGCTACAGCAAAGTTCTCAGTTCTCTTCGGATAAGCACGGGTTTGAGTGTTGTCTGGGGTAGTCTCTCACCACTCCCACACATCAGCACCTTCACCACTGAGCTAGCAGAGAGTAGCTGCTGCTAACACCATCTGCTTCGCTGAGGGGGAAGCAGCTTCTCTGCCCTTGAGCAACACCTGCACTGCAGCATATCCCTTTCAAGGAACACAACACATCATTCAAGCACACTGGAAAAGTGAGGGCAACTACACAGACAGACTTGAAGACAGGTGGTTTTATACCTCAGGAGGCCCTTCAGAAGGATGCAGCAAGTTCCACTCGAGCAGTGTAAGGCAAGACTTTCCCATGAGGACAGGGCATTGAAACCAGGATGGTAACAGCTTTCCTGGTAAATGTGACAGAAAGAAGCTTCACCCCTTGCTTGTATTTTGGCTTGGAGAGGCTATCAGCTACTCTCATCGGATATGCAGTGTTAGGGTGGTTTAAAAAAGCATGGGTTTTTTCAGACTTAAATTCAGCTTGAGGTTAGGGCACAGAACAAAGCATGTCTTCAGTGCTGTAAACCATGCCATCACTAATAAGACTACACACAGACCACTGCAACTATCCTTTTCCAAGGCAGGCAGAGAGCTTGTCATCCTCACAGTAGGGTCTGCACACCTCAGTTTGAAGGTATCATCCAGCAGCAAGTAAAGCTAGTGGCTATCTACATTTTGTTCATTTTCCTGGGGAGTAGGGTTCTACACATTTTCGTTATGTCTTTGCTCCCACACACTAGTAATCTCTTCAACCTAAGATACAGAAAACCACAAACCCGAGTCCAGAAGTAGCCCATCTTCAGGGGTTAGACACACCACCACTTTCACTTCCAGAGTAACTTCTTACCTACTGCTTAATGCTCCATAGAAGAAGCAGTGTAGAAGCTCTGAACGTGGCTGTAAGACAGTGATGTTCTCCACAGGAACTTATGCTTTGAGGACCACTCTAAACACACCTCTTGGCTGAGCTCCTTCCTTGCTTATTGTAGGAATTTTGGATTGACTTCATTTTCACAACAATTTCACCTCATTCCATTAACCCATCACCTACATGCTTATTCAGACAGATACTTCATATGAAACACTTTGTTCAGAGTCAGCAGTTTTGGCATTATCACCTACAGCTGAAGGCAATACCTTTCCACTCACCATGCCCCACAATTTAGAAAATAAAACATGTCCCATAAATTCATCTGTCAATAAAACCATTTAATTTGGACTAGCATAGGGAATGCCAGCTCATCAGAAGAGCTGCAACTCACTGCATTTGTTTTCCATCCGCAGTCAGTCATTGCAGTATTGCTAGCAGCTACCTTGCTGTCAGTTATTGCCCTTAGTAATTTGAAAAGAAACTGGTTCCCCCCAGTTTTTCAAGAATTTACTAAACATAAATGCACTCAGCTTTTACCTCAGGGTAGCAGCTGCCACCACCTCCAAGGTGGGAGTTTGGAGCTTTCTGCCCCACTTCATCCTAGTGATGGGAGCAGTTTTCCCCATCCACAAGAGCCTAGAACCTCACTCCAAGCAATCTGGGCTCAGGCAGCCAAGCCAGTCACAGCTTAAAGAGTCAGTACAGCTCAGCATTTAAGATCTTGCTCAAGGTCGTCAGGGAATAAACCTCAGTGAGATTAACTCCAAGAAATACACAGGATCAAATGCCATTTTAAATTGGTGTATTGTCTTCTGCAGACTGAAAGCACATGCAAGTTACAACCTCAAAGATGCAGTTTAGGTGCTGCACGTAGATTTTCACGTAGCAGTACTGAGTTGAGTCTCACCTCACTGCACCGTAAGAGCTCCTGTCTTGTCTCCCGACCTACTTTACCAAAATCAGTCTCTCCACTTGGATAGGGAAGAGACTAGCTAATGTGGCAGCCAGACAGTCTGAGGTACCACAAGGGCAGTCCACAATCCTAGAAAACACGAAGACAATAGTTTGCAGGTTAATCTAGGAACCGATGTCTCCCAGATCACAGCGTGTCAATAGGAAAGCCTCGCCCTTTATCCTCTGCCTCTCCATCATTAATTACAGGGACATGTTGCCTGAAGCTTATCACAAACCCCCGGGGCACCAACAGGAGAATGATGTGCCCACACAGCTGTAAGAAGAGAGCTTCTTGACCAGCCTGGTTATCCCCTTCTCCCCACGAAGGAGCTGGGAGAGCATCCAGCAGCTTGGGTAGGTTTGAGGCGTTCCAGCACAGGCAGCCCGGAGGATTCTTTCCGACCACCAAGCATAACTTTTTCCATCATGGCTGACAAGTTACTGCCAAGACTCACCCTTCTGAAACCCAACTGAAGAACCAAGTTCCTCTACGCACGTTTTGAATATCTGTTTTCAATACTGCCTCATTAAGTGTGAAGCAATCCTGTCGAAAAGATTATGAAAGCTGTGCAACACCGAATTCAGTCTCAAAGTATTCCCCTCCCTCCATTACATTGAGATAAGAACAATGGAGTTAATATTACTGTTAAACAGTAGAAGCTATGTTCAGTTTTACCAGATGGAAAGATTAAAAAAGTAACAACACTAAGGCAGTTATGTCGATGCAATGTTTGTCCCAAGCTAAGTGCTAGCTATCCCTCCAGAATAGACAGGAATTGTCAGTTCCAGAGAAACTGACTGTACTGGGAAGTTGTGGATCATACAGAGACCACCGAGTACAGTCCTACGACAGTACTAGAGCACCTATATTGTAAGATACCATTAAAGCACCCTTACCAATAAAATCCTATTTCTGTACGCGAAGGCAACTGTAACCTATGCATTGCTGTTTGTGCTTCTACACCAAACCCAAGAGCCGCTACAAGAAAAAGGAGACAAGCACTCTAGCTCTTCAGTAAGATACCATGGTATTAACCCAGCCAAGTGACATCATGAGTTTGAGAGATGAAATAGCTAGAGAAAGCAGTTCTAGTTACCACCATTGCGAGCGACGGGAAACTGGATTCAGCCAGCAGTTTGGCTGTGGGCAGAGCACTGATGGCAAGCCAGAAGCCATGCTAGTTTTAAATCAGTTCTTTCAACCAGGAGACTAGAAAAGAGCTGCCTGATGCAGGCACATGCACACAGTGGAGGCGGAGACAGCAGTTCCCTTAAATAAGACTACAGCTAGGCTCAGCCTTTGAGAGCTGATGGCCCACTTACGAAGCAGTGGCAGATAAGTGTCTGTACCTAAGAACCTTGGTTCAGCGACTTCACACATATCTACTGTGCAACATTACCTCCCCACTAAGTGCAGTGACTGGGCAAAGAGAACCACAGGATCTTCCAAAAACCAGGAACAGCTTCATAAAAAGGTGAATCCTGAAACAGTTAGAAGGCAGTTCAACTAAACTAGCAATCCTGCTGTCCTAGGTGAAAAACAACATCCCTGTGTTCTTCAAGCACTTCTGCAGACAAGGGTAGGGATTTACTGGAAGAAGCCTCATGTTCACAGGTCCTCACAGGTAACCTGAATCACAATGATATTTGCTGGAGGGACAACACAGCAGAGGTGACATCAATCTAGAAGGTTTCTGAGGTGCATCAATGGCAACTGCCTGACACACAGGTGATTGATAAGTTGATGAGGGGAGATGCTTTGCTGAACTTTAGTCTTACAAGGAAGGAAGAATTGGTCAGGGATGTGAAGGTACAAAGCTGCCTCAGCCACAGCAGCCATGAGCTGGTGCAGTTGGGGATGTCGAGAGGTGGGAGCAAAGCAAAGAGCAGGATCACAGCCCCAGACTTCCAGGGAGCAGAGTTTGGCCTCTTCATAGATCTGGTAGGAAGAAGGCACATGGCCCTAGAAAGGCGTCCTGGAGAACCAGTTTGTTTTCAAGGATCACCTCTCCAGCCCCAAAACTGGTCCATCCCAATGAGCAGAAAATCAAGCAAGGGTGGCTCAAGACCTACATGCATGAACACTGAGCTCCTGACTAAACTCAAATATAATAAGGAAGCATAAAAAGGCAGCAGCAGGCACAGTTGACCTCCTCACAGGAGGAATCCACAGACACTGTCTGAGCATGCAGGGATGGGTTTAGTTGGATAGAGCTGAATCTGGCAAAGGATGAGAACAGCAACGAGAAGGCTTCTACAGGTACACCAGCAGCAAAATGAAGAACAAGGAAAATGCAGTCCTGGTGGGGCAGAGGATCTGATGACAAGGGATACACGTAACACCAAGATACTCGGTGCTTTCTTTGTCTCAGTCTTTATCAAGATGACCAGCCTTTAGGAATTCCAGGCCCCTAAGCCCAGTGGGAAAGTCTGGAACAAGGCAAACTCATCATCAGTTGGTGAGGACCAGGTCATGGAGCATTTCAACAAACTGGACAGACACAAGCCCATGACGAGATGGACTCAAGTGCTGAAGGAGCTGGATGATGCCACTGTAATGCCACTTTCAATTATCTTATACTTATTATGGTGACAAGGGGAAGTTCCTGAGGACAGGAGTGACATTTCGTTTCTTCCAGTCCTCAGGAAGGCAGATATAGGAAACTGTGGGCCATCCAGCCTCACCTCTATCCCTGGAAGATGATCAAGCAAATACTGGAAACCATTTCCAAATACACAAAGGACATAGCGATGAGAAGTCAGCATGGTCTTCAGGGAAGTCATGCTTAACGAATGCAACACCTGCTATGAAGACATGACTGTCCTGGTATACAAGAGGAGAGCTTCAATGTGGTTCATCTCAACTTCAAGAGGGCTTTCAACACTGTCCCCCTTAACATCCTCCTAGATAAGCTGATGAGGTATGAGGTAGGCAGATATACAGCAAAGTGAACTGAAAACTGGCTGAACTGCTGGACTCAAAGCATTATGATCCCACAAATTCCAATTGGAGAGCAGTCATTAGTGGAGTACACCAGCATACAGTAATAGGGCCACTACTGTTCAACACCTTCATTAATGACCTGAATGATGGGACAAGCTACATCCTCAGCAAGTGTGCTGAGGGTACAAATCCAGGTGGAGTGCTTGATACATCAGACAGCTGTTCTGTCATTCAGGTGGACCTCAACAGGCTGGAGAAACAGGCTGACAGGTACCTCATTAATTTCAACATGAGGAGATGCACTGTCCTGTATGTGGCAGAAAGAACCCCATGTAGCAATACGGGCTGGGGGCTGACTGGTTGAAAAGCAGCTTGGCAGAAGGAAAGAAAAAACAAAACACACAATGCACCCACAAAAAATCCCCGTACCACACACAAGAGATACAACAACAACACGAGCCAACAACATGCCTCCTGGCAAAGAAGTCCAAGAGCCTGGACAGGAGAAAGCTCAGGCGGTGTTACCAGTACGGATAAATACCTTATAGGAGGGTGTACGGAAGGTGGTGACAGACTCTTTTCAGTGAATCCAACAAGAAGACAATGGGCACAAATTGAAATATCAGAAGTTTCACTTCAACGCGAGAAAGAAATTTTACTTAGAGGGTGACTAGTTCCAGGAACAGGCTGCCCAGAGATACACCCAGAAACCAACTTCACGGTGTCCTGGGCCACCTGCTCTAGCTCACCCTGCTCTGAGCCGAGGGGTTGGACTAGAAGATACCCAGAGGTGCCTTCCAGCCTCAGCTTCTCTGTGATAGTCAGTTTTGTGCTCCTGTAGATTGGAACAGAGATCAACTAATCCATACTGACATTATTTCATGAGTTCACCGAATTCAGTTCCTGACTTTCTGTAGTCCTCAGTCTCTCCCAGGACTGAGAATTTACCTCCAGCTTGCTTCAAGAACAATACATGATGCTGGTCTAACAGCTCTCCTTTAGTCAGAAGGAAGAGGTTTGTAGGAGCTCAGGCAGATCTATTTTAAGCTTTCAGATTATACTGCAAACTGGTTTCATCTGTGGGTGGATGAAGTTAAGAGCAATAATTATAAACTAGCAGCTAAGGAGGCTGGAAGTAGAGCTCCAGACTCTCACTATATTTTTTGTTGGAGAGCTGCCAGGCTCCCTTCCAGAATATCAGCACTAAGTAACAGCACTCCAGCTAATGCACCAAGTATTTATACTTGATCAGGTGCTAATACAGGCCTAGAGGTTCACCACGGTGCGGTTTGGAAGCAGATGAGCAAAGGGATCACATGCAAGCAAGAGTTTTCAGTTAGCGACCAGAAGTTCGCAGTAGGAATTTTAACATCCATCTCCATGATTTAGCAAATTCGTTATGCATTCATTGCAAGCCTTGTATTCCACATCAGCTCTGCCTAACATACTACCTGTAAAATAGCCTTGAAGCTCACTTCAGCTGTCCAGCATCAACAGAGCCAAATTCAAGGCATGCCCATTTTCAAAGAAGAAAAGCTGAACAGGTTACAGGTAGCTGGCCAGAAGTACAGTGTCGGGCAGTCAGAAGTGTCTGAAAGAGGACAGGGGAGTCTGAGACCTAGGACAGGTGGGATACAAAAGCTTTTGGAGTGACAGGCTCCAAATCAGTACTGGAAGTCGGGACCCTACCAGCTGCCAGTCTCAAGGCAAGAACGGTCAACATCACCCTGTTAGGAAGACACTCTCACATCACAAGTCTAGAAGGACCACAAGAACCGTGGCTAGAGGACAGCAGGAATAAGCCATACAGAACAATTACTTCCTAATTCTGCACAGCCTGGCACTTTCAACACTTAGTAGCATGCTATGAAGTCTGCACAGCCTCAGTGGGGCTGCATCCTGAGTCTCAGCATTCTTCTACAACCATTTGGGTCCAATCACACAGCAGAACACCAGCTACTTCTCACCTCTGCCCTGAATCCAGTAACCCATTAATAATGACTTTTCTCCTCAGTGTCAAAGCAGTTGTCCTAGCGCACAGAGCAGATTCGCTATCGAAAGTGACAAACTAGTGACCTGGAGTCAAGTAGTCACACGCAAGCAGAACTTCCTTTTCTTTATTTTTAAAGCAAATATAAAGGACAGAAATCCACACAGACACTTCCTCATTTGTTTTACATTCCTCTGCAGAGGATCTGCTCTGAAAAGCTGATCTCAATCAGCTTGCATGCTTTCCAAGAGCTCTGCACAAGAGCAAGAACTCAGTTTTACAACTAGCTCTGCAACGGACCCTGCCATGCACCCTGAGGGATTGCTTCCTCCTGTATGCTTTCCTCTCACTTGATGGCCAAAAAAAAAAAAAGTCAGTACTGCTTAGGTTCTGCTTTAGCTGTCTCCTTATTTGGAGGCTAGCAAGGATAAAGGAGAATAAGGTCAAGAAAGCTGATGGTGGTCAGGTATCGGGACAAACGATGTTTTAGGCAATCAGAGGGAAACAAGATCTTTACAGGAAGATCTGGCCAGTACAGAAATGCTTCAGAGACAAGAATCTACAACTCAAGTGTTTTACGTTTGCTGCAGAATCACTGTGAAAGCCAAGTACTTAGCCAGTAATGTCCATTTCATTTAAGAGGTTAGATGCTGCTCAGAAGTCAAGGTTTCCTGGCTCCTAAAACAGCTCTCGCCTACAAGTCCGGATGAAAATGTTATTTCAGACAATGAGAGCTCTGCAGCTCTTTTCATAGGATTCAGAAAACCTGAGAGCAGTCAACTTAGAGGGCCTCAGAACCAGAGAAGCCATAGAAAGCAGCACAGGTGGCTTTCCTTCCCTTCCCCATGACCTAATGCTCTAGTAGCATTAGCTGCTGTTTTTAAACAGCAATCAAAGGTTTATGAGACTTCAAAGTTAGACAGGGTCTAAGCTCCTAGGTTATTCCCATATCTGAATCAAAAACCAACACGGGACACACAGTGTTCCTGTCCTCCAGGTTCCTCTGACTCAGGATAAGCACTGATGGCAGAGGTTCAACCACTTCATCTGTGGCAGTGGAAACTGAAGCACTGCTTTACAGGCAGAACGCTTCCCTTACTTCTGCACTTTCTCCCTCAGAGGATTTCAGCCTTAGATACCCTTATCTTGCAGCAGTGTGTTGGAAGTATTTGCTCAGAGCAGGTAAGAACCCCCCAGAAAAAGCAAGTTACCCAGTTCACAGTGATGGGTCAGCCATTACTATCATCCCTTTGGCAGAGGGATGTCCTCGTACAGTCCTGGTTACTGACAGTGGTCCTCACAGAAGCTTACTGACTTGGAGACACTTCGAAGCAGCAGACTTCGACCCAAACTTCTCCTGCAGTGCCAGTCTCCACCAGACTCTCCAGAAAGGCCCTTGGAAAGGCAAAGAGCGCAGACAAGCGCAGCTCCTATTCAGGAATCAATGAAGAACAGCTGCAGAGCTTTAAGTCAGACTTGAATACTGACCTCCCCCTGTTATCCAGCTATAGGAGCTATCAACACATTGTTAGCTGATTAGTGAGCAAGCCTTTCAAGAGATGAATGACCCACCACCAGAGAATAAGACCAAGAGACATACTAAACACTTAAAACAGTTTTACCCATTTACCTCCACTTACAATACTTGTTCTCTAGACTACTCCATACACAGTGCAAACAGTTGAAGTTTACTATTGCCTTAAAGTTAGTAACACGTGTTTGTTCACTGAAGTTTTTCCTGAGGGGGGAATGCAGTCAACTCATTTTCTTCTTGCCAGCACACCAGGTATGAAGTGGAAGAAGGCACATCCCTCACGCAGCAGAGCTGCTGGACTCCTTCCATCAGAAGGATCAGATGTTTGGCTTTTTCTGCTAATTCAGCTAGAAGGAAAAGAAGAACACTGCTCTCTTCCTACTGGAAATCCTTTTATTCTGTAAGGCTCACTACCCTAGTGCCATTTCCAGGTCAACCACAGAACGGCTCTTAAGCCTAGAAATCACTTGCCTCAGCCCCTTTTTGCTCTACACTTTGACGTAGTCCTGTGCTGCCAAGTGCCTAGAACAGGCCAGTAATACCTACAGGTACTAGAAGATGGACTTCATTGCGTTCCTGGTAGAAAAACTGGGCAAGAACCCTTCTACTGACAAGTTAGCTGACCACAGCCTGAGGCTAGAGAGGCATTTCTGCTCCTAAGTTATCACGAATGGTGATACACTTCTCAGACACCTCAAACCAGTAAAGAGGAAAGGAGGTTGCTTGTGGTCCACAGGCAAAAAAAAGCTCTTTAATACAGCTGAGGAAAGAAGTTCTAGAGTGTGAGCTGCTCCTCAGCAGCTACACAGCAGTGTGGACAGACAGTGTTAAGAGCGAGTGCAGCACCACCACCGCTCTCCTGAGCTGCGAGAAGACCCATGAAGGCAGCTGCCTACTATTGCTACAGCAACAGTAGTACAGTACAGGACTGGTCAGACAGCAACCTAGTTACGTGGGTAAATCCAGCCTGTCGGGACAAAAAACCCCGCAATTCCTACTCCCACCTTACTCACATACCCCCCTCTCTCATAGGGCCACCAACTCTTGGACAAACTTCTCTGATGAAGGCCTGTGTTCCCAGAGGGAAGGTAAGCCTGGCTTCTCACTTGAGCAACAGGGGGCAAACGCCCAAGCAGAGGGCTCCTGACACGGGCAGGAGCAAGTGCTGAATCTGCACAGCTCAGTTACAGGGCAGCAGGAGGTGACAAAGGGAAGAGGCCAGGCTACCTCGACTCACTGCCCTCGAGCGCGGAAGAGTATGGGACCAGACAGAGCCCCCAGGCTTTTGGGGGCTAGTGGATCCGTTCCGCCCCGATGCCGCCCCACGCTCCCCAGGAAAACAGCCAGAGGAAGCATCTTCTGCTGCCAGCAGCTCCGCAACACCCCGTACGCACCCCGGCTGCCCCAGACCTGCTCATCACCGAGTTTCAGACCAATCTCACCCCTTGCAGTCCTCGGGTCCAGGACACCCTGCCTCAAGGCGCCTCAGGGAAGCCTGCCCAGAGACACCAGGTCCCCGCAAGAGCAGTTAATGTCTGTGCTACCGCTGCCGCTTCTTCACCCAGGAATCGCCCCACGTCCGAGGCCCGCAGACGGGGCGAGGCACTTCACCCAGCCCGCCAGGGTCCTTGCCAGAGCTGGGGAAGGGGAGGCAGGGGCAGGCACTCCGGCGGCAGCATCCTTCCCACATCACACGGCCGCGGAGAAGCCACAACCACAGGTAAGCTGACGGCAAGCTCGGCGGCGAGGAAACGGCGGCGGCTCCAAGCCTTCCCCGCCAGGGCCGCGGGAAGGGGACGGCGAGGCGGCGGCGGCAGCTGCGAAGCGCTCAGACGCGTCCGCAGAGGGTACGGGCCACGGGAAGGCGCGAGCAGCAAACACCCAGCCTCCCAGGTCCCAGCCGGTCCCTCGCACAGGGGGGCACGGCGCCTGCAGCCCCCTCCCCGCCCCGGGCTCTCGCAACGGGTGTCAGCAGCGCCTGGGGCTCCGCTTCCCCCGGGGAAGTGGACGGGGCGGGGGAGAAGGCAGCCAGCCCTTCTCCCTCCCCTCCGCAGCAGAGACCCCCCTGCCCCGGGCCGTACCTTGTCGGCGATGCTGCGGGGCAGGAGCAGGTCGGGGCTGGGGGTGAGCGCCGGCCCCATCTCCTCGCTGCTGGACGTGGCCAGGGGATGCGGCATCTCCCGCAGCGACTTGGGCCCGGAGGAGGGGAGAGGCTTGGGGGCGCCCGCCGAGGCGCCCGACATCGCGCCGAGGCCGGGCCGCGACCGAGACGAGGAGGAGGAGGAGGGAGGGGAGGGGAAGGGAAGGGAGGGAGGAGCGGAGGCCGCGCCGCCTCGGTGGGGAGCAGCGGGACCGCGACCGGAGGCTGCGTGCCGCCACCGCGCTGCGAGGAGGAGGAGGAGGAGGAGGGAGGAGGAGGAGGAGAAGGAGGAGGAGGAGCGGGAGCAGCGCCCACCCCCTCAGGCGGCCCCGCCCGCGCCCTGCCGCGGCCGGACAGCGGAAGCGCGGGGCAGTGGCGGCGGTGGGACCCGCCCCCGGGGGGAGGCCGGTGCCAGCCGGCGGCAGGGCGGGCCGGGCGCCGGGCGGGGAGGCGGCGGGGCCGGCGCCGGGGGGCGGTTCATCGCCGGGGAAGGGAACCGGTCGCGACACGGTGGGTACAGGGGCCTGCCCGGCTCCGCCGAGCCGGTGGTTAGGGCGGGCGGGGGCCGTGTGTTGGCTTCCACTTCGCGCCCGGGGCGGGGGGGGGGGGGGGGGAATGACGCTTCTTGCGGACGCTGCTCGGTACTCATTGCGGGGGATTATTCTTTTTTTTTTTAATATTTGAAAAAACGAATTTTAAAGAAGACACACCGAGAAGTTTTACTCTGACCCTGTGTGGAGGAGGTTTTGTGTTTTTTTCAGGCAACCTTAAATTCAGGCTTGCTCGCGATCAGCTGAGATGAACTCAAAGGTGTATCGAGTCCTGCAGAAAGGGCCCACGCGGATTTGTCTGACGGCACCTGTCGATTACAAAAATCCAGCGATCTATCCGCAGCTAACAATGTGAGATAAGTGTTGATGACTGCTGAATAACGAATGAACAGGAGAAAAATCCTAAGTCTGGTGTAAGATGTTCCCTGGGCAGATAAGGCAGCTACATTCTCCTGACAAATTACTCTTTGTGAGTAGATTGCTCAGCGGCAATTAGGCGTAATAAAGTAATGTGCTACTGGGTCACTGCGAGACTGTCATAGTCCCTTACAGCTACACACGGGTGCATGAAGACACCCGGGCAGAGAGGCGGCCAAAGAGGACGCGGGTGCTGTGGGTGTCCTGCTGGTGGTTAACCCTTGCCGGGGGAGCGCAGCCCGAAAGGGCAGCACCCCTACCCCAAGTGACGCTGGCCAGCTTCACTGGTGTCGGCGCCAGATGCCGCGCAGCAGCACAAACGCGGGAGTGCAACACTCTGCACCTGCATCACAAAACGAAGTGCTGTTTATCACAGGGAAAAAAAAACAACGGAAAAAGTCAATCCTTACTATAAATAACTACTCAATATTATGTAATATTTGAACTCTGGTAACAAGCAAAAGCCCCAGCCAAGTCCCAGGCCCCAGTGTGAAACAGGCTGTGAAATATGCCTTCTTTATTACACTTAAGAAACAGCAACCTATTTGTCTATCAGGAAGAGGGAACAACACAAATCAGCCAGCATAAATACATACACCCCAGCTTTCCTGCAGACTACCCGAACCTTGAGTGGAAACTATCGTGGCAGAGCAGCAGGCAGGTTCGTGCTTGTGCCGTGCTGCTCAGGGACCAGTTCCTTCCACTTTTGTGAAAGGCCATATCTCAAAGGCTTGTGACTTACCAACAGCTCTTCCCACCTGTACCCTGAAGCACCCTCACCCAGCTGTGTTTCCAGCTCAGACCCTGCTCCAAGGGAAGCCTGTCAGGGACGCTTACACCAACACTGTCAAAACTTGGAAGCCTGGGGACATTCCAGTGCTGTGCAGGTGCAGACAACCTTCTGCTCGTTAAACCTATTGGCTGGGTGGGCATCAAGTCGAGCATAAGCCTGGTGCACCCTTGCAGCAAAGATGACCAACAGTACCCAGGCTGCATAGCCAGCGAGCAGCACAGGCAGCAGGGTCGAGGGCAGGGTTTATCACTCTCTGCTTGGTGCTCATTAGACCTTACCAGAAACACTGTGTCCAACTGCGGGCCCCTCAATGCAGGAAAGACACTGACAAACTGGAGAAGGTTCAGAGGAGGGCACCGAGATGGTGGAGGACTGGAGCACCTGCCCTGCAAGCAGAGGCTTTTTCTGGCTGGAGTGGACACAGCTTCAAGGGCGCTTAACGGCAGCCCCCAGTACCCGATGGCGAGGGGATGGAAGAGATGGGGCTGGGCTCTTCACAGAGGTGCACAGCAGGAGGAGAAGCGACAAAGCACATAAACTGAAACAGGAAATTCCTGATGGGTGTTAGGAAGAACTTTTTCCCCCTGAGGACAGCCAAGTAGCGGAGCAGGTTGCGTGGAGAGAGGCTGTGCAGTCTCCATCCCTGGAGATTTTCAAGACCTGACTGGCAACAGCTCTCAGCAGGTCTGATCTCATGCCTGACGCTCCTTTAAGCAGGAGATAGGACTGGAGACCTCCCTAGGTCCCTTCCAGCATGACTGATTCAGTGATTCAGGTAATGTTTGTTGCTATGGCAGTCATATGTTTAGTTTCTGAAGTGATGCGAGGTGACCTCTCAATTTTCCTGCATACAAGGATGAAGTTCCAAGTTCCAGTGATTCACTTACTGGTCTAGCTCCATGTGAATACTGTATGTACACGCAACATATGCCTCTTTGTTTACTAATCACATTTATCAGTGTTACCTAGATGGTTTCTGCTTGGAGCTGAAACACGTCATCCTTAGTCTTTTTATCTGACACAAACTACTTAGAAACATTTTCCATCAACTAAGTGTATATGCAAAATACAGGAATATTTGTGCATCTGTGAATACAAGCAAGCTGAAGTCTGGTTGGAAAAAGTTCGTAAGATACTAGTAGAAGGACAGGAAAATAGACAAGCCTGGTGGTTATTTTGGTGATACTCCTAAATTCTGACTATGATAGTTGTGTTTAAATGTTGGAATTCTAACACCACAGCATGCTATAAAGTCAAGATTGTTAACTGTTGAGCAGGTCTGTCCTATATAGATCCCTAGGTCACTTCACTATAAATGTTCACTTCAACCCATTCCTGATAATAACGTGCATTTTGTGAAACCAAATGGACAGGTCATGGTATCTGTAAATCTCTTAAGCACTAAAGACAGATGTCTATCTCCCTCTCTCCCTCTGATTTCAGTGAGTACTATGTCTGTAAATATCTGTATAGGCAGCAGTCTAGGTTTAACAATGATACACACCTTCAGCAGCAAACTATGATACCGACAATCAGAAGAGTTAAAAAATCTTAAATCGTATCTCCAACTATATGAAACTTACTTCAAATTTGTAATCTGAAAAATCTGTACAACTGGCTGGCCTTTTGTTTGCTGTCTTTTCTGCAAGTTTATATTACAGACTGAGGCGAGTTTTTAGCTGCCTCTTCAACCATCAGAGAAACCTCCTTTTTGTTTTTGTTTTTGATTTTTACATGGAAGATGACAATGTTATGCACTTGATTTCAAGAGCTGGAACTTCAAAAAGGCAGAATATAAAACATTTTAGGACTTGCATTTGAAAAATTAAGAGTTAGGAGCAAATTCTTGTACCTTGACTAGAACTAGAGCTTCTAGCGGAGATCAGGTGGAAGAGAAAGGTCCATGCAATGTGGAAAGAGGGACAGGCCACTTGGGAAGAGTACAGGAATGTGGTCAGAGCGTGCAGGGATGCGACGAGGAAGGCCAAAGCCCACCTGGAATTGAAGCTGGCAAGGGATGTCAAAAACAACAAGAAGGGCTTCTTCAACTACATCAGCAGCAAAAGGAAGGCTAGGGACAATGTGGGCCCACTGCTGAATGAGGTGGGTGTCCTGGTGATGGAGGATGCAGAGAAGGCAGAGCTACTGAATGCCTTCTTTGCTTCAGTCTTCAGTGCTAAGACTGGCCCTCAGGAATCCCAGGCCCCGGAGGTAAGAGAAGAAGCCTACAGAGAGGATGACTTTCCCTTGGTTGAGGAGGACTGCGTGAGGGATCGCTTAAGTGATCTGGACGCCCACAAATCCATGGGCCCCGATGGAATGCACCCACGAGTGCTGAGGGAGCTGGCGGGTGTCATTGCTGAGCCACTGTCCATCATCTTTGAGAGGTCCTGGAGGACAGGAGAGGTGCCCGATTGGAGAAAGGCCAATGTCACTCCAATCTTCCAAAAGGGCATGAAGGAGAACCCAGGGAACTACAGGCCGGTCAGCCTCACCTCCATCCCGGGAAAGGTGATGGAGCAGCTTATCCTGGAGGTCATCAACAAGCAAGTGGAAGAAAAGAAGGTTATCAGGAGTAGTCAGCATGGATTCACCAAGGGGAAATCATGCCTGACCAATCTGATAGCTTTCTATGATGGCATGACTGGCTGGGTAGATGAAGGGAGAGCCGTAGATGTTGTCTACCTAGACTTCAGCAAGGCTTTCGACACAGTCTCCCATGATATCCTCCTAGGGAAGCTCAGGAAGTATGGGCTGGATGAGTGGTCGGGGAGGTGGATTGAGAACTGGCTGAATGGCAGAACTCAGAGGGCTGTCGTCAGCGGCGCTGAGTCTAGTTGGAGGCTGGTAACTAGTGGTGTCCCCCAGGGGTCAGTACTGGGCCCGGCCTTGTTCAACTTCTTCATCAACGACCTGGATGAAGAGTTAGAATGTACCCTCAGCAAGTTTGCTGATGACACCAAACTGGGAGGTGTGGTAGATACCCCAGAAGGCTGTGCTGCCATTCAGCGTGACCTGGACAGGCTGGAAAGTTGGGCAGAGAGGAACCTGATGAGGTTCAACAAAGGCAAATGCAGGGTCCTGCACCTGGGGAGGAACAACCCCATGCATCAGTACAGGCCTGGGGCGGACCTGCTGGAGAGCAGCTCTGCGGAGAGGGACCTGGGTGTCCTGGTGGATGACAGGTTGACCATGAGCCAGCAGTGTGCCCTGGCGGCCAAGAAGGCCAATGGCATTCTGGGGTGCATTAGGAGGAATGTGGCCAGCAGGTCGAGGGAGGTTCTCCTTCCCCTCTACAGTGCCCTAGTGAGGCCTCATCTGGAGTACTGTGTCCAGTTCTGGGCTCCCCAGTTCAAGAAAGATGAAGAGCTACTGGAGAGAGTCCAGCAGAGGGCTACAAGGATGGTGAGGGGACTGGAGCATCTCTCCTGTGAGGAGAGGCTGAGGGAGCTGGGCTTGTTCAGCCTGAAGAAGAGAAGGCTGCGAGGGGACCTAATATATACTTACAAATATCTGAAGGGTGGGTGTCAGGAGGATGGGGCCAAGCTCTTTTCAGTAGCGCCCAGTGACAGGACAAGGGGCAATGGGCACAAACTGAGGCACAGGAAGTTCCGTCTGAACATGAGGAAGAACTTCTTCCCTCTGAGGGTGACGGAGCACTGGAACAGGCTGCCCAGGGAGGTTGTGGAGTCTCCTTCTCTGGAGAAATTCAAGACCTGCCTGGACAAGGTCCTGTGCAGTCTGCTGTAGGTGACCCTGCTTCGGCAGGAGGGTTGGACTAGATGACCCACAGAAGTCCCTTCCAACCCCTACTATTCTGTGATTCTGTGATTCTGTAACTAGTCATGCATTATTAACAGTGGCCATAAATGACTCCAAATCTCTTGTGCATGAAACAGAACAGAAGAAGGTACGCTACGTAGCTGACTTCTTGTAGGAAACTTTCCACACATAAATAGAAAACCTCTAAATGTATCAGCATGTGGGTCATCTAGCTCTAGCAGCAGGCACAAGAATGTACGGCAAAAACAGAGGAAGGAAAGTGTCTGTTTTTCTAATAGTAGCAGCACTGAAATAAATAAGTGTGCTAAGAAATAATAAGAATAAATAATAGTGCTAAGAAATTATGAGTGATTAAAAACATGGAAATGTTCCATTCTCCAGTTCCTACTCCATACCACCAACTGTGACGGTATAATTTTATGACTGCAATATTTTCCTTGACATTTTTATTGATAGTTTTCTTTTTGTTAAACGTTGACCAAGCTAAAAAGAATCAGCATATGAAACATGCAACCAGCAGAATAAAACACACAATGAGATTTAAAATCTGAAGAGAGACTGCAGTTCAGTGACCACCTCTTAACCCAAGTTAACCTGAAAAAACTGGCACGCTTTCCTAGCAAAATCCTAACGATCCTAACATTTCAGCTGACAAACAAGATACCACAGAATAGGTATGCACAAAATACTAACTGGGCAAGAAGAGAAATGGTCAATTTGGGGATCAAGAATCTCACCAATTCAAGACAAAGGTCACCAGTTTCACACGTTTCTTCTGAGGAAAATAGTTCTGCCGCTGTATCACCGAAATGAAAGTCCTACAGGCTACCTCTTTGGATTGTTACTAGGATAAATAGATGGGAAGGATGTACAGGTTGGCTTCTCGTCCTGCCTTTTCAATGATACTCTTGCACCTCCATTAAAAACTCATTATTACTTCTGCTGTTTAGCTGTATCTTCTCACCCAGAGCTGATATATATTACAGTTAAGCATTTCTGGCACCAACTGGAGATCATTCTGTGTATGTTGCATCTCCTGTCATTTTTCCTAAGGGTTGGACATAGACCAGCATAAGCAAGAAAAGGAATTTTGAAGAGATTCTATGCAGTGCTACTGAGCTGCATTATGCGAGACATACCTACAGTTGTTGGTATAGAAGCAGTTTGGTGGTGGGTTCTGACTCAGGTGCTTTCCCTACTGCCTGTCTAAACCCCTAAAAAAGAACATTTTCTTATTTAATACAATTCCTAATTTTAAAATAAGTTGACAGATATTACAGAGCAGCAAACATACTATGTGGCAGCAATACAATATTAGGTGGTGAAGTGTTTTTCTTCAAAGCCAGGATTAGAGCAACTCCATAACAAAAACAGAAAGTCACCTGCAGGAAAACCCATTTACAAATTTAAAGATAGGCAGCACCAGTGGTTTACTGCTGTTCTGACCTGGAGTGCCAGGTACTTCAACAATACCACTCAGGATGTGGTTATAATGGCAGATGGCTTTGTAAGTGCTCAGTGTGAGCCTGAAAAGAACTCTCAGTTGTTTCAGAACGTTCTTTTCATAATGTATCTTCTTGTTCAGATAATGAGACCTAAAATGGCAATAGGGTTTACAATGAATAGCAGGAGGCTAACTTCAGGTTTAATTTATTTACTAGAGCAGACGTGTAAAACCCACATGCTTTTCATGAAGTACTCTATTTAAAGCCTAAATTACAGGATTCTTCTCTATAGCACACTCCAGACAGTACAGACAACAAACAATAAGGTAGGCTGGAGGCCACACCAGCCAGACTGTCAGGCTTCGCTGGTTTGCCAGGTCAACGGCGGTAAAACCTTTTTTCCCCATTGTCGACAGCCTCTCCTTGACCGCTCTGTCTTCCCACCTCGTGCTTTCCCTGGAGAGGATAACGCTTTGTGTCTGTCTGCACATAAGCACATATGAAACTAGCACAAAACAAGACCATTCTAGAAGATGTAAAAAAAATTAAAAACCAGCTATCTCATGAGAAAAGGTCGTTCCTTCCCTATGCTACTACAGCTCACGTCTTGTACTGCAGAGTAAAGAGAGGAGCTTTTGACCCGACCCAGTTAAATCTTACGCATGTGCCTGTTGACTCTGTACAGAGATCGGATTGCTTTCAAGTGAACAGCTCTATTCATGCACACATCTAAGCTAACGGGCAAGCTTTTGCTGCATCAAAAGCCTTCAAAGCTGTCAAGTTTGATGGCGAAGCAATAAACAGGACTGTGGGAAGACAGGGCACTTGTGATAAAAAGTGGAAGTCTGTGCTGTACGACTATCAAAAAAGAATCAGAAGTCCAACCGTGGGGAAGGACTACAACTATGGATACAGTATCTTGAAGCAATTGGATATAAAAAAGTAATCAAACTAAAATGTTAAAAGAGTCTTCAAAACATTCTAATTTGTTTATTTGGGGTTTTTTTCTGTGACATGCACAATAAACACAGAAATAAAAGAAAGTGTTTAGAATGGATCTGTATGAGTAGCACTGCAGTTGGAAGCAACAGCACCGTTCTGGAAGATCTTGGCTCAAGCCAGGGAGACATCCCGCACAGACCATTTTCACTCGGGGGGGGAAAAAAAAAAGCATATATGACAGTATCACTGTTTTACTTCAGCTTTGTCAACTGCAAGCAGCCTGCAGTGAACACAACTGCCCATGGCAATTTTGAAATATTGCAGTTCATGATCACTCGGTATCATAACCAATTTAACCCAGCTTTTGTTTATTTAAGGAGATACATAGCTCCCTCTACACTGAGATGACAATAACAGCCAGCCTGAAAGCCAGCATTTTATTGGCTCAAGAAGCAGCATGGTTAGATTTATGAGGCAATGTTCAAGAAGAGCCTTTTTTCGATGTTTTTTAATGATTTTTAATGAAGATTTTTAATGACTTTCCCATAGACACACTACAAATGCTGTATTTTATTTTTTTTATTTGATTATTGTGAAGAAGAGTAGGAACTTCAGGGAAAATTAAAGTATTCTGATACATGAGAGATCAGACCCCATTCATTTCAAGGGCTACATTCCTTCCTGTTTCTACAACCCAAGGAGGAAATTCATTTACTGATACGAAACTCCTTCAACAGCCAAAGGATCACTTGACTTGAGGAAGGACCATGTTTTTGTAGAGATGCTCAAAGTTACTACTATGATCAATTTTCATCACACATGTACAGACCTGCAGAATTAATGAGTCCCAGCCTTTCTGCAGCTGAGTTTCCTTGCTGATGACTCCTGCTCCTTGCCCTGCTACCTCCTCCTTTCCTACCTTTCTTCCTCGATCCCCAGCCCACAACCACTGTCGACTACTTAATTCTTCTTACCAGCATTAGCTGTGTCAAAGAGCCCAGCAGCTAAAACCTGTCAGTCTCAAACTGCAGCTTTTCAGAATCACTTCTATCCTCAGTCGTGGCATGACAATACAGAGAAATGCACCAGGCAGGATTATTAGCCTGGGTGCTGCGCTGCTCTTCACTCTCAATGCTTCTCAGCAGTTACCGATTACAAGCAAGACATCTAGTAAAATGGACTGCAGATCATCCAGGAGAGACTAATTCAAAGGGGAGGGGGGGGGGGATGCAGGTATGACATTTCTCAAGGCATAATGAGAAATTACAAAAATTAAAAAAAACCCCAAAACATCAGAAGGAGGGAAGGTGCTCAATAGCTGTTCAGGCAAAGAGAAGAGTTGACAATAATGCCATGTGTGGGAAAGGCAGCAATATTTGCCTTTCACAGTATTAATTAATACAGCTTTAAAGCAAACAGAAATTTCCCTGAGATTGTCAGATGTTTGCTGGTTGCTCAGGTGCTGGTTTGGGTTTTCATTAACATACACAAACATCCAGAAACTGGTTTTACCAGGCACACAATCTAGGTAACCAAATTCTAAATCTGTATGTTGCAAGTCTCTAGACATAAATTTGTTCAGTTTTACAATTTTCACACTTAGTGAGGCTTTGAAAAGAAAGTATAAATGCATGGACAGACAGCACATTTGGTTAGCAGAACATTCCCTATCTCAGAGAACATGTATGCATAATACTAATGCACACTATTTTAAATCAAATGAATTGTTATAGATACGGATAGGATTTTTATACATTCTTTACACTCTCAAAAATGTAATTTATTTCTACAACATCTAATGTAGCTGGATGGAGCAGAAGGTCTTAAAAAATTGTTAATTGCCTTCAACAATTCTGTATGTATTTGGTTGTCCAAGCGAACAGAGTAGTGTGGCATACAGCACTGTGTACACCCTTGATAGAAGGGATTGTAAGAAATGTGAAACTATAACAAAAAACCTTAATATTTTCTGATTTTTAGTAGTCTTTAGTACTGTAACTTGTATTCCTGCATGCATAGTGATCTAACGATGTAACCGTTACACTAATCCCTGTTTTCTCATTAAGGAATGTAGTGGAAGGACACAGGCACAAGCTATTACTTAGTCATTAGAGAAAATAATTAAGTGAAACAAAAGTGGTCTTGGTTCTCAGCAAATAATTGGGATAATTGTGGGATAAAAGAGACTCCTAAATAATTCTGCTCCAGACAGCTCAGCCTTGGGAGGGCAAATGCGCCAAGCTACAAAGATAAGGAGGCACCAAGAGGGCAACAACACCAGAGCCAAACACCCTGAAGGACATGATGTACGTGATCTTAGAACTGAGTTTGCACAGAAACGAATGTCAATCAGTGAACAGCATGATGAAGAGGATGGGCCTTCATCTTGGGACCCCCAAAGACCACCCAAAGATGCTAACAGATATATGCTAATTAGTTCCTAGAAATATAATGAATATTTACATGTGTGATTGTATTTAACCTGAAGCAACAGGGTGTCTGGGGTGTGTGCCGTGTGCCCGGCGCCGCAATAAAGAATACCTGCTTAACAGCATACATTGTACTGTTAGGTTTTTTCCTACCGGATCTTCGATCACCCTGTGCACATTCTTACCAATGTAAATAATTCCAGCGTTAAGTACAACAGTAGTTTTTAATACAGTTTGTTTAATACAGTTTAACAGTTTCCACTGTAAGCCTGGAAAGTGATGAAGTTAAGGACTTCTAAGACTTGATGGAAGAGGAAGCAGAGGAAATTAAATGCTCTGCAGTGCACAGAAGGTTTGACGACCAGATCTAAAATCCCCCTTGCTGTAAGGGTCATTTGCTCCAAAATGCCTGTTACGTACACCACCAAAATCTCCGTATTAGAAAGTGTAATATCTTGCAGTAAAAGCACATCTAACTAGAGATACCTTGAACTAAGACTCATTTTAAAAAAACTGATTTTCTGTACTTACCTTTAAATTTGGTTCTAAAAAAAAAGGCCTTTATTTCATGAAAATTGTTTACTGTGTTAAAAAAAACCTCATACAAATGTAGGCAATGTGACTTGATTTCTTGGCTAGCCAGAGGTCAGTGTCAGCCCCATGTGTTTGCAGCCTGTTACAGTATTTATTTATTGCAGTTCTAAATAATTTACTTTACTCATGTATGATCAGAGGTACAGCTGTTAAGGGCCACAGTTCAAACCACTGCTCAGCGTGGTTTGAGTCACGCTGAAGTATTTTAACCTCAAGGCCATGAAATAGAAGTCACAGATTGCTGTTTAAGATAAAGGCTTATCCTCCAGGCCAGGCTTGACCACTCAAGAAAGGATACACTCATTTATGGAGCTGTACTCGACATGTTGAAAATAAAACGCCTCACTAGTAACATGAATGCGCAACCTCTTCTGGAATTTATGCCCAATAATCATTCCTGCGGCGTTCAAATTACAACTCGTGGGCGTGATAAAAGAATTTAACAACTCTTCCATTCCGCTTTCTCCCCCCCCCCCCCCCCCCCCCCCCCTTAAGGACGCTGATGCCTGAAACCCCCTCGGAGTAACCCCAGGGTGATCCTCACGCGTGCTCCCTCCGTAGCCAGGCTGACGCCCCTTGCCGCAGCCGTGACGCCGAAACACAGTTTAAAGCCTGAAACAGGCCGGGCCCTAGCTAGGCCTCGCCATGCACCAGCCCGCGCCCTCTGCCCCGGACCCCCTCAGCCAGCCCGCACGGCGCAGGCCGCGCAGCCCCGGGGAAGCGCCCGCTTCAGAGCCCGGCCGCCATGTTGCGGCCACCCGTTGCCTAGAGACCATGGGGCAGCCCCAGAGCGAGGCGGGGGCGGTGCCGCCTCAACCCGCTTGAAGCGGACTGGCCATCCAGGCCTGTCCGTCAACACACGCAACATGTAGCGCGTCTCCGCCTCCTGTGGGTGGGGTGAGTTATCGTCGCGTGGTGGGTGCGTCATGAGCATGTGCGGCGAGCTCATTGGCTGCGGCGGGCAGAGCCAGCGGAAGGGGAAGGGGAGGGATGGCGGTCAGGCCGCTGGGCTGCAGCTAGGGGCGGGCGCGGAGGGAGGCCGGGGAGCCTCCGGGCAGGTGGGCCGCGGGCCAGGGCCGGGGCGGGCGGTGCACCCCCGCCGGCGCGGGGAGGGCGGGAGAGCCAGTCCCTTGTCGGTGGCGGGGAGGGGGCCGCTCCAGAGGCGGGGGGCGTGGGGTCGCTGCTCGGGCCCGGCAGTTCCGGGATGTGACGGTTCCCTCGTCCCCCGTGGAGCTCTGACCGGCACCCGCCATTCAGGTTTCCTGCAGGATTCGGTGCTGCCGTCCCTGCCCTCCGCCCGGCAGAGCTGGAGCCCTTCGCCTTCGCGCTCGCAGCCCGGCACCTGCATGGAAGCAGAAGCTGATGGTGGCCCGAGGTGACGTATGGCCGAGAAGTGGGCAGCCCGTGTTGTTTTGCTACAGCTGTGAGAGGACGGTAACCTTCGGCAGGCCTCGTGGCCGGGATTTTCACTGTATTTCCTCAGTTAATCCGTTTTGTTGAGTTGGAGCCTCAACTGAGGCCTTCCTTTAGCATTTAAGGAGTGTTCTTAAGTGTAGCCTGACATACTTTGTCAGGAAGGAGGTCTGTTAGGAAAAAGTGTGTATACCTCCAGAATTACTCTAAAGGTTATTCTTAGTGTACTAGAGTCTGAAAAAGAATTGATCACAACTCTTTGATTTTTCAAGCTAAATATTTCAATCGGAACACTGTAATAGCATTATATATTTTAAGTAATAGACATGCTGTATTTGGGTTATGCTTTGTAACAGTTGCCACATTTATGAAATCTGTAGCAGATTGAAATCCAAGTTTTTCTTTTAAAGGAATATGTTTATCTTGTATTGTGCCTGTTTTGCAGATATTTTGGGGGTTAAAGGATTTGAACTGCAGCTGAATAAAACTAGGGCTGAAAATTGAAGGATGGCAGCAAATCCTTCGGGACAAGGTAGGTTTTAATCTGAGTATTCAAGGGGAAGGTCTATGTGTTAAACGTCAGTGAAGTCTCCAAACCCAGAAGTTTAGTTTATAGAAAGAGCAATAAGGGGAACAGAGGCAGGAAGGTGGGGCTGAAAATAGCAGAATGTGAGCAGGCCTTCTGGAGAAGTCACAATGTGTTAAATGGTTGGAAAGGACCACTTATGGCTAGGGAGCTCTGAATTACTGTGCATTCCTTCATGCTCAGGTTGTGAAGTGCCTGTGGTGCTGTGATTGTTTCCTGAGTCGTGTTTCAGACACTTGCGATGCTTGGCATTGAACATGACTTGCAGCGGTCAGCATCAGGGAACAGCCTGAAGTCTAATATATACCGTGCCATGATGGCAGCAGCAAGACCCAGGCAGTAACAGCTGTCGAAGGTAGATAGCGAGTGGCCAGGCCTAGGAGGAAAAGCCAAATAAAATCATCATGCTAGCTCTGATGAAAGGTTTCTTTGCTTGATGACACATCTGAACTGCCTTTGTAAAATCGTTCAAGACATGGAAATGGTCCATCTACCAAGCTGGGGCACATGTCTTCTTGGGGGCTGGGGTGGGGTCCCATGGTAAATTGAAGGAGGGTCTTAAATTGCCCCCTAGAGGTGCTTTCTGGAAATCTTTTTGGAACTCGGAGGCTTTGCTCTTCTGTGGGAGAACTGAGAAGAAAGAAGCTTCTCGGGTACGGCTCTTCAGTTAGTGGTTACGAGAACTGAATTCAGAATTTGGTTTCCCGGCAACTTGAGGCTTCTTCATGCACATTTGTGTATGAGCGTCCTTATCTGGGCAGTCCCGCAAAGCTGGCTGTAATTAGTTCTGAAGTGCTGAATAGGTACCAGATCACCTGTGTGGTTCCTCCCCCACCCTCCCAATGGCTCTCTGCTTTCAAAACAAACACAGAAAAAATGTGTTAGTCCAAAAGACAGATTTTACTTGCTATTTGATGAAAAGAAGGTAATTTTTGGAATGCTCGTTGAACTTCTGTGAAGAGAGAGGAGAGTACTCTAGATTGCAGATAATCTTTTGTTTGCAAATTTTAATTGTAAGAAGTTTTTGGTGTGTAATGGTAGATCTTGCTTTATTCTATGAATACCAAGTCTGCATCATTGCAAGGAATAGGATGTTGTCATAGAGAGTTAAAAGCTACCTTTCCTTAAATGTGTGGAGTTACTGAGAAGTAGAATGGGATTTTAGTGCCACAATACCTTTGCTTTCCTCCAAATTCCAGAGGCTTATAATTTAATAGAGCCTTGGAATCTGCTTTTATACTTTGAGGTACCTGTTAGAGACTCACTAAAGGAACTGTTTAATTATCATATGAAAATTATTTGGACTAAGCAGGCAAGAAACGCTGTCAAGTTTGATCACCCAAATGAGCCTATAAAAATATATATCTAGGAGAATTAGAAAGGAACAGGTAAATATGAACAACAGTTAAATGCCTTTTTATCTTGGCCAGATGCAGTTTAATAGTGAAATGATTGAGACAAATGCTGCATTTTCATTCGCTGATTTCCTTCTTCTTGGACAAAAGGAATAGGGATTTACTGAAACAATCACTGGAAGGGTTATGAATGGTGGCACTTACTCAGATGGAACTGTAAGGATGAATTAAACATTAGCCTTCTACACAGGTAGACTGTGTTTGTCATTTTTTTGTACTAAGTTTTTTCTTTCCCTTTTATCAGTACCAGGTATTTTCCCAGGCGTTAACTGAGGTTTCTGTTAATTGCAGACTCGGACTACAAAGGTTAAGATTTTGTGGACTGGACTTCCTTTAATTCATTATCCTCTTAGGAAAGCATTCTTGATTAGAATTTCAGAGATGAGGATCTGCGTATGAGTGCAGCAAAGCCAAATAGAATTGAATGAAAGCCTTATTTCAGGCCATTAGTACCACACGGAACTGAGTGCATGAGACTGACTACAGCATTTAAAAGGAATGGAAAAGCTTTTAGCATGCTGTGTATTGTCCACAAGATGAACTTATAGAACAGGGTGATACATTTTGGTAGGAAGGGAGAAAAGTCGGCTTCTAAATTACAGAAATTACTTTCAGGTGCTTGGTAATACATGGCTTCTGCAGCAATACTTTGCAGTACTTGCATAACATGTGTTAGGCTGCTGTTGTAATGCTTTCGCTTGTACACAGCAAGGCCAGAGCATACCTTGCGTGTTACTAAATTAAAGACTCCATGTGTGAGTTCTCCTAGTGGAAGCCCTCTGAGATGAGAAAAATGTGGCTGTGCTGAGGAAGGAACTCTCCCTTAGGTCCCCACAAAGTGGAAGAAATACAGGTACTGCTTCGGGCAGGACTTTACTTTTCTGACAAGATGAATTTGGGTACAGTGGAGGAACTAAGCTCTTGAACTCTAAGCTTCAGCCTGTAGCAGTTCTACAAGGTCTCTTTCTGTACTGGCAGTTGTTTATCCTTTTGGCCTAAAGGTATGAGAGCACATTCAGTAACACAGAGCAACTAGATTTAGCATTCGGTTCACCGAGTCTCTTAAAAAGGAAGATGGTGCTGCTCTGCATTGAATTAGTGTCATCATCTACAACCTTTGCTGCTCTGTATCTGAGTTTGATCTGTGTGCAGGCGTGGTACTTGAGGGCTGTAGCATACTTCTTCCCTGGAGAGCGTGGTGGCCATAAAGCAATCAATGACTTACATTCAGCTGTGCATGTAGCTGCTTTCTGGAGGGACAGACAAAATACTAATACATCTTTCAGTAATTCAAGTTAATTTACTGAATTACTAATATGCCTTTTATTTTGTTGTCACACAATATATATGAAAACATATCCAGATGTGTATTGTTACTGAAAAGTATTGATGTTTAGCAGACTGTTACTTGAAGTTTAGTGATGCCAGTAGTCATTAGCTGGAGAGGAAATCTAAATACAGTTACTCCATCCTTTTTCCCCAAGTGCTGTGTGTTTAGTAAGCTGTTTCGATTTTGCTTTTTGAGAGGTTGCTGCCTCACTTCATGAAGCCTATCATTTATGAAAACATGCATTTCAGTAAAGAAATTGCTGTGAAATGCTTTCTGAATTGAGCAGGCAGAACAGTGAGCAGTGATAGTGCTCTTTAACGTACAGAGCTTAGAGTACACCTCCACCTTTGAAGCATTTTTCCAGGTAGAAGTGTATCTTGAACACAAAGTGACGGAGGGCTCCTTTCTGCTGTTACACATCTAAATGATAAATAATGCCTATTAGAAAAAAATTACACATACTGTGAATTTGAAGCAACCAACAGATCAGAGAAAAGATGTGAGATGAAAAGTAAGAACTTTGAAATAGATAAAGGTAATACTATTTCTTGCCATGCAGAGTTAGGTAGTAGAACTAATTGATGTAGATATCAGTGAGGTGGGGTGGCAGAATTAGGTGTTAGGATTAGGTTAAAGAGTGAAGCTTGCTGGGAGCTCTTAAAGCTAACAGTGTCACTCAGCAAAGCTTCAACCTTTTCTGATTTTCTGCCTTTCAAATGCAAAACATTATGCAAGTAAACTTTTAGCTCCTGCAAAGAGCACATAATTGAATGCTTTATGTCAGAAACAGAGGTGTCAGAAAGAACAGGTTTAAATTTTAAATGTCCTGAGTTTGCTGCTTTAGAGAGTAGTCTGAGGATCCAGGTGCGCAGTTTGACATCTGACACTGCCAGTAATCTATTTAACCGCCTTGAATGGGTCATTTTGTGTCAAGGTTCTTGTGTCTGCAAAGCAGACAAGAATATTATTGTTCAAACTCAAAATAGTAGTGCAACTCATCCCAGTTAAGGGAAGTTTAAACTTAAATCTTTGTTAAGAAATTGCTGTGTTTGAAAATCTACATTTCCTTTCACAGGTGAGAATCCGGTCTATACTAAGGATGGCTTTTTTTTTTTGCATTTCACATTTTTAGTACTTGAAAGCAGAACAGAGATATCAAGTCTATGGATGAAAAATTACTTTATGGTTGAAGTAGGAAACTTCTGTAGCTGTTTCAGGTTGGTCTTTATGGCAGCACTTTGAGATCCTGGGCAGGGGAGAATCTAAGTGGAAGTCTTGCTTATGTTTTGCCAGGTATGATGAGTTATTTTTTAGGGATGCCAGAGTTTCTCCCTAAAATGGATTTCTCATGTCCCTCCCCCTCCACTGTTAACTTTAAAATGAACAGGTTGCTTCACATTTTAAAAAAGTTTAAAATACCTGTAGGAACTTCAGGGTGCTCAACTGGGGAGCACTAGCATGTACGTGTTGGATGTCCTGCTCAGTTTCCTCAAGTAGACTTTTTTCTACTTACCATTAACAAATTGTCTTTAACAATTGACTTCTTCAGTACAGCAGGTTGCTGATGGGCTCTGTCTGAATTTCAGATCAAAATACTACCATTTTTTTAAACGTTAGTAGTAGAGGGAAAGGAGAAAGAAGAAAAAATACTTGGGTTTCTTCTGAATCCCTCTAGAGTTTCTGCCAAATGATACTGTAGCAAGACTCATACTAAAATGGACGACAGTAATCTTGCACAGTTTCTGATCACAGTTTAAAAACAACATTTAAAATTTTATTGTTACACATCTCAAGCCTTTCTGAATCATACCATCTGCTTCATGATAAATGAAAGCATATTCAGTATTTATCTTTTAGCTGACAGGAACTTGCATTAAAAAGTGGTCTCCTTCTTGTTGCCTCAATCACTGTATCTTCTGAATTCCAAACATGCATTTGGATTTATGCGTTTTGGCATAAACAATCACTAGCAAGAGGCTACTGAGTCAAGTATTAAGCCTTTTGGCTGAAAACGTGTAGAGTGAGCATACAGACATGACTACTTTAGCTCAGACTCAGAAGAGTTATTTCTTCAGTTGTCCTGCTACAGCATTGTCTCCAGAATTTATAGGAAAGTAAGGTCTGGGCTAGCTCAACTCGGAAATGTTGAATCTTCACTTGTTGGCAAGCCTTTGTGTCTCTTAGAGCACCCATTCAGCTGTGTTTTAATGTTTCAAACTCATTCCAAGTGCAGGGTGTTCAAAAAAAGATAGTGTACAATGCCTAAAGAGCAGAGAAGCATCAAAGACCTGAATCAATACGCTTGCAAAACAGAGAGTTTAAGTGGAACTAATGTCATGTGGGAAAGAGAGATTAACAGATGGGAAAATAGCAATTAAATTTAATTTAAAAATCTGTTAACAACAGTAAAGATGGTTATGGGTGATCTTGTGTAAAACCACAATAAAATGTAATCAAGCAACTCTGCTCCTTTCAAGAACTCTGAGACACTGAGGTGTGTACATTAGGCGTAGTAAAAGAAAATAGTGAGGTTTGATAGCAAGGCAATACGGATGCAAATTATTATTTGCGGTTGAAGGTTTCTGCCTGATAATTTTCTCCTTCACTGAGCCACGCTGATGGAAGGAGTATTGGGCTACGTAACTGAGCAGCAACAGAAGATTTCTCAAAGGGGATGAACTTTGAGTGCAGCTACTGAAAACACATTTGAAATCATTTTACCTCGACATGCTGGTAATCCCCTTAAGAGTTACCGTGTCTGGCCTTCCTAACAGCTGGTGAGCTACCATGTTTTAGTGGTGTTACTACAACAGCGCTCAGCACGGGGGTGGGGGCACAACATGTAGCGGTTTCCAATGGGAAGGGCTTTGACTTTTTGTGTGGAGGCAATAAACGAGATAACTTGACTTTTACTTTTTTATGACAGTGTAGTGGCTTGATATTTATAGAACAGCAGCAAAATAAGAGATTAAAAAAAGTATATTCTTGACATGAGGAGTGTACTTAGTGGCATAGAGGCCTGTGAGGGTTGGCTCTGTAGCTGTTGTCCTCGGCTGTGCTGTACAGACATACACAAGTCCCTGCTGTTGTCCAGTATCTGGTTTATCTGGTGGCCGCAATAAGACCCGTTACCATAAGAGTCCTGTGTAAGTGCAGCAGTTTTGCCATGTTTTCATTTAGAAAACAACTTTGAAAATACACAAATAGCAGCTGCTTTAGGGGTTTTCTAAATTCCCTTAGTCACTCTGCTTCCTGACCCCATCTCTAATACACAAGGTCCCTTTGGGAGAATGATGTACAGAGCAAATAAAGGCTATGTTCTCGTATTGTGTCCAGAGAGTTTAATTTTGCTTCTCTGTTCCGGCGTTGTGGTCATGCTCCACGTGGTCATACTCAGAAAAAGGATAGTGAGTGTATGTAAGGACATCAGTATGTTAAAACTAAAACCTTTCTGCATAGATTGAATAAAAGGTTGTAATTTTTTTATATAAGCATGTGTTCAAGCTTAGTGGTCCTCTCATTCTTACTGTTACGTATGTAAAACTTGTATTATAGTTTGGGTTCACTGGCATGAGGAATTAGGTCCCGTGAGTGTATACTTTCATTATTATCACTGAATTGTTATGTTCCATAACTGCATTTTAATATAGAACCTGGTAAGTTTACTTTTTTTTGAAAGGCAAGTATTTGGTCATGTACCTTGTTTATAGCTCCAGAGCTGGCTTGGGAAGGGGTAGGATCTAATGAGTTAGAAACCTGTAGTTTAAAATGTATTAATATGTATGATGGTTTAAGGAAGCTATTTCATGTTGTAAAATGAGAAAAGGAAAAATGAAACTTACTTTATAATAGCCTTTCAGATGGGTGCAAAGCTTTGAAGATCAGTGTATTCATCGTAGTGTCATATTGTATGGGGACTTTTAATTCCACAAGTTTAGAGATGGGTCATAAAAATCAAGTAAATCTCTAATATTTTTTGTCATTCCCACCAGGTTTCCAGAATAAAAATAGGGTTGCAATCCTGGCAGAACTAGACAAGGAGAAGAGAAAGTTACTTATGCAAAACCAGTCTTCCACAAATCACCCTGGAGCCAGGTATTTTGTGTTCTTAGACCTGTTTGGACATCACTGATTACATCAAAGGAAAAAAAAATAGCAAGTGAGCTGTAAACTGTCATAAACACTTATCAGGAGTGTTTTCTGACCATCCTCAATAACCAGCCGGAGAGACCTTGCACTTCAGGAACATACTAGTGTTTAGAATTGTTTACAGACCCTGAATTTTGGCTTACATAATTTTCATTTGAGAAGGGGAGAAGCAGATATACTTACTAAACTGTATTAAAGTCAACCTTAAAGAAGAATCAGGTAGCAGGCACTGAGAAAGCATTTAATTATTAAGCTAAAATGCCCTAAGGAATGGAAGCAGCAGACCATTAGTTCAGGGTACTATCTGTTTAGGGAAGACAGTGATGGCAGGGAGCGAGTTATCCTTGAAACTCCCAGTGTGCATGACAAAGCCAGTTTATGTTACTGCAGGTCATCTTGTAAAAGACACTGTGTCGCAGGATGATTCTACACCATAAGGTGTAATAATCTAATCTGAGTTTGGGAGCTGTCACTGGGATTTCTCCCATTTAAAACAAAAAGATTAGATTTTTGCCATAAATCAGTAACTAGAAAATCACATGCTGCTTCACGTGGAGAAATCAGATAGTTGAACTTTTGGGTTAGCATGAAGTGACTGCAGTGCCATGTTCTAGACACAGTATGTTACGTGCGCTATCTGTACAAGAGTCAAATACTCTGAATACAGTCGGAGTGCTGCCTACGTCTTTTTTCAAGGAGATTCTAGGCCACCTTTAACCTTCATACTGAAAAAAAAGCATGCAGAATGTTTGAAATCGCGTGAGTTAGATCTCAGAGTGACTCTGTATACAGTTATTATTCAAGGAAAATGATTGATTAGAGAAGAAAATAGAAATACCATACTGTTATGAACATCCCCTGACTCCTGACAACAGTATGTCCATACTTCATTTCAAGTCTGTGGAGTTTCTGGGAGTGCTTGTTTGCTTTCTTTTTTCTTTAAGGAAAAATAACACTATATGCTAGTGAGCAGATTTTAAATGTACTAATTCTGAAGGTGGAGGTGGGAGGGAACCTACAAAGCAGCAGTCAATCTCTCTGCTTTGGCATGGTGGGCGGATGTGTGATTTTTGAGAAGCTCACAGTTCTGTGGCAGGTTTTGGACCACAGAGTTGTCAGAAATGAGACCACAGAAATTCTGCGAACTGGCAGAAAAAAGCTTAATGTACCTAAAGCACGCAGTGGCATAGTCAGCGTAAGGATGAATGAGTTAGCTGATTTCTGGTCTCGACATATGGGAATCCTCTATCCAAGAACAGAAGACCTCTTGAAAAGTGTCAGCTTATGATGAAGCCTTAAGATTATCTAGAGAAATCATACTGAAAAATTAGAGGGTACAGAATTAAATGCAAAATATCTTCAACATAAGTGATAATATTGTGCTTTAAATAAACTGAGTAGTACTTTTCTCCAGCAGTGAAGCTTATGTTAATATTTGTCATAAAATCTGTTCAGAGGATTGCTGCTTAGCTTTCATTATGCATGTAGGCGTAGATTTGACTCAAGATCTTTTAATGAGTATGGCCGCTTTTGAAAAACTGACTTACTAAATCAGTTGTTGACATTGAAGCCGCTGGGAAAGCTCTGTTGATGAGTTTGCTTGGATCCCTTGTTGTCTTTCATACTTTTGTCTTTGTGGCTATGGAGAGCTGGGCTTTCAGCACCAGTCTCCGTAGTCAATTTCAGAGGTAGCTGTGAATTGCCTTGTAATACAGCTCTAATGGTGGTCCTCACTGATTTCTGTCTGGAGGATGGCTGATCATGTTACTTGTAGAGACTTGGGGAAAAAAGAAGTCATGCTTTTTATTGCCTCTTTTTTGGTTAGCAAGGTGGACAAGTCTTAAGACGTAAAAGCCAAGAAAATCTACTTAGGAATTTTAATTTGAAACCTAACATATGCTGCACTGAGATGCGCAAAATCAGTAGGTACTCTAAGCTATCATCAGAGGATCACTGCTTCAGTTACATCAATAGGAAGCTCCTTTACCATAAGCAGTGATCTGCCGCCCACCTGCTGAAGAACCGGTCACATATGGAAGACTGCAGAGTTCTTGGTAGTGCTTCTGTTTATCACAGTTGTTTAGGACAGTCACTGAGTGACTGACTAAAGTTGAAAACACAAAGCTGTTGTTTTAAAAATTGCTGACGTTGTCTAACGTTGCACCCCAGTGGTTCCACTGACTTCAGTGGGATGCCAGCCATGAGCAAAATCCGCAATAGGCTTCAGGACTGTGAGTCTTCTGGGTTTCATTTGGCATCGGTTGTTTATGCTAGGTCAAATGATACAGCTATGGTCGCTCCCATTTTCCTTTATTCTGTTATGTTAAAAAAAAAATTAATTCCAAACAATAGTTAGCAAATGTCAAGCTGTGAGTCAAATCGTCAGCTGTGGAAGTTGTGAAATATATGGCAAGAATGGCAATGACACATTTTTTTCTGTGCTATGTATCATCTTGTGCTTTTTTGCAGCATTGCACTTGGAAGGTCACCACTGAACAAGGATTTCCGTGATCATGCTGAGCAGCAGCACATCGCAGCACAACAGAAGGCTGCACTGCAGGTAAGCTGATACAGTCAGGTAGAGTTTAGCCTGGCTCTGCTGTAGGTCTGCATCCCTTCAGAGGCCAGTCCTGCACCTAGAGAAAATGAAAAGCTGCTTTCAGAGGTTAGGTTTCATATGTTTCTGTATTTGTCACAAATGAAGGTTCTTCTGTTATGATGAAAGCTTAAATCTGTTGACTCATTCTCCCTCGATATGGTTATAAGAATGTAGCCTACAATATCATCATAGCTGTTTTGTATACCTCAGTCAAGAATCAGTTTCATCGTACTTCTGAATGTCTCATGAAGCATAGGGAGAACTAGCCACACGGATTTCCTTGGTTGAATCTGAGTAGATGCCAAATAAATTCCCTGCAGGTACAAGTGACAGGGTTGAAAGATGTGGAAAACTTACTTGTACATTTACAGGCTTTGATTTGCTGCTATTTTGCTTACGTCGGGTGAGGTTGATTTTGGTGTTGAAATTGGAAACTGAGCAGGAAAGCCAGTACACAGCCACCTGCCTTCCTGGCACTCTAGACAGCATGATTTGGCAGCGGGCACAGAATGGGAAAAATGTTGAGATGTGAACTAGCAACACTGTTCATGTATCCTATGCCTTGTTGTGTTTCTGTTACCCAGTAAAGGCCACGTGTTGCCTCTCCTAAATGAATGGGAGCAGAAGTGAGCTCTGTGTGGTGTACTGTTGATCACAGAACACTGTAGGCTGGAAGGATCCTCTGGAGGTTTCTGGTGCAGTGTGCTGCTCAAAGCACAACTGACAGCAGTGCTGTATTGGATTGTTCAGTGTGTGGTCCAGTCAAGTTTTGAATCTCTCCAGTCATGGACTTGTCACAGCCTTTGACTCTGGGTCTGGCTCTGTCTTCTCTGCATCCAGTTGCTGGGTATCTGAAAACAGCTTAAGATCTCCCCTCAGCTTTGTCTTTTTACAAGAAGCTCAGTCCTCCCACCATCCCCTTGGATGCTGAGAGCTCCAGCCAAGCACCCAGCCGTCTCTGTTGGTCTACCTCCAGCTTGTATCTCCAGGCAAACACAATCGCAAGTGCAGCCCCATGGGTAGCTTCCCTTGACTTGCTGGTTGTGCTGTTGTTGATGCGGCCCACCGTGCTGCTAGCCTTTATCACTATGAGGGCACACTGCTGGCTCAGGCTAAATCTGATACCCACTGGGGCTTTTCTCTAGTGGTGGAAGGAAGGAATACGCGGGCCATCTAGCTTACTGGAGTCTAGTGTTCGAGCTGGGAAGGGCTATGTAGGATTTTGCAAAGGTGGTCCAGAGCCGTAAGCAGCAGCTGCCCTCAGGTGAACAAGCATATATACATGACATGAGCAGAATGCTGTTGTCCCGTGCTGTACAGGAGTGCGTCTGGTCGCATGTCTCTTGTGCAGGTAGCCTCAGGTTGTGTGACACTACTAACGCATGCTTCTGGCAGTCGTATGTGGCAGCTGTCACAAACCAAGACCTGTGAGTTGGTTATAGATGGCAGTGGAAGCACAGTGTCCAGGCAAAGGAGAGCAATCAGGAGTTCATTTCCCACTCTCCCCACCTCCATGGTATTTGCTGAAAAAGGAGCAGCAGGAAATGGCCTAGTTAATTCCCTTGGTGGGCCCTGTTCAGATGTGGCTGATATAAAATGATGGTTTTGAATTTGACTACCAGAGTTGAGGAGCAGACTGGGAGAAATAAATAATTAATGCTGCAGAAGCTGTGAAGTCTTGAATTATATCAGTGCTGCAGGGAGCTACACTTTAACAAATGTTTTTCTCTTTCCAGCACGCACACGCACATTCCTCAGGATACTTCATAACTCAAGACTCTGCATTTGGAAATCTTATTCTTCCTGTCTTACCTCGACTTGAGGCAGAATGAGGAATGTTGTGTCTTGGAACTGCAAGGTCTGATTTTTGTCCATAGCAGGAACTGCCTGACCTTTTAATTTCTTTACTTACCTTAAAACCTACTTTTTTTCTGGATTTTTGTGGTTGCCTTTTGGGAGTGTGAGCTCCAATGATAAAAAAGCAATGTTGTTGAACAGCGATTTTTATGCTGTATTTCTGTTCCTCTGTCAGGTCAAAGTCAGACATAAGACTTCCGTGGTGTGTGAAGTGCATAGCGCTTGCTCTTCCCTGTTTCTGTGCTTCCTTTAAATAAATGTCCAAACCAGAGTCATCAAGAGATGCACACTCTGTCAGCATTTGTGTTTCTTATTATTGTTTATAGGTACTGTATTTGACTTTAATGAAAGACAAAAGTTACTCTTCTTCATCAAAACAGACATGAATTTATCAAGTGCATCAGTGAGCCTTTTTTTTTCTGTACGTAGGAACATTGCTAGTGTACTATTTGCTGTTGTAGTATCATCTGGTCTCAGGTCCTTAGGTATAGTGTGCCTGCCTCTTATTTTGTTTTGTGAAACATGAAAATGAATTAAAGTGGGGGAAAAAAGCAATTGTTTCAAACAGTCTTTTAACAGACAAAAGAAGTCTTTTAACTTCTGTGGACATTTCAGATGGAAATTATTTTCTGCAAGGACAGTTGAGTTTGAAACATATTTTGCTAGTCATACCTCTTTCAATACTTTGTGTGTTTTCGTTCGTTTGCTTTTTTCCTTCCTGTTTTTATCTGTGGTAACCAATTCCAACTCCATGCTGAAGGGATATTTGTTGATCTTAAGGTAAATTATTTTGGATTTGTGATCGTGCTACCATGCCTAAGTAACTAAGGGTGAAAAATAGTCCCTGCATACATGTTCTTATATGTCCACAGCTTTACCAATGCAATTATAGTAGTGCATTGATTGCTTTACCTATGGAGGCAAGTTTTAGAAAACAAAAAGAATGAGAACTTAGGTGAGAACGAGAAATCAGAAAGCATCTGTTAAATTGGTGCCCATTTGAAGCAGCTCTCTCCTTTGCAGAAACTTAGCTATCCCATGAGATTTCCAGGGGTGTAGTCTACAGATTTCCTTAGTGATGTTTAGGGTATCCTGTTTCCATCTGCAGGGGATTGCTCCAACCCAGTAAGCATTACTGAACTGTAAGCACTGTTAACAATTCCATTCCTCGTGAGTAAGAAGACAGAGCAAGGGCCAAGAGGTCGGTGCAGGCGTGAGGAAAATGCCACTGCTTTCATATACCTCAGCTGAGTACAGACCCTTGCAGAAGCTGTAGCATATGGAAACATTTTCAAGAAAGAGAATCTTGTGGAGAAGACCTGATAGAGCTTAAAGATGTCCAACTGTAACATGGACTGTTCATACCATGTGATTTTTTTTGAGGGATCTGATGTGGTGTGTCAAGGGAATGATGATGATTTTTCTGGGCGATACAGAAAGGAGTACTGTCATTTCTGTTTTCAGTGGTTGGCTCTGTGTGGCTTTTTAATTACCAAAAGTGCTTCACCATGAAGCTGTCCTGACTACTCATTATTCTGTAGTGTGAGCAGAGTACCTTAGACACTTTGAAGAAAAAGATCTGCAAATCTCTGTGTAGAAGAGGCAGCTGTGAGTCAGTCCAAGCTTGGAAGCATACAAAGGCAAAGAAGGTAAAGCAGATGTATCAAAGTTTGGATTTTAGATTTTAGTTTAAAAGTTTAGGCATTTTAACATTAAAGGATTTTTTTTTTCTCTTGAGAAAAGTGGCAAAAGAATGTCTGTTTTCACTAGAAACAGACCCTCTGTGCTAGCAGATTGAATGATAAAATCTCTCAGTCTTGCTGCACAGACTGCATATGATCCAGGCAATCAAACAGTAAAGATCCTTCTTTGGAAAGCTATAGTTGCTCCACTGAAGGAGTTAAACTTGCTGACTTTGTTTTGATCTCAGGTATCAAAAGATCTGCGTTTGGAAATCCAGGGCCTGGGCTCAAAGATGGAGGTATTCGAAAGAGGAGAAAAATTGACACCGCCCTTGTAATATTTTTAAGTTATAAAGCCTTACATCATTCTGTGTAATTGTGAGAGACTTGGTGAAGTATGTAGATATAATTAACTGTCAAAGATACAAATGCTATATATGGAAGCTGCTATCTTAGAAACCACAGACTCTAGCAATTAGTGTCAGATACATCGATTTCTTGCCACTCTTACTCTTTCCTTTCTGCTGTTAATCAGTATGAAAACCATTAATCTATCCCTGTACAGTAATTTCAGCAAAATCTTTTATCCTGTTGGAATTGCATGTTCAAATTGAAGTAATTATTAGTTAGAATATAACTGAACCAAGAGGTGTCTGGGATGTTTTGCTTCTGGCAGTAACCATTAACTTGATCACATAAAAGCAGAAGGCTTGTACTGACCTGTGTACCTAAAAGTGTCTTAACACATGTAATCACTGAAGAGTCATTTTATTTCATTTGCTACAGTAGTAATCAGCCTTTCCACTCATCACAGGTGGCGGGTGTAGAGTCCATGTCAGAGCTGGATGGTGGGGTGAGAGCAGGTCACGGTACTGGGTAGGTCTTAACACTAAACAGATCAGGTAGCTGAGGGCTAACACACAGTGAGGTTGGACTTTCTTAGTGATGGCAGAGTCATAATCTGTCAAGAACAGATGAGGTAAAGCAGTCAAAGATCTTGAACTGAAGTGCTGAAAGAACTGAACCACAGCTTCTTTATTCTTAGCTCTGTGGTCTTTTTCTTCCACTAGAAAAATTTTCTTGTTTTCCAAAGATGCTCACCATCTCCCCATCATTGTAGGCTCTGGAAAATGTTCAGTTTTAACACGAAAAGCCTGACCTGTAGAACACCATGTGGTTTCATGCTACTACAGGGTTTTAGTTTCAATTTTTTCTTAGTATTTTCACTCTACTGATCTCTTAGAAGCACTGGTATGAAACTAATCAATAGTATCTGGCATATTTGGACTTTGCACTTTACATCAGAACACAGAATACTCCATGACCCTCGTTAATGGAAAGAAATTACAACCCCTGATGTCACTTGCCAGGAACTTCCTAGTTGCTTTGATATGTTCAATCAGTTAAAATGGCTAAAAGCTATTTCTGCCTTCCTGTGCAGTCAAAACTAGCTGTAATTTGGAAGTCTTGTGAACGCAGCTGGGTACCACTCTGCTCATGCTGAGGAGTCCTGTCTGAGGTAGACCCTTTGGATGGCTCTAGTCTTTTGTTAGACCACCTGTGTCAGTTGAGACTGGATGTCATTTATTGCCTTGCAGCACAGCAGAGAGGTCAGTGCTCTGAACCTAACCTTGTAGAAATGCATGAAGAGGCCAGATTTTCCCATCTTCAGAAGCAAAGAAGAGGAAGGTACCAATTGTCAACCGGGTAACGGGGAACATGAGCTTGAATTGGTGGAAGGAAATGCAGACAACTGTGCCTCAGAGTGCAGAACTTTTTGTGATGTGACTTCTCATTGTGTTAGCAGTGTTTCAGGTACAGAGCACAAGGGCTGAAGGAGAACGATGAGCCTAGAACGCTGCAGCATACAGTCACAGATGCTTGAGCAGGCAGTGACTACCCCAATGCGTCCTCTTAAGCATTATGATAGTTAAAACAGGACTTGGTGTATTCACCAGAAAGAAGCATTGCTAAGAATAGCTGTCTTATGCAGGGGATGTTTTTTCACCTTGTGTCTGCTTGAAGGTCTGTTCAAAAGCAGAAGGATGTCCGAGACAGCAGCTGGATGATTCCTGTTGGTCAAAATTGTGGCACTGATGATTGCTCATGTCAAACCAGCTCAAATAGCCAGTTTTCTTGAAGGGCAGAATCGCTGCACCATGCTATGGACTTGTGCTGAAACTGAAGCTGATTCCCATGTCCAAGGGAAGAAGTAACCAAAAAGACACATGAATCCTAAGGGAAAAGCTAATAGGAGGCAGCTCTCTGCTGGGTGGTCTGTGTGCACAGATGCCTCTGAAAGAGGAGGTGGAGAGAGGAGGACGGATTGTCTGCCCCCGGCTGGAAGAGTCTTCTCATCTGGAGCTTTGTGTGCCTGATTTATGTTTTGCTAGTGCATGGAGAAAATCCTGTAACATCTGCTAGTAACACCATTGTGCCTGGGAAGTCTGGTAATCAGTGTGTTCTGAAACACACTTGAAGGCTGTAGGGAATCCTTGGGTTAAAATACACTGTACAGAGCTTTCGGAAGTGAACAGTGACTTTGAGGACTAGTGGGCAAAGTGGATCTGACATGCTGTTGGGTTAAAAGCTCCAGTGAGTTTTGGCATTTGTTGGAACCACAGAGTTTGCCCCAGAGTCTTTACAACAAAGACAACACCTTCTCCTTGTTTCCAGGTTCTTGTTCTTGGTAGAAGGAATCAAGTGACTTACCTCCCTGAGGAAATGACTTTTACACTCCTTCCATGAATACAAGTTTTCCAGAGAGCAAGAAAGCAGCTTAAATGCACCAAGTGGAGAAAACTTGATTAGTGCAGTGGGACATTATAAAAAAATGATACTTTACTGGTGAGGAAATGGCTCTTCTCCTCATTTACTCCACTCTGCCAGCTTTGTTCAGGCATCATATTATGAAAGGTGGTGTCACAGTTCTCAGCCTGTTCTCATTAAGGCTTCCAATCCGGATACTTCAGTATCAGTGGATGCTACTTTTGGCATGCAGGTTGTGTCTGGAAGTTGTTCAAAATCTACCTTATTTTGCTCCCAGGTGGGGTACTAGTTCATTTAAAAGTGGAAATCACAAGCTTGCATGCTGCCTTCTCTATGTGTATATGTTGCACTGTATATTAGCATATGTGTATTACTGGTTGGTAGAGCGTGAGTTTCTTTTAGTAGGGAAAGATGTCTCATTGTAAACTATATATATAGATTTATGGACATCTTTGCATCTTCAGAGGCTTTTTCAGTGTGTTACCTGAATCCTCACGAGGTGAATGAAGTTACTGTTATCTTCAGTTTTGCAGATGGAGAACAACGCCTGCAGGTGCCCAGAAAGCCTGTGGAGTTGTCAGGATTAGCTCCTGGTTAGTGAGCAGGTGTGAGGCATCATGTGGAGATGATCACACTGCATCCCAGACGAGCAGCTGGCTCATCTCCCCCTCCTAGAAGGTGCTGAACTCTTTGGTTTCCGGTTTGCCTTTGCTTTTGTGGATAGCTCAGTGCTTGGGTTTGTTTTTTCTTCAGATGGTGAAGACAAAAGAGTAGGTCAGGGTTTGGGCCTTTTATGTTTGAAATTTTGGGCAGGGAGGATAGTGATAAAAAGATAGCAGTATTGTACTCAGTGTTTGGAAGCAAGGGCAAGTGTGCTTCCTTCTTTGAAACAGTGACCAAATAAACTTGCCCATTATGCTGGGATTTAGCCACCATGTCATGCCATAGGTAGAAGTAAATCAGAGCCTCCATTTGCCTGGATGACCGTAGACTTTCTGCATCGGTCAGTGGGTGGCAAGTGGAAGTGGGAATGGCCAGATGTGGGCTGAAGCCAAAGCTGCTGTCTCCATGTTTCTCTGCCAGCGAGAGCTGTGCACAGCTGGCTGGCAGCTGGGACAGGGGTTGGCGGGGCTGTGTGTTTGCAGCTATGTATTGTTACAGCCTGTTGAGGAGAGACATACCAAGAGCAGTTAGTTTTCAGACTCTGCCCTAGCAAATAGCGTGTTAGGCCAAGGAAAGCAGAATGGCCCTGCACTGACCTGTGTACCCCCTGGCTGGCGGGCACGCTGCAGTGCCAGCAGCCCTGGCAGCCACTCGAAGAACTGGGCGGTTTCTGTCCCATCCAAACGAAGGTGTATTGTACTGGCTTGGCTTGAAGCTGCTCCATTCTGAGCATCGCCTGCTTCCCTGGACTTTGAGGTTTTCAAAGGCTAACTTACCCTCTGAGCTGAGCCTGGGTATATGTCCCATTATGACATGTGCGCAGAGAACATTTTTGGCAGATTCAGGCCTAATCACTTTCACGTCTAACATCTTGAACCAGTCAGTTTGCTCTGTCAGCAAATGAGATGATTATCGTGTTGTTTTGGATAGACTGCTTTTCGTTGATGTGTTTGTTCATCACCTGGCACAGCAGAGTCCCGACATAAGACGGGTTGCTAAGCACAGGAAGTCATTTATAGTGGCAGATGTTGTTGGTTCAGCCTCTGTTACTGGTCTTCGTTTCAGCTGAGCATTCCTAGTGCAATCAGAAAAAAATTACTCTCGTTTATAGTAATATCCCCCATGCTACTTTGTATCTTAGTCCAATGATGAACTCGGAGACAGGGTTTCAGAGGGACCTGCCAGGACGATGTCCTGATGCCCACATGAGGCTTTGGGCAGTGGTGCTGCAGTACATCATAAGAGAGCATGACACCAGCACCACTCAGCAGAGCTTTCTGGTGATGCAGTCTGGTCACATGTTAAGGGCAGCAGGTGATAGTCAGCCATCTAAGAGTGGGAAGTCTCAAATCTAACAAGTGGTTGCTTATCTAAAACTCCAGCTCGGTGATATTCTCCAGGTCTTAGCAAACTGCTTGCCTCAGCACATGGCTGAAGACATCTCAGTACAGCAACTGAGCCCTAAAGCAGGTGGGAAATGTGGTGGTTCTTGCTCCTGTGGTTATTACTTTTCAGCCTTTCTGTGCTAATGTGGTCTTTGATTCTGCCTGACCTGTTTATTATGCCCTTTTAGACCTTTGGAATTCTTTTCAGAATTTTCTTAAGACTTTCTAGGGTAACACCCATCAGTACTAGCATTTCTTCCCCTGCATACACATTCATCTCACTCAGTATGTTGTGTTGCTCCTCCAACTCCACTTCTTCCTTCCCATCTGCCTCCCTTCCTTGCAATATCCCTTACCTTAGCTACCTTGTTACACCATAGCAAATGTGCTTTAATGAAGCTCTCTATTTCAGTACTAAACAAGATGTGCTTACATTTCTTGACACATGCAAGAAGACGGACCAGAAGGTTACTTTTGGGAGCCCTGAGAGTGCATTCAGCTGCAGAAAGGTTCATGACACTATTGGGTAGCTCAGCATGACCCTGATGTACCCAGATTCATTGACAAGGAAGTTGTCTTTTGCAGTACTTAATCAGTTCTGTTATTATTGGAGAGTGACATTTTATTGTCTAGAGCTTGGCAAGCCAAGTCAAAAGAAATGCTGGCCGATTCCAGCCTGAGGCCAAGCCCGGTGGCAGGAGTGAGGGATGCTACCTGATTTTGGTGAATTTCAGATTAGGTGAGCACCAACACCACCTGACAAAGCTCACATCAAGCCATCTCAGTCCAGAGCTCTCTGGGGCACAGGTTAAGGTGAGGGGATGTGAGCCTTCCCTGCCCGTACCCACAGAGAGCATGTACAGACCTCGCGTGGGCAGTTTGCCTCGTCCCCAGGCTCTGACCCCGTGGAAGGCAATTGGCGCAACACAGAAACTTTCTTCTGCTGCTGGATTGTAAGGGTCAGAAAAAGGGGGCAAAGCAGGTGAGCGGTAATTGGATAAAGGTTTCTCTTGTGGGCCTGGGGGCTGCGAGGTGAGATGCCAGTGCCTACCTTTCCAGCATAGGTTTGCATTGTGCGTGTGAGAGCACCTCCGTCCTTTTGGCCCTGGAGAGAATTTGGTGCGTTTGTTACCCAGAGACAGCCTCAAACTCCATCTCGCTGCTGGGAAGGGCAAATGTCACCTTAAATGCAAAAGGATGGTTACGGCTGAGTGAGGAATACTTCTCCCTTTCCAAGGAAGCTCCTGGACTTCAAAATATGCTTATTCTGTGCTGGTCCTTGTCAGACCATCTCAGAAGGCAACAAGAAACCCCAGAGGTAAAAGTTCACCACCCAGAAGCAGTCTGCCCCGCTCTGTCCAGGTCTGGGGTTTGAATCTGACCCCTGCACCACAGGACTGCCCAGATATTTACAAAGGCAGTCTGCTCTTGATCTCTTCTGATGGAGCTCCTTCCCTTTTGATAAATGGTGGAATAATCATTGGAACAAGGACCTGACCCTGGGTTTTGCACAGGCCGGGTGAGAGCTGGACCCACAAGGTAACAAGGCCAGTATTGCTCCAAGCCCAGAGTATTCATTATGACAGGATCAGTTCCAAAGAGGAGGTTGAGAAAGATAGGTCAGGAAAATGCCTATCCTGTGCTATAAGTATTTTTATGCATGGTCAGGACAAGCATAATGCCAAACTGAAAGGAGATGAGATCTCTCACTAGTTCACACCCAAATGGACTTAATACAGGGCTTTTCCCTCGCTCACAGGACACAAATCTCTGTCGGATGACAGTTCAGTGCCTCCCAATTCTATGATGTGTTCAGTATGCATTGTGCATTCCAGGTAGATATGTCAGTATCAGTTTCTTCCTTGCTTTTGATACTTAAACAGCAATGAAAGCCAATGCCTGGCCTCCTCCCCCCTGCTCAGCTCTGTTTTTCTTTCCTGTAAGCTATTTCCTGCAATATTGTTTTCAAGTGGCAGAAGGAAATATACCTATGGGATTTTCTAACACATGTAGTATAGTGTAATTTATACAGCCCTCTACCTGGCAGCTGAACTGATTCCAGAAGTATCCCCGTAAATAATATTTACAGTGAGTTACAAAATGCACCTTGCAGTCCCCCATAAATATGAAAGCTTTTCAAAACTGAGACCATTTTCACAAGGAACAAAGCAAAACACTGAATCACTGCTGCGGTTCTTACCAGTCTGATGTGTAGCGCGTTGTTTACCAGCAAATGTTAGCTTTCCTGCATCTCACAATGTTGGCATTTCACATAACAAGTGGGAACTGGGCCCTTAATTCTTTGGTGTTCAGTGTCTGGGTTTGGAAGTGAAAAGAATTCAAAACTCAGATAAGGGAGGAATCATCTTTTGGTGACTTGGGGGTTCCAGTTGCAGGTAAATCACTTGAAAGACTTCACTCTCATTAGCAGCCAGATGATGATCAACAATTATGCCATGGTGCTCTGCTCTATTCTGGCGTGGCAGGGGAAAGGTGGGAATGTCTAACCTTTCCGTGGAGCACTCCTTGCAACCAGAGTGTTCCAAGCGCGGAGTACCTCCTTGATGTCATTCTGTCCCCAGGTTTGTGGAAGAACATTATGAAGCAGTAGCTGTTTGCCTCCCTGAACAGAAACAGAAACCGAGTCACAGAAAGCGGAAGTGCCTTGCTGAGGTTATCTAGTTATGTGTTGGCAGAATACAGGTGAGAACCCAAATGTCCATATACCAATATACACCGTATCTACACCTGCTTGTACCAATGGCCCATCAACTGCCTTCTCTTCAGTGTGTGGTGAAGATGCCCAGTGTCTCATCGGATTTCACCCATTCTCTGGGCCCAGCAGATCTCCGGGTAAGGCACCTCAAAAAGAATGAACACACACCCCACCACCACCAATATCCTTGTTACTGCACGTCCCCCCCCATCTCAGCTTGTAGAAACGTGTGCATGTTTTTACAGTTGATAGGTTCTCTCATATCTATGGAAGGATGAGCTTTTAGTCATGCTTTCCAGATCAATTGTGAAGCAGAATACGTACAGTGCACTGCAGATGTATATGTTTACATCGCTGCAATAGTGATGTATTCATTGAACACACATAGATCTGCTGTTCATCACACACCTTTAAGCTTCTTGTCTGCACTGCTCTCTCATCACAAACTGTCCTGGAGCATGTTTGAACAACAGGAAAACTACCTCAAACAGCATTTTTTTTTTTTTTTTTTCCATCAAATATTTTCTAATATCTCTTCATGAGGTTCAATCATCTGCACTTAAAAAAGCATCCTAGATGAAAAGGTAAAAAGCGGAATTTTCCTGGAAGAGATCTGAGAGTGTTTCTGTAGGGGGGACAACTCCAGAAGAGCAAGAGTGCAAAAGCCTCCAAAGATGGCATATTTTTTTTGTATCTCAAGAAACTGTTTTGAAGTGGTTTTGGCCCTGAGTAGCAATGCTTTAGACACCTCATACCTGACTTGAGGTACTGGTTTCCAAAGAAGCTTAGAAATACCCTTGCTTGCCCAAGAGTGGTCCCAGACTGTTCCTCAAGACGCAGTCATGAGTCACATTCAAAGCCTAGGTGTTGAGGTAAGAGGCACTTTAGCTTCTCACAGCATTTATCCCTGCTACCCTTCTGGTCTTTAACATCCCATTGAAAAAGCCCCCCGAGCTGAACAGCACTTGCAAGCAGCAGCAGCACTGTGTGCTTATCTCCTTGAGACATTATCCTGCGCTGCTGCTGCATGCAGCTCTGGGGAATGAAGTCCCTGGTGTGAGCCGTAGGGTGTGTTTCCATTTAAAGCACTGGGACAAAGAATGGGGCCAAACTCTGTTTTCAGTGGTGCCCAGCAACAGGACAAGGGGCACAAACTGAAGCAGATGAAGTTCTGTCTGAACATGAGGAAGAACTTCTTCCCTCTGAGGGTGACGGAGCACTGGAACAGGCTGCCCAGGGAGGTTGTGGAGTCTCCTGCTCTGGAGATATTCAAGACCCGCCTGGACAAGTTCCTGTGCAGCCTGCTGTAGGTGACCCTGCTTCGGCAGGGGGTTTGGACTAGATGACCCACAGAGGTCCCTTCCAACCCCTAACATTCTGTGATTCTGTGCTTCTATGACCTATCCCAGGGAAAAACGAGTCCTGTGGTGATGTATGGTAGTTTCTTCAGACTCTGCTTACAGAGCTCTGAATTGCACCAAAAACAGGTCAAGAGCCCCACTTCTGAGTGTACCTGGGGTATTCTTTGCTGTCACTCTTTGTCCCAGTCTAGAGCAGGGGACGGAAGGAGGAGTGCGTTTGCGTTTGTTCACTGGGTTACTGCCCACTGCTGCCCTAGGTCTGGTTTCGGTTTGCCCCTTGGCAGTCAGCACGCAGGTCTCAGCCCTGCCGGAGTACCCAAATACCAAACTCACCGTTCCCCTGCAGACACCACGAGGCACTTGTGTCACAGGAGGTGGCTAAGACCAGGCCTCTGCTGCTATGGGTTTGGGGACAGTGCCTCTGGTGTCAGAGCTCTCTGCATGGACCACAGGCTTCTTACAGCTCTTGGAGCTGGGTGGAGCACATTCAGAGCTCCTGCGAGTGTCTCGGTGAGCAATCATGAAATGCCACATTGTTCAGTGCTCAGAAAGGCTCAGAAAAAAGCCCAGCAGCTAAAGCCCCCATCAGGGCTGAAACAGGCTGTAGGCAAGCAGACCACCTTCCAGAGCATGGTAGGAAACTGACTCCAGCTATTCGAGCAGTCCCCTAGGACCAGCACTACAAAGAAGAAGTCATACTTCTCACTGTGATGAGCCTGAAGACTCCAAGCTGGTGATTCTTCATGTGTTGCAGATTAGCATTACAAAGAGCACAAGAAGGCAATATTGAAACTGTGAAAATATTTTGCTGTAATAGGATTTTTATAGAAGTCTAAGGTAGGCAAGGGGCATTTCAGGATTTTATTAAAGCAAGTTAACATCAGGAGTACAAACAGTACCAAGTGCAAAAGCCAGTGCTGTCGGTATGGGAAAAGTGAATCTCCTCCTGAATGTGTAAAAAAACCACCTGCTTGTCTTGTCATTTGGCTTTCCTCTCAGCTGCTGTATCCCTAGATGTAATAACTAAATAAATGACACCTAAGTAGCCAGGCAGGTTTTTATATGGTGTGATACAGTGAACATGTTCATGTTGCAGGCTGGCCTCCAGACTGGCAGTCTGCAGTAACGAGTGTCCTTGCAGAGGTCACCATTAGATGTCATTAACCTCTGTAACAGGTCAGAAAATAATCAAGTGCCTGATGAGAAAGGCTGCAACGCCTTGGCATGGAATGTATGTTACTGGATCCCAGGGTGGTGTCTGACTTGGCAAAAATTAAGGATGCCAGCACTGCTGGGGAGATATGCGCTGTGATGTGCACGGATATGAAGCAATAGATATGGCCAGAGTCAATCAAGATGCTCCAGGGTTGCATCAGGCCGTAAAAACGACACTGCCTCAGTAAGGAAGATACCAGTCACAAGGCCACGGTGGGAGGCAGATGAAACACTTGTTACCCAGAGGGACTCCAGCCAGGGAAAAACCAGGCAGCAGTGTCCCAGTGTGGCTGAGATGGGAAATTAAGGACTTGATTGCTTTGCTCAAAGGGGAGAAGAGTGAGAGGAGCCCCAGCCCATGGTAGCCCCAAAGGCAAGGCAATGTGCTGCTTCCTTGCAGGAGTAGGGCTGCTGGCTGGAGTGGCTCTGCATCCTCCGCATAGAGCCAGTGCTCGCTCCAGAGCCCTGTGAGCAGTTCAGTGCCCAGCAGTCGCTGAAGAGCAGAGATGGGCTGTCCCCTGGGGCCAGGGGTGGTGGGAAACGCTGGGGAGCAAAAGATCTGGCTCAGAGACGTGGTGCACCCAATGGACGTGTGCAGGACAGCTGCTCACACAGCTTTCAGTGCCGCTGTCAGAAGGGCTTCAGTCTGGAGAGTGAAGAGTTGAGTTGCATCTTGGACCACCTCTCCCTAGTAAAGCCTTGCTTCTGACAAACAACAGCTTTCTTCTGAAGCTGATGCCAGCTTCAGCACACAGGTTTGTCATCTCCTGTTTGTCACCTATTTTCTTTTAAGCTTTGCTCAGATGCGACTTACAGCTGGTCAACAGCTGTTCATGTGCTACATGAATGCCTGTTTTTTGAGGTGCATCCTTCATTAAAAAAAAACAAGGTGACTGTCCTGGTTTTGACTGGGATAGAGTTAATTTTCTTCCCAGTAGCTGCTGTGGTTTGGATTTAGTATGAGATGAATGTTGGTAACACTGATGTTTTCAGTTGTTGCTATGAAATCAAGGACTTTTTCCAGTTTCTTATACTCAGCTCATGAGCAGGTGTGCAGGAGCTGGGAGGGAGCACAGACAGACAGAGATCCATAGGTAATGGAAATATTCCATACCATAGACATCATGCTCAGTTTGTGAGTGGGGATTGGCTGAGGGCAGGACCTTCATAGACTAGAACCATAGAATCATAGAATGGTTTGGGTTGGAAGGCATCTTGTAGATCACCTTGTTCCAACCCCCCTGCCATAGCAGTGACACCTTCCACCAGACCAGGTTGCTCAAAGCCCCGTCCGACCTGGCCTTGAACGTTTCCAGGGAGGGGGCAGCCACAGCTTCTCTGGGCAACCTGTGCCAGTGCCTCACCACCCTCATGGTAAAGAGTTTACTTTTTATATCTGGTCTAAATTTACCCTCTTTCAGCTTGAAGCCATTACCCCTTGTCCTACCACTCCATGCCTCTATAAAAAGTCCCTCTCCAGCTTTCTTGTGGGCCCCACTCAGGTACTGGAAGGCTGAAGTAAGGTGTCCCCAGCCTTCTCTTCTCCAGGCTGAACAGCCCCAACTCTCTCAGCGTTTCCTCACAGGAGAGGTGTTCCAGCCCTCAGATCATCTTTGCCACCCTCCTCTGGACCCACTCCAACAGCTCCATATCCTTCTTGTGCTGGGGGCTCCAGAGCTGGACGCAGGACTCCAGGTGGGGTCACACAAGAGCGGAGCAGAGGGGCAGAATCCCCTCCCTTGCCCTGCTGGCCATGCTGCTGGGGATGCAGCCCAGGATACGGTTGGCCTTCTGGGCTGCAGGTGCACATTGGTGGGTCATGTTGAGCTTCTCGTCAACCAGCACCCCCAAGTCCTTCTCATCAGGGCTACTCTCACTCCGTTCTCTGCCCAGCCTGCATTTGTGCTTGGGATTGCCCTGACCCATGCACAGGACCTTGCAATTGGCCTTGTTGAACTGCATGAAGTTCTCACAGGCCCACCTCAAAGCTGTCCAGGTCCCTCTGGATGACATCCCGTCCCTCCAGTGTGTTGACCATGCCACACAGCTTGGTGTCATCAGCAAACTTGCTGAGGGTGCACTCAATCCCAATGTCCATGTCGCCAACAAAGACGTTAGACAGTGCTGGTCCCAGTACTGACCCCTTAGGAATGCCACTGGTCACTGGTCTCCATTTGGACATCAAGCCATTGACCACAACTCTTTGAGTGGGACCATCCAGCTAATTCCTTATCCACTGAGTGGTCCATCCATCAAAACCATGTCTCTCCAGTGTGGAGACAAGGATGTTGTGCAGGACATTGTCAAATGGTCGCTCTTTAAACAACACTTCTTCCATGCACAGGAGCAATGCATCCCCCTGAGAAAGAAATTGAGCAAAGGAGGCAGGAGACCTGCATGGTTAAACAAGGAGCTTCTAGCAGAGATCAGGCAGAAGAGAAAGGTCCATGGAATGTGGAAAGAGGGACAGGCCACTTGGGAAGAGTACAGAAACGTGGTGAGAGCATGCAGGGATGCAACAAGGAAGGCCAAGGCTCACCTGGAATTGAAGCTGGCAAGGGATGTCAAAAACAACAAGAAGGGCTTCTTCAACTACATCAGCAGCAAAAGGAAGGCTAGGGACAACGTGGGGCCGCTGCTGAATGAGGCGGGTGTCCTGGTGACGGAGGATGCGGAGAAGGCAGAGCTACTGAATGCCTTCTTTGCTTCAGTCTTCAGTGCTAAGACTGGCCCTCAGGAATCCCAGGCCCCGGAGGTAAGAGAAGAAGCCTACAAAGAGAACGACTTTCCCTTGGTCAAGGAGGACGGCGTGAGGGATTGCTTAAGCGATCTGGATGTCCACAAATCCATGGGCCCCGATGGAATGCACCCACGAGTGCTGAGGGAGCTGGCGGATGTCATTGCTGAGCCACTCTCCATCATCTTCGAGAGGTCCTGGAGGACAGGAGAGGTGCCCGAGGACTGGAGAAAGGCCAATGTCACTCCAATCTTCAAAAAGGGCAAAAAGGAGGACCCAGGGAACTACAGGCCGGTCAGCCTCACCTCCATCCCGGGAAAGGTGATGGAGCAGCTTACCCTGGAGGCCATCATCAAGCAAGTGGAGGAAAAGAAGGTTGTCAGGAGTAGTCAGCATGGATTCACCAAGGGGAAATCATGCCTGACCAATCTGGTAGCTTTCTACGATGACATGACTGGCTGGGTAGATGAAGGGAGAGCCGTCTATGTTGTCTACCTTGACTTCAGCAAGGCTTTCGACACAGTCTCCCATGATATCCTCCTAGGGAAGCTGAGGAAGTGTGGGCTGGATGAGTGGTCGGTGAAGTGGATTGAGAACTGGCTGAATGGCAGAACTCAGAGGGTTGTCATCAGCGGTGCTGAGTCTAGTTGGAGGCTGGTGACAAGTGGTGTCCCTCAGGGGTTAGTACTGGGCCCAGTCTTGTTTAACTTCTTCATCAACGACCTGGATGAAGAGTTAGAATGTACCCTCAGCAAGTTTGCTGATGACACCAAACTGGGAGGTGTGGTAGACACACCGGAAGGCTGTGCTGCCATTCAGCGTGACCTGGATAGGCTGGAAAGCTGGGCAGAGAGGAACCTGATGAGGTTCAACAAAGGCAAATGCAGGGTCCTGCACCTGGGGAGGAACAACCTCATGCACCAGTACAGGCTTGGGGTGGACCTGCTGGAGAGCAGCTCTGCGGAGAGGGACCTGGGTGTCCTGGTGGACGACAGGTTAACCATGAGCCAGCAGTGTGCCCTGGCTGCCAAGAAAGCCAATGGGATCCTGGGGTGCATCAAGAAGAGTGTGGCCAGCAGGATGAGGGAGGTTCTCCTTCCCCTCTACACTGCCCTGGTGAGGCCTCATCTGGAGTACTGTGTCCAGTTCTGGGCTCCCCAGTTCAAGAAAGATGAAGAGCTACTGGAGAGAGTCCAGCGGAGGGCTACGAGGATGGTGAGGGGACTGGAGCATCTCCCCTACGAGGAGAGGTTGAGGGAACTGGGCTTGTTCAGCCTGAAGAAGAGAAGGCTGCGAGGGGACCTTATAAATGCCTACAAATATCTGAAGGGTGGGTGTCAGGAGGATGGAGCCAAGCTCTTTTCAGTGGTGCCCAGTGACAGGACAAGGGGCAATGGGCACAAAGTGAGGCACAGGAAGTTCCGTCTGAACATGAGGAAGAACTTCTTCCCTCTGAGGGTGATGGAGCACTGGCACAGGCTGCCCAGGGAGGTTGTGGAGTCTCCTTCTCTGGAGATATTCAAGACCCGCCTGGACGCGGTCCTGTGCAGCCTGCTGTAGGTGACCCTGCTTCGGCAGGGGGTTTGGACTAGATGACCCACAGAGGTCCCTTCCAACCCCTACTATTCTGTGATTCTGTGATTCTGTGAAATGCTTTGCTCAAGTCCAGGTAGGTGACATCAGTTGCTCGATGAGCAAGCTTGGTGAGTTCTGTGTGTTTGGCAAGTTCTGTGAGTTCACTGAGCTCTTTCCACAAAATCCATGCTTTCTGCAAGTTCCAGGAGTTCCAAGAATTCTGCGATCACTGTTTGGGGACAGGCTGTACAGTCATCAGGCAGGGAGAAAAACTGTATTGTGTAGTGCTTTTTTTGCATATTCATATTCACTATTATTATTATTCTTTCATTTATTGTCTTCTTAAACTGTCTTTATCTCAACCCACGAGTTTTATTTTCTGTCCGTTCTGCTCCCCATCCCGCTGGGGGGGAGGAGTGAGCGAGCAGCTGTCTGGTCCTTGTTGCCGGCTGCTGGGTTAAACCACGACAGTGACCAAGTAGGAAAGGAAAAAGAAGGAGTGGCATGTTCCTCCAGGCTCTGCCCCCAGCTTGACTCAGCTTGTGTGTTGTGTCACACTGATGCCAGACAAAACAGATCGTCCCTGTGGCGACACTGTCCCACCCACTCTGCTGTATTTGAATGAACTGCAGAGTAATCACACAGTGAATCCTCTGCTCACGTAAACAGCGATCCTGCCCCTCAGACCTGCTATCCCAAGCATCACAGCTTTGTTTTATAATATCTGCCAGTGTTTAAAACAGAGATGTTGTCCCTTAATAACATAAAGCACGGGCAAGTGCCTCCCAGAAAACGCCACTGCTTTGAAAAGCAGTTATGAGGTGGGCCTTCAGTCTGTGCACATTTACAATAGCCAACACAATACAAGAGGAGCCGCTCAAACGTCATGGTGTCCTCACCAGCCTCTGTCAGCAGCTTCCTCCGTCCTCATCCTCAGAAATCTCCCCAGTCCACAGCCGCTCTCCCTGCTCGTGGGTGTAGCCGCACCCCAGCGATGCAGATGGTAACCCTGAAAAGCAGAAGGTGCTGGAGCAGATCAACAGACCCTGCTGTTGTTGAGGAGGGTGCTCGGCAGGCTTCGAGCCAACTCGGTGACTATCTCGCCCTCGGGAAGGAGGCTGCTCTGCAGCAGCACAGCTGGACTGCAGGAAATCAGGTGAGGTCCTGTCCTCCCTACACAGAGCAAGGAGGATCTTGGCAAGATGCTGGAAGTCTTGGTCAGTTTTTGCTAGCAAAGTGAGAGACCCTAACAGGACAGGGGTAAGGGTTAATCTTTCAAGCAGAGCATAAGTTCACCCCATGAACTCATACCCAGCTGGCTGGGCCTCACCCTGAGCTGCTACCAACATGCACTGACAAATTGGGAGTAAGGTTTAAAAAGCAATAGCTTCATTGAAAAGCCCCAGATTAAACAGCTCCAGCCACATTGTGCAGGACTGTTTCCAGCTAGATTCTTCTTCCACACCAGCAGCACCAGGAGGCAGAAAGAGCCCAAAAGCACAGAAAATAGTCCGGAATTGTCTATGGGACTTCTTCAAGCAAGATCATACGCAACAGCTTGTTCTCCAGCTACTACAGCACAGCTGTGACCTCAGCTGGCAGATGTGGGATAGATTTCTCCAAGCTCCTGAGAGATCAATGCCAACGATTTCCTTCGGGATTGTGCTTTAACTAGGTATGAGAAGCTCTATTTTGAGAATAACCACTGTGGCACAACTTCCTTTCTCTTGCTCCAGAATGACATTACTTATATCTCCTCTCACTGTTTTTCCCCAGACAGGCTCTGTTTTCCCACAAACATCTTCAGTAAGCTCAGCAAAAGCAACCTCATCCACCATACATATCTACAGAAGTCAGATCAGACTCCTTCAGATAGGGTCTGAAGTGTCTTGGCAAGACCCTAAGGAATGGGAGGCTCACCCAGGGACTGGCCATGCTGCAGCCCTCCTGAGGGCTCCACCAGGCAGAGACCTTCTCTGCAGACTTCTCTGGAAGGCTTTCTCCATCCCTTGTTCATGTGGTGTCTCTGGGAAGGGCTGCTCTGACCACACTCCATTCCCTTCTGGGACCTCTGGTCATGGGACCACTGGGAATGGTGTGTGATTCTCTGATCTGCTTCCTGCACCCACATCTCTTCCTTAATGCCATCTGTTATCTCTCTCCACTTCTTGACTGTCTGCTCACCTCCCTCTTTGTGCACCATTGCCCAGTTGCTTTTCTCACCCTAGCATTAGCACAAATAATAAGAGCTCTTGTTTCTATTAGCAAACAAATTACTCAGAGGGGTGTAGAGTTCAAGGCAAGGTTTTCCTTCAGAGCAGAAATATATTCAATAGTTAGCATATTGTATTTGATTGTGGCTCTGCAGGCCCTCCGACACCTGGACTTGGGTCTGCTGGTTGAGGCTGGGAGGTATTTCCCTGTTCCCTGGCCTGAGTGTCGTTCCAAGCAGCGTTTTTTCTAGGTAGCATTTTCCTGTGCCTTAGACTCTTTCATGGAGATGTGAGTATAGGACTTGCCACTCTCCATCTCCCTTTGCTTCCCTCATTTTGCCCTGGTGATCTGCAGATCTGCTTAGTTTATGTTTTGTCTTTCCCTTGCATAAGCGTGCTCAAACTGGGTTCATGGGATGACCCAGAGATGTCCTATGGATGTTGCAGTATCTTTGCATCCATGGAAACATGGTTGGCTTACCAATGCAAGGTTCTTCGGACTCTGCCCATGTGCAAGTGTAATTCTGCACGGCCTGGCTCAGGACTGCAGTATGTGGCATTTGGGGTTCGCTTTGTTTTTCAGGAAAGCTTAGTGACTTACTAAATAGTATTGAGCAGATAAGGTCTGAAATCAACGTTCTCTGCAACTGAAGATCTGCCAAAGAATGGAACACTTAACTGAATTAAATGTATTTCCTGCATTGGCTTGAGAAAAACATTTTCTTGGAGCAAAATTGAAATATCATTTAATTTCAGCTTAAACCAAGTGGACTGAATGCATCATGCCAGATGCTCTGCTGGCTCCATGCCCTTGTAAGTTCAGCTGTCAGGAGCACACATTTCAACATGAAGATAGAAACACATGCTCTGACTTTCCTCAGCTCTCTGTTCTGTGTTACAGGAATGTCTGCCTCCCTCCCCAGCACACAAGATTGTCGGAGGACATTGTATTAATCATCCCTCCTGATGACAAAGAATGTTAAAACTAAACACCGTGTCTGTCTGCTATAATGTGCGTAAGTGCACAGCCCCACCCTGATAAGGAGATGTGTGCGTGCCCCCTTTAACCCATGCCAATCGTGGTCATTCTTAGCTGTGCCAACATCTTCCAACATAATGAGCAATTATGAGCACTAACCTGACACATTGCAGAAAAGCCTCAAAGGCCTCAAAATCATAAGCCCTCAAGTCTTATCACCTGGGGTCCTGCATCCAGTTCTGGAGCCCCCAGCACAAGAAGGACATGGAGCTGTTGGAGCGGGGCCAGAGGAGGCCACAAAGATGATCCGAGGGCTGGAGCACCTCTGCTGTGAGTAAAGGCTGAGAGAGTTGGGGCTGTTCAGTCTGGAGGAGAGAAGGCTCCAGGGAGACCTTAGAGCAGCCTTCCAGTACCTGAAGGGGCCTGCAGGAAAGACAGGGACAATCGTTTCAGCGGGGCTTGTTGCAACAGGACAAGGGGTAATGGTTTTAAACTGAGGGAGGGTAGATTTTAGATTTAGGGTTGTTTCTTTGTCCTTTGCAGCATTTGATTATTTGTCAATAGTCAAAAAAGATAAGTGCTGCTCTCGATGTATCCTGATTTACCTTATTAATTACCAATAATAGGCTTGCAGATGAGGGATGCCACAAGTGGACGTGGCTGAGACAACAGCCGTACCCTGCTACTGACTCATGCTGTGGCCTTTGGCAAGTCATATCACACCTCTTTTGGCCTTGTCTTTTTGCCTTTTGGTAGGACTTGCTTCACAACGGAAATTGTCTGCTTCATATATAACTAACATACTAATATGATGCTGGTCTCATTAGAGCACATTAACCACTGCTGAAATACAGACAATTACACGCTGAACCAAAGAATTCAAATGAGTTAAATGTTGTTAGACAAAACATAGGTTTTGGGATCCTAGATTTGAGGAGCTGCTACTAAAAAAAGGACCATCAGTATGAAGAAATCTGGATAACAGACAATATTCCTTCTGACAAAAATTGACAGTTAAACACCACAGGTTCTCCTCATATCCAAGTAATTTCCATAACAGTTCAGTTCATAATGGTTCCACAGTTTACAAAGGTGATACTGCTTTTATTTCAGAACTAGCACTGCTTGTAAGTGAGAAAAAAGACATCAAATCGCCAAACTCAAGGACATCAGACAAAGCAGTAAGACATACTGTGAGACAAAGTCACGACCAACTCTTGTCCACAAAAGCACTCAGCAACATTTTTTCTTTCTCTTTTTCACTCACTTTATGTCACTATAAAAAAACCCCCAAAACTCATCATACTCTGATGCACTGTGAGCATTTCCCTGTGGTATCAGATGCTACTGCAGGAGAACAAGAACAGGACAACAAACTGGGTAACTCCAACGCAGTCTGAGTTTTATGATACCTGCTAACTCTGGGGATTCACTCAGTTTTCACACACAGTAACATGGAAAAGGATCTATTCTCCTGCTTGGGATATTGGACAGAAGCTCAATGCTTTCCGTGGATATTTATTGACTCTTACAAGCAACATGCACAGAGGAGTGCTGTTTAGTAACTGCTACTGCTCCTAGTGCCTTGACACTGCTGAGGGAACAGGGAGAAGCTTGCATTCGTTGAGAGAAACCACAGCAGCCCGTATGACCACACCTTAAAGCAACCAGTCCTGCTGCTCTGTATGTTCCCTCTGTTAATATATGCAACAAGTTGCTCTCTTTGTAGAGGTCTGAAGCCAGGCAAGTGCCCACCTCTCCTGCAGTGCCAGGTTTCCCCTGGGCACATGGGCAGAGAAGGGAGCTGAGGTCTTCTCTAGGAAATCCTCCATCCCATGCTGCCACAGGCCAGGACTCTGGAGCCCACCACAGAGCATTCCTGACCCGCCAAATACAGCCACATCAACTGAGCCAAGAAATTTGGGGCAGAAAACTTGTAGAGCTTAGAGGCACAGCCACTGGGCTTTTGTACCTCCTATTTGTGCCTAAGGAAAACTCACCATGACTGCTTTTACTGCCAACAGCCGCCAGAAGGTCCCAGCCTGGGAACTGCTCAGTGGCAATGACTGCAGGAGGAGGTCCAGCAGGTCAGCACAGGTTCCTTGATTAGTTACTGAACAAAGAGTCTGATTTTCTGGGTGCACTCAGGTTTCAAAATGGTTTGTGCTAGAACAGCTTCTTCTGCCTCCCTCAAAGATAAATAAACCCTATCGCAGCCCAGCTTCTGCTTTTCCTCAGCCTTAACTGGTGATTTGCTCTGCAGGACCCAGAACGGTATTTTTTAAAAGGGAATGCCCTCTACCATCTCCCATGAAACAAAAGAAAACAATGACAAACGGCATTTTTCCTCTGGGAGCAATGCACACATGAAACCCTGTTCAGGCAGAAGCTCCCATTTCTGTCACATGAGCTTGTCTGGAAATCCTGAACATCCTCAGCCTCCTCCAGCAAAGGCTGCAAAGGCTTCCCAGGGTCAGACTCTTAAAAAAACACCCTGACAGTGGGAAAAAACATCCACAGCCTGTGAGGGTTGTAAGTGGCAGCTTTTCCTAGCAGGTGTTTCCCCTGCTGAAGTTAATGTTACTCTGTGTTTCAATATCCAGCAAATTACTTCCTTAGAATTAAAATAATGCTGTGCAAAGGCATTTAAAAGACAGGAGCAATACTATATTTCACAACATAGAGATCCTACCAATCAAACTACTATTTTTAAAAAAATGAATTCAAGCAATTTGGGGCAGGGAGAAGCTGTCTTTCAAAAAAAAAAGTACAACTAAATATCATTATTTTGCCTTTACAATCATGTGATTCCAAGGTGTACTAAAAAATCTATGACTGTATAGTGGGCTCAGTAAACATCATCAACCCTCTCACAGCCCTGCAAGCCAGTGGAAAAAAACAGCCATATCTTTCCATTAGAACAGAAGCAGACTGCACGTCTCCAACTCTGTTTCAGGTTTTCTTTTTTTGTGACATAAAGGCTTTCCACAGCCCCAGCTGAAAGGAAGTTTTCCTCTCAACAGAAAGTGGACCAAACCGTAGCTGCAGAAGTTTAAGGCAATTATTTTAACAGCTGACCACTGGGTTTTGAAAATCACATCACCCAGATGCCAGACTTGAGATACCTTAGAATGCTTTCATTTTCAAAAGATGCTGAGAATTTGAGTTCTGATATAAACCCCCTTTAAGATGTCTCAGAACACGGACAGCCCCAAACTGCTGAGTTAAGTGCTCACCATCCATAAATAGCTGCCTGAAAATGCTGTCCTTCAGAGATGGCATAATTAATTTGGTCTGTTTGTTTGTTATTTGGTAAAGCCAACAGTAGTTTCTAGCAATATCTACAGATCCAGTGTAAATGCCCATGTATTGAAAAATATATTTACAATACCCCAAACAATTGGAGAAAACTGTGAACCATCAGAAAACATGGTTCACAAGAGAGTAACTTTTCTACAGTAGCTCTGAAAGAAAGCATAGGCACTTCTGCTTCAAGAGTTCTTGGTCTCCAAAACTCAGTCTCCTTTCTCCCAGCTACGCTTGCTAAGGAGGAAAATCCATGATACACACACGTTGCCACCTCTGATGAGGAAAAAGTTCTCCACCACCTCTTCGCTTGGAAGACCTTGCAGTGGTGAAGGAGACCACTGCCCTCCTGCTTTTCAGAACAAGGCTGTACTCATCCCCAAAATTGGACCACACCACGTGCAGTCCTCCTCAGGAAGAATTTAATGTCCTAGCTTTCCACTCTTTGCTCTTGTTTGAAAGCCACTCACCCTGTTCACATCGCACTAAAGCTACTGGGTGAAGCACTTTCTTGGCATGCTGGCTGGTGAGAGCAGACAGAGGACAGAGTTACTGGTAGGAGCTAAGAGGGACAAACCTGCTGCAAGCCTGAGTGAAGGAGACAGAGTAAAATTTTCGCAGTGTTCCAGCTTCACTTTCTTCCCCAGCTTGGGGATGACACCCCTGAGGGAGCGAAGACCCATCCTCTGCTCCTCATACTAGACGTTCTCCATGTCTCTGACCTCCTTCCAGGCCATCAGGAAGAAGGGAGACTTGGCTTCCATCTGCATCGGGTGCTGGTGTACATACACGTACTTGTAGAGAAGGCAGAGCTTGTGCCCTTTTGCGTGCTTGTGGTAGATACGGCCGTAGCACGCTCTGTTTGCATTCACCTCGTTTTCTTGCTTCACGCTACCCATTCTGGCAAAAACCAGCCTGCTCTGGGAGTCTTTGAGCAATTCAGTGTCGCCAAACATTGAGACTGCGTGCTCCTGTAAGGTTCACGTGTTCAGGTACTGGCTGTTGTGTTTCTCCACCGTGGACAGCAGGGCCACGGGGCTGTTGTCCCCCAGGCATCCTGTTCTCCACATCTCTTCCTCGTCAGAAAAGGAGAAGCAGACAATATTGTGAGAGCGAGCACAAGACATCCCAACCTTGCTCAGGACCTTAAGATTCTCCTTGAGCTTTCTGGTCGAAGAGCTGAAGGTGCTGCTGGTGATGGAGAAACCAGCACCAGCATTCTTCAGGATCTGGTCCAGGCCTCGTTGGATAGCATGGAGGGATGTGGCTGGAAAGTCAGACCCACCTGTTTTCTTCACAGTGACGTAAAAGTCCTCCAGGAGTTCATTGAGCTTGACTGCTGGGATCTGGAAGAAGAGGAAGGGGAAAGATGCGTGAGGGTACTTGTGGGAAGGAAATGCATCACTGGTGAGGAAGACATGTTTAGGGCTTCTCCATGCTCTGTCTGAAGAAACCTGAAGCAGCTTCCACACTTCCCCAGAAATTTGTTTCTGGGCAGCCTTAGAGTCTTGGGAAGAGGCTACATGGTTGTCTAAGCAACAGAGATGCAATGAAACCGCATGGTGTAAGGATGCTCAGACAGACAGATGCATTTCACTGGCTGGCACCACTTCTGCACGAGCTGTGGAAATCCAGATTCAGAAGAAAGGAGCCAAATTCCTGGCTTTTTTGAAGTGAATGAAGGTGTCAGTCACACTGAAGTGTGGCTCTGTGGAAACGCGTGACCTACCACTTGGGTGTAATACTCTGTACTCTTGCAGTAACATGGTACATACGGAAATTTTTCAGGCGAAGAATGAGGAGGAGGAGGAGAAAGAGAAGGAGGATGAGGAGGAGGCAGCGAAGAAGAAGGAAAGGAGAAGCAGCAGCAGCTTCTTCTTTTGGCCATGAGATGTCAGTATTGCAGTCAGGCTGCCAGTCAGGCTGCTTTAACCTGCCAATGTCTCAGATCAACCTAAGAGCAAAATTCAGCTATAAAAATGTGAGTGGGGCTTTTTGTACTTCGCCCCTTAGCCACAGTCCCTATTTTTGGTGTGTATACTGACTTCTCTGGGAGCTGATTTTTGGAGAAAAGTCCTCAAATACCCTGAACTGCATTGGCTAGCTCTGAGAGCAGAAATCATGCAGTGTCCTTAGGGCAACAGCAGGAAATCTTGTCTCATGGCAACACGAGGCCAAGGTTGTGCGCAAGTGTCACGTACATCGGAATCTTTAGTATCACCCTGGGTTTCCAAGCTATGGCTCAACCATAAAGGCAACAGGGTGTGAATTAACTAGAAAAGGTTACAGCTTTATTAACAGAAACTTGGAAGGTCCCCAAGACCACAAGGACGTAAAGAAGTCTGAAAACCCATCTCTTTTGAAACTTCACGATAACTTTATTTGACCAGGGGTCCTGGCTCCCACCACTGAAAAAAAATGGTATTTTGCTAAGTTTTCTGAGCTTAGTGATGTCCATGTAATCTGAGTCCTTTGGTCATGCACCAGTGTCTCCACACATTAAGAGCACAGAGGGTGGCCTTGGTGGTGTTGGGGCTCACAGCACTGATACACAGGTACTTGAGGTCATCATCAAAAATACGGGAAACTTGTTGAGCTTAGCTGAATATGCTAGAAAACAAATAAAGAAAGGAGATAAAAATAGCTTGTCCTAGTGACATGCTGCCACCATTTCTGGCCAAGAGAAACTCAGTGCTTTTCACAAAGCGTGAGGAAGTTAAGAAAGATGAAACACAGCACTTCCCTGATGATTTCCCATGAGTTTGTGCACTGAAAACTCAGGTGCGGCACGAGAGACACCACCAGGAGGTCACCTTAAGGTTGCCATAAAGCTGAAAATGTACCGCCACACACAGCCAGTACTAGAAAGGGAGTAACACGGCATCTTTCACCTTGCTGCAGAAACAGCAGGAGGATGACAAGGGCAAAGGTTTTTCCTTTGTTATTTGACTCAGGAGCAGGGGAAAAACTCGTCCTATTCCTATACAGCCTGACTGTGCTGCTGGTGTGTCACTTCACCACGAGAATCTGCGCAAGCTGGACAGGCAATGCTAACCAAGTAGGATTTTCCACTCATACCCACTTTCTACTCCCTGTTAGGCACAACAGAATCAGGCCCTTGTTGCTTCAGTGGACCAAAGGCAGGTGCATCGTGATGAATACCATGAGTTAGGTGAAGACATGCAGTGTTTCTTAAAAGGAGAGCCTCAGCCCCACAGGCAGGAACTGAAAGTACAGGATTGATGGAGAACCTTTTTATGATGTTCAGACACTTAATATCCTTTATGAAAGAGTAATACATTTTTATGATACCACTATAATTTTATTATATCCACTATACTTAAAGTCTACTTTTTACAGGGCTGCAGGTAATGGATTTGTAGTCCAATGCATGTTAGCTGTGAAAGGTTGCTCTGAACATCCATGCACTGAGCTAGTGATGCCCTCAGAGACCATCTCAGTGCGGCAGGAAAAGGGAAGACGTGGTATACTCCAGAGGAGGGAGATGTTGGATTTCTCCTTCTAACCTGCAATTCTGCAGCCACAGCTGACTCTTACTGCAGCTCCAGAGGTGTAAATCTGCACACTAGGAAGAGCTGATTTTAACAAGAAGCTTCTACTGTCGCAGCTTTTGCTGTTACTATAGCATATAAAAAGTAACAGAACTGCACAAATCCAGCTGAAGAACCCACTGTAAGCAAAACAAGCTGGAAAGCTGAATAGATGCATGATGCACAGGCTAACAATGTAAGCGTCTTGTCTGATCATCTGAGCTCTGGACACTTCTAGAACACGAGTCCTCAGTCTACAGTCTGCAGACCCCTGACAGCCCAGGGTCTCCTCTTGAAGACTCCAAGAAAGATTGCTGGAAAAAAGCATGCTACGCTGAGGGCACATCTGAAAAACACACAGTGCTGTGCAAGCCCGTCCAGGGGCAGAGGCCTCACAAACTGAAGGGACTGTCTCTTCCTCTGTACACTGCAAATAGTCAGTGGACAAAAAGAGTACTTCTTTCCATTCAGGTGGCATGAACTTGGGTCGAAATTCCTCTAGTCAGCGGCTTCATGAGCTCTGAGTGGTGAGTTATCAGGTGGGCAACTCCGCTAACGACAGGCTGGAATGCTCACGGAAATGATGAGCTGTATGGTCGCCAGCAGTCTCCTGTGCCAAGGCAGGCCCTCAGGAATCCCAGGCCCCGGAGGTAAGAGAGGAAGCCCACAGAGAGGATGACTTTCCCTTGGTCGAGGAGGACGGCGTGAGGGATCGCTTAAGTGATCTAAACGCCCACAAATCCACGGGCCCCGATGGAATGCACCCACGAGTGCTGAGGGAGCTGGCGGGTGTCATTGCTGAGCCACTGTCCATCATCTTTGAGAGGTCCTGGAGGACAAGAGAGGTGCCCGAGGACTGGAGAAAGGCCAGTGTCACTCCAATCTTCAAAAAGGGCATGAAGGAGGACCCAGGGAACTACAGGCCGGTCAGCCTCACCTCCATCCCGGGAAAGGTGATAGAGCAGCTCATCCTGGAGGCCATCATGAACCAAGTGGAGGAAAAGAATGTTATCAGGAGTAGTCAGCATGGATTCACCAAGGGGAAATCATGCCTGACCAATCTGGTAGCTTTCTACGACGACATGACTGGCTGGGTAGACAAAGGGAGTGACGTGGATGTTGTCCACCTAGACTTCAGCAAGGCTTTCGACACAGTCTCCCATGATATCCTCCTAGGGAAGCTGAGGAAGTATGGGCTGGATGAGTGGTCGGTGAAGTGGATTGAGAACTGGCTGAATGGCAGAACTCAGAGGGTTGTCATCAGCGGCGCTGAGTCTAGTTGGAGGCTGGTGACAAGTGGTGTCCCCCAGGGGTCAGTACTGGGCCCGGCCTTGTTTAACTTCTTCATCAACGACCTGGATGAAGAGATAGAATGTACCCTCAGCAAGTTTGCTGATGACACCAAACTGGGAGGTGTGGGTAGATACACCGGAAGGCTGTGTTGCCATTCAGCGTGACCTGGACAGGCTGGAAAGTTGGGCAGAGAGGAACCTGATGAGGTTCAACAAAGGCAAATGCAGGGTCCTGCACCTGAGGAGGAACAACCCAATGCACCAGTACAGGCTTGGGGCGGACCTGCTGGAGAGCAGCTCTGCGGAGAGGGACCTGGGTATCCTGGTGGACGACAGGTTAACCATGAGCCAGCAGTGTGCCCTGGCTGCCAAGAAAGCCAATGGCATCCTGAGGTGCATCAAGAAGAGTGTGGTCAGCAGGTCGAGGGAGGTTCTCCTTCCCCTCTACAGTGCCCTAGTGAGGCCTCATCTGGAGTACTGTGTCCAGTTCTGGGCTCCCCAGTTCAAGAAGGATGAGGAGCTACTGGAGAGAGTCCAGCGGAGGGCTACAAGGATGGTGAGGGGACTGGAACATCTCTCCTGTGAGGAGAGGCTGAGGGAGCTGGGCTTGTTCAGCCTGAAGAAGAGAAGGCTGCGAGGGGACCTAATGTATACTTACAGATATCTGAAGGGTGGGTGTCAGGAGGATGGGGCCAAGCTCTTTTCAGTGGTGCCCAGTGACAGGACAGGGGCAATGGGCACAAACTGAGGCACAGGAAGTTCCATCTGAACATGAGGAAGAACTTCTTCCCTCTGAGGGTGATGGAGCACTGGAACAGGCTGCCCAGGGAGGTTGTGGAGTCTCCTTCTCTGGAGATATTCAAGACCCACCTGGACAAGGTCCTGTGCAGCCTGCTGTAGGTGACCCTGCTTCGGCAGGAGGGTTGGACTAGATGACCCACAGAGGTCCCTTCCAACCCCTACCATTCTGTTGTTCTGTGACAAGCATTTGCCCTCTGGTGCCCTCAGGCTTTGCTACAACCCTCTTGCAGTGACTGTTCAGGCACTCTTTGTCCCCTACCAATAAGCAAATCTTAGGTCAGTTATCCATAAAGCCTCTCACCTCCCAGGATGGTTGTTTGCCAAGCCCATGGATCGGTAACATTCACCCCCACACCACATTTCCCCACAGGCTGTTTGCAACTCTGGTTCTGAAATTGCCATCTCGTGAGCTGCCACCATCTCACACTGCTGGCTCACCCAAGGACTTCTCCTGAGAGCACCAAGAGCACTTTGGGAAACAGCACACTGAAATCACAAGCCTAACCATACAATGCCAGTTGCCCTGGAAGATATAACAGCACCAGCCTCACTGAAGTTCTCATACTGCAATTAATCCCACAGGGATTAATTAACTTCTGACAGGCCTTGGTTTGAAAATCGTGGTGGCCATTTCCTGAATCACAGTATCACTCGGGTAATTTATCAAACTCCACTAGAAGACAGAGGCTTAGATTCCGTCTGGCTTCCCAAGGCAGGGTTTATCATGTGCTTTGAAATTTAGTCATAGTTCCTGGTTTCTCAAATTCCAGATTTTCAAAATTGGGGCATCTGGTTTGAACTGAGCTCTGATACTTGAGACTGCTAACAGCAACAGCTTGTTGTCAGTGCTACTTCAGTCCTGAACTGGGACGGTGGGTCCAATGCAGCACCAGAACATGATTTACAGGTGGCCATTCAGGGATGGTTCATACCTTACTCACAGCGATGCCCATTAAGGTCTGTATCACTTTTTCCTTTCCTTCCCACTAGACACTTCATCCTCATAAACTCAGAAACTACAAAAATTGGCATGAGTTCCTCTAAGGCTTGAAAGTGTAGTCCAACCAGAAAGTGATGGCTACTGTGAGCAGCGTGCAGCGCTAATTCTTGCAGCAAAGGAGTCTTCGCATAAAAAAATGAAATGAAATAAAATAACGTCATGGTTGCAGGCATGTATCAGCTACCATCTGTAATGGTGTTGTATCATCAGAAGGCTAGAACAAGAATTACCCAATTTTGCAGTCCTGCAGGAAATAGACCATCCTTACTTTTGTTTGGGTTTTTTGGGTATTTTTGTTGTTTTGTTTTGTTTTGTTTGTTTGGGATTTTTAATCAGCATAATGAATATTTGCTTTCTCTTGTCTGGGAGAAAATAGTTTATCTCTTTCATTCTCGAACAGTGTGGAAGAGTCCTGGAAAAGGCTGGGATCTTGGTTCAAAAGCACACCAGTGCATGGGCTCTGTTTAAAGATATGGGAATTCCCACCCTGGTTTCATCGCTGACTTCAGCGGCTGCATACCAAACCACAAGTCTCTTTGCCCAACATCGCCTGTCAGCAGCCAGACGATGTTCTAAGAGTTCTAAGTGATGTCTGAACACCTCATGGAATGCTTGATAGAGGTGTTGGGACACCGCCAGGAGACACTAACAAGACCTACACCCTTACCAAGCGCAGACAGGACTTGTCCCTGGGACCTGTCAGACAGAATAAGTGGCCAGGAGCACACATCCCATACCCACCAGGGCCATGCAGACACTGGTGCTCAGGGTTATAATCACACCAGCACTTGCAGATTTTGGGTCAAGTCCTATGAGATTGCATTTTTGTGTGTGTATCTCACAGGCTGCCTGCGAAAGCAAGCAAGTCCTGACTCAGTACTGCTCTAGGTACGGCATGAGTAACGAACAAACACAGACAAGACCTTGCACCTAAATCGCAGAGTCCTGCTCCCTCACCCCTAATACACCTTTCACCTCTGTCTTCCTGCAGTTTACATGAGGGCTTATTTTCAAATGACACTTTAGGGGATGCGGGCTATGTATGTGAATACACAGCACTTGAATGCCTCGTTAATGATGGTTCCTTTGAAAAAGTCATCTTTGTGTTTGGTTCACTCGATGGCACATTCCCTGCAGAAACCCTGCAAAATCACACAAACGGCCATCTGCACAGGCACAAGCCCTCTTGCCAAACTTCTGTCACTGAGATGATACACCATACAGGAAAAAAACAGTTACATTTGTCATTGCTTGCCAAAACATGCACACACCCTATGTCTGTGCAGACAACTGCTCCATTATCTGATGGTTTGTAGGTGCTCCATTCCGGACCTTTTAAGCTGAAACGCACATGGTAAATGTCTAGACACCTAATGCTCTGCTCCATGCTGAGGTCAGGAGTTGTCAGGAGTTGTAGTGTGTGTGTGTTTGGTGAGGGAAGAAGAGGAGGATTTCCAGGCGAGACAGTAAGATGCCATCCAAACATGTGAGGTCTCAGATCTGCTTTCTCTTTACATCTCTGCACTCTCCCCCCACAGCAAAGGCAGTTCCTCACAGAGTGCCTGCTGCTGTTTATGCTGCAAGTTAGCAGGTACTGTCTCAGTGGCACTGCATCATAAAAGCTAAGTGACTGGTCCACATCCACTGGGATGAAAGTCAGGTTGGACGGGGCTCTAAGCAACCTGATCTAGCTGAAGATGTCCCTGCTCATTGCAGGTGTTTGGACTAGATGACCTTTAGAAGTCCATTCCAACCCAAACTATTCTATGATTCTATGATTCTATGACTGTACTAATCCTGCCTCTATGGAAACAAAAATACTGATCTCCCACCCATCTATCCTAAACAAAGAAGACAAAGATCTCTGCCACATCTGGATATTCCTAAAATCCACAGATTCTACTGATTTTTAACTGGCCTTTACTCATTTTTGTGCTACCCCATGCTGCGAAGATGCTGACACGTATCACAGGCTCCTAGCAGGTACCACTTGTCCAGAAAGAACATGGATTTTAGATGCTGTTTACAGGCCACCCAGACACTCCTAAGGCATCTGATACAGCCCTAACGTGGCCTGACCAATTTCTGGTCTGCTGAGCAGTTCGGTGATCACATTTTACAACATGTAACTGGCTGGGCGTGTAATCCAGAAGGGCTCCAGACCCAGGAGGCTGAAGGACACAGGTGGTGTGGAAAGGATACCCCCACAGCAGATGCCACTGCAGAGGATACAGCTTAGCTGTCTGGTTTTGTAGGATGGGCAAAGTTTGTCTGCTCCACAGTTTCCTCAGGCAACCCTCTGCACACAAGAACATCCAGCCATCCTGAGGCTCCAAGAAGGTTTCTGAGTGTCCCTCACCAAGGTCCAGACACACAGAAATCTCCTTCCACGTGCAGATGAATGACATCATCTTCTATCATGGGGTTAATGGCTCCATGGTGAGCAGCATCCCATCTCCTCAACACTCCATGCTTCTGCCTGCTTTTCCCTGGGTATACCTTCGAAGCAGGTTCTTCTCCAGTCCTGTTCTGTTTGCTATTTTGCATGGGACAGGAATAACTAAAAATGTTGTACTTGCAAGTACACGAGGAGCTCTGCGGTGAATAATCATGCTACACACAGGACTTTGTCTTCAAGCTCTTCCAGGTATTTTTTCTTCACAGCTTTCAGAGGAGAAGCAATAAGCATGTCTCATGTGCTGCCAATCTTGTGTGTGTATTCTCTCTTGGGTACCTGCAGGAATTTGGCCCTGCGAACAAAGTGTCCATATACAGATAGCCTCATCTTCTTAGACATAGCCGTCTTTTTTTTTTTTTCCCTAATTATTCTCTTTGAGACCGAATCAATGCTATCAATAGTGAAGGTTGTAAGATAGTAAGTCATCAGGCTACTCTAAAATGAAATCTTGCGGATCTTTCCAGGGATAGCTGCCAATTTCCATTTATCTTTGGTGTCTATTACAAAGCAAACCACCGGCAAGTTACAGACCCCACTTTGCCATCTCCTTTGGGAGCAGTGGCTGATATCCCGGCAGGCTGTGCTGCCATTCAGCAAGACCTGGACAGGCTGGAGAGTTGGGCGCAGAGGAACCTGATGAAGTTCAGCAAGGGCAAGGGCAGGGTCCTGCACCTGGGGAGGAACAACCCCAGGCGCCAGTACAGGCTCAGGGCGGACCTGCAGCAGAGCAGCTCTGTGGAGAGGGACCTCGGTGTGCTGGTGGATGACAAGTTGACCATGAGCCAGCAGTGTGCCCTGGCTGCCAAGAAGGCCAGTGGGGTCTTGGGATGCATCAAGAGGAGTGTGGCCAGCAGGTCGAGGGAGGTTCTCCTCCCCCTCTACTCGGCCCCAGTGAGGCCCCATCTGGAGTACTGTGTCCAGTTCTGGGCTCCCCAGTTCAAGAAAGATGAAGAGCTACTGGAGAGAGTCCAGCGGAGGGCTACGAGGATGGTGAGGGGACTGGAGCATCTCTCCTAAGAGGAAAGGCTGAGGGAGCTGGGCTTGTTCAGCCTGAAGAAGAGAAGGCTGAGAGGGGATCTTATAAATGCTTATAATATCTGAAGGGTGGGTGTCAGGAGGATGGGGCCAGACTCTTTTTAGTGGTGCCCAGCGACAGGACAAGCGGCAATGGGAACAAACTGGAGAATAGGAAGTTCCGTCTGAACATGAGGAAGAACTTCTTCCCTCTGAGGGTGACAGAGCACTGGCACAGGCTGCCCAGGGAGGTTGTGGAGTCTCCTTCTCTGGAGATATTCAAAACCCACCTGGACGCGGTCCTGTGAAGCCTGCTCTGGGTGACCCTGCTTCGGCAGGAGGGTTGGACTAGATGACCCACAGAGGTCCCTTCCAACCCCTACCATTCTGTGATTCTGTGAGTCCCTGAAGACTATCTGAAGAGGCAACATGCTGTAACATCCCTGAGTGACTTCTACATCAGTTACAGTCAAGACACTCTGTCTCGAGCACAATGTTCAGATATATTCAGCGGCAAACAGGAGGCTCCATCACATTGGTGAGATCATCCCGGGCAAGCACTCAGGGTTTCCCGAGCCAAATTCCTCAGTGCTGTTCGCCTAGCTACCCAGAAGGCCTGAACCCTGCAATACTGCACATAAGGTGTGCACGCTGCTGCTGGCTATCCTCAGGTACGAGAGGAGGAGGAGAGGGCATGCAGCTATCCCACAGGCCATGGAAGCATGGCGGTTCTTAAAGTGGCGATCTGGGTTAAATCAGTGTACAAAGGGAAAAATGAAAGCAGCCAAGTTTCTGAACTTTACCAATTTGCTTAGCTGAACCTGCATTAACCACATTAACCATTACTCACCACCTGCATACTCACTTTCAGACCAAAGGAAAGCACATTAATTTCAACCTCCGTGAAGGCGGCTTAACTCAAGAGACAGAGTTTAATCCAACAGGTTCACTGTGCATTTGCAACAGACAGTGAAAGCCCGTGGCAGCCCCTGGCCATCACCTGTCCACACCTCACTTCTCTGTCTCTTCATCCAAAGGCCTCTGTTTTTTCTTCCCACTTGTCACTGGGACCACGGCAGGACCTGTGACACAATGCCTTTTAAGTGCTGTTGTGCATAGCAACGACACACAGTCCCACCACTAGCACCAAGCAGCAAGAAGGGGTTTATTTAGCGGAATTTGCAGGTGATGGAAATGCAGTCCCAGAACACCGGGTGAAAATCATGTTCCTCTGTCCCTCACCCAGAGTCACTCAGCTCTTACAGTCCTTCACTGATGTCCTAACACCAACACAAACACATTGCTATTCCTTGGATGGCAGTCCCCTGAGGGATTTGGCTTTTTCCTTTTTCTCCTGTTCCTTTGGCAGAACCTGAGACAATGACCATCTCCAATGCAGCTGCCATCCCATGAACAGCAGCTCAGTGGAATTTTGTTGGAGCTCTCAAGGGATTTTTCCATGCGGTATGGCTCTCTTTCACACCACCGGGGCTTTATTAGCTTTAGTTTTCTTGTCTTTTAATTTTAACACTTGTTGGACTGAGAAAATTCAGACCTGACAAGCGACTGTCTTAAAAGATGCATATGCTCGGATGCACATTTAATTTTATTCTAGATGAACATTAAAATAAAACTATGTGGACAGCAGAGCTTACTGCTGAAATTCTAAGTGCAAAATATATAATTTCAAGCCCAACTGTGCCATGGAATTGATGTAACCAGATCAAGCTCAGGAAAATGTCTTTAATCCAAAATAGCTCTTGGGAGCTAGGCCTTCAGTCCTACTGAAGTGAGATTAAATGAGCACATGGTTCCAGTGAGGCTCAATTGTAAGTACATTCCTGAGCAGGGAAGGACTTCAGCAATTGTTTCTATGTTTTCCTGAAACACAACCCCAGAAGTTAAAGAGGGTATGAGAGCAACTATTTCTTGGTAAGCCTATTTGCATTCTGCTCATCGAAATGCATCGCAGGTCCATGGGAACTTCCCAGCTATGCTAACACTCGTACTTGGAAAGCATGAGAGCGAACTGTGCTTTTTTCATGCAACATGCTTTGAAATGCCAAGAAAGCAGTCAACTTTGCAGAAGACAGTTTATTTAATACATGAGACGTGGTTGCTACACCTAATTACAGACAAAATACTCTGAATAAAGCATGCACTTACCACAGACATCAATGACTATCTTGATTATTTTTTAAGTGGTGTTTAATTCTGGGAGTTTAGGCTGTACCAATATAAATCGTAAAAAATGAAAATAAAAAGTCACACTACAATAGTAGCAAACATTGTACGGACAGTGAAATCAATCTCTAATGCAGCAGAACCAGACTTCTTAAAGATTATTATAAGGGAACACAAATGGAGCTGAAGTGCAATAAAGATCAGAATATCTCAGGAATTTGCAGATCAGTAGAAGTTAATGTCATACTCCAACTAGCGCACAACTGAATCCATTCTTTTCAAAAGCCTCATTATCTGACAACTAAGCAAGGGATGAAAGTCAGACACCATTAAAAAAAACACACAACCTCTTGGTTTTACTTTCTCCTTATTGAGGGCACTTTTGTACTCAAACATTAAATGAGCATTTTTAAAGGAGACATCTGACTGAAGTGTGGCAGACCGCAGTACAACATACATTTTGTTTACTCCATCCTAATTAGAGTGGAATGTCTTGCAGCAAAAAAACTAAACAGCCCACAACAAAAAAACAGTTTTCAACCAGCAGAAGTGACAGACAACTTTGTTGACCATATTGGTCTTCACCTGTGAACGACTTTAACCTGTATGAAGTTTGCTTCTTAAAAATATGCTGCAGAAATAGCAATATGGCACCCATATGGGTCAAAACTTCTCCAGCTGACAAATAAAAAGATTATCATTCCTGGAAACCCAGCTGGCGATCTGGGCTCAAAGTAGGTTACCAAATCTTTCCTCATTTACAGCAGTGAAGTCTTTTGGCTTTTTGGTTTTTCTCAGGTTACTACGCAACTCCAAAAAGAAGGTAATTTGAGGACAATGGGGTTGAATAGGTAGCTCTGAAAATGGACTGTAGTTGACAATTTTGCTTACATTTTCAGAAAATGATCCAGTAATCTCTCCCTTCCCCTCAGATATTCTAGATTTGCAAAGCTTCATGCATTAAAATGCATCAACATACTACTCCTCCGTAATAAACCATTGTACATATAATCTCACAAGAGTAGGGGGAAGAAATCTGTGTAAGAACAGGCGCTGTGTACAGGAAACTGCATTTTGAGTGGAAGATATGTAGCGCTGCTCATGCTGGGATATCTGCCTTCAATAGCTGATTACAGCTGGGGCTTGCAAAAGGGTCTAAAAAAACTAAGTCCCCAAATTCCACTGGGGTTTGGATGGATAATTCTCCCCTGGCTCCTTTCAGCAGCACAGCCTAAGCTATGGGTTTTTTCTGGGGAAAAAAAAAAAAAAAAAGAAAAAGAAAGCTTGTTCTGCAACATCACGCACTTCAGACAAAATGGAATTACAAGAGCAATTACAGGACTGACAACATGTACACTGAAGGCATCACAGTGATTGGAAGGTGGTATCTAAACCAGCACACCATTAGTATCAGCTAGTTTGTGTCTCAAAACCTGTGAAACATGGTGAAAAGCAAACAAATGCCACTAGAGACTCTGCACGCCATAGGCAGCAGGCTAAACCCTAATGCCAGGTCTGGACCTGTAGACCCACAACTGCATTTCCAGCGCTCAAAGTGCTAAACAACGCATATTGATTGTTTTGCTGATACAAACCTAAGCTGAAGATAAGCAGATATATCCAGCTTCACAACAGAAGAGAAGAAGATGGGGAAAAAACAGCTGCTGTGCTGCAGGAATCTGATGCAATTTTTTTTCAATTGGGCCAACGCATAGAAGAAGCTAGGAAGACCAATTGGTAAGACAATTAGTGCAACTGGAGACTCGTATCTAACTATAAATAGAAGAAACACAGGGAGTAAGACTGTGTATGACCATCTTGCATATTTAATATTGGGGCCACACAGGCAGGAGTTCTGTGGAGTCAAAACTCCTCACTCATACTAGTGGAAGCGTGTCTTCATGTGTAAATGGCTACCAGACAAGCAAAACAAGGGAGAAACACATTGCAACTGGTCTCAGCTGGCTTCTGATCTGGCAGAAGGAGCCTGAAGAAGCTACCTGTTTTTAAAGGACAATAGAAGGGCCAAACATTTCTGATGAGAGCCCTGTTCCCTCCAGCAGATGGGAACTGAAGTGCTGCAGAAGGCTTCTAAGCATCGTTCTCACCTGTGGCAGGTTTAGATCTTCAGCTGGGGTTTTCAAATTCATCAATTTGTGGGGGTCTGACTTGCAACCTACTACATGGGATGATTTTCAGTGGGTTTTGGGCTTCCTCCTTTAATATGCTTTTTGTGAATGTCCTGGATATCACAAAAAGGATCAGCTATGTTGAAAATTTTGGCATAAACTTCTTTTTTGGAAGTATTTTACATCACAAGGGCTGTAAATTGTCTTGCTGGGGAACAGAGAGGGCTTTAGACTAGTACCTGTAAGCATGAATTCAATGCACTCTTATTTTCCTCATTATACAGTTTTTCTGGCAACTTGGTATTCTGATCTGAAAAGTCTTTTCAAGACATGTAACAGGCTTTCATCTCTCAGCAGAGATGGAAAACCAATGATTAACCTTTTTTCCATAACAAACACTATTTTGAAGAACAGCCTAGGTACAGTTGCCCATGCCTGGTGGCTGGGAAATGCACAAGACAGATTATTATCTTGCATCACCCTCCTGCCTGTTTCTGTTGTCTGTTTACAGTATGGTATGATTTCAGCCTGTCAAAATCTTATCAAAATCAAAATGAATGCATATGCATATGCTATTTGCTATACTGCCAGATTCTAAGCAGAGGGTGGAAAAGGAACTGCAAATGCAATGTCAGAATTTTGTTAAACAGGGCTTGTCTGCCATGAGAGCAGTTGGTAAGAACGAGACCCAAGATATTGGGCTGGAATTTCATCCAAGCCTCATTTGGCAGCGATGTGTGGCTTCAGTGGAGGTGGAACAGGGACTGGAATCTACCACTTGACCAGGCTGACACTTGTTTACAGGAGCAGGCTCACAACTGTTAGGAGAGCTAACAGTTTCTCATGGTAATCAGTGGATCACTTTCATTAAATGGCGTTTTAACACACTCTGCAGTGACTTGAACGCGCCTGGCCAATCCCTGGATCCGTTAGCGACAGGAACATTTGGGTACTACGCACTCCCTCCTACCCCTCACATTCACAGTTGGCAGACTGCTGCTGCAGGAGGTGGAGTGAGGAAGATGGCTTCTTTTCAGCTCCACTAAAGGGTTTTTTCCCAAATGAAAATTCATGACAAGACGTTTTAAAAAAAGATGGAGAGTTCAAGATTTTTTTTTTTTTTTACTTTTTTTTTTAAGCTTCAAGCTGGTAAGTGATCATCTGTGCAGAACAAGTTATTACAAATTTGGCACCTCCCGTCTACCACAACATATTGATTCCTTCTACAGAAGGCACTAAATACTGGCTTAAAACAGGAAATGAACAGCAGAATGCAGTTTTACCATGACACACAAAAAAACCTGCTAACTGGCACAGCTTCGTAGTACAGTTTTCAGTTACCTACAACAGTGGTGATTATAGCAGCAATGGTTAGCATTTTTACAAATACCACATAAACATACAACTGTCAGAACATCTAGAAAACATGCAAAATTTCAACAGCAACATCACTGAATCACGCAATGCATAGAATTATTATTATTATTGTTATTATTATTTGGCAAGACAGAGAATCTTTTTCTTATAAAACAAAACAAGAATTAACAAAATCTACTTTTTTACAAGCTGTTCTTAAAAAAGTTGAGTTGTCTTTGAAGTCAGTGAGTGGAAGTCAGCCTTAGAGAGAGGTTTAACTGAGAAAGAATTGGTCACAGGAGAATTCACATTATTAGGTAGAAATTTGGTTATGTTTAAGCAAAATATTTTTCAGCTGCTGTTTTGGGAGAAACAGTGCTACTCTTGTCAGTCTGCAAAATGAGAGAAAATACATTCACATTAAAAGATTAGCAAGATTAAACATTGCATGCAGGGAAAGATAAAAGCCTTACTTTAGCTGTTTCTCCCTAGCACTGCTCACCATGAGACCAAGGGTTGCCATAGCAAAAATTCTTTTCAAAGGCAGAGTTAAAGCAGCAGATAATTAAAACAAATGGAAAAGATTTTCTAATTCCAGTGTAAAATAAGTAGGATATTAAAGGATAAGGATTATGCTTGCCTTCTTTAGAAAAAAAGAGACAAAAAATTCCATTGTGTTTGCCAGGCTACCCCACTGCCTTTTCACTATCTTCATCACACTTGGATATAATGTCATTTCTTTTTCTTCCAATCTTGAACAATTTGGTCTACCCTGACAGGTCTCAAGATGACCCCGAGATAGCTGGGTCACGCAGACAAACCCAAACACTGACAACACAACTACGGCCAGACGATGTCCTATCCTGCATACTTCAGATCCACTTGTCCCAGCAGGGCCAGTGATGCACTTACAGCTAAGTGCAGCTAACAGCCGGAGCTGGGTGGAAGCAAGCGGCACGGGCATGCATTTCTCACCGTGCTCTGCAGAACTGGCACCAAATCCTCTCCAGCAGCAGCACCACCTGGCTTGGGGGCACTGCCATAAACAGAAGCAAAACCAGGTTCTCACCACTTCTTCCCCTGACAGCTTTCAGACTTCATTAAGATGTTTCACGTCACGTTTTGTCTGCACATCCCTGAATGCTCTGGATATTTCTGCACCTGCATTTCACACCCAAGCACCACCCAGCCTTGCACAGAGGAACCCAGTCCTGCAAGCTGCTCACACAGAAAGCTCCTGCAGAAAGCAAACCTTGGCAGATTTGAACCATAAGCACCACGCAGAAAACAAAGGCCTCCACAAAGCCATTTACTCTGCAGTCATCATTTGGTGCACCTTCAGCCTCAGAATCACTAGGATAAGATTTGTCTTCCTACAGAGAAATTACCAAAATCATTCTGAAGACAGTTACTATTGCCTTCCCTTCTGGATCTATACTTTGCATCCACTGCTGAAGATAGAGAGGCTGAAGTATGTCTCCTACACTCGCTTGTTTTCAGGATGGAAATTTGATGTACAGTAAGTGTATTAAATGTGTGATAGTAGAGGGGAAGGAGCAGTGTGGGGCAGACCAGGACTGCTTATGGCTACACCCAGTTTAGACCAGCTGAGAACACGCTATAATGGTAAGGAGGACGGTCTTGGAAAGATTACAGCCTTCAGAAAGCAGATCAAATTATAGGCATGAGGAATGTTAAAGAATAGTCTTTGTTCACAAAAATAACAGCTGAATTGGCAAAGATAACATCTGTAAAATTAATTCTAAGAGTTTTGTTTTCTAGTGTAAGAATAATACAATATTTTTGTCCAAAACATTTTGCATTTTCTGGATTCTTTTCCCTTCACTTGGCTGTTTTGTTATTTTCTTGACACTTATGGACTCTATAAAACAGCAGTAACCAAAAAACACAAAGGTGGATTCCTGAAGCATTGTGAAAGAGTTAAATACCTCTTCTCATTCCCACTGAAAGTCAATCCCACTGAATTTCAATGATAGCACCTACCTCACCAGTCTGTTAAACACTGTGAACAAATCTTTTATTAATTACAAAAGATCACACTGAAATCTGAAAAGGTACTATTTTTTCAGATACTAATGACTGCTGTGTAATGAATGCTGAGAACAAGAGTAAAAGATTAGGCAAAAGCATCCTAATCCTTTTGAAACAGTAAGTCCATTTCCAATGCACGGATAGCTCATTTAATGGCATTGGTGTAATAAAACAAATAGAATTTCATGTGCATGACCAACTAAAGTTAACCATTTCAGTGAGAAGACAGAGGAAATAAATTCCTGAGCTGAGACAGAGACTCTAGACACTATGTTAAAACTCATCAGTTCATGTAATGAGCAAATTGCGTGCCAAACCACTTTTTTCACCCATCAGAACAGGAATTAAAGCTTCAAACATCACCACTGCTTTGAAAGTTCCAGTGAATGGCTAGTGTCAAACTTTTCAACAAGCTCACAGGTGTCTCTAAGCTGTGGGGCTTTTCGCCTTTCCGGTATTTCACCACTGTAAATGCGTCTCTGCTGCTTTCGAGACGGGTCAAGGTGCTGCTGGAGAACAACTTCAGCAGAGCTTCGCAGCGCCTCAGCCAGAGGCAGTGTACTGAGGACGAAGGGGCTGGCACCTGGTTTGCACAAGGGGAGCTGGCAGCAGTGCAACCACGCAACTTGCTGGGGGCTCAAAGAAACCGGACTTGTCCTCAGAAGGGCAACTCCATCGCCAGCTGAAGTCACGCTGCTGTGAAGGAGGTGGAGCAGCGATGTCCCTGGTGGCCCTTAGCTTTCCAAAGCCCTTGAGGCGATACGGCGCAGCCTCATGTGTCCGTCACACGCTGTCCATGGCGAAAGCACCATCATTAAATTGTGCTTAGGGTCTTCCCCCTTCTTGGCTCGCAGACGCAGGGCAGACAGGTATGTCCTTGACAAGCTACCCCCAGGCTTTCGGTTTTTGGACAGTGGTGCAGCAACACTCACGCTGGGTCTGTGCAGAGCCACCAGATATGCTGGGAGAAACCAGCTGATATGGCACTGTCCCTGGCCACCATGGCATGCTCAGCACATGAGGACCACAATCAGAAAGTACAATTCAAGTTTTTTGGCTAGGAATATAGCCATACTTTATGCTGGACTGCCTTCTCTCCACACTCCTCCTCAGCACTGAGAGTGCAGATTCAGCACACACATGAAAGCACAGAAAGAAAATAAAATACATCCTCTCTCTTAAAAACAAGTGCAGCAACTCACCACAGGCAAAGCAGCCATCTCTTCACACTGACTTTTAGCAAAGAACCCTCCTTAGGAAGTGCTGACGCACTTCCCATCACGTTTCATAGTGAACAGCCAAGTCCTTTTCCACCCTAACCCAGAGACATGAATTGGCTCATTTCAGGCAAATCAAGCCACATTTATGTGTCCTGTAAGCTCTCCTCCTTCCCACCCATTCACACTGCCTCTGGGAGTTCAGGGAGTCAGGGGGTCCCAATGCCCTGCTGCCCGCACCACGTGAGATGAACTGATTTCCATGATGGAGTAAGCCTAAGAGTTATGTACTGTGGAGGACCAGTTGTGTCAGTCTCATTTTAAGGACATTAGTGGGAGGACAAACAGCACACAGATGTGGGCCTGGTCCTTTACACAGGAGTGAATTTCATATCATTTCATGATTTGAAAGCTCTCTCACAAAAAGCAGAAGAGAGAAGGAGAGTGCTTCCAGCCCAAGAGATGCAAGCCTCCAGAGTGCTCGCATCCAGTATCCCACAAACCCCACGTACCCGACGTGGGGTGTTCTGCCCTGAGCGCATTATCCCCAAAGCACAAGGTCACTTGGTAGGCAGGGAGGGAGCTCTCAGCCAAGAGCCACCCTGCACAAAGCAGTCCCCTTGCCCCACAGTGCAGACACCAGGACAGGAGAATATTAGAGGATCAGGGATGGTGAGAGGAGCAGGGATGTCGGGGATGGGGAAGACCAGTCAATCACAGTCACTTGCAGCTTATTGTCAGGAGGAATGACGAGCCCACGCACCACGTGTGCTACTCAGGAGAGTCAATGCACTTACAGGATGTACTCAGACACGCTGACAAGAAAGGGCAAATACGAGCTGGACAGGGAGGAAGCCTAGTGCAACAGGAATCCCAGTTTCCTTTAGGGCTGTTTCAGACCTTAGGGCAGCCCAGGATCTGGACAGAACATCTGCTCTTCCTGATCCCCATCTTCCCACCTCACATCGCTTGCGCAAACAGCAGAACAAGATCTGGTCACAAACATCTGAGACAAGCATGCACAACAGTACAACGTGCTGCTTGCATTTCATTCTCTACACAGCCTTCTAAGAGGCCAGCTGTGCTGTAGGCTGAATACCAGTGCACAGCAGCTTCTAAAAACAAAAACAAGCTCGAAAGCATTTATATTCTTCACCAAGGAGAATGTGCAACAGAGACACTGTTTCTGTTGTTAGACTGTCCATACGTCAACAGCCTGGATGCTACCATCATAGAATTATTGCACTATGGAAATGAACAAAGTATGTAGCGTTATTTTAGATATCCCTTGTAATTTAGTCTACAACGTAGTTCATAACAGTATTTCATTCTCCTGCACTTAAAAATACATTTTGTTGCATAAATACACATTTCAAAAATTGAACAGGCAGTTTGCAACACCCAGATATCAAAGACTTCAGTTCCAACTACCTGCAAGAATACATATACATTGTGCAAACCAACAATATCATAAATACATGCATGAGTGACTACTAAAACAGAGCCTAAGCCGTCCAAGTGCCCACAGCTCTGCCCAGCTAAATGTGCAATCACGTGAACAGATCCAAGCGCAGGTGCTGTGAGCAGCTGCATCCAGATCAGTCCCGTGATGTCCACGTATAATCCCCATGTCTGACTCTCAGTTTGGTGTCGTGAGAAGGCCACGTGGGAAAGTCAGCGCCAACATTGGTGCAGACTCCTTCACACTGTGTGCAGGCCTCTACTTTGGCAATCTGCCTCTTTCTTACATTCAAGGCCAAATTTTGCTCTTAGTAGCACTGAGCAAATGTCCCAAAAGCCAGTAGATGGTTCTGAAGGCAACCAATATGCCTGCAAATGATTCAGAAGGGTCTCAGTCTGCAATACCCTTTTGTTGGGTTTCCAAGGCTGCAGCAGCTGAGCCAGGCTAATGACTGTGATACTGGCAGGGGAACACCTTCCTCTGCCTCCCCCACCGCCTCTGCACCTCAATCTGTGAGCAGATTCAACTCAGTAATCTGATTTCCCCCTTTTTTCTGCTGCATTTTCTGCTGGACTAGCAACTCGAAATGACTCAATGAAGAGGTCTAACACCAGATCAAAGAAAGGTGAGTGGCAGGAAAAAAGGAAGGGAAAAAGAAAGGAGAAAAGCCAGTCCAAGTTCGGAGCCAGCTACCCCCATCTGACAGAGAGCACAGCCTGTGCTGTGGGGCAAAAGCCCAGCTTTTACATCGGAGCACAGCCCGCGCCCGCAGTGCCTCACTGTAAGCCACCCACCCAACCTCCAGCCAGCAGGCTGTGCTGGAAGGGAGCAGCACCATGTTTCGCCAGCTGCCCTTTTAGTGTCGTGGTAAAAGGTACTCGGTATCAAGAGCCACGGTAGGAGACTCCAGTCCTTGGCTTAGGCAGAGAGGAAGGCTTGTAAGAGTTGGCAGCACTAGCCCCTGGCCACGCTGCCATGTCTGAGCACCAGGGAAGCTGCACGTCATCGCAGTGAGATTGTAACTTGCTGGTGGAGGAGGCTGGACACCCTCGGTCGGAGTACTGGGAGACAATTACAAGCAACTGAGTTGTCACCTCTCAGCTGAGCCGCAGTGACAGGGACATTTTATCTCCCGCCAGCATGAGACAAAATCACGAGTGGTTTAAATCAGAATTCTCCCTCCCAGTGGGTTAACAACCCTCCCAGGGCCTTAATTCAAATGGTAATTCATTAAGCTGTGGTCACTCAATTCCTTGCAACTGTCGACAAATAAAGACTGGCTAACAGTTGTGCTAAATGCCCTTCAAAGCTACTAAATTTATTTTTGGAGTATGATACTACTTGGCTATCATGTTCTGGCCACAGTGTTTAACTGCTTCAACAAGTAGTCTATCTGGGGCTGCCCCATCAGAATTTGCCAGGCAATGTGCCATCAGCACCAGCTCGAAGCTGGAGTTACTGGAGAGGTCACAAAGCAGAACAAAACCACCCCTACAATACTGAGGCTTTCGCAATAAGCACACATTACTCCACCTCTTATCCCCCAACCAGACAAGCAAGAGTTGCTGATGTGCCCTGCTAAGCCAAGGGTACCAGAGACGTTGCCTCACCCAGCATGTGGGCTGGACGTTAGTACAACCAACCTCAACAGTATGTGGAGTCAAGAAGTCATGGGAAACGCTTTTTATGACCTCCCAGCTCAAAACCCAAGAGTGCACATCTTTCTTCTGGGTCACTCCGAGCATTTTTGGCTCCTGCCAATGGAGCCAAGGTCTGTGCTGGGGCTGAATTACAGCACTGATGTGAAGCAGCACTTCAAAGACCTGCTTGCATCACGGCACATCTGCAGCCAGTGATCTGCCTCCTTGGACACAAGGAGAATGGTGGAATTACCACACTAAATCGCCCACCCAAAATACCCCACTGTGAAGCACCACGCCTAAGCTGTACCTGCAGAGATGTGAACCATTGCCAAGCTGTGAGCCTGATAATAGTGTGAGAAGCAATCTGGTTATAAGGTCTGGTTTCCTGCCTCTTTGGGCTTGAGGAGAGACAAGAGACAGTCACACCTTGGGGAGGCTTCTTTCCCCTACAAGCTCAAGGCAGCTCTTCCCAGCAAAGAGGGGTGGCTGGGCAGTGGACGAGGGGTGGGAAGCACAGATCTGCTGCCCACAAAGGCCAGCTGATACCCAGGCTCATGTTGCAGCACAGGAAAGGCAAGATGGGGAAGTAGGTGAGGTCCTGCAATAGCTGCCACTGGGAAGTGCTGAGATGAGTGCCAACTGGGGAGAAACAGAGATCAAAGATGTTCCTAGAGGTTGGCCTCACAGTTGAGCTCCCACCTGGCACTCCATGGGAGCTCCTTGGCACAGGACCCCCCCGCACTCCAGCACGTACTAAGAGCAGCTGCATGAGTCCTCAGTGCGAAACAGCAAAGAAATCCCACAGAGAGCAGCACTGGCCTTGCAGAACTATTTTTAACCGTGTCACATGAAAAGCACTGCCGTGAAAAGGCAAGGCCATGCAAGCAGCAATCTGATGGCTGGCCTCATCTGGCAGCTAGGCAACCATTTTGCTGGCTGCACCTAAAGTCTTTGTGTGCTTCCCTCTCCTTCACCTAGAAGTCCGATTTGCCATGGCACTGAAAGCCATGGACATAGCCTGCACTCAGTTCAGTAGTGTCACGATTTGGTCTCAAGCCCCATGAGCCACAAAAACATGGCTCTGCAGTAGGAACGACCGACTGTGCCCGCCAATCGACCACCCACCTCATAGCCCTGAGAGACAGCGGTCAGTAACTCAGAGGCTGCGGGTATGGTGGTCATGCTGCTGTGGCATGCAAGACCCTGGGACAGCCAGCGCATAGGAAACCCAGACTTTGTACAACCTTGCTATGTGCAGAGCACAGAGATCAGAGCCAGGCTGTGTCACCTGCAGAAAGCTTCCGGGAGGACAGATGTTTATTACTGTGGAGATCTGTGCTCTTAGACCTTCCAGCGGCACATCTGCTACCTACCCCATCCCCAAAACAGACCTTCAATAAGGCTTAAGTGAGGTGCAGGCATTCTGCTACCTCCCTCGCACACAGGAACATTTCATCCTAGCAACAAAGAAAACAGGTTTTAAATGGTGCCAGGTGGGTTATTTTTATTTCTGTCTACTACCTTTGTTTTACCCTTTCTTTGGAATTAGTGATGATTAAAGACACTGCACCGTTGCAGATCTAAAGAATATGAAGGATAGGCAGGAATGTGAAGGAATAAAGACAAACAAACACATAAAGAAACACAACAAAAAACCCAGACCAAAACAAAAAGCCCCTCAGTAACAGTTTGATCCAACACACATGGGAAGTCAGCTGAGGTTGACCCTTTCATTGGGTTCCGTGGCCATTAGATCACCCCACCTGACTTGTCCAAAGCCTCATCATGGCCCTAGGATGTCCTAGAGGAACATAAACTAAGCTGAATTACTTCAGAAGTACCATTCATCATTTTAAAGGTCAAGAACTATAACTGTCCACTGAAATACTGAATTTGTTAGTGCTTTCCTCATACTTAGAGAAGAAGAACAATTACTTTGCAAAGTCAAATGTTGGAACAGTAACACTTATTATTTCAAGGCTTTAAGGACCAAATTCTGCCTTCAGATTCACATGCACATTTTCCATTGTTTGCAATGGAAACAGATTATGCGTAGCTGACTTAAACTTCTTTTCCAGCACTTAAAACTTCCCAGCTTTTTAATTTTCTGTAGTCAATACGAAATTCTCATTGCACTCTCTATGCTATTTTTTTGTGGGTTTCAAATGATGGCTTAGGACATATTTGACACATTTTTTTCTGTACAGTTTGGGATAAGATTGTGGATTTTTCTGCACTGTTGCATTCCCCAGAATACTGAAAGAGTGGCTCTAAGTCAGTAGATTTTACATTAAGTATACACAGTGACAAAATACTAAGAACCCGTGTTTAAACAGTTAAAATTATGTGTATGACAGTGGTTTTGCCATTATACTTTTGCATATTGTTGAAAACAATACTTTTTAGTGTGAAGACCAGCAACATTTTGATCACAGAAAATAATCAACAAAAATAAAAGTTAAAAACCGCCTTTAGCTGACTTCAGGATTTTTTCCCCATCTGGCACAAATGAGCCTCAGGAAACAAAATAAAAAACAGACAAAAATTGTTGTAAATGGTTTCATAAACTTACATTGATGTATCTCTTATTTCTTCCTCTTGCTGATCAAAAATAAGCCAGCAGGTAAGAAGCAGCAGCCAGTGATAAGTTTGTCTCCTCCACTCTGGGAGGTCACGTTAAAATAAGAAGTTGAAAAAATGCTTTAAAATGGAACTGCTACGTAAGCCTCCCTAGGGGTTTACACTCACTGGTGTGGGCATGTTAAAAATGGTATTTCCAGTCTATCTTCTGTTGCCTGAGAACCATTTCTGTCCTTTTAAAATCTGCATTTATATTATAACCCATAAGTACCTTTCATTTATGTATCAACACTATAAATACCATGTTAGTAATACTAAACTATTTGTATTGACTTATCTGTAAAAAGAAAAATATATTATATATTTATATATTTTTATAAAGTGAATTAACACTGGAGAGAGGGCTATGGGGGGACAGTGTACAATCACAGTTGATGCGTATTATTGGGCACAAATTCAATGCTTGAAACAAAAAGGAAAAGAAAACAGTGTTCAGGCGATATCCAGCTTTCAAGCCGTGTCAGAGGAAGAGTCATAGGACGCTGACACTATGAAGTTGCCAGTATTGGAGTGGCTCGCCATGGACTGGGCAGCCTGCTGGCTCAAGTTATTGCAGATCAGCACCAGCTGGTTGCTCTGCGCTTCTGAGAGGGTGCTGCAGCTCTGGTAGACACTGAAGTTGGTCTTCCTGCCTGGGATGTTGCCTTTCTCGCACATTGTCTTTACCATCTTGGCAAGCTTGTTTTTCCCCAGGGCTTGGCAATTGTACCAGTGAAGCGCGGCCAGATTGACGACGGGTTTGATGGAGAGGTAAAAAGGCGCGTCCTCATAGCGCATGGCCGGCGGCCTCCTCTGGGCGTACTCCTTGTAGTCCTGCACGGGGCAGGTCTGTGGGGAGTGCTGGGTCGCGTACACCCGGGAGTCCGTCCCACCCCTCTTGCTCTTGGCGTTGACGTCCCCGTTGTCTGGCCCCATCCACTCCAGGTACTCCAAGCCAGTCTCTGTCACCCGTAGCCGGATGTCTCCCCACTTGAGGGTGGACCCATGGAAACCTGTGCAGTGTCCAAATGCCTTAGTGTTGTTCAGCCAGACAAGGTTCAGCAGCCCTTCAGGATTGTACCTGCTCAACAAGCCTCTCTTGCGCAGGATAAGCTCATCAGCAAAGGTGAGCTTCATGGATTTGTGTGGTTTGTTTCCTTTTCCTTTACACCTCAGCTCCATCTGCTTTTGCTTTAGAGCTTCCTGGGACCTCTTGAACTCCTTATCCCTCGTAATACTGTACCCATACCTGTGCTCTTTGAGATAACGCTCCAGCCCACACTGATAGTTGGCCAGACTGTTTGGCTCATATTCAGACCCATCCTTTTGTCTGGCGTCCACAAAGAAGGAAGCAAGGTAGGCATCAAGCTCTTTGCAGGGGATGACATAGATCTCCCTGGTCTCAGAGGGGTACTTGGAGATGAGGAACTCTCGGAAATTGCGGAGAGCCGTCTGCGTGCTGCGAATGGTCTTCTCGTTCTGCTCCCTGCTGAGCTCTGCTGCTCTCTCATCTTGGTCTGAAGGAGGGAGATGGGGAAAGACAAAAGAAAGCAGAAGTGAGTTTGTGTGACACACTTTTCCCTAAAACAAATTTCCTTAAAAAGGAAAAAAAAAGGAAAAAAAAATTAAAATCAATTTCACAAAGAGCACTGGAAAACATCATTACATACCTGTCACATGACTGAAAAGCCAACTTCAGTTTCACAAATGATGTACTACAGCATGGCACAAAAGCAAAGTGAGCTCCTCATGACACTGGGGCACAGTTTTGTGCATGGAGATTTGTGGAAAACAGTGGGATTGGAGGCAATCTGCTTTTTAGAACAAATGCAAGGTAGAAGGTTTTTCTGTGGGTCCTAACGCTATGTGTAGGGCCTAATCCGAGTAATAAGCCCATTCTGAATTGCTTCATTTGTGAAACCAGAGGTTGTACTGGTTCCAATTATTTTCTACAAAAATAACTACTTATGACAGTAAAAAATATCTTTAATCAGACACATTTTCAAAGAGCTAAATATAGACAGAAATGTACAGTAAAAAATAATGCAGCACATCCTAACAAATGAGTTGGCAGGTGAAACTACTGCACAGCAATGTGTAACTTACAAATGTACAAGAATAAAATTAATAGTTAATATGTTCACATCAGAAGACATGGAAATAAAACATGATTATACAGTCTCCACATAATCAAGCTGCACCTTGAAAGTGGAAGTACAATTGTGACCATTTCTTTTCATCTTGCAGAGAATCAAATTCTGGTAACAACTTTATACTGCTCTATAAGGCTATACACAAAGGTCCTTAGAATCAGTGACATACCAAACCACAATATTCCGACGCTACTGCTACGATGGTTATTACTGACAGATGATTTTCAGGCTGATCATAAGATGAGCATAAAAAGGATAAGCTTTTTACATGTAAGTGGTATATATTTACTTAAGGTATGTATATAACATACTTAAGGTATGTTTTCATGGCATATGCAAACTGTCTTTACAAGGATACAGCTTACAAGCACATAGGTGGAACTGTCATTATGAATGTGTCAAAGCTTAAAAGTTTCAGAAAATGAACAGCAAATGCAGAGAAGGAAAAATTCAATGATTTGACTGTTCTCTGTAATTGTGAATGGAACATTCTTTTCTCTCTCTTTCACTTACTAAGCAGAAGAGGGCAAAAAAAGCAAGTTCTTTTTTGTTCTGTCTCATTGCAAACCCCATACATTTTGGTGTTCTTCCAGCAGTGCCATAGTAACACTTGCCAGGCGTTTCTCACCCAACATACACACCACACCACAAAGTAGTATGAGACCAGGTGAAGTTCCCACTGCCCTTCTGCTCATGCCAGGCCATGCAGCACACCCATGCTTTGCAGCAGTGCTCAGACGCTTGCTCCTCATGCCCACTCTTCCCTCTAAGCCTGTTAACGGGGGAGGTAGCAGGGGAAGGAAGGTGGCTCTAGCCCACCTGCAATGTTTCATGCAGCGCAGAAATGCTGGTGCACAGCTGGGCAGCTTCCCCTTCCACCCATCTAGAGAGTGACCCTGAAAAGAATTCAGCCCAAACCACAGCTGCAGACAGAGGCACAGCAAGTAACCTGCCCCAGGACTTGCTGGCAGGTCAGAAACAGGGCTGAGATTATTTTCCCTGGGACCAGATCCTGTGTCTTCACTGCAAGACATCTGCTGCATCCACAGCACTCAGTGAAACCTGTTCAGGGGGGTCCTCAAACCCTCTGCAAAGCACAGAGAAGCAGGGTTCTGCAGCTGAGGCCTTTGGAGGCTTCTGCAGCCATGAAAAATGCTGCCAACAGAGCACTGAGATTTCCTCGAACTGCAGTCAAGGGGAAAAAGAAAGGAAAAAGAAAGGGTCACCAGTCTGTTTCAGAGACTGGTTTTAATATTGGTGTCTGTATCAAAGAGTTCCTAGCAGCCTGCAGTGAAATCTCATGGCAATGCACAGGGTAGATCCTTTTATTATGGCTAGATGCAGGCTGGAAATAAAGAGACAATGCTGTTTGAAGCTCCGAAAGAAACACTTACTCTAGTAGCTTGTTCGCTGCACCCACCACCACTTATTATAGCACTGTGTAAGTAATCAGTGCTTTGACTCACAGCCCACATTGTAAGTACTGTTTCAATATAAACAGCACATATAATGGCTTGGTTTTATATATCTCATCAATCACTACTTCTTAAAGGATAGCCTGTCACAACACAGCAGTGACACCCAGTCAGTCATTTATGTTACGGCATCTCTCCTTAATCTGCAAAGGAAATTGCCACATCTGCAGCTAACAGTTATAAAACCCATGCTGAATTAAAGATCTCCTAAAGTTGCATGAATGAAACAGTACCCCAGAAACACTGCATTCCTGCAGTGCTGTGGTGTGTTACTCCACAAGGCAGGCGGGAAATGTTAAAGATAATGGGGTCAGCTTCACATCCAGCCACATCAGGAGAGCTACATCAATGCTGACTGTGAATCCAACCTGCCGTGGTAGTGGATTATTCTCTTCCTGTGAGACTGCTCAAGTGTCAGGGATATCTCATAGCATCGGATGAATGCAGGGAGGCAGTGAGACCCAGAGGACAGAGTCTGAGACAGTCAAAGTCATCAGATGACAGCTGAGCCGCTGTCATCATCTGCATATACTCTTCATCCACAGCAAAAACAGATGATGCAGCTGAGCCTAACTTAACTAAGACAGCTCTTTATAGCCTAGGATAGCTGAGGAAGGAGACATAATTCTTCATGTCATTACAGTCTTACTTCTTCATTTAACCAAGGAGATTACATAGTGCTGAAAGAAACCATACAATCGTCTCCAACTACCATAGAGACATAAATTGCATCCAGACACACTTTTAATATCACCAAACTTTGCATTTTCTGCTATTTTCGTAATCTTATTCTCTGTTACTGTGGTGGGTTGACCCTGGTCAGCACGTAAGTACCTCACAGCCACTTGCTCACTCCCCACCTCAGAGAGACAGGGAAGACCATAGGAAGAGCAAAAGCAAGAAAACCCATGACTCAAGAAAAAGACAGTTTAATAACTGAGGAGCAAAAAGAAACTCAACCGACAAGTGATGCAAAGGCAATCACTCGCTACCTCCTACAAGGAGACCAATTCCCAGACAGTGTCTGCGCAATGCCCACTCCCCCCAAAAAGCCTCTCCCTTTAGTTTTTATTGCTGAGCGTGATATCACAGGGAAGGGAATACCCTCTTAGTTAGTCTGGGTAAGCTGTCTCTGTTGTGTCCCCTCCTAGCCTCTTGTCTACCCTAGACCTAGCTGCTGGGGGGACAGAGTGGGAAAAAGAGAAAGCCTTGACACTGTGCAAGTCCAGCTCACCAACAGCCAAAACACTGGTGTGTCATTAACACTGTTTTAGTCACAAATCCGAAACATGGCAGGGTATGGGCGGCTATGAAGAAAGCCAGACCCAGTACAATTATGCCATTTGGATCACCAATGAAACAGTGCTGAAGACCAAGTGCACCTTGCATCCTTTCCGTACAACCTTTGATGGGACAAGGAGACCACAAAAATTATCCTCTGGGAGCAGCCTGCAAATGGTCCTTGTAAAATACTTACAACAAACCCATCCACTCTACACATCTCTACTTTGCCTACAGGAAATAAGCAGAAACAGAATTAAAGACCCTACTGCAGTCTGAATATTTGGCATTGATTGCTTCTGCTCTAGCCACATGGCCTTGCAACCGCCTCAGAGAAGATTAGGCTAGAGTAATGTCATTTTGTTCCTTAAAAATCCACCCAGACTGACAGATAAAGAAAGGCTATATAGCAGTAATTCAACCATTACGAACTCAAGACTAAAAGGCAACTCAAGCGCCATCACAGTGAATTTCTGAAAATAGGTATGTTATAGTAAGGATCTGACAAGCTTGGTGAACTGCTGAGGTACAAGACTTCATCTCTGGGTCTGGGTATTCAAAGTAAATGTTCTTGTCCTGAGGCAGGAGTGCTTCCAATGTAACAGTTCCCAGATGTTTGCTTGGTCTCACTTGCTGCATCTTACTGAGTAGAGACCAAAGGCTCTTTTGCCCAGGGCTTACTTTTTTTTTCTTTTAATTTTCTGTGGTACTGCCGGAAACTACTGAAAACACAGGTGGGGATGTACATTAGTTCTTTGACTACTGCAAACGTAAACCTGTTTGTTCCTGGGCCTCCACTGCTCCCAGTATCATCAACTCCAGTGTGCATGAGTTCCAAAACTGGGCAAAAGCACAGAAAAAAAAATCACAAAAGCGCTCCTCAATACAAGAGAACACCTCTGTATCAGGAAGGCCCTGAGGTGCAAATTGCTGGCAGACAGGAGAGTGGGGAGGTGTCACATACACTTGCACCTTTCCTACCGTCTTCTGTAGGTGTCTGTTGTTAGGCTGCAGGAAGACAGATACCCTCATGTTATGGTCTAATTTGTCTCAGCTAGTAAAACGGTCTGAACCAACTGACCAGAAATTATTGTCATCATTGATCTACCAGGCCAAGCTATCCTTAATGCCTTCTTCTTGTCATAACACAAGCTTTGGAGTTTGTAGTGCTGTTACCCCTGTTTTACAGACTAGGAGCAGAAACATAAAAAATAAACTGACTTGGAGATACATTTCCTGAGGTCCTGCCCCCTCAGCTGCATCACTGCACAAAGGACCTGGCTAGAGCTCTTGTGTTTCCTATCTGATCCCACATCAGAGTTTCATTTCCAAGAAAACCAGAACGTGGCAGAAAAAGTCAGTAAAACCCACGTTACTATGGGATCTGGGGTAAACTCCCAAGTAAGTGTTTGAAAAAGTGCCAAGTAGTTTAGATGTCCCAGTTTATATGTAGCCAAAGAGATAAAGTGATCTGGCAGAGATTAAGCAGACAACCTAGTGGGAGCCGAGTGTCCCAGGCTAGCCTGCAACCATGGGATGATCCCTCCCACAGAGCAACAGCTGTCTTCTGATCTCTTCATAATCTGATCTTAATGCAGCCAAAACTTCACATTATCAGCAGAGTTATCAAACTCAGGGTTGTTTTTACTTTAGCTCACACACATACACACAAACTCCCTGAAAAGGACATAACCTCTGTAATTATGCGTGGCGGGGGCAAAGGCACTTGCTTTCACAACAGACAGATGCAGATTGTTAATGTTCAGAGAGGGTTGGTAACATTAGTGGGAGTCATGAAACTGAGCTATTATTGCAAACTGTCTTTTGACTACCTTGAGGTACGCAGTGAGATCTCAGAAGCAGTACATTAGAAGTAAGATGGGATTTTTGGTGGTAATCACACCACCAGCTGAAGTCTTCTCTGCCCCATTTGTGTTCTGACTAGGAAAGTGCTTTTGCAACAGACCTGCTTCCATCAAAATGCTCTCCTTCAGGTGAAAAAGCCTAGTCAATCGCACCTGAAGCACCACGTATTCCTGCACTAGAGCTAAGCGCTCTCTCTCCACACCCCAGCACTTTGCAGGTTGTCCCTCACCCCTGCTCTGCAATTCTTGAATAGCAACGACATTCAACCTATGGGCCATGGCCACAGGTTAAAGTAACCACATTAATGCAAACCACAGCCTGCTCACATCTTTCTTTTCTCCCATCCCCTCCTGTTTCAAGAAGGTATCTGCAGGCAAACTACATTCTCAAGCCAATGACTGCAGTGGGCACGGGAGGTATGGTCAAGCCATGGTGGGATGGCGGGGGGACACTCTGACAAACGTGCCCTTCTGGAAGCAGTGCCACAGCTCCCACCAGGAGTGGCTGAATGCCACCGTCGCACCACAGCATCCCCGAATATCAATCCTCTTTCTGCATGCAAATCTTAGAAAGCTGGCAGCTGGTTTTCACTGTATCGCAGGCATGACCAAGAGAAAGCCATTCTCCTGCCTTGCTGCCAAATAGAGGGGGTGAGGGTAAGAGCAAGAGGTCTTCCCCACAAAAGTGCCTCTGAGCATTCACAGAAACACCCTGAGATTAAGAGACAGAGTGCTAAACACTTGGAGCACTATATTTTTGGCACTTTTACTGTCAGATATGGACTAACTTCCTTGGGGCAACTCCTACACACGCAGAGCAGTCATAGGCTTAAGCCAAAAATACACATTTTAATGTAATTATTTCACATGCAACTATAACCATTTCTTTAGGAAGTCCTAAAGGCCAAATAAAGTGCACTTCCTGTGCCATAATGATCATACTTGTTTAAGGTTAGGCTTGGTGAGTCAGAGTCGAAAGAGACGGGAAAACCCTGCGACTGCCTGGAGACTTTCATCAGGTTTTGACATCTAACAGCTTCTGAGATCTGCAGGATCAAAGGATTAACTTGTTAGCTGCAGATTACTGAAGTAGAAGAAAGTGCTCCTGCACTTTTTCTTTAATTTCTGCCCTACCCATCTAATGTTGCTACTAAATTACATTTAACAATTGAAGTTCCCTACTTCCACTACATTAAGTCAAACTGTGTAGTCAACATTTTCAGAAAAGGCTATCATTATCACGCAAAATCTTCAGCATGATAGAAATTTATTAATTAAAATCCATGTATGAAAAATGTTATGATTTCTGGCAAAGAAAGAAAATCCTTCTATTCAGTTAACCTCCTCCAACAAAATTATCAGTGAAATACTTTACTATTCTATAATGAAAAAGCTTTACATTCCATTAAAGAAAAAAGGACACAGATTCCAAGCAAATGATCATGGGAATATTTATACCTTGGTACCTCCATGAAGTAAGAGTCACTAAAATAAACCTTAGTCATGTGTACATTTTTTGCAAGGTACAAAATGGTTTGATAAATGGATGCTTGCTCAGACACTAGTGCTTTTTTTAGAGGTTTTCAGTTTGCATTCACTTTCACTACTTTCTCATCACAACCTGAAAAGACACAAGGTGCTGTTTGGTTGCTGGCAAAACCAGAAATAGAATTCACATTAGTATTAATGGGACTACTGCATGATCCTCAGATGACAGAAAATCTGTAGCTGTGACAAGGGATTAAGAATTTACATCCTTCTATCACTGATTGGATCAAACTTTTACACAGTGGATACTACAGTCACCAATGAATGGTGCAAAACAGCAGCACTCTGGGCACTTCGATTTGTACAAGTGTCCCTTCTTCTCCACCTGACTGTACGTGACATCTGAGCTATTTCAACACAAGAGTTTTAAAAATACATTTTCTAAATCAATAATGTTTTTATTTGTTCAAGGATGACCCTCACTTCATCTAGTTGTCTGGTTTTGGTTTTGTCAGGGCTAGTGGAAAAGATAAGTGTTGTATACTAGTTTTATCCCACATTTCGCTTCTTCCACTGAACACTTACAGTGGTACTTCTGGGGTACATGGCTGTACGGTTTCCTGTCTCTTTTTGAAGCTGTTCTGTGATGCACTGGTGTGAATCACTGCAATGCTAAATGGGATGCATTTCCTCCATACCCCGGCAGTGGGGCTACTCCGTTCATATTTACCCAGATCCCACCTTCATTTGGCAGGAACAAATACACCAACTCCAGCTCTCCCAGGCTTGCCCAACACTGCAGCACCCCACAGCAGGAGGCTACAGTGGCTCTCTGGGCCACAGCATGGAGAACAGCAGAAGCAGAAGATACTTTGCAAAAGCACTGGCGAAACCCATCTATCTGGTACTTAGGTGATATCCAGGCAAAACGTACCCCACTCCCAGCTGGACTGGAGTCTGCCATTTTAGCTGCCCTGTTCCAAGTCAGTCACCTGGATTATAACCAAGGGTGGAACCAGCTCCAGGTCTACCTGCCCTACCTCATCCCTCTCTTATTCCCACACTAGCTATTACCTTTACAGGAGATCTATAAAAGCAAATACTTTGGTCCTTTATATAATTGACTGAGGTTCATGGACCCAACTCTTCATAGAGGTGGAGGATATAAAAGCCATGCTTGGAGTCTTCTATACTGCAAACCTAAAAATATTAGAATATTTGTAAAAAAATGTGAACCCACTTTCCTTCCAAAATAACTAACCTTTCTTCAACCATGTTCATTTCTAACACATAATTGCTCCTCTGTCAGAGCTCAGGTTAAAAAAGTCAGGCAAAATTGGAGTGCTGCTGGAGTTGGTAAGTGGCAAAATATTACCTAGAATGTGAAGCAAATGTCAGCTTTATGTTAAGTGCGCATCTTTGTATTCAGCCATATAATCTTCTAATAATTTCCAACCAATTTATGGCTAACTCCACTTAGAAAACCCAAAGTACTGATTTCAGTTTAAGGCTAAAGACGAGAGACATTTTCTACCAATGATATTCATCAGGTTAAATACTTAACTCTGGAAACTAGAATTATTTTTTACCCAGGTCTTTTTAGCAACATGGTGAAATGTTGCCCTTTCAAAGCACGTAATTTAGTTCATGAACTGAGGCAGAAGGAATTTAAGGAGTATGTTGGTGACTGTCTAACCTGCCCTGAGAACTGGAAGGTGGATGATGCACGGCTGAAGCAATGCACTCATTTTCCAAGAGAACTTGGCTGGCTTGGCATCAGTCCACAAAGTGTTGCATACAAATCCTCAGTGGAATATCTGTTTTTCTCACAAATAAGTTTTGAATTCAACAAAGCATATTTTCTGGATTGGGGTCCCTGTATTTAAGTATATGCTTATGTAGAAATGTGGAAATCAGCTGGACTAAGTAATTACATGTTTAGAAGGCAGAAGAGGGACACAACTGAGTAACATTTATATGTATAAGATGATTCGATTCAAAAGTTGCTAAGAGAAAAAACAAGAAGAAAAAAGCAAAATGAGGAGAGAAAAACAAATGACTTGAGAATTACCTCCTTTGTTGAATTACGCTTATCATTTAAAAATTAATGAAGCATTAGGGGAAAAACCCAAATTCTTAGGGCAAAAGCCCTTTTCTTATATAAGAAAAACAAGAAACTACATTTTCCATAAGGAAATGTACGTGCCCATACAGAGAAAGCCAGATTTACATGTGTAAACAGACCTTGCAAGCACTGATTGGTCAGCCAGCAATTTAACTAGTGGGCTGGTTTGCCCAAAAGAACAGCTACAAATTTATATGGCATTTTGGAAAACTTGGCACTGTAGAATTTTGTGCCTGTCTGCAGTTGCAAGCCCTGTGGAAGAAGAATGAGAAACGGACACAAACCTGTATCCCCTTACAGTTTAGTCTTCTCTTTACATGCCACCCCACATCACCAGAGGCATAGCATGTTCTCAGCTATAGCCTACCACCAGTTTTAATGTCATTGCATTTAAGAGCTAACTTTAATAAGCATAATTGAGAAAGCAATGTGAGTGGTCTCGAAGGGATGTGACACGGCTATGAAGTTTGCTTGCCTTTTATTCACTCCAGGCAGAGAAGCAGCTGTTAGGAAATATGGAAGTGAAATCAAGACGAGAGGGAGAGAAGGGAGAATCAGAACAAAAGGATATAAAAGAAAGAACAACACTGAAGAGAGATTAAAAACAGATGAGGATCCTTATCATCTGAAATCTAATTTATATCACTGTTTCAGAATGAGGCAGTCTAACTGGGGCAACAAGCAGTGAAACAAAGAAAAGGAGTATGTAATAAATATTTTATTACACTAATCACAATAAGCTGCACTTTAAGTCTTGGCCAAAGCACATTCTTAAATCAAGCTGGGAATGTGAGCAGTTTCAGACTTAAGAGCATGAGGCCCACATGACTGTAATTAACATAATAAATCGTGCTGTGGAGCATTCTACACAGGCTGACAGCGCTTCATTGATGTATTGCTTGTTAGAGACGGCAGACATTTCTCCTTCTATTTTATTAAACTGCCATTGTTAGTGAATCAAAAAGTACCCTTTTCTGTTCTGGCTGAACTGCCTACTGCAGGTGTAATAGGAAACGTGTTAGGAGCTTGTGCCACTGCCTTCTGATAACACAGACTGCCGCACATGGATCCCAAAGAACTGCATTTCAGTACCTTTTCTTCCACCCTCATCTTTAATTTAGCAAAGTACACAAATTGCCTTGTTACTGAGCTTGCAGTTTCATTGCTGAAATTCTCTGCTGGCGGTTTTGCCCAACCAATCTAACTTGCTTTTACCTTTCTGCACTCCAGTATGAGTGAAGCAAGCTATCAAGGGCACAAACTCTGTGAAGAGCTCACAACTTAACAACCTTGCCTAACTAATTTCAATGCACACCTTTACCACACATACTTCCTTTGTCTTCGCTGGACCAAGGAGCAGAATTTAAGGACCAGTTCTTTACACAATTCTCCAGAAAGGATGAATTGCAACACTTCAAATGAAACAGCTCCTAAGATGGATTTTTCAGCTTGCTTTTCTGTTTTGAGCCTGTGCTGAGAGTCCTCTCCTCCTCATACTCCAAAAAAAATGACACCTTCGAACTTCACTTTAACCTTTGCAAACACAGCTCTCACCATATAAGGAAAGGGTGGAAGTTCAAAGGGGTAAAGATCCTTCGAGGTTGGGGAAGACCCACCAGCTGGGCAGAGGGCAGAGACACGGATGCATGCCAACTCGGGGCCAGGCCACAGAGCTCAGGCGTTAGATACTCTGCTAGGCAGCTGCTCACACAGCCTGGCTGACCAAAGCGCACGCACTTTGCTCCTGACTAGCCACGGCACCTCCAGGCATTTGCCAGGACAAGGAGTCCCAAGAGGCACAGGAGCAGCTGGAAATTCTGCACAGAGAGGAGACAAAGAGATAAGGAATGCGCATTCATCAGGAACCAGGCCATTGTTCATGGCACAACTTATTTATTTCTGTCCTTGAATACATGTTTAAACTTACTTTATTGTAATTTAATTGAATAGATGTTTAGTCACATTTTGCAGCTCTACTTGAGTAAAGTCTCTTTAAATAAATTGCAGAGTTTCAAATTTTTTCCAGCTCTGTACACACACAGAGCGCATACACACACATACACACCTCTCTGCTGCTCACAATATTGTTATCATTTCTTTTCTGTAATTAAGTTGTCAGAATTTTCCTGTCAGGATTTTACTGTTATTTCCATTAAAATAATTTGTTCTTCTGTATAGGATATGAACAATCACAGTTCCCCTGCTACTGAATCAGTTCATACCAAAACTGACAACAACTAATTCATGTAAGAGGTGACCTGGGGTATAGTTGAATGAATATAATTATGGATGTATGTTTTGCATATATATGGCTATTTTATCATGCACTAGCACAACAAACAGTCTGATGTATTTAACAACCGTACAAATAAATGGTAAATGGGACAAGTTGTGTGTCAAACCATAAGTTTTCTGAGGGCTGTCTGAAATCGGGGGAGAAGAAACAGAGGCCAAAAGGTACTTCTTTACACAGAGAGAAAAAGAAATGTAAATCTGTGAGCAAAAAGCAAAGCACACATCAGCCTACAGGCACAAATGCTACGCTGTAATACCAAGAATAGTTTTCCTGTCTGTTAATTTGTTTTCTTGGATGTATAGTCAGCAACAGTGAGCAAGTTCCAAACAACTGGCAGAGCTCCATTTCCCCAGAGTCAATGACAGAAAAAAATCCCCATAACCTGGCACATCCACATCACTGAAGGACAGAGCTCACCACAATCAGAAGGGTGCTCCAAGTTGTGGACAAAATTTAATTTTTCCCATACAAAAACATCCATGCTTCTGTGGCTCATTCATACTGCTATCCTTGCCAGCCACAGCAGTAATGCAGAGATTAGGCAGATACCCAGTTAAGAGAGAGGTGAGTGTAAACAGAACACTGAAGCAAGATGGACTAAGTCATTATATGTTTAGAATGTCTTTATCTTTCACAGGCTTGATCTTAGGGTACAGCCATGTTGTGCTTGAAATAATTCAGTAATACAGCACATTCAGCTTTTGCACTGGGGTGATGTGCCTGGGTCAGAATAGCTCAGAACCAATTTTTTCCTTCTCTGAACAAAACAGAAGGACAGCTTTTTTCTATCCCCCCCCCGACAAATCAGGAAGCAGAAGATGAAGTATTATTAATCCATAGTTATATGGTTTCAGGTTATGTTTTCTTCATGAAGACCTCTCTAATGAAAAGCAACAACAGACCACAGTGTCATTGCCAGTCTACAGATATCCTGAGTTTAATCAACAGGAACACATACTGAATTTCTCTGTGTGTGTGTGTGTGTGCACTTACTGTTTAATTAAAGTTAACGGGAGCAACAGGTATATGTTAGAAGATGCAGCCAATGCACTTAATGGTCAATGTATAATTAAGCACATAACCTAAAGCTTTCATCAGACTCAGCAATGTCCTCAGCACCACTTTTTACATGACATGCATGCAGGAAGCCTTGTTCCTGGCTCCCACCATAGGCAGGACTCGGTGACAGCCAGGACCTGGGAACTGCTGCATCTAACACAACGTTCATGTGACCAGCAGCATCCTGCCATTTTTGCTGGGCAGCATTGCTTGGCTCCAGACAAATCCAGACTCCTCTGGGAAATGAAAATACAGCTCTGCCCACCTGTCCCACAGAGGCCACTAGCCACATTCAAGCTGTTCAGAACAACCAGTATCAATAGCAGCTTTTGTGTGACCAGACCATGCAGTGCCCCTGTAAGAAAGATTCATCAGGGAAAGCAGGCGTTTCAGTTTCTTTCACTTGAGGCTCTCATTTCATACCCTGGTTCAACATTTCCTGCAAACAGCATGGGCTTATGCTTCATTTAAGCATACTTTATCAAAGAAAGATGGATTTCAGCATGTTTCAGTGCTTCCAGGATCCAGATGTTTCAGCAAGCACTGCTCTGTGCCTGCCATGATAAAATATTTACCATCATGCTTCTGTTTTCTTTTTTGGAAAAATTCAAACAAGAATTTCTGTATTCAAAATTGTTCTCTTGCTTAGACAGAAAATATGCTCAGAAACTTTCACTGATCTCTTTCATGCTCAAGCAGGTTCTAGGCTCACTGCAAGCACAAAAAGATGATGACATGACAGAACAAGATTCACTAAAAGGGAAATAATTTAGGTACGAAGAAAATGGGAGAAATGAGAAGTCATCATGTGCTGGCTTCACACAGCAGCTTATGCAAAAATGGCATGCTCCCATCATGGATACAGGTGAAAACAGTTCTTCCCAAGCTTTACTGCTGCTATGAAAAGCTTAGACCTTGAATACACATGTGACGTAGTTCTTCTGCAGATATATTTACTGAAGTATCAGCCTCATCTAAAGTAGAAAAACACTCTCAGAAAGTGTCCTGACCTAAACTGACAAGTCCTGTATTCTCTTTCCGTTCCAGCACCCCACCCAAAGTGCAAAAGGAAAGTGCATGTCTGAGGCCTTTCCAGGGTCAGTGTCTCTCATGACTGCTGTGCTTCATCTCCCCTGCAGATCCCAATCTGATCCTGCCTTGCCTCTCTTTTCTTACTTCGAGACTCACAAATCATAACATGAAAATAGCTCCAAAATTAAACAAAGCAATTGCAAAGACCACACAAAGAAAACAGATGTCTGGTCAAAAACACCATGTCAAATAATCTATTTCCTAAAAATAAAGTGATGTTCAGTACAGACTTGACCAGTTACTGTTGTCGTTTTCAGGAGAGCTGGAACCAACAGAGGCCTTATTTTCTTCCTTTACATACCAGCATCACAATACACAGCACTTTGCACAGAACAGTAGTCTGTTCAAGACGCCTTTAGTGAGAGCATAGCGCCTAGATCATGTTGGTCTTGCAAAAAAGATTGTTTTCTACTTCTGACTTGTGCTTCTTATTTTTTGCTTTACTGCCTTTCATGTTGAGGTAACGGGGTAGAGGGTACATTTCTCAGTCTGAAATGAGCAGTGATGCTCCAGAACACAACCATTCATTGAAGCGGGCAGTTTCTCTTCCGATATGAGACACCATCTTACTTCACGCTGTTTGTGCTATGGTACTTTGAACTAAAAATATATATTTAAATGCAGTGTCAATAGTTCTCAGTGATGCAATTCCTCTATTCAGAACCCCAGAGAATATTCCTGACTCTTTGGCAGCTGAATTTGGCATGCTTCACAGAATTAACCCTTAAAAACTACTGGGGCCTGGCTGCAATAGATCTTTCTGAGGGTACGGATTCAACTCCCTCCGAGCTACAGGCAAGCAACTTCCACAGACTGCATGGAAACTACCATTCCTCACCTGTTACAGACGATCAATAGGCTTTTATTGCAGGAATACAACTCAAAGCCCATGCCTAAACATCTCCCACACCAACCTACTTTCAGCGTGAATACTTATGAACGGTTTCCTCCAAAATGTGTATATATATCCAGTAACGCTGCTGCCAGGAGAAGTCTCTGCATGCTGCAAGTAATTCCACTGGGAGGGGGTCTGTCGTGAACTGGGTAAACAAGCCCTGACATCAAGAAAAGCAGCAGCCGAATCTCTTGTGTGCATAGCCACTTTGATAAATATTTAGGACATCAGGAAGATCGTCCTCTACATGACAAGGCCATTGCTGGTCTTCAAGGTTTCAAAGAGGCTGGCATGAGTCTTCTGTGTCTGGAAGAAATTTCCACTAAAGAAAATACATGTGGAATACTGAAATGGTGATAAACACATTTCTTAAGTACAGTGAAAATCTGAAGATGTTGTAAAACTTGACGAGTCTTCATCTCAGTGTTCTCCTGCAAGAATCAATAACTTGATGAATGCTTCTTGTAGGAGCAGCTTCACAGAATATACTCTTGTATTAGAATTATTTGTACTATGGTTTCATTTTTTTTTAAATTTCATTGTCATGCTGTGTACCCAGATGATAAAAGCAAACAAATGACTACTTCACCAAGGCTGAATGTGTCCTTTTTATGATACTGTCCTGCTTTTAAACAGAACTCCCTTACAATATTGTAAAGATAAGTAATATCAGCCTCATTAGCAGTACTTCTAGAATAAAGCCCCCAGAACATTAGTTTATAATTTAACAGCCTTTGGACACAGATAATTAAGGGTGAGAGTGGGCTGGGAAATCCATGATGCAAGATCAGAAGGCAGTGGCAGTGCAGGAGGTGGTTAATCAACTCCCCAGCTTCCTTTTTTTGATGATTAAAACTATAATGATCTAATTTTTATTCTTCTAAACAAGCCAGGCCCTTGCAACTTAAAAAAAAAAAAGAACGGTACTATGCTTTTTGTAATCTCAGCACTTACTATTTTTACTTCGGCTACTAGAGCAAGAATAGACACCAATTATGGGACCTAAAGTGTCACCAGCGGACTCTGAACTCTTTAGTCCAAGACAAAGAGGAAGAGACTGTTTCACCCCTACATACATTTAGTTGTTCGTTTGACGGCATTCAGCAGCGTATGTCCCTGGAGGGAGGCTTCAGCATTTTAGCCAAAAGGCATCAATCTTTGTATGTAACTTACAAATACAGAGATGGATCAGCAATTATTTGAGTCTTCTTGGAAGAGCTTAAATAAAGTTTTGTCAGTTTCTTTGACGTGATTATTTGCCTTGTGTTACATTCATTCTGGGCACAGTTCCACTAGACTTGGCAGAATTACAGCAGGAATTACTTTGGCCTTTCTCTATGTATGGCTGATGCTTTATAAGCCTCTAAAAAAAGGCATTATTATTTTCTTGTTTGCACTTCTTTGGAATGTGCTAGCTGACACATTTGTTTTGCTGCAGTGTAAACAGCGATTCAGGAGTTTAAACTAAACCCAGTCAAAACTGGCAATTCATGAGATGTGGGGGCCTTCTTTCTCCTCTAGTCTTGTAACATTTTGATGCTCATTTAACAGCTCCTAATCCATGAGTCTTATGATCACACGAGGATCTTGGCTCCCACTTCACTGAAACCCACACAACTGGGGAGTGGAAGGTGGGAGAAGAGCGAGGTACTATTTCTTTTGATTGCAGAAAGACACCTAAAAATATTCCACCTAAAAGCTCTACATCAACTTCAAGATGCACTTCATTTTACAATGGTCATTTTCAGGTAGAGACATTACATGAACACCTGGAACTGACAGGGATGTCCACACTGAGAGCAGAGTGAAAGTCAACCCACATTAGGTGCCAATCACGAAAGGCTGCAATCCCTGCTCATACCTTCCCACGATGAGAGCACAGGACCAGAACTAGGTCTCTGCTCGGGTCACCAGGCTAAGCTGATCACCGGGGTGATCTCATCAGGGGTCCTTACACACCAGCTACAGAAAACAGAATGGGGACAAGCTTGGAACAGACACATCAGTCAGCAAAGCTAACTGCTGCCCTCAGCACAGATCAGGGCATCATCCATGACAGAACTCATTCAACCGCCAACAACACAGCAGAGCAAGAGTGTGTGGCATGCTAACTACAAAAGCAGTGGTGCTTGTGGACAACCTCTTTGCCTTCCAAACTCTGCAAAAGCGTGCACATGTAAAACATCACCCAGCGGCCCGGTGAGTTCAGCAATGGATATGCATGATGGCATTCTGATGGTACCCACGGAATATGATTCACCACATCTCTGACAGAAGCAACAATCCTAGTCACATTATTTGCAGGATTTTTTATTTTGAATGTCTACTCGCTACTCTTTGCATCCTGCACATTTTGTACATATGGATTTGACATCTTTTTAGTGTATCCTCATGGAACTCTTTGCTCCTTTATCTATAGTTGTCCTGGGTTTGGCCAGGACAGGGTTAATTTTCACCGGACTCCAGGAAGGGGCACAGCCGGGGGGTGGGGGCTGACCCCACCTGGCCAAAAACACAGCTCGGTGTTCCATACCATGTGGTGGTCATGCTGGGTTCGGGGGGGGGGGGGGGGGGGCGGGCAGCGTGGCAGGGACTCTCTTGCAGCTTGGGAGCGCGCGGTGCAGGTCCTGTCCGGGAGAGCGGGTCTGTTGTGCGAGTTTGTGTCCTATTTTCTCCTTATTTGTACTGTTGTTGTTCCTGTTCCCTCTGTTTGCTGCCCTTCTGTTAAACTGCCCTTATCCCGACCCACCGGTTTCTGCCTCTTTCTTTACATTCTCCTCCACATGCCAGCGGGGGAAGGGGTGGCCGCGTGGCGCTTTTGTTGCCGGCGGCAGCCGAAACCAAAACAATAGTGTTGGACTAGTGTTGGACCAGAGATGTCTTGCTGCACTGTCTTGTTGAACCAAAGCACAACTTCACCCCCAGTCTTCAGGTGGAAAGTGAGTATTCTTCATAAATACTGCAGCAGTTCTGCTTATGCAGTAAGTCCTACCTTTCTGAGAACCAAAACTCGCCTTCCTACACAATAAGCTCTATCCTCCTCTGAGTCATAGTCTTCCTCCATATCCTTCTGCAATAACACCAAATCTTTTCCATTCATGGTTTCAGATATCCAATGTCACTAATTTCTCTAGACTGCCTGTACTGCAACCGAAAGATGTTTCTTACTCATTTTCCGTCTCCACTGATGTGACCTACCTTGCTCTTGCTGTTTTTTGGACATAAAAAATAGACCAAGTATTAGTAAAAGGAAAAGAGAAAAGTGGCTGTTTGCGAAGCAGAAATTGCAGAAATTCCCTGCTCTCCATCACTGCAAAAATATCTCTCTCCTATCAGACATAGGTCCTCCCATTTTTTCCACAAGAAAAACAGGACTGAAGAGTACATACATATGTTGTTGAAGGCTTTGTTAATAAAGTGGTAAAGAACAAACTGAAAATTCACAGATTAATGTCCAGTTATTGGGGCTGAAGTTTTACAAAAATAATTCAGTATATTCCACAATGCTTAGATGGAGACCTGAACCCAACAGAAATCAGTGTCTAACCTCACTCAATCTTCATTAGGATGCTGCTTCACTTTTAAGACACAAAAATACCTTTGTACGGTCCCTGCTTACACACTCAGTTGCCATGGTTTAATTAAAGACAGTAAAAGGAAAAAAAAAAAAGAAGAGAGATGTTTGAAAGAGAAACTAGTCCGAAAGTATGATGTGGCTTAAACTGGCCTAAGCTAACATATATCATCAAGATTTTTGCTTTCATGGAGAATCTCACTCAAAATTTCATGACATACAAGACTACCAGGCCCGAAAACTATTAGCTGTGTCTGGTACAAATGCAAGGATATGCGACTTGGCTAGGGACAACGTGGGGCCGCTGCTGAATGAGGCGGGTGTCCTGGTGACGGAGGATGCGGAGAAGGCAGAGCTAATGAATGCCTTCTTTGCTTCAGTCTTCAGTGCTAAGACTGGCCCTCAGGAATCCCAGGCCCCGGAGGTAAGAGAAGAAGCCTACAATGAGCACGACTTTCCCTTGGTCGAGGAGGACTGTGTGAGGGATCGCTTAAGCGATCTGGATGTCCACAAATCCATGGGCCCCGATGGAATGCACCCACAAGTGCTGAGGGAGCTGGCGGATGTCATTGCTGAGCCACTCTCCATCATCTTCGAGAGGTCCTGGAGGACAGGAGAGGTGCCCGAGGACTGGAGAAAGGCCAATGTCACTCCAATCTTCAAAAAGGGCAAGAAGGAGGACCCAGGGAACTACAGGCCGGTCAGCCTCACCTCCATCCCGGGAAAGGTGATGGAGCAGCTTATCCTGGAGGCCATCATGAAGCAAGTGGAAGAAAAGAAGGTTATCAGGAGTAGTCAGCATGGATTCACCAAGGGGAAATCATGCCTGACCAATCTGATAGCTTTCTACGATGACATGACTGGCTGGGTAGACGAAGGGAGAGCTGTGGATGTTATCTACCTTGACTTCAGCAAGGCTTTCGACACAGTCTCCCATGATATCCTCCTGGGGAAGCTGAGGAAGTGTGGGCTGGATGAGTGGTCGGTGAAGTGGATTGAGAACTGGCTGAATGGCAGAACTCAGAGGGTTGTCATCAGCGGCGCTGAGTCTAGTTGGAGGCTGGTGACAAGTGGTGTCCCTCAGGGGTCAGTACTGGGCCCAGTCTTGTTTAACTTCTTCATCAACGACCTGGATGAAGAGTTAGAATGTACCCTCAGCAAGTTTGCTGACGACACCAAACTGGGAGGTGTGGTAGATACACCAGAAGGCTGTGCTGCCATTCAGCGTGACCTGGATAGGCTGGAGAGCTGGGCAGAGAGGAACCTGATGAGGTTCAACAAGGGCAAGTGCAGGGTCCTGCACCTGGGGAGGAACAACCTCATGCACCAGTACAGGCTTGGGGTGGACCTGCTGGAGAGCAGCTCTGCGGAGAGGGACCTGGGTGTCCTGGTGGACGACAGGTTAACCATGAGCCAGCAGTGTGCCCTGGCTGCCAAGAAAGCCAATGGGATCCTGGGGTGCATCAAGAAGAGTGTGGCCAGCAGGACAAGGGAGGTTCTCCTTCCCCTCTACAGTGCCCTGGTGAGGCCTCATCTGGAGTACTGTGTCCAGTTCTGGGCTCCCCAGTTCAAGAAGGATGAAGAGCTACTGGAGAGAGTCCAGCGGAGGGCTACAAGGATGGTGAGGGGACTGGAGCATCTCCCCTACGAGGAGAGGTTGAGGGAACTGGGCTTGTTCAGCCTGGAGAAGAGAAGGCTGCGAGGGGACCTTATAAATGCCTACAAATATCTGAAGGGTGGGTGTCAGGAGGATGGGGCCAAGCTCTTTTCAGTGGTGCCCAGTGACAGGACAAAGGGCAATGGGCACAAACTGAGGCACAGGAAGTTCCGTCTGAACATGAGGAGGAACTTCTTCTCTCTGAGGGTGATGGAGCACTGGCACAGGCTGCCCAGGGAGGTTGTGGAGTCTCCTTCTCTGGAGATATTCAAGACCCGCCTGGACAAGGTCCTGTGCAGCCTGCTGTAGGTGACCCTGCTTCGGCAGGGGGGTTGGACTAGATGACCCACAGAGGTCCCTTCCAACCCCTACTATTCTGTGATTCTGTGATTCTGTGACTTCAGCTAGAACTCAAAGTAGTATTTCTTGCTGGTTGCTCTGCACCCTTCAATCATAACTTATCATTCAAGGCCTTAGTCCTGCAAAGACCTTGTAAACATATGACCAGTTCTAACAGGACCAGGACAAGACTTCACGTGTTATTTTAAAATTAAGCAACGCTTCGTAGGGGACAAGGCAGAATTTAAATTCCCTCCTTACTTTCAACTGTACCTTTGTTTGCTTGTCAAGCATCGACCAAGTCTATAAACTAACAAAAGCTCAAGGGTCCTTGGTATAATTATTTAGTGCCTCCTTTTTTTTTGTTTTTTACACAGAATTATACTCATCCTTGTTTCTGTCTGTTTAGGACAGAAACATTTTTGAAAAGGTTAGATAAACATCCTCTTGTAGTTCAATAATGGTCAAATTTTATATATCATACAGCACTTCTAGTACATTTCTCTATTAAGAGACAACCTAACAAAATCTCTGTACATGAGCAAATCTCTGTACATCACCCTACTCTAGGCGTTAATTGGACCTCCACATTTTATCTGCAAGAATCTGCTGTGCAGAACTACGTACCTGTAATAAATTCACTTGCTGACATTGCCCATTTTTCTGCAGCTTGAAGATTTACTCATGCCAGCACTTCTTTCCCAAAGGAGCAGGCTCTATGGGAATTTGAGACTTTACTGACGTATCAAGTTTTAGTTGTATGTCAATCATTTTACCCTAGTTAAAATGCAGCTACCTCTGACTACAGTAACAGCATATTATAACAACAGTAAACCAGGCAGAGGAGAGGAACTGTGTAACACTTTTGGTGAACAACACAAGAAATTTAAGTGCTGATCACGTAACTGACTGAACTGGAATTTGGACAGCACACTGAGGTAACACTGCTGCCTATGCAAGAAGTGCTAAGAGGTTCTGAGGGCGATTCATGCAGTTGGTGTAAATCCAGATGCAGTCCCACTTTGTCCTCACAGTAAGGCTCTTGACAAGGGCCAACCCTGCTCTGGCAACTATCAAATTTTGAAAACGTGGTGCTGTGTCCATTCTTGTAAGGTTTAACCCTAAGCAGTAACAACTGCTGACCTTGTTTGGCTTCTGAGGACCTGGCAAAAGCAGTTGAAAGAGTTTGGTTTTTTAATGAAACTGTTGAAAGTAAATCACTCTCCCAGATAACACACACCTCCATGGGCAAATTCTACCCAGGTTTGTATTCCATTGTCCCAGCTTGCAAGTTTGAGACAGAGTCAGTTCTAAAACAGAGTTTTGCAAGGCAGTTTCCAGAAGGGATGTTACCTGACAGGACTACTGCAAAGTAACATCTTATAGATGCAGCCACGCAGAAATGGGTCCCAAAGAAGAATCTGCTTTGCTGTAACTAAGACTATTATCATCCTTTCTAATTTCTAATGCTTAGTGAGGTTTTATGTAGCAAAACTGGGTATTTAACTTTGCCCGTTGTTGCATACGGCAACGAGATCTGCAGGCTCTTGCCAAATAATAGATTTACTAGCATTCATTCAGGTTTCAGGGTGTCCAGGTCGAACTATCATCCAAGGCTGTTAAAGTCATTGTTTTTCACGCTTACAGTAGCTGCCACAGGGACCGCAAATAGACATTTTTTTTCCCCCTCCACTGTTGGCTCTGCTCTGTCTGACCAGACAATGCTAGGTTGAACCAGCAAGAGAGCAGATGGAGAACTTGCTCCTGCCTTTGCCTCCTCCCAGGATGGCACTACTCACCAGCTGGAAGAGCAAAGCCAGCACTGTCCGCACTCAGGTCCACAGGGAGCTGGTGAGTCTGCGCTAGAAACAGATTTCCTTCCCCCTCCAGAAGACCTATGGCCAGCACTGAGTTATGCTGCACACAGGAAAATAATTCAGAAGTACACTGCTCTAACAGGCACATTATCTGATAAGTTGACCTGTCTGTGCCAGTTCTCAGTGCTTTGGCAGCAGTGGGAGATGAAAAGCATTAAGGACACGGGATATGAGAACTTCCACTGAGAACAGGGAAAAAAATAATTTTTTTCTCTCGAGGTTTAAGTGTTATCAATTTCATGGTTAAGGTTGTGGTTTTCCTTCTCGTCTCTGCAGGCTGCTCTGATGTACAGGTCAGGGAAACCGTTTAATAAAGATACACAGAAGTGCAAACCTCTCTCCAGGTACTCTCCTCATGCCCTCCTTTGCGTCTTGATGCCAGACATCACTCTTCTGACAGGGTGAAGGCAACACACGACTCCCAGCTCTAGGCTCTGCTGGCTGAGACCACTTCTTTCAGGTTCATCGAAAGAGTGCACGGCTGGGTTTTATGTCCTCCCCACCCCAGGCACACAGCGAGGTGGCTGCACACCCTCTCCCGTGACACAACTGCACCCAAAACAGACCAATAAACCTGTCCAAAACAGGCGTTTTCCCTACGGCAGCAGTACACTTTCTCTTGAGGGGTGCTCCTGGCCTTTGCTCAGTTGAGGTCTTCCAAACCCTTGTCCAAGCCAGGGGGTTTCTCTATCTGCCGACTGACAAGCCGGCGGGACCGGGGCCCCCTGGCACACAGCGGCACCTCCTCCCCGGCCGCCCCCTCACCGAGCTGCGCCTGGGGGGCCACCCCCAAAACACTGTGGCCCCTCAACTCCCGCCTGGCGCCCTACCTGGCATCGACTGCGCTGCCGCCTCGGCGGTGACGGCGTGGGCAGCGTGGGGCTGCTGCTGGCTGGAGCTGACCTCGGGCTCGGTGCTCACCAAGGGCGAGCCGTCCGCCTCGCCGTCTGGGGCCAGCTGCGGGGCAGGCGGGAGGGTCTCCTCAGCGGCCGGCGGCTCCTCCTGCCCGGGCAGCTGCAGGGCCGAGAGCGGGATGCTGATGGCTTTCCCGGTGGCGGCGGTGGCGTTGGAGCTGGTGGCCGGCACCTGTAGGGCGGGCACGACGCCACCGCCTGGCCCCCGCGCCGGCGAGGCCAGGGGTCCCCGGGGCAGCCGCTGCGTGGCCAGCCGGGGCGGGCCCGGGGGGGAGGAGGAGAGGGACTGCGCGTCGGGGTCGGGGCCCGCAGCCGGCTGCGGCAGGGCCCTGGTGGAGCCCAGGCAGGAGGGCCCAGCCTGGGGCTGCGGCTTGGGCTTGGACATCTGCGTCAGGGCCAGGGCTGGCCCGTCGGCGCCGGCTGTCAGCTCGGCGTTGGCCACGATGTAGTAGTCCTCGGGGAGCTCCTGCTTGATCTTCTTGAGGAGAACCTCACCGCCGCCTTCGTCGGCGGAGTGGGCCTGGGCAGCGGTGGGCAGGCCGGCAGCCGGCCGCTTGCGGGGGCCGGTGGGGGCCCGGTGCGGGTGTGGCTCGAAGTCGCTGTCCTCGTCGGTGACGGAGGACTCGCAGACCATGTCGAAGAGGGTGGCCTCATCCTCGTACTCCTCCACGGGCTCGCCCAGCTCCGACGGCTCGCTGCAGTAGGAGAAGTCGCAGGAGTCGCGGGTGCGGGTGCAGTCCAGCTTGGCCTTCCCTGGCCGGCCTGGGTAGCGTTCCAGCGGGCTGGCCTGCGCCTCCGAAGGTACCCCCAGCATGCTGGGGCTGTCCGAGTTGAAGCTGCGGCTGTCCTGGAAGCAGACGCGCTCCTGGGAGCCGGCCCGGCAAGTGGCGGCCAGGGGCCAGTGGTAGGCATGGCCGGCGCTACAGCCCCACATGGCCGTCAGGTTGCCGTGGGCCCCCTCAGAGAGCAGGTGCTTGAGGTTGGGGATAAGGCTGCAGATGGTCCCGTGGCTGTGGGCCCAGCTCACCAGCTTGGAGAGGTTTTCGGAGGAGGTGTGAAGGCAGTCCTCCATGGTACAGGGGTCAAGGGTGCCTCGCCACCAGGAAGTCAGCTGAAGATGCAGTTCAGATCACAGTGTCCTGGCACTCGTGGTCCTGCGTTGCCAAGCTCATTCTTGCTGCTCGCCTGTGAACAGAGAGCAAAACCCCGCTCTTCAGCTCTCCCAAAGCAAGACCGCGTTTGCACGGGCAAGTGAAACATTTGTAAGCTCAGAAAAACCCATTTCACTCTCATCTCATGCACTCCAAAACACGTTTCTCAAAACAGCGCCTGCTTTTAAGCGGCCTCATTCCTCATTCTGCCTGCAAAAAATCTGCCGTTAAACCCAAGGGAAGGAATATCACTGCAATACACAACTAAATAAGATTAAATGGCTTTTTAAACAAGCCAGTTCAGTATCAGTGGCAATATAATTTGAAACTGAAATCTCTGACAGAATGCAAATGCAGCCCAAAAGACAGTGATTGTGTCTTCATACTCACGAAATGAAACTTAAATAAAATCTTAAAACATACAATTCATCTTGAACACCAGGGTGGCAATCAAGCACCAGCTCAGACATTTCCTCTGCACCTGATGAAACTTTATGATATTTTACATCATTTATGCACATTTCTCAAAAGTATCAAATATCTCCTTTTCCACTGAATTTGAGAGGCAAAAAAATGAAGGCCAGAAACTTTAGTTTTCAATATAAGGAAAAAATAAGTCCACCCTTCACTGTGCTATACTGACAGTCATCAGTCATCCAAAGGCTCAAGAAAAGCTTAAAGGGCCTGCAAGGTTTAAGTTGTAATCTTCCTTAAACTCCACGAGTTAACCTTTTGCTTTTTTATCATATTGTCTGTTTTCCCAGATCTAACTCCTGATTCTGTTCAAGACAAACACTCGCCATTTTCATCAGAACTATTTAAAAGCTTGCAACACAAGGCATGGACCTCTGGCGTCAAAGCCATGAATCCTACAATACTGCAGGTCAAACATAAAAAATACACACCTATCACATGTTCACCTTTTACTGCCAAAAAACTGCTTCCTGACCTCACTGTGCAGCTACTTTCTAGGCAAGGTCTCATCCCACACAAGACTGCAAGCCCTCCTCAGGACTTCGGTACCAGGACTTTCTAGGAGACTTTGCAGTTGTTTGTCTGATCCACATTTCTTTTATCACCATAAAAAAGACAATGAAACATGATGCAGGAGATGCTTCATTCATTTAAGTGGATAGAGGGGAAAAGAAGGGAAAAAAAAAGTAAATTTAAATATTAACAATTCTTTCAGTAAACAAAGAAGAGCAAGGAATTGTAATATAACTCAGCTAAAAATACTGAAATTGTTTACAGATAACTTCTTGGACTGTAGCTTTCTTTTCCCTGAGTGGTTCTGGTTCGCCAAGGTATCTGGCATGAAAAATCAACAGCCTGAGTAGTAAGCTTCTGACAGTATATAAGCATGGCTATAAAGTAAGTCTGGAACCAGTGCCAGTGCCATTAAGACCCATGGGTGCCCTCAGGGCCCTGGCAAAAAATTAAGGTTGCAGTGGGAATGTTCAGTTCGTGTATGTCTGTTGGTCTCGCACTTCGGCTCTAAATCATCTGTTACTGTAGGGGGTTGTTCACAGGAACATTTGCTGTTAATAATCATTTTTTAACTTTTATTTTGCTTATTATGTTCTGTACTCCACACATTTCCAGATTTAAGCTGCAGTCAATGCCCATTTTCCTGTCATCCAGGCATTTTATTACTTAACTACTGCAATAACATTTGTTTTTTTAAACCACAACCAAAGGAGATGTAGTTAGTCAAATGTCTGTACAATCCTAGAGCAATGACCACATTGAGAAAGATCGCACAAACCAGTTTTCAGACAGATCCCACTGCTGGGATACTGGACCCCTCAGTAGCCTGTTTCTGAAGTGGGAAATTATTTACCCCCTACTGTAAAGACCCTCGAGGACCATGGCTGAAATAGATCTAAGTCAACTGTGAAGCTTTAGCTGACTTCAACAGGTCCAGGTAACTCTGACTCCAGAGAGTAAGAAAGTTTCTGTAAGAAAGTCAGAACTTCACAGATGGACCCCAACACACAGCCCTCACCCAACGTCCGCACTGCTGTTAATACAGAACTGGACAGCCTCTCTTTCCTTACACTGTTGTCTTAATTTTAAAAATGAAAGTTATTTGAGTTGCTGGAGAAAATCAGTAACAAAAGAGCTCAACTCAAAATTTCGTGGTTGCTGGGCACAGGCTGGGCTGAGAACGTTTTGAGCTTACTGCTCAGCTAAATTAATAGGATTAAATGTCTGTTTATATTCCTCTAACAATATCCATGTTTCCTGTCTTGACAGGTGTTACTTGCTAGAGGTCACTTTTTCAAACAAGGCATCACATCTTGATACAACTTCAATTTGGTAAATATATCTTAAATTCTTCATCTCTTAAGTGGAACTTTTTTCATTAAAGTAATCCAGGGACATCAAAGAAACTGCAGCACTGCCAGATGATAGCAAAGTCTGAGCTTCTCTTTTTGTATACAGCTGATGAGAGAGCATTCACCTCTGGTGACTTTCTCAGACAGCTAAAAGTAATAGGGTACTTCGGCTCACTTCTGCAGGTCTGTTTGGAGGCTCTCCCTAACCTCCTCCCTCCTGTGCTTTGTGAACACGACCTGCAAAATTTGAAGCTCCTGTTGTTCTCATCTCACTTATATTTTCATATAGGCAGAAAAGCCCTTTACATTTTTCCAAACTGAAATGCAGCATTCACGCCAATGTTACGCCTCATTTCGTTCCCTGTTCTCTGCTACATAGGCATTTTTAGATGCAAAATGACCTGCATCATGGCTCAAAAAGACAGCCACACGGTGGCTAACTGCCCCTGGAGAATGCTTTCCCTAAACCCAACACAAATTAGTAACTGCCTGCTCTCTTGCTCTTCGAAGTCACTGCCAGCTAGCTGCAGACAACCATGTTTGCTCTGTGACAAGGGAGGTAAGGAGGCTGTGTTCCAATGGTTTTGCAGCCTGCGTATCCCTGCCCACCCACTCTCGTTCATCAGGCAAAGGGTGACCTGTGCAAAGCAAGACTGGAAACAGAACGCCAAAGCACTGCCTACACTTCCCTCCATGAGGCTTACCATGATCCTTCCTCCCCACCCAGGTGTTGCGCCTCATTTGTGGGGTCAAGAATAGAGCCAGCATGGGAATTTCTAGATGTTTTGCAAACTTTTAATCTATTTTTCCAACATCTTTGAAATTAAGCATGGCATGGAGGGAAGTCCTGGATAACGGATGAACAGCAAGCAGCACATCATTAGGAAACAGAGTTAAAATGGTGTAAGATTCAAGCTTGTTTTTGCAGTAGCTCAAGCCAGGGTGCACGCACAGAGAAAAACTGCTACAATAACTCAAATTCCAGCTTCTGTCATGGCCCGCATGAAACCCCAGCAATGGTGCAAATCTCACAGCATCATCTGCAATACAAAGCTCCTTGCATGACCAGTGCCTCGGTGCAGTATAAATGCAAGCCTTTTTAGGCACTGGAAAAGGCTCCTCTTTTCAAATATTCAGCTTTTAAACATCTAAAAGTTCTTATTATATTTGGTTATTTGTTTTGAACCTTTTAAAGATACACTGTCCATCTTGAGAGGGGCCAATAACTGCAGGGCATCCATATTTCTGCTGACTGGTCTATTCAAAGATACAGACATAGAATGCACTCTGCCACAGAAGCAACACCAAAAGATGGGAAAAGTAACACCATACTCACACAAGGCGAAGACGACAATCTGGAAAGTAAACAGTGGAAAGGAGGGAGAGCTACAGTCAGGGCTATAGTCAGAAGCTAGAACAGTGCAAAGCTGTGGGAAAGCACGGAGCTGCTCAGTTGCTGCGTGACCAGGGACGTATCTTGGGAAGACAGAAAGCCCAGTTTGGCTGAAGAACTGTTCTGCCCATAGGAAAAGGAGGTCAGGTCAACTGCCATGGTCTAGATTGTTCATGCAGGGCTGAAAATCCAAAGACATCAGTTATTCAGAAGCAGTGTGTCTTCAGCTCGCCAGATGCAGCAGAAGTTGACAATGGCACTTCGGCAGGGAGGGACTCATCCTGTAGAAAGCACAGCCAATCCATCATCTACCCAGTTTCCTGAAGTGGGACCTTGTCTGCTCAGTCAAGACAGTCTGCTCCTGTTTGCTAAATCACATTTTAAAGATTGCAAAAGTCCTTCATTCAGACTGGCAAGATAAGATGACTCTCCCTTAATAACCTGCTAACATGTATACTCTGAAATCATACAGTACCTGGCAAAAACATGCTATAGCTTCCGTGTGAATAACACTAGCATTTTAACTGCCCTACAGACAGCAAAGCCTCAACCTTCCACAACACTTCTCGGCAGTTCAGTGTAGCAATTATCTGTTTCAGAGTGAAGTATGTCTAGGTGCTGGAATTTCACTGCAGCTGTCTGGACACTAAATTAAGAATCCGATTTTATGTCTTGTTTAGCTTTCACAACCTCATTTACAACAGATCGCTGTACTGACTAACGTGTGCAGAATACGTGCTATGCCAGAAAAGTGTTACTGTTGCAAAACCATTCCTTGAGATCCATTAATGCATTAACTGGATTTGGGATTAACCGGAACTGAGCATTTGATTTGGGAAAGCGAGTATTTTCTGTATCCAGAACCAGGGTTTCGCCACAGAAGATCTACTTTGTTACCAAAGGGTAATAAAAAATAGCAGGCTCTAAAGAGCACCCCTCTTTCATGTCCTAAAATGGGACTTGGCTTAGCTAGTTTCATGCAGACAAAATTCTTCCTGATTTTACACACAGCAGTAGGAACAGGCTTTTTGTTATGACCTGAAGAAGCACAGACACTAGGCAAGTTCCAGCAGGAACAGCAGTCGGTAGCTGTGGCCACCATGAACCCTTTCCTTTATCCCATGCAGAGATGAACAAACACCAGTGGGGAGCAAAGACCTGGCTACCTCAGCTACCTCTCCTCCTTAGCCTTCTTGTGCATGAGAGTGGTGCAGTGGAGTTTCAGTTAAGACCTTGTGGGAGGTTCTTCAGGACAAATGGGGAAATCTGTGATGTGGCTCCCCCAGAAAGGAGGCACCAAAGGTGAGGTTGCAGTGAAGGAACTGGATACAAAAAATGGGATGAAGCAGAGGTGTGCAGTGGGAAGTGGGTGTCCTCCAGCAGCATCTACACAGTGGAACGTGCATTTGGTGGACCTACAGCTCAGGGAGGGTGACAGGTGCATTTTGTTGTAAAGAAGGCACTAAATCTTGTTTGGATCCTGTCCTCTCACAGGCAGTTTGTAACAGAATTCCTTCCCAGGGCAATGTTAGACAGGTCGACACAGACTAACTTGCATCACAGCAATGTATGTTTGAAATTCTATTACCACTACTGATTATTAGCATTTCAGGAACTTCCACTCTGATTTTTGTTCAAGGGAACAGTATAGCCATGTCTACATTAACCAACTCTTGGGACATGACCCCAAGGCTGATACTACTGAGAATTTTCTAAAAGCCCAAGATTCTCAAGTAAGAATATGATACAAAAATTACTTTTGTTAATAATAAAAAGTAATCTTTCTAATCTCACAGCTGTATAAAAACTCTAAAACCTGAATCCTAAAACTTTAAAAGACAGGTGTAAAAAACGCTGCATTTACTCTTTTTACATATCATGGATTGCAAACCAACAGCTGAAAACTGACTTTTAAGTGTTTTCATGGAGAAGCAATGTTTTATCAGCTTCTACATTCAGAGGCCCAAAACCTCTGTGTGTTGGGCTCTGCTTTCTCCCGCTAGCAAAAGAAGATCAGAATGTTTTAAATCCTCTTTGTTTTCAGTCTCTCTGCCCTGGCTAAACTTACTGGGCTGTTACTCCGTTGTCAGCTGAAGGGGGAGCACTGCTTCATTTTCACAGAATCACAGAATCACAGAATCACAGAATAGCAGGGGTTGGAAGGGACCTCTGTGGGTCATCTAGTCCAACCCCCCTGCCGAAGCAGGGTCACCTACAGTAGGCTGCACAGGATCTTGTCCAGGCGGGTCTTGAATATCTCCAGAGAAGGAGACTCTACAACCTCCCTGGGCAGCCTGTTCCAGTGCTCCGTCACCCTCAGAGGGAAGAAGTTCTTCCTCATGTTCAGACGGAACTTCCTGTGCCTCAGTTTGTGCCCATTGCCCCTTGTCCTGTCGCTGGGCACCACTGAAAAGAGCTTGGCCCCATCCTCCTGACACCCACCCTTCAGATATTTGTAGGCATTTATAAGGTCCCCTCGCAGCCTTCTCTTCTCCAGGCTGAACAAGCCCAGTTCCCTCAACCTCTCCTCGTAGTGGAGATGTTCCAGTCCCCTCACCATCCTTGTAGCCCTCCGCTGGACTCTCTCCAGTAGCTCTTCATCCTTCTTGAACTGGGGAGCCCAGAACTGGACACAGTACTCCAGATGAGGCCTCACCAGGGCACTGTAGAGGGGAAGGAGAACCTCCCTTGTCCTGCTGGCCACACTCTTCTTGATGCACCCCAGGATCCCATTGGCTTTCTTGGCAGCCAGGGCACACTGCTGGCTCATGGTTAACCTGTCGTCCACCAGGACACCCAGGTCCCTCTCCGCAGAGCTGCTCTCCAGCAGGTCCACCCCAAGCCTGTACTGGTGCATGAGGTTGTTCCTCCCCAGGTGCAGGACCCTGCACTTGCCCTTGTTGAACCTCATCAGGTTCCTCTCTGCCCAGCTTTCCAGCCTATCCAGGTCACGCTGAATGGCAGCACAGCCTTCTCGTGTATCTACCACACCTCCCAGTTTGGTGTCATCAGCAAACTTGCTGAGGGTACATTCTAACTCTTCATCCAGGTCGTTGATGAAGAAGTTAAACAAGACTGGGCCCAGTACTGACCCCTGAGGGACACCACTTGTCACCAGCCTCCAACTAGACTCAGCGCCGCTGATGACAACCCTCTGAGTTCTGCCATTCAGCCAGTTCTCTATCCACTTCACCGACCACTCATCCAGCCCACACTTCCTCAGCTTCCCCAGGAGGATATCATGGGAGACTGTGTCGAAAGCCTTGCTGAAGTCAAGGTAGATAACATCCACAGCTCTCCCTTCGTCTACCCAGCCAGTCATGTCATCGTAGAAAGCTATCAGATTGGTCAGGCATGATTTCCCCTTGGTGAATCCATGCTGACTACTCCTGATAACCTTCTTTTCTTCCACTTGCTTCATGATGGCCTCCAGGATAAGCTGCTCCATCACCTTTCCCGGGATGGAGGTGAGGCTGACCGGCCTGTAGTTCCCTGGGTCCTCCTTCTTGCCCTTTTTGAAGATTGGAGTGACATTGGCCTTTCTCCAGTCCTCGGGCACCTCTCCTGTCCTCCAGGACCTCTCAAAGATGATGGAGAGCGGCTCAGCAATGACATCCGCCAGCTCCCTCAGCACTCGTGGGTGCATTCCATCAGGGCCCATGGATTTGTGGACGTCCACATCGCTTAAGCGATCCCTCACACAGTGCTCCTCGACCAAGGGAAAGTCGTTCTCTTTGTAGGCTTCATCTCCTACCTCCGGGGCCTGGGATTCCTGAGGGCCAGTCTTAGCACTGAAGACTGAAGCAAAGAAGGCATTCAGTAGCTCTGCCTTCTCCGCATCCTCCGTCACCAGGACACCCTCCTCATTCAGCAGCGGCCCCACGTTGTCCCTAGCCTTCCTTTTGCTGCTGATGTAGTTGAAGAAGCCCTTCTTGTTGTTTTTGACATCCCTTGCCAGCTTCAATTCCAGGTGAGCCTTGGCCTTCCTCGTCGCATCCCTGCATGCTCTCACTACGTTTCTGTACTCTTCCCAAGTGGCCTGTCCCTCTTTCCACATTCTATGCACCTTTCTCTTCTGCCTGATCTCCGCTAGAAGCTCCTTGTTTAACCATGCAGGTCTCCTGCCTCCTTTGCTCAATTTCTTTCTCAGGGGGATGCATTGCTCCTGTGCATGGAAGAAGTGTTGTTTAAAAAGCGACCAGCACTCATGGACCCCCCTGCCTTCGAGAGCCCTGGCCCACGGGATTCCTCCCAGTAGCTCCTTGAAGAGGGCAAAGTCAGCCCTGCTGATGTCCAGGGTTTTGATCCTGCTTATCGCCCTGCTTCCTCCACGCAGGATCCTGAACTCGACCATTTCATGGTCACTGCAGCCGAGTCTACCTCCAACCTTCACGTCCTCCACCAGTCCCTCCTTGTTTGTTAACACGAGGTCCAGCAGCGCGCCTTTCCTTGTTGGTTCCTCCACCACTTGCATCAGAAAGTTATCATCGATGCTCTGTAGGAACCTCCTGGATTGCGCCTGCCTAGCTGTATGGTCTTCCCAGCTGATGTCAGGGTGGTTGAAGTCCCCCATGAGAACCAGGGCCTGTGACTGTGAGGCTGCTTGCAGCTGCCTGTAGAAGGCCTCATCAACCTCCTCCTCCTGGTCAGGTGGCCTATAGTATACACCCACCGTAATGTCACCCGTGTGAGCCTGTCCCTTAATTCTAACCCACAAGCTTTCAACTCCTTCTTCACTTGCCCCCAGGCCAAGCTCAATGCATTCCAGTTGCTCCCTCACATATAGAGCAACTCCCCCACCCCTCCTTGTTGGTCTGTCTTTCCTAAAGAGTCTGTAGCCATCTATGACAGCATGCCAGTCATGCGAGTTGTCCCACCACGTTTCTGTGATGGCGATCAAGTCGTAGCCGTCCTGCTGTATAATGGCTTCCAGCTCCTCTTGTTTATTGCCCATACAAGATCTTTTGAAAGATCTTTGCTCTTGTTTATTGCCCATACAAGATCTTTTGAAAGATCTTTGCTCTCAGGAGTAAGGAAGCACAATTGCTAGCCAACAGAATGAGAGCACTGTGAATTCGAGGTCTGGCCACCATGGAGTAAGCATCTATCTCATTGAAGATTTTAGCCAATGGACAGTATCAGGGCTTCTTTTATTATTAGCATTTCTTAAGCCAAATGCTTAACATTGCTAACGGACTGAAGTCAACAACAGCAGAAATCCAAGTGTTCATTCACCAGAGAAGGAAGAGCAGTACTGCAGTCCCCACAGGGTCCTGCTGTGGTCCCATAGACCCTGTTAGCCTTCAATCCAGGATCACAGGCAGCATTTCTGCTTCCCAAAGTAAGAGGCTGAAGCAGACTCAGCAGGAGCTGCTGCCTCCCCAAGAGAGCGGTCTCCAGATACCAGAGGCCCCAGCCATGCAACAGAGCACCCAAAATCATGCCACTGCTAATTACCTTCCCCGCTATCTCCTATGAGGGAACTGCTACCAACAGTGGAGTTAAAGCTCAGTCTCTTTGTCCTAGCGTTGATTTCTTCACTGATATTGCTAAGGATGTCATCAACTTGTCAAAGGACTGCGATGGACAACCACTCATTAAAAACAGGCCAGCAAACTAGAAGGTCTGGGAATAGGTCAGTGCATTTTCTCTAATTTTAGATTTCAGGAGTACAAAATTTCCAAGTCAACTCAAATGTTATCCAATTTACTTTCTGCTTGAAAGAAAGACTATGAAGCAAGAAGTAGAGAGGGAAAGAAAGAAAGCATGTAGAAAATAATGACAACTTCTAGGCAAGGTACGAATCAGTTCGGTCTCCCACTTTACCATGGAGGAAAGGGGCAGACCTCTATCTCTGATACAAACTGCATGTGGTTCCCTTTACTTGGGAAAACATGTTTTTAATTGAATGTATCTCCAGGAAGCAAAAGGATATAAATTACAGATGAAAGACTCACAAATTCTGGCAAGTTCTGCAAGCCTGTGAGATGGTTTGGCAATGTCATATATCCTTAAACTAGAGAATAATTCCTCCAGCTATGCTCATTTGTCTTTGTTTCCTTATCAACTTCGTACAGTCTCCAGCTGGTGTCTTCAAGGGAAAAATAACCTCTCACTTTAACAAAATCACTGACTATTCCCAAATTATGTTAGCTTATACTATTTGTTCACGTTTTTAGCTCTGTAAGAACTGATTTAGAAATAAATAGGGATGTACAGTACAAACAAAACAAAACCTTCATGCTAATTTTCCACCTCCACAGTTCTAGGCTGATCCCAAATTTTATATCAATTCAATCATTGATGTGTAACAAGCACCCTTCTTTTGTGTGTCTCACAGCTTCTGTGCTTATATCTTGTGCTTTCTGAAGTCAGCAGGAGCTCTCATATTGAATAAGCAGGCCAGGGTTCCACCCACAAGAACAATTATCATTCCTATCACCAATGAGCAGCACCAAGAATGCTTTCCTAACGTAGGGGTGCAGGGCAAAGAAGGAAGAAAAAATAACCACACATCTTTCTAAGCAAGTAGTGCTGTTCTCCATTCAGAAAAATCTCACGGTTGTCTGTCACACTTGCTCCACGAGACCGCAGCTCCTCCTCAGCTGATGGTTAGTCTTCAGGGAAGACGCTCTCCTTGCCGAGGGTGGCATGCCTTCAACTGCAGCTGTCATCACAGCAAGCCCAAGGAAAGCAGCAAAACCTGTTTGCTGGTGAAACTCCCTCAGCTGTCTGAGAAAGAGCATTTGGGGGTTTCCTTGCCTTTGCACGTGGAAGACTTCCACAGGATTATGAGCCTCCCAAGAGCCTGCCTCATTCACAAAATGAAATGATCCATCTATTGACAGTGGAACAGACTGAGGAACAGTTTCGGGGCTTGATCCTTAATCCAAATGTAGTGCTACAAGCACTACTGCTTCTATTTTCATATTTTTTCCTCAGTGCCCATTAATCAGCAGCTATGTGAGCCTTGCTCTGCCACAGCATGGCTGAAGGGTCACAGATGGACCAAAAGAGCACCAAGAAGAGAAGCATGTGAAAAGGGAGCAAAACAAACAGTGCAGTAAATCTGAGCATGATCTTGTCACCTAAGAACCTCTCTTCTCATCCAGATGCCAATATCTCAGTTCAAGCTTTCTCCGACTGACCTGTTCCTCACTCCACTCCCCCCAGCTCACTGTGACTCTCTTGATAACTGCTCAGACACGTTAATTCCTTACCATAAATCCTCTGCCAAGTCAACCCCTGTGCTGCTGCTTCCCAGTCCTGAGCTTCAGTCCTCAAGAATATAGGCCTGATTTGGCTGTCCTCATTTGCAGTAAACAGGATCATCAGAGAACAGTACAGAAATGCATGGGACTGCTTCTTCTTGCTGAGGAAGGATGTTCCTTCCAAGCAACATGTCAGAGAGGAAAGTGAGCTTTCTACAGTTCATAAATGTATCTGGGAAGTTGCTGAGCACCTCCAGCTCTAGAGAAGTCAAAGCACTTGGCAGTGCTACACTTCTTTTACCTTGCATCTTCCTTGCATATCCCATAAGAGACAGGTTCTGCCATGCTCTTCCCAGAAGCTCTCTAACACTAAAGTAATCCAGTAAAACATTAACCCTCCACACTGCTTACAACTGAGCAGTGTACAGCTGAATCCAGAAAAGATGTCAGGATTTTGAAAGCATTGGATAGTGTAAACATAGTTACAGTGCTTGAAGAGTGTAAACATGGAAGACAGATAAATCCCACTTGTTCAATTCAGTATTTAGCAAGTGCACCCCTGAAACCTTCTCTCAAAGCCCCAGTGAAACATAACTCATTTTGTCAATGCAGACACTTCTCGCTGTGGTTAGCAGCAAAGACCTGAGAGATGAGATGGACTCTGCACCCTGGCTTGAAAGCTGTGTTTCTTCAGGCTGACAAATGAAAGCAAATACTAGAACTAGCAATTCTGTGGACTTACAGACTGTTAGATGACCTATCTGGTGACCACTGTGTGCCTCCAGGTTAGTGACACAGGTTGAGGCAAGCTGCAGGGACCTGACATGGAAATAATCTCCTCCTCTACTTACGCTCTGTGAGCTGCATTCAGATTCGGTGTTTCACCTCACCACCACGCAATGCTGGGCATCATTTGTAGCTGCTTCCATCCCTGGTGAAATCTAGCTTGCCTGTATAGTCACCATCTCTGCCTCAAAGCTCCAGTTCAAGTTGCATCTCCACATCAGAATTTAATTAATAAGCACCCACTTGCAAAACTGTTTGGGGCTTGTTGTTTTTGGGGTTTTTTTTTTTGCATGTACGTGTTCCACTGAAGGAACACAACTGTGTGCTCAGTACACATACGTGGATTTATTTCTGGCTATACCTTAAATTCCAAATCTGGAGAGGGAAAAAGAATAGAAATGAACTTTGAAGTCTTCATCTCATGTCACCAATCAGTTTTCAGAAGGTTGCTCCCATGTAACAATTTTTGATGCACTATTAAAAATGGCGGAGTTTTGATGGAGGGAAAACACAGCTGGTTTTACATGTCCTTGAACTGAGCCCAGAAGCCAAGTCCCGCATTACTGAACTGCTAAAGCATCAGAATCCCCCTGCAGCTAGGAGATGAATCACCAGCTGGACCACCTCAAATCCTGTGTTGAAAAACATCAATGCTCCATCATCCTACAAGAAACAGTGACTTTACTCACTGTTCACTCCAGTATTCGTTCCTGTAATGGTGGAAAGTTCTCCACAGCAAAAGCATGGAGAGAGCAAACATTTTCAGTTGCACTCATGGCTTTCTCTGCTAGCAACAGTGGAGAAGACGTAGCAAGAATGAAGATCAGGGCAAAATCCATGCTGGATACAAGCCCATGGAAAGCTATGCAACTGCCCCTCGTTTGAATTCAGCTCTACCTTCCTTTGAGGTTGTAATGGGTCTGACACTGAACTTTTCCACAACTTCAAACCCAATCCATCCTTTTCACAAAATGTCTCTCTACAGCAAAATTAAAATGAAGGTTTCCAGCTCTGACATTTTTATCGCTGCACTGTTGCTATTTCCTTGAATACAAGTAGGACCAGCGCTGCACAGAAGGAAACAGCTGTTGTGATGCAGCCAAACTATTCACCATCAAATTTGCTTAGGAGAGCTTGACCTAATACCCACCAAGATGAAGACTCCATGGAGCTCAGCGGTCACTGAACCAGGCCCAAATGTCTATGTTTGGAGTTGCCCAAGGAATAAAGTCACTGCAGCCACTTCCCTGGATGAGTGAATTTTGATTTCTGTTCTTAGGGAAGCCACAACTGATTCAAATATGCCTCTAAACTCATATAATTCTTGTATCATTATCTTTGATAGATGGCATTTTTCAGCTGAGTCACCAGTCCTTTGATCCCTGTAGTAACCCAGATTCTCTTGTGCTGAGTTCACATTTTGTCTATCAAAATTTAATATTAAAAAAACAAACAAAAAAACCAGCAGGACAAGTGATTTACCATCCTCTGGTTCCAACAACATTTGCTGAGGAACTCAGCATGAGTGTGTTACCCCACATACAGCACTGCCTGCTTGTGGGTTCTTCTCTAAAGCTCTTTCCAGAGCTTTGCAAGTCATGTAAATACACAAGCTGTGCTCAAACACAGTTATAGAGGTGTGTTACAGCTCTGGAAAACAGACTTTTTGGAGCTATTTGATTTCTAGTGCAGGCTCAGATTTTACCCAGGAATTTCCAACAGTTCATGAAAGCCCAAAGCCACCCCTGTAGCCTTCAGACTGGGACTGAAGTGTGGTAAGGAGGTCAAGCCTCCAGGAAACAAGAATAAGACCTCTTGCTCCATTTCTCTCAATCCAGCATCCCTTACAAGTGCTAGAAACTCTGACCTCCGCTTTAATGACTGCAAGCTATGCTTCACAGAAGAGCTGGCATCCTCACTCAGAGCAAGCTTTGGGAGTGTGACAACAGCAACACGGCTTTCCAGAGCAAACGGAACACGTCTCTGGTTTGCTTTTGCCAGAACTGGGTCTTGCAGTAACCAAGCAGGGACTTTGCAGTACTTGTAGTACTCGATGCAGAGCCTTGAGGATAAAAGCTGCTCTGGGGAGGAGGCAGAAATGACAGCGACAAGAACTCTGCATCCAGCCAACACCTTAATAGCTAAACAGCTCTGCTGAAACAGTGCCGGGGCAAAGACCTGGTATTCACAGCGCTGCTACAAGCCCTGTCAACACAACTGTCGACAGCAATGTCAGCGTAAATATGATGGTGACACACTGCTTTACCTGCAACCAATGGGACAGCTCAGGGGAGTACTTTAGAAGATGCCTGTGCATTAGGATTAATAAAACGTGGCAGGGAGTTTTAGACTCATGTATATCTTGGTCATCTCTCACATTTTACTAGCTCTGTATACAGCAACAGACATTTTTGAAGAAAGAACACATTTTCTGGTAAATAATTTCTGAAAAGTATATTAAGAATAAGATTTTGAAGTGCTGAGTGTTTGAAAAAAAGCCTGGCTTTTAATTAGCTACCAAGGAGCTTACATCTCATGCCTTGGTTATTTTGTGTTATTAAAACTTTTTCCAAAATTGCATCTTTCTTTACACCATTTCTCAGGATGATTTGAATATAAAACTGCACTATATCAAAGACGCTAGCATTTGCCTCAGCTTGCAGTTCACAATCACTCTTTAATGGAGAAATCCTACCACGCATTGTGAAAATCTTTAAAATACATAATTTCCTGAGTTTACAATGAAGTGTATGTACCTTCTCTAATTGTAGAATTACAATGAGAAGAATGAAGCACACACAGCCTGAAGGCAAAATGTTTTCCCTGGCCTTTCATTTTCCTAGAAATTGTATTGAGAGAAAGTCTGCACATAATTTACTAAAAAGAAAACAGGAATATTAACGTTGACTTGCACACAAATTATGAAGACCAAACTGTCCCATCTTCTCAGTGGAAAACCAATGCCTTCAGCTCCAGCCCAGACAAATTAACTATACCATGCTATTCCTCACAAGCAAACGCAAGCAGCTTCTGTCGATGAAAGACTTTACTGTGCCAGATTCCATTTGTATTTTCTATTTGTAGGATTCCTCTCAATTCAGGGCTTTCTAAACTAAGGGAAACTGCAATAGTGAAGCTATGGCAATATTGGAAACATGCACTATTTGGCTAAATAGTGCCAGTGAAACCACACTATTAACCATCTACACAAAACAGAGGGATTGGTTTCTGTAGAAAATTAGAACAATCACAGCAACTCAGCATTTCTGTGTGAGGATGAGATTCCACTTTATATACTAGAATGCAAGGGCTTAGGTTTTCCCCCCTTTTTTTAACACAGAAATGGTTTTGGATGTTAAATGATTTTCCAAGGACTTAATTTTCAGCAAGACAAACATTCTGAAACTCTTTACAGTGCGCTTTTTGAAGTATCAACAATTATCATTATAATTAAACTACTGGCATCAGACTGATGTCCTGCCCTGCAGTTTATTTTTAAAATCTTCAAAAAAAAAACACCCCAACTTGGAGAAAAGAGTTGCAAGAAAGAACAGACTTGAAAAAATGCAAGAAACATGACGACAGCAGACTATTCCATGAACAGGCTCACACCCAGCTGTGCATAACAGATCACATGCAGCTGAGTCCCTAATAAAGTTCCTAGAAAAGACTTTGACATGATGTAGAAAAAACAGTAATACAAAAGCTGCCCTAGAGATGAGTCAGTAAAAGCAAGGATTTGCATTCAAATGTAAGCCAGTAAGAAATACTGGGTAATATCCTGTAGTCAACACTCAGGGAATAAAAAAAATTAGAAATGCTCCACCCAACTATGTGCTAATTTTTCTATTATCTCTGGACACATTTCTAGCTGTCTGCCTCCAACATAAAACAACTGATCAATTTGGATTATCCTAAAATTTAAATCAAGGTTTAAAACAGATTGCATTTTAAGGTTACTGATATGGGTTCCCTAGAAGTTCCCAAAGAGATGGAAGCCTCATGATGCTGTACCTACACACAGGTGAGGAGTTGGTGGCAACTCCACAGGGCAAGAAGCCTGACCTGCTGCTGCTCTTGATGGAGAAAGCAGGTGGCAGGCCACAGCGTGATGTGGAGATCTCAGGATCCTACCTAGGCTGTTCTGCACGGAAAGCCTGCATGTCTGAGTTCAGTGGGACTGGAGCTACAGAGGCTCAAACATATGCACATGGAAAAGGTCCCTCTGACCTTAGCTGGCCCCAGTTCTTAGAGGCATTTGCGTAATCAAAAGGATGGACAAGCACTGAGTGGGATTTTCAAAGATCTCTATAAATATGTAAACACGTATAAAATCCGACCCCAAGGGTCTAAAAACCAGGCAAGTTCCAAGCTTTGGCCAAAAGAGCTAAATTTGTGTTCTCAAGCAAGCACTGTTCTTATTAACATCAGTGCAAAATTTGGCATGAACAACATGGAGATTTAGGAAGGTACATGATTAAGAAACAGAGAGAAAGCCTAGAATATTCATGTTTTACACACAGAGGCACTGGCGGCTGTTGCACAAAAGACAACTTTGGAAGAATCACAGAATCACAGAATCACAGAATAGCAGGGGTTGGAAGGGACCTCTGTGGGTCATCTAGTCCAACCCCCCTGCCGAAGCAGGGTCACCTACAGTAGGCTGCACAGGATCTTGTCCAGGCGGGTCTTGAATATCTCCAGAGAAGGAGACTCCACAACCTCCCTGGGCAGCCTGTTCCAGTGCTCTGTCACCCTCAGAGGGAAGAAGTTCTTCCTCATGTTCAGACGGAACTTCCTGTGCCTCAGTTTGTGCCCATTGCCCCTTGTCCTGTCACTGGGCACCACTGAAAAGAGCTTGGCCCCATCCTCCTGACACCCACCCTTCAGATATTTGTAGGCATTTATAAGGTCCCCTCTCAGCCTTCTCTTCTTCAGGCTGAACAAGCCCAGTTCCCTCAACCTCTCCTCGTAGTGGAGATGCTCCAGTCCCCTCACCATCCTTGTAGCCCTCTGCTGGACTCTCTCCAGTAGCTCTTCATCCTTCTTGAACTGGGGAGCCCAGAACTGGACACAGTACTCCAGATGAGGTCTCACTAGGGCACTGTAGAGGGGAAGGAGAACCTCCCTTGTCCTGCTGGCCACACTCTTCTTGATGCACCCCAGGATCCCATTGGCTTTCTTGGCAGCCAGGGCACACTGCTGGCTCATGGTTAACCTGTCGTCCACCAGGACACCCAGGTCCCTCTCCGCAAAGCTGCTCTCCAGCAGGTCCACCCCAAGCCTGTACTGGTGCATGAGGTTGCTCCTCCCCAGGTGCAGGACCCTGCACTTGCCCTTGTTGAACCTCATCAGGTTCCTCTCTGCCCAGCTTTCCAGCCTATCCAGGTCACGCTGAATGGCAGCACAGCCTTCTCGTGTATCTACCACACCTCCCAGTTTGGTGTCGTCAGCAAACTTGCTGAGGGTACATTCTAACTCTTCATCCAGGTCGTTGATGAAGAAGTTGAACAAGACTGGGCCCAGTACTAACTCCTGAGGGACACCACTTGTCACCAGCCTCCAACTAGACTCAGCGCCGCTGATGACAACCCTCTGAGTTCTGCCATTCAGCCAGTTCTCTATCCACTTCACCGACCACTCATCCAGCCCACACTTCCTCAGCTTCCCCAGGAGGATATCATGGGAGACTGTGTCGAAAGCCTTGCTGAAGTCAAGGTAGACAACATCCACAGCTCTCCCTTCGTCTACCCAGCCAGTCATGTCATCGTAGAAAGCTATCAGATTGGTCAGGCATGATTTCCCCTTGGTGAATCCATGCTGACTACTCCTGATAACCTTCTTTTCTTCCACTTGCTTCATGATGGCCTCCAGGATAAGCTGCTCCATCACCTTTCCCGGGATGGAGGTGAGGCTGACCGGCCTGTAGTTTCCTGGGTCCTCCTTCTTGCCCTTTTTGAAGATTGGAGTGACATTGGCCTTTCTCCAGTCCTCGGGCACCTCTCCTGTCCTCCAGGACCTCTCAAAGATGATGGAGAGTGGCTCAGCAATGACATCCGCCAGCTCCCTCAGCACTCGTGGGTGCATTCCATTGGGGCCCATGGATTTGTGGACATCCAGATCACTTAAGCGATCCCTCACACAGTCCTCCTCGACCAAGGGAAAGTCGTCCTCTCTGTAGGCTTCTTCTCTTACCTCCGGGGCCTGGGATTCCTGAGGGCCAGTCTTAGCACTGAAGACTGAAGCAAAGAAGGCATTCAGTAGCTCTGCCTTCTCCGCATCCTCCGTCACCAGGACACCCGCCTCATTCAGAATGATGGAGGACTCTCAAGAGTCTCAAGAACCCTCACTTACTTCCTGTTGGAGACTCAAAAACAGAAATGTAGCCTGTGGACAACCGGAGTTCAGAACAACATGCTACTTACACTGCTAAATGTTTGGCAAAGCAAATAAAAGACTATTTATCTTGTGACCAGTAAAATGGAAGGGGGTGTAGAAGAAAAAACATTAACATCTTGTTGCATGTATTGTTACATTGTCTCATTGCACCACTTCATTAAAGTATGTTCTTTCTATGCTTCATTAGTACTGGATCTATTGTACTAAACAGTTGAGGAAATTCCTTCCAAACTCACCCATTTTTCCTCATACTGGTTCATTTCATGATTAGCCTGAGAAATGGCCCTATACAGAATGCGTGGTAACAAAAACAGCTGAATAAAAGTAATCACAAACAGGATACTAATTTTTTTTCAGGTATACACCTCGAAAACACGCCACCAACCTCCTTCAAGAAATGCATCCAGATAAACTACTTAGTCTCTCCAAAGATAACAGAAAAAAACCTGCAAAAATAGAAATCTTTCCATCTGTGTTACTCCAGACTTTCTCTTCTCTTGCCAATTAAAAGACAGGCAACAAACCAAAATATTTCTTAAAACACAGTAGGTTTCAAAGATACCAGAAGATATTTTACTATATCAACTTGACGGTGTTTCCAACTAATTCTTTCTTGTGGTTTCATTTGTTCCAGCCTTTGAACAGAGTTAGTAGAAAATACACAGCCATTGGTCATTCACAAAAAAGAAAAAATAAACCTTTATCCCACAAATATCAGCTGAAGTGTCATATTCTATAGTGATTCCACGGACATAGACATCAATACCTAATTTCTTCTAACTCTCTCCAGATATGAATAACCTATTAGCAGTTAATGACAAACACTGGAAAACATACCAAAAATAACTGAAGATTGCAGTCTAGGGAACATAGAGTTTTCTAAGATATATAGCTACTAATCTATTTTTTGTAAACATTTTCTGCAAGGACATGCACACATTAGATACTCCATGGCACAGTTGGATGAATGGGTGTGTTTGCATTTGAAGCCAGTCAGGACTGATACACATAACTGTTCACAGAGATTCAGCAGATATCTGGACATGTCTTGCTCGGAGGAAGAAAGCAGAACCTAGAAAGGCTATTTTGGAATTATACTGAGAAATGATGCTGGCTCTTATTCAGAAATTTGAAACCAAACAAAAAGGGGAAAGGGTGAAAAAGAACATGCTGAGATTAATACAGGGGCTAAAAGTGTACTGAACTGCCCTGACCAGCTTTCTTGAATTTCTGCTGATATTTTTCCAAAAAAACTTCTTCGGCAAAGCACTTGAACAGCATCATCTCTAGCCAGAGTTGCTGATTATTCAGTAGTACAGTAAGTCCAAAACAAACAAAAAAAATCTGTATTGTGTATTCTTGCATTAATTCCTTGCACCATTCTTGAGCTGTCTGCAAACATGGCTGCCTTCTTCCAATTGCAAACTATTCCTAGTGAGAGAAGGTTGGTGGGAGAATAGTGAAAATTACTACCACCAAACTCAGCAGTGATGTTCTTGGTACCTCTCTCTGGATAGCACTTCTTCTGACTTTGTCAAGGCAAGATGTCCTCTCACGCTGCGGCGAATTGCAATATCCATACTCCATGCTCCAGTAACCTGAGAAAGAAGCCAGAGGGACAATTCCCACCTGCCTTACACCAGATCGAAGCCTTGAGCTGAATTTCACCCCTGCTTCACACTGACAGCATTGTCACCTTTACCTTCATGCATTTCAAGAGCCACTGTGCCACATGCAAGGCAGGAGAAAACAAGATCCACCGGATTTGAAGGGCCATCCCTGTCCTCCCCCCCGCCACTTCCACCTGCCCAACTGCAAGAAAAAGGTGCACGCTGGCACCAAACAGAAGGATGGGAGTGCAGATTAAGCATGATCACCGAAATCACCGAAAAAGTGCCAGCATCCCGGCTGTGTTCCGCTTCCTATCCCTACTGAAGCTGCCAGTTCAGTCTACGGTATCAATAGCATTTGTCTACTGAGATCTCGCTAAGGGTCAGAGCGAGCTGGCACCTCCAGCCGGAGTCCCATTACAGGCACAAAGCCAACAACACCACCGCAAACCAGCCCTTAGCAAAGCAGCCCCCTGCATGGGGACTTGGCTGGCGTGCCACACAAAAGGGTGCATTTCACAAAATGCCCCTGTCCTGGCTAGACAAAAGGTTGGAAGCAATTGCTGACCCATGCTTTCCTGTAGTGACAGAAAAAGAAACGCTGCTGCACCCACCCAACAGATGACCACACTGAGTCTCGCGGGACAGACAAACATCTTTTTTCCTTATGCCATCTACAATATTGACAAGCTGATCTCTCTGCAATCACCTGCCCAAATTTAACTATTTCGCTAGGGTGGAAACGCAGGTGCTGAAATGCCGCTTCTGGTGGGGCATGAATGCTAGCACTTCTGTAACCATGCCTGTTTGTAACCAAATTACAATAGCCAGTGTCCATGAAATCAACCACACCGAAACAAAGCCCTCAAAGGCTTTACAAAACACAGAGGACATCTGAGAAGTTTGGGCATCCCAAAATATATTGGCAAAGGGCAAGCTCCACATTACCAGCTTCATAAAGCCCAGCAGCACCAGGAGAGAAAACTGCACAGCTCTGTTCCACCTTTTAACATCTTTTCTGTCTACTGCTCTCAAATTAGTTAAAAACATAAAGTACAGTCTTCAGTCTGGTTCTTGGAGGCGCGGCCACCTTTGTTAAAATCAGGTTTCATTGCCAGCTGCACCAGCACCACACTACATTGGAGTCTAAATCTACAGTCACTACAGCAAGCAAAACAGTCAGGAAAGTCAGGGGAAAATTAACCTACTTACTGCCAGATTGGACAAAACGGACCTAGGAATACTTCTAAAGCGGATACGAACAAAAATAAAGCCTTGCAGAGCATTTTGAAACGCCTGTGTTTAGAATAGCTGTGCAGCATGAGAATAAATCTGCCAAAGATAAAAAAGACAAGAAATTAAAATCTCTTGGCTGTACACTTTCGAAAGATGATCAATAGGGAAAGGAGAGTCAAAAGATCTGCCTCTCTGCAGCACAGCTGCGCAAGTTAAACATTTCATAGCTAAGAGCACTGTGTTTGGTAACTAGCCATTTAAAAAAGGTATTTAAAGGTAAAGCTTCTGGTTGTTCACATTTGGACTCCAATCCAACGGATACAGCAAGAAGGGCTGGGGGGGAGGCAGGAAGGACAGCAGCATGTTGGACACATACATCATTTGGCAGGCAGCATTGGTTCTGTGCCAGCAACTAGAAGTGATACCTCAGCCAACCCCGTAAAGACCCAAGACGTGCAGAAGAAACCCTCTCTCCCATTGACCTTCAACGCATGGAGACCGCTAGGGCCAGTGGCAAGGGGGGAGAGGGAGACAGCACCAGAGACCGCTACAGCGGTACCGTTCAGGGCTCCGTGTTTTGGTGTTGTTCTGTATTTATTAGTTTCACACTGTAAAAACAACCATCTCACTTCTGCTACCTGTGGAATACTTTTGAGGCCAGTAACATTCATTGTCTGACACAGCAATTAACAGTAGTGTTATGGTTGACCCTGGCTGGACTCAGGTGCCCACCAAGCTGCTCCGTCCCTCACCCTCCTCAGCTGGGCAGGGGAGAGAAAACACGATGAAAGACTCGTGGGTTGAGATAAAGACAGTGAGAGATCCACGCAGCAATTGCTGTCACAGGCAAAACAGATTCGACTTGGTGAAATTAGTTTAATTTATTGCAAATCAAATCAGAGCAGGGTAATGAGAAACAAAAACAAATCTCAACAACACCCTCTTCCCACCCCTCCCTTATTCCCAGGCCAACTTCACTCCTGATTTTCTCTTCCTCCTTCCCCCAAGCGGTGCAGGGGGACGGGGAATGGGGGTTACGGTCAGTTCATCACACGTTGTCTCTGCCGCTCCTCCCTCCTCAGGGGGAGGACTCCTCACACTCTGCCCCTGCTCCAGCGCAGGCTCCCCACGGGGTCACAGCCTCCTTCAGGCATCCCCCTGCTCCAACTTGGGGTCGCTTCCATGGGCTGCAGGTGGAGATCTGCTCCACCATGGGCCTCCATGGGCTGCAGGGACACAGCCTGCCCCACCATGGTCTGCTCCACAGGCTGCAGGGGAACCTCTGCTCCTCCCCCTCCTTCTTCAGTGACCTCGGTGTCTGCAGAGTTCTCGCTCCTCTCTCCAGCTGCAAAATGCCCTTTTACACAGGGTTTTTTTCTTCTTAACCGTGTTATCCCAGAGGGGCTACCACCATTGCTGCTGGGCTCGGTCTTGGCCAGCAGCAGATCCATCTTTGCGCCGGCTGGCATTGGCTCTGTCAGACATGGGGGAAGCTTCTGGCAGCTTCTCACAGAAGCCAACCCCGTAGACCCCTTGCTACCAAAATTCTGCCACACATATCCACAACAATTAGGGAAAGACTGACTTAAGAAATGAATGCCAGCAAAAAGCCCCCCAAACCCAAAACACACATGTATTTTAAACAAATGAAACAGAGCAACACTGTCACCCACCTCTGCTTTAACAAGTGCTTCCACAGAAAGTTAAAGACCAACTTTAACAACTGCTATTAAGAAATTCACTCTTTACCCAGCTGTGTAACTCAAACACTGACTGCCAGTTTCAGCAAGGCTCACGTATGCCCGTAACTTTCTTCATGCCTCCTCATAGCATCTGACTGCCCCAACAACACTAATAGTTCTACCATCAGGCACAAGGACATGGAGAAATACATGAGACATCCAGGCCAGTCCAGAGGGACTGGTGGAAGGTTAAGGTGAAGCTTTTGTGCCTGGCTCAACTTCACCAGCTCCACCCAGCCCCTGCACGTTCACAGCACGTGCTGCTGCCACGCACACGGCAGCCAAGTGGGACTCCCAGTTGCCAGGCATATGTCAGACCCTGAGTGATGCACAACGAGGGCACTCACTTGATCATCCTTGCACCTCCCCACTCACGCCATGCTAAACTGCATTGTCACTGAGGTTAACATAAGCAAGATGTATCTCACTAGTGCGACAGTCCGCACCATCTTGAAATCGGGGGGGGGTTTTGGTCAGGGTGCAAGAGCTGGAGCAGTGTGTGCTCTCTGAGCCATGCAGCAGAGAGGGAGCAGTCAGGAGCACTCCTGGTGAGCAGCACATGCACAGACGCCTGTAAAACCAAATTCACAATGCTTGTCTATTTTCTCAAACCACGCTTACCACAGAAAACCAAGGATTGCCCTTTATGGCAGTTTCTAGACAACCTTCTCTGTTAACTCTGAAGCAGCAGCTGGCAGCCATGCAGGGCATGGGTTTCATTTACAGCAGCAAAAGTTCCTGAAAAACTGCTCTCCCCAGCAGTCTGCAACTTCCCACTCCCAGCCCACTCAATCCCCAGCAGGCACTGCAGAGGAATTCCCGAGCACAAAACAAACCAGAATAAAACAGATTTTCTCAGAATAAACACTGTGTCTGGCCCCAGGCTATGCACGGTCATTCCATCCATCTGACCAGGTTACTCTGTGCACCCCTAGCACAACAAGCAACTGGATCCCATTAGGAAGGGCAAAAAAACTCTGTTTCTGTCAGCAAAATGCAGGCACATTGCTTTGCACAGGCAAGCCTGGTGGCTTGCATGCTGCAGGCGCAGCAGCGTGCATGAGGTCCACACGCACCACACACAGCAAGCTGCATTTCCTGACAAGCATCAGCCAGCACCGGATAGCTCTTCCATCGCCAATATTTTGTCTTTTTGCTGCATAGCTGTAGTCCCTTTCTCCTCACGGTATCACTGGCTAAGGTATCATCCCTAATAAGACACTGTTGAATGTGGTTCCCTCCTCTGACCAGAAAAACCTGTTGCTTTGTCCCAGTCTGTGGGGAAGGGTATTTTGTCTCTCATTTCTACCACAGTCCCAGCCCTTGCTGACGTGAGAGCCAAGAAATTAACAGGAGCAGCTTACTGCTAAACTGCCAGGACAGCTCACAGTGCTGTCCAGGTGCAGCCTGGTTTGCAACTGTTCATCCACGTCTCCCCTCCTTTACCCTTGTTTTTGCACGTGTCCACCACGACACAGCCCGAGAGCATGAACCCCGCAGGACTGAGCCTGCTTCTGACCTTGGGCATGGCCCGAAGACAACCATGGTGGTTCAGGAACTCATTAAGACCACAAGCTACCCCTGCACCTTCTTTTGTAAGCACGTTTCCCCTCCACCTGGAGAAGTGCAGGTTTCATTCGGCCTGCAGCACATCACACTCCTCAGCGGAGCTGTGCATTTACCAGAATGAATTGCTCATTATTTTTGCCCCCCTCCGTAGCTGAGCGAGCCTCTCACACACACTTCCCCCTCAAAAGAAGTCATTTTCACATGACTTTGTAGAAGGATGTAGCTGCTCTTGGTGGTGCAGATGTGAGGGTAGAGGTTGTTCTCCCCATTTTGTGCCCCTCTGACTTGTTAGACCACCAGACCTGTGGTCACCACTCAGGGACCGGATCACGGTGGTTTTGTGCTCTGGTAACAGCCTTGATTTTGGAGCAGTGGGGTGTCAGTGGTGAACAGGCTGTTTTCCTTTAATTATAAACCTGACACTGCCGGGTTAGCCAAAAAAACAGATATACAATTAGGAAAAAAAACCTAAGAAACAGAGGTCTTGTTCTTTGCATCCAGCCTTGGGGAAGGTGGACTGTTCAAACACAAACCTTTCCAAACTCCGAGGCAGACGCAGCAGGATGGCACAGCTCGAGCCCAGCGCTGCGACATCTTCTCATCCTCTGGAGCTCATCCCTTCACAGGCAGGCAGGAAAACCACTGCAGTGCTCTTGGGAAGAGCAAGGCAATCCCATCTCATCACCCCAGAGGTGTTTCTCATCTTGGGGTGCAGTCAGGAGCTCTAAGGTCTCTGACTGCACATAATGCCCTTCGGCAACAAAACACCCTTTAGCCCAGGTCTCCCTGGCTCAGTTTCTCCTTCCGTAAAATGGGAGCCACGTTTCTGCAGTGCAAACGGTAGCGCACTGTGGGCAGCTCACATGGTCCTCCTTGGGGTCTTCAGGGGCAGCTGGATGGACAGCGGACAGGACCAAGGCAGACCACTGCTGACCACACCATTGCGGAGCGTACTGCAGTCTCCTGCCTAGAGAAATTGATTCAAAACTCGGTTTTCCCGTGATGGATTTATGCCAAAACATGGTAAGCTCTTTCCGGAAGCACCAGTCCTGAGTTATGTCACTTCTGAGGCAAACTCAAGTTTGAGAGTTCCACCTCGTCACCCATCTAAACAGCACGGAGGTTATCTGGTACACCAGATAGTTTCTTCCATCAGTTTCTTTCCTACTCAAACAGCTGGAAACTTCCCTGCATTTTTTACGTTGTTTTCCCCCTTCTCTCATTCTCCATCTAAGGATATTACTCACATCTACCTCTTCAGAGCACTCAGCCAAACTATTGTTTCAAAACTTGAGACTTTCTTGCCCTTCACAGTATATTCTGACACTGAACTATCCCAAAACTGTCTTCCTGCAGTCTCCTACCCTCAGAGCACAGGAATACTGGTTTCTTAGAAGAGCTGATCATAACCGATGCTTTTCACTGTCTTGAGACAAAATACTAGGACCACCATGCACTGGTGCCCAACTCCTAATGCAAATCTTGATTTTTAATGACAGAACCACAGCCTTAGCAAAGAAAGCAAATTACCCAGAAAAGCACTAGCAAAGTAGGTGCTTACAAAATAGAAGCTTTTCTGAGTCAATTCTTGTACAGAAAGTCCAGAGAGCACCATCCCACCCTTTCCACATGCGGACGCAGTATCTGACACCAGGCAGATGGTGGTAGTATCAGGTGTCTGCTGTGCACTTAGATACAATAAATAACACACAACTAATGCAAAATATCAATTTCATTCTGTTCCTACTTACTTGAGACTGCGCTGCATGTACTACCTTATCTCTAGATGAACGCAACACATCTGCCCAAACCCATCACTGAAGACTGAATTAAATTTCCTTGGCAGTAATATCATTATATATGCAGCATGTTTATCTAGTGCTGTCTTTTCTATTTTCTATCTTAAGTGTCTTGAAAATGTAAAAGCAATTCAATTTGCCGCCTACTCATATACTTTCTACCAAACAATCTAATGGGTCAAATCACGTAAAAAATGGTAATGCCGTTTTATTTTGTCAGTCCCCTGAAACTAGCAAAAAAAACCCCACATACAACAAAAACAAGACATTGTTTCTGAAACGGCATGTCACATCAGCAGAAAATTTCCTTTGACATCCTTCTGAATTCCTCATAGGATAATTATAAATACAGTAGAAGTGATACACTTCTATCTTTGAGGAAGCGACTTGCACAGGCAAAGCGTAATCAAAAGCAGCACAGCACTTAAATGCAACCGGATAGGATCACGCTTGCGCAAGAGTCATGAGAGAAAATGCCAGGCCCCTGATGGCTGTAAGAGTCCTTCAAAGTAGTCATTAAACAGAGAGGAAAGGTGAATCAAGCAGATGAAAATGACCTATACAACTTAATTTACTTGACCTTCAATAAAGCTTCAACAAAATACCTCATACCCTGGAGAGCAGGTATTAATTCACGCAAAAGTGGTATGCAACAGGCACAGCGGACCTTCCCACCGTGTGAGCAGTACCTTGCTGACAGAGGGCACTGGCGTTAGTTGTGGGGGCCTTGGTCCAACACCCCAAGTCACCATTTGGCTGGGAGGAAGCTTTCACACCAGACCGTGCTGCAGACCTCTGCTCAACCTGTCCCCAGAAGCGCATTTACTGGGACATCAGCCACGGACAAAAAGCCCATGCAAGACTGCAGGTAAGTCACTGGACCTCCAGACTGTGCACTGCACAAGATGGACAACCCACAAAAAACCCAGAGGAAGGGTAGGTTTGTACACACAAAAGCCCTGGTCCCTCTGCACAGTCAGAATGTCCACACCTATTGCCTGACCTAAAGGCTGCATTAATTTTACAGGAAGCTTTGTACAGTACCATCAAGGCAACCAAGTGTGTCCTTCAATTTGCCAACCCAGTCTCAACACCCTGACAATGACATCTGTGAGGGCCAGGGCAAAACTGCATTTGAGCAAAGACTCCAGCTCCCTCCTCCACATAGGCATCTCAAGAGCCACATGCAGATACTCCTCCACCTCCTCACTGAGAGGCACAATCAAGTCCCTCCTGAAGAATGACCTGCGCAGGAAAGGCAATACGCACTGCTCATCGCAATTTCTTCTGAAGAGCTACAGTCTGCCAAAAAAACGAGAGAGGAATAAAAAGACTGGCAAGTCCCTTGGAACACGTCAGTGAAGATCACTGCCCAGTGGCCATTAGGAGTGGAAAAAAGGGCATTTGATGAAAAGGATGGATATAATGTAATATTACAAATCCACCCCAGCTGTGCCAGTGGGAACAAGAAAACCTGTCTTCCAACACTGCACAGTGCAGGCAAGCAGTGAACTTCACCAGGTGGAGGCAGCAAGGAAAGTCACCAAACAGCCCAGTCTAGATGTGTTCACTCGGACTTTCCACTTTTTAATTGTCCTAGGACAGCTGTAGCACATCAATACTAATGAAGTAAAACACAGAGCAATTTGCTCTTCTCTTACCGTGTTAGAAAGCATATTCCTCGTGCCCAGTGTGAATCTCAAAGCCATGGGCAGGGCACCCACAACAGGGTACGGCCACAAGCAGAACTGCTGCCGTGAGGGAAATCACTGCCTTCCACTGATGAAGCAAGAGCAACTTCTCCTCCAGAAAAAAAATAAACCATTGAACCTGCAGGGCAAGCCCTGAGATATAAAATACACACACACGCTGGATTCATATCTCTTTGTTTCATAAAACCTGCTGAAGTGGTTCCAGGTTTTTACTTCCCCCATCTTAATCTTCCCAGTATTATCCCATGTAAATACTTCTGCACCAGTTAAATGGTCTGTAAACTAAGCTAATCAAACACAGCCAAAGAGTTTAATCAGTATCTAGGAGGTCAGTAGAGGTGAAGTGAGTTTTAGAGATGCCTGACTGGAAAGAGGTCACTTAGCTTTACAGAGTTAACTATCCAACAGGAAAGTACTGATTGTTAACACATACACACAAAAAAATAAATTGCAATGGTTAATAATGCATATCTTTGCTATATGGCTCCAAGACACTATTTCTCCTTGACTCCTGGCTAGACCAAAACAAATTCCTGCTACCTTTATGAGACTGTTCAAACGCACACAGTAAACAAAGTGCATTAAAGCAGATGCAGCATATTGAAGAGAGCTCAATTAAGTGTGGAACGTTTCTTGCAAATAAAAGGTCAGGTGAATAACTACCCTCCACATAAATTGCCTGATGCTGTATTCCAGTAATGCTCCACTCTGTCTCATGGAGCTGTTCCAAAACAGGGCCTATTTGCAATGCTCAGTACAATGTATTCTCTTGCAGTCCAAAAGAAATTGCAAATCCAAATTTACAAATTTTTAATTTTCTTCTCTGCCAGCCTTTTTTTTCATACATGTGAATGCATTACTAAGAAGGGCTGCTCTACATTTCCATACTGAAATCAGTCTCATTATTTCAGAATAGATTATCTAACCAGACAAAAAAGCTAGCTGAAGAGGAGACACATTCACAGACAATTTGGGAAAAAAATATAGTGGAAAAAAATGCATGGAAATTAATTATCTACTAAAATTTGCAAGCATTAACTGACTAGTGTTTTTGTTGCTGGGATGATCATTCACCTGTGTTTTGCTGGCTTGCATCATAACATCTGTTACAGGACTGAGCCCTTAGACTATCTACGGTAAGACAAAGGGAAAAAAATTTACATACTGTGGATTTATATACATTGCATATATAATTTTCTGCCTTTCTTCAGCCACCCTGCAATAAATATCTTCTCTTCCTCAAATCAAGACAGATATGTAAAATCTAAATATCTGTCCTAGCTGTCCCCAGCCAAAAAATCTTTATCAGCCACCATCATGTCAATCAAATCACACTGCCTGTTCATCAAACACTCAGCAGCGTGACCAATCTTTAGGCTGACGCCAGGCACCAGGTCAGACCAAGTGGGTGGAGTCCTACATCGCTTGTTTAATTCATAACATTCAGTTCAGTGAAAACATGACATTTATGGGGTTCTTAGCTATATCCCGCTACGAAGCAAAGCTGTGTACAGAGCACAGGATTTAACCAAAAAAGATTTTGGACACAAGTTATTTGCATGAGGTTTTTTCACATGTCTCGACTCAGGGGCACAAGTCTTGAACTTGTAAGGAGAATTCACATTGAAATATAACTTGAAATATAGAAGGTTTGGAAATTATCAACCTGCCGGTGGATAAATAATGTTTAATCATTTGTTGTAAAGACAACACTTCTTTTTACCTGGCTTGGTTCCACAACAGTTGTCAGTATTTTTGGAAACCAGAGATGGAAATGTTAAAGCTGAATGGTTTAACATTAAGTTGCCAACACTCATGAAGTCTGCTAAAACTGCTAGGATTCACACATCCAGCATGGACTATGCCAAGCACTTTACAGAATAGTTTCAAATGTGTTTACTGTTGCACGATAATTGTTTACATCTTGAGTCTAAAAAATTCAACACAGAGTATATGAGGAAGAGCTCAGTTTTTAAAAAGGCACCCTTGATTTTATAGTTGTAGATCACAGAATCACAGAATGTTCGGGGTTGGAAGGGACCTCTGTGGGTCATCTAGTCCAACCCCCCTGCCGAAGCAGGGTCACCTACAGCAGGCTGCAGAGGACCTTGTCCAGGCGGGTCTTGAATAACTCCAGAGAAGGAGACTCCACAACCTCCCTGGGCAGCCTGTTCCAGTGCTCCGTCACCCTCAGAGGGAAGAAGTTCTTCCTCATGTTCAGGTGGAACTTCCTCTGCTTCAGTTTGTGCCCATTGACCCTTGTCCTGTCGCTGGGCACTACTGAAAAGAGCTTGGCCCCATCCTCCTGACACCCACCCGTGAGATATGTATAGGCATATATTAGGTCCCCTAGATAAGAAGGTTAAAAACTTCTTCAACTAAGAAAGAAAGAAAAAAAAAATAGAAGCCAGGCATCATTCTTCCCCTTAACAGAGCTAAAAAATTTAAATTTCAGAGAGGAAATACTCACTTTCCTAGTTAAACACGAAAAAAAAAAAGGCAGTTCTAATAAAATCTGAGCAGATATTTAACCTCACAGCGTAGAGTGGCATGACCTGGTATGACTATAGACTGTAGACTGCTGCAGAGCGACAATCCTCATGAATGGAAAACATTCCACTGAATGGTTCCATCGGCATCTTCTGTGCAAAACCAGGTCAACAGCAAGCACCAAAATCTCACAGATTTAAAACAAGTACTGTGTCCAGTTCTGGGCTCCCCAGTTCAAGAAAGATGAAGAGCTACTGGACAGAGTCCAGCGGAGGGCTACGAGGATGATGAGGGGACTGGAACATCTCCCCTACGAGGAGAGGTTGAGGGAGCTGGGCTTGTTCAGCCTGAAGAAGAGAAGGCTGCGAGGGGACCTTATAAATGCTTACAAATATCTGAAGGGTGGGTGTCAGGAGGATGGGGTCAAGCTCTTTTCAGTGGTGCCCAGTGACAGAACAAGGGGCAATGGGCACAAACCGAGGCACAGGAAGTTCCGTCTGAACATGAGGAAGAACTTCTTCCCTCTGAGGGTGATGGAGCACTGGCACAGGCTGCCCAGGGAGGTTGTGGAGTCTCCTTCTCTGGAGATATTCAAGACGCACCTGGACAAGGTCCTGTGCAGCCTGCTGTAGGTGACCCTGCTTCGGCAGGAGGGTTGGACTAGATGACCCACAGAGGTCCCTTCCAACCCCTACTATTCTGTGATTCTGTGATTCTGTGAAGTGTTAGCGTCTACGTTTTGAGAAGAGTTCATTAATGTTGTTTCATTCTGCAATATTTTGCAAATTCTGAGCTGTGACATTTGGAGTGTCACCAGCCAAAATGTGCTGGCTCCTTATGGTGTGTTGCAGCGGATTTTGCAAACTATCACGCGGCGATGAGGGTTTTCTCTACAGCTTCAGGAGAACGCATAGCACGGGACATAAATACATCCTCTTCCCTCCACAGACTGCAGAGACACCAGAAGTACTGACATGACGATCTGCAGCTTCAGGTTTAAGGAGAGGAGACAAACAGAAAAGCTAAAAAAGCACTGCAACACCAAGTGCATACCAAAAGCTCAGCTTTCCCTAATTTTGGCTGCTGTTCTGGAAACTCCCTGTGCACAACCACATGGAAGCATCTGACTGTAGCCCAGACAGGTGTCAATACCGTACCAGCGTGCTCTCCAAAAAACGGAGGGAGTTCCTAACTGTTTAAGCGCCTTCCTGCATCACAGCTACTTCTAGGGAGATATCAGTATCGTGACGGAGACAAAGCTGAAGATATGCCAATTGAAAAGCATCTTCATTCCGCCACGGCATTTTCCTCTTCATGCCACTGACATCACTCACACATCGCACCGGGTCATGCTGCTCCGGCATTCCGAGGTGGTGCCTTGCAGCCACTCACAACTTCAGGTAGGTGCCCTTTCTCCCCACTCCCTGTCTCTATTTCCTATTAAAAAAAAAAATTGAGTTTCTGGTTGTCTTTCTTCAGCCCTGTTGGGAAACGTCCATTATACTCTGGTTCTAGAGAAGAACTTCCTATAGTCAAGGGGATTAATCACGAAAGAAAAGTCACTAGAAACTAGGGCTCCTCCTAAGCAGACTCATAGTTCTTCTCTCCCTGCTCACAGACACTCATTTAAAACTCAGTGAGAGGAATTCCCATGGCAGCATCCTCATAGCTTATCCCAGAGCTTTGTGAGCCTTTTTCTTAGAGAGCACATTTTGACGCCTAGCCCTGAGCTTGCCTCCTGCTGAAAATTATTGTTTCCTGTCCCATCCTTGGCTATGGAGCAAAGTTACTCTCTTCCCCTCTGCAGGGCCCTTCTTTTTTTGCTGAAAAGAATTTTGGCCAAAAAATTGCCACCCAGCTTGCAATTCCAGCATTCCCCTCCTCCTACCACAGAGCAGAGCCCTGCACTTCACACCTCACACCGTGTCATCTCCTGCCCAGATCTCCAACCTGCTGAGATGAGTTTGAAACACGAGTCTGTGCTCCCATGTCTCTGCCGCTCCTCCAGCCCCGTGCTCCATGCAGGTGCAATACGGAGGGAGGTGCGTTATTCTTTCCATGGTATCGTTCAGGAAAATACTGGATAGGACTGGGAGCAGGACAGATTGCAGCAGAACCACAGCTACCTCACCCCATAAGTCAGACACCTTCTCTGTGAGACCCATCTTTTCTCTCTCATCTGACTACAGAATTGAGCAGAATGTGTATAATAATAATGCATAATAATAGCAATAAAACATAAATATCATGTTAATGTAAGAGATTATAATATATTAAATACAAAATTCATAATAAAACATCAACATTAATTACTGATATGTAGTACAAATATTATACATCACATATATATTTATAAATAAGAGTAATTTTATACTTGTGCAATATACATGTGTATATATGATGCATCTTTCCATATTTATAAAATATAAGAGCAGTTATTTTGGGACACTACTGGACAAACTGTTAAGTGATTTCCCAAAACAGCTTGTAAACCACAGCCCTCGACCACGTGGAAATTTACACCCAAAAAATAAATGGTTGCATTCAGCAGAGGCATACTAGAAACCCTGCTTTTTTTGTTGGGGAGGGCATGTGCAGGGGCAGGGGATGGCATTTGGCACTGGCAGCTGAAACAGCAGAACCCAACAACCGCTTTTAACAACCGCAGCTGCCTTGTTCGCAGGCCAGCACACCTCCATGCAGGGGAGAACACCACTTTAAAATGCGGCTACCTATATAACTAATGCAGACGATCAGCAATCGGGAGCCTAAACGCGACGCGCTGTCCGGCTCTTCACCATTTCACAGCTTTCCACTGGACCTTTCCCCTTAAGACAGATTTCTAACCTGACACTTGTTCCAGTTGGTTTTATTCTGTTTGTCACACCAACCAGCAATTTTTAAGGCAAGACGGGTTAATACGCAGTGAAGTACCACAGGCCTTTTAGAGGCTGCTTTCTGGCTGGGCAAATAAAGAATTTCAGTGTAAACTACTAGACCATCAGTGTTTTTTTCTTCTCTCAAGCCTTAACCCACGACCCACTGAAATAAGGAATTACCACATCCAGTTGCTGCCAGCTTTACACATATTCTGAATAAAATTGCTCTAGAGGATAATTATATCATGGATACCTTTCTTGTCTATTTCTTTCGTTAAGATGCAGCTGTTCACAGGTGAAGAGACTAAACTATAAAGCTTTCAAACTACAGTGCTGGTTATTCAGGAAAAGAAAAGTACTTCCCATCTAGTTCAGTTGCCAAAGTTAAGCAACACGTGCGTTTGAATGTTTGCCCACTGCTGTGTGTTTATGTTTCTGTTTTGAAAACACATTTGGGGTTTTTTTTTTGCCCAATTGTCCACACTGACCAAAGACACTCACTTTACTGAAGATCACAGAGGAAAATAATAGCACAGACCATACAATAAAGGGTGGGAAACTAGTGAAATAAACAAAGCTGGAGAGAAAAGGGTAGAGGCACCAATACCCTCCCCTTATCTCTTTCAGTTATCTTAGGTACTATTTACAAACCACATATGTAAAATATTTTAGGTACAGTAACTGTTTTTGTAAAATAATTACTTTGAACTCTTGCAGTGGAAATAAAAACTTGCAAAAGATCACAGTGCTCACTCTGTGAATACCATGAACCTAATCCTGTGATTTCGCACTTACAGGAAAACTTTTGTTCCCGTAACTTTTCACGGGACTAAAACCCAAAGATGGCTGGGTCCAACAGGACTCGTGATGTCTCTGAGCTAACACAAGTCAAGTGAACAGAAGTTTGCAGATCTTGCCTGTTGCTAAACCATAAATAAGAAAAGGGAATGGAGCAATATGAAGGAACTCTCCAGCAACACAAAGACTGGAACAAGAACTGGGCAGACCATAAAATGTGGAAAACACCTGTAATTGGGAATAGCTGCCAGATGATGCAAAATAACTCAATTCTTTGCACGGATGTCAGTCAGCCACACAAGCTCAAACTGAACCCGAAGTCTGGGACAGGTCCTTTATCACCATACCCTTCTCAGAGAAGACACGTTACTGAAAGTTATCTGCTTACATCCCACCCATGTACATATGACTGAGGCTGAATTACAATACATTCTCACCATGCTGAAGACATTTATTCTGTTATTTCTATTTCTGTTTTGATCACTTGAGTTTGGACAGTCATGTGAACAAGACCTTTTATTTACTTCAGGGCCCAGAACTACCAAACCAGAAAAATGCAGACAATCAGTGGCCAGCCAAGGGTCTCATTAGGCAATCTGTGCCATGTACTCATTACCATGGAAACGAGAGAGGGCTGGCACGCTGTAATTTCTGTCTTGCAAGAGAATTCACCAACCCCGCCAGTAAATAAAGTTCATAAATCAACAAATCAGAGCCAAGGTCAAGTAACTGAAGATGAAGCAGTCGTGCTCCATGGGTCCTCTTCATTATTACCAGCACTAAGGTGTAAGTCGTCAAGTTCCTCTGAGCTATTACGCAGATCCATCATGGAAACATTTGACTTCAACTGACACTCCTTTCTGAATATTTTTCAGAGAAAAGGAACCAGAAAAGCCAATAAAAATTTGCACTGCTTTAAGTCACTAACCTTCGTCTCGCCCTGTGTTACTTTGCAGGAACGTGTGCAGCAATAACCTTCGAAAGCAGAGCCTTACCCTGAGCTAGTTACACTTGAATTACCAGATGCCTAACAATCCTCGAGAAGACTAATTGCCATATATGTTTCTGTGAAGTGCCTTACAAACAGTAGTTAATTTTCACACCACCTCTGTGAGCTGTGCACGGATGGGTTATCGCTCCCGGAGTGCGGATGTGGGAAACCAGTGGCACCGTGGAAACGTGTGCCAAGGCTGGGACCACAGGTCTGCCCTCACTTGAGACCTTCGGGCCTCTCCTGTCTGCTTTTTGTAACTAACAGGGAAGAGGGGGAGACCGAAAATAGCAGCAGACAGCGCTGCCGAAACCCCGGGAGTCTCTGCAGAGCCAGAGTGCGTGGCCACGAGGCGAGGTTTGGTGGCCGCCTAACGAAGGCGTGCCTGGTGACTGCCAGGCGCAAGCTGCTAGCCAGGCACACTGCTACCGCGTCGGGAGCTCGGCGACTACAGAACCACAAACCTCTTCTCATCGCGTGAACGAAGCAGAACTACAGCGTGCTTTTGAAACGTTCAGTAAGTCCAGTTACAGGAAACTTCCCGGTGTAGCACAGAGACTACCGGCGCACAGAGGCACTAGTACAGGAGCAGCATCAACAGGTATTTACTTAAAAAACACCAAAAAACCACAAATGAACCAACAAACAAACCAGCTTGCTAACAATGGCAAGAAAAGTACTCGAGCTGTCACAGTGTTTCTACAAGTTTTCGGTTACCAACTGGAAACGTAGCTGTTTCAGTGGAATACGAAGACGACATGTGTCACTCTGGAGATGAGTTACTGCCAACACCAGGAAGAGTAACTCCACTGAGTAACTCTCTCTCTCACAACAAGCTTTACGCTGCACATAAGACCATCCATTATCCCCTGAACGCTTTCTGTCAATACTGAGTTCACACAGTATCTTTTTGCCAATCCTTACCTCTTCACTACTCATTTGGTTTTTAAACTCTCAGGTTGGTTCATCAGTTTACCTGTAAAGGACTCCAAAGAGCTGATCAACTTCAGCACAAGATTGAAAAACAGCTTTTTGCTGGATATCAGTTACCCAGGCCGCGTGCCAGGCTCAGCCCAGGACAGCAGGCGAGTGCACAAACCGTGCGACTTCCAACTTCGACCTTTGTCAAAGTGGCTTCAGAAGCGGGCAAAAACAGGGTTAGCCAAGCCCAAAATGACGTTTCAAAAGCCAGCCTGAGACAACATTGCCCTGAGGAGATGTTGCTGGCAATGCCAGCCGGCTGGGAGCAGCCCGAACGCGTGCTGTGGGGCAGGCGCGCAGCCCCGGCGCGGTGCTGGCTGGGGTTATTAGGCTAATTGCAGTACCACGCGAGCACAGCCCTGTCCGTCTGAGCTCCCAATTACATGGAGGGGAGCAGAAGCAGCCGCCGGGGGAAACAGGAACCGGTTGCTCCTGACCTGAAAAAACCTTTTGGGGTCACTCTGTTTAAAGAAGGAAAAGAGTGAGGAAAAACAAGCCTCGTCCCTGACCCGAAAAGCTGTCATCCAGAATGTAGCAAAGGGATGTAATCATTCGATTTTGACACAAATTCTCACCGCTGCTCACAGGCGCACTAAGGGCTTGGTCCCATTTCTCTCCAAATCAGCAGAAAAAAGGAAAGCCATCACTGTCGCCGCAGCTCGCTGTCCAGCTCGCGCATCTATCGCAGCTCCAGCACTGCGGCACCGAGGTTCTGTTTCTGGGAAGGACAGAGGGGGAATGGCGGAGAAGGCAGGCGAGAGCAAACTTCACGGACTAACCATCCAGACGCCGAGAGCCAGGCGCGCTCGAGGACTTCGTTTTCAGCCGGTGTGCGGTTTTGTTTCTACAGCAGATCTTCATTCACTTGGATGGAAACGGCCCCCGCTCCGCGTCTCGTACTGCCGAGCAACCGGCCGCGTCCCGGGGGTCCCGAAAACCGAGGGCGGGGGGCTGTAAGGTCTGTGCCACAGCCACTCCTCTGGCTGGGAAGCGGCTCCCGCTCTGACAGCCGGAATTGAACCGCGCAAGGCTCAGTGGATCCCCCCACCGCTCCCGCTCTCTGCCTTTGCACCTCACCACCCTCTCCCGGCTTCTTTCGCAGTTTCCAGCCCTCCCTCCCGGCTCCCCTCGCTGACAGGCCAAGTTCGCGGGGGGCTGGGGGGCGAGAGGGACCCCCGGCGCTCCCCTGCCCTCCCGCGGGAGGTGTCGGGGGGGGGGGGGGGGGGGAGTGTGAAGCCCCCGGGGAGGGGGCGCCCAAACCACACGGCCAGACCCCAGGGGTCTCCACACCGCAGCCCCCCTCCCCCCTCTATTTCAGCCCGAGGGGGGGTGCAGGAAGGGTCGCTTTTCTTTCTACAAGAGGATGCAAGGCGGGGGGGGGGGAGTGTCACCCCGCTCCCTACGTCGTGACAAACACCGACCCCCCCACCTCACGTGCTGGGGGGGGGGGGTGTCAGGGCACGGCTGCCCCCGCGCACTGAGGGCACAAAGAGCGGGACGGGGAGCAGCGGCGACGGGCGGGTCACGTACCTGCAGGTGCCGGTCCGCGGGCGCGCGGGGCGGGGAGGCGGTGCAATATCGCCTGTATCGCATGGGGGGATTACCGCGATATCGCGCGGGGGTGGGGAGGTGGGGGGAGCGGCCGTGGCCCCTCCCCCTCCTCCCTCCTCCCGCGCTGCCCAGCTCCGCGCCGGCGGCTCCCGTCAGCGGCCGGAAACCGGGACCGCGCGCACGCACCGCAGGAAGTGCGCGAGGGCACGGCCAGGCCCGCGGCGGCACCGGCCCCGCGCCGCCCCGCGCCGCCCCGCGCCGGGCACCGGGCGGCGGGACCGCCCCCCCCCGCATCCCCGCCCCCCCCGCATCCTCGCGGTGGGAGCGGGGAAATGGCGGTGCTTTGTCTGCGCGGCCGAGGCGCGGGGAGGCGGGCGCTGGCGGAGCGGTGCCGAGGGGCTCTGCCGGCTCGCGGGTCGTGCGCGGGCACAGCGGCGCGGTGCGCTGCCGCCGCGCCTGTGCCACACGCAGCCGTAGGTCTCCCGTGGGGCACGTGCATCCCCACGCACGCTGCGTACGGGGCGACGAAAACTGCGGTGTGCCCCTCGCGGAAAACTGCGGCTTTCCTTGGTTTGCCGGCCACCGCAGGTCTCCGCCTTGGCTCATGCCGGGGGTTTTTCCGCGGGAAGGCTCGCCCTGTGCTCGTGGCGCGTGCTCCGGGTGCCGGTTCTCCCGCAGCGCGCGAGGCGAACCCTCCTCGCCTCCCCCGTTGGGGTTTCCCCCGCCGCGTCGCCTCGCCCCAGGAGGAGACAGGCCTGGCGGCTGCGGGGGGACGTCAGCCTGCCAGGCCGGCTGCCTCGCGCCCCGGGGGCTTCCTTTCCTCCTCTTCCCCGTGCCAACGTCTGCGAAACTGGAATGGGCTAATGCGTGCTGCGAGCTGCGATGGCAGCGACGCTCACGCGGGAGTGTAATGGAGGCAATCTGGAAGGGTGTTCGTGCCAAAAACACTGCTCTTCCCGGGTCCGCCTGCGAAGCAGCAGAGGAGTTTGGCAGCAGTGTTAACCTCGCCTGGGGAAGGTCGCCATCCCTTCTGCTCGTGTCGCTTTTGGTGAGATGTCACTGCAACTCCGCGGGGGCCTTGAATGCTGTCAGGGTTCACTGTTAGACCCCCAAAGATGGAGAAGCCTAAACGGAAGAAGTGATTACTCGGGGGAGCGAAGGGAGCGTCTGCCCCCATCCGCAGTGATCAAACACGTGACGCCCTGCTCCCACACCTTCTCCCTTTTCGTGTGGGGAGCTGACGCCAAAGTGCTGGCAGCATTGAGGATGAGACCACGGCCTTCCCGGGCTCCGCAGTGTCCGCAGGCTGGTGCTGGGGGCGGGGATGGGCTGCTCTCCAGGGGTATTAACCCCCAGCACCCCCCCCCGCCGCTGCACGCACCTCCCAGGCAGAGGCTGCGCGGGTCGAGTGGCTCGAACCAGCACGCTGTTTGCCTCCGAGGTGGGGTTGCTGAGCTGTCTTTTCAAGATCAGATAGCGACGTTTTCACAAATTATATCAATGAGGAATTCCTGAGGATGAGAACTGCCTGCTAAACAAACACTCTGCGTCTCTGGAGGCTGTAACACCAGGCACATCATGTGCGGCCAGGCAACAAAAGGGGCTTGCTCTTCGCTGATAGTCTTCAGTCTTCTGGTTTGGCTCCTTTCTGCAGCAGAGGACCCGACTGCTGGCCATAACATCTCTGTAGGCCACTGACTTGCACACAAATTTGATTTTTGCAGTCGACTTTGCAGAGCGCTTGGAAGCAGTCTGCAAGCCACAGCCTGAACGCCATTACCTGTCTCACTTATATGGCTTCTGCATTCTCGTTTCTGATCTCTCCTTCCTTTCTCCCAACTCCTTTGTGCTTTTTCTTTGCTTTTCTCTTTTTTCTCTCATGCTCTTCTGTGGCAGCAGGACAGAGTAGCCTCCAAACCTGCCCTCCTCTCACCTTATCCCCTTGCCTCTTTCTACTCCTTCTTCACTTCTTCATTGGTAGGAGCAGCACCAGATCAATGCTGTGTCTGCACCCATTAATTAAAAAGAGGATTTGAAAATACTTCTCAAACCTCTGACGTAGTTGCCTGGCTGTTGTGTCCTATTACCATCACAGTGTTATACACAGGGCTGTAATTGCATCAGAGGTTTCTGGTTCCTATCATATGCCCTGCTGAAGAGCTCGGCTAGCCCAGCAATGTCACCCGCACTTCAGCACAGAACTGCAATTTTAGATGAACTCATTTTAGCTCACTGTCTGTATTAGTAGCTGCACTGGAAGGGCAGCGACCAGTGTGCATTGGTGTTCCTGCGAAAGCAAGGCGTTCTCCGGGAAGGAAAGCTGCTGGTGTTGACTCGACAGGACAGTGCTGGCCACTGCAGGATGGGCGGACGGATGGACAGACAGACCGCCCTGCCTCTGCGCAGCCGAGGGACGGCTGCCATGAGGTGGTGTTGTTGCTGGTGGTTTCTCCTCCTGTTCCTCACTTGGCATCAAATACATGGAGGCAGAGGTCTGACTGTTGGCACGGACACCTGCCAGAGGTGCTAAGCATCTCTTCATAGATGGTCCACATGCTGGGGTGAGGCAGCAGGGTCCTGCCGCCAGCACAGTGGGCTGAGGAAGAAGGCGTATCACATCCTCATCCCAGACCTAACACAGACTTTCTTCTGTGACCTTGGGCAACTCCATAACCTCTGTTTACCTATCTGTGCTATGACCATTTATCAGCCCTATCAGGCTGTGTGACCAGGAGGAATTTGCTCGCTCCGGGCCCCTGTGCCAGGGAAGCTACTGCTCGTGGTGCTCAGCGGAGAGCTTGTGCTCTTCCCTCCCAAACTACTGGGCAGCCGGCTGGGTTACCTGCCATCCCATTAGCACCAGTGCCACCAGTAGGCCAAAAACAGTGGGCAAAGGCAAAAGCGTCCCAGACCCTGCAAGAACTGAGTCTGCCGCAGGGAAGGACCAGCTGGGCCAGCAGGCTGTGAAATAGGACGTACAAGTTGCCAAACCAGAGGGAAAGGAATCACTGCCCTCCTGTTGGGAAGCGCCTGCCTGTCTGCTTGACGAGTGGTCCAGCGGTCACGGCGAGTGACAGCTGCCACCACCTCACAGAGAACACATGGATGCCCGGTGACCGTGTGGCTTCGTTACAAACCCACTCGGCTTCCCCAGTATCCTTCCAGCACCACACCCTTCGAGCAGTAACAGAGTGGAGCTTGGCTTGTCCCAGGACGTCCTCTGTGAGAGGGGACAGGTACCAGCCGAGCTCAGTGGCACAGGCACAGGCCTGTTTGCCATCTGTGCGGGACGGGCAGCTGAGCTGGGGTTCACGCCGAGAGCTTTGTTTCTGCCGCTCAGCTCTGCCCCGCATTTGACCCAGGCAGCAAGGAGGCAATGAATGAGCCACATCCCTGGAGTCTGTGGCCCGCCTGTGCTTGCTCACTCCTGCCCAGCTGAGCAGGGAGTGCAGCGCGCACATACGTTCTCAGTGGTCATGAGCCTGACCCTGTGCCAGAAGCTTTGCCAGCTGAGACACAAAGGCAAAACAGCACCCCTCTGAAATCCCCCAGCTCTCCCAGCGGGAGGGAAGCTGCTCTGGGAGGTGCTGAACAGGTTGGGAACTTCTGGTCTTGCAGAAGGTTGGCCATATGCTAAGGACCTACCACAATGGCAGCTGGGATGAGAGTGAAAGAAGACAAAGGCCAAGAATGATGCCTTTGACCACACGTATGTTTTAACCAGGACTGGCTGCACCACAGGGAAAGGGGCAGGATCAGGCCACTGCCACACCAGGCTTTTGCATCCCTTCACCGTGGGTTCCCACTGGCGTGTCTCCTCCGAGGCCAGCACCAGCCAAATGCAGATCATGAACCAGTGTCTCATCACAGCAGGAATGCTCTGCTCTACTTTTCAAAGGGGAACATGTGCCCGACCAAACTAGCTCCTGCAGTGCATGAAGTTAAGCTAGAACCACTTTTGAATCAGGAAAAATTCCTTGCACAGCCAGTAGCTTGCTGAAAAAGGCAGCACCTGGAGACAGCAGTGTGAGTTAAAAGAAGACATTCTAGTTGAAGATGTCCCTGCTCACTGCAGGGGCGTTGGGCTAGATGATCTCTAAAGGTCCCTTCCAACCCAAAACATTCTATGATTCTATGAGAAGTCTTCCTTTTTAGACTTCATTTGCTGTGACCCCAGCAAGATTTGACCCCATCAGTCAGCTGGAGCATGGAGAGAGTCACATCTGGGAGGTCCCAGAAGAGCTGCAATGCCTGGCAGAACCGCTGCAAGGGAGGCCTGTTGCAGGCAGCCTTCCAGCATGCAGGCACAGCTGGATCTTCACAAAGACTGCCTCCAGCTGGGTCAAAGACACGAGCGCAGAAAATCTGGGGAGCCAGCTTCCCACCCCAAACATCCATGTGTTGGTCTGGAGCGCTCCTGCAGTCCCCTCTCAGAGGACTAAACACGAGGTAGACCCACGCACCTCTCTGGATGGAAGGGCTTGGTGAGAGACAGGTGCCTGCAGGTCAGCATTAACAGGCTGGGCAAGGGGTGGGTTCCCTGGGGGGACATCAGTGCTCCAGAAAGGCAGAGCAAGAGGGGGGGGTCTGCGGGGCAGGTGCGGCTTCCAGAGACCCAGCCACGGGGAACAGAAGTCAAGGGCAGCGAGGTGGGCGGCAATTTGCTCCCTAACCACAGGAAGGCAAGCGGTCTGACTTGCAGACAACTGGTGTGATGAGCGGAGGTGGGGGGTTATAACACTCTCCTGCCATGCTGGGGGTCAGCGAACGAGCAGGCAGAGCCCTGCTCCCATGGTCTGTGTGGAGGGCTTTGTATCCCTGCGTGTGCAGTAGTGTAGCAGAGCTACACTGGTGTGGCCAGGACCAGAATAAAAACCATCAAGCGGGCTGAGAGCACCTCTGTGGACACCAGCTGTCCGGCACTGTCAGGGAGCGGCACACGGGACAGGACAGGGATGCTGCTGTTGGGAAGTTCCTTGGAAAATTGCTGATAAAGAGAACAGAATGTAGCAGTGAAACAGATGTTTGTCTGTTGGGGTTTTTCTAGTTTTCCTGCAGAAAACATTGGAAATTTAATGTTTGAAAGATCAATTCATTTACCAAGGCATGGCAAAGCAGCATCACAACATGATCCATTCGATTAAGAGCAATCCTTAAAGAGGAAGAGCAACCAGACATCTTCTCCCTCACACTCCCACACCTTCTCTTTATGTAAGGAAAGTTTTTAAAAGGAGAGTCTGTGAAGTATCATATCTGTATTCCTGGAACATCTGTAATTAAATACACACAATATTTCAAAGCAAGTCACTGCCAGTTAATTTGCCCTTTGCTTACCTGCCAGTCCGGAAATTACTTGTGGGGACACTGCGTGTTGCCGTAACACTTCTGTCACTTCTGGAGATTATTTCATAACAAATTCACCTTTGGTAGACCGTGGTCCTTCTGCTCTACCGGTGCTTTACCACAGCATCTGGTTGCACCCTGCTTGACAGCAGTTCAGCATTTGTAATGCTGCTTTTAATGCTGACCCTAAATCCCTGCTCCACAGGTGAGAAACCAGGGCACAGAGAGCTAAAGACATCTACACGAGAGGAAGGCGTGCTCCCTCTGGGTCAGTAACAGGGGACAGAAGCCCATAAGGAGCCCGATTCGAACAGGGAATCTTGAGGAGAGTGGTCTTCTGCTCCAGGCGCCTGCAGTGGACTGCTATGGCGGGTGCTGCAAACACTGCTCTGCCTGACTGGGGCAGGCAGGCTTACGCAAGTGTTCAAGCAGGCGTCTGTCTGGTCCTGTAGAAAACACCAGGCTGAATTAAAAGGGATGGTCAGGCAAGGAGTGTCCTGAACTTTCCTGAGTAGAAGGCAGCGTGGGACAATCTGAGGAGCAGAGATTCAGCCGTGACAATGCACTTGCAAAGGTTTTGTCTTTTGCCAGCAGTCACTGATTAAGGGAAGACTCCTGCCCTTCGTAGAGTCCCTTTGGAGGTTCACAGCCCAGCCTATGGCACACACAGGGGCACTCGCATGTTCCTTTGGACACCCCAAAGGAACATGGGGGAATAAGTACCAGTGCTAAGGACCATCCAACTCAGTGACTGGGTCTGTTAGCACTGCAGTGAGCCATCAACTTTAAAAAAAAGGCAAAACACATAGCTTGAAGTCAGAGTTAAGATCAAAGTGAGTAAGAAATGAAATGCGAAACAGATAACAGCTTACAAAAGTGTACAGAGAGATGGTAGTGCCCAGGAGAAACACCCAGCCTTTTGGTCGGCACTGAATTTTCTTGTTGCCCCATATGGGGCAGCTAACAACCTGACAGAGGTACCTGTTTGTTTTCTCCTGGCCGAGACCTCAAACTGTTGTGTTCAGCAATGAGCTTTGCTTCACATGTGCATGATGCTGTAGGAAGCACTGCAGACAAGCCCCGTCATTGTGGGCATCACGAGGCTGCTTCACACTCACACCCGAGCCTGTCAGAGCAGAACTAACCCTGCTGGTCCTTCGTTAGATTTCTTACTAGACTGCAACTAACAGTAGTAACACAGAAAAAGGCACAGGAAGATCAGCCCCCAAGATGCCTTTGAAAGTCCTATGCTACTTCACCAGAGGCCCAAAATAACCCTTGAGGATCCAGTCTGTGCCTTTGCAGAGCTCTTGCCACACAACTCTGCTTTGTATGAAATTCCTGTGGATTTTAATTTAGTTTACTTTCCAGGCTCCTTTTGTCTGATTTGGCTTCAGAGAGTCCAAGAAGTCTCATTTTCATCTCTCAGTACACTTTTACTACACAAAGGAAGCAGTTTCAGATGCTTCTTCCTGTGGAAGGACAAATGAGGCTGACAATGCTTTCTGTGTGTAAATCAGACAGAACATGAACTGCTGCAATACAGAAAAGCTTCCCATTTCTTTGCTGTTTGTTTGGAAGACAGAGCTCTTACAACAATATTTTAAAAATGTAGAGAATGAGCTTCTTTCAGAACTGAAAATTACTTCTGCTTTTGGTGGCTGACATATATGTCTTACAGGCAAAAAAAGACTAACCTGGAAAATAAAAAACGGAGTCAGAGAAAGCCTTGATGAACTGCATACATTGTACAGTTTCCCTGGAGCAGCAGTCTGCAAGAAAGAGTTGAGGCAGAAGAAGACGGGACTGGAGTTCTCCCTTTCCTCTTTAACTTGATAGCAGCTTCCTGTTTGTTTTGGGAAGACCCATAATGGCAGCAGAGACACCAGGGATTTTGGTGGAATGGGACATACCTGTAGCAACAGCAGGTGAGTGTCAGCTGTTGCATGAGAGAAATACACAGGTAAAGCAGAGCAATTTAAACAAAAGCCTGAATAATGAGTATGGTAAAAATGTATAATAACAGCTCAACAAGAAACCCACTTGAAAGCAAGCAGGGGACTTGGCAGTGTAAGTATGTGCTAATTATAGGATGGAGATTTGGCTGACATTAGTGAGAATGTACAGCATGTAATTTCTGTATACAGGATAAGGACAATGGGCTGTTTTCTATGTCTAAGAAACCATGAAACCTTGGTCTCCAGCCTTTGGCCTGAAGTTATTCCCTAATGTGCTTTACAACACAAAGAGTGGCTTTAAAACGTAACTGGGTCATGCTCTTCACCCCTTCCATTGCTAGCTGTGAGTTCCTGGGTTCAGAGAAGGGGTGGCTTTCTACAAATCAACATATGAAGACTGTAGCAGACCCACAGCGCGTCCATTCTTGTTCCCCTCTTAACGCCAGGCTGCGAGGGCAGACCTGCTTTTTGACAGGGTGCCTTACAGAGCTCACAGCGCAACGACAAAAGGGTGGAGGGTGGGGAAGAGCTTTGCGATGACAGAGCTGGATGGGTGCGGGGTCTGGTTCTCAGTTCCACCACGGAAATCCTGGGGCCATTTCCAGCCTTTGATGCAACTGCCCACCGGTAACAGGCTGACAACAGTGTCGTGTGTGTCATGTCTTTGGGGGCTCTCCTTTTCTTTAAAGAAAAGAAGATGACAGCAGCCAAGGTGGTAAACATGAAGATGGGGCATTATTTACTTCGGATATGTTCAGCTGTCAGCATCACAGGAGCATTTATTCCTCTGACAAACTAACCAAGTGAGCCAGGTGGGCTTGTTTCCTCCCAGCTTTGGGTAAGACCACCACTTTATTCTTTTATTCTCTCCATTTTGGCCTGGTAAACTTAGAAATTTGAGAGATCTGGGTTTCAATGAATAGATGTGACCTCAGTCACTCTGTTTTTATGTTAAAGTCTGGATCACAAAATTGCCCTGTGTCACGTTTAATTGTTTAGCAGAAAAACTTCTTAGCTTATAAAGAAATAGCTGACAACATCTCTCTGGACCCAGTATTTTTTATGGAGTATGAATTGTATTTCTAGGAAAAAAATCCAGAATTCTGTACGCTGACTTTATGCTGTTTATTCTCCCAATACCATATCTCACACATACTCACAACCATTAGGACAAAGATTGCAACTGACGATAACGATATGCTAGTCATGCCGCAGCCTGCTAAAACTTTAACCACTGATGAACAGGTATGTTCTAAGAGTTGACGCTCATGCCATGCGGTTCCCAGCAATGGGAGAAAGTAAGAACAGGGAAACAAGCTTAAAGTTACAGTTCACATTTAAGAAATTTAACAGAACCCACTTTTTCTTTCTGGCATAGAGACTGAGCTTAACCGCAGAGCTTGAGCTTAGCCATGCAGTGCAGAAACGGTGCGAGCACTTTCCTGCCTCCTTGGTTGTGAAATTCTAACGTGTGGGCCCCCAGGTCCAATCCTGTAATCAGAATTTCATTGTGTAAATCCTATTTTAGCACTGAACAGCAAACGCCAGACACGTCAACTGCGGCACACATACGTGCACAAGTGCCTTCACCTTTCCAATGCCAAGGGCGTTCTGTGCGCCCTTCTGCAGCCCGCCTTTCACCTGCAGCCCTGCAGCCTTTCACCTGAGCTCCCGCACCAGTCTTTGTCCCTTCTGCTTCCTAGCTGTCGCCTTTGTGCTGTTATTCTCATGGCCTTCCACCTGCAGATCTCAGTATTATAATATGTTCTCATGGAAAGCGATTGCTAGCAGTCTGAGAATCCCCTCTTTCTTCCCCCTGCGTTTTCTACCCGTTTTGTAACTTTCATTTACATTAGGGGAAAAACAAGAGTTAGCAAATAGAAAATTAGGTAATAGTCATGTAAATACCCCATAAGCATTGCCAGCCATAAACAGGCACAAAGTGGAGTGACCGGTGTGCACCACCTGCGGCTGACTAAATGTGATCCTGTCAGCACTGGCAGCACCATATACAGGAACAACCAAGAGGGAGCTTGGCTGGGTCCTAGTGCCGAGCACAGAGTTAACAGAGGAGAAAGCCTGACCAGAACAGTTATAGCCACCTTCCTCATCCTCACCGCTTGCTGGCACTGGGAAGGACGTCTTCTGGGGGCTCCATTGCTTCAGTTCTTGGCTGGACACTGGGCAGTTTCCCCCTTCCTTCTCTTTCTGTTCCTTTTCCCCTGTGGAAACTTGAAGTTGATGTGCGGACCCCACTGATCAATCTCTGTGCAGATAAACCTGTCTCCAGAGGTGCGACAATACTGTCCCCATACAGCTGGCAAGGTCCCCTCCCCTTTCTTCAGCATCAGCCCCCAGTGGGAATGGCGGGAAGCAGAGCTACAGAGGAACAGCTACACCCCAGTAAAAAACACTGATTCTTTGTATTATTGCTTGAGTTAGTTATATTTAGTTAGTTCTTGCTTAACTTTGCTATATAAAGCAACATCTTGTTCTAGGATAGAATGCTACACAGAACTAAGGTGAAGCAACACTATTATATTCAGTGGTTTAAATTTTTGTCCAAGTTTTAAGCATTCAGGCTAATGTTATTCTAAACCAAGTCTCATATCAAGAAAGCACTACAGTCTCACCGATTACTTCGGTGGCACAAACAAGTACGAGAAGTCCTGGTGCTCTTTCACCGAGAAGCACACCCTCACTCCTGCTCGGAACAGGGACTTTGTACCAGAGGCAAGGGAAGGGAGGCGAGAGGCTGCAAGGCACAGATACAGATCTTGCTGTTGCTGCAAACCTTCTTATCCCATCCTGTCCCACCTCTGAACCTTGCCAGGAGTAGAAAAAGTTACTGACGCCTGTTAGCAAGTCTTGTCAGAATGCGGGGAAATGGGCAAGCAGAGGAGCTGGAACTGGGCTGGAGATGTGCAAGGGGAGACATGGGAGCAGAGCCCTTGGGCACGTGCGGCATGGGCTTACATGTCCTTCACAGTACGACGAGCCACTGGTCCTGTTCATTACTGCCAGCAGCGTGCAGATAGGGTCTGTGTTTTACAGAGGTCTTAGGGCTGTTTTCTTCATTTGTTAACTGAGGCTGTCACCCAGAGAACCTGTAGTTTTTTTCTCAAGTTGTTCGTAGTAACAGAACAGTCACAGTTTGTTTAGTCACTTCATTTTTACGGGCCTCAAAAGCTGTGAACAGAGAAACAGATTAAAAGCAACACATTTCTGCCCTCATGTAAAAATCCTCTGCAGAATGCAAATACCCACAGTAATTCCTCCATTACAGCACCTGTTGTAGGTCTCGTCCTGCACAGCAGACTGGCACGTTTTTCACCCACGTCTGTTTACAGTGGAAACTCCAGGAATGGCATGATACGAACATTCATGATGCCAGGATCAAATATCCCTAATACTCAGCATCACCAGGTCCCACAGCACCCACCCCACGGCACAGCCACCACCCCACCTATCCTAAGGACTCCGAGGGGAAGGCAGTGGGATGCCTACCCGTGTGCTCATGATGCTGCCGGTGGGACACATGCTCATCCTGGAGCAGAGGAAGTTCCACCTGAACATGAGGAAGAACTTCTTCACTCTGAGGGTGACGGAGCACTGGAACAGGCTGCCCAGGGAGGTTGTGGAGTCTCCTTCTCTGGAGATGTTCAAGACCTGCCTGTACAAGGTCCTGTGCAGCCTGCTGTAGGTGACCCTGCTTCGGCAGGAGGGTTGGACTAGATGACCCACAGAGGTCCAAGGGAAAGGGACTGCGCAAACTTTCCCTCCTTCGCCCTGCTCTTCCCCCTGTTCTGGCACTCCTGTGAAACCTGTTCAGCATTCTCAGCTGCCCTCCTACCTGACACACGGTAATTCTGCAACAGCAACACCGACGCTTTTCTGGGAAACGATTTCTGCATTTCATCTGAGATTGTAAGTCATGCAAGTCTCATCTAGGAAGCCACAGAGACTGGGTTTTGGCTAAATTTATGAGGCGAGATCACATGACATCCCTGCGGTATGTGCTGTTTGGCATTGAATTTCTTTTTCCAGCAATGTTTACCTGTGAACTTCAGTATAAAAAAGGATTCTTCAGAATAAGGCCCTTTTATAAACTATGAAAGTTTCCAAGCCCTGCAGAAGGTGATACACAGAGGCTCTGCAGCCACTTCCATAAGTCATACTCTGCAAATGAGAAAAGGGTTTTTTCCAGATAGCTTGGATAGAGTCCAAGTTCTTGGGAGAAAAAACCACACAACTAATTTGAAATACAGAGGGCATCCATTATCATCACAAATGATCGACTTTTACACACAGTGCTTTCCCTACCACATCTTTCTGTCTTCACTGCTACCATCAAAACTAGAAGGCTCTTGAAGTTGCAAAGAAACACATCTGAAGACAAGAAACTGTCAGTAGCTCGTATGTAGTAATATACACATTGGTCTGGGCAACAAATAAATGAGTTTTTAGTTGGGGAATTTAAATCAATTCAATTTATTATAAATTAACATAAATATTTAATTATTTTGTTATTAAGAAATAAAAACAAATACTAAGAAATAAAAACAAATAAACACTTAGACAAAAGCCTCTGCACACCTCTTCTCCACCCTCCTTATTTATTTCTAATAAATTCTTAAAGTTTGAGACAAGTTCAGACATCACTTCCAGTAGCAGTGCACCCAGAAATGTTCTTAACCTTTGTTGTTAGGTGTCCAAATGTTATTTAATATTTCAATCAAATAGGACTGTGTTTAAGGGAAATATTTTAAATATAATGATTCTTCTGCTAAAAATTCTCTTCTCAATATGTTGAAATAACAGCACTGTTCATTAGGGTGCAGATTTATTAACCGTGAACAGATGGAGGAATGCTACCACACAGGCCACGGGACAGGAGTATCAGTGATCTGTGCCCTTGGTGTGCTGGCTGATATCGGACAAGTGGTTTTCCTCACTTTCCACCTGAAAAAATGGATGTTTCTACCTATTTCTATATTCATTTTGAGCTATAATCATTGAAAACTGTGCTTAAGACTTGAGTGATGGTAAAATGCCAGATGCCACCGAAATACACTGGAGTCTGGGAGGGCAGAAGCAAGTTTTCTGGGGCTGTCAGCTGGAGGAGATGCAGTGTGTCTAGAGCCAATTGCTGGCCTGAAGTATCTGCTCACCATCTCGAGGACGCTCAGGGTCCAGCTGCCCTCGCTCACTAGGACCATTCTCGCTACCCTCTTCTGCATGGCTGCATTTTCCTCGTCACCATCCCTGGGTGAAGGTGGGACAGCCATGGGTGCAGGCTGGCGATGGGAATGGGCTGGCTGAGCCGGGCACTAGCAGAGGCACGGCAGCACAGTGGCAGGCGGCAGGGGCAGCTGGGGAGGTGTTGCTGCGATGCCATGGCAGCCGTTGCAGGAATCGGAAGGCTGATGGGCAAAATACCCAGCCCCGCGAAGTTAAAGTGTTGGTTTTTGAGAGAGGAGGACGTACCGCGTTCTCCTGCACATAGCTGTGCGGGCATGGCTGAAACCAGTAGCTCTCTGCACTGGCACAACAGCTCCCTGAAGCAGAGCTCATTGAAGCCATGAGGCTTCACGATCCTGGCACAGAGCTGTTGCAGGCAAACCCTGCGTTCCTCCTTACTGAGGCTGAGTGGCTGGAGAGAACCTGAAGGAGAGTCGTGCCAGAAGATCTTCTCAGCAAAGCGGTTTACCTTCCATCTGTGCAGGACGGCAACCTGGGGAAAGCAAGCAGCATGAAGGACCTTCAGTTGTGAGGTGTTCAGACAGCCCTTGGACACTTTGGCTTGGTCACGCATCGTTCATGGAATCACAGAATCACAGAACGGTTTGGGTTGGAAGGGACCCTAGAGATCACCAAGTTCCAACCCCCCTGCCATGAGCAGGGACACCTTCCACCAGACCGGGTTGCTCAGAGCTCCACCCAGCCTGGCCTTGAACACTGCCAGGCAGGGGGCAGCCACAGCTTCTCTGGGCAACCTGTGCCAGGGCCTCACCACCCTCACGGTGAAGAATTTCTTCCTAACATCTAATCTGAATCTGCCCTCTTTCAGCTTGGAGCCATTGCCCCTTGTCCTAGACTATATTTCCTTGTAAAAAGTCCCTCTCCAGCTCTCTTGTGGGCCCCACTCAGGTACTGGAAGGCTGCCGTCAGGTCTCCCCGCAGCCTTCTCTCCTCCAGGCTGAGCAGCCCCAGCTCTCCCAGCCTTTCCTCCCAGCAGAGGGGTTCCAGCCCTCGGATCATTGCTGGGGCCTCCTCTGGCCCCGCTCCCACAGCTCCAGGAACGGCGCTGGGAACCGCCAGCCTCCCCTCGCTCCGCGCCGGGCCCTGCCTCAGCCGGGGCCGGTCCGCGCCCCCGCCCCGCCTGGCTCCCACGGCCGGGCCGCGCCTCCCTCCCGGGGCCGCCCCTCCCCGCCGCGGCGGCTGCGCGGAGCGGGGCGGTCCCGACGGCTGCGCCGGTCTCGCTCCCCGCCCCGGGGCGGCCCGCAGCCGCGCCGCCATGCTGCCCAACACGGGGTAAGCCGCCGCAGCCCTCCGCTCTCCCTCCACGCCCCTTCCCCCTTCACCGCTCCTCAGGCTGCGGGCAGAGCCGCGGGGCTGGGGGCGAGGGTCGCTGTCCCCTCGGCGGGGCGTGGCGGGGCGGCGCGGACCGGCTCGTCGTGCCGGAGGGTGCGGGTGCGCCCGTAATGGCGGGCTGCTCCCCTCAGGGGCCGCGCGGCCCTGCCGGGCTCCGGTGGTAGCGCCGGGGCCGGGCCGAGGGCTGCCGCGGCGGAGGGGCTGCGGCCGGCCCGGGAGAGGACGGGGCAGGGGGGACTGGCAGAGGCCTGTGGATCTGCGGGCAGCGCTGGGCTGCGTCCTTGAGCGCAGCGTTTCGCAATGGCAGGAGTTACTGGACGGCCTGCAGCTCAGCGGGGTGGTGTGTCTGACTTTATCATAGACATTCAACTGTTCTTCTCTCCTGCTCCAAGGCAGTACCTTCTTACCTGGCAGTCAGATTGTCGTCCAGCGTAGGGACTTAATTCTGCCTCTCGTCAGAGCCGGCACTGCTAGCAGCCAGGGAGATAAGTTGGTGTTATTTGTTACTGGAAGTTATAAACAGGATTGTTATTAACATACTTGTAAGCGAGCTGTAAAAAGTGTCTCTGACGTGGCCTGCAGGCATCTCTGTCAGCAGTCGTGCCTGGCGAGGCAGGAACCTGCCTTCACTTTTGCCAGGACCCCTGAGACTGCAGGGCACCGAGGTGAAGTTGGCATTTTCTGCCTGACTAGCAGAATTCAGCGGTGAAGGAAGCGGTAAAGGCGCAAACTTCACAATACAGGTCGTAAGCAGTTGTACATGAGCGCAGGCTTTAAAAACTTGCAAACTGTTGGGCTGCTAAGCGAATTACAAAATAGATTTTAAGACTTGCAAGCTGCTCAGCTTGCTTAGGAGACTAAAATGTTCTAAATTCTGGACAATTCTTTTGGGGATACGGAATAATTATTATAAGAGGTTGGTGCATCTGTGGAAGGTGTCACACCAGCTTGCAGTGGATAAATGAAACTTCTTGAGTGAGACACGGCTAGAAGTAACATTAAAGAAGCAGCAAGAATGTTTAAAAAAAAGAAAGGGAGTGTGAGCGATAGTATGAAGTCAGCTTAGTGTTTCAAGGGGGATGAAGTGAAAATAAGTCTTTCCTGCTAGTAGGGCTTTGCTTGTTTTGGTGAACACTATTTCTGTGGGCAGTAGGGATAGAATTGAAGGAAGGGAGCTCCAGAGAGTGAATGTAGTCAGGGGTGATTGTAAGCCCAGGGAGAAAAAAGAGATTCATGCAGGCTGGAGATGCCATTGAGCTGAGAAAAAAAAAGACTTGAGGGTGTTGGCCAGTGTAGGGGAGTGCTGGAGGGGTCAACTAGCGAGAGCGTAACTGGAGTGAATGGGATATGTTCCCTGACATTTTGAATAGAGTAATAATTTGTGAAAAGGAATTGAGTCTACGGCTGGCTCTTCCAGATTGGATCATCAGATAGTTCAGGTTGGATGGGAGCTTGAGATGTCTCCAGTCCAACATCTTGCTGAAAGCCAGGTCAGTTGGGAGATCAAACAGTGTTGCTCAGGGCTTTGTCCGTTTCAATCTTGAACACCTCCAAGGCTGGGAACAGCTCCGTTGCCTGCTCTGTTGCCTGACTGTCATCATGGGGAGGACAGTCTTAACCTCTCCAGTTCAAACCTTTCTTCTTTCTTTTCGAAAGGGCCTGTTGCTTCTTGTCCTCCTGCACTGCACCACAGCATGTATGCTTGGCTCCATCTCATCAGTCACTGCTAGGTATTGAGGGGCTGCCACTAGGTCCCACTATATCCGTCCTCCAGGCTGAACTGGCCCTCTCGCACAAGTGCAGAGCCTCCAGCCTTCTCTGTTGCTCTTCATGGAACTTGCTCCCATTTGTCGGTGCTTACCTTGTATTGAGGGACCCAAAATTCGTCACAGGATGTAAGTGTGATCTTGTGAGTGCCAAACAGAGGGTCATAATCCCTTCCCTTGACCTTCTGGTTATGTTGTCCTTGCAGCCCAGGATGTGGCTGGCCTCTGTTGCCAGGCTCGCTGCTGGCTCATGTTCACCTTGCTCTCTGCCAGGTCCACCAAGGCCTTTTCAGCAGAGCTCTCCCCGGCTGCTCAGTCCCCAGCCTGTGTCATTGCGGGGACTCAATTTCATCCCAGGTGCAGGACCGTGCATCTGTCCTTGCTGAATTTCATGAGGCTCCTGTTCATCTAGCCTGTCGGGGACCCTCCGGATAGCAGCCCTGCCCTCAAGCTTGTGAACCAGTCGTCATCCACCACCAGGGCATTTTGTCATCTTCCAGTTGTTGATCAAGATGTTAAACAGGACTGGTCCAGGAGTAGAGGTGGTACCCCACTTGTTACCGGTCTCTGGGCAGAGTATGGCTTACTAACCATCACCCTCTGAACGTGACCAGCCGATCGGTTTTTTGCCTGTCGGGTTGTACAGCTGTCCAGACCAGAATACCTTAAACTGGATGCAACAGTATTGTGAGAGATGTTGCTGGCAGCCTTGCTTTCACCCACCCCATTGAGCAGAGGGCCTGCTTTTGCTACCAGCATAGCAGCAGAAGCCCCTGTGCCCTTGACGTCCTTCACACGCCTCAGCTGCAGGTGAACTTTGATTTTCCAGACACCACCCCACATGCCCAGGTGATATTTCTCATTTGTCCTTCGTGGCCTGTCCTTGCTCCTGCTCCCTGTGTGACCTGTTTACATGGGTGCTGAGTCACGAGTTCCCTGTGTAGCCATGCCACTCTCCTGGTACATCTGCTGGTCTGCCTGAATGGATCACTCTTGCCCCTGGAGGGGCTTGAAGCCCTGCCAGCTTTCCTCAGCTGCTTTCTGCTCCAGAGCTGCCTCTTCGTAGACCCCGTTTACCTCTTCCCTGACTAAGGTGAATTCTGCTGACCTCAGGCGGGTTGGTTGAAGACAGATTCTGGCCTTATTTGACTGAGTTTTACAGCCTCACTGCATATTGTAGAGATGAACTTTCTGCTCTGTGCATGTGACTTGACTCTCGGCAGCAGTGTTTTGTGATTCGCAGTGCTGTTTTAAAATTTTTCTTACTGTACCTCTCTGGGACCCAATTTTGCAGAGGAAGGTTGTTTGAAATGGCATCTGCAGGGCTTCATTGACTTCCTGGGACCCCGCAGATGTCTAACTGTGCCACTGCAGGGGAAGATCCCTGCCCCTCGCTGCTCCATCCCCATTTTCTGCCTTCTAAAAGTTCTTGCCCTACTAGAGAGTGTTTTGGAGAGGGATGCTCTCAGATTGGAGGCAAGAAAAGGACACCTGGAGAAACAGTAGTAAGTCAAGTCTGGCTCAGACTGACAGGAAAACTAGTGCAAGCTTGAAGTCTGGTGTATAATGTTGGTGACGTGAGTGAAAAGTGAAGTTGCTGTAGCATGTAGTTCATATGCAGTGGGGTTGAAAACTTGCACCTCTTGGTTTTTTCCACTAAGTTATGGAACACAACATAAGCTTTATGCAGAACACTGAGATGCATGTTCCTTCATATGGAAAACTGTGGTCTAAGAGGCTTCATTGTCGAGAGTGCTTTGAACTGGAGTTGATATTTTGCTTTTCAAAAATTCAGTGACATTGTTTATGTAAGCCAGACATCCTTCTCACACTCTGAAACTTGATAGTTTCTCTAAAGATTTTCATTGGACCCATTTTTTGGGGGGACCCATTAGATTAAATGTAGTAAACGAGAAACTGTTGAGTTCAGTGTAAAACCTTTAAAAGAAATAATTGTCATTTCTGAAAATCAAGTTTTGCACTTGTGTGTAACACCCTGCATTAGCATTGTGGTTCTGAACTTTATACTACATTGACACTGCAGTTTCTTGGGTTTAGGGGGCTGTGACTAGTAAATTACAGAGAGCTGTGTAGGTGTGTTGTCTCATCAGAAACTCAGATTTTGTTTCTCCAACTTACTCTTTTTGCATTGTTGGAGAACGTGGCAGCTCTGTTATAAATGTGTGTTGGATCATTTTGCAAAAGGGGAGAAATGTAGTTGGGTGGCCTGTATAACCTTCTTGCTTTATAGTGTTTGCAGACTTGGAGAGTTGTCTTACCTTCAGTGGTACTGTACTTTGCTGTAGCGGTAGCTGTTCCTTTTGCATTTAGGGGCTGCTTTCTCAGTAAAATGATGAAGGCATTTGTCTGGTTGTGAGACTGCACTAATTACTTTTGCTCTCAAAGAGTGTCAAAAGTCAATGATTTACAGGTTTTGCTTTATTGTCCCTCTTCTTTATCCTCCACTTGCCCCTTCAACTTTAGGAAACTAGCAGGATGCACTCTCTTCATCACGGGCGCAAGCCGAGGCATTGGCAAAGCCATTGCTTTGAAAGCTGCCAAGGATGGTGCAAACATTGTGATAGCTGCTAAGACAGCCGAGCCTCATCCTACTCTTCCAGGGACTATCTACACTGCTGCAGCAGAGAGTAAGTTCTGAGAAGTGAGGGTGGGTTTCAGGTGCTGGGCTGGGTGTATGCCCTAGCTGAATTGTCACGTCTCTCTTAGCTCCGATTCACCTTTAATAAAAGAAGCTCAGTGATTCTCTTGCTTCCCAGGAGTGCTGGCAGGTACCAAAAATGTTGCTGTAATGTGTGTGTATAAATGTGAAAATGCTATGTTAACTCAGATGTGTGTACCATACACATTCTCAGTGTTAAGATTTGGGTTTGGCTTCCCTGTTCTTTATGCAATGTGTAAAAAGGTTGCAGTTTGAGAGCAATTTTTCAGTGCCTTCTTGAAGCGTGTCACCCAATGGGAGGTTCTCAGGTTCATCCTATTTGTTTGGTCTGACAGCACATTTTTAGATGTTTGATTTTTTAATTGTGCAGTTGAAGCAGCTGGAGGAAAGGCCTTGCCATGCATCGTTAATGTGAGGGAAGAACAGCAAATTATTAATGCTGTGGAGAAAGCTGTGAAGACTTTTGGAGGTATGCTAAGGTGTGGGGGAGACCTTAACAGGCAGATTGTTCAAACAAAAAGAGAAAAGAACCTCCTGCCTTACTCGTACTTTTTGTCTTATATGCTAATGTGAAATGGCTTATTTTAAAACCAGGGATTGATATTTTGGTGAACAATGCAAGCGCCATCTCTTTGACTGGCACTTTGGAAACGGAAACGAAGAAGGTCAATCTGATGATGGATGTCAATGTACGAGGAACCTACCTTACGTAAGTGCTGAGAGAGGGAAGCAAAGTAATTGTAACAAAATGTGTGATATTATCTCAGTTTGTCTGAGAAATTGTGTCTTGCTGCCCTAGAGCTGGAGTGCAAGTATTGTACATGTGCTCACAGGAAATTGCTCGGTTGTTGGCCAAATGATTTGAAATTAATATTTGCAAGAGTTAATTGCAAGTTGGAGTAAATAAGAACCTTATTTACTCTAGTCACTAGGCGTTCACAAGCCCCTCTGTGCAGGTAGGAAGCAGAAACTAGCTTATTTCAAACGAAGCTTCAGCTTGGTTTTGCTAAATTCTGTCTGCTCTTTCATTTCAACCAAAATGACTAACTCTTTGCCTACATCAAGTGCAACACCTTGTTTGTGAGCTTCCTTCTCATAACCGTCTTTCTCATCTTAAGAGATGTTAGATAACTTACCATAGATAAAAGAGAAATGTTAAAGATGTAAACGCTCTAAAGTGTTCTCCACCTACTTTCAGCTCATCAATTCTATCATTTGTTTAAATTTCCATACCAAGATTTGATTTCACAGTTCGTGTGGTCCTTATTTTGCTCATTTTTTTGAAATGGATTCAGTAGGTGGGATCATCTTTAGATTTACAGGACATCATTTGAAGTTGCTCCATTTTAAAATGAAAACTTTGATTTTGATGGAGTTGTATTAAAAAAAAAAGCCCTTAGGATGATGCAGATTCTCTAAATTTGGTTGTTACTTGATGCGATCAGGAGCTTTTGTATCGAAGTTTTACCTAGCATAGTGTCTGTCATTCTCCTTTGTGCAGATGAATCTGGTTATCAGATACTATGATTATGTTCCTTAGTGTTCTTTTGCTAAGAATCACTGAAGGGATTTTCCATTAGTGTAAGAACACACATGAATAGCAGCTTTCTGCATTAGGGAGACGTGTATAGCACATAGATTGGATGGAGGAAGAAGGAGGGTGGAAGAGCGAAAGACTCTGCTTGCAAAGTGAGGTTTCTGTGCTTCCACTCTGCGATGTCTGCTTTTGAAAGGCTGTAAGTGTAAGCGGTTCTGCGTCGGAAAGGAAAGTTGGTTTTGGAGCTTGGCATTCCCAAAAACGCTCTGTGGATATCTTTTGCTAAATCTCTGAATGTATTCCACTGTATTGCCAGTGGCAAGCTCCGTTTCCCCCTCACCTCCCAACAGCAACAATACTTCTAGCTATTCCAAATTAATGGAGAATTCTTAAAAGTCACCTTTCCTTTGGCTGCTACTCTGCCTTCAAAAGATTAAAAAGTGGGTTCTGTGTTGCTGTGAATGGAAGAATGTATGAAAGATTAATGCCTTTCAAGGAAAATTACAAATGATCTTTGTCATTACTTTTACAACTGTCAGCTGGGAAGACCTAGTGAAGCATTTCAACCTTTTCTTCCCCTTGCTTTGTATGTTGCTTCTGTTCATCGTTTTTAAAGATCTGCTTTCAATTTAATGTTGAGAAAGTTATAATAGCTAAAAAAAAACAAAAAAAAAGTGTGGGTTTTTTGTCTGTTTGGAGAAGGTAGGGAGGATGTCCCATCTTACAGAGTATACCTGTTGACATAGTCTTGGTTCCTGTGCATTAAGAAATTGAGACGTCTGTTAGAGAGCCTGACACACTGCCACTGAAGAGAGTTGAGACCCCAGGACATTTAAGCAGGTGGTAAATGATTTACTTCACTACTTTGATTTAGCAGTTGAAGGTGTCCCTTCCGTGGCCAACAAGTATGTGCAGGTCCTGTTGAAATGTGTGAATAGTAGGTCAGTAGCGTAGTCCACTGTGGTGCTGTTCTCCCTGTGAAGCTTGATTAAAAATTCTCCAGCAGAGATCAAATGCAAACATGTACCCTAGTGCTAGAAGTGAAGTGATGGTTTCTATAAAGTAAAAGTTACAATTTACAAAAAGGTGTAAATTCTAAGTTGAATGAAATAGTAATTCTTTCAGTCAGCAGAGAATAGGTTTTCAGTTTTGCTTGGAATATTTGCAATAGCCTTTTGCTATACAGTATTATTTCTTTAATGTGTTTTTAAAGAAGAAATAGGTATTTGATCAGAAGAGAATGTATTTATGACAGAATTAGGCTCTGCACTGTTAATTTCACTTGTTGAAGGACAACTTCAACAACTTGTCACTTTCAGGACAAGGGGTAATGGGCACAAACTGAGGCACAGGAAGTTCCGTCTGAACATGAGGAGGAACTTCTTCTCTCTGAGGGTGACGGAGCACTGGAACAGGCTGCCCAGGGAGGTTGTGGAGTCTCCTTCTCTGGAGATATTCAAGACCCGACTGGACAAGGTCCTGTGCAGCCTGCTGTAGGTGACCCTGCTTCGGCGGGGGGGTTGGACTAGATGACCCACAGAGGTCCCTTCCAACCCCTACTATTCTGTGATTCTGTGATTCTGTTGCCTCGCAGTGTTTTGTTGCCCCCATCATAACTATTACAAGAAGATTATAGCTTCTGAGCATCTGGAATGTGCTCCAGTTAGCAGGAATGAATATTAGGCCTCAAATAAGTGAGCTAGGACAGATATTTTCTGTTGTTCTTTATAGTAAAGTTGAATAATTGATACAAGGGCAGAGTTGCAGCTTAGTGTTGGACTTTCATGAAAATGAAAATACTAGTCTGCTAGTATGATTTTTCTGTAATTATAGGTGTTCCATAAAATAAGAGGTGACTGGCGTGTCTGAATCTTTCTTTCAGGTCTAAAACATGCCTTCCCTACTTGAGGAAGAGTAGGAACCCCCATATCCTGAACCTCAGCCCACCTATGAATCTGAATCCCATGTGGTTCAAAAATCATTGTGGTAAGTAGCATTCAGTGCCTTTGTTGTTATTTTTTGCAAACCACGTAAATACCTGGTGAAATGTGCAGGAGTGCCAGCCCAGAATGCTAGGTCTTGTATGTTCAGCACTATATACAGACTGGCACTAACGGTTCCCCAGGGTGTTTTGTACCTAACCCGAAAGAAATGGTTTTGTGGGAAAACATAGTGCAGGTTTAGTGGCCTAATAATGTCCTTTACAGTTTCAAGAATGGTTTCAAGGTAAGAGTCTGTGCTTTTTCATGGGAGTTCTTAAGACTGCAAAATTTCTTTTGTTCCAAATAGAGATTGAAACCCGAAATCTATTTTCTTACCGATTCAGCTTCATATTTTATTTACTAGAGGTAAAGTTCAATGATGTCTTTTAAAATGGAAATTAATTTTGAGGTGGGGACTCAGTTTTGTCTTGAGGTTAATGTTGCTCGTTTTAAAACTCTGAAAAACCCTTTTGATATTGGACACTTGTCAAGTTAAACTCCTCCAGCAAGTCCCAGTTCTTTCCCCCCTAAAGTTTCCCTTCTCAAAATAGATAGATGACAAGGATTTAGAATACCCTTTTTCTTTTTTTTCCGCCTGTTTTCTGTTGAATACGAGCTTGGTTGTTAGCAGCTAGTATGCCTTAGGCCTCTTGAAAAAATTGACCACTCTTGTCAGTGTGCTTTGTATAAAAAGTACAACAATATCACCATGCAGCTAGTCTTCAGTTAGTTTTTTTTGTCAAAACATGTAGCTGTCATTTTATTTGTAATGAAAAGATGGCAGACACTTTGGATCTGCTGGGGGTGGTGGGGAGAAGGGGAAGATTTCAACTCTAGAAAGATACTGTTTTATCTGCAAAAACTTGTTTCCTTATGAGCAAATAATGTGGTTTTTCTTTCTGTCATAATTAAAGTTCTGTTGATAGAGTGTAAATTTTAATCTTTTTTATACCTCTTGTCTTAGCTTATACCATTAGTAAATATGGGATGTCCATGTGTGTATTGGGAATGGCAGAAGAATTTAGAGGAGAAGTTGCTGTCAATGCTTTATGGCCTAAAACAGGTGATTTTTTTTTTTTCTGTATTTTGTCTTCTACAGCTTGTTTATTAGACTTTGGTTATACTTCAGACTTCTTCTGGAATTGATTCAGGAGACTGAGCAGTTCTTTTGCATATTCTTTGTTCACCCTGCGTACGTGCTGGTTTTCATTCCTAGTTCTCACTAGACTGTTGCCACTTTGATCCAAACTCATCTTCAGCCAGTTTGCAACCCATTCAATCCTTCTGCCTGGCTGAAGCATCTGTGTAGTATCTGGCTTGTCTGTGCTTGTTCTCATGCACCCAGAGTTTTGATTTGGACAGAGTCACAAAAGTGTTAGCATGCTTTCATTAGTGAGTATTAAATGTCTGTGTATGTACTACTCTGCAGAATACTTTGCTAGTTAAATTACCAGGGCGTAGATGGAACTGACAGATAAATACAGATACAAATACAGAAATAATTAAAAAAAACAACCCTGTTCTAGAAGTTTTGGTGCAGTGGGCCAGCAAACAGTTGTTCGCAGAACCGTCTGCTTGCAGGTCACATTAAACTAAAGAGCTCTAGGGAAGAAAAACACCTCAATGCTCCATCATTGCATTAACTTCAATTTATTGTCTGTCGGTCAGTGGGGAGCTGGGCTGCTCTTTGAGGTTGGGTCAGCTGTTTGCCAAAGAGGCCAGTCTCTTCACCCCAAATACATCTGTGTGCAGAAATGATGCTGATGTTAAAATCAGTGAAGGCGGAGGGTAATTCTGCCCTTTAATGGTGTGGGCCCAGTTATTGTGTTATGAAACATTACAGCAGCAGAGTTTATTCTCTTAACTAGTGGAGGGAGCGAGGAAGGAAGGAAGGAAGGAAGGAAGAGGAAATAAAAATATGAATCACAGTCCTGTTCTGGAGTTAGTGCTGTCGTGGAAGATGTGTTCGTACCCAGACGCTTTTCAGTGTTTTCCTGTTAGGAGTTGTATGCATCTTTTAACTTCTAGTGTGGAAGCTTTCTGATTTCCTTTCTCGAAATTGAGGAATATGAGCAAAACTTACTTATTTCAGACAAAATCGGCTGAGTGTCCTTGCTTAAATACCCTAGGTGATACTCAGTTGAACACTAGGGTTAGTGCGTCTGACAGACCGGGTCCTTTTTTGTTGGTCTGCATGCTTGCATCCTAAATTCTCCCAGTAAATGGATGCTTTATAAGTCTGCCCACACTATGAGTTTTACCCATAGAAATATTTCGGTAAAGGATTGAGTTTTTGGATGGTAATTATATCTTTCATTATAATTATATCATCACAAAACCTGTACTGTCTATTTTGAAGAAGATAAGCTCTTCATCTTTGGTGTACTGAAGGCAACTGCACGTGTAACTTCAGGGTTTGGATTGCCTTCCTGGCAGTGAAGTGAAAGCGCACCTTTCAGTTTTTGGGGGTCTCATATATTTTAAATTTTTTTTTCCGAGAGAGGTAGAAGAAACATGTACTTGTTTCCACATACTTGCTTCTTGAGTGCTCCAGGGAAACCTCAGAAAAGTTTCAATGGAGATTTCCCAGAATCTATCTTTGTCTTTTGGAATAGAGCCATGAAACTTGGTACTTAAAGCCTTTAGCTCCCCGGACCTCATGCCCATCCCTCCTGGCTTGTCCCTAAAATGCCACTGCTAAATATGTTTTATATCTCCTCAGAATCCTGTATGTAGGAGCTATTTGGTTTTCTGTTAGCAGAGGTGATGTTTTGTCTTAGCATTTTGTGTTTTTTGGTTACTGAGTGATTAAGCAATGTAAATTGTGTCTGAGAGTTGGGGACAATAAAGGAATTAATCCAGAGTATCTCATTCAGACAGAAAGACATGGTATCAAGCTGCAGACAACATCACTAATTTGACTTGTTTTCTCACGCAAAAGGTGTTACAGGATTACCTGTGTCTTGTAAATGCACATATTTACATGCTGATAGGAACATTACATGCATCCTCCACAGCCTTCTGATTCTTCAACACCTTCTCTCTAGGATTGTGGATACACTGGAGAAAATATCCACTACTGTTGTGGAAATGAGTCAGTGGTTTTATGGGTCCCAGCATACTGTTGAAATCTAAAGAATTCTTCCTGCAGAGACCAGCTGGTTACGCTAGGTCTTTATTTTGTGATGTAGGTTTTTCCCCTACACATCTGAGTAATTTGGCCTCCTGTTTTTTGTGGCAAGGGAAAACAACCTGGGAGAATTTGTCTGCCCACTCACAAGTTTTTCAGAGGGTTGGCTAACTTCATAGGCAGAAGTGATATGAAGTCTTATGTTGCATAGATTAATACATTATTTCTGTCCAGTGTTTGCATATACTGTAGCATTCCAAATGTCAGTGTAGTACCAGTGTCCGAGATAGGGTCTGGTATTGAAGGATGTGTATGATGGTATTGATTAAACTTCTATAAAATCTGACGTTCTTACTGGAGGGGAAACCCCAGCCAAAGAAAGTAGCACCTTTCTCTGGTGCTTTAGAGTGCCACTGGGACCTTGGTAACATATTTGTACCCACTAAAATGAGTCAGAGGATAACACTGCAGAAGCTGGCACTTATTACAGATGGCACCTAATACCTGTTCCCCTCAGGAACCTGCAGAACATGAGGAGTAGAACTGCAGGAAGATTCAGTTTACACATGACAACAGCTTATTCTAATTAATGCTTTTTTAATAAAGATTTCTTTCTGTGGGATGCTGCAAAGTAATTAAAAAGTAATTAAGCTTTGAATAAAGTCAAAGGTGTGCAGACAGCTTTGTATTTGCTGAATCCACTCTTGATCATTCGGTTTAAGACTGAAACATTAGATAAGCTCTCTGAGTTTGTATAAATCGGTGATGCCTCCATAAAAACTGATGTGCCCTCAAGTATAAAGGAGGATAATAATGTGCAAATTCTCCAGTAGAAAAAATGTTATTTCGAAAGGTTTATCTGCCAAAAGTACAGAAGTTAACTGCTTTCTTGTGGTCACCAGAAAGACAGAGTTACAGACTTCCACAGTATCTAAAATACAGCTGCAAAGTTCTTTATTTAAAAATCCACTGTTATCTCATACAAATATGATTAGCTTCAGCGCTAGTATGAATGGCAGTATCTGTTCATTAATACATCTCCTGAAACAGTGAAAGTATGAAGGTAATAAGGTGCCAGGAGCTCTCCATTTGTCTAAAAGTGAGAGAGGAAGCCTGCCAAAAGGGCAAGGGGCAATCCCATCACTAAGAGTGAGTATGAATAGTGGAGGTATCCTGGGACGGCAGTGGAAGACTTTGTGTGCATTAGAGAAAAAACAGAGCACTTTATATGAAATAGGCGGAACAATATGCAGCCGGACTAGGAGGCAGTCCCTGTTTAAAACCTTTTTGCTGCAATCTGTGCATGTAGGCTTACTGTCCACAGAAGAAGAATAGCTGACACTAACAGAGAAGTGGCAGAAACGTGGGCCAGGAAAAGTGAACAGGTTAATGAACCCTCAGAATAGTGGAATGTACTCAGGCCAACAGAACCTGGTAAATTTCATCAGAGTATTTGACAGAAGTATTCTCTGAACTGTTGGTAGTTATTTAAAAAAAAATAAAAAATCTTGCAGGACAAATCACATTTCAGAGGACCAAAGAAAGGCAAATTTATTTACTATCCTTAAAAATGAGAAAAAGACGTGGGAGGCCTAGCTGTATGTACAGTATATCGATTCACCACTTTTTATTTAGGTGCGTGTTTATAGCAATTCAGTTGATTTGAAAAAAAGAAGCTAAGATTGGTCAAAGGAAAACAAAACCTGGGGGCTAATCCTCACCACAGAAGAGTAAAATAAGGGAGGTAACAAGGACATCTACCCACTCTTGCGCTTTGCTAGAAGACACTTTGACAGGGTCTCCCTGGTCAGCATTGAAGGCCGCCATGCTTTTTGCCAGTTCCTACTTTGGAAGGTGAATGGTCCAGCTCAGACAGGGGTGTCCTGCACAGTCACTATTATTTGCTCTTTGAGGGATGTTGGGATCAGTTCTGCATCGAAGCTGCTGTTACTGTATGTGGAGTGGAAACACTGAAAGGAGGACAAAAGTGATTTGAAGTCAGGTTTATCCTTCTCCCTCCAGGACCAGACAGCCCCCAGTGTAGGAGAGGATTTGCAAGTGTATCCCAAAACTGAGGGGCAGAGTACTGAGTCTTAAACAGCAGATGGGAAAAAGTAATGAAGTAGAATTGTATGAGGAGAAAATAATAACAAGGCAAATGCCAAAACCTACAACAAAACAGCCTGTCTGTGGGACAGGATGAAAGAAAAATTAAGTGGATATCTTAGCCTGGAAAAGCAAATTACAGACTTAGACTTGAACATGCCACAGTGTTAGTCGCTCCCTTGGGGGAAGCGTAAAGAAGACTAGTGGCATGGTGCAGAAGTTACTAGAATTGGTTAATAAAACAAACAGAAGCTTAGGAGACCTGTGTTTTATTCTTGGGTGTAACACAGCCTTTCTGTGGAATATGAACACGTTATTTGAGTTCATTAATTTAGGAGGGACGGATTGGTATCTCATGGGAGTTACTACAAGGCTAAAATTAAGCATCAAGATTTTCAGTGTGATAATCACCAAAGGAAATACTGATGTATCGTGCATTCACTTTGAGAAAAATAGTTGTCCTGTTAGTGTGTCATGTCCTGAATAACCTGGAGGAAATCCATGGGGGAGGGTACTGATAAAGGGATAGAGGGCTGTGAATGTCGTGAAAAGTCCTGCCCATTATTCCACTGTTTGGTTCCTTTAGTAGTTTTCTGGTTTTTACTGGTGGTTGTAGAGAATTATTTGTTGATTGGTAGTATTTCATAGCTTTGTCTTCCTACAGTTTCCTTTTGCATGAAAGGAAAACAAAGTTTGTGTACTTGCCAGAGAAATGGGAATTTCATGTTGTCAGTGTTAAAGCTTTGTTTTCTTACCCTCCACGCTTTCTAGCCATACATACAGCTGCTATGGATATGCTGGGAGGATCTGGAATAGAAAAACAGTGCAGGAAGACGGACATCCTTGCAGACGCTGCATACTGCATTTTAACAAAACCAAAAAGTTTCACTGGGAACTTCATTATTGATGAAGTTCTGCTGAAAGAAGAAGGAGTTAAAGATTTTGATGTCTATGCAATTGCACCAGGTAAATCACAGTCAGGATGGAAGGCCGTATGGAGAATATTAATATAGTTTCATTTCTGGGGGTTCTTAAATTGGCTTGTAAAAAGTTGCTTTGCCTCAGCTTTCAGAAGATGCCTTCCTGGGAAGCACATATGAGTCCACTGAGATGCTAATCAGCAAGTGCCTATCAAATTAAAAAAATACTTTAATGAAAAGAAAATATACTTGCACTGTAATGTATATATTACTATTTACCAGCTAGTGAGGTAGTTTTTTTTTTTTCTTCTTCAAATGTTTTTCATTGTAATTTTAAGAGGCTTCTGTGTCAGAATTTAAATGAACCAAACTCTAAATATGAATTTCACGCTGTGTCTTTCCTTCAAATTGTAGTTTACTTACTTACAAACCTGGCTGTAGCTTCATACAAAACAGATTCCTGTTTGTGCTGTCCAACCTTACTTGGACTTACTATAACATTTTTCCTCCCTTTCAGGTCACCCCCTGATGCCTGACTTCTTCTTGGATGTTGAAACTGACATGACAGCCATGAAACAAGAAAGATATGGTAGGGAAAGCACTGTGTGTGGAAGTTGATAATTTCTGACAATAATGAATGCCCTCTCTATCTGAAGTTGGTTTTTATTTTCTCCCAAGAGCTTGGACTCCAGTGAAGTTACGTGGCAAAAACCCTTTTCTCATTTGAAGAGTATGCTTTTTGGAAATGACTCTGTACTTGAAGCTAGGGCAAGAATGTTAGCTCCTGCAGACTTCTGTGGCATAGAATCAGTGTCTTATTTTGAGGAATCCTTTTTTAACCATCTGAATTGTGGTAGCATGAAAGCCACAGGTAAATATTGCTGGAAAAAGAAGTAGCAAACAGCACACTTTGCAGGAATCTCTCATTTGCTTTGCTAAATTTGTACAAAAGAACACAACGTGGGGCTTTCATTGCTTCTTAGATAAAACCTGTACAATTTACACAATGTAAATATCTCTTAGATGAAATGGAGAAGTCTTTTTTAGAAAAGCATCAGTTACGGAAGTTCACAGGTAAACATTGCTGGAAAAAGAAATTCAATGCCAAACAGCACATACCGCAGGGATGTCATGTGATCTCGCCTGATAAATTTAGCCAAAACCCAGTCTCTGTGGCTTCCTAGATGAGACTTGCATGACTTACAATCTCAGATGAAACGCAGAAATTGTTTCCCAGAAAAGCGTCGGTGTTGCTGTTGCAGAATTACCGTGTGTCAGGTAGGAGGGCAGCTGAGAATGCTGAACAGGTTTCACAGGAGTGCCAGAACAGGGGGAAGAGCAGGGCGGAGGAGGGAAAGTTTGCGCAGTCCCTTTCCCTTGGAAATGCCATTTGGGCGATGGCACTGGGACTGTTGTGCCGGGGTGGGAGGTGGTGTTCCCTGGGCCTCGCGGCGCAGGTTACTAAGCAGGGACTCACAGAGTAGTGCAAACTGTTTAGGACACCTGAGAGACTTTCGACAACGCTTTCAGAGGCAGTTCATCTTGGCCAGCCCTGTGAGTTGCCAGTGCTGCCCTTTGCTGGTAAATGGCCGTGTTCCCGGCAGTGGAGCAAAAGGCAGATTAAAGCCGTGCATTGATTTACAGCTTAGAAGCCCTTTCAGGAGAGTTCCTGAAAATGTCCCTGTTCTGAGCAAGATGAAGAAGACAGCAGTACCTTGAGGTGCAGGTGGTGTTCATTAAAGACGCTGATTTGCCTTTTGGGAGCGTGTGGGTTGCGTTAGAAAACCGTGCGCTGTGTGAGCATTTGTAGTGAACGGTGAACAGTCAGAATTTTGCTGTGGTTCTGTTTTCACGTTTCTTCTGATGTCTGAGAAAGTGAAACGTGTTGCAGAATTTCCTTTAGTGCTCTACCCCTGTTCAGATTCGCGGGCGCTGGGCACATCCCTTCTGGGTATCGATCCGGAAATGGGAGAGCGCTCATTCTCCCTGCTGTGGAGCTGGGATCTGTTCAAACGGAGTTCTTGACGCATGTTTCTGATGTGTATGTGGTTTTCAAGTGCTCTGCATCCGAAAGAGAAAATCAGTCTCTCTCCTGCAGGTGCTTCCCAAGAGGAGAAGAGATCAGGCGGATCCCAGGGTGAAGGACCCGGTGGAGCTCAGGCTGACATGGAACCTGCTCCCACCAAGCCGCCGAGTCCCGTTGCAGAGACGTTCCGAGTTATCCAGGGGGCAGTGAGTGTGGAGCACGTGAGGAGTACGCAGGGTGTCTTCCAGTTTGAGCTGTCTGGTAAGATCCTGGCTCGCAGAACCTTCCCGTGCTCCCGCTGCTAGCAAAAGGCGCTCGGTGTTTTCAAAGAGGAGCTCTCCCAGCTTTCCAAGCCGACCCGAACCAGCCCACCTTGTGTTCCGCCGGGCACAATGCTCGCCCTCGGGGCTGCCTTCAGCAGGCGCAGGAAGCTGCTGCTGCTCGGGCGCGTGCGGCAGTGTGGTCACTGCACTGGCCCTGCCGCGCGGGGTTTGGCTGACGCCAGACAGGGCTGCTGGCCGGGCCACGTTAAAGAGAGCTGCCCCTGGGCCCTGCTGCCCGGCCCCCACGACGTGGGGCTGCGGGGCGTCTGCCGGAGGCCGGCGCTGCCGGCACGCGGAGCGTGGGGAAAGCGGTAACTTCTCGCAGAGCACTGCCAGCACATGTGGCATCGTGGAGCTGCTCCACATGGTCATGGCAGCGGCCGCCTGACGGGGAGGAGGAGGGAGGGCACAGCGCTCCTCGCTGCCGTGGCAGCTCTTTTTGCTGTCTGCTCAGGTGACGAAGGTGGCACGTGGTATATTGACCTGAAAACCGAAGGCGGGAGCGCTGGTTTCGGAAAGCCCCCCGTGACGGCCGATGTGGTTATGAGCATGTCGAGTGCCGACTTTGTCAAAATGTTCACAGGTGAGTGACAGAGGCGTTGTGGCCGACAGGTTGACCATGAGCCAGCAGCATGCCCTGGCTGCCAAGAAGCACAGTGGTGTGCTGGGGTGCGTTAAGAAGAGCATGGCCAGCAGGACGAGGGAGGTTCTCCTCCCCCTCTACACTGCCCTGGTGAGGCCCCATCTAGAGTACTGTGTCCAGTTCTGGGCTCCCCAGTTCAAGAAAGAGGAGGAGCTACTGGAGAGAGTCCAGCAGAGGGCTACAAGGATGGTGAGGGGACTGGAACATCTCTCCTGTGAGGAAAGGCTGAGGGAGCTGGGCTTGTTCAGCCTGAAGAAGAGAAGGCTGAGAGGGGACCTTAGAAATGCCTGTAAATATCTGAAGGGTGGGTGTCAGGAGGATGGGGCCAAACTGTTTTCAGTGGTGCCCAGTGACAGGACAAGGGGCAACGGGCACAAACTGAAGCAGAGGAAGTTCCGTCTGAACATGAGGAAGAACTTCTTCACTCTGAAGGTGACGGAGCACTGGAACAGGTTACCCAGAGAAGTTGTGGAGTCTCCTTCTCTGGAGATATTCAAAACCCGCCTGGATGAAGTCTTGTGCAGCCTGCTGTAGGTGACCCTGCTTCGGCAGGGAGGTTGGACTGGATGATCTCCAGGGGTCCCTTCCAACCCCCGCCCTTCTGTGATTCTGTGACTTGCCAGAGCAGATGCAGGCACTGGTGCCCAGAGAACCTTCTGCTGGTGGGCAAATAGACAGGCTGCTCTGTCTGTGGTCCTGGGATGGAGGAGCTTTCGGCTTTTTGCATCTCAAGTGAAAGTGCAGGATAGAACTCTTGGGTTTTTCTCAACTCTTCTATTCTGTGACCCGGAAAGGCAGAAAAGCTTCTACTGCTTTTATTAACTGGGTATCGAAATTGTAGCAGCGGGTGTAGCTGCAGAAGATATCCTGCAATCTGTTGGACTTCTGTTCTGCACATCTCTGATCTGTGTTTCCTAAACACGCACTGCTTTTACAGCAGAACTGGGTAGCAATATACCTGCTAGATCATGCTGTAGTGGCATTACATGTTCCTGTGGACAGGCTGTCTCCAGTTCCTTTTCTGATGGTTCCGTTTCTCCTTTTTAGGTAAACTAAAGCCAACCCTGGCCTTCATGTCAGGAAAATTAAGGATTAAAGGTAACATGGCACTAGCAATAAAGCTCGAGAAGATGCTCACACAACTTAACTCTAAGCTGTGAGGGGAAACCCTTCTGGCAGAACAGTGGCCTTTCATATGTGACTGCAATGCTGTTTTAAAATGGTAGTCCTCATTTTGCTCTGATGCAGTATGAGAAGTATGGATAAAATGTGAGATTTTTAGAGAAGAAATAACTGATTAAGACAAGAAGGTGTTTGTGATTAAACATATTCCTTCTTAAGAATACACATATTAGGTTGCAGGTGTTTTCTTTACTTCTGCTCCTCTGGACCCATGCAGGACATGTGAAGTGAGTTTTTTCCCACATAGTTGCTTGCACACCTATCCCATAAAAAAAGTGGGGGGAGAAAATGCCACCGTGCGGATCTGTTTCTGTGATAGAAGCGCCATGCAGATTCCTGAGCTGGCTGAGAAGTGGAAGCAATATAGTCAGTTTAGCAGGGCCCTGATGACACCTGGTAAATGAACATACCTGTTTTTTGCTTTCCTGAGTTGATTACCTACATCAGTTCTCATACCTCTGTATTGCACTGAGTTGGGCTGCACAGACATAGCGAGAGATATGCAAGGGGTGTTTTTGTGCCAGGTACACACACACACACACTCCTGTGCCCCAGCTGCCCCAGGCAAGTTGCTGCCTTCCACAACACCTTCACGTAGCATTATGAGGATTAGCGTACATCACTGCAGGCAGCCACTTCCCCTTCCTTCCCTGTGGCTGGTGAGGATTGAAGCTCACTCGTCAAAGCACACATGCCCCTGCTCTGTAAGCTGGCAAGTGCACACATGGTCTGCAGCTTTGTCTGACAGCCTCTGCAAAGCCAGGTGCACCAACCTCTTACAATGCTTACTCACTGTGCCCAAAAGAACTGCCCAGGGTTTAGGGCATTTGAGTCTCTTAAGCAAGCTGAGAAGCTTGCAAGACGTAGAATTTATTTCTTAATTCACTTAACAGTCCAACAGTTAACAAGCTTTTAACGCATGTGCTCATCTAAAATTGCTTATGACCTGTATCGTGAAGGTTGCATCTTTACTGCTTCCTTGGCAGCTGAGTTCTGTCAGTAAGACAGAAAATGTCAGATTCACCTCTGTGCAGTCTCAGAGGTCTTGGCAAAAATGAAGATAGGTTCCGCTGTCACCAGGGAAGAGGGGCTGGGGTACAGAGGGAGAGGGTGGCAGTGCAGCAAGGGGCAGCTCTGTTGGGTTGTGTGACTGTTGCCAGTCCAGTACCCACACTGAGCTGCTGGAGAGTGAGCTCTGCATGGCCGAGGCTGAGCCACCAGTGCGGCTGTTGGCCCGGGGCTTCCCGTGACGTCCCCACTCTACAGCCCTGCCTGCCCCCGGCCCAGTGCTGCCGGCCCCAGGGGCCGTGCCCAGAGGTTTCAGTCCTCTCCAGGCACTGTCTGCTTCCCACCCCCATCCCGGTGTCCGGGTTGGCAGCCGTTCTGTCCCTCGCCGCTGGCTGCCAGCTCCAGAGCGGTGCCAGTCCTTGCAGCTGAAGGGGAGCAGCACCAGGATGTGGAAGCAAAGGCTTGTGTTGGGAATGGGAGGGAACGAAGACCCAGCACTGGAAACCAGAGTCCTCTGGAGGAGACCGAATGTCTGAACGGGTGGTGCAATAACGCTCGCGTGATGCTGCAGTACAATGAAGTAGTGTGCATGCTCTGCCTCTCTGCAAAGCAGAAACCCCTACAGCAAAAAACCAAACAGCGCAAATAACGCTTCAGGGCTGCTTTGGTTGTTTGACCTGGAGAAAGTGGCTGTCAGCTGTGGCTTGTGCTGGCCTGGGTTTGAGGTAGACTCTGCTGAGTGGAGAGTGCCAGAGACAGAACCTTTGGGAAGCTCCGCTGTGTGGTCTGAAGGGACAATGGTACCAGATCCCACAGCTGGGACACAGGAAAGATCTTCTCACGTTCACACGCACGGCCTGATGCACAGGCTGCCGCTGTCCCAGCGGGATGGACAGCAAACCAAGGCAGCCCTGTGTACAGGCGGGTGTGGCTGGGGAGCAGGCCACCCCAGCGGAGAGGAAAGCGGGGGCAGCCAGGTCGGGGGACATAAGCCAGCCTGAGATTAGATAGAGACCTGCGTGAAACAAAATGAGAATTTTGCTGCTGGCCTTGCTCAGTGGTGGCTGGTGGCCTTTGTGAGAACTGCACACCAGGAAACAATTCGTAGTAGTGAATCTGAATGTCTGCCCTTTGAAGATCTCTCAGGGGTGTTGAGGTTTGGACTACAGCTTTTTCCCCAAATATGAAGCTGCCTTATCTTGAAAAACTAGGTACGGAAGTAACTATCGGGAACAAATTTTGCCTGCAGCACAGCAAAGGTTTTGTTTTCTGTGCTGCGGTTCAAGCCTGTTGGCCTTGAAGATGTCTGGGCGCCTGTTTGTCGTCTTCCGTGGAGTCTGGCGGTTCCCAGCACCGTTCCGTTCTCCGTGGGTGCGGGAAATGTCGCTGCGAGCTGGGCTCTGTGCCCGCTCCGCTCCCTGGAGCCTCGGCCTGTCTCACCTCCCGCCGCCCCAGCGCCTGTGGCAGGACCGTCGGCCTTCTGCCGGGCCGGCTGTGCCCGTCCGCTCCCTCACCTCCGGCCCGCGTCCCTCTCCCGCGTCCCGGGGGCTGGGGGGCCGGCCCTGGCCGCCCACCCGCCCCGCCGAGCCCCGACCCCCCCTGCCCGGGCCGTGCTGCCCGCCCGCCGCTGCGCCCAGCAGAGCTGCCACCGGCTTCCACCGCCGGCTGCTGCCCTCCCCTTCGGCCTGCGAGCGACGTCCTGAGAGGGGCTCGGGGGTCGCGGGGAGCCGATGGCAGGGGGCAGAGGAGTCAGCGCCCGCGGCGGGGAGGGGCGGCCCCGGGAGGGAGGCGCGGCCCGGCCGTGGGAGCCAGGCGGGGCGGGGGCGCGGACCGGCCCCGGCTGAGGCAGGGCCCGGCGCGGAGCGAGGGGAGGCTGGCGGTTCCCAGCGCCGTTCCTGGAGCTGTGGGAGCGGGGCCAGAGGAGGCCCCAGCAATGATCCGAGGGCTGGAACCCCTCTGCTGGGAGGAAAGGCTGGGAGAGCTGGGGCTGCTCAGCCTGGAGGAGAGAAGGCTGCGGGGAGACCTGACGGCAGCCTTCCAGTACCTGAGTGGGGCCCACAAGAGAGCTGGAGAGGGACTTTTTACAAGGAAATATAGTCTAGGACAAGGGGCAATGGCTCCAAGCTGAAAGAGGGCAGATTCAGATTAGATGTTAGGAAGAAATTCTTCACCGTGAGGGTGGTGAGGCCCTGGCACAGGTTGCCCAGAGAAGCTGTGGCTGCCCCCTGCCTGGCAGTGTTCAAGGCCAGGCTGGGTGGAGCTCTGAGCAACCCGGTCTGGTGGAAGGTGTCCCTGCTCATGGCAGGGGGGTTGGAACTTGGTGATCTCTAGGGTCCCTTCCAACCCAAACCGTTCTGTGATTCTGTGATTCCATGAACGATGCGTGACCAAGCCAAAGTGTCCAAGGGCTGTCTGAACACCTCACAACTGAAGGTCCTTCATGCTGCTTGCTTTCCCCAGGTTGCCGTCCTGCACAGATGGAAGGTAAACCGCTTTGCTGAGAAGATCTTCTGGCACGACTCTCCTTCAGGTTCTCTCCAGCCACTCAGCCCCAGTAAGGAGGAACGCAGGGTTTGCCTGCAACAGCTCTGTGCCAGGATCGTAAGCCTCCCTCCATGTGAGGGAGCTGACGTGCCTTTTCCATATAAGAGATATTTTTTTTCTCATGATGTAAACTTACATAAGCTCATTTAACTGGAAATATATCTACTTTGTATAACAGACATTACACCAATCACAGCAAGTGTATAGTACAGGCTTCCATCTACTCTGGAGAACGTGGATGCATCTTCAATGCCTTCAGCAGTACAACAGCCCCTCCAGGGGTGGTACCCGTTCTTTTCCGCAAGCCCCACCAGCCCCTCCAAAGCAGTGCTGGCACAGACAGGTCAGAGGCAGGCAATGAAGAGACAAACTGACCGGCACAGCTCTTGATAGTTCAGTCTCGGGGCTTTTAACTGAATTATAGAAGATTGCACGTATTTTTTAGAACTGGAATTTGCAAAAAAGGAATAAATTTCTTCCATCGGTGTTTTAGGCAGCCAGGCAGCTACCTCTGGAGCATCTTCTGTGGAACAGCTATTTCGATAGCCAGCACTATTTGGTGCTGTCACCTAACACACAGAGTCTGTTTAACACAACAGGATTGCATTTTCAGCTCATAATGACTAAAATGTTAAAGAATTGTACTGCATATTGTAAAGTTTAATGTCTGTTACCAAAAGGGGAAAAAACAAGGCAGTTTCATGAGTAAGTTACAGTAAATTATCTGCTAGCACATTTAATTTATTACCAAAGTGTTTATCATGATTCATTTTAGTATTTATTATTTCTTTTTCTCAGTTATGTAAGTACAGGCAGGAGCCTAGTTACCATATCAAGCATTTGCATTTTTTCCTTGTGTCTTACCTTAGAAAAATTCCTAAAACAAAGACCTTATTTAATCACAATTGCATTCATTTCAAAAAGAGTGTTTGAAATCTTGCTGTACTGATGACTCAAATATCTGATCTCTATTCCTTTGCTTGTGGCCCTTTTTTTTTTCACTTCTTGCACTGGCATTGGTCAAGTGTGTGTGCTCAAAGATAATCCTATCTCTCTCTTTTGCCTATAGACCATACTCCAACATTTCCTGGAAAAGTTATGGGTATTTGAATATCCTTGACTGACCCAAGCGTTCTTTCAGAATAGAGGAGGAAGGGAAAATGTCAGCTTAAGTATGTTTTAAGTTCTCTTATATGAGGAGCATCCTTTACACTCGCTGATTAGATTTAATCCAATGTATATTAGTATCAGCTCTTGTCTTACAGTTTAGCTGTTCTTTTGGAAACATTAATTGTGAGTATGGTGTTAGGAATACTTCATGCAATTAGATTTGCTAGAAAACATAATGACTCTTTGTTTCTTTGGAGCACAGGGAAGAGCACTGTATTATGCATTTTTATCTCTAATACAACAAAGCACTTCTGCTATGCAGATGATAAATAAAATAGACCAGATCCATGGGAAGACAGTGGTAATATATATCTCCACTAACACTTCTGGTTAAACTGGTTTACTGAAATTGAATTTTATCAGGTGTCTCAAATAAGATCACCCACCCTTCCTCAACGAAAATCTGGATTAGTTGTTTCTTCATCTAAAGTAGCTTCAGTTTTGGCTTTTCAAAATAAATGTTTCTGTGTGGAAAAAAAGTTTGAATATTTTGCATACAGCTACAAGTTCTCTCCAGCCCCTAAATTAACTTAGGTCTGGTTAAGCATGTCAAAGCGTAGCCAGCCTAGTGCCAGCTGATGTCATCAGTTCCTCCTTACTATCTGTGATCACCGTTGCTCTGTGTAAGCATCCACAACTCAACAGTTCAATGCTCTCACAAAGGGGAGTAAGCTGCTTCACACATAGGCAAACACAGACTTTGGCAGCCCGTAGTGGTGCATCATGTTGAGTAGAGGCAAAAATATGGAGAGGCTTAGAGAAGAAGGCACAAAGCACTGCTGTCAGGTCCTCTTGTTGTGTTACTCTGGGCATTATGAGGGCCTCTCTGTCATGGAAAGTGTATTTATGGGCTCAGAGAGACCTGTGGTGTTCTGAAGATCCTCCAGGAGAACATGATCTGGGGTGCTCTGATCTACACAGAGCAAATTTAACAGAAGACTGGGGCACTTCCTGGAGATAGGGTCGATATTCTCAAGTGCCAGGGCTGCACTCTGTGATTTTGTTAGCTAAATTGCCCCCTCCTCTGTGTTTAAGGTCAACAGGCAAATTACAAACAATAAACACTCTCCATTGCCAGTGGAAGCAGTTCTGGCCCCCTCCCACATTTTCTTCTCTGTCCTGCCTGTGCCTGTGGCAGAGCTGTGCTGGTATAGAACTGTGTGGTCATGCTATGAACAAGAATGGGATATCCAACCAGAAAAATTATCTCCCTTCTATTCAGAGTTAAGCCATATGAATTCTACAACTTTGTTCACAGTAAAAAAAAACAAAAACAAACAAAAAAACGCACCAAACTCTAAACAAAACCAAAACAGTAGAAAAACACCGTTAAATTTTGTCTCATAACAGTAGGAAATAAACAATTGAAGATGAAGATGTAAAGCTGGTCATACATGGATCCTGGTGCAGAACAGAAAGCCTACTGTGAGTTCACACACCTTTAACACTGACACTGCCAGTTTATTTTGAGATATTCCTTGAATGTGTGATTCAGATTTATCTGAAGTCAGCAAAGAAGTCCCTACTTTTTCTTAGTCGTGTAAGATTTGACTCTGATGAAGAAATGAAACTGTTTGGGCGAAACGTTTCACTCTGTAGGATTTGCTGTGTCCTTCTAGAAGAACATTCCTACCACCTACTGTCCTTCAGTGTCTCCTTCACAGTTCAGCTGCGCATGTTTGTCCTGAGACCTCTAACCTACAGCACTGCCCATGTTGCCTCTGTTACACTGGAGTGATTAGTATCAAGGTCAGTTATTTTTATCTCAGAAACAGTTGCCTTAATTGCAGGTGTCCTCCGATTATTGTCGTGCAAACAAAAACGTGGAATAACAAATATCCTGAGCTAGGATAAGTACAGCTAAAATACAGAATTCTGTCAGAATTAATTGTCTAGTTAAGGACCGCATTTTCCATCACTGCAAGATACTGCACTCTGAATTTCAAACAATTTTTAAATCCTTAAAAAAGGACTGCAATAATTTTGTTGCACTGGAAACATCTTTCTACACACTTCATACTCTAAAGTCTGAGTCTGTCAAAAGAAATTGATGATCAAGAGAAATGAAGTTTCATAGTGATATATGAAAGGTTCAGAAACTGACAGAAGACTGAAGAGCTGTCAAATGGGAATTGCAGGGAACCTCATTACAGCTGTTGCTATGATTCCAGCAGTTTCTCCTTAATGGTGATTCTATGATAACAAAGAATATATGCTATGGTATGGTATGTCGTGGTGTGCTGTGGTACAGTATGATACGTACAGACCATCATGCGCGCAAGTAAAATGCACAAGCCTGACCTGACGTGAAATAGTTTCCCTCACCAAGTAAGACTGTGTGTTAGTAATACACCCTTCCAAAGAATTTTCTCTCTTCTCTAGGGAATTTTGAAATCAGCGTCTCTTTAAAGCCTGCTGCTTCGATCTTCCTGTTTAGAGCAGGACTGCAGTGTTTAGAGGCAAGACCCTTTTTCTTATGTTCCTACATCTAATTTGACCATGCTGTGCAAGTCAAGATAGTTACATGGATTTACAAAACCTTTGAGTCTCAGCGCTGGGCTAGAGAAATAAAGCACGTGGACTAAGAGATTCACACTAATAATTTTTTTTTTTCAATGTCAGAGATCCTCTCCATGTTTTAGAGTACTCCACGATGGGACAGCAAGACGCTTCTGTTCTCAGTGACTTAGGCAGGAAAACGAGGAGGAGGAGGGAACGATACAGAATTTGCCCACGTGGCGGTGCGTGTGAGTAGCAAGGATGAGGCGCTCGCTGGAGTATTTCGGGGAGCAAGGCACTCGCAGATAAACCCCGTTGAAATCTGTGGAGGTTTTTCTACTGGCTTCACCCAGCATTTGGTGGAAATATACACCATATGGTATTTCTCTGTATGTATTCTAAACAGCACAGACGTAATAACTTCGTGCTCAAAAAGCAGTCACTTCAAGCACTAAGTCAGACTAAAAGGATTTTTACCTACGACAGGAATATGAAAGATCACTTGGATAAAATAATAAAAGCAATTCAAAAAAAGAGGACAGCACAAAAGGAACAGAGGGCACAGCCTGATTTCATTAGGAGCTAGCTTAGGGATGCCGACCCGTGACAGACAGAAAGATACCCCCAAGACCATACTTTCACATGTGCACCGCTGCAAAAACAGCTAGTATAATGAGAACAATGCAGTGGCAGAGAATTAATCTCCAGAAGATATCCTTCTTGATTACTTAAGGAAAACAGAAAGTGGATCTTGCAAATAGCTCACGAGGCATGAAAATCTAAAAAATCTGTCACAGGCAGAGAAAGCCACTCTGGAGCAACAGTGTACTGCAAAAAGATTAGTTGTTAAAACCCATCACAGAAAGAAGTGAAAGATGGCTGAAACAACTTGAAAATTAGGTAAGGTCTGTCAGTTTTAAAGCTGCTGGAGGCTGTTTGTGCTGTTTTTCTTCTGAGCCTGAGAACACTGCTTAAATTAAGAAGAAATAAATGAACTTTTTTATGTGGGAGAACACTACAAGGTCGTCTTGAGCTATCTCATGGACAGAGCATATTTCTAATCCCTTGATGTTTTACCTGACCTTGGAGATAAGAGAAGAATCTCAAAAGGAGCTAGCAGTATAGAACTGTTTTTCAATTATGAGAAAATTTTAATCCTTCTTGACTTGAACCGTTACAAATCAGGTCAGGAGGCTTAGCTAAAATATTACAACAATTCCAAGGGGAGGACATCAAAGTCTCTTCCTTGTTTCTTACTAATCAGTAGATAATGGAAAGCCTTCCATTATTTCAAAATTAGTGGGAGAGTTAATTATTATTAGCTTGAAGCCAGGCGATGGGTGCTACATTCAATGGTATGACTTTGATAGTGAAGCAGTGATGAATACAGAAGATGGATATTCTTTTTGGCTACATCTTGTTACATTCATTCAGCACCTATTAGACATTGGTTTGAAGACACGTGGAAGTTTTAAGCAAGATATACTGATAAGTGTTTTGGTTTTGCCTCATTTTAATAGACTAAAAACATGAAGCTTGTAGGGAAAGAATAATACAAAACTATTTATTTCATTTTAAAAGTTTTAAATAAAGATTTTCTATTTTGACAGAGTAAATAAGGAAAGTCCAAGTTGTACAAAGAAGACTGAAGACTACATCCATGGTGTCTAATCCTGCATGCACTTAAGTACATCTTTGCTTCCAGTGTTTTCAAACATCTCGCAGACACTGGAAGGATTCATAAAGTTAAGCATTTATCTTTTGAATAATGAGTAAAGAAACACTTTACAAATATAACAAAACTGCTTGGTTCTTAGGAACTGTACTGGGATAAACCTCTATCAGACTTAAAACTTAGAAACTTGACAACTATATCTCCTACAGGTTTTATGAATTCACATGTATGATATTCTTCGGTTACATTTTGAAAAAGCATTAACAGTTGCCATTTCCTATGCAATTCTACTAGGCTACTGTGTAACAGTATTGCAGTTCCATCAGGCAAATGGATTGTAAAAATGTGCTGCATAGCAGAATGGTTTTGATTTAAATGTACAGCAAGAAATTTCTGTGAAATGAGAACTGCATTAACAAAGCTGGCACTTGGCCACAATCGACTTTGTTCTGGTTGCTGCAACCTTTATCACACGCAAGGCCGTTTACTCGTGAAAACAGGCGGAGTACAACTTGTCCCACTGCTGACCTCAGGAGCATCTGGTAGAGGCACAAAATAGACAGCCTGATCTCAGGTTCTCGCTGCAGATCTTGTCTGTCATTCATACATGTTGTAAAAAGGTGAATCTCACAAGTGTAGTGCTGCAGCAGATTGTTCTGATACTTGGACAAAGAGTTCCAGTTTCTTACTTTACCTCATCTGTTCCTTGGCTTTCATACAAAAGTTTAGCTGCCAGCTCAGCCAAAGAGAAAATCCAAGTGAGGGAGTGAAAGCATGAGGGAAGGCTACTTTCTTTCTTCAAAACATTCCACTAACATTTTCAAACTAGAGTCTATTTAAAAAAACCCACTCCTTTGTTGACATCTTTGAACGAATTGTCAGTGTAATGCTATCAAAGTTGCTGCATCCTTGGCCTTCAAGCAGGTGTGCAGGCAGGAGGGTACAATGCTTTCCTCCTTCATTCCTGGGCAAAAGGATTAAGACTATCTGACCTCTGTGTGAAAATTTTGAGAGGCAAGTTATAATGGACTCTTGTGATGCATCCTAATCACATGCAGCAAATAAGTATTTGATTCATTAAAGGTTCTGTGTGTGGTTTTCTCTTTGGTAACTCCAAAATCAAAGCTTCTCAATTCTTAGGAATTGACAACAACGAAATTTCAACAGTGCACACTTCACAGCAGTAGAGAAGATAGGTATCAGAGTACTGAATTAATTAGGCATTATACGGGGCTAATATAGCCAAAGTATGACTAACAACTACAATTAAAACATGTATTATGAAGTATAAAGGTTTCAAAAGGAAGACATTGTGATTCATTTACTTACAATAAGACAAAGTCATGTTAAAAGCTAGAACCAAAGAGAAACTTCATATGTGACCCACTGTTTATTTTGCTCACAGGTGGTTTGTTTCTGCAGTGATGCTGTGGCAAGTTACAAGCTATTAAGCAGGGATACTGAAAGCAAAATCCTGTCTGTGCGGGATTTCCAGCATCAAAAACAGAGATACCTGCCTAATTGCTGTCTTAAAGCTTTAGCTTTACTCCTGAAGAAAACTAATTCAGATTTTACAGTTAGCAGACAGTTTCAGTCATGGGCTAGAAAAGAGGAGTAATGCAAATAATCTGTAAAATGTCATGCACGAGAAATATTGCTGGATTTACCAATTGCTTTTAAAACTATCTAACTTTCAATAATGCCGCTATTTATGGTGTTTTCTGTCTGTATTCAGTATTTGTCTCACTAATATCATACATTACACTGTTTCTGGAATTTGACTGAGAATTACATTCTGGTTTCACGCACTATAGCCCTGAAATGGAGCTATAGGTAATATTACATGAAGAGTCAGATATTAAGCTAATGTTTCAGCTAAGAGCTGAGCTATGGCACAGAAACTTGCAGCTCAGCCGCAGCTAGCCCTTCTGTCAGCAGACATCTTTGGCCCCAGTGGAGAAGATGAAAATGTAGTATCTTTGACACCTATTACAGAATGCACCATTTCTTCTTAATTTTGGACTTCTATAGGGTTTATTCAACCTTGATAAACACAGTAGTGGAAACATGTGGACAAATTAGTGTATTTGCGCTTGGCTAAAGGGTGAGGGTGAGAAAAGGTCATTCAGAGGTTACTGGGTTTTCAGTGCAGGAACAGGTTAATAAATGCTGAGTGTTTTGTAGTGAGGGAGGGACTTCGAAAGAGAGTGCAGCAAAGACACTTTGCAGGCTGTTACTCTTTTGGCAATAACTACCGTGAATTATGTTCCTAAAAGGCAAAGGAAAAAATTTTTAAAAAGAGGCAACTAACAAACCGAAAAATGTGCAATGCTGTTGTCTGCCAGGACACTGCCCTTCTGGGAACAAAAATATTGATGGTCCTAGGAGAGATTTATTGCCACACAGACCATGCATTGAATCAAAGCATTACTCTGTCACATTTTTTTTTAAAAAACACAGATAATCTCATTGCTGTGTTTCAGAAAAGGAGGGAGCCCCTGAAGAGGCCCTTTAAGAGGCCTCTGGACAGAAGAACTGCTTTTCCAGTCTCTCTGAGTACACCTGTCATTGGGGTCACCATCCATGACTGACTGGGTGTCTCCTCTGTGGCAGATTTGTTACTGCAGGTGTTCACAAAAGACAACAATGGGGTTGAGGGATTTCTCATAATCAGTCCATTTCATCTGATTTCAAACCACAGGCTTTCTGAACTCAGACAGGTGCACTCCCATCAACCTTGCTCTCAGCACACGAAGAACCCTCTCCCTTTGTTGCCACATTGGCATGGCTTTGTGGCTGGAGACATGGGCACCTCCCCATATTCAGATGGCAGCAGAGTCTAAGATCTCTGCCGTGCAAACCCTAACTGAGAAAACAAGAAAGGCAATGAATTGCCTTATGGGGCAAGACAGAGCAAAGAATAGGCACTACTATCAGGGGTGTACAAGGGGGTTGTTTACACCAAAATACCAAAAAAGGTCATGAGAGTTTATGTAAAGACTAACTACGCACATTCTGCTGAGGGTAAAGGCAGCCGTCGCCTGAAAGATGACACTTCCAAGAGCTGTGCTAAGTTACCTGAAATCGAACACTGATGATTTATTTTAAAAATCTTCCTTGTGATCACTTCTCTCTGACAGAAAAGAACTTCAATAATCTCAACGTTCAAATGTATTCAAATATTTGCTAACAACCTGTAAATTCTGCTTCCTAATCCTGGATGGTTGAGAAGGTTCCCATTCCAAGTTACCTGCCCCACCCCTCCTGCAAAGGCATCAGGGACTTTCGTTTCGCTGCTTGCACAGCAGCTGCAGAACACACCCAGCTTTCTTTCCATGGGCTGGGTGCCGCACTGCAGCAGTTGCATATCAGCTGACACAACTTCCTTCCAATGCGGATGCAAATGACTGCCCGCAATGTTCCAGCTGAACCTCAGCTCTCTTATTTGGGCGCTGCCCACAGCCCCTGTTTCATTTCACTTTCTGAATCTCACAGGGACTTTCGGCCCTTATACAGCTTGGAATGCAAATTAAAGTCATAGTGAATCTTCTGTTCAGGCAGACAACCTGCAGGCTGAACTGTTCTGTCACCTACTTCCCCCTCGTTCTGGAGAGACACGGATTTGATGGATGGACCACTTGGTGGATAAGGAATTGGCCGGATGGTCGCACTCAAAGAGCTGCGGTCCACTGCTCCATGTCCAAGTGGAGATCAGTGACCAGTGGCATTCCTCAGGGGACAGTACTGGGACCAGTGCCATTTAATATCTTTGTTGGTGACACAGACAGTGCGATTGAGTGCACTGTCAGCAAGTTTTCTGGCAACACCAAGCTGTGTGGTGGTGTGGTCAACACGCTGGAGGGACATGATGCCATCCAGAGGCACCTGGACGGGCTTGAGAGGTGGGCCTGTGCAAACTTCATGAAGTTTAACACGGCCAGGCGTAAGGTCTTGCACACGGGTCAGGGCAATCCCAAGCACAAATACCTGCTGGGTGGAGAATGGATTGAGAGCAGCCCTGAGGAGAAGGACTTGGGGCTGCTGGTTGACAAGAAGCTCAACACGACCCGGCAATGTGTGACCACGTGGCCCTTTCTTGCTGGCCATGGCCAAACTGCAACAACAGCCCAGAAGGCCAACCATGCCCTGGGCTGCACCAAAAGCAGCGTGGCCAGCAGGTCGAGGGAGGGGATTCTGCCCCTCTGCTCTGCTCTGCTCTGGTGAGACCTCACCTGGAGTCCTGTGTCCAGTGCTGGAGCCCTCAGCACAGGACAGACCTGGAGCTGTTGGAGCGGGTCCAGAGGAGGCCACTGCAATGGTCCGAGGGCTGGAACACCTCTGCTGTGAGGAAATGCTGAGAGAGTTGGGGCTGTTCAGCCTGGAGAAGAGAAGGCTGAGGGGAGACCTTAGAGCAGCCTTCCAATACCTGAAGGGGGCCTACAGGAGAGATGGGGAAAATATTTTCAGCAGGGCTTGTTGCGAAAGGACAAGGAGTAACCGCTTTAAACTGGAGGAGGGTAGATTTAGACTAGATAGAAGGGAGAAATTTTTTTGTGATGAGGGTGCTGAAACACTGGCACAGATTGCCCCAAGAGGTGGTTGATGCCTCATCCCTGGAAACATTCCAGGCCAGGTTGGATGGGGCTCTGAGCAACCTGGTCGAGTTGCAGATATCCCTGCTCACTGCAGGGGGGTTGGGCTAGATGACCTCTAAAGGTCCCTTCCAACTCACAGCATTCTATGATTCTATGAAAGAGGGTAGATTTAGGTTAGACATAAGGAAGAAATTCTTTACAGTGAGGGTGGTGAGGCCCTGGCACGGGTTGCCCAGAGAAGCTGTGGCTGCCACCTCCCTGGCAGTGTTCAAGGCCAGGTTGGACGGGGCTTTGAGCAACCTGGACTGGTGGAAGGTGTTTCTGCCCATGGCAGAGTGGTTGGAACTGGGTGATCTATAAGGTCTCTTCCAAACCAAATCATTCTATGGTTCTACAATGCTATGTTTCTTAAAGGACAGACACAGCTCTTCAAAAACAGCCTCTGCAGTTAACTGGGGAAATGCCATACAAGAATCATCTCAGTGCAGGGCATCTCTGCAAACCACGAAATATAGTCTCGTACATTGAAGCAATAGACAGTGACAAGTATAGCACCGTTCAGCAACTTCGCAATCTGGCTTCTCCTGCCTGTCTCTGTCTATGTGCCAGTCACTTGAGTTAATACCCAGTGAAAACAGACATGTAAGGATTATGCTTCAGTCTGTGACTGAACAAGTTGCCATAGGTATGAAGTGTGCTGGAAGTTTCCCATCTAGCTCTTAAATCCTTGAGCAGCAGATGGAAGACCAATCCTTTACAATTTATGACTAGGTACTGAGTCACTCTCTACACACAAATGTTCATAACTCAGAGCAGCCCTAAGTCAGTCATCAATGAATGAGAACACTTATTGCTAGAGGCTTAGCTTATATAGTAACCCAGTCTTTATCATTTTGACCTTCCTCATGTCTCTTTGTACCTCTGCAGATTTACACTGATAATACCAAACTTGCTGTACAAAGAGCAAAATGCAGGTTCTTTCTTCCGTTTCCTTCAGGACACTGATGCAAAGGCTTTCATTCTGCATGTCTTCATTCAGCTGATGCATTTTTCAAAGCCTCATCACTCCAGCATACAACAGCAGGGATCAGGTAACAGTTACATTAATGGAGTTTTGGTGTCATTTATACTGCTTCAAATGGAACACTGCAAAAGGAAAGCTTCTCTTTGCTAGCTACCAAACCATTCAGCCCTGTTCAGATCCAGTCCTGGAAGCTGTTGAGAATCCCTCATTGAAAGTGAAACTCAGACTTTGGCAAGACAAAGTCCACTACAAACTTCAATAACCTGTCAAACTCAGTGAGCAAAAAAGTAAACCACCTTGGTGCTGTGTGTGCTATACATATATATGTATACATGCAAGTTAATCTTAGTCTTCCAAATCATGAGAATGAGAATAAAAATAAAGGCACAAGTAAAGACTGCAGGATCAGTAAACTAGTCAATCTTCAACATAATTATCTTTTTTTTTTCAAAAGGTGGCACTCCTTTGTAGTACTCCTGTAGATTCTGAATATCAGACCTTGCTAATTTCGATGCATCAACAAATGTTTTCTTCCTACTCACTCTGTAAAAATAAAGGGGAATATTCCATGCTGAAAAGTTATCCCAAGTAGTCCTATTGTTGTGTAAATCAATCAGTGACTCCATTAGTAACTCCATTCAACAAAGTACAGGTCAGTATAGAATTTATCCTCACATTTGTCACTGAAATAACTTGCCTAATTTCATTGTGAGCATGCAAAGCTGAAGCAAATAAAGCTAATCTTCTTAGCATGGTAAGGCATTTGGCAGAGAAATGCAAGCAGTGGCTGTACCAGTTCCATTTTTTCCTAGAAGAGAGTGAGAACAAGCAACTGCAAAGGAAAACACCCCCCTCCACACACACACAGACACACACTGCTGTGTGTGAAGTGCCCACAGCCATCAGAGGACTGTGCAGCAGCCCTGCAGAAGCTGAACAACGGCTCACCAGAAGTGAGGGTTTCCAGAATAAGAGATGCATCCTGTTAATAGCAGACAAACTTCTCCAAAATGACAGGCAAAACACTGCTTGGTACGCCAAATGTTTCTTACTGCTAGACATCCACATAACTGTCACCTCTTCCAACCACAGTTCCAGAGAAAACTAAGGCTGGGAACACTACCACGAGGCGAGGCCAACAGCTTCAGCCTCCTGATCCGTCCAATTGCCTGAGAGGTCAGCTTACAGAACAGTTCTTTTATAGATCAAAGGGAAAAGAACGGAAATGTGCCAGCAATCAGAACGACTGTCTTCTGAGTTATGTGGTATTCTAATAAACAGGTCAAAGAAAAATTCTGAGAATAGGTTCTAAACTGACTGCAATGGTTATCTGAACATTATTAAAAAAAAAAGAACAAAAAACCCCAACAAAAATCCCCAAAATAAAGCTTTCCAAAGTAAGAGTATAAGCCAAGCAGGTTGAAAGAAAATCTGGCTAGAAATTCAACAGAAGAGAAATTCCAGGGAAACTAAGAAACCTTGTTTCTTAGAATAAACATAAAGGCTGCACTAGCACACTGAAATAATATCAAGTACTAGGATGACTGTGTCAAATATAAACCAAAATAATTTATTTTCTGAACAGGAAGTCAGCTAATAATAAATCACAATGAAACAGAGCAAAAGAAGAAAGTTGTGATGCTAATGCTTGGAGCCATGACTTCAGTCTATGAATATCCTTTATGGAGAAATACTTACTGGAGCACGAGAAACAAATTTGAAAGACAAGTATTGTCAGATGCACAGGATCAGAACTGAGCAGGACAACTTTACATAAGTATTAGTAATTAACCTCACTAAAATAAACCGAAAATGTTATACATAAAGATGTTCTAATACTGATGCTTTGAAATACTACCGTGGTGTTTCTGCGCATGCTTGGGTTGATAAAAATCAGTCTGCAAACACAGGTAATAAAATGGGTGTTAAAACTAATTGAAAACAAAGGAAAAAAAATGAAGCAAAAAAAAAATACAAGAAATCCCAAACCCCCGGAGAAGCTGGTAAAAGAGCTTTCTTTGCTACCTGGCTGACACTACAGGACTGTAAAATATTACTCCTCATTAAGCCAAAGGGAGCCTGTATCCACTGGCTGCAGTGGCTATTTTTGTAACAAAAAGCTGCCTCAGGCTATGCAATGATGTCAGTCAGAGACTGTGCAGGCACAGACGTCTGCCCACGGGGATCGAGCTGTGAGCTGGGACTTGACGGGTACGGCCTGTGACAGCACCTGGCAGCACCCCTGATCGGCCATTCACCACCTCGCTGTCAGGGCACTACACTCCTGAACTCTCAGCCAGTATCACCTTCCAGGCTCTAACCTGGGACCTCTCAGACTTCAGGTTTTTGTACATCCTCCCCAGGCTACCCGTTAGTTGTTCACAAAATCTTGAGATTTGGATTCTGACGTTCAGCTGTCTGTCCACTGAGTTTGGCTGTGTCCAAGCTCTTCCAGTTCCCACTGCTGGTGGAAACATGCTATTTCCAAGAACTGCAGAAAACTGAAACCCTCAGGTTCACACATAAACCCTTCCAAACACCTCAGGCCCGCACGGGCAAACAAGCTGATGCTCAGTGCTTCTAGACACATAGTTACTTTAATTTCAAGAAGGAAAGCCAAAACCATTAGAATCCCCCCAAACTTCTGTTTAGTGCAGGATCCTTCCTTCCAGCTCACTGGAAGCTGAATTCCTTTCTTCTAAGCAGCAGAATTCCCTTCTCTCCACCCAGCCAGAGATGCTAAAAATTGTCAAAGCAAGCAAATAGTTTGGCTCCTTCCTTTTCACAACCCTGCATTTCCCTTTTCCTCAGGTGATTGATACAGGATGCTTACAGACCTCTTCTGCAGTTTTCTGCAAGGAAACAAGTTTTCTTCAGAAGCAGTTAACTTGTTTTCTTCCAGCTCGTATGTTGTGATAGACAACAGGAGTCAGCAGGTCTTTACTACTAGTCTCACGCCAACAGATAAGTGGAGTCTTACTATAAAACCGCAGTGAGCAGGCAAAGCAGCTGAAATCGGACCAGCAATCTGACAGCTACCCCTGGAGTCCCTCAACAGAGTCAGAAACCATATGGCCTGCAGACAGACTCCCAGATCCACCTTAGGCCCCTTCCTGAATTGCTGACCTGTGGCTGGACAGGAAGCTGCCCTTGAACAAACACAAATGCCCTTGAATCTGTACTCCGTCCTCTGCTTTATTATGTCTAGAACTGCAGCTAAAAAGTAACTGGTACTGTATAAACTGTGCTGTGGCTCTCCTTGTAACAGCAATGCAAACCTCTGCTGATGAAGCTGAGAGGAAGCCTTCTCTCCTGCTTGCAAGCAAGACATGTCAGCGATAATCCTTTTGTTAGTTACAGTTAGCTAGTCTCGTACACTGGCAAAAGGATTTATTATTTGCCGGTATAGCTATGCTTAACTGAACTGTATTCAGCTATGGGCGTAAGCAAGCTTCCCAGGCTCCTTCTTTATCTACATTGTTCATGTCAGCAAAACCTTTTCAGTGCTGATCACACCCAAGTAACAGGCAGTCTCATTATGGGGCTATTTCTATTTCAACTACATTTCCATGTTGAAGCAGTGGTGAGGATTGTGTGTTGTATTCAGTTTGTGGATTCTGCATACTTTAGCATACATATGTATCATACAGGAAACCAAGGAAAAAAGGTAAACGCAGTAGCTAGCCTATAGTCCTAATTGTTAAATAAGTTAATAGATAGAGAACACTAATTGTAACAGCAATCTAAATGCAGATGGCTAGAAAAGTGTGTGACTAAGCCAAATGTCCAAGTGTAATTTCTTATTTCTGTTTGATATCTCACTGATGCAGATCTTAAGAGTTTGTTTTTAAGGAAGCCAACAAGCCCATAGCAGAGCAAAACAAAAAAACTGTAATGAAGCCATTACTTTCTTCAAAGTCAAGCTTTTTAATAAGTCTGTAATAAATTACCAGTAAGTACCACTACCATAAAAGCTAAGCTGACAAAAACCCCAAAATCTCACTAGATAACATATTAACTAAGGTGTAGCCTCCCCGTTTTACATTCACATACACAGGCACACAAAGAACTGAAGGGCCAATGTAAACGTGAAGATTAATTACAAAGACTCCTTTTGGTACATTCTTCTTTCATTTGATATGCTGAAGCTAACTCCAGACAGGGGCAGATCGCCTGTGCCAAGCACAAAACTTGGTGTTTCCGTTTCCCGATGCCTTTAAAAATGAGGCACGCTTACTTCTACCGAAAATGATTCTTCACAACTTTGGATCGTGCAGACTCTTAATTACTGTAACTTATTTTAATGCAGTCTGAAGCATGAGATTACAGGTGGCTGTATCTGCAGAACAAATTACACATTCTTTAAACACCTTGCAATGAATCCTAGTGTGGCTCTCGTAATTTTCTTCAGAAAGCTCAATTTAGCTGTTGGTTTCCTAAGTATGGATGTTGACAACAGGACGGGCAAGGAGTGAAACAGAAGCAGCATTCAGAACAGGTGAAAAACAGCACAGAAAAAGGGGCCAGATTTCAGCATTTGTCATGCTGTAAGCAATGGGGAGAAGTAGAGTTGTGACAAACCATGCACTTCTTGATTAAGGGTATATCAGAAAAGCCATTTCAAAGCAAGTACAAATGGGTAACTCCATTTCTGTGAAACTAAGCAAAGCTGGCACGCGAGACAGTGTATGAGGTGGAGAGGACACTGTCAGGTTTCAGCTCCAGCTCAGCTGTGTGACCTTGGGCAATGGTTTCTATGCATGTATGTCTACCTTATTTTATCTATCTATATTGTAAACTCTTCATGGCAGACCTCGTTCCCCACTGGTTTTAGGAAAGGCATCTGTGAAAATGGGCCATATTTCTAGCAAAGGGTATGAAGATTCTAAAGGAGTTATGATCATCTACCACACCAGCTTTAATATGTCCAGGAGGACGTAAATCTTGGAATAGAGTGAATGTTCAGCATTAAAGGTTGAGAACTAGTGTCTCTTTGGAAAAAGGAAGTTTAAACAAAAAATAAAGATACCACATATTAAAACCCTGAGTTTTCCAAAGCTTTAAAATAGGGCTTGCAACTTCAAATAACATGTACAGCCAAGGAAACCTACTTAATAATAACAGGCAGCAGGGCTGCCACTGCTGTGTTGTGCCTGCTGCTCCATACAACTGACTATAGAAATAAGCCACAGCAGGGTATGCATTAGGCAGTTCTTGGTGCCCACACCCAGGGAGCAAGTTAGTGGATGAATCTGTCTCCAACCACCTGAGAAATACTTCAGGAGCCTAAAAGTGTGCACCCTCCTGTGTTTTGCTGTAACCAGGATAAGGGTCTTCCATTTCACAATTTACTTTCTGCAACTTTTATCTTGTAGTTCTGATATCTAGGAAGAAGGGAGTGTCGTGGAGTATATCTGTCCATGGTTTACTGTTTTACAGGGCTTTAAAGATGGAATACCTTTCATGTGAGTAGGTGAAGTACAGACCCTTAGAAAATTAATACGTCGCATGCTTAGGTTGTATTTTAACATGCTGAGGTTTAGTAAGGCTCCTCCCTCAGTTGCAGTGATACCCTCAACAACTTCTTCCCCTAAATGGTACTACGTTTAAAACTTGTGCTCTAAAGCCCACCTTAGGCTTTGAACTTTCAGAGAGATCTGCCAAACAAATAAAACCTCAGTTTCTCTCTACTCTCATTATCTCTTTGTCCATGAGATACAGACAATCAGCTTTATATTGAAAGGAAAGGAAGATAGATGGCTGAAGGGCAGTTAAGAAGCAGAAGTCCCCTCCCTTCCATCCTTCAACCAATATGACTTTTATAGGGATAAGAATGTCTGACCATGCCTTTGATGTCATGCTCGAGGATCAATGCAGAGAATCACTAGCAAAAGCAGCATCACATTTGTATGTCCTATCACATTTCATACAGACACCTGAGCTTCAAAAGTTTTTTATTCACAGCGTTCTTACAACCTCTGTAAAAGAACTCCAAAACTGTATGAGCATCGGAAACACCCTGAACCACCTCTTTGTACACACCTCTGTCTAGGGTGCTCTGCCTCAAGGCACCGTTGAGACTGGTCCAGTTCTCTTCTGGGAACTCGGCAAGAGATAGACAAAACAGTGCAAGTCACAATTTGTGATAGTGCACTCCTGGTTTTGTTCCCACTCAAGGTTATATTAACAGGAATTAAGAAGGGTGCTCACTACACATCAGGTTTGGCTTTGGTCTGAAGCCTTCTGGGGGGAGGTGAAGCACAGAGTATTGTGACACTCCCATCTTCTTGAAATCAGTCAGTTTTATCGGTAAGGAAACAGGCCAGCTACATGTTCAGTCCTGCTCATGTGACAGCTGCTGGAGGTCCCACTGAGTTCAGTGATACTTCTTGAATGTATGGAAATCTGCATTTGACCCTAGGAGTGTGTGGCTTGAAAATATTAACTTTTTAAAACAAATTTTTTTGTCAGCATGTGTGCACATCAGTCTTCCGGGGTTTTACATGAGTGGGTGGATAGCAAGCAATAACTGATTTGAGATGAACAGTAAATCCACTCTAGGCTTGTCGGATTTGCCCTGACTGTACCTATGACTGTTCTTTCCTGCACAAAGTTCCTGCTTCGAATATGTGGACTAACTGGATTGAAATTTTAGAATACTCACAAATATAACCCGAGTAAATGACAGCAGTAAGAATTCTCACAAAAAATACATGAATTAGTATTTAATATTCTTCAAAACAGTATTTCTGTTAGAAAAGCTTTCAATAGTTTCTTCCATCTTATGACCTCTGGCTTGAGTTTTTTAAGAGGCATTTTCTCTTACATTATTTCCTTGAAAAGTGGCATTTCTGTGTAGATTTAGAATGATTAGAACAGTCACTAACTGGCTTCCCTCCTCCCCCCATGTGGTTAGATTTAGACAAATATTATTATCCTGTGCAACAACCAGAATGATGAAATTTTAAGATATGTTTGCATGCAATTTGTGAAGGCACTTCTGCAGAATGTGCTTGAGGGAACTTGCACAGTACGTAAAATGGACAAAATGGTTTAAAAAATTATCAGTAGTAGCATCCATAGCTTAACTCCCTTCCATTTGTGTTTTCAAGACATACTTTTCATTTCCATTTAACAGCAATGAGCATGTCTAATAAATCACAGAGGCGCTGTTCTTCTTGACAGCACAGAACCAAAGACATAAGTAACCAGCTGAAAAAATACTGTATGGCTGCCAGGTGTTCCCTCCTGAACATAAGAAATTAAGGTAGACCCTTCATCCCTGTCTCTTGGTTTACAACTGTAGCTTTACCTTTGCTTTAGCCCTCTTCTCCCCCCCTGGCAACATGCCAAGTATTTCTTGGCCACTCTTACAACAATAATACAAGGAGAACTTCCAGTTAATTAACTTGGTTCTGACACAATACCCCTTAAAGCCTTCTCAAAGACAGGGAAATTCATCACTGCTACAACTGACCATCTGAAAACACAATTTGAAACCAGAAGTAGGTACATCAACACATCTGCGGAGCTAGTCCAGTGTCCCCAGCTCAATAATGAACCCTTTATAACTTTGACCCAGTATCTCATAGACCCTGAATTAAACCCTTGGGTCTCTGTGCAAAAGTCTTGCAGAACGGGGCTCTGGTGCTTAAAGCACTACCGTTACAAGAAGTCAGACTAAAATGACTGTCATTCAGTGCATTATGTAAATTCATACTCTGTCTGTAGCAGATTACAGTAAGCCACTGTTTTTACGTTCCCAGTGGCCTTCTATGATGGAATGCCTACATCAGTGGACAAGGGAAGGGCTATAGATGTCATCTGCCCGGACTTCTGTAAGGCCTTTGACACAGTCCCCCACAATATCCTTCTCTCTAAATTGGAGATACAGAATTGATGGGTGGACTGCTCAGTGAATGAGGAATTGGTTGGATGGTTGCATCCAGAGGGTAGTGGTCAACAGCTCAGTGTCCAGATTGAGATCTGTGACAAGTGCTGGCCCTCAGGAGTCTGTACTGGGACTGGTACTCTTTAATATCTTCATCAATCACATAGACAGCAGCATCAAGTGCACCCTCAGCAAGTCTGCTGATGACATCAAGCTGAGTAGTGTGGTCAACATGCCTGTGGGATGAGGTGCCATCCAGAGGGACCTGGACAAGCTTGAGAAATGGGCCCATGTGGACCTCATGAGGTTCAACAAGGCCAAGGGCATGAAGGGATTGAGAGCAGCACTGAGGAGGACTTGAGGGGTAGTGGTTGACGAAAAGCTGGACATGAACCACCCATGTGCACTCGTAGCCCAGAAGGCCAACCGTGCCCTGGGCTGCACCAAAAGCAGGGTAGCCAGAAGGTCGAGGGAGGGGATTCTGCCCCTCTGCTCCGCTCTGGTGAGACCCCACCTGGAGTCCTGTGTCCAGCTCTGGAGCCCCCAGCACAAGAAGGACATGGAGCTGTTGGAGCGGGGCCAGAGGAGGCCACAAAGATGATCCGAGGGCTGGAGCACCTCTGCTGTGAGTAAAGGCTGAGAAAGTTAGGGCTGTTCAGCCTGGAGAAGAGAAGGCTGCCGGGAGACCTTATAGCAGCCTTTCAGTATCTGAGTGGGGCCCACAAGAGAGCTGGAGAGGGACTTTTTACAAGGAAATATAGTGATAGGACAAGGGACAATGGCTTCAAGCTGAAAGAAGGTAGATTTAGATTAGACATGAGGAAGAAATTCTTTATGATTAGGGTGGTGAGGAACTGGCTCAGGTTGCCCAGAGAAGTTGTGGCTGCCCCCTCCCTGGCAGCGTTCAAGGCCAGGCTGGACGGGGCTTTGAGCAACCTGGTCTAATGGTAGATATCCCTGCTCGCTGCAGGAGGGTTGGACAAGATGACCTCTAAAGATACCTTTCAACCCAAACCATTCTATGATGCTATGATTTTATTCCTTCAGATTCTAAAGGGCTTTTGGTATTCCACCATTTAGTATAACTAAAACAAGGTGCAGATCATCCTCCTTCATACCATGATCAAATGATGCCTGTATTTGAAAACAATGGGGAACACATACTCATCAGATATTGCTACTCTGAACTGTCAGGAAGAAAGAACACCAAGAAATGCTACAAGAAACATATAAAGAAGAGACTGCTTACTGCAATTGCTTGATGAAGTTTCTCAGTCTTCATACAGTTCTCTGGAAGAAGGAGAAATATAAGTCTTCAAGGAGTATGACAGATTATTTCACTATCTTATGAGTAGTTGATATCCAGTGATAGGGCATGTAGGAATGGTTCAAAGCTGCATCAGGGGAGGTTTAGACTGGTCATTGGGAGGTACTTCTTTACTGAGAGGCTGGTCAAATGCTAGAACAGACTTCCTAGAGAGGTGGTTGATGTGCCCCACCTGTCACTGTTCAAGAGGCATTTGGACAATGCCCTTAATAACAGGCTTTAACTTTTGGTCAGCCCTGAAATGGTCAGGCAGTTGGACTAGACGATACTTGTAGGATCCTTCCAAATGACATGTTCTATTCTGTTTGCTCTTGTTGCTCATCTGTAATATACTACAGGCTGAGTCCCACTGGGCTGGTTGCTGAGCAAGCACAGAGCGCATGATTAGCCTTGCCCTTAAGAATGGGCATCCTAAAGAGAAGGCAAGCAAGAGGGTGGGTACATGGAAAAGCAGAGTAACAATGCAGTCATTAACAACAGGGCTGCTAAATGGTAACTGTTTTACAGACTATGATTTTGACAAATGGTGATCACCTTTTGATAGCAATCTCAGAGATACCAAAGCTCCCTCACACAGTCAAACACAGAGCTGATTTGCCACTCCTTACAACTACGGGGCGGGGGGGGGGGGGGGGGAAAGGAGTGATTAAGGAAGAAAAAAGGGAGTGGAAAGGCATTCTCCTAAAAGCTGTGCCAAATCTGTATTGGACAGTTCCTATTCCCCACATTCACTTCATCCTCAGTCAAATTGTCACCTTCTCTTTAGCCCTACTAGGTCAAGTGTTTGTAAGGCTGGACTTCACCTGAGCTTGCAGAAGCAATCTTCAACAAAACTAGGGGCACCTTTTTCATATCATTTTCTAGTTAGGCCTAGAAGGCAAAAGAACTCCACTTCTCATATTCACTTTGTAATTTTCTTGCTTACCTGACAGTTACTAAAAAAAAAGCAGAAGAGAACGATGAATAGAAACATATCTTCATGTAAGCAGATGTAGCCTGGTAAATTTACCAGGAATATGGATGGTTTGCTGAGCAGAGGGGACAGGGCTTATGAAAAGATCGTTCAGCAGAGCTTATGAACAATTTGGTGTACGGGAGAAAGCCTAGGTTTAACTCTAGCGTACCAACTGTTACCAGCAGCAATTAAAAGCTCTTCCAATGGAAGAGGCATGAGACTGAGCTCAAAATTACAAGTTGTGATCTCAGTGCTTGAGGACTTTTCTAGGCATTTAGACCGTGACCTAATAAAAGACACAAACACCCAAAAGCTGCAACACGCAGCAGCCTAACCAGCTTTGGGGTTCAGCTTAGGCTAGAATCTAAAGGCCATTTAGACCCACAGAAGTGCAAGTAGAAACTCTTCCATCTTGGAAGCTCTGTTGTTTCCCTGGCACTTCCACATTGGCTAAAATAAATAAATAATTTTTACCACTAGAGGGTACTGTTATGTCAAGCTGTAACAAAAAGGCACCTGGAGGTGCTAACAAATCTATTATACACGTTACGTCAAGCTGTAACAGGAAGGCATCTGGAGGAGGTATTACACCCATGCGGTGCTGCTGCCACACTGAAGCACAAAGGCTTCTCTATGGAAAAGATGTGATCATTTCTCCATTATTAGGCACAGCAGTGGCCTCAGTTGATGAAAAATTGAGAAAACCTAGATGTCAAGACTTCAAGAAAAGAGTACTCAAAAGAGAGAGGGCAACTCTCTCAACACTGAATGACAAACAGTCATACAATTTGTCTGCAGCTTTACTGAACTGAATAGATGCTATACCAGACACCCAGGTCACAGAATGTCAAGATGTAAGTACAATAAATTAGTCTCCGGCCTGAAAAGTAGATGGTTATAATAGGCAAGATAAAAAAAAAAAAACACCCATGTTTCTCTTCAGTCAACAACCAAATCAACTAAGAAATCCTAGGCCAGCTGATCTCCAACATTCAGTTTCATTAGTATTAGAAGAGATATTACAGCATCAAGATATTTTCATTAGTTACATCATGACAGTAAGTACTGTTCAAAAACAAAGCAAATCACGAAGTCAAACCACTTCCATCTGGGGAAAAAAGGGACTACATGAGTCGGAGTGTTTTAGTGTTATCTAGAGGGCTTGGGGTGATATTTTTGCATAAAAGATGCTCACATCACTCTGTATCCCACTAGGGGGGAAAAAAAAAGTGGGAATATTTCTTCATCCAAAAGCAACGTCTGCTTTTCCAGCATTCTGCCCAAAGGAAGCTCTGACCATTATCTTCCTTCCACACAGCCATTCATCACTTCTTCACCTTTCTGCTGGCTTCTCTTCATCTCGATATCCCATCTTCTTTCTGCCTCTGACCTACACAGAGTCATCGGGAAAGGCCACACACAGTAAGTGCCTGTCAGGAACCTAGCAGACAAACAGGCCTTGGTTGCCTGGCCAAGCCTCTCCCAGAGCCTCTACCTACACCCTCTGACCAGGGCCTCCATTTAACCTCACGCTTGGGCCTTCAGTCCCTGCCTGAACTACATCTTAGGTACGCTTGCCCCTAGCTCTGTATCCAAATCGTTTGGATTTCCTGGATTCACCTTGGACCTGGTATGTTATCACCTCTTTGCCTGATGCTCACCAGACTGCCAATAGGACCTGCTGCAGTCACCACGTGGCTCTGCTCACCTACCTCTGGTGCCATGGGACCGCGCCCTGCTGCCGAGGCCACCGCCTGGCCAGCCTTGTGGCTGCTCTCCTCTCACCTGTCTTTGGGACCAGCCTCCTCTTGCAGCTACCTGACCATCCCATGGAAAAAATGAAACTTGGCTTCCTAAGAGAGTCCCACTTGTCCTTAGAGCTTGAGCAGTACCTTCTGCTTCCAGAAGCCCTCCTTAATAAAAGTCCTTGAATGCTTCTCCCCTTTGCCACATCTAGTAACTTTAAATAGGTTTGTAAATGGTGGCAGTGAGTAACTCACTTCAGCATAATAAAAATGCAATGAGAAACAATGGATAATATTCACTGACCGTTTCCATGCATGTATTATGAACTAGATTGAGAACATGCCACAATTTTACACGCACCCCCAAAACAACCACCAGATTAGCGATGTGTTACATACATACCCAAGATTCATAGCGACTGGGTCCTGGAAGAAGGGCAATGAAAAGGACTAAGAATTAGATCTTTGCTTCCATACTCACTGGAGGGATCCTAGTCAATTTTATGTTATTTTCCCCACAGGACAACACAATGGGAAGTGTTTGGCACTGTCTTATCAGCAATGAAAAACGGTTATCTAAGGAGGTGAAGCAGTAAGTCCTGCTCTTACTCTGTGGCTGTCTTTCATCTCCTGAACATCTGCTCTGTGACTCAAATGGCTGCCTCTGATCTTAAACCTGGATTTGGGGTGGCATTCTGAGTTTCCTCTAAACTGTCCAATCCCCAATATTTACTTTAAAACTGTAATTTTTTTACCTCAGTGGGGGTTGGTATGTTCACAGTTTTACACATTGTGGCAGTTGTATTTATATGCAAAAAATACGGATTTCAGAGCATAATTTTACATCCCAAGTTTGCTAGATCTTGCTTCAAAGTTTACTTTAAACTCTGGTAACAAATTAAACTTTGGTAACAACAGGCACAAACAAAATTTGTTTCCATTTCTGCCTTTCCTAAACATCACACACCATTCCCTAACACTCTTTAAACGCAAATTTTGCCAAAGCCTATTACTGTCCTCACCTGATATTTTGCCACCTACTGTGACTTGGATCTCTGCAAAGTATCTATACACCTTTGCAGCAAGAATAAATTAGTGCAATACTCTCCTCTTGGGGCTGTAGTTAACAAGTCAGCTATGTTGTTTCCATCACTGATGATTTAGTTAGTTCATTCTTGTAGCAATTCTATGAGATAGACAAATACTAATTTGTTGCCATTTGTCAACAAATGCTGTTTAGGTTTACTGTGGTCTTAGAATGATCCTGCATTGAAATCAGGAGATGAACTGTAATCTCAGATGGTAGCCAAGCCCTAACTACAATAACATTTTCTCCACACGAGGATATTTCAGACTTTATAGTGAAGCAGCTATAACTAAATTCCTTAGCAGTAACCTAATGTATGACTATTGCAATAGCACATGTATTTTAACACTTTCTCACACTTACTAGCTGAACAGAAATTTGTCAAGTTTCTCTCTCAGGGGAAAAAACAACAAAAAAGCTGCTTTTGACCTGTGGCTACACAGGGATTTCAATCTGAATTAAACTTAGCATTGTGATAAACACAGCTTTTAGTAGCCTAGCAAAACAACTTCTCCCTTTTCTTCATCGTCAGTAAAATTCTGCTAAGATTCTGCACCCAGTTTCTGCAATGCATGAGGCTCCTTTTGTGAAAGGCATTGAAACTGGAATGGCAGATCACAAAAACTAATTGTCACTTTGAATGGTTCATTCAATGGAATTGGTTTGCTCACAGGAAGCATCTTGTTCAGTTTCTCTACAGAAGAGACCAGTGGAGCTAAAGAAGCAACTCGTATTGTTGAGCCACGGTGCAGTGGGCAGTCTTGTGAAGAGGCCATCCCCTACTAGGAGCTGTCAGGGGTATCAGCACACGGTAAGTCAGGCACTGGTTGGCCCAAAAGTCCACGGCTGCTGTCTCCAGACGTCTGCTCTGCCCCACTACTGCAAATTGCTATCCCCACTTTGGCCAACAGGACTGACCCCAACAAGAAGGTGGAGGAGGAAATTACTTTTTTTAATCCAGTTTGTGGAGTGACCTTACAAATAGCTAGGTCAGAATAGCTGGGGAGCTGGCAAGTTGCAGGGAATGGTCAGGTTTAATTAGGACTGTTATTTCTTGAGCTACAGTTGGTAGTGAAGACCTTGTGATGTCAAGTAAGAGCAAAGCTGAACATCCTAGTCAAAACTACCCTGGTAAGAAACCTTTTGTTTTTTTCCAGGACACTAAACAAAGAATTTCCTGTTACAAGTTGTACTGGATTTGATTCCCAGAAACTGAGCACATCTGCATACATACACACAACATCCTACAAAAACCTGAGAAGTTTTAATAGCAGAATTATGTGAAAGACAATATGTATCAAATTATTCTGAGTAAATCTGAGCTAAATAAAATGGAGAACGTAATATTTTCCCATTAAATAAAAAGCAGTTTAGAAAACATTTTATCTGCTAACTACTAATTTGTGTAAAAAAAATTTCTTAAAAACATATGGTAATGAGTCTATTCCAATGAGTTAGCACTCATACAGTAATTACTTGATATATCTGGACAGCAAAAATAAGAAGCAAATGTAACAAAGATGTCTAAACTATTGACTTATTAAGATGAACACAATTTGGAAGATAATAATGAAAGCTGACAATTCGCAGTAATTATGTGTCTTGTTTAAAATGACTTAACAGTAGATGTTTGGAGTTAACCTGCCAACAGAAGAGCAAAGGTGGTCCTAAATTGTGTACTGAAAAGATTAAACATATTCTTTCCCAGACAAATTAATTTCCCTGAGTTTCATAATAAATACAATTTCTGTCTTATTGATGTGTAAACTAAAACATAGAACGGTAGGGAGTCATACCAGATCAGACCCAGTGAAGAAATTGAGAGGTCTGCAGCCGAGGGTTCTGTGTCTGCTTTCGGTACTGAATCAGCATACACAGAATGTTGCATTCCTGGTTACAGCACATGGGAACAATATGACTTGAAGATTACAAATTGATTTTGTGCAAGAATTAAAAACTGACCTAATCAGTGGTCGGTGAAGTGGATAGAGAACTGGCTGAATGGCAGAACTCAGAGGGTTGTCATCAGCGGCGCTGAGTCTAGTTGGAGGCTGGTAACTAGTGGTGTTCCCCAGGGGTCAGTACTGGGCCCAATCTTGTTTAACTTCTTCATCAACGACCTGGATGAAGAGTTAGAATGTACCCTCAGCAAGTTTGCTGATGACACCAAACTGGGAGGTGTGGCAGACACACCGGAAGGCTGTGCTGCCATTCAGCGTGACCTGTATAGGCTGGAAAGTTGGGCAGAGAGGAACCTGATGTCGTTCAACAAAGGCAAATGCAGGGTCCTGCACCTGGGGAGGAACAACCCCATGCACCAGTACAGGCTTGGGGCGGACCTGCTGGAGAGCAGCTCTGCGGAGAGGGACCTGGGTGTCCTGGTGGACGACAGGTTAACCATGAGCCAGCAGTGTGCCCTGGCTGCCAAGAAGGCCAATGGAATCCTGGGGTGCATCAAGAAGAATGTGGCCAGTAGGACGAGGGAGGTTCTCCTTCCCCTCTACACTGCCCTGGCGAGGCCTCATCTGGAGTACTGTGTCCAGTTCTGGGCTCCCCAGTTCAAGAAGGATGAAGAGCTACTGGAGAGAGTCCAGCGGAGGGCTACAAGGATGGTGAGGGGACTGGAACATCTCTCCTGTGAGGAAAGGCTGAGGGAGCTGGGCTTGTTCAGCCTGAAGAAGAGAAGGCTGCAAGGGGACCTAATATATACTTACAAATATCTGAAGGGTGGATGTCAGGAGGATGGGGCCAAGCTCTTTTCAGTGGTGCCCAGTGACAGGACAGGGGCAATGGGCACAAACTGAAGCACAGGAAGTTCCGTCTGAACATGAGGAAGAATTTCTTCCCTCTGAGGGTGACGGAGCACTGGAACAGGCTGCCCAGGGAGGTTGTGGAGTCTCCTTCTCTGGAGATATTCAAAACCCGCCTGGATGAAGTCTTGTGCAGCCTGCTGTAGGTGACCCTGCTTCAGCAGGAGGGTTGGACTAGATGACCCACAGAGGTCCCTTCCAACCCCTACTATTCTGTGATTCTGTGATTCTGTAATCAGAAAAGAGAAAATGTTTTCAGTGCTAAGAATCTACAGAAAGTTTTCCTCTGTGATAAACAGACCAGCTAAATTTCAAAATGAGTTTGTGCAATTAGTGTGATGGAACAAAATTACAGAACAGAAAAACAGGCCGATTTTGGGGTTTTTTTTTTCCATGGTGTAAGGAAGTATTAGTAATATGGACAATAAGAATAAGAGATGAATGAGAAAAATAGGTGTTCACCTGATATGAATAATCTCAAAGACAAGTCATTTTCAATAAAATGCTGTGCTGCTGAAAACAGATAAACATCATTTGTTTAGAATAGATCACATTGACTGGTTGTGTCTGTCTAATCCTATTTGTATGCTGAGTAGGCTAGTTATTGTGTACCCAGGGACTGATGCTATAACTGGATCTGTGCACACAGACCTCTGTTCTTGCTTGAAGTTCTATTTAATTAAGTTACACCATATAGCTCCTTAAAGTTAACAAGACCATCGTTCAGTTATATGTCCTTATCAAAGAGGCAGCTGAAACACAAAATATCCATTCAACACAATCACTCACACCTAGTTTATAGACAGCACAACTCCACTGCCTTCCCTAAAGTTGCCAGAAACATGAATTTTGGCATGGATCAGGAAGAACGCAATTCAAAGAAACTGAAAAATGCAAAAAAGGAACAGACACAGCCAACCAGGGAAACAAGAAGAAAAGAATGAGTAAAATAAGTGGACCAGTTGAAAACAAACTACTAAAAGCATCACAGGGAAAGCAGGAATATAACTCTCAAAGACCAAGTTTGAGTCCTAGAAGTGATTTCCCTCACATTATCTTTATCTCTCCCACCTTCACTCCTTCCCTCCCACGAACAGAATGTTTAAATTTTTCTCCCTTTCTGTTGTTCCCTGCATGTGTTAACAACCAGCTTGCAGGCCCTATCACAAAGGATTTATTTTCTTTTTCTGTCATAACAATCTACCAAAATTTCTATTGGCTTTGTGAATTGCAGTTGGAAATTAATTTAAAAGCATTCTTCAACAGCAGCACTGTCTAGATTAAGGGTGAAATAAATTTATTTCTATTTTTATAGTATACAAACCAATTACAGCAAAACCATCACAGTATTTTAAAATTACATTGTATATGTAACTTCTAATAAGAAACACGTATGCGAGGGATGAAACTATAAGGCATTTTTCACAATCTGACTTCTAAAGAGAAGATCTTTCAAAGGATTCAAAAAATTCTTAATTTTATATTTATATAAAAATACATATGTAATTACTAACATATATAATATGTATTCTAATATATTGAAAATATTGGCTATATCAGTATATTCTCATATGTGTGTATGTATATTCTGACAATGCCTATATTTTACAATATACATAATATATAGTAATATATATATTCTCCCCTCCTTTTCTCATCATAACTCATTTAAATATAACCAAATTTGATTCTGGTGCTATGACTAAAATTAATTTTTTCAAATGCATACTCACCAAAGCACTTCTAACCTTACCTCAGCTGTCAATATGTTGGGTGGGGTTTTCTGATCATCCTGATTTGTCTTGTTCCTGCGTTTCATGGAGGAACAGCAGCAAACTTTTAAGCACTCCTATTTTCTCAACAAAATCTGCTGTTTTCAAGAATCTACTCATGCAAATCAACCAATTAAAACAAATAACACACTCATTACCTCATTTCTTTTGCAAGTGATGATCACCTTTAAACCAAAACCTGGTCTAAGGTGGAAACCATATGAAACCACAACTTCCTCACAATTTCCACTTGAGACTGCAACTTTTCCTAGATTAGAGAATTCAGGCTGAGTTTAAAGGTTGTGCTAGCAAAACCACAAAAACTTCAAGGCACACAGGGGAAATGAAATTTCCCTCTGCCTACAAGATGCTTTTCTTTCCTCCTGCCCTAACAGTCCCAAACCAGAAACACAGCATATACACACACTTTTTGACTTGCATTAGGGGACCAACCTGGTTGACAAATTACCTAGTTTTCAAAAAACTATTTTTTTAAGGTCAGGTTAATTCCCCAACACAGTGTATGACCTGTCCACTCTGGTAGTTGTGCTACCAAAGGCGAACTGTTACACTACCATGTTTGGGAGTGAGAAAAGGAGAAAAGGGATGAGAAACAGCAGTGTCTTGACACTATAGACTTCACAAATTTCAGCTGAAAAAGTTTCACTTTATTTTTAGATAACAGGACTCTCAACCTACAGTCTTTGATCAAACCCAGTCCTCCATTTCGGTGTGCATGTCCCATGAACTCCAAAGCACTCATTTTCCCAGGCATTCCTTGATGTGGGCAGGGATTGGGTCAAGTACTTGGTGAACTTGCTACCGATCAGCTGCTTCCTACAGTCATTCCACTTGGTCTCCCTGTAGCAGGGCTCAAAGCATGTCCTGTCACATTCAATGCAAATACCCTCTGTCAGGTGACAGGACACAGCCGGGAAGTACCTGTCAGGAAGTGCTTGCGGTTCACTTGCCAAATATTTTCTCGTTACCTGAAGGCAGAGAAGACAGGGAATTGTAATCATCAAAAGCCTGTGTGCCAGGCTATGTCTTGCACTGAGTGAACTCCAGGAGATGCAAATGTGTAACAAATCCCATTGCTTCCTATGAAGGATGTTGTCATGTACTGTAATTGTGTTAGGCACTGAACAAATACAAACGCAAGCCTTTTCCCACTTTGTGTCAAAGGATTCACGTTGTAAGGGCACCATACTGTAAATGGTTTCTGAAAGCACATGAAATTCTGCTCTTCTAGTATTATATTGTCTTCACTACCTTTCAGCTTTTATTTTCAGGTGATTTTGTGCATCAGTCAAACAAGCAACTGTCACAATCTACCAAGCTCAAAATGAAGACACCTATTGTACACATTAAACCTTCCTGTTCCAGGCAGGGGTTTCGTGGCGAGACCAGCAAGGCCACTCTCTATCCCCTGTCCCCCTCTAACCCTCACACTTCCACATCACAGCTTCCACATCATGTGAAGCACTGACAGCTCACGCAGATTTTTCAACCCATTTGTACTGAAGCTGCCTCTTCTCCTGTGTTCTTGGATGACTTGTGTCAAGAGTGATACAAGAAACTGACCTACCTCATATTTCCAGAGGCACAATACAAAACCAGCTTTATCCCGAACACTGTGGCAGGTCTCTTTCCTGATTAAGTCTATCAGAGCCACAGGACTTTGAGCACGCCAAGAACAGTCTTATGACTCTCACCCATTTGATTGAGGCTACGTACTCCTTTAATGCCATAGTCCAGAGAAGGGGTTAGTTCAGGGAAGTCCTTAAAGCCCGCACTACACAAAGACACCCGTTCAGCCTCACGACATGCAGACACCTCACCTGGCAGCCGCATGGCATCTGCAGCCTCCCAGCCCTCGGGCTCCTACCTCTAGCAAACAGGACACAGGAGCAACTCCCTCACCCTGCAGGCAGCCCCCTCACACAGAGGGGCCTGTGCGCCACTCCGCTGCTCCCCGCCCTGCTCCCCAGGCCTCATGCACGCTTTGCTGTCCCACCTGCGGCCCAGTGATTCCACAACCCACATAACCAGCTCGAACACAAACGAGCTGACCGCCTTTAAAGAACGCAACAGCCCACTCTGAAGCTGGCGAATTCGTGCCACGTGACACAGGATGAGCTACCATAGAATCATAGATGGTTTGTGTTGGAAGGGACCTTAAAGATCATCTGGTTCCAACCCCCCTGCCATGAGCAGGGACATCTTCCACCAGACCAGGTTGCTCAGAGCTCCATCCAGCCTGGCCTTGAACACTGCCAGGGAGGGGGCAGCCACAGCTTCTCTGGGCAACCTGTGCCAGGGCCTCACTACCCTCATGGTGAAGAATTTCTTCCTAATATCTAATCTAAATCTGCCCTCTTTTAGTTTACAGCCATTCCCCCTTGTCCTATCACTACACACCCTTGTGAAAAGTCCCTCTCCATCCTTCCTGTAGGCCCCTTCAGGTACTGGAAGGCTGCTGTAAGGTCACCCCAGAGCCTTCTCTTCTCCAGCCCCAACTCCCTCAGCCTGTCCTCGTAGCAGAGGTACTCCAGCCCTCAGATCATCTTCGCTGCCCTCCTCTGGACCCGTTCAGCTCGCAGCCGGCCCACCCGAAATCCCTCTCCCCCGCCAGCGGCCTCCGGCCTCCCCGAGCTTCCCCAGGACCCCCGGGGCAGGAGGACAAAGCGGCACCTGAGAGACAACGCAGGACTCGAACTCCCCACCCGCCGCCCACCCAGTGAGACCGCCCGGAGCCCGCACCGCGCATGCGCGACGAACGCCCGGCGGCTTAGAGAAGTCGGGTCGGGAGCGCGCCCGCCGTCGCGCACGCGCGCTCTCCAGCTCCCTCCGCCGGGCGCCACCTCTCAGTGCGCCTGCGCCGCGGCGGAGAGGCGGGGCGGGGGCGGAGGGGTGGGGCGGCCCCGGCGGCGGCCGCTGCCTGTCAAGCGCGCTTGGCGCCGTTGCCCCCGGGTGGGCCATGGACGGGTTGGTACCTGCCGCCGGGGCTGGGCCGCGGTAGCCCTTGCCGCCGGGGCCGGGCCGCACTGAGGGGGTGCGCGGCCACTGTTTACCGCGGGGGTCGGCGTTCCCCTGAGAGCTTCACCTGGCGGGGCGGGGCGGGGCGCGGCCTCCGGGGGCGGGGGGCTGGGCCGGGCCGGGCCGGGCCGGCTCCTTCCTCCTCCCTCCTCGGAGCGGCGCGCTGCGGCGCCGGGGGTGGGGAGAGGGGGGCCGGGGGAGGTAACCCCCGCCCCCGGCGGAGGGAAAGGTGGGTACCGGAGAGGGGCCGGGCTCCCGAGGCGATATTGCCGCGGGCCGCACCGCCAGGTACTGCAGGAAAGAGGAACCCGGCAGCCGCGGCCGGCCTGGAGCTGAGGGAGCGCGCGCTGCCGCCGGGAGCTCTGTGGTATCCGAGGCGCGCGGGTTTCTCTCCTTTTCTATCCCTTTTTCCTTCTTTTAATTTATTTGGTTTTTTTTTTTTCCTTTCCCCTGTCCCGGTGGGGTTTGGGTGCGCGTCCTCCCCGCCCCGATGCAGGGAGCGGGGGCCGGGGCGGCCGCGGCGGTCGGGCTCGGGGTTGGGGGAGGGCTGCCCGGCGGGGCTGTGGCCGTGCCGCGGGGTTACACCTCTGCACGGGTGAAACGGCCCCGTCGGGGGCTTTTGGGGACGGGAAGTTCGTGGGGTGGCTTGGAAGTTCTGCGCCTCGGGTCCGGGGGGGTGTGGGGGGTGGTCGGCAGCGGTGGAAGTGGGCTGGTTGGCGCCTGTTCCGCAAAGTTAATCACTGGTCAGAATGGTTGTTGACATAGCCCCAAATGCATTTCTGTAGACCTCACCGAAGGCCTTGAGTACGTGGTAACTTGTTGCAGTGATGAAGTTTATACACTAAGTGGTCGGCAGAAGAGAAAAAGTTATTTCCAGCAAGTTTGGAGTATTGCGCTCCCCTTGCCGGGGTAGCAGGGTGTACACTGACTTCTCCGGTATCTCTTAATAAAGTTTCTGAACTTGAAACTAGGTAATAAAACCAGGTACGTTTTGTGTACTGCTGACTTGCCTCACCACTTTTTCAGTGCAAACGTGATTGCTGGTGTTTTTTACCTTTGCCTATTGGTATCTCAAAATCCAAAGCTGGGGAAGTTTGACCGTGCTGGGAAATTCAGCTATCCCAGGAAACTAATTATGCCTAATGTCAGTAAAATACTTTTTCTTCTTCTACTGCTTCTTCTACTGCTTCTAACTTCATGCGGAAACACAGATACCCCTAACATAAAGTGCATCCTCTACCTCAGTGACCTGTAAAATATTAACTGTTCTTGAAATCTAGGAATTTTGAAACAGAAGTTAGGAAGACTGTTGTTTTATGTTTTTTTTTTTTTTTTTTTTTTTCCTTTCTGATGACTTAAAGAAGTGCAGCCCAAACTTTTCTGACATCTTTTAACACTGCTGTGGTGGAAGCCTTGGTAGGAAGGCCAGATGACAAGAATACTTGTATGAAAGCTGATAATCACAAAACAAATAGTGTTAGGAAGTATCTTTTTGGAGAACTTGATTAAAAAATGTAATGAGTGATTTTGCTGTGATGAGCATTTGTTGCACATTTGCTTTGAAACTACTTTTTTAAAAACTTCAAAGGAAAATTAAGAAAGTTGTCACTGGAGTGAGAATTATTTTTTTAATTTGTCAAATGTGCTTATGAGGAACATACAATTCTATTTTTCTTTTAATCCACTTGAAAACACAATTTTTTTTTTCTTTTAGGTTGTGGAGTTGCTATCTAAACTGAGTGTATTGTTCGTATCGTCTCCCTGCTCTCTTTCAACCAGTATGAGGAGTTTCTTCTGCCATCTGTTCGGTTTTTAATTTTCATAAAGGTTGTAACCATGATTGGTTAAAACTGCCCTAGCATGAAGAATTTGAAGTAAAACAAGTTAAAACTTTTCATAAATCAGCTTGTGACTTTTGTTAAACACTCTTCAAGATAGGAAGAGTAAAAGAAGTAAAATTACACTTCATTTGCCCTAATATGGAAATTAAATGCAGGGATTAATTTGTTTGTATGGGATACTGAGGCTAATTTAGATCCAAAACTTGTATTTAGTGGGGATAAGAATACGTAAAGGTAAACACAGAGAAACCATTTTTATTTGGATCAGGAAAATTCTCTAGAAAGCTGTAAAGATGTCACTCTTTTGTGGCAAAGAAATTGGCTCTATATTTAGGATTATTGCATTTGGAGGAAAATGTGATTTGAGTTAAACTGATTAAAATAAACTAGTAATGGTAAGAACTGTAATTTTTTTTAGACTAAAGAAGGCAGCCCAGATATGTAAACAGATGTGTATTTTTCTTTAACTGAGGTTAGTGGCTTCTGTGTGGGTTAGTAAGAGGAAAAAATCAGGAACAACAATAAACAGAGCAGCTGAATTTGTATTTGCAAGTTAAATTCAGCCACTCGAGTACCAGAATAAATCTTCAGGTTTAACAAGGCTTCTGAATTCTGCAAGATAATTTTAACGCTCTTAAACAGACATCAGCCACTTGCACATCATTATCCTTAGGTTTCTGGCTCACAAGCCTTTTTCGGATTTGTATTCTACATAGAGTAGAATTACGTACCTTACGCTTTCCTGTATGTAGTTCCTCCATCAATATCTGTTTCTAACCCAGTTTGAGTTATATGCTTGTGAAAAATACCTAATGCAGGCCTAGCATGAATGGAATTATCAACACTTTTGAGCTTGCTGTTCACTGAAAAAACTTGTTTGCTATTAATATCTGATATAATGAGAAATGGGAATCATCTGACACGCTTGCAAACATGAAGATAGCAAAATATAAGTCAATCTTGTTGTTTCTTTACCAGTTGTCAAAGGATGATCTATTTTATTTGGTCTATAATCAAGAAAATTGATCTGCTTAGGTACCCTGTGGAGGAGAGATTAGCAGTTAAGTATGCCGAGTCCTACCAGGGGGTATTTACGAAGTTTTCTGTAGAACTGATCCTGTGCTAGCTGAAGCATCTCTGAAGGTATTAAGTGATAAGCACAAGTGTGTCTAGGTTGACTTTCTATTAAAGGATACCCTGATTAAACATAATACTGAATCAAAGCGTGAGGACAAGAGTTGGTTACGTACTAAAAGTTTGCCTGGAGCCACAGTTTCAAGGAGCACTTCTTAATTCTTTTCTTTTGCACTCATTCACTGTCACACAGAATTCCACTCTTGCTTTCGTTTTTTCTGCTTTTTACCATTGTATATCGTTCATACTTTTAATTTCATTTTGTGCTGTCTGATCTTTATGGAAGACTACGTTTGAGATACTTTTTTTTTTTTCTTCCTCATTTCAGCGTGTGAGAAGAGAGCCTATCTTTTCCTGTCTGTGGATGTGACTTTTAAGCTGGAGTAAGAGCCAGCATTTTTGACACTGTGTTGCAGAGTGGGTAGGTGAAAAGCAGAAAGCATTTTGTCTGTTTGTGTTGATACCACTCTTCCCTGCTCTTGCTGTTCCCTTGTTAGCTAAAGTTCTTCAAGCTCAGGACTGTTGCCAAAAGCACAGCACCCTCCACAGCAGCATGCATCTGTGCCTCCCTCGTGGTGTGGCAATTGTCGTGAGTCAACTGCATAGTAAATTATTCTGGTACCATACTGCCTTGAAGTTGTCAGTCACTGCAGGGGGAGCTGTGAAAACACAAGGGTGTGGAAGGACAGGATTGCCTCTCCTCACTGCAGCCTGACATAGGCTTGAACTGACCAGGAAACCACACCCTAAATTTCCTGTGAAAGCCAGAATGCTCACATGATTCAATAATCTGTTATCTTTGCAATTAACTTTAATTACACTGTACTACAAGTAATTGAACTTGCTACCATTCTCATTCATTAAAAGACATGGTGTATTATAGTGGCATTTAAAGTCAAGGAGAAGACAGCTCATTCTATCTCAATAGTGAATACCAGAAGCAAAGGAATCAAAATGATGTTTGCATACTTGCACTCTGTGCAAGAGTGTGTACTGTGCACAAGTGTGTGGTGGGGTCAGCACTCCCTCCTAGGATCTTACCATTTAAACAAAACATTACTATCCTTGGGAGGTGGGTTGTGTTAGCCATGGGGTTGAGGGTGATCCAAACACAGTTTGGGTATAGGCAGAAATCAAATCTTACTGTGCCTTCTGGTTTGGCATCAGACCTTATGAAGAAATCAGGGACTGGCAACCCTTTTTTCTTGTCTGTCGGTGGCATGGTATCTGTGTGTGCCGTGGCACGTGAAAAAGATGTGAAATAACTTCCGTTTGTAACGAGGAGCAGGCCACTGCAGATCTGTTCTACTGCACCTTGCAGTGCTTTTCTTAAGAATATTGCTCCAACTTTTGATTCTTGCTTACTAGACAATTCCTAGACTGCAATACTTTGGAAAAGGCCAGAGACGTCTTTAAAGGTAGGATTCAAAGCATGTTTATGCACTTGTCCTTTGTGACAACATACTTGGAAGACTGTATCTGAGTGTGTAAACTACGCTTCAACACTTTGTGAGATACAGACTCACGTATCTTAAAGGTCTTTTCCAACCTAAATGATGCTATGATTCCATATGCCTTCAGCCTTTTAACCATAACATTTTCTAGGCTAGAAGAACTTGCAGTACTCTTGGGCAGTCACTGTGAAATGCATGCTGCCACATTGACCCCAAAGACCACTGCAAATTAATGTAATATCTGAGTATTTTGCAGACTTGTAAATTTGCCAGGAGACTTAGTTTAATTCAGAAATTACACGTAATCCCTCTTGGTTTTGTCAGGCCTTCTTTTACTGCTTAGCTTTGCTCAACTTTATCAGGATTTTCTTTCTGGTTCCATTTCTGTGGGTTTTTTGTTGCTTGATTTTTCTCATTTTACTACTGGCTATAGTGCATTAATTTTCTTACTCTTTTTATGTTTGTCAGTTCACAAGTTTCTGTTTTCTATTCTCTAATTTCTCTTTCTTGCTCCATGTATACAGACAAGCTATTTGTTCTGATCTTACGTTACCAGGAAAATTACTGTAGCTTCATATATGTTCCTTCCCCCTTATTTCAGTTACCTGTCTTCTCCCAAAGCAGTCGCTTTGATATCTGTAATGATTTTTTTGTGGAGTTATTCAGTGCACAGTATAAGACATTGGATGTGGTGGAATGCAAAACTTGGTTTCTGTGGAGGAGACTTCCTGAACTCAAAAGTCAGTGGTCTGTTCCTTTTTCGTTTGATTTCTGTCAGTGCTAGCAAACTTGTTTCTATGTAATAAAACACTCTTTAAAAAAGTGTTCCGTTTCAGAAGGTGAGTACAAACCGCAGACATCTACAGTCTCTTGAGCTGTCTGGCTTTTTTAATTTATTTTTTTTTCCCTTGGTCTTTCTCCTCCAGAAAACCGAGTGTTTATAGGGATGGGGTACCAAAGTGTGAGTGAAGGTATGGGTGGCAAAACTACATACATTGTCCAGTCTTATAGGTCAACTTAAGACATAAGCTAAAGTAGTGTTTAAAGAAGGGTCAATGCATATAAGCATCACTTCCTGATAAAAAAATAAATTAGTGTGTGTAATCATGTGCAGTTCTAGATTTTTTTTTTCCAGATTAAAAGCAGCTATTTGTTGCTTCAGAAACTGAGTTGTCGTAGTTGTCATGAGTCTGGAAGTGTTACGTAAGTCTGTCACTGAAGAAGATCAAGTTTATGTAGAACTTCCTATTATTCTATACAATGCTGCTTTATCCACTAGTACATGATTTTTAATTTATTGAAATAGAGCTTGTGTATGTAGGGTGGCTATATTTTCTAAATAGAAAAAAATGTATAGAAATGAATTTAAGTGCTTTTAAAATGTAAAAGTAGGTTGAAAATAATTTTTTTATTGCTACGTCTTATCTGCAGGATCCTGTAACATACTTTCTGTAGGGAAATTGGTTTGCTAATGGCACTGCTAAAGGCAATTTCTGTCCTACCATCACGTAAAATAAGTCTCAAGTGTATGTGTGTATGTTTATGTGCATATACACTAATGGGACTTCTATGTAAAGGCAAAGATTGTTCAGTCTATGCTGTGTTCCCCTACTGCATCTGCGCTCTGTGGCTTGTTTTTGGTGTCTAATGGTTGCTCTCTGTAGGGCTGAGGAATGGACAGTAATAACAAAAATACTGTCTTTGTCATCGAATCATCAAGGAACAAGATTATGATTCATTGGGAGTTTTTTATTTTTGTGAGCTTTATTTTGGAGCTATAGGGTTTATCTGTTTTGTGTACAAAATTGACATTTTTAGTACACACTCATGACGTGCGTAGCCTAGCGTGTTGTGGACAATGTTCGCTTGGAGGAGCTCTTTATCATAGCACTAGTTGCTGTTTCAGTGTGTACCTTAAAAGGTAGCGAGAGGGACTCATAGCACATGACAAGAAAAAAGCCAGGTCTCAGCAGGATCCAGAGTTCTCAATACATGCAATCCAAGCCTAGATGAAAACTGGGTTGTAGACTACTGAGTGCTAATAACTTGATGTTTAACCAAAGCAATCTAATTTAAAGTGGTACAATTCCCAAAGATAGTAACTCATTTAGTTACCAGTATTTTATAAAACACGGACAGTATTAACAAGATGCATGGATTTAAATATTAATAAAATTCAGCAGTTGTATTTGCTTCATAGATTTTCTTCCCAGAATCATATTTCTCCCATAGCTGGTTCTATGTTTGTAAGCAGAAAGGTAGGGTTGAAATTAAAGAAGTCACACTTAATAGTAAAAATATTTTAGTATTACTGCGAAATCACAGTATACTTTGATCAGGGAAAATCATTATTTTGTCAACTAACTTGTGCATTCTGTTGAGAGATGGAAGAAATTAAGACTGTTAGAGGGTGTATTATTGTGAAGTAAAACTGAAGGGAAAAGTTCATTTTATGTGACTGGTGGTGTTTAGGAGAGGGAAAAAGAAAGAAGTAGAGCTTGTCCATATATACTGAAAAGCTGGAGCATTCACTTAAATGAAAGGCGTGGGCTTTCTGGATACAGGGGAGGATGTAAGCAAAAATAGGCTTATATTAATGCTGTGCTGTCTGCTGAGTCTCCAGACCATCTGAGAGTATGGCTTTTAATACTGAAGCTTTAATCTAAAGGATAATTCTTAAAGTAGCTAGTTTATTACAAATTATTCCAACAGATGAGCGTTGGGCTGAGGAACAGAGACCATTGCATAAGAAAGTGTCGTGCATTGAGAAACTGATAAGGAACATTGCTAAGGAAGGGGGGAGGAAACAAAACACAGATAAGATGGAGAGGACAAGAACTGTAGGTATCATAGGTGTGACCAGTTTTTCCTGCATACAGCACTGCTTTCCTAGAAGATATTAAGTAGTAATAGAAAATTCATTTTGTGAATAGACGTATTATACTCTATTGTTGACCTTGAAGCAAATCTTTCATCTGTTAGGATAAGAGCTTATTCAAGTAATATTTAGTTTATGTGATGTACATAATCATGCAGGCTTTTATTACTTTCCAACCACTTGACTTCAAGAGTGCAATTCTTAGAGCTTTTAGTCCTGGAGTTATGTGATTATTTGAGAACATGAATCTTCCTTTTAAAAAATAAAAAATTTCTGGCTTTAGTTGTTGTGAATAAAAGCTTGAAATGTGAAACCAAAAATTAAATACTCAAAAGGCAAATAATCCAAAATGAGTGTTATGCTTAAACTGAGAATGGGTGTGGTTTTTCTTTTTTTTTTTTTTTTTTTAGACAATTTGTAAAGCTCTGAAAAATTGCAAGTTAGAAAAAGTAGTTTCAGGTTTTTAAATTAAATGATCAGCTAAGAGACAAATATTTTTGGTATCTGCCTATGAATCCATGCTGGTTTTTGAATGCACGGGAAGTGAGAATTTTTTCCCCAGATACTATTTTCTTAAACTAAGTTACAGTTAGGTATATTTAGTTCTGCAGAACAACAGAAGTCGAAGTAGCAAAAGTAGATGCCTTTCATGCTACAGAGTATTGCTACTGATAAACACTGTATCCTGGAATCCTGTTTATGTGTTTTTCTGTTTTCAGGAGGAGCTAGGGTTAAAAATGAAGGGTAAAAAGGGTGTGTTTCATACAGAAATTTTGTACATAATTTATGGATTGTTATTGTATTCTTGGTAGTATTTTTCTTTTTTTCTCCATGCTGTTCATTGTTAAACTGTTTCCTTTGCAAAAGAAAAAAAAATCTACAACTCATTGTATTTTTACTTTTATAACAATGTTTTTCTGTCTTCTTTTAGCTTATTTACCATTACCTTTGCAATAATTTGCTAATATCTTCCATTTTCTCGCTTCAATTTTTTCCCTGCAGGGTCATTGCAGATTTTTTAGCGGTCATTTTAAAGGTAGGAGTCTTTTTATGGCGTTTTGCATACACTTGTTACTTTTATTATAACCCTTCCTGTTTTATCCTGATACCATATTGATAGTCATAAGCCTCTAATTTTTGTTCTGTTTCTTAGCTGTATTTCTTTCTCAATTTTAACCTTTAATAATAATAAATTATTAACCAGATTATCCAGTAATAGCACTCTTGTACTTTATAAGGCTAGTAAATTTTCTTCTGCCCAAATTCAAAAGAAACGGCTTACTAGTAGTTCATTTAGGTTACTGTATGTTTATATCATGTAGAGATCTGACTTGTGCATAGTAAAGTATAAAATGGCGCAAAACTATACACAAGGTGACATCGTACAGATACATTTGTGATTTCACATGAAAAAAGCTTAAGGCAAAGTATGTTCTCATTGTACAGGGCTGCATTCTGTGTAGTGTTCACTTGCACACATGCCCACACCTTCAATTGCTTATTAAGAATTAGGATGAAGATTTTAGTAGGGATTGTGCTGAGTGTCCTTTTGATTGTTTGAAGAAGGAATATATTTCAAAAGAACATGTTGAAGTAACTTTCTCTTGAAACAAAAAGCCAGTATTAACTCATGAAGAAAACGTAAATTTTGAGCTTCATATATGACTAACTAGGAGGCATAGTCATTAATCTTTATGGCTTGTAAAGTTTGTATTTAAACTATCAGAAAACAACATTATTGGAAATCGTAGATCAGTGGGGATACTACAAAGAAAAGCTGTCATCTTCTTTTTGATGCACAGTTTGAAAGGAACCTCTGCTTCTGTGTCACGATGCCTGCTTGGTCTCTGGAGCATTCACAGTTGTGTATGTGTTCTTGTCCTTTAGGATGATTTTAAAGCCTTCATATTAATTGGAGGTATTTAATACCTCAAGAACGAAAATATGAGTTTTATGTTCATTTAAAAAAATTAACTTGCCACACTAATTTTACAGCTCTTGATAATGACATGCTCAAGGTTGCTTTTGTTGATGGTAGTTGATTTTACTGCTTTGTTGCCCTTGCTGTACTGCAGCCTCTCCCAGGTACCTAATTTAGCTGAACAGTCTGGACATCATATGTTAGAGCAAAGAATCTAGAAGAGGAGAAAAGCTTCTGTAGTAAGTGAATCTCTAGAAAGGCATGATTGCTATAGGGAGTTTGTAATTTCTCTCATAAGTTAATTATTTACTTCCTGTCATCTTCAGATAGCATATTGACGGACATACAGAATTTCAAGAGGAAAATATTGTTTCCTTATGTTCTTGCCCTGGATCCAGCATAAATGCAAAGTATATAAAGTTACAGTGTTCTGACCTGTGGCATCTGGTTGTGATGTCTGTTTTGGACTTAGTTCATCAAAATGCAGATTTGACACATTGAGTAAGGGTGTATCCTATTTTAAATTCTGAAGTAGTCAGTCTTAATTATGACAGCTGGAAGTATAAAGATGTCTGTACATCTGGATGCAGACTTAGCATTACTGGGAATGTATTTTCTCTTATTAATAAAAGAAATGTAGTCAGAAAAGTCTGTGATGTGTCACGTTATTGTTCGGTTTAAGTGAACAGCAAACTGTTAGACTGATACCTACGTTTGGCTCATGCCAACTTCAGCTGTGAACTCCTGTTGTACCGTAGGTTACAATGCAGTTCTGCACCATCTTGTCATTTGAGTGTAAACTTCTCTGATGCAGAAATGGTGTCATTTGTCATTTTCACTTTTCCTGCTCACACACATTTGTGCAAACTTAGTGAAGCAATAGTTGGACCTTACATTTTACTATGCTTATACTGAGACCCTAGTATGGTTAGGAAGAAGTAAACGTCTTTGATATTGGTGATGCTCGCTTAGCAGTTCTCCTAGTGTACAAACCAGAAACCTTTTTGCTTTGCTGCAGTAACAAGGATATTATTTTCTCTAAATGCAAATGCACCTCAATAAATTCGAGAAATTAACTTTTTAATGAGTGTTGTTTTAGTTGCTTGAAGTATGAATAGGCACTATTAGTACACCGGAAACGGAAGCAACACAGATGCGCAAGATGTAAATTGTTATTCTGACCTTCAGATTAATTATTTTCAAATGAATCTGTTCAGTCTTATTGAAAGCTGAATTAGCGTGTGAAGTGTTGCATATGTAAGAAGTGTGGAAGAGGCTTTTGGTAATATGTCTGTCCCTCCTGGAGTCTGCGAATTGCTGAATTTTCTGAAGTCATATTTCCTAATAAAATATTCTTAAAAAGAAAATGCTGCAGTGCACAGAACACACTTGTTTTATTATATAAATTCAATCTGTCAGGGAGGGGAGAACAACCTATGTTAAAAACTGATCTGCAGATCACTTTGTTACTTAACATTTTTAATTTTGAGACTCCTTTGGTTTTTGGATTGTTTGGTTCCTCATGTGTGGTCTTATATCCCATATATATTGTCTAATAGTGATACAAAAGAGTCATAAGTCAGTTCCTGAGATTGTGTGATGCTGTTCTGTGACAGATACAGATAATAGTTTCCCTTTGCTTGTCCTTCAGATCAGTAATAGTGGCAGAACACGGCTGAATTCTACTTGCTGTACTAGGAGTAAATTGATGAGAGTTAATCTGTCCTTAGTTTGCTTTGTATGTCAAACCATTAAAACAGTCTTACATGAACAGTAGTTCCAAAATCTGTGGGAAACAGGAAAGTGTGTCATTCTGTTAAAGGCAGCAAAAACTAAAGTGGAAGTTAATATTGACTTGCCTCCATGAGTAGTTGCCAGGATTGGGAACAGAAAGCAATGGTAATGATATATTTATCAAGCTGTGGTCCTGACTGGTTTTATCATGCTTTTATCACAAGGTACAGAGTAAAAGGCAAATTATTATTTATAGAAGAGAAAACAAATGAAAAACAATTCTGTGGAATAACCTACTGTTGTTCTCTTGCTCCCACACTTACACAATTTTGCAGACGTTAAGGGGTAGAAAATTCAGTGTTTATGTCATAATACAAAGCAGAGGAGTGTACTGTATGATACTTCCAGATTTAGAATACCTTGAGAGTTGATGTTTCTATTTAAAATGTCAAGGATCTTGTCCAGGAGCATTAGAGACTGTGAAATTCATTGTGTTGGTAGTCTGCATAGAGCTTTCTTCATCTGAGCCCAAACTAACATGCTGAGTCTATTTTACTTGAATTTTAACTTACTAGGGTAGCTAGGCAGTTCTCTGAAAACGATTAACTCTTTTAAAGTGGATAAATACCTTCAGCTGAAAAGTTAAATGGCTCAGGGAATATTATTTCTTAGCTTTTTATCAATGATTATTATTTTCCATGTTACAAAAAATGGGAATGGTAGTGGTGCTTTTAACAATTGAAAATGTTGCTTAATAACTTTTCACATTAATTCAACTGTCCAGTAGAAGTCTATGTATATATTTGAAGTCCTTTGTAGACTCTTGGATGTGAAAAACAATGAGCTTCACTCTTAAATTTGTAAAGACAACTGCAGGGTAACTTCCAGGAGAAGGGGAGAAAGAGGATTAACTTGGGATAACCGACTAAACCAGTAAACCTGGGATACCAAACCCACTTTCTACTACATATAAGCACTATCGCAGAAGGTGGAAGAGGCAGACTTTACTTTCTGTAGGTAGTCTTCCATTGCATGTTTGAGCCCAGCATGGAGTCCCCCAAGTTGTCTTGTAGGGTATCATCACTAGGAGAGCAGGATTTGAAGTATCTTTCCTGGGGATGTATCTCTGGCCTCCAATTTGACAGACTATCATTTTAATGCATTTAGTAATCAAGTTGTTTTTTATTGTAATATTGGACCCTTCAAAAGGGCATTTGTAGATTTAGAATGCTAAACAAGAATTCATCTTTCTGGAATTCTGTTCAAGGGAGAGTAGTCATTGATAGTTTATAATAACTGAAAATTGGTGGTGCCTTTGTATAGAAAGGAATATTTTGTTAATGTTTTCTTTCCCATTTGATGGCTTTGTTTAACATTGAAATTGTGGAAAACGTATTCTTAGTTGATTTCTTCTCAAATAGTCTCAAGTCCATGAAATGTTTGTAGGTTTTCATGCCATGTATTATTTGTTTATATTCATCTGTAGTTGCAATGAAGGAATATCGTAAGACTTGGTGTAAGAATTGTAAAATATGGTAAATCCGAAGCAGCTTTGAATAGTAGCAGCAGGCGTAGTTCAGAGAAAACAGAATACCTGTGTGGTAGCCTACTGCTTGTAATAATCCACATAGGAGTTTCAAGATGATAAATAGTTGTGGTTTTCCGTGTGCAGATTTCATGGAATTTCAGCATCTGTACTAATTAGTTTTTCTTGATTGCCGGTTCATGAGCCACAGCTAGCATATGTCTTGGCCTCCTGAGCTGACTTGGTTAATTAGAGTGATCTTTTATGTCCACAGTTTGACCTCTCTTATATTGCTACATAGGTGTTAAGGATGGGACTTTGGTTAAATAAAGCATCATCAGGTAGGTAATGGGAAAAAATGAAGGTGTAATTAAGGTCAAACTGAACTTACATAGGAATATTTGCTCAGTGACACACTCCACCAATCCACAAGTAACAGCTCAAAGAGGTCCACCAACATGTAAATATCAAACAATCTGGAAGATGCTCTCCCTTTGTAAACATCATCCATCTCACCCTGAAGGGTCGAGGTATTGTCCTCTGTTTTCAGGGAGACCTGACCATGGAGGACCTCCAGGATTGAGCTTGTATGGCTGGAGGAGACACACTCAGCACCTTAGTCCTTCCGATGCCCACTGCTCCTTTCAGCAAGGAAAGGGGAAGTAGGCAGAACCACTTTTCTGTAACATTGTAGTGTTACTTGCATTAGTAATCACACTTTTGCAGAGGCAAAAAAAAAAAAGCCACACTCCTTCACATGAATCCAGTTATTACATACTAATTAATGCCAGTGTTTAGTCTGTCCTGACCTAAACCATGCCATTCACAAAAAGCAGGTGTCAGGTGCAGGATCTGAAGGCAGTTTTGGACTGTGAAAAGTAGATGGTACAGCAGTGGTGCTGTCTGGATGTCCATGAAGCTGAGAGCGCTTGGAGCTGCCGGGCTAGCTCTCTGGGAGGAGACGAGCCAGGGGTATGGCGGGAAGTGTACTTAGTACTCCCATGCGACGTGCGCTAACAGTGTACAAAGTGGATGCTAACTCATACCTGCGGTAATGCTGGCTGCTATTCAGTATGATGTGTCAGTATTTGATGTAGGATAACACTAATTCCTACTTGATACGGTGTTTTAGTAGTGTATATAACATAGCACTAACACCTTGAAATATGTAAAACAGTAACAAATGGAGTTTTAAGTTTTTTCCCTTCCCTGTTTTCTGTCATCATTCAGCACCTCCCAGTATACAGCAAGCGTTGCAAATCCTGCTTACACTGTGTGGGGCATCCATGGTATAACGCTGTGCTTCCTGGGGGGAGAAGGGGAGGAGCAGTGTGTGTTCCTTAAGGAGCAGCGTGAAGAAATAGGAGTCAAGGCTGTGTGGCTGCGCTCTGAGCCATGTATCTTTACTTTTTCTCTCCTGACATCCATGTGAAGAGGTCGTTCTTGCTGTGGATTCTGCTAGAAGGGCTGAAAAGTCTCGAAAACGCTAATGATGTGAGAAACTGGAACCTCATAACCCTTAAATAGCGATCTAAACACTGATTATAAATGAGGAGTAGCAGAAAACCAACTGACTTCACAATTACAGTGCTGGGATGTGAGTGCCAGTAGCTTAGAGTTGTATAACTGGGAGCTGTAGTGGCTGGGGTCTATGTCCAATGACAGTCAGGGATGACCGAGGAGTTAGCCACCTGGGAAGGTGAATCCAAGGAGGAATAAAGATACTGTTGTGCCCCTGAGTACCCTAAAAGGTCTTAATGACCCTGATGAGCCTCGCCTGGGCCTTCCACCCACACCCTCTGCCCATGGGCTCTATTTCAGCCCAGGCCCATGCCTTCAGATGCTGGCCAGGCTGTGTCCTGTGTGTGCCTGTCTGCAGCTCCATCACAGCAATGCTTGTGGCTGGCTGAGAACTTCGTTGGTCCAGAACCTGACCCACAAACTGGCTTGTGGCTTGACCTGGGTCCTGCCTTGTTGCTGTGGGATTGCAGCTGTGCTGTGTCTGGTGCTGATTGTGCTCGCTGGACCTGATCTTGACTTCCCAGCTTGACTGTGGACTTGCCTTGCTGCTATGGAGGATCTGGATTTTGAACCTGACTACCATGCCTGCACTTGCCCTGCTTGCCTTGCTTAGGTACTGTGGGGTAGGGCACTGTTTGCTGGCCTTGTTACTGCCCTCTGCTCCTTGCTCCTCATCCTTTCTCATCCCCGAGAGGCTGAGAAAGGCCTCACACCATCAGCCCTGCCAGCATAAGATTTCTCCTGTGCCGCTTTCCAAGAAGAACTGGCTTTGGTGAACAACCAGTAGGGGAGACTCTGCCCCCCGCCAGCTGGGGGTGATGATGTTTGTTTTCTAGAGTACCTAGACACTCACCAGGAGGTAGAAATCAAAGTGCTGCATCGATGTGGGAATGTACTTGAGACTGCTCACAGTGTAGCCACTGCAGCTGAAACACATCGTGAAGACATATTCTCTGGTTGAAGTCCAAATACTAATGCTTTGTTCTACCTCCTTGCTCTCCCCATGGTCATACTGTCAGGAGCACTTGTAATCTTAACTGTGGCTGTTGCAGTCCTGTATATATAAAGATCTGGAGACTGTTGCAGAAGGCGTTAATTTAAGATGCGAGTAACATCCTACTACTTATTGTCAGATGAATGAGTGCTGCTGAGGTGTTGCAGGAACATGCTGTGGCCTAGTGAGCTGACATCACCCAGGTAATTAGGGTGATGTTGCAGGCCCGTAAACCTGACCTTCAGGTACACACAGCTCCTTTCAGCAAGGAAGGGGGAAGCAGTGAAAAGCACTTTTCTGTAGTGTTCTGTAGAACAACACACTTTATAGTGTTCTTTGCATTAGTAATTACTCTTTCACAGAAGGAATAAAAAACCAGTGGTTGCATACTGACTAATGCGTTTGATCTGTCCTGACCTTAACTGTGACAGAACTTCAAAATCTATGTTTTATGAAGCTGAAACTGTTACCAGTTTGCTCTGAGCCTTTGTAATAGCATCTGCCTTTTTGTTTTGGTTTTGGTAAATATTTTGGAGATTGTGTTAGTATTCTGAAAAGGGGAGAAGTGTGGTTTTCCCCACACATCATACTGTGAAAAACAACTTACCATTTGTTAAAATGGTCGCTTAGAATTATTGCGGGCTTGAAATTACGTTTTACGAAAATATTGAGATAAACATGCATGTATTGTATAAGTAGACAAAACCTTATCTCTAAACATTTTCTGATCTTCTGTGTATCCCTGTATCGTGTAGTCCTGCAATCTGTTTCAGAAGATCAAAACCTGTAGGGAATGCCTAAGGAATGTATGTCCCAGAAATATTAAGGTTTGTTACTTGGGGCTTGGTCTGTACAGTAATGTAATCTTATTCTCTAGAGACTATCTATGATATGATTTGGGAAGGCAGTCTAGAAGTCAGTGAATTCTGCAGTGACTTCTGCTGTAGGCATATGTTATTTGATTATTGGTGTTAGTTTTCCCCTAAAAAGAAATTTGATTGACATTCAGAATGGGTTGTTTTAAAATGACTAGTTTAAACCATGATTAAAATGATTTTTTTCTGCGCACAGATGAATTGTTTTGAAGATAAATGTCACTTATGCTTCTTCCTTTACTTAGATGTTGACTTGTGTTGTGTAAATCATTACTGTGAAGAATACACTATATTAACACATTTACTTAAGAGTTTAATATGTTGTTCGTATCTCTAATGTTTATTCTTGCATTTGGATATGTATCATGTGGCTTTTTCTACTTGAGCTAACTTGTGTTTGTGTGCATATAGGTTTGTGTGGTTCTGGGATAATATTTTGAGCAAATATTGTCGTACACTTGTTTTCTTCTTGAAGTCTTTCCTGGGTATCACCTGTTAGAAATGTTAGCTTTTTTTGGACTGACGTAATATGTACATTCTCATATTTTCAGTTTACCTATGAACTGGAATGCTAATGCAATGACTGAATAATTTTTAAATATGTCTTAGTTAAACAGAGCAGCTTTCAAATCCATGGGCCCTGATGGGGTGCACCCCAGAGTGCTGAGGGAGCTGGCAGGTGTTGTTGCTGTGCACTCTCCATCATCTTTGAAAGGTCCTGGAGAACAGGAGAAGTGCCTCAGGACTAGAGAAAAGCCAGTGTCACTCCAGTCTTCAAAAAGGGCAAGAAGAAGGACCCAGGGAACTACAGGCCCGTCAGCCTCACGTCCATACCTGGAAAGGTGATGGAGCAGCTCGTTCTGGATGTCATTTCTAAGCAAGTGGAGGAAAAGAAGGTTTATCAGGAGCAGCCAACATGGATTCACCAAGGGGAAATCCTGCTTGACCAATCTGATAGCTTTCTATGATGGCGTGACTGGCTGGGTAGATCAGAGGAGAGCCGTGGGTGTTGGCTACTTCGACTTCAGCAAGGCTTTCGACACTGTCTCCCATAACATCCTCCTAGGGAAGCTCAGGAAGTGTGGGCTGGATGAGTGGTCGGTGAGGTGGATTGAGAACTGGCTGAATGGCAGAACTCAGAGGGTTGTCATCAGCGGCGCTGAGTCTAGTTGGAGGCTGGTAACTAGTGGTGTCCCTCAGGGGTCAGTACTGGGCCCAGTCTTACTCAACTTCTTCATCAACGACCTGGATGAAGAGTTAGAATGTACCCTCAGCAAGTTTGCTGATGACACCAAACTGGGAGGTGTGGTGGATACCCCAGAAGGCTGTGCTGCCTTTCAGCGTGACCTGGACAGGCTGGAGACTTGGGCAGAGAGTAACCTGATGAAATTCAACAAGAGCAAGTGCAGGGTCCTATACCATGGGTACAGGCTTGGGGCTGACCTGCTGGAGAGCAGGTCTGTGGAGAGGGACCTGGGTGTCCTGGTGGATGACAAGTTGACCATGAGTCAGCAGCGTACCCTTGTTGCCAAGAAGGCCAATGGTGTCTTGGGGTGCGTTAAGAAGAGTGTGGCCAATAGGTTGAGGGAGGTTCTCCTCCCCCTCTACTCTGCCCTAGTGAGGCCTCATCTGGAGTACTGTGTCCAGTTCTGGGCTCCCCAGTTCAAGAAAGATGAGGAGCCACTGGAGAGAGTCCAGCAGAGGGCTACGAGGATGGTGAGGGGCCTGGAGCATCTCTTCTACAAGGAAAGGCTGAGGGAGCTGGGCTTGTTTATCCTGAAGAAGAGAAGGCTGCGAGGGGACCTTATAAATGCTTATAAATATGTTAAGGGTGGGTGTCAGGAGGATGGGGCCAGACTCTTTTCAGTGGTGCCCAGTGAAAGGACAAGGGGCAACAGGCACAAACTGAGGCACAGGAAGTTCCGTCTGAACATGAGGAAGAACTTCTTCCCTCTGAGGGTGACGGAGCACTGGAACAGGTTACCCAGGGAGGTTGTGGAGTCTCCTTCTCTGGAGCTATTCAAGACCCGCCTGGACAAGGTCCTGTGCAGCCTGCTGTAGGTGACCCTGCTTCGGCAGGAGGGTTGGACTAGATGATCCCCAGAGATCCCTTCCAACCCCTACCATTCTGTGATTCTGTCTACTTCTGTTGAAGATTTTGCATCAGAAAACTCATCTCCAGTGTTAGTATGAATGCATTTCTGTTATTTCTGAATTATAGTCTGAATTAGTTGTTAGGTTTCTGTTCAATTATCTGTCTCTGTTTCATCCATCAGATCAAATGTTGTAAGAGTCTTATGTATATGGGATAGTAACATTGTTAGATACAGATTTTCTTGGTACATTTAAGTAGTATTTACAACATCTTTTAAAGACTCGATTCTGCAATTAAATGAGTCAGACAACTAATATGCCTTCTCCCACTCTCCATTCTAAAATTTGAAAGCAGCAGTTTGCCTTCTTAGGAAAATATTTTAACTAAAGTAGCTAAATTGCATGCCTTCACATTGTTTGCGTATGTCTTCACCAATATTTAGGAAAGAAGAATCACACAGTGTTATATGAAAGAAAAATTTGTACTTAGTTCAAATGATGACTGAGTAACTCTCGATTCACGAAGGGGTTTTTGTTACTAGGCCCTTGGATATTCTTAGACAAATGCTTGTGAGTCAAGCAGACAAAATGACTTATACATTCTTCCTGACCCTGTTGCTTAATGAGAACTCATGGTATTCATGGTTGGCATATATTTAGTTGCCGTACCATTTTAGGGAGAAGGAAAGAATAAAATTCTTAGCATGCGTGCAAAGTGGAGAAGGAATGCTCAGGTCGTATTTAGGGCATGGGGTTGAGGTCCTTTCAGATTCTACATTTTCACTTTTTCTGTTATTGTAGTTGGCGACTACCGTTAATAGCAGAAAAAATGTTCAGTTAAATATAACCTGAATTCTTTAAACAACAAGTAACTGGGTTTCTGGTTTCTGCTACTACAGTGAGGGGTAAACAGGAGTATTAAGTGGCCGTAATGAAACTAAATACATGCAAAATACGACTTCAGGGCTTTAATTGTCAGAGCGACATTTTTCCCCCACCCCCTCTGTGTAAAATTAGACTACTTGTTGTTTGGAGTTTGATGCTTCTTAATTGATTTTTAGTCAAAGTCTGATGAAGTTTCATGCCTCACATGTGTTGCATCCCAAAGGCTTAGAAATAATAGTCTATAAAGGTGCCTAGCTGTATCCTAGGAAAACAAACAGTACGTATTTCAGATTAAATACAAGTTTCTCTGAGACTATCCCATTTGTAATTAATTGAACTGTACTGAAGAATTTGTGGCTAGCAAGGAAGAGAGGAAGAAAATACTGCACTTGAAAGTTTTTTTTTGGAAAAAAGTGGGGTTTTTTTTACACGCAGCCCTTTTAAAAATTAAAAAGTTATGGGATTTATTGATTCCAGAATTAATGCTGAATAAATACCTGCCATAGTTTCGACCAATAGACATGTTCTAAAGAAGTATTTTAGAGTGCCAGACTTACCCTCCTGTTTCCAACTATGTATGACTCGCAAAGACTTTAGAAACCCAGACTAGTTGACATTCAGATATTTGCTATACCTCTTTGCTATAAGTGCAGCATTTTTTTATAGTTGAATTGCAGAATCGTTTACATATATTACCATCAGCAATTTAAAAATCGTAGAACAGCTTAAGTAATCTCAGGAAAGACATCTGTTGCTGTAGTCTGAGGTTGTGTGATATGCCTTATTTAGTCAGGGAAATTGGCCGTGGTAGATACAGAGTAATAATTAGTTTCATTAACCTGTTGTTGAATGCTAACCTTTATAGAGGTTCCTTACTGGACTGGTTACTTGTCACTGTAAATTTTACCTGTTTTTGAAGACATGTCCAAAATCAGATTGTGCTTTCCAAGCAACTGATTTCTAATCCTACTCAGTAACTAAAGGAAGGAATAAACTTGAACTAGCTGTAAGGTGGTCTACTCACCTTACCTATCACCCCTTAATAATCCTACACAAATCTAGAAATGCGGTCATGAAATAGGAGAGGTGGAAAGACTTACGGTTTAAGAAAAAGCAGTCTTAACCAATTAGGGAATCATTAATGTGTTTGGAAAAATGGGATGAGTAAGGGAACAGAGGAGGGTGTTCCAGCCCTGGGTTGGTAGCCATCCTTGTGTTGAACAGTTCCACTTGCCTACATTTCCACAGGTCTGAAAGAATAAACATTCACCATGTAATTGCTACAGTGGACACTCAAAGAGAACTGTGATGCTGCTTTCTGTGAGTGTAGCTTTTTGCTGGAAGAAGTACTTATCAGTGAAAGGTTTGGCAGCTGTGCTTGCTTGTCCTGCGTGCCTCTTCACCTTTGCCTGTGAGGCCTCACAGTGAACCGACACAAGCAGCTCACTTAGGGGAAGTGACTGCCTCATACCGGGCAGTTGTGCTGTGAAGACTGGAGCAGTGGTGGTGGCCTAAGGGCAGTGTAAGCTGACATCCCTGCTGAAAGAAGTGCTTGTTAAGCATCTATAAACTGCAGGCAGGGAAGGGGGTCAAGGAGGCTTTGTAGGCAGGATTTGGCTGCTCTGACTGTTCCTCAGCTGGACATAAACAGGGAATAACTAAGAGGTAGCCAACTGAAAACTTCTGTACTGAGAGAAACTAGGGGCACAGTAGGACGCTCTAGTCTCTGTAGAAAGATTCAGTAAGACTTTTGTAACACACTACCTAGGTCACCCTAACTTGTGTGGACTTTTTTAGCACTCACTGCCTTGCCAACCTTCTTAGCAGAGCAAACCATAGTAGATCTTTGTCACCACGTTAAACAGTTCTTGTCACAAAGTGTTTCAAAAAGATCTCGTTCAGCTCTACCTGGGAAAGAAGGAGATTGAAGAGATGGGCTTCACAAACTTGAATGCTGTCATTTTTTTGTGAATTCACTGTGAACAGGGGTGTGAAGACACTGATGAAGTAAATATCATCTTCTTCACTAATCCAGAATATCCTCAACACGTGCACATTGTACTTCAAGTTGCAGGAGAACTGTCATGGTGTCAATTTATCTTTGCACTTGTCTAGAACATTTTTGCTTTGGGTTTGTTTTTACTTTCAATTGATGACTGAGAAGGTTTATTGCTTATACTGCTGGATAAATTATGAGATGCTGAAAAGCATCTCTATAGCATTCTTGTACTTCAGAAATAGCTTGATCATCCACCTGCAGAAACAGTGGAGTTCCTAGCCTTTCTCTTATACCATTTCCTTCCAGGGGCCATGTTATAATAAATAAATATGCTTTAGTTGTATGAGTAGGTATGTAACAGTATTGGTATGAAAAGTTATAAATTGGGATAGCTTTTCCGTGGACCACTCAAATAATAATAAAAGTATAGTCAAAATCTTGTGGTTGTAAGAATCACAGAATGGTAGGGGTTGGAAGGGAGCTCTGTGGGTCATCTAGTCCAACTCTCCTGCCGAAGCAGGGTCACCTACAGCAGGCTGCACAGGACCTTGTCCAGGCGGGTCTTGAACATCTCCAGAGAAGGAGACTCCACAACCTCCCTGGGCAGCCTGTTCCAGTGCTCCATCACCCTCAGAGGGAAGAAGTTCTTCCTCATGTTCAGACGGAACTTCCTGTGCTTCAGTTTGTGCCCATTGCCCCTTGTCCTGTCGCTGGGCACCACTGAAAAGAGCTTGGCCCCATCCTCCTGACACCCACCCTTCAGATATTTGTAGGCATTTATAAGGTCCCCTCGCAGCCTTTTCTTCTTCAGGCTGAACAAGCCCAGCTCCCTCAGCCTCTCCTCGTAGGGGAGATGTTCCAGTCCCCTCACCATCCTTGTAGCCCTCCGCTGGACTCTCTCCAGTAGCTCTTCATCTTTTTTGAAGTGGGGAGCCCAGAACTGGACAGAGTACTCCAGATGAGGCCTCGCCAGGGCAGTGTAGAGGGGAAGGAGAACCTCCCTCGTCCTGCTGGCCACACTCTTCTTGATGCACCCCAGGATGCCATTGGCCTTCTTGGCAGCCAGGGCACACTGCTGGCTCATGGTTAACCTGTCGTCCACCAGGACACCCAGGTCCCTCTCCGCAGAGATTCTCTCCAGCAGGTCCACCCCAAGCCTGTACTGATGCATGGGGTTTTTCTTCCTCAGGTGCAGGACCCTGCATTTGCCTTTGTAAAAGAAACTGTTTTGTAATAAGGGTTCTACACTTAGCATGACTCTGGCAGACCAGTTATTCTATGATGTCTTGATTTAATGTTTTATTGTTTTTTTAACATAAACACAGTTAAAAGTACATTCATTTAAAAATCCTCATTGTATCAAATGGAAGATATGTAGACAGTTATACATTTGTAATGGTGATGGTTCCCTGTGTCGTAAGAGGCTCAAAGCCTTGATAGGCTTTTATTAGACCAATTAAAACAGTTGACTAGGTGATGAGCTTGGGGTTTAAAAGAGCTTTCATTGTGTTTTGGCTCGTGTATTGCCAGGTTAATGGTTGTCAGCAGAAAGACAAAATCTAGGGAGCTGTCTTAGGAGATGGTGATTGAATCATGTATCAGTGTAGGTACAGGCGTGTGTCATGACTGAAGGTTTTAACTTTGTGATACCGTTTTTCTCCTGTTGAAGCTGGTTTAGTCCCCCATCCCAGAGCAGTTCATATTGTGCTGCAGTGAGCTACAGCTTCAGCTGTATGGATACAGAGCAGTTCTACAGAGAGTTGTAATACAGATCGCTGCAGCCACCTAAATTGTGTTTCTATGTGTATGTGTCATTTTAACCTGGAATTGCTTCATTGGTTTACAGCACAAGCCCACAAACAATATTGTTGCTGCATGAAATTGTAATGGTGGGGTGGGCTAGAAAGGAGGAATACTGCTTGAGAAGGTGACATACATTTTCTTTTGTAATGTATTAGAACTTGTTCTGAGAAAGCCGAATTATCTTTCAGATTATGGCTGATTTATAGACTTTCTGTATTATATATGGTAGTATGTTCTGGTCTTTGATACTTGTTTTTAAGATCTATCTGCTCATCATGGTGTTCTGTTGTAAATCCTCATAGTTAATTAATATTTTCTGTGATATCCTGTAAGAATTTTGCCTAGAAATTAGTAGCAAATTTATTAGTTGCATTTTCATGTGCCAAACCTACAAAGTATCTAGTGCTGTAAGTTACTGATGCAGGCAGTAAAATTTAAGTTGAAAACAAATAATTTTTTTTAACTATAAATTCCATGAAATATGTATGTGTAACAGCTTGTCAATATAGTAGATTCTGGTTTCTGCACTGAGATGCTTATTTGAGTCCTGAGTTGAATCAACAAAGACAGCTTTTAAAAACAGAAGAGGTTGGAATTTTTTTTTTTCCTGAAAAACTCTGTTGTGTTTTTTTTATATTGATGCATATAAAATTAAATACGAAATTGTGAGAATACATGTTAAGTGCTTGAAGTTAACTTATCTGCCAAAATAATAATAGATGTATTTGGGGCAAGGATTTATAGTGAAACCACAAAAGAGCTAGAAGTTCTTCAAAAAAGGCAGCTGCTGCCAGAGTCAGCCATGTTAAACACCAAGTTTGTTTCACAGTCTTCTTGAAAACTGCATAGATTTCTTCTGTTGAATAAATTAGAAGTTAAAAAGCAAGCTGAAAGTGCTTTACCTCTGACGGGAGTTACAGCAGTAGTGGGTCTTTTTTCCTGCCCTCTTGTAAATAAAAGGAAGGTTTGGCTTAATAAAAGACCATCCTTAATACTTTCTACCACTTACTAGCTGCACACATTGCTGCTTTTTTTTTTAATTATCAGGACATGCATTTTACAATAAATATATGGTCTTTAGGCGTTCAATACCTGGATGCTGGTATACTCAAGGTACTTCTAATGACCTAAAATTAATACTGATTTTGGATGTTAATTACATTCCAGTATCTGTCCACATAGAATGTGATATGTATCAGACGTCTAGTAACCATTTCATTGACAATTTTTAACAAGGTTAATTAAAAATATAACCATCCAAAGAAGCATAACTTGGGCTAGATGGTGTATGGTGTACTCTGTTGTTCAGCTGAGTAAGTTGCTCCTTATGTTAGCCTATATTTTTATTGCAAATGGAATTCATTGGTGGCAACTGAAAACAATTAGAATTGGAGTTTCTTTAAAGTATGGTTTTTAGATTTTTTATTTCTTTTAATGTAAAAATCATTTTGCACAGTGTTTGCCATAATTAGATGTTGCATTTAAATATACTGTTAAGATGCAGTTTCACAGCTAACAATAAGAAGTCTGTGCTGCTGCCAGAGAGCAATGAACACAGAGTCATGTTTTCCTCCATCCTATGCTCACACCTGTGCTGCTTCAAGAACAGGTAAATTTGGCTGAAAAGGTTTTTTAGCGTGCTGTCCTGGGCACAGCTTTGTGTTGTGAATGACCTTCATAACACTGGGGAAGCAGCAGGAGCACATGGTTGATTACAAGGATGAAAAGAACCAAACTGCTTCTTTAAGCACAGACAGCTTATAAACCAGTCCTTTATGAGTGGTACTTCCGCAGCCACTAGAAGTCAGCATGATGGCTTGCTGCCGCCAAAAGGGTGCTGTCTTAGTCCTGTTTCCTCTTCAGATGTCCCTACCCCTCTCTTCGCACTGGATCCTGGCACTTTTCAACCCCTCTTTCAGCTGGTAAACTAACTAACCTAACTCAGCATAGAGTGCTGGCAGGTTGGAGGATTGAGTCATGTCATGGAAAATCTCTTGGGTGCCAGAGCTGTTGCAAGAAAAACAGCTCATGACAATGAGCAGGTGGGAGAACTGGGGCAAGGGCAATGGGAACCTCTCATTCCACCAAAGTGGTGAGGAGCTGTTTGGATCAGCTTATTCCATCTCATAGAACCACTCCCTTAGTCTCAACTTTTTAATGAAAATGCTTTTATGGAAGATTGTGCTGAAAGTTTCAGGAACCTGAACTGCCTTTCAGAGGTGTTGTGGTACCTTGTTTCTTGTTGGCATTTTGAAGCTGGTGCTTGATTGGTATGCTAGAGCAGTCTTAAAGAGTAAACAGACTTAACTGGCATGTGGGCACTGATTTTTTTGAGTGAAGAACCTCTAATGCTCAAACTCTTCTCTATTAGTAGTTAGAGCCTCAAATTGTCAGTATTCCTAAAGCATACACACTTTGATTTTTAGTATTTTTTCTAAATACATATGATGCACCATCAAATTAGTTAGTTTTGCTCAAAGTCCATTGTGTCTAGTCACAAATGCTGACCTTAACTGTGTGACTGTGTGTTTACTCATATCTGGAAGCAATGTTGTGTTGCAGACCGAGAACCTGCAGCTAGATCATTTCTTTTCATAAGAATTTGTTATTCTTGATCTTTTAAAATGTAAACTGTAGTAGGATAAATAATAAGAGGAGTAGCAAGTGTAACACAGCTGGACTTGCTAACATCTTGAGACAGAAGGAAAAGTTGGTGGGTTTTTTTTTTCCTGAAAAACAAGTCCACAGCAACAGTGGGTAATGTGTACAGAAAGCGGGTGTTCTTGGGAAGAACGAATTAGAGGAGTTGTTGCACTTTTATATGAAGCTCTTTCTCTGTAACAGCTTTTACTAGTAATCTCGTCTTTCATTTTTTAGCGTGGACCTGAGGAGCTTTTTTCTTCTGGTGTCAGTAATAGGCCTTTTACCATGAACAATTCTACTACAGATACAGGTAGGTATACATAAAAAATATTTTTATCACAGTTCTTCTTCATCAGTGTGTGTTTACTCTGTGAATGTATTTTTTTTTGTATTCTTTATTGTCACCATGAGCATCCTCACAAAGCCTGAACTGTAATCCGACTCCAGCAGTGAAGCCACTGGAGTCTATCTATGAGTTGTTAGACTTTAATAGTCATATATCCTGTTGTAGCTTGGTACTAATATGCATTTAATGTGTTTCTGTTTGTCTTGAAGTCTCATCCCCAATAAGTGTGCACATTTTTCAGAATGCGTGCAGAGCACATGATGCCATTTAAATTTCTTGATGGAAAAAACAATGCATAACAGATTTTTCTGTTTTGCAGGCAGAGAAATTACTTAAACTGGCTTACGAGTGTGCCATGGTTGGGGCTTAGATCAGCTAACTTCTAACATCTAATAAAGCAAGCTGGAGAGGGGCTTTCTGCAAGGGCATGTAGTGATAGGACGAGGGGTAATGGCTTTGAACTAAAAGAGGCTAGGTTAGATATAAGAAATTCTTTACTGTGAGGGTGGTGAGGCCCTGGCACAGGTTGCCCAGAGAAGCTGTGGCTGCCCCCTCATTGACAGTGCTCAAGGCCAGGTTGGACGGGGCTTTGAGCAACCCGGACTGATGCAAGGTGTCCCTGCCCGTGGCAGAGGGGCTGGAACTAGATGATCTGAAAGGTCCCTTCCAACCCAAACCATTCTGTGACTGGAGTTTCACAAAATTCTACTAGTTAAAAAATCCTCTGTGAAGATCCTTACACAGAACGACTTTTGTGAGACCCTTCTCAGCCTTATACTGTATCCAAAACCTGTAGCAAAATCTGAAATTACTTACCCAGCTCATACAGGTATTTTTTCCTAGTCTTTTGTTATTCTCCTTGGAAGGCTAAATGCAACACGAGGTGTTAAGGCTATCTCTTTTGCTATGGTGAAGCTGTTTGTGGCACAGAAGTGAAAAAAGGATGCTGTTTCTTCCTTTAAGTGGTATGAAGTTAGACTTCAATACAATTTCTGTCAAATATGCTGTCTTTCGTCTCCATTTAGGATATTTTTTCCGTCAAGTCTCATAAGCCTCTGTAGCTTGCTTTAGGCAAATCTTTTACAGGGATCTGCAGTTTGGCTAATGAATTTTATTTTTACTACTTTAAGTTATTACTCCATCGTGATAGCTTCTAGAACAATAGGCCTGTTACAAATGTGGTGTTCTGCTTAAAGTGCTCTCAAGGACTCCGAGTCATCTCCTTGAAATGTAACCATTGGTCACTTACCTGTTACAGGATCCAAATACGCTTATGTTAAAAAAAAAGAAAAAAAGACAATTTGCCAAAACGGAAGACTTCAGAATCCATACGCATTTCATGCCTCACTGCTGTCTCTCCTTTTCAAAGACTTTTTAAAACTTAGTCATGTGGGACAGCAGAATTTCTTTAAGAAACAAAAGAATTTGAGGTAGCATCTGAATCTAATTAAGAAACATACGATGCAGCTAGATAAGTTAGTAATAAAAAAAAAGGATACATTACCTCCCAATTACTACTTGCCCCACTTCTGTGTAACTAATATTTTGTAAATAAGTTACATGGGCATTTGGGAAGAAGTTTTTGGCCTCTCTGTCTGTAAGACTTTAAAAAAACAAAACAAAACAACAACAACAACAAAAAACAGGAAAATAAACAGACAAACAAACAAACCCATACCAAAGCAGAACAGGCACACTACACAGTGCCCTTGCAGTGGAGATTTGGAACAGCTGAAGGGGGCTTCTCAAACTGTCCTTTGGTTATATATGAACTGTCCTTTCTTAGTATTCAAAGAGCTATAGATAAGTTGATGTCAGTGCGGAGATGGCAGTTTATCTCTTTCAGGTTTTGGTATCCATACTGTGCAATGTTTGTCCTGTTTGTTTGTCCATCCCCCTGCCTAAAATATTTTAGATCATGGGATTGACAAGAAGAAATTTAAAAAAGACAGATGGCCATGCTCCCCTTCACGTGTCCTTCATATTCGTCAAATTCCAAATGATGTTACTGAAGCAGAAGTAATTTCCTTAGGCCTGCCTTTTGGCAAAGTAACCAACCTCCTGCTGCTAAAAGGAAAAAGTCAGGTATGTTATTTTCAACGTTTCAGTTAAGAGCAAGGCTGAAGATGTGGTTCATGTTATGATCCTTTTGGTATTACATTTGGCTGAAATGATTGCAACAATGTCTAAATATTTCATTGATAGCTCAAGATTTCATATTTTCAAATGTAAAAGGATGTCTTGATATTTATTTGAAGGTTTTAATGTACGTTTACTAGTAACTTGTTAATAATATTGCTAAACATTATATGCACCTTATGTAAGAGTGTATAGATGGTAAAGAACTACATTGTTACTATTGATGTAGACATATGTCTTGAAACAACCTGTTTGATTAAATAATTAACATGCATGTTAACTTTTTGATGTGAAATAAATTGCTTGGGTTTTTTAAAATTCTTTTTGTTGTGATGGGGTGGTTCACATCATGAATAAACATTGAATTCCTAAAAATAATAGGCATTCATTCAAAAACTTTCTGGAGCACTGAACTGGGTTAATGCACGAACTGATAGTTATTTAGTGTCCTGTTCCTACTTTTTCAATCAGTATGTGTATCTGCTGCTTAGGTGATAGTGCTTGGATTCAGGAATCTAATACATGCATTAGCAGTGTGGTATTCTTAGGAACATTGCTTCCCATATGCCATATTTATTCCACCTCTTCTTTAATGGCTTATTGTACTTACAATGTAAAGCCTGTTAAGAAAACCCACAAATTAAATCAAATATTCCAATAAACATGCACTCACAAATGCATTTTAATGCTGAGCAAATCAGTACTGGACTTTCCTGTGATCTTTTTCTAGTGAGAGTGGAATTGGGAATAAATGGTGCTTTGATGCTTTGTTCTCTCCTGAACAAACAAAAAAAACCAACACCACTGATAACTGCTGTGTATTGGTTGCAGGCATTTTTGGAAATGGCTTCTGAAGAAGCTGCTGTTGCTATGGTGAACTACTACAGCGCTGCTACACCTCTTCTCCACAGTCAGCCTGTTTATATCCAGTATTCCAATCACAGAGAACTTAAGACTGACAATCTACCTAATCAGGCTGTAAGTATAAGATTTCCATGTAACAGGATAGAATTGCACGTGAGTTATGTACTGGATTTGGCTAGGATAGAGTTAATTTTCTTCACAGTAGCTTGTGACACTTACATAGCATCAAGGCCTCTTCTGTGTCTCACAGCACCCTGCCAGTGGGAGTGCACAAGAGGTTGGGAGGGGGCACAGCTGGGACAGCTGACCTCAACAAACCAAAGGAATATCCCACACCATATGGCGTTGTGCTCTGCAATGAAAGCTGGGGGAAAAAGGATGAAGGTGGGACATTCAGAGTTATGTCATTTTTCTTCACAAGTAAACTTTATGTCTGATGGAGACCTGCTTTCCTGGAAATGGCTGAACACCTGCCTACCAATGAGAAGTAGTAATGGAATTCCTTACTTTGCCTTACTCGCACATGCAGCTTTTTCTTGACCTATTAAACTGTCTTTATCTCAACCCATGTGTTTTCTCACTTCTATCCCTCCGATTCTCCCCCCTCCTACTGTGGGGGAAGTGACTGAGCAGCTTTGTGGCACTTCGCTGCCTACCAGGGTTAAACCACAACATTAGTAAATAAACAGACCACTTTCCATACACCAATAGTCAAATTCTGATAGCTATTATTTCTATCTGTTGTTATCTAAGCAGTAACTTCTTTCAGACAGGGACTTCTCAATATCTGTAAAATTACTGTGGAGGAGCTCAAGCTCAAGAATGGTTCATCCTGATGAGCAGGACATCAAGTGAAGGTGGTAGATGGACTGCTTGGATGAACAAGGAGCTCCTCACTGAACTCAGACGTAAACAAGAGGCATAGAAAAGGTAGAATCATGGACAGGTGACCCAGGGGGAATATAGAGCATTATCTGAACCTGCAGGGATGTGATTAGGAAAGTCAAAGACCCCATGAAGTTGGCTCTGCCCAGTGACAGGAGAAGAGGCAATGGGCAGAAATTCAAATACAGACTTAAGAAAAACCTTTTTTACTGTGAGAATGGTTAAACATTGGAAAGGGGTGCTCTGAGAGGTTGTGGAGTCTCCATCCTCAGATACATTAAAAACTTGACTGGAAACAGTCCTAAGAACCCTGCTGTAGGTGATCATGCTATTATATTCTACACTACTTAAAAATATTTGCTTACAATATGTTTTGAAAGAACTTTTGCCCTTCCTAAGTTTTAACATTAGGTAAGAACTCTCAGTGCTTCAGAATATGAAGAAAATATCATGCCTTCTCCAGTAAATCTTCTCTGTGAATAATTAGTCTTGTGTTTTTTCCCCTCTTGCTGTGTCCATAATATAGTAGCAGGAATACCACAAAAAACATACCACTTCAGTTTCATATATTTGTGTTTTCTTAAAGTTAATTGCTAATCATGGGTCTGTAGATACTATCTGAACAACACATGGAAGACCAAACCCAGCTGATACATGATGAACCACTTTCTGCCATAAAAGGAGCTCTTCTGAGGCTTTTTACTTTGTCAGATACGGATGTTATTGTGAAGGGTCATGTAACCTGCTTTTGTAGAATTTGTGTTGTTGGCACTGTTCCAAGGGCTTACCAAACTCAGGAATAGGAAATCATCATCTTTAAGTTGTTCAGGTTTATTCTTTATAGTGTTGGCTTTTTAAATGTTGTCTGCTTATTCTAAGAAGAACCCTAGATCTGATAAAATGGATATTTTCACTGATAAAACATCGGTTTTATGTGTAACTTCATGCCAAACACTGGAATTAATTTCTTCCTTATATTTTTGAAGTAAACAAAAAAATTGGTTTCTTAAGAATATGAATTGAACATTGCAGATGATTGATTTAAATCCTGATCTCTAAACAAAGAAATACTCTTTGCATAACAAGATCAAAGTATTCAAACAAGCATATTGTAGTTGAAATCCATTTGGATTTTTGGGTTCCTGGATGAATTGCAATTGACCTGCCATTTAAATACATGAATTTATAGAATGTGATGTCTGTATCACGATTTTGTTTGCTGTAAGAATGTTGCAAGTAGTGATTGGGGCAAAAGTCAGTGCTCACTTTTAATTTGTGCTGACAAAAATAACTGACATCTTGCAAGCTTGTTAATCTGAAAAATATTATTTGTCTCTTTTCTCATCCGAGATTGCTGGATTGGTTTGTTATCTGCAAAAACAAATAAATAAAAAGATTTTTTTTTTTGAGGATGTTGTGGATGTAGCAGCCTCAAGTAAACTATACTCATTTTTGTAAATAAGACTCCTTGTATCTGTTTCTCAGAGTATTTTCAACTCAGTGCATGACACTTGCTGTCTCCTTCTATAAAAAACACTTTGTTTACTTACAAAAGATTTTTTTTGCACATATGACTCTTACGTTTCAGTTTTATTTAAATTTTAGAGACCCTAGCAGAACAGCTGACTCTACATTACTGACCTAGTGCCTAGGCTGAGACCTGAAGTACAGATTATTTTGCAGGGTTATATGTTTCTGAAACTGTGTGACATCTTTACCATGTGCCATGTTTAGTCCATCTTCTAAGGAAATCCTGTTACTGAGGCATGACTTAAAATCACAACACTGCATTTGGAAAGGAACATTTCTCCATAGTGCTTTCACAGGTAGTCGGAAGACCTTTTTGAGGAAAGCTCATCAAAAACAAGCGTAGAGACTTCCAAAGTCCCGCTGCGGCAGTTTGAGGAGTCAGATTTAAAGGTGTTTTTTGTGCTTGATAACTTGGCTTAGAAAAAAGAGCAGGGTATGGGTCTTTACGCTTATCCACAGCAAGACTTAGTTCCTGAAGGGAAAGAAATACTAATAAAGCAGAGCAAATAGTTTTTGGTACACTGAGGGGTTGCTAGTCTATTACAATATTGTTATCATGTTGATTTGCTGCAAAATCTCTAGAATGACAAAAGCTTACTGAATCAAAGCAAATTTGTATCTATATGGCATTACAAAGTAGTAACGCTTTAACTAAATAAAGTAAATAATTCTGTGAAAGTATGATCTGACTTCTTTTAGGGACAGGGAAAGAAAGGAAGAGGTATGATTTACCTGTTAAAGTGGAAATTGAATCAATAATCAGATAAAGGGAGTATGTTTTTTTTAAAGTTGCATTTTAAATGCATTTTACATTATTTTCTTTGTAAAATAACTTTCTTTAGGTATCAGTAATTTGTATGTGTGTAAGTTAATTGTGGTCTCTACTGTGTCATGATTTCAGAGAGCCCAAGCTGCACTGCAAGCTGTGAATGGTTTGCAGTCTGGAAGCCTGGCTATTACAAATGCTTTTGCTGCTGAACATGGGTTCCTTCCAGGTCAAGGTTCTGTCCTTCGAATCATTGTTGAAAATCTTTTCTACCCTGTCACTTTAGAAGGGTTGTATCAGGTAATGAGGTTTGCTAAAACAGTAGTTAAAATGTGTTCCAATGTTGCCACTGTAAATCCATTAACTTTTTTTTTTTTTCATTTTTAAAGTACTTGTGGATACTTAATTGTTTGAATGAGGACTGTCACTTAGAAATTATTTGTGGCAATTTAGGGATCTAGGCTTGCATCAGTTTTGCATAAAAAACCCAAAGGTAACAGAGCTGCTGTACTCAGCGTTTCATATTGTCTTTCATTTCTTTCAGTTCCTTGGTTTCTGTGGAAACAGCAACAAACTTGAGGTGCTATTTGTAATTTATTCCCAGATAATGAGCTAATGAAATAGTGGTTGTTATCAATTTGTGGACCAGTATTTTAGCACTCTTTGTACTGAGTAACTTTTATAGTCTGGATTATATTTTAGGGTTTTATATTCATAGAATCATGGAATCATTAAGGTTGGAAAAGACCTCTCAGATTATTGAATCTAACCATCAACCCGACACCACCATGCCCCCTTTTATAATACAATGCAAGCGATGTAATATACAAGTATAGTTGCTTGGACAAATGTTTTTGATTGTTCATCAACTGTTAGAATGCCATTTACTTTAACTGCCTCTGATAGCCTGGAGCAGTGGTGGGCTGTGGCTATGAAAAACATTACCATACATCCTACTAGGGTTTGTGCTGTGTTGTTGAGAACTATAAGTTTAAAAACAATAACTTTAGGAGACTATTTCTTTGTGCCTGAAGGATGTGCTGATATTTTTTTTTCAGATATTGCAAAGGGTTTCATACTTGAAGCTTTTGTAACTATTAGTAAATTTGTGCAATTAAAAACATGCCCCAAATACGACTTTCTTGGAACTAATGCCGTTTAGAATAATTGGGATGCTTTTACAAGAACCTTCAGTCCCTGTGAGGTTTTTGCTGCTGTGCTAGCATCTGAAACAATAGTTAATTATTATCAACACTTTATTTTTCCTCTTACCTCTTAATATTTCCTCTTTCTCTGTATCTCCCCTGCATGATATTGATTAGCTAGTATACCAGTTGTCACTTTGATGTAGCAGTTTCACTGGTCTAAACTTTTTGTTTTATCTTTGAGTACTGTTCACTTAATATTGAGCTCATTCAAATACTGTGTGAACTGGGATTATGAATGCACTCAGAACAACCTGAGAACAAATTTGTGTGGTTATGGGACCTGTACAAGTTTAATAGTGCAATAGCAATTCCTGGATGTAATCTTAAGGGGAATTTTTTTGGCTTTTGTTTTTTTACTAAGCAGGCAGTGGAAGAGAAGATTCACGTTAATTTACTTGAATTTGATTTAGTGTTTACTTCAGTGCAGCAGAACTATATTTTCATTCTTTGAATTACCCAATAACCCTCACTCAACTACTTTCACAATAGGTCTAGAAAATTAAGAAATATTTGAAAAGGAAGCTTATTTGGAATTCTTAGCAGGGTACAGTCTCCTCTAATTAAAACAGCACTTTGTGCCTGATAGCTATAGCATAGCATTACTTTAGAAGTGTGGTAACGTTAGAAGAAATGAAAATTTTCACTGGTAAGTGTAGCATCATATGAAACACTAGCAAGCAAGCTGTCACTCAAACATTTCGTTACCTTTTGTAAGTTATAACTGCTTGTCAAGTAGCTAACCCTTTTTTATTACAATTCCCCTTAAAATATTTATTATAAGAAACAGAATATTCATTGTTCTCTTTGGAGAAAAAAAAAAATTATATATACAGTGAGGTTTAGGTTTAAAACTAAACAGGAATAGATTGAACTTTATCTTGAAAAAGAGCTGTCTAGTCTTGTGGATATACATGGAAAAGCCTATGTTCAGAAGCTGTATTTAGGCCTTTCTTAAGGGGAAGTGCTTTGTGAACTGGAACTCAATGGCTAATTTTAAATTGCTGTGAAAAAGGTTTCTGTTCTGTCTTCTACCACAAAATGATGATTGCAGTCTAAGAACTTTGTTTCTGAGAGATTGAAAAACTGGGCACAAAGGGTTTGGTCAGTGTGTCTTGTATCCATGATTCTAGGCCTAATAGGCTTCCAAGAGATGCTTGTCCTGATCTCTGGCCTTTCTTTCCATTCCAGGCTTAGTACTTGTCTGGGGGGTTCTGCTTTCCTGATTTTGCATTGATTCTAACAGTTTGTTCTGAAACTGTTAGTAGTTCCCAAACTCACCTTTCCTCTTCTGCTGTTAATTTGGACATAGTTTCTCTGCACTTGCATGGTAGCATGGAAGGCTCTGCAGAGGGATCTGAACAGGCTGGATCAATGGGCTGAGGCCAGCTGTATGAGTTTCAAGACGGCCAAGTGCCAAGTCCTGCATTTGGGTCACAACAACCCCATGCAACGCTACAGGCTTGAGGCAGAGTGGCTGGAAAGCTGCCTGGTGGAAAAGGACCTGGGGGTGCTGGTCGACAGGTGGCTCAACATGAGCCAGCAGTGTGTCCAGGTGGCCAAGAAGGCCAGCGGCATCCTGGCTTGTATTGGGAATAGTGTGGCTAGCGGGAGTAGGGAAGTGATCGTGCCCTTGTACTTGGCACTGGTGAGGCCGCTTCTCAAATACTGTGTTCAGTTTTGGGCCCCTCACTACAAGAAGGACACTGAGGTGCTGGAGCGTGTCCAGGGAAGGTCAATGAAGCTGGTGAAGGGTCAGGAGAACATGTATTATGAGGAGCAGCTGAGGGAACTGGGGCTGTTTAGTCTGGAGAAGAGGAGACTGAGGGGAGACCTTCTTGCTCTCTACAACTGTCTGAAAGGAGGCTGTAGTGAGGTGGGTGTTGGTGTCTTCTCCCAGGTAACTAGCGATAGGATGGGACGAAATGGCCTCAAGTTGCATCAGGGGAGGTTTAGATTGGATCTTCAGAAAAATTTCTTTACTGAAAGAGTGGTCAGGCATTGGAATAGGCTGCCCAGGGAGGTGGTGGAGTCCCCATCCCTGGAAGTGTTGAAAAAACGTGTAGACGTGGCACTTCAGGACATGGTTTAATAGGCATGGTGGTGTTGGGTTGATGGTTGGACTTGATGATCTTAGAGGTCTTTTCCAACCTTAATGATTCTATGATTCTATATTTTTGTCTGCATTCTTTGTGGCTTTGCTTTTGTCTAGACACCTTCATGTAGTGCATACTCTCATTTTGAGTGTATATATATTTAATTTCAACCTTTGAAAATTTTTCTGCAATGCTTACATTTGCAATAAATCAAATACAATTCAATTGTGAATTAGAGGGGTCGGTCCCAAACTGGGTCTTTGTCCTGCTTCTTTCCTTCTTTGTCTTCTAGTTTGGACAGTGGATCTGCGTAACTAATTACTAGGCACGACAACTATTTAAGATGTATTTTTGGTCACCAAATTTGCAGAATTTGTTTGAAGTAGAGAATGTAAAGGTGGATACCTTGAAAAGCAGTTTGCAGTTCCCATCTCAACTGACTTGTGAAAGTCCATTTCTCAAACCTCATGTTTGGTTATCCACAGTTCCTCTACAAACACTGGACAAATGTTTCTTTGGGGTGGCCTTCCCTGCTCTTAGTTGAATAGCTATTACTAGATCTTTAAGGAAATTTTATCCTTGTTCCCCATCTTTTGTAGCCTCTTTTTAATTTTTTTTTTACACCTAAAACAAAATTTCAGTTCACTCAGTTTCTGTTCAGCTTTCACAAAATAAAGAATTTTCAGAAATGTATATGAAGTATTAAAATGCTAGTTTTTAATGGGCATGAATTATTCATTATTTCTCAAAGTCCATGCTTTTTCCTTCTCAGATTTTCTCTAAATTTGGATCTGTCATGAAGATTGTCACCTTCACTAAGAACAATCAATTCCAAGCTTTACTACAGTATGCTGATTCAATGAATGCATATCATGCCAAAATGGTAAATATAGTGTATTCAGCTTGATTCCCCTCTCCCTTCACCCCCCTGATAAATGGGGAACGTCAGTGTAGCTTGATCATAACACTTTATCAACAACTGCAAACATAAGCATATAGCACACACACCAAGACCTGCATGAGTCCACCAAAACAAAAATCAGAGCTGTCAGTAGTGATGAGTGGTGGTAATTGTAGTTGACCAAAAAGTCTTTTGCCTTTCAGACTAAATGGAATATTTTTGATGAAGTTCAGTACTAATAGCAGTGTAGTTAAATGCGCAGAGCTTAGGTGGATGTTACATGTTTTACTTGTTTTGAATTTCAGTGAAAAATTTACAGTAATCAATGTTTTCACCTTAAAGTTCTTACTTTCAAACCACCTGTACCCTGATTTTTAAAGTGCACATTCCCAGTAATGAAGAAGAGCTTACCTACTTTAGGTACATTTTCTGTGGTGGGTTAGCCTTGGCTGGCTGCCAGACACCCACCGAGCTACTCTCACTCCCCTTACTCACCTGGGCAGGGGGAGAAAAATAGATTTAAAAGTTTGAGTGTTGAGATAAGGGCAGGGAGGTTGCATAAAAGACTCGACTTAGGGAAGATTGATTTAATTTATTGGCACTTAAAAATAGAGTAGGATAGTAAGGAATAAAAACAAAAGTAAACACACCTTCCCCACACCCTTAATCCCTCTTCACAGGCTCAGCTTCACTCCCAATCCTGCTACCTCCTCCCCCTGAGAGGTGGAGGGGGATGGGGAATGAGGCTTGCAGTCAGTCCATAATACTTTGTCGCTGCCACTCCTTCCTCCTTACACTGTTCTCCTGCTCCAGCGTGGGTCCTCCCCATGGGATACAGTTCTTGACAGACTACTACAATGTGGGTCCTTCCCACGGGCTGCCGGTGAATATCTTCTTCACCGTGGGCCTCCATGGGCTGCAGGGGGACAGCCTGCCCCACCATGATCTTCTCCAGAGGAATCTGCTCTGGCACCTGGACCCCTACCTCCTCCCCCTACTGCTCTGACCTTGGTGTCTGCAGGGTGGTTTCCCTCACATAATTCTCTCTCTTTTCTCTCTCAGCTATTGCACAGTGTTTTTTACCCTTTCGTAAATGTGTTCTCACAAAGGCACCACCAGTATTCTGACTGGCTCTGCTTTTGGCCACAGTGAACCTGTTTTGGAGCTCACTGGAACGCACTCTGTCCAGCACGCAGCAGCCTCTGGTCTCTTCCCACAGAGGGGTAGCAGCTGGCCCAACTGCGAAAACCTTCCCCCATAAACCCAATACACTTTTTTTCAAAAGAACTTTTAGAATTAGTTTCCATATGATAGCTAAATATTTTAATCTCTAGAAAATATTATTGATTTCCTTAGTGGGGAGTAGTTAAATAGTTAAATGTCGAGAGTGGAGACCTTGAACGTTTTTGCAGAAGAGACAGCACTGTGATAAATCATCACGTTATAATACTTGAACTGTGACGTAAAACATAAATACAGAAAATAAAATACTTAACTTGAAACTAAACCTGAAGCACTTTGTATTTCTCTTTAACCTATGTCGTCACCTCAGTAGCAGTAAATAAATAAAATCAATTAGAAAGTTCCCATAGAAGGTATATAGAAGAATAGATTCTGTTAAGTATTAAGTGGTATTTAGCATTCATTTTTTTTCATAAAATTACTGAAAGACTAGAGTGAGTGGAACCTTTACCCTACTTTTGTTCTTGAAGTTGATTTTATTGTCAGCTTCAATATTAAAGGCACAGAATATTTATCTATTGCTATTTGCACTTTAGTCTAGTAAGTAAATTCACAATGTGTTTTATTCATTAAGTACATATTGGAAATTAATAAAGGTAGATGGGATTATAGCCTGTTTGTTACCAATTTGTCTGTTCTTAGAGAACACTATTAGTAATAAACTATATCTTTTTAAAGATTTCACAGAAATTATAATTTCAGTCTAGAGTATACTAAATAATTGCAACAAATCAGTATCATAGAAATCATAGAAAGTTTTGGGTTGGAAGGGACCCCTGGAGGTCATCTAGTCCAACCCCCGTCTTTTGAGTGGTTTTTTCGCCCATTCATCCATCATGATTCTTTTATGACTGGTATAGGCAGAAAAATAACTACTTCAGTGATCTTTCTGAGCATGGCTACTCTTAAAGAGATGGATTTTATAGAATAATTTAGGTTGGAAAAGGCCCTTAAAATCATCGAGTCCAACTGTACACCTAGCATTACCACTAAATCCTAACATTAGCACTAAATCCTATCCTTAAGCACCATATCTACACATCTTTTAAATACCTGCATGGGTGGTGACTCAACCACTTCCCTTGGCAGCCTGTTCCAGTGCTTGATAACCCTTTCAGTGAAGAAATTTTTCCTAATATCTAGTCTAAACCTCCCCTAGCACAAGTTGAGGCCCTTTTGTCTCATCCCATGACTTTTTGCTTGAGAAAAGAAATGGACACCCACCTCGCTACAGCCTCCTTTCAGGTAGTTGTAGAGAGCAGCAAGGTCTCTCTTGAGCCTCCTTTTCTCCAGACTGAACAACCCCCCTCAGCCACTCTTCACAGGACTTGTGCTCTGGACCCTTCACGTTCTTAAGTAAGGAAGAGTTCCATACAATAAATAACTACAAATTACTATTGCTACTACCATCTGTTATTGTGTGTTGAATGGGAGACAAGTCAGATTAGAAGCACAGCTAGAAAGAGAAGTCATGCTTAAAGCTATGTTTTGTCCATTGGCACAAGGTGACATGACACCTACTAATCAGTGGACTACACTAGTACGCTACACAGGATGTTTAGGTAAGGATAGTGGCCATGTGATTGTCTACTTGGTGTTTAAAAGCAGCACCTTAGAAGATGAATTTCTGTTTGGATACAATTGCGGGGTGGAAATAACATAAAATTACAGCGGTAGCTGCCATTGTCTGTTTTGTCTATAATTATTTTTCTTCAGGCTCTCGATGGCCAAAGTATCTACACTGCATGCTGCACTCTGCGTATTGATTTCTCCAAGTTATCTAGCCTTAATGTAAAGTACAACAACGACAAAAGCAGAGATTTCACTCGCCTTGACCTTCCTTTTGGTGATAGCCAACCACCCATGGAGCCATCCACAGCTGCTGCCTTTGGTAAGAAACTTCACTGTTAGTGACACACACACAAGAAGATCATTATGCTTTTTCTGTTGCATTTATGCTCTGGCTTCATCTGAGGTTCATAGAAGGGTACATTTTGCATTCATTTCTGTCTGTTAGGTCCAGTAAAGTTTGTATGGAAAGCAGAAAGTCCTACTCAAGATAAATGAATATCTGAAACTATAACATAAGGAATTCTCTTAGGCAAATTCAAAGTGTTGTCAAAAAAACTGCATTTGTAAAATGCTCTGAAATTATATCATTGGTACAGATAGTATAGTAAATGTTGCATATCAGAACGATCAATGGCAGTCATCCAAAATTGACACTGGTTGCCTAAAGCTGCTTGAAAATAAGTGTTTTAAGGGTGTTAGCTCTTATTTTTTGATATTTTAGGATAACTGCCTGCTGTAGCAAACAAAACCATAAGAAACTTAGAAATGCCATACTTACTTATGTTTGTTTTGTAGTCACTTTCTAAAAATAAAATTTTAGAAATTTTCTTGAATTTTAGAAGTCATTTCCATAGCATAAAGGAGACAGTGTCTGCTTGAAGCTACACTGGAGAAGCCTTTCTGGCATAAATAGCACAAGCATGGTCATTTAATCAACTTTGGTGATAATGCAAATCACCAGACAGATTAATCTGATGACCTGGCAGAAGTGCTTACAATGCAATTTGAGTGATTTTTAGCTATTTTTCTTTCTGTCTAACAGCAACCATTAGAAATAAGACACAGCTAAGAACTGTCTCAGCTGTTCAATGGGTATTTAAGTGCCATCCAGTTGGTTACAACAGTAGCAAGGACTGGGGAAGAATTCAATTTTTTCCTTTAGTTTTCTGTGATAGCTAGGGCAGATAATTGTTTTGGTTTGTTTTTTTTGATAGTTGGCTTAGAGTAAGTGAGTTGCACTCTCTACTTTCTTGATTGTTTTTGAGTAATGTACTATATAATTTATAAATTTGGGGGAGATTTGGCTTATAGCCTCATGGAAACACGCTGTTATAAATCTGACATGTTCTGATTAATTAGACTTACAGAATCTGAAAGGTCAATGAAAGGGAACATTACAATTAGATCAGATTAAGGACAAACTTGCTTGTAGGGCGGAGATAACATTGTATGCATGCTTTTGGAGGATAACACATGAACGCTTCTCCATTTCCTTCCTCCTCACTCTTCCAAGCTTGTCATTGCTAGCAATCTCATTTTCACTCTGGACATTTACTGTAACAATAAGAACATCAGAGATAATGCTGTAAAGAAGAGTCTGATGTCTGTATCAAAATTTGTTTGTAGCGCAGTCACAGTGAAGCAGCTGCATAGATATTTTTCTTTAAAAAAAAATAGCTGTAAACTGGGAGAAGCATGCTTCTAGCCTTTCTGTCAGTGGTAACAACATGCATATGTTGCCATAGGCATGTTCTGATAGTCTTCAGTTGCCTGAGACAAGGAAAAGATATTGGAAGTCAGGTCAGCACTTACATTTCCTATGTTATTAATAGTGGACGTAGTTTTGGTGGAGAATTGTAAGACAGAGTGGGCAATTGTCAGAATAGTACATCTGTTTCTTGTGTAGACTTCATTATCTTAATAGCAAAACTGAACTGCTCTTGAAACTTGTTTTTTTTCTTTTTTTGTTTTTGTTTTGGCGGAAAAGATACTGCATTATAAACAAGCAGATTTTGTCAATGTTTTGCTTTTAAAGAGTTCCCTTGTCCAGTGAGCATAAGCAGAGATACATAAATTAGCTTGCTTTGAAAGCTAGCCATGAAGCATATGATTTTACACATTAAAAAATGCAACAGAAAATTCCAGCTCTTTCTGCATTAGCTCTGTTTAACAATTTTTACATGCCTGATTTTGGTATCAGTGTACAACATGCAGGTCCTATCTGGCAGAATAGAAGCGCTTCATCTATTTTTTCATTAATATTTCCCATTACCATTCTTGGATTGTGAATAAGTGATTAATACCTATATTGCCAGAACTTGTCAGTGTAGTGCACCAGTTCATGCATTTCAAGAGCGCAATGAATTGCTTTGGTGTGATAAATGTATTCAGTTGTTTGTATGAAAGACACTTTGTTGCTACAGATAAGAGGAGGTGTAATGTGGTGCAGTATTTATGAATACTTGATCTGTGGTGTCTGTTTCATTTGTTGTTTTTGTATTTCCTAACTGATAGTTCTTACAGTATTGTATCATCCTGTCAATAACTATCTGTTAGTGAATGTAGCTATTTTAGTCAATGGTGGAGTTTTGAGTAGTGAAACTGACATATTGCCAGGATTGCAGGTTGTATGGGCTGATTACGCATGCCCCATCAAAAAAAATCTAGTGTGCTACCATGAAAGAAGCCATGACTCAAGCTTCTGTCTAACTGCCTCTTAGAACACAAGTTTGTGTGCTGCCCCAAGCTGCGCTGAACTCCATACACTAATATGAAAATCACTGAGCTATCTTCGAGGCTGGGACTCTTCATAAATTGCTATTGCAAGTTTGTTTAATGCTTGTGGTTGCCAGGAGAGCCATAAAAAGCAGTGGTTATCTATGAAATAATACAAGCTGGGAAAGTACATCTCCTTAAAAAGCAAAATATGTGTACTTTATGCATCTCAATAGCTCAAGAACCTCAGATTCATTGTAGTTGCTTGTATTATTTAGCCCCTAGTGGTTTTAGAAATATCTCAGAAATAGTTGTATCTTGTCATTGCAAAATGTCTTTGAGTGTAATTACTTCCAGAAAATTTCTAGAATGCATTTCCATTGTGTGAACAAAATGTTGAACATTGCACCACAGGTGTCTTGACTTTAAATGATACTAATCTGTGCTGTACTTCCCTGTTCAACCTTGTCTAAATTATATTTTGCCCTGACTTCATTTTAGAAAGGGACATTGAGGCTGATCGGAATATTTACCTTCAAAGGTAGCTGAAAATTGTCTTTGTAAAACATAGAATCTCAGATTTCAATGAGAATTTTTAACCCAAATGTTTTATAAAAGGTGTGATAATGGACTAAAGTCAGAATAGCAACACTGCAAGCTGATTCTCATTGCCACAGTCTCTCCTGTTTTCTGAAAACTTTTAAATGTGTTTTAATTAGATGTGTCTGCTCTCTCTAGGCACCCAAAATGTCATCTTCCCATCATATGTAGGAGCTGCTGGGTTTGCCCCAGCCATGGATTTTGCTCAAGGTGCTGATAAGTTTCTATTTTATAAAAACGTGGTGTTTGCGTTTGGGGCTAGTGGTCTATCTGAATACACCTCTGTTCAGAGCAAATTATTTTCAAATATAGCAGTCAAAACACAGTGTTCATTTGAGACATTCTGATTCTCTTTCTCATATTATTCAGTAAAATTACTGTCTGTAATAAAAAACATATGCCGTTGTAGTTTATCCTGCCCAGGGAGGTTGTGGAGTCTCCTTCTCTGGAGATATTCAAGACCGCCCTGGACAAGGTCCTGTGCAGCCTGCTGTAGGTGACCCTGCTTTGGCAGGAGGGTTGGACTAGATGACCCACAGAGGTCCCTTCCAACCCCTACCATTCTGTGATTCTGTGAAATTAAATGCCATGATAAAGATTACCTGCAAGACAAGAAACTCCAAGCATCTGTTTTTCTAAGACTTATAAGACTTCAGTGTCATTTCAAAGCTAAAGCAGGAAGTCTCCCCTTTTGTGGATATACAATGAGAAAGACATAGTCTTCTAGTCTCAGTGATCTTTTCCTTTCTAGCACAGGATAAAATTCTGTTCTAAATTGTATTTCTTCTCTCTTGAGCTGCAATTTATGTCCCCTTTTGGGTCTGTTGGTGTAGCTGAATGTTTCTTCATCTCTGCAGGGGAAGTGCTTCCTGCTTTGTTGAGCAGATACTAGGAATAACTAAATTCCTTAAAAGCATTTTTTTATTGAATATTGGTGTTTTTGCCAAATGTAATCTGCTTTTGTCTGCTAAAATGTCTTTTCCACTTTGAAATGTCAAGTGATGCTATTAATACCATTACAGGTCTTTCAGTTCCATCAGTTCCTGGAGCAGTTGGTTCTCTTGCAATCACCACATCTTCAGCATTTGGACAGATTACTATGCCCGGTGCTACTGGTGGTCCAGGAAATTCTGTTCTGCTGGTCAGCAACCTCAACTCTGAAGTATGTTTGGTGGAACTGCTGCAAGTATCAGCTAGTACCAACTGCCAGAATCCTTCTTGCAAATTGACATTAGCAGAAGAAATTGGAGAGGAAATCTCTGTGCTGAGAATACAAAAAAAGAGGACAGCTCTATTCTTTTTTTTTTAAATATTTTGCAATATTGATGAGGTTTAAAAACTCCAGTCAGCAGTGAAAAGCTTCCTAACAAAATTTACTTTATTTAGGAAACCTATGTTTTCAGTGTAGCTACTAATTAGAGAAAAGTCTATGGTCAGATATGAAAAATATTTGAAGAGTAAAAAAACATATATTAAGACTAAACATACTGGTATCTCTGTTAATATGACTCCTGTGTGTGCTACTTTATCATTAGAGAAGCCAAAGAATTTTTCATCATGTTACAAAACATGAGTAGTTAGAGAAACAGGAGGGAAGAGAAAAGGAGATTAAAGCATGCCAAATGAAGTATCTTTCAAAATATTGACAGGATCTTTCTAGTTTTGCAGCTTTTCCCAGGTTGGAGAGGAAGAACACAGGTGCACTTTGCTATTGACATCACAGTCAATCCATTTTTAAAAGCTAGTAAATACGCATATTCGCTTTTCATAGTACTACACAGATTTTTTTCATATGTTGGAAGTAAAATTGCCAAGGACAACTTGGACAGTTATTTTTACAGTGGAAATGACATAGACTGTTCTAGAAGCTTAGTACTGTTACACATTGATCTGTCCTTAATCAAAAGCAATGTGCCTCTCTTAGAATAACAAAAATCAAGCTTTACCAATTCTATGATTTAAAATGTAATTCTACTTGACTGTTGATAAGCAGCTGTATTACAGCAATGTAAAATTCTTGTTTGTTTTACACACTCATTAGATTCACTTAACCATAAAAATGATAAAATCAGGAGTTATTGGCAAAATTGATGTTATTTTCATATTACTGAGGTTTAAAAAATTTTTTACCAGTTTCTTTAATCTTTAAGTAATTGCCATTTTCCATTTTTGTACTAATAGCTGAATTCCACTGGAAGCACCCAAAGAAACACTGCAAATTGGGACTATAAGACAAGTCAAATTTTCTTTGATTTCTCCATGTATCTTATCAGTAAATTTCTGATGGTTGCTGTGGATGTGATTTCTGCTGCTGGTTATTCGAGATTATTCTTTGAGTCTTCAAAAGTGTGTTTTTTAAGAATAAGCATATGTGAAGCAAAGGTCAAAGCTATTTTTAGGACATTGCTGCTTTACTTAATGCTAATCAAATGTAAGAAGTAGTTATGTAGAATTTTGTGCCACAATGCAGCATAAAGGCATTAAATAATGCTCAACTTCTTAAAAGGTAAAAAATAAGGATGTACAACAACATTGGTTGCTGGAAATACAAATTTCTATAAATACGTTTCTTGGCAACTGTATAACACTTGTTCTTCAGTAATGGTTGCCCTAGCCATGTCACTTCTTTTTCTACGTAGAGAAAATCTGTTTGACTGTATTTCCATTTGTATTTCTCTCATGTTGCGGGGTTTCAGTGTGTGTTTGATCATTCCCTCATGACTTTTAAATTAGTTGGTTTTGTCTTCCAAAAATAATTTTTAGAAGATACATTGCAGTCTCATTTGTTAAGAAATTTCTTTAAATAAAGTCTGTGCTGAATTAAAATATTTGGGTCAGAAGGGTAAACTATAGAGGCATTTAAATTTTACATTGATAGTGATTGTTCCTTATTACCAAATACTGATCATAGAATCATAGAATGGTTTGGTTTGGAAGGGACCTTTAAAGGTCACCTAGTCCAATCTCCCTGCAATAAGCAGGGACATCTTCAACTAGGTCATGGTGCTCAAAGTCCTGTCCAATCTGATATTGAATGTTTCCAGGGAGGGGGCATCTACCACCTCTCTGGGCAACTTGTGCCAGTGTAAAACATTTCTTCCTTGTATCTAGTCTAGATCTACCCTCTTTTAGTTTAAAACCATTACGTCTTGTCCTATTGCAGCAGACCTTGCTAAAAAGTCTGTCCACACCTTTCTGATAAGCCCCCTTTAAATACTGAAAGGCTGCAATAAGATCTCTCTGGAGCCTTCTCTTCTCCAGGCTGAACAGCCCCAACTCTCTCAGCCTGCCCTCATAGGAGAGGTGCTCCAGCCCTTAGATCATTGCTGTGGCGTCCTCTGGACCTGCTCCAACAGGTCCATGTTTCTCCTGTGCTGAGAGCTCCAGAGCTGGACGCAGGACTCCAGGTGAGGTCTCACAAGAGTAGAGCAGAGGGGCAGAATCCCCTCCCTCATCCTGCTGGCCACGCTGCTTTTGGTGCAGCCCAGGGTATGGTTGGCCTTCTGGGCTGCAAGCGCACATTGGTGGCTCATGTCGAGCTTTTCATCCAGCAGCACCCCCAAGTCCTCCTTGGCAGGGCAATCCCTTCATCCCCCAGCCTGTATTGATACTGAGGTTTGCTACTTATGTGCAAGACCCTGCACTTGGGCTTGTTGAATCTCATGAGGTCTACACATGCCCACTTCTCGAGCTTGTCCAGGTCCCTCTGGGTGGCATCCTGTCTCTGAGGTGTGTTGGCCGCACAACTCAGCTTGGTGTCATCGGCAAATTTGCTAAGGGTGTACTCGATGGCACTGTCTGTCATTGATGAAGGTATTAAACAGTACCTGTCCCAATATGGACTCCTGAGGGACACAATTTGTCACCAATCTCCGTCTGGACATTGAGACACTACCCTCCAGATGCGAACTATCCAACCGACTCCTCATCCACTGAACAGTCCACCCATCAAATTCATATCTCCTCAATTTAAAGAGGAGGATGTTGTGGGGGACTTTGTCAAAGCCCTGACAGAAGTCCAGATAGATCACATCCGTTGCTTTTCCCTTGTCCACTGATGCAGTCACTCTATCATAGAAGGCCACTGAGTTGGTCAGGCAGGACTTGCCCTTGGTGAAGCCATCCTGGCTATCGCCTGTGTGCCTTAGCACAGCTTCTAGGAGGATCTGTTCCATGATCTTCCCAGGCACAGAGGTGAGGCTGACAGGTCGGTAGTTCCCAGCATCCTCCTTCCTACCCAGTTTCAAAATGGGCGGAATGTTTCCCTTCTTCCAGTCACCAGGGCCTTCACCTGACTGCCATGACTGTTCAAATGTCATGGAGAGCGGCTTGGCAACTGCATCAGCCAGTTCCCTCAGGACTGTGGGATGCATCTCGTCAGGTCCCACAGACTTATGTACATTCATGTTTCTCACATGGAAGGGACTTTATTCCTCTGGTCCCCATCTTGTGGTCCATCAGCTTGGGAGGGGAGAGAGGTTGCCAGTGAAGACTGAGGCAAAAAAGTTTTTGAGTACCTCAGTGTTCTCCTCATCCATTGCTACCAGGTTGACAGTCTTGCTCGTTGGGGGGGTATGCTTCATAAAAGGGTATGGGCTTACACTTAGGCTGCAATATCTTCGGTTTTCAGATAATTTAGGTAAGTTCAGTACACGTTTCAAATGCTGTGAGTTGAGAAGGAACAGGGCTAGAGAGTGTGAGTAGTGCTTCTGATAGCCAAGTATTTTTGGTACCTATTACTGGCAAAACCTTTATCCCAGTTGAGTAAGTTCTGGCTGCTTTAGTGGCTAAATTATTTTATTTGGTGCTTGGGGAGCTTGGTACACAAGGATTTCATTAAAAATCACTGAAGAAAATTATTTCGTTCAATATTTAGCTTCCTGTTCACAGCTTCTAATCCAACAGAATTTAAATACCACTTTCTATATGCTTCATACATAAACAGTTCAATGGTATGTGTATCACTTTACGATGTCACAGTCGTGTACAGAAATGGGGACAAAACTGAAGGCAAAGCAAACACATTTTGAAGCAACTTTTTAGTTTTTTAGGTGTTGTCTACTGTTTAGAAAATACACATGAGTTCTTGAATGCTTTTTGCTGTGTCTAGTGTAGCAAATGTCTATTTTTTCAGGGAATGAACTGCTAGCTTGGGAAGACTAGTTCAAATAATTAAGCTACTTAACTTTTTCGGCATGAAAGGCTGAGTCTGGAATGTTGAAAATGCATGAGCTGAAGTGTTAGGTTGTTTAAATATTTTAAATGTGCATGTCAAATATGTATCAGGAAAAATGCTATAAACCATAGGTATTGCAGGGTATAGCTTTTGGAGAGATAGGTTTATGTATTACTGGGCACTATCTCTTCCACTCTTTTTGTTTACTATGCACTTATGGAATAGATTATTTACATGGCTTTAAAAATAATATATTCATTTTATCATTCAAACAGGTCATCACACCGCATGGACTTTTCATCCTGTTTGGTAAGATATATCAAATATATCTTGAGAAACTACAGTGTGTCGTGCTTTAGCCTGGCTGGATGCCAGGTGCCCACCAAGCTGCTCTATCGGTCCTCCTCCTCAGCTGGACAGGGGATTAAAAATACGATGTAAAGCTCGAGGGTCAAGATAAGGACAGGGAGAGATCACTCAGCAATTGCTGTCACGGGCAAAACAGACTTGACTTGGGGAAATTAGTTTAATTCATCACCAATCAAATCAGAGTAGGATAATGAGAAATAAAACCAAATCTTAACACCATCCTCCTCCCACCCTTCCCTTCTTCCCAGGCCAACTTCACATCTCATTTTCTCTCCCTCCTCAACCCCAGCAGCGCAGGGGGACAGGGAAATGGGGCTGTGGTCAGTTCATCACACGTTGTCTCTGCCGCTCCTTCCTTCTCTGGAGGAGGACTCCTCACACTCTGCCCCTGCTCCAGTGTGAGGTCCCTCCCATGGGAGACAGTTCTTCACGAAGTACCCCAGCGTGGGCCCTTCCAACAGCGTGCAGTCCTTCAGGAATAGACTGCTCCAGCGGCGGTCCTTCCCAGGGGGTCACAGGTCCTGCCAGAAGCCTGCTCCAGCGCAGGCTCCCCACGGGGTCACAGCCTCCTTCAGGCACTCCCCTGCTCTGGGGTGGGGTCCTCCCTGGGCTGCAGGTGGAAATCTGCTCCACCGTAGGCCTCCATGGGCTGCAGGGACACAGCCTGCCCCACCATGGTCTGCTCCACGGGCTGCAGGGGAACCCCTACTCCTCCCCCTGCTTCTGCACTGACCTTGGTGTCTGCAGAGTTCTCGCTCCTCTCTCCAGCTGCAAAATGCCCTTGCACGGTTTTTTTTTTGCTTAACCATGTTATCCCAGAGGTGCTACCGCCTTGGCCTTGGTCAGCGGCGGGTCCATCTTGGCGCTGGCTGGCATTGGCTCTGTCAGACATGGGGGAAGCTTCTGATAGCTTCTCATAGAAGCCACCCCCATAGCCCCCGTGCTACCAAAACCTTGCCGTGTAAACCCACAACAAGGGCTAGAATTCTTTTCAATTGACACATGCTGGTTAATGCAAGATCCATTGTTCTGTGCTTGTCCAGAAAACACACAGGAGGATGCACTGGTTCTAAAATGACAAAAATTTGAGTCAGTAGTTGTAGGTCACAGGTACCAAAAAGGCAAAATGGTTACAGTGCCAGGAGAATTTTAGTGTGTGGTCCGATTTGTTTACTGCAAAGAATGGGAAAGCAAAGTAAGATGAAAAAACAAAGATTTCATCAGAGGAAATGGAGTACAGAATTGGCACGTACATTAGTTGCAGAGGACAATATTTGTTGGCATAATAATATTTTAATATGCCTCTGTGAAGAGGACTTTAACATTGTTGCACTATTTAAAAGCTGAATATAAGCATGCAGTTTTAAGACTAAGATCCTGTTTTTTTCCACCCATTTCTGAGCCTCAGAAAATAATACACAAAATTCAAAGCTCTCCTTCACACTAATATTCTAACCAACCTGTTTAATGAGGTGATTATTCTTTGTAACACTGACGTTAGTCAAAAGAAACAGACTTGCCCTTGTACTGTTTGTAGTAATGCTCTGCCCAAATTTCATTTCTGGATTTCTACAGGTGTGTATGGTGATGTGCATCGTGTGAAGATCATGTTTAAGAAAAAAGAAAATGCTTTGGTTCAGATGGCAGATGCAAGCCAGGCTCAATTAGGTACTGATTTTTAAGGCAGCTATGCTTCAAACTAACGTGAGTGTGATAGAGGTGTGGAATTTGCCACCTGTCAGTCACAAGCATAAACAAATTAAATCCATCATTGTGATGTTTTATTAGATACAAACTTCTTCTTGTATATGTTGATAATGATCTGTTTGCTTTCATGTAAACACATTATTTTCCTACAGTGGTTTAAAAAAACCCCTGTGAATCTCAACCTAGTAAATGTCAGAAATAAAACATCATAAAATTTTCCTGTAGTTTATACTATATCTAGCTATTTAAGAATAATCAACTGCTCTTTACTGAAAAGTTGTTTTGCATTTTTGTTGCATTTAGACTGGAGGTTGTATTACATCCTTATACATGTTTTAAATGTAATGTTATGACATAGCCCACTTGGTAAACACGGAAGTTGTGGTTTAAATTTAGATAATAAACACAAAATAGAAGACAAGATTATTATTCAGAGAATCCTTTTTCCTTCCCCTCTCTTCATTCCTGTTCAAATTATATTTCCACTGGTTAGCTATCAGCCACTTGAATGGACAGAGGCTTTATGGAAAGGTCCTCCATGCTACTCTTTCAAAATACCATACAGTTCAACTTCCTCGTGAAGGACAAGAGGACCAAGGTCTGACAAAGGACTATAGCAATAGCCCTTTACATCGCTTTAAGAAGCCTGGCTCTAAGAACTTCCAAAATATCTTTCCTCCATCTGCCACCCTGCATCTCTCCAACATCCCGTGAGTACCCACGTGTGTGTTAGTATCTAGATGTGATTTTTTTTAGGTTATGTTCTTAAGTTACAAAGTCTGACATAACCTTTAGATTTCCTTGGCCTTTTACAATTTCCTGAGAATTTGGGTTGTTCTGCTGTGTAATTAACAATAAATGAATCCTTTAACTGTCACTTTGTTATTGTTATCAAAGAGGATAACTGATTGAATGCTCTGCTTTACAAGTTTTAGAACAGTTTACATTTTCTTGAGAATATGCTTTTGTTTTTCATGTATTAAATCCTGTTATAAATTCTTGCAAAGATTAAAGAATGGGTTTTGAGATAATATACTGGAGTTACATTACATCAAATTCATCATTGGCATTGTTATTTAATGTCGATACATTTTTTAATCATTTTAACACTTTTTAAAGAACAGTTTCTGCAGAATTCAGACCTCTTACATAGAGGGTAAGACGTTTTTAAAAACATTTATTAGGAAACATGTTAGGAAAAAAAGTTGTTTCAGATCTAGAAGGTTTTTGACAATGTGTGGAGTGACAGCCAAGTAAAAGTTTTTACAGGCTGCTTTTGTTCGGCAGCTGTGCAGGGAGGGAAGAGGGAAAACTATGGAATTTTGTCCAAATAAGAAAAACAAATGCAAGGCACTTTTAGAAAATGGCTTTTTGAGTAAAACAGATAAATTTCAAAAGTAAAAATATGTGAAGCACACTATCAGTAATCACAAGATGAAAGGTATTTCTGAAAGTACCAGTTAAGATCTTCAGTGATTTTTATGCAGTCTGAATTTAACTGAGGGAGGAATAGGGAAGGGTGAAAACCAGTAGAGCGTATCTGAAATATTTTTGTAGCACCCTGCGGTGCTAAATCTTAGTATCAAAGCCAAGATCTTTGGGCTAAAGTGTTGACATGGCTTGATCCATAGAGTTTACTGTTCAGATTTAATGTAGAAGCCAGAATTGAGATTTTGATACTATTACAGAACTCTGTGCTCTTTTACAAGTTGAGGGGGTTTTGTTTTGGTTTTGTTTGTTTGTTTTTTTAAATAGGCCTTCTGTTACTGTTGATGATCTGAAGAACCTTTTTGCAAGTACTGGATCTACTGTGAAAGCCTTCCGATTCTTCCAGTAAGTTCTCTTATAAAAATGCTGAGCAAGCTTTCATCCTGGAAGATGTCTAATTGCTTTTTTTTCAAAATTCCATGTGTGTTTACTCTAGGCAGAATTTCATGTGCGTATATCTATAGGCAAAAGCTGTATAGCTATGACAATTTTTACGATAACTCTAATCTTACAATTTTAAATGGGTTACTGTGTTAGCATAGGTAAATGAAGAATATTCAGCCTTTTGACAAATTCCTTGTGTTCAAATTAAGATAAGTTTAAAGAAAGTAAATACTGCCTTCTTTAAAACGAAACACAAGTTGTGTATATGTAAAAAGTCATATAACAGACATTAAGGTTGCTTGGCAGCATTATTTTAGCATGATCATACCTGCTAGAATAATCCCATCTATATGGACAATACAAGCGCTTCTTAGAGGTCTTCAAGCCTTATTTCAACCCTGTTTTTTGAAGTGCAGTGTAATGGCCATTGATCTGCAAAATTTGTATAAGTTTTGTTATCTCCTTATTTTAACAGGTGCATAACTGGATCTGATTCTTTCACTATTCAAGTGTTTAGTGTGTGTGAAGTGGCTGAAAAAGTACTTGTGTCACTTTTCTGTGTTGGCTAGTGCAATGAAAATCTGGTTAGGATTAATAATGGTTTTTGTTGTACTTCAGGAAAGATTGCAAAATGGCTTTTATTCAGCTGGGCTCTGTGGAAGAAGCAGTTCACGCTCTCATTGAGCTTCACAATCATGACCTTGGAGAAAACCATCACCTCCGAATTTCCTTCTCAAAATCTTCAGTCTGACTTTTCTATGAACTTTTCTATTAAGACTGCATGACAGTTTTAGTAAAATCTTCAAATAGAGACTGAAACATCTGTGACCAGCTCTGTCTCTTAAAAGAAAAAGCTCATTCATACACAAAGAATTAAGTGATGATTTTTTATGATTTTAGCTGCCAGTATGTCATCAAAGTTTAATATTCATTCATAGAAAGATTATTCTGTGAAATCACTTTAGCAACAATATTTATCATCAAATTTCCTACTTAAAATCATATTGTGAGAACATAATTTTAGCTTTTGTTTAAAATCAGCCTTACAAAACACTTAACAACTGACATTTTACAATACACCAAATATTTACATTTACAATTTACAATTTACAATATAGCAAACAAAGAATATTTCTAACAAAATGGTAAACCTACACAGATTAAACACTAATTTGAATGTGAAATAGTGCTTGGATTTCTTGAAGAAAATCAAGCACTGACTGTGACTGTCTTCTAAATAGTATTTATGTTACCAGGGTGTGTGTTCATACTCTGGCAAATCTTTACAAATAACTTTTTTAAAAAACAAGAAGTCTGTGCTGTTCATATGGATTAAATTATTAGAGAAAAGGCAGTGCCTTCTCTCTGTGGAGTAAAAGACATTTGACAAGCTTCTTCAAAATGTGGTATCAGAGACATAGCTTGACGTAACTGTGGAATGGAAGTTTGATGTCTTATTTTTACTATGAAGTGATGTTGTGTAATAGTACTTCGGAGAAAATAAGACAAGAAAATAGTCCTGATTTCAAAGAATTTTTTACATTTCTTTAAAGAATAAAATGTTTACAATCTTATGGAAAATATTCAGGTCTATGGAAGTTTGACAAGTTTTTAAGAAGTTATTTTTATTAAGGTCATCTTTAGCGTCAGAAAATTAAACCTCAAGAGGTTTTTTTAACACTATAATGTCTAATACTTAAATTACTGTGTATTTACTTAATTTCTTATTATGTGCCTTACTATGTACTTATGATACAATAGCTTAGAGTTTTATTTGAAGTACCTTGAAAAATTTATTGTGTGCTTTGTGAAAATTATCTTCTTCGTGTTTTTAGAAATGTTTTCCTTGATACTTCAAAATATTATTTTCGATTAAGTAATACTCTGAATTCTAGTCTCTTGTGCTTTGGTATGGAGATTGGATAGAGGTGGATATGAGGTTTTAATTCATTGCGTAATTGTGTGGGTATTCTTCAAATTTACCTGGTTGCAATTGTCTCATACCAGTACTTGACTGAAAAAAATCTTGCACCCACTAAAAATGCACTAAAAAAAATATACATTTATAGAAAGGCAAAAAAGCAAATTCTCTCCAGTTTCTGGACTTCATCTAACTTTTTGAGAGACATTGGCTGTATCAGAATATTCTCTTTTGGGTACCTGCATCTTTTTGTCAGTATTAAACTTCAAGAAATAAAGAGCTATCATTCTTTCCTTTGTAAGTGTGAAAAAATGTTTGATGCTGAGTGCCCATTTCTCTTTGGAGAATGAGCTGTGATGCAGTTAGTTTTGGTGTTGAAAGTACAGATGAGCTTTAGTGACTTCTGATTGTATTTTAAAAAGTTAAATTTAATTTTATGATCTTTTTCTTTCTAGTATTTACTTTTTAAAGAGGTATTCGTCTCAAACACAGCATTTATTTATTTCTAACTAGTACAGAATTTGTTTCTGCTGTAATGTTTTGCCACTCATTCACTTTATTTTTTCCTGTATGAATTGAATATCCTGGAGCAAGCTTTTTAAAGTTTTCTCTCTGAATTATTTTTACAAAATCAGCAACATACTAGCTTGCCTTCTTTTAATTTATGTAAATTAATTAGAGGTGCAGCAGCCAATCATAGTAAAAATGGTGGCAGACCTTTACACTGCAACAGAAGTGTGCTATTTGACAGTAGATAAAATGCTGACTAAATACGTATGTAGCTATAAGAAGTGCTGTACAACACAAATAAATACAGAAATATTCGGAATGTACTATTTACTGGAAAGTTAAGTTGGCTTAGAAATAATAGACAATATTATGTTTGGGATTTGAGATAGCCTTTCCATTTTCCCCCTTCTGAAATAGCTAATTCAGTTTGGTGAAGTTTGAAACCTTTTTTTTTTTTCTTAAATTCATGAAAATAAATAATTGTGTGGTCCAAGAGCACCATATTAAAAAGTTACATGCTTATGATTTTAGCAAAGTGCAGATGTAAGCAGGCTTGTTCATTTCCATAGGCCACTTTTCAGAAATATACTTAATTCTAACTCATGTCTATGTTTTACCTCGTTAGCAGTCACATAGATAGCAGTTAAATTGCATCTTGCTGGACTGGGAATGTTACTTGCTTACTGCACATAAATCAGTTTGATACTACTAGGCCACTATCCTTAAAATATGCTTTGTCACTTTTCTTAATTGCACCTACAGAGTAGAGGAATCATATTAGATCTGAATGTAACTCTAACATTGGAAAAAGGAACCTTAAATGTGAGAGCTAATATTGGCACATATAATATCAGGAGCAGTATATGTATACTGACTGTGTAATATGTTATATGTGTATGCAAACATGCGAATCACATGCATTTTAATTTATTGACTCTGATAGCAGAATGTGGGAAAGCTTAATCAAAGATAAAGGGAAGAGGACCTCTGACATTCTCTCAAAACGATAAAGGAATAATTTATCGGTTTTAACTTAATGTTAGAGTATAGTTAATGTCAGCTCTGGACTGCAGTTTGAAATGTAGATGCCTACAGTTTAAGTTAGCAGAGATTTACAATTTTTTTCATTTAAGAAAAATCTGGGTGGTGGATATTTATAATATTTGCTTTTTGGTTTTGCAATATGTTTATCATATATTTTTTTAATTCTCCTTTGTTGTTCTGCTTCTGAAGTTGAAATAGTCTTATCAAGCTACTTTTAGATTGTGTATATCTTAAAGGTGCTGCTTTTACAAGCAGAGCAGACAAGCGTCAAAACTAACAGTACATCTTAATGTTTCCGTAGCAGAATGAAGGCACTAGTTAAGGCTACTTTATCTCATTCAGTATTCTGCCTTGAATAATTAAAAGCAAAACCATGACCCTTTGTTTGTCATAATGCATTGTTAGTGAAGGATCAGGACAAAAGACATCGTTCTTATACTTAGTGCTTGATTTATTAGTGCCTGGCTGCAAAAGTACAGTTGCATCTCAGTTCTTGATTCTCTAAACCGTCTATGAGCAGACCCCTTGATATCTGTTGAAAAGAGCAGGATTTGGGAAAAATGGGGTTATTCTGCAGAATTGTACAATGATGTAGGTTGGAAAGGAATTTCTGGATGCCTTAATCCTACCTATCACTCAGATTAGAGCCAGCTTTGAGCCATTGCTCAGAGAATTGACCAGTCAGGCTTTCAGTATTTCCAAGAATGGAGATTTCACAAATTCTCTGTTCTTCTCACTGTTCCGATGCTTGAGTGCCCTCATTGTGATTTTTTTTTCCCTAATACGTAATTAGGCTTTAAACATACTGCATTGTATGTCTGTTGCCTTTTGTCCTGTTAACCCTGCAACTCCCAGGAAGATTCTGGCTCCGTCTTCTCTGTACTGTGGCCTTAAAATGTTAGAGTTAGGTTCATAATTTCTTTAATACAGGTTCTTAATTTCTGTTTAAACAATCCATTAAATAGCTGGTAATGTGCATAGTGTAACCTGGAACTTATGCTTTGAAACACTAGTGGTTATATCCTGACAACAGGTACTGGAAATGGTTAAGGATAGAGTTCCCTGCCTATATATGTGTCAAGTCCACAAATCACCTCTGGGTTACCTCTAGCTCCATTTTTTTCTGGTGGATGCACACTTGGTTCAAAGTGTAGTAAGGCCTTTTTAACAACCCAGGAGCAGCTTAGTGCCTTTTCAAATGACCTGTGATTTGTTGCATAATGATAAAACTTTTGCATCTTTGAATTTCTTCAAATGTCTTTCAACATCAGAACAAAGTTCTGAATCTTTGATTCATAATTTGACTTGTTTGCCTTGTCTCCTGGCTCTGTCAGTTGCACTTTTTTGTGCACTGATAGACTGAGGTCCTTTTTACACTTGAGATATTCCACATATCTGAGGAGATTTGCCTTTGTATGACATTTTCTGATTACAGATGGCAAACTTGTGTTTGTATGCTGAGAAAACTACTCACCTTTGCTGATAATACTGCTAGTGTGGCTTGTGTGATCAAATATCTTGCACTCCTCCAACTGATGTCAGCAGAAACATGAGGAGTTCTCTTTTTACAAGAGCTGTGGACCTACTATTTGTCATTGTATACTGTTAGCTCATACTGCTGTTTTTCAAATGAGAGGTCAACTGCTTACAGAAAACATTGTTTTGCCTTTACCTTTTGGCCTGGTATGTTGTTAACTAGAGCAGACTTAGTGTTGTTACCATTGTGCTGAAAGGATACTGGTCAGATCGCACAGAATTTTTTCTTTGAATTAACTTTGTCTTCTGAAGATTTGTCTGCTATATACGAGACTGTTTTCTTGCTCTTTTCAAAACAAATATTAACAGCTAGGAGTTGTAAGAGAATGGAAAATTTCTGAGGTATTTAACTTCAGGGTTTTATTGGTGGAGGGATGGAGGATGGGAACAAAATTGGACCAAAGTTTATGTGCCTTCAGTAGTTTTACGTATAGGGTTTTTTCATATCTATTGCTGTCTTAAGTATAATAAATATTTTTTTCCCCTGGAAATTGTATATTTATATTGTTAAAAATGAATGTTGTCCTCTAACTATACAAGAAGTGAATTACAGCTGTTTCAATACAGATTTAATTATCCCTTTGCCTTTACCATTGCATGTTTTTTTCTTTTGTACTGCAATATGCAGGAATCCAAGCATAACCCAGATATTTCCAAATTCAATTAGTAATAACATGTTGTGCCTGGAGAAGTCCCAAGGAAATTCAATGCTTCCGAAGGTGAAGGCCCTTGACCGATGAAGAAAGCCTTTACATTAGCAGACTGATGACTGATGTCGTCACTGTAAGTTGTTTTTCAGTTCTTGGACACTGTGCATTATTCATGAGTGGAAAGCTATCGCCTGTGTACTTCGTTCATTTTAAGCACTTTCCAATTCTTTTTGAATATGTTATCCACTTTCTGCAAAAGTTCACACTAGAACTGCAGCAGTACAAGACCAAGGTTGCTAACCATGCCGATTCTTGCATCAGAACGCCACTTCACTCTGACCAAAGACTGGCTCTCCTGGTTTTACTGAGACATTTTGTGGAAAACCTGTGTTTTCTCTCATGCTCCTTTCTGATGGGAACCCCCCCCCAAAAAAAAAGTGCAAAGTGGCCTTTACCTGAGACGACTCTTGGTGGATGAAACCATCTTGGTGGATGAAAATGAGATTGTAATGTGAAACAAATGGTGTCAGATAAGGCAAAAGGTTAACGGACTACTTCTAGTACTGTATTCAAGACACTCAAAGAATGTGTAAGAATTGTTGACATTCCCTTGTTTTACATGATCTGTTCATAAAAGTTCCCTTTCAGTTTACAAAAATATTCATCTAACACAAGAAAATCCTGTAAATATTTGTAACATCATGTTTTGGGTCTTTTTAAACCTTGCAAAATGTGTTTTGGGGAACAAATGGAAGTGTAGAATGTCTTTATATTAAAAAACAATTGTCTTGTGTATTTTAATAAGCAACAGCTTTTATTTGTAAAGTATCTTTTGGCATTGCATAAAAAGGATTCCATGTCTGTTGACTCAAAACTGAAAAGAAGATGTAATATTAAAGAAACCTATTTTCTGACTATGTAGTGCATGGTTAATTTGATTTTGTTCATGCTACAGTATATTGTGTTTCTTTTAGGTTATTGTATTTCCTGATTACTCGGTATCTATACCTCTTTCCCTAAGTTTAGTTGTTGTGGCATGCCTTGTAATAAATGTCATTACAGCTGTAGTATCTTGAATCTTCCCGTGTTCTTGTCTCTTGCTTTGGGTTTTTAATTGGGCAGATAATAATTGTCTTATTTTCTGGTTGGGGTTTTTTTTTTCCTTTTAGACCTGGCCATCTAAGCAAAATCTTTTCATGTCATAACTATTTTAAGATGACTAATGCACATCTTCCACAAGCGCTGAAGTTCAGCAGCACTTAAACTTTGTGTAGAAATTCTCATTTTCAGTAGGATGAAAATCTGTTCTACAACCCTGAGCCAATACAGCAGTTGAAGACTGTGTTATTCTTTGAGATGGGGATGAGAGACTTCAAGCCTTGGGGCCTCATCAGTGAGAATTCTTCTGTTTTCCCTTTCACCGTGCTGTACTCTTTTCTAGCCTTATGATTCAAGTTCGTATCATTTGCACAAATATTTAAAAAAAACGTAAAAAGTAGCTGAAAAAGATGGTCTGCTTTCAGCTTCCTGTTTCTCAACTTTCTTGTTGACTGCTTTTCTTTCATACTCCTCTGCTTGTCCTCCTGTGTGTTACACAACACCGATTTAGATCCTTTTATTCTTGCACCCAAAATTCAGGATTGATGGTAAACAGACAGTAGTCTAAAGCAATAGATAAAAGTATGTGGGTGATGCGGGGACCGCAGTGCCTCTTTCTGATGTAAAATTCTCAGCCAGCCTGGCAAGGATTTAGTTGTCTGCAACTAAGTCCAAGTCCAATAGATCTTGAAGAATCTGAAGTCTCATATGTATACTTAATGGCTGCCTGTGTCTTGTGGCTAGAACTAGACCACCGAGCAAATTTAGTGTAAACTATGCTATTACCAATCTCGGAATGTAGATGCTTTTGTAGGGAGAAAAATCTAATTCAGTTTAGGCTGGGTTGCAGCTTTCAGCAAAATGCTTATTCTCTGAAGGCTAGATATGTAGCCCCCAGATGTAATTCTTGATTTTGTCCTTTATAGTTAAATATTTGATGAGCATTCTGGAGAAAATACTAGCTTTTGGTGGCCAAAATCTGGCTTCTTTCTTTCGGCCAAGTCTGTCTGAGGATGTGTGGTAGGAGAGTGGAATTCCCACCAGTCGTCTTCTCCGCTTCCTTCTTAATCAAAAAATAAATCCCATCTCAAATTCTTGTCTGCTGTTGTTGTACTGTTGTAATATAATCACAAATAATTATTTTTCCCTAATTGGAAAATGAAAAATCACTTTCAAATAACAAGTACATGAAATTTTTGATACCAGCATTTGTTCTATTACTTGCAAGCTGACACAGAAAGGGCAATAACTGGTGAATTTGCCAACAGATAAGATGTCATATGCTTTGGATCAGTCCCCGAAGGTTACTATACAGCCCCAAGGCTCACCCATTAACACAGCTGGAAACAAGATAACATATATTTTAAAAATAAAATAAAAATCTTGCATTTTCTTGAGTGCAGTCAGATATTCAGCCTTGAGTTCTTCGGAGTGTAGCAGGTGAGTACAAGGATGTCTAAACAAAAGATATGAACATGGAAGTCGTGGCAGAAGACATAGGTGATAGGAAGCATGGGAGGCAGAGGCAGAGGGGAAACGAGACCTCAGAGAAGTGAATCCTCCCAGATTTCCATTCCCAGATCAATGCCTTTGTTGTCAACTGTAAACTCAGCTCAGATGCTGAAAAAAAATGAGATAAATTGTCCATTGATAATGAGGACAAACCTCTGTAGGGTAGTGTAGGGTTGCAACATGAGCTGCCTGACTCTGAAAGAGCTGTTATAAGGAGAGGAATACTGTAGCCTCAAGTTAGTGATCATTCCCACTCCTTAATACTTGCTGCTTAATCGAGGTCAGTTTATCAGGGTAAGGCTTTTACGTCATTTTTTTTTTTTTACTTTCAATCTACTTTAAGTACAGCTAGTCAGTGTCCATCTGCAAGATTCCTAGCTTTTAATGCAAGCACTAAAAATTATTTGGTTGAGAAGCAAAGGCATACGTTCTGTAGTACCTGCATGAAGTGTACGGTCTGAAGTGTTTTTCCAGCTATGGTTTAACTGGTTCTTGTGCATGCATATTCCTTGTCTGATGAAGGGTCTGTAATAGTTTTCACTTAGGGTTTTGTGTCGGTTTTTTTCCCCTCCAGAGCCCATCTCAGTCTGAAAAACCACATTATTCCACGCCTGGAAACTTTTTTTAAAAGAGGACTCACTGGAGGATATCACATAATGCTGCAGGCTTGCAGCTCTTGTGGTTGGATACAGTTTCTATTTCTACCCTTCTGCGGTGGTACCTAGCACACACCTAGAGAACGTATATGCAAACACTGCTTGGTGAGTAAATACTACTGACTGTAAAAATAAAAATGAAGCTTCTTTAAAAAATGACACTTAAGGCTATCTCAAAAGCTAAAGAAAGTAGGATACCTTTTCTGTTCAGTACTTTGAATTCTGTTGATGATCTGGGAAGAACTGTCTGTAGCTCCATAAACTATTTTAGTAACTGCAATGTGGGTGGGTGCTAGGAGGGAGGGTTGTGCGCTCTTTTGCGATTAAAAACTTTCAACCAGTAATTGACAAAAAATTGAAATTGTCAGGTTTAGTTCCTACCAAAGAACGTGGCAATGTCACTGGCTTATTTTTCAGCATTTCTAACTTCTTGTTTCCTTCCCTCCCCTCTTATGCCCAATTCTCTCCCATGGCCAAATTGCCTAAAAGCAGTATGAGATTTAATAGCAGCAATACAATGCATTCTGTAACATGTGGTTACTGTATATGCAGAATTTGACTCCTCTGCTCAACAGATTTGGAAATAACTTGTGAATTGTGTAACTAAGGTTCCTCATTTCACAAAGCTGTGGAAGTAGTTTTTCTATTTAAGAGCACAGTAAGTTTCTGAAAAGAGTTTGCTACCTAAGTACTCTCTTCTATCCTCTATTAACTGAAAATTGTTTCTACAGCTTCCTTCCTGTATGAAGTTTGGGTGTGTTACTTACTCTTTTCCTTTTTGTGTGTGTGTGCTCAGTGTGACTGGATAGCTTCAAATTCTCTCTTGCTGAGGCTTTAATTATTTTTAAAGCATGAAGGATTTACACTCTTCCTGTGTGTGTTTCAGCAAGCTTACCCTCTTTCTCAGAGCCTTCGTTGGTCTATCAGATACTGAACTGGTTGAAGATTTTGATAGGAGACCTACCCCAATTGCTGAGTGCCTTCCAATGACATTGCGTTATGCTACTGGAGTTCTTGAGCTTAATTATCTCCCAGGATAAGATCTTTCAGTGTTAATTCAACGTCAGGGATATAAAAGTTAATACACAGCACCATGTTTCTTGATGCTAAGACTTGTTATGACATAAATGTCTTTTTTTCCCTTTCTGCTCTGGGTTGGCACTGTTGATTACAGCATGCCTGTCACAAGATGGCCTGGGCTAATTTCACCTTCAGGGCATGATATATATGCTTGTAAGACTCTCAAAGAACTTCCTGGAACTCTTTGTGGAGCCCTTTATTCAGCACTCAGTGCAGTACTATGATGGCTGCTGGTGCAAATTGTTCTTTGAGAGAAGTGTTCAGTTACTGTGTACCTTTAGCTGTTACACAAGCTGCTTATTCTATGGGGTTTAGATTCTCCCCACTTTATGGGAAGAGTAGAATTTTCACTGAGTTTTTATTTTGATGCATCAGATTTTAATCAAGGCCCTTTGTTTCGGTTTCGGCTGCCGCCGGCAACAAAATCGCCACGCGGCCGCCCCTCCCCCCGCCGGCGTGCGGAGGAGAATGGAAAGAAACAGGCAGAAAACTGGTGGGTCGGGATAAGGGCAGTTTAACAGAACAGCAAACAGAGGGAAAACAGGAACAACAACGATACAAATAAGGAGAAAACACAACCACGAACCGTACAACAGCCGCTCTCCCGAAACCGGACCGGCGCTGCGCCCGCCCAAGCCGCGAGTCCGTTCCCGCCGCGCCGCCCCCCCCACCGGAACCCAGCGTGACGTCACATGGTATGGAATACCGGGCTCTGTTTGGCCAGGTGGGGTCAGCCCCCACCCCCCGGCTGTGCCCCTTCCTGGAGTCCGGTGAAAATTAACCCTGTTCTGGCCAAACCCAGGACATTATCCACCCCTTATTCCATACCATCTACGTCATGCCCAGGTCCCCCACTGTCCGGTTGATCACCACCACTTCTCCTGTCTCCAGATATCATTCCTTTAGTCTATGGATCATCACTCTAAAGTGTCCGTTGAGTTCATTTAATCCATGACTTCGGGCTCCATCTGTCGTTACGGTCTTCCGTGGCAGGGGAGGTGATGTGTGGTGATGGGTGGTCACTTGCTGCATCCGGAGCTCACGGCTGATGTATCTGGTGTGGCCCGTGCCCACAGTCTGCAGGAGATGTTGATCTTGATGAAGTTGCTGGATGCCAGTTGTTGAAAACCAGGTCCAGTTCCATCATCGCTATGCTCTGCTAGGTTTTCATCGAAAAAGTCCATCCTTCTTTAATCTGGACGATTCTTACTATGCTACTACTGGTACAAAATATAACAATTATAACAGTGATAACAGACAGTGACAGGGTTATTTAACAACTAACTTTATACAATTTATTTATGGACTATTCTCGCCCAAAATTAAATCCCCATGAGGTACACATCGGACTTCCCCATCCTTCCGCATTACCCACCAGGTACACCCAGGTCCTTGAGCAAAAGCAATCCCGCGGACGGGCTTGCCTTTGCCCGAGGCAGGACTGACCCAAACCGTCTTCCCTAACATGTTCCGCATGTGCACTACAGGGACTTTATCCCCTTCTACTGGGCGCTGAGGTTTTGACTGGGCAGGACCAGCCCGGTTGGTGGACCCTCTGGTGTTAACCAACCAGGTGGCCTTTGCTAAATGGGTATCCCAATTTTTGAAAGTCCCACCCCCCATTGCCCTCAAAGTGGTTTTTAGCAGCCCATTGTAACGTTCAATCTTTCCCGAGGCTGGTGCATGGTAGGGGATGTGATACACCCACTCAATACCGTGTTCTTTGGCCCAGGTGTCTATGAGGCTGTTGCGAAAGTGAGTCCCGTTGTCTGACTCGATTCTTTCGGGAGTGCCATGTCGCCACAGGACTTGTTTTTCCAGGCCCAGGATGGTATTCCGGGCGGTGGCATGGGGCACAGGGTAGGTTTCCAGCCATCCGGTGGTGGCCTCCACCATTGTGAGCACATAGCGCTTGCCTTGGCGGGTTTGTGGCAGTGTGATGTAGTCAATCTGCCAAGCCTCCCCATATTTATATTTTAGCCATCGTCCTCCATACCACTGAGGCTTTACCCGCTTAGCTTGCTTGATTGCAGCGCATGTCTCACATTCATGGATAACCTGTGCAATAGTGTCCATGGTCAAGTCCACCCCTCGGTCACGAGCCCATCTGTATGTCGCGTCTCTTCCTTGGTGGCCCGAGGTGTCATGGGCCCACCGAGCTATAAAGAGTTCACCCTTATGTTGCCAGTCCAGATCCACCTGAGCCACTTCAATCTTAGCAGCCTGATCTACCTGGTGGTTGTTTTGATGTTCTTCAGTGGCCCGACTCTTAGGGACGTGGGCGTCCACGTGACGGACTTTTACAGGCAACTGCTCTAGCCGGGCAGCAATATCTTGCCACAATGGGGCAGCCCAGATAGGTTTGCCTCTGCGCTGCCAGTTGTTCTTCTTCCATTGCTGCAGCCACCCCCACAAGGCATTGGCCACCATCCAAGAGTCAGTGTAAAGATAGAGCACTGGCCACTTCTCTCGACTGGCAATGTCTAAAGCCAGCTGGATGGCTTTCACCTCTGCAAACTGGCTGGACTCACCTTCTCCCTCGGCAGTTTCCGCGACTTGTCGTGTAGGGCTCCATACAGCAGCCTTCCACCTCCGCTGCTTCCCCACAATGCGACAGGACCCATCCGTGAACAGGGCATACTGTTTCTTATCTTCTGGCAGCTGGTTATACAGTGGGGCCTCTTCAGCACGTGTCACCTCCTCCTCTGGCGATGCTCCAAAATCTTTGCCTTCTGGCCAGTCCATGATTACCTCCAGAATTCCTGGGCGACTGGGGTTTCCCATTCGAGCACGCTGGGTGATCAGAGCGACCCACTTACTCCACGTAGCATCGGTGGCATGATGCGTAGAGGGGACCCTCTCTTTGAACATCCAGCCCAGGACCGGCAATCGTGGTGCTAGGAGGAGCTGTGCTTCAGTGCCGACCACTTCTGAAGCAGCTCGAACGCCTTCATATGCTGCCAGAATCTCTTTTTCAGTGGGAGTATAGCGGGCCTCGGATCCTTTGTATCCCCGGCTCCAGAACCCCAGGGGTCGACCTTGAGTCTCCCCTGGTGCTTTCTGCCAGAGACTCCAGGTTGGGCCATTCTCCCCGGCTGCGGTGTAGAGCACGTTTTTAACATCTTGCCCTGACCGGACTGGACCAAGGGCTACGGCATGAACTATCTCCCGTTTAATCTGTTCAAATGCCTGTCGTTGCTCAGGGCCCCATTCAAAATCATTCTTCTTCCGGGTCACGTGGTACAGAGGACTTACAATCTGGCTATAATTTGGGATGTGCATCCTCCAAAAACCCACAACACCCAGGAAGGCCTGTGCTTCCTTTTTGCTGGTTGGTGGAGACATAGCTGCTATTTTGTTGATGACATCCATCGGGATTTGACGGCGCCCATCCTGCCATTTTATTCCCAAAAACTGGATCTCTTGCGCAGGTCCCTTGACTTTACTTCGCTTAATGGCGAAACCGGCTTTCAGAAGGATCTGAACTATTTTCTCCCCTTTCTCGAAAACCTCCTCCGCTGTGTCGCCCCATATAATGATGTCATCGATGTACTGCAGATGTTCTGGGGCTTCACCCTTTTCCAGTGCAGTCTGGATTAGTCCATGGCAAATGGTGGGACTGTGTTTCCACCCCTGGGGCAGTCGATTCCAGGTGTACTGGATGCCCCTCCAGGTGAAAGCAAACTGTGGCCTGCACTCTGCTGCCAAAGGGATGGAGAAGAATGCATTAGCGATGTCAATTGTAGCGTACCACTTGGCTGCCTTTGACTCCAGCTGATATTGAAGTTCTAGCATGTCTGGCACGGCAGCACTCAGTGGTGGTGTGACTTCATTCAGGCCACGGTAGTCTATTGTCAGTCTCCACTCTCCAGTAGATTTTCTCACTGGCCATATGGGACTATTAAAGGGTGAGCGAGTTTTGGTGATCACTCCTTGACTCTCCAGCTGGCGGATCAGCTGATGAATGGGGAGAAGGGAGTCTCGGTTGGTACGATACTGTCGCCGGTGCACCGTTGTGGTCGCGATGGGTACCTGTTGTTCTTCAACCCTCAGCAACCCCACAACGGAAGGATCCTCCGAGAGACCAGGCAAAATGGACAGCTGTTTAATTTCTTCCGTCTCCACAGCAGCTATGCCAAAAGCCCACCGATACCCCTTTGGGTCCTTGAAATAGCCTCTCCTAAGATAGTCTATCCCAAGGATGCACGGAGCCTCGGGGCCAGTTACAATGGGGTGCTTCTGCCAGTCCTGCCCAGTGAGGCTCACTTCAGCCTCCAGTAGACTCAGCTCTTGGGACCCCCCTGTCACTCCAGAAATGCAAATGGACTCTGACCCTTTGAACTCTGATGGCATTAAAGTACACTGTGCACCAGTGTCCACTAGAGCTTTATACTCTTGTGGATCTGACGTGCCAGGCCACCGAATCCACACCGTCCAATAGACACGGTTGTCCCTTTCCTCCACCTGGCTGGAGGCAGGGCCCCTCTAATCCTCGTCAGAGAAATTGCTGCTCACCTGCTGTAAAAATGACTTGGAGGTCCCCTCCAGAGGATCGGAATCAAGGTCGAACTGTCTACCTGGTCTGGAGAGCTGGCTTTTGGAAACTGGAGCGGCATTTTTCCTAACAGAGTCCCCTTTTGTGATTGTTTTACCTCGCAACTCACGTACTCGGGCCTCTAGACTTGAGGTGGGTTTTCCATCCCACTTCCTCATGTCCTCTCTGTGGTCACGCAGGTAAAACCACAGGGTGCCTCGGGGTGTATAGCCTCTGTATTCCCTCTCCTGAGCAGGGAAACGCTTGCCCCTAATAGCTGAGACACTGGCCCGTACAGGTGGCGAGTAGGACATGTTCTCTTTGATTTGCCGCACCTCCCGGGCCAGTTTCTCCACAGCTGAGACAAGGGAGGAAGAGAGACTTTCCTCATATTGGCGGAGTCTGACAGCCACCTCGTCCACTGTTGGTACGTCTTTACCTTTCCAGTTTACAACTGCCAGTGAGTTGGCATGCGAGGAGGGTGCACTCCGCACAAACTTCCTCCACATGGATTGTGAGCACTGGAGTTCATCTGGGTCTGTAGGTACCTGCTCATCGTCTGTGTCACAGTAAACCAGCTCCCGCACAGCCAATTCCCTCAAGTACTGAATACCCCTTTCCATATTGGTCCACTTGCCAGGATAGCATACAAAATCGTCACTGAAGGGATACCTCTCCCTCACACCTGACAGAAGTCTCCTCCAGAGGCTGAGGACTTGTTCCTTTTTCCCAATGGCCTTGTCAATGCCCCCATCCCTGGCCAGGGATCCCAGCTGCTTGGCTTCCTTGCCCTCTAATTCCAAGCTGCTAGCCCCATTATCCCAGCACCGCAGCAGCCAGGTGGCAATGTGCTCGCCTGGGTGGCGGCTGAAGTCTTTCCGCATGTCTCGCAGCTTGCCCAGGGACAGGGACCGGGTGATGATCTCTGTCTCTATCTCCCGTGATGACCCTGGCTCATCGTCATCCCTCCCGGAGCGATCTGCTCTCTTTGCATCTTTCTTTAGTTTTACGGGGGCGACTGCTACCTGCACAGGTTGGTCATTGGGCTCAGTCACTGTGCCTGTGGCTGGAGCTGGGGCTGGAGCAGCTGCTGTGTCCGCTGGGGAAACCGAGGCAGACCCTGCAGCTGTGGCTGCAGCAGCGGTGGTGCCTGTCGGGGGGGCTGGGACTGCCTGCTGGGCTGGAGGGGCTGCAGGGCCGGCTGGGGGGGCAGCGCCAGTTGCAGCGCCTGCCGCTTCGCTTCCCCCCCTTTCCCCTTTAAGGCACTGAACAGTGTTGAACAGGGCTCGGTAGGCGTGGGCCAGACCCCAGCACATTGTGGTGATCTGTGTCTCTCTGGAATTCCCAGGGTGGCAGCACACTTTTTTCAGATATTTTACCAGATTGTCCGGATTCTGTATTTGTTCAGGGGTGAGTTTAAAACACACCGCAGGTGCCCACTGCTCTAGACATCTGCCCATGCTGTCCCACACACCCAGCCACTCACAGCTATCCAGCCCCGGGGCAGGTCTCTGCACGATGTTCTTAACGACTTGCTTAACCCTAAACAAAACCTGCAACCCATTCAGGAGGCATAACAAAAGGAGAGTGCTGCCCTGAGCATCCCACGGGTACTCGAAATTCTCAAAAGCAGTTAGGACCAGCCTGAGGGAGAGAGGGGGGGGGGGCGAAAGAGTGGGGGAAGGTATCCCCTTCGGTTTTCCCCACAGACTGGGTTTGATTATTAACAAAATCTAAGACATAGGATCCGAGGTACGGAAATGACCGCAGTGCCGCATGCAAATAAAAGACTAATTTCATGCACAGTGATGTTATCATATCATAAGTCGATATCGTACAGTACAGCAAAATCATCATCCTGATCTTCTTTCCCGAGGTAACAAACAGCACGGCGGCAAACACATACAGCAAGTAAGGATTTACGTAGCAGAGATATTTGATCAAAGTCAGAAACATTTTTACCGGCGACTATTTTAACACAGAAAAATGCGTATAACAAAATTTAACAAAATGTAAGAAAGCAGTTTTAACACCCGCTGCTCAGCCCTGCCGTTATCCCCGCCCCACGTCTGGGCGCCAATTAAATGTTTCGGTTTCGGCTGCCGCCGGCAACAAAATCGCCACGCGGCCGCCCCTCCCCCCGCCGGCGTGCGGAGGAGAATGGAAAGAAACAGGCAGAAAACTGGTGGGTCGGGATAAGGGCAGTTTAACAGAACAGCAAACAGAGGGAAACAGGAACAACAACGATACAAATAAGGAGAAAACACAACCACGAACCGTACAACAGCCGCTCTCCCGAAACCGGACCGGCGCTGCGCCCGCCCAAGCCGCGAGTCCGTTCCCGCCGCGCCGCCCCCCCCCCACCGGAACCCAGCGTGACGTCACATGGTATGGAATACTGGGCTCTGTTTGGCCAGGTGGGGTCAGCCCCCACCCCCCGGCTGTGCCCCTTCCTGGAGTCCGGTGAAAATTAACCCTGTTCTGGCCAAACCCAGGACACCCTTGAAAAATATTTTCATGGTCATTATTGCCACTCATCAGCAGGAAAATAGATAAGAAGACATTACTTCTGAAGGGTCTGACACAACAACAAGAAATTAGCAACAACATCCTGTCTTGCCTGGGATAGCTCAGTCACTGTCTCTTTCAACCTAATAAGAAAATTGCTGGTAACTTTGCAGATCAATTGCATAGACACAATGGGCTTGATTAAGATGCTGAATGCAAGTTTAGTAATCCTGGTGACTAATCTTGATTTTTTTCCCTTTTGAAGTCTAGGATCCAATCTAAACTACACTGCTAAACTTACATATACGTATCTTCTCACTTACTCTCCCTATGATGGGACTGTACTTTCAGCCTAACTTTAAAACACTCCCTGGTGTAAAATCACTTACCTGGATGTTAATGCTATGTTAATACACAGTGTTGTATTATTAAGACAGTTAAATACTGGGATATTTGATTTATGTAGCTGTATAATGTCATAGATGAAATAGTTGTACTTCAAATGTGTGAAATAAAAAATTCTGTAATTGTAATTAGACAGTGAGTTAATGTACTACATAGCAAGAAAAAAACACTCAGCCTAGAGCAGGACTAAACAGGCAGTCATCATCTAGTTCCCACAGACTTAAATTATCTGAATCTCAAGTTCTTCAGGTGTATAGAAAGTTGTCCAAGGAGGGAAAAAGAGGACTAAGTGTGGGAGTATCTCATTAACTACTCATTGGAGATGCATACTAGCCATACGTTACACACATCAGGGTTTGCTATGGGGAGAGAGAGAGTGGGTATTTATCACAGAATCACAGAATGGTAGGGGTTGGAAGGGACCTCTGTGGGTCATCTAGTCCAACCCTCCTGCCGAAGCAGGGTCACCTACAGCAGGCTGCACAGGACCTTGTCCAGGCGGGTCTTGAATATCTCCAGAGAAGGAGACTCCACAACCTCCCTGGGCAGCCTGTTCCAGTGCTCCATCACCCTCAGAGGGAAGAAGTTCTTCCTCATGTTCAGACGGAACTTCCTCTGCTTCAGTTTGTGCCCATTGCCCCTTGTCCTGTTGCTGGGCACCACTGAAAAGAGCTTGGCCCCATCCTCCTGACACCCACCCTTCAGATATTTGTAAGTATATATTAGGTCCCCTCGCAGCCTTCTCTTCTTCTGGCTGAACAAGCCCAGCTCCCTCAGCCTCTCCTCGTAGGAGAGATGTTCCAGTCCCCTCACCATCCTTGTAGCCCTCCACTGGACTCTCTCCAGTAGCTCCTCATCTTTCTTGAACTGGGGAGCCCAGAACTGGACACAGTACTCCAGATGAGGCCTCACTAGGGCAGTGTAGAGGGGAAGGAGAACCTCCCTTGACCTGCTGGCCACACTCCTCCTAATGCACCCCAGGATCCCATTGGCCTTCTTGGCAACCAGGGCACAGAGCTGGCTCATGGTTAACCTGTCGTCCACCAGGACACCCGGGTCCCTCTCCACAGAGCTGCTTGTTTGTTGGTTTATCTGTTTGTTGGTTTTCTATACATTTTTCTAGGTAAGGATTATAGTTTTTGTATGGGCTTTTTTTTGCCTACAGACTGAAAGGTTGCAAGTGACAGTGCATTGTAAGACAGATTTTGATTTCTTGCTCAGATTCCCCTATGGGTATTTTGTGGATTTAGACAAGTTTCCTTTGTCTCAGTTTCCCACATTGTAATACTATCATGGGAGTTTTGAGAGGAATATTGCAAATGACCAAGAACAATTACAATGCCTCTTCTGCAACTCTAAAACATGTTTTGATTACAAGGTCAGAAAAGTAGTCTAGGAAAAGCAGTTACCGATGCATTGTATGCTTATTGACTGCTTTGTCCAGGTTAATTTTAGCGTAATATTCTAGAACGCAAGTTGGCCATGTATTCCTCAGGAAGATAACCTACAAGTTTAAAACATGCCCCAAATTTTGATTCTGGGTCTTAAATATTTACCGTAGCCCAAGTGTTCACTTTATGCATAATTGTCACTAGAATTGTGAGTGTAGAAGGATCACTGGCTATAAGCAAAAGTTGAACTGTTTTGAGTAAAAACTATTCTGTTGCTGTTTTGAGTAAAAAATACGCTCAGAAATCTGGATTCACAAGATTATGAAAAGCCGCTCCTTGAAAAGGGCTGTGCTGGACAAATCTGCCATTGAGAGACCATTAGAAAAGCACAGTTAACATGCACTATATTTGAACTTCATAATAACCTGCAATGAAACGCTCAGGTTGTCATTAAGGGGTGTTTTTCCTACACAAAAAAGGAGAAAAATAAAGAACTATAAAGGCAGAGTAGCTTATTTCTAAATATCATGATTTCCAAGATGTAGCTATTTTTCCTTAGGCACAAGATAATTAAATAAAGCCTATAGATGTTTCTACGCTTCTAATACACAGATTTCTCTGGGTTTGTGCCAGCAGTGCTCTGTTTCTTCAAACATTTCCCCATAACACTGATCACAATTTATCAACAGCTTAGGTTCAAATACATTTTCCCTGTTTCCTAGCTATTGTGCCACCTACAATGACACTTCTCTGCCTAAATTTTTAGATTAAGGCAGGGATGATTAAATTTAAAGAACAGCTTCATTTTGGAAATATCTTAATTTGGAAATTTTTTAATATTTGGAAATATTTTAATCCTAGACAGTACGTCAAAAAAATCTCTCCACAAGACAGCAAGTAATTGTGTCAAATACTTGTGTTTTTATGGTTTGACAAGCAGTGTCCCAAAGCCAGTACATACAAAATGCATTTTCACGTGCAGACCCCTTATCAGAGATGTACAGTAAACTCCCTAATTTAGGGTCTATATAAAAGGGAACAATTGACTAGTCTAATTGTGTCAATCTTTCCCTCCAAATTTTTGGGACCCTTTAGAATGTGAACGCCTGTCCCCAGAATACTTTATATTGCTTTTACAGAGAAGTTTCTATCATCTTTAAGCGTATCTCTGATCCCTAATTTCTGTTTAGGTCCTCTTGACTAACACATACTCTGTTCCTGGTGGGAAGAGGCAGGCAGCAGACAAAATCCCAGTAAAGGTCAACGATTTTGTCATTTAGCTACTGTATTTTTGCGGTGCAGTAACAAATGTTCGCTACTAGACAGAACTGAACCTTTGATTACTGTGGCAAGTGGTCTTTCATTGCAAATCAGTTTCCAGATAGCAGCACTACTGATGTTCTTGAAGAGTCTTGCAGGGATATTGTAAACTATTTGAAGATAAACAGGGCTGTCAGCTTTGCAATTAATATAAAAAAAAGACTAGGTGACCTTTTATTTCCCTAGAAATGTCGCTCTTATATCTTTACTACAATTTATGAAAACATAGGAATGTCATCACCCAAGGTCTGTTTCTCTTCTGATTGCCAGTAAATGTAGAAATAATAGAGTTGTACCTAATTGAATTTTGAAAGACCAAAGAGCAGAGCTTGTGCTGTTTTTGTAACCAAACAAAAGGACTCTCTCTTTGTATGCCAAAAATGAATGCATAATATTATGAATCTGAAATCCAACTCATCCTGCTGGCTTTGTGTTCCCAGTCTAAAAATACAGTAACTCAAGGTGCTTTCTAATTCAAGGTAAAAACAGCTTCTTTAAACTGAATAAACAGCATGTGAAAGCTGAACTGCTTACAAAACTACTCAAGGGAGTGAAGGTCAAAGTGTTTACGGTGAAAGGTTTGGTTATTAGATTCTTCCCCTCTTCTTTGCTACTACAACATGTTGATGCAAATATGAGATTGCCAGGTGACAAAATACAGTTGGTCTGCAGGGAAAGAAGCAGTGGGAAAAGAATCCCCAGCTGCCTGAACAGCTTGAGGAGAACTGTTTGGTTTATAGTCTCTAGTCAATATTTGGTGTTTTCTTCTCACAAGACATGGGTATGGAATCTTTTTGTTTTGTAGATAATACAGTTTGACAAGTTGCTGTGTTTCCCATCTGATGGTTGCAGCACTTCTGGACTGATCTTGCCCGAAAGTATAGCAAAGCTAATGGTGAGAGAAGAGTAATACAGTCAGTGAGATTTGGTTTTTGTACCTGTCCAAGAAATTATCACTGATTGTTGCCTTAGCTATAAGTTGTTATTAAGTTTCCTGCAGCTGCAATAGTAAGGCCAGCAGCCCTGTGGATAAGCTCAGGAAGCCTGGCAGAGCAGGAAGCATTAAGCTCGTTGCCTAGTTCCTTTTCTTCTGATTTTAGCAGGTATTCTAGGATCAGAAAGGAAAAGATGTTTGTTCATCTATCTGTAGTTAAGAAAATCACACTACTTTTTTTTGTTTTAATAGTGTATGAAGGGAGTGCTGTTACTCTTTTTTTCTTTACTTTTCCTTCGTGACTCTCTGCCTCGCTTAACTATTGCCCTCAGTCAGTGTAGCCCTCAAAATAATGACACAGCTTGTGTATAACAGCATGGCACAATCAGAAGCAATGACGCCAGCAACCTTCTCGCGTGATATTCCAAGATCTAGCAACATTAGGAAGCTACCCCATGAACTGGCTGACTCTAAGTCCTTGTAGTTTAGAAATTGGGGCAGATTGTAGTGACATCAAAGCTTCAACACACCCATGTAGGAATGTTATCCCATTTTCACAATTAAGGGGGAGGGAGAAGCGGAGAGAGGCAGAACGGGGTTATCTTATCAAAGGTCACAGTGAGTTTGTGGCAAAGCTCAGTTTGGGCTCCTACTCATGTGCTAAAACCCACAGATAGCAGGCCTTTGCTCTGTAGAACTGCTTTTCTGATTAGCAGCAACGGTCAGCAGGCTTTATCACCTACCATGCTCTTGCTATGAAATGTATATGGCATGCTCTGATGTCTGTTTCATCCAAGGCCTATCCTCCAGGGAAATTGTACAGAAGCATTCAATACTTAAGGTTTAAATTCAGGCATCTCTCACCCTTATTCTTTTGCAGAATTCCCATTTCTTTTTTTCATCTTGACTTCATTTGTCAGGGGTTGAGACAGTGACATAGGGGCACCTGAAATTACAGAAAGAAATGCTGCAAATAACTTGAGTGGTAATACTTCCTTTGTAGCAAAATTCATTACAAGAGAATGCTTTTCTTCTGCACAATACATGAGAAGCCGAAGAATGTCAGCCAAGTTTTCGGTTATTTCTGCTTCAACAATTGCTGTTGCTTATTCTGGAAATTAAGTGGATAACCAGAAACCAGTTATTAGTCCAATTCATTTTAAATATGCAAGAGAGGCAGAATTCAGATGGAAGGAACCTTCCATCAGGTTGCAGTTACTCTTTTCATTGCCAGCTGGAAAAAAGTGCTTGATAGCCAGCTGTTCTAGAATGCAACTGCACTGTGAATAGCTGAGTGATCTGTTAACATGGTTGAATTACATTTATTCGCTCTGGCTGAAGATGTTTGCTGTGTTTCTAAAAATCTGTTTGCTGAAAGAGCCATTAGTATCAAATATTCTCTCTTTATGTCAGAACATGTAGTGTCATTTATGCCAAACATCCTTACAAAAAGAACATGATTTAGATGACATAGTGACATTCGCTGTCTGCAAAGGAGACAGAACAAATACAGATGGCTGAGGAGATGTTTAATCCTGCTTGACTTTCTGATTTTCAGTTATCTCCATTTAGACAGCTGCAAGGAAAAACTGCACAGGAAACTTCCAAGTATCTCTGGATGAATTTAATTACTTTGACCACAACTGTTTTCTTATCACAAAGAAGAGAAATGGGAGCAAATACTGGTACAGATGCCTTCTGGATAGTGAGGTTTAATGCTATTAGAGACACAGGAAACACTGTAATTACAAACTATGTCCTTTAAGTTTGACAGTGAAAAGCTTAAAAGCCTTATCCTATCCAGAACAGAAAATCTATGTGGGTATTATCCTGTATTTTCATTAGACAGATTTTTGTATGAAATAAGCTAAATTTGCTTAAGCTATAAGGATCAGCATGTTGGGACACTAAGCTGTCTTACTCTCCTAAATCTTTAATTGTCTATCTAAATAAATTAGCTCAGGACTTGGGCAGGTGAGCTCACAGTTGAAGTGATCTGTGATTTGTTTCACCGGCTGATTCAAACCTAGGTCCAGATCATGAAGGCTGTTGGGAGTCTGTTGTGAACTGAAAAAAAGACTTAACAGTGTAACTAAAAGTTAAGCTAGACCTTAGACTACCACTTTGGTAATGGCCTCAAGTTGTGTCACGGGTGGTTCAGATTGGATATTAGGAGAAATTTCTTTACTGAAAGAGTGGTCAGACATTGGAAGAGGCTGCCCAGGGAGATGGTGGAGTCCCCATCCCTGGAGGTGTTCAAAAAACATGTAGATGTGGCACTTTGGAATATGGTTTAGTAAGCATGGTGGTGTTGGGTGGATGGTTGGACTTGATGATCTTAGAGGTCTTTTCCAACCTTAATGATTCTATGATTTTCAGACTAAAAAGAGAGCGAAGTACTGGAACAGAATGCTTGGGAATTCTGCGAATTCTACCTCACTGTCACTATAAAGAGCAAGTTAGACAAGTATGTCAGGAATCATTTATGTAGAGTTGATCTTGTTATAGAGCAGAAAAATAGATGACCTCACAATATCCTTTTGACACTTATTTTGCGTGACTGTGCTTTGAATTTAGATATGCAAACACCATATATGTAATTTAAATTAGCCTTTGTGTGTAGTTTAATTATTCGGTACTGAAGTATGTCTTAAACAGCATCTAATCAGCTGCTTAAGGTGTACTAGACTGGAACAAAACAAGGAGGTTCAACTGATACACTTCTTTGTTACTACTATTTTTTAACTTGTTCTCTTTGTAAATATAATGGTATATTTCTTCAGGCTTGCTGCCAAAAATATTTTCCTGTTTGCTATGCCAGGTGTTTATTATTATAAACAGTATCTCCCACTACTTTTTATGAAAGGAACAGTAGAAATTGCAGTGGTTAGTGGGTCTGCAACTTGATGGGTTGCTAAGGGAGAGAAAATGTGTACTTTCCAAATAATTTTTAATACGTTGTGTGGAACAATTCCTCTCCGGATCATTCCTTATAGTGATAAACTACTTGCCACCATTGAGAATGCATGCTTCCAATCTCAGTACTTGAAGACAGAAACATGCAGTCGTGACACCTGCAGTGTGTTGTTCCAAAAGCAAGGTCGCTTGTGATGTAACTGGCCACTGCTGAAGAATCAGGTCACTTTGCATCCTGGCGAACATGAAGAAAGGTAGCAGAAGCTGGTTGAAATTGTGTACATGCGTAAGTGGGCAAAATGGTAACCAAAGAACACTGGAGCAGACAAACTCACACAAATTTAATCAGTAAGGCTGATAGTTTTATGAAGCTGGGTTCTGTTTCCGTTGAAATCAGACACAGATTGTTTGGTCTTTGTAGTAACAGAGCAGACACAGCAGTAAAAGATCAGGTTATGTCACTTCAATGCAGTCGTGATGGAGGACTTGACTGTGTTAGAATTAAAGAGCATTAATGTAAAGCCAACATAGCACATGAACAAGACTTCTTTGGGAAGCTCATTTGAGCATATCAAGGATGCCTAAATCTGCCACTGTGTTAGGCTTCCCCCATGCACCTCCTTGGCACTCCTCTACTGTAGTTGTGATAACTGGGCAACTGCATTTGTGGATAAATAAAAGTTTATGTAGCTCTCTCAAATTCAGGCTGGCAGACCTGAAATGAGGACCATGAGCTTTAGGAGGATTACCATTCTTCAGCAGCAGAAAACTCTTCCGGTAGCAGTTTTGGGATTCACTGGTACTACGGCTGAGGCCTACAATGAGAAAGCATTACTTAATCTCAAGTACCAAGGGCTGGTGGTGTACAGTTACACAATTTTTAATATATCTGTAGAACTGATGTGCCAACTTCAGGCAAGCTTGCTGACGGGTCCAGCAGAGCTGTCAGGCAGCTCCCTCTTGCATGCAGGGGTGCATGGGCCCCTTTCCAGATGCAGGGCTGCCGCATCACCCCAGCGGGCCCTGGGACCCACCGGTGGCCACGCTTCCTCAATGGCATCAACCAGGAGGTGCTGCTCAGTCCGACATCAACCACCCAGTCCCATCTGCTGCCGGGGCAGGAGGACCAACAGGGCTGCCGTGTACAAACTGGGGTAACTTCCGAGCCCCCTTTGCTAGGAATGATAAATAGCCCTTCGCTCCACTCCTCTGGCCTGCCCGGGGCGAAGGCCGGCGGCTGCAGACCGCAGCAGCCCTTATCCGCCGTGCCACTCGCCCGGCTGGGGCAGAGGCAGCGTCCTGAGGAAGGAAAGGCGTTGTGCCAGGGAAGGGAAAAGAAGAAAAAAAAGAAACAAAAAAAAGAAAACGGAAGAAAAGAGAGGGTTTTGCGGGCGAGGGCCCTCCGGCCCCCGGAGGAAAGGGGCCTCGCCGAGGGGAGGGCCGGGGGCCCCGCGGGCGCGGCGGCGGCGATAAGGGCGGCCCGCGGGTGCGCCCGCCCCGCCGGGAGGCAGGCGCTGGGGCAGCGGGAGGCCCTGGGCCCGGCGGCCGCGGCCTTTCACCCTACCCTCGGGGAGGATGCGGAGGCACCGGGGCCGCGCAGCACCCAGGGGCGCGGAGGCGGCGGCGGCGACATGAGCCCTGGGGGCGGCCGGGCGCTGGGGCCGCTGCTGCTGCTGCTGCTGGCGCTGCTGCAGTGCGCGGGGCGGCGGCGGGGTAAGTGCGGCCGCTCCGCGGGCACCCCGGGGCCTCGGGCCGTCAGGGCGGGGCCCTTCGGGCGAGGCGGGGAAGGCGCGAAGGGGACGGAGGCGGCGGGAGCAGGGAGGGAGGGAGGAGGGAGCGCTGCGGGCTGGCGGTGGGCGCGTGCCCCGCCGGGACACCGGTGTCCGGTGGGCGCTGTGTTCCGCAGCGGCCGCGGCGTCGGGGGCTGTGGCGGCCTCGGCCTCGTGCGCCTGGCGGGCGAGAGGGCCCGGCCCGGGCGGGAAGCGTGAGGTGGCTCCGGTGCCGCGGTGGAACGGCGCGGGTTACCCAGGAGAACAAGTCCCGAAGTTCAGTCGCGGGGGGGGAGAACACCGGGCTTTATCTGCCGGAGCAGCAATCTGAGGAGCACGCTTGCGTGTCCTTCCAGAAGACTGAGGTATCATGAGAAAGGTCTTACTGTGGCCGCCTTTAATTTTCTGGTCTGCGTTGGCTACCATTGCACGCTGACAGTTTTTGTTTTCTATTGCTGTTAGGAACATACATGTAAAATTACATAAAAGCGTTGAGAGTTGGGAGTAGGAATCTGTGAGGATTCCCACCAGCCTTAAGGCGCTCGGGCGCGCACCGAGAGTAGAACTGAAACGCTGTGCCTGTGGAAGGGCGGCTTTGCCAGGCTGATAAACTGGGTGCGTAAAGAAAGCCGTGCTCAGCTAGAGTGCTCAGCTGCCTGCTCCTTCCAGGCACGGCGATGCGTTCAGACACCGCGCGAAGGCACGCGATGTTTTGTCGGAGCTGCTGTATGTGCAGTCAGGTTTGTGTCCTGTGAGAACGACCACGCCATCCTGATCAATCTTAGCTGTCTGAGCAGTATGGGATTTTTTACTCTTCTGTGTCCAGCGTTGTGAGACAACATCGGCTTGTGCAGTATGAGTTATTTCTTTAAAAAAGTAGAAAGGGCATAGGCAGAGACGTGCTGTGTCTCCATTCAAGCCGTGCCTTCTGAGGTTTATCGTTTGGATAGCCAGTGCATGTGTGAAGAGAACGAAAAGAGCTTACAAAAAATGGAGAGAAATTAACATCCTGCACTACAAGTAGGAGTACAAATAAGGGAACAAGTTCATATTTTATTCTAGTTTCATGTATATTTATAGTCCTGTCAAATTAAATTAGGTTGTGTGTCATATGCTGCTAAACTACTTCATATATACATTTATTTTAAAAATGACTTTACTATAAGTCATTTTCCTGCTGGCAGCATTCTCAAGATCGCTTTTATGAATAGCATTTATACCATGTGTTGATGACATAAGATACAAATAGACTGATGAAGAGACCAAATGCCTGTGTGTAAATAATGCAAACAAAATAGTATAATAAATGAGGAAACAGGAGTCAAGACAAAAGGGAAAGAAAATGAATATGGAGAAAAGATTAGTAATATTGGATAGAACTATTTATTATATGTCTCGTAAGCCTTGCTAACTTCTGGAAAGCTGTTTTGTTTGTTGTTGAATAATAGATGGATGGATAAAACTGTGAAGTGTAGGGTTTTTTGTTTAGTACTTTTGATTTATTTTTTTATCTTTGGTCTCTGAATACTATGCCTATGGTTTTCCTGCAAGTTTGAAAATGAGGTGGGAGGAGATAGGATTTTATTCTATGTGTTTTAATCTGGATTTTATCTTCTCTTCAAATTCTGTGCCTGTTAGCCATACGAGACCACCTTTATGATCCCTTTTAAAAGAAAAAGTAATTGCGTCTTTTTGTTCTTGAGACAGTTGTGAACAGATCAGTTTCAGATGTCTGTGCAACTTGCCACATTCATGCTACATGTCATCAGACTGGAGAAAAAAGTGTCTGCATCTGTAACTACGGATTTGTAGGCAATGGAAGAACCCATTGTCAAGGTAGGCTGCCTGTTTGTAAAATGGTAAGAAGCTGTGTACCTTCCTAAAATGTTCTTTCTCAAGTAATATTATCAAATTCTTCAAGACGTAACAACGTTGTAATTTCGTGGCAGAATTTCCAGAACCTGGAATATGTGTGGATTGTTTTTCTTTTTTTCTTTCTTATCAGCTAGCCGTGAGCTGCGCTTTACTTGTGCTTAATGTAAGTGCTAGTTTGTACTTAGTTGCTTAACTGTTTTATTCAGTTTCTGCTATATAATGAAGGATTTAAATTAATTTTGTCATGGAAAGTGTAGTATTTTATCACACATTTACTTCTAAAATACAATGTGTTGGAATGGTTTATTTAAATTTTTTTACCCTAACTTCAGAAAAAAAGATTAAATATGGTGGGTTTCACTTCATTATTCCAACCTATGTGTCATCGAACTGAAAACTAGATGATACAATTGTTAATTAAAATTAGTGCATTTTTGCTGATTTTTGTGGTTATATCGGATTACTGGGTAACTGTAAGTTTATTTCATGAGATGAAAGTCTGTTCTTAATAACGTTGTGCCTATGTACAGTTTTCTTAAATGTGATTTTTGTTACATGAGAACTGTTGTTCTGTGTTGGTTTATTACTGTAGCTGATAGTGTCGTTTTAATACTATCTCATGCATGACAAATCGATACATGAATCAAATGATGATGCCAAATGCTGTGTCTGAGTGTATGCAGTAGCTTACCACTGCTTAAAGGGGAAGGTCCTTCACCTCTCATCTCTTCCACTGTATCTCTTCCCTTTCCTTCATAAGCACTGGCACCCGCTGGACCCTGTGCAGAGCTCAGTTACCTCATTATTGTTGGAGAAGACGAGTTGCATGTTTTGCCATGTTAATTCTCTGCTGGTCGAGTGAGTTGGGTAAGATCAGCACAGGCTCCATCAAGCGCTGCAGCCAGTGCATGCCATAAGGAAGAGTGGAAGCAAGCAGCAGGGCCCTCTGGTTTCAGCAGCTCTTAGATCAGCTCAAGCTGTGCTGTGAAACTTTATTCACAATTCCATCTGACAACCTCTGTTGGTCTAAATACTCCATCTTACTAGCAGTGTTTACATCCCAAATAACTTAGAAAGAAAAACAGTAAGGGAAAGTCTGGTTACACAAGAAAGAGTGAGGAGGGAAGGATAATCTACTTTTCTTAATCTCTCTCTGATTTGTTTTAAATGTGCTGACAGATAAAGATGAATGCCAGATTGGAGCCAGCAAGATCTGTGGAAATCATACACTGTGTCATAATACACACGGAAGTTTTTATTGTGTTTGCCTGGACGGATACCGAGCCTCCAACAACAACAAGACATTTATTCCCAATGATGGCACAAACTGTACAGGTAGACATCACAAAGAATCTTGAGCACCAGGAATCCAGAACTTAATTTTCTACTGCACAAATCTTTTTTTCCTGTCACTTTAGAACTTACTTTCTAAAGGTGTATGCGAACACTTTCTGCTGTGGGTGCAAGCATTTATTTGACATCTAGGTTCTCACAGCTGTGAATTAGTTCCATTTGCGTTCTTTGCTGTGTTACAAATCATTGCTTCACAGTCACATTCATGCAATAACCTTTCCAGAATAAGAAGCTAGATTAAAGAAAGTAAGATGATACTTATCTTGCCCCCAGAATGTCATATTTGTGTTTAGAATATTAACCAGTTCCTTGTTACAGTAATGAACTGTTGTAACTGACTAAGATATTTGCAAATTTGGGATTTTTCTGGAATTGTTGTAACAGGAGATGATGCTGGAAACTATTTGTCAGGTAAAACAGACACAATTTAAAAGATGCTAGCTGCAAAATTGAGAGTCTTCTCCTTCCAGATGCTTTAACACCAGGCGATGGTAAGCTGCTTTGTTTCCCAGAAGAGCCAGCAGAAGCTACGTAGAACCCTGCATGGACCAGTTTATTAGATTTAAGCTTTGGTCCTGCATTAAGTTAAAAAAAAAAATTGTCACAAAGTGTATATTAATTTTTATCTGAATTTTTAGATATAGATGAATGTGAGGAGTCTGGGCTGTGTGGTCGCAATGCAAGATGTGTAAATACTGAAGGAAGCTACAAGTGTTACTGCAATGATGGTTATAAATTAGAAAATGGAGAGCATTCTTTTCATCCAGATGGGGACATCATTTCATGCAAAGGTGAGAGCTGTTTTTGCAAGCAGATAAAATCAGATTTTACATGATAAAGTAGTACCTGCTCTGACCTATGCTTTTAAGTCTGCAGGGCAGAAGCCCTCTCTGTGGATTTTGCCTGCTGTAAGATTTTTTTTTTTTTCCTCATTTCGGGTTCAGTTTGTTCCAGTGATGTCTGAATGGTAGAGTCAACACCGTATATGATTTCTACAGGCTTTCAGCAGTTGTTTAGTGTGCAGAGTCAGAGAAGCTTAATAATGCCATGAGGGTGGTGTAGTTAGTTTCTGAATAGGGAGGGGGTGTAGTGTAATCCACTTGTTTGTGTAATCGCACTGCATAAAGCGTAAGGGAAGAGAGGATAAATCGCTGGTAAGAGAGCTCAGATGAATGAAACAGGCCTAGGGGAGAGGAATAATAGTTTAGCTATTTATTACATACTGTGCCACCTACATAAATAATCTGTTCTGTTTATCTTGCAATAAAAAAAAAAAAATCAGTTTGAAACCATTCCTCCATTCCTCCCTAGTGTAGGTTTTCACAGATGAAAAGTGCTAGCAGTGTAAGCTGTAGCTGCGGAGTATGTAATGAACCCAGGCATCCCCGGTGGAAGGAACTGCCTCAGTTATATCCAGCTCTTATTTCTGAATTATTGCAAGAACCATCAGTAAAGCTCACTGCCTGTAGTTTGTCCAGTTTTTCCAACTGGACTGCTCCGCTTCATCTTGCCAGAAGTGCCAGTAACCCTGCTTATCTCACCAACTTCCCACTCCACATGCCGTGGTAAAGTAGTGTGTGTGTACTGACTGTGCCGCTTGCGGAGTCGGATAAGGGAGCCCTGTCAAGCAGCTGTGCTGAAAGAATACAGTTTTTGTATGCAGGCTGGTTCAGCGGGACGGAAGAATTGAGGGGCAGACCATTTCATTTCAGCCTGTCCGCAGTGCTTCACCTTTCCCATGCACAGGGAAATAAAGCTGTGCACTGGGGCTTGAAGTTTTCCTCTGGTGTTCAAGGCTCATTCAGCCATTGCTGCAATGAGTCTGGCACACGCGAAGCGCGATCGTGTTGCAGTGTTTCCTCATTGGTGTTGGGAATGGCTCCAGCTGTATGTTAGTAAAGGGGTAGCTCAATACCTGGATCACTGTGTTCCTCCAGCTGCAGCCAGTACAACTCTTCAACTCTAATCTTGTACCCCTTTGGCAGCCCCTCAGGTTCATCAGACTGGGTGTATATTGTGATGGGTATGGCCAGTTCAGCTCATCTTAAAGTGGTTGGGTGTCCTAATTTTTGTATTGTGAGATCTTTTAACCCAGTCTCTTTGCAGAAGTTGGATGTGGTTCGCCTCCTGAAATGAAGCATGGCTACATTGTGGGCAACTACAGCTTGTTACTAGGAAGTACTGTTCATTATGAATGTAAAGAAGGGTTTTACAGTAACGAGGGAAAGTTCTTGTATTGCACTGCAAGTGGAACTTGGGAACCTGCCACTTTAAGCTGTAAAGGTGAAAAGAGTCTTAAATCTTTCTTAAATTCTTCATTAAGTGGATTTATGCATGGGGAGGTGTGTTTGTGAAAGACAGTAGACTGTTTCCTCAATCTGAAGGATAAGTTTTCAAGATCGGGATATTTGCAAAAAAAAGAAGAAAAGAAATGGACAAGTTACAAAATTTTGCCACCTCTTCTTGGTGAAGACATTTTTTGCCAACATTTGTTGACACTGTAGTGTGTCCTTCTGGTTGTGAACCAAGGCCTAGAAAATAACTAGATTTCTGTAGGGAAAGGCCACTGACTTAGAAGGCATTAGTGACCTGTCCTGAAAAGAACAAATTTTCCTGACAGCTGGTGAAGTTTTTTCCAAAGGTTGACTGTAGATGCAAAGGAGAGGCATCTTAACACCCCTCATCTCTGGATAGCCTTCATGATTTTAAGAGCATTAGTGCATGAGCAAATGCTTTCACATCTCTGAAGAGTTAAGTTTCCCGTGAGCATCCTTAAAACTTCCACTTGCTTTGGTGTTCTGATTCCCCATTCTGTTGAAATATCAGTGCTTACAAGTGCAGGATTTTGTGTTCCTGTGAGGAGTTAGAAAGTCTGTATATTAGTTAAATGACACTTGAAGTTCTAGCTAACAGCAGCTACACCATGTGTAACGATTCTACAGGGGAGAATCGTCATCTTGAAAATTGTCACTTAGTGAGGAGAGTTTCTTATCTCAATATACAAAAGCCCTCTTGGCTTCTAGTTCTTTCCTGTTTTCTTTTTTTTTCCCCCCCTTTGAGAGTGGATGGAAGTGTAATGTTCATATGTGTGTCTGTGGGAAGCGAATATATTAGAACAAGGATGCTAATTCAGTGTGGCTGCGGAAAGTGAAATATTAAATATCACTAGAAAATTCATCAGAAAGGAAAGATAAAAACAGTTTAATACTAAATTACTTCAAAAATAAAACAATTGAAATAACATTTTTCCCAAAAAATACATAAAGGACAGTGACTTTGAAAACAAAAGAGGAAGTGCCCAACCCAGTGGTTGTTTTTTCATATGATCTTTTAATTTCTACAATCAAAACAGTAGATCAGGTGAGAGTCATTGAGCACATCTTTCATGGTTAATTGAAATAAAATACATCAGACGTTAAGACACAGCCCGTGAGTCTGAAATGACAAACTTATTTCCTCTTTGTATTGCGAGGTCTTTGCCTGGAGCTCAGTTAGGACTTCTCTTTTTGTAAAACCAGCAAGTTTGATTTTTTTTTTCTAATAATAGTAAAGACACCTTTAAATAATTCTTTAAACTCAGAGTTTCCCTGATAAGTAATTGTTGCTAATTTAAGAATTTCTCCTGCCCGGGTGTAGTGCCTTCTTTTCAGGAAAATCAAGAAGTTTGTCTTTTGTCTTTCTTCCTATAGTAATTTAGGAGTTTCTTTTACATAGTCATGATGAAGCTGGTCATTGGAGGTAGGTGAAACTTGGTATGATGGGTGACCTAACATCAGGGTACTGTAAGGGGTTTTTTTTTAATTGAAATAGAAGTATATGGATGTAACATGTCTTTGAAGAGTATAGCTTCACTTGACTATTAACAGAAGAATTGTCTTGAGATGAAACGTCAGATAGTTTAATAGGAAGATGTGATGTGCGTGAAGAGGTGTAGCTGAATGTGAGTGTAGTGTCATGCTAACATGAAAGCCTTTTAGACAGTTGCTTACCTTAGAAAATGGACATCATACCAAACAGTTTTTTTGTGCTACTTGACTTCTTTGTTTTATGCCTTTGTAAATGACTACTTGGCATGTTTGTGAATAGAGCAACTATTACAATGCGTTTTGAACACCATGTAGGCTCTTGCTTTAACAGGAAGCTTTTGTGTTGTATGTTGTAACCTTTGCTAAGTTGTAACCTATTTCTCTGGTCCTTGTGCACTTTTTAAAATTTTGCTTCCTAAAGGCAGTTTCTGCTTATCTGCCTCCCTCTGACTGTTGCTCATTGTGGATGATATAGAACCATCTTGCCACCTGTAATCATCTTTGTGAAAGCAGGAGAATCTTAAAGATTAAAAAACAAAAAAACAGGACATTTTCTGTATACTAGCAGCTAGGATGAGGAAGGAGTCACAGATTTAGCATGCCGTTCTGAGACAAAGGCAGAGAGAAGTCGTTTTGTTTGGAAGTAGCTCTGGAGTAGCTACAGCACTGTCAGTCAGGGTGGGCATGTCGCAGAGGACATGAGGAAGCGTTGGATTACCGCAGGAGAAGAGGGTTAGCTGGTATCAGTGAAAGAATACTCATGGGAGTGCAGCCATCATTACTTCTGCTGCTTGACTAACAAGTTTATCTTCCTCTTTCTTCCCCTTCCTAGGTGTGGATTGTGGGGTTCCACCTTCTGTTTTAAATGCACGTCCAGCATCTGTAAGTGGGACCACATATGGAAGTGAAGTTACTTACAGTTGTGTTCATGGTTACTTTATTGCAAGTGGTAGTCAGACTGCAGTCTGCAATGCTAGAGGACAGTGGGATGGTACTGATTTGGTGTGCAAAGGTAAATCAAATCTGCTTTCGGATTTATTCAGCATAGGTACTGTTTCAGCCACTATAGTAAATAGCAGTCATCAGTTAGAGACATCCTCTTTCGGCATTCGGTTTGTACAGTCTTCTGGCATGTGAAGTTCAGTCACAAAGCAAAAGCCATATATTAAACAGGGTTTGTTTGTGTTTTTTTAATCTGTGTTGCTTTGAAGTTGCAATAAATTGTTAAAAGTTAACATTCGAAGGACAAAATCGCAATGCATGTCAGGTGTTGGGATTACCATGAGATGAAAATTCAGCCTAAATTACTGCCAATTTCCTAGCTCAATTATCTGCTCTGTGGTTGAACTGGCTACTCAGAAATTGAACCACTATTAGCAGTTAGCATCCCCTTAAAATTCCCATATTCAGATGGTTTCCAGTTGCAAACTATGATTGCTCAAGCTTGCTATTGTTATTTGACAGGAGTCATAAATTCCTTTTGTTACTATGATTTGGAAGAACGTGGTCTAACAAGTTCCTTGATAAGAAACATAGAAGTACATTTAAAAAAAACTATTTTGCCCAACAAAATTTCTAGTGTATTTTTACTCTGAGCTCGTATTAGTAATTAATGTGACCTGAGGATAATTACAGTAGTTTTTTTTCACATTGGCACAAGTTCACTTTTCCATTCACTGGATGATTAATATCTTTTCAGCTTGATCCAGCAGGGTTGAGTCTTCTGTTCATTGCAATCAACTAGTAATTTTTTGAATGTGCAGTGTGTATGTTACCAACCACTCTCTACTTTTAGAATCTTCTTTACTATTCTTATTCTGGGTCACCAGTCTAAATAAAAGGTTTGCGATGTTACATAGAAACGTACTTAGGCATTTCTGCTGTTCAGTCTGATTACAGGATGTCCATGGGTAGATAGCTGGAGTTAAGTAACAGTAATTTTTGTATCTCATCACATACTGTACTTCTATAAGTCAAGCGTATTCTTTGCATGTGCATTAGTTATTCTAAAGCTTTTTCTGATGATTTACGATAGACACATACATTCATACACATTGGGATATGAAAAGAAAGGTAGTCATGATGGTGGATGTGTTGCCCATTGCCATACATATATTTAACTTGTCCTATAAAGGTTGTACAGCTCTATAAACTGATTCTATAAACTTTGTTTTTTACTTCTTTGTTTCCATTTTTTTGAGTAGAATTTCAGAATCACTTGAGATATTTACTAAACAGTTTTAAAAGCACTTGTTTTCTGCATGTAAGCTTTAGTGAAGGTAAGACTTTGATTCTTGCATAGTTTACTTCTTACAATGAAGTGATACAGAATCTTTTATTGGGATGTATTGTTCACTGTGGATTTGAAAGGGAATTTAATCCGTAAATAATATTCTTCCATTGATTTGATCTTCTCTCTTTATTCCTTTTCGTTCCCAAATTTTTTTCTGAAGCCCCTGAAAACAACTGAGAAAATGAATTAGTTTATAAGTGCCATATCCCAGATTTCTGATTATCTCTGAAGTGGTCCATCAGATTTTCCCCCAGAAGTGCTTTTTCTTCTTGTCTGTAGGAGCTTCTCCTTTTTTTCAAAGCTTGAATTAAATCCACTGGCAAAGGAACATAACCTTTTTGCTGCTGTTCTACCGTGTCACTCCTTCGACCATGTGTTGTTTCTCAGATCTATTGTTACTAGTGATATGTAAAATGGAGGAACAAAGAGCAGGTGGGGGGTAAGAGAGTGCTGTGGGAAGATAGATCCGTTTGTAAAAATTTGCTTAGAGATACTCGTTTGCCATTTCTAAACAGGACACTTTTATTCTATGGCTTATCTTGAAGGATAAATGCCCCACCCTGCTAGAAAGTCTGCAGTCATAAAATCCTTGGTTCTAAATGGCTGGCCAGACTTACAGAAATCATGAGGAAGTGGAAAAAAGTGAAGTGTTAATTGCTGGGTCAGTTCATCTCTCTCCCTTAAACACTTTCATATGCCTTGCCTGCTTTCATTTCCAGGTTTTGTTACCCTGTTTTTTTCTGTTCCAGAAATAGACTGTGGCAAACCTTTGCTGATTCCACACACAGAAATGATCTGGAACAATTCTACCACTTTATGGAGCAGAGTGTACTATCAGTGCAAAGAAGGATATTATTTTAATGGAGACAGGAATTTTTCAGAATGTACAATAGATCAGTCATGGGAGAATATTACATACATATGCAAAGGTAAGTATTACTGTAGGAATTTGCTGTGGGGTGTGCTAGTTAAATAGTTTCTCATTCCTGTTCTGAATGTAGGAACAGGAGGAAGGGTGAAGGCAAGAAATCTCTGTTTAATTTACGGTGTAGGGAACGTGGTGATACTTTGGGATGGAAAGGTCATGCAGGAGAATGTTAACCGTGCAACAACTTCTAGTGGCTGCCACAGATGTTTCGGTAGCTGTCTTGCTCTTTGTTTCAAACAGAAAGGGACTAATGCAACTGAGGTTTCATTGCTGCACTGAGAATCTTCAGCTTTAAAAGCTAGGGGAATGTCATCAAATGAGCAGAAGGCATTTAATGGTATTTTGTTGTGGGCCTAATACTGTAAAGTGCACTGTGATGAAAGTAGGAGCAATGGAATTCAAAACTCCTTTATCTTTTTTTTTCTTCTCTCGTAATGCGCAAAGTAAATTTGTTCGTGGTTGCTTTTCCAGCCTACATCTAGTTGTCTGAATTTCAGTCCAGAAGGATTTCCAGAAGGATTTTCTTAGAAAAGAATGAGTCCTCAGAAGTGATATCTGTAATGGAGGTGGTGTCATACTGTGGGCTTAGAGACAGGATGTACTGACATTTTAATAGCCCAGAAATAGCAGATGTTTTGGACTATGGCTGTTGTGCTCCTTAGTGTTCTTCTAAAGAAAGAGATGTCACAAGATAGCTGTAGGACTGTCCATCTCTTCTTAAGTAGCAGTGCTGTCTTTTGCAGATGGCAGTGTTCTGTAGCTTTGTAACAGCCGCGTGTTTTTCAAAAAGACTAGAAGTGTGTCTTTGACTGCTACCACCTCACAGACCAAGCCTTTATGCAGGGAGTTGCCACTTGATGTCTCTCTTGCCTCAATTGATGTCTTGAGCATTCACTAGGAATATAAAATGTGACATCAAATAAAAAGAGCATGCAGAAAAGCAGTTCTCTCAGTTTTTATAGTGCCGTAAGAAAAACGGAACTGCTGTTGTTTAGAAGTCGTAATTCATATTTCATTTGGGCAGTTTGCGTAGCTGTACTTTCTGAATTTGTTTAGATGCCAGCATTGTGTAGAGTGGCCAAGTTAATCAGGTCTCTCAGTCTTTGCAACGCTGAGAGTTGTGTCTTGAGCGCTCTGAAGCTGTGAAGGGCCTGAACCTGCAGACTGCACTTACAGGACTACCATGGATTCTCTTTTCCAGAGGTCAAGTTGTGGACTCTAGCTCTAGCTGTTGGATCAAAGGGCCAAAAAAGCCAGAGTAATGGTCAAGTAGAATGGAAAAAAACTTCTAAAAACTAGCCTAAAGAGTCCACGTCCTTTGGAAAAAAAAAAAAAAATCATGAATAGTATACTAGTACAAAGGTGTTCAGCTTCGTAACGTCTACGTTTTTCTCACTTGCTAGAGGTAACAAATGGCTTTCAAATGAAAGGAAATTTCTGTTTCACATGCCTTTCAGATGTATGTGATCATAAGGGTGTGTGTAATTAATCACTAATTCCCATGAAAATGAGAGAAAATCACGTACTATTCAAAAATAACTTATGGTAGAAGTCAGAAAACTATTTGTCTTTTCCTACTGCCTGAGAAACCTCATTAGAAGTAAGGAAGTATAAGAAATTCCCCTGAGCGTGTTCCCTTTGGCAAGTAATCACTTCTTCGTTTCTTAGGCAGTGATTGCTATGGAATGCACTTTATTTGCATTGTCTGTAGCATTGTCTCTTGGGGCATATAGTAAACGTGTGTGTGTATATAGAAGTATATTTACTAGTAAGTGGTTTAAATCTTAATAATTTGCTTAACAAAATTAATTTTACTAAGAGATCCTGACTGGATTAAGCCATCAGCAGTGAAATCTGGCAGTAGTTAGCTGGATTACAGTCTTGCTTTCCAACTCTTGATTTGTATATATAAACTCAAGAGACTAAAGTGCAGAGAACATACCAGCAATTAAATACCTGCCACCCGGTATGCTTAATGTGTGAGTCTGGTCATCCTGTACAGCTTGTCCTGGAAGAAATTCTTTTTCCCTTGTGGAGTGGGAATGTGTGGTTTCGTTTATTTTCATTGCAGGAATAGTGTGCTGTTATTCCAGGCACACATTATGTTGAGCTCTGGTGAGGTTTTATGGTAAATCTGGGAAATTTTTTTCAGAGTGAAAGTAAGATCCTCTTGTGGGAATAATGTTTCAGTTTGTTTCAGGGAAGGGCTTTGGCTATAAAGCACTATAGCATGCAGTGCTGGAATATAAGATAGTCTGAAACAGGATGCTTGGTTTTCCCGTTGTGAATTTCGGAGGAGAAATTGTCAACTTCAGCTTTTTTGGAAGTAATATTTATCTTAATGAGTGAGGTTGTTCTGAGGATGGGCTGGACATAAGGTAACGTAAGAATTACAGCTGAATTTTTTGTAAAAGGGGAAAGTATAAAACTAAGCCTTTCCACTCATATTTTTCTTTTTCAGCGGATTCTGCAGATAAGAGGTTTTTAAAATTTATTTATCATGGCTGTAGAGAAGGCCAGAAAAAAGGTGATTTCTGCCTTGGCTATCTGAGGTGCTTATTTCTAAATCTGCACTTGAAAATGGCACAGTGTGCTATGTATACTGTAAGCTGGTAGCAAGTCTGTGAGAATATAATTTTGAGAAGGGCAGGGAGAGGAATGGGAGGGCATCTGAAATGAAAATGTGTAAATGAGTTGGTTTTGTCTTTCATTAAACTTGGATACAAATGTTTGATAATAAAAAGTCAGGAAGGGCTAACACAGATGCCGAAGTAAAAATCTTTTCCCCTCATAATATATATGGATTGGGTATGTGCATGCACCGAGATGAATTATTGTGAATAGGGTGCTTACTCTTATTCAAGGATTGCCTTGCTCTTAATACTGCATGCAGCTCTAAAACTTCTTTTGGTACTTTTTCCAGTCTTCTTCACAGTTATGAAGGGGTCAGTTAATGCACAAAATGGGTAGTGTCTGATGCAGTTTTCTGTGTCAATTGGACAGTTGTTAGGGACATTTTGGAGGGAAATAGTTCCTTTACCTACTGCAGCTCTCCTTACCGTGTTTGGAGAGTCCTTGCTTTTACTATTCATCAAGCCTTTTCAAATTTTCCAGTCCCAAGTCCTAGAAATATCTTTGTCATGGAGAGGTTTTTCACAGTATCTGATCTATCTTTTCTGTCATAATTGGCTCTAGTCCCAGCTATAAGCACATAGGTGGGGTTGGCTGCTGCTCATTATTCTGACCCTAGAAAACTCCTTCACTAGAGAACTACTTCTCCATGTCTGTTTTCTTTGGAGATTGTTAGTATTCAGTGTGTTTAGCATGTATTGGTGTGAGTAGCGACAATATGGTGCCTTAAGGAAGACAGTTTGTCCAGTTTCTTTACTTTTACCCAAGGAAAAGGAAATACGAGTCTGCGTTAAAGAATGACTTCTCAGTATTGAAGTAAGTCTCCAATACCACTATTAACTATGTGAACTATATTAGAAAGGCATTTATTAAAGTGGGTTTTGGTGTATTAAGTGAAATATTCTCCTTGCAAAAGAAGCAGCTGCTGCACATGGATGGGATAAGTCCATGGATATGTAAAAAGGCTGGAGGAGGCAGTGAATCTGACCTGCATGGAAAGGTAACATGCGTTGTTGGTAAAGCATCCTGAAACTTTCTGAAACAGAAATAGCTGTTGTAGTCAGAAGGCAAAACTGACCTCTGTGTCCCTTTAATGCTGAATCTGACAGCACAGCAATCTTGCTGATCAGTTGTGAGAACGTTCCAAAGTAGTTAGGCAGTAAGGGCTGTCAGCAGATCGTAGGATTTGCATGCGTGATGTTGATGCCATGAGAAGCCGGAGCTGAAGACTCAATAGTAAGAGGGCTATTAAGCAGGTATTCTTTACTATGGCGCCGGGCACACGGGGGATCTCTCCTCCAAACGTGCGTGCCAGACACCCTGTCATTTCAGGTTAAATACAATCACAATATACATATTCATTATATTTCCGATAAATGTTTAGCATATTCATGACTTTTCCAAGAACAAATTAGCATATGTTAATATCTTTCACGCATGTCTGTTAGTGTCCTTGGGTGGTCTTTGGTGGTCTCAAGGTGAAGGCTCATACTCCTCATCACAGTGTCTGCTGGTTGACCTTTGTTTCTGCGCAGACTCAGTTCTAAGATTACGTATACCGTGTCCTTCCAGGTTGTTTTGCTCCGGTCTTGTTGCCCTCTTGGTGCCTCTTTATCTCTGTAGCTTGGTGCATCTGCCCTCCCAAGGCTGAGCTGTCTGGGGTAGAATTATTTAGGAGCCTCTCTATCTTAGAGCTGTCCTGCCTTCTCAAAACAGCAAGTCGAGTTTGTCTAAGTAGTGTTATTGAGGAGCCCCTCTTTATCTTAAAGCTTTCTTGTCTTACCAGAACAGCAAGGATCTAGTTTAGTTTAATTACAATCACTCTGGTAAGTGGAAATTTTACATTTACAGGTATCAACGTATAGAGGAAAAGGTGATCCAGTCCCAACGGATTGTGAACCTGGAATTTGTATAGGGAAAAATAAAATCATTCCTCATACCAGTGCACATTCCATCTGGTCCTGAGCTTGGAGCTTCGGTGTCATAACCTTTTGTGTGCATGTGCTTTTTTATGTTACCTCTTAGTAAACTGCAGTGTGAACTGTCCATCTTTCACTGAATGTGAATTCTCTGTTTCAGAATGCTTTGTTTTTCTGTGTTGTGACTCCCCATCTACAAATAGAGTTTAGCTGTATATCTTGACCTCTGAAGATTTTGTGGACATAATCATGTGGAACTTGGGTATTAGGGTAGTGAGGAGTAACTTCAAAGCATCAAGAGAATAAGGCGTTAGTTGGTTTGGGGCCAGTTCCCAGAAAATGGTGTTGTACACCAGCACTGAAAATCCTAACGGCTGAATAAGATGGAGGGTACTTGCTAAATACATGCTTTGAAGATTTGAAGGTTTAGAAGGAAGAGCTGCTTGATGAATCAGTCCAGAGAAGGCACAGCTGATTGTCCACACTGTGCACTTTAAAACATTGCAGAAGAGGAAAAGAATACTTTCATAATGCAAAAAAAATTCGAAAAAATCAAAAACGAAGTCTGAATCCAGTATGGAATAAACAGAGCAGGATCATCCTTCAGGTTCATTTAACTGTAGACCTATAGCAAAGATAATTTCCATGCAACTGACAGAGTCTAGTTACTTTCTTTTTAATGCAGAGCTGATTTACCTTTTCTTTCTCTTTCCCTTCTCCTGTGCTTTATCCCTGTTCCCGATGACTGATGTCGCTTTAGCTAGAATTCCCTGGGATATCAGTTTTTACATCCTCACTTGTACAAGAAATGATCCAGAAAGGCAGCTGGAATGTTTATGTGGTGGCAGGATCACTAATTTCTACACAACAATGAAGGGGGTTAACTGTCACTCTCCTAATTTTTATTCCCAACCACGTGTAAATAATTCATGTCAACAGTTATGAACTTAATAGAAAAGGTGTCACTCGCATCTGTGGGCATTGATTCAAAACACGTGGTTCTGGAGCAATAAGAACCCCATCAAATCATTAGGGTTATTACAGTCATCGATGAAAAGTATCTGATTGGCCTGAGTTCTTGTAGAGGCCTAATCTGACATACTACTAAATCCAGATGTCTGATAATTTGGTAATTTCTTTAATTGCCTGGAAAAACACAGGTGGAGTCTGTGCTATGGGAGGTGCTACTTCTCAGATCAAACTGGTGGAACGCAATGACAATTAAAAGAAACAAAAAAAAAGTGTAGCTTTTTGCAGGGCTATTTAAGCTTTCTTTGTTTGAAACCAAATTAATAATTACCCAGTTAGTGGTGGCAAAAGGCACTCTCCAGTCTTGGGAACCTCTTTCAGCTGGGGATTAGATCGTGTGCGTTTCTAATACCAGTGTGTCTAATCCCGTCTAGTCTGACACCCTTGATTGATACATCTTCCCTTTGTAAGCATGCTCACAATTGCATCTCTTATGTTTTTGTCAGTCTGGTTCAATACATGCATTACTTTGCTCCTGGTTGTCTCCTGGTAACATTTTTAGACCAAAGGAAGCAATGAATCATTAGATATCTGTCTGCTCCTTCCTGCATGACTGTCTTTGCCTGCAGCTTTGCTGTGTGTTTGTGGGTTTCGTCCATGTAAGGTTTGGGGCTGAAGGTGAAAACCTGCTGAAACTTTGCAATGCTAGTTAAACTGGAAGCAAGTGTGTTACTCAAAATATGAAAAACTCCTGAAAACTTACCATGCTACCCTGAAAGGTACAAATATTGAAGATATGTCTTTGTAAAATAAATTCCATGTATACTTGTGAAAGCTACTGTGCAAGAGGAGTTTGCCTGTATGCTGTGGAACAGGGCCCTTCAAACAGTCTGAGCAGAAGTTCTCTTTGAAATGTTGTTTGCTCTCATTTCTCTCTGGAGATATTCAAGACCCGCCTGGACAAGGTCCTGTGCAGCCTGCTGTAGGTGACCCTGCCTTGGCAGGGGTGTTGGACTTACATGACCCACAGAGGTCCCTTCCAACCCCTACCATTCTGTGACTCTGTGATTTCAGTTGTGTGTCTGAACCTATGTGTGGTGCGTGTTAGTAGCAGATGGCATTTGCAGCATCATTCACAGTTTTCACAGAGTTGAACAGGCAAAACGTACAAAAAAAGCCAATATTTGGATTTTTTCTTTCCCTGGATTGGTGGAAAGAGCTCTGTAAGTGAATTGATATGTGTGGATGGTCTTTTAGCTGCTTGCAGAAGATGATATATCAGATTGGAGCTGGTTCTGTCTGTTTTTTGCTAAATACTGTTTTTTTGTGCAAGTTCAAAAATACTTCACTGATAAGACCAGTCTTGGATTGAGGTCAGTGGTAGTCAAGTGCTCTTTCAAGTAAGGACTAGTAGATTGTATGTGGAAGAAGTCATGTGGTTTTAATAACTCTGTAGATATAGACTTGTCCGTGTGCTATGTTTTTTTTTCTGAATCAGCAAGTAGGAACACTGAGTACTGGGACCTGAACTCACAGAGGCTGAGAAGCGGAGGATTAAGGTTGGTCCTCACGGCACAGGCTTAAGGCAGAAGAGCATGACAGTACAGGGATTTATGCATTGGCTGTAATCACTGCGAAGATTTTCCCATACATTGAAGCACAGAGAGAGGCCCTCATTTCTAGAAGAGCTTTTAAAAGTGGATTAAAGAAGACTAAACCCGTTGCTTCTTGTTTTCCTTCTTAGAATTAATTTCTTTGGCTTTCCTGATGTGACTTTTCCCTCTCAAGTGCTCACTGGTGCTGTTGAATCACTTTGTTGCTCGCTTTTTGCATTCTCATATTTGCATTCTCCCAGTTGTGTTCCATTTACCAGCACCTGTCTTTCATGGCTGCCGACAGCCAGCTGCTGTTTGCGTCTCTACCCTCTCCCAGATTTGCCTTTCAGTGTTCGACTCGTCCAGGATCTTTTTCCACCCTTCTGCTCTGGTCTGCAGGTATTTGCATGTCCATCGTTTCTAGGACCCCTTCCCTTGGGATGCAGAGTGCAAGGGTAACCTGGAGGTCAGTGGAGCAGCAGTGGCATCCCATGGCCTTCTTGCTAAATCACAAGTTGAAGTTTCTGATGCAGAAGTATGGGGAAGTTGAGGTCCTTCACTTCTCCCGTCTCATTTGTGAGCCTGAGTGAAATCTGTTCATCAAAGTCAGGCATGCTGAAGACCTGGATGCTGAGACGTCACACTGAGGCCAGGCACGTCTGGTGTCTTTTGCACTGGGAGTTCCCAAGCTCCAGGAGCCACCGACACTATTAGATTTCACAGGAAAAGTAATCTGTCAGGGAACATGTTTCCCTCTAGGAGCGAGAATAGTTTTTTCAGAGATACCTTTGTGCTGTTGTTGGATACTGTGTTTATGCTGCTGAGATTAATATTAAACAAAGCACGTACTGTACATTTGGTTATGCAAAGAGTGTGTGATCAGTAAGAGTAAGGAAGAAGCAGTCTCCTCAGAAAGCCAGTGACTTTGTTGTGGAGCTCACTCTGTGCAGGTTGACAGCTTTTCATCCTCTTTCACTCCTACCCATTTAAAGTGGAAACTTGCGAGAGAAAGTCTGCCAGCTGTTCTGTGAATGTATGGTGGTTGTGTGGTGGCCTTGTCCTTCTGAAAATTCAGAAAGCATGACAGTAACACTGATATAGCTACAGCAAAAAAATGCTACTAGTTCTGCCTCCTTCCTTCCAAGGAGGCCACTGTATAAGATTTCTTTCCTTGCCTGAATACCTGGCATAATCGCTTTTTTGTTGTTTGCCGCTTTATTTTGCGTTATTTTTTTACAGAGTATTTTATAAACTTGTGAATCAAGCACCTCATTTTCATGCTGAGCAGTCTTGGAAATGACTTTTTTCTTTCTTGTTACGCATTTTAATTCAAGTCTCATGGATACGTAAACATTCTCGCTCTGGCTGTGCTCTGTGGAGTCATTTTTGCCATCCAGTCTTTTAATAAAAATGTGTCTGATTTAAAGAATACAAGAACTGAACGTACCATTTTGCTCTGTGTTGGTACAGAGGTCTTAATACTCCAGAGTTTCTAGACATTATTATGAAATAGATAATAATAATAAGCAGCACTTAAATACAACTGACTGCACAGCCATTTGTAAGGAAATTTGTTTTAGAGGATATGCAGATTAATCTGATTCATCTCTTTTTCTTCTTCTGTAGAAGAGGAAGCTTTCAGAAACATTTCCATATTTAACGGCAGTTTGGAATGAGGGAGTTAAGATTGATTGGGAGATAAACTGGTCTGGTGAGTGAGACATTTATGTCTTGAATATGTGGACAGGGAGATACTGTTAGAAAACAGTTTTATGACAGTTCTAATAAGGAAAAAGAGATAAAGTGCTGCAAAATATATAAACAGTTACACTTTAGTTGTAAATAACTGCCTACATAGAGGAATTTTAGAGATTATTGGTGTATTCAGTTATTTCAGTGACAGCTTCATGTCTGGGTGCCACAAGGGGGCCCCTGTGGAATGGTGATGAAGTTTACTTACAGAGGAGGAGTGCCTTAGGCTATGCTTGCTTTTACCGCCAGGCATTATACCGACTATTGTGTGAATATTTCTGAAATATCTATCAAGGCTGTCCTACAAATCCTCTTCAGCAGCTGATAAGGGCTTTTCAGCTTAGAATCTAAATGAGCTTGAATTTCTACATTGGTCATGTAGTGAATGTCATAAGAAAATATGGTAGTAGGACAAAGAAATGACTATTTGAATGTTGGTGAAGGAAAGGAGAGAAGCAAATACCTTCACTGTCAATCTAAGTTGTGACCAGATGGAGCTTTGTTCTCAGCTCTGGGAGGATACTTGATTATCTTCTCTTGTGAAGGCAACTGCTCTGTGTCTGATGACAGCAGTGAGAGAACTACCTAAAAAAAGAATGGTTGAGTTGGTCTTCCTGGCTGTGTTTTTCCTGAGGCGTAAGCCGACTCTTAAAAGTGATTATATTAACACAGGTAGTATGTCTTTTCTCATTGGGTTTTTTGCCTGGATTTGTCACCTGGTACGGAAGATTCTAATCTTTAGTACAGTACATACTGAAGATCATTGTGTGAGAAACAGTGCTGTTGTATGTGTGTGCTTTTATATATAGAAACGTAATAGCGGTCAGATGGAGTTAATGAGCTGGTTCTTTTGCTACCAGGAAACTGCAATGTAGTTTTAATGTCCTCTTCAAGATGTGGAAAGTCATTAGAATTAAAATTGTTCTACGTTAACATGCAAGCCTAGCAAAGCATTTTGCTTTCATTAGTCATGGTAGTTTACGTAGTGCTGGCTCTGTGTGTGAGGACTTCACAGTCATTAGCTCAGAACATGCTTCTTCAGTTAGCCTTGTATTTTAATTTATGGAGCTGACACAGTTAAGGGAAAACTTACTACCAAACTTCTGCCCACCTTCTTTGGTTTTTCCTATTTGAAAAAAAAGCAGAGGAAAAAGAAGAAATAAACAATTGCTCCATTGCAATTGCATGGGAAATAACTGTTCTCATTCTGTCTTCATGGTTTTGCTCACAGAGGAAGAGTTATTCAGTAATTTGTCCATATTCAATGAAACGTGTGTGAAGTGGCAAAGGAAAACTGGAAGACTGGGAGTGCAGGAGACGTACACAGTAAGTGGGGCAGCATTTGGGATGGGGAGTGGCTTTGTGCTGATTAATTCAGGTGAGTCAGCAGTGGAGATTGGTTTTGTGAGTATTGTTTGCGTGGTAATTTGTCTCACGCTTCCCAGTAAACTGCCTCGAAACCTGAGGGTGCCTGGGTTCGGAAGGAGAGAAATCCCTGCCCTCAAGTTAGGTGAAAAACTCAGAAGCTGTTGGGGTCCAATTCCAGTAAATCATCTGAACATCTTGAATCTGTAAGAAGCATTTCAGCACAAGTTTCTGTTTCAGTGAAATTCCATTGTAGGGCTCAAGGTCACATTGAAGTAGACAACATTGCAAAACTTAGGCTCTGTCCTGGTCTGTGATGCAAACATTTCAACTAAACAGTGTATCACTTGCAGGTACTGAGTGTAACTTGTTTACAAGTGCAAGGTGTACTGAAATACTGTGCCTTGCTCAAGAGATTCAACCACGTTATATTTCAACATTTTAGAGCTGTTTTTTCATGGGAATTGAAAGCAACCTTGGTAACTACTTTTATTAATCTATAAACATAGTAGTAAAAGTTAAGATATAAATTCTCAGAAACAAGTAGTTCAGTCGGTGTTATTGAAAGCCAAAACAAGAGCGTAAGAATTCCAATGTTTTGAGAATGACAGCATACCAAGAAAGGTGGTTTTTTTGAGAATGTACGAATAGGGGAAAAAGGAAAACGGGGATTGTTTAGGAACTCCAGGGTGGGTAGGTTAATGTAGAAAATATGTTTCAAGGTTGGGTGATAATTTTGGGAAACAACCTGTCTTTCTCCTCCTGTGTTATAAACCAATATATTTTTAGTTTGAGTGCTTTTATTGAGCACTGCTAAGATGGCAAAAACAAGTTGCCAGTTATCCTGACAGTTCAAAACCAGTGCTTTTCATGTACGCTGTGGTAACTGGTGAGCTGTGCATCTCTTCAGTGTAATGTGCTCTGTGCACGTGCTTTTGCCTGAGTTCAGCTATCTGCAAGATACTTCAGAATAGTCAAAACTGAGGATGATGTAGGTGTAGAGTGCATGGAGTGAAGTTCAGAATGCAGTCAGGGGTGCCTTGAGCTCAGCTAGGTAAGTTTTACCTGTCCCTTCATCTCATACAAAGAACAGGTTTCTTTTTCGCTGCACTGGGACAATCATAGGGAAGCTTGTCTCTTACTGTTATTTAGCATTCAGTCTTACTACTGTTTCTGTAGGGCAAGTGGGAAAAAGCAGAAAGAAAAGAAAGTCGCAAGCAGATGTAGGTTCCATCTGTGCGCTGTAAATAAGACAGACTATTTACTGGCACCTTACTATTTGTGTTGGAGGTGTTTATTGGTCCACATTACAGATTCCTTCTATTTGTTGTAGAAATATATATAAAAAATATTCATAATTTAACAGCCAGAAGAAATTAAATATCTGATTTATTGACCCATCTTGTTGCACCAAAACAGTTGGTCATAAGCCTGTTGTTTTGATTGAGCTGATACTTTAAACCAGATGTAATCCTAGGTTCTCAAGGCTTAATTGAACTAGTATTCTGAATTTTGGAGAGCCACAACCAATTGTACCGTCGTTTTTGTTAATCGTTCAATAGTTCCACATACTGGGCCGAAGATGGGATGAGAAGACGTTCTCAGAAGATGCAATGTTTAACATCACTACAAGTGAAGATAATCCAAAGGTGTGTTTAGATCTCAACTCTGGCAGCAACTACGTAGTGAATATTACTACCATCTCTTCCACAAACATCACTGTCTCTGTTACAGTAGCAGTTCAAACAAAGGGTAGGTTGTGCTTTGTCTTCTCTGTGCTTATAGAAGAATTTACTGTGCTGCAGAGTTCACTGTTTTGGGTCTAGCAGACAGGATAACAGGCTGTCTCCTAGACTCTATCATTTGTTATGCTGACTACACCCGTGTAGCATCCTCTTTTTCCGCAAGACATTTTTTTTTCTACTCACTGTGGCCGTTGAATCTGTGAGCAAACAGCAGTGGCAGTAAGTGTCCTTCAGAGAGATTTGGCAAACTTGCTTCCTCAGAATTTGCCTTCTGGCTGAGGCAGGATTGATGCAGTGGCATTCCTGGCTGCATGGTGAAATTTCAGTTCATGGTACAGTGCTTATTGGTTTCCATTCTGTGCCTTAAAAACTGATTCTTTGCCTGTGGGAGAATTCCCTGTTGCTAAGCTATGTGATACTGTTCTAAGTGATGTAAGCATTATAGTTAATGTTCCTGTGTTTAGCAGTGATGAACAGTGTTCGGGCAATTTTTCAGTACTTGTAGCGAAGGCATGTTCTAACAGCAGGATTCTGTTGTGTTTTGGTCCTGAAAACTTTAAGCTTGCCATCTGACAGATTAATTCTGGTGAAACAGACCTTCAGAAATAATTGCCTTTGGAATCCACAAAAATGCTTTTTCTCACATGCTTTTTCTTAAAGGGTGTTGAAACTGTGACAAGTTGTTCTATCATAACTTTATTTCCATCAGAACGTCTGTACTCTTGTATGTTTCTGTCATTATAACCTCCCTAGGTCTGGACAAAGAAATGCTCTATCCTATCTCGATTTCCCAAGTAGCTTACTTGGGTTTTTCCAAAAGCCATTTTCTCTCGAAAATGTTCATGTTTTATTTACTGTGTTTGTTCATTCAAGAAGAAATGAGATTCTACCTCCTTCTCAGAAGAGAATTAAAATAAAAATTTTTGTTTTGTTTTCAGCTACTCATATTTGGTTAAGTTGAAGAAGGTGAAGTGTTTGTAATAAGTTGTTGCCTTTTTTTTAATTGTCTCTGCAGTAAAGGAAGCTTTCAATAATGTATTAATCTTTAATGACACCTGCTTGAAATGGCGGAGAAATGTCAGGGGAACTGATGTGGAAGACAGATACTCGGTAAGTGACAATCTGTATTTTTGAATCTAGAAAACAATTTATATCGATCACCTACGTGAAAAAACCAAATTTTTCAAACACTCACTGCTGGCAATGTTCTTCATTCTAATAATGTCTCTTACGAAAACCCGGGGAGTAAGCTTGCACAGCAACCTCAAAAAAGAAAGAAACCACCATGCTCTTTGGCAGACTCCTGTTCCTTGCTTATTTTTTTCCCTCTTCTTATCTGTTTTGCCTTCCCTCTCTGTACTTTCAACTTTGTCACGTTCAGGCCTCAGACTATTGTTCCAGTTCTGTGGAGTCAGTCTGCTCTGCCTTGTGATACGCCTTCAATCTTCTCGCGTCCCAGCAGCACATTTCTGCATGAACTTTATCTGCCAGGACTCTTGACCACGTACACTTGTCTCAAATCTCCATGTGCTAAGAGATGCTCAGAGTTTATCTGAAGGCATAGGATCTGTTTAAAGGAAAATTAGCACATAATGAAAATAAAGCAAGCATTTTAGTCTTTGTTAGTGGAGGAATGATCAGGAGAGGCCTGAAGTTAATAACTTAATGATTATTTGGGACATCAACAACAAAACAAACACACACAAAATCCATATGAAACAAGCAAGCAAAAAAACCCACAGGTCTATAAATTTGCCTGGAAACATAGCTGTCTGCAAGCAGATCCTAGAGGGTACTTGGTGTTTTGACATAGGTCAAAATTACTTGATTTTGACTTGATACTCGGGGTCAAACCAGAAAGGTGTTCATGTGAGCTTACTTTTATAACTCATTGCTTTGCACCATCAGGGTATACTACAATGAAGGTGCACTATTACTGGAAGCCTATATGTTAGCAGGAAATCAGGACTTGGGGGAAATTACAGTACTAGTGAAAAAGAGGATAGACTAGGACAAGGTGAAGTGAAAGAACTAGGACAATGTCAGAGCTGATCAAGAGGAACTGAAATTCGTATCAAATTTTGGAAATATTTGAATAACTGTTGGTGCCAACATTTTTGTCACTCTGTACACAGTGATGTGTTTTTCTGCTTTTACTTCTAATTTAGAGCATGACATGACTGAATGCAAGTCATATATTAAAACATTGCAATTTCCGTGCTGTGTTTGGTTACAGTTTCATGTGCAGGGGCAGCGTTGGTATCAGAAGGAGTTCTTTCATGAAATGACCTTCAGCCTTACCACACACAAGCAGACTCCAGAAGTATGTTTTGATTTGCGGCCAGGCACCAATTACTCTGTTAATATTTCCATGGTAGCTTTGAACTTTTCACTGCTCGTGTCCATGACAACACGAATCACAGGTAGGTCCTGCCATTTATTTAATCTATTTACAAAAGCACCTATTGGGTGCAAGAGGCTCAAGTGAAACCACAGTGTTGATCTCAGTGTTGTATGGTGGGTTGTTGGAGTGCTGTTTCCATGCTCAAAATTCTTCATTGGTGTTTGTTTTCATAGTTTTAATAGGATTGACAGTCCAGCAGCAGAAGGGGGAGAGAAATGGGGGTGTAGAATTTTGAATTGTCATTTTGGCACAGCAGGGAAAAGATAGTTTGGTGGGTTAGAATCACAGAATCGTAGAATCATAGGTTGAAAAAGACCTCTAAGATCATCAAGTCCAACCATCCACCCAACACCACCATGCCTACTAACGTGCCGTAGACACAAGATTGGTATCTAGGGGAGCTAGGTTAAATTCCCTGCCCTGTTAGAGAAAAAGAACACTTTTTCAGTACGAGTTCTCTTCACGGTGAAGTGGGGATAATGGCACAACTCCACTTTGTATGGCTATTTGTGACAACAGATATCACTAAAGTCTGCAGGGGTCCAGAGTACACAGAGTCCTGCAAGTACCTCAGGCAGATACCTTCATCACTGATTGGTAGATTGCAAAGCATAAAAGGATTTGAGCAAATAAGGTTTTGTAGGGAGAGTCTTGGCTTCACTGTTTAGCAAGATATTTGTATGGCACTAAGATGCTGTGATAAAAACCATCTGTCATTTTTAGCTCATTTCTTCTCTAGAAGAGTTTTGCAGCATCGCTATGCTGTAAGACGTTCTCTGTTAGGCAGTTACTGTTAACACTGTGAAATGGAGTGTTTGGTGCTGGTATCGTTCTTCCTATTGGGGCCACAAATTGGAGTAGGTGAGAAACGTGGAAGCTCTCTGAGTGACTGTTACTCTGTGCAGCCAGTAGATGGAACCAGTTCTCTTCTGACCGCTTATGAAGAACCGGGGAGTTGTGGGGGTTTTGAAATTGGTAGTATTACAATATTTTTATTAGTAATTTAAGGTTTTTAAGCTTCATGAATGGCAAAACATCTCTTGTTTCCTAAAGCTGCTGTTTAGGATATACAGTGACCTGGGTTTTTTTTTAATGATATTACAGTAATGATTTCATAATTAATTTTCAGATATTTTTCTAGCTGTCGCTCAGTCAGAAGTAGCATCCATGAGTTCATGAGTAATAAGCTGATGACTAGTAAGCTGTCTCATAATGTGGTTGATGGAGGTAATTTTTGAATATATACTCAGAGTGAAGGCGTAGCTCTTTCCTCTGTCATCCTGTGGTATTTCCTAAACTCTGCGGGATTGCATCAGGTCACTTACTTAGCAGAGCTCTAGAGAACACTTTGTAGCAGGTGCTGTGTGAAGTGCTAGTTGTGCCTTGACAGCTGGCATGTTTTCCTCTCTGCTGAGCTGGTGCTTTAACAAATGCACGCGCATAGCCCCAGAAAAGGTCTTCACGTAAAAGTTGGGTTATTTCCATTTTTAGAGAAGATCCTGCTACACAAACTGTTTTGTATCTGGTAGTTCCTTTTATTGCTCATTGAAAAAGGTTAGGTGTTGCTCTGAATCTTCATCCAGAACTTGCCACACAAGCACTCCATGTTGTGCTTTTCTTGATGGAACCCAAAAAATTAAAGTAGGTCTTTTTGCAGTTGAAATGGAGTGAAAATTAAAAAGCCAGCAGCAACCATGCTGCAAGGCTCGTAAAATAATGAGAATTTAAATAAGATGGTAAATTTGTTGCTATTTCAGCTCATAAAAGGTAAAAAGGATACAGTTAAAATAATTTTTTCTGGCAGTGTCCCTTTGAATTCTGTGCCTTATGTTTCAGGAATTGCATTATTCATACAAACAATTTATATAAGAACTATTTATAATTTTAGAGTAGGTGTATAATTTGCTTTTTCATTTGTCCAGTTATTTTGTAATCTTGTGCACTGTTAAACCAGACAGTTGTGTTTCCGTGGTGGGTGGAATGATCTCAATTTATCTGCTAGCTTAAGTCTGAAAAGTGTTGTTTTGGCTCTGGTGTTTTTCTGGATAAGTGGTACTGTATAAATGCAAGATATGCCTTAAGCACAGAGGCTCTAAGAAAGCTGAGACTTACAGAAGTGTTCTACTGTTAATGTACTGGCGGTGGCCTCATTTGTTGTTTGAGGCTTCATATGCCATCCTTTAACAAATGCACAGTCAGTTGGTCTGTTTCCCCAGCTGAGGGCAAATCCAGATGCTGTATCTCCCTGACTTCCACATGCCTCCCACATTTTGAGAGTCCAGGTAATCTTAACTGGAGTTTCAGCTACTGTGAAGAGGCATGTCCCAGGCGATTTGATGAACACTGCCTAACAGACTTCATTTTCTGACGGGATAGTCATCTGTGTAAATGCTTAAAAGACTGTTGCAGAATAGAATAAACATGTGAATGCTAGCAATAAGTTTGGGTCTTTTTTCAGAAAGGAAGGTTTGTAAGTGCATGTTAAGAAAGCTATTGCTATATCCTGAATAATCTGTATCTATAATTCTGTATTTCCTGAAAGAGGATATATTATATCAGTAGTATTTGTAAACAAAAAGAAGCAAGAACTTGGGACTTAAAAGCCTGCTTTGCTTCCTGGCAAGTAGCATTCTTTAAAAATAGTTTTGTGCTGAGCACAAAGTTTGTTTTGCCCGTCATCTTGTGAATGGTAAATATAGTCTAGCAAACGCTTCATGGATGATTGCAATTCTGCTCCTTTTATACGTCCAGTAACAGGCATCTTGCACAGTCTTTAATGTCTTCTTAGCTTATTTTAGACAAGCTCTCAGTAGCAGCCTACTTGAGATAGGAAATTGAGTCAATTATGAAAAATGATTAGGCAGTGATTATATTGTAGCTCTAGGAAGATGGTAGCAAGATTGTCTTTTAAGAAAGGAGTTTGTTTCTAGGGAAGGAAAGAAGTGTCTTGTGGTGTGGCGTACTTTCTCATTCATTATTTCTGTTGGGATTACACTACTTACACATGGCTCTGTTCCTTTTCCTTTCTGAAGATTGTTTATTAAGGCATGCTCAGACAGACAAGACATTCTTCTTAATTCCGTATCTGTTTTCACATACACATTTAAGAATCATATAATCATAGAATGCTTTGGGTTGGAAGGGACCTTCAGAAGCCATCTAGCCCAGCCCCACTGCAGTGAGTAGGGACAGCTTCAACTAGACGAGGTTGCTCAGAGCCTCGTCCAACCTGGCCTTGAATGTTTCCAGGGATGGGGCCTCCACTGCTTCTCTGAGCAATCTGTTCCAGTGTTTCACCACCCTTACTGTAGAAAATTTTTTCCTTATATCTCATCTAAATCTACCCTCTCTTAGTTTAAGGCTATTGCTCCTTGTCCTATCGCAACAAGCCCTGCTGAAAAAATATTTTCCCCATCTTTCCTATAGGCCCCCTTCAGGTACTGGAAGGGTGCTAGAAGTTCTTCCCGCAGCCTTCTCTTCTCAAGATTGAACAGCCCCAACTCTCTCAGCCTTTCCTCAGGGCAGAGGTGTTCCACCCCTCATATCATCTTTGTGGCCTTCTCTGGACCCATTCCAACAGGTCCATGTCTGTCCTGTGCTGGGAGCTCCAGAGCTGGACGCAGGACTCCAGGTGAGGTCTCACCAGAGTGGACCAGAGGGGCAGAATCCCCTCCCTCGACCTGCTGGCCACACTGCTTTAGATAGCTTTTCATCCACCAGTACCCCAAGTCCTTCTCGGCAGGGCTGTTCTCAATCCCTTCATCCCCCAGCCTGTATTGATAGCGGGCATTGCCCTGACCGAGATGCAGGACCTTGCACTTGGCCTTGTTGAACCTTGCGAGGTTCACACAGGCCCATTTCTCAAGCTTGTTTGGGTGCCTCTGGATGGCATCCCGTCCTTCTGGTGTGTCACCTGCACCAGACAGCTTGGCGTATCTGCAAACTTGCTGAGGGTGCACTTGACCTTGCCAAGTCATTGATGAAAATGTTAAACAGCGCCAGTCCCACTACAGACTGCTGAGGGACACCACTCGTCACCAGCGTCCATTTGGACGTTGAGCCATTGACTCATGTAAGGAGGAAATTAGCTGCCAATCATGTAAACACATTCATACATATGTTCGTGCATGCACTTTGTGTTTTTATGCAAAGACTATTCAAATAGGTGATATTCACGTTCATATGAACTCCACTTCTCCATTATCTTTGTGACCTCCTTCAAAGCAAGATTTTTTTCATAAATATTTGTGAAGTCACTGTTGTTCTGATAACCTCTGTCATTCTTTTTACAAAGCATTTGATATACGTGGCACAGTCTATGCTTTATAGCCAGTGCTTTACATGCTGAACAAAATTCTTTGCTTTTTTATTCTTTTTCATCTGTGTAAACTGAGGGTTCCTTAGTATTGTTTGAAGTAGTCCTTTACAAATTTATAGTGATGTTTCTGCATTAGCCTTTATATTATCCTTAACAAGTTAGTGTAATCAGCATTAAGTAAAATGAATAAAATGCAAAATGGAATAAACCAATACAAGAATAGGCTACAATGAGGAGTTAGATAGATTGTAAGCTCTTTTCAGCTATGAGTTTTTACATGAAAAAATGACATACACCCTGCTAGTATTTCCATTTTGACGATACAGTCTTTAAAGAAGATATAAATGATCATTTTCCGTAGATGTGGTCTTGATTTTTTCAATCTCCTTCCTTCCTTCTTTAAATAATATCTTACTTCATGTTAAAAATCTGTTCTCAGTCTTTGTTAAATCATTTTTACTCAGTATGTACAGTAAACTTAATTATTATGCAGACAGTAATACAAGTGGTAAAAAATCTTTTCTGTTTTATCAGTATCTCTACCTTGGTTTTTTTTTCAATTTACAGCAATTTTTTTGACTTCCTTGTTTTAAAATTCAGTAAAAAACTTTGTGGACATAAAGCCCTCAAATAACTGTTGAAAAGTCCCTTGTTTGTAGGAAATAAAGATCATGCTAATAGTGTTATTTCAGCAAAGGGTTCTTGCAGTTAGAACTTGGCCTTAAGAGGTATCTTTGATTTTACTTCCCTGAGCTTGGGAAGAGTTGCCATCTGGTTTTGGAATTTGTGGTTTAATCACATTACTATTTTTAAAGCTTTATCATTAACATAAAATGGTGAAGGAAAGCCATAAAGAAGGCTATGCTGGCACCAAGTGAAGGTTTTTTAATAAGGTACAAATTATTCAGTTTAGCACATTTTGTGCATATGCATGTAGAAGTTGGGATAGAAATGGATTTGTGCATTCGTTTTTGACGTGTCCGTGCATAGGAAACTTACAACATTTCCTGTCTGCATTATATATCTAAAGGTAAGTAGCAGAGTGTTGACCCAGAGTTACAGCTTCAGAGCTGTACAGAAGGTCAGGTGACAGGAAAGGCATTAAATATTTCTGTTATCACTACTGGAGAATGTTGTAAAAGTGCCCATGTTTGTTGTATTACAACAGTTTGCCTGTGAAGTCCTCGGACTGCAGCAGTAAACAGTATTGGCAAAAAATGGGGCTTTAAAATAAGAATTGAACAGCTAACTGCCAGGATTAAAGAAAGAAACATAGCTGTTCCATTGTGAAATGCTGTCATGATAACTAATAGTGATCTGCTTCTGACATACTGGCTTTTTCTGAAGCGCATTTAATGCATTACAACACCGAGCAGGCTTTTGCTGCAGCATTGAGGCATGCGCTGTTTCCCTGCGCTGTTGCAATGGTCGGCGCTCCTTGGCGTGCGCGTCTTTCCTGGAGCCGGCCGTCATGTTCAGAGAGAGACTCTGTGGACGGATTCTTGCTGTAGAAAATGGGCCTGCATGTCACATGGCCAAGTGTTAGTAACATAGCACTGCTGTGACAAGGAAGTGCTGAAGGTTAAATTGTTTCTGGATATAATGGCAGTTCTTGATATGTTCTTCTGCTTTTTCCTGGTTCTGCTACAGATATGTTAGTCTGCTCTGCTGGTGAAGGGTTTAAAAAAAAAATCTTTAACAAAGGCAAGGTGCTAACAGCACCTGGACAGATCAGAGGATCTTGCTTTCTTCTCACAGCCCCCCTAGCGCAAGTCCTCATCTCTCCGTAGCATTCCCATTTTCTCTCCATCTGTTCTAGGTGGTGTTAAGTCAGTATTTTTTCCATGCAGATTTTTAAATTTGGGAATTATGATGACCTCACAGCAGACTTTTTTTTTTCTTTTAGTGTTAAATTTCTGGAAAGGTGCTTGTTTTATTAAAAGTTCATAGTGGCCAAGTACTGCATATGGAATAACTCCTTCAGAGTTTCCTTTCTGGTTACTGGAGCAAAAATTAAATACATTCCTTTCATTTAGTATTGTTGGTATTATTACTACTTTACATTGTTGCAAGTTGTTCACTTGTTTTAATTAAAACAGGCAGGCTGTCCTCAATGTGCTTGATATTTGTAGTAATATTTATTGCCAGCAACTAAAAATGGTAAAAGACTCCAAGCTTTAGAAGTACTCTGTGTTTTTTCAGATTTTGCTCTCTTTTGCGCACTTACTAGGGCTGTCAGTGCTGGATGCCTGTTTATTTTCGTTTTGCATTTTTCCTGTCAAATTACAGAAAATAAAAAAATTTAATCATTATGAACTTAGTCAGCAGTCTTTTTGTCCCCTGTTCCGCTTTCACTGCTGATTTGGAAAAAAGATGCAAAACTGTCACATGCAATGCACATTGTGGCTGGTACAAAAGAAGAAATGCCCAAATATTTCTTGGAAATTTCACACGGGAAAGACATCTGGAGCTGTTGGAGCGGGTCGAGAGGAGGCCACAACAATGATCCGAGGGCTGGAACACCTCTCCTCTGAGGAAAGTCTGAGGGAGTTGGGGTTGTTCAGACTGGAGAAGAGAAGACTGCGGGGAGACCTTAGAACAGCCTTCCAGTACCTGAAGGGGGACTTGTAAAAAAGATGGGGACAGACTTTTTAGCAGACCATGTTGCGATAGGACAAGAGGGAATGACTTTAAGCTAAGAGAGAGTAGATTTAATCTGGATACAAGGAAGACATTCTTTATTGTGAGGGTGGCTCACAATAAAGCATTGTGATTGGGAGGCCCTGGCACAGGTTGCCCGGAGAAGCTGTGGCTGCCCCCTCCCTGGCAGTGTTCAAGGCCAGGTTGGACGGGGCTTGGAGATACCTAGTCTGGTGGAAGGTGTCCCTGCCCGTGGCCAGGGGGTTGGAACTAGATGATCTCTAAGGTCCCTTCCAACCCAAACCATTCTGTGATTCCATGAAAATTCTGAAGTGAAATTAATAATAGGGTCTCCTGGTAATATTGAATGCCAAAGGACAGGAAGATAAGAGGAATATAGCAGGTGAATCTGCCCTGACAGATATATTTTCCTGTCACTCTGCCCACTGGCAGTGTCTGTGCTGAGGAATCATTGAAGTTAAGGGAGGGCTTAGAGTTCTTAAGTTCTGTTTGCTTAGGCTAGCAAGGTGTAAAGGACACAAAGGCTGGGTGTCAAATACTGTTTGTTCATTAATTTTGTTCAGTTGGAAATACCGTCGCTACATTTTACATTATCTGCAGTTGCAGAAGTATTGAAAAGACCATCTGAATTAAAGACCATTTCCTGTTCTTGCAGGCAGCCATGCAATACATTTTATTAACTCAGGAAACTATCTGAAAGGGCTTTCTGGCCTGTCTCTGCTAGAGGGAAGCCACTGTAGAATATCATGGCCTCGCTAGATACAAATCTTACTCTGATTTCAATCCTAAATGTTCGTAGCTGTTTCTTCATTGGTAGTTCAACCATAGACTGGTTTTGAAGAGGACCTGGTAAAGGGAGCTACCAGAGAAATTAATTTGGTTAGGCAGGCTTTCGGGAGGTTCTCTTGAGGACGATTTTTGCCAAGGGCAAGGTAAGGTTTTTCTTGCTAAGGATGCTTGTATGGCCTGTTGTCTTTATTTTGGGCATACTGTGCTTAAGTTGTTCATTTCCCATGTTTTGTCTGTTTAAAGCAGAAATCATGTAGACTTGCAAATTTCTTTTCTGTAGGCTACACAGACAAGTTTTTGGTTCCCTCATATAAGACGATTTCTCCTTTATCTGGATCTTTCTTGTAGTCATCCTCTGCTCTGGTTTCATTTAGCTCTGTTGGACTGATGATTGGAACTTCAGACACTGTGGAATTATGACACCTGGGCCTTCTGTACCTCTGGTGGTACTATTCTAGTGTTACAGGAACCTGTTTTATATGCTTTATAGAGCACACCCCCCCCCTCCCCCCCTTATCATTTGAGTGGCTAACATGCTCTTCCTACTACTCAAAGGAACTTGGAATATATAGCAAAAATTCTTGTACTTTATACTGGGGAATTTCATCCCATTTGTGCAAAACAACAGCTGTAAAGGTTCTTCCTGTGTAGTATCTCCATACTGCTTTTGTTTTACACTGTCTAACGTGGTTTGAGCAGCAAAATTCATCTGTACACACCTGGACTTTGCATCATGGTTGTTAGCAAAATGCCAGACTTAGTAATCACATTTAGTCTTGGAGGAACTCCTCTAATAACCTTCCTGCACCCCAGTACTTCTGCTTCCAACATGCTGTGTTTTGCTAGCTCCCTGTTTACTGGTTATTTACTCACTTTATAGTTTTTCTATCAAGCCTCATTTTCTCCTGCTGAACTAATGATTTTCCATTTTTTGACGTATGTGTGCAGTTATCTGTATTCCAGCTGTCTGAAAAAGCCATGCATCTCAGCAAGATTTTGCCTGGTGTGACTTAACTTCGGCAGATCTGCATTGATTTTCTTTTGTTTGTCTCCATGACACTGATTATTCTTTCTAATGGTATTCTGAAGCCTTGGTTTTCTGTATACAAGCACTGCATTGAGTAGTCTTTCATGGGATATCACATCAACAGCTTTATAGACTAGTTTTCAAACAGCCTAGTCATACCTGTAAATAAATGTGGAAGTTCATTCAGACTTCTGGTAGACAATATCCGTGCTTCGCACTCTGGCCACTCTGTTGTGCACACTGAAGCTCTTTTCCTTTTTGCTTCCAGGCTCATAGTGGTGATTTCCATTATCATAGCACCAGCCTTTGTCAATGTGCAACTGTCTTTATTACCATTGAAATTAGAGGCAGAAGTGTTTGTTCAGTTTTGGCCTTGATGCAAATTCCCACTAAAACAAATTAGAGCTCTGTACCTGTCTTGAAATCCAATTTAAGGGGCTGGATATTGCTAGCTGACTGTGAGCAGTAACTAAGGAAGTTGCCTTCTTGAAAGTGCTTTTGCCACTAGTAGATTCTCCTTTAGTCATACCATTCTTGTAGTGGGCTGTGTGCCCGCAGTTTCATCTTGTGCTTGACCATTTCAGTTACTCCAATAAATAATAATGCTTCTGCCAATAAATCTTTCCTGTCTCATTTCTCTGTAGTCTGTCCTCATTCTGGGGCATTTCTGTTTTTCCCAGCCAGCAGATAGCAGGGATTTGAGTTGGGGCTGACATGCCATCATGCTTGTATTTGCTCAGTGTTTTTCTTGACCAGAATGTGTATGTTGCCTGCAGACTTTAGCCATCAGGTGTTTGAAGTTCCAGGAAGTTTTAGGAGGGGAAAACAGCTAGGAACCATCATGTCTCAGATATTTCTAAAACCTCTCTGAAGCACTGGTATTTGTTCAATTCTTAGATCCCCCTTTCCCAGATGTAGAATTTGTTGCAGTAAAAGGTTCTGCACCCTTGCTCAGACTCCGGAAAGTAGAAGATCGAAATGGACCGATCAGGTTTGTCTCTGTGTGCTCTTCACCCTTTCAGAAAACATCCTGCAGATGTATGTAACTTACATATTGCAACTTTTTCTGGGGGTTTGGTTATTTTTTGTTAGGGGAGAAAACTTAAGGTGTAACTCCCAGTTTCTCCTTCTTTAGCAGAGTAATATTTGGCTTTAGACTCTTACCTGCTTTCTGGAACAAAATTCTTTTTTTGATAATTCAGAGTTTTCACTGTTGATTATGTTTTTTTTTTTTTTTTTTCCTTTATCCATGTTGAAGTAGAGTAGTTTTTTATTAGTTGATCCACACACAGCTCTACCCACGTGTGTTTTCTTTTCCAACAGACTCATGCAGCCAGTACTTTTTTTAACAGGAGACAGCGGAAATGGTGAACAATGTCTGTATTTATGCATATTCTGAAATAGTGTTTTCATATTAATGTATTACTAGCAAAACATATTTCTGTGGAAAAAGGATTTACACCTTACTAAGAGGTGTTTGTGACAGAATGAAAAGGTGATCATAACTCAACATTACACCAAAGCATAAAATACTTGAAAGCTGATAACATTTCCGGAAATGTCTAGTGTAACGGCCTTAATAAGTAGTCTCCCATGATTGGATACCATAAACTAGAAATGTTCTTGAGAAGTCTGAAGGCAAATTTGATTATGTTTTTACAGATGGTACCTGTCCTCTCCTCCTTTAAACAGAAAAAGTCTTGCTTCTGGGAAATTATGAATCATTTTTAGAGGCCAATGATGTATTGTTTCATAGGTGAACTTATGTGTTTAGATGAGAGGAGCAAGAGATAGCCTGCAATAACTTAGTTTGGTGCTCTTCTGCACATGAATAGCCGTGTAAAGGTAATGTGCATGTGAAGAGAAGAACCGGCTCTAAGCTGTGCGTGCTGTACTTTTGGTTCAAAATGCCACGGAACACACCCACAGAGAAGTATTTTAGTATAAGAAGCATCCGTATTGGACATTGATAATAAAAAATCATTAAGAGGCTATGAATAGAAAAGGCAATGTGAATTAATGAATGTCTCATGCTTAATACACTGAAGTGAGGGCTAATATTTGCTTTTTTTGTTTCACTCTAGTCTTTATCAAGTGATCGTGCTTCCTCTGGGTTTGCAGAGCACTTTTATTTGTGACTCCTTTGCTGCTGCAACTTTCTTTAGTAACACCACTGACGCTAAAGGATATGTAGCAGCTGAATTTCGGGCGAAGGATGTTGCTGATAACATGTCAATTGCTCTTGGAGACAGACATTACTATGGGAAGTTTTATAATGCTCCTTTGAAGCTGGGAGAAGAGTATTGTGTTTTTTTGAGAATAATAAGTGAGTGGAATAAGGTAATGGATGTTTTAAAACCTTTTCTTTACACCTGTTGGAATGGCATGTTGCTGGGGAAAAAAGAGGGCATTGGCTTTGTGTTAAATTTTTTATGATGTTGCAGGGATCTCTTAGTTGACAGAGTTAGATTAAATCTGAAGCCCTTTGAATAACTCTTGTAAAATTTCTTACAGATATTTATATTATTGTAATGTTGGAGCAACTCTGGATGCCGACAGGCAAACAATGGAAAAAACTAAAAGTGGAGGGCCATCACTGCCCTCAGTAATTGAGGGTGTCTTTGTTGGGCCAGAATTTGGTGAAAGAGATCATTATGAGAATCTGAAAATTATTCCTTAGCAATGAAAAATTCACCCATTTTAATTTTTAATTGAATGTTTTATAGCAAAAGACTCCAGTTCTCCAAATGACAAGACAAAACATATTTTATCATGTGTGTTACCTTCCGTGTAGCAGTGAATGTCAACTCCAGCTCCCTTGGGAAATTCTTGTGGGAAAAAGTATATTAATAGCATTAATTTTTTGTAATTTTAAAGTAAACGTGTTTACATTAAAAACAAAAAGTTTCTGAAATATACATCTCAGCTGTTTCGTACTCCAGTGTCTTGCCTCCCATGATGTTATGCTGCTAGTGTTCCAGTCATTATCTGTCTCAGTGGTCGACAGCTTCTAATTTTTCATACTATAAGTCTCAGCAGTAGAAGGTTTTTCTCGTATGGGTCAGGTAATGGACTTTTCATGTGCATTCAGTTCCTAAATGTCAAATGTAAAAACAGAACAAAGCAACCCATACTAGAGAATAAAAACACCTAAACAGTGCCTCACCCTGCCACCCCCAAAAACTGAAATAGAGTTTTACGGCTTTGTGTATATAGCACAAAGGAAGGAGGCACAGAAAAACTGATCTGTGAATCACTTGTAAATAATTCTCTACAGTTTTGGAAGCCTACACCCAAATCTCAATAAATTAAAACAGCTTCTGTTAAGAAATACAACTCTGTCTCAGTCCAGAGCGAGTGAAATAAAACAGGTACATGTGATAAGTAGTATTTACTAATCTGTGCAGCGTATGTATTGTGTGGCATCTACTTTAACAATAGTCTTAAGTTTTTATAGCACCTCAGATAGCACTGATCCTGATATGTAGGTTGTTTGTCATAAATTTTTAATTAATTGCATGAGGCAAGAAGTAGTGAAATGACATTTGAAGACACTCAGTTCATAAATAATGTTAAGTTAGCCCAGTATATCCTGGAATTTGAACAACGAACTGTGTTTTTTAGAAAAATATACTCTGTGGAGCAGGATTGTTAATGAGTCAAATGTATAGAAGTTTAACCTCTTTAAGCACTGCTAAATACATCTTTGAACTCAGTTTATGTATCCCTGGGTTTTATGCTTTCGCTTCCCTAGCTCTTTCTCATCGATATTTTATGATACTGGGGAATGTTTCTTGTGGTTACTTTCCTATATGGCTTTTGTTACTTGATGAAGTACACAAAGTTACATATAACATTTATAAATCATTATTAAGGTTGGAAATACCAAACAGCTTTGGTTTCAAGCTCTGCTTCTTTGAAATGGAACTTCGTCCTGTGGCTCAAGAGTGCTGATTTATCTTCAGTTCTCATGCCCCTGTATTTTGTGCAGTTGTTGGTATTAAGTAGTTAAAGAGATTAAAAATTCTAAATTCAGAGTTGTTAGGTTTTGAGAATTTCTGAAAATCTTATTACTCAAGTAACTGAATTTGGATTCAAAAGTTAATATTTAGAAGTCTGCTTTTTAAAAAATCTGCTCTTTAATTTGCCCTCAGTTATTAATACATGTGAAATTAAATATCTGTAGTGTATTTTACTTGTGAACACATTTGTGTTTGAGTACAGATGCATTAGAAGTATATGTCATAGTCTCCTAATTAATGTTCTCATTATTGTACCTTTATGTTCTGGCATCCTCCAGAGTCCCTTCTGGCTCCAGACCCCTGCATGCTGAGAACAGTACAATTTGTATCATACATCCTGCAAAGTCATGGCTTGGTTGTGACTTTTTGTTGTCATTATTCCTCAATACACCTGATATCAATGCCTCAATGTCCTTGTGGCAAGGGTGGGAAAATCAGTGCAGATGAAATTGTGTGGACACAATTAAAGACAAGTATGCTGTTCTGTTTTAGTGAGTCCACATTCATTTATCCCTTGCTCATATTTGGAGGTCCTGAGAAAGGTGTTTGCTGTGCAGTTTTTACTTTCTGTTTGTTTTTCAAGGACGAGGATTTAAAACACGTATTTCACTTGTGCAGGACATTCAGACGTGTTAAAAGACTGGTCAGATGATCTGAGGAGACCATTGGGGATGTACAAGCAATTAAGAAGTCAGAGATAATGGAAATTACCGTTTTTCATATCGATGAATTTGGCAGTTGGAATGTAGGGATGATGAAGACCAAGGGAGGATTTGGGAACAAACAAGAATTGACTGTCGTCATCATGAAAATCTTACTTAAGTGGAACAAATTGTTGACCTTTGGAAGTGTCCTTCTCCATGAGGGATACTGCTAATTAAATAACTCAAACCCATTTGGTACCTATCTTAATCTTCAGTGATTACTTTATGGATGCCATGCTGTGCAGAGAGCCAAGGCTTGTAGTGAAGGGCAAGAACTAAAATAGATATTTGGAGTTTAAACTTATTTGAGATTAATTTCTTTAGCCTAGCTTTCGTTCAGTGTCAGCAGCAGCTTTTTTTGATCAAATAATTTGTGCCTGTAACAGAAGAGCAGGACAGTGAAAGGTGAGGATGACCTGAGTCTTTTCAGGAAAAAAGCTGTGAGGTTTTTGGAAAATTGGAATCAAAATTACCCCTACTGTAAGAAAAGTCTGTTAAAACTAGCCTAAGAAAAAATCATCTGAGAAAAGTGTGTATGCATGGCAAAATATTTTCTCTTTTCTCCAGAGATCTTTTAATTGTGCCACTGTGGAAGGGGTTTCTATCTCCAGTGTAGCTACCCATGAATATCCAGGTTGAAATATAGATGTTGAGATCCACGAATACTGGAGTATTTGGAGGCATAATTTCATGGATAACTTTCTGGAAAGGTGCTAATTCATCAGAGGAAGGGATTATTAATTTGATTTAGTATAACGTGCAGATCTGTGAACTTTGCTGTTGAGATTCCTGGGAGCTCTGTAACTTCTCTGACAGGCAGGAGATAAGTGATTTCCTGCAAACCAGAGTATGACATGGACATCGCTATTTCAAGATGATGGCACGCACACCAGTGCCTCCAGAATCTGGCATTTGATTGAGTTTTTAAATCCACCCCTTGTTCTTTATCCTTCCTCTCCTAAGAGGGTTTTCTTTGTCAGTGTTTTGTCTTTTTAAATAACAAAAATATTCCTTATAAAAAATGAGTGTAAGGAACACTGAGATTCTACAATGCAGCTTGCAGACACACAAAATTAAGATTATGCGTACAGATGTGCCTTTGTCCTTTTGTTCAAATGCTTCAAAATGTAGCTTTCAATTTCATAGAAGCATACTGTTACCCAGAACAACATAATATGCAGTTTGCCAAAACACAAAAAATAAGTGTATCTATTCTATGAAAATCTATGAAAGTCATTTAACAGGAAAGTAGCACTACAAAAAATAGAAAAACTAACAAAAAGTAGAAGCACTACAAAAATAGACTTCACAGTAATTATACAACAGACAAGAGAATGTGTGTGTGTATGAGTGTGAAGTGCTGGGGGAAAAAAGCTCTACAGGGAATGAAGCTTACTGTAAAAAAACCAAACTTGTTAAACAATTGCAAAAGAAGACCGCTGATAAACATTCACTCAACTGCTGTGAACATTAACTACTATGTGCTCTATAAAAATTATTTAAAACTACCAAGAAAGTTGTTGTAATGAAAAAACCCCTACATCTAGTAATTGAAAAACACGCCATGAAGTACCATATCTTAACATATATATTCTACATGGGGATAGAGTTAAACAGCATATTCAGCCTTATCTTGCCATTTCATAGATTCTGAATTCTTACCCAAGCGGCTTCAAAGATCCTTTCATGTTACTTGCGTGCCTAGGTTGTAGAAAGAAAGGAAGTGTGATGGTCTGAAAGGCTAGAGCCAGCCTTTCATCAACGCTCTATCTCTCATCTTATCTTTATAACCTTTTCAGACAAGCTAGATGCTGCTGCCAGGGGAATAACAAACTCCATTCCCAATAGTAATAAAATAAAGTATGTTGTGATGGCTACTCTTGCAGAATGTGTTTGTGATAATAAATTTCTCTCATGAGAAACAGTGATTTTTATGTTTTCATTTTCAGGTGAGAACACAGTCCTGTGCTGTCTGGGCACAAATTAAAAGTAAGTCAATTTTCCCTTCAGTAAGAAAACAGAAGTCGTCATAGCTTTGCTTGGCCGCATGAACTAATAATTGCTATGGCTGTTTCTTCATTTGCCATTAATGGTCAGTTGACTTCAAGAATTGGAAAGGTTAAAGGCAGAAAATTTGCCGTGCGCTTTGGTATTCCATTCTAATGGATTCAGTAACTCATTATAAAATATAATCTCTGCTTTCTCCCTGGTTTTCAGTATTACTCTTTCTATGCATCACATCCAAATCTTTACAGCAATTTTTGTGTACGAAGGGTTTGAAGCACAGAAGACGTGGAATTCTGGAAGCCTGTTTTAAGATAGTTCTGTATTGGCTTAAAGGTATTTTTTTAAAAAAAATGTTTTTATAGATTTTGGAAGCCACATTATTTATTTTAGGTATGTTCAAATGGTCCTTGGAGAATGAAGTCCTTTTATGAACTTTGAATAATAAAAGACACTGCAAAAATGAAAAACGTGGCTGATTTTTGTAGTTGGAAGCACAATATATTAAAAGTTTAATGGCATAACTTTAAAACCCAGTGAATTTCTCAGCGTGGTTTTATCTCTGTTTTTCTTTTTGAATATAAAATATTTCCAGTGAGTGAGTTTACCTCAGAGGAGTCTGGAATCCACTAGAGATCAAGTTTCCCTCCTTTCCACCACAGTAGAAAGTACTCTCTTCACGCATTCATCATGTTTGAGCAAAAAGCAAACATTTGCTTCTCCTGACAAAGAAAGTGGCACTACTGAAGTCTCCTAGAAACTCCAAATTCTGCTTTTGAGTTGAAAGACTCACGAACTGAGGTTAGGAAATGCAGTGACACTGAAGAGTTAGACCTTTGGAATGATAATAAATCATGTGGTGTGCTTGAGATGCATCTCCTCCACTGTGCACAAAACACATGTCTGACTACTGCTTTTACTGATCTTCTGGTGACAACTGTGTGTTGATTTCTAGAATGCCCTTTGCTGTTTACTCTTGTGACCTATTTGATTTACCGCCACACTTAGTATAGTTTAGGCAGTTTGTGATTGTGGAAACTCGGCTAAGATCAATTCCCTTGGTTTGAAGGCTCTATTGCTAGAGCTGTATAGGCAAGAGCTGTAAAATAACTCTGGAAGGACAGAAGACTCTCCTCTTCTGACTTTGTCATTGTTAGCATTTTAGCTTGTAGAGCATCATCTGAGGCTGTCTTCCATATACGTGGATTTTGGTTTTGGGATGAAAAGAATGGGCATCGGAAGATGGGAGTGGGACAGGTCAGGCCTTTCTGTTGTAAATCCATTTGCCTTTATATTGAATGGACTTCTAGCCAGACAGTGTCCTTGGCCTAATGTACTTCTGCAGCTGGAGAGGCTAGAATGTATAAGGCTCACTGAATTCTCTGAGGCATGTTTCTTAATTCAACGATTATAAAAGACAAAACTGTAAGTTAAATCAAAACTGAATGGACATGTTTCAGATGCCATCTAGACAAAACTACACATTGTATGATAAATCATTATTGTCAGAAGTGGTAGAAAGCTGTTAAAAGCATGCTTCCTTCTGTCACAAATAGGTAAAATGAATGTTGAGGGATTTTTCACCAAACATACTCTACAATGTGTAGGGAAGACAGTTCTGTCATTTTCATGGAGAGCTGATTTCTCTTTTAGAGGTGCGTAACTTGCTAATGGAAACTGGTGTTAGTGATGTAAGGACAGGCAGAACTTTTACCAAAACCGAACGTGCTTGTAGGTTGAACACATTTTCCTTATGGGGTCCCTGTCTGAAATTCTTTATTTTGCCAGACTTACAGTAAGTGTACAGGTGAGAGGTGCTGCACAGGTACAAGCCTTGCTTCACTGAGCAGTGTTAGGCAAAGATGGTAAACTGGTCGGGTTCTCTTTTCAGCACTGTAGGACTTTTTGTGCTTCAGATCAGTTGTTGAGGGTCTTTTGTTGAATGCCCAGCCAGCTTTATGCCTGTGCACTCAGACGAGCCAGGAATGAGTTCAATTTAAGTAACGGAGGTTGCTTTTCTGATGTTCAGGCACTTGGATTCTCATCTCTCATATACAGTAATTTCACTGAATAAGTGCCATTTTTGCGAGAATGAAAATTTTTGACTAAAAAGTTACAGACTCATGCTTCCAAGATTTAACAGCAAGTAGAGTTGTGGAATCTTGCAGGAATAAGATCCAGCATCCTAGATGTCTGTGGGAAATCCAGTAAGAAATAGGTAACATTTGACTAATGCTGAAAATGGGATAGAGGTGGCTGGAATGGTTTCGTAGGTTACCTTCACAAGTATTTCTGGTTTTTGACAGAAAATCACTGTAAGCCTTCTGTTCTGTCCCTGTATGGCTTCTGGTGTTATGGGCTTGGGTAAGGCTGTCATTGCCAGGTTTATTTCTGTTCTGTCACTCGGGGGGGGGACGGATGATGAGGGGGGACCAGTGGGGAAGAGAGAGAATGCCCAGATTGTAAAAAATTTGAAGGACATGCATTGAGCTATTTAATAAAGCACTAGGATTTCCTGGCACCAGAGACCACCTTGGCATATGATTTAGACTGAAATTGTCAGTCATAAGAGGGAGGAGTGTTGACACTAAACATCTGAATTAAAAAAAAAAAACAAAAGGCAGGAAACTGAGGGATGGTGAAGTATAATTACTTTTGAGAAATACACCATTTAATCTTACTTCTTTAACTTGACGGTAACTACTGGATAGTCAGCTCTGTTGCTACCAGAGCAGTACATCCAGCATCTGAGTTTTGTTACAGTACTTCAGCTTTGAGCAGACTCAGTTGGTCAGTCACCAGATGGAAACTACACTATTTAGTGTTTGTTCATTTGAATTGTTTTATATTTTCTTTCAGATTTGTCTCCCACTCTGCAATACATGACTGCTGTTGGATTAGGGTCAGTTGCTGCTGTCTGCCTTATACTGTTCCTGTCGTTCTCAGCGGCACGGTATGTATGGCGATTAAGTCCAGTTTTGTAGTCGTGCTGTGCAAGGCTTATATGTTTTCCTTTTCAGATGGTTTTTCTTGACAACCGGCTTGGTTTAGACCTCTTGGGTGGTTATAAACTATTATCAAGAGTTCCTGCAATGGCCACTAATGCTGTCCATTGCTTGAATTGATGCCCTCTACATCTTTGCAATCACTGGTGAAGCATCTGAAAAGTATGGGGCTCATCTTAATGAAGGAAGGATTCAGACAGTGAGTAGCAGCAGGAATTTAGTTCAGAGGTGTTTTGATTTAAGGGTAGCTAAATAAATGAAGTTTATATGCTGTGCAGCATATAAAAGTCAAGTCATACCAACAGAAATGTTGATGTACTTTTCATCTGTAAGGAGCCAATTTCTCATCTTCCAACGTTACTCGAAAGGCCTAAGAGGATTGTTTTTCAGTAGCAGTTGATCTTTAGCTAAAGGCCACAACAAAAACATGTTAGAAATATTTAAGAAATCAATTTCAGTTTCTCTAGCAAAAAAGTGACAGAGGGATATACATTCTTTATAAAACTATGTCAAATCAATTAGCATAAAAGTGATAGGAGAGCTGTGGAAGATAATAGACAGTACTGGAGTATGAACCAGTTGTGAATGTGTGTGGAGAAGGTTAGGTCCTGAACTTCCATTTCAATCTTCTTCTAAAATGAGTGAGGAAAAAACCAAAACACCTCAGGTGTCATCCTTAGGGAGCTTAGTACCTTGAGTACATTTGACGGTGGCCATGCTGTAAATGTGGTGTAATGTTGGGGGCCAGGACCTGGTAATTCAGCAAGTATCTTTTAGGCCCTTGATCCCGTGTACAGAGATATTCTTGAATCCATTCTCCTGTTTTAGAGAGCATTGGACAGAATCCTTGGCAGCAGTTACAGCTGCCCATTTCACCAGCAGGCAGAGAAGGGAAAACCCAGATGTCATTTGTGATGAGACCCTTCACAGTGCTCACAAGAAGTACCTGCAATAATTATAAATAACAAATACTTTTTTAAAATAAGCATGTGAAGACAGCCTTCTGCCCTGTCCAGTTATAAAGCCATGGTCCTGTTTTAGGCACTGTACTCCAAGAAAGATGTGGCCCATCAGGAGAAAGAGGCAGAGGAACTCAACAAGAGAGACACGAGATCTATCTGATCCAGCTGCGAGTAGGGTAATCTACTAGTAGGTTGCTCAGCCTGGCTGAGAAGAGACTGCCAAGAAGCATGAGATACAAATATGCAAAAAGCCATTATAGAAAGACCAACTTCTTCCTGTCCATAGTGCCCATGGTACTTGTGCCATCCATGGGTGGTGTACCCATGTGCTGCAGAACAGTAGTAGAGGGAGGCATGGAACAGATTGCTGCGAATGCTATGAAGCCATGGCTTCTGGGTGGTCTGCAAGAGCAGGTTAAACAAGTATCTGTCAGGAATGACACAGCCACAGCTGATCTTGCCATGGTGTCAGGTGAATGGTCTTGGGTTATTTCTTGGGGTCTGTGTAAGCTTTCCTGTTCTGCAGCTTGTGTCACAAAGAACCACTGTATTAAAGTGCTCACCAGCTTCCCACATGTCTGCTGCCTCAGGGATTATATTACTGCAGTGGGACAGATTGTGAATTCCCACTAACATGGCTGCTGACAGCAGTGTTAACGGTTTCTTAGTGAATAAAAGTCTGACACTGGATTCACAAAGTGCACAGCCTGACTGCTGATGTTCTTAGATAGTATTAATTTTTTTTCATTTAAAAAATGCTTTAGCCAAAAGTTGTTAGTATTAATGTGTGCCTTGTCACACATTCACCTTGCTTCATTTGTCCTAATCCTTTGCTTCCTTTTTGTATGTGATGCCCATTCAGATGCATAAGCATAGTGCCAAAACTTCAGTTTTCTGAAGATCTGCACTGGTCATGAGTGTTGTTGACGCTAAGGTTAAGGTAGCTATTGGAATACTTCTTACCCATCTCACACTGGCTGTAATGTTCAGATTTTATACCAGCACCTTAGGTCTTAAAAAAACTTTAGAAGCTCTGTCATTTATCCTATGAATGTGATTGATGCAAGTTCTCTGTCAAGTCCGTGCTTGAGTCTTGGATGAGTTTAAGTATTTTTCTTTAACTGGAGTTTTTTCTTTTTCTCCAGCTCTTATCTCCACAGCACAGTGCACTCCCCATCTGCTGCTTTAGCCTGCGAGGCTGTACATTTATCAGCTAGAATGGACATGGCACAGACAGGGATTACATCATCATTCTTGGAGACTGAAAATGTCTCTCTTCTCTGATGTGTTATCCCTCTGAAGTCAGAATAGAGAAGATGCACTCTTCTTACCAAAGCCAGCGTCTGTCGGGTATGGACATATCTGCATGCCACATATGTACTATAGCATGGGCAGTTAAAATACGTATGTTACTGGAAGTGAGGTGTTTATTGTCTCCCTTTGTTTTCAGATGGTATGGTATGTAAAGGAGAACCAACACAGGTTGGTGTCAGGGATATCAGGATGCTTCCCGTGTGTTGGCCATAGGCTTTCAACTGTTCCAGCCACATGAATGCCTGATAATGAGTGTTTACACATGACTTTGTTACACAAAGAATCCCCTGATCTGGTTGAGAATGAGGGTCTTTAGATACTTTAGGACATATAAAATGGCCCGTTATGGGAGAAAATACAGATCAACCCTTATATCAGACAAAATGCCTATTGTATTTCCAGGTATAAAGGTGGAAGACACTTACGGATAATGGTACTTCAATAACAAGTACAGAGTTGTTAGCCGTGAAATTGTCACATTTAAATAGTGTCAGCAACAGATGTGTTACTGAGATATTGCAATCATTGCTCACACCAGTTAGCAATAATTGCAAATAATATATCAGTCTATGAAGCTGCAGTTTGCCAAAAAGCTGAGTAGCTTTAATGGCATGTGAAACTAATTTAAGTAGAGAGCTACCTGTATTAAGTGCGGTTTTGTTAATCTCTGTTCTGTAATTACAGCTGAGTAAAGCCATTAAATCATTGTCTGGTTAATGAGCTGGAGTGTAACATCTGGTTAGAGTCACTTAATAAAGTACAATTAACCAATTTGCTATGGCAATCCTTCCATTTAATATTTTTTCCTTCTGTAAGAAAGAATCAAGTGCCTTTGATTACTTCGACTCCTCTTCAGTAGTTGCTTTGAGATATATTAGCAAAATCATTCTGTTAACTGCAAGAGTTTTGATTTTTACTCAGTTCTGTCGATTTTTCCAAGTTATGTTTTGTGTTTTACCACTTTGAATATATGATAGCCATTTTTGGAATTTTGAATGTTTCTAATTCCTGCTGGCTTTATACTTTTAGATGTTCTGTCTCTCTAGGTTGTGTCATTCCTTTTTTGGTGTTGAAAAAGGATATTTTAAAGTATAAAAGCAGACTTCATAGTTGGTAGCAGAGAGAAATTAAAGTTACATGAGAGAGCTTTTAACAGCTGCTTCTAATTGGGGGTGCTTTTTTCAGATCAGGGCAGGTGTAATTTCTATTATCCAGCATTTCCACTGCTTGCTAAGCCTGCCTTTCAAGTTAGTAAGCTTTTAGTAGTGAGTAGCTGGGTAAGAACACCTTTGTCTATGTTAGTGATAAAGAGTTGTTCATGTTTTCCTTTGCTGACTGACAAAGAACAGCTTAACTCTTCATACTGGGCTACTGTCACTTAATTTTTCTGTTTGTCCCGTGGAATTCATTCTCATACAATCTGCTTGTAATTCCTTTTCTGAGTGGAACAGGTTGCCAAGGTTTGGCATAGCAGTACAAACTGTACCAGTTCATTCTGGTTCACTGTGCTGCTGCTCTGGTCCTTTGGGAGAGTTCACAAGTAGCTGTTCTTGGAGAAGGGAGTGCTGGAGAGGCAGGAAATGTTAAAGAGACAGATGTGCCATCCTCTGCAAAAGGAAACTTCTTTCAGCTTTTACTAAGACCAGCAGTGTTCCAGTATGTTGTGCAGGACCAGGAACATAAGTCCATCTTGTCAGGGTGCAGTTGGAAAGTTGGAAGTCTTCACGTAACCTTCAACAAGTAATTTCTTTTGTGTGTGCTTCTTCTTTACCTAGCTTGTCTTCTCATAATGTAAAGTTTTCAGAGCAAAGTTTCTTATTAGCAAACATCCCCACTTCTGCTGGAACTTACTAAAATATTTAACGACTCATTTGGACATCCTTGCACAGCAGAGTGGTGCAACGTGTTAATACCCAGGAATGGACTGATGAAGGAGAAGTGATGAGGCAGGACTCCCTGCCATCTTAAGTGCTTTGAAACAGCTACAGTTCTGCAACTCTCCCTCTTTCCCTCTGCCTCCTTTGTTGCTCTTGGCAGACCTGCCTCTGGCTATGAGTCTGTCCTCATCTGTTGTGCACTTATCTTTCTTCCATCTGTTTCAGTTTAATGTGGGAAGCATAGAGAAATATTTTAGCCTTGCCCTCCTCAGATCATTGTGCAAATATTAACAGTTTGTTTAGTAGAGCCTCTCTCTCTCAGAAAAATTGCTTTATTGCTTCCAAGGTTTCCAATTACATTTTTTTACATTATTTTTTAGGAAAAGTAAAATGATTTAAATGAAGTAGCTAGAATAGAAGAAGATGCTTAAAAGTTATACTCAGAACAACTGTTATAGGACTGCATAAAGGAACAATGTGGAATTCTAGTGACTGTACTTAATTTTGTCTGTTAGAGAAACAAGCTTGACAGTGGAATTAATCTGGTTTTAGAACACTGCTAATGAAGGCCAGTTCTCTGACATTTCATTAGAGGGAAATATGCCTTTATGCTAGAAAGGGTTTCACTGCAAATACGAAGTTTTAGACTTCTGATCAGATAGCCGATTTACAAAAGTACTTCTTAGGAGAAGATAGTCCTAGCAGGTGCTACTTTGAATGCGGCTTTGGAGTCAGAAGTGTGTATCTGTATGGGTACTTCTGTTGCTCAGATTTATAATCCTTATACTCAAGTATACAGAATAATCTGGCAGCTCTGTAGTTTATATGTGGCATCCTGGCAAACTAGTTGCAACTTGACATTATCACCCCCTCATGGTATGAGAAATTCTAGGGACATTTCTAATGATCCTTCACTGCTGTTCCTTCAGTTAACACTGAAATTCTGGTTTTTCGTCCAATGTTTTTTGCTCTGCTTCCTCAGATACGTCTTCCACACCCAGGCCAACTAAGGTAAAGCCAAGTGAAGCTGCTCTGCTGTTACTACTGATCTATACCCATTCATGGTGCCATATTGAGATGTGCTATATCAAGAAACTGTTTGGTTAAGATACATACCAATGTCTGCATTATCTCCGAAGTGTTTTTGTCTGCAGAGGAAACAGGAAATTGTTAGCCCTGGATAAACAATTCTGTGCAAGCTTAAGTTGAACTATTTTTTATCTTTTATTCTGTAATAGTGAGATAACATGCAGGTTACTGTAAAAATCCAGCATTTGTGCATGTAATTGTGATGGTGTGTCAGTTGAAAAACCTTTTATTGTAAAATTTCTCTTACGTGTCACTGATGAGTCCTTTAGATCTTTTGGTGAGATGTCTTTCTTCTGGGCGTCATAGAGACAGCCAGAAGCCATCCAGGCTTGTTTGTTTGTTTCAGTATTGATAGTCTCAATCAGTTGTATGTACAGGGCCCTATATGTGGGCCAGTATGGTGCTTGTTTCTATGTGTGGTCTCAGATTCAACTGTTCTCAGTCAGCATTCCAGTTTCCCAGGTCTTGTACTATTTTGCAAGGCCATTTCATATGCAATAGAATTCAGCCACAGTTGAGCATGAGCTGGCAGATCCATGATCCCTAGCTCAAATGGAAGTATTTCTGTTCCTAGTGGCAGCATTGCTAGGAAGTTATGAAAATCTATGAATAATCTAGCTGTTGCATTGCTTTCCAGGGCAGAGGTGGTGCCTTTGAGTGACATTCTGAGGAGACTATGAAATTACTTGGTGATCTCAGTGCTGAGCTCTAGTGGAAAGGAACAAGTGTCAGTGTTGCAAAAGCACCTCCGGAACTGCAGTCCCTGGCAGCAGGAGAAATGACTCTGTGGGCAGCACAGACACTTGTTCCTTTTGGCTCTGACAGAGGTGATGTCTGAGGAGGCAGAGGGGGATGACAGTATTTGTATGGCTATTATGGAGCTATTTCCATTTTGAGGTTAACAAAAATGGCACCTTTAGGGTCACAAAAAAAGGAGGACTTGATCTGTTCTGTTTTTCCTCCTCTCCCTCTTCCCCAAATGTTTGTGTGTATTTTTTACAGAAATACTGCATTTATTCCTGTAGTTTCACAGCTGACCTTTTATTGGTGTTTTTCCACCTTGAGGCACCACAATTGATGTATTTCAGTTGCAGTTCATGCTTTGTGTTCCCTAATGCCCTTGCTGGATCACCATGTTGTGAAAAACTGTATGATTATGTATGTATAAGATATATATGTGTGTATATATATATATGTAGTTTGTTCTGTTTCTTCCATTTCACTGAAGAAGTAACTGAAGATATAATCAGCATTTCAGAGGGAAGGTGGAGAAGTTCAGTTTCTGCCCCTGGGCATATTATAAATATTAATGGACTGAGGAGCAACAGACAAAGGATTATAGAGATAAGGTCAGTTCTTAATAGAAGGTAATTTCCAAAGGCCCAGATTTTCCTGAGCAGCTTTTAGCCCAGCATGTTTTAGCTTGACTTTGTCAGTTCATATAAAAGTCTCTCCTACAGCCATCCTGGGAGAAGTGAAAAGAGAGCAGAATGGATTGGAGCAGTCTGGTGAAGATGTATGTGTCAAGCTAATGGGCACAAATCAGCTGTGCCAATACATTGGATAAAGCCTAACATTATAACTATGTAGGGGTGGTGTAAGCCAATTCTCAGCTTTCCCTTTTAGCTATGTAAAATGACCTACTCGGTTTGGCTCTTCCCTAATGAAGATGTTAGGAAGTTCCATTTCATTTTGCATTCCTGTGGATTCTGTCCCATTCCAGGTATTTTATTTCCATGTGTGCCATTCGCCAGTCTTTTCCTATAACCTGGAATATTCACTCAGGCACACAAAAACAGAGCCAGGTGAATATAGAATGCCAAATGAGTAGCGATTGTAAACATCTGCTGAGAGGCAGGGAAATAGTGCTTCAACAGCAGTTCTGAATTTTTCCAGTACACCAGTCTCTTACTGGCAAATGAACAGAATTATTATTATGTGACTCTGCAGCATGTTTTAGAATGGCAATTTGAGTGTTTTGTGGCTAAATGAAATCTAGTTCCAGTTCTTTTAAATACTACCTTACACCTTTTATTCTTCATGGCTTTAATCTGCCAGATGTTCATTTTTATTACAATAAAACAGGCTCAAATTTGGGCATATATCCAGATATTCTGAGGAATTCAACTTTCTGCCCCAGATTTTAGTGAAATTCCTATGAAATTGTGGAATTATCCAGATTCTCATCCCATGTCACCTAACATTGTTGTTTCTAAATTTAGAGCAATAATACATATTTATGTTAGTTTAGAATCTGGTCTTACATTTTAGCTCAAGACAGAAGGAGGAGACCAGAGAGATGAATACATTCTGCATTTTCACAAGGAGATTGAAAGCAGTAGCTGTGAGAATGTTTCCTAGTATGGTCACAGAAGTATCTAGAGAATCTTCAACAGTGCTGTTATTTATCCACTGTTTGTCTACACTGGAGTTCAGTGATGGGAATTTCCAGCTGCATATTGCCTTTGTGGCGATTCCCTTTCTTGTTCAAAGATGCAGTTTCATCCCTTTTTTTTTCCTTCCCAAGACATTTTTCTGTTAGTTGGTCGAACAGCATTTGAGATTAAATAGGGTTGTTTGAGTTAGTTTAGGATCCTGTTGATCTATTCTGCTTTGTGCTGGAACTCCTGGGAGTCTGCATTTTCGTCCCACATCCTGATAATTACCACAGCAGGACTGATTCATATTTTTCAGACAGACTTGAACACATTTTGATGTATTGGCTTTGAGTGTTTTGCAATGAAAAGCCATGCTGTCTTTGACAAGGTATAACAAGTATTACATATCCAATAACAGTTCTGGCTTTGCTGAGGTTCACCCTCCAAAACAAAAGGCAGAGTTCATGCATTTGAAAGGGATTGTGTTTAGAGTGACAAAGTCAGTCTTAAATGACAGTGATTTTGTAGTCACAGGAGTGATGAACCTAGAATACTTGGTAGAGTATCACCAAGCTAGAATACTACCTTAGTATGGGAAGTGCTCCAATTTAATCTCATTTAGATGTCACTCCATTTTGCATTTATCCATAAACGTGTCCCAGCAGATGATAGGAAATCAGTACAATAGTGAAATACTTCTGTCTTCAGGATTTTTCCTGGAATTTCTCTTCCCAGGTATTTTCCTTGTAAGTCTAACCTTGGGTATTGAGTAATTGCTTCCTGGGTTTGGTCATATCCTAAAATGCTCTTTCTGTATGGGTAAAGCCTCTACAGTCAGGATATACTTCTCCATAGGAATAACAGCCTGGTGAAAATTGTTTGAAGTGCTTTGGTACAGTGGTGGAAACTGCGATACCTTAAAAAGACATTTTTTCACAACACTGGTCCTCCGCTCTCTGGATATCAGGTGCATTTTTTTTTTCTCCTTTTTTTTCAAGATTTCCAGTCCGTTTTGAAAATCTTAGCTCTGCAGTGTCTAAGAACCTTGAGCACTTACCCTGAACTTCACTTCTGTATCTGTTTCTATTCTTAAGGCATGCTTTACTGTGAGTGGCATGTGAGCCAAGATTTAGAATCATAGATTATGTCAAGATCATCAAGTCCAACTCCCTGCTGCTTGCAGGACTACCTAAAACTAAACCATATGATTAAAAGTACCATCCAGATGCCCCTTGACCTCTGACAGGCTTGGTGCCATGACCACTTCCCTGGGGAGCCTCTTCCAGTGACTGACCACCCTCTCAGCGAAGAACCTTTTCCTAATGCCCAGTCTGAACTTCCCCTGATGCAGTTTCATTCCATTTCCTCGTGTCCCATCGCTGGTCACAAGAAAGAGCAGATCAGCACCTCCTCCTCCGCTGAACCCACAGTACCGTCATTTGTATGCGTGGGATCAGTTTATCCAAGTTCATTTGTGTTAGTTGAATGTTGCCTCTGCATTAATTACTCTTAAGTACCTTTTTCTCAGTTTTACTGTTTTCTAAAGAAATGAGCCTGTTCTGAACTCCCTCCATTTCCTCATAATAATGTCTTTGCCTGTAAGCATATCCAGGAGCAACAGGAATCATGAATTGGTCGTGTTGTGACCTTGGTGAAAGCAGGTAGTTGAGAAGGACTAGAATCCAGCCTGTATACTTGTCAGGCATCAGAGAATCCTCTGCACAAGTAAACGATGTTACAAATGCTCTGTTCGTGCTTCAGGAAACATGCAATGGAGAAGAATCCTTTGCGCAGTCAGTTCTCTCTATCTCTTGCATGCAAAGAGCAATGAAAATCTTTTAGTGCTTAGTATTCGGCTTGTCTCCTGTACCTGCTGAAAGCTGAGCTCATTTAACAACAGTGCTCAAGTTCTGTTAGAAATTCAGGTCAATCACAAGATACAAATCTGAGAAAACCAGGCTTGGTTGAGCCCAGTGTTCACAGATCTGCATGTTATCTAAACTCTTTCAGCATGCCTGCAGGCTGTTCTCTGCAGACAGATTTAAACAGTTATAGAGCAATGCTCTGTAACTCTCTAAAATTCATTTGCAATATGTTAAGTCATAAAACCTGTTATGAGCATCGGAAAAGAAGTGGAGCTGAAGGTGGCTGTCATAGAAGGATGTACTGGCAGTGAAGGAAGAATTTTTTTGGAAGAGAAAAGAGCAGTGTCATGCTCTGAACTCATCTGTGTGAATCGAAGAGAAAAAAAAATAATGCTAGAGCAAACTTTCCTTAAGTAGGTCTTCTCCGATAGCTGCTGGTGCAGGATGATGACATGTAAGCAGAAGGAGATTACAGGTAGACGCAGGCTTCCCCAAGGACCCCAAGCAACACGTTTTCCCAGTGCTCTGATGTCCTGGGAAAGATGGACACAGTGCAAACAATATCCAGGGAATGTGCAGTGCGTAGAAGAAGGTTTACAAGCCAGATCTTGGTGTTCATATGAATAGAGGAAGCAGATAGGTTTATGCAGGTGTGCTGTAATGACCTGAGCAGTGTAGAAGACTTTAGTTGTGAAGCAAGGTAATGATCAGATTCATTCAGTTCACAAAAGCCTTTGAGTCTCAAACTTCTACCGTGGGCTTTTAAGGGTGGCCTCCAAAACCATTCTCTTCATGCCACATTCATGCTCTTACACGTTTATGTTCTTTTCAGGAATTGTGCTGAGTCTGCAGGTACCTACATCTCTAGGGCTCTGTCTTACAGGCTGCCAGTGACAGGTCCTAGTGTGTCTTAGCTGTAGTTCATTATTGTTTTTGCAGTTTATAGTTTATATGCTAATTCCACTGTTGCCTGGTTCTAATAAAAAATTGCTGCTTTTTAATGAGAAATGAGTAATCTGGGAGAAGTCTCCACTTCAGTCTTAGCCTTTCTCACAGCCACAGAAATCTGGTTACTGCCTGCTGGGAAATCAGAGGCTACAGATACAAGTCTTGAAACTGTAGAAGCAGGAGGTTTCTTTCCAGCCGTCTCTGAGTGCAAATCACTGTAATAAGTCCTTGTTTTTCCAAGTAAACAAGCAGCTTTCAAGACTGATACTGCCTTTGACATCCTCAAGCAAACATACTGTTCTTTGACTTTCAACTTGCTACCTTTTTATTTTGTGTTCATTTTCTCCGGCATTGTAAGGTACATTTATTTCCCTTTGTCTTTTTCCCAGTGGAGTCAACATCATGTGGGAGCATATGACTGCTTTTTTTTTCCTCTTTGTAGGGAGAGGGAGTGATGGCTCTTTTCTGTTGGGGAAAAAAATGTCATGTGTTAAACCCCTAAGAAACACATTGTGTTTAAAAGGTCTTCCAGCCCGAGGTAGAGGTGAGGATTTCAAATGTGCTTGCTGTGACATGCTCTTTTGCACTGTTCCTCTCAGATTTCAAATCAAGGCAGAAAAGGTGCATGGTTAGACTTTAAATTTGGAAATTTCTGTCCAGCAGCAGAGAGGAAAAATACAATTTCAATCCTTATCTTGCAACCTGACACCAACAAAACTTTGCTGGTTCTTCACAATAAATGATTGATCTAAGAAAAAATCCTAGGGAGAGTTCATATTCAAAAAGCACAGTGAAGAGCCAAACTGTCCCAGACTGCTTGGAACACTATCCCAAAAGGAATTACCTCTTTTGCTGTTGGAATTTTGCAGAGGAGTTGCTTTCTCTGCTGCCAGTCATTGGATCCACCTTCATTATGGTTCCCTGCAGACTCTTAGGATGCTTGCCGTCGCATTCAAGAGTGTGTTTTCGAGAATTGCGGGATCCACTGCTTATCTAGCTTTTGCATTTCTCCATGGCACTCTCAACAGGCTGTCTATGACTCAAGACCAGTACTTGTGGCTGTTAATCTTTCTAGCATGTTTGGCAGAAAGAGTTAACAAATACTTGCTTTTGAGGTAATCTTCACCAATAGATTTTTAATCAAGGGATCAGCAAATGAAATGTGGAGCAAATGACAGAACCACTCTGTTCACTCCAGTTTGAGGCTGCCAAAGGCTACCTTGCAGACAGCAACTTTAATATGTGCCATTACCACAGTTAGAATTACAGATCCACCTAAATAAAGAGGAATTGGCCTGACACTCATTAGAAGAGCTCTTTTGTGTAATTGTTGAGCTTTTTAAGAAAAACAGTCTTGATGTCAAGACTGAGCATTTCTGTCCAAAGAAGTCTCATTCTGAGAGAGGATTGAAGATCTGCTGTTGTTTTGAAGCGGTAGTTTCTAAAAGTGCCGTCACCGGCTCGGTGAGAGTCTTTGTCTCCTAACTTCTTTAGATTTCTTTTCAAAAGTCTGTACCCTTCCCTCCTCAATTCCCTTGAAAAAAAAAAATTAGAAAAATTGATGAAGAAGGAGAAGAATAAGGTAGACAAGATCTTAAGATGTTGCTGAAATGAATTAGGGTTTGCACCAAGGCAAGCGCTGGTAAGTTTTGCTTGGAAGGTTAAGTTTGGGACATGCGCCTTTAGCAAAAGGAGAGCCCTGGTGTTTTTGAAGTGAGATTTGGATACGTGTCTGTGTTCAGGGTTTGCAGATTTGCTTACACTGCTCTGTGTGATTGAGGCACTGGCACCCCTTTGAATCATTTATGCATTTATCCACTTGAAAAATACTGAAAAAAACCCCCTACTTTGTCAGAGTTTTTTAGTAACAAATATGGAGCTTTGTTTAAAAAAAACATTATTAAATCACCCAGTTTTGCTTCAAAAAAAAAGAAGAGTAGATGGTATGGACAAACTGCATTTTTAGGCATTGCTGTATTCACTTCTTTATTAGTTTTTAAACTGCTGCTTCTTCTTTGTAACTGGGAAATATCTTGTCAGTACCCAAAACTCGCTCTTCCCTTTGTACAACAAATCTCCTTTTATAATGTTTCCTCAGCTGGTTAGCTGGAGTTAATTATCTTAGAGTGCATCTCACTGGGATGAAGAACCTTGTGTCTGGTTCTGAATACAGAGAATCAACTTATTCCCCTGCCTGTCAATCTGCTCCTGCCTTCATTGCCTGTTGTTTATACATCTTTTTCCTGTAGCCCTCAAAACACTTTGACATAAGGAACAGAGAAGTTAGAGGTTGTACTGGCTGCCACAAAGGAAAATGGTAAAACCATAAAACTAGAACTGTTGTAGTTTGACTGTTAGTTTTGTATCATGAGCCCTGGTTTAGACAATGCCATCCCTTCCTCTTCTAATAACAGTCTTTCAGGGCTTAGAAAGTGATTCTGCCACATGTTCCTGTCTGTGATCAAGACCTTGTTTTCAGTAGAATGATACAGATTGGTTTTGCGTTTCTTTGGTGAATGAGAAGGTTACATATGGTGCTTGCTAATATAAGGGTGTTTCACATGGATTTTTAGCCACCTTTGTGCTTGTGATTAGAGTGATACATTTTGAGAGTAGGTGGAAAATAGTATTTCACGCAGTAGGAATTCATACATTATTTATTTTTTAGCTGTTTGGTGAAAACTATCTGTATGAATGTTACACTGAAGGGTATTACATCTATGAAAAAAGTATTAAAATATTGTGTATTCTCTAGCTGTGTGCCTGACACAGTTTCTGGGCAAGAGGAGGAGGTCATAGACCTCTACTAGATCTGTTAGCTTACTCACTTAAAGAAACTACGAGTAAAGCAACCTGTCTGCATTCTGTAAATGTGGTGTCAACAGCAGGCAGTGTTACCTGTGCAGTTCCCCTCAGCCATGGTGTGGTCTTTGCAGTTTCTGTTGCTTTAAATGTGGATACCAGTTAGACCCACAGGACCCTGGTTTCCACAAGTCCAAACAGGTAGTGGGAGGCAGAACAGGACAGTACTTGCTGTGGGACTTTGGTGGAGTTGTCTGCTCTCCCTGATACTCTTTGTCTACTAGTGTGTGGTACAAGCTGGCAGATGCGGAGACAAGAAATGTTGGAGGCATCTACTAGCAGGGCCTTAGGCTTCGACCATACAGTTGTGATCCGAATGCTGTGGCTACTGCGTGACAAATGTCCGAAACGCCTTTGGGCCTGAGGAGGAGTAAGGATGGTAAATGCAGCCAACTTCAATGAAACTTCAATTGTTCCTGTATCCTGCTTTATGAGAAACACCTTATTGACACCGCAAAACAATGCCAAGCTGTGGCTGACAATCATCTCTTTGGTCCACAGCAAAGTCACTGGTGGAAAATACAGACATTTTCTATGGGAAAGGATAGTTATCACTGAAGGAGCCTTTGGAGAGAGGCCAGGGAAAAGAAACTCTATCACAAGAACATGAGTAAGGAGGGGAATGACTTGCACAAGGAAAAAGCAGACAGAATCTGGGAGAAGATTAATGTACCACTTCTGCTTTTTGTGCTGTCTTTTGCAATACCCATATTTGTTGCGATCCATCATAGCCAGCCCTGTTTAGCTGTCAATTTGAGGGGCTGGCCAGACAGGTCACTTGCAAGTTAGCAGCATGTGCATATGGATTGCTACATCATGGTCCTTCTGGGTGTGCTGGTCGGGGGAGCAGGAGGAATTGTATTTCCCCAGCAAAATGTTTACCTACAGAGAAAAAATAGTGCAGAGGGAGGAGTGGGGACAGCTGAAGCAGCCTTTGGGTTAGAGGTTAGATCATACTTTCCCCTGGAAACATTTTTTTACTTTCCAGAGATAAGGAAAGTTTGCCCCAACTTAAATTTTGCGAAGCCTGGTGGGGAAGCAGGCACCAGTAGACACCTTTCTAGCCTGGTTGTTTGGGCATCCATCAAATGTCAGATCATCTCTTTATCCCATGGAGAGCAGGAGCTTAGACTGGAATCTCTCCTCTTGCTGAAAGCCCTGAATACCGTAATCCTAGACACTTTCATAGTTACAGGAGAAAGTGCATCAAGCTCCCTGTGATCCTTTTAAGGAAACAAGGCTTTTTTTTTTTTTTTTTTTTCCGTTTTCCTTTTTCCTTTTTTCTTTTTTTATTTTTTCCTTTTTATTTTTTCTTTTTTTTGTATTTGCAGCATTTTTATACCCAAGCATACAGCCAGTGCTTGTGCTGTAGCAATCTGCAGGTGTAAACACAGCCATGGTGTGAACTTGGGCAGCAGCTGCACGCCAGCTGAATGGTCGAGTGTACGTGTGCTACATAGTAGAGGAAGACGGGGTGCAGCCTCTGACGCTCGTGGGACCAACATCTTGTGCTCCCATGTGGAACTCCACCATCCCTCGTGCATTTTGTGCATACCCCCCTCCTCTTTCACCACTCACATTTTTTAGTAAAACAGAGTTTTAAAACATTGTAAGTTGAAATACAGCATTTCCTCTTTTTTTTTTATTTGATTTTGGGTTTTTTTGAGAGATGCTAATGAACGGGATAAACAGCTCCTGCTTTGGCACTACTGACCTCTAGTGGTCTTGCTCCCACAATACAGGGTCTCTCTGAGACTGTGACTTTGATTTATCCAAGTGCTGGCAGAAGTGAGAAGTGTAGAAGATTAAAATCTGAAACAGCTGGATTTCACAGCCTCATGTTATTTTTCCTAGCTTTTAAATTGTTGTTGGTAGTAACGTACCCAAGGGCTGCTACTGACTTCAGAATTTTTTGTCAAGCACAATGATAATTTTGTAACAAAATTCTCCTTTTCCTATGGAGGAATACAGTTTTACAGAAAGGTTGCTGAAATAAACAGACATTTTGTCAGGTACAAACTTTATGAAAGTTGAGTGATTTAGAACCATCTTTTTTCACAACATTCCCCATCTAAAGGAACAGCTGGAGAGGCAAAGGTATCCCTTCAGAACTCATAGTACCCCTTCCACTTCTGTGCTCACCTGAGCTTTAATCTTCACATCCAAAGGCAAGCCCTCAGCCTGACCTGCTGTTGGGCTTTTTGTCTGCAAGATACTCTAAGGTGTGTAGGTGCTAGCAGTTCTTCTGGGGGGTAGGCAAATGCCCATAAATGTCTGACTGGGTACCTATAACCTTAAAAATTAGGTTTCCTGAGGATGAAGGTGTCTGGAGCTGTTGTGGGTGAACAGGAGAGGCAAAGGCAAGAGCTGCTCTTGCTTACTGTGAGCTGTGGATGAGATAAGGATGGTTCTGTTACGGACTGAACAGTGGCATCAGTGGATGTCTGCTGGAGCCCCACAGGGCGTGGAGAAGTCCCCTAGCCCAGCACCAGTAAAGGTGAATGTGACAGCAATTGGAGAGGCACTTCCGGACTGGAGTGACACCACAGTAATGCTCTCCCTAGGAAGTGGAGCTGGTGAAAAGCCAGGCTAAGCCAACCAAGAGTGCAGGTTTCACCAGCACTGCACTGTGGGATGCGGGGAAGTGCTTGAGGAATACTTGTTTAATGGGTGTTCGTGGCAGCGAATGAGTAATCCTTTACAGCCACAGGCATTGAGAGAATGGGTGTTTGCCAGTCTCTGAGTTACATATATATAAATATACATTTGTGTATATATATTGATGCTGGATTTCCTTGACTCTGATAAAAGGTTTTCCTGTTACATTAACAGGCTTGTGACTGCATAAAATTACTTTCAACCACTACAGCAATGTAAATTGTAGCAAAAGAAGGGACAGTTTGGCTTTCTAACTCCTGTGTTGGCGTTTTTACCAGCATATCACATCACCACACCTGTAAGAACATAGCTACGCTGCCAAAAGCACGTCGAGAGGGCAGGATGCATACCTACGCTGCCGCCAAGGTGTGGTTGTAGCTGGGAGAACTCCAGGTTCCAGCATGCCTCCTGGTCATTGCCAAGGAAACTGATCTGTTGTCCTTTGATGCAGATTTCTCAGGGATGTGGGGGATACTTCATGTTTTGTTCTGCTCCTCAGGGTTGTCAAGGGGAAACTTAGTGTCTTGCCAGAAAATCCCTGAAGGTGCCTCCTGCAAATTTAAAGCCTGCCTCGTGTTTGGTGCAGCACTTGCTGAGAAACACAAGATCTTCCCACTCCCGTTTGCTGTAGCGCAGCTTTTCTTTGACCACCTCTGGAGCACTTTGCCATCTTTGCTTTTCTTGAAGCTGTGAAAGTCACAATGGCATCTACAAAGAAGAGGCGGTTTTGCAGGAACCGAAAACAACAGTTACTGTTACAGCTGCTGCACCCAAGCCAGAAAATTAAAGGACTAGGAAGTTCTGGTGTTACAAGTGAAGAATGACTTCTTACTTACTCTCCAGCAGGAAAGGGTCAAGCAAACAAAGAACGGCCCAAAGTGTGTGCGCCAAAGCACATCCATAAAAAGACCAATTCCCTTTAGCTGCAATGGGACGGTGCCCAAACCACAGAAATGTTTGCTTAGGGGCGATTTTTTTTTAAATTCATTTCTTGATTATAGGCCTTCAAGTGTCGCTTTAATACATGTCTACACAGAGAAGGGATGAATGGTGGATACAGTCACAGACCTGTGTCCTGCAGTAGCTTTGCGTGTAAAGTAGTTACAATTGCACAGCACCTGTGGTTTATTTTTCATTGCAACACCTCTGTATGATGCGGAACTCCACTTAATAATGCTCTCTTAGAAGAGGAAGGATGGTAGAGTGAATACAAGGAGCTTAATTTCTGAGATACTTCTAGCCATTGTCTTACAAGTAACCTCTAAAAAAGGTGGACTAAAGAGGACAGGTGTTAAAGCACATAGTAGAAAGAGGCACTTGTGAATGCTGTGCTAGCAGAACAGTCAGTATAGAGCTGTTTGTAAGTCTTCAGTTTTCACCTCCTTAGGGTACGTGTTACACCCTCACTGTCTCCATTCCCGCTCTGTGCAATATGGGTGATTGTGGCTGTTCTTCCACTGAGACCCTAGCAGGGTTAAGGCATTCCCATATATGTGCTTTTTTCACAGAGTACATACTAGCTTCGGAACAGTAACGTCATCTTTATTGTTTCAGTGCTGCAGGTCTGGCAACAATACAGGCAGGCTGCTGAGCCCACTGGCTGCAATGGATGAACTCTACAGTAGGAAGCAGGCTTGAGGTAGGGTGTGTGCCACAAAGCTCTGTCAAAAGCAGCACTGCAGGCCCTCTGGATTCAGATACGCAGGCTCATCATGTAGGAGCATGTTTTGCCATTTAGAAATGGAGAGATCATTGAATTTTCTGCATCTAGAAAAGAGAACATTTTTTTAGGAAAACCCTATTAGTAGCCACAAGCTATGTTGTGCAGGTATTAAGACTCCTGAAGCACTTCTAAGACAGACCCTTGCCCAGGCCCCATGGCAGAAACTTTATTTTTCCCTGGAGAGGTGCTGCCCCAGTGAAAGGTCAGGTCCCAAAAATGCATCCCAGCAGACTCACAGGAGAACCTTACATTTTCTTTGTGTGGTGGTAATGCCTGGAAACACGAAGGCTAGTAGGGCCTGGTCACCCCTGTTAGCTGTGCTGCAAAGTAGCTCTGCTGGAAGAGAGTTGGTTCTTCCACATGACCCTCATGACAGGGTACGTCAGGTACGTCTCGTACCCGGCTTCCCTGCCCACTCCAGCTGCTCTTCCTGAACTGTCAGGGACCAGGCACTGCTTTATGGTTTGGTCTGGCAGAAGCAGGTTTCCAACAGATGTGCATAAGTGTTCCAAGCTGTTTTGAAGCCATATGAAGCTGAATTCCCATTCTCCCTTAGACTGCCCTTAGTTTTATCCCAGCACCATCACATTTCCCATAAACTTAAAAATCTCTACCTTTGAAATTTCTATTCTGCCTTCCTTTATTTTTTTGAAATTGTTGTGATAAATCTGATTTAATTTGGTTCAGGAAATGCCACTGGGTGAGCATATCTGACAGATCCGCAGACAGCCAGACTGCTTAATCCTGAGTACAGGTGAAAAAGGGTTTTAGCTAAAGCTAGGGGAGGAGGAGGTTTGGGCCTCTTCAAACTGCAGCCAGTCTTTCTACAGCATCGAGGCTAAGAGCGTGCTTATTGTATCTTCATCGGTTCATCCAGCATCATAGAGATGTTGCTAACTCTTTTTCAGTAATCTGAAAACAAAGGCCAGTACGGGTTTGGTTTGTTTGGGCCTTTTTGTTGAATTTTGTTAGAGCTCAGCTCACATTCAGTTGGGTCTGGCAACAGAACTGATCATCTCTGGAAATCCCACTCATGTGATTCCCTCTGCTGACTGTGGCCTTTGTTCTCCTGATCTGTGGCTGAACATCACACCATCCCGTTCATGATAGGAGAGGTATGAATTCAATGGAGCAGACAGTATAAATGGAGTGGGAACCAGCGCCCAGCACCATGCCACCAGCCAGGCGCAGCTCTGCTGGCAGTGCTGTGCTTTGCCTGCTGCGGGTTTGGCTCCTGCGCTGCGTGGGACTGAGCTCTGCTTTACAAAAAGTCCTTTCTCTTAGGGAAAATACTCCCCGGGCCAGGACATCTTTGAAGTAAAATGATGCTAGGGAAAGAAGGAAAAATGAAAGCAGGGAGACATGGTTTAGAGGATCTTGACTGGGACCTCTCTAGTCTTCAACGTGCCATCAAGTGACCTGCCACCATGCCCACAAGTTAGTGTAACTCACAAGATGTGAAGCCAGCTTGTGCACCATCACGTATTTTCTCTGTTGGAGCAAGGGTCTGAAATGGTATCTATTTGAGCTGCAGACCGCACCTGGGCGTCAAGCAGAAATAAGAAAGGATGCTGGATAGCGAACAGCTCTGAGAACAGCTCTGCGGGCGCCTTCCTCTGGTGGGGCTGACAACGGGTGGAAATTTCTGTGTAGTGTCACTGGTGAGACAAACAGGAGGTTCGTTTTAGGGCTGCAATGCCTCCCTTGTTCAGATTGCGAGGAGGATGGAGAAGCCTTTTGAAGCAGAAAAAGAAGCCACAGCAAAAGCATCCTGCAGGCGCATCAATTTCACGCAGCTGCTTTCCATCTGAGCACCCTTCAGCCACTCCGTTCTCACTCTCTGCCCTTTAGCAACACGAATCGGCTCTGCAAGGACTTTCCTCAGAAATTCTGTCACAGTAATATTGTGTGGTATTTGCCAAAGGTGCAGTTTTCCTGAGCTGTGCAAAGACAAACTTTTCATGCATGACTCTCTTAAGGCGAAGCAGAATGGGGCTGCTTTGGGTCCGTGGCTACAAGTAAACTCTGTGTCCCAGGAGAATTCCAGGGCAGCATCAATGCCCTATCAAATCATGTTCTTCTTCAGCCTAGTGTAACTCCTAAGTCACCAGCCCAAATTAATGGGAGCCCCTGCAGGCAGTGATGCCACTGAAAAAAGCATTTATTCAACCATCCAAGGGAAAAACAGTTTAAATTATGGTGACAGCAGCTACACCTGGTCCCATTTCCAGTTCAAGGCTAACCCCTGTGCCTGTAACACAAGAACTTTTGATCTCCATCTGCAGAAATGGAGCTGGGCCCACAGATTCACATGGATGTTCGTTGTCCAGTATAGCGACATATTTGCCGTCCACCCAGAATCAGGGCTTGCCACTGGTGGGCAGAGCCAGGGGACCGTTGTGGCTTGGCAGAAGAACAACCAGAGGAGCATCTGCTGTAGCCACCAGGTTGGAGCTGGCTCGTTCTGTGTGCTATGCAGACAGGAGGTGACACTGCCTGCCTCAGAATATGTTGGTTGGTGTGTATCATTTGGGGTTTATTAACACAGAAGGTCGTGGGCTAATGGACAAGGTGTCCCAGGAGGTTAGGAATAGCCTAAATTTGCTCAGAGATGGAGCCACTTGGTGTCTCTCAGGAGGAAGGCTTTAAACGTGTGTTTTCTGGGAGCCTTTTAACACCCACATCTCTAGCCACACACTTGGTGTCTGCCAGCAGGCAGCAAGCTAATGAGTTTTCCTGAAAAAGGAAGAGTTGACAGTGTTGAACAGGGGCAATATATGAGCTTATAAGAAAAAAATAAAGATAAATGAACTGCTGAATTGCTCATGTCACAAGAATCAAGTAAAAGCATTTGGACTGTCCGAGCAGTTTGTCTAAAAACGGTATGACTTGCTGAGACTCCCTCAAGGGGAAGAGCCCCCTGGCCCACACACGGACTTTTGGGAGCTGCAGGGAAGTTTCAGGCGGTGGGTATGTTGAGGGGGCAGCGAGGTGGGGTGCGGGGTTGGGGACGAGTTCACAGCGGAGTGCATGGGTGCCTCGTCTGACCCGAGTGCTGCGCTGAGGCTGCGGGCCTGTCTTGCAGCACGCCTTGACAGCTTGTGCCTAGCACATGAAGGAGGATGGGTGATGGGTACGCCGCTGCTCTCTCCGGAGCCTGCTAGCATCGCTTAGCCTGCCAGAGACTCCTCCCTTGACAGTAAATCCGCATACATCTTGATTTTTCTTGTACGGGCCGTTTCTAGATTGCGTTATGGTGGCGCGCTGCCCCTGCGGTAGAGGGGCCGGCAGAGCAATGCTCTGAGGTTTCCAGGACAGAGCCCACGGGCTGACCCTGGGAGGAGGAGGCTTGCAGCAAGCCTAGGAAAAGCAGGGTGAGATCAGAGCCCGGCTGCACCGGCCGCCAAGCGCTCCGAGATAAGAAGAAACACTAACAGAAGGCCAGGCAGGGATGAGTCTTGCTTTTTTTTTTTCTTATATTCAGCTGCAAAAGAGAAAAAAAAGGAAAACGCAGAGTTCCCTGCCCAGCAGACGGAAACCCCATGTCCGCAGCAGAGAGGCATGGGGCAGAGCAGCCCGGGGACAGGACTAGAAAGCAGGCTCATGGTTGCTTTGTCATCTCGTTTCTGCTCACTCTGCACCTGATCTTTTAATCTAATTTTGCTGTCATGTGTTTCTGTGAGCCAATTTGATCCACATCTCCTTGCTCATCTCTACCTGAACATTTCTCTGGCTTATCATCTGCTGTCATCTCGCCTGATTCTTCCTATGCCACTTTTCCCTTGTGATCTACAGGAACAGAAGTCTAACATATAAAATCAACCTACGAAACACTGGTGTTTTCATTCCTGCTGTTCTGTGAGAGGTGTTCGAGGTCTGCCAGCAGAATGGGAGCTGGGTGCTGTTTGCTCAGGGTGTTTGGGCTAGTGGCACGCTTGGTATTTCCACAAGTGTGGACCTGGTGTGAAAGCATCCTAACCTCAGCTAAAGAGGTCTATGCTGGGATCCTGCAAACAGCCACCACTGCTCCTGCCCCACTTCCTAAGGCGATGTTGGGACCTCGCCCAGGCAGTCAGAGCTGCAGGGTGAGCATCCAGCCTTGCAATGGCAGCGATTCCTGTGTCCTCTGCCTGCTCACCGCTCTGCAGTGCTGCCTTCCACCTGGACATCGGCAGAGCGCAGGCACCCTTTGCATGGCTTGGAGCTGGCTGGAGGGGACGTGTGGCATGGGGGTCTACCAGATGTTCATATGCAGCGAGATGAAGGCACCGACACAGTACCTGGCCATGGGGGAGGAGGAAAATTTGGTCGAGGGAAAAATCAGCAAGATGCTTTTTCAATGAAGAGGCATGAGGAGATACACTACTTTTTTTCTTCTTTTTGTTTTTTCTCGTCTGTGAAATACCCACTCGAACAGCATGGAAATCAGTTTAATTTCTTGTAGTGGCAGGTTGTGGAAGAGTTTGCTGGTTGCAGCTTTCATGCTAGCGAAGAGGCACTCACTGGCATACAGCAATAGGGCTGGAGCTCCTAGCACAGCGACTGTGGGGCGGTGGGCACAGGCACACCTGGGAGTAAGCTGCAGGAGGGAAAACCAACGGTGCACTGCTCCACAATGAGCACCTATATCCACTAGAGCTAAGGAAGAAATTTTTTTATGATGAGGGTGGTGAAACACTGGAACAGATTGTCCAGAGAGGTGGTTGATGCCCCATCCCTGGAAACATTCAAGGCCAGGTTGGACAGGGCTCTGACCAGCCTGGTCTAGTAGAAGATGTCCCTGCTCACTGCAGGGGGGTTGGGCTAGATAACCTTTAAAGGTCTCTTCCAGCCCAAAGCATTCCATGATTCTATCATTCTGTGGTAACTGAAAAAATTTCAGAAATCAGGTTTAAGAGATGAGGTGGACCTTTCTACAGGCAGGGCTCGAAAAGCACTGGTGACCCAGAGCTGGGCACGATATCTCTTACAGCAAGTAGGACGGGAATCGGTGCTCTGTGTGAGGAACTCTGCTGCCAAGGCACATGACTGAATTTAAAACTAAATTTAAACAAAGAAGTCTGTCCTTTTTGCTGTGTGGCCTGTGTGGTGTTTGGAGGTTATTATTTCCTGAGTTAGTTAAATGAAATCAGTTCACAATGTATTTGTTAATAGTTGATGCCTGTTTTGTAAAGAGTATACAAGGCACAATTCAGGAAGAGACTGAAGCAGGACACATGAGGGTGTTCCCTTCCAGAAGATCCCCAGCACAGAAGTTCAGGAGGTGACAGAAAAGAGATAAAACACCCTAGAGGTTTAAAGTGTTTTGTAAGAAATTATGATGTTAAGCAGAAAGGCAAGGTAATGTCTGCAGAAAAATTATCACAGTCCTAATGTTTTGTTGGTATCAATGCTTCTAAATTTGATGAAGGAGTAAAAAGATGGTCAGCCTGGAGAGTCTCATGGATTTATTGTTTCTTGCATTGGTTTGGGAAAAGATGCTGAAAAGAGAGAAAACGGTAAACTTTTGAAACATGGTGTAGACAAATAGGCCCATTTTAAAATGTGTGAACGCTTCTGAGTAGAAACTCAGTGAGTACTTTGGAAAGGTTGATATTATAGCTTTGAAATGCCATGGAGAGATTGAGCAAATTGCAGCCCATAACAAGTGTGTTGTGCTTAGTTCATGACCACAGTCAGTCCTCATTTATGCCAGAGCGTAGCGACAGAAGATCGGGAGTGTGCTGCAGTCTGTGGTAGACTTCCGTTGTCCTGAAGCTCTTCAGGTAAATAGGGCGAGCAGACCGGGCTCCAGCTGCATCAAGGCTTTTGACTGTGGAAGCAATTAAAATGCTCAGTGAAAGAGAACAGCAAAACAACTATGTATTTTCCAAGGACAAAAATAGTTTAGATTTCTTAAATCCTATTTCAAATCAATAGACAAAAACTTCCTCCTTTTTGCCTCTGGTACATGAAGAGTTAGATCAGGTCCCCATGAGGGGCTGTTCCCTGTTAATTGCTTTTCTTAGCAGGTCTCAAACAGTGCAGAAAGGAGTAAATGCAAGTAGCTCTGACCCACATCTTGCCCCAGACACTGGGTGCCATGGTGGGTGGGAAGGATCGTGGATCAGAGACCACCATGCAGGAGGTACCAGCCAGCCCCTTTCTGCAAGGATTTGTCTCATTCCTGCTGCTACAGGGACAGGCGGTTGGATGACAGGAGGTCCAACGAGACGGAGGTTCGTTAGAAGTGTGGGTCACGTTTTCAGCCCAGGAGAAGAAATGCCATAGGAAAGAAGGACCATTTCTGTTTCCTTGAGCTCTTAATCAGTCCCAATTAAACCAGGCAAATTAAATTCCTGGCTGTCTCCTGTCCCCATCCCAAGGTCTGAAAGAAAGCAGTGTGTCTATAGAGTGGAGGTTAGCAATACTTTACAGTTAATTGCTACAGTAGATGTTGTGCCTTCCAACCACAGAGGAGAAACTTTCTCAGTCCCCAGATGCTCAAGATTTCAAATAAAAAACCCCAAAAGGGCAAAGACAGCCAGTTTGGTATGTGTACCAATTCTGTCATCCCCAGACTTGCAAAATTTCATAGATTTCATCTGAACAGCGATTGCCAGCACATAGCTCAGCACAGCCAGAAGAAAAACTTCTTATCAGGTCCTGGTGGCTAATACTGAAAACTAAATTTTGTAAACACTGCGATTTTATGCCAGCATCTTTATGCACTCGCAAAAGAATTCATGCTTTAAATTTGATAGCTGTGGGGGTGAGATCAACAGCCCAGCTCAAGTGCATCTACACCAATGCAGGCAGCACGGGCAATAAACAGGAGGAGCTGGAAGCCACTGTACAGCAGCACAGCTATGACTTGTTCGCCATCACCGAAACCTGGTGGGATGCCTCTCATGACTGGAGTGCTGCAATGCATGTCTGTAAACTCTTCAGAAGGGATAGGCAAGGAAAGAGAGGCGGTGGGGTGACACTGGATGTTAGGGACTGCTTTGATTGTATAGAGCTCAACGATTGTGATGACAAGGTTGAATGCTTATGGGTAAACATGAGGGGGAAAGCATGAAAGGCGGACATCATGGTGGGGGGTCTGTTTTAGACGACCCAACCAGGATGAAGAAGTAGATGAAGTTTTCCACAAGAGGCTGGCAGAAGTCCCCCCTCATGGGGGGCTTTAACTTACCGGACATCTGCTGGAGATACAACACAGCAGAGAGGAAACAGTCTCGGAGGTTCCTGGAGCGTGTGGAAGATAACTTCCTGACAGAGCTGGTAAGTGAGTCTGCCAGGGGAGGTGCCTCGCTTGACCTGCTGTGTACTAACAGAGATGGACTGGTGGGAAATGTGCTGGTCAGAGGCTGTCTTGGGCTTAGCAACCATGAAATGACAGAGTTCTTGGTTTGAGGTGAAGTTAAGAGGGGGGCCAGCAAAACCACCACCATGGACTTTCAGAGGGCAGACTTTGACCTGTTTAGGATGCTGGTTGAGAGGGTGCATTGGGAGAGAGTCCTGAAGGGCAAAGGGGTCCAGGCAGGCTGGACATTCTTCAAGGAGGAAGTCTTAAAGTCACAGGAGCCGACTGTCCCCATGTGCCACAAGACGAACCGGCGGTGAAGGCAAAAGCCCAGCTAGAACTCAGGCTGGCCACTGTTGTCAGGGACAACAAAAAATATTTTTACAAATACATCAACAACAAAAAGAGGGCCAAGGAGAGTCTCCATCCCTTATTGGGTGCAGGGGGTAATATTGCCAACAAGGATGAGGAAAAGGCTGAGGTACTTAATGCCTTCTTTGCCTCAGTCTTTAATAGCCAGACTAGTTATTCCCAGGGTACTGGGACCCCAGTGCTGGAAGATAGGGAAGGAGAGCAGAATAAACCTCCCATAACCCAGGAGGAAGCAGTTAACGACCTGCTAGGCCACCTGAACGCTTACAAGTCTATGGGGCCAGACGGGATCCACTGAAGAGTGCTGAGGGAGCTTGCAGAGGAGCTGGCCAAGCCACTCTCCATCATCTGTCAGCAGTGCTGGCTAACAGGGGAGGACCCGATGACTGGAGAATCACCAGTATGATGCCCATCTGCAAGAAGGGCTGGGAGGAGGATCGTGGGAACTACAGACCTATCAGCCTGACCTCTGTGCCAGGCAAAATTATGGAGCGATTCATCCTGAGTGCGCTCACCAGGCATGTGAAGGACAACGAGGGGATCAGGCCCAGCCAGCATGGGTTCATGAAAGGTAGGTCGTGCTTGACCAACCTGATCTCCTTCTATGAGCAGGTGACCCACCTAGTGGATGAGGGAGAGGCTGTGGGTGTCATCTACCTGGACTTTAGTAAGGCCTTTGACACTGTTCCCCACAGTAATCTCCTGGAGAAACCAGCTGCCCATGGTTTGAATGGGTGTACTCTTTTCTGGATAAAGAACTGGCTGGATGGCTGAGCCCAGAGAGTGGTCGTGAATGGAGTTAAATCCAGCTGATGGTCAGTCATGAGTGGTGTTCCCAGGGCTCAGTGTTGGGTCTGGTCTTGTTTAGCATCTTTATCAATGATCTGGATGAGGGGATTGAGTGCTCCCTCAGTAAGTTTGCAGATGACACCAAACTGGGCCGGAGTATCGATCTGCTTGAGAGTAGGAAGGCTCTGCAGAGGGATCTGGACAGGCTGAATCGATGGGCCGAGGCCAACTGTATGAGGTTTAACAAGGCCAGGTGCCGGGTCCTGCACTTGGGTCACAACAACCCCGTGCAACACTACAGACTTGGGGAGGAGTGACTGGAAAGCTGCCCGGCGGAAAAGGACCTTGGGGTGTTGGTGGACAGCCAGCAGTGTGCCCAGGTGGCCAAAACAGCCAACGGCATCCTGGCTTGTGTCAAGAATAGTGTGGCCAGCAGGAGTAGGGAGGTGATCGTGCCCCTGTGCTCAGCACTAGTGAGGCCCCACCTCAAGTACTGTATTCAGTTTTGGGCCCCTCACTACAAGAAGGACACTGAGTTGCTGGAGCGTGTCCAGGGAAGGACAACAAAGCTGGTGAAGGGTCTAGAGAACAAGTCTTATGCAGAGCGGCTGAGGGAGCTGGGCCTATTTAGTCTGGAACAGAAGGCTGAGGGGGGACCTTATTGCTCTCTACAACTAACTGAAAGGAGGCTGTAGCAAGGTAGATGTTGGTCTCTTCTCCCAAGTAACTAGTGATAGGACAAGAGGAAGCGGCCTTGAGTTGTGTCAATGGAGGTTTAGATTGGATATTAAGAAAAATTTCTTTACTGAAAAAGTGGTCAGGCATTGGAACAGGCTGCCCAGGGAGCTGGTGGAGTCACCAACCCTGGAGGTGTTCAAAAAGCATGTAGATGTGGCACTTTGGGATGTGGTTTAACAGGCATGGTGGTGTTGGGTGGACGGCTGGACTTGATGATCCTAGAGGTCTTTTCCAACCTATGATTCTATGATCATGTCCTTGCCAAAAACTAATACCCATGAGTTGCCATTTTAGCTGCCAGTTTTGCTGTGTACAGGAACTACGGGGAAAGTTTAGAAGCAATTATAAACAAATGAACTTCTCATTCAAACAGTTCTAGAAGAGTCTTAACTCTTCTGAAATAAAAAGCCCTAGTAGGCACTAGGGCTTTAGAGATACAAGAATATTTCTGAAAGCAAGAAGATCCAACTAAAATTCAAAGTCTTAAGGCTCTTGTAGCAATTTTCTTCAAATTACTCAGCCTTTTTTCTGCTGATAAGATTTGCCTTAATGTTAGGAATTCTGCACTCTGGATGTTGCTAGCAGAGTGAAGGGTGCAGATTTTTTTGCCCCCCAGAATAATCCAGGCTTCCTTCAAGGATAGCAGCATGGAAATAGATAGAAATTACGCAGTTTTCAGCTCAATTACTCTGTCTAAAGGATTATGACGAAACAAGGGCACTGAGCCATCCTCATAAAAGGTGGAACGTTGATCCTAAAGATACTGTGCAATCAGCAGACACAAAATATCCATTTTTTTTCCTTAGTGGCCCTAAGTGAGGACAGCTACCATTGCATCTCACAAAGAAGTCACACACCTTTTCACTTTCAGATCCTGGCTTTCATTTCTATTATTATGCTGGCTCTAGTGGCATCTCTGGCTTGATCAAACTATGAAGTTCAAGCCCTAGCTGAGGAGAAGAGCATTTTTTGCTTAATTACCACATTATTACTGCTTCTGCATTTTTTTCCCCTTGCACCCTCCAGTTAACAGCCTTTTGTCTGCTCCAGTTTGCTCTGTCACCAGAGTGGCTGAAAGGCAGATGATATTAACGCGTGAGCACATGGAGATGAAACCACTGGAAGAAACCTCTGTGGGTCATCTAGTTCAACCCCCCTGCTGAAGCAGGATCACCTACAGCAGGCTGCACAGGACCACATCCAGGCGGGTCCTGAATATCTCCAGAGAAGGAGACTCCACAACCTCCCTGGGCAGCCTGTTCCAGTGCTCCATCACCCTCAGAGGAAAGAAGTTCTTCCTCACGTTCCAATGGAACTTCCTATACTTCAGTTTGTGTCTGTTGCCCCTGGTCCTGTTGCAGGGCACCACTGAAAAGAGTTTGGCCCCATCCTCCTGACACCCACCCTTGAGATATTTATAGGCATTTCTAAGGTCCCCTCTCAGCCTTTTCTTCAGGCTAAACAAGCCCAGCTCCCTCAGCCTTTCCTCATAGGAGAGATGCTTCAGTCATTTCATGTTCATTTGGGGCTGGAGTGTTTTGACCAACAGTGAGCTGGAAAGGGTCAATACCTTTCTGTGGTGATTATTCCTCTCTAAGAAGTCAGTAGCTGAAAGACCAAAGAGAGGAATTCAGAAAGCTAAATCATTATCTGAAAACCATTAAAAGGAACAGGACTTGGAAAACTGTTTATCTGGTAAAGCCACTGCACAGCCTGGGTTAGCTTGTTCTGTAAAACTGTGGACAAACTGTGTAATGCTGTCAATAAAATTTATATGCCCACTTGAAAAGAAGTAATTAAGTTTATTGCACAAATCATCCACAGTGATACTAGAAAAGTGCTTCTATTTAAGACGATGCTGTAACCGCTGCCTGTACTAGGGAGGGGAACTTCTAAAGGAGCTTTGATCCTCTGGAAATAATCTTTTGATTTTCTTATCAAACATGAGACAGTTTGTGAAGTCTAAACCTATGCTAAACATAAACTTGATTTCACCAGTCAGGTGTTCTACACTCCTTTGAAGACTTCAAAAATACTGAAGTTAAAAAAAACCTGAGTGTATTTGTAATGAGCAGGAATAAATAATCCAGCGGTACATCCACCTCATGATGAACTAATTCAAGCAGAGGGGTAGAAAGTCTATGGGTAGAACATCTACAGGTAGGATATGAATTATTAACAGGTCTAATGCTATAGTTACTACTCTTTCCAGAGGGACTCATGTAGGAGATTTACTAGAGGTTTTAAAAGAGAGGGAATTTTATTCTCCAGGCAAATGTTAACCATGAATTATACAGTGTTTTTCAGAAGATCAGTATTGTAATTTTCCTACATCTTTTTTTAAACATATTCCTCCTTAGAGTAATGAGGCTTAATCATAAGGAAATACATGAAGCCCAAACACAAACTTGATTAGTTCCTGGAATGGTAATAGAAAAAATTATTTTCCATTGCTTCATAGTGAAACTAAATATTAGTTATTAAGATAGAAAGGACTAAACCTTGCCTGTGTTACTCTATTAACAGGCAGACACAGAACTCGTACAAAAAAAGTGCACATTTCAAATAATTTCTTAGGACAATTGTTCTTACACATTAGATAGTGTTTATTTACAATTTTATTATTTCTGATTACGAAGTACAGAAAGATATGAAACCTGCACGAAATCCCATTTCCATTTCTAAAAGCCTGTATCTAGGCTTGAGCTAAGTACAAGATTTGCCAAATGAAGACGCATGTCACCCAAGCCTAGAAACAAATAAATATTTAAAACAAAGTAAACCAAACCAGATTTCACTTTCACTTCTGTTTCTGGAGTTCTAATAAATGATGGTAAATTTTTTTCTGTGATTCTAAACTCACTTTCGCTAGACCATGGATATTTTTCCTTATTGTAAGAATGCTAAGGTGGATTTGTTTCATTCAGTCCCAAGGTTATTTAGATATTTTCTTGTGATAGAAAATGCAGAAATGAAATGCAAGTGAAGAGGATATTGGGAAAATCCCTGTGCAGAAGTGGAACTCTTGCTGGTGGTGCAGCTCAAGAATGTCTGTATCATGTAAAATGAAAAAGCATAAATCTCCTCATCAACAAGGAGATACTGACAAAATAGCAAATCTTGTAACTTCAGGAACATAAGTAATAGATCAAGAAAAATTTTTCTGTATTTAATATCCGACTGTTTGCTAAATAATTTAATGATAACCAGCATGAAGTAAATCAATGACTTTGTTTCCACTCTCTGTGGATGTAAACGCTAGAATACACTGGACAAAACTTGCTCAGTGTCACTTTAGGGACCAGCCCCAGTCAAAACCAGATTTCCAGGTAGCTCGGGCTCACTCAGTACAGCATGAGCTCAGGATTAGGCTGGGCACTGCAGTGCTTACAAATTTATAAGCTATACAATCCACTGGTCATGTAAATGGCAGCAGCCCCTGCTCCAAAACAGACCTGTCTTTGCTACCAGGTTTCCAAACAGCATGCAGCGTAGAAAGATCTAAGGATCAGCAGTTCGGTCCTGGCAGAAGCATGCCTCCAATGCATCATACTGCATTTTGGACAGCCTTTCCTGTCTGCAGACAGTCAAGTGATTCAACCACAACTTGCGAGGATAAAGAGAGAAATACGCTGAGAAAAAGAGGAAGATGCATATGTTCAGGACAGCTTGAAGTCTGTGGCTGCTAACCAGAAAGTAACTTCTTGTGCTAGAACAAACTGTGAAGAGTCCTGTAAAAAAGTTTTGCCTTAAACCTTAAAAAAAGGTTTTTGCCTTAAAAGTTAGCAGCCAAACTCCCATGTTATCTCACGTAGAGAACCAAAACTCCCAGCAAAAATCAAAGAATCAAAGAATCATAGAATCATAAAATCATAAAATCATAAAATCACAGAATGCTTTGGGTTGGAAGAGACCTTTAGAGGTCATCTAGCCCAACCTCCCCCCCTGCAGTGAGCAGAGACATTTTCCGCTAGACCAGGTTCCTCAGAGCCCCGTCCAACCTGTCACTGAATGTTTCCGGGGATGGGGCATCGACCACCTCTCTGAGCGCTCTGTTCCAGTGTTTCACTATCCTCATTGTAAAACATTTCTTCTTTATATCCAGTCTAAATCTACCCTCCCTTAGTTTAAATCTATTACTCCTTGTCCTGTCACAACAGGCCCTGCTAAAATGATTGTCCCCATCTTTCCTGTAGGCCCCCTTTAAGTATTGAAAGGCTGCTATAAGGTCACTTCTTCTCTAAGGTTCTCTTCTCCAGGCTGAACAGCCCCAATTCCCTCAGGCTTGACCTTGTTCAACCTTCGGCAGGAGGGTTGGACTAGATGACCCACAGAGGTGCCTTCCAACTCCTACCACTCTGTGATTCTGGGATTCTGTGAACCTCATGAGGTTCACACAGGCCCACCTCTCCAGCCTGTCCAGGTCCCTCTGAATGGTATCCTGTTCTTCTGGTGTGTCAACTGCACCACTCCGCTTGGTGTGATCCACAACCTTGCTGAGGGTGCATGTGATCCTGCTGTCTACGTCACTGATGAACTCATTAAGCAGCACTGGTGCCAGTACAGACCCCTGAGGGACATCACTTGTCACCAGTCTCCATCAGGACACTGAGCTGTTGACCACTACCCTCTGGCTGTGACCATCCAACCAATTCGTTATCCACCAAACAGTCCACACATGAAGCTGTTCCAGCCCTCAGAGCTGCTGTCCCTACATTAGATTTAGAATAACAAAATTCTAAATCGTCTCTTAAAAAGATGGATTAATGTGGACATCAGGGTAACCTCAAGGCACCCACTGAATAATCAAGGTAAAAGAGCAAACTTCCCCTCTGTAGAAATAATGGAGACTTAAGGCATAAATAATTGCTGACACAGTTGTAATACTCCTGGTGGTGGCTTTTCAGTGCTGTTTACAGGGTAACAAATTATCACCTGATAGCTGTCTGCAGACCAAGCATTAGCATAAAATATGTGAAGTATCTAGTTTATCTTGTGGAGCATCTATGAAGGCTATGAGATTTCAGCTCTGCAAATGGTTGAAAAGCATCCGTGGTTTTGTATTTCATTGAGCTGGCTGAAGGGGAGAGTCAGCAGATCTGATGTTTAACCTTCATTTCTTAGTATTACGTTGTGCAAGAATAAAATAAGTAATAATTGTAAGTATGGTCACGCAGCAATGTCAGCAGTGGCTTAGCAGCCCTTGAACAACAGCCATGCGCCATCAACACCCAGCTCGTTGGCTGAAGATACCTTCCTGTTCCCGGCGGGCTGACATCCAGAAGTGTGTATTTAATATAATAACTATTCAATGTCAGTTCAGCAGCAGTGTGCAGTCACAGCATGAGAGCTATTAACCTGGGAAGAGCCTAGGCTTGGAGTGACTTTCCTGTGACTTCCTACGTTCCTGTGTTTCACCAGCATCCCAGCATTGCTGCTATTGCTTCCTGCAGGGGGGGGAGCGAGCCATCTCAACATTTTTGATGCTTCTACATTAAATGGCCTTTTCTTTTTCGTTTCCTGACATAAAGAGAAGATTGCAGTGGCTGCACCTTTGAAAACTGTTGGCTCTACAGCTTGCCTGCCAGTGGTGCATCCTGTTATTGTAGTCGTTGTCTGCTCGCATCTTACATCAGCCGACCTGCCGGACTGGGTTTATCTCAGAAGTGCCATTTCCAGCCACCAGCAGTATAGCAGATGTTGGCTAATTCAGCTAGTTCCCAGCTGATTTTTCCAGATTTCTAGCTTTGGTCTGTCACTTCAGGTTTTCCCTCTTCCCGACATAAACTGTATATCCACCATGGCTTATGGAAAGTGCTAAGGAGGAGTGAGCCAGGGCAGTGCACTGGCGAGTGCACTCACGGTAACATTGCTAAATATTTCACAAGAGGGCATGGGTAGCTCTGAGCACCCACATCAGGGGCCAAAGTCACTGTGTCTTGGTGGTTGCAAGGTATCTGTGTTGCTGGAAGATAATCATGGTTTTGTTACTGCCATCCAGAGTGTGCAGGATATGGGTTTGGTGGTGCATGGGACAGAGCAGGAGGTACCCTTGGAAAATGATGTAGCACCTGAGATCCTCCCTACAGCCGGGCAGAAACACTCCCTGGTCTTTTCTCTGATTCAGCCTCTGAGCTATGCAAAACAAACTCCTTTAAAAAAACAACCAAACAAAACAAAACACAGCAGAAAAAGAGCCACTTACTACTTTTCAGATGGGAAGAGCAGCTGCCAAGGTAACTGAGGGTTGGGATATTCTTGCTGTGTGAATAAAACTCTGAAAACTCCCCAAAGACCTCTCTGACAGAAGCCATGATAATGTGATCAGCTCCTGAAAATAATCTTAACACACTTGCAGAGCTCCAGGTAACTTGCTGTTGCATCTTTAGTAGCTGTGAAAAAAATTGTGCATGTAAAAGTGGATTTACAGCAAGATAGATTTTCTGCATAAAATCCTAAGTGAGACAAGGCAAAGAGAATTTTAATTTTAAATAGACAGGTGAAGGTAACGTTATTCTCTTGGAGAAAAGAACTATTCATAAAAGCTGCAGAAGTCCAGGTACAGCATTTAAAGGTCTCCTACAGGAAGAAGTAGATGGATTTTTTTTTCCTTACAGGTGAAACTTTTTGCGTATTTCTGGAAAAAGAGTAGAATTCAATCTCATTGCTTCTAGCACCTTCCAGATGTCCACTGAGATAGTAGTACTGGAATACAATGATACTGAAAGGCAAACCAGACTTCAGTGGGAAAGGACACCGCAGTTTGGAGTCTTTTTTTCCTCAATTTATTGTTCTTTGTGAGAATCTGACAAAGCATTGGAAGAATAAGGTCTTAGAAAAAGATGAACTTCCACCCCAGCCTGAAGATAAAGCTTACATATCTTCTGTGTCTATGTAATGATCCTCCCTGGAGACTTGCAAAGAAAAGAACAAACAAAGTGAAACAAAAGTAATAGGGAGTGGAAGGGACCTTGGGAGATCTCTAGACCAACCTCCTCCTCCAAGCAGGGTCAGACATGAGATCAGATGGGGTTGCTCAGGGCTTTATCCAGCTTTTATCCTTTTTACCAAGGACAGAGGTGGCATCACCTCACTGTGCTGTCTGCATGGGGAAAAAGAGCTTTCACCTACCTCTAGCCTCCCTGGCCTGGCTCAGCTTGCTGCATGACAGGGCACAGAGCTGCCCCTGGCCCCACTGGCATCATTGCCAGGGCTCTGCCCGCCTAGGGCAGGGCTGCAGCGTGCTCCACGCCCAAGTTCACCAGGCCCCGTTGGTCCCTTCCTCACCCTGCCCTAGCCTCTGTGTACGGCAGCGCTGTCCTTGTGCATACTGACCGGTCTGGTCCTGTTCCATGTCATCCACAGTTATTCAATATTTGCAAGGAGTGTTTTATCTCTTGTTTCCCTGAGGTGTTTATTGAAATATAATCAAACCTAAGAAACTTCTTCAGAAATGTGAAAGGTAAAAAGAAAAAAAGAAATAAGAAAAAAAGAAAAAAAATAAGGCAAATCAAATCAGTCCCTTAAATACTCCATTCAGGACCAATTGCCTATTGACAGCTGTGGTGGTGGACCTCTGAAACCCAGTGTATTTTGGACAGAATCTAGGCAAATAATCTCGCAAAAAAAAACCAAACCCCAGAGGACCAGACCTCCACCCACAATAAACTAAAGGCCGCTGGGTTGTGTTGAATTTGTATACACTGTGGAAATGACCCTAAGAACTTTGTGAAATTGTCGAAATTTTCTTCCTTCCGCTAAACAAGCAAATCTGCTGCAAGCTGGCATTTCTAGTTTGAAAATCAACATTCCTAACAAGCCTCTCTCCCAGTCCGAGAGATCTCGTGAGGAATTATTGCAGCTACTCAGAATTTCAGGAATGAAAAAATGCATACATGTAGACTAGTCTGGGCAGAAAAGGATCACTAGAAACCTGTCATTCAGCCTTCTGTATAAGGCTGGGTTACCTGCAGTGCCAGGCCAGGTTGGTCAAGGCTTTATTCAGCCCAGTTTCAGAAGCTCCCAAGGAGGGAAATCGCACTGCCTCTCTTGACGTTGTGCTCCACTGCTTCACCATCCTCAAGGCAAATTATTTTGCCTTTGTGTCTAGCCAGAATTTCCTTTACTGTGGCTTTTTACAGTTGCCTTTGCTGTGCACTGCTGAAGAAAGTCTGGCCGTGTTCTTGATAATCCTTTAGGTTCAGCAGAGAAGACAGCAATCGCTGCCCTCAACCCTCTGGCTGTATTCCTGCCTGTACAGCCCTCACATAGCCATATCACTGTTAAAGATCTTCAAGGGAAAGCTCGGCTGAAAGTCTGGACAGCACCGTTAAACGCAACCTTGGCTAGAAGTACCAGTCTGCACCCTGGCTTCGTGCCGTCCCTTCAGAGGGGCAGGGAAAGTGCCCATATGCCAATTGTTCCTTGGGGCGACCAAGGGCAGATCACACCTTCTTCATCTCCTGCATCAACGTCACACTGTGCATGAGAGCGAGCAGCCCTCTGAGCAGGGTGAGCTGCAGGTGTGGGGGCACAGCAGGGGATGACGCTGCTGGCCTATGTGCTGTACTTGTGCTGCAAGACAAAGCAGTCACTTAACGTGCAGTAATCATTCCTGCCCAGGAAACGCAAGGGGCTTCACAGACAACAGAAGGGAAAAAACCTCAAATCCTTGGCGGTCTCAGCTTGGCTCAGGTGCTGGCAGACCCTTTGCAAGAGTGAGAGAGGAAGGATGAGTGCTGCTGGCAAGGCATTTCCTTGCCCAGGAGATGCAGAGGAACACATGTTCCCATGCCTCCGCTGTCCAGGATTCAACACCTACGCAGAGCAGAGCTGTGCCTGGCTTCTTCAATCACTGAACTCCTTCCAGAGCAAGTGAGAGAACTGGCCATGGCACTTTGCAGTTACTGGAAGCTGGGTTTCAGTCCTATGGTCAGCACTCAAAGCCACAAAAAAGAGGCAGCGTCAAAGGATCTCTGTCTTCATGAGCCTTTGTAGTGTGGCAGGCTTGGGAGTCCGTAGCTATGTGCTGTGATTTAGCAACAGCTGAGTGTCCAAGATCTAGTACCTCTTGCCTCTGCCATGTGCTGTCCCTCTCAAGCCATGAGCACCCTGGGAGAATCTCCCATCTGTCTTTGTTGGCCCAGGACACGAGACCAAATAGCTTTTTTTTATAGCCTTAACCTTCCAGGTGTCAACATCCACTTGGCTTCTGGGATGTCTGTGTAAGGTGGGTACCCCTCTGCTGTGCAGAAACAACCACTCACACACGTCTGTGATCCATTGAGCCTGGTGGTGTTCCACTTGCAGATGGCACTTCTCTACTTCTTCTACTTCCGTAGCTTTTCTGTGGTGGCTGCTGGGGTCTCACAGGTGGCTTGATTTCTGGATCACTGAGAAATGGGGGTGGGAGGAGTCAGGTCTCAGGGAGAAACCTCACACCACAGGCTTGCAATTGCACATAAAGTTGTGCATTTTTGCATTTCTGCATTTGTGTTGGCACAGGGGGACACCCATAGAGGTCCCAAGCACTATTGTCATGGAGCAAATTGCAGAGATTTCCAAATCACAGGTAACTTCAACCACAAGCTTGCCTTCCTTCTTCCTGCTCCCTCATCAGGCAGAGAAGGAAGGCACTCAGGGGAGCGCAAGAATTTTACAGGCATAGACAGCAATCTGGTAACGAGCTGAGCTGCTGCCTGTGTGTGTACTGCCAGCCTGGCATTTTAACATTGTCCCTGTTATAAATATCACCCTTCAAATCCTGCAGAGTCCTTCAGCTCTTTTACTAGAGGATCTTTGTTAATGAATTCTCTATAGGCTTGTAAACATTTCTGCACCTCATTACTTGCCACTTCTGGATAGAAGCCTGCTTGGAGCTTCATTAACAAAGATTATCATTGTGAACCATGACTAATTCCTCCCAAAGCACTTCCATCTCTCGTGATCATTTTTAAGTTTAAAAATAAATGCCAGCTGCCCCTCTTTGCTGGAGCTTGTGCAAACTACAATGTCAGCCTGATAAAATTATTGCTGGGCTGATCACATGTTAGTTTGTGTCAGAATTTTCAAAAGGGTCTTTATAATTTCTTTAAGCATTATGGGAAAGAGAAAAAACAAGCTTGACCTTATGCTGCCATACTGGCTTGCTTACAGGAATGAACTTTGTAAACTCGTGAAACTGGAGGGACCAGAAATAAACAGTTATTAACTCACTTGAAACAAGATAGGAAAAACTGTGACTTGCACTTGTTGGAGCTTGCAACGATCATGCAGTTTCAGTTTGCAGTCACCATAACCCAAACCGATCTAGATATAGAAGGAAAACAAAACCATTTTGCCTCCTCATCTGCAGAGCCGCTCCCTTGGGCTTTATTTTTTGCAGGTATCTAAAACAGCAGCCTACATAGCTACATACAGAGGGCTAAGCCAAGCAAATTGTACAGTCCCAGTTCAAATTCTCCACTGCTTGTAATTCAAGAAGTGTGAAGTTTGGGTAGAAGGGGAGCCCCACACTGCCTGCAGCAGCCCATCTAATAGCGATTGAGCTATCTGTATTTAAAGTCACTATGACTGATAAGGCTGACTGATACTAACAGGGACGACAGTCTCCATTTTAAGATGCCCTTTAGCACATATTACCAGTAAGTCTTGAGGAAAGCTTCTACGCCTTAAGGAGACCTGCACATTCAGCTGACAACTTTGAAAAGAAACACAGGGCTTGAGCGCATTCCTTACTGGCGCCCGTGGGAAGGGACACCTCCACTTTTGAAGTAGCTGATACTATGCCAGTATGAAATCAAGCCTGGTGTTCCTTGCAGTAACTTGGTAGCAACAATTTTGGGGATAAGGAGCTTGAACTCTAAAGGAAGAAAGAATGAAAACAGGAAGCTTGTGCTTTTCAGAGTACAGATAACCTCTGAATGTGTTTGGTTACACTGAAAGAACACGAAGGCACTGGGCATGGTTATAATTCATCGTCCTTCTAGGATAGTGATAAAAAATACATATAGTGGAAGTCTCATTCTGATCCAAAGCTGAGTGTTTACATCTTCCCACTACATCCAGGGTAAAAGTGGAGGTTGAGGAATGGCACTTCTAAGGGTATTTTTCTTATGCAAGTGGTTGTTTCAATGTTTTTCAAAGACTTCAGTGATTTCAGAGCACCAAACAAAGCCTATTCACTTGGCTTTGCTGTTGCTTTTTTAGACTCTGTTGATATTTTGCACAGGAGCATCAGACAACTGATTGCCTGGCCTGACTGCAGCAGAATGGCAATACGAATTGACATCATTGAAACTGATTTGGAAATAATGCAAAGAATGGTAAAACTGGAAAAAATATTTGCTGTTTCTCTGAGGAATGTGTTCATGGTTCCTCTCCCTCTGTCCTCAGCTGCTGTCTTCTTCTGTTTCCTGCTGATGGGGACATGACTATGTGGGTTCAGTGACAGTCTTGGTGTGCATAGATCTCACTGCAAAAAAACTGAGCTTGAACACCTCCCCCAAAATCTGTCATATTTAATCTAAACTTTCTGGTGTTTGCAGAGGTAGTTTTCCCCACTTGAAAACATGAATAAAACAAGAAAAACTTGTTCCCCAGCTAATCAAAGGAGAAAATAGAAGTATTTAAATACAAATTTTAAAAAGAAATCGAAATCCTTCTCCTAAAGTCACAGTCTTCCTCTGGCATGGCTGCTGGCTGTGAGGTTTTCACCCTCCCAACATAATCTTCACGCATTTTCAGACTCTAAAACTCATGTTGGGTATCAAGGCCTGGTTGTGCGGGATTGATGTAGCAGAGCAACTTGTTTCTGTTGCTTTTTTTTTATCAACCCCTCCTGCCACGTGCCACCCTGACAGCTCCTATCCAACATTTGCACTGCCCCAATATCTGCACAAGCAAACCTTGCCAGCCACCACACGGGTTTTGTTATCTGAGTGCTCAGCTGAAGACATGTAGTGCTATAATATAAACACAACCTCTCAAGTTTTAAGAGGCTCTCAGACTGCTTCTGCTCTCTCTCAGATAGCTCTTCACCATGTTTTCCTACCCTTCTTTCCCCATTTTCTTTTGGTTGGTTCATTTGTTTACCTTCCCTGGGGCAGACCTTTCCACTGCAGTGCTGGAGGCTGTTGCTGGAAGTGAAGGTAATGCTCAAAAATGTTCAAATGGTTAGCTGGCTTGGACTTCTGCATCTGCTAGATCTGCAAACTTTTCTCCATTCTATGATACTACTCTGTTTTCACAAAATAATTAAAAGATTCTTTTCAGACCAGTTCTTTCTGTTTATCTCCCTTTCTTTCTATCAGATCCATCTCTTCTTCTCTGCACTCTTTTCCCTCTGAAATGTTTTCTTTTCTGGGAGAGCAGCTGGAAGGAGTTGCTTTCCCTTTAGACCTTAATGTTTACATCTTGGAGTTCTCAGAGATTGGCATCCATCTCAGGGGAGGCTGTTTGCAGCGAGAGAAAGACCAGTCCCTCCAGTCTAAATGTGCTCAAAGGCTTTGATTCTCTGGCAGGCACTTGAGGCGTGGCCCTCTGTACCTCCCAGCTTGGTGCAATGGAGCAGACTGTTTTCATGCACATACAGCACACTGCAAGCTTGTGAAGGGTTTCTGAGATCAGGCTGGTTCGATGAACTGGAAAAAGAGAAAAAGGCTGATGTGATTCTGAAGCGACGTCTGATGAGCTGGTGGAAAATTCAGACTCAGGTCTCAGGTTATCACCTGGTCGAACCCTCCCACATGGCCAACGTGGGTGGCAGTGACTCCTCTGAGTCTCTGTTACAGGCAGGACAGTTCTGTTTTTCATGCAGTTTTGAAAAGTATTTGGGTGGGAAGCTGGGCTCTGTGCTGCTTCTTTGCAGTACATAGTGGGAAGAACAACCAACAGCTCTTCCAAGACACCTCTAAGGTCTGAGGGGATGGTGACGTGGTTGGAAAATCTCTTCTTTCCACTCAGCAGATATTTGATGATAAGCAAAAGGCTGGATATGGGCTGCACCAGCAAACCTAGGTGAAGATGCAGCCTCGTGTCAGTTCATCTCCCCCCTGTGCCAGAGCCATGCACGCTAGCCCTGTTCCCACCTATGTCCTGTTTGGCTCTTCTTGGTGTGCAGCACAGCTCTGGTACCACCTGGGGACCCCAGATCCCCGCGAAAGCAAACGTCTTGGTGCTCTGGAAATCTTCCTGCAGACGGTGACAGCTGCAGTGCTGTCAAGGTACCTCAGCCTTTGATACTGTGCTGCTCCAATGATGCCTGATCCCTGGTTGGTGGAAAGCCTTTGGACTCCTGTTAAAATAATATGTTGCCAACAGTGTACTTCTCATTGGAGACCTCTACCCCCAGAGCAGAGAGAGGAGAGGCAAGGGTTGCAGCAGAGGCTGGAAGTCAGATGCTGAAGTACTTCTCTCTCCTATTGAAAGGTGTGATTTCACCACGTGCAGAGCCAGAGCTGGAGGCAGCAGGGTTTGGCGCTCCTCAGTCCCTCAAGCCATTTTGTTCCTGCCAGCAGCAGCAGCGTGCAGATGTCTGAAGATCTCTTGGAACAGCAAGTCAGAGACAAAACAACTGGACACTGTTAGCTTGCACTGTGAAAACATAGGCAAGGATGCAGGCAGAGAGGCTCTGTGCCCTTGCACATGCCCTAGCACATGCCCTAGGAACCATATTATGTACGAGAATGATACTCTGTTGGTATCAGCACAGCCGTGAGTGCTGATACGTCCAGAGAGAGCCAGTTCCCATTCAGCTGAGGAAGCAGGATACCCTGCAGTGGGGTAGTGCTCCTGTGTCACAAAGATGGCTGTTGACAGCCTGGCACAGAAAGTATGCAGTCCTGTGATGCACTGTGATGCATACTTCAGTAGGTTGTTGATGATTTTTATTTTTATGCAGCAATACACCACTAAATATTGTTCCCTGGCAAACCTGCTCTCAAGAGTAGCTTGTACTCGGTACAAGCATAAAGGTGCCTTGTGCCCATGGCAGTTTTTGCTGTTTCATTTTTTGCTGTGATCTAAGCCTGAAGGTCCTGAGCAGCCAACAGGTTCAGCAGAGCAAAAGGAAGACTCTCTTTTTCCTCAGGGTCACAGAAGGAGCACAGAACAACCTCTGTATATCCAAACTGGAACAGGACAATGGTATGCAGAGAGTTTCCCACACATTTGCTGCAGCAAGAACAGTACAAGCACTGGCTTAGCTGGCTGCTTTTCAGCTTGCTTCTAGCAGGAAAACTCCACTACCCCAAAATACCTGCTTTAAGAGAGGCTGTCCCCCTCTTAGATACGACTTTCTGGCCTGTAGGAAAGACACAGAACCCGTGCTCTTGCTAAGAGGTGCCAAAAGGGATCCATACACACTGCTTTCACAGAATCACAGAAGGGTGGGGGCTGGAACGAACCTCTGTGGGTCATCTAGTCCAACCCTCCTGCCGAAGCAGGGTCACCTACAGCAGGCTGCATAGGGCTGTGTCCGGGAGGGTTTTGAATATCTCCAGAGAAGGACACTCCACAACCTCCCTAGGCAGCCTGTTCCAGTGCTCTGTCACCCTCAGAGGGAAGAAGTTCTTCCCTATCTTCAGCTGGAACTTCCTCTGCTTCAGTTTGTGCCCATTGCCCCTTGTCCTGTTGCTGGGCACCACTGAAAAGAGTTTGGCCCCATCCTCTTGACACCCACCCTTGAGATATTTATGAGCATTTCTAAGGTCCCTTCTCAGCCTTCTCTTCTTCAGGCTAAACAAGCCCAGCTCCCTCAGCCTTTCCTCATAGGAGAGATGCTCCAGTCCCCTCACCATCCTCGCAGCCCTCCGCTGGACTCTCGCCAGTAGCTCCTCATCTTTCTTGCAGTGAGGAGCCCAGAACTGGACACAGTACTCCAGATGGGGCCTCACTAGAGCAGAGTAGAGGGGGAGAAGAATCTCCCTTGACCTACTGGCTTCTTAATGCACCCCAGGATCCCATTGGCCTTCTCGGCAACCATGGCACACTGCTGGCTCATGGTCAGCCTGTCATCCACCAGCACTCCCAGGTCCCTCTCTGCAGAGCTGCTCTCCAGCAGGTCCACCCCAAGCCTGTACTGATGCATGGGGTTGTTCCTCCCCAGGTGCAGGACCCTGCACTTGCCCTTGTTGAACTTCATCATGTTTCTCTGCGCCCAACTCTCCAGCCTGTCCAGGTCTTGCTGGATGGAAGCACAGCCTTGCACTGTATCAGCCACTCCTCCCAGTTTTGTGTCATCAGCAAACTTGGTGAGGGTACACTCTGTCCCTTCGTCCAGGTCATTGATGAATAAGCTGAACAAGACTGGGCTGAATACTGACCTCTGGGGAACCCCACTAGCTACAGGCTTTAGAATTAAACACCAGGAAGCTGCTCTTTCCTCCACACCTGGGTGACTCACACCTTCACACAAGCAAACAGCTCTGAAGCAGCTTCGTGCATGTACATTCATCCATTTCCATATTCTGCATTAGATTTGGCAATGGAAAGGCAACAAAGTCACTCTCATGATGGTACTTGGCAATTTAAGGCTTGAAGCTGTCCAAAAGGAAAAGCGTGGACCGTGGGTTCCACTAGCGTAGTATCCTGTCTCCAACTGGGGCCGTGAATGGATGTCCAGGAACCAGCAGAAACTTTACTGCAATAGGTTGTTCTACATTTACCCTGACATTTCACCCAGTGTCAAACTTTTTAGCTTGAAGTGTTTACTGTAATGGATGTGGTTTCTGTCTCTTTCGTAACCACCAAAGAATTTATTTCCTGATCTTGACCAGTCTCCCAGTATCATAGTATGATTTTGGCTGGGTTTGCTGGGGAAACATTACAGCAGCTCAAATACACCAGCTCCATATCAGAGGTATGACAAATAAGGCTGACATGCTGTGCTGACATGCTGCCAGACTCTCTGCAGCGGTGGTCCACTTTCGAGCATACAATGCCATCAAGGAAGGCAGTGTTTGGTTAATACTGGTGATCTTCTTTTCTTTGATTTCCAGGTACTTTGGTTCACCTTGTTCCGTATCTTATTCATGTATTTTTGTCCTTAGACAGCTGCAATTTCAATTTATAAGTTAATCATGGCACTGCAGGCATCAGCTTGTTGTGCAGCTGTTACCATTAGAGCTACCTGTGGCATGCAGGGCTCTTGCACCAACGTGACGGTGGCCTTTGGGTGAAGGCAACAGTGATAGAGGAAGACGCCATACAGTGGTCATGGTTTCCCCTTGCACTGGTCGTGTCCATGACAGCCTGTGAGGATATGTTCACCCACCCTGCGAGGAGCCACCTCCCCTGCTTGGCTTTGGACCTGGCTGCTACTAGCTTTATTGGGTAGTCTGGGGAAGCTTCTTCCTGGAGGAGGGTAAGCTTTGCTGGGAGGAAAAATGGAAATACAGAAACTAGGCAGTTTGAACAAGGCCACAGATCAACTGGAATAACTGGGAAAGGCAACTGAGGTTACCAGTTTACAAACTCCAGCCACTACACCATCCCATTTACTACTCTGGTGCCAACAGCACAGGCATACCGATCTCCTAAAGGCGCATACTTGCGATGAACAGCTGTTTTCCAAAGGTTTTCGAGGGGATTACTAAAGGAGCTACCCACTGTCATGGAGTTATGGTGAAACTGTCCTATTTCAAGGGCAGTAGGACATGACGTCCTTTGCGCAAAGCAGTGGTCCTTGGCTTAGCTGATACTTGTGTCTTGCTCCTGACCTGTCAAGGTGAATTGTTAGATTGCTATTCAGATGAGGACTTGATGTTAGCCCCAGTTCACACACAAGGATTTGAAGCCCCATGGATATTAACTGTTGGCTGGTGGTCACACTGTGCAGGGGTGCAGCTAGCTGAGCTTCGAGCTGAGGGTAAACAGGAATGTCTTTACCCATGAAAGATGTGGGGCTGAAAACCATATCTCTGGCAGCGAAGGTTTGCCCTGCTTCCATTTATGCTGCTGGTGCAAAGTTTTGGAGGTTGGTTTCAGCTGTGTGGGATGACCTGTGTGGATGAACATCTCTGGAGGGAGACCAAAACACACATTGGGTCTCCAGGGTACTCTCTTTGAAAAAAATCCCTATTTTTATCTTTACAATAAAAATCTTGTGCTATAAAAATCCCATCTTTCCCGAAAGCGTTTACTAATGCTTGTAAATAAAGCTACCCTTCCCACAGTCTGTTTTCTTACTTTTCCTCCCTTAAAGACAGAACTTTGTGAGGGTTTGGGTCGGGAGGGAGGGAGTTCTGCTTACTGCATCATGTAACTTGGCGACCAGCTTACACCAAAGCAAACGTGGCTGTGGAGCAAATTGCAGCCAGTCTCAGTAGTAGGGCGATGCCTCCAACTTATGGGAATTTACATCACTGGAGAAGAACTTGGCTGTGGGAACAATTTCCTTAGGATTTCACAGTGAAAACCAGGCACCCACCTCAAGCAAACCTTATCAGAGGCACAGCTAGATGCATGCAAACTCCTCACGCTGGCATAGCTGGAGGTGGGGAGGATTTCCCTGTAGCCAGACAGGGAAACTTGTGGCATTTCAGTGCATCCCAGAGGGGACAGCATCTTTTGGTCCTCTGAGCTGCCCTGGCCCTGATCACTTTTCTGGGAGCTGATTCAGTGACCGCCGGAATTAACACAGAACTAAAGTGTGCTGATGCAGAACGAGCACTCACAGATCAGTGATACCTGCATGCATATAAAGGCATATTAGATGGAGGCAAAGGCACCTCAAATATCAGCTCCTGGCACATTCTCTTTCCCCTGAGGTAGGCGACTATTATTCCTAAAGGCAACATACCAAACACCTCACTGGAAAGTGGTTGCGTATGAGTGTTTCTGCTGCCTGATTTTTTGTTCAAATGGCAGTGCCGGCTGGGGCTTTCCTTTACATATTTTGATGTTTCACTTGCAAACATGGATTCACAGGAGGTCCCACACATCCTCTTCAGTGTTCATGTTAGCTGTTAGCTCCATCTGTCAGTGCTGCCCTTCATGTTTGACTGCTTTCTTTGCTGTGTTATTTGGAAAATAAGGGAGAATATATTTTTTTTCACTCGTCTGCTCGTCTTTCACTTTTTCTTCATCACTCTTTCTTGCCAGACATCTGCCAGTTGAACTGCAGTGCTTTCTTTTGCAACTAGTAAGAATGTTAGGGCAAACCCTCTGAAGGCTCTTTGCCTGAGCTTTCACGAAATGACACCCAGCCCTATCCCCACCTTGCTTTTCAAACAGATCAATCAGTGTTTTGCACATGGTCATACCAACCTTGGTGCCGGGACCTGCCTAAGAAAAAGAAACCTGCTGCTTACAGATGAGCGACAGCATTTAGCTTTAATGGAAAAGCTGTTTATGTTTGATGTTAAGTCCACAGAAAATTATAATACTTGTTGGCAGATGGACGTCGTTCATGCTTGGTGCACAAAATTGCCCTCAGTACTAATCAGGCAATCACTGGGTGTGAACTGTGTATACATTTACCAACTTTGATGAATTTTCCTACTATGCTATCTGTTCTAGGAATATGAGTTATTCCTTTAAGGCCTACAGGTGCTGTGTTATGGGAATTGAACCACCTTAAAAAAATATGTATGCAAAGCAATATTCAAGTCTTACTTCGTTTGTATTTTTAACGTGTTAAATAATACATATTATTTCTTTCTTTCTGTTACTCAAAGCTTCTCAGACATTGAACTATCTCCTAGTGGGAGGTCCAGATGTGAAAAACTGCAAAAGAAATGTCTCTTGCTGTTTGAATGCTTTGCCCTCTGAACAGATTTTCCCTCAGGCATGTTCCCTTCAAGAATGCAACTTGGCCTTGTTGATCAGCAGTGCTGCAGTAAACTGATTTGTTTGTAAGTCATTACAGGCGTATTTTACGGTGGAGTGGTCAAGCTCCAGTCCAAACAGGAGATGTCCCTTTTCCCTGCCTCCACCCTGGGCAAGTTACTGTATGAATGATCCCTGCTTAAACAAGCCGGGCTGGTAGAGGAAAACAAGCAACGTGAACATCTGAACTCACGTGTCGCAGCCAGCTCATTTTTGTAGCCACTCACACTTGTTGCATCAACAGCAGGAATTGTACTGGAGAACAAAAATGGTGGGCCAAAATGTAAGAGAGACCACCCGTTAAGAACTGTTCACTGCCGACTAGTTTTGAGGCAGATCCAAAGCAGGCTGCAGATTCGGTTGTGTCTGTCTGCACCTCTCCTCTTTCAGTGTCCCCAGGGGCAGGCTGTCGTGAGGTGACACTGAGCTGGGGACAGTGCATTTACCCTTGGAGCTGGGAATAAGAAAGAGTGGGCCACAACACACAGTCACCATTTGGTGTATAAAGGCCTGGTCTTAATAAATAGGTAATAATAATAATAATAATAATAATAATAATAAAAGATATAGTGGGCAATCAGAATGAGCCATGAAAATCAGCTTTTCTTGAAGCCAAGGTGGACTCTGCCTTTGGTTCAAATGTGAGTAGGATCACTGAATCTTAGATCACATCTGCAGTTCATTTTGCTTTCACTGCCATGCTAGGACCAAACCTCTGTGGCAAAAAGAAAAGTCATTATGTTCTGGGTATTTTCTAGTCTTACTACCTAGCCAAGCCTCTCGTCTTAAACATGAAAGCTTTTTACTAACTTCCACATTCTTCTTGGTAAGTGGGTCAGAAACACAGTCTTTTCATCTTTTTCTCTCCTCTCTCTCTTTTTTTCTTTCTTTTTTTTTTTTTTTTTGACGGTGAGTAAGAGGATAAACCGACTTCTGCTTGCTGTATTAATGCAATTCAACTTCCTAAATGCTGATCACTGTCCTCTTTCCCGTATCCTTTTTCACAGTCACCTGTTTGTTTTCTCTCCTTCTTTGCATAATAAAATTATTCTGAAAGAGGAAAAGACTATAGATAGCTCTGTCTCCCCAGCTTGTTCAGTCTCAGCTCCTCAGAGATTCGGTTTTGCTTGCTCAGAGTACCAGACCTTGCTGTACCACTGACTTATGGAGGTGACATCAACGCTGTGGTCAGGGGTGCAGTGATGCCATGGTGTGAACTGGAAACAAATCTCTGAGCAAAAGGATGCTGCGGGCAGGGGAAGATTCAACATCTCACCAATGCTTCTGAAAGGAGATGATGTTGTTTACTTCATGGCATTGCAACTCACTCCTGCTTTCTCTCCCTAGCTGTTGTCCAAAGCCACCACACTACAAATTGAGGTCCAGTGGGAAACATTTAACTTTATCCCACAGCACAATTCTTCTCCCATTTCACAGAGATTTGTGCTTGTAAATTGCACTAACACCCCTACACAGAAGAGCAGGGTTTCTTCGTCTTTGAGGGGAGGGTGGCATTTGCTTTGTTTACCTAACAGGTTGTCATTTTGCCTTGCTTCTGATACTTGACTTCTAAAAGGCCCAAGTAACAGAGCCCAGGTGGCAGCAGGACAGATGTCTCGCTGGCTTCGCAATAATTAGCAAGTTGAATCAATGAAGCCTGTTTTTCCTTGTGAGTCTGTCTACTGACTGAGTTGCTCTGTGAATGCTGTGACGACTTATATAGGCTGAACAGATTGTTGAGTGGGGGATGTGTGGAGAAGAGGACCCTGTTTAAGTGTTTATTTTTGTGACAAGAGTAAGAATTGACACTGCATGGGACTGCAGTCTCTTGGTTAAACGCCGTCAACACTGGCAAAATGTGTTCAAGAAAGCAGAAGCACCAACGGAACTTTTCTATTGTGTTCATCCATAGTAGACAGTAAAATGAAAAATCTCGTGCTTTTCCTCCCGCTTCTGCACATGGGAAGCTAATGGAATTATTTTACTTTTCATGCTCTTATTTGCAGCTTTAGTCCCTGGCTTGAGCCTCTTACTGTGCCTGCAGCCATTAGCAACCGCCCCAGGGCATTTGGGTGGCATTATTTGTACAAGTTTGCATGGCTTTACTCACAGAGGAGAAGTGGCTCTGTCTTTCTGGCGTATTTCAACTACAGCATATCTGTAACATTAACTGCATCTGACTCATTGGGAATCCCCGTACCAGACAGGAAAGGAAATGCTGGTCAGGAGTTGGGTTTGCTTTCCATTTGTGGCCAGGTCACGTTTGTGTAGAGCAGGTTCAGCAGCACATGCTCCCTGTACTTCTGCAAATGCTGTGGCTGCAGAGAGAGTGGGTGCTGAGCGATACACTCTCTCTTCTTGCTGTTCTGAGCAAAGAAATGGCAAGATCTCCTCTAAAGAGTCGCTGAAATAAAGGTGTCAGGATGATGATATGCTTGCAAAAGACTGTTCTGCAATGACGAGTAGGTTGGGTAATCGTGCTTTGTTTGTTTCCACATAGGAGGAGGTGTGGGCTCTCTAGCGTTTTGTTGGCTATCAGGCTTTCTCAGAAAAACTCTGTGTGCAGTGGCAGAGACCCAGTGATGCATGCCACACTTTCTCTGTTCTGGGGGTTTTCCTGTGTTTTGAAAGATACATGAACCAAAGGGCAGATGGGAATAAGCTCTGGGGTTGGAGATCCTGCTGGGAAAACAGACAAAGCACCCCTTCAGAACAAAGTAAACGAGTTTAAATCATGGAGCAATGAAGACCTCAGGGCAATTATCTCGAAGTTGTTGCTCTGCAGACCCTCTTGTTCCTGCTACCTTCGACAAACCAGTTGGGTTTCCAGCACAGGGAGGGTTGAAAGACAATTTGTACTGAAAGCCCCTCTGTGCCAGGGCCCCTTCCTGCGCCCCATCCCTGCTAAGGGCTCTGGGCCATCTCTCTAGTTTTACTGGGATTCTGAGCTCCCACTGGTGTCTCCTGCCAAAACCACAGAACTGTGGCAGGCATCGACGTGCAGTATGGGGGACGGATGGTCCAGTTGCTCCTTTGATGATACTGACATCCTTGCCTGTCACTTACCCACACAGGACTCTCCTCCGGTTCCCCCTCTGATTCACTGGCAGTTGCTTCACAAGGAAAGCGCACCTCCAAATGAACTATTTGCTCCATGCCATGGTAAGCAGTTTTTGGCTGCCAAGTCAAGTCTACTTTTTTTCCCAGCAGCTACAGAAGCAAAAAGATAAAATCATTCCAAGTGACAATGCAAGTCTATAAATAGCTGAGTTTGGGGAATGGAGGACCAGTTTTCTGGAAGCTGTTTCTTCTCCATAGAAGGACTATGCCCTAGGCATGGCACAGAGCTTAGCAGCATCTCCAGGAGCTTCCCAGAAGGCCATTGAGCTCAGCCTGTTTGTGGCTGAGTTTCTGCAACGTCTCCTTTGGGATGTACCTTTCGAGGCGATGCACTGGGGAGAGCGATGGAAATGCCCCGTGGCTAGCAGCAGGCAGCCTCTCTTGTCCTGTAAGCACTGCTCCCCAGCGCTGCAGGGAAATGTTGAGCAAATTTTTGCTATTTCTGCTTTTCCCAACCTTCCCCCAGTTCTGCTTGTCTTTATCATGTATGGAAGCTGGTGGTCTCTCTTGGGTGGGGACTGCTGCTTGGTGCTATACAGCTTTATTCCTTGCCTAGAGGCTCTAGCTATCGCCACAGCATGGACCAACAACATTGTGGAGCCAGTGAATTTAGTTGCTGCCCCTGTGTGAGCCCTGTAAGTTATTCCTGAACTTCTAAATTCATGAGGAGAGACAAGGAGAAAGCTGTTTGCCTCAGACTATTTAAATCCCGCTGAAGATGCCAGCCATTAATCTAAGGAGGCTGAGGAGAAAAAAAAAATTCTAGGGGCTTGCGGGGACCTGGAAATGGATAAAAAGGGCCCAGGCTGTGAAAGGCCGATGCAATCAGCCAGTCAATGTCTTATTGACCAACTTGTCTTCACCTCAGCAGACAAACTGTCTGTGCCAACAGTTATGCTTGGGCCACAGCCACAGTCAGCAGGATGAAAGGCAGGAGAAGCAAAAATGCATGGCGTCTGTAAGAGAAATCAAACACACCTATGGGAACTGAGCAGAGAGTAGTCAGATAGCAGCACAGGAGTAGTGGGTGGAGGGAAAGCAACAAACAACAAAGGTGTTAGCAGGGTGATGGTGCTGCAAAAAGGCAGAATATTGTGGGATGGATAATAAAAGGCATGCCCCAGCCGAGGAAGTCATTTTCACTTTAGTACTGGCTAGGTCTCAGCTGCAGTAACATGAACATGTGGGAGATGTGGCGCGTGGAGAAAAAGCTAGCTGGAAGCAAAAAAAATTATACGGAATCTTTAGAAATGTACAGGTAGGCTTTCAGACAGGAAGGCTGAAAGAAGTCCCCATTTACCACAAGAGTGAAGATGAGCACCATCTTCACTTGGTTTTCTGTTGTGTATGAGGACACATCCATTCTTCCCAGGGCCATTAGAAGTCAGAGACATAATCAGCCTCATTTGCTGCAAGTGTGGCCTGTGACGGCAAGTGGAAAATGCTTTCTGCAAAGGCAGGGCAGAAACATACTGCCTAGACCTGCCCAAGCCACCAACGAATCTCCTTCCCTCACAGCTTTTGGATGTGTTCAGACCAATTTCTGTCTGATGTAGTCTAGGTATGTCACATTTTTGTTCAATGCTGACAGGTTTTTTTTATTGTAAGTCCTTTCCAACTGTATTCCTACAGTTGTGTGGGCCCTAGCTGAATGTGAGAAAAGAGGCCATCGTTGTGAAAGCCTGGTCTCTAATCGCAGGCATTTTGCTTGGATAAAAAAAAGAGGTGGAAGGGCCTTGCCCAGCCTGGGGGAGCATGTGAGGACCTGTTGCCTGCAGGCATTTTCATTCCCTGTGCAGTGCAGCCAGGCTCTGCCTTCCAGTCCCTGAGTCCATGTGCACGGCTGAGCAGCCCCCTGCGTGGCAGAGCTTTCCCTGTGTGAGGGAAGGATGCCCTCAGCCCTCGTGAACTCTGTCTGCCTGCGCTGAGGGGGTACACCTGCGTTTGTCCTTCGAGGGGAAGTCCCAACTCCTGCGGTCTGCAAATGACATGTAAGTGCTGAACTTCTCCTTGCAATAAATCAAAGCAATAAAGAAGACAGAAATGGGTGTGTGTTTCAGTCTGGCCTGGATAAATGCCAGGTGCCCACCAAAAACGCTCTATTGCTCCCCCTCATCAGCTGGACAGGAGACAGGAAACATGGTGAAAGGCTCGAGGGTCAAGATATGGACAGGGAGAGATCACTCAGCAATTGCTGTCACAGCAAAACAGACTGAACTTGGGGAGAAGAGCGAGTTTAATTCATCAGCAATCAAATCAGAGTAGGATAGTGAGAAATAAAACCAGATCTTAAAACAACTTCCCCCCATCACTCCCTTCTTCCTGGGCTCAGCTTCACTCCCATTTCTCTCCCTCCTCCCCCCGAGTGGTGCAGGGGGACGGGGAATGGGGGTTATGGTCAATTCATCACACGTTGTCTCTGCCACTCCTTCCTCCTCAGAAGGAGGACTCCTCACACTCTGTCCCTGCTCCAGCGTGAGGTCCCTCTCATGGGAGACAGCTCTCCACAAACTTCTCCAATGTGAGTCCTTCCCATCGGCTGCAGCTCTTCACCAAATGCCCCAGCGTGGGTCCTTCCCACCGAGTGCAGTCCTTCAGGAACAGTCTGCTCCAGCGTGGGTCCCCCACGGGGTCACAAGCCCTGCCAGCAAATGTGCACCACCATAGGCTCCTCTCTCCACAGCTCTGCAGGTCCTGGCAGGAGACTACTCCAGCGCAGGCTCCCCACGGGGTCACAGCCTCCTTCAGGCATCCACCTGCTCCAATGTGGGGTCCCTTCCACGGGCTGCAGGTGGAGATCTGCTCCACTGAGGACCTCCATGGGCTGCAGGTAGTTCACATGCCTCACCATGGTCTTCATCATGAGCTGCAAGGGAAGGCTCTCTGCCTCAGCGTCTCAAGCACCTCCTCCCCCTCCTTCTTCACTGACTTTGGTGTCTGCAGAGTTGTTTCTTTCACATCGTCTTGCTCCTCTCTCTCAACTGCCGTCTCACTGCAGTTTTTTCTTCCTCTTCTTAACCATGTTATCCCAGAGGCTCTACCACCGTTGCTGATTGGCTTGGCCTTGGCCAGTAATGGGTCCATCTTAGAGCTGGCTGGCACTGGCTTTATCAGACATGGGGGAAGCTTCTCACAGAAGCCACCCCTATAGCTCCCCACTATCAAAACCTTGCCATGCAAACCCATAACAGTGTGGAAGTAGGCATAAGCATGGGCTCCAGAGCCCAGCTTTGACCCACTGTGTTACTGTGCCAACATTATCAGGGAAGACAGCAGAAAAGGCATTTTCTCAAATCTTTAATCCCACAGGGGACCGACCATACACACCCCCAAACAGAAACTCACATTCAGCTGAAAAAGTCCCTGCTTTCTAAGGCCAGATACCCTGGGAAGCGCTAATCAATGCTACAGAAATCTGTTGCTCTCTTTGACAACTGGCTGAAAGTGATGCCTCTAAGCATCACCTTAGGTGAGGACTTGCTTTTCCTGAAAAGATGGTGCAAAGAGCTGACATCTTGCAGCACACACCAGAAAACGTCTACATCTTTGGAGAAAAAACACATCCTGGAACAAAGGGCCAAGAACAATGAGAATTTGTCAAGCCCTCTTCATTTGTCAGTTCACAGACAGTCCTCATACATGCTAACATCAAGCCATGCTGCAGCTGATTCCTGGTTGCCAGCATGTTAGCATACTTCAAAAGCAATCCCATCAAAGCCAGCACAACTGCTCTGGAGGTCAGACCATTGTAGACAATGCAGGGTCGCCTTGCATTGCATGCTCTTAAAACAAGCGGTTATGCTGGCTTTAATGCATCCCTATGCTAGATTATGCAGTGTCCTAACTTGGGGCATTCCTTCTTCAAAGACAGTAGGCAAATCCATTTCTGGCATGCTTTTTGCAGAAGATCTCAGAGGGAGCAACAAACAAACCAGGGCGGGAAACCAGAGATGGAAGATGCAGCTGTCCCTGGGAGGCTGAGCAGAAACCGCGTCTGGTGGGGAGTGGGTGGGTGAGCAAACAAGAGGATCTTGGACGTGAGTACTGGACTGCTGCTTCCCGCTGTGCTCCGGAAAAACTCTACTTGTCCTGGTCTTAGTGCCTAGTGCCCATCTGTGCCCATACATCACATGCCTGTCTACACTTCTTTATATTTAGGTTGTCAGTTGCTGGTGAAACCCATTTTTTCATTTGCATGTTGCTGTAAATACAGGCACTGGGAGCAGCAGCACCGAATCCACACTGGACCCGAGCAAAGCAGGGTCTGCATAAAGTGAAAACCAGCTGAACTAAAAATTATCTTTGGGCACACAGCTGATGCATCACAAAAGAGTTGTATGTATTCAGATTGATGTGTTTCATATTAAAAAAATATATGTAGACGTTGAGAACCAATTACATTTTAGCAAAATGCCATTTTGCTTAATCCGTGGCTGTAATTAAACATTACGGATGATGTTGATGTTTCCCACTGGGCTGGACTTTTTCCTAGTCCGCGTAAGAAAACTGGTAAATACTTGCCGAGGTACCTAGCCCAAGGACCCAGACTTCAGATCTTCAGCAGAAAAAGATACCCACTTTTGCCTTGAGACAGAGGTCTCCAAGATGTTCTGGCTTCTGGAGGGGAAAGGACAGAATTAATGCATGAATCAATGCTGACCTTACTTACCATTGCTGCAGCCTAAGACACCTAAATTGGTCCGGTTTCCTTCTGATTGTTAATCACTTCCATGCACCTCTGCATCGCTATTTCAAAACTTCTTTTTGTTAAATCATTGTTCCAGCTGTGCAGGTCTTTTTAACATACATCAAGAATGGAAAGCACCTACATCAGAAACTGAAAGGAGTTAATTCCTTACACCATCAAAGTGTTTCTGTAACGCAATTTAGAAAATGGTTTCCTTTTGGAAAAGCCTGGTCCAATACACAATGAAAGGGTGCTGAATTGCAAATATTCTCAAGAATACTCAGAAAAGAAAATTTCATGTACAAGCACATAAATATTCATCTTTGTGACAGCATGCACATATTAAATCAGTGGTTTTATGCAAAAGAAATGTACAAATGCACATATAAATTCAGGTTCCATCATACTTTTTCTTTTGCAAAGAAATGTTGTATTTCATAGTCTAGTAGCTCAAGAACTGCTTGGGGTTTACTGTCTGTGCACAACGCCATTTCGAAGCACTGCTAACTAGCTATTTCTGAGGGAAGACGAACTAAAACTGCAGAAATAAATTGTATTCTGTACTTTTTCCAGAGAGGTAGTCACTATCTTCTTTATTTTTTCATTTGCTTCCTTTCTCTCAACCCAAATAAAAAATAATTCAGACACAGGATCTTACAAATCACCTTGCTATGATTTCTGGGGACCATAGCTAATCTGTGGTTTTGTGCTCCTTCCACATGTTTCTGTATTTTCGATGCTGTCCTCTGATTTTGGCCCATGCACACATGAGCTTGCGTTGCCTTGTCACAGCGGTGGCCTTATGGTGCGGGCAACAAGGTCTCTGCAGTGAACTGTTAACCTGCCCCCTGTTCTGGCCAGATCGGATCGGATCTGGCAGCTGTAAACGGTAACGTGAAGCTGCTGCACACTGCGACTGCGGCATGGCTGGTGTCATAATCCTTCCTTCAACCGGGAAAAAACAGAGTGGTGATGTCTCTGAAGTACATGGCTTGGGCATCATCCTGACTGTGTTTGTATCTCATACACAGTTTATTTATCTGTTTTATATCTGATGAATGGTGTGGAGATAGGTCACAGAGCACAAAAAAATCCTCACTGAGGTAATGTAGGGCACGGAAAAACAGTCCCTGTCCTGTTCTTGAACTCTGTGACTCTTCGTGCTCTTGGGGATGAGCATTTCTCTCGTGGCTGTGTTGGTGGGGCTGGAAGCCACCCACCCAGGCAGGGAACCCCACACAGCCCGGCTACGTTTCCCTCTAAGACCCATGCAGGTCCCCTCTAGCTGCTGTAAGCAGAGCTGCTGTAGATGTGGTGTAAAGCCGAACTGGTAATTCCTGCTGGTGGATGCAGCTGCAGAAAACTCAGCACTTTTTCAGGCTGTCTGAATGCATCTGGCACAAGTGGAGCTCGGTGAGCCCTATGCACAGGCTTTGGCTTTCCCTTCCCAACAGCAGGGTAAGATGACCTCTTGTCTTGGTCCGGGTGGGTGGGCGACCATGGTTTCGACAGGATGCGTGGGCCATGGTAAGCAGGTAATCCAGGCAAACCTTGGGGTGCAGGAAGGATTTTCAATCTCTTGATATCACAGCACATCCCAGTTAAAGTCTTGTGGGTCTTGTGACCTGTGCAGGTGGCGAGCCCAGACAGTGGGACAGCAGCAAACTTGAGATGCCAGTCTATATTCACAGCAGGATGTTACAAAGTCTGCAGGCTTCTGAGCAGGGGCAGAAAAGGTCTCCGAAGCCATGAAACCCTTTCCGTCCACTTGTCACAGTCAGCCTCGACTTTTCATGTCAAGGTAGAACAACCAGTCACAAGCACTGACAAAGTGGCACAAGAAGGCCAGAGAGGGCTGATAGCAGCCATCACAGAAAGTTAAAATTCTGGTTAAAAATAGCAGCTTTGGTTGAGCTTACAGTTACAGAAATGTAAGTCATGCCTGATAGCAGCAGAGCCTCTCTGGAGTTAAGTGTGGGAAAACAGGAACAGCTTTCAGGCCACCACAGAAAAAATAAACCTTACCAGGGTTTGCTAGTAAGGCCTCTGATAAGCATGATAGGGTCTGCTGTTGCCATTGTCCCGTGGTGCTTGACACAAGCTGTGACATATGGCCAAACCATAACCTGATGCAAGTCGGTGTTGCCCCATCATTTCAGTGGAGATAAATGGCCTGGATCAGCAGATCGTCCAAGTCGGAGGCAGAGAGCTTGTGCTTTCTCTGTAAGTCAAAGGTTTGCCCTGTGGTGTTGGACAAACTCACAGAAAACAGGCGGGAAAGCCAAACCTGAACACAACTTCCTTAAGGCCCCCTTCATGTTTCAGCCTTTGCACTGTTGCCTTTCTGGTCGGTAGGCTGCATGCACCAGTGCATGAAGTGAATGCAGTGTGGGCTTTACGCGGCATGTTCCAGTGCACAGGTTTCTTTGGAAGAGGCAGATCACAGAATCACAGGGCAATTCAGGTTGGGAGATCCGCATTACACAGCTATAGAGTTCCTGCTCTCCTAGCTGCCTGAGCATAATCAAATTTCAGTGTGGTTCTGGCAGGCTCTTGTTCCCAGTGTGGCTGCAACCCAGCATCACACGAATACTTTTTGTATAGTCTGGGCTAAAAGAGCTGGATTTCACGCAGCCCTTGTTCACTGTAGGGGATTCCCTGCGCTGCCGGATGCACTCACGCTCCAGAGACCTGCTTAACAACAGTTCTCATCCATAGTGTCTAAGTGGAACTAGGTCTTCCACAGCCCTGTCCACCCTCAGATGTCATTGGATGAATTTCATGCCATGCTTACTTTAGTGACAGGGCAAAGGGGTGGAAGGAACCGAGTGCATGCAAGGCTTGAGCAGCAGCCACTGACCACCAGGACCATGAGGTTAATCATTGCTGGTTGCTCGCTTTCTCCTTGCTGGAAATTTTAGCAGCAGGTGGACAACCTGGGCAGGCTCCTAGACCTGTCCATACTCTGACCCTCAGGCTCTTGCCAAGTGCTACTGGAAGGGAGGTACAATGTGCATCTCAAAACCATTCAAAAGAAAAGCAGGAGCCTCTCCAAGGCAGCTTACATGAGCCTGCAGAGCTCCACACACTGAGAGGCCCAGCTTTCTGCACTTGTTTGCCTGATGGATTTCACCAGGATGCTGCTGCATGAACCTGACTGGTTTGGGTGCCACTGCAATAATGGGAGTGCTGGGTCTGTTCTCCCCAGGAAAACTGGGTTTGCTGCCTCCTTAGGCCATGTGCAATCGCTGCCCAATTGCAGCTGCCTGTGGCTGTAGCCACAGCCAGCAATGGTTCTCCCAGCCAGGTGGAGAGGACTGGCTTGCCCTGGGCTGGATGAGAAGCACTAGTCTGGAGCTGACAGGACCACTCTCAATTCTCTGAGGTCTTGATTCCCCTCCAATCCTGCAATCACCCGTCTATGAACCTCCTCCTTGCAGTACAGCCCTGTGGAAGTAATAGGCGTATGCTCTTGAAGCACTTTGCGTTTGCCTCCTCCATTTCTATTTTTCAGCAATCAGCCAGCTGCAGATATGCTGGGGAAAAAGAGGGGCTTTTTTCCCCAGCATGTTTGGTTTTATTTCTAATTTTTTTAATACCAGCTTAAATTCTAGAGGATCCCTAAGTTAATAGCACACTGATGCAGCTCTCATGAACTCTGATATCCTTTGTAGGCATCAAAACCTGAAACCCTGAAGTATTACAAGAAAAAGAAAATTAACTGCAACCATAATGTCTGAGAGCAGGAGTGTCTTCTGCTTGTTTATACTGTTCAGGCTTGCCAGTTAGTAAGATGATTTGAACCCATTGGTTGCATTCCTGATACTTCCATAAACACTTGCTGTATTTGGCAGGTCACTGTCATTATCTGTCATCCCAAGTTTCAAAATGATGAGTTTTCCTCATGATACTAAAAGCAGCAGCTTTTCAGGGGAATTGGGAAGAAAAACATTGCAAGTGAACCCACGGGTGCTGAGCCACTTGTGTCTGCTGGAGAGGTCCCTGCTCTACCTGCAAGCCTCTGGGCGAGGTGTGCCTAGGTCTGTCCCTGGGTGTTATTGGTAGGGGTGGGAGCACACAGGACACCTCCCCATTGTGCTCACTGTGCAGAAAGTTTTCAAACGGGAAAGTAGTAACAAATCAATTAAAAAAAGCAGCCAAGTGAGCAAAGTCATTAGGGAGAAAACAAATGAGAGCAGCAAATCAGTGATCGGAAAACCACAGCAAGCATGTGATGGTGTTCACAGTGTCCCAGGCCAGGGTGTGTCTACTGCAAATGTTGGCTTTCAGTCCCCCAAAAAGCATTTATTGACAGATTGAGCAGAGTAACTGGGAGTAAAAGTCCAAAGACAATGAAAACCTTGTTTACTGGCATATTTAAATAATAGACAGCTCATGATTATGGCAGCTGGCTTAGCAGAGCAGTTTATGGGTTCAGTGTTGAGCATGTGGTCAGATGTTTTGCTGAACTGAGACCAGTGCTAACCTCTCTCCCTGCACGGAGGTGGCTGTTCATCCTAATGAGGTCTCAGCCACAGCCATGTAGGCAGTTTGGGGATGACTCTTCTGTCCTTTCCTGTGATACATTAGTTCTGTGGCTGAAGTGCAGACCTCCCTCTGCACGACGAGCAGCTGCAACAAGCAGTAATACACAGATGTAACACAGATCAGCTGCTGTAAGTGTGAAAGAGCACTCAGAATAAATCATCATGACTGTGAGGACCACAGATATTCCCAGTCCCTGCTCTGCTTTGCTCAGCTCAGCATAGTCTGGCATAAAGCATTTCAAAAGCCATGTATGGTAACCTGCTTAGATAGGCAAGTTAAGGAAGGGCAGGATCTGGAGTTCCCCTGGATTTGCGTGCAGCAGATGAAAGCAGAAGTGAGTCCTGCTGAACTCCCGTTGATTAAAATGGTTCAGCCAAGGGGGAAAGATTAAGGCTTTTTTGTTATTAAGCACTGCTGGTGGAAAATGATCTCCACTGTTTGCAGTGACTAGGCTTATTCAGCTGTTGCTAAAGCTGTTCAGAAAATGATATCCTTTACATACAAAATACCCTATCACCCCAGTCAAAAGGTGGGCTATATATCCATGGGGCGTTTTTCACGAAGGTGGGATGCACCTGAAGTCAGCAGTGGGTCTAACCAAATTTAATGTCATTGCCCTTGACAGAGCTTGGTCCCAGATCAACCCCTGCGTTGCAGGACAATGCCCCGGTGACTTGCTGGAGTTGGGGACAGGGTGTGCTCAGTGAGAAAGATGGGTGCAGAGAAGGCAGAGGAGGGCTGCTGCTTTGCTGCGAGTAGGCGTGGGCACCAAGGGTGTGTGCCAGGCAGGGGAAGGCGCCATTTGTGGGAGCAAGTGTGTCGAGGGGCTGCACTGAATGGGCACATGTGCCCCCACCCATGTGTATCCATGCTTGCCGGGCACCTCGTCAAGGGAGCAGCAGTGGGAGAGGGTTTTCCAGCTGTGTTTGTGCTCTTGGCTCCCTGCGGACTTAGGCTTACAGTCAAGAATGAGCAATGAGGATCCATAGCACATTGCTGCCTGAAAGAGGGAAAGGCTCACCGGAAAGCAGCCGTGCCAGACAAATGCCTGAGCCGAACAGGCGCTGGAGAGGTGGAGAAACCCACCAAGGCAGCTGTGCTGTGACTTACCTTTCCTGGCAGCCCTGCAAAGAGCCCCTGGCATTGGACTGGCATTGTTTTGCCTGTGCCAGGCTTACTCACCAGGTACAGCGGTCCTGTACTGGCAGCCACCAAATGCTTGACAGGGGTAGCAGTGTTGGGCTCTGCAACCTTACTATCACTGTTTCATGCAGCAGAGACTGGACTGGTTAGTCCACGGTCTGCAGCACGGACAGCTTCCCGCCTTGCTGAGGATGAGGAGACGTGTGTGCATCCCGCTTTCCACACCATTCACGTGCAAAACCATCCTCTCCATCACTCTGGCCCCAGGAGCATCTCTGAGGATCAGGGTGGAGGTGCCAAGGAGCTGCTGTCTGCTGGTGGTGGCACAAGGGGACCCCGGGGAGCTGGAGTTGCTCCTACCATCCCTTCCACCTTCCTCCTTCTCCCCAGGTTAGCCATCCCAACCGGCACAGCCTGCTGCCCTCCTTGGTCCCCGCTCCCTGCTGCCCTGTCCATGGGGGAGGAGGTACATGCAGAAAAGCAGCAACAGGGAAGGGAGCCAGGGAGCTCCAAAAAGCACAGAAATAGGTAGATGAAATAACTCAAGTGAATCCTGAAAGCCTGAGGATTTATTTCCTGGTTTCTCCCAAGCCTTTTTGTTCTTTCAACTTCCCTTCCTCACCAGGATAAACCAGGTGGTTTATGTTTGTATTGATGAAGAAAAAGCCTCACCTTTCCCTCCCTACACCGTATTCAAACACAATATAATGAAATAAAAATCTCTTGTGCTGATCCTGGGACACATGTTTGTGAAGGGAGGTGTGGGTGGGAGACAAAGAAAGCAAATAAGTACAAAGGGAGGAAGAGGAGGAGGCGGGTAAATATGTCATAAACTGTTTCCTCTTGGTCACCTGATGACCCCTTTCTTTTTTTCCTTTTCTGTTCCTTATAATTTGAAAAATCGTATCACAATAATGTACTGATGCTTAGTCAAGAAAAGGGGCCTTGGAAAACACAATAAGCAGTTTCAGAAAGATCAGGTCTTTCCTCTTAATGCAGTAATTCATATTTCTTAGCTAATAAACTCTCAACCTTTTGGCCTTAAAATCTGTTTTGTACTGCATGCCTCATAAACAGGAAGCTAAAATTTGTCACAGAACAATACTGAGAAAAAAAATATAGGTAGGAAAACCAGCAATACTAGAGGCAGAAAGGTTTGCTTGGCAATCCAGGGTGTAATTCAGGATGGACTTCTAAATATTTAGCACTGCGTAGACTGTTTGTGATAAAACTTGTGTGCTTTAAAGAACGAGAGGATGTTTGCTACCCTGAAAGTTTTCTGATGAAATCAGAAACCTGGTGCAAGCTAACCCCTGACCGAATAACGATGGAAAATGGCACTGTTGCTAAGCTTGTAAGCCTCTCCCTCTTCTTCTCAGCATTTATGTTTCGTTTGAGTCACTACCACAACTTACAGTCAAGCATCTACCTGCTTGTGAATCACAGCAACAAAAACAAATAACCAGGAAGAAAAATTACTGATGCAGCATGGCCACCAGCATTGGGCCGGAAAATGGTCTGTTCTCCTACGGGTGAGCTAGCAGGGTGCTTCAAAATCTCTGTAGAGATACCAGAGCTGTTTGACCTCACTGCAAGAAACACCTGCTCATCCGCTTGTGCCTGCCGAGCAGTGTGCATGAAGGCAGTGGGGGGTCGAGGTGGGCAGCAGGCGGGCTCACACTGGCAGAGCAGAGTGACTGCACCCTGCCCAGCTCACCTGACACTTGCTGCTGACTAGCTGCAAGCCCCCAGATCTTACCCTTCTGGGGTCTTCTTTCCCTCCAGTTTTCAGAACTCCAGCCGTGTAGCTCAAGTGCTTAACTGGCAGACTATGTCCTGTCAAAAACCTCATGGGGATGCAGCATTGCCCCTTCACATGTGTGAAATGGCCACCTTGCTGTTTGGTGTTGGCAAAGGCTGCCTGATAACCTCCCTGCGGAAGTTTGACCTCTTGGGATCTCTGTGAGCGGGAACATAGCTAATTTCCTCATGCTGCCTGGGGTGGTGTTTACATACCATGTCAGAAGGATTTAAGAAAGTCTCCTTGTGTGTTTGAAAGTCAAATAGTTTCATTTCGTAACACTCATCATTTTATATAAATGGAATTGATTACCAACTACTAATGCCTATTTTCTTCTTCCTCTCTTTGTATGGTTTTCAGGAAAGGCATGGACAACTTGGTGTCCTCCAAAACAACCTAGCTGGCTAATGGACAGGGCTAGAAACAATTTTTCAGCAGCAATCTGGCAGAGAAGGCCCATACCTCACTTTGGGAAGCCAATGCACACAGGCTAGGCACCGCAGGAACACAGTGCCTGGAAATGGTGAATGACACTTAAGTCCCCAGCACACACTGCAAATCCAGGATGCCAGGACCCAAGGCTGTGCTCCTCAGTGTGGAGCATGAAGTCCTCAGGTTCCTGGGACCATCAGGGGTGGACCAGGTGCAGCAGACCATGTTGAAGAGCCATGCATTCACAACTATGTGAATAACCCCACGTAACCTCTCGCTGCCACCATCAAGCCGGTCTGACGGATTTGCTGTGCTCACTTGGGGGCACCTCCATGCTCTCCCTGGACCAGTCAGCCTCTTCTTTTTTTCTTTCCTTCTTTCTTTTATTTTCCCCTGCACTCTGAATCAAAGATGGGCTAGACTTCTCTGGAGAAATTTGTCTTTCTGTTTTATTTCAAGCTCCTGGTTTTGAAGAAACAGTAGCACAAAGTGCTCCCATGAAAAGATTTCACAGTCTAGTACTTGTTTTTCAAAATGGTAACTGCTGAGACTTACTACATTTTTAGCACTGCTTTATGTGTAAAGTCAACACTGAAGTTCCTGTTGATCAAAGTCCTTGTTTCCGAGTGTGGTTTTAGTTCATTAAGATCACAATGCTGAGCAAGGAGCCCGCCAGTAGGATTCTGTGATTTTATCATATGTTCAAAAGACACTTTGGGGGTTAAAAAATTTCTCCAGAAATTATTTGAAGACAAGTGGAAGCCACCAGGTAAACACTTGGTGCCCTGGTGCTAGCATGGAAGCAGTGGTGTGAGAAGAGACACAGGGGAGCAGCATAGGTGTACCTCCGTTTCTGGGATTTGCAGTATCGGAGCAAGCCTTACCCAGCCGTCCGAAACTCCCGGTGTCTCTCTTGGGAAAGAAGGGCAACACCTGGGAGCTAACTAATGGGAGCCAGGACCGAACCGCTGCCTGGATTGCCAGAGCCTTGTCTGTTTTACCACTCCCCTATAATGTACAGAGACTGAACAAGCCCCGAGCCCCGACTCTTCCCGACTCGATCACCAGCTGAGCACGTGTTTGAAGGCTGGACTTCACAGTAGTAAGAGGGCAGGCCAGGAGTTTTCTTACTGACACAGAAATATCTGTGTCGGTGATGAAATACCAGTGCTCACCTGATGTGGTTCCAGTGTAGTAGTTGTGGCACAGCTCTGACGTGTTGCTATCTGCCTGCCAGGGTGCTGATTTTTCAGGATTACTTGGAAAGAGACACCTTCCCTGCGGTACATCATAACTATAGAATACTGCTTCAAAACACCTGCCAGTAGGGAAGGTGGCTTGGGATGGAGGGCCCACGACGTAAGCACACCCTACTGCTGCTTGTGGCTTTGCTGGAAAATCACTTAATCCCACATTAGGGAAGGGAGAAAAGAGCAAGATTTGTTCAGCCAGAGCTACAGGAAAGACGGGCAGAATGTGACAGAGACCACCAGCAAAACTCCCTTTCTTGGAGAAGACTGTCAGTGCAATTACTCTTTCTTATTCCACCTACAAAATTATCCCTTTTTCTTATAAAGTGTCTTGTTTTTCTCTCTCTCTCCCTCCCTCTGACATATGATCTTCCTGCTTCAGTAAGAGCTACTGTGATTTCAGCTGTTGCCTCTGAGCTGATTTGAATCATGAGGATTTTGCTGGTAGTCTGCCATAACTCTTCTGCATTTTTCATCCTTTTGCAGACCACAAGGGCCACACCAGCTCAAACAAAAAGCTGGAGCAGCTCATGGTTGCTGCAGCTTGCACTGGTGAGGGCATACCACCAAAAAGCTACTGCACTTCTGGAGCACACAGCCCCACCTGGCCCCAGGACACAAACAGCAGGACGGTCAGGAAGAAGTGGCAGACTACCCACAGTGGTATCTCTGAAGCCATTGAGAATGTTGTGACACCAGCCTTTCTACTTGAAATCACTTCCAGACACTTTCCTTCTGCACCACACTTCTCTTAGGCCTCCAGCGTATGAACTCAAAAAAGGGAAAGTCTAACCAAAAAAAACCCTCCAAAATCGGAAAAAAATCCACCATATGAACTTCAATGTTTCCCAACAGATGTTAAGAAATATTTGCCTGACGAAAGGACTAAACAAAAGCATGGTGAGGCCTTCAGGTTTGATTTAGGGGGCATTTTTAATCAAGAAATTTTATTGACATCCCCGCCCAGGCCTCCAGACCTGGGTCTGCCACGCTTTTTTTGTAAGAACTGGCTGTAAGCCACAAGCCCAGGATACTGCACTTGTGCAAGCGAGAGATTTCTGTGCTGGCACAGCACAGAAGACGCAGCTTACGGTTTGCCTGAGGCAGGGAGCCCTTTGGTAAGCCGACCCAAAGCAAGCGTGTGGGTGAGGCTCCCAGGAGAGTGGGGGCCAAAGGACAGGCACCAAGGCATGATGTTTTCATGGGGAAGCTTGCTCTTGTTACTGCTTTTGAAACACTCAGTGTATTGGTAAGGATGGGAGAGGACGCATGGGAAAGGATGCGTGGGTGTCTTCCCCCTGGCAGCAGTGCTGGAGCACAGGTCGGGCATGCCGTGGCCTCAGTCTCTGCTGTGATGAAGGGGCTGCAGGGATGGGCATGGGAGGCTGCTGAGAGCCAGCACGGACCCACCTCCTCCGCAGTCAGCTGCCCCCCTGCAAACAGCCAAAACCCCCTGTACACTGTTGCTTCCCTCCCTCACCATCCTGCTTCTCCGCCTCCACATCACTGCAGTGACACCAGCTCCCTACATGCAGAAAGGAGGCTGGTTGGGCAAAACTGTTCCTGCACAGGGCCCAAAACCCAGATGCAGTAAAAATGGCTGCTGATGTCCAGGGTCGGGGAAGAAAGCACTGATGCATCGTACAGCCAAGTGCCGTATGCCTTCAAAGCATGGCGTGGATGTTTGCTGCTGCTTAGCTTCCTGCAGTCCAATAACCAAAGGAAATCACCTGAGCACTAGTGGTCTTCTACAAGTGTTGAAATGAAGGCAACCTGGGACCTCAGCATTACCATTGGCTGTTGCAGATTGGTGATGCTGTATGAGCTGTGCCACCAGTAACAGTCCTGATTTCTTGGTGCCAAAAGAGACTCCGCTGACCTCCGGTCTCCCCCATCCATCCGACACACCAGGGCCCACCTGGAAATGCACACAGTATCATGGCTATCTCATGAAATCTCAAAGGATTAATTTTTGCTGCTGTTCCTAGAGACATCTTCAGGCTGTCAGTCTTTCTTCGGTAACACAGTGCTTGGAGCAAAACAGAGTAGTTCTTGGGCTGCAGACACACCAAGGGCTGAAAATAGGTGGCAATATCTTGCTCGCTTCTGCCAAGGCTGCATCATCCCACCCTTGTAGTATTGCCCCACAGCATTAAGCCGTGCTGGGGATGTGTAAAGCCAGTACAGTTTGTGCCACTGGTAATCTGTTCTTGTGAGAGAGGTGTCCAAGGGCACATGCAAAATGCCAATGCTGAAAAAAATTGAAGTGAGGAGGAAGGGATATTGTCGAAGTGCAGCAACTCCCATTTCCATAAAGTCAACTAGTCTGAGTTAGGTCAAGTCCTTTTTCAAGGTGGGGCTTTCCTTCAGTGTGCTGAGAAGTAATTGCACGTCTGCTGTGTTGCATCAGTTCAAGCAATGGGGACACAGGTATCCACAAAGGGCACTACCGAAGTAATGGGAAAAAAGGCATCATTACCAGGAGTTGTATGCAAGCTTATTATCCAGGGTGGGAAGTTGGGCAATGTTGCCTGGAGACCGGAAACATGGGCATTATATATCTTTTCAGACTGTTTTTAAAAGTTTTGCCTGCTCAAAGTGATACTGAACTTCCTGTTTTCAGCACTCTGGTGTGCGCTGACTGTTACAGGTCCCTATATGTGAGCTTGGCATCATCTGTTTCAGCATTAAAGAAAGATTTTTTTTTGTCACAGCCAGGTAAGATGCTGAGAGCTGTCGCTGCAGGAAAGATAAAGAGCAAAGCAGTGTTTTGCCAAATTTCCTATTTCATGGCATGCTGGGGTGATAGTTATAGAGAGCCAGTGCAGCCAAAAAAAAACACCCTCAGACACCTGTTTTTCACCTCACTGCCCATTTCCTACAGCACACTTCCTGGGCACCCTGGGATGGCAGCTGGCGTGTGACCGCACACAGAGCCAACAGTTGGTGGGAGCACGGTGCTCCCTGAACGCCAGACCCAGAGGCCACAGCACAACGTGCCAATGAAAAGGTGGGTATGGGACTCACCTGTGGCCAGGAGTGCTCACACACAGCTCTGCGTGCCACAGCTCCACCGTGCAGGGCACCCAGACCATGGTGAGCATGGGTGGTGGTCTCAGGATCTCCTGAGAGCACCAGGGAGAAGCCGTGGAGAGGCAGGTGGACAGACCACCAGCCCAGGCATTGCCTTCGTGCCAGCAAGCGCTGAGGAGCTGGGCGGGTTCATGAGTGTCCTGCAGTGTCACGGGGAAGCCCTTCTGTGCCAGGCAACCCAAAGATGGAAACAGCCCACATCCCTCCCCTGAAAGGCAAGGAACAGGGAAGGTCCTTCTGGATGTCATCCTCTTCAGGCTCCTGCAGTAATTATTTAATGTGAGATTCTGTATAAAACCTCCCAGCTGGCAGATTTGCTCTTCTGCAGCAGCCTGCCTGTGGTGGGCCAAGGTCTTGGTACCATGCTTTCCCATATCGCCTGCATGTCCTCTGCAGTCTCTGCCCTGCTCTCCATGGATGGCCCCAAGGGCTGGTGTGGAGGAGGTCTTGACCAGCGATGGAGGAGCACATTTTGTCCTTCCTTGCTGTTTGATGCACCTGACCTTCCAGGTGCATGCTCGGTGTAAGACTTTCCACTACAGCCCTGAGATGTGGGTGAACACGGGTCAGACAAGTGGTGGAAGGAGGAGCAGAAGTTCATGCGAGTGTAATGACAGCATTAGGGTCCCACAGCACCCCCTCAAAGCAAATCCACGTGAGTCTGAGAGTCCCTGATCATCTCACCACAGCACTGCTGTTGCATCTGCAGCTGGCTGGAAAACTGAGATGGTGACATCTGTCAGGGAGAAGGACAAGAGGAAATCAGTGGACATTGCCCAGCCCTCTGGGCCCCCCAGGGCTCATGCAGAGGCTGGGCTTTGTCTGACACAGGTGTTTGGGGCCAGAAGCTCCCATGCCACCAGGAGCCCCATACTGCTAAGCACAAATGCTGGTACGAAAATCACCTGCATGGCTTAGGGGGTAAGCATCACTCTCATGGCCCCCACTGCAGAGAGGCAGCCCTGTTTCCCAATCAAGATGCAGAATCGGGTCAAGGAGGAGGAGAAGTTGAAATTTAAGGGGAGGAGGTGGGTGAGAGGATCGTGTGAGAAGTAGGAAAGGTGGAGAGAGGTATGGTGTGCAAGAAGAGTAAGGGGAGCAGTGATCAACAGCAGGGTCCTGGTTTGTATGCAGAGCGGCAGAGGGCGGGTGAAAGTCCCATGGCAGAGAGGAAGCAAGGCTGGGGTGAACGTGGGGACAAGCCTCTCCTTTCTGCCTCTGTGGATGTAGTCACCCAAGCCCCTTGATGCCACCTTCTTCCTCCTCTGCCACAGACGCTGGGGCGTGGCGCACTGCACCCCTTCCCTGAGTGCCACCATCTTGGGGGTGCTCCTCTCCCACCGAGCTGCAGGCAGATGCTTTAGCAGCTAAGCTGAAGTGCGTCCTTGGGCTAGAAACACTCAGACCCAGGGATCTATTTTCTCTCCTGTTTTATTTCTATTGTTTATTTCCACTGCCTTACCATTCAGAATGAAAGTTTGTGGTTGATTCAAAAACAAAAGAAAGAAAGAAAACCCTGCGCTTCAGAAGTCCTCAGGTTGCTCTGTATGCTGAAAGAGAAAACAGTAGGAAAAATCCGTATTGATTTCCTTAGTGGTCCCTTTTCTGCAGTTCCAAGGAGCTAGCTCCTTGTGCAAACACGGACCCAGCATGAGAAGGGGAAGAACTGATGAGCTTCTGAATTGCTGAGATTTATCATCATTGCTGCTGACAGGTATCATGAGCTGAGAGCAACACCTGGATGCTGAGAGACCAATTCTCATTTGCATTAAGGATAGTTGAAGCTGTTTTGTTGGCACATACATTGTTTTCTGTGGATATTCATCACATACACGCCTCGTCTGCCATTTCCTTATGGTGTCAAAGTGGTGGAAATAGGCACATAAATCAGACTTATGGGCTCCAAGATTCATTCACAGCTTTCAATGTGTCAGAAGCAATGTGGACTGACGAATGCTGTTACCCCCTGATTAAAAGAAATAATAAAAAGAATAACCTAGTTTGTCTGCAGTCCCCTGTGGAGTTTTCTCAGGGAGGAAAGAAAAAAGGGACTCAGATTGTTCTAAAGATTAAATAAATAACCTGCACCTTACTTCCCTGGGCAAGTGCTTATGTTTGTTATACCGGTGGGTATAAACTTCTCACCCTGAACACAATGACCATGTTTCCAGTGCAGAAATCTGATCCTTGACCATTAGCTCATAGGTGGCTTGGTGTGAGTGGTGTTCCTCCATTTGTGGAGATCTCTGTTGGACAGAGGACAAGAGGACAGTCATGGAAACAAAAATGAAAGACATTTTTCTCCAGATTTCCACAGACTGAGTTCTTGAGTTTTTCTCCCAGACTCTCATGCACTCTGGCATGGTGACATATCAGGCCGCTAAAGCAAGTTTAAGAAATCAAAGAACAGAGAATGAATACTGTAAAATACTCTGTTTACGGGTTCTCCTGCCTACAAGGCAGAATAAGGCAGAACTTGATCTGAAACCATTTTTGATGTTGTACTATGAATGCTCCTAATTTGAAAACCCATTAAGCTTCTTGTAAGTACGTCCAGTATTGCCAGGGGACCACAGTATATTTCATACTTCCTCCTCCTAGGTCCAAGCAAAATCAGGTAGGGCCCCTGCAACAGCTGCTCTCTGTCTCTTTAGACTGAAGTCCAGATGGGATCACACTGCAGTGCGGTAGCAGCCTGTGCTGCAGCTTTATGGAGCATTTGCTTCAGATGCATAAGGATTTTTTCACCTTACATTTTGCCCTCAACTAAAAAGCCCTCCCTCCCAAGGCCACAGAGGGTCGTGGGCAAAACCCAAACACATTCATGCAATATTTATCACACCTGCATTGCTTCTTGCATGCTGTAATGTTTTTGCCTGTTACCTGTAACTGGACACTTCTGTCCCTCTGTGTGCAGACCATAACCCCTGCCTGCTGGGAAAGAGAAATGTCCAGAGAAACACTATGCCACCTGAGTGGCTGGGACCATTTCCAAAGCCAGTGTTAGGTAAATAATAAAAGCAAATGCCCATTTCTGCAGGGGCTGAGGATCCTTCTTGTGGCTGGGGAAGCATCCTCATGGAAGCATTACCTTGCTTTTCCGTGCTGCTGGCAGGCTCTGCGCAGGTGGGCGGTGGGAACAGCAGAAAGCAGTCATGCAGATGGCACATGCTGGCAGCTGGCATGGTGTGGGGAGGATAAAGGCTATCCTAGCTCACTGTAAATGGAGAAGAGAAAATGTACCTGTAGCTAACACTGCCTTGCCTGAAAAATGGCTGCAGAACACTGTTGATAAAGGTCACATGTCAGATGTTGGTCTTTCATCACAACCAGAGGAGGTGGCAGGCCCCAAGCACAGAAGGGCAAGTGCTGAATGGGATGTTTATAAGGGTATGATGGCAGGGTTGATTAATTGCTTCAGTAATGGCAGCGTAGCCTATAGCCACATGAGGAGCGATCCTGAAGCACACACTGACAGCTGTGTGTCCATCGCCAGTCCCCATGCAGGACTGTGCTCGCTGCTGCTTCTGTGTGGGCAGCTCTCCCCCGCTGCTCGCTCCCATCGCTGTGGAGAGGAGGATGCCGTCAGCACCGTGACATGCAGCAAGGTTAGTCTCTCAAAGCCTGCACCATGCCGTGGGCAGCAGCTCCTGGAAGAAACAGAAGTGGTGTAAGGTAACTTGCAAAGCCAAAGCCCGTAGTTTCATCCCTGGGAGTCCCACCTTCTGTGTGTGTGCTGTTAAAACCAGTAAAACAGATTTGCCATCAACCTGTCTCTCTAGAGGATGGCTCTCCAACGATGGATGTAACCTCGAAGCTCGCTCTGTGCCTGTCTCAGCTCCTCCTGCTTCTGCTTTGGCACACGCTTACCTCCTGCACCCACTACAAGGTGCTGAAGGATCCCCCACCCAGAAAACCAGTGGCTTAATTTGCCCAGTAAGTCTGGCTAGCATGCCCATATTTCCATTATAGAAAAGTAACTCATCAGTCATTGCAGAAGAATCAGCACCTGCCCGTGATGAGAGTTCAAAAGTCCATGACTTCAGCTGTGACTCATTGTGAAAACACCAAGATTACTTTGAGGAAATGAGACCCAAACTTTCCATTGATAGCCAGCTGAAAAAAACCTGTGGTTCTCTGAACTGCAGCAATACCTAAACAGCAGACAGGATAGTTAAGACCTAAACCTTGCAACTTCATGTGAACAACATTAACCTTTGCCAGCTGTACATGAACCATATTAACCTTTGCCAGCTGTGCAGAAAGGAGCTGCACACACGGCAGCGATATGTGACAATGCTATCATCACCTACAGGAGAAAAAGGAACTGACTGACTTATAATGAAAGTGTCTTGTTGAAGTAAAAACAGATTTTGAGAGAAGATACGAGATTTCTGTCATAATGAGTGCAACACGCAGACTGAGTCTTAAGGTCACTAAGCCAATGGCTCTTTGTCCTGGAGCTGTGTCCTCGGAGGAGCAGCAGGCAAACATAAGCACCTGCAGGTGGTATTTTGGAGGGCTCCATAGTAAAAGCATCAGAGCACGCAGGTGTGCAGGAACACCAGGGAGACCACAGCACAAGGGAGACAAAAGTCCCTGCTGCCACAGAAGAAAAGCCCACAGTGATATGAGCATCCACCATACTGCAAAAGGCCCTGGTGACCATCACTGCCTGATTCACGCCAAAGATTAAAGGAGGCAGGTCTGGGGAAAAAAAATTACATGAGGGCAGCCGTTACCATTGCCCAATCACATCAGGGCACACAGTCTTAAAAGTGAAGATAAGGTCTAATTAAACTGCAAACTGCGTGAATCTGAATAGTTGTGCAGTCTAACCAGGTGATAAGGAAAGCTGCAGCCTGTACAAACATGATATGGCATTGCTATCATCTCTGCAGTCCCAAGCAGATAATCAGTACAATGCCCGGTTGGAGTCTTAAGGTCACCAAGCCAATGCATCTGGAGCAAAGTTGTCATTAGGGTAAGTTCTTCTTCTTGCACCAAAGCACAGTCCCTCTAGATTCCCCGGATACTCAGCCAATGAAACTCAGCTACACCGACCATCACATCACAGCTTCTAGCTGCTCCACCTTTGCCACTGAACCTTCCATCCTAGTCCATCTGTTTCAAACTTTTTTCCCTTTTTCCCCCTTTCGTAACAACTTCCCTCCACCTTCCCCTTTTAGATCTACTTTGCAACCCACTTCAGCTTACTCTCCAGTGTTAATTCCCTCTGAGCACTACCAGACCCAGCTATCACGTTTCCTTGCAACCACAGGATAGATTGTCTTGAAAGTCAAACATAAAGACAAAAATAAAGGAAAACAGAACACTACTGAGCCATAAACTCAACAGAAACACAACACAGTAATCCAGAATATCAGTGGGGTGGACCCTAGCATTGTTGATGTTGTGTACAGCAGGGCTAAACCTGATACTGTGAAAGCGTCAGAGAACTGGAGTAAATAAAAGGAAAATCAGACCTCCCTTGACACTCTTATGAGCAAGTGCTTGTTTTCTCATCCTTTGAGCTACCTTCCACCAGCGCAAGTGGAAGAAAAGCGAAGGTTGAATGCTCTAGCCTTTCTCTGGCCAAAACTCAGGTGAACGCTCCAGACCGGATGCTTTAGCTGAGAGGAGGAATTCAGGGAATTACAATGTTCACTGAACTAAAACACACATATATGTGGGCATGTACATACAGATAAGTACATATGTATGCCTCTCTGTGCTGGTGCAGGTCAAAGACCTGATGATTATTTTTCAACGTATTTAATGTGACCCATCAAGTGCCAAGTGGCGTTGTTCTAAATCTGAAGTTTAAGAGACCTGTCATGAGTTACCCTGGTGTAAATGACACTGGAGCTTTGCCACTCCAGAGCACACAATGCAGCCCATCGGCCTCCAGCGAGTGCATTTAGACAAGTAAAGTGCAGTTCAGCATACAGCCCAAGCTGGCTTCATTGTCAGCCTCTTTTTTTTTTTTTTTTTTTTTGTGAAAGCTAATACAGCACAAATGTGATGTATTCTAAAGAAACATAATGAAAATGTGTAAATTCTGCTTAGACAAAACAGTTGTTCTTGAATCAGACAAAGGGCAGTCATTTAAACCATTGTCACGGCAGCCTGCAAATACATTCCTGACCGTTTAAAGGCAAAATGTGAGGCGCTGAGGGCAAGCACTTTCCTGAAATGCACCAAATGACATCTGTGGTCACAAAATTAGCGAATTAGCTACCATCCCCTGAATTTTGTGTGGCACATGTTAGACACTATGCCCAGAGACAGGATTACAAACTGAGACACCAACTGTGAAAGACAGATTTTCCTGAGGCTTTTTTTTTTCCCCAGGAGATTGCACTGCCTACAGCCCTGTGTGTTTCGTGCTTCTGGATATCAGACACGGCTTTTTCAGTTTGCCCTTTGATTTCTCATCACGGAAGATCTAAGGCCTTCTTTTACTCCAAGCCAACCTTGCTGCTCCTGGCAGCCCTGTTCTGGAGGACAGCTGGCAATTCAAAGGGAATAACTGATTGAAATAAAAGTAGATTGAAACCAGTCCCTTTAAGTACAAAATTGTCTACCCCTGTGCAGGTGTGTCCCGAGTTAGGTTAGCTGTGATAACCTTTGCAAGTGACTTATGCTTGCAGCCAGGCTGGTAGCTGTGTCAATGCAGCTGCATCAGCTAATTGTAAGAATAATGTTTGTTTCAGCTGCACATTTTACAGGAGCTCCTCCAAAGCCAGGGGCTGCATTTGAGCAGCACCTGCAGAGTGTGCAGATGGAAGAAAACACCTGTGTTTCGCCTCAGACACCCTTTTGTTCTGGGTTTGCTCTGTGCTGAGTACTCAAAAGGCCTGATCCACGAATAGGACTCCCCGCTCTGTGCGAGATGGTACAACAAAATGTAAGTCAAAATACTCCTTTCACATAATAAGCCACAACTTCCTCCAGCCCAAAAAACTTCTGCATTTTAGGCACGTTTCAGGATGTCAGACAACCAAACACACCACGCATTTACATGTCTTCTGCCATCTAATTCCCACCACTATGGAAGTAAGACCAAGGCACAGCCCCTGCCCCAGCTGTGGGACACTGCTTGTGCCCCTCATTGTGCTCTGCCCAGGATGAAGTTCCTCAATCAGGATTGCCTCACTAAGCAAAGGTGTTTCTTTGTTTTGCGTTTTGATGAGCACCTTCACCAAGGAACACCATTACACCTCTAAGTACAAGACATGATTGCTGATGCTTGCGTCTAGCAGCATTTGATTGATTTAGGATTATAGTAGCTACATTACTGTAGTGGTTTTCAATGTGTTTTTCAATTCTAAAGCTTCCAGGTTTTTTGACAGTGGCAGAGACCTCGTATGTCCAGCAAATGAAAGCCTTTAGCAATAGGTTTCTGCCACTAATTTATGGAAAAAATAAAAAAACCCACCAGCACTCTGTGTAGAGTGACACAGAAACCACAACCTGAAATTCACTGGCAAATGGAACGGTGAAAATGCATCGAGAGTGAAACTCTCCAAGCATGCAAGGTTTAACTGAATTCGCCGGAGAGGCAGGTTGAAATTAAACCCAAAAGATCACACTGCTGAATCCCCTTCATTAGACTGGACAGAGAAAAGGTCACAACTACTGTCTCGGTTCATGCTTTTGGTAGTTTCCCACGCAGGCTTTTTTTCCTTTCCGGGCTCCCAGTACGAGAGAGATGTGGACGTACTGGAGGGAGTCCAGCAAGATAATGCAGGGCCTGAAGCATCTCATCTGTGAAGAAGGGCTGAAAGAGCTGGGATTGTTCATCCTGGAGAAGAGCGGGCTCAGGAGGGATCTTATCAATGTGTACAAATACCTTCAGAGGGGTGCAAAGAGGACAGAGCAAGGCTTTTTCCAGCAGTGCCCAGTGACAGAACAAGAGGCTATGAGCACAAACTGAAAGACAGGACGTTCAGCCTGAACATCAGGTAACACCTTTTCACTGTGATAGTGATTGAGGACTGGCACAGGTTGCCCAGAGAGGTGGTGCAGCCTCCATCCTTGGAGATATACAAAAGCCATGGTTCTCGGCAATAGGCTCTAGGTGGCCCTGCTTCGGCCAGAGGTCCCTTCCAAGCTCAACCATTCTCTGTGAACACTCATTACGGAGGAAGATGCTAAAGCTCGGGTGCCTGGACAATCATGTGACATTGTCCATACTCAGCAAACTTCATCACTGAGAGGATGGGCTGCTGGCTTTACAAAAAGTGTATGTTTTCATCTGTCCAAACTCTTTCTCACGCCTTGATGAATCACAGATATATGACCTGCCAAAGCAGAGATGAACCTGAAAAAGGCTCCATTGCTGGAGAGGACAAGTACGTACAACATAGCTGTGCTGAGTGATCTCAGGTCCTGGCCACCTCGCTGACCGCCAGACCACGGGAGTCAAGCTATACCGGAATGGGACTGTGCAAGAATTAACTGGTCCACTAACTCCACGCCCTGAGGACACGTTAGTCCCTCTGGAATAAGCAGGGCAGATAAGGGCTTAAGAGTGTATCTGGGCCTCACTTAGACCACAGGGCAGGTGAGATGCTGTGAAACAAGGCAAAAAGAAGTGTTGAAAGAGGTGATGCTAAGGGAACCTGGGAGCTCACCGGCCGCCACAACCTTCACCTACCTGAACTGGCATGCTCGTAAGGCAGGATTTCTACTACATGGGTAGCCCAAGGACAAAATGAACAGAAGTCCCACTCTCCTCTGCAGTCAGGCGGTGCTTTATGGGGAATAAATCATCTCTGAACTGCTCCTGTACCTGTGGAAGAGAGAGTACATCTGCGAAGATCAAGGAAAACAGAAAGAGGGGGAAGAAAGGGAAGTTAAAAGGGGTGGAAATCAGTGCTCAGTGATGTATTCAAACAAGTGCACAGGAGCTGTGCAAGCTACTTGAAGGAAACCAGAGTCAGCTTTCAACTTTTATTTCCTCCCCTCTCTCCCACTGTTCTTTACAGGCAGCACTAGAGCCTGAGCTACAGGAGGACAGGGGAGATTCTCCTGGGAGCCCCAGTACAGAATTAGAGCATAGTCTTGTTTTAGGTAGGTGACAGAATAACTGTTGAGCACTGTTCTGCACCCTGTCTTTGAGCAGTCTCACCAGGGTGGGTTACCCACAGGTGGGAGGATGAGAACCAGTGTGGCAGGGGTACTTGCAGGGTTGCTCACAGGGCAGCATCACCCCAGCTACCACTGCTCCTTAAATCCCTGCAAGAAAGAGGAAAAAAAAGGCCCATCAAGACTTTTACCCTTTCCTCTGCTGATACTACAGGAGCATCAGTGGACAGCAGTCTCCTCACTTTGCATAGGGGGGAAGAAGGAAGGAAAATAACCCTGAGCACACCTGGTTCATAATCCTATGAATATTTGCCTGCACAATTGCTTTGGCTCATGTACACACATGCATACTGACGTGAGCAAATACACACCTTCACAATGCCTGCTGTGTAAACACCACACACAGCTACTGAGCCTCCACTTGAACTTGGTGCTAAGCTTTTGAAGGGAAAAAGGTGAGAGAACCTGGCAAAAATCTGACTATCCTTTTACATCACCCACTCATCACAGGGACTGCTTTGTCAGATAATTTGGAGCACTAAGAAGAGATGGAGCTCTTTTTAGAGATGTGTTTTATATGAATAGTGCTTTATCTGTGCTTAGAATATCCAAAATTAAATACCTAAATATAGGTATACACATGAATTTGGCTTTACATAAGGTTAGAAAGTATATTCACTCCAGAATTTTAAGATGTTAAAGTGTCAGATCACTTGAAGCAGTCTTAAAATTCCCTTCTGCTTCTCTGGAGATATTCAAGACCTGCCTGCACAAGGTCCTGTGCAGCCTACTCTAGGTGACCCTGCTTCGGCAGTGGGGGTTGGACTCGATGACCCACAGAGGTCCCTTCCAACCCCTACCATTCTGTGACTCTATGATTCAGAATAAGCATTTTAACACAGTAAGAAGAAATATAAAGAAAATTTAAATGTCAGAGAAAAGTGATAAACCCAGCACAAGACTAGGCAGGTCCTGTCAGAAACCAGAATGTATCTCTTGGACTGTCAAGCTGGGGTCAAGCTCTCAGTAAGAGATGTCAGTGGTGAGCGCTCTGAAGTCCCGTTGCATTTTTAGGCACTTCTAGCACCTCTGTGCAGATGAATCAATAACTCTGAGACCACCCTGGACACATGCAAGGACCAACCTATGAAGGCCAGACCAGGGGACAACCAGCTCACACTGTTTGTAATTACCAAACACCAAGTGATTTGTAGCTTGCCCATACCTCAGGTGTTTTATTCCACCAAAACTGTGAAACCACAGCATAAGCTCCCAGTAGATCTGAAATACGAAGCAGCAGTTCAGAGAGTCAAATGCACGTGTCCTAATAACCTTCCTCTAGCACAAGCCATGTGACGACGTGTGACAACATATGGTATCACAGACCTTGGACCTCCACGTGAGCTGGGCGACGGGCTACGGTGCCAAAGTTGGTAGCTCTTCCGTTGTCTCCTGCAGGAAGGTCAGTACCTGCTGCCACATGTGGTGCCCCCAGTCCCATAGGGCAGAGACAGGACCCTGGCCCCCACTGAGCAAAGTGACTTCCAGCCATCCTGCCCACCCAGTCCCAGGGCACAGAGGCCTCTGAGCACCCTTAGAAAGCCTCATCCAGAAAGAAAAAAAAAAAAAGTGTTTTTTCTCAGCATTTACCAGAAACCATGATGACACCAAGGCAGGAGGTCTGGAAGTCGGTACTAAAAGGGCCCAAGGGTCTTTGCATGCTGGGTTTGAGGGCTGCAGCCCACTTCTCCCTCCTCCTCCTCTGCAAAGCGTTGTGCAGGGCTGCACTGCGGGAAGTACTTCCCATGCCAGCTTTGCCCATCCTGCGAGATCCCTCCTCTGCACATCACTCCAACCCTTCGTACCAGTCATCTTCAGATCCCAGCCAGCAGGTCTCCATTGTGTTTCTTGAGCTGCAATTTTCTCTGCTTTGTTCAGTGAAACTTCTGACTATATCTACCTAGATCTTTCCAGCTATGCTTTTTTTAACTCCTCAGGGCCAGAAAGTAACCCTAAGTGCTTTGCCTTTGCTTGAACCTTTGGACGGAGGCAGGGGAAATAGGGAATTTCAAGACTTCTGGAAAATAGCAACTTTACCAACTCCTCTCCAAAATAAGTATGCTTTTGTTTCTCTTTTCAAGTGAAACCATTTGTTAAATTACTCACCGTAGTGAATTTTAGGTGTGGTGTTTACTTCACAGGAAGAAGTCCTGGGAAGAAAAACCACAAAGAGTCTAAGGTATATCGTCTTGTCGTGATGTAGCCCCAGATGGCAACAAAGAACCACGCCACCGCTCTGTCACCTCTCCCCCGGTGAGGTGGGGAGGAGAATCAGAACAAAAAGGCAAAACTTGTGGGTTGGGATAAGGGCAGCTTAACAGAACAGCAAATGAAATGAACAGTAACAACAATAATATTGATAGGAACAAAGGAATACACAGAGCAACTCTCTCACCACGCAATGAACAGCACGCTCCCAAGCTGAGATTCACCTGCCCCTGGCCAGCTCCTTCACTGAAACTCCAAGCATGAAGCATGACGGCATGGTATCGATTACCCTGTTTGTTTCCCCTCCTGGCTTCTTGTGAAAATTAACCCTATCCCCGCTGAATTCATGGCACCTCTTTTACAAACCAGCAAAACCCCATTTGTGCTTCAACGCACAGGTAAAAACACTAATACTCCACTTCTATACTCAGCCATCTCAAGGCATCATCGTTAGAAAATTGGACCACCTACAAATCTTTCTGTAGCCATAGCATACAAGCAAACTGTAACACGTGGAATGAATCTGTCTGAGTGGTTTGCAAAGATATGCCAATGTAGCAAAGGGCAGGCTGCCTGCCTGTCCCCTTACAGCCCATCCGGTGTTGCAAAAGCTTCCTGCAAATCAAAACTAGGCTCTTTGATGCAGCCTGGCTTCTGCCTGCCTGAAGTGATCTTGTCTGTGGCGAGGTGTCAAGTGAAACAACCCTTCAACACCATTTGCAGCACAAAATAAAGGGCCAATTTCCACATGGGTGATAGAGCAGCTAAAACTATAAACAGTGTGATCTTTACAGTGCAGGAGAGGTGGGAGCAAGAAGACCCAAGATCTGCTGGCAGCGTGCTCGGGTTTTCCTGGTAGTAAATGCTGAACAAAATCCACAGCATAACCACATTTTGGGTCAACCCATGGTTCTTCTCAGAAAGTTTTTTATGAAATGTCCCTCTACCACATGGAAATGCTCAGCATTGTTCCATAGGCTCGTCCCATGTCATACCCGTGCTTCAATAAGCAGGAGTTTCCTTTTGGGCTGCAATCTAAAGGTTTTTGACAGATCTGATTTCATGCAGAAGTTCCAGGATTCTGCAGATTTTTGTGCTTTTTTATACATTGCTAGAAACATTTATTTGAAACTATTTCCTTGTAAGATTATCTCATCTTGAGGAATCATGCTGCTGGTATCATCCATGCCTGTATATCCCACATACTTCCTACTTTCACCCCTTGCACAAAGCTGTCATTTATGCCTCACCGCACTGTGAAACTGCAGTAGGACGAGGCCAAGGAGTGTTTCAAGACAAATGGCACTAAAGATATAGACACACAGGTTGCCTCCTTTCTCAGGCAGGCTGTGTTGTTGCTTTTCTCTTTTTTGCCTTTTCTTTTCCTTTCTACTCTGTTCAGCAAGGTGAAATCAACCAGTGCTGACAGAGAAACAGATATGCAGCAGGCAACAACGATGACCGGCCATGGACTTGGATCAGTCTACATCAGCCAGGCTCACTGCTTAGAGAGCCACTTTACTTTCTACGGGAGCCTCGGCTCTGAGCTCCTCCTCCTCTCTCAGGCATTTGCAAGGATCTGAGCTTAGCCGTTTTGCGTTTCTGTGCGGCTAAAGCAGGAGAGCAGCTCCGTGGAAGTAAAAAGCCCATAGAAAGCTCTGCTAGTGAGAAGATACTGGCCTGTTTGCCCTGGCTGACTATGCTGAGGGTCGGACAGCTTATTACTGTGTTCCTAGCCGCTATTGCTAGTGTTCAGAAGGTAACGTCAGGGATGGGCCAGCAACCCATTTGCCCACCGGCAGAAGGGCTGTGTCACAACGTTGCTACCAGGGCAGTACTCAGCCAGCGAGCGCAGCTGGCTGCAGGACGATGCTCATGTGCCCATGAGCATGCTAGCCTTCACCTCTCTCCTGGTAGTCGGCAGCTTCCCGGGACTTGAGGCTTTGCCCTCCAGGTGCCAGTCCAATAGACATCCTGGGAAACCACACCTGGAAGAAGTTTGCTTCACACAGCTATACCTGACCTCCGGGCTGTGGTCAGTTGTGACCTCTCTTAGTGCTGATAACATCCTATTTCCTCTGGCATTTGCAAATAGTTTTCATGCTCCGAAATGCAAGCCTGTAATGTCCAACAAACCTTGCAAGCTGCTCAGCAGCTCTGTAGGGGTGTGAACCTTCTCCCTAGCCACCGGGATTAAAGGCTTGAGGCACTTCTCTGGAGGTACACAGAATTTTGGAGGAACTGGGCTCAAACAAAACAGCTCTGCTCTCTAGCAGTTGGAGAAACTCTGCTGAGAACTGCTGTTTCCTGTCCAGACTGCAAGAAGGAGATGAGCAATGTGTGCACAACAGAAGCAGCTGGGCAGAGGATGTAGAATGTTGTTCATGTGCTTCCCCTAAACGGCAGCACTGCCAGGTCTTGTGTTACTGCCATAAACCTCACTCTCTTCAGTATGCTTTGGAAAGCCCCGTTTTCTGGAAATGGCATCACCTTCTTCCTTTTTGAAAAACAAGAGAAAGCAAAACAGACCTTTCTGGTTTTCAGCAAGTGCCAACTGAATATCTAGCATTGCTGTGATTTCTCTGAAATGAAGCAGTTGTGGCAAAGGCTGTGCAACATCACATCATGAGGAGGGGTCACCTTTTGCCCCTGCCTGGCCTCACAGGAGAGATGTCTAAGAGCATGAAAAAATAAAGAGTGCTTTGATAAGGATGACTAACAAACGGACTTACTCCCCTTGCTAGGAGGTTGCCTGTCTGCCAAGACCCCCAGAGAGCGGGCAGCTGGTTTGCGGAGCATGCTGCACCACAAATGGGGCCCCCGGGCAGTGCAGCACTGCAAAGGCTGCAGAGGTCCCTGTTTCATATCTCCGAATGATCAGAGGTAGCAAAAGGGTGGCTGTGGGCAGAGAATAAGGAGCAGGGCACTCTCTGATACAGGGGTACAGGCTGCTCCTGACATTTAGCCCCAGGATCCTGCCCCCTGTATGAATCTGCCCAGATTTAGCAAAGATTTTAGGAAGCACCTTGTCTCACAAAGGTTGCCTGCACCTTGCACAGGCTGCTCCACACCTCCCGAAGCTGATGCCTGGTGAAGACAGGGACACCAGGACCCCCTGCGGCATCGCGAAGGGTCAGTGCTGCCCAGGCACCTCTTGTGTGGCGAAGAAACTCTGGCAGCAGCAGCTTCTTGGAGAAACAGAAACCCAACTAAACAATCCTTCCCTGGGGATCCCGAGGGCACCACGGGGACAGCAGCACCTCTTGGGTGGGCAGCACCAGCCGCACTGCAGGACCATGCCAACTCTGCCACTTACTTCTGCCACTTTGTACTCTCTCCTCCAGCATGAGAGCCCAGCATCAAAATCCACGCCGTGGACTACCACAGAAGCTCCACCTGTGCAGCACCATGAGAGAAAATGTGCTATGATGACGGCTCGCTTTCCGTTGCATTGCTGACATAGAGAGGCGATGCGAGGAGTGGCTCACCTCTGTTTCCCCACGCAGCGATAACTCAGGCAGGACTGAGAGAGGACTCAACAGGATACCCTAACAAATTACTTCCTCCCAGACCCAGGAAGGGGAAGAGGCACACGTGCTTTTACAGGTGAGAAAATGGCCCTCCTGGCTCCATCCACCCTCACTGCCCTTCTCTGAATGTGCTGTAAACCCCTTTCCCCCGGGTTCTGCCTGCAGGTGCTACCTGGCTGTCGCAGCAGGACGTCTGCAGCTTGCTGTGCGTACGGTGTTGTGCCACCCATCCTGGCTCGCTCAGAACTGGGCCGAACATCTGCACCACGCCTAAGCAAAGGAGTTATCTCCCCAGCAGAGACCCAGTCCCCACTGGCCGCAGTGGGACCCACACTCATGGAGAGCAGTCTCCTTTGTTCCAAAACAGGGCAGGATGAATAACTTCAAACCGCAGAAGGCATCCTCAGACCTACCCCCGGCTCAGTCTAACTTGCACTGTCAACAGGTTTGCCCAGCCTCTCCCCATGGTATCTCACTTTCCAGGTTACACAAGGCTTACAACACAGTGCAACAAGGAAGCGGTGCACCTCAAGGAGCGGCTGTTTGCTGGGGCTGTGGAAGCCGGGCACCCTGCTGCCTGGCCAGCAGGGACCACATCCCCAGCACTGCACTGGCCACGGCATTGTGTGTCCCACAGGCTCTGCTCCCCTGGGCCAGCTTTTGCCCACCCAAACTCGGCTCATAGCAAAACCACAGACCCAGCGATGGGGCTGTGCTCTCAGCTGAACGGGGAAGGGGCTGGTAATGAAAGAAACAATGGCGTGCAGTGTTACTAGAGCAGGCTTTCAGAAAACCTTCCGGCAGCAAATGGCTGTTCAGCTGTCAAAGAAACAATGCAAGAAACAGACGAGGGAATAGCACTCTCCACAAAGCTCATCAAGGTCCAAAAGCCAATTCAAAATCCTTTTATGGAGATTATCAGTAAACACCCAGGAAAAAGATAATACTAAAGATAGCCTAGCAGAAAAACAACATGCTATGTGACACTGGTTATAAGCACTTGGTTTCGGTCTGCCTCTGCCCCAGTCACAGCCTTGAAGTTGTTAGGAGTAAGTTACGCCCCACGGGTCGCAATAATGCACAGTGGAGGCTCTGGATCTTCATGGCATTTACTTTTGAGTCCATGAAGCCTGAAGGTCCTGAGCCTGGTCCCTGCTCTCACACGGTGCATCCACTTCCGTGGGAGCACAGCAAATACCACCGCGTGGTTTTCTCTCTATCTCTTGTGCCAGGGATGAGTGCAGTGCTGCAGTAGGTGTGCAAGCATTTGCCACGTGTGTTTCCAAGGAAAAAAAATGTTCATCTTTCCCCGTGGCAGTGTCCAGGGGCTTTATCCCACTCACCAGCATATGGCACTTTTTGTGCATTATTTTGGTGGGAGGGCACCCATAAAACTTTGTTGTCCTCCCTGCGCAAGCAACGCGGCCTGAAAGAGCAAGTCCAAGGTACACACACAATAACTTAAATCTGGAGGGGACATTTGCAAACACAGAGACCTGAGAAATGCTAATCTCAATAAAGGGATTGGCTAGGAAACAGCTAAAAATGACTAATTCCAAATAACACTGCTGGCAAATACCAGTATAACCATCCAAAAGAGACACAGGGAGGACACATCCACTACCTTCTGCATCATTATGCGAGTCAAACCAAAATAAAGAGGGTGGAAGATACTAGATTTTAAACTGGCAGCATTTTATACTTTCCCCCTCTGTTCTGCACTGAAACAAATGAAGATGGTGAGGGATCCAGCCCTGTGGCTGCCGGATAAATAATAAAGATTCCGAGGAATAAGATGTACCACCTTTTGGAAAAAATCAAGGCTGAGATCTCATTTTGCTTGTATTTCTGCCATATCTGGTACCTTGCCGAAAGAATACTGTGTTTGAACAAAAGATCTTTTTGGCAAGTAGGAATGCAAACACCTCCAGACAGCTGACAGGCAAGTGTGAAAATCAAAAAGTTTTTTCATTTACTTAAATAGAAATTTTGTATATTTAATAGAAAACAAAGGGGAGGAGGTTTATTAACAGCACATTTCTGGATTTTTCTGTTTACATGCATAAACTTATGCAAAAACAATGCCTTATGTTTATTCAAAATTATATAAAATAGTCTCCTAAAGAAAAAAATTAGTACTTAATATGAAAGTTAATATGTTTAGTTTGAAAGCTCATGTATTGCATATAAATACAATATGGACATGGTTAATTTTGCTTAGCTAGCTTAAAGCTAAACCTAATCCAATATGCAACTCCAACTCCCACAGCTTAATACATTTTATGACTAAGCTGCATGATTTAATGGCCATTCATAAAACCTTAATCAACAGCCCAACACTGAAAAACCAGCATGTGCACTGAAACTGGGGCTAAGCCGTTAAAGGCATCACTGTCTGAGGGTGCGAGACCTGTGTTGGCACTGGCTTCTATGGTCCCCTTCCTTCTGCCAGCCACCAGAACCTTCACTGAGCTCTTCCACCCCCAAAGCAACAAACAAACAAACAAACATCCTCTCCCCCCACAAAATCCTCCAGACCCAACCTTGACTACTTCCCCTGATTTGCAGGTGGATTTAGTTTGCTGAAACAGCTTTGCAAAGGGTCTACCGATCACTGCAGCCAGTGCAAACGAGAAGCATTCAGAAACCATCCAACCTCCATGGTCTCTGCCCATCTGCGCCCATGCCTTGAAGCTGGCAGGTGCTTAAATTTTCTGCCAAGGGTCTGTTCCAAGGCATGCCTACAACTTGCACAGTCTTGTCAAGCTCAGGAGCCTGCAGCCCGTGCCTCAGCCCACTGGAGGACCAGCAGGCAACACTATAAGCCTGGAGAGCTGCACTTCTCATGGACACATGATAGGTGCCGGACACATAGCAGCACCAGCTTTCTGAAAGCCAGGATAGCCAGATAAAAGCACAAGGCAGTAGAATCAATCATAGGTTGGAAAAGACCTCTAAGATCATGAAGTCCAACCATCCACCCAACATCACCATGTCTACTAAACCATATCCCAAAGTGCCACGTCTACACATTTTTTAAACACCTCCAGGGACGGTGACTCATCCACCTCCCTAAGCAGCCCGTTCTAATGCCTGACCACTCAGTAAAGAAATTTTTCCTAATACCCAATCTAAACCTCCCCTGACACAACTTGAGGCCATTGCCTCTTGTCCTATCACTAGTTACTTGGGCAAAGAGACCAACACCCACCTCACTACAACCTCCTTTCAGGTGGTTGTAGAGAGCAATAAGGTTCCCCCTCAGCCTTCTCTTCTCCAGACTGAACAGCCCCAGCTCTCTTAGCCACTCCTCATTAGACTTGTTCTCTAGACCCCTCACCAGCCTCGTTGCTCTTCTCTGGACACGCTCCAGCAACTCCATGTCTTTCTTGTAGTAAGGGGCCTAGGGTCTTGTAGTGAGGCACCCAGACAGCAGCTGAACCCTCCTGTTTTAGTCCCCAGCTTGCTTTTGTCACTGCTTCAAAGCATTTCCAGAGCACCCAGCACCCCATTCCTGGCCTTGGCTCCACTTACCAGGTTTCAGGCAGTGGGCTCAGGCGCATGGGCTGGACATACCCTGCACCCAGCAGCAGGTCATGCTATACCCACCACATGTGCTGCCTGTTCCCACCACTCACTGGCCCACTAGGCACAGGAGCAGCAGGACCAGCTGGTGGTCAGCGTGATGGTGGCCATCAAGCCACCGCGGCTGCCTCTGCATTTGTGCTCCAGCGAGCAGCAGGTTCTTCCCACATGGAAGTCCTCCAGGTGGGTGCAAACCAGCAGCACATGCATGGCTGTCTTCTGTGTGAACTGCTGGACAACAGCACCAGGCACACAGAGGAGGACACACAACTCGTTCCCATAGGCATGCTGTTGGGCAGGGAGCAGTAGCCTGCGTCTGCACTTGGCTTGCAGGGAAGAAGTGGGAAGTGAGAGGGGAGAGAGCAAACCTAGGGGCAAGATGGTGACAGTGGAAGACTGGGCAGGTGAAGGGGGAAGCCTGGCAGAGAGACAGGGTTCACCGAGGCAAAGAGGAATGCTTGATGTGAAGGACAGTTTGTTGATTCCCTCACCCAGGAAATCTGGCTCTCTTGCAAAACGCAATGAATGCACTCAGAATCTGTGCCCAGATGCATACATCAGGGATATATAAAACCCACTTATTTTCTTTTTCCACCCAGTTATTTCAGGAATGAGTGATGGAGCCAGCAGTCACAGCCAATGATTACAATCAGCATTCCATTTGTATTGTTTCCGTTTCAGACCGAGAAGGAGATAATTTGCTTTTGGTTCAGAGTATTAGAGTGCTTTTTCCCCTATTTACACTGTAGTAAAATAATTTCAGATTCGTCATCCGAATGCTTGCAGAGAAGCTCAAATGCTGCTCCCTGGCTGAGTACACCTATATGTTCATTAACACGTAATGCAGATGTGAAGATCTGGCAGCCCTAACTGCCTGTGTCACACTCCTGAAATGAACGTATTCTTTACTTGAAGTCTGGGTGTAGGCAGGAGAGCCTTATTAGGGCATCCTAGTGATGCCTAGGGTACTTTCAGTGCCAGTTCTCATCCACAGAAGTCGAAAGTCTTCAAAAGCCCGAGTCCAGTTAGACCCTCAAACAGTATACAGTAGCCAGAAACTAAGTGTAAACCCAGACTTGGTGTTCTTCTGTGGTTTGGTGTTTTGGTTTGTGTTTTTTTACATCTGGGGCAAAAATGAGATCTTGCACAGTCATCGATTCCTGCTAGTAGGAAGTACCAGAAAACACTGTTTCTCCTGTAGCTAATTTTACCTACATTTAATTAACTATCTTCCTAAAAGCAAAAGCCCGAATATTCAGATGCTTTAAATAGCAGCTTGTGATAGCTTGCCAGTTAGGCAGATGTAACGCACAAAGGTTAAAGAAACATAACTGAGACAGCAGTCATGCACCTAGCCAGTACGAAGGAAAATAGGGGGACTTTGAAGGAGCCAAGAAAATTATTTGATTGGTACGACTAAGACTTGCCTTGAAGAGGACTTGCAAGAAAGCAGCTTGGCAGAAAAGGATCTGGTGGTGCTGGTGGACACCAAGTTGAACACGAGCCAGCATCGTGCCCTTGCTGCAAAGAAGGCTAATGGTGTCCTGGGCTTCCCAGGAAGGAGCGATGCCAGCAGGTCAAGGGAAGTGATCCTTCACCGCTGCTCAGCACTGGTGAGGCCACCCCTCCAGCAAGTCCATGGAAATGTCACAAAGACGGTGAATGAACTGGAGAGTGTGACATATGAGGAGAAGCTGAGAAAGCTGGGGCTGCTCAGCCTGCAGAAGAGAAAGCTCAAGGGGATCTTATCCATGTGCATAAACACATGAGTGGCATGGAGTAAAGGAGATGGAGCTAGACTGCTCTCAGTGGTACCCAGTGACAGGACCAGAGGCAACAGGCACAAACTGAAACACAGGAGGTTGCCTCTAAACATCAGGAAATACTTTTGCTATAAGAGTGGCTGAACAGGTTGCCCGGAGAATTTGTAGAGTCTCCATCCTTGGAGATGCTCAAAACTTAACTGGACAAAGTCCTGAGCAACCTGCTCTAAGTAACCCTACTTTGAGCAGAGGGGATGGACTAGATCTCCAGAGCTCCCTTCCAGCCTCAGCTATTCTGCAAGCCCAAGATTCATGCCTAATTCTTTGTGGGGAGGACTTCACTGCAGCTCCCTGCCAGCAGCACGTACGTCTGCTGTTGGATGGACAAGGCAGCAAGAAGGTCCTGTGCTACAGGGATGCTCACGGTGAGGTGTCTGGCACTGTTTGCAGCAGCAGTGATGATTACCTATCTTTCACTGAAGCATGCAATTCTCAGTTTTACTAAGAGGATCCCTAAAGCAGCATGGATCCTCTCTGGTAGGGAGTAGAAATTCCTTTGTCACACAAATTTTTCTTAGACTGGTGTCTTCTGATTCATTGCCTGTAGACTTGTGGACATCTACAGAGTACTTCTAAGGGACACAAAATAACTAGGTAAAGTGAGCCTGTCACAAAAAGCCTTCAGCAGACCATCCATGAAAAAAATTTAAAGATCTATCAATTGGGCAGACAGAGGGGAAAAAGAGCGGCTGTGATTTAGTCAATCATCTGACCCAAATCACGTGATCAGTGACACACCTTTTTTCCCCCAAAAAACAATAGGTTTCAGCTAAGTATAGAGAAAAGTCTGGAAACCTGAAACATTGCTAAGGAGATGGGTAGCAAGGACTGCCTTTCACCGAAATACTACAGCAGGACTCTCGAAACAACTATTTATCTCTGGATAAATGCTAAGTGAAGGCTGCTTACCTTTTTTTTCTTATTCTTTTGCCATCTTGGAGGGAATCAGTTCCCAGCAAGTGTCAGCTGTGTTGGAATTACGTCATCTGCACACTGTGGTACATGGAGACAACACATTCACCAACCAGGAGTGTGTCCTCTGATTTTCATCCATTGCTAACAGCAGGGAGGAGGTGGACCTTTTCCTTTGCTAAGGTGAAAGACATTAATCCATCAATTGCAGTCTTGCAATGGGAGCAAACGGCTGTAAGGGATGCAGCAGACATCAGAAGTGCCTGCAGTGCAAACCAGGTGATGGCACACAGCAGGAAAGTTCTAGTGTGGAGTGATGAAATGGCAGAGCTTCACTCCCTTCAGACACCTTGCCACCTCCAGCAGCCCAAAAATGAGAGGGAAAAATGTGTCCAGAATATTTATGATCACATCATCAACTTCCTGGTGAGTGAGAAGCTCAAAACAATTCACAGCCAAGAGGAGGGAGAAAAACAACAATGTGATGCTGGGAGTAATAAATTGACTAAATCCACAATGGTTTTTAAGAGGGGAAAGCTACATGGGTTTGGAGGTGGAGGAAAGTAGCTAGGAAAAATGGCCTTCTTCAGTCTGTAAGATACTTTCCTTTAGGATGTGATCTATGTTTAGACTTAAAGCAACCGCAGGAAATACCACTCCTGCAAAACATCTACCACCACGGTGCTGGCCATCTGAAGGGCGATTTCCCCTGGGAGGGCTGTAGCACTTTTACTTTGAACAGCTCTGTGGGCACATGGCCTCTGGGCATAGCTCTGCTTAGCTGAGGCTACTACGGCGAGACTCTGAAAACCAGCCTTGTGGCAGACCCCACGCTCCAGCGCAGTATTTCCTGCTTTACAGACTTGGCTTTATTACTTTATATGTCAATAGGAATAGGTCCACTGTTCAATACAGCAACAGGCTGCCTGTGGCAGAAATGCACCAGCTTCTCTGTTAATCACAGAACAGAGGGCCGGAAATGCCAGATTTCACTTCTGGTGCTCATTTCAGCTGTGTCTCTAAGTGAAATGAAACAATCTCTTTAGCCATCACCTGCTGCATACAAAAGCAATCTGTTTGACAGGCAAAGCATGAAAATACCACACAGTTGTATTCCAGCTGCACAAAGACTGTCTTTATGAAAGTGCCACTGGATGTCAAACACGACTGTTTGCTCCTAGCAGAGTTAGCATATTGCTGATGCACTATGGTGAGATCATTGTTTGTGTCCATCTGCACACAGACAAGACTCACTTTATATTTAATGCAGTCATCATTGACCACGTGCTGCACAACTCTGCTTAACTGTCATCACAATTGCAGGAGGGTGCCTGAAACACACCAACATTTTAAGTGTGTGCTGTTCTAGTAACCAAGAGGAAGAGGGCTCCTGGTCCATACGAGCAGGGGTGGACAGGTTGTACTCACAGGACAGCACTGCTTCTAACATCTCCCCTCTCCCTTCTCCCTCCCTGATACACTGTCTGCTTTAGAAAAGTGGACTCGCCAGGTCCCACAGCATCAGCAGGGACCCTTCCCGGATGGGAAATCCTCTGGCAGCAATTTCAAGACTAAACTTTGTTATCTCAAAGACCACAGCTGAAGACACTCCCGAACTCGGAGAAGGTCCAGATCTGTCTGCTCCAGCTGTCACTCCCTCCCTCCTCAGACAAAGGTCCAACAATGACAAGCCATCCTTATGCTACAAGCCACCGGCGGGAGCATGCATTTGACTGAATGCTCCAAGACATAGGGAGCCCAAATGAGAAGGCCTCCAGGTGGTCTGTAACCAGGAGACAACAGCTGCAAGCTCTCATGTCTTGTACTCAGCTGCAGAGTGGCCAGCAACTGCTGCTGGTGTGCCTTCCTCCTCGACCAGCCACATGACACAACCCTAAAACTGAGCTTGCTGAAAGTCCCATACAGTTCAGACACAGGCTTATTCTAGAGAGCCTTGAGGAACACCTCAGAGGTCTCAGCCTCTTTCTAAGCCAGAGCCCTTAAAAACATTTCTAATGTTTCACCTTGGTGTTACTCTTCCTTATTACCCAACATGTTGCAAAAGTGCCCAAATTTGCCCATACTCCTTCACTCTAGAGCATTAGTCACAAATTTAACACTGCGTTCACTAGTTCTCTCCCTCTTTCTGCTCTTTCTCCTTCCTGTATGTTTCTGTCCTAGGGGAAATCTTTTATAAAGACTTCCAGGGACAAAACAGTTGTTCCAAGAGGGAAGAGAAGCCAGTGAAACTGAACAGAAAGCACGCAAATGACAAGAGTGCATGCCTTGCCCTGCTCAGATTTTGAGGGGCTGCCAGATAAGGAAGCAGAGTCAGAATTCTCCCTTAGAGGGGAGTGACTGAGATGACCCAAAAGGCTAGACGAATAAAATATTGTTCCAGTTTATAAGTAAAGAGTCCAGCAAAAAAGCCTCCAACGTTTTTTTGAGCCTCCCTCTTGCTTACTGAGAGCTGAAATGAAACTGGATACTAGTCCAAATTGCTCATGACTTATTTAACTTGGAGCTGCTGAATTTTTGTATTAGAAAAACATTATTTTACCTGTCTGGTCCTACAGAAAGGAACAGACTTGTCAAATTCAAGGCTTCTTGCAGGGTTTTATTTTGGTATTAGTACACATATAATTATATATAAAAGTTCATACATAAACGCGTATGCACATGCAAGGTTTTATGTATAATTTTATGTATGTGCAAATAGAAGAATAATTATATATACCAACAGAATCCCTCAAAGGCTTCATAGTTTCTCCATATTTTCTCATTTCCACGGGATTATGGGGTCACTTTTGAACATGTTACTGCACTTTACCCATGTATTGTACGAGCCTTCTGTTGTCTCAGCACCTCTCCCAGTATTTTGGTATCTGAGAAAGGAAGGAGCCACTGCCACGAAAAAGAAATTACTGTTGAATATGTAAAAAATACACTCCTCCAGGCAACATGCAAGCCTTAAAATAGGAAAAGCCACTCACTATACAATAAGGACGAGAGGGAAGACTAGCAGAGCTTTAGATTCACTTGAGCTCACTGCAGCCCTGTGAGCAGATCCAAGTTTAACACAGGCCCAGAGGATGCACAGCCCAAGTCAAGAACAATAACTCTCTTCATGTCAATGCCCAGTGAAGAGATTTCTTTTGACGGCTCCTGTTTGATGTTCCCAGTGAGCTTACTGGCTTCCTACACAGGCACACGAGCCTGACCTCTCCCATTCACCCACCAGTTGGCTGCACACAAAATGGCCACAAATTCGAGCTGGCACATGGGTTTGGCTAAGGCCCTTCTTTCCCGTCAGCGACAGGGAAGAAGAGCTGGGGGGATGTGTGGAGGGATGAGGCAGAAACAAGCAGCAATCCACAAACTATACCTCAAAGCAAAGCAGCAACACTACTCCTCAATTTCAGCGTGTATTGTGGCAAAGATACTCATCTCTAAAACCTGAACCTAGGCTGACTAGTTGCAATAGGTAGGGAACTATCTGTTCAGTTGTGAAGTTCTTGTACACTGAAGTTATCACAAACACCTAAGGATAACTCAAAATCAGATTCAGGCACACATGAATTAATTGCAGCAAAATATAAAATCCAAAACAGACGGTCCAGGTGTCAAAAAAAACTCAGAAGAAAGGTGCATCCAGCTATTTCTGTGAAGATTAACTAGAAATCAAATCTATCAAAACTGCCATAAATACTTCAAGCTGTGATGTTACAGCATCATTGAACAACGGGCAAAAATCCCCTGCATTCCAAACACATTGTATTAAAAATTTATTTTTAAATAAAAGAAAAAACAAGACAATGATTTTAAATAAACATGGTATATTCTACACATCTATAGATCAACACAACTTTACATTAGCCATTTTTAACTTTCAGAAGTTCTGTTGCAGCATCTTCTACAACATTTGACAGTGTTGGTTCCCACTTCATAATCAAACACCCAAATAAAACTATTTGCTTAAGTGAAGCTTTATTTTTCATGACCAAAGATGGCTCTACTAATACAAAAGCACCTGTTAAACAATTATCCCCACTTATTTTTTTTAAAACAAAGTCTGTTCAGCCTTTTTTTTGGTTCTGTTCCATTGCCTGCATAGAAATCAGCACAAAGCTAAGTTGCAAGCTAAGCTTCACTTTAGCAGTGTAATGAATGGCATCAAACTTCATGACACAAATGAAGATACAAACATTGTCAGTAAAATTCAGCTATGTAGAAAACAGTATTAAAACCAGAATGTTTTTGTGGGTCACAACTAGACTAGTTTTCGGTGTGTGCAGCTTTCCTCAGAAGTGCTTCTTCCTGATTCACATGAAAAGAATGAAGCATGCATCAAAAGCCTTTGTTCTTACATAAATGCCCATTAAAAGAGTTCCATGGTATCATGAGGCAAAAGAGATATTAAGGTGGATGAAGCATTTTGGCCCAGAGTATGTTTTATGACACATATATACACATTACACTTGTGTAGCATATGACAGGTAAGGGACTGGCTCAGTAAGGTAAAAATGTCCATGTTTATAAATACATGTCATTATTGCTAACATGCTACACATTATCATCCAACTTTTAAAGCTGCTTTGTTGGCATTAGCCTTGTAATTCGCAGCTCACATTCATGGGGACAATATGCTATTCGGTATGAAAAGAAGTAAAGCAGCATAAATAGAGTGATGAAAACAAAAGGCTTATGCAGCATCCCTCTCAAGCTTTGCTGTGTTTTTTAATTAAAAAGCGTTCAAAGAAAACAAGTCCAGTTCACCACAAATTAGAAAGTCTTACCACAAGGTTGGAAACCAAGCTACAGGGAGCAGAAAGGGGGAAAAACACGGCATGCATTATAATCTAGTCCTTTTAGTCACACCATTGGAATACAAGAGTCCAATTTAAAGGCTAGACTAACAGTAGAAGGCAAAAAGCCAAGAGTAGACTTAATTTGATATTTAAATTAAGATTACAGTTTTAATCAGTAACAGCAAACTCACCCGGTCCTTTAATATATTCACAATATCTACTGCAATTGAATACTTAATTATGACTAGTATAGGTTTGTTTATTCACTTTAAAAAGATATTAAATACCTGCATCATGAAATTACATTCTTAAGACATTGTGTAAGAAAATAGCTCATGTGTGAAATGTTTCTGAAATGTATTTCTGCTCCCTTCTACCCCTACTACGTCCCCCAGACACACGCACCCCCCCACCCCCATCAAAGCATTCACTCACAGGGAAAAACAAACACCCCTTAAAAAAGGATGGAAATATTGAAGGCGACCAGCTTGGCTAGTTACAGCACAGTGCTTAACAAGGTTCAAGACAGAACCAGATCAGAGTTGGCCAAAAGATGCCCATAACACATGCCAGACCAGCAATTCCTCCCAACTCATTCTATCAAACTCAGTCCACTTTTGGTTCATTGCAACGACTAAAATATTTCATATTTACATATAAATACAAGACTCCATCCTTACTTTAGTTTGTTTTTGCAAAGCATTTTTACTTTTCCATTTGTTTTGTTCTGCAGCAACTACAAGAGGTAGGCATAAAGCATTTAAGAGCTTCTTTCCCGAGATCCTGTTACTAGCTCAATTTAGCAGGATAAAACAGAGATCAGCTGTACCTCTGATTTTACTAGGTACAGCCTTGCACAATCCAGCTGGAAAACAACTATGTCAACCCTGGACTGCCTGGGCTAGCACACCATGGAGTAAGAAGCTGTTCAATATCCAGGAGGATACTTATTTTTTTTAAATAGTTTACTGCAGAGCATTCCTATAGAAAGTAGATGTCAGGACTAATTCTCTCCGTTTCTATTTATACACAGGAGCAAGGTATCATTTGGCCAAGACTACAGATGTATTTTCACAGATGCAAGTGCCATGCAAAAATAAATTAAAGAACAGATACCAAAACATACAAGTAGTAAAACTACTGAAGGTAGATTTTCTTAGAAGTATTTATATAAACAATTTATAATACTTTTCTTTCCCCCCCTTCTCTTTTTGACATTCACGGTAACAAAGCTGTGGCTATACATCAAGAATTTCTTCTGCAGTGCCTCCACAACGTAATCTGTAGCGTCCTGTCCTCCAGCTAATAGTGGGGTCCCACAAAGCAGATAGGAAAATATAAATCGTCATTGATTCTCTGATGAACCAAGCGACTGCATAATCAAGTTTTGAAAAACACAGAGCACCACCCTAGGAATATAAAAAACAAGTATTTAAACACACTTAATTATTTAAAAGAAATTTTCAAGTAATTTAAAACATTTGTGTTCAATAAATCTATTCTCCAGCTTATGCTGTTGATAAGTAAATCTGTATAATATTTTTTCTACATACCAAGAACATTTTCCTGTCCAAGATATAATTACCCATACTAAACACAAGAAGCTTGGCAGAATGACCCAGAAGGTTTGAAGAGAGACTTGCATGCAGAGTAAAAGGCAAGGAAAAGTGTGACAATTTCAGTTTTTTCTTTTGAAGCTTTGTAAAACTTGGTTCAAGCAGACACTGGGTTTTTGCCACAGACCCTAGAACAACAGCGTGTAGACAGAACACTCCTGCACATTCCTAGAGGAGTGAAAGTCACATAAATAAGCCTTTGGCCTATTGCACTGGAAAAGGGGGACTAAGAAAACAGCTTATAGCCTCTCTATGTTTTCTGCTCCTTTGAGAACTTCCAGCTACTTGCACAGCTGAAAATAGAAGAGCCTTCAGAAGAGGAAGAGCAGGCACAAAGCTCCTTTACACACTGCACATGGTGAGCAGAGTAATCATAAAAGTGACTGTTAAACTGACCTTCTCAAGTCCTACAGAATCAACACAAGGCCTAACTTTTTTTATTTCCAGCATTTTAAGACTGCCAAAAGACTATTTTGCAGTATGAGAACTATCTGATAATTTTGAATACACAAGTAATTACAGGTCAGATTTGGATGGAATATGGTCACAGCAGAAAGCAGTCTAAATACTTCCTACAGCATTAGAAGAACAAACGCTGTTCTGATTTGTGACGTCTTCCTATATTAGAAGTTTTCTGACACCTGACTTCTAGTGATGGGAAGATTTTACTTTAGATGTAGGCTAGTCCATTATTACCAAAATAGAGTGAAAAATGTACTTAAGAGTACATACACACCTCAATAAATACAAGACAAAGTGACACCTAAGATAAAAGAAAACCAAAATCTCACAAAGCTGCTGTTCTTGTACTGTTAAAACAAAGCTTAAAATTTCTGGATATGCCTAGGCAGAACAGACTGGAAACATGAAGATTGAGGGGACAGATACACAAACTTCCAGAGCCTAAGCAGAGGCAGGTGGATACAGAAAACAAAATTACAACCAAGCACACTTAATCCTTTTTGTGCCACTACAACTGAAGCTGGAAGACTGAGAAGTAACAGCATTTGACCTGTTATTTCTTTGAGGTCAAGAGAATTATTTTGTTGTTATAATTAGGCTTAGCTTTTTGATGAAGTAGATGGCACTATTAATTTTAATAAGCTCCAGAGAAAATGAAGCTACGTACCTGAACACCTTTTAGTTGAATGTAGTCAAATATAAACCACGCCAAACAGTGACACATGAAAAATACCATTATATCCCATCTAAACACGTAATGAGCTGCCCATCCAATAACTAGACTGGCAACAAAGCACTCTGAGATGGGCTCACAAATTATTGTGGCAGGCAGCATATTAATTCGCAGTTTGGCCCACCTAGAAAAGACAAACAAATCAGTTCTGACTATGCATTATTCCTTATGTCCGCTTTCCTCACCTCACCAAATGATGAACCACCATGGTCTTTTCTGACAATGTTAATCTCATTCAATTTACACCTCCAAATGAAAGACTCCAAAAATTCTCCCTTTCAAAGATCCTGCACACAGCATTTAAAAGGTACTATGGAGGGGTTTTTTAGGGGTTTTTTTTTGTGTGGTTTTTTTTGTTTTGTTTTGTTTTTTGTGTTTGTTTTTTTTTAACACTTATATCAGCCATACTTGTGTGGAAAGCCAGTGCCTCTCTCCCAACACTAACAAGTAGTGTGCATCAAGCTGTGCACTAGAACTTCAGCATTCTGGACATCAGATCAAATTAGCTTGGAAAATGTATTCCCTGTCATTATCAGGTTATCCACATCAGAAGGAGGTGACACAGGTGGGCAGGAGACGAAAGAAAGATTAAAATTTTACCTGATCATTCTGGACTGAAACTGAGAAATAGAATATGAACCAGAATTTTGCATTGCAACTTGTGTGGCCATCGCAAATTTCCAGCCCCTGAAAGATTAATTTACTATTATAAAAAAACATGCAAATAAGAGATGCAAAAAACAATTAGAACAAACACCCAAGAATTTTATTAAACTTGATAAGTTTCTTTAGCATATGTGCCATATTATTACAATAGGTATAGACAAAAAAATTCAGTGTATTTTATCAAGTCTCTTCATTGGAAAAGAGCAAATATCACTTGATTAATACTTAAACCACGTTCTCAGAAAGTTTTTTTCTAAAGGAATTAACAATGATATGGCTTAATTATTTCTAAAAGATTATATTGATAGGACAAAGCACATGTCATAAGCATGTTTGCTGCATACACGTGAAGCTGACCTGAACACCTATACCTACAGTATGTACTATGGGCTTAAAAAAAAAGATTTAAACTGCACTTAAAACAATAAGCATACTTCAGTCATCTTACCGGTCAGCGATAGCTTTGGCCATAAAGTAATCTTCAGCAATGTACTGTGCAAAAGCTATCAGGCCTCCAGCTTGGTCCAAGACATCCTTCCTCATCAAGCATGACATTCCTGTTACACACTTAAAGCCGGTTAAGTTGGCTGAAATATATGACCTTGGATGTGAAGTTCCAAAATAAACCTGCCAAAACAAGGTAAGACTTTCAAAACTCTGTATGTGTGTGTGTGAATACTACTCACTGACAATTTTTTCTCCAAAAATGTTTGGAGGTAAAAGAAGTGCCAGATGTTGCCCATCATGACAGTATATTTGGAAAGATCTTTACCACCAATCTAAGAAATCTAGTCTACCACCAAATCTGAGAAATCTAATAGTGATATTGGCTGTGTTTTTACAAATCTATAAGCAGGTTTAAAATCCACATACGAAACTACCATATTTAATTTGGTATTTAATTTCTAACTTACTGAGGTTTTTCTCAGGCAATACATTTATTAAAAATCTACTAAGTAACTTACTAATCACTAGGATTAATACATTATTTGGTGATAGTTGACAGACATGCTGTCTCCTTGCTCTTGTAAATACTAACTGCATTACTGCATACATGTTCTTAGAAACTCACTATATGGTTCTACAGAAGCAGGGGAATTTTATTTACTTAATGTACTTGCAAACAGAAATAGCAAAGAAAAAACTCAGATTGTGAGCAAATCTTTCTGCAAGATTTAACAACTTAAAACTAGGAATGTCTTATAAAGAGACAGTGGGAATGAGTGTAGCTCTTCTCACTACCATTTTTCATACAGATGGCCTTCACATTGGTCTTACTAATACAGTAACTCATTCAAGTAAAGGCATGCTTATCTTGCAGTATACTGGATCTGGAATCAAAAAGCTCTTCCAGGAATGTAGAAGCAAGAGTTGTAATTCTTGCTACTTTAGCATGTAGCAGTACCAAGAGCTTTGTGCTACAGCTCCTTGCTCTTCTCTCGTAAGAGGAAATTCAGACTTTGTGAGACACACGCGAAAAAAAAAAAAAAAAAAAAAATCACACAAGCTGCCCTCTCTCCATGCAATGAAGGAGCACTGAATTTCATTGCACTTCCACCTCTCACATTTCTGCCCTTGACACACATTAGTTAGCCTTGGGGCTAAAATGCCTTATACATGCCAGCTTAGAATAAAAGATAGTTGATTAAATTACATGCCTTGAGACACAAGGGACAAACAAGAAAGCTCAACCTCTTCATTCTACAAAAGACAACTTACTGAGAAAGAAGAGAGGGGAGAATAGGACAGAATGAGTGATATGAAGATGGTGGATAGGAATCAACTGTTCACTTTCTCTTCCAAAACAAGTATTAGGAGACAAAATAGCACTATAGAAGAACAAAGGCCAGAGTGAACAAGGTGGTGGTTCCTGTAACAGATAGTAGATCTACGGAACTTCCTGGTAAAGACAGTTACAGATGTTCAAAACCTAAGGGGACTCAAAGAAAGAATGGAAAAGTTCATGTAAGAAATCTGTTCTTACTAAAATGCTAACATATTCAGGATTAGTAAATATGCAAGTCTACTTCCTGCTCAGGAAGCCTCTCAGCTGAAAATTGCAGAAAGTAGTCAAGACACTATTACAGGATATAAGCCTTGCTTGTGTTCTACTCTCCTCAAAGGCTCTTCTTATAACCCCTGCTGGAAATAAGATACTGTGTGAGCTGGACTTTGCTCTAACTTGTCATGGCCATTTCTGTGTTCCTTTTCAGACATCAAAATAGAATTAATGGCCCTTTCTGAATAAGCACTAGAAAGAGTTTTTAGTTTTTAATAAATCTTTAAATAAAATTTATCATTTTCATCCTGTAATCTTTATTGTTTGTATTGTAAACTTAAATACTGAATCAATGTTCAGAGCACCACAGTAGAATTTTGTAGCATTTGAAAGTTATCCCAGGTAGTTCTGAGTGTGACTGCAGCTGAAAATAAACATTTCTTCACTCAAAAGGTGTAAGAGGCACTATACAACTTTCAGTCAGCAAGGCCTTGGGAGAAAAAAAAAAACAAAACCCAAACACACACCAAAGAAAACACCCCAGAAAATACCGCAACATTGCACTCACCTGTTCAAGGGTAGCAGCAAAACCCTGTCTGTCTGCAACATAGGGAAGCCCATGGACCAAGCCTACTTTTTCAGTCATTTGATTCGCCATATCTGTCAGTGTGTCTGGCGTTACTAAGTGACAGACGAAACAAAGACAGTTCATTGAGCAATTCTGTCATTAGCAGACTACTGTATGGCGACACTACTTATCATTCTATTACCAGTATCAAGAACGCATATACTCTGATGTGCATTATTTTGGAGGGACAAAGTTTCACAAAAATAATAATAGTGATTAACATCATTGTTATGATCAACAACAAATACAATGGAAACAGTTAGAACAGTATTTTCTTAAATGGGACTAGGATTTCCACCTTAGAGATTAAACATTTTTATATCATGCAAATATTGCTTCCAGATTTTTAACTTTCATTTCTACTTGTATTCTCAGACAAAATAATCTCCAACAACTGTTCACCTACAGGGAATAAGAGCAATGTAACAGTCAGCACATCAGAATACAAACCTACCTCTGATTCCACTGTCACAAATCCATATGAGGTCATATTTGGCAACTTCATAGCCAGGCATTAAGTTGTTAATCTTGGGGTTGATGCCAACCTTCTTGCCACCTAAAAAATACAAACATCATACAAAAGAAATATATGGGGCATTTTTAGAACTCAGATTCAAGATCCAAAATATTTAGATACACTTACTAAAGAACAGTAAAAGTTTGCCCATCAATTTTTAAAGTACACTTCTACGAAAAGGATTTAAATGTTACATATTCCTTCACTTCTATATTTTAGATTTACTACAATGATGCAGTGAATTAAAATGCAAAAAAAATATCAAATGTTTTCTTAAAATGGCAGAGTAACAAAGTTAATGTAATTAAAAGGGCAGCAGAACTACAAATTTCAGTACTATGTTGTCAGGTAAATATTCTCTTCCTCTTATTTCTTAACACTGCTGATTGTGACCATTATACTCTACAGTAATTTTAGCAGAAAAATGAAAAGGGAGCAAAATAAAGTAAGACGCACTCTTGCATGTCCAACTGACAGACACAGAATGATCATAGAATGCTCTTGGTTGGAAGGGACCTTTAGAGGCCATCCAGCCCAACCCCCCTGCAGTGGACAGGGACAACTTCAACTAGACCAGGTTGGTCAGAGCTCCATCCAATCTGACACTGAATGTTTCCAGGTATGGGGCATCGACCACCTCTCTGGGCAACCTCTTCCAGTGTTTCACCACCCTCACTGTAAAGATTTTCTTCCTTATATTCAGTCTAAATCTACCCTCCCTCAGTTTAAAACCATTTCCCCTTGTCCTGTCGCAACAGCCCCTGCTAAAACAATTGTCCTTGTCTTTCTCTTAAGGTCCCCTTCAGGTACTAGTAGGCCACAGTAAGGTCTACCCACAGCCTTCTCTTCTCCAGGCTGAACAGTCCCAACTCTCTCAGCCTTCACTCATAGCAGAGGTGCTCCAGCCCTTGGATCATTGCTGTGGCCTCCTCTGGATCTGCTCCAACAAGTCCAGATCTGCCCTGTGCTGAGGGCTCCAGAGCTGGACACATTACTCCAGGTGGGGTCTCTCCAGAGAGGCAGAATCACCTCCCTCTCCCTGCTGGCCACAGTGCTTGGGATGCAGCCCAGGATGTGGTTGGCCTTCTGGGCTGTGAGCGCACATTGGTGTGTCATGCTGAGCTTCTGGTCAACCAGCACTCCCAGGTCCTTCTCAGCAGGGCTACTCTCAGTCCCCTCATCCCCCAGCCTGTATTGATAGTGGGGGCTGCCCCAATCCAGGTGCACAACCTTGCACTTGGCCTTGTTAAACCTCACCAGACTCGCACAGGCCCGCTTCTCCAGCCTGTCCAGGTCCCTCTGAATGGCATCCTGTCCTTCTGGTGTATCAATTGCACCCACTCAGCTTGATGTGATCCACAAACTTGCTGAGGGTGCACTTGATCCTGCTATGTCATTGATGAAAATATTAAACAGCACTGGTCCCAGTACAGCCTCCTGAGGGACACCACTTGTCACCAATCTCCATTTGGACACCGAGCCATTGACTACTACCCTCTGGATGTGACCATTCAACCAATTCCTTACCCAATGAACAAATCCAAAATCAAATTCCTATCTCCCCAATTTAGAGAGAAGGATGTTGTGCGGAACCATGTTGAAGGCTTTACAGAAGTCCACATCACATCTGTTGCTTTTCCCTTGACTAGTTTGTTTCATGTTAGAGAAAAAACAATTACATTCTACTATCTAGTTCTTGTATCCCTTCCCTCCTCTAATTCAAATGTAAATTGAAGGAAGAGCCCTACAGCCTAAACTGATGAAAAAGCACTGCTGCAGGACCTCAAGCTCAAATACAAATGCAGCTTCATGTCACTTCCTGCACATGTAGTTCAGTGCAAAGACTGGACTTTATCTGCTGTTTCAGATTTAGAAGGAAAAAGTTGCAGGGGTTGCATAAATCATTCTTCCTGGAGTTTTTTTGGACTTATGTCACAGATTGTGACTACAAACTTACTTCTTTACCCCAACCTGTTAATTAAGCCATAGAACCAAAGTGGCTGAACAAGATAACTACAATTTTAGAATACTGTATACGTAGCTGGATGACCTAAAAACATTTTAGAAGAGTCTCACCTTTGAGTTACACTGCTTACCTATGAACAGTCTAGCATCAACATTGGGGTATTTGCCAAGGAGCTTTTTGCACACGTCAATAGCTGGATCACCATGATCTTGTACACAGAGTAGTACTTCATACTAGTAAAAACAAAAACATATACACACACTTAACATCAGTATGGTCTAGGGAATAAAGTTTAATGGTGTACCAAACTGAAATAAAGAGCATTGTTATAGCATTAAAAATAAAAACAAAGAAGTTGTTTTACAGCTGAAGACGACTTTTTTCTAATGCACAATCAAGTACTTGTGAAAGAAGAACCAAGCCTGTATTCCAATAAACTTCTGCACTGAGGAACATTAATTTTTTTGTTATCGGAAGGGTTTCTATTAGGCATGAAGCAAGACATCCTGGCATACAAGGTAAAATTTTTATTTCCACTTCCATTTGTGTTCACATATGAATCTTAAATCCAAACTTATATTCAATAAAATTACAGCACACAAAATATCAAAGGAATGATGTCATGATACACTCAACTGCATACTTATGAACTACAACTTTTCCTTTACTTTGTAGACACATATGCAGAATAGAGTTGGAAGACAACCCATAGAGACCAGTAGACATACACTTCCTTGTATAATGAAGCCAAGCTCAGGAACACATACGCATATGTAATGTATCTGTATTTTCCTCCTTAATAGAATAACAGTTAAAAAAATCAACAAGACATAAGAGAAAACTGTGGCTATTTCAGCAGTCAAGGTACATGCTTGTTACATGAGGTACAGACAGTAGGTGAGGAAATAGCATTAAGAATCACCCAACATTTTGAGACAGCTTTGCAAGCCTCAATGGAGGTTTTTCTGTTTCCACATTAACAGCAAATTCCTTGAATGCTCCTTACTTGCCATAATCTTCCACTCTCCCCATTCAAATTACTGAACTATTACAACAATGTATTAGAGCTGAAACCCAAAGAATAGAATTCAGAAAATGCAAATTTGACTAAGATACCTAGAAGCCATTTTTACAGTCCAAGATTTAAAAATTCATTCTCATTAAAAATAATTTTCTTGCACCACATTTGATATAGCAGTTGTAAATAAGAGTCCCTACTAGTGATCAAAACAGTTCTTCTTCTCCCTTATACTATTATGTCACCTCAATGAGCTTCATTTTCAGTAAACTACTATAGCAAAAATTAATCTGAACTTCAAAAGCTGCCTGTGGGCTCAGTGATGAGAGTCTCTGATATTCTTGTTCAGTAAGAAGTATTTCATACAAAAGAAGACGTGAAGTTAAATAAATACATTCTTTCAATAAAGAAATGGTATTGCTAAATATAAAAAACCAACCACTAAGTGCGCTCAGAATATTGTAGAAACTTAAAATCCTCAACCACTAAGCGGGAGTTGGTAGTACTTGGTCTAGCAGTACAAGCTATTAGACAAACACATCTCTACTTCTCGAATGCAAACTCAAAGCCGATTTGCCTAAAGAGCAAGCAGTATTTGATTCCTATCATTTTATCGGCATGGAAAATGGTATTTAAAGGCTAAAAGATCTGTCTCATTAAGGAGACAGATCCTTCCACCACAACAGAACAATCCTGACAGCATGAACACCATAGAAATTACCAGCTGAAGAAATCAGTTCTTCACTGTTCAGCCAATAAATGTGTAAAAACAACTATTTTTGCTAGTAATTAAATAACTAATCTTCAATCCACAGTAGCAATGATACTTCTATATCCATATTCTCCACGAAATTCAACCAGAAATAAAAAACTTTGACACTCCATTATTTGAAGACAGGAAATTTCACAGTAAATGGCCTTTGTATGCAGTAACAAAGCAAAGGACTACAAAATGCATGACTAAAGCAGAAGAAATACAAAGATGCCTATCTACATAGGAAAAAGATGGTCAAAGAAAGCATACCCCCGCTCATGAGCAAGACCGACGAACTGGCAACAGCAGATGAGGAGAAAGCTGAGGTACTCAACAACTTTTTTGCCTCAGTCTTCACTGGCAACCTCTCTCCTCGCCCCTCCCGAGTCGATGAATGGCATGAAGGAGACCAGGAAGGTAAATTCCCTCCAGCTCTAAGTGAAGACCAGGTTCGGGACCTCCTGCAGAACCTAAATGTACAGAAGTCCATGGGACCTGATGAGATGCATCCCAGAGTCCTGAGGGAACTGGCTGACGTAGTTGCCAAGTCGCTCTCCATGATATTTGAAAAGTCATGGCAGTCAGGAGAAGTTCCCAGTGACTGGAAAAAGGGAAACGTTGTGCCCCTTTTCAAAAAGGGTAGAAAGGAAGACCCTGGGAACTACCGACCTGTCAGCCTCACCTCTGTGCCTGGGAAGATCATGGAACAGATCCTCCTAGAAGATATGCTAAGGCACATGGAGGCCAGGGAGGTGATTCGAGGCAGCCAGCATGGCTTCACCAAGGGCAAGTCCTGCCTCACCAACCTAGTGGCTTTCTATGATGGTGTAACAACAAGGGTGGACAAGGGAAAACCCATGGATGCCATCTACCTGGATTTTTGTAAAGCCTTTGACACAGTCCCCCACAACATCCTTCTCTCTAAATTGGAGAGCCATGGATTTGATGGGTGGGCCGTTCGGTGGATAAGGAATTGGTTGGATGGTCGCAGCCAAAGGGTAGTGGTCAATGGCTCAATGTCCAGATGGAGACCAGTGACGAGTGGAGTCCCTCAGGGGTCCATACTGGGACCGGTGCTGTTCAATATATTTATCAATGACATGGACAGCGACATCAAGTGTACCCTCAGCAAGTTTGCAGGTGACACCAAGCTGAGTGGTATGGTCGAGACACCAGAGGGACGGGATGCCATCCAGAGGGACCTGGACAAGCTGGAGAGGGGGGCCTGTGTGAACCTCATGAGGTTCAACAAGGCCAAGTGCAAGGTCCTACACCTGGGTCGGGGTAATCCCCGCTATCAATACAGGCTGGGGATGAAAGGATCGAGAGCAGCCCTGCTGAGAGGGACTTGGGGGTACTGATAGACGAAAGGCTGGACATGAGCCGGCAATGTGTGCTGGCAGCCCAGAGGGCCAACCGTGTCCTGGGCTGCATCAAGAGAAGCATGGCCAGCAGGTCGAGAGAGGTGATTCTGCCCCTCTACTCTGCTCTGGTGAGACCTCACCTGGAGTACTGTGTTCAGCTCTGGAGCCCTCAGCACAAGAAGGACATGGAACTGTTGGAGCGGGTCCAAAGCAGGGCTATAAAAATGATGCGAGGGCTGGAGCACCTCTCCTATGAGGACAGGCTGAGAGAGTTGGGCTTGTTCAGCCTGGAGAAGAGAAGGCTGCGGGGAGACCTGGTTGCAGCCTTTCAGTACTTAAAGGGAGCCTTTAGGAAAGATGGGGACAATCTTTTTAGTAGAGACAGCAGTGACAGGACGAGGGGTAATGGTTTTAAACTAAAACAGGGTAGGTTTAGGCTGGATATAAGGAAGAAATTCTTTACAATGAGGGTTGTGAAACACTGGAACGGGTTGCCCAGAGAGGCAGTGGAGGCCCCATCCCTGGAAACATTCAAGACCAGGTTGGACAGGGCTCTGAGCAACCTGATCTAGTTAGTGGTGTCCCTGCTCGCTGCGGGGGGGTTGGACTAGATGACCTCTAGGGGTCCCTTCCAACCCAAAACTTTCTATGATTCTATGATTCTACATAAACATTACAATCAAGTTCATTTGGACACAATATGAATAGAAAGATTTCTGCCAAAGTTACAATATGCACTGTAGGTAAGGTTGTTAACTGATAAAAATACATTTAAGTCCTGCTGTTTAGAAGCTGCATGATGACTTCCATGCAAGACAAGATTATTTCACATATGGGGTATCACAGAAGAGTATTAGAAAATCGGTACCACTGCAGGCTGAACTCAGCTTCACTGGAACAAGTTTAAGATTATTCTTTTCTAATAATTTTTTTTCCCTAGACAGCTGAACTTTGAATGCCAGGCAATACTGTTGTGGTCAAAAATGTCAATCTCTCGAATTATTTTTGTAGTTACTATACAAAAGTGTTTTCAAACAGTTTTGAGATCTTGCTTGTATTGTGTAACCTGTGTCCCAGTAAAATGAAGCATTCGTACCTCCATTTTAACTCTCCTTAGGAAAAATATGATGTCATTTATTATCTGAAATTCAGATTTGTGTGGAGTGGCAATCTTTTAAGACTGCCAATCATATGTATAAGTTATCAAAAGTACGGGTCAAGACTATCTCATAAAGTAAGATCCAGCATAACTCTTTTTCTAAATTCTCAAACCAATTGTATTTGTAGTTAAACGTTTCAGCTGCACAATGTTTTGATGCTCGTTGTAGTCATAAAATAGCTTAAGATGCTATTGTAGTTTCTTTGCACTGTTTGCCATATTGGCATACACAGCATGCCTCTAGCATGCTTCAAACTTATCTTGGCCACACTTATTGCACTTTTGTTGAGTTGAAAGGATTCAAACATCCACGCCTGAAGCGTTTCAAAAGGCCCCAAGCTTCACTGCAGAAAAACTATCCAACTTCTAACAAGTTTCAGATTGTGAGTGGTTTTTTTGGTTTGTTTTACCCTGCCTACTTAGGAGTAAGTTTAAAGCTCTCGGTCAGAATACACAAAGGAAACTCGCTGTACAGCTTACACATACCTTTGACCTTCTACAACTGAAGCTTCAGTGTCAGAAGCAGTTTCGAAAAAAATTAAGAAAATAGTTTTTTATTAAAAGTTACAACTTTTAGAATTCATGAGGTATGCAGTAGAAAATGTAGTCCTTTTTCCATCCACAGAAGAATTCACGAAGTAATGAACAATGCAGTAAACATTTGCAGATTTCTCTTAAGTTATAAGCTCCTTAGAGCAAGGACAGCATCTGACACAGTTATCACTTATACTACTTATCACTTATCTCAAAGTCAACCAGTGCTCAAGAGCAAATGTAAGCTTTTATTAACTATTTTTTTCCCCAACACCAATAGGTGATTTGGGCTTGGAGACTATCCTACCGACCAACAACTGGTGAAGTACACCACCTTAACTCTTCATTAGGTGAGCCATCAGTAAGAACCACCAGAAAGTTTCAGGCTATCAGTTAAGAGAATCTTTTAGATTCTCTTTTATTCCCTTTTAGAGAATCTGTTACATGGAAGTAGTTAACTGGGGAAGGTGTCTGGCCTTTGAAATGATCTTTTAAAGACTGAAAGGTTTCATACTGCTATAAACACCACAATATTGGAATAATGATTAAACAAGTCTTAGCGAAGTGTAGAGAATGTTTCATCCCTAGGCCTTGGTCAAAGTAGTGAGTTTTGTTTGCAACAAGTAAAATGTGTAATTATGCACTTCCTGTGGAAGGAAGAACAATAATCAAGACATAATCAGGTTGTGTAGTTCTAGCCCAAGCTACCAATATGACTTTTGGAGGCGTGGGAGAAAAAAAAAAGACATTAAATAGTATACGTACTTTTGGATAATCCAGTTCAAAGAAGGTTTCCAAGTTGTTGATCAGGTTAGGATCCACACCTTTTAGCGGCTTTAGAAGTGAAACACCAGGAAGCTTGCTATATGGCTGTTTATCTGTAGCTTTCTTATTGAGGTGAAGGCGTCTGTAAGGAGAAATAACATATGCCACCGCATAAGACAAATAGGCTAAAGAACTCCATTCAGAATAAAGCCAGAACTAAGCTTGGAAGTTAAAATTGCTGCAAAAAAGTTAGTTTTGATTGTGGAGACAACAACTATTTTTATATCTGACAGCTGACGTGTTAGAGAGAATGCCTAAAAAAACCTTAGCATTGTATGTAGGTTAAATTCAACCTTACTCAACTTATTAGACATTTCAGATTAATGCATTTTGCACTACACATTTTGAACAACAGGAGTATCACTTTTTTCAGACTACACAGAAGACAAGATTTTTCTGCCTTCCTCCATAGCATTAAAACTCATAGTATTATAACAGGATAATCAGAAAAAACAACTTAATGTAAACAAGGCAAAAAAGGAGAAGTCAGGTGCTTTTGCCTGCATTAAGTTATGCCAAACTTATAGTAAAATGCAAGCACAGGGGAAACAGTTGATCCTACTGATCAGTTTGCTAACAAACACCTGTAAGAAAAGGATAAGGATGAATCAACTGTAGTATAAGAATCCTAGAAACCGGACATCAGGCTTTGTCAGAAGCAGAAACATAACAAGAACACGGTTCCCAACAATCACTAGTATTTCAGCAATGACTACACAAAGTAAATCAAGGATGATGTCAACTCACTACCATGAACGTTTAATCCTATACGCCTGGTGTGAACAAATGCAAAATTAAATTCTGAAAGCTTGATGGGCCAGCATATAATCAAATCTGTATCAATATATATATAATTTAAAATAACTGGAGAAAAGTAATTTGGTGAAACTTAGCATTTGCAGATTAGTGTACATACTGCATACTGTGGTTCTCCAACACACATAGCAGTCAGATTGAAAGAATATTTTATTGCAGCATGTACCTAATGGTATCAATTCTTAACTTAAAAAAAAAACTTTCACACTTTAAAATTCACAGGATGCTGCCTCAAAAAAAAACTCCAAAAATGGGAATACAGTTGCTTCATGGAGTGCTTCGTCCTGGTTAAATAGAAAAAAAAAAGTCCCTGGAAGTATGCTCCTGAAGAATGTGTCTGACCAAGTGAAATCACTGAACTATGAAGAAGCTCCATTAAGCAGAGATTCCAGTAGTTCTCCAGAATTTTTTTTCCTGAAATGGAAGTGACATCCTTATATGTGTTACCTCACGCATCCCCACCCCCCCAGAATGCTCATTTCAGGCAGGTTTGCAGCTGGACACCAAGGGCATAATGCTGTTGCAGAGGATAAACTATGGGCTTGCTAAAAAGACATAAGGACAAAGTAGATGGTGTCCTTGTACTGTTATTGAGTCCCAGCCTGGACACTGCAGAGGTAAACTGAAATAGTCTTGCTGAGCAACTAACAGCCAGGGGACAGTCAGAGCAAAGTAAGAAAAGCATGCATAGAAAAATATCCTCACCAGTTTTCACAAACGTAACAGCAAACAAGGGCTTGAGTGCCAATAAGCAGGGAGAGTCTCAAGAATGCAGCTTTGACCAGGAGGTACAAAAGGCAGATAATGCAAGGGAAAAACAAAAGCACTCCATTTAAAACAGACCATAGTAATGCACATAGCTTTGTACAGAGCCAAAAACCTTGATGAAGAGGAAAGACAAGGAAGTGGCAGAGAAAATGGAAAAAGGTAAGGAGGGAAAGGATGAAGACAGACTTGAGGCAGGACTGTGGTAAAGAAGCAGCACCAAGCGATAAAACTGCAGAATCTTGCAAAGCATTGTATTACAAACCATGCCGGGACATAGGATTACGCAGGTGATTGAATTGTAAGATAGGGAAACCTTGGAAAACATGCAAAAGAGGCACACAGCGTTTTCAGGATCTATTCAGCTATGAAACACCATACACTGAGACTTTTGACGGAATACGGTTCAGTATGGTAAACCTGCCTCTAACATGCTATCTCAAAAATAAGACTTCAGTTCATGTTCTATTCATAACGCTGCACAAAAGTGGCAGCCTGACATCCTGAAAGCACTGTGGTATTTTGATACTAAGGTAAAGCAATTTCCACACCAGTAATTGCAATGCTCTGCTAGACTCTATGGAGCAAGAGGCAAATTAACAGTAAACCAGATCATTTTACACTGAGGAAGGCTGTTTGTGAAGTGGTATATTCTGAAGAAGAATTTAAAAGTCACAAGTGAAAACCTACCACCAACAGAGAAACAGACCAACCATCATAAAAAACAAGTTACAATATTCAATTAAGGCTAGCATTTAACATGAAAGTAAAAATAACAGACTAAATTTAAACAATGCTAACACTGTTCATGCAGGTATTTTCTAAATTAAGTTGTGTGTTACAGAATATGCACCAAAGTCTCCAAAGCAGAGGTAAAATGGATGAAGCAGTAAGCTGGTGTTTCTGAGTACAAGCCTGTGCTTATGCTAGTTCAGTTCTCTCTAAAAGGTGCTGCGATCACAGTGGTCTTCATTACCATGCAGTGTGTATGACACATACAGTTCAAAACTACAAAGGAAAGCAATCCTTTCACAAAGTTTCTATCATGTATAGAACATTATATACATAATCTTGCATTACAACTAGCCAAAGCAGTCAAAAACACTAACTATACAGATGTACTTGCTTAATGCATTTTTTTCTACCTCTGCCTAATGCATTAAGCAGCAGAAAAACACTACACCAAGGAATGTATAACAACTTTGAGCTATCAAACAGATGCTGCCAGAGTACTATTTAAAGGCACTTTCAGATTCTGTGCGTGAAAGACCACTAGCCAGGTTATCTATAAGCACTTTTGCAAACTACATATATTAAATGGATCAGCCTGCAATCCCTAGGCAGTAAAACTGTGAAATTCTGTCTAACCAGCCCAGTGCCACTGTACGTAGGTGGGGAAAGAAAAAAGCAGCAGGACGCATAATGGTGTCAGGAGTCATAGTTCAACTATCCTGCATCACGTAAGAGGCATCTGCAAAATATTCTCAAACTTATTTCCTTAACATGATAATATTTAACCCCCAGAAGCAACTGTAATCTAGATATCTTCTTTCAGCAGAAGAAAAAAAAGGATTTCCAAAGACAAAATCCAAGCTACTGAGTTATCACTGCCCGGTATACTGCATGACGAATTCTTGCTAACCTGTATCAAATGTAGCAACAAAACTTTTGTTCTTTAAAGGCTAAGACTATACTTCCTCCCTCCCTCCATGGGGGCACTCTATCTTTCCTCCTTTCCCCTCTTTTTTTAAGATGTGCTGTGCTTCTCAGTTGTGGTGACACTTGTCTGATCCCACAGTGACCTAGCTGAAATACTTAAACCACCACATAAATATTACCCCATTTGTAATGTTCACATTTTGTTAGTTTAACTCAGCAAGTACACAGTTTGATAGGATGTGGCAAGATGATCAGGCAGCTTCGCTAGCAAAGATCCCCCAGTGCTCCTTCTCTGTGCTGCCATCAACACCAGCCAAACAAGACACCATGCTATTTCTCATGCCCATACAATCCTGTTTCAACTCACTCACTTGACAGAAAATTAAATCTGTGTTTTATCCTTCCACATCAGGTTGTCTTCTGCCAAATTAGAGTTAGGGCACCTTAAGGAAGGCTGCAAGAAGCTGCAGAGTGTGTTCAAGAAGGTGGCTGAGAATACGCTGCCAAGATCACAGCAGAAGAGGAGGAATAGGGTGCCCTTCCTCCTCAGGCTTCAGTGGGCTTCCAGAAGAGCTGAGCTGCCCATGGATGAGCAGCATAAGTCCACTTATCAGAGTCAGAGGAGCACCAGTGTCAGCACAAAGGAAGCATCAGGGGCCCAGCACCCTCCTCCAGAAACATACACTCAGATTAGGGCCAGTCCCCTGAAAACTATTCCACAACCAACTCTGCACCACAGTTTTCCTTTACAGCATTCACTCCCTGACAGCTTGCTCCTGCCCACATTTGCCCACCAGAAACAGCTAGCCAGAATTAATTACTAGTAGAAAACTCTGCTAGCATTCACAAGTGACTCTTGAAGTAATACTTAAGGCATGCCACCCTTCTAGCTCTCTTGGCTGAAAGGAAGACTTTGCCCCATAGAAATGTGCCGGTGCCAGTTCAGGACACCTTTGCTTGGCTGCTGGCTGGGGTCAACCCATCCCACCAGCCAACCGAACTGTTCTCAGGTGGGCTTTCTGCCCCATCCTCCACTCTTGCACTTGCACACATCTGATTCCACAGCCACACACACACACGGCAAGTCAATCCACGCAGCCACTGACTCAGATCCAACAACAGGGAGGAGCAGAACTGCACGGCTGGGGACAAATGCAAAGGACATAAGAGGAAACCCTAGTATGGCAGCAGTTGTAATTAAAAACAATTAACATGTCACTTGGCCTTGAGAAAATGCTCAGAGGTAGAGGGAAGAAGACAAGTCTGAAAGAAGGAAACGGTGGATAAGATTCAGGTGCCCACTTTGTAGTACAGACTTCTTGTGGCTGTCTGCCAGCAGAGAAACAGTCATAGGTTTGTGCCTGCCTGCAAAAAAACTGAAAACAAAAATGCAATCCTACTGTTTGCATACTAGAACTTTACACTGAAAAGCATGCTGCAACTGGTTAGTGCTTCATTACATGCCAGCTGAGGATAGAAGGCGGACCAAACATTTCATTCACTTTCAATGTGGTTTTCTCCTGTACTACACACACCCCACAGGAAAAAAAAAAAAGATCTTAGAATGTAATGCACTGAAATCACAAAGGGTAGTGGAGAGGAAGGGGAATGATTTTTAAAAAAGCAACCTTAAAACAAGCTCCAAAATAGCAAGAGTCAAAGCTTTTCCACCAAAAAATGAAAGTCAAATTAAAAGTCTTGAGACAGAACTGAGTGAGAAAGCACATAGACTGTGATCATTGTAATTTTTCAGATGGTAAATATTCTCCAAATCAATTTGCTCTTCCAGTTTTGGGAAGCAGTGGTTCAGCCAGTGACTAGTAATAAAGACAAACAAAATCATACAATGCAAAACATCAGAAATCCATCTAGTGCTATTTGACATTTTGAATTTGAAGTCTTCACACACAGCTGAAATTCTTTAAGAAGCATCTTCCAAATGCTATCACAAAAGTCACGTTCAGTAGATGCAATCTACAACTTCATACAGTCTATTTTTAAAGGGGTGGGGAGAGGGGGAACTTTAAACTTCTTTCAAACATGTTTTGGAGTTTTAAGTAGAAAAATCCCTTCTATTTCAGGAAGAAGAAAGAGCAAACAGTACAGATCTCAACTTAAAAACAGCAAACACTCCCTTTTCTTTAAATCTAGAAATTCCTCTCCTACTCCTCTCCCTGCCCCCACACCTGCAGGACAAAAGAAATAAACAGAATCCCATACAAGAGACTGTAGTTAAACCTGAAGTAGTGGCAATCCTTTTACTGTCCGAATCCTAGACAATTTCCAATTCAGCAAGCTGAAATGAAACTTGCTTAACAAAAACACAGCAAGTTGCCTACAATACAGCCATTACCGGACCATACTAAGCATTAAAATGAACACACACTTTTCCCTTGTAGTCTATCTGCAGGCTGCCATCAAAACGGCAATTCATTCCGTTTCTCTTTCCCACATCCTCAGCCTACCGGTGGCTACAAAACAGTCAGTGCCACAAGGTGAATTGGATCAGCCTGCTAATCAAACAGAGAACTATCCCACAGAAAAAGCTAGCTTGCTGATCCGAGTCACCATGTAGCCACATGCTCACTAAAGGCAGATTAGAACGGCAGAAATGTTTAGAAAGGTGTAGGGGCTGGACGGGTTTTGGATTATCCCTTTGAGCATCAAATCAAGAGCCACTGAGGCACAGAAATAGAAATGCTTTTTTGCTACAGACTCCTCGCAACAAACATTATGCAACTTCAGAGAACTGTATCCAGCATGATTTATGTTTTATTTATGAAAGCATCTCCAGGGGATAGCAGTAACTCGGCCAGATCAACCACCCACAGCAGAGCTTTTAGTACAGGATCAACCCCTCAATGCTAAGTACAGGATCTTTTACAAAACAAAGCTTTAGAATATTTGTACCGTGAGACTATTCAATTGGGTTTTCTAAATTTCATTTTGAAAATCTGTATGATTACAATAGCTCATCCCTATTCATTTCATAAGGCATAAGTTTAAATTATACCATTTGCTAAACATTGGATAATGTGCTTCCTACAGACCCCAAGTTACTCCCTTTGTGCCAAATATCCCTGCCACCCATCAACACTTTCTAGTTTCTTCTCCCTCAAAGCTTCCAAAACAGTTAACTGCCAGTAACAGAATTGTGTTAATAACTAAACACAAACTATATTAACGAATCATAAAGCAAGTACCAGGCCAATATTTTCTCTTAATTTTCAGCAGATAACAGGGCATTTTAAATTCAATTAACTCAGCTGTGTTTCCAGAGTACAAAACAGCATACCACTGAAGCAGAAACCTTACTTGAACACCAATCCACACAAGTTTGAACACACAGTGCCAGGCCCTATTACCACCAGTTGGGGGAATAAAAAGAAAAATCTGTAAATCTTGTCTGCACTACACAATTGTCAGCACGACAGTGTCACTGCCCTCACACTGCAAATGCCTTGGAGAGCTTGAGTAAGTCTCCTATAAGGAACATCAGGAACTGAATAAAGCAATTATAAAAAACCTCCAAAAGACAATGTTAAGTTTCACTTCTACACTCAACACCATATTTGACAGCATTTCAGAAGAGCAATTTAAAAAACATTTACCCCTCTCACCACTACACAATCTACATAGAACAATCTGCTTGGAAATGCTGTTACGAAACATATGTGTCACCTCTCAAAGATGTTTAAAAAAGGAAGTGTGGAATATCTTAATTTTGAAACATCTCATTAGTATTTCAAAAGATTAACAGGTACCACCCTTGACTCTCTATTTCAGCCACCCACTGTACCACCTCATACTCTGCAGTCAGCTCAGCAGGCAGGGGAAAAATCAGCAAATAAACCCCACAGACCCCAGCAGCCTGAAAATCCTGTCTACTCCCCCCTCTCCCCTAGCCCATTATATGAGATCTGCAAGATGAAGACAGGAAAAATTTCTCACTTCCTTGTTGCTGCTCCTGTTATTATTAACATTCAACAATTCTAAATATATGTTCTCATGAAGCAGATGAGTCTGCAAGTTTTCTATGTCTTTTTAACCCAGAATCTTACTTCAGCAATGCTTGTAAGAAAAAAATGTATGTTGATTTAAGCTGAAAAACTATTTCAGTAGAAACTGTTTGGGATATCTTCTCAATAACAGCCAAGTACATTGACCAAAATCTGATTTTCAGCAGCTTGATTATTTTATATCTAACAAGGCGTGCGTATGACAAGTATTTTTTCCTGCTTCATAACGAAGTGCCATCCATTATCAAACCAAAGCAGCAGTCACCTTGGAAGTCACTACCACAGACATATTGAACCAAAACCTCAAGACAAGCACTTAATAAAACTAGGACACTTGCAAACAATGTAGAAATGAATGTTTAACTTCAAAACCCAACCCAAAACAGTCTTCGGTTTACAAAGAGGTGTTTCTGCAGAAAGCAACAATAAAATGGTCTAAAACAGAGTAAACAAACTACCAGCACAGACTGGCAACAAAGATACATTATTACTTATCCCATTGGTTTAATGAAAGAATTTAATGAAACAATTGGTATACTAGACCTATCAAGTGTTCAAAAATAGCCTTACGAAACAGAACAATTCCAAAGAAAAAAGTTACAAGTAGCACTGCCAAGATAGTCCTGATCTTAAACTTAGTACAATGCTTCACTTTGGCTTTCTATCTTTGTCTACATTCGTAAACATGTTTTTACCTTACTTGTCGAAAGGACAGTGTAAGACTGCCTTTATGCATGCTACAACTTCAATAATTTGATTCAAGTCATGACTTCACTCAGGCCAATGATGAGAAGGTATAGTCTAGCCTAGGTCGTGATCAACTATTATTAAAAGCAACATATTTAAGCAAGTGCAAGACTATTCACCTTGCAATTAGCAAAATGAAAAGCTTTTTTTGATCTATAGCAAAACATTTATTACAATAACATAATTAATCATTTCTTTTAAAACAGTCTTCAGTAAAATGCAAAACCAATATTAAATGTGTTAAAACCACTGAACCTCATTTCAGTTAAAATGTAAAAATCCCAGCGAACTCTGACACTGCTACTTGACATTCTGCAATTCCCAGGGAGTGATGGACACAAATACTGAAGGGTGTTCTACTAAACCAGTAAAACGAAATATATACTTAGAATGCCAAAGAACAGTTCTGACAGAAATTTCACAAATTAATTTTTAAAGTCACTTATCTACTTATCTACCAGTCTACTTGACCATGTTACTGAAAAGCTGTGCCTTTACTGAAACACAGTTCATGTAAAGCCTCAGCTTCTTTAGACTTCTTTGAAATCTTCACATCCTGACAAAAGCCAACAAAAAGATTATACTCTTCCTCATCCCACTGTTCAGCTTCTTCCACTCCAGCTGACATACAAGGCTGAATGCTTTTTTGGCCTCCAAGAGCTCCACATGCTCCAGTAACTCAACTCATTTCATTTTCACCTTACATAATCTAAACCCTGCAATCTTCTATCTTCCCCTTCCTCACAAACCGCTGAAACAGATGTGATTTGTTTATAAAGCCCACTTGTCACACCTATTACACCATCTTCCCTCCTACCAACATAAGCATATTATCCAGTCTGTCACAATTCCTCTCCTTTAAATCTACCCTAGACAGTCATTACTAGGCTTTGGTTCCTTGCATTCTGTTAAATCATTCACGTTCAGAGCTGCTAATACCATACTGTCACCCAAAGTTTATAGTCTATGTCTTATCCTCCTGACTCACACTGTTAAAAAATTTGCCTTCCCTAACTGCCTCCAACATTAAGGGTCTTCTCCCACATTGTTATTACTCTCAGAATTCTGCTTCTGCACTGTTTTGTTTTTCCTAATTATTAATCTTGTAAAACAAAAACCTCATTCAACCACAACCTTAGTATAAATAACTCAGAAAATAATTCCTGCTTTCTCCAGATCTGTCTTCCCCTAAGGGTTACCTGAATTTAAGTCTAGTGACTACACAGTGTCAGTTAAATGTTACCTTGTTCATTATAAGCAACATAAGACAACTTACTTCCTCCACACAACTTCCTTCTCAGTCTATCACTCTGGCATAGTCCAGGCAGCAGCCTGGGTGTCATCTTTCACAAAATCACAGAACAGAGGTTGGAAGGCACCTCTGGAGATCAGCAACTCCAACCCTCTCGCTCAAAGTGGATTAACTTGAGCAGGTTGCTCAGGAACATCCAGTCAGCCTGTGCTGTCTCCAAGGATGGAGCCTCCACCACCTCTCTGGAAAGCCTGTTCCAGTGTTCAACCATGAAAGTCGTCTTTTGCTTAAAACGAGAGTCTTTCACATGATTTGTGCTTGCCTCTGCTCCTGTCACAGGGCACCACTGATAAGAGTCTTGTCCCATCTTCCTCACACCCCTCCACCTCCCCAAAATCAGCTATTTACACACATTGATGGAATCCCCCCAAGCCTTCTCCAGGCTTAACAGTCCTTGCTCTCAGCCCCTCCTTGTATGTCAGATGCTGCTGTTCCAGCCCTAAGCCAGACTTACTTCAGTGTATCCACATCTCTCACGCTGGAGAGCCCAACACTGTGCACTGCATTCCAGACAAAACTTTACTGGTGCTGTGTAGAGGGGAAGGATCACCTCCCTAAACCTGCCCGCAACACCGCCCAGGACGTTGTTGGATTTCTTTGCCACCACAGGCACACTGCCCTTCACAGCCAGACTGGCATCTACCAGCACTCCCAGGCCTTTTCCCACCTAGCTGCTTCCTAGCCTATCAGCCCCCAGACTGTGCTGATGCAGGGAGTTCTTCCCGCCAGGTGCAGGACTTGGCAATTCCCTTGGTTGAGCTTCATGAGGTTCCTGTCAGACCATTTCACCACCCTGTCCAGGTCCCTCTGAATGGCAGCACATCTACCTGGTGTATCAGCCATTCCTCCCCATTCTGTGTCATCAGCAAATTTGCTGATATGCCCCACCCCCCAGGTCATTAATGAAGTTGTCAAACACTATTGGCCCAGCACTGACCCCTGATGATTTTGTGCTTCTCAGACTTAACATCCCTTCAGTGGTTTCCATCTTCTATCACAAAATATCACTATCCCATTTACGCACTGTGCATAGAGCAAACTGCTGACATTTGGTCCAGCTCTGAGCAGGGGATTGGAACTGAGCCTTCAAGGGGCATTTCCAGCCTTAAGCACTCAGATTTCCTTCACAGTGCTGAAAAACTGACTCCCACCTTTGCCTCAAACTTGTTAGCAGTAAGTCTCAGCCACTTGTGCGTTCCTGTACCCTGTCACTTTCCTGTGTTCCTCTGCAGTAACTGTACTTAGCTCCGTATCTTTGCATTGCTATCCTTCAGATTTGCCTCTGCTCCATCGCTGTCATTCACTTGCTGAGTAAAAGCAACTCATCAAGTTGTATGGATGTAACGCAGCAAGCACCTTAAGGTTTCTGCATAAACTAGGGTCCATCCTCAATACACAGATTATAGGAGATGGGGTTACTGAGAGAAAGAGCAGCAAGATGCAAGTGTTACCAAAGACCAAACAGAAGCCTCAGATAACTTTCCAGCTTTTCATGCTTCTCCAATGTCCCAGTTTGTGGTCAAACATCCAAGTTCTTCTTTGCTTGCTTTTAACCCTCTAAGAATTTTTGCAGAAAGAGATTGCTAACACAGATCATGAACTTGCTCCATTCCTGTTGTACATGTACAAGATCACAGACAACAATCTATTGTTAAAGTTACCAACATTTTACATCAAGCTTATCAGCTACATAACTAGAAAAACTATTTACCCTGAGGTAGACAACCTGCATGAAAAATTCCAGCGTTAAGTGGTTCAAGTTCAATAAAGATTCAGCTAAGGAATGAAGACAAACCCAAGAACAGACATGACATTCTGCTTGTGCTAGACATCTTCCAGCCACTTCCCAGAGAAGCTCCAGTACAATCACACTTCTCAGTTTTCTGTTTGAGTTTGACCATCAACAAGAACGAAGGGTACCTCTAATCACAGAAATGAGTATTGGCATTATCTCCATCAAAGTCTATCAAAATGTTAGTTCACTTATACCTGGTAACACCTGATAGTAACACGCGAGTTCTCTAAAGATTGCCTTTTAAGTTAGATCTACACTACATCCCCTCCCAGCTCCTATCTGTGATAAGATTGCCTCTGAAGCACTTCCACAAACCAAAGAAAATGCAACCCTATGGTGGCACAGTGAATAACTAGTTCTGCTCTTAACAGCTACTCTAGCGAATCTACTGCCACTGACAGTGGAAAATATAAGACAGCTCCAAGGAAGAGAGACAGCCCCATCAATAAGCAAAAAGATCAAAAATAGATGACAGAAGACAAGCAGAGAAGTCACAGAATAGAGCAAGGTAAGCCTGGACACAAATCACGGACTGAGCAGCAAGGGAGGGACGAAAAGAAAAACATGGTGACAAGAAAATCAAATGGGGCCAAGAGAAATATAAACTTGTTGTTTTCTTAAGAATAAAATGGCACAATTACTATACAGCAATAGATTATTAACCGAACAATCAAAATGACTTCACACAACAACAAAAAAAAGAAGTCCAACATCAGCTATGTGGAGATTTTTGTTTAGGTTTGGAAGCCAGTTTTAGAAAGCTCTTCAACACTGCAGAAGTACTTCAGCTCGAACTTGAGTTCTATGCATCTGTGCAAACTGAATCCTCCTTGTGTGCATATGCATTACATTAAGGCTATTAATTACTTTTAGCTACATTCAGGTGGCTTATTACGTTTACGTTTCTGGAAGTCTTGGGTGTCACTCAGCAGACAAGGCACAATGGGCCCAGTGACATTCAAACACCACATGAACACAGATTTCTTCATTGACTACCGTAACTTCTAGACAATTACATTATTTTTAAAAGCTAAAACCAGCAATGTTTATCACTTAAATGACATGCACTACTCTTCCCACTTACACCCGTGAATCAAGACGATGAACAACCTAATTATCAACTGACTGTGGATGCCGTAAAGTGATTTACATTAAGTGCAATAATTAGAATTGCCACTGACAACTGTTACAAGCACAACGGAGACTCAAAACCAGAACACAACTCCATGAGTTCAGTTTTGTGGATAAGGCAAATAAAGCAACAAGATATAAACAGCTTCAGAGATTTACCAACCATTTTCTAGGAACTCTGTGGCAGAGGCAATGTTGCATGCAAGTCACCCAAGATTGAATTTGACTTCCTTAACTTAAAAGCCGTTCCACTACCTCTCCTCAGTCCCAGAACAGCTTTACAATACACACCTCTGCTTGGTGTTCAGGCTGAACTAATCATCAACAACAACAACAAGTAAACAAGTGATTCAGAGACAAATATGTAACACCTTTCCTTCATTTTTAGACTAAAGTCTAAAGACATAACGAGGAAACTGAGATCAGACTGATTATGCTTAAATAAACCATTTTCTAGGTTCTGCAGGCTTTGCTTGTCAGCTTTATTTTAGAAAGAAGCACACCATGTTCAGAAAGCTCCTATTGTTATTAAACTAGAAAGTTCTATTCTGAAATACAGTTAAAACAGCAAATACGCTGCCACAGAATTACAAGATGCATCAGAGTGCCATAAACCCCAAGAAAATGGCTTTAGTTTCATTTTTTCTTTGCTTTTTTCCCCCTGATTTCACGAGACTTCTGTTCTGCTCTTTGCACATCCTTAAAATGGAAGTTAGAAAGAATCATTAAATAACTATTTTAATAAACTGCTAAAATACCAAAAATTACTCCTCGGTTTCCTGAACAACACTTTAGCCAATACTGTAAGTCTTTTTTCCTTATTAGCACATCACACACATGGTCTTCCATTTCAGATATAGCTATACATATGGTTTTAGTTCTGAAAATTCCTTTTAATTTCCACAACTTCAGATAGTTTCCAAGTCAGTATATCAGATAATCTCCAACACTGAATTCTTCCTACTGGATCAGTCGGTGGCTCAACTCCTGGAACAGGCTGCCCAGGGAGGTTGTGGAGTCTCCTTCTCTGGAGATATTCAAGACCCGCCTGGACAAGGTCCTGTGCAGCCTGCTGTAGGTGACCCTGCTTCGGCAGGGGGGTTGGACTGGATGACCCACAGAGGGCCCTTCCAACCCTGAACATTCTTGATTGATTCCATGAAGAGCCTATATGCAAGCAAGGAAGGATCTTAACTGAGGTCCCGAGTTGGATATGAAGGATAGCACTCAAACAGGTCAAATATTACAGCCTAACAATACAGAGCAGTATATGCAAACCTCACTTTATCTAATTGCTAGCTATAAAAACCTGCTATTTGGTCCACGTTTACTGCATTTACTTCACTGACTCGATATTATTTAGAGAACACCAAACTAAGACCATTTCATGATCACATACATTAGGCAATTTATAAAGATTGGCCTTTTGACTTAACAGTGTGGCTATTTGCATTTCATTGCTTCAGCCCACCTGTCTATTTTAAAGGACTATGAAACCAACCACCCTCCTATACTTATTTACAAATCAAAACCATTCAAAGTGGGGAAGGGCAGTAGGGGAAAGAGGTGGCAAGAACCAGACATTGCAAATGCAGTATGGAAGAACAGACATTCTTGCTCAACTGAAACCTTGTACAGTACCTTAGATACCCAAAACCTACATCTTTTTAGGCAATTACAGCACATACCAACACAGCTGAACTGCTGTCATGACCTTAACCTTGACAACTGCTGACAGCACTTCAAGACAAAAAAGCTTGCTTTCTGGAATAATCCCATTTATCTACTTAATTCAGAACATGTTCTAAGTGTTTTGCTAAATCAAACAAGTAAAATACCAACAGGGAACCCGAGGAGGACGACTGCCTAGGCCACAGCAGCTTTGCTGACACGTTTGAACATTATCTTAGTGCTTCAGCGGCACAGATCAGCTCTTCCAACTCACCAGTTCAGCACCACGAGACGCAGTGCAGAGAGGGGACAAACAGCCGCTGCCCCAATGACTTTCAAAAATGTTAAACCAACAATACTGCCCATAAAGAGAAAAACAGGAAGACTGATTAGTTTAATGCTTCTTTTTCACTTCCTGTAACAGGTACAATATAAGTAGTTTTCAGTAATTACACATATCACAATTCTACTCTAATACTACACCGTCCCACTGATGTCAAGAAGAGTTTCCATCTATAAGTGAAGACCTCCTCACACCTCTGTGGTCTGGGAAACAGTGTGGTCTGCTGTGCCCTCTATTCAGGACAAAACAGTCTCTGTGGCATGAGAGGCACTAATAACAGTGTCCAGCCACCACAGTTTCCAGACCATGGCCTGCAAGCATAAAGTACGGTCCCCACAACTGCACTCCAGCAGCCGAAGCAAACACAGTCGATCACCTCCTTCTGCTAATTCCCTTGACACACGTCTCTCGCTTGCAGGACCAGGCCATTCCTCCACATAACATTCCACCAGACAACCCTGCAGCCCTCCTCCCTTGCACAGGGCAGTGCTCACAGGTCGCACAGGCTCCAAACTCACCAGAGCAGTGCTTTCTCCAGCCATCAGCTCTATCCCACCAGCTGCAGTTTCCCAGCACCACCGCAGACACTGCAAGAACATCTCCCATCTCCCAGGGATGGCTGCAGTAGGTGTCCAGCATCTACTTAATTTCACTGGAAGCAAAGGGCTGCTGTGTGGTCACATTATGGGGACCAGTAGTCCTGCTTCCACAGATCTGCCAAGTCACCATAACCGGGGCAGCTCCTTCCTAACGGCTTGCCAATCCAGCACAGCTTGCAATTCGGTCACTTCAGTGCTACCAGCTGCTCACAGAATCACAGAATAGTAGGGGTTGGAAGGGACCTCTGTGGGTCATCTAGTCCAACCCTCCTGCCGAAGCAGGGTCACCTAGAGAAAGCTGCACAGGACTGCGTCCAGGCGGGTCTTGAATATCTCCAGAGAAGGAGACTCCACAACCTCCCTGGGCAGCCTGTTCCAGAGCTCCGTCACCCTCAGAGGGAAGAAGTTCTTCCTCACGTTCAGACGGAACTTCCTGTGCCTCAGTTTGTGCCCATTGCCCCTTGTCCTGTCACTGGGCACCACTGAAAAGAGCTTGGCCCCATCCTCCTGACACCCACCCTTCAGATATTTGTAAGCATTTCTAAAGTCCCCTCGCAGCCTTCTCTTCTTCAGGCTGAACAAGCCCAGTTCCCTCAACCTCTCCTCGTAGGGGAGATGTTCCAGTCCCCTCATCATCCTCGTAGCCCTCCGCTAGACTCTCTCCAGTAGCTCTTCATCTTTCTTGAACTGGGGAGCCCAGAACTCAACTCCCGTCAAGGGCCACATTTTCACAATGAACACCAAATACCCTTGTTACCACCAGCCCATTACTCTGACAATCAGCTCCTGGCTCTGGACCTGATGAGATGGTATCTCGAGAGCCCTACTGGAAGCACATAGTTCTCCAGGGGTGTCTCAGTTTGGGAAAAGACCACTCCAATTCTTACCCATCCACTTTGCAGCTGCCAAGTTTTCCATCCGTTAACAAACCATCTGCATTAATTCCCCATAGACAATACATATACTCGCAACACAAATTCCAAATAACAAACCCCCAAACTCCTCCCAAGCTTCACACCACTGCAAATACTCCAGCCCCAAGCCACACCAGGTCCAGCTGCCATGTGCATTCCCCACCAATTACTGTCACAGTCTAAACAGTCTCAATTCAAGGAATTCTACTGACTTTAAATTATTGCCAACTAACAGGCAATTAATTACTTTGGGTATTGAGAAAAAAAAAAAGACAAACAGCCTTCTAGGGAAGTACATTTTGTCCTCCTTCCCCAGGTTCACCTTCAGTCAGAGACCTTGCCTCCCAAACTTTTCATCTGAACTGCTCTTGTTTTTACTGCTCCTTACACTCAGTCCCTCCCAAGTCCTTCAGTGAGACAACACAGGAGACAAGAGTCAGTGTGTAATGGTTTCTCTGCCACGCCTGGCTTCTTACTCATTTTCTTCCACTGCTGGTTGCTTCCTAACTGTTACTCTGCTCCAGCACATGTACCCGCTCTGGAGCGACCTACCTATGGGCTGCAATCCCTTTGGCAGAGTCTATGCCCCAGTATGGGTCTGCCATGGGCTGCAGTCTCCTCAGGGGTGGGTCACCCACAGGCTGCAGTCCCTCGGGGTATCCCCACCCCAGCACGGATTGCCCACAGGTCGCAGTCCCTTCAGGGGTACATGTACTTATCATAGAATCATAGGTTGGAAAAGACCACTAAGATCATCAAGTCCAACCATCCACCCAACACCACCATGCCTGCTAAATCATATCCCAAAGTGCCACATCTACATGCTTTTTGAACACTCCAGGGACGGTGACTCCACCAGCTCCCTGGGCAGCCTGTTCCAATGCCTGACCACTCTTTCAGTAAAGAAATCTTTCCTAACATGCAATCTAAACCTCCCCTGATGCAACTCGAGGCCATTGCCTCTCGTCCTATTGACAGTTACTTGGGAGAAGAGACCAACACCCACTTCACTACAACCTCCTTTTGGTAGTTATAGAGAGCAATAAGGTCCCCTCTCAGCCTCCTCTTCTCCAGACTAAACAGCCCCAGCTCCCTCAGCCGCTCCTCGTAAGACTTGTTCTCTAGACCCCTCACCAGCCTCATTGCCCTTCTCTGGACACGCTCCAGCACCTCAATGTCCTTCTTGCAGTGAGGGGCCCAAAACTGAACTCCAGGTGCGGCTTCACCAGTGCTGAGTACAGGGGCACGATCACCTCCCTACTCCTGCTGGCCACACTATTCCTGATATAAGCCAGGACACCCTTGGCTTTCTTGGCCACCTGGGCACACTGCTGGCTGTCGACCAACACCCCAAGGTCCTTTTCCGCCAGGCAGCTTTCCAGCCACTCCTCCCCAAGCCTGTGGCATTGCATGGCGTTGTTGTGATCTAAGTGCATGACACGGCATTTGGCCTTGTTAAACCTCATACAGCTGGCCTCAGCCCATCAACCCAGCCTGTCCAGATCCCTCTGCAGAACCTTCCTACCCTCAAGCTGATTGACACTCCCGCCCAGCTTGGTGTCATCTGCAAACTTACTGAGGGAGCACTCAGTCCCCTCATCCAGGTCATTGATAAAGATGTTAAACAAGACCAGACCCAACACTGAGCCCTGGGGACACACTCGTGACCAGCTGCCAGCTGGATTTAACTCCATTTACCACCATTCTCTGGGCTCAGCCATTCAGCCAGTTCTTTATCCAGCAGCGAGTACACCCATCCAGACCATGGGCAGCTGGTTTCTCCAGGAGGATGCTGTGGGGAATAGTGCCAAAGGCCTTACTAAAGTCCAGGTAGACAACATCCACAGCCTTTCCCTCATCCACTAGGCAGGTCACCTGTTCATAGAAGGAGATCAGGTTGGTCAAGCAGGACGTGCCTTTCATGAACTCATGCTAGCTGGGCCTGATCCCCTCATTGTCCTCCACATGCCCGGTGAGCGCACTCAGGATGAATCGCTCCATAATCTTGCCTGGCACCAAGGTCAGGCTGACAGGCCTGCAGTTCCCACGATCCTCCTCCCAGCCCTTCTTGTAGATGGGTGTTACACTGGTGATCCTCAAGTCACCTAGGACCTCCCCTGTTAGCCAGTTACTTGCTCTGGCGTGGATTACCTGCAGCCCATCATCCACTCAGCAGTGTTCCCTCTCCACTGTGTGGCCTCCACAGGAGGCAGTCCCTTTGAGGGTATAGCTCCTGTGGCATGGACCGCCTGACAACCTACCCTTTCCCTGGTTCTCCTCTATTCCCTCCTCATGTCTCCTAGTGTATCTCAACCTTTTCCCTTCTGTTTATCCTCTCGTATGTCCTCCCCCATGTCCTCCCCCATATCTCCATTTGTGCCTCCTGCCCCTCGCAGCTGCCACTCTTTCTTAAAGATTATGAGCAGCAGCATTACAGATGCTCATCTGATCAGCTGAGGTTTTAACACACAGTGGGCTGTTTTCATGAGCTTCAAAGCTGTCCAGAATCAGCTCTGTGTTCATGGTAGTCCATGGTCTCTTCTACCACCAGGCACCCTTGCAGCTCCTCAGTATTGAAATCCTGCCATTTGTGCCCGAGACAACCCATACAGCCAGTTTTCAAAAACGAAGTTAATTATTCAAGTAAATATAAGATCTCAAGGCAACTGAACTACAGTGCAGAAAAATTAGAGCTTATAAGCGATTTCACATAAATAATAGTAAGGCAACCATGACCAAGGGCAGCAGAAGCAAGTCTCTAGCATCCACGAATTCACAAGAAGCTTTGCCTTCAACAAGGGCCGGGGGTTTATCACACACGTCTATCAGATGCATGCGGAACAGCAAGAAAGGAGAACAGATAAGCACAAGCAAAGCAAACAGAAATTTAGGTACTTTCTACTCCCTGTAGTGATGCAGCCACAGCCTTTTATTCAAGAGAGTTAAATCATGGTCTTCCACAAAAGAGAGGTGCATTCTTTATCCTCTGCCGAGCTCAGGCAGGAATCTGCTTTGTTTGTCACCAGTGCCAGCACTCCTCACAAACGCGTTTTTCCTCAGAGATATTCAAGGACACACTGCACATAATTCTTTCTACTAGTACTGCAATTACTTCTCAAAAAAACGTCCTTTTAACTAAAACCCTGTCCGGTCAGCACAGGATACTGTGCTAGTTCTGCTGTTCCGTACCCTCGCCGCACAGGCAAATAGCACGCACCTCACCACCGCTGTGCACGCTGGTCTCCCACCGCCCGCGGAAAAGCGTCACTTTACAGGTGTACCCCCAAAAAACAAACCCCAAGCCTCCCCCGGCAGCGCCAAAGGCAACGGAGCAAAGCTCCTGGCGGCGGAAACCTGCCGAGACCGGGACGCACCCGCAGGCCGACGGCCGGGTACCGGCGGCGCCCGCGCAGCACCGCGCCGGGCCTCACGCCCGCCGGGGGATGCGGGACGAGGGCGCTCCCGGCCCCGGCGCCGGCCCCGCGGCCGAGGAGGGGAAGCGGGAGGCTCCCCGGGCCCGACACCGGCGGGGAGAGGGGGAGAAGCGGCGCCGCTGGCCCGCGGGGGAGGCGAGGCCCGCTGCGATGGCGGGCGGGAGGGGTGGAAGGGGCTGAGGGAGCAACGCCGGCGCCACTCCGCCGCGGCCCGCGCTTACGTGTAGATGATGGACATGAAATGCATGAGCCAGAGCACGACGAAGAGGATGAGCCCGAAGACGGCAAGTCCCGCCAGGGCCAGGGCCAGCACCTCCATCCCCGGGGCGCGGCGGCCCGGCGGCGGAGCGGGAGAGAAGCGAGGGGGGCGGCGGTCGCTCGGCGGCCTGTCGGCGTGAGGAGCGGCGGCGGCCGCGCTCCCAAGGAGGAGGACGACGAGGAGGAGGAGCTGCTGCAGCTCCTGCTGCTGCTGCTGCTCTTGTCGCCGCTGCGGCTCGCCCAGCCTCCGCGCTGCCAGCCGCCCGCGCGCTGACTGACCGGCCCGGCCCGGCCCGGCCGCCGCCGCCCGCCCCCGCCTTTCTGTCAGGCGCAGGCCCCGCCCACCCCCCGCTGGCGGCCGTCCCCGGAGAGGCGGGGCGGTGAGTCACGGGGCCGACGGCGGCGGGGAGGGCGGTAACAGCCGTTGACCGCGCATAGCCTCGTCCCGGCGCGGTGACCTTGGGGCCGTCTCCCTCCGCCCGGGCCGGGCCGGGCCGGCGGCACCAGGCGGCGGCAGGCGGCGGGCGGGAGCAAGGCGCGGGGTCCGGCCTGGTCTGGCCTGGCCTGGCCTGGCGGCCGCTGAGCAGAGACAGCGGCGCTCGCTCCTGGTCCTCGGGCTTTGCTGGCTCCCTCCGCCGCGGTGGCCTTGTCCCCGCAGCAGGAGACCACAGCCCTTCGTCCGCAGGAGCGGGCCCGGGGCTGATGGGGCTGGCCCAGCACGGGTGGGCTGATGGGGCTGGAAGCCGCTGCGGGTGCCGGTCCCGCCTGGGTGGGAGCGGCCGGGAGGTGCCGGCGGAGCTGTGGCGGGGCAGCCGGCCAGAGGCAGCCCTGGCTGGGCTTGGGCTGGCGCCCGGCGGGTGGAAGGGCGTGTTGCTGCTTCGTCCTCGCCTCAGCGCTCCAGAATCGCCTTTGTTTCATTACAGTGTTAAAAGCACTGGTTTTGCCCACCTGTTTTTGGTGGGGTTCGTGTGAAGGAACCTCCCAGCCAAACTTGTGTTTGGCTTTTACAGTTTCCACTAGTGTTTTGGGCCCGTGGTCACAAACGCGGGTTTGCCTTTCCTGTTGGTTGTGTAATAGGCAAACATGCGTTGCACTGGCTGCTTTGAATTCAGCCCCGTTGATCTAGGGTATGCTGTGGAAAGGCGGAATTGCCAAGAGCCTGTGCCTGTGTACTGAGCGTGCCAGATGCACATTAGTTCCAGTCTGGAAGAAGCGTGGCCATACACCAGACATTAAAGTTACCTGCGTGTGAGGAGGTGTGCTCTTCCCTCGGGACCCTTGACCAGTAGCACAAGCTGGACATTGCAGGGCGTGCACACTCTCTAACAGAATATTTTTTCTTCCGCAGCTCTCAATGCAGATGAAGGAGTGTTCATAAATTCTGCTTGATAACTCAGTCATGTTTTTTTTTAAAACGTTCTGGTCACCGTAATGCTTTGAAACTGTAGAATAGCTATGTTTCAAGGTAGCTCTAGTTGCATATGAGAAGTTAATATGTAGAGATTTGAAGGCAACTTACAGTAAGAAAAGCTAGGATCGCACATGGTGTGGCAGGAAATTGTCTGAATTTAAATTGAAAGGACAATTTAAAATTGAAAGTGAAAAGCTGCTGATAGCTCTGGTAAGAACAGGTGAGGGTATCAGTCCATCCTAGAGCCAACACTGCCTGCATAGTCTGTTAGATCCTGCTGAATGTTGGTTCCCACATAAATCATGGTGGCCACCAACATACCTTTATACTGGCTTTCAGTGTTTTATTAGTAACACTTCCTTAAAGTTAAGTTTCCAAGTAAAATAAACAACCTTAATTTTCAAATTCCACTATCACAGGTTGTGTCCATATCTCATTTGTAACCGAAAGTGGCAGGCAGTTTTTCATTTTTCTATTTGTTCCTGCAGTTACAGTCTAATGATCACATTTATATTGACATAAGATTGCCTCAATGAGCTTTACATACGTTTTTTAGCCATGATTTGAGCTGTCACGCTCCTTTTTGGCACTGTCACAAGACTGGTCTAGCCAGAGAATTATGAGCTGATGTGTATGAATTGTTAGAACATAGCTGATATAACCCTTATCTGGTTGGACTGCATCTCTCTTCCAAGGCAGAAACAGCCTGTGCAAAACAGTACCTTACATTAAAATATGACAGTACAGTCTATTTAGGAAGATTGAGGGCCTGTCTTCAGTAGTCAGTTCAGCAAATATTAAACTTTTTCTGGTCTTCAAGACATACAGAACTGAGGCAGTAAAGCTCATTCTTTGTCCTAGAAGGTGTTTGCCTGGGAGACTGTTGACAGGCTGCTTATTTTGCAATAGCTGGGGACAATGGCTCCATGCAAAGGAACACATAAATAAAATGAATAAAGGTTATTTAACCTGCTACTGACTCCTATGTTTTGGCAGACCACAGCGATGAATGAGCAGTGCTTAAACAATATTGCGCAGGAAAATACCAAGCTGGCCTAAGTAACTTTGGTTTAGCAAAGGACTCATCTTTCTGCGATCCTCTCTGGGACAGCATTCTGCCCTTCTGGCTTTGTTGTATGGGGAGAAAGAACTTTCCTTTCATGAGGGGTTTAAGGTAAAAAGCTGCAGCACCCAACACTCGAGTCGATGTCTGGTTTAAAATAGGAAGCTCCAATATGCTTTCTGGAGATCCTTCGGGACCATGGTGCAGGAAAGTCAGGTAGGGTACGGCCTTCGATCTGAGTAACTTCTGTAGTGAAACTCTGCCACATGGATTCTTTAAGCAGGTATATAAAGCTCAATGGGGGAGCAAAGAAAAGAGTAAAGGTTCCCTGGAACTCATACGGAGCTGTTGCAGTTGAGTGGTGGAGGACGTGCTCCTGGTCTCCCCTCGGTTAGTGGGGAGTGCAGCGATTCACAGAGAGCAGTGTTCTTCAGGTACTGCAAATCTGCCTTCCCCTCAAAGATGCTTCATTGTGCCTCGGAAGCATGGGACACCCTGGTGTTTTAATCAAATGCTTTGGACTTACGCTAATGTGTACTGTGTTAAAATAAACAAACAAAAAACAAACCCATGTGTTATAGAGCTGCTGTTCTTGGTTCTTTCATCATTTTGCCAAAATATTGATAAATGTAGTTAACGGTGTTTGAATGTACCTTTGTTGCAGACTGAAGAAGGTTAATTTAATAGAAATCTTCCTAAAGGTCCTAAATGGCCTAGGTATGAGACTTGTTGCTCTGACAGCAAAAATGAAGCAATATAAACCCTTTTGTGTAATTCTGAACAGATGAAAAGGCATGTGGATATTTAGATCGTTAGCAAAAGAACATTAGTTTGTTAACCTGTAGTGATACTGGTACTATTTCTGAGAAGACCGTGGAAACCAAAACCACAAAAGTTTCTCTTACTATTATATCTGTAAAAGCTTTCACCCCCTACACAGACTTTCAGTTTTCTCCTAAAACATCAGGGTTTCTATTATATAAGCTTTGGAGAGAAAAAAATTTATATAAGCTTTGGAGAGAAAAAGATTATGATTTGGTTCTCCATCTTCAGTTAGCGAAACAGTTTGTCACCTGAACTCCAGTTAAAAATGTATTTAAAATCTACTGAAATGCTGTTTCACAGCTTGTGTGTGCCATTGTTAGTATTTCCAAGTACACACTCCCCAGTTCACTGTACTATTACTGTTTCTGTTCAGAATGATATCACTGAGGTTCTGAGCAAATAGAAGGCAAGAACAAATTCACTTTTGCTTATGTGCATTTTTCTGTATGAAAAGTATGGAAATAAGGAGACAGACAGTGTAAATTTTCCCTGTGCATAATGATTACATCCATTCACGCATTTTCACTCTGAAACTGCTTTTTAAAATATCTTATTATAAAGGGAATATGCAATGGTAGGAATTGTGTGTCTCTGAAACGAAGTTTTAAGTTTTAATAATTTAAATTCTGAAGTCTGCCTCTAAGGCCAAGCAGGATGTTGGATATGTATAAGTAACCTTCTATTAAAATACATTTTTGTTCCTTTTCTTTGAATAAAATCAAAGAAATGTATAAATTGCTGCTCAGCATGTTTGTTATTACACAAATATTCTATCTTGCAGCTTCCTCTTGTTTAAATCTCCTTCACTTTGGTTATGAAAAAAGTATATGCCCATTAGTTGGATTTGATATAGAAATGTATGCAATTGCTCTCTGCTTGTTAGTCTGTCTGAGTTCAGTGCTCGCAAACTTGTAAACATTGAGGAAAAGTCTGTCTAGTAGTGGGGAGAGAGAGACCCCACTTACCGGACAGCTCTGCCAGTATCCTCTTTATTTGGCAGTAACAAGCTGTCTAATCAGCACATGTGAAGTGGCCCATGAGGTTTAACAAATGCCCTTCTAGCCTAGCCAAAGCGCAGCCTGTCTCTTGTCTGACAGAGTGTCTCAACAAGTGAAACACCAGAAAAATTAAACACCAGAGCTCTTACAAATGTCCAAGAATGGAAAAAGTGAAGCCTACAGCTTGCAGTGGAACTTCAAAGTACAAATCTGCGAGGAATGAGGCTTCACTGCTTTTTGACCTTCAGAAATCTTTTTGTAAGAGAATGTGAAAGCACTTTAAAAAAAAAGTCTCAAACAGTGTTGTAAGGTTTGTGCCAATGTTTCAGTTCCATAGTATTTTTTTTGAGAAACTGATACAGGTCTACACTAACCTAGAAACCTTCTCCCAAGTATTGCTGCTGAAAACAGTTGTCCTCATGCAGTCAGCGTTAAACTGTGGAATACTTGAAAAACATTTAGGAAACCAGAGTAAATAATTTCAGAGTCACAGAATGGTTGAGTTTGGAAGAGACCCCTGGAAATCACCTATTCCAACCTAGTGCTCAGTTAGGGTCAACTAGAGCAGTTTGCCCAGTCTGGAAGCTGTCTCCACCTGCTTTACTCCCCCCAGTGAGGTGCACATTGGTGACATTCCCTTGAGCCTTCTCCAGGCTGAACAATCCCAGCACTCTCAGCCTCTCCTCGTATCAGACGCTCCAGCTCCTCCATCATCTTTGTGGCCCTAAGGTGGACTCACCGCACTGTGTCCATGCCTCTCCTGTAGTGGCAACGCACATACTACTGCAAACCAGCAGCCTGTTTGCCACCTTTGCCATAAGGGCATGTTTCTGCTTATGGTCAACTTTGTGTCTGCCAGCACCCTCGGGTTCTTCTGTGCAAAGCTGCCTTCCAGATAGTTATCCCTTCTATGTGTACTAGTGCTTGGGATTTTTCATCCCTGGATGCAGGACTTGGCATTTCCCTTCTTGAACCTCATGTGGCTACTGTCAGCCCGTTTCTCCAGCCTGTTGAAGATCCTCTGAATGCCAGTCCACCTGTGTGTGGTATCAGCCACTTCTCCCAGTTTTGTATCATTGGCAGACTTTCTGAGGGTTCACCATAACATTAATGAAGGCGTCAAACAACATTGGCCCCACCATTGACCCCTGATGCTCTCCTGTAGTGACTGGACTCCAGCTGGACTTCTTGCCACTGATCACAAGGCTTGGAGCTTGGCTGTTCAGCCAACTTTCTGTCACCATACCCTTATCTAGCTCATTCCTTGTCAGTTTATCTAAGATGATATTACGGGAGACAGTGTTGAAAGCCTGTGTGAAGTTCAGATTCACAACACCCAGATATCACCCCTTGTTCACCAAACCAGTCACCCGATCTTAGAAGGCTATCAGGCTGGTTAAACAGGATTCCTCCTGCACAAATCCATGCTGAGTTCTCCCAACCACCTTTTTGTTCTTCATGCATTTAGAAATTGTTTCCAGGATTAGATGATCCATAACCTTCCCAGGGACTGAGGTGAGGCTAATCAGCCTGTCGTTCCCTGACTCTAATTTCTTGCTCTTTTGGAAAACAGGAAGGCCATTTGCTTTCACCTAGCCCTCAGGAACGTTCTGTCTGACCTTTCAGAGACAATCAAAAGTGGTCCCATCATGACGTTGGCGAGCTCCATCAGTGTGTGTGTGCATCCCATCAGATCCAGTGGTCTTGTGTGTGTCCAGTTCGGTTCAATGTTCCCTGACCTGGTCCCCCTCCACTGAAGGTGGGCACTGAGTACTTCAGTCTTCTCCATGTCCTTTGTCACCTGGTACTCTCCCACTTTCAGCAGTGGTCCCACATTTTCTATTGTCTTCCTTTTGCAACAAGGTACTTCTGGCATCTTTCGCAATGTTCTTCACATTCCTCATAATATTCAACTCCAGATGGACTGTGGCTTTCCCTACATGCTCAAAGAGTGTGTCTGTATTCCTCCTGGGTTGCCGTCCTGCTCCCACCTCTTTTAAGATTCCTTTTTATGTTTGATTTTGGCCAGAAGACCTTGCTCATCCATACAGGCCCTTTCAACCTTTTTCCTTCATACGCTCTGAATATCTACCCTTTCTTTACTGCTTTTCCATGACACTCTCTCTCTTTTTGGAGAACACTGAGGTACTCAAAAACTTTTTTGCCTCAGTCTTCACTGGCAACCTCTCTCCCCTCCCAAGCTGATGGACCACAAGATGGGGACCAGAGGAATAAAGTCCCTCCCATGTGAGAAACATGAATGTACATAAGTCTGTGGGACCTGACAAGATGCATCCCACAGTCCTGAGGGAACTGGCTGATGCTGTTGCCAAGCCGCTCTCCATGACATTTGAACAGTCATGGCAGTCAGGTGAAGGTCCTGGTGACTGGAAGAAGGAAAACATTCTGCCCATTTTGAAACTGGGTAGGAAGGAGGATGCTGGGAACTACCGACCTGTCAGCCTCATCTCTGTGCCTGGGAAGATCATGGAACAGATCCTCCTAGAAGCTGTGCTAAGGCACACGGGGGACGGAAAGGTGATTCGAGACAGCCAGCATGGCTTCACCAAGGGCAAGTCCTGCCTGACCAACCTAGTAGCCTTCTATGATGGAATGACTGCATCAGTGGACAAGGGAAAAGAAATGGATGTGATCTATCTGGACTTCTGTCAGGGCTTTGACATAGTACCCCATAACATCCTTCTCTCTAAATTGAGGAGAGATGAATTTGATGGGTGACTGTTCTGTGGCTAAGGAATTAGTTTGATGGTCGCATCCAGAGTGTAGTGGTCAATGGCTCAGTGTCCAGATGGAGATTGGTGACAAGTGGTGTCCTTCAGGGGTCCGTACTGGGACCAGTGCTGTTTAATATTTTCATCAATGACATAGCAGCATTGAGTGTACTCTCAGCAAGTTTGCAGATGACACCAAGCTGAGTGGTGCAGTTGACAAAAAGATGGGATGCCATCCAGAGGGACCTGGACAAGCTCAAGAAATGGGCCTGTATGAACCTCATGAGGTTCAACAGTGCCAAGTGCAAGGTCCTGCATCTGGGTCAGGGCAACACCCGCTATCAATACAGGCTGGGGGATGAAGGGACTGAGAGCAGCCCTGCCAAGAAGGACCTGGGGTGCTAGCTGACAGGAAGCTCAGCATGACCACCAATGTGGGCTTAATGCCCAGACGGCCAACCACATCCTGCGCTGCATCCCAAGCACTGTGGCCAGCAGGCAGAAGGAGGGGATTCTGCCCCGCTGCTCTGGTAAGACCCCCACCTGGAGTAACGTGTCCAGCTCTGGAGCCCTCAGCACAGGGCAGACCTGGACTTGTTGGAGCAGATCCAGAGGAGGGCCACAAAGATGATCCGAGGGCTGGAGCACCTCTGCTATGAGTGAAGGCTGAGAGAGTTGGGACTGTTCAGCCTGGAGAAGAGAAGGCTGTGGGTAGACCTTACTGTGGCCTACTAGTACCTGAAGGGGACCTTAAGAGAAAGACAAGGACAATTGTTTTAGCAGGGCCTGTTGTGATAGGACAAGGGGAAATGGTTTTAAACTGAGGGAGGGTAGATTTAGACTGGATATAAGGAAGAAAATCTTTACAGTGAGGGTGGTGAGGCGCTGGAAGAGGTTGCCCAGAGAGGTGGTCAATGCCCCATCCCTGGAAACATTCAAGGTCAGATTGGGCAGGGCTCTGACCAACCTGGTCTAGGTGAAGTTGTCCCTGCTCACTGCAGGGGGGTTGGGCTAGGTGGCCTCTAAAGGTGCCTTCCAACCTGAAGCATTCTGTGATTCCATGTTTTGGTTGGAAAGCCTCCAGACCTTTCTCACTGCTACAGCCATGAGATCCTGGAAGCAAAACCGCCTTGATCAGGTAGGTGAGCAAAATCATAAACGTGTTTTGGTCCTTACTTATCAATGCACCCCCGTATTAGGGGAGTGGAGGAAATATGCTTTAGAAAGATAATCTAGCTTAGAAATCAGGTTCAGCCCTGCCTTGAAGCAGAGAGCCTGGCAATTTCTGAAGTCCACAGTTAGCACATTGATTACAAGATATCTCCTGTGATTGAATATAGTCATCACGGTATCTCACAGCATTTCCTACTCATGTCTCAAGGGCTAGAATTACAGCATGCTCCACTAGCTTCGTCAGAGGCAACACTAAGGAATGTCGCTTTCTCAAGTGCCTGTGAAGAAGTGAGGTCTATTTGTATCTTTCCCAGCCGCTGCACAGTTGCCAAGTGTGAAGGAATCACTCTGCACTCCTGTGTGGAGCGCTGAGATCTTCCTGATGTCTGCCAGTATTTGCATGCAGTCTCCCAGAATTTGAGTGGAGGTGCAGACTGCAGATAGAGAGAAAGGTTGTGTACGAGTATCCAGAACTCCCCGAGACATCCGTTCTACCGTATGTTTGGTTCTCATTGCAGAGAGTCACACAACCATAGCAGTGACTGAAAGGGACAGCTTCTCTTGTCCAGTCTCTACCTCGGTGCTGCTGAAAGAAGCTGAGGACAGCGTAGCCTGAGGGTGAAAATACGCTCCTAAAATTGTTAGAGGAAAACTCACCTGGCTTTTCAGACTGCTTTCTAAAAAACTATTTTAGTACCTGTGACATAAGTGTTTTAAAAGAAGTTGATTCTAAATAGTTGTTAACACAGTATTTCAATCAATCGAATATGAATGATTCCACAATTGCTCACTTAGCTTTTACTGCTGCTTCTCCATCTTATCATTTTGCTTTCTGACATCCCAATTTCCTTATTTTGTGAAACCAAGCTCAAAAATAAACCTCTACTCACAGGAACATGATAAAAACTGCTGTGCAAATAAGATTTCACCACAGCCCTGAGCAAGTTTTCCTGACTCTCTCTCAGGAGCACCTGTTGTTAACTACGTCAAATACAGGTTACACATCCTGCAAAAGCAGCATCTACATTTCTGTACCTGCTGTTTAAAGGAATTGCAAGTAACAGGCCACTGGACCTAAGAAGCTCCGCTGCCCCAAAATGTGTTTATAGCATAGTCCAGACCTGCTAGTCTCATTTCAAACAGAGAAATGTTTTTTCCAGAAGGATACAACCACTCTCTTCTTGTGGGCTTGCAGTTACACAGCCATTTTCACAATTACGTGCTGAACTGGGTAACACTAATAGGTCGTTATGACCTCAGTAGCCACTCCTGCACATCTGGGAGGTGCACAGAGTGTGATGAACCGAGACTAGCTGCAACAGTGGGGAGCCCTTCACGCCAAGAGTTTCAGACCGGCACCTCAGATGTTCTCACCATGCTCACCCAGATGACAGCGATCATCTGTTCTGAGCTATGCCCATTTTCCACAGTAGTTACAGCCTCTGGCTTTGCACAGGGATGAGCATCCAGTTAGAAGCAATGACAACAGGTAATTAACATAGTGACCTGACGTGTCTGAGCTGGCAAGTTCCCTGTGATGTCTTTGTGGGCCTTTGTATTTCTGCTGTGGTTATTTAATTACCAGTCTCACAGTGAAGCAGCTGTTAAGTGGCTCAGAAAACTAATATACATTGAGTCTAGACAGGCACAGTTTGAAACCAGAGTTTTCAGTTTCTCTCTAGATAACCGATGCTATCTGAGTTTCTGTTTCTAAAAATATTCAACATTTCCATAGCTTTTTTAGGTGCTTTGCAAAAGAAAGATCATCCTCAGTTGTGTTATTACATCCTACTTGACATGAGTTAGTCCTTAAGAAAGTCATGGGGAAATTAACAAGTTTCAGTTACCATTTAAGCCCATTACAAAAGCCCCACAGTTTAATGCTCTTCTAAATTTTGTTGCGATAGAATATTCTTATAGTTAAGCACACAGCAGGTGAGAAGCAAGGCTGAGCATTGATGTATTACAAAGGACACAGCTCAGACAAAAGTCTGAGAACTCCTGCCTTTTAAGCAGTGAGTTTATAAAATTTTTGTTTCTTTATTGTAATATTAAGTTCTTAGATGTTGTGTGAACTGGGTGCATACTGAGGAGTACTAGTTAGAAGACATGGTGGGATTACCAGAGCTCTTAGCATCGTGGTCTTTTCATGCAGTAACTTCTGCTTTTACTCAGGAGTTTTTTTCCCAGTGAAGTTCTTGACATTGAAGCAGAGATTGACTGTTATATAGAGATGTACAGACAGGAATGACTTTGATTTGGTATGGATGAATGGTAGAATGGTGTCCAAAATTATGCCCCTGAAATGGAATATATACTACCTGCTTATGGAATCAACTGCCCTTAGCAACCATCAGTGTCTGCCATCAGGCACACCTACATTAGTAAGAGCAGACTCTTGCCAGGAACAGAAGTAGAAGCAGCTTGTTTCTGCTGTGTCAATGTTGGTGATACCATCCTGGACATCAAGGAAGAAACAGTGTGAACAGCTGCAGGATCCATCAAAATTTTGAATTGTTCAGGAGCAAGATCTGTTTTGTATATTGAAAAAAGTGAATGAACAGATGGCTGAACAATTTCCCCCACTTTTAAATTTGAGACCTTAGCCCGGAGTGTGAAAGTGAAAGCCACAGGGGTAGCACTTGATTGTGTCCTTCTGCTTGCCTGTCTGTGCCAAAAAGCCCTATGGTAGACAAAACTGCCCTTGAATGAGTCTTCCCTTGAGTGAGCTTGGAGATGTCATGGAAGCATTGGCTCCGTGTCTGGGAGACACAGCTGCTGTGCCCTTTGCCTAAGGACAACAGGTTCAGTCCTTCACCAGTAAATCATAACTGGGTGGATTACCTGAAATACAGGATGCGTACTCATCATCATGAGTCATGGTTGCATTGCGTCATGTATTCCAACCCTGTGGTGTCAGTGTAAGGTGTGACAGTTAATTTCGATAAGTAGAAAGCAAGTGTCTACAAAATACTGCATGCTCCGAAAGGGGGTATCGTCTTATGCACTTCTTAGTGACTTTTTATTATAGTTTTATGGTTTTACAGTGGTTTTTATTACAGTTAAAGGTTCTCTTCAGGCATGTAATTGTGGTAAGTTTGGATATGGAAATACTATATTCTGTTTCTGTGTATCACACCCTTAAGGACCTGGGCATCTGTAGAGACCAGTAGGCATTTTGTCTTCATCTGACTCCAACACAGTTGAATCAAAAACATTTTATGTACCCACTCCTGGAAACCTTGCTTTTGTCCTTTCTTTCTTTTGTCATCTCAAGCAAAAAGAAATATTACTCAGGCAACAAATATTTTGTGTGTCTGTGTGTGAGTGCAAACATTAGGTATGGCTAAATGGACAAGGTTGCTTGGCAATCTAGAGACATCAGTTTTCTTGCACGTGTCTTTGTGTGCTCAATACAGCCGTACATTGCTTTTCATTGGGGTGCGACATACTCTGTTTCTCAATGCCATGAGAGAGCAGGAGGCTTGCCTAAGAGGCTTATATCATACGAACAGGTGTGGCTTCAAAAGAAACTCCAGACTATTTCGAACAGGAACTTACTCACCACAGAGTCTTTTCACTGTTACCTACTTGTGAGAGTGGAGCTGGTAAACAAACTCTCATTGGGCAATAAAGCTGTGCGTGGTGCGAAGTAATCAGTTTTCCCAAAACCAAGAAGAAAAGCTCAGACTTCTCTGGCTGGTTCAGATATTCAGATGGCAACTTACCCTTTGGTGAAAGAGTTGTGTGGCTGAAGAAGTTGGGATGGATTGACCGCAGTACTTATTCGTCAATGACCCGGATGAAGGTCCCTTCCAACCCCTATTATTCTGTGATTCTGTGATTCTGTGAAGGGACACAGTATACCCTCAGTAAGTTTGCTGATGACACAAAACTGGGAGGAGTGGCTGATACCCCGGCAGGCTGTGCTGCCATTCAGCAAGACCTGGACAGGCTGGAGACTTGGGTGCAGAGGAACCTGATGAAGTTCAACAAGGGCAAGTGCAGGGGCCTGCACCTGGGGAGGAACAACCCCATGCACCAGTACTGGCTTGGGGCGGACCTGCTGGAGAACAGTTCTGCAGGGAGAGAGACCTGGGGGTGCTGGTGGATGACAAGTTGACCATGAGCTAGCAGTGTGCCCTGGTTGCCAAGAAGGCCAGTGGTGTGCTGGGCTGCATTAGGAGGATTGTGACCAGCAGGTCGAGGGAGGTTCTCCTCCGCCTCTACTCTGCCCTAGTGAGACCCCGTCTGGAGTACTGTGTCCGTTTCTGGGCTCCCCAGTTCAAGAGAGATGAGGAACTACTGGAGAGAGTCCAGTGGAGGACTACAAAGGTGATGAGGGTGCTGGAGCATCTCTCCTACGAGGAGAGGCTGAGGGAGCTGGGCTTGTTTTGCCTGAAGAAGAGAAGGCTGAGAAGGGACCTTAGAAATGCTCATAAATGTCTTAAGGGTGGGTGTCAAGAGGATGGGACCAGACTCTTTTCAGTGGTGCCCAGTGACAGGACAAGGGGCAATGGGCACAAACTGAAGCATAGGAAGTTCCATCTGAACATGAGGAAAACTTCTTCCCTCTGAGGGTGATGGAGCACTGGAGCAGGCTGCCCAGGGAGGTTGTGGAGTGTCCTTCTCTGGAGATATTCAGAACTCACCTGGAGAAGGTCCTGTGCAACCTGCTGTAGGTGACCCTGCTTTGACAGGGGGGTTGGACTGGATGATCTCTAGAGGTCCTTTCCAACAGCTACCCTTCTGTGATTCTGTGATTCCGTGATTCATGGGGAGCAGGCACACCACCTAAGGTCTGAGTGCAACCTCTCTGAGCACTGTTAAGGAAACCTGTTAGGAAGGGGTGAGAGCAGAGGCCGCTGATGTCCTACAGGCAGGGTTTGGCACAGCCGTATTAGTCTACCCTCTAAAGGACCGGCAGGTTGTAGCTGTGTTAGAATCAAGGCTGCAGCAAGAGAACTCCCAACTATTCTTCTGGATCTGTTGCCTGCAGGTATTCTGCCTTGTATGAGGACAGTTAAATATCAAGACAGTGTGAAAAAGTGGTAACAGTCAAAGTCAGTTGGTCAAGGAACATTCAGTTATGGTTCTGAATACATTTGCAGCATTTACCTAATTCTGGGAAAAGCAAAATAAATGACTGGTATGTTTTACCATATCTATTAATATCCTCTGATTTAAAGGGCAGATATCAGCACAGTTAACTAGGTCCTGGGTTCAGGGGTGGATAGGATGCTATTATAAGTTCATATGTGCTATTATGCATTAAATATAGAGTAGTACATGACCAAGTGTCACTAAACCAAAAGAGTAAGCAGCATGTCAGCAACAGTTGTAATTGGTGTGCCAAAAGGTGATTCCAGACAATAGCAATGCACCATCAGTTGTTGAGGAATATTGAACCCTGACTGCAGTGAAGCTGTGTTCAGCTATACCAGCCTAAAGCTAGACCAATATTAAAAAAAAACAACCAACCCTGATATTAAAGTCCATGCTGCATGTCCAAGGTGTTACTGAGATTTTCGTAATTTGTCCTAGAGATTTTCCAACGTTTTAATGAAACCTCAGCGCACCTTCTTGTGCAAAGAGAGAAACAGAACAAAACCATATTATGCTGCCATGAATCTCACTGTGGTATCTGAAATATAGGATGTTTCACATGTGATCATGCTGAATTAATTTATGTTTGTAATCTTTTCCCATTTTACCTATACATATGGAAAAAAACCTTTGCTCAAAAGATTATTATTTCCTTAAACACAATGAACACCAACAGCCTTCCTTATATATACTATTCCTAGTTTTTATTCACATTTCTGAGGTCTAGGAAAATCAATCCCAAGGATACTATTTCAATTAACACAATTTATACACGTGCAATGTGATCTAATCATGTTATAATTCACATAGCTACTTATATGCAAAATCTTCTGGATTATTTATTATCATTTCATTTCGCTTCTACTCTTAAGTACGTTGCATACTTTGTGGTACTGCAGAGACACCAGACTGCTCCTCAAGGAGCTTCTGGTTAGATTTTAGCCATGATGCTACAAAGACAATAAACAAAGAGGGGGAGATAAATAGGGGAAATTAAGGTTACCACTAACTTACAGTTTGTTTTAATACAGTGGAGTGTAGATGTGCCATCAGAAATCCATTTCATAATCTCTCTACAGCAATGTAACATATATAAAATACGAGAGCATATCTTAAAACACCTGTTTAAGCACAGTAGCAGAATATATTTTTTTGTGATAGTTCTGGAGTAAGCCAAATGAGAATGCAAGTAGTAGCAGTGTACTCAGAAATACAAACCATAAAAAACAATAAAAGTATTTTTGTATTAGAGGTACAAAATCACTTTCCATTGAATTAGGGCTTAATTTTAAATCATGCCCTTCTTAAGAAAGCAACCTCTGTGTTCGTTAGCACTTGGCACATTATTGGATTCTCTCTGTTTTTTCCCAACTGAAAAGCAAATGCAGTTACAGTAGATGTATTGGTTGACCAGTGAAATGATTCTCAGCAGCTTCTCAGAGCTTTGTAAACAGCAAAACAACAGTTTCAGGACATGGGGAATATTAAATATTTGTTACAACAGACTTAAGCTGCTTACTGATTCTGAAGGTTATTCGAGTGTTTTGCAAAATATGTTCATTAAAAGAGAATCTCTTTGTTATACTTTCGAAGAAAGTTGCTAACATTGCATGGTTCCTACCTGCCAGCTCCAATGAACTGAGCCTTTTTTTAAGAAACAAAATGAAGAATAATTTTCTTCTATTTTATTGAGGTCTGCTTCTTAGTTTAGTATCTAAATACTGCAGTTATTTTCTGATATACCTATGAGATCTCAAGCGCTTTCCCCCTTTAGTCCCGAAACTTGCCGTGCTTCTCTTACCTTTCTAAATCACCCATTTTACTGAATGGGAATCCGTATGACAGCCAGCTTTCCCGTTCTCATGAAGCACCACATCTATCTAGTGTACAGAGATTCAGAGGCCCTATGTGTCTTCTTTGGAACTGCAAAGGAAACATTTAAAAAAAACTTCCATACAAGAACTGTCCTCATATTCAGTGCCAAAGGGACACCAGGAGAACATCCCCGAAGTAGAGAGGCGATATGAAAGGAGATACTGATATCACAAATGCAACACACCTTTTTCTGTGCCATGCGTAGATTACAGTCTATGGATTCAACTTTTGCCTTCCCTACCCTTAATATCGGAGATGTCCCTGAGCAAAGTAAGGGCTCCCCAAAGACTTTTTTGTATGCTATACTGTGTGTGTACTCCTCCTAATTCTCTTTTGCATGAACATCAATCCTTTCATTTGTGGATATAAGAGGAAGGTGCCCATCTGACTTGCAAGGGCCCTCCTACCCCTTAGCCATGCTGCCCCACATCTGCCCTGCAGTGGACACCGTGCTCTGAATCTGCTCCTCTGTCTCTGCCCTCAGATCACTCCCATGTCACAGCTGAAGGAGATCTGTTCCTGGAGAAATGGGCAGAAGTGAGCTTGAAATAAGAGGGAAGGAGATACTGGGTTTAAAACATGAGACTGAGTACTCCAAAAGTCAGCGAGAGAGATTTGGTGTAATTTGTTTGATGTGTTTCATACAGATACCTTGAGCAGTGATATCAGAAAAAGGAGGAAAGCTTTCAAAGAGCTGACGACCTTCAGAGCCTGCAGGACCTCAAGACCTACCTCTCGACAGACCCTGCTGTCTAAGAACCTCTCTTGCTGCCAGCAGTCACTTTTGTGTTTACTGGCATGGCACATAGACTCGTGTGCTTTTGCTACTTGCTGTAGCTGAACACTGAAATTTCCAGCAGTCCAGTCACTTTGTGCTGCACTCCTGTTCCATGGCCAAGAGCACGCACTGGCTAAACTTAGTTATATGACCCAGAAATTTTTCCATTTCAGTCCAGCTTAATCTCTCTTCTTTCCTCTTTGAGATCCCTTTGCAGGCCCTTGATTTTCAAAGAGAGCTAGCCAAGGCACTCCGGCCTTAGTGATACAAATTACGGTAAAATTAAGCACCTCATAAGTCATACTTAAAGTGCAGGGTTTGCGATTATCTCTCGTAGGCGTGGGCTAGGCAAAAAGAAGGTCATAGCAGCTGTAAACTCGCCAGGTACCTAGCCCTGGAGGACCAGCTGAAATCCAAAAAGCCTCCTAGCATATTCCTACATTGCTATAGGTCCACTTAGACCCTCCCCAGCACATACAGCTTGTCCCAGCTTCCTCACCATCCCCAGCATTGGTCTTCTGCAGGGCAGTGTTTCTGAGGAGGTCTGTGGCTCAGAGATCTGTCTTCTGAAGTGTCTGCATGGAAGAAATCCTCTCCTGGCTAGGTGCAGGAGCTTTTCAAGCCCTTTTTTATCACTCTTGCCTAAGATCTGATGTAAATGAGCAATATCTCACCCCATATAGCTGAGAACAGAAGAGGAATCCTGTACCAAAATAGAAGATGAAATGAAAGGATGGTATAGCATGAAAACAAAAAGCAGATATTATGATTTGAAACAGAAAGAAACCCCAAACAAACAAAAACACGTACAAAGAAGCTAAAAATGTTTGTTTGTTGCAGCACCAGCTTGAGCAAGCAACAGGAAAAGTGCATCAAGTCAGGGAGGTGCAGGCCTGCATAAACATTGACAGTCACCGGAATGTGTTGTAAGAATGTTGTTCAGAAAAATACGTGGCAAGATTGTTTGGAAATATAGCCATGCACTGTACAGATTTGGGACATGTTGTCATTTTTACAAAGCCCATGTGTGTGTCTGATTTGCAATAACAACTCTGTGTGCAGCTTACCAAACAGAGAAATTCTGATCACTGCTCTGCAAGCTGGATTTCTCACTGACATGAATGAGCGGCTTGCTGGCACAGCAGTGTGCAGGACTGTTTGGCCCACAGAGTTACATATTTCTGCTAATATGTGATGAAGTGCAGCACTAGGAGTCATTACTGGCTAAGAGATATACTGAGAATATCTGCAGCATACACCTCTGTATCTCTAATGGCTGTGATTACGATGCACGCAGTGCCAACCATGTCCTCAGCAATACAAAGGGCAGAAAACAAACCTCTGCCTCCTTCCTCAAGGTTCAACACGGTTTTCTCACTTTTTCTTCCAAATTATACCCATTTATGTTTTTCTCATTTTAATTAAGGCCTCAAATTGTGTCAGGGGAGGTTTAGACTGGATATTAGGAACAGTTTCTTTATTGAAAGAGTCGTCAGGCATTGGAACGGGCTGCCCCGGGAGGTGGTGGAGTCCCCATCCCTGGAGGTGTTTAAAAAATGTGTAGATGTAGCACTTGGGGATATGGTTTAGTAGGAATGGTGGTGTTGGGTGGATGGTTGGACTCGATGAGCTTAGAGGTCTTTTCCAACCTTAGTGATTATGTGATTCTATGATTATGTCTTTTTAAAGTGTACCAGACCTAGGAAAACCTCATTTTTACATGACAGACAGGAGTTAAATGTTGTACTGATTTGCAGTTAGTACAGAATGCAGTAGTGTTTTGTTTCCAGTCCTCTTGTTGGGGCAGAACTTTGGTTTTCTGTCACCAAGATTGTAGCTGCTGTCACCCCACAGAAGATTTTCCCCGCCACAGACATTAAGCTGAGTCCTAGAATTATGTGGTCTGTGTGTCTTTGGAGTTAGGCCTTCAAACATCTTAAGAAAGACTTCCAAATATATGCCCAGACCTTACTTTTTCACTGCATGCTAAGCCCCACCCCAGATGGTAGGTGATATTTTAGTGCTAACACTCCATCACCTTGCTCTTCTATATACACAGTCGATTTCTGACAAACCTTAGAAGTAAGGTGATCATATTTATGCAACATATTTAGCAATCTTAGATCTTAGAAAAAAGCTAATTTGCATCACTGTCAGAGAATATGAACCCAAATGGTGTGAAATTTGGTGGTGCGTAAGCAAAACTTGACCACATCAATCTGAATTTTATGGTCAGTGAGACCATGAATGCTGATTACAAGCGGATTAAATTCCCTGGCTCTAGCAGAGGGGAGAAAAAAGCAGGAGAAATGCTAGACGCAAGCAGTTTAACTCAGTGCCTGGGAAAAATGAAATGACAACTGTTTGGCTGATGTACATGAGCAAAACATTGACATGAGACGCCCTGACTAAGATTTTAACTTCTGTCTATTATTCTACATCTATTTGGCATTATTGGATTTTGATCGTAGGCAGAGGCCCAGCATTCCCAGAGCTCCTCAGCTTGAGGAACAGACATACATTTTAGGAAGTGAAAACCTTTCTGTATGGATGCAAAAAGCAATCTCAACTTAGAGAATAATACATGCTTCCATACAGATGGAAGTGCCTTGGACCGACGCCACCCGTACCAACAGCCAAGCATTGTCAGTGCTGTAATTATGCATTTCCCACAGGGACTCTGACAAGCCACGAGCAGACGTTGCTGCAGTGCTGGCCTGCGCTGAAAGGTCTGCCAGGAGTGTCTTAGTGTTGTTTTCACGTGCCTGGCTTATTTTGTCCTGAAGTGATTATCATACTGGTTGAGGAAACAGTAGAAGGTGCACCTGAGGAAGCAAATTTTAACTGTGATTTTTTCCTCCCTCCCTCCTTTTTTTTTGTGAATGTTAGCATTTACTGTTCCCTTCCCTTTTTGAATGTTTAAAAGGCATCATTCTTCAACTTGCAAGCTGATTATGAACAATAATTCATTCTCACAACCCTTCAGTGAGGCAAGTATGTACAATTATCACCATTTTACTGAAAGGAGAATTGAGATACAAAGTTTAATGTACAGTTTAAGGCCATATGACAATTAAGGTCTTATTTTTATTTACAGTTTTTTGAACAATTTGGAAAGTTGCATTCAGAGAAATGCATCTCAAATGCGTTAATCTGCTTTATAGACCTGTAAGTGAGATCATTGACCCCAGCCTAAATTACATTTTTCATTTTAGCCAATGAGATCAGCACTTGGTTAAATTTCACTTAACAGTCCAGCTGTCTCCCTCCAGATCCAACACCATCATCCTTCTCTGTGAGAGGAGCACTCAACAGCAACTTTCAGGACAAGCTTTACTTCAAGTTAGTTTGAAAACAAGTTCATGGTATCAGTGCAAAGCCTTCTGTCAGTAATCTTGACTCAGTGTAAAACCATCTCCTGTCTATCATTCATCACCTTGGTGATGGACTTCTTAAGCCACCTGACACTGGAGAGTAGGAGCACCTGCACAGCGAACTTAGACCTGGAGTCATGATAGGTACTTCTCTCTTCTGGCATATGTTTTAATCCCCTGTATCTACATGACCCGACCATCCAATGTAGGAAGAAATGCAAGAAACTGTGAGCTTCTGCACTACTATTTTCATCTTTGCATCTTATCAGCAATAGAGTGGGGCAGAACTGCAATACCTTTTCTTACAGTCTGTTTTGTGGCAAAACAAAGGTAACACGCCAAGCCATGCCCAATGAAGACTGGCATGCAGTGGTCACTCTATGTGCTAGCAAAAGTATCAAACTACATCTGCCAAATATATTCCTTTCTGAAGTACTCTGAGGTGCTGATATATGAGAGACATTAGATGGAATATTTTTTAAGCCTGCCAAAGTTAAGACCTTCCAGGAAGGCAGAAGTCAAATCATTCCCCAAAACTTAGCAACTAGTTTCTGCTGGAAAACTAGTACCTTAGGTACCCTTTTAGCATGATTTCTTTTAATACTGGTAGTGTTTATCCCAGAATATCACAAGAACAAACTCACCAGTAAGATCAACGGTTTCCAATTTTCATATTATAATTAATGCTTCATAAAATTCCAGGATAAAACTGTGTGGTCTTAATAAATACACTGTACAAATTAGCAACTTATCTTTGAGAATAAGTAATTTCCCTTATTTTTATTTTAATGGAAGGACTCAATCCATGCAGCTGCTTGTTCATTTATATGCATATTTTTATTAATGGAATACCTTTCAAGTCACTTTTGTCCTTGTCTATTGTCAAGTCATGACATATTGTTTTCTGTACTTCAGAGGCGACATTCCCTCATTGCGCAACAATTTTAGTAGGACTGAAAGCCCTGACAGCAAACTGAGCCTCAGGAAGCCCTGCCCCAGCTTTTATTTCTTCTGGGTAAAAATGTAGTCCTAGTGTGGAAGCCCAACATTAGCACTGGTAACAAAGGAGCAGGGGCTAGTGTGATATACATGGGTGTCATTCCTGGCACTCAAGAATGCAAGAAATTCAGTATATTGGAAGTCCTGGGCTGTAGCCAGGCACAGTTTCTCCATGCTCTGGCCAAGGCTAAGGATGAATTGCTGCTTCTTAGTTTCACATGCAGTGTCTATATTGCTTGCACTTTAGCCAATAAAGCAGATTTTGTGCTTATTATGGCAGTTTTGATAACACATGGAGCCATAAGTGTGCTGCATACCTTCAGCTGATTTTTTCCCTATATGGACTGATGGGACCAATATGCTAAAAATATATAACTTATTTCTTGTGGTACACTGATTTCGTCTAAAAAGACTACAATTTCTTCCATCCCGTTTCCTACTAAAGCTTCCTTTGTTCTGTCTTCTCTAGGCTACATGAGCAGCTTGCAGCTGCTCTCTTAAACTGGCTTAGTTGAACTTTCTGAATTTTTCCCTTCTTGGTTACCAGCAGCAGGGTCAGAGGTTCCCATGGAAACACTGGAGAAAACAATGCAAAGCTTATAGGAGAGCTGCCTGAGCCCCAGCTTTAAGTGAAGCTTCGTGGTCGTATCGTGATTTTGCAATGGTTGATGCTTGAAGTGCCCATGCTGAACTGTTACAGAACAAGAAAAAGACAGCAGGCTGACTTTTAGGAGAAGAATTATACACAGACCTACACATTTTTGTCTAGTATCATGAAACCACTTAGGTAAGGTTGTTACAATGTATGTTTTTTCACTATTATCCTGTGTGTCCTTGTAATTCTAAGAACAAGCATATTTTCCTCATTTCCATAGCAACACCCATTAGTAAGTTGGAGCTGTTCAGCTCATTCTTTATTGCTGCTGACTTCACCCAAAAACCTGCTTTTGAAACTAACCTACAGTTAAGAAGTATCCAGTCTATAGTCCTTATTTCTCTGCTCCTCATGTGAGAAGTACTATGGAGACTGGGCAGTGTGACCTCTTCCTTTCAACCATTACATTACTTTCTCAAAACATTAGGAAAAAAAGAAATTTGTCCAACTATGGTTTTTGCTGTTACAAGGGCTTGGGTGGGACCTATGTCAGGTCTAAGTCTTGAGCTTGCAGACATGTCTATGTCCTATGAGCAAATTAAATTTAGGATCCTTCAGTTCTGTCTCCTTCCCTTAATAACAGTTTACCTATCTTCCCGTTCTGCACCAGAGCTGGGTCATAGCCAGATGGGGGCTGGCTCAATGCCTGTCTTGTCAATGTGAGCTCATGGGTGCTGGGTTTCCATTTCATGCAACATACAAGTATAAACCTGGGGCATAAGAGCTCTGACAGAGGAGTACCTGAGGACTGTGGCCACAGGGTTGGTGGTATCTTGGTCATACATGGCTTATGCCAGCTTTATGTCATGGACGGCTTCAGGGTTTGAGCATCGTCACTGTCACAGTGGCATCAGGTGACCACGCGGTGCATGGTGTCCTTAATCCTTACCCCTGGAGCGTGCTCTGTAGTATTCAGAGTTTTATCTCCAGGTTACTCCAGGACAAGAATGATTGTCATTGTTCATAACCAAAGCCATGAAACGTTAAAAAGTGGGTAAAATTCTGAAAATTATGTGACTTGAGATTTATAGAGTGCTATTTAAGAGGGGAGGATTCTACAGTTCTTTATGAACTACAGACATAAACACCCCAAAAAACTCAGCTGCTGGTGCACAGGAAGAAAACAGGCAGACAGGCAGCATTTACAGTTCTTAGTTATTTGCTGGGTAACACATAGAAACTCCAGCCATGGATAGGGATGCCACAATGACTGATGTTGCACTGACAAAGGATGGAAAGACAGCCCTTGCTCTAGAGGGCTTAATGTTTATAGTGCCGTACTCCACACAGCAAGAAGTGACAAAGAATAATAAAATCAGACTTGGGATCCAGCTCCTTGCCATCTGGGCAGCTGGGCACCAGTGATGCCAGAGGCGTGTATCTGCTGATGGTCTGCACAGAGGAATGGTGGTCAGATCACACTTTTCTCTGTGTGGGCCCCACTGCAGAAGCACGTGTGAAAATCTGTGCAGGTGTTCTTCTAAGATAATCTGGGTATGTAAGTGTTAAAGGAAGCAGACTTGGGGTAAATATATTTCATTTTCATGGAGTTTTTCTTTTCCCTATGGGAGCTGCGTCAGCACAGATGCCTGTGAAGAATGCTGGGAAGACCATACAGCTAGGCAGGCGCAATCCAGGAGGTACCTACAGAGCACCGATGATAACATTCTGATGCAAGTGGTGGAGGAACCAACAAGGAAAGGCGCGCTGCTGGACCTTGTATTAACAAACAAGGAGGGACTGGTGGAGGATGTGAAGGTCGGAGGTAGACTCGGCTGCAGTGACCATGAAATGGTGCAGTTCAGGATCCTGCATGGAGGAAGCAGGGCGATAAGTAAGATCAAAACCTTGGACCTCAGGAGGACTGCCTTTGGCCTCGTCAAGGAGCTACTGGGAGGAATCCCTTGGGCCCGGGCTCTCGAAGGCAGTGGGGTCCATGAGTGCTGGTTGCTCTTTAAACATCACTTCCTCCATGCTCAGGAGCGGTGCATCCCCCTGAGAAAGAAATCAAGCAAAGGAGGCAGGAGACGTGCATGGTTGAAAAAGGAGCTTCTAGCGGAGCTCAGGTGGAAGAGAAAGGTCCATGGAATGTGGAAAGAGGGACAGGCCACTTGGGAAGAATACAGGAATGTGGTCAGAGTGTGCAGGGATACGACGAGGAAGGCCAAAGCCCACCTGGAATTGAAGTTGGCAAGGGATGTCAAAAACAACAAGAAGGGCTTCTTCAACTACATCAGCAGCAAAAGGAAGGCTAGGGACAACGTGGGGCCGCTGCTGAATGAGGCGGGTGTCCTGGTGACGGAGGATGAAGAGAAGGCAGAGCTACTGAATGCCTTCTTTACTTCAGTCTTCAGTGCCAAGGCAGGCCCTCAGGAATCCCAGGCCCCGGAGGTAAGAGAAGAAGCCTACAAAGAGGACGACTTTCCCTTGGTCGAGGAGGACTGTGTGAGGGATCGCTTAAGCGATCTGGACACCCACAAATCCATGGGCCCCGATGGAAGGCACCCACAAGTGCTGAGGGAGCTGGCGGATGTCATTGCTGAGCCGCTCTCCATCATCTTTGAGAGGTCCTGGAGGACAGGAGAGGTGCCCGAGGACTGGAGCAAGGCAAATGTCACTCCAATCTTCAAAAAGGGCAAGAAAGAGGACCCAGGGAACTACAGGCCGGTCAGCCTCACCTCCATCCCGGGAAAGGTGATGGAGCAGCTTATCCTGGAGGCCATCATGAAGCAAGTGGAAGAAAAGAAGGTTATCAGGGTAGTCAGCATGGATTCACCAAGGGGAAATCATGCCTGACCAATCTGATAGCTTTCTACGATGACATGACTGGCTGGGTAGATGAGGGGAGAGCCGTGGATGTTGTCTACCTTGACTTCAGCAAGGCTTTCGACAGAGTCTCCCGTAACATCCTCCTAGGGAAGCTCAGGAAGTGTGGGCTGGATGAGTGGCTGGTGAGGTGGATTGAGAACTGGCTGAATGGCAGAACTCAGAGGGCTGTTGTCAGCGGTGCTGAGTCTAGTTGGAGGCCGGTAACTAGTGGTGTCCCCCAGGGGTCAGTACTGGGCCCAGTCTTGTTCAACTTCTTCATCAACAACCTGGATGAAGAGTTAGAATGTACCCTCAGCAAGTTTGCTGATGACACCAAACTGGGAGGTGTGGTAGATACACCAGAAGGCTGTGTTGCCGTTCAGCGAGACCTGGACAGGCTGGAAAGTTGGGCAGAGAGGAACCTGATGAGGTTCAACAAGTGCAAGTGCAGGGTCCTGCACCTGGGGAGGAACAACCCCATGCATCAGTACAGGCCAGGGGTGGACCTGCTGGAGAGCAGCTCTGTTGAGAGGGACCTGGGTGTCCTGGTGGACGACAGGTTAGCCATGATCCAGCAGTGTGCCCTGGCTGCCAAAAAGGCCAATGGAATCCTGGGGTGCATTAGGAGGAATGCGGCCAGTGGGTCGAGGGAGGTTCTCCTTCCCCTCTACACTGCCCTAGTGAGGCCTCATCTGGAGTACTGTGTCCGTTTCTGGGCTCCCCAGTTCAAGAGAGATGAGGAGCTGCTGGAGTGTGTCCAGCGGAGGGCTACAAGGATGGTGAGGGGACTGGAGCATCTGCCCTACGAGGAGAGGCTGAGGGAGCTGGGCTTGTTCAGCCTGAAGAAGAGAAGGCTGAGAGGGGACCTAATATATACTTACAAATATCTCAAGGGTGGGTGTCAGGAGGATGGGTCCAGACTTTTTTCAGTAGTACCCAGTGACAGGACAAGGCGCAACGGGCACAAACTGAAGCAGAGGAAGTTCCGTCTGAAGATGAGGAAGAACTTCCCTCTGAGGGTGACGGAGCCCTGGAACAGGCTGCCCAGGGAGGTTGTGGAGTCTCCTTCTCTCGAGATATTCAAGACCCACCTGGATGCGGTCCTGTGCAGCCTGCTGTAGGTGACGCCGAGAGAGAGAGAGAGAGGAGACCCCAGCCCCCCCCCCCCCCAGCGGGAAAGCGGGAGGTGCCAACGAGCGGCAGCTCTGACTCAGCGGGGGCGGAGTCGAGTGTGACAGCGGCCAAACCCCCTCAGGGATAAGAGCAGCCCCCAGGGAGCGCGAGCGACCAGAGCCGGCAAACAGAGCCGGCGCAGCAGCCCGGGAGCGGCGCAGCAGTTCGCGCGGGCAGGGCGAGTGGGGAAGGCGAGCGGGCAGGGTGCAGCCGCCCCTTCTGGCAACTCAAGTGGTGGGCATCGCCTATCCAGGAGATATTCTAGCCATGGTTACCACCCGTGGTAAAGCTCTTGCTCGAAGGAGTGTGGGGACCCAGACGGAGGCCCCACGCAAGAACGCGGGTGTCCAGGTCTCTGGCTGCAGGGAGTGCCTGAGCCTGGCGCTCGTACCGGAGGACAGCAGAGACAGCGGCTGTGTTCGGTGCGAGCAGGTGAATGACCTGCTCAGCCTGGTGGCAGAACTGAAGGAGGAAGTGGAGAGGCTGAGGAGCATCCGGGAGTGTGAGAGGGAGATCGACTGGTGGAGCCGCACCCTGCCCTCCCTGAGGCAGCGGCAGCAGGAGGCGGCTCCACAGAAAGCAGAGAACCCCCTACCCTCTTGCCACCGAGCAGAAAGAGGGGGCCTAAGAGATGGGGGGGAATGGAAACGGGTCCCTGCTCGGGGGGGCAAGCGAATCTCCCCCCGGCCTCCCTCACTGGCCCAATTGCCCTTAAGCAACAGATATGGGGCTCTGGAATGTGAGGGACTGGCCACAGAGGATGTGGGTGAAGGTGAGGCTCCATCCAGGGGGTTGCCTAGAACGAGTCAGACAGCCCCACGTATTACGACTGCCTCAACTAAGAAAAAAAGGAGGGTCATTGTCATAGGTGATTCCCTTCTGAGGGGAACAGAGGGCCCAATCTGCCGACCGGACCCATCCCACAGGGAAGTCTGCTGCCTCCCTGGGGCCCGGGTTAGGGATGTTGCGAAGAAACTCCCTGGTCTGGTGTGGCCTTCTGATTACTACCCCCTCTTGGTAATGCAGGTTGGCGGGGACGAGATAGCAGAAAGAAGTCCCAAGGCCATCAAAAGGGACTTCAGGGCACTGGGGCGACTGGTTGAGGGATCAGGGGCGCAGGTGGTGTTTTCCTCCATCCCATCAGTGGCAGGGGACAGCACTGAAAGGGGCAGGAAAACTCACCTGGTTAACAGGTGGCTCAGGGACTGGTGCCATCCGTCAAATTTTGGCTTCTTTGATCATGGGGAGGTATACACAGCACCGGGCCTGCTGGCAACAAGTGGAGCTCAGCTATCACAAAGGGGGAAAAGAATTCTTGGCCACGAGCTGGCGGGGCTCATTGAGAGGGCTTTAAACTAGGTTCGAAGGGGGAAGGGGATATTGCCCAGCTCACTAGGGATGAGCCTAGGCTTGGAGTGCCAAGGCCAGGGGTGAGATTGACAGCCCAGCTCAAGTGTGTTTACACCAATGCACGTAGCATGGGCAATAAACAGGAGGAGCTGGAAGCCATTATACAGCAGGACGGCTACGACTTGGTCGCCAACACAGAAACGTGGTGGGACAACTCGCATGACTGGCATGCTGTCATAGATGGCTACAGACTCTTTAGGAAAGACAGACCAACAAGGAGAGGTGGGGGAGTTGCTCTACATGTGAGGGAGCAACTGGAATGCATTGAGCTTGGCCCGGGGGCAAATGAGGAATGAGTTGAAAGCTTGTGGGTTAGAATTAAGGGACAGGCTCACACGGGTGACATTACAGTGGGTGTATACTACAGGCCACCTGACCAGGAGGAGGAGGTTGATGAGGCCTTCTACAGGCAGCTGCAAGCAGCCTCACAGTCACAGTCCCTGGTTCTCATGGGGGACTTCAACCACCCTGACATCAGCTGGGAAGACCATACAGCTAGGCAGGCGCAATCCAGGAGGTTCCTACAGAGCATCGATGATAACTTTCTGATGCAAGTGGTGGAGGAACCAACAAGGAAAGGCGCGCTGCTGGACCTTGTATTAACAAACAAGGAGGGACTGGTGGAGGATGTGAAGGTCGGAGGTAGACTCGGCTGCAGTGACCATGAACCTGCAGTTCAGGATCCTGCGTGGAGGAAGCAGGGCGATAAGCAGGATCAAAACCCTGGACCTCAGGAGGGCTGACTTTGCCCTCTTCAAGGAGCTATTGGGAGGAATCCCTTGGGCCAGGGCTCTCGAAGGCAGGGGGGTCCATGAGTGCTGGTCGCTCTTTAAACAACACTTCTTCCATGCACAGGAGCAATGCATCCCCCTGAGAAAGAAATTTAGCAAAGGAGGCGGGAGACCTGCATGGTTAAACAAGGAGCTTCTAGCGGAGATCAGGCAGAAGAGAAAGGTCCATGGAATGTGGAAAGAGGGACAGGCCACTTGGGAAGAGTACAGAAACGTGGTGAGAGCATGCAGGGATGCGACGAGGAAGGCCAAGGCTCACCTGGAATTGAAGCTAGCAAGGGATGTCAAAAACAACAAGAAGGGCTTCTTCAACTACATCAGCAGCAAAAGGAAGGCTAGGGACAACGTGGGGCCGCTGCTGAATGAGGCGGGTGTCCTGGTGACGGAGGATGCGGAGAAGGCAGAGCTACTGAATGCCTTCTTTGCTTCAGTCTTCAGTGCCAAGGCAGGCCCTCAGGAATCCCAGGCCCCGGAGGTAAGAGAAGAAGCCTACAAAGAGGACGACTTTCCCTTGGTCGAGGAGGACTGTGTGAGGGATCGCTTAAGCGATCTGGACACCCACAAATCCATGGGCCCCGATGGAAGGCACCCACAAGTGCTGAGGGAGCTGGCGGATGTCATTGCTGAGCCGCTCTCCATCATCTTTGAGAGGTCCTGGAGGACAGGAGAGGTGCCCGAGGACTGGAGAAAGGCCAGTGTCACTCCAATCTTCAAAAAGGGCAAGAAAGAGGACCCAGGGAACTACAGGCCGGTCAGCCTCACCTCCATCCCGGGAAAGGTGATGGAGCAGCTTATCCTGGAGGCCATCATGAAGCAAGTGGAAGAAAAGAAGGTTATCAGGAGTAGTCAGCATGGATTCACCAAGGGGAAATCATGCCTGACCAATCTGATAGCTTTCTACGATGACATGACTGGCTGGGTAGACGAAGGGAGAGCCGTGGATGTTGTCTACCTTGACTTCAGCAAGGCTTTCGACACAGTCTCCCATGATATCCTCCTAGGGAAGCTGAGGAAGTGTGGTCTGGATGAGTGGTCGGTGAAGTGGATAGAGAACTGGCTGAATGGCAGAACTCAGAGGGTTTTCATCAGCGGCGCTGAGTCTAGTTGGAGGCTGGTGACAAGTGGTGTCCCCCAGGGGTCAGTACTGGGCCCAGTCTTGTTTAACTTCTTCATCAACGACCTGGATGAAGAGTTAGAATCTACCCTCAGCAAGTTTGCTGACGACACCAAACTGGGAGGTGTGGTAGATACACCAGAAGGCTGTGCTGCCATTCAGCGTGACCTGGATAAGCTGGAAGGCTGGGCAGAGAGGAACCTGATGAGGTTCAACAAGTGCAAGTGCAGGGTCCTGCACATGGGGAGGAACAACCTCATGCATCAGTACAGGCCAGGGGTGGACCTGCTGGAGAGCAGCTCTGCGGAGAGGGACCTGGGTGTCCTGGTGGACGACAGGTTAACCATGAGCCAGCAGTGTGCCCTGGCTGCCAAGAAAGCCAATGGGATCCTGGGGTGCATCAAGAAGAGTGTGGCCAGCAGGACAAGGGAGGTTCTCCTTCCCCTCTACAGTGCCCTGGTGAGGCCTCATCTGGAGTACTGTGTCCAGTTCTGGGCTCCCCAGTTCAAGAAGGATGAAGAGCTACTGGAGAGAGTCCAGCGGAGGGCTACAAGGATGATGAGGGGACTGGAGCATCTCCACTACGAGGAGAGGTTGAGGGAACTGGGCTTGTTCAGCCTGAAGAAGAGAAGGCTGCGAGGGGACCTTATAAATGCCTACAAATATCTGAAGGGTGGGTGTCAGGAGGATGGGGCCAAGCTCTTTTCAGTGGTGCCCAGTGACAGGACAAGGGGCCATGGGCACAAACTGAGGCACAGGAAGTTCCATCTGAACATGAGGAAGAACTTCTTCCCTCTGAGGGTGACAGAGCACTGGAACAGGCTGCCCAGGGAGGTTGTGGAGTCTCCTTCTCTGGAGATATTCAAGACCCGCCTGGACAAGGTCCTGTGCAGCCTGCTGTAGGTGACCCTGCTTCGGCAGGGGGTTTGGACTAGATGACCCACAGAGGTCCCTTCCAACCCCTACCATTCTGTGATCTTAACTATAACTTAAAAATATAAATATTAAGATCTTACGATAACAAATATAAGGCGTCTTGAACAAATGCATTTGTAAATTAGCTAAAATATAATCTGAAATATATATAATATAATCTTAAAATATAATCTTAAAGTCTTAAAAATTCTATCGATATTCTTATTTTATATTTATTCTATATCTTACATTATATTTATAGTTTTAAAAAGTATATGCTATAAACCTGAAAAAGTATAAGGCACAGTAAACAGGTAAAAGTTGAGGTAACTTTTAGGATAACACTGGGTAGGTACATTTTTAGAGCAGTTGACGGTGTTCTACGAACATAATGTTAACTTTCTCTAGCTGACTCTTGACGAACGACACGATTCCATTCAGTATACAGGGTCCAAAAATTAGTGCTATTACAATCATCGCGATTGGTCCTATCAAGGTGGATAGCAGGGTGGTTAACCATGGGATTAAACACTGCCAGAGATATGCATGGAGTAAGGCCTGTTTTTGGAACAGATCCATTGAGCTCCTTTAGAGGGAATAGCCCATTTTTCTTTGGTTTTTCCCACTGTGGACGAGACAGAACTACAGAGCTTCCGTTTTTGTCCCCACACATTGCCTATACAGGTCCCAGATCCAGAAACATATTGCATGGTTATCCTCCTTTTCTTCTCTCCCCAAGAACACTGAAGTGGTACGGATCGGGTGTCTAGGCTATATGTTGTGTTTACCCCTATAGCCTCATAAAAAGGGGGTTTCACATCATAGCACAACCAACAGTGTGCAGTTAGTTTTGGGTTGGTTTGATTCAAGGTGTCATAGGTAGCTCGCATTAGTTTCCATAAGGGAGGTTCCCTCGTCGCATCGAGGGAGGATATTACATCACTTTGGGTGGTCTCCAGGGGGCTAGCAGTTATCTGTGGTCCACTAACAATTGGATTGGGGCCAACTCCATGAGGAGGGTTTTTTATTATTTCCTCCTTCCTTATATGTATCAATCCACCTCGATCTTGTCCTGGTTCCCAATACCTAATTCCCCAAGTTCTTCCTGTTACCCGTCTTGAGTCTTCTGGATGAATTACTTGGAGGATTATAGCGTCACAATTACTGTACCCTACAGATCCTCCAGACCAATCAAGTCGTGGATGTTTGCAACCTAGTGGTCCCCATGTTGTCGTTAAATATTTGTCTGGGATTGGGGGTGTCCAAGCGGAAGCGATAGTGACACAGTCCCAATATGCGCAATAATATTGATTAGGAGAATTACAATATCCCTTTCCTGGGTTAGATTGTGGACATAAGTAATAGGGCCGCTGGTTTAGGCAGGGCTGTATGGGTGCTAATTCACACAGGTGAGCAGCAAATCTAGGAGGTCCTGCTGTTATGACTTCCCTTACTACTCGACCATTTACAAGGTTCCGTAGGACCCACCTATATGGCTGATGGTGATGGTAACTTGATTCTGCTCGTCCTATAGTGACAAGCTCCAAGATTAGGATCACACAAAGGCATCGTAGCCCCCCTTTGTGGATGCTATTCTGCCGTTGTCTGGATTCTGTCCGTGAGGAGGTTTCAGGCTCGGACAGGACGTTTGCCGACTTGTCATCTTCTTTTGTCGTCAGGGTGTGCGGGTTATGGGGGTGTCCGATGATCCGGTCCTGTGGACAAAAACTCACAGTTTTCATTAGTTTTATTCTGGCTAGTATGGTGCAAACAGCCACCTGGATCGGGGTTAGATGCTCTTCCTTCGCGACATGCTTAATCATGTCCGCGATGCTGGATCCCGCTGGCAGTGATCGCAGGATTTCTTTGGTTGTCGAATTACACTGCTGACGTAAACATTCTGCTATGACCGGGCCTTTTGCCTCTGCAGGCAAGGCCGAAGAATCGACCGCTGCTTGGAGACGATCCACGAATTTTGTGAAGCTCTCACTTTCACTTTGCTTTATTGTGGACCATGGCGATGGTTTGATAATGACTCTAGAGGTTGTGCGAATAGCTTCTCTGGCCGCACGAGTGGTTGCCATAACTTCATGGGCCCGCAGGGCTTGGGCTTGTGCCTGGGGGGTAATCATTGTGGGATCTGTACCCATTAACCGCTGCAGGCTGGAACCATGCAGTGGATGGTCTGCCCCAGTTACTTGGGCTAGTTGCTTTGTACAGTTGTCCTCCCATTCTTGTTTAAAAACGATCATCCCTGCCCCGTCAAAGATCAATCTACAAGTTTGTTTTATATCGAATGGGAGCATATCGTCTCCCCCGAATACACCATCTATGAGGGTGGAGACCATGGCAGAATTAAGGCCTTTATCCGCGATTGCCTTAACAATCGCTTGTATGTCCTTAGGGTTTATCGGTGTGTGGACCCTCTGTCCCCCGTCCGTCACCCGGAACGGGAACGCTAGCGCGGCCGATGGGGCCCAGTCGGCGCACGTAATCTTTATTCTCCTCCAGTCAGTGAGAGGGATTTCTCCCCCTCGCGGTTTCTCTTTAATTTGGATGGGGATATTTTGGCTCTTGACTTTATTTATCTCTGTTTCCTCCTCTACTACGTTTAAATCAGTTGCGAGTCACTCGTCCCCGCTGGTGTTCGAATCGGAGTCGGAACTCGACTGACTGGTTACTTCCGGTCTCCAGTACCTTTTTGCCGAGCTCTGGCCCCCTCCCCTATGGGCGGGCCACTCCTCCCCCCCGGGCCCGCCCCACCCTCCGCTCGGCGGGGTGCCTACCCCACAGGCGCACCTTTTGAAATGCACGCGCTGATTGGCTCTCTGCCCCTCGCTCGCCCCCCTGTTCTCTTCCACCTCCCGCTTGATAACTTGTGCGCTTGATAACTTTTGCGCTTCCTCCCTGTTATCACCAAAGGAATTTTCATCCCGCCTTTCCCCTTTGTTCTCGGCGCCATCTTGGGGCGCATAGGGCGGTGGTGTAGCCCAGACTTCCTCAGACCCGTTTTTTTCCGCGGCGCTCCCAGCCTCCTCGGCTAACCCGCCCCAGAAGGATTTAGCCTGTTTCTCTCCCTCCGTAAGCGGGTCGGGGTCCGGGAGTTGAGGGGATATATCGCCCTCTTGCTGATCTTTAGGCTCAGCAGAGCCGTTATCATCTGGGGGGTGCAAAGTCTGTGTAGCTGCCCCGATTCCCAATTTTGGGGTAGCAAACAAACAGCTCCCTGCCGCCTTCCAGGTCTCCTGCTCTTGTCTAGCTTTCTGCAGAGCCTGTACGACTTTCCCCCACGACTTAAGGTTTTTCCCACAACCCGAGGACATCATCTCCTCGGCTAACGCTTTAGTGCACTTATCCCACACCTCAGGGTGGAAAATATCCACCAGCTGGTCAATGACCCCGATATGCAAAAGTCTCGCAACTGCGAGCGTAAAATCTTTGGGCTTACAATCAATCCCCCAATGCTTATGTAATTGCGATACGACCTTCACAAGGGATTCCATCCTCCTTGCTAGTCCGGGAGCGTCCTCCCAGCCGGGCTGGTCCTGCCGCTCCGGCCGCCGTTCACCCGATTCCAGGCGAGTCTTTCCCGGGTTTCGGCACCACTTGTTGCCTTTGTTGGCGTGGCGACCTGGTTCAGGGACGGCTCGGCGACCCACCCCTCGGCCGCTCGGGTCATCAGCACGCAGACACCAATGTGGTGGACGGCAAATGGCGTTTATTGATAAATAACACAGCGTTATATAGCCTAGGTTTACAGCATCATTTCCGTCTGCTTACTTCACGGGTTAAACGCTATTGGCTATTAGGAGAGGGGGGGGGACACTACCTTTCCGTACAGCGCGACATCTTCAGACCGCCAAGCCTTAACTACCCACACAGCACTCATTAGGGTCAGAGAGAGGGTTGCCAATATTGTTTGTCTGAGACTAGTGCTTCAGCCCCCTGGGAGTTCTGTTTTGCGAGGAACTACATGCATCATGTCGAGGGACAGTCCCATCTCCAAAGAGTTAAACATTTAGCTGTAGAAGACAAGCTGAAAAGAGGAATAACTATATCTTAACCACACAGTTTTATAGATAACCAACTTAAACTTAGTTTAAACTAAAACTTAGAGATAATACATGTAACTAAGACATAGATTCATATTATCCCAACTTAAATACATGTGAATAATCCCAGTCTTCAGGAGTGAGTTACACAAGTAGTTTGAATTAGACATTACTTCAGTGATAGCTGGGTGGGATGAATCACTCTGTGTGACTTGCCCAAGGACACTTAGGAATTTAATGATGGAGTATGACGCAGGGTCCTCAGCCCAGTGCCTCAGCCGTAAAAGCACCTGTCTTCTTTCATGTCCTGTTTTATCTTAATGCGCTGTGTTTTACCTCCCATCTGATCCAGAAGAAAGTTCAAGTTGTTGATGTGACCTAAGAAGTAAATGGGAATTAATGCAAAATATTAGTAATCTTGGGTCATTTCTGTTTCTATCTGCTGTAGTAAGAGGTCACTCATTTCACAATAATTTAGCCTGGGAAATATCCATGAGGTTTTGTTTCATCTGAAATACAGTAAGTTTCACTAGAGCTCTACGTGCTGTGAAATATAGTTTAAAAAAAAAATTGGTATTCAATCAAGAGACCAAAGCGGCACTTAGAAGCAGAGAAGAGCTTTTTTAATTTAGAGATCAAGCAAAGTTACCTTTCCTCTCCACTGTTTTTGTCATTATGCACTTACAAAAATACTCTGTCTAAGATTTCTGGGGTGATCCCTCTCCACCCACTGCCAGTTAGAGATCATCTGCATTTGGTGATGATAGGCTAGGACAACATCAGGCTGGCATCTGATTTAGCAGATAGCCAGCATTGTGTCATTCCCTTCCTATTCTGAGGAATGCAGCTGTCGTGGGTGTCAGGAGCTCGGGGAATGACACTCCGCTCACCCATGTTAACCTCTGGTAACGATCTCAAAGTGCAAACAGAAAAGATAAGGGCTTGTTGTCCACTGACTGAGGTCCTCTGACTCTGCATTACATACAGACTGCTAATGAGGTGGTTCTAATGTCTCTGCTGGCCTTGAAGTCTTTCAGCTGGTGGTCACCAACAGTCTGTCCCAAACCAGTGTTTCTTGAGGCTGTAAGGAGAGCACGGAGAGCCTCTCAGCCCTCTCACATGGGGCAAACCAATGGATTCTGATACAGAAGGAGATTTTCCACATTAAAGACTCCAAAAGACTCAGGAATCTTATAAATATCTCAAGCGTGGGTGTCAGGAGAATGGGGCCAGACTCTTTTCAGTGGTGCCCAGCAACAGGACAAGGGGCAACGGGCACAAACTGAAGCATAGGAAGTTCCGTCTGAACATGAGGAAGAACTTCTTCCCTCTGAGGGTGACGGAGCACTGGAACAGGCTGCCCAGGGAGGTTGTGGAGTCTCCTTCTCTGGAGATATTCAAGACCCCCCTGGACAAGACAAGCCTGCTGTAGGTGACCCTGCTTCGGCAGGGGTGTTGGACTAGATGACCCACAGAGGTCCCTTTCAACCCCTACCATTCTGTGATTCTGTGATTCTGTGAAAAGCTGTTGGTCACAAATGTGCAAATAACATGATCAAATTCATATCATTGGCTTTCTAGGATGAGAGGTGGTAATGAAAACTCTGTTATACTGGTGTCTGCAAGGAGCACAGACAATCGTTTCCTAATACTGGGCATGCAGGTATGCTGGACAGAGGGCTGCGGTTCTGCAGACACAGCTGTGTGAAACATCCCCAGTTTTGACAGCAGATTGTCCAGCTTGCCCGAGTTCCAGACATGGTCACAGAGTTTCCCGTGATGTTTCCCATGTCAAGGCATGTTGCCATAAATGCTTCATGCAGAGAAACTATAGAAGTTGCATGGGCAGTGACAGCATTTCAAACTATTTAATCTTACAACCTCCCAACCACAATATGGGAAAGAATATGGGAGAAAATGGCGGAGAGGTGCCAAGAGCACTGCTCCATTGGAGCAGATTTCTGCACAGTGCAAAATCAGAAAAGTGTACTCTCACTGGAAGGAAACATTAATTTTTATCAGCATGCCTCAGCAGAGGAGTCATTCACCATGCTGTTCTGTGGTGCTTTCAGTAAATCCCAGATAGATGCTCTGAGAATAGTTGGGGGTGTGATCTGCAGCTGGGTTCTCTCATACCTGGGAAACAGCATGCAGCGATGAATCTTGCAGTATTATTCTGCAGGTAATAAAGAGCAGCTATGATCTTAGGCTGAGGATCAGCAACCGGATGCCTTGAATGAATTCCCACCTTGGGTTTTTTTCCTCTTAATTGTATGCAGGGTTTATGCCATAAGTGTCTGGGCTAAAAGACTGTATGTTTGTAAATACCTTCATTGCTTTGTTTTCAGTAATTACTTTTATTACAGCAAGTATTTCACACTTACAATCACATATTTAGTGCTTCCTTGGAGAGTTTTTATCTCATAAAAGGCCTAAGAAATCCTGCAACTTTCTGCAGAGTTTGATGAGATGTCCAAATCACAGGTGCACACTTGTACAGGGTCTGTCATCTCTTTGCACCTCATCTTCGGCAGTTATAATACTCCAATAATTATGGCGTATAGAGACAATATATAGCATTTTTTAAAATTTTGGCCTTCTTTTTCCTTTGGGTGTTGGTAGTTCTTAACCTCGCCTGGTCAGACTCGTAGCTGTTTTCAAAACAAGCTTTTCTCCAGATACACACAAAACCATCTGCAGCAGCCACGTAGCGTAGTCTGGGTAAACAACTAGTACAAGAGGCTCAGTTAGATGAGAGTAACCTTGAATGTTGTTTGCTTTTCTCTTAGCAACAGTTACAGAATTCAGCACCATGAAGTTCTTTGTGCTGCCTGGTCGCCTTTGTATTGGAAAGAAGAGAAGACCATGCAAACCTAACTTCAATGCAGGATCATTATGCACACTCTTATGCCAAGACAAAAAAATTTCTTCCTTTTTGTTTTAACTCCATGGACAATTATGACTTAATGCCACTCTGATCCTGATTACCTCAGAATTTATATTTATGACAAATAACTCTCCAGATCACTTTCCTGCCAGTACAAGCCTTCTGTGTTCTCCTGGCATAAGAAGGGTCAGCATTTCATTAACAAGCTTCTTTGTCATAAGGAATTGGCTATGTTTACAGGAGAAAAAAAGAGTCCACATCACCCACCTATTCTCCTGTATTCTGTTCACGTGAAGCACACAGCTTTTAAAATAGTATGAATGCTGTGCTTCTGATAGACGATATCATGAAAACCCAGGAAATCTCTCAGCTGTCCTGGACAGTCTATGGTCTCCCCAGTGAGATCTGTATATTTAAAGATTGTCAGATTATCTTATTCTGCAGTAGTTTTCTTGCATCTTTTTACCTACTCTGGCAATATAAAGAGAGTAAATAACAGCCCTTTGAGCAGGGGACACATCAGCTAGGGAATACTGAATTGTAAGGGGCATTCTTGTACTTAGTTGTAAGAAGCACTGCAATAAATTTTCTGGAATGCAATTGTAGACTGGTAGGGCACAAATGCATACAAGATTTTGACCAGCAAGTTAATAGTTCTGAAAAAAAGCACCAAGAGCAGAAGCAAATGGAGTGAAAAAAATCAGAGAAATTTCAATCCTCCCTGCTTATTCTGGGCTCAAGGAATGTGGTGACACTCATCCCTTCTCTACCTAGAAATCCAAGCTGCATCTATGCGACAGGACTTTGAATCTATTGTGCTTGCCTGTTTAATACTGCCTTCACCTAAGACATTATATATATAAAAATAAGTGTCATATCAATAGATTGATGTTTCTCACCTGTCTTCTTTGGAAATCATGTTGAATGAGATTTACCAGTTTGAACAGGTCTGTCTCCTTTCAGACACCAGTCGACCTTTATGATTATACGAGCTGTGCTGCTGTTAAAATCACTGATGTGTCTCTACAGGAGACAGCACAAAACTCAGAATGCAGAAAGCCCGTACTTGGGAGAATTTCCAAGCTCGAATTTTCCCAAATGCTCTGTGCTGCAGATTATCTATATTTTGTTTTTAAAAGATGAAGACATGCAGATAAATACATTTGCATATACATTACTCCATTTTACCAATAAAATCGTGAGTCAGGACACCAAAATTATGATCTAGCTTAAAAATGATGACATTTACTGTTTTCTTAGTAAATCAAATGGGTACCTAGTTGCATTCAGATACTTTAATCTCCTCGATTTGAACTTTTGACATCAATGTAGCTCAAAAAAGCATAAGAGGAAGGATGTTGCATAAAAGCAGTGTAAAATGTGGGAATAAATCACAGTTCACTCCTATCATTTGTAATTATTGCTCTTTGTAATGCGTTTGCTACACCAAATCAGCTTGGTGGTCTTACAGTTAAGATCCAGTTTTAGCCCTCTGTGTCATTTGCATGATAATGCTACAAGCCAGTTGTACCAGAAAGTACTTTTCCTGATCAAATCTAAATATACAGGCTTCAGTTCAAAGAAGCCCATTAGTGTAAAGCCAGTTCTGTGGACAACAGTGAAACTGCCTTTATGCTTAGAGCTACCTATATATCTAAATGAAGTCAGTGCCTTTCCTATTCTTTCCCCTTCCACAGGAAAATAGTCAATTCAGGTAAAAGAGAAGTACACAAAACCTCCTTATTGCCATTCTTCTAGAATCAATCACTTCTCAATCACTATGTGTAAAGGATGAAAAATATTTCAGCTGACATGTACAGCAAAGATTGACAGGCAGAGCTTGGTAGCCTTAGAAGGAGATTTTCTAAAGTGTCTCACTAGACCAAATAACTATCTTCTACTGAAATCAAGGAAGGTTTGAGAATTGTGCATGTGAGTATCTTTACATCTGATTATTTTCCAAATACTTTTAGAAATCCAATCTACACGTGAGCTTAGCTGTTAGGTGTTCCTGACTTATCAGTACAGGATAGTATAAGAAGCGGTTGTTGGTATAGTGTTAATTTAAAATTAGCAGGAAGGATTGAAAAAAAATTGAGATTTAAAGGAACAGAAAACCACTCTGAGTTCTAACAGCTAATCCAAAGCTTGAAGGAGCAGAAAACTTTCTTCCCAAAGGTGCTATAAAGGCAGCTTTTGAAGGAAATAGCATAAGCAAGTAGAACTGTGCAGGCTGAGTAGAAGGTACTGTGCCTTCTGTTTCTCACATGCGCTGGAGGGAAAGGGCATCAACAAAAAAGCGGTGGCAGCAGGGTATTTGAGATGAACTATTTGCTAACAACAACAACAAAAATCAGGCCATTTCATTCTATGCATCTCTGTTAAGTGTTGGTGCTGTGTGATAGTAGCTGAAAATCCTCTTCAGCAGTCTAAGTAGAGAGTGAGTTAGTTCACTGAGTTAGCCCTTGCTTGGAGCAATGACAGCTTTGAATCCTGAGTATTATTTTGTATTAGCCTATGAAAAGTAGTCTTCCACTGAATGCAAATTTACCATTCTAAAGTGGAGAGGCAAAGCTGGTACACAAAGGGGTGCAAAAAGTCAATTTGCAGCAGCTTTTACTCAACTCAAGCCTGAGTTGAACTGAAGATCTCCTGTTTTGTGTCTAGAGCTAACTTTAAGGGAAGTTACGCTGTAGGTGGCCTGTAATAACAAGTAAAACCTGTTTTGCTACACTCAACTGGACCTGAATCTTTTACCTATAAATCAACACCACTTCAAGAACTGTAAGTTACGATTTTTTTAATATCCAGTAATTTTCATGGTAGCAACTTATAGCAACCCAAAGCCATCTGTTTCATATCCATCCCTTTTTCACTCATCTGCTTTTACTTTGCCAAGGTTCACTGGAGGCAGAAATCAAAAGTGCTTGGAGAAAAAGGTACTTGCCACAGTACTTTTGATCAGAACAGAAACAGTAAAAAGTATGTTACAGTACCAGATGACACTTTCTAGTTCAAGACCAGTCAGATAATTTTCCAGGTGTGATTTCCTCTCCTAAACCATCCATGTGTGTTTCTCCCATTATTAATTTCAAGTGCCTACTGTGCAGAAGAATAATACAGGAGTTGCCTTTCTGACTGTTGCAAAATATTCCAAAGGTTGGAGGCCCTTGCAGAAAAATTAGGATCAAAATTCCACATTTATAATGGATGTTGCAAATAAAGGAAAAAAAAAAAACAAACAAAAAACCAAACCTGTAATAGCGTGTGTCGTGGTTTAACCCAGCAGCCAGCAGCTAAGCACTAGACAGTCACTCGCTCACCTCTCCCTTCCCCTCCTAGCAGGATGGGGAGGAGAAATGGACAAAAAGTGAAACTTGTGGGTTGACATAAAGACAGTTTAATAAGACAAAGAAGGAAATACTAATACTACCGGTAATTATAGTAATACTGATAATAATGAATATGCAAAACAAACTATATACAATACAATTTTTCTCACCACCTGATGACCAATTCGCAGCCAGTCCCCAAGCAGCAATTGTGGAACCTGAAAATTGCGAATTTCACTAAATTCACAAAACAGTTCGACCTTCCAAGACAAGGGAGGATTCAAACTTATGGAAACAAGAGAAAGCAGGTTCCTGCCCCCAGTCAGACCCCATTCAAAAGCTGAGCATGACATCCATGGTTTGGAGTATTTCCAATGGCCAGCCTGGCTGTCTGCCTGGCCATGCTCCCTCCCAGCTCCCGCACAACTGCTCATGAGCTGAACAGGAGAAATTGGAAAAAGTCCTTGATTTCTTAGCAACAACTGAAAAAAACAGTGTATTTATCAACATTCTTCTCACACTAAATCCAAACCACAGCTGCTACTGGGAGGAAAATTAACTCTATCCCAGATGAATCCAGGACAGCATCTTATTCCTTACTAATGCGTATTTGCCACACACACAACTCTCCTGAAAGAGTTTTTCCAAGAATTGAATACTATGATCTTATTTAATTGGTGCAATGACCTGCACCTACTACTAAATCACAAGTTCTTACACTTCCCTCTGAAGTTTCTGGTGCTGGACATCTTGAAAAACATGAGTCTCATCTTGGAAACTTCTATATAAAAATAGTGCTTCTTCTCCAGCCCTTTTGGGGTGTTCCCACACTGTGGAAGAATTGGTAGACTCCAAGACTGAGTAGAAAAAAATAGTATTTACTTCCTACAAGAGAAGTCATGTTCCTAAAAGTGAGGAAAAACAGAGAGAAATAACTTGGCTAACACCTGTAGAAATCCAGACATCTGGATTCCTCAGCTGCCCAACACTCTGCACTTTTATGTTGCCATGTACTCTGTTACAATCAGAGACAAAATACTATTTCTTCTGCTGACGTCAGTTTTGCTAATTGCATTTATTGACTTTGTTGAATACTAAATGTAAACAGCAGCGTAAAATTATGCCTAATATATAATGTTGACCAAAGGGCTGCCTAACACACCCACTAAGGTTGAAGACTGCGGGTAGAGGCAGAGTTTTGAAAACTGGGTTAATCTTTTAGCTCTGTCATTGAGTTCTAAAAGACAAGCTCCGTTACCTGGTCTGTTTGAATTTGTCCACAATGATATACATACTCTGTGGATACTAACACTACCTAACTGTGAGGGTTTGTGAATGAAAAATTGCTCATTTCCTAAAGATCTATGGAGGGAAAAGATTATAGAAACATAAAATAAATGTATGTATTTTGTGGGGCAGTGTGGTTACAAACCATTTTGTTGAGAAGGCTCCAGTGGAGCATGTAAGATTATGGCAGAAAAGATTAATAGGGCTCTGCCTTTCAGTTTGTTTTAATTAATTTGGTTTATGCTTTTGGACTGCAGCATGTTTGAACAAAAGTAGTACATTCGCCAAGAACTTTTGCATGTAGAGAACAAGTGATTCCTGGAGCACCAGAAATTATCAGTCATAAGCATGACCACACACAGAAGAATTTTTAAGAACAACTGGGCATTTAAATGATCCCTCTCTTCCTGAAATTTGTCGAGGTTAAACATGAATACAGAAAATTATTCTTCAGAAAGACAGAAACTGAGCCTTTGGGTTTGTGATGCACTGTGGTTGCTTGTGCTGTGTTCATAGCATGGAGATGTTTGGAACTGAAGGTAGATATTGCCCTGGCCCAGAGTCTGCCCGGTGACTGCAGGCAGGGTTGTGTTCTGACCTGATGGTGCTCCGTGGTGCTAGTGGTGTCCCATGCTGCTATTCAGTATCACCAGCAGTAAGCCTTGAAGCATCAACAGAGAGATTTGTCTAAAACCATGAGACTGGATTAAAAATCACAGAATGCAAAAATGCTCTGTTTTCTTTCTCTGTTTTTGGTATCCAAGCCCAGGCTGCACTTAGAACACTTCTTAGCCTGCAGTCTTGACAGCTAGGAAAGTCTAACCAGAAATTGTGATTCTTCTGTAAGCACATGAGACCAGAATCAGAGGCTATAGGGAGAAAAAAAAGCTTCCCTGAGAATACTGACATCTAAAATTCTACTTGTAGCTATGTTCCGCTGCCTGTAGATCCAAGCTGCCTGAGTATGCAGCTTCACAGGTCTTTTTCTTAGCAGAAAAGCTGTCTTCAAAAGTTCCCTAATTCTCTTGTTGCCCCAAACCCTCGCTGCAGTTCACTGCTCCTGCTTTTGTACTGGTAGCACAGGTTGTTTGAGGCCAAGCTGTAAATTAGTGCACTGAAATATTAAGTGTTAAAAATAAAATTGTTTTCTCTATAATGTTATTTTTCACCCAGGTATCTATACAAGACAGAGGCCCATGAGGCAGTTTCTCCTTTTTTCAGCAGTTGGTTTAATCGGGATGACCTTCATCCTTGACTTTTGTGCAAGAATAACAAGATGAAGAGTTTCTTTTCTGATGCAGAAGAGAGAAGCACTGGAAGGAAAGAGAGCTAGAGAAAACAGATTATGTTTACATAAAATTTTTTATTATCTCAGACAAAACAGAGGATAAAATAATGCTTCACTATTAAACATCTCCCGATATTAAAATGAAAGGAAATAAGTAGACAGTGATCAAGACAGGCTTTCGTACTTACTGTGTACCAGCATCTTGTTGTGCTAGGTCTTAAAGAAAAATAGATTTTTCAGCATTTGTAGGGCAAAAGAATCTATATCCAAGCTGCTAAAAACTATTAACAGAGAGTCGCAAGGAAGCTGCTTGCTTTTCCTCATAAGTGCAAATTTAATTAGTTAGGTGCACATTAATTAACCTGGAATTAACTATTAATGAAGAAGATGAATTAAAAGCTTATGTGTTCCTTTCTAAACTATCTACCAAAATCTCACTTTGAACTTCTCTCACAAGCTTGACCACACTCACCATCGGAAGTGATGCAGCTTTCCAGACTGGCTACAGATTAACTCACGTGACAAAAACTTTTTGTAAGTGATCTAGGGTCCAAATCTAACCTGCTTTTTTACACACAAAAATGGATTAAGTATATTTCCAGCTTGTGGGAAATACTGAGCTAAAAGTGATAATCTCTGAATTATTTTTTTTCTCTGTCTTTATACAAAAAAAGCAAGTCTGGTCTGAATGCACTTTAGCCTCATAGCATAGACCACAAAAGAAAATAGCATGCATTTTAAAACACGGAGGCCAGAGGAAAAATGATAGTTGACCCACAGTAAAAACAGATAATTTCTCAGTGCTAACAGTTTGTGTGCAGAATGTTGAAGAAAAAGACACTTCTGTGATCCAGGTCCAAAACCACAGACAGATATAAGTATTTTTTCTTAACTTCCCAAATTACATTTTGCATGTGGCTTTGAGCAAATCCCTTATAATAGTGTCTCTGTAGGAGTTCTTTTCCTTTTCTCTAATACAGAAATAATGACAACTGCTTTTCCTCACAAGGTTACTTCGAGGTTAAATTAATTAATTTTTCTAAAGTCATTTGAGAGTAGCTGCTTACCTTGTCATTTAAAATTAATTAAGAGAAGCTAGTTTTCAGAGAGGCTGTAAGCTTGACCTCTAATGACACAACTGTGTCACAGTGGTAACAATGACCACAATAGAGTGCAGACCCATGTAATACTGCTTAAATGACCTGTCTCGGGTGCTCATAACTGCGTGATTTTGGCAGTCCACATCTCTTACAAGATGTGTGGCACTTCAGGACATGGTTTAGCCGGCATGGGGGTGGGTTGACGGTTGGACTTCATGATCTTGGAGGTCTTTTCCAACCTTAATGATTCTATGATTCTATGTAATTCCTAAATGTTAAAACCAATATCTCATTGATTCTATGAATAAATGACACATGATATTTGCTGTCCCAAAGGGGTGAAAGAACCATAGCATGGTTTGAGTTGGAAGGGACCTTAAAGATCATCAGGTTCCAAGCCCCCTGCTGTGAGCAGGAACACCTTTCACCAGACCACGATGCTCAAAGCCCCGTCCAACCTGGCCTTGAACACTGCCAGGGAAGGGGCAGACACAACCTCTCTGGGCAATCTGTACCAGGGCCTCACCACCCTCACAATAAAGAATTTCTTTTTTGTATCTAATCTAAATCTGCCTTCTTTCAGCTTGAAGCCATTGCCCCTTGTCCTATCACTTCATGCCCTTGTAAAAAGTCCCTCTCCAGCTCTCTTGTAGGCCCCTTCAGGTACTGGAAGGCTGCAATAAGGTGTCCCCAGAGCCTTCTCTTCTCCAGGCTGAACAGCCCCAACTCACTCAGCCTGTCATTACAGGACAGGTGCTCAAGCCTTCTGATCATTTTTTTGGCCTCCTCTGGACCCACTCCAACAGGTCCACATCTGTCCTGTGCTGAGGGCTCCAGAGCTGGACGCGGGACTCCAGGTGGGGTCTCATCAGAGCAGAGTAAAGGGGCAGAATCCCCTCCCTTGACCTGCTCGCCATGCTGCTTTTGATGCAGCCCAGGATACGGTTGGCTTTCTGGGCTGCAAATGCACACTGCCAGGTCAATGTTGAGCTTCTCGTCAACCAGCTCCCCCAAGTCCTTCTCCTCGGGGCTGCTTTCAATCCATTCTCTGCCCAGCCTCTGTGTGTACTTGGGATTGCCCTGACACATGTGCAGGACCTTGCACTTGGCTTTGTTGAACTTCATGAGGTTCCCATGGGCCCAGCTCTCGAGACTTTCAAGGTCCCTCTGGATGTCTTCCCTTCCCGCTGGAGTATCAACAAAGAAATTCTCCTCTGTTAAAGACTCTGCTCAGTATCAGTCAGGGCTGTTGCAAATTACATTCGTTTTCCATATATCAGATATGTAACACTCAGCAGATGTCAAGTGGGTTTTTATCGTCACTTGCTTCAGCTGATAATACACTTGTATATGTTCCACTTTTGAATTATGCGGGGTATTACCTGACACAGGTGTTCAATCATCTGCAGCAAATTTTCCTTTCACTCAGATAAAAACTAAATTAGGAAAATGAGAACATTCTAGCTATCCGTTGCCTGCACTGAGTCCTTTTACTTCCGTGGTGTGATCCCATATTGCACAGTTTGTAACCAATCTCCTGCACATCTGTTTACCACACGATCCCATGCAGGCATTTGTGGGGAAGGAGTAAAGGAACGACATATCCTGTTTTTGTCTAAAAAAATCCCTTTCTGTGTCCAGGAAAGCTGCCTGACATTAGTGCAGTTCTGTCTTCTGTCTCCTACATAAAATATTTCCGAAAGATTTTTACAGCTTGCAGTTCCTCAAATAAAAGGATTTCCAACTCTTCCTCTATGTGATCACCTCCCGGTCTGAAAGACATCATTATGAAGAAATGAGTTTCCTGACAATCCACCTACATATTCTTTAACTCCGTTTATCTTGTTACACTTTATTGTACTATGGAAATAAAGTGTTTCCTGGTCTTACAGCTCTAGGCAAAAGGCCCGCTGATATCTCTGAATATTATTACAACTACAGAACTGGACTTGAATGGAGATACTTCAAAACTGATTTTTAACAGTGTTCCACATACTAGCAAGTCAGACTTTATATGTAGTAGCAAATCAAACTTCATCTGCACCATCTAATTAAGGTATTTGGAATCTTTTTTTCTTTATTTCTTGTGCTTATATGTTCATGCTGTTTTAGTTGATTAAGAAATCCTTTTCTCACTCTCTTGAGAAAATGGTTTTCAGCTTAATCTTTTCCATTTCTTTGACTCATTACTCATTTACTTGAATCTCATTTCTGCTCAGAACTGGATTTTGTATTTGTTTTCTTTTTAAAAATTTGGTGTAAAAGGAAGACAACAAGCTATAAATATTAGCTTGCAGAAAAAATACTAACAAAATTGGCTTTTCTGGGAAAAAATAAATATTTTTAGTCCTATGTCCTTCATCTTCCCATATTTTGAGGGTTTTTTTATGTGAATCCTATAATTAAAAATGGGTCTCTTATGGGATGTGGCATCAGCTGAAGTGATATGTAGATTGAGAAGAATAGAGCACACCTGAAGGTGTCCCCACAGCATTTTTCAGCCAACGAATTTACCTTTTGCAAACATGCTCTTCTTTTGCTAGGAAATTATTTTTTAGCAGGAACTGCTGTACTCCATTCAAAACTTTAAAGATGACTGAAGGGTTTAAGTTCGGAAAAAATAAATTTCAGGCTAGTTTCAACAATATGGCAGTATCTTTTATTATGTGCTTGCACTGAGGATCTAATCTGCACTGTAGCCTTTCAGATGCTCTTTAATGCAAACGATAGGAAGAAAAAGACATACTTGCAATTGATTTAAGGCTAAGAAGGCAGCTTTCATACAGACTGGAATTATTTTACATGGACTGAAGCAGTCTATACCTGCTGTCATATAGAACTGTGACAGGCTACCTAAAAACGTGAGAATATGAATTAAAAAATCAAATAGGGAAATCAAACATAGTCATTAAACACTGCTTACCTTTATTTCTGTCTTCAGCCATGATGAAAGCTGTTTGCAGATATATTACTGCCTCCTTGACTTACCTGGGTGGTCATTTGACCAATATAGTAGAGATTCGGACTTCCACAATTTGAGCCTAATTACACAAAAAATTGTTTGTCCATCAGAGACCAAACACAACCTATGGGTAGTATAGGTGTCCAGGACCTTTGCAAAGTCACTGTCTCTCTCCAAACCATTGTACTACTCTGCGTAGTACTTAGCTCAGGTGCTTTAAAATTAGATTATAGAAGAATTTATATGGGAAAATACCCATATAGATCTTTGCTCTAGCGCCTTCTCAAAGCAGAAGCAACTAGATCAAGTTGCTTGGGGTCTTGCTGAGTTTTAAGTATCTCCAAGAATGGAGAACCCACAGCCTCTCTTGGCACCTGGGCCAGAGTTGGACCACAGTCATAGTGAACAATTTTTCTTCTTCTATTCCACTGAAATTTCCCTTGCTATAACTGGTGAATAATGCCTGTCTCTTGTCTTTCCACTGTGCATCTCTGGCTCTGTCTTCTCTGTGGCCCATCTTTAAGTATTTGAATTCATTATATCCCTGCTTATCTTTATGCTCTGCAGGCTAAACAAACCTGCCTGCCTCAGCTTTTCTGTGCATGCAAGCTCCAGCCCCTTGAAACATCTCAGTGACCCTCCTCTGGACTCAGTCCAATTTGTTGGTGTCTATCTTGTTGTACCCAAAACTGGACACCAGTATTCCAGATATTACAGCTTTGTGAGTATGGCTTCAAGCAATTAAAGGAAATAATCATGTCCCTTAACCTTGGACCACACTCCTGATCGGTGTGTTCTAAACAGCAAAGAAGAATACAGCCTGAATTTACCAGTCCCTGCTGGCACACTGACTGTTGTCCTGCAGGAAGTTTGTGACACGGGACTGGCTGGATTGTCCCTGGAGAAGCTGATGCTGGCAAAACAGCATATTAACTGAGATGCAAGAATGATGTGTTTTTACAGTCCAAGAAACAGGCCAGATGGGCCATGTTGGCTACAGAAGACACGTGCAGCATTCACTGAGGGCTGGGAGTGCAGAGTATTGCTCCTGAGTAGGAACAGCCTATCTTCAAATAGCTCTGAAGCTCAGCTTCCACCCACCACCTTGATAAACCACTGCGTGTGTATTATATCTTCATCACCGCAGGACAAGAATTTAGCAGGATATCACAGATTACTTTGGATTTTATTAGTGAACAGAAAAAGTGTTTTCTTGCTCTTTGATTGAAGACACAAGTGTTTTCCAAGATGCATCCTAACTCAGTCTGTCCCCAGTTTTAGGTAAAAAAGCAAATACACAGACTGCAGCACAAGAACGGGAAATGCCATAATCTCATTAGAATACTGGAACTGCATCTGAAACATCTCAGCTAGCCACCCTGAAAAGTAAAGACCTCTGTTGACCAAGTAGGGACTTCAAGAGAAGGCCCAAAGCAGGATTTTTCAGGCAAATCTGTCATTGTACTTCATCAGTCTAGAGGCTGTTTCCATCAGGGGAAGAAACGCCTTGGACTTTCCAGCACTGTCAGTGTATTTGCAAAGAACAAGTAGAGCCTTCCTCTGCTACCACTGATGTGCTGCACAGCCCCGCAGGCCTCAAGATACTTCATGTAAGAGAAGCAGTCTTCAAAGGCCAAAGAAAGACCAGTGGAGAAGGAATCTTCTCCTCCACACACAAGACAAAATTATGAGGAGCAGGTTGTACTGAACTATGGTTAACTTCTTTCACATCCTGACACGGACAGCAGCCAATGGACTTTTGTGTAGAAATGGCCAAGCTACTGAGCAAAGTGTTGGCTGGGATCTAATCTTAAAATGAGCCATAATAAAAGATCCTGTCAAAAGATAAATAAATGAAAAAGACTGTGCAGAATTTCAAATACCAATGCCTCTTTGTCCTTGACCTTGTCATGTGAGTTGTTTTCATCATATACATGTCACCATTTTTCTGTCAGCACCCCACCTCTGAGCCTCCCCAGTGAATACCTGTTAATTCTATGTTGGCCCCAGGATGTCTGTGTTAAATTATTTTCAGGAACACTAAGTACACTTACATTATTTATAGCACAGCTGAAGCTGTTTCCCAAATTGTAGCTGTTCTGTAATAATTTTCTTTCTCCTTTTATTCCAGGTGCATGGCAATTACAGTAACATTGCATTGGAAAATGTGCCAGAAACTCTCATCTCATCTAAGTCCAGGAATTTTATTTTTTTTTTAGATTTTGCTTACTGAAATATTTAAGGAATAGTACAGAAATATTTCAAGCATATGCCACCATACATATTACATGGAAACAATTAGTGGACATCCTTTTAGAGTATTAATTCCTCCATTCTTTCATACATGCACATTCATAAAACCACACTCATCCAATGTTTCTTTTACTGAAATAAATATAACCACTTACATCTCTGATAAAAGTTGCTAATACTGTCCTGTAATACAACTCAAACCATCCTGATAACCAAAAATAAGAGGCCCAGCGTAACTGGGCGCAGGCATCCCCAGAGAGGAAAAAACACAAGCAGAGATCCTTGGCACGTTTTCAAATTCTTCATATAGACAGGAGCTCTCTCCTGCAGAACAGAAGGAAGACTCTTTGGCAGTGGGTATGTCAAATAGCACTGAAGTTCCTTTAACATCTCGAGCAGACACACACTTTGTCCACCAAGAGCTCTTCATGCAGTGGCTTAAACTCCCTTCAAGAAAGCAGGCACAGACAGAGACATTCACATTTCTCTATCTCTTTACATTGGCAGTGCTTCTTTAACCACTCACTGATGAGATGGAAAACCAATGTTGGATTTGTTCATGTTTTGCTTATATTATGACAACTAATGCAAGGAACCCAGATTAAGAGGAAGAAGAAGAGAAAGACTTCCCTTTTTGGTGGCTACTTCAGTCAATACAAGAAACTGCATCGGTAAGCTACAGTGCCATGCCAGTGTAAGGAAAGCCAGCTGCTGGCTATCCTTTCTGGGGCTGCAAGTCTCCTGCCTCAGCAAAGCGTCCAACAGATGCCAGAGCTGGCACAAGGGAACTGCTGGGATGTACTCTGAGGGTGGGGGTCCAACCAGGACTCTGGAAATCCTGCTATGTACAGGTCTGGGGGCTTTGATATATACCCAATGAAGCAGTAAACTACCTATAACTTAAAAAAAAAAAAAAAAAGAAAAAATAAATCAAGGCTACACTCTTAGGAAGATGCTGTGCCACAGTGCTCACCAGGATTAACACCTCACAGATTAATTCCATAACTTCACAGGGAGGAAGCAAACTCTGCATTAAGTCTTGGAGTTGAGATCTGCATTAGCTGATATTGTAACCAAAGTCAGTGTCTTCTGAAGCCACCTCTCAATTCCCCTCCCAAACAGAAAAAAAATCATCCCTTATGTGTGATATAATGCTACAGATCTCTGCAATGCTAATGTATAGTCCTACATGATGATCAAAAATGTTCTGACTTGAAGATTCAATTCTTTAGTAAGCATGAAGAAAATGTATGTAGCACGTTTAGCAGCTTACAGCACAGACTTCAACATCTGCATACATGTCTTAGAACAGACATTTTATTCAAATAGAGAAGTGGTTCCAACAGAGAATGATCAGAGCTGAAACACACTGAAAGCAGAAAGACAGCTATGTGAAATACATCAAATCTGAGAGATACCAAAAAGGAAAGTCCCTTATTCTGAACCAAGAAATAAAGCAGCTGAGATCTGTACTTTGCTACATAGTCAGGGGACGACATTTTTTCTGTAAGAAAACAACACAGTAAAGCTGGTAGGATAATGGAAAGCTAGGAAAACTAGATGACATACAAATTGACAGTACTGCACACCGGGAAAGCACACACCCATCAAGCCTATCTTTGTGTAGCTGCAATATTCGAAGCATTGTGCTCAGTTGTGATGCATTATTATCATTATAGTCATTTAAACAGTGGTAATACTTGGACAGCATGTCCAACAGTTAAGTACTGTTTGGTTTTTTCTCATAATGAAAAAAGAGGGATGACTCAGCAACACATTTACTCCAGTGATGAAGCTCGCCTGAGAAGCTCCTGCCTCCCAGTTCCTCCTGCCCTGCTGCTCGTCACTCCTGGCCCTCCCACACCTCTAGGCTCTGCCATGCAGCTGTCTGGGGGCTTAAGAAATCATCTGGGTTAAGGACCAACCATTTTTCCTATCTGAGAGGTCTTATTTGAGACCCAGATAATTTCAGAAGCAAATCTGATCTCCCTATCTGTTTATGTGTTTACACTTTGCCCCGTCATTGTAGTGTCTGAATGCTGTGTCATTTGACAAGCCTTACATATGTTCCACCTTGCCAGAATTAAGGGGTGGCACTCACCAGCCATTATATCTATTATAAGGGACTCCAATAACATGTGTGGGGTAATCTCCAGACACCCACACAATGCAGACAATAAATACCAACAAAAATAACATCAGTTTTTACTCATCATTGCTGCAAGAAAATAGGAAGTGCCTTCAAGAGAACACCTTGTCAGCATAAGGAAAAGCAGCTCCCAGGGTTAGAGTATGGTACAGGTGAACTACACTGATTTGAGACTGCTGCTGAAGACAGTGGTTAAATTATCCAGCTGCCCTGCTCCTCTCTCCCATCTTCTGTGCTTGCTGCTCCTCTATCACCACTACTGGCACTTGTTTGACCACCCTTATCACAGACATAAACTGACATAAAACCAGCCCTACCAAATAAATGAGCGAATAGTTTCACCCTATTTTGGCTTCCTAAACTGACTCACCTCAACAACTTGACTTCTGCAGTGTGTCACAGTTGCTGTGCAGTGTTTACCCCCCCGCAGTCATGACAGCAGGGCCCAATCTCAGATATCAGAAAGTATCAGCATTAGCCTAGATATGTGTGAACCAGCAAGTATTGGTTTAATTTGCCTGGGTTTGCTAGCATTTGATCTGAGGGCAAGATCTTTAGAAGCAACTATGTGATACTGAGGAAGTGTTTTGCTGAATGACTTGGCACGGAGCTTCTGCGAACAGACAAGACAGCAACTGAGTTCCTGTAATTTCAGAGAATTTCTGCAATTTCTGCTTCAAGCCAGTACCTTGTGCTTGAGCATATCTGCACTTCTTTTCAGCAGATCTCCAGTCCTGGAGGAGATGAAGAAACTCTGTGTGAGTGCGATTTCCAATGATTAACTGGCTTCATTGTGAAAAACTCATGCCTTACTTCCGGCCTGAATTTGAATAGTTTTGACTTCCAGCAAGTGAAACTTCTTGTACTGTTGGTCCCTTGACACTGGTGTCTGTCCTATGTAACTATGGAAACAGAGCACTAGAAAAAGCAGTTTTATAGAACTGTTGTTCCGCTGTCAGTCTCAAATGTTGCTGATAAGATGTACATTCCTGTGAAACTTCGTATTGTTCTCCTTTACCTCTTTCCTAAGGACTCTGGGGACAGCTGCCAGGGGAGACACCTTAGTGTACTCATAGTATTTGTTGCTCTGCAAAGTTCATTCAGTCACACTGCTGAAAACCTGGAAAAATTTTGTATTTCTGAGAACAGCGTACGTAGCTACACGTATTATGGGTTTTTCTTTCTAGCCATTATCTGATGTGCTAGACAATGGCCACAGCTGGAGAAGAGATGTCAGGTGACTGAGACCACTGGGTAGGAGTGATGCCAAGATGTCTACTTTTGGATGCTCAAATGATCTGTCAGCCTCATCAGCAGACTTACAATCTGGGATGATTTTCTGCAAGTCTGACTGGAAGGACCAGCTGGTTTTATACTTCTTTTGTATCTGGAAGATAAATAATCTGTTGGATCACCTGGGCATACGTCATCTAAGCAATTCCCTTACGAGGTCAGTGTGGCTTCACTGCTTAGTCAGAACAAGAGGAAGAAACGAGTCTAGGCTTGCATTAGTACCCATGTAAGCCACCCTAGTTGGTGGTAGTGGCTTCTCCATTTGAGTCTCATCTATCGTGAGGGCAACAGGGTGTACCTGTGGTGGCCTCCAAGCTTCTCTCTATGAGAAGAGCTATTTTTCTCACAGCATTAAGATTCCATGCACAAAGCCCACCTTCTTAGCATTAGAGCTGCAAAAGACATTTGTGCCATTCAGTGAGAAAGCCCCACAGGAAAACCAGAAGGAAATCTGTAAAGTGCATGTTTTCTTAGGTTGACGTGTCAATCGGACTTTGCAAATAATTTTGTCTTTAATGTAATGCATATAAAACAGACACAGATCCCTATGTAGACATATGATATCTAATGATATATCTAATAAAATTATATGATTTATGGTAATAAAGAACTGATACAATGTGTCCAATATTTCCCAGGAAGGGAAATCTAGGAATACCTAACAAGCTTTCATGTTAGTTATGAAATAATCTTCACCATTTCAAAAGGCTTACTAAGGGTTGCCACAGATTCTAAGATATTCCCAGGATTTAGTAACATGTAGAAAACAGCTGTCCTATGCAGCTGCATGCATGTGTGTTCCCACAGCCAGCCACGCTGAGCCGCCTTTTGTGTGCTGCTCACTAACAGCAGCAGCTGGGATGACAGTCCTTGCAGGTGTTAAGACAGTGAGACAGTTTCACCTGCTGAATTTTCCAGGCCATTAACCTCCAGCTGTCTTGGCTCAGTGGGACCGTTCTGCTACCCCAGAACCTCACCACATGCACCCACAGGACAAGCCCTGCTGATGGCTGACCAGCAGCATCAGCCCCAAAGAGGTCTGAGGCTGCACTGTGCGTGTGCTGCAACAGCAAGATGAATGCCCTTCACAGCCCAGTCTTGGCAAGACAGCTGAGTCCTGCCCTCTTCTCTTCCAGCTTTGCTCTCCTACAGCAGTGGAGGAAATGATTCAATGAAGAAAGGGCTCAGCCCAAATCTAGTCTGCTCTTCACGGTGAGAAGGGCTTCTGTCATCCTTCATCTTTATAAGCACTGTTTGTAGCGCTTTGAGAGCAGGGACCTGGGGAAGTTCTCCGCACAGCCATAGTCATGGTATATATGTACAGTCTGTGACAGAACTTCACTGACTACTGCAGGTGTGCTGGCAGTACACACACCCCACACAGCTGCTTACTTCCTCTCATAGGTGAAGCGCAGTGTGCCAACACGATCTGTAAACTGCTCTTTGTATTCCTCTGCTTGTACGCTGCTTTGAAATGTCATGCTGTCAACATGCAGTGGACCATGTGGGGTGCAGTGAGTGGGGGTCAAATAGTGACTGTCACTTCTGCATGCAAGAGACCTGGCGCAAAATAAAATCTATCACACTGCTACACTGTACAATCTGATCAACAGAGGAAGGTAGGCCAGCTTAGATACGGAACTATTTGCTTGACAGTCATATTAGTGTCAGCCTGAGACTGTAAATACTCAGCATGTAAGTCTCAATGGGCTGCAATGAAGACTGATGACCAATGTACTTGCAAGGCTGCTTAAATGTTTGAAAGATCCTTAACAACTGAAGAAAAGAAAACCTCTCTTCACAAAAGATCAAAAGGACACACTGGGGAATTATAGGGCAGTGAACCTCACTACGGCTGGAGCAAGTCCTCCTGAAGCACTTTTCTGGGCACATGAAGGAGAACAAGGATTGACGGTGGACAGTCAGCATGGACTGTCTAGAGGTAAATCACGCGTGACCAGCTGGGTGTCTTCTGTGATAAAATGACTGGACCTGTGGATGAAGGGAGAGTAGCGGATGTCATTTACCTCGATTTTAGCAATGCTTACACCACTATTTCCACAATGCTCTTTTATCCGATTTGGGATATTACAGCCTGGGTGGGTAGACAACCAGAGGAGTAAACACCTGGTTGGCTGATAGGCCTCAGAGGCTGGTGGATAATGAGTCATGCCCTTGTGTTAAGGCTGGCAGCAAGTAGGGTCCACAGGGGTCTGTACTTGGACGTGTACTGTTCAGGCTCTGTATCGCTGACAAGGTGGGCAAGGTGACAGGGTGCAGTTTCAGCAAGTTAGCAGATAACACCAAGTTGCAAGGACCAGTCAATAATGCATGAGGACAGGGTTGCCATCCAGAGGGACCTGGATGGGCAGGAGAAAGTGTCCGACAGGGCCCCCATGCGCTTGGGGCAGAAGCAATGTGCGGCCATGCCCTGGGGCAGGCAGAGTCCCAGCAGCAATACCAGTGGCACTGGAGTCAGTGCTGGGGAGAAGGTCCCAGGCCCTGGCAGGCAGCCAGCTGAACAAGGGCCAGCCATGCATCTGATCAGAAACAGGGGCCAGCAGCACCTGCAGCAGTGCGAGCAGAGTTCAGCTTTGCAACAGAGATGGCTTTGAGGCAGGTAGCAGCTCCCCAGCACCTGTGGGCAGGGGATGGAGAGGGCAGGGACAGGCTCTTCACAGTGATGCGTGGCGGGAGGGTGATAATTAACAGGCATAAGTGAAATTAAGGAGTTCAGGCTGGAGATAGGGAACAATTTTTACCCCACAGGGACAGGCAGGCAGTGGAGCAGGTTTCGCAGAGAGATTGTGCCACCTCTGTCCTAGGACGTTCTTAAACCCCGACTGGATAAAATCCTGAGTATCCTTGGTCTCATCTCACAGATGACCCCGCTTTGGGCAGGAGGTTGGGCTAGTGTCCTCCCAAGGTCACTTCCAGCATGAATGTCTCTGTAAATGCCTTTCCGTTGAACAGTCTAAGACCTCTGTGTGAAAAAAAATATCCTTGAGGCCCAAAATTTCTATAAGGCTTTTCATCCTCTGTGATTGTCCTTGCCAATGTACTCAGCGTGGATTCACAACTGGAATTATTGCTACGGATTTATTGTGATAGAAGTGTCTTTGGGAGGTTTTTGGCTGTATTTCCTCCTGATTGTTAGTTGCCAGAGAATTAACTCTGCTGCAATGCCAGAAAAAGCCCCCTCAGCCTTACACTCTTTGATACCAATTCCTGTGGTGTCCTGTGTAGCATTCTGGCTTTCTGGTCATTTCTTTTGGTGACGGTTCTTTCAAAGATGTACCATGCCTGCTTTAACACCATAGGTGGGGATTTCACAGATGGGGATTTCAGATTCTCTGACTACTTTTTTTTCTCTGTTTTAACAACCACATTGTTTAAAACCCCTTTCTTTTCCTGATTGAGACAGTGTCTCCTCAATAACAAAACATCTCCCTGCTGGGCACATTCCCAAGACTACCCAGAGTCCTGCTAACTCCTGATCAAAGGTTTTCAGTGGGTCTGCGCAAGGATTGCAGTGCCATTCAGCATGAATTGGAGAGACACAATCTGTACCCACATAAACTTTATTATTTTAAAAATACTAATAGGCTTAATATATGCATACTAATAAGCAAAAAGCCTACTAGCTTTCACTAGTAATCCTCCCTCCTATTTCCATTTCCTTGTATAGTGCCACCTTCTTAGATCACATCTGACCTAAACTGCAGGCTTTTCAGGATGGGTTGTTTCCTTTATCTGTTCATTTAAGTGACAATAATAAAATAATGCAGAACCAGTCACAAAACCAAAGGTGGAGCTTCTTATCACCAAGTTTCACATAGCTAAGCACTGACTGGGAGTAAATTTCGGCAGGCCAAGGCAAAAAACAAGTGGGCTTGTCTTTGTCCTGCATTGTGATAAATCTTCCAGCCATGCAGAAGTGCCATCACAAGACGCAGGATCTCAAGACTGTTCCATGCATGTGAAAATTAAGTGAAATATGAGTGTACAGCATAAATCACTGGGAGTTAAGTCAGCAACATGAAGAGTTTTGTAATATTAAAAATGTTTCTCTCTTCCAAACAAATCCTACTGTGTACATACTTTAGTATGTAATATTGAGTCTGACTAAGAAAAACCTGATTTGCTTATGAGCACATTTGGAGCCAAGGCTCAATCTCTTACTATGTGTATGTGCCCAGTGCAGCATCATGGTGCCCTGGTCTGCACTGGTGTCTCCTAACTACCATAATAATTATCAGTCACAGGAGGATGTTAATTTTAGGAAAAAAAAGATGCATTGCTTGATTAATGTAAGACTGGACAAAACACAATGAAATATCATGTGAAAATCAGGGAATGGAGTTGCTGACTTATTTTTAAGGGTGATTTTTATCTTTGCCATCTGTGATTTTAGCATCTCTAACATCAGCTGCAGTCACAGACATAACTACCCATAGAAAATGACTGTCATACTGAAGAAAGTCTTTGCTGGTTTGAGTTTTTCCAGCAGAAACAAAGACTCTGTGTCCTCTGGCCAAAACTCTGTTTTTTGCTTGTAAATAAATTTTAGTTGAGAATAAAAACAACAGGATGGCATATAAATAGTACATAGTAAGTTAATATGTAAAGCATACTCATATAAGTTGACATGTGCAAATTAATGTAAAGAGGAGAGCGTAATTGTGTCGGAGTGTGTCTAGATCTTGGAGACAACATAGCTGCCACAGATCTCAAGTAATCTTAGTTCAGTGAGTTGCCTCGCTGCTTCTGGCTGCTTGCCAAAAAAATTCTAAAAGGAATAACTTTGTTGCCTTAACCTTGCCCTTCTAGCTTTTCAGAAGTGTTAAACATCCCAGCAGACATTCTGCATGACATTTTTCAAGATGTACCAGTCCACCCCAACAGAACAGAAAAAGCCTGTTGGCTCATTTTAATACCTCCCTTCTTACAGGACAAGCTTTAAGAAAAAAAATGATCAAGCTTTTTTACTTCAAGTGAAAGCTAAGTAGTTGATTATTATAGTGCAAATGAAGATAAACCAGAAGAAAACCAAACAAAACTCTTTAAAACTGTTTGAAACTGTCTGAAATTTTCCCATTAATTTCAGTTCATGGCACATAGTAAGAAGGAAATTTCCTTGGCTGTCTGATGTTAATGAATAACCAAGCTTTCACAGCTGAGGGTCTTGCTCCTAAAAAGAACACCACAGCCTCTAAATACTGCATCACAAAATGGGACACAGGCATGCGATGCAGCTTACTGAACACAGCCTGAATTTTCTTCATTTTCCTTTCAATCAAAATATCAAAGATCTGTTTTTTCTTCTTTAATTCACATTAGATAAACTCATAAGGGGTGTGAACATATCAGAAACATCTCTCAGCTTAATTTATGAAAATACAAATTATGTATTGTTAGGTTTGCTTCACTGTATAGAAATTTAATTTTTACGATTTTGCTGCTCAAGACTTCTCTTCAATAGTAATTCTCCGTTCTTGTCATCCTGCTTAGCCGATGGTAGGAAGAGTTGACTGGACTGAAATTTCAGCTGGACTACTTCTTGGGCCACAAAACACACATCATGAAAACCTTCCCTTAATTTTCCAAAGTCATACAAAAGCTATAACCAGTGCCGTATGGGTTACATGGGAGTTCTGACGATCTCGAAACTTCTGACAGATCCTGTGAGTGACACACCAAGGGCATGACGTGACATACCAACATTGCAGCAGACAGATGTGGTAACGAGTCTTGTAAGTATGCACCTGCCCTCCCCGCAGTACTGACAGAACATGCAGTTATGCTCTGGAGGTGTAACGTAATCTGTGTTATGCAAAGCACTTCTTGCATGACTGCATCATTCTTATGCCTGTTACATTACAAATCATGCAGTGCAAGAAGATTTCTCATTGAAATAACTTACTAATTTTATTACCATTGCTGCATGGCATTGCAGGGAAGCCAAACATGACACATGAAAATTGATGGATGCCAGGAAATGGATGTCAGAATGGGATTACTTGGCATGCTGTGAGGGTCCAGCCTTGGTAGCTTTCTGATCTTGAGGTTAGGGAAAGGGTGTTTGATTTCTAACATTACTTCTCCAAGGGCCTGGCTTTTTAGGCCTTCTTGGGGAAAAAAGTGTGGTAGTATGAGTCTTTGTGGATGAAGCAGGCCCAGGACAGGAGTTAGGAGTATTAGTGAGAGTTACAATGGAGTGTGCTAACTGAAGCTGCTCTATCCTGCTGGATTTCTGTCAAATGAAAAAAGACCCCACTACTCAACTGACAGTACAAGGTATGTAGAGGAAATAGGCTTAGACAGTGTGACTCACACAGACCTGAAGCAGGGCAAATAAGAGGACATCATGAAGGCACTTGAAACACAACTGTGTAGGAATCCATCTCAGATTGATGGCAATCCCAGCACAAAAGCAAGCTAGGATGACACACATAGCAGGGGCTGAATCATGTTGCCAGAATATCCCTGTGAAGCAGAAACAACTGCTGCTTGTCACTGCAAGCACAGTCCCATGCTGCTGGGGACACCTGACAAACCGCACAGCCTTCTCCTGTCCATGGCTAGTGGCACGATAGGAATATTGTTAATCTTCACTGCAGAAGAATATCCTGGTGATCTTCAAACTCGTTCACTTCAGGATTCCCATTCTCTCTTTAGTAACCTTCACACAACTGTTGCCTGCGACATGAACTTTTTGCTACTGCTACAGCTTTCAAAGCTGTGTTCCTTCCACCTTTTCCATGAGTCACACAGACGACAGGATGATTACAGCCTATTGGGACAGATTCTGTGTATAAGCTGTTCCAACTATATTGACAACCCTATGAATTTTCTATCTTTTTCCTCCTTTCCACGTCTCCAGTAGTTAACATTAAATGTAATGTTTCAGCAGGAAGCCAGGCAACATCACTTTCATTAATTTTTGCAGTATAAAAAGTCTGCCCTATGCACTGCAGCCAAGATAGGAAGGGAGAGTTCCAGCACAGAACAGTAAATACCCTTGGAAGGTTTCAGTATACCAAATCATTTCCTTGAATACAGTCATAAGAGGAAACCTGACTTAATAACATTTTGCAATGATTATGACACTTTTAATCCATGATCCTGGAAGTACTTAATGATGAAACAATTTGCTCAAGGTCAGGCTTGGAGCCAGTGATAAGAATTGGCATCAGAAGTGAGAAGACAGCACTTAACAGATAAAATAAGGCACACTGCATGTTTTTAGTTTTATCTCTAACTCTTCAGCAAATAACATCCTTAAAACTGCCAGTCCCCCAGAGTACATTAGACACTGTGGATTACATAGACACATAGTACACTAAAGCTTGTGGTGGCATACATGTGAGAAGAACTGGTCCTTTTCCTCAAATCAGTCTATCCTTGCTATGAAGTACCTACAGAATCTAGTTTCTGCATGTTAATTTTTTTTTTCATTAAACAAATCAAACCCTCGTCCTTAGATTTTGCAGAGCAACATAGACAGTAGTCATTGGTGTTTACAGATATTTGCGAAAGATCACAATTTGGAAAATATTTTACTCCATGGTACTTACAGTTTCAGTGATACCACACTTCAGTAAACAATGGAGGGTGGCTTTTCAGTAGTTAATCTTTTACGGCACTTTAATGTCAGCCCAAAACAAAGCCTCTCTCTGTGCTCCATTAGGTGTGGAACATGAAACCAAACAGACAATTAGCTAAAGTCTGAAGAAAATTAGAGTAAAAAATGCCTGGAGACTCACAGATGTTTTGAAACATCAGGTGTATCTTCCTAGATTAAACCACTATTACATCCAGCCTCGTCCAACACCTCCTCCAGCAGTTATCAAAATTCAATGCTTCTGAGGAGGGAATAAACAGATAATACCTGGCTGGTGTGGAAACACCTAATGAAAGGTGAAAGGTGAAGGGAAGAGGACTAGTCCGTTATCACTGGTGTCATGGTGGCTTTCTGACCTCCATGCTGCCTTTCACCACCACCAGCTGTTGGAGGGATAGTAACCAAAGCACAGCAGAAACAGAATCAGCACAATCCTAAGGCAGACGGCTTGACATGGACGTCTCCTGAGCTCAGGCAAGTTCTGATCCTGATCATTATGTCAATGCTTCTGTCTAGTTAGAAGAACTGAGCTCTCCTCAGAGCCACCACTGCTACTGTAAAGCCTTGAAACACTTAATTGCAGAGCTCTACTTACTATAGCTCCACAACTATCACATCTTGCAGAGCCTGTTCTTTAAGGGCCCTTCCCTCTATCAGACATCACAGGTTGTGAGTGCACCCCAAATACCCATTAGTGTGCTAGCTGGTGTATTAAGTCACGGCCTTGCAAAAAGTTGCATTTGTTTTGGACCATAATGTCCAAGAAGCTGTCAATGCCTTATCATTATGGAAGCATTCAGTATACAGTTAAGCCTATAACAAAGGAATTTGCCACCAGCTGCTAGTCCTCCTGAGATCATGATGTCAGTCCCTGCTCACTGCCCACTGTAGTACAGACTGGGACACTTACCCACATACAACGGATTTCACATGGCAGTTTCTCACTTCCTCGGACTCTTCAGCTCGGAACAAGTGATCCCAGGGAAGATCAGGTTTGATGTCTGCACTGACCACAGGGAGATCTTTTGCATACCTTTTCCAGACAGATGCATAGCACTAGATGTGGTCATGCAACTAAAGAAGGCTTTCAGTACTCAATGTCCACCCAAATTTCAAATCCCACGCCCAGTCTCCTCCTGCCTCTGTTTGTCAAGAGCATCAAAGTTTCCAAACTTCTGACGATTTTTTTCTTTGGAAGTGAGTAGTCCGGACCATATTCTCCTGAGCCAACTGTCCCTCATTTCCTTACAGCTTTACTTTATTTGTTCAAGGGCCTCCATCCTAATGATCACAGGGGGCTGCTGACTCCCTTGGCAGAAGGAAAATGCATTCTCATTCTGTGTTCTTTTCTCATCATTGTCTGAAGGGCTTGACAGACATCAGCAGGACATCCTTCCAGCAGAGATGGGATTACTCAATGCTCAAACTAGTCCCACTGCTCTCTCATTTGTAAGTCACTCTTAGCCCCAGTAGAAACTTCTGAGATGATATCTGAACTACAGTCTTGTTGCAAAGCTGGCAGTTATTTTGCTTCCAAGTCTTTGGAGCTGGATGATGCTATTACCTGTCAAACTGAGCATGCTGCAGAATGTGAATCACTCGGCTTCATTTCAGCTCAAACCAGAAGATATTGTATCTGACTGGGATAAGGAAGCATCCAGAGGAACTGTCAAAAGTCTCTGACAACCCCATCTAGCAAGGGAAACTGCTCAACCGTACTTTCAAAAGACCACAAGTTCAGATATTGTCTAGATGCACCTGTGCTTCTTTTCACCCTAACAATAGAAATATCTTCCTCTAGTTCCTGCATGGAAAAAATTACTCTCTCTTTTCTATAATTTAGTGCACAGCTCTATCTTTCAAGCCACTTAGAGCAGGCTGTAACAAGGTATTCTCCCTGTTCAGGAGACTTTAGAAAATTTCACCTCATGAAGTGTAATTCTTCCTACTACTGTCAGCATCTCCTTGTTTCTGTTACAGTTTTCTGTGCTGGTGAATGCAGCTTGCCAGGTATAACCGAAGACCTATTGCAACAAAATACTAAATGTGAGCTGGTCTAGATGTTTAGAGATTCAAATCATATTACTGTGTCTTTATTACACAGTTTGTCTTCATTTTATGTGCAAAAATGTTCAGTTGGAAAAGATCTCCCTATTTAAACCCATATGTAAGCCTCACAAGTAAAAATGAGTCACATGTAAACCAAACAGATTTTTACTAAGCTTTTACATTAGAATGTAATAGTTGATAACTTGCAGGAGCCTCACAGATTTGCCTTAGCATCCTATTCTCTACCCAGTCTATGAATACATCAGAAATTATTTGAATTAACAAATTATCTTTTCAGCTGTATTATTCAACATTATTATGTATATGTTGTTTTAAATTCATGAAAAAATACAGTCACAACAGTAATTAATATTGAGGCCAGTGCTGAAGCACTTACCTTCTGCATACTCCACTCCCAAGATGTCTGAAGTTGGCTACTCAGGGTGGCTGACCAAGATGGTAGAGCAGTTTTATCCGGTCATAGAACTATCTTGAAGAGGACTATTCAAGCTATTTACAAATATCCACAGAAGCCAAGAGAAGAAAAAATTGCAGCTAATCATTAGCCTTCAGTCAGTATTAATGCTGGCTTATCAGATATGAATATCCTGATGTTTGCCTGTTCTTTTAAGAATTTCATTAGTATCTAGCTTTTCACAACTCTGGATACGCAGGAGGAAAACAAATGTAAATGCCTCAGATCAGTCATCAAATCAGCTCACAGAAAGCAGCAACAACTACCAATAAGTAGAAAGTGCAAGAAATATGTATGAAAGAATGCCCAAGCCTTAGTTGGTGTAATAACCACACCAAGACCTGCAAAAACGTCTGCATTAAAAAGAACACAGATTGTATTAACTACCACCTGATAACACAGGCAGACATTCTGTTCATCTTCTTCTTTCTGCAGACTTCTCTTTGTCTTCCCCCACTTAGATGCAATATCTACTTTCAGACAATTCCCTGTGTTGGGGAATTTGGGACATGCCTAAGGACACTGCAGATGGCACTGAGTTTGAACCTCTGTATTTCACAGTATTATAATCTTATTATAATTTGCAAATTTTAGAAAACCACAAAATACAGTCCTTGCTTTCTTCCTGTAGCCTTGGCTACATGACCTAGTGACCCCTTCCTAGCACATGCATAGCAGAATGTTCCCTGCACCTCTTCAGCCACCCTGCTGTTAGATTACTACCCCCTTTCACTTTTCCACCCTTCACCTTTCCACTGGTCCTACTGGCAGCTGGGGTGAAAGACAAGCTGTGTTTCAGAAGTTGTGGATGCCCCATCATTGGAAGTGTTCAAGTTAAAAAGAACCATAATAAAACTCCAATCTTAAAGAAATCAATGGAATAAAAACTCTTCACCCATCTTGCTAAAGATGTCATGTGTCTCCAGGCATGTCTGAGGCTAGCACATCTTCATAGGGCCACTTTTAAATTGTCCCCTCCACCATGCAAATAGCTCTGGACTGGAGTCATCTTGTACTGTCGCTCTGATGTCTGCTTTGTTTAGTATAAGATGAGGTTTGCAAATGTATTTCAGAAAGCAGTCTTAATATTAGAATGGTACCACTCAGTTATTTAACTTCTTTCAGGCCTTAGTTGAGACGTGTGACCGAAGTATTTTTCATACCAAAAAAACAATTATGTAAAAATATTACATGATACTTCCTCCTCAAAGAACAAGGTGTGCAAAAGCAATGAAAAAATCTGTAGTGTTATATGTGAACAACCACCTACCCTACATACCTGTTTTTTCAAAGAAGATGACATGATAATTTGAGGTATTTGGGAACTGTTAAAGAAAAATATTTAAGATCACAAAATTTCTGTGGCATAATAATTTACTTGTCACTAACTTCCATTCTTTTTCCTTTGGAAGCAAGTAAATCAAACAGCAAAGAAAATACATCAAAATTCCATGAAAGTATTGCACTTTTATTTCAGGGGCTATCACTAAAGCCAATTCACCTTTTGAGCTTCCTCTGTTCTGACAGAGGAGCTGTTTCTTTAGGCCAGTAGGAAGATCCCTTGCTTGGGAGATACGTGCAGAACTGAAGCCCTGCTCTTTCAGTCCCTGTGGGATTTTTCTGCCTACACTTTGGTCTTGCAAGTGGAAGCAGTTTACCTAGATGTGTGACAATGACAACCCCTAGTGGAACACAAATACATCCACAGCAGACTTCCACAAAAGCTCTTCTGCAAGCACTGCAGGATTTGCTTTACTTGGATGTGTATTTTTCTACAAATGTTGGTGATGAATGAATATGACCACAACTTTCTTCATTTTTCATGCACTTTAACTAGATATTAGCTACGCGCCCTGTTTCATCAAGTTGTTTTATTTTCCTCCCTTTATCATTTCTAGACTTACCAATTATGTTTTTCAGTTACTTTTTTTTCTGAAATGACAGTGAGTATAAGGTTTTATTGCTTTTCTCATTATTCTGATTGATAAGTAAAAGAAAAAATTATTTGTCATTTGTTCTCACTCAAGGTGGCACAGCATTACTTACTACCAGGTATCTTTAGTATCTTTGATTTTCTCTGCAGTCTTCAGCTGTCATGTTTGAAACTGGAATTTTTGTCTTTCTCTCCTTCATGAAGCTGTTTGCCAATGTCATGTGACTTTCTTCCAATAAGCAGGAATTTGACCTTGATGTAAAATTTATTATTATCACTGTTATGATGAAATTTGGGAATTCTGGTTGAGATGTTCCAACAAAAGGCAGTCTCATAGCGACTAAAATCACCTAACGCACAATAAGATCAACTCTGATATTGTCTGATTAAAAGTACCCATTAAAAACTAAACACATAAATATTTTTGTAGGTGTGAGCAGTGTTGCAAAACAAAGGCCAATTTAACAAACCATAACAAATTATAAAATAGAGAATACAATTACTTGTGGTATAAACATAATCTCATCAACCCATATTTCTTCATACCAAGGTATCAGCTTTAGAGGTGCATTCTGTAGCTGATGTAACTAGAACAGCTGCGACTGTAAAAACCCAAAGACTCCACAATTCTTGTTCACCAGTTAAACTGTTCCAATTTCCTCAGTGAAGCACATTTCTGTAATAACATCTCTCTAGGAATAAGGTGATTTGATTCTACAAATCACTGTTCTTTTTGTTTGGACAGTAAGTTACAAAAGTGGTTTTCCAGACCCAAACACTTTTCTAGGGAAATGAGACTATTGCCTTGTACAAACCAGACCACCAAGTTCAATGCCTTCTTTAGTCACAATGGATCATTCTTTGAGCCTTGACATCAATTGGCATGACCCTCACTAACTCTAAAATACAAATGATCCAGTGCTTACCTAGTAAGTCCAATCCTCTTTGTGTTTCTCCTCCCTGTTCTTGAAAGGAGAATAGCATAAACATGCAAGCTAACATAGAGACATATACCAATAGATTTTAGAATAAGAGAGGACAACCTGGTTCACATAGATTGTGCAGTGTGCATTCTGCAAAGAAGGACAAATTGTTCTTTGTTTTATTTTCTTCTTTTAACTTAATTGCAAATAAACCTCGAGTAAAAAAGCAAAGCAAAGCATCTATTCGAAAATGTGGCTACCATGTCTTGATGTGTCCTCTACCATTGTTAAGGATCTGTACTTCTGTAAATCAGAAAGCAAGCCATGGAAATGCACTAAGTATGATCAGGAGGAAAGGACTGTCAGCCGAATAACAAGTTACTGAAACATAGCATGGCTATGAAATGACATGTCCAGGAAGTGCATTAGTAAATCTTCAGAGGTGGTGAAGGCTCTTGAAAAGCTATTCCTGATCGACCTCCAGAGGGTGCAGGTATCAAGAGATTGCATTGTTCTGGATAGACAGAGATTTTTTTATGCTGTAATGACTGCATCAGTTGATCTAATCTGAATCCTAGCGCTTTTGATGAAAAATGTTTGGATAATGTTGTGATCTCATCTGGAGTCCTGTGTCCAGCTCTGGAGCCCCCAGCACAGGACAGACGCAGACCTGTTGGAGTGGGTCCAGAGGAGGCCACAGCAATGATTCAAGGGCTGGAGCACCTCTGCTATAAGGAAAGGCTGAGCAAGCTGGGGCTGTTCAGCCTGGAGAAGACAAGGCTGCGGGGACACCTTATAGCAGCCTTCCAGTACATGAAGAGGGCCTACAAGAAAGCTGGAGAGGGACTTTTTACAAGGGCATGGAGTGATAGGACAAGGGGTAATAGCTTCAAGACGAAAGAGGGCAGATTTAGTTTACTCACCTTATTTTATAAAAATTATGGCCAATCAAATAACGTGTTGTAATGTAAAGCACATCACATTTATGGTTGAATTAATACATGCATACAATTAGATTCACATTTGTGAAAGAAAGACTGGTAAGCTAGTATGGCCCTACCAGTTTGACCATTTAAGTGGCAAACAACATAGGTAGAATCAATTTGCTTTTTTTATGGAAATTCTATCTAATGCATTTTCTTTCGGAAAAAAACTATTTCATGAAGTTGCAATGTATCATGATGGCTGTTATAGAAACAAATAGTCAGCATGTAAGAAGAGTGGCTGTTTTGTGTTCTGATATACTATTCATGCATATATGTGCTCGTATAACTAACTTGCTTGGCATTATTGTTCAACTTCACTGAAGCCTAAGGCTGCACACTGTGAATCTGCCACCTGAATACCATGAACTTTCATTAACCCCTTGCCAAGCTCACTGAAGGAGGGCCCCAAGGACTCAGATGCAGCTAGAAAATAAGGAAGTTAAGTCATCCATTGACAGCAGCAGGGCCTCTCTGAAGATAAGGGAAGAATCTTCAGCCTGCTCAGAGGCAATGGAGGGTCCCAATGCGGGACAGAAGACCCCAAACCCAAATAACACCATTGGATCAGCTGCCACTTGGATACCACATGGAGATCTTGTGTGGGGTTGGAACTTAGACGGTCAGGGTAGAATTGCCCAGCGATTTCTTTGTCTGTGGTCCCTCTTCGGAGGCTGTACCACTCAATAAATTTGTCTGGCGTATGTTGTGTCGGAGACTCTGCTTTGGGAAACCTAGGGTCAAGCCTGAGGGATAAGGGAGCGCCCGAGAGTGAGCGTGTGTGTGTGAGGAGTCAAAAAGGGGCACCCATCAGCTCACAGGAGTTGCCCGCTGTGTAGAAACTCCAGTCCCAGCAATTAAAGTCTCAGGTGATATGTGCGACCCCTTGCATGGTGTGTGAATGCTAAGGCAGCAGCTTCTCCCTTAACCATCGCAACATACATAAAGATCCAAATTTATGATGAATATAGTTTAATTTAAATAAAATTAGGCACATGATCACTGTCAAGGTACAACAAGTGAATGAGTGCAAATTACTTGGTAAACACTTGCAATGAAATGCAGTGAAATGCAAAGAAGGCACTTGCCATCAGGAGCGTCTGCGGTAGACACTGAAGGTGTTCTTCCCAGTTTCTTCTTCACAGAGCAGTGAGCAATTCCTACAAAATTAAGGAGTTTGAAGAGCAGGAATTCCTTTTTTGCTATTACAAGTTATGATTAGAAATTAAGTACAAATATTACTAGTCCAGGTATATTGAAGGAATTAGTAACTACAAACAATCACTTCAATTCACAAGCAACTGCTCTATTTTAACAAGTTCACTTCAAATGGTAAATACAGTTTTGCATGAGAAAAAAGACAAAAAAAGCTTTTTCAATTTATTGAATTTCAGTTTCTACCCAAATAGACCCTGAGACAAGAAAAATATGAGTCACACAATTTCAAAAGTATCATTTACCATTTGCAAACAAATTTAAACAGGTCAAAATAAAGAATCCAAACAAGACTATTAGAAGTTATTTACTTTAAGAAAATATCCCTATAAATGTTTTTCACTGGAAAAAAATATCAAGCATCATGTACTGACTGCATTTAGTTGAAAATAAACTGGAACAAAATCCAGGCTAATAAAAAGTAACCTTGCTTTAAAAAAATCTTAAGTAAAATTTGAAAAAAATACTAAATTGTTAGGAGAGGAAGAGATGAAGTGACAGCACTGTTGTCTGCCCTTATCAATGTATGGATGAGAGCTCGAAATATTTCCTCATTTAATATTTTGCCTTTACCACCCGTCCTGCATTACTCTTGTCCCACTGGACTCCGTTTTTTCTTTTGTTCTTGTTTTTTTTTTTTTTAAGTACAGTGTTTCTCATTTCTGTCACTTTTGATGCTGACATCTTGCTGCTGTATCCACTGGTGAAGGCTGGCCAGCTACATATATATTATTCACCTTTTCCTATCTATAAGGATCTGTAATTTCTCATGATTTTGGCTTGTTCATATACCACAGGTCAGGGCTGGCCACTTGCACAACTTAACATGATTTAGTTTATTTAAAACATGTGACTAAAACAGCTGATATAACTCATGATCAAAACAGATTAGATCAATCTTGATTTACTTTATTTTACTCTAATTTGCTTTACTCCACCCTGCATGTCTACTTCACAATTAGTAACTTCTACTGTTTTATTCCATTTTTGATAGAATCATTTTGTTTTCTGATGCAGATTCACTACAGTATTTGAAAAAAGACAGTATCACAGGTTGCCATTAACATATCTGCCTCAAGTTGTTTCTGGTAATTCCATGAAATTGTGAGGCATCAAAAGGCCTTACACCCCTCTGCATTTAAAATCCAGTAGAAACATTGATTTCACTGGGCTCATTCAAAGCAGAGCTGCAAAAGCAACTTCAATGCCGTATTCATATATTAAAGCTGTGAATGACTTCACATTAAGACACTCGCCTGTGATGAACTCATGTTTCTTTAACTGGAATTGAGTACCCATTAGCAGCATTTTCTCTCTTAATAGTCCAGTAATGGAGTCACACCCAGATCGTGTATTTATCACAGGAAGAAAGCCTTACTCACACAAGTGTTGTACAGTCAGAAGGCAGTGAGAATATGCACAGGGTCTGCTCACACAATCAGAGGTCAGATGGTACAATCTTCTTATTCACCCTACTGATTAGAAATAATCCTTTCCACTGAACTCAATGAGGTTTGCAACATGAGTAAGAGAGAACCAGCAGGATATAAAGGATTAGCCTCTAAGAGTAGTTTTCATTCTGAAATGCATGCTTACCTGTGGTTGTCCCCACTTTCAAGATACTGTGACACAGACCACTTTGTAATGACTATAAGATGGATTCGCCCTGCTCTCTTTCATTCCTCCTCCTGCACAGAACAGTATTTTACCTTTTAATTAATTTAATTGCTTCATTCACAAGGAAACAGACAGCTCATTAAGGACTCATTTGCACACTTTACAGAGCAAGTCCTAAGCAGGATATAACAGGCATTTAGACCACCAGAGAGATATTTTAAGAAACTGTGTGTGTTCCTTCACATCAGTGACTTTTCTGTGTACTTTTCTTCTGCTAGATGAGCACACATGTATAAGCAAGATTTTTCTCAGCTGCTGTTCAACTTCCCGGACTTCCACAACTGACTCTATCTATATAACCATATTTACAAAAGGTATAACGGTTCTACCAACAAGAGCTTTGCAGCCCAATTCACAGAATCCAAAGGCAAGGACCAGGAGAACGAAGAACTGCCCACTGTAGGAGAAGATCATGTTTAAGACCATCTAATGAACCTGCATGTGCATAAGTCTGTGGGACCTGATGAGAAGCATCCATGGGTCCTCAGGGAACTGGCAGATGAAGTTGCTAAGCCACTATCCATCATATCTGAGAAGTCGTGGTAGTCTGGTGAAGTTCCCACTGACAGGAAAAGGGGAAACATAACCCCCATTTTTAAAAAGGGAAAAAAGGAAGACCTGGGGAACTACAGGCCAGTCAGTCTCACCTCTGTGCCCAGTGAGATCATGGAGCAGATCCTCCTGGAAACTATGCTAGGGCACATGGAAATTAAGGAGGTGATTGGCGACAGCCAACATGGCTTCACTAAGGGCAAATTTTGTCTGACAAATTTGGTGGCCTTCTGCAACAGGATTACTGCGTTGGTGGATAATGGAAGAGTGACAGGACTTGCGCAAAGCAGCTGACGCTCTCCCGCATGACACCCTTGTCTCTAAATTAGAGAGACATGGATTTGATGAGTGGACCACTTGGTGGATAAGTAATTGGTTGCATGGTCACACTCATAGATTTGCGGTCAACAGCTTCATGTCCAAGTGGAGATGAGTGATGAGTGGTGTCCCTCAAGGGTCCGTACTGGGACCGGTATTACTTAACATCTTTGTCAGAGATGTAGACAGTGGGATTGAGTGCAGTGTCCTCAGCAAGTTTGCGGATGACACCAAGGTGAGTGGTGTGTGTTTGACACCCTAGTGGGAAAGGATGCCGTCCAGAGGGATCCTGATACACTTGACAGGTGGGCCTGTGAGAACCTCATGAAGCTCAGCAAGGCCAAGTGTAAGGTCCTGCACATGGGTTGGGGCAATTGCAAACATGGTTACAGGATGGGCAGATATGGATTGAGAGCAGCCCTGTGGAGAAGGACTTGGGGGTACCAGTGGATGAGAAGCTGGAGATGACCTGGCAATGTGTGTATACAGCCCAGAAAGCCAACCACACCCTGGGCTGCATTCCCAGCAGCGTGACTAGCAGGTTGAGGGAGGGGATTCTGCCCCTCTGCTCCACTCTTGTGAGACGCCCCAGGAGTCCTGCATCCAGCTCTGGAGCCCCCAGCAGAGGAAAGACATGCACCTGTTGGAGCAGGTCCAAAGGAGGGCCATGAAGGTAAGCAGGGGGCTGGAGCACCTCTCCTGTGAGGAAAGACTGAAAGAGCTGAGGTTGTCCAGCCTAGAAAAGGCTCCAGGGAGACCTTATTGCGGTCTTCCAGTACTTAAAGGGGGCCTGCAGGAAAGATGGGGAGGGACTCTTAATCAGGGAGTGTAGTGATAGGACAAGTGGAAATGGTTTTAAACTGAAAGAGGGTGAACTTAGATTAGATATAAGGAAGAAATTCTTTTTGAGGTCCTGGAACAGGTTGCCCAGAGATGTTCTGGCTGCGCCCTCCCTGGAAGTGTTCAAGGCCAGGCTGGATGGGGCTTTGAGCAACCTGGTCTAGTGGAAGGTGTCCCTGCCCATGGTCGGGGGGTTGGAACTAGATGACCTTTAAGGTCCCTTCCAGCCCAAACCATTCTATGATTCTATGACGATTCTACGATCTCGCAGCGGTTAGCCCAGGAACAGAGCCAATGATGGTTAGGAACAAGTTGTTTTTAAAAGTATCCTAAGCCAAGAGGAAATGTTATTCAACTATTAACCTTCACAATTCCACATGCTTATTTGATAGCCCTTTTCAGATTTCAGTAAAAAAAGCTGATGGTTTTGCTTGCCTCATTCTTCCTCTACAGCACCAAAAAGAATTTGGCATAAATAGCTGTTGAAGCTTCCCTGTTGCAAAAAGAAACAAAGCAAAAAAATAAACAGTCTGTATTTGGAGTTTGAAAAGGAAAGCTGTGGTTCGAATGGATGAAAAAATAGATGTGTAAAAAGTTGGTTGGATGGTCAGGCTCAGAAGGTACTGGTTAACGGGTTGTACTCAACCTGGAGGCACATAACAAGTTGGGTACCCTAAGGATCTATCCTGGGACTGGTCCTGCTGAAGATCTCTATCGGTGACCTAGACAAGGCAAGGGGGTGCAATTTCACCAAGTATGCAGATGAAACCAAGTTGTGGGGACCAGTCAATATACACAAGAGCTGGGCTGCCATCCTGAGGGTTCTGGACAGGCAGGAAGGAGCTACCATTAACCCTATGAAACTCAGCCAGGACAAATGCACATCCCTGGAAAGGCAAAAGCGCAGCAGTGATGCCAGCCAGGGCCAGTAGCACCAGGGAGCTCCTCTGAGGGGAAGGCCCTGGCCCGGGCAGGCAGTGAGCTGAGCAGGGGCCAGCAGCGCACTGGGTAGCAACAGTGGTCATAGGCTCAAAGAACAGAGGTTCAGACTGGACATAAGGAAAATGTTTTCCGTCACAAAGACAGAGCCACGCAGTGGAGCTGGGACACAGAGAGGTTATGGCACCTCTACCTCGGAGACTTCCAAAACTTAACTGGACAAAGTCCTGAGCAATATCACCTGATATGATGTCTGACCCTGTTTTGAGCAGCAGGTTGATATAGACACCTCCTGAGGTTCCTTCCAACCTAAATTATTCTATGATCCTATATTTCTTTCCTCATCACTAACAAACTGTGTATTGAATCTGCCATTTCCATTTAACAGAAGTGAGGTATCTTGTTCTTGCCCCTAAGCAGGTACCTGGAAGGCTAAGAAGGCTACTTCATAAATAGCCTCTACAGCTAACCAAACTTGTATAAAATACAAAGCATATAAAAGAGCAATGCATTGTCTTCAGGTTCTTACAACTCTTCTCATGTCAGTACCTGAGTATCACAGGTGAAGTACAAACACAGGACCCAAGGACATGCTTTGTAGGTGTGTTCCAGTTTCCTCTACTTTTCTCTCAGCAACTGCTGCATCTTTCACAGAATTCGCCAGCCTTCCACTAATGGCTGAGGCAGAAATGTGTATCTATCTCTTTCAAAATTAATTTCCCATATAAATATAATTACATGTTACAATGCAGTAATGATGCAAAAGCAGCAACTTGATTAAAAGACATCATAGGAAGGTATACTTCCGAAAATGAGTGTGGTACATTTAGGTATTTATATTGTGTAGCTAACACTTTTCTCTGTGTCTTGTTTTTCTGGATGCCTTAGTTCATTGTGCTGTCTTCAAATGCTACTCGTGTAGGATGAACACTTGTTTTATTCATTTAAGATGGCTTATAAAATTTCTTGATGAGTAACACAGAAAATATTTATACCATTTGTGTTTCTGTGGAGGTTTTGAATAACTTGCACTCCAAGAATACACATACTGAGAGAACAAATCAGGCCTAACTCCATTATGTGTTATCCAAGGAGATACATCCTCTGAAACAAAATTAATTTATTGCTCTAGCAAAAAAAAAAAAAAAATCCACAACTTCACACATTTCCAATCTCTTCTGATCTGAAAGCAATATGAAGCAAAACAACAAATATTTCTTTACAACTTTATTCCTTGTTGCCTTATTGGTATCTTACATTCAGGTCTGATTTCTATGACTAACACAAAATGAAATGAGGAAAAAAGAAGACGTAAAAAAGGCATAGGACCAAATTCTGTTAAAATGAATTGGTGACACCTATATACAGTTAAGCTGAACTGGACCAGCTGTGATCCAGCTCACAACAGACAGTTTTCTAGAGAACGAGATATAGTCAAGTTTATGACTGTATTGACAGTAATCTTATGCTCAAGCCTCCAATATACTCTTAAAAAACTGTTCCTGGAGTTCAGTGATACATTTTATGAAAAGTTCAGGAAAAAGCACAGCAGCAAATCCCATAGCACTGATCAGGCTAAAACCAAAGATTTCATCATCATTCCACGCAATTCTGAAGAGCAGCTCCACTGTAAAAGATGAAGATGCGAACCACATGTTATTCTCACCCATAACATTCTCAGCTTCACTCCCAAGAAATCCAACTAAAACGCAGCATATAGACTTATGAGGAAAGTATGTGCTTGCCCAACGAGTACTAAAGCTACCACTTCAATTTCACGTAGCCCCCACTGGCATCCTGCATGGAGGAAAGCCTTACCTGGGTTCAGGCAGTGAGGGAGGAAAGCTTTGCCTGGGTTCAGGCAGTGAGGCGGAAAGGCTTCTTTCATTCATGATCTTCATTGTTACAGCAGTAATATATCTAGTATTATATCACTTACCACTTTTTATCAGCCATACAAACAATGCCCATGCATGTGCTTAAAAGTTGTATGTACAGACATCCAGATCTACAGGTATATCTGAGGAAAAGAGTCATGGAGGTAACTATGAATTGCTGCCAGTTCTCTTCTGCAGGATGTGTACCCCATCAACTCTGCAATCTCATGAAGAAAAACTGGAGATACCATAATCTGCATAGGATATCTCTATCCCCTTAATCACAGTATGTGTTGCTGCATTGTCTCTTTGAGTAGCTGCGTAAGATACTTCATCTGCTCTAGTGGCTGTCATTAGTTTTACCTTTTCCAGGTACTTCAAAGGCTTTGCTATTGGGGGACATTTCTCTGCTGTAACATCCTGTTCAGTTACCCATAATATACTGTTATTTTGTTTCCTAGTTTGAGTTAAAAACATGCAATTCTCTATATTCCAACTGGGAGAGGAGTGCTTCTGAAATACTTTAATTGGAGTTCCTGTGTTTTGTGTATTATGCCTACTTGGGCCAACAATTTGTCTACTACTTCTTAGAAAGCAGAATAGAAATACATTTAAAAAGTATAAATACTGAGATAATAATAAATTATTGGTTATTTGCACTTTTCATAGGATCTGGTGCTGACAGACCCAGCGGCACAGAGTACTCTTGCATTCCAGAAGGACCTTACAACTGCTCTACAGCTAAAAGACTCTGACTGTATTTCATATTACCCATATCTCTGCAGACTTAGAGCAATTTTCCAAAGCTAGTAATTTTCTGATAAAGGCATTATTCCTGAAGAATACATCTGCTCTTTCCAGTACATTTTCTACTATACCATATTAGTCATGAATGAAAGAAACAACTGTCTGGGAAACATTTGGAATACGGCTGTGCTTGGAAAAACTCTATGCCGACGCTGAGCTTACCTCATCCTCTCAGTTGAAAAAAAAAATAGTACTTTGCAGCAGTAAAGACAGAATCTGTCCATAAGCTTGTTACTTCTTTCGCTCACTGGGAAGTACAAAAGCTAATGCAGCTCTTAAAACCAGAGTGAAAAGTTAGCTTTTGTTTTCCCCACATAAATCTATCCTCACCTGGGACCCAATCTGCAAAGGGTTCTTAGGGGAGCCACGTTTTTGACTTCCTACTCTACTGTAGCAACAGGCTGAATGCACCTGCTGCTGCATTGCCAGAGATGTTTGCGCTTCTGATGCATCCTCTGTGGGTATCCACTTCTAAGGTAAAAGGAGGAGGTAAGAGCATCCAATATAATGGCTTTGTGGTGCCAGCATCAGTAAGAAGGTGCCATTCCAGCAAGCAGAACCATGTCTGGAGCTTAGCTGCAGCTAGGACGTGTGTAAGATCTGGGTGGGAAGAAGGAGCATTCTCACAACTAGTCTTGAAATTTCTGTCAGTCCAGGGATCAGTCAAAGCCTGAGCTGCAGCAGAAATTTGATGCCAAACTGCCTGCTGACACACATAACAATTTGTTCAACAGACAGCAGCCTGAGGGCTGTGGGAGCAATTTAGGCAGCCAATTAAAAGCGAAAAAAAAAAAGCCTTTTTCCCCAAGTTGACAGCTATTTGTAGAAACTGACATTTCATACGCTTGCTGAGCATATGAAGCGGAAGCATTTCTGGCCTCGTTCCATTTCTGTTCCCAAGGTAACAGACAGCAGGTTAGCAGAAGTTTTAGATACAATCACTTAAAAAACTAACCTTATCTCTTTCTTTAGCTTCTCCCATACAAGCTGCTACCGGTGGACAGAACATGAAATTTAGTTCCTTAATTGCATTTACTGCTTTAAAAGCATTTTCAGCTCTGCTTCGAAGATCACGTAAGTTTTCCTACCCACTCCTCCTGAGAATTTTTCTATTATATAGAGATAAGAGGCGACGTGCTTCTGACCCCTGAGCGCAGCTGCTTGTAAAGGAAAGGCTGCAGCGTGTAACGCAACCAACCCTGGTCACTTCCGAGTGTCCTTCCGCAGACTGCCCTGCGGCAGCTCCCTTTCCCTGAGGTAACACGGGCGACCCGGGACCCTCAGGGGCCGGGACTGGCAAACCAAGAGAAGGCGCTCCCCTCACCGCAGCTCCGCGGCGGGGACTGAGGGCAGAGAACGGGCCCGACGCTACGAGGGGAGCGGAGGGGAGGCCGCTGCGAGGCCCGCTGGCGAGCGCGCGGCGCCAAGGGCGGGAGTGGCGGCAGCCAATCAGAGGCGCGCGTCCCGCTTCCCGCGCTGGCGGAGGACGGGGCGGGGCCGGTGGCGGCGGGGAGCTGTCGCGCTGAGGTAGATTCGGCCGTGTCGGGGGGAGGCGGTGAGGTTCGCGGCTCAGGGTTTGTGTCTGTCCGTACTGCTCTCCCTTTCCCCTGAGCCGTTGGCGGTTCTACACTTGTAGGGAAGGCTGCGGATTTAAAAGCACTTGCTGCTGGCGGAAATACCTCATGCTGCCTCTTTGAGTTACTTGAAGTGGTCTTCCCTAGGGTTCCTGGAGAATGAAACAGGGTTATGTTCTCCTGCAGTTTTATTGTTTCTCCTTAAAAAACTTTAAAAGATTTTAAGTATGCATGGATTTCCTTGTATCCTCAGAGCCTGTAAGTCCCACTCTTCCCGTTTTAAACTAGAAACTTGAAATGTACTTGATTGAGATGTTTCTAATGTTTACTGAGTGACACACCCTTAAACTAGTAGTGCCTTAAGTGGCTACTAAGCAGTTGACTGCTATGAGCTGTATTAATTCACAATTGTATCAGTGTGAGTAATAGTTGCAGTTCTATTGCTTAATACTTGTATGAATGTATGGTTATGTTGCTATGAAGAAATCTTAAGAAGTGGTACACATCAATACTATTGAGTTGCAGTTCTATTCTGTGTTGTCCTGCACTTAGCATTAAGGTACAAATCCTCCTTACAAACGCATCCCTTCCACACCAGGTCCGCTGGAGATAGACCTGATGGAGGGTCCAGAAGGTTGTTGAAACAGTTTTCCCTAGCAGCTCCAGCCTTTTTGGTCCGCTGGTCAGGTTCACCACTGTCTCTAACCATCCGCACTCCTTCCATCAGAAGGTTGCCCTCCACTTCATTCTCCATCTGATTTTATACCTTATTTCCTGTTTCTTTTCCTGAACCTACCTTTTTACATCCCCTGCGCTTCCCTTTCTCTGCCCAGACTCGTCTAAGTAAGCAACCAGCTGCTAATTACTTTTTACTCATTGGTCCCAATTCTGTAACATCCAGACCCAGCTTTAGTATTTCCAATGCTGTTACCTAGGCAATTTTAGCATGGTATCATGTTACTGATACCTACTGGTATGTATGTGAAGTCAGCCTTCTGCCACAAGTTTGCCTTGTGGCCATGCGATTCACACTGGTTATGTTTCGTTTACACCATACACTTTTTGGATAGAATTGTCTTACTTTAGCTTTGACTTTCCTACCTAATTTTAATTAAGAACAAGTATTGTCTTTGCTTATGCATACCTAAGCAACAATATATCCTGTTTTGCACTGTCACTGTATCTCTGTCCTTGTGTAGTTTTCATCTCCTGGTTCCCATTAGAAGAATCAACTAATTTAGAGATCTGGTGTTCCAGCAGGACCTCTTGCTCACAGCTAACCTGTACAATCACCATTTCCCTTGTAAAGCTGAAGGAGATAAAAAAAAGTCCCTTCATAAATGCATGAGGCAGTGAAAGGTTAATAGTTAGATAGCTGAACTATCTTTAAAAGCTAATTTTGAATCCATAAAAATTAATTGAACCAGTTCATTTCTCAAAATGATTGCTTAGAGGAGGTAATTTGTATTGCTTACATTCATTTAATGGTTTGAAAGGTTTTCTGTGAAACAAACAGCAATGGGCATAGCTGAAAAAACCCCAAAAGCCCATTTCCTTTGCATAAAAATGAAGTGTCCATGGTCTGTAGTTAGGTAATCTGTTACATCCTTCCAAAGGAATAATACTGAATGCTTTGAGTAGCGACCTTCTATACGAGTTTCAGTCCAAGGTGCATGTGCTAGCAGCAATTAGGGAGTTACTCCTGTTGAATCTTAACTGCAACATTCTTTTTCAATGTTTTTTCATGATATAGGAAGTTTTAAACTAATCCATAATCTGTATATCTTCTAGACAAATGAAATGTTGAAAACATCACAAAACAAGATGTTTGCAGCTTTAAAGTATCACTCAACAGACTATTTGTATGAGGTATTGTTTTATTATTTCTCTTAATATTCTGAAAAAGTATGGCAGTGACTGAAGAAATGATTGAGTGCACATCAAAAAAAGATACGAAGAACTACTTTCTTAAGAATTCTGTTTCAGTGAGGTTGTTGTACTGCACTTGCTGGGATGACATAATGAAGTGATTACAGGTTTTCTTAATAAAAAATTAAAGTACAATTCTGCCAAAACTGAAGGGCATAAATTTTTTTAGTTTCTGTTGCACTTTTAATTGTGTTTTATAGCTAGTTTCCTGCTTAGAGCATTCTTTGGAGAGTGCACTGTGCCTTCTAATGCATAAAATTCAATTAGTTACCTTTCTGGAGAACAAATCCAATTTTCTAGCTACTTTAACATGTATTAGGATGGTGATACAGAACACTGTATTCCCTACTGATGATAGGGAAGAGTTTTTATGATGTTTTAGATTGAATTCATGGAGACCAGATGTTTTTTCACACCTACAATGAATATTTTGGCTTCATAGATGTTGATCAGTTAAGACATAGAAACCCTATGAAGTCTTGTTTTACCTCATGTCTATATCTGTGTGATGTTGCCAGCCATTCATCACTGAAGCACACTGTCTTACTTAATTGGTTTTTTACTTATTTGTATTTTCAATGAAAGGCTATGAGACAAAGAAAAAACTGCTCTGGCAGAGTGGTGCTTTGCCAAGGAGGGCTATTTCTAGTGTGTGAGCAGAAGAATGAGGTAGCGAGACACCATGTCTTTAAGAGTTCAGGGAGAGTGCAAGTACACACACAAATGTTCCTGGCACATGGCTGGAGAAATGCAGCCTGGGAGGTGTTGCAGCAACAATACTTGCGGGTAAACTGACATCCATGTTAGGAAACATGTTGCCCACATCCCTTTCCCTAGAGTGCAGGAATTGTTTCGTATGATACCTGTGTATGTGCCTAGTGTTTTCTTAGATTCTAGCAGCCAGGACTACTTTTTCTATTGTAACTCCCACAACATGCAGTCTGTCATTCTATAGTTGTGCAAACCTTCTCGCAGTAGTTCCATTCAGTTTGATGTTCAGATGTTTCTGTGTTATCTGTGAATAAAAAATAGGTGTGTTAACAAAACCTGTTGTGGGCTGTCATGCAAAATAGAGGAATTGCAATTAATGGCTTTTCTTGCCTGAATTTGGAAGAGTAGGGTGGTGCTGACAGCAGGGCAAATGAAAAGTGGTAGAAGAGAAATGTTTAGTGACCTGCCGATGGCTGCTCTGGAACAGAGTGTGAATGTTGCTCTGTAATACTACTAGAAGGGGTTAATGGATGTGATCACACATTTACAGGTATTATAGAGCTGATTGTGCAAGGGATATGCTGTGCTAAAACTGCAGATTCTTGTTCCCCTCTTGTGCCTAACTTCTACCCTCCTGCTAGAAAGTACCTGGTAGTTAAATTACTTTTCAGGCATCTGAGATACCAAGTGCACTTGCCTAATGCTTCTAATTCTTAGGAAATGCTGGAATTCAGTGAGTGTATCAATCCCTGATTCCTGCACACATCAGGCTCAACTGTATGTGGAGTCCTACTCTAATTGTACCTGGCATGCATTTTTCTCAACCCCAGACACAGTTTTCCCAAGTACCCAGTACAAAGATATCTTTGAAGAAAGGAGTCTTTTCAGTCATTAAAGACACAAGAGTTCAATTTCTTATGCTGCTGAGTGTTGTAGGTGTGATTACAAAGTCATCTTAGAAGTTCAACATTCTTTTATGTTATAAACTGAAAATATATGCAAGTTGTATGGAACTATAAAAAAGCACATATTATCTTTCAGTTAGAACAGAAATTTGCAGAGACCTTTGTATTTCCTTGAAAACGGGTAAATATGCATTGAGTAGATGCTATAACCTTTAAGAATGGCCTTGAAAAACACCTGTATGTATTTGAGAAAGGTGAGAAAAGCTATGTAGTAGCAGACTTTGTAAAGTGAACCAGTTCAGCTTAACCTGTACACTTAGAACAAATTCATTTAAAGTGTGCTGTAAAATACACAATTTTCCTCTTTTAAGGCCATTATTTAACAATAGCCCTAGGACATATTTGTTCCACTTTACAAACATCAGTGGTTGAAAACAATTTTAGCTGTTAAGCTAAAGTTAGCTGCAGTAAAACTACACACTGTTGTTTAAAATTTCTTTCTGATCTCTGTCATAGTATTGCTTGTATTTACTTGTTCAGCAGTTTCTACTTAAACTCCAGTAGGTCATTCGTCTCTAACCTAAGAGTACTTTGAGAGTTATGTTGCAATCCTTACAGCTTGTTTTAGTTAAGAGAAAGGTTATCATAAGCTTTCTGTTCCTGTCATCTCTACCAGGAACTTTACTAGTTGTACTATTATTTTATAAGTGCAGTTGTTTTAGAAGTAACTTCAATACAGATTGCTTAAACTGATGTATTGCCAGTAACATGTAGAAAACCTAGGTCCAGTTGCCTGTAGTTGTGTGTTTCTGCCTCCCTTGTTCAGAGTTTGTGAAGGAGAACATCACTGGGGAAAGTTCATGCTTTGACTCGGGCAAAAGGGAATGCATTGCATCAGTATGGTGTTCATCAAATTTTTACAAGAGCTTTCTAAAGAAAAGATGCTATGATGGCAGTAGTTTTTTGCCTTTTTTGTTGAAATTAACTGGCATTTACAGAATTGTAACTATCCCACAAAGGATTAGACTGAAATGGAAAAAAGATCTGTAACGGTGACCTTTCACAGAAGTGACAGTGTTTGTTCACATTGTTTCCCATGTGTTTTTTTCCTTTCTTTTTTTTTTTTTTCGCTCGCTCTGACTGTACGGGAAGGTTTGACAAGTGCACTGACAGCACTGTTGTTCTGTTAGCAATCCAAGTCAGTGAACTGTTTCTAGTTTGTCACCTAATATGTTTACTGGTATAGGCTATAAGTGGCTTGATAGCATATGCTTATATGGGTGGATATTTCTAGGACCCCCCAGGGGTCAGTACTGGGCCCAGTCTTGTTTAACTTCTTCATCAACCACCTGGATGAAGAGTTAGAATGTACCCTCAGCAAGTTTGCTGATGACACCAAACTGGGAGGTGTGGTAGACACACCAGAAGGATGTGCTGCCATTCAGCGAGACCTGGATAGGCTGGAGAGTTGGGCAGAGCGGAACCTGATGAGGTTCAACAAAGCCAAATGCAGGGTCCTGCACCTGGGGAGGAACAACCTCATGCACCAGTACAGGCTTGGGGTGGACCTGCTGGAGAGCAGCTTTGCGGAGAGGGACCTGGGTGTCCTGGTGGACGACAGGTTGACCATGAGCCAGCAGTGTGCCCTGGCTGCCAAGAAAGCCAATGGGATCCTGGGGTGCATCAAGAAGAGTGTGGCCAGCAGGACGAGGGAGGTTCTCCTTCCCCTCTACACTGCCCTAGTGAGGCCTCATCTAGAGTACTGTGTCCAGTTCTGGGCTCCCCAGTTCAAGAAAGATGAAGAGCTACTGGAGAGAGTCCAGCAGAGGGCTACGAGGATGATGAGGGGACTGGAACATCTGCCCTACGAGGAGAGGCTGAGGGAACTGGGCTTGTTCAGCCTGAAAGAAGAGAAGGCTGCGAGGGGACCTTATAAATGCTTACAAATATCTGAAGGGTGGGTGTCAGGAGGATGGGGCCAAGCTCTTTTCAGTGGTGCCCAGCGACAGGACAAGGGGCAATGGGCACAAACTGAGGCACAGGAAGTTCCGTCTGAACATGAGGAAGAACTTCTTCCCTCTGAGGGTGACAGAGCACTGGAACAGGCTGCCCAGGGAGGTTGTGGAGTCTCCTTCTCTGGAGATATTCAAGACCCGCCTGGACAAGGTCCTGTGCAGCCTGCTGTAGGTGACCCTGCTTCGGCAGGAGGGTTGGACTAGATGACCCACAGAGGTCCCTTCCAACCCCTACTATTCTGTGATTCTGTGATTCTGTGACCTGAAGCAACAGAGCTGAAGTCAGGCGATGAATTTAGAACTGGAGAGAAGTTTCTAGTGTCATTCGTGATGTTCTCTCACATTTCTATAGCTAGTTGCCCTTTCCAATGTGCCTTTTACACCCCAGACTTTTTGACGATGACTTCTTTCTAAGCTGTAAAGTTGTTAAATCCAACCCCCTGTGTAAGAATCATTTTTCTCTGCTTCCTAAACTCACTGTTGATTCTGTGGCTCTCTGCTATTTATACAGTAATGCACATTGGCTTTTGTGACAGAAGAACTGTTGGATAGTTTACTGAAGGTGGTCTTCAGTGAAAAGTTACTGAAGTTGCCACATTGACTATTTAATTCTAGAATTCTGTTGATTACTATCATCGTCCTCTGCTGTTTTTATTGAAGATAAAAGGATTTATATAGGGCTTTTGTTAACTCACAATGGCACATGAAAGCTGAGAGGCTTCAGAATCTTATGAGAACTTAAAACAGCAATTGTAAGAATTATTTTAAATTTTTTCTGGTCAGCTTGTACACATGGATCTGTTCAAGAGATCAATGCAAGTGTTAAGACAAGCACTTGTAACTGCACATGCAAAGTTTAGGTAAGTGTAGCTAAGCACGTGCAGTTTTGCATATGCAGAAGTGTAGATTAAATATCAAGACAGGTAAATGTTAATATCTTCTCTTAGTTTGGATTGTGTCAACTTTACAAAAAAAGTATAAATGTAAAATTAAGGTCTAGTAGAAAAAGCTTCGAAACAGTGGGATTATTTGAAGAGGTAGTGTGCAAAAAGAGTGGAACTGTCTCTCATAATTTTATCACATGCACTTTTTTTGTACAGAGCATGGCAAGGCAGAAGTTTTCCATCTGGAGATTATCACTTTGCTTTCCTCCCTGTTTACATCAAGATGAAAAGTATCATCTCACTGGACTCTTTGCTAATGAGAAGTATAGGAAGCCGTGGACTAGAAGTAGGTTATACAGTCCTTAAATTTTAGTTTAGATTTACTGTGAATTAAAGGAAAAGCTTGTGTTTGTGCATAATATGATAGGTCTGGTAAAAAAAAAAAAATCCGGAAGCAGCAGTATGTCAGTTCATATATCTACCGAAGGTAGAATGTGTTCATTGCTTAGATAGAAACAAATGGGTAATGAATATTTATTTATGTATGGCACCTAAATAAGGATGATATTTGATTAGTTTGTAGCGATCTCTGGAAAACATACTGCCTGGACATGTGCTTATAGAAAAAAAGCAATGATCGGAGATAAGTAAAATACTAAATCTGATTAGTTGGGAGAGGTTTGAAGGATGATGCTGAGGTTTTGAGATGTGGAAAAACCTGGGGATTTCCAAGCAGAGAGGTAACAATATATATAAAAGTATTTGCATCTCTCTGGTGTATTTGCATTTGCGTTTGCTAGTGGAAACTAAAAGCATTGTTTTTTTCTGTATATCCTGTGTAAAGTCTGGTTAGCCTCTGCAATGATTTGATGAATACATAAAAATCAAAATTAATGCTAATATTTTCTGTGTGATTCTTTTTTTCTCTTTTTCTCTCAGTTACTTCAACACAGAACATGATCGCTATTTCAGTATTGGATCAGTGGAAGAAAAGTTTATCTGTGGAGGATTTCCTGGAAAAGTCAGTAACCATAAATTAAAAAAATATATGATTCCTTTGGTATCATTCAGGTACTTTGTGAATTATAAGATAATGATGATAACAGATTATGGAAACATATTCTGACAGTAGCAAGCGTACAGTAGCAAGCTGCACACTGTAGCAGACAGCTTAAAGATGGCTTTTTCACTAAAAGTAATATTGTGTTTTTATGGAGTTCTCTACTGCTTTATCCCATTTTTGTGGTGGTTGTGCGATCTATTTATGATGTTGGAGAAAGCCTCTGAAATCTGTACACGAACATGAAAGTGAACCATGAAGACATTTTGCCCCCCTCTCTCTATAAGACAGTTGTCTCTCGTAACTGTAGATGAAGCTATTTGAAGAAGGGTATTTATAAATCTTTCAAAAGGTATATAAGACAGCTATAAAAGGTCAAGCTCGCGTTATAGCAATTGAAGATAGATGTATTTATTTTAAAATTATCTATATAAAGTTAAATGTATCAAATGAACTCTGAAATAGAGTTCATTTTAGAAACAGATTTGAAACACAGTTTTTACAGCATACGTAAAACATGAAAGAAAATTATGGTTCTGCAAAAACGGTAAATTGTGTGTATTTCTGCTCTCACACAATTGCCAGTATGAAAGAAACAGAAATTGCATTTGTGGTTTTACTGGCCAGTGTAAAATCTATGTCATCTCCAAATCTGCATTAAAATATGATTGTGAAAAAAACGTGTCGTTGCAGAATTAAATAATCTTATGCAGAAAATGCCAGGACCAGGCTTGCCAGTACCTCACAATGGCACTCTTCTGTGATTTCACTGTAATAGAGTGTTGAATTGCATTGCTACATATTATTTTTTCGCCATAACCCTCTGCTCCTTCGTGGCAGAGAAATGATCATGCTCATAGAGTGGATCTGGGCTAGGCAGTGAATGATGTGGCTATCTGTGAATTTCTGCCTCTGTGTAGCAATGAAGGTGCTTTTCCTGTAGAAGTGGTACTGCTTGAAAAGGAGGTGCATAGCTCTTCAAAAACATAGTTACTGCAGGAGAAGAAAACTAAAATAAAAAGCACATAATGGGAAGTTTCTGGAAAAATATCTTCACTCTTATTTTAAAAGAACAGCTAACTCTCTTGGTGTTCTTCTGTGTAATTGTTTGATCATTAGTTAATAATCATAATAGACTCTCCAAAGGTTGTGTTTTCCTAGTGTTATGTAATTCCTGGTTAAGGGAGTGGAATGCTGCCTGGGGAACTGCTGGTTTTGGCTTTGTCAAAATTCCTCTGTGATTTTGGGCAAGTAATTTGAACCAAAAATTCTGCAGTTAGCCACTGAATGTACTCCTCTTATTTTCCGGCAGACCTAAAGAAGATGAGTGCTCGTGGCTGAAGCTGGTTGGAGAGTACTAGTGCTTAAACACAGAAAAATGCCAAATACTTTGAAAGACTAGGGGCTTGATGTCTTAGATTGGCTCCCAGCATGAGTATCTTGGTTTTGTTCTAGACAATGTAGACTGTAATATTAGCGCATTTTTATGAGAATCTTGTGAATATTGAAGAGTTCATTTTATGTTTTTCTCACAGTGCTGTTAGAAATATCCAAGATAGTGGATTTATATTCAATTTGGGTTTTGTTAAATGGTCTACAACCATATGCTTAATAGTGAAGATAATAGCCTTGAGCAATTTCCATTATTCAGTCAGCCAGAAGATTTGGAAAAAAAAAATTGTTTATGATCTCAGCTTTACCAAACACAGTACCCAGTGGGGCATAACTTAGTATCAGTTTTTAGACAGTGTCAAAGTCCAATTAAAAATCTTCTAAAATTTCAGTGACTTCCTCTGTAACTGTCAACGTTGTTTTGACAGGGATTTGTAATGCAACTTCCCCTTTTTTGAAAAAGAGCAAAAATCAGGAAATAACTGGAAAATGTTCTCAGGTTTGGTGCTTTGGATCCATAGTACTAGTCTTTACCTTCTGAACACAATAGTGAGATAAATATTTTATAGGGCTCTGTGGGAGAACTGCATGGGTTTCCTTGTGATACTTGCATTCCTCTCTTGGGTTGATGGGAGATGCACTCTGTAGGCTAACAGCCGTTCTCCTCTTATCATTTCATGTCTTTTTAGGGTTCAGGTAACTAACAGGTGTTGAAGTGGCTAACTTTTAGCTCGTTAGGCCCTCCTTTGCAGCTTATCCTCAGGCTTGCATTACTAAGTGAAGAAATGTCTGAGTACTTCTAAAAGTTTGGACCTGAAGCCCTAACTCTCCCATAACGTTTGAGTTATAAAGAGTGCACATTGTGTGGAAGTTGGGCTGATTTTAACTGCTGAACAGAAAAAAGTGGAAAATTATAAAAATTTAAATAATATTAAAGAAAAAAACAGTTTTGCACAGATGCAGAAATTTTATTCTGCTATAGAAAGAGCAAGATCAAAGTAAAAAAAATGTAGTTACTTATTTAGGTTGCTGAAACTAGCCCAGAAATGTTATTTTGGAGACTTGCATTTGAATAGCGTAGCTGGCATTGGATTAGATAACCTTCAGATGTGCCTTCCAACATCAACCATTTTGTGATTCTGTGATCCAGTGAACTGGAAGCATTTGATTGTATTTTCAGGTTTTAATTCAGTCCAGCATCTATCAATGTAACCAGTACACCACTGCATTTTTAAAGAAAACTATATAGATTCTGAGATTTTATGAGAAAAAGGTAATTACAAAATTAATTGCATCTGAATGAATTGTGTCTGAAATTTTTCTCCTTATAATGAGCTTGAAGTATAGGTTTACATTGATGCTGAAAGCTGCACTGAAGAACAATTAAAATTACATTCTGCATCTCCAGAGAAAAAGTAAGACTATTATATATAATATAATCATCTTTGCACCTGCAGAGAGTGATAAATGTTATGAGGATGCTGCAGAACCCAAGCAAAGATATCACCCAAGACATTGTCTAGACTAATAACAATAACAGGAAAAGAAATTCCGAAGAAGTTGTTATAAATATACTGTGTGGTTTAGGTACCAACAGTGAGCAATTCAAGAGTTAGTTAGATGCCATCTCAAGGGGTATTAAATGCCAAGAATGAAGAAGTTTATTGGACCAAACAGCATTTACTTTTGCCTGTTCTTTTAGCACTGAAGTTAGTCATAGCATTTAGATAAAGCTGAGGAAATCAGTGCATGTATGAGGCTCCAGTAACAGAAACTTTGAGATTATTTCACTTACTGTATTTTAAAATGAAGTGGATCTAGTCTGCGTACCAATGGAAAATTGATTGGAGTAAGAATAGGAAATAAAGAGCAAGGAGTTAAACTTGGGAGAAAATGATGTTTCAGAGGTGCATTTACGTACTGATTCCATTTATGAGATTTACCTCTGGATGGCTAGCAAATAGCAAGATAGTGTAATGCAAAGAATTATTAAAAATGCCCAGTGGAGAAAGCAGTTTTCTGAAATTAGAATATTAAGTTCAAGAAGTATAAATGAGCTGAAAATTTGAGGTCTTCAGAAATGTCATCGCTCCTCGGTCAGAGTCAGTTTGTTGCTCCAATCAATTTATGTGGATAACATAGCATTAACACAACCATGTTTTAATTAGCAATTACAAATATTTTGTCTGGATGCATAATTAGCTCCACACTATGATTTTTTTTTTCTGTGGTCAAATGATTTTTATATTTATTTGTCAAGCAGGTTTTTTTTCTTGACAAATAACAGTAATATTGACATTAGTATGACAGGAAAATGAAGTGGTTTTGTTTGTTTATTTATCCTGTCTTTTCCCTATTGCAGTTACTTGCCATTTCTGCATGATTTTTGAAACATGACTATATGTTTAACCCAGCAACAAATTTTTGTCATAAATGTTATGACAACAATAAGTTTGATGCTTTTTTCCAGCCATTAACCTTTTGTTCAATTTAATGCTGGGGGTAAACTTAAAGGGCCTTTTCTTGGGGAAGAATTAAACATGTAATTTGATCATGGATTTAGTGAATAGTGGTAATAACTCTGTAATTTCTGATTTTCTTCAGTGAATACAGCAATTATCAAAGTTAGAAGAGTATCTTTTTGAGTGCCATTGATTCACTGAGGAGTCAGGGAAGTTATGACAGTGCTTTTACAACAGCCTAAGTATCAGATATTTTTTTCTGCTTTTTAGGAAACCTGTCCCCTCTGTAGAATTCCGTATTAGTAGTGCGTCAATGGAAGTTGTTCCAAGTTCAAATCCGTGCTCGCAGAGTGACATAGAAGGACCTTTTTTACTTATGAAGAACGTTTTTAAGGAAGAACACACCCAAGACAAATATATGAAGGCTGACTATGCCACTGAATTTAGAGTACAATGGCAAGGTAAACTGTTTAATTCACAGTTTTCTAACTTGTTGTGGTGTCAGCTTGTGAACTTCTGTAATTTTTTGTGCATGATCCATAGACACTGAAGAGATCATATGAGTGATCACAGCCTTTGCAATTGCAGAAGTTATAATCATTTAAGAGAGGTTGGCTTCCTGGAGAAGCAGGGCTTGTTCTAACCATTCAAGATAGATGCAAGCTGAAAGAAGTTTCAGGCTGATAAAATACATAGCAGAAGGTTACAACAAGTATCACAATAAGTAGATCTTATCAGGCATTGATCAAAATACTAATAATTCTTTATACCACAATAAAATTGATCTCTGTGGCATGTTCTTTTACCATGTCAACAGGGGAAAGACGTAAGCTGTTTCTGTGTTGTTACTGGGACGAAGAGAGTTCAAATTGGGTAATGTTCCTATGTGTTTTCTGAAATGTTATGATTCGTAGCACCCCAATTGATATAATAAATTCTGATCACAGAAAGCAAAGTGTTGAGAAAGTGTTTGATTCAGCTGTAATATGATTTATTATCCTGAACTATCAGGTTTATTTTTTCAATACAGTTTTTTTTGTGTATCTGTCAATTACATTACATTCGAAAACGAAAGTAGTGTAATCATTTACTAGGAGCTATTTTCCACAGTGCCACAAAGAAGGTGGGTGATTCTTGATAGAATATTGTACAAGATAACATTTACTGGGAACATAGTATCAACAATGGGAATGTATTACAGGTAATGATTGAAAGACAGTAATCTTAATACATAAGTAATTACCTGATTTTTTTTCAAAGTTAGGTGACATATGGCAGAATGTTTCAATAATTCATAGAGCTCTTTATATTATGTGCTTACAAAGAGAATAAAAATAGTTCAGATGTTTTCCTGTATCTTAGCTATGACTTTCTCAGCAACAATCAAAAGAACTATATTTCCGTGGACAAGGTTCTGAAAGAAAACAAAAGTATAAATTTCATAAAACATTTTATGTTTTTTGAAGGTACAGATTACTATTATTGTGCTTAAACAATCATAAACAGGCAAGCTAAAGAGACTGGATTTTTTTTAATGGGAGAACATTAAATTATTCAGTATTCTGGTCACTGGTTTCTTGAATCAGCAGATCTATAATTATCTTTCAATATAATGAATGCGTTACTGCCATCCCTTTTTCTAACTTTTTGTGTTAGACTTTTTCTATCATTTCTTTGTTTGTTTGAGGGAAGTATTAATTCCAACATTTTCAAAAGCTGCTATTCTGAAAGACTTGCAAGCTATTTTGAGTGATTGAGAATCTGCTAATTAATATCAGGTAGTCAGCTAACAGCACAAAACTGACTAGGTTTCACTAAAGACATGAAGATACATCTAGAGAGTGTGAGAACATGGAAATTTACTGATATATAAAAATTATTAGAAGTGGAATATTATAGGTGATATGACATACTTATGTAACCTGCATTGAAAAACATGTATGAAAGACTGTGGTACAGGATTTGAAATAATAATTTAAAATTTTTTTTTTTCCAATAGAGGAAGGTTATATCTGAATTCTAAATAGCTTGTTCCATTACTACATGAGGCTTTTTCCTGACAGCTTGGGCATACTAAAATGCTTCATGGTTCTTTCTGTTAATGTAATCCTGTTCTTCATTTCAGAGAACAAAATCAATTTCTTCAGTCATTTCACTTTTTGAGGTGTAATATAAGAAATAATGCATGTGGTACTTACTAAGAGCTGTAGTATTTGAAGGTTCTTGTTTAAAGGAAAAAAGTTTCCAATAAGGCTGTGAAGTTTAGTGTAATCAGTTATGTACACATTTAAAATGTAGCTAGTAAATTATTACTGCACTATAGCAGTCGAAAATGGTAAGAAAGTTAAAACCTGTGAAATATGAAGCACATTGAATGGAAAAGCTAGAAACTAAATTTGATTCAGTCAGTAACTGTAGAGTTCTAATCTTCTTCCCAAATATGTTAGATTTATATTAGATTACAAACAAGTTTTCAATATTTAGCATGCTGTTAATAGCATTTCTGTTTTGCATAGGCTGTTATGACAAGGAGGTCACAGTGGAATGAGAACCATCTTTGTACAGTTAAGCTGAAGAGCACTAACTTTACACTAGCATATGATAGCACTGGCAGTGAGACCTCCATTCAAACATGAACTGGATATTTGCTCCCTGATTGATCAAGTACTTGAGCATATGCTTAAGCCTATTAAAATTCTTTTCTTAAGTGCTTTGGTGATCAGAAATTACAGAATCAAAGAAAGTGATGATACTGCATTCAACTTACATTTCTGAAAAATAAGTGTATTAAAAAATGTGGAACTGCACTTCCTAAAATCACAAAGTGGCAATGCAGTTCAGTTTTGTATGGATTTTGAACACTGGTGTCTGTGAATTTCAGACTCTACCTATTGCTCCAGTTGTAAAATTCTGTATTAGGAAAGCAGTTAGGTATGCGATTGCGTCTGTTCCATTTCAGGAGGGTGCATCAGTAAATGCACAAGCACATTCTTCTGTAGGCATGCTTTCTTGAGGTGAGGAGTAAGACGTTAAAATGTGTTAAAATTAACAAAAAATTCCTTTTTTCATACACTTGAAGTACTGGAGCCACTTATAATAAAAAGATACAATATCAATGAATAAAAAAAATGATAAAACTATAGCTAAATTGGGATAATAAATGCAAATCAGGGGCAAAGTTGTGCCTTATTTGACCTGATTTAGCATTAGGGTATTAGCAGTTACCCTGCTTTCTTTGAATTAACAAAAATTAAATGAGATATTTTTGGAGGACAGAATGATCAAGTTTATGTCATTCCAGCAGTATTTATTTTCTGATTCTTTTTAGCACCTAATTTTGCAACCACTATGTGGCTGAATATTGAGGTGCTTCCTACTTTGTTTTCCTGGTTGCCTGAAGAAAAGGAAGAAGAACAGATCAAGGATTTTGTAAATTATATTAGAAAAGATGTCAAATTTTTTGTTGGAGTTACTTTATAGGCTACTAGAAGCTTTAGTAGCCTCTCCTGAACTGTTCATCTCAATAAACAGACACATTTTATAACGAGGCATTTATTTTTTATATGATAGATTTCTTTACAGGAAACTGTTTGTGTTAGCAGCAGAAAACAGTTTAGGAGGAACATAATCAGTATCTGTCATTTCCAGCTACTAGGAAGGAAAGGAGTATTATTACTGATAGGGAGTCATCCAGGGAGTGAAGGGGGGCTGTAGCAATGAGGAGGCTTCCATGTTGGTAAAAAATAAGAACAAAAATCTCCCTTTTCCCTTCTATATGTATTATGTATGCATAATATGTGTGTATATTATATTGCAAATATAAAGGATTGCATCAGAGTTCTGATTACTGCATCATTTCTGTCTCATGGAGAGTAGTAGTAGAAATGCAAAAGAAAGTAAAGTCCATAATGTCATCTTTCTTGAAGTCATAGTAATTTGTAACCTATATTTTTTCCTGCTCATTTTGTATTTGTAAACAATTTTTTTGTTGCTTTAGAATAAGAGAATCCGCATTTAGATTTAGATGTGTATGGAGAGATTGCCTCATTTCTACATTAAAAATTGCACTGAACTATGTTTCTCAGCCAAAACTTACCTCAAAAGTTCCTTTATCATACTTTGCAATGCAAATAAAGGAATTGAGAAGAAAGTGCCTTTTCTTTTTAATGAGTTTTGTATAAGACAAAAGAAAAAGAAAAAGAAACCCAAAGCTTATCATGTGAACCACTGGAAGTCTAAACTTCATTGCATTTAAAGCTTAAGAATCCTAAAATATTTGAAGTAAAAAGTAGTTATTGTTTTGCTGACATTTATAGCATTCCAACTGTTGTTCAACAATTTTCTTTATTCTGATAATTCTTTTTATCTTTATATTGTTTGTTAATGTATTTTTTCGTATTTTTCTTCAGATTTATATGTGGAAGAGGAACTTGTTTTTATTGATAGTCTTGAAAATTTTCGTAAAAACCTGCCTACTTCATCTATATTTCTGAGCAGACTACACTTTTTTTTAGTGAGAGATCCCCTTTTAGATTCTCAAGGACAGAATTTAAGAGAAGAGAACTTTTTCAGGTATCTACAAATTGTATAATATTCAACAAAAGTAATAGTCTGTAATGCCATTAACATTGTAGCATCTTCTGTTTTATGTTAATTTTTTAACTAATTTATCTTTGCAGCAGCTTAAGACCAGCTTTTCTTCTTACTTATGAAAAAGTGAATAGGATGGCATTTATGTGCATTATTTAAGAACACTGGGTAAATGAAATTATGTCATTTTTACATTCTGTAAGTTTGAAATGTGCTCAGGATTTTAGTTTTGGAATACTGAAAAAATGTTCATCTTTAAGGGACCTGGTCATTCCTCAGACTGAATGATTCCCTATCAGTAAAACGCCACTAGGTTTAGGTGGGCCAGGATTTTACACATGCTTCCATATTCCTGCTTTCTCTCCTCTCAGTTGAGCTGTCAGTAAATCCATGTGCTTACCCTGCTGAACTGTATTTCTTCAAGTTCAAATATTAATTATTCTTTTGTTTTTGCTCACTCTCATATTGCTACATTGATTGAATTTAATTGAATTATCTGTTATGTCAGGAATTTGAACAAACTGGTATATTAAAACATGTTATATTCAGAATGTGCATAGTGTTTTGTAAATATATTCATCGGTATACATACATTCATAAAGTCTGGCTAGATTTTGCGCGGATTTACTCCATGGCTGGATGACTAGTATAGCTTCCTTTGCACTTGATAGGGCTGCATGATTCACAAATAAGGCAAAGCAGATTTTAACTGATTTAACTGTACCTATATAGTAACAGAACAGGGAGGAGTGAGGTTAGTTGCCTGTTTTTTCAAACATGAGCCCGGATCTCAGAGTGAGTCTTGGACATAAGACTATGTGCACCTGTACGTACTGTAAATGCCCAGCGAAGAGAACATGATCCAAAGTCTGCAATGACTTTTGGAAATACCAGTCACAGCAGAAAAAAAAATGTAGTGTAAACCTGTACAGAAATAGCTCTGACCTGCTGATCCACAGTTTGCTAGCAAAGCCACCAGCCTTTTCAAGGAGGGAGTCCAAATCTCCTAGTGAAGCACACAGGGACATGCATTTAGGCGAAGAAATACAATTAGATAGACTTCCACTTAAAATGAAATTCAGAGAGCATCCCAAGGCAAGGTGTGGAACCATTTATACTTGTCAGTCTAATGTGTTCCTCCTGCCAAAGAGGGGTGTCAGGGACTGATGAGGAAGCTATCCCCCTAAAAAGTCATTATAGATTTAGTGCCTGTAGTGGCCACAAAAGGCAAGCCTGATGAAAGGTTTCCTTTCTACTTGAAAAATCTTCATCCATGTTCTGCTTGTATTGTTGCTTTACAAGGCAAGTAGTAGCCTCACTCCTGAGTTTTATTTCTTGGCACTTTAAATGTTTGCCAGTTAAACCAGGGAACATACTTTTAGTTTTCATTTTACTCAACAGTGAACACACTCTGCCTTCTTTGGTGCCAAATGATTCCTGAAAATAAAAATGAAAGCTGACAGAAGATAAATAATGTCAGTGTTAAGATTACAGAATTTTTGTATATAGCAGAAAACTTGACATTAGAAGAAAATTAGGTCTGCAGCTTTTGCAGAAAGCAATTTTACATGACAGGACTTCTGTGCTATGATGATGAACAATTTTAATATGGGTTTTTTTTCTGTAACTTTTTAAAGACAAGTCCCAATATTAAGTGGTTCTACTCTGCATATAATGTACTATTTCTTGAAAAATGATTTCAGCTGATTACACATATTGGGACAGCATTGCTTGGAAGTGCTTTCTTAGAAAAGCATGGATTTAGAAAAAAATAGCTTTTGCCACATGTGTGACTATCAAAGCTAATACTAAGACTTTCAGTCTTGGATATGAAGTAATACAAAGAAGTAACTTGCTTTACTTTGTGATCTTTTAAAGGGAATGTTTGACTTTCCAAAATGAAATGGAGAAGCAAGAGAGTAAAAAAGAATTGCAGGGGATTGAAGAGAACTTCTGTACCATATATGTAAAAGATGAAGAGGTATCATCATATTTTTTTTAGTAATTGTTGTAGTAGTGATTGCTTTATGTTATGCATATATGTTTGTTCATCTGCAAGTCATTTTACTGAATATTTTTCATACTTGCCAAATATCTCTAGCCTTCATATTTACAAGATTAGAAAACACTGGTATTGTCTGTGGTTTTTTAAATATTGGATGCTCTTGTTGGGAATCTCCGTTCTGATCAGCTGTTTCTCCTGGGACCTGATGTATTGGCAGTTTTATGTAGGTACTGTTACACTAAGAATAAAAATGAACCAGAACAGGAAGCCATGACATGTGCATGGAAAAGGGAAAGTTCCAAGACATGATCTGGGATCTGGGGGGCCTGCTTGCCTTCTTTTTTTAAAAGAAGTCAAAGTATTTTTTGCTTCATTTTTCAAAATTCTAAAACCCAAACTTTCAATGACAGAAAGTAGTATTTTACTGGACTGGGAACTGTAAGTTCAGAGCCACTCTTTATACTCCACTGACTCAATTTGAAATGCTGTGACACTATTTTTTTCCTCTGTATTGAGCAAGGCTTTGTATATGCTGCCTAAATGTTATATGACTTCTTTCTTGAAAGCTCTTAGACTAGTTTAGAATTAAGCTATTTCAAGATTTGGAAAAAGCTTTAACTGTACAGTAACATCAAAATTTACATACTATTCTGTTGTGATAAATATTTTTCAGTATTTCATGTTGCCTGTTGAACTAGAATTCTGTGAACCCACCAGTGGCAGATTAGATTCTGTTAAGATTCCATCATACTTGGAACTGGAAGAGGTGTTAAATTTAGCTCCAGAAACTATGGCTGATGAGGAGATATGCCAAGAGGTGATCAAAGAAGGTGAGGGTTGGCTTTCTTAAATGCTTGACGTGATTTTCCTGTCCTATGCATACATTTAACAGAATCTAGCTCTTTTATATTCAGTTCACTTATGAATTACATCACAGCCTATCAAATGAGAATTTGTCTGTATAGTACTATGACTGTGCTATACGCAGATTTCTGAATATTAGAAATAGCTCCTTGAGTAGCCAAGAGGAAGTGAACTATTTGCCATTTGGCTCCATCCATGGTTGTGTTGTAATCTTGGAAACAAATGTAACATGAGCCGTGACTCATGATATCCAGTCTACAATGAATATAATAATTTAGTATTATGTTTTCATATCAAATTTAATTTCAGAGACATCCTTAAGAGCATTATGTGCAGTACAGTCATACCATATAAATTGTTTTTATTACATTGTAATTGCAAACATGAAAGCAGATTTCTGGAAAAAAGGGTTAAGTATTTCTATGGATAACAGGAATATTTTAAATGACAGTAGAAATTTCTTTAAAGAAATTTAAGAAAAGTTACTAAGTGGTTTTATACTACAGATAAGTACAAATTTAATGACAGTTATTGGCTGTTGCATTGATGTCTATGACAGTATTTTTTGTAGTTAAAAGAAAAAGACTGTGCCTGGGATCTTTTTATTTTGATTAAAAAAACAATTTGCATTGGTTTTGGCAAACAACTGAGGAAAATCACCTCTTTGGTGGACAGGAAGCAGCTCAAGAGAAGCAAGATTCATGCTTCTGAGTGTGAAGCGTGTGTGCCAAATTCTATTTATGATAGGGCAGTAGTTTGGAGTAATCCAGTCTCTTCTTGAAGACAGGAACAAAACTTTTAAAAATGTATGTTTGACTAAGGCAGTTTCATGTGCATTCCTCTGACATATCTAGTACATCGCAAGCTACATACCATGTTCCAAGCTGAATGACCCAACATCCACTGCAGAGGTTTGAGGATTTTGTACATAGATATCAACCAATTACTCTTTTTTGTTCTGTTTTAGTCCTTTCTAGTAGCAAGAAAATCTACACCCACAAACTCCTGGTAAACTACTTTTAGGCTACCTGCTTGTTCCAGAAATCACATCACTGTGTTCAATAGAACTTTGAATAGTTCAGGTAGTGACTGTACTGTATTGCATTTTTTTCTGGCACCTTTAAGGGATAAGACTGAGCACTGCTTTGATCAGCTACAGCATTTGGGATTATTAAACATAACTGTAATTTTTCATAACAATATATTATGGATATTCATTAAAAAGATGAAAAGAAAAAAAGTGCTCTTACAGGAAAAGGGAATAAATGGTTCATTTATGGCACCTTTTAAAATCTGTTTTCAGATCTCAAAGCAGAAATTGCATACAAAATAGAAATTACCAAGTACTGTTCCGTACCACAAGAATGCTCCAGTAATAGCAGAAGTATGTTGGAATTCTGTGAATCAGGTAGGAACATCTACATAAATCAAGGTGTGCTATTTAAAATGAATTCTTTGAGTGATTGTCCCCATATTCTGTTCTTGGGAGTCCATACACCATTTAGATGTAAGACAAGAGTGTTTGCTTTGTGTAACTACCATTTTACACACAGAATCACACACAGAATAGTAGGGGTTGGAAGGGACCTCTGTGGGTCATCTAGTCCAACCCTCCTGCCGAAGCAGGGTCACCTACAGTAGGCTGCACAGGACCTTGTCCAGGCGGGTCTTGAATATCTCCAGAGAAGGAGACTCCACAACCTCCCTGGGCAGCCTGTTCCAGTGCTCTGTCACCCTCAGAGGGAAGAAGTTCTTCCTCATGTTCAGACGGAACTTCCTGTGCCTCAGTTTGTGCCCATTGCCCCTTGTCCTGTCACTGGGCACCACTGAAAAGAGCTTGGCCCCATCCTCCTGACACCCACCCTTCAGATATTTGTAGGCATTTATAAGGTCCCCTCGCAGCCTTCTCTTCTTCAGGCTGAAGAAGCCCAGTTCCCTCAGCCTCTCCTCGTAGGGCAGATGTTCCAGTCCCCTCATCATCCTTGTAGCCCTCCGCTGGACTCTCTCCAGTAGCTCTTTGTACCTGCACCATAAGCAAGCAGAAGTGCCATACTCCTTTCAAGAGTTTTAAAAGCTAAACACAACCAACTTTACAGTTCCTTCATGTTGCTTTTGGATGTAAGTGGTGTCTATATCTTTTGCACTTGATTAGCTTTTTAGATTTTTTTATCTAATAACTTATCTACCCAGAGAGGGCAGAGCAAAGTTAAGGCAGATTGATTAATATGGTGGAGTCAAAGAGCACAGTTTAAAGTTTGTTGAGGTCTTGCCTAAATGCTTTCAAAAGAGGGTGGTGGAGGATAAACCAGAGAGAAGTACTGAGTTTATAACTTCTAGAGTTTCAACACCGCTGTGCAGACATTTTGGTTTGCAAATGGTTCAGTAATGCTGTATGAAAAATAAACTGAAATAAACTGAAAGTGTTGAATATTTGCTGATGTGTACATTGAATCCTGGCTTCTCCTACACTGGCATCAGGAAATCCTTTATGCGTACCCCCCTTTAATAGCTTGAAAACTTAGTCAGGCATGCTGGTTACAATGAATACTAATGCCAGACAGGTTTGATGTCTGTCTGTTCAGACTAACCATCCAACCTCAGTTAAAATTTCTTCAGGCTCCAGGTGTAATCTCTCAAAACAATGGATATTCTTGCCAGCCCTACTGTTTTCACAGCTTAATGTTGGCTGGCTGAGAGAGGCAGAAAAATGGCTTTGCTGGTGACTCTTTTCACCTTTAATTTCATGAAGAAAAGCCTGTGCAAAGAGTGACATTTACAAGTGGATGTGATCTGGGCAGAGTGGCAGTACTTGAATAACCATGTTCTTCTCATCCTAGTGTATATCCTGTCTTGGAAGAAGCAATATCCATTATTGTATTGGAGAGTAGTGGTATTATCCTCCAGTGCATGTTCACTTGATAGTTTTCCATGCGGCAGTTACTAAAATCCATGAGAAGTTTTGAGTTTTCTCCAGACCAAGACCTCTATTCTTGTCTTAGTTTCAATATGATTTAAACTGGATTGATGGCTGTCCCCTTTAGGCTAATAACATCACACTGCTGATGTGGTATTGTAGTGGGCTTGTGGTGGGAGCCATCATATCAGCTCAAAGTGTCTGAATACAAAAGGTCAAAGCAGACCCAGCAGATGTTGTCCCACCAAGGCAAAGTTAAACTTAATTTCCATTTGGAGATTATTGCCTAGCATCATTAACTGTAATCTGAATCTAGTGAGCTACCTGATGGCTCTCTACTTCTAAAGCTTATGATTAGCAGGAGGAGCTAAAGTGCAGTAGATCTGAGCAGTTTGGGACCCTCCTCCTGTATACAGCTGACTATGATCTTATCTAGGATACTGTCCATTCTTCCTGAGTAGATGAGTAGTCAAACCATCTTGAGTTGTTTTTAAAAGAAAGTGATGGCATTAATCTTTATTGCCAGTTTTCTGGTGTAGCTCTGCCAATGAATCAGGCATTCACTGGAGCGCAGACAGCTTCCATGTCTTTGTTAAGAGTTTCCTATATTTGGTGTCATATTTTAGCTGAGAAACCCTACAGTCGTCTTCTAATTAATTTGCTATTTGTAAGGTCAGAAGCAAAACATGTTTGCTTGAATTCAGAGAACAAACGGTCACAAAATAATGGCATTTTCTGTAAACATTTAATCGTTTGCCTTCCTCTCCTGCTGGCTATGGGGATTGTTTGTTGATAAAAGGGTTGAGGGACAAGAGCATTCACGGAGTCATTAATGCTCTGAGAAGGAGGATGGCAACTCTGCGTGTAAGCAGTTTTACTAAAGTAGCTGGTCAAAATGTTCCAGTCTCAAAGGCAAAAATAACTAGACAAGAACAAATATGAACAGTGTCACTCAAAGAGAAATAACTGTTCTTTTCTGTCAGGAATTTTTGCTGTCCTGTTCAAAGGAAAGATATAAATTTGTTTCTCACCACAAAAAACAGTTTGTGAGCTGAAGGTCACAGTAGAAGTTCACTGAGCTGTTTTTGTTCTAACTATATGGGAAAGAAATTACACTGATCGGAAGTCTGTTTCTTTCTTTTGTAACTACTTTTATTTCTTACCTTTTTTTTTTTTCCATTGTGTACTGTACATCTCTGGCTTTTTAATACTGTCTTTTATCCTTCCTTACTGTCATATCTGCTTGTTAGGTCGGACAAGGAGCAGCTACAAGCAGCTGGGCAGGTGGCTGATTCATAGCCTGCTGTGCGCCAGTTGGCCAAACAATGTGTGTATGGTGATTGCAGCTGCTTACTGCCTGGAATGAACAGGGAATTTGTTAAAAGTGTTTTTCCTTATAGAGGCACGCACTTACAATTTCCCTGCCTGTTAGTTTTCACAGAACATGAAGGAACTGTGTTTCTGTGACCTTTACTTTGTGGTCAAGCTTAATGAGAAATATTATTAGAAGAATGCCAGAGAGATTAATACCAGGCCAATCACATAAACCACCAATTTTTGTGTAATGACACCAAAGTCAATGAAGTTGCAAATTCCTTATGAGATATGAATAAAAAGCAGTAATCCTTTAAAATGTCCACATTTAATATTATTGGCAAAAAAAAGGATGTGAAGAGTGACTTTTAACATGCCAGGCTTTTGTACTGCTTTGAAAAACCTGGTGTTGCAATTCATTTCAGTGGTCATCCCTAGAAAGTACAATGAGTACTAATTCTGCTTGAAAGTAATTTTGTCTTTAAAATCCTGACTGTTTCTGAAGTTCCTGAGTGTGTTCATCTGAATGTTACAGCCATGACAACATTGTCTGAAGTATCTCTCCCATCTATTTTACTTCATTTACATGGGAACTATCTAGGAAGGCCAGCAGTGATGGACACTTAATATAAAAACCTCAGCCATAGTACCTGGTGATTTAATCACAGAAATCATCTTACATGGGAAGAGTGTGTAGCCAGAACTACATTACAGAACAAGTAAAGGAATGTGATCTACACGTTATTATCCCCAAACAGTCTGGGAATTAAATGTGAATTTAATTGGGTTTTATTGCTTAAATAGTGAATTGTCCCATGAAAATATTTTGTATTTTAATCCAGAACTTCACTACTGTAAAATTCCTAAGTATGTGTGTTTCATTCACAAGCAGCTTTGTGATTTATATTTTTTATTTTTGCTTTGGGTGGGGCTTGGTGCAATTTCTAGCTAAGTATGCTCCATATCTGAAAGATGAAATGGAAGTACCTTTAACTCCTCCCTGCAGACAGCGAAGATCATGGGTTAATTTTCCATGCACAGGACTTCAAGAAGAACCTATTCCTCTTTCTGGTAACAGGTAATGAAAATTTTGTGGAAATAAATCCTGTCATAAATCCACTAAATCATAACTCCTCAAAATCAATACAAAAATAACTTTAGTCTATTTGTGAATTGGTAGTTATGTTCTTTGAGACAGCTGCATGTATTCTGTGTTTTGTGTGAAAGAGTGAACAGAGTGCATGATCCATATCTATGACTTTTCAGGGTAGCTTGAAAAAGGAAATGACAGTCATTACTGTAGACCTCTTTCTCGTGGGGGACTTAATAGCCTGAAAATCCAATCTCCTTTTTGGAGTAGGCAACAGTAAATACTTATGTATATAACAAGTATTTATAGGTGTATGTATACATTTATACATATGGCAAACACATATGTTGAGTAAGTATCACCTCCAAAATCTCCAGAAGAGATAAAGGAAGAAAGTATTGCCTGTGTTTGGGGGATTTCCCCCAACAATGGCATTTAAGCCCTTTCATGCTGGGGATTGCTTCATCCTTTCCTTACCATCTTATTTGTGAGACTGGCATTTTTTGCCTCGCTAACTTTCATATGCACAAAGAATTTAAATATCTTTTTGGGGAGGGAACGATAGTCTAGATAGAATTCTCATTCGCTGCAGCTTTACTGGCTCCTCTCATTCCTTCCTGTTCACCGTGGTGTTGCAAGAAGTGACCCTCTATATGGGCAAGAAAAAATTTTAATGAATGGGTGAATGAGAGAATGAAATGAAAATTTAGACAGAAAGCAGATCTTTAAATGTTAGTTTTGTATAAATCAAAATTCAACAGATAATGCTGTTAAACTTCATACCTCTAAGTCTTGGTGTATGTTCTTCTAGTATTTTGATTACAGAGCCCTCTAGGGAATATTTAGAATGTTTGGTGTGGCAGTCAGAGAAGTATCGGGATAACATGAACTCTCTTTTGCTTGTCGGTAAGGATTTCTAATTGATGTTGAAAAGTTCTGTGTGCATGGAGAAAATATAGCAAAAAAAGATAATGTTATATTGCAGAACACATCTTTTGAGCCATGAAATATATCCGATTAATGTAACCCTCTGAAGTCTTGATTATCTGATTCTTTCAGTACATACAAAAAGTTACAGTATGGCAACGTTGAAGTTGGTACGTCATATACACTTTTATTGTGGTAATTTGAATGAAGTAAGAGTTTTATTTCATTATGAAAATGTTCAGCTCCCTACTACTAATTATATTCAGTAACTGTGGTCATTGAAATTTGGTAGTCTGTTGAACTCTTTTCTGTGTGCTATTTTTCCTTAAATAGTATTTCAAAATATGTATCAATCAATAGAAGTGTACTGTTAAACAGAAAATAATAACTTGATAAGAGCAGAGTTCATGTTAGGAAGGAAACTATACAAAACCATAGTAAGCTGCAGGTTATTTTTGACAGCACCAGAATATGCATTACCACTGTTCTTTCATTTTATTTCATTTTATTTACCTTCATTTTACAAGTCTCAGGACTAAGTTAGGTATATTGACTTGTTATGTTGTCCAATTCGTTTGTACATTCATTTATAGTTGAAAATAATGTATGCTAGGCTCATTACTATTTAAGTTTGGGTTTTTTTCAGGTAAGGATTATGTTAAGTCTTTGTAATCATGACAATTGAACCCACAGACAATGAGCAAGATAATTTGTAACTTTAGGACTGCAGCTACACATTAATAGATATGAAAAAAATTAAACACCCTCCCCCCTTACTCGTACACTCACTAAGTGAAAAGCACGCTTGCTCTAATAACACTAACTGCTTTGCTCTTATGTGTATTAAGAGCCTCAAGTTACAGATGGAAGTATAAACAGTGGGTATACGTAGTAGGTCATTAGTACTTGGGAGCTTTCATTTCCAAAATTGCTTTCTGGTTTCATGTTTCTAGATTATTAGTATTATACGTTGATTTCTGTTTTTTGTAGAGCATCAGACTGGTAAACTTGTATGTCAGCATCATTCGCTTACAGAACTGAAGGACTTGCTACTAGTTGAAGTAGAAGCGCCAATACTTAGCTCACTAGAGGAGGGCTGGTGGCTTCGTTTGGGTTTAAATCTAGTCTCTGTAGAAACGTTGGAGCAATTAAATATGGACGACAGTAATGCAAACAGTTTGTTTCCTATGGAAGTGGAAACTTTCACGCGATTTACATCACATCAGTTAGAAAGTAAGTATCTTCTTTTTAAAACACAGTGATGAAAAGCCAAAGAAAGATACTTTAACAGTGAATCACACAGTGACAGTTACATACATCCAAGAAAGAAGTAAATGGAAGATTTCTTCTGATCAAAATGTTTTATAAGCAATATGAACTAGCAGCACTACTACAACTAAGATGTAACTTTCACAAATTTAGAAGATATGTTAGGAACAAAAGTGTTTAACTACATGAAGTTATCTTTTCTATTAACGTGCAAATTAAAAGTAGCCTCCACCAGACATATTATTTTTAATAAAATAGTTTCATACAGGAGAATTTATTAACAAACAGTAATTTTTAATTGGACTATTTTAATAAAGCAGATATTTGTGTAGTCCTACCTGCAGAAGGTCAGTGGGGAGAATATGTTACAGTGAAAATTCTTTATTTTGTGTTGCTATTCAGAGAGGGGTTTTTATGCTGGCTGTGCTTTCAAATGTGAACCACTCATGAACTTCAGAATTTCTCATGGACCACTATGCTTATAACCAACCATTAACAGAAAATGCAAAAAGTTACTTAGATTTTATTATATAATTATGGCCTGACTGCGAGGCACCAATTATGGTTGTAGAACTCCGAGGACTGACAGTAACATGATGTGTTGTGAAACAAACAGGCACCATTCATGAAAGAACATTTCCACTTAACTCCTTTTTACATATCCGAAAGTGTTTAGCTACTGTGTTTAACACAGATGTGCAGCAGCAATGCAAAAAATTGCAGTTCTAGTGAGGCACATCTTTAGAGGGAGCTAATTACATGCTTTACTTCTTTTTTTCCCTCAGAAAAAAAAAAAATCTGTTAATCATTTCATTTTTCATTCTAATGAAATGTGTTCCATCCCACTTCCTAGAAATCTAACACCCTCAAGCACCATGCAGATGGTGAAATCTTCTCCAAACAGTGGCATGGCCTTCTGTTTCTCAACATTGTACATATTTATGTAGGACTAATCAGTACAGATTTCCTAAAAGTGGATTCTAATGATCTGAGAAGGCAGAAAGAAGAAATAAAAATTGCTTTCTGTATAATTATCCAAAGTAGTTAACTCCAACCAGGAGGAAGAAAAAAAAAAAATCTATATTGCAGCAGAGAAATTTTTTTTTTTTTTTGAGGATGTCATGAAGAGAAGAATTCCATGACAAACCAGGAGCTGCCTTCTGCTGAAAGACATCAGTTGGAGAAAGTAATTAATCTTCACATGTCACCACAGACTCAAAAGCAGTGCTTTGCTCCACATATTAGTGCTCCATCATCTGCCAAAATTCACAGTATGAATGCATCTGTGGAAGAGCTTACTGGAGGAAGCATAAAAAAGAATAAGCTGGAAGAGGCAATTTATTTCTTAAACCAAGAAAAGCAAACCCCAAAATCTTCTGAATCAGTCAGCTGTAAAGATGTGTCTTTTAAACAAGACAACTCATCCAGTAATCAAAAGCCTGCATCATTTGCACTTGCTGCAAAATGGGACAACAATGACTCTGATCTAAGCAACTTTATCACACTGAGATCTAAACATACACTCACCCAGAGAGAGCAAAGAAATGATGTAGATAGTCCTGAAAAAGGTACGTGAACCAGTTTATTCTGCCATTTTCCCAGGTTTAATTCTGCTCTCTTATACCAGTTACAATAGATGCTAGTTCAAGCTAGTAGATTCATTGGGAAAAAATAAAGTCAATGGTAATGTTTTAATAATTTTTAATGTAGCTGAATTTTCAGCTAATGATCTTACCTGTTGGTTTTTCCTTTAGATATCTTACAGGATTTTGTTTGTTCCTTTGTTTGTTTTGGTTGGGAGAAGTGCTTTGGTTTGGGTGCTTTGATTTGGGGTTTGGGGGTTTTTTTTGGTGGTGGATGTGGTTTTTGATGAAATAAGCATATGAGTTCATTCCTATTCTGACAAAGTAACTCGAAGTGGTACTCAGTCCAGAAGATCTCTTCCGTCCATATGTCTGAAGCAGATCTGCTGGCCTCTTTGGACAAATAGGAGTTATCTATTGTAGTTATCAAATTAATTGTAGTTATCAAATACTAATTATCAATACTCTTACTTTTGTAGAAATATGTTGGTAGCCCAGTTCTTACTGATGACAATGCTTATGAAAGAATCTCAGGCTATGCGCTGAGCATGGCAGAAATGCAAAATAGCAGAAAGGGAAAAGAAGTGGAAGAAAGTCCTTATTTGTTTTAAAAAAGAAATATTTATGACACAAAATATTGGGAAATAGTGACGTATTTCCAGATTCACTTTCCAGGATGGAACTGTACTAAAGAAGAATGTTTTTTTGGGTTTTGTACTCATATGGCAGAATTTTGACAACAGCTTTTACCTGTGATTCATTTATATGTCCCAGCATTAAAAAAAGAGTGAAATAGTTACATAGGAGCTTTCAGCAATGTTTCCTATGGAATAGAATTGGAGTATTTATTTACTTGCAAGCTTGTGGAGTCTTGTGGTGGAAATTATTTCTTGGTAGAAATGATCTGTTACTGACACTGGTAGACATGCATAAAACACTACCATGGCCTCAGAAAGCAACAATCCCAGTCTTAAAAGGAGGAGAGCAAGGTACCTGAACAGAAGTTATATGCTACCATCTAGTGAACGCTGTCTAGAACTACATCTCCTATTAAGAAATTCAATTGTATTGGAAGATGGTACATACACGAATAGGTTTGTGTAGGTTTAAGTAAGTTATATGCAGTTTCGAATATATTTAAGGTAGACCCCATTGTTGCAAATCAGTTATTTCTGATATATGGACAGTCCATTAAAACGTGTAGGTCTTACCACATTTATGTAGAAATGATGTGAAATACTGTATACTTTTTGTAATAATTTAAAGTTTTTGTTAAGGCTCATTCTAAATTTGGCTGAAATAAGAAATGCCAGCACTGCTTGTAGGGCTCTTTCTCTGTTGGCTTTGTTGTTTGGCTTATTTTTTAAAACGTCATTGTGTATAACATTTAGTTCAAAAAATACACAAGAAGGAAGTAGTAGAAAGAGTTCATTGATCCAATTTTGAATCCTGTATAGCTTTTCGAAATTGGGAATGTTTCTTTAATTTTAACTAGGAAAAAAAAAACTCTTATCTTTCTGTCTCTGTATGATCTGTTTGCTTTCTGAGAAAACTGACATTCTTGACTAGAAAAAATCAGCAATATTGAGGACATCCCTATTCAGCCAGAAGCCCTCTCAGAAACAGAGGTAGAGCTGCCAAAGGAATCTTTGTGGGCAGAAGCTGTAGCTCATGCACCAGTATTTATCAGGAAGAACGGAAGGAGATTTGGAAAAACCAAAAATTTGCAAAAGATAGCTATAAGACAGGAGAAAAAGTTCTTTTCAATAAATAAATTTTCTTTACTTTTTTTTTCTGCCATTTGCAGCTTCCATGTTCTCTCTTGGTCACTTATGGTATCTAACCTTCTCTACTCACACTCAATGAGATATTTTTCATAGTTTGAGCTCCTTACAGTCAGCAGCATCTTTCATCTCATACGTGTTTTTTCTCCAAAGGCATATGAGCTTTCCTGTGGAGCTTTATTATAGAGCTATAGTACCAGCTCCTTAGTTTTCCCAGCTCTGTATTTCTGCCGTAAGGAAGAGGAACCTGGTAATGTCTGACCTCTTGGGCTGTGAGGGCTGACAGTTCCTCACCTCTCCTTGTGTCTCAATGTTTTTTCCGTACTATATGAGCCCACAAAAACAATAAAGTTCATGAAAAGAAAATGTATGTGTCATAGAAACTACCTAATTTGAGAATATTTTTGCACGTAGATTCATTTATAGAACAGTTTTCTTATTCGTCATGCTGGTTTTGTGATATTTTTTTCTAAATGTTCACTTGTGGTTTAATGATTTAGTGGTACAACCTGAAGAACAGTATATGCAAGTTAACAAAGAGGATAATTCTGTTTGTGAAACTGTAAGAATAGATGAAAAAGAACAAGAGAATGAGGACAGTGTCACCGTCAATTTTCAAGCATCAGGTATACTATTTTTGGATCTGCTTTATTTTCTATAGATTTGCAATATAATTTTGTATCAAATAGTACTACTCAGACAAATATGGAAATTACTAGGCTTAGTCTCTGCTCCTTGTGACTGAAAACATTCCAAATAGATGGATATTATTTTGACACAGGTGTGAGAGCAGGCTCTGGTCTGAACACTAAAGCCAATTGAATGCAAAATGAAAAGTACAGCCTTTGAGCTATGTATGATCTAAATCAGCAGACGTGAAATCTCTTCATACCAATCAATACCCTCAAATTACTATTCTGCATTTTTTTCTCTGACAGAGTAAATGAGAGAATTGGAGACAGAAGTGATTGGCAGTCATTTAGCATGAAATGTCTTTAACACAGTAGTAATCCACTATGGATTTGTCCCTTACATGACCCTGTGGACCCTTACTGTTGTGCTTATCCAGGCATTGGCTCAAAGAACATGCACTGACAACAATTTTGTCATGTGGTAGAGACGGTGAATATGAACGTAGAAGGTATTTATCCAAGATATTTTACAGCCTCAAATTAAACATACCCAATGCTAGAAAGTTGTACGCCTGGCACAGATTAGTCGATTTTCCATGGAAATGCATTCACTCCAACCATGTGCTTAATGTGATTCTCTTTCAAAGAACCAATGAAAGAGTAGAGCAATATTTTCATTTGTTCCCGAGATGGGAATCATGTGGCAGCTATAAGCTTATTTTTTAAATTTTTTTGAATAAATTTTGAAGCAAGACTCCTTTAATGCAACTGGAAAAAAGATGTGAAGCTTTTCTGCACTCATAGCAAAAATTAGCATTTTGCAAAGGTAGTATTTTCTGGGACTGAATGTCCTATTACAGTGCTTGATCTAAAGTGTGTTCCACCATAGTGGCCTTGCACATGACGGAAAGGAATCTCTTCTCAGAACCAAGCTATAGCCAAAACAAAGGTTAGAAGGATTCACACGAGCATTTTACTTCACAGTGGAACATTGAAGATGCATGATTAGAAATACACTTTAAAAAGAAAATGATACATTATCATAGGAATGCCTGAATTAAGTTACATAATGGGCATCCAAAATACTGTAGTATCTGACCTATTTACATGAAGACTGAAAAACTGAACATCATAATATACCTTTTTTTAGGATGCTTAAAAATATGAAGTTACTAATTGCTCTTATGAAATAGTGCTTTGACCTAGTGAAGCTGGTCAAAGTAAATAATTTGTATAGATCAGTTGAAAATATTTTTGAAAATAATAGTAAATATTTGAAAATGAAGAACTGCAGCATTCTTATCTTGTTGATGTGATCAACTCAACTATAATTTTAACAAAAAGGGTATGGAAGAGTTTCACCTTCTTACCTGAGAAGTACATCCCTTTCAACTCATTCAGCAATTGACAGCTCTGTCATGGATGGTAATAGCAAGAAACTCAGTTGTAATTTGGAAAGAATTATGCAACAGCCACCCAGAAGCTATTAAGAACTGTTAGTATGAAAGCACAAGGAGACTAACAAACACATTGACTTGTTTAGCCTTGCTAGACAATGACATTAGAAATTAAATACAAGAGAAGGAGAAGGGCTGTTTAAGTTGAAGTTATAAGTGGATGTAAAGGGACTAAGTCTAAGTTTAGACAACAAATTGGAAGAAGGCTGTAGAAGAACGGAATAATAGTACAATATTAGTGGGAGTCACAGAAGCAGAAAATCCTAACTTTTCATCATGGAGTTTGATCACTTTATGAAATGCCTGGAATAACTTGGTTGCCTGCTGTGAGGATCGCTTAATTCTGCCGCCCAGGAGGCTCACTGGTGAGCACTGTTTTTGTATTAATGCCACAGTTTTCATGAATAAGTCATTGTTGTTTGTGTTTTGCTAGGTTTTCTGAATATTCTTGTCCAGTAGTAGTCGATGAAACTAATCTTTATTATTATGTTTTGTTTATTGTGCTATGCAGAAAGCCAATGCCAGGCATACTGCCTTTTGGAAGAAGCAGCCACTCCTGTTCTAAAAGACTTGACACATATGCATGTACTTGCTTCTGTAAATTGGAGCTTTGACAGTATTAAATTTGATCATACAAGGTTTTTCTTAAAGCAGCAAGAGAAAGTGATATGCGATCGTTTTAAAGAAGGTATGTTTTTTTCGAAAAATCATTGTTTTTTTCTTCTTTAATACTAACACAGATTTAACTGGTGACACAAGGTTCAAGATGTCTGATAAGTTAATGATAAAACATTCAGCAGTTTATCTTGTAGAGTTACAGTAACTGATTTCCTCTTTTATTTCCGAAATAATGTCTCCTAGTTCTTAAGCATTACATTTATTAACCTGAAATTTTAATACAAAAATATTCTAATTTAATTTAAAAATATTTTATATATGCTTCAGAAATGTTGCTTCTGTATCAATCAATGTTTAATTTTTTTTATGCTAGATTTTAAAATTCAAAGCTGTCTGTGTTTTCGTTGTCTCCTTCCTGTTAGCAGCTATTGTTTATCACACCTGCATGAGGCAAAATGCTAAGCCTGTATTAGAAATGAGGAGAAAAATATCCATATTATTTGGTTTCTTTCTGACTTCATTTCTTTCCTATGTGGCATATGAAAACCCTATAGAACCAGAAAAGTGAAAACAAAAGCCAGAAAAATCAGTGACCCCTTATGAAGATTTTTGGCTATAGATAAAGAGGAGGTCACTAGAACCTCACAGCAGAGTACAGACTGTGTCTGAGGAAGATTTAGAAAGCTATTGGGTATTTTGGATTTTTTGAGTTGTACTGCTCACAGCTGAGAACTAGTTGTAAGGATAACATAGCAGGCCATCTACTACCTGCCAAGTTTTTATATTATGCCACGAGTTATGTGATAAACTTCACTATCTAAACTTTATTGCTTTCTGTGCTGAGTGTGTTTTTCTCAAAATAAAACTAATGATAATCAAATTACAAACAAGAGAAAAGGCAAACAAAAAAAATTTAATGATCTCTGCAGAATGACAGCCTGTGATCTGTAGAATTACCATATTAAAATTGTCAGCAGCAGGGTTCTCTTAATTTTAGGGAGCTTACAAAAAGGCAAACACCATCTTCACAAACATGAGGGAGAAACTTGGTATGTATATCTGTATCAGTGAATCACAGAAAGGAAAACATTGCTAAGAAAAGTATACAGAGAAGTACTACTGCTTCTCAAGATCAAGGAAAAAAATTATGTAAGAGTCTGCATTTTAATTCAAGATCAATTTAAGAAATCTTTTATCCTCTCAAATGCAGTTTACGTGCTGTAGAAATGTAGTCTAAAGTAGGAGCTGGGCTGAGTGGTGTGCTTATTCCTACTTGCTTGTAGATTAGCTGTGCAGCATATTACCGATTGCTAAAATTACATCAAGGAAATCAGTGAAAATGTTTAGTGGCTGAAACACTGATAAGGCAAATAGTCACCTATTGGACCTTCCTTTTAAGGGCATGTGCTTTCTGGGGAATGGATAATGTTTACCCATCCCTTGTAATACAAAAATAACTGTTGTTGAACACAAAATTGGCCTATGATGTAGGCAGGTCTTTGGACTACAGCTCAAGGAAAGCCTTAAAAACTTTTTGCTTTTGGTTTAAAATACTGAAAAAAAGTCAGGTTGATTTAGCTACCTTCGTCTGCACTGAAGAGACAGAAAAGTGCAAGGGAAGTGTTGTATTTTGTCCCTAACTAAAGAAACGGAAGGAGATAAGAATTTTCTTGCTGGAAGGTCCATAGAAACATAGGAATGAGGAAGTCTGTAACCTATCCAATATATTCTTAATGAATATTTCTCTCACTGTACAGGAAATTCCAAAACCTCCCTGGTAACTTACTTCACTCTTTTGTTGCCTTCCTGGTTTTAAATAGTTTCACAATATCCAGTCTCATTCCACTTTACTCAGAGTATGCTGATGCCTTTTCTAATTAATCCCCCAGTGAACACAGAAAACAATCACTTGCTACGGTGGTATCAAAGTGTTAGAAGATTATTACTCCCATGCTGGTCTTTTCTGCAACAAATATCACCAAATAATCCAGTCTTTTGTTATAAAATATGGTTTCTTGTTGTCTTCCTTTGTTTATAAATGACCTGTATATTCCTCACTGAGTTTTTATGGTGCATGGTGTCAAGAACTGGACATAGTCCTTCAGTTTTAGCACCTTCAGTGACAGAAATGAACAGTTACTTTCTGTCTTTCGACACAGAATAGTGGCAAGCTCTTTGTCTTCCATACTGTTTCCAGCTAATTCTTCTGCATGCTGTGTTCATAAGTTTGATTTTCCTTCCTAACTGCTTCGCTTGTCTTTTTGAAATAAAAGCTATGTTGATCCCAGTACACAGAACTAGCTAGTATTTTTCTTGTATAGTACATCTCGTTCAGTAATTCCTTGATCAGCTGTAGTCATTTATTCTTTAATTATCTTCCTCACCATTTTTAGCATCTTGAAGTATGCTTTTTATTATGAAGTCCACTTACTCTAAAGCAGTCACATATTTCCTTTCTTAAGATAATGGACTACACCACTCCCTGTGTGCAATTCCCAAAAAGGCCTTCCTTCTTCAGATTAGTAGTTCCTTCCTGTTCAGTCAAGTTCTTGAAGATTTATTTAACATAGGTCCATAACACAGAACAGGTAGCCCATAAACTGTTTGATTTATTCTGTGGGTCTAAGAAGAAGCAGATGTCCTGCAAATTTACCTTCTCAAAGAAGGTTAAGGTTCTAAACGGGAGAAGTTAAATAGGTGTGGGGAAGGTGGTATCAGAAGCTAAGACTCTACATGGATTATTGTTGGAAGACAATAGGATTTTTTCTCATTATGTGTGTGAAGACTAGCTGGGTCCAAATCATTTGCCATAAGGAACGTGGCTTTTGTAGTCTAAAATTTGTTGAAAAGGTCCTGTGAAAAGCTCAATTTGAAGTTATCACTGCTTTAAAATTGCTTATTGATTAGAGGATAATCTGCCATTTTGATTTCTTGCAAAGAGTTCTGAAATGTTTGGAAAATGGGTTAGATGGATTTACAGTGCTGTTGAAAAGTTTAGTGATTTGGCTAGTCAGATGAGGACATAGTAATGTGAACAGCTGGGCTAGCATGATAGACCAAAAGGTGGGAAATTTATCAGTTTCCATGTGTATTTAAAGTTTGCCTTCCTAAAATCAGTAAGGCAGTGTGGACTTAATGGCACACCTTGGGGAACTGTTGTCCCCTCCTCCAGCAAACTCCATCTATCCCTACACACCTTTCAAAAACGCTTCTCTGTGTGCCACTTGCTCTAGGTCACATGAGATGAGAAAATTTATGCTATATCATAAGCTGTTTGCCAAGACCACTAGATCTGACATTTCAAGATTACGTCTGTTTAAGTGTATTTATGAAAATTCTGGGATACCAGGATCTTTTTAATTGATTATATATGCATAGTGTGATTTCTGAAACTTTATACAGAACACACCTGTGTCTTCTATTTGTAAAGGTAAAATAGATGACAAGGAGATCACGCTGTTCAGACATGCTGCTCTGGTGCACCTGCTGGTGACAGTTCGAGATCTTCTATTGACGTGTGGCTTGGACACAGCACTAGGTTGGTTTTTAGAAGTGAATAGTGATACTGAGAAACGCAATGCTTTGTGTGTGTTCTGCAATCCATCCTTCATGTTTGTAGGCTGTAATGCTTTGCCATCGATATACCTCCAGCATAGCTTCAATATGATATTCAACTCCCTTTGCTTCCTTATTTCTGTTCCGTCATTAGAAATGAATTCACTGCAGATTGTAGTTTGGTAGTGTATATGCTCAGTTCATGACTAATGTACCACTGTATATGTTATTACATTGATTTGCCTAAGAAACATTATATGAACTTCCACATATATAATGTCTTGTCTTGTATCTCAGAGTGACAAGTTTTCATCGGAATCTCTGTATGGAAACTGAGTAATGTGCAAAAATGGCAGGTCCTTTGTTCTTTAGCATCCACCTTCTGTGAGCGTGGACCAATTTCCACCTAAAAGTATTCCTAGGCTCCTTGGAAATGAGGTACTTAAATCTGAGGACATTTGAAGCAAAATCTGAAATACTACATAATACATCACGAGGAGAGAATTTGAAGTAACAGTCCAATTCTTAGCAATGGACTCACACAGAAGCTTTTTTTTTCTTTGGTCTTGCCTGGTCTTATGCTATTTGGTTTTGGAATACGAAAATTTGTCGTAACCCAGTTTTATACCTGAAATGATAATGCCGTGCTTTTCAAGTTCCCATAGTTGTGTATTGTGAGTTTTCAAATGTATCTATTAAAATAGATTCATAAGGAGCTGAATTTAGCTTTTTTGAATGCCCTAGGAAATTTGGGCTCCCACTGTCTTCATAGGAAATAAGGTGGTTCAGAGCATCTAACTTCAACCACTCTGAGTTATCCCTTGATGGAGGATGTTTCCTTAAAATTGATGTAAAATGGAAAACATCTGCCATAAACAGAAGTGTGCAGAAAAGCAATTCTTTTGCATTCACTTAAATATTTCTAGCAATAAAAGAGTACAAAGAAAAATACAGAATGAATCAATATTCAAAGTAGAATCCTAAGTAGAATTCTTTTCTACAATTACTATAAACAGTGTAGGAGGATGGGAGTGAAACAAATGAGCAGTTGTTCTTCCTCTGCTCTATTGTAGCAAAAGCACTCCTAGATGTTATTTCAGAGTTACACAGCACCTGTCCTTCCAGATCCCAGCAAAACCTCACATGGGAAACTGCACAAGTGAAAAAGATATGAAAAAAACTTAGAAAACTGAGCCAGATACTAAGTAGGCCCTGTAGTACTCTCTATGTTCGACTGTGCTGTGTCATTCATCACATAGTTGTCTTAGATGCATTTTTTCTTTATGCATTTTGAAATAACCCCAGCATTGTTCACTTATTTGAAGTCATTGTTTATTTGTATACAAAAGGCATCATTCAGAGCTGAGAAATAGTTGTGATAATGTGAAGTGGTGAAAATACATGACAAGCAAAACTTTGGACAGTGCATATAAATGAAGTTGTTATTTAGTATAAACATTATAATGCAGTTAAATATAACACTGCTGCTGCTGGTATCTGCACCTATAAAATGCAAAGTTCCATAGTTCTAGCTGAATTCATATAGGAGATACTACAGCAGGTACAGCAGTTTTATAAAGGCAACTTACGTACCTAATTAGTAGTAATAGTATGCTTCCATATTGGTGAGCCATTATATTTTCATATTTTTTGTGCGAGATACCTTCACGTAAATTTTAAATGTATGTGTAGATTGAACACAATCCTTGCCAATTATCTTTTGTCACTGTAATTACTTCTTTGGTTGCTTTATTAACAGGTTATTTGTACAAGGCAAAGGATATCTATAAAAACATCTTAGAATCCTGTTTGAATAACATCTGGAGGCAGCTGAAGATTGTACAGTACAGCAGCCAGAAAAAACATGAAACAAATCCCAAAATAACAGAGCTTCAGTGTCAAATGTTAAAATGGATGCAAAGTTACGGAGAGGAACAGAGTGTTAAGGTTAACAATGTGAACAATTTCTCTAAGCAAACAAAACTGCTCCAAACTATGGCAGTAATTATAAATCCATCTTTCAACACGGGTTGGTTTATGGAAGAAAGTCTCATAATTACCTTTACACCCTCAGTATCTGTTAAATAAGTTTAAAAGACCTCTCTCAGGAGCAGTGCAGATTTCTGTTTGATCAAATCTTCCATTATTGCATGACTGAAGTAACGTGCATATGAGTTTTAACATTGCCAGGGCTTCATCTTGTTGCAGGTGGTTTTGTTTCCCTGATAAGTGTATTGTATCACATCACTTACTGAAAAGCATATTATAATCTTTTATTTGAAGGCCCCAATCTGATACAAAGAGAATCCTAGCACAAGTTAGGATTGTGTACTTGTACAGTGTGGCTCAGAGCACACACACCATGGAGAGTGTATGGGTATTGTTATCCATAGATGACCTCTGCTTAACCCATGTATCAGACCTGTCTCCTGGCGTTATAATTATATAAGAAGAAAATATCCATAAGGGATGGTTACAGCATGGAAAATACGAGATTCAAGTTATCCAAAGATGTTTTTTTTCTGGATATGTGAATATTTTGGGTGACACGATGCGATGCGAAACCCCATTTTCCTTTGCAGGACATTTATTATTTATTTACAGAATACTTATCACATAATGGAACAGCAGGGATAATATATGTACTTTTCTACGTGTCCTGGCTGTTAGGAATAGAGTTGATGCTGCTGAACAAACAGCCAAGATACCCAAATCTTCAAGCTTACTTTAATTTATTTTAGTTTCTTTCAAAAATTCACTTCCTGAGCTTTCTTCTTCTTTTTTTTCTGTTAAGGGTTGCACTAAGAGCTCTGAACATTTTTGGATTAAGTTTTCATGAGAAGAAAAGTATCATAGCTTATTGTACACCCTTTTAGAATTTAAAATGGAAATGAAGCAACCAAAACGAAATGGTGTTGATTGTCTTGATGTCTGTCTTTCAATAGTCCCTCTAAACTGATTTCAGCATTATTTTCTTCTTCTTAAGAGTAACACGTTTCGCTTTGTGATACTAGGATTATGCTGTACTAGGAGGCATATGACAACTTTATCATCTTAGTGTCAGCTCAGTGGCAATTTTGCTTTTCTTCTGAACTCCACTATATATGATTTTAAAATTTTTTAACTGTAACTCTCCTGAGTTTTGACTTGCGTGTTTGACTTAAGATCACACAGAGATACACATGCAATCTAAGGATATATGTGATTTTTTTCACAATTATAGGACTGTTTACTGTTCCCTAACATTCAGAGACCGGTTTCAATGAGCCAGAATAGGCAGGATGAGGGTTCTGGTTTTGATAAGAAGTAAAAGTTGTATTGAATAAGCCATTTCCTGTTCTATCACATCAGCATCAGTTAATATGATGTGAAATGTGATAATCTTGTTATCCTTTTATTAGCCAAAATTGTTATTAATGCAGGATTATAATAGGACGTTTCCTTTGTAAGCAAGAAGTTGCTAATGGAAGAGAATAAACTGAACTTTACTCTTAGTTTCATTATCTTGTGTACTCATGATTAGATAGAACATGACTAAAAATGTCATCTAGCTCAAAACACATGTAATGAGTACACTGTTGTATTGTGTGAGAAAAAGCAGGTCTGCATTTTAAAATGCAGTTGTGCAAAACTGCTTTGAAAGGAGCCAGTGGGTCGCCAGGTGGCTTGTTTCATGCACATATGGAAATAGAAATCTGTCTTCAGCTTGTCAGGCTGACCGATATCCAGAAGTTCTTTTCTGACAAGATCTAACACACTAATAATATTTACATGTGTCACACCCCAATAGTGAGAGTGATTAAATGCCCCACGCATGAGGGGAAAGTCCTGTTTAACCAGCTTAATTTGCTTTTATGGCAAGGTCACCCCTCTAATTTACCAAGGGAAGTCAGTGGATGTGGTAGGTTTGGATTTTAGCAAAGCTTTTGATACTGTCTCTCACATCTTCTGGATAAACTGTCCAGCACACAGCCAGGCAAGTCCATAATACATTGGGTGAGAATTGGCTGAGGGGTTGGCCTCAAAGGGTGATAGTAAATGGGGTTACATCAGACTGGTGGGAGTCACCACTGGGGCTCCCCAGGGCTCAATTTAAGGGCCAGTGCTCTTTAATGTTTTTGTAAATGATCTGGACATAGGAGTCAAATGTACATTAAGTGAACATGCAGATGGTACTAAAGTGGGAGGAGCTGTGGACTCCCTCAGGGGTAGAGGGGCCTTACAGAAGGACATCAGACTATTTGAGTGAGTCCAGAGGAGGGTGACCAAGGTGGTGAAAGGCCTCGAGGGCAAGACGTAGGAGGCACAGCTGAGGTCACTGGGTTTGTTCAGCTTGGAGAAGAGAAGGCTGCAGGGTGACCTCATTGCAGTCTACAACTTCCTCAAGGGGGGCAGCGGAGGAGGAAGTGCTGATCTCCCTGGTGACCAGGCATAGGACATGAGGAAATCAATGAAGCTGCATCAGGGGAAGTTCAGACTGGACATTAGGAAAAAGTCTTTCACAGAGAGGGTGGTTGGTCACTGGAACAGGGTCCCCAGGGAAGTGGTCACAGCATCAAGCCTGTCAGAGTTCAAGGAGTGTCTGGACGGTGCTCTTAATCATATGGTTTAGTTTTAGGCAGTCCTACAAGGAGCAGGGAGCTGCACTCAGTGATCCTTATGGGTCCCTTCCAACTTGAGGTATTCTATGATTCTATGGTTGTTGTTCTGGAAAACACTGAGGTTTCCATTTTTGCTACCTAGTCAATCTCGTGCTTCCTGTGCAAAGTAGAAAGAAAGATGTATGCAGACCGAAAGAACTTTTTTTTTAGAGTACCAGAGTCTTTTACTTGTCTTCTTCCAGATACTAATCATAACAAGAATGGACTCTCAGAGAGAAAAAGCTGCCCTCATTCACACTTTATCTAGAGTAGAAGGTAAATAATTATTCTTATGTGTATTTTTGAAAAAAAAAAAAGTGGCTGTTATTCTGTGCTTTGCTGCATTCCCTTTGTATGCTTTTTGCAGGTGTTTCTCCCTTTTCTCCTCATCAGGAACCTTTCTATATATTTTTCTCACAGTTTTCTATTTCCTAACTACTCTACCTTGTTTTCTTTCTTGCCTGTTTTTTTTTCTGGTAATTTTATTTTCCCCTGATGAACAGTCCTAGTATGATGTTTTCTATTGCAAGAGAATGATAGTTTATCTGCCAAGTCAAAGATTTATTTAACAGAACACAAAGCAGATGTGGGCAGCCCATTGCAGTATAATTGCATCTCCTGTCTTGGTCAGATTGTCTGTTTTATTTTAGCTGATCGGTGGTCACAAGTTTTTTTTCCTTGCAAGCTTATTAAGAGCAGTTAGAATTTAGAAGTCTTAACTAAGCTCACTAGCACAAAACCGTAAATGAGTAGTTAGGTAGGCATCATGATTTTCCTTAGCCATCTGTTACTGACCTTGTCTGTTAATTTGCTAAATATGTAAGCATAAGCTGTAGCAATCTATTAAACTCAAGGAAAAAAAATACTGTTTTCAATAGCCCGGCCCCCCACTGATACAAGCAACACTTTCATCAATTCATCATTGTACCTCTGGGTAATTTTTGTACAAGCTTCTTCAACGTCACACATTCAGCTGGTAAAACAAACATGTTTCAGGAAGATAGTTATTTGAGCCTGTACTTGTGTTTAATGCAAGCCACTGATTCCTTTCATATTGCTTTTTAAAATCCATTTTTGTAACTGCTTGCTTGAACCTTATCAACAATGTCATGTATTGTATTGTTCTTTTGCCTTTAAAAAAAAGTTAAATTTCCTGTGCTCTTAAAAGAAGAAAGCCTGTCTTTCAGAATGTTTTGAAAGGGAGGAGCCATGGTCACAATGCTTTTACTAGTAATAATATTTAATGAAAAGTATTTTATTTGTTTTAAGATCTTGAGATTTGGTTGCAAACACAGGTCAATCCAACTAACTAAACTTCTGAAGAGAGGCATTTGTGTTACACAAAGCTACATCTTCCAGTCATACTTGTAAAACTTTAAGTGTACAGAAAGTGTAAAGGAATTTAAATTATAATGGGGCAAAGATGATTCCTTTTGCACTAGCCTTTAATTTTCTTTTTAAGGTAGTTGGGTTGTGAGTTTGTGAGACATGAAGTGTGTTCACATTACTTCTTCCTTGGGTTCAAAATGGAAGTCTCTAAATCATTATACCTGCCACTGCAATACAAACCTAAATTGTGTAGGACTTTATCAAGACACACAATGTAATAACATAAAATTTGAATATCCTGTGTTGTTGCATATTAGCTGCTTAATGTTGTGCGTCGATTCGTACTCACAGAGGCTCATTTGCTTGATTAAGGCTTTAATTCTTTTTATGCAGGTTTAAAAACTATGGATTTGAATTCCGAGAAAAAAGGAACTTCTTTAGGCTGTAAAGATATCATAAGCACGTAAGTTAAATTCTTGATTTCTGAGAACAACATCTTTACTCAGGTCTGGCATCAGTGAAACTTCAGTTACTCTTGTTCATTTCCATGGGACTTTCCAGTCTGGAGTAAACATTTTAGAATACAGATCTACATTTTCATTCTGGGAGGGGAGAATTTTTTCCACACTCTAGTAAAATGCTTAGTTGTGAGGCTCAGAAGAACTTTTAAAAAACATGCAATTGCATGTTTTTAACTTTTCATTTTGTTTTGCATGTTTTACAAAAATCTGCTTAGAATAATGTATTTGTTTTGCATGTTTTAGAAAAAGGTAGGGGGGAAGGACATGAGAGAAATAAGCACAAATTATGATGTTGCAGGAAAACGTGAATACTTCAAGTAGATAATTGGAGGGGGAAGTACAGCTTTTAATTTTTAAATTAATTTTTAAAGGAATACAGTTTTAAATTCAGGAAGGGTAAATTCCTTTTTGTAAACAGACTTTAAATGGTGAAAATTCTTCAAAGTAAAAATGCGTTTGTTTTGTTCTGAGGGTAATTCTACCTGACCTTAATTTTATTAGTATTTTGCTGTTTTTTTAAGCCTTAGTAGATATTCCTGTGTTATTGTACATAATCAGCAAATTGGCGCTGATTTCCCTTGGACACACTTCTCATTAGTAATGGAATATGATTATTCTGAAAACTCTTGCTGGAAAAATCTGTGCAAAAATCTGAATGTTACTTACATGACTTTTAAAACCACCCTCCCTGAAACAATACAAATGGGTAAGTGCTCTCCAGATTTGTAATAAACAATTGGGCTGACATATGAAAGAAAGCATTTTCTGTTCCCTAAAATGCTACATTTGTGTGCCTGTAGAAGAGAAAGAGTAACAAATTATGTAATCTAACAAGCAAAACAGGAAGGAGTTTTTCTTAGAGTGTGAGCTTAGTTTTGGCCAGGTTGTAGTAGTAAATGTTGGTTGATAAAACACTTGTGCCAAGCTCACAGGTTGTTTACAGTTACTACAAGCGGTATCCACCCTTCCTCATCCTAAGAGAATGTTGCTGTAGGTCTAAAGAAGTATAAATCAAAGCTTAATTTTAAAGAGATTCAGAAGAGTTTCATCTGGAAAACAAAAAGTGTATAAAGGAATAATTTTAATGGGAATGAATAAAAGCTGCATTTTAAAAGATATGTCTATTTACATACCTAAATGTATCTTTAGTGTTTTGCTTATTAAGCTGTTATCTTACATACACAAAATGTTTCAGGGAATCACTGTGGTTCCTTTCTTCTGGAGGTACAGATTCCATATGTATTTCTGACAACTGAAGGCCTTCTTAATATGCCAGATATTCTTCAGCTCTTGGAATCCAAGTGAGTGAAAATAATCTATTTAATCTCATTGACTAATTATTTTCAGTTTTCCAGAACATGTGTCTTGGCCTATTGTATCATGTAATAGACATCTACTTGGCTATCAGGTACATTACTGCAATTACACTATTAGCATTTTAAGAGACAAGAAGAGAATTTTTCTGCTAAAGTTGATGGCTTAATTCTATAGATTCACACAGAGGGCAACCAGAATGGATTTGCCTGATTTGTTTATTTTAATGATGAGCTAGCACTTTTAATCAAAACAACTTTTTAAATGGTCTACTTTTCCCTGAAAATCATAATGTTACCCCAAAACATTTCTAGCTTTCATGCTTCTTGGTGCTTGGAAGATTTTGTATTTAATTCTTCATAAAAATTGCTTTTAGATTTTTTGTTTTTAAGCTACTAGAGCTATGCTAAAAAACCAGAACAAACAACAATAGCAGTCTCATTTTCTGATGTATCACAGCTTTTAGGAGAGGCTAAGTTAACAACAAGTACTACTTTATTTGTAAAATTCAGATCTAATACTCATTTAATTTTGAATATTCTTTAACCTGTACAAAAATTTTCATGCTTGTGAATCATTGCACATGCATATTATTTTATTTGATGTAATTTTCTTGCATTTTGCTTTCACAATAATAAATACCTGATAAAAGTACATTTTATCATGGGGACAAAAAAACAAGAAAGAAATAGGGGACAGAGCAGCAGCATCTCTTAAACATAGTGCCAGAGATACAGATGGTTGATTTCACCATATTGCTGAAGAGATATGCTATTTTTGATCCTTGCTGTATGCTTGAGTCAGCTATGAAGCCATTTTTGAGGTGTGTCTAAGTAAAGTTCAGTAGGAAAGAAAAAAAAAGTATACATTTGACATTTAGAATTTGAACATTTAATTTGACATGCAATTTTAAACTCTGAGCTGTTCAAATTCTCTGTTCAGCCTGGCCATAAGCTAAATAGACAAGAATGCTTTTTGGTACTTTCTCACTAGCTCTTTTTAGCACTGATGAAGTAATTAGATAGGTGAGGAAAGAGCTATATGGTTTCAGAAAAGCTTAATAGTTCACTTTTTTGTTAATGCCTGAATACACTGTCCATATAAGTTTCTAGAGGACTTACTGCTGGCAGATTCAGGTTTAGGTCTCATGTGTTTCCTAGGGATGAGACCAAGTAGTGTGATAGTTGTCTCTTCTCAATTTCCCCTTTTAGTCAGCCAAGACTCCCAGAAAACCCTAAGCAAGAGACGTTCGCTCAACAAGTCTTTGCTAACACAGTGGGTAACAGGAGGATGTGCTGCTGGCAGTTCTCACTCACTCACAAAAATTTAGGATCATACCAATGGCAGTCAGGGAGTTTTCACTCAGTTTGCTTTCCGTGTGCTGCACAATCTTGAAATGAAGCAAAGAAATGCAACATACATTGAATTACTCAAAAGGAGTATCTATTTTCTTGTTTTATCTATCTCAGTTTCTGTATTGTATCTTTTTTTTTTGTAAACACAAAGGCTGGTCATATTCAGTATGATTAGCAACATAATTTAATTAATCCAATTATATTTTATTACATCACAGCTACATTGATGTGTATTCTTTGAATGTGTCTTAAAGTGAACTTGAGCATTTGAGAAAGATCAAGCTATGAACAGACTGTGTAAATTAAAAAATTGTATTGAGATATATGTTATTCATTTCCTTTAAGAAAATCTTGTTATTTTACTTCCCTGAAATTTAATAAAATAATTTGACTTCTTCAGGTACAGCATTACCTTTGTTGAAAGAAGCAGTAGTTACTCCTTAAGGCTGTTTGGAAGTACAGATCGATATGTTGTGTTGACGATAGATGAGTGTACGGCTATCTTTTTGCAGGTACAAAATGGAACTAGTATGTCCAAATTCTGTTATGCATTGGGTCACTTCTAGGCCATATCTGCAGCGTTCTAACATATTTTTTCTTCCTCATAATAATATTTAATTCATGCATTTTTTCACAACACAAATTACTTCCAAATTCATTAACTCTAAAATTCTGTCTGTGCCAGTTTGACTAGTTTAAAATGTTCTCATGTCTGTACTTACATTTCTTCACAGAAGTGTAACATTTGAGCTTGGAATGGATTATATTAAATTTATTTAAAGGATGCATACTTGAAAGTAGGGTTGTATGAAGGAATATTTTAATAACCATTTAAATGTATCTGTGACTGTTTTCTCTTACCAGTGTGCATGTTAATTCCTCCAATTTCAGGTGGTTATCTGAATTAGTCTAAAGAATGATTTGTCCTACTTTTAATAAAAAAGTAATAGTTTAGACAATAGCTTAATTCTTAAATTCTGGTATGCAGCAAGACAAATGACTTTACAAGTAGAAGAACTGCTACTGAAAGATAAATAAAGATTAAAATAATCAATTAGTACTGCAAGCACAACACATAGACAGTCCTACATGCTACTGCAAATGCTACTGCAATTATTATGTTCTACTTTATATATTCAGTGTAGGTATAACATGATTTGTATAGGTTAAGTACTTCAGAGGTTTATAACACTATTTTACACTATGAAAGTTCTCAAAAAACTTAAGAAGGTCCTAAAAAGTTAGCAGCAGTGTTTCCTTTTTACAGAGGGGGAAAAAGAGGCATGAAGCAGTGAATCAGCTTTTTAAAAGTCAAACAAAATAAAAGTTGGGAATATAACCTAGTGTTCCTGACTGCCAGATGTGTCTTTAAGACCTATATTATTTAGCTGTATTTATATTTCATCTAACTTCTGCATAATACAGCGATGCACATTAAAAGATTGTGACAGCTATGGTAATACATTTATTTAGTTTTTACTTTTTGTATTTATTTTATGGTAGAGTATGGAAGAATTAAATTATGAGAGATCCTGTGACAATGTAATATCGAAGCTGATGGCATTATCGCTCCAATATACATGCTGTTGGATTGTTTTCTATTCCAGAGAAAGACTGAGTTTAGAGTAAGTTATGAAAGTCGTTTGTTGTCTTGGTATTTTCAAAACAAACTTATCACTAAAGGAAGCTGCTTATTAGAACAAGCTAACATTCTTTTTTCTTTGAATTTCTCTGTAGGATCACATTTCTCTTAGAACAATATGAATATTGTAAGCTCATATTTCCAGTGTGCTTTGGGCTTTTCAATTAGTTACAGTGTTGTCATGCTCCTACTGAAAAACTCCATTGAATGAGAGCAGTAACAGTGATCACTGGAGACCCAAAAAAAATTGGCAAAGATGTTTTTCATGTGTTAGGATCTTTTTAGTCTACACAAGAGGCAAAGAAATGGTGGTTATAAAATAACAGGATTTGAGGCAGGTAATGCTAATGTGAGGTGTATTTCAAATCAACACGTCCAGAAATTTCACAAGACTAAGGATATTAACCACTGGAATTATTCTTTATAGCTGAACTAAATTAACCCCTAGAAATACGTTGGTTACGAATTACTGTGTTATCATCACTGTATATCATTTGCAACAGGGAGACATTCTTCAAGAGTTCTTCCAATCGATTAATAGTTCTCCTTTTGCTATGGAAGCACAGCTTTTCTTGAAATATTTCATAAGCATTCTTTATTACCTACTGTGAGATTCTTTTCTATGAGCAAGTGGTAATTTTCCATGCATCACCTTTTCTCTCTGATTTTTTGCCAGTGGCTGACCCTCATCCAATCCTTTTGCTTCAGGCCATGCTTGCTTTGCTGTGGGCTGACTCCGTTTTCTTCCTCACAGAGCATCCTTCAGCACTCAGTCACTTAACGTGTCCTAGTTCTCCTTTCACAGATATTAATGCTCAAACTGTACTAGTATTCTGAATTCCAGGAAATGAAACAGACATTTATTAACACATGGAATAAATGTTTTGGAATTATTACATGAGCATATTATATATTAACTGTCCAATGAAACTGTTTTATAGGTACAGTCTCAGGGGCAATACTCTGCTTAACCTTGTCTTAATTTATGCCACTCTAATTGAACTTACACAGAAGTCAGAAGACTTTGAAGTGAAGGTAATTTTTTTGGTAAAAACCTTTCTGTTTTAATCTTCACTATGATATTTCTAAAGTGCTTAACGTATGCGTTCTACATCAAAAACATAAAATGGCTCAAAATTACTAAAATGAGAGGAGCTTAATTCAGTGCTGCTAAAGTCAGTGAAAAGACTATGTTGAATCCATTACAAGTTGAATCAGATTCAAATAGCTGCTGAAGTGTTTTTATGACTAGGAGTCAAGATATGAGATTGTACCTTTGATTTTATAAATTATTAGAACGTTTATTAATCCTTATGTCTTAATTTGAAGCTTTAGATTAATACCATGTTACTAATGTAGCAGAAGAAAGTGTTGTTTTCTCTGGTGTACGCTAGTTTGCATTTTTTTTAATGTGGCAAGATAAAATAACTTTTTTTCATTGCAAATCAGAAAATGCAGTATCTAGAATAACCAACGTTAAAAAATGAGGCAAAAGTTTCATTCGACATCACAAGTTGATGACTGTAACGTATTTCTTTTGCATGAAGTAACATCTTTTTTAGACAATTATTTACGTACTTGCATATAAAAATTTGTTTAAAATTTATTTGGTTACATGAAGGTTAAAGAGAGGACAAAGAGTTTTTCATTCCATGTACTCAGCAGTGTAGTTTGTGTGGAAATTACTTACACCTTAAAGGGTTACGCATCTTCTTAAACTGTATTAGGCATCTCAGAATTACCTGTTTTGTTAGGAACTCGTATTATACCCAGAAACTTGATCACATATAAAAAGACCTATAGAATAAACTAATTTCACCTTTATATGATTTGCATAAAAAAGGAGTGTAATTTGCGGCCAAGCAACTGGTCAGAGGTTGGAGTACTTCCATGTGATAAGCATGGATCAGGTTTAATTACTCCGCATTACCAGCTGATGTGTTCAGGGTGCTCTTTAAGCTTTCCCGTTTACCTTGTGTAGCAAATTAAGACATACCTTAGTATAAGTTTTAACAAAAATATTATGTATCACTTTTAGGTAGTTCTTACGCCAGGAATTGAAGAGGCAGCAGCCGTAATTCGTCAGATTGCTGACAACATTTTGATAGCATCTAGTGTCAGTCCTCATGAGTGGTTGGACAAATCCTGGCTTTCTGTCTTGCCATCTGAGGTTTGCTTATCTTTCCATTAAATTACACTGTTTTCACCCTGTTTCTCAGACTCATAAAGTTCTAGGCTGTTTTTGTTGTTCTCTTAAAATGTATTTTTAAAATAAGCCTGGTTATATATACACACACACAAACACATGTTTATATATATATGCATATATATACACAGATATATATAATGCTTCCATCATCCTTGCCAGCACAATTTGGTGCAACTTGGACTTTCCCCATGATCTCACGATTAGCCGGTAGCACAGTTTATCCTCCACATCTGCTGGCCAGTGTGTATAGTTCTACAGTACTAGGCACTAAGTTTAAAAAACTATCCAAATTGTACAAAATAAACATACAATGGCTCACTCGGGTAGGGAGACAAATTGATCAGTGCTGATACATCACTGAAATCAGTGGCATTGCTTACAGACTTGCTTTAATACAAGATAATAGAAATTTCTTTAACTTCTCATGCAGTAGTTGATATTGGGTATTTATAAGAAGTGCTGGAATAGGTCCATCAATCACAGTCAAATATATGATGTTCTTTAACTTGTATATTAAGATTTTCAAATTAAACATAGGGATTTGTTCACTTTCTGTGGAAGCTTGTGAAAAGCTGAAATGCTTTTTGGCTTTTGCAAAATTCAGAAGCATTTTAAAGCAGGTATTGGCATGGCCTTTTAAGTGTGGGATATTGGATTACAGGTTTTCTAATTTAGACATTAAGGATACTGGTAAAAAAAACAAGAGGAGTCATTGATTGTATTTTGTCTCTGTTAAATATATTAGATCCCAGCATCTGTTGAGTGCGAGCTTTATGAAAGTCAGAAATTGGAAACTGACATTCTTAAAATGCTGCAGCTTTCAACTTGCTGCCCTCCCTGTGACATTCAGTCTCCTCCTAGCAACTCCTGCTTTTGGCACCTATCTCTTTGCTGTTTACTAATGTAGCTTTTGTAGATCAAAACAGCTTTGTCAGTTTATCTTGACTTAGGTAATTATCGTCAAAAGTGAGAATAAATGGTAAATCTGGTAATGCATTTTCAAATCAAGTGTACATGATTCACTGGTTTCATCCTTTAGAACAGAAACATCTTTAGACTGTGCTTGCTTTTTATCAAATTCTTATGCAGAACTTACTCGTTTGCAAAAATGATACCTGTTACACCATTAGTAAAAAAAAAAAAGTTTTCATCAGGCTATAGAAGTGCACTCTTTGAAAGCTCTATTTCCATTATATACTGTACAACCTATTTATAGGGATGTCATTCTGTAGAACCAAAAAAAAAAAAAAAAAAAGAAAAAAGAGTTTGTCAGATATCAATCTAATAAAATAATTTCCATTTCCAGACAGAAAAATGCCTGCTTACTTTTCCATGTATCAACCCTCTGGTTGCTCAGCTTATGTTGAAGAAGGGATCTTCTCTGAACAGGTTGTTTCCTGCAAGCTTCAATCAACTTCAGGAACTTCTGCCAGAGGTTCCAAAAAAAGTTTTAAAGGTTGGCCAAAATTCATTTATGTATTAGATCAATCTTTTTTGCACTGCTGTAGTATAGGTTTTTCTTATCTGTAGCTACATGCGCATTTGCTGGTATCATTTAAAAAAGGAATTCTATGCTTTAGCATATCATTCATATCTAAAATGTTAAACCTGCTAATTCGCAGCAGATTTTCTAAATTCACCATTTTGTTCATGTGAAGATGATTAGAACATTTCCTTAACTGGAAAAATACTCATTTGATCAGCTTCCTCTTCAAGCTTCATTGTATCAAGTATTGTATCAGCATACAAGCTTATATATTTCCCTGATACAAGAAATGTTTTCCAGTTAAGTATTTTCAGGACTCTTGTCCTTTCCTTCCTTCCTTCCTGACTTCTTACACAACAGTAAACCCACCACTTATAAAGCATTTGAAAGCGCCCAAAAGGTTAAGCAGAAGAATTCCATTCACTAAATTGTCCGCTCTGCAGTTAGAATTATGTGCTCCTACTGTTTCAGATGGGACAAGTCTGGGAAAATTATAGGCTGAATATAGTCAGCTAATTAGATTAAAAATGCACAGCTTTTATCAGTCAAGAAAATGGGAGGACAAACAGAAAAAGATCTCATCAGTTTAATTCCTCTATGATGTATGATATGTGCCAATCCATTGCAGACAATACTTCCTACAGTCTGGGATTAATGAAAGAGAATAAAGTATATTAAGGTATTGATTTCCCTGTGTTTCAAGAGACACACTATTTATAGATTTAAGACAGGTGGCACGTTGTCTGCTGTACATGCATCTCCTTCTGTATTGGTAAGTCTTTTTATTTCTAGTATACAAAAATATACATCTTAGTACCCTAACAACTGGTTTAACTTTTCATATTTGACAGTGTAGACATGTATTATAAATACTCCTCCAGTATCTTTTTTTTTGTTTCAGCATTTTAGTGACATGACATCTTCATACAGCCTAAATGCTGCTGCTGCTGCTGCACTAGAAACAGCAGTGAAAAGTGAATCACCCCCAGAAAACCGTAATAACTTCAACACATTCTATCCCAATTATAAACAAAATCGTCAGTCTTCAGAGATGCTTGGTAAGGGACAAAACAGCATAGGTAGTATCTTGAATTACTAGGAAAATGTGTCTCCTTTGAAACCAAGTGAAAATCTGAGTGTATTAGAACCTTTATCTTCTAATCATGGAAAGGTCAGTTATTCTGAGGAACAGACTGCAATCAAAATGCTTGATGGCATCTTGGTTTTCTGTAAAATGTAGAGAAATAAGTTAATTTTTCATTCTCTAAACAGAATGGTTCAAATTTTTCTCTACCAGGAACATCTCACATGGAATCTGAAGTGATAATTCCTCCACTGAATGATCATCAAGGTTTTTTTGGCTCTGATCTTCCAAGCTGTATGCAAAAGAAAGCATGTTCTTCAGAAGTAATCACAAGAGGGAAGAAAAATTTATTTGCTGTGCCAAAGGACTGTGAAGATTCTGCTCATCTATATGTTACGAATTCTCTTCATGTTCAAGGACAGCCTTTCAGGACGTGCTATAGCTCTAATCATTCTTCCAAAAACTCTTCCAAAAAAGAGGATTGCTTTGCAACTTTCAGTGAGTACTCTCAGGAGTACTCTGAAAGTTTTCTGGAAGAATTTAAAGACACAGCATTTAAGAGCCGAGAAATTCTGATTGACCAGACCCCATGGAATAACTCTTCATCCACAGGCCCGTGTGATTCATTAGCAGCTGATGGTTTTCTCTGTGATTTCTTTGTTGACCCAGATGAGCTTCAAAGTCTGAATTTTCACCAAATAGATAGTGAATCTAAAGGAAAGAGAAAACAAAGTCCACCATTCTTATGGACAAAAGGGAAGAATAGAACAGGTATGTCCAAAGCAAGCAGAATTTGCTGAACTTCTGTTTGTAACTTGACTAGAAACAGCAGTATCTGTAAGACTAGATTTTGTATTTTCTTCAAGTAGTTATTAAATCCAATCCAAACCAACAGCTGCATGTTTTCTTTACTAAAAATCTCACTTGCATATGTGTTTCTTCTGTGAGGAATGGTGCCTAAACATTTATTTTCTGTTTTGAGCCTAAAGAATATTTTTAAAAAAAACAGAATAGTATTACTGCCATTATTTTTCCTTGGTGAAATATTGAAAAGTGTTGTTCTCCAGTAGTGTAAGCTTCAGCCTCCTCTCTTTGACAGTGCCTGACATGTGCGTAATAAACATGCCAGAATTACTTTAAAAGTTATGGGAAATATTATTTTGTCAACATAGGTTTGGACAAAAGGGGGAAGAAAAGACTAGGAAGTATTTGCTCTAAAGGACAAAAGGTAGATTCAGCAAACTCAGAGAGTGAAATTTAGATACTACCAATGGCTACATTTTGCCGTTGGCATTAATGAAGTAACAATTTCACTCTGACAACTTTCCAAGTTTGTTTCATACACTTCCCTTATTCTTGGAGTTTGTTTTTTTTTTAGCTAACGTCTCCAGGGCTAAACTCTCAATCTTGAAATCATTCCAAAGCATATTTTTTCACACAGATGGTATAGCATGCAAAACTTTGATTACCATGAGGGTGTGGACAGTCCTTATTTAAAAGCTTCAGGCTTCTCTCTTTTTGTACTTTTCTTATCCCAGGTTTACTTTCTCAGATATAGTTAGCTTGAGACCTTTTTTGATAAGCCGTAATATGTATCCATGGAGTCTTAAAAGTAAGAAAGCAGGTCTAGTCCCTGTCAGACTAAGTATTGCTGTATTGTATATTGTGGTATTTTTTTTAATTCTGCTGCTTCCCTGTAGGTGGGGTGCCACATTCTTTAAAAATCCTAAATTAAGCTTCTTAAGTAAAGTACCAAACTCCTAGTACAGATGACTGTTGCTGCCTGTCACTAAATCTCTTGTTGGTACAGCACAGCATTAAATGCTTTGACTAATTAGATCAGAATCATTCATGAAAATACAAGTAACTAATTGATATGTTTATGTTTCGTGGGCTACTTAAGGCAATTACGGAAGAAAAGAGAGTAAAAGGTAACTGGATATGGTGAACTGCTTTTAATTTTCTGCCTGTGTAAATTATAATGTTCATGCAGAAACTCTGAACAAACCTGTTGCCTCTCCATTGGGATAAAAATTGAGACCTGGAGTATTGCTGGGCAGTTAACAGTATTTCAGTAACCTCTAACTGGCACTGATAGTATAAAATTCTAAGTAGAATAGTTTCAGTAGAGATCAGGGCAGATTCTTCTGGCACCACATTTTACAGTGTTCTGAAAACACTGTGATCTCCAGCTGACAAGCGTTCTTTAATACTCTTGCCCAGTAGGGCAAAGGTATACCTAAATCTGAATTGAATCAAAAAAGGAAAAGTGATTTTTGGTTTAGATTTTGGAAGAATAGGCTTATTTTGCCTTATTATTTACTAGCTAGGGAAAAAATAAGTACACTAAATAGTTAGGCATGCTAATACAAAAAACCACCTTAATACAGTGAAAGCCTTCTGCAGTCCCAAATTTAAGTAATGTGAAATCCCAACTTTAAGAAATGTGTACAGAGCCAAGTTAAAAAGACACATTGGGAACACCCAGGGATTTCTTCAGGCTTCAGATCAAACTTTCATTAAACCTCAAACAGTTAATGCCAATATGCCAAGCCAGTATTTCCACTGGAACAGATGAAATCCTTAGGTCAGTGTTAAAGTTTTCTGACAATATTTTTTGTAAAGACTAAACAGAATTTTGTTACAGTAACTTCTTTGAATAAGCTTTGACTAATCAAATATTTTATTGTAAAAATACATGAACCTTAAGAATGTAAGTAGCTTTTTTAAACAACTTAGATACATGAACATATCTGGTTAAAAAGAATTAACTTTCACAATTACTGAATAGTACTGAGTGTAATATTAATGAAATAGAAATAAGCATTAAAATCTTTACTGAAATATTGTGGTTAAGCATAGTGCAGGTTGATGTATTTATTTTGTATAAGGTCCTGTATTATTACAGGACAATATGCATGAAATGGATCAGAAGTGGTAATTAGTAGTTAACGTTAATCTGTACACATTTAATTTTATGACAGTTGATACTTTTGATACAGAGTATACTGGTTAAGGCTAAAGTCTGTTACTGCTTCTGAGAAACACGTAGTTAAGTCTGCATAGGTATTGTATTTGTAGTTTATCATACATGTATTTTCTTTCCACCTCTTTTCCAGATTCAGGATTTGCAGAAGTACCGGAGTTCAAAAAAAGGAGATTGACATATGAAAGAGTCCCTGGAAGAAGTGATGGACAAACACGTCTTAAATTCTTTTGAATGGAGTGGGGATTTGCATACTGAACATACTTTTTAAAATTCTTAAACTGTTTGAAGGGAAATAGATTAAATTCATTTTTTTGTTCACTTTTAGAGAGAAACTAGGGTTTGGGAATCCTTACTAATTCAGGATTCTTTTGTATGTTTTTAGAATTTTACTAAACAAACTCATTCCTTGAACCTGGAGAATTACAGTTTCTCTGTTCTCATGGGTGATATAGAGTTACTTTATCACTATTTATGTAAAAAATAAAATATGAATTTAAAAAAACAAGCACTGAAGCTCACAGTTTTCAAGGCACCTATGTTTGCTTCCTGAGCATGCAGCTTCCAGACTGAAAGAGGAAGTAAGTCTGCTGGAATCTCAAGTCTGCTCATAACGTCTTAGAGCTTTCTTGCCCTTACAGCTGTGACCCTTTGTATTTGTCCCTTGGACTCGGTTCCACTTCTTTCCTTCTGACAGCTCCTTTAGAAACCATGTGATGAGTTCCCGAACTGCCTTTAATCATAATCAAGCTACAGAAATAACCTATCTGTTTATGGACAACATGTGAAAGGTATATTGAAATCTAGGATTCCAACAGATTTGATTCAGAGAACCAAACTGTGACTCTCGGTCTGGTGGAGGCCATTTGTTGGCATCCACATTTTTCAGCCTGCTACAGTGCGTTGGCAAGTAGGGAGATGAGAGTCATTTGGGAGGCAGCGCCAGATACCACAGGCTACAGCTGAAATTGGTGAGAGATTAAAAAAAAAAAAGGCATCTCAATTGCAAGCTACAGAAGAGAGAGGACAGCAGAGTACCCTAACCCTCACTTTCCATCAAAAGATTTGGCAACAAAATTGGAAATACGTGTGGGAGCAATGGTAGACAGTAGCTCCATTCTGCTGCAGGAATGCCTACATGGTTTGCAGAGGCATGCCTGCCAGCTCCAGAATGTCAGTGTCTGTTCAGTGGCCTTCAGCTGAGATGATTCAGTTTTCAAACTCACAAATCTTTTTAAGTTTGATGCAGTAACAGAAAGGGGAAGAAAAAAAAAAACAAAAAAACCCCCACCAAGATTACGGTTTATGCTTGCAGTAAAATACTTTCTTGACATTGAGCCTTCACTAAGCGCATATTCACTATTTGGATAAATAAAACCAGCACTCAGAGGGGAAAGGTTTGGTCTTTCAGAGAAGATGGAGTGCTGATTTTTAGCTGAGAATTCCTAAAAGCTATGATGACAGCACTAACAGCAATTTTAGTTCCCAGTAATACCCCCAAGTTATTTGTACCCAAATTGCTTGCAAGACTTTAGAAAACACCATTTAACATAAAAAGACTTTTACTAGAATTGCAAACGAGCCAGTGTTTCCATATTTTGCCCAGAACATGAGAAAGACTTAAATAAAAATTTCAACTTCCTTGCTATTTCTGGCCCATTTTTGTGGTCACTTGACCTAACCATTTTCCATCTCTATGCATTATGGGTTTGGCTCTGTTTTTCAGAACTGTCTCCCAGATTGCCAAGCCCAGCAATCTGTTCTTTTAAGAGTGCAGCTCTGCAAATTCTCAGTCACAGATGACCACAGTGGAGAAAATTACAGCTTCCACTGCCAAGCTATATATTTATGTGCTCTGTCCCACAGGCAAATGCTGACACCAGAACTTTCACGTGAACAGTCATGGAAGACTACCTCAGATAATCTGTAGAGGACTTAGAAGACAAATGCATGTTGCCTGCCTTAAACAAGTAAAGAAAATTCAAATGCTGACTGCATTAAGTTTCCATTAGGTAGAAAAAATGTCAGTGTACAGTTAGTTACTGGCAACGTAGTGGAAAATAAGGAAAAGGGTTTGCTATGACCAGTTGTTTTTCACTTTTGTTTATGACTCTCAGTCTCTCACAGAGAGACATTGACAAATTTATCACGTCACATTCTCCCCCTTATCCCATCTGTTTAATGTTGGAAGAAAATTACTGTTGCGCTATAAAAATGAACTTTTTTTTTCCTCCCTAAATCACCTATAACTAAGAAGAATTAGGAAGCAACTAATTCTCAGACAAAAAAATGCAATACAAAAACTAATCACCAGTCCTCCATCAGTGGGCAGGGACACCCAGTTCTCGGATCAAATCTGTGAACTGCTCGGTGACCAGGCAGGTGGCACCTGCAGATGGAGCAGAGCCTTTCTGATGTGAGGGGTGGCAGCGAGAAAAGGGAGGTTTGTGGCTCATGTGAGGCACATGGTGCACTTATGTGTTCACTCGCCTGACTTGCTTTATCGTGGGCATCCTGTGGGACCTGCTGCCGTGGGGCTGGTATGAGGCCTCTGTGCCATGTGTGGAGAGTGGAGACATCAGCAGATAGCCCTCTTGGATGGTCTTTGGTAAAGGAAACTAAGTCGTCGTTGTCCGCAGATGCCCATCCCACTGCAGAGGACACACGCTAGAGCAGGGGCAGCAAAACGCAGTGCTTCTCCCCGTCTAAGCCATCCCAGCGTTCAGCAAAGCAGTGCAGACCCAGGTACATCTGCAGCTGGATACAAGGCATTGTCCTGTTGACTGGCGTTCTGCTGCCTACAGAAGCAGGCAGCTGCCCAGGTTCAGTGGTCAGGTTTCTTGGTTGCCTCAAAAAAGAGGACCTGCAAAACCTGAGCTGCTAAGATGCAGTCTGCTTGATTTCGCCAACATGAAACAACCGGCAGCGGCGTGCCTCATAAAACTGAGCCTCAACACCAACCAGCCCTGCTCTGGAGCTCATTCTGACACCCAGCTTTTGTCACAGACCATGGCTGGGGAACCAGAGGTGGCTTTGCTGTCATCTCTCTCCCTGCTCGCACCCAGGAGCAAAGGGGTGCGGCAAGCACGCTGCTCCGCAAAGACTGGAGCCCGTGGGACTGCAGAATCGCCGCCACGCTCGTGGGCGCACCGGGGTGGACCACTCCCAACCCACCCCACAGCTGCTGCGCAAGTCCTGCCATCCGCTGCTGGTGCGGGATGCGGGCGCAGCCCGGACCTGCAGCGTGCTCCTCACACGGCGCTGCTCGTCCGACATGCGGTGGTGGTGATGGTCCAGCTGCAAGAGACCCAGCGGAGCTGGGCAGGGCAGCCAAGAGACAACAGCAACCGAGTGGCTGGCTAGCAGCAGCTGCTCTCCCCTGCAGACTGCAGTGCGGCAGCTCCTTGTGCCCGCTCAGCAGCCGCTCCAGAACCCCAGCTCCAAGCCAGGACGCTAAGCAGGAACGGGGATGCAGCAGGGGGGCCTGGGGAGTGAAACAGATGGGGGGGGCGGGGGCAGGTTTTACTGCAGGAGGCAAAAGAAATATGGCAGGCTTGCCGGGGAGGAGAGGCCAGCCGCCAGATGCTGGCTGTCCAAAGGGCTTTGATGCCTACTCCCATCCCTCCCCGACTTGACCATTTTGACCTCAACCCGAGCCTCCGCTCACCTCCGTACAAGAATAACCGTGCTTCCTTGAGACTTCCGGAGTGTGTGCACGTGTGGAGTACTAAGATAAAAACTGCCATATTCAAACAGCCTACAAAGAAAGGAAGTCAGAGCGAAGGAAAGCCCTTAAGGAAGGACATTCTCTTCTGTATTTAGGGGCACAATACGTATTGGCTGTATTATGACTCTCAGCATCTTCCTGCAGGGCAGCAAACATGAAAGTCTTTTGACAAAGACTGAACTGCCTGGAGGACGCTCACTGCCCCATTTCAGCTGACATGAATGAAAATTAAATATTCGGGTTACAAAGATCTTCCTTGCAGTTTCAAAGCATGTAAGTGAGCCTGATAACATTGTTACTATTTACCACAAAAATGGTAGATAGCTATTAATAGGATTTTTCTATTAATAAGACACATTTTCTAAAAAAAACAACAGCAACCTTCTCTTCCCAAATAGCCAAATAGATTGAGGCCTCCCCTCCCACTGCAAAATCACAGTATCCTCTTCCTTACAATATCTGCTCTTTGTTATAATTAAACAATGAGTTCAAAGCCAGTGGGGAAAGGAATTTTATTGCTAAACTTCTGAAAGATTAATACAAACAATAGAAAGGCAAAATTAAAAACCTATTAAAAAAGTTAGTTTTCCTTGTAAAAGTGCTTTATAAAAAACTGAAGACAAATGACGTTTTTGTAAGTTTTGTGTATTGCAAACCTTGACAATTATGCATGCAACTAACTTGGGTGCTCATTGATTTTTAGTGTCTTGTCTGGTCACATTTTAAACATGTCAAGGAAATTCCACCACAGCAGTACCTTTACAAATACAAATTAGGAGAAGTATTACAGAAGCTTTGTAAGAAACACACCTTAGGAATCCAGCCTGTGCCACACGCTGTGTCCGGCAGTTTCTAATATGTGTCACTTATGGACTCAGATGCACTTGAAGAAAAACTGTACTTGGTTCCAGGTCTTGCTAATGGAAGCAAAATTCCCCCTGAGAACATTACTTCAGTACTAACAGCATTTAGTTTTACACTTTAATGATTCACTTTCTCGATGTTTTATTTTGGAAAATACAAGCAGTTCTTGCTGTCATTCTGGTGTAACAGTTTACCAAGATAGGAGCAAGTAATTTGGTAAAAATTCACACATTTTTCTTTTCTAAAATGTAAACTTCTCAAGTAATATCTGTATAGTTAGCATAGTGCGGTAACAATGGTGACAATTATGAAAAGAATACGAGTTACATTAAAAACTTCAGGAACATGAGCAAAAGATAGTGAAGTCCAGACACACAAGAACAAACAGGACATCGTTTTAGCCACACAGAAGTAAGGACACAAAGAGAGACGTTTCTTGTGAAGGAAAGGCAGTTGTTATTCGTGTCATGCTTGAAGGCAACTCGCCGATGACCTTCTCTGTAAGAAAAAAGGGTTTATTAAATGCTCTTTCTTTATTAAATGCGTTTCTCTTACAGATTGTAACACAAAAGCTCCTTTGCTCTAAGAAAAACTGAATAACCACTTTCCTTTGTTGGATGTTGGCATCCTTGAATATTCTAAAATTTTTTAATTGGCTTTTTGATTTTGCTTTCATTTTTTATTATCCTAAGATAACTAAATAATAATAAACTAGATAATTGATCTGTCAGCAAAAGATGACTAAATTACATCGTGGGCTGAGCTATGCATTTCTGAAAGTACCATAAATTAACCATCAAACTTGTCTGAGCAAATATTTGGTATCCTGTCTGGATGGCGCAATCAAACTCGAATCCTAGAAATACATACATACACACACACAAAAAAAGCAGATAGCCGGCTTCAATAACAGAAGAACACATGCAACAGCCACTACCAATGTTATCTCATGTGCAGGAAGAATTAAGGGTAGCACCTAAATTAAGAAAAACTTCTGTTTGTGCTTCCCCCACCGCCAAGTTTTTCCGCAGAGCATCTCACGCTCAGTTGTTCTCTCTCGTCAGGTTCAATCCTGTTTCGTCCAACCTATGCAGCAACAATCAAAACTGCGCTACTGATGAGGCACAGGCGTGATTGTAAGCTTAGGAACCCTGGCAGTGGGGAGGGGAAGATTTTACAAGTACTTTGTGTTTTAGTTTACGTTCAGCCCTGAAAGAAAACATTCATTTTCACTTTGACAGCACTCTCAAAGAGCGGAATTCAGTGGTTCTTTCTGTAGTTTTTTTCAGCTCTTTATCAGGAATTACTTTGTTTCTTTTAGAGAAGAGGAACCCCTTCTGAATGTCCTACTTCCATGTCTGTTCACCATGCAGAAGAAGTAAGATTTTCCAGCAAAAGTCGTGGTGTGACCCTGCCCAAGACTACTAGCACACACGGCCGTTCTTCCTCCCGCTGCAACCGCTGACCTCTGCACCGCAGATGAGAGAGGCAGGAGCGGGAATCACAGAACTGGATCCCAAAGACCCGCCAACGCTGGGCGGGCGGCCGCCCACCCACCCTGCAGGCGTTGCGGAGGCAGCAGGGACAAACCAGGCAGAGTTCGGGGAGCGCCTCGTCTTTCAGACGCGCGCTTGTAAAGGTTGTGAGGGATGTGATAAGGGATTGCCTCGGCTCCTCTCTGCTTCTGCCGCTTTTGGTGCTGTACCAACAGTAACAGCCGAAGGAGCCTAAGGACAGACACAGCCAAATGAGCTGCTCTGTGACGTCGAAGGCAAAGCGTATTCCAACAAGGCTGCTGGTTAAGCGGTGAGCTAGTCATCAAAGCACACGCAGGTGCCGCGGCTCTGTCCTACTGCTCCAAGCTGGGTACGCGACTGGTTTTTATGTCTGGGCTGGGTCAAACACAGCCATGTTTCTCAGGCAGTTTTTAATACTCTGGATGCTGCCAATGACCTTAGAGCTGTTCAAACACAAAAACCAACCAACCGACAAAAACACCAACTCAAACAAAACACCTCTAGAAAGAGCCATAGGAAAGAGACATGATTCAATTGCCACACCTAAAAGAAACAGAAAACAGTCTGTAGAGCCAGCAGGGAAGTGATGAACACTTCGCCACCAGGAACTAGACACTCAAACAGCTTTCAACGTGTGCCCTTGTCCCTCCTAGGGCATGAGTTTCAAATCAGAGTTGTGGTATCTGTGACTTTATTACCTGATTTCAGAGTAGAGCACAGGACCGTGGTTCTCGAAAGGGATTGCTGCCCGCAGGAACCCCGACAAGCAAGGCATCTTTGCAGGCATTTTGCATACAGTACTGCTGGAGTTCTGCAGCTGCCTGAGAGACCTGTGTAAAGGAAAAAGAAACACAAACACAGAGAGGAAACTAATTCATTCACAGGCATCTATTAGGCACTGCCTCTTGAAGAACCATTATCAAACAGAGCTGGAGAGCAGCCAAGTCAGCTCTCGGGTTCTAAAACACCAAGTAAATCAGCACAGACGCTCATTTACAAAGCACCAATGAAACATGCACGAAATACTACGCCAGTGATGAGCCAGAGGAGTGCAGAGGGCTGAGCTGCAAGTGCAATGCAAGTTGCCCTCATTAAAATGCACAGGGCCATGACCACAATATTTTCCAATCTCCTGTACTGTTTTCGGGTTTATATCTGAACTCTTACATCCTCAGGTAATTTATAAAAAGGATTTTCATTTCCAAACTGTTAGGCAACACAGAGCATAACAAGGAACGAAAGCAAAAAGATGAGGATGAACAGTCCAAATTGCCACTATCCCCTGGCAGCGAAGTGAGAGCTTCAAATCCGCACACTGGCTCCCAGAGAGGAGAGCTCAGGGCTGCAGAACAAGAAGCCCAGAAACCCAAAGGCAAGATGCCTCCAGCACTGAACGCCCCTGCTCTCCCTGTGGACAGCAAGTCATTCGTGTGCTTGTATTTTTGAAGGAAAGCGTAGGGGAATTCCCAATTTCTCAGACACGCATTGGCAACAGCTGCAGGGAACTGTCAAAATCCCCGCTGTCTGCTACATCTTTACATTTTAAAGGAAATACTGAGCATGCTGGTGGGAATACAAGTTCCCCTCTGACGTCACCTCTGCCTCCACTACAGGACTCTCAAAATACTGATTTTTCTTCCTACGCAACTTCACAATGTTGGCAGCAGCAGGATGAGACAACAGCCAGAAGGACGACCCACGCTTCCCAGCCTGCTGTTGGCAGGGGCCACCCCGGAGCCCTAACGGGGCTCTGATTCAGGGACATCCCACCTAACAGCATCTGCAAGCACGTAGGAAGTCTGGCCTAGGGCACGCTTTCGTTCGCTGTCTGGCTGCTGTCCTGTGCACCACCTCCCAGCTCTCCTCCAGGACACCCATCCTGGTAACCCCGCCCCAGTTTACCCAGCAGCTGTCAGCATTTTGGGGAGCTGTCAAGAAAAGCACTTTCCCGGGTTCCAGCCTCCCGGCTTCTCCTGGCTGGGGTACAGGGAGTCGCATCCACAGCAAGGACCCCCACTAGTCAGAGGGCTTTGTCACTCCTCCCTTCCTCCAGGAGAACTCCTTTCTGGAGGCTGCAAAATGTCTCCCACCCTGCCCAGCCCCTCGGACCCCCTGCGGCATCAGCACCCTTGCGTCAGCACTGACCCCGCAGTGGGAGCCGACTGTGCCCTGCATGGCTCTCAGGCAGAGGGGCCACTTGTCAACTCCGATCAGCCAAGGCCGCATGTTTTTCCTGGGAAAACGAGCAGAGTCTCCCTCGGGACAGGGCTTGCCCTACGAGCGCAGCACGGTTTGCAGTTGCTCACGGCGTCTCCCCGCACCTTGCCGCTGAATTCTGCAGCTGTCTATGTCCCGGTGCTCCTGGAAGGGTACAACCCTGATTGCTGGCACTTGTGTGAGGGTTAGCCGTGCAGCAGCAGAATGTTGTTCCAGGACGGATCTGCCCGCTCTCAGCCCTCCCTATGCCCCTACAACATTCTCCAGTCCTCCACTTCACACAGCAAGCACAAGGGTTTCTCCCATATTTCACCACAGGGCAAACACGCTCCCCGCGGCAGCCTCCTGCGTGCAAGATGTGTGTGGGTACTTCTTTCCTACTCGGGTTTCCTCTTTCTGAAAATACTGTTCCTGTCTGCTTTTTTAGCTGGCAGGGTAAACAAAATCACCATTGGAACTTTGCAGTGTGGGATGTATTTTCAAAAATCCTTTCATATCCAGCTTCCATCTGAAAACACATTGTCTATTCACAGTAGCCAAACAATGTTTTCTCCCATCTCCGTGTCTGCTAAAACTGATCCAAGTGGTTTTTCACCAGCTGAATATATTCCTTACTGTTTTCACACTGCATGTCAAGAAACCCTAAATGATGCTTTTTATAGGACACATTTTCATTCATGCAGCTTTTCGCTTGTGATTATAAAAAGACACGAACAGGCTCCTAGAACAGCAGACCTGGAAAGAGACCGCTGCACACAATGCTGCCAGACAGACGAGACCGAGGTTTCGCCAAGGCCGAGCCTCCCCAGAGTACAAGCAGACCCACAATAAATATGCAGCCTTGAGCAGCACAGATCCAGAATATGTGACTGCCACAAAGTAGCCCCCAATAACCTACAAATTCCATTTTCATACCCATTCCCAGCCTCCCCTCAAAAAAGCGGGAGGGGGTCTATGCCTGAAAACGAGCGGGAACAGAGACCCAGGCTATCGCTGGTACTATAAAGCAACAGCAATGTTTGGTCAGCCACTTCTGCGTTAGACAGTACCTGCCTTGCCACGAGGGGCTGCATTTCCACTCGGCGTCGTGCCGCGTCTCGCCGACCCCCACACATCGCTGCAGCGACCGACTGCAGTCACACCTAGCGAGCAAACATCTGCCCATCCACTACTTGCTAATGAGGCTTCGTAGCGCTAATGAATTGATGGGGGCGATGTCCAAAAGCCACGGCGGTTTCACCTCGCAACAGACACTTCGAATTCCCACCAGCCCGGGACAGGAACGGTGAGAAAAGGTATTCCAAACCGTTTGGAACTCGCTTAGCCGGGTTCCCGCAGCTCCAGATGCCGGCACCGCCGCCGGGCCGAGGAAGCCGGTGCTCTGCGGCCGGCCAGAGGAAAATGGCGAACGCACGGAGGCGGCGAGACAGGAGGAAAGCGCAGGAGGCGAACGAGTCCGACCCCCGCCGCCCCGCGGGCCGTGCCGGGGCACGCTCGCTGGACGGGGCCGCTACCGCAGCGCAGCTGCGGGCCCCCCTCCTCGCACCGCTCCGCGCCGGCGAGCCGGGGCTGCCCCCCGGAGCCACTCACCCGAACCCCACCTCGGGCCCGCACTCGCCCGCGAAGCCCCACGCAGGAGCGGGCCCACGCGTGCGTGGCAGACCGCCCGGCGTCCCCGGGCGCCCCGGGGGCACCCCTCCGCACCCCCAGTCCGGGGCACCCCGCGGCCCGGCTCACCTTGATCCTCTCCACGGCCGCCTCCAGCCTCAGCTGCTCCACCAGCCGCTGCATGGCGCTCACGCTGCCGCCCGACGACATCCCCGGCCCGCGGCGGGACGGACGGACGGACGGATGGGCGGGCGGGCGGGCGGGACGGCGGACCGCACCGGCAGCGCGCGAGGACCGGCCTGGCACCGCCCTCCGCCGCTAAGGGGCGTGGCCGGATCCGCTCCGCCCTCGGGCCCCGCCCCGGGCCCGCCCCGCCGGGCCCGCCCCGCCGCTGCCGGGCGCAGCGTCTTGGCGGCGGCGGGGCGGAAAGCCTGGCTGGCTGAAATAGGGCAGGAGGGGGGAAAAGGAAAGAAAAAGAAGGGGAAGAGGGGGAGGGAAGGGGGATGAAGAGGGGAAGGGGAGGAAGAGAGTAAAAGGGAGAAAAAGGAAGGAAAAAGGGGGAAAATGGGGTGAAAAGGAGGGGGAAGGGGAAAAAAAATTTAAAAAAAGAAAGAAAAAAGGGGGTTGGGGGTGGAAAGGGCGAAAGGAGGGAAAGGGAAAAGAAGGAGAAAAAGCAGAAAAAAGAAGAGCGGAAAAGGAGAAAAAAGGAAAGCAGGGAAAAGGAGAGAAAAAGGGAAAAGGAGAGAAAAAGGGGAGGAAAGGAGAAAAGAAGGGGGAAGAAAAAAGGGAAAAAAAAAACAAACAAAGAATGAAAGGGAGTTCTAAACGTCCTGCAAAGATTTAACAGAAAGTCCATGCTGGCAGCGGGCAGCTGTGGGGCTCAAACTGCCTGGCTGCTGCTGCCAGCCTCACCCCGGCACTGCTCATCGCCGTTTCACCAACGAGGATAGATAAGTCACTTCGCTTTTTGCTGGGGGTTTGCCAGCCATCAGTTTGCTGGCCCGTTGAAAAGTCGTCGGGGTGAAGCTCATAGCCTCAAATGATTGCTCTGAACATCAGGAGAACCAGACTCAACCAAAGCCTTGGCATGGTCATGGAGAAGACTTGTGCTGAATGGGAAAGGAATGTGAGCTCCGAATACCTTTTGCGTATCGAATGAAATGCCTGTTTCATGTTATGTATACTATATATTTGAAAGTACATACATGCTACAAAACAGATGCAGTTCTTTGCAGAAAGCAGATAGGAGGTAAGGTGGTTCTTCTCCAAGATCCTGTTACCTTGCCCCACTGTTCCATGCCAAGATCTCGCCACTACCCAGTACCAGCAATACTTGTTCATGCAAATACTTGTCTCTGAAGTCATCTCAGTTTATACTGGCTTTACTACATATAGTATTGTAACTCTCTGAAGTCTCATTCCTGCTTTTCTATCTTTACATAATTGCTTTATCAACTTTATTTCAAGATAAAATAGGGCCTGAAAATTTATGCTCAGAAGACAGACATCATTTAGAACTACAATGAGATGTTGGGCTAGAAATGCTCCGTAGCCTCAGCTGATGAGGTGTCACTGCATCGCTGACAGCTTTGTAAAGACACACGAACTTTTTCTATCCTTCATCACAAGATGCGACCGCAGTGTCACTGCCCAGCAAATTTGTGCTGCAGCCCATGAATTTACGCCTGCATCTGGTTATTTTCAAAGGGCTCATATGTTGAGAGAAAGAGGGAACCCCGCGTGGAGTCTGCAGAACGGCTCGCTGCCAGCAGGTCGTGCGATACCTGCTGACTTTCCCTTCTCCACTCCCTCGGTATCAGGCTGTAGTTCTACAGAGACAAGACACCATTGCTGCTGAAAGGCCAGTTCTCTCTTCCCCAGGGACCACCCCTCCACTGCGCCGATTTCCCGCTGTAGCATCAGGTCAGCAAACTGATCTTGGATAGAACTAAACTAGGCAAGAAAGGAAAACACATCTGTGTTTCGACCGCTTATTTGTATAACCCAAAGACTTGGCTTGGGATGCAGAAGACAGAGCAAAACCAGGCATAAGGGCAAGAGCAGCAGAGCTGTTAGCCTGGGGAAACGCAGGCCCAGGTCTAGATCCTCTTGCATGCACTTGCCCAGTTCTTTTCCAGATATAACCATCCTACCTAACAGTCAACACCATTTTACCTTGCTTACCTTTAGTCCCTCTGTTTCTATCACAGCAACTTAATCTTTCCCCTCCCACTCTTGCAGGAAGCTGACAATGTTTTGGAGGACAAAGCAGCAACACACCCAAGCTGTGAAGGTCTCTCACTTCATCTTTGCAGTGCCCCTGCCGCACTACTACAGCCTCCCTAAGATCACTCCAGGAAAGCAAGCGTAGCTTATTCTAGACACCTTCTGTAAGAAGTTTTAAATTTGAATGGACCATTAAATACAAAGTTGATTAAGTTTACAACTATATTGCATGCAGCAGAGATTAAGGACAGATCTAGCAGTTCCTCTCCAGTTTTACCAATGCATACAGAAGTTAGACACTTAGCATCATATTTCTAACATGTTTTTGAATATGTATTATTTTAAACAGAAAACTGATACGACGTTTCAAGAACTAGGGAAAGCCAAACTGGCAAGAGAGGCATAGAGAACAGCAACTCCTCCTCAAAGAATGAGAACAGGTCACCTTCGCAGAATCAGAAGCATTTTGCTTCAAGAACTAATCAATAAACATTTTAAAACTTTTAGCTATTATGGGCTGTGGCAGGAGCAGCAAGTTCAAGAGCTTCTCTCCCAGAGCCAACCTCCACAGAAGCCAATTAACCTAGCTCCATTTTCAGCAAACACTTCTGAGGAACTTGCTTTTACAGATGCGATAAACAATAGGAGAAGCCCAGTCTGGCTACGTTCCCCACCTGTCCCTTCCCCAGTAAAACTCCTGAATAGAAATACGGTTAACAGAATCCCTTTCACCAGCAAATCATGGGAACTCTGACCTCGGCTCAGTTACAGAGGAAAACCACAGCGTTCTGTTGTGTGTTATTTATTCTAAGTACTCTGAGGTCTGACCAGAATACATAAAGAATATTTTAGAACTAGAATTTTAAACAACTTCAGTATGTATATTATATAAACTTTTATTTACATAAGGCATCAAAATTGTCCTATTTAACAAAAAGGGTCAACTTCCCTTTTACCAATACTTTGGCGAAAGAAATGTCACATTTAGTAGACTAATACTCACTGGTATACTTCTTCTGAACAAGTAGGTACAATCCAACATACAAGATGAAAAACCAAACGCAAACGATCTAAGCATACTATTTCATGAATCACTCTGCAGAACAAAGAATTAAGGCTTGTTTGCATCACAATGATGATCAATCATGCATCATTTATTCCCACAAAGAATAAAATTCATTTCCAACTGGAGCAGCAATAGCAACAGAAGTAGTCCAGTATAATCCCCATATTGTCTACATCAAAAAACAATTTGGCATCCTAGAAATTCGATTGAAAAGCAGGGAGAAAGAGAGAGGAAAACAGAAAATGGCCCTTGCTTCAGAATCCTTTATAAGCATTTCCAGTGTCTGTTGGCAGGAACCCTTCAGTTTAAAAAAGGAAAAACAGGACTGATCTAGAAACCTTTTCAGAAAGACTAAAGTTACAGTTCCATTGACCACGAGTATGAAATGTGTAGAGAAAATACATCGTTTGGAATAACGAATTCCACAGAGATCCCCAAGTAAATGGCATATATACATTGAGCTGAGCCTGTTTAATAGGTCTGATTTATAAAAATGGTAAACCTGTATTATTTTCGGCCTGACCTAGTAATTCCTGAGTTTTAGATCACTGCTGAGCCACAGCAGACAAAACTCTGACTGATGTAGTGAAAAGTTTTGCAAATCACTTTCAACATGAGCATATATTTTGTTCAGCCACTTTCAATCATCAATAAAAGTCAGTCTTCCGGGTCCTTCATTCTTCATCCACCGCCGGTATCTCTTCCATCGGGGATCCATGGCCATCTTCTTCTTTAACTCCTCCTCTTGTTCTCGTTTATAGACCTGATTGATAAACAAAAAGTTTTAATAGCGCTGAAGAAACAGCTTAAGTCAACCTCAAGGGGGGGGTGTAAGCATTTGTAGTTCAACCATTTGCCAGCTTACTGGTTTTACAGAAGACTGAATTGAAACATAGAAGCAGACCGTGACCAACATCAAGTGTAGGTGTACCTTCAGCCAAAAAGCCTACTGGCTGTAGTTTAGATGCTTTGCATTTTTGCTGAGAGCAGAACTACCTCCTTGTAACACGGTGCTGCAAGCTCCAAAACTTTTGATGCTAAAGAACTAGATGCTCACGCATTTGACAAAATAAAATTTACAGGAAAGAACTACTAACACTCTAAAAGCTAAATTTTGAGTCCCTTCTTGGCACATGTACTGTTCAATGCAGTTGCTCAGCTCCTCACTTCAGTTGTTTTCTGATTTCAAAGTCATTGTCTAGATGGAATACTGCTATGGAACTTATTACTCCTAATTAAGTTTCTCAACTAACTTATCTCTGCATTAAGCATCTGCAGTATCAAGTAATAAGCAATTACATTCTGTCAAGAAATGGTGTCATTGTAATGAAATCTACAATTATCAGCAAAGTTGAGTATCTAAAAAAAGCAACAGCATCCGCATTTTTATTCTGGAAGGCAGTTTATGTAGATACAGCCAGTGTAAATCTCAACAACATACAGGTCTATGTCATCTCAGTGTCATCTAACTTCTTCCCGCAAGGGAATTACATTTAAGGCTCTGCTATGCATGAACAAGATTTTAAAAACATTAATAGATGGCTTTATAAATACACCAGCTCTATGTTCAGTGATCGTACAGGTTTTACAAATTACTAGGAAAGTAACAGAGCGGGGAAAAAAGTGTTGCAGAACTCCATGATGTATCTGTGTACTGAATTCTTGATCTTTCCCATCCTAAAAGGACACTGGAAAACTGCACAACATGCAGATAGGCATCTCCAATGATCAAAGAACAGAGGAGCTTTTGGGGAGAAACACTTAAGAGTATTTTTCAGCCTGGAAAAGGCATGATTAAGTTTCAAGTAAAGATATAGCAGTGGTACACAGGAGCACAGGTAGCACTAGACAAAAGAATAAAGCATGATTATTCTCCATGTCCACCAACAGAAGAACCAGCAGCGTCTGGGTGGCTTCAAAAGACCGATCTTCTACACACTGTTGAACTCATGACCAGATGGCACAGCAGACACTGAAAGTTTTAACGCATTCAAGGAATGCCTAGAGAAGTTTATCAAAGAAAAACTCATTAAAGCAATTACCTACAAAGAGACTATTTCCTTTTCAGGACGTCCCAAAGCTGCAAATTATACTGGATAAATATTGCTGTATAGGTGAAACTTTCATGTATTCTTCAACAAAAATCAACTGCTGGCCACCCACAGGAGATCACTTTGGGCTAAACAGACTTCACTTCTGCCAAATACAGTCCTTTTCTATTCAGTAACCAAAGCATCACTAGTTAGAAACAACATGGATCCCAAACCATGTCATTTCTTCCTCTACAACAACAGGACATCCATCCCATCTCACTTTTTTCCACTTCATATCTGCTTTGACTAGTAACGTTACTCACACTTTGGACTCCCAGACTGTTTTCTAGCAAACCCATCATAATTCAACACATGTATGTTCCTGTCGGCTAAAGACTTCCTTACATTAGCATCAATTTTACACTTTTCCTCTTCAAGTTTCTAGATTTATCCACCTCTGCCTACTTCTAAAGAAGCATTCCCTTATCTTTGGTTCCCTGCCAGGAGCAAAGGCAGTTCTGCCACCATCCCATTTCTTTTCCCAGCATATGCAGAGCAGCAGCAACACCTTCCCCTTAAGCAGGCCAAGTTCATATTCTCGATTTCTCTTCTAGAAACCTGACAACCAGGTGGCGCACACATGAGCTTCTGTGGAACAATAAAAATATTTTGTCAATCTGCCAAGCATCCCAAGTCATTCTAGACTGTAATTCCATGCTGTGGCTAATGTTCTTTCACTGCTCTCACAGAAAGCTTAAACACAAATTACGTATTGACTATTTAGCAACTGGCTGTCCGTGGCAAGAGTAGCAGTTGTGCCCAGTGGTATTTCATATACCATCTTTACTTGAACACAGCACATCAGGAATAGCCCCTGACTCACAGAAGGCCAAATGACTATCAAGGGGCAGTTTCAAAAAAAAAAAATAGAGTTAGGAATTACTGGCTTAGAAGACTGATGAAATAAGAGTTTTGGATGATCCAGGTAATCCTTATTTCAAATTATTACTGTTTGGAGAACAGTCTTCAACCTACTGTAATAACTTTGTCACATCACATTGTTACAAGAAAGCCTTTCATCAGATTCAGCTGAATGTTGTATACAGAGTCCCTAACAATCACAGGTGGATATCACCCGACCAAGCAAATCCCATCCCACACCCACGGGCATGGTCAGGAGCTGCTGCCTACCAGTCCACAAACATCAGAAGTCGAATAAAACACACCAAGTGGTTGTCTAACAGTTTTCAATTTAGAAAGCATTGAAGCAACACTTCACACAGCCCCACCCTTCAGGAGGCAGCTGTTCTTACTCTGGGAGCACTTGGTAACGAGCATTAGCTTTTCCACCAGAGCTACCCACCTCATAGTTTTCTCGTATCCACAGCTGCCGTTCAAGAAAGGTCTCTTTCTGATGATCTTCTAGGCTGTCAAACTGAGACTGAGACATTTTCATGTACCTTCGTATGATATACAGCTTCTCTTCCACACCGTACTCTCGGCCTTTAATAGTGAAACAATAAATCCACCAACAGTACCAAACTATGTATTTGCACAAGTAAAAAGGAGCAAGAAGGATCTGAAATAGAAGGATGTCATATATCTTGGGCTTCTGATAACCGCCTTTTATTTCTATTTTATTTTTAATAATGTCTTTGATGATTTCTTCCTCTTCTTCACGAATTTCTTCTTTAGATCGCCTGTTCTTGCCTTTTTCTTTAGTCTTGTTGAGTAAACCTTGTTGCCTGGCAATCTCAGTAGCTTGTATACGGTATTTTGGCACTGTAGCTAGGTAGTTGATGGCTTCATTGTAACTACTCCACCAGCTGAAGAACTGTAATTTAAGAACAGTATAAGTGAAAAACACATTTTTTATACAGACACATTCCTATTTGGAGGTTTTCCAGGTAAAACAATAATGCTGTGATACGCCTTTAACCGCAGCCATACTACAGCAAGGGTAAAAACCGAAGTTAACAGTACTTATTCTGCAGTATCACAGAAGCTATACCTATCCCTCCAAACTAAGTGAGGCACTTGGAAAATATATGTGTATCTCACAGCAGTATACAGTGATGAGGAAGGACAAGCAGCCACTTCGCCAACTGGTTTTGTTCACGAAAATATGGTAATCCCCTGAAGCTTAATGCTAGGCTGTGACAGCCATTCTTGGAAGCCCCCTTGGATTTATCAATAAAGTAGCTGGTATATGAAATTTCATTGTAAAACTGTCACCCATTTAAAATAAGTAATTAAACACGGATAAGTACGTGACAATCTCATTAGTCTGACAGGATCAACTTTACAAGATTCAACACCCATCTCTAATCTCCAGCTACCCTCTGAATTTCAATGGGGAAAAACAAACAAACAAACAACAAAACAGAAACATAGTGCCTGGGTTGAACATGTCTTACTGGGGCAACTTTAAAAAAAAAAAAAAAAGCAGCATTCACCAAGACAAAGGAGACACGTACACATTACACAACCTCCACAAAAGTCAAAAAGCAAAAACAACAGAAAGCAAGAAAGAGGCAAATCAGTTTATGCAGATGTTTACACTGAATCTGCAATCATCTGGCAGCTGGAAAGTGCAGGAAAGTGAGTGTCTCCACTTACAGCCAAAATAAGAAATAAGAGGTGAAATGAAAATCTGCCATTGGAAGTAAGTCTGAAGAGAAATTAGGTGTCTGGCTGCACATGCCACTGGAATTTATTATTGCAGGCTCTCAAATTCTGATCAACGTATTTTTAACTTCCAATATCCCACTCAAAAGTGAGCTATTTGCACCACAGTATAAGCTGTACCTTAATTTCTTAAACTTTTTAGGTATTTTTAATGACATTTTGAACCAGTAATCTACCAGATCCTGAAGAAAAGAGTTATGCATCTTCTTTGACTTAAATATTTGTCAGCAATAGCACAAGTTCTCATGTAACACAGACTGTTTTCTTGACCTTGTAACTATCACCTTCAGAGCGAACTTTGCTGAACCAAATTCACTTCTCTCCTGACTTCACTGTGGTGTTTAAAATACACTGCAACGTAGAATTCACACATTAGTAAACTCTTGATATTCAGTCCTATCATCTGAATTAAGTTTTGAATTTAGTTCGCAGTTAGTCTGGTTTTTAAAAAATTGCTGATGTAGCTTGCCAAACTGATGTGCTTATTTGGAGCACCCAACCTGTGCTCAGGAACAGGCTATTCTCAGCCTGCTATGAAGAACTAAGTAACTTCTTTAGAAAAGCTGCACTCGTCTCTACGAAATATCCTACCACTAAAACAAACTAACCTCTACCTTTGTCCAAGGTACTAAGGGCTGTCAAAAATCTGCTCAGTACGTCCTCACTTCAGATCTGTTATGGACACCACGCAGAAGTTCACCACAGCAGACAGGAATGGGTGTCCTCACTGACAGTGTTTAATACCAGGCACATTATGAGAGCTGCAGATACTTCTCTTCCCATTGAGAAACTCACTGGGCACAGTCATGTAAACATGGAATTTTACCTGAAACACAGAGATGGCACACACCGTAACCAGAATCACTATTCTGACATCCACTTTAGGTGCCAGCCTCCTGCTGTAGTAGTGGTAGTAATGCCTGTAATACTCCTCCGGATGATCCAACATGTAGTCATAATCTTTACGAGTTTCCTCGTCCTGCAGGATGAGATGAAAGACATAGACAGGTTCAGATTCCTATTTTCACTTACTCTGCTATAGCTGTGTTTTACACCTCATTAATGGCCACACTGCCATAAAACTTGCAACAGGCCGACCAAGTATGAAGCACAGAGGAAAATCTCTGGTCCTTTTCTCATATTCTCAGTTAATCTGTTCTCACACTCACCTGCCCGCACACACGTGACCTATGCGGTCTTAAATGCACAAGCACGCACTGCACAAAGACGTTTCATACTGAAATAAAGACAGGCAACTGAAATCCACACAATACGTATCTCTAACTTCAGAACGGGAAATCCAGATGGACTGGAGTTAATAGGTATCACTCAGGAAAATATTTTTAGAGGAAGAACCTGTTAAGAGACTGTCGTACAGATCCTTTAGAGTTAGCTTGCTAGGCTGTGTGGAATGTGTCCAATGGAAGGCTGTTTCAAAACCTCACTGTTCTCATTTTCTTGGAGTTTTTCCTCATTTTCACCCAGCTAATTACGAGATGAGAAGCCTGATTTTGCCAGCCGCAGCCGCGATTCCTTTCCTACCCCAACGAAAGCTCCCTTTTTTCTCCTCCGCAGCCCTGAAACACTGACAGGTCTTCCTCCCGAGCGCGTCCCTGCCAGGCCGCACACACCTGGCCCAGCAAGCCTCCCCTGCAGACCCCGCAGAGGCCGCGGCTTCTCTGCCTCCAGGTCCGCCTCTTCGCACACCGCCCCGCCGGGTCGCTTTCAACACGAAGAAGGACTGAAGTCCGCCGCCGCGGGGCCCTTCGCGACCCTGCCCCGGCCAGGGGGTAGGGGCCGGGCGGCCGCCTCAGCGCGGGGCCGGCGCGGCAAACCCCGGCGGCGGCGATCCACCTTTCTGCGCGTTTTAAAGCCGCCGTTTCTCTTCTCCCGCTTTGCTTAACGCCGCCGCGGCCCCGGCGTCAGCTCGGCCCCCGGCCCTGCAACCCGCCGGCCGGGCCGCCGTCCCGCTTCCCCGGCCCCCCGCGCTGTCTCTTACCGGAGCGGCTCCGGCCGCGGCGGCGGTCCCGCTCTCTCACCTTGAGGGTCTCGTAGGCGGTGGCGATGAGGAGGAACTTCTCGTGTGCCGCCTGCGGGCCGCCGCCCGGCTCCCCGCGGTAACGGTCGGGGTGGTACTTGCGGGCCAGCTGCCGGTAGGCGCGGGCGATCTCCGCCTTGCTGGCCTGCCGGCTGACGCCCAGCACCTCGTAGCAGACCCGCCGCCCGCAGTACAGGCCCTCGGTCAGGCCCCGAGCCGCCCGCGGCAGCAGCAGCAGCGCCGCGCACAGCCACAGCAGCCGCCGCCACAGCCCTCCGCCGCCGCCCGCCGCCATTTCACCGCCGCCGCCGATCGCTCCGCGCGCAGGCGCCGGCGCGCGGCAGGGGGGGCGGGGCCGGCGGCTTGCCCTCGCCGTCCCCCCCGCCGTGAGGCGCGCCGGGTCGCGGCGGAGAGAGCGGGTTCTTTGCGTTGCGTGGGACTCGGCTTTGCCGGGGAGGGCCGGCTCTGGAACGCGATGGCGCGGCGCCAACGGCGCTCAAAGAAACGAGCAGCTAGTGCTCAATGCGGCACGCCGCCGGGCCGCGCCGAGGCCTGAACCGCGCTGCGCCAGGCTCCGGGCGGGGCTGTGCCAGGAGCTGGGCGGGGCCGCCGGGCCGCGGGCGGGTCCCGCCCCCCGCGGGCTGCCGCCGGCACCGTCCGCCGAGAGGGGGCGCAGCAGTGCCGCCGGCGGGTCCCCGGGCCGTCTGCCTGCGCCGCCCCCGCCAGCGCCCGGACCGTGCCGCGGCCGCCATGGAGGTCAGCGCGGACTCGGGTCAGTCTGCCGCCCTCCGCCGCCCCGCGCCGTCGGACCCGCGGGGAGCCGCGGGGCGGGCGGGGCCCGGTGCAGTGTGTGTGTGTGTCCGTGTCTGTGTCCCCCCACCCCGCCGGCTTGCGGCGGGGCGGGCGGCGGGCAGCGCGATGGCTGAGCTCTTTCTAAATATAAAGCGGCGGTGACGGGAGGGCGGGCGCCGCAGGGCTCCGCCGTCCCTCGCGGTGGCTTGCGTCGGGAAAAGCCGCAGAGAGGAGGAGGAGGAGGAGGAGGGAGGAGGCGGGAGCCGGCCCGGTGCCTGTGCCGGGCCGCCGGCGGAGGAGAGGGGCGGGAGGCGGGGAGCGGCCGGGGCCGGGCGGCTGAGGCGCGTCTCTCGCCGCCTCCCCTCCCTCACCAGCTGGCAACATGGCTGCGGCCGCCGCGGCTGCCCAGGACGAACTCAGTGAGTGGCGGCGGCGCCGGGGGCTGCCGATCGGGCGGGAGCGGGGCGACGGGGACGGGGACGGGGGGTCTTCTCCTCGGTTCGCTCCTCGCTGCGACGGGGCCCGGCTCCCGGTCCGGCTCGGCGGGCGGCGGCGGGGCCGGGCCCTGGGCGGCCATGTCGGGAAGCGGAAACTGCGGGCTGCGGCGGCGGGGGCGGCCTCCCTCAGCCCCGGCCCCTTCGCGGGCAGGGCGGGCTCGCCGCGGCCTGCCGGGGCCTGCGTGACCTTGCGGGGCCGCCCCGCCTGCCCGGTGCGGAGGAGGCAGCGGCGGCTCCCGGCCGGGAGGGAGCCCGCGGGGCCCAGGGCCGGCAGGACCCCCGCGGACCCGCTCGCCGGGGGCCGAGCAGCGGCTGGGTGCCTGCCCGCGCTGGCCCCGCTTTGCTCGTCACCCTCCTTCGGCCTCGGGTTGCGTCAGGGGAGACTCAGAGCAGATCTCAGGGAGAATTCCTTACTGAAAGAGCGGTCAGGCAGTGGAGCGGGCTGCCCAGGGAGGTGGTGGAGTCCCCATCCCCGGAGGCGTTCAGGAAACGTGTGGATGCGGCACTTCGGGACCTGGTTTAGCAGGCATGGCGGTCTTGGGTTGGCATCTGGGCTCGATGACCGTAGAGTTCTTTTCCAGCCTGAACGATTCTAAGTTTCTTTTAGCTACAGAGCCGCTGCGAAAGCAGGGTGAGCTGAGGCAGCGCCGGGCCGGCGCGGGGCTCTCGTGTCCCACGGTGGGTGCGCGAGCGCAGCCCCGGCCTCCGCAGCTCTCGGGGCCGTCGGCGGTGCGTGGCCCTGCCGCCGGGCGCGGGGAGGGGGAGGCCCAGCCCTGCGCTCTGGTGCGCCTCCAGATCCCTTTTGCGGTCTGGTGCGGTGAAGGGTCGGCTTCTCTGTGGAGAAGCCTAGGAAACTTGGGAGAACGGTTTTTCTTTCCCTGCTTTTCCTGTCTTGGAATAGAGCTAGTCCTTGGACAACCGCAGAGAGTTAATAGCGAGACAGTGTATGACTCAGCCGAGGGAGAAGGCCTTTGGTTGCCCTGAAATAGTACTTGGCAACCACCGGAGAGGAAGGGCAGAAGAAATGCGTTGAGCATATTTGTGCTGTTGGTTTTCGGTTCTAAGGCATTTCTGTGCCATGTGTCACTTGGGGTTTTTTTGGTTGTGTTTCGGCGTGCCGCTGTGTAGATGGCATCCTTGTTCTGCTCTTTGCGAGATGTTGCTGGAACTAGGCTGAGTGGAATAAGGCACACGATGATGATGGGGATGTCCTTTAAGTAGCCACAGAGCCAGGGTCTCACGGTGGAGTGAGAAAGATCTTTCAGTTACGCTGATCCTTGAGCCAGAGGACACAAATGCCAAGCTATTTATTCCGTTGACAATTGGGATAAATTGTAATCGTGACTGTGACAGACCTCACCGCTGCTGTCGTCCAAGAGATTTTATTGTTAGTTTTACAATGCTAGCTCAATTCTTCGTGGTGAAACCAGTCAGTGTAAGATCTCTTGCTTGTAACTCGTCGGCTTTCGTCTGTGTGTGATCTCGCTTCCCGGCCTCCAGATCTGATCCTGCAAAGAATTAGTGCTCAGCCATGTGCCGGCTGCAGCAAAGCCCTTTGTGTTAAGCTGCGCTGAAACGACACAAGTCCTTAGATCGAGATTCATGTTAATAATTAATTGTATGTTGTCATTCGGGTTATTTGACCACTGCATCCTTCAGAATTGAGGGATTTTTGTCGGTTTGGTTAGAAATCTTTGAGGGGGGGGAAGAGAGTGGATTTTTTTCCTTTGGTTTATTTTTTTCCCCAGTACCTCATCTGTCACTGAATAGAAAGTACTGTAGTCTCAAATTAAAATTAAAGCTGATGGAAAAAGAGTAATTTCATGTGGAGAAACAGAGGGAAACTGAACAGCCTCCATGTGGGCCTGCTGTCTTTTGATACATTAAAATAGTGAATTTTCAGCATATGTGGAAAGAAATCTGTTCCTTCTTAGGATGCTGCGTACTACCAGAATAACAAGAATAACTACTACTAGATTTAGGCTGGAAAACCAGTTTTCCTTGCTCTATATACACATGGCTATAGGAAGCTTTGATCTACAAGTCCATTCAAACGCAAACTCTTACTGTTTGCTTAAACTCTATGTAAAGGTACTTACCACTTTAGAGGTCAAATTGCTTGAAGGCAGCGTAAGAATGGAGATAGGGCAGTTGAAAAATTCATGCAGAATCAGTAAATTGGCCCTGAAGCCATAAGACTTCAGATGCAAGAGAAAGGAAAGTTAATCTCAAGAATAGTCAGCCACTTGAATGGAGAGCCTTAAGCCTGGCATACTGCACATACTTGGATTTCAGTATGCTGTTCAAGCTTCTATATAAGCTTTTCTATAAAATGGAAGAGTAGAATGAAAAAAGAGAATATCTCTCCCTTTCCCCAGACCTTCCCAGCCTTTTCCAGTCAGATCTTGTAAAATCACCTGGTGACTGGCCTACTTTTACAAATGCCCCCTTAAGTGATTTGGCTGTAGGCACACGATGGGTTACTGGTAGAGCCAGGAATAGCACCAGCAAATCCTGACTCACTGTTTGCTGCTGTAATCGTAGTAGGTATATTTTCTCCTAGAGTCGCTAACACCATTTGAACAAGAATTTGATTTCTACTTCAGTAGTGGCACGATAGATGAGAACTTTATTCTTTCTTCTGTGAGCAGAATAGTGCAGAAACAATGGCTTAGCTCCGGAGGGACTGAAGGGTGTGTCTGAACGTTTGCTTCAGTAGTGACCTGTCCCCAAAGCTGACCCTGCCATCCAAGCAGTGAAGTTAACATGCTCCTGTGTCCAGTATTCTTTATTTGGTACAGGGCCTGTTGGAGAAAATGTGAGGGGTGCTAGTGCAACGTCATGCTTCTACAGAGTTCAGCTGAGGGAGGAGGGGCTTCTTTTGTTTGATTTACTGGAACAGAGTTCTAAAAGTGCTTTAGTGTGACAGTCCCGCTAATCTGTCAAGCAGACACCTTTCAGAAAAGTAAAGATAAATTCTGCCTTTATACACAGAATTTTGCTGTTCTGCTCTGCTCTTCTGTGTTTTGCAGAGGACTCAGAGTCTCTTTTTGGTTCCTGGGATGCTTTTGTGCTGATCAGTTAAATTATGAAGTACAGTTAGCTTGACATGTCCTAGCCCCAGTAGTTTCTGGAGTCAGGTTTCATAAAGAGAAGGGTGTGTGTTTTACTTGATACTCAAGTACACAAATACACGCTGCTGAGGGATCTGTGCAGAATAGCTGACATGCTGTGCATAACAGCTATGAATGCCAGAGGGAGCTAATTCTTTATCCTGCATAAGGACAAGGAGGAGAATCTGGTCACGTGAAACGAAGCTACGCTTAGCTGAACTGAGAGGATATTTCTTTGATGAAAAGGTTGAACAGTGAACTAGCTATCTCAGTAAGGCAAGCATTCGAAGTGTTCGCTTCTGTAATTTCAATTTATTAAAAAAAAAAAAGGAAGGGAAAAGCCCTTGTTAACGGAAGGAAAACATTAAGCTGTGTATTTATTTACCAATATTAAAAAACATTACTTAAATTACAGCTTAAAAACATTAAGCTGTTTATTTATGTTATTATGTAACATATTATTATGTTATGGATTTGCATGGCAAGATTTTGGTATTGGGGGGGCTGTAGGGGTGGATTCTGTGAGAAGCTGCAAGAAGCTTCCCCCATGTCTGATAAAGTCAGTGCCAGCCGGCTCCAAGACGGACCTGCTGCTGGCCAAGGCCAAGCCAGTCAATGACGGTGGTAGCACCTCTGTGATAACAGATTTAAGAAGGGGAAGGAAAAACTCTGGGTGAGACAGCAGTTAGAGCAGTGAGACAATGTGAGAGAAACAGCTCTGCAGACACCAAGGTTGGTGAAGAAGGAGGGGGAGGAGGTTCCCGAAATGTCAGAGCAGAGAGCCTTCCCTTGCAGATTGTGATGAAGACCATGGTGGGGCAGGCCGTGCCCCTGCAGCCCATGGAGGTCCATGGTGGAGCAGATCTCCACCTGTAGCCCGTGGAAGGGACCCCACGCTGGAGCAGGTGGATGCCTGAAGGAGGCTATGACCCTGTGGGGAGCCCATGCTGGAGCAGGCTCCTGCCAGGACCTGTGGAGAGAGGAGCCCACGCTGGAGCAGGTTTGCTGGCAGGGCTTGTGACACCATGGGGAACCCATGCTGGAGCAACCTGTTCCTGAAGGACTGCACCCTGTGGGAAGGACCCACGCTGGGGCAGTTTGTGAAGAGCTGCAGCCCATGGGAAGCACTCACGCTGGAGAAGTTTGTGAAGAGCTGTCTCCCGTGAGAGGGACCTCACGCTGGAGCAGGGGCAGAGTGTGAGGAGTCCTCCTCCTGAGGAGGAAGGAGCGGCAGAGACACCGTGTGATGACCTGACCGTAACCCCCATTCCCCGTCCCCCTGCACCGCTCAGGGGGAGGAGGGTGAGAAAGAGGAGTGAAGCTGAGCCTGGGAAGAAGGGAGGGGTGGGGGAAAGGTGTTTTAAGATCTGGATTTGTCACTATCCTACTCTGATTTGATTGGTGATGAATTAAACTCCCTCTCTCCCCAAGTTCAATCTATGTTGTCCGTGACAGTCATTGGTGAGTGATCTCTCCCTGTCCTTGTCTCGACCCTCGAGCGTATTTCCTCTCTCCTGTCCAGCTGAGGAGGGGGAGCGATAGAGCGGTTTTGGTGGGCACCTGGCATTTATCCAGGCCACACCGAAACAACTTTACCATTTCTGTGTCTTTCAGTTGTTCCCTTTGGCAAGCTACCCTATGGCAGAGGGGAAAGTAGGGGCGTGTTGTTTCAGTGAACAGGCTGGGGTTTTGCTGTTGTTTTGTGAGACTGCACAGTCAGTTCTGAAGGAACAACAGTTAGAAATAGCTCTGACCCTTTTATGGCCAGTGTTGCAGGATTTGGAAATATATAAAGCACAAGTTAGAGCGGTGCTGTTAAAGTGACTTTGTTCTAAAATTTGTATACATTGTCTGTGTTTTGAAAACTGTTCCTTTCCTTTTTGCGTGAGGCATGGTTGTAAGTGCTGAAACCTGTATTCCTCCTTGTAGTCTTATATGGAGGCTGGAAGGAACCAGAAGTGAAACACGCGTTTTCTCACAGATAGGTAACTGCATTGCCATGGTAACTTGGGGATCTCATATTCCAAATACACCATGTCTGTTGACAAATTGGACACTGCTGCTAGAAACAGGGATATAAAGATACACCTTGTTTTCCTGCCGCTTTGGTTCTTTTACGTACAGTGAAAGGGAATGTCTTTTCATATGTAGTGCCCATTGTTAAATTCACCATATTTATGTTCATCCTCTTGTAAACACTTCCCCTCCCCAATAAAACACCACAAAAAATGAAATATTGTGTGAAAGTACTACACAGCAGCATGGAAAGTGGTTGTGATTGTGCCAAAATACATGAACATCTGTTATGAATTTTGCATGGACTTTATGCATTTGAAAAATAAAACTACTTGTTATTAATTTTTCTACTCGTGCAGTTCATTCTTGGTTGTGGTTTTTTTTTAATCTATAGTAAAATGTTGACTTTCATAACTGTGGGAGACATATGACGTTTGTAAGAGTACTTGTTAAACCAGACTTGATTTCTCAGGTGCTTTGTAGTGTAGTGAGCAAGTCTGACAGGGACTGTGGTTCGCACATAGCTCGTAAGCAGATTCTGGGTGCCGCAGCAATCGTATTTTTTTCAAGAAATTGCTTCTGGCTTTAATGTTTGTAAAGGGAAACTTGCGAGAGTATCCCAAAAACAATGAATTCAGTGATATGCTGAAGGGTAGTAGTGGTTTAACCTTATCTGGGCTATTCCTTCGAACAGTCACTGGCAGAGCAAGGGGCTCTCCACAGCGGAGTGAATGTAGAAGGCTCATCGTCATCTCAGTGCGCCCTGTGCTTCTCCATTGCTTCTGACATGCAAGTTTGTTCTTGGAGCAGTGTGTATGGTGTGCTGCAGGATTTGGCACAGCGTTTTCCAGTTGTTTCCAGTGAAGTCTCCTTCCTTTCCTCCGTTCTCTCTTTCACTTTGACTTTCTCACCAGTGTAAATAAAATAATGGCAATCTTTTGGTTGACTGTGGAAGTAATTTTGTAAGCATATATGATTAACTGATACAGAGGGTGCTATAGGTGGGGACCAATACCAAAGAAGTGTTACAGTCCTAAATTTGAGATGAGGTTTAATGTGAGATTGAGGAAGGAGAAGCCTTTGGAAAATAGCAGAGCTCTTAAGTGTTGGCCTTTTAGATGAGGGTATAGCTATACTTTACTAAATGTCATCCCTCCATTACTTCTTTCTTCCAGTGCTTCCAGAAATATTTTAAAATTGTCTTTTACTGTATTAGTCAACTTTCAAAAGAAAAATTATGAAGGCTGTGCTGCCATTCAGCGTGACCTGGACAGGCTGGAAAGTTGGGCAGAGAAGAACCTGATGAGGTTCAACAAAGGCAAGGGCAGGGTCCTGCACCTGGGGAGGAACAACCCCATGCACCAGTACAGGCTTGGGGCGGACCTGCTGGAGAGCAGCTCTGCGGAGAGGGACCTGGGTGTCCTGGTGGACAACAGGTTAACCATGAGCCAGCAGTGTGCCCTGGCTGCCAAGAAGGCCAATGGCATTCTGGGGTGCATTAGGAGGAGTGTGGCCAGCAGGTCGAGGGAGGTTCTCCTTCCCCTCTACACTGCCCTAGTGAGGCCCCATCTGGAGTACTGTGTCCAGTTCTGGGCTCCCCAGTTCAAGAAAGATGAAGAACTACTGGAGACAGTCCAGTGGAGGGCTACAAGGATGAGGAGGGGACTGGAGCATCTCCCCTACGAGGAGAGGCTGAGGGAACTGGGCTTGTTCAGCCTGAAGAAGAGAAGGCTGCGAGGGGACCTTATAAATGCTTATAAATATCTGAAGGGTGGGTGTCAGGAGGATGGGGCCAAGCTCTTTTCAGTGGTGCCCAGTGACAGGACAAGGGCCAACAGGCACAAACTGAAGCAGAGGAAGTTCCGTCTGAACATGAGGAAGAACTTCTTCCCTCTGAGGGTGACGGAGCACTGGAACAGGCTGCCCAGGGAGGTTGTGGAGTCTCCTTCTCTGGAGATATTCAAGACCCGCCTGGACGCAGTCCTATGCAACCTGCTGTAGGTGACCCTGCTTCAGCAGGAGGGTTGGACTAGATGACCCACAGAGGTCCCTTCCAACCCCTACCATTCTGTGATTCTGTGATTCTAGCAAGCATGTCATTGCATGGACTGCATTTTAAGTTCAATGTTTGCTAGCAAAGGTAAAGACTGAGATGCTTAAAGCTTTCTAATTAAAATTCAGTGCTCTTGCTGTCAAGTTGTGGTAAGATTGCTGTAGTAGTTAATTTCAGTTGCTGAGGCTTACTCAAAACGGTTTGTGTAACCTTTTTTTTTCTGTGGTATGTAGCAAAGCAAGTTAGACCTCTTGCTTTACTAATTTTTATCATAACACAGTGGTCCCCCCTGAAATTACAGCCATACAGTTTTACAGTCAGCAGTAGGGGCTGTAAAACCAGGGGGAGAAGGTTTTGGCTCCATTCTTAGAAACTTGTGAAGTGCACGATGTGGGAATATGAGATGGGCTGGGAGCAAACCCTTTTTCTTGTTTGACATCTGATGCACAGCGGTCGCTGGCTGGCGCGGGCTGGGCGGGCAGGCTGGGTGAAGGCTGTGAGGAGACGGAAGGCAGAAGGGGACAGGAGCTTTCTCTGTGCCAGCCCGCAGGTCTGCAGCACACATGGAGGTAGGACACAGTATCCGAGCCCCAGATATTGCGTCCCTGGCTCCTCTTCTGGACTGTTGTGTGTGGAGCTTTAAATCTCCAGGGTTTATGCTCTCCCATAACGAGCGCTGTCAGCTTGAGAGATGGTCTTAGTTGTTAGTAGAATAAAAACGGGAGAAAGTGGTTGATGTGCAATACTTGGGAGGGTTTATAGCTCTTTGTTTCCCTGTCCCACTGCTATGGATACAGCCTGCATCAGCAGCACAGGAGGGTGCTCTGACCAACTCCTGAGCAGTTTCTTAACTGCATCCAGGTGACTGGGCTCCTTGAGTTTACTGGAGTCCTGTTGTGCTAATCGTTGTGGGAAGGATACCTGATGGCAGTGTTAGGGCTTAACTGAGTAGGTAGCAGAGATAGGGGATAAGTAATAAACGTGTCTCACAGGCAGCGTAAGCAAGGGGGTAGCTTTTTTTTTTTTCTCCTGATGTCTATTACTATTATTATTATTACAATTCCGGTTGCTGCTTGTAACCACAGAATAAGGGAGGAAGCTGGGAATGGGGTAGGTGCTTGCAATTCAGTGCATTGCTGCGCTTCCTGTGGGCGTGTGCCAGAGTGGTTTCTATGCCTTTCTGAAAGTGTGTGTAGTCCAGTGGCTACAGCATATGGCTTTAGATATAGCTTCACTTGTGTTCGCTTACGCTGAAGTCTGATCTGTTGCCATGTGAAGGAACATGTTGTTGCAGAGGGTCCTCAGTCGGCTTGCTTGAGGATGGTGGGTCTGCAGTAATCTCTTTGAGTTCCAGGTCTGAGGGGGGAGATTTGATAATTTCATTCGTTATTTGAGTTATTTCAGCTGCTTGGCGTGGCCTAGTGCTGTTGGGGTTCTGAGACACCGTGGAGAACCTGGAGGGGGAGATCATTCAGGGCACGGGAATATAACACAAAAAGGAAGGTGAAGAATGAAAGAAATTGTAAGGATTTAAAAAAAGAGATGGAATGTGAGATAAATGTTGTTTGACTAGCTGACAGCCTGATTGTTTGATGAAGTCTGTCTGAAACAAGAGATTGACTCACAAGTCAGTTTGCATTGTAGGTGCTGCAGAGTTTCAGCTTGTAATTGCCCTGACAGTAAAATTTTATAATCCTCTCTTTTTTTTATGCTGAGCAAATATGACTGGTAGCTGAAATAAGGTTTTGGAAGTGGTATGTTTATGTTTCGTCTGCAGCTGGCAGAGGAGGGATGATACTGTGAGCACTCAGTGCAGGGATAGCACAGAGCTAAAAAAATAGGACAGTAAAGGCTTCTGCAGCTACGTCACGATAGGTTTGGCGTCTTGATCAGTATTTGCATTTGGACATCATTTTTGTTCACTGAAATTCCAGCCATATCCATTCACCTCAGTCTTTACCTCTGCCCTGCACCAGGGCTTTTTTCTGTTTTGTCTCTGTAGTCCTTTACAGCCAGCTCAGTGATCCTTCTCCGCTGGAGGAGGGTTCTCCTTGGTCTCCCTCTATTCTCAGGTTGCAGCAGGTCACTGTAGATTAGTCTTTGGGGGAATGGTTTCCTCCTTGTAGGATGCCTTAAGACCTTCAAAAGCCCTGCGTCTCCTTGCTGCCCATGGATCTGGCCTGCGGTGCTGCAGTGTGGAGAAGAGACGTTCCTCATCCTGTGCGCAAGGACTCTCTTTGGTCTGGCTGTAAGGAATGCTGCTGTGCCAGGGAGGTTTAGCTTTGCTTCTGGTTTAGCTGTTGGGACAGCTGCATGCTGGCGCTGAAAACAGGGGCTCTTCCATTCTGTGTATGAAGACAGATGGTTCACAGCCCTGTGCTTGAGCTACTGACAGAAGATTTTGGTCTCATCTGTTTCCTTGCAATGATCTTCTGCTAGCTCACTGAGAAAGCAGTTTACTGCTTCCCCCCCTTCTTCACACCACCACCCACCCTTGATCTTGTAGAAGTTGCAACTTCTACCTCTTTGCGGATCATAAAAATATCTTTTTTGTGTTCGTTGCTGGGTTTGGGGAGGTAACCTGCTGGCTAGAGGAAGGTGAATTTGTTATAACCCTCCAGCAGCTTTGTAGAGTGATAGTAGGAGCTTTGTGTTTTGGTTACAGCAGTATATCCTGAGTTTCACGCTTGTGATCTTATTCCTATTGACAATAATGCTGTCGGAAAAAAGACTAACAAATCAGTAACTGGTTCAGTCAACATTTATACAGCTTTGTAAAGGTTTTCTGGAAGACCCAAGCGGCTTAACAGAAAGTCGTGGGCAGAACAGGTTAGTCTGTGTAAAGATGTCCTATGAATTCTCCCTTGAGTATCAAATTTACACTGGAACAGTAGTCTCAAGCTTTCAGAGAACTTGTTTTTCACTTTGTAGCTTGTTTTCTGCACTTTCAGGTGTGCAGCCTATTTATTTGTACGCAACTGCCATGATGTGGCTTGCCCCAAGCTTATAACTTGTGCTTTGCCTAGACTATTTCCTTTCTGCAGTATTAACTGTAATTGATCTTGGGTTCAGTTGTACGTACTTGGTGTTTTTGTTCTGTTGACACAGTGTTTACAACAGTAGGGTTCCTGTGCATGACTGGAACCCTAGGTTTAACAAGAATAATAACAAGAATTGGCCAGGTTTTTTTGCTATCTAATTAACTAGTGGAGATACGGTACATGATGTTCTGAATGCAGATGACAGCAAGCATATTTTCAAAAGTTAGCAGTCCCACAGCTGTACACCTTTGCTGCCAAAGCAGAAAGGGCAGGGAACGATGTGGAGATCCTAACCTTCATTTCACCTTTGGAAATGTTCTAGCCTGTATTTGAAACACGGTGCGAAGCAAAGGAAATCTTAATTGCTTCTGTCTTTGGTAGGAGTGGTCTCCACGTAATTGTGGAGGCTAGCTCTGGAAGCTGTGAGGCTGGTTTGTGCCATCAGCAGTTCTCAGTGTTAAAAATAGAAGATGGGTTTGTGCTGAGTGCTGTTGAGATGGAAGTGCTTTAAGAATTGTGTGCAGCATTCCTTACAAGCCCATTAGGGGATGTTAAGGAAAAGTTGTTTTCTTGCTACAGCGATTTTGCGTTTCAACCAGTTTCTGTCTTTTCCTCTTTTTTTTTTTAAAAAAAAAAAACAAAACACCTGCAGATCAACTTGAACGTGTGTTCTTGCGTCTTGGCCATGCAGAAACAGATGAGCAGTTACAGAACATTATTTCCAAATTCCTACCCCCTGTTCTCCTCAAGCTGTCCAGCACACAGGAAGGAGTTCGTAAAAAGGTAAGGGTGCAATTTACCATAATGGAATGTTTTCAGGGAGAATGAAATGCCACTGATGTATCATGGTTTACTATGCTTGAATGTTCTCTGTGGAGAAATTTGCTCTTGAGGAAAAGTAGTCATGAGCCAGATAGAGAATGGGTTTATTAGAACTGTTAGGGCTTAAAGAAAACAGTCATTGTTTGTATCAACAAGGTCTTTTGCAGATACGTGGAGGCTGCAAGTGTTTCCTCTTGGGGCCGGCTAGCTATGAATTAGCTTGAGACCAAGACTTACTGCCAAAGAGAAAGTTCCCGTGGCTTCCAGGCTTCCATGTTAGGGTTGTTGTGCATCCACCTGACTTCTGGGATGTGTGGAGCAAGCTTGCTTCTGTGTGAAAAAGACCATGAAGACCTACTCATTGATGTCAGTCACTTGTCTGACAACAGGAATAGGAGCAAGGACTAAGCAATTTTGAAGATGGAGTTTGGTACCTACCTGAAGGAATTCAGTTCCCTGCTGCGGAATGCAGCTTTATCACAGAATTCCTTCAGGTAGATGTTAAATTTCACATCCAAAACTGTTTGGTCCTTGCTCCTATGCTGTAAACAAGCAAGGACCAAACAGTTTTGGAGGCAGAATTTAGTGTGTACCTGAGGAATTCAGTTAGTTTGTAGGATAAAAGCTCATCTGGACACACACAAAGGAGCACAGAGACACAGCAGCAAGTGCAGAAACCTTTATAACACCCAGCTACTCCCAGGAACATTGTAGGAGCCATCAGCTCATTAAAGGCCCATCTGCACAGGCCCAGGGGAACAGAGGGGCACCATGACAGGCAGGCAGTTAAGGCATCGCAGGAAGGGCCACCCTGCCCAGGTCTGTCCCAGGCCTGTCTGAGGAGAGCCTTAGCCCCACTGTCCAGGGGTGAAACCAATCAAAAGGAGTCAATGCCAGAACACCTTTTGGCCTGAGGGGGTGATACCTAGAGATAGTAGACACAGTGGGATGCAGGGGAAGAGCATTTTGGAGTGGCACAAGCCTTCAAATGAGATGTTTGGTGGAGGAGCAAAAGGCAGGGAAAGGGATGGACCTAGGTGGTTTGAGGAGGAGCAAGTGTGGGTCCCTAAGTGTGAAGCCCACTGGTGAATGCGTGCCTCTCCTGGTTGGACTTGGGGGCATGGAGCGGCGGCAGCCTCCCCTCTGCTAGGCTCCTAGGCCTGGGACTGATTCCCTGACACCATAAAATCATAGAATGGTAAGGGTTGGAAGGGACCTTAAAGATCATCTGGTTCCAACCCTCCTGCCACGGGCAGAGACATCTTCCACTACACCGGGTTGCTCAGAGCTCCATCCAACCTGGCCTTGAACACTGCCAGGGAGGGGGCAGCCACAGCTTCTCTGGGCAACCTTTGCTGGTGTTTCATCACCCTCATGGTGAAGAATTTCCTCCAAATCAGTGCTCTTTTAGTTTACAGCCATTCCCCCTTGTCCTATCACTAAACACCCTTGTGAAAAGCCCCTCTCCATCCTTCCTGTAGGCCCCTTCAGGTACTGGAAGGCTGCTCTAAGGTGACCCCAGAGCCTTCTCTTCTGCAGGCTGAACAGCCCCATCTCCCTCAGCCTGTCCTCATAGCAGAGGTGCTCCAGCCCTCTGATCATCTTGGTGGCCCTCCTCTGGACCAGCCCCAAAACATCCATGTCCTTCTTATGCTGGGGGCTCCAGGGCTGGATGCAGGACTCCAGGTGGGGTCTCACGAGAGCGGAGTATAGGGGCAGAATCACCTCCTTCGACCTGCTGGCCACACTTCTCTTGATGCAGTCCAGGATATTGTTGGCTTTCTGGGCTGCAAGTGCACATTGACGCGTCATGTTGAGCTTCTCATCCACCAGTAGCCCCGAGTCCTTCTCCTCAGGGCTGCTCTTGATCTACTCTCCGCCCAGCCTGTGCTTGTGTTTGGGATTGCCCCGACCCACTTGCAGGACCTTGCACTTGGCCTTGTTGAACTTCATGCAGGCCCACCTCTCCAGCCTGTCAGGGTCCCTCTGAATGGCATCCCTTCCCTCCAGCGTGTCAACCACACCACACAGCTTGGTGTTGTCGTCAAATTTGCTGAGGGTGTACTCAGTCCCACTATCCATGTTGCCGACAAAGACGTTAAACAGCACCGGCCCCAGTACCGACCCCTGAGGCACACCTCTTGTCACTGGTCTCCACCTGGACATCGAGCCATTGATTGCAACTCTTTGAGTGCAGTTTGAACTCTTTGAACTCTTGACCATGTACTGGTCATTCCCCATATTCCTGTCACCAGGCAAGGACCAAACGGTATTGACGGTGGAATTTAGTAGGAACGTGAAGGAATTCAGTGATGCAACTGCCTTCTGTAGCAGGGAGCTGAACTCAGTTTCCTGGCAGGTTTTTTTCACAGTTCTGTGTTCTTGCACAAGTCTTTTGTAACAGCAGTTGTGGGACTGCGTGAGGGGATCACTAAACCTAGTGTTAACAGCAGAAGAGTGCTGACCTGGTCTGGATTCAGGCAGAGGAACACCTGCTTTGTGTTTCCCGTTCTGCCAGGAGGAGATGACCAGAAGAGGTAGATGGGGCAGCAGCAGCTAAATGTAAGATCTGAGCAGCTGGATCAGAAGGCAAAGGATGAATTCTTGTCCCTGCAGCTGTTCATCAGGAGGAGCTGCCTGGTGGTAGAGGTGGACCAGAACCTTTCTGAGCAGAGTGCAGATGGACTGTTGGGGAGTGGTGGTGGAAGAGAAGCTTTCTATAATGCCCTCTTTTCTTTGTCTTGTAGAAATAGAGAAATGATCATGCTTTCCCTGGATCTATGAGCAGATTTCAGAACCTGCAAATAACTAGAACACAGATTTTTCTAAAAGTTCTGCACTAAACATGGTCCTGGCAGTGGTCACACAAAAGCGGATCCGTAGATGCGAAGCCATTCCACTGTGCTGAAGGGCAGATACTCCAGCTTGGAGGGTTCTGCTGAATACCTGTGTGCACTTGAAGCTGTGAAGAGAAGCGTCTAACTAGCTAGTGAGATTTCTTAGGGTAATTTGTATGATATTTTTTCCATAAACTGGAATTGTTGCCTATTTTTTTGGAGTATTGTGAGATTCAGGAAGAGGGGAGTACTGCTCCTTTGAAAATTGAATTTCAGGTGATCTCTAAAACTCCCACAGTATTCTTATGGTAAATTGTAGTTTTTGTGTTAGAAGGACTAATGAAATGTGTTTCATTTTCTTACTTCTATGTGTTTAAACTATAGATTTTTATCTATACCAGATGATGACAATATAAGCAATTACAGCAGTTCCCTGTACTTCTTGGTGTTTGCCAGATTCATTGCAGTCAAGGAAATTACCCTGGATTCTGCTCTTGCCATATCAGTGAAGGGGAGTTGACTCTCGTTATTTTGTTTTCACGATAAATTCAAAATGTAACTAGAAAGCTTGGTATGTGTTGATTTTTTTGTTTGGTATTTTTTTCATAGCAAAATAATTTATCAGTGAGAGAGCTGAGGGGAGGACTGTGTCCTGTGCCACTCGGTGGGTAAGGGGAGGCGAGCTTTTTCAGTTCTCTGCACTGTACTCGGGAGTCACGACAGTGACCTGAGGCTTGATGAAAAACAAAGCTTTACTTGGAATTCAGTGAGATTACGAAACATGGTAACTTTGTGACTTTGTAATGATGTTACTTTTAAGGCAGTGGGGTTAGAACAGGTATATAGCAGATTGACAGAACATTACCCTTATGTGCCTAGAAAGTAAGAGATAGAGAAAGAGGAAAACAAAAGGAAAAATACGAGAGAATAAATCGCCACCCTTGGATCCAGTGACAGTCTCTGCTGGTGATCGGGTTCCTTCTGTGGTGGGTGTACGCTAAGGAGCTTGCCCACTCTCCTATTCGTTTATTTCAGGGTTGCACAAGCCTGTGTGCTCGTTAGTTTCCCACAAATTAAACACACGTTGGCTAACCAGCGGTAAAACGTTTATACATTTCGAGCAACAGTCATCAGTACTTTCACAGTTACGCTTAATCACTCTTTCTCTCCATGTGTTCTTATATGTTTCGTCTCCATTTAAAGTCACAGCATCCTCCCTTTTTAGTGTGCATGTTCGGTGAGTAACGGTCTTTGCTTGGGCTGGGGTCTCCAGCTCAGTGGCTGTGATTTTTAGTATGATAATAGGGGTGGTTTGACGAAGGATGCACGAACTGTCAGTTCTGCTGCCAAGTTTGCAGCATACATAAAAAATTCTGATCAGCTGTCCTTCTCAAGGTCCAGTTGCTCCAGCATATTCTTGGTTAAAGATACCAAGTGTTTGTTCTTCTGACAGGGGGTGATTCAGTGTCCTCTGTAGCCATGGAGTTGTAGCCATGAGATGTTCCTTGTCTGGAACACTGGCTACTATTCAACAACACTTAATCAGCTAAGTTTTAGAGTTTGCTTAATTCGAGTTTCTCAAGACAGAGGTTTGAGACAGTTGTTCACTTTGATCTGAGGCCTTACAAACTGTCAGTTTTTTGTTCTAATGAACAATCACTGAACAATTACTGTGGAGTGTATAAACTGCAGGCAAATCTGCTCAACGTGCCCATTGCCTTTTTGTCTTGCTTACATCAGAACTCAGCTTTTCTGTCTTCTACTTGCTGTTGCTTTGCTGTTAATGTGATGGGAAGAGATCTTAAGAAATCTGATGCATTTTCAAACACTAATGACTAATTTTAAACAGAAACACCTGGCTTTCCAGTGCTAATTTTTCCTGGTGAACAATAAAAAATGTGCCTATTGTTCAACTCCAGCCTCAAAATCATGTTAAGGCAATGTAAGTAAAACAAAAGCATATATTTTTTTTACATAAGCATTCAGGTGATTTCAAAGCTGATCTAGTAAAGGCTAGTAAAGTAGATGAAATAGAATGGAAAGAGAAGGACAAAAGCTGTGTTTGCCCAGTGACTGACTATAGGCAGTGCCAAAACTCTGCCATCCCATGTCATGTCTCTTTTCTGCAGTTATTGTAGTAGTTAAAAAAACAAACAAACAAACAAAAAAAGTGTGCCAACATAGTTAACTGTGGTTTGAAAACTTACACTGTTTTAATTGAATTGACAGTGGAGCTTTTGATACTATAGGTATAAGAGCAAAAAAGAACATCTATGTGTTGCCAGTATTCTCCTGAAGTATAGATCAATACAGTTGTTCAGAGACCTCCTTTCACCCAACTTGAAAGGCACAGTGTAGTTTGTTCAATACATCAGATGGATTGACTACACTCTGATTTTACTCAGACTCCACAGACTGACGTTCTCCTCAAGCTTGTACTGCTAGAATGGAAAGGGGAAGTTAAAATTCCATTTTACTTCCTGCTGCCTTAACATACTGCTTTGCTGGTCTTATCCCTGCCCTTAATTTTGTGACTGTGGGGTCAATATTACCGCCTCATTCACACATTTTGAGATCTAGGATGTAGTCTAACTATGTGGATAAGGTTGCAATGCCTATACGTTCTTAATCCATTTGCTCTGAAAAGTTAATCCCTCTGCAGGCCACGGTTTGACAGATGAGTTAAATTAAACTCTAGGACATCTGCTATCAAATCAGTTACCCTAGCAGTGTCACACAAAGAACTAACCCAGGGCAAATTCCCTCTGCTGGTTCAGATGTGGTCGAAGAAGCATTGATGTGCTGGCAGCATTTGTGCCAGACTGGATACTGTGTCACTTTATGCAGTCCGTGTGAAGCCAGCAAAAACACAAGAAGCAGTCATACTTAGAAGTGCAGCCATTTGCCTGATTCAGGTCGGAAAAGTACTGCTGGATGAGATCCTTAGTGCACTGATTTGATACTAATGATTAGAGAAGCAGGACACTAGATAAACCCTCACACCTACCCAAGTCCAGCCATGTGTTTTTACAGCAGCCACCGTGGGTAATTTTAACAGGTTCCTCAAACTGTTGTAGTCAGGTGTATGTTTCACTTCTTTCAGAAAAAAGTACTCTCTAAAATACTAAGGATTTGATCGCTGCCAGCATTACTTGGTTTGTCAGCTCACCTCTGGTCTCAATCACACACTTATAGTCAGCTATGCAGTTTCTTGGGATTATATTCTGGATGTTATTTTGTTTGATACTAATACAAAGATTCGCACATACTACTCTTCAAAGTTGGAACCTCACCGTAAGAGGAAACGGAGTATTCGGAGAGTTCCTGAAATAAAACTCAGTAGCAACAGAGTTACTATTAAGCAGGCATCCTTTATTACAGTGCTGGGCAGGACTGGGGATTGTTCCACCATGAGTGCTCCAACGATTTGGCAGACTTTCAAAGATTATGCACTATGAAGTCATACATATTCACAGAATTTCCAAGAATTCATCTACATAAACATATGATTTCTTGAAACTCATAAACATGTGCAAATGTTCAATCCGCATGCGTAGTCGTCCTCCTTGGTGGTCTTTGGGGGTCCTCCGGTGATCTCCAATAGTCTTCCTCACTTGTCTGCTAGTTGAACTTCCGGCTTCCTTTGTCCAAATATAGTCATTGAATTAGCTCATCAGTCCTTTGGCCTCAGAATACTACAAGGGGTTGGTTTAAATGAGTTCCTTGAATGCTTATCTTGGCACAGGTGTCCTGAGTCTATGTTATCAATGACTTACACAGGAAGACTAAAGAGCTTGCTCAAGGTCTGTTTTAATCTTGCCAGGCAAGAAGTCAATTCTGCTCAGCAAATAGCTAAAACTACCCTTGCAGGGGAGGAAACAAAAAATGGCTGCCGGGGCTCTGCCTGCCCAGGGCAGGGCTGCACTGTGCTCCTGCCTGACATTCACAGGGCTCCTGCAGGCTGCTCCTCTTGCCTGAAGGATCTCAGTCCTGGCTTGTCCCACTCCAAACATAGCTTTCATATGCTTATTTGAGAACTTTGTTACGGGTAGTGTTTTTTTGTTGTTGTTTTTTTGTTCTATGTCATGGATTGGAGTTACTCTACTGCCACAAAATAGAGCAGCAATGCAGATATCCAAGACAGGCTCAGTTCTGAGGAATAGTAACCAACTGTGTAGAAAGAACAGGTCATCCTCAGTAATCCTTTCTTCCTGACATTTCTGTTGATGGAGCTTATCGGTTTTGGCATGGTTTGGGACTTTTTATGTCTTTGTCTTAGCAGTGGCTAGAGACATGTCGGAGTGGTTTCAAGATAATACAATAAATGATGGCTGCCATTTTCTTAGACTGTAAATAATCAGGACGCTCAGGCCTGATAGGTTTATAATAGGCCTGCCTAGTGGACTGAGAGTGATGTGTGGAGTCCAAAGTAGTAAAATTAATGGTGTTTCTTTCAAGATTTTTGTTTTCCTCCTGTCAGGTGATGGAGCTGCTGGTTCATCTGAATAAGCGCATCAAAAGTCGTCCAAAAATTCAGCTACCAGTAGAGACATTGCTAGTTCAATATCAGGATCCTTCTGCAGTTTCTTTTGTCACTGTAAGTGTCTCTGTTCTTCCAAGAATAGTTGCTGATCTACTTGTAACAAGCAGAATATTCTTTAAAGCTGCTGTGTTTAGGTCTGTCAGTTTTCCTGGAAAGTATGTTACTGTCAAGAGGTTGATGTTTTAAGAGATTTTTTTAAACTAAACTTTATACTCTGATGTGAAACTTGTTTCATAAAGCAGCTACACTACTGATTCTGTTCAAATTACTGATAATTACTGTTGACATTTCATGAACGCATCAATTGTCATTGCTTGTATTGTGGAGGGTCTGTTTGTTAGTAGAATCTCCATTTTCAAGCAGCTACCAATCATTGTCCTGATATGTGCAGGATCAGGGTCTTAAAATATCATGCAGGATCAGAGTCCTACTTAAAACATCTATATTTTTCTGAACACATAAGGACTTGTATTTTTATGTGTTTTTAGGATCAGGACCTTAGCTGAGAAAGACAATGAAAAAAAAAAACTTATAAATGGGGAAACTTTACTAGATGGTTTCATTCAATGTAATTTAAAAAGTGAAAATAGTTGTAAAATGTTTTTGTGAAACTATGAAGACAGTTTTCATTTCACCTGTGGTAGATCTATTGTGAATCACTTTCATGAAAAAAGTGATCAAATCAGAGGGAAACTTGCTGTCCTTCTCGTTTGACTATTCAGTCATATGTAACATAAATGGAAAACATAGCATCTTAGAAACTGGTGGGGAAATGTTTAGACTTTGAACAGCGGTAGCATAGAAGTCGTCTCAGATTGTCTTTGAGAAAGTGGGATTATCCAGAGTTCACTTTTTAGAAATGACTGAGGGCTTCTAGAGTGCGTGTGTTCCGTAGAGCAATAAAAGAACCATCTTGTTTGAAGACAAACTTGACATAAACTGTGCTTTTGGCTGGACATGTTGAAAATCTGTTTCCATTCACGTATCTGAGTGATGCATGTTGTTATGTGCCATGAGGCTTCATAAAATTTTAACAAGTGCCATCTACAAAGAAGTGTAGTGTTTCCCTCTTGAACATTTCTTTCAACCCAGTTGTTGAACACGTAAGTCTTACGTCTACAGTTCTTGTCTGGGTTTGGATCAATGTGATAGCAGTTAGATAGTCCGGTTCAGTATTGCTCTGCTGTGCTGTTGTGTCACTGGACTCTATTTGGATAGCATTTGCAGCTTTTAATAACGATGATTTAGAAACACATTTTCAAGAGAAAACTTGCCTATGCTGCTGACTTTGTATTTATTCAATATTGCTTTCTGGTTTATTTCAGAAATAGGTGAAAGAGAACATTACATTTGCTTTCCTTGAACCTGTTGCTCAGGTAAAGCTGCTTTTGGTGTAACTGGCAGCAAATAAGAGAAGCTAGAGAGGGTTTTTTGCATTGTTGTTTTCTTTCTTTTAAAGTGGAGGCTCAGCAAGGCCTGCTCAGAAAGGCCTTGCTGAGCCTCCCCTTTAATAGCTGTCAGTCCGATGAGCCTGAGAATTAAGAAATTGGTCTTGTTGTTTCCGACACACAATTACATAACACAGCATACAAGAAGAGTTTAAAGAACAGATATTTATTTTGTGCAGTTGCAATACTCTGTGCTTTCTCCTCCTGTAGAATTTTACCATAATTTATGTTAAGATGGGATACCCCCGTCTGCCTGTGGAAAAACAATGTGAATTGGCTCCAACTCTTCTCACTGCAATGGAAGGGAAACCTCAGCCACAGCAAGACAGGTATAGCTACTTATTCTTGGTATTCTGTTGGTATCATTTTAGTGAAATAATTTGTGTCAATTGGTAAAAGATTTTTTTTTTCCTTGGTGGTATCTTCATTGTTTAGGATGTTCTTGGATTGTATAATTTGGATCAACAATTCAGTAGTTTGAGTGGTACTAAGAATTTGTGTAGTGTAGTGTTGTAATAATATACAGGATCTGCAGCATCATACTCATCAGTATGATAAGAGGGCTGTGTTATGGTGGATATGCCTGTCCATTTCCCCCATGCATGTTAATTCTGGTTTCCAGCTTAAGGCCAGGCATTCAGTAAATGTCCTCTGTCCAGCAACAGAAGAGCAGTAAATGTCTCAGATCAGCCACTCTAAATTGTGAGATGAGCAAAATTCCTACTGACTTGAAACACTAAGTTATAGTAAATAAAAAAAGATTAAAGTTGGGAACTGCTGTGTGCTAAGAACTTCTAGAAGACTATTAATTATGGACCTGCTTCTTATTTATGTTGTGTGGATTTCCACCATGCTGGCACGGGAAAATGCCGTTGGTATCGTATCTTCATTCACTTTACATCACTGTGACAGTGTAGAGGTATTTTTAAAATGACCTTACTGAAAGGTCTTGCAGTAAAATCTTGCTTCCATTCATGAGATCAGTGTGGAAATACTTGATTTCATAATTCAAATACTTGAATACATGGTCTTCTCTGGGACCATGGTTTTCCTCTGTCTGAAAAGCAATTACATGAGTGAAGAGAGCTTTGTGAAACCTGGCTATGCTGGTATCTAATCAATGTGTTTGTCTGTGTGCACTCTTTGATGAAGCTGAACAGTGTTAATCAGCCTCTGCTCTAGGTAGACTCAGATTTAAAATTTTAATTTTCTTGTGGATGAGACAGTCTTAGACTGTATTTTGTGGCATAATTTTAAAACATTAAAAGTCTGGACAAAGGTGGTGACTTTGTTTCTCCAGATGTGTATGTGTGTGTGCACACAGACATGTGTGTTCTCTTTTAAGCATACATTCTAATTTATCTTCTGCCTTCTGTTTTTAAGTACATCAGGTGGCAAATGGAGGCCACTGGATTGTGAATCAGTTTAACTATTATTAAGATTCTTTTTGCTGTTAAAGACCGGGTTTGTTCTTAAAGGTTTCTCTCTTGAATGTTAAGAATAAGCAGGTGTGTTTTTTTTAAAATGGTTGCAGTAAATATAATTGTTTTTCAGCCTAATGCATCTTCTAATACCAACCCTTTTTCATATGAAATACCCTGCTGAACCGCTGAAAGCAGCACCTTCTCCATTTAATCTTGCTGAAAAACCAAAGACTGTACAGCTGCTTTTGGACTTTATGTTGGATGTTCTTCTTATGCCTTATGGGTAAGTAAGAGTTAATACTAGTCTTCTCTAGTATTGGTGTGTTCTTTATGTGTGAAACATTACAGTCTGCATCCTTGGAAATAAATTTAAAATATGCTGTTATTTCCTAGCTTGAATGAAGCCAGTTACATGTTTTAGTAAGATACAAAGCAGGGTCCTAATTTTAGGAACGGGATCACCATCTTCCTTATTTAACAAAACGTCTTTTTTCTGCTTAATTAGGTGTTATCCTGTTCTGTCCTTGACCTCTTTTGGGATCAAAGTGAAGCTATGAGACATGTGAGCTGTCTGTTAAATAACCAAACCTTTAAAATAGAAGCCAGATCAAAATGTGTGCTCATCTTCCTGCGGCTGAGTTTTAAGTCTTATTCCTCCAAGGTCATAAGCAAGCGTAATCTCTGAAAACTTCTGCTTTTCAGAATTGAAACTTTAATACAAGATTTGTCTTTCATCTGTCTTCTGATGAAAAATGTTTTCACTGTAGTGGTGTGTCTTGGTGTGAGCACTGTTTCTGAGAGCAAGAATGATTTACAGAGCAACTTGTATTTACTGATCACTGCTTGTTAGGAATCTTCTAGTTTTTAAAATCAATACTTTCTCAAGATTTATTTTCCACTGACTTTTGTAGTGTCTTTGTATTGCTAGAGGAGCTTTTGCTTTGAAAGAAAATAAAAAGAATTTTATCAGTAGAATACTTTTCTTTTTTCTGACAGTTCATTGATTCCTGCAGGATTTTTCTGAGCACCTAACTGTTGCTCACCCGAACGGATTAACCTAAAGGAATGACTTTTAAAATAGTGAGCATGTGATGTTTCTCCATGTAGCTTTGCTGGAGACCATGCTCCTACCATATGTTTCGGGGGCTGCTTCCTTACCATTTGAGCATCTAGAGTTTAAAAAGCCTAGCCTGCTTCTCTGTTCACAGCTCACACTCTTCAGTTTATGCTCTTAGCTTCACCCTCATGCTGCTGTGGCTGTAGCTTCAGCAGATGCAGTCCTTGGGCTTTGCAGTGAGGCTTCACTTCCTTCCGTGCTTTTGTACTCTGGCCAAGCATGACGATTTTTAAATACTCAGAGGGTCCAGGAGGGTAGGGGTGAAGGTTTCGTTTTGTTACAAGAAGGTGCTCAAAGAGTGTCTTCTGCTAGCTTATGGCTCTAGATGTCTGTCTCTTGAAGTCTTGCTCCCTGGGGTGAGACCGTTTGCAGCTGTTTACAGCTAATTTATGCCTAGTGGAACTTGCTCTGTCATTGCCCAGTTGTGAGGTAGCCCTGCCAGTCCGCGTGCAGTAAAACAACCAGAAAGCCTAACTGTAGGGCTTAAAGCTCATAATTAAGTTGAAGCGTTTAAAGTTTTAACTAATGAAACTTTGGATGGATATTTATCCTTATTGTTGAGACTCTTTACTTCCTTTTGGTTGCCTGTGTGCTGAGTGCAGAACAGATTGTGTCTGGAGCAAAATAATTCTTTTTATCTGCACAACAATTTTGATGTCTTCATGTGTGGACTATCTTCCAAGGATACAGGGAGAGGTGGAGGTGGCTTTTGTGAGAGTAGAGAGATGTGCATAGGGCAGCTAGACTAGCCAGTCTCCAAGAAGAATAAGATCTGTAAATTTAACCTTTATGGTTGTTGCTTTCCTTCCCTGCCCAGCACTAAAACTGCCATTTTCCAAGACATTATCATATTATTTATTTTTTGTATCAGGGGTTGTTTCCTGTCCCATCATTGTGTTGCATATGCTTCATTATTTCCCATGTTAGGTTTGCATTTTTCATGGAAATCATACAAAAGTCATTAAAGCTTTTAGCACAAGTTTCTTGCATGTAGTACTGTCTGAGTATTCACTTCTAATACAAAAGAGATCATTCTTTCTGGTTCGTAACCTGAGATAACTGTTTTCAGAAATACCAGTGGACTCTTCCCTTTCCTAAGTGAGGTTTGTTTTCAAACAGTTATAATGAGATTATTATGGCTCTCACAGCGTATACTGGGATAACTGGTAGCTGAGTCTCAACTGGGTAAAATTCTGTCTTACGTTGAAGTCATGGTATTAATGAAAGAATACGTGAAGTTGGACAGGTTATATTTATTCCTCCGTTCCAGCATCTAGTTCAGCTGACAATGTGGATTGGTAAAGCCACTAATGAAACTGCTTTCCCACCTGCTTAGGTTTGTGTTAAATGAATCTCAGAGTCGACAAAACATGCCGTCGGCCCAGGGCTCTTCATCAAGTAGTGTGGGAGGTACTGGAATCCCTCAGCCGCCTCCAGGAATGAGCTTTTATGCAGCCAAAAGAGTAATTGGAGATAGCCCGTGGACACCAGAGCTGCTAGAACAGGTACTTGCAGCTGCGGGACTGCTCCTCGGTGAACTGGGGATGGTAACAGGGATGGCTACAGAAAGAGGAATGGAAGGCCAGGGGGAAAATAAGCAACTAATTCTGACCAGGTTTTTAGTTGTCCTGAGGGAATTTATTGAGGTACTTTGCATGATGCTTTAAGGAGCAGATGAGATGGGATGGGTGGTGCCAGCAGTTCTCAGAGCTGGTTAGGAAGCAATCATGACTGCAGCCTCCTCTTGCATTTTCCTCCTAAAGATAGTAGCGTTGCAAAACTCTCTTAAGTTGACAAAGCATCCCTTTTTAGCAGAGAAGTAGCAGAGTGTCCTTAATTGTAATGCTGATACTTTGCCAAAAGAGACTGCATTGACAGGAGGCAAGAGGAGGGCACTGCTAAAGAGATGGAGAGCATGGGAACTCCTTAGCAAGCTGAAGCCATGTTTTCAGACAGCTGAACTGCTGTGGTTATTGTAGTGTATGCTTTCTTGTCAGTAACACTGCCTTTACTTTCCCCATTGTTGAACAGTGTAAGCTGGGGATAGTGAAGTTCATTGAAGCTGAGCAAGTGCCAGAACTTGAAGCTGTTATACACCTGGTTGTAGCCTCCAGTGATACAAGACACAGTGTTGCCACTGCAGCAGACCTTGAACTAAAGAGCAAACAAAGGTAAAAGTTCGGATGTTTGGAAAAAATGGTGCTAGTGTTCCTAACAAAGCTAGCTGCAATTTGTGTAGTGCTCCAGAGAGTACTCTGAAAGGAGGAAGGCTGCAGTCACCGGCGTACCTGCGAAGCTGCCATGTATTCACACAGGCCTGGAAGTGGTGTGGCTCACAATGGAGCTGACAGCTTGAGCTGTCTGTTTCCAGACTTCTTTGGTATTGTGGTATTCTTTTGAGCCATTTTCTTACTCCTTGGTTTCCAGATTGCCATCTGTGGATTGCTGATGGTCAGTAAGGCCTTAGTTAGTGGTTCGCCACTGGTCAGCTTATCTATGTTGTCTTTACGAGAAAAGTATACTTTCAGTTAATTTATTAAGGGAGTAAAGAGACTGTAATTGTGAAGCGGACCATAGCCTAGGAAGCTTGGCAGCCACTGCTTTCTGCATTATTAAAGCTTTTGATCGTCTACAGTCCACATTTCATCATCTGAAGACAATGTCTGTCTTTCACTGTCAAGAGGTCGGAGTAATTGCTCTTGGTACTATTTGCTGAGTTACTGATTGTACAAGGTTTGCTGGCTCATGTAGGAGATCTGGAGTGAGAGAAGCCTGCCTGTGAAATGTCTGGGTGGCTTCTGTATTACTAGAAGTATAGGACTGTTTAACTTGGAGTCAAATATGTAATGTGAAACCTTCTCCATTCGAATCCAATCACGTGCCTTGATCATGGCAGGGGAGATGATTCCAGTAAGTGACGACAGCCTGGTTAAGGAAGGCAGTCTCTCCTTTGCTGCTTGTCTCATCTTTCCCTTTGTGTTGGTATTTTTTGCTTGGAAAGCAAAATACATGTGTGGACAAAATGCATGTTAATATGCATGTTAAATGTCTTTTATGAGAAATGTATGGTACTTCACAGCTCACTTGCTTGGGAATCAGTAGCTTTACTGAAAGAAAGAGATGATTCTGTGTCCTCCACTTCTTTAAAGCAGGCATGCTTAGTTTTTTGTTTTCTGTGGCTTTTTTTGGGGTACGTGTGTATTCCAAACAGTCTCATCAACAGCTAGCATTAAATGGTTATCGTGGGCAGACAGGTTTGTCTGAGAGACCAAGACGAAATTGTCCTAGAATTAAAAATACCCTTTCCTCTATTAGAATGTCAGAGCACTGAGACTGAAGAATATGAAGAAATTTGTTAACAGCTGACTGTTCTGTATTTAGTCGGCAGACTGTCGTGGTTTGTATGTCTTGTTTCAGTGAGAGAGAAGGGAGCATGTAGGTTTATCACAAATTATTGAAATTATCTGGAATTATATTGTCAGAATTAGTCGTGATTATATCTTATGTGGATGTGGGTGGAGTGGTTAGATTTCAAACTAGACGTATTAAAACTCTGGGAAGATTATGAATATGATGCAAAATGCTGTAAAACGTGTTTTAAAAATAATCAGTGGTTGGAATCATAACATGTTGGTGTTTTTCTCTCTAGTTTAATTGACTGGAACAATCCTACTATCATCAACAAAATGTATAAAGTGTATCTTGGGGATATACCACTGAAAACCAAGGAGGTGAGATTTGCCTTCAAAGTTGCTTACCTGCTTAATTTCTGAAGCTGTTAGTTTAGTTGCCTTATTTGGAGAAGATATACGTATATTGCTTAAATCTATCATTTCCTTTGATCTCTGCTTTCACTGAACATTTTTGCTATTGCATAATTTTTTTTCTCTGTGCCAGTGTGTTCTGATTTGCAACAGAAGGCAATTTAGCTAACTTAGAAGTACTGCTGTCCAAAGATGCAAGATATTATTTCAACTGTGTTTCTGACAGGGATCTGTTCTGAAACCAGAAATGAAACGAGAATCAGTCAGCACCCGTGTTAAACTGAAGATAGTTCCTCATCTTCTGCGATCCAGGCAAGCTGCAGAAACGTTCCCAGCCAACATTCAGGTAATGCTTAATTAAGTTCCAAAGCTGCTTTTCCTAATGACCTAGATAATACAGTTCCTCCGGTACTTAGGGCAGGAAAGCACTGTTACTGATTCCAGTGCTTAAAGAAGTGGAATTAGTAAACCTTTGGAAGTGAAGCCAGACACTCTCTGATCTGCTCTTTATTCCTTTTGGCCAGGTGGTTTATGATGGACTCTTTGGTGCAAACACAAATGCAAAGCTGAGAAGTCTTTCCTTGCAGTTTGTGCATCATATTTGTATCATGTAAGTAATTCAGAGTGAGCACAGTGTTTTTCAGCCGTTTGCCTAGAAGCCACTCTGTTTACTAAATACATAACTGAACTAAGGGCAAGGAAAGAGTACTAAAACTCTGAAGTAGGTTTTTTCCCTTAATCCTGAAATCTGTGTGTGTGCTTGCATGCATTAAGGTGTAGTTTCTCAGCTTAACAAAGTTAAGAAAAAGTGATACTGAGAGAAGATACTTTTCAGGGATGCAAAAAATAATACTTTGTTTGTTGGTGTCTCTGATTTCAGTTGTCCAGAAAGTAAAATAAAGCCATTAGGCCCTATGCTCTTAAATGGACTTACAAAGCTGATCAATGAATACAAAGAGGTAAGCTGAAAGCTTCTTTACTGTAGACCTGTAATTCTTCGTACGAATACAAGCAAAAGACAAATACCTTTATGATGGAAACTGAGCAATCTCTTTTTGGTAGTTGCCTGAGATGGCTATCAAAGGATACTTTTTAAGAAATTTTGTTGGAAGAGAAGCAAATACTTTAAAAGGCTGTGTAGGAAAACTGTTTTATTTGTTAAACAGCTATGGATGGGTGCTTGGCACTATTTGCAATGTCTCAGGAAATAGAAGTGTTGGTAATCTAAAGACTGAGGCCAGAGTAGCATGTGGCTGCTGTTACTCATTACTCTGGAGCACACAGGGGCCTGAGCTCCAGGAGTATACCCCATTGCCATAAGGAGCTGTGTAGGCCTTCTGGTAATATCTTCCATCCCATCTGTCCTGGGATGGTATTGCTATGGGAAGGGTGTTACAAACAGAACTGCAAATGCCCATCTGGCCTGGAGAGGTCTTTGCAGTGCTGTTTCAAAAGTCAGTTTCCCCACGATGCTCCTGCATGTGTCTTTTGAAGGGCTGATGTTGCAGACCGCCTCTTGTGCAGCTTTGATCCTCTTGCTGGTTCATTTGAACTGTTGGATGTGACCTTCTGGCCTGAATTAGTGTTTGAACGCATGGGCCTGTGCTACCATTGGGAAAGGCATGAAAAACGAGTGTTCAGGAGGAAGTAAGCCCATCGATAAACGTGCTGCATTGGTCATCTGCAGGATTCATTGTGCAGACAGCTTCCTTTGTGTAAAGCTGCTGTTTAGGGCCAGTGGAAGGTTTATATCCCTTTGCTACTGTTTCATATACTTCCTGAATCTCCTTAACTGTCTCTCTCGAAATAAAATGCGATTAGCTGAGACCAGAAGGTGGATTTACATTTTGCCACCATTAGTATTTTTCTAGATCTTGTTGAAAAGCATCCTCCCTCTGTTCCTGTCTAATGTTTTTATTCTCGGATATGATTATTTGGATATGATTATGTTCCAGGATATTCCATGATTATTTTATGTTCCCGGATATGATTATTTTATGTTCCAGCATTCTTTGTTCATGAAAGCCTGTTTCAGCACTTTGGAGACAGGATTTGAAGTGAATGTTTAATTATAATTAAAGATACACCTTTATGTATTTCTGGGTTCGCTGAGTTTTATTTATTGTTTTATCATTCAAGGATTCAAAACTGCTGTCAATGGCATATTCAGCGGTTGGAAAGCTCTCCAGGTAACTGAAGCACCACTTAAGCAATGGGACTTTGAATAATTTTTACAGAGTAATCTGTTAATTTATCAGCAGCAAGCTTTATGCTTCCTGCCAATTTTGCAGTTGAGTGTACAGTGCAGAGAAAAGCATTCTTCTTGTGACATCTCCAGAGGTGTAGAAAGAAACATGTTTTTAGCTGATAGCTTCTGTAGCCGTGATTTAATGGCAGCTCATGAATTATGCACAGAATTTTAGAAATGGTTCCACTTTCTGGATTGCCAGAAACATAAATTTAAGGAATGTACAGCAAAGACCGGAGGGCGTGAAGCTAGACAAGTGGTATGTTCAGTGGTGTGCTGGTGAGCTAAGTGATTGTCCTTAGAATATTTTGCTTTCCAAACTGTGTTTGTGGGGTAGTGGGGTGCTGCTTCATGGTGGAAACGGATAAGATAGAGGAAACTTTCTGTGCTGCCTGTTTAGTGTGACAGTTCAAATGTGGGATGAGGGAAAGACGAATGAAATGCGAAGCATTTCAATTTAAAGAAACCAGAACTTCATGAATTAAAATATCTTGTTTCAGCCGAATGCCTCAGCTCTTTACCAAGGATATAGCACTGGTACAGCAGTTTTTTGAAGCTTTATGCAAGGTGGGTGCTGACGGGACTTTGGGAAATCGTTAATATTTTGTGCTGGTTTTGCTTAATTCTAGTCTGTGCGTGCTGTGAAGTGAAAACTCGTTTTTGTACTGCAGGAAGATGCTGATACTAGGCTTGCCATTCAGGAGGCCTTGTCTATGATGGTTGGAGCATACAGTAACTTGGAAGGAGCACAGCGTACCCTCATGGAAGCTCTCGTAGCTTCTTACTTGATAAAGGTATTTTCAGTGGAGTCATAATTAAGTACCTTAAAAAAAAAAAGAGCTAATCATTGTTTTCGCGTTTCCTAGCACTTCCGTTCGTATACTTTTGGAAGGGATCTCCCTTTTCTTACTGAACATATTGGCCTGTCCGGGAGAAGGGGGAATGTGTATGCTCAGATGAAATATTTGTAGTATGGTACAGTGGCTGTGCAAGAAGGGTGACAGTGCAGTTTTCTATTTGTGTTCTGTTTTGCAAAGAAACAAAGCTGTTGCAGTTGTGCTGTGTGTTTCTTGTAGTGTCCTCTTAAGAAAACGTTGAGAAGTAGATGCTTCAAGGAAGGTACCTTGTAAAATGCTTTGTGAAAGGGAGAGTTTGGTAGAAAGGATCGTTCACTGCTAAGTGGGGATTTCAGTGTGCTGTGTGATTTCTAACGTTAAAAGGCACCTGGGAACCTCCCCAGGAACTCAGCCTTGAGACATTAATCTGGAGGAAACCACACCTCACTGACTCTCTTACTATAGTGAGTATCATGTGTGTGTTCAGAATTCCCCAGAGGTCTGGGATTTCAGAAAGAGTGGTTTTTGTGTGCTCTGTGTTCGCATGGGTACTCGGGGTGACTGTGGAGGTGAATGTATTTCTCGTGGTTGCACTGGTAACTCTAAGAGACTATTTTCATGCTGGTGACTCTTTTGCCTGGGTGCTTCGAGCAATCTAGGTCTCCAGGCAATACCATTTTGAGACTGTCTGTCTGAACCCAGCAGAGAAGATGGTCACCCTAAGCTGATGTTTCTTTTCCACCTCTGGCTGTGCTGCTCATAGGCGCAGTTCTATTTCGTGTAGATAGAGGATATATGTTGTGCTTCATTTCAAAACTGCCTGGGTGGGGCAATTCAGATGTGTAAGAGTTAGCAATAGCCATACTTCATGATTTCCAAAAATGTGCATGTATTTAATTAATTTCCATCTCCACTTGTGTATATATGAGAAGCTAGCTTTTCCTTTCCCCTTCTCCTGCCATATGAAGAGTTAGCAAGAATGGTGTCTCAGAATGTCTGAACTCTTTAAGTCATGTTGGTACCAGAGCAGAAAACAGATGAGTGGTGGCTTACAAGTGGTGAGGGCAGGTCATTAGTGTGTTCATTTAAAACTGAACCATATGTTTGTGTCTCTTCTCTTTAAGCCTGAAGTTCAAGTACGTCAAGTGGCTGTGAAATTTGCTAGCACAGTATTCCCTCCAGATCATATCCCTTCCAGATACTTACTCCTGTTAGCTGCAGGAGACCCGTAAGTTGTTTTCCTTTTTCTAAGTTATTTTCATATACATAAACACATACATATATTTGCATCCAATATATATGTGTGTATGTATGTATGCACATAAAAACTCACTCACTGAAAATCAATTATAATTTGGAAATTAACCTTTACATAGAGGCATTCTTGACAGTTCTGTGGGGAACTGCTACTGTGCCCTGTGGTAGTCTTTGGCTTGGATTCTTTTTCTTGTTTCAGATGAACTGCTGTCACTAAAGCACTTCATATTATTGATCAGCTGCAATTGCTAAGTAAAAATGCATTAACTGAAATCACCTTTACAGTGGCTAGAAATTATTTTGTCTGGGCGAATTCCATCAATTTTAGCTTATTTTTGCAAAGAGTCAGGAGCATGCACTTGTGAGAGTTACCACTCTCTGCTGAGGAGTAGCTGACTCATTAAATTACAGTAATCCTTTAATTTGCAGTTTCTGTTACTGCGCTTTAAGTGGTGAGGTTTTTTCCAATTTACTTTAATTGCTCGATTTTTGATGCGACTAGCTTTTGTGTAACTAAGGAAAGCTAAACAGATCAATTGCAACAAACTGCTCTGTCATTGCAGTGTCAGCACTGTTGCAGGAGCTGATCTTCTGCTTGGGTAGATAGTGATAAACCTGGTAGCTGTCAGCTGAAGCTTGAATATAGGAAGTGATGGGGAGGAGGAGCAGACAGGAAGACAAGGATGTGGGAACCAGGAACTGGTGGTGAACACTAGCAGGATGCAAGAGGAGCAGAAGTGGGCTGATCCAGACTGTTTTGCAGAGGCCACTCATCACTGTGCTTTTTCTTCCCCTTCTCTAAAATAAACCGTTAGAAGTTCTAATGCAGGATTATTTTTGCCTTCCTTTCAAAACAACCACTTCTCATTTAAAAACTATTCTCTCTCCCCCAGCTTCCCAAGATATCTTACTGCTCATTAAAGACCATTTGTTCTGTGCAAATAAAATCTGTTTCTCATCTGTTCTTCTGAAAGGCGGGAGGAGGTACATGGAGAAGCCCAGCGGGTGCTGAGAACATTTCCTGGTAAAAATGAAAAGGAGAGTTCTGGGAAGCAGATGCCTTCCTTCCCTGAAATGGTGCATTACATTCAAGACAAGGTACAGTGCTTCTGACCCAGTAGATGACAAATATGTGCCTAATGCTCAGGCATGTAATAAGTGTGGTCTTCCCTTCCCTGTATCTGTCTCCCTCACCTCCCCCGAGGAATAAAGTTAGCAAAATCACAATGAAGACCACGCATAGTATTCCATTGCTGAGATCAGCACTCATCGTTACCTGCTGCTGGCAATAATTGCAAGTGTTAAGTTACAAGGAGGCAAATCCTTTAACAAAGGGATTATTTTGCATTGATGCTGTTTGTGCAGATGTGTGGAGTGAGGAATCCAGTGCTCAAGGGTGATAATACAGCATGTTTCACATGTTCACTCATACACAGTTCACTCACAAACACATTCTTGAAGGGCTGGGAAGGGTTAGGAAGATCACTGTCTGGTTGGGCTGGTGAGAAATAATATTGTGCATAAAACAGAAAAAAGATTCCAGGCTAGGAATGGAGATACTGGAATAAACGAAGAAGTCTGGTTTGTTGACTTAAAGGCTTAATTATTCATCTTCATTGCGATCTGTGGAAGTAATGGCCAAGTAAGTAACTTTCAGAAGTCTAGTGGAATGATACGTCAAAAATTGTACCACAGAGCTTACCCTGGCTGTTTGCACTGAGAAATCATCTGGAGGGGTGTTAAAATCTAGTCTGTGTTACACACTTCTGTGTATACTAGCTATACTAGGCTTATAAGCTATAAAGAAGATGTGGAGGGTCACTGACAATACTTTTTTTCCCTCTGGTAGTCTACTTTTTAAAAAAATGCCAGAAGTATATAATATTGGAGCACATCTGGTTTTGCAAGAGATCTGTGATGGTAGAACTCATACCTGAGAGATTTCTTGTGAAATGTCGTACACTCTGCTGGTGTTGCACTCTGCTTGTATACTCTGCCGGTGTATGAAGTATTTGAAGCTTTATGAAAAACCTGCTTTTGTCCAAAATACTGGTTATTCAAGTAGATATAAAAACTTAAGAAACTAAGATTGAGTTTTAGTTAACACTATTAAATGCCTGTCCCCTTGCAGTTTTTTTTTAAATTTTCTTTGACTTCTGTAATGTGACTAAATAACTGTGGATCAACCTAGTTTAATCACTACTGAGAAGAACAAGATTCCTTCGCTCTTGGATGAATTTAAAAAAAATTTTTCAGAGCACTTTTCAGATCTTCCTTACATGTCCTGAAAGCATATTAAAAAATCCTGGAGGTACATTTCTTTGGTTAGTTATCTCAAAGTGGGAGTTTTCACATTTCATGAATAATCTGCAAGTGATGGAGATGTTAGAGAGATTTGTATGCATTGCTTGGCACAGCAGGCCAAGATGCAAAATGGCTTTCATGTGTGAGTTAGCGTGATCCTTCTCTCCCTCTGCAAGAAAGCGTATGTGAAAGAGTAGGACCTGATCTGCTGGGTGTGGATGGGAACCCGTTCTTCAGGGGAGTCGTCTTCTGGTTCATTAACTCAGGTTTTCACTATTGGTTGCTGATGTCATTGAAGTTACAGTGCAGCAAAAGATCTGAGCGTGTTAAGAGATGTGAGGATCTGTTGACCTCTGTGCAGCTGCCCTGTGTCTTTATTCAGATGCAAGGCTGCGTTGCTGAATGCAGCCCTAGCCCTGATGTGCACATCACCTAGAGAATACAGATACGCTTTTCCACGACATTTGCAGTGGGTGTTACTGGAAACATTCTTTTCCGATGTTTTTCTGTGGAATATTGCTGCTTGTCAAAGCTCACATTTCCACGGAGAGGAGTTGCTTGCCTGCTGCAGCAGCCTTTTACCTAGCAGGTAGCAGAGTCTGAGAGACTCCCTGGGCTTGGCTGGCGCAGGACGGGGCACCCACCTCCTGGTGCTGGAGAAGGATGGCTGCTCTGCAGCCTCTCCAGGCAGAGCAGCCATCCCCAGGCTTCCAGGCTGCCTGCCAGCTGGTGCCTCGGAGTTTGGAAGTTTATGAGGTATTTTGTTTTTAAATTCTAGAGCACTACTTTTTTCATTAGAGGAAGAAAGAATGTTGTCCTCTTCCAGCCTCTCCTGCTGTTTCTTCTCTTGAATTCAGAGTTTAGGGACATAAAGTTGATGGACCTAAACTCTACTATTACCAAGTGCGCTGCGCCCTTCTTGTTATAGAACTGTTGTACCTTTTCAGTTGCTAAGTGTAGGATAAACATAGTTGCATCAGCAAAACTTTGTTGACCTTTCCAACATCTCTGCTCTTTATGGGTCCGAATGTTCCACTCTTAATATACTCTGTTGTTCAGGCCTTTCACCGAATGAAAACTCCAGCTAAATATATGACTGGAACTGCAGCACTGCCGTTCAATCCTGCCACATTTGGAGAGGTAATTGTCTTGATTTTACTTCCTTGTATGTTGTTTATTTAGAAGACAGTGTAAGAAGCGAACAGTTACCATAAGTCACCCTATATTCTAAAATTCCTCTTTTAAACAGATGTTAGGATTAACTCTCCATCCTTTATCTGCCTGTCCTTAAACAGCAGTCTGAACAGGATTTTCGGGGGGATGGACAGGAGGGATGTTCCTAAGAGGGCTGCCCCACTGCTTTCTGCAGCATACCTAATGTAATAGCTTGTCAGAGGGAGAAACAGTCAATCCTGTGCAAAAGGGCCATTATGTTCCTTGAGGCTGTTCTTCTCATAGCAGATTCCATGGCTTCGGTCATCTGTAGACACAAACTCAGAAGTGATGCAAGGTCTGTATTAGCAGTGCATTGGGTTGCATTTGTACGCCTGCCAAATTGGTATAGGGTACAGGCTGAACTGCCTTCAAGGAGGTTTCGTCAGCTAATGGTAAACCAAAGGTCTGTGTATGACTTAATCTTTCGAGAGTGATGCCGCCACTGTAGAGTTGTCTGCTTACACAGGCTTATTGCAGAAACTGATCCTAAGATTTGTTACACGTTATATTTGTTCCTGTCTCCATGCTGACTCTTCTGTCTAGATTTGATTGAAGAAGAAACTGTCTTGTTTTGGTTACATTACATACAGCATATTCCCTCTTCTTTTATTTTGCCTCTTCCATGGTTTTCCAAGTGCTCATGCACTCATTATCCTGTGTTTTTCTCTTCTCTACTTAGATAGTTCTGTATCTGCGGATGTGTCTTGCTCACAGTGCAGGTGTGGTGCCAAACTCACAGAGCTTGGCAGATATGCAAGATCATGCTCCAGCCATTGGACGTTATATAAGAAACCTCATGTCTGGCAACCACATATCTTTCTCTTCCTCTTCCTCATCAAAAAGTGCAGAAGCCAACCCTGTACATATATATATTGGCCTTCTTCAGCAGCTGCTAGCTGGCGTTGGAGGTAAGAAGCTGTGTGTGGCAGCATCTTGGAGTTAATAGAAAGGAGTTGCCAAGCCCAGCGCTTTGAACTTGGCTGCAGCAATCACAGAATTGCAATATGGACTATATACTCTTCAGTTTAAACTTGTTCTCTTCTATGCTACTGTGTCGGTAGGAGAAAGCAGTACAGTAAAATTGCAGCATCGGTTGACACAATAATTTAAAATTGTGAGGCCGTTGTCTATAACAGCTTCCTCACCAGTGAATGCTGTGTCTTCCTCACTCTGATAATAGCATATCTGTGACAAGTGTACTCTTAAAACACTTCAGTGCTTTTAGAACAAACTGCTACCAGAATGTTTGCTCCTATTAGTTTTCCTAGTATTTCTGAGCAGTACTGTACCCTATTATTCTGTATTGTTTGTTATCCCTACCTAGTTCGTTATGCTTTGAAATGCCTGATGCTTCTTCACCTCTTTTTGTCACTGATTGTTAGATTGTTGTAAATACTTCAATTGTTTAATAACCTGATTCTTTAATTACTGTTTAGGTTTGCCAGTCATGTATTGTCTTCTAGAGGTTGTTTCAGTGTATCCAGAAAAACTAGCCATCAGATTTGTAGACAAAATGGATTGGATAAAGGTAAGTTGAAAGCCCTTTTTTTGGTTTATTTGTTTGTTGGGGGCGGTTTGACATTAGCAAAATCTGACAGTTTCCCATGGTGGCATGGAGTGTTATTTCGAAGTATGCAAATAATTTGAAATCTAGTATTTCGACCTACAATCAACACCTCATAAGATGTTATATGTAGCAGGATTGATTTTTTGGTTCTTTGTTGTTACTGATTTTCTTCGATGATGTGCTGGGTAAGCTATGTCATTAACCCTGTTGGTATAGTAAGTCAGTTTTTCCACTTCATCAGAAGATCCATTAAACAGCAAAAGAAAATTCTGCAGATTTATGAAGGAATTGTGATATGACAATGGGAATGTTACAGTGGGAGGAAGTGAGTGGCTTCTCAGAAAATGAAATGAATTAGGTCCCTAATTGTTTTAGCCTTCTTGGGAATAAGCCAAGGAAAATTCTACTTTCCCTAGATTCCCTGCTCAGGCAACTTTCTGCTTTTTCATTACGTGCTTCAAGCATCCAGCATTTCCTAAGCTATTACAGGTTGCCTTTGGTTTCACTGGGGGAACAGGGCAGAAAAAAATACTTGGTCGAGTTAAAGAAAAACTAGAAAGTGTTCTAATAATTTCCCCTGATATCCGTGCTGCATTGCACTCTGTGCAATTTACCACAGCTTGTTTAAGTGCAGGTATGAACCTTGAAAGAGAAGACTTGAAAATATTCTCCTTTTCAGTATTGCTTGTTGTTTGCAGAAAAAACTTTTTCTTTGGCCTAGTGTCCATTTGCAAAACTAAGCTTCTAGGAGTGGTAACTGATACTACCTAGTTCCAGAAATACTGTTGTAAATCATCCTTTGTGTGATTTCGCTTTGCCAAGTGGAAGGAACAGGTCCAGGAGTTTGTTAGAAGTTAGCTACGTGACCTGATGCAAGTTTTGAGCTGAAGTTAGAATTATGTTTCATGAGCCTGACAGATCTCATTTCTTGTTTGTTTGCTTGGCTCAGTTTTGCCTTCTTTGTGGTGGCCTAAGCCATTCAAAGGTTTGGGTATGAATTTTTCGCATGAGTGTGTTGCATTATACATCAAATTGGTGGCAGAGGTAGGATTAACAAATGATCTGAGGCTTACCGAATTCACCTTTTTAGCAGTTTAGATATTACAAGTTCTGTAATACAAAGTGGATAAATTTGCATTGAGAGCGGTGATTTCCTGGACACTTGTTTTTGTGTGTGTCACCATTGGATTTAACTGGTTTAACCTCTTGAGTGTTTTGGGATTTTTTTTTCCATTTGGTTGGTACAAAGGAAATGGAAGCCTCCAATAGCTCAGGAAAACAGGGGTTTTTTATCTTGGTATGGATGCAAAATATGGACATCTTTTCTGAAGACAGAATTCAGCCAAGCATTCAGTCAGTTTGTTTAACGCAGAACTGGTGGGTAGCAGTAGCCCCCGTGTGGCTAGTGGTACTCTTCCTCCTAAATGCAGAGCGTGTAATGAATGCTTTGCTGAACTAGGTTCTTTGTTTCTTACTAAATGATAATGCTGTTGGTTTAAAGAGCAGTTTCTAAGTACTATTTATATATCTGTGTGACAGTTGTGCTTGCATAATGAAGCTGTGTGTGAGCAGACTATATAAGAAGCTGCTTCCATATTTTATGTTTCTTTTTAAAAACTCCTACAGAGCCTGATGAACACAAACAAAGAAGAAATGCGCGAGCTTGCAGCCCTGTTTTATTCTGTAGTGCTGTCTACCATGTCTGGAGATGAGCTTAGGGCCTCCTTGGAGCAGCTGATCAAGATGACAAAAGACAACCATGTAACTACCTTGCTTTGTCTGCTGCTTCTTGTTTTTTCTTGTGTCATGTAACTGATAGGAAATCTGAATCTCACAGTGTGTCCACGATGTGTTAGCCTTAATCTGGGTGTAAAATTATCTACCTGACTCCCAGTTGGATGGTGAGAAGCGATTTTTGTTGTGGGCGAGTGCAACATATCTTTAAATAAATGAATGCCCAAAGCTGCTGTTCAGGTCAGTAGGAGGGTTTCCTGGAAGCACTTCCCAAGCAAACCCAGTACTGTCTCATGTTTAACCAGTTTTAGCCACCTAAATATTCCTTGTCCCATAGACTGGCAATGGATCACACTGCCTACCTCAAACCGTTTACCAGTTCCTTATTTGTGAGCAACTACAGGTACCTGCGGAACTAAGAAAATGTTTGACTTTCCCTCCCCTCCTGAGCTGTAGCAGCCTCCTGGCTCCCCATCGCCTCAGGGTCTGGTCCTGCCAGCAGCCTTTGCAGGGTGAGGGCTGCATTCTTCCCTCCAACCAAGCACGGACTGCTCAACAGCCCCCAGCTGCTGTCTTGCTGCTCGGTGGGCTCTCCTGCCTTCCCTCCTCCTGCAGCTCCTTCCCCCTCCCTTATCCTCGTCTCCACGTTTTGCTGCTAGAGCATGGAGAAGCAGTCCTGAAAACAAATTGGGCAGGTTTCTGTGCTGGTATGTCTTGAATCCTGAAAGGGAGGGGAAGCAGTAGCATTTTTAGGTTATAGTTCCCCAAGACGTTTTTATATCAGTATCTCCGAAGGACTTAATGGACCACCATTTTACATTGCAGGTAACAGGCTCAAATGCTGACAAGAAGCGCTAATCTTTTTGTGCCATAATTAACAAACACAGTATATTTTGAATCAGTGAAAGCTGTGCCTGTGAACCAAAGCCATGTCATTGCTTCAGTTTTACGTAGGGCGCAGCTGCTGCAGCCACAAAGGCAGCACAGGCGGGTCATGGTCCCCCGCTGCTGCTTTCTGCCACAGTCCCCTGTGAAGCCAAGGCTGACTTTTTTCAGAACCTGGCTGAAAAAAAAAGAGAGAGAGATGTGAACTGTGAAACACAAAAAAGCAGGGTGTTCCCATGCATGTTTGAGTTTGAGTCAGTCAGAGCTCTGCTTTGCTGCGAATGTGCAAAAGCGGTTGAATCAGTACAGCTAGGGGTGGTGGTGATCTCTAGGGTCTCAGAAAGGGCTGCAGTGTAAATGGGTAGCTGGGGAGCGGAAAAGGACCCATCTTCAGCTTGCTTTGCTGCTCTGAGACCACAGCAAGGAGCAGTCCCTGGTGGCCAAGCTATCTTGAGGATCCTGTCCTAGCAGCACATTAGCACTGATGCAGCATTCTGCAGGGCTGTGATAAAAAACAAATATATGAACTAATCTGAGTTTAAGCCCCTGCCCTCTTTTTTTATTTTTTTATTTTTTTAATTAAGATACCATCTAAGCCTCACAGCCTTATTTCTGCACAAAATGTTTGTTTGAATTCACCTGTGGGAATGAGCACCATCATTAGATACTCTCAGCGCCAGTTCAGCCCTGGTCAAATTAATGTTCTTGACATTTAATTGTAACACGTAGTTTTCACAGTCTGTGGCCTGCAGAACTGTGTAGAGGCCTTGCCTTCGGTATTTGCAGGCCAAGTGTGTTCTTAGCAATGCAAATCTAGAGTAATTCCCCTAACTGCTTTTTGTTGAAGAGTACATTTTGTCCCCTTAATCTGAGTGTGCCCAGTTTTTAAGTAGAGGCAGTGTAATATTATCTTAGTTCACCTTCATAGGTCTGTACTTAAAAATCAAGTGAGGTGGATTTTTTAAATATTTTCTTTTGCCTAGCTACCAATGGGTAGACTTTGCGACTGTGAGTTCTAATTCTGTCCTCCTAAGTCTCTTCTAAGTTTTCTTAATTTATCTTAAAGGACTCCATCCATCAGAGAACACTAGCAATATCAAACTCTCTGTTGTTGCATTATGTGTTAGAACTCTGCATTCTTCAGGGTGCCTTCTCATCTGGTTTGTCCATATGTGTTTTTGAATAAGTGCTTTGCGAAAAGTGTTACATGCTTTGAAAATGAGATTTTCCGCACTGTTGGTGTTGTCTGTAGAGCCCGGAGGTCCAACATGGATCCTTGCTGGCTTTGGGATTTACGCTGGGAAGGTACTTGGCCAAAGGGAAGATCAGAACAATGGAGCTACATGACATTGAACAGCCCAACACTGCAGTCATGCCGGAACAAGAACAGCTCATAAAGTTGACGACAGAGACAATAGGTAATTTCCTGCCTAAGACTTTGCTGTATGCAGTAGTTCTTTTTTCAACCATGTCAGGCTGAGGACTTTTCTAAGATATTCAGCCCATAGACACTAATCTTGAGTTCACTTTCTATGATAGAATTTACAGCCTGTAAAAATGTCATCTGATTAGATACATGGGCGTAACCCTTTTCAACAAGAATTAGGTAGACTCTTCGCTTATAGACCAACATAGCACAATTAGGAGCAGTGCCACTGCCCAGAATCCTCTCAGTGTCTCTTTTCACTTTGATTTTGTTCTAGCATAATGCTTCCTTCCAGCTGTAGAGAAGGTAAACACTTTGCTCCTTGCATGGGTTAAATAGAGGTGCCTGCCTACCCACTGCTCAATAATAATACAGAATTCAAGTCATCCTGTTTTGTTTTTTCCTGTAGGTTCTTTTCTGGACAGCACCTCTCCCTTCCTTGTGGTGGCTGCTTGTACAGCTCTTGGGGAGATTGGCAGGAATGGCCCCTTGCCAATCCCCAGCGAAGGAACAGGATTTACAAAGCTGCAACTTGTTGAAAGCTTATTGGCCCGAATACCTTCCAGCAAGGAAACAAATAAGGCAAGATTTTGTAGTGTTGTTATGGTTCTTGTTCATTTCTGGAATGCTCCATCCCCAGGTTTATGTATTACCTGCCAAGCTCAGCCTTGGTTTTTAAAACAATTAGGCTTATCTTTGGCTTCAGTGAGTCAGAATTTGGCTAAGGGTTTTTCCAGTATTGTCTAGCAATTGATCGCTGTGCTTTCTGTAGTTATAGGTAGGAGCTTAAGGGATGAAAACTGTGAATGGTCATAATTTTAATGCAAGAAAAAAGAAAGTATCTTCTTTCACTTGGAAATAATCAGCAAATGTAACAGGACATTTGTTTTGATCTCTGTTTTGAGAGAGAGGTGCACTGATTAATCTAAGTCACTTGCATGTCAAACTTCTGGTAAATGAAGTGAAACTTAAGCAAGGGTGAGAAAGACTGGGTTTAAAGTGTATCTTGTGGATTTACAAGACGGGTACATGATGGTGTTTGTTTTTTGTTTGTATTTAAGATGAAGGAACGAGCAATACAAACATTGGGTTACTTCCCAGTGGGAGATGAAGATTTTCCCCACCAGAAGCTGCTGTTGCAGGGTTTAATGGATTCTGTGGAGGTGAGGCACTAGCAATGTGTTATTATTTATACTGCAGTGAGTATTTCTGTTGAATATTTTTTATATTTCTAGAGCCAAGTTTACAAGGGGAGCTGTTTTTTTGTAATAGTGCTTCTGTGTTTTTTAAAACTGCCTTGAAATAAACAGCAGAGGTAGGTTTGGGGCGTTTAAAATGTTCTGTACCACAGTTTAAAAACTTGCCAGTCGAGGTATCTGCCCCTCTGAGATGAGTATGTGTTCCCCTTCTGGAGGACTCTGTATGTGTAATATCTTAAGACCTTATAGTGATGAAGCCATAGGTCTGTATTTTGGCCTTCAAACATACCCTGAAAATAGATAATATAAATACAACATCTTTTTCATCTGAACTATGTCAGCTAATAAAACTCACTTCAATTAGAAGCTTTGTTTATAGAAATATATGTTGTCTGTTTTCAGTGTAAATGCATCAGTGTGATGCACTGCATTCTTTTGCCGTACTTCAGAGCTGCTGTACATATAGCAGTATGCTGGACAGTAAAATTAAATAGTCAAGGAGCTTTTTTAGTGTTCTTCATTTATAGCTTGTTTTTCCTTTCTTCCTTGTTCATACTGACATAGGATTCAGCATTGTAGAAGCACTATTGAGTATCAGACAGGCTGACTCTGCGGAGTCCTCCAGCCTGATATGATCAAACAAGCAAGAATAGTAGGAACATTGTGTACACAAACATAAAATGAGGTTTCTAAGTGCTGTCTTTATCTCCTATAACTGCTTAGGGTCATTACAGCTTCCTTTACAGAATGCGTACTTGAGAAAAGACAATTTATCTTAGATTGCAGGAAGCTAAGGGCTTAGTTCTCCAAATACCTGAGCATTTTTCGCTCCAGAGAGAAAGGAAAGCAATCTAGAAGGTACTCAGCAGGTATGGAAATCAGTTCTTACAACTCCAGATTCATCATAAATAATGACAAAAAGCAGCAGAGTTCTGCACATTCTGTTCCTGAGGGCTTAGAGAATAGTGGAAAGAGGGCAGAGAAGCAGAGCAAAGTATTGTCTGAATTGTTTTAATGTGAAAAACAAATTTGTGCATCTCTTAGAGATGATCAACTTCTGGATGGAATTACAGGAGAATCTTTTACTACTGCATACTATAACAAAGCCATAGTAATTTTAATTAATGATGGGCAGTCTTGTTCTTACCGTTTTGTTTTCATCCTGTCTCTCCAATTCTTTCTGTCCACGAAGTTGAACTTCTGCAGAGACTAGCAAATGCTCTGTAGGAAGCATACTTTAAAAATAAGTGTGGAAATTACAGCTCTTATCATTTGTTTTGGAGAGTTTGACATCGCCTCAGTTTCCATCAGTTTCAATGGGTCTGAGGTGCCACATAGTCTCAGAAGCTCACTGAAAGAGTGATCTTATTGCAGATCAATGCTGAGAGTTGGAGTTGGGAGAGACTCTGGTTTTGTGGAGTAAGCACCAGAAGTTTTGGTGTGTGTTTAATTAGTGCTGTCAGTGAGGTTCTGTTGTGTTTTTCAGGCCAAACAAATAGAACTGCAGTTCACAGTTGGTGAAGCTATTACCAGTGCTGCTGTAGGAACCAGCTCGGTGGCTGCACGTGATGCCTGGACAGTCACAGAGGAGGAATATATTCCTCCTTCAGGTAGGCCTTCCTAATACAGGGGCTGGGTTTAGGAACGTAGAATCTCCCAGTTCTGGACTAACACTGGGCTCCATAATTTTATTTCTGTGGTGTTTGGTTTACAGCAGTAGAAGTAAGAGATATTTTGGGTTTGTTAATGCACTGCTCAGTTTTCTGCGTTGTTGGATTGTATACAGGTCATTTCACCTCTTGAAGTCCATCTGCTCAGAGGGTACAAGACTTTATTTCGTGTGCTGTTTAAATAGCTTCTTGATGAAATCTGATTCATTGCCACTTGGCACTGCATTTGTTTTATTTTTTTCATTTTCATTTGCCATGTTGTGTTAGTTTCAGGTTTAACATAAACAAGCCTTTCAAAATAGCATTATGAAGCCTGCACTGGAAAATAGGGTTGGAAAATTAAATTGCAAGTCTTTTTCCAACAACTTGAATTGATATGATTAAGTGACACTTACATGCAGTAAATGCAGACATTTTATTTAAGAACTAAGATTCTGCACCCACTGAAATACAGGCATGACGAAATGCTAGCTTCGAAACAGGCAGCTATAAATATCAGATCTGCAAACAGGTGTTTTAATGTTGTGAGAGTGGTCTTAGATCTCAAGTGTACACAAAGCTGAGCATGTGCAGAATGGGGTAGAAAACAAACCCTGCCGTTGCTCCAGGAATTTTGAGTCCTAACAAAAAAAAAGGTAGTGCACTGAACAGTATGAGTTGTACCTCTTCCTGGCCACAGGGTCTGCAATAGTTTCATGTAGGGCTAGGAGGACTCTGTTCAGTGTTTCTGTTAGGAGAAATCCTTTCACAGTGACTCCAGTGGAGGCTTTTCCTGAGTAAGCAAAGGGAGATTAAGGTGTCACCTGAGTACTTGTGGGCTGTTTGGGTTTTTCATTGCCGCTGCATACTATACTGAAATTAAAAATGGTTGTGCCTGATTCTCAAACTTCCCTCCTTTCCTCCACCTTGCTGTCTTTCATATAGATTTGAAAGTGAATGACGTGGTTCCCTGGGTCCTAGACCTTATTTTGAACAAGCACATTATCAGCCCCAACCCACACGTTAGGCAGGCAGCTTGCATCTGGCTTCTATCAATGGTGAAGAAGCTGAGCACACACAAAGCAATTAAGGTAAGAAATATGCCCTTTCCTGACACTGGCTCCTTGTCCCTGTTTTTGCTTCTCATGTCCTGTCTGTCCCTTCCTTCCCATTTACTTCGTTTGCCTCTGTTCCCCCAGTGCTGTAGCAGTACTTACTAAGGACTTCTTGAGAAATGGCTTATCTTTAGTTGCTAGGGGAACATACTAACTGGCAGATGAGCAGGGCTGTTTGACACCTTTGTAAGCATCTGACTTACACTCAAGTCAGAGTGAGCTTAGTGTAAATAGCTGTTGTAAGATGAAGTAGCAGTACATCTTCCCTTGGAAAGAAGAAGTTGGTGTCTATATAGTTTTTAGGATTTAGTTTTGGAAAATATTAAAAGGAGGTCTAGGAAGGGAAGAAGGGGGAGAGTTAGATGGATTTCCTGGCCTCATTTGTTTCACAGAGTTTATCACAACTTTGGTACCTAGGAGCAGTTACAATGTGCTTAATGTATTGTGTATTTTTGGTGTGCTTTGATGAAAACCTTATATCTAGCGTGCTTGTCTATAATGAGAGAATGTGAAAGATCCTATACAACAATTTAATAAAGCATCCAACCGAAACGTCCTCTCTCTGCGTAGCAGTACTACAATCTGTGATGGGACCATGTAGCCATTTTGTGCTTTCCAGGTAATGATAAAGACCTTTGGGAAAATAGGTGCTTTGCAAATATAAGCTGTTACGTATAATACCTTCCTGCATATTAAACGCGTTTAAACATCCTTGGGGGAGGTGGCAAAATCCACGAGTTTGGGGATGAAGAAAAGATGTCCTTGCACAGAGGATAGCGCCATATGGCTGCAAGCCAGATTTATGACTTGATACTGCCGTATATTAGACAAGGAATATAAAATACATGGTTTACTAATGGCATGGTCACTGTAGAAAGGTGCTGGACAAACAACTGTGAATGTCAGTCAGGCTACTGCTTACGTGTCTGGAAAGGAGGGCAGTTCTTGTCATAGGTGTAGCTCAGATAGGCAGCTCCATTGATTACAGTAGTCTCTGTTTACCAGTTAGGAACTTGCCTTGAGACCAGACGGAAGATCCAACACCTGAAATAAAAATAATGTCCTTTTTTTCTCATCTTACAGTCTCATCTTAAGGATATTCAAAGTGCATTTGTTTCAATTCTGTCAGATAGTGATGGTAAGTACTATCAGATCTTATGAGTTCTGTCTTTTGGTGGGCTTTTAACGGAATGGAGGGAATCTTTGAGGTCGAAAGTCACCTACACCCTCTCTGTCAGTCAGCATTGAAAGGTGACTGTAGAAACATCCCATTTCTGACATAATGGGAGTGATTTCTTTTCTAAGTGTTACGTGTACAGATAAGAAGCACAGCTTGTTTCTGCGCTTTGCTAACCAAGCACAAATCTTTTTCTGTGTTTGCCCCTTCAGACTGTAGTTAACAGAAACTGTCCAGTGGTGCTACTTCTGCTCTGCTTGGGGCAGCAGGATGCGTATCACAGAGTTCTGCATGGACAGGAACTCTGAAGCCCTCTTTACGCTAGTAGGTTTTGGCTTATAGGTCTGCCCATGGCAGCAGCCTCTCCAAAGCTCACTGAAGTTGAAGAGGCTGTTACTGTTAACTTTGCTGGACTTCAGGGGCCAGCAGTGTGTCAGAATACTTACAGCTCTTGGAACTCTCTCTGCTATTTCAAAACCTGCCGTGACAAGATTGCCATGGAGATGTCACCTAATTTTATGGGAGGTATGCCTTCAGAATAGATTGCTGCTTCAGAACACGAGGCTTGTGTCTTGCCAGACTACATCTACTCTAAAATGGAAAGCTGTGAACTGAAGCACAGAGCTCTGTTTACTAGATAATGATTTTGGTTGAATCTTGGTTTTGAAATTTGCGTGTTACTTAATTACGTGCTTATCTTTAATTTCACTTTGTAAAATCTGTTGCAGAACTTAGTCAAGATGTTTCTTCAAAAGGTCTTGGGCTGATTTATGAACTAGGAAGTGAACAGGATCAGCAAGAGCTAGTCACCACACTTGTTGATACCCTTATGACTGGGAAAAGGTACAGTGAGTGCAGAACACAGTGGGAGAGTACTCTGAGCTATGTTTCTGGTGTGCGCCGCTTGTGTGTGGAAAGAGATGTTTTGTGGCCAAGGGCAAACCAATACCTGTATATTGCCATTGGGTCAAACTGGGACGTTTCTTAATTCGGCTTAGCGTTTGTTGTTCCGGTTTTGTTCCACTCAACAAAGCTTCAAAATAGTTATTCAGTCCTGATTCAAGCAGTTCAAATCATCTGGGATTTGGTTAGATTTCCTACTTGCTGCATTGTGTAACTGCAAAGGACAATGACCATCTTGCAGCAACTCTGTTGCAGAAATGGGGACTTGCTTGTGCCTGAGAAGTATGTTTTGCTGAGAAAGTGTTGTTAGTGGTTACTTGCCAGCTTTAGTGCGAAAAATCGTGGTCTTAGAGGACTCCTGGCTAATAATAGTATCAGTCAGTGCTGGACATGCTCTTTAACAGCCTACTCCTGTCTGATCTGATGCAGGTGTGGCTGCTGTGAATGACAAAAAAATAGGCTGGGAGTATGAGGATCCAGTGGTGGTGGTAAACAGGAAGAGATTAGATGAATGAAAATTGAATTTTTTCATTTTGAAGTAGAGACTTGCTGTCCATTATATAGATTGTGTCTGGGAAGAAATAAAAAGCCGTCATTCCGTGTTTTGACTTTTTATCTTCTGACTGCGCAGCAGAACCCTCACTTTCTGCAGCATCTCCTTAACATTACGCATCGTACAGTTAATGGGATTCCTTGCAGAGTGTGTTGCTTGGCACACCTGTGTGTTTTTTGTGGGACTGGAGCTGAAAGAATGGGAAGTTACTGAGTTAATAAAGCAAAACAGGTTTTCTTCTGTAGTGTGCAGTCCATTCAAGGATAGAGTTTGGTAAATCTAATACTGGACCTCTTTTCTACCAGGGCCAAACATGAGATGACTGGAGAAACTGTGGTGTTTCAGGGTGGCCTGAGCAAAACCCCAGATGGGTAAGTTTACTGACAATCTCAACGACAGACACACAGTCAGTGCTGAAACAGTATTGCCTTACTTACAAATCTGCTTCCTGAGCTTTTTGTTCCTGCTTGTTCTCGAAGTTACCGTAACTATTTCTCTTGTACTACAGATAGGGTATTCACTTCTCTCTGTCTGCATTAGGCTGTGATGTGACTATGGCTTCAGCTATTATAGCATTTCTGTAGCTGAAAATAGTGACACTGATTTCCTTTCTGCTTTCCAAAGTCAAGGTCTTTCCACTTACAAGGAGCTTTGTTCACTGGCTAGTGATCTTAATCAACCAGACCTGGTGTACAAATTTATGAATCTGGCCAACCATCACGCCATGTGGAATTCTCGGAAGGTAATTGGCTGCTTTCGTACCACTTTCATTCCCACTGTGAACTCTGGAAGCAATAACTGCGTTTCGCTAGCTCTGGTTATATAAACTATAGATAACTGCATGTGGAGGCCGTTTATTAATGCTTTGGTGTCAGGTCCAATGCAAATGGCCTGAGAAACAAATCTAGGATTACTTGAGATTCTTACAACAAAACATTGGTGTCACAAGGTTCATATCATTTTATATTGCTCTCTGAATCAGCCTGTCATCCTTTCCTTTTACTTTGGAGTGTGCTTAGAGGCCAAGTCTTGATGTGTTCAAACAGTGAGATAATATTTTCTAAACTGGTTGATTTTTAGATGCCAGGGAAAGTGACCTTTGTTGTGTAAAAAGGCAGACCAAAAAGTATTCGGCAACAAGTTACTATAAAGCCAGTTGGCAATACAGAAGTTTTATCACTGTTGTCAGAAGTATCCTTTTTTAACTCAAGTCTTGATATTTTAAAGCTACTGGAACCTTTAGCAATGCCAAAATACTATTGGATATGCTTTCTGGAAAAAAAAAGAGTAGCATCATGAATTTTAAGTATATTTTCAGAGCTTTGACTTAGGGGCTTTTTCACTGGCTTTACATAAGCGTGGAAGAACTTGTTTTGTCCCTGAGAGTGAGCAGAGCACCTTTCGTGTGCTTTCATGCAGAAGACCCAGGTTGCTGCATCTTCTGTATTGCACCTTTTGTGCTTTTTCATGCTTGCTACCTGAGATTTTGTGTCACTTGCAACACCACTTAGTGCAAAAAACAAGCCCCGGCATCAATTTTCATCCAGAGTTTGACAAGTCAGCATGTCTCTCGAGACTTCCCTGTCTTTGCACTGGGACTTCAGAAGCACAGAAGCATAGTTAGGTTCCTGACCCTTGTGGAATTTCAGCAGCCAGGATGAGTCAAAACAATCCAGTCAGCAACTGTAGGTTGAGTTTTGGTATTTGAGGAATTTGCAGAATTGTTTTAGGTTGAAGGGGGTATCTGGAAGTCTGTGCTCCAAACCTCTGCCCAAGAGCTAGGCAGAGCAGGCTGTTCAGGGCCTTGCAGATGACGCCTCCCTTTTTGTTATACTTTCTGCAGCCTCTTGGTCTTCATAGCAGTGGTCTTAACTGAGAGTTTCTCTTTATTACTCTTCCTTTTTTAGACTAATCCAGACGGCACATTCAGTTCTGTGAAATCCCTACCGTGGGGTTTTGAGTGGCAGCTTTTGGCACTGCAAGTCAGGAAGCATTAGGTCATCAGAGGCAGTCACTGCACTGCCTGTATTGGGCAATTTCTTTTTGGGCTCTCCTGCCAAATCCCATGGGACTTCATGGGCAAGCAGCAGTTCCACTGTGTTAGAATTGACAGCGTTGGAGAAAGAAAAGAGTATGGAAGAATACTTGAGTTTAAAGTAAACACTGACTTTCAGATGCAAAATGATAACCCCCAGAAATTTCAGGTTGTAGAGCTAAGGTAGAGTTGTTTTATTTTTAGTTTTTCAGTTCCTAAGTTATTCTAGAGCTGTAGGGAAGCAGTGGCCCACCCTCAACAGTTTTTCCAGGAAAGAATCTCTTTCAGAAGAACATGCTCAAATCTTTGTAGTTCTAGTTGTCCACCACCACTTTTGCAGATGAGGTCAATCAGTATCTTGAAATGAAGGTTGTGGAGAAGTCTTGAAGTAGTGTATTGTCTGCTGAGTGAGATTATATGCTTGAGATCGCTGCAGTTCTATAGCACTGATGACGGGCTGATTCTGGTACCGTTCTAGTCCTTTTGATTTGGTCTAAACCTGAGCTGTGTCAGTCAACTTTGCCACTGAGTGTGGCGTGCCCAAGACAATAACTGAACGAGTGAGCAGATGGTTTCAACATACAATCTTTTGTCGTCGTTTCAGGGAGCAGCTTTTGGTTTCAATGTGATAGCTGCCAAGGCTGGAGAGCAGCTGGCTCCATTTTTGCCCCAACTTCTTCCCCGGCTCTACCGTTACCAGTTTGACCCCAACCTGGGCATTCGACAGGCAATGACCAGCATTTGGAATGCCTTGGTCACCGACAAGTCAATGGTGAGTGAGCAGCAAAGTGCAGAGCAGTGAGTTTGCTGCTAGCCAGCAGCATCTCAGAGATCCTCACGGGACAGTTGCATCTTGTGAAAGGAGGGACTGTGCAAGAAGGGGTGAGGTATTGTCCTGCAGAGAAAGAGGTGCTTGAATCCATGGAAAAACTGGAGGATGCGCAGAGGTTTTGCCCTGCCTCTTACGTGTGACAGGACATCACGGACATTGTTTGTGTGGCCGGCGTTAAAGTCTATGATTTATTTGAAGTGGGGTCTTTCTATATTTCGGTATTGCTTTGATACTGCTTATGAGAAGCTCTTCAGGAATCCTAATGACCTAATATGCCCTTCCTAGAGCACGAGCATCTCAATAACGTTCCTCAGTTTTTAAGTCAGAAGGAACCCTATGGAAAGAGGCTGTTCCACCAGTTTGAGGATAACTCCTCCCAGACAAGTTTCAGGAATAAGTGATTTTCGTGAGATGCGCTTGCTCTGGCTCTGAAAGGACTGGAATTGGGTTTTCAAATCTTTTCTCCTAGCAAAGCTGATCTTAATGTGAAGTCAATTGCTCTGATCTCTCATCAAAGCGTGACTGCTTCTCCTGTAAATACGTTTGGTGCTACATTGAAACAGTTCAGTTGGTAAAGGACTGAGGCACTTTCTTCTTTTCTCGTTGTCTCTGTCACAGTGTTAAGCCCTGAAGCAGTGCAGAGAAAGGCATTTTTAAAGCAAAGTCAGAGTAAGTTTGTGCGGGGTCAGCTCTGGCAAGCATTAGTGGCTGAAAGTGGGTTGTATTCTCCAAGAGGACCTTTTTTTTTTTTCCCCCCAGAGTATAGGACGAGGATGCATGGTCCATGCTTGTTTCATGATTTTTCCTTTTTTTAATAACAGGTTGATAAGTACATGAAGGAAATTCTTGAGGATTTGATCAGTAACCTAACCAGCAGTCTATGGAGGATCAGGGAATCCAGGTATTGCTAGGAAAAGTAAAAAGATTTTTCTTTGAACTCTCTTCTCTTCTTCACCATAAACTTGTTAACTTGAAGAAGTTGAGGGGGGAAAAAGGACACGTCCTTTCATCAGGATAGAGCCCAGTCTTGTAGTCTGCACTTCAGGTGTGGTACAATCTTGAAGCTATTTGCTTCACTGAGCCTGAAATTTTTAATTGCGTGGAGCTTGAGCATGACACCAAACACAGTTCTCTGAAGAAGGAATTTTCTGGTCACAGAGTTCTTGCCTATCCTTGGACCTGAAATACTGCTTAATGTTAGAAAATCTTGGCAGTCTGGCTGTATACGTACTGTGTAGCAGGATGCCAGTTGATCTAGCATTCTTAATAAACTGCTTTTTGTTTATAATGGTTTGTAGTTATGCCGTGTTGCAAACTTCCATTTGCATTTCAGTTCCAGAGTTTAGACCATTTTGTTTTGTTCTTATCCTATACTTACAGAAAAGAAATCTGAAACAATTTTGTAACTGGAATGTTCGCAATAGCAATTTTCACCACAGCAGCCATTCTCACTTGCTGTCACCTGTTACAGATTTCACCTGCCTGCCTGAATGTTTTTCTTCTGCTAAAGGAGACATTCCTATGACCGAGTAGATTTGGGGTTTGGGGAAACAGTTCTCAGTTTCTCAGTTTTTTTTAACCATTTACTTACATTTATAAACTTATCTGTATATGCCCTATATCAAAGAGGTACAGCATGTGAAGGAAATAAAATCCTTTGTTTGCAGCTGTCTAGCACTGAATGACTTACTAAGAGGAAGACCTTTGGATGACATTATAGACAAGCTTCCAGACATCTGGGAAATCCTATTCAGAGTGCAAGATGACATTAAGGTAATGGAACTGATAATTGTACAGGAATCTTCAACAGCAAGCACAGTGATCAAGCTTTGAGATGTTTAAAGAGAGATTCTCTTGAGAAGTCATGCTGAACCAATGGGAGTTTTGTGTATTAAGCAGACTAGAAATTCAGGCCCCTTGCAGTTAAAATTTCCATACCATCTTGGAAATTCTTTGTGTATGTTTCTCGTGTTTTTAAGTGTTCGTTTTCATTCCTGCTGTGCTTATTCTTGGTGGTTCAGGATTTTTCCTGGATATAAAAGTTTTACTATGTATTTACTTATATCTGGAGTATGGAAACATTTATTTTGGGCTGCTTGTGTGCTTAAATGACTTACATATGTGAAGTCAGAGTCCTCAAGTCCTTCCATGTTTGAGCTGCATTCTCTCTGGATCCAGAGTTCTCTGCTCAAGCTTAAGCAAGGCTGAGCTGTTTTCCAAAGCCTGTGGTGTACCGGGAAGCTGCTTCCGTACTAGTAGATTAGTGTGTTCAGAAATGTTCCTGAGCACTGAAACCAACTGAGCAGTTTTGTCTCACTGCTAATGAGCTATATTAGCTTCCAAAATAGAGCAACTGCCTGCAAGGTGCCTTTTGGGAAGGATTTAATTCCTGAATTTTACCTGGCAGTGGTTTGGGAAGGTCTGCTTGTGGCAGGCCAGATTTTTTCGAAGACATTACCAGTCCAGGTGGTTGTGCTTCAGTACCCAGGAACATTATAGCAGCTAGATACTGCTTAATTCATCAATACAAGTAAAGAGTCTAGTTAGTGGTGCTGTCACATTCCACCAGAGCTGCACTAATTTGGCTGCTTGCTTTTAGTCCATCTTTCTCTAGTCCTAGATATTCAGTTGAGTAAAGGATCACTAAGCAACAGCTGTTAAACTGAGGAGGGGCTAAAGCATGCCCAAAGCAGTATATACATCTTTTTGCAGTAGGAGGTTCCGTTGGGTTTTCTGGGGTTTGAGTTTTATTGTTCGTTTGTCATTTTGTAGTTTTGTGGCAGTTTTTTGTTTTGAAAAGGACAACCAATAAAATAATATTACAGAGACAAATGTGAACAGAAGCACAGAGAACCTGGTGGTGTCAGGCAGGACTGGTAATGTATTTGTCATTGAGTAGACCAGATACGCAGCAGGACCCAAGCTAAAATTTCTTTGAAAGATGTTATACTAAGTATTAGCCATGAATATGGTCTTGTCAGTGCTAGTGTTATACTTACCAACTAGTATGAATTGTTCTATAGAAGATTTAAAAATAGTGACAATGCATTGTTGACTTCTTTTTCAGGAGACTGTGCGAAAGGCAGCAGAGCTAGCCCTAAAGACTTTAAGCAAGGTAAAACTCTAATTTCATGGTTTGCACATAGAGACATGTACGGTTTTGATGTCAGGTATCATTCACTATCGCACCTGCAGGAGTGACCTGTTTACCACAGACTGTTGTCTTGAAAAGGCCTCTAGTATGAGGTGCAATTGTGATAAACAGAACAGCCATCTAGGAAGCAATCATGAAAAAGCTTGACCACCTACCCTTCGGTTCTTTTGTTGATGCTGGTGAGGTTCTGCTGCTTGAGGATAATGTGATGTATAGAATGCCTTCTATACAACCGAAGGAGGGATATAGCGAACTGGTTTTTTTTGTCTGATGTCCATTTTTTTCCCACTTGGGGGTGGGATTTAAGGAAACTTCCTGTAACTCCAAGGGTTGACCAAGCCCAGCTGATGTGCTTGACCAAGCCCCGTGGAACCTCACAGGTGTGAAACAAAGTAATCCAGTCTGGACTTCACTCTGTGGTGCTGTTACTGAGACAAGATTTTTTGGGTGCAGTACATGTATCACTTGATATTTTGTTTGGTATTCCTCTAAAAAAGTCACATCAGTGGAAATGGATATTAAAGAGCTGTGTTTGAAATTACAACCTTCACAATGCGCACAACATGACATTTCAGTGGCACAAGTGGTGATTTGATTCCAAAATGTTGTTGCAGTTGCAGAATCTGTTCTCATCTGGGACTTGCTGCTCTGCAGCATGGTGGCTGAGATAGGCTGTCCCTCAGCTGAGAGGTTATTTGGTCCATCTCTTCATCCAGATGCAGATCAAGGCCTGCTGGGCTCTGAATTTGCCTCTTCTGGAAGCTGACCATAGCTGAAACTCCTTTTAGGGATGTGTCTTAGGACTTACGTACCTCCTGGAGAGGAGAATGACGGTGCAACAGAGCCTGAGTTTGGCTGAGCTATAGTTGCTGTTGGCTTCTTCTGCCTGACAAAGAAGGGACTTTAATGTAATCTGAGCAGAAGGTCTGTACACACTTGCAACACTGATTCTCACCTGTCCCCAGGTCTGTGTGAAAATGTGTGATCCCTCTAAAGGAGCAGCGGGTCAGAAGACGATAGCTGTATTGCTCCCTTGCCTCTTGGATAAAGGAATAATAAGCACAGTTGCTGAAGTCCGATCTCTCAGGTTAGTTTTGCATCATGTCAGTTCCCTGGGGGTCAGGTCATGATTTGTCCCAAAGAGACCCAGCTTATTCACTTGAGTTACAGGATGTTCTTTGTGTTTGGAGTGACAAGTTTCTCTCCAAAACAGCCTTGCTGCGGAGTCTCTCACAGAGTTCAAACAGCAGCCCCGGGAGCTCTGCCTGTCTATTGGGAGTACCTGGCCTCTGTGCAAATGCCCAGATTCGATTCCCGGCAGGAAGTTAGGAAGTTCTTTTCTCTGTGTACAACTGGTGAACTGATCTGAAAGCAGTTTGCTGCTCTTGAGACTGTCCTTCAGGACAAGCATATCTGTTCTGCTTGTAAGCAAAAAATCCCACGGTAGTTTTTGAAATAGCCAGGTCTTATTTTGTGACTGGTTGTGAGTAACAGCGGTTCACATCGCAGAGATGACTGCATTTGGTCATGCTGTTCAAATACATTTTACCTCACGTAATGGCTTGATGTTCCTTGATGTGTAGCGACTTCATATGCTTGTCACTTTGTAACCTTGTTTATTCCTTTGTTTGCTTGAAGGACAGAAAAGTTGGAAAATTGAGACCTGGATTGTAGCTGGTCTTTGCAAAAATAATTGTCTTTTATTGAACATGATTATCCAGGAAGGTTAGAAAGCTCCTAACAAATTATAGTGAATATTTCTTGATTTTTTTCATCCCTTTTGAATATACGAAAACCCTTTGTCAAAATGCAGCCTGAGAGGTGCGGTCACTCTGAAACTGACAAGTGGCATTTAAACAGATCATTTTCATTTTTTTTTTTCTTGGGCAGAGACAATGGATGTCTCTGGGATGACTTTGCCCAAAGGTTTTTTAAAACATGAAGATGTGTTATTTCTTCCTACATCTATCTGTAGTACTGACTCTTTGCCCATTCCCCTTGTGATACCCTGGCCAAAGTACTCCGTCTCTGTGCAAAGCATAGCATCAGCTGGAGGCTCAGGACTAGGGTGTGATTTTGCTTAAGCAGAACAATACACGGATTTTTGTTTGCAGGTAGATTTATATTGGTGTATCTGAGAATTGGATTGGCCTTTTTGTTGATACTGAATTAAAGTAGACCAGAGAGGTTTTTCAGGTAAGTATGTGTGTTTCTGTATTGACTTTCCCTTTGATCTTTTTCCAGCATTAACACTCTTGTGAAGATCAGTAAAAGTGCTGGGACTATGCTGAAACCTCATGCACCAAAACTTATCCCAGCCCTGCTGGAATCCTTGAGTGTGCTGGAGCCTCAAGTCCTCAATTATTTGAGTCTTTGTGCGACAGATCAGGAGAAAGTAAGTGCAATTATAATGGGAAAGTATCAGTAGAACAGAGATAACAAAGATTTAACTTCATTCAGTGAACAGAAAAGTAACAGATTTGTTTGAGAGGTGTTCAAATATGCAAAGAGAAATAGCACGTAAATTACTAATAAGTTTAGTCATTGAAATATGGCTGGACAAATGTGGGTTTTTTGAAGGTTGGGATTTTTTTTATTCACTAGACCACCACATATTTCAGAAAGTGAAAAATAATCTTAGTAAGAACTGTTGATAAATGTCACTTCAGCTCCATGTGCAACTGTGAAACAGGTGAAGAGAAAGTCTAAGAATTATCTGGAATGCATATGTACTGTCAAACTTTACTGCTGCTTTTTCCCAGGGGAGTAACTGCAGGACTTCTGATAGCATAAATTAGAAGGTCTGCCATAGCGCTGGTGGATGTTGTCAGCGCTGTGACCTTTAATCTCTCTCAGAGAACCGTATTAATTAGTAGCAGTCTTCTGGGAAAGTGACTGAACCCCGCTGTTCAGAAGCAAATTTAGCTAATTTCATTGTGAGGAGGGGAAGGGGTCAAGCTCTGCCCTTTGCAGAAGAAAAAGGTGTGAACAGTAGGTCAGAGTGGGATTTCCTCTCTGTTTGTTTGTTTGTTTGTTTGTTTCCGTGATGTCAGGAGTGCATGGTTTAGCTCCTGTACACCAGCTAGAACATCCATCTGCCTCTGAGAGACATTCATAGTCTGTAGATGGAGTTACTTTTTGTCTATATGTATCTGAAGTGGATTTTGGTTTGAGTTTGTGAGGTAGCCAAGTTATAGCTGATGTTGCCCTTTCCCCTGTTTTCATTTTGAGTTTACACATGGTTTTGTTGTTTGGTTTTTTTTCAGACTGCAATGGATAGTGCCAGACTTAGTGCTGTCAAGTCATCTCCCATGATGGAAACCATTAACATGGTAAGTACTTGAGAAAGGTTCCAGTGTAAGGCATGTTGTAGGAAAAGAGTAGGAATCAAAGTGGGAGCTTTACAGAACACCTGTTCAGGATTCATTTTGTTATCACATCTCCATGTGGATGTCTGTCCACCTTCTTTTTCATGTACTGACTGCTCTCATCCTGTCACCAGAGCTTACTCCTCAGATCAGTTGTGAATAGGCTTGGCTCCATTTGGAGTTGGACAGATTGTTTCTCCACCTGAAGATCTGCCTGCTTTGATGAAGAGGGCATCTTTCAAGTGCTTTTCTTTGGCTGGGGGCTGAGCTGGTTCTGGATTATGCTAGCTGCCATTTTTCTTTGTGTCTGGCCCACAGTTCCACAATCAAGTTCTCGTCTGGACCTCCAGATGATGATAGTCATTGTACTTAAGGCACAAACGCTGTCCAACCCTTGCCTGGTGGTACCTTAGATATTCTTACCTGGGCCTTGCCAGTGCTTTGATGGTGGAGATATTTAGACAAAACGGTGGTATCGCTGAAAGCACTGTCAGCAGCTGGTGTTTGGCACCGTAGTTTCTGCTTAGGCGCTGCACAGAGCCAGGGGCATGTGTGCAGGCAGGGCTGTCACCGCTGAGCAAGTTTTAGGAGAATTACAGCCACCAGAGCTATTCTTTGTTTCCTGCGCTTATGGAGGAAGAACAACAGCAAGCGCTCCTGTGTGTAACAGCACGTGGAGCTGCGTTTCGGTGTCAGGTGGAGTGCTGTCTATAAATAGTGTGTAAAGTGGCATGGGACTGAAGCCTGCATGTCGAAGTGTGCTCAGGCCACCCCACTGGTGGCAGCAGCTGCTGCTGTCCCTTCTTCAGGCTGTGCCTCTGCCCTGCCCGCCCGGGGGGACAGTTGGGCTGCCCTGGTCGATGCTTGGGATTTACTTGGGGAGGGGAGAGATCGTATGGCTTCCCCGGTGTAACTTGAAGATGTCCTGGCCTATGAGCAGCCTCTCTGTTCCTCTACATTCTGGGGCTGGCTAGGAGATTGTAGATTGGTAGAATGGATTGTTCTCTTCACCATACCAGTGCAGGAGTTGGAAATGACAGCAGATCTGACTTTTGAAGCTTAGAGAGAGTTACCTTCAGTTGGTAAGCGATCCTTGAATTTGCTGGAGGATGGATCTCCCCTCTGCAGGCTGTGTGCTACACAGCATTCTGGAAACATGAGGCTCTCTGTTTTGTCCAGTGGCATTTTAGGCATAGGAAATTACACATTATACCAATAAAATCCCTCCTGTACCTTTATGCCATTTATTATTACACTTGTTTGCCTTGACCTGTTCAAAAACTGTCTTGACTGGTTTCATTTCATCATCTAGTTTGGGTATGTTATTGCTTCAGGGTTTCAGACTGTGGGGGGAGCGGTTGAGTTTAGTCCTAAGATATACGCGCCTTTGCATCCCTTTTCCTTGCTAAAAGGAGCTCTTGCTAGTGTGTTACTTTCAGCTTTCTGAACAGCTGGAGTGCAGGAGTACATCACTTCCAGCAAATGATAATTTTAGCAGGGTCAGCTCAGGGTAGAAGTGGGACAAGAGAATCTGCATCTGGTGGAAGCCAGTTGGTGGTGCCTTTTTCCCCACCATGCAGCAAATTTTCACTATTCAGCTGAAGGCTAGCCTGCTAAACTGAGGCAGGCCTCGGCTGGAAGTAGACCAGTTCAAGTCTGCCACCATTACCTTTCTGTTTTTCTTCCCCCTCTCCCACCCTGCTCTGTCCCTTGCCTTTCTTTAGAGCTTGCAGTATTTGGATGTGTCCGTCCTGGGTGAGCTGATTCCTCGGCTGTGTGAACTGATCAAAAGTGGAGTAGGCCTTGGTACAAAGGTACGGCTGTGATTTTAATAGTTCATTTGGAAGTGGAGAAGGGAACACAGAGCAGTGTCAACGTAAATATGGTCCTTTTGGCTGACACTTTTAAAATGACAGCTTGGACTCGTTCTTACTGGAGTCATTCCACATCTGAGTCTCAGTCAACCTACATTACTCCTCATTTTCTGAATGTGTGCTGGCTTAACCTTCCCTGGGCTACATGGCTGTTGTGTTCTGCAACACCTGAGTGCAGAAGGTTGTCATTGATAGCTGTAAATCTTCCAGGACAATCTATCCTGAGTGTGGGTCCTGGTAACATTTTCACTTCCTAATTCAATTCTTGTAATTTGTTTGTTACAAACTGTTTTTCTGCTTCTACCCTTGGCTCCAGGCTTATCAGGGCAGAGGCTCAGTGGGCCTAGATCGTGTCATACAAGTATATACAGCACCGCAGCCAGCATTAACAGTAATAACCAGGGGCTAATATTGTTTTACCTTAGCTTTGTTTTCCCTTGCAATCTTCCAGGGAGGCTGTGCCAGTGTAATTGTGTCGCTAACCACACAGTGTCCTCAGGACTTAATACCGTATTCAGGTGAGGTTTGTTTCTAGTGTCAAGTTTTAAAGGTGCTTTTTGTTGCTGTTCTGTAGGTGGTGTTTCCTCCCTGTTGGCCCTTGATTTTATCAGAAGAATGATCTTTGTGTGTGTGTTTTCCTCAGAGAGCGGTTTGAAAGTGCCTTGTGCCTATGAGACTGGCGGGCTGGGGGTGGGTCCTGGGGATTTTAAATACCTCACCAGGGTGGAAGAGGCAGAGGAAGGAGCTGAGGGAATTGGCTAGCGCCCAGCAGGAACAGGCAGAAATGTCTCTAGACTTTCTTGGAGCAGACTGGCAATGCTTGTGTTAGTGCAGCGCTGTCAGTAGGCTCTTGTTCCTTCAACTTCAGCTGTGGGAGGACCATAAAATGGGGACTTTGCTTCCTTGAGTCTTAGACTTCTCTTTACAATTTATTTTGATTTGGTAGTAGAAAGGAGGTCACCTTTCTGTTCAAAAATAGAAATAAAGCTGAAAGCATGATGAGCTGGGGTGCTCACGTACACGAACATTAGCAGTCACGGTCTGCAGGCTGAGGCTGGCAAGACACTCGCTTCTCCTGAGCTGTGCTGTGTTACGCTGTGCACTTGTTTAAACGTGAGACCTATAGCCCCGCAAACCTGTGATGAGGAAAAATACTTAAATTCAGACAATCTAATGAAATGCAAGCTATTGTAATTCTTGCCACAGAAATAAAAACATGGTACTTTTGTTACAACGAGGTCTCTTCCAACAGGCAAACTTATGAGCGCTTTACTTAGTGGTCTGACAGATCGCAACAGTGTGGTGCAGAAGTCTTTTGCCTTGGCTATGGGGCATCTGGTCCGGGTGAGTATGGGTTTGAGGTGCTTTTAGGTTTTGTTTTGCTTTTTTGTGGTTGGTTTTTTCTTTTAAGTATTTGAGTGATTTGAGTTTCTTCCATGTTCCAGACTTCCCGAGACAGTAGCACTGAGAAGCTGCTGTACAAACTCAGCAGTTGGTACATGGAGAAGGAAGGTATGTGGCTTTTGGGGTGTTCAGTTACATAATATAGTGCAGAAAAAGTTGCTGCTGATAGCAAAAGCTGGTAAAGAAACATTTCTATTTTGTGATGCTTGGTTTCATTGGCATGATAATAATGGCATAATTCCCATGCATCATTGTACAATACTGTGCATTCCTCTGCTTCCCAAGAGGGAGACCAAACTGTTAAAGTAAAATCCTGCTTCCCAGTCATAACGTGATTGTTTCACTCCTTCAGAGCCAGTTTACAGAACAGGCTGTGCTTTAACTGTGCATGCTATGGGACGCTACAGTCCAGATGTAGTGAAGAACCATGCCAAACATGTGCTGCCGTTGGCTTTTCTTGGTATGCACGAGGTTCCCGATGAAGAGAAAGGAGAGAAAGAGAATTCTACTCTGTGGACTGAAGTTTGGCAGGAAAATGTACCTGGTAAGTTGCATTAAGAGTGGTAAAAGGTTTGTGGGAAGCATGGGGCAAGAAATGTCATGCTTTCTGGAAATCCATTTTGAAAATACAGCATATTCTCATGCTGGGAGATTTGGGAAGCTTGCTTTCGTTTCCTTCCTTGCTAAAGATGCCCTATAAGACTTCCAGCTTCTCTGTGGCTATTTATAAGAATTACAGAGGTGTTGATCACCGAGGACACACAGACACAGTCAGGAGAAGTGTTTTAAGATTGTGAGGCACTGAATGCCACTGTAATACGGCATGATTGTGGCACAGATAGCTGGACATCTTTAGAAATTTTGATGCCAGCATTTAAGGGCTAATGCACGCTCTGAAGTTACAGGGGACTTTGGCCTGTGTCTTGAGTTGGAGATCTCTCTGGCGATGCCTCTGGTTTTAACTTCAGTAAATAAATCTACACTATGGAAGGTCTATTTTGCCGTGCTTTCTGTCTGTAGAGGAAGATCTGGATGCGTTGTGAGATGGTTTTGCTGGCTCCTTCTGTGACCTGATTTTGCATCTGGTCCCTCAGTCACCAGGGTACTTTTCATGGGGTTTGTAAAAGGAGCTGCAAAAAGGTTTTCCAGTGACCTGTTCTTGCAAAAAAAAAAAAAAAAAAAAACTGTATTGCTTGGAAAGAGGCTAGCACAATGGCTAGTTTCTGCCATGTGGAAGGACTGAGATGAGCTCTTTGTCTAGATAGATACTAAAGGTTTTCTTTGGAAGGATCTAGAAAACAGAACCCATCTTCAGTCAGCCTGGGAGGAGTTCTTCACCCCTTTGTCTGAAGTAGGCCTTGCTGATATGTTTCATCGCCAGAAAAAAAAGATAAACAGATAAATCTGTAATGGCTTTTTTTATGTTTTTTTTTTTCTTTTTTTAAATAAGATCAGATTTTTGCTTGTTTCATGGCAAAATTACAGTTTTTATCTGTCTGATGTGCAGGTACTCAGGGTGGCATCAGGCTGTATATGCAGGAGTTGATAACCATCACCCAGAAGGCTCTGCAGTCCCAGTCCTGGAAGATGAAAGCCCAGGGAGCAGCGGCAATGGCATCAATTGCCAAACAGACAGGCTCCCTTGTACCACCGCATCTGGGAATCGTGCTGTCTGCACTGCTGCAAGGCCTGCCAGGGAGAACCTGGACTGGGAAGGTAAAAAAGGACCTGGCACCTCATGGATAGCTGTGGGTGCCAGCACGCAGCCCTCGAGCCCAGAAATACAATGTTCTGTGCTGCAGAGAAACCCATGTAGCAACATTCATGTAGGAACTCTGTCTTAGGGAATCTTCCTTTTGCCCTGCATTTAGCAGATACAGAAATGACAGGGAAGATAAGTAGGTGGAGTTAACACTGCTTTAGGAGTTGGGTTCCTGCTGAGACTACTTCCACTGCACCATACTCTACCCTTGAGGGGCACTAGCTTGTGCTCAGAGGTGCTGCTGCCAGGCCTCTTTCCAGTGCCAGTTCAGGGCAGACGGAAAGGCGAGTCCTCTGCAGCCTCTACAGCAGGAGTGGCGGGGGCCAGACGTTGCTTCTCTAGGCTGGTGTCATAGGCACATTTCCCCACTGTCTCTCGCAGTGGAGTACAAAGGTTTCCCGTGTGTGCCAGGACTGTGCCGTTTGGCTGTGTAGCATTTCTCAGTGGTATCCGTTTTACTCATTGCAGGAGGAGCTGTTAAAGGCCATTGCCAGTGTCGTCTCTGCATGCAAGTAAGTGTCTGGAAAGAGGTGGTAATCTCTAGATTTGGGATCTCAAAAAAGGAGGTTGCGGCACAGTGTTGTTGCCTGTCTGGTGCTAAGGAGACTCCAGACAGTTGTGGGCACCATCCTGATCTCCCGTCAGCATGTGAGGAGTCTCTCTTCACTCCACTTGTCAATGTGTGGGTCTCTGGTGAGAGCCAGGAGGGCGAAGTGATGCTTCAGAGGGACCTGCAGAGGTACATGGTTGATGTAGGGCGAGCAAGGGGGTGTTGAGAGGCCAGAATTTCTAAGAACAAAGAAGACACTAAGGGGAAGGATGGACATCTTAAAGGGGAAGAGAGAGGAAGAGGTAGAAGCGTGAGAGGGGAAAGTGCATTGGAAGCGTATAAGGAAAGACAGGAAATGAAAACAGGGAGAAGAGACACGGTAAGAGCGAAGAAGAGCACCAGAGTGTAACTTCAGTTACAACTGTTGGTAGGCAACTCTGTGCCTGGACACAGGCATTACTTCCTGTCTGTGGGAAAAGTGGTGTTTAGGAAGGGACTAGTGTGGGTCTGATAGTTTCTGCGTGCCTTGTGTTTCAGTGCAGAGTTGCAGAAATCGGTGCCAGGCCAGCCCGCCGTCAATGATGTTGTCCAGGCTGTCCTGAAAGAATGTCGGAAAGAGAACCTGAAGTATAAGATAGTGGCACTGCGCTGTGCGGCTGAGGTGCTGCAGGCAACAAGGGAAGACCGGTTCCAGGAGCTGGCAGATATCATCTTTCCCATGATAAAGAAGGTGACGGTTCAGCTTCTTGAGTTTTCCCTCTTTCAAAGCAAAGCACCCAAGCGGTGACAGCCCGGCTGATGCTGGACGCATGCCAGGCTTCTGCCCAGAAGCCGGTGTGAGGAATACCCCACACTCAGCCAGATCCTTGGGGGGATGAATACCAGACCGTTGGTGAGCCCTGGTGGGGTTATACATGTGCTGCCCAAATTCTGGATTAGCCCGACTGTTCTCTAGGCAGAGTCCTTCCTGTAGTGTCCAGCACTGCCCCCAAACAGCATTAAAGTTTAACTCCTGGCTGCTCTGCAGGCAGCAAGAGACGCCTAGGAGGCTGTGTAGAGCGCTTCTGTTCAGCATCTGCAGTGCTTCGCAGCTCTGCGAGTGGGACTCGTGTAGCACAGGCAGATGTTTGGATGCAAGGCCGTGGAGCCTGCTGTGCCCTGCTGCAGGCTGCAGGTGGTGCCAGAGCTGCTGGTGGCTGGGGGGGCCTGTGCTCCGTCTGTATGGAGGCACGGACGGGGTGCCAGGACTGGCGTGCACAGACTGCAAGGGAAGACTGAACTACACCAAGGTGTGTGGCCAGCCTGCCCTCATCCTTCTGTCGGTCATACCTTCCCCCAATGGCATCCGCAGAACTCTCTTGAGAGCGTGGGCGCGGGTTTACCAAAGCACGATGAAGACGACGAGGACACGAGGGAGAAAGAGGTGCAGATGGAGTCCCTGATCTGTGCCTTCGAGACCCTGGGCAAAGCCTGGCCAAGGAGCCCAGAGACACAGCGTAAGTCAGCTGAGGGTGTGCAGACTTTCTCGGCTCAAACTGTTTCCTCTTAAAATTAGAAGGGGGAGGAGGGAGGGACCTGGAGATTGTGTGGGGAGTGGGGAGGCCTTTGAGGAGGTGCAGGATCTTGCTGCCTGCAGGTTTCACCATCTTCGGTGACAAAGCTGCCCCAACAGCTTTCCCACAGTGTAGCCCATCCTTGGGGAAGTTCCCTTACCGTTGTCTTAAACTCGCTTCACCGTACTGTTCTGCGTTTGCAGACACATGCAGAATGCCTGAGGTGGCTTGCCTAATCAAACGCAGCCTGGTTCTGCTGCTCACATTTATGTTTCTGTCAAAGCTGGTATAGGGCGGAGGAATTGGGTATATATGAAAAAAAAAAAAAGGTTGCTTTTATTAGCATGCCTGAATGTGTAGTGCAGCTGCTTGTCTTCCAGTGTTTGTTAATGAGAGTGTTGATGTGGTGAAGATTTTCAGGGTCACTTGTTACAGGATGTTGGCTTGGCCGTGTGCAGTGTCTGGCTTGTTGTTGCTTGGGTGGGAGCCCGAGGAACACCTGGGAGACAGAGCGGGAAGTGTTTTCCTGCTGCCTTTCCCTGTGGTAACACCATGACATCCTTACTTTTCTGTAGGTTGCTATCGCCAAGAGTTTTGCAAGTTAATGTGTGACCGTCTGAAACTCAGCACGTGGAAAGTGCAGCTTGGAGTGCTACAAGCCATGAATGCCTACTTCCAAGGGTAATTCTCCTTTCTGCAGCCCACTTCAGTGATGTTTCTTTTCTTTGTTGCTTCAAACTGTTTAATGAAATTGAGGATGGCACTGGGTTCTCGAAGGAAGCTGAGTAGGCTTCTGTCCCAGTGGTGCAGGGTGTCTGACGGTGTTTTTGCTTTTGACAGGCTAATGCTGTTTGATGAGGAGCACTCAGACCCTGTGGCTTTGACAGAAATACTGTTGGAAACCTGTTCATCTATCACCCATTCTTTAGGTAAATGGACTTCTCCTGGTTTGTGTCTGGTGATGAATTGCTTGTTAACGCATTCCTACTCTGGGGCTTGGCTGGTGGAGGAGGTGCAGAGTAAGCATAAGCTGTCAGAGATAACATTTTGTCCTTCTGTGCGCTGCGCTGTGATAATTCTGATTTTGAGTAGCTGTTGAAGATGGTACTACGCAGCTGCTGAACACAGAGAAGTAGATTCCTCTGATGCAAGAGAACTTTGAGGGGGGAGGGAACAGCAGGCAGCAGACTCCTGTGCAACCTCTCAGGAGTGCAAATCAGAAAGGTAGTCGTTTTCTCCATGCAGAAGATGGACCCCACCTAATCAAGCTATTACTGATTTAATGAAACCCAAGTTTTTCTCCTCCACGGTTCATACTTCTTGGATACATATGCATTGGAGAGGCCCAAAGTTTTCTCATCGTTCCAGTGCATGAAGCTCTGAGGCAGTTGTGCTCTCCCTGAGCAGAGTGCCCGTGGGGACATAGGTGCTGGCTGTGTAATGCTGACAGTCGTGGGGCTGTTTATTACTTTGGTAATGTTCCCACTTGTCCTGTGGCTGTCTCAATGTCCTAAGTCTGCTCGTACCTACGTGTGGCTCTTATTTCTGGTATGCCTAAAGGCAGCAACTACTTCACAGCTAGCTACCAATCCAGAGACCCCTTTGGGGAGAGCTGCTTTTAACTACCGATCCTGGAATGAGACTGCAATGAGACTTAAGCTCAGGAGACCAAATAACTTTTTGTGACAGGCTTGTGCTTGATGGCATAGAGTTTATGTACCCTCGCGTATTGCTACTTGTTAAAATTTGGATGATTTATAGCCATTGCAACTCACCAACAGAACAGCCTGTTAGGCACAGAAGTTGTCTGCAATTGCACAGCAGCTCTGCCAGCGTTGTTCGCTGTCAAGACATGCAAGGAACAGTAGCGCTGTGGTGACAGCAGAGGCGATGCCCAAGGCTCAGTCGACTCACCAGCCTCTTGCTGGTCGCTTTCTGCCATTCAGATGTGTCTAACTGTGGGGAGCGCTGCAGGCTGCCAGCACAAATAAGCCCAGCGAGTCTGGAGACCGCGGTGGTGGCTGCTCTTTGTACAGCCAGTGTGCCTTTGGTTCTCACTGTGGTTGTCGGGTTTTTTTGTTTGTTTTTTAAATCCCTTAGAAAACAAAAGCTACACATCCATAAGAACAGAAGCTTTGTCTGTGATACAACTGCTGCTCACCAAACTGCAAGGTGAGACTTGTTGTTTGCCACCTGGGAGAGCCAAAGAAGGTGCCTGGCTCTGTGGCCTGGAACCCTGCAGAGATGGCGTTACCTTCTGCTTGCAGCACTGGGTGGTTTCGGGGCAGCTGGGACTTGGAGTTCGGTGCTTGGTGACTTGGGAAACTTGGAGAGAGCTTGAAGCAGCTGTGGGTAAGGTCAAGGTCTAAAGCCCTGTGGGACGCTCCTTGGGTGAGGAGAACATCCAGCAAGGCGGGTCCCAGGGAGGGCACACAGGACTGCGCGTGTCGTCAGATTCTGCGCTAAGTGCAGGCTCTGTCGAGGGGAGAGCTCTTGTTTGTGCGGAAGAGTAACGATCGACCTTTCAGTGCCAAGTTTGTTCCTCATTGTTAATTTGGGATTTAAGCCTTGCAGATTTTGCTTCAGAGAATGAGTCTGCTTAGGTCTCAAGGTCATACGTATCTGCAGTTGTTCATAGCAAATGTTTCATTTGGATTTCTGTTACGCGCTTTTTGTCTGCTTTATTCTAGCAAAGATCTTACGCTACATGAGGCAGTTGCGAAGTGGGAGATACTTGATTCTTCAGGCCCTTGTTTTCACGAGTTGCAGGCTTAGGGAGTCAAGCCCAGTCTAAATGTGCGTGACTGTGCCGGAGGCAGCACGTGCCCTGCGTGTCTGGCTGAACTGGCCGTCTCAGTAGCCTTCTGCTGGAGGAGCAGGACAGACCGCGAGTAAAATGCCGAAGCAGTCACTCTTCCAGCCTGTCTGGGGATGGAGGTGGCCTGGTGAGTTTTTCGGGACTCTGGTATTCATGTCCACTGTCTGTCTGTCTTTACACAGAAGCTCGACAGTGGGAAAGCCTGACGCTGGAAAGCAGAGAGCACCTTGTTCGTTCATTGTCTACCATGGCATCAGACAGCAGACCCGAGCTACAGGAGAAGGCATTTATACTGAAGAAAACACTTGAAAATCTTGACTAGGTTGTAAAATACAAACTACAAAGTGCCATGTAAAACAAAAATGAAAAAGTGCAGTGGTCTGAAAACCAAGTGGGAAAACGAAGATTACTCTGTAGCATGCATCATTCCTGGCCAAAATAAAAAATGCCTTAAATTCTTTTCCCCGTTAATGTTACTTTTACTCTTTTAAGCTGATGGTTAGTTTTACGAAGTTTTATCAGTAAATACCTCTAATAATCTGCCCTAGAATGTTCATAAGTGTGCAACATCAAAAATGTTGAGGGCAAGATGCTTTTTTTTTTTATTTTAAATCGGCAAAAGAATGTTACTCAGATCCCCTTTGTCCTTCAAAGGAATTGCTGAAAATCCACCAGCACGGGAAGTGAAAATCACGTTTGATTTTCACTTATGTCGTGTGTGGAGATCTGTTACCTGGTGTCTAAGCAGTAAATCCTGGTGACTCTGCAGCAGAGCTAGTGTTCTGTTACCCGCAACAAAGGAAATGCTTCCCCTGATGAAGCCCCCGTTAAACTCCCGAGGCTTCCCAGGGGCAGGGTTTCACCTGACGCCCACCTCTGCTGCTCCTGCTTGCTCCCCCCTGGCAGCCTGTTGTCTGTGAGTACGAAAGGCAGAGTACTGTTAACTTCGCTCCTCCCTCCTCCTCTGACCTCAGCATGGACTGACCGAGACTATGCCTTCCCCAGCTAGCAGCCTCAGCCTCCCAGACTTTTAAATGAGAACTTTTTTCCTCAAAGGATGCACTAGAGAGCACTTTACTGAGCTGTGTGGGACAAAGTTGGGCCTAGTTGGTGCCCGGGTGGAACACTGCTCTTCTCAAAATTGTTTTGCATGGACACTCCTCAGCTGCAGGAAAAAAAAAAATTAAATAGGAAAACAATCTTTTCTAGATATGTTTTTGAAGAGTGTTCGAAGTTTGCAATGACACGTTTTTTTAATAGTGGTAATATTTTATTCCCTTCCTGTTCGTAACCTGTTCTTGCTTTGGAAACCCGTAATGATTTAGACTTGTCAATATTTGTAAGAAACTGAACCGTCTGTCATTTCTCAGCAGCCCAAGTCATGCTGGTTTCTAGCAAATACTTTTTAATTTGCACTTAAGAAGAAAGAGTATATCTGCATTAACTTGGAGTAAAATTGCTGTATGATGATGTGGCCATGCTGCCTGTCTCTTTTTTTTTCCCTTTTTTTGCCCTCCTCAGATAAAAAGACAAACCTGACCACTATAGCAACAGACGTTTAACAGTGTGAAGTTAGCACTGCGCGGCAATCTGACCAGTACATGTACAGCTTTTTGGGGATAAATGCTTTGCTGACGGTGAAATCAAATCATTAGTGTGGGCAATACCATGTCCATGGCTTTCAGCACAGGAAGGCTTGTTTCTTTTCATACAGCCTGCAGCTCCTCTCAGATGTGAGCCGTTAGGGAGAGGGTCGCTCAGATGACGCCGTGTCTCTTCCGTGCCCATTTACTCAAAATCAGATATGCAGTACCTACCGTTCCCTCAGGTGCCATTTCCCGTTCAGTGTTTTCTGGTACTGTAACGATTTTGTTGTCTGACTTGCTCTCCACGGGAAGGGAGGAATGTAATTTGTGCACACCCGGTAAGAAAACGTCAGCAAGAAATGGGCAGAGCTGTCCCACCGTGGCTCTCGTGTAGCAGAAACCTCAGCAAGCACTATTGCATTGTACACTGGAACTGGTCAGTGGGTAACTCCTTGGTGCTGGGAGCTGGTGCTATAACGTTTTGATTTACACCTTGTTGCAGGGAGCTGCTCTTTGTTTACGTGTAGTTTGAACTATCGAGCACAGTGTACATTTTAAAAATTTTACTGGGCAAATCAGTTTGCAACCTCTTTAAAAATTTGCTTACCATGACATGTAGTGTCATGAGTGCTCATTTTTTTTTGGTATTAGGTGAATATTACCAGTGATGCTTTGTGTAGCAGTTCATTGTCTGACTTGGGTTTTTTTCATATTGGTGAGTGACAGTAACAGAAAAGCAAGGGCCTCCACGCCTCTGGTGATTTGAGCTTCCACTGTGGAGTGGAGTGTTCGGAGGCAATGCCTAATGCGGTCAAATGACTGTGAGCAGAGTAACTAGTCGTTGTCAATAGCAACCTGAATTTCTCTATTGGGGATTTACACTAGAGGGAAGAGCGTATTCTAGGAACTCTGTACAAACAGCTGGGTTAACAACTCTGGCCAAGAGTGTTAGGAAGGTTAGAGATGGTACAACACTTTCTGAATCACAAAGCAATATGTCTTTCACGTGATTACAGAACAGATTCAGAGCTCCTCTCTAAAGCACGTGCCTATACACAAAACCTACCTGTACAAAAGTTAATTCAGTCAGAGGTTTGATTTCTACCCCCCTCGCATTTGTAAACTTGATGGGATTAAAAATAATTAAATAGATGTGGCCTTCCTAGAGTTTTTCCTCTAAAAGTGATTGCACTATGTACTTACACACTGTACTTCGCCCAGCGCGGGCCTTTCTTGTGCTGCTGCAATGCTTTGTATACCCGGAGTGCGGTGCGCAGACGTGACTCTAGCACTCACCTTCTGACCTACAAGCTGTTGCTTACATGGATGTACATTGAGAAAAGTTTTCTAATGTTGCGAGATCTCCATCTAATTCACTGCAATCTGTACTGTCGAAGTATGTGAATGGTCTGACTGAAAGAAAACCCTCCTGCTTACCAAAAAGGTAAAATTAAATAAAAGCTGCATGACCTGTTCTTTGAAGTGACTGCTGATGTTTTCTTCTCCCACTATGAGTATTTCGCAGTGTCCTTGCGTGCCGGATTCAAGGCGCACCTTTGGTTCCGCGCTGCGCGGGCCGTGCCCCTGCAGTGCTTGGCGTCAGCACCGGTTGGGCACAATGGAGCGGGGCTGGTGTTTAAGCCAACAAAGAGGAGCACGTGGTGCGGGCTCACCGGGAAGGGAAGAGAAAGGGAGGGGAAAAAAGAAAGACACATCAGGATGTACAAATTTGATGATGACCATCCGTGTCTAAACACATTCAGGTTTTTCTCTTACCTCTGATGTTTAGAGGACAGAATTAAATAATCAGACTTGCAGAAACACAGCAGGAAGTTAAAAACTGCTAAAAAAAAGAGAAAGTGCTTAAGTCAGAGTAGGTACCATTCAGTGAAAAACGGTGAGGAAGGAAAGCACATACACAATCAGGTTGTGTAGCTTGACACATTTATTGATTAAAAAGATTTTTACAGTTTTTGAAATGTGCTGCACTGATAGCTTGTGAGTTGAAACTGATGATTGCCTTGCTCCTTAGAAACTATTACAGCAGCTTAAACATTGGTATGCCACAGGTATTTGACAACAGGAGACAAAGACAGTTTACATTTTGCAACAGTTTTTCTGAATGCTGTAAACACTAAAGTCAAATCAATTTTCCTCATTCAGAGGCTTCAGCTCCCTTTTATGTATGTTTCTGTGAAAATGCTCAGAGATGGGTGATGGGAATTATGTAAAGGACACCAAAAGGAATAAATGTGGCTAGTTCAGGTGAAAGTCTAAGAGGTAAGAGCAAAGTCCCCTAAGCATTTTCATTCTTAGTAAGGCGCAGGTGTGAACTAACAGCTAAAACATAACAGGAGTATTTCAAGATAAAAAATAATTTTTTTAGAAAAGTTAGTATTAGAGAGTTTCTTCCTGGCCTAGCTATACACTTAAGAAGCTGATACTGCACATGAAAGGCCAGTGACGAAGCTTCCCACTTCTGCAGGTTACTTTTTGTCACTCTTCTGTGCTTTCCAGGCTTTCTTCATGGGAGACGCAGGACTTCTGCCTTGAAACTGATCGTATCTTGTAACAGTGGACACGCCATCCACAAACTTGGTCTTGTAGAGGACATTTGCATTGTTAAACATGCCATCCTTCAGGGACACCACAATGAACTAAAACAAACCAGAAAGCTAAAGGTAAATGCTGCCATCCGAATAAAGACTTTAAGCAACACTAGAAAAGGCTTCTAAAATCAGGATTCCTTTTACTTTATCTGGCCAGTATCTTGGTGGTAATTCTTCGAAAAGCATTCTAAACACGCATGGGACGCCTGTGATACTCACCACAACAGAGTACCCCTTCTTGGTGCATCAATCCGTGGAAACAATGTTGCCACATATCCTGGAAGAATGCAGCATCTTCCACAGTCTAAAGACACTGCTCAAAATATTTTACAATACTGGTAACTAACGTTTCCCTTCTCTCTGTCATCACTTGGAACGATCACATCCTACCACCACACAGATAGGTACTGCCTTTCACTCGGAGCAGTAAGCTTCTTGAGTTCTACAGACTGTTTTTCATCCACAGGCCAGTGATACAGAGATTCTTTCCACTAGGGCCTGTGGCTTATGTCAACAGGGTCAAAAATAAAATATTTTTAAAGCTCAGGTTAAAGAACTCTAGCAAAACAAACAACTCGGGATGTGGGTCATGCCTGAAATTAATCATATCACAGACATTCTTCCCAATTGCTTCCTCTTTTGTAGCCACTGCACCAACGGCATACATTAAAGCGTGATGCTCAGAAGTTTCACAGTTGCCGTATCATCAGTGTAACTTCCAGTTGAAACAACTTAGAAGTAACACATCCATCTCTGGAATAAAATACCCGAACATCTGAGACCCCTCAAGTGTCAGACTGCCTCTGAAAATGACAAAGTGCGTAAACAGATGATCACAGCAGTTCCAAGACCATACCTGCGAGTGCTTGAAATGAGTATGCAGCATCTGCCCAATGTTCTGGGTATGGGAGAGATCAAGCGCTGCATCCACTTCATCCAAGATGTAAATTGGGGCAGGTTTGAAGAGGAGCATGGCCAAGATCAAGGACAAGGCCACCAATGATCTACCAGAGAGAACAAGAAAGTCATGTTTTACCCTCTGGTTTGAGGGGCTTTTGTGGCAGCAGTTGTGTGGTACAAACAAAACGCCCTCTCAGAAGCGGGCTCATGCTGTGAGTTCTGCAGAGACAGAATGACAGCTTCTGCCACGACTTCTCATTTCAAATCGTGAAGCCTTCTGCCAGTGGTGGCAAACGTTACTTACTCTTTTATCGGAAGATCAGGTTAGCTGAGTGATGATACTTAAAATCATGCTGTTGCTTTACCCATTTTCAATGCTGAACTTTGCAGTGCTGTTTTTCAACGTACAGTTGTTGAAGCATTCTGTCCTTCAGAAAGTTCTGTATCTCTGCCACGCCTCTTCCTAAATTCTGTTTCTGCTTTTCAGTTTGTTAGATTTTTCCTTAGAAGTTGCAAAGGAGCACATACCCTACACGGTAGCTGTAACCACTGGGGAAGAAAACTGTCACGATGACGCTACTTTGACACCAGGGCAGAACCTGTCTATATAGATTTTTGAGATTACAGCTCAAAGGCTCGAGCATTTAATCCAACAGTACCTCAGTACCACCTAGAGTTAACTGCTGTTTTCTCACCACCCAATTAATTTTTTGTCACTTCTCCACGGAGTGAAGTTTTGTTTGTTAACATATGCCAAGCAATCCATCGTTCTAAGTCAGATTCCTCTCTGAGCAAACTGAATTTATAAAGCTTTCAACATTTAGGGAGGCTGGAAGGCGACAAGAGTCCCTAACTTGGCTAGAAAAAAAGATTAATTTTTTGCTTTTCTGACTATAATTAGCTAGACATACCAATCACACACACAACTGCAATGTAAGACAAACAAGAAAACCCCACAAAGTTCACCCACCTTTGTCCTCCACTAAGCTCTGATAAGTTTTCCTTCCAGGTGTTTCCTAAGGCAATTCTGAACTCCAGGCCATCCAAGATGTTCTGGGTCTTAGAGGCTACCAGCATGGCCTTGGCTCCTGGTAGCAGCATTGAGAAAATTGAACCAAAGTCTTCATTCACCTGGCAGTCAGACCGTAAGAGACGTATGTACGTGCTTCGAATCAAGGGCACACAGAGCTGAAGTCTTAGTGGTAAGCTGCACCACACTCTGAACATCTTGCCCAGTTTAACCCAATGACTTCTTATGTCTTGAAGATTAGCACATACAGGATAGTGAGAAAGTGTCAGCACATGGAAAATGCTATTTTCTCTGCACTGAAAATAGAAGCAACATGGAAGGACACATACATAGAGAGAGGACACCTTACACTAAGCATTTTAGAAGGATCAAATGAAAGAAATAATTAGAAGGCTTCTTTATGGTATCAGCCGTGGAAATGGTTATGCCCTTCCTCAGATTTACGATCTGGTAAATGGTGATTTCTCCCACTTAAAGGACTATTAAAAATATAAGCGCCTTGTAAGAGGCACACATTGGCATCCTCCCCACCCCTTTTCTTCCCAGGATTTCTTAAGCAATGTTCAGCTATTGGATGGGAAGCAACTTTGTAAACACAGATTAAAATCTCCTAGGTCAAGGAATGCACCTGAGAACATGCTTATTCCACCATCCTTGACTCTTTTAAATAGAATTTGCTAGTTTTTACCAAACACGATTTTGCAATGAAAAGGTACCATTCTTTCAGTGGTATCCTGAGTACGGGCAGTAATAATTAAAACCAATACTCCATTTGTGAGCAATTTTATCTTGGATATAATTGACTTTCTCAAAGGCCAAAAAGTACAAGTTCTCCTGGTAGAGCAGAAAAGAATGTGTCAAGAGCTTTCCGTGTAGAAAGGGAAAATTTCACACCTTTTTTTGTAGTTCATATGAGAGAACTAGTAAGGCGGCAGAGTGCTTAGGTTACAGAAACAGCTGCTGCTCTGTTCCAGTATTACCTGTCCTACCAGTGACAGGAGCAGTAGCCCAGGTCCACAGCCCCACGCTGTACAGGGCTACACAGAACCAGATTAACTCCAATCAAATACTAGTTTAAGCAAACAAAAATGGACTGTATCACTGTTTTGTCCAACTTCCACATGAGCGACAATGATTTCAGCATGCCAGTAGCTTAACCTTGCTTAAATTTTTGTGGGCACTAAACAGGAATTGTAAAGTAGTTCTGCAGGTGCAGCTGTATCTCATTTGATACCCGAAAATGTAAAATTTCCATTTACTAGAGTGATTGTAATTAAACTAAAGTAGATCCTTGCTGTTTTGAGAAGGCAGGACAGCTCTAAGATAGAGAGGCTCCTAAATAATTCTACCCCAGACAGCTCGGCCTTGGGAGGGCAGATGCACCAAGCTACAGAGATAACGAGGCACCAAGAGGGCAACAAGACCGGAGCAAAACAACCTGGAAGGACACGGTATACGTAATCTTAGAACTGAGTCTGCGCAGAAACAAAGGTCAGCCAGCGGACACTGTGATGAGGAGTATGAGCCTTCATCATGGGACCCCCAAAGACCACCCAAGGATGCTAACAGACATGCGTGTAAGACATTAACATCGGCTAATTAGTTCGTGGGAAAGTCATGAATATGCTAAGCATTTCTTGGAAACATAATGACTATGTATATTGTGACTGTATTTAACCTGAAATGACACGGTGTTTGGTGCGCACGTTTGGGGGAGAGATCCCCCGTGTGCCCGGCGCCGTAATAAAGAATACCTGCTTAATAGTCCGACTATTGAGTCTTCGACTCCGGCTTTTCACGGCATCGTCATAATTCTCAGAGAATTCAAGTCTTATTCTCAAAAGTAGTATCAAACAGCAGAAAAAGTGTTGTTTTGTAATTTAAACACTAGACAAGGGAAATCAGATCTCGAAAAGGCATACTCTTTTTTCCCCCATGGAAAAAGGCAAAACTGTAATCTAAAATAAATATGATCCTTTGCTAAAATATTAAGACTAGATTGTAAAGTGTCATACCTTCTTCCAAGCAATATGTAAAGCTTCATTTTTCTTGTGGTCAAGCTCTTCAATGGCTGCAAGAATTTTTGCCTTGTCATTCTCTACAATTCTTCTTTTCTTCATTAAGTCATTGTACTGGTGCAGTGAGAAGAAAAGATTGATTTCAATGAACATTGTGCTCAAACACATTTTGTGCTACTCTTACAAGTTCCACTGTTTATCATTTTTGTAACTATGAAATAGCCATTAAGCAGAAGACTGAAATCCAAAGCATTCATTTAGCTATACGCAGGATTTAAGTTTTATGGTATTATTTGCAAATTAAAGCATTAGAATTTTCAACAATGGGCAAAGGGGAAGACCAACATTACTCTGTAACCTAACCAGGTTACTTATGTTTCATTTGCTTTTCCTTAGAAGAAAGTATGCTTCCAGAGGCTGACAGGAAGAACAGGCCAATTCTAATTATTAAACAAGATTAGAAAAGTTGAAGTGTCAGTCAGTGGACTGTTTTGAGATAATCCTGGAATACCCTTATGATACAGATGAATTCGAGACAACCCTGGTACATCTTCAAGATGAACAGGTTTTTGACCTGCAACCTTTAATAAAGTATGTGATTCTCAGATACTGCAATGGATACCAAAAAGCCTGTCTGGTGCTGCTGCTGCCAACTTAGGATGGACGGGGTTAGGGAGGAATGGAATTGTCCCTTTGACCATCCAAACTCAAGATCATGCATAACCTAGAAAACTAGAGCACAAGTGAATAGTTCAAAATGCAAGAATAGTTTAAAAGACATAGCAAAAGGTTTCCTGCTATCTCACGAAGGTTTAGTTTTATTTTTATTGCATTCAGAGATAGACCATATGAAAATATAAAGCTACATTATACGTAACACCATATACTCAACCTGCCCAGTCTTTAAAGGTTAAAGCCCAGAATGTTTACCCTCTCCTCAGTCTCAGAAAGCATATTCATAGCTCTCATGTTTACGTTCCTTCCCAGCTTGTCTTTTTTCTCCTGCAATTTCTGCAGCTTCTCATCTGCTTCTTTAGGATCGTTAGTGTTGAAGTCATAGACTGTGTTTGGCTGACCAAAAAGTGGTCTCTCTGAAGCTATCCACTCGTACTTTTCCAGCATTTTGGTCACCTGTAAACAGAAAGATATGCTGAAGCGCATCTCCCCCCCCTTCTCAAATGTGAAAATTTACGATAAAATAAACTACAATAAACTACGCTACATCCTGAAGTTACTCTACAACATTAATTCTTCTATCCCAACACAGCACACGTGTACCTTTACAGTGGTTCACATGATTTCCGAGACTGTGTGTGAACACAGATTTCACATCTACCCATACATATATGAGTTTTCACACATACCCATCACATGTGCTTGGAACACATTTTTCTATACCTTGACTAAGCCACTGTCATTAAATCTTGGGATTAGCTGCTTTAATTCATTACCTAATTTGTCCATATAGTCAGAATGTTCTTCTCGTTGATCACCTTCTCACTGTAATCTACTCATAGTCCATACTGATAACCTCTGGTACAACTTAAAATTTCCACCCCCTTCTTATGGAATAAAACTTTTCAGATCAAGAGCTGCAAATATCATAGTGCCTATTAAGAACAAATGCCATTTCCTTTGCACATGGCAAGGGAAATAACCATTCTTTGTCACAAGCTGCAAGGGAAAGCACAGTTCTGAAATACCTTGGCAGCAGCATCAGCGGTCTCTTGTTGATGTTTGCTGATGTTGTGTTCTAATGCTTTAATCTTAAACTGCGATTCATTATTTTGTTCTCTGTATTTTACAACCTTGGCAAATTTGGCTTTAATTGCATTACTCTGTAATGAAATTACTTCCTTTTGCTTGGCCAGGTCCTGCTGCGATTTCTCTACAGATTCCTAAAAAGCAAATCAAACAGCCATTTATTAGGTTCTTTTAAAGGTTGGTGTTAGACAGTTGTTAGAAGAGAAGGACACAGCAAGGAAGGAGAAAAAATACACACGTGGTAATGAATCACAGAAGGGCAGGCGTTGGAAGGGACCTCTGGGGATCATCCAGCCCAACTCCCCCACCGAAGCAGGGTCACCTACAGCAGGCTGCATAGGACCGCGTCCAGGCAGGTCTTGAATATCTCCAGAGAAGGAGACTCCACAACCTCCCTGGGCAGCCTGTTCCAGAGCTCCGTCACCCTCAGAGGGAAGAAGTTCTTCCTCATGTTCAGACGGAACTTCCTGTGCCTCAGTTTGTGCCCATTGCCCCTTGTCCTGTCGCTGGGCACCACTGAAAAGAGTCTGGCCCCAGCCTCCTGACACCCACCCGTGAGATATTTATAGGCATTTATTAGGTCCCCTCGCAGCCTTCTCTTCTCCAGGCTGAACAAGCCCAGCTCTCTCAGCCTTTCCTCACACGAGAGATGCTCCAGTCCTCTCACCATCCTCGTAGCCCTCCGCTGGACTGAAGCCAAAAAATAACCACCTAGGCTAAACTTAATTGAGTACTGGCAAGAAAATCCAAACAAAACAACACACATTACAATTTGACCTTTAGGGGATCATATTTTTAGTCAGATCCACACAGATAATGAAACACAGTATTCGCTTTTACCTTTGTCTTAGACACCTCAGCTGTCATGGCATCAACCTGCTCCTGGTAGGACTTGATTGCTTTATCAGAAGCCTCTATCTGTTGTTCATAGGAAGCCTGTTCTTGTTTTAGCTCTTCAAGTTCCAGAACTAAAGCTTCAACTTCCTAGAGACATGTTTTCAAATTTATTGCAGTTATACTTAAATGGAAAGAAGTAAGATTCAGTTTGATGTAGTAAATGCTGTAGCAAATTAACAGTAGCCATTCTTCAGCAAGGCAACAATCTCAAAGAATCAGCAATTTCTACATCAATGACTACAGAGTAATATGTTAAGTTCCAAAACTGACAGTATTAAAACTTCAGGAGAATCAAACTTTCTGATTACTGCAACTACTTTTGACATTGAGAAATTTGCCAACCGTGGTTAAATTTTACCTGCTGCTTTTCTTTCATTTTTTTGCTTGAAGTGTCTGCCGCCTTCTTCACACCATCTAGATTCTGCTGGGCATTTTTTAGTTCTTTTTCACATTCTGCTTCTGCATTTTTCATTTTATTCTCCAATACTTTGTATTTGTCTTCTGCTTTCTTTTGGTTCTCTTCAGTTTGCTTTAATGTCTCTTCACACTCCGCTGAATTAACAAGTACAGTACTGAGACTGAGCATTGTTCTTATCTTTAAATTTACACCCTCTACTCCAACTGAAATAAATGAGTCTTGGCCTCTAACAGAAAAAAGTGGTTTTATGTTTGCTAGTTACTGAAGTCAGCTATTTCAATGATCTTGTTACCAGATATTGGTAGGGCACCAAACAAACAACTAGTCATTAAAATTAATGAAGATAAGCCTTTTTTTAGCTCTTTTTGTTTTTTACAGGGGCAAGTATATGCCAAATCATACGCTCAGGAAGTAATTAATCAGGTGGCTGCCTAATAAGACATCACCTCATCCCTAGAATACTATGGCTACGTATGTATCACTTCTGTCCATCTTTTTTCTTTAGATGTTTTAGTTCTTGCTGCATTTGCTTACTTTTACATTTTTCCTTAGCTATACAAAGAGTCCTTCTTTCCAATGCTTTCTTGTTATGCAAACTATTTATATTGCTAATGTTAAGTATCTACAGAAACAGATGGCTTGGAAAAAACAAAGAGTACTCAAATACGGGATTAAATCAATTTTAAAACTTCCCTGCAAACCCATTTTCCCTTTTATTATATAGTATATAAAACACTTAATAAGAATATAGCCTTCACTACAAGAGAATGATCAACCTTATGTGAATCACTTCCATGCAAGTCTACCACGATTCTGTATTTGTTACATATTGCAAAATATAAAGCTAGTATTTTCAAAGCGAAAAATATTTTTTCTTCAGCAAAGATTCCACTACTCAAACAGCCAAGTATCCATCTTGTTCTCAGCAATTAGTTTTCAGTTAAAAGATTAAGAACACATTTGTCACCAATGGTTTTCTTCAGGGCGAGCAGCTCTTCCTCATGTTTGTGATACGCACTTTGGCAAAGCTGCGTTTGCAACACCTCTGCTTCCTCAGACTTCATCTCCCACTGCTGCTTGAGTTGCTGGTACCTTTGAAGACAGTTGTGATATACACTGCTATAATAAAGGGTACCCAGCACTTCAGTTTCCAAGTTGAAGTATGTACATACAGAAATAACTAGATAAATAAATACTTATATTCCTATTCTAATGTGAGGTACAATGATGAGTACAGTACAAATAAGCTCAAAAGCATTAAAGTCTTGACATAATTTCTTTAACAGCAATCATGAAGTTTGTGCATACGTAAGTTATAATATCTATATATATAATAACTCCTGGTTATGTTGCCCAAATAAGGTGCAATTTGGCAACAGTTCAGAGCTCACTTTTTTCCAGCTGGCAGCGTGACAGATGCTAGGCTGAAGCATTAAAGAAAATACATATACAAGTAAAACTTGTTTCTTCCTTTTGGTCGTATTTCTGGAAGTGTACTAAACTCAAAAGAATTTGAAAAATAAATCCAGCTAGTAGATTTATTTCTGCTGCACATTACACAACACTACCTCCTTATGAGACTTTTACAGAAGTGACAAAACCTATTTTTATATTCCATCTTTTAAAAAGATCTTCAGTAACTGAGTAGCTGAAGATCAAATATACTTGAAATTATTCAGTTCAAATCCTTGCAGCAGTATCACTCAGATATTCCCCTTCATTTTCTTGGGAGAAAAATATGAGCTATCACAAACCCCAGTTCTGTATGGGTGTTACAAAATATGACTGGAACAGATCCACTCTTCATGTGGACTTCATGAAACTCTGGAAAACTTCAAGTGATTTCAAGCAGATCATCACTGTAGGCCATTTTTTTCCCTGCATTACCCAAAATAAAGTTTTCTTGTGTGTGTTATCCAAAACTAAATTTGCTTGTTGATTGCTGTACTTACAAATTAAACTGGTGGAGAAGAGAGGGAGGAGGGAGGAAGGGAATAATTTTCTGCACATTACATTCTCCGCAGGCCCTATGCCCTCCAGAAATACTTCTTTACATTACACTTACTCAGTTATATAAAAGAAGCGATAGGGCAAACCTTACTTTTCAGCAACATCCTTCAAGCTTGCCAGTTCATTCTCTACAGTCTCAAGTTCAGATTCCTTTGCCTTGAGTTCTGTTTGAACGTCTTTCATTTCTTGAAGTTTAGACAATATTGGTGCAGCCTGTGAGCACGCACCTGTTCAGTGAAAAAAAAGCAAAGTCAAGCTAACTGGAATTACACTAGTTGATTCACCACTGGCAAATAGCAAATTCTAAACGTTAACAATGATGCAGGTTGATGATATGTTTTAGTTAAAAAACAGAAAGTCAGCTAGGCTAAAGTTACAGTAGTTCTCAGTGGAAAAAGACTACCTCTTCTGTTACAGAATCTAGTTCTGCAGACTTTGAATACTACACATGCATTTCCTGTGAAATCAATTAACTTTTCATAACTTACGAGACTACCTCAATTAATTATAAATTACTTTTTAAAAATGCTTGAATTCAAAGCATTTCTCCTTCCAAGCAGATTACATAGTCAAACAAAATTTAAGGATTTAAAATCTAAACTACTTTATGCAAATAGTTTGCCATTAATTTTTTAAGTCTAATCAATCTATTTCAGCTCAAGACTGACAAATCTTTGCTCAAATAGATCATGTTATCTCCAGCATGAGTCTAAACAAAAAGGTTACTGCTCATTTTTATAAAAAACATGCCGAGCTGTAAACAAATCAACAGATACACAGTATTATTATATGAAAAAAAAAACAAACAACCGCAATTACCTCCATGCAAAGTACCCTGAGGGTCAAACACGTCTCCATCAAGCGTTACACTTTTTGTCATTATCCTTTTGTCAAAGGTCACTTTTTTAGCATTATCCATGTTATTACAGACCAGTGTTGTTCCAAAGACATATTCCATTGCTTTCTGCAGTTCAGACTCGTATCCAACTAGAGAAAGGGCTAAATGCAAGTTATCAAGACCAGCCTAGAAATCAAATGAAATGCAATTAGTATGCCTTAAGTTGTAAGAATTTTCAAATTTAGTATCTGTCTTCTCTTGATAAAAACTTTCTAAAAACATCATTAGATTTGAAAACAATTTCAGTTAAAAGTGAAATATTTAATATCTATTTAAACACCACATAGCTGAAAGGATACAAAGAAAAAAAATTAAAATCAAGATACCCTCAAATCCTATAGAAATTCTTATTGGTATAGCCACTAAGCTGCCCATGTCTTTAGCAAAGAAACAAAATAAAAAAGGTACACAAACAAAATAATGTCAATGTGTATTTATTCACATACCAAGGATTGGGCCAACTTGACAGTGTCTTGTCCAACACACCTGGCTGAAATTTTGTTTAGTGGAATGATGGTGTACCGGCGCTTTAGTTCACCCCTTTCTAAAAGCTTTTTTCCAGTAACCTCAAAACAAGAAGAGTTACAAAACATACCTAAATATATAACTGATTTTGTAAAGTAAGACATTAGGGCATTGCAAGAGGAATATATTGTTGACCACAACTATGCATGACTCTCTAGATCTAATTTAAACATGTATGTGATACAAACCACCTCTTCAGCACTCAGTAAGAATGCACATGCTTGCTAACCCTGAACATCATCATTTAGGAGTTCTGTGCTAAAGTAATAAACATACCTCTGTGTCCACAACAATGTTATAGAGTTTCCCTCCAGCCACCGCTTCTAGGGCTTTTGCTTTGGACAGATCTTTCACAGTGACGAGACACACAACAGGGCCTTTCACACAGTTTGGATCCCAATTTTTTTCTGGATCCCTTAAAATAAATTTGAATTATAATAATCACATGTTTGTTTCTCTCCCACACATCTTCAAGGATCTATATTTAAAAACTCATACTGCTTATTATGTTGGCATAAGAAATTCTAAATTCTATCCGGAAAAAATACGCAGATAATGGTTAATTTAAATACTCCCGGACAAGAGACTTCCCAATGAAGAGTCAGCTACAAAGTCTTTAGAGAAATCTAGTCACAGTCCTCAGGCAGGACTCTGAAAAGTAATGACTACATATTTTTTCAGTTTAGACCTTTGGATTCTACAGTTTTAGCTACTGAAGTTGAGTTATGGCTTGCAAACACTATCATACAAAACTTTTAAAATTCAGTGATTTTGAGAAGGCTGTCATTTAAGAATGACTGTATCATTTTCCCTGCTGTCCATTAATTCATTTAACATTTCCTGACTTCCCCCACCCCCCCTTCACTTGCATCGCAGGTAAGATAGTCATTATTCACTGGCACTAAAAGGAAAGCAACAGCTGAGCAACCTGATGGAGTTATCCTCCAAGTCCCATAAGCCAGGCACAAAATGCCCCAACAAGCACTTTCAAGTATCTTTTAGAATCACATTGAGCTCTTACTTGTATTCAAACTGGAGATTAGGAAACTTTGCCATTAAGCCTTCATATAATCCTCTCAGTTGGCTGATGTCACGAGTCAATGTCTTCTTTTTTGCTAAAAGGGCTGCTTCTTTCTCTTCTACAAACATCCAGAGCATAGAAATATTTCAGCTAAAAACTGGTACGTTACACTGTTCATATACATTTATGTAAAGAATACCTCATCAAAAGACTTTCTGAAATTCTTTGTAGATTTCCAGTTTAGACAAATTAACACCATTCACAATACCAAAGATGCAAAGAAAGAGTTTAAAGTCTGATGTGCTTCTCTGAATGTCATTCTGGAATATCAGTTTACAGTTTTGAATAACTTCTGCAAAAAATATTACCTGGAATGAGCAATGAACTTTAACAAGTGTTTTAGGGAAGGAAAAGCAGGAAGGAATAGGGAGGTTGGTCACTTTTTCCATCTCCTCCAAAGGCCAGTAGACTGGGGGGGGCAAGAGGTTGGGAGGGGACACAACCAGAACAGCTGACCCAAGCGATATTCCACACCACATGAAGTCATGCCCAGCAATAAAACCTCAGAGAAAGGAGGAGGGCAGGGGGCATTCATTACTAAGGTGTTTGTCTTCCAGACCAGATGCTATGCTTACTGAAGTCCTACTTCCCAGGAAGCGGCTGGACATCACCTGCTGAGAAGTGGACAGTAAATATTTTTGTTTTCCTTTGCTTATGTGTCAGACCGAGCTAATGCCAGCTGGCTCCAAGACGGACCCATTGCTGGCCAAAGCCAAGGCCATCAGTGACAATGGTAGCGCCTCTGGGATAACATAGTTAAGAAGGGGGAAAAAAGCTGCTGCACAACAGCAACTGCAGCTGGAGAGAGGAGTGAGAATGTGTGAGAGAAACAACTCTGCATACACCAAGGTTAATGAAGGAGGGGGAAGGAGGTGCTCCAGGCACTGGAGCAGAGGTTCCTCTGCAGCCCATGGAGTAGACCATGGTGGGGCAGGCTGTGTCCCTGCAGCCCATGGAGGTCCATGGTGGAGCGGATCTCCACCTGCAGCCCGGGCAGGACTCCATGTCGGAGCAGGGAGGCCCCTGAGGGAGGCTGTGAATCCATGAGGAGCCCACACTGGAGCAGATTTTCTGGCAGGACCTGTGATCCTGTGGCAGAGCCACACTGGAGCAGTCTGTTCCTGAAACACTGCACCCCGTGGAAAGGACCCAGGCTGGAGTAGTTCGTGAAGAACTGCAGCCTGTGGGAAGGACTCACGTTGGAGCAGTTCATGGAGGACTGTCATCCATGGGAGGGTCCCCATGCTGTAGCAGGGAAGAATGTGATGAGGGAGTTGCAAACGCAATGCATAACAAACTGACTGTAACCCCAATTCCCTTTCCCTTGTGCCACATGGGGGGAGGAGGTAGAGAAGATCAGGAGTGAAGCTGAGCCTGGGAAGAAGGGAGGGGTGGGGGGGAAAGGTGTTTTAAGGTTTCTTCCGATTTCTCATTACCCTACTCTGACTTTTGATTTGCAATCAATTACTTTCCCCAAGTCAAGTCTGTTTCACCTGTGACAGTAATTGGCAAATGATCTCCCTGTACTTATCTCGACCCAAGAGCCTTTTGTTGTACTTTCTCTCCCCTGTCCAGCTGAAGAGGGGCAGTGACAGAGCAGCTTTGGTGGGCACCTGACGTCCAGCCAGGGTTAACCCACCACATTTCTATATTCCTTTTCAGATTCCCCCAGAATTATGCACCAGAAGTCTGTACACACCTTTATAGTTCAGCTTCTTCATTCCGTTCTCTAATTTTTCTTTTGCTTTTCTGACAGCTTGAAGTGCTTCTTGGCTTTTCTTGTAGCTTCCATCCATCTTTTTAACTTCATCTTGTTTTGTCTTTAACTGTTGTTGTGCATAATTCAACTTCATTTGAGCCTATAAGGAGCAAGAAAATATAGAACCTGAAGATCTTCAAAGAGACACTTGCAGGTGCAGATTTAGAACACTTGCACCAACAAGGTGCTCATGTAATTTGTAGAAGTTTCCACTGGTCACAACTGCCAAAAAGCAGCCTTGGCTTTTGAAAATAAGGGCACATGTGATTTGGAAATAAGAAAATAAATCATGCGTTTGGATGCAGTAACTCATATTAGCACATGAATAGAGTCCAAGAAGAAACAAGGTAAAATAATGTGGGACACAGCTGTCCTTGTTATTTTCCCCAAGTGAGACAAGTAAGGTGTACTCTCAACTCTGAAAATTTAAATTCCACTATGAGAACTACCCCAGCAGAGGCTTCCTATCTTACAGCAAAAGAAGTGGCATTTGTTTCAGCCATGAGACTAACACACAATTTAACTAAGGAGAAAACAAGTTTCTTCTGAACTCTCCATTCAGACATCTTTAGTAAAACTTCATGGAGTCAAAATATAGTAAATCTCTACAGTATGAATGCATATCATGGACAGCAGTTTTAATTTGTTCCTATCTAATACTGTCAGTCATTTTAGCACTGTGAGTCCTGCTTCATGTCTCAAATGCCAGTTCCTATACTTCCTCACAGCAATGTTAGAGCTTTTCCCTATTTGTCTATACTGACACAAGGATTTTATTTTTTTAAATGACCTGTTTTACCAAAAAGTCACCTTAATGCATATGCCAACTTGTAAAACATCTTGCATAGCTATTCTGCAAATCTTTTCACTGACCTTTCAAGAGTGTGTCATTTGATTTTCAGATAATTTTCAAAAGAAGCAGAAAGGCTGGTTTGAGATAGGAAAAGCTTTTGTTCTTACCTGTTTAGCCTCTGTTACTGCTTTGCTGATTTCATTTTTGCACGTCATCATCTGTCCAGCAAGAGTAGCTTCTTCCCCATTGTCACTGCTGGACAAGCCAGCAGACACAGCATTAAAATGCTGTTGTGCTGCAGCTAAAGCATCTGCATTTTTTGTGCTTGCTTCCTGTAAAGCATTTAGCTCTCCCTCCATCTTCTTTAATTCTTTCTCCTTTGACACTAATGCTTTAGAATCCTTTAGCACAACAATGAACAAAAACAAAAAAGGAAGAGAGACCCTGAGTCCCATTAACTTTAAACTCACGTTGTTTAGATGAGGAGCTATGAGTAGTTTTGTCAACTACATTTCTATGACCCTGTGTCAGATTTTGTGATCTTACAATCTGTCTTTGCATGCTTTGAAGTATGTGCTTGCCCCATGAGTGCACTGAAGATCTACAGAAAGATTCAATACAGGAAGAGATGATAACTGCCCAAGAACTATGAGAAATAGCTCTTTCTTTCCAATATCTAAAAACTAAAGTATTCTTCTTCCTCTTGCATAAAAAAAACCATCAACGGCCAGAAATACACAGTGTAGAAGTTTCTCCTTTAATTTTTAAAAATACCGTACGTCCAGAAAGCATAATACTTCCAAACATATATGAATCTCTCCTGACCTTACCAGAAAGTTGGCAACCATAAAGAGTTACACCTTCTTCGTATATGTGTCACATTTGTTTCTAATAGGAACCTACTGTCTATGCTGCACAAATCAAATAACGTCCTTACCATTTGTTACTGCTTTCCTGATTTAATTGTTGCAAATCACAGGATTTTTCTTAACATAATAGGTAAGAAAAAACAGCTGTCCCCCTCAATCTGAATTAATTTACTGTTTAAAGAAAATTATATACAAAGGTCTTACCTCCTGCATACTTTTTACCAGTTCTTTGTACTTATTCTCTTCACTTTTTAAGTTTTGCTTCTTCAGATCAAGGGCACTTTGTGCTCTAGTATTACTTCTTTGAATTTCTGAAAGAGCATCTTCCAGTGAACGGAGCGTACCACCAACTTCCTAAAATCAGAAACAGAGGAAATTTAATTTAGCCTAAGAAACTGATGCAGCATTTGTAATCTTTCACCCTCTGTTCACAACTATATGTAGAAGAGATAACTGCCTGCTTGACCAGATATTTAAGACTGAATGCAAACAGGTCAGAACATCTTTTCCCTCTAAAATTCAAACTAACTTGAAGCCACTACTGAAGCCCCACATCGTCCCATATCATGGGACACTGTCCCTGAACAAAAGCTGTATTTAGGCAACCAAAGACCCTATGGGCTGTCCTGTATCTAACCAAATTTACAGCCCCCAAAACTGAGGTCAGTACTGATTTCTGTTGAACACAAGTTTCCTACTTGAAGTGTATTTGTTTTGAGACATCAACAAAAAGGGAGGAAAAGTCTCTGGCAAAACTTACAACTGAATGCACAGAATGGAAACATGATGGCAAACAGTTTCTATTCATCAGTTATTATTCATTTACACAGATTGGAAGTAAAGCATTCCAGACAAATGAAAACTTTAAATGTATGTCTTTCAACAATAGCTAAGAATAAGAATGAGCAGTGTATAATCTAAACAACCCACCAGAAGATAAAAACTCAAGGGTATATTATCTGTAAATGTAATTCCCTTCTCATACAACTCATTGTATGCAGATACTCTGACAAGCAAGACTGTTCTTACTTACCTCATCCCTTTTTTTTTCCATCTCTGCTATTTCTTCATTAAGCTGTCTCAACTTCTTTTCATTTTCAGCAATTGATTCCAAAAGCTTCTCTACATCAGCCTGCGTTTCCTTCAATATTTCAGCGGAGGATAGCTTTGTCTCTTCAGCCAGAACAAACTGATAAGCTATATAGAGGCGGCTTAAATGTTCTATTGCTCGTACTACTTTTTGGTATTCTAGATAGGATGCTCGTTCCTGAAGGGACAGAATCACAGAATCACAGAATCACAGAATAGTAGGGGTTGGAAGGGACCTCTGTGGGTCATCTAGTCCAACCCCCCTGCCGAAGCAGGGTCACCTACAGTAGGCTGCACAGGATCTTGTCCAGGCGGGTCTTGAATATCTCCAGAGAAGGAGACTCCACAACCTCCCTGGGCAGCCTGTTCCAGTGCTCCGTCACCCTCAGAGGGAAGAAGTTCCTCCTCATGTTCAGACGGAACTTCCTGTGCCTCAGTTTGTGCCCATTGCCCCTTGTCCTGTCACTGGGCACCACTGAAAAGAGCTTGGCCCCATCCTCCTGACACCCACCCTTCAGATATTTGTAGGCATTTATAAGGTCCCCTCGCAGCCTTCTCTTCTTCAGGCTGAACAAGCCCAGCTCCCTCAACCTCTCCTCGTAGTGGAGATGCTCCAGTCCCCTCACCATCCTTGTAGCCCTGACAGCAATAAGAAAAACCCTCTAAAATTTGATGGACGAATAATATTAAGTAGGACTGTTACAGAAATGTTCTAACAACTTCTACTAACATTATTAATTGTAGGTAAGAGGAAGGATTCCCCATGTTAAGTAACAGATTTGGTATTGTACATTGAAGGCCTGCTTAGGAAAATCTTAGATAAAACAATATATGCATAATTGATTGTATAGCAGAAATATCATTTAACACAAGTTTTTTTCAAAACTAATTTTTATCTTCTTTTTTTATCTAGGTCTCTTGTTTTTTTCCTTCTCCCTACATTCCCCTCTGGAGAACCTGAATGTCACATTTTCTGTATTTGGACAGAAGATAAAATTTATCTCTTAGAAGATTCTACAAAGCTTGAAATCATGCTCTTGTTTTAGCCACCACATACTGGTTCAGGGTAGCTGAAAGTATTTTTTCAGTACTTTAGGGGCCCTACCGCTTTTGTAATTTTTCCATACCTCTCTCAGTTTCTGTAAAGTTGGAGTGATCTCGTCATTTAAGACCTGAAACACAAAACAGATGATCAGATTTTTAAAACTTTTATAGGTCTAAGCATGAATACTTAGTTCCAGGTGCAGAAAGTAAGTATTCTAGGACTTAGAAACCACACTACACTAGTTATTCAGTTATCTTTAACAAACACAAAAAATAAAGGATACTTTCCAACATGTAGTACCATTCGAATTTCTCTCAGTTTTTCTTCCTTCTTCTCGATGGTTTTCTGGGCAGTTATTTTTTTGCATTCATACATCCTCATACCAGCTGCTTCTTCAACCATAGCTAAAATCTAAAATAATGTGACAAAAACTGTATGTTTCTTCTTATATTAGATAGGTTCAACTCAAAACTGAGTTAAACATCTCATCTCCCTCCAATACCCTTTATTTTTGCTCTCCATCCCCTGTCCCATCCCCCCCATAGTGATTCTTGTAATAAAAAACAAAATCAGCAAAACTTCAGACAAAAAACTCCCACAACTTTCTTACCTCTGGCGGCTTCATATTTAGAACTTTGGTAATTCGTCCCTGGTGACAGAATGATAAAACAAGAATGGTGGTTGCGTACCACACAACAGTAAAAAAACAAACCAAACCAAAACCCTAAACCCAAAAAACCCCACTCATTTTTATATGTCACATCATAAACTCAGACGTGGTTCTCTTCTCTTTTTTCGCTAGAAGGATACCCTCATTACTCAATTGTTTTGCTCTTGAAAGTTCAAACCAGGCACTTCTTCATGCAGCAAGCTTGAAATGGCCCTTATATCTTCTCTTAGGCTTAACCTCCACATTGCTAACATCATCTTAAAGGAATAATGTACATATTTTGTTCTAGAGTCTTACTGAGTTTCTGATGTTGAATGAGCTCTTAATCATAAACTGGGTTTTTTTGAGATTTAGCTCACATGTTGGAGGGCTGGACTAGATGACCCACAGAGGTCCCTTCCAACCCCTACCATTCTGTGATTCTGTGATTCTGTAACTAGGGGAAAGCAGAATAGGTGCAAAACTGCCCTTACTCCCCTCCTCCTCCCCCCCTAAGCTGGGACAGTTCCATCTAAAACAGTAAATACTGCTCTGTTTTATTATTCCTTGCAAGTATTTCAGGGATTTGTCTAGTCCCTGTGTTTATGTTTCTACGGGCCTTTTCAATTTGTCAGCTCTTCCTTTGTTAATTGTGGTTTAAGAAAGCAGGTATCTCAACTTCATTCAAAATATGGTCTAACATGGAACACACATAACAGGAAACAAAAATCTCTGTCTTTTTAGCACAATAATAAATGTGACACCCATCTGTTAAAGAGACAAAAAGGAAAATAAAATTGGAATATATTTCAGAAAAAGCTTGCTACCTGAGGGGTACACAAGGTCTTGTGCAATAAGACACACATGTTTTGGGGTTAAACTATGCTGCAGTGTAAATCTTCACTACTTAACAGACATTTGATTTTTACTTGATAAGAAGTTGCTTTTCTTTGACTAGGAAATGAACTGTTCTTCTGCTGTCTATCCTGTCTCAAATTCAGTGCAACTTCTATTCTTTTTGCATTTTATAAAAATGCACACAATACCTGCATAATGAGAAAGTGAGGGTTATTGACATTGAGTCCAACAGAACAGAAGAGATCCTGCACACGAGCATTGGTAGCATTCACACCATTGATAAGATACTTATTTCTACCTCCAACGACAATCTGGAGAAGAAAAATAAACAGAAGAAACTTTGACTGATTTAAACATGACTTCATATTATGAGAATAGAAGCTGTCATAAAGAATAAAAATCTGAGCAAATCCCATGTTTATAGCTTTGCATACACATCTGTATGTGTGCTACACAGAATCAAAACAGATCTTGCTGAAGAGACATTTAAAATATCTAAATAAAACACAAGAAATATCAGTCATTGAGGGCAATATTGACAAGAAAACTTCCAAATTCCACAAGTTTATAGGTTTTTTTGTGGTTTTTTTTTAAACTTGGGAGACAGCCTCATAAGATAAGGTTCCTTTGTTCTTGGAGACCAAATCTAAAACACAGTTTATATATTAAGAGGGAAATACGAAAGCAGAAGAAAAAGCTACAAAATAAAAAATTATAACTTGCTTTAGGAACATTATTTCATTATTATGTTTCTGTGCAAGTCTATAGGAAACATTATTTATATAATATATTTAGCAACATTAAACTTATTACCCAAGTAACTCCAACTTTTTAATCTAGTACACTGGATCTACCTCTACAGTTTGTGTTACTAACTACACTGTAGAAGCACTGCTTCAATTGCAAAGACTCAGGAACTTTAAAAATTACCTTTTTTTTTTTTCCTCCTTGGAAAGTCATTCCGTTGAGCATGGTAAAAAGGTATATAGGTTACTAAGAAATATAAATATTACTCACCTGCCTAGTGACGGTGATCTCATTGTTAGCTTCAAATCCCAGTGGACTTACTTTCTTGTCAGAATTATCAAAGGTAATAGACACAATGGCTTTAGTAACTCCAGCTTGCCCATTTTTATAAACTAGATCTTGGAAGTTGGCAGCTCGCACCTAAATCCATGGAACAGATAAATAAATTTTTGAAATAAATTTAGCACACAGCTTCATTACACTACTGCAGGTTTTGGAGAAATGAATGAAAGAAATACAAATCTAGCTGTAGATTTAAGAGTTCAAATGAGAGACTGACACACGGGAGCTGCAAGGTACTAGCATTGTAAAACCACATGCAGAGCATGCCAGTCAGTTGTAGTGAGCCAGCTAATTGTTTCTGCAAGAGATTCCTGACAAAAACTGAATTTTTGGAAAAAAAAAGGAAAATGCCAGATGACTAGTTCTGTCACCAGTACGTTTACTTAAAGAGCATTTATTATTCATGATGCAGTTCACAGGGTAACAACTCAGACAGCGTTCCTTGGAGGTTTGTTGGCTTTGCCTACAATTACAGCAGGGAGGAAATAAAATCAGCTGAAAACACACATTCAAACTGATCTCAACACACAGAGGTTTTTTTATAAGAATAAAGCCAACATATCTTTAAAATAGCAGGCACTGCATGAAAACCAGCTTTTTTTTTTTTCTGATGAACCAGCTGGCCAAATTGTAAGACCTAACGCAGAAGTGAAAAGTTTATTACAAATAAACAAGTTAGTGCTTTTAACTGTAAAAGATCTTTGGCTTGAGGCTGCTACCTTTTAAGCGAGTATTTTCAGTCTAATCTTCTCAGTTGCATACTTTGAACTACTGTAGTACATTGATGAAACTGTAACTCAGTCTTCATGTAAGAATGAGCAACAATTACAGAGACACGGTTTTACGTTAATGAAAAATCCAAATAAATGAAACTTTTGTTTTTTTTTTAATAGAAGCACCACTTCGGGTCTTCCACCGGAGATTACTCAAGAGAGTAATACCAAACGCTGCTGACAGAAGAAAGACCTTTCTTAAATAACCCTCTCTCTTTACCTGTGACAGATTGGTGATTCCCAACAGGAAACAGATCGAGTCCAAGACATTAGACTTGCCACTACCATTCAAGCCAGTAATGGCATTGAATAACCGGTCAAAGCCACGAATTTCAGTCCTCTGAGCATAGGATTTAAATCCCTCAAGAACAATCGACTTGATGTACATCTTCTCTATGTTCCCAAGTGACCTGACAAGGCACTCCTCCCAGGAATACGAAGCAAGGTAGCCAGATTATAATCCTACAGATTTCAATGGGGAAAAAGAAAAAAAGCAAACGAATCATACCGCATGCCAAACTAAATGTGTGAGAAAATAGAAAGAACACGTCTTTTACAACAAAAAGACGACGCATTCATATACAGATAATTCCAAGCAGGCCTCCGATGCAGGAAGCACCTCAACAAAAACCTCTACTTCAACACTTACAAGCGACGTGACTTCACACACCGTTCCTATGAAGACTGCGGCACAGCCCGGGTTCCTCAGGGAGCTGACCGTTAGCCCGCCCGCCGACGGAGGAAGGGGAAGGGCCTGGGTCTCCCACAGCCCGGCAGAAAGGGAGCCTTCCCCTCCCAGGAGCAGCACTGCCACCTGCTCAGCCCCACCGCGCCGCAGGGCTGAGGGGCAGGAAGACGGCAGCCTCGCCTCCCAGACGCCGCGAACGCAGCCGCCCCGTCCCTGCCGCCGCCTGCCGCCTGGCCTCCACACCCCCGCCACACAACCCTGCGGGTGCCCCCGCCGAGCGAGACCTCGGTGGCAGCTCCGGAACCGGGCGGGCCCCCTCCCCGAGCCCCGGTGCCCTGCCGCCTGCGCCGCTCCCTCCTCGAGCCCCGGTGCCTCACCGCCGGCGCTCGCTCCAGCCGCCCGCCACAGTTAAATTCTGGCGCCGAGAACCGGCGGCCGTTAGAGGAGGCGCCTGGTGGAGGCTGCCCCGCGCTGCCTGCCCCGGGCTGCCTGCCCCGGGCGGCCCAGCTCCTCCCTCCTGGCGAGAGAGGGCAGGGACGAGATCCGCTCCACGTTGCTGTCCCGAGGAGCGGCGGCAAGCGCAGTCGTGAGGCGGCCGCTCAATGTGAGGGGAAGGCGGGCACCCTCAGGTCAGGCGAGCGCGGCGGCCGGGCGCTGACGAGAAAGGCCCCCTCTAGCCCTGACTGGCCGGGGCGGGAACGGGTAGAAAATGGCGGGTGTTACTGCCGGGAGGGAAAGCACCCGGCGCCATGGGACCGCGGTCCCCGAGCGAGGAGAAAATGGCGGGCCTTGCTCCCCTGAGGGAAGGGAGCTGCCACTGTGCGACCGCGGTCCCCGAGCGAGGAGAAAATGGCGGGCCTTGCTCCCCTGAGGGAGGGGAGCTGCAGCTATCCGACTGCCGTCCCCGAGAGGGGAGAAAATGGTGGGCCTTGCTGCCGTGAGGGAAGGCAGCTGCAGCTATGCGACCTAGGTCTCTGAGAGGGGAGATGGGAGTGGGTGAGGAGGCACTGGCTGGGGGTTAATGTGGGTTATGTCGCGGGGCTGAGGAGCTTGAGTGCTAACTCCACGCAGGAAGTGTCTTCATACCGCCCGTAAATTACATTAAAATTAAGAACGTGCAGTTTTGTACTTCAGCACCACCACTGCCACTCCGACCTCCACGTCTATGCGTATTCAGCTATCGTGCTGTGATTTACAGAGGTGTTTCCGATCAAGCAGAACAAAGAGAACCCATTAAACTTGCGAGCACTTGTCATTGAAAGAACAGAAGCTGTCCAGAGCTGCACTGCTCAAAGTGGAAAAGCAAAGTCAGCTGAATGCCTTTATTTCCTGAAGCTGCTGTAGCTGTGCTGTAAAAGCAAACTGGTATTTTCTCAGGAGGACTTCAGTGTTGTACTGTTGTCACCGAAAGTCCGTGAATAAAACCTCGTAACACCAATGAAGCATTAAAAGGCAGGCATTCTTTATTGCAGCACTGGATGCATGGGGGATAATTCCACCAAACGTGTGCATACCTCATACCTTTTCCGTGCAGTTTATATAGATCAAAAATATATGTATTTATTTTATTCATGCATATTCAGTATTATTCTCTTTGGCGATTGGTGTAAACTTTTCTCGCTTCTTACGTAGATTGTTGCGCAGACTTCAGTTACTCTCTTCTATTGTTCCTTTTTGAGTAGGTGGCATTACTTGAGTAGGGGGCCAGTGAGTCGGTGGTCATGATCTCCCCCTGCCGGAATTACCTTTTGCCCACTAGGCTCGCAATCTTGGCAAACCTGGTCAGTTTCTTCAGTCCGTTTCACGGAACCTCACTCCGTCATTTCTCTTGACAAAAACACAATTACCCACTATGGTTAGCGTTAATGGTTACCTAGAGAATAGATCCTCCATTCCAAGACCTAATGTCCCGGTGGGTAGGGCTGTACCAGGAACATAGCAGCACTGTTCATGTTTATGGTCAACTGATTCTATCGCCCTGGTTACACTGTCAGCTGGACAGTGTTACTACTGAGGTCTGGGGAGCTGCTGTAAAACCACACTGAACTACCTAGTTTATAGTCTGCCGTTATTCTGATCATTTGAATAATTCAGACTGCAAGTCTATGTTACAGGGATTTTTTATTTTTTGTGCGTGTGTCTGCTTGTTTCAGGAGTTACACTGGGCGCAGCTTGATGTTTTTAAGGCATTACTGTGACAGCACTGCTGTTGGAGGTACTGTAGCCAGGAAACACTTGGTGATGTTCTATCAGCTGTTCATTTGACGACATCTGGACACCATACAGAGAAAAACTATTTTGACCTATTAGGGAGAATCAGGCTGATACTGTGTAACTGTACAGCCATCATTAAAGCCGCTTTTTATTTGGCAAATTCAAAATCTTTCCAAATGATTTTTGGATCATTATCGGTTGGCAAAAGATCTGTTATCTGTGCAAATGTGGTTGCATGTTGCTTGCCTCAAGGCAAATTCCTCCTTAGTTTCTGTGGGAGGTGGCTGCTTGGACTATGCTGCAGGTGGCACCTGGTTGCTCTTCAGAGGGCCGAAGTGATTGTCAATGTGTGGCTGATGGAGCTGGCGGCCGAGTAGTTGGTGCTGTACCTACTCCGGCAAGGATTCACTGTGATAGCTCTCAGTCTTGCACATTTGGAGAGGTGCTCATCTTCACAAACCACCAGAGGAAAGGCAGAAAGGTCAAGAACAGGGGGTGGGGGTGGGGGCAGTTCAAGAATTTTACTTTCAAGCCTGCAGATTTAGCGTTCCAAACTCCAGTTGTGGATGTAATCATTGCTCTAACTTTTGCAAGTTTTCTTGTGCTGGGCTGGGTATAAATTTGATAGAGTGACCGCATTTTAGTCTGCTTTTATGGGGAGGGAAGGTCCGTGCTGTGCAAGCCGTATGTGTATGCATTTCATTTGAAGTTAATGTTGTCTGGGGGGTGTCTCAAATCACATTTGGCACACAGGAAAAGAATTGAAAGAGAAACCCTGCAAGTACCTTGATGGCAGAATATATGTGCTTCATTATATACAGGAGAATTTTTCTGGGAGAGCAAGCAAGCATATAGAGGCAGGAAAGCAGGAAGGGAAGAAGGAAGGATGGACACTACCGTTTACAGACTATAGGAAATGTCTCATTCGAAGCTCACAAGAGTGACCAGTATTGACCAGTGGTGAAAGGCCAGTCTGTCTAGAGCCATACATCACTGGGGGATGGCTTCTCTGTCGTAGCACTGGGAGCCCTAGGATGGCATTTTGCACAAATGCACTCTTTTTCATTTGCTGTGGAATATTAGCAGTGAAGTACTATGCTGCGCTGATGTGCGCTGTGGGAGCAGGGAGTTACCTCAGGCCCCTTTTGCCAGATGCTGTCTGCTGTCTAAAGCAGAAATACAATAGGTGCTGATCACTGCTCTGTGCTTCCACCCTTCCGCTGCAGTTCCTCAGACTCTCATTGACTTCCCTCTTTTTTTTTTTTCTCTTGTGATAGAGGGGATTGTAAGAAACGTGAAACTATAACAAAGAAGCCTTAATATTTTCTAGTTTTTAGTAGTCTTTAGTACTGTAACTTGTATTCCTGCATGCATAGTGATCTAATGATGTACCTGTTACACTAATCCCTGTTTTCTTATTAAGGAATGTAGTGGAAGGACATGGGCACAAGCTATCACTTAGTCATTAAACAAAATAATTAAATGAAACAAAAGTGGTCTTGGTTCCCAGCAAATAATTGGGATAATTGTAGGATAAAAGAGACTCTTAAATAATTCCACTCCAGACAGCTCAGCCTTGGCAGGACAGATGCACCAAGCTACAGAAATAAGGAGGCACCAAGAGGCCAACAACACCAGAGCAAAACAACCTGAAGGACATGATGTACGTGATCTTAGAACTGCGTTTGCACACAAACAGAGGTCAATCAGCGAACACCGTGATGAAGAGGATGGGCCTTCATCTTGGGACCTCCAAAGACCACCCAAAGATGCTGACAGACATGTGTGAAAGATATTTACATATGCTAATTAGTTCACGGAAAAGTAATGAATGTGCTAAGTAGTTTTTAGAAATATAATGAATATTTACATGTGTGATTGTATTTAACCTGAAGTGGCAGGGTGTCTGGCATGCACGCTTAGAGGAGAAATCCCCCATGTGCCCGGCGCCACAATAAAGAATACCTGCGTAACAGTATCCATTGTACTGTTAGGTTCTTTTCTGCTGGTTCTTCGAATCACTTGTCCCTTTATCTTTTCATTACTCTGTCTCATTCTTCTTAATACTGTATGGGAGTGGTAACGGATAACAGGTATGTCTCGAATATGCTAGGTGGGCTGTAGCAGCGTGTTTCCTTCTTGAGGGAGAAGCTGGTTGTGTGTGTTACAAGCAGGAACTTGTTCAAGGATGAATCTGCCCTTGTAATACTACAGAAATTCAGGAAGGGTCCTCAGAGGGATTGCTGGTGCTTGAAAGTATGCTTGTAACTTCGCTTCTGAACACACAGGGCTGTGTTATTACACTGCGCTGCAAGAGATGGGGGTCCTTTAACCCCTGTAGAGGTAAGTAATGAGAAATGAGGGAAAGAGCAGTTAATGGACAGGCTTAGTAGGTCCTGAAGCTCTTATAGTAACCTTACAACATCAGATACCTGCCTGAGATTTCTCATCTTTTTCCCCTAAACTAATATTGCTTGCTTGGTGTAGTCAAAAGTTAAAGGTTTAATTTAGAGTCCTCTAAAATTTTGAGCTTAATGGAGCTTTAAGAAAAAACATGGAGTTTTCTTTGGCAGCTGTAAAATCAAGCAAACGAAACCTTTCTCTCTGTGCTGCAGTAACAGGCATGTTTCTGCAAATACAAGAAGCAAAACTGTGCTGCACTACGTCTCAACAGCTTTGATGAGATTTTGCATTTACTGATGTTGCAGTATGTGCTTGGACTGTGTCAACGTTTAAGCAAAGGGGAAGTAGAAAGAGTGCTTGAGAAAACTTAAGAGTGCCCCACAGTGACCAGCAAACCACAGCTGGCCCTTCAAGAAGCTGTGGCTTGGTTTGTCAGCCGAAGTCACCTGCAGTGTCCAGTCTTCCTTCCTATCTGTGGGCTTCTTGGTTATTCTGAGGGATTTGGAGAGGCCGAATTGATGGGCTGAGGCCAACTGTATGAGGTTCAACAAGGCCAAGTGCCGTGTCCTGCACTTGGGTCACAACAACGCCATGCAATGCTACAGGCCTGGGGAGGGGTGGCTGGAAAGCTGCCCAGCGGAAAAGGACCTGGGGGTGTTGGTGGACAGCCGGCTGAACATGAGCCAGCAGTGTGCCCAGGTGGCCAAGAAGGCCAGCGGCATCCTGGCTTGTGTCAGGAAAAGTGTGGCCAGTGGGAGCAGGGAGGTGATCGTGCCCCTGTACTCGGCACTGGTGAGGCCCCACCTCAAGTACTGTGTTCACTTTTGGGCCTCTCACTACAAGAAGGACATTGAGTTGCTGGAGCGTGTCCAGAGAAGGGTAGCAAGGCTGGTGAGGGGTCTAGAGAACAAGTCTTGATGAGGAGCGGCTGAGGGAGCTGGGGCTGTTTAGTCTGGAGAAGAGGAGGCCGAGAGGGAGCTGGAGCTGTTTAGTCTGGAGAAGAGGAGGCTGAGGTGGGACCTTGTTGCTCTCTACAGCTGCCTGAAAGGAGATTGTAGTGAGGCGGGTGTTGGTCTCTTCTCCCAAGTAACTAGTGATAGGACGAGAGGCAATGGCCTCAGGTTGTGTCAGGGGAGATTTAGCTTGGATATTAGAAAATTTCTTTACTGAAAGAGTTGTAAAACGTTGGACCAGGCTGCCCAGGGAAGTGGTGGAGTCACCATCCCTGGAGGTGTTCGAAAAATGTGTAGATGTGGACTTCAGGACATGGTTTAGTAGGCATGGTGGTGTTGGGTTGATGGTTGGACTTGATGATCTTAGAGGTCTTTTCCAACCTTAGTGATTATATGATTCTTTCTTATCAGATGTAGTTCTTCAGATTCTCATTTTATGTGCAGTTTCTGAGAGTCGGAGGACAGCTGACCTGTTTCGGTGTGGGTTTTTGCTTCCCCTTTACCCTCTGTGTGTTAGCTGGCTCTGCAGCACTGCTGAACCGCTGTTGGAATTGCAGCCTTGTAACAAAATGTGGGGCAGCACAGTCTTTTTACTGAGTGATGGCTTTTCACCTCCAATCTTTTACTTCCTTCCAGGGCTTGTTAGCATTGCATAAAGAAGTGAAGTTGCAGTTTGATGTCATATTGCAGCGTCATGCTTGTTCAGATATTTGCAGTATTTGTCTGCCAGAAGTAGTGTGGGAGTGGTTTGCCTTTACCTTTTTTGTCACCACAGGAAAAAAATAATTTCTGAGAAAGCATTGTAATAGCTAAGTCAGAGGGGAGGAGCAGGTAATTTTTGCTAAGACTTGCAGGCACTTACAATTTGAGGTGATATTCACTCCCAGGTAATTGGTCATCCAGTAATGTGTGGGGAATACCTCGGTAGCCTCTGGATTATGACTCCCTTGGCAGTCTCTACTACCAAGGAGTCCTTTTAAGGTTTTTGTTTGTTTTTTTTTTTAAAGTATTTAGAATGTCCTTTATGTTCATGCCTCACAGATTGGGTTGAAATGCTGCGGGAGACTGTAAATTGGATCTGGAGGAAGGGACTGGATGAGATGATGATTTCCTGAACAACTTTGCTGTTGTGGTGATCAGTGGTTTTTTTCCTCAGCATCAGTCTACAAACTAATTATGTCCAAGAGATATACTTTACTCAGCTTTTAATCATACCCTTTTCTTCCAATGTAGCTGGGAGCACAGCTGTTCCTACTTCAGAATGGAGATGAAAGGAAACAAGCACCACAGCCATATCTGCAAATTAATTGTGATTAGCAGCAAGATGAACTGTTAAGCTAACCCCAAATTTGAATTGAATTTATTTGTAACTGACAGGCTCTAAGACAATTTTGTCTTTGAGGTTAGATTTAGGCAAGCCTGGGCTACGAAACCATACCACAGAAGATGCGAATGTTGTTTGGGGTTATTTAAGCAAACTTTGCTCGTTTTACTTATGCTCCCTTGAGAGTTTTACTACTCTTCTACTTTAATGGAAAGATTCCCATATTTCAGGTATCACCACTAGGTCCTCAGCCTCCAGTCAAGCTCTGTCAATTTTCTCTGACTTCTCTGTCCTCCTTTTTACTCCTGACCTTTTCCAGTTGTTGCTAGTTAGTATGGGATCCCAGTTTTTGCCTCTTCCTTCTTCGTTTCTCTCCCATTTTCCCCTGAGCTGTGAACCTCCTTCACTGCTCTGATATTGGGGATTGAGCTGTGATAACCTGTGTGAAGCTGCTTTGCTTGCAGCTCTGCTGCTGTTTGCATCAACTGCAGTGTCTGAACAGAGTGGATCTTTGCTTTCTTACATATATTGTTAGTGCACAAAGCCGAGATTCCCCAAGCCATTGCTTCTTTCCTAGGCATCTGATTTTATGCAAAAAGTTGATAGAGATTAATGTAAAACTTTATTCTTTGATAACTTGATGGACTAGACAAGAGGACAAGGACGGTTTGAAGGATGTCAGAATAAATGCTGTCTAGGACTTCAATTTCAGTAAAAGCTTTAATGGTTCTTTTGTAAGAATGTTGAGCAGAAATGCATTACCTTAATTTTTTCTTGGGACTTGCTAGAAATTAATTCTTTTAAAGAGTCTTTCTATCACCTTCATGGGCTGTCCTGTCTCAAGTTTTTATAATAGCTGCCTCTTTGCAGTAATGATTGTAATACTCTATGCAATATATTACTCAAACCCACTGACAGCAAAGTAGTTTTACAGCGCAATGGTTACTGCTCTTAGAGCTGAGGTGGTGGCTATCACATGCTTGGTCCAGTAAAGCTTTTACTGTATTACTGCAGTCATCCTTTAGAGTTCTGTATTATGCTTGGGCAACATAGTCCTTACCAGTTCTTACGATTCTGTGTCTAAACATACAAAATAATCTTGGTTTGTTAACCTGGAAGTTGGTTTGTGAATCCATTCGTCAAGCATGTGTGTGTGTTCTGTTTTCTGTTTATTTGGGGCTTTTTGTTTTACAGCCTACGGAAAACATCCCTAGCCTTGAAGTGGCTATAAAAATTCAATTTCAGAGAAGTGGTCAGCACAAAATTTGTCCTATTCCCAGAGCTAGGCCTAAATGTAAGTGAAAATCTTTCAGTATTGTTTGTAGGAGGAATCATTGGTCAGCTGAAAAATCTGTGTACCACAAGAAGCAGAAATTTTTGATAGGACTGTGAAGACGGGTGTGAATGGGAGGTCTGAGTGTGTCCAGAAGGAACAGCAGAAGACAGATACAAATGGCCAATACTGATGGCACCTAGATTTGCAGATCATGAGGATTACAGCACATCTTTGTGCAGCTTCTTAGAGTGCCAGATAGGGAAAACAAAGGACAGCCTAAAACAAGGGACAGCGCGTTCCTGCACTCAGGCTGAAGTGAGTAATCAAGCTATTGCCAGATGATGGTGCAAATGTAAAGAACTGAGCTGGAGCCTTGAGGCACAGAGACAAAAGAGACAATAAGCAGGGACTCACTGAGGTGGGACAAGGTGGAAGACAAAGCATTTCTGAATCCCTGTTGGCTCCCTGGGGGTACAAATGGCACATCAGCACAAGGCTGCCAGCCTACCCAGCATCCCTTGCCCCCCCCCCCCCCCCCCCCCATTCCTGGCTGGAGCAGCTGGGTACCTGTGTCTGAACACAGGACACGCTGCTGGGACAAACACCGCTTAGTCCTCGTGGGTATAAGCGAGTGAGGGGGAATCAGTTTTGTGTTACTCCACACTCACCTTTTGCCTCTTTGCAGAGTTTGCTTTGTTGTTGCCACACTGTTACAGTATCTTTTGTTGCGGAAAAGTACAGCTAAGCACTGTTGATGCCAAAGCAAATGGAGCAGCAGATGGAAATGCTAGGAGAGTGCCACCTGAGCTTAACAATACTTCTTTCATTTTGTGGAAGACGTATGTGTCCTGATATAGGTGATTTCCCCAGCACACACTCCTAATGCAGGAGCCCTTCACCTGTGCAGTGTTTCTTTTTCATCAAGGAACCAGGAATATCCCTGGTTAATCACAGAAGGCCGCTGAGAGCTGATGAGTTTCTGGATCTGGTGGCTTTCGCTTTTGTCTAAGTAATGGAGAGCTTGCCCTGTTCTCCCTGGTCATTGCTTGTTCGTCCTTAAAAAGTTTTGTTTGTTTTCTCAGCTTTCTGTTCCTGATTAGTACTTTTGTCGTCAGATGTTTTGTAGTTAAACATGCTGCTACGTATTGGTCTCTTTACACTTTACGCCCTTCATATTCTACCTGAATATTTTCACGAGAAGAAGACAAGCTGAAAGCAGATAGTCCCTGGTCAAAGTTTTTTCCCATGCCACATGCAGCACAGTTGAGGCAAAATACCAAACCTTGCTACTGTTTCTTAAGGTGGCTCTGCAATGCACAGAGATCCCAGCATGCAGAGTCTTAGCCACACAAACTCTGATCCTTTGGTGCATGTCAGAGGACCTGTGCAACTGGCTGGGCGCCGAATTGGAGGGGTCTGTAGGGGTTACCTTAATAGGAGAAGGTGAGTCATGGTGGGCGTGCCTTGTGTCGGGTTTACACTTGCTCCTGGGGAAGTGGTCTGAGAGCAGTACCTTCGCTGTCGATAAAAGCAGTTGTCTTTGCCCTTCAGGAGGTGTGCGTGACTGAAGGAGTTCAGCTACCGACTGAGTCGGGTGCAGAAGGTTACTGACTGGCCTTATCAGCAGAAGACACGGTTTTCCGCCTGCCTGCTCTAAGTATAAACTTCTCTTTCTTTGTCCTTGTTGATGCGCTTGCTTATAGGAAGGAGAAAGGGGCTGTGTGGGTAAAACAAATCCAAAGTAATTTGTTTGTTTCCATCTTGTATGGAAAATGCTGGTGACAATGTGCTCCCAGTTCCAAGCCCTGAGCCTGGCACCTGGAGAAGCATTTTCTTTCAGCATACGCGGGTATCGTGGAAAAAAGTCTTTCTTACCTTTGTATTTCTCACTTGCACTTTGGTTCAAGCTTGTAAAAGTTTAGGTTCACTACTCACCCCATGTAATTGGGGCAGAAGAGTGAGTGTGGGTTGCTGGTTTGTTTTTTTTTTCTTCCAGGATTTTTTTTCTCCTTAAACTAGTAGATTTTCCCTCGTCAATTTCTTTGGAGTGGGAGCTGTACATCTTTCTGGGGTGGCTTCCCACACCAGGGCTTGCTGCCAGCAGACAGGGATGTCCAGCAGATTGCAGGAACCTCTGGGTTGCTTAAGCAATAAGGGGGCTTTTCAGACATTTTCTTGATCCGGTGATATTGCTATGGCATGCAAGCAGAGGCTGTCTTGTTTGACTGCACATTATCAAGACACTTCTGCTTTGTAAAGCCTAAACCAGCCCCCATGAGTATCCCAGCATGGTCAGGCATCTCTTTGACAAGCATCCTTTGGCTATGCTGTTTGTCACGCAGGATGGTGACTGCCAAGGTATGGGTGCTGAAGAATCATTTTGAGGGTTTGCCCAAAAGCAGCGACTTTGACCTGAAACAGATAGAGCTGCCAAACCTAAAGGATGGAGGTAAGTGGAGTGCTACCTGTTTTTATTTTTTCCAGACGTTGTCTGGTTGCTGACACATGGCTGTGCATCTGTAGAAGTGTTTGTTTGTTTCTTTGGCTTGAATTTTTGAAGATGGGTTGGCACAGCTTGTGGCAAGCCATGCACCTTAGCGGAGAAGGGTGATAGATTAAGAATATGTGTGTTCATGGGTTTGGTGGGTTTTAAGACGCACTGCCTTCTGATAATACCCCTAGAAACAGTGACTGAGCTCTTCTAACTCCAGCACGCAATGACCACAGCATACCTTTCATGGTCTTACATTGCCTTATCACAGGGGGTGTGTGATGGCAAAGGCATTCAAATGTGTTTGTAAATGAAGCTTACTGTAGAAAATTGCTGAAGTAATATGCCCTTGAAACTGACAGCCACAAGGAAATGTAATTCGTTGCATTTAGGAAGAGAGAAATGAACTGTGACACAGAACAAATGAGATAACTGTAGTAAAACCCAAACATGCTTTACTGGTGAAAGGTTTTCATCTATTTTGCAAAATCCTTTGGAGAAAGCTGGAGAAGATGGTAGCCTCTGGGAGTACGTTTTCATTGGAGTTTTTCATCCTGATAGGGAAGGTATTGAAGACAGTACTGAGGTAGAGCAGAGTGACTGGGGCAGGAGTGCATGTGCAGCTGGGAGGCCTTGGGGCTGGAGTCAACATGGGCTGGCCTTTCATTTTAAGAAGCAACAAGGCAAGACCTCTCTGTGCATTCAAGATCTATTTTTTTTTGCCAGAGCCCATCTGCTGTATTAGACATGATGCAACAGCAAGAGAGTGAAAAAGAAGAGAAAAAAATTCACAGCTTTTATTCCTGTATTTGTATGTTTTTAAAAGCCTAGGGAACATGATGACACTTTATGCCACAGCTGTTGATAAAAGAATGAACCTTGATCTTTGGCTTCGTATGGACATCCATACTGTCTTGAACCTTACACCACTACATGTCCTTTACAAAATTTAGTTCAATTTAGGAGGGGTGCCAAAGAAATTGCATTAAAGTACTAGTCGTGTTTACAATTTAAGGGTTTGAAAGGTGATTTCTTCTTACATGTACTGTCAAGCATTTTCATAACGTGTAATTCTGTAGCGTTGAGACATTTAAAAACTTCATGCCTTGTGGGTACTGAAGAACATGGAGTCATTTCTTCCTTCCTATTTTGGTCCCTACACCAAGAAGAGGCATAACTTTGTACTAGAGTAACACTTTTAAAAGAGATGGCCTGTTCTGTTATGTTACGTGGCCTTGACTATTCTTCCTGCTCACTCTAAGTGATGGGAAAATACTTCTATCTGAATATCTTTCTGGCTTGTGCTAGCTATACCACTGCAGCACAGGGAATGAAAAGTATTATTAGGTGGAGATAAACAGCTATAACTGCTGTGTGAATGAGAATTTAAATTAAAATTTATTTTGTTTAACTGTGTATTTCACAAGAACTAGTGACATTAGAGACAGAAAGGTGGGTACCTAGAAAAGACAGCCTAATGCTTGCTGTTCAAGGCAGAAAGTAGTGTTTGCATAGGGAAGCTGCCCGGTTGTGTAGGGATGGGATCAGGAAGGCTAAGGCACAGCTGGAGCTGAACTTGGCAAGGGATGCGAAAAATAACAAGAAGGGCTTCTACAGGTATGTCGCCGGAAAAAGATGGTCAAAGAAAGCGTACCCCCGCTCATGAGCGAGACCGGCAAACTGGCAACAGCAGATGAGGAGAAGGCTGAGGTACTCAACAACTTTTTTGCCTCAGTCTTCACTGGCAGCCTCTCTCCTCACCCCTCCCGAGTTGATGGATGGCATGAAGGAGACCAGGAGGGTAAATTCCCTCCAGCTGTAAGTGAAGACCAGGTTCGGGACCTCCTGCAGAACCTAAATGTACAGAAGTCCATGGGACCTGATGAGATGCATCCCAGAGTCCTGAGGGAACTGGCTGACGTAGTTGCCAAGCCACTCTCCATGATATTTGAAAAGTCATGGCAGACAGGGGAAGTTCCCAGTGACTGGAAAAAGGGAAACATTGTGCCCCTTTTCAAAAAGGGTAGAAAGGAAGACCCTGGGAACTACCAGCCTGTCAGCCTCACCTCTGTGTCTGGGAAGATCATGGAACAGATCCTCCTAGAAGATATGCTAAGGCACATGGAGGCCAGGGAGGTGATTCGAGGCAGCCAGCATCGCTTCACCAAGGGCAAGTCCTGCCTCACCAACCTAGTGGCTTTCTATGATGGTGTAACAACAAGGGTGGACAAGGGAAAACCCATGGATGTCATCTATCTGGATTTTCGTAAAGCCTTTGACACGGTCCCCCACAACATCCTTCTCTCTAAATTGGAGAGCCATGGATTTGATGGGTGGACCGTTCGGTGGATAAGGAATTGGTTGGATGGTCACAGCCAAAGGGTAGTGGTCAACGGCTCAATGTCCGGATGGAGACCAGTGACGAGTGGAGTCCCTCAGGGATCCGTACTGGGACCGGTGCTGTTCAATATATTTATCAATGACATGGACAGCGACATCAAGTGTACCCTCAGCAGGTTTTCAGATGACACCAAGCTGGGTGGTATGGTTGATACAGCAGAAGGACGGGATGCCATCCGGAGGGACCCGGACAAGCTGGAGAGGGGGGCCTGTGTGAACCTCATGAGGTTCAACAAGGCCAAGTGCAAGGTCCTACACCTGGGTCGGGGTAATCCCTGATACCAATACAGGCTGGGGGATGAAAGGATCGAGAGCAGCCCTGCTGAGAGGGACTTGGGGGTACTGATAGACGAAAGGCTGGACATGAGCCGGCAATGTGTGCTGGCAGCCCAGAGGGCCAACCGTGTCCTGGGCTGCATCAAGAGGAGCGTGGCCAGCAGGTCGAGAGAGGTGATTCTGCCCCCCTACTCTGCTCTGGTGAGACCTCACCTGGAGTACTGCATTCAGCTCTGGAGCCCTCAGCACAAGAAGGACATGGAACTGTTGGAGCGGGTCCAAAGCAGGGCTACAAAAATGATCCGAGGGCTGGAGCACCTCTCCTGTGAGGACAGGCTGAGAGAGTTGGGCTTGTTCAGCCTGGAGAAAAGAAGGCTGCAGGGAGACCTGATTGCAGCCTTTCAGTACTTAAAGGGAGCCTATAGGAAAGATGGGGACAATCTTTTTAGTAGAGACAGCAGTGAGAGGATGAGGGGTAATGGTTTTAAACTAAAACAGGGTAGGTTTAGGCTGGATATAAGGAAGAAATTCTTTACAATGAGGGTTGTGAAACACTGGAACGGGTTGCCCAGAGAGGCAGTGGAGGCCCCATCCCTGGAAACATTCAAGACCAGGTTGGACAGGGCTCTGAGCAACCTGATCTAGTTAGTGGTGTCCCTGCTCGTTGCGGGGGGGTTGGACTAGATGACCTCTAGGGGTCCCTTCTGACCCAAACTTTCTATGATTCTAAGGTTTCTTACCGCCCTCTGCTGGCTGAGTCATAGGAAGGCATTTTATTTCCGAGTCGAAAGTGAGTTAGTGTTTTTCTTAGAGGGTCTGGCCTCTTGAGCCTTCCACAGAGAGAGAGGCAGATGAAGAAAAACAGGGTTGAAAAGAAGCTGGCCTGCTAAAGAGACAGTACAGAAAGTGTCCTTTGTAACAGCACAGCGATAATGTAGACAAAGCTAATGAATGTAGTCGTTTCTGGTAGGTTTTCCCTAAAGGATGACGGGATATGGGTTTTTTGAGCTGTCAAGAATCCTGTCACTTGTGTTGAAAGAGTGACTTGCTCACTGCAGGGGGATTGGGTCAGATGACCTCTAAAGGTCCTTTCCAACCCAAAGCATTCTATGATTCTATGAAACTATGCTTTACTGCACTGATAATGCCTAGGAATTTGCTTTGTCTTTTGTTGTAGAGCTGCTGCTTGAATCAGTGTTTCTCAGTGTTGATCCGTACATGAGGTATATCTTTTTCTTCTTTTTAAATTGCTGGCTAAGTTACCCCATTTGATCTGCCACTTAAACCTCAAAAGCACATGTACTGGGAGCATCCTCAGTTGCCAGAATCCCAGATGCCCTTGTCTGCTTTTTATAAAATGTATGTAGATTACAAGATTCCCAATATGGAGCTGTCCAGATTTAGCCAGACGTAAGGATGACGATGCTGCAGCCGTAGACTTTTTCTGGAGTCTGCTGTGGTTGCTTGTCATGTCTCTTCCACTGGAATGCAACGGGCTGAAATGAGAATGCGGCCCTATTGCAGTAGCTACTTCACTTGTACTTAAGGATACATATTCAAAGTAGGAAATTGCTGATATACCCATATTAATAGGTGATAGTTCAAGCCCAGGGAGACTGGGCAGTTGTAAGCAGTCTGGTAGACCCTAGTGTCAGAAATAGTTCTTTGGAATCTCAGCCTTCTTGTAGTGGTGGACCATGCTGAGAAGATTAATGCTATTGTGTCGCCAGCACTTTAGGACTCACCCAGCCTTCAGTCAAGCTGGGGTGCTCTAGTAGCTGGCTATGGAAAACATCCAGTTTTGTCATTACAATGACAAGCTCTGTGATCTGGTCGACGTCACTGCTTATGCTCTCTTTCTGGGTCAGACAGTAGCTACTGCTTCGTAGTATATTTGCAACATCATTAAAGTTGCTTGCAGTAAGCTGTTTCTTTGCCTGTGTTACAGACCTTACAGTCGAAGGTATATGAAGGAAGGGGATGTAATGATAGGCACGCAGGTTGCCAGGTAAGATCTTCAGTTCTTGTTACCCATACACATGTCAGATCTCGAAGGAATGTACAACATTCAAGACATCTGCAACCTGCATTACCTATTCTTGACCTGAGTCTACATACTTCTGCAACTGTACTTTTACCTGTAATTGGCTGGAATGTGTTTTTCCTCCAAGAACGTCTTCTGCCTTCATGCAGGACCAACCACTGTTGGTCTGCTGTGTCAACTTCACATTTTAAAATCTGATGTGCTAGTAATTGAATGTCCCCACACCGTGCATGTCTACTCCAGATGAGAATACATCAGTGTCACATGAGATACAGTCCTAGGTGTATCCAAAGGGTTATCTGACCTTAAATCCGCCCTTTCCCAAGCTTATAGTAATATAGCCACACAGATGTTTCCCTTTGACAGCTTGCTTCTGCTGTGCTGCCTCTTAAGTTGCTGCCCAGGAACATCTGTGGCCTTTGACTCTTGTGTTTCTCTGCAGGAGCACTGAGGGCTGGTATAAATTAACAATAAATTCTGCTGAACGGGAGGCCAACTGTTCCCAATATTTCAAAGCTATTTACCTAGCCCTTCCCAACATAGTTTTCCCATTGGGCTAAGAGAGTTGAATTTTCATTTGGCATAGAGACACAGCAAGTATGAACTTCTCCCTGTTACTAGATACTGCATTCTCTCTCTAGTTTTCTCACCCTAAGAGGTTCCATCTTCAGAATCTTCAACCTTTAAATAGGGTGCAGGTTGTGTGAGAAGGGAACTGCTTGTTACAGACTATCTGTGACTTCTTGCTTTTCCACCCTTTAATCCCAGCATCCTCTTTCTTGCCTTCTAACTCATGGAAGTCTGAATCCATACCAGACTGGTGCTAGTCCAAAAAAACTTGGCATCTATGTGGGAAAATTGGATTTGGGGTGTGCAGGGCTGAGTCTAAAATAATTTTACCCAGTATCCCCCTGATGATGAGAGATTGTAGATGTTTCAGAAAAGACATTGGAAGCCTACAGCGTCAGTGGGTATGGGCTAAATGTCCTGACATGAAATATTTCTTTTCTCCTGCATCACAGGGCAACAGGAATAAAGGAGGGAAGAGCCAGTGATGATTTGTCTCTGACAGGGTATTCTTTTTTAACAGGGTTGTAGAAAGCAAGAATCTGGCTGTCACAGTGGGGACTTTTGTTGTGGCTAATAGTGGCTGGAGAACTCATTTCATCTCTGATGGGAAAGACCTAGAACTCCTTCCTTCTAGCTGGCCAGAATCGCTCCCCAGATCTCTGGCTCTTGGAACAGTTGGCATGCCAGGGTGAGTTTTGAGAACCTGCCGTGCAGGATGATTCTGCCTATCTTGTAGGACCCTTTTTCCATGTCTTGTTTTACCAGTATGTTGTCTGCTCACTCTGGTGAAAAGCATGTGTGCTTCTGGATGCCCTTACCCTGTAGAGGGCCTGAAGTTTGGCCTATCCTCTAGATCAGACGAGATTTACCTTGGAGATTATGATGCCTCTGCTTGGGGAGTTATAATAAAGCAGGAAGATAATCTGTGAGGTGCTCGGAAGAATCCAGTTCAATCTGAATTAACCTCAGTGGAAAAACACAAACTTCACTGGCACCTGGACTAGTCTGCTTTTGCTGATTGGGCTCTTTTGCTATCACCATATTTCCAGAATTGCCCCCAAAATAGCAAAAGACAGCTGTCATATTGTGCAGCAAAATAGAGGTCTTTTAAATTGCAATGCAGCAGACAGAGCTGTTGTGCTTCAGAATTTGTATTCACTACTGCAGTCTCTCAGTCATCTTCTCACATTTCTTCTCTCATTCTCTGTAGTTTTTGTGGGAAATCAGGACTTGGTCTGTCCTGTTGACATGGAAGGCTTCCGAAACGATTGTAACGTTGTGTGTGATGTTGAACTTTTCAGATTTCATTCTGACATCAGTCGAGATGCATGTTTTTCCAGACAGCTGCTAGATGGATTCCATTCACCCTTTTAGATTGGACCAAGTGGGAAACTCTAAGCTTGTATTTAGAAGTCAGAAGAAAAGTTTGTTGGGATTCTGGGCCAGTTGATCACATTGCTTCAGGAAGTTTGCATAGCCTGATGTTACTCAGTATTTATACGACCAGTGGAACACGCTAAACTTCCCTGGTTCCTACAGATTACTGTTCACCCAGTAGCCATAGCTGTGCCCAGTGGTCCTCAGGAACAATGTGCCCATCAGTTCAGCAAGGTTTTACTATCACTTTTTCTGCCAGCTTTGATTTGTGATGAGTATTGTTTAATCTTTGCCTTTATCCGGTAGCTACCAGCTGTCTGCTGACCTCTGTCTAGCATGGATTTACTCTCTCTTGCAGTCTGTAACTGAGTGGTCACCTTAGAGTTATCTCTGTGTTTCTCCTTTTGGCTAATGAGCATACAGAAAGCTGTTTTCACCTAAGTCTGAGTTCTGCCACAGCATCCTGTTTCCCAGTAATGTATTTGTATTTTCCTGGGATGGCTGTAAAAAAAGAGAAATTAAGAAGTTTGGGTTAACTTTTGTATTTCATAAAGAATGAGGAAAACAGAATCTTGTTCTGATTGTGACAATGTTTTCGTTCAATGTGTTCAAGTCACATCTCTGTGTCTGGCATCTTTTATTCTTCACAGAGCATTCTTTCTTTTTCTTTACAGCCTCACTGCGTATTTTGGTCTGCTGGAGGTCTGCAAGATGAAGCCGGGCGAGACGGTGCTGGTTAATGCTGCAGCTGGTGCTGTGGGCTCTGTGGTGGGGCAGCTCGCTAAAATCGGGGTGAGTGGCTTGAATTGCTCGTAGTTGCTCATCAGAAGGCTCACCTGGGAGGCAGGGGAACAAGGCCATGAATGATCAGGAGGGCAGGCATCCCTGAAGTCATGCCTACAGTACTGTGTTGAGATGGGACAAGGTCCTGAAGATGTAGCAAAGCCATTTGACTGTTACCTGGAGCTCAGGAACTCATATGGTGACGACAGCCTGCCTTTAAGGGTGAGCCCTCCACCCAGCACTATGAGTGTCAGCCTGTGTTTTGAGGGGGTGTGTAGAAATGTTCTTCTCCTTTCCTTGCAGGGCTGCAAAGTAGTTGGCTGTGCTGGCTCAGATGACAAGGTTGCCTATCTGAAAAAAATAGGCTTTGATGAAGCCATTAATTACAAGACTGTTACATCTCTGGATGAAGCACTGCGTAAAGCCTCTCCTGATGGCTACGACTGTTTCTTTGACAATGTGAGTTCAGAGAGAGGGCCTTGGCCTGAGCAGATTGTCATTTTCCTTAAACTATAGCAGGAACACAATATTGTATACATCTAATTGCAGACTACAGCAGGAACTCCATATTGAGTTCCATCTAATTGAGAAGTGGTCTCCATAACACCTTACTGCTTTCCTGTTCCCTTCCCACACTCATTTCTGTAGCTGAATTGGGCAGTAACAGAAAGAACAAAGACTGAAAGGCAAAGCTGTATTGTTGGCAGTGTTTGTGAATGGAGAAAGAGAGAAGCTTATCTAGCTATCTGCCCTAGTGAGGCCCCATCTGGAGTACTGTGTCCAGTTCTGGGCTCCCCACTTCAAGAAAGATGAGGAGCTACTGGAGAAAGTCCAGCAGAGGGCTACAGGATGATGAGGGGGCAGGAGCATCTCTCCTACGAGGAGAGGCCGAGGGAGCTGGGCTTGTTCAGCCTGGAGAAGAGAAGGCTGCAAGGGGACCTTAGAAATGCTTACAAATATCTGAAGGGTGGGTGTCAGGAGGATGGGGCCAAGCTCTTTTCAGTGGTGCCCAGTGACAGGACAAGGGGCAATGGGCACAAACTGAGGCACAGGAAGTTCTGTCTTAACATGAGGAAGAACTTCTTCCCTCTGAGGGTGACAGAGCCCTGGAACAGGCTGCCCAGGGAGGTTGTGGCGTCTCCTTCTCTGAAGATATTCAAGACCTGCCTGTAGGTGACCCTGCTTCAGCAGGGGCCTGGACTAGATGACCCACAGAGGTCTCTTCCAACCCCGAACATTCTGTGATTCTGTGTGATTTACTCTCTGGAAAGCATGGCGCCTTTTGGGGAGGTGAGGGTCACAGTGAACATTTAATTGACGCTGAGCAAAGAGTGCTGCAGTACATTCCTGGCCCCACCTTGGACCCCATGCAGTTCTCTGCTGTTGCTGGAAGAGGAGCAAGTGTGGACGGCCCTATGTTACATGCTCCAGGTCACTACACCAGTACCTGTAAACAAAAGAGTTGCAAGGCCCCCTTGTAAAATTACTGGAGAGGCTCTGGAGGGTTTCTGACATCTCCTAGGTGCAGCTGGAGTTAACAGGTGCTGTGGACTGTTCTCAACAGGCTGTTTGAATGTGACCATTGTTTTGGAGTCTGAGAGCTTCACAGTACAGATGCAGTCAACTCATGTCATTTCACCGTCAAGCCAGAGACCAAACCCTGGCTTTCTCAATTTCCTAATATAGCTAACGTATGCATTATACCTGATAAGGCAATACCTGGCACAGAGGTGTTAGCTGAGATACAGGCCTAAAACTCCCTGGCTAGCTACCTGGTTTAAAGCGCAGCCGTCACCACCGCTTCAGCATGTCTTTCTGTCAGCCATCTGTCTGCCAATCCAGGGCTGATGGAGTTGTTCTGTGTGGATCGCAACGCACCTGCCATGCCCCGGCAAGCGATGTGAACGCATGCTGCCAGGGCAAAGCACTTGCCTCTGGGGCAGGAGCGCCTGGGTGCTTTGCCTTGCCCTTCCAGATATCACGTCCTGTGCTGCTAAGGTCTTAATTTGGTTTTATGGTCACGTCCATTCCCTTCCCTCTCACTTCCAACTTTTGTGCAGAGCTCTCCCCAGCAGTAAATTTTCTCACAGCTTTTCTCTATTAGAAACTTCTGAGCATAGCACATCCCTATTTGGGAGAAGAGAATCATTAAGTAAAAACTTGACATCACCGTGATGTGAAGAGGTAAAAGTGCAGACTGGTGTGGGGAAAAGCAGAGGTACTCTCATACATGACCCTTGGGAGGAGGGACCTAATGGCAAGTCCTGCCCAATGTTTCCAAACCAAGCTTTGTGAAGCAGATTTGGAATTAAAACCAATTTCCTGGTTTTGTAACTAATTCTTAGAGTGACAACGAGTGTTCATAGAAGTTGACAAAGTGGGAGGGTTTCTGCGGCCACCAAGTCCTTGCAGCAGTGGAATTCACCTCTCCACCCCTTGACTGAACCTCTTCATGCAACAATGCAAGGTTGACAGGTTTTGGCACTAATGCTGCATGTGCTCTGGTTCTTATAGGTGGGTGGAGAATTTGCCAGTATTGCTATTAACCAGATGAAGAAATACGGAAGGATTGCAGTCTGTGGAGCCATCTCTCAGTACAATGATTCCGTGCCTCAGAAAGGTTTCTTGCATCGAAGTTTATTTCTTGTCTGGTCATGGCAGAGAGGAGACATAGTGGGAGTCTCCTGAGATGTTATGGGTTGTTTCCATATGCCGTTCGAGTGTATGTGTGAGTGTACATTTGGGTAACTAGCTGCTGCTCTGGGACAGCGGGAGTGTGACCACACTCCTTGTGCATACATGCACTCATCCTCCTTTGTGCACCCTCGTATTGGATGGAGAACATCAGCTGATTAGAAATGAAGGAGAGACTAAACTACTTAAAATGGGATCCCCCAGGGCTCTGAGCAGATACAGATCAGTAGAAGGCAGGTGTGGTGGCATGATGCCATTCACACGGTACGTACTTTTAGATGAGAGAATGGATTTCCTTCAGGTTTTTAAACTACGCACCTTAGGTTTTGGGTTTTTCCTCCCCCCTCGATAAGATTTCAGCTACTGGTGAAACTGCTGGGAAAGATGACCGAGATGAATATTCACTTTCAAGAGCATGAAGTTTTCCAAATTTGCCTTCTAGCAGAAATGGGAGATCTAAATTCTTTTTGACAATTGGCCGACTTTGGAGTCCCAGATCACTTTAAAAATGGGACAGACTTTTAGGAGTGGGGAGGCTGTCACATGTTTTTATGACTGGGGGAGCTGTTTTTAAATGTGTAGAACTCTTCTAAGATTTAGGAAGAGCATGAGAGCTTGGCAGGCTATCAAACAAGCTGTCAAAACAGTATTTTCAGATTCAGCTGGAACGTCTCAGCTGAAGCTAAGGCCACTTTACTTCTGAATGAAACTGTTTTCAGAAGCCTTGGGTGTTTAGTCCCACAGCTTTACATATCAGGCCTTTGTTTCCCTGAATGGCTGTCTGTCCATGAATTCTTGGTCTTTTGTCCTGGAAATTCTGTTTTGAAAATATACCGGTTGCTTCTGGCTGGAACAAAGTGATTCAGTGGTCTCTACTGGCTAAAAGCTCTCTTTATGCATTGGGTCGTATTTTTAAATGAAACCAATATTGCAGGTGGCTTTCTGGTGCCTTTTTCTTGTAGGTCCTTACGTTCAGATTCCAATGATCTTCAAAGAGCTTCGAATGGAAGGGTTTATTGTGACCCAATGGAAGAACCGCCGTGAGGAAGGTCTGAAGGCACTGCTAAAATGGGTCATGGAGGTAAGGAAGGAAGTGGTAGTTCTCTGTAAGGTGTGATCACACCATTGCTTCCGTCTCTGCAAGGGGTCTTTTGTAGCTGTGGAGGTGAGGTCCCAATCTGATACTTTTCTTCCACCTGACTCAATCTTTGAGCCTTCTGGGGATACTCCAACTGTAGTGAACATGCCTGAACCCTTCTGCTTTGTTGAGACCTGCGATATTAGCTTGTGGACTTAGATGTGTTCCAGAATACATGTAGGCTTTGGAAAAGGATGCTTCTAGACTAATTCAAAACACTTCTCTGGCGATGAAGAGTTCCATATTTAGAGTGATTCCTCTGTTCCTCATTCAGAAGTCTCCTTTCATTTATAGTATAAGCAACGATTTCCTTTGTAGTGTTGTACTGAAATTACTAGTAAGAATGGATGTTTTTATGGCATCAAGAGCTGGACTTTAATGTGACTTAATAGGATTTTATTTTTCTAAATGGAAGCTGAGTTGAACACTTGATTCATGGCTGTGAAAAGCTTGTGAGTGTGCACACTAAAGGTGAAGAGGCTCTAGCTTTTACAAACATGAGGATTTGGGATGGCTCAGACTTTAATCATTTGGATTTGCAGTTCCATATGTCCCTATGGGTAGAGACAGGCCTAGCTGTGGGGAAACCTGCCCATTGTTTAGGGATCACATAGCACTAAATCTGTCCTGGTCTATGTCCTGGGTTCAGCTGGGACAGAGTTAATTTTCACAACAAGCTGGCTGGGCTGACCCAAACAGCCAATCAGATGGGACATTCTATACCATGTGGTGTCAAGCTCAGTATTTAAGGGGGGATCTGGCTGAAGGAGAGGCTTTTGCTACTCGGGAGCAAGCTGAGCATCGGGTGGTGAGAACACTGCATGTTGTATATGCTTTTATCAGTATTGTTGTTGTCTTCTCCCTTTGCCATTCTGTTAAACTGTTCTCATCCCGACCCACAAGTTTTGCCTTTTTCCTTCTGATTCTCCTCCCCATCCCACCAGGGAGGGGGACGGAGTGAGAGAGTAACTGTGTGGTTCTTTGTTGCAAATTGAGGCAAAACCACAACAGTGTGTTTTTGCAGCAGTGACTTTTGCTCGCTGTTATGACTCCAAGTAGAAGGTCTTGCAACAATAGCAGATATTCACAACAGCCTACCTAGTTTTGCAAAGTTACCTTGATGTGTGCCAGCTTACATGTTTCAGATGAAACATACAAGCTGAAGAAACTCTGGTTGCAGTTTAGTCTCATAAGGATCATAGAATTATCGAATCATTTAGGTTGGAAAAGTCCCTTAATATCATCAAGTCCAACCATAAACCTAACAACTGCCAAGTCCACCAATAAGCCGTGTTCCTAAGCTTGAGGTCTACTTGCCGTTTACATGCCTGCAGGGATGATGACTGAACCACTTCCCTGGGCACCCTTCAGTGAAGAAATTTTTCATAGTATCTGATCTAAACCTCCCCTGGTGCAAGTTGAGGCCACTTCTTCTCATCCTATCACTAGTTACTTGGGAGAAGAGACCAACACCTTCCTTACTACAACCTCCTTTCAGGTGGTTGTAGAGAGCAATAAGGTCCCCCCTCAGCCTCCTCCAGGCTGAACAACCCCAGCTCCCTCAGCCGCTCCTCATAACACTTGTTCTCCAGACCTTTCACCAGCCCTGTTGCTCTTCCCTGGATATGCTCCAGCACCTCAGTGTCCTTCTTGCAGTGAGGGGCCCAAAACTGAACACAGTACTTGAGCTGCGGCCTCACCAGTGCCACGTACAGGGGCATGATGGTAAAAACTAGGCAGCTGGTGAATAACTCTGCAATTTTCTTTCTTTTGACAGGGAAAAGTGAAGTTCCGTGAAACAGTAACTGAAGGATTTGAGAACATGCCAATGGCTTTCATTGGAGTGTTAAAGGGAGAAAATATTGGAAAAGCCATTGTAAAAGTAATTCCAAAAGCTTTTCCAGCTGATGGTCCGTCTGATGACTAATGTTTACATACTGATGTGGCCCAGAACTCAACAAGAGGGATTTGTTTAACCAATTTTAAGGAGCAAAGAACAGGCTAACAACACCTGGAGATTCCCAGCTTCCTCACATCGCTGGCTTTTTTTAATTTTTTTTATTTTCATCTTCATCACGAAATGTAGATCTCAGTTATTCTGACATAATGGAAATAAAAACCAAAGCTGTTAATGGATACTTTGTGTTATAGTTCTGTTTGTGGAATGCCTTCCCCCTCATGTCCTTGTGGTTAACACAGAGTGGCTAAAATACTACAAGTGATTACAGAATCACAGAATAGTAGGGGTTGGAAGGGACCTCTGTGGGTCATCTAGTCCAACCCCCCTGCTGAAGCAGGGTCACCTACAGTAGGCTGTAGAGGACCTTGTCCAGGGGGGTCTTGAATATCTCCAGAGAAGGAGACTCCACAACCTCCCTGGGCAGCCTGTTCCAGTGCTCCGTCACCCTCAGAGGGAAGAAGTTCTTCCTCATGTTAAGACAGAACTTCCTGTGCTTCAGTTTGTGCCCATTGCCCCTTGTCCTGTCTCTGGGCACCACTGAAGAGTTTGGCCCCATCCTCCTGACATCCACCCTTCAGATATTTATAAATATTTATCAGGTCTCCTTGCAGCCTTCTCTTCTCCAGGCTGAACAAGCCCAGCTCCCTCGGCCTCTCCTCGTAGGAGAGATGTTCCAGTCCCCTCATCATCCTTGTAGCCCTCCACTGGCCTTTCTCCAGTAGCTCTTCATCTTTCTTGAAGTGGGGAGCCCAGAAACGGACACAGTACTCCAGATGGGGCCTCACTAGGGCAGAGTAGAGGGGGAGGAGAACCTCACTTCACCTGCTGGCCACACTCCTCCTAATGCATCCCAGGACCCCACTGGCCTTCTTGGCAGCCAGGGCACACTGCTGGCTCATGGTCAGCTTGTGGTCCACCAGCACTCCCAGGTCCCTCTCTGCAGTGCTGCTCTCCAGCAGGTCCACCCCAAGCTTGTACTGATGCATGGGGTTGTTCCTGCCCAGCTGCAGGACCCTGCCCTTGCCCTTGTTGAACCTCATCAGGTTCCTCTCTGCCCAAGTCTCCAGCCTGTCCAGGTCACGCTGAATGGCAGCACAGCCTTCTGGTGTAGCCACCACTCCTCCCAGTTTGGTGTCATCAGCAAACTCGCTGAGGGTACATTCTAACTCTTCATCCAGGTCATTGATGAAGAAGTTGAACAAGACTGGGCCCAGTACTGACCCCTGGGGGGCACCAGTAGTTACACTAGTTACTTATCCCAGTAGATCTCACAGCATAGGTGGCAGGGATAGGTCACTTACTTCCTTGAGTAATTTGGCCATTGGTGTCCAAGCTTAGAGCTGGCCATGCCATAGTGTTCACCCTGGCTCTCCTGGAAGATGGATCAGTGCGCTGGCCCTAGGTGTGTTAAATTGGTGTCCAGGACCCACGTGGTGCTGAGCAAAGGAGACACACAGCAGCAATAAGTGTCTTGTATGCATTGAAAAACCCAGAACAAGAACCTGCTGCTCACTGCAGCATAACAACAGGTATTGAATGTGATGGTGATCCATCTTCAACCACTGTGGAGGGCTTCCTAGTTAATTTTTAGGTCTCGTTGATTTGTGAAGAGGGATCCTAAGTGGCCTTAAAGTTTTTGCAGTGCTAGGATTAGATGCTCTGTCTAGCAACAAGAAGAGATCGCTTACTTCGGGTGTAGATCAACTGATACTTGCCGAGTAGACTGAACAAAACACACGTCCTGAAATACAGGTTGACTGGCCACTGGGGAAATAATGCATCTTGGCACAAGCAGGGGAGAGGTTCTGGTTGCTTCATGGGGTCTTCTGAGGAGAACGAATTGCCAGTTTGGGTTAGCTCCAGTACTGTGGTTTCAACTGGCCTGTAAGAAAGATCTGTGGATTAATACTGCTGCACAGTGTGGGAAATGGTAAACCAGAAAAGGGAGTTTGTTGTCAGTAGGCTTCAGATCCACTGTGCAGGGATCTGCTGTTGTTTGGTAGCTTTTTGTTGAGAAGTTTTCAGAGGGCTTGCAGGTCCTACAATACTGAATTAAGTCCAGTGAATTCATGATCTCTTGTTTTAAGTCAAGTTGTGATTTAGGAATGAACTAAAAATAGCCACATGGAGTTCCTGGCCCTTGGTCAGAGTTGCAGAAAGATTTGTCAGTCAGAATAATCCTGCCTCAGCCTGCTTTCTCATAAAATACTGACCTGTATGTTCCTCTCGCTGTGTATAGATTTCATGCTTCATGAATTGCAGACAATTTTGCAACATTTTTTTTTTCTTTTTGGTAAAACCAAACTTCCCCCCAAACCTCTGAACTTCACTGAGCATAGCTATTTCCTCCTGAAAATCCAAGTTTTCTGTTACACACCAGAAGCACTGCCAGCACACAAAACTAGCAAAGAAAGGTGAAAAACCAAACTTGATTGCTTCAGTGAGGAAGAGCAGAGGTTCCTCTGTAGCCCGTGGAGCAGACCATGGTGAGGCAGGCTGTGTCCCTGCAGCCCATGGAGGTCCACCGTGGAGCGTATCTCCCGCTGCAGCCTAGGGAGGACCCCATGCTGGAGCAGGTGGATGCTCAGAGGAGGCTGTGACCCTGTGGGGAACCCACAGAGGAACTGGCTTGTGGCAGGAGTTCTGACCTGTGGAGATGAGCCCAGGCTGGAGCAGGTTTTCTGGCAGCACCTGTGGCCATGGGGACCCACGCTGGAGCAGTCTGTTCCTGGACTGCACCCTGCAGACCCCACACTGGACCAGGGGAAGACCATGAGGAGGAAGGAGCAGCAAAGATGACAGGTTATGAAATGACTGCAACCCCCAGCCCCCTGCGCTGCTCAGGGGTGGGGAAGTGGAAGAGCCAGGAGTGAAACTGAGCCAGGGAAGAAGGGAGAGGTAGGGGAAGGTATTTATAAATCTGTTCTTATTTCTGATTATCCTACTCTGCTTAACTGCAATAAATTAATTTCCCCAAGTTGAGTCCCTTTTACCCTTGACTGTGATCGCTGAGTAATCTCCCTGTCCTTATCTCAAGCCACAAGCTTGTGTCACTTTCTCCCCCTGTCCCGCTGAGGGGAGGAGTGATAGGAGGGGCCAGGGTCAGCCCGTCAGTCAGCCACTCCCACCCCTCACCTCGGGTAAGGGACCAGCACTACAAGAGTCAGTCTAGCAAGGAGCTCACCAGCTTATCCCTCAAGCCAGTTCCCTGGGCAGCTGAAAGCTGCATGCCACAGAGCACAGCACAGAGGAGCTGATACGCCTTGGTTTGATGGCACTGGTAAAATGATGAACGTTGGTTTCTTTGTCCTTGCTAGATCCAGCTAATTCTGATGAAGGAACAGGAAGAATTTAAACATCAGAATAATTACAAGTACTCTTACTGGAATCATTCGGGGGGGGCAATCCAAATCTAACTTCATTCAGGTCAAGGAAAGAATGAAAAGCAGATGGTTAATTGGAGTTGGAGTTAGGCTGACTGCTGCAAGAGAAGGTGTGGAAGAGATGCACGGGTGGTTAAGAGGACCCTTCCCCAAGTGCATGATGGCAGTTTCAGAACACATGGAGTTAAGGAGTGCTGCTATTTCACTGCAATCTGATCACACCCGGTTCCTCTGTCCGGTCACTGCCAGCCTCTGACCCTCCAGTTCCTGGCAGTTAGTCCTCTCTCACCAAGCCTCCTCATTCCAGCCACAATCCCAACTGCTGTGCCCAAGAAGTACTTCTCTTCCTGATGGCCAGACCACTCTAAGAAAGCAGGCTGTGTGACAGGCCTGCAAACAAAAGCATCTTACTCTACTGGTCTGAAAGCAAGGCACAGATCCCAGCCACTTCGTAGCCAAATGAAACAGACTGCAGTCATCACCTGACGGGAGGATAACTTCTTCCTGAAGCCCTTACTCCCAGAAGAAACCTCTGTCCGTTGTTTCTTCTCTGCCATGTACATTAATCTTCTTCCAAACACTGGAGTCAGTTGCCCACCTACCACTTCCCTCTTACAGGCATCTTTTCAGATCCCCGGATCAAAGCAGTCAGCTGTTCATGCAAAGGGCAGATCACAGAGTTCAATGACAGAGCAACTCTGCTGCACTACCACCTGCCCTACAGCAGTACCAGTCCCACTCCCTCACATGAAAAACAAGCAAGCATCTCCATCATATTTGAGAGGTCGTGTTGGTCTGGGGAGGTCCCCACCGACTGGAGAAGGGGCAACATCACCCCCATTTTCAAAAAGGCAAAAAAGGAAGACCCAGGGAACTACAGGCCAGTCAGCCTCACCTCTGTGCCTGGCAAGATGATGGAGCAGATCCTCCTCGAAACCATGCTAAGGCACATGTATAACAAGGAGGTGACTGGGGACAGCCAACATGGCTTCACCAAGGGCAAATCGTGCCTGACAAACTTGGTGGCCTTCTGTGATGGGGTTACAACATTGGTGGACAAAGGGCGGGCAACTGAAATCATCTGCCTGGACTTGTGCAAGGCATTCGACACTGTCCCACATGACGTCCTTGTCTCTAAATTGGAAGGACATGGATTTGACAGATGGACCACTTGTTGGATAAGGAACTGGCTCAATGGACGCACTCAAAGAGTTGCAGTCAATGACTCGATGTCCAGGTGGAGACCAGTGATGAGAGGTGTGCCTCAAGGGTCGGTACTGGGGCCGGTGCTGCTTCATATCTTTGTCGGCGACATGGGCAGTGGGATCGAGTGCACCCTCAGCAAGTTTGACGACAACACCAAGCTGTGTGGTGTGGTTGACACGCTGGAGGGAAGGGATGCCATTCAGAGGGACCTGGACAGGCTGGAGATGGGCCTGTGTGAACCACATGAAGTTCAACAAGGCCAAGTGCAGGGTCGGGGCAATCCCAAACACAAGTACAGGCTGGGCGGAGAGTAGATCAAGAGCAGCCCTGAGGAGAAGGACTTGGGGCTACTGGTGGAGAAGCAGCTCAACATGAGGCAGCAATGTGCACTTGCAGCCCAGAAGGCCAACCATATCCTGGGCTGCATCAAGAGAAGCATGGCCAGCAGGTCGAGGGAGGTGTTTCTGTCGCTTTACTCCACTCTTGTGAGACCCCACCTGGAGTCCTGCGTCCAGCTCTGAGCCCCCCAACTTATGTTGGACATGGATGTGTTGAAATAGGTCCAGAGAAGGGCCACAAAGATGATCAGAGGGCTGGAGCACCTCTCCTACGAGGACAGGCTGAGGGAGTTAGGTCTGTTCAGCCTGCAGAAGAGAAGGCTCTTGGGTCACCTTAGAGCAGCCTTCCAGTACCTGAAGGGGCCTACAGGAAGGATGGAGAGGGGATTTTCACAAGGGTGTGTAGTGATAGGACAAGGGGGAACAGCTTAAGAGGGCAGATTCAGATTAGATATCAGGAAGAGATTTTTCACCATGTGGGTGGTGAGGCCCTGACACTGGTTGCCCAGAGAAGCTGTGGCTGCCCCCTCTCTGGCAGTGTTCAAGGCCAGGCTGGATGGAGCTCTGAGCAACCTGGTCTGGTGGAAGATGTCCCTGCTCATGGCAGGGGGGCTGGAACCAGACGATCTTTAAGGTCCCTTCCAACACAAACCATTCTGTGATTCTAAGAAAGAAGTGCCTCGACTGAGCTCTCCTGGGCATTACCCTTGCGGCAGGGCATATGGCGCAAGCTTTTAGAAAGGCGAGTTGTAGCCACTCCATTTAGGGCAAAATGTTTACAAAGGCTGAAACCCCATGTTTTTGCCTGTTGGAAGACTCAGTCCAGCTCCCGTCCTGAACTGGAGTTCTCTCCTCCCACTATGGGCACTGTTGCTGTAGGAGCCGAGACTTCTCACATCTCAGAGACGTACAATCATTAGCCTTTGCCTTCCATCACTTATGATGACACAGACCAACACCAAATACTCAAATTCTGGCATAACTATGCAGTTGAAGAGAACACACTGGCTAGTTCATTTAAAAGGAAATTTTACCAAACACACCGATCCGCACTGCATATTCCTCAGAGCGCCAAGCCTTGAGGAGCACCTCCTTACAAACAAGGCTACACAAGTTATTTACATCACGCTATGCCAACGTGCCAGTTCTCAGAACAGGAAGATACTGCAGCACAGGAAGCCAAAGACTCACTGCACTTTTAGGAGCTGCTTCGCATGCTCCATTTCAGCACAAGACTTACTCCAGCTTTTCTGATCTTTCCCAATCCTACTGTGAATTTCCAGTCACTCCTTTGTCACCTGGATCTTTCAAGGCTATTGCAGAGTGGCATCTTACTCAGGGAGTAAACAAAGCATTAGGTCAAATTCAACACATAAGCAGCATTTCCCATTAACTACACCCTCCCCTTGCTGTTAATAGGTAAGAACCTGGTCTGTCCACACCTCAGCAGAAATACTCTATGTTGCAGCACATCTTGGTAGCTTCTTTATTTCTTAAAGGTCAAGCTGGATTTTAGGGGCCCCCACTGAGCTTTGCCTGGACTTTTCATCCAGAATTTTTAAAGCCTTTCTTGCTCCCAGCTGCTGCTTAGAGGGAATAAGCAGGCCACCCAGGAAATGCGTTTAAAAGCAATGCTTGTCTGCAGAGGGGGTGATGTTACTGGTGCATTCTTCTCCAGCTTCATTTTATTCTCTCCCCAGAAGTCTGTCCATGGCGCCACTTGGGGTAGTGGTTTCCCACTTACTTGTGCAAAGAGTCTTTTATTAAAACACACAGCTGCACTCCTCTTAGTTAAATAGCCAGAGCTGCACTGAATACATTTTGCATGCCTTTATTGCATAATCACAATCCAGAGCTTACATCCAAGAAGATCCTTGATGGCTCATGCTCAACCAAAGGGTGTGGTCACTTCTTGGACTAGAAAAGTCTTGTTTCACATAGGGAACATATGCAACAAGCTGTTGAAGGCCTCCAGTCCTTAACAGCCAGGAAATTCATGCATGCTTATGAAATGGGTGTAAGGCTGAGTCACACACGAGCTCTCTTCCACAAAGACAAGAGGCTCACTCATTCCACATTGTCTGCATATGTAGCAGGAAGTCTTGCTTTTTGATCAGCCATACTCAATGAGCAGCACCGCTCACCTAGCCCTAACCACTGCATCAGGCATAGCTGCTAGCTACAGCCCTGCTTCCTTATTTACCAAATTCTTATCCAGGACAACACCCAAGCCAGCAAGCAAGCCATTTCGCTATAGTGGAAAAACACAGCAGTTCTCCCTAGTAACTCCTCCCAGAGGTGAATGGCTGTTGAACAGTACAGAGGCTGGCACATCAGCATTAATCTAGACAACCTGATGCAGATTTGGAGGACTGGTGAGTCCAGTTTACTGTCCAGGACAAACAAGTGTCTAGCATGTTCAAGAATGCAATAATGCAGTCAAATGAAAGTGACAAGAACACATACATCTAAATTATCTCGGGCTACCAGTTTTGCCTCTTCAGTCATTTGTTCCAGACTATTGCCTACAAACAAAGCCACCCAACCCAGACAGTAAAAAGACTTTGCTACTAAGAGAACCAGAAGGTACACCAATGGTAAGACAAAACTGAAAAGACAAGGCGGCAGCAGCTCCAAGTCCACCTTATACTTCCATGGTAGGATTGGTATTATGTTCTGATAAGCCAAATCCTATCTTTGAAGTCTAAAATAAAGCTTGACAAGTTTTAAAAGAACCTTTAGCTAAAAAGGGGTAACGAAAGAATGAACCTATCTCACCCAGTGACCACCCTCTTCTCCACAACTCCTACACTCCCCTTTCTATATCTGCAAGCCAGACCACCACTCTTCAGATTATAGACTGCCGACTACCACCGGCGAAAGGCCACAGCAGACTTCTCCTAAAGCAGCTGTCATTGCTATCCCATGCAACACAATTTTCCGCTCCCAGCAACAACCCAGTAATAGATCAGGTTGCATTTGACAAGAGTCTTTGTATCCATTTTAGCAGGCACAGTGGTGTTGGGTTGGCAGTTGGACTTGATCTTGGAGGTCTTTTCCAACCTTAATGATTCAATGATTCTGACCCAGACATCAGTCCTTTAACACAGCAAAAACTGACACCTTGATGCCATTACAAAATTCCTCATGTTTTCATTCAAGCACACAGCAATATCCAGAAGTGAAGAATTTACACTTTATTGGATTCATATACATAGATCCAGAGGATAGTTTCCACCATGTGACCTACCCAGCTTGTTTAGGTTTTTTTTTTTAAGTAGAAAAGTTACAGGCTATAATTTAGCCGAAGCAGTCATGCTTCAATGTCTCCATTGCTGGAGATTAGACTAGACTCTTAATGGTCTCTTCCAGCTTCTCTTTATTGGCCCCAGAGAACTCCTGCACCTGTAAAAAGAGATTGATTTTTAGAACTGTTGCATTCAATGCTTCATAACATTAGCTGCATAGCATCCAGACACATATAGATCTATTCAACTCTGCTACAACTAAAGTCTTTTCACCACCAAAACAGGGAGTATTTTGCAGATGTCCATCTATTCATCTCCCATTCAACTCATGCAAAATTTGGAACCAGACTTTATCAAGAATCACTTCCAGACTACCATCACTGGAGCCTTCTATATGTAAAACACAGGAAAAGACAATTGATCCTGTACCAATGCCATGTTAAGACTCAAATACAGGCTCCAATAGACTCTGGAGGTCACTGCACAGCAGATGTAGCTCAAAGTTACCTTGGGTTGCTCAGGACCCCTACCAACCAAAGTCTAGAAGAATTGCTCCAACAACCTGTCCCTGAGCCTGGCTTCTCCTGTGAGAATTGCCCCGTTGCAACTTGCACAGCAGAAAGACAAGGGCAACATTCGTGGCTAAAGACAGCAGCTCTGTCTTCCAATACCTACAGGGGTGCAAGGTACAGAGCCGACTACGCTACAGGCCATGAAATTGCTTGGTTGATACCAAGCGAACTGCCGAGGTACCCCAAAATAAAAAGTCACACAACAGGGTTAAGCGTACCACCTTCACACACTGTCACACCATAATCCCAATTCTTCCAATTACATTATGAAGTTGTGGAAGTTTACCCCGAGAAAGCTGTCAAAGGTTTGTTATTGGTCCTTGCTTGGCCTCCACATTGAGCTGAACTGAAGGTCACTCAACACTGACACTCACTTTTCAAGGTGCAATTCCAGTGCCTTCAGTCATAAAACTTCCATCCAGGCATTATTTTACTTTAGAAAAGCCTACCTTCAGCTTGCTTGGCAAACTAAAAGCCCGAGTAACTCATTTAGCTCAGGAATTCATTAGTTCAGGCAGATAGCCATTCACAACTACCCTGCACAGGCAGCCCACTACGCTGTCAGACCATGGTCTGCATCTCATCCACCTCACAGCAGAGCAGTCCTGACAGAGACAGGACCTCCACAGGTTACACAGCCTCTATGTAAAAACATCCAAGTAGTTGTTTCACCTGAGTGTATACTAAACCACGTTAGAGACTTCTGTTTTGGTGGGATTCCACAGGCACATACAGTCATCTTTCTGCTTGAACGCGAGCTGCATCCAGAGAACAAATACTAACTACGATCGGTACAAAGCAGGGTGCTAGGCAGACAGACTAGCACTCTTAGCCCAGATATCTAACCTCACTAATCTCTCATGAAGCTCTGCCTGTAAGACTGACCTGTAACACTAACTCAGTTCACTACCTGTGAACAGCAGGGTTTGCTTTGTTAACTGCCAGTCCACGTTACATTTGCTGCGGCACTCAGATGAACTTGGTCACTCTCATGAGTGTCTTATGGCCAGTGGTGTCCCAGATACATTATCTAGAGAAAGCATGTTACTGTAGTCCAACATTCCCAATGTTCTTTCAAGTGTTTAGCTTGTCTACTCCAGTTCCAAAAGAGCAGAGCCTACCTTCTTTCCATTCTTGTAGAACTGGAATGTTGGCATGCACTTCACATCACAGTGTGTAGCAACGTCCTGGAAGAGACAGAAAGCAATCTTTACGTGTGCATGTCTGAAGGATGTTAAACTTAGAACTCACTAGCTGCCTTTTGTTTAGGTGACAGGGCAAAGCCATTAATACTCAAAATGAAGTAAAAGCACTTCCGGCAGTCCATCACTAGCAAAAACAGTGCAGTGTTAACATCTCCCTGCAGCAAGCCTGAAAGATCCTCCCTTCAGCATCTAATTAATGCAACAGCAAAGCCGTATTTACTATACCTGTACTCCGTGTTATGAAAAAACTAGACCTCTGCATCAAACAGAGATGACTATTTGTAAGGCTCAGGAGCCCTACAGCAACTCTTGTGTCTCAACCTGACATTGTTCAACTACCTATTTGACACTGCTGGAACTCCTATACAGCAGACATTTTGTTGCACTTAATTCAAGACATGAAAGAGGGAACAGTGCCAAGAGCAGTGGACAGACCAGGTCAACCACCAGACAGTTGTGAGCCATTAGTTTTAAGGATGACTGCATCAAAGCAGCTTTAAGGTCTTAGACTAACATTCCCTCCCAAAGTAGAGGGTCAGCATTGCCAAGGTATCCAGCACATGCCATAGGGCTTCAAGTGTGCATATAACCAAGGCAGTTTGCTCTGTTCAGGAGTCCCCTAAAAGTTCATTCGTTCCAGTGTAAGTGCTAAACCCCTATCTCTGCTTCTTGAAGTTGAAGCAATCTCTCGTTTTGTTTCAGTATCTGCAAAGAACATTTTGAGAACAGTTCTTCATTGTAAGTTGGGTGGAACTCATTAGCTGCCCTCTCTCAGCATTACCCTGGACCATACCTGGGCATCATCCACATCAATTTCAATGAAGATCACATCACCATACTTCTCAGACAAATTCTAGAATGAAATAAGAAACTATGTGATTACAGTGTCCCAGGAAAGCTTTCTTTTAAAAGACACTTCATATAAATTGTAAGGCTGGTGCTGCTTACCCCTCAGTGAGACCTGTCTTGTTACTTCAAAGCACCTATTTTACTGACCAGAACAAAAACTTTGTTTTCTGCTTTGATACCTGGAAGAGTCTGTTGAAACCTGTTCAAACATACTGCTCAAGAGAAGACTCAAAATATCCCAAGACATAGGTGACAGGCCGCCTCTTACAGCCTTAGCTGACCACCAAAAGATCAGCTACAGCTTATCTCATACTTTATTAGGAGATAATATTGCCACCTAAACACAGCAGGAGTAATTACAGTAGCTTTGTACAGAAGGATAAACATTGTTTCCACTCTACATCCCACCTCTTGAGGCAATGAAACTGTTAGGTCCCTATAGACCCAAGATGCATGTAAGCATTAGGACAGCAGAATTTAAAGCACATTTGAGCTCCTAGCTCTATTAAAGGTCAGTATATTTAAATTTATAGTCTCAAAGTAGATACTTCTGTGACTTCTCGCTTTTCCAGAAAAAGCTGGTAATCACACGTGTGAAGTTGCCTCCACGTTATCATCAAGCAGCACAAAAACATTTATACACTTTAATACATTTGCCAATAAAAACAGAAAGGCTACTTACATGGAAAAAGGGCTTGATCATTTTGCATGGTCCACACCATGTGGCAGAGAAATCAACTACTATAAGCTTCTCACCAGCAGACTGCAGTTCTGCCTCAAATTCAGACTGTAAAAAAAGAATTGAACACATTAATCATCTTCCCTCTCCTTTATGCAAAAATTTAGACTAATCCCAAAGCTAGCTTGCTCTCAGCCTTAGCACACCAACCGTTTTGGTAGCTCTTTAAACACTTAACTGAGGTATTTGTACCATCATGTAAGCGGTCCAGCATGAATTGCTTTCATCAGTGCTACCATGAGCCAGTGTCTTATGACTCTTCAGTTAGCAAACACCACGACGCTCAGTCACCCCAACTCAATGGACTGTGGAAACGTAAGCTAGAAATTCATCTAGCCTACGATCCTCAACTCTGGCAGCTCTGTTTAGTGTTAGCCCCTGAATGTAATCCATTTTCTCATTTTTGTCTTGGCAGGAAGACTTTTGTTTTCTTCTGGGACAGACTTTCCTCTGCAGAATTTGAAAAGGACACAAACCTTTGTATACTCCTCCAGTTTGACACCTTTTCCAATCAATGGCTAACACCAAAACGATGTTGTGTGATTTACTCTACAGCGTGTTTTCTGAAGCAACCTCACAGGACAGTTATTTTACTTCTTTTGCCAACTGAACCAACATGTAACATCAGTAGCCAAAGCGATGGTACACACAGACTACACAAGTAACACCCAACACTTATTTAGAACTTCGAGTCTGTTTGTTGCACTTAGTCATAGCAATCATTTCTGGACAATGTTCTTTGCAATTTAGAGCTCCTTACATGCCATTAAGCATGTTTTCTGGTAAAAAAAAATAATGTTTTAGCAATATCTCAGGCAGAAGCACAAAATGCTAATTAACTACTTCCTGACAGTTTCTCTTCCAAAGCAAGTACAAGCCACTTCAATATTCCTCAACTTCACCCTCATGGCAATGCAAAAGCTTCAGGAAAGCTGCTAATATAAACTCAATTTCAGATTATGCATATAAAAGGTAGCTGCTTTATCCTCCCCAGTTTAACAGACCAGAGTTATTACAAGTTCTACCAGCAACAGCTAACTGAAGGCAACATGGTTACTGCTACACACACAGAGGCTGGTTTTGCAGCGCTATTAACTAATGCCAGCTTCTGCAATCAGTCACAGTAAGTTGAGACTTGATTCCAGTAAGCTGCTCCCCCCCATCAAAGTATAACATGCAGGTGAGGAGCCAAGAGCACACACAGTCAAACTGGTCAAGAGTATATTCTACAAGCAAGCAAAGGGTCCTGCACCAGCATTCTTATGTATAAACCTATGTGGAAGTCTTCGTAAGTTCCTATAACTTCCAAGTATACCCAGCATTACACCTCCCTGTTGATCAGACATTTTCCCTCCCAACGTAGCCATCTTCAGCAGTGCAGCCTCCACATGTTGAGTTCTTCCATCCTTGTATCTTGTATATTCAGTCTACTCTGGTGCAAGCTCAGTAGCTAACAGTCCACACCACCTACTCTCAGCCTGAAAAGAGATGGGAACAGTAAGTTTTCCTGTCTCTCCACATTCCCTCACTCCTGTACTGACCTAGTATGCACTCCTGCACCCCAATCCCAAAAGCATCCCACTCCCACCGACAAAGTTCAATGTCCCTGTACACAGCAACCCATGCAAGCTGCTCCCTGCAACTCCTTACACCACGAGTTCTTCCGACAAGCCTCACTCCTCCCCACCTTCAGATCCTACAGCTTGGGTTTTGGTATAGCTTCTCACACCTCTGCATTGTAACATCACCAGCTCTCTGCTGATTCTACTTCTTGCCATTTAGACCATCCTCTTCTTACCCTTACATTTTCTGTCCAGCTGCTTAATTATGGTGTTCTTCAAAAGGAAGTCCAGTCCTGGGATGTGCCCACCATGCGGCCACACACCTCAGGTTTGCTGTTGCACAGAACAAGGGGAAAGTGGGAGGGCACGATACCTACAGTTGGGTCACACATCATACACCATAGAAGACCTGGTCCTGACTACAATCAGGCATTACCCTGTGAGTCATCTCTATTACCAGCTAAAATTGCTGTGGGACAATGAAAAAAAGAGAGATGCAAGGTCCAAAGGCACCTACTCTTACAAGTTACAAAATACTGAACTAGGGAGAAATCCTGAAGTTTTGCCAGAGAGCTTAATTGCTCTGGAGGAAGGCAGGCAGCAGTGGGGGCAAAACCAGCTACTCAACCTGTCCATTTGACTTCCATCGCCATCTTCTGTGTTAACTGTGAAGTGACAAACTTTCACATAAAAACCAAATCATCTTTGTTAACAGAAGGGGAATCCCACCACAAAACTATTTGATCACACTATCAGAGGATCTTATAACTTTGTTAATGAATATTTTCTTCAGGTAGCACCTTACTGGGAGAAACCTCTGACCAGCTGGTTGCTAGTGGTTTGGTTTTTTTTGTTTTGTTTTTTTTCTTTAACATTTACCTACAACCTCCTTGAGCACAGACAAAACATCGTTCTGCTTGTATTGTCCTCCAGGAGAAAAGTGCATGCGGCATTTGACACATACATTGGTAGCAGGCCTCTGTTTCTAAGGGCAAAGTAAGAGAAAAGGCTCTAGTAATGAAAGCCTCTAGTGCAGCAGGGATTCCCAGCATCAGGTAATACCTCAAAATGGAGGCTACTGACCACGAACAGAACTGAAAGGAGTCTACTGCTCTCAGCAATCGATAAGACAGCTTTAATCAAATCTGCCACATGGTGTGGACCTTAGTTGTAAACATGATTCCCAACACATATCAAGTCACCCTTGAACTTGGACTAACCCAGTCATCAGCTGACTGCCAATGGTTACTATGTAATTTAGTGGTTGTTTGAGTTTTTTAATACAGAAGCTAGCATGAACAGACTGAAGGTTCAACTGCCTGAACTCCCCAGGAGACACCACTTCCACAACTATCATCCGCATCTGAAGCTGCAAGTTCTCAATATTTGCTTTTGAGTCATATAATACAGAGGCAGCTAGTATGAAGAGGAAAACTTTGGCAACACCAGCTTTTTAAACAGTTTACATACCCCATCAGCTTCTGCTACATAAGGCATTATGTTCCACAGTCAAACTCTGTTACAAAGTTACAGGAGTAACCCATCTCAAGATCACATACCTAAAGGAGCTGAATTACTGCTCCTGGACCAGTACAGCACCCTGACAGCAGCCATTCTCCAGTCAGTCAGTTTCTGAACAGGTGTTAGAAAAGCAGCCACATCTAGCTAGCTGTGAAGTTCACATTGCTTTACATATGTCACTCACAGAAGCTTCTGCAGGTAGTGGAAGAAGGGGTTTTCCTCTTTGTATGAGAGGATACAAATCTGCTTTATTGAAAAACCGAAGTAATCCAGAAATCCCAGCTGCATTGCATTTGAATATTCTGGTGTTGCTGATGTTAAAGTCTTGTTGTCAGCATCATTGTTCGGTCCATGCTCTCCACGGATGAGCAACAAAACTGTGCTTTTACCACAACAGACAGATAATCTGTGCTGATAGCTGGAAGGGCAGTGGAAGTCTAGTCTGCTTTAAATTAGAGCAGACTCTTCCTCCAAAGCCTGGTTTATTGCCTCTCCATTTTTAAGCTGTTCAGCCTGTACAAAAGACCTCAAACGTTACCCAAAAAGTTCACCCCTTCTGTCCCTCCATAAACAGAGAAGCAGGAAGGGGAAGAGATGCAAACCAGAATAAGAATTCTGCGTTGAATTCACACACCATTCCACCTCCAGGACCTGAAGGGTAAGGCACTTTGTTCATCTTAGCCTTAACGAGCTTTCTGCATTCACAGGTATTTAAGCTGTGGTCACAAGAATTTGTACGCTCATGTGTCCGATGTTAACACCTTAGAGGTCCAATGAGTGAGCCTGCCATGTTCTTTATTTATACAGTAAACTGGCTACAGCAGAGCATAGCCTAGAAGACAAACTTGGATGCCATACAGCATCACTCACGGGCTCCTCACAAGCAGACCAAACCGACACTTCAACTGAATTTCAAGTTCCCAGTGCAAGATTAGCCCAGCAGGATTTTCCCTGAAAAGAAGGGCTCACTAAGTTTGCACACAGAATATTTTTGGAGGTTTGGGTTCACAAGTTACAGCTAACAAATACTCTGTTGTTGCCTATCAACCATGTGAGCTACCATGCACAAGACCACACACTACTTCATCACCAGCAGAGTATCCTCCATATGTTGGTCTAGGCTTTATTACTATTCCGTATCACAAAGCCACGGACACGTTTTTATTCACAGAACTGTCAGTTGCTGCATTAGTGTACTGAAGAAGCCAGACAGCATCATCACAAGGGAAATACTTCTTAAGCCAGCAGCTCCTGTTATTTAAATGCAGGAATGGGCTCTAGCAATTCCTTTCAAGTCAAGAAAGCTGGATTCATGCGTTCCACACACTCCTACCCCGCAGCACATCAGAACTTTGGCGAATCTCTCTCCAGAGAGCTGCCTGGTCCCCCGCACACTGGCAGCACACAGTGCAAGCCAGACCTTCTAACTTAGGGTACCGTAGCACCCCCTTACCAGCCTGAGAAACGAAACGCGACGTTTCCTTAAGATTCTCGAGGGAGATGAGCAACCATGTGTCACGACACGAAACCGCACCACCTCCCTTCTGGCTCCGACTACCCGAAGCCTTCGGTCGTACAGCCGCCCGCTCCCTCTCCCGGGTCTCAGCCAGTCCTCCCCGCAGCTGCCCCCCTTCCCCCGCCGCCAGGGTGCAGCAGGCTCCTCCCGCCGGGCGGCCCCGGGACCCGGCCGCCGCGCACACAGGCGCTCACCCGCCGGCCTCGCCGGGCCGGGGCCCCACCGGGGAAAGGCACCGGCTCGCCGCCGCTTCTCCCGGCGGAGGGCCCGCTCCCTCCCCTCCCCGCCGGGGAGGCGATGCCCGCCCCGCCACCCTCCCCCGGCCAGAGAACGGGGCCGCGGCGGAGGAGGCCGCCCGCGGCCCCCCGGCGAGCCCAGCGCGGGGCAAGGCTGGCCGCGGCCGCCATGCGCCTAACGGACTCACCAGGCTGCCCACGCTCTTCACCATGGCGACGGCTCGGGGCTGATGAGGAGGACGAGAAGAAGGTCGGCGGGGCGACGGCTAAACGGCAAGAAGGCGGCGGACGGCCTCGTTCCTGCGCTCGGCTCTGCTGGGTCCCACCGGCCCCTCCCGCTCCAGCTGCCTCAGCGCTCTCCCGCCGCCGCCCCTCCGCCCCCTCTATATACCCGTCGCAGCGCCGCGCATGCGCGGTACCGCCTCAGCGCTGCCCGCCGTCGCTGCCTCACGGCCTGGTGGGGGGGGGGGGTCGGAGACGGAGGGGTCTGAGGGGAGCCGGGCGCGCCGGGGGGCAGAGGTGGTTCGGCCTTGGCAGGGAGGGTGGGCCTTGCACGCCCGGCCGCCGGCGGGGGGAAGCGGCGGCGGCGGCTGCAGGAGAGGCCGGCGGGCTGTGGTAAAAGTGCTGCGTAACGATGAGCAGGAAGTGTTCGGGGAGCGCCGTCCCGAGAGCCCGGCCGGCCCCCGGCCCCCCCGCCGCCGCGCCCGCCGCAGAGGCTCTCCGGGGCTGCCTGCTGCTGCCCGTCGTGGCCGTGTGCGAAGGGCCGGATCAGAGGGACAGACCGCGGGAGCGCTTTTTCCTGTCCTTTTTATCCTTCTTTTTCTCCCCCCCCTCCCCAAAAGCACAGGGTAGTGCAGCAGAGCAGCTCTGTTTCGCTCTGGGCCACAGGTTTTCTGCAGCACAGAAGTGCTGGCGTGAGCGCCGGTGGTGAACACTAAGATCAATATAGACTAGCAGAGACGCCACGGGCATCTTTAGTAGTTTCCCTCTTGGAGGGAGTCAGCCAGGACCAGAAGTAGTCCTCGAAGAAACAATCCCTGTAGCTTTCCCAGCCGAGGGGAGTCGCTCGTGGCAAATTTGCATTTATCTCGTTTACTTCTCTTATGTTTTGGAGAGGTCCTTTGGTCTGCGTCCAGCGCTGGAGCCCCCGACATAGGAAGGACATGGATGCGTTGGAGCGGGTCCAGAGGAGGGCCACCAAGATGACCAGAGGGCTGGAGTATCTCTGTTGTGAGGACGGACTGAGGGAGCTGGGTCTGTTCAGCCTGGAGAAGAGAAGGCTCTTGGGTCACCTTAGAGCAGCCTTCCAGTACCTGAACGGGCCTGCAGGAAAGGTGGAGAGGGACTTCTCACAAGGGTGTATAGTGATAGGACAAGGGGGAACAGCTCTAAACTAAAAGAGGGCAGATTCAGATTAGATATCAGGAAGAGATTTTTCACCATGTGGGTGGTGAGGCCCTGACACTGGTTGCCCAGAGAAGCTGTGTCGGCCCACTCCCTGGCAGTGTTCAAGGCCAGGCTGGATGGAGCTCTGAGCAACCTGGTCTAGTGCTCATGGCAGGGGGGTTGGAACCAGATGATCTTTAAGGTCCCTTCCAACACAAACCATCTATGATTGTACTGCACTACTGCCTGTCCCAGAATGCAAAACGGGGTTGTCATGGCCCTCCTTCCCTTCTGCTGGGCTGGCAGGATTTCATGTTGGAGTACGTGGTTACTGACTCCAGCTCTCGCTACACAGGGCACAAGAAAAATGACGCTAGGTTTTGGGAAACCTGGTGCTGAGTGGTCATGCGTGGGGTATTTCTGCAGGCCTTAGCAGTCAGGTTACCAGCCTGTGGAAGGTTTGCTCTGGGATGCAGCTGAGCAGAGGACAGGAAGATGCTTCTTTGTTAAAAAAAACCCAGAAAACAGAAGACAGGATGGCTTGGATATAGGTACCGACCCATCCCAACAGGATGTGCCCTGGTATGTGGCTTTGATTTGTGGTGGACACTGAAAAGCTGGTAACACCCCTCACAGCCTCACAGCTTTCCCTGTAAGATTTGTGTTGAAGGTCTCTTATGCGGGAAATTTGTACTCAGAATGTTAGTTTTTATTTTGGAAGTTCATTAAATATGTGGCTTACTCCAAGAGCAGAACCATTACAACCACCAGGCTCTCTTTTCTGACCCTGCTTTGCTCTTCTCCCTGCTTGTGGGGGCAATTTTTGCATGCGCCACGGTGGTTTGCCTCCCACCTAGCCCTTTCCAGACCTGGTTTTGCCTACCCAAAGCACTTTGGGTGCTGTTCTCCATGCTCTTTCCCCTGCCTGTCCCATGCCATGAGCATCCCTTTTTCTGTTTGGTGGCAGCACCAGAGGAGCTAGGATGTCTGTGGGTGAGAAGCAGTGCCTTGAGGCCTTGGTAGCTCCTGCTGGCTTTTGCTTTTGCTTCCAGAGGGTCCATGCTGCCCTTGCGTGGTCGCCATGTGCCCCTGTGGCAGGCAGAGGCAGCTGGTGCCTGTGTCCTGTGCTGCTTTGGGGAGGTGCCGCTGCTGCAGCTGGCTCAGGAGAGGGAAGGCAGGGAAGCCTATCAGGCAAGGCACCTTGTTTTGAAACCTGCTGCCAGGCAGGATAAAACGATAGAGAAACCCAAACTACCTTCCAAATGTGGCTCCCGAACGCCTCAGCTCAGTGTTGTGTGGTTCTCGCAGAACCTAGTGCAAGCAAAGGAGGGAAACAACCCACGGAGATGATAAATTCCTTGGTGCTGCTGTCTATAGGTGAACATGGATGGATAAACCCTCTGTGAGCTACAAGGAGAGGTGCCTACATGTCCCCTGTCCTCAGATCCCATCTGCAGATATTTGCTTTCTGGTGTGCTTACAGTCAAGTACAAGCTTAGGCATACAGCAGTTTGAAGTCCAAAACGTTGCTGTGGGATTGTTGTACGAATTCCTAAAATAACTGGACAGTGATATGTGCCCTCACTCCCATCTGCCTTCCTCACGGCCATAAATGCAGCATAATTCTTTCCCCTGAGCCGTCAGAGAGGGAACGCGGCTGTTAAAAACACGCAAGTTGACTGTGGGCAAGTCGGAAGTGAAACGCGTTTTGTGCTTCAGCAGATTGCTGTATGCTGTGTCATACCCGGGAGTCACTTGGTAGGACAGCGAGCCAATAGACGGCTCCTTGCAAATGCAGGGGGGAACCAGGAAGCGCTTTTAAATTCTCGTCTTTGCCCTTCAGGAACGTGGTTTTGCTTGCTCCTTAAAGCCAGAGAATGTGGCTCGAGGAATGATGGTGTAGAGGTGCAGTGAAGGCTTCACATATCAGTCCTTGGACAGTTTCTCTTGCAAAAGTTCTGGAGGCACTGATGAATGCTCATGCCACCCATGCACGATAAGAATGAATTGCTACACTCCTTTGATGTGTGGAAAGACTGCAAGAAAAAGTTGGCAGGTCTAAATTTAGGGGCCTGCGAGTGAATTGATCAGCACCACTTAGACGTAGGCCAGTAAAAAGCGTTGTGTTTTTGGAGAACCCATGCACCCCCTGACACTCACAAATGTGTGGGTGGAAATTCAGTGAAAATTTGGCCTCTTTTAATCATCCTTAAAGATCCTGTGACAGAAGGCATCTGTTTTTTTGGACTCTACTTGTGCTGATCTCTGTCACCTGTTAGGTGAGAGCAACATGCACCAGCAGTGGGGAAAGGCTTCGCCCAGAGCCAGCGGTGAAACTCAGTGTGGTGAGGTTTGGGAGGGTGGGCAAATTACATTTTCCCTTCTTTCCAAGCTCTCGGAGAAGGTGGGAAGCAGGGTGGGAAAGGTGGGCAGCAGTGATCCCTGACGGGACAACCAGTTAGGTAGGGTTTAAATCGTGGTGTCCATCTGGATGAATAAGCTGGAACCACGGCCCGTGGTCCCAGTGTGATGCTTCTGCATCCCTGTGTGTGCCTCTGCCAGCGGCTTTCCAGCTGTGTTTTGCTGTCGGCAGCCGAGAGCAAGAAAGCCTGCTGGGCTCTGGAGACACGAATCTGCTTTCCAGGGCTTGCGTTTGTCTTTTCTACTTTGTGAGCCAGTGCGTGTTGGTGGCTGGAGGAAACACCATTGAGCAGTGAGACCCGAGGTGGGCTGGAGGTCTGCAGCCGGGCATCCCGAGGGTAGCATTGCAAAGCGTCCACCAACAGAAAGCCAGCTCCTGCAGGCTTTGGACTCTGGTGCACAGTCACTGATGTTCCACTTCCCCATAGGCATGTGACCAAGAGCGAGGAAACCCAAAAATGAGGGGAAAAAGAAGAGTGAAAACAAAGGAAAAGGAAAGAGAGCAGGGACCCAGATCCAGCAGCTTGTGCTAACTGCTTACAAGTTAACCCCTCCAAGCTCCTGTGAGCGTATCTAAGACAAAACATTGTGCCTCCCAAAAACACTATTACACAACCACTCGAAATGTGATGCAGTAAAAGGGACAGCTACAGGGAAAATATTACTACAGCCATGGCACCGATGGCCAGTCGTGTCCAGCATTAGGCAATGGTGCAGAGAGTTTCAGAAATCGGGAAGCTGCTAGAGGCAACAATTCCAGGCCCAGCTGCATCAGGTTTTATCAAAGGAAGGCCAGGTTATTTGCCGGAACCTTACAGTGGAAATTAGGAGTGTTGCACCTGGACCTGACACTGCAATGAAGCAGCAGCCTTTAATTGTACTTTCCCTTTCCTTCCAGCCTACTCTTCTGGAAGATTTTGCTTTTGTAACTGACCTATTAAAGGTGCAATAAATATTTAATAATTACATAGGTGTGTTTGGTGTTGTGCCAGCAGAAGTCATGGAGCAAGCACACTTCTGTCTCCCAAGATGACGTGCTAGCGAAGTAATTACGCAGTCTTTTGAACGCTTGGTGTAGCACGTCTGGTTAAAAGATGAGAGGAGAAGCTGAGCAAAAAAAAGGAGAACAAGGATCTTGGCCACAGTTCAGCTCCACTTACAAGGGGTGATATTGGTTAACCAAGCACTTCCTCCTGAGAGCCAAGAAAAAATGTGTGTTACCGCTCTCCCCCTCATTAATGCACTGTTTTTACAAAGTTCTTTGGAGAATGGAATCTCAAAGCACTCCAGACCTGATGAAGCTGGAAATTTTGGGCCTTGTATTAGAAGGGACCTGTTTGTTTCTTTGTAAAGAAACCTTCTGTGAACTCACCTGGGTTTACTGCATACTTTGGGTCTCCAGAAAGGAAGATGCTGCTGGCACGGTGTTGGCAAACACGGGAGCGCTCACCCATGCTCTCCAGTGTCAAGGCACTTCAGGTCTCAAGGTGAGAGACTTATATTTGTTGTGTAATTGCCTTAAATATCTCAAACTCAGCCTGAAATTTGCAGTCACCTCCTTCATGCTCACAGCCTCCGTCCTTCCTCAGGGAGCAGGACGGGCTGGAGCAAGCAGACCTGCATTTTTCCTAGGGGACCCTGTTTCTTCTTCTAGAGGACCCTGTGTTTTTCCTAGGAGACTGTGCATTTTTCCTAGGGGATGCTGCTGGATCTGTCCGCAGCCCACGTCCCCCACTGCGACAGACAAACAAGACCCTTCGAGGGGCAGGAGGGCAAGGTGCTTGTGCTGGAAGGCAGCAGCGCCAAAGAGCATCTGTCCTATGAGGAAAGGCTGAGGGAACTGGGCTTCTTCAGCCTGGAGAAGAGAAGGCTGCGAGGGGACCTAAGAAATGCTTACAAATATCTGAAGGGCGGGTGTCAGGAGGATGGGGCCAGACTCTTTTCAGTGGTGCCCAGCGACAGGACAAGGGGCAATGGGCACAAACTGAAGCAGAGGAAGTTCCGTCTGAACATGAGGAAGAACTTCTTCCCTCTGAGGGTGATGGAGCCCTGGAACAGGCTTCCCAGGGAGGTTGTGGAGTCTCCGTCTCTGGAGATATTCAAGACCCCCCTGGACAAGACCCTGTGCAGCCTGCTGTAGGTGACCCTGCTTCGGCAGGGGGGTTGGACTAGATGACCCACAGAGGTCCCTTCCAACCCCTAACATTCTGTGATTCTGTGAAAGAGGAAAAGAGAAGTTCAAGGCCTGGCCAAAGCATGAAGCTGAAATCTTGCACTTTGTGGTTGCTGTGCTTGCGCTGGGTATCTGCAGAGTTGGATGTCAGGGCTGCACCAAGAGACTCCTGGAGAGCAGACAAATAGAGATTTTTGCCTTCTTGAGGACATCTGCATTGTCACAGCTTTTTGTCTGGGGAAGAATATGTGCTGGTTTCGCCTGACTGTAGGCAAATGCTGGCATGTCAGGACAAGCTGTCGGCATGCATGTGGAGATGTCTTTGAGGAAGCAAGCCACGAGGAATAAGTGCGTGTGTGGTGTCTGCATGGAGGAGGAATGCAAGCTGGTGTGTGTTTTGCTTCTGGGTGTGGTGGGATGACCCTGGCTGGACTCAGGTGCCCACCAAGCTGCTCTGTCCCTCACCCTCCTCAGCTGGACAGGGGAGAGAAAACACGATGAAAGACTCGTGGGTTGAGATAAAGACAGGGAGAGATCCACGCAGCAATCGATGTCATGGGCAGAGGAGCCTCAGATGGGGGAAATTAATTTATTGCCAATGAAAAGTTAGAGTAGGGTAATGAGAAATAGGAACATACCTTAAAACACCTTCTCGCAACCCCTCCCTTCTTCCCGGGCTCAACTTCACTCCCAAATTCTCTCCCTCCTCCCCCTGAATGGCACAGGGGGACGAGGAACGGGGGTTATGGTCAGTTCATCACACATTGTCTCTGCTGCTCCTTCCTCCTCACTCTCTTACCCTGCTCTAGCATGGGCTTCTCTCTCCAAACGTCCACAGGTGCTGCCAGGAGCCTGCTCCAGCGCGGGCTCCTGATGGGTTCACAGCTTTCTTCAGGCATCCACCTGCTCCAACTTGGAGTCACTTCCACGGGCTGCAGGTGGAGATCTGCTCCACCATGGGCCTCCATGGGCTGCAGGGGCATGGCCTGCCCCAGCATGGTCTGCTCCACGGGCTGCAGGGGAACCCCTGCTCCTGCCTCTCCTTCTGCACTGACCTTGGTGTCTGCAGAGTTCTCACTCCTCTCTCCAACTGAAAATGCCCTTTTACGCAGGGTTTTTTTCTTCTTGGCCATGTTATCCCAGAGGGGCTACCACCATCGCTGATGGCCTTGGCCTTGGTCAGCGGCGGGTCCGTCTTGGTGCCAGATGGCATTGGTTCTGTTGGACATGGGGGAAGCTTCTGGCAGCTTCTCACAGAAGCCAACCCCGTAGCCCCCCTGGTATCAAGACCTTGCCACGCAAACACAATACACCAGGGAATAAGTCCAGTGCTTTTCATTCAGACTTAGTCTGAAATGAGTACTTGGAAATGACTGATGTATGCATTTCACCCGAGATGAGGCTGTTCTTCGTCATGTGGGTAGGACCCTGTTCATTAGAGGGTTCCCAGGAAATCATCAGAGCCCACCTGAGGACTGGCAGGTCCTGCTCAGCATCCACTGGCACAGTCTGCTGAGTTCTCTTCATTTACTTTGTCTTAAATGCAAGTTCTGTGAATGAAATACACTGAATTGGTGTGTTGTCAGTGAAGTGATGCTCACATCTGTGTTAAAAGCAGCTCTCAGTGTTGATGTCACACCTGGGTTCTTTGTAAAGCAATGTGGAGAAGTTGCAAGCTGTAATTATGCTTAGCTGCCTTCTAAAAGCTTGGTAACAGACAGAAAACAATCCATACGTGCTGGAGGTGGGCTTCTGCGGTTTCACCAAGTGTTTGCTGTGACTGTCACCATTCAGATGTCCTCACATCAAGCCCGAGTCTGGTCTCCCAGGGGAATGGCTACTGGTCTAATGCCTTTTGGCAGCGTGCTGTGGCGGAGCACGCCGTGCTGCTTGCGGGAAGCAGGGTGTGAGGAGTGCTGTGGGGAAAAGAGGGGTTCGGTTCCTCATTTCACTCTGCATCGCATTCGTATCGCAGACTGATCCAATGACAAACTTTGCTTTTGAGTACCTGATGCCCAAAACTATTTTGCTTTGTTTCTCTTTCTCTCTCTTCAAGCTTCGCCTGTGACCCTGTCTTGCTTTTTTCTTCATTCCTGACCTCTCCTGGGATTTTTTGCCCTCTGCTCACCATGCTCTGTTTCTTTTCATCTGAAAGTAAAATACTGCATTTCTGTGTAGTTCTGAATCTGCTTCTGCTTGCACAACCTGCAGGCTGAGGGACCCAGATGTTGGGCCTCCAGATGTTTCTTCTGCATCAGCCACAGACATAACTGGAGACTTTGACCTTCAGCAGTGATGCATTTGCTATGGTTGATTTAAAAATATGTGATGTGGTTTGTTCGCTGGGGCCACCGAGTTGTCCAGGGCCTTATCAGGAGGGTGTGGGGCTCACATAACTCCTGTCCCTCCAGCTCTGCACCGTCCCTGGGCCGCTGCAGAGACGAATTCGGCCCCAAGGTCCCTAAGCTCAGAGGGCTGCTCCTGTGCTCTCTGTAGGAAATGGCAGCCCCCAAAAAACAGAACAGATGCTGGACATTGGCTTATCTTCACTAGCTTCAGATGGGCAAGTGTGGTATCTCTCTTAGGATCTCCATACAGCTCTTATTTTCATGCTTGTGTTGGACCCTGCAATGGGCTGACCTGGTGCCTGGGGTTGTTTTAGCACATGCGGTAAGGAGCTGGCAACATTGTGGAGGAAAAGTGATGGAAAGAGAGAGGCAAGCTGTCTTTGAGCCTCCATCTTGGTGTGTCTCAGGGCCTCCACATCACCTTATCCCTGGGGTGGCATCACATCCCTCCTGCAAGGTGGCCCTCAGAGCACTACAGCATCTCCAGATGTTGCTTTCTGCCCTTGCACCCACAGTTGTCCCTAGGCTGGGGGGTTGATGAAATTTTCAAAGAGCAGATGTGTGGTTGCCTCTGCAATCCATGAAACATGAGTGTCCTGTTTCCTTACCCAAAAATGAGAGTGCTCCATCTCTTGATGCTGGCTCCGGTCAGGGGGTGGTTGTGTGTGGGTATGAGCTAAGTTTAAAAAACATACAGTCTGTGATTTCCCAGAGGCTCATTAATAGAAATATAATCCTCACTGTAGGGAGGTGTGCACAAGCTCCCATTTCTGAAAATAGACACACAATTGCATTTCTGTATCTGACCAGGTGATGCTGAAGAGCCTGTGTTTACACTGCAGAAGTGCTCCAGCTGACAGTTTTCAAAGCAATTGTATTTTTGGATGTGGAAATTATGCAGTGTCTGACTGCAACCAATTTTAAAGGTACAGGGATGGGCGAGAAGATGGTCACCACATCCTGCAAAAACTTAGGCTCCTTCAAGGTACCTGTAATAAAGCAGTTGAAAACCAGGGCAAGAAAAATTGCTAGCCAGATCAAAACAAGTTGAGGACTTGTCTTGTGCTGAGATGCCCTAAAGCAGACAGGAAGAAACAACACTAGCTGTCTGCCTCGTGAGACATGCATCTGCTCACTTGCCTCTTCCGCACGCTTGGAGGTGGCTGTGATTCATGCTGGAACCACACACAGCCAGAGCACCAGGACGGAGGAGCCTCCCCTCTAGTCTGACTTACCCGTTGGCCATCTCAAGCCACTGCTAAATCTGAGCAGAAGAGATGCTGTAAATGGTGTCACATCCATGCTGGTGGCAGGTGTCATCTATTTCGTAAGGCTGTCATGGCTGCTTGGCCAACATGTATGTGGGGCTCGTGGGTGCATCCATATGGCCGGGGTTACCACCGGCAGATGGTACCACGGTGTACCCCTGGCCAGAGGTCACGCAGATGCTGGTGATGGTTTCCAGACATCTTTCAGCCCCAGGCGCCTTGTGTATTGGTGCGGAAGAGGACAGGGAGCCTCCGCCGGCGCAGCCTGAGGGGCGTGAGAAGACAAAGCCTTGGCCTTCCCCACTATGTGTGGAGCCGTGTAGCCCAGGCCATCGTCCTCTGTTGGGACCCTCCGTAGCTGTGGCAGTGCCTGATGGAGAGAGGAGCACTGGGTCACTCTCCACCCCATCTATAACCAGGCTGAACCTCAGCTTCTGGCTGTCAAAGGCTTTCAGGTTACTTGGCCGTGCTGCCTGTGGACCACACACCTCCCAGTCAAGCTGTGGTCGTGCACACAGTGAAGGTGCAAGGGAATGTGTGGACCTTCCCTTCATTTTCTGCTCTGTTGGAAAGATGAACGCTGCTGCAGCCGGTGCTGTCATACCAACTCCCTGCCCCATTGCAGGGCAAAGGGTCTGACAGCGATGAGCGATGCAGGGAGGCGTAGCTGCTGCTTTTCCTTCCCATGCTGCACGTTTACCTCCCCACCCCATGCATGCTATTGTGTTCTAGAGGATGCACAAGACAGCCCACCACCAGAAATCTCCAAATAAAAGAAAAAAAGCGTTCACCTGAGAGGGAGACCTGAACATCTGTATGCATGACATGAATCTCATGGGTAGTTAGTGTTTACCGCCTTGCTGGCTAATTAACAGGAACCAAACAATTCTGGTTTATTGCCATGCAATTTCTTCTCCTGGCAACACCGAAATGACTTATGAGAAGTTTCTGAGAAGCATGACACTCATTAACAGCCTTTGGGCATGCCTGAGGAGAGATGGTTCTGGATGAAGGTAATGCTACTGTCACCAGAGACAAACGGGCTGGGCACACCTACCTGGGCTCAAGTGCCCTGCTGCAAGGACAGGCATTGATTTCTTCCATGGCCACCCCATGTTTGGTGTCGGTGGATGGTGCTGGTGCAGCAGAGGTTTCTGCAGGAGAGCGCCTGGGAAGTCCACGCGGGCTGGTGGGTTTCAGCGTGGTTGTCTGCACAGTGCCTGTCAGTACCACAGGGGTGGGTGAGGCATGCTCTGCTCCAAATCGAGTAGCCCTGACTGTGGCCTGGGGGAGGTTCTGTCTCAGTCACAACGGCTCTCACATTTGGAGATTTTCTTCAGGTTTGACCCAAATTCAAGTTGCAAACTTGAACCTTGCCGTGGAGCTCAGCAGAGGCCCTTAAGTCGTGTTTCTGTTACACAACGCCAGCGTGGTAGCCGTGCTGGCTGAGCACCCTCTGTCCTAGGCTTACTCTTAGGATCGTATTTATGTATTCTCCTTCTAATGCAATCACAGCCATAGCTTTTGCCCAGCACCTGCAAAGCAGGGAAACATAGCGATGCAGAAAAAAATAGAAATGCAAAAGCTTGTTCTTTTTTGTTAAGAAATGAAAGAAAAAAAGGGTGCAGGCAGGAAATAGGTGATGCAATGTAAGGAAGGGAAAGTCAGTTTTTTGTGTTGTCCCATGCTCTAATTTCAACATTTGCAAGAGAGGCTGCAATAGCAGTGTCCAGACAAGGAGCTGATCTAGACAGGCCAATTAACGTTTCGGAGCCCTCTGAGCTCTTAACGAGATTATGGGCTCTTTTGACTCACTTCTCCTTCAGTATTGGAATAAAGGCCCAGTTTTTGTCAATAGCGTCTTACAGAAAGCATGCTGTTTTTGGGAAGGGTTGTGTGCAGAAAGAAACAGGTCCAGTGGGGAATCCCTGCTCGTGTTTGTGGGAAGCACGGCCCCATTCCCAAGTGCTGTTACCTGGCAGCTTTGCTCCCGATCTCCTGCTGAAAGTCAAGTCACCAGGAGAGAGGAACCGGGCTCCTCCAGCCTTGCACCGCTGCAGACACCAGGCTTGCACTGCGAGGTTTGGGACACTGGTTTCAGGCTGCAATTCAGCAAAGTGCTGAAACTGTTGGGTCGTTGCAAACACCGCTTCGTTTGGCAGCTGGGGTGGACAGGCAGAATGCAAGGCTGTGGTTTGCTGCTGGGTTTGGGGATCTCTGGACCCAGGCTAGGCTTGCTTCTCGTCAGAGCGGGGCCAGTGCGCAGCTGGCTGAGGGGAGGCTGAAGGAAGTTCTTTAAAGCAGATGAAATGGAGACAACAATGCAGGGCACCCAGGTCTGGGCTGTTACATGCCCAGCGTGAAAACCGACCCCAGCGACTGCAATACCTGGGAATATTTCCAGCCTTCGTCAATCAGGAGAATCGCCCAGTGTGTATTAACTCAAAACAAAGCTGGTGTTCCCAAGAGGACTGCTGGCTGTAATTTGCATTGACTGGTCACTGGCCTTTCAGTTTTTTGAACATGGCAGGAGGCAAAGACTACTGAACTGCACCTTGCTTTTTTTGTGTGCATACCTATTCTTTTATCATGGCTGGCTCACGTTGCTTTTGGCTGCCATATAGGTTGGAAACCAGCTGATATGATACTTTGGGCTGCAAGGTGCTGGGCAGTCTCTGACACCTGCTCAGTGCTCTTATTTCTGCAGCCCTCACACAATATAAATCCATGCAGGACTCTGTAAAAACAACTCAGTCCTCATATTTTTTTTTTCTACATAGATTAAACCAAATACACCAGTAATGCCTCAAGACTGTATCTCAGACCTTCAGTAGCAAAACAGTATTTGTCAAGGTGTGGTCTTATTGGAAGGTGGATAAGAAAATTCCTAATTTAATGCCTTTGTCTATTTGGTCCTGGAAATAAACAGTAACCAGCCTTGGAGCAGGACACCTCAAGACTGTTCATGACCTGGTGTGTAAACTTTGAGTTTCTGGCTCACACCCACCCAAGAGATAGCTTCCCTTTTCCCCCAGGGTCTGTCTTTCTTGCGCCCTCAGGACTGAAATATTAGCCAGAGAGGTGTCTTTGACCTGCTTGCAGGTTTCTGTCAAGAGAACCAGGTCCAGGCCTGGAGAAGTTGAGGCTCCAATTACTCATTAACAGAGGTAGAAACAAGTGCCCACTAAATGCAGATACCATGAAGGGTTGCTGTGAAGCGTATCTGGGAGAAAACACACCACCTTCCCCCAGTACAAGATGTGTCCGCATCCCGTTTTACAGAGTCTGCTTCCCCACTCCCCGTAAGAGGCTTGCTTTTTCCTGATTTCTTTCCTGTTTTCCTTGTTTGGCACTATTAAGAGATTTGCCCATTATAAGAAGCAACTACCTCTTCCAGGTGTATACCAAGGTGGACATTCAAACAGGGATGAAAGGTCAGGGCTTTGAAACAAGAAATGCCTAGCTAATCTTACCTTAATTTCCTGGCAGCTGGCCACAATCCCGCTCCTATTTTCAATAAAAAAACATGATGATCTGTGTTGCTTGGCCCTCTTTATTAGCTGGCATGGATCTGGTGACTGGAGTAGAACAGGATTATTTTCCAAAAACTAAGGATCCTTACCAGAAAACCAAAAGAAAAGGTGTGTTTTGTATTTGGTATGTTAGTATGACCTGTTTAGTCACTGTATGCTCTGTTACCACTAAATAAAAGTGGACAAAGATTGGCAAAAATTTTAGAAGTGCACGTTGAAATCCCCCTTTCCTATGCATATCTGTGCCAGGGATGATCTCTACTGAGTAAGACCTAACTGATGCAACTTCCAGGGATGTGAAAGTAGAACTGCTTTACGTGGCCGGTATATATTTCCAACAAACCTGAATCAGTGGATATTTCGTGGTGTTCAGTGCTAGATTTGCATCCCAATGTAGCTGAGGTTTTGGTCTTGCAAAAATCAAAACCAGGAGCGGTTTGGTTCCTGTTTCCTTTTATTGCAAGGCTCCGTTGCTGGAGGACAGACAGTGACTTTAGGAAGGGGAAGCAGCCCGTGGAAATGCCTCTGTCTTCACCCCCATACATCTCCTTTGTGCCCAAGCTGCTGAATGTGTGTGACATGCAGAAATTAGTTTGCTTATTGGTCTGACCCATGAAAAGGCAGCCTCTTGCAGTCAACAGGACTGCTTTACTAGGATGAGTTGGCGAAATTTTAAATTCTTGCAGTCAGGGTGGTGGTGGGATGGTGGGGAGGTGGATTAGTAGTTTGTTTTTTATGCTGGAGATCTAATGCTGGACTTCACAAATAAAGATGACTCAGTTTCTGTTTTCTGTCACTTAACCACTGCCGAATTGACTTCAAAATTACAGAACACCATGTCTCTCATTCCTTTTTGAGTAAGTAGAATAAATGGATTTGCCACAATGACCACTAATAAGCCCAGCACTTGCCAGCACTCTGTCTGCAGCACAGAAGCTGTGTTATTTTGTCTGAGCACACTGTCTTCAGTCCTAGACTCGTAGGCAGAGAAGAGCTGCAGGATCTCCTTGAATGTGGTGCGTTTGGACAGACTGCTCTGCTGCAATTAAACCATAGCACTTAAAAACCAGCCACTCCTCCAAAGCAAATTTTCTTGACTTGCTCTGAGCTGAGAGCTGAACTTTATTTGCTCCCCAGGAGAGATCCGACTGTGGCAGGTCATTGCTGAAGCTAGCTAGTGAGAGAGGGTCGGGAAGCTTCTTTGGACACCGCTTGCGCTGTGCGTGCTGGAGACAGAGGACACTTACAGGTCTGTGGCGCTGCCAGTAATGGTTTCCTCCATGGGCAATGCACCTGGGTCCACACAAATGCTCTTCCTGCTTGCGGGGGTGGGGGGGTGGGGAGCGATTACTGGTGAAGAAGAGAGGAAACCCTGAACCAAACCCCTAGGAGCAAATCCAGGAAGAGCCAGAAGGTATTTTTTTAAAATGTACATACTTTCCCATCATCCCCCTCTCCCAAATTTTTAAACCCTTTTTACATCCTTTGAACCTTAAGCATGAGCACAATTTGCAAATTTGCCAAACCACCCAGAGGGACTTGGTTTACGAGAGATATTTCCACTCTGGGCATTGCTTTAATTGCTCTGCTGAAAGCCCGTGCTTTGAAGCAGGGCTGGAAAAGTAGCCATTAGTGACATTCTTACCCTAACTGATGGCTGCTTTACTGTTTTGTAGCATTAGCTGTCTTTATTACAGCTGGTTATTCACCCTGCAGAGCTGGGACACTGCCTGGCTTTCATCCTAAGCAGGAGGAGCGGTGCCGGGCTAATACCCTGGGCCTGGTGGGTTGGGGGTCTCTGCCCCTGCAGGCTGGTGCCCACGGAGGGGCTCTGCTGGCTGCCTCCCCGCTGCAGTTCAGCTCTCTGCTCCTGGGGCACAGGCCAGCAGGTCATTCTGAGCCATTTTTGGCTGAATTTGGAGTCAACAACCTTCATGTTCACTGGCAAATAAGCACCCACCGTCAGGGGAAAAAGGATGCTGAAAGCCAGCGTAGCTGCTTGGCTGAAGATGGCTGGCAAACGCACACTAGATAAAGACTGGTCTGGGAAGAACCGAATAGTATGTGGTTAAGGACACAGGCATCCTCCCACATTCGAGTCGCTTTCTGCGCTCGAGCACAGAGACCCACAAGCCCCGCCAGTGCGGATGCAGTCCTGGTAGTCTCACCAGAGCCGTTGCTTTGCTTCCTGCAAGCCTTGGTGAAGCATTGACACCAGCCATGCAATGCCACCTTGAAACCACCTCGTGGCCTGGGTGGAAAGACCCCACCCCCAGCAGCGATGTGCCTGTTGCCGTAGGAATGAGCGCGTGGGCTCACCCCATGCCTTGTTGCTGCACAGAGGCAAATGGCAAAGCAGGGAAAATGTAAAAAAAATGCATTATAAGGAAAGACCGTGTGGCAGTGTGTGATGGGGGAGGGCTTGTAAAAGTTTGCTTAGGACAATCCACGCTGCTCTTTCACAGATGTTCAGGACATGCACGAGGGCTATCGATGTGATGGCGTTGCCTGCCTGCCCTCGAGGGGCCAAGGAGCCTCCCGGGCGCTGGGCAAGGGCATGCAGGATGGCTCCCCAGCCTCTACGTGCTTTCCACACCACTAACCCGAGGGTTTTGCTAGTCTACACCATCGTCTCTTTGGGAACTTGCTGTATTTGCAGGCTTAGCTTGCTTTTACCAAGCACTAGCGTCATCCTAGGGTAATGCCCCACATCTGAAAAAGGGGCCAGGGCTCAATATCTGCTGTGCTAGCTGGCCTTTGCAAAATCCCAGGTGACCGACCGCCTCTGATCGTACCCCACTTTTATACCCGCTCAGCATTATTGTCAGTGCAATGGCACTCCTCCTTTATCACCGAGCAAGATCAGAATGAGGTCTTGTGTAAATCTATAGGAACAGTGTGCAGCACACCCCTGTCTACCAGGCAGTCAGCGTATTCCCAACGACCTGAGCCTGGCAATCCCTGAAACTACTGAGGATTTTCCATTGAAGTCATTCGGTATCAGCAGAGTTAAGAGATAGTCAAGGTATGTGATTTTATCAGATGACTCAAAAGTGGGAGTGTTTGTTCCTTTTGTGCACCTTTACATCATCCTGACTCAGCAAAACAGGTCCAGTTCAACATTTTATTTTCTCGTTTAGCAAGTTTCCTGGGGCAGTTTGTTTCAGTGAGGACCCCGTGCTCCAAATCCTGACACTGGTGCTCAGGAGAACTCCTGTTGTAGGCAAGGTACTGGTGTCAGTGTCAGAAAATGAGTCCCAGTTTGACAACAGGACTTGGCACGGGGTTTCTGGGCGCAGAGCCTCCTTGCGCCAGAGGTGCATGCCCTGTGCATAGGCATGCCTCCACGCCTGTCTGTCCCTGCACGCGGGTTATCCGGTGCATGGTGCTGTGTGCCACAAGCACTATGGTAACAACACCTCAGGAAAACCCCAGAGCTGGGGTGTTGGACAGGACAAGCGTTTTTTCAGTGGTCACAGGGGGCCATCATTTACCAGTAGAATTTCTCATCCACGGTGACACATTTCTTCTTCCTTTACTGTGAAGGGTCCCTGATAACAATCTGTTCATTATTCTCTTCTTCCCCTGCTGGGTCAATAATAAATTATTCACACCTTTTTTACACTGTGCCCCACCTGACATGTAGGTCAGGTCAGTAAAATAAGATGTGCTGAGATACCCGTCTGCTGGGAGCTGGCTGCACCCAGGGTTTGGCAGGCAAAACCCCCGGTTTCTTGGATGGACTTTTTCCCTACAGTTCCTGCGATCGCAGGAGGGACGTCCCGAAGCCTCTGGAGTTCTGGCACCAGCGTGCCTGGGTCGCATGCTCTCATTCGAGCATTGCAAGATGTACTCCTGATAACCCCCGTTAGCCCTGGGACGCGGGGCTGCAAGGTCTCCAGGTCTGGGGTGTTGCTTTCTGCTGAGTGAGAGGCTCAGCAGGGCTGGGATCTTTCTGCGTCCTCATTTGACTGCGCATACGTATGTGTGCATATGTATATTTGCGTATGGGTGTGTATAAGTAATCCTAAGACAAATTTGCATGAGAGAAAATGTAAAAGTAGGCATGGTGCTGGCTGGAGAGAGGCCAGGAAGGGATTTTTAGACTCCAGCATCTCCTCTAGCATTGCACTAGGGTAAAGGGGCTTCCTCACCTGGAAATCAGATTTGATTGCAAAAAGGAAAGAAGACATCATTCATGAACTGAATCCAGTACAATTCAAATGAGAAGCTGAGATCATTAGCAGCAATACGTGCAGAGTTAGAAAAGCCTGCTCTTTGATTAAGGCTGCTGAACACGTGAACAAAATCTCTGGCAAGCAGGATATGAACAAGCAGACAGAACCCTTAAATCCAGAGTCACATGGAGACAGGGGAGTTGTAAGTGAAAAAGAGTCGAAGGATGGAAAATTGCCAACTCTGATTCAGAAGACTGAGGTGCTCAGTCAATATTTTTGTATGTATTTGGCTCTTTGATGTGTTCTTCAGTAAGAAACGGGTATTTTCCATGCTGTTGTGCACTAGGTGTATTGAACAGGTGAATACTAAAAGCAAACAGGGAACAGACACGAGATGATCTTTGCTAGAGAACTGTTTCTGGCTTCTCCATCTCCAGGAGTTCCTGGAACGATGCTGAAAAATGGGGAGGTTTCAAAGGGAACTGTAGGAGTGACTTGGTGTCTGCAGCAACCGTTTATCAGAGGCAGGAGCACAGACATGGCCATGCTGAGACAGACCAGAGGTCCAGCTGCCTCGCAGCCTTATTGCCAGCTGTGGGCAGGAGTGGCTGCAGGCAGGGACAAGGTGCCTCAGCAGGTCAGGATGGGAGCTGGGAGCGGGGGGCAGGACCAGCCTTGCAGTTGTGGGTATTTCTGTGCGTTTCTGTAGACCCCTGGGGCTGCTGTTGCAATTGAGTGGCAGCTGTGGAAATAATCCTTTCATTGCTCAGATTAGGTGTTGCTGCTTCACCTGTCGTCTAGGAAAAAGCTGGGTTCCTGGTACAGCCGAGCCATGTGCGGGGTGGATCGCGCACAGGGACCTCTCCCTGTCACTGAGGTGCAGAGGCAGATGAAGAACCAGCCTCAGTAACCTCCTCCAAGCGCAGCATGAGAGGAATTTACCCACAGAAGCCATGTCTAATGGCTGCAGCCTGGCCAGCTCTCCACTCACCACACGGACGCAGCAGCAGAGGTTTTGGTTGACAACTCGTTTATAACCCCAGGTCTTCAAGATCTGACAGATGTGGGTCTGGTACAGGATGGTCCACCTGGGTCTGCAGTCAGCAAAACCCCTTGCGACCACCCAGCTGAAATTCACTCCCCAAGTTAAAGCCAGGACGGTCAACATTTCCTGTCATCCATATTCACCTGCAGTTCTTGCTGTTATTCTACCAAAAAAAAACCCCAAAACGGCAAGTCTCTTGCCCTTCTCTTAAACAAATCTCACTTTGTGCTAAATTTAAAGATACAGGGTGGTGCAAGAAAGGGTCATCGTCACCCGCAGTTCCACCATCACTGTATTTTCATGTAGTTATCTGAATATGTCTGCCCAATGTAGCAACACATCTTTATCCTTCAATGACAAATTCTTTGTAAACCTGGGTCGCCTTACTCTGCTTGCACAGATAACAAGGCAGTGCCTTTGTATGAGTAAAACCAAGTTTTACAACTCTGTTATTTTGCAGCTGAATGGGTTTTGGACATGTGCTTCTGCTGTGCATGCTCCTGAGCAAACCCTTCTTCTAGCAAAGTGGTTCACAAAATTGGAAGTCCCAGGAGTGAGTTTTCAGGAAAGTGGCCAGCTGAGAGCGCATCCCACCCGCGCTGTGCAGCCGCTTGCGTTGCATCCTGGTCGCTGGATTTAAACAAGATGGTGCAGCTGATCTGGCTGGTTGGGAGCGATTGCTGGCTGGCGTTTCAGAAGGCACTGGCTGGCTTGTCCCTGTCACTGTTTTCGAATATAAACATACTCTTAAATATTTGAAGCCCTCCGCTGAGATGTGCTGGGCACTGAGAGGGTTTAAACTTGCAGCCCTCCATTAAATCTGTCAGCGCTGTGTGTGCTGCACAGCCTGAGCTGGCTTTGGGAACTGAAAGCTAAACGGTCTGGGGGCCTGCTGGCTTCCACCTCTCCCCGGGGCTGCCCTGCGGTCACTGCGGGCAGCTGCATTTTGGGGCGTGGAGCCGGTCCCGATGGGGACCTTTGCAGTGGGAGAGGAGTGGTGGTGCCAGGAGGTGGAAAATCTCCACAAAGGAGGTGGGCTGCGGGGCAGAAGAACATGGGGTGCACCCGGGGGGACTCTGGGGGTGAGTGCTGCCTTCCCAGGAGCCGCTCCCCACTCCGACGGGAGGTGAGCGACTGGGCAGGCTGGGGAAGATGCTCTGCACGTTTTGAAAGAAACAAAGCTGCTGCTTGCCGGGTGGGTGGCCTTGGCTAAGCAGCATCTCTCCAGGTGCAGGGGGTGTTTGAGGCAGACTTCAGCAGTGGCCAGCGGTCGCGATCAGCCCAAACGGCCGGCTCAGACCGGAGCCCCAGGCAGCGCAGGAGGTGAATTTGCCTTGCATTTTAAAACCATTTCCCCCGAAGGATGAATGGCTCGAGAAATGCAGCTTGATGGGGACAAAGACTTTTTAAATGAGGCACCGAGTTATGTTTTTTCAAATGCATCACCTCCACTCCTTTGTACTAACAACAGCTCCAGAAGCTCAGTTAACAGCTTCAGGAAGAGATTTATCAGGCAAAACACAGACCCATTTTACAGCCCACTGCTTTTCAGCTGCTTTGGTGACATTTTTGAAGCCTCCTGAAAGGAGATTGTAGTGAGACAGGTGCTGGTCTCTTCTCCCAGGTAACTAGCAATAGGACAAGAGGCAATGGCCTCAAGTTGTGTCAGGGGAGGTTTGGATTGGGTATTAGGAAAAATTTCTTTACTGAAAGAGTGGTCAGACATTGGAACAGGCTGCCCAGGGAGGTGGTGGAGTCACCATCCGTGGAGGTGTTCAAAAAACGTGTAGATGTGGCACTTCAGGATGTGGTTTAGTAGGCGTGGTGGTGCTGGATGGATGGTTGGACTCAGTGATCTTAGAGGTCTTTTCCGGCCTTAATGATTCTGTGATAACTATGATGATAACTTTTCACTTGCGGGAGGAACTGCACCAAAGTCCCTCAAAAAGGGCAGGTGCTGGGTTCATCAAGACGTGTCCCAGCCCTCACCTGCAGACTGAGCTTTGAGGATGGACCTTCCTGCCTCTGGTGATGGGGAGTCTGGGGTAAAAGCAGCCTCTGAAGGTCTTGGGAGAATGATGGGCATTTAGGGTCCCACAGCCTTTCCGTGCCAGCGCTGCCCCTTGTCAGGAAAAAAGAAAACAGCATCTGATGGGTCTCTGATACCACTATCAGTTTTTACCTGCTAACCGCTGCTTTAGGATGAAGGGTCTTAAAAATGTGTGTGTACCAGGTTCAGCCTGGCACTTGGCCAGCCCTGCCGCAGGAAGAGAAGTTGGCCCTGTCCCAGCTCGGGGGGTCTTAAACTGCATCCAGGTCTGGTGTGCTCATGGCCAGAGTGCTGGCAATAGCCAGGGCGAGAGGGGGCTGAGGATGCAGTGCTTTGGGTGAAAAGTGGGTTCACCTGTGGAGGTTCAGAGTGGGAAGTGAAAATCCCCATCAGATGGGAACAGCACACTTGGCTGAGGCCAGCACTCATTCTTTAATAAATTTGAGGATGTTAAGGGAAAAATCGGAAAGCAGTGCTGCACTGGTGTGGTGGGTTGATCCTGGCTGGACCCCAGGTGCCTGCCAAGCTGCTCTGTCCCTCCTGCTCCTCAACTGGGCAGGGGAGAGAGAATACAATGAAAGGCTCATGGGTAGAGATAAGGACGGGGAGAGGTCACTCAGCAATTGCTGTCATGGGCAAAACAGACTCGACTTGGGGAAATTAGTTTAATTTATTACCAGTCAAAAGTCAGATTAGGGTAATGAAAAATAAAACCAAATCTTAAAAAAGAGCTTCCACCAACCCCTCCCTTCTTCCTGGGCTCAACTTCACTGCTCTAGTGCGGGCTCCCCACGGGGTCACAGCTTCCTTCAGGCACTCCCCTGCTCCAACTTGGGGTCGCTTCCATGGGCTGCAGGTGGAGATCTGCTCCACCATGGACCTCCATGGACTGCAGGGGCATGGCCTGCCCCACCATGGTCTGCTCCACGGGCTGCAGGGGAACCTCTGCTCCTCTCCCTCCTTCTACACTGACCTTGGTGTCTACAGAGTTCTCATTCCTCTCTCCAACTGAAAATGCCCTTTTACGCAGGGTTTTTTTCTTCTTGGCCATGTTATCCCAGAGGCGCTACCACCATTGCTGATGGCCTTGGCCTTGGTCAGCGGTGGGTCCGTCTTGATGCCAGATGGCATTGGTTCTGTCGGACATGGGGGAAGCTTCTGGCAGCTTCTCACAGAAGCCCTGTAGCCACCCTGCCACAATGACCTTGCCACGCAAACCCAATACAACCGGCCAAAAGAGCAAAGGGTGTATGAACCTTTCTTTTCACTCTGGCTAAGGAGGAGTTTGCTGAGTGTGGCAGTGGTGTTTACCTGCCAAAAAGGCCACTTTGCAAACACCTTACCTGTCCCACTGAAGCACTTTGCTGACACCACTTTGGTGAAGTGCTTTTGCATGTCTAACAAATCCCATCCACTGATCCTGGTATTCATATCCTGTCCTGCTTCGTTAAAAACATTTTGCAGGCTACTTCTGGAGCATGCAACGGCAGTACTGTCTCTGCCAGAAAGGCAGCAGCACGATGGTTGTGCTCCTGCCCTGCTTGTGTTTGCAAGTTTGCAAGTGCCAGTGCAGGAAGGCTAATGAAGCTCGTGCTTGCAAGTTGTCCAGGGGAAAATGTACCAGCAGGATATTAACGCATTGGAGGAACGTTGGTCAATTAGTTCTTCTTCCCAAACACATGTTTTTGGTAAAGACTGAGGTCTCCTCTTCACAGCACCCTGTCCTTGCAGTATTGCCGATGTAAGGCATAAGGTCAGTGGTTTGGTCTGGCCTGGATAAAGTCCAGGTGCCCACCAAAACCGCTCTATCGCTCCCCCTCCTCAGCTGGACAGGAGAGAGGAAATACGATGAAAGGCTCGAGGGTCGAGACAAGGACGGGGAGAGATCACTCAGCAATGACTGTCACGGACAACACAGACTGAACTTGGGGAGAAGAGTGAGTTGAATTCATTACCAATCAAATCAAAGTAGGATAGTGAGAAATAAAACCAGATCTTAAAACACCTTCCCCCCATCACTCCCTTCTTCCCAGGCTCAGCTTCACTGCCGTTTCTCACCCTCCTCCCCCTGAGCGGTGCAGGGGGACAGGGAATGGGGGTTACGGTCAGGTCATCACACGTTGTCTCTGCCGCTCGTTCCTCCTCAGAAGGAGGACTCCTCACACTCTGCCCCTGCTCCAGCGTGAGGTCCCTCTCACGGGAGACAGCTCTCCACAAACTTCTCCAATGTGAGTCCTTCCCATGGGCTGCAGCTCTTCATGAACTGCCCCAACGTGGGTCCCTCTCACGGGGTGCAGTCTTTCAGGAACAGGCTGCTCCAGCGTGGGTCCACCACGGGGTCATAACTTCCTTCAGGCATCCACCTGCTCCAGTGTGGGGTCCCTTCCACGGGCTACAGGTGGATATCTGCTCCACCGTGGACCTCCATGGGCTGCAGGGGAACAACAACCTGCCTCACCATGGTCTTCATCATGAGCTTCAAGGGAAGGCTCTGTGCTCTGGTGTCCTGAGCACCTGCTCCCCCCTCCTTCTTCACTGACCTTGGTGTCTGCAGAGGTGTTTCTCTCACATCGTCTCACTCCTCTCTCTAACTGCTGTCTCACCACAGAGTTTTTTTTCTTCCCTTTCCTAACCATATTATCCCAGAGGTGCTACCACCATTGCTGCTGGGCTTGGCCTTGGCCAGCAGCGGATCCATCTTGGAGCTTTATCAGACATGGGGGAAGCTTCTCACAGCTTCTCACAGAAGCCAACCCTGTAGCCCCCCCACTACCAAAACCTCGCAACGCAAACCTGTAACAGTCAGGCACTCTCATTCTTGAAAGTGAAGCCAAGCAGCTGAACTTCCCGTTAGATTACCTCGTTTGCTGTTGAGGGGCTGTTTTAATCAAGCAAGGGAGACGTGAACAGAATGGGGGGGTAAGAGGCCGCTGAAACATGTCTGGAGTTTACAAACTGCAGTTTCATGCAAGCAGAGTTTGCAAGCCTGCTGCAGCAAGATGTATGTTCTGAGGATATGAACATGCATCCCTCTTTTGGGGCGGTTTCATTGCGGAATGCCTTGGGCAGACACAAAACTTAAATTTGTGCTTTCTGTGCCATTTAGGGGTTCATGTGCATGCCAGGAACGGACCAGTTTATTGCTACGCTGTAAAAGTGTATTTTCCATAAAGAAAAGCAACTTTTAAGACAAGAGTGGAAGCTCTCTGTTCCTTTTGTGTCTTTTTTGAGCTTTAAGACCTGTGTGATTTCAATACCACAGCCCAGGCAGATCCAGTGCCAGTCCCAGTCAATGTCGTGGCAGCCTCCTGTGAGACTCAAAGTGAAAAAAGGGCAGAAACTGTAGGCACTGGAAGGGCCAAACTGGTTAATGCTGTGTTTGCATCAGTCTTCGTTCTGAGGTGCAGGCTGCGTTTTTGAGCTGGGTGTTAAACAGCAACAGCAAGCGACGAGATCTCAGCCAGGAGGAGGAGAGGAAGAACCCACAGCTGTTAGACATTTGCAGGTTGTCATGGCCTGACAAAATCAATCTTTAAATGGTGCAAGAGCTGGCTCAGCCAATCCCAGAACTATTTGTAACTACCACGGAAAATTTGCAGGGGTCAGGCATCATGCTGGAAGACTCGAAAAGGTCATCATGGCACCTGCACAGCGATCACGACAGATTGTGCTGCACCAGCCTGATTTTCTCCTCTGATGAGGTAAGAGGTGATGCTGACACACAGGAGCAGGACACTTGGCAACCGCTTGGCACTGACATGGCTTTTTAACCATCTCCCGTGTGGTTGCGCAGCGTGGTTTAAACGTGATTACTAGAAAGTGGGTGTGGACTTTGTTGGATGATTGCAGCTGGTGCCAATGGTTTGTGGCCACGTTGCAGAGATGCTTCAAGCAAGGTTTAGGATTGTTTGTTTGTGTTTCTTCGTCAGTCTTGTCCTACTTGGTATTTTTATCATTGTCCTGGATGCTGGACAGTGGCGTGTGCTTCTGACCTCTGCAGAAGATGTTAAACTGGGAGGCATTACCCTGGAGTGCAGGAGTAGGACAGAAAATGAGCTTGGCAAACTGAAAGAGTGGTTTGGGAAATAAAAGGGGTTGCTCTGAAAAAGAACAGACGCAAACGCTTCTTTATGCAAACAATTCCTTTGCATCCCTGTAGCATATTTGCAAAACTTCTTTCCCTTCTGATGGCTGACAAGCTGCTCCTGGGCACATGGAGCAGAGAAGCAAAAAGATAAAAAACACACTTATGAGCACAGGATATGAAAAAATGGTATTTCATACTGCTCATGAGTGCTGGCTGGAGATGGCCCGGAGGTGATCTGGGGCGGGAGGTTGGGGGAATGGGGGTGCCCGTTGGAGATGCTCAGCCACGGAATGGAAAACACAGGAGCACCTTTGGATGTTGAGTCCTTGGGTGCTGAGTGGCCCTGAGACCATCTGACGCTGGAGAGGTGGCCTTGGAGATGCTTGAACTTGGAGGTAAACACGGGGGAGGGGAAGAGCGGGGTTGTTTCCCTTGTTCCCGCCTCCTTGTCTCTCCTTCTTCCTTCACCCTCCCTTCGTTTCTGTGATATTAGAATTAAAACAAACAGGAAGAAAAACACCCTGGGAGACCATGAACAGATGTGATAAAGAGGAGGAAAGCAGCAAACATAGATTATTTTGGAAGGCATAGGACCCCTGCCATCTTCCTTCCCGCAGAAACTGGCATGCTGGGGCAGACCATGGGATCAGGGGGTTCTTCCCACTGCACAACACAGGGACACTGAGGCTTTTAAGTATAAAAGGCTCCTGGGTGCTGCAGAAGAAAAATAGTAGAAAGTGGAAGAAAGTGTGTTTACAGCTGCTTTTAAGGACAGGATGGTATGGACCTGCTGGAGAGCTGTTCTGCGGAGAGGGACCTGGGTGTGCTGGTGGACCATAAGCTGACCATGAGGCAGCAGCGTGCCCTGGTTGCCAAGAAGGCCAATGGGATTCTGGGGTGCATCAAGAGGAGTGTGGCCAGCAGGTCGAGGGAGGTTCTGCTCCCCCTCTACTCTGCCCTAGTGAGGCCCCATCTGGAGTACTGTGTCCAGTTCTGGGCTCCCCAATTCAAGAAAGATGAGGAGCTACTGGAGAAAGTCCAGCAGAGGGCTACAGGATGATGAGGGGGCAGGAGCATCTCTCCTACGAGGAGAGGCCGAGGGAGCTGGGCTTGTTCAACCTGGAGAAGAGAAGGCTGCAAGGGGACCTTAGAAATGCTTACAAATATCTGAAGGGTGGGTGTCAGGAGGATGGGGCCAAGCTCTTTTCAGTGGTGCCCAGCGACAGGACAAGGGGCAATGGGCACAAAATGAAGCAGAGGAAGTTCTGTCTGAACATGAGGAAGAACTTCTTCCCTCTGAGGGTGACGGAGCACTGGAACAGGTTGCCCGGAGGGGTTGTGGAGTCTCCTTCTCTGGAGATATTCAAGACCCGCCTGGACGCAGTCCTGTGCAGCCTGCTGTAGGTGACCCTGCTTTGGGGAGGGGCTTGGACTAGATGACCCACAGAGGTCCCTTCCAACCCCTACCATTCTGTGATTCTGTGATCCAAACCAGGGCTTGTGTGCTCTGGTCATGGCAGCCATGGAGGGACTCCGGCACTGCAGGCACTGCCAGGGTCGGTGGGAGGGATGGAGCTGCAGACTGGGAGTGTGCATTGGGCTTTAGCCTTCAGCTGGGGACCTGCTGCCAGCTGAGGAAATGCTTTTGCCCCTGCACAAGCCCCCGTGCAACCCATGCTTTTGTGTGGGTCTGTCCATGCCCACCCAGGAGCAGCAGCTGGTGTCCAGGGTCCACATGGGAACTGGTAGGGGGCGAGGGGCTTGCCCAGGTGAACGCTATGAGCCCACGGTGGGGCTGGCAGGAGCCTCCTGAGCCCCTGGCTGGCGCTCCAGGCAGTGTTACTGCCCTGAGCAGCGGGTGCTGAAGCATTTAGAGGGGACACACAGCTGCTGATACCACATGTGAAAAAGCTCTGGATGGACATGCTTGCTGGGTCTCATGGGGAAAGAAAAGGAGAAGCAGAATAGAGGCAGGGGAGAAAAGACAAAAGGCTGTATGAGATGTTACAAGGACAAGGAGAAATGTACAGCTGCAGCTACACATAGCACGGAGAAAGATAAACCATGTCTTGGTGTCCTGGCTTCGGCCTATATCAAAAGACAGGAAAAGTGATGGTGATTTATTGGAAGGTGTGGGACATAAACATGACGTAGATGGTGTAGAATAAGGGGTGGATAGTGTCCTGGTTTCAGGTGGGATAGAGTTAATTTTCCTCCCAGTAGCTGCTGTGTTTTGAACTCAGTACCAGAAGAATGTTGATAACACTGATGTTTTCAGTTATTGCTAAGAAATCAAGGACTTTTTGCAGTTTCTCATATTCAGCTCATGAGCGGCTGTGCAGGAGCTGGGAGGGAGCACAGCCAGGCAGGGAGCCAGGCTGGCCAATGGAAATATTCCATACCATAAACATCACGCTCAGCTTATGAGTGGACGTTGGCTGGGGTGCAGGAATCTTTTCTTTCTCATTTCCCTGAGGTTTAATACTCTCTTGTCTGGAAGTCTGAACTTTTCTGGGAGTTCTGTCTCTTTGGGGAGTTTTGCGAAATCCACAATATCTGCGAGTCTGGGGTTTTGTGATCACTGCTTGGGGACTGACTGCGAAATGGTCATTGGGTGGTGAGAAGATTGTATTGTACATCGTTTGTTTTGCATATTCATTATTATAATTATTATTCTCACTATTATTATTAGTGTTAGTATTTCCTTTGTTGTGTTATAAAACCGTCTTTATCTCAAGCCATGAGTTTCTCCTTTTGTCCACTTCTCCTCCTCATCCAGCTGCGGGGAAGGGGAGGGGTGAGTGAGCGGCTGTCTGGTGCTTGGCTGCCGGGTTAAAGCACGACATCCCCTGCTCGGCTGCAAGGGCTGTTCAGCTCTGGCTTAGACAGACAGAGGCAGGGGGTGGGAAGGGGATGCTGTAGAGAGCCGCAGGGCACAGTTTTGGTCTCCTAGGAGAGTCGCTGCCCTGTGGTGAGGTTTAAGGCAGGGTCCAGGAACGTGACCAGCTCACAGGAGTATTTTTTTGGACAGATTAGTCAGACCACATCAAATCCTGGCTGAAACATCACAGGGTTGGCAGGGAAACAGTTATCTTTATCTGACTCTTTTAGCCCTGCTGGAGCAGTGTGCACTTTACATGCGGCAAAAGCACTCCTTCCTCCCAGAGGACACTCTGAAGGAAGAGCATTGAGAAAAGCCTGTTCTAGGAAAACACTGGGAGCTGAATGTCAGACCGTTTACACCAAGGCCAGAGCAAAAAATCCCACAGAAAAGGACCCTCAAAGCACTGTTTTACCCAAGGTAGCGCAGCTCCTCAGGGTCCCCTTTCTGCCCAGCCCTGGTGTCCATCTTTTGGCCTCTCTGGGGTCAGCCTCTGGGGCTGCAGACAGAGATTGTGCTGGCATCTGCCCTTGGGATGCTGCTTTGCTGGTACCCTCCCCGAAACTGCAAGCAACGGGCTCAGACGTGGGGGCTGATGCAACCTGCAGTAACTGCAGCCTAGCAGCTCCCTGGGGAGCCCGTTTGCGAACGGTGCCTCGGTGCAAGCACTGCTGTCGGGGGAAAGGCAGAGGAGCCTTCTGCTGGACGCCTCTCTTTGCACTGGTGTGGGAGCAGTGCGTTTCTCCGCAGGGACGCAGGGTCCAATGCCCCATGAAAAATCTCCATGAGCAGTATGGGAAGTCCTCTGTCGTGGGGCTGCCAGGCTGGCCTGAGTCAGGGGCTATGCCAGCAGGCAAAACACAGGCTGCCGGGACCCCCAGTAGACGGATACGGGGTTGTGTGTCTGTGGGAAATGACAGCAGCGCCAAAAGCCATTTCTCACGCCTGCCACCGTTTCTGTCCCAGGGCGGGCAGGTCGGGGCGAGGGCGGCTGCTGCCTGGCTGCCTCCTCCCAGCAAGTGGGGACACACCAGGTCTGACCTGGATCTTTCCAGACAAGCCTGAACATCGCAAAAGAAAATTCTGACGCAGTTCTATTAGGTGTCTTCTTCAGCAGCGGTTCTGCAGTTGCAGTACTTCCCATCTGGTTGTATCAGTCTTGCAGGCTGCTCGGGTGGGCCATGCTGGTGCTGCAGTGGCTATTGAGCAGGAGTACCACATTCTAGAAGATTTGTGAAGACGAAGCAACCGAGAGTCCACCCTGGCCGTCAGTCTGCAGAGATGCGTCAGGGGAGGCTTGGCACGCACTTGCAGAAGGGGAACGGTAAGCCTGAAAGCCCAAACCCACTGCATCCCAAGACAGTATTTTTACCCATTGGAGATCTTTTTTATATCTCCCTGCTTCTAGTTATTTGCTGCTTTTATGGTCTTGGTGATCCGCTGCATGATCAGACATCTGGCTCTCCCAGGGTTTCTTGCATACTCCCATGTCTACCTTTGAGGCAATGCATACACTGGTAGTGGTGACAGGTGGGACTTCTCTACCGCATCCTCAGACACCCCTGAGAGCCCCAGCAGCCACAAAGTGCAAGCTCTGCTTGGCAGTCGTGGGCTGGCAGAAGCACAGCCTGGGAGAGGAGCTGGCAAGTCCCAGCTGCAGCGCAGGCTGTACCTCTCCGTCTCCAGTGCACGGCTGGGCAGATTGCTCAGTGCCTGTGCTTTAGTTTCCCTGTCTTTGTAGATGACATCAGTACCTGCAAACCTTGCTATGGAAATTGGTTACACGTGGCCGTGACCTGCAAACAGGCCAAGCTCAAGCCTGTCTCCAGAGAATGTGCCCTGCGACGCTTGGGGCAGCAGCCTGGCATCGTGGCGAGTGACACTCATGCGTAGTGTTGGTGCAGAAGAGCATAAAGCCAACCCCAGCTGCAGCAATGCATTGGTGTGGGTGGTAACAGCGGCAGCAGTATCCATCCCACCTACCCACCACGTCTAGGCAGAGGTGGCAGAGGGGCCGGAGCTCCTGGCACCCCTACGTAAAAGCCTGGGCTGCTGCCCCGGCAGCCAGTTCTGCCTCTGGGTGCGGGGGGACTGAGGGGTTCTGTGTTCCAGCACCAGACAACAGGATGCCATGCAGGATGTAGCATTGCTCTTGGAGGCCAGCTCTGAGTTTTGACATGACAGCTGCATGCTGGTTCAAGAGATGGGGGCCAGTGCAGCTCCCCGTCAGTCTGCAGAGGAACAGCAGCTTTGTTGCCTGGGGGAGGCTCTTGACTTTCCCCGCTGGACCCATCGGGTTGCCTGCTCGGAGTCCCACTTGCCCCGCTCCCTGCTGTGGGCATGCCTGCGGGCTGGTGTCACTCATTTTTGGCCCCAAAACACCTCTCCGGGAGACCAGTCACGCGTGAGGGCTGTGGGGATGTGCACCCAGCAGACAGCTCCTCCGAGGCGGCCGAGGCAACGCAGGGGGCATTGCAGGGCCGCATGGCTGCTGTACGGAGCAGTGCTGCGCCGGGAAGAGGACATACCACGGGGCAGAGCAGGGCAGGGCTGCAGGGCACCGGCTGCCATGGGTCTGACTGCGTGCTTTGCAGCCCGGAAGATGCCTGCCTGCCTCACTGTGCCTGCACGGCACGGGCAGGGCATGGCTAAACCTCCCGCCAACAGGCTTGCACGGTTTTTAATTTGGAGAAGTCGCTTTAACTGCGGTCGGCTGATCTGGATCATCCCCTGCCAGCCCACGCTCCATCCGTACATCCCTCGGTACCGAGCGGGGAGATGCGGGGCCGGCACAAGCGCCGGCGCTGCTTCCCCACGCACGGCGCACACTGTGCCGCTGTGCATGAGGGAGGTACAGAAATAGCTCACGTGATGGGGGACATCAGCTGTGCAGGTCTGCTCACAGCAGAGATTTTCTGGATGAAGTGGCGCCCAAGTCTGATGGAATTTTTTGGGGCGTCGGACAATGTGGAAGATCCAGTTTTGCCCTTTGTTATCCTTCGACAGGTATTCACCCCAGCTGTTATTTCCTGCTCTAACCCACTGAAGCCTCTGATGGATCCTGATCCTCAGTTTGATTTGAATTTCATTAAACTCCACAGAAGGGCCTTTGACCAACTTTGAAGGCTGATTGCCAGGTCAGCAGCTGCAGCTGCTTTTGGGTCCAAAGGCACCGGCTGGTGATGAGAACCAGGGCAAGGGAGATGGCGTTCCCAACCACGTCTCAAATGTGACAGGGTCCTGAGGCTTTTTGGGTTGGACTGGGAGCCTGAGTCTGGCATCAGTGAAGGAAAGCTCTGGTGCAAGGCTACACCTTCACTTTTGCTGCTCAGCTCTTATCTCTATTGCCCTGAGGCCCAATTATGGATTTTCTTGGAAATGTAGGTGGAGGGACATGGCTCCTTCTTCTAATCCTCCTTGGTGTTCAAGTGTTTGATGGTTTCCAAAGTGCCAGTGTCAGTGCAGCCTGAGTCACGCATCCCCAGGCAGACTGTCTGCGTTCTTCACTACTTTTGCATCTTTTCATGAATACCCTGAAAGACTCAAAAAACACCAGTAGCTTCTTGAAAGCAGAGATAGAAGAAACTTGTTGCTGTGACTTCTCTGAGCTGTACAGCGTTTATCACACTCTGTCCCATCCAGCTTTACACTAACTGAGCAGATGAAGGCCAGGATTTTCTTGTAGGGAGCCCTGCCCTGTATTTATCTTCCCTGATTTATCTGCCATTTCACAGCCCCACATTTCTCCAGCTCTTGAAATGTTCCTTCTCCTCCCATGTGGACACCAGCTGCCAGGAGCCACCTGCTTCAAATGCCAGCACGCACAGGAACAGCAGCAACTTCGTCTCGCTGGTGCTGGCCAGAGAGAAATCATAATCTTGCTGGCACCAAAGCAGAGATGACCAAAAATCACACACGCTCCGTTGCTGCATCACTGCTGCGCTGCGGGCTGGTCTTTGTTTTGCTCCCCTCTCTCATGCTTAGGACTTTGACAGTGTTGCTTCTTCCCAAGCAGCAGCAGGTGGGAGTAGCCAGGACACCAGCATACCTTCACGCCTTCCTCCCTCCCCAGGGGCACATTCCGTTTGCATTTTTTGCTCAGGAAACACTCACTTGTCATTTCTAACTTTAATTTCACGTCATTTCCCCTTAATATGATCGTCCTTCCTTTATGTAATTTATTCCCACAGGTGCTTACAGAACCTCCCTGCTTATTAGCAGCAGGATTAATTAATAATCTGTTTATACCTTACCCCAGATCGTTAACCAAGCTTTTTAATAAAACCAAACCAGACATCTGGCCTAGCAATACCTGACTGGGCAGCCACCTCTTTTATCAACCTGCTGCGTTCAGCTGACAGCAAACAGCCAGTGCCAGGCACTTAGCAGCCGTCTCACCAGTGTCTGCAGGGCAGGCACAGTTTTTCGTATTTATTACAACCCTGTAATGACTAAGGCTGCAGTCCAGAAAAATGCTTAAACTTGTTTTTAACTGCATAGGTGCAGCTAAGTGCCCTTAATGGTTGTATGACACGACCGTATACTTAAGTGCTTTCTGAACTGCAGCTTTATTGATGTTTCCGTTCTTGTCATACCACTCAGCCTCCCATTTTGCCATCCTCTTTTTTCCCTCATGGAAAAAGGGCATTTGCAGGGTGCTCCCTTTACCAGAATTCCCCAAATGCCCCATGGTGGGTGAGGCGGGTCTGGAGACATGCCCAGGCTCTCTTGCAGAGCTGCAGGGCCACCCCGGTTCGATGCCATCGGTAAGGACTGCAGGCACTTTTTCCCCTACCCCATTCCCGGGGGCGACAGAGGGGCTTCCTGGGCTCCCATGCCTGGTGCCTGGCGTTAGTGCCTGGCTGCACCCCTCTTCTCCCCGGGGTGGACAAGCAGCGGCAGTGCCAGAACAAGGTGCCCCTGCGAGTTTCTGTTTTTTGCAGAGGGTGCTGCGAACCTGCTCTTTGCTTGGGGCATCGGCTGCCTCCCCAGCGCGGCGGGAGACGTGGGGCTCGCAGCTGACATCACAGTCCTGCAGAAACAGCTAAGAGCAGTAATTCCCTTTATAATTCGGTTGGCATTGAGCAATATCTGGGACCTGCCTACTGTGCACACACGAGGCAGAGGAGGTCTCTGCGCATCGCTGGGCTCCTGTGCCCCCGTGCACCATCCCAGCACCCTGCTCATGTCCGCATCTGTCAAGCAGCAGCCCCGTGCTCGGAGCTGCATGAGCACAGACACAGAAACCCGCTGCGAGCCACACCCGTGGAGCGGGTGTTGGGGAAAAGGGGGATCCCAGACTTTGGTGCAGCAGGGGCAGAAGGGAGCAGCATCTTCTCCCCACCCGCTGCAAGCCGATCTGGATATGCTTCTGCTCTGTGCTTCAGGGCTGGTCTCCACCCCAAGGAGTCGCAAGCCTAGCCTGTGTCTGTAGAATGAGAAGCACAGCCAGGGAGCGCAAGGGGAAGGGGACAGCAAGGCAAGGCAAGGCAAGGCAAGGCAAGGCAGCAGGTGGAAGGGCTCAGCTCGGCAGGGCTGCCGCTGCGTGCTGCAGAGGCTGCCAGTCCTGCCTGCACTGGCGGTTGCACAGCTCGGTCACCCTGCCCACTGCGCCAGCCTCCCAGCCAGTGGGGCTGCTGGTTTCACGTCCAGTGAATCCAGGTGACTTCTGAGTTAGCTGCAAAAATTATGATGCAGCTCTCCCAGCAGCGGTGGAAGTACTACAGCCAGGATACTGAAAACAAAGCAAAATGAGCAGGCCATGCTGAGAAAGCAGCTAGGAGGGGAAAGGAGGGGAAGGCGTGACTGGGAGCTGTCAGGGAAAGCCCTGCACTTGTTTGCAGGGCATGGGCGAGCAGGAAGCGCCGACTGCAGCAGTTATTCTTTGCCACCTGGTTGCACAAGCACAGACCGATTTCCTGAGGCTGCTGGGATAAAGCGCAGCACAATCGTCATCATCGAGGAGAGCAGAGTGCTGGGTGGAGGCGCAGGATGAGCCCAGCAGCCAGGCTCTGGGTGGAGCCAGAACCGGGGCTGGGCTGGCTGACATTGTCATAGCCTCAAAGTTTCTGGAGATAAAAAGGGGACTTGCATTTCCAGGATGATCTGCTCAGCAGCTGTTGTTGCAAATGACAGTCTGAAGGAGGAAGACTTACATTCAGCGAAGAGAGTAGACTGGGAAGATGAAGGTTAGTGCTGGTCCACTGGGCCAGCAATGACATCTGTAGGAGGGCTACCATTAATAATGATGATAGTCATGCGTAAATCTCAACTGTCTGCTCTCATTGGCAACACGTTGGTGGAGAAAGAAGGGCTCATCTGGCCTGTGGAATAGGAAGGCTCAAAGTGACCTTCTTGTGGTGACATGGCCTGCCACTGGCTGGCAGAAACTCAGTATCCTATCCACCAGGCCACACACGGTGCTTCTTGCAGCACAAGGTGGTCACACCGGTCCATCCACACGAGTGATGCCTGGCAGGATGGACCAGCCTGCACCAAAGAACCATGTCAATCAGCCTGTGAAAAGGATCCGCTTTTATCGTGTTTCAAGCTCAGCTGGGAGAGGTGGCAAGTACGCAGAACTTGACAACGGCATGTCAGCCTAGACAGCAAGGGTAACGGAAACGCGGCCCTGGTCCCGGGAGAGGAGCTCATCATAATGGGACGGATATGTGAAGAAGTGCTCCTTTTCATGTGCATGAGTGGAAATAACCTTAGAGATCAATAATGGCCCTGCATATTCCACCCAGCCTGCCTCTGGGTACGGCAGTGCCTGTCTCTCACTGCTGGAAATTTGTGGTCAGGGTATGTCCTCCCAGAAAAGCATCTGCAGTGTGGTAAAAGCAGCAGTGAGGATCCAAACTGCTCTACGACAAGTCTCAGGTGCACAAGCTGTTCCTGCGCTGAGATGCAAAAGAGATCACTGCGCAAACTGTCCTCAAGGTACAAAGGTAACTCCTTATGGTGACAACCGCTGGCACACACTAACCCATTCTAGTGCCCCCCTGAGATCAGAGCCGACACCTGTCCCTTTCCCGCTGTACTTCCCAGAGCAGAGTGACGCTGGTGTCAGCAGACACCCTCCAGCGTTTTAGCTGGTTCAGTTTCCATGGCAAAGAGGACAGGGCCAGGAAAAGAGCCCCAGTCTCACCACACTTCCTTTTAAATACGGCAGTGCTTTGTATTGCTACAGCGTGCATGAGATCTGGGTCCACGTGCAAGGACAACCCACCTGTTCCCACTCAGGATTATCACCAGCGTTTGGAGGACTGTAAATTTGAGATGCAAATTTGCTTCTTTGCTGTCAGATGCACATCAAATTTCAGGGCCTCATGAGCGGCACTGTGTGTAACCTCACACCAGCTTTTGGGTGGTGGCTTAGGGTGAGGCTTTGACACACCGACTGCCTTGTGCGCTTCGAAGTCTGCACTTGTGCCTCTGCATCAGAACATTGAAAGACAGGAACGCTGCCTTCAAAAACCCCACACTCTACCTGTTGACTTCTATGCCACATGTGCTCCTTGTTTGGAGGAGTGGTGCCCGAGTTACAAAGTTTTCTTTCTGCTACGGTCCATTTTTTACCTCAACTGTCTTTGAATATGGGTGTCTCCAGAGCTTTAAAATTTCCAGTACTGGGCAGAACAAAACAAGCTGTTTCTTCATCTGGTGTAAGCAGTGAATGAAGCAGGTTTTAATGCATCTGCTTATGCCAATGGTAAATTTGGCCCTTAACAGTTTTAAAATACGCTATAGCAGCAGAAAGGATTTGAAAAATTAGGTGCTAACTGCATTTTTATCCAAAGATCAAACCTGGACTAATCCAGCACATCCTTTGAAGGTTACTGGCAATTATTGAGTGGAGTTCCATTGCCCTAATACTTGGGGTTTGCCTGCAGGTCCTAAAGGATAGGTCATCATTTTTGTTGCGAGGCATTAAGAAAACAGTGCAATGTTGCCTCTGTATTGGTACTAAACAGGGTGCAACTTTATTTACAGTGTAAAGTGCATCACACAGAGGTCGTTTAAAACACACAACAAGCAGTGACATAAATGACAATACAGTACTGAGTAGGGAGGGGAAGGTGTTCCAGCAAGTATCAAAACATCACCAACAGCACTAATATAACAGCCTCTAGCTTCAGCTACTCTGTCCTACCACCACATCTCCTCACAAAAGGTGATGACTGGGTTGATCCCAGGACTCCATGTACTAGTCACTAGTGTGAAGCTGGAATGCTAAAAGCCATCCCGCAGCCCTGAAGTCTCCAGCAATGTCCTGCCAGCTCTAAGCACTGTCCTCACCACTGCTGTTCTGCTCTGGAGATCACCGGGGCAGAGTCAGGGCGCACAATGCACACTCAAAAAGGGACCAAAACATCAGAGTGATATACAAATAAAGATCTGCTTTTCTCACCCACACACTCTTTCCCTTGAGAAGTCCTGCGTTGCTCATTGCAGCTTCCATTCATATGCTGTTAAGGCAGCAAGCAGGTCAAGGAACAAAGTGTCTGCAAATGGTGGTGACTATGGGTTGAAGTGTGGACAGTATTTGCTGAACACTAACTTCAGTCAAAGCTGCAAACATCGATGGCTGTGGAGCTGGGAGACAGAAGATTGTTGCTACATGCTAGCAGAGTCCATTAGAAAAAGAAGGTTGTGGGAGCTGAAACAACAACTCTTCAGCTGGTTGCAGCTCTCACTGGGAAGGAATCTACATTCACATTAATCTGATCCCCTAATGACTCCTATTGTTTACCTATCTGTTTTTCTTTTAATCGGCTGAAAGCTTTTACTGGCTCACAACTTTGCTTGTTTCTTTGTTTCTCATTTCTGGTCTTGGGCTAACAGCCATCAGTTACGTATCAGTATTTACTAGTGCCCTATTACTGTAACTGTGAGCTCATTTTGGTGTCCTATCACTTTCCTGTGTCCAAATTCATGCATTCATAAAAGGGCGGTTAAATCTATAAAGGGCGGAGGGGTGGGGCAGTTTGTGCACACTCATAATCCGGACGGTAACTAAGCAGGAATGCTACAGAAAGTAAAACCTAGTCCTCCTTCTTTCCCAGTGCTGACCAAAAATCACGCATTTCTGCTATTACTGGGAGAAATGGAGCTTCTGATCAATGACTCGCAGGGTCTCACTTGAACATCTTCTTTCATTGATCAGATTTTTTGCTAATTGACGATAATCACCGAACATCCGACCTCAAAAAATGCATGTGATTTCTACCTTGTAATTCCACCACGCTGCTTAACTGTAGGTAAATCTTAGCATCCCAATTCATTAGAGCATGACTTCACCACAGCATTCAGGTGTGTGTTATCCTCAGATGCAATGGGATCAACAGTGTGAGAAAAAGAAATCTGACAGCATGTGTGCTCTCAGTATTTCTCACTCCGACAAGCAATTCTGCCTCTGTGTGTGCTCAAGGGAGGCCTTTTCCAGTTCTCCAACTGTTCTGCGTAACATAAATACAACCTTTCCGTAAGCAAATAGCAAAGTTTCACCTGTAAACATAACTGGTGCCTTTCTCTGTCTTAGTGGTAGTCAGACTTTGGGACTTCAATGTATCAAAAGCATTCACCCAGCAGACAGCTGCTAGACATGTATTTTGTAATTTACACAGGAAAGGGATGGTAGTTATAGGCAGCTGGCAAGTCCCATGGCAAGTGGGCAGTGCAAGTTTCAGTGGTCCACCTGCTTCCCACTGCTGGATCCTGGATTGTCCAGCTTTAGAGCTACACCTGAAGTGCCTGTAAGCCAAAAAGCCTCAAAGGCTCTTGTTGGCTAGACTTGGTCCATCTTTCTCTGAAGGATGTGATGTTCTCTCATGTCTTTTACATTTTCAACTACTTTGCCAATAAATCTCAGGTAAAGTGCATACCCATGCCTTCCACTAAGTCACTCTCCAATGATGTTAATGTCACATAGTACACATTACAGAATCTTCTTCTTATGCCCACCAGAAGCTGTGGTTACAACATAGACTTTATCACCTGTACTACTAATTTACATCAACATGAGTTCAGAAACAGGCCCAATGCAAAGTTTAGGGGCTCAGTTAACCTTATGTAACTATTCTTTACTGGTGTGTTCCTGGCCAGAAGTACGCTTTGGCAGATCGTAAGCAGAATTGCCACATTCTGTTTAATCATCGTTGGCAGTATTGTTGGTATTAGCTTACTGTATGTAAGAAATGGGAGGGACTTCACTGTACACAACCACTTCCTCAGTGGACAGTAGGAATCTTTACATTTGTATGTGTATGTGTGTATGGTGTGTCTGTAGCAGCATATATTTGATAATACTTTTGTAAATGAAAAATACAGAGCATTTCTTTAAAAATGGAAAGGTATAGTAAAAATGTATCACAAAATAAAATACAAAACAAGGGAGCTGGGGGAGAAGGGAAGCAATGGATTTGATTTACAATGCATTAGACTCCAAGCCCTGGTGCCTAGGCTGAAGAAAGATATCTGAATGTAGAACTGCTGCTCTGATGTTAAAAGGGATAGAATCCAGCCTTCCGTTTCCTGTGTCAAAAAAACCAAACAAAATAAAATCAGTGCTGTACTGAACACACCAAACAAGATCAACACTGAGGCAGAAGAGAATGGTGTTTGAAACTATACCAGAGATTAGAGGTATCTGGCATTTAAACTAAGTCATGATTCATCACAGAGTGGTTTGGAGCTAATCTTGTCCTGGATGCTGATAAAAGGTTTTAGCCATTTCTGCTTCCCCTTATAAATCACACCTAGTTAACCTGCAACAGTGAATCTTTGCTGTCATGGTGTTTACTGCTGTTCTGCCTGTATTGTTTTGGAGTCCTCAGCACAGTATCGTACTCCATAAAGAATCACCAGCAGCTGAGACCAAAGCTTAACAAAATACAAATAAGACATCAGTGCTGGTTTCTGTCTGCTTCTCTCCAGCCCCCAGTTCTGTGTGGGAAACTTCTTCCCAGACAGTTCTTGAAGGGATGAGCTGCTAGACCACAAGCCTGTAGGGCTAATGATCCACCTTCTCTCAGACTTCACAATGCTGCACATAGCTGTGGACTTGGACATAAAAAACCCCAAACAAACAAGAAGAGTCCAGTTTGGTAACAGCCTGAAACTTTGCTTTGCTTCAGAGATAAACACTGTGATTTTTGGCTGCTAAATCCATTGGATTTGGGCTTCTCTGCTTCGTGTCCTAAATGGAAATACTATCAGACTTTAGCTGTGTCGCTTTCAGTCTAAAGCTGGACACTGTTTGCTGGCAGCACATTTAAGTTGCATCACTTCGCCGTATACAATCTCAGCTGACAGATGAAAACTATTCATTTTGGGCAATGTAATTTCTCAAACAAGCATCTTTTCTGCAGCTGTAAGATAAAAAGTATATCAGAGAAACAGGGAGGAACATATGTCACTACCTGTCCAGAAAGAAGAACAGAAAAAATGTACAATGTCACAGGCTTTGTCTGTATCCTGGAGAAAAACATGAATATTCAGCTGTTATATATTTAGCTCTCCAGGATAATGGCCAATGTGTTCAGCAGGAGCATGTGTGAGTTGAGGTATAAATATTTTTGCTAGCACGTGTTTCATGGCCCTCATTAATATTCTATGCAGGGAGCAGAAGAACTCACACTGCATGTTCTGTTATTATATCTGATTCCCGGACACATCAACATCATTACCATTCCACCTGCCTTCCCTTTTCAGGGCTGTAAACAGCTCTTAACGGCAGCATGAAATAACATATTCTTTGTAACATCTGTTGCATGACCCTAGTCTTGAAACTGGACCCAGCTGAGGTATATACAGTTCAAAACGAAGACTTGTACACAGTAGGCCACCCAAATTTACTGAAGAACATTCTGTGTTACATCACAACAAACACTTCCATTTACACCATTAAAAATAAGGCTAAACATTGCAGGTTTGCCTGTCTGCTTACATGTAAATGTACCATTTCCTGGGTTTTCTAGAAGTTTGGCAATCATTTTGCAGAGTAGTCTCTAAGGTCATTCCAGACTGCCCACAAATCATGACCCATCCAATCACCACTGATTTACAGGATCTAGAGATGCTCAAAATGTGCAAAATTAATTAGCACATTCTTCAGATTTAGAGTTCAGCAGCGTATGATTCAGCCTAGCCATGGGACAGTGCCCAGCAGCACTTACCTAGAGCAGTCATGTCCAGTCCACGATGAGGGACAATAGCATCGATTTGGTCGTATGCACTTCCCACCATTTAAGCAAGGCAACTGGCAAACAGCTGCATACAAATACACACACAGAGAATTGCATTAATGAGCACACCCACAATAAACTGATTAAGGAACAGGGCACTGAAAATCCAGCCTGCATTATCTTGTTAAGAATGGACTACTCTCAAAACTACAATATGAAGTATCAGCTGTGAATCTGTTGTAAAAGATGGTTTGCTCTGGAAAGGGCAGCCTTAGAGGCACATCTCTGCTGAATGTGATTTGACCTTCTCTACTACTTTCGCTGTGTGCTGCAGTGTATGAGCTGAAACTACCACTGTATTATTTTACGTTGCCTAAAAAATTCTGGTTTTTTTGTCCCAAGCTGAGCTAAAAAAAGGAATGCAAATGGAAGCAGGAGGAGGAACTGAGGAGTCAGACGATCAACAGGAGAGTAGGTCTTCTTTCTAGGAAGAAAATGTGGATGTTTATTTGAAAGGAATGTGATGGCTAAACACTAGCCAGGACAAGCAACCACCATATGTGGTAAAAAAGTATGGAAAGAGGCAGCATAAACAGAGAAAGTTAAAGGTCAGAAAGCCATCTACAGGTCAACAGCACGCAAGAAGTAAGACTATGCACAAGGGCACCTGTATGTAGACAAGGAAAGGAAGCAGAGAATGACAGTAAGTTCCTGAAAGCCACTGGGTAGACGTAAGAGGTGTGACTAGGTGGTACAGGGCATTCGATTCAGAGAACAAACACTAGCCTGCCTGATAGGGCTGTGCTGGGCCAGCTGTGAAACAGCTGCACCTGTTTTTGTGTGACAGCCTAACCCAAGGATACCAAGTAACCAAACAAAAGTTAAAGCTTCAATTCTTCCTGCCAATTTTGAGACTGGAAGATAAAGCACAGTACAATCTCCAGAACAGATTTAGAGACTCAATGACGTCCTTCAAACGCAGATATTTATATTGCAGGAAAGCTGAAAGACACTGAGTCTTTTAAGCAGATAATGCTATATCTAGAGGACAGACTTCAAGATACCAGTGAGGACAAGTGCTGGGAAATATTTCTGCAAGGAATATGCACTACTGGAAACACCGATTAAAATGGAATTACAGGAAATGGAAATAAGTAATCACAGGAATACAAAAGGACATGGAAATACACTACTCCGGTTCCTCTGGGCCAAAACATGAACACACAGTGGCAGGAGGTTATAGAGATGGACCCTCCATGTGCAATTAAGTGCGCCAAGCTTATCATGTTGAAAATGACTTCTAATTCTGGAATGAAACATGTGAGTGAAACATCTTTAGCTCTCACTTTATGCACATAGTTATTCCTGTGAGACCAGCAGTTAAACCAAATATTTCTCATTTCACTTTGCTCTGTCATGGCAAAAGGTCAAGACTAGTAAGTAAAATGAGAAGTGGTTTAATTACTTCATAACCAGTGGTTATGAGCTTTTATGAATGGGCTTTGGCACAGATGCAGTTGCCCACTAGAATTTTTTCTTTAGCTACTGAAAAGCATGTCGGCCTGAACACATTTGAATTGCTGGCCCAAAAGTGAAAAAGCGATCTCTCCTCCTTAACCACCTAGGCTGTCATAGCTGCAAAGTTTGTGAAATATGAGAGGAAATGACGCATTATGTGCTGGGCAAGTGTCCCTGCAAAGTACAGTAGTGCTGAATTAGAATGTTAATTCTGTGATTTCCATTTGAAGAAGAAAGTTTGGGTTTGCAGTGTATCACACAGCTTATCCCCTATTTGAACAAATAATGTGAACATTCATTAACAAAAGCATGAATTCCTCCCCCAGTTCACCCAAGCAGCCACCCCAAAGTCTCGCAGGAACGCAAAACTGGGCTTTCACGTTAAGAACCTGTTAACAATCAGTTAAGGTGCACCTGCACAATAAAAATACAGTGAAGGAACTGTAAAATAATTTTAAAAAATATTTAACATTTATTGGGGATTGAGATTTAATAATGATTGAAAGACATATCAATGATCGCTCAATTGCTACGAGTTTTATTGGCTATTTCTACAGGGACAAGCCTTTCAAAAACTGACATTTGTTTAGTTTTGATGTGGAACCATATATCCCAAACTCGGGTTCAAATATTATCCCTAATGAAAACCAGCTTCATCTGACACGAGCTGATTTGCCAGGACACAGGTGTGGAGCCTAGAAGCACGAGCCTCACTACTGCTCACTATTTTGGTGTGCTACATGCCCTTCAGCCCTGGTTAGGTGCAAGCAAGAGATCTACTAAAATGCAGCACATGTTAAATTTGTTTAAATTTTCAGAGAACTTAGATGACACCTAGCATAAGGTACCCAGGTACCATGAACATGGTACCTTACATGGGTACCATGTACCTATTAAACTCAATCATCCTTAAACGAATCCTGGCTTTGCTCTGCCCTCTTGCCTAGCTCAGCACTCAGGCAGTAAGTGGGAATCCCCCAAACCAGTCAGCTATGAGGTAAAACACCTCTGTAGTACCTGCAGCTTGTTTGTGAGTTTAATGATGAACTGCATGTGCTGAAGCTGAAAATTAAATTCTAACTCTTCTTGGCACGGACAGTCTAGTTTTATTACTTTGGAAATCCCCTCTCTTCTGCATTGTTTTTTTGCAGAAAGCACTCTTGTGAATGCTCTCTGTCTTTTCTTGAAGCAAACTTTTCTGAGGATTTTAAAGACTCATCAGGGACTACTCTGAAAATATCTTGTAGCTGAGGACAGCAAATCCTGCAGTAATATTACTGCAGGCCTCAGTTTTCCTGTGAGAAGCTTAGTAGTTCTACAGAGTCGTTAGTGAATTGTGCTAGGTATTGATAGTAGAGTCACACAAAGCGAGAAGAAAATGCAGATGAAAGGAGTTTTACCCATATGGCAGCGCGACCCAGTCCACCCCGGGGGGCAGTCACACTGGTAAGGGGCCACACAGCGACCTCCATTGAGACACGGCAGAATGCATATTGCTAAGGACAGAAGAGAACCGGTGAAAACAATTATCTCCCATGAAAGCAAAGAATAAATTGTGCAAGACATAACTTATGTTTAATTAAAAACTCTACTACCCCTCAAAGTGATTGCATGTAGTATCAGCAGAGTTGAGTGGGATCCACCCACAAGGCATGAGCAGCAAATATGACTCACATGGCAGCCAGAAATGAGAAGGAATGATGACAAATAGACAGACTGGAGCAATTGCTAGATTCCTTCAGATGCCTCTAGGCTCTGCGCTCACCGGAAATGAGCAGGGCTGTTTGCTTGTTTCTCATGTGTTAAGATCCACAGACATTGACCACGTCTGTAACAGTGGCTAACAAAATCAGTTCATGCTTTAATTACAAACAACTGCATTGTTTGTGGATTACTTGGCATCCCACAATGTAACATCCAAACCAACTAATCTGTGCACTGCCCTTAGAAAAGCACTTGGTCTGGGCCACTGAAAACATGCTGAGACAGGTGACACCGCAAGTCTCCGATGGAAAGACAGCTTTGACACCAGGCATTTTGGGTTCAACAGGCTGATTGTGGCTGGAAACTTTGGGGAAGAAACAAAGCAGATACCAAGCAGCTGATGGCCCCTGGACTGAGCACCAGTGAAGATACACTGCTTCTGTGAGCAGATCTGCAAAATTGTCCAATGTGCACATTTTTCATGACTTAAGTACCTTCACAAAACTACCACCTCCACGACCCTAACTGAATGATGTACTTGTTTGAACATGCTCTAACAAGAGCAAGAGTTGGTCTGGGTCTGCCCTAAGTGGCACTTCCAGTGGAGTTTTATATTGGGAAGGTGGATAGGGACTGCAGAGGACTGATGCAGAAGTTTTCACCTTCTACTGCAAAGCAGAGGTCAAGCAGGTGTAGTTAGCCTAGAAAAGAAAAGAACAGTGAACTTCCACAGCGCTCAGAGGACTAACCTATATCACCAGGAATTACTTGTCTTTATCATTAAACTAGTGGTGCTCTACATGTTTTTCAGAGTGGTCAGGAAGATGCATCTGTCTTGCTATCCATGAAATGGACCATGAACTACAAGGTGACTGCATTCTGTCAGAGGTCTGTGGCCTCACCTGTGGCCTGATCCTGACAGATCAGTGTTCAGTGCTAGCACTCCAAAATCCCTTTGACTTCCAGAACAGGCCCTCAACTCCAAAGACTAAACCTCTATTTTCTATTTACCAGGGCACCTTGTTTGACAAGCAAGGCTCCAAAATTGAGGTGGCACTCAATTACAGGAATCCTTTTCCTCTCTCCTCACCACCTATGCCAAAGTAAAGAAGAAGAAAAAAAACCCCTAGAGGTAGCTCCTGTATCTGCATGAAGTGTGATCTGGCTAGTCAGCTGCATGTTTATTTTCCTCATACAGGAAAACAGGGTCTGAATTGGGATGACAGATCAAAAAGCCTGGTGGCATAAAATTTGTCATCTGGTCCTGAAGAATGCATTAAATATCATTACTAATGGTAAGGTAAAGAAATAAATTGTAGCACAACTCTGCCAGACACAGGGCTCAGTCCTCTTCTGCTGAAACTGTGAAGCATATAGGGCTAAGTTTGCATGTCTGTCTATGGTGGTACTGACAGACACAGGGGCAGCAAAAAAGGGGCTATGTGAATGCACCACATAGCTGGAGCTTCTCTACATACAGAAGGACAAAACTTGCTGAACATCTCATTCTGTATCTACACCTAATTTGTGTCATGTGGAACTGACACTGCCACAAAGAAGACTTCAAAGCTGCAGAGGCAGATACAGAGGACCATTTTAAGATGTGATACATCTACCTAGCAAAACACTTGCACCATTTTTTGCTCCATGAACTACAGGAAGAGGTGCCACATCTTTTTGTAGGTCTCCATGTATACTCAGAGCTAGGGACAGTGACACCATCTCAGCTGCAGGTGTTCCTGGACATGCTAAAGCTTTATGTCAGGACCATAGTACAAAATACAGCAAGGGTACTGTCCTTCTCTATCTGCATAGACCCATGCCTACTTATGTGTACAGGAATAAGGCTTCCCATGCAGCAGCTACGCCAGCATAAAAGGGTTAGCCCTCCCAAATTCCTATGCTAACATCACCACAAGGAAAATGGGAAACATGGCACAAACTGGCATCCCTAATGTCACAGACCCAAGAGTCAGATTTGTCTCTTTTCAACCAGAATAGATCCATCTCTCTAACTATTCAGAGATCCAGGCCAGGAAAAGCCAGTCCAGAATTCGTGGGGTACAGGTATGCAGATCAGGAAGGACAGCACGGCAAAGGCGACATAGTTGTATCGTCTGAACATGAATTGATCAGGTTCACAGTCACAGACTGGTAAAAAAGGAAGCCAGGAAACAAACACAGCCACCAGCAGAACACTCACATCTCTTCTGTTCTAACCCCTGTTCTTCCCCCAAAACTATCATATCTTACTATTAGAAACAGACTTTGGAGCACTGTTCTTCAACCACAGCGAAAAAGCACCCACAAACAAAACTGCATCATTTAAAAAGTGCTTGTTTTAATCTGCAGATGTCAGGGGATGGTCATTTGTCTAGAAACAAGCAATCAGTTAGCCCCTTCCGTTCTCTCTAATTCATCAAGCAGAATAAAGTAATTATTTTTGTGTTCTTGGCTTTTATGCCTTTAATTTTCTCACACAGTTCACTGCAGTAAATTCACTGGTCTTACCGACAACATCCTTAAAATTACACTTAGGGATGATATACATACGCTCTTCACAGAGACGACCCATCCAGCCATCTGGACATGAGCAGGCATTTGGTCGTTCACAGATGCCACCATTCTGACATGGGAATCGACAGACAGCTGAAAAAAATATCATTTCATGACAAACTCAAGACAGTTAATTAGGAGCTTAGTACATCAGCATCTTGCACAGATCTTTGCAATTGTAAAGTTTAGAGTAGAACAAACAAATGCAGTGAAGTTCAGAAACGCAACACTGATTTCAAGGGCTACACCATTTTCTTGCTCTGTGTCTGACTAGAGCAAAAGCGTGGGAACTGTTAAGACAATCAAAAATTGTCCATGGCAAGAATGAAAATGTAGAAGTTTTTGGCATAGTTGGGTAAATTATGTGGACATTGTTTCAGGGCTGACATTATGCTTTACTTATTTGTCCCCACTCATTTTTGTAAAGCAAAACACCCCCCCCCCCCATTACTCTTCCCTCCCCCCCCTTCTAAATTAACTCTAAAATAAAATCAAGCTTTCTTCTAACCTTGCTATGCAAAACCAAGATAAAGCCATCTGGCATAATATAGGGTTTGCCAAAAGTAAAATTAAACACTGTGGTAGAGCAAGCAATTTTTATTGCACTATCATCCAGCATAATGAGGAGTGACCAGCAAGGGTGCAGCAGTGGCACAGTGAAGTGTTCACATGTGAAACCCAAAGTGTGATTATAAACCTCATTTAGCATTCATGTTGACTGGCGCTCCTTGGCTTGCACAACTGTTAATAAACACCTGATCATAAAAGTGAGGAATTTGAAGTGGACTTCAGCATGCTAGCCCAGTATGGTGCCTGGAGTGGACAGGCTTTAGACTTCATCATAATGTTGCACTGTATCTTGGTTAACACATCCAGGGAAACCAGAACTACCTTCACAACATCGACTGGTAAGCTAAGTACAAACACGTTCAGACTTCAAGATCATTGGAGGAAATACAATGCTTGTCACGTTGCTGTACATACTATATACAGAAGATCAAAAATTGTGGCTTTGAGACGATACTACAGAACAAATAAGTAATCAGACTAACTTCTAATTAGTGGTAGTTACGAACACAGAGTAACCTCAAGAAACTCAGTCTGACCTGTTAATTGCATCCTATCTTTAATTAGTTTATAGGTGAGCAAAATATGAGTTTAGGCTTCGAAAGTGTTTCAGATCTTGTTCAATGTTAGTATTAAATACAAACAGTGGTTTAACACACTGAAACACTGTTGAGACCTGAGCTCCACATTGGAAAGAACGTAAATCTTCCCCTGATAAAGCCAAACTTGAGTCACTCTTGCAGCTAAGCCATGCCAAGCTGCAAGCTACAGCTTGGAGTCTGCTGAAATGAGACCAAAGCTTTTGACATTTTATTTTGCAATCTCAATAGCCTTCCCACCAAATGTCAGCTGACAATGACAATGGGAAGAGACATTAGGACCTGACAGAGCCACAGAAGTTGCAATATTTTAACAGGTATTTTGAACAATTTCTGTAGTAAAGATATCTATGACTATGCAGACAACTGGTCTCTGGGTGTTGACTAAACTAGAACAATGTGCCAACTAGATTTCCTCTGTGCAAGAAAAAATTATGGAAGTTGAATCAGAAACCTTTTAAAGCCTTGTGTGATCCACATCACTTAAACAATATCCCATGAATGTATAATGGAATGGGAGGTAAAATGTTTGTGTATAAATGAAATCCCACGCTAAATCCAAAGCAAATGAAAAATAGTCTCTGAAATGTATTTTGTCTCTCTGTTAATGGAGAAGATGAGGATACTTCATGAGTTACAGAAATCACTTTGGATGGCAACTCCATCCTGCTCAGCAATCCAGGATCTCAGGCAGAGATAGGCTTTTCCTGGATTTCTGCCCAGGCTCTGGTTGTGAAATTGAATGAGACAGTATCATCCCTAGGTGTGCACTTGTTATACACCAATTTAGGCAGGCAGAGACTCTGTGTCTGTAGCTGTGGGGATTATTCTTCATTCAAGAGGCAAGAACAGAGAAAGGCTTGGGGCAGGAAGTTAAGCTGGGATGTCATTCTCTTTTTTTGCTACTGTAAAAGCAAGCAGGGCAAATGCAGTCCTGATATGCTGGGGAGAGAACGTGAACCATTAACTGCGACTTCAGTTAATGGTGGCAGATCTCACATCCACGGTATCAGTAATAATCTTTGAGATCCCCTTGTAAATCGACGCCTGAGAGTTATCTCCACAGGACACAAAGGTGCTACACTGCTGCAACACAAACATGAGTAAGAAGGTGGAAAAAAAATTCTGATATCTGTTCTCAGGTTTGCCAAAAAGCTTTCCTGTGGTTGCAAGTGAACAATTTCTTCCACGCCTTAGCTGCCCTTTCATAATGCTGATGGGGTATGAACTTCTTGGTTGGCAGCTCCACACTGACCACTCCTAGTCAGCAAGATGTGCACAGAGGGCAAACAGACAACACAGATTTTAGAGCATTTCAGAGAAAAAAATTGAGTCAGACAAGCTGTGTGCATCTGTGCAACCTGCTGAGTCCTGCACGTGTTTATGATCAGCAGATCCAGGCTAATACTTCTCACCCCTGAAACTCAGATCAGAATCTGGCCTGCAACCTCTAACCAGCAGTGATTCAGGCAAGTGCAGCTGTGGTGAGAGTTCTCCCAAAGAAGCTAACGAAGTCTGCTTTTTAATTATAATATTTACGTTAACTAACCTGTTCAACCGGGCCAGAACGTTTCAAGCAGGCTTAGGACACATTAATAATCAACTCATAGGGCCAAAAACAAGTAATGCAGCATGACTCATTACAAGGAGTGCTTTCATGTCGCTTCTGATGTAGACCACAAAGGCTTGGGTCCTGTAGGCCTTTTGTTAGGCAAATCCCTCAAATGAAATATAAAGCAGTTTTGAAAGATTATTTTGACATGTGTCACGAAAATACAGGTCGGTCCTCTCAGAAACATCTTTGGTCCTTTTAGGTGAAAAGAGGGGGGTAGTTGTTGTTCCTCTCCCATAATACACAAAAAGGCGGGTTACTCTGCTTTGTTTCGCCACACTACATCCTGATCATCTGTCCACCTCACCACTTTGTTCTTTGAAATAAATTTCCCTAATACTTCTTCCTCTGAACAGTCCCAGTAGACTCCATGGTATTGCAAACTGGACACATGTTTGACAGTGCTTTGCAGATCAGCCCTTCCAGGCTAACCAGTGGCAAGAACCTGTCTTAGCAGAAACTACAGCCCTTGGCATAAAGCAGGGTTCTGTGTAACTAATAAATAATAAATAAGAATAAAAAGCTGGTGATATTAAGGGGGCAGCTGAAGAATCCAAACTGTTACAATCTGAAGAGATAATATCCAAATAATTTTGCTAATGAATTCTAGGCTTAGTAGAGTACCTATTGTGCAGAGATCCCTTGAGTTCTGTAGCCACCACTGTTTAGAAAGAAATGACAAAATACTTGGCAAACTTTTCAGAAAGGGCTCGGTGCTTTGGGACATGTGAATTTCTAACAGGACTTTTGGATACCTCTTGACATCTGAAGTAACTCAGGTACTTTTACTGTAAATCTTCTCTACTTGGCTGCTCAGCAGGTGACTCTTCATGGCAATGGCAAGCCATGGTCACACAGCCAGGAGAAAGGAGCAGCTTCTCTATTCCTGAAATATGAAAATGAAAATGTCCATGGAATGTGGAAAGAGGGGCAGGCCACTTGGGAAGAGTACAGAAACGTGGTGAGAGCATGCAGGGATGCGACGAGGAAGGCCAAGGCTCACCTGGAATTGAAGCTGGCAAGGGATGTCAAAAACAACAAGAAGGGCTTCTTCAACTACATCAGCAGCAAAAGGAAGGCTAGGGACAATGTGGGCCCACTGCTGAATGAGGCAGGTGTCCTGGTGACGGAGGATGCGGAGAAGGCAGAGCTACTGAATGCCTTCTTTGCTTCAGTCTTCAGTGCTAAGACTGGCCCTCAGGAATCCCAGGCCCCGGAGGTAAGAGAAGAAGCCTACAAAGAGAACGACTTTCCCTTGGTCGAGGAGGACTGTGTGAGGGATCGCTTAAGCGATCTGGACGTCCACAAATCCATGGGCCCCGATGGAATGCACCCACGAGTGCTGAGGGAGCTGGCGGATGTCATTGCTGAGCCACTCTCCATCATCTTTGAAAGGTCTTGGAGGACAGGAGAGGTGCCCGAGGACTGGAGAAAGGCCAATGTCACTCCAATCTTCAAAAAGGGCAAGAAGGAGGACCCAGGGAACTACAGGCCGGTCAGCCTCACCTTATCCTGGAGGCCATCAACAAGCAAGTGGAAGAAAAGAAGGTTATCAGGAGTAGTCAGCACGGATTCACCAAGGGGAAATCATGCCTGACCAATCTGACAGCTTTCTACGATGACATGACTGGCTGGGTAGACGAAGGGAGAGCCGTGGATGTTGTCTACCTGGACTTCAGCAAGGCTTTCGACACGGTCTCCCATGATATCCTCCTAGGGAAGCTGAGGAAGTGTGGGCTGGATGAGTGGTCGGTGAAGTGGATAGAGAACTGGCTGAATGGCAGAACTCAGAGGGCTGTCATCAGCAGCGCTGAGTCTAGTTGGAGGCTGGTGACAAGTGGTGTCCCCCAGGGGTCAGTACTGGGCCCAGTCTTGTTTAACTTCTTCATCAACGACCTGGATGAAGAGTTAGAATGTACCCTCAGCAAGTTTGCTGACGACACCAAACTGGGAGGTGTGGTAGATACACCAGAAGGCTGTGCTGCCATTCAGCGTGACCTGGATAGGCTGGAAAGCTGGGCAGAGAGGAACCTGATGAGGTTCAACAAGGGCAAGTGCAGGGTCCTGCACCTGGGGAGGAACAACCTCATGCACCAGTACAGGCTTGGGGTGGACCTGCTGGAGAGCAGCTGTGCGGAGAGGGACCTGGGTGTCCTGGTGGACGACAGGTTAACCATGAGCCAGCAGTGTGCCCTGGCTACCAAGAAAGCCAATGGGATCCTGGGGTGCATCAAGAAGAGTGTGGCCAGCAGGACGAGGGAGGTTCTCCTTCCCCTCTACACTGCCCTAGTGAGGCCCCATCTGGAGTACTGTGTCCAGTTCTGGGCTCCCCAGTTCAAGAAAGATGAAGAGCTACTGGAGAGAGTCCAGCGGAGGGCTACAAGGATGGTGAGGGGACTGGAGCATCTCCCCTACGAGGAGAGGCCGAGGGAGCTGGGCTTGTTCAGCCTGAAGAAGAGAAGGCTGCAAGGGGACCTTATAAATGCCTACAAATATCTGAAGGGTGGGTGTCAGGAGGATGGGGCCAAGCTCTTTTCAGTGGTGCCCAGTGACAGGACAAGGGGCAATGGGCACAAACTGAGGCACAGGAAGTTCCGTCTGAACATGAGGAAGAACTTCTTCCCTCTGAGGGTGACAGAGCACTGGAACAGGCCACCCAGGGAGGTTGTGGAGTCTCCTTCTCTGGAGATATTCAAGACCCGCCTGGACGCAGTCCTGTGCAGCCTGCTGTAGGTGACCCTGCTTCGGCGGGGGGGTTGGACTAGATGACCCACAGAGGTCCCTTCCAACCCCTACTATTCTGTGATATTCTGTGAAATGTTCAGGAGTTACAAGTCCACTTCTTTGGCTCTAGGCCTCCTCGAAATGACCTCCTGATCTGTGATTTTTAGGCAAGGCAATTATAACTATTAGATACAGAATTTTAACAGATTGTCTGCTTTCATAGAATAGGGCAACTCAGCTTGTCTAGATGTTAACATTCATAACATTTTCCTGTCAGAATTCGTACAAAAAAATGAGGGGACCCTGATTAGTCAGGCTTGGCACAGTATAGAATGCTCCATCTCCAAAGGGCTTCTGACCTAAACAGAAAATCGCCAAGGAGGGTGGAAGTATTGTTGCTTTTGTTTTCAACACAAGGAACTGAGACTTGCAGGAGGAGAGGCAGACCTGACAACTTTGATGATGGCTCAAATGTTCCCAGATGAGTGTTCTGGCACCTTTCCTCTTTTGTGGGAGTTCTCCAGCTTAGGGAACGGGACCTCTTGTGACTGGTCACTGACGTACCCTAAGGATTTTTGCATGTAATACATTTCTAAACAAAATACCTAAGGCTCAGTTTGTAGTTTGTTTGCTGTTACACTATCTCAGATAAGACTTCAGGGTGCAGCTAACTCACTGCTTTATAGCTACCCAAGCAGCAGAAGGCTAGTCAAGTTTCTGATATGGAAATGGCACATGGCAAGATCTCTTCCATCAAAACCCTGTGACCCTGGAACCCTTTTGCTATGTTTCATCCTTGGTTTTAAGTTAGTGATTGAAGATGCTTACATCCATTTATAACTGTTTAGTTTATCATCTGTTCTATGTTTTGTGTTGGTTTTCCCCATATTCTGTTCAAATTTTTAAATTTATTTCAATCTTCTGTGTGGAAGAGTTAATTCTGTAATTTAAAAAAGTGAATTTTTGAGCTCAGCAAACCAGAAAGTGAGATCTTCCTGCTGGTAGGCCAAGAGTGGAAAGGCCAGACTTTCTCTTTGGTATTTTGTTAAAACCATGAATTTTTTGCAGTGCTTAGTTTGTATTATTTGGTGAGCTGTATCAACCTACACTTAAGTATTTTATTGCAAAACAATTTTCAGGAGCTGCCAAGCTCTAAACACCATGAAATACTAAGCACCCATTGGATGTCTTACTTTTGTTTTCTGCAGTGCTTGACCTTTGACTATGAAAAATCAACTGGCAGTGCTTATCAGAGACAGCTCAGCATGTCAGAAAGATGACTGGTTCTGTCACTGTCTCACAAAAGATGTGAGGAGCAAGGATCTCAGATGTGGGATAAAACATTGCAGCAAAAGAAACTGTAAGATTAGCAAGGACTAAAGGGAATAATTGTGGAAGCCCTCACCTCCACTTGGAAATAAAGTAACACCCCGCATTTTAGATGTCCTGGCTGCAACTGTAACTGCACTGACACTAGCAAAAAATTTTACTTTCATTTTTATTGAAGCTAGGATGACACGTCTGTGCTTATGGCAAGTTAAGATATACTTTTGTTCATAAAAAAGACTTACCTTTGCAGGTAGGTGGTGTTGTCCATGTTCCATTTTCTAAGCAAATGCTACGCAGGGGCCCCTCCAGCATGTACCCACTGTAGCACGAATAGGTGATCATGTCTCCATACTGATAGAAGCTACCACGAATCAGAGCATTCTCTGTGTGAGCTGGAGGGCCGCAAGATATCTCTAAACAAAAGAAATCACCCAGAGGCTGGTAAGCTGCAATGCCTACACGATAAGAGTTTCTAACCCTGGACACAGTGCTTTGCACAAAGAACCTGGGAGGTGCCAGAGAGACACCTCTGATGGGAAATCAGTAAGTAGGACTTCTTCATGGTGCAGACACTCACAAGCAGAATCTGCTGGTACACCAAGCGACCAGAGAGATGGCCAGGAGCAGCAGTTTCAGGTAATGCAAGAATGGCTATATGCACCATAGAGACCAGAAACTTTCAGATGGTCCCAGAATGTACATGAGACTGGGTTTGTAGAGTGAGGAGATGTCACCATCTGAACTAAACAATATTGCTTGTAAGAAGCCAAAAAGGTTTCAGACATGCTTGCAAAAGGACGTTATGCCTTCTGTCAGTGTCAATAAATACAGTGAAAGGCAGCAGCACCTCTACCTACAACCCTTGTCTCATCACCCGTGATCTCACAGAAATAATTCTCAGGATATTTAGGGTATCCAACAACCAATCCCAGCCCCAGTGCTTGCAAAAGGTAAACTGAGAAGAAAATTACAGTAGGGCCTAGTAGACAGTAGGACAAACGCTCTTGGGGCATCAACCCACACAGACACATTCTGGATCCTTTTAAAGAAACAGCTCTGTTAGGAAGAAGAAATAGCTCTTCTATAGAGCTTCTTAGGTTGCCTTTATGTGCCTGGATCTCTCAGAGTGACCCACCTCTCCAAATGCAAACAGCAGACAAAAGCTCTCTTCTTCCACAAAAACTGCATCTAGGCGGAAAGCTTTGCTGACATCTCAGTGCTGTCACGCTCCCATGTGATACAGCCGTGGTCACCAGCCCTCTGGAAGTACCAAGCCCCTGCGGAACTGTACCTCATGTACTTACTTTCACACTTTGCTGTTGCTGGAGTCCAGGTCTCATCAGCATTACAGGTGATCACAGACTGTCCTTTCAGCTGGTAGCCTTCCCTGCATCTGATTGATATGTTCTGACCAACATAAAAATCCACCTCGGACAAAAGGGCATTCTCTGGGATTATGAAAGGCACAGGACAAGGGTTTGCTGTTCAAAGAAAGGATATGAGGGAAAAGCAGAAGGGAGAAAAAACGGATGGAAAGAAGAGAATACTTTAGAATAGTTTATGGATATTTCAAAATCAAATCATATAAAAAGCAATAGAAATGGATGCTGCACACAAGTCTGGTTTGTAATTTGATATCAAATTATGAGATTTGGGTCATAAAATAATAATAAAAGGTTTGATTCTCTGCTGCACATGACTTGCTACCATACTCTGCTGATGCCAGTAGAAGACATACCAAGATTTAAGTAAGGAATATCCTACTTGTTACTATCAAACTGTTCTCTCTTGCCCTTCCTGTTTACCATAACCTTACTACAAAAAGGCCGGGACCTACCCTACTTCTTGTTCTGAGGGGCTGGACCAATAAAGAGCAGCAAAAAAAGTTTGAGCAGAGACTTACAATAACATTCATGAGAGTTCAGAATTTCTCTGATAATCTTATTTATTGCTGGCTGTAAGCTTGCTGAGCTATTTTTGCATGGTCTATTGATCTCATCATGAATGTGAAAAAGGTTGGACTCTGCATACAGCAGAGATTGATGTCAGATTCCTGAAACTGAAGTCCTATGAGTCCTTTGTAATACAAAAATTAAATGTCTCAGTTAATCACCCTAAGACTACAGTAAATCTTAAAATTAGTTAGACACATACAGCAACAACGAAGACTATTGTGGGTGGGTGTGTGTGCAGAGTGCACATATGCATAAGATGCTATTTCATAGAATCACAGAATAATTTACGCAGCCATTAAGTCCAGCCTCTTCTCAAAGCAGGGCCAACTAGATCAGATGTTGCTCTGGGACTTCACCAGCTGAAATCTGAGTATCTCCAAGGATGGAGATTTCATGTCCTCTCCAGGTCCCTGTACCTGTTTGATTGCTATGATGGTGAAAATTTACTGGAATCTCCTTTATTGCAACTTGTGTCCATTGCCTCTTAACCTGCTGTAGGTGACCCTGCTTTGGCAGGGGGGGTTGGACCAGATGATCCCCAGAGGTCCCTTCCAACCCCTACCATTCTGTGATTCGATGATCCTGCCAGTGCGCACCTCTGAGAAAAGCCTGGCTCTTTTTTCTTTTCACCCTCCCAGCAGCCAATTGTAGACAACAATAAAGTCTCCCTTTTGCCTTGTCCTTTTCTCTCACCTGCTCCTCCTGTATCAAGTGGTTGACTACAAATGACTCCATTTTATGTCAGCTTTCCTACTAAAGGGAGCTATGCAGAACACAGCTTGTTCTTTTATTGTTACAAAAAAACACTCAGACAAGTTCATGCTCTAACGTGTCTCAGCAACTGCTCCCTTTGTTCTTCTGTAAAATCAGGATGCACACCAACAAACCTCCCAACATAGGCCAAACCAATTTTTTAAACTACAAGTGACAAATTCTGCTCATAGCCATTCCTGAAGAAAACAGTACATTTCCACAAGGATCTGTGGAAGTTGCATTCTTTTACTGTCAGTTTAAGTGAAGAGCAGCCTAGCCTTTAGCGCTTACAAATTGAGACCACATTTCATTACAGAGAAAACACACACGTTTACAGAGAGGCAAGGGGTTACTCCATCTTCCATCTCTTGTGCACTCTGCTGCAGGTTCCCCTTCCAAGCTATATCCTCTCTCGCAGAAATATGCTATTGTACTGCCAACTGTATTGTTTTCATAAACCGCCTTCCCATTCAGCAAGGAAACTGGAACTTTGCATCTGGTCTCTGCAAAGAAAGAGCTCTCATTAATTCAGCTTGATATTGGACCTGGACTTCCAACAACTCCTGAATTACTCACACAGTATGTTTAAAGTAGCAGCCATAGACTAATAAACCATGAAGAGCATTTCACGAGAGTTCAGTAGCCCTGGGAAGGAAAGGCAGTCATGCCAGGGAAGGAGCTCCTCCAAGTGATGGAGAAAAGCCACAGCCACATGTTTTTCAGGTCAGCAAAATGTGGCAGTGCTGGGGAGAAGAGGACACGTTTATGCCTTCATACTGGGGTCAGTGGGGCAGAAGATGGAAATAGTTCTCTCTTACCACTGAGAGCCAGAAACTTGCAGCCCTCTGCACCTTCCTTTTCACCTGACAAGAAGTACCAGATGAGATGCAAAATGGGCTTGGTGCAAGATGTTGACACTTATATTACTAATTGCTCCCCTCAAGATTCTCAGCTGTGTTTCCGAAGCCAGTCGGCAGACAGTCCAAGCTGGGTTACCACTGCTACACAAGTTACTCTGTTCTGCATCCCCTTTTCCACTTCATTTTCCTAGGTGGTCTGTGTAATGGGATGACTGAAGATTAAACTGTCAGACAGGCACAAGGCCGTCAGGCAAGAGGAAGGGAGGAGTTGATGAAGTGGCTGTGCTTAACCTTGTTCTAGATGATCTTCTCAATATCTGTTCGGCACTGGTCATGTATGACTTTTCTTCGGTGCCTGGCTAGGTACCAAGGACCTCCTCTCCGACATGCACGTCCCCTGTCAACTTTCCAGGTTGCTACTTACAAGCTCTGCAAAGCATTTGGGCACTGTAGTGCACAGTGATGTGTGCATTTTGTGGTTGCACAACACGGCATCTGATAGTCCCTAGCCCTCATGCAGTCTTCATGGCTCTGGTGACAGGAACCTAACACCTTGAGTGGAAGATCATTATCTGTCTTACTTCCGTGAAGCCGTCACAGCATGCTAGTCCCTCGTGAATCTGTGTGCATAGCTGGGTGTGGAGCCATCAACATGTCAGCTCCACGTAAGAACTGCACGAGCAACCAAAAAAACAAGCAGGACGCTGGGTGTAGAGTCTAGCTTGAGAGAGCTGATGTATATGCAGCAGGGACAAGAACAGCCTGAAAGCAAGTGCGACGGGCAAGAAATGTACTAGTGTGTACCTGAGAGGAAAGCAAAAATGTGAAGCCCAGACTATGTAACTTCATGGCAAAGAGGCCAGGAACAGAGAACACTCAAAAGTTAATGGTACTGCAATTTAGTGAGCTTCTATATACTTTACGTTTTGAACAGAGTCATTCAACAATACTTTCTATCTGTGCAAACTTGGGATGTTAAGTTTTTTTTCTCCTTTTGTCTTGACAGCCTTGTGACCACCCACTGCTGCCCACTCCACGTGACACATACAGTTCTTTCTCAGCACTCATTCTGCTTTGTGGCATGAGCAACAGGACCTGCTAAGGGAGCACCAGAAAGCAGTGATTTGCGAAATAGTACATATCATGCATTCATGGTGTTTGTTCATGTTAGGAGCGTGGAGGTAAAGGGTGAGCTGTTGAGACTGTACTTGGGGCTCAAAGTTCAGAAAAAGAATATCAACTTAATAATTGACTACAGAAGGCCACTGGGAGAAAAGTAACTTGTCCTTGCAGTCCATCGCCTTTTGTTAGGGGTTTGATTTTATGAGATGGCAATTCACCTCATCTCTCATTAAGCTTGTTAAACTGCAGGTTAAAACCTTAGGAAAAATGATGTCTAAGCTCCTTCTGGCTTGCTGTCCTGGTTTTGGTTAAAACACAACAGAGTCTCTTTCAGTGTATCTTCCTTACAGCTAAGTTCTTCTAAGTAACTGCATTTTTCTGAAGCTGGCTGCATATTTTACAGACAGTGTCTGCTCCAAAGCTGGTAACACCTGATGTTTATAGTTTTACTGAGTTAACAGTAGGAATGGAAGGCAGAAAAAGGCCCCTGTATATAATTATTACTATAGCAGCCAAGGTCCCTGGCAGACCTTTTATGTTGCAGAAGTGAGGAGTCGTAAAGGGTCGCACTTGCAGGGAGGGGCAGACAGGTGACCCCATATTGACCAGCGAGGTATTCCATGCCTTGCACGTCACACTCAGTTTAAATCTGGGGGATCACGAAGGTCTCACTCTCTTTGCCCACGGCCGGGCTTCCCCTGCTCCTTGTCCTGCCTGCGATCCTGATCCATATTCGGATCCGTGCATTCCCGAGTCCAGTCCGGGTCTTCCTGGTGCTGCCTGGCAGCTGCTGGCAGGATGCCAGCGCCCGGACTCTGGGAAACTCAGTGTCGGTTTTGTATATTTTGTTATATTTCTCTTACTGTTAGTATTATTAGTATTATTAGTGTTATTGGTAAAGCTGTTTTGATATTCAATTTGTAAGTCTCTCTCCCTTTTCCTCCTTTTTCCCTTCCCGTGGCGGGGGGACAGGGGTTAATGGAGAGCGTCTGCTACTCTGTTCACGGCCGCCCTGCTCCAAACGGTGACACTTGCTAACAGGCAGTGCTCCTTGTGACACATTTCATTTTTCAGCCACCGTTTTTAACACACATTACCGAATTGTTTCCCGAAAGCAGCCCAATCCTTGGGTCATACAATATTCATGCATAAGGGAGGAGCTATTGCTTAAGCCAGATCGGAATTTGCCAGGCCGTGAAACCAGACAGTTAACTTCACACAACGGCAAGGGTTTACTCCAGCTCCCATTGGCAAGACATGTGATGTTCTGGGGCCCAATGAGATGGTATCCAGAGTTGCACACAAAGGTTACATTACTTCTGTATGTGCTTTCTGTAGCAAGGGCCTCTGCTTTTTCTATTGAGGGATGCAGCCCACAAGTAATTCCTAGAAGAGGAGAAAACTTTTTGGTTTTATACAGGTAAAAAAGGCCATGCTGTCTACCTGTGACACACTGACAGCTCTGCTCACACAGAATTAATGGACAGACAGAAAGAAAGAATCTGTGAGGTGTTATATGGAGAAGAGTTCTACAGTGCCTTGCCTGCCCCCTCTCGTGGGGTTCAGCCTGCAGACACCTGAGAGAGAACGTGTCCAAATGTATCTGATGGTGTTGTAAGCTATAAGCTGTGTTCCATCAAAGACAGTGATCCTGAATATTCCTTCTGAGCAGGCCAGAGGCTCCACTTCCAGCCTCCTTTACTCCCTGTACAGTGGAAGGTGATCTCAACGTGTTCCCAAGAAGAGTAACAACAGTTAAGAAGGATCTTGCCCCCTGTCCCACACTTACTGTGGAGACCAGGCAAATTGGTTCAAGGTGAGAAAGAAGAATGCAAGAGGCAGGACTATGGCATCACCAGGAACAGACAGGAAATGATTTACTGGTAAAGACTATAAAATCTTGGCATTTTATTTTTAAGTTGTATGAAAAAAGTAATAAATCCTTCTTTCCATGCTCCCACAATAAATCACCTTCTGCTACACAGACAGCCAAGATTTGATCCTAGGGAGCAGGGTCTTTATCTCCAGAGTGGCCAGGATATATTAGCCTTCGCATGGCAGGGACGAACCATCCCAGAACATGATGTCCAAGGCCCTGCACACCACAATGCAAGGCAAATCAAACACACCAGGCCACACTCCTCCCCTTCCGACCTGAGCATGACAAATACTTGCCCATTTTAATGTACCAAAAGCAGCTCCCTTCAGATCAGAGAGGAACTGACAATGACAACTTCTCTGCTGGCTTTTCCTCTGCCTCCTCCTGTTACAGCCCTGCAGCTGGAGGCGGAGACTGGGGGGAAGCCAGCAAAAGCACTCTCTCAGTTTGTTCCTCGGCTCTCCTGGAAAACTGCCACCACTTTGCTCTGCCTGCTACTTACGCATGCATGAGGGGGCGGAGGGGCTCCACTTTTTGTCAACGTGGCAAATCCTTCGGCTTGGTCCCTGTAGCTCAAAGCCAGGGTCACAGCTGTAAAAAACCTCACTGCTGAATAGGAACTCCTCTCCCTGAACAGATCCATTTTCTATCATGTCTGGGGGTCCACACGATACTCCTATAACATAAGGAATATGATCGAATCACCCATCGTGCATATGGCCTGTCCTGTTCACAGCTTCTCCACAGGTTTTACTCTGAGAAACAGGGTAAAACCACAGCATTTACCTAAGCATTCCCAGATATCTGCCTCTGAGTAGCAGAACAGTATCAAGCTTGGTGCTTCTAGTTCCTGCTAAACGACAAAATCTATTGCAGCTGTGCTGGCAGGAAGCCTCAGGAAATTCCACTGTTGCCACTTATAGCCAACAGCTGAAGTCCACATTAGTATTTATGTAGACAACTCCTATTTCGGCACTGCAGTCTGTGGGCACCAGACATCTGACAGAAGTGAAGTACCTCTGAGAATGAGTATCTAACAGAGTTACATTTGAGGATGCCAAGTACCTGTGACTGCTGGCAACTAACGTGTTCAGAGGTCCTCAGTAACCCCAGCAATCATGACCTCAAGTGTCAGAACTATTTAAACTTGGAAGCTGTGTACACAGCTTTCTTAGGGATACAAGAGCAAGGCAGAAAGGTGTATTGATTTCCTTCACGCTATTACCTGCACACACCAGCAATTCTGCAGCTGGTTATCACTGGTACTTGCAAAAAAATTTTAGGCACATGCAGACAGTCTGAGTTATAAAGAAAAATGAGCATTAGTGTTTTCTGTTGTGTAAAATCACCCTTGACCAACATTAAGTGATAATCTCAGGTGGAACGTACTTCTGCACACCGGCACTGTTCCACTCCACAGCTTGTCTTCTTGGCAAGTCCGTTGTGCATCACCCTGTGAACCAAAAGACAATGCTCAAAGAACAACTTTATTTAGTCAACTCTTTTCTCCCATCAGCTCAAACATCTAGCAAGGCCAGGATGTTTTGCCTCCACGTGCAACCCACATAAAGAGATAGTTAAATGCCCAAGTTTACTAGCAGAGTTTAGGGTAGAACTCCTTTCTGTAAAGTGATAAGTATTGTTTACAAACCAAAAGTTTGTGGTGGCAGTTAGTCAGTTCTCTTGCCCTTCTACCTGGAGTATCATCTTTCTTGACAGTGTTACCATTCTTGTTCCCAGGAATGTGTTACAATGACAAATTCTCTCCTTCCAGGACTCAATTATAGAAAATCTAACTAGCATTTTTTTTAACAACAGTACAAGCTTCTGTTTTATAAACATAATGTACTGATTTTGACCACATCCCAAAGACTCATTCTTTAAATTTGCTTATAAATCATGTTCTTTCTTTCTTACGTACAGACTTTATAGCCAGTCTAATAGCCCAGGATTTGTTTGTTTTATTCCAAGACATGGAGTATAACATCTAAATTTGTCCCTTGAAGCAATGTACTTTCATTACAAAGCAAGCCCATTGACAAGGGCAGCTGTTTGACACGAGTGTTGTATGCCATCACAGTCAAGGGACTTTGCTTCCCAATGGAAAAAAAGCAGGACTTTTCAACAGCAGGGAGGCAGATTGACGCTAGGTGGCGAAGCTGGAATACAAAGCTTGGAAGGACTTTTTACCGCATGAAAGCACTGGCTTATTTCGTCCAAAAACTACTAGAAACAGCAATTCTACCTATCTGACTAAACACTAACCCACGCCTCCATTGCCAGCGATATTATATATGTGGCAACATATATATGCATGAATAGCATTCTATATATATCCATATCAATACGGACTAGACATAACACATTCTTACAGTCATCACATAAGAAAACTGAAAATGACAACTAATGGTTTAGAGTGCTGGAGATTTGAGCTTGCTTACTTGTAATTCATAGCCAGAATCACATTTATAAAGAACCACGTCTGTGTAATTGTATTTAGTGCCAACCACAAATCCATGCTCTGGAGACTCTGGGGTCCCACAGGACACAGGAATGCAGATGTCGTCAGAAAGTGGTGGCATCCAAATGCCACCCTCCTGAAAAATAAATGTAATTGAAAGTGTGAAGGCACCACTTCACATGCTTAATTCATATCTAAACTATAAAGTTAGGAAAATGATACTAGAACCATCCAACGGCTGAGGGTCTACATATGTGGTTAATATAATATCATCTGTGCAATCTTTAATAAAACTCAGTAATTTAAGTACCAGTTTTAAGATGTCAACATAGACTGGACCTCAGCTTTGGCAGGAATGTTCAGCTTAGACTTACAAGACAGAAGAAACAAAAAGTAAATGGGGAAATAGAAGTGTGGAAAAGCAAGTTCGCTTGTACAAAGTCACCTAATAGCTCAGGGAATGCATCACCAGAAGAATGAAAACTACAGCTGCCTGGTCCCATGTTCTCTACTTCTTTCTTGGCTGAATGTCTAAAACCATGACAAAGTGCTTCAGCTGCATTCCCAGAGTCTCTAAGGGAAGTCTGATACCTGAAGAGACACTTATCAAACACACCTATTCCTACTACCAAAGATCTTTGAAGCAGCAAAAGCAGGGGAAAACCTTTCCTTACGAAGCACTGATTCTGCAAAAATACACATGCTCAGCTTCTCTCACATGAGCAGACTTACTGAGTTTAAAGAGTCCATTTAAAAGCTTAAGTCAAGGCTGCCCACAGCTAATGCGAGTGACAAGAGGTTACTGCCAGAACTGATGAGGATGTTTGCTCTTTAACATACAGAGGATTCAAGTTTCTACAGCTGCAGAGTGATTAAAACGTGTGCTACCTATTATTGTGGACAAAAAGAGCTCTACGCACAATCCTCAAAATACATTAGAAATCTTGGACATAATTTTTTAAAATATCGGACATAATTTACTCCCTGAAATGTGATAAAAGGAATGCTTTTCTAAAGGACAGCATTAGTTTTTGATGGAAGAAGAAATCAATAATTTCTAGTTCTGAAAGTCTATACATGGGAAACTAATAATTGCTCTTACTGGGCAACAATGAAGCATACTATATTTTGCAGGACATGCTTCAAATGTTTTTGTTGTGTGCAATTAAAGGCCAAAAGTTAATGAGGGCATGAGGAAGACTCTTGAAATCAACGAAGATGGCAAAATAGAACAGTGCAAATAACACTATACCTTGCATGTAGACATGCTTGCTCCCACCAGAGTATAGCCTTCTACACATGACAGAGTGACGTTTGTGTTCAGAGTGAAGTTGTCTCCCAATACGATTACATGGGTGATATTTCCTGGGAGGGGACACTTTCTGGGGCAACAGGAAATACTTTGAGGAGACCACTGTCCATCTTCCTGGCAAACGCATACATCCCCGTCTGTCACCATTGTGTAGCCTTCCAGGCATCTGCAACACAGCATGAAGACCTGACCACAGAGACACAGCTAGGGATGAGCTAACACATAAATTACAAAGTCAGACAGTCATTTTTCAGCCTTAGTTGTTCATAAGCATGCCTTGAGATTTCTCTACTATTTCAAGGTAACCCTGCAAGAAGCATGCCTGGAATGAGATAATTCTGTTGGAAGAGCTGTAAGCTTCAGACTTCATCTCCAGCTGCTTCATGCTGCTGCAGCACTACAATGGAAAGTGAGTTTTCAGCTATAGTGTTTTGAGGGTATAGAATGCTTTAGTGCAGTTCCTGCACTGCCTTTCCCTTTGCAAGGAGGGCTTTTGGATAGGTAAACAGTGTGTGAGAGCCAAGCAGTTCCAGAGACGATCTCACTTTCTTCCAAGAAGAAACCAAGTTATAGGCTGACCACAGGCCATTTGCTTATTTAAGGCTGATTTGCTCTGTGCCACACAGTGCTTCACCACGAGCAACTCAGTTGGCTTGCACAAGTGGGTTCACTTGTAGAAAGGCAGACACAAGCACCCCCTCCACCTCGTTAAAGAGGCATGGAAATGACTGATACTGCTAAATTCATCCACATGCCATCTCACAGTTCTGTCCCATACTATTATTTGCTTTTATTGCCAAAAAAACATCTTCTCTTCTGTCAAGGAATTCCTTATGTTGGAGTAAGAGATCTGCAGTGTGCACACTTCAGGCAATTAACAAAAGTCCCTTTCTTTCATATCTGACAAAAGAATAACTTCACATCAGCAATACTTGCTGACAGTGCAGTGCTGCAGCACAGAAAACGGGACAAGAGGGAGATCAGCCCTTCTGCATTACAACAGACACCTGAAGCAGGAGGAAGACGTAAAGAGGGTGTCAAAACGTGAGAAAAATTTCACACCCCGCTGCCTGTTGCTGCCACCTGCTAAGAAAACCTGTATGTCCAGACCAGTGTTTCAGAGGAGAAGAATGCAAAGGGGAATGGGAAACTAAAGCTGGTGGAGGAATGCAACCCAACAGGCAGAAATACCTTGCTGGAGTTTTGACAGTGGTCTAGATAATATTTTCTGTGTGCATGGGAACATAGGCTTTGTCAATCTGAGCATTTGATAGGGCATAACTTTTCTTCCAGGTCTTTTAAAAACTTGCACTAACAGGGTGCATAAACCTTCCATCTTCAGTCCTTCAGAGATTTTATGGAAACAGAATGGCAGCAGCATCCTTACCTGTACTGGACCTTGCTCCCATATGTATAAGTGTTTCCAATAACCTCTGCATTTGGGACAGAAGGTGGTGGGCCACAGCTTAACAGCTCACAGCTTGGGTATGGCTTCTTCCAGTCACCAGCCTCCACGCAAGTCAGTTCTGGACTCCCCTGCATGACAAAACCTGTCAAGCAGGTATAGATGATGGTGTTCTCATCTCCAGAGCTGCTCCCATTGATAAATGTGTTGGGGATGACAGGTGGAGAGCCACAGGAAATCTGCCCGCAGCGAGGAAACCCAGAACTCCACTTGCCAGCTGCCTCACAGGTGACTTCAGAAGGCCCTAGCAGTTTGAAGCCCTCCAGGCATTGAAACTGGGCACTCTTCTCACAGCTGAAATCTGTACCAAGAACGACCCCATTCTGAATCTGTGGTGTAGGACACAGACAGGGTATGCAAGATGGAAGGCTTCCACTCCAGGAGCCATTGGACAAACATTGCCGTAAAGGATTGCCATGCAGCTCATAACCAGGAAAACACACATACTGGGCAAATTCCCCATAGGTAAAGCCTGAGCCATTCAGAAAGCCATGGGAGATGTCTTCAGGAGGCCCACAAATGACTGGCTCACAGTGTGGAGCTTCTGAATCCCAGGTACCATCACTCTGACAGGTAAGCACAGACAGTCCTTGCAGGCTATATCCTTCGTTGCAGTGATAGTGCACTTCTTTCTTAAAGCCAAAATCTGAGCCGCTACTTCTCCCATTGAGAAGAGGCAGTGGTACAGGGCAGGTCACAGCTTTGCACACTGGGGTGATTCCACTCCAGCTTCCGTTTGCAAGACAGACTCTACTCCTGTGCCCATCTAACACGAAACCTTCGTTGCAGCTGTACTCTGTACGTCCCTGGAATGTGTACTCTTCTCCAGTCACCTGACCGTTCTCCAAAACTGGTGGTGGGCTGCAGGAAACAGGAATGCAAATCGGTTCACTGCCATCCCATTTATGGTTCTCTTGGCATCTCCTCTCTGTGGGGCCATTTAACTGGTATCCAGGATCACACTCACAGTAGACAACACTCCCATATGTGTAGTTTTCCCCTCTTATGCTCCCATTCATAAGCTGGGCCGGTGGGTTGCACGTTATTACTTTGCAGTATGGAGCAGTGTTACTCCACTGCCGACTTGGCAAACATAGTCGTGTGTCGGAGCCAACAAGTGTGAACCCTGGCTTACAGGTGTACTGCACCACGCTACCAAGTGTGTTCTCAGTGAAATGCAAAAAACCGTTCTCTGGGGGTGACAACAAGGTGCACTCTATTGACACGCAGGTGGGGGCAGTGCCATTCCAAGCCCCATCTTCTTGGCAAGCTAGAACAGGGTTTCCCAGCAGCTCATAGCCAGAGTAACATGTGTATAAAATTATAGTTCCAAATAAGAAAGTGGTGAGCTGCATTGCGCTGTTCTCCTTCAAGGAACTTTTGAATTCTTTCGGATTGCCAGCCAGCAACATATGTGAAAGGGAGGGACTCTCTGTAACACCCTCCTGGTCAGAACGTCTTTCCCCATGTCTCACCTGCATGTACTCCCCAAAGTCAATGTGAGGAGGCAGGCCACAGTCTGTTGGGAGGCAGGCTGGTGTGGAGCTAGACCAGCCCGATTCTTCACAGGTCTGCATGGCAAGGCCAGACAGCTGGAAGCCTGGCACACAGCTGTAAATGACCATGGCCCCATAGCTATAATCTGCACCCTCCACAAAGCCATTCTCGATGGGCTGAGGGGGCTGGCAATTTATGGCTTTGCAGGAGGGAATGTCTGAACTCCACTCCCCTGTCTCTAGGCACCTCAGCGTTTCCTCCCCTTGGAGCTGAAAACCTCTGTCACAGGAATACCTAATGGTCTGCCCATAATGGAAGTTTGTGAATGAGTATTTGCCATTGAGGATCTTCTTAGGCCTTGGGCACTGAATAGGTTTGCAAGCCGGCCTTCCTCCAAGCCACTGGCCGTCTTCTCCACAAAGGATAGTTGTGTTCCCCACCAGTTCGAAACCTGGTTTACATGTATAGAGGGCTGTGCTAAGGAAGGTGAGGCCCTGCACATCTACAATGCCATTCTGAATTTCTTCTGGTTGGGGGCACTCCACAGGAATACATTCTGGCAAAGGCAAGCTCCATGAGCCATCAGCCTGGCATCTGATGGTAGACTCACCCTTCAGTAAAAACCCATCCACGCAGATGTATTTCACAGTGCTACCAAAATGGAGGGATAAAGTCAAGGGGTCACCAAAGGGGATGTATGGAGGTGCAGGACACTGTACAGCCTTGCAGAAGGGAAAGGAATCATTCCATTGGTGGGAGGGCAAACATTTCAGTACAGAGGAGCCATGCAACACATAACCCTCCTTGCACGAGAACTGTACAACACCGACTTGGTAAGTCACTTCCCTCAAGACCAGCTGGTTTTCTGCCAGGGGTGGTTCTGGACATTTTGCTGGCAGACACTTCGGGCTTTGCTTTTTGCTCCATTTTCCGGACTTCTGACACGTCCAAGAAACATCTCCAGTCAGCTCATAGCCTTCATCACATAAAAACTCAACTTTGGAGCCCATATCAAAAGTTTCTCCCCTGGAGTAGCCATGCTGGATGGGTGGTGGTTTTCCACAGCTGAGGGGAACACAGCGAGGAGGTGATTCACTGTACCATTGCCGATTGGCTTGGCAGATAAACATTGAGCTCCCAGCCAGCCGGTAGCCAGACTCACATTGATAATTTACTTGATTCTCAAAGAAGCGTCCAGTTGTTTCCTGCAAAACAGAACAGACAGAGACACGCCTGAAATGAAGATGCGTGATTGGAGCAACTGGAGGCTGATTTCATTTCTTGTGTTCTCTTGGTTGAGCTTCCAGCTGAATCCCAGACAGCACTAAAGACTGTGTGCAAAGCAATGAACACAAATAACTGACACAGAATGTCTCGCCTCAAATGATGCACTCTGCTGTCAGGAAATCTGAAAGCATCATCAAAAGAAAAAACAGAAAATTCAAGGCTTAAAAACTAAAAGCTAGGAAATACTTACTCTGCTACCCCCGTTCCTGACCCAAGACACCAGAAGCTTTGTAGACAGGAGGACAGAAATGAAATGGGTCAGGAGAAGCTGCCATGGAATGGCCTATTGTTGTTATGGTTCTTTAGCTTACAGGAGTATTCAAGGTCGAAGCCTTCAGATGTACTACTACTAGGAGACGTTTGTAAGTGCCACATATGCAGCTGCAGGGTCTTGAGCAGGCAGCTGAGGAGCCCCTCAAAGTTGCAGTCTTGATCTCTAACTGAGGTATTAAAAAATGTCTCTAACTGGAAGGAATATCTATCTGGAGGAGTGATCCTACCTCAGGAGGACAACACAGAATGACAGGCATTAATTAGAGGAGGTATCTGTGTGGGAATCTGAACAGAATTGTTGCTACTACTGCTGGAAGCCCATGTAGGAACTGGGATGCAAACACCCCCCTCCACCCCCCCCAATTTTTATCAAATGCAGATTTCCTGGTGGCTAGATCTAAGGAAGGAGGGGGGATGGTCAGAACAAAAATGCTCCAAAAATCTGAAGTTAAATCTTTACAGTAGTGTTTTCCTTCCTTACCACAACATTGCCCTTGTGCAACAAAGCACAACACAGGTTAAGTAGCTGTTAAGGTTTGGGCTGCCACAACGAGGTATTTAACTTCAGGTATTGTTGCAATTGTAATTTGATAAGGAAAGGGAAGTTCTGACTTGAGTACAGCAGTGTCCTTGCATCAAAAGGACAGAAATTATTCCAAGGTGATTTATCTATTGTAAATCAGATTTTTTTTCATAGCAGTTAGGACAGCAAGGCTTGTGAATTGGCAACACTACTTCAAATGTCTCCAGATAGCACTGGAGACAGATAGCACCCATTGACTAAATGAATGAAGAGGAAGACATTAAGGAAATCAATTCATTGTCATATGGCAGCTTGAGCATTCTAACCGAAAACCCACTTTAGGAGGCAATCCCATGGAAGTGTCCACGTTTTTCAGACACGATTCTGCTGCAAATCCACCCATTTTTCCCTTTGCTTATTCAATCCAGTCATATGCTTCCTCATTTTTAACAGTAGAGCAAAAGAGAAGAAAGAAAACCCTGACAGCGGCAATTGTGAAGACATACTCAGTTCGTTATGGTACCAGGCAGATGAGAAAACTCATTCTGTACCTTAATAAAGCCATTCTCAAGCTGTGGTGGTTCTCCACAGGATACTGGGTGGCATGTGGGCAAACTGCCACTCCAGTTGCCAGTGGCCTCACAGGTCCGCTTCTTCTCTCCCTTGATGTAGAAACCCTTGTTGCAGCTGTAAGCCACCACTGCTCCGAAGCTGTAGTTGGTCCCACTAGCATAGCCATTGCTAATGTGGGGAGGCTCTCCACAGCGAACAGGGATGCACTGGATGGTCAACGGAGAAGGATTCCACTGGCCCCCTCGAAGGCATTCAATCTTGGCTGTAGTGTTCAGAACAAAGCCCTCCATGCACTTGAAGCTCACGACGGAGCCAGCTGCAAACCTGGCTTTACTAATGGACTCCAGAATGCTGTACGAGACAGTGGATGGCTTCTCACAGAAATCAGCTATGCAGTGGGGCATGTCCCTGCCCTCTGGAGGCACCCACTTCCCTTCTGCATTACAAAGCAGCTGAGAGTTATCAGCCAGGCTGTAGCCATCCGAGCAGAAATAATAAGCTGTATCGCCAAAAAGGCGGTGGCCACTCTCTGGTGATGCATTTTCCACATGGGGTGGTTCATCACAGGATACTGCCAGGCACTGCTGGTGGCTCACACTCCACTCTCCACTGGCTAAGCACTCTATGGCTGCAGGGCCAACTAGCGTGTAACTGTGGATAAGGAAACCACACAGGAAGTCAAAAGACAAGCATTGTCAAACACTTACCTAGAGTTTCCTGAAGCCCCTGCAGTACAAGCTTGCTTGCTAGCACCCTGGAAGGACAGGATCTTTTACAAAAGCTATGATCAACTTCAAAAGGAAAATCTTAAAGCTTACATATCCATGGGGGAGGTATCACAATGAGGGATATCCTACCACACCTTGTCTACATTGCTTCTCTCTCATCTGTCCATCTGATTACCACTCCTGAACTTCCATTTTGGTTGAAAATACTGCAACAAACGTAATATTGTGCTGTGACAGTTCATATAATCCTCAAAGAAACTATCCCACTGAGAAATTTTTCCTCTTTAGCAGAACTGAATGGTGAAGAAAGAGAACAGCCCATAAAGGTCTTTTGGGTTCCTACATCAGCCTTATCAATCTATTTTCACACTTGCAAGCAATGAAACTCACTCCTTAGTGAGGTTACCCAGAGATGCTATTGCCAATAATGCACATGGCAATTTTGTAACAACTTCTTCCTAAAAAAGCCACTCTGAAAATCGTTATAGAAGCCAATTAAAAAAAAAAAAAGAAAAACCCACAAAACTATTTTACCATGAAATTCCAATACATGATTACTGTTAATGTAGTTGTATTTCTCTAATCTGTCTCTGAGATGCAATGACAGACATTACTCCATGCTGCTCATCACCCCACTTAAAGCCTTGCTGCTTAAACATGCAGCAGTATAGTCACAGCACCTGTAACTGTCTTCTTCCTCAATTTTGAAATCTTTGTGGTGGTCTCACAGAAAGCAAAGAAACAACAACAACTGCAAAGTTCCCAATGACTCTTTCCAGCTGCAGGCTGGAAACTGATTGTTCTGATTTTGATGGCAACATCTGTAAAAGTGTTTTGTCTTGTTTGCAGGATTTGTTTTCAAAGCCTCATGTTTGGACTCCACGAAAAGAGCCTATTATGTGCCAATGTTTAACATGATCCACTCTATTAATTGTCACAGACAGCTGTCACCCTCTTTAAATGTTGCTATCTTATCCCGTTTAAAATGCTTGCACAGGACAGAGAAGCAGCCTTTAAAATCATAATATAGTCAAGAAAAAAGAGTAAGGACGCTTTGCTTCAATTATGTTTCAAATAATATTGCAAAGTCAGTTTGTAAGAAAAATGCTGGCTTATCAATCTATCCTTTTACATCAAGAAGGCGCACAAAATCCTCCAGTCACTTAGGGCCTTACCTGGCAAAAGCTCTGCATATCTGCTCTGCCTTTTGGACAAAACTGTTTCAAGAAATTCAATGGGACTGCTCACAGGCTGTAAAGATCAGCACGTGCAAAGGTTCTTGCAGGATTAGAGTCCAGCACTACTTTCATGCTTGACATTATCAAAATGGAGCCCCATCTTTGATGAAATTCGGTCTGAAAAGGTTACTATACTAAGCAGACGGAAATAAAACAAAAATCATGCACCTCAATAAATATGGAGTCAGAGTTTTAAGGAAGCAGAATTTGGAACACCAGAACAGACAGTTCTCAAAACACACCAAACAGCTTTCTTCCAGCCTGAAGAGACATAGGGAATTCTGTAGGATCAGGGCCTTAAGTTTATCACAAAAATTACTAGTTCTGCAGTAACTGCAAGGGAGAGGGCTTCCTATTGAATAGGTCTATCATGCCCCATGACTCCTCTCCATTCTTCTCTTCCCGAGTGTATTCAGCTGCCATGAAACTACTTTGAGAAATGCCTATGTGTCCTGTACTAACCTCACAGCCCACAAAAATATCTCCACCACTTTTAATTTCCAGGGAGTTATGACAAAAGCAGTAAAAATTAATTAGTGTGCAGTTATAAAGGACTTGTGAAGCAGTGCACCAGTTTTACTCATCCTGACCATGAATGTGGCAGTGCTAATCGACATACCCTTCCTTACAGGTGTAAGAGACTGTGCTTCCAAACGTAAAGTTATTTCCACTGATGACCGCATCTTTGATGGCAGGAGGGGATCCACAAGAGATAATGTTGCAAGCTGGAGGTGTGCTGTTCCAGTTCCCTGAAGATGCACAGACAAGTACAGAAGGTCCCTGAAGGCTGAGACACAAAGATCATTATTAAGGCTGTCATTTCAGTCCAGCTGAAGAACAGAGAGGGAAAGAGGTGCTTTTTGGCTTCCTGGCCACAGTGAAACCAACAGGAGTCTCTCATTGACTTCAGTAGAGGTCAGAATCTCACCCACTATTCACGAAAAAGCACTGCTGATGCTGTCAAAAAAACTGGTCTTCAGACTATTTTGATGAGAGAGCCGGTGGAATTCATGTGGGGCCTCAATGCACTGTGCAGACATACACATAACTTCTGCTGTAGCTTTGCCATCTTTGAGGCACAAAAGAAAGTCACAGGGTGCTGAAATATTTATTTAAGCTTAAAGATCTACTTGTGTGCCATCAACATCATACTAATCCTGAGACTTGCAACTAGGCCTCAGACTGCGACCCAATTCACTCAAGGACTTAAACACTACCTTCACTCAGAAAACTAAAGGAAATGCTCCAGTTCAGGTTTGCTTACAAAATGGCATTCAGTTCCTTCAGGAGGTATTTTGCTAGAATGAATGGCCACATATATTTGAAGTTGATGGTATTTTTTGGTTTCCTTAGCTGAGGAAACAGCAATGCATGGGTACAAAAGGCATGCCCCAGTTGTCTAAACAGAGGCATTCAACCCCACCCTGAGATGCCCTGGGTGAACTTTGCTGGCCTCCAGCTGCTACGTCAGCTGGCTATGCATTCCCAGTAGGTCCCACGTCATATCTGAGAGCACTACACAGGCATGTCTGATTCCCTACAATTTAGTCTCAAATAGTACTAGACCACCACGTTCAGTTGACTGAAATGAGCTCAGGGACTAATGGAAGAGAATACCACTGTCCTGTAAAGCCCTTGCAGATACAGCACAGGCTCTTGTCAGGGCAGTGGGGTCTGCCTACCTGTGGCAGTATGTTTAAGGCAAAAAGCACAAAAGAGGTGCTTGGAGGAAAAGACTGAGTGCACACTTAGGTCCAGAAATAATGCATAAGGAGAACACTGTTTGGTAGGGCTTCCGCTCGAGTGGTGACCACAGAAGAGAGGACTTCTCTCACCAAGCTATGCTAGACAGGTAAGGGTAAAGAGTGACAACTGATGTGGTATTTGCTGCCTATATGTCCTAAGACTATGGCCAAAAAACCCATCAACATTGGTAAAAACATTGCCTGGTTTAGTGGGGTACAGATAAACCCACACTGTGGCTCTATGACTTAACACTACTCTGGACTGCAGCTGAGGTATCCATTTATATTAACTCAATTAAAACACTCACCAAATGAGCACACCTCACCTACCCATCTGCATCTAGACAATGGAATGCTTGCAGCAGGAAAATACAGAAAAAATTCAGACCTAAACAGGTCCATATGAGACCGCTTATGCCAGCGTAAATCTGCTAGAGGTACAAGCAGATATGAGGAGAGGCAGAAACTTGCACTTAAAGCCACATCCTTGGAGATAGAATTACTGTATGAATTTTTAATTGCACTGTATTAAAAATGTGTTTCGAACCTAATTGCTTACAAATGTAAACGAGAATAAAACCCTAGAATAAATAACTACTACAAACAGTTCAAGGAGTAAATCAGTAACTTCCAGCATGTAATTTCGCCAAAGGCATTGTAAAACTATGCCTAAAATAATATTGGGTATGGGCTAAAGCTTTAGTGGTATGACAATCTTTAAAGACAAAAGAGAACTTTCAAAAATAATGACAACTATTTTTCTGAATATTCAAAATATGCCTTTGAACTTGATGGTAGAATGAAGTCATTGCATATATATATATATACATATATAGCAAATCCTGAATGACCTTCTTGAACTGTTCCAATTTAGGATGAAAAATAGGAAGCACCTTCAAGATATAGAGATGTCTTAAAAATCTATTCTAGTAGTTTACCTTTTTGAGCAACGATCCCAGCTTTGTCTGTTTCAGACATAAATTAGACCTTTCAGCAGGCATGCTGCCTGCATTTGGCTCAGGAATGTTCCTGCATTTACCTGTATCCACTGTCACAGGTGTATGACAGAGAGGAAAGGTAGGTTGTGCCGGTGAGTGTGTATTTTCCATTGCTAATATCCTGTGGGCTAGGACAAGTCACCATTTCACAGGAGGGGGGAGGATGATTCCAAATACCGCTAGCAAGGCACAGAATTTCCTTTTCACCCACCAAGTTGTAACCATCATTGCACCTGAGTTAGAAGAAAAGAAGTGCAGAGCCTTTTATATACAATGTAATCAGCCATCCCTTTTGTCTCCTCACCCACACCTGCATACACCATCTTTGCAGGGCATGGAGAGGTAGTACTGGAGTAAACATTCAGCTCTGCTAGTGAATAGCCACAGCTGTAATCAAATGCCTTTGCATTACTACAATCCCATCTTGCTCCTCTCCTTCATTTCAACCACTCTTTCAAATCAGCCATACTCTCATTTGTTGTCAGATTCTCAATCAATTATTAAGCACTTCAGACATACCGAATTCCTACCTGTACACCACCTTATTGAGGTATGTAAAATTTGAGCCCAAAATGGCACTGTTCTCTGGAATAATTGGACCACCACAGGATACAGCTTTAAAAAGACAGGATCACAAGAGAGGTTGATACAACACAAATAAAACAGAACAGAAAATCAGGATTTGCATCGTTTTCTCTAAGTAGGTTTAGAGAGGCGTAAAGCCCTAGGCAACACTGGGTTCTTAACTAAGCTGCAACTGACAGTTGGGGCTTTTTATCTGACTTCACCTTGCTGAGAAACTGGACTAACTGTAAATAGGTAGTTGGAAATGTTCTACAAACCACACGCTTGACTGTCAAAAGAAGTCCATATCCACCCCTCCCAATGGACAAAATAACTGTTTTTCTGACACTGTCTTTGACACCCCTTCATTTAACTCTGTTGCTTCAACTCATTAGTTCTGGTTTTCTAAAGAAACAATTTCTGCAACTATACCATGTATATGCACATGCACCAGCCTGCCCTCTCTGGTTGCTTTTTATCCACTGAAACACAGTTAATGATCTTTAAGACATTAAGTTCCCCCAAATTCCTTGAAATTGGGAGGTTGGATGGAGAAGAAAGACACTTTCCGTGCTTGCATTAAAATGAGATGAGTCTACGCCTTTGACACTTTAGAGAACCTGCATAAGAGAGTAGCACTATGAATATTACAACTGTTGGAAAAACTTCAGCTGGTGCTTACATCTCTTAAAGAAACAGAGACTTCAACCTGAGACCCGTGTATACTAGGACAGGGTTTCATTAGCTGCTGTGGTCTTTAAAGGCTCTACACTACTGCTTTCCCCCTTCCATGCCTATTAACACCACACATTACAATATGCATTCTCCCCAGGAACCACACCTTCACAATATGGTATTGGGTGGCTCCACTCTCCGGACTCCCTGCATGTAAGTTTAGTCACTCCTCTCAGTTGAAACCCTTCTTCACAGGAAAACACTGCTTCACTGCCAACACTGTAAGTGTCCCCATATAAGTGGCCATGCTCTGGATTTCCTGGATTACGGCACTTCACCGGTTCTGAGGAGGAAGACAGAAACTATCATTAACATGAATAAGTACTAGGTTTTGTAAACAAGCTGCAGTAGATATCCTCGTGAATTTTCTGAAGTATGAAGGCAGAGCACATGGAAAACACTCCTAAGTAGATTACAGCCTTACCTGCTCTTCTCTGCTCTGTGTGTCAGTGACAGGCACTAAAGACTTGTGCAAGTAAGGAAATGTTGATATGGAAGAGCCCTCTGTAACCGAGTTTGCATTCATTGTCAGAAGCAAACACATCTCACAGTCATTTTTCTCTCCGTGAGGGAAAGCCCACTCCAGCATGTCCAGCCCTGAACACAGAATCAGCTCAGCTACCTTTTATCCCAACCTGTGCCACTGTCTTGGCATCTTCATGTGAAGTTACCTTCCCTAATATTTCCACAGGCAGCTCAGCCCTACTCAAATGCCTGCAATAAAGTATTTCTTCACTGCACATCTCTGCTCTGAGAAGTGACACATTGTTGCATGTGGCCTTCCCAGGTCTCCAGCACACCTGCTCCATGTACAAGAGATTTCGCATGTGTGTATGCCTCGGAGCAGAATACCAACGACACAGGGAGAGGTGAGTTCTTAAGAAACAGGAGACACTTCATCACAGCCTCATTCAGGCCAAAATGACCTGGAGCTGAGAGCACACCTGCCCTGTATCTACCTAGATATCAATTACCGGCAACTGTCTTCCTAACAGAATCTTGGAATGGCTAGCCTGATGTTTTTCTTTCCCATACCTGCACATTTTTTACCATCTCCTGTGTAAGGAGGGATGCAAGTACAAACATAGGATCCATTTGTGTTGAGACAAGATGCATGTTCATTGCAGTCTGATCCAACAGCACATTCATCAACATCTACAAAAAAGAAATGCAAAAAAGACATCTCTAGGGTGATATTTGTAACAAGCGCCTGCTTTAAATTTGTTTCACTGTCAAGAGGACTCGCTTTAATTAGTTTAATTAAAAATCACTTTTACTTCAATCACATTTTTTATGCACTAGTAAAAATATTTATTATTTAAATTCATATTTATGCTTTCTACGTAATTTACTATGAAATATTGTGAAATGAGAGAAAATCAGAGACAAAGCCTATTAGCCTTCAGTCAATACATCCACAAAAAGTATCTAGCTTCCAAGTAGTAAAAGAACACACATCATAATTCATGTGTGTTACTACTAGTTTGGACAGACACTATGAAGAGGACTTTTGCATTAAGCACTTGCTTGGGAAATCCTCTATATTTCAAACTTCCCATCTGTAAGACAGGAAAACTTAGCCAAGAGGGGAAACACTCTGAACATGAAATATGACCAGAGCACCATATTTGCTGAAGAGAATTCCATTAGACTAGGAATGAGAAATGCCTGCAGTTGCCAGAAAAGTTAAAATCAGCTCAAAATATATTAGTTATTACAATTAACTATTTATATGACAGTAGTGCCTAGAAATGACCAGTGATGATTTATGCTCCATGTGGCTTGCTACTGTACAGCAAAAAAAAATCCCTTGTTTCAGAATGTTTCATATCAGCTCTCAAATCTTGACTGTACAGAAGTGTTCTTGGTATGTAAACAACAAGTCATAAATTACAAACCGTTAATTTCAAAATATCTGGCATCAGGGATTATTCCTTGTATAAACCAGACTGTTAGAGACAGACCAATTCTTAATTTAAAAGCCCTGCTACAGGACAGCTGTTGAACTAGGTACACCACGCAGACATACAGCTAGAGTTCTTTGCCAATTTCCAGGCAAAAAACCAACTTGGTTAAAAAAGCAACAAAATTTACTGAATTGGTGTGTTCATTCTTCACTGATGAATGAGTCTGGCCAGCATGAAAAGAATCCAACACTGATCTGAAAAGAATAGGGAGTTTCTTTCTGGCATGTGATAGAAGGGATTGTAAGAAATGTGAAACCATCACAAAGAAGCTTTAATATTTTCTAGTTTTTAGTAGTCTTTCTTATTGCAGTTTGTGTTCCTGCATACATAATGATCTGATGATGTAACTGTTACGCTAATCCCTGTTTCTATTAAGGAATGTAGTGGATGAATGTAAATACAAGTTATCACTTCGTTGTTAGACAAAATAATTACGTCAAACAAATGTGGTCTTGGTCCTCAGCAAATAATTGGGATAACTGTAGGATAAAAGAGACTCCTAAATAATTCTGCTCCAGACAGCTCAGCCTTGGGAGGGCAGATGCACCAAGCTACAGAGATAAAGAGGCACCAAGAGGGCAACAAGACCAGAGCAAAACAACCTGAAGGACATGAAGTACCTGATCTTAGAACTGAGTTTGCACAGATAAAAAGGTCAACCAGCAAACACCGTAACGAAGAGGATGGGCCTTCACCTTAGGACCCCCAAAGATCACCCAAGGATGCTAACAGACATGTGTGAAAGACATTTACATCGGCTAATTAGTTCCGGAAAAGAAATGAATATGCTAAGCATTTCTCAGAAATATAATGAATATTGTGATTGTATTTAACCTGAAATGACACGGTGTTTGGTGCGCACATTTGGAGGAGAGATCCCCCATGTGCCCGGCACCGCAATAAAGAATACCTGCTTAACAGTATACATTGTACTGTTAGGTTTTTCTACTGGATTTTCGAATCACATGGAGGATGAAAACCGTACATTAAAATCAAAACAGCTGCCACTTACGGCAAACATCAGGAGAATGTAAAGTGCTACCACAGCAGAACTGGAATGACTGCTCCTCCTGTAATGTCTTGCAAGGCAAGGAAGAGTGGAAGGACACTATGAATCAGATATACAATAGAGCAAAAAGAATGCCCCAGGGTGCAGGTTACACTATACCAGGCTTTGTAAGCACCTGCCTGGAGCGTGAATCAGAAAGCTAAAGGGTGGGTCAGAGCCACTCTTGTTTTCGTTTTCCCCTTGGTATACTCTGCTTTATGAGAGTCGAAGCAAGCTGGAAGGTGGGGCACAGGATTTTTGCTTCTCAGCTTCATGCTTCGTACTGCACAGACATCAAACTATGTGGACAGCCTTGCAGCATCTGCTCTGACTCCGCTCATCTTTAGGCTTGGTGTAAAGTGCAAAGGAGAGAGAAACAACAGACTGGACGGTCTGTTCAGAGGTTCTGAAGGAGTCCCAGTAGACAGGATGCTATGAAACCAGACAGATCCTACTCCAAAGTGAATTTTGGCAGACCTAAAAGGCTTTGCTTTTGCTTGCCTTGACTGGAAAAAAAAAAAAGTGCTATACTTACATGAAATAAAAAGTCAAATCAAACATAAGTCTTGCCAGGTTGTTACCCTGCAACTCCCATGTTAGGTATGACTAAGACAGCAGCAATCTAAGTACAGTTAGCTAGTGGATGCCAGCAGGGATCTGCTGGAGACATGGTCCTACAAGAACAGCCACAGCCAGTCCTCCATATGCAGTATTATGCTGGTCTACTCCACCTTTTAGCTCCTGCAGCTGCATCCAGTACATCAGACCCAGCTGACCAGGAAGCAGGTTATGGTGTGGCAACTAAGTGAACTTCGTTGGTAAGGGTGCTCCCAGCCCTCTCCATGTTGCAGCTGCTTGCTGACAGGCCTGTGTGACTGACCAACAAACACCCACAATGGAAGAAGGCTCAGAGGAGACGGGCAAAGGTGATCTGCCCACGAAGCTCAGGGAGTAATTAATGTGGGGGTGTGACTGAGCACAGCTATTAAAGAAGCTGACTCAACATACTGGGGACAGGATGGTGGCCTTTGTTTTAGGTAAACAGCTATCAACAGTTGAGTGGATCAGCTGGTGGTGTAAATGTTTCTCTCCGAGTTCATTAAAGGAGTCAGAATGTCTCCCTGAGTTAGCTAGACCATAGAACCACAGAACAGTTTGGGTACTTCAGACCAGCATGGGGGGCAACTGAATACGTGGCTCAGCCCAACACACAGTATAAAATCCAGACAACTAGCAACAGGCTTCAGCTGGCTGCCACCCAGGTATTCATTTCTGGCTAGTGGGGCCACCCAGTTTTATGACGGTGAGCATATTCTAGAGACTGGTAATCGGAAACACACTAGTATTGTGACTGAACTGTGTATTGCAAGTGCTGTATTTTGCTAAGTGTAACCTGCATGTATTTGTATAGTGTTATGCAGTATATTTTGTATTACTCTGCTAAATCAGAAATCCTGCACAGCATCAACTATCTTCAGGTAAGTAAATTTCATATTAAACATTACAACCTCCACGCCTGGAACATCTAAAAGAATCTAGTTAGAGCATATGGGACACTGACAGTGTACTGAAGCACAGGGAAATACACAGGTTAGAATCAGAGAATGCAAGGACTCCAGGGCTAAATGAGCCTGGAACGAGAGAGGCTGCGAGTGCAATGTAGGCTTACTAAGTATGGGGTGTCCAGCAAGAGGACTGACAGACAAAAGTGCCAGAATGTAGCTCTGGTTTCACATAATACTGAGCACAGGATTTCAGAGATGTTAATATTTTGGGGTGTGATCTGAGACTCTGGTCAGCCTTCACAATTTCAGAATGAAACTCCACCCAAACCCAAGGGCACAGGAGCAGTGCAAGATTGCCAGCCCATGCAGCCACATACATGGCACATCTCACCAAGGCAAGACGGTGAAATGCTGTTCCAGCTCCCGTTGTCCAGGCACAACATCCGAGAGTCGCCCAACAAATAGTAGCCATTGTTGCAGTGATAGGTAACGGTACTGCCAGCAAAAAAGTCCTCAGCAGAATAAAATCCATTTTCTAAAGGTGGAGGCACTCCACAGCTGATTCCTGCAACATGAGTGAAAAGAGGGCACAGACATGAGCAGAGCAGACACAGATCAACTTCAGAATAATTCCACGAGAGCCACCACTGATGATTTTTTCTCTGCAACTGTGGAATCCCATCTGCAAGAGCGCCGAGACCTTTTCCGAGGTAGCTAATTGATTCCAGGTCCGTCGGAGGGTCTTATTTTGCAGGCACTGGTCCATCAGAGACTGAGCAGGACTCTCCAGCTCCTGCTATTCTGCTAGCTCTGGAGGAGACATCTGTGACTAATATATGAGCAGATGCCCTTCGGTCACAGGACACTTCCCCTGATAATGAATAATCCTTGGCGAGTTTTAAGGAAAAAGGAAAAGTAAGTTTGGTGCCCTGGGGGTTCCTGTTACTTCCCTTCACTGAAAAACAAGCCAAATGTTACTGTGTTTGACTGTTGCAAAGCTAGCTAACAGATTACTGCTAAGTGGTTACAGTACTGGTCTGAGACCAGGGAGTGGATGAACGATGGAGATATTGGAACTGACCTCATATACAACCTTGGGCATGACTTTTAACTATAGTAAATAAGCCCTTCTGATCCCAGCTGTGCCAGCAGAAGGCACCACTGCACCTGCCTGCTATATATTCCAGCAGAACTGCTGTGCATCTTCATTTCAAGCATGATATGAACTTATTCCAACCGCTAGACAGTTTGTCTTTGTAACTACATGGATTGTAGCAACTCCTTGCCCCCCACTCATGTGCAAGGATCACACAATAAGACATTGTTAAACGTTTAGAGCCCGTGGTAATGGAACCCAAGTACTTGCTGTAGAGGGTTAGAAGTGAAGAACCTGTAACAAAGACAGGCTCTGAGGGGATGGGGACCTGTGGTTTTGGGGATCTTTGGTGGCAGGAAGAGGAAGAGGACCCTGGTGGGTGAAGGCAGTGATTACAATGAGCCTGATTCAGTCAGTAGAAGAACCTTTCCTGTACCACACCTTCCACTGTAATTTTCATGCAGGAAATGGCGATCTTCAACCCACCTTTATTCATCAGGTACTTGTGGAACAGGCTGAGAAAGGCCAATGGGTGAGTCTGGTCCTCATTTACTCAGCATGTTTGTGGCAGGTAAACCCTGTTCTGTCTGAGCTCTCTGCTCAACAGGTAAAACTGCCTGGCCCAATACAGAGAAATCAGATGACAACACTAAGAAGATTCTGGTGGCTCGTCACTGGTAACTCAAGAAGAAAGAGCAAAGCTGTCTCTGCCAGTGAACTTATGCTCTGCCCAGCAGGAGTTGTTTTTGGGTAAATCCTCACATGCATGCTATTCTTTAGGCAGAACAGGAGACAGATCCTGGATTTGTGCTGTGAACAACTGAATAAAGAGGAAGATATGAAAACCACATCAAATCTAGATCAAACTATTTTAAAATTATTTTTAACAAATTTGATGATTTTCCCCAAACTACTGATCAATTTCAGGATCATGCAATACCTGCTTCTGGAGCTAATTTAGTCTTCTGCTGAAATTAAAAATATAGTCAGCTCCAACACATGCAGCTGCAGTCATATGTGCAGTCACATATGCAGAGGAGAACCAAAGGAAGGCAGAAGGCAGGAGCAGGAAAGTAGGAATCAAAGAACTTTGACAACCTGAATATATACAGCCCAATTTCTTTGAAGAAATCCTGGAAGTCCAGGAGCACCTCTAAGTCCTGACAGAAATATCTGCAGCCTTTAAAGAAATTACTCTATAACATACCAATGTCAAGGCTTTTACTTCAAACCAGATGTTCTCAGGGACACAGAGATATTCTAACGTTTCCTGTGCATCTTCCACACTCCTGGTGCCAGTGGGGAGGAAAGTCTGGAGTATCAGATTGCTGATCTAAATAGACTCATTTCTGCCATGGGCATTAGAAACTGACTGAAAAAGGTGGCAGAATCTGATCGTGGCATAGTTCCTGCTCAGTAAAACATGAGCTTAGTTTTAAGCATATATGTACATGCTGTAACGTGAATGGATTCAAGTACATCGTAGCTGCAGGGATAAACAGGCCATGAATAGTGATAGGGTCCAAATAAAAGCTAGGGTTTCCTAATCCTGCCAGCCCACTGAGACAACTCACTTTCACAGCGGGGAAAAGGCCGTGTCCACTGTCCCAGGTTAAGGCAGTGTTGAACAGAGTTTCCCACTATCTGGAAGCCTGGGTCACAGGAAAGGCTCACTTTTGACCCGGGCTTTAAATCAGCAGAAGAGGCCCGCAGATGTGGTATGGATCCTTGCAAAGACGGACAGTCTGTGGACAAAATATACGCATATAGTAAGAGATACAGCTATGTGCTGAAATGAATAATTCTGTTATCTGATTGATCCTGTTTTGGGAACTGTTATGTGTGCTACGTAAGTGTAGAAGTGAGGAGGCAGTGTGTATTTTAATATCATCCAATTATTTTTAGAATAAAAGACAAGAAAAACTTTTTTCTGACACAACACCATCTTCACATTTTCCCCATCTCAATTCAGGAAGCAATAAATCTCTGTCAGAGATTCCAGTGAACTTTTGTTACAAAACCCTGGAATTCAAGGAACGAAGGACTGAATGTTCTAACTGTCAAATTATCAGAATAATTTATTCAAGGTTAGTAGGGCAAAGGCTGCAAGCTAGCATATTTGACCTCAGAAAAAAGTCTTGTAATATTGTTCAGAAAAAAAGGGTTCTAGGAAATAAAGTTCTAACCAGCACAAAATATACTCTTGTAATCTATCTTCACTCTTCCAACAACTCCTGGCAGGAAATCTGGCCAGGCTAGTACATTTCCTTTTTGGAGTTCTTCTGGACAGGATGTAGCCAGAGATTTTACCTAAGGATTTAAAACAGTCGATTAGGTGCTGTTTAAGGACCACATAGGAAAAGAATGTAAAAAAATATTCCTTCCATGTCTGCATGCAACACTACAACAAATCATTGAATAAGCAATGTTCACCCTTTCTAGCACAAGAGGCTTCTGGCTGAATGACTTATTATTCTGTACTTATAAGCCAGCTAGCTGTGGACAGGCATGTGCTGAGGCAGTACCTGAAGGAATACTTGTCATACAAGCAAAGTCTAAAACATAGTTCTTGAAACACAATTGCATTTGTTAGCATGAAAGAAAAATGTATTTATATCACAGAAAAAGGCAGATATGAGAATGCAACCTGAAGAGAAAGCTTGATGTATTTGCAGACAAATGTCAAATGGGAGCCAAAAGGAACTTAATGCTAAAGATCTACATCCCTCAAACTCTGCTAGCTCTGCACCATGTTTGAGGAACAGAAACACAAAAAGGAGCAATTTAATAAAGCAATTTGTTGTTTCCAGGACAAGAATTTCGTGAATTCAATGCACTAGGCTATTGTGTGGCTCTTCAAAACACTGCAGACAAGGCCTACACACACCAATACTAACAGCAGTATCAGCAGTGATTTCAAGGAAAGCAGGACAAGGCCATAACTAACCATGTACTGAAACAGGAATTATATAGGCAAAGTAAGGATAAGAGAAAGAAAGGAACATGCTGTTAGATCAATAGCAGATTAATATCTTGAGAGCAGATCTGGTCAAATATCTTTGATGTAAAAGTTTTCCATTTAAAACATAACTCCTTTAATGGCACCACTAGGGGTTTCTTTTGCATTCTTCCTAGAAGAAACTGAAATGTCAATGGGAATCTTTAAGCTGTTTCAGCATTGTATTTTAATGCAAAGAGCCCTATTTAGATACCGTAAAAATGTTTTCTATTTCTTCACTGTGACTCTGAGAATCTATTAAACGTAGTAGTATTATTATATTTCTATCTGGCCACCAATAGAAGGAACCTGGGGACTACAACCCCAGACGGCACAGCACTTTTAAGCTATTCAGACACCAGTGTGAATCATATGCAGTAGTAAGAATATGCAGACAGACCCTTAATGATGGGATGTCACATAAATATTCCATAGTGGTCCTCTGGAAGGAGCTCAGATGTTTCAATTCCAACATTTGTGAAAAAGAAGGCCATTTAATTCCACTGGATGCGCAAGGAGATTTTGGCTACATGAAAGTGTTTATAAAACCACAAACAAAAGACCAGGGCTTTCAATTCACTCTGCATTGCCTTTGTTCACTATAACTCCAGGAACAGAAAGGAAACATAGTCTCAGAAGGTGACTGGGCTAAGCTGTGTTATTGGCCCAGTACTCCTCATCATGTTTCTCCTTGTCAGGGCAGAAGCAATCATATCTCAGCCATGGAACTGTTGAAAAAAACTTAAGTCCCCTGAGGAGCATAAATGCACAGTAAAAGGATAATTAAGGATTTCATTTTCTTTGAAGATATTAGAGTGGGAAGTGGTCTATGGAGAAAAGATGGTTATTCAATTAAGAGAACATGTTAGTAATTAGGCTACCGAGAGCACTTCCTACTCTTTGGCTCTTTTGTGCTGGAGGCTCATTCCAGTAACTTCCTGGAAGGGCAAAAGCAATGTTTCCTTCAGCGGCGTGAAAAAATGAGTTAAGAAGAGCAAAGATGAGCAGCCCAGTGGACTTTGTACATCTCAGCACAGCCAGCCTACCCGTACAATATAAGCAGCATGACTTCAGGGCACAGCTAGCTAGCTAGAAAGCACAGGTGTGTCCAGTTCATGCCGAACAGTCGGGAAACTGCCTTTCTCAGAAGAGTGACTGGTCTGTCAAGTCGCTAGTGGACAAACTCAGCTACCAAGAATAATGTGCTATACCGTCTGTCTTTGTGAGAAAGGAATGTATACTGAATTATTCTCACATTCCCCTTACCCTGAAGTCCAGTGAGGCAGATCAGATGCTTTTAGCATCAGCTTAACTGGACAAGAGAGCAACCTGCTCTGTTTATTCTGCAGCCATTTTAAAGATCTCACTTTGACAGTATGTGCTGACGGAAAATGCTGAGGCCAAGGGCTGCAAAAAAAAGGCAAAGAATCTTCAGGGAAAAATTTACAATGCGTGAAGTGCAAGTTTGAGAATTAGCCCTTCCAAGCCATATGACAGAGAACGGAGGGCCAGGAAGGACCTCACAGTCCCACCCAGACAACTCATATTCCTATTGTTGTCTGCTCAGCAACAAAACAATCAGACTGTTGGTTTACCTATACAAAATCAATGTGCAAGTGGGTGAGTGATGAAGGTACACAAAGAAAAATCTTGAAGAGTGGACTTCGCCTTTACTTTATTCACTGGGCAACATATTCTGTCACCCTACTTACCTTTATGGCCGAGAATAAGAAGGCAATATTTACTGAATAATTCCAGTTTGCCACCACAAAACTGATAATAACAGATAATGATAGTGATTTACTATCCCAAGCTCTGAAACTAATGAGGTAAAAATTTTATAGGAAGCTTATTGGCTCAGCTCCCTGTCTTTCTTTTCAGATAAGTAATATGGATACCATATACGAAGGACAGGATTTTCTTCGTCGTCCTAACAGTATTGCATTTGAAGCAAATGGGAATTAAAAAAGCCTGTCATTAAAAACAGGCAACTACTGAGAAAGTCTCAGAAAGTTGCACTTGACCTCTTCACCAGTGTGTCCTGTAAAATCACATGTACACTTCTTAGCTTCAAAACTGCTAGTGAACAAAAACCTGAAGATTTGACTTGCCAATACCACAACTGTTACCCCAAAAGCCAAGGACAGTAGTAGATTGCTGGGCAGGTCTGAACCTGGCAGAAAGCTGAAGTAGCAAGGAAAAGGAGAAAGAAGCAGAGGAGACAGTTCATGCTAGAAGCAAAGATTCTACTTTACTTCTCTTGTTCTGTACATTTTATGATTTCGTATTTGGATCATGGGTAACAAACAGTGGAGTGTCAAACTAAGAAGTGGTAAAACGTTTACAAAGTACCAGGAGAAGAGCAAAACCTTTTAATCCAAAGACTCCTCGCCCAAGAAATGCCTCTACCTTTGAACATTAATCCTTGCTATTCAAGTGTTAGGAAGAGTTTCATAATTTCTGACCTTCAGGATTTAAATACTAACAACCAGGAAGGGGTGATGGAGCACCCTGTCATCAGATTTGAAGATAATATTGAACTGGGCGGCCCAGTCAGTACGCTCAAGGACAGAGCTGCACCCACAGGGACCTCGACAGGCTGGAGGAATGGGCCAACACAGACCTCATGAAATTCAACAAGAACAAATGGGAAGGAAAAACCTCTGAATGATACAGGCTGGGGAAAGCCTGGAGAGAGAGCAGCTCTGTGGAAACGGACTCTGGCAGGCAGTGAGCTGAGTATCGTTCAGCTGTATGCCCTGGCAATGATAACAACCAACATCATCCTTGGCTATGTGAATAGGGTCACAACCAGAAAACCAAGAAAGGGATTATTCCCTATTCTCAGTGCTTATTAGACACATATGGAGTATTGTATTCCATTTCGGGCTCCTCAGTACAAGAAAGACATTGACAAGCTGGAGCAAGTTCAGGGGAGGACATCAAAAAGGTGACGGGCCGGCGCATTTGCCGTGTGAGAAGAGGTTGTGGAACCAAGGCTGGTTCAGCCTGGAGCAGAGACAAATTTGGAGACACCTAACAGTAGCCCCCGGTAGCTATGGGGAGGTAATCAAGTATATACAGTCAGGCTCTTCACAGCAGTGCATAGTGGGAGACAGAAACAGCAGTCATAAACTGAAGTGCGAGGTCCCAACTAGATATAAATAAAAAAATTTCACTCCGAGTAAATTTCACTCCGAGTATAACAGTACTGAAACTTGCTTTCCAGAGAAGTTGAGGGATCAATGTCCTTAGAAACATCTTTTCATCTACACTAATTTTTTAACTCTGTGAAAGTTTAGTGCCAAACCTTCATTTTTGGTACCTGAATAAAAGTAGCTTAATATTCTGTTGTACTGCCCATTCAGACTTTTCCTAGGACTATGTAGCTCCAATTTTCCATAGTGTCCAATGCACTGACAGAAATTCTGATGCCTCCCCTCTGAAGTTTTATCGGTGCCTCCACACAGTAGGATGAAGGAACTGTAACCTGTAAAACAAGCCCTGAGCTCTTTTCACTGGGTTTTATTCCTCTTCTAATAGCACGGCTAGCTTTTGTGTATGTCTTCATTTCTCTTTCAAAGCTCCATAATACAGAAAGGCTCAGTCAAAATAGAAGGTGACTTCAGTGTTGAATTTACCACACCTAGTTTTGGTTAAAGCTACTCTACTTACTACCCTAATCCAGAGCTTCATCTGGTCCTCACTGACTGCTGTGGGAACAGAGGTCTAGCTAACATGCTAACTTAGAATGCTTTTTCAAATGTTCATCCTACGCTGAGAGCCCTGTGCACAAACAGTGCAGTACGGACTTACCTGCTGTGGAGAGAGGACGTGGTCCCAAATGTTGAGCTGGCTGATGGAGCCCACAAAAGATTCAGCTGGGTTGAACCCTTCTCCTTTCTGATCTTGCTCTTGACCCAGTACAAGTGCACCACCACCTAAATTCAGAAAGAATTAGAACAAGGATAGGAAACAAAGCCTCACAGGAGGGATCTCCACAGGAAGATTAAAAACCAAGCAAAACAAATTTTGCTACACTACGTTACTAAGATTTTATAGTTCAGGAGACCAGCTACCTTCAACAAATTGTCTCAGCAAACCTCTGGGAAGTCTTATGCTAGACTGGGGTAAGCAAACATAAGAATTTGGAGGTGACTTTCAAATATGTACTACTGCTAAACTCTTGCTGATGAGAGCTGGAACTTTACATGCTGCTTCAGGAACAAGAGACCATTTCTAGCTCAGTATTTGAAGCATATTACAGAGCAACGTAAAATGCAGTTTTGAGCAGGTGGACATATTATACATTGCTAGCTTGCACTTCCTGCTTCACACAAAATTTTAGAAAGTCAGAAAGAACAAATTTGATCCCAAACCCTCAGCAGCGCATTGGCGATTAGGCAGTCAACATTCTGACATGCCATACAAGTTAAACTTCCTCTCCTTGACCAACAGGACAGATGATGTGGATGTGCATTTTGCACGTCACAGGGTGTGTGGACAAGCGCAAAAAGTAATGGAGACTGCACACTTCCTTAGGTCTTGTCTCTGGAGATAACTCCAGTGTAACTGGGAAAGACAATGGCAAGTATAAGGTACACAGCTAAAACGCTTCACTTATATTTTTAATATGCATATTTTTTTGAAACTATGTAAATTTGAACACTGCTACTGTGAAAACACTATCAAAATGAAATCTCTTTGCAGCAATCTAACACCAGGCTTTTCACAGCTTTTCAGTGCTGAAGGTATTCCTTTTCACGTCTTCTGATACTACTGGAAAGACCGCTGATCACAGGAAATAATGAAATAGCAAAACTCATCTTGCTAGCAAAAAATGCAAACATAACTTAAAAACGATGCTTGAAAGTAACAGGAGCAGGCTAATTCAATCAACTCTGTAAACACATTCGCCAGTTCAACTCAAGTTTGTTGTGCGAGAAACCTATTCCCACAAAGCCATTCCAAAATCAGCTCAGCACAGGCTCCTTTGTGGACTAAACTCTGTCACCCCCAAAACAAGCTACCTACTAATTTACCCTGGAAATGTGCACTTTGCTTTCAGTGATGCTGCATGAGGGAACTGTCCTCATGAACAAGAATAGCAAACACGAGCCCTGCATAAATGCTGAAAATGTGAAAACATACTAAAAACACCAGAAGAAACATTTCCTCGCAAGCATAGGAAATTCTGCAACAAAACCAGAATAAAGGCAACAGATCTGGTATAATATAAATAAAGCATACCAGGGATTTTTGAGCCAACAGAGAGCCCACTGCCTCCATCAGACAATTTTCCATCGATGTACAATTTCCATGCCCCATCTGTGCATGTCCATGTGACTGCAATGTGATGCCAGTTACCATCGTTCACCGAAGGGCAGTCTGTGATCCTCTCTTTCCCATTTACATAAAGAACCCAGCTGCATGCAAGGAAGATGAAAGTATACTCAGTTGCAGACAGCAAGTTTAAAAGCATGGTCTGCCCCACATGACTCAAAGAAATGTTATTCACTGAACAAGGTAACCTTTTCTACATAATACAAGAAATCTCTCTTGTTCATTGCACAATCATTGCACGAGACATCTCTCTCTCTCAGAGAACTTGGAAGTTATGGTCATCATACTCAAAGCATGGTGAAATAAGTAATGTGCTTTTGTACTAAAACATGCAGACCCAAGTCTTGGAAGTGTTCAAGGCCAGTCTGGATGGAGCTCTGTGCAACCTGGTCTAGTGGAAGATGTCCCTGCTCATGGCAGGGGGGTTGGAACCAGATGATCTTTAAGGTCCCTTCCAATTCAAACCACTCTGCGATTCTATGATTCTATGATTCTAAGTCATGGCTGTATAGTAGATTTTTAAACTTGCCCTTTGGGTCCATCTCTGCTTTTGGACTCACGCTACAAGGACTCTGAGTGCTGAGCTCCATTTTATCCAGTCATTATCTCAATGTGTCATTTAAATGTGATGTAAATGTAGTCCAGGCAAAAATATTCTGCTTTCTAAACTTCACTGCTTTCTTCCCATTAGTCTTCTATTTGGCAAAAAGTGAAAGAAACAAAGCAAGGAGAAAAACAAAACAAACTATGTTTTACCCATTGTAATCAGTCAGAAGAAATGCATTATCACTTCCATTCTCCACTGCATAAGAAATGGGGGTCCCATAATTTGTGGTGTCAGTGGATTTCATCCAGAATGTACAGGTGATGTCACCAAGAGATGGGAAAACACCATCAAGCATGACGTATCCATAGATACCAGAGACTTCAAAATCAAGATTGAAACCAGTGGACTGTTCTGCAACAAAGAAAAAGAGTTCTCAGAGCTACATTTCTGAAAACCCAGAAAGAGAATCAAATGGAATCTAGGCAAATGCAATACAATGTAATGCAGTCCATCTACAAAAACTATTCATTCACTTTAAATTAATCAGAGGTAGAAGAATGTATAGCAGTCTAACATTAACCAGCATACAGAGCTTTCCAAGGCCAGAAAACACACAGGGCTTGAAGAAAAATGACTGGAAAAGAAGCAGATTATCTAACAAACAATGAGCATGAACCTTGCTTTTCAGTCCTCTATCAATGAAATTATATTTCTATCTGCCATTCAACAACCCAAAGAGGTGTGATCAGCTGGTTCCATTTTATTCACAAGAGTCAAGATTAAAAAAAAAAAAAAGATTTTTTTCTTCTGTTCTGGACTTACTGAAATGCACTGCACTGGTAAGGAGCAGCACTTCCGTGCTGCTCTTCAATGCAGAGTGACATGCTTTACAAGTATACTACATATAAATGTAGCAAGTGGAGCTCTCCTGAAAGCTGTGTGTTACTACACTCTGATGTTGGATGGCAGGTCTAAATAACCAGTGTGTCCTCTGCTGTCCCTGTAAAATCAACACAGGTTCTTCAGCTTCAGTTTAAAGATTCACCAGCTACTACTGTACACTTTACAATTTTCATGGAGTGGCTAAAAGATAAATGGATTTGAGTCTTGTGGTTGTGTGGCCTTACTCCAGCATCACCCAGGAAGTTGCATTAGGTGTGACCCATTTTGCCCGACCATAGCGAACTTGATGCCCTGTTGCCTGTAGGGAACTTCATGCTTTTAGGACTTCTGAAGCTGAGACTACCAGATACTAACCTCTAACCCTGTGATGCAAAGACCTACATGAAATACAAGAAACAGAAAGAGCTAGTTAACTCAGATACACAGAACAAACACAAATTAAACGTGATAGACCTACTAGGTATTAAAAAGGTATTTCTGTGCCTTAGAAAAGAGAAATTGATATAAATATGACACAGCACACATGCTGCCACTTGTCTGCAATTACACTTACGAACACTGCAGTCACACAGCTCCACCTAGCCTCTCAGAGTCCCACAACCCTAGCTGCTTTCTGGGGAAGCCATTATGCAATCAGCCCAGCCAGTGCAAATCTTGCCCAGAGACTTAGTCAAGCCACCTTTTTCTGACACTCGGTCCTGTGTACCTGTTTCACACCTGCTGCCTGTAAAGCCAGGGGGACATTTACAAATGTACGAGTTCAAGGCATCCACACAGGTAGCTTGGTTTAAGCATGGACTCGAGTCACAGTCATTGATGTTCACTTCACAGTTTAGTCCTGTGTACCCTGTCACACACAGACACCTATGGAGGAAAAGAGAAGCACACTTTGAAGTTGGCTGCTGTCATGACAAAGAATCCTAGCCATGAAGCCAGATCCACCAGTGGGAATGGCATATACTGGAAAAAAAAATCCACAGAAGTGATACTACAGAGTTAACAGAGTTTTATTTTGGTTGTTCTTTTAAGTATTCTTATAACTGCATAATATTTCTTCTTGATAGGCACAATACAGTATTTAAACACAGTGTCTGTGGTTTTTTATATGAAATTGGGAGAGGCAATCACTGCATTTCTATGAGTCATGCATGCCTCCTAGAGTCCACAGAATTACAGATGAGAGGTACTTGACTTTTCACGCATACTGAAGGAAAACCAAGGCAGTAAAAAGTTACCAAAACTGCTGGTACTTGGAAAACCAAGGTGTTTGAAAGGCACCAAAACTTTTGGGGCTTTGGGGAGGGAAAGATTTATTAAACCCAGACAACAACAGCTGGTTGATCTCTGTCTTTCTACAGTGATCTAGGGTACGACACCTATCAGTATTTGTAAATTCTGAGTTCAGATACCCTAAAGCAGAAAAAGAAGTATTTGGAAAATTCCACTGGTGCTGGTATTTTAATACCAATGTGCGTATTCTCAATATGTACAGCTATCCCTGTCTTGCAGGCTATAGGCATGTAACATTACCTGTATACAACTGGTCATCACCTATTCTTCTAGTGTAAAGCAAGACAAGCCCTTGAAGCTTGGGAAAGAGGATTTCTTTTGGAAGATCAATATTCAAACCATGTAGCCCTACCACGCTTACACTTAAAACTGTGCATATTTTCTTGTCTACCTTGGAATTTGTTCAAAGATGGAGGACACTAGCCTTTAATTTTTCGCCTATTAAAACCTCCTTTAGTGTGCATAAGTGGACCCTTTATATCGGACCAGGCTGCCAAATGTCTTGCTGAAATCTAAGAAGCCTGAAGCACCACAACGTATCCGACTTTCCTAACTGGATTACAACAATCATCTGCTTTTCACCTGAAGCTGTTGATACCATCTCTGCATGTAGCTCCATTCCTACAGGGTCTGCTGAGACACTCATCAATGTTCTTTTCACACAAAACACCTGTAAAACCTGGGAGACACTTGCAGGAGAAACTGCCAACTCGATCTTCACAAATAGCCCTATTAAAACACGGGTTTGAAAGGCATTCATTGACCTCCATTTCACAGTGAGCACCTGAGAAGAAAAGAACAAAGTCACAGCTCTGCTTTGAATTAACCCAAGAAAAAAGATTACTAACCCATCTCTGTTTTTTCAGGACTGTTGCCGACCTTCTGGGAAACAGCTGTCATAAGGGTAGCCACGGAGGTTTGGGATTTATTGCATTAAGTGAGGTTAAATGGTCACAGAAGAATTACAAGCACCATGTTTGCAGTTGTAGAAATTAAAACTTCAGCAAGCTGTGTGGAATTTAAACAAATACTGCCCTTTATGTGAGTAATTTGGGCTGAACTGGGAAATGACCTGAGAAACTACTCTAAGCAACTAACGAAAAGCTGCTACAGAAGATATTTAGCAGTAACCTTAACTTTAAGGAGAAACATGAAAGCCAGAAACACATGATTCTGGGATTTCTGCTGAGAAAGAGGCTCTCTGCTACAATCGATGAAGAATGAAGAAACTGTGTGTGGTTTTATAGTGGAGGTCTTTGGCAACATGGTAATCCACAGATATGCCTAGTTGTTGCAGAAATCTATGAATGCAGCAGAAAGCTGAGTATGGGGATAGGGAGTCATTTTAATGAAGACCATCTTGTCTATTGTTATAATATTCTTTTTTAAATAAAATAAAAATCAAAAAAAGTATCCACATGGATGCCATTCTTTCCTCAACATCACACAGTGACTTCAGAGCAAAATTAGGAATAGAACACTGATCACTTAGTAAATCCTCCTGAAGCCACATTTACACTACAGGGTCTCTGAGAGATTTCATGGACCTAGGGAATCTATTACATCCGCATCAACATAACATATACGTAATATATAGCAATGAGATTGAAATAGTTTGGACAGGGTAGGAAGACATCTTTTTTGGTCAGAAGGAGTGAAGGCTGACTTCAACAGAAAAAGGTGTACCTGTGAACCCTTTTGCACAAGTGCAGCGGTAACCGTTCTTGCCATCAACGCAATGGGCTCCATTCAAACATGGACTGGAGCTACATTCATTTATGTCTTCCTCACACAAGGGACCTTCAAACAGCAAGGGTTACAGGGCATGATCAAGACATATTCAAGGTCTGCATGCTACAGTAACTGAATGTGGAAGACAGGACAGCACCATGCTGCTTGCGTAACTAAAGGCTACAGAGATCAGGTGATAAAGTTCCGTATTTGACTGCAGTACTTCAAACATCTACCGAGATCATCTGTGTTATTTAGATTTTGTAATGTGAAAGATGTAAAGTCCATGGTTTGTATTTATAAAGTCCAAAAAATATCCAGCAAGTGTTGCTGTTGATAAATGTATAGCCATAAACACGAAAAATGAATGAAACCATTTCTGGTGGAAAACACCAGGCCTTTTTTTTAACCACACAAAATTATCTTCTCAATAGTTTATTTCAATATTTAGGAATTAGGTGCTGTTTTGGGAAAGTACTCAAGCATGTCAGTGTCCCCACAGATATCAGTACCTTCAACATGCATGCACGTGAGTTAAAAAGACTGAGAAAAAAGGTAAGAACAAGCCCACTCCCTTACTCACAGGGCTGCACTAAAGCAACTGCATAAATGCCTTGACTAGTCAGGCCATATTCAGTCTCACAAGCATTTTCCCTGGGGATATTTACTAATTCCATAAATTTCATTCCTTTTTTTGTTTCAGACCAGAAATGTCACAGAAAAGAAGCATACATGCACAAACATGCATGCGGACTGTCCTTGAATGCTCATCCTTTTATTTCAAAACCTATTCACATACACTAGAACCTTACTCTAAACTGTAGATCAGATTGCTTTCCTGCTATAATTCCATGGATGTGGAATTATATAGCCCTTGTGTTTGGTTTTATCTACTTATCAATGCCTATCTGAAGAAGTGAAACAAATTACCTGAATAGCCTGGCTGGCAATGGCAAACAAAGGTCCCAATGCCATCTTTACACATTCCATTGTTGTGACAAGGAGATGATTTACACTCATCAACTTCTGTTTCACATTTCAAGCCTAGAATGCAAAATAAAGGACTGAGAACAGGAAGACAAAATTTGAAATTCTTCATAAACATAGAAGTCATGACTACTTCATGTAGGAAAACATGATTGATTAATTACATACCAGACATTCAGCTTTATTATCTTATCTTTACATTGTGTTTTAACACCAACCTGAGACAAAAGAGAAGGATGCGAGGGGACCTAATAAATGCCTATAAATATCTTAAGGGTGGTTGTCAAGAGGATGGGGCCAGACTCTTTTCAGTGGTGCCCAGCGACAGGAAAAGGGGCAATGGGCACAAACTGAAGCAGAGGAAGTTCCGTCTGAACATGAGGAAGAACTTCTTCCCTCTGAGGGTGACGGAGCCCTGGAACAGGCTGCCCAGGGAGGTTGTGGAGTCTCCTTCTCTGCAGATAGTCAAAACCCGCCTGGACGCGGTCCTGTGCAGTCTGCTGTAGGTGAACCTGCTTCAGCAGGGAGGTTGGACTAGATGACCCACGGAGCACAGAGGTTCCTTTCAACCCCTAACATTCTTGATTCTGTGATTCTGTGAAAATGCTATCAGAAAGCTATGATGAACATCAGGCAACAGACTGATCAGTTCCAAATAGTGGCATTTCATACCTATCACAAGTAACAGAGATCACATCTTGATAATAGCTGAATAATAAAGCATCTGTTTGCTTTGAAGCAGCTGGGAAGCTAACAGTGGAGTACAGGCAGATCTGGTGGAATTCACTGTTTAGGGTGCAAATTTCCAGATTTGCTGATCATAAATATCGCCAGGTGATAGGATTTCAAATCCACTAACTCCACTAAAAGAAACCTCATTCAAAATCTTATGGATATTCTAATTAGTTAGACTATACTCTTGCACTGAAATATTTTGCTCCTTTATGCTTGCTCATGTTGAAGGGCATGGAGACATGTTAGCTCCGCCACCTGCTTCTTAATTTTTTACCTGTATATCCAAGTGGGCATATGCAAATATATCCACTTCCCAATTGTTTGCATGTCCCATTGTTGTGGCATGGTTCCAGGAAACACTCATGAAACACCTGCCAGAGACAAGAATGATACAATTACAGTAAAGGCTGAAATACTGTTGGAACAAAATATTCTAATTTTATACTGCACACTCTATAGTTGCTTTGGAAAGCTGGGGAAAAGAAGTCACTAGCATTAAGTTCTAGTTCTTCGTCTCCTCTGCACACCAAACATCCTTTTTTCTGCAGAAAAATACCAGGAATCTGAACTATTATTTTAAAATTTCTTTCACTTTGCAAAATGTAATTATCGCAGCTGTTGCCTTAGAACCTTCTCAGCTGTGATTCACAGGTGACATTTTACATTACGCTATCTTTCACATGGGAGTTCTCGACTTTCCATCATTGTACCCTGGCTAATCAATTCCTACTACTGGTTGTGAGGCAAACTGGTGGGGAACTTCATTGTGTGGCATTATTTTTTCTGATGTAGCAAACCTGAATTCAGCAAAGCCCTTGAGTAAGCGATCAGCTAAAACCAGAGGAGATCAGTTTGTCACCTGTCTGTATATCATACAATGGTTCAGGTCATATTTATGATCAGTCAATTTTGCTCCTGTATACACAATACCCTAACTTTAGACTCAAATAAACACTCTTGTCAGAGTTACAGACTGGGGGGGGGAGATGGTAGGGGTAAGGGGGCATCTCTGGCGTTGTCACTGGAGTAGATTCTATCACCTGTATTTCAGAGGGGGTACTCACAGTAGAAGGGAGCTCTGCTTGACTCCTCTCAAGTGTATCTATATTGCAATAAGTAAACCAAAGATTTTACAACTGGGACTTAGTTGCCTGGTAGCGCTTTCTGGAATTCAGCATATGGAAGTCATCAGACGACCGAGAGTAGTCAATCTACTTTTTATAGATTGGCTGAACCTCCTCCATGGAGTGTTTTATAAGTGTGATAAATCTTTCATACATCACGTGAAGGCTTAAAGTCCAAAATTTAAGATTGCCAATAGCTGATCCAGCCTCCTTTGTCCAGTGTAAGTGCTTCTATGATTACAAAGAGAGTTTGAGTGTTCCCCTCATGACCATAACTCTCATCTCTTCAGGAAATATAGTCAGTATAAGAATTACATTCAAAAAGGCCTTAGTCAATTACTGCTGCAAAGGCACTCTTTCTTTCATTTGAGATAACATTGGGAAGTGTATCTTGTGCTTGCCTGACTGCTGACTTTGTACTGCTTGCTGATATTTTCTGGAGAGGCTGGTACCATCATTACACTTTCCTCAGCTGCTGAAAAAGTGGAGCCAAAACCTAAGGATGAAAGATATGAAAGTTGTGTTAGTAATACTGTATGGCAAGGTCCCTATTCCATGAGGGCATAATAGCTGCATGTCAGTAATGCATCTAAAGATATGCTGAAAAAAGTGAATTTCTGGAAATAAAAAGCCAACTTTACAGTAACCACATAGTATTTTACAAGTATTTTACACAAATATGTATTTTTAAGTGCTGATATTTCTAAAACACATATATGTGTACACATAAAATATATTTACAGATACACACTTACATGTACACGCATATTTATATATATAACTATCATACATATAGTATACATACACAATGTGTATGAGTGTTTATACACACTCTGTATATGTATACTGTTATTGAGCCTTGGTACGTATCACACAGTCACTTCTTCTACTTAATACACCGGCAACACCAGTAGGCAAAACCAGCTGTGAAATTCACTGGTTGAAATGGAAGGTCTACATTTGTTACGAGCGTAAGTGGACTGTTTTCTGTTAAGACTACTGCTGGCCGTCCTTTAGATGTTCCCTTTATTTGCTTTCTGCAGCAAAGATAATCTGGCTTACTCGAACAATCTGTGATGGATCTGGCACCAACGACAGTTGTTGTTCCATAAAAGGGACAAGACAAGCAATAGGACTTTCCTGCATCTGGTTGATAGTAGTCTCTGGGACAAGGGTAGCAAGGTGTCAAACCTGTACGAGAGAACTCGCCTGCAAGACATGGTACTGGAAGAACAAAAGGACATTTTTTTGAGTGATCACTTGCACCTCCAACCTACCTTCCCCCACCTCTTTCTAGTCGTTTTCTCTCCTCCCCTTATAGTCCTTCCCCAGCCTTAAAGAAATAGTGTGAAACTTCCCAGGAATTCACAGCTCAAGAGCTGCTTATTTAAATAGGTGTTAGGTGACTTGTGGTTCTCAAAGGACTATGGAAATATCTGAGAAGTATTTCTTTCTATTCCTTTTGCTGCTCTGGGGACAGCTTTCAAATGCAACTTCCTTTCCCTTTTATCATTCGTACCTGATTTTTGTTTTACTTTGTGGGTTTTTTTTGTTCAAGAAGGAGTAAGGACAAAAGATCAGTCTTTTTTGTGCTACTAATCCCTGCAGACTATTATTTCCCCTACAAATCTTTCTGGCAAAGCTTCCCAAAGACTGTTGAGGTCAATTTCTTTAAAAAAGTTATGGAACAAACTGTGTTAAAATTCAGTATTTTTGTACAGAAGATGTGGAAGTTGTTCCACAGGGAACAGTGACAAACATCCTGTCATTCCCTTTCTCTTCGGTAAGGAAAAAGGTTTTATTTTCATGTAGGTACCCATCACATATCTCTTTTTATTCATCTTTAGATAAGAATCCATCTTGGAAATCAGAAGGATGGCATTTGAAATAATCAGGGTATCAGGAAATGACCTATCACTTTGCAGGGAAATGCTGCTTGGTCCACACTTAACCAGAAGTGGAATTCAATCTCAGGCAGATGAATTGGGTTACATTAACTGATGTTTAAATATTCAGAAATTTTTAGAATTTAAAAAACTTCACAGTCCCTTTTGTTACGAACCTCCACAAGCTGAGACATCTATTGAGCCTCTTTTTACCGTTGATGTGTCTTTTGGGCAAGGAATGCAATTCTTGGATCCAAATGCTGGCTGATACGTGCCAAGTGGACATGTTTCACAGGTCTCAAGACCATTAGGTGAATACGTTCCCTGCTTGCACTGAGCTGTAAAGCAGAAGAATTCAGAAAGTTCAAGCAATGTCCAACATGAAACATACCTCCTAACCTCTGAAAATAATGCTAAAATCACAAAATATGTCACAAGGACTTTTATTTCTAGAGTTTACACTAGTCTGAAGGACTTCATGGATACTAAGAGCAAAAACATACTTCCATAATGGGGACCAGAAGGATGCCACCAGGCATTCTGAAGTGGCTGTCTGAAGAACAGAAAGTTCTCACCTTTGCACTCAGAGATGCTCCTAGAGTGTAGATACTCAGTATAGCTACCAGATGGACAACTTTTGCATTCCAGCTGCCCTTCCTCATCTTGGTAGGATCCAGTCCAGCAGCTTTCACATGTACGATGCTCGAGGGAGTAATAGGTACCCAAAGGGCAGTTGACTGTAAGGTTGGAAACAGAAGGTTCCCATCAGAATGCAAAACCATACATACTTTCCTTGCCTCTGGAGTTCTAGTCAAATGCTGTTCATGTGAAATGTGACTCTGTTCCTCAGCAAACAGGGTATCTCTCTAGAACACTGCAAAGATCTCACTACACACAGGAAATGGAATTCAATTCCCTATCTTAGCTACACATCACCCACAAGACTAATAGGGTTAAAAGACTGCATACCAAGCACTGTTTTCCTGTGTATCACCAAGTGTGGATATGCCTGATATCCCCATGGGAGTGGCATCCTGGGTAGAAAACTGTCCTTTTTCCACAGGCCTTGGTTAGGAAGATAAACATCCTCTGAAAGTCAAACTGCGCAAAGCATTTCTGCAGTTTATTGTTCCGGGAGACCACAAGCACTGGACTGTGTCAAACCATAACCCTCTGCAAACATCCTCTAAAACCTTGCTTTTCAGAAGGATTCTAAAGGCATGTAAGTAGCAAGTCATTTAGCTTACCACACATTCTCCCCCTCAGCACAGAACCAGGCCTGCAGAAAAGAAAAGCCTTCTCAGTCTCCAGCGAGTTGCTGTCAGCTACAATGAGTTCAGACGCAAACTGAAAAGAATACATGGGTTCCTTATTGAGAGTCCTATTCAGCCTGTTTGTGATCATCTCCAGAGTTTTAAGGAGCCGTTGCTGGTTTTCCAGTTCCAATGTATCATTCCTTTCATCAGGCAGTGGCACGCTAGCTGGGATTTAAACAGAAAACACAAAAAGCACACAGATTTTAGTCAGCTCTTCCAGTGTATTCTGGAGCATATCAAGAGTGCAACGCTAAAGCTTGCCACTGGAAAGTGGAAAGCAGGCCATGTGCACTATGCTCTCCATGAACATGATGCTGTGATCTTTCCCCCAGGCATAAAGCCTGCAATGAAATGGGGCTATGAATGTCTCCAGAAAACCGTCATCACCATCTCCAGCAGGCTTTGTGCACTGAACACTAAGTTTCACTGAATATATTAGAAACATGTTTGGCTTTTTTAAAATGAATAAGAGACAGACAATATCTTGACGTCTCTCACCTGTGATGTTAAATATTAACTTGATTTTGTGGTCGGTCATTGGAACATTCAGCTTATGCCTTTTGACTCGAGCAGGTGCTGCCTTTACAGAGGCAGAGAGATGCTTGGATAAGTCGTCTTCTTGTGCTGCATCAACAAAATCATCATAGGAATAATCCAGTTGATTTGCTGCCCCCCAGCCAGCAGGTCCTGTGAGGCATTAGGAAAGAACAAGAAGAGAAGAAACATCACGTGGAAAGTAAGTGCCTGTACTTATTTCTAAAATATATCCTCAACGGAATGGGGTCTGTCTGAAGCTCCAGACAATGTGTGCTGGCTTTTCCTCCACAGAAGTGCCTACTGAACCAGCACTTTGACTAAAGAAAAAGGAAAAAGCAGTCTCACTCTCAACTGGTATCCTAGACATCCTCAATCTTGTGCACTTAACCAAAGTTTTAAAGAAAAAGTGCTATAAAAGCCTCATGTTGCAATTCTTTCTCTTCCCATGTCTTGCATGGATTCCCACCTGCCAGCAACATCTTCTTAAACAATCCCATATTGTTCTCTATTCCTCTTCCTGCTCAATTTCACACAGCACAGCCTATGCCACATGTCTCCATTGCATCTTCTTCAGCAAAGTGGGAACAACCACTAGGACTGTCACAACTTTCACTCTGATATAGCTACAGTCATCCTGCAAAATCTCCTCTTGCATACTGGAAGTGAATTCACAGCTAACAGGTAAACTTTTGTACCTTTACACTGTGAGGTTTCTGTGCTGATCTGAATCAACATCAAGGATGCTCCACATTTTCTTAACAATCTCCAGAACTATTTACTGTACTTTTACAGTATTTTGTTTTGAAACTATGTTTTTAAAAGGTTGCTTTCTTCCAGGCTAACCAAGCAGGTTTATAGGACTCTGTATGTGTTTTTTTACTCCTCCTTATCATGAGGCATCTCAGTAAATTTTTCCTCTGCACTACACAGGAAGCAGTATCAAAACCAGACAGCAAACAGTTCTATAACATTGTTATAAAACCTATTACCTAATTGCTTACTATCTTAAGAGTCTACAGTCATTTTTAAAAAATATCTCACACAACACATTGCATTGTCTAGAACAGAAGGAATTATGCCGTGTTAAACCTGATGGCTAAGAATCTACACAATCAATAATTACCAATGGCAAATCCATTTTCGTAATCGTAATTATATTCCAAGCAATGTTTCTGTGTCTGATCTTCCAGTCTGCAGTCAATATCATCAACATCATTACAGAATGACGGGACCTTGCAACATAAGGAAGAATAACATTAAAAAGTAAAACCACATAGCCCCCCTCCCCGACTTACAAAAACTTCTAGTTACAATGCAATGCACTGGTCCTGCCAGTCACACTACATTTCCCCTTTCATGTCTCTTGCAACCCCAGCAAGGTCTGCTGAAAGAAGTATGTTCTACTGATACAGTGGGGAAATAAAAGGGCAACTTGTAGGCACATAAGCTCTTTGTTATAGGAGATCTTTTCTACAATAGATGATGTCCATTCAGTTAACCACTCTTGCACATGAAATCCCAAAATACAGAAATAAGTTCAGCAATTATTTCTCCCTGCTGAAGATGACAGGAGAGCTCACATGTTTGGAAACATCTGTGGCTTTTCCAGCTATGTAACTTGTAATTTTGTCAGGTTCACAACAACGCTGTCACTTTGTTTCTAGCATTTAAACCTTATTTCTTCATATCCACCTCTCCCTACCAATGTAAATGGAGTCAAGAGACCTCAGAGCACAGGGAAAACCATTTGAGAAGGACAAAAACCACAGAACAGAAACCTTGACAGAAAACTTTCTGGCACTGTTGATGTCTTCCTCCATAAAAGCAGTTCAGATTAGATAAGAGTAGATGAATGCATTTCTTGCTTTTTTTCAGAAAGGTTTCAAGCAAGTTGGGCTCTAGATCATGTTTTGGAATTGCTTTGCTTTTTCCATATGAATTTTCATTGGAAAGATGGCTCACACTGATTCTTCTTCCCTTTTCAGATCTCTGCTAGAATTTCAAATTCTTGGGAACCTTAAGAAGCATATTCAAAACAGCCTTTTTGACTGTTTTCCCAGATTGTTGCATTTTGATGTAATTGCTTGGGCAGGTCACTAAGCATTTTTTCCTTAATATCTTTTGCTTGCCAACAGTAACAGTCTAAGCACTCTAACCTGGTGGTAGCTGGCTCTTACTGGAAAAGAACAGAAATAAAACCAGCCGAGATTTCTCTGCTGGAAGAGAACAAACCTGAACCAAAGCAAGAGAGTAACAGATATTTAAGTCCAAGTGCCAGAGATTGCCTTAAGTGTTATGTAAGTTTTCAGCATTTGACAAGGTCTACTGACATACACTCCAGTGTTGCAGGAGTTTGTTCATTAGCTGTACCTGCTAATAATGCTTTTTAGTTAGTAGAGAAGGTTTTAGTATACGGGCCTTGACCTGCAAAAAAATCTGTAGTTGCCCAGTGTTCTCTTCTGGAGCAATGCTATCACACTAGGCCTGGACATCCACTCCTGAGACCACAACTCAAAGTCCTGCTGCTTCTGCTTTGCAGTTGAGGATAGACTCTTGGATTAAGAAGGGAGATTGTGATACTGAAGTGGAAAGTAAGCGACGTGGTAGAGAAGGAACATGCTACTTCTTCAAATTCAGTGTCATGCAGTTCTTAATAATAAGAGCAAGAACTCAGAAACTCAAGAAACTCAAGAAACCTGAGCAAATTATTTAAATCCCTACTACTGGATTAAAGTGCCCGGACTCAGGCACCAAATGTGGAATTTATTTATTTGTATAAATGTATATTCATCTATATGACATGGATAGACGTTATACATATTCTACATAAAATACATATTTTATAATCACATCCAACTTTCAAAAACAACACTGAGGTTAGGGGACAATTGACTGGGGTTTTCATAACTGCTCAGTTTCTCTTTGGAAGCCTCCTGAAAATCTCTGAGTGCCAGGTTCCTAAGCTACTTTGACACTTCTATGAATTCTCTCCTTTATAACTCCTCACTGAAGACTGAATTGAATTACTTTAAAATGCCAGTGAATCATCTTTATTTTTAAAGAAGACTTGTCATCTTCTGAAAAAGCACAAATTCCATGTACAGATTTCTGTTGTATTTTCCTTACATGAAATGAGTTAGCTGGGAAATGTAACAATGATATACATTTTTTAAGAAGTATGTAAAAGGAAGGAGCATTTACTAACCTACCATTTTACCAAGCGCACTCTGGAATGCATCAGTAAAGCTATTTAGAAGACTGCTGTCATCACATCTTGTTGCTTTGTAGAGCATCTCAAAGGACTTGAACCCATGGTTTGCAAACCGATTTACTGAAAAATGTTGGATAAATAAATTTTTACTGGTCCATGCAAGAGCTAAAAGCAACTCAATTCAGGCTAAAACTGGAATGCACTAAGCCAAGAAGCATTCTCTTTAACAATGCAGTTGAATATGACCCTATAACAGGTATCAAATTTATTGGGAGAGCTAACAGACATCAAAAAAAGGTCCGTCGTTTATCTATCTCAGCATTTTCTTAATGGAAGAAGCCTGTGAGTTGTCAACTAAACTCGATATTTACTTTCTACTGAGAGAGAAAGTCTTAAAAGTCCTATTACTAATGCTGCTAGGCTAAATATGAAAAATTCTCATCCAGAATTTAAGCAAATCAAAGTTCCCAAGTGCCCAAGTTATGGATTTTGAATTGAGAGATAGCTCTGAAACATGACTCTCGTTTGCTCATAGCTGAAACACTGCTCTCATTTGCTGAAACCAAGAAATCCATTCTGATGGAAGTGCATGCAACATGGTGCCAAGACTGGCTTCATATGTAGCTCTACAACATTTATTATTAAAATGTCAGCAAAGGTGGGAAATCCCACCGCTGAAGTTTTGCACGTGTGTGTCTCAAAGAAAACACATCAACACTTCTGTTTGGTGATAATTAGGTACCAGTACAGCATGCGCTTTGCATTTGGACCGATAAGTTGCAAATACTGTTGAAATTCCTATCGAAAAGACACTGTTAGTGTTTGTAAACAAATTGTTTCAAATACCAATCCAAACTAATGACAGACCCTGTCTACTTTGCCTTCTTTGCTATTTTATGATTCCCAGCATTCAAATTCACTACAACTTCTGTGTTTTAAACAGCTTCTGAAATAACACATGAGACTTTCAGGCATTCTTTCACAATATTGGTAACAATTTGAAAGCAGAGGACAGAAAAGATTTGTTATCATTAAACAGAAGTCATAATTTCTAAAATATTGTCATTTACTTCCTCATTAAACATAGTGTTTGATGAGTTGCAGACTCATTTTAAGAACAGTAAGACTTACAAGAGCAGCCAGGCCACTCTGGAGAATAAGGTGGCTTCCAGACACCATCCTCATATGCACAATAGTAGTTTTCACTTGATCCTTCTGAAAAGCTATAACCCTCTGCACAGTGCAATGTGCAGTTAACTCCTGATTCATCTGATGTGCATGTAAAATCACCGTTCACAGGCTCAAAGGAGATTTCACAGGGAGAACCTATGAAAAATACAAAGATTTATACATTGATGAATGTGGTGAAGTAAGCAAGCCCATAGGAAAGCAGCAATGACAGGATTTCCAAAAGTACATAGTATCAAACTGATCTTGCCTCTGTTGAAGCCTGTGGAAGTATTATTTGTTACTTCCATAAAGGCAGGATTAGGCTACTGCTAAATTCTCTAACTCTGCCACCAGAATTAGAAATCCAGAAATGTGAAGACTTAAAAAAATTGTGATACATATGCGAAATTACAAAAACTCAAAAATGCAAGACCCAAGCCCTTCTGTACTTCTTCATCAAAGGTGCATGCTTAAGCGTGTACGTAGTAACATGATACAAACATTAATCTAAATTTTTACATGAACTTTCACAAAATGAATTACAGTAAACCATATTACATCTTGAATTCTGAAACTAAACGTCATCCATTCTGCACTACTGCAACAACACTTGGACTTGTCAGAATCACCTTATGAGAGACTGAGTGTAAAACCTCAGTTATGATTTATTTTACAGCGCAACTGTAAAAGAGATTGTGATCGTCTGAAAATATTACTTTACAAACACTGAACCACAAAAAGTCTGAGGTGGTGTAGAACTTGAAATAATGCCAATGCTAAGATTTACAGCAAATCAGAAATTAGCACATCCATTTGCAACTTGCTTTTTCTAAAAGCTATAACCAAAATTCCAGTCTGCATGATTTTAAATTCTGTCTTCACTAACTGATTTTTTTTTTATACAGGTGTCCAACTGAGACATAAGCACTAGAAAGCACAGATGAAGTAGAATTTTTATCCTTGATACTTTATCTGCCAAATTATTGTTTGGGCTCTAAAGAAGACAGTGAACTCTGGGGAAAAGGTGTCTATGCAATAAACACAAATATACCAGTATATCTATAGGTGCAGATGGATTCTAAAAACTAAAGAGTGTTCTAGTATCCTCTACAGTATTTGTAGGCAATTACAGAACGTTTTCCTTTTTAACTATAGATGTGAAGTAAGACTTCAGTAACATTTATTAATTCATTTCACACGGTATCTGTCACTGGGAAAAAACGAGATCCACTACCGTAAGTTTTACTGCTTAATGAATTATAATTTCAGCACTTTTACACCTAACTTGAATGTACAGGATGAAATTCATTGCTGTGCTGCTTCAGTCTCAAACAATTTATTCATTGGTACTAACAAATATCCTGACTGTCTTGAAGTTACTCCACTATAAAATGGGAATAACTAAAAGAAGAAGTGGAGACTAACGGAAAAAGCAAACTAGTATTGCATCCTTTATGATACTCAGTTAAAACAATGACCAGAAGATCAAGACAACAAACCTTTGATGACTATGTGGATCTCACATGTCCTGTTATTACCAGAGGGATCCACGGCTGTGTATTGTACTGTTGTCTCTCCTTTGGGAAAGAGATCTCCAGGTGCATGACTCCTAGTGACAGTCAGTGGAGCACCTAGAAGAGTTAAAAGACAACCTAAAACATCAATAAGTGAAAGACAGTTGCTCACACCGAGCCTTAACAAATGGAGAAGGAAATGGCAACATGTCCTCCAAATTATGTGTTCTTAAAAACAAGTAAGTGAAAAAACACCCTAGCCTTCCACTGTTGTGTGCATGTTTTGGGGTGCACTATCTCACCTGAATTGTCTGAAAACTGCGGTTCTTCCCACGTTGCTGGGTACCCATTCTCTACTGCTTGCATGGGTGGTGGAGATCTGCATCTGTCAATTACAGGAGGTTCTGCATCTGCAGAATTTGAAGGAATGGAATGACATTAGCTTACTGAACTGCTGCGACACTGAGATGAAATCTATAACCAGAAGAAGTCAGGTAAACTGCCATTTTAAATTCACATCAGAAGATACAACAAAGGTGCACACTTGTAAGCTGCTGCAGCTGGTAAATGCTGAAGGAATGGACAAGACTAATTCTTCCACTGAACTCATGGTTTCTGCATTCTGTTTGCTTTCTACAGAGCAAAACTTGTTTAACAGGACTGCTGAATAACAAAATTGTCTGACAGAAATATCTGAAAAATTATTTGCACCAGCAATGTGTGAGAACCTTGGAAATTCTCTTGAAGTCTTTCAAGAAGGAAAAAAAGATATATATGATGAAGGCAGTAAGTGGCAACACAATAAAGCATTTAATCTAGCCATATGAGGAGAAATTTTAACTTTCAGAATGAACAACAGAACAAAACACAGCCCAAACTGAACATCTGGGACTAATGACTGCACACTATGCAAACTGTGACCCAAGATCAGCAAAACATTTACAGACATGGTTTACTCCTGGGCTTATACCTGCACACTTAAACACCACAGTGACTTACAGTCTCTCTCTGCACAAAATCAGAAGGTTTCAACCATGGCAGACTCTTCCCTAGTGATTTTTACCAGGACTTACCAATAACCTTGACTGTGAATGTACAGCTTGCCTCATTGCCCGACTTGTCAGCTGCTGTGTAAGTAATGGCAACTTCGCCAATCGGGAAAAGAAACGGTGGTATGAAAGCTGGGGTAACGTGAACTGAGACCTTTTACAGGAAAACACTTGTTATTAAAAAAACAAAACTGGTTAGTAATTATGACACTCATGTTTAAAGAAATGGCCACAAAATAGTATCCTTCAATGTCAAGCCTACTCATTCTTAATGCAAAGAGCCTCTTCAAGTAATGAGGGTGGACTTTGCAACAGAGTGCTCTGTTCCCCTTCTCAAGATTGTCTTCTTCAGAGCAACAGGGATTTAGTCAGGATTTGGACCCTGACCTTCTGCAGTTTACAGAACTACGCATTAAGAAAACTCAAGACTGACTTGATTGCCTCAATGCACTGAACACACACTACATCTGCTCAGAGCCTGCTTTGTGTGCAGTTCAACTCTTCAGCTTCAAGTGCAGCAGAGCTGGGAGACGAGTAGAGCAGACAGTTGTGGGCTATAAGTAGTTACACATCCAGTTTTTAATCTACATGTATCTAGAAGTCAATAGCTCACAGATGCTTCAAAACATTCTGACATGGCAAAGGAACCCTACATTTGGAGTAAATGACACTTACATGCTGTCTACAGCTCTTTCATACGGGTTAGAACTGTCTTAAGGAACTTGCCTTTAAAAGACCTGGTTTCATGGGAATAAAGCAGTGTATCTGACAACTGGGGCTTTGACAAACCAGCTACAACTAAGAGATAAGGCACTTGGTTTCTACAGTTCAACAAATGACCCTGTGTCAGCAGAGCTGACCGTACCTTACCATGGCTATGCTACAGCCAAAAATGTGTGAACTTAAACCTCTTTTACTGGGATAGCTCACTGTTTCCAAATGTAAAACACTCCTGTGTTTGCAGCAAATTCAAAGCGCACACAGAGTCACTGTTCCTCTGCTGACTCATGATAAAGCATTCTGTTGCTGTAACTTGATCATATCTGAGCCTGTAGCAAATGTCACTCTTGACGAAACAGATCTAGAGCAAGTTTTCTTTGTAATTCTGTTTCCAGACCTCTGATATCCATATTAGCCAAAGGCCTACATCTGAATCTTGCTTTGGATAGGAAAATGAGATTTTTCTTTCTCACTTGGGAAGCTGAAACGAGTCTTTACTTATCACAGTGTGTTCTGATTAGCTTTTTAGATTAATGAACTGGTTTACTTCCTTCTCAGAAGAGTTTATTAAACTTCTTCACATTCTAAGAGCTCATTTTTAAAGCAGCTGCCTCCATCTTATAAACAAGGCCACATTCTTTCTTGTGACCGCATAAATTAACTGTATGAGATTTTATGCACTTCAGCACCACTCAGAGTGTCCTGTGACTGCATAACCCTAACCAAGAAAATGATGAATTCTCAAGATACAAACATTTCAGCAGATTTCTCTTCCATTTCTGCAGAAGAAAGAAATTGTAGTGGATCATAAAATTTATTTGGAACAGCTAGCTATAGAAAGACTGCCTCCAGTCAAATGTACGGATTTTAACTTGCCTCATCTCCAGAGTTATCCTCAGCTGTTGGTACCTGCCAGCTGATATTAGCAGAGTTATGATGTTCCAGAGTCTCAGTCTCCATATTCTGTGGACAGTGGATCCGAGGAGCTTCAATATCTGATCCAGAAAAAGACAAACTAGTATTATATATGGGATTATAGAAATAAAACCTCCATAATGGTTAGACTGCAACTTGTTATAACCACTGTTTTTTATGCTGCCTGGAATATCAAGGCACATATTTTTGCAGACTTCCTGTCTCTGCCCCTTTTTAATTCTTGCCTACAGGCTCATACTTCAACAGTATAGTCTACTGGGGAAGGGATTTTTTTGCTGTACTTCTGTACATCACTAAGCACAATGAGACTGGTTTCTACATGCAACCATAAAACAAGGAATAAATACGATGGAATTAATTTGTTTTTCTTGTTATTCATCCATTTATTAAACACTCATTAAGAAGGAATGGCTTCTCTATCCTTTCACTGCCCACACACATGATGCATTCAGATGAAAACACTTGTTTCTGATCATCAGTGACCTTAGGGAAAAAAAAGGGTATTTGTGATATGATATATGTACTATGAACAAGACTGTAGTGACTTCCAAATTCCCTGGTGTGGAACAGACTTGAAAAAAACAATGGCAAGATATCCAGCACTGGCTGATGGTAATGTTGCTTAATAAAATCCTGCTACACGGTATTATGTAGGACAAATGGAGTCTTCTTGTGACATATGTGACAATTCTGGACAGTTTCAAAGGACTGGTGGTACAATATGGGTAACGTCACCACCAATATCTAAGACTCAAATTTCTCTCACAAACTTGAAGTACTTCTTCATTACCTTGGCACCGGGCCTCCCAAAACATTTGCGGTCAGGTCATTTTACTGTTATAGTGTTGTTTGACAAATGGTCTCTAGACTCATGAGAGAAGGACGCTCTCAGCTCTGAACTCATCTATGCCCAGGAGGCTTTAAAACATCTCAGAACTGATATCACTTATAGTTTTATTACTAAGTAGTTCCAGTGAAGACACAACTCAAGCAATTAAACCTCAGTAAGTAAGAGTGCAAAGCAATAAATACAAGTGATTTTGCCTTCCTCTGAACTAATTCTGATGAAAATTTTATTAGAAATGCACTCTTTTAAATAACTACTAGTTATGGTCCATACTCCCCGGACCACAGCCTTCAGGCTGGGGCAAATTCCATTTAAAAGTGAAATTCTGTAAAAAGACAAATAAGTAAGTCAGAAAGAAAATTGCTATTTTGAACTGGCGAAATAAGTTTGAAGCAAAATAGAGAGAGACAATAACAACAATGAAAGCAATTGAAATGCAACTGTTCATTTTTACTGGACAAGACTAATCCTCAGAGTTACTCGGTGCCTTTTGTTTTGGGGTTTTACGCGCTGGTAATATCTAAAGGATTGAACCCAAAGTATGCTGCTTTATCTTGATCCAAACACTTCAGCTTTTAGCCTTGTGCTGGGATCACATAAAATATTAAAAACTGTGGTTTGGCACAGGCTTACACAAAAGATTCAGTAAAACAATGTGGTACATCACAGAGTGGGAGAGAGGGTAAAATCTTCCTGGCCATTACAGAGAATAAAGTTCCCACCTCAGTTTCTGTAGTGACCTGGCATGATGACTGCCCTAACAGCTTTCTGTACTGTTCTTTCACCCAGTGGTGGCTGGTGAGGACCCCAGTTTGGGGTGGAAGCATTAGTTCTAGGAGCATAATAGCTCATGAAGAGGTGAATAGCATATTCCCAGAAAAACTGCACTTCTGCTCGTATCCTCCTATAATCCAAAGCCAAACTCCTTTAACTCAGTGTGCATGTGTGTAAGGCATTAAGTACCCTAACATTTCTAGAACAGGTGGGTAAACATGGCAGGACCATACTCAAATGCATGTAACCATCTTCTGCCCATCCTCCTACTCTGTACACTTGTATCAGCCAATTTTGGCCTTAGCTCTTGTGCACTGTTGCTTGGGGCATGTCAACAGCTATAGTTATTTCAAAGACATCTGAAATGAACCATCGCTCTACAGTTTGTCTATCAGCCAGGGTTTACACAGTGTTTGCAGAGTTGCTCTGACTACAGGGCTTACATAAACCTGTGCTAAACCAGTAATAGTATTGGTATCATTCTTTTTTCTAGAACTGCGGGTTCCACTGCGACTATCTTTAAGCTAAGAGCTTTCACTTCTTTGAAATTTCGAATTCACCTGCACATCAGGCCTTTTAGTAGGCAGCTTCCCAAAAACAGACTTACAAGAGGGATCCCAGGAGAGACAGCTGATGATGGGCACTATAAGATAGCACACAAGCAACCCCTGAACTCCACATTTGTATTACAGACTACAAATAAATCTGACAGGCAATACTTCTTACAGACTGTTTAAATCATGCTTTTCCCAGTTCAAACCTGCCCTCACTCAGTTATTTGCTGTGTAGTTCCCTTCAATCCTACACACATGTACACAGAAATTATTTTGTGCTGGTCTCTACCTTTACACAGAGCCTTCTGGATGTTTGCACTCCATCTCCCAAATGAAATGCACCTTAGTTCTTCTCTAGCTCCAGACAAGATGAATCCTTGGGGACAGCTCAACTGGCACAGAGTTCCAGAAACGGCAGGCTCCAGCCCACATCTGGGAGGGAGAACTGTTAGACCTGCTGGTTTCTGGAGGATGGGGCAACGCATTTCTACAAAAGACCAGTAAGACATGTCTCTTAACTGACATACACAAAGCATACCTTCAAAAAACTGTGTAAGTAAAGTCATAAGGCAATTCAGAGGGAACACAAAATACACAGACTTTTTAAGAGTCTGCATGTGCTATGAGTGCCTCAAAACGGTAAGACCTGCTGAAGCTTTGTCCTCCAGTGATGACTGAAGTAAACAGCACCCAGTATATCAGGTCTTCTGTCTTCATGCTCCAGCTTTTTACTGGGACAGAAACACGGTATTTTTCATGCATCTCCACTATATCTTAGTTTTCTGCTGTTTGCGGTGTGATTTTTTTTTCTTACAGAGGTAATAGTCTTGTATCTGTTACCTTCTACAGCTTTTACACTGTCTCTCAAAATAAGCATGAGAGAAGAAAAAGGTCACCCCGTCACAAGATCACTGTAGGTTAGGGGCATGGCATGTAATTTTGCCTCCAGAATTCAAAACTGAATGAAATTGTGCTTGGTCTTGACTGTGTTCAAACCCAGATGCAAAGACTCAGGGTGACCATATGTGGCACCTGACTTTCTCTGTAAAGTTAGGAAGGGCTGATAGTTGCTTAAAGGCTTAAAATGGAACTTTTGAACTATTTTATTGCTAGAATTCACTAGAAATTTTGAAGACCATTTGCATCAAAATGTACACTTCCAAAAACCACAATGCGTGTGAACAGGTCCAATTGTCACAAAAGCTTTGTTTCATTTTCAGGTGTTGCTTTTACCATGTGGGACAAGGAATGTTATTTTTACTTCAAACACGGAGGCATTAATAAAAAGGGCAAAAAGGGGTATCCCATGAATGCAGTTCATAGACTTTCAGTAGTGCTTCTTACAACAGCTAACAGACAAACAGACACGAAAAATGCTTCATTATTTATAGCCAATGAGATGACTTCTAACTTTTTAGCTAGTCAGTGAAGAAAGCAGACAGGTATGTACACAAAGAGCACATCAAGAACAATCCAACCCAACTACAGAAGAGAAAGCTCTGTTCATCTCTTAGCAATGGTTTAGTGACATAGAAGTGATTCGCATTCAGAATGCTTCGTATCCCTTTCCTCTCCTCCCAAAATATGCAGCGAGTAACTGAAAACTGGTTCTTCTGCATGAAACAAAATTTAAAGAGTCAAAGCACTTTAAGTATTTCCTGTCCTTTTAAACTCTCAACACTGAAATTGTATTTAAAGTCCAAGCAATTAGTAACTGCACTTCTTTTCAACAGGATACAAAGATCACAAATGTTAACACTTTTGTTCAATTCAGGCAGACACTGTTGGCTATGCAGTGTAAAACAACTCCACAAGAAAAAAAAACCCAAACCCAAACTTTTGGTTGCTTACCACAGGAAGCTAACTGACAAATAGCAGAAAGATCAGAAACTGGAAAAAACAATGTTTGAAACGACAAGCTAAAAGTATTAAAACATATACTACCCAGGGAACATGTAGAAGAAACGCTGTGAAAGGTGTAAGCATGAAAACCAGAGAAAACTGCAGCTCTTTAGCAGGCAGTAACAGCCCTCCTGGTTGAGACATATCCAACTATACCAAGGAAATCAAAGTAGAGCACTATTCTGAAACATCTGACAAACATCCAGGATAATCTTCGGTATATCTAGCCCAAGTGAATCTCTTCTAAGTGGAATAGATTTTTACCTGAAAAAAACCTCAACCCTCTAATAGCGTTATTTAGCTTTTTTGTCTGTGCTTAGTTCCAGAATGTGACCCAGCTGACCCAGGAAGTCTGGACTTCATGGAGAGCAGAGTGATATCCATCATACTAGTCTTGTGCATAGGGAATTAATAGAGAGAGCAGAAAAAAGTACCTCTAAGTAGAGACTAGAATGTGGTTTGGTCTGCAACTGCCTGTCATGAACCACAACACTGCATTATAATTCTTAACTTCAAGAGGAACTTCAACAACAAAACAAAAGGTCATCAAGCAAATCGTGCCTTTTCCCTTCAATACTTTTGCAAACACAAGGTTTCAGCGAAAGAATTGATCAGCTGCAATTAGAAGTGTGGAGTAGTAATTCTTTGAACACTAGGTGGCACCAACACTCTGGATGCCATCTATATTTTTACCTTCACGAACCCTTCAACAAAGCAAGAACAAAATTCATTAATTTTAATGCGCTGGATACTAATCTTTTGCCATTGGGGAAGGAAACACAAGAACATGGCAGTGGAAATTTTTTTCAAATCAGACAATTGACAAAGCTTCCCTTTTCAGCAGATACTATGTTTGCAAGCTACATATAACACACATAACCTACTCAAAAGTAACTTGCTGCTAACAGCATCTTTCATGAAAAATATAAAAATTTAAAACATATGTAACAGTCAAACTTGCACTAACTTCCAGTCCCTTGGGAAAAAATGCATATGACAACGGACCTCACAGGAGTGACTGTAAACAATCCAGGATATGTTAGGCCACAGTGTCAGTTATGGTTACAGATGGCTGAAGCACAGTCTCAGTGAGCTAACTTTTAAATATGGTAAACTTTGCACTAATGTGTACTCAAACTGAAAGACATTCAGGAGAGCTAGGAGAATACCCTGAGGTCCAAGAAATCTGTTTCAAGGTAAGAGACTGAACCCAACTCCATTCTTGTAACAGAAGTGTAGGAAACGAATAAATCATTAATTACTAATGCTTACAGATAGGAGGATTTCTGGTGTCTTTTACGTAGATGATAAATAATAGTTAGGAGCTGTTCAGACGGAAACTAAATGCAGAACACCTCCATGATAAGACGAACATTCAGAAAATAAGTACAAAGTGTATTTTTTGAGGAGGTTACGATATTAGTCTTCTGATTTGCACACTTCCCTGAATAAAACTCCACCCATCTATATTGAACAAGAATCTCAGCAAGCGTGTTCTAAACACCAGTCACAAGAAGAAGCAGCAGAGATGTTTTCCAGCTAACACTCTTCCCTCTGTGACAATCAAAGGTAACTTACAACTAGATTTTCAGACTCAGCAAAAATAAGCTATCACCATGAGTAATCCCGGAATGGAGGCAATATTGCATGGTGTGAAGAAATCTTATGAACATAACATAGAGCTGGATTTTAATAATCAAAATGCTAAGCTGGGAAGGATGAATTCAACTGATGAATACAGCTAATCTCCCAATTATAATCTTCCAACAGGATTTCAAGGTCCCTTCCTTTTGAAGTTAATTGAAGTTTTTTCACTGTCTTCAACAGAATAAAGATTAGAATCTCTTAACAAACTCTCTTGATAAATTAATACTTGATTATTTTAATCATTTTAGAGAACATATCTACAGTTAGAAATTTATTCTTGTCTTACACAAAGTCCACATTTTTAAGCCTGCAGTAAACCAGTAAAAAGCAGCCACAGGTTCAAGCCAAGTCACTCTACTGGCATCACATTTACCGGACCCAGGTGACATATACTTCACTCTGACTTTAGTCAGCAGTGTATCAGCTTCTAAATTTCTGGACCTCAAATTTGTGCTTTTTTTTTTTGCAGACTATCCGTGGACGTGTTTCAACTGTATTTCTTCCCCTTACCTTTATAAATTTATTTAATACGTGTCACTAGTCCTAAATGGGTACTTCTGAAATCTACAATCATTTATTTCTGGAACAGCAATATATGCTTATCTATCCCTGCACCGCTGGTGTGACCTCTGAGTCTCTCCTTACAGGTGATTGGTCCGCAACTTACCTAAATTCTTATTTCCTCCTGGGAGTTCAGCAAAAGTGACAACTGCCACATCTCTACTCAGCACTCACAGTGCCTGGCTAACATATGTTAGTCCTTGTCTGGAGGTCATCTCTAGCTTTAAGATGGTAATGCAGATCCCTAGTTGTTCACATTTAATCCATAAGATAGATCTACAACTCGCATGTTTCCTACAACACATTGTATGACAGTGTCTTAACACTCACAAGATGCAACAACCTTTAAGTTATCAGCTGTCAATAACAATCTGACCACTTTCTCTATTTACAAATTCTTTTGCCTCTCCTCAAAGTCCTGCATAAAACATCCATTGACAAATACCCACCCTTATCTTAGCGTCACCAGATGAGGACAGTTGCTCACTTGTGACAGCATGTCAGAAAAAGCTGCATTCTGACATGAACAGACAGAGTGTGATCAGATACCTACCCATGCACTTTGGCTCCTTTGAATCCCACTGTGATGTTCCCTGGCACGTGAGTTTGGTATTTCCTTCTATTTCATAGCCCTCATTGCAGGTCACAAAACATACTGTCTTATAGGAGATATCAGCTGTTGAACAATTAATGTATCCGTTCTCAGGAGCCTGAAGTTGGGGACATGTTCGAACTGCAAAGGGAAAAAAAACCACCAGTTCACCCTGCAGCACTGAGATTCAGTAGAGTTACACTAATTTGCCATGGTTTTCAGGGGTGGGACCGGCACTGGCTTGTACACTAGTTACAGTAGTTTGTACACATTTAGGCACTAGGGCTGGAATGGGGTTGACTTTTTTTCAAAGGCTTGATGTCTTCCTCTTCCTGAAACAGTCTTATATAGCATGTATGAGGTTGGGCAGACACTTCCAAGTTCACCTAAGTTCTGATAAAAGTCCAGGCTAGCAAACTGACTGTGCTCAGAAATGTTCCTAGCCATCAGCGGCATCTGCACACAGTGCGTGGCCTCTGCTAGTAATGTCTATCAGACTTCAAAATGGGACAGCTGCAGGCAAATGGCATCCTGTGGAAAAGTGTGTGTCTTTGGAAGTTTCTAATCTCCCCGCCATGCCTGGGAGTTCTTTGGGGGATTGCCAACTAGCAATCTGGTACAGGCTCAGTGCACGCCAGGGAAGAGGCTAAGAGCTTATTAACAGGGCAGATGACAGTGTCCCAGTACTCAGGAACATTCTCAGGCACTCTGGATTGTTGTAGACACAGACATGTGTGAGCCTCCACAAACCAGAAACACCAGACATTCGTCATGGTGGGGGAGACAGAGAGGGGAAGAAGGAATACACAGCATTCACAGATAAAGGGACCAGGAGACATGAAAAGGAACAAATTAGATGTTGCTGAGACAAAGAGACTTTTTCAGATGTAGGGCTCCTTGTGGAGGCAGTCCTGGATGCTGCTCAGCACAGAGGACTTTCTCCTGCCATGTCTCACAAACACTGCAAGCAGCACGATACCGAGGAGAACGCAGTCCTGTGCAGGACGCATGTGCAGAACGGGAAGTGGGTCATGGAGTGTGATCCTCAGATTGTCTGACAGTTTTGTTACTGAATCCTGATGCTGCAACTTAACACAAAGCTACACTGTAATTAAGATTGACCTTAAATAGCTGAAGGATTGTAAGAAGAAAACCGTAGTAGCACTGATATGGCCTGGATTTATATTCTTTGTTTCAGTGTCCTAACCTCAAGAGGTCTACTAGGACCTCTTTACTTTGCACTGCCTCCAGCTCTCCTCTTCAGGCAGTATCTTATGCTTCTGCACTTGTCCCCTTGCTCCCCTCTGGACAAGACTGAGCTACATACACACTGCCTGGCCTTTGAGTCCCTTGAACAGTTCAGCTGTACACAACCACTCTCTGGTCATGACTACGTGATGATGGGTCACAGCAAGCCCAAATGTGTAGATGCCTGCTGGGGTCCTCGTGCACCTCCTCCTTCAGTCATTCATGCCTCTCCAAGAACCAGCTGCTGATTTTCCAAAACAAGTGGAAAAAAACAGTTCCCCAAACTCTATTCTCCCTGAATTGTTTTCCACAGCTTCTGTTGACCTTGCTGGCAGTGGGGCAAGCTCTGGTGATGAGTGGCTTCAGAGATCTAGATGACTTCTCCGCTGCGGTTTGGGATGCCGATTTTATCAACTAATCCATTCTCGCTGCCACCAGCTAGGAGGCAAATCACAAGCTCCTCTCCAAATGCACTCGAAAGTAAATGAGCTTGGCAGCTTTCTCGCCTTTTCACAGCGGTTGTTTACTCTGCATACTGATGAGACACGACACACCTGCAAGTGGACACATGGACTGAACAGATCACTACACACCCTAAAACTAGTAAACGGGCAGATACCTGAGCGCTCCTTCAAATGAAAGCCAACTGTATAAATGCCAACAACTACAAGTGCCTCAAAGCTACAAAAAACACACATTAAATTATGACTTTTTTGAAAACAGCTATAGTGGCACCTGAGAGGGGAAAAAAGTCTGCTGCAGCAAAATCTATGTATATTGGATAGGAACAAAAGGAAAAAAGCCACTCAGCTGCACCCAACATATCTTTGTATTACCACTGTTTCACGCTTACTGTCTGTAAGTACTATTCCTCTTGTGCATGCTTATACACAGGCACCCTCTAGGAAGTGCATTTTAAGAGTACTAGAAAGATCTTGAAACTTCCATCTTGCGAGAGGCACTCTGAGCTTCAGAGCAGCTTCCCAATATACCATACCTTAACTGTAGTAGAGTGAGTAAGAAAGAGTTTTACAGCTTAATCACACGTGCTTTATACACAAGAGAACAGGCTTTCTCTTCTATGGTTCCTGTGGAAGCCTTTTACACCCAATTTGTGTTAAAGAAAGCAAATGCTACCAAACTCCATGGCATTACTGAAGAAGCCTGAATGAATTAAGAGCACTGAGGAGGCTCTCAGCAATGTTAATGTGCTTACAGAGAAAGCACTCACTCCCACTACCTGGTAAGTCTAGTCACCTCTACTGGAAGGACTGCACAGCTGTAGTGCTCCTGCCTCCTCAGCGTTTCAGTGTTCACATCTACTCAGTGTCTCAGTATGGCTCTGTCAGAAACGTGTAACTGAGCCCATGTTATCCTGTTTATGGCTTCATGCATTAAACACAAAACCATCCTCTTGTCAATTTTCCATGACCAAGAAATATTTCCATAAAGCCCGTGAAAACAACAAGAACAGTATATTCTGTTTGCTCTGGGTATTCTCCTAACACTTTTTTCTGGATGAAATACAAGCTCTGTAGTTGTTTTTTTCATGGGTCACTGTTAATTGCACAACATGACTGCATTAATCACTTTCCAATAGCACAGCACATTTTAGTTAGCAGAGCAACTGAGGAGTGTTTAATGTCAAGATCCATAGCGGTGCAAAGGGATTTTCCGTCACTCTCCCTTCTTAATTTATGCAATAAAATACTCCTGGGATTAACAAGACAGCTATAAACTGTGCCTTTGATCTTGCTCCCTTTCATAGTCTGAGTGAATTGAGATTAGCAGATGTAGCACATGCAGAAGTAGGATTTTTATTACATTTTTTTTAATTGGAAGTCTTCAGTATTATGGAGAATGGCACAAGAAAATAAAAAATATGTCCTTTCAGTGCTTCAAAGAATACTAACTCTCAAGGCAGACTTTTCCCCCACATTCCAGATAAATTACCTGTTAAAGGAAGCTTATGCACCAACAACACATAGGTGAATATTTTTAAATATTTCAGAAAGTTTTCCAAGTACTAGAATCTTCCAGTACTCTACAGACAGTAAAGATGAAGAAATCCTTCTTTGTAGCTGACTGCAGCTTTCCTCAGATTTTTTCCACTGGATGCTACTGTGTGATAGAAGCTTTGACAGGCAGGTTCTCTTTCCTAGTATTCCAGTCTACCTGAAGTAGCACAGATCTTCAGGCTATGTTTTGACCGCTGGAAAGTCAACAGCTCTAAATCTAGTTTCTTAGGATAACCTCATGGTACTGGCCAGCAATTTATTTTCTACTGTAAGCTTCTCCTTCCTGCCTTCTTTCACTGGAAGCTATAAAGACAGACTAAGTTTTCCAGGATTATCCGAATAAGAGTCCTATAACATAAGCAGAAGTGAACTGCTGTATAAGAATGTCCTGAGAAACTGATCTCTAGCTCAGATCACTCCTTTGAGAACCACGATTTGCTGTTTATTTAAGGGTTCCAGTGTCTGCTGTAGTGGCATAAAGTGCTACTGCCTTCAAGGATCTACCCCGACCCTCTCCCTGAACTCGAGGCCAGGGCAAGAGTTACAGAAGGAGCTGATGACTTCTTACTTAACAGCTTCCAGTGCAGCATAGTAATGCCAAGTGCATCCAGCTCAAGTTAAACATGTTGAACCTGTGGCTGTTGAGGAGATAAGGGCTGCTATCTGTTTTTTCAAGCCCTCCTAGGAAGACATATCAGACAGGACTACATGGGGATGTAGCTCCCCTTCTAAATCATCAAGAACCCAAATAAAGGCAGAGACAAGTGATAACAAAACAAAACTGTGTTCTTGTAGGAGCTCCAGAAATAACATTTTTCAAGATGCTCTTTCTCATGTCTCCTCCCTTTCACACCTTATATTTATTTCTTTCCCAGCTGACTTTCTCTTACAATGAACTTCTAGGATACTGACAGCTGTTCCCTAGTGAAACTCCACTCAAAATTCTTCTGAAGACTACGCTCAAGGCCCAAGTTTTCCTATTTTTCATAAGCGAAATGGAATTCTTCCATGGTTAATGGCTCTCAACGCCAATGCCCATCTATGCCAGGAGTCTGGTGGATATTCTAAAACACCCACATGGCAAGGTCTAGTTATATATATGACTACTTTGTACCTTTGACGGATTTACATAAGGTAGATAAAAAATTCATAGAAATTAGGTAGAGAAAGGTTTAAGGCAGGAGACTGTAGATTAATTTGCAAAAGACTGCCTGCCTAGTAAATACTGCTCTGCATTTTCTCCTGTAGACGTCCTCCCTCCAGTTCAGGAAGGAGGGAAATGGAGTGACTGGAGTGGGACTTTACCTTTGGAACATTCTTTCACCCAAGAGCTAATGGGATCAGATCTGCATGCCCAACTAGGTAGTGAGCAGAGAAAATCACTGTTAGAACAAACTAATCTAACAGAAGTAGAGTGTTCAAATGCACCACATCCATACCTTTGCAAGTAGCCTCTGATCCAGACCACTGGCCATTTGGCTGACAAAGCCGGATGCTGCTTCCCACGAGATCAAATCCTGCTTTGCATCGGATCCCGCAGGCAGCATTAAAGTAATTGTTGCAGACGTTCTGGACAAAGTAACCATTTTCAGGGGGCTTCAGTTCAGGGCAGTGAACAACTAAACAATTAAAACCACAACAGAGTTATGATGCTAGCTAGAGTGCAATAGGCTACTGAAGGAAAACAATTATTTCCATTTCCAACTTGACTTGCATCTTGGTACTTTTGCTGTTTTGGAATGACACAGAAAATCTTGCATGCTATTTGACATGTCCTTCACAGTGCAAACACAGCTAACAAAATTGTCCCAGCACTGCACTGTGCATTCCAGGGGTATTCTTGTTCCTGGAATGAAACTCTTACCTTCACAGGTTTGCCCTACAGCACGATATCCCTCCTGGCATGTACAGTCCTCAATGGATGTACTTCCTGGTGGAGAAGTATGATTCTCATCAGGACATGAGATGCAAGTGCTGACTCCACCTGGTGAACCTTCAGGCTTGTATGTTCCTGGTGGACACGCTGTTGAGCAAAAGAAAACATGACAGAAAGGAGGTCAGGTTATCCACCTTTCACAGCTAGGATAGTTTTTCAGGTGTGTTGCTTTATTCTTTTTACTTTTTTTTTTTCTACCTCTTACATCCAGTGTCACTTAAGGCAGGAGCATTCTCCATTTAAAGTGCTGTAGAGTTCTTACAGGCATGAACTAAAGCACACTAAACTCAGTGGAGGTCTCTCCAGTGACTGCCTGGGGACTGATATTAAATCCATGATTAATCTTCTTGAAAAGAAGTCCAGTCCCAGAAGACACACCAGATTTTCATTGATCAAACCTGTGCTGACCTCAAGAAGACACTATTGATTTAGAAGTGTAAAAAATTAGTTCAGACAAAATCCTTGCCATTCAAAACTACACCACAAGCTAGCAAAAAATCTTGCTCTTGATTTACATATTATGATTATATATGATCTACCCACTATACTTGCTAAAATGTACAAACCACAAAAGATGAATTAATTGATAAAAGCAACTGCTCCCTGATGCTTTTGCACTGATTTATATATCATTCAATATTTTCTAACTCTGTGCATCCACATGCACAAGCCTTAAAGAGATTATGAGGTATTCAAGGCCAGGGAAAATCCATTGGGAAAAGGCACTTCCCACCTGAGAACTTCAGATTAGCTAGGTAAGTCTGAGTCTTATCTCGACCTGCCTTGAATTCTATGCACCAGGAAACCACCATAATTATTTATTTCACAAGGAGAAACACTAGACTGAGTAATCAACAGGTGCTGATAAGTGAAGTATTGATTAATCAGGTTACCATTTGAAACTGAACTCAAAGACACTTGTGCTGAAAAAACATACCCCCTGATGTAAAGTTTAGGAAACATGTTGAGAAGATCACATAATATTAAATAACTTAATAATAAACACACAATCATAGGTTGAAAAAGACCTCTAAGATCATCGAGTCCAACCATCCATCCAACACCACCATGTCTACTAAACCACATCATGAAGTGCTACATCTACACATTTTTTGAACACCTCCAGGGATGGTGACTCCACCACCTCCCTGGGCAGCCCGTTCCAATGCCTGACCACTCTTTCAGTAAAGAAATTTTTCCTAATATCCAATCTAAACCTACCCTGACGCAACTTGAGGCCATTGCCTCTCGTCCTATCGCTAGTTACCTGGGAGAAGAGACCAGCACCTGCCTCACTACCGCCTCCTTTCAGGTAGTTGTAGAGAGTGCTAAGGTCTCCCCTCAGCCTCCTCTTCTCCAGACTGAACAGCCCCAGTTCCTTCAGTCGCTCCTCGTAAGATTTGTTCTCTAGACCCCTCACCAGCCTCGCTGCCCTTCTCTGGACACGCTCCAGCACCTCCATGTCCTTCCTGTACTACCGAGGGGCCCAAAACTGAACACAGTTCTCGAGCTGTGGCCTCACCAGTGCCCAATACAGAAGCACCATCACCTCCCTGCTCCTGCTGGCCACACTATTCCTGATACAAGCCAGGATGCCCTTGGCCTTCTTGGCCACCTGGGCACACTGCTGGCTCATGTTCAGCCGGCTGTCCACCAGCACCCCAAGGTCCTTTTCCGCTGGGCAGCTCTCCAGCCACTCCTCCCCAAGCCTGTAGCGTTGCATGGGGTTGTTGTGACCCAAGTGCAGGACCCGGCATTTGGCGTTGTTAAACCTCCTGCAGTTGGCCTCGGCCCATCGATCCAGTCTGTCCAGATCCCTCTGCAGAACCTTCCTACCCTCAAGCAGATCGACACTCCTGCCCAGATTGGTGTAATATTACTGCAAGATGACAGTAATTCAAGCTGCAGACTTACCGAGTGTGCACTCTATCCCCTCATCTAGATCACTGATAAAGATGTTAAACAAGACCGGATTCAAAACTGAGCCCTGGGGAACACCACTTGTGACCGGCCACCAGCTGGATTTAACTCCATTCACGACCACTCTCTGCGCTCAGCCATTCAGCCAGTTCTTTATCCAGCAAAGAGTAACATAATAATAAATATAAAAATAATAATAAACATAATATTAAGTTTCACTGAAACTCAGCGTAAAAAGCTCCCATTTTATTAATTTCACTGTTTACAAATCTTCCTAATGGCCACACCTTCTGTTGCAGACTCCAAGTCAGCCTCTCATTTCCTCCACTCGGTACAGTCACATTGTCCCATCTGATGTCGCTCTGCATGGTATGAAGAACTGTCCAACGACCAACACCCTGAAGTGCCTTCCTCCTTACACAGTCAGGTGTGCTCTGCTTCTGGAGCAAATCTCTCCTATTGAGGTATGTTTCCTAGAGTTCAGAGATTCTGGCACTACCAGTCTTTTTTGGTAGATATTGGGCCAGCTAGGTTTGTTCTATGAGTTAGCTGCTAAGACACTCTGACTCTTGTCTTATTAACAAAAACGACTTACTGATTTCAAGGCAACTGTAAAAAAAAACCACCTGAAAAACAAAAGCAAAAGAAGCCCCACCCTCCTTTGTCCTCACCTGTCACGGGAGAAGTGACTTTCATACGCCAAATTCTATGGATTATACCTTAAAAAATCAGCTTGTATGAACTGTTAGCACTTCTTTCCAGAAGGAGCATGGTCTTTTGAACAGCTTCCAGAGATAATATTTTTGTTTCCTTTTGAGAAAAATCTGCAGTTTTATTTTGAAGAAAGCAACCGAGTGGCTAGCAGTTAAGAGGTGATTTTGGGTACTGTAAAATGGCTTCACAAATCTGTATTTTAAATACACTTGTAAGAAGAGAATGAAAACGTCTAAGCAGTAAAGGACGCAAGCACAAACCAAAGCATTTCAGGAAGAAAAACCAGTAGAAAAATCCAATCAGAATAAGAGGTGGTAATTTTTCATTTCTGTTTTGGGACTGTCAGAAAAGCACTTGCAAAAAAATCCCTTTCATATAGTTCACATGCTTTTCCCATCCAAGACATTCTTTGACTGTTACTGCTTCTTTCCTCTCTTCTGTGCAGAAATCCCCTCCTTGGATGTTAGGCCTCTCTGAAGCATTCTCTCACGCTTCAGATGATCACTTCCACACTGGCAAAGTATCAGAGGTGTTACTCTGAAATCTCTGAAATACTTCCTCTGGCACTTTGTGTAAGTCTCCGTGCATCCTTGCTAAAGTAATCAGCATCCAGCACAAAGTGATGAAGTGCATCCAAAAGCACACAGGACAGAGTGCAAGCTGAGCATCACAGGGGACCTGCTGTGTGACAAAGCTGTCCTCTCTGAGCTAGTGGAAGTAAATTAGTCTCTTCTGTTCTATGTGTGGCATATAAAATTATATCTAAAAGAAGTGTCTAATTAAAAAACGCAACAAAACAAAAAAACCCCAACCTAACTTTTCTCCTTGCAATCTCACCTCAGATGAAGAAGCAGCAGCTCTCTTCTGTTTCTGTTTTGGGAACTATGGGATAGAAACAATTATCCATTCTATGACGTGGAAATTTATAACAACAACCCAGTAATTTGCTTATGGCTTTGACTCAGTCTGGCTTTGACAAAAATGGTTCATTCTGAAACAACACTTAGAATTTGTTCATTCCAGCGAAGCAGCAGGAGGTAAATAATACTGTTAAAATGGTTATTAGTGTCTACTGGGAAAGATAGGTTTCCCCAAATGTCCTGGTTCTTTTGTACGCATCAAGTACTTCCCACCGCCTTTCTAAAAAGTCAAACTACATCCTATCTTGGCTTTTTATGTAAAATTTTTTCCAAGACTGAGTTTCTGAACTGCTCATTGATCCCATAACTCCCCTAGATATATTCAGCTACGAAGCTCCACGCTGGCTACATTCAAAATTTCCACAAGATTACACTTGATTACAGAGCTATTTCAAAGTGTGTGAGATCGCACAGTCTACCTGGTGTTGCCAAGATATGGTTTAAGAATGGAACATAAGCATGCTGACCTCTGTGCCTTTCCATCAGTCATAGAGGTTAGCCTGCCCACAGCTTAGGGTAAAATCATCCAAAATCAGTCATGGAACAGAGCTCCAGCCATCTGCTGTAGCCTGGACTTGTCCATACCCAACCCAGCTAGACTGCAGACCAGTTCCCTCCTGCTCCAGACAGCACTACAGCAACTCTGCACACAGCAATGCATTCAGAGGCAAGGGAAAACTTGAGGGGCAAGCACATCTGGAGAGCACATGTGGTCCATCCATGGCTAATCATATAGGTGTCTCTGGGGGCTCTTGCAAGAATCAAACAGTGTCAAATTTTCACTGCATTCTAGTCACCAGGATGCACTCACTGACATGCCCTCTACACCAGCAAAAACTGACTGCAGGGAGAGATCATCTCCTCCTGTGCTAAGTCTGTAAAAACAATTTAAATTTTTTTTCAAAGCTTGCTTCCCCTTGCCAACAATGTGATGGTATAAAAAGGCTCAAACCAATGTGTGAATGAACCCTAGTGTAAATAAGGATCAACGTGGCACTGTCAAGAATGACCAAAAAGGCAAGAATTTTACAATGGGGAAATAATTTTAACAGTAGCAGTCTTTATACAAAGAGGACACTTCTGTGCACATTTGCATTTATGATCTTCTCAACAAAAGATTTAACTACTGCCTATATGCAAACCATGTTGTCCTGTGCCCAGAAGCAAGGAAACACTTTTTGTTTCATGCAATTCTCCTTCTGAGACCAAAATAGCGAATACTGAGTTACACCAGAGGACTACCTCTTTGCTACAGGAATGAAAGGATATCTGGAAGCAGGGATTAGTGTGTTAACTCCAACAAGTGCACGTCCCAGAATCCCTAAGTACACAAAGATGGCTCACGTTGAAGTTGTCATCAACAACTCACTTTCATAACATGGTAGATATTCATCAATGGTTCACATTCATATTTTATTGTCTGTGATAATGACAGTGTAATAACCTTCTGATCACAAATGGGCATGAAATAATACATGCTTACTTCAGCATGCCTCCTCCATTTTCCTCCTCAGTTATGCCGTCCTAGGGTATACAACTAACTGAAAAAATGTAAGAAATCCAGCATGTGTCTTTGAACACTACAGGGCTTGATGACTTCTTAGGCCACCAGTAGAACACATTTTCTTGCTCCTTTATCCATCAAAAAACCCGACATTTTGCATAGAGAATAAATCACTGGAAAGGAAATATGACACAAGTTTGCTAGAAACAAAGACCCACAGGGTAGGCATAAAAACATTTCAGTCAATGCATATGTATTGACAGCATAACTATAAGTCAAGACACTGCCTGAAGCTGAACGGACATGGAAAGCGAGGAAAATCCACCAAAAAAATCAAAGGACAGACATTCAAATTCAGTAGGAATTCTTCTGCTCTGCTGCCTACAATAATGACAAATTTGACATTTTAATCTTCAAGTAAGAAGCATTTACCATTGAAAAAGTGACAACATAAAACAAGATATGTTTCAGAGATTCACCAAACACTTGACACATATTATTCCATCTGGCTTTTTTTAAACTGCAAATACTAGAGGTAAAGCTGAGCCAACCTGTATTGAACCCACACGATGGCATGAAGACTCCAGTCTGGATTTAAACTGGTTATAATTATATGATGTTATACGTCAAATTATATGAGATTGTATGTCAAAGGGTTCTACTCTGTGACACAGGGTCACGATTATTCCTCTGAATGTACGAGTACAAATTTTAAGTATAAACAATTCTGCCTTAAAAATGTAGATCTTTTAAAATCCTGCGGAGCAGGCAAGCTCAGTTTCCTCTCCAACTACACTAGTCTGTCTAAGTCACAGAAATGGAATTATTCTTCACTTATCCCAGTATAAACGAGAGGAGAGTCAAACTCCATGTATTTCAAGGATTAATTTGAGGGATTTTGTGTTTTGTTAAATGCATAATTTCTCCCAGTAACTACATTTACTAAGTAATCCCTGCCATGAGCTCTATTTTCCACATTTGATGCTAATGAAGGATACGATTAAGGGTTTATCTTTTGCAGGATATGGCAGGAATCAGCTAGGCAATGTCCTGCTCTCTCCTGCATCAAGCTGAGCTCTATTCATACACTGTTACTGTGATGATTGTAGTCTCTAATTCTCACTCTTTCCCCATATATGTAAAGCCTAAATGAAATGACACACTGATGCAAGTCACAAATACATAAACAGTCTTTATAACTCAATCCCCAAACTTCTTAAACGAGGAAAGAAAGCCGAGTCTTTCATTTAATCAAACTGGTTTCACACTACTGTAACTACTTTTGTGACACTAAATACATGGATGTGCATTCAACATAACAAAGTGGTGAATCTGTCCCAGAATCAGAGAATACCATCAATACCTATTCTTGTCTTGGTTTGTTGGTGTCTACTAAAAATGATGAAATCTATAGGTCACAGAGTCTCTGAACAATGATGTTTGTATTCAATTCTTTCCCCGTCTCCTCAGTTTTTGTTACTGATCATACATGGGCAGGAGATTTTTGGTTACATGGATTTTTGACCTGGCATATGCAGTCTTGTACTTCTATTCATTCATTGGACGTTATGTGGAAGATCCAGTGTGTGCCTTGAACTACTTCAAATTATAGTGCACAACATCAGGACAACCAAAACCTCGAATTAACTCACATTTATGCTCTTCGAGGGTAACTACAGCCTGAAGGTGCGGGCTCTCTCCCACTGCTTTACTTCATCTAAGATTCTTGTGCATCGGCAACAGCAAAAAAAAAAAGAAAGAAAATTAGAAAATACATCACCCTGACCTTTGTGTGTGTGAAACAAGTGCTGCAGTAGCTGTATCTGCTATCAGTCATGTTTTAAATTTGGCACCATGAACGGGCCTGACTACAAAGCTTAATCATTTTACTAAACAGAAGTAAAAACTTTCATGAGGAAGGGGGTACAAAGAAGTCACAGTGTATTATTGTGTGCTGCATCTTTCTACCCTGATATCCGCACCGCTCACCATGACAAAGTACTACAGGACCAAATCTGCCTAAGGGCCAGATGCACACTCTATGAGAAGCAGCAGTAGGAACAAGGAGCTGTTACATATTCCCTGTGACAATGGCCGACCAAATAAAATATGCTTTACAAGGAGAATGCATGGTGTCACAGAGGAAATGGAGATTCCCATTCCACACCCAGCAGATAGAGACTTCCTGGTGCTTTCCCCCTTACTGCTGCAGCAGAAGAAGAGTTTGGGATGTCCTGCAGTACTAGCGTGCAGTGCTGCCCATTTAATTTGTGAGCGGCCTCTGCAAGGGAAGAATGTGAATGTCATGGGAAGCAAACTGATGGAACCCACACTGATGGAAGCCACAGTGGCATGAAACTCCCCAGTTCCCTGCCATCTCCATACATTTTGCAGTAGTATTTCTTGGCTGTTGCTGCCAGTATGGTATTCTGCAAACCTGGGGCACCAAAGTACCACAGGATTTTGTAATTTTTAAGTCTATTCTACTAAACCAAACAATGAATCACAGTTGTTGGTTTCTCCCCTGGCATTTACAAGCCAAAAAATGCTCGGATTGGGCCAGCAGAAAAAGTGACTACACCAGCCTCTGAAGTGTACATTACTGGACCTGCACATGAAGATCTTTAAGCCTGCTTCTCAAAGACTTTCCATACCCTGGGTCTCTACTGTACAGACAGCATCCAGAAGTTGCAGCTTTTGTTGTCACATTTAAGTAATCTGAGAAGGTTTTTTTTTTTAAATCTCCAACACAGTAGGTTTGTCAGAACAGGCACTTTGTGCCCATGAAATGCCTTTGGAAAGCTAAGCAGAAAAAAATCGAAACCTTTGGCAGATACTGTAATCCACCTTTCTGCAGTTTGCCACATATATGGTGCCATAAAAAATATATGAGCCATGAGCATGCTAGGATTTCAAGAAAAATGCAAGGAAGTGGCTTTAGTTAAACATTTGACATGTATGACTTGTGTACAGACTGCAGAAGAAAACCTTGAGCTTGCCTTTAAGTGTAGGGATCAGGGAAAGATTTTTTCTAAGTCCCAGCATGTTCTCCAACTCTTTAATGCCTCCTGTTACCCCCAGCACGTGCTCTGCATTAATTTCAGACAGCATTGAACCTGCTCATCCATCTGTTCTTTGTCAGTACTCCTTAAGCATGCTTCTCACAGCAACATGACTGGAAAATTTAACAAGCTAGGTGTCTCCTCTGTTGCTATTTGATGTATTTTGCTTCATCTCTTTATTAGATTTACAAATTTCCTCTCACTGAGGAGAGCAGGCTGAAACAAGTCCAAAGGTTAGCTACCTCTATACACGATACTGTAACAATCACTACCAAGTAGGCTGCAGCATTTGGCATGACACTTTGAGATGATCTAGCTCTAGATCTTAAAGCACTTCAGACAGTCCTAACAAACTTTCACCAGAAATAACTTGTTCATGATAAAAATGAGAATCTTGGATCCTCTCCCATAGGGCAGAAGAATCATAGAATCACAGAATGTTTTGGGTTGGCAGAGATCTTTAGTGGCCATCTAGAACAACCCCCCTGCAGTGAGCAGGGACATCTTCAACTAGACCACATTGCTCAGAGCCCTGTCCAACCTGACCTTGAATGTTTCCAGGGAGGGGACATCAGCTACCTCTGTGGGCAATCTGTTCCAGTGTCTCACCACCCTCATTGCAAAAAATTCCTTCCTTTCATCTAGTCTAAATCTACCCTCCCTTAGTTTAAAACCATTACTCCTTGTCCTGTCACAACAGGCCCTGTTAAAAAGATTGTCCCCATCTTTCCTATAGGCCTCCTTTTAAGTACTGTCAGGCTGCTAGAAGGTGTCCCTGGAGCCTTCTCTTCTCCAGACCGAACAGCCCCAATTCTCTTAGCCTGTCCTCACAGGAGAGGTGTTCCAGGCCTCTGATCATTGTTGTGGCCTCCTCTGGACCCGATCCAACAGGTCCATGTCATTATTGTGCTGAGGACTCCAGAGCTGGACGCAGGACTCCAAGTGGGGTCCCACCAGAGTGGAGGGGCAGAATCCCCTCCCTCGACCTTCTGGCCACATAGAACTGGAAAGCTGCATGGAAGGAGATGTAGTCCCCTGGGTGAACACCCCATCTCAGTACCTCAAGCACACACAGTGTGGGGAACAACCTGCCTGTTGAAGAATGTAAGCCCGAGCTGTAAAACCCAGAATGCCTACAGGGACCTTCCTTCACAGGGAGGTCTGGCTGTAAGTCACAACTGTGCTGAGAGCATCCTTGGGTAGGCTTGGGGCAAATACATTAAGATAGGATTACTGCAAGACAATGATTCTGACTGCAAAATATCCTCCTTGGTAATCGCAGCAGTACTGAGAATATACAGAAAATCCATTTACGCCCAGTTTTAAAACTTTTTAAAACAGCAGACCAACTATTATATGTTAAAAACATTGTGAGTAACGTAAACAGATTCATACTTAAACCATACATGTGCATTGCAAAGACACAAATCTTTTAAAAGTGTTTTAAATGTTCTACAATCATAAAAATTACCATATACACTTTTACACAGGGTAACTTTTCTTTTTGTCTCAAAGCATATGGCTTACTCAGGAATAAAAAAAAGAAAATCCTGATTCCATGTACTGTAATATAACTTAAAAAGAAGCCTACCCATTCTTCATTCAAGCTACAAGTTCACAAGACATATCGTAACAACTTGTGCAATTTGTATACACAGAAATGGCATTCATTGAATGAAGCTCTTTTTGTTTAAATTTCAGTGGCGTTTTGACAGTGTTTATAGGTTTGCTGTTTGCACAGACATCAAATCTAGCCTTGGTGATACATTTGGAGGGCAAGCCCAAAGCAAACATAAATATGCCTATTAGCCATGGATACCAGCTGATGCCAGCACTTTGGATTAGAACTTGAATAGTGATTTATGTCCTAATGCCCCTGCATATTTCTAAAATGCATTGTGCCAAAAGTGTGCAACAAATTCTGAAAATACAGAAAGGTCTTTCTGCGAAATTAACTTAGTTGATTGTGTAAAGTTTGCCATGCGAATAGAGATTATTTATTAATTTATTTACGTACAAGTGAAGGTTTTGTGTCCAAAACTTCCCACACTATCAGACCCTTACTTAAAAGGAGAACTAAAATAAATTCTGAAAACACTTTAGTCAGAGCAGAACTACTATATAGTAGGCTTCTCTGGACATGGTCTTCACCATAATCACAGACACACATTCCTCAGTAACCTCGATCACTGCTGGTGTGACAGCACATGCTACCCTAAATACTGCTGTAAGTGCCCTGGACTTCTGGATAGCTTCCTGGTGTTTAAATAAATAAACACTGAAAATTATCATCACCACCCTGTCCTAGCTGCAGTTATCTGCTATTTTCTTCACTTGCTGTGAAGCTATATTTTTGCTTTTACAAAACTGTAAAAGAATAGACACACTTTAGTAAAGCAAATTCTGTCAGAAAGAACCCCAACATTTTGTTTAGTTTGTCCTACACACAGATGAACAAATACCTGTTTCAGAGATCTAGTATCTGTCTGAAGGCACCAGAAGCCTAGTTTTCTCTAGACCTGGTCCAACCATCGTACCATGTATCAAATAACTTTATCCTTCATTTCAGCTGACAAAAAGGGTTCTGGGTCAAGAAGAAAAAGAGAAGTCCAAGAAAAGGACACATTCGCAGAGGGGGATTCAAATCAGATGCAGGGAGCAAAGTCACTCATACTTTTCCCTACTTTTTCATTACTCCTCATTGTATCAACAACTACACATAATCCATCATCTCCCTAGCAGGATGGACTAGTAAGCAGCTACCAGATGCCCTAAGGGCCAAAATTTTCCCTAGACCAAATCCCAAGTGATGGCAGTTAGATACTGCAGAAGAATGAAAACCCTCCATCTGGGCTGCACTGTATGCTGCTCAGTTAACTTCTGTGTGAGCTAGAGGCACACACTGGAAAACAAGAAACAATCCTCCTTTATCCACAACTGGAAAGAGAGACTACTCGGAAAGAGACAAGTCTGAGCTGTGGCTGGGGGAAAAAAGAAAAGGCTCTTTAAGAACTCCTGATGTGCTACACCCAGAGGACACTGGACAGAAGTGAGAATCTCCTCCCTCGCCTGTGGCTCTTGGGACATACAGAAATCACCACAACTCAGCCAGCTGTTACTCAGCACAGCCTATGCTTTCTTCCAGATGCAGGGAGCAAGAGTCTTGTGTTACACAGCTAATTCAACAGATCACCTTCTCCTGGGATTCCTCTAAGGTAATTTTAACCAAAATAAAGGATTGGGGTTTAGAAGTTAACAAAGAATGCACCCCAAGCTTCACAGCACTGATAGGTTTCTGCAGTGAAGAACATGCGTCATGCTTCAAGATGCATTTCCATTGTGTTCACCTACTCGGCAACCTGAATATAGTTTTGTGTTCAATGATTCTTGGGACTTAAGAGTGTAATTTAAAATTAATCTCTGGTCAAACTGACTGAACAAACTGGCTTTCCTGAGAGCAGCAAGTCGCACGAGGAACCCAGGAGGAGTCAGGGACTCCACATACTCAGATTTTCTCCTTCTTATTCAGGCAAAAATTGTGAATTTGCTCTCTGGCAAAATATTAACAGGAGCATGTATAGTCCTGAATTATTTTACTAGTCTAATGTGAAACGCCCCCTTTCTGCTGTTGCCTCCAACACCCACTCCCAGCAGCTGTTGGTGCATATGATCATGAAGGAAAAAAAGGAAAAAAAAAGATACCTATTTCTGCCTCCTTTCTCTGCAGATCAGAGTAGTTCCAGCTGCTGAATCACAGATGGGGAATGCAGCAAGTAAAAGCTATTTTATAAACAGGAAAGTGAAGCCATTTCTGCCAGACCCTCAATAAACTGTCACTACTACATTAGGTGCCAAACTTGGCCTCTTTTACATATCCCTTTTTTTATCATTAAATATACTTTTCAACAATAGTGATTCTACTCCTATTAAGTAACATTTCTGAGCACTGAAGATACAGCACATGACTGTGCAGATGGAGAACATATGTCACTATTTCCATGTTTATTTACTTAGCAGCCCAGAGTGAGAGTTAGACAGTTTTTGGTTAACTTAAGAGAGCTGAAGCACATGCAATGGCTCAGGCCAGTAATCAGAAAATAAAAAGTGGTGGTTTTGCCAATTGTTTTTTTTTTACATATTGTGAAACTATCACAGCTACCCCTGTGTAGAGTTCAGTGAAATGTTGTAATCTTGATGTTACAGATTCTACTTTATTCCTGGAATCACTACTGATACCCATGATTTACTGTGAAAAATGTGAAAAATCCTATTCTCCGTTCCTCATGCAAAACTCTTATGGATACTGACAGCATCTCCTGACTTCTTTTAAAATTATTTAAATATGTAGATCAAAATACAGTCCTATTTATGGAAAGCAAGAGTACTGAGAGAACAACTAGATCACTATGCTCACTATTAACTGCTACTTGCTCCAGAAACATTTGGAGAAGTGACTGCTTCTTGCTTCATTTCCCCTATTTTCGCTTGTCCTTCTCCCCTCTCATTTCTTAGCAAGACATAAAGGAAGTCCTCAAGGATGGATCTGACTCTTGCTAAAGCAGTGCCAGCTGCAAGCAAAAGGGTCACTTCAGAATCGAACTGAAGGAATGTGTTTTAAGTACTAAGTCCTGTGCCTGCCAACAAAGTGAACTTTACTACCGCAAAAACTATGGTAGAAAAGATTAAAGATAAAAAACATTATGTTTCAGTACCACAACCAAACACACAGACTTAGTTCTCAGTCTGACAAAGATTCTTTCTGGAAAGAACCTCCATTAAAACATTTCTGAACACCTTTGCATCCCCCATTAGACAGCATTAATCTGGTCTCCATCCCATAGCCCCTCTGCAAAGACCTAACCTTCTGCAGTGCAGGAGTTCTCCCAAGCAGGAATCCTTGGCTAGCGTGTCATGGGTTCACAAGACCCCTTGTTGCTATCAGTATAGACCAAACACGTGCTAAAGTAGCAACCTGTTACATACAAATGTTTTACTGAAGTGCAGTTGTTTAAACTAGAATGAAATAGCCTTTTGCTGCTGCCAGACAGGGAGCAGTGGAAAAGCAGAGAGAGACTTTCTAGAACTGCCAGGTTCTCACCCTCTCTGTACATCAAAGTGAAACTGTGCTGAATGTCCCACTTCTCCGTCTTCTTCTCAGCTTCAAGGGTATTTTTTCCACCTTGAAGTAGCAGAATCACTTGTTCTCTTTCTAAAGGGCAGTGATATCCTTTGTATGTTTTGTGAGGAAAAAGGTCTGCCACACTTCCGGTCCCACCTTCTCTAAATGTATGCCCGTTTTCTAAGCTCTTTGCCGTAAACAAGGGCATCTACACCTGCAGAGATGGAGAATAAGCAGGAGGGAACATTCTTAACTACAATCTGAAGCAAAAAAAAAACAACCAATAAACATAACCAGCAATAATTATTAAATCACGGCTTAATGGACCTAAGACATGATAAAACCACTGATTTTTAGCTAGAAAATCTGTTTCTAAGCAGTGCTTGATTCCAATTAGTTAGGTTCACAAGATAATTAATGCTGTTTAAAAATATCCTAGTCTTTCCTGATTTGAAGCCAAGTTCTTGGCTAATTTCTTGCACTTCTGTAGATTGTGAACCAGTGAGGGATGCAAGCAACAGATGATAAACTACCCCTCTGGTACAAGAATGTATGAGGCACTGCACTTTCCATTTCAACACAGAAGGCCTCCCAAAAATGACCTTAAAAGTAGTGAGAATAAATCAATCTCCAGCATCACAGGGAGTGAAATTTGAGACGTTACAGACAACTTTGTGAAGCATCACATGCACAGATCTTGAACTTGTTACTTTCAATACTTGTCTGTGCTTCAGCCTTGAGCCAAAAAACAGACAAGTAACAGCTGTAATCCATCACCTGCATCCTGAAGGACAGGTAGATAAAAAGAAGTGGGGGAACATGAAGACAGTAAGGGGCTTCCCACATGGGAAGGGTGCAAGTTGCCTTCTTGCCTGTGGCATAGCAGAAAGTGCCCAGGCTGAAGAACTGCTGGTAATGATGAAGAGCTATCAGGAGAGTAAAGACAGCAGAATCCTGGAGGCTGCCTGAGACCTCATGTGTCAACTGGAACTGAAGGCCATGCAAACTGTGCTCTTGGGGCCACAGTATGGTTATTAGTACTGCTTCTAGGCCAAGCCCCTCTGGCACCTAAGCTAGGAGAGCCATTATCAAGGATGAGTATCAAAAAGGAGCATTACTGCTAAGTAGTGGAAAAGGTAGGAATGAAGGTAATCCTCAGCTACTGTTACATTAAAGAGATATTGGCAGAGAGGGCCTCAGTGTTTGAGCCTGGTATGCTGCTTCTCTGTCCATTTTTTTGTGTTCACATTACTTCTGTTCTCATGGGTTTGGACTGTGGGCACAAGGTGGGCTACTGGTCCACCTAAAAAAGCCATACATGAATGCAGCTTGGCTACTCCCATTGCTGAAATCAAGTCACTAATGAAGACCAAGTGTCCTTGCCTTTGTGCACTCCTGTGCCGTGTACTAACCACCACCCTTTGCTGCCACTGGGACAGTTTTGTGAAGTGCTTTTGGCCAACCAGGAAGAATATGGGTGCTCATAGAAGTGCCATGTTTTAAAACCGGTGTTGTATTTTGTAAGGCATTGTATTTTGAATTTCCATTCAGAAATGAAAAAGAGCAGAATTTATATATGTGTTTTACTCTTCTGCAATTCACAATGACATAAAAATTGAAGTGAAGGGATTTGCAAGTGACTGCATATTTTGATCCTCACTATGTTGAGGCAAAGGTTTAGACTGAAAAGAGGGAAATTGAATATTTGCATTTCAGGTGATATTCTTTGCCAAGTTGACAACAGCAATAGGGCTAGAGGATCAAAGCATATTTAAGTATACAAACTAATGTCTCTGTGAGATAGGTGATAATAGAACTCCAAAACAAAGACCAGCTTAACTACACATGGCTCTTCTGGTGTATAACCATGAGGTTTGGCAAGCATTCCTTATGCTTTGTGTTGACACCATGACTCCTTAGAATAAGGCTGTTCAGTCTCTCTGCCTCTTGTACTTTGAAAAACCTAGTCCTGAAACTGAGTTAACTGAACAAGTAACTTTTGCAGCACTTCATACCTCTGCAGGCAAACCCCTCTTCCACCCCCTCTGTCTTGAGCCCTATGGCATCTCTGTGCCACAGAGGTAAAAAAGATGCAGAAGATTAAACTAGTTAGCTGCTGTATTTAAAGGTACTAGAGCAACTCTACACTAGTCTGGACTCCCCAGAGTGAGCACACACATTGTTGCTGCTGTAAGATGGAATGGACTTGTCTCCTATGATGCTAAAGTTATTACAGTAGGCTTCAACAGACTGTCATTCCCAGGCCTACGTAGGCTTCACAGGATGCTCTGAAGGGAGCAGATGTGCAAAGTGTAAAATGAGGGTCAGGAAGAAAAAACACAGTAACAGGCCAACATTTTCCTCCAAAGTTCCAGGTGTTTTTACAGGCTTAAGCTCAGAATATAAACATATGCCTTCAAATTAATGTGCCTTATGAGTATTTTCAGCCCATGTAGATGTAGGTGTTTCTGCATTCCACCAGAACGCTGACACTTCCTGTCTCTACACAGTTTTTGATAACACCTATGTATATTTCCAGATAAGATTTTTTCTGGGGAAACTCAGTCAGCGTACAGCAAGCACTTTCCTGTCATAAACCTGTAAAAACTGAAGCTGAAGGTAAGCTTCACAATAGTAATAGGAATGTTATACTGTGGACTATTTTGTAAAGCCCTAAACAACAAATAAGCTGGAATTAATAGTAATAATTGTGAAAAAACACATGCAACATTAACAGACACAGTGTAGGAAAGTTCTTCTACTTTATCATTTGGCATTCTTGTTTGGAAAACAAACTACACGCCACAAGGAGATGGAAACTTTGTGTGGGTATTTACTATGGCATTTACAAGGGAGCGCCCTTTATTTGAACTTTGAAGGCCAAAACCCCACTTCTTTTTTTAGCTATCCTCAGAATGTTTCTCTTGCTCTCATGGAGAAAAACCCAGAAGATTTGCCTTTTGGCCAGGAGAAGGAGCCAGATCTTAGCTTGTTACCATAGGGTGCAGCTCTGTGTAAAATCAGTACAGCTGCACACACCTACACAGATGGAGATTTTGCCATTCCCCTATGCTTTACACTAATGAAAAGCTGCAATTTAGTGCTTAACTGTATTGGGTTTTGTCTCAAATCTGTCAGGCCCAGATACTACATACTAAACAAATACTATAGAATACAAAATGTAATCCAAATACTGTAACTAAACAACATGACTACAATTAGACTATATGATTAACTATATTATACAAACTGCCATAAAATTAACCTTTCTCAGTATCCCCCCTGCAAAGGTCCATTCATTCTTCCCATTCTTGTGGAGGAAAACACTTCATATTTAATAGATCACAGACTAGTGAGAAAAAATTCATCTCCTCAAACTACATTCAGATGTCAGCCCTACTAAAACATCTGCACTGGAAGTGTGAGTTGCTGGTCTGGCTTTGTTTTGCATGGTAACAAATTAAACCCCAGGGTTTTGGCCTGAAGAGGTTTCCATTTCTGTGCAGAGTCCTGATTTCTGTTTTCATCAAAACACCAACAAACCCAGGAGAAACAATTTTCCTGTTTGATGAAACTGATCTGTGTTGCTTCTTTCTCATTCTCCAGGGACATGGTCATACTACAGCATGCAGTCGGCACTGGTTCTCGGTGAGCAGGCTGGGCCATCTGCAGTAGATTTTAGAGTGACAGAAGAAAACAAGGCTGCTCACAAGACAGCACACCAACTGTTCCCGTTCCTTCTAGTTGTCGAATACCTGGCAGATAGATTACATTTATCATAAAATGTCTGCAACCTATTCGTCCTAATTCTGCTCCAAGTTGAGTGGGCTTTTCTCCCCTTTTCATCATGCTGTTTTGTCCAGCATACTCCTCTTGCTGCCCAGGGCCTTTGCTGGAGTGGTACCAGAGTCTGAAGTACTTCTGGACCCCTGTGGCTGAAGAAACAGAGAATGTGCACAGCGGGAGGAAGCAAGGAGCATAGCTGTAGAGGACAGAGAGAGAGGGCTTCTTCCCTGGAATTGACTCTGAAATAATCTGAGGAACCTGGCGGACAATATTCCACAGGAAGCACAGAAAAGTCAGCTGGACAGGACCAAACAGCAGACGCAACAAAAAAGCCATCTTATCCCTTCTCGCTACTATCTTTCCTCTCTTATGATGGTGACCAAATGGAACATCTGTATTGCCTTTTGGGTAAATATCCCTTGAAAGACTTTAAGTCAAAATGACTTATTTAGCTGTGGGTTATGACCCGATGAGCTTTGTGCACCTTTGCTTCTACATTTTCTTCTCCCTCTCAGCAAACCCAGGGCAATTAACAGACGACCATCTCTGAATACCTGCAAAATGATGCAAACTGCATTTAATACAAAATACTTGCTTCATGTTGGATGAGAGGCAGATAATTTTGCTTAAAATGTTGAAAAGAACAGTAGTCATACTTACAGAGAACACACTTTGCAATATTCACTGGCCTGGGTAGAATGAATATCACAGCACAAGTCAAGACAAGGATTTAAAAATAAAATGAAAATATTCCCACACTCTGTGTTCAACTGGAAATAGTTTTCAAATCAAAACTGATTCTGAGAGCTAAGAGTCAAATTTGTTTGACTAAGTGACAAACACAACATGTACAATCCATCACACTCCAAATGCAGAGGCACAGTGACTTTAAGGTCACATTAAGAGTGCTATGCGCCAGTCTGGCTAAATGAATCAGATTTGAAAAGATTTTGGGAGCAACTTCATTATGTTTGGAATCCCAGTACCTATTTCACAACCTCACATGCACAGGCACTAAGGCTAAATTTTACGAGTTACTCACAGTACAAATTACATCCTCGGAATGACTTAAGTACTTAAAGGTGATGCTTTGGAGCCTTAGAGAGCCACTAGGGACAAAACAGTTGATTAAAACAAGCTCAAAGTCTCTTAACCTCTCTCCTCATTTCCATAGTCAACACTCTTTGCTGTATACTGCCATCTTATTTTATCACTGATGCACTCTTTCAAGAATTTAGAGTTTTTTCTTCTCTAAGACAAAAGCTACTTAAAGGCTCACAGAATGCTAAGATGTCTGCTTTTAATTCGTGAGACTGGCACAAGTTCAGGAATAATATGTGTGTGTGTATGTGTGTGTATGTGTGTATGAAAACATCCTGGCTACGTGTTTCTGAAAAGCTAGTGAAGGCAAGACGACACCATGTAATCCGTAGAGGTAACCAAGGAATGTTGCAGTAAAAACCTTTTCATTATGGGATTCAATGCACAGATAATCATTCCAGTAAGTGTTTGGTATGATGCAAGTCCCAATCCTGAAAATGATTCTCAAATCTGCAAGACCAGGAAAAGGCTTATCGCAGGCCTATGCTAAAATGACATGAGCCTAAACTGTTTAAAAATCTGTGACAAAAATCTGTGACAACTGGCTGATGAATATTTCATGCACAAAGTTTGTAAACTTTCACTTCACCTGGGACTGCACAGCTGGAAAAGGATGTTTTCAAACCATGTAAAATCTCAACGAAGGAGAGACAGACTGCTTTTTATCCTGTCTAGAGACTCAAAGCAAAGCCCAGGCTTAACAGTAAAGGTTTTACAGTGACTTAACTAAAGACTAAACCTATCTGCTGCAGTATTTACACTTGGAGCCTTCTTACTGTGACGGCTGCTTGCAATGGTTATACTGTGGCCAAAGGCCAGCTTGGGTGCTCCAGGGAGAGCCTAAGTCTGATCAGCACAGAAAGTCGGAGAATATTTCTATGTCATGTCTATTTCTACTCAGAGCATGGTTTCTGCTCCTCTCAAGCCCTCCAGATGGTTGATTTTTCTCCTCTAATTGCATATATGAACTTTGGCCAGAGGCTTTGTTTCCATCACATTCTGAGGTGACAAGGAAAAGTCACTTCCAAGATAAGGAAAAACGGGTAAGTTCTGCATCGCCTTCCACCTTTCCATCAGGTTTATTTCAAAATAGCTCTGTACTTAATACAAAAGAAACAGTCTGTTTTGGTATGGAAACTTATTTTCTAAAGCCTCAGATAACACCTAGTTGTAAAGAATGAGATGTTTTTCAATACTGCAGAGAGACATAAAACTACACCTCTGCTTTTTGGTCTGAATATGTCAAAATTGAATCTGGGTTTTCACCTTCACCCTACAACTTTATTTTTAAAGAATTTCCTCAGAATTGGTGCCAGTATACACAAGAAACTTCTCTGTTCGTGGTTTTCGGTTAGTTTCAGGGTTTTCTTTCTCCACTACAGTTCAGCTTTAAATGCAAAGAAAATATGCCACATGGTGCAGTTAGAAAAATTCTATACCAGTGAAACATCATTATCCATATTAGCTATCATGTTACTTAAATTTTTTACTTTTGCAACAGAAGATGTATGTAAGTTGCTACATAAGACCTGGAGAAGAGAGAAAATGAGTCACTCAGTTCCAAGGACTTGATCTTAAACTCATTAACACTACTGGAAATACTCTTCTTCGCTTCAACAGGCTTATCAAAACTATGGATACGGTTAAAAAACACCAGTAGCTGCACACATAATTTGTTTAGGTGAATAAACTTAAAACAAATTGACCAATTTTTTTTTGACCTTTTTTACAATTTTGCAAGCAACGACATTAGTTAGATGTTAAAATTTCCACCTTTCTATGATGGTTGGAAAGTTGGGGTTTGTTAAAGAGTTTTTCTGATGGACTGAACTTGGATTAAAACTCGACTTTGGAAACGACGAGTTTCACATAATCTTAAACACAACAATAATCCTCCACCAAAACAAAGGATAATTCCCAAGCAAGTCTGCATGATCTGCCCCACTTGAGTTGTGAATACTTAGATCCCAGAAGAAAGAAAACAAAATCCCAACCTCATCAGTTTTTTGTTGCCACTTAAATTATTTTGGTACTGCTTCCCTTTAAAGGCTTCACATGGGGAAAGCAGATCTTAGAGGTTTTACAGTACTGTAAGAAAGACTTCAGCAACTGACAAAGCCCGTTATCACTTTATACACACTGTGCCGTAGGAACCTTCTCGGTGTCACTCTGCAGGTACAAGGTCATAAGACTTCAAGGCGTAAATTCAGTAAAAGAAGCTTCCACTGCCACAAATGCTCCATTTTCATAAAGCAGGTTGTACAGGTGGGAAACAAACTACTTTGGTGCCAGAAGCCACTTAAAATGCAAGCCAAACTACTGTAGTACCATGCAAGCTAACATTCATCTCTGTCAGAGTCATTCCTACCAAGAAAAACCCTCCTCACATGAAGAATTTACTGACATCATGCTTGTAAATTACCAAAGCAAAGAAATTTCTCTCTACTGTGTGCTCCATTTTGAAAAATCTTACATCATTCAAATCCTTTTTTTACTCAGCCTTTGCTTTGCTTTTCTTCCTATAGCAACAAGCAGGAGAATCTCTACCTGAATTTCTAAAAGCCAACCAGGAAACTTGTGGCTACAGGGGACAAATTTTTGAGAAAGTAGATGTCCATACAAAAAATCTGGATAAGCATGTCTGCATGTTTCCAGATGTATTTATTTTCCACATAAAATATCTCTAAAAACTACCTTCTCCAGTCCTTATGCAAACAATAAATATGACTGCTTTTGTACCATTTTTAGAAGTCCTAAAAAGATTTTCTTAAAAAATAATTAACCTACTAAACTTCCATAGCCTTGTCTATAGCACTTCTTTCCTGTATCCGCCTTCTCGATCCACTTGTCTTACAGTACACTCTATGGAAAACCACATCAATTTACATTTGTCCTGTACTTACCTATCACGATGTTATGATACCCTCACTAGAAAACCACACTTTATTTACATTTCTTCTGTATTTAACCATCACGATGTTATGCTCAAACTGTTACCCATAACGAGTCAAACAAGATTTATAGAAAAAGAAAAGATACACAGAATGACTGCAAGGAATGTTTTTGCCAGTATTATTTAGGCATCAATTCACCGTTGCTTAGTCATGGGTATTTTGCATACTTCCTCTTGGTTTAGATCCCTGCTTTGTTGTTTTCTCTTCTCACATGACAGCTAGTCATTTCAACACAGTATATTCACAATAGAATGTCTGTGTATTATCACAGTCAACAAGACACTGAAGAGAGGCTGTAACAGAAGAAGGCTCCACTTGGGAGAAGCATTTTTAAAAATGAATAAATTACAAATAGATGAGTAAAGTATACAAAAGTATCTCTTCCCCCTAAAGAGTTACAGAAAGGCGTTCATGATTAGAGAGCTGTTAAGCAAAAGGGGAGAACCACTGACTGACAGGTGTTGCACACAGAGCAAGGACTCTCCTCCAGTCAAGCTTTTTTGTCTGTACAGCAAATGAATGCAACTCCAGGTCTCTCCAAACTGCTCAGGTTTTGTAAGCATTAATTAATGCTTCATTAACCATGTACATCTCAGCTTCCTTGGCCAGCTATAATCCAAGTTCTTCCAGCTCATCTTGTTTAAATTTTTTATTTGCTTTCTTCTTTTTGGTTATCAAGATCTGCAGGGTTATGTGGCACAAGAAAGCACACTAGCAGCCAGTTCACATTTTCCTCAAGGAGATGCTCCTTTTTCAATCTACTAGTTTTCAATGGCTGCAGGTCTCAGGAGAAGCCTCCTTTTAGTGACAGTTAAGCTAGAACTGAAGAGTATTCTCCTGATTCAGAAATCAAGAACAAAGGAGAGAAGAGGAACCTAAACAAACTCCTGTTCAGTTTTAAGATGCAGATTCACCAGATGAAAGAATGAAATGGCACTGCCTTGTGAGACAGCAAGCAACAAGCTTGAAAATCTGCAGTTCTGTGAACTGATTCAAACCTTCTGATTCAATAGGCAAATTTAGCCTGAGATTTTACTGTGGCTGGAGACTTTTGTAGACTCTCTTTTTCACACTCCCTCTCTTGCTGTCTTTTCCCTCCCTGTTTGTCAATTACTAGTGGAATCTCAGCGTGTTGCTGGTGGTTCTCCTCCAGATCCATGACAGGCACCCTCTGTCAAGAAGAGTATAGTGTATGTTATGATATGTAACTCTGTGTGCCTTGGGGCTTGAAGAGATCTTGTAAGCTTAGTGAAAATTTCCACATACAGTATGACAAGTTCAAGATTGTTGGCAAAGCTTTATTAAGTCAGTAACTCCAACAGGGTAGCTAAAAAAACACCTCCTGGAAAGGAGTATTGAGAAAGGGTGACCCAGATTCCAGGGGGGTAGAAGCTACTATTAGAAGGAAGGGAAGAAGGACACAGCATGGCAGACGAGATGTTTAGCTTTCTTTGACCAGGCCATTGGAATCACCACTGGAATTACAGTTCTTCCCATCTGACTAAGAACTGCTAGTACTATACTAAACACAAAAACATGCCATTTTTTTTCTAACTAGAAAGCTATTCATCTCATGAACATTAGGTTTTGTTTTGCATTCGCAACAAGAACAATCCTGAAAATATCATGGGAAAAAATGCTTAGCTGAAAATTGGGTCCAAAATCCAAGAAACCACAAAATGCAGATCTCCCCTGTCTTGCTGGACCTAAATCCTCAAAGTTTAAAGTCCTTTCAGTTAATATGTTCTGAATTAAAATTTGTAAAATAATGTCACTGTTTTCACATGATTTCAGGTTTCATTGGAAAGGCTCTTTACAGATCTAATCCATGTGCTGTTTTGCAAGAAAAACTGTTGCCCTATTGGCTGTGCAGATGGTAACTGACATGCTGCATACTCCTAAATAAAAGCCTTAGCAACCTATTGAACAATCATACATATGGTGAAATTCTACACTTCAGTAATTATATCGAAGCAGTGGACCAAAAAAAACCAAAAGAAGGACTAACTAGCATAGACCACAAGCACTTAATTTCCTAGATGTGCCCCACCAACTGCACATCATCTTCATGGATACCTTATGCTGCAAAAAATGGGGTCTAGATGTTAGACAACAGAAACTACTGGTTGTAAGACAACAGTTTAAGAAACTACTGGTTGTAAGAGAAGTTTCCTGACATCCCCAATAACTGTGGTCCTGCTTTAGGAGGTAACTGATGAGATGAACATGATGGGTATCATCCTTTAGTTGCATCACGGTGAACATAAAAGGTCATCCAACCCAAGAGACCACTTAAAAATGAGCTTTCTCTGGAGAGTCTTGCTGAAAAAAATCATAGAATCATAGATTCATAGGTTGGAAAAGTCCTCTAAGATCATTGAGTACAACCATCCATCCAACACCACCATGTCTACTAAACCACATCATGAAGTGCTACATCTACACATTTTTTGAACACCTCCAGGGATGGTGACTCCACCACCTCCCTGGGCAGCCCGTTCCAATGCCTGACCACTCTTTCAGTAAAGAAATTTTTCCTAATATCCAATCTAAACCTACCCTGACGCAACTTGAGGCCATTGCCTCTCGTCCTATCGCTAGTTACCTGGGAGAAGAGACCAGCACCTGCCTCACTACCGCCTCCTTTCAGGTAGTTGTAGAGAGTGCTAAGGTCTCCCCTCAGCCTCCTCTTCTCCAGACTGAACAGCCCCAGTTCCTTCAGTCGCTCCTCGTAAGATTTGTTCTCTAGACCCCTCACCAGCCTCGCTGCCCTTCTCTGGACACGCTCCAGCACCTCCATGTCCTTCTTGTACTACCGAGGGGCCCAAAACTGAACACAGTTCTCGAGCTGTGGCCTCACCAGTGCCCAATACAGAAGCACCATCACCTCCCTGCTCCTGCTGGCCACACTATTCCTGATACAAGCCAGGATGCCCTTGGCCTTCTTGGCCACCTGGGCACACTGCTGGCTCATGTTCAGCCGGCTGTCCACCAGCACCCCAAGGTCCTTTTCCGCTGGGCAGCTTTCCAGCCACTCCTCCCCAAGCCTGTAGCGTTGCATGGGGCTGTTGTGATCCAAGTGCAGGACTCGGCACGTGGCCTTGTTGAACTTCACATGACTGACCCTGGCCCACCAATCCAGTCTGTCCAGATCCCTCTGCAGAACCTTCCTACCCTGAAACAGATCGACAGTCCCACCCAATTTGGTGTCATCTGCAGACTTACCAAGTGTGCACTCAATCACCTCATCCAGATCACTGATAAAAATGTTAAACAAGACCGGACTCAAAACTGAGCCCTGGAGAACATCACTTGTGACCGGCCACCAGCTGGATTTAACTCCATTCACGACCACTCTCTGCGCTCAGCCATTCAGCCAGTTCTTTATCCAGTGAAGAGTACACCCACTCAAACCATGGGCAGTTAGTTTCTTCAGGAGGAGGCTGTGCGAAACAGTGTCAAAGGCCTTACTAAATTCCAGCTAGATCATGTCCACAGCCCTACCTTCATCCACTAGGTGGGTCAACTGGTCATAGAAGGAGATCAGGTTGGTTAAGCAGGACCTGCCTTTCATGAACCCTTGCTGGCTCGACCTGATCCCCTGGTTTTGTTTCTGTCCTTCACATGCCTGGTGGGCGCACTCAGGATGAATTGTTCCATAGTCTTCCCCGGCACTGAGGTCAAGCTGACATGTGCAAAAAGGCTGTGTTAAAGACACATTCCCTAACTTCCTAAGACAGAGAAGGAGATACAAATGGAGATCTGGAGATCTGTTCTACTTTTACACGGAACAAGCAGTTGACTTGAACAGCCCACTTTTTTATTAATGGAATGGAAGACACAGTCTTAGATAGTGGAAATCACAGATTTATTTTTGCTGACCTCTGTACTTCTGTTGGGTTGTCTCCAGTTTGAAACTCAACATTTGTAATCAAGGAAAGTAAGGAGAAAAAAAAGTGAAATGTTACTGAAGAGGACGTGTTTATGTAGTCTACAATACTTGGGACTGGTTATGATACTTCCTCTGTTCTTCCTCTTTCTCCCTTCTTTTGCCACATTTGTCACAGATGTCTCTGGCTGCATGAGGCTCCTAGTGTGGGCCAAGAAGCTTTTGTTTAGTTTGCTTTTTAAAGCAGAGAACAGTCAGTCTGTTCTTCCTTCTGTGGCACATCATAAACATTACAAAAAACAGGGGTGAGACACTGAAGCCAGCTTCTACTTTTTGGCACAAAGCATGTGGTTCCTTTTTATTTTATGAAAGCTTTCTAGAGAGTGTTTTCAGGTAATTAGGAAAGTAAGGAACTGTTACAATTTTTACATAGTTGTTCTGATCACTCACGTTTAAAACCATAAACAACAGCAAGGTGGTGTAATGCTTAAGTGCAAGAGCATACAGAAAATAACTAAAATAGCAAAAAGAACAGATATGTTGCAGAAGAACAATCTCCTGTCTTAATAAAACATCCTTTAAAAAAGCCTCACTGTATTAAGCAAACATGGGCTAGTAGAGTATCTGCCAGTTTAACCAATCAAAAGCTAAAAGCAGTCCAATTAAAATGTAAGTCCTGTCACTGTAAACTTGCCAAAAGTCCTCCTGCACAATACACAGTGAAGAAAAGTTAAGATGCATTCTTAAGATTCCTTATGCTTTACAAATCCACAGCTATGCTCAGCTGGGAAATGTTTGAAAAAAACAGTTGGAATACTCTTCAGAACAAAAGATTTCAAAATATGCTGTTTTTCCTTTAAAGAGCACGTTGCCTCTTGTTTCTGTCTGTCTTAAAGAAGAATACCACAGTTGAGCAGAGCAGATACATTTTAAAGAACGGCCTTGAGTTACTCAGGTCAAATTCTCCCTAAAATATATATATGCTTCTTCAATTATCTTCACATATACAGCAGATGGCTGCAAACATCAGCTTATTTGCAGTGTATCTAATACCAACACCTTTTAAAAACTTACTTTGGAAGCACCTGTTGATGATGTCAAAATGAAACTTTCCTCTGCAGCTGTGAAGTACCCATTTAAAGAAATCAGACATTTATCATTTTTGGTGGCACTCAACACATATGCTCACCCCATCAAAAGATCCTTTCATGTAGGAAGGGTAACTCTAAAATGATAGGCCCACTATCTTTAGGAACAGCTCAGAACATATTTAATGATACAAGTTATTGATAGAGGCAGAAATGCTGTGTTTATTTTGTTCAATAGGTTACTAGGGCACTCAAAGTGGAGGAAATTGACTTCCATTACAAAAGAAAAAATTCAGATGAAAATTTGATTTTTTCTGAAACAAATCAGAATTACAATTGAAAATAAGCAAAATGGACCTTCCTTTAGAGTAAATGTACCTTCCTTTAGAGACAAGTAAGCACACAAGGAAGCCGTACCCACTTCAATAAAAAAATATTCTGATCCAATGTGCCAGTGTTGACATTTACTCTACATCCCTCTACTCATGTTGCGTTCAAAGCCCAACGAATTCCTGCTTACCTACTTCTCTTAAGACAGAACAAAGCAAAGATGGTCCCAAGGCACAAGGTGAATCACAAGGCGATAGTTGGCAGGGAGTATAATACAATGGACCAACTTCCCAACACAAACCTTGGGGTATCTCAGTCCTTTCTTGCACTGGTGACAGACAACACCTTTGCCCCATCATGTGGTTATGTATAGTCTGTATCCCTCAGTCCATCCTTATAATCCTCCTTGTGAAGGCATACAGCCATCACAGTCTCTGTTAAACCTTCCCCTGAATGAATTCTTTAGCTTCTGGTTACAAACCTGCCTGTGTCTATTCTCTGCACAGAATAAACAGTTCTTACAAGTTACATCAAGAGACTCTCTACATGTAATGAAAGTCACATTTAAAATGCAGCATGGCCCTCAAAAAACAGCTATACAACCATGATCCATAGATCCACCGCACTTAGTTCACATCTCATGACGAAACATCTCATGAGAACTGTGATACACAGAATGTAAGTGAGAATACAGGAATACAAACAAGATTAACATAAATACTGTATTTTTTTCTAGTTGAGAAATATTTGATTATACGTACTCCTTTCACACAGCTCACAAAACAAATATAACAGAGTGCAGATATGCTCTGACAATTTTGAAAATTTTGTCTTAGAAAAATCGAGTTGGATAAAACCTGCATACCTTCTCTGACAATAAAGAACTGTAAATTGTTGTTATTTCAACTGTAGACTTTGAAAGCATACTAGTAAAAAGACTTTTCCAAAAAGCAGTAACAACAACAATCTTAGCAAAATGTGATGACAAGTTTCTGTTTAATGACCCAAATGCCTTCTTCCTGTTTAGCAACTGAAAGTAAACAGGAGAAAATTAAAGAACATTTAATTGACTGCAAGTTTCACCAAGGACTTATCCTGCAAAGATCCACATATCACAGCCCCTCTCCAAACAGGAAAGTTTATGAAAGTTTAAAAAGTTATCAGCAAAATTCATGAAGGAAAAATTTACCAAGAGCACTTGAGTGCTTTATACTGTGTCAGAACATTTGCCCTGTTCTTACCTCTTTCCTGTGCATCTCTCTTGGCTATTGCTGGAGACAAGGTACAAGGTGAGTCTGCCTGCTAGAGCTATTCTAAGTCTTCAGCCAGCCAGAGTTTTGCAACGGCCTCAGATGCATTCTGATCCAGGTTCACCGCCATAATACCAAACAGAGCTTTTTGCTCTCAGCTAGATCAGCCATGTATTCAGGGTATACAGAGAAGCCCAAGCACAGAGACAGGAGACTCACCTGTGCACTCGTGTTGTAGTCCCTTCCCATAGTATCCTTTTTCACAGATGCACTCAAACTGGCCAGTGTGAGTGCCGCATTTACAGCTTGCCATGATGTCGCAGCAGTTTTCATTTGCCTCACAGAGATATGAACAATGCGATATATCTTCTTGGATATAGCTGCCAGAGGGCAGGTCTGAAATAGTATCAATTTATTAACAAAAAATCCACATAGAGGTCCTCCACAGCCTCACAGTATGTCAGTAAGTGAAATGCTTCTTAAAACCTCTAAGTTCCAGTTCCAAGCAGTAGCGATAGGAGCATGAGGCAGCGTCTTGCTGCACTCAAAATGTAAGAAAAAAATTTGTGTTCTTATTCTGGAAAAAGGCTCACTGAAAGCCATGCTGCAAATATCCTCAAATTTTCTCACTCAGCTTCATCTGAGTCTAACATGCCACAATCAGTCTCACTCCCAACAGAAGCTGCTGAGATAGATTTTCCCAGTTTTGGTGGATGCCGTCTTGGGCATCATGAGAGCATTTGGTCACGGCATGTATAACCAGTTGGTCACATTAAAAAAAAAATCTTTCCTTTGGCACATTCACATAGGCCAATTAAACCTTATCTGGAACAAACAAAATGGCAGTAAAGCACATTACTTATGTAAAATTAGCATGCTTTTAAAAATTTAAATGTAGCAAATAAATCATAATGACTAGCCTGATGAATGTTCTAAGCCTCAAACAAGCAGCACTGGCTTACAAAGATCTAGTCGTGTGTTCTCACTTGCTAGTCTAAACTTCTGTTTTTCAGGAAGAACGTTTTTTTTAGAATACAGCAGATTAAAAAAGGATAAAACCACAGTCCAAACTCTCTTTCTACCCCTTGCTCTTTCCAGTTTTACTGAATGTATAAGGTCATAAGCATAAATTATATTTCCCTTATACACAGAGATCTAAATCAGTTCTGAACAGGGTAGCTTTTACTGCTGTGTAAAATACCAGCAAGTATTAAGGGTTTAAGGCTAGTCCTAAGCTGTGTACTAGGTGCCTTTATTTCACAACCATGTATCTGACTACAAGGTTCATCTATTCAAGCAAAAGTTACACTGGGCCCAGACCATAGTCTGTCCTTCACAGACAAAATGAAGAGTTGAATAGAGGTAAGCATGTATATAGCAAGGAGGAGAATTTGGCTCACGTTTTGTTGATGACGAGTTAGTCAAACAAACAGTATATCCTTTTACTTGAGGAATGAACACCTCTACTAGAAAGAAAGAGGAGGGGGGCGGGGAATCAATACTACATGAAATGTTATTACAAGACAGTACTGGAGATCTTTCTATTCAGAACTCTCTCCTCTCTGCAGACTTCTGAGGTTAGTATATTAATACCTTCATGAAGAGCCCTGCGTGCCAGAGCTTCAAACTCAGTAAAACTGTGAAGAAGATAACAGTGATCTTCCTTTGGATGGGATGCCATGTCATTCAGTTCTCGGATATTCCCCTGCCATATCCCGAAGGTGAAGATCTCCACTCCAAATTCACGCAAGGATGCTGCAATGGGTCTTGGGTCTCCCCCATTGGAATATCCGTCAGTAATGAGAAATATCACCTTTGTGGCATTTCCACGGGCATATCGTAATATTTGCTGGAAGAGAAAATGAAATTGCACACCTCAGCAAAGGGTTAGAAGTAGCTGATCTGTATATTGCTTCCTCCATGATGTGGCTCCTTTTATTTGAATGCCAGATTAAGTCCTTGCAAGATCACTCACTATAACGAAGATCAATCAGTTGCAAGCAGAGCCCGTGGTTAGACAAGTCCAACCACTGAGTCACACTTCAGATGGTCACAGTCTGCTCAGTCACAGAAATCATGATATGATCTGAAATTGTGATGCTTTTCACGTTGACTGATGAGGTCACCCATGCGTCAGACAGCAATGATCCTGACCAGTGCTTTAGCAACTTTGTTCAGACTGCAGTCTGAATAGGTAATACAAACATTCAAAATCTAGTGCAAGACCCATGGGACCACAGTTCAGATGCTGCCAGCTGTCTCAGTGCTATGGGAGTGATGTGGGTGCATTTCAGCTGCTAGTTTGGCCCATGTTGCTTTTCCATTCAGCACACAAATGCCATTTGGTTCCAAACTTGTTTTATCATGCAGGTGGGTGAAAACTCACCAAACCCCACCATGAAAATGTGCTGCAAATATGCTGCAAGTGGTGGCACACTCACTCACCTTATCATGGCTTTCCATGTGTAATTTATGGACAAATCCTCTACAGTTTGTACAGGGTAACTAAGAACAAAAATTATTTTATTAGGGATTATTTTCATAAAAAAAAATCTACAGATCTGTTTGGAAAATTGTAGGGACAGATAGATCAACGGAAAGTGAAGAAGCAGTCAAAACCACAGATACAAAAGTTGAAAAGGGCTCTCACACACAGCATCAACTTTTTATACAAGGAATCTATGAGCAGTTAAAGCTTACACTGTGATTATCTGGCCACAGGACTGCAAATTTTTTATTTCCACATGTTCTTTCCCACTTTCCCTCTGCCATTTCCTTGTCTAACAGGTGATATCTACTGAACTTCTGGAAAACAAAACAGTGCCTGTATCATCCTCTTGCCATATAAGGCAGATGGAAAAGAGTTATTTACTCAGTAAGGCCACAAGAAATTTAATAGTGTATGAATAGACAGAGAACACACCACAAAGCACGTACATACGTGTGCATGGATATGAAGGAAAACGTAGTGAGATGGAAGACATTCTGTCAGCAACCGTAGTCTTTAAAATTTAAATGGCATCTCAGATACCTGATGTGCAATGAAAAAATATAGGTGCGGACAGTGAGGCTTTATAAGCCTCTAAGAAGGGAAGTTGAACAGGTTTTAGAAACAGAAGAGAACATGGGATTAGATAGAAACAAGTTCCTAGTCATTGCCAGGCTAGTAAACTATAAACAAAAAGTAAAGAATTTGGGTATATCTCCTACTAAACAAGCTTCAAAAGAGTAACCATGCACAGGGTGAGTTGCTTCCCTAAATGCACCCTTAGCATGCTTACTATAGTCATCTACTGAATCTTCATTATGAGCACAACTGCACTAGGAAGCTGGAACCTGGAAAAATAAACAGTCCTCAAAACTGTAATTTTATGCATGGAAAACAAAACCCAATGTGTGACAACAATCTTTACAGTTTCCTATGGCATCATGCACTCCAGGATTGAACGTCAAGTCAGAGAGAATAATTATGAAGTTTAACCAGGTAATCAGTTGAAGAAAAAGAAACAAGTGACTACAAGAACCCTCAGTTTTCTTTATTGTGTGCAAACTGCTTGCTCCTAAGAGATCAAAATCCTTCTGTCTGTATCACCCACCACGGCAACTGATTTTCTGTTGGTGACACATTTTTGTTTTTCTTGCAAGTCTGAGGAGACAAATATGATCTAACATATTTTAACGTCATCTTATGTTTTGATCCATTAAATTATAAGGCCGATTTATTGGTAGTCTTCTCCCAACAAGCATTTGGATTGTTGGCTATTTTAACTACAGCATAGCATTCCCCATCTGTCACTGTTGAATTGTGCTTTTCTCCCTTACATCACTTTGCCAAGACCACTTCAGCTTGTCCATTGTAGCCTCAAAAACCACCCGTAGCCCCTTCCACCCTGCTGCCATCTACAGATTTAAGGATCATCCCTCATAATACTTCACACAAAACTTTTGTGACAATATTCAGTAGTGCCTGAGTGAGGACATGCCCCACTGATTTCTGCCCATTTCATCCTTCCAGTCTGGCAGTGCACTAGCGCTAATTACTCTCCAGGTGTGTTTGCTCCTGGACAACAGGCAGAGCACCTGCAAAAATGCAATGTTAACATGCTACGGACTAGAAATCACCCTATGGAGTTACCACTCATACTTAGCCACTGCCTGTCAGAGTGTGAGTAAATACAGGACCACCACCAGCCTGCTCTTGGTGACCAGCTGTTGTCTGAGGCGCTAAAGCAGGGGGTTGTGAAGGTGTACTTTCTACTTCCTCTGTGAACTTACATAGTAGGTACTAGATGCAGACTTTCAACTTGGTAGCACACAAACTACTACCATGTTCACTTCAACAGATTGTGCAAGCTACAGTCAATACAATAGACCCCATGTGACAAACCTTTGAATGATACTCCAGAAATCATGTCACTCTATAATGAGTAGTAAATGTATTTAAGCCACCTTTCACAAACACCAGTTCCAAAAACAGAGATGAACTGAGTAGTCTTATTACAAAACCTTAAAGTAAGACTTCTAAAGTAAAATCGCCTCGTTTTCAACTCCATCAAAAGCTTACAAGTTAGGCCAGTTCAAAGAACCTGCAGAAATTTTCTAACTTTTCTCAGTAAGCCAGGCCACATTCCAGAACACTTTGATTTTGATCTGGCAATTCATCGATTTCAGGTAGCTACTAAACAAAAACAAGCACACATACCACAAATCAAAGCGCAGACCATTAGCACCATGGTCTGAAAGACTGCCAAGCAATGTGCTGCTGTTGGGCTCGATTTTATTACTACTTGTATGCAAAACCCAAAGGGAATGAGTGAAACCAAATTCTCTTGCAGACACAAATACCCTTCACAAACCAAACCTATTGTTCCTCATGTTGCTTAAGTCGTAAGCGGAAAACCAGAATGAAGTGAAAAAATAGAATTAAGAGGAAAACTAGAATGAAAAGAATCAGGAAAATAAAGACAAGGCAAAAGACAATATGAAGACACAAAGTAGGAAAAAAATACAAATGCCTCATTTCAAAATGCAATCTGAAAAGGATGGTCTAAGACAAGTCGAATTACAGGCAGAGAGGGTAGTGCCATTTACGATTAAAACATAATTAACATATTTAGCATTAACTGTGCTATTTTAAAATAGAATGTAAGCAACTTAAACATCTATCCAACTTCTTAAGTATTCAGGCTGAAATTTTCCACTCAGGATGTTTCTCTCAAGCTGTTTCAGTGAAATGGCTTTTATTTTGAAAAACAAGATGAGGAAAAACATATGTTCCATCCGTACTTATTTGGTTGTTTGCAGCTGTAGCATCTCTGAGTTTTGCAAAAAGCACTTTCAATCTGCAAATCACATTTATAATAAAAGTGGTAAAATAGACCCCAAATATATGCAAGTTGTGGAACTTTTGTAATTGAGGAAGAAACCACAACTTGCACTGGGTTAAGAGATCTGATGGAGACTGCCAGTGCGATTCTCTGAAGATCCCACCTGCACGCAGCTTGCTCTAGCAGAATATGATCTCAACTTGCAATTATGTCATAACACATACAGAAGGGGGAACAAAGCTTCATTTTGGCAGGATGTAGCTTTACTATTTCAGTAATATCCTTTCAACACTGTTTCCCTCTGTCCGTAGGACAAAGCTGCACAAACTTTGCAGATGAAGGTAGTGGACGGCATTACACATAGCCCTAGTTTTTCCAGAAGTGATGCTCATAATAGGTAGCAATCAAACTTCTTTGTTTTCCCTAAATACAGGGACATGACTGTATGGCCAATGAACAAACTAGTTTGAGCCCCAGTAGACTAGCCAGGACAACATGGATCTCAGAAAGGACTATTTAATTCTGATTAGTAAATTAGCAGGGATCTCTGCTTTACAAAACGAGACTGCCACCAAGGTCCTCTGCAACTGCTGTGCAGAGTACTCAAACCCTCCATGTCTTCCTGTGTGATCAAGAAAGGTTCTCTAGCTGTAACTCCCGTGAAAAATGACTTACCAAGCCCTCTCAAAATATGTGGGTCATTGGTTAGAGTAAGTGAGAAGCATCAGGAAAAGACCATTTTTGAGGGGCAAATATCCCTTAGCTACATGAGCCTGAGATAAAGCAAGCAGCCAACAGCTTTTCTGTTCGCTGCATCTGAAAGGGCAACCTCCTCTTTGGGGCACCACTTCTGTCACACACTGACACAAATTGAGCTAACAGGTTAAGAGAGCATGAAGCTGCTACCTGACTGACTTCAATATTCAGGCACCAGTGGATCTGAGTAGAGAAACACAGACAAATAGATGGGATTGTTACATATTGTCCCTAGAAATCAAAACAAAACAAAGCCACTGAACAGCTTGGCCCTCATGTCTTGCAGCTGTAACTCTACACACAGAATTCCTGCTGTATAACAGCAGAGGAAAAGAACAAGCGAAAGAAAGAAACATTCAGAATTTTTTTTTTTTTTTTTTGGGGGGGGGGGGGGGGGAGAGACATCTAAGCCTCTAAGACAATCCAAGTAACAGTCACCATTGTTTTGCCTCTTCTCCCCAATACTTGCGTGGCATTCCACACAATTTTTGTTTCCTTTTAACCCCGACTCACATTCTTCTGTTCCAAGACACCTCTCTCTTTCCCTCTCCAGAAAATAATTTTGAAAGCCATTTTTTCCCAACAGAAATGTCATGCATTTTAAAATGTCTGCTCACTTTATCCCTAAACTTGTAAGAACACACAGAGGTGGTTCAATGTATTTAACCAGTCGGCATTAATCTCATGGAGTGTATCTAAAGATGACTTTTTTTCATGACAAAGCTCTGTAGTCCTTTCATAAATTGTCAGGTTCTTCAATAAATAAACAGTATTCAGAATTTACAAGGATCCTGCGAATCTGCTTCTTTGGTATGCATATCCACATCTGCTTCTGATTTTACCATCAAATGAAATGAGCACCACCCATAACTCAAAATAAGGTGCTGAATGACCTGTTTAATTGAGAACAGAGCCCAAGTGGTCACTACTATAAATTAACAACAAAGGAAGTACAAACAAAGCAAAACAATTAATGCTCTTGAAGACTGCAAAGAAATGCATGGGCCACTAGAAACACCTCATCTTTGACTGGTTTAGTACCTATTTTCTTGTCTACGCATCTTTCACAAGAGTGATAGATCAGCCAGTTTCAGTAATCCTTCCAGATTGCAAATAAAACATTTTTTTCACATTAGCAAAAAGTTATTACCATCTGTATTGTATTCAGTCTCTGTTTTGTGTGTACAAATCTCTGGCAGATTCGTCATTTACTCTGTGCCAGCAACAGTCCTTACAACTAAAAAATGAAGTCTTGTGCAACAAAAGCTGCCGTACAAAATCCTCCTCTAGAAATTCACTAATGCAAGGCAAAACAAAATCCTATCATTACAGTCACAAAATCAGCTAAACCTCTAACTTTTGTGGTTTTAATATTGATATAGAGTTTGTAAGACAAAATCAGGGGATGAGTAGCATCCAAGATCAAAGACTTCTCAGCCATTTGACAGCCACAGCAATGATATCTTCAAAGATTCTTTGTTATTGCCTCAATTACATGTTCTGCATCTAATCTGTGAACATTTGATCTTGGGCCTAATCTCTGTCCTTATCCAGTGTTTTGCTTTTAAAGAAGATTTTGACCATACAGAACTGGCTATTAATATATCTGTCTAAAGGGAAACAAACTGAAATGGGTTATGTGTCTCACTTTACAAACTGAGCCTTAGACAACATCAGACGGCCCCAGGATCCTTGCCAGGAGAAGCTTGCCTTAAAAGGTTTAAGCTGGAACCTAGATTTCAAAATAATACTGTCCAAGCATTCATCACAAAAATTACACAGCTACTTGTATACCCTGGAGGCAATACGCTGCCTAAGAGTTACAAAGGGAGCATAATTTGTTACAGGTTGGGATGAATCATCACCGCACCTCAGAATTGAGACGGAAAGCCCTCAATTAAAGAGCCATTCAGCTCTGCTATACCAGTAGACCACTTACACTGAATTTGTTTTCACCCTAGGAATGACATAAAACCTATACACCATGGGATGAATTCTGAATAGAACGAGACGATTCTTTTTCCCAGAGGATTGCTTGCTCACGAGAAAAGAAATGATTCCCATTCTATAATATTACAGAATTAATATAACCACATATAGCATAATCACTATTAAACTTACATTAAAATGAATAAATTATACTTTATTACAAGAAACACTGCATAGATCTGACCTATATATTCAGCAGATTATTAAAACAGTAACCTTAATTTCTCATGGATGGCTTCAGAAGCTCATCTGCATGTCATTCACAAAGGGAAATGGCAATGCTAAATCCTTCTGCGAAGCTCACCCTTTGTTTCAAGGTTCTTTTGCTTTCACCCTTCCTGCAGGTTAAAAAGCCCAAATCTGGTAGGAAATTTTATGTAAATACATATTCTGGAAACAAAAAAATCCCATAGCTTTTGGTGGAGTTGAGGCATCTTATGACTGAGTCCTGAGCAATCCTAAGGCAGTTGGTCATCTCACAAGAGTAGTGCAAAGCTAGGGGGTGACAAATACTGTTCCCCTTAATCATGACACAAATGTTGTTATTCCTCTACATAAAAGAGCTGACTGACTACACCTCCTCTGCCCACCTCTGAACCAGCAATGGTTTGGTTTCACCACCTTTTATTTTGGTCACTGAACACCGCTACTTTCACTGCTCCACTCAAATACATCTTGGCCCATCTTTAGGTTCTGTTGCCCCTTTCAGGAGAGGAACTGAAAGATATTCCACAGTTCGAGGTTTTGGTTTCCAGTTGTTACCTTTCACCACTTATCTGCACTGCTACACAAGCTCTAGAGAATGAGCTGTTACCTACAGCGAGAAATGAACTAATATAAAACCTCTCCTTGAATATTCCCAGAGCAGGAACTGCACTCATAATTCAGCAAAAAGATACATCTATAGGATTAATCTGGATATGTAAATAGTGCCCCAATAATAGTCTGTTGAAGATAATAACAAAAAAGAAATTAAAAAAAAAGGGAAAAAAGAGGTTAGCAATTTCATGTTGGTCTAGTCTTGTATTACAATGATTTGCACTTCAGTTAAATAATGTACTAGCTCTACCAATTATTTTCTCATTATTAATTTATGCAACAATGGGTGGGTTGTCAAAATAATGTATTTAATCTATGCATGTATCTTTCAATCTTTCCTATTCTTCTCATCCTTTCTATCTTCAACATTCACCTTCCTGCAGTGTCACCTTCTCTGCATTTAGCCATCTTCCACTTGCCCTTTATCCTTTTCCAACTTATACGTGGTTTTTGCATAATTGAGAACGAACTTTCCAACCTCTTGTCAATAACAAAGTGCAAGAATCCTAACTAAACTTTTTTTTTTTTTCTGCTTAGCCATGACACTTACTTCCAAGCATCTCTAAGGAACTGGCAGGTGTGACATGAGTTAAGTCTCACAACTTAGTGAGACATCCTCAAATCCAAGCAAACAGGTGAAAAAGCCAGGTATGCTCATGTCCAGGAAACACAGGGACATGTCATCTGAGGAAACACTAACGGATTTAGTGTTGTTCAGCCTAGAGAAAAGAAGACTTGAGGTCCTGTTACCCATCTATACAAATACTTTCGAGGGGTGGAGTAAAGAAGATGGAGCCAGATTCTTCTAATCGGTACCTTGAGGTAAGAGGTACAAACTGAAATACTGGAAATTCCACTTAAACAGAGGAAACAAGATTTTTACTGTAAGGGTGATCAACCATTGAAACGGGTTTCCCAGAGAGGCTGTGGGATCTCCATCCCTGTAGATAGTCAAAACCCAACTGGACACAGTCCTGAGCAACCTGATCTTCTAGACCCCACTTTGAGCAGGGGGGTTGGACTAGATGGTCTCCAGAGGTACCTTCCAACCAAAACAACTCAGTGATTCTGTGGTTTTGTGGTATGAGAGGAACATACTTGACTTCCAGTTCTTCACATTTATTATTAACCTGACCTTTTGCCCTCTTTCTACAGCATGGATTCTGTCTGTAATGTCCGTGTTACATTTTGAACTCTTTAAGTACCGTTACACAGTTAAAAAGTGCTATTTCACGCATTGTGTAGAGTTTGAAACACGAGTAAACTATTCTTACCTCAGAACGCAAAGGTATGCACTCCGCATCTAAAACAATCATCTTCACATTGCCTAAAGACTGTTTCTTCCCCCCCACCAGCCCCAAAAGAACCCTAATGAAATCCTCCACTGCCTTTGCAGTGCCAGGAGCTACTACACAGAATTTTGACCTACACACTTGTTTCACACAAGTGCTAGAACTGTTGGACCTGGTGACTTGAAATGCAGTTTTGAGCTCTGAATTAGAACGAACAGAATGCACCTAGTTTCCAGGAAACAACTAGCATACACATGCTTCATCTTCTATCATTCTGAGGTCTCCTAAATGTGACATTAAAAGACAAGGCATGTTATGCACATAGCCATTTCCTTGGCTTTTGGTGCCGTACAACGTTTTAACAACAGGCTTATCATGACTTTCAGAAGCTGCTGGAGGTGTTATATGCTGCCATGCTGTGTGCTATATTCAAAATATTGTCTTGCAAATAGATCTCAGTTTGATTTGAAAAATGAAAAATCCTAGTTTTCTTTGTGTGTGAGCAATTTCCATCATTAATATAACCAAGATGTTACTTGATTTCTCCAGTAGTGCTCTGGCCTTTTGCTAGTAACAAAAAAAGACTCAAAAATATTTTACTAAATATGTAATTAATCTTCATGTATTTTCAGACCAAGCATTCACACCACTATTGACTAGTGCATCTGCCAAATATCTGTTTCTTTTGTGTTTGTTTTAAACATTCATTACTTTAAAATAGTAGGGAAAAAAAGCTGAACAGAATAATTAATTCCAAAAGGACAAACACAGTTCATGTACTGCCAGCTGTCACTGCTCGATTATCTTCCGAATATCTTCTTTTGCTCCAGGACTGCTTGAATTGAGCAACATGAACACACAGTTAACACTGATAAGAGCTGTCCCAGCCCAACTGTGTGCAGGGGAATGTTTCGGAGAGAAGCAGGACAAGACAATTGGCCTCCCTGCTTCACTGTTTATAGTGCATATGCTCAGCAAAGCGCCACAGCTGTGAATGCTAAAGCTTTTTACAGGTTGCCTGTCAGATTCAAGAAGGTTCTTCATCTTCCTGGTTGAGGTTACCAGACTCAGAACCAGAGAGAACACCATAATTTTAACACGACCTTTTGTTTTGAATTGTGTTAACATCATAGAGAAGTACGTAGCTCAAAGATTTGACCAGGGTCCTGGTCACCTGAAGAGCCTAGCTGTTGCTAAAGGCAACAATGCTTTCAATTCCTGTACCTAGGACAGTCAGAAAACTCTGAACACCACAAACATTCTGTCTCGCCTGCAAAATCTAACTTTGAAATACTGCTAACAAGTGGAACTGGAGGACAAAGGCTAAAAATGTGTCACAGAAGATACAAAATATACTACATACAGAATACTAATGTTGAGGTTTGTCCCAGGAAATACTGCTAAATATGGTGCATTTTGCTGGAAAGGCTGCTCATAAATCTAGGAAACGAATTAAAAAGAAAACAACTTCTTTTGTCCTTCTTCAAAATTTTAGTGCCCGGAATTTATTTCCTAGTCTCAGAACAAATCACTCAGTAGCTTTTCTCATTTGTCTTTGTATCTTTGGAGCAAAGCACATGGCAAGACTGATTTCTCGTGAAGGTGCTAACTCTAAGGGACTAGGCATCAGAAGGCACTTACTGTCAGACCCCTTCAGCAAAGGCTGAGACAACAGGACAAAAAATGGTTTTCTCAGTAAAAGTAATCTTTATTTCTGAAATATTTATGAAAACATCATCCAGATATGATAGTGATGAAAGGTTTCATTCAATGTGCTGTTATTTCTGCTGTTGCATCAGTGAGATTTGTATTAATCACTGCAGCAATATCTCATGTTTCTGACCTTTCCTCTGTCTCTGCATGTTACACTGGGAAATGGCTAAAGGCTTTGTGATACTACACTGAAAATAAAGAGTGTGCCTTCTAATGGAGGTCTGCCTTGGCAGATACGCAACACAATGGATCCTGGCACACCTCTCTCTCTTTGCATCCCCAAACCTCCTCTCCTCCTTACTTCACACATGGCTGGTTGGCAGAACACAGGTGAGGAAGGCTGCTGCACACTGTGCAGTGCAGATCCTTCCAGGCAGGAACATCCATCTCAGCTCTCACAGCGATAAGTTATGAAAATGTCAGGTGTTCTCTGATCATATGATCTTGTAAGGCTCAGGCTGACTAGACCAGCTTCCTGTAGCCCAGGGAAACGGGCTGAGATAAGTACATGGTGGCAAGACAAGGAACAACCACCCAGTAACGCGAGCCTCCTTGCTGGTAGTGCACAGAACACCCTTCCTTGTGCTGCAAGAGGCATGTTGTCCTATGGTTGCCCACTTTTTTCCCAGCAAGTTACAGTTGTTTTCTTATGCTTAGCGCATAACAACAACTCTAGGTCATCAGCAAGGCTAGAACACGTTAACACTGGTGGAATGGATAAAAATGTAAGAGCCTTTCATACTAATGAAAAGCAGACTTCAGATGACTAATTTCCAAAACTTCAGTAAAATCCACGCCATTACTAAAATACACTGGCCATCTGCACACTTCCTTAGGATCTCTCTTAAACACTGTAACAATTTCTCTGCTTCTGAAAGGTCCCCAATGCACATATGGCATCTCCTATTCAAAGCAGATGTAAAAGTCAGAAAATGTCAGCTCATCACTGTATCATTCAGCTATATCACACACAGCATCACCACACAGCATCACCAGTACCAACAGGTACTCTTTTAGAGGTGGGAGTCATAAAGCACTGTATGCAGTTATGTGAGGCATCAGTGCACCCATAACGATCATTTCAGCCTTAAAACTTCATGGAAGGACATTCAGAACACAGAGACAGTCAACCAGAAACCAATAAAACCTGATGCACTTTCCATGGAACTTCAGGATTTTCATGGAGACCATGATTTAGATTCAATCTAGTGTGTCTTCGAAGTTCTTCCTTATGCTGTCTAAACTCACAAACATCTTTGAATATTGCTGATGAAACTCACAGTAGTGCAACAAGCAACGAACAATATGCCATAATGACCTTCTCAAAAACTACAGAACAAAAAGAGAACTGTAACTACTTTTATGGGCTGATTTGCCTTTCTCAGAGCCACCAACTCGCAAGAGCAAACTACTTGGCCAGAAGTTGTGCAAAGGCATAAGCATAGATGGTAACCTGAATGCCTTCGAGCCAGGTTTTAGTAAGCCATAAACTTTGCATGAAAATATTGTAAACTGTTCCATCCAATAACAATTCTTTTTGTACAACATTTTGTATTGCTGCTACTTATCCTTAGTACTTGTGTGAACATATTGTTGGACTATATTCAAAGGTGTAAAAACTGTGGTTTGGGAGGGCACATAGTCCAAAGCATTAAAGAGAACTAACAAGTGACTTTTTCAAGACATGAAAAACTATTCTTTAAAAAGCAATGAAGAGCATTGTTTGCCTTTTTTTGATCAGAGCTACTAAGTGTATGGCTTCTAAGGATACTGGAGAAGGAAGAAGAGCATGGGGAGGAAGCAGGTGTTTAATTCAGGGTCTAGAGTTAGGCGGTGTATCTATGCATCTGCAGCTTCCTACACACTTAGTGGAGAGGGAGACACTGCAATACAGGGCTTCAGCACACCTAACGCAGAAAGGCTGTACAGAGGTGCTGCACGTGGCGATGACCCTACCACTGGTCTCTATGGGACACAGACTCCCAGGACAAGACGCTACAGTCTCTGCCTGAAGCCAGGCTGCCTCTCTCGCTTCCGTACCTCACACCGATGAACTCAGTTTGCCTCCTTGAACTGATGAGGCAAAAGGGTACATAGCAGTATCCTTCAGTGCTTCTTGTAAGACGTGTCTTTTAGCATTTCAAAAACAAATTACACTTAGGTTAAATGGAAGATCACAAACTGCTAACCTGATAAATACCAGACTTCCAAATCACACACTTCTGCTCGGACCAAAATGCAGGACACACTTTCGGGAGCACAAACAGTCCAATTTCCAATGAACAGGTTTTCAACAGAAGAAAATCTTAACTCTGCTTAGCCCCATATATGATGCTAAACAGAGCACTTTTTGCCTGTCCAGAGCCAAAATGAACTACTCAATAACTTCTTAAGGTAGCCCCATTTCAGGCTAGGTCTAAAGACAACGAACAATCTGCAGATGTGTGTCTTGCCTCTGACTCTGCTGTATTAATCTTGTGAGAAAATCGTATGCCAGAGTGCAGTATGCAGGACAAGTATGTTTCACAAACGCTAGAATGATTAAAAGTGGTGATTTAGAGATGACAGTAATGATGGCTGACAGGAACTGCACTCTCAATTTGCTCAGTAATCATTAACTACCAGCTCTGCAATTTCAAAGGTGACCACAGAGGTAAACCAGGTTGACTTCAGTTTTTTCACAGAATCACAGAATGGTAGGGGTTGGAAGGGACCTCTGTGGGTCATCTGGTCCAAGCCCCCTGCCGAAGCAGGGTCACCTACAGCAGGCTGCACAGGACCGCGTCCAGGCGGGTCTTGAATATCTCCAGAGAAGGAGACTCCACCACCTCCCTGGGCAGCCCATTCCAGGTCTCTGTCACCCTCAGAGGGAAGAAGTTCTTCCTCATGTTCAGACGGAACTTCCTGTGCTTCAGTTTGTGCCCGTTGCCCCTTGTCCTGTCACTGGGCACCACTGAAATGAGTTTGGCCCCATCCTCCTGACACCCACCCTGCAGATATTTATAAGCATTTATTAGGTCCCCTCGCAGCCTTCTCTTCTTCAGGCTGAACAAGCCCAGCTCCCTCAGCCTCTCCTCGTAGGGCAGATGTTCCAGTCCCCTCACCATCCTCGTAGCACTCCGCTGGACTCTCTCCAGTAGCTCCTCGTCTTTCTTGAACTGGGGAGCCCAGAACTGGACAGAGTACTCCAGATGGGACCTCACTAGGGCAGTGTAGAGGGGAAGGAGAACCTCCCTCGACCTACTGGCCACACTCCTCCTAATGCATCCCAGGATCCCATTAGCTTTTAACACAGACTTCCAGGCCATATCAGAACTTAGAGAGGCCCACTGCTGTCAACTAGTCAGGTAGCTCTACCTGATCTAAGCCATCATCAGATATTTAGAGCACAATGCCAGAGACAGGCTAGAATCTGCTGCTCTCTTATTATTAGCTGCTGATTTTGCAGAGGTCATAGGAATGAAAAATCCATAAACACATTCTTGATAAACAGACAACATACATGACCATAAATGCTCATCTTCTCAGTGAGAGAGTACTATTTTTCAAATAAAAAAATTGAAACCACTTACATGGTAAGAAACGATTTTCAATTTCATTTGCTTCAATTATTTTTTGTTTTAATTTCTGAATGAGATTCTGAATCTGACAATGCATTGAAATTAAAAGTCAATTATGCTACTGAGTGGCAATGCTGAATCTTGTACTTTCATGCTTTTGACTTAAGAGGAGAAACAAAGCCACCATTACTTATATTTAAGTAAGTATTAAATAATCATTAGAACTGTTTATCCTAAATTGATAAATGCTTACTTTCTTTTGAGGGCCATTTTTCAATGTTTTTTAACTGGACGACAACAGAACACTGAATTTTACGTGCTGGTTGGCCATTTGTCACACTCCCTCAAGATCAGTTTAGATACAAAAGCCAGATTTTAAAGACCAGATAGTCAGAAAATGTGTCACCTGATTGTGTAGGTGCTTTCACCTACATACACCACTGACTTCTATGGAGTGAAGATGAGTAACAAAAGTAAAAAGCCCAGCTGTTTAATGCAACAATTATTACCACAGAGCAACTCCCGAAGCTTTCCTCAGCTACTACTTTGCCAAGTTGTTTAGAACAATTGACTTGCCTGTTTAAGAGTGCATCTGACTTCAGCTTAAAAGCAGTGCACACCTACAAATTCCACGTCCAGTTTTCCATTTTACTACCCCTGGAAGACAGAAAAAATTCCGCCTCCTTAGAAGCTGCTATTATTATTTTCTCAAGAGGTTGCCACATGAAGTAGTTTAAATAATTTGTATTTTCATCTTTTTTAGCCCACAACAATCAGTGCAGGTTCAGGATCTTTAAATTGTCCATCAATAAAGATGACACATACGTAACTGTGACTCTTGGGTGCTAAGACAAGAACACTGCTGTACGACGAACCCTCACTGCTGTTTCATGACAGATCTGGCAAAAAACGCACATCTCTCCCGCAAGGTGCAATTGGTGCTGCTAGCAGTAGTTAGCTCTCCAGTTCAGCTAAAACTCAGATGCCTACGGCTGGGAAATTCAGCACTTCATACTACTGAGGATCTTTGGGCTTTGGATGCATTCCTTACTCAGCAGCAGCAACTCTTGCTGAAACCTGTTCGTAGTTTCTTCATTTCTGCTTCACTTCTCCCTTGCTGTCACAACAGCTCTGCAGCCTTCCATAATGCAATAAACAATCTGCTTAACGTAAACTGCATGTGGTTTGTGGTGTCCCACCAACTCTTTACACAAAAAACTGAACCCAGTTTTGAATGAGTGAACTTAGTTTCTTCCCCTTTCTTAGACTGTTTACACGCCCCTTGAAAGACTGCTGAACATAAGCCAAAGTTAATACCTCTAAATAAATGCTATTATAGATATTTTGTTATGCTAAGTATGTTTTATATAATTCAATACCTGTTATTCCTAAGATGCACAATCTCAACACAGAGCAAGAGTCTCAAGTCACATATGTTAATGTGCTTTGAGGGATGTTTTGTGGATCCTAAACTGAATTCTGAGCAACTTCATGAAGCAGACCTTGATACATTTTCTGTCACAGTCAAAATGGTCTACAGCTGTCATGTAGTTTCAGAAGAAGAATACAGGGGGTTTTACTGGGTTTTAAAGGCTCAGATTCGGTACCCAGTTTCCTACTGTTCTCTCTTTGCCTGCCTCATATGCTAACAGGTGAAGTGAAAACCACAGGCTTCTTCTGACCTGTAAGTATGAACATCAGTAGTCAAATGGAAAGAATAGAAAGTTATAGCAGCTGGAAGGTTAGCTTGGAAGCCATCAAACTTTACTAATGAGCAGGAAGGTGTAAGTAGCATTTCTTACAGATGCTAAAAAATGAATTTTGGTGAAAGTAAACTTAAATGTTTGAGAACATTCTAGGATGCGTGTAGATGAGGTCAACAGTTATGGTGTCTAAATAAAAATGACCCTGAAATATTATTAACTCTGACAGAATCCAAGCTTGAAAAAATTTCCCTCAGTGGGGGTTTTTAACTAGCAAGCATGACAAACTCACAATCAAATTCTTGCAATCTGAAGCTCGCCTAAGAGGTTTCTGGTACACACAGTTGCAATAGGTTTCCCTCCTGGAACATATGGCAAATTGTTTTGGTCTTTTTTTTTCTCCCTAACCTGTAATTAAGTCCAGACTCTGCAGCTCTAGAAAAAAGATCCTGGCTGCAGAAACGCTCTCTGGCACCTTGACCACTGCGAAAAGTAACAAAAACACTACGTTTTTTTACATCAGCAAATGTATCTAACACTTACTAGCTGAAGTGTGGCATGAAATCCCAAACAGGGTTGCAAACTCCAACATTGTTAGCAGTTCAGCCTTCCTCATCAGAATGCTGTCTCTTGTGGTACATCCTTCATATTTCTGTGTACCTCATAGAACTTATCTTTAATTTGCTGCGTAGGAATGCCATAGTGGGCTTCAAGTGGCAAAAGTAAACATGTACAGTTTTGACAAAACACAGAAACCCCGCAATAAACCTCTTTGTGAAGCACCTTTGGAGAGATGTAAAGCTGCGGTGCCAAGGAGAATTCCCTCATTTTTTGAAAGAAGATGGATATTACATGGGTGTCAACTGCTTGTCAAACTGAGTAGCTCTGCTTTTAGAATGATGTTAAATGAAAGGTCTTGTTGCCACAGGTTTTGAGACAGTAACTGCTAAGTAAATCTTGCTCCTGTTGGCTGACATTCCCAGGTCAGCCACTGACCTTGCAGAATCCACTTATCTCTCTGCCTCCATAGTTTCTGTAGAACTGTCACAGACTTGAATTAATCACTTAGAGACCTACCAACGGACAGTGCTACACAATGCCTTAAGTGCTGGCATTATTCTAATAATGCACGTTCCTTTCCTTCATTTTCTGTTACTACAACACATAAATGATACTATTTTGGGGAGTCTGTCATACTTTGCAGACATCTCTGGCTTTGGAAAAGTAGCAGAGAAATCTGGTTAGAAGCAGAAGAAAGCCCATAATAAAGTCTAAGATGAACAAATACATTTTAGGAGAGCGAAAGAAGAAACAATTATGGTTGTACCAAAAGACAGTTAAAAACAAAGGACAGCATTGTAAGAGTCCAAAGGGAACAACTTTGTTATACTTGAAATACTTATCCAGATTTATTCCAATAGTAGTATTTTAAACTTAGAACATTCGTTTTCTGAAGAGTCCCCAGAAAGGCGACTATTCCCTGAAGCTGTAATTTAGCTCACATGCAGAAGACATACTGAACAAAACAACAGTACAGCATGTCTAACCAAAAGCCAGCAAGCGGCCCGAAATTTAACCTTGTCATTCTATCGCAATTTTCCCTGCCACTATGCGAGTATTTTTCTTCTCACATTCTTATGAGACCACAATGTAAAATGACAGCAATGTTGTTGTAGCCACAAGGTTTACCTGGGCTCGTAAATCTAAATTGCAGGTTTCTGAAGGGAATTTTTGTTTATTCCATCTCAAAGGTACGATTAGTCAAGACTCCATATCAAGAAAACAGACAGCATTTCTTAAGCTTGTGTTATGTTTGCAATGCTTATTTTTAACTCGTATCATTAACTTTTTCACACAGCACCCCTGGGATGGATCTATATTGAACCCTGACTTCACAGTGGAAGATCTGACAGAGAAATCTGTTCTCCTAAAGCAGATTTTCCACGTGCAACTCTGGGCACATAATAAAATGGTCTTCCTTTCTCCTGCCAAATGTGAAGGAGAGAACAATCTTTGCCAATTGCATGTGGCCAGCACTGATGTACCTCTTGCAGTCTCACTCGTCTACTCCAAACGAGAGTGCCTAAGATATTTCAAGAGAAGTATATCCAATGCTCAGCTGTAGGACACTACCAGAAATTAGACATAAAAGTAACAGAAAACTAGACTTGCTTTGGGAATGCGCCTGCACACAAAGGCCATATGGCAAGGAGCAACTCAGTCTAGCCTCATAAAAAAGATTCCAGAGTAGAGTAGCTGTCCACGAGCCATCTACTGGGAAACTTCCCCAGCACGCTCAAGTGCCAGCTCATGTCCAGGAGCTGCCTAGACCAAATCTGTGCTATGGGACTGTGTAACACCACCACAGATGATCGTGTTCCAGTGTCTGGAAATGTTCCTGGACATGATCTATTTATTGGTATACCACACACAGCTTAAGGGCACCTTTGTCAGTCACCAGCAATTAAAATAGTCACGTGGTGATAGTATGTAGATATCTCCGACTGCTGACAGCTATCAGGCACCCAAGTCCCGCTGCCAAGAAACATGGCAGACGCTTCAGATGCCAGGCTTGACTCATATATATCACTTCTGAAATCGGGACATTGGCTCCACGCTCCTTCAAAGAGTGAATTTCACACATTCGTTTGCAAGGGCAGCTGAAAACATGGGAGCTGCAGGTGCAGACAGGACGGGAAGATGGTGACTAGTTGCCCTGACCAGGTTGTTCTGCGTCCCACACCACACTGTTTCACATCCCACCATACAGCCCTACACCCCTTGACACTGAACACTCTTGCGCGGCAGGCAGAAACACACTTCCACACTGCACACTGCACAGCACACCAAGCCATCACACCTCACCACCCCACGCACAACTGTGCCACGTGCCTCACTGCGCCTCCCCTCACAGCCCACTGCTTGCCACGGACCACTCCGCACCTCACTGCACCGCGCCTCACTACCATGGGCACCTCACAGCACCACTGTGCCCCTCACCACGCACCTCATGGCACCACCATGCCCCTCACCACGCACCTCATGGTACCACTGCGCTCCTCACCTCACCATGCATCTCACCGCACAACTGCGCCCTTCACCATGCACCTCATCTCACAAAGCACCTCACAGCACCACCACATCCCTCATCGTGCACCTTACAGCACCTCGCCTCACACCTCACCACGCACCTCACCTCACCAAGCACCTCACGGCACCACGCACCTCAGGGCACCACTGTGCCCCTCACCACGCACCTCACCTCACCACGCACTCCATGACACCACTGTGTCCCTCACCTCACCACGCATCTCACCACACAACTGCACCCTTCACCACAAACCTCACCTCACCACACACCTCACGGCACCACCGTGCGCCTCACCATGCACCTCATCTCACCATGCACCTCACAGCACCACTGCGTCCCTCACCTCACCATGCATGTCACCACACAACCGCGCCCTTCACCACGCACCTCACCACGCACCTCATCTCATCACACACCCCATGACACCACCTCGCCCCTCACCTCACCACGCACCCCACAGTACCACCTCACACCTCACCATGCACCTCACCTCACCACGCTTCTTACCATGCACCTCACGGCACCACCGTGTCCCTCCTCACCACACACCTCATGGCATCCCCTCACACCTCACCACGCACCTCACCTCACCACACACCCCACGGCACCACCACACACCTCACCACGCGCCTCACGGCACCAACATGCCCCTCACCACGCACTTTATCTCACCACGCACCTCACGACACCACTGCGTCCCTCACCTCACCATGCATCTCACCACACAACCGCGCCCTTCACCACGCACCTCACCTCACCACGCCCCTCAGGGCACCGCCGCACGCACACGGCGCCCCCCGGCGCGGACCCGCAGCCCGCCTCCGCCCCCCGCCCGCGGCGCCGCGCTCACCGCCGCCTGCTGGAAGGCGCCCTTGGTGTAGGTGCCGCCGCCGCGGTAGGCGATGGCCGGGATCTCGCGCCCCAGCAGGGCGCACTTGTGCTGCTGCGGCCGCCGCCGCGAGATGTAGTCCACGCGTGGCACCACGTTGCTGCGCGAGGAGAAGGTGACGATGGCGACGCGCGTGGCCGCGGGCACGACGGGGAAGTCGGAGAGCAGCTTCTTGACGAAGCGCAGCTCGCTCAGGAAGTTGGCCGGCCCCACGCTCGACGACTCGTCCACCAGGAACACGAGCTCCAGCCGCCCGCTGCGCGCCCGCAGCCGCCGCACCTGGCGCCTGAAGGCGCGGCCCAGCTTCTCCACTTTGCTCTCCGTCGTGTCCGGCAGCGCCGGCGCCGACAGGGCCGGCGAGGCGAAGGCAGGGGCGCGGGAGACGGCGCCCGGCGGGACGCCCGCCCGGCCCTGCGGCGCCGACGGCGGCAGCGACAGCGACAGCGACAGCGACAGCCCCCCCCAGCAGCAGAGAGCCACCACCGGCCACATGGCGCGGCGGCGGGCGCGGGGAGACGCCGGCGACCGCGGGAGGAGAGCGGCTGCTCGCCCCCTGACGCCCCACCTCCTCTCTCCTCGGAGGGGCGTCCTGCCTGCCCGCCCGCCTGCCTCCCCGCCGGCCCCCCGCAGGTATCCGCGCCCTTTAATCCCCCCCGCGGCGGGCCTCCCCCGCTGCTGAGGCGCGGCCCCTCGCACGCCCCCCTCTCGGCTGCCCCCCCCCGTCCCGCCCCGATGGGTCCCACACGGCTGGCGGGGGCCAGCCGGGCGGCGCGGGGGCGGCAGTCGCTGGAAACGCGCCGAGCCGGGCTCGGCGGGGGGGAGGGGGGGAGGGCGGAACCGCCCCCCTTCCCCCCCAAAAAAGAGCGAGGAGCGGCTTTCTCTGCTGCTGGCGGGGACGGAGCGAGGGCTCGCGCTGACACGTGCCGAGTTAATCGTGGTTAATTTAGCCCTTTTGTTTTTGCGGGGAGGCTGCGCTCGCGGGTGGGAGGTGTGACGGGGGGGGAGGGGGGGGGGGAGAGGACGCCTCGGTGCCGGTCCTGGCTCTGTCACGGCCTCCCTCTCTTGCTCAGGGGGTCACCTCGTCCGCCCGTGGACCCGGCCTGCCAGCTGTGAGGACGGAGCGGTACCTTGCTGGCGCGGGTCTCGCTGGAGCGATGGCGAGGTGCCTGGGGACGGGAAGTGAGTGTGCACGAGGGTGTGTGCGTGGAAGGCAGGGACAGCATCTGCACACCTACATCCTCATGTGTATGTTAATATATATATACGTATATGCACGCGTGTACGGACAGTGGCAATAATCTTCCATGCTTCTTATGCAGAATTCCAGGTAGTGAAATGTGAGATGACAAGCCGTTGCGTTGGAAGGGTTTCCATGCTGTCTTGCTGTCTGTGAATCACGGTGGGCGAGAGAAGCACTCCCAAAGAGACCGTCTGCCCAAATTCAGGACCCTCTCCCCTTTCCACTGACCTCTGTGCAGATTTAATTCTCTAGACTGTTATGAGGCAATAACTTGGGCTCATTTTAGCCACTAGTTTAGTATTAAACAGTTCTCTAGCTGATCAACTCTGTTTCCAGGAGTAACTCAGTCTCGGAAAAATTCCCTTGGGATAAATTAGCCATGTAAACCTGTTGATTGCAACTCTTTGCCTTTCTTTGCTATTTTTCCTTCCGTTATTCTTTTTCTAGTCCTCCTCTCTGCTTTAGTTTACATTTGTTGACATTTCACAGTGCCATGGAATACACAGGTACATTGGTGCATTTGCAAGTCACACCCCACATTTACATTAAATTGAATTATTTAGTCTTTCTTCACTGGGTGTCCACTGATGGAAAATTGATCCGATACTGTCCCTTTGGCTTTCCAGCAACACTCAAATTCCACTGCAAATGACAAGAGACTAAGTGACGAAGATATTATTTAATTAGAGAAACGATATAGCTGATATGTGGACCCAACATGTTTTTACATTTATGTAGTAGTTGAAGTGCTTCCCAAAAATCTGTTTCTTAGGTATACTTTTGCCACTTAGTGCTTGAAGAGGAGGCAGCAATCAGACACTCTTACAGAGGCATATGTGAGGAGCAGTTTTGGTACTGAAAGATGTGCAACTGATGAGCTGGATCTGTTAAGCTGTTTCTGCTTATGTGACAGTGAAATAAAGGCTGCAACATCACACTTTGGCTACTCTGCTTTTCCTTTGTAGTAGCAGGCGATCGTTTTGTCTCAAAAGGGGTAGCTGAAAGTTGCTACAACCACCAAAATCTTCAGCAAGTTGATTTGCACCATTGGTGTTTGGAGGATTAAAGAAACGATGCCACAATTGCATTTGCCGTGGTTTGAGTTCACACCACTAGTACACCTTACAGTGCTCTTTATCTACATGGTACTGGGCTAGAGATCGTGTCAATCTTTGCACAGACCAGAATGAAAAGTAAGTATAGCCAAGAAGAGGAGGTGGAAATGGAGGAAATACCTGGTTTCTGCAAGGTTCTCCTAACTGAAGTGGATCATTGCAGTTATGGTGTGCCACTGTGCTCCTGAGTGTCCAGGTGATAACAAGTAGTTTTCTCTAGGATGGTTTAGTTTGTTGGAAAGCTGTCAGTTCCCTTGTTTTCCCTATGTCTTCATAACACCAGATTTAGATTTATAAATGCCACACATTTTAGGACTTGGAAGCAAAGGAAAGGAGGATAAATTTGAAACATTTTTAGCAAAGGAAGAACAATTCATGTCAATGGCTACTTTTCATGTGCATGTCCTGTACTGCCACAATGGGAGACTGCAATCAGGTATGAGTAACAGTGAGAACACAGCAGTTAATTTCAGTCTTAGCAATCTCATCAGAATTGCAAAAGCAAAAAATAACAGAGCAATTATAAAATAGTCCTTGATACATGTACAGTTTGTGAAATTGCATATTCTCCTAGGTCATGCAGGCCCTGCAGTCATGCTGCACGGAAGCTCTTACTGGTTCAACAGAAAGCTATATTTTTATGTGTAAGTGCAGCAGAATGAAGTTATCCGTTCAAGACGTAAATATATTTGTCACACAGCGAGTTCACAGCAGAAAAAGAGTAAATAGGTGAACAGCTCAGCTCTAACTGTGCATGTAAGACTGAGACTCTAGCATGGTACTGATGAGAATAAAGCATTACAAGATATGGCAAGAAATTAACATCAGCATCAATAATAAACACGATCTAATGGTATGAGGAAGAGAGTGAGGACATCCAAAGTATTCCAGTGTTCCCAAAGTGATTTGAGAAAACTAGAATAATTTCTGGAATAAACTGAAACTTAAAAAGCTTGGGTTCAGCCTCTGAAATCCTCAGGAAGGTATTATATTCATGGGGTTGTGCTTGCAAGAGAATAAGTCATCTTGCAGATGGTGGAGGAGGTCATGTGTGTGTGTGTAAGTAGCAAGCATTCTGTTCACTATATGTTCACTAAGCTTTTCTGAAGGCATCGTTTCCAGGGGAAATCTCTGTTGTAATGAAATTGCCTTCTCCTAGCCTGCCTGCCAGCTCTTTACAAATCCTTTCCATGTTGATGCGCTTAAGCCCTCTGCTTTTGATGGTCTTTTCCCTGTTGTATTCATGCATATTATTTGTGCTTTGGTTCATACTGATCTGTAGCAGATGGGGAAGTGGAGAGCAGAAGGAGTCTTTCCCACTTTTAACTGTCTCTGAAGGTCAAAATATCTGCCCTGGGCTTCACTGCTTGAGCAGAAAATGCAGGTTTCGTGTGGCTTCTGATGACAATGTGCACAAGAAGGTGGTGCTGGACTGTTACTCTATTCCATTACAAAACAGCAGGTAACAAAAAACTCTAGATCTTGTGAATAAACTGCCTTTGTCATGTGACAGAAGAGGGCTGACTGGTCCTGAAAAGGAAAGCTTAAAAGCAGCGCTTCTAGCTGCTTTTACAGTCACAGTCTTGTATCTCTTTAATTGTCTTATTAAAATCCACAGACTTCATGAATTCCAGTAATTCTTTAATGTCTCCCCACAAGATCGTATGGTCGTTTAACACCACCCTGCTTACTAAACAAAAGGGAAATCTTTACCCCCGGTTAAAAAACCTTCTGCAAACAAACAGTCTGAGGATTGCTGTCCTTTAGCCAAATAGCTTTTTGGTTGAATTACTTAATGAAACATGGCCAAGCATCTTTCCAAATATGGAGAAGAAAAGCATTATATTCCTACCCCTTCGTGTTCCCCCAAATACAGCTGGACAGAATACATCCTTGTACTCAACCCACACAGTATTTGTGCCTGCAGAGACAACGCTGCAGTATCACATACCCTACAATTTTTGGAGGAATGCGGGTCATTTTTGTTTTTACAGTAAAGATGTTCTCTTAGTGACTTCATGCCACAGTAGAAACACAGCCACAACTGAAACATTAAGTCTTCTGCAGGAATCCTGCAGCATTCTGAATTTTATCTAAACTAGAGATAAAATGACAGCTGAAGAACAGGAATCAGAACCTGATGTTACTTAAGCTTGTTCTAAGCCTCCCTTTGGGCTCAGGCACCATCCATCTGGGGAAGCCTCACACAATACGGAGCTAGCAGAGCCAGACTGCTTTCTTCCATTTCAGCCATTGGCAGGGTGCAAGATTCCTCTGTGCTGTCCACTTCCCTTTGCAAATGTCAGGCGGTGTTTCAGCCAGGGGTGTTTAAGACTCTGTATGAGGAGCAAAGCTTGCAGAAATAGTATTTATAGAGCAAGAGGAGAAATATGTGCATTGTCAGAAAATGAATTCTGCCACCGGGGAGCCATAAATATGGTACTGGGGGAGAAGTGCGTCTCCTTTGTAGGTAACATCTAGAGTCTTCGTGGTTTAAATACAAGCAGCAGAGATATTCTAGGAGAGGGGGAGGGAGAAGGGGCTTTGGGAAGTTGCTTCTTCCTCTTTCTTCCTTGTGTACCTTTTTTGAGGAAGTGCAGAGAGAACAGGTCCAGCTCCCAAGTCTTGAAATGCAAGTTCTCTCCTCACCGCTGAGAACCTTCACCTCCCAGTGCTGCCCAGTGCCTTACCTGCTTACAGCTCTAGCTATGTTTTTCATTCACTGCCCCTAAACCATGACAAAGACCAGGCAGGACTGGAGTCTCACTGCAGAGCAGAGTCTGTGCTTGAGAGCTCCCTACTGTAGGATGTGTTGCTCTAATATGCTGTCTCAGCAGTTTCTGACTATTGGATGGGGTTTTTTTTGTGACAGTAGTGAAAGGAGCATGGAGGAGAGATCAGGATGTATTTTACATTCAGTAATGAGGCACCAAAGCTAGGTAATCAAGATTTTACTCATAAAAACTGAGTGGGGTTTTTTGGACAGCTTAAGCCTCAGCCCTTGGTGTAAACAGAACATGAAGCAACATGCATGGAGGAAATGAAGAATTTTCTGTAAAATAAGAGTACTCTCAAAAAGCAGAAAAAGAAGAGATTCATCGCTTAAATTATCACTTGTTTCGTCGTTAAAAAGCTAGGATAGATACTTTGCAATCCTTTCAAATAGCAGTAATTCACCGGCTTTAATTATTTCAAGATAAGTTGTTCAGGGCTAGAAACTTGAAGTACAGACTTCCCGCATAAATTGTTTAAATGCACATAAACTGAAGGCAGTCAGTTTTGATTTATACATGCAAATCCCATTGACACCTCTGGGAGTTCTGACACAGACTGAAGAGAGTACATAGCTCTTAAATGAGGGCAAAATGTCTGTCCGCATGACTTTGGAAAAAAGATTATTATGTAGGAGGAGAAGAGTCAGTCTGCCAAAAGTTTCTCCTTTCAGGCAGAGGTCTGGGTGTTTTAGTTTTCAGCAGAGCAAACAAGCATTTGAATGATCCAAGCTATGGGTTATTAGTTCAAGCCATAAAAAAAGAAAAACAAGATTCATATTGCTCCGCAGTATTCAGACAATGACAAAGTTTAGTCATAGGAATTTCATCTTCACTTGTGGACAAGCCCACTGCACACTAAGAATATCATATGGCTAGCTTCCAACATAAAAAAAAGGTAGGCAAAATCAAAACATCTGCTGGTCTCCGTCTGCACAGCAGATGTTGAGTGTACTTTTAAGTTAAGCTCATGACAGTTCATGGAACATACTTTGTTCGTAAGCACAAAGTCAGTCTGTCGTTGGCCTAATACATTCATGCTAAGTCCCATATTCTACACCCTGGAGTGTGTGCTGTACAATTTTTGTAAAGATCTAGGCAGACACTGAATGTCAGAAAATTTTGGAAGGCTTCTTTGGTTGTAAAAGGCTGCTTCAAATACAGGGAAACTGGAAACTCTGACAGCTCTCGTGTGGCAGCACAGAAGATACAGTCAGGGTCTTTAAGATTAACTCTGCTTAGGGCATTTTTTGCTCCTGGGTAGGCTTACAGAGTTGAAAAAATTTATTTGGTAGACAAGCTATTCCAGGTGTTTTTTTTTTCAAAACATGCTGTCTATTGTAGCCTTGAAACACAGAAGCACTGGCAGTCTTTGACTCTGCTTGCTTACAGTGCACAGGTACTGCTTGTTGTGAGTATCTGCTTCACAGGGTATTCTGCACTGGTGCAGCAAAGTGGGACGGTGCTCTGGAAGAATAAGAATAAATTTCTAAACTCTCTTCCGTATATCAAAAAGCTCCAAGTGAAACTAAGAAATGGTCTCGAAAAGCATGTTTGGGAACTGCTTTTCTGAAGTAGGGCTTTAGTTCTGTCATTTGCAGAAGCTTCAAAGTTTAAGCAGTCAAGGAGAGAAGGTTTGGGGCGTGTGTTCAGTTCTTCCTATTGCAACTGAAACTCACAAGCAGGAGGAATGTGAGTTTTCTCTGTGGATAAGAAAGGACTCCAGTCTCCAGAGATATAGCTTCCTCATTAAAATTCACACAACTTTTAGTGTTGCCCGTGAATATCAAATATGTTAGATACACATGTAGGGTACCATGCTGAAAATACTGCTCTCAGACAAGAAATTACATCTTCAGCCTGGAAAGGAGATAACTGAAAAGAGATGTGACAGGCAAAGGAATATGATAGATGATAGTAAGTCATAAGGAAAACAGGCGATGAGTAGGGAGTGGCTTCACTATTGTTTCTAATGCAAAGATTACATGGCATGAAGTGAAAATGGCAAGAACTTTCTAAAGGAGGTGCTTCACACAACAGTGTGTACATAAGCAACTGAACTCCAAGCCATATAGTAATGCAGTGGATACTATAAGTTTGTGTGCAGCAAAACTGTGGAATAAAAATCTGTTCAACGCTTTAGCACAGTAAAAAGGAGGCCCCATCCCTGGAAACATTCAAGACCGGGTTGAACAGGGCTCTGAGCAACCTGATCTAGTTAGTGGTGTCCCTGCTTGCTGCGGGGGGGTTGGACTAGATGACCTCTAGGGGTCCCTTCCAACCCAAAACTTTCTATGGTTCTATGATTCTATGATCTCTTCCATCTCTGAGAACATGGAGTTCATATTCCAGATTTTAAGAGAATATTGACTGCACTTGCCAGGCTTTAAACTGTTCCCTAAAATGCGGGAGTTAAAAAGAAGATTCAGACATAGACAGATCCTTAGTCTAGTCTGGTATGGCTGGTATTATATCCATATAGCCTCACTCTCCCTCTGTACGAGAGAATTCATAAGCACGTTATTCAAAATATTATTTTGAAATTAAGCCAACCCAGGACTGAAGACATGAGAAATAAAAATGCTTTCAGAATTACTGTGATACACATCTAGGACAAAGAGCTCTTGAAAATACAGTGGCAAGAGAAGGAAAATATACAAGGTTGGAGAGAGAACATGCTTTTTTTTCTCCTACAGAAAAAAATATGAGTTTTGTCAGTAACTCCAAGGGCAGCAGGAATAATTAACACTGAGCTCAGTACGTTAAAATGGGAGCAGGAAAAACTGAAATGAGAGCTAGAGCGGTAGGAAGGGCCAGTTATCTCTTCTTTTACACATTAACGAGGACAGCATTGGGACATCCCAGCCAACAGTCAGGTCACAATACAGGGACAGCTGGAAGAGTGTCAGCCTCCATCCTCTCCCTTTCCAGACATTTGCTGCACCTTTTCTTCCTTGACAGCAGGTACAGTCAGTGCCTCAAGAGCTTACAAACCCTTGATCGAACTCACACACACAACCCTGCTATGTCCACTTTGGCAGCCTACCGGAAGTTAAGGCAAACAGAAAGGAGGACATGCTGTGTTTTGGGTTTGGCTCCCTCGCCCACTTGAAATCACACTAAAAGTGTATGTGTTTGCAGCAGTTAAACCAAAAAGGTGTTGGGAGCTAACTTAGTACTGCTTTTAGCACTCTGACCCATTTGGTTGGTGTGACACTGTTTCTGGTTGAAGTGACATTCAAGCTATATCCTCTTACTGTTAACAGTTCAAAGTGTCTCTTTGCCTGTCTGGTTAACAGAAGCTAGATAATACAAAAATTTCAGCAAAACAGAAATGAACATCAGGGAACTCAGACTGAGACTGAATATTCTGGGCCTAATCCTTCCATGCATATTCAGGCATAATTCCCATTTATTACTGATGGAAATTTTGCTAGAGTAAGGACTGAGAAAGACCCCAAAATTTGGACTGACTCTAGAAGTCAGTGATACCGATGGAGCCATGGCAGCTGACACAATTTCAGAATCCCAGATTTGAGTCTGAAGCAAGTAACCTAAATGTTTTACCTGTTATTCTGTTGTATGGAGGAAAAAATTGGCTTTCTGTCTTCAAATGCATGAGTCCATTAAAGTGATGGCTCTAAGGTTGTCCACCTGGTGCCTGAAGACGCATCATCACCATGATGAATTGTAGGCTTTGTGTACTTCCCTCTCTCGTCCCTGTACAGTAATCAATGTCTGGCCTTATATCTTGCTGTTTACCTTTTCTGTGGTCTTGTATTTTGCCTGCTTGTCACAAAGATTTACATGTGCATGTGTCAGCAGATCGGTGTTGCACGACAACAAAGAAAGAGGGAGTTAGATGAAACTAGCTCAGTTGACACATGCTTTCACTTCTATTGCTTTTGATGTTTGCCGTTAGATGAACTTTCTCGAGAAGTAAAGCATGATCCTCAACTGAAAGAGAAAACTGACCATTTTAAAATTTGGATTCCATGTTTTTATGTTCTATTACAAATACTTGTTTTTTTTAGATTTTATTACCTACTCCTTTTTCATGAAATCATGTATAACTTGGAGGTTAATTTGTAAGGTTTTATTACTTTTACAGTTTAATAAAAACAGAAGGAGAAGATGTCTTCTAAAGGGTTGCACATTGTGCTTCTCACACATTGTCTGCATTCCCAGTCTTCGGAGAAGTATGTTAGCGAGTATCATAGAATCACAGAGTGGTTTGGGTTGTAAGGGACCTTACAGATCATCCAGTTCCACCCCCTTGCCATGGCAGGAACACCTTCCACCAGACCAGGTTGCTCAAAGCACCATCCAACCCAGCCTTGAACACTGTGTCCTGGGTTTGGCCAGGACAGGGTTAATTTTCACCAGAATCCAGGAAGGGACACAGCCGGGCGGGCTGACTCCGCCTGGCCAAACAGAACAGGGTATTCCATACCATGTGCCCTCATGCGGGGTTCCAGTGGGGGGGAACTGGGGGGCAGGAACTCATTTGGTGGTTGGGAGCACGTGGCGGCGGTGGTTCGGGAGAGCGGCTCTCTGGGCTGTGCGGTTTGTGTTGTGTTTTCCCCTTATCTGTATCGCTGTTGTTCCTGGTCCCTCTGTTTGCTGTTCTGTTAAACTGCCCTTATCCTGACCCACCGGTTTCTGCCTGTTTCTTCCCATTCTCCTCCGCACCCCGGCGGGGGGAGGGGCGGCTGCGTGGCGCTTTTGTTGCCAGCGGCAGCCAAACCAGAACACACTGACGGGGAGGGGGCAGCCACAGCTTCTCTGGGCAACCTGTGCCAGGGCCTCACCACCCTCACAGTAAAGAATTTCTTCTTTATACCGAATTTAAATCTACTCTCTTTCATCTTGAAGACATTACTTCTTGTCCTATCACTACACTCCCTTCCCATCTTTCCTGTAGGGCCCCTTCAGGTAATGGAACGCTCCTATAAGGTCTCCCCAGAGCCTTCTCTTCTCTAAGCTGAACAACCCCAAGTCTTTCAGCCTTTCCTCATAGTAGAGGTGTTCCAGCCCTCTGATCGTTTTTGTGACCTCCTCTGGACCTGCTCCAACATGTCCATGTCTTTCCTGTGCCAATATAATATTGCGATTAGTAAACCTGCCTACATCCGCATCTCATAATTTCCATTAAAGGACATTCAGGTCCTTTTTTCTTCCTGATCCCAACTTTTCCTGTTCCAAGAGCTAGACTTCATCCTTTCTCACTATAGGGAATGAAGCAAGGATAATTATGATCAGAAAAACAGTGAAGTTAATTGCTACCTCTTTACAGAGTGAATGGTAGAGGTTGAGTTACACAGTTTTTGTCGATGGACAATTTTTACTAAAAGCTCATATAATAGTTTGAAAAAATTGCTGTATACTTCACTGCTATCACTACTCAGACAAATCTTGCAAAAAAAGACACAGAATACATTCAGTGGATGTATCTTACTGTATCTTGTACAAAGCCTATTTTTGTAATAAACAAGAATAAATGAATAATTTTTTCCCACTGAAATTACTAGAGAAGTGCAAGAATTAAGTCATGTTGGAGAGTCGTGTGTCGCCAACTCAGTGCTAGTACTCTTCCATTTTATAAAGCTGTTCTACTCGTGTACCTTGGTGCTCTGTTCTTGTTCTAGGCACACTGTAACTATTTTTTAAAGAAATTAGGATTTCATTTTGGCCTTCAGTCCTGTATTCACTGAAGTTTATATGACTTCAGCCACTGGTTTACTTTGCATTAGACACCGCATTTTTTGATAGATTTGGTCTAAGGATCTCCATTCTCTTGCTGTGAGGTAGTCTTTGTCATCAATGAAAACAAAGGCTGCCACTGTACGAAGTACTGTGGGGCAGGAAAGAGAAGCTTAGGGAGAGAAGAGCTTTGGTTGAGAGTAGCCAGCAGAGTGAACCTTCTTTCTGCTTCAGCAGAGTCTCATTCTCAGACATTTCAGGTTACCAAGCTGTTGTCACGTCTGTGCGCTAAATACCACTGCATGACCAAGCTTGGCTTCAAATAGAATCTGCTGCTGTTTGCAACTTTGCAGTCATCATCATCAGGAATGTTACAGCCTCATTTTCTAGATGAGTTATAATAGCCTGGTGGATCCTGATAAAAGTCTCATGGCATCAGGTTGGCTTAGATCAAACCTTTGAAGCTTTAAGCACACATTGTTATGAGAAACATGGGATGGTATCACTTTGGGCAGTGGACTTTGTTTGTATCTAACAGAATATGAATAGCTTTTATGAATACCTACTCACAGGTTGTGAGGGAAATGCCAGGGCTTGCTGTTAGCCATTAGGTAGGAACTGAAGGTCCTGGATCACACACTGTGTGTAAAGAGGTACTTTGGCTCTCTTTTGTTATTTTCTTTCCTGCCTGTTGGTGGTATCAGTTCTCCTTCTAAACTTAGTGTTTGCATTTTCCCTCATCATTTTTTATGTACAAGCAAAACACATGCTTTTGATTTTGTGCCTTCTTTTAGACATATCACTGCAATACCCTGATATCAGTATTCAATAACCAGATTGTATTCTGATCTTTCAAAGACCTTCGGGTCTCCAAATACCAGATGGCACCTGTACAGGTTTCAACTTGGAGTAGACCCAGACTGTTCTCATATATATCAAGTAATGGGGACATTTTCTGTTCTTATCTTTGAGATACCGTTATTCACAGAAGAAACCAAAAAAGTGACAGAATTCCTTGTTAGATACAATCCCTAAAAGGTCGTCCTCGACATCAGCAGAAATGTCATAGAAGAACCTAATTGGTTTGAATCCTCTCTTTGTGAAATAAAGCAATGGCTTTATTAAACTATTTTTTATACTCAAAGCTTCTTATTTATAAACACTAAGTTTACCTATGTATTTACAATTAATTGCACATACTTGTAAAAGTATTTCACAAGGAACACATTTTTTTCTCCAAAAATAGAAAAATTGCTTCCCTTTCATTGCCAAATTGGTTTGTTTGTGCGTATGCAAGTGCCAGCCCATGGGTCATTTGTGTTTGATACAGCTGGTTAAGGTGTTGACAGGTTGTATCACATCACAACATTTCAAAAGCAGAGAGTGAGATTTTTAGAAACAATGATTTTAATACTTAATAAAAGTAATAGGGGCACACACAGTCTTCAATGTTGTCATCTTCAAGAATGGACAGACTCCCAGCAGTGACCGTCCCTGCCCTTCCACATTAAGACAAATTAACTCTTTAAAGATAAAATTGTCAGAGTTGGTACTCAGAGCAGCTAGCCATTTGTGTAAACTAATCACTGTAAAGCACACCCGCTTCTCTAGGACCCAAACATAAAATGATGCTTTTTGCTGAGAAAATTGCATTTTTCCTCAGCTTCTATGTCCTAGAGCCATGCTGGCAGAAGTTTACTTTCTCTCTCTTTCCCTCTCTCATCACTGTTGATGAGAATTTTAACTTCCAGGAGACAGAGTGATTTGGATAAAAATTTCAGAACAAGGCCTATTTACTTAAAAAGAGAGGAACAAAAAAATGGCAGTTGGGTGCCAAACATAGTTCCAGACCTCTTAGTGCAGTTGCTGAAAAAAAATCTTTCTTTCCTGGAGATTTCTTCTCACTAGGTGATAAGCCCTTGAAGAACTATAAAAAGTCAAAGTACATTGTTCCCTTTACGAATTTGCCAGTTTTCATGACCAGGAACATTTGCAGGTTTTCATGTTCCGCTCGCAGAAATAAACTGATTAGCAGTGTACCATTATTGTATTTAAATAAATATAAGAAAAAGGAATACAGTATACCACAAATCTATATTGTTTATTACAGCTTGGGAAAGTTAGTGTTAAGAAATGAAGCATAAAGTACATTCATGTGCTTTTTTTTAAAGTTCCCTGAATTTGTCAAACACTGAAAAAAAGGCTATACAGACAAGAGGGAAGAGGAAGCCTAATGCTACATGAAGTCTAAAAGCCAGTTTTACTACTGTGATGTCCTTAAAAAAAGTTATGGTATTGCACATGTTTCTTAAACTCCCGTAGATATATGAACACCAAAATTATCAATTTCTCTTCTTTCCTTTGTTTTGTCCTACGCAGTCCCTAGTTTGCAGCTGCAGGAGTTGCCAGAATGCCTACAGAAAGTCATGAAGGGATTGATACGCATACACACATTTAATGCTCCAGTTCAGATATGTAACTCTGGTCGGCAAAGACGTGTGTGATAAAAAGCTCAAAATCAAAGCCAAGTTCAGTGACAGCTCAAATTCACACTGAAGTTATTAAATAGTTGGATTTAGAAAAAGAGTGTGAAGTTTCAACTCCGAAAGTAAAGTTTGCAGAACTGAAATGCAGGTAATAATGGAAATTGCTTATTGTCCTTAATGAAAGGGTAAAGGAATACAAAAATTTTCCTTTCCACACATTAACATTTTGAGGTTTAAAACTTTCTAATTTCATGTACTAAATTTTATTAATTTATTACCAGCTGCATACGTTACAGACCAGCAAGCAAGAATCTTTTAAAATAACAAATGTAGCTAGGACCTTGTTGAGCACTAGGGTTTTTTTTCCTCCCTCCATTAAATAGAAGGAAGATAGTATCTTTTCTGCTTTGTTTCATCCCTTCCACTTCATTATTTGCTTCTGCTTCTTTCTGCTGCCAGCACATTTAGATGTTTACAGTAAGGGAGCATCTTTCTGGAGTGTTAAAATTTTAGGGAAAAAAACCTCACAGAGAACAGCTCAGAGAGTTCCAGAATAGAAGAAGGATGATGAACCCTTGGAAAGCTGTGAGGGGTAAGGGAAATGCTAGCCCTTAGGTGTGGAGGCTAGTTTCTTGCTCCAGATGATAGGGAAGAAGAAAACTGCTTTTCCAGTTCTAAAGGCTAGGGCCAACCATCCTTTTTGGTGCTGAATACACCATTGTGTGTGGATATGATTGCTACTCATGAACTGTCCCATAGAAAGCAGTGGGCCTGGAGGTACTTTCTGATGTGAATAAATGTAAAGGAAGAACACGAACTGAAGTATCTATTACAAAAATGAATACTGGAGCATTTAATCTTCTGACTCTGTTTTTGACATGCCTGCCTGTCTCAAGCCCTCTGCCCATGTGGGGAGGTGAAGTGGACTGTCCACTGCTACAACTTTAAGAAAAGTGTGGTGTTTCCATGCCACCTAACCATCGCCTCACCTTATAACCTCAGGGTGAAGAAGGACCTGTTTATGGCTCTTTGGATTGTTGCCTCTTAAGGATGGCAAAAATACAGAGGCCTATAAGGTCACTAACAAAGGTTAAGATAAAGAGCATGAGGGCAGCTGGAAAACAGAAGAGGCTACGGATTCCTTTTTTCAATGATACAAACCTATCATGGAGGCTACAGACGCAAAAAAGCCCAACCCACTACACTAAGCTTAAGCGAAGCCAGATCAATTGCAAATAAAGACAGATGAACTTTATCTGAACAAAACGAGGGATGTTAAGCTTATCTAGATAAATGGCATTTTGATGATAAAGCATGGCTTTTCTCATGGGCATCATTTATTTTAATTATCCTACACATGCAAGAGGAGGATGCTTTGGACAGAAGGAATTTTGCTGAGACATCTTGACCTAATTAAGAGTGCATTGACATTTTATATTTGAATTCTGTCACTAACACACACTTGACCTTGGAAAGTTACATAGATTATTGTTTCATAAAGCAGTCTTAAGCAGTCACATGAAGCAAAATGGGAAAGCTCATGTATTTTTCTGGGCTTTCAATATAGAAGGATTTGACCACTTACAAATTAAAATACTAAGGTCACTGCACAAATATGCCTAGAAACTTCAACTTCCTGGGCCTGTGTTGTTAAATAGTCTGCATAGTTGTGGCAAAAGGTTAAATGGCAAGATGCATAGTTCACTAATAAAGGTTCTGGCATAGCACGAATGAACATATAAAACATACAAGATGATGTGTTATTCATTGCGCTCCTACACTTCAAGAGCAGATTAAAATAGCATGAAGAGCATGTGTCTTTCTGGAAAACTTCTGGTTCTGCTCTTCTGATATGATTTTTCTACATGCTCTCCTCACCACAAGATTTGGGGGTCTTTTTTGGCAAGAGAAACAAGAAGATTTGTATTGGGCAATAAACATAGGACTAAGAGAGTAATATAACATAAAAAATTCCTAGCCTAGAAAGGTTATTGAGAGTATTTCTGCTGTCACCTTGGCCTTTGGGTGGGGGCTTGTGTGGTGGAGCATTCAGCTTCTGTCAGATCTGCAAGGTGACACTTGGTTTAGAGCTGATAGTCCCACTAGATTTACCCAAAAACTTTCAAAAGAAGTAAAATACTGTCCTCATTTAACGAAGCATAAATTTAAAGTGATAAGTTTTTACATACAATTCAATAGGATTCTTGAACCGAATTTGACACATTTGCTGCTGAGAGGTGGAAAGTGCATGCCCTGGACTTTTGTGTCTGGGAAGAGCCATTTTGTCATGATTCCACTTCCTGAAAGCATTGGAAGATCTTTGTTTTTCCTCTAGCATACACTGAAAACAAGTTTTGAAATCTTGAGAGCTGTTGTGAAACAGTCATTCTCTGGCAATCTCTGCTACTTTTGCCTTCCAAATATTTTAAAATTTATATTGTGTCTAGCACACCATTTTTCCAGAGAGCCATGGGAAACATGCAATCTCTGTCTGCTACTTTAATCCTATATTTAAGACCACTTGAAAAGTTAGAGGGACACATTGAGGCTGCAAAAGCAGTTACCCTGAGGCTGGGAAGTTACACAGCTAGGTTTTCTTTTTGACCTTTGGACACAACTGCTCGCACTGAGCAAGGCAGCAGTCTCGTGAATAAGCAGTGCTGATATAATTAGTCTTGCTCCATACATGCACGCACGCGGATGTTTCTGAATGAAGGCTGTGACTCTCACATGGCCAGCTACTCCATACAAATATTGCTGGATTCTTTAAATGGACCAACAACAATTCTTAGTAGCTTACCAAACACTTAACTAGCCTATCTGTTGATAGAAACAGTATCAAGGGGCTTGCAGGTTCATTGGCTTCATGCCGTTCTTCTGACTTTGTTTATAAATTTATTTTTAGTGAAGATTCAGCATTGTGTGTATGTCCAGAGTCCTTTAAAGTCAGCTTAAGCTGAACGTCAGGTTTACTGTCTTATACCCAAATGCCAAACACACTGGAGTAAGTGAGCATTTACTATGAATTTTAAAAAGCATCAGACTCCAGCTCCAAATTGGAAAAGGGATCAGCCTTTTTCATCATGTAATTGTTTTGAAAAGAAAGTCCAACAGAAATAGACGAGACACAGGGGAAAGCATCTCATTGCTATTCCACGAATCCATGAATTTTGCAATAATTAGTGTGAACAGGTACATATATAGTGCTACATACTACTCAGATAAGCTCCATCATGCAAAATAATGCACCCATATCTGCAGCTCTCCCTGCCTTCAGCAGAAAGAAGCAGTATCCAGCATCTGAGAACTTGTCCCCCACTGCCATATGTTTGTGCCCAATGAAATTCTGATGTGCACCGGAAAAGCAGGTTTTCATAATGTATTGTCCGCAATTTATTTACAGAAGAAATGCTACTGCTGAAGCCAAAGTAGAACTGCTACTTCCGAGTATGGGCTGACACCCACATACATCAAACTTCCTGGGCTGCTGCTGTTTGCTAGTAATTTCGATTTTAATCACCAATTGAAAAGGTGAAATAACATCCACGGCAGCTGACACAGCTCTTGCAGAGTGTTTTATGGCAGTTCCTCCTTTTTTGGCTGAGATGGTTGTCTTTTTCCTGCTCACTTAGGAGCCTCATGAGCCACTGACTCCAAAGAGACAATGCAGGAAATTGCGTGGATAAGTTTATTATTCTGAGCTGTTTGTTTAGTTATGTGGGGCTTTCACTATCTCAGGCATTCCAGAGCAGCCTTACTTTGAGGACTGTGCTGATGCTAGTCAGCAAATAGGTGATTTGAGCTGTCTGTTCTGCTCTCTCTCTTTTGCCTGAAATACATCTGAAAGAATCAAGACACAGTGAAGCAGTTGCACCCCAGGCTAGAAGTCCAACAGTTATTCATCAAACCTAGGTTTCAAAAGGTAATGAACTGGCAAATTTATGACAGCTTCAATAACAAGGTGCGGTCAGTTTAGTAGGATGGATGTAGAATTGGACTGCCTGCAATGTACGTTACAGACGGCATTCCTGAAAGAGTTACTGAAGAAATGAGCCTCAGCTGTAGAAGAAATGAAAATCCAGACCACTACCATATTTGTATTTTTACATCAAACTTAATTTCCATCTGCCTTCTGCTGTTGTGGTCCAGATGGAGGTCCAATCCAAATGAGGGAAAAACAGAGCCCACTGTGCATTATGTTGTGTCAATATGCTTGCACTTCATGAATTTCAAGTCCCTGTATATGTTGGAAAAAAAAAAAAGAAAAAAGAATCTGTTCAGCTTGCTTTTACAGATACAGAGCGAGAACAGAATAAAAAGCATTGCATCCCTGTATAAACCTGTCATGTAGCTACATCAATATTATCACATGCATGTTGTCTTGCCTCATCTCAAAGTCAAACTAAACAAAAGAACAGAAAAATCAGCAAATGTGTGAAGTAACTGTTGCTCCTGGGGACGTGATGATCAAGAATGCAACTGTATAAAGTACATGTGCAGAGGATTGAGAATTACCACTCTTAATAATTGAAGGGCTAAAGGCAATAGACTTGAAATACAAGGTAGCCCATTTAAACCACAAAAATAAGTTCTTTCACATTTTTTTGACCTCTTCTCCTCTACAGGCACGACAAAAGTTAGAATCTGAAACTCACCTAGGATGGAATATTGTAAAGGGCAGTGATATGAATGTGTTATAATAGGTTCAGTAGCTTAAAGGAAGAGAACTGTGTATGGCTATTAAACTCTATTGAACTCAGTACTTCAAGTCTAAACTCAGTAGCTGCCATGCCAGAAAGTTCTTACATTGTTAGGCACTAGAAGCTGAGACTATTTACAAGAAGCAGAAGAAGAAGAAGAAAGAGGCTTTAATTTGTTCTGTTGTACGGTTTTCTTAAGCTGTCATTAGAAGCCACTGTTGGAAATGAATGCTGCTCAAAGCAGCATTTGGCCTCACCCAACATGGCAGTTTTTAGGTCTTTTGGAAATGCATTTTAGAGCTGTTTACTCGATGTCTTTTCAAAATTTTTTGCTGGCTTTTACAAGAATGCATTGAAACCACTTCTTTCAGTGACCAACAGCTTGTGGTTCTAAATAAATCAGTTTATGTGTGTGGAGGCAGCAAAGGGAGCAGCACACAAAGAAGTTAAGTTATGGACTAAGCTAAAGCCAGCTTACTCTAGGAATGCAGAGAAAAAAATATTTCTCTGCTGTTTACATAACTGGAATGTTTCTCCACTCCTAAGCAGGTCAATGCTTTTATCATGGCTGTTCAACAGTGCTGACATGGAAAATCTTCTTTCCTTCAGGTACCTCAAAGTACAACAAACACATGATAGAGCAGCTTTACAGTTTATCGGAGAACAAGCCACTTACTAATGCAGCAGGACATGTTCTGTTGTAAGCCATATCTAGCTTGTCACTGCAGGAGTTGTGTTCTCGAGTGTGTTTGTGCATCCAGGTAACCTGGACAGAGTCAGCAAGAACAGAGCACAGTGCATATCTGAGAGCTGAAAGTCTGTTTCCCACCAGTCTTAAAGACAGACAGAGAGGGAAAGCTCACTCCCAGAGGCGTTGTTTAAACATAACAGTTGTTAGGTCAGAGCCTTGGAACAGCAGACAGACATGGAGATACCACCCAGGAGATGGGATAGCCTGAGAGCCCTGTACAGAGAGTAGAAGAGATTTGGAAATGTCTGGCAGAGGAGGAACCCCACCCAGCTTCCAAAAATAATGTAGAACAAGCCTCACTATGGAAACTTTTCAAAGGTTTGTACAGACTGTATACAAGTTCATGGTAACTTGAAAATGTCATTGTTTGCAGGGGCATTTCTTAATCTGTTTCCCTTTGCTCCCCCTTCCTTGATTGCAAAAAAATTCTTGAAGAAGCTTTCTGTTCGAAATGAGGGATGATGAAAAATACACACAAAGAGGATATTCAGCATCCATTTTGAAGAGACAAATTCTTATACATGCAATCCAGAGAACATTTCTGTTATAATGGCTCTTAGTTATTCTAGTGCTTGCATCTGGTGAACAGTGCATTTGCTTAGAGTGCACATTCATACTAAAGGCTTGGCTGGATCACAGCCATAACACTTGGCTTAGAGATTTTGAGGTGCCAGAGAACAAACAGATTTTCACCATACTAGTGTCAGTTAAATCATAAAGTATCTTTGCATAGAATTAACTCTTTCTGTCAAACTGACAAGGATTTTTTAGACAAAGCATTAGCAGCTAAGGCAGAGGATGGCTGTGCAAAATCCTCTAGACTTCTAAGACGGTGACATAGTTAATCCCCATGATGAAAACCAAGGACTACCATACTGCAGTCTATTCAACCCTCTTCATTTGCAACGCAAGCGAGGGAGCTGGTGGGCCAGCTGATTTTTGTGGCTGTAAAAATGATCCAGCATCTATCACAAACCTCTCCTTGAACCACGCCTGTTTTTGTCAACTTCAGACAGTGATACCTCAGATGCAGTGTGGTTGCAAACCTAAAAGTTGGGCCTTATGTTAAAAGAAGTCACTAGTAGTTAGTTGGTTTGCCTTCCCCGCATACACGTGTGTAGATTGCACGATCCATCCTGGGCCACAAAAGCAATAATCAGCTCTCATGACTAACTTCTTATATCATACGTAGCTTTGGAGATCAGGTTTTTGTTTTCACATACATATATCTCACAGCTTTGGGAGCTGAACTGCAAACGCTCTGGTTATAAATAAGTCAGTAACTAATTCTAATATATTGTTTATCGCCTTTTCAGTGTAACAAAATGAAGTGCAAGTGAATACGTAGTGTATGCATCCCACATAGTCTTTGAAACTGAGGACAACCCTTTGTGACAGAGTATTTGAGAGTCTCAAAAACACTAACAAATACTGATTTACTGTAAGCTTCATGAGAACAACCAGACGTTAGGAAGAGAGACACCTTAACAAGGAAGGACAGCTGTACAAGTTTAACCTTTACTAGACATCAGGGAATACAAATTGCACAGAGGGAACCCCTAGCAACACAAAGCACATGGTGTTTGCAGTGGATATTTCTTAGGTGCTGGTGGTTTCCTCCAGAGGACATAGAGCATGAGGACAGTTGTTCTTCAAGTCACAGAGCAACTTGTTCCATGTACTGTTGCAGTACTACTACTGCCAGATCACTGATACGTAAAAGCAGTAGCATGAAGAATGTGATTTCACTCTTCGTAGGCAGAGACAAGCAGGTATTTCCCTTCTGTTTGCTCTGTCTCATAGGAATTCCTTTCTGAACAGATAGGAGCCTTTTTTACAGGTGTGCGTAGTCTTGCTGACTGTAAGGACAAATCTGATGGAGAGGAAATGTTTCTGGCTTAGCATGTCGGTTTATGAGGTTTTGTTCCTTTCTGTTAAAGAAAGGAGTCAGGCAGGTAGGGAGGGGACAGCACAGAGACAGAGATAGTGATGTTCCCCCCACGGGGGAGAGAGGTTAGCAAAATGCTTTTGTCTCTTATCATTCATCCAGCCACAGACCTCTGTCCTGTAGAAAGTGCCTGAGGGATAAAAAAGCGATGGTCATTGACTAGGACATATGTAACACACAGGGGTGACCAAAGGCTTCCTAAGCACTGCATTGGCTGTTCATGTGGAGCTATCTGAGGTCATCCGAACATGATGATCTTCTCCTGTTGTGCTCACAGTTGTAAAGTACTATTTCTCCTTCCCATTTGTGAAGAGTTTATCCAGGAATGAGTAGCTCAAAGAAGGTGGTTCACTTTCACTGAAGTTCTTCACTTTTTGCAGCTGCATGAATTGGAACACCAAGAAGTCATGGATTTTGGTCAAGATCCGAAAGAGTTTGTACATCAAACAAAGAGTTTGTACCTGTTATCTATCTGGACTTTAGTAAGGCCTTCAACGCTGTTTCCCACAGCATCCTGCTGGAGAAACTAGCTGCTCATGGTTTGGATGGGTGTACACTTCACTGGGTAAAAAACTGGCTGGATGGCCGAGCCCAGAAAGTTGTGGTGAACGGAGTTAGATCCAGTTGGCGGCTGGTCACAAGTGGTGTTCGCCAGGGCTCAGTTTTGGGTCCAGTCTTGTTTAACATCTTTATCAATGATCTGGATGAAGGGATTGAGTGCTCCCTCAATTAAGTTTGCAGATGCCACCAAATTGGGTGGGAGTGTCAATCTGCTTGAGGGTAGGAAGGGTCTGCAGAGGGATCTGCACAGACTGGATGGGTGGGCTGGGTTCAGTCGTGTGAGGTTCATCAAGGCCAAGTGCCGAGTCCTGAACTTGGGTCACAACAACCCCATGCAACGCTACAGGCTTGGGGAGGAGTGGCTGGAGAGCTGCCTGGCAGAAAAGGACCTTGGGATGTTGGTCGACAACTGGCTGAAGGAACTGGGGCTGTTTAGTCTGGAGAAGAGGAGGCTGAGGGGAGACTTTTTTGTTCTCTACAACCACCTGGAAGGAGGTTGTAGTGAGACAGGTGTTGGTCTCTTCTCCGAAGTAAGTAGCGATAGGACGAGAGGCAATGGTCTCAAGTTGCATCAGGGGAGGTTTAGATTGGATATTAGGAAAAATTTCTTTACTGAAAGAGTGATCAGGCATTGGAACGGGCTGCCCAGGGAAGTAGTGGAGTCACCATCCCTGGAGATGTTCAAAGGCTGTGTAGATGTGGCACTTCAGGATGTGGTTTGCTAGGCATGGTGTTGTTGGATGGATGGTTGGAGATGATGATCTTAGAGGTCTTTTGCAACCTTAATGATTCTATGATTCTATCATCAAGGATTGTCAGCCAAGATCATCACAGCTATAACCAGACCCCAAAAGTCACAGTGTTGACCATGTGACTTGGCCAAATATGGACCTAACTCCCTGTGAAGTGCCTGGAAGGCCAAGGACAAATCAGACGTCTTAACGTTTGTGTAAAGACATTTGACTTAATCTCAGAGGTGTTAAGAAAAGAAAGAGGAAACAAAAGCCACAGCCTGTTTTTCAGAAGGCCGTTATATTTTGTGACATAAGTATGAGTAAGTGTGGTAAGAAGATTTCCTTATTTAATCTGTCAAGGCACAATGAACACCACCAATACATGCTGAACAGATCACTGTAGAAAAATCAGGTGATCACAGGATGAGAGGCTGAGGACTGCTTTTTTAACAGTCCGACTACCCCATGAATCAACTGCATTAAAGCCTGTAACAGTTTTTGTGATGCTGGAAATGATCAAAGTTAATTTAATCTGGTGTACCACTCCTTCATATTTTTGTAGTCCACCAGTCTGGATTCATGTGCCCTCCCAAATTCATATCTATTGCCATCCTGTCTTCATTTCTGTCATTCCAAAGCTTTGTGTGGCTCGTCTGGGCTGGCATAAGATTCTTGCCTTATTTCTCTTCTGAACCTGCTGGCAGAGCAAGAACAACTCCACAGATGAGATTTCTGTGGAGCAAAGCCTTCTCCACACCTTGGCCGTGTAACTGAATCCATGGGAGTGCAGTAGGAGAGACCAGGGGCTAAGATGGAGACTTGGCAAGGTATCTTTTGTTTTTCAGGTGTTGTACTGAAGCAGTCTGCCTAATAGAGATATTGGCAGGCTGTATCTCACACTTGGTCTGTGTGTCACTCAGCAGGCAGAGGAGGACAAGTCTTACTTTTGAGTCAAGTTGTTTGTGATTAATTCAGATACATCTGACAGCAAAAAGTAAACAGCATTTGACAGAAGTCACTCTTAATGAGAATGTCATTAAGAAAGTCAGTCTGCAGAGGCTGTGCGCATGACTTCCCTCCCTCTCATTTTTCCCCCAACAACTACAACATGAAAGATAACAGTTTGTGTTTGTTTTACTAAAATTATCATCTCGTTGCTACCACATCACAGATTTACCAGAAGAGTCGTTTCAGCTTCCAGCTAAATGAGGCAGGCTTTTTGGACATCTGCCCTGCTTGGCTGCTGCAGACGTATGGTGGAAACAGACCACCAAGCTCTGATGTTAGGATACCCTAGATAATGTCCCATGCAGAAGAAAGGAAAAGATAGACAGAAGAGAGCTGGAACAGCAGGCCAGCACTGGAAGTCTGGTGGTACCCAGACTTGATTATCCTCAGTGCTAAGTAGCTGAGTAGTCATCTGGGCTGAAACCTCTGTTCATATATGCAAAATACCTTGCTTAGACTACCCCAAGGATAAGATCAAAGAGTAGGGTTTGGGTGTGAATTGATGAGCAGAAACAGTACTTCAGCTAAATTTATAGTTTAAATTGAGAGTGTGCTTTTTCCCCTTCTAACAGCAACCACCTCTGTTCACTGGAGCGGCTACGGCAACATCTAGTGGAAATCGACCAAAACTATTCAGGTCGTGGATCCAGCTGTCAAACATCAGTTCATGTCCATACCATTTTTTTACATGGGGCAGCAAATATTATCCGCTTTCCTCCAGGGAGAAGAGGTTATCTAGGAAGAACAGCTGGACCAAGAACTTGGTTCAGCCAACCCAGACACAGCCTGGTCTAGTAGCTCCTAGATCAGCTGAGTATCTGCATGCAGGCTGGTCCTCTCCTTCTGCAGAGCTGTTCCTAGACACTCCAGAATTAAACCTGCAAAGGTAGCAGTGAAGATAACCACCACAGTGCACCTGTGAACACGGTGGTTCCCTTATCTCCGTGCTGGTAAGTGGAAGGTGTTTTAAGTACATTGAGGTTCTTGAGGAACATACATGACTTTCTCTTTTGCTCACTTTCTTACTCTCTTGAGAAGAACCACTTTGGTCCTAGCTGGGAAGCCCCAAAAGACCATCAATACCAAGAAGAAAACAAGTCTGCACTGTTGTGTGGAAGCATGCATCTTGGGTTCTGCAAGAACTCACAACTAAGCAGCAACTATACAAACACATGGCAAACTGCATCCTGGAAATTAGCATTTAGCAACTGCTTTCCATACAGGCAACAATGAAATGTGTAGAAGACAGGGTCCCGTTTCAGTGATTTTGCTTTTGAAGCCAGAAGGTGGGAGAACAGTAACTGCTATTGCTACTGCGTGAGAAGACTGAGTCTAGTCTTCCCACTAGATCTGAGCAGTGTTGCACAACTGCCACACAAGAGCAACAACTAAGGCTCTTCTGGTGGGGGTTTCACTCCCAATATTCCGTGCTGTCGCACAGAAGAATAAAGACAGTAAATAACATTTACTGTTTCGGGAAATTAACATCTCTTGTGGATCAGGAGAACAAATGCAGGGCAAGGGGTGTCTGTACAAGCTCAGCACTGCAAAAGCTGCGTCAAACCCGAGGAGCACCGGCTGCCAGAAAGCGTCCTGCTACCCTCTGGTGATCCTCTGGCTAAACTGCAGACAGCTCAAAAGCAGCAGCAGTTTCTTGGAAGGTCGCGAGTACAATTGCTCTTCCAAACCTGAAAAAGAACAATTTCTATGATTGTCCATCTGGTTCTGTTGAACAGAGCGTGCTTGAAACTACTGGTGAAGAATAATTGAGGAGCGAGTCGGAGCTGTGCTCTGCAATATAGCTAGGGGGAAAAAAGAGGCATTTTTAGGGTATTACTGTAGGCTGTATGATCTTTTTGCATAACCAGGACTCAAGGTGCGGAGATGGATACGAGAAAGGCTTAAAATTAGGCAGGCTACAAATATTTACATACTATAGACATAATGACATTTGAAACAGTTCTAGTGCCCAAAGATTCTGAATAGAATCTGAGCACGCATCCACTACTGAGGTTTTCAAGCATTTTTATTCCATCCGCAAGTGATTTGAAATAAGCAACACAAATAAGGAAAAGGCAGTCAATAAACCAAGCAGCCAGTCACCCCTGCCTGCAGGCATTATCTCATGTCTCGTCGTCGTTTGGGAGGCAGGGAAGACCCCTGCACCACAGAGTAGGCAACAGTAAGTAGCGGTTTCCTGATGATTTCTTTTCCAGAAAGATTAGTCTGTTTTGAGACGGCAAGAAAATACACGGTGTAAAGCAACTTCCTCAGAAATGCATGTTGTTTGAAATGTCAAACTGTGCCATTTCAACACTTTTAAAATTATGTTTATCCAAAGGAAATCTGACTCTATAAATACTCAGTTTCATTTAAAAATCAATCTAATTTTCTTTCTGTTTCAGCCCAATATTGCTATTTTTCAGAAGTCTTGTCAACTGAAGAGGCAGGAATATTTTGTCCTGCTCTCGTTTCCTCTTCTGTCTGTCTGGTTGCAGCATCTGTGATCACTTGCATCACAACTGAGCCACAGGAGGTGTCCCTGTAGCTGAGGCCCTGGTAGATGCACGAGCAGAGATATCCATCAGAAATACTGATGTCACAACATTTTAGGTGAAGGGAGAGAGAACGATGCTGAAAGTGACAAGGACAAAATCTAGTTATGAGGGCTTTGAAGGGCTGATCCAAAATCCACTGAAGCATACAAAAGATCTTTTCCCAGTCCCAGTTTTTTGTGACATGTATTTGCTGCTCTTATTTTCCCCTTTACAGGGACTTTATAAGTTGAAAGAACATTTTATAGTAAGTTTACTTTGATCTGTTCCCCCCAGACCTTTGAGATCGCCTAGGGAAGGATGAGAAACTGCATTACAGAGCCAGGGAGGGCACCTCTGAGACTCGAGAGAGGCCAAACCTGCAGGGTTACCTCTGCACCCGGCTATGCACTACACTCCCCACAAGGCTTATTTCTGGCCAGAGCTGACAGTTTGACATTTGCTTGTTCCTCCCTCTGTCACAAAGTCTGCCTGCCATCCAGATCAAAGGAGCCCACACATGGCAACCTTTGCTGTGGGTGGCCGTGCTCCCTGCCAGAGCCTCCCCTGTATGGCATCATTAAGGTTCCTGCAAGCTGGGAAGGAACGCCAGGAGGAGGGGCTGGTGTGGATTTTATGACACATTATAAACGCTGATTGTAAACAGTGAAATCTCACATATTTTTGAGGGAAATCTCCCTGTCCTCTAAAGGCTACTCACGTCTCCCCAAGCCCGCACGTTTTCATACTTTTAGGAAAACCCATCACAAAATAACTAAATTCAGCCAACCTGATGTGAGCTGAGGCGCTGCGCAGATCTTACTGAGTACTGCAACATGGGTCTTCCTTGGAGTAAAACACTTCACAACTTCTGAAAGGCAGGAGTTCCCTTGGTCGAGGAGGACTGTGTGAGGGATCGCTTAAGCGATCTGGACATCCACAAATCCATGGGCGCCGATGGAATGCACCCACGAGTGCTGAGGGAGCTGGCGGATGTCATTGCTGAGCCACTCTCCATCATCTTTGAGAGGTCCTGGAGGACAGGAGAGGTGCCTGAGGACTGGAGAAAGGCCAATGTCACTCCAGTCTTCAAAAAGGGCAAGAAGGAGGACCCAGGGAACTACAGGCTGGTCAGCCTCACCTCCATCCCAGGAAAGGTGATGGAGCAGCTTATCCTGGAGGCCATCAACAAGCAAGTGGAAGAAAAGAAGGTTATCAGGAGTAGTCAGCATGGATTCACCAAGGGGAAATCATGCCTGACCAATCTGATAGCTTTCTATGATGACATGACTGGCTGGGTAGATGAAGGGAGAGCCACAGATGTTGTCTACCTTGACTTCAGCAAGTCGACACAGTCTCCCATAATATCCTCCTAGGGAAGCTCAGGAAGTATGGGCTGGATGAGTGGTCGGTGAGGTGGATTGAGAACTGGCTGAATGGCAGAACTCAGAGGGTTGTCATCAGCGGCACTGAGTCTAGTTGGAGGCCGGTAACTAGTGGTGTCCCGCAAGGGTCAGTACTGGGCCCAGCCTTGTTTAACTTCTTCATCAACGACCTGGATGAAGAGTTAGAATGTACCCTCAGCAAGTTTGCTGATGACACCAAACTGGGAAGAGTGGTAGATACACCAGAAGGCTGTGCTGCCATTCAGCGTGACCTGGAGAGGCTGGAGAGTTGGGCAGAGAGGAACCTGATGAGGTTCAACAAAGGCAAATGCAGGGTCCTGCACCTGGGGAGGAACAACCTCATGCATCAGTACAGGCTTGGGGCGAACCTGCTGGAGAGCAGCTGTGCGGAGAGGGACCTGGGTGTCCTGGTGGATGACAGGTCAACTGTGATCCAGCAGTGTGCCCTGGCTGCCAAGAAGGCCAATGGGATCCTGGGATGCATTAGGAGGAGTGTGGCCAGCAGGTCGAGGGAGGTTCTCCTCCCCCTCTACACTGCCCTAGTAAGGCCTCATCTGGAGTACTGTGTCCAGTTCTGGGCTCCCCAGTTCAAGAAAGATGAGGAGCTACTGGAGAGAGTCCAGCGGAGGGCTACAAGGATGGTGAGGGGACTGGAGCATCTCCACTACGAGGAGAGGCTGAGGGAGCTGGGCTTGTTCAGCCTGAAGAAGCGAGGGGACCTTATAAATGCTTACAAATATCTGAAGGGTGGGTGTCAGGAGGATGGGGCCAAGCTCATTTCAGTGGTGCCCAGCGACAGGACAAGGGGCAATGGGCACAAACTGAGGCACAGGAAGTTCCGTCTGAACGTGAGGAAGAACTTCTTCCCTCTGAGGGTGACAGAGCACTGAAACAGGCTGCCCAGGGAGGTGGTGGAGTCTCCTTCTCTGGAGATATTCAAAACCCGCCTGGACAAGGTTCTCTACAGCCTACTGTAGGTGACCCTGCTTTAGGGAGGGGCTTGGACTAGGTGACCCACAGAGGTCCCTTCCAACCCCTACCATTCTGTGATTCTGTGATTCTGTGAGTTGACAGCAATACACCTTAAGCATTACAGGAATGACCAGAGGTACAATCTCCAGCCTTTTTCTCTACGATAAATACTTTGAGCTTACCAGCCATGAACAGTTAATTTTAACTGTCCAGCTGGAATACACTTCTCTCGGGAGGCAGGCAATGTCCTCTGGATACTGAAACATGTAATGCAGTATCATCTATGAGCTCATGTGAAAACTGTAATAGTCTCCCCCACAAGATCTCTGCAATTATTTTTCAGTTTTGGCAGGCACTGAAGTGAGCAAGCAACAGTTCTTCGCCTGTTGTACCACTCTGTCTCCTGCACCTTGTCACTTACAGTAACAGGGGCCCCTCTGAGAGAATTTAAGTTGTAGTGTAACAGGCATCGCTACAGGGACCTGGATGACAATTACAGCCTGAGCCCCAGACTTACCCTTACCCCTAGCTATCCACAGAGGCTAGGTTGGCTTTAGGCAAGACATTCGTGCATGTTTTGATGAACAGGGGTGAATATTGGGCCTGCTCCTCAGTGTACTGACTGGTCCCACTGCCTCCAGGTTGTCTTCCTCCTATCTCAAGCAGATAGAGGGTTTAGAAATGTCAGCCCAGTCCTAGATGATCAATTTTTGGTCTTATGTGTTTCAGATGCTACTTCCCTGGGGCCAGTGATGGAGGCCAGCCAGGGAAGGGGCAGGGCAGCGGCCTGTGCAACAGTCTGCCGACCCATGGGGAGGCCCTGTGCCCCATGGGGATCAGCTGTAGGCTTCCCGGGCTTGGCCTCTGCCAAGGGCTGCTGTTCAGCTGCAAGCTCCATGTGTGGACACAGCAGCTGTTGTAATGTGATGTTAGCATGCATAATGTGTGACTGTTTTGTGAACATCTCATCCACTTCTCACTGCTTGATGGAGCTAGAAATTGGTCACGTAATCTTTGCTTATGTTAACAGCATCCCTGTTTCGTTTCCCCCACTCCCTGTGAGTACCACTTTCATGGGAAAAAAGGTCGAAAGGTATTTTTCCATGAAGCCTGCAAGAGGCAACTTGGATGGCTGAGTCGGAGTAATGCCATGACAAATCAATAGCACGTGAACAATCTCCACAGCCAAGAATCACATTGTTTGGCTTTTCACATCGCTGTCTATTCCTTTTCACGGTAGCTTCCACTGATGCCAACACTGTGTTGGGTCTTCTGATCAGTGTTGGAACCATCTGCTGACAAGGGGTGAGGAAGGGGAAGCCTGGCCATCCCTGTGGGACTCCCTGTCAGGGTCACTGCTCATTGGGAATGCCCCTCTCAGCCCTAGGTCTAGAGGAGGGTCAGCAATAACACAGAACGTGTCAGCTCCCAGGCTTGCTTCTCGCAGAGTCCTTTAGCCAGGTCTTGATTTTCAGGTCTTTGGTGAAAAATTGTCCACCAAGCTGCCTGCAGTTCAGCCTCAAAATAACTTCCACCACACTCCTCAGCCCTATGCAGCATCCCAGCTCTGCTTATTTCTGGCTTTGTGGACAGGAGCAGATATGTCTGTCTAGGTCTTTCCTCCTTCTCCATGAGCCTCCAGCAGCACTGGAATCCTAAGAGGGACAACACTCGCCTCTCAGACATATGGAAGATCATCAGGGACCAACTACCAGGGATAAATTTGCTTGAAACAGATTAACAAACTGAAGTTAGATGCAAGAAGCTTTTCCACAGTGCCTTTCACCAGGCAAGAGGTGAATGTGCTTTGGTGAGCTCAACCTCAGCCCCCACTCTGGGCTTTTTATATCTTACGCAGAATGACTGGGAACTAGCTACATGAATGCGACTTACCCCTATATGCAGACAGTTGGGTTTTTTTTTAAATGACATTTCTCACTTTCTTCTCACTTGCAGTATGATTGTTGCGAAACAGAATTTCATTGACTAGAATCGCAGAAAGTTCAACCAAGTCAGTTATAGTTAGAAGGTTTATCCCTAAGTGATGCTTTACTAAGAAGCTGAGTATATTTACTGATCAAATAAATCATTATAACGTAACAGCTGAAAAGTCTGGACATTTTTCTTATCAGAGAAGTAGTTAAAGATCAGCAAGAGTTCTGCTGTGAGGAATGCAGGAAGAAAAGGAAAGACAAAAAGAGCATCTTCTTTCGGTGTTTTTGAATAAAATATTTGAGGTGTTGACACTCAGGAGTTTTGTTTTTGCCTGGGACCTCCTGAAACCAAAAACCACAATAAAAATTGCATCTACATACCAAACATGGACTTTGTTAAAGTTCCTTGTCTGAAGAAGTTGAGAATTTTAGTGACAAAAGAGATAATTTGTGGCCTGAATTTCTGTCACTCATCTGTCCTGATTTAGCCAGCTTTTTGGAAATGTGCTCTGGCATGAACAGAACTGATCTTCTAGGCATGCATGATCACCCATGGTCTGGGTCAGTGCACGTGTAAGTGCACCTGCAGGGGTCTGGGGAGAAGGACAAGGCTGGGTCGCAATGAGTCAGCATACTCCAGACAATCTTGTCACCTATCTCTGTCTGAAGACAGTGACGTGAGTGATGGAAACAGATTTGAATCTTGCCATTGGTGGATCTGCTACGAACTATAAATCCCTGGACTGTAACGCTCCAGCCTTCAGAGTCCGTTCGGGTACTTTGGGAACAGCTGGCTTAAAAAAAAGCCTTCTGCTTTTGAAGTTTCACATCTAATATTTTCCATCCTCAGTGGTCTGCATTCCTGGAACCAACAAAAAGAATGAAATATATGTAAAAATATTAGAGCATCCCTTGCAGAAACTGATGTTTTGCACGTGAGCTGGTCACAATTTCAGATGCAACCAGGAGATGTCAGTATGGTCACAAAGAACAAACCGCTGGAGGTGGTTTTAAGCAGTGCAGAAGACAGTAAGGAACAGATGCTTAGTTTCCCTTGAGAACTTAGTATTTGGATGATATCTTTCATATATGGCATGGCTTAGGAGAAAGGTTTTTCCTGGAGAATTAATATTGTTCTATAGTCACATGGGAAAGCTACAAGCATGTCTGCACCTGTGTTTTACTTATGGACAGGGTCAGGCAGTGGCCATCGCTATTCTAAAATACAGCAGTTTGTTCATGCTCCAAAGTTCATACTCAATGAAAGGGCTGCAAGTAAAGAGAAACTAGAAGCAGACCTGAAAATCAGAACTGGTCTTTAGTCAAAATGCTCATGACCTCTATGTTGCTGGCTCACACCAGTCTCAGATTTTATTGGTTGGATACAGTTAACATTTGACAAGTGTTTTGTGCCTTTGATTTCATGATCTCCATGCAATTGCTTCTGAATAGACATCCCCCATCTCATAAATCAGCACTGCTAACAACACCCAAAGCAAGTGTGTCAAAGAAACCAAGAAATGATTGTCACCAAGAACAAGCTTCTCGCTTGCAGACAGCTTGAGAAAGCAACAGGGACCACTGCAGACTTTATTCATGTCTTAGGCAGTCCTCCCGGTCTCTCTCACTCAGAAGAACATTTTCTAAGTTAATAAGATCGAAGGTAACAAATAGGACTTAGTTTTTTGCCTACTCAAACTTGCAAGAGAGCTCTCCTTGACTTGAATCACACACTGGACCGCTTTCCATATGTCATTCAGTGATAGCATCTACACCCTCACAATAACTTAAAGCACCTCTGAAAAACAGATATCTCAAGAGCTTTAGGAGCTATTCCAGGCTGAGTGTGCTCAGCTGCACTGCTTAGGTCTGTAAGAGTGACTAAACCTTTCTATATTTGAAGGAGGCAAGACGATGTATTGCTGAATAATCTATCAGAGCCCAAATCCTGTTCATTTTAAAGCTCTTTGCTGCAGTCCATGCGAAGGCTACAGAAATAATCTGTGATCTACAAGAAGAATCCAGGTTTTGTTGTTTTGCTTAGTTAAGCAAATATTCACATGTTCATGGAGGAACAGCATTATCTTCCATTGGTACTGCAGCATAGCATTTGACCTGTGATGAGTCCAGATGCTAAAATGGAGCATCTGCTGAAATAAATTCGTAGCTTTCCTCTGCTTTTGCTATGTGTCGTTTTGCCAAATGACGAGTTCCGTTCATTTAGTAAAAGATATGTGGGTGTATGCTGTGAAAGTCATGGGTCGAGAGACTGAAGGTCTGAGAGATGGAGAAAAAGATAGGCAGCAGCCAGCATATGACGTCTTTTCAAATTTGCTACCGACTGTTTGACAACTTGTTCAGTCAGTCTGAGAAAATTCCCTACAGAGAAACTTTGTGCAGTTTTGGGAACAAACCTCCAGGTCCAAACGTCTTCCAGTAGAACTGAATTAAATGAAACCGCTACTGAAATAGAAAGAAGTCACGTCAACCTCTCCTAATCCTCAAGGTGAGCAGCCATGTTTAGCATGTTCTAGTCTGTGTTCCACTCCTCAGATCGTTCTCTGATAAGACTGCTCTGCCTGATGCAAGAGAGAGCCTTGTTGTCGACCAGTGTACCATGTTGACTATCAATGTTCTGTTTTTTCTCAAGTCTTAAATACAGATCTGTATTGCTTCAGTGCTAAAAAACAGACACCCATGCTGAAATGAGGAAAATGGTGTAGTTTACCTTTGTCGTGAGGGGGGTATTGTATTGTTTCAGAACTTATGGAATATGCATCAGGCACATAGAAAGCCTTTGGAAGGAGTTTCGCAATTGGATCTGGTTTCAAGGGCTGAAATTTCACCTGAAAAATGGAGTTCGCAGATGGAAAGCCCACTGTTTTTTCCTCTGTGTATTGTCAAAGCACATTCTGAGATAATGAAACATTTAAGTGTTAAGCTTCATGTTTGAAGCAATGAAAAGAAGTCTGACATTTCCTATGTCCATGGGTCCTTTCGTGGTTGGGTGCATATGCCCTCCATGTGAGCTGCAGTGAGAGTATAGCATGGTGCTGAAAGTGAACTATCATCTTCCCAAAGATGCTTGGGCCATGGAGCAGTTCACCAGCCTGGGTGAAGGGAGCAGATGGAGGTGTGTTATGGACCTGGGTCTTACCCTTGAAGTACAAGGCAGGAAAGTTATTTGCTATGATTCATTGTCGGTCACAGAAAGCAGACATACTTTCCTAGGGACAAAGCTGGATTCCTGCACATGTGGATGAGAGCCTCAGGCTTCCTCAGACCTCACTGCTGGTGTCTGTTTTCAAAAAAAGTTGTTTTTCATCATAAGTCTAATTTCTTCCAGCTTTTCTGATGGCATCACTTTCAGACATTAAAACATCACATCTCCCCCCAAAGTACACTCCTCTAACTTACAACAAATTCAAGTTTCTGTAAAGGCTAAATTTAATATATAAAATAAAATCACTTAACAGCAGAGAAAAGCTTCACTGAGCTCTTAAAATAAGAAAGAGATCCTCAGTAGAAACAGTTTACCATTGGCGCTCCTGCTTATTCACTTATCAGAAATAAAGTTTGGAAGCAGATCTGGAGAGTGCCAGATGATGTCAGCTAAGTTTGCAGCTGGCTCAGTGATAACCCACACTGGGAAAGGCAGGTTATGCCACCAGTTAAAGATTGAGCTGGCTCTGGTAATCCAGGTGTATTGCAGAAAGGGCTAAATGTGTCCACAAATAATGGCAAAATGGATGGGCAAATAGAAAAAATTCCTGTTTCAACAGACAATGGAGAAGTGAAGAGGAATTTCCTCTTCAAGTATTTTTGTCTAGGAATCTACCTATTTTGTTCTGTTGGATTTTTTAGAATAGAAAAGCCTTACATGGAAACTTTGTTTAAAACATTGTGAGTTTGCTAAATCCAAGGCAGAGTAACCGAAGAGGGATTAGAAGCCACTTCTTCAGACAAAAAGCCAAACCAACAAACCTTCCAAAGACTTCATTAGCTCATGGAATAGCTGAGGTGGGATGGGACCTCTGGCTGTCCAACCCCCTGCATGAAGCAGGCTCTGTTAGAGCATATTGCTGTGTGCGTTGTGCAGTCAAAATCTGAGTGTGTCAAAGGGTGGAGATCCTCCAAGCCCCTCTTCCAGTGACTGACCACCCTCATGGTGAAAAACTTTCCTTAATAGGTAAACCAGAATGACCGTTTTTGCAAATAGTATCCTCTTGCCTCTTGTGCACCACAGAATGGCTGGACATAAGGTCTGCACTTCCCCTCCTCTTCTCCAGGCTGAACTACCCCAGCACCCTCTTGAATCACAAGAAGGTGCCACCCTGGAAAGGAAGTGAAGGAATGAAGAACTGCTGCCAGCAGCCAAGCAGACCATGCGGGCTTCATGCACCACCATGCTGGCAGATGATTTTGGGCAGAGGACAGCTGGCTTTGCTGTGAATTGATAGAAAATGAGTTCCACTTTTGTGGAGGCACAACTTTTATACCACAAAGTCCTCAGAAGAAAATTTCCTTGTGAAGGCTGTAAAAATACACCTTTTCAAAGACTGAAGGAGTCCAAAGCCTTTCCGTGGATTTCAGAGATGCCTTCTCCAGGGCCTCAGTTTTCACACGACTGTTCCATTACCTAAGCAAACTGACATTTAAAATGCCTTGGCCACAGAGAAGGCAGCACGTACAAGGATGGTCAAGCATGTTTTTGGTTTTATTCGTTCTATTACAGACACTCGAGCAGATGAATATAAGAGAAGAAACTGGCTTTATAGTAAAGAAAGAGACCTACAGCAGTGACAAATTAATTTCCATCCTGTCATGACTCATGAGACAATGTTACTGTAACATTAACAAAACGTCAGTTAAAGGAGTAGTAATTATTTCCATTTCTAATACTGTCTCTGGCTTAACAACATTTACAGGCTTTGTTATGCTGTCATAAAATAAACAGTCTTATAGAAACAAACCAGATTCTCTGCTTTTGAAAGGAAGGACTTATCCCCCATCTGTGCCCATGACAGAATCATGCCTTGTGAAGGAAATCAGAGATGAAGGCACGAAAGCATGAAAAATCCCGGTGATGACTTGCGCAATGTTTTCAGCAGCTTTGTATCCAGTGTCAGAAAGTCTGTGGCCTTGTTTCGCCAGGCACACCGCAGATGGAGACCGCAGGAGTAGGACCCAAACAAAGTCCCATCCAGTCCAAGTCCACTTTGCATTTTTTCTGCAGACTGGGAGGAACGGGTGCCCCAGAAGTCAAGATTTTCTTTCTCATGTTAGACATGTTGAATTGTGTTAATTTCTCACAGTTTTGTGTGCCATCAGTGCCCTCACCCTTCAGTCATCAGGAACAGCATTATCTGCTGGAGCCTGTGGATGGATTTCCTTGTGGTTTCATACCAGAGTATTCAGGATCACCCAGCCAGAAATTAAACAGAACATGCCCCAACAGAATAATTGTCGTAGGAAAACAGACTTCGTGACATTTCATAAAATGATCAGTTCTGAGACAAAAGGGCCCCAGATGAATTGTCTTAATAGTTTTGATTTAACACTTGTGTCATGGACAGCCAATATTATCCAGCTGCCAGATGCTGGTTTCTAGGGCTACTGGAAGGTCTGAAGACTGCATGTTCAAAACAGAGATTTATAACACCCACCTGACTGTATGTGATTTCATATCACAGAATAATATTTCTTAAGGGCTGTGATCCTCAACAAAGGGCAAAATAGTGACCAAGCCCAAGTGCTCCCCATGAAATGTCTTCAATGAGCTGGACTCTTTCGGGTATGTATGTCTTGCTCTCTGGGAGTTCAATGAATGTTAAAGAACATCCAAGGTATATTCCTGTCCTTTTAGTGGAGGGCATGTGCAAAGGAAGTAAATTATTCTGCACTCGTGTCTTTAGTGAACGCAAGGGCACAGGAGGGAACTCACACAGCAATCACTCTTTTTGGATACAGACAGAATTTTCCTTCCAAAACGACTTTATTGCACAATTAAACTATTCACCTGCTTTTGACTTTGTGGTAACCTCCCAAGCTCATCCTCAACGTTTCTTAAAATGGTCTTTAGTTCAGTAACTTGCACATCCCAAATACACTGCTCTTATGAGCCACTGTCACTGGAAATTCAGATAGCATGAACCACAGAATTTTCTTACTGAAAGAGCAAGCTCGCTGGAGGTAAATAAAGTGAACAATTTCAGATATGTGTGTGAAATGCTGCCTCATTGTGGTGCAGAGTGAGTCATTCCAGTCTTTGCGTTTGCCAGTGTCAGCGACGAAGTTTTAAAACAAAACCACAAGGGATGTTACATTTTGTATGAAGTGAGGATATTAGTCACATCAATAAATGAACACTGCAACACAGAATCCTACTAGTGTTGCCTTTCGTCAAACCTGACCCTGCCCCGTGGAAGTTTTAGTAGTCCATACTCAGTTAGACTTCAACTACCATGAATCAGACTGTAATTAAATCAAAGGAAGTTTATCCGTGGCCTGTTCCTATGAATTATCATTACTTTGAATCCAATAGAGGCTTTGTACGCCAAAAATCTCCTGGGAATTAGTCCCAGACTGCATTTTTCTTTTTAAGGCCTCACTTCTTTTTCCTCGTGTTTGGGAGAGTTTAACTTGGCAGTGTTCAATGATTCCTATTAACTAACTTCAAAAAAATAGTAACTTTTAGATAAAATCAGACACTTCACACAGTATTAAAGAACAATTATCTGAGGCTCGGATAAGAATCCAACTAAAGCTAGAAGACTTTCATTACATTTTCATTCATTGCCAGTTCTTTATATGAGGATCTATAGGACCAATTCTCAATACACAGAAAAACTTACATAGGAAAAGCTTCTCTAGATGACTCCCAGTTGTAATTCAAGAGCTTTTGAAATTAAGACATATCTCTGCGAATGAAGTGGAACAGATCTTTGTAATCCACTTTGGAACAACAACTTACCCTTTTTTTTTTGATTACAGTTCTTACTTAACTTTTCAAATATGCTTGTAATGAATAAAGAATCAAAATGAAGGTGCGTCACTAAAACAGAATTTTTTGGCACGTTGGCAGCCATTTCAGGACTATCCCTTTGTCCAGGTGTCGGGGTTTGCTCGTTATGAGTGCTCTGTATGTGATACAGCTCCTCCCATGCTGGGTCACACTGCGGGTCTTCATACCCTTATGGCCACACTGCCTGGGGGAAGAGTGTCACCTGGAAAACCCTACAAGAGGCACAAGCCTCTCATGCTGGCTCCCAGGTCACCAGTTAGCTCCAACAGGGTTAAAATCTACTGGACCTGTTTGTTGCTTCCCTGTCCTCCCACCCAGCACCGCATGAGACTTGTGTGATGGGTGGTCTCTCTGTGCTCTGGTTCCGCTGTCTCATGGTACTGGGTACCACTAGGGAGACATTTCACATCTTGGGCCACAGCAGCCAGGGATTATCTGGCTAGATTTCTTATTCCGCAATCTCTGTCTAGTACTAAAATGGCTTCTCGAAACACAACTTACAGGACAGCAGCTAATAAATGGACAAGCTATTATTCTGGCAAGTTTTAATCGCTGCCTCTTTGACTGATTGCAAAGTCACTTGGCTGCTGCTGGTGCCCAGTGGCTGATGTGGATACTCAAAGATTAATGCTTCCACACTGAAGCAAGGGTTTAAAGAGCGTTACTGAGCTAGCAGGCTGGAAGACTGCCAGCACTCTGGACTTCCAGCACACTGGAAGACTGGAGACTCAGACTGCCAGCACAAGGATGGTGAAAAAGGCACAAGCTGTGTTGCAGTTTGTGCTCTAACGGACTTCCTACTGACTTGAAGTGCCCTTGATTGGTCCTTAGTTGTTCAGTTTGAGACCCCCCGTTTATGCTTTTTAGTTCATGTGCGGCAAACAAGGGAAGTCTCTCCATCTCCCACTTGACTTTTGCTAAGAAGAAATCAATCTGCTCTTTTTGAAGTGGTGTTCAGCGTGGGTTTCTGACCTCTCCTAGTGTGGGCAGCATTGGAAGTGCGCGATGTGCAGGCATTTGGTGGGAAAGTCTAAGCGAGCCTGCTTGCGTTGCAGGGATGCCATTTCTGAACAGAGCAGGCAGGTTGTATGCACTGGTGAGGTCTGGGTAACCGCACCAAGTCCCATTCAGCCAGTCATCACCAAGCATTTATCCTCCCACTATTGCAATCGTCCTTGGTCTGTGAGACTTACTTCTAGCCCACAAAGTACCTTCATCTCTCAAAGCCAACCTCTGCTCCTCCCCACACCTGTAAACAACTCCATATCTTTAAGGATCTATCACTTCTCTCTCTGCTGTGTCTGGGCTTGTTTCTCACTTGCTTTCTTTACTGCTACCTGTGCTAACTCCTTCCTTGTGGTATATAACTTGTGCTGTGCCACTGGCTGCAGCAGTAGGTACTATCATAACCAGCTTAATTTCTGGTTACAAGTCCTTATTCCTTTCCCCCAGCAATGGTGTTGGGGCCAAGTAGTTACAGGATGGAGGCAAAGGAGTGTTTCCCATCTCGCCTGGCCATCAGTGAAGGCTGTGCATTTTCACAGACAGGTACTACAGCCTCAGAGAGAACAGCAAGGTCATTGCCACTACACAGGAGGTCTTCATTAGCCCTCTCATCAACTTCTCTTACCTAACCGAACTTGAGGTACCATATGTAACTGACAGCCTAAATCCTGCTATGCTAGAAGATGGAAATGATGGATTTAGTTTCTTGGCTGGCACACAAGAAGGGCCACACATATTTTATCAAGGCTTGTAGGGACCTGGACTGGGGCAAAGCCTGTGTCCGTGATGCCTCTGAGCTCACATAAGAGAGAGGAGTCTAGACATTACCACAGTTGCTCAGATACCAACTGTACAGAAAGGGTTGTGTAATTTTGTGCTTCTGACAGGCGATGGCTTCAGCACAGAGTCACTATATTGGTGGCACCTTTGCTTTTAAGGGCAAAGTCTGATGAGGAAAAGCCACATCCCTTTTCTTAGCAAATGAATATGGTACTCTGTCTTTTGTAACAGAGCCATACCCAGATGAAGCATTGCCTGGCAAAGAAATTGTGATGAAGTGCACTTGCTGGAAATGTTGCTACACGCTTTCTGAAAAACATGCTTTATGTTTAGTCACTGTGTGATGTATGCTAACAAATTGAGGGTGGGTGGATCTGAGGGGGTGAACGAAAGGTCTGGCAGAGGCTTACAGTTACTTATGTTTCAGAAAAAAAAGAAACGTGGAGGTTGTGACATTCAGGGTAAGTCTGTGCTTCTGGAATTGCTTCTAAATATGGAATTGTCCCCAGTCAAATATGGGAATTGTTTCTTCCCATGCAAAGAGCATGGTGACATCCTTAAACACTGGGAACTCATTCCAGGTCCATCCGTAGTGTGACGGTGGTGACCCAGGGCTCCCAGGCCATCTACCAGAATGAGTGGCTGGTTGATGGGAAGAGCTCTGATCTGTGCTAGGAGAGGCCGGACATGGGCAAGGGCTTGTGGAAGTGTCAGAAGCTAAGACTTTTTCTTGCTTTTGAACCAGAATTTAGGTCCCCTTAAAAGCTAGGTTTTTAGTAAATAGATAAACGTATTTCAGCCAAACCTCATGCTACACATGAACGTCACCACAATGTGATACACAGGGGACAAGTTTCAGAGGAACCCGGTGCATATGTTGTAATACAATGGGTTTCATTCTTCCTGATTAAAGCTCCTAAAACCTCAGAAGGTCCTTTGTTACTGTACACTTTGTTGTGCTAGTTAATTTGTCACTGCAGAAGTCTGTCCCTCGGGGGCTTTTCTCCTATTCAGAGAGACTTTTTCCGTTGACTGGAACAGGGCTATCATGTAATTTCTGACAGCCACCATCCGAAAACTGCAGCCGGGAAAAATTATGGCTGTGAATCACTCCACCAGAGCACCCTGCTGCTGTGGATGTGGGTTCTTGAACCAGGTCCCAAGCCTATTTCCAGGGCTACATGTTAGTTTAGCTCCAGCGTTTCCAGCCGTTGGGATTTTATCACATTATATCTGATGTTGTGCTTAATGCTTCAGCCCCTAGGGCTGTAAGATTATGTAAAAATCTCTGCTTTTATTACAAAATAATGTTAATTTTTCTAGTTTTTCCAGAATTTAATGAGGCAGACAACACAAGGTTACTAACCCCCCAACTATTATGTTTAAGCCAGCTATGATTTTTTAAAGACCTAACTCATAATTTTTGAATGCCTGAGGGACACTAGTGTATTCTCAAAAATACAACTGTTGTTCAGCTTTTCAGCTTGATTTCTTATTTCCTCAGCCTGACAGCATTGCCTAATTCAGGGATTTTTGTTTCTCTGAATGTTTTGAACACTGTAGCTCTGTAATGCATATCTGACATTCCAGAAGCAAGCCCTCAGGAACCTCTGTCATGCATCTGTCATTGGAGATGCCTTAACAAATGTTCTATAGCACGTTTACAGTTTCAGAATCAAAAAGTGGTTGCTAGATACATCACTTTTGGCACCATTTCTGTGATGAAACATTCTTCAGGATACAGATTCCACCACGGACAGCAGGGACCTTTCTTTTTCCAGTGTCTGAAAGCATAGACAGAACTGCTGTGAAGTACTCATGCATGCATCTTAACTCTATGTACAGCCACCCCATGTGCTTTTGTGACTTTACAGGTGCAACTGATTCACCCTTTTGCTGGCCCAATATCTGGGGAGGCAAAGTTGTCTATTGCTCCAGGAGTGTGTCTTCCTCACCCTGAGGTGGCTCCTGGAAGAAAAAGCATCCCCTGTTGCCTGACCCCTGACAATGCTAGTGATGCTAATTGTGTTGCTACTTGCAGTCGCTGATGGACTGTGCAATGCTTTTCCCTTCTTGTAGGAGGCAAAGGAGAGAGCTGGGTGGGAAGAAGACAATGCCTCTGTCGAAGTGTGACACCATGAATTATCGTGCTACAGATGTAGGCTAAAGGAGGTAGGCAGCAGGGAGGGATTTACTGGGATTAGTGCATGGCATGGGGCAAGCTTCACCAGCTGGCACTGGTGGTAACAGCCCCACAGCTAGGGCTAGCCTCTCTGCAGAGAGGTCCAGACAGTTACCTAATAACTGCCCAAATCAGCTGTGCATGGAAAGGAAAGTGACTGTTGTTTGTGAAAGGCAGTCCAGATTGCTTCTTCTGGTGTGAAATACATACTGGCACAAGTGGGGAGAGCAGCTGTGGAGACCGTGTATGCCAGCTGCATGCCTGCTGCTGTCAGAGCAGACACCTCGGAGGTGAATCTAACCCAGCACTTTTTTTATTCCTCCAGACTCTCCAGAGCTGCCACTGATACTTATGGAAAAAGGGAAAATACTATGAAAACGCACCAGACAAAAGCTTTCCGTTGGAACACTGACCCTCACAATGGACTGGTTGCAAGATGTTTTGGGGACTGGAGCCTGATGCCACTTGCTGAGTATGATGTCTGGGACAGAGTGAAGCCTCAGCCACTGCTGTGAAGATGCTCAGGTATCTTGCCACTCCTGGGGACCATCTGCATTGCTAAACCCATATGGGATTCCCTAACTTGGACCTCCTCTCCCAGAGACCACCCACCCGCAGCAAATCTACCACTGATTGGAAAAGAAAGTCCAAGGTGGAAATGTGTTGAAGCTGCATTGTGACCAGAAGCCCCGTTTCCATTTGGGGTGGTATGGAGGAGGTGGAGGGGAGAAAGGACCCTCACTCAGGCAAATATCCCCCTCTAGCTGATCTCTGGGGACAGGATGTTCGGGCAGAAGTATGTAGCAGAAGTCACTCACCCTTTGGCAGCAGCGACCGTGGTACTTAGGAAAGGCTCTAAGTACATTTTCTGAGCCTCTCACAGAGTTACCCATGGTGACTTCTGCCCCGTATGGTTCTTGAGTCAAACTGTTTTGCTTTGTGACCATCTTTTCAGGGTGTAAGGTGAATTCTGTCCTTTGCAACTCTCTCCCCAACAGATGCATATTGAGTGGTGATGCAGTTAGCCACAAGACAACTTCAGTTTAGGTTTTAGTGCAACCCCCTGGCCCCCATCTGTATTATCTCCTGACCAGCTATACTGCTGATTCACCATTCATTAATTATTCACAGTATCTTAAGTGACAGAAGCACACTGTGCTGGCCAAACACTTGATCTGTAGGGCCAGGCGCAGAAACTGTGGACATTTCCCTTGCTTTAAACAGGTTTAATGATGCTACGTCAACAGCAGACAGGGACAGGACGCTCAGGCCAAGTCCGCTGAAGTTAAAGGACTAATCCTGTGTATGTGCCAGTGTTTTGGATCAGGTCTTCTATGCTTTAGCTCTTCTTCAGGACTAAACCAGCTCCTAAGGAAAAATACTGGACAATGTTTATAAATATGGGGCAGGAGAGCGTAATATGCCATGGATGGTCATAAATACCACCTGCTATACAAAACCTGCAGAAGTTTCTTCTCACTGTCTAGTTTTCTTCCCTAAGCTCGTCAGGCATATGCAGAATCTCATACCTATCCCTCTTTTCTAGCACCCTAGGGGCTTCTGAACTCCCTCCTCTCAACACCCCATGTGCTCCACAGCCATTTTGCAGGGCTGAAAAAGCTGTGGAGGGGTGTGCAAGCACAGTTGTGCTGCTGGTGCACAGAACCCTGCTGAGGTTCCTGTAGAAAGCAGTGCCATGGCTGCAGTCCCCCTGCTGCTAGTGCAGGGGCCTATTGTCCACGTGGAACTGTGCGCTGCTGAGGATATTCTCCTGAGGCTTGGGTCTTCGGTTCTGCTTTTATTTCTTGCCTCACATCAGTCACTTGGGTGCAATATCACTACTGAAGTGTTTGCTGACAAATGTGCTATATATGTTGGATACGTCTTTCAGTTAAAGACCGGCTATTTGACCAAGGAGACATATCCACACATATTGCCATGCTAACTGTGGTGCTTCCAAATATTAGGCAGCAGAGTTTCAATAGCAGCCAGTGAGACTGCGGCAGCAGGTAGATATTGGGATGGTCCAAAGCACTATAGTCAAGAATGCCGCGTTGAGTGAAGTTCACACTGGGACCTGATCTCGGTAGTGCAAGCCTCTCTCCTGTAGAAATGACTGGGATGTCACCAAGGATTATGGCTTCAAATGAGCAGCAGGTGAACTCTTAAGAAATAAAGATCACAGGCAACCTTCTGCTCTCAGTTACACTCCATTGACGTCAGTGGGGTTGCCTGGGGTTAACTCGGGGCAGAATTTTTTTCGGTGTTTTTAATGCATATAGCTGAAGCCCTCCAAAATGTTTTTCAGCATTTGGTACAGTGTCTTAAAATGTTGCCAGTTACTCCTGGGCTACACAAGCTGCAAAGTTCTTTTTATCACAGCGACAGAAAACATCTATCTCATCCAGAAAAAACTCATGGAGCTGTTTTGCATGTTGTGGCACGCTGCGCACGGTTCTGTCAAATGAAAGGGGATAGGATGCCCCTAGGACTTGCATGTTGCACAGCTCCTGCAACCGGTGTGGCAACCTGCCATCGGCTGACAGGACGTGGCAGCTCCGTTTCAGGTGTCCTGTTCCACTGGCAGACACACTATTGCATGGGTGCAGGTACTTTTGAAACTTGAGTGTTTCCTCATATCACGCCCGTATGTCATAACACCTCCCAGATCCCGTTTGGCTCTGGAGGGATGCTGCGGTGTTTGAGAGATGTCATAGTGATGGGTGGGAAAGGTATTTACAGGCCTATGAATACAAATCGCTTAGGTTAGCTAATTTCAACACTGTGTACAGGCCACTATCTTCCACTTGAAGCCAGTTGTGCTGGAGACTGTATATTTGAAACTGAACTGGGTGTTTGCATGTAGCACGCCTATAAACTCCTGCTTCTTGGCTTTTGCTCCTCCACACTCTAAAACAGCAAGCAAGAACAACAAATAATGACAACCAAAAATTGAAAATAATTTTTCAAACTGACACAGGAAGCATCACAGTACATAAATTAATTTCATTGTGCTTTTCCTTTGTTTTAGTTTTGATGGTTTTATAGAGATGCTGGCAATAATTAAAATATTATTTGCAGGAGTTCTGGTACGAAATAGATTCTGTTTTGTAGTGCCTATATCCATGCAGTAACTGCTAATATTACCCTCACATCAAGCTGAGGTTGAATTTACTTCTTGGTGAGAGTGAGATTTTACAAGGTGCAGTATTCTGGGATTGAAGTTATGCCCCTAACGCATTCCTGTGCTGAAGCACCTCCTCATTTCTGCAGGAAGCGATTCTGCGGGGAGATGTTCTTCTTCACACCATCTCCATGGCCTGGAAATCTACACTGCATCCCTCCTTTCCCCACTTCCCTGGGTGTTACACTCAAGGCTCTGTTGAACTGTTCTAAATGCAGGTTTCTTGCTTGTTGGGTTGTGGTACCATGTGATGGAGAGCAGATTTTGTGCGTCAGCAGCCACCCTGGCCCCGCAGACTCTTCTGACAGCAGTCAGAGGATGAAGGACTGAAATCAGAGGCTGGGGAACAGTGGGTATCCTTGCTTGTAGCATCCCTGTTTGGGGAAACACGGGCACCTCCAACTACCACCAGCTCAGCACAGCAACAGCATTATCCTTTCAGAGAGGAGAGGGTTATTGAAGGTGGGAGCTTTTCCCCCTGTTGCAGTGTGGGGCTGGCTGCTGTGGGAAGTAAGGTGAAATAGGGGGCACGTCTCCCAGCAGAGAAACTAATTTCATATATTATGAAAAACCTGCATTCAGCCATCCCTCTGTGCCATATACACCAGTTCACAGTTAGCTAGCTGCATGACAAGGTATCTCTCTCTTTCATTACAGTATTTATACTATTTCACTATAGTAATTACACCTTATAACATGACATAATTTTGCCCCACCACAAAACATAGGACAGCAGATTAGATTGGCCTTAGTCAGTACTGGCAAATTCTGTGAGCTAAAAAATTACGGGAAAGTTTGTAGCAAGACGATAGCACGATATCAGTACAAATCTTAGGTTTCCCAATATCCCCAAAATCTCAACAGAAGAAAAGGAGACCATTTTAGATTCAGGCATCAGAGCTCAGTCAGTGTTGAAATATTAGTAGGAGATCAGAGAGTGGTCCAGATGGCTGAGGACAGAGGCCAAGCCAAGTGAGCCTGAAGCCCTGAAACTTGTACACAGTGAGTGGGGCTTTGGGATGGGTCTGTGTTTCCTAAAGGACTTTAGAGAAAAGTCTTTCCATCATTTTGACAATTAAAAAACTCCAAACAAAAATGCAGGGTAAAGAACAACAGTTAGCATAGCATATTACTTCACAGGTGACACTGAATACAGCATTTGCTGTTACTGACACAAGCAACGATACCTTACTGGCCATATGGTGTGTTGCAGGTTGGGTTAAATCCCTTGGAGCAAGTGCTGTAACAGCTGCTTCCACTCAGGATCACTGTAAAGAGCAAGTTGCACTGTGTAATAAAAGGCCTAAAATGATGTTTACTTCCTTCCCAAATGGTGGCATCCATTGTCAGCAATGAGCTTTCTGTGCCGCACACCCAGCTGTGTTTAGGTACTGCTGGCAGCATGGGCAGGGTGGCCTGGGAGGACTGGTGTGTGCATAATCCTATGGAGATGCCACCTTGATTCATTTCTGTGCAGGCATACCCACGTGCAGGCCCATGTGGTCGGGTGGGTTTCACTGTCAGATGTTTTGTGAGGAAGCCAGTGTCTGAGAGGCTGGCAGCTTTGAGGAGGGAAGCAGAAGGGGCGTATCAGGCACAGGGTTAGTGCATGCAGGGACAAGTGCACGCATGCATCTCAGAGAGAGACCACACAGCATACATCCTGCTGGGCTCTGTGATGACTGGAAGAGGCTTGGAGCCGTGACGTGGGAGCTTGGGGCTTGAAGACCACTTGTCTTTTGTGTCTGTACTCATCTGTTACCTTTGCAGGTTAGGGCTTGTCCTTTTTCTGGCTTGATCGTTATACATATGAAATGAGGTGAATACCAGTGATATAGTAATGTTTTAGGGTTCTTGTTGCTGCTGAAAAGGAAGTAAAAATAGCCTGGCCTGTTGTACAAGGCCTTGGATCTGGTCTCATGTTTCAAAGACTATGTCTGTGCTGCACTCAAACGGGTGACTGCAGGACCGGCAGCAGCAAAGCTGAAGGCCACTGTCCCCTGTATATACTCAGGTAGGTTGTCAGCACTGACATTCACAGCATTACGTTAAAATGGACACTGGTCAGGCTGGGTTAGTGCTGGCTTGGATATTTCTGTGTAGACCACCAGACGCTGGGTGACTGGGGCCACTGCCAAAGCACCTTCATTGGGTACCCCAGGAGCAGGAGTTTGTTCTCTGGCTGGACACTCTCTGTTGGAAATACCTACACTAGCCTGCCTACTTGGATGGGACTACGTCTGGGGCTACCCAGGGAGAAGATATCCCAGATGGTGGCGTGGGGCAAAAGACTGTTTTCAAAGTATCCAGGGATCAAGTCATGCTGCATTAGCATGTAAAACAGTCAGCCTCCAGCAGACCACTTGGAAGAAGGAGGGAGGCAAGAGGTGGTACAGAGAAAAGGTCCAGTATGGCCCCATCCTGCTAACAATGAAGAGCAGATTTCCCTGCATCATGCTGGGGAGCTGCCAAGCAATTCATTAACTGGAAGGCAGTTATCTCACTATTCAGCAATCTCTCAGAAATTCTGACTTTCTTTGTATTTATGCATTGATTGAAAAACATTGTATTCATTAAAAGTCACTCTGCAAACAATTTGCAAAGGGAAGAAACAGTACCTAGATGAAAGGACACTTCAGCACATCTTGGTTTTGTGCACTGAACTTCATGAACTGACTTCCATGGGGGTGTTTGCAGTGCAGAGACCTAAGCTGGTGCACAAATCTTTGTGGGAGCAAAGCTTCACTTGCAATGCCTGAAAGCCAGGGACTGCTTCTCATTATTAGTTGTGTAGGCTGCTGGGACCTCATCTTGGCAGAGGCCTTGGAGCGTGACTACAAATAACAACAGCTGTAAATAACATTTAGCTGTAAACTGTATGCATCTCAACTTTGTTAGAAGAAAACCCAACAACCAACAAACAACAAACTCGTAACTACTGGGAGTAAAAATTAAAGAAGCATTTTACTTTTGTAAGGCAAGCCTGGAAAATTCTTGGAATCAATAAAAATTTGGTGCCACTGGTATTTCATTTACACTGATTTCACTCTATACAGAAACATCTTTCCATGAAGGGCACAGATGATCACCAACTTCCCATATATATTGTTTGTTAGCTGTATGTCATATGTAGCTGGAGAACAAAATAATCCACCTTGTGCACATGTATCTTCTCTACTCCCATTTGTAATGTAAACTTAACATCTTTTCAGTTTTGAGCAGTGTAGCTCCCTGTGGTCCTTAATAGAAAATGTATAAAGCAGAGGAAGTAAGATGTTGACAGTAGTTTGGTAATCCTAAAAATGCAAAGGCATTATTAACATTTAAAAACCATGGCTGTCAGTGTCATTTCTAAATGCTGTAATTGGCAAGAAAAAGGGACAGATTAATTTTTGGACTTGTAGGAGATAGACAGTGCAGTTTCAAAGTCCTTGCAACACAGCCCAGACAGGAATCCAGTGGTGTAGAGGTCTTTGGTCAAGTCCCTCCTTGGAGAGAATTTTATCCTAAAAGAGCAAGTTGTGTTTCTATGGAGCAGATTCCTTGATGTGGTTTGACTTAAGCAAAACAAAAGAAATATTTGTAAGTTCAGCCATAAGTCAGGTTTTCTCTGTTCCCTGGTAGGATTATTGTTGTTTCATTGTTGTCTTATTGTTGCTAGCTCCAGAATTCCTGGAAGATCTTCAACATATGTTCAGTGAGTGCTTCTGCCTTTATTAATCTTCAGAGGAGCACTTGTCTAGGGATCTTTGCTCCTAATCAGCCATTGCGTGTCCTCAAAGTGACTTTGCCATTATCACGCCATGCCAAACCATCGGGATTCACACACACATAGCTCTGGCCAGCTTTACTCCATTCACTCCTCAGAGGAAGCACTGCAGAACTATGTATGTTCTTTGCAGAAATGACTATTAAGAAGTGGTTGAAAATGAGAGGTTCAGCAAATAAAGAAAATTCCAGAGATCTCAAAGCACCTTTTACTGTGATATGTTATGACTGCACATTCACTTTCCTCAAACCATGCCTTTCAGTGCAAAGCTCACATCTGTTCTGCTGGAAACATGGTGAAAAAGTATCTGGCGTTACGTTCCCAGGGCATCATCATCAATTAGATTCTCCCCAGCCTGATTATTCATCTTTTTCTCTTCTGCTTATGCAGATGTTGCCCCCCGCATCAGCCTTTCCACAGTGGTAAGACTGACTGCAAATGTTGTTCATATAAATATTTACACTGGAAAAACAGGGAGTATGAATGACCTAACATTTTTGAAAAAGATGATGTCATGTAGACTGCTGTGCTAGGACGGGGCAAGACAGAGTTAGTCACGAGATCACCTCAAGTCGAGGCTCCTCTAAAGCTCCCTAGAAAATGAGATTTGGTTTTCAGTCTTTCACTTTAGGCAGAGAAATAACAAGATATTTCTGAGGTATTAATAAAGTCAATAGCCAACAGTCGTATTTCCCTACAGCAATGCCTCGACCCATTCCCCAACCCCCTGGGCTGCTGCTGATGTTGGAATGAAATGTTCCTTTTCTCCCATGGTACATATATCACTTCTGCTGTGGATATTCACTGTTTCCGGGACAAGGCTCTGCTTTTTCAGCGTGCTGCAGTGGTTCTCAAACACCAACAACCTCCTCGGCAAAGAAGGGCACTTTCAGCTCCCAATGCCAAACTTCTCTGCTCTAGCAAATACATCTGTTAAGAAAAGAAATGCTATCAGCAGGGCAACAGGTGGCATATTGCAGCCAATCATGAAAGGTTATAATAAGACAGAGGGAGCGTGTGCAAGAGAGAGAGGAGAAAAAAAATGAAAAAGAGGGGGACCAAGCTGGAGGAAAATCCTGTGGCAAGCATTTTTTCCATATTGCACTTACATGGTGTTGAAAAATAGGCTTGGTGACTTGGAAGCACTGGGATAGGATAATGCACTGGAAATTCATTTGCCCATTGTACTCCTCACTGTTTGCTTAGAAGGAATTTAGAAGGGATTTGCTTTCTCTTGTTTCAGGAGCCCCACGCTTTCACGCTGACCAAAGTGGATACGCACCAGCTGGCCACGTCCATCACCGCTGCCGAGTGGGAGAATTCCTGATTATACTTAGATCCTGCAGACCCCGCTCCGTCATTAGCAGAGTAGCTCTGCTCGCGCACTGCTGTCCAAAATGCAGCCGTCTGGGAGCTCCGCGCGCCTTGCCTGAAGGAGTTGGATGCCTTCTGGATCAAACATGGATGACCTGACGAAGGTGCCCCTGGTGCACATCCTCACCCTGGCAGCCCTCAGCTTGGCCGAGACACTCCCGAAAGGTTTGCTCGGAGGGACTTCTGCCTTGCTCTGCTTCTGCCACTTGCCAAATGAGGTTTTGCAAAGGGGAAGGCGTCTCTGGTAACTGTGGGGAGGGTGGTGCAGTAGCGTTCCCAAAAAGGACAAAAATGTGCTGTGTTCAGTGGTCACGTCACTGCTTTTAGAAGGATAGCAGTGAAACTAGTCTCGTATTTGTGTCTGGGATTAAAGGTTCTTTGTCTAGGAAGAGCACAGAGTCCCTCTGTAGTGGTCAGGGGAGATCTTTGGGTTCAGCCTGGGTGGTATGGACATTTCTCATGTCAAAGGAAGCTTACAGGTTTTAATGGCTGGTAGCACCCGTTGCTGCAGAGCCCAAGATTTGCGGTGTTCTGCATGCCTCTGTATGCTTATAAATATATAAAGCTCAAAGAAGAAGTAAATATGTATAATGTCTTTACAGAGTGTATGTATATAAACAGAAATATGCATGGTTTGTATTGCATAGAACATAAAAGCTATTGTACCTTCTTCCTTTCTTGTCTGCACACACGCACACAGACACACACATACTTTTAGCCAACACAAGAACTGAAAAAAAACTGTTTAGAAAAGTCTTTGAGGTACGAAGTACAACAGTCGTCTTCCGGATGTGCCATCTGGCAACCCTGTGGACAAAAGGTTTTGCTGGATGGTGATTGTCAGGAGCTATTCAAAGCATACCAGAAACTTTACAGCTTCAGGAAAATAAAAAAAAAACACAGGGAGGGTGCCAGTATTCACCTGTTAGGCCAACATCGCTGCTCTGCTGGGCTGTGCTCTTACAATTGTTAATCAGGTTGGCCTCAAAAAGGAAAAAAGAGAAAAGTCTCTTCTTTATAAAAAAACTTTCCAAATAAAAATGTTAATTTTTTCTTAGGCACTAAAGTAAGTTGGTGAACCCCAGTCTTTATGAAAGCTGTGGTGAGGCGGGATTGGAGACACAAGAAAATTACAGAGGAAGGGGATTTTTTCTGGTGGCACAGTACGGTGAAGAGATAGGCATTCTTTCCAAAAATGTCGCAGGTGGCTGAACTGCCTTGTACCCTGGGAGAGACTGAAACACAACTACAGCCCAGTGGTGCCCTGTAGAGGTTTTGCAGCATTAGCTGGGAACATGGCTGAGCAGTTTTTGACCAGAGGAACTGCAGTATCTCCAAGTGCCTGCGACGCTGCAGGGGAGGCAGGCTCTGTGTTTGTACTTCTTTTATCTGCGCAACTTGCCTTGTTTTGAACGTGTGAATCCAAAAACAAGGCTGAGCAGTTTGGGAGCTTCTGGTGGGCTGGGCATAGAAGGGCTTTCTCATGGGCCCTGTGGCCGGCCTTGCATCATTTTGCTATCTCAGGAAACTACAGCTGACATCCAGAAAAATGGCACCTGTGTGGCTTTACAGATATAGAAGTTAATTGATTTTGAATATTATTTAAACCACAAGGCTGCCTAAAAAATGTCAGAGAGCCCCAATGGATGCACGCAAAAAGGTCTGGAGCCATGTCTATATGCTGATAGATATGTTCGTACATTTTCTGGATTTTATTTTCCCACATTAAAATCTGGTGATGAAAGCATCATAATGTTTCATTGCTTTCCTGAGAAAACAAGGACTGACACCAGCATGGGAGCTTTTTGAATGGCTTTTAGAAGCAGGCACCACTTCAGCCATTTTGGGGCTCCCCCTTTACCTCACAAGAAAATGGCGGCGAGCTCCAGCGCTCGCTGTCCCCTGCAGAGACTTTGTGTGTCCTCTGGCCTTGTGCCCTCTACTCCCCCACACCATCTACAGGCTGCCCTGCTGGCCCAGCACTTGGCTTTGATATTGGAAAGGTAAAAAAGGGCATATGAGAAAATGACACATCACTGTTGTTGTCACGCTTGCTCTTCGAGGATGTAGAGTTTGGGAGGCAGCAGTAAAATAGAAGTTCCTTTTCTGCTTTTACCACAGCTAAAGTGTTGTCTGTTTGGACAGTATTTTCTATGACTGTGGGGTGGATTCTGCGCTAAGAGCTGTGTGCTGGCTGTCAGGAGATGCCAGGTCAGATCCCATGTAGTCAATATTGCTAAGGATAATTCTGTCATACATTGAATTAAAGACATACCATGAAAATATTGAACAGTTACTGGTGAATTTATTTAACATGTAAAACTGACAGCCCATATTTGCCCAAAGAATAAAATACCGTCATTATGTGCATTATGTGTACTGGCTCTTGGTACACATCTAACTTCATTCTTTGTGAGAATGGCCATGCTTATCGTGACAACACAGTGATAAAACTGGTTGCTTTCAATTTCGAGTACTGTAAAAATTTACATTTCTTGGGGTTAAAAGAGCATCCTTCCAGAGATCAAGGCATTTGGACAACAGCAATAAAAACATACTATATAAAATCAGATAGTAAAAGTCTATTTCAGCCAGGCTTAATACCATCAAAAACCCAATAAATTCTGTCACGAAATAGCAACATCCCCTTTGAAGCAGACAGCATAGCCATCAGTGGAGGTTATTCTCCTGACAGTCTTCAGTAGCAGGGAAATTTAGGCTTTGTGGAAATCTTCCATTTAGTTTCACTGGTGTGGGATTCATCTGGGGTGCAATACAGATAAGTAGTTCTATCTGTTGCGACTCAAAATGACCAAATAAATAGAAGCTGGAGACAATCTGAAGCAGCGATCTTAAGCCATGATTCTGACACAGACGTGTTTTAACTAGCTTCTAGTTAATGTAACCTTTAGTGCTACCTTAGCTGTACGTTTAAGATCTTTTTGTGTAAGTGTGGTCATTACGAATTGTACAATCTGAAGTCATATAATCTAGAAATATTATTGAGGCAGACTCGTTCTAGTGACATTTCAAAAGCATTAGGACTTACTTAAAACTAATAGTGGAAGATGATCCTTTCTTCTTCTACCTTCATTCCAGCTGAACTCCAATGACATTCTAATTTTTACTCCCACGTAAGTTGCAAAAGCATTAAGGTAAAGGCTTTCTATTATTCTTGGTCGCTTAAATTGGAGCATCTTGTATTTTTCCTGTTTTTTAGGAAGAAGGGGTAAAATTGATGAAGCTTATACTTTGCCTGAATTTAAATCTTATTATATTGAGGAGGGTGAGCAGATACCATGCAGGCGGGATTTTCCTGTGAAAAGACACACAGTGTGCCAGTTACTGTTACAGTCAGAAGGGAACAGAAATACTCCTGCATTCACTGTAGATTTCCAAGGTGCTGTTTCAGGAACATGGTATCAAACTAGTTCATCTCAGCACAGCTGTCAATGAAGTCCAGTCCAACAAATATTGGATGTGTTGCCCTTGCAGCCATAGATTAAAAGTCATTCAAGTGTCTTTGGAGGCAATGGCTGCAATGCATACTGTGCACAGGGTAAGCGATTTGCTAGATGTATCCTTTGATCCCTTTCAGCTGTGCTTCCAGTCTTTTACCAGGGCAACGGAAATGTTTCTAAAGATACATTCAAATAATATATGATGACAGGTCTGTGATAATAAGCATCAGACACAACTATTATACTGCTAACTGTGGCCCTACTTGGTTAGAAAAGTTGAGAAAAAGAGAATGTGTGCTAACCATGCCACAAAGCTGGAAGACCTGAAGGGCCTTTACGAGTCTGGCTTTGAAATATATATTTTTTTATAAAAAAGATAAATATCTGAGTGTAACAAATCACATATTAATGACAAAGAAGCCTACATCTCATGCATTATGCATTAATAAGGAGGCACTGTGCCCAATCCAGGGGCAGGTCAGCTTGGCTTTGATCTGTGTGCTGTTCCCTGCACTTCCAGTCCATGCGATGCCACCCCTGTAGCAGGGGCACAGCCTCACCCGTGTCTTTGCAGATGCCACCCGGTGCCATGTACTGTGGGGGAGAGAAGGGTGAGAAACAGGGGACACGCTGGGGTTGCTGGAGCTGCCCCATGCTTGGGTCATTCTGTTTTGCACCCTGTTGAGAAAGTACAAGTGAAAATGCAAAACCTGCAGCAAACAACAGAACACCACCACTACGAATGTGGAGGGACCTATATGACAGCAAATGTGTGGAGGGTGTGTAAAGCACCTCTGTGCTGGGGAAAAAAACCATGGAGTGACTGTGCAGGGACATGGCTGCCTCTGCCAAAGGGGTCTGGCAGGCTTCGTGCCTCTCTCTAGACGGAACCAGGAGGTTTTCTCATGTTCTGTTCCTTCACACAGCTCCCTTGATCAGCACTCCTCTGGAAACTGTGGATGCACTGGTAGAGGACGTCGCCAAGTTTGTCTGCGTAGTGGAGTCGTACCCTGAACCGGAGATCACGTGGACGCGCAACAGCATTCCAATCAGGTAAGGAGCAGTCCCTGCCCTCTCCAGCATCTCCTGCCAGAACTGTCAGTGCTTTCCTTTGTGATAAAGGAGATACCTGGAAACATCAAAATTGGTCTGTGGTAGGGAAGAGGGTAAGTGTCCATAATTGTATAGGCATTTGCATTCCTTAGGGAGTGATAGGAGCACCTAGCAGGTGGTCTTGCAGATGCACACACTTGAGCTTGGAGACAAGTGGCTTCTGCTGCAAGCAATGCAAGAAGTTTTCTCTCCACCTTCAGACATGGCAATCTGCTCTGTTCCTCAGTTTATGCATTTATGAAGGAGGAGGATGCTGCATGATGTTTAACAGGAACACTGCCAGACTTGTTGCCCAAGTGTCTGCAATGCGCTTGGAAACTTTGCATGGAAGGGGTTGTATTAGGTCATTCTTGTTTGCTTCTAGTTCTGGATCTGACTGTAGGAAACTGGCTTCTTGTTACACACTGTCAGACATTAACCACCAGGCATCAAGCACCCTTGGAAACATGTTATGGAAGTTGCTACTGTCGCTTTAATTCTGTTGCTGTAGACAGGCTCTTACAATGCAAACTGTGCCTCATTTTCCAACTCCAAAATCACATTACATCTGCCACGTGGCTTCACATGAGTTTCTCATTCTAGATCACTGTTAGTGACTCCCTGTGTAAGGGAAAACTGCAGAACAATCTCTGTGTAACAGAGTTAAGGCCCATTCTGCACAAGAGATGTTAATGTTAGGTAGATGGTCACCTGAAGCATGGTTCCTGCTATTGGGGTCAGGCACCAAAAGAGCCCTTGAACTATTGGGTCAGCAGACTCCAAAGAAGTCAGCAACAGAAGGAGGTCTTACTGCTGGGAAGACCGTTTTAGGATAGGAGAAAAGCAGAACGCTACACATATGCATGCTGGCCTTCAGAAATCTTGTTTTCAATTGCCTGCAACAGAACCTCAGCAAAACCCTGGTCCTAAGACTCTGACACCTGCCTTTTTGCACGATGGAGGTCTGAATTTCCATGGATTTTTTTTGCCTAATCAGGTCGCCTTTCTCCTAATCCCTCCACCATCAGTGACATCATGCCTGAAAATCAAAGCTGGGAGAGGAAGCCATTCATGGAGTACCATGGATGTTACATGCCTTTCTCTCCCCACGGTCTTTGAAACTTGACTCTCGTTATGTTCTAAGATCATATGAAAACCAGATCGTTTCTCACCCCAGTTCTCACTTCCAGAAGCCAAACATACCTTTCCAAAAGCCATCCCACTCTCAATGAGGTACAGTGCCTTTTTCACAACATTGACCAAAAAGGAAAATACTGATGAAAAAAGCTTTGCTGGTGAGACCAGAGAGCTCAGGTACTTCATTCCTTTACTGGGGCTGCTGGAGCAACATTAATAGCAGCAACTATTCCACTTTCCCAAAGCTGTATTGGCATTAATAGTTGGTGCTGCTGGATACAAAAGCTCAGACCAAAGACAAGGAAATAGATAAACTGAAAATATTTCTGTTACTTTCCAAGAACATGGATGAAAGTATTTGCACAACGGAAAAGGATCAAATCAGTGGACTTTTTCCTGAAAAAAGCATATAAATATATTTATGTGCCTCTGTGTGTCTATGTATCAAACTTCAAAGGGGCTAGTTATTGCAAGCAATAAATACTAGTTATTTTATTTACAATTTTTTCTTCTCTTTCCAAGGTCCCGGCACCCTGAATAGACAGCTAAGCTAACATTCAAAACAAAACAGTATGTAAACATTCAGCTTCAATGGGAATAGTGTCAGGACAGGGGCTCTTGTCAGCACTAGTCTTCTGGAAGCGCCTTTCCTATTGGTGTCAAAACTTGTGCAAGTAGATCAACAGGTGCCCTGTGCTGAGTGAAATGATTACTTGTCCCATAGCTCAGGACAGGGCTGCCTGGGGTGAGCCTTCCTCAGGGAAAGAAGGGAATGGAGCCTGCACGTCTTACATGATGGAGGAGTTCATTGTAGTCTTTCTTCCCAGGATGAAAAGGAGGAGGGAGATACAAGGCTGAAAGGCAAATGGGTGTTAAGGGTGTTGAAAGGAAATATGTGCCTGTAACACAATAAATGGCACAATCAGATTACTCGGTGACTGCTGTACTTTTTAACAGTTCAGGACAAAACCGGACATACTTAGGCATCAGGTATTTGTGATAGCTTGGGAGACAGTACTCAGGTCAGATCCCTTTTGCTGCCATTCGTCAGAACCAAAGGCCAATTGTATGAAAGTACTTCCAAAAAGCAACAACAAAGGTGTGAAAAGCAAATGTAGAGCAATGCTGTGGTTTAACCTAGCAGTTGGTGACTAAGCACCAGTCAGCCACTCACTCACCACTCCTCTTCCCCCAGGGCGGGATGGGGAGGACAAATAGACAAAAGGCGAAACTTGTGGCTTGAGATAAATGCAGTTTAATAAGGCAATACTGATAATAGTAATGATAATAACAATGATAACAATGAATGTGCAAAAGAAACTATATAAAATACAATTTTCTCACCATCCAATGACCAATTCCGTCAGTCCCTGAGCAGTGATCACTGAACCTGGAAATTGCTGATTTTGTGAAATTCCTGAAAAAGACTGAACTCCCAGAAAATTTGAACTCCTGGACAAGAGCGGATTCAAATCCACAGAACAGAGAAGAGACAATTCCTGCCCTTTGGCCAATCCACATTCATAAACTGAGCATGATGTTTATTGTATGGAATATTTCCATTGGCCAGCCTGTCTCTCTGCCTGGCTGTGCTCCCTCCCAGCTGCCGCACACCCGCTTATAAACTGAATATGAGAAACTGGAATAAGTCCTTGATTTCATAGCAACAACTGAAAACATTAGTGTTATCAATATTCTTCTCATACTAAACCCAAAATACAGCAGTTACTGAGAGGAAAATTAACTCTATCCCAGCTGAACCCAGGACAAGGAATTTATGAAATGTTACACAAATCTTCTTCCACTGAAGTTTTACTGTAGTTTTCTAGTTTTGCAATGGAAATCTGAGATCAGCCCTTTGCTTTCTCACCACCTTTCTTTTGTCTCTTCCTTGCTCTCACACATGTACGCGCATGCACACACCCACCCCCCCCCCCACCCCCCATGCTCACATATAGAATCAGTCTTTGCTCTGCAGTCTTTGTTACAATATCCTGCACATTTGTTGCTCTAACTTCATGGCTTTTCTTGACTTCTCTGAAGTCTCCAGGTTAAAGCCTGCTGTCTTTAAACTATAGTTATCCTTGCTACCTCTAATCTTTAGATGGCTTCTTTTCTTCAGCATAGTTCTCTGCTTGTTGGTTGGTTTTGGTTCCCCCTCCCCCCAGAAAAAAAGGCAACCCACTCCGGGATGCAGACACAAAAATATTTGATTTTTGGTTTGTGTCTTTTTTTCACAACAGTAGAAATCTTAAAATCTTTCCATAAAATTATCTGTTTACTGATTTTTTTTTTTTTTTTTAAATCTGAAGAAAGTTTCTTTAAAAAACTCCAACCAGTTCCAGTTCCTATATAGGCAGTCCTTCCCTTGCACTGAGTGATTATACCTAAAAGAGGACCTAGCTGGATAAGATTACTTATGCTTTTGCCTGTCCTTGGCCAAACAGAAACCCAACCGTGATACCTACTTACTTGACCAATACCTGACTGGAGGAAGAATTGCCACCATGCTGGTGGCATTCAGGAGCTGCATGGTCCAGTGAGGACCAACGAATCTTAAGGTGCGGCTCATCATTTTCAGTGCCTTCCCTTCTCTTTGCAGGTTGAAAAAAAGAGATAAAACATTGCCATTTGTAGTCCCATCAGTGTTCTGCAGATAGAAATGTAATTCTCCCTTTCTGTCCCTGGTTGTCCCCACACCCCTGACAATCTGTGCTGCGTCCTGCAGGCTGTTCGACACCCGATACAGCATACAGAGGAACGGGCAGCTTCTGACCATTTTGAGCGTGGAGGACAGTGATGATGGGGTGTACTGCTGCACGGCGGATAACGGGGTTGGAGCGGCCGCGCAGAGCTGTGGGGCTCTTCAAGTGAAAATGCGTAAGTGGGAATGTAACTTCTTCCTGTCCCCATGTGAGCACATCGTGGAGATCCTGAGCAGGCCTTCAGGTATGGCCTCCTGGGGTCCGTGTTCAGGGGAGACCCATGTTCCTGCAGGGCTAGGTGCAGTCGCCTGGGGCAGAGCCATGGCATATTGGATCATACCTTAACTAAAAGCAGTCGCAACTATTCACTTTGAATAACATTCACTTGTGCTAGGAAGAGAGGAACTGTCTTCATAGCAGAGGATAAAAAAAAATGCTTTGAAGAATGTCCTTTGTACAAAACTTTGTAAAAGCAGCAGAATTTGATAGATCAGACCTCCATCGCAATACTGCTTAAATTCCTTCTGAATTTTTAGGATTTCACTAATCAGGTTTATGCCTGAGGGTGGCAAAAGCAAGTAAACAGATGTTCTTAAAAGCACTCTTGAAAAATCTGGAGCACTGTGGTGTCAATCTCATCATCCCATGTGGAAGGCAGGGGACTGGTTCTTGCACAGGGGTATATGCGTGCTGAGCTTAGTGAAGCTGAACTCACATGGATGTAGTTTACACAAACACAAAAGGGCAGCTGAGATATATCCCGGCTAAAGCATCTGTTTGTAGGCAAGGATTTGTTTGCGCTAATGAGCATGACCCTCCAGGTCTGCTAAACCCCGCTCACCTGCAGGGGTGGACCAGGAGGTGATGTTCTGTGAAGGCTGTTTTCCTGCTGATTCAGTATCTTGCAAGGGAGGCAACACTTCAGATCTCCCAAAACACTGAGGTGAAGATCTTTTCTACTCCCAGCTCAGAGTAAGCTAAGCCATGTTTTTATTTGAGTAAAATTAATTTAAATTTGTCCTCTACTAAATTTAACGACATTTGATTGTTTTTTTCTTAAAGGATCCTTTCTCCTGTTTACTCGCATAGTTACGAATCCTTCAGTTAGGGACATTAATTGAGTTTACATGCCCTTCTTATTCAGCTAGAGACACGCCTGGGTTAAAACTATTTCAAAACCTGTTCACCCCAGATCAGAGCTTTTACACAAGACACTGTTTATGCAGTGAAGAATGTCAAAACCTGGAATGCAAACCTTCTTCAATATTGGAAATACTCTTATCTGGATTTGTGTTTTAGCCCAGGCCTTAATTCAAATGACTGCTGAACTCCTGAAAACAAATAACCCATGCCAGATAGCTGCTTTTGCGTCCATAAACTGAAACTATGAATGCTGTGCTTAAGAATATTTTTTCTTTCTGAGTCAGCTTGTGACCTACTGAGACAGCTCTATCTTTCCACAATGTAAAGAAAAAGCAGAAGAGATTTCATTGTTGTTTCTGAGCTTGTCCTGTTCTAGTATTTCTTAGCTTCAGTTCAACTTCAATTTTTGACTTTTAAAATTTTAGGACCCAAAATAATCCGGCCACCTATAAATGTGGAAATAATAGAAGGGTTAAAGGCTGTTCTTCCATGTACTACAATGGGGAATCCAAAACCTTCTGTTTCATGGATCAAAGGAGAAACAGTTGTAAAGGTGAGTACAGACTGAAATTTAAGTAATGCCAACTATTTGCTAAATGTATGGTGTTAAAATATTAGCATCAATTAGAGCATTTGTAAATTCTAGTTGCTAGGAAACAAGCGTTTGGAAAATTCCAGGCTCATCTCATAAATGTCTGCATCTGCAATAATTCTGACCATAAACCAAACATTCTCTGTGTATCTATGTTTTATATTATATGTATATACAATGACTAAGCGTGGCCAAATGCTGCTGAATGCACTTGTGAATGTTCTCATAAATAACAACTACTGAGTGGCTTCACTAACATTCAGGGCTCTTTTGAAGCTATGATTCGCTGATCTGCAAAAAGAGCAATGTGTGTCTCTGTCATGAGAATGCTGAGCAGGAAGAGCTGGCCCCAAATCCTTCAATTGTGGGACAACACAACTAATTTTTGTGTGTGTAAACCCAATCTTTGCAAGCGGATATTTGGTGCTGCCTGTGTGCAGCCTGCATGTGGAGCCCTCACCTTGAACCCTTCTTCATCCGTCAGGAGAATGCTCGCATTGCTGTCCTTGATTCGGGGAATTTAAGGATCCACAATGTTCAGAGAGAAGATGCAGGACAATATCGATGTGTAGCCAAGAACAGCCTGGGCACAGCCTATTCAAAACCTGCAACAGTGGTAGTGGAAGGTGAGTAACCCTTGCACTGGGCTCCAGCTCCACGTGCCAGGTCCTTGTGTATACCTGGTTAACTTGAATTCACCTGGCATTGTCACATCGATGTTGACAAAAACATCTTAGGAGGTGACCCAAAAGGCAGAAGAAGGGAAAGGAAAGGAAAGCAGAGTGAGAAACAGAGAGAGTTTGTCCATACCTGCTCCCATTGCTGACTGATGGTGAAAGGAACGATTTGTGGAGGGTCATTGTCCATGGCTGATGTGGCTCTGGTGGGATATTTGTCTCCCAAATGTGTTTTTCCTTCTGATGGATGGTTTCCAAGATGCCAGCTTGTTTCTTGCTTGAGAAGTCCCACCAGACCCATGGCTTATGCACTATGGCTTGTGAAGGTGGATAAGTAGGAAGCTGACAGCCCTGGAAACTCACTGATCAGAGAGTGCTGTGGCTGCAAACAGTGAAGCATTTTGCAGCATTATGTGTATATCCCTCTCCCTTTCCTCTGATTTTCTGTCTGAACTGGCTGATTCTTCAGGTAAATAAAGCTTTTCTTTTTGAGGACTTGAATATTTTCTGTCCCATAAACGAAACACCAGACAGATTTTTCAGTTTTTGGTCTTTATGTGCTCAGTGTCCAACTCTTATTTACAGAAGGTGTTTGCCTTGTGGTATAAATCATCACCAGTTTCAGAGTGTTGAGACCAGTGGACTGCAGGGGAGTGCAAATGTAGGCAAAGAAGCATTCCATGTTCCTGAATCCTATAAGAGAAGCTGGGTTAAGCAAGATTTTGTGGAGAAGGAGGAGGGGTGACTGACTCAGTAGATGAACTGATTTTCATTTTTTACTCAGAATGGCTGTACTGTAGAAAGCGGAGAAGGGTCTCCATTTACCTAGTAAACTGCAGAAGACTGTTGTAGGTTACATTTGGCCTGGGACTATCAGAGCTTACTTAGGGCACAATTCCATTTCTAAGATGACCATTGACTTTATTCTGGGAGCAGAATCAGGTGTATTAGATCCAACTACGAATTACTATAGGTCTGCTTTTACCCTAAAAAATGCATTAATTTTCACTTTTTTTTTTATTTAAATATTTACACATACAGATTTCAAGTATGTTAGAAATTCCTTAAATAGCTTTAAAACAGGAAGACAGCTATTCCTAATCTAGATTGAGAGCTGTACTCCTCTGCTAAAAGCAATGGGACAAACTGAAGACATTTGCATCTGGCTATGAGCAGCTTGGGTCCTGGGTTTTGGTTTGGCCCCATCATTGCGACAGTGGCCAAAGGCTTGTCACTAATTAACTATGAATGGCAAATACTTAATGCCATGCATACAATGCTCCCCTCCATGCTGAAGAGCCTCAGGCATTGAGATTTTATTGCTCCGGATCTAGCTGAGCCAGCTAGAGAATCTAAAAGTGTGCTGGAACCGCACCAAAATCCAGGCTGCTAAGGCTGACATCTTGTTTTATCCCTGTCTCCAGAATTATGCAGCTGCCTGTTATTTCAAGGAATGGCAAAATAATCCACAAATATCCTACTTGCAAGGGAGAGCTTGTGTGTGCTCTTTTTAAACAAGGAAGATATTGGTTCTTAATTAATCAATGGGAACTCAGTGCTCCCACACAAACTATCCCCTCATGTTCCATTCATGTGCTGGGTGAACAAAGCAATGCTGTTCTCCAGGCTTGCCTTGGTTTCTATGGAAGGGCACCCATATAATATACCTCATTTCAGGCTGCCACCCAAACTAGACTGATGCGTATTTGTTTTACAGTTCTGGCTTCCAAAATCCAAAGGTAGTAATCCTGAATGCAGCTTACTGTGCATACAGATCCCTTCCCCTCCCAGTATTTTAGATTAATTCTCATGGATATTTAGCATGCATATACACACATACCTGTGTATGCACGTAGATATGCGCACACAAATGCATCCCACTCAGGCACATCTTCTATCATTATTTTTAGTATCCCTCTCCTTCTACCTCTCCTACCCCCATAGTATCAGGATTTTAAATTAACTCCAAACAAATAATAATCTAAAATTACTCAGTGCAGGAAAATCACACTTCAGTCTGTCTTTGAGCATTTGCAATGTTCAGAAAACTTGTGAAAATATGCTGTTTGTTTCTTCTTTGTAATAACAGTACAATATTTTTTTTTGAATCTTGGTGCTACGATTCACTGGCATTACCACCCTGCATAGTGTGGCTTAATATTACCATAAAATGACTAAGTATGGCTGGTTAACTACTAATATTTAATCCCAAAGCAAATGTCCATTCAAAGAGCGGTGTAAATATTTATGCCTAGCTAAATCTAGATCAGGCAGGTCCTGATTTCTGAAAGAAGTTTCTAATTTTCTGTTGTGAGCTTCCATTTTAACAGGTTCAGTATTACTCCTGTGTTAGTTTCAGGCTTTGTTCAAAGTGCAGATCTGCCTAACTTCTTGAAAGATTGACCCTCTGCCTCCTGCATGCAGTCAGTCTCCTTAAGTGCAGATCTGCCTAACTTCTTGAAAGATTGACCCTCTGCTTCCTGCATGCAGTCAGTCTCCTTAACACGTATAAGGTCAGGCACATGCTTAAATGACTTGCTGAAGCTGGCCCAGGAACTACGAGTCTCAAATACTTAAAATTATCTATGCTGGATCCACTCATTCAAACTCATGATAATCTTGGCCTAAGCGTTTATACCACTGAGGTGCCTTACAGTCCTACTTTTCTGGTTTTAGCAGTCCAGGGTAAAACAGTTTGAAAATTGCTGCTATTTTGATTTTCCAAATATTTTTTCTCCTTTCCTTTTTTGGCTTTCCTCAAGATTTATAATACTGGCCTCTATTTATTACTTTTAAAGCACAGCTTTAATATTTTTAAAGCTTTATTATTTTTAAAGCAAAGTTGAAATGATTTGAGCAATGATTTCAGATGAACATTCAGGTGCAGTTCTTGTCAGGAAAATGAAAACAGTGGAGGCTTTTCTTTGCGGAACAGATTTTTAATTTGTTCCTGATTTTCATCAGTGAATGGGGGGCAGGAGATAAGAATCCCCTGAATGCTGCCCCCTGCATGGACTGGTCCCTAGCCAGTGCAGCCTGCCTCGCCCCCTGGGGCACATTTCAGGCACCAGAGTTCAGGTGATAAACTAGTGAACTCTGATCAGTTAATGAGCTTTAGTGTCCAGAACTGGGTCAGGATTTGAATTGAAAGGGTAGAAAAGAAACTGTCCTTTCAAGCTGTGTTTTTCCCAATGATCGGGACAAACTCACATGAATTCGGACACATGAGGGTGAAACAGATTCTCTCCTGAAAAGGCATAATCCCTAAGGTGTAGAAACATGATCATAAAGGACCGGACTGCTGGGTCTGTAGGAAGAGCCGGGATCTTCATCAGGAACCATGCTGAGCCCACGAACAGAACTGCCCTCACTGGAAGGCTGCCAGGAGTGCCTGGAAGGTGTTAGGAGTAGAAGCAGATCATGAGGCATCCCCTTGAATTGACACCAGGGAGCAGGCACAGGAGGTGAGGGACAGGGAAGGTGCACAGGAGAGAAGTGTTGGCCAAGAGAGCCAAGTCAGCAGTCTTGCAAGGTAGGCAGTCCTCCTGCTGAAGGAGGAAATCCTTCTATTTTTATGATCTTGGTGTGTCCTGTAGCAATAAAATGACATACACATCTGGTTTAGCTCTGAGGTGACACCTTGGAGAAGCAGGGTTGGTTCTTTCTGGTGTGTGCTGGGGTCACTAAGAAGTGGTCTTCCACCAGCACACTGGCTTCCAGATGTGCAAAAGCTGCATGGGTATATTGAGTTGGCTTTCCCCTGTTTGGCTCTATTGCCAAAATAGTTACAGCCTATGCAAGTTGTGGAAAAAAAGACTAGTAGAAGTACTGGTATGAGGCAGAAGTGCAATAGGCAAAAACAAGCCTTCTCCACACTGCTCTGCAAAGCAAAACAAATAAGCTGCGATTAGCTTGCTGGTTCTGTTAAAATTAATGTGTGAGGATGACTTCCTGTTGTTCGTGTATGTCCAGAGATGGCTACAGGAGGGAACATGTGCATTGAGATAAAGAAACAAGATTATAATCTTGGCTGTCTGCCAAGAAATGTGTTTTTAATTTCGTGGAGGCAACATTTCTGACCTGCAGTTTTATATTCATTTTCTATCATCTTAAGCAGTTTGCTAACTACCTGTTTAATTGTTGCATTACTAATTTTGATAATGAACACTTCTGCTAACCCTAGAAGAGAAGAGCATTTATATACTCAGTGAAGCTGTACTTTGCCAAAGGATTTACACAAATTTCCTGTTGATTGCTGTACTGATGCCTGAAGTGAATCTGTGTCTGAAAGGCTCCTGGACGAATCCAGGATCCAGGACCATGGTAGAATAGAGGCATTTGCTTGCTTACTTGATCTGTAATTCACACATATGTCTGAAGGCTAGAGTTTATTGACAAGATGTCGGCTGAGAAGGCTGAGATGTTCCATCCAGTTTTACCTGAAGATCACTCCATTGGAAATAAATAGGAGAGCAGCTATTGCCTTCAGAAATGTTAAGAGTTGTCCTCACGTGCAGAAATCCCCATTGATGTCAGTGAAAATTGAGGGCAGGGTACAGACTTTTAGGCTGTGCCAAGAATGATTTCCTTGATCCTTGTCTGAGCGTTTGAAATCTGTAGGGTTTGCATGATAGGCAGCATTAGTGAGACATTCATGTTTTTTCCTTCATGCATTTCACAGTTGTTTATGTGACATAGGCTACAGAACAGGAGAAATTTTGGTTTTCATTGCTATTCACAGTGACATTGATCTGGTCCGTTAATAGGACCAGTCCAGCAGAAGCTATGCAAGAGCAGCAGGTTCAGCTTCTGGGCCTGCTGCCTAAGACTGTACCCTCCCCTAGGTCCCCATGGCTTGACATGTGTAACAATGATATTCTCCATACCCATACTCATTACATAGAAAGTGTATGACATTGAAAGAATAAATTTAAAGTCATGAGCTCTTGCCTGGTAACAGGCATGGGAATATTCCTGTTATGAGCAAACTTGTCACTCAGACACAGAGAGATGCTGCCTGGTAGGTTTTTTTTAATGTGCAAAATAAATTCCACTGGGTGGTTTTGTTTTAATCTCTGTTATCTTCTTCAAATGTGTATTCAAAGCATACACAATTCCCGCATCAAATAAGAAGCGTCTATTGGAAAACAACAGTAAACCAATATGTTTTGTAATGACTTACATGCTTGATCGCCTGATCTGGGCTCTGTCTTCTGGCAGAGTTTTTTTTTTCTGTTCTGGAGAATGTTTCCTTGCCATCTTGGGAGAAGGAAAGTGCTACTCTGTGAATTGGTAGAATCCTGTCCTATATGTTCCTCATTCTTTAAAAGAAAAAAAGTCACAAAACAAACTGACAAGTCGCCCATGAATTTCTTACAGTTTAGAAGTAGCAGCTGCTTATAAGTGAGGCATATATCTATAAACCAAATGTTTCTTTATGAGCCTGATTTTTAGCTTCAACTATGGAAAAAGCATTTTCTGGAAATGAATGGAATTATTGCCGTTAAAGTATACAAAGGGTTGTGGTGGATTAGGCACTAACACAACTGAAGGTAGAATGTTCTTCTGATAGGCGTCCTTCTGTTCTAACAGAAGCAAGTGCACAGAGGTCCTCTCCTGTAGGAAGACCGTCTGAATTGTCTTCTGTGCTTTTTAGCCTTGCATACTGGGCCTTTGTGTGCAGAAATCGTGAGAAAAAGGTTTTTCTTCCCCTGAGGATGAAGAACAATCTTTCTGTTGTGCCTTTCTAGGTGTTGCACCCACTCAGTGAAACCTCTGATGTTCCCAGTTAGCCCAGTGATGCATTTTTAATGATGTTGAACAGGAACGAAAAAGGCCATAAATACATGGACTGTAATGTGAAAGGAAGTACTGAGATGCACCTCCATCTTGTGTTTTACATGAAGTTGAGCTCAATCTCCAGCCTGTGGCACCAGAGAGTTGTGGAATTCAGGAGTTTTGGAGTATACTATGCGATAAGGTTTAGTTTCAAAGTCATCACTGTACAAAGGCATGTCTAGAAATTAGCAATCATAAATCTGTCAGGAAACAAACAAATAAACAAGCAAATTACTTAGGACAAGTGCTGGAAGATCCAGTGTGCTCATGAAGAAACTAACTGGATTCTCCATGGATTTAATAACATTTTTGGATCAAATCTTCTGTACAGTTTCCAATTGGCTGAACAGGGCATTGGTTGAAGGCTACTGATCCTTCCTTCATCCAGGCAGTTTCACTCATCCCTTTGTTGGTGTGTTGCTGCTCCACTTCCTCCTGTGCTAGTACGTGACAGCACACATAGCAAAAAAATCAAAACAAGGGTAGAAGTAATGCTCCTCATGCTGCCTGGACTTACATGTTGTTCATTTTTGCATTCCAGGCCTGGAAGATAAAAGTCTTTTCCTACCCACAGTTTATTGCTTATTACTGGCTGCTAAAATAATACCCTGCCACAGGCCACAAAAATGTTCCCCTATAAACCACTCGAGAGAACAGCCTTAGCCTTGAAAATAGGAAGGTTTTCCTTGGAGAATCATCCCTTCAGAGGAAAGTATCTGCCAGGACTTGGGTAGATTTGGTCTAGATTTTTTTTTAATTGTTTTGCCTAATTCTTGAAGGCAGTGTTAGGATAGCAGACTAGATGACCATAGAAAGCAATGCCTTGGCTATTTAGTTAACAGACTAAGCCCATGAAGAGTAAAGCAATAGCTTCCTTCAGCAGTTTTGTGGACCTCTTATGTAGTTTTGGGGCAAATTTGCGTCACAGATAAATTAAAAGGCAAGAAAGCCACACCATGATTCAAATAACAAGAATGAAATTATGCATGTAGTCCAGATAATCTATTAATTTGGATTGACCACATTCCAGAGATGGGCCCTGTTTCAAATGAAAACTGACTCCAGATGTGCCATCCACAAAGTTTTTTGCGGTTTTGTGTCAACACATCTGTACTTGGCATAGATGAAATAGTGAAGGGAAATACCAAGACACCACCAGAGCAGCCAGTCAACACTGTTACCCTGACTCTTGTTGCCTTGCCTGTAGATCAGCTATTGATGTGAAATGTGAATTTTTATCGATACCATCTTCTGAGGAAGGATGTTTTAGATGAGATGGATTGCCGAATAGCAGACTGACAAGGAAGTTTGCAGTTTTGCATTGAAGTGCTGTGCAAAATTTCCTTAGGGATATTCTAATACCGACACATGATCAGAAGCAGAAGCCCTGGCAAAAGATTTCCTTCCCAGTCTGCAGTGATGCTGGTGTATGTACCTGCAGGCAGTGTTCTACTGCAAGTGAATGTTGAATACTGTGGTTTGCTGTTAAAAATTGCAAAGGACTTGGGGGGAGGGAGCATTACAGGGAAAGAAAATAGTACTGAGCTTGCCTGTAATTACACCAAAGTAATTGACTGGCCTCAGCGGGGTGGCATGGGCGTAACTGAAAGCCCAGAATATCTCGTTAAATCTCCTCCTACATACTGCATTCACCATAGTCATCCCGAGGTTCTTGATTCTACAGATACAACCATAACCCTAATTACAGGGTAACAGGGCAAGCTGCAGGAGACAGAAAACAGCCCCAGACCTTCAGCAATTGAACAAATAAGCATGAGCTATTCAATTTATTGCTGTGGCTTGCTGTGCTGTGACACAGGCATGAGGTGCACCCTGCCTTCGAGTAATTGTTGCAGGGTGGCCTCCAGCCCCAAGGAGCTGCAGAGCAGTCCTCCTGGGAGCATGACGTTTCTGACAAGGCATATATGAATCATTCTTCTCTAATGGACATTTGAGCCTGCGATTTCCTTTCCAAAAAACCTCTTTCCCCTAACGAAGAGTTTGGAAAGGCACTTAAAAATTACATGAACTTCTTACATCGTTATATGAATTGTGGTTTTAAGAAAAAAAATAGGCATTGTGCACAAAATGCCTCTGCCTTGTAAACTGTGTTGGGTAGCTAGGAATCATGTGCTTTCTGCACAACAACAGTCAACGATATAGAATATCTATAACTATCGGGTAAAGTGGGCCAGATCAAAGTGAGACAGCTATGCTGAAGTGACTGCCTTTTTACACTGAGAAATCAGTGTAAAACTGAAGATACAGAAAGGAGGGTTTTGAAAGCAACCTGGATATTTTATAGAATCTATTTGAAAGTCCAGTTTTGGTAAGTTATCTGTGGACCAACACCATTTTTTTGGAGTCTGATGCCTTCTGTCTTCCAAGGACCTCTTCCATCTTAGTCATTCAGGTAGCTGTGGTGGAGGTGAAAGTCCCACTTTTATTTTCCACTGTAACTGACACTTCCAGACAGTACAACTCTAGAGTTTGCTCCTAGCTTTTGTACTACGCCATATCTCCAGGGTGTGTGTGCCTACACTATGGAACAGAAGGTGCCTGCTGTTGTGCTGCTCTGTGTAAGAATGGGCCCCTCACATCTCTGAAATTGAATACTGGCCCAGGCAGTGTCTCCCAAAAAGGGCACCTCAAGAGTAGCGAACAAAGTTGAATCTCTGATTTAAGAGGGGCTAGCAGATTTTTCAGCATTGAATACCAAGCATACATGATGGACAAGGTGAGCAGGGAACAGGCTACTTGCTATCACCCCAGAGCAAGAAACATCCTAGCAGCTACTGCTAACAGCACTTTAAAACAGATGAAAGGAAATACCTTTCACACGGCATGTAGTTATATTTATGGCACTGCTGTTACCCATTGGTGGAGACCAGATGTCAGGATGCTCCAGGGCTTATTTCAGTTTTATCCCAGTGATTCCCATAATTGCCTGCTTCATTCCTGAGAGTGGGAGAGAGGGAGACCTGTGTGCAACTGTGGAGATTTCAGTATGCGCAGGCAGGCTGGTAGCTTTGGCAGTGATTGTGATGGGTCATGAACATGACTGGAAAGAACAAAAGGGTTACTCTTTGTCTCAGGAGACTGGGAGCTCCTTTTCCAGTTTCACATACAGTAAAGAGTAATGACAGAGTTAAATGGCACATGGTGTGTCTCCGTACTGTAGAAAAGCTAGAGCATGGGGAAGTTTAGGAGGGTCTTCAAAGAAACCAAACACATATATAGGACCAGTACTGATATGAAAAGAATTTCCTTATTCATTTCCTTGGGAAGTAATTTGAACATGTTATCCTCGCTTGTCCTTGAGTCTGGTGTTTGCTCTGTAGATAGAAATGAACACTTGTACAGAATGGGTTTTATATAGTTACACAGGATATAAGCTATCTATTTACATTTTACTCCTGGTTATTATAGCTTTGCGTATTTCCAGGGTCTGCTTTTAGGATTCCAGAGACATCTACATGCGATGCAAAGTCTGTCACAGATGAGAAGTTCCTGTGCTGGGTGGTGTGCTTAACACTGAGTCCTCTGCTGATGCATATTGTCCTACCATCTGTAAATCTTGGAGCTCACCCTAGAATAAGGTTACCTTGAGAAGCTATTGCCTTGCTAAGAAAAGCTTCCTTTGATATTAGACACCGGAGCTTAGAATCTGAAGGCATATGCTTCAGGATGGAGATGTTGTGGTTTCCTCCACCTCCCTTCCACAGAGGTATTGAACTAGCCCTGCTGTCCATGTCACAGACTCAGGCTCCAGGTTGAGTGTCTATTGCTGTGCCACTTGGCCTGTGCTGCATGCGGTGTTAGAACTACTGCAAGAACCAAACCTTCCAAATCACTCATCAGGAGCCAGAAGAGCTTGGAGATTTTGAGATTTTGTACAAAATGCTGATATTTCAGATGCAACAGGGTGTTGTCCTCCTAGAATACCATGATAACCAGGTAAGGGCCAGGCAGATGATGAAGTACTGCTTGCTTGCACCACTTCTGCAGCTTGCTTTTCTGGGGCCCATACCTAAGAGTGTTATTCTTTCAGAAATAACACAGTGGTGGTGTGCATTTCCTACTGCATTTGTACATTTTGTTTTTCTTTTGATAATCTGTATACATGTGGTTCTTTGGCAATAAGCACATTTGGATGGGGATTAAATAAAAATAGGTAAGCAATTTGATAGAGAGAAGTGGAAGTGTCTCATATCAGCTTTGCCTGTGGCATTTTGCTGCTCTTCTTGATTACTTGGTAGGCTTACAAAAAGATGAATATTGCAGTTTTGATAAGAAATACTCAGAGATCAAAGTGAAACTGACCTTGCAGTTATCTCAGGATTCAATTATTAACCCAGCAGTTTTGGAAGGGGGTGGGAGTGTGGCAGCACGCCTTGAGCAGTGGCAAAGGTACAACATTAGCCATTCCCATATGGAGGCATGCAGTCAGCTGGGTGCAGAGCCCATTGCTGCCACTGTGAGAGGAGCTGCTGACCATGCTTACTCAAGAATTTGTTTGTTCTCCGAGCTGGGATTTGGTCCCGTTGTGTCAGCTGCAGAGACTTTGCCTCACTTGTTCAGCCCTGTCTCCTGGCATGTGATTAGCTGCTGCACACAGCTCGGCATGGCTGTCTGTGTGACTGCTGATCCACGAGCATGGTGTGTGGCCTGTTCTCAGCCGTGGTATTTCAAGAATTGTTGGGATTTTACACCGAATAATTTGAAATGTCAGAAAACATAAATGCTGTGGCTCTCCATGTGTTTATAAACATATTAGTCAGACTTCCCCTTGTCTCTCACCAGTGGGAAGGAAATGGTAGCTCCTCTGCTTGTTAACTCTCCTTGACTGTCTGGTTTAAACTGGTCAGGAAGAGTGAAAGGATGTGAGATGAATGAATCTGAATGGGAATTTAGACAACTGGACTTCTCACTGGCAAAAGACTGTGAACACATTGGCACAAGTTTATGGTTCTTCAGAGTGTATAGGTGGCAAGCATAAATGATTTTTTATGGATTAGTAAGCAAAGTCCAAGCTCAGAGAACTCCTCTGTATAGAAGGAGTCATTTGAATCTGCCACGCTGCACATACGAAAAAGCTACATCAGTGAACACCAACAAAAAAATGCTTGGAGTTTAGATCCTAAATGATTACACGTGAATAGTACACAGCACAAAGGCTTTGCCAGGGTATTTATAGCAGGAGAGTTTCCGAGGTGGTGTATAGCTTACCAATTCCCCCAGCAACACAGAAACATTTGTTCTCAATATGGCACCAGCTGTACCAGAGGAAAATGCCCTTTGCACATAGGAGTTGCCTATACAGGTTTTGCAACTTAGCTAGAAAAAATTTTCAACATAAGACCTGGCTGTAATCACCCAAAAGGCCGTTTTTCATGATAAAAGGAAAACAACCCTGGAAAGTGGAACAGGTTGAGATATCAGACCTGGCAGTATGGACATACGGAGTCTGGCTTATGGATTAGACCAGGCTCAGACTGTGGTGGGAAGGGAACATGCACCCAACTGTCGCCAGGTGGTTGCTAACACAGGTTTAGCTCTTGGTGGTCTTCTCTCGGTTTGGTCTATTAGGTATGCTTTACAGTGTGCTAGGACTAGCAACAATCTCTTGGGTGTGGCTATGGGCGGATGTTGACATGCTGGGTTAATTCACTTACACTGGCAAACATTGCTTGTGTTCTCTGAAAGTTGAGGTTCACCAAAGCCAGTGGAGGCCCTGGAGAAAAAAATACCCCACACCCCAAAAGCGGTTCTTGAGCAGGCCTGGTGCTTCCAAGACAGCATTAGGGCTTACGAAACCCTGGCTAAAAAGGACATTCTCCTGCAGCAGGGCTGTGTGCACAAGGGCTTCCTATGGGCTCTGGGCATTACTTTGTCCTTTCCTAAGAGCAGTAGCATGGCCCCAGGCCACCCAGGCTGCGGCCTGGAGGCAAGTGGCACAATCCATCCTACTTTTAGAAAAAAAAAGGCCTTACCAAATCAGGGGGCAGGCATCTGCCAGGACTGCAGGATCAGGCACCAAACCCTGGAAATTAAACACAGCGCGGTCAAAGGCGATGGGAAAATGAAGTCACCTGGAAAGAGTTAGCCATTCAAACCGAGGGATGGAGGGGAACCTGCTTTAATCTTTTTATAGTATAAAAAATTCGTGACTGAATTAAAGCCTTACTGTTTGGACTGGAAGATGTTACCTAATTCTCAGAAATGAGAGCAGCTGGCCACAGTGCAGATACCTCCTAGCAAGCCCTGCAGTGCACAGCACATCATTTAGCAGGGCTGTAAAAGAAAGGACATTTATTAGGGGGCTTTGGAGTGAAATTTAATGTGCTGGCTTGGCTTTTAGCTGGCCGGATTTCATTTCCAGCTCCTGTGTTTTATTTTCCACTTAAAAAAATACATAAATAATGCCCTCTTCAGCCTTCCCTAGCTGCTTTTTGGCATGCCTTTGGGTAAATCCCGTGCTGAAGGCCTGGGGGATCTTGATGTGAATGTTCTTAACCTTGTGGTGATACAACTAAATAGGCAAAGGACCAGTCGAAATCCACATTTGGGAGGATCTGAAAAAGGAGGGCAAGTAATGCAAGTGTTAAAAATCGCCTGATTGTTGGGAATTTTCACTCTGACACAAAATGAAAACAAAATCATGTCCTGAGCCCACCAAATAATGTGAATTTTATGAACATTTATTGCCATATCCTGTTCCTTCCTCCTCCTGCCTTTCACCTGGCTCTCCCCACCAGTTGCTTAGATTGGCACCATCAGGGATACCATTTCTTCCTCGCTTTTGCCTCTTTTCTTGCTTTGTGTAATGTGGTGGGGAGAAAAAGGTCATCCTTTTGGGGGCTGGGTTCCTCCATTTAGTTACAGGATAGATTGCATTGCTGATGTGGTTGCCAAAATGGAGCTCAGGCTCATCCTGGTGGTCTTACCCTGCTTTGCACTGGTGGACAGTGACACTCGCTGCTCTCACACAACCCGTCCCTGCCTTTCCATAGCACCTGAGTCTGCAAGCAACAGCAGTGTGTCAATCATCCACCCTTAGATGATAGGGCTGAGAAACATCTGACGCTATGTTTTTATGCTGTTCCCAAAGCAATGAAGACCCCTTTGGAAAATATGTCCCTGGGTGTGCCAGTTAGTGGCACTCCAAAGCCTCTCAGGACCTGGGGAGTCCAGGGAATTTCTCACTTAAGATAATGTAAAACTGCCCAGGTTTTTCCATTCACAGTATGTAGAGGTAAGTACTTAAGTTAAATAGCTAAACTTTAAGTAAAATACTTATAAAAAGCATGCAAATGTAAGTACTTGAAATGTTAAAGTATTAAAACTGTAACTTCTGTTTTGAAAGTCCTGGAAATGCACACAGTGGCGATGGGGTAGCAGGGTCTGCCCTGCTTCCACACTTTGGAAATCAGCTTTTTTCCTTATAGGCCCATTTTTATTTAGTCATCCCTCCCTGTGCTAGATACTACAGCTGCAATACTTTCCACAAGAAAGATGTGAATGCTTAGCAGCTGTGGCTGGATTTTCTACCGCTGTATTTGGTGTTTTAGGCTTGAACAGCCTGACCCTTTGCGTTCCCTATGCTGGTGGACGAGTGTTTGCGCCAGCAGTGTGTTGGGCTACTAAAGAAAGTGCTGTAATCAGTGCTGACGGGGGTACCCGAGGAGTGGGACACAGCTTTCTACCCCCCCCCCCCCACCCCGACACCCCCAGGCTTCAGCTGGAGCAGCTGCCATGCTCTCTGTGGCTTTGCTCCCTGCCTGTGTGACTGCCATCATTTTTGAAGCGTGCCCTTTTTTCTCCTGGTTGACAGGTCCTTGCAGATTTTGGGAGAGCAGCCGGTACAGAAGAGGGCATACGTGCCTATGTCTGGCACCAGCTAACAGAGTGCTGTTAATTTGTCACTTCAGTATTAATTAAGCCGGGCAGGATCTGAGCAGCAGAGTTGTCAGGTGCACAGGGTCCCAGCAGCACACTGAGAAACAAACAACAGCATGAGAAAAGCACTAAGGGCCGTATTCTGGCTCTGGGAGCTAGTGTGCTGGCTTCAGCAAGAGCCATGTGCACATAACTGCTGCCAGGGGACAGGCCCAAACGTTTAGTGTTTCTCCAAATGATGTATAAAAGTAATTATGAGCTTGGCCTGGGGCATTTGGTGCTGAATTTGTAACCATCTGGTGTCAATGTCCTGAAGTGAAACTTCGGGCAAAGGTTTCATTTTGTTTTTCATTCCTCAGGAAAGTCCCTGGCCAGCAACTGCATCTTTCCTCCGTAGTGGTGGAGCTTTGTACCTGCTGCCTCGCTGAGGGACACAGGGGATGCGGCAGCCCTGACGCTGCTATGCTTTGACCTTAAGCAAGTGACACCAAGCGTTGACAGTGAGGGACGGCTTGGGGACTGCAGAGGAATTAAGAAGCTGAAAATAATACATATGCTCCTACCCTTTTAACTCTACTGACGTTAAACTTAATCTTCCTAAAATCCCCTGCCCAGGAGCCTGTTGAATGGCTGTGCTCCTAAGACAACAAAGTTTCTATGCTAAAATGTACTCCTGGTGCTGGCTATGCAGGAGCAAATGCCAATTTTAGGCTCTTTGCAAACACAAGTCTTAGCCCCCTCCCAGGCCAAGACTGCATGGAAGGACTATGTGGAAAGCATATATTTTTTATATTCCAACTGAAATTTTGCAGACCAAGCCTGCCCATCCCAAATGGCGAGGACAGATGTTCAGTTTCTGAAGGGACACTCATTAGTCTCTTACTTGCATTGGAAGTCTCCACCTGGGAGCAACAAGTGGCCAGTGTCAAGAGGTGCTTTGGGCAAACAGAGACACAGAAGACTGAGACATGATCAGATATGTTGGTAAGCGGAAACATACAGATAGCAAAAGTGCCAAACAAGATATCAGGCTTGTCTGAGAATTCCAAGACAAACTTTGCTTACCAAAATTTCTGATGGAGACTTTTAGTTACTGCTGTGTAGCCCATAAGACAGAGAGCGAGCATTACTCACTAAGCATGAGAAAAAGGAGTAAGAAATGACACAGAACTCTTCAGCCTGCTTCTGCACAGACTTTCAGGCATCTCCATGAAAAATTCTGGGTCAAAACTCAGATGTTCCGCATGGGAAATATCTCTCTTCTCTACTTTCCTCTATGTGGTCCAAGTATAGCAACTGAAATACAGCTTGTAAAGGCCGTCAGAGTTATATTTCTGTATTGAAATAGATTTTATGCAGAAGTACTTCAGTTCTCCTTTTCACCAAAACAAAAAATTCTTGGGGCAGGAAGGCGCTTATCTTGCTTATCTTCAAACTGCCCAGTAACCATATTGCACAAAAGAAGCAAGAGCAGTACAGATGAAAAATCACTTAAAATAACTGCTTTCCCCCTGCAATTTCCTCTTCCCAATGTCTTTGCCAGCCATTCCCCCATAACTTGATGTTAGACTCTCTCCCCTTAGGGCAGGCTGTTGTGGCATGGAAAATGCTGGGGTTTTCAGCTCTCCATGGTGAGTCTTAATTACTGCGACCACACTGAGAAGCTTATCTGACACTTAACCTTCATGGTATGTGACCATGCTGGTAGTCTCCCTTGATGGTTTTGAACAAGTTTCACATGAGGTCAACATTGGCAGGGCAGCATGGTAACTTTCTGTGTATTTGCTGTAAGTCGTCCAATCTGCATGCTACTAATGATGTTGCCCTTGTTTATTTGCATGTTACCTCCTCTGAGACGTCAGACTCCAATGATGTAGAAATTTCCAGACATAAAATTTTGGTCTGTAACGTTCAGAGTATAACCACACCGATCACTTTCTTTCCCCTCCTCATCCCTCTCCCAAGACTGTCACAGATGGGAAGCCTGTGCTATGCTCTGCTTCTGTTCGTGGGGCCATTGCTTGTTTCAAGACCTGTCGGGGAGGAAGCATCCCAGTGTCGGCACAGCCTCAGCTTTACGTTGCTGTTCAGCTGGCACCTGTGTCTTCTCCTGCAGTTTTTGCCAGAATCCTGAAGGCTCCTGAATCCCAGAATATCACCTTTGGGTCTGTGGTGACGTTGCGGTGTGCAGCGACCGGCCTTCCAGTCCCCACTGTCACCTGGCTGGAAAATGGGAAAGCTGTAAGTTCCTCTTTTTTCATGCTTTCGGCCCTGGAGGGCTGCTAACATCCGGAAGCACAGCCCAGGGATTAAAATGTGGGGCTGGGAGCCAGTGCCCGTGGTTTCTATTGCTGCCTTACTTAGCACCTTGCTGTGCAATCAAGTTGAGCCCACCTTGCCTCCCTGCTGCAGTTTCTCCTTCGCAAAACATTCTCCGCCTTCTCAAGAGTGTTGCATAGGTTATTTTGTTAGGGTCTGGAAAGCCCAAGATGAGGACGCTTTAGATATTTACAACTTTACCCTGACCCAAGGTTTCTAGGATTTCATCATAGGTTTAAATATTCCTGCATCCACCTTTCCTGTCCTTTCTTCAAACGTGATACCAAATAACATGGCAAAATCGCTTATTTGGCAAAGTTGCTCATTTGACAAAACAACACACACTAAGGTAGTTAGGTAGAGCAAACTGTCTTGAGGCAAAATACTTGTGGGACAGCATATATATGCAGCATATTTGCAGATAAATAGATCTGAAATTTTTTAGACTGACCTAGGTGACACACTGAAGTATGTCACCAATTTATTCCTGGCTAGAAGCACGTCCTCAAGAAAGGCATACCCTTTCTAACCGCAGGCACTGAGAGACAGAAATCCAGTGCTTCTCACAGGAAATAGTTCCATGGTCTAATTATCCTGACCATTTAAAATAGGTGCCTGCTTTGAATTCGTCTGGCTTTCATGGCTGTGTGTAGAGTACTTCAATGCCTTCCCTTCGGCTGAACTGAAGAGCCGCTTGACACCTGATATTGCCTCCCCGGGCGTGAGCAGTGCACTAGAGTCATAGCAGCTCTGTGTCTCTCCTCTGCAGTCTTCACACAGTCATGGTGGACAGGTTTTATACTCTCTGTGGTTTTTCAACAGCTTTTTTAAGGAGGTGGGCCCCAGGGCATGATGCTGTGGAGGCAGGTGGAGCTGCCACTGCATGCAGGCTGCCAATTTGTCTCCTCCCTTTCTCATTGACCCCCTGTCAACCCCAAGTCCTTCTGGCTGCCGGCTGGCCATGGCCATTCCTGTGGACTTGCTTGTCCAAAAGGACCAACAAATCCTCTCGCTCAGGTTCCTTACTTCAGGAGGCTATCCCCATCCTGGCCTGTATCCACCCTTTCCATGTGTTAAAATAATGTTACTTAGAAGCCTGGGCTACTCTGCAAGATGTCCTGCCTTCCTTATCTTCTCTAAACCTTATTGTCTCCTCCAGTCTGATTAGGGCTAATTTTCTGTATTCCCTCAAGGTCAGGGAAGAACAGTAAAGCAAGCAGATCAGCCTCTGCAGAGCCCCGAGAGTCTTTGGTAGTTTCTGGCGACAATTATTTTGAGACCACTGCTGGTGTTCATTAAAGATTGGAGAAGAAACCTTTTGGTGGGTCTGCAGTCCATGGCAAGGGCAGATTATTTCCAAAGCACAGACCCATGCTCTGCCAAGTTCCTGCCAGTGCTTCGGTCCAGCGGAGAGCTGTGCGTGAGATGGTGCTCATCCTGCCTGCGGCCATTGCATGGCTGGCCAGATCTGCTCTGCCCCGTTGCTGTCTGCAAGGCAAAGCCCAGTCCCAGGAATGCGGTGCTGCAGACTGCCTCATTTTAAATATGGCAAGGTGACCTTGACGAGAGCCTGTCTCTGGGAATGTCAGGTCAGGAAGCGGGTGGACTTGAGCTGTTGTGTTTGAGGGCTGGCTCATGAGGAAGCAACTGTGAGTCATTTGAAGAAGCAACAAGCCTACGGCATTACAGCCTCTGAATGCCAACCTGTGACTGTCCTGAGGTTTACAGAGTGGAAATCTGCTGAGGTTACTGAGCTGCCTTTGAAGAGGAAGATGGAAGCTCCGTGCAGCAGCTGCCTTGCCTACCTAAACAGAAACACAATTCCTTTTCCTCCTGCTATGCACCACAGAGCATCATAGACGTTAAACTGTAGTTTTCCGCACTGCAAAGACCAACTGAGCCAGGTGTGAAGATGTGAAGAGGTCTTTTCTTTGGTGGTGGCTGAGGTGGCATTTTAAATGCTAAAAAAAAGACCTACTGGAAACAAAACCTCAGGGAATGTATTTGAAAAGGGAAGGGAATCAATCAGCACAAGGGAATGGCAGAGAAAACAACACCTGGCTGGTGTGGAAGTCCTAGGTGTAGCCACCTGACACTTCCACCTGCAATTTTCCACAGTGCATGTGACTATGTGTGCTGGTCGTACTGCTTAAGCCACCTAAGCATGTTTTTCTCCCATGGCCTGGGCCAGGAGGAGAATCCTGTCTCTCTGTGCTCACCAGGCACAGTACAGTGCTGCTGAGAGGGGAGGGAAGGAAATGCCTGAGGCCTGAGGGGCAAGGAGGGAGAGAGGACTGGATCAGCGCAAGCAGCTCAGTGAGCGGCCACGTCTCCCGGGTGGACACTGGGAGGCAGGGGCAGCCTGTAAAGAAATTCCTCCTTTCCACCAGGAAAGTCCCAGCAGGGTCTTAGAGCTGAGTGGTTTCTGGGGAGAAAAATGTTCTGAAGATATATCTGACCAGCACTGTAACAAAACACACGCTTGTGAAAAAATATCTCCTGAACTCCCATCCACCTGATCCATCATGAGTTCCCATCCTGAGTTCCCATCCATCTTCACAGCATAAGGCCAAAAAAGATCCCTGGTCCTGGCATTTGCATAGTGACCGGCATACCACCCATCCCTGATGCAATAACTGTGTTGGTCTGGTTATTTAGTGATTTCTTCGCAGGCAAATTCCCTCACCACAACTCCAAGTTGAGCTCAAGTGAGACAAAACAAATACATTATTTTCTGTGTTTTCTTTTCGTAGAGAAACCAGTCTGCTTACTGAAGACATGATAAAACACTGACACATCCCTTCTTACATTTTCAGTTATCACTGTTAATACCTTTGGGAACAGACACAGATTCCACGTTTCTACTAACTTCCAGGGAGGTCAGACTGATTCTCTCTAACCTCTCAGATAGATGTGTAGCTGGAGTGCTTTGCTGGGATGGATCCAGGGAGAGAACTCTCACTGTCCTTAGGGCCCGGTCACACCAACAGGATCCATGGGCAACCCCATCTCTCTTGAGTTACACTGGATGCTTGCTGTCAGTATGAAGGGTAGAATAGGCAATGCTGCTCCTGCCTATTGCCTTTAGAAGGTAAAGTCTTGGTGCATAATGTCCTCCTACTTTAATGAATACCATATGAGCAGGAAAGGCTTCTGAGCAAAATCAAGACCAGCTGGCCAAAATTTGCAGGCTCCAAGCTCATTTACCTGAGAATTTCTGACCTGAGAAAAGAGTTGGCCAAAATCACCACAGCTGCAGCCCCTTCATATTTCCAGGTGTGAGATAAGAAAATCTATCGAATATCTGCAAAAGGGTTGGAGCCAGAGCTCTTGCTTTGCTCATGACTGCTTTAGAAGTGTAGCAGTGGTTATATTAATCCAGAATCAACATCTTCCAAACTATTTTCTTTTCTCCTTCTATAGAGCCAGGGTCTACAAAGCCACCTCATGCCCTTCCTTATAAAGTCATGAATAGGCAATCAATCTACTAGAAGAGGTTCTGAAGTAATTAGCCAGCTCAATTACATGAGCAAAATAGAGACTACAGCCTTCTGGCAATGAAAATTCACTGCAAAAATATTGCTGAAGTGTGAAATAGGAGAGGTCTTTAACATTTGCTTTTGTGCGTGAAGTCAGCTGCTACAATAGCACCAAAATACCACCGGCAGCTTTAGCTCTCTGCCACCTCTGTCTGCTTGCTGCATCTTTCTCTACCAATTCAAATGTCTGGGGCTAGATCTCTTTAATTTTTCCTTGGTTTGTTTGTTTGCCTTTGTTGGAAACACAACTGCACTGGGCTTTTCACTTTCTTAGGTTTCCGCAGGGTCTATAGTGGAAAGCGTCAAGGACAGAGTGGTTGACTCCAGACTGCAGGTGTATGTCACGCGACCTGGCCTGTTCACTTGCCTTGCCACAAACAAACACAGCAAAACTTTCGGAGCTGCAAAATCCGCAGCAACCATCAGTGTTTCAGGTATGCTGGGAAAGAAGGGGTCACTAATTTTTTACCCTTGCAACTGCAGTCCTAGCTTCCCTGCTGAGGGAGAGGGAAGGGATGTGAAGTACTCTGGAGGAGGAAGAAGATCTTGAAGAGCTGATAGTGTACAGGGGGCTAAATTTGAGTTCAAGTGCATCCCCCGCCAGGCTATTTCCTCATTTGTTCCTACACTTTGGAGACTGGCGCAGCTGTCATTTCCTGAATGTTTGATGATGTCTTGTACTTTGTGTCCCAGAAGAGCATTTGGTAAGTTCATCCATGCAGAGGAAGTCATGGCCAGGACCCAGCGTTGGTATCACCTAACAGCAAGGTGAAAATAGCTTTCATGAGCACTTTGGCTTCTCAGGGGGTTGCATCCAGAAAGCAAGGATGTTCCTGTCAGAGCACTACCCCGCCATGCCTGGGGTAACCTCTGCTCCCAGGGACATCTCCCAGATCGGAAAATGATGATCCAAAGAGGAGAAATACCAATGGTCTGAGCTAGCTGACAGCATTTGTCACACCAAAAGAAAGGTGGCAACTTGCACCTTGCCTCTTGGGAAGGTTTAGTTAGAGGAAGGAGGCATCACCTGGGACTCCAGGCACAGGATGGTAGCCGTGGTCCTGCTGTTAATCAGGCATGCATCTGCCCCTCTACCTGTGCCTCACCTTCTGCTCTGCTGAGAAAATAAACATGCCCATTCTTACACTGGGCATTGAAACACAGCAGCTAGCTCTGCCCCATAAGAGACTCAGCACTTGATACCGTATTTCACATTGCCACCTCTGCTTTTAGCCCAGGCAAGGCTCTGCCCCATGAAGCAGATGTGCAAATGCAGTAGGGAGGGCAGGTGCTTTAGGATGGTGGGAGAAGCTGCACTGCCCGCCTCCAGGCTGCCCGTGCTCAGTAAGAGGGGAGCACCTGCCCAGATGTGAGCAGGAGCCTGCCTTGGCCTCATCCCACCTCCCAAGGGTCCCACGGCAGATGTGTCCCAGTCCTTGGCCGATGCTCAGTGCCTTCTCCCTGTGTCGGCGCAGCCCATCTCCCCGTGGCACTGCAAGCAGGGTGCATGGTCGTGTGCCTACACTGGTCATCCAGCCCTGGTTTCTTCTGCCTGTTACAGCTGATGCCTGTGGTAATGAGTGCATGGTTGGCTTAAACAGAGGACACTGTCTGCCAGTTAAGTAGGACCCAAAGGAAAAATGTAAAAGTGTGGATTTAGGGTGCAACAGTCCACCTCAGCAAGAACTGCAGTCAACAGTCCACTTCCTTCTCCTCATTCCCTCTCCCCATACGGAGTCCAGTGTTGCCCAACTCTTCTTCCCCACAAGCAGGTGCAAAATAAGGACAGAATTTAGCTGCGTCCTTTTCAGACAACTTACAGGTCTCAGACAGATTTCCTACCATGGAAATCTTAACTGTCACATCTCAGAGGGGGCAATGAAGTGTCACTGATGTCTTTTCCATTTCTTTTTTCTTCTGGCTCACCATAATTCTTGGATCCGGTGCCTCCTGGCAGAGTGGAGGTAAGAATGACTTTCTGTGCCTGCCTGGGGGGTTTTCTCTGGGCCAGAGAGGAGGTAAATGATGAACCAAAAGGATTCGAATGATTTTGCTTAAATGAAAGGAATGGGTTTCTGGATGCCAAGTGTGCAAATGGAGTTCACTTGAAGGGAACACTGAGCTTCTTTATACAGGCATAATTGGATACTGGGACCAGGTAGATAAGGATGCTTCTGTACCAAGTGAACAGTGGATCACATGTCAGTAAGGGTGTATAAAATATGGTAGCGGGCAGAATATTCTGGAGTAAATTCTGTTCACAGTTGTGCATCTGCAGCTTCACTAGCCTTATAAATTTACAGGCAAGAGCTTAACTCCTGTCTGTACACAGGCAGTACCTCGATTAAGTGATCACCAGATTAGGGCAAGAGAGGTTTAGATATTTGTTCCAAGCAGAGTTATGGATGGGTAAAGATACTTCTATGTGATCAGACATGCACTTTTGATGAGTATTTTTTGGACTACTGAACAATTTGGCTGAAAATTTGAGTCCTAGCTATTTCTACATGCTGCTCTGGTAGATCAGCCTGAAAGGAAGATGAGAGGATTAGCCTGAGGGCGGGGCTGGGAGATTAGGGCCCTCAGAGAAAAGAGAAGAGCCTGAGAAAGTCTGAGCAAATGGCTTTGCCACTCTGCTGACACAGGCTCCCTGCAAAGGCCCTTGCCTCCCTCATGTGGGGGCCTACACCTGTGTAGGTGTGACAGGCATGGGAAGAGCGATCAAATGCTCACCCCTTTTGTCCTGCAGTTTTCCTCGACATTTGCTGAACAAAATTCCTTTCCTGTGACAAGGCGTTGTGAAAAACACATTGCTGTTGCTTCTCTGTTGCAGCCTGCTCTGTGTCTCCCTGCAGGTTTTAAAAAAGCAAGGAAACACAACATTAGTGCTCTTTTGCCTCTTGGAGCAGAGGAATGATGCACCTTTCAGATCAAGCACAATGGGCATCATCGGGAAAATGTGAATAATGTGACCACTGCCATGCAAAAGGTGGTTCTAGCAGGGTGCTGGGAGCAGTGCGGTGCCATGGGGAAACCTGCTCTGTGCCGGGGAGATGTCACGGGCTGTGGGACCGGTACAGGATGCCGGGGGGTGCCTGTGTCACATGGACGGGTGTCTGTGGAACCTGGCGTGATGCAGGGTGCCACAGTATCACCGCTGTTTTGGTACTACCTCAAGGAAACTGTGCCTTCCTGTATTTTTTAGCCAAAGTGACATACAGGAGATAATAATAAAAAAATTGAGATTGAGCCCAAAGTAGTCCAGCTAAACCAGGGCCGGAGAGTGTCACCTGCAGAGAGCAGCATCTGGAAAAGCTGAAATCTGGGCATTCTGTGTAATCCCTGGCCTATGTACCTCCAGCTTTCTGAAGAAAAATAGCAACAATCCCCAGGGTTGACAATGGGCGATTGTTTGGGCAGGGAAAAAAGGTAAAAGGCAAAGATACAAATACCTTTGCTGGCTGCTCCAAATGGTTGGTGTGTTGTGAATTGAACTCCCTGACCCTAGTTAAACTGGCCGAATGAGCAACGGGGACAGCTGCACCCAGACCTCCTCCCTTGCCGTTTTGGCTGTCCCCCGTGCACAAGGGAGGCTGTTTTCCTAGTTCTCCCCCACACCAGGGCTCTGCATCCCATGGGCTGCCAGAGCAGGGGCACATCCTTGCCCACAGACCTCGCTGCTGTGGGGCAGCTGTGGGAGCATGGCTGACCTGTGTGTGCCCTTGCCCTGCTGCTCTCTTTGGATGGCCATGGGGAAGAAGACAGGGAGGGATGACAGCTGTCTCCTGCTAGATGTGAAAAACGTGGGAAAAATAAACAAATGGCCTGTGAAGGGGCCAACCTTGCAAAGTTTTTACTGCTCCGGCATAGCTCTGGCCCCACCCTTTGCAGTAGGAATTTGCAAAGTGAGAGACGTGGTGAAGAGAGCAGAGGATGGACCTTGCAGGGAAGCACCAGAAGGAAAACTGAAAAGGCTTGTGCCTTCCTCCTTCCTGTGTCTCCCACCTAAATGTGTCTGCAAGAAAGATAGGGTAAGGAGGGATACAGGAGCTGCGGAGGGGCAGGCAGGAGTTGGCTGGTCTGATGTTGCGGAGAATTTCCTGGCATGTGTTGGGTAGGACTCACCTGGCTCCTGCTCATTGAGTCTGTCCACAATTGATGTGTAGCTGGTCAGGAGGGCAAAAAATCCTGAGTTATCACAGGGGTGCAGCAAGCAGCACAGCTGATCTGTTCTGCAGGGAAGCAGGAAAACAAAACATTTTCCCTCTGGGCCCTGGAGGCAGGGTGAGGGGCCATGCTAGGTCACAGTTATGCAGTCTTTTTGCTGACATATAATGCTAGCAAGCCTTGGCCAGAGCCTCAGCCCTGAAACTCTCCAGGAGGGCCCTGAGCTTACACTGGGGTTCCTTGCAGAATTTTCATTTTTGGATGGTATTAGCTTGTCTTCAGTGGTTATAAGAACCTACCCCCTTCTCTGCCCTCTGTCAGCCTTACAGATGCCACTTTATTCAGACATAGAGCCTCGACATCCTGCTTATGCTGGTGTTTAGGGCTGTGAGTTTACTGTATGCGTATGCTCTTGTCGTCGACAGCAAGCTGTACAAGGGTGATGCAGGCTACTGCAGCACGTACAGAGGCGAGGTGTGTAGTGCTATCTTGGCGAAGAATGCTCTTGTTTTCTTCAACTCCTCATATGCTGACCCAGAGGAGACCCAAGAGCTGCTTGTGCACACTGCCTGGACTGAACTGAAAATGGTGAGTTCATTCTGCCAACCGGCCGCTGAGTCTCTGCTGTGTAACTACATCTTCCAGGAGTGCAATCCCTCGGGAGCTGGGCCAGCTCCAAAACCAGTGTGCAGGTAAATGAAAAAAAAATACTCGTCCTTCATTTTGTGGGGATGTGTAGGCAGCAGGGGAGTGGTAAGGGTCTGTCCAGACCTGCAGTAGTACTGCGTGAGATGGGTCCTTTAGGTTTGCATGGGTTTCCCTTTGCTCTTTCCTCTGTATACACAAAGAGGATCTGATCCAGCTCTTTCTGTGCTCTTTGCTAGCGTATGGTCTGACTTGCAGGCTCAGATGTCTGTGTTATATTAGGCTTTTAGTGGACAGTGTTGAAAAGAAATATCCATCTGAGTGAAATAAATGATTTAAATAATTAACATACTGCTATCAGTTAAATCTTACTGGCTTAGTATGTACTCATTTTTACTATCAAAAGTAATTGCTTGTTTGGAATTTTGACTAAATATAGTCACAAGGTGTGCAAGAAAACTGGCCAAGGCAATACACTAATCATTCAGCACTTCCCACCAAGACAAAGGTGTAACGAAAGAAGACTACACTAGAGACACTGCTACTGTAATTGTACCTGCTAAACCACACCTCCAATCTGGCTCTTGTATCCTCCTTAAGCAGGGAAACATGCATTGAACCAGGGCTGGCAGGGAACCTGATGAGTCCAAAGCGTGTCCAACTACAGCTAATCCACTGCTGACAGGTGTTTGCACAACACGTCCCTGTGACAGAGACACTGCTCCCTCCCTTTGAACCTCCTGGGCGACCCTTCACTCATTGGTCCTTGTCCTCCCACCATGACCATGGAGACAAGTTTCTTCCCTTCCTCTTTGCAGCAAGATTTTATTTCTTGCCCAGTGTCTCAGACTAGAATAAAGCGGTTTTTTCCAAGCTCTGCTCATAGCTCTTGCTTTTCCAGCCTCTGAAGCTTCTGCTCCTCATCTTTTCCTGAGTGCTAAGTATATATGTAGCCTCCAGCCCAGGTTCTGTTAGTGTTAACTATAATGGAACAATGATTGCTTGGTGTCCCTTGCAGAGGACAGCCCCATGTAGGTGTCTCAAAGTGAGGCTTTCTTTTTAACTAACGCAACTGTTGGCCACAACTGATTCATGTCAATTTTCAGCCCTTGGAGGAATATTGTCTAGTCATTCCCCATTTCATGTTTGAGCAGCTGACATCCCTAAGTGCACTACTTTTTGCTCTTACCCTCAAACCGCATCTTAAAACATTATTCAGATTTGTGTTTATTGGAAAGGGGCCTTTTCAGGACAATCAGCAGCATCTAGTCTTTGCAATATGGACCTTTTTGATTGCTCCTCCTTTAATATCTCTAAAACAAAGTCACAGAGGAAAATCCCAGTGCGAAGCTTGACAATACGTTGTGTTCTCTATTTGGTGCCTATGCTGCTTGATATTCCTCCACCAGCACAGTAATGTCATATATCCTATGAAAGAAGTGTATGTGCAAGTATCCACAGATAATCATGCAGCCAAGTACTGAAACTTGCTTTTTGCTGTCAGACTCCTCCCTGCCACCTAGTTGTTCTGCTCTTTGTCATTGTGCCCTTTGTACATGACCTCTCTGCCTTTTTTCAAGATGTGTGACAGTATTTATATCTGAGCTACACATGCACAGCACACGTGTCAGCTAGGGATTTTGCACAATGCTCCATGAGACATTTCAGTGAGTTCTGGGTCTCGCTTCATTTACCCCTGCTCGTGAGTGGCCTTGAAGAACCAGGACTCGTAGTGACTCAGCTGAAGACCTGCACTTCTGGGGCACTTCTGAAGTCAGAGTGATACAAATCAGCTCAAATCTGCACTTGATCTCGAGCTAACAGGCATAACATCTGCAAATATGTCTAAATCTTAGTCGACTTGCCTGGCATCATCTTTCTTCAAATACAGAGGTCAATGTTATGGTTTTTTTGCCTTTAATGATTTTTCCCCGTGATTCTAATGCAGGTTTAAATGTAGCTTTCTTCTTGACAAGAGCCCTGGAATGGCATCCTTCCTGTTTCCTATTCCCAGACCACATCAGCTGGACAACAGTTCCTCCAAAGCCCTAACCCAATACTCCTTTTGATAACTCAGACATCTAATACATATTTCTGAACAGCTGAGACCTCTGGGGGCTCTTGAACACATTTCACATGGTCTTGGTTACTTTCCAATTAGCTTATCTGCTTTTTAGTGACAAGTTTATACCTCTCTGCAGAAACCGACTAGACTACGTCAGTTTTCAGCTGAAATACTTTGTAAGCAAGAATCGAACTATCTCAGAGGTCAGAGAATTCTCTCCATTTTTGAGGGATATATTTCCCTTGACATATTTTCATGTGTTTTTTTCTTATTATTTATTCTCTACACCATTTTTTCTCTCAATGTGTCATTTTTAATGTTCATTTCAGTTTGGAAGCTAGCTAGCAAGAATAACAACTGGCAAATAGACTGAGTAAAGCTTTTGTAAAAATGACCAGGGGTTAAAACAAGATGAAGTGAAACAGAAGAAAACAACGTGGGAAAAATTTCACTTCATGTATATTAAGATACAACTTTATTAAAATTAGAGTTTGCCTGTTTTTAAGGGAAAGTGATGTCTCATATCAGAATTCTTGATCACATCTGCCTTGTACCACTGGCTGCTTCTGTGATAGCAAAAGCAAAACCCTCAATTTCTCTTTCAACCACTGCTGATATAAGGTGACCAAGCTGCAGGGTACAGTCTTGTGTTGGGAAACATCTCACTTTGATCAGGTCTGTGTGTCATCATCTCCTCATAAACAGTCCTTTGTGGTCCCTAAAATGCTGCTGGCTCACTTGTCCTCTTCTGCTGCCACTGTTCTTTGTCCATCTGTCATTTACGTGACATAAAGTTTCTAATAATAATCTGAAGTAATCTTTGCACATGATCTCATCAAGCTCTCACTGTTCAGGATTAAGTGTTATAACAATGGTATGAACCCAGCTCAAGGAGACTGACCATCCCTCCCTCTGGCTGCCTCACCACGCTCCCCAGGTGGATTTGTGGGTGAAGATAACCTGCCTTTAACACTGAATTGGACAGGACTGCAGAGGAATGGTCTTTTCAATTTTACAGTTGCACACTGAATCAGGGGCTTGTTTAAGGATGCTCAGGCTTCAGGAGTGAAGGCAGCTAATGCAGTCCAGATCTCCTGTGCCAGCCCGTGCTTCAGATGCAAGATTTCCTCATTTCTTCAGCTAAACATTTCTTTACTTCAGAAGGTCATTACTGTTCCACATGTTGTTAACATAAAAAAGATAATTTATGCCATCTGGCTGCATTCTGGTTTTCATGGAATTGAGGAAGGAATAAACCAGCACTGGCTAAAATCAAGCATGAGGGAGCTGGGCTTCAATGGTTTCAGCCTGTAGACTTGAAGGGCATCGATTTGCTGTTGCAGACAAGCTGCTGCTGGGTAGTATTCCCAATGGCCTGTGCTCTTCAGGTGACGTAGAGGGTTTGTGGCGTTGGTAGTCATCCCCAAAACTCATGGCCATCTATTCTTGCTAAAGCCATTGGCAGACTGTAAGTAAAGAAACTGCATCAGCCCACCAGGTGATGAATTTTGCTAAAACCTTCACCATGGACCCAGGCAGTACCTTTCTGCATCACTGTGTCCTCTTCCACACCTGCCAGCAGGTGCTGCTGGCCCTGCCAGCAGGTGTGGTGGCTGGGAAGGATGTGGATGTGCAAAGGACTTCAGTTGAGCTCAGCAAAAGTAATCTCTGCACATGATCTCAAAGCTGGTTGTGCAGCTGATTCCCTCAAGAATGAGTACATAAATAAGCAAATAACTGAGAAATTGACTAATGCAACAAACCCCTCATACTTTCCAGTCTGGTACAGTTTCTCTTTTCTTTTTTTTTTTTTTGCTAGAGCAGATATTTCTGCATTGGCCTTCTTCACAAGCAGCTTCTGATCTAAGGAATATTTAAACATCCAAAGAAATTCTTGTTGGTGATTGTTTTGCATTGTTATGGAGTAATACATTAGGTAGGAGACAGTTAGGTCTCTTGTTTTACCAGGCACTGTAAAGGTTTTGCTGCAGACAGCTGATAGATAAAAAAGGGACTGAAAGATGTCTGTGGAGAAAAAAAGTAAATTGGATGGGTGATTCTTTGAAATTAAAAATGCAGGCAAATATTTAGTTTAAAAAGATTAAGAATTGCAGCTCAACTGCTGTCTTTAGTTGATGACACTTTAATTTACAATTCACAGAAGACAGGTGAGATATTTAGAATGTACAGAAAAATCCTATGATAAATATCAGACATGATGTTTATTAGGCAATAAATCTACAGAAAAAGTTGGGAAGGAGCTCCTCAGAGACTGTGATGTGTGTTGTGTTTGAGCATAACACTGCTTCCCTAAAAATGTGGCTTTGTGGGCTTCCTAAAGCAAGCTGTTACACTTTTTTTCTACAGAGTTTCCCTTATGGTTTATGAGCCAGCCAGACTGGCTTAAAGAAGCATAGCTCTGTTAATGTATGCCTGTCAGCCTGCATAACCCCTGCACACAGCTGCTAAGTGCAGCATCGTTATCAAGCCATTGACTGCTGTATTTCACTGTTTTTTGCAAAATAATGTAGAGAGAATTGCCTTGCTGTAAAGGATCTCTACTGCTTTAAGGAATGGCTCTCGATGGAAGAAAACTCTCAGAAGGGGATTTACAAGCCTGGGCTGATGCTGCTCACTCTTCCCGAATGCAACAGGCTCCCCAGCCTGCACCAGCACCCCAGCGCCTGCACTCGCATCCCTTTCTTTGGTAAGGTGGCACTTGCTGCCTGTTGTCTGGAGAGCTGTGTTCTTGGGGAAGGGTTGCGGACAGATGTAATCCATAATTTACAACTAAAGTAAAGGCTGGAAGTTGGTACTGTCCTGTCAGTGCCTGTGCATGGCACTGTGACAGCCACATCAGCTGTTTGCCTGTCTTATCTGACTGGGGTGTGGGAAAAATCCCTTGAGTAAATAAAGCCTGGCTCCATATTGAGGGTCCTAACAACCTCATGGCCAAAATCAGTCTTACTGATGGCAAAATTGCCATTCAGGTGTGATTACAAAGAAACAAGCTGCTTAAGCACTGCTAGGAGGGAACTTTTTCCCATAGCATGCTTCTAAGAAAGCACACATTTTTTTGCATATCCTGGACAAACGCTCTTTACGTATTGTCTTGTCTTTTTACAGATTTTAAGACGGAGAACGTAACCAGTAAGTAGACTTCTCAGACTATGTTTCTAGAGGTGGGCATGCTATTCTATGTGTAAGATGTAATTTGTACAGCATTTTTGTGTTTTGCTCTAGCCCTGGCGGACTGAATTCAGATTATTACCAGTGAATGCCTGAACTTCCACATCCAAGTCATGGGAAAACACCTTTGCCGCTCTTCAGGGTGTGGGGAGAGCGTGGGCTGGTAGTTGTTGAAGGTGATTAGAGGGACACGACTCTTTAAGATGTTTCCTTCCCCTCCAGTTGTTCTCCCTTCTTTGTAGCCATTGATTCTAGTTTTGCTTTACCCATATATAGTATTTCTGATACTACTATCAAGGTAATTCCAGCCTTATATGCCGTTATTGATATGGTTACCTACACTGGGCTGGCCTTGCAAGACCTTATTACCCAGAAGGCCCCAGCACCCTCTTCCAAGCGTTTCTGAAGTATGGCTGCTTCTCACGTGACCCCCCCATGACCAAGGGCAAGACCCAGATATCCCCCAATGTGATGCTCTGACTTCTCTTGGCCTCCCACCCTGCTGCTGGTCACGGCTGAAACATGCACATCCAGCTCCTCCAACTGACATACAACTGCAGTTTAAAGCTCAGTTGCTGAACTTGTCCCATCGGAAAAAGTAAGAACAGTGCCTCCTTTCTGCCATGCTTCTGAGCAGGCAAGTTCTGCAGACGTGGCAGTGGCAGGCACCTTCTATGTGAAAAGACAAAGTGAAAAAGGGGAAATTGAGACTTTTGGAGAGTTTTCTTCCATGGGGGGGCCTTGGATCCACCTGGCCATCCAAGTGCCAGGTGCCCAGCCCTGCACACTAGGCAGACAAGTGCTTTATCACCCCATGGTTCTCCAGCATCACTGCCCAACACTCACAGCCCGCAGCTGCAACTATCCGCTTCCTGGGGAATGGAGCAGAGATGCAGAGAGATGTCAGTAAATTTGTGGTGTATTCATGGGATGATTTCAGCCTCCTCTTGGATATTTGCAAGTTCAGGGCATGGCCTCTCTCTCCTGTGTAAAAGTGTGACCTGTTTGTTTAGTTTTCACAGTGTTTTCACCAGGTGGCATTGCACAGATGTGCGCTCTTTGGTTATGAATCAGGCAGACATAACAGCAACATTTTAGTGATATTGCCCCCTTTTTTTCGATTTAGAGTTATTGTTACATGCACAAAGGCTTGGAGAGCACGAAGCAAACTGTTTTCTAACTTACCCATGGAAGTTACTCCATAAAGCCCAGTTGGACTACCTTTGTTATTCCCTCTGTCGCCACTATAGCAAGACCATATGTGAGAGCATCTGCATTTTCCAGGCCACCAAGGAGTCAAGAGTTCTTCCTTAGTGTTGCTGTTGTCCCTGAAGCTCTTGACATTGCTCCTTTAAGGTGTCACACTGACGTTTATTTCAGATCTGTGCAAAAGTTTGTTTCATGTTGGTTACTAGCTCAGTCATGAGGCAAGTTTCAGGCATTGCTCTCCTTGCCTTTGAGTGTGAGACATTTAAAATGCTGGGCTCAGACACAGAGCTATGTTCTAGGGCAGCTTAACAAGATTTTACACCTCTGCAGAGCTACAGGTCCTGGTCATGGGGGGCTGCTAGCTTGTTGCAGATGTGAAGCATAACATGATAGCTTACATATCAGTCAAAGAAGTCTGAGTTAGAGCATTTTACTTTGCATTTTTGATGGGTTAAGTGCACTCATGAAGTCCACAGCCGTTTCTATACTGAGATGTTTGCATGCCTTGGGCTACAGGAACTTGATCCTGTGTTTGAGCTCACTCACCTGGAGCAAACATTGTCATGGTGGTGTTTCTGGCTACGCATGTGTAGTGCTTGGTGAAAGCTGAGAAAGCTAAGGGTCTATAAAAGGCCCATAACTGCAATCCTGAGTGCATTGGGTGATGCGAGAAGAAGAGAGCAAATAGGAACGTGGATGTCTTCCTGTTAGCAGCCCTGTAGAAATGCAGGCTGTGAATTGTGCAACCAGTGCTGCAATTTGCTTTCTGCTTTGGTTTGGCGTGGGTGGCTTCACTGTGGTTCCGCTCGGCACTGTCTACGTGGAAGCGCTGTGAACTGGGTAGATGCCGCTCAACCATTGCAGGCACATGGCCCATTTTCTCAATCTGAAAGAGATCCAGTTCCCTCTTTGGAGTTCTAGTGTATTTGGTCTTATGTATTGAGCTCAAAGTCCATTTAAGTGTGAACAGGAGGCTAGGCAGTTCCCTGCCTGCAGCTGTCTGGTCCTTTTATGGGCTTCTGATATGTTACTAATTGCCACGTGCTCTTGTGTAATGAAATGAAGTTTGCTCTTGTGTAATGAAATGAAATTTACTCTTGTGAGTCCCCACTGCAGGACATGGTCTGAGATACCTTGACCTCATGTACTTTTTTTTTCCCCAGGGACTTGCTACAGCGGCAATGGCCAGTTTTACCAGGGCTGGGCCAACGTCACAGCCTCCGGTATTCCCTGCCAGAAGTGGAGCGACCAGGTGCGCATCAGTGTGAGACCCACAGAATGGAGAGCCATGCTCAAGGTCTGCTTTTCCAAAGAGCTTCCCAGAGCCGGGCAGCCCAGTCCCAGTGTAAGGGTTGAGCAGGGAACAGGTTACCTCCATTCTTGAGTTCACTAGTGTTTCATACCCTCTTTGTATTTCAATCTGCAACTTCCCCTCTCTGTGGCAAGATGTGTTCTCTATCATTCTGGCAGGGTACCGAAAGGCTGTTTTACCTCTGCCTTTCTTTGCTCCTTTGTTTTGTTTGGTTTTGTTTTGCTAATACCAGCAGTAAAAATTATACTGAAACACTAATACAATTTGTTTCCTCCCCCAAGACTCCCCACTTGCACAGGAGGACTCCTCAGGTGTTCCCTGAGCTGTCTGATGCCGAGAACTACTGCCGTAATCCAGGAGGTGAGAACGAACGACCCTGGTGCTACACAAAAGACCCATCTGTGACCTGGGAATACTGCAGCGTGTCTCCCTGTGGAGATGGTAGGCAACTGGAATTTATGATTTCTGCCTCTGTGGTTGTTTTGGGGACATGCAAGGTGTTTGCATCCTGAGCGCTCAAAGCAGCACCGCACCAATCTGTTCTGTCTTCCGGATTTGGCCAGTCCTGGTTATTTTCGTAGGTTCACCTATCATCTTTAACCAGAAGGTGTAACATGCACCTTAAAGATGGGAAAATGAAGACAGGCAAATCAAGCACTTTGGCCCAGATTATAATAAGGCCAAAGGATGAAATAAAATTTCCTGTGATATTATGAAAAGTTGATTTGCCACACCGTATTTCGAGGACAAGGTAGGGTTTCAGGCTATTTTCCAAAGTTGTTTACTTTTGCATTTTTTTTTTCAATAATAGAAAACAATTCTAACTAAACACAAATCTGAAAAAGAGGGAAATATCTTCGCTCTGTGATGCTGAAACTATGTCCTTTTTTTACTTCTTCTTCAAAGAAGAGAACAATTTTTGAAAAATATTTCATCCAAGATGCACAGTTTCTGCATCTCAGCATTTGGAAATAAGACAATTCTGCTTGCAGAAAGAACAGTGGTGCTGTGGACTTAAAGGAACACAAGTCAACATCAGTTTAGCGGGCCTTAAAAAGAATGGTTTAAACTTCTTTCTCTTCTCTATCAATGCATATACAGATTAACATTTTCTAGAATGTCTCAGAAAGTATTCATCAGGTGGTTACCTGAATATTCTTTTTTTTCCCTAATGATACAGCCAAATGTGCTTTATACTAGTTTACAATATTTGCCCCATAAAGACATCGAGATGCAAGCTGTTGGAGGCAAGGGGATATTTCAGGAAAGTATCACTGTGTACTTACTTGGTCTTACACCCCTCCCTGAAGATTCCTTTTAGGACACATGATACATTGTGGTCCACATTGTAGATCATTGATCTTTCCCACTGCAGACATTACTATATTTGAATACTGTTGAGATCATTAGACGTGATCTGCTATCTGTAACTCTTGCAAACATTCCTTAGCAAAATTGTTTTTCCAACTCAACAGGAACTGTGTCTTGGTCTTTACTAGATCCTGAGTTTTCATATTTGGCAAGCAGAAGTGGGTTTTGCTTCCTGCAAACCAAGCTTCCCTAGTATGGTCCTCTCATGCAGTCATACAGTTGTATCTGTAAGGTCAGTAATTCCCAGAACATCAGGCTGACTCCGTAAATACCTCTTGGAGAAAGCCCTATAAACTAGCAGAGGCATAACCTTCTGATTTTGTTTGCATTACAGCGTTGTTAACACTAGGAACAAGAAAACCAAATGGAGAGACTCCAGATCTCCCCCCTCCTCCTCCCTTTTCCCCTACGTACTCCATGACTGTAATCATCTCGATCATCTCCAGCTTTGCTCTGGTCGTGATTCTCAGCATTGTCACCCTGGTTTGCTGCCGTCGGCGAAAGCAGTGGAAAAACAAAAAAAGGTAAAGCTTGGGAGTTAATTCAAGGCAAAAAATGCTTCTTTGAAAGAGGTCTTGCCTGTTTCTGAAAGCATAGTCCTGCGAACACCCGGCAGGGTGGGAGTAGCCCTCCCTTTACCTGTGGCAGCCCAGTGCAAATCCTGGCGAGTCCCTGAGCACAAGGTAGCTGCTTTGGGGACACGACATGACACCTTGCTGCAAGGCTCTTTTAACAGCCCTGCTGCAGCTCCCTATTCCATCCTGGAACAAATCAGCTCTGATGGAGATGCACATAGTTATCTCCTGGTTGGGGTCTGTACACACACTGACTGAAAACTGCTCTGTCATTTCAGAGAGTCAGAGACACCGACACTCACCACTCTGCCCTCTGAACTCCTCCTGGACCGGCTGCACCCCAACCCCATGTACCAGCGGATGCCCCTTCTCCTCAATCCAAAATTGCTCAGCCTGGAGTATCCAAGGAACAATATTGAATACGTGAGAGACATTGGGGAAGGAGCATTTGGGAGAGTCTTCCAAGCAAGGTAAGCAGCTTGTGTGTGAGTTCTCTCTGTCTGGAGGTACCTCGGAAAAACTGGCAGTGGGGTAAACACTTATCTGAGCACTCTATGTTCATTCACTCAAACCAAAATCAAATGCATGTGTACCAAATGGTAAACTCTGGCTTGAATAGTTGTTTCTGTTGTCCACTGCTTTCTAATTATATTTGGTAAACTTTTGTCACAAAGGACTCTCTTGTTCTTTTCTCAAGTAGATGCAATGTCTTACTCACATAACAAAGTCTGCTGTAAAAACTTAGCTAAATTTATCATCACTGTTTTTGCCAAGAGTATTGCCTGTGACCTGTGATCTATTGTGAAATTCTTGCGTTTCCCAGTATTTGCAAATAGTTGGTGTGTGGTGTCCTCTGTTATAATGCCAACACTGGCGAGTAATTACCACAGAAGGCAATGTGTCGTGCTACAGTGAAGTCCTGACCCAGTTTCCATTTGATTCAGTGGCAAAATCAAACTAAAAATCCCCTGAAAATCCAACCTACTTAGGCCAACAATTATTTTTTTCATGTGTCCTCTTTCGTTACTCATTTTTTTTATTCTTGGAATTTGCAGCCATTGTGCCTGTTTTAAGTTTAAGGTATTAGATAAGATCCCAGTTCTGTTAAATCTCGTGGGTAATGAGATCATGTGCTTCTTCAAATATGAAAAATGTTTCATTGAAAAACGCAGAGATGAACCTAGTCCTGCCTAGAGTGAGGTGGATGGAGGGTGTCTTGTTAGCCTTGACAGAGTCCATAACTTCTGCAGGACAGTCTTTTGCTAGGACTGATCTCCTTGGAAAATCCCAGCCCCAAATTGCTGAAAGAAAGAAGACAGACTGTCCAGTTCCATGTTTATTCAGGATGGTTTCATTGTCCTTCACAGTTAACAAGTCTGGGATGTGGCTGATTTTGTAGCTGTATCTGGAGTAGTGTACGATGACCTTAAAAAAACCAGGGGAGTATCAGAGTTCCACCATGGGCCAGGACTTGCCTGGTGGCACTGCACCCATTGACTTCGAATCTTAAGGACACTTCTTGCAAAAAGTAGTCATAATTGCAGATGCTTTTAATGTTTATAGTTACACTGTTGATGTATCTGCTAGGAAATGAGTTCTGTGCAGGTTAAATGTGTTAGAGTGGGAAACAGTTTCAACTGCTGTGATGGATTTTTTTTCTAATGAAGGGAGGCATTTTTTCTAATGGAAGAAACGCATGCTTACTTTTCTTTAATACAGAGAGAGCTAAAATAACAAAGTTCAAACGATGCACAGTGGGAAAATCAAAGATGCTTAGCGTGTGATTGATTGCTAATCTGGATAACAAAGCTGAACGCATCTTGAAACAAGAAACAAGCTTGAAACAAGAACAACGCTCTAGGGACCATGCCACAGCGGTGCTTGGGGCACCATGTGCTGTCCGGCACAGGGGCACAGCGCAGCCCTCGTTCCCTGTGGACAGTCGCCTTCCTGCTTGCACAGTGAGGGTCTTCACCATGCTGTGGGTGCACAGGCAGGGAAGGCCGTCTTCCTGCCAAGCACCCCTTCAGCCCTGTGCTGGGAGCTTAAATATAATTTAAGTGCTGCACAGATCTTTCTGAGCTGGAAATGACTCTCACCCACATTGAGCAGGACCTCTCAAAGGGCATTCAAATGTCACTAAGGTGCTGGATTAAGCGAGTGCTAAAGTGATGTAGAGACCTTTTATGTGGATTTCATCCTCCCCATTGCTGCAGTTTCTTTTAATGAACCCTCTTTGCTATTTCAGTGGAAAATGGGAGAAAAAGAGAAGGAAAAAAAAAAGCAACACAACTTCCTAGCCATCATTTGCAAAGTGGAGAGTATCGTATCTTGAGATACACCAGCTCTCTGTAGCTCAGGGAAGGAGCCACAAAAATATTACTTCTGAGGGGCTTCCTGATTTTTATTAGTATCTCTGTTAAAAGTCCCTCCGAGACCTTATATTTCCAGGGAACATTTAATCCACTGGCATTTCTGTGCACCGCTGGCAGACCAGCGCAGGCTGCTGATCCAGTCGCACCAGCTGTGCATCCCTGCAAGTTAGTGAAGCTATTGCAACTCAAATCATCGCTTTCCCGTCTCAGATGGATAAAATGTACTTGTCTATGTGTGTTAAATGGACATCCTGAGCTAAGTTTAGCAACCCTCTTACTTCTCCTGGTCTCATGTTTCTCCCTCTCCTTTAAACACAGCTCTGTGCACAATGCCAGCGATGCCTTTGCCAGTTGGCTTGCTGTGAGCCCTGATTCAGTGTTTACTCACTCCTGGGTCAAGCAACATGTTAGGACAGGAAACGTCTGGCTATCATTTACTAGATTCTTCTGAAAGGCTGCCATCTTCACCAGGGACAGCTTCACACTGGAAAGGATGAGGAAGTAACCAGTTACCCTAGCAGATGTCATTAAAGCAAGATTCAGGACCCGGCTCAGGTCTGTCCTGACTAGGTCATGAAGGCCAACTCAGGTTTCTCTGCACCTTGAAAGACCACGCTGGCCCCACATGCCACCAGAACACAAGCTCTGTGTGGTTCAACACAGACCAGCATGCAAGTTTTCTCCCAGAACTGGAGCTGCAAGGCCCAGGCTAAGCCTGAAGCCCAGGATTGCCTAAATGCCTGGATGTGGGGTCTTTGCTAGCAGGTCAGTAGACTCCCACTGCAAAAGCACAGCTAGTTGTCTCTGCAAGAGACAAGGCTGTCCCTAGCATCAAAGTTTCTCTGACAGAAGTGTCCTCATGTTCTTTCCAAGTGCAAAGTGAGTTCCTTTGACCTGTTGTCTCAAATATAGCTGAAAAACAGTGTAGATGTTAATTTAAAAAAACACAAAAAAATGAGCCCCTGCCAATTCAGAGAACTCTCTTTCCCACATACAAATATCTCCAAAGGACAGGGTAAAGGTAGGTATCCACCAACCTCAGCAGAAGCTAATTGCATCATTTAGTGATCTAACAGAAGCTACCCAGCTGTGATGCTGAAGAAGATGGGGGACAGCACACAATCTCAAATATAGGTCCAAGCTGCCGCTTAGTTTCTTCACAGTTACTGCTCTGGAAAGAAAACCTGAGTAGAATTTAAAGTCAGGCACTCTCTGTAGGTAGGCTTGGGGTGAAATCCCTAACTGTAGCACTAGTTAGTTGTTTGAATGGCAGGTACCTAAAGGCCAAATGCTGACAGTGTTGGACAAATCTAGTGATGGTGGAGAAGGCAAGGGCAGCTACTGTGCAAAAAAAGAAGTGGACATTCCTCCTAAGCATTTAGATAATCATAAGAGAGGAAACCCAAGGTAATTTTTGCTTATGCTTCCCAGTTCTACAGGAAATGTACCTATACTCTAGAAAATGCTCCACATTCTGGCCTGCCGCCTGAATTCTCCTGGTTAATTTCAGAAGCAGCATCTTCCCGTTGCTTCTCTGCAGATATGCCCCTACCCCTTTGTGCAAAGAATGTCTTTTGGATACCAAAGGAATCAGCTTCAACAGCTCTCTGCCAAGACAGCAAACAGACTGTCTCTGATCCAGATCAGTGTGATTTTCCCAGATGGGCTAAGAACTGGGCTGAAGTAGCACAGGAGTTACCAAGGGCGAAATTACTTTCTGTTGCAGCCTAATCTCACTGAAGTGGTATTTACGTTGGTTTACACTGCAGGATTTCAGTGAAGAGCACATGGATGGGTGTACTTCAGGCTTTAGCCTGGGGTGAGTTTCTCTATCCAAAGCACACAAGACAGAGCCGTGCCTGCCCTGCTTTGGCGGTGCACAAGGTCTGCTGGCCAGTGATGAGTCGTAAGCTACACTGAGGCTGTCTGGAAGGGATAAAGGCCCTGCTCTTTTTACTTTTAAATATTCTGCTGGTTTCTTCAGGCTGTTGCTGCTGACTTTCTCCAGTGCTGAAATTAGACAGCAGCTGGTAGGTGCTGGTACTTCTCCCCTCCTACTAGACTGGAATCTCGCTGCCAGCATAGGGAAAAAAAAGGAAGACATTTTGCTGTAATGGAAGCAGTGGCAGGCAAGCGTGGAGTCTGCTACTCTGCTCTGGCATGCCGGACCTCCTCACCCAAGTGTCTCAGCTGTGATCCGGCCACCTGTGAGATTCCTTTCGCGATGGGCACCCTGCCATCTTCTGACATTTGACATTTACAGCATCCAAGTGCAACTGTTGCAACTGCCATATGTCTGGAGCAGATGACAAGGAAACTGGAAGTTTGCTTTGGAAATCGGAACCTCCTCTTGGGGCTACCGAGCAGTAAAATACCTGGCATTTGAGCAGTGGGAGGGCAGTCATGCCGGCATAGCAACACGACATGTAAATGGGTGCAGCTCTTCATGGGCTATGGCTGGCTACCTGTAAGGACAGTGTTTTAACTGCAGAACCCCTACGAAGAATTTGCATGGGCCATAAAATGCACGCCTGAGGTTTGAAGAGTGGAAAGTGACTCTTCTTTGGCAACAGCTACCCCTAAATCTTTGGCAAGCCCATCTAATTAAACTTGTTGAGGGAGCAGTGACCTTTGGATAAGAAAACAAAATGAGCCTTGGGATTGCTCAAATTCAGGAAGCTCGGCTTCCTATGGATTTGTGTCTCTAAGCTCTAGCTGAAGATTCACCAGTGTCTTAACACGGGTATATTTATGCATTACCTTGTTCTTCATACAGGGCACATGTATGCTTTGTCCCTTCTGTTCTGTCACCTGTTTCCACAAAACTTGTAGGAGCACAGCTATTTCCCAGACCTCATCTGCATCGTGTTCAATTCAGCTGAAATTCGTTGATGGGTTTATAATTTGTTGAAATACAGGCACACACATGCCACATGCACAGAGAACAGTGGCAAAAGGCTATTTTCCTTACAAAAGCAGGGGAACATACTTACTGCAATTGTTACTTTCACTCTAGTAGTAGCCAGATGTACCAATGCCACCATTGTGCCAGGTACGGGACAAGACCTAGTGGAAAGAATCATAGAATGCTGTGGGTTGGAAGGGACCTTTAGAGTTCATCTAGCCCAACCCCCCTGCACTGGGCAGGGACATCTTCAACCAGACCAGGTTGCTCAGAGCGCCGTCCAACCTGACCTTGAATGTCTCCAAGGATGGGGCCTCCATTACCTCTCTGGGCAACCTGCGCCAGTTGCATCGCCCTCATTGCAAAAATGTCTTCCTTATACCCAGTCGAAATCTAACCTCCCTTGGTTTAAAACTAAAGACTCTATTTCAATATTTTCATATAGGATAAGTTAATTTTTAGCTCTGGTAAGCTCAGTCATTTCCCCTCCCCCCAAAAGTGAATTGTTTGGACTGAAGACTCCATCCTGCCTTCAGGAAGTCTCTGATGTGGCCTCCAACCTAGGAAGAGGTTACCGCATACTACCTTGTTATTTATTTTTCTCTTTATCAGTTTTGGTAAAAAGCATGTAAGCAGAAAGAGCAGTGATCAAAAAAAGCTACACTGGATTTAGTCCCTCCTGAACTAAATTAAATGTCTCTGTACTATGCAATGCAGACATGCCCGAGAGGTGAAGATGGTCTTTCACGTTCCATCAGTCAATGCTGGGGCCTTCCACTTTTTTTTTTTCCCTTTCTTTTTTCTGTGAGCCTATCCTTTTGCACTGGAAACAGAGCCTACATTTGTTGTGCATGCATCCATCACTGACACTTTCCTTTCTCCTCTCTCCCTGCAGGGCCCCAGGGCTGCTGCCCTACGAGCCTTTCACAATGGTGGCAGTGAAAATGCTGAAGGAGGAAGCATCTGCAGACATGCAGGCTGACTTTCAGAGGGAGGCAGCCCTCATGGCAGAGTTTGACAATCCGAATATCGTCAAGCTTTTAGGTATGTGAACAAGGTGCCCGTGAAAAGGGTACCACCTTCTGCAGATCTGCTGCGGGGTTGTTGAGGGTGCAGGGATGAACACACATGCATGACAGGTGCTTAATGCAAATGGCAACGCTGGTCTCCTTTGCAAGAGAAAACGCCTCTTGCAAAAGAGGTGAGCTTTTCTGTGTGCCACTGCATGCTCTGCTAAATTGCCCACCAGAACAAGTCTCAAAACTTACGTCTGATGCTGTAGCCTTAACAGGATGGTGCATCGTAATAAACCCTCCCCGTCTTGCATTGAGCATACTGTTGACCATCTTGCTGCCCAGCTCTGCTTCCAGTTTAATAACATTGACACTTACAGGGAAGGCATGAGCTTCCTGGAGCTGTGATTTATTTTGTGGGTACTTAAAAAAAACAGGCACAAGTCTTGTTAGTTTTATGGCTCCCACTTACTATTGTGATGTCTGAACACTCACCAGCATTAAAAAAACGAAATGAAACAAACAAATAGAAAAAAGCCAACCACAAAAATGGTCTCTTCCTTCCCTTCCCAGCTGAAAGGAAACCATGGTTTACTGAGTTTTTAAAAAGTTTTGATGCTGCAGCTTGGCTAATAGGGCATTCTTCTGTGAAGAGAGCTAGTGACCAAATTTTGTTTCAGTAAATTTTCAGTTTTTGATTGAAGTAGATGTTGCCAGTCACCTTCACATGGCAATCCTGCTCTAAGTTGTTCTACGCATATCTATTCCCTGTGAACAGGCAGCTGAGATCTTCATTTATTTCAATAGGAAGCTCCACGAAATTTGGTAAAAACTAAATGCCAGTTTTGGGAAAGGTGGATTGATACAAGTACTTTGGGTACAGAAAGAAAAAGCAGGAAATGACCCAAACTGAAATAAACATTGTGTTTATTTTCAACAGATTTTCGGTCAGGAAAGGGCAAAGGTATGGCAACAAATTAGTTTCACATTGCAGAGTCGTGGAGAAAACAGCCACATTGCTGAAGACAGCTTAGAGGATAAAGCTCTCACATACACTTCTCGTGCTTATCAGATCCTGATTTTATCACGCTGGGAACAGCTAGCTGTTTTTTCTCAAAGATTGAAGTGTTAAGTCATCAACAAAAATTTCAGATTTCACAATAAGTTGGATCATCAACTACTAACTGATGGCCCTAAGAAAGCAAAACACATACATCTGAAACGCTGGCTTTCGCTGGTTGGCAATTTAATAATAGGCACGCAAGTATTTTTGCCATATCACTGTGTGCTCAGTAAAACTGGTGGGAGTGGGGTCCTGTGGTGGTGCTGGCTGCCAGTAAAGCTGGTGCAGGGCCAAGCATGCACCCTTCAGTGGGACTAGCTTCTGCATCTATCAGATGTGGCAAATCTCTCCTTTCTGATTTCTGTTTTTTCTTTGTCTTTCTTTCACTTTTGAGTATCTGTCATTCCAAGAGTTTTTTTTGCAACCAACTTTTTTTGCATGATCTGTTTAAAAAACACATAAAAATCCAGAAGAAGTTGTAGTGGGAGTGTCTCTGTATTTCAAATATCCCACTGAACCCTTGAACATGCCATTGTGATTACTCTTGAAGTCTTCCTACATGTGTGTAGCCCCTACCCCTACATCAGTATAAGTATAGTAATTACAACAAACAAAAGGATTAAAAAATACTATGATCAGAACTACAAAGGTTACTTCCTGGAAATATGTCATTCCAGTTGCACCTGGGAAGAGGCAATACTTCTGTTAATGTCAACTTAAGGAGGACTGGGCTCTTAATTAAACATAGCTCCCAAAATGTGCCTTTTTCCTGGGATATCCAGACAAATCAGGCAGCTGCATGACTTGTTAGCATCTCTGATAGAGCTCAGCGTATAGATCCCTGGTGAAGGAGCTTCAAGGACACAAAGGGATGCATGTAAACTTGATGGTATTTGCATGCTTCACCTTTCTCTCTGTCGTTCCATGCATTGCTGAAAGTCTTTCCCTTGTGTCAGTATTTTTGGATTTATTTTGGTTTTACATAACAGAACACTCTTTGCTACCCAACTGACCTGTGTGCTGCATCTATCTTCTTCCAGGTGTGTGTGCTGTTGGGAAACCCATGTGCCTGCTGTTCGAGTACATGGCCTACGGGGATCTCAACGAGTACCTGCGCGACCGCTCTCCCTGCAACCTCTGCAGCCTGGTGCGCAGCAGCCTGGACACGCGGATCCGACTCCCCAACCCCCTGGCCCTCTGCTGCACCAGCCAGCTCTGCATTGCCAAGCAGGTAGCTGCCGGCATGGCATACCTCTCTGAGCGCAAGTTTGTCCACCGAGATTTGGCTACCAGGAACTGCCTGGTGGGGGAGAACATGGTAGTCAAAATCGCCGATTTTGGTCTCTCGAGGAACATGTATTCAGCCGATTATTACAAAGCGAATGAGAACGATGCCATCCCCATCCGCTGGATGCCCCCTGAATCCATCTTCTACAACCGCTACACCACGGAGTCTGATGTGTGGGCCTACGGGGTGGTGCTGTGGGAGATCTTCTCCTACGGCATGCAGCCCTACTACGGGATGGCTCATGAAGAGGTCATCTACTATGTGAGGGATGGGAACGTCCTCTCCTGCCCAGACAATTGTCCACTGGAGCTCTACAACTTGATGCGGCTCTGCTGGAGCAAGCTGCCTGCTGACCGGCCCAGCTTCGCCAGCATCCACCGGATCTTGGAGCGCATGTATGAGAGGGCTGTGGCCACCCCATCAGTCTGAGGGATGTGCCCGGGGGGTCCCCTGTGTCCACCTGTCCAGACTGACTCGGACTGGCCCAAGGGCTCCAAAGGAGTGGCTTCATGCAAAGCCCTGCTTTAGGGGGAGGAGAAACAGCTTGTTCCTCTGCCAAGCAAGAAGCATGGACTGCACCCTGGTATGGTTGGCTATACCTCCCAAATGCCGGGGCTGACCTGTGGCCACCAAGCCTGGGCTCCATGGGTTGGCAAGGTTGCTGGCCCTGCTAACTCAATACCTATGTTAGGCATTTCCAGGAGCACAGAGTTCCCCAGGGAAAGCAAACCAACGTTTCACTGGCAGCACTTCCCTTCCAAACAGGTGCCTCCACGTCCTTCTGTATTTACGCTCCTGGCTTTTGCCTTTTTATTCCCTTCCTCATATGTTTTCAAATATTATTTAAAAAAAAGGAGAAAAGAGATTGCAAAATTCAGTCTTTTTGGGGATAATTTTTACTATTTTATTTTCGCATACTCATTTACTTTTGTAGAAAAAGGATCTTTCTGAAGCCATAGGCCACTTTCTTTTTCTTTTAAACTTCCATCTCCTCTTTGACACTTATGAACATAACATCAACAGAGTCAAAACAGGAGCCTCCAGGACCACCAGCAGCCACTTGCATCTCATGTTACACGGATCAGCAAACTCCTGTCGAGCACAGAGTCTTACATTTCCAAAAGTGGGAAGTCCACAGTGAGGCTCATTTGATGTTTGTTAAGATGCCACCTGAAAGCTTGCCTCAAGCATTGCAGCCCATCTTTCCTGCCTTCCCTTGCAATAAAGCCGTCATTTGGTGCTAAGGGAGAAATTCAGACCAAAGGCCTGATCCTGCACCTGGTAGGTCTCCAAGGTGTATTTATTTGCCTCTGCCTGCAGTAGGGTCCTCACTATGTCGAGAGCAGGTCAAAAAGCAGCCCCTCTTGCAGAAACGTGGCAGATAATGTTACTCATTTCTCTCCTTTTCCCTTCCTATCTTTGCCTCCTGTTTCTGGCTTTCCCTTCCTGACAGCAGCTCATAACGTCCCCAAGCCCCACTGCAGCGTTTGCTGGCCACCTTCCCTTGTGCTGCAGTTTACAGGCAGAGAAGTAAGGAAGGTGGATGCCTGCCACCAGTGGCCTTCAGAGACAACCCACCAGTTAGGAGAATGTGGGAAAAGGGGGAGTTCACACTCCACAAAAAGCGTTGCAGACTGTCCATCTGCAGGGCAAAGATAAGACTGCCTCAGTGACACATGGTCCACAGCCCAACTCTGAACACCAAACGTCATTTCTCTGCTAAAAGTTCTCCAAATTGTAATGGTTACTTCAGTGCCAGAGAAACTGTGTTTGCCTTTTTTCACAACTTTCTTTTCTCCACCATCTATTTGAGACTTCTGCTTTCTTCAATGTATGTTATACAGTGTGCTACTCCAGACGCTGCTAGCCTTTTCTGTACAATTATCACGTAACTCAAATTATTTTGAATGGGAGTAAACAGTGGGATCATGAGAGAGTAGAAGAGAAAGAAAAATTTGTTACTCAAAAATTTGTTTGGAAACAAAAATATTTTTCAGTCTCTAGTTTGGATTTGTAATTCATTCAGAGAAAGAGGATTAACCAAAAATGAACATTTTTGGTGCTTTGGTTTCCATTCCCATTGATGACAAAGGGAACCTTGAAGTCAATGGCACTGGATGAGAACCCTGAAGAAGAGGGTTTGCAGCACATTTGATTTATCCATTCCCTCTGCAGGTGCCATGCCTAAAGCATTTGCAGCATACCTATGTCTTTATCCTGGATGACATATTGTGACAATCTGATCAACCAAACAGCACAGAAATCCTCTCCTGTTCCTGTGACTCTATCTAACAGTTTCATTTAAAATGCATGTTAAAAGCATAAATTTCATAATTGATTGGACACTGCCTGCAACACGATCAAATTTGGTTTAGAGGAACTGCCTCTCAAACACATCATGGACTAAACTCAACTATCTGGTCTCATTTCTCCAAGGATATATAATAATTGTTTTACATTTCATGAATGATGGCTTTGAAAGACATCCCAAGCAGAGATGTACATTTCTCATTATCCCAGCCTGTGTAAATCATGTGTGCAATATTTTATAAAATACAGAGATACCAGAAAATCATAACACTAATACTGATCTCTTTGTTCTTTTCCTCCTCCAGCACTGGATTTGTTTCTGAAAATGGCTGCATTTCATTTTATTAAAACAGCTTTGTTACAGCAACAGTATCACAATGGTTACACTGTAGGCAATTGCAGTTGTAAGTTAGCCTATTACGTGTGCTCAAAAGCATGCTGTTTTGATGGATTAAATTGGGTGCTATAGGGACACATTAAGCCACTGTAGACTGAACGAGATGCTTCAAACACAGAAGCTGGCCAGGTTGCTCTGGAGGAGGCTGTTTTACAGGACGGTGTCCAGGTCAGAGTGGGAGAGTGCTGGGCTCTCAGCGTGATGGGTCCCTGCCCCGACACTAATGATGCAAGGAGGAGAGAAAAGAGGAGGCTTTTACAGAAGTGTGGGTTGGAGTCCCTTGACCACTTTTCCAACGTGAAAGATGTCTTATGTAGATTGGAATGACATCTGCCTCCCTCCTGATTTCTGCTGACATTTGTGCCTGTATTCTGATCTCACACCTAGATGTGCTGGGAATTAAAGTGCAGTGTAAAATCAAAAGTGAATTGAGTTTGCTGTCTGTAGAGCACAGCTGTGAAAAGTTTGTCACTGATGGGTTCATCTAAACAGTCACAACTCCTTTTTCTGCACATGATTCTTGAACATAAACTCATTCAGTAACTCTACAGGAATTTTAACTATTTTAAAATTCATTGAAAATATTTGATGATCAAAACTGGGGAGTAAAACCAAATTTCATGGCTACTATCAGCCATGTAAACCATGAAGTACATTCTGTCTTTTTTTTTTTTTTTACCAAATATGATGTAAACTGTTTTCTGAAAATAGTCTTACTTGAAATCTTGGGGAAAAAGAAATGTTTTGCAAACACTCTGCTCCCTGAGAAAGTCAATAATGAACTAGGAAAAGAGGTACTTTCTTGTCCTTTGAATCGGAGTGAATCACATTAAAAGGGTTGGCTCTTGCATGACATATTTGTGTAGCCTGGGTGAAAAAGTTGACCCTATGACAGAACCCAATGTCTTCAGCAGCACCGTCGCTACTGGGCTGCCCTCCCTCCAAACCCTCTCCGAGATCAGCTGAGCTGGCCAGCACGAGCAGACATCCCTGGCTTCATGAGTCACCCCAAGTATCTTGGGCAGCACAGCCGTAACTTTGGCCGTTCTGCATGAAGCAATGAGAGTAAAGCGTGGCTGGGGAGACCAGAAGCGTGTGATGGATTATTTCATTTTCTTGGCTTTTTTTTGCGTTCTCGTGAATGCAAATGCCTGTGTTTGTGCGTGTGTGTATGGGAACCAGCAGGGTGAGGAAGCACGCTTTGTGCAGAGGGAGTAAGAGGTTTCAGACAGCCCTCTGGGCAAATTTCTCTTTGTGTCTTTCAAAACCTTCACTTTGCCAATTTCCATTCTGTTCAAAACTTCTGATCTTCAGCTGGACGTAGTGACTTCTCACTTCCTCAGGGGAAACCTGAGGTCCTAAGAGGCCTTTGCAAAGTCTCTGACATTGCGTTGACGTGGGAGCTGCTGCCCCTCTCTCCTGCCGGTGTGGAACTCTGAAGTGAAACTGCTTTTCATAGTTCATTAAATAGGAGGCTGCCAGAGGTTTTCAGATGCAGGACTACGATATTTTTCTTATTAGCAAGAAGGAAAAAAAAAAAAAACAGTCCTGTCAATTTACCAACTCCACCAGACATAGAACATGTCGTAACAGGGTCACGGATGTTTTTCAAGTTTCTCAACCTTAGGAGAGAAAATACGGACTTATTCACTGGAAAATCTTTAGAAACTCACTTTTTCATGTAGTCTTGCTGTATGTAGCCAAGAGCATTCCCTAGATGCTGCTCTCCATACTGGAGGTACAGTGGCAAGCAGTAACCGTAGAAAGGGTAAAATCTGAGGCGCTCAAAACTGCTGTTAAACCCAGTACCTACAATTTTCTTCATTGCAGGAAGTGGTAGTCTGAAGTGAAGGTCGTACTTTATACTACTGACATATTTCTGTATTAATACAGTATCTTCTAGTGTTCTGCAAATTTAGGATTAGGCAAATAAGAGTTTCATCAGCAACAGATAGCCAGGATGTTTTATGACGATTTGGACTAACATGCAATCAATTAAATTGTTTAGGTTTATTAAACAAATATTTTTTTTCTGTCTGATGAGATGGTTTAACTCTCATGCCATTTATAGGCCGATGTGTTTAGTCTGACTGTGAAATAACCACGCTCTAGATTTCCACTGGGCATGAGTGAACACGCTATGGCACTTGCATGTTTATCTGCCCTCACCCATGGCTCTGATGTAAAAGAGATGTTAGAGCTCGGGAGTTTATACAGGCTAGCAAACTTTTATGTAAACAACTTAATGGGAGATGGAATCTGTGCAGAAAGGAGGAGTGCGGGATGAATGAATGGGGGTTATTCACTCTCCTGGATGGTGAGCTCATACTGTGCTAAATTTAACTTATTTAGAGCAGTCCTAACTTCACAGCAGTGACAGTGGAGAACAGGCGGGCTTTGGTTATGGTGAAGATGGGGAACTTCCCGTGTCCGGCTGGGAGCAAGCAGGATGACACAGGATCTCTGCATGGAAAGAGCAGCAGGGAACGGGGCATTCTTCACCGGAGGAGCATGCCATTTTCCCAAAGGATGCAGTACCAGGAGCTCCCATGCTGGATTCACTTGGGTTTGGCTGGGATTTACTCCCAGTGCCTTTTCTGTCTTTCCTCCTGTTCTGGAGCACGGTGAGCCATCCTGGTGCTCCAAGATCCTGAACTTGCCACATCTTGGCTGCACGGCCCCCATGCAGATCAGCGTTGCACCTGCCCCAGGCACGTATGGAACGTGTGACACGGCTGCAAGTCTCCATGTGCCTTCTTTAGAAAGAGCTCCTGGCAAGGACTGTACAAAATGTTCAGATCAAAACCTCCAGCAATGCGAAGCCACTTGTGTTTGGGCATCGTTGCTTGCCCTGATGAGGTTCGCTAAGAGGATCTACGAGCTGCTAGGCTGCTGCTCGGCTCCATTTCAAGAGAAAAAGGGCTGATTTATAGCTTGGCATCGGTAGCACATTGCAGTCTGACAGTTGTGGACTGGCAGGGGAACGGACAAGATGACTTGGTGTTGGTATGTCTTGCATGCGAGATCTTCAAGTCAGTAGCAAAGCAGGATAATGATCTGTCCTGTCATTCACCTAGGATGTGAAAAATTGTGAAATACTGTCTGGGCACCAGGTGGCACCTGTCTAAACAAAATGATAATTTTTTTTGCTGATCTGTTTTACTGTGTAATACGGCACATGCAGGCACAACACTACGGTACTTGCATCCTGTGCTGAACTGGGGTTGCTGTCTCTTCTGCAAACGAGGTGCGCTCTTTCCGACTGTGCAGGGCAACATAGTATTGGGTTTTACTTGTGTGAGATAAATCCTGTCAATGAACGGGACACACTGCCTGTTTGCAAACATACCCTGACTCAGCAAGACTTGCGCAAATTTTTTTCTTGGACAGCTACCATACAGTCAAGTAGCTGTTACACATTTGCCCTTTTATGCCACTCCAGACACAGGATTATCTGTTAGTAAGAAGATTTTTAAAATAACTTGAGATAAAACGTTAGAGAAAAATCTTACACATGAGATAAAAGTATCTCTGTCTACAATAAGAAATATGCACAGTTCATCCTTTTGGGACTTTGAGATCCTCTCTGGCTTCACTGGAAATCCTTCTAACTTTGAGTTTTCTGGGGCTGGTAATTATCCACTGCTTCTCCCAACACAGGAGTGAAGGGGCATCCAATGAACTTAACAACAAGGAAACAAAAAATCTTACATGGGGCACAATTACATTCATAGGAGGCTGCAGATGCATAAAATGACGAACAAATTAAAAGACAAAAAATGAGATTGCACAACTTCACACTGGGGACGCTCACCAATTTTCATTAAATTCGATGGTTTCAATGCTTTACAGTGCTGTTTTCCAGAAGCTTTTAAAGGAACACAGGGCAAAAATCTTAATTTATGGATGTGTGTGACCTCATCTGGTGCTTTTCTTAAAATATCTGCTGGTAACAGTTGGAGTCAGGATACCAAAGATCTGACCTTTCAATGCCTGATTTACCATTTCTGCTGTGAGATTCATTTGCAAAAGGGCCTGTGTTGTAAAATCTGGGCTCAGGTCACAGATGTCTCCTACCTGAAGGATATTTGGTTGGTCTGAGGTTAACATAAGGCACATAACCAGACAAAAAAAGCTCTAACTTTCTGTTTTCCTGTGCAGTGTTTTAGTGTCTCTTGCATAATGCTGCCAAACCAACATCTGAGCGCTGTTCAATAGGCAAATGCCTTGTGTGGATATGCAGGGTCAAGAGGATGAGAAAATCTCTTCCTGGTGTAGCTCAAAATGTGGCTACACACTGACTTGTGTCGGTGACTTTTGAAGCCTTCACCATGTTTCCAGCTGACAAAGATGCAACAGTCCTGAAAACTGAAGGGAAATAACTGGGACATATAATGAAAAAAAGACTAGAAGATACAGAGCAAGGATCCAAGCTCATCTGCCGAGGCAACTGCTAGAGGCCAGGGTGAAGCCCGACAGCTGCAGTACTTGCACCACAACAGGGGACTCCAAAGCTGTGATCCCACTGTGCCGGCTGGGATTGCACACAGTGATTTTCCAAGTCAAAATCAAGAAAATGTGCATTTGGAGCCCTTGCCTCTGAGCCAGCCATACGGAAACATGTGCTGAAAGATGAATGCGCACCCCACTGGTTACTGGAGTCTGGTCGTGTCCCTATGGCTACCCCTGTGCTGAACTGATTTGGTGTGCCGACATTTCGGGGTAGTTTTCTTCCTGCAGATTTGGCATTGACATTACTTGTAAAACACCAACACAACAAGCATCAGCAGTGGCATTTCTTAGCAAGTGCTCTTTCCTTTCAGTCACTACTAACTATCCTTCCCCTGCTTCTAATGATTGCTGCCAACTGTGATTCTTTCAGTTCCAAACCCCGAAACCGTCGACCTAAGCAGCTGGCTGCCTCACCTCCCCTGGGCAGGCCTTTTTCCAAGGAAATCCGTGATTCATCAGCAGATGGCTCCCTGGATCGCAGGCAGCTCCACGCACAGCCAAGAAAACGGGCAATCCCAGCGCTCACCGCCCCGGCAAGGACATGAACTCCAGCGCCGACATGGATGTCCTCACTTTTCCAGAGGCTCCTCCATGTTTGCTTCAGACTTCATGCTTGTCTGAGCAGTAAGAAGAAGAACAGCTTATGGGCACGCCATTTTGTGGCGAATCCTTTTGACTGCAAATCCAGCTTGCAGAAGCACTGTGACACTGCAGGACAACAGCGGCAAGGCACCCCAGGATGGGTGTGACTACTTTTGGGATGGCTTTTCTGTCCTCCCGAGGAGCAGAATTTCTCCTGGCTGAGCAGCAGCAAGCGTGTTGATGATGTTACCAAGTAACGCGCATGGTGGGATGCAGCAGGGATCATTTCCTGATTTGCTCAGTTTCCTGGGGAAGGAAAAGTGGGGCAGAAGTAAGAGACTCGTCCTTCGCCCTTCCCCTGCACAGTCAGTGGTGCTTGCTGGCTCTCGAAGCCAAGCTTCCCTTGATTTTGGTGCCAGCAGGAGAATTTGGCTTGCTCAGAGCATGCTTGGAAATGCTGCCCTCACTGTTGACAGCGAGGTTTTTGTAATGTCAGTGGTTATGCAAGGCAAAGATTTATAACGTCTATGCTGATGTGAATCCGGACAGTTTTGATCACGTAACACAGCTTTTGGAGTTGCTGTGTATTTGTGCTGGAGTTATCTAAGAGTGACCTGTACCTGACCTCCCTGGGCAACTTCCCACGTGTAATTAGAGATCTTCTGGTGACAAATTTGTGCTAGGATCCAAACAGTTCAACAAATTCCAGATATAGTAATTTCTGGTAAGCTGGGAATCCAAACAGCCCGATGATGCCCCTGGAACTTCTCCCTGGGGGATGCACACTTTTGGTGGCAGATGGACAAGCAAAATTTCCTCTCTCCCTCTTTCCCATTTCCCCTTGTCTTGGAGGTACTTTTGTAAGGAATAGCTTCCTGGCATCCACTGGGTGGCTGAATTAACAGGTACAGAGAGCTCTGGGGAAGTGCCCTTCCTGTGAGGTTTGTCTTCTTTAAAATCAAATGCATGTTTTAATATGGTCAAAAATGCTGCTGTCTTCCACCTATACTAGAGCAAATTCAAGCTGTGAGGCTCCCAAGTCAAAACCATAGGAGGGCACTGGATGTTCCCTGCCTCCTTAACGCTAGTAACACAGTGTTCATCCCTGCAGGAGAAGGAGAGCAAAAATAAGGAGGGAAAAATAAGGAGACTTAAAACACCTTGCTAGGTCAGTTAGTTGTCACCTAAACCTGCAGTGATGGGAAGGGGAAGCCTTGGCTCTAGTCAGGCTCTAATCAGGCACACCATCGGCCCCAGCACTTAACTGAAGGCCAGTCCTAGGAGAACTAGAGGTATGGTGCTGACCCCATGGGAGACCTGTCAGACAAAAGGTGCTGGGAGCATTGAGATACTTTACCCATAGTTTTACCTAACACAACTCTAGCTTGAATGAACAAGCAAATGGGTGGCCTTAGGTCCATGGTGAGTCGCCCAGCAATGTTCAGTGAAGCATGGATTTGTCTAAAATCCATTTTCCTAATTCTGTCCAAACAGAGGCATCAGACATCCACCCACAGCAGCATAATGGAAATTTTGTGAGACCCACCACAGCCAACTCATAATGTGAGGATCATACAAAATGGGATAGTCTGTTTGCTGGTGGGCAAAGAGAAACTCTCTACTGCTATTGTGAATGGGTTGGGATCAAGCTAGTAGTTAATCTCTGTTGTATGTTTTGTACGAACCACTGAGAGCTACTCCTGGAGAGTCAATAGGTGAGAACACATAATAGAGCTTGTCATAGGGGTGTGTGCAGTTTATCCCATTCTGAGCACAAAAGTCCAGTGTTTGACAGAGAGACTTGCCCATAAACATCTGACTAGGAACCAAAAACCTATTACCAACCAAACAGGATAGCTCTCTGAAACGTGCTTAGTCATATTCTTTATGCTGCTCCTGCTTTTTTTCTTTTTCTTCCCATAATTTTGGGTAAAATACAAACAAAAATAGGGTACATGTCATTAAAAATATCTATTATATGTAGCATAATGGGGTCTGATCCAACTTCCATTCAATTCAGTTGAACTATTCCCATTGACCTTACTTGGGAGATGGGTACAATCCACACCAAACTATAGTGAAGTTAAACACAAAACCAACCATTCAGCAAGCAATGAGGAGTACCACGATGTCTGTTTTTCCCTGGTGTCAGTGTCCTTGGGGAGGCAAGACAAAAAATATACCTCAGAATTTCTGAGAGAACTTATTTCACAAAGAAACAGGCTTTTTCCTGGGCTGCTTCTTCCAGAAAAGCACCTTTTTTACCACAGAGGTACTATACTGAATCATACTGAATGTGTGCTGAAACAGTATTTGGGAAACTGTCCTGAAGGCAGAGGGTTGAGGATCTCTGTTGCTTACTTTCTTTTCTAAAAGTACATCACTTTACTGGCTGTTGGCACTGTCTGTTCCCTGGCTTTTTGCAGCAAAGCAGTGACAAATATCTGCAGGTGTCCTGGGGCACAAAGCATTGCTGTTTGGTGAATACTAGACGAAATTAATACTGCTGCAGACTTGGAAGAGGTCTGGACCACACAGGTTGCATCATCATTAACAGACAACTCTCCTAGCTTGGCACCTTTGTACTATCACTGATTCAGTGTTATTTGTTTGAAGGAAAGAGAAGAGAGTGGGAGGAATCAACTCATCAGCTCTCACACTGATTGCCCAGAATGTTCACAGTCCCGGCTAACAGAGACCTTCCCTCCTCTCCTCCCTTCAGATCCTGAGAAAACAAGGCAATAACTTGCATGACTCAATGCCTCTGAGTCAGGCTGCTTTTCTATCCTCTCCCACTGCAGCAGCAAATTGAGGACAAGATAAGGCTAAGCATTGCAGTCAGTAGCACTGAGGTTTGTGGAGGTTGAGACGTGTAGTTGCTACCTCTTGGCTGCATATCAAGCTACAGGTTGCATCTTTATCAGCTGGAAGCACAGAAAGTTAGAAATTCATAAAGGGAAGAAAAAACTCCAAACAGAAATTACCTGCGGCCCTCTACTTGGGATTAAGAAATGCCATGAAGAAGTAAGCTTCTCCACACACATACAAAAACAACAACAAAAAAAAACCCCAAACAACAAAAAAATCCAAACGACCAGCTATAACTGCTGAGCACAATGTCTTGTGCAGCGGAGTGAGCAGTGTGTCTCACAAGAGAGAGCTGCGCAGGTGTAAAAACTAAACGGCTGGGAAAGTGACAACAGGTTTCTGGAGGTCAGCTGTTTTGGCAGGGGTGTGTGTCTACTCTTTGGGGGATTCTGGTCTGCCAAAATATGATGCACACTCAAATTGCAGCCACAGACTATGCTGCCACAAGGGAAAAGACAGCACAGCATATTTTCCTGGGAGGAGAATGAAATCAGAAGAGCCAGAAAAGCAAAACTTATGAGTTAGGAGCTGACTGAAGGTCATTCACCAGTTCCTTCAGTTCAGTTCTCTTTGCACACCCTGCGAGGAAGACAAAACTACTGATTCCAGGAGAGGAACCATAAAGGTTTACATCTTTTGTTTCATGCTTTATTTCCGGACTACAGTTTTCTTTGCCAGCGCATTTTGTGTGTCTGTGTGTGTGCTTGCAAGCTTGAAGCAATGCCTGCCAACTCTAGAAGGCTCAGGCCACATGAAGCATCTGTGGGCTCTCAGAAATAGCAGCCGTTGCTTTTCAGGGCAGGGAATTACCTCATAAATATTTACAAGATTGTCATTTACTGGGATGCATAGCTGTTAGCAAGACAGTTCTGACCAAAATAAGGGAGATAGGGGTTCAGCATGCCTGATTAATCTAGTCTGGTAATTGCCCAGCAAAATCATTTATGAGCACAAGGAAAGCAGTTTCCCTCCCTCTGCTTCGTAAATAAAGCAACAGTGTACATTGGAGGAAGACTGCAAAATCCAGCTCTGCCCAAAACATGACCCTTGAGACTACATATTTCAATCCATATTTAAGCATGCCTCTTTTTTAGAGGGGCTAAATAACTTCTCCCCACGCGCTCATGTGTTGTAGGAAATCAAGCCTGAATCCATCAGGTTCATCATCACTCAGAGTCCCAGGGTCCCCACTTGGGCCAGTACCAATGTCAGAGACCCAAAGGTCACCCGAGTGTCCTGACTCGCTGCCCTTCTTCCTAATGAGGAGATGTGGCCATGATGAGCATCTGCTGCAGGGACAAATGCTGCTCTCATCCTCCTCTTGGTCAGGCAGTCCAGGGACCTAGCAGCAAGGCGCTTACATCTCTGGGTGAGGGCTCGAGGGCTTGCTCCTAATCTCCCTTGGAGCTCTCTGTGGCTGGGTCACATCTGCAGACACTAAATCAAGCCTCTGAAGGCTATGCTGGCCTTCGCAGAACCAGAAATTCACTGCTGCCAGCTGGATGATGTTCTTGTCTGAAGGAGCAAACTTGCACACTTGGAGGACAGGCCCTTGAAAAACCTAGTGCGTGCCTAACATATAAATGAAATTTTTTTTCAAGACATCACGGATTTTTTAGTAGATGTTCAGTGTTAAAAATTAGGAAAGTTTTTCTTTTAATGACTGTGTGGTAAAAGATCTCAAGGCTTTGCACAGTGTTTTGAGCAAGAGTACTCCACATCACTGATCCAAGGGATAGAAAGGAAAAGAAAAGATGAGCCACAGTGGTTAGGTGAGAGACTCCAGCATATGAGAAAATTAGAAGGTTAATACAGATCCTCTCACTTTCCTTGATCCAATCCACGTGAGGCACCAGCGGAACCCAAAGGTCTGGGTGTATGGGCTGGACTGATCTGCAGGAAGCTCAGTGAGGCACATGGAGCAGGACTTGGAGCTTCTGGTTTCATCAGAAATCCACAGCTTTGTCATATGTGGAAAAGTCTGAGGCCTGTGGATAAGGCAGAAAGCTCAGGCTGACTGCTCCATTTCCAGTTGTTTCTCTTCTCCTGCTTCTTCCTTAATGTGGCTTTTGGACCAGCATGTGGCACTGGCTAGGCCTTGCTCTGGATGGCCTGTTTTGGGACACCTTCCCTGACACAATGCTCCAGGTACAACTCTTGAGCACACAGACTGATTTAATTGTGGGATCAGGTCTAGAAGGCAAGACTTCCTGGAGAGAGGCTGCCTCTTACTCTGTATTTTTCCACCACTCAACTTAACGGAGCTGTGATCCAAGACCAGTCTGGGTGTGGGAGTCGTGCAACAACAGTACACGAGCAGCAGCCTCTTGGTGTGTATTAGCCACTAGGTACTCACTTTGCAGAGTAACTACGTGTCTTAAGCCATGGCTCCTGTTCAAGTAGTGTTTTGGTCAGTACTTCTGCACATTTTTGGATTTATGTAGAAAGACTCTCAAGCCCTGCTCTTTTTGCTGGTAGTTTTGGCTCTCAGCTGTCAGCTACATTAAAAAGTGGGAATAGAAGCACCTTTGTTAAGTTTTCTTGTGGCTCTTTGAAGGTGCGGAAACTCAAGTTGTTGGAGACCTTCTAAGGTGCACTGGGAACACCGGGATCCTGCTGGCAGAGGCTGAAAATCCCGAGTCCTGCTTAATTTATGCAGCCACATCCACCATGGGGAATTTGTGAAGCTTTACCATGCTTCCTCTCCCCAGCCTGTTGAGAGGAAAGAGCGACACACACACTTGTTACACCAGCGATCATACGAAAGACTCTGATGTCCAGTGAGATGAGAGGGATGTCAAGGGTCTCCAGGGTGTTTGATGCAAGAAGATCAGAGGCAGCTGGTACGTAAGATTTCTGCCAGAGGTGCCAATAATGCACCTTATCCTGCCCATGCTGTGGCAACTCACAAAATGCCTGGCACTGGCAGCTCTGCTGTCCTACCAGATGCTGCTGAAGTGACCATCTGCAAGGCCGAGTCCTAGCACAGCTGGAGTGACAGCATGCAGTTCCCTATCTCCCATGGCATCAGGCCCTCCAACGTTGACTCGAGTCCTGACGGCACGTCAGCCCCTCACTTCTCCACTGATATCTTGCTTTCAAAAGCTGTGTGCACACTCTGCTTACTCTGATTTGGTGGTAAATTATAGAGACTGCTAAAGACTTTGTTCTATGGGAGGTCAGGAGTCTCCAGGAGGAAAAAAAAGGATGCTGAATGATGAGACAAACTGCAGCACATTCTTTTCACAGCTCTCAATTTGCCTTATGCTATAAAATATGAATGGTGGGGGACTAATCAACAACTAATTTGATAACTGATTTTGGAGATGAATTTATAAGTGGAAAAAATGATGGAAAACAATTAAGTTATGATAAATAAGCTGAAAATGTTTTACAAAAATCAATGCCACAGTGTGCAAGGACTCACTAGAGTGTTACTTTTTATTTGCTGGGGGACATTTTTGGTGAGGACTCAGTCTTTTGAAGTGTAGAACAGCAGGCCTGTTTCCAGTGCCTTCTGCATTTGCAGTGTTCTTGCAGAGGCACAGCAAGATAAAACTAGATACATGAAGGACAAAACTAGATGTATGAGAAAAGTTCTGAAGAGCCACGGTGAATACAGTAGATATGTTGCAAAAATAAGAAATACCTGTAAGCAAGGTATGTACTTTCTTGAAGAAACGCAGCCTAATTTAACTGCTGTTTCAGGACCTACAACAAAATAAGCAGGGCAAAACTGGATTTATAAAAGGGCTCTGGGACTAGAGGCTTTTCAAATGCATGCTCATGTTTGTCTCAATCATGTGTAAATAAAAGTGTTTTTCTGAAAGGAAGAAAAATCCATACAACTCAATGACTTAACCCGACCTTTATAATATACTTCAAAATATCACTAACCTCAATTCTACTGCCCTTCTCTACTCAGCAAAACACAGAAATGGACGTTTAGTTTCCACTGTGTACTTAGATGCTTTGCTGGAGCAGTACAGAGCCTTAAATCCTTAAATCCTTCCTTAAATCCTGCTGACCTTCGCAGGGACTGCTGTGACACCCCGGCAGCACCGGAGAAGCCTTCAGGGGTTTCCCCACGGGCTTTTGCAGAGCCAGGAATTTGTTCCAGCGCCCCATGGGAATTGCTTAGTGTGTGAGGGATCAAGCTCTTCTCTTTAATAGAAAACAGGAGCTGAAATGTGGCTTTCTGCCCATTTGGTTCCCGAGCACTCCCAGGAAGTTTTTGTGCAGCTTTTGGCCAGATCTCCTCTGCTTTCCCTGCAGCAAAGCAGTAGGACCGTAATCTTGTTGGCAATATTACATCCCTAGACTCTGCAAATGCTTCCCTGCCCACTCTCTGGAGGAAGAATGCCTGCTGTCGGGTGAGCTTGAAATTTTCACAGGACACAGCCAATGTCAGGAACAGCAATATAGGTTCTATTTAAGGCTCTATTTGTACCAGGTTAGTTTTATTAAAGGGCTTAAGAAAGACAGGGTTTAGGTAAGAGTCCTTAGAGGACAACCTGGTGTCACTCAAGCCTTACTCCTTCTCTCTGCATCAGTAACTTGCACTGACTTCCCAAAACAGAATGTAACCCAGAAAATAACTGGTCTCAGCGACTGCTTTTCCCCTAACTAAATCATATCTACAGAGTATAGAGGCACTGTAGGATTTGTTTAAGAAACATGATCTCCTAAGGTCTGTCCTGTGTTTCTGAAACACGTTTCCATTACAGGTCATCAGCTGTGTGCATGTAACATATACATCATCCCACTTTGCCAGCAGGCAAAAACTTGCGAATATATATGCCCACAGCCTACCCTTTCATTCACATATACCTGTTCAAGTTCTTCCCAACTCCTTTTATTCATTGAAGATGCCACAGAAATTTCCAGCTCAGCTCCTTACAGGTGTGAGAGAAACTCTCACCTTAAAACAAAGAGAAGTTCCTCCTGCATTATTCAGTGCAAAAAAGCAGTGCCTCTCCCTGCCCAATGCATAATGCACTGGAGCTCCTGCAGGCACTGCTGTGAGGAGCACAAGGCCTTGCAAACCTTGCTCGGCAGGTCCCATGTGTGGCAAAGTGGTGGCTGTGATGTAAGAGGAGACTCACAGCCTTTGAGACATGACATGCTTCAAACAATGGGGACAACGTCTTTTGTGCAGAGGAAGTACATCTCCCAGAGGGGAACACGTATTGTGTTTCATGCCACAGAACATAGAAGCTGTTACAAAGCTTTGGCTGCTGAGCTGCTCTTGTTTTCAGCCCTGAACGCCCTCCCTTCCTCAGCTCCTTAGCTGCTGGCTGAGGGAGCCCTGCGAATAAACAATTAAACAATATTGTTGAGGGGAAATTTTCCAGGAGTTCTGTAAAATATTGTGGTCAGCTGAAAACAAAACAAGGCCCGATCCCTGGCAGGAGATGTTCAGGACGTTGGAGGATTGAGCCTGGGCTGAGCCAAAATAAATCCCAAGGAGCAACAATAAGCCAGTAACCTTCAGTTTATCCACTTCTGTAGTGTTACTGATTTGGTGTCCAGGTCCTGAAGGAAGCATGTTCTCAGAGACCAGAGATAAAAGAAGATTCTCCAAAAGTAATAGAGACCTCTTCACCTCTCAGTGTTCAGGACCACACACTACTGTAAGCTATGGGCAGGCCCCCCAAAGAGAGGACAGCAAAGCTTTGTTGACACCATTAATTGCAAATTTAAAAGCTTTGCTGCTATTACCTTAAGAAAATAGTAATAAATGGCCTATCTCCAAGCTGCAGACTGAGGTTGTCCCAAGCTAATGCTTTAGGAGAATCCTCTTTGCAGCTCCATAACAAAACCCCAGCAATGCAAGGGCAAAGATAGTGTGTCCACAAACAAATCCGTGAAGGTATGAGTTGGATCAGGGAGATTCTTCTGTCTGACTCTGCAGACTGCCACAGAGATGCTATTGATGCAAGATAGTGCAATGAACTCAGTTTAAAAGCACAGAGCAGGGCTTTCAAGACAGCTTGTAAAACCTGACCACTCAAGCTCTCTGTAGACTGCAGTGGATCTGAATGAGCAGAGATTCCTTGGGGTAGAGCACAGAGCAGGTGAAAAAGTATCCCAAAGTCACCTCCCCATCTGGTTTCAAACACAAGGCTCCTCGTTCTTTTGATTTCCAATTACAATTTCAGCAAATGCTAGTGGTTAGACCTTAAAGTTTGCATCCTAGATAACCCTGGGATAGATCCCAGAACGAGCTCTGAACCTTCCTGTAGCTGGTAGGAGAATGCTGGAAAAATACTAGAACACCTGAAGGAGGGACAACAAACAGGCAAATGTGCCCTAAAGGTATTGGTTTTAACTATTCATGGCTTTTAATGCAATGTCATTACTTGTGGATGTCTGAGTCTAAAATTACCGTTAAGGTTTGATACCAAAGCAATGCATTCAATCCTGGGTCTTCCAAAAATATTGTGTAACAAGCATGGTCTTTGTTACTCAGAGTCTGTGCTTCCACACCAAACCTCCGACACTTAACCACAGATACTGTTGCAAACTGCAGGGTTTTAATTCTGAGTTTTACACCACAGATTTTTAATGTCTCCATGTATTCCCTCACTCCTTTCTTGAATATCTCATGGTATGTGTATACCCTTACATAACAATTCATTACACACAAAGAATCATGTCAGAGCAGCCATTGATATGAAATCACGAAATGCTGGAGAAAGAGGTTGCCAAAGATGCAAAAAATCCCTACTTTGGGACAGAACAGCAAGAGCACAGGAGTGCACACTTATTTTCTGGTCAGAGTATTAAGTGAGTCAGAAATAATATTAAGTTCACATCATACTGTAATATGCTAAATGATTTTAAACAAAGTCACACGCTCAAAGTCAACTTCACTTGCTGGGTTTATAGAGAACAACTGTGTTAAAATTAAACAAAAGGTAAATAGCAGCAGGTATGAAATAAATTGTTAGGATTACTGCAGAAAACCTTGGAGAGCTGAAACTTTGTTCTTTCCAGAAATGTACAGAAATGACTGTGCTTGATCACTGGTGTGTGGGGGATTTCTGGCTTCATGCAAGCTAGGAATACCACAGAAAGCTGCTGTCTCCGATTATTTCATTCCTCTAGTTTCTAGTCTTAGCCATAAGCAAGCCTACAAAATGAAGGGGGGAAAAAAAGAAAGATGAGAAACTGATTGGTTTTGGTCCTGAATGCAGTGCAGATCTCAAGAAGCTGAAAGTAATGGTGCAGTGCCAGAAGGTGCTTCTTTCAGCAAAAGGGGCTGGTCCAGACCTGACTTTAAGTGTATTCAGTACAATCCTATTGCCACTTTTAAACAAAGCATCTTATCTTTGCCAAGTGCAAACAGGGAAATCCATGGCAGGAGTGCTGAGATGGGTGAAAAATAGTAGGATGCGTTCCTCATGAAAATGGAAAATGGTTGAAAGTCTGTGCACACATGCAAACTAATATCTTCCTTTTTCCCTTTTCTACCTCTCGCCTAAGGCCAAAATAACGCAATGCTCCAACAAATGCTCTGTCTTTCAGAGGCAAAAAACACAGACATCCACCATCCAGAAGGTCTGACTTAAACGATAGGGGAGTCAGCAAAGCCAGCCAGGAACAGTTTTTGAAGCCTGTGTTACAAAATAATAGGATGAATGTATTAAGCAGCTTGGGAAACTTCGCAATTGGCAAACTCCACACAGGAACTTACCACATGTTTTCCAAGAAAAAACCCAAAATTATACACGTATCTCTCCCCATGAAAGCCAGCAGCTTTATTGCCTCCTGGCTGCGTTGCACCAAGCCTGCATGGCAATGAGCCACAGCCGTCATTCTGCTCACTTCATTTTGCACCGCGCTTTCTCGTGTGCAAGAAACAAGAAAGGGAAAGAAAAATCCAGAGACAAAGGCAAGGAGAGGCAAGATATGGAAAGTTAATGAAGCAGAAAGATGCTGAAAGATGAAATGTCAGGGCTGTGTTGTTCCACCAGGCTCTGTAATATGGCAAATGGCTCAGGAACTCTCCTATTTTATTACAAGCAGATCATGAACAAGGGCTGGGTCATCTGTCCTGGGCAGCCCAGTGCTTCACACTCCTTGGCCTTGTTGGTACAAAGCACTTTTTTCTCCTCTTCAGGTTTCCCCCTGTTGCATTTACTGCTCTAGTTCAACTTCTGACGAGAAGAGAAAACATGTTAGCACATGGCATTTAACCATGGTACCAGCCAGATCTCCACCCAAAAGATTTAGAAAGTGATTTGTTGCCCAAATCGCAGCTTTCACAAGACATAAGTCACATCAGGTTGCATCATTTGCCTGCTGATTTGGATGCATTTGGATGGAGCAGCACACACGGGGAAAGAGATGAGAGAAGGCGCTAGCACTTCCAAGTTCTCCAAGCCCTGAAAAGCTTTACTTGGAAAAATCCAACTGGAAACAGAAAAGGCCATCAAAACCCAAGTGGAAGGTAATGGTCTCTCATGTCCCCATGAGTTCCAGGTGCTGGTGCATGAGGAACCTGTGAATACTGAAGGGTGAGGTGTCCCACTTTGGGCTGGTGGATGCAGGCAGGCACAGTATGAACCCAGAGCACCAGAGGCTCATTTTTCAGGGTCCAGAGGCAGAGACTGCTGAGCTGTGGATCATGAGTGACACACAGTGGAGGGGTCCGTGAGCAGAGAGGGCATGAAAGGCAGGTTGCAGCTGAAAAAAAATGCACCATGCCTCATGCTGAACTTGAGAAAAACCACACTGTGCAACTGCAGGACAACTCCTCAGCAATGCCCTCACCCAGTGCTGCTGGGCTTCCAGGCAAGGGACTGCAAACAGACAGAGGACTGGGAAACAGAAGGGGAAAAAAACCCAATGCCTTTCTCAAGAGGAATTTTAGCTGGAAAAAAGCAACATAATAAAACTGAAACTCCTCTCTTCAGCCTACAGTGGAACACAAGACGAGTTGGAGAAGAAAACCTTCCCTTTCATGCTCCCCAAAGAGCCCCAACTCCTCCCAGGCCACAGCCCCTGTGCCAGCCTTTGCTATGAACTCCTCCCTTGCCACAGTGGGTCTCTGAAGGTCCTCCCTGGCCAGCTGCATCCTTGGTGCTCTGCAGTGCTAATTCAAGACAGTTAGTCCTTAAAAAGTTGTAGTGCACCCAGCTGTGTGTAGAAAAATATGGAAAATAGTTTACCCCTAAACACCTCTTCCTGAGCTTTCTACAGTGTGTTTTCTAATAATCTGAACTGATGTGCAGAAAATCTAATTCCCTAATTGTGTGCTGGGGTTTTTCCTAGCTTTGTGAGCCAAGTTATTAAAACTACCTTGCTGCCTTATTTTATGCTTTTTCCTTCTGCAAGATGGATGGATTACTTCTACTTCACTGCAGAGGAGTAATGACAAGGCAGGGTAGCTTTAATGAGTTAATCAGAGTGCAGATGCATTTTCCAGAGGCAGGGCAGGTGGTTTTGTCATCTGTAGGAGTGTCTATCTGCGCTTGCCACAGTGCCTGGCAAGCACAGTGCCTCGCCCATGCTAGCTCTGTCTTTTGCATTGCAACTGGCTGAAAACATCTCCTACTTGCTATCTCCCCATGAATATGCAGCCAACTTCCTCCTTCTTTATGGAAAAAAAAAATCGTCTCAGAATAACAGGGGCTGTGAGACAGATTTTGCCTTCCTTGATCAATGCAAGTTGTACTTGCCTTGGAGAAAGCTCCTTTGAAATTGATTAACCATGCCATGAGCTCTAAGTAAGTAGAGGCAGCAATTGCTCACCACAAAACAGGGAGTTCTGGAGATGAAGAAGGTCTAGAAATTAAATGTAGGTCATAGTTTTCATTGAGGCTTTTATACAAACAACTTACAAAAGGTTATTGATGGGTGCTTGATAGGTTGCCTTAGTGACTGGCAATCAATTTTCAAGGAGTCCAAAGGGCAAAGAGTTGCCTTTAGCCCTCAATTATTTCAGAGTTACTTGAAATCCACCACGATACACATTAGGCATGAAACATTTAAAATCTTGCATTAACCTATAATACACCTTTTCCAGCAGAACTTTCAAGCAAGTAATGACTGAAACTGTTCTGCAGTGCGTGGTGCCCTTCCTGTCTGGATGAAACAGACTTATGCCATTAGGATGGCATAGGATAAGGTGAGCTGCCTCTCCTGTAATGTTCTCCAGGATAGTAACTCAGGTTTGGTAAATGGAAGAGTGATTTTGATGGGGCTGTGCTGATTTATAGGGATTGTGGCTGTAGCCTTGTAGAAGTTTTTCATCAGAAGTAAGGGGGGCTTTTAATAAACCTGCTAACGATTTCCTAAAGTTTTAATTTCAAGGCATGTAGCTGTAAGGAGAGCCTTGGTATGGGGTCACTCTGGGTTTTTTCCCTTCTTTAGAGTCACTTCGGGAACAATTTTTCATCTTTGCTTATGGTTGTGCCACTGCAATGTGATAAAATTCCCATACCAGTTCTTCGCTCAGAAAATTTATTTCTGACTAAAGGGCCTCTGTGACTAGCCAAAAATTCCTCCCAGAACAGTTTCATGGAAAAAAGTTGTCAGCTTAAGGGGTTTTGATTCATTAACCAGACTACTGAAAGGAAGTGGGCTGGGAATTGTCTTGACTGAACTGTGTGAAGTAACCCCCTAACTCCCCATGTTATTTGAACAGTCCCTGTGTGCATACAGACACCATTCTTCTGCTTGGACTGCAGGAGTGATTCCATTCCTGCAATAGGCACAAGCTGGGACTCCTCGCCCAGGTCACCCTTACCTGTTCATTCAGTCCCACTAAAACCAGTACAACTGTCTGCCACAGATGACCAAGTCAAGCAAGTCTGCTAAATGGGAAGATACTTCTACTAGCATTCACAGAGCTATTTCTTCTGCTGCTGCTTCTTTGCTAATGGCATACAGATACAGAAGAGGAAAGGTTATGAAATAGAAAAGGAAGAAATTCTGATGTGCACAAACAAAACGAACAGAGCACTGTGAAAAAAGGAAAAATAATGGCTAGAAAATACACATTTATCGTGTATCTTCTCAAACTCAGGTTAACTGCTCCCCACAGTCCTGACTTTGTTTTTTCCAGCAAGTATTTCAAGTTGTGAAATCCAGAGAGCATCAGAAAATATCTTGCCTGATTCATATATTCACTGATCCAATAGACAGTTTTATAATTGAATCAGTGTCCTTGGAGGAGTAACTGTGTATTTGTCCAAAAGCATTTCAAAGGTCTTAGAAACAGATTGAGACAGAACTTCATACGCGACACTCCACACCACCAAGTATGCAGCTCATGAGTTTAACATGCCATTTCTCTGACAGCAGACTTCTTGCCTTGCTTTAGCACACAAAGATAGACAGACCAGAGCCTCCCACATACTTCTTTCTGCAGGAGGGGCTCATTTAGAAAAAAAAAAGAAGTATAATTTTACTATGATCACTACCCATGTGCAAAACTCCAATTTTTTCTTTCTTTCTGCTGGAGCAAATCCTCAAAATATATCCCTTGACCCTAATCCAACAGGTCTAAATTCACTGCAAAATTCTTGGTGGTGCCCAGGGGCACTCTGTAAAGTTAGGACCTCATGGTGGTATGTGCTGCAGAAGTGTGGAGGAGAGAAGATGTTTATGCCTCTCATCAACACGCAACAGGTGGGGGAAATAAGAGCTGGGAGAGAGAGAAGAGAGCTTGATAGCAATGTAAGCATGTTTTCACATAGACAAGTGCAGCTAACTTGTTGAGAGCTGTCACCAGAAGTCAACCTTCTGCAGATGTGTTTCTTCCTAGATCATGCAAACTCCTCTGCTCTTCTCCTGGAACTTGGACACAAACTGGTGTTGAGACTGGATGTTCCTGAGGAATTCTTCTTGGGACATCCAGAGCTACAGTTGAGAGCCTCTTTCACAAGACTGAGAGGTGAGCTTAAGATAGAGAGAGAGGTATACCTTAAGTGGAAGTCCTGAAAGATAGGAATATTGGGTATTGTTTCATCTTCAGGTCCTGCTCTTGCAGATGATGTGACCCAGAAATGGAAGAAATTTTCTAATGGAAAGAAACTTGGAGGGGCATTGATCAAAGCAGATACTGTAATAGGAAGCAGAACTGGTTAGCAGAATATCACCGAGTCAGGAAGTGCTTGGGAGATGAGGAGTATGGTCAAAGAGAGAAGAGAAGAAGGTGAGGTGGAGAGGGAGGTATCCTGTTATGTGGCAACAGAGCCGAAGCAATCAGCATCTCCTGCTGGTGGAAAATGAGGAATTGTCCTCCATTTTTAAGGTGGACACTTTGCATCTGCAATGGTCAAGCTACCTTTTAGCTGCCTTGAGTTTTTTCCAGGCAGTTAGATTTTTCCAGATCACCTCTAGACTTCTACGGAAGAAAAGGTCACTTAATAACACCCCATCTTGCAAGAAAACATCCCATAAGAATTTCCAATTATGCCTTGGCCATCGCATTGATGAATATGGATTTTCCGGCTGCAGGAAGACACTTGTTAAGGTGAGCAGCCCCAAATCCTGGGACAGCTTCTTACAGCACAGCTCACACGCCTACGGTGCTTTGCACAGTTTCCTCAGAAGCACGTGTTTTGATTCACTTCAAGATAATTTAGAAGATAGACTAGATGATTAATCTGCCTGTTCTGGACACAGAGCTAAGATGTGCAATGTTAATGGATTTCCAGATTCCCTTTTCACCACAGAGAGATGACAGCTGTGGATGAAGAGATCCTCCTGCACCGACACACAGGGTTTAGTCTGTTCCTTCCAAGGTCTGCAGTGATTACCGTCCCAGGGTCTGGCATTCAGGGACATGATCTGTATATTTCTTCGAGATACTCTAGGGTGCAAGGACTTCTCAGAGGAAGAGAATTTTCTTACTCTATTCTATTATTTCAGAAATTCTCTTATTGCTGCACTGATGTTTCTTTTTCCCTCTCAGGTGCCTCAGGACAGATGCCTGCCTGTCTTTCCTCCTCTTCAGTCTGCCGGTAGCTCAGGTTTCAGTTGGGATTACAAGTATTTCCTGACCACTGGTGTTTGGGTTGTGTCAGCACAGGAGTTAAAAGCTATTTCCATCCCATAGCAGCCAATGAATGACACTTATAAAGAAGAAGAAGAAAAAAAAAGTCTTTGTACTGGTGTTGCTGTTTTCCTTGCCTGTAGTGGAAACTGGCATTGCTTCTAGGGAAACATAGCTGACACGCTGTTTCCATGCTTTTGCATGTCAGTCTTTGTGCTTAGGGCTTCCTGAAAGAGTTGGTTCTTTGGCCTTACACCCTTAAACTCTCTTGTTCATCCTGCACCGCGCAGACTGGTGTGGCCACAGCCACCTGGCATAGCCTTGCCGCAGACCCTGGCACTGCAAAACCAGAGAAAGGGGGGTCTGGCCAGTGTGCTCCTGGGGCCCCCTCCTTGGGCAGAAGGATCAGACCTTGGGGACACAGCGTCCAACCAACTGCATCACATCTCCACTGCTTCCATCCACAGGGACATCAGGACACCTGTGAACAGCGGCTCACATACCTCCTAGAAATGCTGCTTCTGGGTCACCCACACCAGTGTATGAGTCTTTCTTCTCCCCAGCTGCTGCTGGTTTTAATCACCTTTTAGCCACCAAAAGTTTTTGCCATCCAAACCTTGGGAACTGGTGTTCTGAAATGGATGGCTGTGTCATAAAACATTAGAAAATACAGTGAACGAGTCATACGCCCCAATTATTCACAGAATCACAGAATGTTCAAGGTTGGAAGGGACTTCTGTGGGTCATCTAGTCCAACCCTCAGTTCATGAAAAGTGAAACTGATGGCACAATCTGTATCGGCTGCTTCTTTTTTCTTCCATTTGTTGGCTTTTTTCCTTTCTTTAGCCTTTGCAAAATAATGTGCTGCTTGGATCAGTTCCCCTAGGCAATGATCCCATAATACTTCTTAAATTCTCTAGGTGTAGGGGTTTGTTAACAGTGTTACACACTAACACATAACAACACTTTAAGGTGAGTTATCATATCAGCTGAGGTTACCAACGTGGTATTGTTCTCAACATATTGTTTGAGCTCAAGGAGCTCTGTCAAAACCTTGTACGCTGCCAAAGGATCAGCACTGACAGACAACCAGCAGGACAGGATTTTCTCAGAGATCGCTAAGATTTAGGAGTGGTGCACACAAAGCAGAGAAGCACAGAAGATGCGCCTGAAGCAGGAAGATGAATGATGGTTTTCAGCAAACTGTGGAGCTGTTTGTCTTTGACAATGGTTAATTCCCTCCTGCTGAAGCTGCTTGTACCCATCTGCTCACCTTCCAGTGAAAGACAAGCTCTGAGTAGGATTTTGGGGGGACATCAGCTCCTCTTTGGCAAACTGAGAGGGAATGGACCAGCAGCAATACTTCTGCTGCTGTTTCGGTTTACAGACGTGAAATCCTAGCTCTTGTGACTACCACTGAAGCCTACTGAGTCACAGCATGTCACTGGCTACAGCTAATCAGAGCATTAAGGATGGTAGTTTGAGAACTGTCCATTGCTGGGCTAACTCATGAGGAGCTACTGGAAAGAGTCCAGTGGAGGGCTACGAGGATGGTGAGGGGACAGGAGCATCTGTCCTATGAGGAAAGGCTGAGGGAGCTGGGCTTGTTCAGCCTGAAGAAGAGAAGGCTGCAAGGGGGGCTTAGAAATGCTCATAAATATCTGAAGGGTGGGTGTCAGGAGGATGGGGCCAAGCTCTTTTCAGTGGTGCCCAGTGACAGGACAAGGGGCAACAGGCACAAACTGAAGCACAGGAAGTTCCATCTGAACATGAGGAAGAATTTCTTCCCTCTGAGGGTGACGGAGCACTGGAACAGGCTGCCCAGGGAGGTTGTGGAGTCTCCTTCTCTGGAGATATTCAAGACCCGCCTGGACAAGGTCCTGTGCAGCCTGCTGTAGGTGACCCTGCTTCGGCAGGGGGTTTGGACTAGATGACCCACAGAGGTCCCTTCCAATCCCTACCATTCTGTGATTCTGTGATTCTGTGAACTCTTCTCTTTCTGAAGCCACCATGAATCTTCGCATCAATTTCAGAGACAGGGTAGTGCCAAGAGCTATGGAAAAAGACATTTCTAGCACCATGAGGAAGTTGTTTTAAATAACTGCATGAGAGAGACATTTACCTGGGTGCAAACAGAGTGCGCACTGGGTTGGAATATCTGAGGCAATAGTTCTCAAACCACTTTGTAGTGACACCACTCCCTGGGTCAGACAGACAGAACACCCTCTGTCTATGCAGGCTCTGCTTTCAGTTTCCATTTCCTCTTTACAGCCCCTTAACTTCCTTTTCCCAACAATTTCTCCCTTCCTGCTGTTAACAACTCTCCGTACTTCGAATGTCATCATGCCATCCTGTTCCTAGAGTCATCATTCAGCTCATTTTTAGTCTTCCCACATCAGCTACAATTGCTCATTCACAAAATAATAGGAAATGCAGTCAGCACCCCTAATATGTCTGTGTATGTTAGATCATTTCTGGAAAGACCTCTAGCAGTCAACCCTCATTCAACTACGTTATTTCTGTTTGCTGTTTGTTGTGTCAGAGTTTGCTAACGGCGAACGGTCACAGAGCAGCTCTGGCTCCTCAGCCCTCCTGCTGCAGCTGGAGATGGGAGAAGCACTTTCTGGAATTTGTAAGGGCTGGTGACATACTAAGTCCCGCCTTGCAGCTTCTAGAAATAATCCTTGGAGGTCAAAAACGCTAGGCATTTTCTAAAGGCAGCCCCGTCTTTTTTCCTGGAGCTGTAAGCATTCCCCAGCTCTTTAAGATCATCCTTTCTGGGCATATGCCAAAAGCATCCCTCAGTTAGCCCTCTATACATTCCCTAAGATTTCTACTCTCTTCACCATCCTATGACCTCTGTTTATTATAAACATCACAACAGAACGAGGATTTTTGCATGAGGGAGTGAGGCGGCCCTCAGCAGATGTACAAACTTAGTAAACACCTCCTGAAAACAACCGACCTCAGAGCCAAACTGAAGGCATTTTTTGAACAGGTTAGGAAGGGACTTCCAAGCCAAACACTGCACCTATATTTCTGGTTGTCCTCTTTTTCATTTTTCGTTTGGTTGTCAACTTTTTGGCTGAGAAAGAAATAACCTAAAGAAAATCACTTTGCTTACCAGTGTAAAATTTATGGTAGCTACATACCCAGCTAGGTAGCAGGTAAAACCAGGAAACATCAAACTAAATGGTAATTAGTTATATCCTCAGCTCTTTTTTATTAATTTTGAGGACAACAATGGATAGTGAAACAACTTTGAAAAATTGAAAGGTAAATGCATTTCAGCAGCTAGCTTCCAGGAACACAAGTTTTTAAATGTGGACAATGTTTAAAAGACACTGCAGGAAAAGCAAGATGTTCCGCTTACTCTGAAACCTACCTTTGATAGCACGAACAATGCCTCTGTCTCTTGCCAAGGTAGCCATCATATTGCTGGGTCTCCAAACATTCACACTTTCTTCTCAGTGGAGGATAATGGGCCAGGGAACATGCATTTCCCCTACTGGATGTGGATCATTCTCTGAATTCAGAGAACCAGTTTTTTGACAACTAGGAAATATTCTTACTCCTGACTTCGAAAATTCTCCAAAACACATACGACATGAATGGCCTACAAATTGTAGAGGCAGGTTTGTAGGAGTTGGTGAAGTTGGGTGGGAATGTTTCTCTGAAACACATTTGCAGTGTCAGTTTAGGATTCTCACTGTGAGAAACATTTAATTTTTCCCCACAATTAGCACTAATTCTGTCTGAGATGTTCAAAATAGTGTGGAAAGCTTTTCTTTGGAAATCTTAGCCATTGCATCAGTATGATTCCAAACTAGGAACACGACATTTACCTTAACAAAAAGCAAAAGCATGGTGTTATGAGGATAACGATAACGACAGTAGGAAATCCAGGTTCAAAGCCAATGCTCACCCAAGTATTATCAGTGTCCCACAGCCACACTTGCAGCTTTCAATGGCCTGATCACTTGCTGTTGTGGAGACAGCTCAGAGACTTAATACCAGTCTTCATCACAGGGAAATTTTGCCCCTGACCTGAATATTAATCATAGAATCATAGAATCATAGAAAGTTTTGGGTCAGAAGGGACCCCTAGAGGTCATCTAGTCCAACCCCCCCGCAGCGAGCAGTGACACCGCTAACTAGATCAGGTTGCTCAGAGCCCTGTTCAACCTGGTCTTGAATGTTTCCAGGGATGGGGCCTCCAATACCTCTCTGGGCAACCCGTTCCAGTGTTTCACCACCCTCATTGTAAAGAATTTCTTCCTTATATCCAGCCTAAATAATATGGACTTTAGTCTTTGTTTTTATTCTCATGAGTTTTCAGGGACTACATATTATCAAAGGCAGGTTTAGCTCCCACCTGAAAAAGCGTAGAAGCAGTGCCTGGATTTTGATCCTGGTCTTACAGACATATACCTGGAATTGCTTTTCTGATTGCAGTATGATCTTCTGGTATTTACAGAGAAAGAAGACAGGATTATGCTTGTATAGATAGCAGTAGCACCACTTTTTGTATTTCATCTCCTGTGGTTCTGAAAACAGATTAAATGATATATTTTAGTAGGAATTTAAAGCCTTAACCTGCAACAACTGATTTTTCTAGGGTATGCCACCTGCAAGTCTGTGCAAAAAAGTTTATGAGCTTATTGCAGAAGTAGTTCCCAGCAGTGTATTGAACACTGCAGCAAACCTGATGGAGACTTCATGAAAAAGGAATGCTCTTTCCTTCCAAAGAACATTCACTGGCCTGTCTGTAGACTATTTGTTTGCTCTAATGGAAAAACACTCTTCTGTGCCAAGGCCAGGGGTGAGATTGACAGTCCAGCTCAAGTGTGTTTACACCAATGCACGTAGCATGGGCAATAAACAAGAGGAGCTGGAAGCCATTATACAGCAGGACGGCTACGACTTGGTCGCCATCACAGAAACGTGGTGGGACAACTCGCATGACTGGCATGCTGTCATAGATGGCTACAGACTCTTTAGGAAAGACAGACCAACAAGGAGAGGTGGGGGAGTTGCTCTATATGTGAGGGAGCAACTGGAATGCATTGAGCTTGGCCTGGGGGCAAGTGAAGAAGGAGTTGAAAGCTTGTGGGTTAGAATTAAGGGACAGGCTCACACGGGTGGCATTACGGTGGGTGTATACTATAGGCCACCTGACCAGGAGGAGGAGGTTGATGAGGCCTTCTACAGGCAGCTGCAAGCAGCCTCACAGTCACAGGCCCTGGTTCTCATGGGGGACTTCAACCACCCTGACATCAGCTGGGAAGACCATACAGCTAGGCAGGCGCAATCCAGGAGGTTCCTACAGAGCATCGATGATAACTTTCTGATGCAAGTGGTGGAGGAACCAACAAGGAAAGGCGCGCTTCTGGACCTCGTGTTAACAAACAAGGAGGGACTGGTGGAGGACGTGAAGGTTGGAGGTAGACTTGGCTGCAGTGACCATGAAATGGTCGAGTTCAGGATCCTGCGTGGAGGAAGCAGGGCGATAAGCAGGATCAAAACCCTGGACCTCAGGAGGGCTGACTTTGCCCTCTTCAAGGAGCTACTGGGAGGAATCCCGTGGGCCAGGGCTCTCGAAGGCAGGGGGGTCCATGAGTGCTGGTCGCTTTTTAAACAACACTTCTTCCATGCACAGGAGCAATGCATCCCCCTGAGAAAGAAATTTAGCAAAGGAGGCAGGAGACCTGCATGGTTAAACAAGGAGCTTCTAGCGGAGATCAGGCAGAAGAGAAAGGTGCATGGAATGTGGAAAGAGGGACAGGCCACTTGGGAAGAGTACAGAAACGTAGTGAGAGCATGCAGGGATGCGACGAGGAAGGCCAAGGCTCACCTGGAATTGAAGCTGGCAAGGGATGTCAAAAACAACAAGAAGGGCTTCTTCAACTACATCAGCAGCAAAAGGAAGGCTAGGGACAACGTGGGGCCGCTGCTGAATGAGGCGGGTGTCCTGGTGACGGAGGATGCGGAGAAGGCAGAGCTAATGAATGCCTTCTTTGCTTCAGTCTTCAGTGCTAAGACTGGCCCTCAGGAATCCCAGGCCCCGGAGGTAAGAGATGAAGCCTACAAAGAGAACGACTTTCCCTTGGTCGAGGAGGACTGTGTGAGGGATCGCTTAAGCGATCTGGACGTCCACAAATCCATGGGCGCCGATGGAATGCACCCACGAGTGCTGAGGGAGCTGGCGGATGTCATTGCTGAGCCACTCTCCATCATCTTTGAGAGGTCCTGGAGGACAGGAGAGGTGCCCGAGGACTGGAGAAAGGCCAATGTCACTCCAATCTTCAAAAAGGGCAAGAAGGAGGACCCAGGGAACTACAGGCCGGTCAGCCTCACCTCCATCCCGGGAAAGGTGATGGAGCAGCTTATCCTGGAGGCCATCATGAAGCAAGTGGAAGAAAAGAAGGTTATCAGGAGTAGTCAGCATGGATTCACCAAGGGGAAATCATGCCTGACCAATCTGATAGCTTTCTACGATGACATGACTGGCTGGGTAGACGAAGGGAGAGCCACAGATGTTGTCTACCTTGACTTCAGCAAGGCTTTCGACACAGTCTCCCATGATATCCTCCTGGGGAAGCTGAGGAAGTGTGGGCTGGATGAGTGGTCGGTGAAGTGGATAGAGAACTGGCTGAATGGCAGAACTCAGAGGGTTGTCATCAGCGGCGCTGAGTCTAGTTGGAGGCTGGTGACAAGTGGTGTCCCTCAGGGGTCAGTACTGGGCCCAGTCTTGTTTAACTTCTTCATCAACGACCTGGATGAAGAGTTAGAATGTACCCTCAGCAAGTTTGCTGATGACACCAAACTGGGAGGTGTGGTAGATACACCAGCAGGCTGTGCTGCCATTCAGCGTGAGCTGGATAGGCTGGAAAGTTGGGCAGAGAGGAACCTGATGAGGTTCAACAAGGGCAAGTGCAGGGTCCTGCACCTGGGGAGGAACAACCTCATGCACCAGTACAGGCTTGGGGTGGACCTGCTGGAGAGCAGCTGTGCGGAGAGGGACCTGGGTGTCCTGGTGGATGACAGGTTAACCATGAGCCAGCAGTGTGCCCTGGCTGCCAAGAAAGCCAATGGGATCCTGGGGTGCATCAAGAAGAGTGTGGCCAGCAGGTCGAGGGAGGTTCTCCTTCCCCTCTACACTGCCCTGGTGAGGCCTCATCTGGAGTACTGTGTCCAGTTCTGGGCTCCCCAGTTCAAGAAGGATGAAGAGCTACTGGAGAGAGTCCAGCGGAGGGCTACAAGGATGGTGAGGGGACTGGAGCATCTCCACTACGAGGAGAGGTTGAGGGAACTGGGCTTGTTCAGCCTGAAGAAGAGAAGGCTGCGAGGGGACCTTATAAATGCCTACAAATATCTGAAGGGTGGGTGTCAGGAGGATGGGGCCAAGCTCTTTTCAGTGGTGCCCAGTGACAGGACAAGGGGCAATGGGCACAAACTGAGGCACAGGAAGTTCCGTCTGAACATGAGGAGGAACTTCTTCTCTCTGAGGGTGATGGAGCACTGGAACAGGCTGCCCAGGGAGGTTGTAGAGTCTCCTTCTCTGGAGATATTCAAGACCCGCCTGGACAAGGTCCCGTGCAGCCTACTGTAGGTGACCCTGCTTCGGCAGGGGGGTTGGACTAGATGACCCACAGAGGTCCCTTCCAACCCCTACTATTCTGTGATTCTGTGATTCTGTGATTCTGAAATGGACACAAATGGTTGGCATCGTGCATTCCATCTAAACCCCTGGTGTGGCACTTTCTTTTCTGCCTCCAAGAAGATGTCTGAGCATAGAGTGGGTATTGGCATCCCCAGCATCCTGAACATTCCACCCTGAGGCGTACTGGTGGGCCATGTGGGAAGCTCTGTGCTGGCTTCAGTCCCTGGGACCATCAGCGACACTCACTCTTTCTTCCACGGCAGGGACGTTTCCACTCAAAACTCTCTGAAGTCAGCCGGACTTCCTTTCTATCACCTTTACAACCTGGGAGAAGGCAGAAGACCCCTGAACTCAATAATTTTTCAAAATTACTTAAATGAGAACGCTTGCATGTGCCCTGAGACCATTCGCACTCTGTAACTTCAGTTATTCTACAAGAAAATCTCTTCCAATATCACCAACCTTGTCACTCTCAGATGCCATATTCCCATTCAGTTATACTTGGACTGGCAGGGGAAAATCCATGCTACTTCTCTCTGTCTCTACACAGAGACATTAGCACTGCTATGAGGCTGATTTTGAGCCACTGTACTACCTTCCTTCAGCTTGGCTAAACTTCATTATTACAACAAAATTCAGTTAGAGAGTGTCAGGCAGATTGTTTCAGCAAAACATGGCTATGGCCATGGCCTTTGCTCCAGTGAGGTGAAACAGGAGCACATTTCCAGCCGTAACAAAGGGGAGGAAAGGAATAAGCCCAACTAAACTGAACACAACAGGAAACAGAAGGGCTGGCAGCTGGATGGCTTGAGCTCCATCCTGCACAAAGTCCAATGGAAACCAGCCCCAGTGAGCTGGACACTGGCTCACAGAGAGCCAGTTAGACATGGTCAGTGGAGCCCTTCTCCCCAGATTAAACATTTTATCTCGGTATTTATGAATGAAGTCTCTTAGTTGCTCCTGGGGAATTATCATGCATGAAAGGATCACAAACTCAGGAGAGAAAGCTGTGGAAAATGGCCAGGGAAAAGCCAGGTTATGTTTTTTCATAGGTTGTTATGGATTCATGCTCCCATCCAACAGCCATCTCACCCGTTAGTGAGTTTGATGCCGTAGGTTCCAGCCAAGACCACCCATAATGGATCTCTTGTTGTCAAGTCAGTCTGCTCTAACAAATGCTGCTCTGTGCTGTAGACATATTTTGGAGCTGAATGGCTCTGCTTCTTGTTTTTCAGGCAGAGCCCATTCCCTCCTCTCTCCTCCCAAGCACCACAGGCTCACCTTTAATAGCACTTCACAGGTCCACACGGCCCCACTGATTTTTCACAACCCTCCTCAGCAGCTGTAAAGGATCTGGGTTTGCTTAAATGATAAACCTGCTGACTAACTCAAGCCTTCCAGACTTTCAGGAAATACAGCCATTTCCTGCTGGACACAGCATCCTACTTTTCAGCAGGTCCTTCCTAATTTCCAGTCCTGCAGAGAATCAAGCCTTGCAGTCACATTAGTTTTCTGGCTGTGATCCAGCACAACTTAACTGCAAGGAGTTTCTCAGCTTTACATTTAATCCATTACACTTACCTTTTTCACAGAATCACAGAATCACAGAATCACAGAATGGTAGGGGTTGGAAGGGACCTCTGTGGGTCATCTAGTCCAACCCTCCTGCCGAAGCAGGGTCACCTGCAGCAGGCTGCACAGGACCTTGTCCAGGCGGGTCTTGAATATCTCCAGAGAAGGAGACTTTCTACATTTCTCCTCTTGGTTTGTCATCACTGAACATATATTTTGCCTTCTTCCTTCATTACTAATTTCTGGTGTCCAACTGCATGCTGATGTAATTCCCTGTTTTTGCTTTCCTGTCCAGATTCTTCTCCAAAGAATGAGGTAAGTACATTACTAACCAGCTCATGCCTGAGTTGACAGTGAGTCAGCTGGGTGACTGAGTTGCTCAACTAAGGGACTCTGAGTCCTGCACCAGAAATGGGCTCATTTCCTGGTGGAAATGCTCTCCCATGGAGATGTTCCTTTATTGCAAAAACACATTGCAAAGAGGCATTCCCCATACTGTGAAATTCACAATGCAAAGGGAGTAGAGAGAATAAACATATCACCTCTTACTGAAATGAAAAATATAGATACTGAGAGGAAATTGCCTATACAGCCTGTGGCAGAGCCAGGCATAATTTCTATCTGTCTCCAGAATCTTAGCACAATTATTTTACTCAGTTGGTTGTATTTCCTCTCTCTTTTGAATATTCCTTGCATTTGTTGACTATTGTCCTGGGTCTCTGGGTTAGAGGCATGACCAGAAGGGAAGGCGCAGCACGGTGCAGTGACTGGACTGCTGCATTGTATCATGTGGTGACTCAGTGCCCATGCACGAGGGAGAGGAGCACACACTGGGACCACAGCCACAGCCCCTCTCAAATCCAGCCGCGAATGGGCTGGGGACGGTTAGGGAGGAAGGAGGAGGCAGAAGCCCACCCAGTGCGGCAGTGTGATTGCAAAGGCTCATGTAGCTTTATTGATGAACCATTCTTTGATGAATGACTGGATCCGCTTTGTTTTTCATTGCATGCTTGACTTGCACACGGTGTTAACTAATGAAATCATAGTTTTCTTTATTAAAATCACACGTATGTCACTGTTAGTTCATAGCAAACAACATGGCTTCATAGTAAATTTATACACTGTGTAATTTTTTTCCACTCATAATGAAAAGCACATTGTTTTGTTTGGACCATCTCCAGACTTTTCAGTTATGGAGTTACTCACTAAAGGTGAAGGCATGTGGGAGGTTGCTTTAAGCAATATTACTAGCAAAGCCACTTACTCTGAATACTGGCTGCTCTATTACTTTATTTGGATGAAGAGTAGTACTTTCAAAAGTGTCTGAGCTACTTAGGAGTCCATGGCCTCCACGAGAAAAATTTCACTGGTGCATGCTGGACTGGATGTGATGTTTTTCCTTCAACGGCTGCACCTTCACACAGTAATACAAGGCACTGGAACAAAGGTGCCTTTTACTAGCGCAGGTTTAGTTCCACAACCAGAATAACCTGGACTGGCACTAGCGCTATATCGGTGCAAGAGGAGTTGTAGCTCTTCTATTGTACTCAGCAAACTGAATGCAGCCACATTTGTGAGTGACTTAGGGCACTTAGGAAGAAAAGTCCTTTTGACTTTCATCAAAAATATTCTACCAAATCTTTAAAAATCTTCAACTACGCAATACTTTGGGGAGACACTAGCCTTACAAGTAAAGGGACAGGGCACTAACATTAAAAAAAAAAAACATTTGTGCTACAAAGGCTTTTTTTTATACTACTGTGCACTGGAAAATGGGTAGAAAAACCAGGAACTTGAATTTTGCATAGATAACTTAGATGGTTTTTCTTACGCCACTACTTGGTGTCTGCTCACTAATAAAATGTCCAGCTTGGCTGCAGCTGTGCTGCAGGAAACTTCCAAAAGCCTATTCAAATGCTGGAGAGACAGAAAACCCCAAATCCTGCCATAATGTGTGGGATGCACGCATCCTTCTGGTAGTATCTGCTGCAGGATGGATTCTGCTGCCACAGCTCAATCTCCTGGACAGGTAACGCAAGCCAGAAATGCCCACTGGCTGGGAGCCACTGAAGAGGCAGAGGGCCCATCAGGCTGTCATTTTTTCCGCACTCCTGGCAGGACCCTCTCATATCGACAAGGCCATATACATTCTTTGACATGTCCTTCCTGGCTGCGCTATAGCCATGGAGCGCGAGTTAAAGCCAGTGCCAAGGAGCCCATCCTGAGTTTATTGTGGAGCACTGTGATTGACATCCCCTGACAACAACCCTTAAAGTCTTGGCTCAGAGAAAATTTTTACCCTTGCTCTCTGGGCCAGGTCTGCAATCATTATAATCCACTTTACAGGTTCATTATAGCCATACCATTCCTCCCATCCCAATCTAGTGGTATCCCAACAGAGATTTCACCTCACGAAATACTGAAGGCAGGGAAGAGGGTAGTCCAGCCCAGCTTCATTTTGTATCACTACCTGCAAACATTTTTTGCGATGTCCCTCTTGAAATGTGGCTCACCTATGGCTGCTGCTCCTGGCAAGGCTGCCCTGGCACGGCTGCCTGCCCAGGCTGACTTCTTCCTGCAGAGAGACATGGGAGTCCCCTCTCCCCTCCGCAGCCCCTTGAATCCCTGCCTCCCTCTGCACTGCTGCAGCCATGGTAGGGCAGAAACTCGGGAGGGTAAACAAAATCTCCTCAGCCACATCCCCTTCCCTGAGCTCACTGGGCGCCGGTCACATCCAGAAGCTGGCGAGGGCAGTTTTCAGAGACAGCAATCCTTTTATAGCAGCTAGGTTTACATGTTTTTGGATTTTTTTTAAAAGAAAACTCTCATCTATGGATGGCGATAAAAAAAAATTGTAATTTCTCCATTTACATTCGCTCTTTCTGCTTTTCCAGGATTTTGAAGCACTTACATTCAGGGCGTGTTCTGCTTAGAAAAAATAAAGTAACACTGCCCAGTGTCTGTCAGTTTTCTGCAAAGAAATATGAAATAATCATAAAAAAATACACCTTTTTAAGTGAAAGTCTTTGAATTCTGCAGGTTTTCATGGCGTTCATCTCAGCAAAATTGTTGCCTGTGTCACAACTGTGTTTTATTTGTGCACTTACAATAAGTCATTGAACGCGTCTGGTGCTCCCAGACCAAAATAGACATCCCAGCACAGACACTAAGCATGTGTCCAGCTGATGAGAAGAAGAAGTCTGACAGTCAAGGGCCCCAGTTCCTGCTTTACTTCCCTGTGCACTCCCTTGGATAGATCAGGTGTGGGTGGCTCATGCTTTTAACACGTGCACTGAGAAAAAGGATTTCCACTTTATAGAAAAATTGTAATTTTTTTTCTTTTTTTTTTTAAGCCCCAAGCTATGTTTTTGAGGAATGATAATCTGCAAGGAAGGCCGGTGATTCTGAGCCACCAGCACCCACCATTTCCAGCGCAGTCCCCTGCTGCCTTGGGTCTGTGTGAGCTGGATGTGATTGTGCCCAGACACCCCAGCCCAGCCGCTCCTTTCCCAGCACAATCTTAGTATTATAGAATTATAGGTTGGAAAAGACCTCTAAGATCATCAAGTCCTACACCACTGTGCCTGCTAGAACACGTTCTGAAGTGCCATAACTACACATTTTTTGAAAAACCTCCAGGGATGGTGATTCCACCACTTCCCTGGGCAGCCTGTTTCAATGCCTGACCACTCTTTCAGTAATTTTTCCGAAAGGCTGCTCTCCCTCCCCGGCCCACCTGCACTCGGGATCTCAGAACAACCTTTCCTCCCCCAAAACATGATGTCATCTCTCTCTCTCTCTCTCTCCTGGCTGAGGAGGAATGAAGGCACAGGTATGCCATATTGCTGTTTCCCAAACCAGTGCCGCCACCGCCCCTGCTTGTGAGCGCACAATCCGTTGGCCAGCAACCCGAAAAGTCTCAGTTTGCTGCTGGGGCCCCATGTGCCGGGTATTTTAAGCCCCCAGAGGGATGTCCTCACCTGGACATCCGACGTCAAATAAGTGACGTGGGAAGAGGAAAAGAGTGACGAGTAACAGCAATGCCAGGAACCAGACTTCTGCAGATTTCCACAGGAGCATGATTTCACACTTCACTTCCTCAGGCATGGGTTTGGAACCTTCTTTCTCCTCTTCTTCTTCCTCTTCCTCGTCCCCACTGTGTTGGCCACCTCCAAAATTAGTGGTCGGCACTGCCAAGCTTGGGATCCAGGAGCCCACAGGGCATTGCTGACACCAGTGGGTCAGTGCAAGACTGTGCTGGACAGAGCTGAACCATTTCTGAACAAAGGTTCTCCTCCTTCGGTCCCTGCTCCTGTCCCAGATTGAGTGCTCCTTGTCCTACAATTGCTTCTAGTGATGCTAAGCTGCTGGGGGCAGCAGGGCCACGGACAGCAGGAGGAAGGACAGATGATCTGAAGACTAAACAACAGCTCACCCCTAAGCATGTTCATGCAAAGATGTAGGAATGATGTTTCAAAAATAAAAGAAAAGTCAGTCATCTTTTTCAAACCAGTCCAGCTCAGGAAAGTCTGTCTTCCTGTGTCCCTCTTTAAGAAACAACACAGAGGCAGCCAGTTTGACTACAACATACTGCATTAGCTGTAGGGACATATGTATGATATTGGCATCTGCCCTGACACAAGAATTCCTAAACAAAATAATTGTCACTTACTAGCATCTAGTTGTGCCTCAAAATCAGACCTCACTGTGAGCAAACAGGAAAGGGGTATGAAAGGCAATAGCAGCTGGACTAGCTCAAACCAGGCACATTTTTGTGTAACTCCCTTGAACTAAGGAGTGTTTACATATTTCGAAAAAGCAGGATTGCAAAGAGACACTTGAGGACAAGAAAAATGTACAAACTTCAAAATCTGTGGCAAAACAAGCATTAAAATATCCAGATATCGTGAACCTTGGAAAAACAGAGAAGTAAAAAAAAATAACCTGTGTCAGTCCTTGAAGCATCCTTCAGTTTTTCAGTGGTAAAACACCATTTATATAAAAATAGTTTAATTTTGTGTGGAGTGTGGGTGGGAAATCGGAAGGCTTCTCCTTGTTTCAGTTGGCCTTTTGAGCTCTTAATAAATGAAATACACCTAAAACAACAAAATCTTCCATGAGAACAAAAACCAAAAAGTAATGCCATGGAAAGGCCATAATTCTTTCCAAGAGAAAAAAAAAAAAACCCAAAGCCAAAAATCCTTTCCTGAACTTGCCGGAAAGGCTTTGAAAGGATCATAAACCAAATCCTGCACATAAGGTAGGGGGTTCTCTCCTGTGATGTCCCTCCCTCTCTGCAGTTTTTCACTCTCTTGTTCTCTATGTATTGTATTTATTTATTTCCCACCTCATCCCCCAGGGAACAACGAAGAAACCATATCTGTGTCAGAAAGCACGTGGTGTTTACATTGCAGCTTGATTCAGAGATGGTTTAGGCTACCTGGAGGAGACACAGAGAAACGCAACGCAAATGAGGAATTGGAAGGTCTCTTTGGAGGGGTGACAAGAAAGTCCGGCAAGATGTTGAGCATGCAGCAACTAGAGGATGGAGCAGCAGATCCCTAAGCACATGAAGGCTAAGCAGGTAAGAGGAGGAAGGCTTCAGACAGAAGTGGGATGGGCTCATTCGCATCTGCTCCTGCCGGGGCCTGCTCATCTGCAGCAGTCCTGTCCTTCCAGCCGCACCTGGATCTCGAAAGGCACACAGCAGGATGTGGGGATGGTTGGTCCATGCAATGCCGGGGAGTGTGCCGCAGGCTCTGGGCATCATCACCCCAAATGTGCTGGCTCTCCCAGCTCCTGCTCTGCGTGTGCCTCCTGCGCGCTAAGGCTGCGTCCTGTGTCGCTGCACATGTTGCGAATTTAATGTTAACGGATCGCCATATAAACATTTGCTGACTTTGCCAGCAAATGGTGATCCAGGGCTTAGAACAAAATATCCAAGAGGCATTACAGTGCATTTTCATGAGGCAAGATTCATTTAGCAGTTGTGTATTTTGGCTTTCTGCGTGTTATGTCCAGCAATCAAGCTCTATGGGGCTGCTTTATATTACAGATGCCATGTCATGGAAAGGCCAGCACCAGGGCATTAGTCATGAATCACCACGATTTGGGGAGACGAAAAAATAAAACTCTTCCTTTTTTATGTTTTTGTACTTAATAATGCCCCAAGTGGTTAGCACTGCAATTTTGCCTTAGGAACACCAACTTTATTTTCTGTTATTTTGCTCAGTTTCTCTTAGTATATAAGTGATTAGCCTCTTTAACAAAAGGCAGAGGGTAAATCAATCCTTTACCCAAGACCATTTTTCTTCAAAATGCGAAATAGGAGTTAGCATAAAAATAGAGTCTTAAACCAGCTATGCTCTAATAGCATTGAAATAATACTTTGAGTTCTTCCTCCTTCCTATGGCTTTGCCAGTTTGTGTGTGAACACATTTATTTCCATATATAAGCCAAGCAGCTTTGCTTTAGTCATTGTATGACTGTCTATGGTTAAATCAAAACTGGGGATGCATTTTAGGATAATCATGTGCATACACAGCAAAAAACGAAAGGAAGGGGAAGGGAGAAGGGAAGAGGGAGAAGGGAGACGGAGAAAGCAAAGAAAGGAAGAGGGAAAAGAAACTGCAGATTTGTTTTCTCTGTGCAGGAAAACCTTTATAGGAAGCAATAAGAGGAGGCCTCAGGATAAAAGGTGCAAATGTGGACTTGAAAGGAAGGTGGGCAGGCAGGAAACAGGAACAGAACAGATTATTAAGTGATTTACTTGAAGTAACCCGCCCCTTCACTGTCGTCGTGTTTCACTCCTATGCTATGCCTCCACACAGACACGCTTTTTGAGTAATTCCCCTTCACATCCAAAATACCAGCTCTCTCAACAAAGGGTATTTCTCGCACACTCCATATTACACATGCTAAATACTTTATTGTACTAGATACAAACTCTAAACATTTACAGTAAGTGCACTTAATAGCAAAATTGTTTGCCAAACCTCATTGGCTCTCTCCATACTTCTGAGTTATAAACATGGTTTTGTTGAAACAGGAAAACAAATGAACAGATTCCTGAGTCTCCTACGTACACTTCTGGTTATCAGTTTATCACAGGCAAACAGGAACGTTTCATAAAGGCCCTTGTTAAAACGCTGTCAGCTTGTCAGCGGGTTGGATTTCCATACACCACAGAAGACAGCAGCATAGTTTAATATCCTTTAATACCAACCTCTTTTTTTCTCATTGATAGACTTAGAAAACTGGAGCTGGGTGAACAACTTCTTGGAAAACCCTCTAAGTGAAGTAAATGTGAGGAAAGAAAAGGGCACCTTTTCTTGAGGAGTCATGGCTGGTGAAGTGTGAGATTTAATATTGTTTAAGCCATCTGTCTATTGGAAGTGGCCCTTCCAGTCAAACAGTAGAGCCTGGGCAATTCGACTGAACAAATGAGGTTGCGCTTGCAAAGCCCCTTCATACAGACATCAGCATACAGCACAGACTGTTTGCTAATGGCAAGGACTCATTGGAAAGGACATGACAGGTAGACTTGCAAATGGCTCAATGGAAAAGCCCTTAAGAGGACCACAAATGAAAAGCCTGTATTTGGGTTATGTCACTTCTGCAACAGGTGGAAAAAGAGCCAGTCCGCTAAGGCTGACCTCTGCCAGCTCTATCCTGTCTCATGGTCAGGAGGGACTCAAAGGAATGATAGGTACGACAGGGATGGGGTCATGGCTTGGCACAGGGTGTAGATGATGCCCTGGAGAATCACCTTTGCCAGCTCTGCTTTGCCAGCTCTGCTTTGCATCACCCTGATTCACAGTAATTGTAAGAGAGACTATGGGTCTCTCTTTGGTTTGCACCAAAGCCTCTCCAGCTGGTGGTATACTCTTCAATCCCACCTGGGGAGAACAATCTGCTGGGTGGCTTTTATTCCTTTCACAGAAAAAGAAGCATGGTTTTAGTCCGTGGACACCTACTGCAGTGAGGACAGACCTGGTGTTGGCAGCGCTGCAGAAAGGAAGCCCAGCTGGTTTTACAGTAGTTAAGCCTAGTATCTGGTAGCATACTTCTGCGGCAACGCAGAGGTCAGAAGAAGCTACAAAAATCTGCTTCAGAAGAACAGCCCACTTGAGTTTCTCATGACAGATTGCTCCTGGGACTCAGACTGGCCATGGCCAACCTCCTCTGACCACCGCAGAGGTACAGACCAAAACACATACTCCTCAGAGCAACCTGTGAAGTTTCACCTCAGTGCAATGCCGGGAGAAATATATGCTGCTACTGAAAAGTTACTTTGGAGGGGAAGCAGAACCGAGATACTGGATATAAAAGTATGTCCTTTCCTTTTTGACACCCAGGTTACCCAGGCTTATTTGCACCATGAACACAGCATGGCTGCCCTTTCTTTTTCACCCAGTGACATACACCAAGCCTTCACTGCCAGCTTGTTTAAGCAGTGTCACAGCTGTGGCTCGTTGGGAAAGTCAGAGTTAAAAAAACAATGGTGCACCCTGGGGCAACTGTTTAAGAATCGCAGTTACTGGTGCACTATGGACAGATATGTGTGCTTGGTTTTAGGAATCACTGAAAAAGCTCTTAACTGGTCTGCCCTTTCTCCTTGTGCCAGCTATCTGCCCAGCTTTAAGCACCCCAGTTAGCAGCCAGCCTGAAGCTACCAAGAGATCTCAGAGAACATGGAGCAAAAAAGGGGCTGACAAGAAATGCAATGTGTGTCAAACAGAATATATTTTCAACTTTTCATGTAAATGCTGTGATGAACAGCTCTGTGGACCAATGTGTGTGGACCTAGCCTCTCTAAATGTGATATTAACAGGGAGTTAAAATTTTGCTTAGGAATCCTTCATTCAAAAGCAGTCTTTTCAGTTAGTTTTCAGTCTTGTGCTGCCACTGAAAAAATGAAGTAGGAAAAACACATTTTGTTTGACCTGCAAATCATTTCATCAATCATATTCCTTTTAATACACAACTCCCCACCGCTACAATTGCTGAAACAAACACGATTGCATTTGAACTTCAAGAGGCTTTACTTGAAGCAGAGGCAGCCAGCAACAGAAGAATTTTAATGACTGTGGGAGGATCGTTGGTATTTTAAGAAGTTTTCTAAAACCTTTTGAAGGATTTGAGATAAGTAAAAATAAGTGGAGCAATTCTTTTCCCTAAGTACTTTGCACTGTGTTTTCACATAGCAGAAGTGAGTTCTACAACTGTACAATTAAGCTAGAAAATCTGAAAAGAGAAGGAAAAGCTAAAAAAAATCTTAGAGGAAACCAAACGGCATGGGAACCACTCTAAAGAAGAGAGTAAATGAATCTTTCTATTCCAAGCTCTTGTTTTTATTCTCTTTGCTCACAGCAGCTTTAATTTCATTAGCTTGCAAAGAAACACTCAATCCACAGATCAGATTTCTCAAGGATATAGGGAGACCATGTCAACAAAACAAAGCAGTAATTAATTTTTTAAACATTAGCACATGCTCTGCGAGTTCCTCCAGTGGAATCGTACAAGCAAGGTTTGCATCCTGTTGCCTTTGATGTAAAGCATTGCGCTTCACCTTTTAGAGGAAAAAGCCACCTGCTGCCAGAAGTGCTCCTGGACTAATCTACCCCACGACTGAAATTTAACTGCTGTAAGGAATTCGAAAGGTCCAGCTTCTGGAACTGTGAAGTGCCTCTTTGGAGAAGGGCTGATGGATGTACCTGGGCAGCAAGTGCCACCTGTCGCAATTAGAATGAGAAAAGAAAAGCCTCCCACTTGGGCATCCATCTTCACAAGAGGCCTCTGCAGTCATCTGCATGTCATGAACGGTCGCACTCCTGGTTTAAAATTATTCACCCATGGCTTCTCCAAAACCACCACGCTTTCAGCACTGTACACTCGGGTGAAGGATTTGCTGCTACTTCCCACCCTATCCAGGAGAGATTCAATAAAGAGCACGCAAACAGCAGTATAAAGTCACTTGGAAAGGACAACCCCCCCAAAAAAATAAAGTGTCTATGATGTCCTTCTTCTGTGAGGAAGTTGGGGACATGAAAAAGTGCTCTCCCTGGATCTAGGGAAGAAAGCAAATCTGAGAACTCTTGAGAAAAGGAAACTGTTTTTCAGTCAGATGTCCCCCATCTTTGAAGGCACCCTTGTCCTCTCCTTTCTTCTGTTTACCTGCACTAGCTCAAACGTCATGCGGGCACTAAGAAAAAATTATGGTTTAGCAAGCAGATGTTTAAAATCAAAAATTTCACACAGCCCATTCTTCTCTTTCTCAGTACAAATCAACCTTTATATTCATTTGCTTTCAAACAGTCAGAAAAAGGAGCTGTTTTGTCCAAAGCAAGTGCGACATGCAATACCTTGGTCAACCAGAAGATAATGTTGTATTTATCCCCTCTGCCAACTCCATCTTCCACAGTGTCCACACAAATTTCGCTTGATGGCACAAGGCGAATTTCAGTTTTACTGAAAGCAGTGGCATTTATTCAGTGGGGGCAGGTTTTAGCTCACTTACTGCTCTTCCCTCTCTTGGAAAGGAGCTGCCTTTTCCAAGCAATTTTATGCTTGGAAGCGTAAAATCCAAGCATTTGTTCCAGCAAGATATGCTAAAAACTCTGCGTTTTGCCGGGCTGACCCTCTCCCCTCCATTTCTTTCCTGCTCAAATGAGAGAACATTGTCCCTCATGTTACATTCCAGTATGTTATATTGACGGGTACACCTCTGACTTTTTTGTTGTTGTTGATTTCTGTGCTTTTGTTATAGAGGCAAATTACAATGAGGAAAATGGCCCCAGGAATTTACTGTTGATATATTCTACATCACTAGGAGAACACAAAGTTTCCCAGAGAATGGTCCCAAGTTTTTTATCAGCAAGATCCCATCTTTGCTCACACTTACCCCCCTCAAGGATTTTTGACTAATGTCACTGATTGTCAGTAACTGAGATTCAAATGAGTGGCATTTCTCTTTGAAACAGCCATATACGAAAAAATCCATCTGCTAGCTTACCTATTCATAACAATTTGCATGTTCGGCTATTATACGTAGCACGGTTCAGCCATTTGCAATAGACTACTACATATGTTGTCTTGACTTTACAGAATAGAATTGTACCTTGACTTTTAGTAGCCCACTGCTTTTGAAATTAAGGGTACATCATTCAAAAGATACCCTACAAATGCTTCTCAGTGCAAAAATGCCGGTGTTTTGTTTTCAACTAAGAAATCTAAGAAAGGTTCCATAAAAATGCATACATTTTCTTCGTGTTAAAAATTCATTTGCTTTCTGCCACGAACAAGAAAAGCATTCCAATGCCATAAATACATCTTTTTTTTTTTTAATCTACCAACCTGACTGTAGCCCTTTAAGAGCCTTAGGGATATGTCCTCCTTTAAGAACTTGTCCATGAAAAACTTAGGACCCCTCACATGTTACACATTTCATACCGCACTTCAAAGAAGAACGTTAAATACCTTGTGACTAGAGTACTGTTTATTTCATTATCTAAACAAACACTGGAGTACAGTCTATGCTTTTCTACTTTCCTGCAGACTTTACAACGAGCTTTTTTTTCTCATAATTAAAACAATCTGCATACAGACAGAACATGCATGCTCTCTAACACCCATAATGAAAGTAAGAAGAGTCAGTTTCCATCATCTTCCTGTTGCCTGTATTAGAAAAAAATACTTCTGTTTTTACTGTAGTTATGGCAGTGTGGCTAAGGACATGAAGACTAGAGCACAGTTTTACTCCCTGCACAGAAAATGTTCATCACAAGCATGCTGATGGTGATAAATATTACATGTCTATTAAATGATAGGCATACTTTTATCCCCTTTACTCCCTTTTTAAAAAGACTAAGTGGCTACATGTAAATGCAGTGAAGCAGGTATAAGCTTAGTTAATCAGAGTTGATTCAGACTGGCATCAAGATGCAGTGAAGTCTGACGAAGTCTCAGTGAGGCTTTCCGTGGGCTACCGATGACCTCCGCCACAAGGCATCTGCCTTCTTCTTTTTGAAAGTAGAAATCAAAGGCCTTACAGCACAGCCAGTCCTGCGGACAGGGTGGACCACGCTGGTGTGTTGGGCTCCCTGGAAGAGAAGCACTTGTAGCCTATTAGTGTTTGAGAAAACCTTGCGAGTGGGTTACCTTTCCCAGGGCTGTGCCCCCAGCCCGCCCCGCAGCGTAGCCTGCTGTTCTTCATCGGCCACGCGGCCGGCTGCGTCTTCACACCACTGAGTGGTCGTTGCTGTGGACGCCAGCCAAGATGGTGTGGTTGAGCGAGGATGCTGACCGGTCTGAGCCTTCGGTGGGGCCGTTAGCGCTCTCGCTGCGCTGGCAGCAGAGGATCTGCTTGAAGGTCGCGCTCATCTCCTTGTCCCGGTAGGAGTAGATGATGGGGTTCATGGCAGAGTTGAACTCCGCCAGGAGCAGGAAGAATTTTTCATAGGCCAGGACGTTGCACTGGGGACAGCAAACATCGAGAAGCAGCAAGACTAACCCTGGGGTCCAGCAGATTATGAAAGCACCTAGGAAGAGAAAGAGTGGACAAAACACAACAAAAGCCACAAATATACCAATGCATGATTACTCGTCAAAACACTATGAGAACCATCTGACTGGAAGCGGCAACGGTTATTTTTCTCTTTCAAGAGTATCGTTCCCACACTGCTTCTTTACTGACCTGATGAGAAGGATGTCTTTCAAAGGTCTGTAAATGGTTATGGGCAGCACATCAAAAGAGCAAGGCATTCCCCTCCCCACCCCACCATCTGAAACTCTGCTTGGCAAATACATTTGCATTTAAAGTTGATAATGAGGAACATTTTTTCCCTTCAGCTAGAGACCTCTGACTAATCAATCTCTTGATCAGAAGAAACAATGCTGCAATTTAGTTCTCAAACTAATAACAACAAAGAAAACCTTTCTGTGAGTGCTGTGACTGAAGCATCAGTAATAGAAACAGAGTGGTGCAGGCAGCAATTCTCAAGAAAAAGAAAGCCTGGGTCTTGTTAATCCATTTCAGCCTCATTATGTAATGGAAAGTCCTAAACACACATCCTTCTTGCACTGAAATGCCATCCTTCTACTTCTTTTCATCCATCCATCTACTTCTTTTCTTAGGGCTCTATTCAACAGAAGTTCAGAGGCTCCTCAGGCTTCAATAGCGTAAATGCCAAAGAGCCTTACCCTGATTAAAATGCTTCCCCCTCCTTTCTCCGCTTTGCGAAGCTCTGAGGGGAATAAAGCCCAGAAAAAAATTCAGCATTCAATGCAGAAATGAAATCAAGTGCCCTACACTTTATTTGGAGTACTGAGTTAAATGAAGATGCTAACTCCTTGCAAGGTTAAAGAGGTTTTAAATATAAGCACCACTGGGAAAGCCCTTACGCACTGATCATGTCAGAATGCAGACAGTGCTTCTGAGATCTTCCAGGCTGACATGCCTGACTGAGGTGGAAACCAAGGTCTTATTATCAGCAGGCAGGCTTAGCACAGGCAGCAGCAATAAGTGCTTCCCAGCACTACCCGGTTAGCACTTTTTCAAACAGGTTCTCCTGTCACTGATGTATTTATTTATTAACATACTGCCTCCTTTTTTTTCTGCAGTGATGGTCTTTGCAGGTCTAGCAGCTGACTAGAGCCAGTCTCCACAGCACGTAGCCTTTTTGCCATGCCTGCCAACAAGGTGCCAGCTATTTCCAGCTTGGGCAGTGGTGGCTCTCAGCTGTGCAGACACTTTTCCGTTTGGATACCAAACCCGACTAGATCAAACTGAAGAATATTTTCTGCAGTGCTTTGCAAACATGCAGGGTGTGCCAGGCTATAGACACTGGCTGCCAACCAGGTAACCACACACAGGCTTGCTATGTACCAAAAAGCATCCCTTAAACTGAGCTCACTTGCAACTCATGGTGCCATAGTGCCACTCAATGCCTATCATTTTGCTGACCAACAAAGCTCACAAAGAGAAAGAAGCTGGGAGACGAACTGCCAGCTGCCAGCACAAAGCACCGATGTCTTCAGCCAAATAACTTTGTTAGGGGCTGGCAGCACTTTTACAGCATAGAGATGAAACTCTCCCACATTGAGGTGGCATCAAACACGAGAATCTGCTCCACAGCTTTTGTCTGGAGCACTTTCAGATTCCAGCAGTCCTGGAAAAGAGTACTTGAAACCCATACAAAGGACTACAGGCTTTTATCCCTTCCTTGTACCTGTTCCCAGAAGAGAAAACAGCATCACTTCATTTGCAGGATTGTCTGCGTTGGTACAGAGGCTACCCTCTGCATGGAGCAGCTCTGCTGAGCTGGTTTCTGCAGAAACCAAGCCAATCTTTCAAATTTAACCACTCACTGCTGAAACTGTGCATGTTGTGTTCAACCTCCTAGTTAGTGGGGCAATGGTGGACTTTGTTCCAGTTTGAGCATGTATTTTCTTCATTACAGGCTGCCTTGGGAGAACAACATCAGAGACGGGAACACTGCAAGTCATGGGATCTACTGTCAAGGACAAAGGATGATGACAGTATCCTCACTAGGCCTGTAGCAGGCAAGTCCAATGTGGGAACAATGGAGCTGACAGGAAAGCTCTCACTGTGTTGTTCAAAGTCGCAACTGAAAGCTTCTTATTTTCCAACAATCTTTGCTTTTTTTTTTAATATGTTATTGAGAAACTAAACATGTCAAACAGAACATTCTGTTGGTATCACTTTTGGGTATGCTAAAAGCAGCAACAACAAGAAGCAGTATGGTGAGGCAGGTAGGCATTTGCCCCTGAGAAAGCCCCATAATCTTTGACTAAAGTGCACGAGCAGCCCACTGCACTGAACACTGGTCTCAGATGGAGTTTCTGAGCCTCTCCTGGCTCCTCAGTATCTCAGATAGGTCCAATAACCTATATGCTGAGGCTTGACATAATTGAACTCAAGAAAAAGCAGACTGCAGTTAAGCAAGCAACTAAAAGGTTCGTGCAGCTCATGCTACACTAAAAAAAGATAAAAACAAAAGGTTGCCTTCCTGCTCAGCTCTGGAAGAGAATGGAAGTCATTATTCTGCAAGTTGCCACCCTGCTGCTCACACCAGGCCTGGAGCTGGGTCAACGACACGCTGGCAGCCAGGCTGTCGAGAGGAGAAGAAACCCACGCTGCCCAGTTCCAGACCCACATGGGTAATGTGGGCTTCCCGCTGCCCTGGTCCTCTGCTGCAGACCGGATGACTTTCCAACCTGTTTCATCTGCGCAGCAGCAGTGGCAGCAGCGGAACACGCAGCATCCAGGACTGCACCCTTGTGCAAACAGGGCTGGCTTCAAGCTTCTGAACAGACAGCTCATTCATTATTGGGAGTAAAAGCCATGGAAGCCAGCCCCATTGAGTTTAGTGGGTTTTGTTTTACTTTAGCCCCTGGGATTTTCCTAGCAAAACTTCCCACCATGCTAATGGCTCCTATGGCTTATTAAATTAAGTGCTTGCAAATGGTGACACAAACAATGCCTCGGGTTCCCTCACACGTTATTTAACTGTCAGTACCCTGGAAAATACTGGAAAGCATCACTCAGGGTAAGGGCATGTCTGAGTTAGGTATAATGCAGGGAAGGGTCACTATAGACTGAGAAGCACATTTTACAGCAGGAAATCTGTGTTACAACAAAGCAGTCATGACACTAATCTGATTTTCTGTTGCTGTGTGATGCCTCTCACCCAAGACTGAAACTCCAATGCTTCGTGCATAGTTTGTCTTGCTGCACTGCAGCAGAAGTCCATTGGGGACTTTCCAATGACAACGATATGACTACATCACATCTGTCTTGAACCCTTGTCTGGTGCGCCGGTAGGGATTGTATTTCCATGGTAGTTGCATGCTCAGAAACTCCTGGGTACACATGGCATGGCATCACAGCAAGATTTGATTGCAAGAGAGTAAAAACTGTTGTGGGCAGTAGGCATACAGAATCATAGAATCACAGAATCATAGGTTGGAAAAGACCTCTAAGATCATCAAGTCCAACCATCCACCCAACACCACCATGCCTACTAAACCATGTCCCGAAGTCCCGCATCCACGTATTTTTTGAACACCTCCAGGGATGGTGACTCCACCACTTCCCTGCGCAGCCTGTTCCAATGTCTGACCACTCTTTCAGTAAAGAAATTTTTCCTAATATCCAATCTAAACCTCCCCAGAAGCAACTTGAGGCCATTGCCTCTTATCCTATTGCTAGTTAGGTGGGAAAAGCGACCAACACCCACTTCACTACAACCTCCTTTCAGGCAGTTGTAGAGAGCAATAAGGTCTCCCCTCAGCCTCCTCTTCTCCAGACTAAACAGCTCCAGCTCCCTCAGCTGCTCGTCATAGGACTTGTTCTCTAGACCCTTCACCAGCCTCGTTGCCCTTCAATGAATATGATACCAACCATGATAGATCACACAAAAATGAGTGACTACGAAAACGAAAGAGAAAACAACTCCAAAAACCAGCAGCTGAAAAGAAACAAGCTACATGAGAATAAACACTGATGAACCAGTCACTCATTACTAGGTCCTTGGTCCTCTCAGGAACGTCTGCAAAATCAACACAACAAACTGCAGACAGTACAGAAACATAAATTAGGAAAAAGGATATGATAGAAACACCCTCTTAAAACACAGTAATTTTAATTTAAGTCTGTACTTGAATGACAGAACACCTCTGTGCTACTGCAGTCAAGGATGCCTGCTGGTTTAGTTTTTCATTAAGCGTTGACCATTTGGGATGCCTTTTTTCTCTACTGGTGGAGACTTTCTTACATTGATGCCTGTATTTACAAAATCTTGGTAAGAACAAATGCATGTAAGAGCCCCCCCTTCTCAGAAGCAGACATACCCAGAGGATCTTACATAGCTAGAGTAAAAGAAGTTCAAGAGGGAGGAAAAACATTGTCTGTTTGTCTTGCAGAGCTTTCTCTTGTTTTTCAAAGAGTTGAAAGGCAGACACCACACAAATCCAAACTCAGACTCAGAGAAGTGACTTCAAACGACCGTCCCTCTACACATTTGCATGGCAAGAGCATTTTGTTCAGTTTTATCCTAGGGCTGCAAATTAAATTGTTTTACTGCTGCTGCAGATGGAAAGCAAGCCTTCTTTTAGCCAGACACTGATCAACTGCAGTATATTTTTGTGTTAGGCTTCGCTCTGGGGAGGATGTAACAAGTTCACAAACACCATGCTGGAGGCATTCTGGCACCCAGCCCCATGGGACTGCTCAGGGCCAGCCCTGGCAGGGGGTGGTATGGATGAGCCCCCCGGGGCTTGCCCACTGTCCCCCTCCTGACTGGTCCCTGGGGCCGTGGTGTCCTCGTGCTGCCCCAGGGTTGGGCAGTGTGTCAAGGATGCGATTCAGCCTCCAACACCCACGGATGCCGAGGACCCACACACAGCCACCTCCCAGCAACCAGACTGGATGGCTACTCATGAAACTTCTCAGTTTAACAGGCAAAACATTTCCTAAACAGCACTTTTTTTTTTTCTTTTGCCTTGGACAGCGTAAGTCTGCGTTTATTCCATGAACATGTATTTTCCTCTAACACGCAACAGCAAAATAAGCAAAGCGCTTCTCCTCCTGCGAATTCACACACCGCTGTCCCTCTGATGCTCCAGTGGGATGCAGCTCTTCACAATGCACACCTACTCTGAAACACCCCTTTTCTCCTGCTTAACCATACTGTGTCCCTTTCGTTTGCCCTCTTCCACTCGTCTTGGGTGTTGACCCTGACTTCACTGTTTTCTGGCATGGCCTTACACTCACCCTGCAAATTCCTCATACAGAGAAATTTGTATGGATGGGAAAAATATGGCAAGGGCCTCTTCTAGGGAGTGAGAGGACAGACGGTGGAAAAAAGATCTCACTGGTGTTTGCAGCTTTGTTAAGACTGCAGAAACAGGACAATGCACTACCGTATCAAAGACACAAAAGACCCACTCCAGCTGAACTGCAGGGACATTTACATTCTGCCGCTGGTCCTCACCTCCCCTTGTCCACCCGCTGTCCTCTCCAAATCCCCTCCTGTTCTCAGAGCGGCTACACCACCTCTTCACTAGGACAATGGTGACCGAGAGAGGAAAGGACACAGCACCACTACCAGTTACCAGCATGGAGCAGGGTCTAGCTGCATTTTTGGCAGGTTGAAAGCAATGCTACAGGGAGACAATTTGTTTTATTTAACAAAGCCATAGCCAAAAAGGGCTACAGAAATGCCTGGAATTTTCCACGTCCTGATACAATTCCACTCTCAGCAGGGAAAGCCACTTGCTACGCTAGCTGAGGAGCAAGCTCATCAGCTGCAACACAACTGCACTTCTTCATGCCCTAGCCATCTGTAAACTGTATCAATAACCCTCCTTCTCACACTGCATGTTATCTTGCACATAGCATGAATAGAGCTAAGTACTGCATGAAATAGCGCTTATGTATAGCTATGTATTGTTTTCCGCAGATATACATATTAAAGAATGAAATCCAAAATGAATGCTGAAGTATTATAAATACAAAAGATCCATGCAGATCATTCATCACGCTGTAAACATACAGAGTGTAGGAGTAATCCTTCTAGTTCTAGTCTGACATCATTTTCCACAATTTTGCCACAACATTACTACAATACAGCTTACAGTTCTTGGTGGATGAAAGCACAGTTGTTGCTGTTATTTGTAGTGTCTGCTGGAAACTACAAAGTATTGGGGTAAGGTTTGCTTTCACCCATGGAAGTTTTATGTGAAAAAATAGAATGTGACTACCACATATGGACCAGATTAACAAATGTAAAACAATCCTATGCTAAATTTGGCAAATTCTGAAGAACTTCTGATATGAAAGGCTTGCCTCTCCTTCCACAGACTCCAAAAGGCTCAGGAAGGACCACAGTGAAAGACAGTCCTTGAAAACAACTCCAGGCAGGGAAGAGCAGTATGCAGTGTGCCAGTAAGCACGGTCCTGTTGAAAAGGCTGCTATCAAAACCCCTTCATTTATTTAATTAAGCCGTATGAATTTTTAATGACTGAGAGATTCCTAGCATACTCCTTCTGCAGTTTCTGATTACATGCAAAATGCTGCTTTCTCTGATGTGTCTGGGAGACTTGGATGCAATGGTCCCTTTGGGTTTCAAGCCAAACATCTCTCTGGTGGGACTGTGTGCGAAAGGAAGGGGGGATATCTCCAGCAGCGTAAAATAGGAAAGGGGAAACAAAGCAAAGGTAGATAAAATCTACATTCGTACAAATGCCACAGTATCTCACATATACTTCTCATGAGATGATTTGGAGCAAGAGGATCCAAGCAAATAAGAGAAAATAAGCAACCAGAAGGCTTATGGGAGGAGACGGGTGGTATGAGCCATCAGCTTGTCTTTCACAACACTATATGCACCCCATCCCTGGGGACCCCTATTGCAGTCTCCTGTGAGCTGAACAGCTCTGCACGTGCAGGTTATAGACAAAATCCTGATCTCGGCTCTTCCAAGTATCTGAACTCCACATGAAAAGTTGACAGGTTTGCCAGCTTTTTCAGTCTACTGCACCCATGGTCTGCAAACGGATTTTTAAATAAACCATTTCTGCTAGTACTGCACCCATTCCCTGATTTTCTACCTTTTCCACAGCTATATGCGCATGCACGTGCCAACCTCCTCCTAAATCCTGTTCTGGGATTTTGAGCTGTTGAGTTTGGTCAGACTTTGCGCAAAATAACAGCTGGATCATGTAGGAACACAGAAATAATGTCTTGCTCCAAAACTTACTTTCCCTTCCCAGGAGGAATACAGTATGTGTCTGCTTCAAACATCTGTCTTCATCTTTGAACTCCTGCGCACAGAGTTAATTCAGTGTTTAAAGCATGGTTATCTTCGTCAACAAATCACCTCCTCTCTGTGGAACCTGGCTGCTTCCTTCCTGAAGCATTTATCCAGTATAAAACATGGTAATGACTTAACATGGAAGCTTCCTTGGAGCTCTGCCTGTGCTCTAGATGGGCTGGGAGGAGCAGCAAGCCTTGCCCACACATAGTGAAGTTCCAGTGTACGTTAGCATCACCTCATTCTGGGCCTTAGTATTTAATGTTTCACCTGTTCATCTCTTTAATCCTCATCACCTTCTTTCTTTTCAGAAAAATAAAATAAAAAACTCTTCCTAAACGGACATGCTGTCTTGACCACAAATTATACTCCTGCTGGCATACAGACTCCTTTGTTACATGCTGGTCTCTGCTCTCCCTGTTCTCCTCCAATGCTCACATCACCGCATTGCTCCTGACAATTTATCTTTTAAATACTCACTCTCACAAATTCCTCAGTGAAATTTTTAGGTCAAAGCCCCCCTTTTAAACCAGACACACTTACGCTGCATGCAGGGCCAACTGCAGATACACCTGACCCACCGCGGTGTTTCACAGGGTGCTGACAACACCAGTAGACAGCAACCCTACTGGCACCACTAAGCTGCATGATCACCATCTCTGAGCACGGAGATGCTCAGACGGAAAACGCCTGTGGTCAGTGAGGCTCCACCTACAGCCATCATGCCTTCCTGTTTCTCACGGTGGCTGACACCTCTGGTCTTCTCTTTCTGCTTCAGTTTGCAAGCCCAGACCAGTGGTAATGAAGAGCAGGTAAGTAGAACGTGTAAATGGCAGCCGTGGAAGTCCTTATGATCTTGCTCTCTGCAGCACTCTATGTCTGCTGCCCCTGAGTGCTTGCTGCCAAGTGCTGGAGGCAGGCTATGCTGACACTCGGCCTCCTGGCTTTCCTTCTGGAGGTCCTGTCTGCTGGGGATCTTCCCACCAGGACCCTGGGTGGCGTTCCTACAGAGCCTGGCACCAGCTGTAGATATTGCAGACATTGCATGGGTCTCCAAGCCCTGGTGTATCTCTGTAGCACCTGAAGGTTTTGGGAATTTGAAACAGCAGTAGACAGAAAAGCGTGGGGAGGACTGATGACAAAACAAAACAAACTGAAGAGAATATGACACAAGGGCAGCAGCAAGTCATCAGAACTGACCTGTTTTTTTCATGGGTGCTTGTTAAACCCTAGCCCAGGTTAACACTTGGTGTCATTCTCTGTCTGCTGTTTGCAGTCCTGCAAAATGACTTGACTGGTCTCCAGCTAGATGATCCAGCTGGCATAAAGTATTCCTTGGCTGACACTCTGCAGGAGAAATCAACTGCTAATGCAAATGCAGGAGACCAGGACTGTTTTTCAGCAGACACCTGCAAACCAAAGGTGTTCAAATACCTTCTCGTTTCAAACGTACGCTTGTCGTTGTTTTAAAGAACACCGTGCAAAGATGGCATGTGCAAACTGCTTTCTGAAACGAAAAGCAAAAGCTCAAGCCCATGGCATTTTTTCTGCATCCATTTGAATCCCTCAAATCAACAGGTTGTTAATGAAAAATAGAATGTATCACTGATCTAGTGACTGCAGGAGAGAAACGGTGCTCCCACCAGTCTCCTGCAAAAGAAGAAAGTAAGCCTTTTATCTATGAAAAGTATTTCAGACAAAAACAGGAAGTCATTAAACGCCAATGGTCAGGATTCCAGCTGATTTCTAAATTCATAAAGATATGGGAAGCTAATCTCTGAATAAAAACCTGGCTGTTGCCAAAGCAATCTGAGTATTCATCTCTGTGTAAAGACAAACAGTAGTCCCAGTGGAGTTTCGCTGCTGCCAAAAACCTGACACACAGAGGAAATTTTGGTGTCTCTTTCAACTTTCAGGCATTCTAGACAAGCCTTTATGCTCTATTAAGGACACAAATGCTCCCAAATCAGTGGTGGTGGCCGTAGCTTGGCTGCAAAAGGAGTACAAAAGCCCAGCTGATAAGAGGCTCCTGAGACTCATAGTACTGGTCTCCTTTGGTCACAGTGACACAGGACAAAAAACCTGAGGCACCAGATGCCTGGGGAAGATTAGAAGCAAGAAACTGCCTTTCATTCGATACCTGGCAAGCTACTTGCATCCCCTAGTCCAAACTCAGCCAGGATCCTCTTTGTGGGCGCTGATTACTCATGTTCATGACTTGGGGCACTGGGTGGGGAACAGACCCATCCCTGAATGGCAAGGGGATGCTGCCCTAGGGGTCTGGGTGAAGTTTTCAGGTCCTGGATGTGGGGCAGCTGGAGATGATCAGCTTTGGTGGAAATGCGAACGTGCCTACGCTTACATGAAGGCTCATCACAAGAGGACATCTGAGGCAGGAGCGGGCAGCTGGCACCCTGCAGGCAGGGCTCACAAACCGGACTTTGTTCTGCCTGTCTCCACAAGGTATATTTAGCATGCTTGGGACCTGGGTGCTTCACCGCTTCTCTAGTACCTGCAGTTTTCAATCACAGAAAAAACATTCACGGCCATGTTGAAAAAACCCTCTTTCGCCCACTTTTTCTTTGGAAATCCATATACCCCCTGCGGTACTCTGGTGCTTTCCCAGGGATGGTCACAATGCTCTACTGAAACAATACAGTTTGTTTAGCAGATTTCAAACAACTTTCGTACAAAAGATTGTTTAATTGTATTTTCTTTTGTTGTTAAGGACATTAAGTGTTACTGGAACTGTGTTTGGATAAGCTCCAGTTGCAACACAAGTTTCCAAATGAAGCATGGGTGGATGCAATTTAATATGTAAAGGACTGCTTTGATTCTTACATAAGATGAAACTAATAATATTAGAAGAAAAATATTAGCCTCTCTCTGATTCCTTAATAGGAACAAAATTCGTTTCTCCCATGATAGTACCAGACTGTGGATAGGAGAAAGTGTTACAAAAATGATAGAGATACTTAAAATTACTGTATTATATACCATCTCTATCTCAGCTGCAAGAAAACTGTGTGTGCTTTTATTTTTACATAGCCGTACTGCAATTTGTCTGATTATCGCTAGCTGGTTAAGCTGTGGTAGACATCCCTTGAGTGAACTTCATTAAGACCAGTTACACAAAACAGTTTTAAGCAGCAGAATCCACCATAACAGCTGTGCTCCTCTGGGAAAATGAAGAGCATGAGGTCTGGCATGAAGTGTACAACAGGGGAAAAGCCTGCTTGGTTAAGGGGATGTCACGCCAGAAAACATCTTCTTGGAAAATCAGTTTGTCTTTTAGATATGCTAGGATAGCCTCCTCCCCAAAAAGACATTCTACTCCTCATCTAAATGTTAACAAATCAAAATACTGCCTTAAAGCAGAAGCAGCCTTGGACAGACTGTACAGGAGCTACCATCCTACAGTAAGTCACCTGTACACCTCACCACCCAAGCAGTGTCCAGGCTGTACGGACGTTGCTTGGGCTATCAGACTACCAGCGAGGTGTCTACACACAGAAGCGATAAAACAGAGGGATAGCAGACAGACATGGCATTGCACTTCACAAGCAAGGCACTGAGTGAACAACCACCCAAATTTTGCTTGTGGTAAGTATATACTGATAGCTTATTAGAAGGGTTAATTCCAGGTTTTAGCATTAATTCTCTATGTGCTCGTTTAAACCTGTCTAGGTGAGGCTGATAACTTGGGCAGAATATACAGCATTTGGTCTGTATTTCTACACAGAAGATGAGACATGGTTTAAAGGGATGCAGGTACCCCTGGGCTCTCACAGATGCCTCTGAATTCCCTTGGAACACCTAATTTTCCCTGTCTGGACAAGATGCCATTACACTGTAACTTATGTCTTAGGTGTCAGGGAGAATGAAAGAGTAGTGTTTTATCAACTTACATGAAGCCAGTCTCTGGATTCATTAAGAATACTATCATGTAGAAAGAAGCTCTGCAACAGTGTACAGTAGGTACATTTTTCCCTGTCAGAAGGGTGTTTACCATCCTGCAGCATATAATTTTACTGCGGTAACGACAGTACTTCCCATACTTACAATGGGAAATACAGTGAACAAGTCTGGAAATGTTTCATTGCTGGTAGTAAATATCTGGATTCCAGTGGCAGCTTCTTTGTGATTTCCTTTGTATTTACAATTACAGAAGCTATGTTGATTTAAAGTCTTCAGGCAAGCACAGGAGACAGCACTGATAAAATTTAGCCTTTATTTCAACTCATAGCTTCAAGAATCACATTGCCAAGCCACGCAGTATACTGGGGAAAAAAAAGGTGTGTCTTCAGCTAGCCCTTTCTCTCACCAATACAGAGCTGTGGAAAATCCTGGGAACGCGGCTATTGTGGAAGTGATGCTTTGCACAGTTCTGTTTTATCTCATTAGGTCAGGACAAGCAAGCAAAAACCAAAGCAAGGGAAAAATCCAGAATGCATTAGACACCCTCGTCACTACAAATGAGGGAACCCTAGTCTCATCCACCTAAAGGGTTAGCCATTAAAACTGCTTCTGGGTTAGACGAGTCATGTCCTCTTGCTGTGGCCCAGTGTCCCTACATTTTGTCCATTTATCAGAGATGTGAGTTTGATCTGACATACTGAACTGATCCTGGTGTTTCAGCCGGTTTTCAGGAACAGTGCTCTACCTTTGGCAGTCTGCTCTCCCATTCTAAACTTTACCCCTGCTAAGCAAAGTATGGCACCTAAAAGTGTCCAAGAGTAGCACTTGCCTTTCAGCTACTGCGTTAGCACCACATCCTGCGTCACTGTGGCTTAAAGATTTCTATATAAATAGATGCTGAAACCACAAAAAAAAGCACGATCATACCACTTTGAAGGTTGCTCAATCTGCATGTTTCTGGGGATGTGACTCCTTTGACCTCTGGCACACAGTTTGCTCCAGTGCCCCCCTCAGAGACTGCAGATTTTGGCCATGGTAAATAGGAATAATAATAATGAAGGACCCCCCTCGCCCCCCAGCACTGTCTTCTCTTTCAGTTCACTTACTCCCATTTACTCATGAAAGAGCAATTGTATGGCAGCAGAATACTGAAATACTTCCAGCGCCGAAACTGGGCTGATTCCCAGCCACCTTCATCTCTTTCAGAGGTGTTCATGAGATGTGCCAGACAAAGGTCATTTAAATCCAGCTCCTATCTACCAAGCAAGGAAGGAAGAGGCGTTAACATTGTTGCTTTCTCTGTAGCATGCCTTGACTGCAGCTTGGCTTTGAGCTGGGTCTTCTGCTGCTGGGCATGAAAGAGCTGTCTCTGCTCCCACTGAACTCTTGGCCTCTCTAATGAGACTGCCAAAGGTGACGGCAATTATTGTCTACTGTCACCTGTCCTCAGACTGAGGGCGAAGCCAGCATCTCCCTCACAGCGAGACAGAGAAGGCAAGCTGCCGTGAGGGCAGAGCTCGAGGCTGTGCTCAGGCAAGCCCTCCCCACTGACCTGCTGGCAGTGTGCTGCTTCTCAGGGGAAGAACTTGAAAAGTCTTCTCTTTCAGCACTCACTGCTTGCCAAGGACTTCAGTCCTCAAGGGGTAAGGGATATTTACATGCCATTCAATGTAAAACCATCAGCAGTTGAAAAAGAAAATGTCTAACCATTTTGAAAATACAGAAGGCATTTTAAACAATTCCTGAGATACCGACTGAGCTGATCTGGCAATAACTCACATCACCATCATGTATGGCAGGGCAGTACTTTCCTTTTTAAAATAACCACTAATAACAGGTTGATCATCTACGTACAGTGCAGGCCACACCAATGACTCCCAGAGGCAGAAGATACCCATGAAAGCATTTGCTTCACACTTGGAAAGCCTGAGACTGCATGCAGAGAATGACAAAGCAGTGGCATCCAAAAAGCAAGTCTAATTTGTTCTGCATGCTCTGAATGGCCCTTAGATCCGTCTAATCCCCTCCAACTGAACCCGCACACTGTGCCCACTGGCCACCTCTGCATGGCACACTGCTCTGATTGCTCCATGGGAACAGGTTCTAGGTGCAGGGCTGAGCTGTCTCCTCGAAGAAAGCGGACAGAGTATAAGCAGACAGCCAGACGTCAAAGAAATTGTAACTCCATTGACTTCCGGAAGCAGTTGTAAAAACAGTCACAAATTGTACTGCTGCATTGAAACTAGGCCTCTAAATGAAAACCAAAAGGCTGTGGAAAACCACAAGAAGTTTCTGCAAGGTTATCAGTCCTCAAAAGAAGGTCTAGGTACACTGCAGCTATCTACTGTACTGCATCCTTCTGTGTTAAACAATACAGGGCTGTCATCGCGGATACAGGTTGCAAAATGGAAAACCTAACTAGCATCACACCAGCTGTTTTTCCCCAACGAAAGAGGAGGTGAAGCACCAAGACTGCTACCAAACCATAAAGGGAATTTCCAGCTGGATTACTGTCAGCAACTGCACAGGTCTGCAGTTCAGCTATGGGAAGGAGGGAGCAAACTGATGGACTAGCAGAAGCGGTGAAACAGGGCCGTGATGTTTAAAAAAAACACCGCCTCAAATTCCTGCTGCCAGCTTCTGAATTGCTCCATGTTAAAAAAACCTGCAGCACCAAGCAGACAGGCTGTGCCCACTGGCATTGCTCAGCCGTACCAGCACATGTCCAGGAGGTGGAACCTGGGGACACAGAAAATGTTTTATTGCAACCCCAGCTAATTAAAGGGCTTACACTGAGTACATTTCCTCCGACACACACCCAAAACACTGCCTGCAGGATCATTCAGATGTTATAATTCAGCACTGCTCACAGTAATTTAAGTCAGATCATTCTGGGACAAACACACTGATACATGAATTCACAAGATTTCTGCAGCTGTTTTTTTAGCAGGTATTTGTGGGTTTGCACCTAAAGCAAACGGGAAGCTGCAAGAGATAAACTGAGACCTTTGAGGCAAAAGGCCCTCCACTGAGGAACTTTTGGATTAAAAAAAAAAAGGCAAAAAAGCAATTTGTACATTGTAAGCAAATTGCTTGTAAAATCCTTCTACTCAGCAAAGTAATTGCTTCCAAGAAGTACCTCTGCTGCTCTAAATGAAACACAGCTTTTCTTCTTCTTCAGAAAGGAATAAAATCCCCTAACTGTTCAGCAACACACTGAAGGAAGCCAGTCAGAGCTGAACTACTTTTCTTTTAAAATGTTTCTGCAATGAAAGGAATATTGAGGTAACACTGAGGTAGACTCCAACATAGTAGCAGTGTGCAGAGGAGGTGTATAAAGGGGGAGCCCCGATGGAAAGTCCAATCAGCCTTTGCTGGACTTCATATAAAGCTCCTGGTGATACTTGCTAGCTTCTCACCATTTTTCTGCAGCGCTCAGAGCAGTGGCCATAACAAAGCCAGGCTAGCAAAATTCGGGATGAATGCAGAAAGGCCATTTCAGTACTGCAGGAAAAGCCCATGCCTCCAGCTGCTTGTCTCTAACAGGCAGGCTTTGTAGCCTGTGGACTGATCACAGCTGTGTCTCAAACAATAAAGAGCCAAACCAACCAGCACAAGCTTCAGATCTGCTGAGTTCTTACTAGTTCTGCAAACCTCGAGGGGAGGAGAAGAGCACAGATTTTCTGTCTCTGGTACCTTCTTAGAGAAGCAAGCAACAAGGGATGAGTCTACTTGTTCCTCTCGCAAAATTAATCAGCACTCAGCTTCCTTAGTCACCTGGTGATGCCACAAGCGTTTTTACTGGCAGTGGTCTCTCTGCTGTCCTGACACCCGAACCCTGATATTGGAACTGTGTTCTTTAATGCTCTATCTATGCACATGAGAATACAGGCCTGGGAACAGAGTAACGACCAGGCAGGTTTTCCAGACTGACCTACTGCAAGTTTGATGATTTCACAGTCTTTCCAGCACGTATTTTTCTGAAAACCCTCACTTCATATTTATCATTAACGGCACTCCTTCCTCAAACAGCATTTATCAGAGAAGGCACATGCAAGCTTCACCAGCTCTAATGATTTTAAGGATGCAGCGGTGGCGTACACTGCAAGGCTGAACATAGCTTATGGGTGCAGGGCAGGTGACATGGTATGGGCAGGACAGAGTCTTCACTCCCTGCCAATTTCATCAGCGTTTTGCTGATCTTCTGTCTGAAGCCGGCCGAGGTGCTGGGATCCCATCTGACCTGCTGGGGTTGGTGAGCTCTGTGCTCCAGTGCACAAGATATTGATCCCAGTTGCGACTGAGCTGCCCTCCTCCTCTACTGACACAGCTTACGTGTGGAGTTTGCTCTCCTCCTGCCTGACCCACAGCTGGAGAAGCCCACAGCAGTGCCGAAACCACAGTGGTTTTGCAAAACCTGGACTATGCGTGCCTGGGGAAGGGAATAAGCGAGAACGGGAAGGCACAGGAGCGCTGCTGGACCCTGCTTCCCCTCTTCCCCTCCCCAAATCAAGAGAGTTTTGCCCCAGCAAGTCATAAACAGCATCACTGTCTCTCTGACAGTGCCAGCTCTTGTTTTTTATCTGAATTGGTCATGGAAGCTACCTTGAGATTAAAGCTTGCTACTGCTGCCCATCGCTGTGACTGTTCACTGGTGTCGATGCCCTACATGTTACTGCAGTTGGCTATACATTACATTCATAAAAGAAAAAAAAAGGTTGCTGTAGCTGATCCACAGCCTGGATGTTCCTCATCTTCTCTTCCTTATTCTGCATGACAGAATAATACCTGTATTCATCAGGGTCACTTTGGGCAGGAGTTTGTGGTTGACGGGAGAGGGTAATGCAGAGATCTCCAGGGTCCAGTTGTTGCTGTCAAACACTGCTGCTAGCAGCAGGTATGAGCTTGAATGTTGCTGCAATGCAAGCATTTGGAACAGGGAATTCAGTCATTCACAGTAGATGGTGTAGGGTGCAAGCAAGAACAAACACATCAAAAAGCAAGGTAATTAGTTTGTCTGCAAAATACAGTAGACACTGTCAGGAGGCTTCGAGACAGGCAGTGAGATGACCACATGAGCACAGTGAATGGGAAAGGCAGAGGAAAGTATACCAATGCCTGTAAAAGTGCTGCACATCACTGCAACAGATGCATGTAAAAGTTTACAGATGCAACTTAAAACTTAGTATTTTCCCCAGAAATGTTCTAGCAAGACGTGTAGAACAGATGAAAAGAGACAACCCCAAAAGCTGTTTACAGCAGAAGTTGGCCATACGTGACCTGCCACCTCTCCATCCTTCTCCCTAGACGTGCTTTCTGAATTTCGTGACACTATGGAAAGTTGTCCCATTACGCCAGCATCACAAGAGCACGAGCTGTCTCCTTCCTGTGCGGAATAGCCAGCAGCACAAACTTGCTGACAAAACCCTTCCTTGCCACAATTCTTAGGTAATTTTTCTGGGAACATTCATACTTCAAGCAATCTGTAACACGCTAGGTAGGGAGAAGGAGTGAGAATTAAGGAACGGTAATGATGTCTCTCTCTGGCTCATTTAGCACTACGTGGCTTTTCAAAAACATATTGTTATCACAGGGCTAGAAATTATTTAATGCCACTGTGGCACAGAGAAAAGGGCCAAGCAGCTCACAGTGGCTCCCCAGCGAGAGTCATGCCCACCTTTCATAACGCTCTCTGGCATCATGGCATTATCACTGAGCCAAAAGCCTCCTTCACTGGATGCAGATCCAAGCCCCAACCAAAACTCTCTACCCCAGCCATCTGTTGGGGTTCAGCAGCAGCTGCTATGACCAGAACTTGAGGGGTCATCTTCCCACTGCAGACCCACCACCTAAGCCAATGGGTTTCTTTCTCACACATCTGTAGTAACTCAGGGATGGGACACGACTGGAGGCAGTTCCTGCCAATGCATCACGTGCAGACCAAAGGCACGTTTATCAGCTCTTCAGAGCTCATGAACTCTAAGCAAGTTCTGGAGCCAGAGCTGACACTGCCACAAAGAGGGCAGCTGTGGTCACAGCAAGGAGGGATCTCCTGGAAAAACCTCACACCAAGGGCATAAATTGCAATACGCATACACACCCTTTAGTCTCAAACGATGAAAATAATCTAATAGAAGTACTCTCCATCTAAATTAAAGAACAGTTCATACAGGAAGTGAGCTACCAAATAATAAAGTATTTCCAGATGTTTCTGTTATTGATATCTCTCATGCTGTTTCAGGAAGTTTCCAAACGTATTGCTAGCCTAGCAACTCTTCTCTCACAGCTCTTTAAAATGCTGGCAACGTGCCTGTCTTTTCCAAGCACTTTGCGTTTTATTTTCCTGGGGCATGAAAGATAGAGGTGTTTAAACAAAGAAAATAAACTTTCAAGCTTCCAGGCATGTGGACTTTTTTTTTGTTTTTTTGAAAGTGGCCAGTCCATGTCATGGAAGTGGAGGAGATGGTTTCAAGACCTGGCGACATACATCTCTTCTTATGACAGATTTCAGCACACGCAGAACTCCACCGTGTTGCAAAATGCTGCCTGCAAAATCACACACGTGCAGCTTTACGGGCAGTTATATCAGGATACTAGTGCCCTTTCTATGCACTGTACCTTCTTAACAACAATAAAACTTAACTCTTTAAAACAGTATCAGAAGACTTCTGCTTGTGCGGACTTTTTTTGTTTGTTGTGATTTCTGCTTTCTTACATATGTCTGAAGAGAAGCTCAGTGCAACTGCTGCATCCCACAGACATTTTACTTTCCTGTTTGAAAGCAACAGCAGCAAAAGGAGGCAGTGAACTTTAACTGCAAATGAAAAGAAGGATGTCAAAGTGTCTCTAATAAAACCTCTGGCAAATATAATATTATCTTTAGCAATTTTTGTTATTTTTTGGGAGATCTGCAATCAGCAGTGCAAGATGCAATGGAGACATCTTTGCAAGATTTCCTCTACTGTATAAGCCAAGGGTAACTCTTGACAGTCAGTTTGTTGATGCAGGAGACAACTCTTAAAACTTCTGGGAGAAAAGCATATTGTTTTAAAGTGAGGTGTGTAAGGTACAGAGCTTATGAATGGATCACACAGACTATAAATACATTTCATCATCATTTTTTAAGGTCAAGACCATGTTTTAAAATCTGATTCATGTCCTGCTGAGATTTCACCAAGGCTGGCAGTGAAATCCTGGTATTAACACAGCCAAATGCAGAACTTTTGCTTCAGCCAGCTCTGGATCCAGCTCTCTACATTCGTTTTAAATGGAGAAGATGCTAGAAATCTGAGGCACTCTCATATGTGCTGTATCCTGGAAAACTGCTACGTCTATGGCTGAACATCCCTCACGAAGGGAAATACTCAAACAATTTCTTTCTGGATCAAGCCCTGACTTGTCATTATCTCTGTGCAATCCACTTTTTCAATTCTCGATGCTCAGTCAGGTCCTGAGTTTCGGAACTGGAAGTATGTGGCAATCAGATTAAAATAGAGTAATTTTTAAAAAAAGTATCTTTTTGGTATCAAGTTTCCCAGAGCACTGAGGAGGAGTTACAGTCTTCTTAGAACAAGCAAAATTTGGGGGAGTTTGGAGAAAAATATATCATCTTCACCTCTAACCACTGCTGTGCAGGAGGACCTGCCCCAGTCCTGCTTGGTGTCTGTGGGCTCTACGGGACCCAGACCTCCAAAATCTCAGCAGCAACAGTAAAATGACCTGTGAAGGCCAGCAGCCAAGGGCAGTGGGCTCTGTTGCACCCTTGTGCCCTGCTCCCTCAGACCTGCCCAGCCAGCGAAGCTGGGAAGCAAACACCTGCCTACCCAGCTCTGCAGGCAAGGTACACAGTAGTTCTCTCCTTTGGTCAGAGAGATAAAGCAACAAGAGGCCTCAATGGTGAGTATTTCATTTTACTATACTCTAAACATTCCAAGGGAAAAACGTTAAAGTTCCATATCCAAAACTAACGAGTTTTTATTTATTTATTTATTTATTTATTTATAATTCTTAGCAACTCAAATTTCCTTGGGAATTCAGAATTTCTTCTGAATGAAAGCAACTTGCAGATGGGCTGCAGGGTATGAAACTGTTGCCTTCAGCAAAACCAAAAAAACCTAAAACACTTCAAAAACTAGAAAAAACCTCAAATAATTCAGCAAAAGCATAATTAAGACCTCCCTGTTTATTAAATTGTGTTTCCTTGTAAAATCAAGGTCCATATCCATAAAAGAAATGTAAGAGGTTAAATACTCCATGCATGTTATAAATAACAAACAGTGTGACTAGATCTAGTCTGATGTTTTAAATACATCTGTTTTTAATGCACACTGGAAAAAACATGGTATCGCTGCTGGCAAAGTAAAAATGCAACAAATGCTTCTTTCATTTCACAGTCTGGTTCCAAAAACTCAGGTGAAAAAAAAAAAATTGCTCTTCCAGGAGTAAATCTCTACGTGCTGAGTATTTATGCCTATGACTACAGTTTGCAGGAAGGTGGCTACACTTTGCTTTCTGGAAATAGGCCTGGAATCGCTTGTCTCTGCCACACCACGAGCCAGGAGAGCCTGGCAGCCCGGTCCGGCCCAGAGGCACCCGAGACAGGGCCACTGGCATGGCGGGACGGGGTGGTCGGGCTGAGATGGCCTTGCAGCATCCTCCCACAGCCTGCGCTCCCGCATACCGTGCCGGCGGCGGGGCTGGCTCTCGGAGGTGCTGCTGCTGCCTGCCAGCTGAACGGGGGCAAGGCCACAGAGATAAAGTTATAAATAAAGAAAGGGAGTGGAGAGATGGGAACAGAGGGAGCGGAGATGGAGGGTGTGTGAAGAATGAAAAAAAATTAAAAGGAAAATCTCATGAGAAACAGCATCAATCACTACTGCGTTCTCTGGAATGTGCTTTTAAAAGGCTGCATTTCTCGAGTGCGCACGGCTTTATACACACCTCTCACGCTTACTTGGTGGGGCAGGCAAGGGCAGCGCTGCATATCTGAAAGCTCTTTAACACCACCACACAGCAGAATGGTGAATGCTGTATTTGATGGATTAATAGACTAAAAGTCAAAGTGTTCATCTGAAAAATGCTAGATTAATTATTTCCAGTTAATTAGTTTGCTTTATTTGTTTACTGAAATTGACCCCTCCTCACTCTAGACTGAACCAAGCCAAACATTTCCACTGGAAAGACAGAAACCATCACAACCCATCTCATGCAGAACACTGGCTATACAGCCAAGGATTAGGTGCTGATTATCCTCAGTGAAGGACCATTTTTAACCTCCCTGGTCTACAGCAGCCATATAGGCTATTAACCAATACGTATTACCTTTACCTTTTTTTTTTTTTTTTTTGTGTGAGACCAGTAGGCAGAACAGTAAGCTGTAACACACTCTGACATTACTCGCTCCTTGTTGAAGGAGAGTAAATCCAAAATGCAACTGGAAGGCAAAGCCTGTCCACAAGGCTGAGCATCAGGCAGAAAGCAAGCAGCAAGCGATGATGCCTCAGCACGCCTACACCAACGTCCAACAACACTGCTTCTACATGGGGCAACGGTGTTCTGGGAAACAGGCAAAACGCAAAAAGGCACAACAGGGACATGCAGAGTGATGTCGAGGGGCCGAGCAGGGGAGGGAGTTTTGGCAGGTGGTCATTTCGTGCACCTCCTGCCCCTGTGGTGCGGAGGTGAGCACCGTCCCCAGGGATGGTAACAGCGTGGGCAAGAGCCCCTGCCAAAATCTAGAGAGGGGGGACCAGAGCCAGCTGCCGCATTAACAGCTCTCTTGGGGAGTCTGCATCTTCTCTCCTCACCTGGGGCTCACAGCCTTTTTCAACAGCAATCTCATTAAGCCCGTAGTGTGCATGAAAAAGGAAGAAACTTCATGTTTTCTGAGCTATATCCTGCAGATCAGCCTATATGCTGGCACTACAACAAAAGCAGAGCAAGCGAAAAGCCAGTTTGCTTCATTTCCCAGTTTGTTATGTTATGTAACAAGCACGTATATTGAAATAGCGTTAAAAAAATTGTGATCTCTTTCAGGAATAATGAATACATTCCACTGCTGTATAGTACAAAAGATACTTCCAAAAGATGTGTTGTTGAAATATTTAGTAAATCTTCATGGAGCATGCACACAAATTCCAGAAACTATGCCAAGCATTATCAGAAATGCCAATTTATTCTGTATTTCACAACATATACAGTGTATTAGCCTCATTAACCAAGCCACTGTATGTCTTCTACTATCAACTAAGAGTTAAGAGTTATCTCCTTTTCTCTAACATGAATTACTGACTTGGCAGCTTCAGAACAAGAATTTTAGTCAGCGCGTTTTCTTGGGAAATGACTCTTCAGTTTCCTAAATGCCGCTTGGTATGACCTGACACACAGAGAAAAAAAAAAATCAACACTTTGCAGCTGCATGCTTCAAATTAGCCTCATAGGTAGTCAACCTCTGAAACAAAATACAACACAAATCAAAATGCAACCAATTTACCTGTTCATCTTGCCTGAATACAAGGCTTTCCTTCCTGTTACTGTCAGTCATTTTTTTTTTTTTTTTTTTTTTATTAGCCTTTAAAGCTTGCGTACCATCCCACCACATCCATCCTGCATGTTAAGATAGGAAACCCCTTCAGTAACCCACCGGCTTCCGTGTGCTTTCTGGCAGCACAACCTCTATTTCAGGTGACTTCTGGCAAGTCAGGCTGAAGACCTTCTTCAGAAAGTATATTCCATGGTCCTGAAAGGTGTATCCATCTCAATGCAAACCTCTCTTCCTGTTTTCAACTCACCTCTGCAACTGAGGTAACTTAAAGTCTCATCTGCGGTTAGTGCAGTTACCAGGTGGAGACTGTGCCTTTACTATGGCATATACTCGAGAGCCTGATGCAGAAGAGTAGCTGACCAAGCAAGCCCTTTGCTATTCTGAAATTATATAAAAACACGCCACATCTGCTTGAAGGGAAGCAGTAGGTACAAAAATAGAGGCTTAACTCTGAACTATCTAAAATGCAGACCATGATCTCTCCATCTCCTTCACAGGCAGAAAGCAAGATAGAAATTTCTCAGTCTCACATGGAGGATGAGACTGAAACACCTGAGGATGCCAGCAGGGCTACAAGACACTATGTTAACCTTTCACCTTAAGGTAAAAGAATAGCTTATGGTCTCCTCAGACACACTCCACCACTCCTCCAGGGAGCAGAAAGGACAAAGTTTTAAAGTTGCAATCTATTAACGTGTTTCTGGAAAGCTCAAAAGGTGGTTCAAATGAGAACTCCAAGAAAAGCATAGCATTTGCTTCTGTGTGCAGCAGGACGTAAACAAGAGAGCTGCTGGAGAGAGGAGACTGGGTAATATCGGTAGAAAACCCAGACAGAGCAAAGGCTTTTGATTCATAAATTAAAGAGCTAAGTATCTCTTTGCATTGATATTACTTCAGAAGTCACCCATTGCAAACCAAAACCAGACTACTTTTTATAGGATGGAAGGGCAGTCCCAGCCTTCATATTCTTTGGCTTTTATGCAATATTTACTTTTTTTTTCACTTGCATGCATGCATGGCAAGGGGTGTTCTGGAAAATGAACTGATCAGCACTGAACTCCATTCCCCTATTCACCTCCAGAGGAGGAACCAGAACATGGTGTGCCCTGCTGACATGACCTTGAACATCAAACACTAGCAGACACACTTTGCAGGTCTGCCAGCTCAATACAGAACAATTTTTCTATCATAAATTTCTGTTTTGACCTGTGCAAGCAGGGGTTAGAAACACCCACACATCACTCCCACCCAGCTTTCTACAGCATGGTATGAGCAGAACAGAGTTGTTATGCATTTCTATTTGCAGAGAAGACGTGACTTTGCTCCTTCAGCCTGTGTCCTTCCCCATGCATGAAGCTCTTCACAGCCTGGGATTAAGTGACTTTGTAGCCCCTTTGCCAATTAACTCAGAGCAAGGGGCTGTTTCACGTGTCACTTAAAACTGACAATTTCTTAACTATATGTTGAAAGAAATGTGTTTCCCCGTTAAATGGTTGTAAGCTCAAGGTAGACACCTCATTGCTTAAAGTACACACCGAAACTCATGGCTATGCCAGTAAATTCTTAATTGTAACCCATGTACACCAAAAGTAGACCTTGTAGCACCAGTTGCTCATTTACCTGCATAACATGACTGACTTTTTAATACTGTTTTCTCCAAACTTTTCCCTCCTCACTTCACATGCCAGCTGAAGACATAAATAAAAAAACAGCCTCTTCCTCCTATAGTCAAGCTTTCAAATGAAACTTCCCCCCCTCACCCCCACCCCGCAATTATGTAGAAGTTCTTCCTCTCAGTGGGAGGAAAAAACAAAACACATGTGCAATAGCATCAGCACAGAAGCAGGGTGGCTGTGAGGGGCAGAGTGTCACACAGGAGAGGGGCAGGTGATGCCGGGTCCCTGGAGCGGTACCCCAGCCTGTTTTGGGGTGTTAGTACAACCGCTACAAGTCGAGCACAGTTTCCACTGCACCCTTATCTCTTTTGTAAGCTGGATGCGGTTATAGCAGAAAATATGCCACTAAATAACTTTATTTTGATAATTAACAAAAATAAGGAACTTTAAAAACATCCTACATATCAAGGAAATCCAGTTACATACCTAAACCCATTTAATATATTTGAAAGTTTCCTTCAGTTTTCCTTTTATGAACTACAGTTTTCAATTTCAATTTGTTTAACAGAAGAAAGCAGCAGCCATTCTAAAAACATGCAATAGACTTGCACAGCTTTTTTCCTTCCTCTCTTTACATACAGCTTCTACTTGGAAAATTCATCTCTACCTTACTCATACTGCCAGAAAAGTAAAAAGTGGGCACTTAAAAGCAACTTCAAACAAGGGGAGATGAGAATTATCGATGTCATATGTCAGAACAAGTTCTTCCTAAGGTTACATCAATATCAGAAGATGGGAAACAGCTCCCAGAACTGCTTTTAGGAGAACAAGGAAGGCACTGAGTCCAGGGTCAGAGGAAGTTATTTCCATGAAAAGAAGATAAATGTAGGAGCTTGGCAGCTTTTCCTGCTTGAAACAGGTAAATTAAATCCCTCTTCTTCAGGAGATGATGACTTCTTTCACAAAGGAAGATATTACAAAAATCTTAACTGCCCTTCCGTATCTATGGTTATATTAGCAAATTTGTACTCAGATACCAAGTACCTTCTTAAAGCAGAAAGACCCAAGCAGATAGCTCTCACTCCAACACAAACAATGCCACGTGTGCTGTCTCACTCCCCTCAAACTCATCTGAACCTTTTTTATTAAAGAAACAAACCCTAAACTCAAAGGCTTTTAGTTCTAACATCAAGGAGTTCCTGTTTTAACCTACTGCAACACAGAGAGGCTGCTCTCCCAACATCAGCCCGCAGCAGCAGTCAGCCAGCACTGTGGCAGGTACAACTGGGACAGTTTTATGGACTAAGTTCTCACTTTCCCAGATGCAGAACTTAAGGTCTCCCTGCCCACAAACTTCAAAGCACTCATCCCTGGGTGTTGGAACACCTCTTGTTCACCAGTGGGCCTGGAAACCAAGTATTTTCACTTATGGTAGTTTGTGTTGCTCCAGTACTCGATTAAGCAGCACATACTGATGGACAACACTCGAGGACAGAAAAGAAATGCCTCAGACTTAACAAATGATGCCATAGCTTCTGAAGTCTCATGACCTTCCATACAGGATCAGAGTCCTTTCATCTGCTCTCAGGCACTGATGGGAAAGGATACGTGTCTGCCAGTGGACCTGCCACATACACAAGAAGCACACTTCAACATAATTATCACTGTTTCTTCATGTGGATACAAGGAAAAATGAACTTTAGAGACTTTTAGGTTGAGCAAAAACGGAAGCATGGCACAAAGATTTCCTGAATGTGAACTGCAGAGAGCACCAGGATTTTCTGTTGCTGTTGCTGCTTTCAGCTTTAATGAAGGGCATCAAACGAGTGTGTGACAGAAACTTACTCATGGGAGGGCTGACATTTTGTTTTTTTTTTAAAAAAGACCTTTGTCTGAAAGAAAAAAGAAAAACAGCATCCAACTTGTGAGCTCAGCAACAGCATCCCCAGCTGTCTGAAACAGGAAAAGAGGAAGCTGTTCTGCTAATAAAGCCAGAACCAGAAGAGCTCAGACTCACATTTTCCTTTCAGGTTCAAAATATCTTTATTAAATAAATGCAAAAATTCACTTTGTCCTTGAACACGGTTTTGATGGTAAGACTAGAAGGAGGGAGGCACAAGAAGGAGGGAGGCTGTTGTCTGAAGGCTATCACTCACAGCTGACCGTTTCCCACCACACAGACCGGCTGCTGTACCTCCAGATGTCTCAGCAAGCTCTTCCACTGGCAATAACTTTATGTTTTGATGTTAAGAGCCATAGTTTCACTGAAACTATAAAGACAAAAATAATTTGGTGTTTCAAATTGTACTCTTCTGTCTTCAGGGATCACCCCAGAAAAACAGACGAGCCAGAATACTTACACTGCTCATGTGCAACGAAGCAATGCACAAGGAGCACCACTTCTCCTCTCCCACAAAACAGTCTCTTGTTCTCAATGTTTTCCGCTGGTGGGAACAAATGATTGTTCAATGCCCCACTGAACGCAATTTTGCAATGCAACAGGCTAACAGCTGGCATTTTTGTTCACGTAGTTTCTCAAACTGAGCATGAGTGGTTTTTGCTGAAATACATCTCAAAGTTGAAAACATAAGCCAGTGGCTGAGCATAGACATTACCCCAGAACTTCCAGATTGCAAATACTTTGCTTTAACAGTTACCAAGGATGTATCAGTTTTAGCGGAGGATGCAAGAAATTTAATCCAGAGAGTCACTGAAGAAATTAAGCAAAACATTTAGAACCAAACTTCCTTGGCAACTATATGCTTTCTAGAAGACAAAAATTTTATCTTGCAAGCAGCCATTTTGTAAAAGCAGTATTGTTGCCTCTTCTAAAGGATGGATTCCCATCTTCAGTTCCAAAATATCCAGCTCAAAAAGCCCTAGATCAGTAGCTCTTGGTCATATGCTGACATTTCACATGTAAGTCTTGCTGCACAGGCTGGTTTTCAACCTTATTTTTTCATAACAATTTCTACTCTGGGTCTTCAGCTTTTCTGAAAGTTCACCAAGACCTCTGGGTTAGAGTGAATGTCCCACAGCGTGTCCCAGTCTCCAGTATTTTGGAGAAGCCTAGGTTGATGAGTACACACTCGTGAATGTAGCACTGCTAAGTGGAGTCAGATGGCAGAGCAAGATACGGTACCAATTAATTTTGCTTTAGCTTTATGGATTTTCACTAAGTGAATTTCACTCCTTAGCCAGCAGTTTGTTATTCCACCTGGATCCAACAGAAAAGGTTGGATTCTGTTGCTTGGGGGTAAGGGTGTGATTTCCAAACCTTATTATTCATAAAGAAAAATAAATTCCCTTGGCCTTGTTCAGAAGAATACCTACTTTTAAGACTGTAATTCATGTTTAGAAGCCTTTTGGAAACAAAAGGCAACCTATGCAAGCAATTTTTTTTTTTTTTGTTTAACTCAAAAGCTGAATGTGAGTATAAACCAAGAACTACTCCAGGTTTATCCCTCTCTGGCCATCCTTGGAAGAACACAGAGAGCTTTCCTTTGCTGTTCAGATTTATTTCTTCCCTGAAAAGATAATAAATTATACTGAAGTCAGCGGAAAGACTTTTGTTAAACAAGGCCTCATTTCCATCATATGTAAAGGAATGGATTTACTAGAGGGATTTTCCCCCTTCAAAAACAAAATGAAACCATATTTCTGCCTTGGGAAGTGATGGAAGTTCCTGAAAGCATAGTCTCAAAGGATCCTAAACAAAAAACATAACCAAACAAATTTATTCTTAACTGAAGGGGGAAAAGAAGGGGGAAACTTCCAAATGGTTTCCTCAGGGTGAAGCAACGAATTGCACAGGGATACCTAGAATACTTTAGAGAAAGGACAGATAGTAGGGATATATCAGCTTTAGTTGGGGATGCAATAGACTTAATGGGGAGCAACAGTGAAGAAATTAAGGAAAATATGTAGAACAAGACTCCCAACACACCCAATGAGGCTTGGGTTCAGAGAAATAGCTGCCTTTATCCAAGGCACCAATAATTCTGCTTCAGCAAGAAGAGCTTGCACAGGCTTGTTTAGAAAAAAAAAGCTACTTATGAAGTTTACCACAGAAACAAACTGACCACAGTCTAATTTCCAGATACTGTGCTTCCTTATTCTTTTTCCTTTCAATATCCTTGCCAGCTAAGCCGTACTGGGAAGAGATCTGGGTTGGGGCTACTAGACAAAATTCAAAAAGATCAACTGGAATTCATTTGCAGGACTATAAACGACAATAAATATGATCTGTGAGTGAGATTTAGAGAGACAGATTGTCAGAGAGCACACATGGTGCTGCTTTTACTCCTTGAAAAAAAAAAAGCAAGTAAGAAACATCCTATGCAAGTCCAAAGGGTCTTAAATTTAAGACACACTCCAATCACTGCATAATTGCATACAGATTACAGCTTAGATCCCTAGAAAGTTTTCATGCCTATTTTAACTGAAAGCAGAATTAGATTTTGCTGATGAAGTGTAACTGATTTTTAATAGTTCTTTGCAAAAAATTGTCTTTCTTTCATAAAACAGTGCTAGATCTGTCTAATATAGAAATCAAGTATATTTATCTAGAAAATAAGAATATGGACATTTCCATTACGAACATAAAAATACTAGTCCTCTCATTATGGATAACAGACAACATGAAAATTCTATTTTTTTGTTATTAAATCTGAATGATTTCACAATCAAATCTAACAAATATAAGCAATAATATGTAGACTTCTATTCTACTGTACCTACTCGCAAGCTGAGTGTACATTTTTTATTTATAAGTCAATACCATAACGTTATTAAGATGCACAGGAGAAAAAAAAAAGACAATACTTCATAAGCAGCAACAGCAAGTCCTAGAAGCCACACCACCCCTCCTACCCCCCCCAACTGTATGTGTTATTTTCCTCCAAAGCAGCTTCTGAGGAGCAATCACAACTACTCTAAAGGATTTCCACTAATGAAAAAGAAAGAAACCCAAGCCATCAAAAATCCTGTAGGAAAAGGTGTACTATGAAAAAAAAAAATCTTACAGAATAATTGAAGATTTCACTTCATGCAAATATTTGCTGATACAGCTTGAAAGTATTGCCATCACACTGCAGCTCTGAAAGTGCTTATTATAAACCTTCCTTCTCTACACAATGGTAATAAGAATTAATCTAATAAACTCTGTGAGAAGTGCTGCATTTAGACTACAGTTATCAGCCACAGTTTCCCAGTTTACTCGACTGTGGATCACATTCACAGTTTATGCACTTTTAAAATATACTTATCTAAAAACATTGGGACTGCACAGAACTGCACCCTGTGTGCTAGAACAGAAAGTCATTGATGGTCAGACTTCTATTGCCAGCACCAGTTCCAGCGTTTATTGCCCTGTTTTTGCATCAGGACTAAATCAACACACAAGTGGCATTACTGTGATGTAGGGGTCAGGCAGGGTTGGTGACTCTGCACAAGCCCCCTGTGCTGGCCACAGGGTAACCCGGTATTTATGGCTTCATGCTCCCCCACTTCCAGAGAAGAAGCTGTGAAGTGTGCTGCTCTCATATGAACACCAGCCTGATCTCACTGCCCAGCCCAGCTCTCTAAGGAAAATGTAGTAACATCAAGGAGAAAGACCAGCTAGATGCTGCTCTTCTCCAAATGTGGCCACTGCTACCTGGTGGAAAGACATCTCCAAGCTAAGACGACATTCTCATTTTCAGTCATCTCAGAGAAAATGCTGCTGGAGAGCTCAGATCTCTTCAAGCCAGCAGGACTCAGATGAATAGATGAAGTTGTCGTCTTCCAGACACAGCATTCTGAGTTAAACCCTGACCTCTCCAAAAGATCCTCTTATCAGTTGCATTGCACTACCAGGGCCGATATTTGCTTTGGCCCACCAGAATAACCTTCCATGGGCACAGAAGGTCTGCTGAAGTGCAAGTGACACCATAACCAAGCTCTGTCTTGAAAAGATCATCATCATCTCAGCCCGGGACCACTTACTTGGTAACTGGTGAAATACAGTTAACAAGGCTTAGGTAGGTCAAAGCCTTATGCTTTCGGGACTGATGAAGACAGGCCATGGCAGTTAACCACTTGACACGCACAAGAGGTATGGAAATAAAGATGTGCCTCTGGGTAAACATACAGTGCTGTCATTCCTGTTGTAGCACTATTTCAGTCTTTTTATTTTCTGCTGAAAATCAAGTGCTTTTAGTGCATGAGAGGAGGAAGAGGGAAAAGATGCAGAATGCATGCCAGAAGAGACAGTGTGGATATTGAAAACACCTTTTAAAAAATGTGTCTCAGCAGAACTTCATGTTTTTGATCTTGGAATGAAGTGCTGCACATCAATCAATCACCCAGAAAGGTTAAAGTTATCAATAATGCACTTCATTTGCTTGAACTGTCTGGCTGCAGCATATGTTGACACTCACGTATGTTACCATAGCTATTTGCTGCTTTCCGTCCCTGTTTGGTACCTAGCTGTGAAAGAGGAACAAAAGTACAAAATTAAGTCTCTTCTGCAATTCATAACTGTGGGAGAAAAAGAAAGCAGGAAAAAAGCTGTTGTTGAGCAGTTCCATCCTTCCAGATGTTTATGCTGAACTTCCAGATGTTTTTCTTGCATTTATTGCTCTGTTATAATAAGTAAGGGACTGTCTTCAAACACAGTGAGGCTCCTTTAAATCAAAACAGTTTATACAAAAAGAACCTTTGCTTTTTTATCTGTGCCCACATTAGTTTCCAGATCCTAGAGTATAAACTACATTCCTCCAAAGTGGATGGTCTTACAGCCAGGAAAGGACTCAGTGTCGTCTTAGTTCCCAGGAACTTAAAGGGTAAGCAATCACAAATTCATTGTTTGCTCTCCCTACGTCCTGGGGGCTAGCCATGGCGCTCAGCTCAACAGGCATGCCTAATTTTGGCCAAACACCACTGAGAACTCACCCAACACCAAAGGCTAATTGGCAGGATTGATGAAATACACATAAGAAGGGTTGCTGCTATTTAAAATTCAGTCATAAAACCTCAGTATCATGATCTCACAGTCTAATGTCTAAATAGAGAAGAATGCCCAAAGACATGTACGGAGGTATAAGGAAAAGTTATCCACATCGTAAAAACATGGACTGAAAAAATGAAGGATGGGTGTTTAATCAGCATTTAGGTAGGAGAATATACAGGCTAACTTTCTAACAGTAACGACCCAAGCTGGTGGCTACCTACAAACACAGGTATATAAGAACCCCTACAACACCCTAGCCTTTCATGACTTATTCCAGGCCATGGAAGTCCAGAGCAGAGCTAGTTTTTCCGGCCCTGAGCTCCGAAATCCTTTTCTGGTGCTTTCGCCATTTCTTAAAACAGTTAGATGTTGTCATCCATTTTTGGGCCAAACCTGCCTTTGGCCCAGCCAACTGCATTCAGAGTCTAACTACGACCTCCACTAGAAAAACAGTTTTGCTTTGTCCTTAAAAATAAGATAGGAATATGTGGAGAGTGGAAGAGAGAATGCCAACTTTCAGCTGTTGTATCTGCCAGGTTTCTGCCTGTTCCACTGACTGCTCATTTCAGCATAACACAGGGTGGTGGTGAAAGGCGAAGCGTCACTGAGCTGCAAGCCAAACCAGACCCGATTTCACAGCTATGTGCAGTGCACAGATAGTCCTGCCTCAGCCCCAGCACGAAGGAAAGGCATGCTCTAGTGAAAGAGCTTTGTGTTCCTTGTTACTTTCGAAAGATTTCAAAAGCAGCCTTGTTAAAAGAAAAAAGGGCTCAACTATGAAATCACTTCCTTCTGTTCAAAATATTTTACTCAAGAAAAAAAAAAAAACACAAAAGGGCATGAAAAAAAAAAAAAAATCTGTTCTCTGCTTTTGACTTGTTCCTAGGATCCAGCATCCCACCCGCTCTGTGGGATGACGCAGTGTGCCAGATCCCGACTGCTCCAGCCAGCGCGCTGAGTGTCCACCCCACACAATCACCCTCTTGTCTGAGGCAGCTGGCGTCCACCCCGCACATGCTGACCGCATCACCACCGGGCCGGGAGGATGGCAGCCCCTTCGGGGATGCTCTTCTCCTCCTGGAGCAGGGCAGCAAGGCGCTAGGAGGGCAGGCCGTGGTGGGCAGCTAACAAACAAGCAGCTCTTGTGTTAAATCCCTCCCCCTCCTGCCCCTCAAAATGCAGCATGGATGGGAACGGGGGAAAAGATGATCATCTTGCAGCAGAAAGGCTTTGCCTGGGAGTACAGCCAGCAGGACAACTTCAGGAAGACCCGTTTATGGGAGTTTAAAAGTCAAACGAACAGTCCATTGCTGCCCAAATCACAAGGGGGTTGGTTACAGCTGAGCAACATTTTAACAAAGATCCTAAGACGAGGACTGGTTTGCCTCCCACTGCCAACGCTCACAGGTTTACTCAGACTTCCAGCTCTGTTTTTCCATGGTTCCCAAGGCACCCTCCCTCTCCTCCAGAACTAATTGCCTTCTCCTGGGTAAGTGGGCTGACACACACCAGCTCCCTTCCCCAACTCGGCTGTGGGGCAGGAGAGGCGGGAGCGGGATCTTAAGAATAAAAAGGAATGCTTCCCTGCCCCTCTCCACTTCCAGCAAAAAGCTGGTTTCTGCCTCAGACAGCAATGTATTACTCTGATCTGCACTATTAAGAAAGGCAGAGGGTCTTTTCCTTTGTTATTGACGATCACTGATGCAGAAAAAGTTAGACAGCACGAGATAAACATTCAGCAAATTGCTCCATGCAGCCTATGACACCAACTTTTTCTGCCTTTCCCAAAGCTGAAGCAGACAAACTCACAGCACTATGCATTGACAACCTTCCCAAGAAGGCACTCAGCAAGCATAACACTTTACTCTCTTCCTTGTGAAAATTTTAAGCCTGACTTTCAAGCAGACTACAAGCAGCATCAGAGCACCAGGACACCCATCTGATCAAGAGGCTGACCACATCATCTACTCCAAAGCAAGACATCACCTAGCCAGTGCTTGGAAGTGATGCTTCACTTCTCTTTTTTCCTCTAGAACCAGAAAACAATCCTCCACTGGAAGTGCTAATTCAATAATACGGGATGACTCATCAGCTGACGGCAACTAATGGATGTTTCTCATGGTTCATCTATCAGTCTGCTTAACACCCTAAAGCACAAACATTTAAACTCCCAAAAGTCTCTGTGGTTGCCCCCAGGCTTGATTCTTGGCTTCAGGCGATTTATTTATTTATTACAAAAACAAACCCAAAACAAACTCACGGTTGTTTCCCAGCCATCTTTATCTTGCAGCTGTGTCTCACAGGTGGTAAGGAGGTGTACAGCCCTACGATTGACCTCCTCCAACAAAAGAAACCACACTGCTTTGAATAAAAACAAACCACTATTTCAAAATAATACTGAAATAGGAGATCCAAATATGGGATGAAGAGTGTCACAGCCTGGGCGTGCCTTTATTTTCTTCAAATAGATTTAATAAAATAATATATTATCTCTCTCTGTAAATGAAGTTTTATGCAGATTAGAAGAGGTGCTGAAGTAGTCTGTGCACAACACAGAATGAATTTAACTGCACCAATACCAAGAAATAAGGTCCAGTTTCAATTTAAGAAAGCTTTAACACGTGCTACCTACAGTCCTGAAAAATCTTACTCCAAATAGCCCCAATGAGGAATCACAGTTATTACTGAACTACGTGAGCAGCTAAACTTGTGTCACCTTTAATTTTGCTAATGCTGCTTAACCTCTAGAGTTTGGCCACTGTTCCCAGAACAGTATCTGCAAAAAAATAAGGTACTAATGGGGTGGGGAATGCTACTTTATGTTCCTTGTACTTCTCTACTGCTACGACTACAGTGGGTGGCTTTTGCGTCTTCCCTGTGACCTCTGCTCATAGGTGAACGGAGAAGGGTGCAGTCACTACCTACTCTTCCAGCTGGATACATACCTCTAGACCCAAACCTGCCTGACATTAGCTACCACGTGCTATTTATTCAGTGATTACTTATTTATTCCTACAACTCTGCATTGCACTTCTATAAGCACTTACTGTATCCCACCCATTTTTTTTTTTTTTTTTAAAAGGTCTGAGCCAGTCTTTCACTTTATGGGAAATATTCCACTGCTGTATGAACAGCAATTCATTCAGGAAGCAAAACAAGGATGTATTTCCTACAAAGATTACTGCAAAACCTGAATTTTCTTTGTGTTCTTAACCCCATCTTGCCTTCTCTGAGGAGAATCATGGTGGTGGGGAGAGTCACGGAGATGGGGAGAGACAGATTTCCAAACCAACAGGCAGTCAGGAGAGGTTTAACTCACAACTACAGTCTTCCTCGCAAAACTCAGAGACGCTTTCCCTGAAGAGTAGGACATGTAGAAATACAACTTATCAATGGCTGAACAGGTTAGTCAACTATACAGGTCACGGTCTGGTTGCATAGCTATCACTAGGTCACAGCACAACATGTACATTCTTAAACTAGCATATAAGTTGACACAGTGACTCACATCAAATCTCTGCAACTATTCTGCCGTGTTTGTGCAGACACTAACTGCTAGAAAGCACAAGTCACAGTGTAAAGCCATGGAAATCAGGATGTCAAAGCAAGAACTCAGGCTCAGTTTTGGGTTTTGCAGACTGTGTACAGTTGCATTTATGGACTACTAGGGCAACTTCACAATGCAATAGGGTACTAGGATCCCAAGAGACCTGTGTACTGTGTGGGAGAACCTCATGGGTGGGAACACAGGTTGGGACAAGGAGACAACCGGCACCACCCATGCCTGCTTGCAGCTCACTTATCTGTAGCAACAAAGAGTAGAACGAACGGCAAAGAACTTCACCAGAGAACGGTACCCAGTATCCCGGCTGTGCTTTTGTGTAAGAAACTGAGAGCCCCAGACAAAAACGAAATACATTCATCCACAAAAAGACAGGAACCTTCTGACTCCAAAGTGTGTCAGGATCTTGCCTCATGTCTCCCCATTTTCCAAGCCCTGAAGGTTAGGCACCTCCTGAGCAGTGTGCTGAAGTACACCAGTGCCTCACATGCTACCCTTCTGCAGTCGCAACCTGGCTGATGCTCAGTCGCAAAATGTCAAGATACCAGACATCATAGACTTGAATGAACTGTACATGCAGCCGTGCTTAACACGCAAAATCTTTTCATCAATAGCCTGCAACCTCTTATTGTTCTTCAGACACGGGAGTAGTGCCTGAACACACACCACACTCTTTGGATGGGGAAAAAAAGAGGCAAGAGGTACTTCAGTGTAGGACTGAGCTTTCCCCGCACTATTTTAAGGTTGCAGCCACCTGGCACCTTCAAAGGCAAAAGGGCGAATGCTGCACAGCATAGGCTGCTACAACAGGTTTTAAACATGCATTGCTGCAAAACCCACCACCTTACACCTGGAGGTCCTGGATTTTCATCACTTTTCTGTCACAGAGCTGAGTGACCAAGTCTCTGATCCCCACTTCCATAAATAAGATTGACAGTCCCAACACAGTAATGAATACTGGGGGTTCTTATTGCCCCCACCTCTGCTAGTGTCTTCCAAATGCTGCCAACCTCCCATAAGCTGGACATGCATTACTAAAATAACCTGGCAAGAAACAGAGCAGGGAGAACAGTGGAGGCAAAGTAAGCACTTACCAAGCACAATGACCACAGTCTTCAGGAGGCTCATCATGGTGTCCCGATTTCTGCGAGGTCCAGAACTGTGTCTGGACATTCTCATAGTCCTTTGGCGGACGTACCCAAAGATATGAGCATATAGGACCACCATGACCACAAAAGTGACCAGGTTGAAAATAGCCCAGAAGACCAGGTAGGAGTCACTATAGAGTGGTGCCATGTTGGAGCAGTGAGTGATATCACAAATACAGTTCCATCCGACACTTGGTATGGCGCCCATGACGATGGCCATAGTCCAGATAACAACAATTACGACCACCACTCGCCGGTTGCTCATTCGAGTGTGTAGCTGCATTCGGAAAACTGTAATGTGCCGTTCAATAGCAATGGCCAACAAATTGGCTACAGAGGCTGTCAGGCTAGTGTCAATGAGACCCTGACGGAGAAGCCAGGTGCTTACAGTCAATCTTCTAGTGTTGGGTCCTGTGTTGAACATTAGGTAAAAGTAGGCCAGCCCTGCAAAAAAGTCCGCAGCAGCTAAGTTGGCCATTAAGTAATAAATAGGAAAGTGGAATCGGCGGTTGACATAAATAGCCACCATAACCAAGAGGTTGGCCAGCATTATGAAGATGCAGACGGTAATCCCCAGTCCCATTACAAGCTTGCTGACAGTGTTCCATTCAGTGGCTAGATATTTTCCACTTCGGTTATAAAAGAAGGCAATGGTTTCATTGTAGTAGCACTGTTGTTCGCTCATGGCTGTGGACTGAAAGAAAAGGGGAAAAAAAACAAGAGGGAAAAAAACCAATGACATCAGAACTGAAAACATATGATTGCCTCCATGGACAAGACATGCACAGAAAGCGGGCAGGGGTCAGGAAGGGAACACGCTTCAGATCAGATTTTATTTTTTCAGACCAAATGGCATTCCACAACTCGCAATTACTCTGAGGAGTCTAGTAACAGCAACCAGATTAGAAACAACCAGAAATGCTTCCATCTGCTCTGAAAGCTAGCATGATTTCTGACGCAGTTATAAACTGAACAGCAAACAAGCTTCTGGCCAAGCAGACCTGCTGGAAAGTCTGCTTAGAGAGAAGGGCATGCAGTTCATAATTAAGAAAAGTTAAGTCTGTTACAGGACACCTTATTTGCATTATCAGTGCATAAAATCATTGTTTGGCTGTAGCAATGTTAAAAGAAGAACTCCTCAAAGAGGAGGAAAAGTGGATTACATTTCCCAGAAGGTTTTGACTCATTCAGGTCTCCATCAGTGGCGTTCCTTCTTATTCTTTCTTAAGAACTGTGAAGAACACCCTAGATTAACATTGCCAATACACTCTAAGACTGTGAATTGCCAGGGCCAGGGGCTGTGTTTGTCTACAAAGCATGAAGTGCGTTTATAAACAATACAAGAAGCATGCCACTGTATTCCTATGAACTTTCTACTTTTTCCACCAGCCATGTTTCTAAACAAGGTTTGAAATGCACCATGCTTCTAAGTATAACTCATCTGAATGGGCTTATTCCAATTTGACATAGAAAGAGTGAGGCAAGAAATCAGAAAAAGCAATGTTTGACTTAAGTAGTGTTGAAAGCATCAAACCTTATTTCTTGCGTTAAGCATTGTTATGGCTATGTCAGGGAATACATGATTAACTTTCCTTGCAGAGAACTAAACTGAGCACAGCTATGGGTGCAACAAAGAAACCTCATACTCCACCAGAATGCAGAAGCTTTGTACAGAACTGCTGGCTAACAAGAAAGTGCTTAATGAGTTTCCCTCCTCAGTTATAATCAGTTACTCAGGTGCAATTCCCAAAGGGCAAGCCTTGGAAAAAGAAACCCCTCTAAATAACATACTAGTTTCTTGTTTAGCATGGCTTATCAAAGAGGATGTAAAAGTAAATGTTAAAAAGCACCAAACCCTAAGAAACTCACGTCAAAAAAAGTCTCTTTCTGAAGAGACCCAGGAGATCTGGCTCTGACACCCTGCTTTTATGGCTGCGAAACTCTGCTGACTGAACTTGAGTTTTCACAATAAGAGGAGCAGTTTTAGCAAGAAACCAGGTAACAAACCCAAACAAAGAACAGATAAACAACACTAAAAGATGAGAATTTCTTCCGTTAAAACATGCAGACAAAAATCCATGTTTTGGACAGCTCCAGCCGTTCTACAGCAAACCTAACCTTCATGTTGAAACCCAAAGGGTACAGAATTGGGAAACAGAATTATTAAATGGATTTGAGTGAAAATAATATCTGAGAAATATTTCCTTAGAGTTACCCAAAGCTATTTGTTTCCTTTCATTTCCCTCTGTTTGTCAACACAATTAAGCTAATTCCAATAAAGCAACATACAAAAATTTCCACCTATATCCCCAGATGCATTACATGGCATTCAGATTTATGTTAAAGGGAAAGATCTTTTTAGAATGATTTTACCTCCAACCTAAACATCAATCAGAAACATCTGCAGACCCAGGATAATAAAAAGCTAGAGTAAATAGTATTTCTCAGCTCAGTGACTATAAAACTTTTATTGTTCCTCTAGGATACATCAACTCTTAGGTTAGAAACCTTTCAGCCTTAATTATTTAAGAATTTTAAAAAGTTCTCATGTAGGATCTCTCTGTTGCACAGAAAAAGTTATTTATAAGGGATACTTAACAAAGGGAGACCTAGCTACAAGACATCTGGCTTTAATTCTTTGGTTAAAGACTATGTGGTAATAACAGGTCAAGTATAAGAACCCTTGAGGGAGAGAGGAAGTCATATGAATGAACTAGTGGCCCTTACAAAAGCTTGCCAACATCTGCATTAATTACGTGAATGCCCTGGTTTTTTTCCTCTTTGTAGGAATATCTGGATGCAGTCTTGTAGTCTGAATTACAGAGGAAGTCAGGACTCTAGGATCTAATGGACTTCTGCGATTCTGAATAAATTCTCTCTTTGTCTACAGATTAATTGATCTAAATTTTTCTTTCAGATGGCTGCTGCCCACGCTTACTGACTCCTGCACCACTGTTGCTCCTGTGGAGAGAGGCCAGCTACACACCTGGCAGAAAGTATATTTTTAATTCAGAAATTAAAAATGTGTAGATAACTTTTTTTTGTCCCTTTGTTTTGCACATGGTCTTAGAATGTGAATTATCCCTCGATTTTGTAATATCCTCCCCGGCCTATTCATATGAAATCTGAAACAAAATAGGATAAAAAAAGGTCACTGTAACATGCACTGATAAGTGCTGTACATTTGTCGTCTTCACAAAATGCCCAGCCAGGGCTGCATGTATGCAATGCACATAAGAGTATGTCAAATGCTACAGAGTCAGACTTGTTAAATTTAAAAGCATGACAAAACTGGAGTAATCCCAGAGGAACTGCATGAGGCTCGCTGGCTGCTTCTCTCGTTTTGAAGACACAGGAACAAATGCGCTGGGATAAGAGCATAAGGGATTTTGGAGAAGTTTTGTTTTTAGGGCATGCTAATCCAAAACCTGGGATATTCTTTAAAAGCAATCTTTTCAGTCCCAAGGGAAAGACAAACAGAAGAAGAGCAAGTTTGCTGACAAAAGTTCAATCAGGGCATTTCCAGACGATCAGGTTTCTCAGATGCCAGTGTATATCTTACAGGAAGGTTTTGACCTCCTAGGTCACAAAGATACAAATTCCAAGGTATCACATTTACCCATGATGCTGCTATCTAACTGGAAAAGCACAAGCAGGAGGGAAATATAATGTATCTCTGAGTACCGAAAGTGTTAACATTCCGTAATGGCATATGCAAGCAGGCAGACCCATCCCCTCTCCTGCCCCTGCAGCAAAAAGGGGCAGGGAAGTTTATATTTTAATTTCCTGCAGTTTTACTCACTGTGTTTCATTGCTGGGGTAAGCCAGATGTGCAGTGCCCCAAGATTTACCTCATCCATTTAGTATATCTCAACAGAAGTTTAAAACAAACTCAACTGCAAATTGCCCATGTTAACTAAGCCTCTAGGACACATCTGTGTTGAAAAAGAAAATGGCTGAATTATAAACCAACAAGACAGATCAAGCCAAATGGAGTAACGGCAGACTAAAAGCAAAGCTGCCTCTAACCACGTGAGGTTGATTTAATACTCAAAACAGTTATCCAGAACCAAAGCAGAAGAAAATCCTGAGTACATGGAGTTACATCTCTTAAAATCACGAGATGTAGTTATAACCATAACACAGTACATACAGACCAGCAAATGTGGCACCAGAACTTCATAAATAAATAAAATTCACTCTGCTTCTACAGTCAACACCTAGTCATCCCATGGCCAGAACGTCACCTTGGCACTGGCCTTTCCAGCTACTATTTGCTATACTTGTCCTCTTGGCTCCTCTCCTTTGATGGTATTGGACCATGCCACTGGGGTGGCAGTGGGGAGACAGGGAAGAAGAGCACATGTAAGCAACTTTCCAGTGTTTTGTGCTTGATTCGTCTTGCTGCAGCCCCACCTCTCCACCACAGCTTGAAGAGTGAGGTGAGGATTTGGATCCAAGGCATGGAGCAGCTTGCCCACGGGATGCTGTTGGGTGAGCAGCCTACTACCTGCTTCCCCTCTTGGAGAGGAGACCGACGTGGAGAAGGCACTGGCTGCCTGGAGCAGGAAGGTGAGAGGGGAGCTCTGGATCCTGCCAGCTCGGTGGTGAGTGGCAGCCCACCTGGTGACGGCTGCACAAGGAGAGATGCTTAGGGTGGAAAACAAACACCAACAAGTTTTCAAATACCGCTGATTGATACTGTCTAAACAAATCATTAGTTAGCACAAGGGGCAAATGATACTTTACAAAATCCACTGCAATCCAAGAGGTTGCAGACTTCCTCAGTCCACCTGACAAAAAAATGAAAAAAGAGAAAGAAGGACCACCCCCCCCAGCAGGCATGGATGCCTTCATTTCTCAAAAAACAGAGCTGAGCATTCTTAGAATACTATGGTCTGAGTTTTACAGAACTTTTAAAACTTGGAAGCCACCAAAATTATTCCACATCCAAGAAAACTCTTTAAAATATTTTAACCCTTAACTCTCCAAACAGTCTGCTCTTTTTTTCCCTTTACTGAATAAACCTCAAAATGCTGCTGTTTTCTTGCCCAGAACACAGAGAGGACATGAAAAGCAATTTATTTGGCAAGAAAGTCTGGAAATGCAACAATTCTGCATACAATGAAATGCCAACTACAAGCCAGAGACCTCAATTTTTCAGAAGTCATGCAACTTTCACGCAGTCTCCTTGAAGTTTGCGAGACTCAGAGGAGACTCATTCTATACAGGATGAGCTTTTAATTCTGAAGTAGCTACACTTGGATCCCATAACCAGTATTTATAATTCTCAGTGCTGCCCAGAAATCCAGAAAACATTTCAGAGGAAATGCAGAATTAGGAATGGTAGACTAGGACTCTAAAACAGCAATAGGTGTCGTAAAGCTCTAGCTTTAGTGCAGCAGCAAATGGAAAAGCAGTAGCAGTGCTTTCAGTTTAGCTGAATAGTCTAAAGTTTACCAACATACCAGGAAGGCTAGAGCTGAAAAACTTGGGGGAATCACCAACTTCAAAATAGTCAGATAAGGGTGTCAATTAAGAATATCTTTAATATAAGCATAAGCAAGTAAGTATAGAAATAATTGAATCAAAATATAAATACTTTCTTAATCCACAATTGCAAAACCATGGGTTTTATGAAAGTAAAGTTGTAACAGATGAGAAAAAATTCCCATTTGCAACAAAAATTTCTCTATTACTTAACGAAAAGCACAAACTATTGTTCAAAGTGCAGAATGCAAAAGAAACACGAGGTTTAAAAATAAAGGGGAAAAGACAATGTTTCCTTTAAAGTAGAAGTAGTGGAGACATTGAGCCAAAATTTAAGTCAAAACAATCAAAAAGTCTCAAGACAAGGGTCCTGATTCATTATATCCCTATGCCTACTATGCCTTACGTACAGACATAATTTCATCTGCACAATGAAATTATGAAACCCTACCACCAAGATACAACAGATCCTTATGTTCCTTTTGCAGAATTGGATCTCCCAAAGTAACTGTTTGGCAGACTTAAAAACTTGGTGGTTCAGTACAGCAGGCCACTTCTTCATTTCACTAGACTCATTTTACCCTTCACATAGCTGACAAGACGCGAGGAAAGGAATCTCTTTGTAAGGGGATGCCTTTAACTCTGCTATAACACAATAAAGCATAAAGTTACTTATGGGTCCTGTAGCAATAGCTAGCATATCCAATAATTTTTAGGATGCTTTTGTAGTAGACTGTATTACTATGGAGCTAGGGAGTTAACAGATGTCCCAGCTACTACAAAATGAACTGAGAAGTTCTCTGTATCCTACAGTTTATACCTGAAAAGTGTAACCCAACATATCTAGACACTCAGTGCGCTAAAGAGACCCAGTCATCAGCAACACCGGAAAAAGAAGCAATTTTACTGCTGGGAGGTATAATTCACAAGTGACACAGATCCTGTTGGAAACTATGATTACAATCTCCACAGACTGACTTTAAAACCAGGGAGGGTGTTGACCTTCCTTTGTGCTTATTCACTGTCGACTACTACAAAAGCAAGTTCAAAAACAGGTTCCGTGGGCTAAAAAAGGAATGGGTGAGAGCAGGAAGTCCAGCTAACTAAAAATTACTTTCTTCTGGAAGATGCCAGCATCACTAACTAGCAGGTCTGAAATACCTCAGATCAGCCCTACAGCTTTTCAGGGTAGATAAATCAGGAGCCATGCAAATCACTATTCAAACACAAGAGCAGTAGTGAAGAGCAGTGATGGTCAGGAGCATACTGAGCTGGCTCAACAGGTCCGCAGACCGCCAGCTGTGGTTTCAACTTCTTGCACTTTCTACTGCTGCAGAAAGGAAGCGTGCATACATGTGCATATGCACATAAAGTCTCTTTCACCGTAGAATTCTGCAAATAAAGAGATATTTAGGAAATTAAAAAGCTAGAATTGGAAAAAAAATATCCAAGGAAAAGACAGCGAGTGAACCCATCCCTCCAGCAGCCTACCCAGTAATTCAGACACTGCTATATTGCTCCTTTTCCACACATCCAGCATTTTCAGATGAGCTGCATTCCTCGCAAGCACTAGCTACATGTTCTGATGAGTGTTTTCCAGTTGAGGAGGAAATGAAGCCCATTTGAATTGGGGCATAGTTCTACATCAACACATCCCCCCTCACATTACTAGGATGGCTTAAACACTTTGATTAATAAAGATTTATTCCCAGACCACACAGCACTTCTCTGCCACCCTGTCTCTGCCTTCCAAGCTCCTCTCAGAGGGAAGCCACCACTACAATGCGGAGGTATTGCAAAAATAAGGTAATTGGCTTTGCCACGAGGAGGGACGTGATTGGACATGTTGAGCCCAAATTGGGTAGCTGAGCCAAAATATCCCTTACAGAGTACAGAATGGGTTTCTTAAAAGCTCTTCAAGCTCCATTCTCCTCTGAGGGAGCTTTCATGATGTGAAAGCTGAGCTTCACAAACAGTAGCCAAACATAGGTATAGGCTCAACACCTCCCAGCTTTGTGGGAGACACAGGAAGGCAATTATATTCCAATCGCTAATGTAGTGACTGAAATATGCCACCCTTTTATGCCTTCAAAAAAGGTCTGTGTCATGACGCAGACAAAGCTTCTTGACTATCTCACACTGTTCACTCTCAGTTGCCTATCTGGCTTATCCTCAACTTCAGCATCATAGCCAGACATCCAACCTGTTGTGAGTCCATGCAGGCTGCTGTGCAGGACAAGTGCAGCACAGGACAGACCCAAAGACCCCAGCCCTGGGAAGAGCTTTCTGGAGAGGTATGCAGCATAGAGTTTCCAGTTTGCGTCTCTTTAGAAGCCACCAGGTTGGAAGAAATGAGGCGGGGGGGGGGAGGGACATGACACGGGACCTAAACTGTAACTCTAACATCCCAGGTTTCCATGCATAATGAATTGCAACATGTGTCCTTTGGGCCCAGTTTGGTGCTCAGTGAGCCAAGCTGGGAATTAATTCTGTCTCCAGCAGCTAAAATACTGGTCCTTTTATGCTGAAAAAATGCTTTAGCCTACTGGGGCTGCTTCCATCTCTGGGACACACCTTCCACCACTGCTCACCAAGCAAACCAGCAAAGTGAGCACTTGGGAGAGTTTAGCCTACAAGGAAAACACTCCTTCAAAATTACGTTAATGAGCATAGCAAATTTCATTTTGGGCTGGAAATTGAGATTTCCAAATGGAAATAAGAAGACTTTCCTGTGTTTACCATGGAATATAACTTTTTATCTTAAAATTTACATCAGACAGTTTGGGTTTCTCTTGCTTTGATGCACTGATTTTGTGAAATATATTAACAGTATACAGAAAAATCTTCCTCAGGGCTCTGGCAACAATGGATTCTCTATCAGTAACTTTTTCACACAGTACTGAGCAGCTGCCTATAAGGCAGTACTGGTCTACTTTGAACCCCTGGTAATCTCATCTAGTATAAGGATTAAAAAAAAAAAAAAAAGCAGCACACTGGTATTTTAAGTTTTCCCTGTGATGCCTGTAACTAGGTGGAGATACCTCTAATCACAAGCAGTTTCTTCCAGTCTCACCATTTCCTTTTGTTCTCTCATTTACCTTCTTTACCACCACCAGAGGTCTGTTTTGGTAAAGACATTAATTTGTTCACTTGCCTAGAAGAGGACAAAAAAATAGGCACATTTGTTGGCTGTAGAACTTTGGGCACCAAATCGAAAATGCAAATTGTTTTGGGCTTTGCTGGGGAAAGGGGTGATGACAGCTGTGCCACCCCACAGGACTGAGTTCTCAAGCATCATTACAAAGAGGAAAAAACTACTGAGGATGACCATTCTGTGGCAAGGATAGTTTAAATCTCTTCCACTCTAATTCAAACAAAAAGAAAAGAAAACAGAGAAGTATTCAATGGCACAGAGTGGAAGAATTGTTTTTTGGCTCTGGTAACCACACAGCCATGAAAGGCCGCTATAATGGAAACTGCTTTGGATTTCTCTTTGGAAGAGCTGCAAGGCAGTTATTTAAATGTACTCAATTACTTCTAGTATTTGGCTGGTAGGATCCACTACTGGCAAAAGCAAAGAAAGAATGATGTATTTTTGTTGTTTTCTTGTTTTAAGCATTTCTGAAGCACTGTTGGAAGTCCCTGGTTCATTCAGCAACTGGAGCTCAAATCATTTCTTCTTCAAAGCTGTTACTGCAGAATTCATCTCATGCCATTCACAAAGAGAGAAGATACTAATCACTCCACAGAGTACATTAATTAGTTTAGATCACCACTTGTTATGTTTCCCTTCTGCAGATAGCAAAGCCCTCTGGGATGCTAAACGCTTCTTACAGAATTATTTAACTTTCCACTTACTGCATTACCAGACTAATCAGGTTTCTATGACACAATTTTGCTTATACATAGCTGAGGTATGAAGTCATCACATGTACCACAAAATGTTCCGAACTTAAAAATCAAAAAGTTCTGTTACATTTTGTTTCTCTCTCTTTAGGAGGAGAATGGCTTTTCTAATTCGAAATCACTACATTCTGCCTTACAATTAAACCCCGCTGCCAGAAACTCAAAGCATATTCTGGAACTTTTTCTCTTCATTTGCTTCTTTGACATATTGTGAATGGTGTCCCAGAACTATTTTCTATTCCAGATTTCAGCTATGGATAGTTAAACCACCCTGAAACTTTACTTATCCTTCACATTCAAACATGACAAAGATGCCTTAAATCTGTGCTCTTAATCACCAGTCCATATATCTAGTAATGGGATGCTGGGGGGTAAAGAACCTTCAGACAGGTCAGTGCATAGGGACGGTATGAAGAGACATGACTGTGGAACATGTGTTGCTTCAGTAGCTTCTTCTAGAGAGCACCAAAAGCAGTTTCTATGTTGACACACTAGTAATAAGAATCTTTTAAAACAGTAACAACAACTTCACACCTACTGTCAAGAACTGACTTCCAAAAACTTTTCCAAAATGTGAATCTTTTGTTAGCTGACTCAGAAGGCAAATATCGAGAAAGATACCAGCTGCAATTAAATTATCAGGAACTTCCCTCATTGTGGTGCCACTGCAACCATCTGCAGGATTCAAGTTGAAGCAAAAACTTGTCAGGGTGGGCTTCAGATTGCAAAAGGTGCTGCTAAAGTCTCTGGGATTCTCCCCCTGTGGTCAATAAGAGTCTATTCTTGTTTGCCCTGTGCAGTTCAAGGACTGATAATAGACAGAGGAATATTTACTACTAAGATGTACACACATACATACACATATGTGTATACAAAATAGATAATACTTATTTCTAAGACTAAATTGACCAAATGTGAAGGAAATCAAGTATCTGGAAATACTAAAGGAAAGTTTAAAGATAAAAGATAAGAAAAGATTAAAGATAGAGAAAATTTAAAGTGCAGTAGCAAAACACTTCTTTTTGTAACTGAGATACCATCTAGCTCATGCAGAAGGCATGCAAGGCTATTTCCAAGTCTAAAAAAACCCGCTTCCTTAAAGCATTATTCTCTAAATGTCTTCTGCAGCATGCTGTGGCATCTGCTCGGTTTTAAAAGGTGAAATAATGTCCTCCAGAAAAAAAAAAAAATTTAATAAATGTAGTTTTCTAAACTACATCCAAAATTCATTTGTATGTCAACACACATGTGAAAGGCAAGCCCATGCAATCTCAGTCTGAAAAGTGCTTTACTTCAATACTTCTATCTAATAGTTTTGTCTCTTCAGCTATATGTCATTATGTCCTTGCCTGTTAACAAATCTCTTCTTACCCTCAAACATGCACATGGCCCCCAGCTCATTGTTTGGAGCTATTACTCCTTTACATAGAATTGAAGCCTTTATCAACCATCAGCTCCACAATGGTTTACTGAAATCCATGGGAATTCATTCATGCATGTAAGTCTGCCCATACAGATATCAAATTTGGTCCACTTTTACAACAGGAAGTTGAGGGAACGGTATTTTCTACCATGATTTCCCATACTGAGACACCAGTCTTTGCTTCCTGTTGCCAGTTTTTCTCAGCTCCAAAGTCAAATCTCATTGAAGCATAGCCTCTAAAACCCAAGTGTGGAGGGAGAGATGTCTGGATTACCAGTCAATGACCACAATAATCCATTTATCTCTAGCCTTCGGTTTAGGGATGCAAGTCCAAGGCAGGATTTATTCAGCAGAAACTCCCTGCAGACACAGGGCACATACGTTTATTCACCCCTCAGTACAACAGAGTGGTGACTACGCCAAGTGATAGCTTTTCTTCCACTCATTCTTGCACCACAGTTGACCTGATTTTCCCTTTGAGAAGGCATTTATCCTGAACAGGAATCCTTAGATACACAAATTTCTCATGCGTAAAGAAGGCTCGGAAGAGAGAGCCCATGGAAACAGGGGTGCAAGTGCCTTTCAGAGCACGTGAGGAGATGGCCTGGGGGAGCTTTTCTTCGGAAACGGAGAAGAGTCCAGCAGCAGACAGGCAGTCAGGGGATGCAAGCATACAGCATCCACCTCCTCCCAGGTGTTTTGTTTTGCTGTATAGATGTAAAATCCTTCTCTGACCCTAACAGGGACAGAAGCTTGAAAAGCAACTAAAACATTTTTAAAACATACTAGTTCTTCATTTGAAACACAAGAGGAAGAGGAACACAAAGAAGTTTCTCCAAAGCAGATTTCGGATTCACCTCATTTCACATCACTGCCCATTAGTGGACATGTTTTTTGTAACTCCACAGGGTCCAGGGATCTCTGAACTACTGTACTTCTCAGTGCATATTGATAGGAGATGCAGTCTCCAGAGCGAAAGAATCTCCAGCAAACAACAAAAAAAGCAGACTAAACATTACCTCTCCAATTTTCTGATGTCTACCTTGATCAAACGTTGTGCCTTCTTCAGTAAAATATATGTCCTTAAAAGTTTTAAGTTGTAACACTTGGGTGTCTATGAAGTCAAAAGGACTTTGAAAATGCTTTTCTGAGATGAACTCTCGACTGTTATTAACATCTCCTTTTCTGTTTGCAATATTTACTTCACCAGAAAACACAAGTACTTGGTGTTCAGTACATCGAGCTGAAGAAATCACTCAAGTATTTAGAAAAACCAAGTCTGAAACACACACTTTGATTCACGAAAGCAAAATCAGTGTGTTAGTAATTTTAATTAATATTATTAATTTTATTGCTGCTTTTGGCTTAAAACTTTAGCTTTTCTGATAAGAACACTGAACCTGAAATTTCCTGTGGTATTATTCCAACTGAAACACATTACGACGTTATATTTTGTATTCATTAGGCACAGTAAAAATCAAACCATAGTGCAGGGACCACCTACATGAAGTCAATAAAGACCGTATTTTGCCATATTTTGTCATCTACAAATTGTAGTATAACACATCAGTGTCATGTGTCAAAGGATAACACCATTCTTAGCAAATGCTGATATCTTTAACACAGTATTTCAGGCAAAAATCCCTCTATTACTCAGAAGCGAGACAAGAGAAAAAGCTAGGATTCCATGAGGAAATAAGAAAGGGTTTCAATCAGTTCAGCTGCCAGTTTCATTGTGGTCTACTCACCTCAGTCACCTCAGGGTGGGACACCATGGAGGACGGCACCAAATCAGTGGGGATATCCATGGTAGCTCAAAATGTCCCTGCTGTCCTTGCACCCTTTCTTTGCACTCGCAAACCCTTGGTAGGAACACAGAAGCACTTCCTCAGACCCTAGTCATGCTGGCATTTGCTCCTAGTAGGAAGGAAAAAAAATTTCTGAGAATAACAAGAGAACTGGGTATGCAGTCAACACCCAAGCCCTTCGGCTGCTGCAAAACCAGCCTGTGAGTTTGCACAACCTAACTTGCTTACATGACTATTCACAACAGATTTGCAGGAGAAGTTTCAAAAGGCACGTTGGAATTTGGTCCAGAACAGCAAGACAATTCACTCGACCACACACACTAGAATTCATACAAACAATACAGCAAGAAGGCTAACGCATAGACCAGGTACACATTTGAGAGGAAAGAAGGTCACCCCCAGAGCACTGGAATTGTGTTAACATTTTTTGTTTTCCCCACACCAAAAGGAAAAAAAAAGCCTCAGAAGACTACTCGCAGAATTACTTGCTGGAATTTAGGATACTTTTATTTCCTCAGCAACTATTGTTTTACAGTTCGGTTATCACATGAACTTTTCTTCTGTATTAAAAAAAACCCAAAACATTACAACATCCTTATCCTTGATTTATTTTAACCACACTTACTTTTTTTGACAGATAGGTACAGATTTGCTGTAAGTGAATATTCCGAATTGTCATGCAAGGTTTGACCTGATGGTCCAACAGAATGACGTTATTTCCATAACTATCACGTTCATCAAGGTTAGATCAGCTTCTGCATATGTTTTTATTCTTTTGTGCAAAGAAAACCAAACAAAATGGGAGAAAACTGTTCTGGACAGATTACTGCAGTTTTTTCCCCAATCAGGCCAGATATATACAATACAAGCCACAAATCAACCACCACAGAAAGGATTTTGCAGAGACACCTATTGCTCTCTGTATCTCCCACTTCCTATTCTGTAAGTCAGGGCAGAAAACTACTCGTGCTAAGTCTATTCAACGTCCAAAAAAATACACCAAAAATGAGCCCAAACCTAACTGGTATTTTTCAAACTAAGACCGTGGTGTAGTCATACAGACAATGCCAGTAACTTTCCTGGCCTCCAGTTCACTTTTTCAAAGGCAACATTAACTTACCAAGCCAAGAAAGAACAGATAAGTGCTGTAGGAAAGTTGCACTCCACATGCTTTTCCAAGTCAGTTATGTCTTTTTTTGTGCGTGTGTTGTTCATTTAAACTGAGCCTTTGCACGCCACTGTGGAAATTACTCCTCCTTCTTAAAAAGCATCATCTTGAAACGCCTGCTTCACATTTCAACACATCTCCGCATGCCTTACATCACATGTAGCTGTCTCATCTTCCAAGCTCTTGGATCACTTTTTCCATCTTTATATAGCTTTCCAGTGACCCCTATTCTTTCCTACTCATTTCTTGCTAGTAACCTTTCATTCTTTCCACTCCTTGCTCCAGATTTCTACTACTATACTCAGGGAGAGGACAGAGAAAGGGAGATACAGCATTCCTCCAAGAAAGCCTTCACTGGAAGTCAAAGAACCAAGCTACACATTCTTCAGGCTTACTGTTTTCTTTTTAAAAACGGAGTTCTGCCTGTTTTCTGAAATTCACTGATTTTTTCACTGTGCATGACAGATGAAGGAAACAGATAACGTCAACTTGAAACTACTGCTTTTCTGACTTAGGAAAGCTTTGCTATTTGACAAAGAAGAGAATGATTTTCAGTAAGGCTCCATCAACAGCCTGAAGATTCCCAACCAGCACACTTCATCGCTGTCTTGTGAGCTGTCACAAGCGTAACCTAAATAAGATCTTGTAAGACCTTTGTTTTTGTTCTTCTCCAAACACGCTTAAGAGCAGCAGTGTCACCGCACCTACTTCACTACAGCTCATTGTTGGTTTCTTTTATGATTTATTCTCTTCATCCTGAAATGCTGCCGGTCTTGGATAGTGAATATGGGGAAAAGATTACAGATGAAGTAGACTTTAGGGAAGAACATCTAGACCAAAACCAGAGGTATGCTTAAAATCCTGTTTGCCACATATAAAAAGGAGAGAAAATTATCATTTTTACTAGGAAGCATCACAGAGCAGAAGAGAAAAACCAAGAAAAAAAAATCTGAAGCCTCTTTAGCCTTTAGCTAGCTCTGTGTACTCCAGGTAGAAGACAAATGTCAGAAAGAGCTCAACCTCATAAAATCCAACAAGCACTTTAACGCAAATGAGAAGAGAAATATGCCTGTAGTCATTTCTCACCAAGAAATAGAAAACACAGGATTAGTAAAAAATTCCTAAGGCTGTGACCATTTCACATCTCCCCTTCTGCACCTAGCTGCATATTCTCTCTTGTATTGCACTGATTTCTCCATTTGGCTAGGAAAATGAAGGCTTTTCTGCATACACCTTGTTACTCAACCTCCTGAGCACAATGTACACAATGGTTAAGACTTTCTGCCAACTAAAAGCATTTCAGCTGAAAATAGTTTGGATTGTACAAAAGGACTCTCCCCTGCTCCCTACCAACCTCGTCTTCTTCAGCAAAAGTGCAGATGGGACTGTGTTTTCACAGCGGTGCAAAAGCAGGCTGAGTCCATTCAAGTGAACAAAGGTGGCTCCTAACTTAATACCTGTGTGAGTTTAGAGTGCAGCCCTGTGTTTTTCAAGAACTGCAAATAAAGGGAACAGGATCCTCAAATGAACTTCGCTAAAGGGCATTATGACAGAAAATGTAATCTCTGTTAAGAAGAGTTTGAAACACAAAAGCACAGGAGTGGCTTCTTACTAATGAGATTTTGATGGCTTGCTGCACTACAAAGCATTGAAAAAAAATACCAAATTTTGAAGCAGATTCACACATATCATTCCCAAGCACTGGAACTGGAGATGTCACAGGCAAATACCACTCTATGTACTCTTCTCTTGACAGATGTTGCTGTCTTTACTGAGTGCATCTAGAGAACTGCGAACCGGGGTAACACATTGGAGCTGTATCTAAAATTAGTAAAATGAAGATTATAGAATTTCTTATCCTCTGTGAAGGTGACTCATCTCTAAGAAATGATGTTTCACCATAAACTACAACATTTGGAAAGTCATTTACGGTAACACATTGAATTTTCGGTTAACTGAGGAAAAAAAATCAGCTGATGTTCGGCAGAATAGTGCATATCTAACATGCGGAGCAGGAACGCATCCTCACCAGACAAAACATACTGCTCTCCGACATGCTATGATTAAGCATCATGATTTCTGGATCAGCTGTCCGAGACCACAGAAAAGAGGAACTATGCAGTTTTGTCATTACTTGGAGTAGTTAGGAGAAATGCAATCATTTATCACAAAAACATCACCTTGAAGGAACTGCTTCCGGAAAATCCATTACAATGACAAATATTATTACCCTTATTCCTCCCTAGTTTCTTGCACACTACAAGCGATCTGCAATTTAGAAGCGACACAGCAATACCAACAACTTCTACATCACTGCGTATCTCATCTGGGCCTGCAAATATACAGTGCCTCCGCTAGACTAAGGTGCTGGGACTGAAAGGCAAATTGGGTTTTCACAATCTGACTGTCTCCTGTGTCAACAATTTCAGGTCTCCTGCATTGTTGCCGTCTTTCAGCTTTGGTTTCCTGCACCCCTATGGAGCATCTTTTGGTACCACAGCTTGACTTCACAGACTTCATATTTCTGGATTACATGACTCTGAAAATTCTAATTTCATATGGCCTTGAAGCTCTTAAATGTGATTTAGGTAAACATACTTCCCCCCCTGCACACCTCTAGTGAATAGAAGCCTAACTTGTGGTTTCTTGGAGGACAGTTTTAAGTGTTAATTGATGCCAGATGGATAGGACCTGTAAACCCATCAAGGAAAAAACATCCCAATATTTGAACAACATGTAAAAAGGCAAGAAAGTAAGAAGAAAGATCTCACATAAGGGTCCCACTTCCAGATGTCCCTTCAGAGACATTCCAAATTTCATGCCGCATCTGAAGTCTTGCCACACAAAAGTAATCATCTGGCATCACTCACCTCCAGCAGCCTCCGTCACCAAACAACAACTGCTTGTCAGCATTAGTTTGTTCAACACAGATAAAAGCATGACTGCACCACGGCAGCCTTACAAAGCAAAAAGGCAAATGAATGCCATTCAGGGAAGAGCAACAGCAATGACTTGACCTGTTTACAATTTAATTTTACCACTTGTTAAAGGGATGGTGATAACATGAACTTTTAATTACCTACTATAGACTCACGGAAGTGTTTTTCCACTCTCTAGTAACGACTTGGTTAATAAAAGAACAACTCCACATACACTTTCTAGCATATAAGAAAATAAACACGAAAGGCAGTGAAATTGGTTTAAATTTCACGCTGCTAAGAAAAGAGAAGAGGCCTTCCTGTTATTCCTTCCTTTACTATAGTGATTGCTAGGAACGACTGTAAAAATTTCGATTTTCTTTTGCAAGGTACAGAGCATTAGATCTTCTTCCTAACAGAAAGATATTACCTCTTTTGAGTCTGTGGATTTTTTTAGGTAAAGCCTTCACCACCACCAATGTTATCACTTTGAACAGTAGATGTACAGAATGTACAGATTCACTTACATAAATGCAATTCATTAGCTCAAAACTGTTCTGAAAAAATTATTTAAGTGACTCTTCAAACACTGAAACTTCTCTTGACATATACTTTAAAGCAATTAATAAAAAAAATCCTAAGGTGGCCCCAGGATGTGTCAACATGATTTTGTAAGTGAGCAGAGGCATATGCAACTACGAAACGAGAGTCTCAGTAGACTGGCAAAGGGCAAGCCATACCACAGAAACGCAGATAAGCAGCTCTCGGTCTCCCTGAAAATCTTTCAAGTCGATCCAAACTATGATGTCGGCATTGACTTCTGTGAAAGTTAATTTCACGAAGCCTTTGCATAAACACAGCACTCCAGTTTTGTTTTTGCATTCACCAGTCCACTGCTGGTTAAAATGCAGGGAAAAGCGACATGCTAGCTCCCTGTCCCGTTGCCTCAGGACTTTACTCCTCCTTCGTTGCATTGCATGTCTGGAGTGGTGTTTCAGCAAACGTGTGGTTTTGTATCAGGGAGCAGACAGCTGAATCTTGAAGTGAGTTTGGTACATGGTGCTATGACAAATAAATTTGCAGAATGAGCTGCATAAGGCATGTGAAACTTTACTGGATGACCCACCAAAGCATAGGAGAAGCTGAACTAAATTAAGTGGTTATGATCTCGACAATCTGTATTTCCTCCCAGTTCTGCCTTCTCTCTCTGTTTCAGGGTGTGTTTTGCCTGCAAATGAAGACAACATCCTGCACCCTATGTTAACTTGCTCAGCAATTAAAAGAGCTTCAGTAAGTTAACAGCTGCGATTCAGTATTGGGCAAAAGGAGCAGAAGACAAATAAAAGCGGAGATTTCCAGATAGGTGGTGTGGCCCATTGTTGTACTCATGCCTTAAAGTCCTTCTGAAGAACAGCAACAAGTCCTTTTCTGCTTAATGATACTCTTTCCCTCCCATCTCCCCATCAAACTTCGGATGTCTCAGAAAAGACCTCCCCTTCTCTTCCCTCAGCAGATACATCAATACAGTTTGGAAGCTAGCACACAACCACCACCCCCGTAAAACGTTGTTGACAGTGTGTGTATTTGCGTACACACACTATACTGTACAAGTTCTGCAGCTTGGTTCGTGTCAGCCTGGCTGTTTCACCTGACACCCCTCTCCAGAAAGCAGGATAAAGGATGTTCTCGCATCCACCATCTATTACTGTAGTAATAAGTATTGGAATAGAACTAGGATATGGTACTGATTAAACAGCTTTAATAGCAGTCAATCTGAAATTATACTGCTGGAGTGGGGAATTATTTTGTCAATAGTAGCATGGAAGACCTATTTCTGACGTCACAGGGACTGATGTGAGCACTGACTTGGTTGTACCACTGGTCATATACATCCTTGTAGAAGGAAGTGGTTGCTGCTATTCAGCATGCCTTCAGACCAACTACCAACAAATTGCACAAGTTAAACCTATTACTACAGTGCACACAACACTACCTTCCATTGTCCCAGAGAAGACCAGTTATACAAACATGCTTCCTCGCCAAGCCTTCCCGTCTGTTGCTTCTAGTCACTGGTCAGACTGCTTTAAAGAGCTATGGAGCTATAGCATCTCGCCCATTTGGAAGCTCTTCATAAGAATGAATAAATTCACTGTAAAAATGGATTTGTGAGGTTTTACTGAGGGGTCATGGAAGTCTTGAAAGGGAGTGCCAGAGGAAAGGGACAAAGTCGCTCCGATTCCTGTGTTTGGCTGTGCCATCACCCCCCTGGAAACAGCCTCTGCCGGTAAAGCCAGACATTTCTTGAGTCCAACTTCCCTGTCTAGAAAAACAGATTTTATTGGAAATTGCTAACATGGAAAGGTTCAGACACAATAAGAGGAAATATCTACCTTTCAAATACTGCAACACCCCCCCATGCCCAAAACCAGAGTAAAACACCCTTGATGGTTTCTGCCCTTTCCTACCAAGAGTGGGTATTACAAAAGTTACAACCAACCCTAAGAAACTGGCCAGAATTTTCAGTCTGAGAAGAAACATCCATGAAAGACTGAAGAAACTGGGAAACTGAGCTACTACCCATTCACTTCTGCAGAAGAAATTGAGATCCTCACAGGAAACGAGGTGAATTTTCCATGCTATGTGATGCTAGGACATCACATAGGGGCAAAAAATCATTCTTCACATGCACCAAGACAGGCACTAACTCCACAGAGTAAATGATGCTTATGTAAATAATACCTCACCCTCAAAACACAGCACAAACATTTACCCAAATGGCAAATGGAAATCAATCCATATCCTGAAATATTTTTCCATCAAATCCCTGTCCCTGTGAAGATATGACCTAGTAATTTGTTTGTGGTAATCAATGGTTAATTCACTCTGACATTAAACGGCAGTTCTTTGCAGCTATCATTTAAGAGATCAGACTTGATATTTCATGGGCTGAGTGGGTTAATCCAACAGCATCAATTTCTGTCCAGATAATTTCGGCTCAGAGAACTTCCGTTATTGGTGAAGTAATGCACTGTTTGAGCACAAAGATTTCCAGAGCAATTATTTGGGGTGAGGGGGGAGAAAAAAGGATATTTTTCCAACCTGACACAACAGATGACCAACACAGAAACTGGCTAAACAAAACATCATTAAGGCACAAAAGGGAGGGAAGGGGGAAGGGAGGGAGACATTCAAGAAAAATAACGCAGTATTTTAAATGTTTCACTGTCATAAACAAATGACTTGTTAATAATAAAAAAACCTGGCAACTACAATGCACAATTGAGCTGGCTGGCCTGAAAACCAGAATCAGTTGGTACTAACCCTTCTCTCTTGCAATCAGTGTTTGGCTATATGGTAGCTCTATGAGATTTTGTAATATTCCATCCAACAAGCTGGGGCCCGCATCCCAACACGTGGAGCTGCAGGACTGCTAGCAGAGCTGCAGTTGGGAGGACATCCTGTGTGTCAGCAAAGGCTTACAAACATCTGCAAAGGGGTTAGCCATGGGGTCAGCTGAGGCAGCCTCCCCGTGAAGCGTCGAGAGAGAGCAGCCCCCAGCAAGACCCCTGGGGAGCAAGCACGATCACTACCTGCCATCTCATCTCCAACACGCTGCCTGACCTGCCTCAAAACCTCTGGAGAGACCAAGGTAAAGAACACAAATACCCCAACAGATTAGATCACAAGAGTGGAGATCCGCTTTTTCGGCTGCTGTAAAACATCCTCCTTTTACCCCATGCACACTATCTGCTTTCTGGCTTTTCTCAGGTTTGGTGACCCGTCCCGCCCGCCCCACCCCCACCCCAGCCTGAGCACTTGTGACTTCAACAACCAAAAAAGGAGAAGGACAAAATTTTTCCCAAGTTCAGATCTAATCCAGCCACTGAACATGTCAAAGCAGGTACTGTCTACACTATTGCTGCTCCAACTTCAGGGTGACAATGGCCTAAAAAATTGTCTTGGAAGTGATTCAATGTCATACACCAAAGAATCATGGATTTTATTATAGCTAAGATCCCACATAAGCAATACATCTGCTTTTACATTTATACAATGCCTGATTTGATTGCATTTTGTCAACCAAAACACACATTCTGCATAATACGTAACTCAACCAACTCCAAGCCACTAACAGCATCAAAAGCAGGGCAGCAGCATGTTTAGCTGTGTATCACCTTACAGATTGCTTTACTGACAAAAGCTACAGCTGGGCAGAGCATCTATCTTTTACTTGAGCCAAAACAAAACAAAAATAATAACAAACAACACCTTGGAAAATTTAACCTCAACCTGCCCAGCCACCTGAAAAGCATCTTACAAAAAAAAAAAAAAAAAACGAAACCAACCAGGAATAAGAAATAAGAGACCTAAATTAATAAGATCAAATAAAAATACAGAAGTCCAAAAGCATACTAACTAAAGCAAAAAGAAAAAAAGAACTTATCTTTCCTACTTTCCCTTCTGCCTTCAGCCAACCCCCATCTGTACACCTCAAAGAGGTTTTAAAGCTGCTCCAGGCAAGTTTGCAACTTCCTGCAGCTAGAAGAGACTTACAGTTTCCACTGTCTCAGTCTTCACTTTCAGAAGCACAGCACAGCTGCTGTTGGCCTTCCCTATGTAAGGGAAAAAGATGAAGTTTTCAGCAGTAATCTGAGGCTACCAAGAAAATTATTTCAACACAAATTAAAAAATTGCCCTTGCATTCAGTAGGATTCTTTCACAATACAATAATCAACAGAGGATCTGAAATCTACGTCATTTGCATGCACAGCTCAGCCTGTGCTTCAAAAAAAAAAAATTACATCAGTCAAACCTTTTTGAATAGGAGCTCTGTGGCTAATCAGGGGAAGATCATTGTTCTGGCCTCCATAATTAATAATATGAGTACTACAAGACTGCTGCTAAATCTTCTCATGACAGAATACCGTCTGCAAGGAGTTCAGCAAAGATGTGTCCGGTGGACACTCCTTACCCAAGATACACAGTTTCATGAACTCTGCAGAGGTAGTGTTGCATGAAATTCTCCCTCCTTCCCCACCGCAAGATTAAGGAGACAATCTGCCACCTTCTTCAGTTATCACACAGTGAACTTGTTTACAATAATAAAACAGTACCACTGTCCAGCGGCACTCCCTCCAACAAATCATCTGCTCTCACAGAGAACACATGGGTCAGGAGAAACATCTTCCCTGTCATCCCAACAAGGCAAGATCAGACCCCTGCCCACCGCCCCCCAAAAAGCAGACGATCAGTCTGAATACACAAAAGAAGAAAACCCCTCTATTCACAGATTTTTAGTGCAAAAAAATTCAGTACATAGTACACAACCCTGAAGCATTTATCTTACAGGGAAATCTTTTCCATATGCCACTATTTAACCTCATACCCCTTTTAAGGACGACAAAAGCAGGCTGACCACAGTTATGCACTGGGTTCCACCAAAGGGCAGACAGTTCAAGCATCTGTATTAAGCCTATGCGTGTCTGCCTTTCTCCTTTACCTACTCTGATGTTTACACTCGGAAGGGACCTTCAGATGCTTTACTGCAGCCATTGCAAAGGATCTTCAGTGAGTAGATTGTTCCCAAAATTACAAGCTGTTCTTTCTATCTGGAACTGTTTTTATCTTAGGGTTTTGTTTGGTTGTGGTTTTTTTTTTTTTTTTTTTGGGGGGGGGGGCCTTGTGTGTTTGATTTTGGGCTTTTTTTTGTTTCTTCTGGCAAACCAAGAATCTGATCCTGTGCTCATGAAGTTCAAATGCATTTTGATGAGGACGTCAATGGCAGGCAAGGAAGGCAGGCAGACTCCCACTTCCCCAAGCATTCGCTACAGGTCCAACCTTGCTGAAGTCAGAGCGCCCTGACACCACTCTTTCTGCAACACATACCCACACCTTTTCCTGTTGTTGGTTACTCAAAAGTATTTGAGGAGACGAAGTTACAGCATTGATGGAAGCAGAATGCATTCTCCTTTGTCCCATGGTGACACTTCGGATTATTTCAGAGTGCCCCCTCCCTGGCAGTGTTCAAGGACAGGCTGGATGGAGTTCTGAGCAACCTGGTCTGGTGGAAGACATCCCTGCCCATGGCAGGAGGGTTGGAACTAGATGATCTGTAAGGTCCCTTCCAACCCAAGCCATTCCATGATTGTATGATTAATGGAAATGGCCAAGAACATCTTGAAGGGAAAATAACAAACATCTTCCCTCCTCTGTGTCACTTGTAGCAAAATGTTCACTTAAAAGGTCTTTTCTAAGGCACATAAACATCCCTTCTTGAAGGCAGGAAACTAAACATTGCTGTATCTGATTAAAAATATAAAAGATTTTTCTTAGACTTTCTAGTTTTCTGTGTCCAAAACAATTAACTCCTTTCCCTCAGGATATTCTAGGGGATTTGTATCTTTACTACACTGACTTCTGCTATCAGAAGAAAAATGTCACATTTTACTAATAAATGGGAAACACATTTTGAAAGGACAAACTCATAGTATCTGCCATTGTAACATGTGAAATCACAAACACGCTCTAAATTATGTTAATTCTCGTACAAGTCGGACTTACATCAGCAGCAGGCTAATTGACAAGGCATGCAGCAGCACACAAGGTTTCTCTGCATATTGTTCAGAAGAGATTAAAAATAAAATAAAAAAGTAAAATCAAGAGGCATTTATTGTTTTCTATTCATATCTCAACATTTCTACTAAAAATGCCACCATTATGCTGTCTACAACTGAATCATGCTCATTTCCTCCATTAAACACAAGATACTTTTTCTCTCTGCTACACATTGAGGCATTTGAAATCATATTTACCATTGGACAAAACTTCCATTTAGTTTGCATAGTTGTCCTATTTAAGAATCCTTCCTGTATTTCCCTGACCTAGGTCAGTTTGCACCATTCAGTGCAATTCTCTCACTTGCTCAACCTCCTTTCCTGATTATTTCCAAATTGTATCTATTCCACACCTATCTCTTGGGCATCATTTTCCTGTTGTTTTTTAAATCCAAAATGAAGACTTCATCTTTTTTTGAAACCTCCAACTTCTCTGAAAAGCTTCTTCTGAGCTTTGTTTGAAAAATCAAAAAAATTCTGGATGGCTTCTTCAGCTTTCTCATTTTCCTGCAACTACGCCTTTAAAGCCAACATGTCAAGTTGCCTTCCCGCTACCATCCAGAATCTCTAGACCTATTACAATCATTAGTTATCAGGAATGCAGCTTCTTCTACTGACCTCCACTAATGCTTGCTTGTTAAGAATTGCTTACAGATGATTTTTGCTTTGCCAGTCAGCAAGCCTGGTTGGAGGACCCCTTCCCACTCTGACTTCGGGGAACCAGTGAGCATCTACCTTAATGCGAGTAGGGCTACCTGGCATATGCATGTTTCTTCAGATGTATTAGGAGCTTCTTCAACAGAATGATCAGGTTGGCATGTCATAAAACAACCAAACACACATACACACAAATTGCATTTAAGCATCTGTATTAACCTGCAGCAGCAGCTCCACTGTGTTTTCTGAATTAATGAGTGCTGGAACAATAAGATATCTCTGAAAGTTAATTTCTAATTTCTGTGTTTCAAGTAAAAGGAATGTGATCTAGGAAGACTCCAGAGTAGTAATTCATGTCATCATCTAATTTCAACATTATCTCAGGACTCTAAGCTTAAAGAAAGCATCACCAGAAAATAAAGAGGAAAAATACAGCTAGGCACTGACTGCTGGAAGATAGCACCAATCTCCTCAGGCTTATGTAAACAAGTAACTACAATGTGGATGGTCTCTCATACCACAACCACAAGGAAGCTGCTGTCGTATGACTTTTTCATAATCTGCACAGTCATGGTAATGACTTCTAAAGTACTGAATACTTCCAAAACAAGCCATTTCAAAACAGTTTCTGAAACTCTTAAAATAGTTTATTTCTGACAGACTTTAAATTTGAAGTCAACTAACAGGGAGAAAGTTCAAAGTCACCATGGATAGCTCATCATTTAAGATGCATCATTAAGTGTTGCCAATATTGTGTGTGCGTGTGTGTGTGCAAAAGCAGCAAGTATGGTGCATGCTGTTGTCCTCCTCCATTATAAACAATAAAACAAGCAAAGAGCTGCTCATTAAAATTAGTCTGAACACTGGGATTGCAAGAAGCAGTTTTCACAAGACAGAACCAAGAAGGAGGCATTGCCTTACACAGGTAGTTGAGAGAATTTAACCCCAAGTGCATTCTCATCACTATTTTGCTTACTAATCAGTATCGCTAAAGAAGACAACAGTAGGCAAAGTCACTTATATCAAGGTATAAATCACCATATAAGATATCAGGATGCTTTTCTCCAGCTATCGCTCCTCAGCAGGAAACACAGCAAGAACTTATCTTCTCAACAACTTACAAACAGACATTTAATAGTCAATTCTCCTTGGAAATAAGTGATACAATTCAATACTTCCACGGATCAGCAATGGAGACTCCAGTTGGTAACCCTAACTGATATGATCCACCTTTTTTTTAGAATTCATAGAAGTAGTAGTATGCTGGCATTCTTCTGAAACAAATTTTTGTATATATGTTCAGGCAACATCCTTTTCACTAAATAAAAAACATTTGGATGATAAGAGAACGTCACAATTCTCTACACAGCTTTGAGGGGGGCCAGTGTTAAAGCAAATATTTCATTTTCCCCCCGAATCCATGAAACAGATGTTCAGTCTTTCAGGCAGAAAGAACCACCACAAAATACAATAATCTGGAAATGCTGAAGCCAAGGAAGCTTTTTCCACAATTAAGCATGCCAAACCCCAAACCCCAAATTACAAATGTACCATCCTAATATAGATCTGCATGGATGCTGACCAATGGTGTGCAAACAGGAGCTTAGTTAAGTTTATCTGAAATGGAAACTTGTCACCCCCCCCCAAAAAAAAAAAAAAGTACATTAAAGACTGCAAGGCATCAGTTTAACATGGTTCAGGCTAGCACCAGTGCAGACACAGTAAGTGTTTATCGACCCCTCAAACCAGAAATAAGTCGTGCTGCTTCAGAAACATCGTTGTAACATCCACAGCGATGGAGAACTGACTGTTCTCCAGGCAATTTCTGCAGTGTTGTAATTTGCATAGTTCAGATGAATGAAGTCTGAAAGAATTTAGAAGTGACAATAAGAAAGAATTATCTTAATGACTGGGTTTAAATTCCCTATTCTCACATCACTGCTTTTTCCCAAGGCCACAAACAAACTTATCTGATGGACAGCAGTGACCCAGAAATAAGATCTTACCTTTGATCTTGCCACGATGGAGGGTGAGCAAACCCAGTAGCTCAAGAGAACAAAAATCCTAATGTTGACAAATGAAAGGTAATTACTTCTTGCCCACCATGCAAGTCTCTGGTGTGCTCGGGACAATACACCCAGAACTTGTGAGTTCATGGTGTAAAATCGTGGCTGGTTACTAGTTTCTTGGCAGAGATCAAAAGAGCTTCCTTATCCTCACAGTCTGCACCATATTCCCCACTGTCTACAGCATCCCAACTCAACCAGTTGGGTTTTTGAGGAACAACTCTTAGGGATGATCAAGAAGTAATGCACTCCCCAAAATATCCTGGGAGCAGCAGTAGCTGTCAGGGATGCTTAGTAGAGAGCTGCCGCAGAGTACTGGGTTTTGCCTCAGGTAGCTCATGCTGATCATTCCATGAATTCAAGATTTATAAACACAAACCAGTTCTGAAATATGCCCTGAAAGGAGACAGATGAAGAAAACACCAAGATTTCATCACCTTTCCCTCCGACCCTTCCCCTCTCAATTATCAACTGAAGTTTAATGCAACTTCGGCTGCTGCCTATCTGAATTAGCAGGTAAACACAGAGGATTAGCACGCAGCTTGACTAATTTGCTTTAAGAATTGACTTGCATTAACTCGGAGCTGTGTTTAGCAGACAAGCTTTTAGTGCATACAGGAGGTCACATGAATTAGAGTAGGTTGTTGTAAATTCAAACCATACTTCAGTGATTACTCAGCTCCTCCAACTAGGTCCTTGGTATAGATACTGCCCAACAGAAACAACAAGTATTTCAGTCAGAATGAGAACTCAAGAGGATAATAGGAAGCTAGGAGGCAGAATGCAGTCAATGTAAAAACAGAACAAAAAAAACTAACACCTACACGATGACACAAAAGTTAGTGTCCAAGCACTATCTAGTCTGCCTCACCTCTTTTCAGATGCACTCCTTTTGCACATCTTTAAAGAGCAAGAAAGGAGAAAAAGCAATCCTATCGAGAAAAATGGAACTGAATGGCAATGGATTATTCTTAAATAAAAAAGAAAAGCAAAACCAAACAGTAGTTTGCCTCAAACTCTCCCCTTGGAACTCACTGCACACTAGGACGGTACAAACACTAAATGCACACACACTTCAAAGCCTCCTTAAGACAGTTTGTAACAAAAGCATAAGCCATAAAGAATTACTTGGGAACCACCAAGACTCTTTTTTTGCAACTAGACAAATAAACTAAGAAATCCAAGGGATCCGGCTGCAAAAGGAGAATGCACTGAAACCCACCCACAAACCAGATTTTTCAGGCATCCCACAATTGCAACCCACCAGCTGTGTCCCCGACACTAAAGCTAAAGGCCCATGCAGAGCTCCTCTGACCCCTGACAAAGCCCACTTCGGCATGCTGGGTCTGATTTTTGGTCTCCCCCACTGCTTAGCAGCCTCTCCTTGGTTGGCCAACCTTATACAAACATGCGTCACGGCGCGCTGGCAGAACTGACACCGTTTTGGAGAAACCCAAAGCCTGCTACTCGGTCAGCCACTGCGTAAGGCCACTGCTGGGTCCCGTCTGCCTTCGGTCCCGCAGCAGCTTCCTTCCAGGGATGCTCCACTTAACCCAATGGGCAACACTGTCAGCTGGGAAGAGTAAAGCAAATTTAACTCACCAAATCCTCAAAGTTTTCCAGAATAGCTATACTGGCATCCCCCTCTAGTGGAGACGCAGCTTATACCAGCGAGAGTCCCCACTGCAGGGTCCCAGGGGGGAAGTTAATCAAACCACAAGCGGAATGGGCAGGGGGACCTAATGAGGCACAAGATGACTTCTGGGACAATTACGGGAGGCAGATGCATAGTAGCTTCACTTTCGAGTTTGCTACCGACCAAGAAACGTCATCTCATCTTGGTAGCTCCAAAGAAAGTCAATATTTTCCCTCCCTCCTTTTCCACATGGGTGCCGATGCTGAAGCACAAAGGCGCAGCGTGTGACTTCAATGCCAAAGCCTCTCCCACAGTTTTGAGCCACTCTGCTGAAGGACAAAGCAACTGCTTTCTCACAATAATCATACCAAGAGTCCCTTCACAGAGTCTTCATGATGTATTAAGAAAAATTTAGAGAGGAGAACTGAAAAAGCAGTAAACAAGTCTCTCAACCAGAACTTTGTCATTAAAATCTGGGCAACTGGCTTCTGTTCATAAGAAACTTCATGGAGGAAATGCCGAGTATGGAAATACGCAGGGCCACGGCAGAAGTGTTTGTTCAGGCATATTAGTTTTAAGGCATTTATGTGTTCTACAATCATGTAATTCCCTCCTGTCATCAGGTTGTCATCAGCTTACACATCTCTCCCTGCATTTTTTTTCTAGGCTGAGCCTCTTAGGATGCTTTTGTGTGTGAAACTTTAGCAACACAAGACAGGGAACAGAAACGTACTGTACCTCCTGGAGAACCAGGCACCAAGCTATGCCATTCCTATCAACTGTTTGCAAAATTGGTATAATTCTAGAGACCTTTTTAAAGTCTATTCACTAATTACCAGAATTGCTTTGATCACAGTAATATCCTGAAGTCTCAATCACCTTCCAGTCTCACTTGTGTGAGGTATTTGAAATCAGACACTGCAACTGCTGTAAACAAACAGCTGAAAGACTAGGGGAGCGAACAGGTGAATTCAGAAAATTCTTCTCCAGTTTGCAAGGTTTCCATATGAAGACATGCACTGCTCTGAGGTGAAGTTTTCATCAGTTCTGTGAAAAGCTTTAGGAGGAGCAAAATGAACCTGATGCGTTGCCAGCCACATCAGGACAGCTCTCAAAGCCCTGCACAGAAACTGTGCTCGGGGAAGGTCAGAGGTACGCTGGCTTATCTCCACAGCATTGTTCTCCATGTCTGCCACATTTTGGGAGGGACAGCAAGCAAAAGGAAAGACCACTAAACTCAACAGGCATTTATAATGATGTCTTTCAAGTACAACATGTCACATTCAAGACGTCATTCCTTGAACACTGGATACCTATCCAGACATCAATTTGCACGAAGTTGGTTACCCCACCGCAACATCTCAGGAAACAATTGGTTCATCCCATTTCCTTGACAAAAGGAATAAGAGAGTAGTGACTCTGTTGTAGCACTGGCTTTGTGTCTTCAAGACGGCAGCAGTAAGTGGGGGGACATGTGGACAGAAACAGCTGAACGCCCCAAAAGAACCCTTCACCAAAAGCCAAGGCTTTGCTCCTCAGCTGAATCTAATGATTATGTGGATGGTAAACACATGCTTAAATGTGACTCCTTGTAGGTCCTAGGTGTTACCGCAGCATATAGGACAACATGCTCTTAATACCTTGGCTGGTTCCTCCTGACAAGACAGCAGTGACCAGGGACATTCTTGGTGCGGACCCAAGGAACATTCAAGTTATTCTCCTGTACCGATAATTTACAAATCGGATGCTTCTGCAGAGCTGTGTACACATTTGCAAAGACATCTTCCAAGCGCAATAGTCAACGACATGCAACACAGTATTATTACAGAACTTACTGTGCAGCACTCTCCATCAGGATTTACAGGCTTATTGTCATCAGTCTGAATCTATTCTGGTCTATCACATGTTCCCCTACCAATTTCCCAAAAGTTTTTGTGCTTCAATAATTGGTTTTATATGTTCAAAACTATCAGGTAACTATAGAAATGTACTACAAAGTTTAATCCTATAAGCACAACCTGAGGCAAAGTAGCCCAATTGCTCCTTTACATCCTACACTACAGCTTCATTACCACATCACAGCAACACCTTTCCACTGTAGGTCACCTCAGGACCGTACATACCTTGTAAAACTACTGACCCAATTTCTACAGGGAGTCAATGAAGACATACCATCAACAGGCAAGTGGAGGTCATCAGCAAGCAAGTGAAGGAAAAGAAGGTTATCAGGAGTAGTCAGCATGGATTCACCAAGGGGAAATCATGCCTGACCAATCTGATAGCTTTCTACGATGACATGACTGGCTGGGTAGACGAAGGGAGAGCCGTGGATGTTGTCTACCTTGACTTCAGCAAGGCTTCCGACACAGTCTCCCATGATATCCTCCTAGGGAAGCTGAGGAAGTGTGGGCTGGATGAGTGGTCGGTGAGGTGGATTGAGAACTGGCTGAATGGCAGAACTCAGAGGGTTGTCATCAGCGGTGCTGAGTCTAGTTGGAGGCTGGTCCCTAGGGGTCAGTACTGGGCCCAGCCTTGTTTAACTTCTTCATCATCGACCTGGATGAAAAGTTAGAATGTACCCTCAGCAAGTTTGCTGATGACACCAAACTGGGAGGTGTGGGTAGATACACCGGAAGGCTGTGCTGCCATTCAGCGTGACCTGGATAGGCTGGAAAGTTGGGTAGAGAGGAACCTGATGAGGTTCAACAAAGGCAAATGCAGGGTCCTGCACCTGGGGAGGAACAACCCCATGCATCAGTACAGGCTTGGGGCGAACCTGCTGGAGAGCAGCTTTGCGGAGAGGGACCTGGGTGTCCTGGTGGATGACAGGTTAACCATGAGCCAGCAGTGTGCCCTGGCTGCCAAGAAGGCCAATGGCATTCTGGGGTGCATTAGGAGGAGTGTGGCCAGCAGGTCGAGGGAGGTTCTCCTCCCCCTCTACACTGCCCTAGTGAGGCCTCAGCTGGAGTACTGTGTCCAGTTCTGGGCTCCCCAGCTGAAGAAAGATGAAGAGCTACTGGAGAGAGTCCAGCGGATGGCTACAAAGATGGTGAGGGGACTGGAACACCTCTCCTATGAGGAGAGGCTGAGGGAGCTGGGCTTGTTCAGCCTGAAGAAGAGAAGGCTGAGAGGGGACCTAATATATACTTACAGATATCTGAAGGGTGGGTGTCAGGAGGATGGGGCCAAGCTCTTTTCAGCAGTGCCCAGTGATAGGACAAGGGGCAATGGGCACAAACTGAAGCACAGGAAGTTCCAGCTGAACATGAGGAAGAATTTCTTCCCTCTGAGGGTGACGGAGCACTGGAACGGGCTGCCCAGGGAGGTTGTGGAGTCTCCTTCTCTGGAGATATTCAAGACCCGCCTGGACAAGGTCCTATGCAGCCTGCTGTACGTGACCCTGCTTCGGCAGGAGGGTTGGACTTGATGACCCACAGAGGTGCCTTCCAACCCCTACTATTCTGTGATTCTGTGATACCTGTCACAATGTGCACGGGAACAGCAGCACCTACGCAAGAAGTGTGTAATTTACCTCTTCTAGAGAGAGTGTCAATGAAGGTGCTCAGAAATGTCTGGATAGAAAAGCAAACACACACAGTGCTTCCGCCTCACCCCCACCGCCATTTTATAGTTGGTTACAAGTAACTGTGAAAATGGTCAGTAAAATAACAAGAAAATCTTAAAGGTGTTAGGACCCAAGAAGTTACATCACAGCTGCACAGTAAGGGATCAGAAAAAAACATGCTTACCACAAGAAAACAAATCCCACCAAGAAAGTCAGTAAGCACCTGATGCAGGCACAGGAACCGAAGGAATATTGTGTTTTGACCACAATAACTACCTTCACAGTCCCTCCCAGGGCAATGCAACTTCTTCTAGGGACAAAGTTACCTCCTCCCAACACAGCTGTTGACTTGAGATGTTAACTAGCAGTCCTCCACCGAGGTTTCCTGCCTTCAGACAGCCAGTCAAGGTCCAGCAGCTGTAGTTGGCACGGCTACTCGACACTTTGCTTCTCCTTGCCTCAAAGCAGTAGGAGAGCGTGGGTGCTCACTACCCGCCGGGCTGCTGTGCTGCGAGCTGAAGGGACAGTGACCAACCGACCGGCACCAACCCCGGGGCCACAATCAGCCCTTCCACCTTGCTCGCTGCCAGCAAAGCTGGTTCCGAAATGAGCAGCAAGCAAACTTCAGCTTTCTGCTGCACCAGCACTCCGGTGATACCCACAGCCTGGATGGGGAAGGGGAAGGAGAAGGCACACTGCCTTTCATGCACTGCAGCTATGTAATGCTGCCCCAGTTCCATCGCCCCTGCACCAGTGGCAGCTCAAAGGCTTCAGGACACCGTCCTACAGGTCTGATGTCCGCAACGTGTTAAAAGCAGGTTGTGCTATCTATGACTAAACATTTAGTGAAATCCAGTGGCTATGAACCCTTTACCAATGCTCTACTACAGCAGACAGAACAGCAATAACAATGCTTGCAAGGTATGGAGCTATTTCCTCCGGAGAGGTTAGCAGTCTTTCTGCTTTCCTGTAAACACCAACCTGAAGTATAACCACCTAACAAATAGACGTGAACTGTACAGCATTTCCCTTGTGTTTTCAGATACCAGTAAGTCTTTGCCAGAGTTCATGTTAAGCTCAGTGCTCTTAAATAATCACCCACACATCCAGAAAAGGTACAAATTTCTCCATGCAGTAAGCACTCAAGACTCATCCAACACTTTATACTTTTTTGTTTAAACAAAGCTGCAGCTAAGTTCTTCACAATAAAAAAAAAGGATGCTGCTCTAGTTATACATAATTTTTTCTATCCAGGCTGAAAACAATCATCCCCAAATGGCCAAAGAACTTCTAAGAAAAGTCTCTGCAAACTGCTACCATAAATAATGTACTGGCACCATTTCGTATTTGACATACAAAGCCTAAGAAGAGGGGGAGGAGGGAGGGAAAGGGGCTTACAGTGAAAAACAGTATGCATTTCCTTTGCCAGACTTTTACCACTCTTAAAAATCTCCAGCATTTTGTACAGAAAGATCTTGCCTTTGATGTCAATCCAATGCTTTTTTGCTTGCTCCTGCAAGCACTGCAGTATGTAATACATTTTCTAGCTGGCAAAGAAATGGATTACTGTCTAGAGAGTGCCTGTGAAATTCACCCTATTCAGAAGGTCACTGTGGCATGTAAATTCCTAAAGAAAAGGCTAAATGGTGTGTAGGCCTCACGCTGGCATATTACAGAGAGTTGAAGTTCATCATATACAACTATCAAACTCATCAGCACTTTTTCCAGCAGTTTCAAAAATCCACTTCAGGAGATGTTTGCCTGTTATTCACAGTCAGAAGCGAAAGCAGAAAGATAATATTAGGCTCACATACTTGGCACCTTTGTATTTTTAAACAGAAGGTGAAAGCATGTCCAATTTTATCTAGAGTATGCCACATGGAAGCCAAAAAAAATAAGCAGTTTCAATACCTCTCAAGTTAAAGTAATTTAAAATAAAAATAATCCAGTTGGCACAAAAGTCTAATACATTTCTCATCAATACAGTACCTGTGCCTCCCAATCATGTTTCCTTGTAAAAGAGATGCAGCCTTCCCACTTTTGCAACTGGAAGCATTTCTCGTGCCACCAATCCACGCTATTTAACACCACCTCAGCATCAGACCACCTTGCAATCCGCAGCTGAGGGCAACCTCCCTATTCACCAGCAGGAACAACAGCCAGGTCATCATCCAGCTCCACCAGCAATAATCTTCGAGGCATTTGGAAAGCAAAACACTCTCCACACGCCCCAGCGCAGGACACCACTCAGGCTGCTCACCCCAGGAGTGGCTGGAGAAGAAGGGCTGCGGTTTTGCCCCCCCGGCAGTGCTCCTGGCAGGGGCACGCGTGCCTTGCCCAGACTCCTTGGACCACGGCAGCCACACAAGTCTGTGGCTGTTTTTGTCTGCCGGAAGCAGAGGAAGAAGGTTTGCCTTCTTTTCAAGAAGAAATGCTTCTTTACCCTGGGGTAAATGTACCAGCGCTCACCCATTTCTATGTGCTAACGTAACCGCCTACATTATGTGGGTCAAGAAGGAGCCAGATCCAGTAGGAAGTAGATGCAGGAGTGAAAAAAAATGTGTTTAACAAACTACTCCAGGCTGTGCCTGTCAGGAAGTTCTGGAGGCTTTGCATCGAACCTAGCAAGGCTATTGTTCCTCTATACAGAAATTCAATGCCTTAACCAGCTGAAAAGGTCTTTCTCAAGAGCTCATTAGGGAAATGTACTGATCGTGGAGTTGCCATCGGGGACAGCATCACATGTATACTACCCAAACTGGCACTAAAGGGTGCTAAATATTGCACAAATAGAAACTACACTCTCAAGAATAAGAGGCAACAGCCATTAAAAAATGAAAATTGATCCTAGAGTGCAACCTTCAGCCAAACAGTGACCAAGACTTTGCAAGCCAGGTGTGCAGGGTGTGAGGGAAGAGTGTCCGGCAGAAAAGAAACAGCAACGGATGAGACAAGGAATGATCCGGATATACAAAGGCAGGCACTTTGAATTCTCCTCTAGCTTCATTAAAAATCAAAACAAGGCATCAGACCTGTTTCACACATTCACTGTCATTTGCTTCAGTACGGCAATGCAGGTGCAAGAATGCACAGCCAATGCTTCTACTTGTTTTCAAGCAACTAAGCTTGAAAGATAAATGAAGAAAACCAAAATTCAAGTCCCCTGAAATGTAAGCAGAACAGCAGCTCTTATTCCCTTGAAAGAACTTTTCTCTGCCCTGGGAATAATTTTGTATTTCTGTCAAAGCAACATATCAGCCTTGTGCCTCATCCGAATCCGTTAAATGCCGATATAGATTTTACGATTGACATCTATGGGCCATGGATGAAGACTTAAGCTTCTGAGTTAGCTCTGAGGGCAACTCATGGAAAACATGAAATGCGTAAGTTCAGTCCTAACGCTGCACCATGGAGAAGCATCACATTTCTACAGTATCACCTCGCGATGCACGGAAAAGCAAAGTCAAAACCACACTAGGGATGCTACATAATCACTACCAGTTCAAGCCATTACCACCTCAAGTCCCTCATGATCAGATCTTTCTGTAGAACAGTAGGCAGTGCTTTAAGTTATCACTAAATCTTAAGACTTCAAATGGGGACCTCACCTGCAGGGAAAGCAACCTTAAAGAAAAGGACAGAGGAAGGAGGAAAAAAAAAAAAAAAAAAAAAAGAGTGCAAATAATTTTTTTCAGCTATTAGCATTGCCTTTTGATAACTCCTGTGGGTTTGTTAATCTTTTTTTTTACAACCACACTCTTTACTTTTTTAAAAGTTTGTTTCCTTTTCTTTTCATATTACTAAACTCTTAAAAAAATATATATAACCAATTGTGAAGGAAGAAGCAGTGAAATACACTACATATAAAGAACTTATCCACAAACTAAAGGTGCTGAAGGGATCCAATATTCTTTACTCTATCCTCCTTTCAGTAAAACAATTGTATGCTTCTTTTCCCTAGCATTACCTGTAGCAGTTGCAGTTCAAATAACTCATTTAGATGAATTTAGGTGCCCTTTAAATCACATGCACTTTTCTTTATGAAAGGGGGGAAATGATAACGAAAAGGACAACGGCCTCACAGTGCAACCTGCTCCCACTCTCAAATTCTTCTAGGTGTCCTTGGACAATGAGCAACATCAGTGCGAGGTCCCCATCCAGCCATGTTGGCGACAGAGCTGCGCACGGTTTTCCCCTGCGCCCATACAATAAAGGAGCCACATACACAGCAAACGGCACGGTAACAGTGCTCAGCAAGTGCTGGCAGGTCACCACGTAGAGGAGCTCAAAGCCAGCTCTTCAGACGTCTGGAGAAGGCAGCTCACCTCCCAGAGCTAATGCAGAAAACTGCCGGGTACCCCAAGGTGAGATGGTGGTGGTCTCCCAAAGACAAAAGCGACTCAGAAGAAATGCTTGCCTTTCGGTTTAAATCTCTGAAAATTGCACAAAGCAAGCTCAATATGGAGAGGCTACTGACAAATGACTAGCTGTTCACGAAGGTGTTATTAATGGCTTGTCACAGAAATGTAAAAGCCAACGTTGTGTAAGTCCTACCCAAGTTTCAGCTCCAGAGCAAAACACTTTCTTCAACACACGCTCCTGGATTCCCCACATGGCTTCACTGTGGGACACTTGCTACAAGCCCAAGTTAAAGACAGATTTTTATTGTCTCCCATTTCTTAGGAGAGGAGGAATTATATTTTAGTTACAGTTTTCCAGATTTACTAATGAAAACCATGCAGCCATAAGTATCTTTGCATCCAGTGGTAAGACTGTCTTCTAGTCACACGTGAAGTTCACATATTAAAGCTGGGTATACAGTGTGGCTTTACTTCAGTTTTGCATTTCCCACGTGTTTTGTCTCAAAAGCTGCTTAACCTTCCCACCCTCAACATTTTTTTTGAAGAGGAAAAGAAAGCAGACACCAGTCAGTATTTTCCTCTCTCCAACCAGTATCGTTTCTGGTTAACTTCTCAGAACAAGGTTTATAGCAGCCATGGGTCTCATTAGTGCAACCTGTAATAGGGAGTGATAAGGACAAGGCCATATCTAGCATGCAACAGTGTTTCCCAATATTCCAAAATAGCATTTCCTTAGTTATTCACAGCTGAAAAGCCAGAAGAATCGTGGTTCACGTCCAACCGCACAGGATGAGGCAGTGTCAATCTTTTCCGGAGAAAGACAGCATTTGATTTTGAGTAGTTAATATTTAATAAAACCAACAGTAAACCACAGGCCTATCAAGCTGCTTTGTAAGTCTGAGCACATATCAGTTAAGCAGAAACGTCCGGCACGCCTACAGCCAGTACTAGAGAGCTGTAGGGCAGAACTTCACTTACGCCTGTGAGCCCAGAGTACCGCTTCGGTCTGCAGCTGAAATCGCCAGAACACGTTATTTTACTGCTACAGTGTACCCCATCCTCGTACAAGAGCAAGAGGCTGCATGGCACGCAGTCCTGGCTGCCAAATTGAAACATGACTCTCGGACCTGAGAGTGACTCATTTTGGACCAAATGGCACAACACACCAAACCTGACCCAGCATGCAAGAGACTTTCTTTGAAAAGATAAGAGTTACAGCGGTTTTAGTAGTTGTAAAAAGCTGCAGCTACTGCAATTCCCCAATGCTCTGGGAACACAGGTTGCCTACAGAGCCTCCCGCAAGCTATTTTGCCTTTAATCTTCAAAAAAACTGCAGCAAAGAAGGAAAAAAAAAAACAAACCCAAGAAAGAATGGATTTGAGCAGCTTCTAGTCTATTCACAAACAATCGAAATCAGAAAAGTGCAAGCTTGTTTCACAGAGAAATCCAGCAGGAAAAAAAAGTTTAGACATTCCAACATTCTTCTGATAAAGGGTTATGCAGAAAACTTTTCGCAGACGTTTCCATAGGAAGAAGCATGGGGAGGGGGGAGAAGAAGGGGGTATCCCGTAGTGGAGCTATTTAAAAAGAGCATGCAGAAAGGAGGGAGAGAAAGAAACCTGGTCCCTCTGGTTCCACCTCTCCTCACTTCAGCTTGCTAACGGCTTTTGTCCTAAAGCTTCCCTCCTACTCCCCACCCGCCCGGTCCTTCCCTGCCAGTCGGTACCCTTCTGCTTGCCATCCATCCTCTCCCTCTCCTTTACCTTTGTGAAGACCACGCAACACGGGCACGGCTCCCATCCGACTGACTTCAGCAGGCTCTTCGTCCGAAGGACTGAGGAAGTCAGGAGAGAGAGGTGGCAACCATTTTTTTTTTTTTTTTTTTTTTAGTTGCTAGGACTTTTTCCACTGCCTTAATTTGGTATAAATAAATCCAAAGAGACTTCACGGAAAAATTAAAAAAAAAAAAGGAAAAAGAAAGAAAAAAATCAGGACAGTAAGCGAACAATGGCAGCACTGTTAGCGTCCCTTAATCAAACAAGTGTCCATTACTTCTCCCAGGCCAGCCCCGGAGGTGTTAGTTCAGCAGAAACAGCAGCCCGGCAAAGCCCACCCCCGACGAGCCCCCCGCCCGCACCCCCTCGCACCGCCCGCCAAAGCCAGCGCCGGCTTCGGGAGCCCCGCGGGAAACACCCAGAACACACGGGGGGGGGGAAAGGCACCGCGGACGCGAAGACCCCCCCGGGGAGCGGGAAGCGGGCACCTTCTCCGGGGGCGGGATAGACGGCGGGGCTGCTGCCTCCCCCCCCACTCCGCTTACCTGCTGCGCGGCTGGAGGGAGCGCGGCGCCGGCGGCGGCGCGCACGGAGGGCGGGAGGGAGGGGAGAGGCGGAGGGGGGGGGAATGGAGGGAGGGAGAGGGAGGGAGGGAGGGACAGGGTCCCTCCGCCCCCATTCCGCCCGCCTCCGCCGGGACGGGGCCCAGGTGCGCCCCGTCCCGCCCCGTCCCGCCCCGCCCCGCCGGCTCCCCCCGCTTGGCTCCCGGGTGCGGCGCTCGGTGGGGAAGGGGGGGATACCCGGGGTCGCGGGGTCTCGGGGCCGGGGGTCGCTCGGGTGTTTGTGGAGAGACCGAATTTCCCCGCCTGAGAAAGAGTGTTCGGAGCCGCGGTGGGGACCCCCAGCTGCGGGAAGGGTCAGTCTGTGGCTTCACCCAGCCCTGACGGTCGGAACAGGGCAGGGCTGCACAACGGGTGCTTCTCCAGGCGTAGGGGAGGGTTACTTCATTATAAAAAAACAGGTTCAGATTACTTCTTCTTCCCCCGGTCGGTTTGCACTGTGAAATAGTCCGATTTAGTTGGATTGCAGTAGCATCTAGAGGCCGCTTTCGCCTGCGTCGAGTGAAAAGACGGCGGGCGCTGCGCAGCGCTTGGAGTTCGGTGGCTGAACCGTCTCGGTGTTCCTACACCCCTGTAGAGAGATATCCAGAAAGATTGCTTACAGCTACGCAAGCCAGCGACGCCGCCAGCAGCACAACAGCCCGTAATGAAAGACCAAGCCCATCTAGCGTAGTCCTCGTGTTTCCCGAGGAACCAGAAAGCAGCGGAGATCGTTCTCACCAACTCAAATCTTTGCACATGTACCATCAACACAGTGATGACACCAGGTTCCACAGCTGCTGACGGTGTCTGCTGTATCACCAGGCATCATTATTAGAAAGGATTTCGGCCTCAGCATGAGCAGACCTCTTGCTGTCATGGCTGGTTAGGGGCTCTTTCCTTTTGGGAAGCTGTCAAATGCTTTTTTTGCATGTGTACAGAAAATGTTTATGTGTGTACATGCATTCCAAGAACACGGATGTTTTGTCCCCACGCAACACTGGACTTTGTTTCTGTACTCAGCACTGTGATTTAGCACAGAGACTATGCTTTAACGTGCTGAAAACTCTTGTGAAGTATCCAGCAGGCCATTAACTTTGGAAATTGTTTGATTTTACCTTCTAGCTATTTTCAAAGCAAGCTACCAAATGTTTGCAAGGGGTGACCAAGAGGCATGTTACGCTGAAAGCTCTAGTAACTGGTTTAGCACTCATACACTAAGTACTGTGACAGGCCTTAATGGTTTCCCATTTATGCACAGGCTGCATCCAGCGTGGACAACAACTGCAGGCTTGAAAGAGTGTGCTCAAACTGCACATATCCTGTTCACTACGAACTGGATTTTACTCAGCTTTTTGCAGCAGGAACTGTCTGCACATGTCCACAATTCCTGTCCCATGCTCAGCCGGTTGCCCAGATACCACTGTGACAACCAAAATTAACTTAAAAATAATTAAAGCTTCAAGCAAAGGATGAGCTGACAGGACTTACATCTCCATGGTGAGACTTACCACCCCAAGCATGCAGGAATGTGTTTCAGTGGGAAGGTGCAGGTATGAGGACGCTTGGTGGGAAGAGCTACTGCATCTGCGAATTGGGAATTACCACTGCCCAGCCCCCGTAAAAACGTCTCATCTGCTATGGTTACTCAGACTTTCTGGTTAGGACCTTCTCAGTAGTGACTCTAGCTACTGACGCTTGAAGCAAAATAGCAGTCCTCTAGCTCAGGGGGAAAGGCTGATCTGCACATGAGATGGAATTATATGAAGGTGAAATGATGACACATGAAAAAAAGAAATATTTCTGAGTCCACCTTCAGTGAAGTGACGTAGTTACAGCACCAATGTTTTTTCAGTCACTTTCATTTCTGTTAGTGACTTCAGACATGCTTGCTCAGTCCTAAAACAGTGACTTGTCGTTTATTCAAGGCTGATATAATTAATTCTCAGTCCTCCCCACTTGCTCTAACTAGAAAATATAGGAAACCTTCAGTAAATCTTAGAAACAGGCAGATATTGAAGGTCCAGGGGAGATCACGTGGTCCAGCAAAGTTTAATGAATGTAACTTCTATGAGACTTGGCTGTGCTGCTCCGCGGTCTGAAACGTGTTTATGTAATCACACACAGATGTACTGAATCGCATTAGATAGGGAAGTAGTCTTCACATCCTTCAGTCTGGAAAAAAGTCTGTTTCCAGAACAAACCGCATCAGTTCCATGTGCTCAATTTTGTGAATCGATTAAAATAAGTATGCTTAACATGTACACACATCTATACATTTATGTTTAATTCTCAGTGTTCATACAGTTTCAGCTGAGTGTCTGCAAGATTAGTCATACAGACCCAGAAAAGTTAGACATCTAATTCCTCTTCAGTCTGGGCCTGGAAAGTACCTTTTGTGTTTTTAATTAAAAAGTAAAAATTCAGGGAATTTACAGTTAAGATGTCTCTTCACCCTGCCACTTCTCTATGCAGCATACTGTGCTGTTTTTTTAACATGGCATAATTTCATTTCTGATTGGAAATGTGGTGTCTTTCAGTGCAGTGGATGCTTTGAAAGAAGCGTTAGACAAGACCACAATTAATAGTATCTTAGTGGGGAAAAAGAAGCGTAAGCTTTGGCTTTATCTGAGATAAGAATAATTAGAGAGCTTGAAAAATATTTTAAGTGTACACTTTTTAATGATCAGCTTTTAAGCATGTTCCAGTTTCCTAAAATACCACCTCCGTACTGCGTGGCTAAAGCACATGTTGTGTTATGAACAACAGCTCTAGCAATTCTTGCAGAATTAAGTACTCTCTGGAGTTTGACTTTTTGCTTGCTTGCTGCATACGAACTATCTGAAACCCCGTGCTCACACATAGGGGATCTGCTATGAACAGGATGCAGAGGAATCCGAGCAAATAACAACATTACCCACAGTCGGAAAACATGCTGTTCTCCAGAGCAACCTCAGACACACCAGAAGTCCCACAGAAAGAAAGCAGCCCCATCTGTAAAGCCACGACATCTTTGTTCCGTTGCAATGCCTGTGCCCTCGTTCAGTCTCCTCCGGCCTCCTGCTATGTATGTACAGCAGCAGCGCGAGACGTCCTACAAATCACGAACTCCTCAGAAACCTGGAAAGCTCCCAAGGCAGAAGGCAGCTTTTTCCACGCAGAGTCTCTCTGTCCCTGGCTCAGCCCCGTGCTGCTCGGACCTGAGCTTGTCCTAATCTTTCTGCAGTGTAGCTGGCTGCTGAAAAGCTGACAGGACTGTAGCGCTCCTGTAAGCCAGACTTTGGCTTTTCACGGATTTCTACCCTTGCCCAGCCCCCAACAGCAGAACTGCAAGGCCGTGATTGAAGGAGAAGTGGCTGCCCACGGGTGCCTGAGCATTACAAGGGTTGGGGATGTACCCACAAAAGCAGAGGAGATGGTTGCTCCCTGTAGCCTCCGTGGCGAGATCTGGCTCAGGTCAGGCTGTTCAGAGTAGCCTAATGCCAGAAAGGAGAGCAGCACCTGTCCAAGGGACTATAGCGCTTCGGCTCTTTGTGAAAGGGGCTTTGGGTTTGTCCTGGCACTTGCACTGACCAGGTTGCCTTGAGACGGTTGCACCAGGGTTTGTAAGATGCTTCAGGCAAGTTATTGTCAGAGATGCAAGGGAGTTCAATGGATCACTGGCAAATCCAGTAATAACTCATGCAGGACTAAAAGCCTCAGCTTTACTGTTAACTCTATGACCCACGTAGCACCAGGCACTGGAGCACACAAGATCTGGTGGCTGTGTGAAGCATGCAGTGCTTGTTTCAGGGGGGCATGGGGGCAGGAGCCTGCCTTTTAGGGGGGAGGCTGGGAAGATGACTGTCACAGCTTCACCACCCCTGGGGAGGGGAGGCAGCGAGGGCGAGCTATGAGTTTTGGGGTAAGGACAGGGACAGGGATGGCTGGAGGTTCCACACAGGGAAAGCAGCGAGAGGAGGCTGGGGATGTGTGTCTCCTGTGGGAGAGTGGCAGTGTTGACCAGCCTCCACGTTCATCTGTCCTTTGGCTCCGACGTGCTCCTGGGCTGAAGCCTGGGGCTGGGTCACCGACGCTGTTTCGGGGAAGCTGTGCACTTGCACAAGATGCCTAAAAGCCCAAGTAGCTGCTGGGACACTGCTACTCGGTCAGCATTTGTTTTTCAAGTTCTCTGAGATACAGCATTTTTTTGTAGGGTGTTGAGGGAAGACTGGGCGGTGAGTGCTGTGCTGATTTGTCTCTTCATCAAGCATAGAGCTGCAGTCTGCCATGAAAGGACCGAAGTCCCCCTTCTCATGAGGATGCAGGGAGGCAAGAAAGAGTTTTAACCCCAGCAAGCACAGTGGCAGCTGATGGGTGCACTGCTCTGACACACCTCTTCAGCACCCTCCCCTTGGGCTCTTGCTGCCGGGTCCAGCGAATGTAAAATCCCGCCCCAACAGAGTTAGCTGACGGACAACGTATAAAACGCACGATTTATCCTACCTGTGACCTTTCACCTGGAACTGAATGATATTTTTCCACCAATGAAATGAATGCCATACTCCTTTACAGGATTAAAACAAAAAAAAACTCTTGGAAAAAGTCTGATGGATGCCTTTGTACTGTATGTATATAACTTTGCACATCTGTTTGGTCTGTTTAAATGTCAGATCCTTGAAGAGTTGCTGGATCTATCAGTTGAAAACATTAAATACTGACAAGTGAAAAACTCAGTCCTGCCTTAGAATTGCATCTATCGTTGGTGTCTATGGGTTGTTATTTTCTCTGAAATATAGTTTGCCCCCTCTCTTTCTTCCAGAGCTTTGACACCACGAACCGCTGAAGCTTTTCCAAGAGGTGCTGTGTCTGCAGTGGGATGGGGAACATGCATGTCCCCAAAGGAGAAGTGGTGTGGGACAGAAGCATTCACCGAACAAAACTGAAAAAAAGCCACTTCCAAAACACAGGATAGGACCTGTAATATTAGCTGAACAGTAAAGAATTTGGATATATTTAGTTAATGAAAGCTCTTGCTTGAAGGTAAGCTTGGGTCATTTATGTCTGTGCAATAACAGCCCCAGTGCAGAACATATGAATGCCAGATGGCTGGAACTGTTCCATTAATGAACTGATGCTTTCATTGTTCTGAATTTGATTTTGTAGCTTTTTGCTTATAATGATTTGATTGCACCGTGAAAGACCTTCAGTAACCTCCCGATAAATTATTCAGTCCTCAGAATGCAAAAGAGGAAATGCCTCTCAGCCTCCGCTTTCCACTGGCCTTAAATGGGACCTGCAGGTGTGCAACACCTCCAGCAGTCAAGCTGATGAATATATTTCATGCTGTTTTCTTAGTGCTTCCATTTGAATAATGTATGCAGGACCCACGCACAATACATTCTTCTAACGGACAGGCAAATTCATTTCAGGTGACACTCCATTAAAGTCAGTGGGGTTGTCCAGTGATGAATGTGCAGGACAAAAAAAATCATAGTTGTGTGTATATAGGAAGAAATTCATTCCAGACATGTGAAAATAGAGGAACAGTGTTAGGCACTGGGTGATATGCTCTTGCCCCAGAGCACTCATCTCCCTCATTAAACGTAGTTCCTGTTACAATAATCTTCCCAGTCTCTAGGTTTAATTAATAAGCAGTCTAGGAATCCACTTCTTGTGTGTGTTACCACAGGCACATTCATTTTTCTGGCTTACACACCTCCTCTGTAAACTTGCTCTCCGCTCCAACACTCAACTCCAACACTGGCTGCATCTCCACTGTGGCTCTGCAGCCACCCTTTGTCACAGACAGACCTGATGTAGTCAGGTGACAAACATATCTCTTTCCTCTGTGGCTTGTCTCTGATCCCCATGTCTGAACAGAACTTATGGACAGGGAGCCTGGGAAAAAAATAAAATAAAAAAAATCCTAAATGTTAGGTTTGCAGCAAGCAAAACCTTCCTATCAAAGCTAGCCTTCTGTTGTACACCTACCTTCGAGATGCTGGAGGGCCTCCAATCCCTAGTGCCAGAAGTGAAGCCAGGTCTCTTGTTTCTTCTGTTACTTCCATTTCAGTTTAAGTTTGTACGTATGAAGTAAGCTAAAAATAAAGTAAAATAAAATAAAGAAAACAGGGAAAAAGAAGGAATGTAGAGGAGTCTGGATGCAGACTTCTCACAAGACCTTTGGAGACAGGCTCTGCTTTCTTCTGATCCCCAGGGCCTCTGTGCCCCCTCTTTCACCTAGTTCCCACAAACCTCCCCTGATGCTGATAGGGATTAGTTATCTCTGATACAGCTTTTTGGGGCAGGGCCACACTGAGAAAGAAGCAGAGGTCATGTGGTAGAGGGAGATTTTGGTGTCCACCCTCCTTAGCATGAATGCAGGAGTGCAAACGCAAGCTGGGATGGGAAGAGGCAGGGATACCAGGTAGCAGAGCTGGCTCCTCTTTTTTCTAGGCACCCCTTTTCCCTCAGCGGAACACGGTTTTTTGCTGGGGTGGTCTGTGTAGTTTGCTTCTCCTGAACTTCAGCATTGTCTCAGGGATGCTAAAGGCAGGGGCTCACCTCCAGCCTGGAAACCAGGCCGTAAGGATGGGATTCACCCCACCATCTCGTTCCTCGATCCACCTGGGGCAATGTGGGGTATCTGAGACCCAGCCCACAGGCATTGGGTACACAGTGGAGCTGTGGGAAACCCTTCTGTGTCTTTCTGGAATATGGTAAGAGGACACTCCAGGGCATCTCAGATGGGAACAGACGTGTAGGTTTGGATCCAGTTCCTCACAGAGGGAGAGTGAGGAGAGCCAGGGTGATGGAGATGTCTCAAGGCTTTGCCCACCTCCACGGGAGCAAAGCGCAAGTAATTCAGAAACCCAGCGGCTGTGCCCTTGCAAGTGCTCTGCTGGCTGGCTCCCACAGCATTGCTTTCCTGGAGGTGATGCCGTACCCTGGGTGAAATGCCCCCTCTCTGCCTCACACAAGCACGGAGGAAAGGCTTGGGGTCAGCTCAGCCTCGTTAGTTAATAATTGAAGGCCTGGTTGCCTGCTGCTATCTGTTGCCATTTAGGCTTGAATCCCTGCTTGTGTTTACAAACCCATGCATAATATTTGCAGCATTTGTTTGCAAATGTTTTTGTAGTTCGTTTGTGCTGCCTTCACAGGGCGGGCAGAGTAAGGGCTGCAAAGAAAAACAAGTAGAAAGCTATTAGTTTAATGGCAGTGAAGTGGGGGAACAGACCCCTTGACCTCATGAACTAAAGCTGCTTTAAACCTGATAGAAGTCTAACCCTGTATTTTTAACAGATGAGCACATCTTCCATGATGTCGCATCTGCTTTTTTGAGCAACTGGTAGAAGTCGGCTGACTCGGACTGTGGTTTTCAAAGATTTCTGGATGCCCAGTTCTTACTTCTTTTAGTACGAAGAAGGTGTCAAAAGTGCAGAGGGAGGTCTGGTAATTTCCATGGCAACTCTTTGGAGACGTGCTCGCCCTGATGGTGACCTCCTCAGCGCTGAGAGGAACCAGAAGTAGAGCTAGTTCTGACTATTGAGCTGTGCCATAAAACAAGTGTGGGGCCACATCAGATTTCGGTTTTTGTTCTCTGCTTTCAGGAGCAAAAGTCCTCCCAGGCAGGCCAGAGCAAAGAGCCACCTGAGCAGGAGCAGGGATCAGGCTTGCGAGGGCATACAGCTCTGAGGGGACACCGGCCTGTGGAGGACACCATGCTGGGGCAGTGGAAGGAGAAATGAAAAGAGCAAAAGTAAAGGAACGACAATGCATCACCCCAGTCCCCAGTGCCCTGTGCCACCCACTGCGTCACTGAAGGGGGTGAGTGAGTGTGGCAAAGAGAGCAAAAAACGAGGATGAGAGGTGTCAGGAGCAAAGCTGAGATGTTTCTCTAAGTTTTTCTTTACTTGTTTTTATTTCTTGATACTAGAATCAATAACTAGAAGCTCATTAATTGGCAATGAAATAAATTGGTTGAAATTTCTTGACACAAAACTGGGTTTTTTGGCCCATGACAGAAAGAAGCTGCCTGGCAGCCAGAAGAATATGGGTTGCTGATTCCCATGATCTTGTTGATGGAAGTAACGGATGTTAGGTTTTTCAGGGCTATCAATACCTGGATTTAAGTCCTTGCCCTACCATGACTTAAAATCTTCAAGCCAAGAGTATGTAGATGTTTTTATGGAAAACATGTTTTTATCAGTTATCAGTTTTGCCCTCAAAGGCTGAGTAGCCAAGGCAGCATCTGTGGCAGCTATTACACTTAAGGTCAGACTTAATTAGTTTTCTCTGAGCCTTCAAATATACAAGTTGAATGAAAAGGGCCAGTCTGATTCTGCATCAGCCTGGGCAAGAAGCACCTTGCCTTCCAGAAAGCTATAACTGTGTTAAATGGGGGGGAAAAAAAGTTAGCTGCATTACAGGAGTAAGGCACTGACCTTTCCAGAGGTTAACAGGCAATGCACAAAATGGAGATTTTTTGTTCATTAGGAGGAAACGTGAGACTGTAATTAGAAACAGGCTGTGCTATATGGTTTTGCCTACTACTACTATTCAACAGTAGAAGAGAGGAAGGTATCCACTGTTTTGGGGATTGAATTAACAATTGGAAATTTAACAGTGAGTGATTAAAATAGGCACTAATTTTTTCCCCGTAGGAGTTAGGAAACTGACCTGCAACTGAGTGTTTGAGCTTAAAAGCAGTTGAATGATGGTAATTTTTAAAAAATGTGATTTTTTAAATTATTATTTAGTATAGGTAATGAAGAGGAACATACACCATTCAAATATTTCAAAGAATAAAAGGCAATAGGAAAACTGTAAGCATACATCCTGAGACTGATTTATTCAAATTGTCCTGGAACCTCGTCATAGAAGACCTTGAGCCAAAATTCAGTCTCTCACCAGCTGTGCATGAAGGCTGAAAACAAAGACTTTTTCTTTCTTTCAGGTAGGTCCACACACCCTGTAAAGGTTAACAGGAGCTGCAGAAGCATTTGCCCTACAGGAAGGTGGAGTTAGAAAAATCATATTATTAAAATACTCAAAAAGAAGTTTGGTCTTTAGCACCTACAGCCTACTTGGATACATTGAAACTATTTGTTTTTTTCCTTCTCAGGAAAAACTGTCATGAAGTTGTAAAACCTTGAGGTTGAGCAGCAAGAAGTAGGTCAGGGTACAAGGCTGTTCAACTTCATATACTGGAAGCCTTACTGCTGAATTGCACTCGCTTGCTGCCACATACTGAAACTACTTAAAGTAGGGGTTTTAAAAATCTGGCCTGTCCAGACTGTTTTCTGCTGAAAGCCATGGAGCTGTTGCTAGTTGGGAAGAACGTCTTAAGCCAGGGGTTTGACATAACCTCTTGGTCATAGAAATGACTCCTGACTCAGGTGGTGCAGTGCTTGAATCACTGGAAACAGAAGTGTCTCCATGCCTCTTTCCATTCAGCTGGCATCTACAGGAGAAGATTCATAGTCTGAAAAAGACCAGAAATCCACCTCCTTTTCAGACAAAATCTTCTGGGTACCATTTTGAGCCACCTGCTTTATGGTCAGAGATCCATCATTCCAGCAGTGCATTCTACTTTCTACCACACAGTAAAAAATGTATGTGTTTGGAAATACCAGGTTGCAAGGACAAGAAAGAGGGATTACCTTTATGTGAATGCCAAGAATCAATCTTTCTTATTCAAGGCACATTTGAGGATTATGAACAGATGGATGAGCGAAGTGAAATCCACTCCTCACCTTGAGTTCTTCCCAGCTGAGGGTAAACATAGGTGCATGGCAGCAAATCTTCTTGCAGCTCACATAAGGTGAGTTTACGCGGTCCCATAAGCACTGAGTAAGTGAAGCTAGCTATTGTGTGAGAAATCTGAAAAATCCTCAGGCAAAATGCTTAGAAAATGTAAAAGACTGGTATCATCCATAGTCTCTTAATTTTGAATAATAGTCTGTAGAATGTGCCAAGAAAGACTTTAAAATACCATGATTTATTACACCTTCATGAACTTTGCTAGTATAGCTCTTATATTTGTTGCATTAAAGGAAACATTCTCAGCCAAACACTTCTGGACACTAATGATCCTTTTGTCTTTTGAACAGTGAGCTGTTCTTCATCCCTAGTGTGATTCAGCCAAGCTTTTATTTATTGCAGTAAGTGAAAGACTATATTTTGCAGAGACCTAATACCTAACAAGAAGACGTCCATAAAGTCATTCACACAGTAACACACGTAACTTTTGTGAACTCCAGAAACAAGTTACTCCCCCAAAATACACAGGTCCTGTAGGCAATGATGACTTAATTGTTGAGGTCAAAATCAAGTTCTCAGTGTTAGGAAAGGGCTAACATAAGTTCAAGAGCTTTACATGAAGTGGTTCACACCACTGCCTGTACACCTAGGTAGCTCGGCCTGTGACTCCCATTAGTGCTAGACAGCTGTGTGACACAAAAATTCGCTCATCTTCAAAACAGGAATGCACCTTCGGATTTTCGCACATTCCCGGGAAGCCTGGAGCAATGCACAACTTGTGACTCGGGGCAAGTGGTTTCCAGATGCCCTTCTGGTCAGTCAGTCAAGCAGGGATTGCGCGCAGTGCTCCTCCTCAAATTGCAGCCCTCCTCATGCTGCTCATTCAGCAGAACAAATACCCATGCTCCCTGGGATGAAGTTTAAGAATAAAAGGCAGCAGGACTTCCCTATTCTGCTTCCTACTGAGTCAGGAGCTTAGGCTTTGTTATGCCAAAGATTTATTGGCATTACATTGCTGGAAGTACAAGACAACTCCAGGTAGAAGAAATAGCAGATTTGCTCTTGGAGTAAGTATGCTCCCTGTACAGAGCAGGAAATTCCTAGCAACTACAAGCGATGGAGACAAGGCTTGGAGGAGGAGAAGTAGAGGAGAAGGGTGGCATGTGCAGCTCTGCTGTACGTCCGTGAGCTGGGCATCTGCTGCAGTCCCAGGGTTTCTGGGGAAGCTCAGGGTCAGAGGGTTCAAGCAGGGGGCAGCTGAGAACAGGGTCACTCAGGGTGTGAGGTGGAGAGGGGATCTTTGCAAAACCCTGAAATAAATCTCTGCAGTCAAAAAAAGATTTAATGCCTTCTACTCTCTTTTCAAATGCTCCATTTAAAAGTATCAAAGCAAAACTTGGTGAAAGCAACAGCAGGGACTGTAAACTCTTTGGAGCAGAGACTGGGTTTTGAGAGTCTCTAGCAGAGTGAAACATCAGTTTTGAGTGGAATCTGTGAGTATTATGGTAAAAAAAAAAAGGTGCAGTTGATACACTGCCACCCCATATATTTTGGGTATTTGGAAGCATGTGACTTCTGGCTTTGAGTTTCAAATGACATAAAAAGTACATTGGCATTGAGTATCGTTACTACTAACCACACGCCTTGCTACCTGCTCTTACTGATGCAAACGTCCTGGTTTCTCTTAAGATCTGTGTAAACTTGTGTTTCACTGCCATAATGTCACAGACATGAATCAGAGCTCCTTGATGACATCATAGCCATGAGACTCACCTTTGCTTAGCTAACTGGCGGTGGAAATGTCACGCCTGACTTTCAGCTATGCGCAAGACAGTATGTGTGGTGCGGGGGCACAGAAGAAGGGGGTGAAATACGGGCCTCTGTGACAAAAGGAGGCTGATCTCTAACAACAAAACGAAGCCCGTGCCGGGATTTTAAAACGATCATGTCACAGCTTGGAGCTGCTCTGTGAAAGCTCCACCCGCCGCTGTGCAATGGCAGACTTGATGGCTCGCGGGCGGCAGAACTGTAAAAAGCCAGGAAACCATCAAATAAGCACAGCTGTAACCCATAAAGTCCCCCTTCTACCCTGCAGCAAATCTGAAAACAGTCTAACTTTAAACGTCCCTCCTCCTGTTGTCCACAAACTGCATGAGATACGAATAACTTGGGTCTGGTGACTGGGAACACCAAAGATTCAAGCCCGGTTGTCAGACCCTCTGCTAACTCCACAGTCATTAGTTTGGCTGCTGCTGCTCAGAAAAACTTTGCTAAGGAGATGTGTTTGACTGAATTACACAGAGCGAAAAGACTGGGCATAGACCAGCAATCTTGGAAGGCTGTATAATCTTCTGAGATCATGAAGCAGAAATTGATAAAAAGACAGGAAGAAAACTGAACTTTGCAAAAAAAAAATACCTAGCATAATAAAATAATAATAGAAAGCCTTTTGTCTGCAATATCATCCCAAGGGTTTCATTGTTTCCTCTTGCAAACAATGTTATCTGGAGAACAGATAAAATTTCCATTTAGTCCAAGGGCTGTGGCTGTCTCCATTTTACAGTCATCTGTATGCTACAGGAATAAGGGGGCAGCACAGAGGAGTTGTATTTTTGTTTAATACAAATTTCCTTGGACCTGAAAACCTCCCCTAAGATGAATGCTTTAAAAGCAAGCGTATTTCTCTTTCATTTTGGTAGAGACTAGAGTCGTCAGTGATGTCATAAATTTGGAAAAGGACCCTCCATCTCTCCTGCCAGCAGTAAAAAACATGTTTTGTCCTATAACCACAACCGGTTTTAGGTTTCACATTAAGATTTGGTCAAAACATGTTTAGTGTATCTGAGCATTTCAGTGAAAAAAGGCAGCTGACAGTCAAAGATTGCAGTGACTGCTTGAAGCAGAAATGTACACACACAAGGACACACATTCATACCCCTCATTTGGGTCTCTTTCTTTCAAAGTACATATAGTCACTGACCTCCTTTGTCTCTTCATCTCTGTCTACTTAAAAATGTCAGTCAGTTTAGGCTGTGTAAAAGACTTCTATGCCAAGTCTAATGAACGTCTCTGTCGTACTGAATATCACCTGTAATAAGTTCTTCAGGGTGGTTTACAGACAAGATCACCTTCTTGTGGCTTTGAGAAGTGTGCCCAGGACAGAAGCAACTAGTACTGACCTTACTAGAATGGAGCATCATCAGCACATGTGGGAAAGCAATTATTCTTTTACAACAAATAAATGCACAAATAAAAACAAGCCTTAGCAATGTTAAAGGGTTTGTGGGTAGGTTGAAAAAAACACCAGGGAGTAATTGCACATCTCTGCTCTGTTGTTTAGTCTTAGGCTGTGTAGTACTTGCCTTGTGCTCGGTGAGCAATAGGTTGCATGAAAGCTCTTGTGACTCACGGCTACTCACGTGCTTGTCTCTTGCCCACCTCCTTGCTTACCCTTTACTGCATCCTAGTCCTTTACTGGTGGATCTAGAAACAATTTCTACTGCAGCAGCACCTCCTCCCTGCTGTCTCCCAGGCTCCACCCATGCGGATTAGGACTGTATTGTGCCAGATATGCATAAACTAGAACAGACACCCATAGTCTTTGTAGCTTGCAGTGTAAATAAGCAAGACCTGCAGAAAGCAGGAGGCAAGGAAGAGTTATATTCCCCGTTAAGAAATGAGGGATTTAGTGATTTGCTTAAAGTTGTGCATGTAATTGCTGTCAGAGCTAGGAACTGAAAACAGGACTCTGGAGCTCCCAAGTGCCAGAATGAGGAAACTAGGCTTGTGCAGCATTTGCTCAGCTCTGACAAAGGAAATAAAAACATACCTTAAAAAAGAAACCCAAGGGTTTTATGTTAGTTATATATAAAAAAATCACACACAAGTAAAATTCCTCCTTTCTCAAACCCAGATTCTGTGTACAGACACACACGAAAAGGAATTCAGAGTTTAAGTGGGTGAAGATTGGTTTATTCCCCTGGTGCTGTACCTATTTACATACAGCTGAACTAGAAGTATTATGTCTCTGACAATGTACACCATTAATATTTTTGTACATATGCATCTGCACCACAATCTCCAACTGTTGTCTATTAATCCATTTTTCAGTTATTTAAACTTTTCACCTTCCTGGTGAGTTCCTAATGGAACAGATTCCTAATGCTCTGGTTTCTGGTTTCTGGTGTGGTTGTTTTTTTGGTTTTTGGTTTTGTTTGTGTTTTTTTTGGTAAGGTTTGAACAGATTGTCCAGCACTTTGAGCAACAGCTTTAGGAATAATTATATATCAGTGGGACCAATCCTTTTGCCCTTCCTCATTCTGAGGTTCCTCTTTTCGTTTCAAGCACTGAATCTGCCAAGCAAGACACTACTCAGCACAAATACAGTTGGCAGGAGGAGCTGTTAAGCAGAAACAGGACTCCTGTCCTTCAGCCAGAAGGCGTTATGATTTCTGTGACAAAGAAGATCATGTTGCACTGTTGTTCCTACAGTTGCAGTAAGAGGAACACTCAGTTCTCAGAAATATGTGATTTTATTTTAAGCAATTTTGCATTGTAGAGAGAGGTGAGCTAACACTGCATCTAGGCTCCTGCAAAGAAAAAATCAGAAAAAACCCCGTGAGAGTCACATCCTCTTGCCCCTTTTGGTCTTTAAAAATACAGCTGGAGGGGGCTGGGAGTAGCACACCAGCCAGCTGTGACTGCTGGATTGTACCCACACAGGTCAGTCTGAAATTAACCACCAAAAACATCTCTACAGGACACAGCCATGGAAAATGCTGATTAGATGCTTGAAGTATCAACATTCAGGTTTATTCTAAGTTGCACCTTCTTGTTCCTACAAGAACAAGAAGTTCCTTCCAACTTCACTTGCTCGGTGCAGTGGCAAAGCAGGTGCTAGCAGATCTATACCGTGCTATCCAGCTCCTTAGATTGAATGTATGGACACACCTTTATGACCCCAACTTTTCTTCTGAAATAGGATCTAAATCTTCAGAGACCTGGGAAAAACATAATGGAAAATGCAGAGTAGATGCAGTAACATAAGGCAGAGCATGTACTACAAAAGAAAGACAGTGATGTGACAGCTCCTACTTTACTAAGAAATGGATTAGAGAAGAGGGTAACTGACATTATCCAGAGGCAACACAATTCCAGGTGCTTGTGGAACAACTGGATATTTATCCAGCGAGCAAGAACTGAAGAAGCTGAGAGATGTAGAAAACTTTTCAGGAAAGAAAAGCACCACAATGAAAACTCCTGCAAAGCTCGTGAAAAACTAGGGGGGGGAGGGGAAGTGTCCAAGGAAGCAGTCAGAGCAGGAAAAAACACTGCAAAAAAGGTAAATGAAGACCTAGTCATTGAAGCAGAAACTGCAGGAAAGTGGGCAAATGTAGAACCTTCTGCCAAGTGACAATCTGCAAAAGAAGAAGTTGGCCAATCAAAAGCAAAGATTGACAACATCCTCAGGTTTGGGTAGAACAACACAGAAAAGATACAAAGAAGTAAAAGGCATAGCACTTCCAAACTGAGTTAGTTCCACCTTCATACAACATCCAATGAAATATGGGAACTTCATCAAGATATCATTAATATCACTCCAATAGAAATGTCAGAAATACAAGCTGCAATTGAGAAGATGAAAAACAATAGAGCAGCAGTCAAAAAAGTCCTAGCGGTAATGCTAACAATATGTGACATCCACCACTTAAAAGAAACCATGGCAGAGCTTGGCAGCAATGCCTGAGAAAGAGAAGAGAACCCTCCAGCACACTGGAAACGTGAAATTGTTGTCAAAATATCACAAAATGGGACTGTAGGGACCATGATGTCTGGAAACGAGTGATCAGCTGTATTTATTCTGAAAAGTTTTCTGCAAGTGTTGCACCCCATGGGGTAAAAGCAGCAGTGGATGGAAAGTTTTAGGAACAGTCTGTATAGACTGTATAGACCTGATACATTGACTTAGCCCATAGTAGATCTGGGCAAAATGGATCACTGGCTTTCAACAAAATAGCTTGAAAAAATCTTTGCTGTGAGGTGTCTTTTGGTCCCAGAGAAGCTCAGCTGCTGTCGTTAGTAACAATAAGGAATAGAAAAGTGAATTGCTGTATCAGAGAAAGAGTAAACAGTGATCTGGCATGAACACTCCCACAAAACATGGCTGCGTTTCCCTTCCATTGATATTAGGACTTGCCGTGGATGGACCGTGCATGTGTGTACTGACAATAAAAATCATAGTGACTGTGGCTTGGCAATAGTTGCTGAGGTGACCAAGACTTCACTGCTGACATGCTCCTGAACAACACGTCCAAGGAGCGATGAATAAAAGTGGAACACCTGAAAAAGAAAAAAACAGGTTAAGCAAAGCTCAGATTCAATGATGTCAAAGGGATTATCCTTAAAAACTGGCTCCTCAGCAGACAATATCAAGAAGATAAAAATTCTGCCTGAGTAGTACTGTAACAGCTAACAGAAACCGAAAGAAAGATGTGAAATTAAGAACAGGGAAGATATCTGCAGTATTCACTCAGCTTAACATAGCAGTCTCCCAGCGGCACAAGGAAAGGAGAATGTGTAGGAGAAAGCTTTAAGAATTTTTCCCAGACAGGACAGATACCTGACCTCATCTGTAGAAGAGACAGAATGAGCAGGTAAGGAGAAAGCAAAGCTAAAGAGACAAGTTCCCACACCGAGCACTGTTGGGGTTGATGTAGCTTGACAGTTAGCATGACTAGGCCGCTTAAGCAAAACACTTAGCATAACTGAACAGGCTGCTGGAAAGGACAGCTAAGAATAGCCATTGAGAAAGTTCTGATAGTGCACATGATGTGGGTTAGCAAAAACAAGATGTGTTCAAGGACGTGGAGGCGGCCTGTTGCTATTAGCGTTAGTACATAGTTACCAATCATAAGGGAATACGGGGTGTGTGAACAGCGCGTGATTTATGTCTGTAGCCTATCCGAATAAGCGTGATCGCGTGTGCAGATATGAAAAATGTATATAACCACGCAAGCAGACCAATAAATCGAATCGACTGTGCATTGTATCAATGTGTGAGAGTCATTCCTGTCCCTGCATGGATGCTGAAACTCGGCAGAGCACCAATGTCGTTTAGGAGGACACACTGCCTCTCCACTTTTGATAGAACAGATGCCCCTAGGTGCAGCTCATTGCAACAACGTGTCACAGTGTCCAAGTTCTCAGGAGTTCTCAGAAAAAGAAACGAAGGGTAGAGGTTTTCATGGCTGATTAGAGTACATGCACCATACACAGATTATTCTTTGGAAGATGTAAAAATAACCATACTAAAATTTCCATCCTTTCTGTCCAGGTGATGGCAGACAGTTGTTCTACCATGGCTGTGACCTGCGATCACACCTATTTCATGTGTTCAACATATCTAGTAGTTCCTTGAAAGGTGTAAACCACTGTGCAACCTCAAGTTGACTGCAAAGCACATGTGCAGAACTAAGTTCCTAAATGCTTTGAAAGGCCTCTGGGAAAAGCTGGGGGCAGAGAACCACCAGAAGAACAAATGCAAGTTACTCCTTGCTGTGCTCTTGTTCTCTATGCGCTTGACAGCAGGCTGGCTGTATTTTTCCCATGGCAGCAGCACGATGCATGTTGCTACTTTTGTGGCGAGTCCTGTAACTCCTTGTTCACATGGCAGATAACAGATCCAAATGAGACTTAAATTGTAGCTATGTTAGTTGACTGTGTTGGCTGCGTTGCTCCACCAGAAACAATGTGAGTCTGCTGCTTGTCCTGGAGGACACTTCCATAAACACACCTTTAGTAAAAACATGCTCTCCTTCACTGCCTCTCAGCCAGCTAGGCTACAGAGCACTATTGGTATGGATGCAATGCTTTTGCATCCACCCAACTCCTTTTCCCATCCATTTTGCAAGGTGACTTTTCTGAGTGACTTTTTGGTAACTCCTCAGAGTAGATTTGGGATGTGTTTCTCAGCTTCTCATATCCATTTTGCGATCACTTCAGTGCACCAGGGTAGTTAACTCCTTGTCAACACACTAGCATTTGTAAAAAGGTCCATAGTTTTGGGGAAAGGTTATATCAACCCTTCTGCTGGTGCTGCTTACCGCTGGAGCTCTAAGTCAGTAGCAGGTGGAGATTCTTGCTGAGTTTGCATAGTTTGGCTCAAGGATATGAGACTCCACTGCCTCCTCCAATATGGACAGGAAGCATTTACAGATGGTCCCAGTAGAGTCTTCAAAGGGTGAAGCAGGAAAACACGTGGTGAACATGTGGACTTGAGGTGGGGGGTGGTTCTTCTGTGAAGGATGTTTTTTCTCTGTCAGCTTGTTGTGATACAGAGAGCAGACCTTGAGGGAATAGTGGGGCCATGCCTACGAGTGCAAGCTCTGCTTGCACTGAAGCAACAGGCAAAGCTGCCATTGCAACCATTTGCATTGCCAACAGCTATAAGCCACAGATCAGCTTTAGTGGGACAAACATGGTATCATAAGGAAAGGCAAGCAAGTTTTCTAATGAACATTCCTTTGGCCTCGAGTTTTGTTGCTTTGTGGAAGCTTATGCAGCAGAGGGAGGAAGAAAGGGAACTCCTCCTGCTTTGATTCACTGCTTTTTGCCAAGGGCTAATTAGCACTTATATATTGCAGTTGTATAATTGAATATCCCAAAGTTAATTAAATCCTTGCAATCCATAGAACTCCAAGCAGTTGGGTTGCCGTATTTAAACATTGTATTTAATCAGTCAGTAGCGAAAGGAAACTCTTGTTTAGAACAGAATGTTTTCTGAATCACTCAGCCTCTCCTTGTGTCTTCCAATACCCAGTTTCTTAAATGAGAAGCTCCTTCCAGTTTTCAAGCAGGAGTCATGTAAAGATTCCTTCTGCTTGTCCTTCGTGCAAACAGGACCACAGGATTCCACACTCTTTGCCACTCCTGACTCTGCACTGAACATAACATGTACATGGAATTAATTTACGTCTCTGGCTCATCCCATGCTCGAAGAAGCAAGCTATTCCTTTCTTTCTTCCCTGATCTTCAGCTCAAAGAGCAAAGCTTTGCCTACTGCATGTGTGCAGAACTATTTCTTATGTATTCACATGACTTCAGCTTCTTCTGCACAACCGGGTTTCACAAGGAAACTCTGTGCCATGTTGAACTGCAACAGGATTCCAAGACACCAGGAAAATGTGAAAACTGCCGAAGTGCCTTAGAAATATTTTCTATACTCAGTCAAAAACTGGGAAGGTTAGGAAGAGGCTGCAGTTGTTAGAATGAAGAACTGTTGTACCCAGCAGAGTGGTGAACATCCTTCTTTGTGACGTGTCATTTTCCTCCAGCAAAGAAACCATCCTTTTTTCTTCTTTTTGTCAGCTAAGGATAGTATTTTAAAGAGCATGTGCATTAGCCAAAATTGACTCAGTATTCTCAGAAGTGAGAAGAGGAAAACAAGCCCGAATATTTTCTTGTGCAGAAAAGTTAGAAGTCTGTTTCTCTGGATATTGTTTGTCTCAATGATGCAGTCACTTTGGTATGAATCTGATTAATTTCATGAGAAAAGTAACAAAATATTGGCTAATGTACACTACTTCTATTGTGCAGAAAAGTAGAGAAAATAATTGAAAATGGCTCCTCCTCAGTTACCCTGGGTGGCTCTTGAGTGTTGGCTAGAATGAAAGCCAACAAAAAATAATAATTTTGTCGCTAAAGCATCCAGACATGACTCTGAGTTCAGACCAGGAACAGAACAGGGAGGAAGGGAGATGGCACTTTTTTCATGCTCCAGAGCAAAGCCACACTCTGAGCAAAAAAATGGATGGGATGATCTTCAGATTCCGATTCTTTGGTAGGGAATAAGATGTCTTATAGGAACTGTAATATTCTGATATTTTGCTTGTGGTCAACAGAATTTTTGAAGTACTTGGAAAATCAGAGATACATGCAAGTAAAACACAGAGCAGAGAGGACTCATGCCACATGAGACAGTCATGACTAGAGTGAGCTGCACGCCTTCAGCACTGAATTATGAGCAGGTCAGAGGTAATGAGTGTAACAAATCACAGTTCCACAAGTGCTTTTCATGCCATTTAACATCCTGCTGCTGCATAGTTCAGTGAGGACATGGAGCAATTGCACAACAGGTGAATGCAGCAGGTTTCCCTCTGACTTCAGCACAGATTTATGTATGGCCTGGAGTCATCTGCAGCCTCAACACATTTGAGTTGTGTCTGGAAAAGCACTAAAGCATCCAGATGCTTAATGGATGCTTTAAGTCTGCGGATAGGGGCTAAGGATGATGCATACAAATCCTTGCTTCTCAGGCTTTTCTATAAGGCTAATTTGGCTGGAAGCACAAATTGCTTCTGTCTAATGGAAACAACTCCCTTCTTCTTCTTCATCACCCCATCTTGAAGTTACTCAAAAAAATTCAGAAAACCCTGGAAGAATTCCAGATTTCCAGTACTGGAGTTCTTTTCTTTGAGTACATTTATTTTCTTCTTTGTATTGGAAGTCCGAATCTCTCTTTAGTGCCCTGGGTCCTCTTTCTCCAAAATGAAGTTAAAGTCTTGCAGAGTCTGAGGTACGCTAGGAGCATGTAATTGCAGCCTCTTTCTAGGAAATGCTTCAGAGAGAGAGTGCTGAGAAAACTCTTAGTGTGAAAATAACAATCTCACCAATATACGCCCTCACAATCCACAACTGAGCAACTTTATGACTAATATATTCTAGAATCTTTATTTGATCCCCATTTAGCCCTAGAAGTTAATAGCCAGAGTTCCAGACACATCAGAAACTTTTGCAAAAACCGTTGCAAAAAACAAGATTTTTTTTTTTTTTAATAAAAGTCTGTTACATTCAAATTCTCTTTCCCAGTGTGTATGGCATAAACCTTTTCAACAGAAATAGATTCTACAAAACCAATCTCCCTTTGGACTAGTCTGAACTCAGGTGGATACGAGGGGCAAACTGTCAGGTTAACGTTTCCTCAAATTTGAGGTATGGCATTTTCTTCCTAATTTCTAGGTGGAAAATTTCCCTCTAAACCAAGAAAAAACGACTTTGAAGATCCAACTCACATTTCTCATGCACTCAAAAACAGAATAAATTTCAACAAAAAAAATTGAATTGTGCCAAATATAGGCATTATTTGAAAAGAATGGGTCAGTTTCATGATGCTGATGTTGATAAGGGCTAAAAACTTCCACTTTTTGCTGAAGTGAAAGAGTGAGAGAAAACAAAAGCTTCAAGAATTAAAAAAACTTGGGTTTTTAACCTTCTGTCTCACATGGTAAAAGATGTAATTGCTTGCAGGGTATTTGAGAATATGTAAATCCAGCAGAAAGTTAAGGTCTTTGCATGTTTGATACCAGTGCTTTCAAGATGGATTTCAATAAGTTGTTGCAGTCACACTACAATGAAGTGGTAGGGAAACAAGTACAGAGAAGTTCAAAGCCCACACCAAAACTTCTGGGTCAAAATAGAAGGCTGTATGAAAGAAGGCATGCTGGAATTTTTGGCCTGTCCAGGCTTCGCTCTGTTGAAAGATGAGCATACCAGTAGTTTCCACTCATACAAACCATAAGGTAGATGATGAATGTCTAAGCATTCCCATTCTCTAGTATACCAACAACTGTACTGAATGTTAGGTATATCTTAGTTTTCCTTTCATTTCACTTATAAAAATAACAAGGTCAGCTTGTGAAGAGGTGCAGCAGAACCTTCATGTCTTAACTAAATGCTAAGGCAAGGTAACCTTTTGCAGTCACAGACTGGCAGAGGCAACTGAAAGCATTTTGTTTTGCAGATTGCATGCAGACACATCATAACCAACTTAATCGTGTTTGCTTTGGAGTGGGAAGCAGCTTTAGGAAACTTAAAGCAAATACTAGAGCCAGGTCTTTTGGGAATTTTGCCATTTTCTTTTCCATGAACTTGTGCAGCGTTTTCCCAGTTTCACTAAGGGCAAGTTTTGTCCATGTGGAGTTAGGCACCGCCATCTATCTGACTTCAGTTTTAAAGTACTGCTTCAAGTCCTAGAACGGGGCTGTGTGGGGAGTTCTTTATAGGGGGCGCGGAGTGTGTCCTTGGGGTTCTCCACAGCAACGTGTCTGAGATGTTTTTAAAAAGAGAATTTTGCTGCTTTGTGGGTTTTTACTTTCCTGGATGTCTCATTGCAAGTAGTTCATTCTCAGACATACATACACCATCCTGAAAGCTGCCACAGCTTAACCTTGTGGCTTTCTTAGAATACCTTCTTTAATTTTTATAACTCAAATGGAAACTCAAATTCAAATCTATGATACCAAGAAACAACTTACTTTAAATGTGGTTTGAGGACTAGCCAGCAAAATGGGTTTGGCAGGGTTATTTCTTCTCTATTGATCACTTTTGCCTCTCATCTCAAACCCTCAACCTACGGGTCAGCTTTTTCTTTACATCCTTACTGTTGTTATTCTGCTTCTGCTCTAATATACCTGGACTAACCCTAGAATTAGACTTCACTCGGTGATACCCAATGGAACTTGTATTTCTGTTTCTTGGAATCTAAACCTACTGTCCTGAATTTACTGCTTGATCCTCATTGCCGCCATAGCTCTTTAGATCCCGCTGTACTAGGTCAAAAAATTAATCCCAAGCCATTGGCATGGGTTGAAGTGGTACCCTGCAGAACAAAGTTTCTAACTGTCCTACTTGAAGGACCTTTAGGCCAGAGGTCCTGGAGGACAGGAGAGGTGCCCGAGGACTGGAGAAAGGCCAATGTCACTCCAATCTTCAAAAAGGGCAAGAAGGAGGACCCAGGGAACTACAGGCCGGTCAGCCTCACCTCCATCCTGGGAAAGGTGATGGAGCAGCTTATCCTGGAGGCCATCATGAAGCAAGTGGAAGAAAAGAAGGTTATCAGGAGTAGTCAGCATGGATTCACCAAGGGGAAATCATGCCTGACCAATCTGACAGCTTTCTACGATGACATGACTGGCTGGGTAGAAGGGAGAGCCGTGGATGTTGTCTACCTGGACTTCAGCAAGGCTTTCGACACGGTCTCCCATGATATCCTCCTAGGGAAGCTGAGGAAGTGTGGGCTGGATGAGTGGTCGGTGAAGTGGATACAGAACTGGCTGAATGGCTGAACTCAGAGGGTTGTCATCAGCGGCGCTGAGTCTAGTTGGAGGCTGGTGACAAGTGGTGTCCCCCAGGGGTCAGTACTATGCCCAGTCTTGTTTAACTTCTTCATCAACGACCTGGATGAAGAGTTAGAATGTACCCTCAGCAAATTTGCTGATGACACCAAACTGGGAGGTGTGGTAGATACACCAGCAGGCTGTGCTGCCATTCAGCGTGACCTGGATAGGCTGGAAAGCTGGGCAGAGAGGAACCTGATGAGGTTCAACAAGGGCAAGTGCAGGGTCCTGCACCTGGGGAGGAAGAACCTCATGCACCAGTACAGGCTTGGGGTGGACCTGCTGGAGAGCAGCTCTGCGGAGAGGGACCTGGGTGTCCTGGTGGACGACAGGTTAACCATGAGCCAGCAGTGTGCCCTGGCTGCCAACAAAGCCAATGGGATCCTGGGGTGCATCAAGAAGAGTGTGGCTAGCAGGAGGAGGGAGGTTCTCCTTCCCCTCTACACTGCCCTGGTGAGGCCTCATCTGGAGTACTGTGTCCAGTTCTGGGCTCCCCAGTTCAAGAAAGATGAAGAGCTACTTGAGAGAGTCCAGCGGAGGGCTACGAGGATGGTGAGGGGACTGGAGCATCTCCCCTACGAGGAGAGGTTGAGGGAACTGGGCTTGTTCAGCCTGAAGAAGAGAAGGCTGCGAGGGGACCTTATAAATGCCTACAAATATCTGAAGGGTGGGTGTCAGGAGCATGGGGCCAAACTCTTTTCAGTGGTGCCCAGTGACAGGACAAGGGGCAATGGGCACAAACTGAGGCACAGGAAGTTCCGTCTGAACATGAGGAAGAACTTCTTCCCTCTGAGGGTGACGGAGCACTGGAACGGGCTGCCCAGGGAGGTTGTGGAGCCTCCTTCTCTGGAGATATTCAAGACCCGCCTGGACGGGGTCCTGTGCGGCCTGCTGTAGGTGACCCTGCTTTGGCAGGAGGGTTGGACTAGATGACCCACAGAGGTCCCTTCCAACCCCTACTATTCTGTGATTCTGTGATTCTGTGATTTACGGTGGCCTGTACTTGCAAATGCCACTCATCATTTACCCTTAGAGGTTAGACTTCTGTTTTCTTGCACTCTCATTTCAACCCTATCCTTGGGTCAAGAGTAGGTTTAGGAACCTTGTGGGGAAGGCATTCTTAATTTTTTAACTGAGAAGTCCGGTGGCTGCTGTCCCTTTCCTAAATGAATGTAGAGTCCACTTAACCCTGGCAAATCTTCCTCAAGCATGATCTCAAACCCCAACATCTTGTTTAGGGTCAGACTTGCCTCAGTGATACCCATAAAATGACATTCCTAATTTTATCACCAGCAAAGCAAGCAGCTGTTGGCCTAAATTTACTTTGGGCAGCTCAGAATGCCACAGTGAATACACCCCCTTGCTTCAGCTTCACTGAATATAACCCTTATCTGGACCCTTGCCCATATTCATGGACAGAAAACTATGAAAAGTTTCTAAGAAATTGTAGGAAAGAAATCTACTGTCTTAAATTTCTCTTTCACTTTGGCTTTAGGTAATAAGTTTTCTCACCCCAGGCAGACTGGTTGCCAGAGAGAGACTTAGTATTATTCCTAGTGATGCACTTCTACCATGGAAAAATACATCTGCTTACTTCCTGTTGTTTTTTCGGTTACATTCAGTAGGTTTTCATACAGCAAAACTTAAGCCCAAACTAGGCTAAGAAAAGAATTTAAGGAATATGCTACCAGTTTAGGCCAGTGTTTCACTTCACCCAGCTTTTGGTCTTGAACAGTGGCATAACTGGGGAAAACATGCAAGCTTGGCCCCTCTTTGCAGTCCATTCTGCTTATACTACTCTCCCAGCATATCCACTTGCATTGTGGATGGTCAGCAGCACTTCCCTGTGTCTCATAGAGCTCACTGACAGGCCTGTCATCCGAAAATTTGCCCTAATCCCTTTTTGAAACTCTTCTGTTGTTCTCATTTATGGAACCTTTCAATTTTTTAAATGCCTGTGTTTTCGTTTTGAAGGGTCCTTAATTTCTATGGACTGTGAACTATGAAGGGCTTGGTTTGCTCTATTTTCTTTTTGAGTTGTGCCACACAATTTACTTTGGCTTCTAACACACTACTTTTCAAAAGCTCCCTGGCTGCTTGTAGGTTTCTTATTTTTTTCTGCCTTAGATGTTTTCATTTGCTTTACCATTTGCTCCATTTTCTGCAGTTCCTTTCTGGAAATTGAGCAGTTTTGTGCTACATTTATTTGGCACAACTCGTCTGCTATAAGGCTAACCTTAATGCTGAACCTTTCAAATGGAGTTCCTACTATGGCTCCTAATTTTGTTATTATAAGACCTAAGAGTTACTCTCCTGAACTTGTTCTGTGCAGTGTCCTGACTGGCATGCTGATTGCTGCTTCCTGAACTCTGTTCCTGAATCTATGCTTGTTCTAGAGCCAGAGGTACAGTATGGAACAAAATTTTAAACATTTTCATTGAAAAATGTAGTGGCTGCTTTCATGAACTGAATGTGGATCTGCTTTGCAGTGGCACACTTCTTGTTGCTCTACAGCTCCAACCTTCACAAACTGCAAACTAATCTAAATTCCAGCCATATCCTAAGTAATAACATCATCGCTATTTCGCTGAGAAGTCTAATGTCATTTGCCCCCAAAATACTTTGTGATTCACTCTAAAGAATTGATTTTGAGAGATCTTTACTGAAAAAGATAATTGGGGAACGCAGCAGAATGAATACAGTTATTGAATACTAATATTTTATAAAAAAATAACCAGGAAATATAATTTTATATACAGAAGGAAAAGAATCTTAGTAACTAAATTCATAGAATGTTTTGTATATCAAGAATGATAATTAGTATTTTTAAAGCTCTGTCTTTCCCTTTTGCTGAAGCAGACGTCTCAGTGTACCTGCTGGTGAGAGGGTGAACATGCAGTGAGCCAGATGACAGAATAGGTTTTTCATGGTCTAATCACTGTTATTGATTTGTGTTATCATAAGTGGCTGTACTTAATTTATTACTCTCTTTTTGTCTGGGTAAGACAGATCTATGTTTACCCCCATTTCTTGTGTTTTGTGCTTATCCTCACCAATGTCATTTTGTTTTGTGGTCAATTATAGATGGTCAGCTCTTCTCATTCTTCTGTCTGCGAGCCTCAACCTCCCCAGTGCTATCTACATACCCTGTGAAACAATAATCCTCATTTTCTCCCTGAGAAACCTCATAGATACATTCCTCAATACCCCTGAAGTCCATTATTCAATTGCACTCTAATTCTCACTGAATAGCTTCTACTTTACTAAACTATAAAGATCTTGCTTTATCCATAAACACTTGTCTTGTGGAGAAAACACATGGAACAGGTTTTCTAAATTTTCTTGTTAAAAACTTCAGGGATTACTATGCCTAAAACTACATTTGGATTTGCTTTCCCACTGACCTCTTACTTTGATCCAGACCTGCCACGCTTTGGTGGCATCATTCTTATGGGTCATGGCCATTCCTGTTGCGACTCTCACATTGCATTTCCACTGCTACAGCACCTAAGCATCTAATGGATTTATTCCCCTGCACTCTTACAAGATCCTACACTGCTGCCTTGAGACTTGAGTTGATTTTCCATGGTTACAAAGGAAATTTGTGCCAGCGCAAGTAACTGTTCCTTATCTTCTAGATCTAAGTGCCTCCTGTTTCAGACAACTTAACTCATTTGAGTGACTTTCATGAAGAGTTAGAATGTACCCTCAGCAAGTTTGCTGATGACACCAAGCTGGGAGGTGTGGTAGATACACCAGAAGGCTGTGCTGCCATTCAGCGAGACCTGGATAGGCTGGAAAGTTGGGCAGAGAGGAACCTGATGAGGTTCAACAAAGGCAAATGCAGGGTCCTGCACCTGGGGAGGAACAACCCCCTGTATCAGTACAGGCTTGGGATGGACCTGCTGGAGAGCAGCTCTGTGGAGAGAGACCTGGGTGACCTGGTGGACGACGGGTTGACTATGAGCCAGCATTGTGCCCTGGCTGCCAAGAAGGCCAATGGGATCCTGGGAAGCATTAAGAGGAGTGTGGCCAGCAGGTTCCCTCTACAATGCCCTAGTGAGACCATAGCTGGAGTACTGTGCCCAGTTCTGGGCTCCCCACTTCAAGAAAGATGAGGAGCTACTGGAGAGAGTCCAGCGGAGGGCTACAAGGCTGGTGAGGGGACTGGAGCATCTCTCCTATGAGGAGAGGCTGAGGGAGTTGGGCTTGTTCAGCCTGAAGAAGAGAAGGCTGCGAGGGGACCTAATAAATGTTTATAAATATCTGAAGGGTGGGTGTCAAGAGGATGGGGCCAAACTCTTTTCAGTGGTGCCCAGTGACAGGACAAGGGGCAATGGGCACAAACTGAAGCACAGGAAGTTCTGTCTGAACATGAGGAAGAACTTCTTCCCTCTGAGGGTGACGGAGCCCTGGAACAGGCTGCCCAGGGAGGTTGTGGAGCCTCCTTCTCTGGAGATATTCAAGACCCGCCTGGACGAGGTCCTATGTAGCCTGCTGTAGGTGACCCTGCTTCAGTAGGAGGGTTGGACTAGATGACCCACAGAGGTCCCTTCCAACCCCTACCATTCTGTGATTCTGTGATTCTGTGACACCTAGGAGAAGGGACCCTGGTAGAACTGTGCCCTTGTTTTGTGACCAGGCATGGAGGAAGGACCCTAGAAGGATAATATCTCTATGTAATTAATAGCCTCAAGTTGCATCAAAGGAGGTTTAGATTACATATTAGGAAAAATTTCTTTGCTGAAGGAGTGGTCAGGCATTGGAACAGGCTGCCCAGGCAAGTGGTGGAGTCACCATCCCTCGAGGTGTTCAAAACACATGTAGATACGGCACTTGGGAACTTGGTTTAGCAGGCATGGTGGTGTTGGGGTGACAGTTGGATTTGATGATCTTAGGGGTCTTTTCCAACCCATGATTATATGATTCTATGATTCTAATTTTGTTGCTTTTTACTCAATGCTGTCCTTTGGCAATGCACCCATTGACTGCTGCAGGAGCCTGTTCTGTAGTCAGCTCCCTGCACCCAGTGAACCATTATCATGAGCACCGCAAAGATGTCTCTGGAGTCGACTGTGACTGTGCCTTCATTTGATGGTCTCACTCTGTACCAGATTGCTATGGCTAAAATCAGCACTATCAAGTGGTGAAACCTTCAAGTGAGTTTGTCTTTGGGTTTTTTAGCAGTGGTTGGTGTTCAGTTAACACAGTAATTTAACCACATTATATTGACTGAAGCATTACCAACATGGGAAACAGAAAACTGCATGCAGTCAACTTCAGTTATCTTTTCCTGTTTGACATTCAGTACTATTGGGCTCAGAGAGGCAACTAGCTGCTCAGTGCTGTGCTGTGCCAAATAATGCTTTGAAAGAGCATAAGCTAACACAACCCCTGACACCTCTGTTGACTTTTCCAGTAGCACTTTGGGAAGTAAAATTGCCTAAATGTGAAGTGAAAGTAACTCAGTACTGCCAGGAAACAAATGCTCCGGTATCACTGTTACATTTACATGCTGTCTTCTAAACAGGGTTACTGGGAAGTGGGCTAGGACCCACCAGCTCTTCTGGAGAAGTCACAGTGTTCCTGGGAACACGAGTCTATTCCTGAATGCACACATGTGTACCTCTGTGCACAGGCAGGGCATTCACAACCTCCACATTCAAACAAAACAAAAACATAACCAACATTCATACAGTGAGATTCCCATGGATTTACGACTCTGAGCTAGGAAGCGATGTCACATGTTGCTTTGTCCCCAGCTTTTTAAGTAGGTATATGACTTTTGATACTGCACATATCTAAGTAAATTGCAGCTATTCATGTACTTATCCCTTCCAGTGTCTATGAGACAAGATTTCCCTTAAGATTTTCAGCTCAGCTCATCTGACTGAAGCACTGTGACCCCTCTCGAAAGAGCAGCTGAGTGCTTTTGTGCCTGTAATTTAACTCATCTCACAACCCCTCATGCACCAGAGCAGTACCGCAGCCCCTTTTGCACAGGCAAGAGCAGGAGTGCTGGGGGGTAAAAGCCCTGCCTGACAAGTCCGTGACATAGGTGAGCACCTTGCCCATGTACCAACCGTGTGCCATCTTCTCTAGGTACTGCATAGAGACTCAGGACAACTGCAACAGCATGCGGTGACCAAGCATGTGTCAGGTGAGGTTTTGATGCAGTAGCCAAGCCTGGGCTGGGCTGAGCTGCAGTAGTATTTTGCTGAAAAATTGTCAAAGGGCTGTTAGATACTTCTTTATGTCTTCTTTCCAGGTACATGGATGAGGTATGAAAAAACTGTGTGCTGGCAAGTCTGGCTTTGGGGATAGAAGAGGTGACCTTTGCAGTTCAAGACCAATAAAAACTCCTTATCCCTGATTGCTTTCTTATTTTTATAAAACACTGGGCTACTTAAAGGGTTCATGAACCAAATTTCCTCCTGCTATGATATATCTTGTCCATCACAGTTTCAAGATATTCTTCACAATAAAATGCTTAAAGACAGTTAGATGTCTTTCCAGATAACACGACAGCTGCCAGAGGCAAAGTCCCAGACTGTCTAACTCCAGTGTGAGCTTTCAGAATGAGCCTCTTCTGCTCCTTGAAGCTCTGGGTTCCCCCAGTGTCAGGTTTGGAGCATCCAGAACTTATTTAGAAGACAAGAGAGTTTAGCCCTGAACAAGCAAGCCGTAACATATTTACACAGTCAGATGCAACAGCCATGACTGAAAGGTTGGAAACCCCTACAGCGAGGGAGCTGATTGGTGCTTTCAACACATTATTTAAAAACAACCTTTGTTGGTTTTGTAGCTTTTGGATACACATACAGAAGAAGACCAGTTAAAAAAATAAAATTAAATAAAATCTGAAAAATTTCTGATGAGGCTTAGGCTCTTTCGCCTCCATGCTTTACTCCTGACTAACAGGACTCACTCACAAAGCATTTGATATCCTTGCTGCTCTGGACACCAAGAGCTATTTCAGTGTCCATCTGTCCCTGGAGATTTCTCTAGGTCTTCTGACACATCACCATAGTTGTTCTGCTAATACAATAAGCCTAATTTGTGCCAGACTGGGATGTTCTTCTTAATCCTACTAACTGACTTTCTACTTCTCTTCTTGTCATTACTGTACTCAGAAATCTTCAGGTGTGCAGTAGTAGGGCCTCTTTCCTCATAACATCTTAGCATTTCTTTGGCAACATGAAACGTGGATGTTATTTCATCTGCCTCCTTCAGTATAATAAATGCTGCTGAAATCCCACGGAAACCCTTCAAGAACACCTGATAAAACAGAAAAAAAAAAAAAATCACAGAAATGTAGAATCATAGAAACATACAGTGGTTTGGGTTGGAAGGGACCTTATATCTATAAGTCTCATATCATTTAGTTCCAACCCCTGCCATGGGCGAGGAGGACACCTTTCACTAGACCAGATTGCTCAAAGCCTCAGCCAGCCTGGACTTGAACACTTCCAGGGAGGGAACAGCCAAAATTTCTCCGGGCAATCTGTGCCAGTGCCTCACCACCCTTATCATAAGGAATTTCTTTCTTGCATCTAATCTAAATTTAGCCTCTTTTAGCTTGAAGCCATTGCCCCTTGTCCTGCCACTCCATGCCCTTGTAGAAAGTCCCTCTCCAGCTTTCTTGTAGGCCCCTCCAGGTACTGGAAGACTGCTGTAAGGTCTCCCTGGCACCTTCTTTTCTTCAGGCTGAAAAACACCAGCTCTCTCAGCCTTTCTGTGTAGGAGAGGTGTTCCAGCCTCTATCATTTTTGTGGCCTACTCTGGACCCGCTCCAAGAGGTCCATGTCTTTCCTGCGCGGAGGGCTCTAGATATGGAGGCAGGACTCCAGGTAGGTCTTACCAGAGTGGAGCAGAGGGGCAGAATTCCCTCCCTCACTCTGCTGGCCATGGTGCTTTTGATGCAGCCCAGGATCAGTTGGCCTTCTGGGCTGTGAGCGCATATTGCTGGGTCATGCTGAGGTTCTCGTCAACCAGGATGTCCAAGTCCTTCTCCTTAGGGGTGGTCGATGGAGTCGATGGATGGCATGAAGGAGACCAGGAGGGCAAAATCCCTCCAGCTGTAAGTGAAGACCAGGTTCGGGACCTCCTGAGAAACCTAAACGTACAGAAGTCCATGGGACCTAATGAGATGCATCCCAGAGTCCTGAGGGAACTGGCTGATGTAGTTGCCAAGCTACTCTCCATGACATTTGAAAAGTCATGGCAGTCAGGGGAAGTTCCCAGTGACTGGAAAAAGGGAAACATTGTGCCCCTTTTCAAAAAGGGTAGAAAGGGAGACCCTGGGAACTACCAACCTGTCAGCCTCACCTCTGTGCCTGGGAAGATCATGGAACAGATACTCCTAGAAGACATGATAAGGCACATGGAGGCCAGGGAGATGATTCGAGACAGCCAGCATGGCTTCACCAAGGGCAAGTCCTGCCTCACCAACCTAGTGGCTTCCTATGATGGTGTAACAACAAGAGTGGACAAGGGAAAACCAATGGACGTCACCTATCTGGATTTTTGTAAAGCCTTTGACACAGTCCCCCACAACATCCTTCTCTCTAAATTGCAGAGCCATGGATTTGATGGGTGGACCGTTCAGTGCATAAGGAATTGGTTGGATGGTCGCAGCCAAAGGGTAATGGTCAATGGCTCAATGTCCAGATGGAGACCACTGATGAGTGGAGTCCCTCAGGGGTCCATACTGGGACCGGTGCTGTTCAATATATTTATCAATGACATGGACAGCAACATTGAGTGTACCCTCAGCAAGTTTGCAGGTGACACCAAGCTGAGTGGTATGGTTGATACAGCAGAAGGACGGGATGTCATCCAGAGGGACCTGGACAAGCTGGAGAGGTGGGCCTGTGTGAACCTCATGAGGTTCAACACGGCCAAGTGCAAGGTCCTACACCTGGGTCGGGGTAATCCCCAGTATCAATACAGGCTGGGGGATGAAAGGATCGACAGCAGCCCTGCTGAGAGAGACTTGGGGGTACTGATAGAAGAAAGGCTGGACATGAGCCGGCAACGTGCGCTGGCAGCCCAGAGGGCCAACCGTGTCCTGGGCTGCATCAAGAGGAGCGTGGCCAGCAGGTCGAGAGAGGTGATTCTGCCCCTCTACTCTGCTCTGGTGAGACCTCACCTGGAGTACTGCGTTCAGCTCTGGAGCCCTCAGCACAAGAAGGACATGGAACTGTTGGAGCGGGTCCAAAGGAAGGCTACAAAAATGATCCGAGGGCTGGAGCACCTCTCCTATGAGGACAGGCTGAGAGAGTTGGGCTTGTTCAGCCTGGAGAAAAGAAGGCTGCAGGGAGACCTGATTGCAGCCTTTCAGTACTTAAAGGGAGCCTATAGGAAAGATGGGGACAATCTTTTTAGTAGAGACAGCAGTGACAGGACGAGGGGTAATGGTTTTAAACTAAAACAGGGTAGGTTTAGGCTGGATATAAGGAAGAAATTCTTTACAATGAGGGTGGTGAAACACTGGAACGGGTTGCCCAGAGAGGTAGTGGAGGCCCCATCCCTGGAAACATTCAAGGTCAGGTTGGACAGGGCTCTGAGCAACCTGATCTAGTTAGTGGTGTCCCTTCTCGCTGTGGGTGGGTTGTACTAGATGACCTATAGGGGTCCCTTCCGACCCAAAACTTTCTATGATTCTATGATTCTATGGTCTCAGTCCATTCTCTGCCTGGCTTGTATTTGTGCTTGGGATTTCCTTGACCCATGTGCAGGCCCTTGCACTTGGCCTTGTTGAATTTCAGAAGCAAAAGAAAGATAATAAATAAATAAATATCTGTTATAGGATCCAACAAAATGATGAGAGAAAAAGCAGCTTCTGTGTTTTTTTTTAAACAAAGACTTGTAGATGTCTACTCCAGCAGTTACTTTCCACTGGCTGTTTGGTGGTGAGGTAGAAATCCACTTACTCAGACAGAAAACAATACAGGAAATCGCATGTATTAAGCACAATACCATTCTGTGGTTATTTTTGTCTATTCTATCAGGTGTTATTCGGTAGGTGTTATATGGTGGCATTTTGGCTTTTTATGCTGTGGGGTACTTTAATAATCTGTTATTCTGCAGAGCTGTTCTGTCAGTTTATACACTTGTAAATGTGTTTCTGAAATGGTGGAGAGCTAGCTAAAATTAAAATCATATGTCTTTCCAGTTGTAGCCAGTAAATGAGGATAAAGGCATTCCTGAACCCCATTAGGAGATCCCTGTGGTATTTCAGACTTCTTGAAATTGCTGTCATCAAGCCTGTCCCTACTAAAGATCACTGTAAGCTCACTCTTACAATTGTCATTACTGCAGTACAAATTGTATTAGGAGGTGTGTGGTCACAAAGAAAGTGAGTGCTCTCTCTTGCTTCTGCAACTCTGAAGCAACAGGCTGCCCTCCTGTAAATAACCTGTGCTGTCAGACTCCTAGAGCCAGGTAGGCAGCCCATGGGTATGGGAGAAAATGCCGATGGAGTCCTTGCTCAGGTGGAGGCTGCTATGGACTCAGACCTGTGTTCAGGAGAAAGCGCAGAGGCTGGGTGGAATATATCAGCAGGGACAGAGAAGCAAGGGGAGCAGGCAGCAGAACTCTGGTGTGACTTTTGGACGTTAAGCACATGTAATGTATTCACAGTCACCACAAGAGCAAGGAAGTAAGACTATGAGTCCAATAGAGATACATAACGTCATGCAACTGTCTCATTTGGCCACATCACATAAATTTTGTACATTTTTGCAGACTCTGTAAGATATATCAAGTTTACAAAAGTCCCAGCATCATCTGGTAAATCACCCATCATCACATTTGTTACTTACACCAGAGAACAGAAATAGCTTTCATTTTCAAAATGAGTATGACCAAGCAATTACTTGTGGTTATTGCAAGGTCACTGTGGACTTCCCACACACAGAGCTACACTGTAGCGTGACTTTGAACCACACAAGGCAACTTTGTGCATCTGAATTCCCAAGGGCTCGGGTCACGTTAGCTATCAGTTCCTGTATGAGTGCTGCTACTATGGTCCCTACCTACAGGGCAGGCACCCTTGCAGCTTCAACCTTTAACCCTTGTTCTCAACTGTGCAGACCAGTAGAATAAGAAAGGTTAGTCAAAGTGGGCGAAGTGTTCCTCCCCACTCCCCTCTAACTGCTTGAGCTGGTGGGAGGGGAAGCAGTTTTCCTGGTAAACCTGGAGGCTGTAGATGCTGAGAGCTATAAGCCGTGGGTAAGGATGGAGGGTGTGGGGTGTAAGGGAGGAGTGCCTTCCCTGCCTCTCTGTGCATTGCCCTTTTCAAAAGGCAGCTGTTCCCAGGGCGACAGGTCTGAAAAATATTTGAGGTAGTCCTCAGCCTGCACCCCACTGCCAATCAAGCTTGTCAGATATAAGCTTTTGTCTGTGGAAACACAACTGAAGGACAACCTCTGTCCTAATCTTCTTTTCAAGGTGTCTTGTTGAACCACAGTTCTCCTCTTTATATATGAGGGTAATGGCTGCTATTGATACTCAATACAGTGAATAGCTGTATGCATGCAAGTAACAAAAAGCTATTGTAAATATAAAGAAATAAGAATTTTTATTGAAGGGTGTGATGCTTTCTCCTTCTTTTCCCCGGGGAACCTAGTGTATATTCTGGAACAGAATAATGATCCTTTCCTTCATTTTTTTAGACACTAAGCTACATTTTAGTGTTTTTTGATTCTTACTGACTGAAGACATTTTCTTGCTTGGGCTGTTAAAAGTATTCATCTAATGGTTTTCTCATTAGCCACCATTACCACAACTAAATGGATGCAGTTAAGACTTTCACCATATTAAAATTGCAAAGTAAATGCATTGGTTAGTCTTTCATCCCATATGTTGCCAAGCTTAAACAAGAGATTGTTCTTGTGAAAGAAAGCCTGCAAGGCTGAGATCACAGGAAAGGTAAAACCAAGGGCCACAGGGACTCTAGATTACACACAATATTAAGAACAACAACCAAACTTTTAGAAAATGATTATAATCTTTAGGAATATAAATTAGTTACAGAATTGTGCTTCATGAGGTGCCCCTTTGTGCATGTTTTCAATCAGAGTATAGCAGAAGTGTTCTTCAGGGGAAAGGGTGAAAGAATTATCTACCTTATGAAGATCTTGGGCCTCTCTGAGGCTATCAGTTAGTCCTGGGATGTAGGAATACCATCTTCTGTGGGGCTTTTTTATCATTCTGGTGAAAGGCTGAAAGGGTGAGCGTTGGCAGGCAGGATATTGTGTCAAAGATACATAGCAAAAAGATCCCATGAAGCAAGGGCAGGAAAAACAGAGGTTTCAAAATACAGCTCATTCCCAAACTACAGTTTCTCACATACATGTTGTAACTTCACTTTCTGGGAGGTGTTCTTTGCATGAAAATTGTTTGTGCCCCTGTATCACCTGCTTTGTACAGACGCTGCTTTCCAAAACACAATTCCTTCTTCAATTTCTAAGTCTTGCTGTGGTCTAAATGCTATCAATACCATAGCCCTCAAAGGTGGCATTGAACAGTGTTCTGTGCAGACCATACAATGGCATTAAGTCTAAGAAATTAAAAGTACGTTAAGCATAATCAGAACTGTGCTTTTAAAAAGAATGACTTTTCACATCTCTGCAAACAAGAAACCATACAGGTGTGAGGCACTTGAATGACAGCTGTCAAGTTCAAACTGAGGCCTCAATATATGCTTGGGGGTACTGATGTATGAAAAGCTGGACATGACCCAGCGATGTGAGCCCAGAGACCAGAAAGCCAACTGTATTCTGGGCTGCATCAAAAGCAGCTTGGTCAGCAGGTACAGGGAGAGGAGCTCTGGAGCCCTCAGCACAGGAATGATATCGACCTGTTGGAGCAGGTACAGAGGAGGGCCACAAAAATGATAGGGGGGCTGGAACACCTCTCCTGTGAGGAAAGCAGCCTTCCAGTATCTGCAGGGGCCGACAAGAAAGATGGGGATAGGCTTCTTAGCAGAACCTGTTGTGATAGCACAAGGCGTAATGGTTTTAAACTAAAAGAGGGTAGATTTGGACTGGATATAAGGAAGAAATTTTTCACAGTGAAGGTGGTGAGGCACTGGAATGCTTTGCCCAGAGTGGTGGTAGATGCCCCATCCCTGGAAACATTCAAGGTCAGGTTGGATGGGGCTTTGAGCAACCTGACCTAGTGGAAGAGGTCCAGCTCATTGCAGGGGCTTTGGACTAAATCACCTTTAAAAGTCCCTTCCAACTGAAATCATTCTATGATTCCATGATTCTATATCCCCAAAGGCTGGTGGTGTTTGGGTGCAGAATTTTCCATTGGAGCATTGCTACTGCAATGAACTCTGAATTTAGCTTCGTATACAACACTGAACTCTCGTAAATCTCCTTTGGATGCAAACTCTTGGTCTGGGCCCATCCCTGTTGAGTGGTGCTGGCAAATCTCAAGTACATCAAATTTGTGCTTGGTGAACCTCATGTTGATTTCTACTGTTTACTGGAAATGAAGCCAGTGGCACTCATACAGTGACAGCAAACTGGCGTGGCAGTTGCTGTCGGTGACATCACTTATTTTCTGCTTTTGTGACTGCCAAACTGTTTCACCTGTAAAACCACTGTTTTGGGTGATGATACAGGAACTGAAATAGTCTGTGAAATTGTAAGTCTGAAGCACTCTTGCCAATACAGTGAAGATTTTAAGACCATGGGGAAAGAATGAAAAAAACCATCACACAATGCCATTTTTACATTCTGCGGTGCAGTGTAAGTTTGTTTCTTCTGGCCCTAAATAAGAGATGGGGCAGTTGCATGTGGGTCACTGAAGCAAGTACCTATCCTTTCCTACTGGGGTGGCATTCAGAGACAGCTATCACAGGCTTGCTGGTGACTGCCAGATCTCTTGTAAGTGATGATTATTATTAGAAGACTATACTGACTAGTGAGTGTGTTGGTCAGAATGGGAGACGGTGGTTTGAGAGCTCTGGTAAAAAAGGAAGTAAATCTGTTCAGGAAAAAATAAGTGTGCGAATGTAGACAAAATTATGAATGATGCTAGAAAGTTAGACAACATGAGTGAACGGGGCTGTTACAAAGAGAAGAATCATAGAATCATAGAATGCTTTGGGTTGGAAGGGACATTTAGAGGTCATCTAACCCAGCCCCCCTGTAGTGAGCAGGGACATCTTCAACTAGACCACGTTGCTCAGAGCGCCATCCAACCCGACCTTGAATGTTTCCAGGGATGGGGCCTCCACTACTTCTCTGGACAACTTGTGTCAGTGTTTCACCACCCTTATCGTAAAAAATTTCTTCCTTATATCTAGTCTAAATCTACCGTCTCTTAGTTTAAAGTCATTTTCCCTTGTCCTATCACAACAAACCCTGCTGAAAATATTTTCCCCGTCTTTCCTATAGGCTCCCTTCAGCTACTGAAAGGCTGCAATAAGGTCTCCCTGCAGCCTTCTTTTCTCCAGGCTGAACAGCCTCAACTCTCTCAGCCCTTCCTCACTGGAGAGGTGCTCCAGCCCTTGGATCATCTTTGTGGCCCTCCCCTGGACCCACTCCAATAGCTCCATGTCCTTCTTGTGCTGGGAGCTCCAGAGCTGGACACAGTACTCCAAGTGGGGTCTCACCAGAGTGGAGTAGAGGGGCAGAATCCCCTCTCTTGATCTGCTGGCCACGCTTCTCTTGATGCAGCCCAGGATACGGTTGGCCTTCTGGGCTGCGAGCGCACATTGGTGACTCATGTCAATCTTTTCATCCACCAGTACTGCGACTTCTCGGTAGGGCTGCTCTCAATCCCCTCATCCCCCAGCCTGTATTGATAGTGGGAAAAATCTTCTAGCAAAGTCCTTCAGGAGCATCACCACCGCAGGGTGAAGAGATCATCTATAGATGCAAAGCTGCAGGTGCTGGGAGATGCCTGCAACTCTCTCACTTGCCTTGTCTTATTTGTGAGGGTTTTCCCACTGCCACTCACATCGAAGTGCACAGGCAGAATTGGTCACAGGAATATCGAAGCAGGTGAGGCAAGCTACTAAAGTGCTATGACAGTGGTAGGTGGCTTATCTGGGGCTCACGCAGAGCATAGTGGAATGGAGTGAGGCATATTCTCTAACGAAGGACAAGAAAGCATTTTATGGTGCAATACATACTGGTAGCCAAAGTAAGAATCTCAATTCTCTTTCACGATTTTCCTGATTCCCCCTTCTCTTTGACCATTAAAGGACTTTGTATTGTGGGAAATCCAATTAGAATCTAATATTTACAATTCATGTTCTTACTTCTTCCTTTTTGTAGTTCTTGTCCACATGGACAGATGTGCCGGTATTGCTTAGTGAGTGTTTTTAAGTAAACAACGTTAAATCCGTTTAGATCCTTTGTGAATATCTAAATATGAAGGATGGAGAGCCTCTGATGTAAACTTTCTAATTCTCCCTTCACCACCTGGAATGGCCTCAACAGGACAGACAGGGCAAAACCCAGCACTTCTAGACTAAGATTTTGTGTTCGACTCTTGCTCACACTCTGTTCTTCTGCTTCGCTTTTCTTGTTGTGCCATTCTCCCCCAATAGGCTTAGGAAGTATCATACACTCAGAGCAAGAGTGTTTGATCCAAGAGAAAGCATTCACTGCAAGGAAAACCGTCCCTGTCTAAAGAACTGGTGTGTGAGTGAAGATATGTAATGCAGTTTCCTATTTAGCTTCAAATCAACATTATGGCTATTTACATATATGATACTGTTTGTCCTGATAAGAATGTAGCATGCTGCCAAACAGAAGAAAGTAGCATGGTTTTGTTTCTAAACGTCTAAGCTGCTATTTTTTTGGCTCTCTAGAGCCTTCGGGATTTCCTGTTCATTACTGTATCCTGCCTTGCACAAACTACAGATTTTTTCCATTTTGTTATTTAAAAAGAAACTCCACTCAGCCTGCTTTTCCTTTTTTGTGGCTCATCACACTTCTTTCTATGAGTCCTTGCAGAGGGGAATCCTCTTGCAGTGAGAATGAAGAATTTCAAAGCAATTAGGAGGTGCGTGGTTAATCTTCATGAAGCTTCACAACTGGTGTCTCTTAGCTCTACTCTAAACAGCTTCAGGGTAAAGCTTTCTGGTTTGGCTTCTGCTGCTTGTAGGTTTAAAGTCTTTGTAGGAAGCTTTAGGTTCCTGAGCTGGTAGCAGAATACATGTTCAAGCTGATGAGTACAATGAGCAGCGTTGTGGAAGTAGGCAGCAGGCAGGTTGTTGAGATGACTTGTGGAAAAACTTCAAGCCTGACAGAAACCCATGGCATACTTTCCAAAAACAAAACCCCAAGAAAACCTCGCTGGCTTCATGGTCTGACCTTTCTCCCTTTGCAAGCATCATGAAAAGCAGGGGAGAAGATGACTCTGCCTACCACTGGCTGCAGAGCTGCCCTAATGGTGGTGACAGGGAGGAGACATGGGTCTGAGTCATGCTCTGGTTTGTTTGCAAGCTGTGGTTCAGGGTGATCCTTGTGCATTGAAGCTTGACTTCAAGTGGCGTGCTCTCATCATTTGCAGTTGTGTCAAATGCCTTGCAAAGGCTGTAACTTTTTCCCTGTTCCCAGGGAGGGAGGGAAGTGACTGCACTACTACACCCAGACACAGCTTCACAACCTCTAATGAATGCAAATGAGAGGTCAGCCATAGTTTGCATGAAACTCCAGGGCGCTTTCTCCCTGTCCCCTCACTTTAGGGCACTGAGACCACACGCATGTTTCACAGACCTGTGTCCAAACCATTGGTCAGCAGTCACTCCCCTTCTCAAACTGCTAGGCATTTCTAGCTCATGGTCCCCCAACTTTAGCTGCTGCTCCATAAGTCCAGTGTTGACGCAAGTGTCAGCTTACCCCTGAAGAGGTGACACTGCCTTGTTTAACTTCAACTTCTTTCATTTTATCTAGAACAAGCATTTTCCTTGCCAGAGTTTATTTTTTTCCTCTTTTTCCACTCTTCACCCCATCCCAAAAAGGACTGGAGAGGGATTCATTTCCAGCTGTGCAGGAAAGGAAAGAGAGCAAAACAATTCACAGTGCAGCCAAATTTCAACTGAAAGATGACATTGCACTTACTGAGCTGTAAATGCAGACGAAATGCTGTTCTTTCACTAAGGAATGGGGAAAAGAAAAGCTTAACTCTGTCAGAACAAGTCAAGACAGCTGCAGTATCATTAATTTAACAGCATTCTGCGTCATAGTATGGAGAATACTTAGTCCAAGATTACAAGACAAAAGGGCTGCAGCAGGAGGAAATTGCCACCACTCCTGGGCAAGAGCTTCTTGTTTGCATTGGGGTTACAAGAAATGCAGTCTTACACAGATGGGATTCACACGACAATCAACCCGGAAACAGCAATGTCACAGCAGAAGGGAGCTAGTGGAAAGGTATATACTGTTCGTCAACCAGACATGAGGCAACACTGGGGAAAACTGATCTGCATTTACAGTTGTAATTTTGCTCTGAACAAATGTAGAGCTTAATTAATCCTGATTTACACTGAGATCTGCCTGACCTAAAAGTGTCTCTTTTTCTCTTTTTCCAAGTTTTAAACCATGAGAGCATCAGGAAAATCAAGACTACAGCAGGCCTTCATTTCCGCCAGGTCTTTCTATCCACTCCTTGGTTAGGCTCTACCTTAACAAAGGGGGTACTCGGCTCAGAGTTTACATACCGAGTGGGGATTTGACCACCTCTTGGAGCTCAGTTCCCAGTCTGTGGTTCAAGGTAATCTGCAGGAAATGGGGAGATATCTTTTCAGTCAAAGCCTTCCCTTCCTGTCCCTATAACTGGGCCCGTCATTCCTCACCTTCTTGGCTTTTGCCAGACTCCTCCTGTTGCTCCAGGTGCTTTGCAGGGACCACGTTGGTCAGCTGTGTGAGACATCTCCGTGACCCTGATGCAAGAAGCATTAATCATTTTTTATGTAGAGGTCGGTGTGCAAGTGCAGGCAGACCCAAATGACAGTGGCTTAGCCGAGGGCATAGGAGCCAGTGGATGGCCATGCCACAGCAGCTCTGAAGGCCACCCTGCTTTGGGCAGTAATCTCTCCTGCCTATGGGGACGTATCTACGGTTCTGCTTCCAGACCAACTTCCTTGCTTGTAAGACAGCATCAGTTCCCAGAAAACTGCACGTGGCTGTGGCTGAAATACCAAGAGTGTGATTCTGTCTCAGGGATTTGCTGCCTTCATGCTGCGCTCCAGCTGTGCTTTTATGGCAGATGACATCAGCAGCACTCCTCAAGCCCAGCATATAATATTCTCAAAGCAATACAGAAACTAATCAATTCCAAGTGTGCCCCTAATTTCCTGACACAGCTTGTATCTGCCGTTACTTTTGCACATTCAGGAACCAAGCCTTCTTCTTTCTCCTTATCCTAAGTGGTCTTGAAGTAAGCAGCATTAAATAAACATGCAAGGTTGTATATATTCCCTACAGACTGCATGGGGTTTTTGCAATGTGGATCTCATTAGGATCAAATGGACTAAGGGAATAGCAAACCTGGAACTGAGTAATAAAATAATCATGATAGTCCTCGTGTAAGTCAAAGCTTTCAGAGGAATTTACCACCAAATTCAACATTCCAAAAATTGTCCTTTGCATGTGCAACTAGAGCACTTTATCAGTTTCACAGCCTCACTGTCTCACACTGAAGACAAACTAACAGGGGCAGCAAAAATCAGGAGCCATCAGTCTCATGTCAGTCCTGCACTTACTTGATCAATACTGACCGTGTCGATAAGAAGCCTTTTCAGAAAATTCAGCAGTTGCTAGATCATATCCTAAAAAAGAATCCCAACCAAGACTACATCCTTTTTAGGGCTGATTTTAGATCCAAATCCATTTGAACCACTCTTAAGAAGAGTTAAATACCTTACAAAGATTTTATACCGGTTTTAACACAGTAAGAAATGGATTTGGTGAAATTGGTGTAATTTCACCAGAAGTATATTGTGGTACTATGACCCTGATCTGATTGCCCATCATCACAAAAGGCAGGTTAGCCACATTTTTTTGGAGCATGACACTCAGCTGTGAGCCTCTTTCTGCCAGTGAAGTTTTTTCTTGAACTCCAGAGACAGCTGTAGCACAAGATCATGTATTGCTGCTACCATTGTAGCCTTCACAATGATATGCAGCAGCAGGCAAAAGCGGTTAATAAACTTGCTCCAAAATTGAGATTGAAAATGGAAAGAGAAATATCAGTCCGACATGAATGTTGGGTTTTTTTTCTGTATTTGTTCTATCAAATAGCTACATTTCTCTTGCTCATGCTGTGTCCCATTCAGCTGTTTGCTTGAGGCTACACTGAATGAATGAACATGAATGAAGCTCCAGGAAATGTATTTTTCCAGAGTTTCTACTGTTCACAGTGGTGGAAAAAAGCTTAAAAATGTGAGTAAAGTGATTGCTACAGTGTTAGCAACTATAAAATAAAGGGAAGCCACTACATACAACAAAAAGTTGTTCAGAATGTTTTATCCTAAGCTGAATCCAGCCATCCTGAGGGTCTCACTCAGGATTTTAGGGTGTTTTGGAATGCTGACTGCTGCAGCAGATGGGGTGATGCTTGAAAAACCTGGGGAGACCAAAGGAACACATCAACCCATATCTGCTCTATTCGCCTTCCAGTGTCCCTGCCCATAGTCACTCAGAGTTAAGAGGGTGCTTTCCATGAGGCTATAATACATTCCTAAACAACCCACTCTGCACAATATATATTTGTGGGGTCAGTCTGCAAACATGCTTTAATTAATGTCACACAGCCTGAAGCCTGGAATTTTTCCTGCAATTTTGAGGGGTTCCTGATGTCATGATCTGGGGTCACTCTGCACCATGAAGTATTGATGCAGCCTTCTACATAAATCATGCTATTAAAGATTCCTTTACAGCTTTTGGATTCAAACATGGATCTTCCAGTCCCCGCAATCACAACACCTCCAGGCCAGCTGTGAATTCGGTGAATTACCTCAAGCTATTAGACGCAGCATTGTCTCCTTCCAAGTAACTAATGGGGAGGAGGAAATAGATGTTTTCCAGACTCCTGGTGTGAAGTAAGAGTTGGCTCCTCTCTGTTTCAGTGCAGAAATGGCTGGAGAGGTACTCGCCCACACGAACCTCGGTTAGGTGACGTGATGTGCAGGCTCCTGGCCAAGGGGGCAGCCTGTTGCACAATTTACCCCATGTCATTTCAGCACTAATGAAAGAAAAGGGTGTGGGGGTGTGGGGGTGTGAGACTGAGACCATGCAGCCACTAGCAAAGGTAGCATGACCTTTTGGCAGCCAGTGGCTCTTGCGGGGAAGGTGTGTGAAGAATAACCCCATCATCCAGCACTGGGCTCCGGTTGCGATGTACCAGCTTCTAGGAAACTGTTGCAACTTCATTGCATTTTTTTTAAAGTCCATTCCCGGGGTTTGCATCATGATGGGTAACATAATTTGTCAAGCGCTTGTTCCATGTCCACCATGGGTTGTGAGTACTCCTGGGCTGGGATTTTCATTCTGTCACAGTCACCAAAATGCCTTTGCTTGAGTGGGAAAATACCATTGACCACAGGGAGGTCTGATCCCCTGACTGAGACCATTCCTCATTAGAAAGATAAACAGTAACCCTGGACACACCAAAGGTTTCTGTGTGAGGAGGAGAAGGAAGTCTCTTTCCCTTTCACTGGATTTACCAATACCTTTGTGAAAAACACTGGCAGATGTTTTAACTACACAGGCACAGCCCAAAATCACATCCCTCATACCCACCTAGGTGATATAACACCTCTTGGCTTCACGAAGATCATGCATCAGCCCTGAGGAGAACACCACCCCTTTATCCCTTTACGAAACAGTGCATCCAAAGGGGTGATAAGAAGGACAAGTGGCATATGGATCTGGAAGTGTGACCTCCCTGCCAGTCACAAGGAAGTCAGCAGCAATGGTCTAAACCTGTGAGGGACACAAAAGCACAAGGCATAGGCAGGGGTTAAACTGGTAATAACGAGGAAAACATGGCAAATATTTCTGTGCACTTCAGGTACAGCAAGGCCTAAATTTGAAAAAGAATTCATTGCATTCTGTAGGTCAAGCACATACATAGCTGACCTCCAAGGTTTCGTCACTCTTCTACACTTACATTAATTTTTATTCCAAAATCACTATTTTATGAAACGCTTAAACAGTCATTACACACATTACATTGTCTTCTGTTCAGTCGTTCATGAATGCACTCAAGCCCTAGGCTACGCTGTATATTAAACCTTGGCTGGGCTTACTCACTCCTCCCTATACCTTTCCATTTTTTGCTGATGCTATAAGTTTTGGATTTCTTTCCCTGCAATCTTATTATTTTTAATCAAAATAAATAGTTTCAATGTATCCTTTCTCAAATAATGCAGACTATCTAAAGAATGCTAGACAAGTTATTTTAATTCACTTCCTTCTAAAACTTCCATTGTAGCTGGAGCGTGCTTTGAGCCACTTCTGAAATTCCTCCTAGTGCTTTTGACCTTGAATATTTTGCTCTATTTTATTCATTGTTTCCTTCCTCAAGAGCTACCAGTCAGACTTTTCAAGTTTGAGGTTAGCGCAGAGAAGACGTCTTCGTGTCTCTCAGGGGAGGACTGCTCATTAGCATCATTGTTCTGCCCTTGTGCTGGAGCACACCTGCAACATCAACAAGTACCCAAGGGATCTCCCATGGTGGGACAGGTCATCGAGGTGAGACCAGGCTTAAGACTTTTCCTGTCATTAATATACACATTCAGCATCAAAATGTTGCTGGCATAGATATTTCAGGTCACTAAAGATAGTCTCCTTATTTTCTTCAAAGGCAGAGATGTGCTGCAAGGCATCACAGACGATATACTGATACAGCCTATGTCAGTCAGGGTGGCAGAGACTTTCAATGATTTCATTAGGCATTACTCGTGTCCAGTCTCCCTTTTCTTGACGTTATCATTAATTCAGTAGTAACATGTGAGTCTCATGTCAGCATGTTCTGTCTTTTGGATCGCTGTTTCCAACAACCCATTTCTGGCTGTAAGCACTTTGCAAACCTCTGTATTCCATTTTGATATCATTGTCTATGGTTTCATGATCTGCTGCAGGGAAACTATGGACAGACCCCAGTGATGCTGAAAAGATATTTGGGCCATCTAGCAAGGACAGTAATTGATTTGATTCATTCCATGCTTAGACTGCAGATAATGTTTGCACGTCTTTGCCATTCCATACCTAAATAATCTTTTGCCTTTTTAATAAATATGAAATTATTATATCAATGCATGCACAGTTTTTATCTGTGCTAAACAACCCCCACCCTACATGTGAAACACACCAAAGCAACAGAGAAGTTCTAAAACATTACACAGTTCATTTGAAGAGTGATATAAAACTGTGCAATCTAGGTAAGTAAGTAATGTTTAAGGGAAGACCAGAGAAAAAACAAAAACATCCCAACTTTGGGCTGCCACTGAATCTAAAATTCATGAATGCTTTTGCTGAACTTCAAAAGCAGCATCTGACTTGGGTTGAACACAGGCCTGTTGTTGAAGACATAGCGCATGCTCTTTTCAAAGCACAAGCTCCTGCTTGCATTGCTGAGATGAAAAAAAAAAAAAAAGGTGTGGTTCAGTGTTTACAAAGATTTCCCATGGGATTTTGTGCTTGTCTAAAGCTGAATTTGGGGTACAACTGTTAAGAACCCTGTCCAGGTAGGAGGTCATAAGGCTGAAGTAATTGCTGATTGCAACTTGGTGAAAATGCCAAGGACAAAGATTTATGAATCTCTTAGCAACAACATTCAATTCAATTATAAATCGTCATCTCTGAAAGTTTTGTCTGTGAGTTTCCTGAGATTTCTGAATAGATGTTATAACATTAAGGACTCTGATTATATAGTATGTTTTTAAAGAAATCTGTACATTAGTGATGCTTCTTCATTAAAAAGTGGAATTGCTTGTAAAGACACAATGTAAACAACTAGAAAACAAAGGTGGCCACTACAGTAAGCTACTCATTGATGCGACCAGTCACCTTCACAGAGTGCTTGGCAGGATGCAACCCAAGCAACAGCCCAAATCTGGAAAATCTCACAGTTTATACTATGGACAACTGCAAGTGTTTCATGATACTAACCACAACTTTGTGACCTCAGAGGCAGACAGCTTGGAGACAAGGGTGGGCAAGCGAAAACCCATGGATGTCATCTATCTGGATTTTTGTAAAGCCTTTGACATGGTCCCCCACAACATCCTTCTCTCTAAATTGCAGAGCCATGGATTTGACGGGTGGACCGTTCGGTGGATAAGGAATTGGTTGGATGGTCGCAGCCAAAGCATAATGGTCAATGGCTCAATGTCCAGATGGAGACCAGTGACGAGTGGAGTCCCTCAGGGGTCCGTACTGGGACCGGTGCTGTTCAATATATTTATCAATGACATGGACAGCAACATTGAGTGTACCCTCAGCAAGTTTGCAGGTGACACCAAGCTGAGTGGTATGGTTGATACAGCAGAAGGACGGGATGTCATCCAGAGGGACCTGGACAAGCTGGAGAGGTGGGCCTGTGTGAACCTCATGAGGTTCAACACGGCCAAGTGCAAGGTCCTACACCTGGGTCGGGGCAATCCCCAGTATCAATACAGGCTGGGGGATGAAAGGATCGACAGCAGCCCTGCTGAGAGGGACTTGGGGGTACTGATAGACGAAAGGCTGGACATGAGCCGGCAATGTGCGCTGGCAGCCCAGAGGGCCAACCGTATCCTGGGCTGCATCAAGAGGAGCGTGGCCAGCAGGTCGAGAGAGGTGATTCTGCCCCTCTACTCTGCTCTGGTGAGACCTCACCTGGAGTACTGTGTTCAGCTCTGGAGCCCTCAGCACAAGAAGGACATGGAACTGTTGGAGCGGGTCCAAAGGAAGGCTACAAAAATGATCCGAGGGCTGGAGCACCTCTCCTATGAGGACAGGCTGAGAGAGTTGGGCTTGTTCAGCCTGGAGAAAAGAAGGCTGCAGGGAGACCTGATTGCAGCCTTTCAGTACTTAAAGGGAGCCTATAGGAAAGATGGGGACAATCTTTTTAGTAGAGACAGCAGTGACAGGACGAGGGGTAATGGTTTTAAACTAAAACAGGGTAGGTTTAGGCTGGATATAAGGAAGAAATTCTTTACAATGAGGGTGGTGAAACACTGGAACGGGTTGCCCAGAGAGGTAGTGGAGGCCCCATCCCTGGAAACATTCAAGACCAGGTTGGACAGGGCTCTGAGCAACCTGATCTAGTTAGTGGTGTCCCTTCTCGCTGTGGGTGGGTTGTACTAGATGAACTATAGGGGTCCCTTCCAACCCAAAACTGTCTATGATTCTATGATTCTATGAATCTATAGGTTCTTACTCCAGCCCTGACCAACAGGGACCCAGCCTGGTGTTCAAGAGCTGCTTGGGGCTCACTGTGCTCTCCTCTGTACAGAGAAGACAATGCTGGCCACCTCTCCCTCCCAGCTGCTTCCTACCTGCAGCTCAAGTTGTTGCACTTCTCTTCAGCATTTCTTCCCACTCCCCTCAGACCCTGGATTTCTCCACACCCTTCTAAAATGTACGTTTTCAGTCCAGTTAACTGCATTGTCACTTGCTCTAATCCACTGACCCTTTGTATGACCCTCTGCGAGAGCCAAGAAGTCACAGCAGGGAAGTACCACAGCAGCATGACAGTTCCTTTCTTAGGAAGCAGTGAAACCACAGTTTGCTTCCTATTGCCTCCGAGAATCCCTCCATTGGCTTTGCTAGGTCCCCTGTTCCATCTCCTGGGGAGGGCTTAATCTCTTGAGTTTTTGTATGAAAATTAAAATTGTTTCCTCCCATCGCACTCCTTACCACAGGCACAAACCTACTGATTGTTGTACTGTTTGTAACCTGTTTGCAGGTTTATGTGCCATTGCACCTTCTCCTCTCTAAATTCAGCACCACTAGTTGTCTGCAGGAGAATCCAGGTAATATTTTCTAATTATCCTGGGGCTTTTGTTTGGCTCTGTCTTTCAAAAAGTGAAGAGGCCAACGCATGTTCCTGCCAAGGCCTCCTAAGTTCCAGGTAAAATTTGAGGCATTTGACCCTCAACTGAATCTGTTTACTTGTAAGTGTCTTCTCTCACTATTAACACCTCCTTCAAGCTCTCCTAAAAACACTGGCATAAAATCAGTCCTCTGACAGTGCAGTTCAACTGGTTTGCTTTTCTGGAGTGAAAAAAGCCATTGCTGTTTGTCAAAAAGTGCTTAAATGCACTTGCACTTCACAGAAATAGGACCACTAGACCTTGTAGATGCCTAGGAAAAAAAAATGCAGTAGTTTTAATGACAAATGGGAGGTAAATGGTGCTGGCAAAGCGATCCCCATCTCTAAACGCATGTCTCCTCTGGCTGCAAAAATCTACCTTTCACGACATTTTCCTTCTGTCCTTTTTTTTGTAGGCAAGCAGCTGGTTCCAATTAGCCTGCAGGAATGTCATCCCCAAGCAGGTGCAGAAGAAAATGTGCCATATGAAACCTGCAGCCTGCAAGATGAAGAGAAAGGAGTATCCTGCAAAGATCATCAAATAATGATGAGTAATGATCCATTTCCTACTTACATGATCTATCCAGAGACATTATCTGATTAACTTGTGTTTTTTCAGCTTGCTTTTCAAAACAAATGTGTTTTAGAGCACAGAAGCCACTGGACTGACACAGGGAGAATGTGTGTTACACTGTTTTTCTTCTTAAAGTGATATTATCAACAAAATACAGTCTTCCCCAATTCAGAAATAACTGTCTAGCGGCAAAAGCTAATTCTTTCTCTTGCTGTGTCCCCTCCGAGGTATTAAAAGTCCTATAACCTTGTTGGCATTGCCCTGTGCCACAGACACAAAACATCTTTAATTATGAAAATGGGATAATTGAATTAATTTCCACAGACATTTAGCTTCCAGTCTGTTGTTACTCTTTCAGACATACAAAAGGGCCTGTGTGCCTGTCATCCAATCTGGTTTTTGGTCAATACTCGATCATTTTCTCTAATAAGAGGTAACATCCCTCCCAGTAAACCTTGCATTGTTAATCATCAGCAAAGTCACGCTAAGGTAACACATACTTAACAGCAGTGGATCCAAACGCACTTCATTTTGTGAAAGAGAGCTGAGCAGTGGGACATGCCACATATATGTTTAATATATATGGGAATGTACTGAACAGACAAAAGGAAGTCTGTTCCTTTTATTTTGTATCACTTATGAAAATGTAGATCTTTCAGACATAAGATACAGATTTTATGGACGGCTAGCTTGAATTAAACATTGGAGAGGTAGAGTGAGCAGAGGATGGGAGAATCCATTTTCAAAACTGAATGAGTTAAAAAAATTCCTTAAATATTATTTCACAGAATCACAGAATCACAGAATGGTAGGGTTTGGAAGGGACCTCTGTGGATCATCTAGTCCAACCCTCCTGCCGAAGCAGGGTCACCTACAGCAGGCTGCACAGGACCTTGTCCAGGCGGGTCTTGAATATCTCCAGAGAAGAAGACTCCACAACCTCCCTGGGAAGCCTGTTCCAGTGCTCCATCACCCTCAGAGTGAAGAAGCTCTTCCTTATGTTCAGATGGAACTTCCTATGCTTCAGTTTGTGCCCGTTGCCCCTTGTCCTGTCACTGGGCACCACGGAAAAGAGCTTGGCCCCATCCTCTTGACACCCACCCTTAAGATATTTATGAGCATTTCTAAGGTCCCCTCGCAGCCTTCTCTTCTTCAGGCTAAACAAGCCCAACTCCCTCAGCCTTTCCTCATAGGAGAGATGTTCCAGCCCCCTCATCATCTTTGTAGCCCTCCGCTGGACTCTCTCCAGTAGCTCCTCCTCTTTCTTGAACTGGGGAGCCCAGAACTGGATACAGTACTCCAGATGGGGCCTCATTAGGCCAGAGTAGAGGGGAAGGAGAACCTCCTTCGACCTGCTGGCCACATTCCTCTTGATGCACTCCAGGATCCCATTGGCCTTCTTGGCATTTCCAGAATGGAAAATCATAATGGCTATTTTCTGCCTATGTGTTCAACTTTCATGTATTATTTCTCATGTTTGAAATAGGCAGTTTTCAGAACAGAGGTGTGCATACCAATTTTAATTGTCCACAGGCATAAAAACTGCCAAGTCTAAGAGTGAAAAAGACAGGAGAAAAAAAGAGCAGGAGAATTTGTAAGATAAGAAAAATAAGCATAAAGGAAGTTTTCTTCCCTTGCAGATGGTAAATAAGCTAAAGAACAGCTGAGAAATAACAATCTTTTCTTCTGATTTCACAAAACTTTGATATTTTTCCCCCTGGAAGCTCCAGATGTCTTGGGAGCTCCCGACAGCCTCCCCAGGGCATGGATCGGTCAGGCTCAAGTGTCTGAGCTCTGCAAACATGCCCACATCCATCTCTCCCTTGTAAGAGACTTCAGTGGGAGATCAGAGATCACATACAAGCCTAATAAACAGACAGGCATACTTTATGCATCATCATTATTCTGCAGCTTCAGGAAACCCGGCTTGGAAAGTCATGCTGAATCTCCCCAAAGACAGCTTTTCTGTTTGTGTGAGTAAACCGTCCTGCTAACAGAAGTGTAATCTAGACATGGGCCAGAGTCCTAAATGTAAACTGGCTCTAGGAAAGGTACGCAGTTAACATATTGGTTTCAGTGTGTTTCTCAGGGTTAAACACTGACTGCCCTGTGAAAGAAGTTACGGGGAGTGTCTTGTCAGATAACCATTTGATTTCTATTTTGAGCCATGGCATTTTGTCAGCTGCCCAAGGATTTATGCAAAATGTCAGACAAATGCTATCAGACCCAAACAACTGATGATAAACCTTTTTCCAGACCACTTTTGGAAGAAGACCCTAAAACTCACAATCATTCTCAGAATCATGCTCTGGGGACCAAAGGACAAACTGCAGACTAAAAGATTTTTCTCCAATCTCCTCCTAAATAGGCTGCATTTTGTCTGGGGTGGTTGTCCATGACCATTGCTTGAACACATGAGGATACCTGCAGTTCTGAGCTTCCATTGCCTGCATGATGTCCAGACTTACAGCAGTAACAAATAGTTGCTTGCTTTCAGACCCTGTACATTGTAAGTTGCAAACCGCTTAGACATTACTGTCGGATCCTGCTGCTGTTCCTATTAATTTCACTACTTTTCTCTGTGACAGCAAAATCTGCCTGGAAATGTGCTTATTTCAGATACACCTGGACACACAGGATTTATCCCTAGGTTGAAGAGATAGACACTTCTACAGTGGCATAGAGCTCATTATCTCAGAGAACACATTCACAAACAACAAAAACGAGAAGAGAAACAAACAAGTACGTTTTACATTTTCTACTTGTAAAGCATTTTCTTTTCCTAAATGGAGGTTTGATCATCTTTCCATTGACATCAATAGCATGTTTGCTATTGTTTCAAGATGCATGTAGTCAGGCCTCTGCTCTGAACAAAAAAAAAAGATGTATGTGATGTGAAATGTTTGGGCACAGGTCTTCTGCCTTGCCAAAGTATTTTAGCTATGTTCATGAGACTGTTTTAGTCTCATATAAGGTAATACTGTCTTTTTCTCCAAGAATCTATTGCTGTGTTTTAGCTACACATCCGGTCTTTCAATAACCAACACAGGAACTACAAGGCAACCTGCACAACTGCTCCCAAGAAAAGTCATGCCCTGTATGTAACCCTTTGAATACTTACACACTGGGGTCAGCAGTTGTGCTTAATACCCGTGAGATATTCCACAATGACATTTAAGGTCGTATGTATTTTCCTGCTTAGAAGCTAATCCTGTTACCAGATTTCTAAGAAATACACAAGCACTTCCTCCAGGATCCTCCATTCTTAGAAAACAAGTTATTGTTGGCTATTATTTGTCAGCAGGAGAAGATGACCCCTGTCATAGATGCTGCAGATAAGGAAAAGCTTCTCTTGGGAGAAGGAGTAGCTGTGGGACAGTCCGTCCAACAAGAGGAACCTTTAAACATTTGAGTAATGAACACTGAGGCTGTCCAAAGCCCAGTTTTGCAAAACAGGAATGGAGTAGCAAAAGCAAGGAGTGTGTGATTTTCTCAAGGCTGCACACAACTGTGGCAAAGCCAGAGAAGTGGTCTGCCCGACAAAGCAGGACGATAGCAGGTATACCTCAGGCATGCAGTGGCATCGCCTCACTGCTTGTTTCTCCCTCCAAAATCTCTAAGGGAGAGATAGAAGGGAGGGTAGGCCAGCCCTGTCCAAGGCTTTTTCCCTCCAGACTTCTGCCTAGTAAAGAAAAGTTGTGAAATAATTATCAATGAGAAAATAAAATGTCTAGTATTATCACCCAGCCCCAGCTGTCCAAATAATACAGGAATATTAGAGATATTATTAAAAACGCTGACTTGAGTTCATTCCTGGCGTAGCTTCACCATGACCAATGGAGGCAGAGCTGCAGTAGCTGAAACTAACTTATTATGTTCAAAAACCAGAGCTAATAAGGTATACAAAGTGTCATACTACATGGATCTCACAGTTAGAATGGATGTCCTTAGCTTATAAAAGAACAAATAAATCTGATAGATAGGGTGAAGGCCAAAATCTTTAGTGCAACTAAAATGGCACTCAAAGCAGACTATTACTCCATTGGTCAGGCTGAAATCCCTGCTCAGCATCAGCTTCACCTGGCTGGAGGAGCTCTGGCCCACGCTCTTCCAGCAGGAGTGACACTAAACTGATGGTAATAGTTTGTCTGCTTATCAGATAATGCCAATGAAGGTTTTTACATGCACTCTTTGGATCTAAGCTTCAGTTTTCCCGCAGCTGAATCTCTCTTTGAAATTACACAAACAACCTCTCAAATTTCAGATTAATTCTGTATGTGGTTGTGATCTGGCCCATGTTCATCTGAAACAGCCAGCTCTGGCTCTCCAGAACATACTCATGATGGAGACCTTGTCAGTGTGCTCCCTCGCTAGTCCCAGCAGCTAGGGTGCAGTGCCACAAAACGGAAGAAGGAATCACTTGTGACCTTGACTGTTTCTAGCTGGTATTCCTGTTCCACTTGTGCTGCAGAAGGGACAATGACCAGGCAGAAAATAAGCGAGGATTTAGTGCTGTGCGACAGGCACACAACTAGCTTCACAAAGGCTCTGGATTGCTGCTCTTAAAAGTAACGTTGTGAAGTTATTCACAATCAGCACAGAGGCTTCATATAACAGTTCAGAGCAAGGCAGAATGGCTGAGAGAGTTGGAGATGTTCAGCCTGGAGAAGAGAAGGTTGTGGGGAGACCATATAGCAGCCTTCCAGTACCTGAAGGTGCCTATAGGAAAGCCAGAGAAGGACTTTTTACAAGGACATGTAGGGGAAGGATAAGGGGTAATGCATTTAAACTGAAAGGGGTTACATTTAGATTAGATATAAGAAATAAATTCTTTGCTATAAGGGTGGTGAAACACTGGCACAGGTTTCCCAGAGAGGTGGTAAATGCCCCATCCCTGGAAACACTCAAGGTCAGGTTGGACAGGGCTCTGAGCAATGTGATCTAGTTGAAGATGTCCCTGCTCATTGCAGGGGGTTGGACTAGGTGACCTTTTAAGGTCCCTTCCAACCCAAACTGTTCTGTGATTCTATGACTCTATGCCCTCAGCCTGGCTGAGGTGGGAAAACCAGTGCCAGTCCTGCTGCCCAGACCCAATGCTCCCACAACACCTCTGGTCTCACTGTCTCCTGCTGCAGGATGACAGCAACCCAAAGTGGAAAGCAAAAGCTTTCGTATTGGTTTCACATTTCTATTTGGTTAACATTCTCCGCAAAATCTAGTGAAATCTGGATCCATACACAGGATTGGTGGGGCTGCCCCTGCCTCAAGGTTGTTCCTCAACCCCGAAGTGAGAACTCCCAGGTGTGGCTCAGGACAACCTCTGTCTTGCCACACTTCTCCCCTTCTGCCCACTGTGAGGCACTTCCCTACTCTCCCGGCACCACTTGCAGCCAAATTGCTGGGTTTTGCCCTGTTATCGGGGAATTGTCATGGTGTAAACTTTCACTTTTTAACAGAAATATTCCAACATCCTCATCGCAAGGTCGCGTTCCCTGTCTTCCTGAAAGATCAGCCTGACTCAGGGAATATCTCACCTTGCACCCGTTCCACCCCACTGAACCTGACAGGTTTTTCCTAAAAGGTGGCCAGAGTGCTGAGCTCGGGAAGGACGTGTAGTCCATGGAAGGGCAGAGCTGCTGGATGTCCTGAGTCAGAAGTCCTGGGCGCACATCAGCAGCTGGCCAGTTTGGCATCTGTTTTGAGTCAATGCTTATCTGCTCTCTGATCCCAGGGTTCAGTTCATCTTCGGCCCAGAAGATGAAAGGGAGAGATGTTGCAGGACAAAAATAATATTCTGTGTAAAATGCAGTTGCTTTTCCACATACAGCTTAGCTGGAACAGAATGGAGTTAGGTGTCATAAGAAACATCTGCTTGTGTTGGAAACAAACTGTCACGCTGAAGGATAGTACTTCAGTATTTCACAGAAGTGTCACAGGATATGTTTGTATATACTAACTTCATTCTTACTGCTTGGTACCACAGTTTCTGGGGTGTGGGGGATGGGTTAATTTATTTTCTTTTTTCTTTTTTTCTTTTTTTTCCTTTTTTCCTTTTCTTCTTTTTCCACCTTTTTATTTTTTCCCCTTTTTTCTTTCTTTCCTTTTTTTTTCTCTTTTTTTTTATTTTGTCATGGATGGAGCTTTAAAAACCTCATTGTGATGGCAGGAAAATCCTGGCTTTGGCAAGCCCAATGGCTTGACAGGGCAACACACGTGACCTAATTTTACACACAGCTTTGTGTCTCTTGTTTAACAGCTTGCAAATGAGTGCACATGAAGAAAAACAGCAGCCAGTGGAGTATGAGTAATCCAGATGGGGATGCAGTTTGTCATGGGGATGAAGAGAGCCTGCTCGCAGCATGCACCACACACGGCAGCAGCCCACAGCGTGGGACTCCCCTGTTGGAAGTGGATGTGAGCTGGCCGTCACACAGGGGCCAGTGGTGGACACACCGATTTTGTTGGGTGGGAGTGGGAGCAAGGGGCATAGAGGCTGAATACCTCCCTGCTGCCAGGTCCTGCTCCTTCCCTTCAGCTCCTGCACCTCCTCTTGTGGTGCATCTTGTCTTGGCTTTTTCAGTTGCTTTTTCCCCATTTGAGGGCTTAGAATCTTCCTTGGGAAATGACAATGGCTGTTGGCATTTCATCCATCTTGAGTATCAGGCACCCACAATCAGATGTGATCCTCCCCTTGTGCCACTTGTTAGAAAAAGAAATCTCACTCTTCACAGCCTTTCTGCACTTGAAGTCTCCTCTCATGTTGCAAGTCCCAGCCTTGCCCCTCTGGCTTTCTACAACCATACAAGTTTATTATCCTAGATAGGCTTTGTCCTGGGATCCAGCTTGTCATTTCAAAGAAAATATAACTTAGGCTAAGCTCTTTTAAGCAGCAAACAACCCCAAACTAAAGAAGAGATGTGGTGAATACAGAAATGCAGTGTTACAAGAAAAGAATGACCAAGAGTATCCCAAAACTACTCCACAATATCTGTCAGTAGTGGTCCATTAGTACATGCTTTTGGAGTGCCACGCAGGGGACATGAGTAAAGAGGAATATTTCAACATATTTTCAGACTTAACCTCTTACAAGTTAATGCCAGCGGCAATATTAGTCCATTATTAGTCTCTGTCACCAAAGACACAGACTAGTTTTCTACTGTGAGGATGCAGTATTAGATAACTCGCCAAGGCACATGTGCGCTGACCTCTTTTGCTGCCAAACCCATCCATACCCAGGACCTGCTCTCAGCCACCCTGATCTTCTGCAGGACCTACATGACTCCTACAGAGGCTCAGAGCTCTCCAGGATGTGGATGAGCTTTTCTCCGGTCACCAGCTGTTGGCTGTGGGCCCTATACCACACTTTCGTGTTCTCAGGGGTGTCTAAATATAAGCTGAGAAATAGATCCTCCTTACCAGAAATTTCCAAATTATGTTACCTGTACACTGCAACACCCACCATATAATGAAATTGATGGCTGTTTGCAAAACAGGTGTATGTATTTACTAATTTTTAAACTTAGCATTTCTAGAGATCATTAGAATGTGGGAGATAAAACAAAAGACTTAGATTAAGGTTCTGTTTTTCAGAAACCATTATACTGAAAAGAAATACAAATACTATAGCGGGGGCTGATTCCAACAAGAGTGCTTGCAGTACTTTAACCTTTCTGTTTTCTTATATTATGAGATTCAGATAAGGGCTGTTGTTTCCACAAAGCATGAGGATGTTAAAGAGGAAAATTTTTGACTGATCACAACATAGGTCTCATGACATTTGTCATTCATTTGGCAAATCTTGGATCCACCACCCTTCAGTCTCTAGTGGGTTTCTGATTAGGAGTGATGGGCCACCAGGCACAGTGGGGTGCTTTTCCCAGCATTGGTTTTAATCCCTTTTTACATATTGATTGCTTTGTTTATGTTAAATTAACTCCGGAGTTCAGAATGTTGCTCTGCTTATTAAAAGACTCTGGCAATGAAAATGTGGTAAGTGGTCCACAACGAGAATTTGAGGACTGATGTCCAAATGTCTCTTTGTTGTATTTTTAGGCCTAAGACACCCAGCTGTCCTGAGACTAAAGCTATATCTAGGGATAGTAAGAGAGTTATGTGTTGGTTTAAGACTGTGATAAAAAAAAATCTCAAGCATCATTAGTATCATTTCTAAACGCCATTTAATTAAATTAAAAGCTGCTTCAGCACTTGTCTTTGGGTCTTTTTAAATATATTTAAATTAATGTTGGGCTAGCTAATTTACAGCTAGGGTCAGAAAATAAAATAAAGTGTTAAGCTGGAGTTAGAAGCAGACAATACATCATTAAGCTGAATTGAGGAATAGTGCAAGAGCTGGTCCCCTTACTACTTTCAGTCCACTAATATTTGGGGATCAAGAGGCTCATTTAACATTTGGGTTATGGTTGAGGCCATAGGGTTATGGGAAAGAGTGGAGAGAATCACAAAGCACATGCACTGCAAGCTGCTACCTACACGAGGCCGTGGTGCAAGACCAGCTTTCTGGCTCCCCAAGGGTCTCCAGGCACAGCAGGGCAAAACTAAACTGAGGGTTAGGAGGCGCTTACTGTCAGGCCCAAAAGAGACCCATAAGCTATGTTTATAAGTGGGTTCAGCAGGCATGCCATCCTACCTTGTGGTTAACTTCTGATGTGGGTTCATTTATTGCTTTCAGGCCAGATACTTATAAGGGTAACTTGGTTATGTTTAAGATTGAGGGCTAGCAGCAGGGTCCAGACTTGCGGGGTGCACTAGTAAGGAGTATATTCAGAACAGACAGCCACTCTAAAAGCACAGTTGGTTCCAGTATTCACCCCCAACTTACTTTTAGCCATTGGAGTCGGTGGGTGTTAGCGAAACTGGAGTTAGAAATATGGCTAGGATTTGCACGGAGATAAACTGAAGCTCTGGAGAAGCCACCAGAGAAGCCAGTGCTGCCAACGCAACTTTTGGACAGTAGAGGCCCATCTCAAGGCATGCTTTGAGCTGCAGTTGATCATGACCCCAGACTCATCCCTGCTTTTGGGAAGGCATGCGACTCTGGTACAACTCCTCTTCCCTGGCTCCCCTACGCCAGCTCCTCAGCAGAACTGCCTGGGCCACTGGAACCAGGAAAGAGTCAGAAAGAGCCATGAGGCTACTGGGAGGGTGGTGGGTGCTCAAGGTCAGGCTCCAGAGCAGGAGAATGCAACAAGAAAAGCCATCAGCCCAGGTTCAAGCACTGTCCACAAGCTGCTCAACTTTGTCTCTTTGTGTTTTCTGATTTTGGCTTTTGCCACCCTCACCTTCCCTCTTTCCTTTTCCTAACAGAGTATCACCAGTAATCTAGAACACAGCCTCACCCACCCCATAAACCTAGATCTAAAAATATGCAGCGATTCACATAAGGTCCTAACTTCGGCTACCAGGGTTTTCTCAGCCTTTTTTTTTTTTTCCCCATTTTTTTCTCCCAGTCTTAATTACAGCCCTTGTTTTAGCTACAGTTTTAGATCTGGTCTGGTGACCTCTGTGAAACCCAAGCCTCAACACTATCCTATGTTGAGGATTTTTAGAAACTGAAACTCTAGTTCAGTGACATTAAAGAAGAACTTCACATTTCCTCCCTGGTTTCTTCCTTCAAATATCACAATGCTGCTAATTCCAACACTATCAATACTCTAAATCTGAACCCTAGGCCATTGATACCTGTGAACCTCAGGTGAAAATAGCTTGGGAATAATGGTAATACTAACCTTCAACATACCTGGTGACCTATTTTGAATTTCTTCCTCTATCTAATTATTTGCCTGAACAAACACCTAACGCTGTTCTCAATTTAAGCCATGCAACATCCATGAAAAGCAGATTTAAAAGTAATTGTGGGACCAGGTGTTACTGCTGCCAGTCCTAGAGCAAGATTGTCTGTGAATTTTAAATCCTTTTTTTTCTTTAACTTTTTAGTGTCCCTTTCTTGACCCTAATCCCACTATATACATGAAAAACAAAAAAGTAACTGGGGGATTACTCTAAACACTGCTGTCACCTCAGTCCTTCAATTTTTTGAAGTCTGAATCCTAATTATAACCCCCAGACTTAGCTTATGGACCACCTAAAAATGGAAGACCTAAAAGTATCCCTGTAACTGATGCCTATTTCCTCTCAGCTTCATTTGGAAACCTGTCTCGAACATCCTCATCAGAGATGACCATTCATTTCTAGCTGCCTACATCCCATTCAGATGCTTGGTCATTGTCCTGTAACTGGTGATTTTCTGAATGAGAAAATGTGGACCCATGCTAATGCCAGTTCTCAGCACAGCACGGCTGATCCTTCCTGAAGTCCCTATTTCTCCATACCTCTTGTTTTTCCCCATTTTCCTAACTCCTAAAAGTAGCTCCAGGGAATTGTGAAAATACGAAATTCAAAATGTTAATGTACTCTTAGGACACATTCAAGCAACAGCCCCAAATGCAGTCTGCTCTCATGTCGTTCCTTCCCCTATGTCCCATCCATATTTCCGAGACTGAGCCCTCACCAGAGCTACAACCCTTGTCCTAGTTTTGGTCTTAACGCTAGGTCTCTGAGCCTTGTGAAATGTTCAGCCTAACATTCCCAGTTTGCACAAAGTAAAAAGTATTAGCACCCTTGTGAACATATTACCTTGTATTTCTTCACTGGTTTGCCTCCCTGAAACCCTAACACTGGTCCCAAATTCTACTCTGATGCTGGCCATAGTCCGGCATCACCTATAAATGTAAGGCATGTCTGCTTTCTTTGAGAAAAGTGACTAACCAGGTTCTCGCCCCTAGCCTCAGAATAAATCTCATGACATCTGAGACCCCCAAATCTAAGAGTTCAGCAATATATTTTTGGTCTATTATTTCTTGTCAATTGTTTTCCCACACTCGTACCTTCAATTCTCATTCAATGCCTTGCTTTTCATGCAACTGGGGCTCTATATAACATAATAATGTTTATGTTAACCATGTAAACAAATTATGTAAACCACTATACTCTTGGTGGGTGCTTCCTTACAGTACAGGAGCTTGCACAAAGTGAAAAGGGAAAGAAGGAAGGTTGAGGCATCCTAGTCGTACGGTTAGAACAAAGGGAAAGCTCTGCCGCATATCAGGAAGTCCTTCTGGTAAGAAATGGGGAAACATAAATTGCCCTTAGGTGGATATCACCAAAGAGAGAGATCCGCAGAGGTCCAGCACTGCTTTTTGGCTATCTGCCCCCTGGGAACCTGTGACCCTATGAACAAAGGGTTTAGTGTATGACCTTGACATAGTTAAACAGGCCACAACTCAAAAGAATTGAAAGTACACAGGGAGTGTTACTTTTGCAGTGCGTATGACAACTTAAAGTCACACAAAATGAGGTGTCAAATGTATTTTTAAACATATTGCAGGATAGAAAAAGCATTTTCTTCTCAAATTTTCAACCACGTGCTTGAAGAAGGATACGGTATTGAACTGTATTGAGTGGCCTTTACTTCCCTTGGCAAGAGTAAGACGGGAAATAGTTTAAAACTTAGGGATATCAGAAGGACTGATTTTGGAACTACTGTCCCAGCAAGCCATTTCATTTCTCTGAAATGCTGAAATATTTTGACTGGTCCCATCCAGCTACATGCAATACTCACCTAAAGCTTTTGTGAATCTGATACAGGTTACTTCATGGGGAAAAAGCAAATAAGCGTTTGCAGTGGATACTAAGAAAAGGTGGTCTTACAGAATTTCAGATCAGGCACCGGAGAGATGATGTAGTCCAGTACAGGAAATCTCTTTCAAATGTTCCTTCCCTCAGGACAGAAGAAAAATTGCTTCCTTTTCCTATGCCCTTGTCATCCAGAGGTCAGGGAGAAAGTTTAATGAAAGAAAGGCACCCCTGGTTTACTTGCATTTAGTACACTTAGCGTGCTCATGTTTGAATTTGGGCTGTGAAATATGTCTTCTCTAAGGTCAGTGCTAGAAAGGTCTCTATATTGTCTGGACAATAACATAAGCTTTTGCTTAGACAGATGTCTCATTGTGACGAGTAATTTGCAGCATATTTATACACTTTCACTTATTTCGTCAGTGAGGTACAGTTTACCAATCATTTTTAACCACAATGAAAACGTTGTGGTATTGCCCATGGCTGTTAAAAAATGTAGGTTTTTTATATCAAAAATGTCAATGATGACTGAGTTTTTGTCATTCTCTTCTGTTTGGAGGCTCTCTTGTAAATCGTATTCAGGAAAAAAGGCCTGTTTAAATTTTACATCTTGAAAAGATAAGCTGAAATTGAAAAGGAGAAGTTACCAAGTGTAGAGATACAGACACATAGGAACATACAGAACAGATACATAGGAAATTTAATTCTGAATCAGAACTAAGGGTGTCCTGTTGTGAGTCTTTACATAGGCTTGTTTGTTATAGAGAAACAAAACTTTGTCCGGCCTGTTCATTAATGTGAGGAAGAGCAGATCTTGTCTTTCCACTTGGGATGAAAATAACATCCCTCAGTGGAAGAGTCTTCTCCTGTTGTCATAGCATGTGGGAGAGTCTGCCTCCATTCTGGATAAGACTGTAAAATAAAGACCATTGCTGTTCCACATCTTTCTGTGAACTGGAGATTCAGGTTTCTGTGCAGGCCTGGAGGCAGCACCCTCTTGCACATGTTCAGCAGACATCTTCCTTCTAGGCTGGAAGTGGGTCTGCTGCAAGAATGACATTCTGCATTTAGGCTGATATCCATCAAGTAAACCTTGATGTCCAACTCCTAGGGGTTTCAATGGGAGATGGAGGCAGAAGCAGCTCCATGTTTTTGGACTTCATTCTGTACCTGAGTTTATACGAGTCTAAGCTTTTCCTCTGGGAAATTTTTTATTTCTGTTCCCAGTCACATCAATAGGATGACATCACTGCACCTACACAGCCTTTTCAGGCAGATGAAGACAGAAGATAAAATTTCTCTGAGGCACAGCCTTTCTCTTGTACACCTCAGTGCATCAGCTCCTATGTTACAGCAGTGTTGGTTTTAGTTCAGCTGGTCAGGTATCCAAGACCAAAAGTCAAACCTGGACAAAGACTGGGTTTTAAATAATTCTGCTGTTTGGGTGAATTGTGATACAAAATATTTATTTGAGTTTTATTTCTCTTTTTCTGTGCTGTGTTTACACACACACACTTCAAGAAGTTTCAGATGCCCAGGAACACAAAAGGCTTATTTCAAAAGTCATTGGATTCTCCTTCCTTGTTTCTTGTAACATTGTGTTTGTTTCCTGGTATCCAATGCAGCCAATAGATGGGCCAATACTACAATAAGACACGGTTCTTCCAGATTTGAAAGGAAATGTAGTCACTGCCAGCTTGGAGATATGTGCACATTTGCTAAAAGAAACATCCACCAAACCCATACATCTTTGTCATTTCAGTTAAATACTTTATAAGTCAGACATCTTGTCCTTACTGGATGTCTCTGCATAAGCTCTTTGTTCAGTGGGCCGAAATGGTCCCACGGCTGTTTGTAAGACTCTGCAGAGCAAGCCTTTTCTTCTCCATCTGGGACAAGAAAAACAGGCATGACCTGAGGATCCTTTCCCTAATGTCAAGCAACTCAACACACGGGATGTTTCTCTGAGATAATCTGTACATACCTTTCTTGTTTACACTACTATCCTCTCCAAGTAATATCATGCAAAGAAAATGGGAAAAACCTACTGAAAAGGCTTTCATGCAGGAATGGAAGCTTTTTTCCTAATGATCCCCAGAGTGGATTCAATGTCAGTGACTTTTCAGTGTTTTCAAGACAGAAACTAACAGTGATAAGGACAACAGACGTACTCCTCCAACTTACTGAAAGAACTATTTTGATTCAAAACACTTAGGCTGCATTTATAAACCACTTACTGGGGCTTGATTTCCGTTGCTTTGATGTCAATGTGCTTAGTTTGAAACTCAATGTAAATCAAGTCCCCTTTCAACCCCAGGAAACATGGGGAAGGTGCCAACAGTGGGAAGTTCCTTGTGGGCTTGTTGGGAAGAGTGGCAGCTATATCAGGACAAGTAGAGAACTGGCCTTTGCAGGTCTGGGTGGGTGGATGTGATGTCAGTAAGAGGGTCTCAGTATCTGAGCCAGGAGACCCAGAGGAAAGCTGAGACACCAAAACTTGCCTTTGAGAAGGTTGATGTATCCTGGGAATTGAACCTTGCTTTTCTCAACAAAAGAGGCCGATCTGAACTCCAGCCACAGCTTAGCCATCCCTATGAACCCTGATCATGAGTATATCCAGATTAACTTCATTAAGACCTGCCAAATACTATCCCCCCACTGACCTCTAGCAAGGTCTTCCCTGGGATGACAGCAGTGCCGAGGTTGATAGCTCCTTCCTGTCTTCTGCCAGGTCAAATACTTGGCCTTGTCCAAGCTGTTGTAAATGACCTTTAACAGCCAGAGTACCGTGACAGCTGAACTGAGTAACAAGATGTTCTTGCCCAGGCTGCTGATGTTTCACTGAAGAATTGTACATAGAGCAGGAGCATGTTTACCTTGAACAATTGCAACAAGCAGCCAGTCAGCACGGTGACCTACTGTGAACCGGCCCAAATCCCACTTCCCACGGGATGTGATGTATGTGAGAAGGAAAAGGGGCCGGCTGCATGAGATGTTTCAAGGAAGCAAGTGCATAGGCACACGTCTCCAAATATTTGATACAGAGGAGGTGGAGGTGAACACCTTAGACACCTCAACTCTGTGTCGGTCAGGACGAATTCCTTTATAAATATGTCATGCCATCCTGCTTTTGTAAGCCTACAGGTTAGAAGGGAAACTCAGCCAGAATGGAGGGAAATCAGAACATTCCCTGTAACGAGGATAGGACCTAAATTTACAAAACTCATGATCCCTTAGGGAGCTTGGTTTCACAGCAGTACACAAAGTCCCCTAACCTCAGTGAACTAAAACAGACTGTGGGGTCTGGAGCCCACTAGAAAATTCTGTCTCAGACCAACATGACAATATGAAAGCACTGGCGGCGAGGCTGTACTTACCCAGATCATCTGGCGTGCAGTTAGCCGGAGAGGGAGACCATTGTTTCTGCCAGGCTGTATTCCATGTATCACACGGGAGTCACGGCGCTCTGTTTCCCATCAGGAGTGCGGGTTTAGGCTGGGATATGTGCTTGTTATCGTGACAATACCATCCTGTCATTAGGAGATCTTCAGCAAACAGACGCTCTGATGGCTTCTTTACAAGCACGGAGGTGAAAACCACAGCAGTAATCTGCCACTCACTTCTGTTTGCTTAGATGCACTAGTGCTGATTATGCCTTCAGCAGGGCATAAATCCTTCTTCGCCCTTTTGTGTTTCCACATCCACAGAGGCAGAAACAAAGTTAACAGCGTCACGTTTTTGCTATTAGTCTTCGCTGCTGGCATGGAAGTACTTATAACTTTACATCTTAATGACCATGTTCAGACCCTAAGCCCCCAACTATGATGTCTGCCAGGTTTATTTGTACTATAGGAGCCCAGGAGCATCTACCACTTCGCAGCAATCTCCACCCACAAATCTGATCAAAAGCCCAGGGAAGTGATCACAGCAGTGGCCCCATGCTCTTAAATACGAATTAGTGGCTTTTCTGGCCAGGATGTCATCTCAGATTTTCAGGGCATACCCAATAGCAGCTAATTGCCTTTCAGCAGGTTGAGAGGTTTTGACAATTAGACAAAACGTCCAGAAATGAGTTGCTGGGGGAACTACATCAGTTTTCTATTCACTTGTCTTCTTCACAAGCTTGTGTGTTTGGGTGTACAATGGATATCCCCATTCCAGACCATTAGGTGACTTGTGACTATGTTTGGTCCAAACATTCAGGAAATGAAAGGTTTTACAAGCATTATATAAATTGCTTTATTATTTGCAGATGTTCTTGTGGCATAACAGATACTGTAAACATGGCAGTTATTTATTAACTATAGACTAATATATCAACTATACTAATTATAGACTACAGTCTATAAACCACAGACTAACTATTAACAATTAAATTCAGACTAATATATTAACTATATTAACAATTATCTATGATACATCAATTTCTATGTAATCTGATATACTGAACAGATAACACCTCAACAAGCTTGAAACCTCTCACAAGCTGCAGCATTTAACATTGTGCCCTTACAATCACTAGCAAAATTACAAAATAAGTGACAGAATAGCTATAAACCCAACCAAACAAAATCCCACATACATTAAAAATTAAAAATCCCACACCTCTGTGCATAGGTGCATGAAAAGCCTCTACAGCACTCCTGCACAAACTGTCCCCCAAATAATAAACCAATTCAAAGCTTAGATCTGATTCAGGTGCAATCTCTTTAAACCAGGTGTGGGCTGTAAAGAACTGTAGTTAGCACACTGACCTTGCTTGAAAATTCAAACCACTGATGACTAGTGTGGAGTGTGGGTGACCTTATTTTAAAGGCTCAGCAAGTTCATTTCCACTTGGAAAGCACCAGCAACACCTGTGGGTGAAATGTCATGAGAAGGAGGTGTCTTAGGTGAAGAAGTTTGACCTCTTGACCAAGTTGCCCTGGGATGGAATTAGGTCATCCGTATCAAAAGCACAGCTTGTTATCCTGACCAGTGTGGTCTTGCTGTTTTGCAGTCTGTCCCTGTTTGAGCCCATTTGTGGCTTCTTATCTCTTTTTTTATCTTTTGACCTTGATTTTTACTTTGTGCTTCATCCAGCATTGCGCATGGTGTGGATCTAGCCCATGAAAAAGACTCCAGGGCACTGGGTTTATACAAATAATCCCTGACAGCAGCAGAAGACTAACAACTCTGCTGACTGAAAATGCTGCCAAGCCCTGAAAAATCAGTGTCAGGCCAGAGGACCCCTCAGCTCTCCCCCCAGCACACACCTCTGCAATGGTTTCTTTCCTGATTGACGTAGGAGATGCAGGTTAATCAGGCCTTTAGCTTCACTGGTCTCTAGACGCTGACCCCATCTTAAATACTAGGATCAGTGAGGAAGTCTATGAGTTACCGCTTAAAAGTAAAAAAAAAAGCCAGCCAAATGAATGCAAATCATACAACAAAACCAGGTTTTGCACCAACAGGTATATTTTGATACTCCTGTGAATATTCCGAAGCTGGAAATTGCCTTTTTTCTGGCTCTTCAAACAGTTCCATTGCTGCATTGTGGTGGCAGCCCCTGAAAAATCTTCTGAAGTAGCAATACATTAACTCTTCCAGCACAGCTCACTAAAGACTGAGGAGCTCTGAAGAAAAAAATAGTATTTTTTCCTTTTTCTGGCTATGCTTTTTGCCAAACTCGTATTCCAAACAGGTAGTTAAATGTACTTCAACCAGACAAAGAGTCCCAACAAACACACACTCAGCTTTTACTTCCTGACATGCTCTGAATTGCTTTTAGTCCCATATTTCTGTACAAACACACCTAGTGGCTAAATTAGAGGATACGAGCTACAGCAAATTACAGAGCCTGTTTAGACTCACAGGCCCGCTCCGCATAGTTAGGGGGAGGTTTGCTTTGAAACAGTTCCAAGTTTTCCCTCCTTGGTCTGCATTTTCTTTTTCAAATGCCCTTTTTGCCTTTCTATTTATGCCTCCCTCTTCCCTTTCAGCACCTCAGCAGCCCCAGTTATGTTGCAGGAGACAGCACAGAACAAATGTCCTCCATCTGAAAAAACAAAATAAAAAGGTGTCCAGCTGACTTCCTGCACTGGTCTCTCCCTCTGTTCCCCAGCCTTCTCCGTCAGCCTCCCCACAACCTGCAGTTTTGCCCTTTTCTCCCAAAGCCTGTCTCCGCTGGTGCAGCAGCATTTTGCAGCCCGGCAGCCCAGTGCAGGTGTATGCGCAGTGTTTTCCGCATGTTTGGCAGACGGGAGGGCTCTGGCCACAGCTGCTGGACTTGGCTGGCACGTGCCACCACCAGACCCCTCAGCATTCGTGGTGGGACCTGCAGTGAGGAGGGACAGGAAGAGACTCACAGCCTCTTTGCTCCTGTCCGGACTCATGTTGCAACCACATGTTCAAGTGCAGCCCAGTGCAGGTCCCTTGGTGCATCCCTCAGCAGTGGTGCTTCCTCTGATTTGGAGAGCCATCCATCTGCTTTGTGTTCACTGCAAACACGAAACTGCTGGTACTTTTCTGAACACCTGGTAAAATCTACATAGCAAAAATACAGAAAATTGCACTGTAATTCCAAATTTGAGAAGCAGCTACTGGACATTATATGGAATTCTATTTACAGGATACAGTAAAAATAACTGGTTTAAGTGGTTGCAAGCCAGATTGACTTTACCAGAAATGCAATTTCTATTAAAAAAAAAGAACGTGCAGTCTTCATAGCTCATTCTTTTAAAATATTTTTCCCATGAAAATGTAGAATAAAGACATAGAAATAAATATCTTTATGCATATCGTAACCATGGGAACTTCTCTAGAAACAGCAGGCAAAAATATTCTTCTTGTAATTTTCAGTAGGCTGTGGGTCTGAGGCAAACTTTAAGTTACTTTTTCAGCAGGTTCTCAGCTATGCCAGAACACTAAATGCAGCTAGAAGTGTTCAAAGGCAATTTTCAGTATTGTCTCTTCCTAAGAGTATCAGTATCTGAGGTCTGAACCAGTCACAAGTTCATTTAGAACATCCCTAAGACAGCTCTAAGTCACAGTTGTTTGCACCCAGAAGTTTAAATATCAGAGACAGCCAGAAAATCCTCACATTTTGGAAAACTCTACTCCTATGACATTCTTTTCTGTCAACAGAAGAAGCTTTTTTCCTTGCCTTGTATCAAGGAGTTGCAAAGCAAGATGATTTGAGCAGAGAAGTCAAGCCCAAACTGGACCTCAGAAAAAATGTTGCTGAGCATTGTCATCAGTCCAAACAGAAAGACTCTTATTTTCCTTTTAGACCACGACTGCAAGAAAAGCCACGTGAGTCCAGTAACTACATGGAAGAACAACAAAAAAGAATCATTGACAGTCAAACATAAAGCTATGGTCTTGAAAACCAGATGAGAGAAACCCACGAAGAAATTAAGAAATAAGTAAGTGTGGTCAATTAATGTTAGTGGGGGCAATGGGTTTTGTCAAAACTGAAAGCAACAGCATTTTTCCAATAAATTATTTAAATCTGTCTGCAAGGGCTGCAATAAGCAGGGGCAACACAGAACAGAGTCTACACTTTACCAAATGTGAATGCCACCTTCATCATTTCAAAGAACCAAGGTGTGAAATTAACAAAGGGCTCCAAGAGTGGTTCCTAAAACAACAGATGTGCACTCATGCTTGTTAATAACAGGGTTTCCATAAGACAACTGCCAAATGGTAGCACTTCACATATATCTGCCAGCTCCACACCCACAAATTGACCCGCTACATGTCTAAGGGATACCATTCACTGAGCTTCAAACTCACATGGGTCAGCGGGCTGATGCGTAAGTGGTACCATCTGCATACACTTAAGAGTTGCAGGAGAAAAACAGCTGAGAAATTAATGATACAAATAAGCTAGACACAAGTAATTTATTAACCCTGTATCTGCAAGCACATGTCTCCCTCTTGAAAAGTAACCCCTTCCTCACCAGTGTGTCCCCTTGGATCCAGAGCTCCCAGGACACTTGCAGGTACTAGAAGGTCTGCAAGTGTTTGTGACGAAAAGAAACAAGGAAAGTACAGAATATACATGAAGGTGACTGATTGTTACTACATGTGTACATTCTTTGCATGAAAATAAAGGAGAAAAACCCCACTAAGCAGTGGGTATAGCCTTCTCACAGATCATCGCTTTTTTGGATTAGGATTTCATGTCACCAGTATCTTTGTCAATTGGATCTCATAATCATCTTCCTTTTTCTTCAAAAGTACTTAGTGTTCTCAGAAATAGCTATCAAATGAAATTATTTTCTAATTACATAACAGGGTCATAAACTGCCCATAATGATAGTTTGTTCTACGTTGCTTTCATAAGTACATAGGTAACTTTGCCATGTCACTGTGCCCCATTCAAGTATCTCACCCACGGCTGTTTGTACTTAGTTCACTGTCATGAAAAATGAGATTTCATTGCCATGAGTTTAGGGGCTCCTGCTAAATCAGACTCCCTGGTCACCTTGAATTTTACCATCGCAGGAAACAATCGTAGGTGAAACATGGTATTTTGCTCCACAGAACATTATATTCTTTCCAGGGCTACTAATTGCTAAGCATGAGAGAGTGGCAGACCTGCTAGTACTGCTCATGGACGTACAATCCAAACCCACTTGTCATTTTCTCAAGGACAGTGGGAGTATATACACGTTTGATAGGATTATGTAAAACCTGATGGACTTAGTTCAAGAGCCTTCTCCACCTGGATGAGGAAGAGTGAGAACAGAGCAGCAAACAAGTTGTGGTAGACGACCAGTTTGAGGAAGTGACTTCTTGATGTGCGTGGGAAGGACACGGGGCATTCGGTATTTTGGCACTCCCAGGCCCCTGCTCCAGTGGAGGTAGAAGGGACGGGCAGGGGGGCTGCACATCTGTGCTGTCCGCTTTCACACATCTGGGCAGGGACTCGTGAAGGGCCCTGTGTTCACTTCTTTGAAGCCGACTCAAATTGAAAACATGTAAGAAGCTGTGCCACTTTACCCATGAGAGAACGGAGGTCAGAATAAAATCGTGTGGGGGAGAGAAAAGTAAAAGGAAGGAGGGAAAGGTTTTCTCCTTTGACCCCCATCCCTCTTCTTCTTGGTTTTCAATGCTCTTTTCTCAATTTCTGCGAAAGGTGTATTAAAAATGGGGAAGGAACACAAGAACTGAGATGAAAAGCAGACTTTTCTTTGTTTTTTGAAAAGTTAAGAGAAAAGAAAAGTTACTTTTCTTTTTTTCTAAAATGGAAAAAAGGAATGTTTTCCTGAATTTGAAATGCTTTCACAAAACAGAGTTTTGGCAAAGCAGCATTTCTCAAAGATGTTTTCAGACAAAAAATATTCACAAGCTCTAACAGTGATAAAAACTTTCAACACCTGTAGCCAACAGTCTCTCCCGTGTGAGCTGTGGCAAGGACCGAAAAAGCAGGGGTTAATGAGCTGAACTCCGAGATGGACCCCTTGCAAAACCTGCTACTTATTGCAAAACATGGAACAACATCCTTGAATCAGAGAGAACACTGTGGGAGAGGGATGCTGATCTGCAGACTGGGTACCAAGTCTATGTCTCCGGCAAGCAGCCATGTGCACAGCCGCACGACCTGCCAGCAGCAGCATCTCCCTGAAAATAGAAGAACGCTGCACCTGTGTCCTCTCCTCTCTGCTGTAGAGGTAGGGTCATTCGGTAATTATTGACTGCTCTACATGCAACAGAGGAGCATGAATAGGTCCTGATTGTTTCTTTTCTTCTAGTTGCGGATAAAGCCTGCACTCTAGTGGATTGTCTATATAGGAAAGTGTAATCTATTTATTGATTTGTGAGGTAATAAAGACTGGATTTCCAGAAATGCTGGTGTCTGGTCTAGCTCCACCTCTTGAGGACTTTGAGGGCAGCAAAGTCCAGTGGACAATGAGTGCTTTTTAAAGTCTTACCCCCACCCCAACCCCAGGTTCTCCAGAGAACCTCAGAGATTATGGCTGTTCTAGTGTCCTGGGCTCTGCATTGGGGCCTGATTAGACGTAGCTAGCTGTCCATATTTACACACCAAAAGACAATTTTCTATTGATTCCTCGGCTAAGGAGGCTCAGGACTATAATTCATTCTAGCAGAAGTATTACACATAATAGACTAGTTCTTTGGCTATTCTGGTTATGAATAGCTCCTCTCAAGTTCACGGAGTCTGTCTGATAAAAAACAGATGAGGATCTGGTCCACCAGGCTCATTAAAACACACCCCTGATTAGACCCAGGCAAATCACTCATACTAAAATATTTGTCTGACACTTGCAATTTGCTTGTTGTGCAGTTTGAAATCTGCTCCTGGCAAATTTCCACACTGAAGTAGCATGGTTTGCTCTTTACGGGTCTGGTTTGAAACCAAGTATGTCAACGTAGCTCTTTCTGTTGACTCCACATGGCTTTGGAGCAAGTTCCAAGCCTCTCATTCATGGAGGGTTCATTCCCGTACTTAATGGTAAACATGTTAGGTTTAAAAAGCACTGAGGATACTAGGAAGTAAACATACCCTTTGCTTTAGGCTTGTCCCTAAGTCCTTTGCCATATCTGGGCTTAAAACATTTACTAATACAATGGGGAGCTGGAGACAGTCAAAGTGAATTTATTTTAAAATCTGAATACTTGGGGAACCTTTGTTATACTGTCCCCTCAGCTCTTACTGCTCCCTAAAACCACAATGTCAGGCATGCATAATGGGGCTCAAGAGCTAAGTGTTGTACTATTAAGTATCATAAGAAATGTTTCCCTGTGTGTTTCTCTGCACTTCACTTCCATTAAACAGTGGGCAGGAACAATATTGTTCCCATAGTGTGCAGGTATCACTGGCAGCGGTACCCCCCAGTTCCACCTTCCAACATTTCAGCCCTGGCACAAGTAAAAGGCATTTTCAACAACCAGTACCCTCTTTGTTTCCTTGTTTGTCTGAGTGTGTGCAGTCACATACTTGCCCTCTGTGCATGATGGGAAGACTTAGATGACTGTTTCTCTTCACCAGCACCTTTAAGGCCTGTCATCCATGCTCAGCTGAATTCAATAGAGCGTGTCTCTATACTCTTGCAAGTTGATGAAAAAAGGCATCAGGTAGAAGAAAAAAGCTGTATTAATTCCCTCTTTAAGAGAAAAGGAGCAACCCAGTTTGCTCCTTTGCCCTCATCCCTTGGACAGAGAGGAGTCATCAGCAAGCAGTTGTTCTGAGCATCCCACAGACCCAGAAAAACTAAGCAGAGGTCATGTTTTATTTGTCAAAGGTTCTTTGTCACCTGGAGTCTCATGTACCCGTCTAACAAGACTTCTGCTTAGTTTTAGGCTTCCCTGCAGACAGCTTGTGCAAAATACCTGTCTTCCATGTAGGTGTTAGTGTTTCACACAGGGTGAGCTGCGCAGTAGTTCTGATAGCATTTAGGCAAAAATTAAAAATTTGCAAAACAGAAATCACCTGAAAGGGGGGCTACTGGAGACTCATGTTACCTCAGAATGTAGATTCTGCACTAGAAAACAGCAGAAAGTTAAAACTTGAGACAAGTTGGACATGACTGGAAATAAAAATACTAAAAATGAGGTCAACATGAGTTACTGGAGATCACGCCACACAAAGTGTGCTGTTTATTAGCCAACTGGACTTTTCCTTACGGTGCTCCAGGTTTTGAAACTGCTCTTATTTCGAAGTTCTCTGCTGATATGCTAGAAAGTGTAGAATTCTTCCAAGCTCCAAGCAATCAATGGGTAACAAAAAATCACATCTTAGATGTCCCCATCTTGCTTTGTGATGTATAGACAGCTGGATTTTGGCAACTGTAATAATTAAAATGATGAGATTTTTGTATTTAAATCTGATAGATCTCTGACAACAGTAACACTACCAAAACTATAGTACCTACTGCTGAAAAAAGGAATTGCAGCGGAAATGTAAATGAAGGCAGCGTTTAACAGATAAGATGTTGCACTGACTACTTATGTCATCCTCAGACTAAATACAGCAGCCCGTCTTTTTTAATGATCTGGCCTCTTCTATTTAACAGAATTTGAATGTTCATTTGTTGTCGTAACCTGACCTCTCCAGTATTAATTTTCTCTCAGATCTGTGGAGCTAGGGAGAACCTCAGAATTGTGCTGTTGACAAGCGCTACCGTGGTCACTGCAGGGAGCCAGGAATTCAAGGAGCAAAGTCGATGTAATCTGCTTGTATCTGGCTCCATGCAATTTCCAGTTGCTTTATGCAAAGCCAGTCATTGTTTGCAATTCATCGACTACAAAAACAGGACTGAGAGGAACAGGCAGGTCAATGTCCCAAACAAGATGGACCGTGTTTTTAATCAGAAATGTTGAGCCCATTATCACTTATGCTGCAGGTTCTCACTCAGCTGATAACAGAATCAGCCACCAGTACACATTTTCTCAAACTTTGAATGACTGCCAGGCCCCATCAGGTAAATGTAACTGCTTGAGCAACTCTCTTTTTCCCCCAGACTAATGTTTCCTATCCTTGATCACTTGGCTCAAAACAGGTAATTAGAGATAATTTTTCCAAAGCTGGAAATATTCCTTTTCCTTTTCCTTCCATTCCTTTCTGTCAGATTACTCCAGCTGCTATTAAATGGCTTGCACATGGTGTACAGGGGCTCTTTAAAACACATCACCAAGCTGCAGGTAGACTTCAGGTATGTGGGCCAACTCGCCTTTTATCTTCATTCCTCTAATGTTGTGACATGATCTGATAACGCCATAGACTCTGGGATCTTCTACTGGGTAATGACTCCCCACCAGAAACCAGCAAGTTTTCCAGTGCCATTCTCAAGGATCCATCATTGGACCTAGGGTATCTTCAAAGAGGAAACACTCCTCTGAGCCCTCTTGGAGGCTGGATGCCAGCCAGCTTTGGAGACCGGCCGGTATTATTGTTGAGCAGAGGAAGCACCAGGGTGCTGGCCCCTGTTGACATGAGGCTGGCACATCTCACGCAGTAATCGACAGCAGATGGGGACATGCTGTGGCGGGCCCTTTGTGAGGCTGTCTGGAAGATCTGCTCCAGCGCGCGGCAAGGTTTGAACAAGGCAGGGCTGAGTGCTTCGTGCTCGGACTGAAGACACAGGGGCCAGCGGCGGAGGAGAAGGTCCGCTCTCATCACTCCTGTTCACACCGTCTCTTCCCTACAGACAGGCCATAAGCACCACCAGGGAATACGTTACTTGCAGATGGGTATTCTCTGAAAATTAACAGAGACAAGTTCATGTACAATTCTGAACACAGCCAAAGTTTTTAAAAAATTCTTACTTTTGTAAAAATTGTGTGCAATTACTTCCCCCTCTGCTGTCATAAACAGGAGAAAAATGAAATGTTTCACAAACCTTATTTTCAGTGAAACTAGTGCAGTTTTTGATTTGGATATTTCATTTTTACAATAAAACTTCAGCTGGGTTTTTTTTTGTTTTTTTAGAAACAAAACCAGAAAGCTGTTTCTTTCAACAGCTGTTTTCTCTCAAGGAAAATTATCAGAAGCTTCTGGTCATCTTGTGTTGTTGGTGGATTATATTATTCATAAAATTAATGATGTGGATTAGAAATCCTTATTGATACCATTCCTTGCAATTCTGCCCAAAATATCAGGTGAAACCATTGCTATCAGCATATTATAAGAAGAGTTTGCTGATCTCTAACCAATGCGTTTTGTCTTGTTTGTATGCAGGCTTTAAATACCACAGGGTAGTCTCTTCCCACCCGTGCAAACAATATAGTGAGGATCTTCTCTTGGCTGAGACTCCAAGTATTTCTGTAATATATTATAAATTGCTGTTATCATACATATAAGTTCTTTTCAACATGGGGAAAGCTTCCATCCACCTGGGAAGAGATGTGCTGCTCCGGTTGGAGGCTATCTCCAAACAATCCCATCTGATGAGGTGGGACTGCCCATGAGGGATGCTTCCTGGGCACTGGAACTGCAAGACAAGGACCAGCTACTAATTTCCCCAAACACAAGCTCACAGGCCCAGTGTGGCAGAAGGGGAGGACTGGAAATGGTATTTTAGTATTTGGGATATTTAACATGCTTTTTGTCAGTTCTCCAATTAATTATATAGGGCATACAAACACCCCACCAGCAGTCTTCTGACTGTTGTTTTGTTGTTTCAGCTCTCAAAATGGTTATTTTAAGCACAGAATAGTAGCCCATCAGTCTTGCTTTCTGGGCAAATCTTGCCTCATTCTTTAAGCTGATTTTTCCCTTCCTGGGGAGAAGAAACCCCATCCCAAAGAGCTAGCATAAAACCTGTGCATGCGTACCTTGCCAATTCTATCTTTAAACACAGCTTTTTGTTAGTCAGGAGTTAGGCATCCTGTGGGTCTTCCTGCGTAGCAGTGACTTCTGCAAACATGCAGAGGAGAGCAGGCTGTCTCTGGCAAACTCTCAAGCGGAGACTTCATGGGTACACATGAGATAATAAAGCAAAACTCTACAGGTATTAAAGAATTTTTGAAGATGTGAAGAAAGTGGTGTGTCCTGATGCTGCGGTGAAGCAAAATCCCTGTTCTTTGGGTGAGAAGGGCACTCATGCTCAGGGTCAGGGCTGAACTCCCAAATGAAGCCCATGCCAGTAGTCTGCAGGCAGGGGCTTAAACTCTCATGGCTCTTGGACTAAAGGATGGGAGGAGTAGATTGAAGAGATGCCACTGTTGCTATGGCCATACGTTTTTCTCCTGCTGCTGCTGGTCTCCTGTCCAGGAAGAAATGCCTAGTAAAGTTACATACAAGTTGCAGACTTAGAAGAATTGTTTATTGGTTACAGTCAGGGCCAACTGGAGATAATCAGCAGCTCCCGAAAACAGCCCTTTACTTCCCCTGTCAGCTCTCTCTGAGCTGCACACAAGCCACAGTTTGCAGTGGAGGGGGAGCAGGAGGAAGAGATAATCAGAAGCACATGTAGGCATTAACCACATATTTGCTGAACCTTTTTGTAGGCAGTGGTTCGGGGAGACTGCCTGGCTAGAGGAGAGAGTTGAGAAAAATAGCTCAGCATTGCTGAAGCTTAAGGACTTGCACTCTTCCCTCACACGCAGCAGTGTGGTACAATTTGCTACAAGGGGAGGGGCAAAGCCCAGCACCAGCCTTGGTCAGTGGCTTAGCATGGGCAGCTGCTGTGGGACCACCATATCAATTGTTTCTGGTGAAGAAGCCGACTCTGCTGATCACAGAATCACAGAATCACAGAATCACAGAATAGTAAGGGTTGGAAGGGACCTCTGTGGGTCATCTAGTCCAACTCTCCTGCCGAAGCAGGGTCACCTACAGCAGGCTGCACAGGACCCCGTCCAGGCGGGTCTTGAATATCTCCAGAGAAGGAGACTCCACCACCTCCCTGGGCAGCCTGTTCCAGTGCTCCGTCACCCTCAGAGGGAAGAAGTTCTTCCTCATGTTCAGACGGAACTTCCTGTGCCTCAGTTTGTGCCCATTGCCCCTTGTCCTGTCACTGGGCACCACTGAAAAGAGCTTGGCCCCATCCTCTTGACACCCACCCTTCAGATATTTGTAGGCATTTATAAGGTCCCCTCGCAGCCTTCTCTTCTTCAGGCTGAACAAGCCCAGTTCCCTCAACCTCTCCTCGTAGGGGAGATGCTCCAGTCCCCTCACCATCCTCGTAGCCCTCCCCTGGACGCTCTCCAGTAGCTCTTCATCTTTCTTGAACTGGGGAGCCCAGAACTGGACAGAGTACTCCAGATGAGGCCTCACCAGGGCAGTGTAGAGGGGAAGGAGAACCTCCCTCGACCTGCTGGCCACACTCTTCTTGATGCACCCCAGGATCCCATTGGCCTTCTTGGCAGCCAGGGCACACTGCTGGCTCATAGTTAACCTGTCGTCCACCAGGACACCCAGGTCCCTCTCCGCAGAGCTGCTCTCCAGCAGGTCCACCCCAAGCCTGTACTGGTGCATGAGGTTGTTCCTCCCCAGGTGCAGGACCCTGCACTTGCCCTTGTTGAACCTCATCAGGTTCCTCTCTGCCCAGCTTTCCAGCCTATCCAGGTCACGCTGAATGGCAGCAAAGCCTTCTGGTGTATGTACCACACCTCCTAGTTTGGTGTCGTCAGCAAACTTGCTGAGGGTACATTCTAACTCTTCATCCAGGTCGTTGATGAAGAAGTTAAACAAGACTGGGCCCAGTACTGACCCCTGGGGGACACCACTTGTCACCAGCCTCCAACTAGACTCAGCGCCGCTGATGACAACCCTCTGAGTTCAGCCATTCAGCCAGTTCTGTATCCACTTCACCGACCACTCATCCAGCCCACACTTCCTGAGCTTCCCTAGGAGGATATCATGGGAGACTGTGTCGAAATCCTTGCTGAAGTCAAGGTAGACAACATCCACGGCTCACCCTTCATCTACCCAGCCAGTCATGTCATCGTAGAAAGCTATCAGATTGGTCAGGCATGATTTCCCCTTGGTGAATCCATGCTGACTACTCCTGATAACCTTCTTTTCTTCCACTTGCTTCATGATGGCCTCCAGGATAAGCTGCTCCATCACCTTTCCCGGGATGGAGGTGAGGCTGACCGGCCTGTAGTTCCCTGGGTCCTCCTTCTTGCCCTTTTTGAAGATTGGAGTGACATTGGCCTTTCTCCAGTCCTCGGGCACCTCTCCTGTCCTCCAGGACCTCTCAAAGATGATGGAGAGTGGCTCAGCAATGACATCCGCCAGCTCCCTCAGCATCACTTCACAGTGGTCTTGCAGAGTAGTTTCCAGTCCAGCCTAATATGATATTTAGACTGGATTTACGCTTTTCTTTGTCTCACCACCTGCACAAAGTGACTGAGGGCACTAGTTAATCTCTGAGACATCAAGAGAGTTAGTCAGAGGATGGCAACTGGGAGAAAGCTCCTTCCCTCCCTTTGCTTTTAATTCTCATTCAGAACTAAAATCTCTGAACAGGGATTGTCTACCACCTTGTGCTGGCACAGAGCTTAACACAGCATCGCTTGGATTTCCACTGGGGAAATGCATTTTACACCTACAGTATAAACAGTCATTGAAAATTTCTGCTCCTTTTACTTCCACAGTCAAGCAAAGGCAAGGCAAGTATTTCCTCTCCCAGGCCTGCTAGTGAGAAAACACTTGGACCGCCACTGGTGACCCCCAACAGGAATGGTAAACACATCTCTCATCCTCTTTCAGGAGAAGTATTTGGTGACTGTGTTCACCAGCAGGTATTTGGACACCAATCTGCTAGGTATTTTGATACTGGTCCATCTGCTAAAGGAATATTTCTACCAATTCCCTTGGTTTTTAATGTAGAACATCTGTGTCTTCTTTCCTGAAATAGTTTGTCTTTTTTATTTCCTTAAAGTAAATCAATGAATGAAATGTCTGCTTTGCTCCTGAGTTTGCTTTGCTGCTGTCCAAAAGCTTTGCAGGCAGCTTAGCACACGCACAGCAAATAATCCCAGATTCTCACACACACAAACACACATGCAGACCCATGCATATGCACATAAAACCATTACAATTAATTTCATCTGAACAGAGTGTCTCATCTCGGACTTCAGTTTCAAGAAAATGACCCGATGAACTCTAGATTACCTGAGTCAGACAGCTTGTCTGACCTACTGCAAATAATTTTCCTGTGACTGAGAATGTCCTTGGGCCTCTGTGTCTTCTCATAGAATAAAACTGTTTCCATCTGCATGAAAATGTTGATTTTTGACAGATTTCTCCTTTGGACATTGTCTAAAGAAGACTGGTGAATATTTAGAGCATCCTGCATTCCTCACCTGCGGTAGTATGCTTCCAAAAGGGTCAAGTTGAAAAGTCTTGGTAAAAATCTTAAATTACCAAGAAAACCATCTTATATACTTTCCTTTACTGAACTGAAACCTGAATCCAGCAGTGAGGTTCAGTGGAAAATAGTCCTCTGACTGTTTGTTAAGGCTTTGGGGCATGCTTTGAGATGTTCTTTTAGGTGGTATTACAGGGGATATGAGATTGCCCATGAAAACAACAGGAAAAATGAGAGATGACTCAGTTGTGTGCTTTTTTAATTCTCCTTCTGGCTGACCCATTTAACTTGGGGAACTATTCTGGAGTACTCAAGAAGATGCAGGATTAAACCAAAAGAACTAACTAGTGCTTTCCTTTCAACTAAAGGAACAAAACTTCTTGTCTATTCTCAATTTTACCCAATCCTGGAAGATGAAGTCCCGATCTTTAAATTAAGAGGTCTTCTTCTCAGGAGGATGGGGCCAAACTCTTTTCAGTGGTGCCCAGTGACAGGACAAGGGGCATTGGGCACAAACTGAAGCACAGGAAGTTCCATCTGAACATGAGGAAGAATTTCTTCCCTCTGAGGGTGATGGAGCACTGGAACAGGCTGCCCAGGGAGGTTGTGGAGTCTCCTTCTCTGGAGATGTTCAAGACCCACCTGGACAAGGTCCTATGCAGCCTGCTGTAGGTGACCCTGCTTCGGCAGGAGGGTTGGACTAGATGACCCACAGAGGTCCCTTCCAACCCCTACCATTCTGTGATTCTGTGATTCTGTGATTCTGTGATTCTGTGATTCTGTGATTCTTCTCTTTGTTAGCCATTGTTTTTTTTACCTCAGCAGGCAAATTTTATAAATACAACCACTTCACAGAATGAAATATCACACATCCTGGAAACACAAATAACTTTCATATATCTAAGTCATGATAAGAAGTACTGTAAATGAAATTTTAACAAGATAACCAGTGTTTTGCTTTCCATTAATCCTTGAAGCACCTCCCTCTGGGATAGCTTTGGAACTGAAAATGCATTACTGCACATCTCATTAATACCATGTGCTTTCCCTCAGTAAAAAGAGCTTCTGTCCTATGAGTCTCTTGGCACAGGGATCCAAGCTGGGCAGCTGTAGTAAAAGCAGCCCATTTGTTTCCTTCTGTCTACCCTCAAGAACAACCCTGAAAGCACTGAGAGGGGATATTGCAGCATCAGGCTGGACACATCAGGAGATAGTTTTGTTACGTGGGTTCACACATAACCAAATATTGTTCACCTGAGAAGATAATGATAAATAATTAGAATTGACTTCACTGTAGAATCACTTGCTACAAAATACAGTTTAGAAATTCACAGATTTTGAAGGTCAAACAGGACCACATGCTCACCTTTATTGGTTTTCAACTTAATAGTAACCATGGTGCTTGATGGACGCTAACAGTAGACTAATAAGTTGGTTTTGAGAAAAACAATATTTTCCAGGATTAAACCCATCTTGAAGACATACAAAAGGTATAGCGCTAGTCTTCATTACTCATGCCTTCATTACACCCTGGCAATCAAGTGCTTTCTTTCTAGATTTATTACCTTTTAGCATGCCATACTAACTAGTGCCCGCCTGTAATTCACCAGTCCCTGTGCAGATTGTGAAAAAAGTGGAGGAAATTAAGAAGGTTCCACAGACACCGAAATTAGCAGGGGCACCCAAACTACTGTGCAGAGGAGTTATATGGCCAATTCATAATTTCCTGCACTAGTTTGGAATGGGTCCTGCAGACAAACAGCTGGGCTGTATTTCAGCAATTAAAGGAGCAGGGCATGATTAACCTTTACTGGCTCAGAAACTGATTCCCAAAGGCTTCAGTTGCTTGCCTCTGAAAGCAATAGCTTTGCACACCAAAGCATTGTGGGCCTGAGGGTATGTGTGTCAACATGTTTTTCAGCCCAGAGGCCAGATGCCCAGCAAATTTATGTCAGAAAAGTTCTCCTGAAGTCAATGCCACATTTCTCTCTGCGCTGTCATGTCTATTTTAAAATAAAAAGAGGATCTGGGGCACAACAAACCTTTTTTCCTAAACCCAAGCTACCTGGACTTTTCCTTGCAGGCTTATTGCTGTTTAGCTAATCTTAGGCTAAAAAGAGCATCACACACTGAACAGCAAAATGCTGGTTCCAACATTATGTCAAGTTCTCAGCAAAAAACTTCCTAACTGCTAAGTATTTCCTGGCAGATTCAAATAAACAGAAAGGTGGGCATTTGTAAAAAGCATTTTAGGCAAAGTATCCCATAGGCAGAGCAGATTTACAACATATGAGCTAGACAGTGGGGCAAGTTCCTGCCAGACATGGTTGCTGAGGCTTAGGACAAACTGCCTGCTGACTTCCGCAGAGTTTTCTAAGGCCTTACATCAAGTTCAAGCACTGTGAAGGCCAAGAAAGCACCCTTCAGATTTTGTACTTTCAAGTCTCCTTGTCAGATGTTGCTATTTCTGGCATTCCTTATGCAGTTTGTACACCACAAGAAACAAATACTTGGGGAAGTGTTGATGATTTGGCTAAAATTTTTCATATTTTTGAATGGAGAAAAGCTTAAAATTTGTATATCCAAACCTATACAGAGGCAGGCAATTTAGTAGTGCTTTTATTATGGCTGCCAATTTGTTGCAGAGAAGTTATGAAATTAAACTACAATAAGGTTAAGGATTTATACTTGGAAAGCAGAGTAGGTTTCGTGCAACCTGATGCACTTCCACTCTTTCCGTCTCTCCTGAGCGCAGACTCTGACACAGCTTGGAAGCTGGTTATAAATCAAATCTACAGCTGCTTCATGTATCACATGATGTCTGGACTAACTGGTACAAAGTGGTACTAATCGTGCTTCTGCTTATGTGAAGAGCATTAGCAGAGACAATTTTGTCATCTAAAACATCGCGATTACTGTAACAAAGAGTTGAAAAATCTGGATTAGGTTTTTGAGTGTTCGAGAGAAGGTTTCAAGAGAAGAATGCCAGGTTCATGTTCCAGTGAGTTAGAAAGGCTATGAAGCAAGTTTATCTGTCTCTTAGAAGTTTATGTGACTCCTAGATATTTATCTAACTCATAGAAACAAGCAAACAATACCAACATACAACATCTTTTTTTCAAAGTGAGACAGAATTCACATATAAGAATATAACCTGGAGGTATTTATGTGGCTGAAAAAAGTACCCACATACAGGACGTGAACCGACAACAAAGTAGTCTAGTATATGACTTATTGTGAGTAAGTTTATCAAGATTTGACCACAGCTGATAAACGATTTGCCTATGCATGTAAATAGATAGGAAAAAAAAAAACCAGAACAACCGCTTTACCACAAGAAAAATGTGTTATGATGGCAACTCTATGCTCGCTGTCCAGTGTTGTGCAAATCTCTTGTAATGTAACTCTGATGATTTGTGTATCTAAATACTTTGTGAGGGTTGCACTTATTTCTTTTGGTTTTCTGAGAGCAGAGTCCAATAAAACACTCATATGGAAGCTGAATAAGAAAACTGTGTTATTGGAAACACACAAGTGGAAATCTGAAAATAAATGTGCCTGTCAATACAGAAGCAAAATTTCCAAACTGGGTTCTTATTCACTGCTTTGTATATTATAATTCTTTTCATTATTGCTTGGGATGTTAATTAGATAACTTTGCACAGATGCATAAAATTCAACTGGTCATAGCTCTGGGTTTTTTTACTTTTCTCACTCATAATTCACAAACTTTAATGAAAACAAACGTAGTTATGCATGCATTTAATCAGAAAATACAAAAAAAGTATAGATGAAACCCCAAAACCTGATGTATGGCCCACAGATCTTTTGTAAAGGTCAAGAGCAACAGAATTCTGTTCCCTTACTCAGAAGAAGGGCCTCTCTGAGAGTGGGCAATGCCTGATGTGGCTTAGACAGGGGAAGTGTGTGCATGCCAAGGACCCTGAAGTCACTGCTTACTTCAAAGCTGTAACTTGAGCTTCCCCAGTGACTTTGCAATAAATCAAATAAAACAGCCTGAGGGAGCACGGGAGGCAGGCCAGGCAAGCAAAAGACATGGGGGAAAAAGAAAGTGCTGTGACAATGAAATGTCCAGGAGACAAAGCTGTCCTGCTACGGGTGCCCAGTCAACAAATGTGAAAGTATAGCAAATGGCTTGAATGGTGCTTGTTTTCTGCATTCAAAGAATTGAACTGTGGCATCCCCAAATATGGTTAACACTCACAGAGCTTAGCAGTAATGTGGGCCATGCTGTGTAAACTTCTTCATACATGATTTCTTCCGAGTCACACAGTCCTGATAATTTTATTTTTTTAAGTCATGCAAGCAGATGTCACACAGAGTCTAGCAAGTAACTTTTTATCAGCAACATTTATCTCAGCTTAGGTCTTCCGAAGTCAAACAACAGAAATGTACAGTGTAGGAGGACACAGGAGAAGCTGATCGAGCTATATGAATTTTGAAGATCATGAACCTCTCTTATTTAAGACCAGATCTTGGAGCCCTACTCACCTAGAAGCGAAGCATTGGACTTGGATTTACAGATGATTGCTGCAAACCAAGACAGTATACAAACTTACTGTGCTGGTAGGTTCATGTCAGCCATCTGACAGGATGCTCTTACCCTTCAATGAGCATGAGAAGAAAAGTGTCCTACCCGTGACTGAAGAAAGTCTACGCATACACACACTGCAGAATAAAAGCAGTTGCTCAGTGACAACTGAGGCCAAAAGATCTATTCAAACTGCTTTGTACATGTAGGTAATCAAATGCTCCAGGAAGATTCCTTATTTTGCTGTACTGAATAGAGTTCGTTGAGTAATCTAACACAGGTACTTACATGGCACATAAAAGCATCTATCAATTGTTTAAAGTATTTTGCCTCCCAAGCTTGCTGTGAGGTTGACAACTTGTATTATAGCCATTAAATTCATCAAGGATGACACTGATTTAGGAGGGACAGAAGGATCCCAGATCCACTGAAGTTAAAGAATGCTTTTGATCCAAGCAGAAGTTAAGAAGTTCCTTGAAGCAATGCAGAAAGCTAGAGGACAAAAAATGACTGCAACAACTTTTCTCACAAAGCAAGCTGTTGCCTCAATCACTGGGTATTTTTCCATGTCTAGAACTGTACTTAAAACTACATTTGTAAAATTCATCTGATGACACCATGAGGCCAATTTTTGGTCCATTTACATATACAGAAATATAATGATTTCTACTCATAAGAGTGTCCAGGATTAACATTTGTGAGCAAACAAGTTACTGTTATTCACTACTGGCCATTTGTCATTCCAATATATACAGAGTTTGTCAATTAGTCAGGAAACAGGCTTAGCTCCCTTTCGCTTATGTTGGCAGCAGCACACATAAAGACTCTTTGCATTAGCTCATATCATGTCTGATATGATTTGCAAAATGTGACTTCTTCAAAGAAGTCATTCTGGGGTGCATTAAGAAGAGCGTGGCCAATAGTTCAAGGGAGGTTCTCCTCCCCCTCCACTCTGCCCTAGAGAGGCCCCGTCTGGAGTACTGTGTCCAGTTCTGGGCTCCCCAGTTCAAGAAAGAGGAGGAGCTGCTGGAGAGAGTCCAGTGGAGGACTACAAAGGTGATGAGGGGGCTGGAGCATCTCTCTTATGAGGAAAAGCTGAGGGAGTTGGGCTTGTTTAACCTGAAGAAGAGAAGGCTGAGAGGGGACCTCATAAATGCCTACAAATACCTTTAGGGTGGGTGTCAAGAGGATGGGACCAGACTCTTTTCAGTGGTGCCCAGTGACAGGACAAGGGGCAACGGGCACAAATTGAGGCATAGGAAGTTCCAGCTGAACATGAGGAAGAACTTCCTCACTCTGAGGGTGATGGAGCACTGTAACAGGTTGCCCAGAGGGGTTGTGGATTCTTCTTCTCTGGAGATATTCAAGGCCCACCTGGACACAGCCCTGTGCAGCCTGCTGTAGGTGACCCTGGGGGGGGCTTGACTAGATGACCCACAGACGCCCCTTCCAACACCTAACATTCTGTGATTCTGTGATTCTGTGGATAACTGTTCGTAATGATTGGATTCAAAACAATACATTTTCTATATATTTTCTATAATCAAAGTGGGATGAATCTGCTCAACTATTATTAAATGTCAGCTGCACACCATTTGCAAGAAAACTGGGTTTCACCAGAATTTTGATACAATTTTCCTTTTCATAGCTTCTGTAGGAGCACTGGCAAAGCACATTTTCCTGACACAAAAATACTTTAATGGAGCAAAAATATTCTGGGCTCAATTCAACCGAAACGAACTTCCACAGTCTCTTCAGGGTTCACAATGAATGTCTCCTTGTTCAAGAGACAAGCTAAATGCTCTAGAGCATTCATGCCAAGCAGGCTTATTCATTACACATTCATCTTTTCCCTAGTGAATCTTAGCCTGGGTATCTACACTGCCTTGACACCCCAAAGGTAAGGCTATAACTGACAAAGCTGACCCATGTGAATTTACTTTGTTTTCTGAAAACGGAACCTTGAAGATCATCCAAGGGAACAGCTAGTTCAAGGGGAGTTAGTTTTGCAAGGAGACCAGCCTTATAGGCTTGACTGTTCTTTCCAACTGGAAGACATGATGAGAAAGGTTTAGTAACTTTAACTTATGTAAAAATTAATAAGGATGTTGGGGGAAGGAGAGTCTGGAGATCATAAATACTTCACTACTGAGTGTTAGGAAAAAAAAAAGAGTAATGAGTGGGTAGGCAGTAAATTATTAAGCTATCGTTCAGCAAATCTAGACAGGGGAATTAAGTAGGAAAAGAGTAAAATTCTTAAGAATTTATTTTATTGACTAGTTTCCAACTTAGAAGAAGGTTAGAACTTTCCCCTTAATTTGGGGGCAAAGGTTGTAGCTGGTTCTCTTCTTGTAAGGGATTGCTGATGTGTGTTATTAATCATCTTCTTCAGTGCTGTTACAAACCTTGGCAGACCTGCATAGCACGGTGATGACTGAAAAAGACCAGTAGCGCTTGATGACTGGCCAAAAACTCAGCATTACCTGCAGCTGCACAAGGTGATTACTGCTGATCTAGACATGAATAGCACAGGCATCAAGAGACACAGGATCCAGGGCACTACCAAGCACCGTCTCACATGAAAGAAGGAAAGCGGTACCATCAAAGAGAGTGAGCCCTGCCACCTCACGTGCTCTCCTAATCCCTGTTGCTGGCCAAAACACCTGCCCAAGATAAATGGTGTTGACTGGTTGCAGCCTGTGAGCTGCAGACCTACACCGAGAAGTCACTTGTGGTTACACCAGATGTGTCGCCTTTTAAAGATCAAAGGCGTTTCTGTGGGTGGAAGGAGACCATTTTCACTTCCTGTTCGTAAATGACAGTGGAAGCTCCCTCCCTGGCCACCAACAGCAAAATTTGGAAGCTGTCCAGAGAGTTGCAATGAATGCCCATCACACATTTCCCAGCTTCCTTGACTTACTTACCCCAGGTGGCCAAGATACTGTTTAGTGAGAAGGAGGCCTGGTGACTCAGTTTTCATAATAGTGACCCCTTTGCACTTCCACTGGTGCACATTCGCTGCCACAAGACAATGCCACGTTCACCAGTGCTTGTGTATGCACCTCCGTGAACCCTCACACTGATCTTGCTGGAGGTGCACCATCACTCATCTCTTCTAAATTCAGCAGGCAGGGTACATTTCTGGAAACATATTCATCCAACCAATGTCAGACACCCTGCAACAAGGTTAATGAATCCCGACAGTCAGCAAAAAAAAGGGCTGAGACACCCCACAGCTTGAACAGGAGACTGCTGAGAGCATCACAGCACAGCTTGAGATGAGCCCTGGCACACTGTGGCAAACCATGGTTCAGTCTTTAAGAGGTGACCTTTCCAACCAATGTCCTTTGCCTCTTCAGCACAGCTCACAGTCTTCATTCCTCCTTCACCACCCCACCATGCCAGTAGAAGGAAATTCAAGTCACGCTCTGAGCTTCTTTAGAACAAAATCTGGCATAGCAGTGAAAAACCATTTTTATGGGCTTTTTAAAATAAGACACTGGATTTTGTATTGAATTGGCTGAGACATGCATTCTTTTTTGCTGAGTGGACGCTAAATGCAGTAATTCCCAGCAGAGGAAGGGAGATGACAGTTCAGGGCAGTAACTTTTCAAACTTCTGCCTCAGTATGCCTCTGCTCTTATTTTTAGTACCTTGAGTTCTCACACTTGCCTGTTCTCTTTTTTTTTTAGTTTCCCTTTTTTCTTAGGTGGGTGGCATATTGCTTTCTTCTTATATGTACAAATATTTTTAAATGCCAACATGATTTAGAAGCTCTTGGAAACGATTCTCTGAGAGTGCATGGAATATTAGCTGCTAAGCAGCTATGCTCATTTTCAAAATTGGTCTGGGACTTTAAAGTCAGTGGTAACCATTTGGAGATGGTTCCATGAAACCATATATGCAAGTAAAATAATCTAAAGCTTCTGAAATAATCTGTGAAGAAAGAAATAACAAGTAACATATGTAATAACAAGGTAGGAACTAATGTTGAAATCAGCAGAAAGAAAAGGATATTTGGTCCAATTCCACCATTTCAGGACATGATTTTTAAATCTCAGCTCAATTTTTTGATCAAAGACAGTAGCAGGGAAGCCTGACATCAGTTGTTCTTAGATGCTTGACATTTTGATGGGAGCTTTTACACGGTACAGCAAACTCTATGAATCACAGTGCTGAAATAAAAGACAGAGAAAATACGAATTTACTAGTCAGTCTGAAGTTCTAAGTATTTTTTGATAGTATTGTTTCACTGATTTAAGTGTTATTATGCTGCTGAGATTCTTTGGCAGATCTACTTACTTCCCACTGGTCAAAGTTAAGATGAAGTCTACGCTTTTAGGAGGGAAAAATAAAAAAAAAAGAACTACTGTCTGATACTGCAGATAGAGTTTACAAATTTTCTCGAAAACATCTTCTCCCAAAAGAAAAAAGTAAAATGTTGAGATTCTTTCTGACATACAATAGAAGATAAATGGTTGAAAAAAATAACTTAATCTGAATCTTCATTTTTTGCTTTAAAGCCACTAAAAAAATTTAAAGCCAATTCTTAGTCAATTGAATTTAACTTATTACAGCTGAATTCATGATCTGTCAAAATACAGTGGGAACTCAGGAACCTGAGCCCTATTTTCAAAAACATCTGTAAGTCTCCACCCAAGTGATTTTCAATCTAACTTACGTACATGTAACAATTTTTTACAGAGGCTTAAATTTCAATGCTTCTCAGTGTAGTGGAAGCTTCTAATTTCTGAAAACCCAAGACTCTAAAAGCTGAAGTGGCCCAAAAGCCTTTAATGACTTCCAGCTTCAGGGTCTGACTTTACACGTGAGAATGGCTAGAATAGCTCCCACCACTTTCTTAAAGCTAGCCAGCTGCCCCAGAGAAGACACAGCTGCCTATGGAGCAGTCGATGCTCTGCCACGGTTTACAGGCCAGCACATGAAGGTAAATCAGAACTAGTTTCCACTCCCTTTAAAGGTCTGTGCTGTCATGGGTAGTGCAGCTGCTTGCACAAGCAGCTGATCTGCCTCAGCAGCGGGGTGGTGTGTGTGGATGGACAGCTGGGGCAGGAACTGCTGTAACCATCTCAGCGTAAGTCAATGCTGGTTGCAGATTTGAGGCTTCAGGCACGTAGGAAAATTTCTCCCAGCTTTTCCGGTTTGTATTAAAAAGAAAACAAAACATTTACTCTTAACTGTGATATTTCTACCCAATTCTGAATATCTACAGGCCGTGCTTACTCACATGCATCTCTAGGTATTCAAGGTGATAACAGACTTGATATCAGGCAGTAACAAAGACAGACAACAGCTACCAGTTTAGTTCTGTTTTTCTGTCCACTTCGTTAACTTACTGCAAAAATGAATCAAAGCACCATGGCTACACCAATGAAAAATGCCCTGTTCAAAACCATTTCTATGGAGAAGCAGGCTTTCTCATAAGTCTTTCAATGGGAAGTATGCAATCACTCATTCTTACACTGGGCAACGGCTTTGCTTTTGATCTTTGATCCTATTGTCCTCAGCTAATGAGAAGCCACATTCTGTTTGGAAAGCATGGCAAGGGTTTATGCCATTGTCTTGTCTTGCAAGTCCCATAAAGTTTTAAATCCTTAGCAGCCTGAAGAGTGGTGACACGTGTTCAGAGCAAGTTCTATGCTGTTTTTTGTTTTAGTGACTGGAGTTTCCCTTTCCGTTCTTGTACATAATTTTCTTTCAAAAGAATAGATCTAGAAAGGTTTGGTTTACACACAAAAAGCCCCTCTTTTAAGTACATATGTATGCACACAAATGAGCACATGCCAGTAGGCCCAGTCATCACCATAATCTTAGGACTGACATTTAAAAACTGGCCAAGAACTCCCACTGGCAATGACTGTCCTCAGCAATGTCCCAGGAGCCTGAAGCACTGGGCCTGGAGTGAATTGTGTCTTCTCCTTCACCTGGTCAGCCCCAAGCATGCAAGTCTGTCTCCACCCTGCATATCTCTTAAGCACTTCTTGAGTTTCCTGGCCCAGTAGTGAAAAACAGCTGCTGAATCCTACCTGAATTGGCATTGAGTCCTTTTGAGATGATGAATCTGACAAAGAACAGCCATCCAGGCTAGCTGTCCTCCTTGCCAGAGTGGATGAAGCATTGTGGCTCCCTGATACTATATTTTCCCTGGAATTCTTTTCTTTGGAAAATTCAGATTGCAAAGGCTGCTTGCAGACAAGTTTGCCCTGAGTTTTGACCACTTAGTTACACATGAATAAAAAAGAACCCGTATAAGCAGGGATTTAAGCAAATAATTTTTTCTGATGTTGCTGAGCAAAGAGGAAGTTTGGTATCTGAAGATGAATCTAACCACGAAACATGGTGCAAAACATCTGTCTCAGCTTTGATTGGAGCCTAGTAGACTCCACATCTAGAAAAGCCTTGACATCCAAAAAGGAGGCTGAGGCAACACAGACTTCGCACAGGACCGCTTATTACTATATTGTCCTAAAAAAGCAAGGACTCTCATGCCGTAAAAGGGACTTCGTGCCATCAAGAGAATTGAAGAAAACCTAATCTTTTGTATCATGTGTAAGTTACTTGTCTCAGAAGCTCGAGAAAGTGAGAGACTGTTACTGTTAGTCAGTTTTCAGTAAGCTGTGAGCATTTAGGTGCTCAGGGCTGTATAGATACCAGCACTATATCAAAATAAGCAGTCCCAGCAGGCTGCACCAGCTGGTGGTGATGGAGAAGGGCTTCACCATAATGACCTGCCTGAGTTCTGTGGTGAGTCAAAAAAGGTCTAAATGGGTGATTTTTCTCTTCTGTATCTTTTCATTCTCTTCTCAAAGTGTTGACTTGTTCCATGCTACTCAAATTTTCTATTGTGGTGCTTTTCTTTCCCTTTATATCTTTACCTCTTTCTCCAGCAGTGACAAGATTCCCACACTTTTAATGCCATCTTTCTCCCCCTTTGCTTTAAACTTCCCCCAAAACAAACCAAAAAACCTCCAAACACAACCAAACTCCAAAACCTCCCTATATAAATAACAGCTCCAATGTGATTTCATTTTTTTCTTCTCTTTTACCAGATTTTTTATTATTCATGTCTCTTTCCTGTTTCCAACACATTATTTGAAGTGAAAAGGCTGGCATAGGCTTTAGGAAAGACACAACAGATCAAAGCAAATTCTTTTGAGTCTATGCCTGTGCAACCAACAGAAGTAAACCAGCTTAAGTTAGTGCCTAAAATGAATTTGGAGAACTTGAATTTAGGATGGAAGAGGTTTTTCAGTGATAACAAAGCAGATATTGTATGGAGTTGGAGACATACAATAAAAAAATTGGCATTTCAAGCCAACATTTCTGCGGTGTTCCTTCTCAGCTTTAAATTGTGGCTTTACAAAATGCTCCTGAACTCTTAATAAATACTGTGAATACCTAGCACATATAAAATAATCAATCACATCTTTTTTCCTGCTTTTTCCTGACCCGAGATGTTAAAAAAGTCTTCCTTTAAGATGATATCTAGCAGTTTCTACCATCTTTATACCACCTTTCCTCTACAAGTAGATTCCTAAGTTCCCTAATCACCTGCCGCAGCTGTGACAGACTTTAAAGTTCACCTTCTTCTTTCCAGACACCTTCTAAATAATGGCTCAAGAATTTACTTGGGATGGGTCCCTCTCTCACACACCTTGCTTCAGGTGCCCATTCTACACCTGCCAGGAAGCCCAGCAGCTTCAGGCAGGTGGGTCAGTCTCACCAGTGTCCTCACGAATTTTGTGCTGCGCTTGCTCAAATTCCCTACCCCTCCATCCCTGAAGAAACAGTCAGCATGGCTCTGGCACCCCTGAGTGGCAAATGGGACTCACAAAGGTCGTGCTTGGGCTGTTATCTCTGCCCAAGCTCTCTTCATCTTTGAGATGAATCCAGTGTACACAGGACGGTTCAGGGATAGAGATGGTCTCTTAATGTGCAAGCAGAAAGCTCAGCCAACCAAGGATACTCATCAGCTCTAGTCCTTGCTGTGGCTTCACTTCCTACTGCTCACTGAGATGTCCAAAACACAAGTGTGTGTGTGTGTATATATATATGTACATATACACATACAGGTGTATAAATGTAAATCTGTATACCTAATACTACAAATCAAGGCAAACTCAGGAGTGTTTTTAAAAACTAAGTAATTTAAAGATAATGAGGTAGTAGATAAAATGTATAAGACTGTGCTATGCTGTCAGACAGGTGAATTAATGAGTGAGATTATGCTGTATTTGGATGACAGAAGAATAATACCTACTTTTGTGATGAGTTTGGTTTTGAAAAACCATGGGTATGATGTTCCTGGGCAAGGTTTCCCTGTAAATAATTTATTTGGTATAGACCTCTGTATGCAGGTTAACTTCAAACTTATGCACCCTCTAAACAGGGCTGTAAATCCTGACCATGCCCTGGCTATGATCCCCAGGGCTGAAATGAGATTCTCTTGCTTTGGTAGAAGTGCTTTTTTGACATCACTCTGTATTCTGCATATTGTGCATCTGCTAATGTACTGTAACAGACCTACCATCACACTGTGTTTTCAAAGGAGGGAAATATGAGTAAAGCAATGAATCCTGCATGCGAGAGAGGTTTGTACATTCTGGGTTGTATTTGTTTCCTCACGTTTCAACAAAGTTATTCAGCAAAGCTAACAGTGGCCATGTTTCTCTGGTCTGTGGGGAAAGATGGTCCTTCCAGAGGAACAGTCAGAGCCTGGGATAAAAATAAGTGACCCAGAAGCATTCTCTGTCGGGAGATATATCTTTCTTTAGCAGAGGAAACCCAGGGATATGATATCCGCCAGGCTAAAGTTTGCCTTTAGAAGTGCTCCAAGGATGAGAAACCTCTCACTGCTGGTGCTGATTGTATCCTCGAAAATATAATCCTTCCAAGCTGGAGGACTATGGAAAACAGAAAGTGTCATTTTCACAGATGTGTAACTATCTGACTCATGACACTGTGTATTGAAGAGTGTTTCCCTACTGGGATGTAGGTAGGTACGGTTCCTAAACAGAAAAACTGCAACATACCCTCATTAAACATGTTGCCTGCACTAGGGGCTCAGAAACATGCTCCTGCTATTGTAGCCTAACAGTCTCCATACAAGCAAACTCTTTTTTTGCCACCTCTCTGACAGACTACAGCTTAGACTTGCCCATTGCACTGTGGGTGAGGCAAGTGGATGCTTACTCAATGTAGATGCTCACGTAAGTGTGGAGCTGCCAGTCTCAGAAGAGTTACAGAAAGGGCCTAGCATTTAACTGCTTGTAAAAGGTGCATTTTGATTCATTGGTTATTTAAGCAGCAAACTCTTGCACAATGTTAAGACACTGAAAGTAGACAGTGTTAAGCTGCTGTAACAACAGGCATTAAGAAAGCAAGAGCTTTGTGCCTGTAGCTTAGTGACATCAGCAGAGTAACTTAGGGGAAAAAATATGTGCCTGAGATACTGGTGGGACAAGGTCAGTGCGGTCACCGAAGTCTCTAAGAAGAGGTTCTTAAACTGCTTGGAATATGCATTAGACACACTCTTGAGCCAAACAAAACCCAAAGAAAAAAAACAAGTAAAAATTAAAAAATTGTCTTCATTAATTCTGTTTGCTTGCTCGTAACTCAGGAAGTACCTCAAATCTTTTTTCCTGAGTTGCGATGTCCTGGGACAAAGTAAGCCACGACAAAAACACTCTCAAACCTTGGCCAGAACTATAGCATATGGAAGTCTCAGGAGTTTGTACTAAACACTGGGGTAAACAGCTGTACAAGAAAGCTGTACTTTTAGAAGAAGTCATTTTGGTCACCTATTGTAAAGGGAGGCTGGGTGTACTATGGGAAAAGAGCCCATAGAGTGTATAGAAACACAGATGGATTGCCACATACCTTCTTGCTGCTTTGGAGAAAGACAAATAGTCATACGCTCCTTTGGAGCTGCTAGGTCACTCTTCCTCTTTGCTCATTTTGAAGTAAGCTGGTGTTACTGATCCTCCGCTTCTATTCCTGCTGGTGTAATGAACAGTGTTAAAGACCCCTGCCAAAAATATCTTCCTTTTGGTCAGTTACTGCAGTTTAGATATCAATGCTGGCTTGATCTTCTCTGTAGAGATCATGACTTTATCTTGATAGATGGGAAGATGAACCATGCTGGAGGCAATACATTGCGTTGGGAAATGTAAGAGGAGGTACAGCACTGCCCCATTCATGCAGAGATGTGCACAGAAACACCCTGAGAAATCGTTATGTTAACTGGCCTGCTGGCTTATGTGCCACAAGGCTGAGCACTGCTCCAAGCCCTGCCTCATTTCTGGGTACTTCCCTTCTGGAGTCCATCCTCTGCTGATTCTTGAGTGTTTATTTCCCAAGATGAGCAGGGAAAATGGCACCTCCTCTCTCCAGCCTGTAGTGAGGAGAGCTCAGTCTCTCTGCCCAGCTCCACGTAGCGCAGAGAGGAGATGAGGATGCGGGTAAGGAAAGGTGGGTATTTGCTGTTTATATCCAGAAGCCTAAATGAAAGGTGGAAAAAGACTGTTGAGTGCTAACCCATTGGCTTTGGGACAGGAAGCCAGGGGAAGATAGCATGCACGTTAGGGAAAGGTGGAAGGATTGTCCCATTCTCAGCACCGGAGAAGATGGCTGAGAAAATAGTTCACAATTCCCTTAACGGACAAGGCGTTGGAAGCCCTAGAGGACTGAGAGTCTCTTCAGAGAGCATCCATCTGTGGGATGGTTGAAGTGATGAAGGAGCACAGAGAATTTTTTTTTAAATCTTGCAAATCTCCCTGGCTTATCAGGCTATGCAGAAACAGAGCAAAATCAATAATCTATCTAGTGGGCGAAGGTGGCAAGGAATGAGATCTGCATTCTCCAGTGTCCTGTAAGAAGTTTAATGGCCACAGAAGTGGGAACTCTGGGAAAAGTATGCGAGTCAAAGGATGGTGACAGCTACCACTGAAGGAGCATCAGATGCATGCCGGACTCTCTGATATACCACTGAATTGGAAGAGTTTGTGCTCTGTCACAAGTGCCTACCTTCAAACAGAGACAGAGACCACATCAGCAAAGAAATTAATGATGTGTCATCCATGGGTTTGCAATTGCCATGGAAAGCTCACTGCTAACGGTAAAGAAGTGCTGGAGTTCAGCGTTGCCGGAAAAGCAAAGAGATGTGAACACTACGAGTGTTACCTCCGACTGAGGGAGGGCAGTGCACCTGGGAGGAAAGCACGTTCAGGGAAACTTTTGGTTTTACTGAAGAGTTTTCATTTTTACAGCTGATATGCTTGAAAGTTCAAGAAACTGGTTTTAATGAAGTGGCAGGTGACAAAAGCCTATGAAAAAGAGAAGCAAATGTTAATGTTTTTGGTTGTAGACCATGATGTTTCAGAGATAGAGTCAGGGAAGTTTCCAGAAGTGCTGTGCTTCATGATTAGCTGAGGAACTTTAAAATAATGTGCACTCTTTAGGATATCTAAAGATATTATAGATATAATTTTCCAATGCTAAGGCTTTATTATTTGTTATTTTATTTCAGCTCAACATGATCAATGCGGCATATAACTGTTACAACAAGAAAATCCCATAAGGTAAAGATTAACGTACAAATGACGTGACAAATGGAAATATTATTAACATAATGTGCTACTAATATACATAAGATGCATGAATAACCCTTCAATAAATGATTATATTGTACTGAGTGAAGAAATTTTGTAAAGTTAACTACAACTGAAGTTTTGGCTTATACAGTAACTATCTTTTTTCTGCTAGATAGTATTAAATGTTAAGTGGGATATCTAGTGGTGCCTAGAGAAAGAAAAAAAATGAGAATGAAAATGCATAAAAGGAAATCTTTAAGAACCTTTCTTAAAGAAAAGTCTTAGAGCAAGAGTCCACAAAAGAGTATGTTATTCCATCAACTGGTAATGATCAAACTGGTAAACAAACTGGTAAAACAAACAACTTTCGTATGCATTCAGTGGCTTAAGATAGCCATAGTGCAAAAAAGAATCTGTGTTCTTATAGATAAAGAGAACTTGACATTTTTTCCTGAAAATATATTTTTAATAGTGTTTTTTTCTTTAAAACTGCGGAAACTCCCCCCTTTTCACCGGTTTCCTTATAGACCTCAGAAATTGAGTTCATATTAGGTGTTTGCCATCAAGCCAGCTCTAGTGTTTACTGATTCTTTAGTAATGTTTTTAATTCGAAAAGCAAAATACGGCAGAAAAAATAGTGATGTTTTCCTTAAGACAGGATAACACTTTCAGAAGACATGATGCCACATTGACATTGGAATGACACTGAAACAAGTTCACAGAATCACTCTAAACCCATTAGTATCCATACATTAGCACAAACGGTGTCAAAATCTCACTTACTATTTTCAGTGACAATCATATGTCTAGTTTTCACTTACAGTCACCACTACACAGCTATATCATGACACAAATGGTAATCCATGTTCACCCACTTCATAATACGAAACTTTTCCATTAGACAAAAATGGGACATTCAGTTGGCCACGGCTCTCACCGCTTAGTGCCTGTATGGCTATGATGGCTATTGGAGACACTGAGACTCAGCTACTTTTGCATAAAACAGGATTATTAATACTGCTAGAGAGTACGGCAATTATAGGAATTCCCTCTTTTTTTTTGGCCATTCTAATATTTCACTGACAACATACTGCTAAAGAGGGAACCAAGCACCAGAGAAAGCACACAATAAAAAAAAAAAATCTAGCAATGTGAGCATTAATATTAAATATCACTTGTGCAAAGTGTGTATGCTAACCACAAAGCAAGCACAAAATGCTTCTCATCAACAATGTATGTGACATTCAGTGATGACTTCCCATTTGGATGTACGAATTCAGGATCACCACAAGGCCCTGGGTAACTTCACTAAGTTCTGCAGCACAGAAAAACATGTCATGCTACACTGTCACCCCTTTGTTTGTGTGACAACTTCTGGTCACAGGCTGTGAACAAACTATGAATGTAAGGTGTCCTGCATGGGAGGCAGAAACCTCTACGTTGGAAGCTTCAAAAAGATGAACAAACTCTCAGCTGAAGTGACAGCACATGGCTGGCCGCTGGCAGGGTTACCCGTTGAGTGGAGGATCCTCGCTGTCAGTGCAGCTATATGTGAGGTTCAAAATCAGCAGCATGAAGGGGAATGGAAGCACTCACTGATGTCCTACACGGTATAGCTTTCTTCTTCAGCACAAACAAGGCCCTGCAGAGCATCCCACAGACAAAGCACCTCTTGTCTTTGTTTGTGCTAACCTTCTCTGCCATGGCCCCTGGCCATCACTCCCTCCCCCCCTCCTTTTTTTTTTGTTAGAGCATAAGATTTTTAAACCCTTTGAAACATGTCGTTTCCAGATGCAAGCTCCAAGTGCCCTGTCAATAGCTTCCTGCCCCGCTCCTAGGGCTGAGCAGCGGAAGGCACAGACACTTCCCCCCAAGAGCCCTCCATAGCTCACTGAAACTCTCCAGAAACTTCTCGCCTCCTGGCAGAAACCCTTCTGCACCCCCTTGCTTAACACGGTGAATCACCAGGTCACTAGGATCCCTGTTTTTCCACTGATTAGGTGTCTGGGACCGACATTTCCTGTGGTCTTTCTAATGAGCTGGTACTAGAGCTGTGTCTCCACTCCCCACCTGCAGCAGCACGTAACATGAGAAAAACATCACGGGTCTGAATGAAACACCGCATTACAACATGAATAAACTGTGTCTCGAGCACCAAAGGATGACAAGGTAATGTTAATTATTTCTGCACACTACGACAACTTAAAAGCACAAATGACAGCACCTTACATCAAGTACCTGTTAGGAGTCTTTGAAAGCATGCCAGACTTCTCACTAAGCCAGGCCAAAACAGATTAATAAAAGAAAACCAAACAATAGTTGCCTCCTGTGAGTTTAAAAGCAGAGAACCTTTTTTTTTTTAAAAAAACTGTATTAACCATCAGGTGTAATTACACCACACAAAAGGAAAAGCTTTAAAACATGTTACTTATGTACAGAAAATGAAAACCATAAAATGTTAGTTCAACCTTTTGTTCCCACTACTTCTTTTCTTTGGTGATGGAGGTTGTTTAAACATAAAAATTAAGTTAGAGCAAGGTTGGAAGGGTAAGTTAGTGATGAAGTTTCAGCTTAGTAGGATTTCAGAATAGCTTTCTGACATCCACAGGCCAGATGCATCATGCTTAGTCTGTGTGTACAGCTGAGCATCCTCACGCACACTGACCGCGAACGAGGTGCCCTGCATGGCACCCAAGGATCTTCACAACCTGTGAGCTTGACAGCACAGTCGAACCGAACCTCAGATGGGCTTCGTGCTCCAGGCTGTCATGTGGGTTTGTGCTCCAGGACTGCTGCCGTTTGATGCCTGGTGCTGGAGGATGGTAGGCTGGGCAGAAGCTATTGGCCAGCACAGCAATACTGGTGGCTCCATGGCACCCAGGGCAAAGCCAGTAACCATGCATGTTCTTTTGCTCAGACCATCTCTAACTTTTCTAAATGACTGGGGCAAACAGACTTTTTGCCTGTTCCTTACTCTTTGAGTGTGGGGGACCCTGCACGTAGGACGCAACGGCATCATGCAGTGGTCAAAATCAAATGTTGGTGGAAGAAAAACATCATTGCATGTAATCCGCAAATGCTAAGGACACGACACCTCTGTCAATAACTTCTGACTGTCTGATGTGAATTTCGTAATATTCTTGACATGCTTTGTCTATTGTATACCCAGGTACATGAGCTGTTTTGCAGCTTCTTCATCACATTCTGCCAGCAGTTACAATTACTTTAGCAGCATGTTCAATACAATAATCTCCATGGAGAGCGAAAAACCAACTGACCATGGTCCTATGCACTGCATAACATGAAGTAACAGTCATGCACTGGAACCAAACAACTTCCATCAGGACAGAGGCAAACAGTTTTGCCAGTGAGCAAAGTTATCTGTTCGCACAAATTTCTTCAGGGAAATAGCAGGTCACTCGTCTCTCAAAGACTTCTGTGGAAGGTGAGCAAGCTCAGTCAAACAGTGCAGTGGTGACTGGAGAACACTCTCTCCTGAGCTACACAGCAGGTCCAGCTGGCAGGTCTGGAGTGCAGGTTGGGTCTCCAGACCTGGTCGGGATGCCTACAGTTTGCCTTCGAGTGGGGTTATATTCTCCCTATAATCTGAAGCTGCAGCGCTTTTGAGTGAAGGTGAAATCACTGGCACATCTGCAACTGCTAGCTTCTGCAGCATCCCTCAAAAAATACCATGTGTGCCCACTGCACATTTAGGAATCAGTATAGAGAGCTGATGCAGAGTCTTTCTAATAATGGCTAATGAGGTGAAAAAATAACAGAAAGATGAAACAATGGGTTCTTACATAGGTACCGATACAGAACTAAAAAGCATGCAGATTTACATTTTCAAAATGGATTTTAAAAGCAGGAATAAGGGCTTGCCATTGCAGTTTCACACTTCTAGGCTTGCTGATCCAGAATGACTTCTATTTGTTCTCTACAAATTTATATATATAGAAAATATATTAATGTAATTAAAATATCTACATGAAGAGTTGAATACACATATGTTCCAGCTGCCATGGCCATCCAGAATTTCTGCTGAACTAATCCATGTGTAGTCAATGTTGATCTCTGAGGGTGAGCCAAGGACTTTATGGATGGCGTGAAAAAGACCCAAATAACGTTTGGAAAATTCCAGGTAATGCATAATCAGAGCAGTAAGTGGATATGGTGTGATGGCAGAAGCACCTCAATCACAGAAAAAATATGGCAAAGCCATATCTGTATTATGAAAAGCAGATTTAAGTAATCTAGGTTATACGGAAAAAGCATAGTTTAGCAGAAGGCTAAAGCCAGGGCTCCAGTTCAATATTACTAAATAATGCTCACTCTCACTTTACCCTAACACTAGCCAGAAATTTCTGTGACATGTCTTTCTTCATCTAGCAATGCATCTGTTTAATGAGCAGAGCAACCATGATGGCAGCAGCAGATTCTGTCACATAACTCGTGCCTGAAGGCCAATGTGTTCAGGTGTTGTGATCACAGCTAGATGCACACATCCCCTTTCTGGTTATTAGGTAAAAAGGATCTGAGATGCCTAATTATGCACGTGGGCATGTTTGCATGGTTGTGGGCATAGGCAGAAGAGTGGCAGGTTTGGGAACACAGCTCTGTTAGACTCAGTATGGGTCTCCTGCAGAACCTTGATAACTTTACACTAATAACTTTTACATGTCTGGGAATATCATTTGGACACTGGATTGTAAACCACAAAGCAGTGCTGGGACAATTCGTAAAAGTAAATAAAAGACACACAGGTCAACCTACACGACCCACAGTAAAGATGGCCCGGTTTGCTCTCCATGCAGAGGTCTGTTTCAAGGCCCTGCTATGCCACTGACTAGTGTTATCTTTTTTAGACAGAGGGTAACAGTGAACGCTTTGACAAGATGGAGCCAAAAGAAAAGACCTTACAAAAAGGACTCTGTTCAAAAATGGATTTCTTTTCCCCGGTTTCAAGAGAAACAATAGCTATTAGCTGTTATAGTAAATCACTAGTTGCTAATTTATGAAGGCTTTCAGACCCTTACAATTATCTGTGTGAGTGATGGATCCCATTGTGCAAGCTGCAAAGCATCCTGAGCCCACTCCAGTAAAGCTATTAAGCATGTGCTTCATATTAAGCATGCGAGGGAACACAGTAAGATCAACATATCCACATTAAGCCAGTGTTTAAGTGCTTTGCTGGACTAGGGTCAGAGTGCGTAGCAACTTGCAGGATGGACTTCTATGGGAATTTAAGTGCTTTTATCCGAAAACAACTGTCCACAATGGAGATTTGAAACTACAGTATATTCCCAGGCATATTAAGCTACCTTTCTGTGTACCTTTTGGTGAAAAACGTCTTCTAAATCAGCAGAACTACAACAATGTATCTACAGATAGAACCTGATGAATGGCAGTCTCCTGTTCAACTAATCGATCTACATCTGAACTGGAGTACCAAATAAAGAAATTCAATCCAACACACAGCACAATCTTCTTTTTCATTTGGGAAAGCCTTGGCATTATCCATCTATCACACCTAGATTTTATATGGCCTAATTGGTGTCTTGGCAGCCAGGAATCTAAATCCAGCTTCAGGAAGATGAGGGAAAAAACATACAATAAGAAAAGTGATAAAAGAATTATATTGTCACAGCCAGCTTATGATGCAGAGGAAGGGGACTGCAACTGTTCACTCCTCCCCTCTCCCTTCCAGCAGCCACACTGACAGATTTGTCTACACTATTTTTTTGAGTTTTTCCTCTTTCTTTTTTAATCATTTTAACATGACATCAGCAAATCTCTTACATTTCTGCAGGATTTTCATGACCTGTGGCAACTCACTTGCACTGAGGTTAGTAGATGGTGTGTCCGCAAGCACAAGATCTGAATCAAGCTGTCTTCTCTTTTAAAACCATAAACCCCTCTGAAGCCAATGTTGCTGTGCATATGCTAAGTAAGTGGAGAACTGACCCCACAGTATACATGCCAAAGAACGAGTGACTGAAGGGGGCAAGATAAAACTGCAGCTGGAAAAGAAAAGCAAACATATTGTAGGTGGAAAAACAGTGATGAGTGCAAGGTCCTAGCCAGCTTGCCCCCTTCTTCCTGACTCAGGAAAGAAAATAGTGTTGAAGTCGTAAGGTCACAGACAGAGGAGAAGAGAGGGCAAGAGCCAGATCTGGAGCTGAAGCACTTCCACACTTCAAGGGGTGCTGTGGCAAAAATACAACTGACAGACGATTGGGAGGGGAAATGAAGCACCACAAAGGGAAATTAATAAATCAAAGCAGGCAAATCTTTCCCTAATGGTACAATATTTCACAAGCTTTAGTCCACACATCATGGAGCGCAAACTTTTATTCATTCTTTGTTCTAGACACCTGCGGTAACATTGCCCTTCTTTAGCACAAAACTTGCTGTGAAGCTCAAGTTCTGTTCATCTACACATCGAAATGCTTTTTTCATCATGAAGTCTTCTGCATCTGGACATCTGGCTGTAATCTTTTGCTCTATGAATGCAAGGAGTACAGTGAGATGGTACTACCTGATCGTTCTTATAATTTGTAGGGCAAACCTATTACAAGCATAAATCAGTGTTACTCCTCTGAAGTGAATGAAACAAGGTAGAGTATCTATCTACAAGGAATAATGAATCTGTTTTAACGAGTATGTTTCATAGTGGAGGAATAAACCACATTTATTTTTCATTAATGGGATAGAAGCCCTCACTAAACATTACCTTCCCCTGTTTGCCTCTCATACTTCACCAGCTGTCCCTAATGAGTGTGATGCTTTGAAAATGTTCCTGCTGTTAGCCTTTGATTTCCCCCAGGCCCCTGACCCCTTGGTGAAAGAAGGCATGGAAACAGAGATGAAGCTGTATCTCTTCAGTCCTATGCAACTTGAGGAGTTAAAGATAAAAGCTGTCACACAGCCACAGAAATGAGGAAATAAGGAGTATTGACAGGAAGGATCTTGTTCCTCTGAATCTCCCTCCTACAAAAAACAGAGAACCCCTTGCAATTCCTCCTCTTCGATGCAGACCAGAATGCAGACCAGAATGCCTGCCTGCATCAAACGAGGTGGTCAGGGACCAAAAGACATAATCCAGGCAGACTAGTTACGAATGGGCACCAACACAGCCAACAGAAACAGCAAGCCTGAACTCCTGGTCAGCTTTTGTTGACATTTGAAGACAAATACACAAGCAGAAATGAAGCAGAAGTTTCAGAATGCCTTTTCAGGGGCGAAAAAATGTAGCAGTGTTGAGAGGAAGATGGGAAGGAACACTGGCCACTGACACCATACACATGAAGGAAAGAATTACCCAATGGGGAAAATATATTGGTATCAAGCACCGAAGTTTCATACACTGCAAAGAAATGTCAAGGTGCTGCAAGACAGTCCCAGGTCTGCTGGCTGTGCCCCATCGTCTCCCTGGGTCGTGAAACAGAGAGGTATGTCAGATGCCCACCTTAGTTGTGCACAAGGTAACCCCTGTCTGTGTGCCTAGGAATAATGCTCTACTCTCACCCTCTTTACTCCTCTCTCGGTACTGTGAGGTGTGACATCAAGTCACTTCCACATATACGCAACAGGGGAAGATGACGAGGTCAGCTCCTTGGTTGTTGAACTGTCACTAGAAGAGTTCACTTTCCCGTCTCCTGGTCATACTTAACATATTATGCATGCACAGATACACAGTAATGATCACTACTGTGTTGTTACTCTGGAGCATACTCTATCTAGGAATTTCAAAAGGTTTTCAAATGCGACAGACAAAACCATTCTTACTAAGGGTTTCAGTACATAGACAATGAGATGGAAGGGACTGTAAGGAGTCATCTAATGTATACAGCTGCCTGAAGGAAAGACCAATGATTCCCATCATTCCTGACAGCCTAAAGAATTTTTAAGTATTTTTTAAAGTATTGTTCTATTCCCTTTTACCATCCTTCTTCCAGACTAAATAATTCTTGTTTGTGTATCTTTCATCAGCTACATTTTCTAGTTTGTTCTCATTGGCCTCCTTCAAACTGTTCCCAAATGATCAACATCCTTTTCTAGACTCGTCCAACAATGTGACATAGACAAGGTGAAACTACGGGTTTTGACCGTGGAGCGGGGGAGTCAGTGTTATCTTTTACCTTAAGCAGTCAGAACACCTGATTTTTCTCCTCTGAGCTTTACTACTGATCTATTTGTTTGTGAAGCAAATAGCTTCACCATTGGGCATCTACAGCTGACTGTCCATCTTGTTTATCTGTGTTTATCTAGACTTTTAACTTTCCTGGAGAGGAGCTGTAGAATGCCTTTCAGTTCTTGGCTTAAACATCTCAAAATTATTTATAAAAAGAATTGGACGTGATACTGGTTGGCCTCTTTATTTTTCCAGCTTTCCCAGAAATGAATATCTAGGCCAGAATCTTCAAGACAGTGTGTCTCACATCAATGTAAATCATTCTTATCCATAAATAATGTTATTTTCAGGCTCTGGTAAAATCTCTTAAATTTTGTTTTCTCAACTGAGATCTCTATCTTCATATTAAGACAGAAGAAAATATGCAGGCAGGCAGTCGTAAGCTGTTCCATTAGCCATTCAGTTTGTAGTAGTACAACTATATAGGCTGAATTTTTATGTTTTCCTTTGAGAATTTGAATTGCATTTGCACTTGTATCCTAGACTCAAGTGCACAGATAGGTTACTGCACAAATGTATTATCTACAAACACGAAGCTGCTCTGTGGGGGTATAAGCAACAGTGCCACTCTCCCCACAACCTCTCTTCTTCTTTGTCCTTCAGGAAGCATAATTCTCCCCTCTGGACTGACAAATCTGCTGCTCCTGTCTCCCTCAGAGCTCTGCAGGGCTGCTACAGAATAGCTACTTTCATTCAGACAGGCTCTTCTCTTCTCCCTGAGAACTGATACGGCTGGCACTGCATCCGGGCTCTGCTGGACTTCCAGCCTGCCATGTCACCACTTAAGACCCCAGGATGTGAAGGAGCTGGCTGAAACCATCACTAATACTTTAAAAAAAAGTTTTGACACTGAACCCCTGTGGTATATCTGTCCCATTGTTCAACGTTTTGTCCACAGGTGAAACATTTTCAGTATTTGTGAGGAGCATTAAATCAACGAAGCCGAGTTTCACTCTGTTGAATCCAGTAGATGAGATGTAAAGTTGAACCTAGTAGGTGAGACATGAAAAACAAATTAAAGATTGTAAGATCTGTGATCAACTACTGGAAATATCATCTATTATCCCAAAAAACAAAGGCCATGTTTCAAAATGAAATCAAGCTGTATTTCAAGACATGACTTCACTTTTGTCTCGTTGAAGAGACATGAAACAGATAATCTCTTGTGTTTCATGCCATACCTACAGTTACGGTGCATTTTATGTCCGCAGCGAGGACTGGAATGAGATCCATGCATCTGGTAAGACCTGACCAAACTCAGACATTGCAAGCTTTTCTTACACTCTGCATCTGAATTCCACTCCTCTAAAGGAGTCAACAACATCACTACAGAACAGCTTTTTTAAAAGGGACCCAGTACTTTCCTCATTTTCTTCCAGATTAATATTGTTTGTCATCATATGAAAACATCTAGTGGTCCTAACCCACTGCACAAAAACAGGGGAATATCTAACTATCAAAAGAAAGTAACTATTTGTGTTTAAGATGTCTGTTTTCTTGCAAGATTTCACATTTCTTCCTAGCAACTTGCATTGAATATCATATGGGGTGGGCTAACAGATGTGTAATCACCTGGAAAAATATGCTGCCATTTAGTGCTTTTCAGCTTCTCTGCAGAAACAAATCTGGACTGTGAGAAGGACCAGAATGGGTCTAGGTCAGCCACAGCAACAAAGCAGGGACAAACCCTCGTGTCTGATAAGTCCAACATGGAGCTGCTCTCCCACTCTCCCACTTCTCCATTTAGAGTCAGGGCAATTTCACCAGGAAAGAGTCCTGGAAAACTCCGTCTTTTTATTTTTTTTTTTATTTTTTTTTTCCAGGATTATGCAGGGACAGCAAGGGGAAAATTCTAGAGAAAAAGCAACAGTGTGTGAGCCAATGGTCAGCTTTGCAGAAGGCACATGTAATTCTTTCCCTCTACTATTCACATACAGTAATTCCCCAGCCACAGGGTTATATTCGCTCACATCATCATGAGGAGAATGACTGTAACAGATTTCAACAGTCTAGTAGCCAACGGAGCGACTGACAGTACTGGGGAAAATGTAAGCTAAGAAGACAGACTAGCCAAGTAATGAAAAAAAAAGCAAGCTGTGAGATACATTACTGGAATCCAGACAAGAAAAATGTCTGTTCTGGCACCACTACAACCAAACAACAATAACAGGTTATGACCCATGCTGTACTTGGGGAATTAGGCACACAGCCTTTGCATTCAGCATTCTCACAGGGGTATGAGGTAAGGCCATGCCGTGCTGGTTCACAACCTTCTGTAACTCATCAGGTTATGAAATACAAATTGGCAGATGGAGAGGGAGAAAACGGGAAAGGAATGGAAACTTTGGCGAGGGCGTTCCCATCCATCCCTCTCATGCCCTGATAAAGCTCTTCAGCCACACACTGGGACATTCCTCATCTATTTTATTTCTGTAGAGAGTGTATTGTATGGTTTATATGTCATGTTTCATTGAAGCTGGTGGGGAGGGACTGGAACATCTGGAATTCTGGGCAGCTATTTTGCAACACTTGTTGTTTGAAGAGGGGGAAACGCTGTTATCAGTTACCTCTGCATCATCATGTCAGACCCTGGCATTTTTTAAACCCTCTTTCTTATATGTTGAGTGGAAAGATGTATGCTTTTCTTTCTTTCCACTGTTAATATTTACATTTATGCACATATATACAGAGAAAACATGCAGAATTTTTAAGGACCATTGGAAAGTTTTACCATCCCTCTTTTTTTGCAAAAGATGTATATTAGAATATTAATATAGCTGACAATTTTTCTTTTTTTTTTATTTTTTTCCACTGCTGGAAAACCAGTTGCTGGACCAGCTTCCATATTCCTAAACCTACGTTATTAATTTACTGTACAGGCATTTGATCACAGAGCCCTGTTTTTAAAGTGTGCTCCATTTTTTGTATGTAGTCTAAAACGTAGCTCTGCACAGTCAGCACGAGACACAGAGAAGGTTTACATTCTGCTCAAACCCAAAAACCAGGTAATGTTTAAGTAGAATACAGACATTATCCAAGCTCTCTGTAAAGGAGTTTTGAACTCACCTGCAAATCTGAATTTAACTTAGGCAGGAATCCAAGGTACTGAGGTATTATACCCTTAAACCACAATAGGGACAAGATGATACACAGGAAAATATATGGTAGCAATTTCACTATAAGTTGAAGATTTTTCAAACTGTCTTTCTAATAAATCACAGTCTGATCTCTGGCCTCCCCTCTCCGCACACACACACAGACACACACAGACACAAGCATCTTTTTGAGAGTGTTACTCATTTAGCAAGGATGGCTTATTTTTTTTCTCTCTGTTTTAACTTTTTCCTGAAAATCACAGCTTTTGGAAGCTCCTGTAATGCCACACATTTTCCAGAGCATACAGCTGGAGAGTGTCAGGAGGTGTAGCCTTCCACGAAACAGGCATCATGAGTGAAAAAAGAATGACGTTCCTTAATGTTGAAGCACTGGAGCTATGTGGTCCATACTATCATGGTTTCTTCTGCTACTCTGGCATCATGAAGCCCAGGCAGATAGAAATCTAACCACTTCTTCTTAATGGGAATTTTCTCTCTTAATAGATCCAAAAGACCAGCGCCAAATACTTCCCAACTGAATGCCTGCAGGTAAGCACTGCTAAGGTGAGCACACTGCCCACTGATGTAGCTCTGTCGACCTTACTCCCGTGCTTGAGAAATCATGCCCTTGTCACAGTCCAGACTTCAAACGCAGGACAGACTGCAATACATCCCTTCTCCTTGTACTGATCTGTACCCTACTTTACACTTCACTGAAACTATGAGCGCTCGTTAAAAAAGATCAATCAATTTCTATGGATTAGTCACATAAATAGCTCCTTATCCACTTACATTCTGATGCACAGCATATTGGCTCTGATCCAATAAACCCAGAAAATCTCAAATGCTTTAATTCATTCATCAGAATTTACCAGAGGGATGGATGAAAGGATCTGTGTGTATAAGGACGTTGCTGTAATATTCTTTCCACTTTAAACCAGTCTTAATATTTACCTGTATTTCTTGTTTCTTAGTGCATGTTACACCAGCGTGGGCTCTCTCTCCACACTCAAATCAAAGAGCAGGTTAGCTGTAGTGCCCTCTGCTTTACTGTAAAAAGGCTCTGGGACTTCAGTTATCTCATGTCTGTGAAATCTTCAAATTGCAAAAGAAAGAAGTAAAGCATGTGCTTTACTGATGAGTAACCACAAACATTATTTCTGAGGTACCCCAGATGAACTGACAACTTGGTCTGGGTGGTCCCAGGAGCATGTGAGTAAGGAAGGTCTTTCTTTTCCTCTTTCTTCTCCATCTCTCCTCTGTTGCGATTTGGCAGATGTCTCACACAAAACTGACCACAGGTGCTTAAGCATATCTGGAAACTGGCCTAAAACTTCAACATGAATATGTATTATTTCTTTGAACAGTTCAATGCTTATTACTATGTGTATCTAATTAATGGTAGATTTGGGATTTTCTTCTGCAAAGGCTATCTAGAAATTGGCCCTGAAAGAATCAAAAATGCAGGTTGCCAGAGTTCCCTTCTACCTTGATGCTGGTAGTCCTCCCACTCCTCTGTGAAACAGGACAGCTTCTGTGGATTCTCTCATTCAGCAAAGTGACTCTATTCAACATGGACAATAAAGGTCAGCTTAGTTTAAAAGCTCACCTGCATGTTCAGTATGAGACATGATTTGAAGTCCATAAAAAGATCAAGAAGATCTTGTTATGATCATGAAAGGATTCCCATCAGTTTTTGAATCAACCTTTAAAAAGGAACATTGCCTTAAAGAAAGCCCAAATTAAGCCTTTTGGATCAGTAAGATGATACCAAGAACAGCAGTAAGGCTGAAGCTTAGCCACAGGTAAGTATATCTTTACCTGCAAAAGACACTGAAAAACGTTCTCTACTCTATTCTTTTGAAATGACCACTTTGATTTTGAGATTACTTTTAAACCAACCAGTAGGTATTATCCACAATATCCAGACATCACAACAATGGTGCTGAAGAAAAATAACCTGTGGTCTTTCCTCAAAAGGAAAAAAAGGAAGGGAGCAATGGAAAATGGGTGGTTGTTCATCAAAGAGTAAAATAGCTGTTCCAGTTTATACCAGTGGGCTCCACATGACTTCTTACTCCCAGATCAGGGGGAAAAATGGGAGCAGGAGAGCATTATCTAAGGACTCTTGACTTGACTCTTTAGGAGAGAAAAGTAGTAAAAGAAATCCTAAAGCTGAAGGTAGAACTCTATTGGAGATACATAGTGAGAGAGACATTAAAAACCTGGCACTAGTATTTCATATAAATATATTACCATTTTCTGCGTTTGTATCAGTCACTGTCCAAAACATGAGTATGACTGGACTTGGCTAATATTCAAGTACAATGAGAAATTTTATTGCAGGTCCCCCAAAATTTTCATCTTTTGGTTTCTAAACTAACAGATGACAATCTGAGAAAAACAGTACTTCTGCTGTTAGTCACTGTGCAAACAGTTTTTAGTGTTTACTACATCGTCTTACATGGTTAACAAAAAATGACGTATCAGTAAAATTTACATGTGAAAGTAAATAAAGGGTTATATTCCCACCTGAAGTCACTCTGATTTAGGTTTTCAGAAATCTGTCTTGCAAGATGAACAAACTTTCTGCTATCCTTCCCTTTTATTTGCTTTATTTTTTTTTAATGCCTATAAATACTATTTCCTCTTTTCAACATCTTTCACTCAGTTTTACTGTTCTCCTGGTTTTATTCTCATTTCAAGCTGTCCTCTTTCCCTGCGTTTTCTCAGTCCCAACATGCCTATGGACTTGCAACCTTTCCCAGTGCAGTGTTGAATGCTCCATTTGTAAGCATTAGAACAACGCTAACAATTTTCATGTTGCTAATATCAGGCATGATAAGTAGCTGATATTTTAATGTTTGGAAATTGAAGACAAGAGAGGTGAAGTGACTTGCTGAAAGCCACATACAGAGCATAAGGCAGCACTGTGAATCCAGACGTCCCTGTTTTCTTGGTCGCAATTGTTCAAAGAGTTATTCAAGACACTTAATTTTGCAAAAGCCTCAAACTCAGTGGGATCACTGTGAGTGAAAATTGAAGTATGTATCTAAATAGGATCACGGTCATATTCTGTCTTAAAAATGTGTTTTCTTTGGGCATATGTACTTGGCTTGATTGGAACAGATTTAGGAAGGACTGGAGTAAAGTGCAAACAGAGGATGATATAATGGCTTGAAAACATTTAAGAAAATACAGCATTCAAAACGCATCAGTGCAAACTAACAAAAGCTGGGAAGACTCAGAAGCCATCCAGGCATGGATTTCATCCTGATCTGAAAGACAGCCAAAGGTTTCCTCTTGTTCCAATTTCCTTTCTATTTGTTTTATGGTGGACCAAAGTAAGAAACCTGTGGCTTGTAGGTTAAATGATGGAAGATCAAACATTTTTGAATAATTTTTGTTTAGCTTGGTCCTGCCTTGGTTTTCAAAAGATACAGTATGAGGGTATGGCATCCATGTAGGACAGGAGAAAACCCTATTCACCACTTATCAAAAATGCTTAGCTCTTCTCAAAAAAAAAAAAAAAAGAAAAAAGTGCAAGGTGTTCCAGTTTTTGCATTCCTCTGAAGTCCCTTCACCCCCGTCACCCGCTATGATATCCTTCGTGGCACCAGGGACTGCCTGCATTTTGGCTGAATCGGAGCACTGTGCGTACTGCATGGCTGTCCTTTGCACGTGTGCTCACTGCCAACCCCAGCTGCTGCCAGATGCTTTCTACCTGCCAGCCCACATCACTGGGTACCTCTTCAGTCAGCTGCCAGTTTCTCTAAGGCTGCGTGCCTCTATCTTGTCTTGCAAGTTTGGCTGAAATCAGCCTCCAAGCTCAAACACCATTTGTCTGCCTTGCCCCTTTCATCATCTTTCCAAAATAGACAGACAATGCGATTGCATAAGTCTTGTTTCCTTTGGAAGCATAACTAAAAAAGAAGCTCTGTGCAGAGTGGCTTACAGATACATAACCATAAGGTGAAATAAGCAAGCCAGCATTTTGGACAAACCTATTAGCATTTGAGAGGGACAAAACTAGTGGAATTCTATATATATTAGCCACTTTCAAATCTTTTCAAGCCATATTCTTACATGGTGTAAATCCAGACAGCTCTGTTAATTTCAATGTAATTTTAGCCGATGCTCCACATACCACAATTTAGCAACGACCCTTTTCCCTTATTTTTAAATTTTGTTGTGTAAAAATACCGAGGAAGGCAAGTTTTCTGACAAATATTTAAAGGTCGTAAAAAAGGGTTAAATTTTCAAGTCAGATTCTAAAGCTTTTCCATATGGAGGGCAAGCTGTTAAAGATCAAATCATAAAACAGCATCAACTTAGTTTTCAGAGGTTTTTCCTGTCTAAGCCAAAGTATAAAGCCAAGTCACAGCCCAACAGATTTTACTTTGTTTAGATTGTATTTTTTTTCCTGTGCCATATAACCTAGTCAGTGAAATGTGCCCTAGGAAATGCTTTGTACTCTCTTTAACTTCATGTTGCAGCAGAACCGCACCAGTTGATGTCAACAGAAATTCTGAAGCAAAGCATGATTTCTGACTGTGTGGTAGGAGTAGCCAGTGGTAAAAACATCTAAGTCCTCCAAACAAGATAGGGTTCAGACAAGACTGTTCTTTTTAACTTGACCTGGCTTCTCCAGTTCTTCCAAACAACACTTCTCAGTGCACTGTGTTGGGCATGGAGGTTTTATCACGGGATTAGGCTGACCAAGCTGGAAATGGGGTCTATACACTGGAGCCATTGCCTTGCTCCATAAGCTTTTGGGCAGGTGACATGGCCCACTGAAGGACTTGTTAGCACACAGCTCATTAATTGTCATGTTCAGATGCTAAACAGTAATGTGGAGTATCATACTCACTAATTGCATGTAGAGGTTCCACAGCAATGTTCTTGCATTTATATACACAAGACCCTTTATAAAACTAGGGCCAGTACATGGCCACTCCAGCAAAAAGCAGAGCCCACTCTAAAGAAAACCTTCAAACTAATTCTGATATCGATATTTAAAGACCATCCTTTCTCAATTTTCTTTTTTGTTATGTTTTATTCTTTAAGCTTTACCACGTGTGTTTTGTATTTATTGAACAGGATTTAGCATTAGTTAAGGATAACTACATTTATGAAATCTGGGGGCTTGTTTAGCTAGGATTTAAAAAATAATTAAGCAAATTTCATAGAAATATTGGCAGAAACACGTGTCTCAAACTTTTATTTTTGATATCTCATAAATCTTTTTAGACTTCTCACCTCAAAAAAATGCAAAGAAAAGAAAAAGCCTCAAAATTAGACTAAGTGGACTTATACTTGGAATGAATAGCTTTTTGGCTGGCATATAAATTTCTGCTGTGACTTTAGGACATGCAATATTTTAAACAGATTTCACAGTTGAGGATTTAGGCAGTAAAAAGAAAAGCAAAATCTTGGGAAACTAAAGAAGGAGTAAATTTTGACGCTACTAATGGCTGAATAACTTTTTTTTCCCATCAAGAAAGCAACTGCCAATTTATGTTCCTATAAAACTAAACAAACTGCTATTCAAGTACACAATACCAGGCATAAACAAGGGCATCAGTGATGAATGACTCCAGGATACCATTTATTGTCACAGAAACAGACGCGGGTGTAAAACCCAGTCTTTAGTCAGGTTTATTATGTATATTTCCTGATAGCCTGAGCAAGTGGACTAAAGCAGTAACAAAAAGTCTCCAGTGCATGAAAGCAATGTGTGTGTATACACATGTCGTATCTCACAAGCTCAAGCTGGAAAACATGACCCATCTGCAGACCGGTGGTTGAGAAAGCAAACGACTCAGGACATACTATTATTACAAGCTTTGTGATTTTAAGCCGGGTTTAGATTTGTGCAGGCCCTGAAACCTTCTGAGGCTGGCCAAAGTACAAAAAAGGTAGCTAACCCCAGCCAACTGGTACTGTTAGCCACATGCCCATAGTGCATTGCTCCATGCCCATTGCACAGAGCTGGGCAGAGGGAAACAGATATAACTGTCAGCAGCTCATGTCTGTTTTTCCAAAGATCTCTAGTCCCCAAAAGTCCATCAGCACCAGCAGACCCAAGCCTGCTCTGGCAGCTCTGCACAGATTTTGCTCCCTAAACAGCTTGTAGTAGGATGCTTCTTCAGCTTTCTGTTTTCTCCTCCTATATTCTGTGAAAAGAGAGAACTCCTTGTCCTCTTCTTTCCCAGCTTTCAAAGATCTCCACTATTTGGTGGAGATGCATGGGTCCTGCACTTGGGTCACAACAACCCCATGCAACGCTACAGGTTTAGGGAGGAATGGCTGGAAAGCTGCCTGGCGGAAAAGGACCTGGAGGTGTTGGTCGACAGCCAGCTGAACATGAGCCAGCAGTGTGCCCAGGTGGCCAAGAAAGACAACGGCATCCTGGCTTGTATCAGGAATGGTGTGGCCAGCAGGAGTGCCCCTGTACCCGGAACTGGTGAGGCCGCACCTGGAGTATTGTGTTCAGTTTTGGGTCCCTCACTACAAGAAGGACATTGAGCTACTGGAGTGTGTCCAGAGACGGGCAATGAGGCTGGTGAGGGGTCTAGAGAACAAATCTTACGAGGAGCGGCTGAGGGAACTGGGGTTGTTTAGTCTAGAGAAAAGGAAGCCGAGGGGGGTACCTTATTGTCCTCTACAACTAACTGAAAGGAGGTTGTAGTGAGGCAGGTGTTGGTCTCTTCTCCCAGGTAGCTAGTGATAGGAAGAGAGGCAATGGCCTCCAGTTGCACCAGGGGAGGTTTAGATTGGGTATTAGGAAAAATTTTTTTGCTGAAAGAGTGGTCAGGCATTGGAAGAGGCTGCCCAGGCAGGCGGAGGAGTCATCATCCCCGGAGATGTTTAAAAAACGTGTAGATGTGGCACTTTGGCATATAGTTTAGTAGGCATGCTGGCGTTGGGTGGATGTTTGGACTCCATGATTTTTGAGGTCTTTCCCAACCTATGATTCTGTGATTCTAACTACTGAATGTTTCTCTATGTCTGCACCCTTCAAGATGCATTGTATGCTGCTGGGATGCAATTTTTCCCTAACTCCCTCTACAACAACAGCTTTTTGGAGTTGATGCAGCTCTCCGTTTCATCCTAGATACTCTCAGTATTTGACTGAAATTATTAAGGAAGTGGACATGGGGCTGTGCTCTTGGGGCATCTACAGGGTCAATTGTTAAAATAGCAGTGGTGGTGCTAGTGGGAACACTGAAGGCAGAAGGCAATTTCCATCACACTTCATCTCAGTCCTGAACATACATGATTAAGTGGACTCTTAGGAGCGACAGCAAATGAACCAAGTGAAAATGTTGTGGTCTATTGAACAGACAGGCTACATTTCCTGTCACCTGCTGAAAGATGCCCACAGCTGCCAACTTTTAAGAGAAATAAAAAAACCTAACCCTAAAGCAAACAAAAATCCTCTAATAACATACCATGTGTGGGTGTCTTGCAGTCACATGCTGACTTTTTAAAGAGGCAGATTTGTCTGACAGCTACTTTCTCTCTCTGATTGTGGGCTGTGGTCTGGGGGGCCACGAGCATGATTAGAAAGTGATATCATTTTCTAGGGCCTGCCATTCTCCCCCACACTCTAATACAAAAGAAGCAAAGACCTTCTGCTTTACATCTGACCTTGACAAGGGTGTTTCTCATTTCCTCTCCACTTTTTCCCTCCTAATCCTTCCTGAAAACATGTGCCTGCTGAATAAATTCGATCCAGTGTTTTTAATTGGCATCTTCCTGATGTTTTTGCCTGTGGTTGAATTTTACACGTGTAAGGTTCTTTTATGATGAGGGAGAGATGATTTCTCCTTTGATAATGTACCAGCCATGATCTTTCCTCCTGTTACCATTCCCCATCCCCATGTTTGCCTGGAGTGTAGCTGCTCTGCCGGCTAGGATGGTGTGGTTTGATGAATGCCATACTTCAAACACATGCCAGCAAATCAATCTTCCTCAATGATGTGCTCAAAAACAGAGGTAAGAACATAATCCTGTTTAGGCAAGCATTTAACAAAGTCTCTTTTTTTTCTGCTTAGGTGGGTCATTTTGACTTGGAAATGAGATATAGGCAATCATTTATTCATAGAATTCTTCCACTTATATCTCAGAATAGCTAAATGACAAAAGAAAATCTGCACAGCTACAAGGAGAATTAGGTAATTTCAACAATCACGCAAATCAGACTTAGCACAGGGACAACGTCCTAGCAGTCTCCAGTAGTGCTGTATTAGGTTCCGTGCTGAAAACACAAATATCTTCCAAGTCTAGCAGGCCACTGCTTAGGAGTTTAAGTAACATCTTTGCCTGACCACTTTCCCTCCTGTTAATCAAACTAATTTTACACAATGACTGAAAGCAGAAGATAAAATATTTGTCTTTCCAGATGAAACTAGTCCTAAATTTCAGAACTACAGTGGTCTTCAGTAAAAGCTGGAGTATTTTTTGCTTGCTTTTCCCTTTAACTATTTGACTGTGTATTGGGACTGGCTCATATGGAATTAATTTTCCCCACAGCAGCCCTCATAGTGCTGTGTTTTGTATTAGCAGCTAGAAAGATGTTGATAACTCCAGTGTTTTGGTTACTGCTGAGCAGTGCTTGCACAGCATAAAAGCTGTCTCTCCAACATTCCCCTCTCACCAGAAGGCTGAGGGTGGGCAAGATCTTGGGAGGGGACATAGCCAGGGCAGCTGACCCAAACCGACCAAAGTGGTACTCCATACCATATGATGTCTGCTCAGCAATAAAAGCTAAGAGAAAGGAGCAGGAGGTAGGGTATTTGCTTTTATGAAGTTTGTCTTCTGGAGCAACTGCTACGTGTACTGAAGCCCTGCTTCGTGGGAAGTGACTGGACATCACCTGCTGATGGGAAGCAGAGAATAAATCTTTTGTTTTCCTTTGCTTCCATGTGTGGCCTTTGCTTTCACTTTATTAAACTGCCTTTATCTTGACCTATGATTTTTTTTCCATCTTACTTTCTCCCCTCCTCTTCCTGATGAGGATGGGAGTGATAGAGCGGCTTGGTGGGCACATGGTATCCAGCCAAGGTCAACCCACCACAGACTGCCACAAATCAACTAGTACTGAAATCCTGGAGAAACGACTTACTGACAGAAACTATCACAAAATGAAAGTGTACTCATTTTTAAAGTTGTAACTGTATGTTCGCTTCCTGATTCTTTTTAAACTGCTCTCTTTATGCATCCTCCACCAATAAAATGTCACTTCTCAGTAATGTGCACTGTTAAATGTCACATTAGCATCTGCTGACCTTCTTGTATTTTCAGGATATGGCTGAGTGCCTGCTGTGGGCAGCCTGCAGTGGGACACACACAGGGCACAAGTAAAAGACCACTTGAACAATGAAGACATTAAATGGTTCATAGAAGTTCACTTGTGGTTTGAGTAGGAAAGGTAGACCAGAATGATTGTGATACAGATGCAGTAGACAGCTCCCTTCCATAGAGGCACACTCCAGCACAGAGACTCCAGTTGCTGACCAGGAAAGCCAAGTCCTGCAAGACTAACACAGAGGAAGAAAAAATCATTTTGTCAAAAGATCAAGGAGACATTCTCAGTCATAACTCTCACTTAAAATATTTTCTTCAAAAGGTTTTGATCAGACTTGTTTTCCTTTCTAAAAGGTTTGTTCCAGGAAGTTTTCAACCATGGCAGGGGAGAATAATCAGGCTCTTCTATCAATAAAGAGACATTTTTCTGAGTAATACTACAGGGAAAGCAAGCATCACAATGCTTCACATTTTATTCACTGGAGCTGTAGACACAATTGGGGGGAAAAAAAAAACAAAACCAAGTCCAGCCCTCTATCAGGAAACCCTATGATATTATGAAAGGATAAAAAACCTGACAGAATTCAACAGGCTAATTTAATAAAAGGCTGTTAGAGGGAATTCTTTAGACTGGCTTAATAGTTGGTTTCCTAAGACTGCTGAAATTCCATTCTGTTGCAGTAACTTCCTACACGTAGAAGAAATCTTTATTCTTATGTAGTCTTATCAATTTCACTGTTTTCTCATTCTTTATTAACAGAACACTAAATGAAAACACCACAGCAAAACTGCTTGGGGAAAACAGCAGTTTCTAATCATTCCTGCTCCTTGTACCTCACCATATCACACAGAGAGAAAAGTAGCTTTCAGACAAATACGCCACATTAAAGAGCCAGCTTGTGTTTTTTTAAGATACTCAGAGGCTAAATTTTTAGGGATACGGAGTTGCTTCGGTGTGGGCTAAGCAGGGAAGAGAGGCATTGTGTTCCATTAAATTTGGCATAATCACAATGAAAAGGTGGCACTGGACCAAAATTTCAGAGAATCCAAAATTATCCTGCTGACTCCCCAGATCCTGATAATGCACTGAACTCTGCATTGCCAGGGTCATACAAAGAACAAAACTTTTGGAATCCAATCTGTGTACATCAATCCCTTAAATGTCAAACATTCAAATTCAGTATAGGCTACTCAGGACAGGGACTGACTGCCACAGAACTTCCACCTCAGCTAGAACCTCAGAAAGATACTTCTATTTGCTGTTAGCAACCAGGCTTCCAAAAATGGTGAACATGTCCACTTCATCCACTTTATGAAATCAAGCCTGTATTTCAGCATGGCTCCCAGAGGACTCTGAACAGTGCCAGCTGGCTCTCTGGTGCCACCCCACAAAGGCTCAAGATTTTGCCCAGTGAACTGAATGAATCACCCCAAAGGCTGCATGTCTGGAAACATTTGATCAGACTCATCCACAGACTAAGGAAAAAAAAAATTAAGAACCTGAATTGGATATCTGAAAAAGTAACTGAGTGGTTGGGTCTTCATTCTGGTCTTATGCTTGCCTCTCATTCCTACCTCATTTTTATTCTACTGCAGTGAGCCAACAACAACAAAAAATGTCAAGATCGTCATGACTAGATTCAGGCATGTCTCTGTTCATTGACAAGTTCATAAAGCAAAGTAAGAATGAAACAGCTGCAGCACTTATCAGAACAGAAAACTCTGTTTCAAGGAATGTATTCTCTTTTAGAAATACATTATCTCAAGTACATCTTAGAAAAAAAATGTGTAGATTTTATTCTGTAAAAAGCCAGTGCTCAGCTTCCATGTTTCAAAAATTTGGGGCCAGCACTGATCACCATGCACACTGTGAAACACTGAGTATAGACTCTTATTTTAGCATAGGGAAGAATGGTCCTTAAAAGGCAATATTGAAAAAGCAACAAGGGTAAGATTCATCCCTAGGAAGACAACCAGCATAAAATTAATCAACTCATCACAGACAAGTGACATCTATAATGCTAATCCTAATGCTGACCCTAGATATCTTAGTGCTTCTGAGTTTGGATTCTAACTCTGCAGACTCACAAAAGCAAGCCAAAATATCCTGATTGCTGGCTACCATGGGAAAAAAAACAAACCCACACAATAATACTTTGATGTATGACCAGTACCTTCAAATATGAGGAGGAAGCCACTGGTCTGTCACTGATGAGAGCAAAGGAGGTAACTGTGGTATACTCTGCATAAATCTATGAAAAAACTGAACACACTTCTCCACTTTGTGCTGGGAAGTAGAAGAAAAAAGTAGTTCCAAAAAGGCAAAGCAACATGCACTAACCTTCTTCTGCCTGCACAGTATCATGTATAACTCAATAAGGAAGAACTGGAGGGAGAAGTCAGCTATTACGCCTGAACATCAGACATGGGATCTCATGTCCACCATGGAGCTGACTTTCTGCAGAGATATGAATGAGTTAATGAATATCATATTGCATATAGTCAGGTTCTATTTTAGCTGCACACATTTATTCTTCATGACTAGAGTAACTGTCTTCATGTCAGGAATCTACCTGACAGAGTAACCTTTTAATAAGAAAAAAAAAAAAGAAAGAAAAAGGCAGAAAAGAAAATTGAATTTTTAGGCCCTTCAGGAACATAAATTTGGGCACTGAAGCCCTGTGAGTAGAGCCTGTGCAGCACACTGACTGCTGTGCTCCAAATGAGATCACCACTTCTCCTCGTCCTGGACGGGAGGCAAATGGGTGAGGTGAGCCAGAGGGCAGACAGATGTGAGCCTGCAGTGGAGAGGGGAAAGAGGAGACAAAGAAGAAATAGGCAAACGTGGAACATGCACAGAGGACTGAAGCACTGTAAATTATGCTCTTCAGCAATTTTTCTTCCCCCCCGACATCCCAGCACCTTCAGATTGGATTGGCCAAGGCTCATTACAATGTTGGCAAATGCACTCTGTTTTTTGAAAGAAAATTTGAGCAGCTGGAAGTCTTAAAACATCAAGGGACAGGAGAAAAAAAAAAAGAAAAAAAGCAAATCTAAAGTATCTGGATTTCAACAGAGGCTTGAATGTGATATTCACGAGGAATAAATGCCATGCTGTCACAACCAGTGAGTCAAACCTGCCATGCCTGACTTAACTGATGAACGCAGCCTGAACCTAAAGCTTCAGGACAGAATAAAGGCCTGCATTCAGCTGAGATTCTGCTCTTCGAAAGCTGAGACGTGGCTGCAGAAATCTGTCCTTCGGATCCTTGAGCAGGTCAGAAAGCTTGGCTGACCACAGACCAAATCACTTCTCCAGCTCATACGTTCAATATCAAGAACCTGTAAGATCGGGCAAGCATTAAAATCAGGCCTTTTGGGGAATGACAAAAATGGTCTTATCAAGAGTAAGACTATCAGAGTCCTTGTCAGACCAGTATTTCTTTGGTTTGGAACTTTGCACTGACTCTACCAGACACTCCCAAGAGATAGAATTCTTGTAACATTGTGAGATACCTTGCCCCCACTGGCAGTTTTCTTAACCAATGGCACATGTACATATTTGCACTCTCAGGCATGAAGAATGCTATCGTGGAGTTTTTATCCCATTTTGCATGATGATGCATGCTTCCTTTCTTTGTGGTAGTATCAGACCCTTCTCAAATCTGCTGTGCCTGCATACACAGTGATGTCTGTAGCAGTAAGATTCAAAGTAACTTCATGATAGGTTTCAAGGTTTCAGACTTGCAGTTTATGTCATTTTAACTGACCCCAACATTATGAGAATATTTAAATAGGACATCAGGGTGACCTACTTTACCACGTTCATTTTTACTTCATCTTCTATAACACCCCCTTTTCTCTTCCTCTGACCTAAGCAGTTCGGTCTTTTTCATCTTTTCATAAGGAACAGCTTGTTCTCTTCAGAAATAAACCATTGACTGTCAATATGAGAAGAAGTTGGGGCACGCTGAGAACATACTGCAAGGCTGAATGACATAATTACAATTGCTTTCACCTCCAGTTTCTTCCCAGTTCTTTATGTTCCTGTCCCTAATATTTTAATAAGATGCACTGAGCAGACATTTTCACCACTCTGTCTTTAACAATGTGGAAAAGGCTATGGTTGTGTTTGCTCAGCAGCAGTACAATGTCTGCATGGCTTTTGGGTGTAAAAATATTTTCTTGAAACACCAGAAGTTAGATAAAGCTACACTGTAGGACAGAACTTGTTTGCTGCTGTGTTAGAATGACCATCTGTACAAATCCTCTATTTCCTCCACACACCTAGTGCTGTGACTCACAGAGATGAAAGCAGAACAGTGTCCTTCTTCCAGGAAACCTCCTTGGCAAGAGATTTCAACCTCTGGCATAATATCACTACAAGGCAACCTATTAGCTTGCAAATCCAGAGGCTAGCACATCTGGATGACCTTATAGGCCACCTAAGTTGAAAAGATTTCCTAGAGGAAATGGCTGAGGTGCTGTCCAACATGCTGGTAAAGCTTCAAACTGAATGTCAGAGGCAACCCCAGTCTTGACAACCCCTCTCATACAGTCACCCAAAGGCTGTTCCCATTTTCAGTCTTTGCTTACTTAAAATAATCTCTGCACACCTGTGTTGCTCAGAGTCAGGACTCGTCAGGACTTACGGAAGTGGCCCCAGAAAAGCAGGGGTCATAATCAAACCTCAAAGTGTCCTTGAAGATATCTGCCTCTCCCAGAGCTGGTGGAGCACAAAGCCTCGTTGAGGCCTCGTGGCTGACCCACCAGTGGTCTGCTGTTGACACCCTGCCTGCCACTGCATGACCAGTCACATGAGGGAAGCAAATAGTCCCAAACCCTGGACACCAAAGAAGGATGGGCACAGACTTTCACGCGATCCGCTTGTGATGCCAGTGGAACTGTGTGGGTTGCTTGAAACTTAATGTGCCTGTCAGCATGTTGGTGGCTACAGATCACTTATTTTAGTGCAAATGTCACAGTGGCTCCATTGACAATAAATTATCACCCTGGATTTGCATTAAGGAGATGAAGGACAGAATTTGTGTATTTTCTGATTTTTAGTTTAAATTCTGGTTGCAGAACAAACTTACAAAATGCTCCTTGCTGAGCTGTAAAATACCATAGCAAAAAGTTTTCTTTTTCTCTTTTTGCATTATTTGTAGTTTCCTCATTTAAAAAAAGAAAGACCTTTTTTCCCTGCAAACACCTGATGTAACACAGGCTGCAACACAGGGAATAAATACATTCATTACTGCCATAGCTAGCTAAACACTGCTCACTTGCTCTTGTGCCATAAAGAAAACACAGTTATATTCATTCACAGAGAATGACCGCATTCATGGCACTTGGTACACTGCTATTTTTACTTCAACCCTATAGTTAGATTGTATATTTTCAACAGTAGAAAGCAGAGAAACTTTCTCAATGGAATCTGTTTCCTATTTCTAGGGACCACACAAAATTAAGGACACTGTCCAGCAATGATTTGAGAGAAATAGAAAATCATAGGATTAGAAACACAGCTTGTGTTTTACAAAAGGCTATTTGGTGCACTACAGATAGAATATTTATACAGCTAGTTCTTTTACGTTACTTGATTGGTTTCCTACAAAATGGACAACTCTATGTACTAGGTTAGTGCATTCTCACATGTTAATTAATACTCACTGCATGAGTGAACGAGGGTGACTACTACACTGGGCTACTTACCTTTTGAAATTAGACAAACCATGATGTACTAGGGCTGCTCTGACCTGTTTGGCAGATTTCGTCTTCAGCAACGAGACTTGAATTAGAAGTGCAAGTCTCATAAAGCTAAAGCAAACAAACTACGCAGTCCCCAGCTGGAGTCCTGCATCCAGCTCTGGAGCCTTCAGCACAGGACAGACATGGACTTGTCTGGTCGCTTTTTAAACAACACTTCTTCCATGCACAGGAGCAATGCATCCCCCTGAGAAAGAAATTTAGCAAAGGAGGCAGGAGACCTGCATGGTTAAACAAGGAGCTTCTAGCGGAGATCAGGCAGAAGAGAAAGGTGCATGGCATGTGGAAAGAGGGACAGGCCACTTGGGAAGAGTACAGAAACGTAGTGAGAGCATGCAGGGATGCGACGAGGAAGGCCAAGGCTCACCTGGAATTGAAGCTGGCAAGGGATGTCAAAAACAACAAGAAGGGCTTCTTCAACTACATCAGCAGCAAAAGGAAGGCTAGGGACAACGTGGGGCCGCTGCTGAATGAGGCGGGTGTCCTGGTGACGGAGGATGCGGAGAAGGCAGAGCTAATGAATGCCTTCTTTGCTTCAGTCTTCAGTGCTAAGACTGGCCCTCAGGAATCCCAGGCCCCGGAGGTAAGAGAAGAAGCCTACAGAGAGGACGACTTTCCCTTGGTCGAGGAGGACTGTGTGAGGGATCGCTTAAGCGATCTGGATGTCCACAAATCCATGGGCCCCGATGGAATGCACCCACGAGTGCTGAGGGAGCTGGCGGATGTCATTGCTGAGCCACTCTCCATCATCTTTGAGAGGTCCTGGAGGACAGGAGAGGTGCCCGAGGACTGGAGAAAGGCCAATGTCACTCCAATCTTCAAAAAGGGCAAGAAGGAGGACCCAGGGAACTACAGGCCGGTCAGCCTCACCTCCATCCCGGGAAAGGTGATGGAGCAGCTTATCCTGGAGGCCATCATGAAGCAAGTGGAAGAAAAGAAGGTTATCAGGAGTAGTCAGCATGGATTCACCAAGGGGAAATCATGCCTGACCAATCTGATAGCTTTCTACGATGACATGACTGGCTGGGTAGACGAAGGGAGAGCCACAGATGTTGTCTACCTTGACTTCAGCAAGGCTTTCGACACAGTCTCCCATGATATCCTCCTGGGGAAGCTGAGGAAGTGTGGGCTGGATGAGTGGTCGGTGAAGTGGATAGAGAACTGGCTGAATGGCAGAACTCAGAGGGTTGTCATCAGCGGCGCTGAGTCTAGTTGGAGGCTGGTGACAAGTGGTGTCCCTCAGGGGTCAGTACTGGGCCCAGTCTTGTTTAACTTCTTCATCAACGAGCTGGATGAAGAGTTAGAATGTACCCTCAGCAAGTTTGCTGACGACACCAAACTAGGAGGTGTGGTAGATACACCAGAAGGCTGTGCTGCCATTCAGCGTGACCTGGATAGGCTGGAGAGCTGGGTAGAGAGGAACCTGATGAGGTTCAACAAGGGCAAGTGCAGGGTCCTGCACCTGGGGAGGAAGAACCTCATGCACCAGTACAGGCTTGGGGTGGACCTGCTGGAGAGCAGCTCTGCGGAGAGGGACCTGGGTGTCCTGGTGGATGACAGGTTAACTATGAGCCAGCAGTGTGCCCTGGCTGCCAAGAAGGCCAATGGGATCCTGGGGTGCGTCAAGAAGAGTGTGGCCAGCAGGACAAGGGAGGTTCTCCTTCCCCTCTACACTGCCCTGGTGAGGCCTCATCTGGAGTACTGTGTCCAGTTCTGGGCTCCCCAGTTCAAGAAGGATGAAGAGCTACTGGAGAGAGTCCAGCGGAGGGCTACAAGGATGGTGAGGGGACTGGAGCATCTCCACTACGAGGAGAGGTTGAGGGAACTGGGCTTGTTCAGCCTGAAGAAGAGAAGGCTGCGAGGGGACCTTATAAATGCCTACAAATATCTGAAGGGTGGGTGTCAGGAGGATGGGGCCAAGCTCTTTTCAGTGGTGCCCAGTGACAGGACAAGGGGTAATGGGCACAAACTGAGGCACAGGAAGTTCCGTCTGAACATGAGGAGGAACTTCTTCTCTCTGAGGGTGACGGAGCACTGGAACAGGCTGCCCAGGGAGGTTGTGGAGTCTCCTTCTCTGGAGATATTCAAGACCCGCCTGGACAAGGTGCTGTGCAGCCTGCTGTAGGTGACCCTGCTTCGGCGGGGGGGTTGGACTAGATGACCCACAGAGGTCCCTTCCAACCCCTACTATTCTGTGATTCTGTGATTCTGTGATTGTTGGAGCAGGTCCAGAAGAGGCCATAAAAATGATCCGAGGGCTGAAGCAGCTCTCCTGTGAGGAAAGGCTGAGAGAGGTGGGGTTGTTCAGCCTGGAGAAGAGAAGGCTCCAGGCAGACCTCATTGCAGCCTTCCAGTATGTGAAGGGGGCCTACAAGAAAGCTGGAGAGGGACTTTCTACAAGGGTAAGGAGCATGGAGTGATAGGACAAGGGGCAGTGTCTTTACACTGAAAGAGGGTATATTTGAACTGGATATAAGAAAGTTATTTTTTACAATGAGGGTGGTGAGGCACTGGCACAGGTTGCCCAGAGAAGCTGTGGCTGCCCTCTCCCTGGAAGTGTTCAAGGCGAGGTTGGATCGAGCTCTGAGCAACCTGATCTAACTGAAAATGTTCCTGGTCACTGCAGGTGGTTTGGACTAGGTGACCTTCAAAGGTCACTTCGAACCCAAACTATTCTATCATTCTATGATTTGATGATTTCACTGTTTCTTTTTTTTACAGTGGCTCCTGAAGGAGTTAGGCTCATAACCTCAGGGTTAGGTTCATACCTTCAGGGTTCCCTTATGATTTTATTATGTTATTTATTTGTTTACTTATACCAAGCAATTACTGTGCAATTAATGAATGACAAAACATCAGGAGCTCTAACTCACTCTCAAATTATGCTGGTATAAATCCTTTTGCATTTAATCTCAAGGCAATTTTAGCAAAACCTTGATCTGTTCCAGGATGACAGAATACTGGGCCTTCATCCTTTGGATGGGACTGCATGAAAGCTGTGGTATGGTTGATGATGTTTTCAGTATGCTAGCCAGATTAGGTAACCACCCTGTAACTCCAGTGGCACAAGTTCTTCCATAGAAATACATAGGGCTTTTAGAAAATACTTATTTCAACATGAGGTGCAGAAATGAAGAAATCCCAGGTCTCAGTCACCAAGATATCTGTTATATCAGGTCTGAATACAACAGAGTGAAAACTTCGCCTCTGAAGAACTTGAAGATGTTTTCATCCGTCTGACAAGAACAAAACCAATCAAAAAATGAGTGCCACTTTGATATATATTATATAAAGTAGCATACTTTAGTGATGTATTTCTTAAACACATTTCAACATTTCAGAGAAGGGTAAACTGTTATTCAGAAGAACTAATTACAGGTTACAAAAGTAATTTTCTGGTAGCCTGAAAAGAATTTGTTAATATTTGTTCAAATACATGGGTTTTTGAATTGTAAAATGCATACTTGCCCTGTTTTTTTTCTAGTAGCACTCGTTATTCTAAATATGCTGTATATTTACATGCATGGTGGGAAATCATGTAGAACATGTCTTTGCTGTCATGTTGCAAAGAGAATATTTACTTGATTTTGTAAAGTAACTGGAGAAGAGAAGCAGGAAGTGTGTGGAAATTGAAATGAGCCTTTAGAAAAGAAATGACAATCCATTGGGACATCAAAAATATCTCAGGTGCACACCAATTTTTAGCTATGGGTGTAGATCACTGCAGGCTGATGTGAGCTAGCTGGCCTAGGGGTAAGAGTAAAGATTCTGCTGTCGTACTCTTGCAAATATAGGAAGTATGCTAAGTCAAGCAATGAATGCTCTTTTACAGAACTATTTCCTTGGTTTTACTAACCCCTAACAAATTAAAACTTTGATTCTATTGAAATCAGAGAGGAGCTAAGATTTCACCCAGTATCCCCACCAATCTGCAAGTTCAAAGGACCAGGAAGTTTGGGATCCCCTGGGTTTTTGGTCTTTGAATATGGAAATATAAAATAGTGAGCACCAGACTTGCTGCTTGCATCCCAGACAGTCTGTGACCCCAGTAGTCTTCTGGCAACCTCACCCACTCACCCTTACCCCAGCTTCTTTCATGTCTGTTGTATGGAGCAGAGCAGATACTTTTCCTACCAGGAAAAGCTTGCATGGCAGTACTGGCTTGTTCAGGTCCACCTAGTGAAAGAAGCTCCAAAGGACATATCTAGAGGAACAAACCCGTTTGCTGTGGCTGCTCTGCATTCCCCCTTTCTCCCCCTTCCTCTTCAAAAACTACGAAAATATTGAATCCCAGTGCTTTTTATTTTCAAAGAGGTGGAAAGAGTTGTGGGGGGAAGGGGAGCCTTGGCAGTCGGCAAAGCACCGCGCCATGCTCTGACGGGAAGTACTCATCCAGCAAGCAAGGACAATAGCTCATTTGTGCCGGGCCCTACCACATCACTGTCATACAGGAAGGGTATCTGAAGGTCACAAGGAGCAGACTACTGCCCAACTGTATTTTCACAGGGGGAGATGTAAACCTGAGGGATTGAAGGAACATTACACACTGGACCTTGCTGGGAGGCTGGTCATATACAATAACAAATTTGCAGTTAAAGAGCACAGGGGTTTAATGAGCTTCCCTTATTTCAAAGAAAGCCCTTCTCCTCACTCAAATTTGGGTTTTTTCTTTCTGACTCACTGCTAGAATACTACAGCACCTCAGTTATAATCTTAAATGAGCTTCACAACTAGCATAACAAATAATTATTCCATTGGACAATTATGAAACCCAATTAATTGGATTTCAAAGGAGAAAAAATAAACAACACCCGAATACTTGCTGTTCCAGCCTACAGAGTAATCTGAATGCAGGCTCACTGAGTATTTTCTAGGCCTCTAGAACAGAATTGACACCTTTGTGACGTTATTTCCTTCTCCCACTAGACTCCAGTTGCAGGACGTGCCATTTGCAATTACACAATCTTGTGGGCAGAACCACCTTCTCAAACTGTTTTCATCAGAATGACCTGTGGATGTCATGAGGAGAGAAAAAAACATTCTCTATGTTTCACAAGAATTTCAGAAGATATATGGGGAAGATATACAGTCAGCAGTACAGAAATACAGGTGTGAAAGGACTTGCCTGCTTGGGCAAGTTTCATTTCATGCAACCAACAAGAAACTGTGTGCTAGATGTTCCTTCTGGAAAGAGTCACAAGAGAAGTTCCCCATATTTCCTGCATACTAACAAGTCAAAAATGACACTCTCCCAACACAGATGGAAGACAGTAATACAGAACCAAAAGCCTCGAATCACACAGTGATATCATAAGGGGATTGGAACAAGAACAAAACCTTGGAAATCTGCAAGGACACAGAATTAATTAGGTGAACATGTGTAGAAACTGATGTGCAGGCCATACTGCAGAGGAAGGCAATTATCCCTCCCCCCTTACCTCTGAAAAACTGTCCCTCCTCTTTCGACCTTGGGGAATGTTTTGTTCTGACTAAACCTGACAGAGTAAGGCCAAGCAGCAGCAGACCATCCAGGTGCCTGAGAAACTTAGTATCAGCAGCAGCAGTGGCAAACCTGGCAAAGCACCAGTGTACCATCAGGCGCATATGCATACTGTGGCAGTGCCTCTGTCAGGCTTCTGATCCAGCATGCACAGTGTGCAACTACAGCACAAATCAGTCAAATGGTCTAAAGATGACAAACAGTTGCAGCCTCTCTTGACTAATTTATGCAGCTTCCTCCCAGAGTGCAAAACTTGGTGTCTTTCATAGTGGCTACCAAGTACTGCTACAAGGACTGACAACTTCTGCCTTTAACCATCCGCTCAACAAAAAAGAAACCACTTCAGCATAAACTGTACTTTTCAGTCCTGAAAAAGCAAAAGCTGACATTACTTCAGTGACAGGCTGTGGTTAAATGTATGCCTCTACAACATAATTGACACGGTACATGTGCAAAACAGAATAGGTAAACTCCATGACAGGTTTTTGGGAATACAAATGTGAAAACTCATGACAGCCTCCAAGCAAGGAAACAAACACAGGATTTTGTCAGATAGCTCTTGTTCAGTATCTTCCAGGCAGAAGCTCTAGGCAGCAGAGATGTCCTTTATGTATTCAAGGACAGACCATCGACAAGCTTCTGTTGTGCATGCAGAATTAAGTGCCTGGCTACGTCTGGCTGGTGACAGACATTCTATCTTGGTTTTCTTCCCAATATCAGATCAGCTCTCCCAGTGACAAATCAGGCCCAACAGGGATTTTGGAAGTAGGTTTCTTTCTCTTGTAGTTTGGCTGAATAGTCTCAGACAGCAAACATTTTTGCCTTTCTCCTCCTTCCTAACTTATTTCCACATAATCCCAGATATGAGGGGAAGGAAGCTCATCTTTTCATGTGACATTATTCTCCTCCTGAATTTGACTGAAGTCAAGAGGGCTCTCACTAGGCTTTGCCAAGGAGGTACAGAAGGGTGGCCTAGCACTTCTCCAGCCTCGCTTTTCTTGGGACAGCTCAGTAATACACAAAATAGCCTATTTACTTCACCCAGACCCTTACACTGGTTGCAGGGAGAGGTCACCTGATGGTTCAGGTCCCCATAGGGTTCTCTTTACTTGGCAACAGCCATCCAACAGTTCTCCTATTAACTTTAGGGCCCACTGCATCACCTGTATGGCAACACTAATGGAAGAGAGACTCTGCTTCTGAACAGCAACAGGCTGGTAAACAGTGTGATTTCATCATTAAATGAAACTCTGAGAATGCCTACAGTTCTTCAGGCTCTTTCTTATGTGTCTTCCCACTTTTCTTTGTAGAGGAATTAATTTTGTTTAGGAGTGTTTAATTTGTGGTACTTTCACTTGAGAGCTAAACATGATGCTCAATATTTCAAGTGACTATCACTTCCAGCATCTAAATCTATATACAGGCATGTCAAACAATTAGAATGTGTTTTTGGTGTTTCAGACTCCTAGAACTCATTCTGGCTCCCTTTCCATTCATTTTTGTTCTCTCCCCATAGATTTATAATTATAACCAGTACAGGAGAGTTTTGGTTACATTAAAACATTATAAAACATTAAAATATTATAAAACATTAAAACATTATAAAACATTAAAAAAATAGAGAAAATCAGATGGTGGGGAAACACAACCACCTGGCTTAGAACAGTCCTCTAAACCTCTACAGAAAAATATCCAGATCTCCGCTTTTTCATGTTGCAGATTTTGTTGATTCACAGTCATTACTATTCCCTCACTGGAATGAAGCTTCACCTCTAGTTTTGAATTTCTATAAAATCTGACTGGTATTCATGAATTATTAAAAGTAAAGACCAATTTAACGAATAATTTGCGATTATCTCAGCAAAAACATCTATATCAAGGACTGGAGGAGCTGGGAGGGAAGGATGGGTCCAAAAGGAAAAGTTTAGGTTTGACTTTGAAAGTAAGAGCCTTGCTCAAGCTCAACTGGCATGAGAATAATTTCACTATTAGCACTGTTGTCTTAAACTAGACATGAGAAGGTCACAGAAAACGTGAAGGCCTCAGCAATGACACCTCACAGAATACAAAATTTTTGAAGCATTCCTAAGACCCTACAACTACATTATTTTCTTCTTTTTTTTGGACTCTTCATACTGTTATCATTTGTTTGCATATTTCAACCTATAGTACTTGTTTTATAGCTGTCTGAAAAATCTTCCATTTCAGGTGTATTCAAATGAAAAGAATTAATAGTTCTCTGCACACACAACCATATTTTACTTATTTATTGAAGAAATTAAACTGGGAAACAAAAGCAAGAAGAGCAGTAGAGTACAATTAACTCCATGCAGTTTTACATAGGGTAGTACACCACTGAACAAGAACCTCTTCAAAAGCCTTCACTTACACTTACTTCACTTAATTTGAAGAAAATAAAGAGAAAATCTATTTCTACTAAGTTCTCAAGGAATTATTTTTCCATCCATTTTTTGTGTAGGAATTGAGAGAGGTAGAAAATTTCATGCAAGCTTTTCCGGATAAAAAAATGGCAGATGAGGAACTAATAGTACTGGTTCAACATAAGAGACTTCCTGGGAGGTTTTAAGTTACAGAGGAGAAAACTGGTCTTATTTTCTCAGCTTTTGGTGAACCTTGGCAGCATATTTAAAAATTTTTAGGTACAAATTAAAGAAAACTTGACAAGCACAGAAATCAAGTCCTCAGTAAAAGAATGTGAGATTTGGAAGAATGAAATTCTAGTATTTACATTTATTAATTATTAATGTTACTGTATCACACTACAGTCATAATCTCCAACTATTCTCTAAGTATACTCCACAGTTTTTTAAAACTTTGCCTAAAGCAGCTGCCAGTACCAAGGACATGATATGAGACGGGATGGCCCACTGGTCTGAATAATTTCTATGAACCAGTGCCAACTATACAACAAGAAATGCTAACCCCTTTAATTGCAAAGCTTTTAATTTACAACATATTTTGGTATCCTCATGCAACTTTATGGACTTCACTGTGGGAGGAACAAACCGCTGTCAGGGACAAACACCCTCTGAAATTGGCTGTTTAGACCAAGAGTAAAATTGGCCCATGTTATTGAGAAGCTATACTTCACTTTTAGCTGACTGGAGTATTCCTTTGAAATTTACTCTACCATGAAAGTTTTGAGGAGGGGATGAAAACTAATCACAATTGCATTGCAGTGAGATTACTGCATGACTTACTTGGGTGGCAACATGAAGCACACGGCCAGCAAGGGTGAACTTCATCTAGAAAGTTTAGAAGTTGGAAAATCTTCACAGTTATGGAAAACCACTGAAAAGAGCAATAGCATAATGTTATGGCTTATCTACAGCAACACGCTATCAGCAAAAGAATCACTAAATACCCAGTGTTCCACTTTATGATAGTCTCCGTATGCTCAGCTGAATTACACAGGCTTTGAAGGTATGCACTGCTTGAGATAGAAGGAAACAGAGTATTTTATTGCTTTGGGGTTAAACATTCTGTAATCCCTGCAGGTCATGGTTAACATTTAAAGTCTAAACCAAACCCTGCAGAAAACAAAGCAATTCACTCCGGGGCTGACAGTCTGCTAATCCAACAGCAGAATTCCAGAATTACTTGAATGTGCTTAACTTTGAACACGAAGACTTCTTCTGTGCAAGAGCACACTGTGATAGAATCATAGAATCACAGAATCGTAGAATCACAGAAATACAGAATCATAGAATCATTAAGGTTGGAAAAGACCTCTAAGATCATCAAGTCCAACTGTCAACCTAACACGACCATGCTTGTGAAACCATGTCCCGAAGCACAATATCTACACGTTTTTTGAATACCTCCAGGGATGGTGACTCCACCACCTCCCTGGGCAGCCTGTTTCAATGTTTGACCACTCTTTTAGTACAGAAATTTTTCCTAATATCCAATCTGAACCTTCCCTGATGCAACTTGAGGCCATTTCTTCTTGTCCTATTGCTAGTTACTTGGGAGAAGAGACCAACACCCACCTCACTACAACCTCCTTTCAGGTAGTTGTAGAGAGCCATAAGGTCTCCCCTCAGCCTCCTCTTCTCCAGACTAAACAGCCCCAGCTCCCTCAGTCACTCCTCTAAGACTTGTTCTCTAGACCCTTCACCAGCCTCATTGCTCTTCTGTCTGAGCAAAAGGATGGACTCAGAATTTTGTTGATAGATTGTTATCCCTTTAGATGACATATTATTGTCACAGGAAAGGGAGTTTGATGCAAGAACAACTGCAAGCTAGCTGGAAGTAGCGTGGTTCAGAAATACAGTACTGGTGAAGCACGACAACAGCATTTTTGAAACAAAATATTATTGCTTGGGGATATCCGTATTCCTCACAAAAAAAAAAAAGGGGGGAGAGAGAAGGTTTCCTCATACAGCAGTGATGACTTCCATTTTATCAAAGCCTGATTTTCTATGAAGACACATTTTGAAAGAAAAGTTTCAATCACCATAATCACTGATAACTAAGCACACATGTAAGTACTTCTCTGATCCAGAGACTAAATGAGACTTTCATTCAATTCTTTTCTTGTGTAGCATTACACATCAATACTAATGGTATACATTAGTCTAATAAGAATCAAAGGATAATCTGGTTTTTAAACGATCTTCTATCCAAAAAGAAAATCCCATCACACACTGTTTATCTTACTTAACTTTCAAACCCATCTATGAGGACTGTCTGGTTTAATCATCATTGGAATTAATTCAAAATGGAAAACAACTTCACAATAACTCAAGTAGATTCTTTTCTCTTACTCAGGTTAATTGTTAATTTTTAGAAAGCACCCAAAAAGTGTTCAAAACACAGCCCAAAGTACAGCAGTGTACATTTTTAGAGGGAAGACACTGAACTGCTGCTGGTATCCCAAGACAAACAGGAGCCAGACACCATGCAAACCTCTGTGAATCTGGGCATTCAGGTTTTACAGCTCGCTCAGGGTCAACCTCTTGAGAGAGAAAGAGGTCTAAAATCTGAGCATCTCATCTGCCTGTCCCAACATTTTCTTACGAGGAAAAAAATAAACCATGAAACCAAGGAAAATGTTAACTTGGGGGCCTGCAACTTTAATAAGTAGTGCCCCATCCCTCAACTAGACTTATGAAAACAAGTAATACTGAGCCGTATTTTGCTGTCTCTTCCTAGAATAAAGCACCGTTTTGCGTATCACAAAATTTGCACTCTAACTACTTTGTGATGAATCTGACTTAAATTACGGCTTCTCAACTGTATTTTGTTACCTGTGGCACTGAATTTGGGCATCTGTGAGTAAGACATCTTTATTTCTGAGCAGGTGATTGGGGACAGAATGACTTTTCGGTTCCTGGGAGGCTGAACTAGTGCAGGACGTGTTTCTGTATAGGTCATCAGCAACTGAATTCTCAGAGAGGAGGAAGAATAGTGATGAAGTGGTCAGCCCTTCTTGGGATGTTGTTGCTACCTCTGCAGTTCAAAGGCTCCAGATTCCCCCAGCCTTTGTGGAGTCTAACCCTTAACTTCAAAAAAAAAAAAAAAGCAAGGGAGGAAGATATCAACAAGACACCACATTGTGGAGGAGCCAGGATGCAACTCCTTACACCTACAGTGAAAATTCCCACCCTCACCATGATATGGGTGAACTGAGCAGGCAACTCTTAACAGCCTTTCTTCCTTTTCCATGCCTACCAGTTTTTCTAAAACATCTCACCTGAAACACACAGCAGTGCCAAGTTCACGGACAAGCAGCACTGCAAGTTCTTTCACAGGGTCACCAAGAGAGATGCAGGCAAACAGCAAGGCATTGAGATCTAGTTTCCAGTATTCCTGGAAAAAATACACTGGCTGCATTGTGTGTTCCCTGGTCGAGGCCGGCCAGCCTTGCCCAGATTTCTCTGCTTTCCAAGAAACGGCATTTAGATACTCAGTTTTATATACACCTTCTTCTCTGACTGACTCTACTATACACATCGGCATTCAGAAGCTGAAATGTCTCTCCCGACTGTCACCAAGGCAAGTGGACAGGACTTTATACTGTTCTTTCACATACTAAACCTACTTTGCTCTTTTGCAGATTTCTCATTTACTCTTAAGGTTGTAAGTTCAGACGGAGTCACCAAACACATACACAATGCGTATGAGATCAGATTAATGTCACGATGACATCCTTCAAAAGGATGTCAATGTAAGGCTTAATAGTAAACCAGCTTAAAATATAAATGGGAAGTTAAAAGTGAGAGCATCTAATTTCTGCTGTCACTTCTATAGTGTTTAGTTTCCCCACCTGTGTCTGTCAGCACTGCCACAGTATTTTTCAGTTTCAGAGACCATTTTCCCTCTTTTGGGTAGATCAGTCTTTTGGGACCCTTAGGTATGCACGAAGAGAGAGCTGAAGGAGACTGGGGACAGTTAGTTCAGGTGGGTTAGAAAGCAGATGGTGCTAGGGGTAAAAAGAACCAGCACAGACCATTACCAAATTTGTGCGCAAACCAGCACTGAATTAAACTTTTTCCAGTCAAGTTCACACCCAGCTGCCTACTTGGAATAGGCATTAGGTACTGAAAAAAAAAAAAGTTTTATAAAAGATACAAGGCAAGAGGAAGACCCTTCCAAAAACTAGACAGTTATCAACATGCACACATGGATGGGGCCTGCAGTCTGACAGCTTGTCCCGACCTAAGTGGCCACTATTGCATGTCTGTATTTGCACACATGTGGTTTGTGGCCGCTCTGCAGGGACATCCAGCAGACCACCCTTTGTAAAGCAGATGTCAGCATTTACTTGCGTCATTTGCTGAAGCTCTTGGAGGAAGTTTCCCGTGCAACTGTTCCAGTGTGTGCATCTGTGTGTCTTGGATGGGGTGCAAGTCATCTATTTTGCCCTGAGCATGTTTGCATGTCTCTGCGTACCAGCACTGCAAAGTGCTACACGGAGCTGTCTCGTGCAATCTGAAGCCTAGCTCATGCAGCGATCTCCCTGTGGGTGGTCTAGGACATATGTAGGGAGCCTGCTGAATATTTTGTGGCTCCACCCACACAGCACTTGTTGCTGTATTCAGTCTTAGGCTGGAAGGCAGATCAGGTTGTCCAATGCCAAAGTAAAGGGGCTTAAAATCGGGAATAAATCTATTTCGGCTCTGAAAAGAGTTTAGAGAACATTTCATATGCAACAAGAAATAGAGGCTAAGGGAAAGAAAAAATCATCTATTGCAGGAATCTGGAACTTCTTAGCACAAAAGGAGAATAACTGAGTTACTTCCAGAAAAACAAATGGCTTCTCATTATGCGATTTTGGGAATGTCTATAAAACCACAGTTTTTCTGAGGAGTGGCTCACCTCTTGCCTTTCAGAAATCTGGTTTTCCTCAGAAGGCCTCTGACACCAAGCCCCAGTGTTTAAAGGGAGGGTTTATGTGGCACAGAAAGCTTTATGGAATTCCCATATATTAAAATTCTCACTTGCCTATGTAGCTAGGAGCTAGAGTTTGCAATTATTTTTTTATGCCTTCCAAGCCGATAACATTTTCTCAAATTCACAAGACACCCATCCGTCTGCCACATGATCGCTAATAAGTTTAACAGATTGTTTACATTACAGGAACAAGTCACATCTGAAATATTGAAGCCACTTTCCTCTGACAGGTTAATTAGAGAGGGAATTTCTATACCCAGCTACTAAAATGTTTTTTTCAAAATATTGGAATCTTATTTCCTCTCGCCAAAAGTAGATCATCTAAAGCCCATAAATGGGGGTTTTAAGTACAAATTTACTTATTTTTCATTAAGAGGTTGAAGGTCTTCCAATATCGTGCTTTGTTTGATGGCAAAAAGCCAGGGGTGGTTGAATGGAAATGGTCTGTTCCCTGACACAAGAAGGTAAGGGAGTAATGAGAACAGAGAAAAGCAACACAGACAACAGTTCACTCTTCAGCTCAGTCCCAGACTGATGTGCCTTCCAAGCATCTCCTGTAACCTCAGGGAAGGTTACAAAAGGGAAGCCTTGCCTGAAATTATTTTATGTGCTAAACAGCAGTGGTCACTGCACTCACACAAAGATGAACAGATGAAGGGAATCAGAAAGGGAGAAAAAATCTCAGAAGGGAGAACTTCAGTTTCTCACTGAGCAAAACTGTAGTGGTAAAAGACTTGAAGTTTGATGGATATACAGTTGTTTGTACATTGCTTGTTAGGCTTCACATGAAAAGTATTTGATATTTCTATCAGATGTCTAAAAGCCACTAATGGCTGCAAATTAAGCAAAGTGAGAAGTTAATTATTAAAAGGGACTTTTAATAAACCACAAAAGCTGAAAGATGGAAGAGGCCATTTCAGCAAGCCCAGTGCTCATCCTGACAGTACATTTCCAGAGCTGTGCCCCATCCAGATTTAAATGACCAGACAATGAGATTGTCTCTGTTCTGTAAGTCACGCCAGAATACACAGATGTAACACCAACAGACGCACAGATGCTGTGGCAGCACAACGCCAAGCATGCAGAGAAGTTGGAAGAAAACTATCATCAGATGAGTGTGAGCAATGGAGAGAGGTTGGGACCCTTCTCAGGACTTGGGTGAACTGTAGGAAGAGAGCCACTATTCTGGCCTCTGCACAGAGGCTAGATTTGGAAAGAAACATTCTCACCCAGTTTTTACCCCATTAATACAGAGAGCAATGAGAGTGATAGAAATCAAGAGAACTCACAAGCAGCAGAGTATTTCACTTCCTGAATTTTCATCCCACCAGGATTTTTTTATTATCTGTACAGTGCACAGTTTTGCCAACCAGCAAGTACTCTAGGACATAAATCCCAAGCTGAAAAAAGAACTGAAGGTGGAGCTTGCTTGGAGGTCACCTTGTGTGGTGTAACAGTGCTGGGTCGGTCAAGATGCAGCTGATGCTTTCGTATCTGTGACTTAACAACCCATTTGTCAGAAGTTTCAGGGAATGTTTTTGTCCAGACTTTGTCCAGGCAGTTCGGACACAGCAGAACTTCTCTCAGTTTGTCTTTCAGTCTTGTCTAAGAAAAGGACAATGCCAACATTGGTTTTGTCAGTAGAAGCAAGTTCTGCAACTTCAACCAGACCACTATCTAGATGTCTCACACAGGCCAGAAAACATTCAACAGCTTCAAGACATTCCTACTGTTGATGCATTTACCTGTGTGTATGGCAGTTGTTTCTGGGAGTGTATACTGCAAATCCTCACTTGCAAACTGTAAGCTGCGTTACTATTCCTTCCCAGGAATAACATGGCTGTCATCTTACCAGTAAAAGGAAATGGTGGGAAGGCACTAGAGAAGTCAGAATTTAGGTGATTTTAGCTACATCTAGATGAGAAAGTTGCCATCAGAGACAGCTTGGCTTTACCCTAAACCCCCAAGAAGCTGGCTAACTCATTCTGAAGGTAGCAACTAAAGAAAAGGCAGCTTTCCATATGGTTGGAAGCAGTCTCAAGGAGAATATCCAGAACCTGCACTACCTTCAAAATGCAGATGAGAGCTCATGAGTCCCTGCTCACGGCAGGGGGGTTGGAACCAGATGATCTTTAAGGTCCCTTCCAACCCTTACCATTCAATGATTTTATGATTCTAAGAGGACTGCTTCCTGCCTTTGCAGTTCCTCCCAAGGCACCCACTGGGTGGTGTATGCTCTAGAATAACCCAGTCTACAGGGTTTATCCCAGCAGCTGAAGATCCCTTCATTCTACACATAACAACATCTCCTTTTCTGGTCTTTCTAGTGCACTCTCCCCACTTTTTGACTCTTTTCCTCTGCAGTGGAGTTGATTGCTGCTTGACTTGTACCATAGCATCAGCTAAAGCTATAAGGTTTCTTCATCCAGGAGCTCTGGAGAAGGCTGTTTGGAAGGGGTTCTTGCCCTCATTTCATGACAGCTTTTTATCCATATTAATACTTTGACCTTCAGGGAGCTGGAGGGAAAGGGAAGAAAGGGGAGTGTTCTTGTCAACTCAATTAGAGGTGCTCATTGTAACCCGGACCCAGCACAGTGCTGCTCTGCATTACTGCCACACAGATTTCACTTCAAATTAAAGAGAGAATCAGAGCTTCTCATGTCATTTCCAAATGAAAACCAGGTGTTTCAAACCCAGAAGTGCCATGCAAACACTGTATCATATTTTGTCTGAAAAGGTTAAAAAGCTACAAAACTCTCAAAAAAAATTGACTTGCTTACCAGTTTGTGAAACAAAGAACATAGAGAAATAAGGACCTTGTTTTTTATTCTTTGTAAATCAGCATCTGAGAGGACTCTCTGTCTAAGAAACTGACCTAATCTTTTCCCAGAGTCCTCAGTATCATCCTTCTCTGGGAAGTTTGTCTTAAAGCTGATTTCAGGCAATAAATGTTACAAAGCTCTGCAGAACTAACAGTTTTTTCAAGATGTTGCCCTGTACGCACATTAGATATACTGGACACCTATGCAACTGAAAGTAGTGTAAGCAAAATGCCTGCACACAATACGAAGGACACCAGCACAGAGCAAAGAAAGTCTGGGATCTTGTGCCTGTTCCCAGAGATGAGGCAAAAGGACTTGCAACACTGTGGCTTTGCTCTCTGAATAATACGGAAAATGGTATCAGGCCTCTTTAGCCATGTCCAGGGAAATAGTTAAATAGCCACAGCCCTTGGATGAAACAGAGAATGTGGGTATAGAACACAGAAACTGAGTTCTGATAGAGAAATTGGGTCCTTTAGAGCACACAGTGTCTCCCAAATACTGCAGCATGAAAACACAACAAAATTGCTGTTTTCTCACTATTAGAGTGGTATTTCTAGACACAAATATCCTCCTGAATGGCAATAAACTCTGATTAATCAAGTGCACATCATTAAAGCAGTCAGATTAAATAACAACGCAAAACGGAGTTTAAGGTCTTTAATAAACATTTGTTTGCGATCTAGTTACTTGGAGGATCAGAGTTCCATGACATTGCATACAGTACTGATGTTTCAGTGCCCCAGATGACATACTTTATCCGATATGCTAGAAAGCATAATCTTGGATCCTTGTAATTCATACAGGAAACTTAACAGCAACAGAATACTCACCTAATGCTGTACGTATGTAAGTCTATGAACATGAAATCGAACAACATGAACAATCGCTGAATAAAAGTTTTACCTGAGTACTGTCATTCCTACGCATTACTGGCTACACTTTTCTCTGAATGTTAGTACTTTCAGGGTGGCAGTGTTCTTCTGTTTTTGCAGTTTGAAGTCAGCATTAAGTAAGTCAGAGTGTGTTACTCTCCTCTGCTTTCTGGATTATAATTTCCTTCAGAGCAGTCCTGTAGAGAATTAAACAATTTCAAAGGAAGTGGAAATTAAACTGATTAGCAAAAGAACATGATCTTCAGAAGTGAATGTTATCCTCACTTCTCATCAATCTTGATTTATTCCCATTGTTCTTTTCCATTCCACAGTTATGCAAGTACCAAAGACTAGTATCCACATCCCAATCAGCTTTATTTAAAGGTGCACAAGCAATCAGCTAAATCGCTAAGGGATATTCACTATCACATCATTAATCAAATAATTATTTCAAATTAAGACAAAAGGAGCCCCTTGAAAGGGAGAAAATCATGGTATTCAGAACAAAGCAGAAGGGGTGCCTCAGTGTGCAGTGAAAACTGCTAATCCGTACGCTCCTATGCAATGCCACCATAAATGCATTTCTCTTTAAATCTTTAAAATAACTCCAATTCACTCAGGAAGTTGCAACATGACTTTCTAGAAATATTTTATTGTACAGATACCTGGAAGTTAAGGCAAGAAGCCTATTTTCTGAGTAAGCAGGACATATTTTCAGAAAGAAATATCAATATTCCTCCCAAATTAAAGTCTTATTTTAATACCAAGGAACAAAGACATTATACAAATGTTGCCCCATTTTAGCAAAAATCTTTGCCTTTTCCGACACTAAATCTGCTATTTTTTAGGTCAAATCAATATTTTCCACACCGAATAAATGCAAGCACTCTGTATAATGAATGCTGCTTGCTACCTCAACACTACGAAGGGTATCAAAAGCTTTTACATTGATTAAGTACTCTTAAAGGAGAAAAAAAAAATACATATGCCTCTTCCCCTTACCAAAGATTGCTGCTGAATGCTATTCAGCATCATGAAAGGGACCTAGCTGTACAGAGTCATTAATATAACCATTAAGAACTGCTCTAGAGTTTTCTAGCATTAATTTCCTTCTGTAATGACACAGCTGCCTTCTCAGTTACATGGTGAAAAGATAGAAAAGGACAGAAAAGCATGGAAATGTTAGGATTGATCCCTCTCTCAAATAAAGAAGTAAAGACACTGCACATTTGTCCCTACACTATTCCCCTTCCTTTCTCCCCCTTGAAATCTCTCTCAGAGACTTGTCCCTGTCAAACAAGCTCAGATCCAATCCTTTATAAAAATTCTGCTATGCTTTAAAAACAGCTAATTCATAAGCAAACATGTTGGACAATTCTCTGTATCCATCTATGAAACTTGCCTAGCCACAGCCACGAAGAGAAGCACAAAGAAGAACACAATTTCTGCAAAACCTAAAGTCATAACAAGTAAATTATTTTTATAACATGATCTCAGGCTGGTTTCTGGATGAGTTAGCAGAAAACAGATTATGAGGTAAAGTGAAAGCCTTTTAAATCTGCCTCAGTGCTGGCAACAGGTTGAATAAATTAAGTACTTTGAGTAAAGGCATGCCCCAATCTAGATCCTAAGTGCATTATCACTTAAGCCACGGGGCACTTCATGAGCCACACTGGAGTTTTACTTCAGTGTCTGGGAGCATTGCTTAAACCATCTTGGCTGTTTGCTGTGGTGGGTGGTTCAGATACATTTCTAGGAGAGGCTAGACATGCCTGCTTCTTGTAACAGTTGCGGCTCATTTGGAAAATTCTGCTCGTTTCTGTGCATCTCTGTGAGGGTCTGGCCTACAACACCTAATGGTGTCAAGAGGAAAACTTCTCTGACTTTAACAGTAAGGATTAAATCATACCAGCTGCCTGGGTTTTCCTTTTGCAACCACAGTACTGCCTTAGGTCTATTTCCATCACTGACAAAAGTTATTTTTCTTTGTACACCAAGGGTAAAGCATCAATCTATAACCATGTTACTGACTGTATGTACCAATAAACAATTATGCTTCATGCCAAGGATAAATGCCTAGTTTTCACAAGCACTCTCATGACTTGAAATTCTGCAGCAAACCCAAAAAGCAGGTTTTTGTTTGGTTTTTAATGGAGCCAGCTCTACCAGAAAAAAGCCAAAGCTGTCACCTATTTGGATAATCTTAAATTTCCAGGATAACATTATATGTTATGTAATAAGATAAAATATACTTGGCCCAAACCTGTACACATGCAGCCAGATAATCATCTTGGGTAAGTCGTGGCAGCAGTACTGAGTTCAAACGAGTGTTTTATTTTCATCATCTGCTGAACTGGTCCAAATAATGGTAGTTTTAAACATAGGCACGGTAAGGTTCAGGTTAAGACTGCCGGAAAACTCAAAGAGGCCATGGTTGTACTATCTGATTTGCTGATATCACAGACCCGAGCTAAGGGATGATTTCTGCTTTCTGGCATCTGTTGCAACCCATAAAGCCTAAAAAAGTGGTAAGCTGTACCCTCCAGACATCTGCCCTGCTTCCTGTTTACGTCCTGACTTTTCTCATCCTTCTGTCTTCTCCCTGAGGCAAAAAATAGTCCTGTTTCTCATCTTTGGCTAGCAAAGCTTTGTTCCCAAGGCTGAAAAGTCATCAGCTGGTTCTGATTAAGAATTACTCCATCAGGTGAGAGGACAGGTTTTCTCACTTGTATAATGTGGCAGAATAGCCTTGCTGAGAAGAAAATTTTGGGCACACTAAGCCAATGAGAGTTTTACCAGTTTTATTAGGATCAAGATTCAGCAATATGTGTCTGTTCTCCACGTCTAACCCTTAACTTAAAATGAATTTTTTGTAAGTGGCAAAATTGATGTTTCCTTCCACAGAAGGGAAAAAGTTCATACTATTTAAAATTGCATAAGATCTCATAGTTTGGACAACAAGGATAGCAGTGTTTTCTGGTATTTTCAAGCATTTGTGCTCAAACATGATCTTCAAGTGGTAGGGAAAAGTTCAATACAAAAATTACTGCATTCCATTAGCCAGAGCGAGCAGATTTGGAAAACTCACTTATTGACTGGGTTACACTTCCAGAACAGCCAAAACAATGTTAAACTAGCAGCCACTGAGAACTCCAAAATAATTGGTTTGGAGCTTTTCAAGGCTCATTTTCAAAAAAGTATTAAAATATTAACACTAGGGAGAATATTCAGAATTCTAACGGGAAATATGTAAAAATTAATTAAAATGCAAAGAACTTTGGAAATGCCAACTTCTGGAAATAGGGTAATTGCTAACTACAATGGTCTGGAAGAACTTTCTGCATAAGAGGTAATTCCATTAAAAAAAATTGTCTCTAAAATTCCTTTTCATATTGATCAATTTTGAGAATTGTTTGCTGCAGTGCATTAACCACAGTACAACTGTTCTTATTCTACAGTGAATCAGCATGAAATTTGCCATCAGGCTCAAGGGATAAGAAATGCTGAAGTTCACAGCCATACCAAAAAGCAAGTGATAGATATTTAAAAAGCAATTACACTATTTTTAGTGAATAGAATAGAATAGAATAGAATAGAATAGAATAGAATAGAATAGAATAGAATAGAATAGAATAGAATAGAATAGAATAGTTCCACCCGGAAGGGACATACAACAATCATCTAATCCAACTGCCTGACCCGTCAGGACTGACCAAAAGCTAAAGTCTGTTATTAAGAGCATTGCCCAGGTGCCTCTTGAACACTGACAGGCAGGAGGAATTGATGACCCCTCTAGGAAGCCTGTTCCCGTGTTTGACCACCATCTCGGCAAAGAAATGAATGCTTCCTAATGTCCAGTCTAAATCTCCCCCGATGCACCTTTGAACCATTCCCACACATTATGTCACAGGGCCCCAGTGCGAAGAGCTCAGCACCTCCCTCTCCACTTCCCCTCCTCAGGAAGCTGTAGAAAGCCATCAGGTCCCCCCTCAGCCTCTTCTTCTACAAACTAGACAAACCCAGAGTCCTTAGCAGCTCCTCACAGGACATGCAATATTAATTTGTATTTAGTGAAAGTTAGCTTAAAATTAATTCCTTTTCCCGGAAAATCATATACATGTTTTATAGACTAAAGTTCATTCTAAATTCAGATTAGTCACTTGCTACAAATTCCTCACTGCTGTCCCCAAATGACAGAATAAGCAATCTCAGTTAAATAGAGTTGCTACTGAAGTCTTTTATGAAGATGAAATTTCTCATAGAATCATAGAATCATAGAATTGTAAGGGTTGGAAAGGATGTTAAAGATCATCTGGTTCCACCCCCCCTGCCATGAGCAGGGACATCTTCCACTAGACCAGGTTGCTCAGAGCTCCATCCAGCCTGTCCTTGAACACTTCCAGGGAGGGGGCAGCCACAGCTTCTCTGGGCAACCTGTTCCAGTGTCTCACCACCCTTATGGTGAAGAATTTCTTCCTAATATCTAATCTAAATCTGCCCTCTTTTAGTTTACAGTCATTCCCCCTTGTCCTATCACTTCACACCCTTGTGAAAACTCCCTCTCCACCCTTCCTGTGGGCCCCCTTCAGGTACTGGAAGGTTGCTATAAGGTCACCCCACAGCTTTCTCTTCTCCAGGCTGAACAGCCCCAGCTCCCTCAACCTGTCCTCCTAGGACAGGTACTCCAGCCCTCGGATCACCTTCCTGGCCCTCCTCTGGACCAGCCCCAACACATCCATGTCCTTATGTTGGGGGGTCCAAAGCTGGATGCAGTACTCCAGGTAGGGTCACACAAGAGTGAAGTAAAGGGGCAAGAGCGGAGTAAAGGGGCAACTAGTTTGACTGATTTGAAGTCAGCTAATTTGACTTCAGCCTCGTGAGTCGGTCAGTCACCAGTGTGTCACCTTTTCAAATTCCAGGAAAAGTATCTTGCTGAGAAGTCAAATGACACATTTGGGAGCTTTCAACTTGAGGATGATGCTGCTACAAATTATAAAGACCTGTTTTTTCTGTAGACTTCGCTTCCTCGGGACTGCTAACCTGACTCAAACGTTCCAACACCTACAGCACGGAAAACACACCACATCTTTAAGGACTTAATTTCTGATAGGTGAAGAGTCCTCTCCCAGCCAGACAGCATGCAAGAATTTACATGCTGTGCTGCTGGGTCCAGCAGTCCCGCTCATTGGCACACTGTTGACGTCAACATCAACAGAGAGGTTTACAACCACACAAGAGCAAAGTTGGAACATTGTGTCCTCCAAAGTTCTACAGAAGTGCTCAAAACTCTCCTACACGCTTGAAATAACCCTTCTCCTGCTTCATCCTTTTCAAGAACACTAACACAAGAGAGATGACAACAGGGTTTTCTGCAGCCAAACAGTACCCTGCTTTGTAATGGCTGTGCCTTCTAGAAGTCAAGATCCTGCAGGTTAAAGTTTTATCTCATGACTTTTCAGCAGCACAGGATCTTTGCAATCACCATTATCTAAAGAAACATTTTCAAGACTTCTTAAGTCACTTGTGACTGCAGGCTGCAACAGGGCGTATGTGAGCCATTAGTACATTTGATAAAGAGTTTGAACAGCCAGCAGTTTCAGCCCTTCACTGACAGCACCCACAGGACACAGTACGAAGCCTCCCTCTCCACTGTTATCTTTAAAGGCAGAATGATGCAGATGCACCTGCCTTATGCAGAGAAACAGCTAAGGCACTACACACACTCAAGAGGACGTGGACAGATCAGGCCTGTACTACACTGTTTCACAGACAGTTGCTTAAAGAATGTCAGATTATTACAGTTTTTTCCACTGAAGAAATGTGTTAATTTATAAATCCCTCCCCTGCAAATCTCCAAGGAACACTGGGTCCAATTCTAGTACCCACTTATCTCCTTCATGTGCAACCCTTCATCCCAGATTCCAAACATGGAACAATGGGGGAAGAAAAGACAAGGCAGTTTTTCAGATGTCAGCCAAAAATTTGCACTTGTCAGAAAATGAGAAATACCACTTAGCTTTTCTAGTGAAACTTCCATCTTAAGGTGCACTAAGGGAGAAAAAAATAATTTTAAGCATAAGAATCTGAGAAATTCTTCAGAAACTTAAAATGAAGCAACTCCTTAAATAGTCAGCTGAATCATGACCACATGGGTTGGTGAATGGACTGAAAATTATTAGTTCAATGCAAGTGACTGTGAGTTCCTTGCTACCTCTGACCCTTCAGCTCAAAATTGCATCACTGCTTAACGTTCATTTATATGCCTGCCTGCTTTTTTCACACTTGGAATATCCTTTTGTCTCACAAAGAGTATTTCCTCCCAGCCTCACTGCACATCAGTGCAAGACAGAAAAACTAAGCAGACAATGGAACAGTGGAAAAATGCCTTTGTCACCTTGTGCTGCGTCACCCCTCAACTGAGATAGGAGAAAGCCTGCATTGTCACATGCACATGAGTTAAATGATGTGTCTTTGCCTCTCATGCTCAGAAAGCAGGAAGGCTAAAAGCTGGTGAGAAAATCACAAAGGTCAAGAAATGAGATCCAAAAATAACTTGTTATGGGGAAAGCCACCTACAGGGGACTCCATCATACATTTAGTCATGGACATAACAGACAGAATAAAAGAAAATCAGCTGACAAGCACTATGGCAGCAGAATAAGTATCCAGACAATAAGTTTTAATAAAATCAAACAGGACAATTCTCTTAATGCCATCTCACAAGTCTTTGTTGCATGTTCTTTTGAAGTTATCTTGCATGGTGTTCACTGAAAGTATTTCAGTAACCATCAGCACAAGTAACAAGCACCACAGCAGGATATTTAACTCCCATTCAACACGAAACTTTTAAAGTAGAATGATTTCTGCTTAATCAGTTCACGTTTGAGTCTGTGGTTTCTGCAACATGTCGCTCTAGGCCATCAACCGTAAGAAAATTCTTCACTCCTTGTTCTCTGGACTGTATTTTACCCAGAATGAAACCAGGTCTTCATACGATTGCCCAAGATATAAAGTTCTAGCAGTTCATGCAAAATAGGATGCATATGTCCCATACTATGTGAGGGGGAAGGTCCTCGTGATTCCAAGATGAAGTGATGAGAGGTTTGTGGGTTGCAAACGTAATGTACTATTTCATCCATCCAAGCCTTTTTCCACACATTTATCAATATTTTTCATGCCTTAAGGAAAGAGAGGCACAAAGAAGCAATTTCTCGTCTAGCAAGAGATATCCGAGTGGTGTCATCCACCCAAACCCAGCCCATCACAAGAAACCTTGCGAGCAGAACATACATGGGGGCAGGTAGGAGGGAGAAAGTGGGAATGGGACTCCTACAAATCACTACATCTGGCAAGATCCTGTCCTCCAGATGTCTAGGAAATGAGAAAGTGTTAGATGTCTTATCATGCATATTCCTTTCGCTAACTGAGCACAATTAGCAGAGTACCACACCAGCGGTTTGCACAACTTGCCACACTGTCTCTACTGAGTCCTCACATCCGCTCTCACCTATCCAAATTCATCGTTTCTTCTTGGGTCAATTCCAGTTTCTTCTCCTGCCAAGTCAAAGTCCTCCACCATTCAGATCTCCTCTTATTCCTTGTCATCTTGCAAAGACATTTTCAATGCAAAGCCCTATCTCTGGCCTTAGCACCTCCACTCCAAAACGTAGAATATTCATTTTGCCTCTCTCCTACTGTTATTTTCCCAGAGGGTCTCTCACTCTGGGCATCTAGTCCTTAGTAGTCTCCATACACACAGAACCTCAGCTGCTATAGCTTGATATTCAAAGCATCTTCCCTTTCTCTCTTTATAAACTGGTCTCAATAGCAGGATCATTGGGACCCAAGAGAAACTCCGTGAACACACCTTCCACAGCTCCAGGTGCAGTTGCTGGAGTCTGTTGAAGACAGAATGATTATGTTTCACTAATGGAACAGTATTAGGGCCTGGACCATCCCACCATCTCTTCTTTCAGTGAGAAAGCTTGCGTTAGCACTAAGGCCTCCATTCTATAAAAGTTAACTTCCTTCTCAAGGTCACAGCAGAGTCATTCCAAGGAAAAAGATGTGGCAGATGGATTTCTGACTTTTAACATGGATAAGACTTAGTATTTTCTCCTTTTATCCTCTACTTAAACTGTTGCTGTGCTACAGCTGAGGAAAAAGACACTTCCCTCTTGAAACAGGTCCAGCTCTTCTCTTTTCTCCAATGTCCCAAACTGCACTTCCTAACACCACCTTGTGTCCCAAACAAAATCTAAGCCTGGAGTTTATCTCAGAGCATTGCACCAAGCTGTCAGTTAGAGCAGTCTGCCAAATCTGTGGTCCGCCAGGGAAGAACACAGAAGGGACTTCACCAGTGGTCGAGTCACATGATTTGAGCCATGGGGATAAGGACGGAACAATATATTTTCCAGTATATTGGCCTCAGTATGCTGTGAGCTGTGAATACTTTTCAGTGCCTTGATTCACTGCAAATGCAGAGATTACTGAGAAAGCGGAAACAAGGCAAGCTGAGAGTTTTCCCATATGGTCACCCAATGAAGTCCTGTTGCTCTTTGGCCTTTAGGTGCCAGAAAGCAAATTAACTGCAAGTTTCTCTCTAAGTCTGAACTTCTTACTTTTTTATCATATGAAGGCAAACTCCAAGGATATATTTTGGAAATACTAGGAAAACAGGAAATTATAAACCATAAATTGCAAAGAAGAAAAGAAATGGGGGTTCTTGTAAATCTGAGACATTCCCAGAGACCGTAGATTACTGACACAATAACCCATATTGGCTATATCATCTGTGTCAATGGGAGTAGACATTCCTAGAAAACAAAGCAGTCTTTAGGTTTTAGCTAGAACAACTTTGATTCGATAATCATAAATGTTTGTGTGTTTTACGAGACAAAAGGAAAATCAAGACACACTTTTCACATCTGAAAAAGCAGGCAACTCCGTTTTGAGTAATTTGGGGATTAATAAATTATCGAGACAGTTCAGTGTAAAATACTAGCAGTGTTGAATAGTCAGAGGCGTGAAGAACCAAGCTGCTGTTTAACACAGATTCCAGCAGATACAGAGAGTAATATGTACATAAACACAGACCTGCAACATATGGCATGCGTCTCACAATAGTCCCTCCATATCTGATGAGAAAAATTATAGTGGCACAAAGCAGGCCTTAAGCCTTGGAAAATAGTTCCTTTTCTAAAGGGACAGCAGAAACCAGGGTTGGTTTCCTTCTGAAGACCAATTTACAAGCTTGGTCTAGGGGTAAAACTGCAGAGGGTAAGGCAGAGGTCAACCACAGCATACACTGCTGTGCAGATCTAGGAGATGGATTTTTAATCCTTGTCATGTACCTCTGTTACCCACACACATGTAAGAGGCAATCACAGTTCTCAGGCTTTGATCTTCAGTGAGCTCAGCAACAAGAGCAACAAGCTCCACAAGACGACCATGCGCTGTGCAGAAGTGGTTCTGGGTTCCAGTTTTAGAAATGCTGCTCTTTGGCATGTGGGCATGCCCCAGGCTGGCAGGCCTTGGCCAAATTCAGGAAAGTTATGCGCAGAAAAGCTTTTAAATGTCATCTGCTCCTCTCTCTTCCATACCTGTCTTGAATACACCAAGTATGTTCTACAGTTCCAGACAGCACTCAGATGTAGGTCTGGGCAAAGAGACATACAATCATATAGGCTTTCATTTTTCATCTAAGTCTTGCCCATTTTCACAGTCTAACCAGCCTCCTCTCCCAGGTTCTTGGTGCAAGAGGTTACTGGCTGTGCTGCACAGGGGCCACAACACCTTCACCCACTACCAGCATTTTTCAGTGGAACCAGTCCAGAAACTGCTATCTAGCAAGCAGCTCTTCTGATCAAGACAGATTTAAGGGCAAGTCCTGCGACCTCAGCAATCAGATTCTTTCAGGACACTTTGATCCAGTATCACCCATTCCAGAGCAACAAGCTATTGAACAGAGTAAAACCAGAAGCTATTGAACAGAGTAAAACCAGAAGACCGTCAGAGTTTCAAGCACTATGTATGAGCATATATTCAATGCTCTGCATTGATGTCCTGCAGTGGTAGGTCTAGATATAGCTACAGAAGTGCCTCTACTCTCAGAAAAGTCAGCGAGCTGGTAGAAGTTTAGGATCACAGCAGAATTCATATTTACAACAAATATCAGGGACAGGTGTAAGAGAAGTGGAAAGTAAGACTTCCTGTTAGGGACTTTAGCCAACAGAAAAGGCTAGCATAAAAAGCTGACCACACTTGCTGTATGAGATATTAGAAATAATAATTGTTTTCCTTCTTCCAGCTGACAAAATTCTGTAAAGCATAGTAACAAATAAAATACTGCTGAAAACTGAATTATATGGCCTTTGCACTAACGAGAATGAATGTCTCTTTCAGGGAAAAAAATCAATTAGGACATCAGTAACAACAATATACGCATCAGCGCTTACATTTCCCCAGATTCTTTACCTAATTTGTTCCCATTACCAAATTTACCAGATTGGAAACAGAACACTGAATTGCTGTAGAAATTGGAATGAATTTTCTTCCTCTGTTTGCCACTCATGTTGCTGCTGTCTTCTCACCTGATGGTCATAGGGTTGCTCTTTCAGACCTTGAGTGTTCTCTGGTCAGAATGCAAAGAGTAACATTTGCATATTCTCCAAAGGAATTTTAATATTAAGACCTGTGCAAATATACTTTCAGGCTGCTCTTCTTCCATTTATGCAGCAGGGTAAAAAAAGTCCTAATCTTTGTTTCCCGTCTATAAACGTATTCCCTGACCCTGTTTCACAACTGCTTATTCTTTTGCATTTGGACAACAACCACCACAGCTAAATCTAAAAATTCCCATTGGTTCCTGTGGACGTGAGATTAGGCTCTTGAAGATCATCTCCAAAACTGGTCTTCAGGTCTTTGCTGAGCCAGTGTTACTCTCTTGCTGTCAATGTCACACATAAGTTCAATTTTAAATGTTCTCTGGGTACACTTCAGCATGATCCCATGACTGGGGAGTTCTCTAACAACTTGACAGCGCTGCCTCTTTCACGGCAGCTCTGCGGAACACATTGAAAATGAACCCAGAGATCCCCCTCTTCCTCCAGGCTCATCCCGTCCCGCACAGGGCAGCAGCTGGGTGAGTGATCCGTCATGCCTCTGGCATAGCACTACAGCCTATGCCGCGGCTGCGGCGTGCCAGAGTGGGAAGCAGGTGCCACATTTCTACAGGAAGTGCCAGTGCCTTGGCATGAGCATCGCAGCCAGCAAGTCTGACCATCCCAAGCATGCGGCCGCATTTCCAGGCCCCCTCAGCATCGCCTGAAGAAGCTGTGCTATTCTTGCAGGTGCTCCTGGGCAACTGTTTGGAAAGCAAGTGTTCTGCTATATGGGGCCCTGGGCAGCGAGCCACCACTGAAGGTACGTTTGGCATGTAGGCCTGCTGCTAGAGAGGAGATTAAAGCATACTGCTACGAGTGGCGAAGGAAGATGAGACTCCCACGTGACATTACCCTCGCAGGCAAGTGGCGAGACGGCTTCAGATCTGACTTCCAAGACAAGGGCGGCAAGGCTGCTACACCACTAGAAACTGAATTATCATGTATGCGAGCCTGACAGGACATTACACCCAAAAGATGGCTCAGGGAGAGGGAAATGATTCAGCACAAACACTGAAAAGTCTGTGGTTCACCTTCCCTACAGGAATCCCCATGAAAACACTCTCTGTCCCTTCAGCTGTGTACAGGAGGCTACCAGTGTGGCTGAGAGGCAAAATGTCTGTAACACAGCTATGACACCAGATGAATTTAATAAAAAATTTCAGGGAAAACCAAAAAATCACAAACTATACTAATGAATAGTCTGTCCACAAATTTAAAAAAATGCAGTAGATTTCTTCATGAACTCCTTTACAGTAACAGTGCACATTATTACTCAGTTGCATCCTTGAGTGTGCTTGACTTAGACTATGCATTTGTCTCTCTGGTCACTCTTCACTAACTTCCTTCTAAATACACAAACTTTCTTCTGTAATGGCATAACTTAATTCACAATGGGAATTGCCTTCTTAAATTTTATCCAAAACAAGATTAGAAGTACATACCAAATAGCAAACAGTCACAGTGGAAAGACTATGAGCTGGAAATTCTATGCAGGAATGAGACTTCGAATATTTGTGAAATAGAAGAATTCAGCATAAGAGGGAGATAAATTAATTATTTATATTTACAGTCAGAAAAGCTGTGGTTCTAAAACAAAATTTTCTGGAAAAATTAAGCTCCGCATTGTGTGTTGCATTGCATAATGCTCCAGGAGAACACCTATCTTAATTAAACACCATGTTTTTTTGGTGTTCTATATAGATCTATATAAGGAATAAATTCTTTACTATGAGAGTGGTGAGGCACTGGAACAGGTTGCCCAAAGAAGCTGTGGATGTCCCATCCCTGGAAGTGTGCAGGGCCAGCTTGGACGGGGCTCTGAGCAACCTGGTCTGGTGGAAGGTGTCCCTGCCCCTGGCAGGGGGGTTGGAACCACATGATCTGTAAGGTCCCTTCCAACCCAAACCATTCTATGATCCTATGATTCTATTTCTAGGGGAAATTTAGTTAGGTCTAGCCACAGATTGGTTTGAGCTTTTGACGATTAATAAATAACCTGCTCACATTTCTGAAGTCACCGTATACATTAGTTACTGCTTGCTGTCTATGAGCAAAAAAACTGTCACTGATCCCTTAAATTCGCTGCCATTAATTAAATTAATTACCAGCCACAAAAGCAGGTATGCAGTTCCAATATGACATCTTTGATTACCCAGTTCAACTGTTTTCATTAAAACTTCCGCGTGCTCAATATCAACAATATAGTTAGGAAAGAATTCAATGAAACAGCATCCAAAAGAATGACACACAGACCAGCTAAACTGTGAGACAACAGAGCTATCTCACTGAATCCACTCCCCATGTTAACAGACTAGCAGAGCTGTTTCCTGGCAAGACTGACAGCATTTGGAAAAAAACAATACTGACTACAAACACTGCAACATTTAACCCTCATACTCAAGCCAGAGCCAAAGAGATGGTATCAACTTAATGCCACAGGAACTTCAGTTGTGGTACCATTTTACAGTCACTCTGTTGCATGTGTTTAAAAAAAATACACATCAATGTTTAACCATAAAAACATTTTGTACCATTATTTAGTACAAGCATTGAATCAGAAAGCTGCAGTAGGTGAGGAAGAAAGCAAACAGTAGGCAATGGCAAGTAACCCGAGTCTGTCTCTCAAGTCCCTCATAGCGGCCTGGGTGCAGCCAGCTAGGCGCTTTCCCTTGGAAACCGTCTGCTGAGGTCGTAGAGGGCCACGCTGACCACCCCACTCTGCCTGGCTGCAGGAATCCCCACCGCCAGCCAGGAGCATTGCTCTCCGGGTGTACAGCACAGGAAAGCAGCCCTTCAGGCATCAGCATTTATTAGCGATCCTTTGGGAAGCTAGTTATTAAGAAGACAGCATATAAACAGTGGGGTTGAAAACGGGACCTCCTGATGACTCCAGGTAAAGCAAAAATGACGGGACTCCCTATTCAGTATCACAAATCTGTTTCAGACACATGGGACAAACCACTATTTGGAAAGACTTGTGTCATTGCTAAGGGTAAACAGCAACAATTCATACAGGAGGGAAATGCAGTGAAATGATACTGCCATAAGACAATACTGGCACCCAGTGGTTCTTAGAAGAGGTCTGTTTTTTTGTGAATTTTTGCTCTGGGTTGATTTGGTTTTGGTTTTGTTTTTTATTCTGTAAAGAAGCATTTCCTTTTGAAACAGAATCTTGATGCATCTCCCACACTTTGTCAGCTAAGACCAGAGTATAGACTGTGACTTATCCCTAAACAAGAATGCAAAAGTTTTGTTTCAACTTTTCTTGATTCAGTTTTGGCACTCAATAAAATACTTTATTGCAACAAGAAATAAGAAGATGCATTAGTATTTCAGTCCAATATTTTATGCTCTACCAAGAGCTAGATAGAGCAGAGGCCTTCAATACCCTCTGATTCTATCCAGGTTCCCATACCAGGACACCTTGTTTTGTGCAATGATCTACCTCAAAGTTAGGGAATTAGTTAGTGCTAGTAGGCCTACACTTAACTCACACTAATGCCATGCCCCATCTTATTGTTTACCTAAGAAAGTATTCAACACAAGCCAACACAGTCCCCTAAACTTTTTTGTTGGTGCTATGCTAAGAGAACTGGATTATCTTTGGTCTATGCAAACGTTCTACTAACATTATAAGGAAAAACTCTGGAGTATGAGTGAGAATAGGAAAAATGCTTTTAGTCCATTATTTTTCACAGAACACATACTGTTGTGGCAAAATAATTTTTCTTAATCTGCAGTGGCTGACTTATGTGAACAACACCTGCACAGTCACAGAAAACAAGCAGTGAAACAAACTGAAAAAGAGATCCACACAGCAAGGGCAAAACATGGAAAATAAAGAGGGGAGTCGTTTTGTGGACATGGTGACAATCCAAGATTTTTTCCACTTCTTTGAAGCCTTGTGAGCCTGTAGATGTCACCTGAAAAACCTGCACTTATAGACACTCAAGGGAAAAGTCAAGAAAACGCTTGACATGCAACAGCTCCTTTGCATTCCAAGAAGCAATCCAAAGCCTGCCTCCCCTCAGACAGTGGAGTAGTCCAAAGGACAAGGAAAACAGATCTTGTGAGGGGACTAACAGGAGTGTGGTGGAGAGAAAAGAAGAGCACAGCCTTGTTTATGCAGGACTTAAACAACAGCAAAGGGAACACAGCTGGCCAAACCACATGGCTTTGCAGTGGAAATCCAGGAGTCAGTAGAATAACGTACGGATTGGGCACAGGAAAAGGCTCTTGAAGAAATATGCTAGCAACAGTAACAGGAAAGAGCTTTCCTTTGGTCTACACCGAACTTAGGCTGAATGGTCTGGGTCACGCACACACACGCTGCACAGAAGAATGAACTGCCTCTATTGTCCATGCTGCCACTCTGACCTAGGACTGTGGGAAAGCAGTTCATCCAAGGTTATGCTTTTGTCCTCTGGGGCATAGTGAGCAAGTGAGGTCGTAGATTCTTGAGTTTTGTGATAGGGACTTCTCCATCCAGCCACAGCATCATCTTTCGGTTGGTAGAGACCTGAGCTGGACTCCACGTATCAACAACATAGTTGTAAAACCTTCTGCAGACCATGACCAGCTTAATGGGCTTCTGCTATATTTCATTTTAACCATTTTGTACTCAAATTCTGGCTTTTTAGACATCTGTCTCAAAGTAAGTCTCCCAACAATGTATTGGTTTAAAATTCTAATCCCTCAATGCATGTAGGCTTATTTACAAATGTAAACACATGCTTCACTCAGCTGGAATCTTCACCGAAGCAGCAATGCAAATAAAATTACACAACTCACATAAATAAACACTGTAAACTTCACTGATGTTCCTGTATTTGCAACAGTTGTCAAATCCTGATATACCTGGGCCTTACGCCAAAACAGAGAAAAGACACATGTAATTATCACTTTATGCTGCTTGGCCAAACAGTGTAAAACTGGATGGTTCTGTTGATTTAGAGTATGATCAGAGAGCACAGTTTACAAGATGAGACTTGTCAGAGCTTGAAACATCCCCCTCTATCTACCTACTCAGAGTTTCCAAGGAAGCACTTGCACACTGGTTCACATTTGGCTCAGCTCAGCCACATACAGTTCCAATTTATTTCCGTGACAAAAGAAAGAATACGATAACCCCCAGGTGCATTGCAGGAAAATGGCTTAGACTTTGACCTCCATAACAGTAGATAATGCAGTTGCCACTGGGCAAAAGATTGTAAGGGCCACTTCATCAAGGTGTGTTGTATCTCTTCAGGTTTTTTCCTCAACCAGTCACACCTCCTTGGGAGAGAGATGAGTTTTTTATTTAACTGGAAAAACAATGGAATAAATACAATGGAATAAAGTAATTTTTTTTTCACATTTGACCAGTTTTCAGGATTATAAATTCCACTGCATTAAATATCATTCAAACACAAGACCAGATGTCTTCATGTTTACAACACATTCTTCTGGCACGGCTTGTCAAAACACTGTTGGAAAATCTGAATATGAATGTTTTCATGTAAGTGGCCTCCAGTGTCTTTGTTAGACCAGGCAGTTTGAAACCTTGTAGTGTTAAATTAAGAACCCAAGGGTCCGTTCTGACCACAACATCCTAATACACTCTTTAACTCAGATGCTAGTGTACCTTCTATCTCTCACTCTTTCTATACCCAGGAAAAATTAACTGCACTAGTTTAGGCAGGTGCTTAATGAAATGGATTAACTGATGTGCTGTTTTCACTTTTGTAGGGAGACAGGGCTGAGACAGTGGCAGTGAAAGAATGGTGGTATGTTCACGTCGGTAAGGGAAGAGCACTGCTAGAAAGCTTTCCAACTCCCAGCGTCAGACTGAAGGCAGTTCTGGGTGACAAGTGAATATGACACCATAACATGTCCCTCACTAAATGCTGGATTTCAGTTTCCAGAGGTGAGAAGGAGCCACAGCCCATGCTCACCCTGGCCTTTACTAAGGTCTCCAGTGTCCTTCAGAGAAAGCTCGAGGACCATTATCTCATTGCCTGATTGATCAGGCACTCACGCAGTTTTCATGCCTTTTTATGACAGCACAGGTACACTATCCCTCCTCACTTCCTCCAGATGAGTTTTGAAACAAATTCCAAATGACACAAAATAGGCAAAAATAAAATTCCTTATCTTAGAAGGGAAAAGAAACACAAATGGGGCTAGGAAAACTAGATTTTAACAGGATGTGCTTAGTGGCTTGAGTGGATGTGATAATTATAAACATAGGATTTTGCTTCATTCAGATACAGTTTGTCTTCTATACTTGCATATTTGTTGTAAAAGCTTGGAAAGGGATTTTCTTTTGTTAGAAAGATGCGGGTCAAAAAAAGAGATTAAAGAAACTAGTGTTTTCAAGGGAACACATGTCTTACTGCTGCCTCATGACGTGGCCATTAATAGCCAAAATGCCAGTACTTGAGGTAAATTTGCAAGGATTAACACAATGGAGAGCTGCTGCACATCTGAATTTAACGGACAACCTGTAATCTTACTGGAGCATTTATACTTCTACATAAGGCAAGTGATTAAACAGATGCCATGAGCTCCGAAGTCTCTGTTATTCATGCAGCTTTTTTCCCGAGAAATCTCTTAACTTTAACATGTATTTCTAATTATAGTCACAGCAATTACCAACACAGAAAGAATTCTGTAATGCATGGGTTGCTTTTATTGCTCATTCTATGATCAAGGCAGGTCGTCCTTGTTCAGTATTTGAAACTTGGCTTTATTACTGAAGCTTGTAAGGCCACAATTCAGAAGGCTACTGTTTAGAAAACCACGGCAGTTTCAGGAGCTCACTGTGAAATGCGTACTGAATGTGCTATCAGCAATAAGTGATGGAGCAGACATACTGAGCTGGAGAAGAAAGTATTACACGCTGAAAAAGTCATCAAAGGAAACCCACTTTCACAGAAACTGTTATGATAGCAGGGATTGGACTCAGTGACATGACAGTGATGACTTTATGTCAGGACCCTCAGTGGCCACAGCCTTGCTTCAGCCTGTGTTTTGTCCCCTTCATGCCCTAACTCCAAACTGAATCTTTCCGAAATCCAGTCCCTTTTTCTTGGAAACAATTTAATATACTGAATGCAAGTACTGCCTTGGTTCAGCAGGGTCACAATACAGGCAGTCAGTGCTTTCCACTCTCCAGGAAAGTGACAGCCCGTCGGGCAGTGCAGATGGGAGATCAAGGGAACAGCTCAGAGGGCTGATACTTTCTCCAGACGTCTTCCCAATGGGGCATAGCTGTGGGGCACCAAGTCAGGTGCAGAGAATGAGGACATCACACAACTAGCCAGAAACAAGAAGATCCTCACTTTTCTAAATTGAACAGTGGCCAGATCTGAGGGAAGGCATGGCTGAAATTGTCCTACAGTAAGTGGCCTGGCACAAACCTTGTGTGAACCCCAGACCACCTCCTGGCCTTTCTCATCTTTCTGGCCGTGTTTCTTCAACCCAGCTGTCTCTTCCAACCCAGATACTTCACAGCCCATGTATCCTGCAAGCCGTGGGCACAAAGGAGGAAAACAAATCTATCCTCGGAGTCACTCTTGTGCTCTTCAATGCAACTCTGCAGGAAAGGCAATCTGCTGGCAATTCAGTGAGCCTTGCAATGTCAGTTATCTCTGCCAAGCACTATGCCATAGACTTCAATTAAAGTTATGTGGTTCAGTCAAACATACTAACATGACGAAATAAAAAAGTTGACTGCATTTTAAAGTTCAAAATCAAAATCTGAGAGTTTCCAAGGCTGCCACATCCTGTAATGAAACAGAATTCAGATGATGTGCAAGACACAGAAGTTGGTTAAGCGCTATTCAAACAACTTACTGTACTGGTTTTATCTGTAAAAAACACCTCTGAACACTCCCTCTTTCAAAATAAACTATGAATTCTATATATTCAGAATGACTTTCTGGTAGCTGCTATTCAGTGCAAGGCTCACCAAAACTGAATATATCTGTTTTTTCCCGCAGTGCTAAACTCAGCACCCAAGAGAAATTCGAGAACCTTTGTTCTATCTATCATTTACTCATATCTGCTGCTTCAGACACCCTTCAAAGGCACATGACACATAGCATGTTCCACATGCCTACCAGTTCAAGATATTTTTTCTGTCCTGCCCTTCCTGGTAAAGGGTAGGAAAAGGAAGAGCAAGCGATGGGCGTAATGCAGAATGAAAGAGGATGCACATATAAATTTGTATCTGCACATATAAATATGTATCCACACACATAAAACACATAACCATGTGTGACTTCCCTTTGATGTGCGTAACGGTTCTGCTTGCAGAAGCTTGTAGTATCGATGCTAACCCACTGTTTAGTGTGACAAAATTGCCAAGCTGCGCACACCCAAGAAACTCGTTATATTGACCAAGTTTGGTTGATTTTTTTTAACTACACTTGGATGTACAAATCAAACAATTGTTCAGATATACTTCTGCGTGGACGCATGCATGTCTAATGCATGTAGGGAGTGGAAACATTTTCTAGACATAATCAACGGGGCAAATGAACATGAAACCTTAACTTTCCGAAAAAGTTTTTTGAACAGATTCAAAGCAGCATTTTAAGTTACGTTACTTTTGCCTTGTGACTTCTAAGGTGACAGGCTGCATCTGGCCTAGCTTGGCAGGAACTGAAAGCTGCCATTATCTAGCAGCTGCTTACCGGCCCATATGAAATGAACTGACACAGTTAACTTGACCCAAACAGGGCTAGAGTCAAGAGAACTGGAATACCTCTTATCCTTACATAGAGCACAAGGACAGGTGACCACCAAATGCTGTAATTCTGTTCTGAAGTGCAGTCAAGCATCAGTCATGCCTATCTAACAAAGGCATTTTAAAGTGTTTCATTGAAAGATTTCTGGAATATTTTGTCCAGTGCTGATTTTCACATTTTTTGAAGTGAGAAATCACAAACTAAATTTAGCTGAAATTCACATGTTTACAAATGACATCATAGGCAGCTACTGTCACATAATTAATTCTACCAAATGGTACAAGGAGAACTTTTGTACAAAGTTTAGTCACACTCATAACTGTTTTGCTTTATCCCAACAGAATCTATTAAGATACAGAAGCAATCTATTTCTCAACAGTTTCCTTCTCTTTTCACTAGCCGGGCAGACAGCAGGCTCTCTATACTCTAGGCATACTAACTGACTTTCAAGGAGAAGCTTAGTAATGTATGCATAATCCCATGCAGCACGCAGTTCTTTATATTTTACATTCTTCTTACATCTCCAGTGATCAGAGCTTGCCAAAAAAGAAATCAGGTTATAAGACAGACAATGAAATCTTTGCTTTAAACTGGCATAGAAAATCTATTACCTTTGTTCTCTTGGGATTAATACTGCTTAGCTTGCAAGTGCAATACAAGGAACACTACACACATCTGTACTTATCATTACTCATATTTGTCAAATCTCTTAAGTTATTTAACAACCCAAACCGTGTTATAATAAAATTCAAGCAATGCTGAAGGACTGTAAAGTCAGAAACCATTTGTTGTGCGGATGGCTAACAGAAATGTCAATACAGCAGCTGTGTTTCCCCAGATGCTTAAGTCTCTTTCTTTCTTTGACAATCTTCTGCTTCTCCAAAAGATATATCAGGACTTTATACCACCTATCAGTGAATAAGGAAAAGACTGTTTTCTTAGCACTTCTCTGAACATTAATCCATACTTTTCAGTGCACACCTAATCAGCATGTAACTTAGAAATTCCTATGAGTTTAAGAAGTATATTATCTATATAGAATTGAATGCTGCACTCAAAGAGTTGCAACAAAAGAGATGTCATCAAGGGCTTGATGTCCAAGTGGAGACCAGTGATGAGTGGTGTCAGTACTGGGACTGGTGCTGTTTAACATCTTTGTTGGCAACATGGACAGTGGGATTGAATTCACCCACAGTGAGTTTGCTGATGATACCGGGTGGTGCAGTCGACACACTGATAGGAAGGGATGCCATCCAGAGGGACCTGGACAGGCTTGAGAGGTGGGCCAGTGTGAACCTTATGAAGTTCAAGAAGGTGAACTGCAAGGTCTGGCACATGGATAGGGCCAATCCCAAGCAGAAACACAGGCTTAGCAGACAATGTATTGAGAATAGCCTGGCCAAGTGAGTGCTGGTTGATGAGAAGCTCAGAATGACTTGGCAGTGTGCGCTCACAGCCCAGAAGGCCAACCGCATCCCGGACTGCATCAAAAGCAGCGTGGTCAGCAGGTCAAGGGAGGGGATTCTGCCCCTCTGGTCTGGTCTGGTGAGACCCCAGCTGGAGTCCTGCATCCAGCTCTAGAGCCCTCAGCACAGGAAAGACATGGAAATGTTGGAGCGGGTCCAGAGGAGGCCACAGCAATGATCTAAGGGCTGGAACAGCTGTCCTGTGAGGAAAGGCTGAGAGACCTGGGGTTGTTCAGCCTGGAGAACAGAAGGCTCCGATGACACTTTACAGCAGCCTTCCAGTACCTGGAGGGGCCTACAGGAAAGCTGGAGAGGGACTTTTTACAAGGGCATGGAGTGGTAGGACAAGGTATAATGGCTTCAAGCTGAAAGAGGTTAGGTTTAAATGAGATATAAGGACGAAATTCTTTCCAGTAAGGGTGGTGAGGCACCAACACAGGTTGCCCAGAGAAGCTGTAGCTACCCCCTCCCTGGAAGTGTTCAAGGCTAAGTTGGGTGAGCCTCTGAGCAACCTGGTCTAGTGGAAGGTGTCCTCGCCCACGGCAGGGGCATTGGAGCTAGATGATCTATGAGGTCCCTTCCAACCCAAACCATTCTATGATTCTACGGAAGCACAGACTATGTGAATGTAGAAGACTGCATATTCAGAACAATGTATTAAACTTAGATCTAGTTAAGTATTCTCAAGTTACTAGAAAAGTTCTGCACTTTTATGCCGACCCCCCTGGAACTTCACGCAGTTGCTTTACATGAGTTTTACTTGCATCACACAACCAGCGGGGTACATGCAGCCATGAATTACAGACTCCCAATAGCTCTGCACAGCTATGAAATCCTGATGTACCACACGCACTGATCTTCTCCACTCTGTACCACAGCCTACAGCCCTGCCTCGAGAATGTCAAAGTTACTCTGGAACAGAAACAAGAGCGAGTAGAAGCATCTAAAGACAGTTACATGGCTGTTGCCTTTAACAATCCTGAGCAATCACTGCTACTGACTCATAAAGTGTCAGACAGATCACTGCTGCTAATGAATGACCATTCATTTTAATAAAAGTTTTCTGAGTTTCCCAGAGCAATATATTCACACTGCTTCAGCGTGGTAACGTTTTTCACATGTGAAACCCAGCTTTGCAATTTGTTCTCACAACACCAACACAGGAAAACACCAGACCTCATTTAAGGAAACCACATTCCCAGAGCAGCCCGGCTCACCCACAGGACAGCCGTGGAACACCGAAGCATGGCACAACCAGGGAGGCTTAAGAATTGTCATTGAGATCCTTGCTTTACTGAGCAATTCTTCCTCTTATTTGGGACATTTCTCTGGAAAAAGGACAGAAAATAGAGAGCCAAAGGACTCTCTAATAGTTGTGCTAGTAAAAAATGTGTTTACAAAGGAACTGGATAGAAGGCACTGCTGCTTCTGTCATGTCGCGTTCCTTCAGTTCAGCAATGCCATCTGGGATAAGTTACTGTATGTTTGGTATTGGACCTATATTTGTCTCCCGTGAAGTGCATGTTCCTGATTTAGTATTTTTTCCTATTTGGTTTAGTCTACTGGAACTGCCACAGCTGCTAATGCTCCAGAAATTCCAGGAAAAAAACCAGAACTTCTGAACCTATGGCCTTTCTTTTTCTCTGAAAAAACTCTCGCAAATTAGACCACACCACACAGTATACATTCTTTTGCATGAGGAAGTTTTACAGCATGATAATAAGCAGTATGCATCTGGTTCCTGTAAGCTCTATCAGCTTGTCTTTCAACAGCGTGAGCAAACAAAGAAAACAAAGATGTGTTTTTCACTTTTCTATCAGATACGGCCGCATAACATATGCGGCTATCTAATCTGAGCGCAGACTGACTTCTATGCTGTGAATTATGCTGCAAAGCACCAAAAAAACTGGGGAAATCAGGTCAGAGATCCAGGGTCTCTGCAGCTAGCCTTGAACCCCTCCTCAGACCTCAAGCAGCTTTGGCCGCTGGGGATGGTCAGGCATTTTCCACCGCAAGCATATGACTGGCAACCTTGGGCATGCCGCTGAGCACCAGACTTCAACAGAAGCAGAAGCAGAAGCTGTGGCGAGCACAAAGCATTCACAATGCCCGGGTATGATTTATTACCCTTTCTTCCTTCGCTGCGGCCCACCCAGCCCTTTACGACCAGAGGCAAACAGCACTTCTCTGCTGCACGTAGGTAGGGAAGAGGCGGCAACAGCAGTGGGGACCCGGCATATAAGGGCAGCACGGGAGGACAGGATGGAGGACAGCTGCCAGCAAGGCTGCCTGTAACTCAGACTCCCCAAAAGGGCAACTGCTGCCCGGGCAAGGAGGCCGTCAGGAAGGCGAAGGGAGAGAGTTTTGGAGGGCCCGCAGCAGCCACGTTGCAGGCAACTGGCAGACTGGCCCTGCAGCTGCCCCACACCATGTCGGGAGGGCCAGAGGTGGTAAACCCCTGAGGGGCTGCCCGCTGCCCAGCCTGCGGCCCCACGCGTGTCCCCCTGACCCGGCCTTCCCGCCATCGCCGGCCGCACGCCCTGCCTCCCTGAACCTCCCCTCGGGCCGGCCGCTGCCATCTTCCCGCGTCACCACAGGCCGCCATCTTCCTCCGGGCCTGAGGGAGCCCGCGGCAGCCGATACGTGATCCAAATCCGCCATCTGCTGGTGAGCGCGGGCTGAAGCGATGCTTCGTGAAGCCGTGCTGCCCTAGAAAATCCCGAAAGAGCACTGAATGCGAAAATGTGGGCTTTTAGTTTGTTTAGCTTTCGGACACTGTGATTTCTCCTACACGCAGCAACATGTCTTACAGATCCATGGGATTTGGCGTTTTTGGCAAAAGGGAGTATGCCACAGCTGCCGGGTTCCCTTTGGCAGCACTGCAGCCCACAGTGTCCAGACTCCCTGCCCGGCTGGGGAGCACAGAAGCTCTGCCAGGGGCTGTCACAGGGAAAAACCACACAGCAGCAGGGTCTACAGCGTGTGGCATGCCCCAAGGCCCGGGACATGGCCAGTGGGCAGCATAATGTCCCTGGGAGCCCCACAGGGATGGGGGTCTCACAGCCCTGGTGCTGCCTGGAGGACGCTGCACCTCCAACGACACCCCCCAACCCACCCCCCGACCCCCCGTGCTGGGGCTTCCACTGCCCACATTGTCTTCTCCTCTGGCTGTCACCATGCTGTCCGGGTGAGAAACATGAAGGCCGAGAGCAAGCCCTGTGGATCTGGGCAAGAACCTGTCACCTGATTGCAGGGCAGCTTGTTAAAATGGAAGTCAAAATCATTTTCAAGTACAGCAAAACAAACTGTTTGAAAAATGCTGGCTGGCTGGTACTCCCTTTCTTCTTTGCAGGAGGTTCCAAAGCTGAGATCCTAGCTTTTCAGCTTAATGGGAGCCCTTTGCACAAGCCATTCTCATTTTTAACCTGAAGAAATGCTGTAGCTCTGAGAAGGAAAGGAACTGTACTGATCAGATCTCTGTCTCTGGGCTGGAGCTCCCCTCTGCAGACCTGTAGCTCCAGGTATGCAGGTTGTTTGTGATGCTGACATTTCTCCATTAAAAGCAAAAGTGACTTCATCAGTAACAAATACAGTCTCGTTATTTCAAGTAATTGCATGTTAATTTGTACTGAATGAAATCCAATAGCTGAACAAAGAAACATCACCTATGATTATAGATGACTTTAAACTAGATCTTCTATGATGATTTGAGTTTGTAACCAGCAGATGGCCATTACAGATTGTTATAGCTGGGATGTACTTCTGGTAACAGGGAGTAGTAACTCAAAGTTCTGGCTCTCATATCAGATGTAGCTTCCATTGTTTACATTTGAGTATTTTAGTTATCATTCTGTCAGCAAAAAATGCTGCCAAGGAAACCAAGAAATCAGTCCTGGAAACCAGCTGATTTACCAGCCAGGACTGGTAAATTCTTGACAGATGTTTCTAGATTTTCACATGCAGTCCTTAGTCATTCCCTGGAAAGTCTGGCTGGTGCCATATAACTAGTTCAATGTCTTACATGTTTTTGAATGTTTTTCTTTGCTGCTATTTGTCGTCTAAGAATTAAGCAGATAAGAAGCTTTGAACTAGTTTGCAAGGAATAAGTTTGCCAGGAACTTTCTGCAGCACTTTGGAATTGGTCTGATTTGTTTGGCTTTGTTTTGACTGGACAAATCATTTGCTGCCTTCATTCTTTAATATCTAAATTTTGGTGTTGACACATCTCCTAATTTTGTTGGTACGTGGTATTTTCTTCAAGCCAGCACTGTAACTGAAAGACAAAAAGGCTATGTAACATGCATTTCCTTCCCAACCATGTAATTCAACATGCTACCACATCTCTAAGAAGCTCAGTGTTCTTAAGAATCTGTCGACATTGTATGAATGAAACAACATTTTCATCACAAATACTTTAAGGTGTTCCTACTGCCAATCTCCTAGGCATCACATTGATTAAAGAAGCAGTGAATTATACAAATTGCACTTTTGATGCAATACAAAGCTGATGTGTGTAATTTCTTAGATTTTTCACATGAGACTTCACAAGAGCTACACTTACTGAAAAGAACTGCATTTGTGTTTATGATAGCATGGTATTGTTTGTTCTGTTTTAATGGGCGTGTGGAATCTTGAGATGTTTGAGTCACCAAATTATGTTCCTTATACTTACTTTCACTTCTTCAGTATTTTGTATTTCACAGTTGCTACAGAAAAGGGTGTTTATTTCTTAGTGGTATGTTCTGGTTGTGTGTAAAAAAGCCCCAATGCATCTGCTTCTGTATCAACTTTTATATATGTCCAACAGAATTACATACTTCATGACTCCATGTTTATATTTTTTAATGAAATAATTTTTGTCTGATGATCTGCAATGGCTTAGTAGATAGTTGCTCTTACTACACCCCATGTGTAAATTTGAATTTCTTCCACTTTTCCCAATGAGTAACTCAAAGCATCAAGGGACTAGAAGAAGGTATTCAAATTTTAAACATATCAGCGAGAGCTGAAAGTGTGCTATTGTTTCACAATACCATATACCTTTTGTATGTGATTCCTTGTTGTGTCAGTTACTATTGAAAAATAAAATGGCAAGATGGAAAGTGAAGCTTTAATAGATAAAAAACAGGAAATGCCAAGAAAACTGGTGGACTTCTGTGGACTGAACCAAAAGACTAAACTTCCACATCTTCTGCTACTCAGCAGAATTCAAGCTATGCAGAATTCCAGTTGGTTTCAGTACAAGAAATGGCATGCTCGCCAAGGACTGAACTATGGCACTCACAAAGTATCCTTAGCCTGCACTGTGATCTCTAGCAAGTTACTGAACGTTTCCATGCCTTAATTTCCCATCTTTTAGCACAGACCTTAAAAAAGGGCAAATTTTATTAAGATTGTCCTTTAAAACATGTTAGGCTATTCTGAACTATATCACAGAGCCAGTTTTCAAGATTTTCTCAGAATGTTACCTCATGTATAGACTTGCAGAATATTAATAAATGTCTTAGGATGGACACAGACATCATCCACGTACTACAGTGGCTGAGCAGTGGTTAGCAGCCATGGCTTAAAGTAGTGGTATTGCCTTATAAAGTGGAAAGTATCCTGTTTGAAGGACAAACTCTATCTTGTGCACTGCTAAGTTGACTGCATACTCTAAAGAGTTATGATCTGAACCCACCAGATCATACCTATTATATATCTCTATATATCTATCTATTAAAATAGAAGGGATTATCAAAACAGTCACACCAGCCAAGAACTTGAAAGGCAGGATCAGTTGCCCTTAATGGATATTGTCAATTGTTTATGAATGAATTTCTGCCTGCTTCAAAATAGGTAACTGGGGCCTTGCTATTTTGTGTTTTTAAAGGAGACAGTGACACTAGAGTCATTATTAGAAGGCTGAAAATGGTTACAGGTAAAGCCCTATAAAACGCAAGGAAGAGAGTTTTTTCTTAATTCAGCACTGCTCACAAAGTATAATTTCTTCTTAAAAAGCAACAACTAGAAGTGATATGAAATTACTAAGAAAATACAACATCCTAAGGAAAGTAAGTTTTCAAACGAGGCTCTTGGAAAGTATCTAGGGCTGCAGCTTGCTTCCTTTTTGGGAAAAAAGGGGTGTTTCCCAGGAACTAAAAATTGGCTGCTAAGAAGGAGTGAAAATAGTTGAGAACAGACACATGATATCTGTGAGAATCATAGCCTAATTGGAAGCAGGAACACCTGAATAAAAACAATATTGGTATCCTAGAAGCTGAAAATTGTGTTCAGTATCTCTGGCATTTGAGATAATTTTTAGGAAAGAGGCCAAGCAGTTATACTGGATACTGAGTTTTATTTAATGTCAGCTTGCAACAACTGTCTGTAAACACATGTACACACACCTGTAAGGAGTCCAACTTATTCTTACTCTTGCTCTGTAGCATTACTAATTCATCATGTATTGTTACAAATAGTTTCTGGAGAGCCAATCAAGAGTCAAATACACAGCCATTTTTCACAATTCAAGTGGATTTCTTACCTGAACATTTTCCTGCAGGACTTATGTTGAATGCTAAAGTTTTCATATGAATTTTAAAAATTTCAGTGTGCAAATACTTGCTATAGTTATGTACCATATCTCAGCTTAGTTCAGAACTGAGGAGCCAGCACAGCTCAGCAGCAATCAATCTTTCACCTTTGTAAAGAATTTTTTCTGATCTCAAGGTTGCTATTCAGTCAGTTACTTGCAACCTAGTTTCAAAAATAGGAAGGATGAAGACCAGCAAAGTTCAACAACTTGCACTAACATGGAGCAGGTCTACCACAGAGTTTGAACCGTGTGTCGTGTCTGCTGGTCCACAATGTTATATTAGTACAATATCATCTACATTTTTGAGACAAAGTTATGGAAGTAGCCCACCAGACCATTCAAAATCTGTTCGTGTAAGATTATCAATCTTCTTTAACTTTTCACTGGCAATGGCATCCTTGGAACATTTTAGTTTCAGTCACCTGAGCCAGTGGTAGCAGCCTGTGGACTGATATGCCATTTCCCACCTCTGTTTCTTTCCTCTAAGGAGTTTTGGTCTGTCCACTATTAAAGACATCCCTTAATTATCAACTCTGACAGATCCCTCAACTGAGACTAGGCTATGAAATTTTTAAGACTCAAGCTTTTGAAATGGCAGCTCTAGGGATCAAAATACCTGGATCGTTTAGTTAAAGAGAAAAAGTCAAGCGTGTGTACACAGGAAAAAAAAAAAAAAACTTACTTTGCAAAAGCACTGAGTAGATCTCCTACTTGTGGTAAATCAGGATCCATTAATTACGAGGCATTTAAGAGTCCTGTTTTAAGAAACTGTCATTAAGTTTATGTTAAATATCTGCATGAGTGCTGTAAACGGCTTCCTTGGCATTGTCTTAGGAGGGATTCAGTAAAACTGTAGTGCTGTCACTCAGCTATGCTTGTAGAGAGGTGGAACACAGTTTCAATAGCAGCCAAATTATTTGCCCTCCAAGTACAGTTGTTTTCTGTAATTAAATGTGATGAGCCTGGGTGTGTTTTTTCCTCTGGGAGAAAGAGTCTTGTCTGTTTGTTTGTTTTCACTGATGCCGTAGGGTCTTCAAAGCAGATGGTACAAAATCACCACCTTCTTGCCTCTTGTAGTTACTGACCATGCCCTCAGTTTTTGAGGTACCCCAGTGTTTCCCGGGTCCCCTGTAAATCCAATTTCCGTTGAAGAGAAAGTCAGAAAAATATGTCCCTTCCACTAGTCCCCATGTCCTAGAACTCATTTTCCTCTTTTCTGCAGAAAATAGCTTTTAGAGTAAGTGCTGCTGACAATCTTTTAAGCAGGTGAAAAATATATCTCTATCGGTTTGTCTGTCTGTCTGTCTATCTATCTGTCTATCTCTTAGCTTTAAATGAAATGGTTAAAGAACAAGATACAAGTGAAATTCATAAGACCTAAGCTGAAAACTGAGGTCTTTTAAAAATATATGGCATTGTCCGAAGAAAAGACATTTAAGCTAGAGAGAGAAAAATACTGGCAAATTAATTTTACAAGTGTTTTTTTACTATATTTTAAATGAAGATAACAAAAATGCTGAGAAGAAAATTGAGTTAATCCTGGAAATTGAGATAAGCTTTATTTTCACCCTAATTTAGCAAAGTAATAAAGTCCAACTGCTAATAAAAAAAGAAGTTGGAAAGTCCTGAAATAATTATAGTGGCACAGCTCGGACAGCTTTGACAAAACTGATTGGCTCATGAAGCAGGAAACAATCCTGAAGTAAATTGCTTAAATTTTTTTTTGGTGTACTGAATGCCTAACGCAGTTTAGGGAGGGAGAAATTCAGTTTACAGTTCTTCAGTCAACACTAACTCAAGGCTTGTGAACCCAATAGAAAGATATGAAAACTTCCATTAAATGGAAGTTTCTTCATTATAATTTATCTGCATCTTAAATATCTACTGCTGTAATACAGATTTATTCCTTATATCTATTCCCTTTCATTCAATACTGTGACAAAGCCAGAATAGAAAACTTGTTTCTGAAGAATTCACCTTCTTGGTGGTGTTTCTCTGTGTGGCTCTAACCATCAGTATTGTTACCTCTAACAGGTGAGGCACAATTCACCAGTGAGGCAAAAGTGAGATTCTCCAGTAACAGTAAATGGATGTCACATATATAGAACTATGTTTTTGATTCCTGCTGTCCTAGGACCAAAGGAGTTAAATGCATGTATTCTTGAACTAAGTAAAAGTAAGTATTAATAGAAGAGAAACATCTTGGCTGATGAAAACACCGAAAAAAATGAATGTTAAGAATAGTAACATTTACCCTTGCTAAATCAAAGTTAGTGGGTTTTCGAAAAACTATTACAGAAAACTGATGAAGATGTATCTGTAAAACTGTTGCATGGACAGAGTTCCCCACTGTGACACCCTAATCATGCATGGTCATTATTGTCTTTAGTTACAATTTTGATTTTTCTTTACAAATCAGGTGGAAACTTACACTGATCTTTTGTTGTTGTGTCTAAATGTCCCTAGTGTGAACCTGGGTTTTTCTTCTCCATTCTAAAACCGAATCCCTTAGTAAGAATACAAGGCACAGGCAGGGTCAGGGATTTGTAAACACAGGTGAAAAATCTATGTTAAGTATGTGGCTAGAATTTCTTTTACCGATAAGAAAACATAATTTGCATGGCATTGCTTAAAACACATTAGAATAATAGAAGCTACTTGCTTGGATTCTGGCAGTTTGCCCTGAGTGCTGAGGCTTCTGTGGTATCAACAAGTGTCTTTTTCACTATTTCTTGTAGATCTCAGACAAGCCAATTCTTTCAGCACACCATGAAGAAAAATGGAGACTCTGCATTCACTACAAAAGAAAAGGCAGCAGCAACAAATATTGATGATAGTTCTCATGTGAGACAGAGAAGATGCCCTCAATGGCATCACAAGGTAAGTCCTGACATGCTTGGCTCTTGTCATTGTTATTTTCATACATCTAATGAAGAGTAAATATATATCGCACAATTCTGAATAGCACTTCCCAATTCCTCCCTAGCAACTGAGACTCATTCTTCCTTTAAGGTCCTTTTGTCCCTCTCAACTGAATCAGACCAAACTGGTATTGACACCCTTCATCAGGGAGGGCCAGTAAACCCTGCACCTCTACCTACTTCTTTGCTTGCCTGTCAAATGTCATTTTGCATGAATTCTCATTGCCATCTCCCAGTACTTATAAAATCCCAGGGCCATCTTGCAGTCTCTGCTGTACCACTGGCCAATATTCAGCAATTCTGTTGCCTCTCAGCTGATTTCATCAGCAATTAGGGTTTACAGTCAGGAGAAAGGGAATAGCATAATAGGGCAGTAGGAGTAAGTCTGCATCCCATCAAGATCACTTTCAGCCCAGAAATCCAGTGAAACACATTTGTTTAACACAGAGGTACACGCACTTCCCCACTGTGTGATGCCAGGCACCTGTAAACCTTTATCGTCACAGCTCTGGTCTTTGATCCTGCCTGCTACTCTTTCCTTTGCTTGCTATCCTGGATACTCCTTGCTCTGTGCCTTGCTCCTTTAATAACATACATTTTGGCTATTTAATTTCTCCACACAGTCCTATTGGTCATACAAGTCCAGGGGAACTCTGAAATAAATTTTGTTTCCCTCTTTCTTCTTCCCAGGCTTTAACATTTATTCCCAAAAGCTTTTGTTGGGCAGACTTACCAAAACTGTTTAACTCAGGCTTCTGTGCAGTTACAATACATACATTACAATACTGCATATATTGTGTGAATGTATTATGTGATTCTCTTATAGAAACATGACTTCTTTTTTAAATAAAAGCACCTCCCAAATACACAAGAATGGAGTGAGAAGTGTTGCTTCTTGAGAAAATCAGAGTCTGACCTGCTGGCTACATGCTGTGAACACAGAGTTATACAGTGAAATGGTGCTGCTAATGATAGGTTGTGTTCATTCCATGGCTGGAAGTAAGAGTGATCTCAGACTGCTTTTAAGAGAGAAGAGAATCCTCTTTGTGAGACCAGAAAGATCAGATTTTAAATACATCCTAGTGATAACACACACAGACATACCTGTTTCACAATAGCTTGCAAAGTCAGTTAGATTTGTGGTGGGATTTTGCAGCAGAACAAGGTGTAAATTGGTTTGAGAACCAAACTTATGCATTGGGTATTTGTCAAACCACTGGTACCTCAGAGCGAACAAAAATAACCACTGAGTTATTTAAGAGAATGATGTACTTGTGTTTAACCAAAGCCACACAAGTAATCATCTCTTCAGCTTTATGCTAGCCACAGGTCTCCAGTGGAATTTCAATTTATATCTCTTAAATAATCAAAGCACAATTTCAGGAGAGAATTTGACCCTGAGGGAGACAGGAGGACTGGAGAGACTTGCTAATAGTCATGTGGTAAAAATAGTCTTTTCATAAGCCCAGCATGAAGCACGGAGAGTGCCTTGAAACCTGCCCTAGCTAGTATCAGAAATAGACGAGCCAGAGATGAAAAGCATCCTTCTGCTCAAATGGAAAGGGAAAAAAAAACCCAAAATATCTTCTATAATGGTTCTCATGAGTCACTCCAATGTGCTAATGAGTTCATCACAAGCCACCATTTAAAATGGCATCCCTTTCTCACCAGTACAGAAGCACACCAGTTCCCTGGAAGTTCAGGTTCTCATGCACCCCTTCTCTCCTTAAACGCAGAGTATACTATCATCAGTCTTATTTGAGGGCCTGTAGAAACCAGTCCTCACAGTGCAGGTGTGTATTTGCTACAAGAAAAGCGAATAAGCCTCATGATCCCTGGGAAGCAGCACTTTCTCCAGGAGTTGGGAGAAGAGTGATTTCTTTCCTGGTTTTGCCTGTACAGCATATCTAGTTTCCCTGCCCCTTCTGCAGGCATCCTGGCTTTTTAATCCCCTGTTGTCTGACAGTGTAGGCGACTTGTCCTACTTCTTGCTTGGAGGGCTGAAGATTTTGTGTATCGTTCTTCCAAATGAATTACTTGCATCTCTAAACTTTCCCATTAGGCATGGAGCTGCTTATCCAGCTTCCATGGGATATAAAGAAGGCACTAATAAGGTGTTTTTTTTTCTTCTCACTGAAGTCTAGGGAATGAAATATATACAAGTCAAAACTCATCTCCTGTTAATGGGATAAACACCCATGGGTAATGGGCATGAGGAGAGGCCTATTTTTTTTTATGACTAGGGAAATAGTGATATTGTGAACCAATGCAACAATTTCTAGTGGTCAAGCATTAACAAAAAGCTATCATCCTCAAGAGACTGAAGTGCCTGTATAAATTTCATAAAAATTTCTAAAACCATAGCCAGTCTGAAACAGATATTTTGAAGTAGAAGTGTGCCTGGAAATCAAACTAAATCAGTGATAATACTGTTCATTTAAAAGTACCACAGAAACCCCAGAAAATCCAAAGATATCGATAATGTCTGTGTTTGAAGTTAACTAGGCACAGAATTCTGTCCTGATAATTACCAGCTTACTATGAAACCAATTTCTTGTTTGTTTGTAAAAAGTAAGTCCTTTACAATAATCCATACTTGCAATTAGAAACAGTTTAGAACAAGATTCTCTAGAGAGGTATCTCTACAAGGTTTTGAGCAAAGCATTTACATTTTCCTTTCTGGGTAGAATCTTGCTTTGTTGCATATTTACTCCTGCTATATTTTTTTCTGTTTTCTTACTGCAGCATTACAGCTAAGGTGTCCGCCAGCAGCAAAGGCAGACTGTTCCACAAGGGAGATCCAGCAGCCAAGGGTGACAGCAAGGCAGGCAGAGTAGTGTCACCCCAAGCAGGACTCAGGTCCACAGTGGCTGAAGAGGGCAAGCATGGCAGGTCTGGAGCTCATGAACAGGGTCAGCCAGAAGTGGAGACTGACAGATGAGTCCATGATGATGAGACAAGTGCAAGGTCAAGCCAGGAAGTCAAACCCATGTGTCAGGGTCAAGATTCAGATCAACAGGTGCCTGGCCAGGTACAGGCATAGGTGCAACGTAGCTCTGGCAGAAAACTTGTGTGACAGCCCAGCCTAAAAGCAGCTCCTAGAGAACAGTGGAGAGCCCCTGCAAGGCCTTCTCAGGCAGCTCTCCCTTACATGGCTTCAAGGTTGCAGAGCTGTACTATCAGCGTTGGCCCTGAGACCAGGCAGTGTAGCTTACAGGAGAGAGAGATATGCTCAGGGCCCTGATAGCCTGTGTCAGGATTGTGAGTGTTTCCTTTTATTCTCACTGTACGTAGACTTACACACAAAGGCAAAAAAAAAAAAAAAAACAACAAAGGAGATTTTTCCAAGAAGTTAGTGGCAGTAAACCATGGGGAGATTCAGTGGGCATCAGGCCTCTGGCTGCTCTTTATGACTTTGAGAATCTCCTACTTTTGGAAGTCTAAAACCCAAGAAATTATTATGTAGGAATCAAATTATAAGGGAAGTGAGGGGTCTAGAGGGAAGTGTAAGATGAGAAGACACAGCTCAAGTCCTAACATTTGTCAGAGCAGAGCAATGAAATACTTCATGGCAGATTTATACTGAAACCCCATGCTTCTTCTTAACTACACTGCACTAGACACCATTAAGGACAGCACTCTGGAGTGTGCTCTCTGAAGGGAGATGGATATCAAAAGGCAGAACAAAAAGCTAATTAGCTAGTAGCCCTAGGCAATACAAAAGTGAAATAGTAAAAAATAAAAATATTGTTTATAAATACTGACTTACTATGCCTACATTTCTCTTTGCAGTGTGTTCTCAAGTTCTCCATTGTGGGACTAGCATATAATTCGAAAAGCAAGGACATGTGTCAGGAATTTCAGTCAATGTAAATATGAGCCTTAAGTCAGATGATAGTTTCATGTGGCTATACAAAAGGATAACTTATTTTATCCCAACAGGTAAGTCACATCAGGTATTTGGGTTTCAAATTCAGAACAGGTTTATTTTCTATCTCTTCTTCCCTGTCAGCATTTGAGGAACTGTTGCTTGTGTCAAAGCTACAGTGCGAATGGTAGATTGATCTCTGTTTGGGCGCTAAATGTGGCAGGAAAAGAAGTTGCTGGCTCCCCAGTGCTTTCTGATGGAAGGAAGGCATGTCTGACTTCAGCAGAGAAAGTAATGTACCCAAAGAACCAGAGAATCCTGAATGGCAGAGGAACCTTTCCAGGTTCAGTAGCGTCTGAAAATCATCAGCTTCTCCCACTAGACTAGTTCTGACAACTAGTCAGTCACAAAACAGTCTACAAAATGGCATTATGCCAAACTGGACATTTACTAAGTTTACTCCACCTGAGGCACAGATTTTAAAAGCTCATCAACAGAAAGCCTCCATCAGCAGAAAGACTGGGATGTTAAACAAAGACTGTTTTTCACTTGTTGCTGGAAATGTGACATTTGTTTTAATTACACTATAAAAGTGGTCTCGTGATTATGATCCTGGGCTGCATTTGGGCTCACTTGTTTGCATCCAAAGATCCAAGGAGAAAGCGTTCATTCCTACTGTTGAAATACCTGTTCTGCTTAGAGTTATACATTTGCTTTAAACACTCTTTATTTCTATATTATGTACTGAAATTGGGATAATTTCTTTTCCCTGTGAAGAAATGTGAGAATACATTTGTGTAAGGCATCTTGATACATAGTAACTGGCAGAAGCCAGAATGGCAAAGACTCCAAGCATGTAAAAAGTATACAGAACATGCTAACTGTTGTCTGTGTAGCTGGGATAAGTACTGAGCTGAAATTATAGCAAGACAGAAGCAGGTGGGACCATCAAGAAAACTTTATAACAAGGAAGGGTAGTGAAGCATTGGACTACACCATGAATAAGGGATAGAGGCTCCACTACTAAGGTCATTAAAAATAGGTTAGGCAAACGTCTGTCTAGCCTGAAATATGCAGAAATAATCATGACTTGAGGAAAAGAAATAGTTTGGACCTCTGTTTCATTTTGGGGCTGGTCCAAAGAGGTGATCCAAAAGGTTAAGTGATCACTTACAAAAGGCCGAGAAACACCCTGTCTCAGTGACCTCTCAGTGTCTCTTAGGATTTCCTGATTGCGTGAGACCCCAGAAATGTGGAAGCAATTGTGGCTTATGAGGATGTCTTGGGCGGGAGGGGGAGGAAGTAAGGGAGTGTGCAATGTCAATGAACGTGCAGTGCTAATGTGCATAAAAATATGGGCAGAAAAAAAGAAACAGAAAACAGAAATGAGTCACGCAGTGAGAAGTGAGGAGGAGAGGAAAAACCCAGTAAGATAAAATGCAGATTTCACTTGCATGCTGCTAAAACCAGTGGAGTGACCAGTGGATCTTAGGAGCATGATGCAGATAAGAACAGAAATGCCCCTCAGCTGCCATCTGTTACTGACACCCAGATCCTCCACAGCAGATCCTAAGAGCAACCAAGTTTGCTCTTCTTAAGAGCTGCAGTCATCTATAACATTTCTGCCTGTGTGGGAGGACGGAAAGATGGGAGGCATTTGAGAACATCAATGATGTTCTGCTCAGTTTCTTCCCAAACAGAAAACTCAAATTGTTCTGTGTTGAATTGGGACCAACTCTTCTTAAGCCTTTCAGGCAGTCATCCTATCAAATTGAAATTCATTCTCACCTTCTCAGACTTGCTGAATGCCCTTTGAACAACTACAGCATTGACATGCTGCATTATAGTAACAGGAACCCGATGATTTATTCAGGCAAAACCCTTGACGCAGAAAACTCTTTTAAGTTATGTACTTAGGCTAGGATTTTCTAAAGATTAACCTGGATCACTTGGAAAGTGAAGTTCCTGGTGACTTCTCTGAGAATAGGAGTTCAATTTTCCTTATGCAGTCTCTTTAGAGATTTTCAGTCAGATGTTATATCAAATTATTAAGACCAACAGCACTTTCAGCTAGAGAGCAACACTGTTACCTGTTATTTTTCTAGCTGTGAGTATTCTTGCAGAATTCCAGATGTCATCATTCTTTCCACCATCTCTTTAGAAGCAGAAAAATTTCAGATTGCTTTACTTTATGAAAATCCTGGAAAGTTGGTTTTCTTACACAACAGCTCATGTACTGGTCAATCCTCTAAACAGAGAATAGTGTGTATTTTGTGACATATCCTAGATGACAGTCTTCATACAACCTGTAGGGAGTATACATGATACTTTTGGATACTTTTTGTTTCAAGTTTTGATGTGTTTTCTAACATTTTTGAAATTAATTAAATATTGAAGCTTATTTAGTGCTGCAGATCAAACCCAAAGTGCAGCAATAGAACAAGCTTTCCTGTGATGCCCCGTGAACTAGAGTGGACCCGAGGAATGCATGTATAAAAGCATAAATTTGTTAAGCATTCCCAGTAACTTGAGAGTCCAGTGAAGACTACCTGCCACCTTACCAATGAATACCATTTGCATTTTTGAGGTTTCTATGAGTTTGTGAGGTATATGTAACATCGTAGGTGGTAGTCAGAAGAAACAGTTTCATAGCTGTAGTTTTCAATGTCCCGAATTACCTTTTTACAAAACTTTTCCTCCAGTCTGTCATACTTTCATACTGCCCCCCAGCTCTGTTGCTTTGTGTAAACTATGTAACTGTTTGCTCCTTCTGCTGCAGTTGAGTTGAACTGTCATCAAAGATTAATCATCTAACATTAACCTTTCAGATCTTTAGTAACAAATATGTAATCACTTCTTTTTTATTTTATGATTACAATTCTTCTAGCCCAAGGCCTCTTTCTTTGGAATTCTCTCAAACTTCCAGTATTTGGGAGAGAGAAATTGAGAGATACTACAACATTAAGGGACAGTGTGTGTGTGCTTTATGCAAGGCCCAGAAGCTTGCTGTCTGCTCTTCAGCATTTCACCAGACCCACACCTGTTGTCTGTTCAGCACTCCCAGCAAACTGAGGCCACTCGGTACTTCTGAAGCTACTGATCTACTACAAAACTTCTGACAATGTTTAGTCTTTTCATTAAATTGCCAAGATTACTGGAGAAAATCAGTTGTTGTTTTTTTAATCTTGCTTATCCAGGCTGAGATGCGGTCTGAGTGTCACTGAACCACATGAACACACACGTGAGTTACTTGAATAAGAGTGTGTTTGCACGCAGAACAGATGAGAAAAGACAAAGCGGGGGAGGAATAAACCGATCCAGGTAAAACTAAGGCAGCAGAGTAATATTTAAAAAAAAAGAGCAGTTGTAACCAGATCAGACTTTTGATCTAATTGTCCAGTTCATCTCCTAAGCAGTGGTGAGCTTGGGGGACCAGCACCACAGGGAGAGCACACAAGAAGCCCACGCTGGAAGGCGTCTTTTGATGCATATGCTTGTTTGTGTCAATGTGGAATTACAAGAAAAGATCAACACCCTTTGTCTGCGGGGCTGCATTCCGTAGGACGGCAAAGCACTTTCTGCAGGCTAAAAATGTGTAAATAAAGGGTTACGGTGACCCAGCGGAGGTGTGATCTGTTGCTGTGCTGTGGTAACGTGACCATACGCCAAAGTCCTGGGAATTTCCTGCGGCTGCCCAGTCCATCACTGCTGTTGGGAAGGGGACGGGTAGAAGTCCACCAGTTGCTGCCACCAAACTCCCAGGTGCGAACCTGAGATCAGCAGGTTGTCCGCCACTCTGCTCCTCAGTGCTTTGTCCGTGGCAGCTGCGTGCCGAGAGGAGCCTGCCGTCAGCCGAGCTGCGCACCGCAGGCTCTGCCTGCCGCTGGTCTGCAACGGCACCAGTCGGGGGGAGTGTCAGAGTGCTCTGGCCGTGCCCGCTCACCACCTCTGCGGAAGCTGTGCAGGTCTTCTGTGTCCCGGCAAGAAAAACACTCGGAATCCATGCCATTTAAAATACTTTTTATTAGTGCTAACTCTATGAAAGGGAATATATTATCTTATACACTTTAGATGCTAGGAGCCGGGAGTGGTGTAACATTGAGCAGGATGCCACCCCATGCGCAGTGAAAATACTATGCGTAGGAGAGTTTTATGTTTCAAGAAGTTTTAACAGCTGTTTTCACAAATGACAGCACAGTTCTGATAAATGGTCTCTTTGGAATTCCATCATTTTGAAATTTCAAATAAGCCCTGGTAGTGATTTTTCGGGATTGTTTTTTGTTGAAGTGTCTTGCTAGAAAATTTAATCTAATTGAAAATGAGGTAGTTTTAACATCTCTATTTGAACTTTAGCTTGTTATCAAGACAAGAACCATCTGGAAAGTTTGAATGCCAGAATAAGTAAATATCTACAAGGCTATTTGAAGATTTCATCACAGTAATTTTTGTTTTGGTATATTGCTGGAATTTGTTTTCCTAAAACACTTGACAGCACATAATTAGCAAGTTTTATTCAGCAATATTTTAACCGTGATTATTATTGTCTACGAATATTGCGTATGTGTATTTTAGTTGTAAGATTATTATAAAAATATTCATACAAGTGCATGTTTTTACCAATATCTATAGTGATATTGCTCATAAAAATTTGAAATATCTTTATTTTCCCTCTGTTTGGTAGTAGAAGTTATTACTAAGTTAATGAATGAAATGAAAACCATGTAGCTTAAGGGACCATCTGAGCACAGGCAACACAGCAGAAATAAAATCCGTAAACATAAAGTTATTTGATAAACTTCATTTCAGTGAGTAGAAATTTCCTATTTTTTTCATATTAAGAGATCCTTCTAAGAGAAGAAGCCAAAGAACTGTGTTATTGCACTAAGCCAGTAAAGTGGCAGTAGGCAGAATTCAGTTAATCTGTGCTAAACTGAGTCTCACTGAGTTAATAAACTCATTTATAGTATGATGCAATATTAAGATGTTAATGCAAATTATGTGAATGCATATAACTTACAAACAGAAAAAGAAGCAAATGCAAAGCAAAGATTATTAGGTTTAAGTTGACCATCTTCATTCAAATCTGTGTCTGATTTCCTTTATATAACTAGAGATAGATAGAGCTAAAGAACTCACTAAGCTGTCAACCCTTTCTTTTTACCAAGGTCCACATAGCTATATTGCAAAACCTCACTGGTTTACTTTTTAAAATTTGCAGTGCTTAAATGCAGAGGTGGTAATGTCCTTCTCAAATAGCAGGGACAGATTGTTAAATCAGATAATCACCAGCTATTCTGATCCATCCATCTTTAATTCAGGATTCCCAGACCAGCTTTATGTACATGGCCACTCTCCAGGAATTCTGAACTTGGTGATAGACTAGTAGCTATAACGGTAATATATGATCTTTACAGTCCTTGAATCATGATACTAATGTCATGTGAATATTTGACAGTCCTATGAAAGAAAACAGGATCAGTCTGGTAATCTTTTGGCTGCGGTAGGGTCTAACAAGTTGTAATGCTTAGCTTCCCTGCCAGCAAATTCCTCATTAATCACACGATATCCTAAAACAAATCACCAGTAAAGCCACTCCAAGATGTTAATATATGTAGAGTTCTTTTAAGCAGATAATTCTAGTCAAAAAAGGCACTTCTTTTTCTACCATGTAGCCAAGCTGAAATACTCTAAAGGCTTCCATGTATTGAAACTTCTGATTTGGGTGAAAAGGTCATGAAATGTTGTGCCTTCCTGTGCACAGAAAGGCACAACATGAATGAGGTTTAGGATTTCACTACAAACATAAAATTCCAACCTAAAATGTTTGTATTCATTTATACAAATACCTCTTTTATGAGTGAATCCAAACAGATTTTTTAAATTGATCTACAACACCTTTCAAGATGAACTGGGCACACATTGCATTGTTTTAATGTAATTTTGATGCAATAAATAGCGAAGTCCAAGAATTTTGACTGAGATTCTTAATGTCAGTGTGGGCTGAGAGCCAGAATTCCAGAGAAGACATGGGAAAACATTCAGGAGAGATGAATCACAGCTGAAGTTCTGTGTTGGCAGTGACTTCGGCAAACAGAAATAGTCACGGACTTGTCTATGTCTTTACCGTACCTGCACAGCTAGAGAGAGGTCTGTTTAACCTGTGTATGTAGCAGGACACTTCTTAAGTAAAAGCTGTTGTGCACTTCCAGGGATGGAAAGACTGAAGTTACAGGGTCTAATACAATACAGGTTGGAAGGAACCTCAGGAGATCAGCTAGTCCAACTTCTAGTCTTACAGTTTATCTTACATAGGTGACATTTTCTTGCCTTGGAGTTTATAGACCTCTGCTCCACCAGGCCCAGCTGTGTCTCCATGTTTATTTCCACAGTATCGATTCATATGCCTAAGGGTCAGAAGGTGCCCGCGTTTGACAAGACAGTGAAATAAAATGCTCCCATTGCTATTCCAGTTTTGAGCTGACAGGGGCACCGACTTCAGTGGTCTGAAAGCAGGGCTGTCCCTAAGAAAAGTGATTATTTTTCAGAGAGGTCCAGCACATTTGCAGAGGAGTGTTTCCACCCTGCACTGAGAAGAAGTGGGGTAGAGGAGAAGAGGGAAGGAGGAGGCAGAACAGCTGCAACAGCTGGAGTCGTCAGGATCAGCTTGCCTAGCAACCCCCCTTCTTAGGCGAGGGCATTTAATCCAGTAACAACAGCAGCATCAGAAGCAGCCCTGACACTTGGTGAGCTGGGTGCATGTTAGGGAGCATGAGATCTGTCAACACACCAGCCTTAGGGCTCCGAAACCTCCTCAATTTATTGGTAGGTAAACGACATACATCTGCTTACCAGAACTTACAGCTATTAATACCAGGCAATTGTTGAATACTATTTTAGTCATGCAGAAAACAAGAGTAATAGAAGAATATATTGGAAAAATCAGTTGTATAATTCTGTCTTATTCCATAAATACTGTGATAAGTAATTGTATAACCTGGAAGATTATTATCCTCCAACAATATGTAGAAAAATAATAGCAGATTATATGAACAGAAACTGTGATCTTTTACTAGAAGTGGAATAAGACCAGCATGTGTTATCATAACATATTCTGTTTTGTGCATATATACCCTAAATTGTATACTTTAATACAGGATTAATATACCTATGATAATGCATAACATATATACAGGTATAATGTATATTCTGCTGCGGTTGCAATTCAATCTGTATGCTATTATGATGCTGTATTCTACCTGTAATAGGCTTTTGCAATCTTGTCTATAATTATATATTTTAACATTTACATAATGAACAGTTAAATTGTGTTATTAAAGGTACAACAAAAAATGACTCATTCAAAGAGTTTAGATCTAAAAGATTAAAAGAAACTGAGCGCTGTAGAGCAGGGGGTTGCCTTTTTAAAAACAAACAAAAAAACCTCTTTAAATAAATGTCTTTTTGCATCTGGTCCTAGAACCACCTGCCCTTTGTAGAGAAAACCTTTTACAAGAGAAGGATTAGTTAAGTCCTCTCATTGTTTCATGGCTAATTTCTGGATAGATCAAAATAATATACTGGTTGAGTTTGTATACCCCTAGAAAGCTGTCATTTTTTTCTCCAGAAACTGGAGAGTGTGAAATACGCCAGGCTACTTTTCTGCATTTGGTTAGATTTCTTTAGAAGAAATATAAACTTTGGAGATGAAACTTATCCTTCCCCTGTTCCCATACTTTCTTTTTTGGAGTTTGTTCATATGCTTTTTTTCTGGCAGGTGATATTCGTGGAGGGGTGGCATGATTTAGATAACAAAGACTATGACTGTTGGCCCCTGGAAAAACCAGATGAATATAACATGCTGGACTGTGGAGGTGAGTGAGTCCTAAAGCTGATCAAGAAAGATCATCTCTTGCTTGGGGAATGGTTGAAAACGCAAAATTGAAGTACTTAGAATAATATCTAGCTCATGATGAATGTTGTGCATGGTGGAAAGCATCTAGTCAGTGACAAGCACTCTTTCTAGAGAAATAAGTGGAAGAAAATGAGCAGAAGATACTTCAGAGCAATTATTTGTCCAATATTCATTGGTTCCAAAAGAAAAAGTAACAGCAACAGCTGAATCCCTTCCCCCAGAAAGAAACTGAAAACATTTTACTTCTCATTAGAAAACCAAATGCAACTTAATCCAAACAAAGCAGGCAGACAGCTCTGCATTGCAGCAAATTCTATTGAGTCATTGCTTAAATTTTGTAGTATCAGTTCCAAAGTCAACTGTGTTTAAACCCTCTAGCCAGTAAGCAAAATCACTGATTCTACACATTACGCTTTTCCACTTTGCTCAATCTGAGATCTTTAACCACTTAGTCCAGTCAGTTTCAAAAACGAATTCACATGATGAGATAGATAAAAATAGAATATTTTCTTATGTTGGAAGTTGGTTGTTTGAGATAGATTGAAAAATAATTGAAGAGCAACTGAAATAAGGGAAATTCAACTTAAATAAAAGAAAAATAATTTATACTGTAAAGGTGATCAAACAGTAGAACAGATTGCATGGAAAGGTTGTGGTTTCTTCATCCTTGCAGATTTTTCAAAACCGCACTAGACAAAATCTAGAGCAACCTGTTTTAAGTGTTCCTTGAGCAACACAGGGTTGGACCAGATGATTTCCAGAGGTGCCTTCCAATTAAATTGCTCTGTGATTTTGTGACTCTGTAACTGATAAATAACTGATGTAAAGGCACACTTTTGTTTATGTTGTAAAAGATAAGACCAGAGACAATGTGTTTCAATAGGGTTTTTGGAAAAAAAAAGAATACCTGAGAAACTAATACTGCTAAAACACTCCAGGAAATATACTGCTGGGTGACACTCTGAGCTCAATATTACAGTTAAACATTTTCCAAAGAGTTCCATTGGAACAGTGAAATTCAAACACTATCTAGATGATTGTCAGCTAAGACTTTTATCTCTATACGAATTTGTATTGCTTTAACATCAGAACAACTATTTATCAGAACAGATGACTTGTTTAAAGCTATTCTTACTAATATATACTTTCCCTTGCAGTACAAGGGAAACCAGTATGAGTAGGTGTCTTAACTAACATATACCGTTTACAACCAGTTTTAGAACAAACTCCAGGCTCTATCCTGCCTTTCTCTGTGGTGCTTTCTTGTCATCTTCTGGGCATTGCTAAAAGCAAAACAGGAGGCACATACTGTAGCCTTGTTGCTGTGGATTTAACACAAGATATTCAAAGCATTTAGATGTTGGAGTATCTGTTGTTGAAAGAAGAGTTTTGTTTATCTTTGTGAGACCTTTAAAGGGAAGTAGAAAGTAATTGAACTGAAATTTATGCTGACCTTTTGCCTTCGTTCTCTCACGTTCTCTGGAGCTCAGCTCTCTTTTAGTGCAAATCACACTAGCTTTCTTTGTAAATCTTTGTGTTGTAGTTTCTCTCCTAGAGTTAGCATTTATAATGAGTGTTTACTTTTCAAAGGAAATGTGAAATCAAGAGGTTATTTTGCAATTTGCTTCATTATAACTGCAAGGGAATTATGTTTAAAGAAAAAATAGCAGCTTCACCAACACCGCAGCTGAAGCATACACTTGTAAAAACAACTTCAGAATAATAAAAGAGTTGATATTTGAACAACAACAATAAAATCAGGATGTCTTGAAGGGCAGATTTACCCATCCTCTGCAGAAGGGATTTAAAACTTCTTCACAAACTGAGAGCTACACACTTGCATGATGTAAGTAATCTGAAATAGTGCAAATTAAAATCTTCATGCAACAATATGGAAAGAGGTAGATGAATGGAGTGGGAAGATTTTGATAGTGTTGTTTGAGAATATGGAATAAAAACTTCTCCTACCTCTTATCTCACTTCATCCTCAGGCTCAAAACAGGTAATAAAGTGTCCCAGGGACAAGAAAGATGACTAGGATAAATCATCTTTCCTATTAAGGGTGTGGAAGATGTCTGAGTAGCACACCTTCCACTGTCCTCTGTTCCAGATGTGATATGGTTTTATAAAATGAGAATGCTTTCTTATATATATAATTATTAGTATATAAAATTTATGTCTCATGAGGGTAAGAGTTTTGACTGAATTTCACGTGTGCTAGAGTTGTCTGTTCTTCCATACAGAGGTGTGTCTCTGAAAGCAGCCAAGAATGAAGAGCAATGTTTATTGCATGATCAAAGAGGAAAGCAAATATGTCAGGACAAGCAGCACTGCATTATACTGGGAGAAAAGTTACTTTAGATAAGATGATCAGATTTTTTGTCACGTTTCTCCAATTGCTTGATCTTTTCTAAGTGAGTGTCAGAATTGTTCAATTAATGTGCATTTGTGTTTACCGGTACAGCCACTAAAATGAGCAAATGTTTGGGGCTCATAAAAAGCAATAGCAACAACAGACAAAAATCAATACAGAGAAAGTTTTACATTTGTGAGTATCTGTAAAGTAGAAAAGTATAGCAAGTATGTTGGCGCATGATTGTGTTGTTTCTAGGTCTGGAGATGGCATGGGTGCAAAGGCCTCCAGAAAAGGCTGTGAGTGGGGAATTCTTCAATGTGACCTATGCAGTCTTTGCTTCAGATGGCTTCTATCAATATGCAGTGCAAAACGGAATCCTTTCTCACAGGTATTACCTCCTATAAAAATGCTCTCATGGTCATGAGTATGTGGATACATTTTCAGTAACATAATTGGAACACATACTCTGGGGCTCTTTGATAATTCCTTGCATCTCTTGAGGTCTCTTATAGCTCTGTTTGTCCTGATATCACTCCTCTGCAATGGCTTTGCTTTCAGACCAGCCATTGTAGCACGTTTGCCCGCATGGTCAAGGGTAGGGCATGTCATCCTTTATCTGCATTACTATCTCAGTGCAACACTGAACATTGCTCCTTGCCTTCTCTACACAAGGAATTTACAACTGAAGTTTAAGCACAAGTCCCAGACTAAGTGTGTCCTATATGCATTTTAATCATAAGCGTGTTTGAAATGTATAACATGGATAGGAAAAAGAGGCTGGCCCAACCCTGAACCTATTGAATTAATTTAGGAATTTCTTTTGCTTTTTGTGGGATTTAAATCAGTTCAAAAGCTTATATATCATCTCAGAGATTGTGTTGGTAACTGTAGACAACAGAAGTTAAATACGGAATACTTATGTGTACAACTTGAGATTACTAAAAGGCTAACACACCCTAATTTTACACTTTTGTCTGTACATAGCAGTTTTCCATCCACATGCAGCAATGTCTGGGACAGAGGCTGCAGCTGTATTTCCCCACTTTCTGTGCTGTACTTGGTTAGTGTAAGAGATCTTTGTGGAAAACCTCACATCTTTCTCTTCCAGTCTGAGTGTTCACATTGCAAAGTTCAGATTATAAAAGCTATTATCCCAAGAGATTTTTTTTCACATTGAAATATGATCTGTAATCCATTTGCAGTGACATAAAGTTGATATTGTATTTTGATTATCTGTGTACTGTGGTTACCCAGTTTTGTAAAATTTATCACATTTTCTGAAATTGATGGCTATTAATCATTCCAAGTACTTAACCATAAACCAGTTTTTTTCACTGCTTGGAAATGAATCTCTTTTTCTAGTCTTTCCAGGGAGACCCATTCCCTTAGATCAGTAAGGAATCTGGAAAATTCTTCTCTTTGTGTACTTACACCTTTGTGTATTTACACATAGCTTGCACATAGAGACAGATGGCAAATATTTAAAAAGAGAGAGATCTATGCTGCAGTTTTTCAAGCAGATCAAATTTGCACCTCATTTTAACTAGAAGACTAACTGGTTGGCTCTTAAGCTTATAGTGGCTGACCTAAATATGGCTAAAGCTGGCAAGTCAACATATGGGCGTCAGCATAACTGAGTGAAACCATGATGGAGATATTGAATGAAAAGTACAGAATACAGGATAAATTTTGAAAAGCAGCCATAAAGACAAATACGTGATGGAATTAGGCACCAACTTGCTCAAGTATTTTTTTTAACTCCCAGCATGGGCTCAAAGGCCAACAGATTTAATATTTTAGATGTTTAGATGTCTTGGAGATTGATAAATTTGCTATGTTTGTGTTTATTTCTTATAATACAGTCTTCTGTGTTAAGTCTACTCATTACTATCTAGTCCTTCTTTCATAAACACAAACTGAAAAATAAATCCTGGTGTTCTGGCATTGCTTTTTATATAGAGATCTATCACAAGTGCATAACATTTAAACTTGACCCTACAACTAAGTCTGGCTATGTCTACTGACTAAACCATGTTTGCAGAAAAGAATTTTATTTTAAAGCCAAATCAAATGAAAGCGTAACTGAGAAAAAAGTGGGGAAAAGTGTTGTGTCACACATTTCCAGGTTACTATGTTCATCTTTCAGGGATGAACTTTCAAAAGGCCCACCTAGTTTTACAGAACAGTCTATCCATAAAATCCACTCTTTGCTCTCAATTTTTGGTTTGGGGAATTTTATCTGCTATTATTGTCCAGTATAGTTGTTTTCCTTGGCTGTTTGGGTTGTGGAGCAAAATCTGGAACTGAATGATATGTATGAATCACATGCATAGATGAAGGTATATAACCGAAAACACTGAGAATGAAAGTAGCCAGGGACACATATTTCTGATAGTGGAAGCAGAGTAATGGTGTCTTCTTCTGTGCCAGATGTAGCAGTGCCAAGTAATCCCCTCTGGTCATGAAGTCAGTCTGGGGAGACAAGTGGAGGTTGGTACCTGCTTGCAGCATAGTGTCTGCCAGAAGTCCCTGCTGCATGGCAGTAGACAGTAGTCTTGTTGACAGCGATCTTTGTGGACCTCTTCAACCAGAAGCAAAATAAAAGAGAAAGAAATAGTGTAACAGTGTTTATTTCGCTGCATATGTCTCTGCTGCTATTTTTTCTGTGCAGAATAAAGAACAGGCTCTCATGTGCTTGTTGCATTTTTGGGGAATGAGGAATGAATATGAAAGTTTTTTTCTCTCTCTGCTGCTGGGCTAGCAATGCTACTGCTGCAAAGGAATTCTGTGAGGAGCAAGAATGCCCTGCCAGCTGGAAAGATGCAAATGGGGAGAACTGCTGTGTCCATCATGCCAACATTCACTCCTGTCCTTTGGCCTTCATGGTTAGTATAACGGTGCAGCATTATGTGCTCTGTTTTTGCTACTGGGCAAGACATTATTGTAATAATGACATTCAAGTTTATGAAGTCTTTCCGTGATTACAGTTAGAAAAAATCTGTAGTTCACTAAAACCACTGTGGTGATGTCTGTCAGCCTTACAATTTTTTGCACTGGATGCTGAGGCTGCAAAGCAAATGGCTGGATTTTGGTACAACACAGTATTCAGAATCTTTCATTGTGTTTAGCGGGGGCAGTTTCATCTCTTTCGGATTACTTGACTCAAATCTCTGTACAGTCAGTAGACGAAGAAAGACAGATGATTTCATTCTAAAGGAAGCAGGACAAATTGTCAGTTAGAGCTGTTACTATAACTGCAGCTTACAGAAGGACCCTGAATGATTTGCTTGAATTATTGAAGTTGAGTGGGGTGAGTATCACGGGCTGTGACTAGTAGAACTGAAGCCTGTATACACGTGTCCTGAGATGGACTGATTTTTCTGTACTAGATCAGAGCCAAAAAAGGAATGCAAAATCAAGAGAACAAAATTTGTTCGTGCAATGTAAACAGGATCCATTCTTAGCTTGTCTGCTTGGCTCATTATAAGAGCCTGTCCCTCTTTGAATGAATATTTAAAGTTCTGACTCTAGTAACACAATTTGGGACACCTTTTGTTTTTTTCTTTTTCTGTCTGTGGGGTAAGCCATACGCTGCATAATAACCTTCACGCAGTTGCCCAGTCTTTCAAGTTGATCTCCCTTCTGGCAATCTGACACATTCTTCATGATCAAAGATGGTGTAACAGAAAACCTAATCTATGTGTCTTGTGGCTATTTAATGTACCCTTGTGTGTGAAGGCTTAATGTTTCCACAAGAGCTCTAGCTTACTTCTTGCCAGTTCCTTCTGAAGGAGCTTTTTTATTAATGACTCGCGGGGGGCCTTAGCTGATACCAGGATTTTGGTTTAAAAGAGGAATCCCTGCAGGAACGATCACATCAAAACTTTTGTCTGGAACCATAGTAACAAACTTCAACATCCCATCAGTGTGGTGACTTCTCCATTACTTCTTACTTTCACAATTAATTTTGCTTGGAAGTAAGGTGTGGAAAAGGTGAAAGCATGAGGCCAACATGCATCATCTGGCTTCTTTGTAATACTGAAAGTATTTCAGTCCCTGCTTAGAAGAAGTCTGAGCAGGTTGGCTATCATACAGCAGGAAGCACATGAATATCATTGCGTGAGATTGTACATACACTTCAAGGCAAGCTTTTTCCATCATTCAAGAGGACATTTTGCTGGGGGGTTTTCTGCAGTGTCATGACTTTTAACATATTTTATCTTGGTTAACATGAACTCCATTTCTTTTGGTTTGGTCTGTGTCTTACAGTACATTGAAAAAAGCACCTGAAGAAATATCTAAAGTTAGGAGACAGACTTAGTCCCTTCAAACAAACAGAAAACATGCAAGATCTTCAGACAGCGAAAATAATCCTGTATGGTTGCAATTACTGGGAGGTTTACATCTTCACAGTTTTACTGAGAAATGCCTTGCAAACAGGCACAGAAGAAGTGCCTTCCTCCTCATTAAAGAAAAAAAAAGTTGCCATATCAAAAATGAAACTGCAATAGAACCCCTTTAGAAAAATATAAAAAGTGGGATATGAGTCTGTTTCTGGTTCTAATACAGCAAATCCTGAAAAAGTGTATTAGCTTCATAGAATTACTGCAGTTAAAGTTTGGGACTACATTTTGGATCATGTATTTTAAAAAATAATATTTGTTGTTTTTGCTGTTAGAGAACATAAGCCATTTTAAGAAAGTAAAAGAAGAAGAGCTAGGGTTTTCATTGTGTCATGGTTTACTGACATAATCAATATGTCTGTTAAAGGGTAGAGGAGGAATATGTGGTCCATGGATCCCAGATGACGGCCAGATATTTACTCACACTTTGTCTACAGCGGGCAAAATGAGCCAGAGAAACTGGACTGCCAAGGTAAGGTATATTTATTGCACACAGGATTTTACCTGGTTTGCTCTTTTCACAGGCTACTTGCTAGTAGTTTAGTGCAGTTTGTGTACATGTTCCTCATCTCATTTTTTTGTCAGTGTTATGTGTGTAAGTGATACATATGGATGAGTAACATCAATTCCCAACTGACTTGACTTGGAAGTAACAGCTACTCACACTACTGCTTCTTAGGTAGTTAGTAGAAACAATGAGGATGGAAGAGAATATCCTAATCTGGCCCTTTAAGGCCTACACTAACAATATATTGCACTACTGACTGGACTGTGTTGCAGGTTAATATGGTCGTTGGGGGACTTCTACCCAGCAGAAGTAACAAGGAAGCAAACATGGCAGAATGCATAGGCTTGGTGAAAAGAATACACACCAGGAGGGGAATCAGACCTGTCTTTCCCACAAGAATTGTCTCTCTTGCTTCTGTTTGTCTCCCCAAAGACACCTGTCCTTCCCAGTTCTGAGAAAATGCACACATTCTTTCACAGACACCACAACTGGACAATTGTTGTTATAATAGCCTACTGTATGCAAGTGAAGTTTTGATGCTTGCTGCTTTGTTCATTTGTTTTGCAGGTTGTTTTAGTTCACGTGGGTGTGACTTCTCTCATTGCACACATCAGAGTTGGGAGAATGCAAGTTGCTCTGGAAGCAAAAACCACAGTCCTTCCTGCAGTAGGTATGATACAGAATCATAGAACCGTTTGGGTTGAAAGGGACCTGATAGATCTAGTTCCAATCCCCCTCCTGTGAGCAAGGACACCTTCCACCAGACCAGGTTGCTCAAAGCCCCATCCAGGCTGGCCTTGAACACTGCCAGGGAGGTGGCAGCCACAGCTTCTCTGGGCAACCTATGCCAGTGCCTCACAACCCTCATCATAAGAAATTTCTTTCTTATATCTAGTCTAAATCTACCCTCTTTCAGTTTGAAGCCATTACCACTTGTAATTACCCCCTATAACATGAAGACATGAGAAAATTATTTACTGATGGCAAATCTCAATACTTTTATCATTTATGCATGGTTACCAAGAGTAAAAGGGACTCCTACCCTCCCTCACCACTGAAAATACACAAAAGTCTTCCCAAGATTCTTCTTCACATAACACTGAACATGTGAAATATGTTTGAGCTTCTAACCTGTGTATGAATCTAGAACAGTAGGAAGCCACTCCTGTCGAATAGGTAAGGTCAAATACCATGACCAACGGCTTCAGGTACTACAAGGCTTGTCGGCATTGGATGAGGATGTGAAAATATTCTTCCAGCTAGCATGTTGTGAGGATCTGTACAGTCTCCATCTGATGGAAGCAGACTAGCTTTGAGCATACAGCAAAGGTAGAAACCCATCTTGGTTCCCTCGTTGACATTAAAATTCAATTGCTTCCAAAGACATCAGTGTTCCATTCATTTTAGTACAGCTGTACGCAGAGAAGCAGAAATAACCATAACAATGCTCTTAGCAATGTAAAATTTTAAAGGTGGACTTTACTTACTAAATTAAACACACAATCTGAAGAAAAATATTGGGTAATGTAGGAATGTCATCACAGTACTCTTGTTAGCTACTGTTCTGGAAGTTTGTGAATATATTTCCCAATAGCATGAAAAAAAAAAAACCAAAGCAACCCCAGTGTGGATGGAAGTATTTAGCTATAGAATTTGCTATTCATTTCAAGACCGCTGCAGCTGAGTTTTCTAGGAAACATACAATTTATCAGAAAAGAAATTTTAAAAATGCAGCTCTAACCCTGAGGCAGAAAGTGACTTTTGTGATTATCTTGGTATTATACTGGAGTCAAATGGATTGAGGCAGAATTATTACTAAGCAGTGCTTTTTTTTTTTTGTTGAGGCTTTTTAAAAAAAATATATTACATAGTGATAGAATAATACCTTCAACTCGTCTCAGAAGGCTGAAGTATAGCATGATATTAGTTCAGGCGTAGAGGTAAAATTGAAACACCATTCAGGACATGGGAGAAGGAGTTTTGTCCTCAGGGCTTTTGTTTTAAATCCCAGCTGATACTGCTGATAATTTTTCCAAGACCTCGGAGAAAAAGAAATCCTTGACGTATGGGTTGCAGAGTTTCATTCTACAGTACCCAGTGTCTTCTGCAGCTGCTGGTGTGGGGTCAGTGGCTTCCGGGGATCTCAAGGGCTGGATAAAGTACAAAGCATACAAAAGATAATGCCGGCCTTGAGGAACCTTAAGTCTCAGAAAAAACAGATAGAGAATGAGAAACAGAGTAGTGATGAAGTGGTTTGTACACCAAACATGTCAAAGTCTCTGATGTCCTTAACACTTGAATCTGATCAAAGCATTCCTGTATCATTTTAAAAATTCAGATTATTCTTTCAGCTGCTGGGGTGCTATCTCTATTCTTCAAAATTCATTCTTTCTGGTACTCTGAGGTTTCTGAACTCATGAACCGTGTGTTCTGAATACAGTCTTGTGGTTGGATGAAATTGCCTTAAAATATTCTGATATGTGTTTCATTTTCTAATCAGTCTGTGGAGATGGCTTTTGTGAGGAAGAAGAAGGCTGCTCTATCTGTCCGGCAGACTGTGGGGAATGCCCACTGTCTGCTGATGCTAGGACAGCAATTGCCTTACCAATATGTTTAGTCTGCACTGGCTTCATTTTGACAGTCATGGTAAGTACCCTTTCTCTCCTCTTCTGTTTCCTTTCTCCTACTTCCACAATTGGGTTAGCTAGACTGGAGCTCTCTCTTAGTAGTGGGATAGATTTTTCTCTGCACCCAGAATCTGTGTGCTGTGGAAGAAAGCAGAAGAAAGGGAAACAATCTTTTTGTCTTCTTTATGAGGGGAGGCTCACTGGGCTAGCAATTTTCATCCAGTAAGAGAGGACTGAAGAGGAGTGTAACAGCAGGATGGATATATAAAGGTGAAGGAGGAAGAGGTTTTTCACAACACGGGAACTAGGTGGTCCCCGTAAAGTAAGACCACACTTCACATAGAATAAAACTCTGTTATGAAATTAACTGCTTCAAAACCCTATGGAATCTAGAAGTATAAATGAATGAAATCAAAACCTAATTAGGTAATCTCATAAAGGTATTAGCCCCAACAAAGGCCATTAAATCTGAGAGTCCAAATAGAATTTACAATGGAAAACATTCAACTTGGAATATTCTCAAAAGACATCATGAGAATAGGATCTTTCTTTTTTTTTTCTGTTTATTTGTTTTGGTTTTTTTAATAGACTCATTTTCTTAGTGTAACTGAATCAGTTTGGTTCAAAGCGATTAATTTTTGCATAATGGTTATCAATTATTATAACAGACTCAGGAAGGAAAAAAAAAAGAGAACGAGGAGAGAAGAGTGTATGAAAATCAGAGAAGTAATTTTGGATACCTTTGAAAGAAAACATCTGTAAAAAGAGAAGACAGCATGCTATAACTGCTTATTACTTCACAGTGCTTCTGGGAAAAAGGATCTGCATTCCTTATGTGTCTGCATCTTTACATCCTGTAAACTGGCAGGCTCAGGGATTCCTTCTTTTCCATCTTGTACTGCAGTTGCAGTGAGCATCTGCGGTAGGCAAGTGTGCTGAGAGGGAATAAGCAGAAGGCTGGTGGCCCACTAAGTCCACAGGGCAGTTGTAATGATGTTTTTATAGCAGGTGTCTTGTAAAATCATATGATTTGATAGAAATGTGTAACTGGACAGATAAGAATTTCAGACAGTTCTAAACAACTGGCATTTTAGAAAGAGCAATGGAGTTTCTTGGCCTTGCGTAGGTTTATCTAAAAAACCTTGTCGCAAAATTTATCTATTCTTTCTGGTATTTTTCTGTAGACTTTGAGGTTTATTTTTTTCTTCTTACATTTCTGCATACTTATTCCTGCTAACTTCTGCAGTAGCATCTTCTGGTTTTTTATCTTTTATTTAGGTGATAAGTAAACAAGATCTAGAAATAATCCTTTTTTCCAGTTTGGTAATTAATGTCATGTAAAAAGAACCATCTGGGAAGCTAATGTCTTTTTTAATCATTCAAGTAGAGGAGGGGACTCCTTTGATATCAGTGTCTGTAGCAAGCTTAGTGGCCACTTCCAGCTAAAATGTCTTTGTTCAGTGATACCTTTGCAAGATAAAATGTAGATGTCTTTTCGCAGAAACCTTTTGAAATAAATGGGATGACTTAATTTCGATTCAGTAATCTCTGTACTTGTCATCAGTTTCTACCGAAATATTGATACAATCTCCACACCATGTTCCTTGTGTATTACCTGGGCTTTGTTACCTGTTTCAGTGAATGCATAATTCCTAACATTAAATACCACCAGAAAATGGTATAATGATAGTAAAATACTGCTTTGGTTTGACATTTTGGCATTGACTGCAGCTATAACAGCTGTAAAATCTAATCTGCTGCTCTCTTTTTGAAATAGTGTTTATATTTTCTGTGTTAGATTTGCATGTCAGCTTTACAGAAAATTAGCTATTAGATCAATGCCTTCTTTACAAAGTAGGTGCAGAATCCCTAGCAAGTATTTTTTGTGCTAGAGTATTTGACAGAATATGACCTCATTTGTGGATTGGGGGCTAATTCTATCACAGGATGTAAGATTCAGTGCTCGTTATCTTGGGGTTGGTATGTAGTGCGTTATTGTCATGCACTTACATAGCATAGGACATTTCCATGACATCAGGTGATGTAAACTACTCATCTGATGTCCAGGCTGAGATGTAAAGGTAGTGCATAAGAAGTATTAAAAATCATGGAGAGTTTGTAGCCAATGCAAAATATGACATATAATTAGATTCTAGATACAGAATGTGCAGTTTTTAAGTTCAGATTCTAAGCCTGTTATTAATACTTTTGGTTCTAATGTTACTCACAAAATATATGTTGGATGCTGAAGCAACAGGTTTTTTTTTGGATACTTAGAAACTTTCGTATTTGAAAATAATAATCTCTGGTTTAATTCCTTCAAAGTCAGTACAGCTACAACAGGAATGAATTTGACTTACTTTTGTAGTGGTTTCAATATCAGAAACAAAAGATGTTGTGGGATGAAAGCTGGATTATAGACTTCGCCTGCATCAAACAAGGTTAGTAAGATGTCATTTTGATACTATGATCAGTTTCCTTATACAATTTTGAGAAATAATCTCAATTGTAGGTACATCTTCATGTTTTAAGGGTCTTACAAAAGGTGAAAATCGTATCCAAAGTTTCATCTGTGTAACCTCTGGGAACAGATCGCTGATATTTTTGTTTATAGAAATTTTATATGTCAAAGTTATCTGAAATAGTTTCCTTATTTTTTATGGTGATTTGTCAATTAAAAAAGACAGGCCTATCCCAAAATAAACAGATAACCTCTGGACTTGGACAAAATAAATTACAGTAACTTCAGTGGGTATATCATTCTGTGTAACTGGTCTCACTAAGTTGCCCTGGATTTGCACAGATATAATGAATGGGTATAATAAGATCTTAATTTTTCTCAGTGTATGCTATCTGTGACAGACTCACTTCAAAAAGTAGTTCATTGTGGCCAGAGTTTTATTTCATTTTACCTTCTGGATATAAAATATTATTTAATTGGTTCTAACTAACATGTTAAGTATAAAATCAGATGTTATTATATGCTTTACTATGCTGCATTTAAAACAGGTATAGGTTATTTACTTTGCTGTTCATTGTTTTAGCATTCAGAAGGAAAACAACGCCTAGACTTAGAAAGGGTAAATCCGTAGAAATCAGCTGAAGTTGATAGATCTGTGCTGATGTACACTCTCACTTTCTGTCTCTGTGAGGAACTGCTAGAAATATGTCTTCTTCATCTGTGTTACATCATTGTGTTGTTAGTAGAAGTGTCAAGCATTGTTGTATTAATATACAGTAGACGTACTTTCAGCCTTGGATGTGAATATCAATTTCTGTGTGGTTTTGATGTTATATACTCATTGCTGTAAAGAACAGATGATGGCTTAGAAATTAAATAATAAATAAAACCAAATTTCAATACATATTTTTGAAAACAGAAATGGAACACTCAAGGGAAAGTGTCTTTTAATGTAGCAAAAAGGAACATGAGCAAATTTTCAGCTGATAGTGAATTAGAAGAGGTCATAAACATCACAGGGGAGGAGAAACAATAGAAAGAGGCTGAGGGAAATTAGAAGCATGATCAAAAATAACGCATTAAAAATTAATTTGAAAAATCCAAGATGAAAACCAGAGTTTTCCTGAAGAGGAGCCTGCGAAGCAACAATACTGTTTAAGACCTTGGAGTGATAATTAACAACTTCAGAGTAATGAGAACTGATAATATGGTGAGATTTGGAAATAGACAGTATGTCTTCTCTGGACTGAGCCATCCAGGGATACCCATAGCTGCCTGAAATGTACAGTTGCCTAAATGGAAACAGATCAGTAGCGCTGTACCCAGGGTATGTAGCCTATACTGTGAAAAATTAGCTTTATTTTTTTAAGATAACTCCTTTTTTGATGCATTGCACCATGTATATATATCTCTACACACACACTCTTATTCTCATCCCTATCTCAGGGATGTCTAGTATATTTTTGAGTGGAATGCTGTAGAAAGATTCCAAATGTCAACACAATTTTGAACTGCATATGAATAGTACTATGGTGTGGGAACATGGCAGTCCTGATGCAAGGTGAGATGCTGAATTTCCTCAGCAACACTTCATAGGATACTGATACCAATGAGAGTTGAGAAGTTTCAGCAAATCTGAAACTAATTGGCTAAATCTGGGTTTTAACTGGAGATGATGAAATGATATGTAATTCATTAAATTTGTTTTTAAATCCATTTTGTTACCTTGAGCTGGTCAGCAGAGATTAAAAAACATACATTGAGATGACAGGTTTTTTCATCTGCTTGTATTGTTGCTCTTCTCTTTCCCTCTGGTGTCAGAATCACTTCCCACACCCCTGTACTTTACAGTCTTCTAGGAGATCCAAATAGACTTGTTAAACTATGCCACAGGGCTTGCTCTGCTTCCCTGGGTTCTGTCCTCAGCATCTAAGCAGCAGCAACAGCTAATGACCCCGAGAGCAGAGAAACAAAACTTGCATCAAATCCTGAGGATTAGTGGGAAAGACATCTAGCAATGAAGCACCTCTGGAACTTTTTAAACTTTTTAAGCAGCAGTCACATTCCAAGCAATGTATTTCTGTCTTAAGTATTAACAAGACCAGCCAAGATGCAAAGATTTGGAGAATTACCTATATTTGTCTGCCTCTGGACTCTCTACCTTGGCAATCATATGCACCTTCAGGTGCCTTTTCTCATCCAAAATCCCATTTAGATCGCCTAGTATGGAGAGTAACAGGAAGCATGATGAGTGCTCCCCCAGCACCCAGTGACTCCAATGCCAGCTGTATCACTGCTCTGAGCTCCTGCACAGCAACTGCTAACGTGTCCAGGAAACAGTACTTCACCCAGACTGGGAGATAGTAAGTCAACATATTAGTCATTTACTGCAGTACCTACTAGACAATAGTTTCACCTTGCTTTATGGTTCTTGCCACTTTACTGTTGATAGGTAGTACAAAAGCTTGCATTTCTGTTCTTAGGCGAAATTCAGTAAGTAAATATCATCATCTGACTTCTGTACCGCATACTGACTGTGGAATATCTTATATGCCAAGCCTGTGGTTTGGTTGTAATTTCTCCTTTTCTCTTGGTGAGTTGTTAAAAGGCTGTGACTGCATAACGTGTCTTGCACCTGCTAATGAATGACCATCACTTTTCAAATATTTTTGGAACCAAGGCTTTTATGCAGCTCTTTTTCTAAACTGCAGGCAGACACAGCTAGGTTCTTTGCACTAAAAAGTGGCATCCTATACAGTAGCAGATTGGAAATATTGTCCTTAAACCAGCTGATGTGACTGAAGATATAGAACATTTCACCTCTGCATCACGTTATAAAGGTGCATATCATATAACTATATGGGCAAACACTATAGCCATATCCTGCTATCCAGAAATCAATTTTTCCCATAAAAATGATATAGATAGAGGGCAGGGGCAGAACATGTGCAAAGATGGAAGTAATACCTACCATTTGAATACACAGGGCAGGATCTGTGCTTTGCAGGATAGAGGATCTTAGGATCATTGGCCAGTGGAGCACCTACCTTTTCAGCATAGATCACTGTTCTGGAAAATCACAGCCACTTCATTGGTGAGACACTGTGTCCAGCATAGATCTTTTACAGTAAGCATTTCTACTGCTTCTTTCTGAATGATGACATTTTCATCACCATCATCTTCCTCTGATGAATCAAGGTCAAAGACATTAATCTAGGGTAAAAGATGTAAGAATGGGGCATTCAGTCTCACTGGCGAAGGACCTACATCTGCTGTACTCTGTATTTATATGGTGGGTACCGCTTAAATTCCTGCATGTATTGTCACTGGATTCCTTTATTCTTCCAAGGAAAACTGCTTTGCTGTCTATCTAACTCAGCTGCTTTGTCTCTGAGAAAGCTTTGTCCCATGAGAACAAAATTATGTTAAATCTTGGTGATGGTTCTCCGTAACAGTAGACAGAAACAAGGGATAGCAGGCATGTTGCTGTATATGTTTCACTAGCTCTGACATTTCCTTTGCTGCTGCTCCATCATCCAGCCACTTCAACTGACTCTAACACTCTCACATTCCAAATGTTGTCCACAGATGAAGGACGCTTGATTATAATCACTGACACATCCCTTATCATAGAAACGGGGCCCTGTCACCTATCATGTACTCAGATTCAGATTCACATGCACATATGGACATGCTTCAATTCCGTGCCTCATCTCTAGAGATATGAAACTGCCCACTGTAGAAAAAACTATGAAGTCCATTTTTGTAGTCTGGCTGTCTTATGAAGTTGGCCTAAAACTCTATAAACAGCATTTCATTCTGTTTCAGCGATGGTAGAACAGTGGCCATAAAGAAAATAATGAAGAAGGCATTCACACTGTCCAAATCCATACGTAAAGAAGTCAAGCAAGTGAGGTAAGAAGTGAAACCTGAGAAGTGTATGTTGTTCCATTTTTACACTGGTTGTTTAGGGGCTACAGTCTGTCCAAATGTGACTGTAAATTCATATTCTTCTTTCTTTCAAATTTTGCTTTGACACCAGAACAAAATCTCCTTATGCCTGTTTTTTCTCTCTGCATTGTGAGAAAAAGCACTTGGTTTTCACACATGCAGAATCACACAGAATGTTAGGGGTTGGAAGGTACCTCTGTGGTCATCTAGTCCAAGCCCCCTGCCAAAGCAGGGTCATCTACAGCAGGCTGCACAGGACCATGTCCAGGTGGGTCTTGAATATCTCCAGAGAAGGAGACTCCAAAACTTCCCTGGGCAGCCTGCTCCAGGGCTCCGTCACCCTCAGAGGGAAGAAGTTCTTCCTCATGTTCAGACGGAACTTCCTATGCTTCCGTTTGTGCCCATTGCCCCTTGTCCTGTCGCTGGGCGCTACTGAAAAGAGTTTGGCTCCATCCTCATGACACCCACCCTTGAGGTATTTGTAAGCATTTATTAGGTCCCCTCTCAGCCTTCTCTTCTTCAGGCTGAACAACCCCAGCTCCCTCAGCCTTTCCTCATAGGACAGCTGCTCCAGTCCCCTTATCATCCTCGTAGCCCTCCGCTGGACTCTCTCCAGTAGCTCCTCATCTTTCTTGAACGGGGCAGCCCAGAACTGGACAGAGTATTCCAGAGAGGGCCTTACTATGGCAGTGTAGAGGAGAAGGAGAACCTCCCTCGACCTGCCGGCCACACTCCTCCTAATGCACCCCAGGATCCCATTGGCTTTCTTGGCAGCCAGGGCACACTGTTGGCTCACGGTCAACTTATCATCCACCAGCACTCCCAGGTCCCTCTCCACAGAGCTGCTCTCCAGCAGGTCTGCCCCAAGCCTGTACTGGTGCATGGGGTTGTTCCTCCCCAGGTGCAGGACCCTGCATTTGCCTTTGTTGAACCTCATCAGGTTTCTCTCTGCCCAACTTTCCAGCCTGTCCAGGTCTCAGCTGAATGGCAGCACGGCCTTGTGGTGTATCTATCACTCCTCCGAGTTTTGTGTTATCAACAAACTTGCTGAGGGTACATTCTAACTCTTCATCCAGGTCATTGATGAAGAAGTTAAACAAGACTGGGCCCAGTACTGACCCCTGAGGGACACCACTTGTCACCAGCCTCCAACTAGCCTCAGCGCCGCTGATGACAACCCTCTGAGTTCTGCCATTCAGCCAGTTCTCTATCCACTTCACCGACCACTCATCCAGCCCACTTCCTCAGCTTCCCTAGGAGGACATCATGGGAGACTGTGTCGAAAGCCTTGCTGAAGTCAAGGTAGACAACATCCACGGCTCTCCCTTCGTCTACCCAGCCAGTCATGTCATCGTAGAAAGCTATCAGATTGGTCAGGCATGATTTCCCCTTGGTGAATCCATGCTGACTACTCCTGATAACCTTCTTTTCCTCCACTTGCTTGTTGATGACCTCCAGGATGAGCAGCTCCATCATCTTTCCTGGGATGGAGATGAGGCTGACCATCCAGTAGTTCTCTGGGTCCTCCTTCTTTCCCTTTTTGAAGATTGGAGTGACATTGGCCTTTCTCCAGTCCTCGGGCACCTCTCCTGTCCTCCAGGACCTCTCAAAGATGATGGAGAGTGGCTCAGCAATGACATCTGCCAGCTCCCTCAGCACTCGTGGGTGCATTCCACTGGGGCCCATGGATTTGTGGGCGTCCAGATTGCTCAAGCGATCCCTCACACAGTCCTCCTCAACCAAGGGAAAGTCATCCTCTCTGTAGGCTTCTTCTCTTACCTCCAGGGCCTGGGATTCCTGAGGGCCTGCCTTGGCACTGAAGACAGAAGCAAAGAAGGCATTTGGTAGCTCTGCCTTCTCTGCATCCTCCGTCACCAGGACACTCACCTCATTCAGCAGTGGCCTCACATTGTCCCTAGTCTTCCGTTTGCTATTGACGTACTTGAAGAAGCGCTTCTTGTTTTTTTTGACATCCTTTGCTAGATTCAATTCCAGGTGGGCCTTGGCCTTCCTTGTCGCATCCCTGCATGCTCTGACCACATTCCTGTATTCTTCCCAAGTGGCCTGTCTGTCTTTCCACATTTCATGGACCTTTCTCTTCCATCTGAACTCCGCTAGAAGCTCCTTGTTCAATCATGCTGGTCTCCTGACCCCCTTTCTAGATTTCCTTTTCTAGTTTTCCAGTCACCCTACAAAAGCAGGAGGGATATCTGTGTAAATTGCTGGTGCACTGTGATTTCTGTTGATTTTCACAGGGAACTCGACCATCCCAATCTCTGCAAATTCATTGGAGGTTGTATAGAAGTGCCAAATGTTGCCATTGTGACAGAGTACTGCCCCAAAGGCAGCCTGAGTGATGTTCTGCTCAATGAAGATATTCCTTTGAACTGGGGCTTCAGGTAGAAAAAAACTTTTGAAATGCTAAATGACACAAGCTGTGCTATGTGCTGTTCAGGATAAGATGGTAATTTTAGACAAACTCTGAATAGATGGGCCTGCACTGTGATATGGAGAGAATGAAGAAGAAAGAAAGAAAGCGAATTCAAATATCCAGCCCAACTTGTCTTCTGGATTTTTGAGCAATCATATGTTTAGCACTCGTCATGCTAAACCAATAACTTTTCAACACACCTCTAGTTCTACCGGAAAACTGCTTTTGAACCATTTTCCCATGTAATTTAATTTTGCTCTCCAATATCTAGGACATCCCCATTTAATTGAAAATCACTGCATCTCTGTTTGTGAATAAATATTGGTGAAATTATTAGCATACCTACAAACACTGTATTATATTTACCAATAGAAAAAATGAGCTCACATTGTCAATGAAACTTCAGTGAAGGCAGCAACATTGCTTTTTGAGAATAATCTTGGGACACTCTTTCTACTTTTCCCTTACATTTGTCTTCAGCAAAGAAAAAGATTGTAAGGGAGGAAACACCCCCAAAAAAAGTGAGAAAGTTAATAAAAATTGTTTCTCTTGTAAACATTGAAAGCACTCTCAAGGACACAAAGGTACTGAGAATTTCTAGAAGAAACTCAACTGTCTTAAAAGAGGCTAAAGGCCTGTGGACTCAGACAACTGAGTGGGAGTTAAGGGCTTTCAGCAAACCACCTTAAGTGTGTTGGAAAAATGAGGATGGGGACACAAATTGAAAGATATTGCAGTGACAGAGAAGCTTTCTGTCAACTTCAGTGCTTTGGAGCCACTCTTGAGTGAAGGTTTCATGAAATACCAGATCATTGATTTTTGTCTTTCAGATTTTCTTTTGCAACTGATATTGCACAAGGAATGGCCTATCTTCACCACCACAAAATGTATCATGGACGGCTGAAGTCTAGTAACTGTGTGATAGATGACCGATGGGTTTGTAAAATTGCAGGTAAAGAGAAGATAAGAAACAAAATTTCAAAACTGTGCATCTAACCCAGTAAAGCATCTAGATTTAGGTATAGAGATCAGTGATGAGTGGTGTTCCTTAGGGGACAGTACAGGGACCAGTGCTGTTTTAACATCTTTGTCAGCAACAAGAACAGTGGGATTGAGTGCACCCTCAGCAAGTTTGCTTATGACACCAAACTGCATGGTACGGTCGACACACTGGAGGGGAGGGATGCCATGCAGAGGGACCTGGACAGGCTTGAGAAGTGGCCCTGTGTGAACCTCATGAAGTTCAACAAGGCCAAGTGCAACACCCTGCACATGGGTCGGGTCAGTCCCAAGCAGATATACAGGCTGGGCAGACAATGGATTGAGAACAGCCCTGCCAAGAAGGATTTGTGGATGCTGGTTGATGAGAAGCTCAACACAACCCGGCAGTGTGTGCTCACAGCCCAGAAGGCCAACCGCATCCTGGGCTACATCCCCAGCAGTGTGGGCAGCAGGTCAAGAGAGGGGATTCTGCCCCTCTGGTCCACTCTGGTGAGACCTCACCTGGAGTCCTGCGTCCAGCTCTGGAGCCCTCAGCACAGGAAAGACATGGACCTGTTGGAGCAGGGCCAGAGGAGGGCCACAAAGATGATCAGAGGGCTGCAACACCTCTCCTGTGAGGAAAGGCTGAGAGAGTTGAGGCTGTTCAGCCTGGAGAAGACAAGGCTCTGAGGACACCTTATAGCAGCCTTCCAGTACCTCAAGGGGGCTACAAGAAAGCTGGAGAGGGACTTTTTTTACAAGGGCATGTAGTGATAGGACAAGGGGTAATGGCTTCAAGCTGAAAGAGAGTAGATTTAGATAAGGTATAAGAAAGAAATTCCTTATGATGAGGGCTGTGAGGCACTGGCACATGTTGCCCAGAGAAGCTGTGGCTGCCCCCTCCCTGGAAGTGTTCAAGGCCAGGCTGGATGGGGCTTTGAGCAACCTGGTCTAGTAGAAGGTGTCCTGCCCAGGGAAGGGGGGTTGGAAGAAGGTGATGTATAAGGTCCCTTCCAACCCAAACCATTTTATGATTCCATGTTTTCACAGTCGACGCTCTTCCCAAGCACCTCCATGCTGACATTTCATGTGGAAATGATACTAAATGATACTATGTCAGCCTTCACTAGAAGTGCCCCATGCTGAAGCTAGTTTCATGTTACATTAACATGTCAAGTCATTTAACGCGTCATTGATGCACACATCATATCCCACAAATGATAGAGTCTATCAACATCAGTCTGAGTAGAAACTCTGTCTCATTCTCAGTTTCAATACAGAGAGAAAACCTGAGCCATGGACAGTGCTGTAAACGCATGGGATAATGCTGACTGATTGGTAAACAGAAGGTAGTTTCATGGAGAAAAGCAGACTCACTTCAGAGCTTTTCAGTCCTGTACACAAAACTGAATTGTATTCTCCCAGAGATGGAGCTATAGGTCTGGTCTAGTCTGGTACAGGAAGACAGCCTGTGGGGACAGGAAAACCACTGGAGAATCTAGTTTAGTTTGCAGCTTTCAAAGGGTATGAAAGCAATGATCATATCTTCTACTTCCTCCCCGAAGTAGTTATCACACTTTATAGCCTGCAATCATCTGAAAAACAGCAGCAGCAGATTTGTCTTTCAATGGTTCATCCTATGGCTAAGGCTCCTACACAGGACTGTGCCTGCTGCTCCAATGCTTTTAGTATCCTGCTGCCTTCAGAGCTGCCTACTTTGCTTAGAGATTGTTCTGGAGAAAAGCATAAAAAATGGAGGTAGTTGGATTACATCGACTACATCACTTTAGCACAGGTCCTCTGAATTAAATGGCATTTCTGTGAAGTTGTTCAGAAGTTAACTGGGAGCACTGTAGAGACTTCATGGTTTATCTGGATGTGGTAGTGTTAAACAAAACTCACAAATAACCAATGTGGGAGCTATTTGAAAAACTCCAGTGACCTCCAATACAAAGAATGGTGCTCTAGGACCATCTTAATTAGAGGACATTCCAGACAAAACCAGATATCTGCATCCTGCCTTCCCACAGACTCAGAAGAGTGCTGTTTATATCAGCAAGAAAAATGAGTCAGTTGGTTTTTGCTCCTCTCCGATGCTGAATCACATGTTGAGAATCTCTTCTGTGTTAGGCCAAAAGTATAGCTGCAAAGATGCTTCACATTTATTCTGCCTTATTTCTGAAGATAGAGGTGTGCAAGAAAGTAAAGCCCACCATCTGATTTTCAGTAGTTCTAGTCTGTCTAACTTGTAATTACTCTAACAACCTGCCACTATGGATAAGGATTGGGGAATGAGCAGAAAAGAAATCTGCATTTGCATGCTAACTCTTGCACTGAAGTGAGCCTGTTCTCTGAATACAGTTTTATAATATCATAGAATAAATCTGATTGGAAGGGGCCATGCAGTTCAGCTTTATTGATGTCATGCAGTTCTACCCAAATATTGGTTTCCAGATCCTGTATCTGCAATTGGTTTAGAGGGACACGACGAACAGATACACACTATTTTTAGACTGTGTATTTCAAACAGAGAAAATTAATTCCTTTAGACAAGTTGTGTTTCTCTCTACTAATGCATGTGTTTCAGAGAAGTACTCACTGCGTAGTTTGCTTCCTGTTTTCGTCCCTGTTAGATTATGGTTTGCAGTCATACAGAAAAGAAGATTCTCCTGAAGAGTCAAGCTCATACCAGCAGCATTTGATACAGATTTACACAGCTCCTGAAATCCATTCCCTTTCAGACTTTGAACCTAATTCTATGGCAGATGTCTACAGGTAGTTAACATTTCCTGTTTCTCGCACTTAATAATCTCAAATTGAGGAGTCTTTAATCACAATTAGGCTCAGTGTAATTCTGTGCTCACCCCAGGTATATGTTTGATTGTATTTTAAAAATGATTGATCCTGGAATGCAGAACAGCATAGATAGAACAGGATCTTCTTTCAAGGCAGATAACCAAATACTGAATTCACTGACCTTATATAAATGCAGAGTTGTTCTAATGATTTATAAGGAGTTACTCTGGACTGGTATTTTAAAAAGGTATAAAGAACTGCTATTATCTACTAATCCATTTTTTTTGCTCTTTCTTATGAAAAAAAGTAGATTATTTTCAATAATGGAAATACCTTAAAAGTTAATAGCATCAATTTTACAGGATGTCAAAATGCACATCTGTAAGTCATATTTCTATAATTAGTCTCAATACATTATTTTGCTGCATACACACAGTGACAATATTTGGTTTGCAGAGAAAAAATAGAGGTAGGAAAAGGAAATTAATGCACTAGTGAATAGCTCCATGCCTTTCCTTTCAAAAGCCTTCTAGCTTCTATCCAACCACTTTTCAGATAAACAGGATTACAACTGAACTCAGGATTTTAAAAAGTTACCCATATTTCCCAGTAATTTCTCCCATGAATTTTCTGTATTAAGTAAGAAAATTACTGTGTCCTTAGTGTATTCTGTTTCACAACAATGATACTTCCTCTGTCTGCTTATTTCCCATAGTTTGCTGAAAGCATTTGAAAGGACAAAATGCAGAAAGTTACCACATGCTACTACAAGATGTTTTGTGGCCTTTTTCTCTTACTTTTTCTTGCCACAGTCCCAGCCCAGCAGAAGTCATATATTTCCTGGTAACTTTGGTAGCTAGAAGAATGTAAAGAACTGGAATTCAATTAGAGATTGAAATGCTGATAGCGCCACACAGTTGAGCAGAAGGTAGCATGGTTGTTAGCACAGTTCATTGATGACATTTACCAAAGAGTAGCTATTAGTGCCTTTTATCAAAAGCTCTGAGTTTTACTCTGGCCTACACTAGGCCACAACAAATGCTTACTGCCTTAAGTGACTGTCGTGGGGCTTTTATTGAAAAATTAGTTGCAGAAACTGAAAATATTGTTTAAATCTTTCCCTTTTTTCAATTAGGATTCATCAAAAATGATATAGACAGAAGACATAATTTTATATATAAGATTTACTAGATTAATAAACATTATTCCCTTATAAAGAAATGTATGCATATACAATATGCTAGAACACTATTAATTGTTACCCATTCTATCAGATTGTGTAAGCAAGAATTTGACGTCTCAATAGTATTTATGTCTATAGGCTTAAACATGCCCTTAGAATTTGCTTTAAAATAGCTCAGCTAAAGGTAATTTGTCACTGTGTTTATAGTTCTGGCTGTTATTATTTGTCCTGTGTTGGTCTTTACTTTTTCAACATGGACTGCTCTGAGAAACTGCTATGCTCCAGCTAAGCAGTAATTTTAGGTTTGTCTTATGCATTGCAGTTTGTCATTGCCCTACAGCAAAAATGCATTCCAGAAAATGTTTTCTTGGTGTTTGCCTGGTTTACACATTGACCCTGCTCAGGTTAGATATCATTACTTGATTTTGACAGCAACCAGGCATCCTGAAGCCACTTCTTGCCAATGACTCCCCTTAAAATAGTGCTAAGACCTGATTTGTTCATATCGTAAATGACTACAATGAGCTTTTGACAGAATCAGTGAATGCTTGCTGAATCTGTTTTGCTGTCAGTCTCCGTGTCTGCAAAATCCAGCTCTTCTTTCGTTGTACTGCAGTTCATCCTTTCTTGGTAAAAACGAAAAACCAGTAAGAAACGAAATCAGAAAAAGGAGAAGAGCAACCTGCAGTCAAGGAAGAAAGATAGAGATGTGTCCTGTAGCATTAAAAAGGTTGTCTTTCTAACAGAGCTATTCTGTGCTTTAACACAACTTGTGATATGACAAGGTGCTAAGTTTCCTGATACATGTATGTGGGCTCACTGGCCAGGGAGCAGTGTCCCAGTCTTGAAATCCTCGGTTTTTATCTGTGTAAAAATTTCATTATTATTCCTGAAGGTATGGCCCAAATAAAAAATGAACAGAAACTGTAGAAGTGGGACTTGTAATTTTGTGTGCTCTTACACATGAATCACTTGCTTTTAAAGTTCTCCAGGGAATGTGTTGGTCAGATGGGAAAGCTAAAATGGAAATGAGAACAGGAGCATGAAAACAGCTCCTGTTTGAGCTGAAGAGGCTGTTTCCAGACACAGTTTCTCTTAGATAGGCTCCTCTTGATTTATAATCGTTATGTGAATTTCACTATCCACCATGTTAGGACTTTTCTGAGCAGTGCTGCTGAAGCTGAATGAAATCAATACTGCTTTATCAGAGGTACCATCATCTAATTACTCTCCTTGCAAATCTATTTCATCTTTGCTGTCTCACCAGGATTGCTGTTCCTTTCTGCTACCAAATCACCCCAAAATTAACATAAAAATCTCATCAGATTAATTTCTACATTATGTGGCATAGTTCATACGTATTATTTTATTTGCCAGTGTGGTCCTTGAGTGGACTGAAAGATAGGTAGACATGCCCCATTATACAACTAGAATGCCTTACAGAACAGAGCAACCATTAGCAATACAACAGATTGCAAACCAATATGCCCCATAAAAATAAATGTTATCAAGCAGGGATGCAAGAAGGCAGTTAATCATTACATAATTTCAGTACATAAAAAGGCAAAAGCATCTTTATCAGGATTGCTGGCTGGAGGCGGTACTGACTTCTGAGAGATCACTGTTCTGAAAGATCTCCAGTGAGCTGAATAAGGAGACTGAACACCTGGTTGTAAACCCATTTTTTCCATACCTCTGATGAACGTGTTTGACCTTGGTTCATCTGAGGAAGATGATAATGGTGAAAATATAATTCAGAAAGAACCACCAAAAATGCTTACTGTAAAAGATCTACTCTGGACACACTGTCTCATCATTGACTTTATGGAGATTTTCCAGAACGGTGATCTATGCTGAAAAGAAGCCACTCCTCCAGCTGATGAGCCTGATGAACCTGCTCTTTCCCCTTGATTACAGCACAAACTTGTCCTGTATATTTAATTGGTAGGTATCATGTAAGTGCTTGCCTATGTCCCCCCTGGATTCCCTTAATTCTTCCAGAGAAAATTGCTTTGCTGTCCGTCAAAATCAAATGTTCAGCAATCTGAGACTGATAACTGTGAGAGGACTGCTATGAAATCATCAGTGACAAATCACTGAAAACACAGAGTAGTAACAAGGAGTTACAAACAGTAAGCAGCACATTTGCCATCCTCTCTTTTGGGATGCTGGGCTTTCAGTCATAAAATGGGGAAGTATAAGAAATCATGGGAAGAGGAAACCACTGACTCCATTAACTGTTATTTCATTAAAAATTTGGTTTGTTTTTATTCTGCAGTTATGCCATCATTTTACTAGAAATTGCCACAAGAAGTGACCCTGTGCCAGTAAGTAAAGAATAACTTTGAAGTTTGACAATTTTGATTTGGTTTCTACTGAAGATACAAACCAAACTCTATGTGTAACTGCACTTTTGATTTATTTCTTGAGCATGCCTTTTCCTCTTGACTTTGTGGGTGCAAGCTCAGCTTCAACTCTTGCATCTACAGTCTTCCTTCTAGGACTTTGAAGAAGAGTGTATGACAAAAATAAGGCAGCTCCAAAACTGCCTATTGATTAGCTCTGTGAGGCTTAATGGCAGGGGAGTGGAGGAGGAAGGCATGCCATAACACCTTCCTTTTTCTCCCATTGTTCCTTTCCCTCTCCTGCTATGCACAGGCACTTTCAGTGGAGTCTTGCAGTGGTGAGAATATGCTAGAAGAGCAAATGAGCTGCACTCCATTAGGAAAATGCCTTCCTTGCATGTGTCGTGATCAGTGCTAAATGGCAAACACAAAAAATGCATCTGGAAGTTGAAACCAGATGTTCTGGATATATAAGCAAGTTCTATCTAAAATAACAAGAATTCTAACAACAAAGACCTGAAACTACCATTCTTCCATTTCGGACAATTTGTGCTAGTAAACCAATGTAGGCTTTGTGGTTTCTCAAAAGTTTCCCAATATCTTGCCAGATATTCATTTGATTAAAAAGTTGTTTACCTCATATAAACACTGAGATTAAAGTCTCTCAGCTCTGAAAAAGCTTTTAGAAAAGGCCACCCAGTTTAGACAGGTTATATCCTTTTTTTTCTTGTACTCTCGTATAAAAAAGATGATCTGGAAGCAATAGAGAAGACGTCATAAAAGTAATGATGACCACAGTAATATATTTCCAGTGGACAGTATGAAAAACACATCACTTGTTTCAACATTTTTTGATCCCTTTTTCTCTAGAAAGATGATATGCATTCACCTGAATATTCTTGGTGCCCACCTTTGGCAGAATTAATTTCAGGAAAGGCTGAGAATTCTTGCCCATGTCCCACAGATTACGTAGAGGTGAGTAAGATAAATATTGTTTACAAAAAATCTTTTTTGAAGTGAATTTAAGACGTCATGGAAATATTATGGCAATATCGTCTTTGATGAATGTAAACAACCCAAAAGTCCAGAAGTACATCTCAAACAAGGCACAATGAAATCACAGAATCACAGAATCACAGAATCGTAGGAGTTGGAAGGGACCTCTGTGGGTCATCTAGTCCAACCCTCCTGCCGAAGCAAGGGTCATCTACAGCAAGCTGCACAGGACCTTGTCCAGGCGGGTCTTGAATATCTGCAGAGAAGGAGACTCCACAACCTCCCTGGGCAGCCTGTTCCAGGGCTCCATCACCCTCAGAGGGAAGAAGTTCTTCCTCATGTTCAGATGGAACTTCCTGTGCCTCAGTTTGTGCCCGTTGCCCCTTGTCCTGTCACTGGGCACTGCTGAAAAGAGCTTGGCCCCATCCTCCTGACACCCACCCTTCAGATATTTGTAAGCATTTATAAGGTCCCCTCTCAGCCTTCTCTTCTTCAGGCTGAACAAGCCCAGTTCCCTCAGCCTCTCTTTGTAGGGGAGATGTTCCAGTCCCCTCATCATCCTCGTAACCCTTCGCTGGACTCTCTCCAGTAGCTCCTCATCTTTCTTGAACTGGGGAGCCCAGAACTGGACACAGTACTCTAGATGAGGCCTCACCAGGGCAGTGTAGAGGGGAAGGAGAACCTCCCTCGACCTGCTGACCACACTCTTCTTGATGCACCCCAGGATCCCATTGGCCTTCTTGGCAGCCAGGGCACACTGCTGGATCATGGTTAATCTGTCGTCCACCAGGACGCCCAGGTCCCTCTCCACAGAGCTGCTCTCCAGTAGGTCCACCCCAAGCCTGTACTGATGCATGAGGTTGTTCCTCCCCAGGTGCAGGACCGTGCATTTGCCTTTGTTGAACCTCATCAGGTTCCTCTCTGCCCAACTTTCCAGCCTATCCAGGTCACGCTGAATGGCAGTACAGCCTTCTGCTTTAATATTATTAATAAAAACCAGTCATTCTGACAAATTGAAAGTTTCAGTTGTCCCCTCAAATTGTCAGTGAAATAAATGACATTTTTAATATTCAACCACTGATTTTTGTGTATTTTCATTTTATTATAATGTGTTGAGTTCCATACATATTTTATATTAATAATATCTATTTTGCTTACTGGCAAAGGACTTTCAAATAGTGAAGTATGTGTCTCAAGCAACGTATTAGTTTGGTTTGCTTCTCATGCAGAAGTTCTATGTGTTCAGTAGCCTCAAACTGCCTAACAAAACAGAGTACACCCCCTCCCAGTTCAATTAAACCAGAACAACATTGTGGCATCCTTGTTTCGGCTTAAGAACTATGTAAGTCACCTTTGGTGGGTTTTAGTAACCTAAACGTAACAAACTTCTCATAAGCAGCACTGTATTTTAGCCAGAAGTTAATATTCTTAAGCAGTAGTTGAGTTTTTAATGTCTTGTGAATTTTGTGTACAAGTCCTCTGAAAACAGTATGTGACTCCAATGGCATAAGACTGTCTTCAAGCACAAGAGCTTAAGCAGTGCTTGGCAGAAGGAATGTGAGCACCCTATACATGATTCCCCCAGCACTATTTTCACAAGCTAACATTCTCCATTCTGTATAAATCTGTAGAACCCCGGAGACCTCAGAAAAGCTCTGCCTCTTTTCACCAGCTGCAGACAGGGCTTCACATGGACAGTTTGCACCGAGAAAATAGTGATATTAATTTGAAACACTGCCTGTGCTTGGAATGACAAAAGGCTGTTTGCTTTTCTCACTCTCTTTCCTTGCTGCAGTTAATCAGAAGGTGCAGAAAAAATAACCCAGCCCAAAGGCCTACATTTGAACAAGTCAAGAAAATGTTATACAAGATGAATCCTAATAAAGTTAGCCCTGTTGACATGATGATGACTCTGGTAAATTTAGTTTTTTAATCCAGTCCAAGTCAATCTGCTAACTTGCAATAGCTTTCACCTCTACCCTTCAGGTTTGTTTTTTGATCTCATACCCCTTGTTTGATGAGAAAGTCCACAGTCATTTCTTTCACATCTGGTGGGCTGATCGTAGCTGTGATTCTGCTTGAGACTCAGCTTTCCTTCTCATTCCATTTCTGTCAGTTTATCTTAATTTTCTCAGCTGCTTTGAGGCTGAAAACTTTTACTTCTTCAATGAAATGTTGTTTTGTTTTTAAAGCACTTGCAAGAAACTGTATTTCCTATTTCCAGTAGTGGTCAGTAGTGCTCTTAGGGTATTGGGGATAAAGAATCCCTGCAGGCCACAAATAACATCTTTTCAGATGCATTTTGAGCAGAGTATCTTAAACCCATCAGAAGAGAAAAGAGACTCCTGCCTCCACAGCCTGTTGCCTCACACAGAGCAAGGATGCAAAAAGCATAGCATAACATAGCATAGTATGATAGTCTATGCAACAGTGTTGTGAGCTTTTGATAAAAGATTGATATTTAGATACCTTCAGTTTACATGAGCTTATTGGCTTCTGCCGTCTTAAGAGTAAGTAAAAATCCCCAATCTAGAATCACGAATTTTCTTACGGAGAAATGTGATTTTTTTGTAAGAAAAAATTAGGTTTCTCAGACCTGAGCCTTTGCTTATCTGAATGTTTTCAAACCATTCAAATGCTTAAATCCTATCCAAGTATGACTCTGTTTCAGTAAAAGGATTATTTTATGCAATTCTCTATGTTATTTAGATGGAGAAATATAGCAAACATCTGGAGACACTTGTTTCTGAGAGAACCCAGGATTTAATGCATGAAAAGCAGAAGACTGATCGTCTGTTGTATAGTAAGTTATGTTGCAAAAATATTGCATATTCTTCTCAATATTCTTCTCAAATAACTGTGTATTTACAAACAGAAACCCTGCAATAGGTGACTATTTAATAGATAACATTTAGTTGGCAATGAATTAATGTACTTGTTCCTTGAAAAGCTGGAAAGATATTTAGCTATGTTTTATATTTTCCCCCTAAAAATCAGTGCTCTTATCTGAGAGCTATGACTCCAAAATCCATAGTGTTTTCAATTTGATCTTGCTTGGAAGTCATTCTGTATAGTTATAAATACTGGGGAATTGCTTTTGGACTGAGGTTACTTTTGATGGCAGCGTATCTTCTCGAATTCGGCAAGAAAAAGGGATAAGGAACAGGTATAACACATAGGAGAGAATAGGGAAAAAAAGGCTGTGAAAGTGCAAGATAGGAGAAATAATGAAGATCAAAAAAAAATGAGAGGAGATAGTAAACAAACCTAACACAGGAAGAAAACACTACCAAAGAGCTGACAAAGAAGGGGTTAGTAATATCCCAGGTCACACTATTAGAATCAAACCTTACACTTACTTGGAATATATAGATACTGGTTTGCTTGAACTGCAAGTTATGGGTCATCTGAACAATCTGGACTTGTTATCAGTGAGGTTTACTTTGAATTCTCATGTTACAGCAGAGCAGATTTTGATGCTAAAGAGTGCTTTCACCTTCAGAATATTTCACATTTACGAACATTGCTTTTATACCTTTAAACAAATGTGTTCTGTTTATTGTGTGCTATTATCCATGGCAAAGGAGTAACAACACTTTACTTTCTACAACAGGTATGTTGCCAAAGCAAGTGGCAGATGATCTCAGGCAGGGAAAACATGCACAAGCTCAAAGTTACTTAAGTGCCACCATCTTTTTCAGGTAAACAAAAGTGAAAGATAGGACTAGAACTGACTCCTACTGATGAAATTTCTAGGCTTCTAGTGGAGGTGCAGCTCCTAACTGCTACAGAATTTCTATCTAAACTGGCATTTGTCATACCAGGTAGCAACATTTAACTGTGCAAATGAGTGTCCTTCCAAATTCTCACACCCCTCCATTTTTCATTATCATTACTTAAATATCGAATGAGATTACCATGGAGCTCTAAGACACAGCAGCATGGCACTTTATGTATGTTACACACACACGCAAGTATGTTTCGTAAGATAAACTGAAGTAAAGGTTTCAGTATGCGTGAAGGAAACTTGTCTATCCCTAGAGTCTGCATGGATTTACAGTCTTTGACTTGTTATGTGTGCATGAAGCAACACATAAATTGCATGTCTTCACTTATCACAAATGGACAGATATTAAGTTCCCTTTTTTCACTTGTACATAACCAAGAACTGAACACTACTTAGTCTGTCACAGATTAAAGTCTAGCTGTAAAAAATGGTTTACTGCATTGGTAAGCAAAAAGGCTTAGGTTGGTCAGTCTTTTTAAATGGAAAGAGTCTGTTTTCAAGTTAACTAAATGTCTGAAGACAAAACTATTCTGTAAGATCCTTAGCGAAAGAAATGCTGAAATGGAGAAGGTTGAGGTAGTTCCACTGAGAAATTATTACTGTGTCTTTCGGATTGCCGATCTGCAATGGTTAAGACAGTGGATGAGTGTGTTCTTTTTGTTGTGTTTTAACAGTGACATTGTTGGCTTCACTCAGCTGTCCAGCAGTAGCACACCTTACCAAGTGGTAGATCTCTTGAACAAGCTTTATACCACTTTTGATGAAATCATAGATAACTATGATGTCTATAAGGTGGAGACAATAGGAGATGCCTGTAAGTTCCTTGAGCTGTGGACAGTGTTGGGGCATGGGTATTTCATCAGCATAGAGACTGATTTGATGCCAAGGAAGAACAGATGAAAGAGATTTGGAAAGTTTATTACCACTGTGAAAACCACAAAAAACAACTACAAGAAAAGTCCTAGCAGAGCCCTAGCAAACTTTAGGAACACTTTCCTGCATATCTTTCATCATTTCTACAGTTGATTAATGTTGTGGATGGGACAAATGAGTTCAGTAAACTACCACTGCTGTTTATTTGGTTCTTATGACCTGTTAAGTTCTGACACTAAACCACAGCAACAAATTAATGCCAGCTGGCAACTTCTGTTTCACAGGAACACAACTGAAAAATTTACCTTCTATGTGAGAATGTAAATGCCATTCCATTAGCTTTATTATCTCTCTTTTTTGCAAAGACCATGACAACCTTCTGTCTCCTAATACTCTGTGGAGGCTTGGCTGCCTCTTCTTTCTGGATTTTTAGGAAAATGGCTTTCTACTTGCTACCATGGGAATCTGCTGGGGTTTGAACTACCATTAAAACTAAGTTCCATCAAACACCTAGCAGAATCTAGCAGGATTTTTGGATGAGACATACAAGAAATCCTGTAAGAGATGTGGAAAAAACCCACCTGTCTCTTCCCATACACAGTAAGAGTCAGTGCAGGAAGCATAGGACAATGCCTGCTGGAATCATTGTCTCTCTTTATAATACCTGTCCAAAGACAAAAGGTATTGAGCAACCAGTTTCCCACTACCTCTCTCACGCCATGCATCCTCAATGAGGGGAGGGAGGAAGAAAGCATATGAGGGAATAAATCTTATGGAAAAGTAAGAAGGAAATCCAACATTTTTCAGAGCTATGTTAATTGCCCACATCAGCTGTTGCCCTATTCTTCATTTGTTTCTGGCTTTGTCTGCTCAGCAGGCACAACTGTGCTGTGGGATAGGAAGGAATAGGGCTTTATTTTTTTCTAACTTAGGCAGCATCCTTTGATAGATCTGTGTGTAATGCCAAAGGTTAACACAGTTGCATTGTTGTGTTAAGATATGGTGGTGTCGGGAGTACCCAAAGAGAATGGTATCCTTCATGCTGGTGAGATTGCAAGCATGGCTTTAGACCTTCTGGATGTCTGCAAGACTTTTAAGATCCCACACAAGCCCAACACCCTCTTAAAGATAAGAGCAGGAATCCATTCAGGTATGTTGCAAGGGCATAGCAAGAGTCCTCCTCTGGTTTAACAAATATTTCTGTAGTGGCATTTCCTCTTGTTTAAAAGTGAAGTTAATTTCTGATGTGGGATGGAGCACCTCATAGAGTTCATCCCAACAGAATAGATTATTGGATACTTGGGAACACAATGTGGAATGCAACATTGGCAAAACCACATGGTCCCAGTGCCTTTGCAGATGTGAGTGAGGACTGCCATTTTGTGTCTGTTATTTGTCCTTTTCTGCTCCTCTGTTCTCAAAACAGTGAGTTACTTCTTGACTCTTTGATCTAGCCTTCACTCTCAAGACTCCCAGCTCCCTGACCTAAGCTGTTGTGTGATTGCAGCTCCTTCTTGATAGACAGCTGTGGTTGGACATGTGCTGTGCAGCCTAGATCTACAAATTAAGCAGCTTACATTGTCTTAGCAAAAGATCATGTCTTCTATATTTTAAATTCCATGGGGCTGATATGAAGGAATCAAAATGCTCATTTTCTGCTTTCATGTGACTATTGAGTGATGCATAAACAACTCCAGCTGGTGGTATTCCTACCTCACTGCCTCTCAAAATATTCTGTTGTTGTGTTGAAACATGATTCTGCAGGTGCTTTAATTCACACATACTACCTGCATCCCATCATCACATTCCTCACTATTCTCCTTTGAAGCCCTTTTGCAATTCCCTCCATGGGTCTGGAAGGCATCTGTAAGTCAGATGTATAACCCATATAAGACAGTACTGATACTCAGTCTTGTTAATGATTGAGATATAAGGTAATGTAGGATGCAGCCATGAGGCTGTATGACTGATTATGTTATTTAAAACCAAAAAATATCTGGTTTTCTTTACTTTAACAGGGGCAGTTGTAGCTGGAGTTGTTGGGACCAAAATGCCACGGTATTGTTTATTTGGAGATACTGTGAATACAGCTTCCAGGATGGAATCTACCAGTGAAGGTAACAAGGAACAAACTGTGGATGTGGTTTTGACCACCCATTAATGAGTTCTGAAAAAATGTCATGCTGAGGTTTGAGTCCTGTCCTGTTTAAATGACTGCACACCCGGTAAGGACAGTGGTGATTTCTGGGTCCAGTCTGCCTGTGGGCAAATTATACCAGTGATATTCTCTACAGCGTTTGGAACAAGATCCCCTGTTCCTCAAGTCTCAAAGAGGGATTTTCATGGCTTTGATGCTCTTTACAATAAAAAAAGTGCAAGAATCAGAAAAAATGAGAGGTAAGTGGCTATGTCCACTGTGTCCATTCCTTCCTGGCACCCAGCTGAATTTATAGTAAAAATATGTTCATGGCTCCTCTTTTTTGCTAATAACTTCCTCTGTTGGAGAACACAAGAGATGGTATGACAACATGGGAGCTGTGTCTGTCCTTAACCAGTATAGAAGATTATGTATGTGTCCCCCAGCAAAGAGATTAGACAGAAATCTCTAGAGGTTAAGTCATGGAGGTATCCTCACTTCCGCTTCTTCCCAGGAGCTAACAGAGCTCCACATGTAGTTAGCAAGCTTCATCTTTAGCCAGTAAGAGCATTTGAACCTCAGTTTCTGAAATATTTTAGCCTAATCTACAAGAACTGAAAAAAAGAATGAGGGAATATTTCAAGGTCAAACAACCTTGATGGCTTGCTTTTGTTTCTTTCATTCATGAAATGAAGGTGAATAGTTTTATTGCTCACATTGCAATGCTTTTAAATGGATTTGAATTAAGCAAAATCCAAGGTATTTTCAAGTTTACTTTCATGATAAAAAGTGATGCCTTCAACGTCTATCACAATCCACTAAAAACAAGGCAGAAAGGCAGAGGAGTGTTCCAGCACGACAGCTTTGAAGGTTTAGCCTGGGGATTTGAGAATCAGCCAGAATCCATTCTGTCCTGGGTTCGGCCAGGACAGGGTTAATTTTCACCGGAATCCAGGAAGCGGCACAGCCGGGCGGGCTGACCCCACCTGGCCAAACAGAGCCGGGTATTCCACACCATGTGCCATCATGCTGGGTTCCGGTGGGGGGGAGCGGGGCGGTGGGAACTCACTCTAGGCAGCGGGCGGTGAGAGCGGCTCTCCCTGTGTTCTGTTTTGTTTTGTGTATTCCCGTTTTTTCTGTGTCGTTGTTGTTCCTGTTCCCTCTGTTTGCTGTTCTGTTAAACTGCCCTTATCCCGACCCACCAGTTTCTGCCTGTTTCTTTCCATTCTCCTCCGCACCCCGGCGGGGGGAGGGGCAGCCGCGTAGTGCTTTTGTTGCCGGCCGCAGCCAAACCATAACACATTCCTTCTCACCATTTTATACATTTTTTCAAAGCAAATGCTGTCCTGAGTGGAACACATATAACTTCATTTTCCTTCTGTCCGTCTCCCAGATAACTCCTTTCCTTCTCCTCCCCCTCCTCCTCCTTTCAAGCTCCTTGTGTCATCTCATCTGAACTGCTTTAAAACTAATGCCTTCAAAATCTGCATCCATCATTTCTCATATTTCAACTTTTGTTCTGTATGTGAGTCTATTTCTTACACGGTGCATCAACAATATAAACTGAAGTATAAAGACAGAACTTCTGATCTTTTAAGTCTCTCTTTTATGACCTTCCTTCTCTGGCCTTGTACATCTAGGATCTCAAATTACACGAACATGTTTTAACCCTAAGATGATCACTTTAAAATAGATTAATTAATTACTAGCAATGTAAATTAAAACTGCTATCAGCTGGAATCTGAGTGCTAGTGTCTTGTTCCCAAGCAGGATGCCCAGTTAAAATATCACGTATCTACTGGAAAGAGTATTTCAGAGAGAGGTATCTGGATACGTTGAAGGATAATATGCTACGGATAATTTGGGGAAAATCTTTTTAGCAAGGCCTGTTGTGTTAGGGCAATGATTAATGGCTTTAAACTAAGTGAGGGTAGATCTCGATTAGATATGAGAAAGAAATTTTTTACAATGAGGGTGGTGAAACACTGGCACAGGTTGCCCAGAGAGGTGGTGAATGCCCTATCCCTGGAAACATTCAAGGTCAGGTTGGACGGGTCTCTGAGCAATCTGATCTCGTCGAAGATGTCCCTGCTCATTGAAGGGGGGTTGAACTAGATGACCTTTAAAGGTCCCTTCCAACCTAAACCATTCTATAATTCTATGAATCTATGAAGCATAAATATCCTGGTTCACAAGGAGTGTTTTGTGTTTCAGGACTGTCAATAAAAAACTTTAAAAAAAGAAAAAAGGTATATATTACAAACCCATCATTTTCTGATACAAGAAAAATCAACAAGACAATCTTAGGCAGTCCTAATATCTCTGGGATCTTGTTCAGACAAAGAAGTGTAATGGTTTAGTCTGTGCTGCAGAACATTAAAGGCAAAAAAATCAAACCAGGGATTTTTTGGCAATTTTCCAAATTTTGGCAAAATTTTGATTTCTGGCAAACGTAGAAGTATTTAGAATTTGTTCTATATGTCCTCTTCTTTGGTTCTTCCTCCATCATCCGCAAAAGGCAGGCTAGCCAGGGTTTACATGAAAATAAGTTCTCAACTCAGGAAAAACCACATTGTTTAAAAAAAGATCGTGGAATTATTGTAATATTGTCTCTTCCCCATGTTTTTATTTACAGGTTTGGAGTTAAAGCAAGGATGGCAGTTTCTTTATGTTTAGACTTTGCTGAAAACTCTCTGTGCAAAGATAACGCTGGCTCTTTATTGACCAGGAGGTGGAACTATGTACGGTTTTCTTCACAAGATGAAAAGGGTACTCGTCAGTAACTCCAGCCAGGCAGCTCTTCAGAGTAGACAAATAATATTAGATGCAGGATGTGAAGAGTAGTGTTTGTTGACAGCCATGTATTTGTCCTGAAATGCCCTCTCAAAGTGGCCAGGATACTGGAGCTTGTATGTGAACTTTTCAAGTAACAGAGGAATGACAGCAAAGACATGGAAAAAGCAAGGGGCAGTTCGTTAATGAGTCTTGAAATCTTTGGCATGCAGAGGGGGACGGGGCTGTCCTAGACGCTTAAATTGTTATGATAATATGACAATTGTCTCTCTTTGCAGCTCTTAAAATACAGTGCAGTTCAAGTGCATACCAGCTGTTGGAGCAGATTGGAGAGTATGTGTTAGTATGCCGTGGGAATTTACAAGTCAAGGTGTGTATGCAACATTTATACTCAGTTTTTCAGAAAGGAAAGTGTGAAAGTACTCTGGAGTGTCTGAATTTTAACCCATGCAGTCCTCTATGTCTCAGAGTCCTTGGGTTAGACCATTTCCTGCCACTGAAGAAAGCAGGTTCAAGTTTTAAATCAGGACCAATTCCATGGGCTTGTTATGGGACAAACCGGATAATTCAGAGGTGAAGGACTTAGCCAAACTTGAAGTACCATGTGGCGTCACTTTGTCATAACCACTTGAAATCAACAAAAGGTCATTCAGAGATGTCATAAATCATCAGAAGAGTTCCATAAGAGGACTAGCATACTTCCAAACCCAGTTTTGGATGGACTTCAAACAATGGTTTTAATACACAGCACTGTGACTCTCTTTTAATGAAAAGTATTATGCCTCAGTCTTCGTGTGTGTAAAATGGCTGTCAGGCACATCCGTCTCTTTTTGGCACTTGCTTTCAGTTGTAATAAGAAGATTATTACACAAATAATGGGTAGTATTATAACCCCATGACTCATTTTCTTCCTTAGGGTAAAGGAGACATGGTAACATACTGGCTTGAAGGTAGGAAAGTCTCTGCCACCCAGAAGGCAGTCACCAGCACTTCTGTGACTCTTCAGGACTCCAACAGAGCTTCGTTTAGTATGATACCAGGTGTCCTTCCCAGTGATCTTCTCTCCAGTCCTGCTTACTAGCCACTCACTGACTCCAGCATCCATCCTGCTTTCAGTCCATTAGGCCATCCTGCTGAATTAGAAAGTAAGAAACGAGATAGCACACTCCTTTAGCCTAGTGAATGTATTAGCGCAGAACTTATTCACAGGTATCTCTCTCCCAGCAGTGGAGGAAAAACACAAAAAAGCAAAAACTCATCTGGAGGAGCTATAAATAAGACTGGCCCACCAGCTACTAAGACAGAAGTTAGCTCCCAGTGTTACTTGTTGGTTTGGTTTTGCTGGGTAATCCTCTGCCAGCAGCCTCCATCGCTTCAAAACCATCTGGCTGGACATTCCAGCCTGTAAGCTGGAAATGTCAGGAAAGAAGGAAACAGTGTAGTGTTTCTATCTAGTGGCATGATAAACCTTGTCGGTGTGATTGGTTTTGTGCTGTGAAAGGGAAAATTTAGGTTTGTATTGTGTTAGAAAGCAAAGCCCATTGAAAGTGGAGGATGAAGCACTGCAATCACAGTGGTTACAAATCGAAATGAGAATTTGTGCTCCTGCTTCTGTTTCAGCTCCATTGCCTGGAGCGTAGAAAGAAGAATTAAGCAGGAAGTCAGGGGTATTTCCATAGAGTCAACACTTAGTGATACCTGCCATCTTGGTACAGAGATCTGAAAATCCTGGGAGATAAATGAAAGACGTTGCATGCTGTTGTTAAACAGAAGAGCATGCATTACAGCTGCCCTTGTATTTGGCTGCTCTGGGATTTCTCCGAAAAACTGCTCTTAACATTAGCTCCTGTTATGGAGTTGGTTTGACTAAAGTGGTGGTGAACCTACTATTGCTGGCTAGCTGTCTGACTGAAACCAGGCAGCTCTCTGAGTCACTATGTAATTTAGGACACAGTTTTGAAAAGGTCATTCCCGAGCAAGCATTTCCTGTAAAGAGAGACCCATTACTACACGTAGAGTGATCTCTCGATGAGCGTGGTTCTGTAAACATTGCTGGTGTCAACTTTCTTTAAAGACAAAGCATATGTACAGTGGACCCTGTTTATACTTTTTAGGGTTTTATTTATGGCAATAAATTACCTCTCAGGGCTAATGTATTTTGAAAAGTTTAACCAGTCCAGTTGAGCTGATTAACAGTCTAACAAAATTAGATAGGTGAAACAGAGGAAGGAAAGATACCAAGAGTCACAGCAGTTCCATCATAATGTGAACTGGACTGGCCAAAGCTAACTTGGAGGAGGTGAAAAGAAAGGACTATGAGTGACGTAGCACCATTTACTCCTCCTTATTCTGCTCCCTTACCCTCCAGTCTGACCTGGATCAAGCACAAAAGCACACATGTAGGTGCACTTTTTCTGGTATAAATTTCTGTGGCTTAAACAAGCAGCTGACTTGTTGTCCATGTTCCCATGTAGCCAGCATACATCTAATGCTGAATATGTGCTGTGTGATAATAATAGGAGAGTCACACTATAGTCCTCCTTCAGCTTCTGTGGGAAGTAAACGCAGTGGTAATGTTAGATTCTTCAGAGATACCTAACAGAGGTAGAAAGCTAAATCCTCCGTAATTGTGGAAGACTTAGTTGCAATCCACAGAAAAATATAGAACATTCTGAGTGAAATTCTGTCTGAGAAGTCTGTGGGAATGCTGCCACTTGAAGGGTACCAGAATGTCAGCAAGGGACTTACTGAGCTGATCTTGTTACATGAGATTCCAATATAAAGTCCACCTAAATTTAAAAAAAATGAAGTTTTTAATTGGTGTCACATTTTTTTTCTAAACTTAAAAGATTCCTTTCTCTATGTTTGAATTTTATATTAGTACATGATAAAGTACAGTTACCTTATTTGTAATCTTAGCAAAATAAACATTTCCGTTATCCAGAGCCCAGAGATGTCCTTTAATATAACCATTTCCTTTACTCAAATGCTGCCTAGATATTGTGAAACTCTCTGCTTTATTATAGTGCTGCAAAATATATAATATAGTTTACACTATTCTTTTAAAGAGTTAGCATTTTTTACATTATTATTAGAAATGTGCATATCAGGGGGTCTTTTATTAAATGTGAATGTGAAAGCATGCGCTTTGTTATGTGTTCATCTGTAGCAGTACTACAGTTTTAACTCTTCTGCTTTATTATAGTATTGGTTTTAGAATTAAAAGATTTAAAATGAGTGTCTTCTGAGTTTAAAGTCTTCTAACTGGAAATGAGTGATGAGTGACCATTATCAAGCTTGTTGGATTGACAGCCTTCACTACTGACATGTCCTTAGGTAGCATTCAAATTCTGCTGAATATAGTAGGGAGACTCTCACTGACTCCAAGAGGCTTAGAATCTGGTGGTTATCTATGAAAGAGGTACAGCTTGACGAATACCAGTGTCAGCCTACTTCTCTGTTTTGTTGTTATCTCTTGATCCTCTCCTTGAATAGAGCATCTCCAGAATGAGAACTAGATTATTGTCTAAGGACCGTTGAATCTGTGGTATCCCTCCTGAGACTTCAAGCAGTAGTCCCTTACTAACGTCAGCTTGTCTGATGACTGTGATGATATGACTGTTCTTCCTCCAGAAGACAGAAGTACAGGGCAATGAACATTATAGATGCAAGTGGAAGTGTCCTCAGTCAACTAGCAAGTATAAAAGATTTATCTCAGGCATTTTGATAGATACAGTCAATGGCTACAGCCATATTTCATTGTCAACTAGCAAAGCAACAGGCAAGTTTCAGGAACATGAGCTCTATTTGGTTACACAGATATTTAGTAGAAGTTAGATACAATGCAGCAATCATTAGAGATTGCAAGACATAGACAATTCAGCAAAGGTGGCTGCAGCATAAAGCCTGTGAGATGTGCTTTGCTTTTACCTTCTGGGGATGGCATACTGCAGAGATCATTTTTTATCTGTATTGTAGTGGCCACACAGGCATACATACCTATATAACAATACATCTACGGAATATAGAGAGAATTACATGTTCATATTTATGTAAAAGATGTCTGTCTATAAATATAACTGTATAGGAAGAGGTTAGTGCAAATCTATACCAAGGACACAAAATTTTTGACAGTTGTTGCCCTAGGTTTGATTTCTGTAAGCATCTCAGTTTTTGAGCCCACCAAGGGAATACAGAGCCATGCTCCACACAGAACTTCATATACAAGGGCATGTGGTCTTTATAGCACCCGAAAACCAAAATGTTGTCCTATTTCATCACTCTAAATCTATATCCTTGTGTGGGGCAGCACTTGTGGCTGATGTTACAGTGAATTCAGATCTCCAGAGCATCCTGCTCTAGTTCCTGTCTAGGAAATGCATCAAGGAAGGTTGTTGTGGCTTACAATGTAGCTGCTGACTAAGGGCCTGATGACCTTGGCAAGGCAGAAAAGCATTTACCAGCTGGTAAAGTTGAAGTATGATAACCAGCACGGTGCTCATCTGTGACATGCTTTAAATCCACAGGGATTCACACCCCAGATGTGGAGTTAGTCAGATAATCTAGCAAGTATTCTTTTCTGAAATGGAACTCTATACAGATAAACATGTGATGTGTTCCTCCTTTCCTAGGAGATTACATCCCTACCAGAAAATGGGAAAGAAATTGTAATAATACAGCTAAAGAACTGAAGGTGATATGTACTGTATAGAACACTTCAGTTCTTCATTCAGTGCCCATTCATTGTCTACAGTCGGGGGAAATAATGCAGAGGATACTAATACTGCATTCATGATGTGATCCATGACTTTACGGAAAGATTGTGCATTTTTACTATTGTTTATTGCAGCTCCATCTACATACAGGTGAGGATGCAGGCAGGTACATTAAATAAATCACACAACACAAAAAGTGACTTATGAAAGTCTTTAATTAGATTCATAAACCTACACTATATTGTTTCAATTTGAATGTCGAGGAATAGATTGAATAACCACAATATTTAAAAAAATTCCAAGTGAAAAAAATGGTTAATGTATTTCCAGGTGTAAAACTTCCTAGATTTTATTCAGACCATTGGCACTGGAAAAAGACTGTGTCTTGCCACCAAAAAGTTAGTCTTTATCCCCTAGATTAGGTAGCAAACATCCTTTATTTAGGTTGTTATCAATATGTGCAGAGGGTGTCTAGTTCCATGGTTCATTTTGTGTAAACAGAAAAGCTACTTAGTTAAACCTGAATAATGAATTTATTTAAAGAAAAGTGGAATGAAGTCAGGTGTTCTTTGCAAACAGTGCAAGGGCATAGTATGAGTGTTTAGCCTGACTGTGAAGTCAGAGGATGCAGGGTCTGTTGAAGATCTATGTCTGAAGTACAGATAGGTATGAGGTTCCCCAGCGTGTAGAACATCTTTCTCTCCCACCACACTCAGACCCCCAAAAGTTATTAATAGCCCTTCTGTCTGAACTGACCTCAATAGTAAGAGTCTTCATTTTTTTACGAGTGTATTTCTGGGGCTGTCCTTTCAGACCAGCAAAAAGACAAGGCTATGAAAGATTATTCTGATTATTCTCCAGCTGGCTACCATCTGCTTTGCAGCTAATGAGTACTCAGTCCTCCTAATTTCTGTCTGAATTTTCCCCTGCTTCACACCAGTCAGTGTAAAACATTGGACTGTACATTACTGCATTCTAAATTGGAATTCAAAGATAAAATCATTTGCAATCCAACGTTCTCTCCAAAGAAAATAGGGGAAGATTCCCTCTTGTCCTAATTTACAGTTTACTAAAATGCACTTTCTGATGTCAAGATATAAAACAACCAGTCTGAAATGTGAGAGAGTGGATTTTGTAGAATTTGTTTTTGTGGGAACCCTAATGACTGAAACTTTCAATGAGCATGCATGAGCCTGCATGATGTTATTTAGTGTCCCTTGGTATACTAACCATGGTCCTCTGGTTCAGACAGGGAACCAAGCTACCCCATCTGTATTTGTACCTCACCTATCCACCACACGAGGTCTTATGCACATGTACATCCTTTTCAGAACTAACTTCTAATGCTGGATTTAAGTGTTTTCACACAAACAGTACTAAGTTTGACCTTTAAGCTCCACACTGAATTTTTACTGTTGCATCTTTGTGAATTTTGCCTTGGATTTCAATGGCAGTAGAATAGGTACTTCCTAGCCAGGGAACGCCAAATACAAAGCTGCTGTAGTAGCATCCTTATGTTCATGGCTGTGCATAATTGCTAGTGATTGTCACTGCATTTCGTAGTAAAATACAATGGTGTGCAAATAAGTGTTTTGATGAGATCTTAAAATGAATCAGCGTTCCTGGCATCAGATCACTACTACATACCAATTTTTTTCTGTAGCTCTTGCATCCTGCCTCCAGGCAGAAGAACACTCCCTGTCCCTACCTGAGGAGCCTGTTCAGAGTCAGCTGCCAAAAAGAAGCTACACATATGGAAGAATGCACTAAATATATTGCTTATGTGACCAGAATATAACACAGTTAATCTAACAAATTAATGAAATTCTGTCTGTGAAGCCTTTTTGGTCTCTTTTGTTTTCATGGATAATACCTGTTCTTCTGTTCTTGTCTCACTAGAACAAAGTACAGAGCCAGATTTTCAAAGTTTTTAACCCTTTTCCACTGCCTAAGTAATGAAACTGTAGACTGAAAAAGTAGTTGCCCTAAATCTGTCAGAACTGAGTAAGGGTTCAAGGGTTTTACCAGCAGTTTGAGGAGAAGTTGAATGCAAAGCACTGGAAAATTTGAACTTGTGATTGGTAACAGAACCAAGATTTCACTGGGGTTATAATGAAAGACAGTCCTGGGACATTTAAGCTTGGTGTATCCTGTTGGAAGAATGGTGTGTTGTTGAGACACAACTGAGCTCTTAGAAAAATTCTCTTCTAGAGGACAGCACGAATTTTAAATTGCAAAATAGGCTTGAGGCAGAACATTTGGGTGAGGTGTCAGAGAGACAGAGGAGTCCTCTGGGCAGATCTCAAATTAATATATTGCGATGCTTGTGCATTCCGTGACTTGCTATTGCAAAGAAACATGTAATGTTTGGTGCAGTGTTTGGAAGTAAAAAGATAAAGCATAAACACTTCCACACGCATCTGACAGTAGGATAGTCAGGGATAATCCTTGCAGCCATTCTGAACAGAAAATAATCTGTGATTTAAAAAACAATGGTAGCTGGATCTCCTTGCCTGGAAAAGACATACAGGGCTTGGAATTTGTCCACTGAAAGGACTGATAAACTAGAGGTAATGCTTACTGATGAAAGAGTGCCAAGGAGCATTAACAGTGAATTCTAGATCTGCTCTCTGTGTTGTTTCTAAAGACCAGACATAAAAGGGACCATCACACCAGAGAAGTAACAAACCTGTCAACAGTCATCCCAGTAGGGGTTGTGTGTTCAGACTGGCTGCAGCATAGGAATGGGCTCAACATGAGCTGCTTCGCAGCTGATGCCCCTTGCTGGGTGTGAAGAGTATGTCAAGAAAGCTCCTCTAGCCTACATATTAGGAAACTCCTCTGCAAGTTTTAATATGATTGATATTAGAAACTTACATAGGAACTTACCAAGACTCAGAAAATCTCCCATGTCAGAACTGCACTCTCTTGCAATATGGCTTTACTGGCAACGTGTTGAGATTCAAGTTTCTGAGTGCAAATTGTGCTCTGCCTATAAATAGACCAGTCCCTAAATGCTCATGAAAATCAGGGTGGAAGTGCCTTTGAGGCCTGACAGTCACCCATATCTAGCCCATCTCTAGAGCACCTTCAGTGTGAAAGGTACTACGCAGAGACGCAAAAACCCAGGCCTGTACTGCCAGAACCGACAACGTAGTTGGGTATCTCAACACAACAGCTTACATGGGATGGATGATGTAGGCTCAGATTCTGCCACGCTGGTCAAGAGCAGGAGCTCACTCTGCAAAGTCTGGAACGTACAGAAGAGCTGAGAGAGGGTCGTAGTGGCTGTTACTCTGCTAACTGCAACACAGTAAATAGTTCCTGCAGCCAGGACGGCAGAGAGGTTGGATCAGACGGCCAGGAACGGCCTGTGGAAGAGAACCACGTTCCTGCAGAATGCAGATTAAGAACACAACACTGGTCCTGAGGGACACGCACCCTGAGCACACTCACTGCCCACTCGTTCAGTTTCAGGCAGAAAGGAGCAACTATTGTTCCGTGCTCCAGGGGAGCAAACTGCACACTGAGTAAAACTCCAAATTTTCTGTTAAACCCTTTGTAATGATCAGCTTGTATGGCTGTAAAAAAGCTATTTATGACAAAAGAAATTTAAACAAAGCAACACAAAATTGCAGTGCATAGAGTTGATCTATGTATCACATTGTCTCTTAAGTGAAGGTAAACTCCACTGTAGCACTATGACAAATGCTACTCTAAAAATAAAATTTATATAGCTCAGGAACCTTCTCTGAATGTCCAAATCACTGGTTTTCTTCAAACGCTTATGTGTGCCCTGCCATCCTCCCTGTAGGACCAAGCAATATTTGGCAACTCACTTCAATAAGACCAGTTGTTAACTGCACAAACAGAGCTCCACTCCACTGCAACTGCATGCATTGTCAGGAGGACAGCATTGAGGAGACAAGTGTGATTTTGACCTAGACGTGTTCTAAAGGTAGCAAGGGCAGAAAGAAGCTCTCATCTCCAGCTCATCACACTCCAGGTCATGGTATCCTGAAGCCAAATTCAGACCCAGGACTAGAAGCTGCCTCTGAAAAGCAATGTGATTATCCCTGCTTGTTCCAAGATCAGCACTGGTCCTTGCAAGTTCTAATGGACCTCAGAAGAGAAAATATGAGCTGAATAAAAATACAGCCCCAGTAATCCTCTGGCCTGGGCATGGTATCTGTATGAAAAGCTTGAAGCTGCTGTCATGCCATCTTTGATCAAATACGCAGTAGATTTCTACTGGCAAAACTATAATGTATGAAAAAACTCACTTTGTTTAACAAGAACCCAAACAAATAAACCCCCTTTCATTTTTAAATAGTCGTATTCTTGTTTTTAAAATGGCTATATTAATCCACTTCCATTGCATTCTCTGCTTAAATAGCAGAAATGAAAGGAAAAATCGTAGAGACAGAAATTTCAGAGGCAGTAAAAATACATTCTTTAACTTCAAATTCCTACATGTTCAGTAAAAAACTTTAATGGATTATGGTGGATTAGCCTAGAAATATTGCTTAAACTTGTGTTTTTTTATGAAATCTCACCTCAGCTAAATTAATGGAGGAAGGACATTGCCTGTAAATATCATGTTTAAAACACACATTTTGTGTATCTCTCTTTCTATACTGTGGGAAATTTTCACTCCCATTAAACTTTCCTTTAATACAAACGTTTTCTCGTTTCTGCATGAAGAACAGAATAAAGCACGTCTCAGCTCTGTGTGGCTGTATCTCAAGTTATGTATTTACCATTCCATTTGTCACTGGAGTTTGCTAGCTTGCTTTGGAAAACCCCATATAACTTTTGACAGAGAACATCTAATCCGAGACAAAATGGAAAAACTTGACCTCTTCCTATACATATTTGCAGAACTGTACAAATCTAGGTTCCCAGCGGGCTGACGCTTTGCTCTCTTACGCAAGGCAAGCGATTGCTCACAACCCTGGCAGCTATTTGGTAGCCCGTTTTCTCATGGTGGGTCTGACCTTCAGGGATGCTGACACCCATGGGCACACGCTGAGACCCTCACCTGCTTCCCTTGGGAACAGAAAGTGATGGAAGATCCTATTCCTCGTCATGTATATCAGCAGTATTTTAGCTGTTGGCTTCAGAGGTCATGAAATAATACTTCCCAGTGCTACCAGAAAGCTGCTCTGTGCACTGCAGAATGCGGTCCTGCAGTGACTAAGCCTGCAGGAGGCAATCTGCCTGACAACAACAGAGTGCTTTTATGTAGAAGTCGGAGATGAACATGTCGGGGAGGGCGGTCTGTTTTTGTGGAATTCCTTTGCTCAGTGGATAAAACTTTTGCTGTACAGAGCACAAGTGTTTGTTTATTCCTACAGTGCTGTTGCTGCATGCCAGAGCAGCAAAGCTGCCTGTAATCACCTATCGAGAGGCTTTACCCGGTTCAAACCACTTAGTATTTTTTTTAATTTATCCTGATAGCATCCTGATGCCCCACCAAAGCCTGGCCACAGCGTTAACATAACACCGTATTTGGTCTGAAAGAAACCAAACTTGCTTTTGTAAACAGTCGTATTTCGTCCTTCTGGAAACGTGTTCAGAGACTCGTTACCTGTCATGGTTTGATGTAAGTTTCCAAACAAACTAGTGGATGCATGAAGTTTCCATTTACTTTCCAAACAATTCCATGGGCACTGAAGAACAGCTGATTTAGGTGGAAAATTCCTTACTACTTTCTGCACAACATCTCAGGGTGCTACAAAAGAAAGGCTGTTTTCCTTCTTTCCTATCCTGGTAATTCAATACATTTGTCTGGTACAACTTATGGTTGACAAAAACCAGCTAAGAACAGTTAAGACTTCCATCACAGAGGAACTTTTCAGAGTTGTGAGAGTTTAGTATTAGGAACTAGGATTTTGTGAGATGCTAGCAAATTACTCTGTGCTTCAGTAACCATTACCCTAAGAGTTTAACCCTTGCAGTAGCTGCTTAGCATGCACATTGTATCATACCACATCTCTATTACCTACATAGTAGAGGCCAGGTAAGATTTTTACATGCAGCATGGAACATGTAATTTACTGTTGAACAGAATGGCCAGGAACTGCGTTTCTGTATGCAAGCTGCAGGCTGAGATTCTGAATGGTTAATCCTCGTTACTCACTTTATATTTCTCTTGCTATGTATCCATAAGCTGTGAACAAAAATGTCTGTCAGACAGGTCCTCTGCTCCCTCCCCACAGCAAAGCATGGATTTGAGACCTCTGAGTGGACTGTAACCATTCATCACCCGCAGGGAAACATTTGGCATTTTAGAAAAGGCACATGAAAATTACCTTTTTTGAACAGTCAGACTCAGCTCTGAACACCACCTATAGAAGTCTATTCCGTAAGTGACTTTAGAGGTACTTGATCATACTTTTAAGACCCTGAGTCCACTGACATCTGCTCCTAGTCTCTGCAAGAACTGTGTCATGATCATGTTGTAATCTTCTTGTCGCGTATGCCAATAAAACGCAGAAGTGTTAGAAACATTCCAGTGAACTCAATAGCCATGGGGAATGAAGCTAAAACCTGTACCTTGCATGCTAATGATGATGGATTAGGCTTTGAAAACTCCCCTGAGCCTATCTGGCTCCTAGGAGACTCTCAGAAGAGCCCACAGTGTCAGCACATAGATTCCTTGAAGCAGAGGAAAATAAATTTTGCCAGGAAGAAGAAGGAAGAGCGACAAATCACTTCTACACTCCCTAACGTCACCCACCTATTGGAGTGCATGCTGACATCTCTCAGTCCCTCTCAAAACCAAGTGACACTGTTGCTAAGACCCGTTCAGCCATAGACCACCACATTCTTTCCTATGGACAGCTCCAGAGTTTTGATTCAGCTCTTGATCCCAGCTGACAGCTACTGCTGCCCCCCTGCCAATGTGTCTAGGGGCTCGGGTACAATAGGCAGCAGGAAAACAAAAGGGAGGGAAAGGGAGAGAACAACATTAACATGTAATTTCATTTTTCCAGAATGAAGAATTGAATTCTTTAACGTTTAAACATGCTTGTTTACTTACAGAAAGAGTATTTCAGGCACAAAAGGTTTGAGTATCAGTCACATACCAGGTTAAACTGTAATAGTATCAGGATTGTCCCATGCAGTGCAGTCAGCTATATTATCCCCTATGAAGACGCTGAAGTCGCAGTTTTTTGTATACATACATATATATAAAGTATGCACCTTTCACACTATGGTCTCCTGGTCCGAGTTGACTCCAGTAGGGTTTATGTAACAACAGTATTTGTCGTAAGGGCTGTTCTCCTTGTAAGAGCAGACAATGATACTGTCTTTAGGAGCAACAAAAATGTTGTCTTCGATGTCAGGGCAAGCAGCACTGTCCCTGGTGGGAGAAGAGCTCCTCTTCTCCAAGGCACTGTACACGCACCCATCTCCCACAAACACATTCCCCGGCATCTCTGGGTAACAGGTCTCCAGGTACCTCAGCATCTCCTCCTGCTCCACCTTTCTGATGAGGCTCTTGCACTCTCCCATGGTAGTGGTGGTGGTGGCAGTGGTGCAGATGGACACAGAGTCCTCACCACGCAGCGCTCTCCCGTCCTTCTGGTACGCTTTCTTGGCCAGCTCGTCGCAACTCCCCTTGCCGGACTCCAGGTCCGAGGGGGTCCTTAGCAGCTCCATGACATCCCGGTCCTTGACTTGCTTGCAGCAGGGGCACTTGTTCTTGGGCCATTTGGTGCAGCCGTCGGTCTTTCTGGTGAGGGCGATGGCGGCGATGCCCGGCAGGCAGATAGCCGGCCCGATGGCCAGCAGCGGGATGTCCCCCAGGGTCTCTCCCTTGATGCCGGACACGGTGAACATGAAGCCGAACACCAGGAAGACGCTGACCAGAGCCACCACCAGCCCCGTCCGGGGGTTGATGTCGTCGGGTCTCATGGTCCGCGCCATCCCGCCGCCGTGCGAGGGACCGCTCTCCCTCACCGGAGCGGGCCCTGGGGCCGGGGCGGCGGAAGGGGGGGGGGGGGTTGGGGGGGGCTGAGGTTTGCCGGACAGCGAAGCGCGGCGGCCCCCGACGGCTCGCACCGCTCGGCGGAGCCGCAGCCGCGGGGCGGGACGGGACGGGACGGGGCCGGGGCCGGGGCCGGGGCCGGGCGGGAGCCGTCCTGTCTCCTCCCTCCCCCGAGCCGCGCTCCGCCAGCCGGGAGCGGCCCCCCCCGCCGCGACCTCCCACGCGTGACGGCGGGCACGCGTGGGCACGGCCGAGCGGCCGCGTGCGCGGGGCTGGGAGGGAGGGAGGGAGGCAGGGAGGCCCAGGCGGCTTCTGGCACCCGGCGGCCGCGGGGGACAGCCGCCCTTCCTCCGCCTCCTCCTCCTCCTCCAGCCCCGCCGGAGCCCCGCAGCAGCCGTGAGTACGTGCACCGCCCACGGCTGCCGTGGCGCGGGGGGCTGCGGAGCCCGCGGGGGGGGGGGGGGGGGCGGGAGCGGGGAGGGCCGGGGGGTTCCCCCCACCTGATGGCCGCCCCGGGCAGGCTTCCCCGGCCAGGCGGAGGGGACCGGGTCTGGGAAGCCCGGGCCGCGCCCCCTCGACTGGCGTCCTTCCCCGGGGTGCCGCTACCGGCCCCCGCTTCGAAAGCCGGCTCCGACCTCCCTCCGCACGGGACCCCGCCGTCAGAGCCGCTGCCCTCAGAGCCCCCTCCCTCAGAGCCCCCGCCCTCAGAGCCTTTGCCTTCAGAGCCCCTGCCCTCATAGCCCCTTCCCTCAGAGCTCCCGCCCGCAGAGCCCCTGCCTTTGTGGGGCTGGGGCTAGTGGAGTCAATGCCCCTCCAGATGGAGCGCGGCCCTGCCCCAAAGTCTCCTTTCCCGAGTTAGGTGCAAGTGCAGAACTGGGCATTCGGAGATGCTGTGCTGCCGCTGAACTTCGTCCTGGGGGAAGCCCTCAGAGATACAGCCTCTCCCGGTGTTACCCCTTCCTGAGACCCCAAGAAGGAATCTAGCTGCTGGGAGGCATCTTGCAGGGCTTCCTTCCATGTCCAAGCCCTGCCGTCAGTCGGCTGTGATGTGCTGTCTCTATGGTTTGATGCACATGGGTGATGGCAATTCCAAGCCCCACCATCTGAATGAATGTACAAAAGGATCTGAAATGTGTGGGGATGTGGAAAGGCAGGCGGAGCGTTAAAAGCAGCAGCGTTGTCAGGCAGGTTATTCAACATTTAATGTGCCACGGACATAAAGGAATAGTAAGTGCTTTCACTTGGGGCACAGATACTGGGAGATGAAAAGGAGTGATACCAAAAAGTATCCAAGAAAATTAAGAGACTAAAAAAGGACATTCGGAACTAAATCGTGAAACTGTGGTTTCTTTAAGTTTTCCCATTAACATGATTCCCTTTCCTCATACTACGTACGCTTGGAAAGCTCAGAGAAGCCATTTTAGAAAACACCCAAACACCCCTCATCTATCAGCCATGAAAAGGCCGGAGTTGTACTTGCCCTCCCTACGGCCCGCATGAACAAAGCACCTCTGTGTTGTAGATTTCCAAGTTGCTTTGCAGTGAGCAAGCCAGAGAATATGCCTTCTTTAATGAGCACAACTCTTGCCTGACAGGACACTTTCTTCATAAATGGGGTGTCAAGTGGTAGCCTTTGCTGTCTTAATTTGAAGGAAGAGTAAGTGTGGAAGCAGAAGTACACAGACTGGGGAGAGGTGTTTCAGTCGGTGACAGTGGCCTGGTAAGTTTGTAATGGGCCATCATCATGGTTTGAACTTGTCCTCCAGAAAGCTGTCTAGTAATCCACGTTGAGCCTCTCACCTGTTGCTGAGTGGGCTGAAACAGCAATAATTTGGACTCTGTTAGGAATACCCTCTGTCTTGACTGAAAGACTTACAACCAAACCTTCAAGTCAGATTTCAGCACAATGTAACTTCTACTTTTGTCACTGTGGGGGATTTAGCAGGGTGAGAAACGACTGTAGGTTCTCAGCTTGTAGTTTCTGGAGTGAGAATTTGCTGCTTGTTTCCTTCTGCTGTTATTCAGATACACAGCTTTTATGTCCTCAGATATATGCCTTTTTTACCCCTCTGCTAAATTCTGGGTGAAGGGAAGTGATTAACCTTCAGCCAGTCTGTCCTACACAGCTAGAATGTTGTAATGGTTATGTTATGCAGTGTTCTGTTGGTAACTAATGCCGTGAAACTGACCATTCCTACTACCTGATATTCCTTCACCTCCCCTCGTACATTTCAATAGTCTATAAGATTTCCTGTTGGGTTGGAAGTTGATATTGACCAGTCTGATAGCTTTCTACGATGGCATGACTGGCTGGGTAGATGAGGGGAGAGCGGTGGATGTTGTCTACCTTCACTTCAGCAAGGCTTTTGACACAGTCTCCCATAACATCCTCCTAGGGCAGCTCAGGAATTGTGGACTGGATGAGTGATCAGTGAGGTGGATTGAGAACTGGCTGAATGGCAGAGCTCAGAGGGTTGTCATCAAGAGTGCAGGGTTTGGTTGGAAGCCTGTAACTAGTGGTGTTCCCCAGGGGTCAGTACTCAGCCCAGTCTTGTTCCACTTATTGTTCAACGATCTGGATGAAGACTTAGAATGTACCCTCAGCAAGTTTTCTGATGACACAAAACTGGGAGGAGTGGCTGATGCCTGGCAAGGCTGTGCTGCCATTCAGCGAGACCTGGACAGGCTGGAGACATGGGCAGAGAGGAACCTGATGAGGTTCAACAAGCGCAAGGGCAGGGTCCTGCACCTGGGGAGGAACAACCCCATGCACCAGTACAGGCTTGGGGTGCACCTGCTGGAGAGCAGCTCTGTGGAGAGGGACCTGGGAGTCCTGGTGGACGATAAGTTGACCATGATCCAGCAGTGTGCCCTGGCTGCCAAGAAGGCCAATGGGATCCTGGGGTGCATTAAGAAGAGTGTGGCCAGCAGGTCGAGGGAGGTTCTCCTCCCTCTCTACACTGCCCTAGTGAGGCCCCATCTGGAGTACTGTGTCTAGTTCCGGGGTCTCTGGTTCAAGAAAGATGAAGAGCAACTGGAGAGCGTCCAGCGGAGGGCTACAAGGATGGTGAGGGGACTGGAGCATCTCTCCTACAAGGAGAGGCTGAGGGAGCTGGGCTTGTTCAGCCTGAAGAAGAGAAGGCTGAGAGGGGACCTAATAAATGCTTATAAATACCTTGAGGGTGGGTATCAGGAGGATGGGGCCAGACTCTTTTCAGTGGTGCCCAGCAACAGGACAAGGAGCAACGGGCACAAACTGAAGCATAGGAAGTTCCAGCTGAACATGAGGAAGAACTTCTTCCCTCTGAGGGTGATGGAGCCCTGGAACAGGCTGCCCAGGGGGGTTGTGGAGTCTCCTTCTCTGGAGATATTCAAAACCCGCCTGGATGCAGTCATGTGCAACCTGCTCTCCGTGACCCTGCTTCGGCAGGGGGGTTGGACCAGATGACCCACAGAGGTCCCTTCCAACCCCTACCATTCTGTGATTCTGTGAGTCTGTGATTCTGTGATTTGCTGGAAAACAAAGGATGTTGCTTGGGAATAGCAATTAGCTGTAGCTGTATTCATCAACAGTCTTTCAAAGAAAGAAAAACTGCATCAGTATGTGACACAGAAATGTAAATATCATTAGTGGCATCAGTGGAGGGGAATAAATACCGTAAGAACTGCAGTACATGTCAGAATATTTAACAGGAATAAAAATGGCCCTTCAGATTTAAGTGACAGGGCTACTGAGATGAAAGAGGGACAATCTGCTTTTGAACGGAAAGCTGTTAGTGGGCAGAAAAATACTTACAGAAAATGTCAGGACAAAGGTGGAACTAAATGCCTTCAATTTGTCCTTTTGTGAGTGGTTTTCCAAGACAAACAGTACAAAAACTGTGTGCTTCCAGGGGGGGATAGAAAATGGCACCCAACCACCTTATTCCAGGAAAGCATGCTACTGTTGTTAGAATTGTCTTTCCAAGCTAGAAATTGAGAGATCAGCAAGTATCCACTTACACTACTGGGCAACAATGCAAATGGTGAATTTTTAGTAGGCATGTTGGTGTTGTGCGGATGGTTGGACTTCATTATCTTAGAGGTCTTTTCCAACCTATGATTCTATGATTTCTATCCTGTTCCTAACTAGAGAAAAAAATGACTCCTGTGACGTGAAGCATGGTTCTGCTGTGGTGACCTACACAAAAGGTTTGGATTAGCTAGTGCAATGACTGAAAATCCAAAGTATAAATTGAACAGATGATGATGGTGATTATCAATCTTTTATTGCTATTACCCATAACTCAGGCTGTTCACTCAAAACAAAATTGGAGCTGAATGTAGGGGAAAAAATGTGTTCTTGTAGTACACTGTGATTCTGTCAGCTCTTTTAGGACTGATCTAATTGGATTAATCTCTGAAAGAGACTTTTGGGAAGATCTAGGATTTATTAAGAGAAAGCTGTGAACGGATGTCCCTTACAAGGGCAAGCAGAATGCTGATATTGGACACGGGTCACGTGTCATGCTTCAGTAGGGATATTAAATGGTAAGCTGGTATGTTCTGGACTGGCCAATTTCAGCTTGCTCAACTTTAATTTTCCGTATGTACTCAGTCAGACGCAAAACCCTTTTCCTGTCCGACATAACAGTTTAGCGTAACTGATAATCAGGTAGTGTATGTATGTCGTCCTCTCAGTGTTTGAAACTCATAACTGAAAGCAGTGGCCACTGTTGGTAGAATACATAAACATTACTCAAGCTGAAAGCTGCTACAGAGGTGTCACCTACCCCAGCTCCTTATGGCTATAGTGTGAAGCTGGAAAACTGCAGATTAGAGCTGACTTCAAACTGAAAATAAAGAAAATAAAGAGCTAATTCAAAGTGCAGTGACTATTGTAGTGTTAATTGTGTCAAATATCGTGAGTGCCCAAAAGTGCTCAACCCACTTTTTTACCATCTTGATCCATCAAGTGTAAAATACGTACATTTGGATGGCTGCAAATGAGTGAAACGCTGTTGAGCACTAGCTAGGAAGGCGGGAACTTTAACTTGTCTAAGATCTGAGAGTCTTCAGCAGCCCTGGTCTCATGCATTGGTCTGAGCCAGTGCATCTTTATAGGAATAACTTACCCTTCCAAAAGGGTAGGATTCCTCTGGTAGGGATGACACCGTCTTTGTCTCCATTACTTTAGCACTTGCCACCTCAGCAATGTGTATGTCCTCCAGTCTGCATTTGCTGACCAGTTGTATTGATGCTCAAAGATCAAGAAGCAGTCAATCGGGTTGCTACTGTTTCAACTTTAAGTAATGTTTTGGCTCAATGGCAGGCTATTTCATAGAATCATACAATCATAGAATAGTTTTGGTTGCCATTCTTTTTCATCAGGGCGGGTGGGCTTTCTTTGACCTTTCTAAATTACCACGGAGCAACCAAATCAGGCGTCTAGATCAACAGCTTTGGACAGGCTACATCAATCCTCGTTTTATGTGGGTTTGATGGTATGCATCAGAAAAGAATCGACCAAGATGAATGTGGTGAAAAGGGTGCCAGCTGAGTGACACTTCAATAAATTTTCCTGTCAGTTCTTTCTTAAACTCTTCCTTGAACCTTTTGTTTTGCACATCTGATTGTCCACTTCAGTCAGTGGCCTTGTGTAAAATCAAAGCCTTTCTCTGACCAGGCAGTACTGTAAAACCCATGAAAAACTGTGTAGGATTTTTTTTGGCATCCTAGAGAGAGATAGATCTGGGAGGTGGAGTTTTGAATTAATAGGTCGCAACTGACAGATGGCCTATCTGTAGTATCTCAGCCATACTATACGAAGTCTCTACAACTCCTTAGTAATATCACAGGTAAAATTAGACTCTCCTTTCCACCTTCCAAGGCAATGCTAGAACTTGACACGACTTGATACTGCTTCTGAGTGTGGGATCATGTAAGTCCTATCTGTAATTTGGATATGAAATACATCTGACAAGTTCTGTGTGGATTGAGATGCTCAAGTTTCAAGCTTTTACAGCAATGCTCATGTGCACGCATTCGAGCCACAGCATTAGCTTGAGTAGACTATATCATCCTGCTGAGGTCACTGGTGCTTCAAAGCTGTTCAAAAGCTGGTTCACAAAGTCCTTCCACTTTGCTATCGACAGCAAGTACTCCTTGCTGAAGGTGGGTGCTGAATGCCACATCCATCTCCAAGCCTTCTTTAGCATTGTGTTTTCTTGGGCACACCCACAAAAGGAAATACTAATTTTTTTGTGCTGTGAAAACATGTGCTGTGATCCTCATACACCTCAATTTACAGATTGTTTTTTTCACATTTGAAAAAGCTTGTCATTCATCCAGCTGCTCATACCAAAGCTATGTTATTTATATTTCTTAGGGGGTCTGTCTAGCCAGACCCTATGGCTCTTCATTCCTCCTAACTGCTCTCAAAGCTCTAGACAGTTCTCTATCTCTTCATGTCCTCAAGCAGAAGTTCACCTGAGGGTGGATTTTTGGACTCTGGCTGTTGGCTGATGCCCCTGGGTCTTGATCTTTGCAGGCAATCATTTGTGCTTGACAGCTGCTTGCTGGCCAACTGGCCATAAGTCAGATGTGGAAGGACTCTGCTGACATGAGAGTCCGATCAAGAAACAAAAGGGAAGTAGCAGATGCTTGTGCTTTGTCATGGAGCCATCACACCAGAAGCGGGATTCAGAAGCCCTGGTTATGAGTCATGCACCAGTCTGGACGTGACCTCAGGGACTTCAGCAGGGTTGCTGTGGAACAGGTACAGGCTGTTGTATGAGTCACAGCATCAGGCAGTAAATTTGTACCATTGGAGCAAAACTCTGCCCATATAATTTAATGGGAACTTTGTCTTTCTGCATCATTCTGCCTGGCGTCCTTTTTCCCTTTAGGATACTTCTGATTACATATACTTTATTTCTTCTACCTAGAAGTACTCAAAGGATGCAATAATCTCAGGAGAGTCACCCACAAGTACTGTGTGTTATGCATAACAGTGAATAATAGTTATCTTGCTTTGTCCCGAAGAACACAGGAAACTGAAGCACACACTTCTTAAAAGAGGTCTCTAATTGGAGTCTCTTGTCTGTGGAGAGAGAGGGAGGGAAAATAACCCATGCCAGGTTGTCTTGACCTAACTCTACAGAAGCAGCTAATGATTTTGGATATGCTGAAACACCTTTAGAACAGTTTTAAGCATAATCATGTAGAAACGACCATATATTAGGGCACTTGAAATGACTAGTTCCCTCCAGGAAGCTTGCAGACACTTTTCCTGTCTGTTTAGGAAAAGTTTGTAAAAAACTAAGGGAACAGATCAAAAGAGTACCAGTATCTCATGTTACTTGCAGTCTCTAGAAGACTGGAACTTCCCAAGCCAACTAAACTTGAAGCAAATGAAAATGGGGATGGATATCATCAAGTCCTTCGTCTATAGCTCATTTAAACAATGAAAATAACTCTTTCTAAAAAATTATCCCATGCTGTGGATGAGAAAGAAACAGTGAAATCTTCTTCACAATAGTCCCGATTGCCTGCCCTGTGATTACTTTGTGCCACATCTGCATCTTTGCCAAGATGTAGCAGCTAATCCTGGAAAACATTTCCAGGCATATGAACGACAAGAAAATAATCAGGAACAATCAGCACAGATCCATGAAGAGGAAGTCATGCTGGACCAACTTGGTAACGTTCTACAGTGAAATGACTGGCCTGGTAGATGAGGGAAGAGCAGTGAATACTGTCTGCCTGGGCTTCAGTAGGGTCTTTGACACTGTCTCCCGTAAGATCCTCCTAGACAAGCTGTTGGTATATAGGTTGGATGAGCAGACAGCAAGGTGGATTGAAAACTGGCTGAATGGGCAGGCCCAATGGGTGGTGATCAGTGGCACAACATCTAGTTGGATGCCAGTGATGAGCAGTGTACCCCAGGGATCAATACTGGCTCTTTCAACACCTTCATTAATGGTCTGGATGAGTCAGAGCACACCCTCATGAATTTTGCAGATGACACAAGACTGGGAGGAGTGGGTGTCATCATGCTGCCATCCAGAGAGACCTTGACAGGCTGGAGAGATGGGCTGACTGGAATCTCATGAAATTCAGCAAGGGGAAGTGCAAAGTCTGCACCTGGAGAGAAACAACCCCAGACACCAATGTATATGCTGGGAGCTGTCCGTCTGGAAAGTAGCTTGGCAGAATAGGACCTGGGAGTCCTGGTGGACACCAAACTAAACATGAGCCAGCAGTGTGCTTTTGTGGCAAAGAAGGCGAGTGGTATTCTGGGCTGTATTAGAAGGAATGTTTCCAGCCAGTTGAGGGAGATGATCCTTCCCCTATTCTCAGAGCTGGTGAGGCCACACCTGGAGTATTGTGTCCAATGGTGAGCTCCTCAGTGCAACAGAGACATGGGCATACTGGAGAGAGTCTATTGAGAGGTCATTGAGATGATTCAGGGACTGGAGCTCCTCTCCTGTGAGGAAAGGCTGAGAGAGCTGGGACTGTTCAGCCTGAAGAAGAGGAGGCTCAGGGGGATCTCATCAATGTAGATAAAAACCTGCAGGGAGGGTGAAAAGAGAACAGAGCAAGGCTCTTTCCAGTGGTGCTCAGTGACTGGACCAGAGGCAGTGGACACAAACTGAAACACAGCAGCTTCCTCCTGAACTTCAGGGAACAGTTTTTCACTGTGAAGGTGACCAAGCACTGGCACAGGTTGCCAGAGAGGCTGTGGAGTCTCCATCCTTGGAGATATTCAGAAGATATCTGGACATGGTCCTGGGCAACCTGCTGTAGGTGACCCTGCTTAAGCAGGGTGGTTGGACCTCCAGAGGTCCCTTCCAACATGCACCAGTCTGTGATTCTGTAATGGCAGAGAAAATGATGAAGGAGTATGAGTGTGTGTGCGTGCATGGGCTGAGCATCGCTGTGTGCGGGGCACTGGGTGGAGGAGAAGGGCAAGGTATGCTTTGCTGGAGAAGAGGATGTAAGCAGCTCTCTTTGAAGGGAGTGAAAACTGCTCAGTGCACCAGGAGGTCTCTGGGGGAGGAGTGCAATGTGACACAAGGCACAGGGCAGCTGTGTCCTTGAATAATGTGAAATCTCATTTTTTCAGAAGGCAGCCTGTCTGATCCTTGTCAAACGCTGACGACTTCCCTCCCCCGTCTCCTCCACTGGGACTGCCATCACATGTCTGGAGGCACTGGAGCGGCTTGCTGCGGTCCCATGGCAGCTCCCCAGCTCTCGGGCACTTCCCTGGCAGCTCCCCTTCCTGCAGTCTTTGGGGATACCTGCCACTTCACCTGCTGCAGCCCCACCAGCCAAGTATCTCGGGGGGGGTTTCCTCCAGCAATGCCCTCCAGCAGTTGCGGGGCAACAGGGTCCCCTCAGAGGCCACGTCTCACCTCAGCCTGGCTAGCTGCTGGTGGTGGCCACCATGAAGAGCTTTCAGGACTTTTCTGCAGTGCCAGGGGAGAGTGATGTGGTACAAGACAGGCATCCGTCAGCTCTGCTCTCCCAGTAAGCTATATCCAAAGCAGGCAGTCAGGACAGCCAGGGATCAGACCAACAGCATGTTCGTGCTATGAGATTCACTTTCTTGTGTTTGGCCTTCAGGTGCACCAGAGACAGAGGTCAGGGAGTGACAGAAGTCTGTCCAGGGTTCTCTCCTACACTATGAGCTGCTGGTGACTGCATGCAGAGGAAACGCTGTTTGAGTTTGTACCCACAGGTACCAGTCGTTGAGGGGTTTTGGGGGAAGGAGGGGAGGAAATGGTTGTAAGGAAGGTGTTGCTGTTTTCCTCCATGGATATGCACCAAAGGGGTGGGAAGGGGTAGTAGTCTTAAGGTCTCTGTGATGGAGCGGGGAAAAGTCAGGAGATGTTCTGTTGTCCAAAGGAAAGTGCCTGTGCATCACCATGGCTCTTGCTTGCCACCGGCTGTCTGAAAATCAAGAGCTGTCTTGTACAGGCACCACTCATAAGAGCCCTCATTGCCTCAGTAGTGCCTAAACATGTACCTGATTGACCTTAGTGCCCACTGACTAACTGAGCAGTTATGGGTGCAGCTTCACTGGTTTTAGTATTTTTCTATGGACTCACTGCCTTTTCCTGAAGCTGCACCCACAGTACCAATTAACTAACTGAGGCGTCGCAGGTGGTAAGAAGACGACAACCACGAGCCAGTCATGCTACTGCTCTGTGTCTGGGAACAGTATTTAAAGGTAGGGTTATGCGTTCATTACGCTGGGACTGCAGCTTTGTGAATGCTTTAGGCATAAAATACATTATAGTATTTACTAGAAGAGGATATGTGTGACCACAAAGCGTGAAGGATGAGGATGGGGGAGGACTTTGCCAGTGTTACACACCTGTCAGTGTAATAGACTATTGTATTTCAAGGGCGTTCACTGCAGGAGCAGGTATTAAAAGTTTTTATTGCTGTACACTTGGACTGATTGCTGGTAAAAATGTTGGATGCTAATATCAGGTGGTATCAAATGGCTCCTGATTGCAGGCGTGGGTGTAAATACACTGCTAATTCACTCGCGTTCTGTAGAACAGACCTGTGTCTCTGAAGAAACAGGGAAGGATGCTGTAAAAACAGCCACATATTTTGTGGAGGAGGAGCAGAGCACAGGAAGGTGTCCAGCCAGCCCCTGAGAGTGAGGGGTTTGTGCAAACCAAGCCTCTGAGCCCAGGCTCAGCATGGCCAGACCTGGCCCCCTGCCCACACTCGCCTCCCATGCACTCTGCCTGGCACAGAGACAGCTTGGACAACCCGGGGCAGCTGCCTTCAGACAGGGATGTTGCTTACTGTCCCCACAGGTGGGCTTAAACTTGCCACTGGGTTTAGAGGCCACCAGTGAATATTTACTCATTGCGTTTATTGTTGCTGGCCCTTCCCTGCCCATCACAAGGTACCCACTTGTGAGGCCCCACCTCCACATGCAGCATCAGGCGTGAGGTGTCCTGTATCCTCCGTTGAGGAATCTCCAGCCCACAAAGAAGGTGTGTGGGCCACATGGTAGTCTCCCTGCTTGCTCTGCGGGCTGCTGCGAGGTATCGTGTAATGCATGTGTGCAAAATCTTTTAATTCACTTCTGCCAAAGAATACACCTTTCACTGACATGGTGATAAGGGAAGGCACGGTAACAGAAGTTTTGTAACAGGTTTTTTCTCTCTCCTGCAAAGCACAGGACTTTTCTACTGACTCGGGTGGTGTTTTGGATCCCCAGCGTACTGTGCATGTGAGCACTGTCTCTTCAGCTGGGCTTTGACATCCCTGCTGCCGGAAGCCCTATTACAGCAGGATATCTATCTGACATCCATCCCCAAGACCTGCAGTGCAGACGCAGCTAAAGGAGGAGCCAGTGTGCTCCCTGCTTCCTTGCGTGCCACACTGCGAGCAGACGGACGCAGCTTGTGCGGTGCCGCACTGACCCCCGTTAAGGACCCTTTGGTAGGCACTTCCTTGGGCTTCCAGTTGATCCCAAATGCCCACTTCCCAAGACTCATTTTCATTCTCCATTCAGGAAGCAACCTCCAGCTGAAGCCATGGGATGTGGGCAGCAAAGAATCTTCGACTAGACAGGTGGCCCATCCCAGGGACAGACGCTTGGCTTGGACACTCTCAGCCCACCTCCCTATGGAAAGTGAGTGCAGGTCAGTCCAGGACCCTTGTCTGCTGCTCTCATGATATCTGAAAAGAAGCAACCAGCCATTGATGTACACTGAGAAGTACCCAGTGCTTTGACAGCAAGCTGCAATGTGGCAAGATGAGTAATTAATTAGCCGCGTGCTGCCACAAGCATTTCCAGTCCCAGCTGACAACAGTCTAATTAAGAACCTCCCTGTGGTGTCTATTTTAGATAACCATTTACTTCAGTACAAGTTAACAAAGGCTTTTCTAATGGTTTATTTCACAGGCGACTCATTACATTAATTTACGGGGCAAATAGCAGGAACTTGAATAGACATTTTGAGTTCCCAGCCATCAAAAGCCCAGACAGTTTTGCTGAAGAGTGCTCTAATTTTATCAATGCAAAACACTTGCTTCCTTCTGTTTTTTTGTGTCGTGTCATGTCATTTGTTCTCAGACATTACCGTAGCCCAAGTCCAGAGGCTTTGAAAACTGAAGGTGACCTTGTAAGTGCGGGTTCTTAGGAACAGATTAATACCCTGGGACACTCATACATGAGTAGTCCAGCAGAGTCATTTGAGATGTTTGCAGAATGAGCACCGTGAGTGGTGAGTGCACCCCATTATCAGTGTCATCTGTTTTGGCATCTCAGTGGAGACTGAGGAACCAAACCTCATGCTACCCCTAAGGTCCCTGCATCTGTGGCCATGGGAAACACTGATGCGTGTGCAGCTCCAAGGGTTTAGCAGGATCCCCCACAAAATCTAAGAGAATCAGAAAAGGACCCTACATCCCTCAAATGGGAGACAGGAGCGTGCTTCCTTTCCACATTAGCTTTCAGATGTTAAGGTTGACCCTCCCTAACAACTATGCAAACATGGTTTGTCTTTGGGATGCTGCAGGAGTCTCGGATGTGGCCTGGACCAGGGTAGGGACACGGGTTAACACTGAACCCAGAGGCAACCTGGTTATCTCTGCTCCAGGATCTGTCCTAATGGGAAAACACGTGCAGGAGGATTTTACCATCCCTGACTGCCTCTGTACTGCCTCATGTTTACAAAGGGTAGCTGTGAAGGTGAAATATTTAAGTTTGACCCCAAATCAAGAGTGAGTGGATGAGAGCAAAAATGGCAGACTGGACCTTGTGTAGCAAGGGATCACGCAGCTTGGGAAGGAATGGGGGCTTTGAACAGGAGAGGAAAGCAAAGAACTCGAGCTGGAAAATCTCACTGGGGGAACAGGGCAGCACCGTGGCAGCAACAAAATTCTCTGGGTGGTTTTCAGCAGGGTACAGTTCTCCAGGTAACTGAGATCAGGTACTTCTGTCAGCACTAGAATTAATTGGGAAGGTCTCTTTGAAACGAATGTTTGAGCATCTCATATATTTTATTTTTCCTCTGTGGGGATACTAGCCAGTTCCCTATTTTCAAACACCGGTAGAAACTTAGATTAAAGCCTCAGAGATTAATTTTTCTTCCATGTTTTGTTGAAATTGCATTGTGGATTTCTTTGGAGAAATTGTTAAGGCTAGGGATGCCTCGCTACAAGTCATCTGTTTAGAGCCACCTGCTCAGAGGTTTACAGATCATCTTTGTTAATGAAGGGGAGTGTTTTCATGCTTTTCTTGCTACAACGCTGTCCCAAACTAGAATCCCTAGATTCTTGTCTAGGTTAACTCATAGGAAGTGAAAACTCAAAATCTTAGTGGGATTATCAATTTGCATTTCTCAGCACCTGGTTGTGTGTAATTTTTGCGTCACTCCCCCCTCATTCCCAGCAATTCTGCATGGGCAGAAATGGGAGCATTTCCCGTTTCATGGCAACAGAGCTGTGCAGTGGAGGCTCCACAAAGCCACATGCATTATGATTTTTATCCCCCGTTGCAGGCTGGTGGTAAGCTGCTTCTTCCCAGTCCTCTCTGACCCTTTTTGGATGCAAGCAGCTACAGTGAATATCAAACATGACTTTGTTTGCCGTAGCTATCTGTCCCCCCACCCTAGTCCTTAAGGCTGTTGGCAATTTCTCCGTTGGGGTGCTGGTGACCCAGTTCCCGAGTCTAAAGGCATCGTGGAGCATAGGGTAGCTGCAGTGCCCAGCAGCTCTGTTGAAGATGAGTGCTGACAGCCGGGAGGCAGCAAGGGTTGAACACAATTGCTTCTGAAATGCACACTGCGCACTTCTCCCCAGCAGATGCTTCTGCCATAGCTGTGTGACAAAGTGTGCTCTCGGCTCATGAGGCCAGACTCCTCGCAGGTGTAAACTGGCTCAGTGCTACTGGCTTCCATTTATTCCTGCCGAGGAGCTGTCCCTGCACTCTCTGCCAAAAGCCTCCAAGGACCCTATTAAGCGGCAGGCTTCTAGACCTTTTTTCTGAAGAGTAGCTTTATATAAGCAGCCTGTGCCACATTGATGCAATTTGCACTGTTGTCCTTTTCTGGCTGATCCTCTGAGCATTTCATTGTGGCCTCCTGAGGTCACCGGTGCTGCTGTGCTAGCTCCTACCTGGTGTGCTCCTCCCTCAGCTGAGCTCAGCCTGCCAGAATAGTAAATTTGTCTACCGGGGGCACTCATGCTGACTGCTGGGTGCAGCTGGCAGAGCTGCAATTGTCCCTCCTTTCAAAACCACCAGCTATTTGGTTTTCTTTTCTCAACTTTAAATACCTGTTTCCAAGAATACTGGGTGGTTACGAAGGATGCTGTGTGCAAAAGACCCCCAAGGATGTAAACTCTCATGTCCTTTGTGCTTTGGTGTGTTAGTGGATGGAGTACTTGGGCATGTCACAGTGCCTGAGAGTCTGTCTGGCCTCTGAAGCTTGACCCGCTGTCCGCTGCTGATTTTCCAGAGCAGAAAGTCTTCACAGGGCCATGAGTCTAGGCAAGGTCTTGTGGGTGAGCGAGGTCTAAACTCCAAGTGACCACAACCCTCTGTGCTACATATTTCACTGCACAGGCTTGCTCAGCCACAGCAGAAAAACTGAACAGTGCATTGTAGCTAAGTACGCAGCTTTGTCATCTTCAGACTCTCCCCAAATATGCGTCTTTGATTGCCAGGTATTGTCTTGCCTCTGGGTCCCAGATAGTTGCCTTCAGTTTGTCCCATACTCCTGGCTCCCTTCAGGGCAAGGCTATCTCAGGGTGCATGCAGTCTCCTGCTAAACATGCTGGAAAGAGGCTGTGGGCATCTAGTCCTTGGGCTTGAACTGGAGAGTATGATCCTATTTCTCTAGTAAGGGTACGGGTTCCTACTGCAAATCCCTGTCCTAAATCCCACCATATTCTGTCCAAGGGAAGCCACCAGCTGCCATGTCATCCCGTGGCTTGTTGCAGGGTCGCTGTCTTCAGCAAAGCACGTATCTAACGGTATTTGAGCATTCATTCAGACCCTGTCTCCCTGGCAGGGTCTTTTCCACAATTCCTACCCAGGTGCTAGCTGCAACAAGTGTAATCAGGCAGCGGGACAAAGACTTGATTAAAAATTCTCAGCAACATTTATTTGACACATCCATCCACTGTGATCAAAGTCCCTGTCCTAATCCTGTTGAATTTAATGGACATTTTGCTAATAAGGTCTCTCAGGAGACCAGGATCCGACTCTCCCTGATTTCTGGCAAGACCATTATAGCTTCGGGAGAAATTAAATCCCTTGCCCTACTCTTCCGGTGGGGAAAAAAGCCATGTATCATGCTTCCTCTTTGGGTGATGCCCATTTTCACAACTGGCAATTATCTGAGACAGTAGCTGATGCAGCATGTGTCAGAGGACTGTGGTGTTGCAGTTTCTCTCAGGATCGTATATTTAGCCCTGATTCTGGAAGACAGCTCATACTAGACAGAACTGAGCTAAGGTTACCTCCATGATTGTAGCCATCTGTTTCTAGTCCATGCAACCGCTGGTACTACAGAACCTGGCTTTGAACTTCCACTTCTTTTTATTTTTCACTAGCAGGCTTGGTAGAGAAAGGGGTGTTGAGATGATTTCTTTGTCTTCCCCAAAGATTTATATTTCTGGAATATGTCTCAAATGTACTTAGGGAAAAGGAATGAAATTCAGCAGTATGACTGCACCAGCTGAGCAAACGCTTTGCTGGTGGTAGCTCTTTCTCCCTTCATGTCAGCACTGAATTTGTTCTGGTATTGCTGAAATGCCTTTAAACACTTATTTGCTTCTTTAGAGTGAGCTGAGATGGTCACTTGTGTGAAAGTTAGCTTTGGGAAGAAGGCACTAAGCCTCTTACAGGAGCAAAGCTGTGCCTGTGTTTAGACTCATTCCATCACCCTCTGTGGCATTTGAGCCGATTCCTCTTTTTATGCCTATCACCTTCTCATTTCCTTTGGCTGGGATCCCTGTTTCTTACTGCTGAAATGTTTGGAGGGCAGGCAATTCTCTGGCTGCCTGCAGATGAAACGAGATCAGCTTTCGGCGTTGAGCTGTGTAACAGCTGCCCACTGTCACTACAGAGCCAGTTTTGGGACAGTGTCATCAGCTTTGTCAATCCATATGTCCCAGGGAGATTTTTACTGGATCAAAGCTTAAATGCACATTAACTGGATCAAATTCTTAAATGTGCATCTGAGATCTTAAGTGACAAACGGAATACCCATCTTTCATCAAACAAAACTAATTCATTGATGTAAGCTGAAAGTTTCCATGAATTCCAGCTATCCATAGGTACATGACGTCTGATAGGTTGTCCCATGCTCACTCTGGTCTGTATACGAATGTGTGTGAATGAGCAAGAAAAGTTTTAGTATTCTCTTTGCAAATTTAGCTTTGTTTTTTAATAAGGGTTATAATTGTCAGGTTTGTGCTTGTGAAAAGCATTTCACAAAAAGACCAGTATGAACAATATCAGGTCGGCAGAGCAAGCGTAAAAAGGCCTGGTAGAAGCTTGCAAAGGTGTATCATAGCTTTCTAATAATAAAAATGTCTCCCTCATCCTAGATGTGGGATGCTGCGTCCTGGAAGATGGCCTGTTGTTACCTAACAGCAGAGCCTCCTCCAGTGAGGGCGTGCCCTAAATTTCTTTTCACAATTGAATTCATTTCTGAACAGGGCGACAAGACACCAGGGCTGGTAGGTCAGCACCGCACAAGCTGCGTCAGGTCATGGGTGGCTTCTGCTAGGAGAATCAGCATCAGCCTGTCCTGTCTGCACGTGCCAAGTGGCTGATGGGCTGCTGAGCAGCATGTGGAGCTCAGACAGCTCATGATTTACATAAGTTTGCATAGACAGCAAGATAGATTAAACAGCATGTGCTTCCAATAAGTCATCCGCAGAGACCCTGCTCCTGAAAAGAAAGTCTCAGGGCTGAGTTTGGACATATTTCTCTGTGTCTAAACACAAAAGTATGATCAATTCAGCTTGCTTCTCTTAGCTGGTTTGCACTAGTTAAATTTTTGTATGATATTCTTCTTTCAGCCAAACGATGGCTTAACTTCATCCATTATCTTAATATTTCTTTAACTGACTCAATTTAAATAAGAAACTAACCACAGCTGGTGCAAAATTTGCTGAGTGATTGAGACGTGGGCCTGCTCAGTAGCTCATGGTCTGACATTAGCTCTAGGTCACTTCTCAATAGGCTTCTGAGGATCCACAACATGACAGCTGCCTTCAGGGTAGCCAAAGGAATGAAAAAATTAGTGCTTATTTATTTTATTTTAAATAACCTTCTCATGCTGTAATTAAACTAATAAGCATACCTTAGCCAGACGTGCAGCATTTATAAATCAGTATAAGTAGCTCTATTTCTCTGATAAAGTCAAGTGGTGTATATTGATTTGCATCTTCCACCAATCAGACTTGCCTGCATGAGAGTAATGCCTTGAAATTATCTTGTCTTTGAAAAGTGAATTTGGCTTATTTCTTTGCAGCACTAGGTAGCTTTTAATAGGAAATGTCAACCCAGCATTCTGGGTGCTTTTGGACCATGGGTTTCATTATGGAAGTTCCCATAATAATTTTTTCAAGGAATAAGCTGTTTTTTTCAGGCTGGATAAATTCCAGCTCAAGTAATTGCACTCAACCTTCCTCAGCTCCCCCAAAGGTCCAATTAATTCAGGAATTCTTAGCATAAAATTGTTACATGCTGCTACTGTACGTGGCTAAACAGCTGTTATACTTCCCCCCAATGACAAATCCATCTTAGTGGTACGTGAACTGATTCCCTTACACCCTCTGCTGTGGTGTGCCCAAACGATTCCAGTGTTCGCAGTGCTCCAAGAAAAAGCACATTGGTTATGCATACTTTTATCACGGTCTTCCTAGTCCTGCTAGCCTTGCTCGTCCTTCTTCACTGGCTTTCTCATTCAGATAAGAGAATGGGAAGAGGCGAAAAGTCCTGCTGGTTAAATTTGCTTCTGGATCTTGAACCGCCATAGGTGGGGAAGGTGTCAGAGCAAAGGGTGGCCTGTTGCCAGAGGTGCCAGGTGGACCGGGAGGCTTTGCTCACACGGCACATGTTGTTCTGAATACCTGAGAGGGCACGCGCTACTGAAGTAATTACTTACATCTGGGTTGCTTAGCAGACGCGTGACACCGGTGTGTTAGCTGTTGTCCCTCTATAGTGCAAGAGGGTTTTAAAAACCCAGAAAGTTAGTGGAGGTAAGAAGCCTACGACTGCAGTAGAGCCTGTTCTGCTTTTTCTGTTGAAAGCGTTTTTACCCCTGTGTTTTTCGCCAGGTCTCAGTGTGGTCATTGCAGCAGGAGTGCTCTGCTTTGATGCCCACCGGTTCCCAGCTCTAATGATCTCGTGCAGCTCCTCTGTTTTATGAAACCAGCTGCAGTGCTCACACCTTGCTAGCAGATGGGAGTCAGCTGTCCCACCAGGAGCTCACAGTTCATGAATGGAGGGCTTTACAGGCCTTGTCCAGCTTTGAAACACTTGCCCATGTCATAACCACTCTGGTAGCCGTTTCAGCATCAGGGTTGGAAGGCACAGCCTCTTGCTTTTGTAGTTTGAATAGCTGAAAAGCAGTGTGCTGCCCAAAGGTGGGACCTGTGCGCTACTGGGGCGGCAGCTTATGGCAGGAGGACTGGAACGAGAGAGGGTCTCAAGAAAATTAAGCCAACTATGAAAAGGATCAGAGGGGGGAAGTTTGCTGTTTGACCTTCAGGGATCCTATTGGGCATGCTGTAGGATTTCCAGTTGTGTGTGTCAACGCCCAGCGTCTGCACCCAGGTCTGCAAGATGCAGTGGGGACAATTCGTTTCGTGGTGATGCAGTAGGCCAGGATAATCCACACTTCTGTCCCTTCTGCGCCTGTGGATGCATTTATCTTTCAGCCCACGAGGGGCTCGGTTCACCTTCTTGCATTGCTCAAGGGATAGGATTTCAGCTGGCAGCTTCAGGGTCAGGCTGGCTTCGGCAGGCTGAGCAGCTCTGGGAGGGAGATGGTTCAGCACAGGGTGTCCTGCGTCGTTCTGTCTGGGGGGGTCTCACTCAGTGCCGGCTTACAGCTTCCTTCCTGCATGGCTGGCAGGGGTAGCTGTCATCCTACCGGACCCCTCTTCCGACAGTGACACCGGCGTCCTCTGGACACAGCAGCGGGGCTGTCGTGTGCCCGGCCACCGAAGAGCTTGCCTTTCCTGCGCGTGCTGCCAGCCTCAGCCAGCTCATGTTGTATCCAAGCTGGATCTGGAGAGGGTCACATTCATCACACATCCTTCCTGGGGAAAGGCTGTCAGCCCCAAGACTTTGCTTCCTCCAAGCCTGTTGACTTCCAAGACGTGACGTGGAGCAACTGACCCAAGGGTAGAGAACGAGCTAAAGCCATTAGGAAAACAGGTTTAATTGGGCAAATTGTCTCTCTCCGGAGTTCTTCACACATAAAAGTGGCATCATACCATCTTTTTCTTCATCTGTCCACCTTCATAAACACACCTGCAAGGCGCTTGGGTATGCTGATGTTGCAAAGCCAAAACATTTCCAATTTCTTGGCTCTAGGTATGTGGTCTGTTTGCTCTCGAAGAGCTTTGCGTCAGCACCCATGAGGTGTGAGATCAGCACTTCTCAGTGCCAGGAGCACTTTTTCCTGCCAAAAGGCAAGTTGGCCAAGCTGAAGTTTCGCTGGGTACACCCACGGACAGGTACTGGTCAGGTCCTTTGCTGATAGCAGTGGTTGTGAAGGAAGCTGGAATCAAAGACCTGCCCCTCCTTTCCCTGGGGAGATGCTTTGAAGCTGAGCCCTGCTTCTGGCCCCACACCGCATGTCTCTGCCCAGTCTCATACCTCCTGGATCCCAACTCTGACCCTGACCTCTGCCTCTGACCCCAGCGCTGACACACGCTTTCTGCTGTGCATCCTGGTGCCTGCTAGCAAGGTTCCTGCTTGCGCCTGCCCTGCTGTTGCACCCAGCTCCCTGCTCCCCCTGCTTTGCAGGGAGGCTGGCCTGCGATGCTCCCCGACTCTTTTTCTTCCCCACCTGATCCATAGGTTTAATTTCTCTCCATGGAGACTCGCAGAGCCTCATGGAAGTCTGTTGCTATGGGGGCAACCTGGTGACCGCTCAGCATCCTGAGACTTTTACCAGGTCTTTATGATGTGCCGTTGAGGTTTAACCGCAGCCAGCAACTAAGTACCCCACAGCCACTCACTCACCCCTCCCCGAGCGGAATGGGGAAGAGATTCGGAAGGGTAAAAGTGAGAAAACTCCTGGTCTGAGGTAAAGACAGTTTAATAGGTAAAGCAAAAGCTGTGTGTGCAAGCAAAGCAGAACAAGGAATTCATTCACTACATCCTGTGGGCAGGCAGGTGTTCAGCCATCTCCAGGGCTCCATCAGGCATAACAGTTACTTGGGAAGACAAACGCCATCACTCTGAACGTCCTCCCCTTCCTTCTATTTCCCCCCAGCTTTACATGCTGAGCATGACACCATATGGCACGGAATATAACTTTGGTCAGTGGGGGTCAGCTGTCCCAGCTGTGTCCCCTTCTCGTGCACCCCCATCCTACTCGCTGGTGGGGTGAGGTAAGAAGAAAACACCTTGACTCTGTGTAAGCACTGCTCAGCAGTAACTAAAACATCCCTGTGTTATCCACACTGTTTTCAGCACAAATCCAAAACATAGCCCTATACTAGCTACTATGGAGAAAATTAACTCTATCCCAGTCACAAGTAGCGCACAGGCTGTGCTCTTCACCTCACTATTAGATGCCTGCGTAAATGATGACAAAGTTCTGCACATAACCTCAAACCCTTCCAGAGGGGGTGTCTGGTCCTACCTCGTGCCTCCGTACGGATGAGCATCTGATTAGGGGCAGCAGCTGGCGTCTTCCTCTGTGAAGGAGAGGGGCTTAAGGAGCTGATGCTGCAGCACCCTGGTGCTGGGGGCTGATCCCAGGGACTGGCAGCTCTCAGGCCCCAGGAGGTGCCCAGAGCAGCTGCCAAAGGCTTTGGGTTATGGGCTCCTCAGCCAGAGCTTAATTTACTTTTTACCTCATGCCAGATAGGGAATCCCTGTGGGGAGCAGACACTGGAACCAGTCTTCCGCCCTGGGCCAAGGGTGTGAGCACATTAAACTTCTATTTTCAGAATGGCCTCTTGCCTCTGTGCAATAGTCACAAGAGTCCAGTGGAGATGCAGCTCCCCTCTTCCTCTTCCTCAGCTTCATCACTCTGTTATCTTGGTTTTCTTCGTCTCCCTGTCCTCTTCTCCTTTCTCCTTAGTGTCTGCATGACACAGATCCGTATGGCTTTAACAGAGTATCATTAACCTGAAGCACTACAGAAGGCTGATGCTTTCTTAAAGACGTGCCACTTTCTATTTTTACCTTCTCTGAACTACAGGCGCCTCAGACCAAGCTGAGGAGGTCTGACCCGCTGCTATGCTCTGATCTCGGCTGCTGCCTCCCTGTGCAAGTCTTATCCTGCCTTCAGAGATGGATTCAGTTCCAGGTAGTGTCTGTTCAGACTGTGGCCCCTTTACAAATCTGTAACAAAACTGCATCTAAAAATGGTAGGAGGAAACTTGCATTTTCAGATATACATGTGCAAATGAGGATGCGGGGAAATTTAAGGAAGAGTATGGGGTTTTGTTCTGTTTCTGTATTTCAGATTCCCTTCTTCCCCCACCCTCATCTATTTTTATTCCTACTTTCACAAGTGCTGCAACAAGTGAGATCACTTGCCTTACAACACTATGAATTTGATGTGGTACAACACGAGTGTGCTTGTACTCCCCTCCCAGCGCACTGTAAGTTTGTCTTGTTCTCATGGCTTTTTTAAGCAAGAGTCTGAAAATAATTTGTATCATAGGAAAAAAAAGGACTCTCCATTTTTTTCTCCCTCAATCTAGGTTGTATTTTCCTTATTTAATGTCTGGATAAGCAAATATTTACTGTTTTTATTTCATTTGGTAGCTTTTCTCCTCAATGATAGTGATATCCTTTTATGTAGTACTTTGGCATATAAATTTGGAGGGGGGTGTACTTTGCCTTACCTTGCAGGCTGATTGCAAACCTTGTCAGCATTTACCAGCCATTGTGCTGGCAGCCAGTTTAATCATGTGTCCATTGTAGGCACTGGAGGTCCAGCACTTCTAATGGGAAGCACATGGGGCTTCAAAGCTATTTGTAAGCTGCATCATTGCTATTTATATTTATAAATATTTGTTATTTACAAAAAATAAGTTATTCTGCCTGAGAATTAAAAAAATGTCAAACAATGTAGGATCCAGCTGGACACCCACCTTCCCAAACTCCAGGAATTCTAAAATTTAAATTTGAAATTAAATAAAAGTATAACTTCAAAATCTTCCTAAGTCCCCATGTTTCAGCTTGAAAGACCTTCTTAGCTTCTCAAATGTCTAAAGCTTAAAGCATGTGAATTATACTGGTGTGACTGAAAAACTAATTTTTTGCAGCAGTTTTTCACTTGGGTGTTCAAACTCTGAAGCAGAGGAACATAAGGCATAGAACCAGATTTGGGCATTTAGTATATTCTCCAGGGAAAACTTCTTACATAACCTAAACATATAAAATCAACATAGTTCACGCCTTGCAGCATCAGCCATGGCTGCAGAGTGTGTTGGCCCCTAAAAATGGGCAGGCAGTTCCAAACTGGCTGTATAGATGTCTAAAGTATATTTCCTTTTAAAAAAAACCAAACCAAGCCCCAAGAATTAATTGAACAGGAGGTAGATCTCTGCTGCTTACCTGGAAATACTCTGTGCTGATAGAAAGCTGCGATTGGAGTGGGACCTCATAATTTATTGCGATTTATTTCTTTCATGGCCTAACCATTCACAGATAGGTAAGAAAAAGAAGCCCTTTCTCCAGCTGCAAGGTAATGAAGTGACATGCACCAAAATCCTCATTTCCACTGTGTACAAGGAGCAGGGGGGAGCCCCAAAAGCCTTGCTGTGTGCAGGGCTTAGCTGTCGTGGAAGCAAGGCAGGACGCAAGTGACCACACGCCTTTCTTCTTCTCTCACCTGTGGTCTCTGCTGGACCTGGTGCATCCTCTTTATAAGAAGCTATTACGGTAGGGTGTCACTTCAATCCCTGTTTGCGGGTGTTATTTCACAGTCATTGGTTGGGGGTTTTTTTGCCATGAGATAATCAAGACATAAAGACAGATAATTTTAGGATGACTTTGTCTAAGGCTGCTGGTAAAATCATTGTGCCCTTTGCATTTCTGTACAAATTTCCAGGTAAATTCTTGAGTGCAGACTTCTGCTCTTATCTCAGGATATTACTGTGGTTCCTGACTTCCCAGGGATGGGATGCTTCTTCTGACTTCATCCCACCAGGCAAAGCATGGGTGTCTCAGCAGTGTTCACACCTGCCATGTAGCACCTATTCCAAGGCCCTGAGTTTCTGCACTTAGGGCAGTGTGCTCTGAACACATTGCATTCAAGCACCTGAGGCTGCCCAGGATCACACAGAGTGATGCCCTGTAAGTTTTGAAATGCCCTCCCAAAGGGCACCACAAGGAGCCGTGTAAGCACCATCCTGCTAGCATCGCTCTCTGAGGAAGAGGGAGTCATCGCTGATTTTATTCCTCTCCTTTTGAGGCATTAGGCACAGTCATTGTGTGGGTAGGCTGGAAGCTGAGATGTTGTGACCTAAAAGGACAATCTGCATGAAATTCTTGGAAGGTGAAAAGTTCTATATGCTTGGTTTTACCTGTTAGTGAGTGTGGAAGGTTTTCACTGCTGTCCTTGCCTGACTTTGAAAGCATGTGATTTAATTTCTTCCCCTTATCAGGATAGTTGCTCTCACTTTTTCTTCCTTGCCTTCCTGCTCTTGTGTATGGCTGCTGCTCCCGATGCGGCTTGTGTATACTTCGTACAACCCCTGCTGTCTTGCAATTCAAAACTGCCTTCGGTCTTGAGCAGAGCAGAACCAAAAGCAAAGCACATCATGGCCATGGAGCAACATTTCCTCATAGAGCAGCTTTGAAAGAACAACCTTGGTTTCTCACTTTGCTTAGCAGCTTTTGTTTCAGACCCTTTTGACCCATTTTTTTTTTTTCCAGGGCTTGAGAACTCATTGCCTTCTTTACTTAGTGTCTGTTGTATGGCTCGCTCTGTTCAGTGATTTCTGCTTGACCTTTCCAGTTTCTCTTGCTTCTTTCCGACCAGCCAGCCAAAGGCAGGTGTTGAACACGTTTAAGGCAGCAGGTTTCTAACGCGGGCACTGCTCAGCCAGCACATGTGCATCCCTGCAGCAGCATGAGGAATGATGGGAGGATGTACAGCTTGCTGGTAGAAGGCAGCTAATCTCAGAACCTGAAGGCTTTGCATAGGAGCGCCTGTGCCAGGGAATATTAAATATTACTCCACGTCCAGAAATAAAACTCTGCAGATACTATCCTGCTGAAAGGTATTTGTCTGTATCTTGCCTTCCAGTTGTTACCCGGAGAAGTCCTCAAGGCCAGCATGTAATTTTGCAAACATTTGATCACTTCTGTAAGTGACTGCATGCTGTACACATCTTGTCTTTTTTATTATGATGCTGTTCTATACTGTATATGTCCTTTCATGTCCAGGAGACTGAAACTGCTTAGAGAATAATAATTTTTGAACTTAAAGAACAGTTCTATTTTTAAATCAGTTTAATTTTATCCAGTTCCACCAAGAACCTGATGATTTTTAAAGGTAAAATATCTCACCAGATTCTAGGAACTGGGCAGCTTAAAGGAGCGGTTATGGAAGCTAAACCTTTACTGTCCAAGTTGCTGACTCAATTCCCATTCACATATTAGTGAGCAATGTTGCCATCTGACAGCTGCCTGCAGCTCACATCAAAATGAGATGGTGGTTCAAGTCCAGTCCTCGAGGCTGAAGGGAAACAGAAGGAAAGCAAAAAAAAAAAAAATGCCCTCTAATTTCTCCTGCAGTTTGGCACCCTGTGGGCACCCTTGGCTGCATGCCGAGAACAGAGATGGGAGATGCACACGTGGCGCGCTCTGCCGCACAGCCTCCCAGTCTCAGTGAGTACGGTCTCCCCGTCCTTCGTCCTTCACAGGTCAGGATGTGACTCATCTTCCAAGGTGCTTCTCAGCAGGGATGACCTAAATGGTAATCTTAAAATGTGGTGGGTGCTGGGTGCTTTTTTTTAGCTGAGGGATGTACACTTGGTGGCTCAATTTTATTTGAAAAGACTCATGTTGAAAGTCGTCTGTCATTTCTGCAAAAATGCATGCAGGTACTTTGGCATTCCTGAAAGTCCTTACATCTTCCAAGTGTAACACACTTCAGGGCTTTGCAGGAATAAGGAAATAAAACTCGACCTCTTAGATGAGTCAGCTCCTGTATTTGCAGAGGCAGTACCAGATTTGTAGATCGATACAGTGCTAACACGGTGCCATTGTAAGCCCACATGTGTTACCTTCAGAGCTTGCCTGTGATCAGAATATTGCTGATTTCATACCTTGATTTCAAGTTACTAAAAAGCTGCTTAGGCCCTCTGGGAGATAAGAAGATTGGAAACGAATGATTGGAATGGGCAACACAGGGAAAATAATCAAGGATGCCAGAGTTTCAGGAAACAGAAACTCCCTTGGGAAAATGTCTTTTCAATCACTGAGAGTTACAGCAGCCCACTGATAACCCCAGGGCCAGGATGAGACATTAGATTAAACCCATAAGGCGTGGTAGATGGCACAACCTGGCTGATTTAATGAGCTGCTTCAATAGGTATTATAACTGATGTGAATTAATCTCTTCACTGCATGACTGGATCTCATTGTTAGAAGTCAGACTGCCAGGTCTGGCAGACGGTGCAGCCTGGAAGATCAGCTCAGTAGGCAAGGCTAAGCCATTGGAAAGCATATTTTCTTAGGCAGAGATGTGGTTCTACCTGCTGCTTAAATACTGATCTGTTAACTCTAATTCGTGAGGTTGTTAGGGGTTGCTGCCCAGTCTTCAGAGACAAACAGAATTAGAGTTTGTTATGCAGTTGATCTCCTCTGGGTGAAAAAACAGAGCAGAAAACCCCACCTCACATGGAGTTTGCCCATCTCGTCACTCCCGTGTCCTCACAAGTTTTATTTAGAGATACACAATTCACATGCCAGCTGTCCCTTGCGAATGGTTAGTGGCAAATGCGACTCACCCCAGATAAGCACTCTTGATATTTCCTTCTTATGATAGCTCTGCCCTCACACAGGAGAAGCCAAACATGGCACCTCTCCTGCGCACAGGAGGATTTGGGAGCAGAGGGATCTGCAGTCAGTGTTGGAAAGGAGAGGTGTGGCATGAGACCAAGAAGTGAAGGACATGCCTTTTTATTCGACTTACAGTCCTACTATCACATCAACAGAGCATGATGAAAGGGTAAAAAAGGCAAGGGGGTTGATTTTTGCACTGTCATTTCAGACTGTTCAGGAAACTGAACATATTTTATAAAATACGTCTGTGTAGGCAGTTCAGCATGTTGGAATATGTTGGGCTTGGTGAGTGCTAAGAGAGACCTTCTTGATTCTTTGTTGCCTTTGTTCTCTTTATAAAGTAATTGATGAGCTTGTCTTTGAACAGTGAAGCTCACCTAACAATGTTGCAGCATTTAGACAGCTTTGTTGCCAGTTGCCTTTTTTCACGATAAATAGGAGGATATGAAGTAGATTGACTGATGCATAACGCTTAGGGTGAGGCACCAAAAGCAAGTCAAGAACGCAAACTGGAGACCTGAGTTGCTGATTATACTTCATATGTCAAATGTTCTTCTCAAAACCAACAGGCAGTAGACATGAACAGGAAAAATGTTTGTACTCTCGCACCATGCACAGGTTAAATTCTGTGTTGGTCTCTTCCTCTTCACATATTCTGTTTAATAAAGGCCATTGTTTAAGGTTAATTAGATTAGTTTCACACATCTTGGAAGCCATGGAAAGATGAACATCAGCAAACAGATGGGATGCTCAGGAGAACCTCACTTTCTATTTCTGGCTTTGAGGTTGCCCCATGCCAGTGATGTCTCTCTGTCTTATGTTCCATCTGAAAAAATCATTAATTAAAATCACTTTTTGGATAAAAGCTTTTGTCTCAGAAGACATAAGACCTCCACACTGTGTCTGTGCAAGGAGAAGTCGATGATCTTTGCCTGTCACAATATAACCCTGTTGCCCTACAGCTTCTGTACGTGCAATGCTGGGCAGAATCAGGGAGAAAAAGTACAGATGATGTCCCAGACTCAGACTGTGGTTAACACATATTTTCCCACCACTGCTTGAACTGAAATCATTGATAGATTTTGGACTTAGAATTGGTCTGGTGTAGCAAGATCCCCTTATAGCTCTTGCCCTTGGATGTCTGTATTCTCATGCCGCATAAATGCACTGATGGTTTATGTCTGATTCACATTTTTAAGGAACTCCCAAGAAATTAGAGAAGACAGCAGTAATTCATTGAGCTGCCTGCTGTAAGCCAGCTGAGGCTGGCCCAGGAGTGAAAATCAAGACAACTGACCATCCAGTAAAAATTAGATGGGCTGGGATGTGGTGGGAAACCTAGCCAGCCAATTTAAACTAAATACCTAACTCTTAGATGGCTTATGTTATGAGACACGAGGCCTGTCTTTGTTCTCATATGTTGGCCGAATCAGTTTCATACCAGCGTGATTCAACTTATCCATGCAAGTGTGCGAGGAGAATGAGGTCTTTAAATAGTTAAAGATTTGTAAACATGGAGCATAAAATAGGACCTGTCTTGTGGCTTTTAATTGCCATGTTAGTGCTGTGTGCTGCTTTTATGCCTCATTCAGGGCTTTTAATAGCAGTAAAATACAACATCAGCTCTGTTAAGAGTGAGGCTAAATATGATGACTGCTACACTGTAGACTAAGAGTTTGTGGCCTCCGTCCTTCTTACTTGCACTTCAAAACTTTTACTTTACTATTGTCAAAGGAACATTGTGTGAACTTAGCAAAAACCTGACTTCAATTTGAGTTTTTAAACTTGTGGCAAGGTGCGCTTAAACTTATTATAAATGCAGCAAAGTAAGGAACAGGATTTTTCTAATTCTTTTCAAAGACATGACTTTGTGTGCTGACCTGATCATGTCAGGAAAGAGAGTCAAACTTGAGCTGGTGTAGGTGGCCTCATTTTCTCACAGGCAAGTGGTTTCAGAAGTCTCTACTGGTGCACCTTGTCCCCCTGCAGGGACTGGAGACGTGCCTGAGTTGATGCTGACAGTTCTCTACATTCATATGCATACCTTCAGTCTTACTCTTTCTTTGTTTGGGCCTTTCACACAACACTAGCAGGGACAAGCATTTCTTTTACTGAAAAATGTGATCGTGAAAACATAAATTATCAGCAGGCTGCAGGCATAGCTTGCTTTAAAACGAATAATAGCTCACTTTTATTTAGCACTTGACATTGTCCATTTAATTAAGCACTGAAGTTTTATACAGGTTTCTAAATTGTCACAGTTTCATTGTCTGACTTCAACACCAAAAACCAACAGAGGTGAGCTATGTTTAACTCAAAAGAAGCAATAAAAGAACACAGGCTTGTTAAGCAATAATAGAGGAATCCTACCAAGCTATTTCTAAAATTGCTTCCTGAACTAGAAGTATGCATTCTTCAGATGAATATTGGGTACTGTTTTCCCAGAAGGAGCCAGTTAGTGTGTACTATCAACATTAATGTGGCTGAGAGAGATATGTTGGCCAATGACAGACTGCAGTGAGTGAAGTAATTTTGAGATGTAGCTGTGTATCTTTCTTCCTGTTGGATAAAGACTTCCTAATCTGAAATTATCTAAAGAAAAATTGACAGAGCAATCAAAATACTTATTCACAGACTAACTGTGAGTCAGTATTGCACAACCAGGTATTTAGATGAAAGTCTACTGAGATCTGTGTGAAGAAGTTGTGTTTTCCTGACCTTTTACTATTTTGAGAAAATTGAAAATTATATTTACTATCCATTCAAATAGAAAGTTAATGATGTGAGATACAACCACTTTATAAAGCATATTACGTTACATATTTGTATATACTTTGTGCTAATACATATTAATATGCATGTTGTATCTGGAAAAGTAATGAAATAGCTGTTTCTGAATTCTCAACTCTGTGCTAACATTTGTTGTAAAAACTTTCTTTTTATCCAGAAACAAAATTTCCTGTGCAGTATTTTTTTTTTTTTCCTGGAAGGAAGAATTAATGGACCATTCAGAAAGAAACAATCACTGCGAAGAAGGATGCAAATCAATCATCTGTGAGTGCCTGATGTCCCGGTGCAGTCACTTGTGCTGGGCAGCCTGCGGGGATGGAAGAATACCCCTCTCTGCCGACCTGCTTCGTCCCGAGGAAGGCAGTTTGCCATTGCCTGCCAGGAGGAGTGTCTCTCCTATCCCACCCCTCAGACCAGGATTATCCCTCTGTCCATCTTGCTCTCCAGCGTACGCCAGGTTCATGAAGAAAGACAAGGAAAATGTTAGAGGAGAGGACTCACCAGGGGTGGAGAAAGCACCTGGAGAGACCAGGGACTGACAGAAATGTCAATGGCTGTAATAACCACCTCACATTCACAGATGACTTAAAAGGAATGCAGAACAAGTATTTGCAAAAGACGAAATTTGCTCCTTTCTCCGTGAAGTGCAGGTGAGCTGGCAGTTCCAAAAAAAATCTACAGAAGTTCTGAAAGGAAATGAAAAATTTGTCAGTGGGTTTGAGAATATGGTTAGACTGGTCTTGGGACAGCAGGACGACTCTCCTGCTACAGACTGCTGGGGCAGGAGCAAGACCTGCATAAGCTGTGATAAGCTGACCCTGCTCCAATTCTATTGGGCCCACTCCTGTGAGAGCTGGATGGCATGATCATGAGCGGTTCTCTCCCAGACACATGTAATGCAAAGAGCTTCTCTGCAGAAAGAGGCAGATGACTGCAGATTTCAAGGGAACAAATTTATTTCTTTGCTATTCCAGCTTATTGTAGTGGTAGCCATTAAATAACTATGGCCTCAGGTTTTTAACCATCAGACTCATCACCTTTCAGTCTGGGGCAGTCCACTGTGATACTACAGGGTTTTTTTCTGTTAATCTCTTCACTCCTCCACTGTCATCCATTTGTAGCCCACCATTCCCATCACAGCTGTGGCTGTCTTTGCATAGTTTCAAAAATCTTTAGTAAAAAGTATACATTAGCTGTTTTTTCAAAGGCTCTTTAAAACCCTGTCTGGCCTGAAAAGTTGCCCTGGCCCAGGGCCCTCAGGAGGACTGCAGTCAGGTGCAGGCTCTCAGCTGGCTTGTGAGCACAGCCAACTTTCTTACCAGTTCTTCTCTCCTCAGCTCCTGCTCAGGGAATCAGGCACAACTGCATTTCCCTTCACTTGTTCTTTCTGCAGCAGTTCTGTGTAAGACTGTAAACTCCACTGGGAACAACTATCAAGGTCGTAGTGAGCTTAGTGTCTGCCACTGATCTGAAACCTACTGCAGATGTTTACACAGAGCATGATTTTTTACATAGCTTTCTTTCAATAACCTTAACAGGATTATTTGCCCCAAGTCACGGTAAGTGGTTTATATGGATCTGGGATTTAAGCTCCTAGTGGAGGTCTCCTTTTCAACTCCTTCCCCTTTTCCCGTGCTACAGATTTCTACCTGCTGTGACATGTATTGTCCACCCACAGTTACACCTGAAAAATGACAATAGAGAAGACAGAGTGTGTTGTCCTGTGCTTGAGAGCCTTTGTAGAAATGTGGAGTGACAGCAGGATGATTGCAGCTGATGAAAAATTATAAGGTATTGTTATCAGGCTGCATAGCTAGCAAATTATTTCTATACTTTGGGTTTAAATCTTCTTTCCTTTTGGGGTCTGTTGCTGACACTGAGCTTTTCGTTCATGATGAAAAACAGTATTTGGTCTTAAATACAGTTCACTTCATTATTTTAGTAATTTTGATTACTTTGCTACTAGAGTCAGCACAAGGATAGAGTCAAAATATTATTTGGAATAGAGGACTAAGAAAGTAACTCTACCAAAAAAATAGTATGTTCATTAAAAAATATATTGTGGTATTGACTGTAATCAGTAACACCCAAAGTGTGAAGGAAATAAACTCTGTGCCTGTCTGCTGGCAATTTTGTGCTTTCAGCTGCTGTTATCATTTCAAAATAATCCTCATCTGAGTGGAAGAGAATTCCTTCTGCTTTTCCTCGAAGTGACTGTTGTCCTCCTGTTCTTCAGTGTGATGTGTGCCACGGAGGAAGAAACTAAAGGAACTTACTGAATGCGTTTTCCCATTTTACCAAGTCCAGAAATCACTTTCAGAGCAATCCTGTATAGTCATGAAGCTGTACGGGGTTAAAAGATTATTGTGACATTATTATTAGAAATTGTTGCAGCAACAACTTGCCAAATGAACCGTTAAAAGCAAACCAGACTCACTGAACCACAATAAAATTCATTAAAGGCTGCTCGGGGCAAAATACAGTCTTTGAAGGTCTTTATCTTTTTAACCATTCATCTCTTCCAGTGTCTGTGGCAGAGCTCAGCACCCCTCTTTTTATCTCATTTAACTGTAAATAGCCATATCAAATACTGCAACTTCCTTTTTGTGACACGCTGGTTGGTGGTGTGTTAAATCGGACAATCTACTGACATGCAGAAACATGAATTGCGGGGGGGGTGTGTGTGCAAAAATGCCTTTTTACTGTTAAAGAAAAGGATATGTCCCTTCTGCTCTGGGAACTCTGCTTGCGTCACTTTGGCTGTTGCTTTCCTCCATGAACTCTGAGCACCTCTTTTGTGGTTGTTGACTGGAGGCTGAAGTTTCAGAGATGCTAAACCATTTTTAATTCAGATGACAAAAAAGGAGGTCCAAAACTGATTCCTGTATACGAGGACCCACAATTAGAGCCCACTGTGCAAAGTAGGAGCAGTAGCTTGCCCGTACCTTAGAGCATGTGCCAACACTGCCGTCTGGCTTCTGCAAAGGTTTTGTACGCTTTTGCTTTGCTTTAGCTGCTCGCGTTCATGCGTTATGCAGCTTTGTCAAGACCCCAGTGGCGAGCCAAGGTCCTGTAGCATTGACTTCTCAGGTATGTGTGTTCCCTTCCACAGGAACATTTGAAGTGGTCGCATCGTGGGAGGAGTGAGGGCAGACGGCTGCAGCAAACAGTAGAGGAGACCTGAAGTGGGAATGCAGCAAGAAAACTCCCAGCCGTTTCTGCAGACAGGGAACTAAAACCTGTCTGTCTAAACTCTTGGGGGATTTTTGGCAGCACCACAACTCAGACAAACTGGTCCAAGGTCTGTTCAGCATTTCTAATCACAAAGCACTGGTAATGTCCTTGGACAGGGTCATCTGACATGTCACCCTTCTTTGGGCTCAGTGTTGTCTTCCGCTTTTTTGCATCTCTCTCTTATGCTTCCATGTCTCATAGCATGCATACATCTCTTTTCCTCTTTCACCACAAAATTTGTAGCTTTTGGTTCTTGGTCTGTGGTGACCTGGGAGCTACTTGTAACCTGAAGTGCTGTCTTTAGGTTTACATGCATTTTATGTCTGGTCACCACTGGGATTTCAAGAGATTGTTAGGTTTCCATTTACCATGAACTTGTGTGTATTTAGCAAAATCTGTATTTATACAGCTTTTAGGTTACAGGTAGTATTTCATAAATACTAGAGAGGGTAATGAAAGTATATAATTATTATTAAGCAAGCAGAGGGCTCTATTAAACTATAGTTTGAACTTAAGTAATTCCTCCATTTTCAAACAGCATTTAATGCAGAATGAAGCAATTATGTTCCAGCTTCCTTGCTGGTGTAACTTGGGAGAAATTGATTATCATCAGTAAGTTAAAGTGGTTTAAAGCAGAATTTAGTTCACAGTTGCCTGGGTAATGATTTTGTTTCTGCTTTTGACTGTTTTCAATAGCCTTCGTTAAATAACTCAGCTACAACATTAGGTATCCTTAGATATTCTTACCAACCTTATAATTAACATGTATCCATGGGTACTGCCTCATGTTAGTGAGGCAAGGTCGTGTTTGAAGGAGAATCTTTTGTGTCTGTTGAAGCAGCTGTTAGTGTGGCTGCATACCTGGCTGAATCAATTAATCATTTCATTAAACAAAAGTCCTCTTAGCTATGCTAATCAAAAGCATGCTGATCACAATTTTTCCAAACAACCCCCTGAAACCTAAACAAACAAAACACTTCAAGACTAATAAACCAGGCATGCTCTGATAAATAAGCTATGCTTTATTAAAAAGGATTAAAATGGAAAACAAAGATCCGAGGGGGATTTCATCTGAATTATGAATATATTCCTTTAGGGTTGATAGCATTGGCAAAATAGCGATCTCTGGTGATCTCTCTGAATGGCTAATGCTGCCTAAACATTGTTATTTGCTGTGCCATTTGAATGTGACAGGAAACTCACACTTTCTGCTCTGCCCTGCATCTTTGTGGGCAAGGCGAGGGTGGTGGATGTTGAGCACTGTGAAAAAAAGACCTCGCGACACCCCAGAAGCAAGCTGAGGGGGTCTGCATGTGCTTCTTGACTCCCGCGAGCAAGCAGATGAGCACAAGCTGAACAGAGGGTTTGAGAAGGAAAAGGAGGTGGCACATGTAACATAGGTGACAACACTGTAAGTGAGCAGTTTCAGAAGCAGCATCTTCAGTGAGAGGTAGCTCAGTGTGTTACAAAATGAGAAACTGGCATCAAAACTGCATAGGAAGTAAATTTTTAATGCTGCTATTGACGATACACTGAGCTTGTATTTTCTTGTTTCTAATGACCAGGTATCTACTAAAGACCTTCTTAAACTACTTTCAGCCCGTGTCTGAGGAGCTTGATCCTGGACAATGATCCTTATCACCTTGTCTTCAAGACAATGCATAAAGTCGGGGCAGAAGAATCGGAGTGAAGATCTACTCCAATGTGGAAAACTGAGCTGAATCTAAACCTCAAGTTTCTGGGATTTCTCTGGTGACCTGGAGCTCTTTAGCATATGTTTTGTGATGATATGAGTGGCACAACACAGAGCCTTTTCTTGCTGAGGTGGCAGTTTCAAATCCTTGGGATGCACATGATTTTAATTCTTGCTTTCCTGAAAGAGCTACTCTTACTGGGCAAGTAGCAGAAGCAAGCAGAAAGGTGAGCTGCAGAGACAGAAACTGCAAGCTGTGTCCTCCCCACTAGACTTGAAGGAGGAATTTCCCAGCTTCTATGGGGTCTTTGATCCCGCTCCCATGTTACCTGGGATAAAAAAGCTTCTTCTTGCTGCTGCCATCATCCTGACATGGCTTCAGGCAAACGACAGGATGTGGAGCTGAGGATGCTTCCTAGATCCTTGACACTGACTCTGGCATGGTGCTGTGATAGCAGCACAGGAGAGAGAATAGGGAGAACAGACAGGGCAGGGCCGAGAAGAAAATGCTCTTGAGGCTCTCAGTTCTCTTAATACCTGCAGAAACATCACACAGCTTTTTCAGTTAGCTAAGGACCATGCCAGAAAAAGGGTGAGTTCTCTTTCTGCCTCCTTGCTGTCGCTGTGCATGGTCCTAGTCAGCAGCAGGGACATTCTCGGGCATTTTGTCTCTGTGGTGAGCCATCGTAGGCTCTGCCTTTGACTTCCAGGAACCAGAGACAACGGGCAAGTCTTGGTCCTCTGGGAGCTGTTGGAGAGGCACCCCTGAACACGCTGAGCAGCAGCTAACCTGAGGGGAAAGAAATTCAGCCAGTGCTGCCGCTTCCCCGCATCCTGGCACGGCCCCAGCCCGGGGCGCTTGGGTGCCTGGGGGCGATGCTGGAGGAGTCTTTTGCCATCTCGCAGCAGCTCACAGATAAACCAGCCCTGCGCAGTCACCAACACTCGTTACCCAGAAGGAACAAAGCCAGAATGGTGATTTCCTTCACGGTGGCTGCACAATGGTGCCTAGAAGGTTTGCAGCAGAGCAGGGCGACCCGAAGCCCTGCAGTGGCCGATACCTGCCCACTTGCATCTCCAGGTGTGTGCCAGTGGTGGCACCTGAAGCTGACGGTGAGAAGCCACAGCCTGGAGCAGGCCGGTGGTCAGAGCGGTTCTGACATGGCCGGCCAGCCCTGTGCCCCTCACTCCTGCTCACTGCTGGAGGTGCTGCCCAGCGGGCTGGGAGAAGGACAAGGTGACTGTGCCTGGCAATGTCTTGAACACAACCATGAAGACAGCAGCGCACCGAAGCTGAGCTCTTACTGCGTGGACAGCAGTAACAGCCACTCAGCTTTGGCTCAGAGAGAAAGTCGGTGGCGGGGCGGCAAGCCTCTCTGTCAGCACAGAAACCTTCGTAGGGGCACTGCCGGGGTCTGTGACAATTGTCGTGCATCTGCGGGGTGATGCAGCTAACACGGGAGGTGCTAAAACTCAGGAACTGAATGGTCTGAGGGTCCCACTGCCAACAGCGTGGGCATGGCCGGTGCCGTCGCTGCTGCTCAGGATGTGACGCTGAGGCCCCTCCACACTTCCGCTCCCACAAAGCTGTTGGTGGGGAAGAACCCTGTGGCTGGCCAAGGGACCCCAGAGGACCCGACGGCCCAGGACACAGGGCCAGGCCTCGCCAGGGGGAGGCTTCACCCCAGCTTCAAGAGGTCTGCGGGTGGGATCGGGTGCTGCTGGCCAGTGCGGGCCATGGGAGAGAAGCCACAAGACTTCTGCTCTTCCCAGTACCCCAGAACAGATCCATTTAACTTCCAGAGCAGCTGCTGCTTGGCTCGTAAGTGAAAATCCCTCTGTGAAGAGCTGGGGTCACCTTCCATCTCCTCATGTCGGTGCCTCCGGAAGCTCCAGAGATGGACTCTGGGAGTGGATCCCACCTCGCCCAAGAGCCAACACACCCACACAGCATTTAGGACAAGCAGCACCGTTATGGACATGGATCGCTGCTGTTGTGCCAGTGATGGGAGTGGGTCAGGGTCTTGGTGCTGGCAAAGGGCACAAGTGACAGTGTGGGACTCAGCCCCAGCCGCTGGGACAGGACCAGTATGTGTTCCCCCAGTGCAGCTACTGGGGGAGCCGGGGTGAGTAACGCGAGTGAGTCCTGGCACCAGCACGCGAAGCAGGGCTGCAGGCTACAGCCCATGAGCCTGGTGCTGCATGCTGGGGAGCCGGCATGGTTGCATCTCCCCCAGACACCAGGGAAAAGGCGAGGACGTCACTCCTGACACCTGGAGCTGGGCCAGGTGGCGAGCAGGGTACGGGGCACAGGCCCACGGCGGTGCCGGGGGAGCCCTGCGGGTGCGGAGCACCTGTTGGTAAGCGCGGCAGCGCATGGGTGTTCGCTCGAGGCTGGGCCCGCTGCCGCGCACGGGTGAGCGTGGTGAGAGCAGCCAGGCGGACAGCAGGGCCGCGCGGGCGCTCAGGCGCCCGGTGAAGGCACGTGGGCTTTCGCTCGCCAACGGCAGTCCGCGCCGGTTGCCGAGGAGCCAAGGCACCGTGCTCACGCTCGCTGCCTGTCCCGGGGTGCGACGCACGGCTGCTGCGGCGGGCGGCGCCTTCTCTGCGGCTTTCTGCCCCTCGCCGACGCCCGCTAGGACACATCAGCGAGAGAGATCCTCCTCCCAACGGCTGCTCACGCTTTATTTGCCTTCTCCTTCCTAAAGGCTACGCACGCTCCGTATGCCCAGCCGGCCACAGGGCTCCTCCGGCCTCCTGACGGACCCCGGCTGCCCTCGGAGGCGCGGCCGAGCTACCGCCGGCGTCCCGGGGGCTGTGCCGCGGCCTAGGGCAGCCCCCGGGCCGGGGCTCTCCAGCACCGCCGGCGGCCGCCCGTGGCCCGCGGAGGAAGAAACCCCAGCCAAGCAGCACCACGGAGGCCACCACCTGCGGGGCGAAGCGCATGGGCGGCGGCACCCCGAGCCCCTCCGCTCCCCGTCACCCGCCCGCGGGCCCGCCCTCCGGCCTCCCTCGGCCGCCCAGCCGACCCCTGCAGGCACCAGAAAGGACGCGACACCCTCCGCCCTCGCCCTCCTCCTCCCCCCGGCCTCTTCCGCCCGCCGCCAAGATGTCGCCGCCGCGAGCGGAAGTGACGCCATCCGGCGGCGCCCGCGCCTCGCTCCCGGCAGGCAGCGCGGCGTTCCGGCGCAGCCCCGCGGGTGGCAGGGGGAGACGGTTTCTGTGGCAGCGCCGCATCCCCGCCGCGTCCCCGCCGCCCATGGCGGAGCCGTCACGGCGGAGGGCGCTGGCCGCCGCCGCCCGCCGGGAGAGGAGCGGAGGGGGGCTCCCGGCGCCGGGCGCTGCCGGGCGCACCACCGGCTGAAGGTGGCCGCGGCCCCAGCGCGGACGGGCCCGGCGGCGGTGAGTGCGGGGGGGCGGGGGGTGATCCCCTCCCCGCCCTGCGCGCTCATGACGCCGCGGGCGCGCGTGCCCGTGCGGGTGCGCGTCGGGCCGCGTCGGCGCGCAGTCGGTGCCTGGCGGCCGGGGCCGTCGGAGGGCCGGGGCCGGCGGGTGAGGCGGGGGGCTCGGGAACGGGTGGGTGGAGCGGGCAGCGGCAGCGGGCTGGTGCAGCTCCGGCCGTGGGAGCAGGGGCCGCTTGGGGCCGGGGCACCTCCCGGCGAGCCGTGCCCAGCTGAACGCGGGCAGAGCGTGTGGGGAATGGGGACGGGACGGGGCTGACGGAGCCCGGGAGCTGGTGGATGTGGTGCCAGTGCGATTGCTTGTTTCAGCTTTGTTTCTGGAAGGGCAGAACGAACTGATCTTGTGTTTCTCGCACCCAAGTGCCGATCCCTCCTGGAAGCGCGTTGTCGGAGGGTGCCGTGTTAGTGATGAACTCACTGACCATGTTGAAGCAGCTGTGGGGGAGGAGACGGGGTCCTGCTTGTTGCCTTCGTACGTGCCAGCATGGCTCAAGCTCTGTGTAAAACCTGCAGCTCTGAGGAGGCAGAGCTCGCTGTGAGGAGAAGCCAAGCAAAGTCAGTGACGTTGTGCTGCATCTTTGATCTCCTGCTGTGACCAGGTGGCCCACCTAGTGCACGACGGAAAGGCTGTGGATGCTGTCTAACTGGACTTTAGTAAGGCCTTTGACACTGTTCCCCACAGTAATCTCCTGGAGAAACCAGCTGCTCATGGTTTGGATGGGTGTAGTCTTCGCTGGATAAAGAACTGGCTGGATGGCTGAGCCCAGAGAGTGGTGATGAATGGAGTTAAATCCAGCTGGTGGTCAGTCATGAGTGGTGTTCCCCATTGCTCAGTGTTGGGTCTGGTCTTGTTTAGCATCTTTATCAATGATCTGGAAGAGGGGATTGAGTGCTCCCTCAGTAGGTTTGCAGATGACACCAAGCTGGGCGGGAGTATCGATCTGCTTGAGAGTAGGAAGGCTCTGCAGAGGGATCTGGACAGGCTGGATTGATGGGCCGAGGCCAGTTGTATGAGGTTCAACAAGGCCAAATGCCGTGTACTGGCACTTGGGTCACAACAATCCCATGCAACACTACAGGCTTGGGGAGGAGTGGCTAGAGAGCGCCCAGTGGAGAAAGACCTGGGGGTGCTGGTCGACAGCCGGCTGAACATGAGCTAGCAGTGTGCCCAGGTGGCCAAGAAGGCCAAGGGCATCCTGGCTTGTGTCAGGAATGGTGTGGCCAGGAGGAGTAGGGAGGTGATTGTACCCCTGTACTCGGTAAAGGTGAGGCTGCAGCTTGAGTACTGTGTCCAGTTTTGGGCCCCTCACTACAAGGAGGACACTGAGGTGCTGGAATGTGTCCAGGGAAGGGCAACGAAGCTCGTGAAGAGTCTGGAGAACAAGTCTGATAAGGAGTGGCTGAGGGAACTGGAACTGTTTACTCTGCAGAAGAGGAGGCTGAGAGGGGACCTTATTGTTCTCTACAAGTACCTGAAAGAAGGTAGTAGTGAGGAAGGTGTTGGTCTCTTCTCCCAGTTAACTAATTACAGGACGAGAGACAATGTCCTCAAGTTGCAGCAGGGGAGGTTTAGATTGGATGTTAGGAAAGATTTCTTTACTGAAAGAGTGGTCAGGCATTGGAACAGGCTGCCCAGGGAAGTATTGGAGTCACCATCCCTGGAGGTGTTCAAAAAACCTATAGACATTCAGGACATGGTTTAGTAGGCATGGTGGTGTTGGGTTGATGGCTGGACTTGGTGATTGATTCTATGGTTCTGTGATGCTGTGATTCTTCGTAAAGTGTTCTCTGAGTGCTGTTGTTGGGTTTGGAACCTTGAAGGCGATGGTTACGGGTTTCTGTGTCTAGATGTTAGCATTTTCTGTCTCTCTGAGATAGCAATGATCTATTGTCTCTTTCTTTTGTAGAACATGACTTCCTCAGATAAGGATTTTTCAGAAGACAGTAACTTTTCGCCAAAAGCCAGCACCAGCAAACTGCCAACAGATGCGTCTCCTGACTCTAAATGCCCCATCTGCTTGGATAGGTTTGACAATGTTGCGTATCTAGATCGCTGCTTGCATAAGTTCTGTTTCCACTGTGTCCAGGAGTGGTCAAAAAACAAAGCAGAATGCCCCCTGTGCAAGCAACCCTTTTTTTCCATTTTCCATACGATTCGTGCCGAAGATGACTTCAAGGAGTACGTACTCCGCTTTTCAGAAAATAGCTCTTTTGCCAGCCCTGATGGCCGGAGATTTCGTTACCGTACCACTTTAACAGGGGAACGCCGCGCCAGTCGTTCCCCGTCCCGAAGGACGCAGTTCCCTCCAGATAATGGGATATTGTTTGAAGGCTTGTCCAGCGCACCCGTGCGGCAGAGAGCCGGAGAGATCCAGCAGATGATCAGGAGGCTGGCCTCAAGGAGACAGGCTAGCGCGGAGGGCAGGTCTCTACGGCAGATTCAGGAGGAGGACATGATCAACTTCCGCAGAGCGCTGTACCGTACTGGTGTGCGCATTCGGAGTATTCAGGATGGTGGCCGCTACCGAGACATTTCAGCAGAGTTTTTCCGCCGCAACCCTGCTTGCCTTCACAGGTTGGTTCCTTGGCTGAAGCGAGAACTTACGGTGCTGTTTGGTGCCCATGGATCTTTGGTTAATATTGTGCAGCACATTATCATGAGTAATGTGACCAGGTATGACCTGGAAAGTCAGGCCTTTGCTGACGATTTAAAGCCATTTCTGCTGAATCGGACTGAACACTTCATACATGAATTCATCAGTTTTGCCCGTTGTCCTTTTAACTTAGAAGCGTATGATCAACATGCCAATTATGACTGTCCTGCACCGTCGTATGATGAAGGAAGCCACTCGGACTCATCAATTATTACAATATCTCCAGATATGGCATATTCTCGAGGGCCAGATAACAGTTTGTCTGTGACTGGTCTTGATCAGGCCCCCTGGGATGATGAAACTCCCGGGCCTTCCTATTCTGTTTCAGAAGAGGTTCGTGCAACCATGGCTTCTCCTCTGGAGATGTCAGAAAGTTCTGATGAGGACTCTGCTACAAAGAGTCAAAGAACCAAACGGCAGCCTCAGTTACAGGCTAACGCTGACTCAAACGACAGTGACTCTTCATCGGACAATTGTGTTATTGTTGGGTATGTTAAGCCGTTAGCTGAGAGGACACCAGAAATGGTTGAGCTGTCCTCGGACTCTGAGGAGTCCATCAGAGAAGAGAAAAGGGAAGATGCGAAGAAACAGCAGCCAATGCAGTGTCGCAGCTGGAGTGACAGTGAACCAAGCAGGAGTTTCTCGCCACGTTCCCCCACATACAGGGAGGGTGTGGGTAGTGGTAGAAGCTGCTTATCTCCTGCAGCTGAGAAGACAGAGTCCAAAGATGAAGAGAAGAACAAGTGTAAGGTGAAAGATCTGTCTCCACGGGACCGGAACTGGAGCCTCTCTCCGGGGAGTGACACAGTGTGCTTCCCTTGGCATCACAGATTGTCCAGAAAGGGGAGGTCCAGGAGCCCACGGTCCTGTTCTCGGAACAGTCGAGGCAGTCGTGGCCATCGGTCTAGGAGGGAGCATCGTAGCAGAAGCCACCTTAAAAGGAGACCATCGAGAAGCAGGGATAGTAGCAAGCGTAGGAGCAAGAGAAGCAGCAGGAGGTCAAGGGCTCGTGACACCAGAGTCTCTCTAAAAAGCCAGAGAGTCTCTCTAAGTCGTGAGAGCAGTCCATCCAGAGAATTAAGCAGATCACCATCACGTAGCAAAGGCCATGGCAAAAGGCGATCAAGAAGCAGGGACAGCGATCGTTATTACATGAGAGACAATTATCAAAGTAGAGACCAGTGGGGTTACACTTCCTGTAGTCGAAAGGACCTTGGAGATGGCTATGACTCCTCCAGCAGAAGGAGGACTCAGCCTAATGCTCGTTATTCGAAGCAATCTGCTAGTCCAGAATACAGGATGCGATCATTTGTTGAAAAGGCAGATCCGCAGAGCCAGAGGGGACTCTGTGAGAGACGCTATTACTGTGATGAAAGATGCAGGTCGAGGAGTCGATCAAGCAACAGGTCAAGGACCCCTTCTGGAGGAACTAACAGAACGAAAAGTGAAAAGCCTGGTGGAAAAAGGAAGTACAAAACCCGCCATTTGGAGAATGCGTTTGTGGAGAGCACAAGTCTAGAAAGAGAAAATGACCCCGAGAAAACTTTCTCCAAATTCAGTGACTGCTACAAAAATGAAGATAGCCTTTCAGACAATCGAGCAAGCAGTGAGACAAAGCGTAAGAAAAAGACGAAAAAGATGAGGAGTCCAAGTGTGGAGATAGTCTATGAAGGAAAAGCGACAGACACAAGGCATCTTAAAAAGAAAAAGAAGAAGCATAAGAAGAAGCACCGGAAACATCACGTGAGTAACTCGTCACACTCTTCTCCAGTGGTGATTACGATTGATAGTGATAGTAGCAAGGAGCCACTAACTATGGAATGTGACAGCAGTATTACTTGGACAGGCACAACTCGGACATACGAGAGAGAAGGTGAGTCTCCATCTTCTTTTTTGGAAATGACAGGATGTGAAGATGTTTACAGAGTCGGTGAGAAAACTGGAGGAGCAGCCAAAAAGTACAGTATTCCTACCACAAGGGCAGACTTAGACGGTGACATTAGAAATGCTGATTTTGAACTTCGAGAAACATCGCCTGGTCGGAGGCTTGCCAGAGCGGATACCAGCAGTAGCATCCGTCACATAGAAACTCTAAGCAGCTACGTTGAAGAAGCACCAGCATCGCCTTCTGGTCAGCTGCCTTCCCCCAGGATGTCCTTCCTAGAGTGTCCAGAGAGACAACCACTGATACTAAGACTGCCAAAGAATCTCGTCAGCAGATCTTCTTGGTTTGGTTTCCCGGAAGAAAAAATGTAGCACACTTCCCATGGAACACTTCTTAAAATTGTGAATTTGTTTTGACTACTTTTTTCCCTTTGAGAACAAAAACAGCTGATGTGATTTGTGTATGTTAAAAGATGTCTGGGAAAAGTCTAAAACCTTTGACTGTGTATGCACTTTTAACTCACAGAAGATACAATATTGCTAGTACATAACTTTTAAAGTTTCTCAGAAGACTGTTTGGAAGTTGCAATTTCATAAAACCATCATACGATAATTCTTGTACTAGGTAAAATATATCCACAGAGTATTTCAAAGTTTTGTTTAAAACAAACAGCAAAAAAACAACCCAAACCAAAAGCCAGAAAATGCGTTTTATGGGGATTACTCTTCTTAGACAAGGGAAAAGTAGCTTGGTTCATAAGAAGCTGTTCAGGCTGAATTTTACTGTGCTTTCATCTACTTGTCTGAAGCTCATTTGTTTTCATCTGAATAAAGCAATAATACTTTTTTTTTGTTAAATTAATCTGAATGTGTGGACTGTGTGCTTTGCAAACATAACATTTATCTTTGCATTTTGGGTGTCTTACCTCTACAGACCGTTGGATGTTCGTGCTGTCAGGACTAGTCCAGGTTGGAAGGGACCTCTGGAGGTTGTCAGGTCGCAGCCTTCACTCGAAGCAGGAACAACTTTGATCACATTACTTGGGATTAGTTCAGTTTTGAATATTCCCAAAATGTTTTTTGGTTGTTTTTTGCCAAATTTGTTTTTGGTACTTCCCTTGTTGCAGTCTGTGTCTTCTACCTCGCATCCTGTTGCTGTGCAACTCTTGAGGAACCTACCACTACATACTTGAAGACATCCATCTTCGCTGTAGCCTTAACAATAGAGCATCTCCTCCTGACGTCCTTGCTTTAGGCAACATTCGTTCAGCTCAGCTCACCTCACCCTAGGTGTCCTGCTGCATGTATGTGCAAGGCACAGGGCTCAGGAAAGGTCTTGTTCTCCAGGTCTGGGCATTCTCCGTGTGCACAGCCGTACCTCTCAGGGCTGAATCAGGAGGTTGCCTTCTGCCTGTCCTGTATTACTGCCTCCGTGAGTGGTGGGTTTGACTTTGGCTCCGTTCCTGACTCTTCTACCCCTGCGTCCCCCGCGGTGCAGGTGGATGGGGAGTGGGGGCTGTGATCAGTCCGTGACACTGTCTCTGCCGCTCCTTCCTCTTTACGTTGTTCCTCTGCTCCACCATGGGTCCTTTGTACAAGGTGCAGTCCTTCAGGAACAGACTGTTCCAGCATGCGTTCGCTATGGGGTCACAAGTCCTGCCAGGAGCCTGCTCCTGCGTGGGGTCTTCATGGGCTGTGGCTGCCTTCAGGGCGTCTCCACCTGCTCCAGAGTGGGGTCTTCCACAGGCTGCAGTGTGGATTATCTGCTGCACTGTAGTCCCCCATGGGCTGTGGGAGGACTGTCTTCCTCACCAGGGTCTTCTCCAGGGGCTGCAGGAGAATCTCTGCTCTGCTCTGGTGTCTGGAGCATCTTCCCCTCCCCCTCCTTCTCTAACTTGCAGGGCTGTTTCTCTCATGTTTTTCTAACTCCTCTCACAGCTGCCCTCCAGCACTTTCTACCCTTCCTTAAATCTATTTTCACAGAGACCCCACCAGCATGGCTGAAGGGCTCAGCTGTGTCCTGCGGTGGGTCTGTTTTGGAGCTGGCTGGGAAGGTCTGTGTCTGGCACTGGGCAGCAGCCCCTGGTCTCTTCTCACAGAGACCACCATGCAGCACCCCCTGCTACCAAAACCTTGCCACGTAAACGCGGTACACCCTGGCCTGACAGATGTGGTTCCCACAAGTCTACTGTCAGGGTCTGCGCGTCACCCCTTGCTGCCCGCAGGCAGCTCTGCCCAGGTTTTCTGCTGCTGCCTCCACGCACCGTGTTGGGGGAGGGGGGGGGGGGGACACAGCTGAGCTGACTGACCGACTGAGGAGCACTGGTGGATGGGGAGGTGGCAACGGTTTAGGGACTCGTGCCTGCTGGTAGAAATTGAAATGCCATCAATCCCCAGGATCTCTTTCCTGGGAAGTAGGGAACTACAGGCTGGCCAGCTTCACCTCCATCCCGGGAAAGGTGATGGAGCAGCTTATCCTGGAGACCATCATCAAACAAGTGGAGGAAAAGAAGGTTGTCAGGAGTAGTCAGCATGGATTCACCAAGGGGAAATCATGCCTGACCAATCTGATAGCTTTCTACGATGACATGACTGGCTGGGTAGATGAGGGGAGAGCCGTGGATGTTGTCTACCTAGACTTCAGCAAGGCTTTTGACACAGTCTCCCATGATATCCTCCTAGGGAAGCTCAGGAAGTATGGGCTAGATGATTGGTCGGTGAAGTGCATAGAGAACTGGCTGAATGGCAGAACTCAGAGGGTTGTCGTCAGCGGCGCTGAGTCTAGTTGGAGGCTGGTAACTAGTGGTGTCCCGCAGGGGTCAGTACTGGGCCCAGCCTTGTTTAACTTCTTCATCAACGACCTGGATGAAGAGTTAGAATGTACCCTCAGCAAGTTTGCTGATGACACCAAACTGGGAGGTGTGGTAGATACACCAGAAGGCTGTGCTGCCATTCAGCGTGACCTGGATAGGCTGGAAAGTTGGGCAGAGAGGAACCTGATGAGGTTCAACAAAGGCAAATGCATGGTCCTGCAGCTGGGGAGGAACAACCCCATGCACCAGTACAGGCTTGGGGTGGACCTGCTGGAGACTCTGCAGAGAGGGACCTGGGTATCCTAGTGGATGACAGGTTAACCATGAGCCAGCAGTGTGCCCTGGCTGCCAAGAAAGCCAATGGGATCCTGGGGTGCATCAAGAAGAGTGTGGCCAGCAGGTCGAGGGAGGTTCTCCTTCCCCTCTACACTGCCCTAGTGAGGCCTCAGCTGCAGTATTGTGTCCAGTTCTGGGCTCCCCAGTTCAAGAAAGATGAAGAGCTACTGGAGAGAGTCCAGCGGAGGGCTACAAGGATGGTGAGGGGACTGGAACATCTCTCCTACGAGGAGAGGTTGAGGGAACTGGGCTTGTTCAGCCTGAAGAAGAGAAGGCTGCAATGGGACCTAATATATACTTAGAAATATCTGAAGGGTGGGCTTCAGGAGGATGGGGCCAAGCTGTTTTCAGTGGTGCCCAGTGACAAGACAAGGGGCAATGGGCACAAACTGAAGCACAGGAAGTTCCGTCTGAACATGAGGAAGAATTTCTTCCCTCTGAGGGTGACGGAGCCCTGGAAGAGGGTGCCCAGGGAGGTTGTGGAGTCTCCTTCTCTGGAGATATTCAAGACCCGCCTGGACAAGGTCCTCTACAGCGTACTGTAGGCAGGAGGGTTGGATTAGATGACCACAGAGGTCCCTTCCAACCCCTACCATTCTGTGATTCTGTGATTCTGTGATTCCCAGTGGAGGGGCAGAGGGTTGGACATTGTTTGGTGAGAGATCTACTGTTTGTGTATCTGCTTTGGTTTTCAAAACCAATGCCTACAGCCAGAAGTGCCGTGGCGGCAGGCTTGCTCTGACCCGGTGTTGAGATTTAACCCCGGCTGGCAACAGAGCACCCCAGAGCTGCTTGCTCACTTACCCCTGTATGGGATGGGGAAGAGGTTTAGGAGGGTGAAAGTGAGAAAACTTGTGGGTTGAGGTAGACAGTTTAATAAGTAAAGCAAAAGCCATGCACGCAAGCAAAGCAAAACAAGGATTTCATTCAGTACTTCCCATGGGCAGGCAGGTGTTCAGCCATCTCCAGGAAAGCAGGGCTTGGGAAGCAGTTACTTGGGAAGAGAAACACCATCACACTGAAGATCCTTCCCTTCCTTCTTTTCTTTGCTTTATATGCTGTGCATGATGCCAAATGGTGTGGAATATCACTTTGGTCATCTGGGGTCAGCTGTCCCAGCTGTGTCCCTTGTTGTGCACCCCCATCCTACTCGCTGGTGGGGTGGGGAGAGGAGCAGAAAAGGCCTTGACTCTGTGTAAGCACTGCTCAGCAGTAACTAAAACATCCCTGTGTTATCTGCACTGTTTTCAGCACAAATCTAAAACATAGCCCTATAGTAGCTGCTACAGAAAAAATTAGCTCTATGCCAGACAAAACCAGCACACCTGGCAGAGATAAAACAGGGCAATTCACAAAAGCAACGGAGGCTGAGCTGTGCCATTCTCTGCTCTCTCGGTGTGGTGGGCATGACCTTGGGGAAACAGCAAGCCAGACGAGAGAAAAAGAGAGGGAATAAGAGAAAATGAAAGACAAAGAAAGTCAAAGAGAGGGGAAGCAAGAGTGTGGCAGCACACCACAATAAGTTACGGCAGTCACAAAGCAAGCAAAAACAAGCAGAAGCAGCAGCAGAAGCACTTTAATGGTTAATCATAACATTTTTATATCCCCTTGTCCCCCACCCCCAGAGTCGCATTGGTGAGGGTCTTCTGGCATGTAGCTCCTTTGTCCTTCTGATTGGTCATCATGTGTCCGTTCACACGACCTTCACACTTATCAAAAAGTTGGTTTTCCCCATCCTGTTTCTTCGTTCCTTTCCTCCTGTTTTTCAAACAGAGGTGCACAAAATAATTAGCTCATAGATATGGCTCTATTCCATCAAGACCGTCAAGGCCGCCCGCGGCCCTGTCGATTCCCACACAAGAGCAGCCTCCAATTAAAGAGGAAGGATTTCTGAGACATGGGGCACACCAATTCTGAAATGCAAGCTCTGTGGAGGGCAAGACTTAGCGGGCTGGCTCCTTCCCACAGGAAAGCAGGGCCCTCGCCCGGCAAGAGCAGCATGCAGAGGGTGCTCCCCGTCTGCACGTCAGCCCTCGCTGCCCACAGGCAGCTCTGCCCAGGTTTTCCACTGCTGCCCCCACGCACCGCGTCGGGGGCGGGGGGGTACAGCTGGGCCGACTGAGGAGCACTGATGGATGGGGAGGTGTCAACGGTTTAGGGACTCATGCCTGCTGGTAGAAATTGAAATGCCATCAATACTCAGGGTCTCTTTCTCAGTGGAGGGGCAGGGGGTTGGACATTGTTTGGCGAGAGGTCTACTGTTTGTGTATCTGCTTTGGTTTTCAAAACCAATGCCTGCAGATTTCTTTACTGAAAGAGTGGTCAGGCATTGGAACAGGCTGCCCGGGGAAGTATTGGAGTCACCATCCCTGGAGGTGTTCAAAAAACCTATAGACATTCAGGTCATGGTTTAGTAGGCATGGTGGTGTTGGGTTGACGGCTGGACTTGGTGATTGATTCCATGGTTCTGTGATGCTATGATTCTATGATTCTTTGTTCAGTGTTCTCTGAGTGCTGTTGTTGGGTTTGGAACCTTGAAGGCGATGGTTACGGGTTTCTGTGTCTAGATGTTAGCATTTTCTGTCTCTCTGAGATAGCAATGATCTATTGTCTCTTTCTTTTGTAGAACATGACTTCCTCAGATAAGGATTTTTCAGAAGACAGTAACTTTTCGCCAAAAGCCAGCACCAGCAAACTGCCAACAGATGCGTCTCCTGACTCTAAATGCCCCATCTGCTTGGATAGGTTTGACAATGTTGCGTATCTAGATCGCTGCTTGCATAAGTTCTGTTTCCACTGTGTCCAGGAGTGGTCAAAAAACAAAGCAGAATGCCCCCTGTGCAAGCAACCCTTTTTTTCCATTTTCCATACGATTCGTGCCGAAGATGACTTCAAGGAGTACGTACTCCCCTTTTCAGAAAATAGCTCTTTTGCCAGCCCTGATGGCCGGAGATTTCGTTACCGTACCACTTTAACAGGCGAACGCCGCGCCAGTCGTTCCCCGTCCCGAAGGACGCAGTTCCCTCCAGATAATGGGATATTGTTTGAAGGCTTGTCCAGCTCACCCGTGCGGCAGAGAGCCGGAGAGATCCAGCAGATGATCAGGAGGCTGGCCTCAAGGAGACAGGCTAGCGCGGAGGGCAGGTCTCTACGGCAGATTCAGGAGGAGGACATGATCAACTTCCGCAGAGCGCTGTACCGTACTGGTGTGCGCATTCGGAATATTCAGGATGGTGGCCGCTACCGAGACATTTCAGCAGAGTTTTTCCGCCGCAACCCTGCTTGCCTTCACAGGTTGGTTCCTTGGCTGAAGCGAGAACTTACGGTGCTGTTTGGTGCCCATGGATCTTTGGTTAATATTGTGCAGCACTTTATCATGAGTAATGTGACCAGGTATGACCTGGAAAGTCAGGCCTTTGCTGACGATTTAAAGCCATTTCTGCTGAATCGGACTGAACACTTCATACATGAATTCATCAGTTTTGCCCGTTGTCCTTTTAACTTAGAAGCGTATGATCAACATGCCAATTATGACTGTCCTGCACCGTCGTATGATGAAGGAAGCCACTCGGACTCATCAATTATTACAATATCTCCGGATATGGCATATTCTCGAGGGCCAGATAACAGTTTGTCTGTGACTGGTCTTGATCAGGCCCCCTGGGATGATGAAACTCCCGGGCCTTCCTATTCTGTTTCAGAAGAGGTTCGTGCAACCATGGCTTCTCCTCTGGAGATGTCAGAAAGTTCTGATGAGGACTCTGCTACAAAGAGTCAAAGAACCAAACGGCAGCCTCAGTTACAGGCTAACGCTGACTCAAACGACAGTGACTCTTCATCGGACAATTGTGTTATTGTTGGGTATGTTAAGCCGTTAGCTGAGAGGACACCAGAAGTGGTTGAGCTGTCCTCGGACTCTGAGGAGTCCATCAGAGAAGAGAAAAGGGAAGATGCGAAGAAACAGCAGCCAATGCAGTGTCGCAGCTGGAGTGACAGTGAACCAAGCAGGAGTTTCTCGCCACGTTCCCCCACATACAGGGAGGGTGTGGGTAGTGGTAGAAGCTGCTTATCTCCTGCAGCTGAGAAGACAGAGTCCAAAGATGAAGAGAAGAACAAGTGTAAGGTGAAAGATCTGTCTCCACGGGACCGGAACTGGAGCCTCTCTCCGGGGAGTGACACAGTGTGCTTCCCTTGGCATCACAGATTGTCCAGAAAGGGGAGGTCCAGGAGCCCACGGTCCTGTTCTCGGAACAGTCGAGGCAGTCGTGGCCATCGGTCTAGGAGGGAGCATCGTAGCAGAAGCCACCTTAAAAGGAGACCATCGAGAAGCAGGGATAGTAGCAAGCGTAGGAGCAAGAGAAGCAGCAGGAGGTCAAGGGCTCGTGACACCAGAGTCTCTCTAAAAAGCCAGAGAGTCTCTCTAAGTCGTGAGAGCAGTCCATCCAGAGAATTAAGCAGATCACGGTCACGTAGCAAAGGCCATGGCAAAAGGCGATCAAGAAGCAGGGACAGCGATCGTTATTACATGAGAGACAATTATCAAAGTAGAGACCAGGGGGGTTACACTTCCTGTAGTCGAAAGGACCTTGGAGATGGCTATGACTCCTCCAGCAGAAGGAGGACTCAGCCTAATGCTCGTTATTCGAAGCAATCTGCTAGTCCAGAATACAGGATGCGATCATTTGTTGAAAAGGCAGATCCACAGAGCCAGAGGGGACTCCGTGAGAGACACTATTACTGTGATGAAAGATGCAGGTCGAGGAGTCGATCAAGCAACAGGTCAAGGACCCCTTCTGGAGGAACTAACAGAACGAAAAGTGGAAAGCCTGGTGGAAAAAGGAAGTACAAAACCCGCCATTTGGAGAATGCGTTTGTGGAGAGCACAAGTCTAGAAAGAGAAAATGACCCCGAGAAAACTTTCTCCAAATTCAGTGACTGCTACAAAAATGAAGATAGCCTTTCAGACAATCGAGCAAGCAGTGAGACAAAGCGTAAGAAAAAGACGAAAAAGATGAGGAGTCCAAGTGTGGAGATAGTCTATGAAGGAAAAGCGACAGACACAAGACATCTTAAAAAGAAAAAGAAGAAGCATAAGAAGAAACACCGGAAACATCACGTGAGTAACTCGTCACACTCTTCTCCAGTGGTGATTACGATTGATAGTGATAGTAGCAAGGAGCCACTAACTATGGAATGTGACAGCAGTATTACTTGGACAGGCACAACTCGGACATACGAGAGAGAAGGTGAGTCTCCATCTTCTTTTTTGGAAATGACAGGATGTGAAGATGTTTACAGAGTCGGTGAGAAAACTGGAGGAGCAGCCAAAAAGTACAGTATTCCTACCACAAGGGCAGACTTAGACGGTGACATTAGAAATGCTGATTTTGAACTTCGAGAAACATCGCCTGGTCGGAGGCTTGCCAGAGCGGATACCAGCAGTAGCATCCGTCACATAGAAACTCTAAGCAGCTACGTTGAAGAAGCACCAGCATCGCCTTCTGGTCAGCTGCCTTCCCCCAGGATGTCCTTCCTAGAGTGTCCAGAGAGACAACCACTGATACTAAGACTGCCAAAGAATCTCGTCAGCAGATCTTCTTGGTTTGGTTTCCCGGAAGAAAAAATGTAGCACACTTCCCATGGAACACTTCTTAAAATTGTGAATTTGTTTTGACTACTTTTTTCCCTTTGAGAACAAAAACAGCTGATGTGATTTGTGTATGTTAAAAGATGTCTGGGAAAAGTCTAAAACCTTTGACTGTGTATGCACTTTTAACTCACAGAAGATACAATATTGCTAGTACATAACTTTTAAAGTTTCTCAGAAGACTGTTTGGAAGTTGCAATTTCATAAAACCATCATACGATAATTCTTGTACTAGGTAAAATATATCCACAGAGTATTTCAAAGTTTTGTTTAAAACAAACAGCAAAAAAACAACCCAAACCAAAAGCCAGAAAATGCGTTTTATGGGGATTACTCTTCTTAGACAAGGGAAAAGTAGCTTGGTTCATAAGAAGCTGTTCAGGCTGAATTCTACTGTGCTTTCATCTATTTGTCTGATGCTCATTTGTTTTCATCTGAATAAAGCAATAATACTTTTTTTTGTTAAATTAATCTGAATGTGTGGACTGTGTGCTTTGCAAACGTAACATTTATCTTTCCATTTTGGGTGTCATTGTTTGGTGAGAGATCTACTGTTTGTGATTCTGCTTTGGTTTTCAAAACCAATGCCTACAGCCAGAAGTGCCGTGGCGGCAGGCTTGCTCTGACCCGGTGTTGAGAATTAACCCCGGCTGGCAACAGAGCACCCCACAGCTGCTTGCTCACTTACCCCTGTATGGGATGGGGAAGAGGTTTAGGAGGGTGAAAGTGAGAAAACTTGTGGGTTGAGGTAGACAGTTTAATAAGTAAAGCAAAAGCCATGCACGCAAGCAAAGCAAAACAAGGATTTCATTCAGTACTTCCCATGGGCAGGCAGGTGTTCAGCCATCTCCAGGAAAGCAGGGCTTGGGAAGCAGTTACTTGGGAAGAGAAACACCATCACACTGAAGATCCTTCCCTTCCTTCTTTTCTTTGCTTTATATGCTGTGCATGATGCCAAATGGTGTGGAATATCACTTTGGTCATCAGGGGTCAGCTGTCCCAGCTGTGTCCCTTGTTGTGCACCCCCATCCTACTCGCTGGTGGGGTGGGGAGAGGAGCAGAAAAGACCTTGACTCTGTGTAAGCACTGCTCAGCAGTAACTAAAACATCCCTGTGTTATCTGCACTGTTTTCAGCACAAATCTAAAACATAGCCCTATAGTAGCTGCTACAGAAAAAATTAGCTCTATGCCAGACAAAACCAGCACACCTGGCAGAGATAAAACAGGGCAATTCACAAAAGCAACGGAGGCTGAGCTGTGCCATTCTCTGCTCTCTCGGTGTGGTGGGCATGACCTTGGGGAAACAGCAAGCCAGACGAGAGAAAAAGAGAGGGAATAAGAGAAAATGAAAGACAAAGAAAGTCAAAGAGAGGGGAAGCAAGAGTGTGGCAGCACACCACAATAAGTTACGGCAGTCACAAAGCAAGCAAAAACAAGCAGAAGCAGCAGCAGAAGCACTTTAATGGTTAATCATAACATTTTTATATCCCCTTGTCCCCCACCCCCAGAGTCGCATTGGTGAGGGTCTTCTGGCATGTAGCTCCTTTGTCCTTCTGATTGGTCATCATGTGTCCGTTCACACGACCTTCACACTTATCAAAAAGTTGGTTTTCCCCATCCTGTTTCTTCGTTCCTTTCCTCCTGTTTTTCAAACAGAGGTGCACAAAATAATTAGCTCATAGATATGGCTCTATTCCATCAAGACCGTCAAGGCCGCCCGCGGCCCTGTCGATTCCCACACAAGAGCAGCCTCCAATTAAAGAGGAAGGATTTCTGAGACATGGGGCACACCAATTCTGAAATGCAAGCTCTGTGGAGGGCAAGACTTAGCGGGCTGGCTCCTTCCCACAGGAAAGCAGGGCCCTCGCCCGGCAAGAGCAGCATGCAGAGGGTGCTCCCCGTCTGCACGTCAGCCCTCGCTGCCCACAGGCAGCTCTGCCCAGGTTTTCCACTGCTGCCCCCACGCACCGCGTCGGGGGCGGGGGGGTACAGCTGGGCCGACTGAGGAGCACTGATGGATGGGGAGGTGTCAACGGTTTAGGGACTCATGCCTGCTGGTAGAAATTGAAATGCCATCAATACTCAGGGTCTCTTTCTCAGTGGAGGGGCAGGGGGTTGGACATTGTTTGGCGAGAGGTCTACTGTTTGTGTATCTGCTTTGGTTTTCAAAACCAATGCCTGCAGATTTCTTTACTGAAAGAGTGGTCAGGCATTGGAACAGGCTGCCCGGGGAAGTATTGGAGTCACCATCCCTGGAGGTGTTCAAAAAACCTATAGACATTCAGGTCATGGTTTAGTAGGCATGGTGGTGTTGGGTTGACGGCTGGACTTGGTGATTGATTCTATGGTTCTGTGATGCTATGATTCTATGATTCTTTGTTCAGTGTTCTCTGAGTGCTGTTGTTGGGTTTGGAACCTTGAAGGCGATGGTTACGGGTTTCTGTGTCTAGATGTTAGCATTTTCTGTCTCTCTGAGATAGCAATGATCTATTGTCTCTTTCTTTTGTAGAACATGACTTCCTCAGATAAGGATTTTTCAGAAGACAGTAACTTTTCGCCAAAAGCCAGCACCAGCAAACTGCCAACAGATGCGTCTCCTGACTCTAAATGCCCCATCTGCTTGGATAGGTTTGACAATGTTGCGTATCTAGATCGCTGCTTGCATAAGTTCTGTTTCCACTGTGTCCAGGAGTGGTCAAAAAACAAAGCAGAATGCCCCCTGTGCAAGCAACCCTTTTTTTCCATTTTCCATACGATTCGTGCCGAAGATGACTTCAAGGAGTACGTACTCCCCTTTTCAGAAAATAGCTCTTTTGCCAGCCCTGATGGCCGGAGATTTCGTTACCGTACCACTTTAACAGGCGAACGCCGCGCCAGTCGTTCCCCGTCCCGAAGGACGCAGTTCCCTCCAGATAATGGGATATTGTTTGAAGGCTTGTCCAGCTCACCCGTGCGGCAGAGAGCCGGAGAGATCCAGCAGATGATCAGGAGGCTGGCCTCAAGGAGACAGGCTAGCGCGGAGGGCAGGTCTCTACGGCAGATTCAGGAGGAGGACATGATCAACTTCCGCAGAGCGCTGTACCGTACTGGTGTGCGCATTCGGAATATTCAGGATGGTGGCCGCTACCGAGACATTTCAGCAGAGTTTTTCCGCCGCAACCCTGCTTGCCTTCACAGGTTGGTTCCTTGGCTGAAGCGAGAACTTACGGTGCTGTTTGGTGCCCATGGATCTTTGGTTAATATTGTGCAGCACTTTATCATGAGTAATGTGACCAGGTATGACCTGGAAAGTCAGGCCTTTGCTGACGATTTAAAGCCATTTCTGCTGAATCGGACTGAACACTTCATACATGAATTCATCAGTTTTGCCCGTTGTCCTTTTAACTTAGAAGCGTATGATCAACATGCCAATTATGACTGTCCTGCACCGTCGTATGATGAAGGAAGCCACTCGGACTCATCAATTATTACAATATCTCCGGATATGGCATATTCTCGAGGGCCAGATAACAGTTTGTCTGTGACTGGTCTTGATCAGGCCCCCTGGGATGATGAAACTCCCGGGCCTTCCTATTCTGTTTCAGAAGAGGTTCGTGCAACCATGGCTTCTCCTCTGGAGATGTCAGAAAGTTCTGATGAGGACTCTGCTACAAAGAGTCAAAGAACCAAACGGCAGCCTCAGTTACAGGCTAACGCTGACTCAAACGACAGTGACTCTTCATCGGACAATTGTGTTATTGTTGGGTATGTTAAGCCGTTAGCTGAGAGGACACCAGAAGTGGTTGAGCTGTCCTCGGACTCTGAGGAGTCCATCAGAGAAGAGAAAAGGGAAGATGCGAAGAAACAGCAGCCAATGCAGTGTCGCAGCTGGAGTGACAGTGAACCAAGCAGGAGTTTCTCGCCACGTTCCCCCACATACAGGGAGGGTGTGGGTAGTGGTAGAAGCTGCTTATCTCCTGCAGCTGAGAAGACAGAGTCCAAAGATGAAGAGAAGAACAAGTGTAAGGTGAAAGATCTGTCTCCACGGGACCGGAACTGGAGCCTCTCTCCGGGGAGTGACACAGTGTGCTTCCCTTGGCATCACAGATTGTCCAGAAAGGGGAGGTCCAGGAGCCCACGGTCCTGTTCTCGGAACAGTCGAGGCAGTCGTGGCCATCGGTCTAGGAGGGAGCATCGTAGCAGAAGCCACCTTAAAAGGAGACCATCGAGAAGCAGGGATAGTAGCAAGCGTAGGAGCAAGAGAAGCAGCAGGAGGTCAAGGGCTCGTGACACCAGAGTCTCTCTAAAAAGCCAGAGAGTCTCTCTAAGTCGTGAGAGCAGTCCATCCAGAGAATTAAGCAGATCACGGTCACGTAGCAAAGGCCATGGCAAAAGGCGATCAAGAAGCAGGGACAGCGATCGTTATTACATGAGAGACAATTATCAAAGTAGAGACCAGTGGGGTTACACTTCCTGTAGTCGAAAGGACCTTGGAGATGGCTATGACTCCTCCAGCAGAAGGAGGACTCAGCCTAATGCTCGTTATTCGAAGCAATCTGCTAGTCCAGAATACAGGATGCGATCATTTGTTGAAAAGGCAGATCCACAGAGCCAGAGGGGACTCCGTGAGAGACACTATTACTGTGATGAAAGATGCAGGTCGAGGAGTCGATCAAGCAACAGGTCAAGGACCCCTTCTGGAGGAACTAACAGAACGAAAAGTGGAAAGCCTGGTGGAAAAAGGAAGTACAAAACCCGCCATTTGGAGAATGCGTTTGTGGAGAGCACAAGTCTAGAAAGAGAAAATGACCCCGAGAAAACTTTCTCCAAATTCAGTGACTGCTACAAAAATGAAGATAGCCTTTCAGACAATCGAGCAAGCAGTGAGACAAAGCGTAAGAAAAAGACGAAAAAGATGAGGAGTCCAAGTGTGGAGATAGTCTATGAAGGAAAAGCGACAGACACAAGACATCTGAAAAAGAAAAAGAAGAAGCATAAGAAGAAACACCGGAAACATCACGTGAGTAACTCGTCACACTCTTCTCCAGTGGTGATTACGATTGATAGTGATAGTAGCAAGGAGCCACTAACTATGGAATGTGACAGCAGTATTACTTGGACAGGCACAACTCGGACATACGAGAGAGAAGGTGAGTCTCCATCTTCTTTTTTGGAAATGACAGGATGTGAAGATGTTTACAGAGTCGGTGAGAAAACTGGAGGAGCAGCCAAAAAGTACAGTATTCCTACCACAAGGGCAGACTTAGACGGTGACATTAGAAATGCTGATTTTGAACTTCGAGAAACATCGCCTGGTCGGAGGCTTGCCAGAGCGGATACCAGCAGTAGCATCCGTCACATAGAAACTCTAAGCAGCTACGTTGAAGAAGCACCAGCATCGCCTTCTGGTCAGCTGCCTTCCCCCAGGATGTCCTTCCTAGAGTGTCCAGAGAGACAACCACTGATACTAAGACTGCCAAAGAATCTCGTCAGCAGATCTTCTTGGTTTGGTTTCCCGGAAGAAAAAATGTAGCACACTTCCCATGGAACACTTCTTAAAATTGTGAATTTGTTTTGACTACTTTTTTCCCTTTGAGAACAAAAACAGCTGATGTGATTTGTGTATGTTAAAAGATGTCTGGGAAAAGTCTAAAACCTTTGACTGTGTATGCACTTTTAACTCACAGAAGATACAATATTGCTAGTACATAACTTTTAAAGTTTCTCAGAAGACTGTTTGGAAGTTGCAATTTCATAAAACCATCATACGATAATTCTTGTACTAGGTAAAATATATCCACAGAGTATTTCAAAGTTTTGTTTAAAACAAACAGCAAAAAAACAACCCAAACCAAAAGCCAGAAAATGCGTTTTATGGGGATTACTCTTCTTAGACAAGGGAAAAGTAGCTTGGTTCATAAGAAGCTGTTCAGGCTGAATTCTACTGTGCTTTCATCTATTTGTCTGATGCTCATTTGTTTTCATCTGAATAAAGCAATAATACTTTTTTTTGTTAAATTAATCTGAATGTGTGGACTGTGTGCTTTGCAAACGTAACATTTATCTTTCCATTTTGGGTGTCATTGTTTGGTGAGAGATCTACTGTTTGTGATTCTGCTTTGGTTTTCAAAACCAATGCCTACAGCCAGAAGTGCCGTGGCGGCAGGCTTGCTCTGACCCGGTGTTGAGAATTAACCCCGGCTGGCAACAGAGCACCCCACAGCTGCTTGCTCACTTACCCCTGTATGGGATGGGGAAGAGGTTTAGGAGGGTGAAAGTGAGAAAACTTGTGGGTTGAGGTAGACAGTTTAATAAGTAAAGCAAAAGCCATGCACGCAAGCAAAGCAAAACAAGGATTTCATTCAGTACTTCCCATGGGCAGGCAGGTGTTCAGCCATCTCCAGGAAAGCAGGGCTTGGGAAGCAGTTACTTGGGAAGAGAAACACCATCACACTGAAGATCCTTCCCTTCCTTCTTTTCTTTGCTTTATATGCTGTGCATGATGCCAAATGGTGTGGAATATCACTTTGGTCATCAGGGGTCAGCTGTCCCAGCTGTGTCCCTTGTTGTGCACCCCCATCCTACTCGCTGGTGGGGTGGGGAGAGGAGCAGAAAAGACCTTGACTCTGTGTAAGCACTGCTCAGCAGTAACTAAAACATCCCTGTGTTATCTGCACTGTTTTCAGCACAAATCTAAAACATAGCCCTATAGTAGCTGCTACAGAAAAAATTAGCTCTATGCCAGACAAAACCAGCACACCTGGCAGAGATAAAACAGGGCAATTCACAAAAGCAACGGAGGCTGAGCTGTGCCATTCTCTGCTCTCTCGGTGTGGTGGGCATGACCTTGGGGAAACAGCAAGCCAGACGAGAGAAAAAGAGAGGGAATAAGAGAAAATGAAAGACAAAGAAAGTCAAAGAGAGGGGAAGCAAGAGTGTGGCAGCACACCACAATAAGTTACGGCAGTCACAAAGCAAGCAAAAACAAGCAGAAGCAGCAGCAGAAGCACTTTAATGGTTAATCATAACATTTTTATATCCCCTTGTCCCCCACCCCCAGAGTCGCATTGGTGAGGGTCTTCTGGCATGTAGCTCCTTTGTCCTTCTGATTGGTCATCATGTGTCCGTTCACACGACCTTCACACTTATCAAAAAGTTGGTTTTCCCCATCCTGTTTCTTCGTTCCTTTCCTCCTGTTTTTCAAACAGAGGTGCACAAAATAATTAGCTCATAGATATGGCTCTATTCCATCAAGACCGTCAAGGCCGCCCGCGGCCCTGTCGATTCCCACACAAGAGCAGCCTCCAATTAAAGAGGAAGGATTTCTGAGACATGGGGCACACCAATTCTGAAATGCAAGCTCTGTGGAGGGCAAGACTTAGCGGGCTGGCTCCTTCCCACAGGAAAGCAGGGCCCTCGCCCGGCAAGAGCAGCATGCAGAGGGTGCTCCCCGTCTGCACGTCAGCCCTCGCTGCCCACAGGCAGCTCTGCCCAGGTTTTCCACTGCTGCCCCCACGCACCGCGTCGGGGGCGGGGGGGTACAGCTGGGCCGACTGAGGAGCACTGATGGATGGGGAGGTGTCAACGGTTTAGGGACTCATGCCTGCTGGTAGAAATTGAAATGCCATCAATACTCAGGGTCTCTTTCTCAGTGGAGGGGCAGGGGGTTGGACATTGTTTGGCGAGAGGTCTACTGTTTGTGTATCTGCTTTGGTTTTCAAAACCAATGCCTGCAGATTTCTTTACTGAAAGAGTGGTCAGGCATTGGAACAGGCTGCCCGGGGAAGTATTGGAGTCACCATCCCTGGAGGTGTTCAAAAAACCTATAGACATTCAGGTCATGGTTTAGTAGGCATGGTGGTGTTGGGTTGACGGCTGGACTTGGTGATTGATTCTATGGTTCTGTGATGCTATGATTCTATGATTCTTTGTTCAGTGTTCTCTGAGTGCTGTTGTTGGGTTTGGAACCTTGAAGGCGATGGTTACGGGTTTCTGTGTCTAGATGTTAGCATTTTCTGTCTCTCTGAGATAGCAATGATCTATTGTCTCTTTCTTTTGTAGAACATGACTTCCTCAGATAAGGATTTTTCAGAAGACAGTAACTTTTCGCCAAAAGCCAGCACCAGCAAACTGCCAACAGATGCGTCTCCTGACTCTAAATGCCCCATCTGCTTGGATAGGTTTGACAATGTTGCGTATCTAGATCGCTGCTTGCATAAGTTCTGTTTCCACTGTGTCCAGGAGTGGTCAAAAAACAAAGCAGAATGCCCCCTGTGCAAGCAACCCTTTTTTTCCATTTTCCATACGATTCGTGCCGAAGATGACTTCAAGGAGTACGTACTCCCCTTTTCAGAAAATAGCTCTTTTGCCAGCCCTGATGGCCGGAGATTTCGTTACCGTACCACTTTAACAGGCGAACGCCGCGCCAGTCGTTCCCCGTCCCGAAGGACGCAGTTCCCTCCAGATAATGGGATATTGTTTGAAGGCTTGTCCAGCTCACCCGTGCGGCAGAGAGCCGGAGAGATCCAGCAGATGATCAGGAGGCTGGCCTCAAGGAGACAGGCTAGCGCGGAGGGCAGGTCTCTACGGCAGATTCAGGAGGAGGACATGATCAACTTCCGCAGAGCGCTGTACCGTACTGGTGTGCGCATTCGGAATATTCAGGATGGTGGCCGCTACCGAGACATTTCAGCAGAGTTTTTCCGCCGCAACCCTGCTTGCCTTCACAGGTTGGTTCCTTGGCTGAAGCGAGAACTTACGGTGCTGTTTGGTGCCCATGGATCTTTGGTTAATATTGTGCAGCACTTTATCATGAGTAATGTGACCAGGTATGACCTGGAAAGTCAGGCCTTTGCTGACGATTTAAAGCCATTTCTGCTGAATCGGACTGAACACTTCATACATGAATTCATCAGTTTTGCCCGTTGTCCTTTTAACTTAGAAGCGTATGATCAACATGCCAATTATGACTGTCCTGCACCGTCGTATGATGAAGGAAGCCACTCGGACTCATCAATTATTACAATATCTCCGGATATGGCATATTCTCGAGGGCCAGATAACAGTTTGTCTGTGACTGGTCTTGATCAGGCCCCCTGGGATGATGAAACTCCCGGGCCTTCCTATTCTGTTTCAGAAGAGGTTCGTGCAACCATGGCTTCTCCTCTGGAGATGTCAGAAAGTTCTGATGAGGACTCTGCTACAAAGAGTCAAAGAACCAAACGGCAGCCTCAGTTACAGGCTAACGCTGACTCAAACGACAGTGACTCTTCATCGGACAATTGTGTTATTGTTGGGTATGTTAAGCCGTTAGCTGAGAGGACACCAGAAGTGGTTGAGCTGTCCTCGGACTCTGAGGAGTCCATCAGAGAAGAGAAAAGGGAAGATGCGAAGAAACAGCAGCCAATGCAGTGTCGCAGCTGGAGTGACAGTGAACCAAGCAGGAGTTTCTCGCCACGTTCCCCCACATACAGGGAGGGTGTGGGTAGTGGTAGAAGCTGCTTATCTCCTGCAGCTGAGAAGACAGAGTCCAAAGATGAAGAGAAGAACAAGTGTAAGGTGAAAGATCTGTCTCCACGGGACCGGAACTGGAGCCTCTCTCCGGGGAGTGACACAGTGTGCTTCCCTTGGCATCACAGATTGTCCAGAAAGGGGAGGTCCAGGAGCCCACGGTCCTGTTCTCGGAACAGTCGAGGCAGTCGTGGCCATCGGTCTAGGAGGGAGCATCGTAGCAGAAGCCACCTTAAAAGGAGACCATCGAGAAGCAGGGATAGTAGCAAGCGTAGGAGCAAGAGAAGCAGCAGGAGGTCAAGGGCTCGTGACACCAGAGTCTCTCTAAAAAGCCGGAGAGTCTCTCTAAGTCGTGAGAGCAGTCCATCCAGAGAATTAAGCAGATCACGATCACGTAGCAAAGGCCATGGCAAAAGGCGATCAAGAAGCAGGGACAGCGATCGTTATTACATGAGAGACAATTATCAAAGTAGAGACCAGTGGGGTTACACTTCCTGTAGTCGAAAGGACCTTGGAGATGGCTATGACTCCTCCAGCAGAAGGAGGACTCAGCCTAATGCTCGTTATTCGAAGCAATCTGCTAGTCCAGAATACAGGATGCGATCATTTGTTGAAAAGGCAGATCCACAGAGCCAGAGGGGACTCCGTGAGAGACACTATTACTGTGATGAAAGATGCAGGTCGAGGAGTCGATCAAGCAACAGGTCAAGGACCCCTTCTGGAGGAACTAACAGAACGAAAAGTGGAAAGCCTGGTGGAAAAAGGAAGTACAAAACCCGCCATTTGGAGAATGCGTTTGTGGAGAGCACAAGTCTAGAAAGAGAAAATGACCCCGAGAAAACTTTCTCCAAATTCAGTGACTGCTACAAAAATGAAGATAGCCTTTCAGACAATCGAGCAAGCAGTGAGACAAAGCGTAAGAAAAAGACGAAAAAGATGAGGAGTCCAAGTGTGGAGATAGTCTATGAAGGAAAAGCGACAGACACAAGACATCTTAAAAAGAAAAAGAAGAAGCATAAGAAGAAACACCGGAAACATCACGTGAGTAACTCGTCACACTCTTCTCCAGTGGTGATTACGATTGATAGTGATAGTAGCAAGGAGCCACTAACTATGGAATGTGACAGCAGTATTACTTGGACAGGCACAACTCGGACATACGAGAGAGAAGGTGAGTCTCCATCTTCTTTTTTGGAAATGACAGGATGTGAAGATGTTTACAGAGTCGGTGAGAAAACTGGAGGAGCAGCCAAAAAGTACAGTATTCCTACCACAAGGGCAGACTTAGACGGTGACATTAGAAATGCTGATTTTGAACTTCGAGAAACATCGCCTGGTCGGAGGCTTGCCAGAGCGGATACCAGCAGTAGCATCCGTCACATAGAAACTCTAAGCAGCTACGTTGAAGAAGCACCAGCATCGCCTTCTGGTCAGCTGCCTTCCCCCAGGATGTCCTTCCTAGAGTGTCCAGAGAGACAACCACTGATACTAAGACTGCCAAAGAATCTCGTCAGCAGATCTTCTTGGTTTGGTTTCCCGGAAGAAAAAATGTAGCACACTTCCCATGGAACACTTCTTAAAATTGTGAATTTGTTTTGACTACTTTTTTCCCTTTGAGAACAAAAACAGCTGATGTGATTTGTGTATGTTAAAAGATGTCTGGGAAAAGTCTAAAACCTTTGACTGTGTATGCACTTTTAACTCACAGAAGATACAATATTGCTAGTACATAACTTTTAAAGTTTCTCAGAAGACTGTTTGGAAGTTGCAATTTCATAAAACCATCATACGATAATTCTTGTACTAGGTAAAATATATCCACAGAGTATTTCAAAGTTTTGTTTAAAACAAACAGCAAAAAAACAACCCAAACCAAAAGCCAGAAAATGCGTTTTATGGGGATTACTCTTCTTAGACAAGGGAAAAGTAGCTTGGTTCATAAGAAGCTGTTCAGGCTGAATTTTACTGTGCTTTCATCTACTTGTCTGAAGCTCATTTGTTTTCATCTGAATAAAGCAATAATACTTTTTTTTTGTTAAATTAATCTGAATGTGTGGACTGTGTGCTTTGCAAACATAACATTTATCTTTGCATTTTGGGTGTCTTACCTCTACAGACCGTTGGATGTTCGTGCTGTCAGGACTAGTCCAGGTTGGAAGGGACCTCTGGAGGTTGTCAGGTCGCAGCCTTCACTCGAAGCAGGAACAACTTTGATCACATTACTTGGGATTAGTTCAGTTTTGAATATTCCCAAAATGTTTTTTGGTTGTTTTTTGCCAAATTTGTTTTTGGTACTTCCCTTGTTGCAGTCTGTGTCTTCTACCTCGCATCCTGTTGCTGTGCAACTCTTGAGGAACCTACCACTACATACTTGAAGACATCCATCTTCGCTGTAGCCTTAACAATAGAGCATCTCCTCCTGACGTCCTTGCTTTAGGCAACATTCGTTCAGCTCAGCTCACCTCACCCTAGGTGTCCTGCTGCATGTATGTGCAAGGCACAGGGCTCAGGAAAGGTCTTGTTCTCCAGGTCTGGGCATTCTCCGTGTGCACAGCCGTACCTCTCAGGGCTGAATCAGGAGGTTGCCTTCTGCCTGTCCTGTATTACTGCCTCCGTGAGTGGTGGGTTTGACTTTGGCTCCGTTCCTGACTCTTCTACCCCTGCGTCCCCCGCGGTGCAGGTGGATGGGGAGTGGGGGCTGTGATCAGTCCGTGACACTGTCTCTGCCGCTCCTTCCTCTTTACGTTGTTCCTCTGCTCCACCATGGGTCCTTTGTACAAGGTGCAGTCCTTCAGGAACAGACTGTTCCAGCATGCGTTCGCTATGGGGTCACAAGTCCTGCCAGGAGCCTGCTCCTGCGTGGGGTCTTCATGGGCTGTGGCTGCCTTCAGGGCGTCTCCACCTGCTCCAGAGTGGGGTCTTCCACAGGCTGCAGTGTGGATTATCTGCTGCACTGTAGTCCCCCATGGGCTGTGGGAGGACTGTCTTCCTCACCAGGGTCTTCTCCAGGGGCTGCAGGAGAATCTCTGCTCTGCTCTGGTGTCTGGAGCATCTTCCCCTCCCCCTCCTTCTCTAACTTGCAGGGCTGTTTCTCTCATGTTTTTCTAACTCCTCTCACAGCTGCCCTCCAGCACTTTCTACCCTTCCTTAAATCTATTTTCACAGAGACCCCACCAGCATGGCTGAAGGGCTCAGCTGTGTCCTGCGGTGGGTCTGTTTTGGAGCTGGCTGGGAAGGTCTGTGTCTGGCACTGGGCAGCAGCCCCTGGTCTCTTCTCACAGAGACCACCATGCAGCACCCCCTGCTACCAAAACCTTGCCACGTAAACGCGGTACACCCTGGCCTGACAGATGTGGTTCCCACAAGTCTACTGTCAGGGTCTGCGCGTCACCCCTTGCTGCCCGCAGGCAGCTCTGCCCAGGTTTTCTGCTGCTGCCTCCACGCACCGTGTTGGGGGAGGGGGGCGGGGGGGACACAGCTGAGCTGACTGACCGACTGAGGAGCACTGGTGGATGGGGAGGTGGCAACGGTTTAGGGACTCGTGCCTGCTGGTAGAAATTGAAATGCCATCAATCCCCAGGATCTCTTTCCTGGGAAGTAGGGAACTACAGGCTGGCCAGCTTCACCTCCATCCCGGGAAAGGTGATGGAGCAGCTTATCCTGGAGACCATCATCAAACAAGTGGAGGAAAAGAAGGTTGTCAGGAGTAGTCAGCATGGATTCACCAAGGGGAAATCATGCCTGACCAATCTGATAGCTTTCTACGATGACATGACTGGCTGGGTAGATGAGGGGAGAGCCGTGGATGTTGTCTACCTAGACTTCAGCAAGGCTTTTGACACAGTCTCCCATGATATCCTCCTAGGGAAGCTCAGGAAGTATGGGCTAGATGATTGGTCGGTGAAGTGCATAGAGAACTGGCTGAATGGCAGAACTCAGAGGGTTGTCGTCAGCGGCGCTGAGTCTAGTTGGAGGCTGGTAACTAGTGGTGTCCCGCAGGGGTCAGTACTGGGCCCAGCCTTGTTTAACTTCTTCATCAACGACCTGGATGAAGAGTTAGAATGTACCCTCAGCAAGTTTGCTGATGACACCAAACTGGGAGGTGTGGTAGATACACCAGAAGGCTGTGCTGCCATTCAGCGTGACCTGGATAGGCTGGAAAGTTGGGCAGAGAGGAACCTGATGAGGTTCAACAAAGGCAAATGCATGGTCCTGCAGCTGGGGAGGAACAACCCCATGCACCAGTACAGGCTTGGGGTGGACCTGCTGGAGACTCTGCAGAGAGGGACCTGGGTATCCTAGTGGATGACAGGTTAACCATGAGCCAGCAGTGTGCCCTGGCTGCCAAGAAAGCCAATGGGATCCTGGGGTGCATCAAGAAGAGTGTGGCCAGCAGGTCGAGGGAGGTTCTCCTTCCCCTCTACACTGCCCTAGTGAGGCCTCAGCTGCAGTATTGTGTCCAGTTCTGGGCTCCCCAGTTCAAGAAAGATGAAGAGCTACTGGAGAGAGTCCAGCGGAGGGCTACAAGGATGGTGAGGGGACTGGAACATCTCTCCTACGAGGAGAGGTTGAGGGAACTGGGCTTGTTCAGCCTGAAGAAGAGAAGGCTGCAATGGGACCTAATATATACTTAGAAATATCTGAAGGGTGGGCTTCAGGAGGATGGGGCCAAGCTGTTTTCAGTGGTGCCCAGTGACAAGACAAGGGGCAATGGGCACAAACTGAAGCACAGGAAGTTCCGTCTGAACATGAGGAAGAATTTCTTCCCTCTGAGGGTGACGGAGCCCTGGAAGAGGGTGCCCAGGGAGGTTGTGGAGTCTCCTTCTCTGGAGATATTCAAGACCCGCCTGGACAAGGTCCTCTACAGCGTACTGTAGGCAGGAGGGTTGGATTAGATGACCACAGAGGTCCCTTCCAACCCCTACCATTCTGTGATTCTGTGATTCTGTGATTCCCAGTGGAGGGGCAGAGGGTTGGACATTGTTTGGTGAGAGATCTACTGTTTGTGTATCTGCTTTGGTTTTCAAAACCAATGCCTACAGCCAGAAGTGCCGTGGCGGCAGGCTTGCTCTGACCCGGTGTTGAGATTTAACCCCGGCTGGCAACAGAGCACCCCAGAGCTGCTTGCTCACTTACCCCTGTATGGGATGGGGAAGAGGTTTAGGAGGGTGAAAGTGAGAAAACTTGTGGGTTGAGGTAGACAGTTTAATAAGTAAAGCAAAAGCCATGCACGCAAGCAAAGCAAAACAAGGATTTCATTCAGTACTTCCCATGGGCAGGCAGGTGTTCAGCCATCTCCAGGAAAGCAGGGCTTGGGAAGCAGTTACTTGGGAAGAGAAACACCATCACACTGAAGATCCTTCCCTTCCTTCTTTTCTTTGCTTTATATGCTGTGCATGATGCCAAATGGTGTGGAATATCACTTTGGTCATCTGGGGTCAGCTGTCCCAGCTGTGTCCCTTGTTGTGCACCCCCATCCTACTCGCTGGTGGGGTGGGGAGAGGAGCAGAAAAGGCCTTGACTCTGTGTAAGCACTGCTCAGCAGTAACTAAAACATCCCTGTGTTATCTGCACTGTTTTCAGCACAAATCTAAAACATAGCCCTATAGTAGCTGCTACAGAAAAAATTAGCTCTATGCCAGACAAAACCAGCACACCTGGCAGAGATAAAACAGGGCAATTCACAAAAGCAACGGAGGCTGAGCTGTGCCATTCTCTGCTCTCTCGGTGTGGTGGGCATGACCTTGGGGAAACAGCAAGCCAGACGAGAGAAAAAGAGAGGGAATAAGAGAAAATGAAAGACAAAGAAAGTCAAAGAGAGGGGAAGCAAGAGTGTGGCAGCACACCACAATAAGTTACGGCAGTCACAAAGCAAGCAAAAACAAGCAGAAGCAGCAGCAGAAGCACTTTAATGGTTAATCATAACATTTTTATATCCCCTTGTCCCCCACCCCCAGAGTCGCATTGGTGAGGGTCTTCTGGCATGTAGCTCCTTTGTCCTTCTGATTGGTCATCATGTGTCCGTTCACACGACCTTCACACTTATCAAAAAGTTGGTTTTCCCCATCCTGTTTCTTCGTTCCTTTCCTCCTGTTTTTCAAACAGAGGTGCACAAAATAATTAGCTCATAGATATGGCTCTATTCCATCAAGACCGTCAAGGCCGCCCGCGGCCCTGTCGATTCCCACACAAGAGCAGCCTCCAATTAAAGAGGAAGGATTTCTGAGACATGGGGCACACCAATTCTGAAATGCAAGCTCTGTGGAGGGCAAGACTTAGCGGGCTGGCTCCTTCCCACAGGAAAGCAGGGCCCTCGCCCGGCAAGAGCAGCATGCAGAGGGTGCTCCCCGTCTGCACGTCAGCCCTCGCTGCCCACAGGCAGCTCTGCCCAGGTTTTCCACTGCTGCCCCCACGCACCGCGTCGGGGGCGGGGGGGTACAGCTGGGCCGACTGAGGAGCACTGATGGATGGGGAGGTGTCAACGGTTTAGGGACTCATGCCTGCTGGTAGAAATTGAAATGCCATCAATACTCAGGGTCTCTTTCTCAGTGGAGGGGCAGGGGGTTGGACATTGTTTGGCGAGAGGTCTACTGTTTGTGTATCTGCTTTGGTTTTCAAAACCAATGCCTGCAGATTTCTTTACTGAAAGAGTGGTCAGGCATTGGAACAGGCTGCCCGGGGAAGTATTGGAGTCACCATCCCTGGAGGTGTTCAAAAAACCTATAGACATTCAGGTCATGGTTTAGTAGGCATGGTGGTGTTGGGTTGACGGCTGGACTTGGTGATTGATTCTATGGTTCTGTGATGCTATGATTCTATGATTCTTTGTTCAGTGTTCTCTGAGTGCTGTTGTTGGGTTTGGAACCTTGAAGGCGATGGTTACGGGTTTCTGTGTCTAGATGTTAGCATTTTCTGTCTCTCTGAGATAGCAATGATCTATTGTCTCTTTCTTTTGTAGAACATGACTTCCTCAGATAAGGATTTTTCAGAAGACAGTAACTTTTCGCCAAAAGCCAGCACCAGCAAACTGCCAACAGATGCGTCTCCTGACTCTAAATGCCCCATCTGCTTGGATAGGTTTGACAATGTTGCGTATCTAGATCGCTGCTTGCATAAGTTCTGTTTCCACTGTGTCCAGGAGTGGTCAAAAAACAAAGCAGAATGCCCCCTGTGCAAGCAACCCTTTTTTTCCATTTTCCATACGATTCGTGCCGAAGATGACTTCAAGGAGTACGTACTCCCCTTTTCAGAAAATAGCTCTTTTGCCAGCCCTGATGGCCGGAGATTTCGTTACCGTACCACTTTAACAGGCGAACGCCGCGCCAGTCGTTCCCCGTCCCGAAGGACGCAGTTCCCTCCAGATAATGGGATATTGTTTGAAGGCTTGTCCAGCTCACCCGTGCGGCAGAGAGCCGGAGAGATCCAGCAGATGATCAGGAGGCTGGCCTCAAGGAGACAGGCTAGCGCGGAGGGCAGGTCTCTACGGCAGATTCAGGAGGAGGACATGATCAACTTCCGCAGAGCGCTGTACCGTACTGGTGTGCGCATTCGGAATATTCAGGATGGTGGCCGCTACCGAGACATTTCAGCAGAGTTTTTCCGCCGCAACCCTGCTTGCCTTCACAGGTTGGTTCCTTGGCTGAAGCGAGAACTTACGGTGCTGTTTGGTGCCCATGGATCTTTGGTTAATATTGTGCAGCACTTTATCATGAGTAATGTGACCAGGTATGACCTGGAAAGTCAGGCCTTTGCTGACGATTTAAAGCCATTTCTGCTGAATCGGACTGAACACTTCATACATGAATTCATCAGTTTTGCCCGTTGTCCTTTTAACTTAGAAGCGTATGATCAACATGCCAATTATGACTGTCCTGCACCGTCGTATGATGAAGGAAGCCACTCGGACTCATCAATTATTACAATATCTCCGGATATGGCATATTCTCGAGGGCCAGATAACAGTTTGTCTGTGACTGGTCTTGATCAGGCCCCCTGGGATGATGAAACTCCCGGGCCTTCCTATTCTGTTTCAGAAGAGGTTCGTGCAACCATGGCTTCTCCTCTGGAGATGTCAGAAAGTTCTGATGAGGACTCTGCTACAAAGAGTCAAAGAACCAAATGGCAGCCTCAGTTACAGGCTAACGCTGACTCAAACGACAGTGACTCTTCATCGGACAATTGTGTTATTGTTGGGTATGTTAAGCCGTTAGCTGAGAGGACACCAGAAGTGGTTGAGCTGTCCTCGGACTCTGAGGAGTCCATCAGAGAAGAGAAAAGGGAAGATGCGAAGAAACAGCAGCCAATGCAGTGTCGCAGCTGGAGTGACAGTGAACCAAGCAGGAGTTTCTCGCCACGTTCCCCCACATACAGGGAGGGTGTGGGTAGTGGTAGAAGCTGCTTATCTCCTGCAGCTGAGAAGACAGAGTCCAAAGATGAAGAGAAGAACAAGTGTAAGGTGAAAGATCTGTCTCCACGGGACCGGAACTGGAGCCTCTCTCCGGGGAGTGACACAGTGTGCTTCCCTTGGCATCACAGATTGTCCAGAAAGGGGAGGTCCAGGAGCCCACGGTCCTGTTCTCGGAACAGTCGAGGCAGTCGTGGCCATCGGTCTAGGAGGGAGCATCGTAGCAGAAGCCACCTTAAAAGGAGACCATCGAGAAGCAGGGATAGTAGCAAGCGTAGGAGCAAGAGAAGCAGCAGGAGGTCAAGGGCTCGTGACACCAGAGTCTCTCTAAAAAGCCGGAGAGTCTCTCTAAGTCGTGAGAGCAGTCCATCCAGAGAATTAAGCAGATCACGATCACGTAGCAAAGGCCATGGCAAAAGGCGATCAAGAAGCAGGGACAGCGATCGTTATTACATGAGAGACAATTATCAAAGTAGAGACCAGTGGGGTTACACTTCCTGTAGTCGAAAGGACCTTGGAGATGGCTATGACTCCTCCAGCAGAAGGAGGACTCAGCCTAATGCTCGTTATTCGAAGCAATCTGCTAGTCCAGAATACAGGATGCGATCATTTGTTGAAAAGGCAGATCCACAGAGCCAGAGGGGACTCCGTGAGAGACACTATTACTGTGATGAAAGATGCAGGTCGAGGAGTCGATCAAGCAACAGGTCAAGGACCCCTTCTGGAGGAACTAACAGAACGAAAAGTGGAAAGCCTGGTGGAAAAAGGAAGTACAAAACCCGCCATTTGGAGAATGCGTTTGTGGAGAGCACAAGTCTAGAAAGAGAAAATGACCCCGAGAAAACTTTCTCCAAATTCAGTGACTGCTACAAAAATGAAGATAGCCTTTCAGACAATCGAGCAAGCAGTGAGACAAAGCGTAAGAAAAAGACGAAAAAGATGAGGAGTCCAAGTGTGGAGATAGTCTATGAAGGAAAAGCGACAGACACAAGACATCTTAAAAAGAAAAAGAAGAAGCATAAGAAGAAACACCGGAAACATCACGTGAGTAACTCGTCACACTCTTCTCCAGTGGTGATTACGATTGATAGTGATAGTAGCAAGGAGCCACTAACTATGGAATGTGACAGCAGTATTACTTGGACAGGCACAACTCGGACATACGAGAGAGAAGGTGAGTCTCCATCTTCTTTTTTGGAAATGACAGGATGTGAAGATGTTTACAGAGTCGGTGAGAAAACTGGAGGAGCAGCCAAAAAGTACAGTATTCCTACCACAAGGGCAGACTTAGACGGTGACATTAGAAATGCTGATTTTGAACTTCGAGAAACATCGCCTGGTCGGAGGCTTGCCAGAGCGGATACCAGCAGTAGCATCCGTCACATAGAAACTCTAAGCAGCTACGTTGAAGAAGCACCAGCATCGCCTTCTGGTCAGCTGCCTTCCCCCAGGATGTCCTTCCTAGAGTGTCCAGAGAGACAACCACTGATACTAAGACTGCCAAAGAATCTCGTCAGCAGATCTTCTTGGTTTGGTTTCCCGGAAGAAAAAATGTAGCACACTTCCCATGGAACACTTCTTAAAATTGTGAATTTGTTTTGACTACTTTTTTCCCTTTGAGAACAAAAACAGCTGATGTGATTTGTGTATGTTAAAAGATGTCTGGGAAAAGTCTAAAACCTTTGACTGTGTATGCACTTTTAACTCACAGAAGATACAATATTGCTAGTACATAACTTTTAAAGTTTCTCAGAAGACTGTTTGGAAGTTGCAATTTCATAAAACCATCATACGATAATTCTTGTACTAGGTAAAATATATCCACAGAGTATTTCAAAGTTTTGTTTAAAACAAACAGCAAAAAAACAACCCAAACCAAAAGCCAGAAAATGCGTTTTATGGGGATTACTCTTCTTAGACAAGGGAAAAGTAGCTTGGTTCATAAGAAGCTGTTCAGGCTGAATTCTACTGTGCTTTCATCTATTTGTCTGATGCTCATTTGTTTTCATCTGAATAAAGCAATAATACTTTTTTTTGTTAAATTAATCTGAATGTGTGGACTGTGTGCTTTGCAAACGTAACATTTATCTTTCCATTTTGGGTGTCATTGTTTGGTGAGAGATCTACTGTTTGTGATTCTGCTTTGGTTTTCAAAACCAATGCCTACAGCCAGAAGTGCCGTGGCGGCAGGCTTGCTCTGACCCGGTGTTGAGAATTAACCCCGGCTGGCAACAGAGCACCCCACAGCTGCTTGCTCACTTACCCCTGTATGGGATGGGGAAGAGGTTTAGGAGGGTGAAAGTGAGAAAACTTGTGGGTTGAGGTAGACAGTTTAATAAGTAAAGCAAAAGCCATGCACGCAAGCAAAGCAAAACAAGGATTTCATTCAGTACTTCCCATGGGCAGGCAGGTGTTCAGCCATCTCCAGGAAAGCAGGGCTTGGGAAGCAGTTACTTGGGAAGAGAAACACCATCACACTGAAGATCCTTCCCTTCCTTCTTTTCTTTGCTTTATATGCTGTGCATGATGCCAAATGGTGTGGAATATCACTTTGGTCATCAGGGGTCAGCTGTCCCAGCTGTGTCCCTTGTTGTGCACCCCCATCCTACTCGCTGGTGGGGTGGGGAGAGGAGCAGAAAAGACCTTGACTCTGTGTAAGCACTGCTCAGCAGTAACTAAAACATCCCTGTGTTATCTGCACTGTTTTCAGCACAAATCTAAAACATAGCCCTATAGTAGCTGCTACAGAAAAAATTAGCTCTATGCCAGACAAAACCAGCACACCTGGCAGAGATAAAACAGGGCAATTCACAAAAGCAACGGAGGCTGAGCTGTGCCATTCTCTGCTCTCTCGGTGTGGTGGGCATGACCTTGGGGAAACAGCAAGCCAGACGAGAGAAAAAGAGAGGGAATAAGAGAAAATGAAAGACAAAGAAAGTCAAAGAGAGGGGAAGCAAGAGTGTGGCAGCACACCACAATAAGTTACGGCAGTCACAAAGCAAGCAAAAACAAGCAGAAGCAGCAGCAGAAGCACTTTAATGGTTAATCATAACATTTTTATATCCCCTTGTCCCCCACCCCCAGAGTCGCATTGGTGAGGGTCTTCTGGCATGTAGCTCCTTTGTCCTTCTGATTGGTCATCATGTGTCCGTTCACACGACCTTCACACTTATCAAAAAGTTGGTTTTCCCCATCCTGTTTCTTCGTTCCTTTCCTCCTGTTTTTCAAACAGAGGTGCACAAAATAATTAGCTCATAGATATGGCTCTATTCCATCAAGACCGTCAAGGCCGCCCGCGGCCCTGTCGATTCCCACACAAGAGCAGCCTCCAATTAAAGAGGAAGGATTTCTGAGACATGGGGCACACCAATTCTGAAATGCAAGCTCTGTGGAGGGCAAGACTTAGCGGGCTGGCTCCTTCCCACAGGAAAGCAGGGCCCTCGCCCGGCAAGAGCAGCATGCAGAGGGTGCTCCCCGTCTGCACGTCAGCCCTCGCTGCCCACAGGCAGCTCTGCCCAGGTTTTCCACTGCTGCCCCCACGCACCGCGTCGGGGGTGGGGGGGTACAGCTGGGCCGACTGAGGAGCACTGATGGATGGGGAGGTGTCAACGGTTTAGGGACTCATGCCTGCTGGTAGAAATTGAAATGCCATCAATACTCAGGGTCTCTTTCTCAGTGGAGGGGCAGGGGGTTGGACATTGTTTGGCGAGAGGTCTACTGTTTGTGTATCTGCTTTGGTTTTCAAAACCAATGCCTGCAGATTTCTTTACTGAAAGAGTGGTCAGGCATTGGAACAGGCTGCCCGGGGAAGTATTGGAGTCACCATCCCTGGAGGTGTTCAAAAAACCTATAGACATTCAGGTCATGGTTTAGTAGGCATGGTGGTGTTGGGTTGACGGCTGGACTTGGTGATTGATTCTATGGTTCTGTGATGCTATGATTCTATGATTCTTTGTTCAGTGTTCTCTGAGTGCTGTTGTTGGGTTTGGAACCTTGAAGGCGATGGTTACGGGTTTCTGTGTCTAGATGTTAGCATTTTCTGTCTCTCTGAGATAGCAATGATCTATTGTCTCTTTCTTTTGTAGAACATGACTTCCTCAGATAAGGATTTTTCAGAAGACAGTAACTTTTCGCCAAAAGCCAGCACCAGCAAACTGCCAACAGATGCGTCTCCTGACTCTAAATGCCCCATCTGCTTGGATAGGTTTGACAATGTTGCGTATCTAGATCGCTGCTTGCATAAGTTCTGTTTCCACTGTGTCCAGGAGTGGTCAAAAAACAAAGCAGAATGCCCCCTGTGCAAGCAACCCTTTTTTTCCATTTTCCATACGATTCGTGCCGAAGATGACTTCAAGGAGTACGTACTCCCCTTTTCAGAAAATAGCTCTTTTGCCAGCCCTGATGGCCGGAGATTTCGTTACCGTACCACTTTAACAGGCGAACGCCGCGCCAGTCGTTCCCCGTCCCGAAGGACGCAGTTCCCTCCAGATAATGGGATATTGTTTGAAGGCTTGTCCAGCTCACCCGTGCGGCAGAGAGCCGGAGAGATCCAGCAGATGATCAGGAGGCTGGCCTCAAGGAGACAGGCTAGCGCGGAGGGCAGGTCTCTACGGCAGATTCAGGAGGAGGACATGATCAACTTCCGCAGAGCGCTGTACCGTACTGGTGTGCGCATTCGGAATATTCAGGATGGTGGCCGCTACCGAGACATTTCAGCAGAGTTTTTCCGCCGCAACCCTGCTTGCCTTCACAGGTTGGTTCCTTGGCTGAAGCGAGAACTTACGGTGCTGTTTGGTGCCCATGGATCTTTGGTTAATATTGTGCAGCACTTTATCATGAGTAATGTGACCAGGTATGACCTGGAAAGTCAGGCCTTTGCTGACGATTTAAAGCCATTTCTGCTGAATCGGACTGAACACTTCATACATGAATTCATCAGTTTTGCCCGTTGTCCTTTTAACTTAGAAGCGTATGATCAACATGCCAATTATGACTGTCCTGCACCGTCGTATGATGAAGGAAGCCACTCGGACTCATCAATTATTACAATATCTCCGGATATGGCATATTCTCGAGGGCCAGATAACAGTTTGTCTGTGACTGGTCTTGATCAGGCCCCCTGGGATGATGAAACTCCCGGGCCTTCCTATTCTGTTTCAGAAGAGGTTCGTGCAACCATGGCTTCTCCTCTGGAGATGTCAGAAAGTTCTGATGAGGACTCTGCTACAAAGAGTCAAAGAACCAAACGGCAGCCTCAGTTACAGGCTAACGCTGACTCAAACGACAGTGACTCTTCATCGGACAATTGTGTTATTGTTGGGTATGTTAAGCCGTTAGCTGAGAGGACACCAGAAGTGGTTGAGCTGTCCTCGGACTCTGAGGAGTCCATCAGAGAAGAGAAAAGGGAAGATGCGAAGAAACAGCAGCCAATGCAGTGTCGCAGCTGGAGTGACAGTGAACCAAGCAGGAGTTTCTCGCCACGTTCCCCCACATACAGGGAGGGTGTGGGTAGTGGTAGAAGCTGCTTATCTCCTGCAGCTGAGAAGACAGAGTCCAAAGATGAAGAGAAGAACAAGTGTAAGGTGAAAGATCTGTCTCCACGGGACCGGAACTGGAGCCTCTCTCCGGGGAGTGACACAGTGTGCTTCCCTTGGCATCACAGATTGTCCAGAAAGGGGAGGTCCAGGAGCCCACGGTCCTGTTCTCGGAACAGTCGAGGCAGTCGTGGCCATCGGTCTAGGAGGGAGCATCGTAGCAGAAGCCACCTTAAAAGGAGACCATCGAGAAGCAGGGATAGTAGCAAGCGTAGGAGCAAGAGAAGCAGCAGGAGGTCAAGGGCTCGTGACACCAGAGTCTCTCTAAAAAGCCGGAGAGTCTCTCTAAGTCGTGAGAGCAGTCCATCCAGAGAATTAAGCAGATCACGATCACGTAGCAAAGGCCATGGCAAAAGGCGATCAAGAAGCAGGGACAGCGATCGTTATTACATGAGAGACAATTATCAAAGTAGAGACCAGTGGGGTTACACTTCCTGTAGTCGAAAGGACCTTGGAGATGGCTATGACTCCTCCAGCAGAAGGAGGACTCAGCCTAATGCTCGTTATTCGAAGCAATCTGCTAGTCCAGAATACAGGATGCGATCATTTGTTGAAAAGGCAGATCCACAGAGCCAGAGGGGACTCCGTGAGAGACACTATTACTGTGATGAAAGATGCAGGTCGAGGAGTCGATCAAGCAACAGGTCAAGGACCCCTTCTGGAGGAACTAACAGAACGAAAAGTGGAAAGCCTGGTGGAAAAAGGAAGTACAAAACCCGCCATTTGGAGAATGCGTTTGTGGAGAGCACAAGTCTAGAAAGAGAAAATGACCCCGAGAAAACTTTCTCCAAATTCAGTGACTGCTACAAAAATGAAGATAGCCTTTCAGACAATCGAGCAAGCAGTGAGACAAAGCGTAAGAAAAAGACGAAAAAGATGAGGAGTCCAAGTGTGGAGATAGTCTATGAAGGAAAAGCGACAGACACAAGACATCTTAAAAAGAAAAAGAAGAAGCATAAGAAGAAACACCGGAAACATCACGTGAGTAACTCGTCACACTCTTCTCCAGTGGTGATTACGATTGATAGTGATAGTAGCAAGGAGCCACTAACTATGGAATGTGACAGCAGTATTACTTGGACAGGCACAACTCGGACATACGAGAGAGAAGGTGAGTCTCCATCTTCTTTTTTGGAAATGACAGGATGTGAAGATGTTTACAGAGTCGGTGAGAAAACTGGAGGAGCAGCCAAAAAGTACAGTATTCCTACCACAAGGGCAGACTTAGACGGTGACATTAGAAATGCTGATTTTGAACTTCGAGAAACATCGCCTGGTCGGAGGCTTGCCAGAGCGGATACCAGCAGTAGCATCCGTCACATAGAAACTCTAAGCAGCTACGTTGAAGAAGCACCAGCATCGCCTTCTGGTCAGCTGCCTTCCCCCAGGATGTCCTTCCTAGAGTGTCCAGAGAGACAACCACTGATACTAAGACTGCCAAAGAATCTCGTCAGCAGATCTTCTTGGTTTGGTTTCCCGGAAGAAAAAATGTAGCACACTTCCCATGGAACACTTCTTAAAATTGTGAATTTGTTTTGACTACTTTTTTCCCTTTGAGAACAAAAACAGCTGATGTGATTTGTGTATGTTAAAAGATGTCTGGGAAAAGTCTAAAACCTTTGACTGTGTATGCACTTTTAACTCACAGAAGATACAATATTGCTAGTACATAACTTTTAAAGTTTCTCAGAAGACTGTTTGGAAGTTGCAATTTCATAAAACCATCATACGATAATTCTTGTACTAGGTAAAATATATCCACAGAGTATTTCAAAGTTTTGTTTAAAACAAACAGCAAAAAAACAACCCAAACCAAAAGCCAGAAAATGCGTTTTATGGGGATTACTCTTCTTAGACAAGGGAAAAGTAGCTTGGTTCATAAGAAGCTGTTCAGGCTGAATTCTACTGTGCTTTCATCTATTTGTCTGATGCTCATTTGTTTTCATCTGAATAAAGCAATAATACTTTTTTTTGTTAAATTAATCTGAATGTGTGGACTGTGTGCTTTGCAAACGTAACATTTATCTTTCCATTTTGGGTGTCATTGTTTGGTGAGAGATCTACTGTTTGTGATTCTGCTTTGGTTTTCAAAACCAATGCCTACAGCCAGAAGTGCCGTGGCGGCAGGCTTGCTCTGACCCGGTGTTGAGAATTAACCCCGGCTGGCAACAGAGCACCCCACAGCTGCTTGCTCACTTACCCCTGTATGGGATGGGGAAGAGGTTTAGGAGGGTGAAAGTGAGAAAACTTGTGGGTTGAGGTAGACAGTTTAATAAGTAAAGCAAAAGCCATGCACGCAAGCAAAGCAAAACAAGGATTTCATTCAGTACTTCCCATGGGCAGGCAGGTGTTCAGCCATCTCCAGGAAAGCAGGGCTTGGGAAGCAGTTACTTGGGAAGAGAAACACCATCACACTGAAGATCCTTCCCTTCCTTCTTTTCTTTGCTTTATATGCTGTGCATGATGCCAAATGGTGTGGAATATCACTTTGGTCATCAGGGGTCAGCTGTCCCAGCTGTGTCCCTTGTTGTGCACCCCCATCCTACTCGCTGGTGGGGTGGGGAGAGGAGCAGAAAAGACCTTGACTCTGTGTAAGCACTGCTCAGCAGTAACTAAAACATCCCTGTGTTATCTGCACTGTTTTCAGCACAAATCTAAAACATAGCCCTATAGTAGCTGCTACAGAAAAAATTAGCTCTATGCCAGACAAAACCAGCACACCTGGCAGAGATAAAACAGGGCAATTCACAAAAGCAACGGAGGCTGAGCTGTGCCATTCTCTGCTCTCTCGGTGTGGTGGGCATGACCTTGGGGAAACAGCAAGCCAGACGAGAGAAAAAGAGAGGGAATAAGAGAAAATGAAAGACAAAGAAAGTCAAAGAGAGGGGAAGCAAGAGTGTGGCAGCACACCACAATAAGTTACGGCAGTCACAAAGCAAGCAAAAACAAGCAGAAGCAGCAGCAGAAGCACTTTAATGGTTAATCATAACATTTTTATATCCCCTTGTCCCCCACCCCCAGAGTCGCATTGGTGAGGGTCTTCTGGCATGTAGCTCCTTTGTCCTTCTGATTGGTCATCATGTGTCCGTTCACACGACCTTCACACTTATCAAAAAGTTGGTTTTCCCCATCCTGTTTCTTCGTTCCTTTCCTCCTGTTTTTCAAACAGAGGTGCACAAAATAATTAGCTCATAGATATGGCTCTATTCCATCAAGACCGTCAAGGCCGCCCGCGGCCCTGTCGATTCCCACACAAGAGCAGCCTCCAATTAAAGAGGAAGGATTTCTGAGACATGGGGCACACCAATTCTGAAATGCAAGCTCTGTGGAGGGCAAGACTTAGCGGGCTGGCTCCTTCCCACAGGAAAGCAGGGCCCTCGCCCGGCAAGAGCAGCATGCAGAGGGTGCTCCCCGTCTGCACGTCAGCCCTCGCTGCCCACAGGCAGCTCTGCCCAGGTTTTCCACTGCTGCCCCCACGCACCGCGTCGGGGGCGGGGGGGTACAGCTGGGCCGACTGAGGAGCACTGATGGATGGGGAGGTGTCAACGGTTTAGGGACTCATGCCTGCTGGTAGAAATTGAAATGCCATCAATACTCAGGGTCTCTTTCTCAGTGGAGGGGCAGGGGGTTGGACATTGTTTGGCGAGAGGTCTACTGTTTGTGTATCTGCTTTGGTTTTCAAAACCAATGCCTGCAGATTTCTTTACTGAAAGAGTGGTCAGGCATTGGAACAGGCTGCCCGGGGAAGTATTGGAGTCACCATCCCTGGAGGTGTTCAAAAAACCTATAGACATTCAGGTCATGGTTTAGTAGGCATGGTGGTGTTGGGTTGACGGCTGGACTTGGTGATTGATTCTATGGTTCTGTGATGCTATGATTCTATGATTCTTTGTTCAGTGTTCTCTGAGTGCTGTTGTTGGGTTTGGAACCTTGAAGGCGATGGTTACGGGTTTCTGTGTCTAGATGTTAGCATTTTCTGTCTCTCTGAGATAGCAATGATCTATTGTCTCTTTCTTTTGTAGAACATGACTTCCTCAGATAAGGATTTTTCAGAAGACAGTAACTTTTCGCCAAAAGCCAGCACCAGCAAACTGCCAACAGATGCGTCTCCTGACTCTAAATGCCCCATCTGCTTGGATAGGTTTGACAATGTTGCGTATCTAGATCGCTGCTTGCATAAGTTCTGTTTCCACTGTGTCCAGGAGTGGTCAAAAAACAAAGCAGAATGCCCCCTGTGCAAGCAACCCTTTTTTTCCATTTTCCATACGATTCGTGCCGAAGATGACTTCAAGGAGTACGTACTCCCCTTTTCAGAAAATAGCTCTTTTGCCAGCCCTGATGGCCGGAGATTTCGTTACCGTACCACTTTAACAGGCGAACGCCGCGCCAGTCGTTCCCCGTCCCGAAGGACGCAGTTCCCTCCAGATAATGGGATATTGTTTGAAGGCTTGTCCAGCGCACCCGTGCGGCAGAGAGCCGGAGAGATCCAGCAGATGATCAGGAGGCTGGCCTCAAGGAGACAGGCTAGCGCGGAGGGCAGGTCTCTACGGCAGATTCAGGAGGAGGACATGATCAACTTCCGCAGAGCGCTGTACCGTACTGGTGTGCGCATTCGGAATATTCAGGATGGTGGCCGCTACCGAGACATTTCAGCAGAGTTTTTCCGCCGCAACCCTGCTTGCCTTCACAGGTTGGTTCCTTGGCTGAAGCGAGAACTTACGGTGCTGTTTGGTGCCCATGGATCTTTGGTTAATATTGTGCAGCACTTTATCATGAGTAATGTGACCAGGTATGACCTGGAAAGTCAGGCCTTTGCTGACGATTTAAAGCCATTTCTGCTGAATCGGACTGAACACTTCATACATGAATTCATCAGTTTTGCCCGTTGTCCTTTTAACTTAGAAGCGTATGATCAACATGCCAATTATGACTGTCCTGCACCGTCGTATGATGAAGGAAGCCACTCGGACTCATCAATTATTACAATATCTCCGGATATGGCATATTCTCGAGGGCCAGATAACAGTTTGTCTGTGACTGGTCTTGATCAGGCCCCCTGGGATGATGAAACTCCCGGGCCTTCCTATTCTGTTTCAGAAGAGGTTCGTGCAACCATGGCTTCTCCTCTGGAGATGTCAGAAAGTTCTGATGAGGACTCTGCTACAAAGAGTCAAAGAACCAAATGGCAGCCTCAGTTACAGGCTAACGCTGACTCAAACGACAGTGACTCTTCATCGGACAATTGTGTTATTGTTGGGTATGTTAAGCCGTTAGCTGAGAGGACACCAGAAGTGGTTGAGCTGTCCTCGGACTCTGAGGAGTCCATCAGAGAAGAGAAAAGGGAAGATGCGAAGAAACAGCAGCCAATGCAGTGTCGCAGCTGGAGTGACAGTGAACCAAGCAGGAGTTTCTCGCCACGTTCCCCCACATACAGGGAGGGTGTGGGTAGTGGTAGAAGCTGCTTATCTCCTGCAGCTGAGAAGACAGAGTCCAAAGATGAAGAGAAGAACAAGTGTAAGGTGAAAGATCTGTCTCCACGGGACCGGAACTGGAGCCTCTCTCCGGGGAGTGACACAGTGTGCTTCCCTTGGCATCACAGATTGTCCAGAAAGGGGAGGTCCAGGAGCCCACGGTCCTGTTCTCGGAACAGTCGAGGCAGTCGTGGCCATCGGTCTAGGAGGGAGCATCGTAGCAGAAGCCACCTTAAAAGGAGACCATCGAGAAGCAGGGATAGTAGCAAGCGTAGGAGCAAGAGAAGCAGCAGGAGGTCAAGGGCTCGTGACACCAGAGTCTCTCTAAAAAGCCAGAGAGTCTCTCTAAGTCGTGAGAGCAGTCCATCCAGAGAATTAAGCAGATCACGATCACGTAGCAAAGGCCATGGCAAAAGGCGATCAAGAAGCAGGGACAGCGATCGTTATTACATGAGAGACAATTATCAAAGTAGAGACCAGTGGGGTTACACTTCCTGTAGTCGAAAGGACCTTGGAGATGGCTATGACTCCTCCAGCAGAAGGAGGACTCAGCCTAATGCTCGTTATTCGAAGCAATCTGCTAGTCCAGAATACAGGATGCGATCATTTGTTGAAAAGGCAGATCCACAGAGCCAGAGGGGACTCCGTGAGAGACACTATTACTGTGATGAAAGATGCAGGTCGAGGAGTCGATCAAGCAACAGGTCAAGGACCCCTTCTGGAGGAACTAACAGAACGAAAAGTGGAAAGCCTGGTGGAAAAAGGAAGTACAAAACCCGCCATTTGGAGAATGCGTTTGTGGAGAGCACAAGTCTAGAAAGAGAAAATGACCCCGAGAAAACTTTCTCCAAATTCAGTGACTGCTACAAAAATGAAGATAGCCTTTCAGACAATCGAGCAAGCAGTGAGACAAAGCGTAAGAAAAAGACGAAAAAGATGAGGAGTCCAAGTGTGGAGATAGTCTATGAAGGAAAAGCGACAGACACAAGACATCTGAAAAAGAAAAAGAAGAAGCATAAGAAGAAACACCGGAAACATCACGTGAGTAACTCGTCACACTCTTCTCCAGTGGTGATTACGATTGATAGTGATAGTAGCAAGGAGCCACTAACTATGGAATGTGACAGCAGTATTACTTGGACAGGCACAACTCGGACATACGAGAGAGAAGGTGAGTCTCCATCTTCTTTTTTGGAAATGACAGGATGTGAAGATGTTTACAGAGTCGGTGAGAAAACTGGAGGAGCAGCCAAAAAGTACAGTATTCCTACCACAAGGGCAGACTTAGACGGTGACATTAGAAATGCTGATTTTGAACTTCGAGAAACATCGCCTGGTCGGAGGCTTGCCAGAGCGGATACCAGCAGTAGCATCCGTCACATAGAAACTCTAAGCAGCTACGTTGAAGAAGCACCAGCATCGCCTTCTGGTCAGCTGCCTTCCCCCAGGATGTCCTTCCTAGAGTGTCCAGAGAGACAACCACTGATACTAAGACTGCCAAAGAATCTCGTCAGCAGATCTTCTTGGTTTGGTTTCCCGGAAGAAAAAATGTAGCACACTTCCCATGGAACACTTCTTAAAATTGTGAATTTGTTTTGACTACTTTTTTCCCTTTGAGAACAAAAACAGCTGATGTGATTTGTGTATGTTAAAAGATGTCTGGGAAAAGTCTAAAACCTTTGACTGTGTATGCACTTTTAACTCACAGAAGATACAATATTGCTAGTACATAACTTTTAAAGTTTCTCAGAAGACTGTTTGGAAGTTGCAATTTCATAAAACCATCATACGATAATTCTTGTACTAGGTAAAATATATCCACAGAGTATTTCAAAGTTTTGTTTAAAACAAACAGCAAAAAAACAACCCAAACCAAAAGCCAGAAAATGCGTTTTATGGGGATTACTCTTCTTAGACAAGGGAAAAGTAGCTTGGTTCATAAGAAGCTGTTCAGGCTGAATTCTACTGTGCTTTCATCTATTTGTCTGATGCTCATTTGTTTTCATCTGAATAAAGCAATAATACTTTTTTTTGTTAAATTAATCTGAATGTGTGGACTGTGTGCTTTGCAAACGTAACATTTATCTTTCCATTTTGGGTGTCATTGTTTGGTGAGAGATCTACTGTTTGTGATTCTGCTTTGGTTTTCAAAACCAATGCCTACAGCCAGAAGTGCCGTGGCGGCAGGCTTGCTCTGACCCGGTGTTGAGAATTAACCCCGGCTGGCAACAGAGCACCCCACAGCTGCTTGCTCACTTACCCCTGTATGGGATGGGGAAGAGGTTTAGGAGGGTGAAAGTGAGAAAACTTGTGGGTTGAGGTAGACAGTTTAATAAGTAAAGCAAAAGCCATGCACGCAAGCAAAGCAAAACAAGGATTTCATTCAGTACTTCCCATGGGCAGGCAGGTGTTCAGCCATCTCCAGGAAAGCAGGGCTTGGGAAGCAGTTACTTGGGAAGAGAAACACCATCACACTGAAGATCCTTCCCTTCCTTCTTTTCTTTGCTTTATATGCTGTGCATGATGCCAAATGGTGTGGAATATCACTTTGGTCATCTGGGGTCAGCTGTCCCAGCTGTGTCCCTTGTTGTGCACCCCCATCCTACTCGCTGGTGGGGTGGGGAGAGGAGCAGAAAAGGCCTTGACTCTGTGTAAGCACTGCTCAGCAGTAACTAAAACATCCCTGTGTTATCTGCACTGTTTTCAGCACAAATCTAAAACATAGCCCTATAGTAGCTGCTACAGAAAAAATTAGCTCTATGCCAGACAAAACCAGCACACCTGGCAGAGATAAAACAGGGCAATTCACAAAAGCAACGGAGGCTGAGCTGTGCCATTCTCTGCTCTCTCGGTGTGGTGGGCATGACCTTGGGGAAACAGCAAGCCAGACGAGAGAAAAAGAGAGGGAATAAGAGAAAATGAAAGACAAAGAAAGTCAAAGAGAGGGGAAGCAAGAGTGTGGCAGCACACCACAATAAGTTACGGCAGTCACAAAGCAAGCAAAAGCAAGCAGAAGCAGCAGCAGAAGCACTTTAATGGTTAATCATAACATTTTTATATCCCCTTGTCCCCCACCCCCAGAGTCGCATTGGTGAGGGTCTTCTGGCATGTAGCTCCTTTGTCCTTCTGATTGGTCATCATGTGTCCGTTCACACGACCTTCACACTTATCAAAAAGTTGGTTTTCCCCATCCTGTTTCTTCGTTCCTTTCCTCCTGTTTTTCAAACAGAGGTGCACAAAATAATTAGCTCATAGATATGGCTCTATTCCATCAAGACCGTCAAGGCCGCCCGCGGCCCTGTCGATTCCCACACAAGAGCAGCCTCCAATTAAAGAGGAAGGATTTCTGAGACATGGGGCACACCAATTCTGAAATGCAAGCTCTGTGGAGGGCAAGACTTAGCGGGCTGGCTCCTTCCCACAGGAAAGCAGGGCCCTCGCCCGGCAAGAGCAGCATGCAGAGGGTGCTCCCCGTCTGCACGTCAGCCCTCGCTGCCCACAGGCAGCTCTGCCCAGGTTTTCCACTGCTGCCCCCACGCACCGCGTCGGGGGCGGGGGGGTACAGCTGGGCCGACTGAGGAGCACTGATGGATGGGGAGGTGTCAACGGTTTAGGGACTCATGCCTGCTGGTAGAAATTGAAATGCCATCAATACTCAGGGTCTCTTTCTCAGTGGAGGGGCAGGGGGTTGGACATTGTTTGGCGAGAGGTCTACTGTTTGTGTATCTGCTTTGGTTTTCAAAACCAATGCCTGCAGATTTCTTTACTGAAAGAGTGGTCAGGCATTGGAACAGGCTGCCCGGGGAAGTATTGGAGTCACCATCCCTGGAGGTGTTCAAAAAACCTATAGACATTCAGGTCATGGTTTAGTAGGCATGGTGGTGTTGGGTTGACGGCTGGACTTGGTGATTGATTCTATGGTTCTGTGATGCTATGATTCTATGATTCTTTGTTCAGTGTTCTCTGAGTGCTGTTGTTGGGTTTGGAACCTTGAAGGCGATGGTTACGGGTTTCTGTGTCTAGATGTTAGCATTTTCTGTCTCTCTGAGATAGCAATGATCTATTGTCTCTTTCTTTTGTAGAACATGACTTCCTCAGATAAGGATTTTTCAGAAGACAGTAACTTTTCGCCAAAAGCCAGCACCAGCAAACTGCCAACAGATGCGTCTCCTGACTCTAAATGCCCCATCTGCTTGGATAGGTTTGACAATGTTGCGTATCTAGATCGCTGCTTGCATAAGTTCTGTTTCCACTGTGTCCAGGAGTGGTCAAAAAACAAAGCAGAATGCCCCCTGTGCAAGCAACCCTTTTTTTCCATTTTCCATACGATTCGTGCCGAAGATGACTTCAAGGAGTACGTACTCCCCTTTTCAGAAAATAGCTCTTTTGCCAGCCCTGATGGCCGGAGATTTCGTTACCGTACCACTTTAACAGGGGAACGCCGCGCCAGTCGTTCCCCGTCCCGAAGGACGCAGTTCCCTCCAGATAATGGGATATTGTTTGAAGGCTTGTCCAGCGCACCCGTGCGGCAGAGAGCCGGAGAGATCCAGCAGATGATCAGGAGGCTGGCCTCAAGGAGACAGGCTAGCGCGGAGGGCAGGTCTCTACGGCAGATTCAGGAGGAGGACATGATCAACTTCCGCAGAGCGCTGTACCGTACTGGTGTGCGCATTCGGAATATTCAGGATGGTGGCCGCTACCGAGACATTTCAGCAGAGTTTTTCCGCCGCAACCCTGCTTGCCTTCACAGGTTGGTTCCTTGGCTGAAGCGAGAACTTACGGTGCTGTTTGGTGCCCATGGATCTTTGGTTAATATTGTGCAGCACTTTATCATGAGTAATGTGACCAGGTATGACCTGGAAAGTCAGGCCTTTGCTGACGATTTAAAGCCATTTCTGCTGAATCGGACTGAACACTTCATACATGAATTCATCAGTTTTGCCCGTTGTCCTTTTAACTTAGAAGCGTATGATCAACATGCCAATTATGACTGTCCTGCACCGTCGTATGATGAAGGAAGCCACTCGGACTCATCAATTATTACAATATCTCCGGATATGGCATATTCTCGAGGGCCAGATAACAGTTTGTCTGTGACTGGTCTTGATCAGGCCCCCTGGGATGATGAAACTCCCGGGCCTTCCTATTCTGTTTCAGAAGAGGTTCGTGCAACCATGGCTTCTCCTCTGGAGATGTCAGAAAGTTCTGATGAGGACTCTGCTACAAAGAGTCAAAGAACCAAACGGCAGCCTCAGTTACAGGCTAACGCTGACTCAAACGACAGTGACTCTTCATCGGACAATTGTGTTATTGTTGGGTATGTTAAGCCGTTAGCTGAGAGGACACCAGAAGTGGTTGAGCTGTCCTCGGACTCTGAGGAGTCCATCAGAGAAGAGAAAAGGGAAGATGCGAAGAAACAGCAGCCAATGCAGTGTCGCAGCTGGAGTGACAGTGAACCAAGCAGGAGTTTCTCGCCACGTTCCCCCACATACAGGGAGGGTGTGGGTAGTGGTAGAAGCTGCTTATCTCCTGCAGCTGAGAAGACAGAGTCCAAAGATGAAGAGAAGAACAAGTGTAAGGTGAAAGATCTGTCTCCACGGGACCGGAACTGGAGCCTCTCTCCGGGGAGTGACACAGTGTGCTTCCCTTGGCATCACAGATTGTCCAGAAAGGGGAGGTCCAGGAGCCCACGGTCCTGTTCTCGGAACAGTCGAGGCAGTCGTGGCCATCGGTCTAGGAGGGAGCATTGTAGCAGAAGCCACCTTAAAAGGAGACCATCGAGAAGCAGGGATAGTAGCAAGCGTAGGAGCAAGAGAAGCAGCAGGAGGTCAAGGGCTCGTGACACCAGAGTCTCTCTAAAAAGCCAGAGAGTCTCTCTAAGTCGTGAGAGCAGTCCATCCAGAGAATTAAGCAGATCACGATCACGTAGCAAAGGCCATGGCAAAAGGCGATCAAGAAGCAGGGACAGCGATCGTTATTACATGAGAGACAATTATCAAAGTAGAGACCAGTGGGGTTACACTTCCTGTAGTCGAAAGGACCTTGGAGATGGCTATGACTCCTCCAGCAGAAGGAGGACTCAGCCTAATGCTCGTTATTCGAAGCAATCTGCTAGTCCAGAATACAGGATGCGATCATTTGTTGAAAAGGCAGATCCACAGAGCCAGAGGGGACTCCGTGAGAGACACTATTACTGTGATGAAAGATGCAGGTCGAGGAGTCGATCAAGCAACAGGTCAAGGACCCCTTCTGGAGGAACTAACAGAACGAAAAGTGGAAAGCCTGGTGGAAAAAGGAAGTACAAAACCCGCCATTTGGAGAATGCGTTTGTGGAGAGCACAAGTCTAGAAAGAGAAAATGACCCCGAGAAAACTTTCTCCAAATTCAGTGACTGCTACAAAAATGAAGATAGCCTTTCAGACAATCGAGCAAGCAGTGAGACAAAGCGTAAGAAAAAGACGAAAAAGATGAGGAGTCCAAGTGTGGAGATAGTCTATGAAGGAAAAGCGACAGACACAAGACATCTTAAAAAGAAAAAGAAGAAGCATAAGAAGAAACACCGGAAACATCACGTGAGTAACTCGTCACACTCTTCTCCAGTGGTGATTACGATTGATAGTGATAGTAGCAAGGAGCCACTAACTATGGAATGTGACAGCAGTATTACTTGGACAGGCACAACTCGGACATACGAGAGAGAAGGTGAGTCTCCATCTTCTTTTTTGGAAATGACAGGATGTGAAGATGTTTACAGAGTCGGTGAGAAAACTGGAGGAGCAGCCAAAAAGTACAGTATTCCTACCACAAGGGCAGACTTAGACGGTGACATTAGAAATGCTGATTTTGAACTTCGAGAAACATCGCCTGGTCGGAGGCTTGCCAGAGCGGATACCAGCAGTAGCATCCGTCACATAGAAACTCTAAGCAGCTACGTTGAAGAAGCACCAGCATCGCCTTCTGGTCAGCTGCCTTCCCCCAGGATGTCCTTCCTAGAGTGTCCAGAGAGACAACCACTGATACTAAGACTGCCAAAGAATCTCGTCAGCAGATCTTCTTGGTTTGGTTTCCCGGAAGAAAAAATGTAGCACACTTCCCATGGAACACTTCTTAAAATTGTGAATTTGTTTTGACTACTTTTTTCCCTTTGAGAACAAAAACAGCTGATGTGATTTGTGTATGTTAAAAGATGTCTGGGAAAAGTCTAAAACCTTTGACTGTGTATGCACTTTTAACTCACAGAAGATACAATATTGCTAGTACATAACTTTTAAAGTTTCTCAGAAGACTGTTTGGAAGTTGCAATTTCATAAAACCATCATACGATAATTCTTGTACTAGGTAAAATATATCCACAGAGTATTTCAAAGTTTTGTTTAAAACAAACAGCAAAAAAACAACCCAAACCAAAAGCCAGAAAATGCGTTTTATGGGGATTACTCTTCTTAGACAAGGGAAAAGTAGCTTGGTTCATAAGAAGCTGTTCAGGCTGAATTCTACTGTGCTTTCATCTATTTGTCTGATGCTCATTTGTTTTCATCTGAATAAAGCAATAATACTTTTTTTTGTTAAATTAATCTGAATGTGTGGACTGTGTGCTTTGCAAACGTAACATTTATCTTTCCATTTTGGGTGTCATTGTTTGGTGAGAGATCTACTGTTTGTGATTCTGCTTTGGTTTTCAAAACCAATGCCTACAGCCAGAAGTGCCGTGGCGGCAGGCTTGCTCTGACCCGGTGTTGAGAATTAACCCCGGCTGGCAACAGAGCACCCCACAGCTGCTTGCTCACTTACCCCTGTATGGGATGGGGAAGAGGTTTAGGAGGGTGAAAGTGAGAAAACTTGTGGGTTGAGGTAGACAGTTTAATAAGTAAAGCAAAAGCCATGCACGCAAGCAAAGCAAAACAAGGATTTCATTCAGTACTTCCCATGGGCAGGCAGGTGTTCAGCCATCTCCAGGAAAGCAGGGCTTGGGAAGCAGTTACTTGGGAAGAGAAACACCATCACACTGAAGATCCTTCCCTTCCTTCTTTTCTTTGCTTTATATGCTGTGCATGATGCCAAATGGTGTGGAATATCACTTTGGTCATCAGGGGTCAGCTGTCCCAGCTGTGTCCCTTGTTGTGCACCCCCATCCTACTCGCTGGTGGGGTGGGGAGAGGAGCAGAAAAGGCCTTGACTCTGTGTAAGCACTGCTCAGCAGTAACTAAAACATCCCTGTGTTATCTGCACTGTTTTCAGCACAAATCTAAAACATAGCCCTATAGTAGCTGCTACAGAAAAAATTAGCTCTATGCCAGACAAAACCAGCACACCTGGCAGAGATAAAACAGGGCAATTCACAAAAGCAACGGAGGCTGAGCTGTGCCATTCTCTGCTCTCTCGGTGTGGTGGGCATGACCTTGGGGAAACAGCAAGCCAGACGAGAGAAAAAGAGAGGGAATAAGAGAAAATGAAAGACAAAGAAAGTCAAAGAGAGGGGAAGCAAGAGTGTGGCAGCACACCACAATAAGTTACGGCAGTCACAAAGCAAGCAAAAGCAAGCAGAAGCAGCAGCAGAAGCACTTTAATGGTTAATCATAACATTTTTATATCCCCTTGTCCCCCACCCCCAGAGTCGCATTGGTGAGGGTCTTCTGGCATGTAGCTCCTTTGTCCTTCTGATTGGTCATCATGTGTCCGTTCACACGACCTTCACACTTATCAAAAAGTTGGTTTTCCCCATCCTGTTTCTTCGTTCCTTTCCTCCTGTTTTTCAAACAGAGGTGCACAAAATAATTAGCTCATAGATATGGCTCTATTCCATCAAGACCGTCAAGGCCGCCTGCGGCCCTGTCGATTCCCACACAAGAGCAGCCTCCAATTAAAGAGGAAGGATTTCTGAGACATGGGGCACACCAATTCTGAAATGCAAGCTCTGTGGAGGGTAAGACTTAGCGGGCTGGCTCCTTCCCACAGGAAAGCAGGGCCCTCGCCCGGCAAGAGCAGCATGCAGAGGGTGCTCCCCGTCTGCACGTCAGCCCTCGCTGCCCACAGGCAGCTCTGCCCAGGTTTTCCACTGCTGCCCCCACGCACCGCGTCGGGGGCGGGGGGGTACAGCTGGGCCGACTGAGGAGCACTGATGGATGGGGAGGTGTCAACGGTTTAGGGACTCATGCCTGCTGGTAGAAATTGAAATGCCATCAATACTCAGGGTCTCTTTCTCAGTGGAGGGGCAGGGGGTTGGACATTGTTTGGCGAGAGGTCTACTGTTTGTGTATCTGCTTTGGTTTTCAAAACCAATGCCTGCAGATTTCTTTACTGAAAGAGTGGTCAGGCATTGGAACAGGCTGCCCGGGGAAGTATTGGAGTCACCATCCCTGGAGGTGTTCAAAAAACCTATAGACATTCAGGTCATGGTTTAGTAGGCATGGTGGTGTTGGGTTGACGGCTGGACTTGGTGATTGATTCTATGGTTCTGTGATGCTATGATTCTATGATTCTTTGTTCAGTGTTCTCTGAGTGCTGTTGTTGGGTTTGGAACCTTGAAGGCGATGGTTACGGGTTTCTGTGTCTAGATGTTAGCATTTTCTGTCTCTCTGAGATAGCAATGATCTATTGTCTCTTTCTTTTGTAGAACATGACTTCCTCAGATAAGGATTTTTCAGAAGACAGTAACTTTTCGCCAAAAGCCAGCACCAGCAAACTGCCAACAGATGCGTCTCCTGACTCTAAATGCCCCATCTGCTTGGATAGGTTTGACAATGTTGCGTATCTAGATCGCTGCTTGCATAAGTTCTGTTTCCACTGTGTCCAGGAGTGGTCAAAAAACAAAGCAGAATGCCCCCTGTGCAAGCAACCCTTTTTTTCCATTTTCCATACGATTCGTGCCGAAGATGACTTCAAGGAGTACGTACTCCCCTTTTCAGAAAATAGCTCTTTTGCCAGCCCTGATGGCCGGAGATTTCGTTACCGTACCACTTTAACAGGGGAACGCCGCGCCAGTCGTTCCCCGTCCCGAAGGACGCAGTTCCCTCCAGATAATGGGATATTGTTTGAAGGCTTGTCCAGCGCACCCGTGCGGCAGAGAGCCGGAGAGATCCAGCAGATGATCAGGAGGCTGGCCTCAAGGAGACAGGCTAGCGCGGAGGGCAGGTCTCTACGGCAGATTCAGGAGGAGGACATGATCAACTTCCGCAGAGCGCTGTACCGTACTGGTGTGCGCATTCGGAATATTCAGGATGGTGGCCGCTACCGAGACATTTCAGCAGAGTTTTTCCGCCGCAACCCTGCTTGCCTTCACAGGTTGGTTCCTTGGCTGAAGCGAGAACTTACGGTGCTGTTTGGTGCCCATGGATCTTTGGTTAATATTGTGCAGCACTTTATCATGAGTAATGTGACCAGGTATGACCTGGAAAGTCAGGCCTTTGCTGACGATTTAAAGCCATTTCTGCTGAATCGGACTGAACACTTCATACATGAATTCATCAGTTTTGCCCGTTGTCCTTTTAACTTAGAAGCGTATGATCAACATGCCAATTATGACTGTCCTGCACCGTCGTATGATGAAGGAAGCCACTCGGACTCATCAATTATTACAATATCTCCGGATATGGCATATTCTCGAGGGCCAGATAACAGTTTGTCTGTGACTGGTCTTGATCAGGCCCCCTGGGATGATGAAACTCCCGGGCCTTCCTATTCTGTTTCAGAAGAGGTTCGTGCAACCATGGCTTCTCCTCTGGAGATGTCAGAAAGTTCTGATGAGGACTCTGCTACAAAGAGTCAAAGAACCAAACGGCAGCCTCAGTTACAGGCTAACGCTGACTCAAACGACAGTGACTCTTCATCGGACAATTGTGTTATTGTTGGGTATGTTAAGCCGTTAGCTGAGAGGACACCAGAAGTGGTTGAGCTGTCCTCGGACTCTGAGGAGTCCATCAGAGAAGAGAAAAGGGAAGATGCGAAGAAACAGCAGCCAATGCAGTGTCGCAGCTGGAGTGACAGTGAACCAAGCAGGAGTTTCTCGCCACGTTCCCCCACATACAGGGAGGGTGTGGGTAGTGGTAGAAGCTGCTTATCTCCTGCAGCTGAGAAGACAGAGTCCAAAGATGAAGAGAAGAACAAGTGTAAGGTGAAAGATCTGTCTCCACGGGACCGGAACTGGAGCCTCTCTCCGGGGAGTGACACAGTGTGCTTCCCTTGGCATCACAGATTGTCCAGAAAGGGGAGGTCCAGGAGCCCACGGTCCTGTTCTCGGAACAGTCGAGGCAGTCGTGGCCATCGGTCTAGGAGGGAGCATCGTAGCAGAAGCCACCTTAAAAGGAGACCATCGAGAAGCAGGGATAGTAGCAAGCGTAGGAGCAAGAGAAGCAGCAGGAGGTCAAGGGCTCGTGACACCAGAGTCTCTCTAAAAAGCCAGAGAGTCTCTCTAAGTCGTGAGAGCAGTCCATCCAGAGAATTAAGCAGATCACGATCACGTAGCAAAGGCCATGGCAAAAGGCGATCAAGAAGCAGGGACAGCGATCGTTATTACATGAGAGACAATTATCAAAGTAGAGACCAGTGGGGTTACACTTCCTGTAGTCGAAAGGACCTTGGAGATGGCTATGACTCCTCCAGCAGAAGGAGGACTCAGCCTAATGCTCGTTATTCGAAGCAATCTGCTAGTCCAGAATACAGGATGCGATCATTTGTTGAAAAGGCAGATCCACAGAGCCAGAGGGGACTCCGTGAGAGACACTATTACTGTGATGAAAGATGCAGGTCGAGGAGTCGATCAAGCAACAGGTCAAGGACCCCTTCTGGAGGAACTAACAGAACGAAAAGTGGAAAGCCTGGTGGAAAAAGGAAGTACAAAACCCGCCATTTGGAGAATGCGTTTGTGGAGAGCACAAGTCTAGAAAGAGAAAATGACCCCGAGAAAACTTTCTCCAAATTCAGTGACTGCTACAAAAATGAAGATAGCCTTTCAGACAATCGAGCAAGCAGTGAGACAAAGCGTAAGAAAAAGACGAAAAAGATGAGGAGTCCAAGTGTGGAGATAGTCTATGAAGGAAAAGCGACAGACACAAGACATCTTAAAAAGAAAAAGAAGAAGCATAAGAAGAAACACCGGAAACATCACGTGAGTAACTCGTCACACTCTTCTCCAGTGGTGATTACGATTGATAGTGATAGTAGCAAGGAGCCACTAACTATGGAATGTGACAGCAGTATTACTTGGACAGGCACAACTCGGACATACGAGAGAGAAGGTGAGTCTCCATCTTCTTTTTTGGAAATGACAGGATGTGAAGATGTTTACAGAGTCGGTGAGAAAACTGGAGGAGCAGCCAAAAAGTACAGTATTCCTACCACAAGGGCAGACTTAGACGGTGACATTAGAAATGCTGATTTTGAACTTCGAGAAACATCGCCTGGTCGGAGGCTTGCCAGAGCGGATACCAGCAGTAGCATCCGTCACATAGAAACTCTAAGCAGCTACGTTGAAGAAGCACCAGCATCGCCTTCTGGTCAGCTGCCTTCCCCCAGGATGTCCTTCCTAGAGTGTCCAGAGAGACAACCACTGATACTAAGACTGCCAAAGAATCTCGTCAGCAGATCTTCTTGGTTTGGTTTCCCGGAAGAAAAAATGTAGCACACTTCCCATGGAACACTTCTTAAAATTGTGAATTTGTTTTGACTACTTTTTTCCCTTTGAGAACAAAAACAGCTGATGTGATTTGTGTATGTTAAAAGATGTCTGGGAAAAGTCTAAAACCTTTGACTGTGTATGCACTTTTAACTCACAGAAGATACAATATTGCTAGTACATAACTTTTAAAGTTTCTCAGAAGACTGTTTGGAAGTTGCAATTTCATAAAACCATCATACGATAATTCTTGTACTAGGTAAAATATATCCACAGAGTATTTCAAAGTTTTGTTTAAAACAAACAGCAAAAAAACAACCCAAACCAAAAGCCAGAAAATGCGTTTTATGGGGATTACTCTTCTTAGACAAGGGAAAAGTAGCTTGGTTCATAAGAAGCTGTTCAGGCTGAATTCTACTGTGCTTTCATCTATTTGTCTGATGCTCATTTGTTTTCATCTGAATAAAGCAATAATACTTTTTTTTGTTAAATTAATCTGAATGTGTGGACTGTGTGCTTTGCAAACGTAACATTTATCTTTCCATTTTGGGTGTCATTGTTTGGTGAGAGATCTACTGTTTGTGATTCTGCTTTGGTTTTCAAAACCAATGCCTACAGCCAGAAGTGCCGTGGCGGCAGGCTTGCTCTGACCCGGTGTTGAGAATTAACCCCGGCTGGCAACAGAGCACCCCACAGCTGCTTGCTCACTTACCCCTGTATGGGATGGGGAAGAGGTTTAGGAGGGTGAAAGTGAGAAAACTTGTGGGTTGAGGTAGACAGTTTAATAAGTAAAGCAAAAGCCATGCACGCAAGCAAAGCAAAACAAGGATTTCATTCAGTACTTCCCATGGGCAGGCAGGTGTTCAGCCATCTCCAGGAAAGCAGGGCTTGGGAAGCAGTTACTTGGGAAGAGAAACACCATCACACTGAAGATCCTTCCCTTCCTTCTTTTCTTTGCTTTATATGCTGTGCATGATGCCAAATGGTGTGGAATATCACTTTGGTCATCAGGGGTCAGCTGTCCCAGCTGTGTCCCTTGTTGTGCACCCCCATCCTACTCGCTGGTGGGGTGGGGAGAGGAGCAGAAAAGGCCTTGACTCTGTGTAAGCACTGCTCAGCAGTAACTAAAACATCCCTGTGTTATCTGCACTGTTTTCAGCACAAATCTAAAACATAGCCCTATAGTAGCTGCTACAGAAAAAATTAGCTCTATGCCAGACAAAACCAGCACACCTGGCAGAGATAAAACAGGGCAATTCACAAAAGCAACGGAGGCTGAGCTGTGCCATTCTCTGCTCTCTCGGTGTGGTGGGCATGACCTTGGGGAAACAGCAAGCCAGACGAGAGAAAAAGAGAGGGAATAAGAGAAAATGAAAGACAAAGAAAGTCAAAGAGAGGGGAAGCAAGAGTGTGGCAGCACACCACAATAAGTTACGGCAGTCACAAAGCAAGCAAAAGCAAGCAGAAGCAGCAGCAGAAGCACTTTAATGGTTAATCATAACATTTTTATATCCCCTTGTCCCCCACCCCCAGAGTCGCATTGGTGAGGGTCTTCTGGCATGTAGCTCCTTTGTCCTTCTGATTGGTCATCATGTGTCCGTTCACACGACCTTCACACTTATCAAAAAGTTGGTTTTCCCCATCCTGTTTCTTCGTTCCTTTCCTCCTGTTTTTCAAACAGAGGTGCACAAAATAATTAGCTCATAGATATGGCTCTATTCCATCAAGACCGTCAAGGCCGCCTGCGGCCCTGTCGATTCCCACACAAGAGCAGCCTCCAATTAAAGAGGAAGGATTTCTGAGACATGGGGCACACCAATTCTGAAATGCAAGCTCTGTGGAGGGCAAGACTTAGCGGGCTGGCTCCTTCCCACAGGAAAGCAGGGCCCTCGCCCGGCAAGAGCAGCATGCAGAGGGTGCTCCCCGTCTGCACGTCAGCCCTCGCTGCCCACAGGCAGCTCTGCCCAGGTTTTCCACTGCTGCCCCCACGCACCGCGTCGGGGGCGGGGGGGTACAGCTGGGCCGACTGAGGAGCACTGATGGATGGGGAGGTGTCAACGGTTTAGGGACTCATGCCTGCTGGTAGAAATTGAAATGCCATCAATACTCAGGGTCTCTTTCTCAGTGGAGGGGCAGGGGGTTGGACATTGTTTGGCGAGAGGTCTACTGTTTGTGTATCTGCTTTGGTTTTCAAAACCAATGCCTGCAGATTTCTTTACTGAAAGAGTGGTCAGGCATTGGAACAGGCTGCCCGGGGAAGTATTGGAGTCACCATCCCTGGAGGTGTTCAAAAAACCTATAGACATTCAGGTCATGGTTTAGTAGGCATGGTGGTGTTGGGTTGACGGCTGGACTTGGTGATTGATTCTATGGTTCTGTGATGCTATGATTCTATGATTCTTTGTTCAGTGTTCTCTGAGTGCTGTTGTTGGGTTTGGAACCTTGAAGGCGATGGTTACGGGTTTCTGTGTCTAGATGTTAGCATTTTCTGTCTCTCTGAGATAGCAATGATCTATTGTCTCTTTCTTTTGTAGAACATGACTTCCTCAGATAAGGATTTTTCAGAAGACAGTAACTTTTCGCCAAAAGCCAGCACCAGCAAACTGCCAACAGATGCGTCTCCTGACTCTAAATGCCCCATCTGCTTGGATAGGTTTGACAATGTTGCGTATCTAGATCGCTGCTTGCATAAGTTCTGTTTCCACTGTGTCCAGGAGTGGTCAAAAAACAAAGCAGAATGCCCCCTGTGCAAGCAACCCTTTTTTTCCATTTTCCATACGATTCGTGCCGAAGATGACTTCAAGGAGTACGTACTCCCCTTTTCAGAAAATAGCTCTTTTGCCAGCCCTGATGGCCGGAGATTTCGTTACCGTACCACTTTAACAGGGGAACGCCGCGCCAGTCGTTCCCCGTCCCGAAGGACGCAGTTCCCTCCAGATAATGGGATATTGTTTGAAGGCTTGTCCAGCGCACCCGTGCGGCAGAGAGCCGGAGAGATCCAGCAGATGATCAGGAGGCTGGCCTCAAGGAGACAGGCTAGCGCGGAGGGCAGGTCTCTACGGCAGATTCAGGAGGAGGACATGATCAACTTCCGCAGAGCGCTGTACCGTACTGGTGTGCGCATTCGGAATATTCAGGATGGTGGCCGCTACCGAGACATTTCAGCAGAGTTTTTCCGCCGCAACCCTGCTTGCCTTCACAGGTTGGTTCCTTGGCTGAAGCGAGAACTTACGGTGCTGTTTGGTGCCCATGGATCTTTGGTTAATATTGTGCAGCACTTTATCATGAGTAATGTGACCAGGTATGACCTGGAAAGTCAGGCCTTTGCTGACGATTTAAAGCCATTTCTGCTGAATCGGACTGAACACTTCATACATGAATTCATCAGTTTTGCCCGTTGTCCTTTTAACTTAGAAGCGTATGATCAACATGCCAATTATGACTGTCCTGCACCGTCGTATGATGAAGGAAGCCACTCGGACTCATCAATTATTACAATATCTCCGGATATGGCATATTCTCGAGGGCCAGATAACAGTTTGTCTGTGACTGGTCTTGATCAGGCCCCCTGGGATGATGAAACTCCCGGGCCTTCCTATTCTGTTTCAGAAGAGGTTCGTGCAACCATGGCTTCTCCTCTGGAGATGTCAGAAAGTTCTGATGAGGACTCTGCTACAAAGAGTCAAAGAACCAAACGGCAGCCTCAGTTACAGGCTAACGCTGACTCAAACGACAGTGACTCTTCATCGGACAATTGTGTTATTGTTGGGTATGTTAAGCCGTTAGCTGAGAGGACACCAGAAGTGGTTGAGCTGTCCTCGGACTCTGAGGAGTCCATCAGAGAAGAGAAAAGGGAAGATGCGAAGAAACAGCAGCCAATGCAGTGTCGCAGCTGGAGTGACAGTGAACCAAGCAGGAGTTTCTCGCCACGTTCCCCCACATACAGGGAGGGTGTGGGTAGTGGTAGAAGCTGCTTATCTCCTGCAGCTGAGAAGACAGAGTCCAAAGATGAAGAGAAGAACAAGTGTAAGGTGAAAGATCTGTCTCCACGGGACCGGAACTGGAGCCTCTCTCCGGGGAGTGACACAGTGTGCTTCCCTTGGCATCACAGATTGTCCAGAAAGGGGAGGTCCAGGAGCCCACGGTCCTGTTCTCGGAACAGTCGAGGCAGTCGTGGCCATCGGTCTAGGAGGGAGCATCGTAGCAGAAGCCACCTTAAAAGGAGACCATCGAGAAGCAGGGATAGTAGCAAGCGTAGGAGCAAGAGAAGCAGCAGGAGGTCAAGGGCTCGTGACACCAGAGTCTCTCTAAAAAGCCAGAGAGTCTCTCTAAGTCGTGAGAGCAGTCCATCCAGAGAATTAAGCAGATCACGATCACGTAGCAAAGGCCATGGCAAAAGGCGATCAAGAAGCAGGGACAGCGATCGTTATTACATGAGAGACAATTATCAAAGTAGAGACCAGTGGGGTTACACTTCCTGTAGTCGAAAGGACCTTGGAGATGGCTATGACTCCTCCAGCAGAAGGAGGACTCAGCCTAATGCTCGTTATTCGAAGCAATCTGCTAGTCCAGAATACAGGATGCGATCATTTGTTGAAAAGGCAGATCCACAGAGCCAGAGGGGACTCCGTGAGAGACACTATTACTGTGATGAAAGATGCAGGTCGAGGAGTCGATCAAGCAACAGGTCAAGGACCCCTTCTGGAGGAACTAACAGAACGAAAAGTGGAAAGCCTGGTGGAAAAAGGAAGTACAAAACCCGCCATTTGGAGAATGCGTTTGTGGAGAGCACAAGTCTAGAAAGAGAAAATGACCCCGAGAAAACTTTCTCCAAATTCAGTGACTGCTACAAAAATGAAGATAGCCTTTCAGACAATCGAGCAAGCAGTGAGACAAAGCGTAAGAAAAAGACGAAAAAGATGAGGAGTCCAAGTGTGGAGATAGTCTATGAAGGAAAAGCGACAGACACAAGACATCTTAAAAAGAAAAAGAAGAAGCATAAGAAGAAACACCGGAAACATCACGTGAGTAACTCGTCACACTCTTCTCCAGTGGTGATTACGATTGATAGTGATAGTAGCAAGGAGCCACTAACTATGGAATGTGACAGCAGTATTACTTGGACAGGCACAACTCGGACATACGAGAGAGAAGGTGAGTCTCCATCTTCTTTTTTGGAAATGACAGGATGTGAAGATGTTTACAGAGTCGGTGAGAAAACTGGAGGAGCAGCCAAAAAGTACAGTATTCCTACCACAAGGGCAGACTTAGACGGTGACATTAGAAATGCTGATTTTGAACTTCGAGAAACATCGCCTGGTCGGAGGCTTGCCAGAGCGGATACCAGCAGTAGCATCCGTCACATAGAAACTCTAAGCAGCTACGTTGAAGAAGCACCAGCATCGCCTTCTGGTCAGCTGCCTTCCCCCAGGATGTCCTTCCTAGAGTGTCCAGAGAGACAACCACTGATACTAAGACTGCCAAAGAATCTCGTCAGCAGATCTTCTTGGTTTGGTTTCCCGGAAGAAAAAATGTAGCACACTTCCCATGGAACACTTCTTAAAATTGTGAATTTGTTTTGACTACTTTTTTCCCTTTGAGAACAAAAACAGCTGATGTGATTTGTGTATGTTAAAAGATGTCTGGGAAAAGTCTAAAACCTTTGACTGTGTATGCACTTTTAACTCACAGAAGATACAATATTGCTAGTACATAACTTTTAAAGTTTCTCAGAAGACTGTTTGGAAGTTGCAATTTCATAAAACCATCATACGATAATTCTTGTACTAGGTAAAATATATCCACAGAGTATTTCAAAGTTTTGTTTAAAACAAACAGCAAAAAAACAACCCAAACCAAAAGCCAGAAAATGCGTTTTATGGGGATTACTCTTCTTAGACAAGGGAAAAGTAGCTTGGTTCATAAGAAGCTGTTCAGGCTGAATTCTACTGTGCTTTCATCTATTTGTCTGATGCTCATTTGTTTTCATCTGAATAAAGCAATAATACTTTTTTTTGTTAAATTAATCTGAATGTGTGGACTGTGTGCTTTGCAAACGTAACATTTATCTTTCCATTTTGGGTGTCATTGTTTGGTGAGAGATCTACTGTTTGTGATTCTGCTTTGGTTTTCAAAACCAATGCCTACAGCCAGAAGTGCCGTGGCGGCAGGCTTGCTCTGACCCGGTGTTGAGAATTAACCCCGGCTGGCAACAGAGCACCCCACAGCTGCTTGCTCACTTACCCCTGTATGGGATGGGGAAGAGGTTTAGGAGGGTGAAAGTGAGAAAACTTGTGGGTTGAGGTAGACAGTTTAATAAGTAAAGCAAAAGCCATGCACGCAAGCAAAGCAAAACAAGGATTTCATTCAGTACTTCCCATGGGCAGGCAGGTGTTCAGCCATCTCCAGGAAAGCAGGGCTTGGGAAGCAGTTACTTGGGAAGAGAAACACCATCACACTGAAGATCCTTCCCTTCCTTCTTTTCTTTGCTTTATATGCTGTGCATGATGCCAAATGGTGTGGAATATCACTTTGGTCATCAGGGGTCAGCTGTCCCAGCTGTGTCCCTTGTTGTGCACCCCCATCCTACTCGCTGGTGGGGTGGGGAGAGGAGCAGAAAAGGCCTTGACTCTGTGTAAGCACTGCTCAGCAGTAACTAAAACATCCCTGTGTTATCTGCACTGTTTTCAGCACAAATCTAAAACATAGCCCTATAGTAGCTGCTACAGAAAAAATTAGCTCTATGCCAGACAAAACCAGCACACCTGGCAGAGATAAAACAGGGCAATTCACAAAAGCAACGGAGGCTGAGCTGTGCCATTCTCTGCTCTCTCGGTGTGGTGGGCATGACCTTGGGGAAACAGCAAGCCAGACGAGAGAAAAAGAGAGGGAATAAGAGAAAATGAAAGACAAAGAAAGTCAAAGAGAGGGGAAGCAAGAGTGTGGCAGCACACCACAATAAGTTACGGCAGTCACAAAGCAAGCAAAAGCAAGCAGAAGCAGCAGCAGAAGCACTTTAATGGTTAATCATAACATTTTTATATCCCCTTGTCCCCCACCCCCAGAGTCGCATTGGTGAGGGTCTTCTGGCATGTAGCTCCTTTGTCCTTCTGATTGGTCATCATGTGTCCGTTCACACGACCTTCACACTTATCAAAAAGTTGGTTTTCCCCATCCTGTTTCTTCGTTCCTTTCCTCCTGTTTTTCAAACAGAGGTGCACAAAATAATTAGCTCATAGATATGGCTCTATTCCATCAAGACCGTCAAGGCCGCCTGCGGCCCTGTCGATTCCCACACAAGAGCAGCCTCCAATTAAAGAGGAAGGATTTCTGAGACATGGGGCACACCAATTCTGAAATGCAAGCTCTGTGGAGGGCAAGACTTAGCGGGCTGGCTCCTTCCCACAGGAAAGCAGGGCCCTCGCCCGGCAAGAGCAGCATGCAGAGGGTGCTCCCCGTCTGCACGTCAGCCCTCGCTGCCCACAGGCAGCTCTGCCCAGGTTTTCCACTGCTGCCCCCACGCACCGCGTCGGGGGCGGGGGGGTACAGCTGGGCCGACTGAGGAGCACTGATGGATGGGGAGGTGTCAACGGTTTAGGGACTCATGCCTGCTGGTAGAAATTGAAATGCCATCAATACTCAGGGTCTCTTTCTCAGTGGAGGGGCAGGGGGTTGGACATTGTTTGGCGAGAGGTCTACTGTTTGTGTATCTGCTTTGGTTTTCAAAACCAATGCCTGCAGATTTCTTTACTGAAAGAGTGGTCAGGCATTGGAACAGGCTGCCCGGGGAAGTATTGGAGTCACCATCCCTGGAGGTGTTCAAAAAACCTATAGACATTCAGGTCATGGTTTAGTAGGCATGGTGGTGTTGGGTTGACGGCTGGACTTGGTGATTGATTCTATGGTTCTGTGATGCTATGATTCTATGATTCTTTGTTCAGTGTTCTCTGAGTGCTGTTGTTGGGTTTGGAACCTTGAAGGCGATGGTTACGGGTTTCTGTGTCTAGATGTTAGCATTTTCTGTCTCTCTGAGATAGCAATGATCTATTGTCTCTTTCTTTTGTAGAACATGACTTCCTCAGATAAGGATTTTTCAGAAGACAGTAACTTTTCGCCAAAAGCCAGCACCAGCAAACTGCCAACAGATGCGTCTCCTGACTCTAAATGCCCCATCTGCTTGGATAGGTTTGACAATGTTGCGTATCTAGATCGCTGCTTGCATAAGTTCTGTTTCCACTGTGTCCAGGAGTGGTCAAAAAACAAAGCAGAATGCCCCCTGTGCAAGCAACCCTTTTTTTCCATTTTCCATACGATTCGTGCCGAAGATGACTTCAAGGAGTACGTACTCCCCTTTTCAGAAAATAGCTCTTTTGCCAGCCCTGATGGCCGGAGATTTCGTTACCGTACCACTTTAACAGGGGAACGCCGCGCCAGTCGTTCCCCGTCCCGAAGGACGCAGTTCCCTCCAGATAATGGGATATTGTTTGAAGGCTTGTCCAGCGCACCCGTGCGGCAGAGAGCCGGAGAGATCCAGCAGATGATCAGGAGGCTGGCCTCAAGGAGACAGGCTAGCGCGGAGGGCAGGTCTCTACGGCAGATTCAGGAGGAGGACATGATCAACTTCCGCAGAGCGCTGTACCGTACTGGTGTGCGCATTCGGAATATTCAGGATGGTGGCCGCTACCGAGACATTTCAGCAGAGTTTTTCCGCCGCAACCCTGCTTGCCTTCACAGGTTGGTTCCTTGGCTGAAGCGAGAACTTACGGTGCTGTTTGGTGCCCATGGATCTTTGGTTAATATTGTGCAGCACTTTATCATGAGTAATGTGACCAGGTATGACCTGGAAAGTCAGGCCTTTGCTGACGATTTAAAGCCATTTCTGCTGAATCGGACTGAACACTTCATACATGAATTCATCAGTTTTGCCCGTTGTCCTTTTAACTTAGAAGCGTATGATCAACATGCCAATTATGACTGTCCTGCACCGTCGTATGATGAAGGAAGCCACTCGGACTCATCAATTATTACAATATCTCCGGATATGGCATATTCTCGAGGGCCAGATAACAGTTTGTCTGTGACTGGTCTTGATCAGGCCCCCTGGGATGATGAAACTCCCGGGCCTTCCTATTCTGTTTCAGAAGAGGTTCGTGCAACCATGGCTTCTCCTCTGGAGATGTCAGAAAGTTCTGATGAGGACTCTGCTACAAAGAGTCAAAGAACCAAACGGCAGCCTCAGTTACAGGCTAACGCTGACTCAAACGACAGTGACTCTTCATCGGACAATTGTGTTATTGTTGGGTATGTTAAGCCGTTAGCTGAGAGGACACCAGAAGTGGTTGAGCTGTCCTCGGACTCTGAGGAGTCCATCAGAGAAGAGAAAAGGGAAGATGCGAAGAAACAGCAGCCAATGCAGTGTCGCAGCTGGAGTGACAGTGAACCAAGCAGGAGTTTCTCGCCACGTTCCCCCACATACAGGGAGGGTGTGGGTAGTGGTAGAAGCTGCTTATCTCCTGCAGCTGAGAAGACAGAGTCCAAAGATGAAGAGAAGAACAAGTGTAAGGTGAAAGATCTGTCTCCACGGGACCGGAACTGGAGCCTCTCTCCGGGGAGTGACACAGTGTGCTTCCCTTGGCATCACAGATTGTCCAGAAAGGGGAGGTCCAGGAGCCCACGGTCCTGTTCTCGGAACAGTCGAGGCAGTCGTGGCCATCGGTCTAGGAGGGAGCATCGTAGCAGAAGCCACCTTAAAAGGAGACCATCGAGAAGCAGGGATAGTAGCAAGCGTAGGAGCAAGAGAAGCAGCAGGAGGTCAAGGGCTCGTGACACCAGAGTCTCTCTAAAAAGCCAGAGAGTCTCTCTAAGTCGTGAGAGCAGTCCATCCAGAGAATTAAGCAGATCACGATCACGTAGCAAAGGCCATGGCAAAAGGCGATCAAGAAGCAGGGACAGCGATCGTTATTACATGAGAGACAATTATCAAAGTAGAGACCAGTGGGGTTACACTTCCTGTAGTCGAAAGGACCTTGGAGATGGCTATGACTCCTCCAGCAGAAGGAGGACTCAGCCTAATGCTCGTTATTCGAAGCAATCTGCTAGTCCAGAATACAGGATGCGATCATTTGTTGAAAAGGCAGATCCACAGAGCCAGAGGGGACTCCGTGAGAGACACTATTACTGTGATGAAAGATGCAGGTCGAGGAGTCGATCAAGCAACAGGTCAAGGACCCCTTCTGGAGGAACTAACAGAACGAAAAGTGGAAAGCCTGGTGGAAAAAGGAAGTACAAAACCCGCCATTTGGAGAATGCGTTTGTGGAGAGCACAAGTCTAGAAAGAGAAAATGACCCCGAGAAAACTTTCTCCAAATTCAGTGACTGCTACAAAAATGAAGATAGCCTTTCAGACAATCGAGCAAGCAGTGAGACAAAGCGTAAGAAAAAGACGAAAAAGATGAGGAGTCCAAGTGTGGAGATAGTCTATGAAGGAAAAGCGACAGACACAAGACATCTTAAAAAGAAAAAGAAGAAGCATAAGAAGAAACACCGGAAACATCACGTGAGTAACTCGTCACACTCTTCTCCAGTGGTGATTACGATTGATAGTGATAGTAGCAAGGAGCCACTAACTATGGAATGTGACAGCAGTATTACTTGGACAGGCACAACTCGGACATACGAGAGAGAAGGTGAGTCTCCATCTTCTTTTTTGGAAATGACAGGATGTGAAGATGTTTACAGAGTCGGTGAGAAAACTGGAGGAGCAGCCAAAAAGTACAGTATTCCTACCACAAGGGCAGACTTAGACGGTGACATTAGAAATGCTGATTTTGAACTTCGAGAAACATCGCCTGGTCGGAGGCTTGCCAGAGCGGATACCAGCAGTAGCATCCGTCACATAGAAACTCTAAGCAGCTACGTTGAAGAAGCACCAGCATCGCCTTCTGGTCAGCTGCCTTCCCCCAGGATGTCCTTCCTAGAGTGTCCAGAGAGACAACCACTGATACTAAGACTGCCAAAGAATCTCGTCAGCAGATCTTCTTGGTTTGGTTTCCCGGAAGAAAAAATGTAGCACACTTCCCATGGAACACTTCTTAAAATTGTGAATTTGTTTTGACTACTTTTTTCCCTTTGAGAACAAAAACAGCTGATGTGATTTGTGTATGTTAAAAGATGTCTGGGAAAAGTCTAAAACCTTTGACTGTGTATGCACTTTTAACTCACAGAAGATACAATATTGCTAGTACATAACTTTTAAAGTTTCTCAGAAGACTGTTTGGAAGTTGCAATTTCATAAAACCATCATACGATAATTCTTGTACTAGGTAAAATATATCCACAGAGTATTTCAAAGTTTTGTTTAAAACAAACAGCAAAAAAACAACCCAAACCAAAAGCCAGAAAATGCGTTTTATGGGGATTACTCTTCTTAGACAAGGGAAAAGTAGCTTGGTTCATAAGAAGCTGTTCAGGCTGAATTCTACTGTGCTTTCATCTATTTGTCTGATGCTCATTTGTTTTCATCTGAATAAAGCAATAATACTTTTTTTTGTTAAATTAATCTGAATGTGTGGACTGTGTGCTTTGCAAACGTAACATTTATCTTTCCATTTTGGGTGTCATTGTTTGGTGAGAGATCTACTGTTTGTGATTCTGCTTTGGTTTTCAAAACCAATGCCTACAGCCAGAAGTGCCGTGGCGGCAGGCTTGCTCTGACCCGGTGTTGAGAATTAACCCCGGCTGGCAACAGAGCACCCCACAGCTGCTTGCTCACTTACCCCTGTATGGGATGGGGAAGAGGTTTAGGAGGGTGAAAGTGAGAAAACTTGTGGGTTGAGGTAGACAGTTTAATAAGTAAAGCAAAAGCCATGCACGCAAGCAAAGCAAAACAAGGATTTCATTCAGTACTTCCCATGGGCAGGCAGGTGTTCAGCCATCTCCAGGAAAGCAGGGCTTGGGAAGCAGTTACTTGGGAAGAGAAACACCATCACACTGAAGATCCTTCCCTTCCTTCTTTTCTTTGCTTTATATGCTGTGCATGATGCCAAATGGTGTGGAATATCACTTTGGTCATCAGGGGTCAGCTGTCCCAGCTGTGTCCCTTGTTGTGCACCCCCATCCTACTCGCTGGTGGGGTGGGGAGAGGAGCAGAAAAGGCCTTGACTCTGTGTAAGCACTGCTCAGCAGTAACTAAAACATCCCTGTGTTATCTGCACTGTTTTCAGCACAAATCTAAAACATAGCCCTATAGTAGCTGCTACAGAAAAAATTAGCTCTATGCCAGACAAAACCAGCACACCTGGCAGAGATAAAACAGGGCAATTCACAAAAGCAACGGAGGCTGAGCTGTGCCATTCTCTGCTCTCTCGGTGTGGTGGGCATGACCTTGGGGAAACAGCAAGCCAGACGAGAGAAAAAGAGAGGGAATAAGAGAAAATGAAAGACAAAGAAAGTCAAAGAGAGGGGAAGCAAGAGTGTGGCAGCACACCACAATAAGTTACGGCAGTCACAAAGCAAGCAAAAGCAAGCAGAAGCAGCAGCAGAAGCACTTTAATGGTTAATCATAACATTTTTATATCCCCTTGTCCCCCACCCCCAGAGTCGCATTGGTGAGGGTCTTCTGGCATGTAGCTCCTTTGTCCTTCTGATTGGTCATCATGTGTCCGTTCACACGACCTTCACACTTATCAAAAAGTTGGTTTTCCCCATCCTGTTTCTTCGTTCCTTTCCTCCTGTTTTTCAAACAGAGGTGCACAAAATAATTAGCTCATAGATATGGCTCTATTCCATCAAGACCGTCAAGGCCGCCTGCGGCCCTGTCGATTCCCACACAAGAGCAGCCTCCAATTAAAGAGGAAGGATTTCTGAGACATGGGGCACACCAATTCTGAAATGCAAGCTCTGTGGAGGGCAAGACTTAGCGGGCTGGCTCCTTCCCACAGGAAAGCAGGGCCCTCGCCCGGCAAGAGCAGCATGCAGAGGGTGCTCCCCGTCTGCACGTCAGCCCTCGCTGCCCACAGGCAGCTCTGCCCAGGTTTTCCACTGCTGCCCCCACGCACCGCGTCGGGGGCGGGGGGGTACAGCTGGGCCGACTGAGGAGCACTGATGGATGGGGAGGTGTCAACGGTTTAGGGACTCATGCCTGCTGGTAGAAATTGAAATGCCATCAATACTCAGGGTCTCTTTCTCAGTGGAGGGGCAGGGGGTTGGACATTGTTTGGCGAGAGGTCTACTGTTTGTGTATCTGCTTTGGTTTTCAAAACCAATGCCTGCAGATTTCTTTACTGAAAGAGTGGTCAGGCATTGGAACAGGCTGCCCGGGGAAGTATTGGAGTCACCATCCCTGGAGGTGTTCAAAAAACCTATAGACATTCAGGTCATGGTTTAGTAGGCATGGTGGTGTTGGGTTGACGGCTGGACTTGGTGATTGATTCTATGGTTCTGTGATGCTATGATTCTATGATTCTTTGTTCAGTGTTCTCTGAGTGCTGTTGTTGGGTTTGGAACCTTGAAGGCGATGGTTACGGGTTTCTGTGTCTAGATGTTAGCATTTTCTGTCTCTCTGAGATAGCAATGATCTATTGTCTCTTTCTTTTGTAGAACATGACTTCCTCAGATAAGGATTTTTCAGAAGACAGTAACTTTTCGCCAAAAGCCAGCACCAGCAAACTGCCAACAGATGCGTCTCCTGACTCTAAATGCCCCATCTGCTTGGATAGGTTTGACAATGTTGCGTATCTAGATCGCTGCTTGCATAAGTTCTGTTTCCACTGTGTCCAGGAGTGGTCAAAAAACAAAGCAGAATGCCCCCTGTGCAAGCAACCCTTTTTTTCCATTTTCCATACGATTCGTGCCGAAGATGACTTCAAGGAGTACGTACTCCCCTTTTCAGAAAATAGCTCTTTTGCCAGCCCTGATGGCCGGAGATTTCGTTACCGTACCACTTTAACAGGGGAACGCCGCGCCAGTCGTTCCCCGTCCCGAAGGACGCAGTTCCCTCCAGATAATGGGATATTGTTTGAAGGCTTGTCCAGCGCACCCGTGCGGCAGAGAGCCGGAGAGATCCAGCAGATGATCAGGAGGCTGGCCTCAAGGAGACAGGCTAGCGCGGAGGGCAGGTCTCTACGGCAGATTCAGGAGGAGGACATGATCAACTTCCGCAGAGCGCTGTACCGTACTGGTGTGCGCATTCGGAATATTCAGGATGGTGGCCGCTACCGAGACATTTCAGCAGAGTTTTTCCGCCGCAACCCTGCTTGCCTTCACAGGTTGGTTCCTTGGCTGAAGCGAGAACTTACGGTGCTGTTTGGTGCCCATGGATCTTTGGTTAATATTGTGCAGCACTTTATCATGAGTAATGTGACCAGGTATGACCTGGAAAGTCAGGCCTTTGCTGACGATTTAAAGCCATTTCTGCTGAATCGGACTGAACACTTCATACATGAATTCATCAGTTTTGCCCGTTGTCCTTTTAACTTAGAAGCGTATGATCAACATGCCAATTATGACTGTCCTGCACCGTCGTATGATGAAGGAAGCCACTCGGACTCATCAATTATTACAATATCTCCGGATATGGCATATTCTCGAGGGCCAGATAACAGTTTGTCTGTGACTGGTCTTGATCAGGCCCCCTGGGATGATGAAACTCCCGGGCCTTCCTATTCTGTTTCAGAAGAGGTTCGTGCAACCATGGCTTCTCCTCTGGAGATGTCAGAAAGTTCTGATGAGGACTCTGCTACAAAGAGTCAAAGAACCAAATGGCAGCCTCAGTTACAGGCTAACGCTGACTCAAACGACAGTGACTCTTCATCGGACAATTGTGTTATTGTTGGGTATGTTAAGCCGTTAGCTGAGAGGACACCAGAAGTGGTTGAGCTGTCCTCGGACTCTGAGGAGTCCATCAGAGAAGAGAAAAGGGAAGATGCGAAGAAACAGCAGCCAATGCAGTGTCGCAGCTGGAGTGACAGTGAACCAAGCAGGAGTTTCTCGCCACGTTCCCCCACATACAGGGAGGGTGTGGGTAGTGGTAGAAGCTGCTTATCTCCTGCAGCTGAGAAGACAGAGTCCAAAGATGAAGAGAAGAACAAGTGTAAGGTGAAAGATCTGTCTCCACGGGACCGGAACTGGAGCCTCTCTCCGGGGAGTGACACAGTGTGCTTCCCTTGGCATCACAGATTGTCCAGAAAGGGGAGGTCCAGGAGCCCACGGTCCTGTTCTCGGAACAGTCGAGGCAGTCGTGGCCATCGGTCTAGGAGGGAGCATCGTAGCAGAAGCCACCTTAAAAGGAGACCATCGAGAAGCAGGGATAGTAGCAAGCGTAGGAGCAAGAGAAGCAGCAGGAGGTCAAGGGCTCGTGACACCAGAGTCTCTCTAAAAAGCCAGAGAGTCTCTCTAAGTCGTGAGAGCAGTCCATCCAGAGAATTAAGCAGATCACGATCACGTAGCAAAGGCCATGGCAAAAGGCGATCAAGAAGCAGGGACAGCGATCGTTATTACATGAGAGACAATTATCAAAGTAGAGACCAGTGGGGTTACACTTCCTGTAGTCGAAAGGACCTTGGAGATGGCTATGACTCCTCCAGCAGAAGGAGGACTCAGCCTAATGCTCGTTATTCGAAGCAATCTGCTAGTCCAGAATACAGGATGCGATCATTTGTTGAAAAGGCAGATCCACAGAGCCAGAGGGGACTCCGTGAGAGACACTATTACTGTGATGAAAGATGCAGGTCGAGGAGTCGATCAAGCAACAGGTCAAGGACCCCTTCTGGAGGAACTAACAGAACGAAAAGTGGAAAGCCTGGTGGAAAAAGGAAGTACAAAACCCGCCATTTGGAGAATGCGTTTGTGGAGAGCACAAGTCTAGAAAGAGAAAATGACCCCGAGAAAACTTTCTCCAAATTCAGTGACTGCTACAAAAATGAAGATAGCCTTTCAGACAATCGAGCAAGCAGTGAGACAAAGCGTAAGAAAAAGACGAAAAAGATGAGGAGTCCAAGTGTGGAGATAGTCTATGAAGGAAAAGCGACAGACACAAGACATCTTAAAAAGAAAAAGAAGAAGCATAAGAAGAAACACCGGAAACATCACGTGAGTAACTCGTCACACTCTTCTCCAGTGGTGATTACGATTGATAGTGATAGTAGCAAGGAGCCACTAACTATGGAATGTGACAGCAGTATTACTTGGACAGGCACAACTCGGACATACGAGAGAGAAGGTGAGTCTCCATCTTCTTTTTTGGAAATGACAGGATGTGAAGATGTTTACAGAGTCGGTGAGAAAACTGGAGGAGCAGCCAAAAAGTACAGTATTCCTACCACAAGGGCAGACTTAGACGGTGACATTAGAAATGCTGATTTTGAACTTCGAGAAACATCGCCTGGTCGGAGGCTTGCCAGAGCGGATACCAGCAGTAGCATCCGTCACATAGAAACTCTAAGCAGCTACGTTGAAGAAGCACCAGCATCGCCTTCTGGTCAGCTGCCTTCCCCCAGGATGTCCTTCCTAGAGTGTCCAGAGAGACAACCACTGATACTAAGACTGCCAAAGAATCTCGTCAGCAGATCTTCTTGGTTTGGTTTCCCGGAAGAAAAAATGTAGCACACTTCCCATGGAACACTTCTTAAAATTGTGAATTTGTTTTGACTACTTTTTTCCCTTTGAGAACAAAAACAGCTGATGTGATTTGTGTATGTTAAAAGATGTCTGGGAAAAGTCTAAAACCTTTGACTGTGTATGCACTTTTAACTCACAGAAGATACAATATTGCTAGTACATAACTTTTAAAGTTTCTCAGAAGACTGTTTGGAAGTTGCAATTTCATAAAACCATCATACGATAATTCTTGTACTAGGTAAAATATATCCACAGAGTATTTCAAAGTTTTGTTTAAAACAAACAGCAAAAAAACAACCCAAACCAAAAGCCAGAAAATGCGTTTTATGGGGATTACTCTTCTTAGACAAGGGAAAAGTAGCTTGGTTCATAAGAAGCTGTTCAGGCTGAATTCTACTGTGCTTTCATCTATTTGTCCGATGCTCATTTGTTTTCATCTGAATAAAGCAATAATACTTTTTTTTGTTAAATTAATCTGAATGTGTGGACTGTGTGCTTTGCAAACGTAACATTTATCTTTCCATTTTGGGTGTCATTGTTTGGTGAGAGATCTACTGTTTGTGATTCTGCTTTGGTTTTCAAAACCAATGCCTACAGCCAGAAGTGCCGTGGCGGCAGGCTTGCTCTGACCCGGTGTTGAGAATTAACCCCGGCTGGCAACAGAGCACCCCACAGCTGCTTGCTCACTTACCCCTGTATGGGATGGGGAAGAGGTTTAGGAGGGTGAAAGTGAGAAAACTTGTGGGTTGAGGTAGACAGTTAATAAGTAAAGCAAAAGCCATGCACGCAAGCAAAGCAAAACAAGGATTTCATTCAGTACTTCCCATGGGCAGGCAGGTGTTCAGCCATCTCCAGGAAAGCAGGGCTTGGGAAGCAGTTACTTGGGAAGAGAAACACCATCACACTGAAGATCCTTCCCTTCCTTCTTTTCTTTGCTTTATATGCTGTGCATGATGCCAAATGGTGTGGAATATCACTTTGGTCATCTGGGGTCAGCTGTCCCAGCTGTGTCCCTTGTTGTGCACCCCCATCCTACTCGCTGGTGGGGTGGGGAGAGGAGCAGAAAAGGCCTTGACTCTGTGTAAGCACTGCTCAGCAGTAACTAAAACATCCCTGTGTTATCTGCACTGTTTTCAGCACAAATCTAAAACATAGCCCTATAGTAGCTGCTACAGAAAAAATTAGCTCTATGCCAGACAAAACCAGCACACCTGGCAGAGATAAAACAGGGCAATTCACAAAAGCAACGGAGGCTGAGCTGTGCCATTCTCTGCTCTCTCGGTGTGGTGGGCATGACCTTGGGGAAACAGCAAGCCAGACGAGAAAAAAAGAGAGGGAATAAGAGAAAATGAAAGACAAAGAAAGTCAAAGAGAGGGGAAGCAAGAGTGTGGCAGCACACCACAATAAGTTACGGCAGTCACAAAGCAAGCAAAAGCAAGCAGAAGCAGCAGCAGAAGCACTTTAATGGTTAATCATAACATTTTTATATCCCCTTGTCCCCCACCCCCAGAGTCGCATTGGTGAGGGTCTTCTGGCATGTAGCTCCTTTGTCCTTCTGATTGGTCATCATGTGTCCGTTCACACGACCTTCGCACTTATCAAAAAGTTGGTTTTCCCCATCCTGTTTCTTCGTTCCTTTCCTCCTGTTTTTCAAACAGAGGTGCACAAAATAATTAGCTCATAGATATGGCTCTATTCCATCAAGACCGTCAAGGCCGCCTGCGGCCCTGTCGATTCCCACACAAGAGCAGCCTCCAATTAAAGAGGAAGGATTTCTGAGACATGGGGCACACCAATTCTGAAATGCAAGCTCTGTGGAGGGCAAGACTTAGCGGGCTGGCTCCTTCCCACAGGAAAGCAGGGCCCTCGCCCGGCAAGAGCAGCATGCAGAGGGTGCTCCCCGTCTGCACGTCAGCCCTCGCTGCCCACAGGCAGCTCTGCCCAGGTTTTCCACTGCTGCCCCCACGCACCGCGTCGGGGGCGGGGGGGTACAGCTGGGCCGACTGAGGAGCACTGATGGATGGGGAGGTGTCAACGGTTTAGGGACTCATGCCTGCTGGTAGAAATTGAAATGCCATCAATACTCAGGGTCTCTTTCTCAGTGGAGGGGCAGGGGGTTGGACATTGTTTGGCGAGAGGTCTACTGTTTGTGTATCTGCTTTGGTTTTCAAAACCAATGCCTGCAGATTTCTTTACTGAAAGAGTGGTCAGGCATTGGAACAGGCTGCCCGGGGAAGTATTGGAGTCACCATCCCTGGAGGTGTTCAAAAAACCTATAGACATTCAGGTCATGGTTTAGTAGGCATGGTGGTGTTGGGTTGACGGCTGGACTTGGTGATTGATTCTATGGTTCTGTGATGCTATGATTCTATGATTCTTTGTTCAGTGTTCTCTGAGTGCTGTTGTTGGGTTTGGAACCTTGAAGGCGATGGTTACGGGTTTCTGTGTCTAGATGTTAGCATTTTCTGTCTCTCTGAGATAGCAATGATCTATTGTCTCTTTCTTTTGTAGAACATGACTTCCTCAGATAAGGATTTTTCAGAAGACAGTAACTTTTCGCCAAAAGCCAGCACCAGCAAACTGCCAACAGATGCGTCTCCTGACTCTAAATGCCCCATCTGCTTGGATAGGTTTGACAATGTTGCGTATCTAGATCGCTGCTTGCATAAGTTCTGTTTCCACTGTGTCCAGGAGTGGTCAAAAAACAAAGCAGAATGCCCCCTGTGCAAGCAACCCTTTTTTTCCATTTTCCATACGATTCGTGCCGAAGATGACTTCAAGGAGTACGTACTCCCCTTTTCAGAAAATAGCTCTTTTGCCAGCCCTGATGGCCGGAGATTTCGTTACCGTACCACTTTAACAGGGGAACGCCGCGCCAGTCGTTCCCCGTCCCGAAGGACGCAGTTCCCTCCAGATAATGGGATATTGTTTGAAGGCTTGTCCAGCGCACCCGTGCGGCAGAGAGCCGGAGAGATCCAGCAGATGATCAGGAGGCTGGCCTCAAGGAGACAGGCTAGCGCGGAGGGCAGGTCTCTACGGCAGATTCAGGAGGAGGACATGATCAACTTCCGCAGAGCGCTGTACCGTACTGGTGTGCGCATTCGGAATATTCAGGATGGTGGCCGCTACCGAGACATTTCAGCAGAGTTTTTCCGCCGCAACCCTGCTTGCCTTCACAGGTTGGTTCCTTGGCTGAAGCGAGAACTTACGGTGCTGTTTGGTGCCCATGGATCTTTGGTTAATATTGTGCAGCACTTTATCATGAGTAATGTGACCAGGTATGACCTGGAAAGTCAGGCCTTTGCTGACGATTTAAAGCCATTTCTGCTGAATCGGACTGAACACTTCATACATGAATTCATCAGTTTTGCCCGTTGTCCTTTTAACTTAGAAGCGTATGATCAACATGCCAATTATGACTGTCCTGCACCGTCGTATGATGAAGGAAGCCACTCGGACTCATCAATTATTACAATATCTCCGGATATGGCATATTCTCGAGGGCCAGATAACAGTTTGTCTGTGACTGGTCTTGATCAGGCCCCCTGGGATGATGAAACTCCCGGGCCTTCCTATTCTGTTTCAGAAGAGGTTCGTGCAACCATGGCTTCTCCTCTGGAGATGTCAGAAAGTTCTGATGAGGACTCTGCTACAAAGAGTCAAAGAACCAAACGGCAGCCTCAGTTACAGGCTAACGCTGACTCAAACGACAGTGACTCTTCATCGGACAATTGTGTTATTGTTGGGTATGTTAAGCCGTTAGCTGAGAGGACACCAGAAGTGGTTGAGCTGTCCTCGGACTCTGAGGAGTCCATCAGAGAAGAGAAAAGGGAAGATGCGAAGAAACAGCAGCCAATGCAGTGTCGCAGCTGGAGTGACAGTGAACCAAGCAGGAGTTTCTCGCCACGTTCCCCCACATACAGGGAGGGTGTGGGTAGTGGTAGAAGCTGCTTATCTCCTGCAGCTGAGAAGACAGAGTCCAAAGATGAAGAGAAGAACAAGTGTAAGGTGAAAGATCTGTCTCCACGGGACCGGAACTGGAGCCTCTCTCCGGGGAGTGACACAGTGTGCTTCCCTTGGCATCACAGATTGTCCAGAAAGGGGAGGTCCAGGAGCCCACGGTCCTGTTCTCGGAACAGTCGAGGCAGTCGTGGCCATCGGTCTAGGAGGGAGCATCGTAGCAGAAGCCACCTTAAAAGGAGACCATCGAGAAGCAGGGATAGTAGCAAGCATAGGAGCAAGAGAAGCAGCAGGAGGTCAAGGGCTCGTGACACCAGAGTCTCTCTAAAAAGCCAGAGAGTCTCTCTAAGTCGTGAGAGCAGTCCATCCAGAGAATTAAGCAGATCACGATCACGTAGCAAAGGCCATGGCAAAAGGCGATCAAGAAGCAGGGACAGCGATCGTTATTACATGAGAGACAATTATCAAAGTAGAGACCAGTGGGGTTACACTTCCTGTAGTCGAAAGGACCTTGGAGATGGCTATGACTCCTCCAGCAGAAGGAGGACTCAGCCTAATGCTCGTTATTCGAAGCAATCTGCTAGTCCAGAATACAGGATGCGATCATTTGTTGAAAAGGCAGATCCACAGAGCCAGAGGGGACTCCGTGAGAGACACTATTACTGTGATGAAAGATGCAGGTCGAGGAGTCGATCAAGCAACAGGTCAAGGACCCCTTCTGGAGGAACTAACAGAACGAAAAGTGGAAAGCCTGGTGGAAAAAGGAAGTACAAAACCCGCCATTTGGAGAATGCGTTTGTGGAGAGCACAAGTCTAGAAAGAGAAAATGACCCCGAGAAAACTTTCTCCAAATTCAGTGACTGCTACAAAAATGAAGATAGCCTTTCAGACAATCGAGCAAGCAGTGAGACAAAGCGTAAGAAAAAGACGAAAAAGATGAGGAGTCCAAGTGTGGAGATAGTCTATGAAGGAAAAGCGACAGACACAAGACATCTTAAAAAGAAAAAGAAGAAGCATAAGAAGAAACACCGGAAACATCACGTGAGTAACTCGTCACACTCTTCTCCAGTGGTGATTACGATTGATAGTGATAGTAGCAAGGAGCCACTAACTATGGAATGTGACAGCAGTATTACTTGGACAGGCACAACTCGGACATACGAGAGAGAAGGTGAGTCTCCATCTTCTTTTTTGGAAATGACAGGATGTGAAGATGTTTACAGAGTCGGTGAGAAAACTGGAGGAGCAGCCAAAAAGTACAGTATTCCTACCACAAGGGCAGACTTAGACGGTGACATTAGAAATGCTGATTTTGAACTTCGAGAAACATCGCCTGGTCGGAGGCTTGCCAGAGCGGATACCAGCAGTAGCATCCGTCACATAGAAACTCTAAGCAGCTACGTTGAAGAAGCACCAGCATCGCCTTCTGGTCAGCTGCCTTCCCCCAGGATGTCCTTCCTAGAGTGTCCAGAGAGACAACCACTGATACTAAGACTGCCAAAGAATCTCGTCAGCAGATCTTCTTGGTTTGGTTTCCCGGAAGAAAAAATGTAGCACACTTCCCATGGAACACTTCTTAAAATTGTGAATTTGTTTTGACTACTTTTTTCCCTTTGAGAACAAAAACAGCTGATGTGATTTGTGTATGTTAAAAGATGTCTGGGAAAAGTCTAAAACCTTTGACTGTGTATGCACTTTTAACTCACAGAAGATACAATATTGCTAGTACATAACTTTTAAAGTTTCTCAGAAGACTGTTTGGAAGTTGCAATTTCATAAAACCATCATACGATAATTCTTGTACTAGGTAAAATATATCCACAGAGTATTTCAAAGTTTTGTTTAAAACAAACAGCAAAAAAACAACCCAAACCAAAAGCCAGAAAATGCGTTTTATGGGGATTACTCTTCTTAGACAAGGGAAAAGTAGCTTGGTTCATAAGAAGCTGTTCAGGCTGAATTCTACTGTGCTTTCATCTATTTGTCTGATGCTCATTTGTTTTCATCTGAATAAAGCAATAATACTTTTTTTTGTTAAATTAATCTGAATGTGTGGACTGTGTGCTTTGCAAACGTAACATTTATCTTTCCATTTTGGGTGTCATTGTTTGGTGAGAGATCTACTGTTTGTGATTCTGCTTTGGTTTTCAAAACCAATGCCTACAGCCAGAAGTGCCGTGGCGGCAGGCTTGCTCTGACCCGGTGTTGAGAATTAACCCCGGCTGGCAACAGAGCACCCCACAGCTGCTTGCTCACTTACCCCTGTATGGGATGGGGAAGAGGTTTAGGAGGGTGAAAGTGAGAAAACTTGTGGGTTGAGGTAGACAGTTTAATAAGTAAAGCAAAAGCCATGCACGCAAGCAAAGCAAAACAAGGATTTCATTCAGTACTTCCCATGGGCAGGCAGGTGTTCAGCCATCTCCAGGAAAGCAGGGCTTGGGAAGCAGTTACTTGGGAAGAGAAACACCATCACACTGAAGATCCTTCCCTTCCTTCTTTTCTTTGCTTTATATGCTGTGCATGATGCCAAATGGTGTGGAATATCACTTTGGTCATCTGGGGTCAGCTGTCCCAGCTGTGTCCCTTGTTGTGCACCCCCATCCTACTCGCTGGTGGGGTGGGGAGAGGAGCAGAAAAGGCCTTGACTCTGTGTAAGCACTGCTCAGCAGTAACTAAAACATCCCTGTGTTATCTGCACTGTTTTCAGCACAAATCTAAAACATAGCCCTATAGTAGCTGCTACAGAAAAAATTAGCTCTATGCCAGACAAAACCAGCACACCTGGCAGAGATAAAACAGGGCAATTCACAAAAGCAACGGAGGCTGAGCTGTGCCATTCTCTGCTCTCTTGGTGTGGTGGGCATGACCTTGGGGAAACAGCAAGCCAGACGAGAGAAAAAGAGAGGGAATAAGAGAAAATGAAAGACAAAGAAAGTCAAAGAGAGGGGAAGCAAGAGTGTGGCAGCACACCACAATAAGTTACGGCAGTCACAAAGCAAGCAAAAGCAAGCAGAAGCAGCAGCAGAAGCACTTTAATGGTTAATCATAACATTTTTATATCCCCTTGTCCCCCACCCCCAGAGTCGCATTGGTGAGGGTCTTCTGGCATGTAGCTCCTTTGTCCTTCTGATTGGTCATCATGTGTCCGTTCACACGACCTTCACACTTATCAAAAAGTTGGTTTTCCCCATCCTGTTTCTTCGTTCCTTTCCTCCTGTTTTTCAAACAGAGGTGCACAAAATAATTAGCTCATAGATATGGCTCTATTCCATCAAGACCGTCAAGGCCGCCCGCGGCCCTGTCGATTCCCACACAAGAGCAGCCTCCAATTAAAGAGGAAGGATTTCTGAGACATGGGGCACACCAATTCTGAAATGCAAGCTCTGTGGAGGGCAAGACTTAGCGGGCTGGCTCCTTCCCACAGGAAAGCAGGGCCCTCGCCCGGCAAGAGCAGCATGCAGAGGGTGCTCCCCGTCTGCACGTCAGCCCTCGCTGCCCACAGGCAGCTCTGCCCAGGTTTTCCACTGCTGCCCCCACGCACCGCGTCGGGGGCGGGGGGGTACAGCTGGGCCGACTGAGGAGCACTGATGGATGGGGAGGTGTCAACGGTTTAGGGACTCATGCCTGCTGGTAGAAATTGAAATGCCATCAATACTCAGGGTCTCTTTCTCAGTGGAGGGGCAGGGGGTTGGACATTGTTTGGCAAGAGGTCTACTGTTTGTGTATCTGCTTTGGTTTTCAAAACCAATGCCTGCAGATTTCTTTACTGAAAGAGTGGTCAGGCATTGGAACAGGCTGCCCGGGGAAGTATTGGAGTCACCATCCCTGGAGGTGTTCAAAAAACCTATAGACATTCAGGTCATGGTTTAGTAGGCATGGTGGTGTTGGGTTGACGGCTGGACTTGGTGATTGATTCTATGGTTCTGTGATGCTATGATTCTATGATTCTTTGTTCAGTGTTCTCTGAGTGCTGTTGTTGGGTTTGGAACCTTGAAGGCGATGGTTACGGGTTTCTGTGTCTAGATGTTAGCATTTTCTGTCTCTCTGAGATAGCAATGATCTATTGTCTCTTTCTTTTGTAGAACATGACTTCCTCAGATAAGGATTTTTCAGAAGACAGTAACTTTTCGCCAAAAGCCAGCACCAGCAAACTGCCAACAGATGCGTCTCCTGACTCTAAATGCCCCATCTGCTTGGATAGGTTTGACAATGTTGCGTATCTAGATCGCTGCTTGCATAAGTTCTGTTTCCACTGTGTCCAGGAGTGGTCAAAAAACAAAGCAGAATGCCCCCTGTGCAAGCAACCCTTTTTTTCCATTTTCCATACGATTCGTGCCGAAGATGACTTCAAGGAGTACGTACTCCCCTTTTCAGAAAATAGCTCTTTTGCCAGCCCTGATGGCCGGAGATTTCGTTACCGTACCACTTTAACAGGGGAACGCCGCGCCAGTCGTTCCCCGTCCCGAAGGACGCAGTTCCCTCCAGATAATGGGATATTGTTTGAAGGCTTGTCCAGCGCACCCGTGCGGCAGAGAGCCGGAGAGATCCAGCAGATGATCAGGAGGCTGGCCTCAAGGAGACAGGCTAGCGCGGAGGGCAGGTCTCTACGGCAGATTCAGGAGGAGGACATGATCAACTTCCGCAGAGCGCTGTACCGTACTGGTGTGCGCATTCGGAATATTCAGGATGGTGGCCGCTACCGAGACATTTCAGCAGAGTTTTTCCGCCGCAACCCTGCTTGCCTTCACAGGTTGGTTCCTTGGCTGAAGCGAGAACTTACGGTGCTGTTTGGTGCCCATGGATCTTTGGTTAATATTGTGCAGCACTTTATCATGAGTAATGTGACCAGGTATGACCTGGAAAGTCAGGCCTTTGCTGACGATTTAAAGCCATTTCTGCTGAATCGGACTGAACACTTCATACATGAATTCATCAGTTTTGCCCGTTGTCCTTTTAACTTAGAAGCGTATGATCAACATGCCAATTATGACTGTCCTGCACCGTCGTATGATGAAGGAAGCCACTCGGACTCATCAATTATTACAATATCTCCGGATATGGCATATTCTCGAGGGCCAGATAACAGTTTGTCTGTGACTGGTCTTGATCAGGCCCCCTGGGATGATGAAACTCCCGGGCCTTCCTATTCTGTTTCAGAAGAGGTTCGTGCAACCATGGCTTCTCCTCTGGAGATGTCAGAAAGTTCTGATGAGGACTCTGCTACAAAGAGTCAAAGAACCAAACGGCAGCCTCAGTTACAGGCTAACGCTGACTCAAACGACAGTGACTCTTCATCGGACAATTGTGTTATTGTTGGGTATGTTAAGCCGTTAGCTGAGAGGACACCAGAAGTGGTTGAGCTGTCCTCGGACTCTGAGGAGTCCATCAGAGAAGAGAAAAGGGAAGATGCGAAGAAACAGCAGCCAATGCAGTGTCGCAGCTGGAGTGACAGTGAACCAAGCAGGAGTTTCTCGCCACGTTCCCCCACATACAGGGAGGGTGTGGGTAGTGGTAGAAGCTGCTTATCTCCTGCAGCTGAGAAGACAGAGTCCAAAGATGAAGAGAAGAACAAGTGTAAGGTGAAAGATCTGTCTCCACGGGACCGGAACTGGAGCCTCTCTCCGGGGAGTGACACAGTGTGCTTCCCTTGGCATCACAGATTGTCCAGAAAGGGGAGGTCCAGGAGCCCACGGTCCTGTTCTCGGAACAGTCGAGGCAGTCGTGGCCATCGGTCTAGGAGGGAGCATCGTAGCAGAAGCCACCTTAAAAGGAGACCATCGAGAAGCAGGGATAGTAGCAAGCGTAGGAGCAAGAGAAGCAGCAGGAGGTCAAGGGCTCGTGACACCAGAGTCTCTCTAAAAAGCCAGAGAGTCTCTCTAAGTCGTGAGAGCAGTCCATCCAGAGAATTAAGCAGATCACGATCACGTAGCAAAGGCCATGGCAAAAGGCGATCAAGAAGCAGGGACAGCGATCGTTATTACATGAGAGACAATTATCAAAGTAGAGACCAGTGGGGTTACACTTCCTGTAGTCGAAAGGACCTTGGAGATGGCTATGACTCCTCCAGCAGAAGGAGGACTCAGCCTAATGCTCGTTATTCGAAGCAATCTGCTAGTCCAGAATACAGGATGCGATCATTTGTTGAAAAGGCAGATCCACAGAGCCAGAGGGGACTCCGTGAGAGACACTATTACTGTGATGAAAGATGCAGGTCGAGGAGTCGATCAAGCAACAGGTCAAGGACCCCTTCTGGAGGAACTAACAGAACGAAAAGTGGAAAGCCTGGTGGAAAAAGGAAGTACAAAACCCGCCATTTGGAGAATGCGTTTGTGGAGAGCACAAGTCTAGAAAGAGAAAATGACCCCGAGAAAACTTTCTCCAAATTCAGTGACTGCTACAAAAATGAAGATAGCCTTTCAGACAATCGAGCAAGCAGTGAGACAAAGCGTAAGAAAAAGACGAAAAAGATGAGGAGTCCAAGTGTGGAGATAGTCTATGAAGGAAAAGCGACAGACACAAGACATCTTAAAAAGAAAAAGAAGAAGCATAAGAAGAAACACCGGAAACATCACGTGAGTAACTCGTCACACTCTTCTCCAGTGGTGATTACGATTGATAGTGATAGTAGCAAGGAGCCACTAACTATGGAATGTGACAGCAGTATTACTTGGACAGGCACAACTCGGACATACAAGAGAGAAGGTGAGTCTCCATCTTCTTTTTTGGAAATGACAGGATGTGAAGATGTTTACAGAGTCGGTGAGAAAACTGGAGGAGCAGCCAAAAAGTACAGTATTCCTACCACAAGGGCAGACTTAGACGGTGACATTAGAAATGCTGATTTTGAACTTCGAGAAACATCGCCTGGTCGGAGGCTTGCCAGAGCGGATACCAGCAGTAGCATCCGTCACATAGAAACTCTAAGCAGCTACGTTGAAGAAGCACCAGCATCGCCTTCTGGTCAGCTGCCTTCCCCCAGGATGTCCTTCCTAGAGTGTCCAGAGAGACAACCACTGATACTAAGACTGCCAAAGAATCTCGTCAGCAGATCTTCTTGGTTTGGTTTCCCGGAAGAAAAAATGTAGCACACTTCCCATGGAACACTTCTTAAAATTGTGAATTTGTTTTGACTACTTTTTTCCCTTTGAGAACAAAAACAGCTGATGTGATTTGTGTATGTTAAAAGATGTCTGGGAAAAGTCTAAAACCTTTGACTGTGTATGCACTTTTAACTCACAGAAGATACAATATTGCTAGTACATAACTTTTAAAGTTTCTCAGAAGACTGTTTGGAAGTTGCAATTTCATAAAACCATCATACGATAATTCTTGTACTAGGTAAAATATATCCACAGAGTATTTCAAAGTTTTGTTTAAAACAAACAGCAAAAAAACAACCCAAACCAAAAGCCAGAAAATGCGTTTTATGGGGATTACTCTTCTTAGACAAGGGAAAAGTAGCTTGGTTCATAAGAAGCTGTTCAGGCTGAATTCTACTGTGCTTTCATCTATTTGTCTGATGCTCATTTGTTTTCATCTGAATAAAGCAATAATACTTTTTTTTGTTAAATTAATCTGAATGTGTGGACTGTGTGCTTTGCAAACGTAACATTTATCTTTCCATTTTGGGTGTCATTGTTTGGTGAGAGATCTACTGTTTGTGATTCTGCTTTGGTTTTCAAAACCAATGCCTACAGCCAGAAGTGCCGTGGCGGCAGGCTTGCTCTGACCCGGTGTTGAGAATTAACCCCGGCTGGCAACAGAGCACCCCACAGCTGCTTGCTCACTTACCCCTGTATGGGATGGGGAAGAGGTTTAGGAGGGTGAAAGTGAGAAAACTTGTGGGTTGAGGTAGACAGTTTAATAAGTAAAGCAAAAGCCATGCACGCAAGCAAAGCAAAACAAGGATTTCATTCAGTACTTCCCATGGGCAGGCAGGTGTTCAGCCATCTCCAGGAAAGCAGGGCTTGGGAAGCAGTTACTTGGGAAGAGAAACACCATCACACTGAAGATCCTTCCCTTCCTTCTTTTCTTTGCTTTATATGCTGTGCATGATGCCAAATGGTGTGGAATATCACTTTGGTCATCTGGGGTCAGCTGTCCCAGCTGTGTCCCTTGTTGTGCACCCCCATCCTACTCGCTGGTGGGGTGGGGAGAGGAGCAGAAAAGGCCTTGACTCTGTGTAAGCACTGCTCAGCAGTAACTAAAACATCCCTGTGTTATCTGCACTGTTTTCAGCACAAATCTAAAACATAGCCCTATAGTAGCTGCTACAGAAAAAATTAGCTCTATGCCAGACAAAACCAGCACACCTGGCAGAGATAAAACAGGGCAATTCACAAAAGCAACGGAGGCTGAGCTGTGCCATTCTCTGCTCTCTCGGTGTGGTGGGCATGACCTTGGGGAAACAGCAAGCCAGACGAGAAAAAAAGAGAGGGAATAAGAGAAAATGAAAGACAAAGAAAGCTACCCCTGAAGCAGCCAGAGTGACAAGTGCAAGGTTCTGCATCTCATTTGGAATAACCACAGAGCCCAGTACAGGCTGTGATCTGTGTGGCTGGGGAGCAGCCTTGCTGCAAGGGACCTGGGGGTTCTAGAGGACAACAAGCTGAATGTGAGTTAGAAGATGAGCTTGGCTGAACAGGGGGTTCCTCATGGAGCTCCAGAGGAAAAAGAAGCTGGGCAATCTCTGGTAGCAAGGTCAGGCTTCACAGGAGGATTAAAGAGCTGTTGTTTGTGTATGCAGGGAGAAGACAAGAAAGGCCAAAGCTCAGTTAGAGTTGAAACTGGCCAGTCCTGTACCTGGAACAAGAAGGGCTTTTTTAAGTACATTGATAGCAAAAGGAGTTCTAAAGAAAATGTTGGACTGATACTTTTTGAAGATCATCACCTTTCTAATACAGATGAAGATAAAGCAGGGGCATTCAGTGCTTCTGTTGCCTCAGTCTTTAATAATACTGGTAGACTTTGGGCTGCCCAGTCCTCTGAATCGGAGGGCCGGAGTGGGAAGAGTGACTTTGCATTTGTGGCCACTGAAATTGCAAGGAATCAGCTGTATCAGCTGAATGTTCATAAGTCCTTGGGGACTGAAGGGATTCATCACAAAGTATCAAAGGAGCTAGTGGATATAGCATCAGGACCCCTCTCGATCATTGACCAAATGTCTTGGGAGCCTGGGGAGGTTGTTTCTGACTGGAAGCTGGCCAATGTTATTCCAATTTACAAGAAGGGCATGAGCAAAGACCCGGGAAACTACAGACCTGCTAGTCTAACCTCAGTTCCTGGAAAAATTATGGAGAAGATGAGAATGGCTGCTATTGAAAGGCATTTAAAGAACAATGCAGTAATCAGCCAAAGTCATCAAGGGTTCACACAGGGAAAGTCATGTATAACTAATCTGATATGCTTCTACATTAAGGTCACCCACCTCGTGGATGAAAGGAAGGCAGTGGCCAGTGCCTGGGGCTCAGGTGGACAGCTTCCCTTCTGAGGTCTGGGTGGACTTTTTCAAGAGCCACCCGAATACCGTCAGGCCCCTGCTGCCATGGCTGTGATGGGAGCTCGAGGTGCTCGCTGAGGGTGAGTGGTGGAAGGAGGCTGCGGCGGAGGGACACGTCATGGCCCAGCTGTGCCTTTGCGGGCTGGACAAGGAGGAGTTGGTGCGGCAGCTGCAGCAGTGCATGCCAGAACATGCCAGGACCTTCGTCTGCCGGCTCATCGCCATCACCCAGCGCCTGTGCGGCAGGCAGATCCACTGGCACCTGGAGCAGCAGGACCCCCCGTGCTGCCAGCGGGGAGGATGATGGCCCTGTGGCCAGCCCCAGCCCCACCAGCTGGGGTGAGGAAAGTAGAAAGAAAAAGGAGAAACGTAGAAGGAAGAGAAAGAAAGACAGAGGCAAAGAGTGAAAACATGGGAGGGGGAGGGAGAGAGAAAGAGAAACCAAACCCAGCTTACATCACAACTCCCTCCCTTGTTTTCCTGAAGTTTTCCTTGCAAGAATTTGTGGAAATAGCTTTATCCCTAAAGTTCAAAAAAATGATATGCATTTCAATAGCTGCTTGCAGAAACTTAGACTAACTCAGTCATCCCACAAAAAAAGAAAAAAACCAAAACAAAAAACAAAAACCACCCAACAATCAGCAACAAGGAACCCCTTTGCAAAACCCCAGTGATCCTCTGTAGGCCATGGAAAATGCAAAGCATACCTGCCCCACGAACGACTTAAAATTTGCACATGCAGTTTATTGCTCCCTAGGTTAAGCAACAGGACAATGTCCTAGCACAGAGGCAAGGCTTTCAGCTCTGCCTCCAACAATATTCTTGCATTAGGACATTGCAGAAGGGGCTGTGGGGCTGGGCTGGTTCAGCCTGGAGAACAGATGGCGTTGGGGTACCTAACAGCACCCCTGTGTCTATGGGGCAGGGATGGAGTGCCCAGGGCCAGGCTTTTTGTGGAAGTGCCTGGTGGGACTCTCAGGCACATGGAATCAGCTGAAGTGGGGAAGTTCAGACTGGAGATCAGGAGCACCCTTTCCACTGTGAGGACAGTCTGACAGTGGTGCAGACTGCCCAGAGAGGTTGTGCCACCCCCATGCGATCATCCTGAGTGCCGTCATGCGGCACACACAGGACAACGAGGTCACCAGGCCCAGCCAGCATGGGTTTATGAAAGGCAGGTCCTGCTTGATTAATCTGATCTCCTTCTATGACAAGGTGACCCACTTAGAGGATGAGGGAAAGGCTGTGGATGTTTACATGGACTTTAGCAAAGCCTTTGACACCTTTTCCCACATCATTCTGCTGGGGAAACTAGCTGCTCATGGCTTGGATGGGCATATTCATTGCTGGGTAAAAATCCAGCTGGATAGCTGGGCCCAAAGGGTTGTGGTGAATGCAGTTAAATCCAGTTGGTGGCCGGTCACAAGTGGTGCTCCCCAGGGCTCAATATTGGGGCCAATTCTGTTTAATATTTTTATCAATGATCTGGAAGAGGGGATTGAGTGCTCCCTCAGTAAGTTTGCAGATGACACCAAGCTGAGTGGGAGTGTTGGTCTGCTTGAGGGTAGGAAGGCTCTGCAGAGGGATCTGGACAGGCTGGATCAATGGGCCGAGGCCAACTGTATTGGGTTCAACCAGGCCAAGTGCCAGGTCCTGCACTCGGTCTCAACAACCCCATGCAAAGCTACAGGCTTGGGGAGGAGTGGCTGGAGAGCTGCTCAATGGAAAAGGATCTTGGGCTGTTGGTCGACAGCCGGCTGAACATGAGCCAGCAGTGTGCCCAGGTGGCCAAGAAGGCCAAGGGCATCCTGGCTTGTGTCAGGAATAGTGTGGTGGCCAGCAGGAGCAGGGAGGTGATGGTGCCCCTGTATGATGGTGCACTGGTGAGGCCGCAGCTTGAGTGCTGTGTTCAGTTTTGGGCCCCTATCTACAAGAAGGACATTGAGGTGCTGGAGCGTGTCCAGAGAAGGGCAACGGGGCTGGTGAAGGGTCTGGAGAACAAGTCTGATGAGGAGTGGCTGAGGGAGCTGGGGCTGTTTACTCTGGAGAAGAGGAGGCTGAGGGGGAACCTTGCTGCTCTCTACAACTAGAGAGGTTGTAGTGAGGTGGGTGTCAGTCACTTTTCGCAAGTAACAGGTAATAACATGAGACCAAACATCCTCAACCTGTGCCAGGGGAGGTTTAGATTGGACATTAGGAAAAATTTCCTCACTGAAAGAGTTATCAAGTATTGGAACGGGCTACCCAGGGAGGTGGTTGAGTCACCATCCCTGCAGGTATTTAAAAGATGTGTAGGTGTGGTGCTCAGGGATAGGATTTAGTGGTGGACTTGGTAGTGTTTGGGTTGGAGTTGGACTCAATGATCTTAAAAGTCTTTTCTAACCTAAAACACTCTATGATTCTGTGCCTGGAGGTTTTCAAGCACCAGCTGGACAAAACCCTGAGCATCTGATCCGACCCCATGGCTGGTCCTCCTTTGGGCAGGAGGCTGGATGAGAGACCTCCCAAAGTCGCAGCCTGAGATATTCTGTGGTCCTATGGGATGGCTGTCACTTCTGTAATCCTGTCAGTGCACGATCATAACTTGCTGGGTGAACAAGGGAAAGAATACAAGAACCAAGGTGGCACTGAACACTGGAGAAACTACAGCCATTCAAAGAGGACCTGTGGGTAATGACGTCATTGTACTGCAGGGGATTTTCCTTAGCATCCTCGGCTGATGTAAATGCATCTGGGTGGATCCTAGTACTGCAAAGAAACACTGCTCTGGAGCAGGTGTACAGTTGCTGCCGTTAACCTGTGTGCTGAGGAAAATGTTTTCCTGTGTTATGGATTCATACTCTTAATCCACATCAAATGGCAGCATTTGAAATGATGTCCTAACCTTGTCTGTCCAAAATCCATATGTACTTTGATTAGCAGTGATGTTTTGTATGTTTTGATAAGAAGGCATACACGGTCATTTCTTGAATGATTTTACAACTGGGTGTATGTATCTGTGCATGGTCATGTCTGTGGAGGCGGCAGGGAGGGAAGACAGGGTGCACAACTTGCTTTAATGCTGAGAATAGATTAATACAGTTTCCCAATAAGACCTTTAAATAGCATACAAATGGCCACACTATTCTCAAATGAAAGGCCTGATCTTTGACAGCAAGCTGTAGAACTTCCCAGGAAGCACGGAAGAACAAACTGATAATTAGAGTTGGATACCCTTCCAAGTCTGCAATGTTCTGTGTTGAAAAAAAAATATTTCTTTGTATTGAAAGCATACAAGGTCAGTGGATATTTTTTTTCTCCACATAGTTGTTCACTTGCCTTCTGAACTTCTGTAAACTTTGTCTATAAAGTCTTTAACATAATTCCTCATTCCTCTAGGAATCCTGTGTACAACAAGGTTCAGGACACTGGATGAGGGCTAGGAGTCCTCTTTCTCATTTAATTGTTGCTGCTTTTCTGAGAGGAAGTAATTACATTTTTCCTTGCTTCAGTTTCTGCATTGCTAAAACAGATGAAATAAGATGTCTCTCATAATGCAGACTGATGGATGAAAGGTGATGTGAAAGTGTGGTAAATTCTTGTTGTTGCAAGGGGATGACTTTACAAGAGCTCTTGCTAGCTGAGTGGATCAAGGACATGAATTTGACTGTAAGCAAGAACAGGAGTAATTTGAACTGCAAAGCTGTGGAAGCACCTGACAGGTGAATTTCTTCCCTGGGATCAGGTTTGAATTCCGGGCTGCTAAAATCTGACACCACAGGTCTCCACTAAGTATGACAGGAAAAAGAGTTGAAGTTGGGTGGAAAAAGGATTTTTTTTATCACTGGATAATGGATATTTGGTGAAGTGCTGTAATCAGAAATTAGATTTGGAAAGAAATATGTATTTCAGTTGATTTTGAGAGACTTGGGGTTTTTAGAATTTTCATCGTTCTGCCCAAAGAAAAAAAATATAGTCAAAACAGAATTACTGTGATGATGGATCTGTCTGGTATGCTTGATTTTAGATCAGGGAGGAAAGAATGCTCAGCCTGTGCTATTTAAATATCTGTGGAACTGTTAATAGAAATGCTTAATAACTCTTCACCTCATTTAAACAACTCTGTTTATATACCTGGTTACACAGGTATCAGTAAAAATAAGCTTGCAAAACACTTCAAATTAGCCCTTTGCTTTGAATTAGTGAATATCTAGGTTCTGTCACTGCATTTAGTGAAAGAGGGGAATTATCATGGCCTCCTTCTAATACCAAACATGTCTGTTTTTTTCATTAAAAACATTAAAATCCAATCACATATTTGCAGATCGCATGAAACATGCTTCTCCTTCCAGCTGTGTAGACGAGTAGGTTGGGGTATTTGTTTTTCTACAAGGCTTCCTTTTGAGCATAGGTCTAGTTCTGAGCTTTTTTATAAAATGGGTATCAAATTTTTGTGTGCCTCAAGTTGAAACGGACATTTTACAATACAGAAAGTTTCTCTTCCAGGAAGAAACTTGGGGTTGGAGGGCTGTGTAATTTTCTGAAAAGCATTGCAGAATTTCACAGTAACACCTGAAGAATACACTGCGTATTATATAATGCAAGGGTATTGTTCAGAAATTGCATTCTCTTAGACTGATTGCCCTCCCAAGCCCAGTCTGATGTCAGTTGATGTCAAACGCTGCTTCATTTTACTGACATAGTAACATTGCTGCAGTGGCAATAAATGACATGACTGGAGGATGCACCTCCAGAACAGGCTGGGGTTCTTCTTTTCATGTGCAGCTGTATCACGTGTTTTCAAGCTGTTTGCTGTCAGTAGAATCTCCCTGACAGAATTGTTTACCAAGTCCCAGAGAAGCAAAAGATGGAATAAAACCCAGTTTCTGGTTTGCTATTGTTGCTACAGTTGGCACATATAAATCTGATAAACCTACAGAGAGAGACAGAGCTCTGGTATGAAGTGCTACTCTTCTTTCCTGCTTCACATGATCATATTATTGAGACAGCACCACATTTCAGCGTTTGCCAGTGGGAATATCTGTAAGGGATGCATAGGTTTCATTCAGAGGAATGAGAGTCTGGACACCTTGGAATACACCTCGATTATCATTTTGCTTTATTGGTTTCCTGTTATTTTGTTTTCTAAAGGTTGAACAGACAGTAACTGCCAGCTGATTGGCCCTGAAACTGATTGAAGTTATGCTGGCTAGCATCAAATTCTACCAGAATCACAGAATCATAGAATAGTAGGGGTTGGAAGGGACCTCTGTGGGTCATCTAGTCCAACCCTCCTGCCGAAGCAGGGTCACCTACAGTAGGCTGCACAGGATCTTGTCCAGGCGGGTCTTCATCTCCAGAGAAGGAGACTCCACAACCTCCCTGGGCAGCCTGTTCCAGTGCTCCGTCACCCTCAGAGGGAAGAAGTTCTTCCTCATGTTCAGACGGAACTTCCTGTGCCTCAGTTTGTGCCCATTGCCCCTTGTCCTGTCACTGGGCACCATTGAAAAGAGCTTGGCCCCATCCTCCTGACACCCACCCTTCAGATATCTGTAGGCATTTATAAGGTCCCCTCTCAGCCTTCTCTTCTTCAGGCTGAACAAGCCCAGTTCCCTCAACCTCTCCTCGTAGGGGAGATGCTCCAGTCCCCTCACCATCCTTGTAGCCCTCCGCTGGACTCTCTCCAGTAGCTCTTCATCTTTCTTGAACTGGGGAGCCCAGAACCGGACAGAGTACTCCAGATGAGGCCTCACCAGGGCAGTGTAGAGGGGAAGGAGAACCTCCCTCGTCCTGCTGGCCACACTCTTCCTGATGCACCCCAGGATCCCATTGGCCTTCTTGGCAGCCAGGGCACACTGCTGGCTCATGGTTAACCTGTCATCCACTAGGACACCCAGGTCCCTCTCCGCAGAGCTGCTCTCCAGCAGGTCCACCCCAAGCCTGTACTGGTGCATGGGGTTGTTCCTCCCCAGGTGCAGGACCCTGCACTTGCCCTTGTTGAACCTCATCAGGTTCCTCTCTGCCCAGCTTTCCAGCCTATCCAGATCACGCTGAATGGCAGCACAGCCTTCTGGTGTATCTACCACACCTCCCAGTTTGGTGTCGTCAGCAAACTTGCTGAGGGTACATTCTAACTCTTCATCCAGCTCGTTGATGAAGAAGTTAAACAAGACTGGGCCCAGTACTGACCCCTGAGGGACACCACTTGTCACCAGCCTCCAACTAGACTCAGCGCCGCTGATGACAACCCTCTGAGTTCTGCCATTCAGCCAGTTCTCTAACCAGTTCACCGACCACTCATCCAGCCCACACTTCCTCAGCTTCCCTAGGAGGATATCATGGGAGACTGTGTCGAAAGCCTTGCTGAAGTCAAGGTAGATAACATCCACGGCTCTCCCTTCGTCTACCCAGCCAGTCATGTCATCGTAGAAAGCTATCAGATTGGTCAGGCATGATTTCCCCTTGGTGAATCCATGTTGACTACTCCCGATAACCTTCTTTTCTTCCACTAGCTTCATGATGGCCTCCAGGATAAGCTGCTCCATCACCTTTCCCGGGATGGAGGTGAGGCTGACCGGCCTGTAGTTCCCTGGGTCCTCCTTCTTGCCCTTTTTGAAGATTGGAGTGACATTGGCCTTTCTCCAGTCCTCGGGCACCTCTCCTGTCCTCCAGGACCTCTCAAAGATGATGGAGAGTGGCTCAGCAATGACATCCGCCAGCTCCCTCAGCACTCGTGGGTGCATTCCATCGGGGCCCATGGATTTGTGGACATCCAGATCACTTAAGCGATCCCTCACACAGTCCTCCTCAACCAAGGGAAAGTCGTCCTCTTTGTAGGCTTCTTCTCTTACCTCCGAGGCCTGGGATTCCTGAGGGCCAGTCTTAGCACTGAAGACTGAAGCAAAGAAGGCATTCAGTAGCTCTGCCTTCTCCGCATCCTCCGTCACCAGGACACCTGCCTCATTCAGCAGCGGCCCCACGTTGTCCCTAGCCTTCCTTTTGCTGCTGATGTAGTTGAAGAAGCCCTTCTTGTTGTTTTTGACATCCCTTGCCAGCTTCAATTCCAGGTGAGCCTTGGCCTTCCTCGTCGCATCCCTGCATGCTCTCACTACGTTTCTGTACTCTTCCCAAGTGGCCTGTCCCTCTTTCCACATTCCATGGACCTTTCTCTTCTGCCTGATCTCCGCTAGAAGCTCCTTGTTTAACCATGCAGGTCTCCTGCCTCCTTTGCTAAATTTCTTTCTCAGGGGGATGCATTGCTCCTGTGCATGGAAGAAGTGTTGTTTAAAGAGCGACCAGCACTCATGGACCCCCCTGCCTTCGAGAGCCCTGGCCCACGGGATTCCTCCCAGTAGCTCCTTGAAGAGGGCAAAGTCAGCCCTCCTGAGGTCCAGGGTTTTGATCCTGCTTATCGCCCTGCTTCCTCCACGCAGGATCCTGAACTCGACAATTTCATGGTCACTGCAGCCGAGTCTACCTCCAACCTTCACATCCTCCACCAGTCCCTCCTTGTTTGTTAACACGAGGTCCAGCAGAGCGCCTTTCCTTGTTGGTTCCTCCACCACTTGCATCAGAAAGTTATCATCGATGCTCTGTAGGAACCTCCTGGATTGCGCCTGCCTAGCTGTATGGTCTTCCCAGCTGATGTCAGGGTGGTTGAAGTCCCCCATGAGAACCAGGGCCTGTGACTGTGAGGCTGCTTGCAGCTGCCTGTAGAAGGCCTCATCAACCTCCTCCTCCTGGTCAGGTGGCCTGTAGTATACACCCACCGTAATGTCACCCGTGTGAGCCTGTCCCTTAATTCTAACCCACAAGCTTTCAACTCCTTCTTCACTTGCCCCCAGGCCAAGCTCAATGCATTCCAGTTGCTCCCTCACATATAGAGCAACTCCCCCACCTCTCCTTGTTGGTCTGTCTTTCCTAAAGAGTCTGTAGCCATCTATGACAGCATGCCAGTCATGCGAGTTGTCCCACCACGTTTCTGTGATGGCGACCAAGTCATAGCCGTCCTGCTGTATAATGGCTTCCAGCTCCTCCTGTTTATTGCCCATACTACGTGCATTGGTATAGACACACTTGAGCTGGGCTGTCAATCTCACCCCTGGCCTTGGCACTCCAAGCCTAGGCTCATCCCTAGTGAGCTGGGCAATATCCCCTTCCCCCTTCGAACCTAGTTTAAAGCCCTCTCAATGAGCCCTGCCAGCTCGTGGCCAAGAATTCTTTTTCCCCTTTGTGATAGCTGAGCTCCACTTGTTGCCAGCAGGCCCGGTGCTGTGTATACCCTCCATGATCAAAGAAGCCAAAATTTTACCGATGGCACCAGTCCCTGAGCCACCTGTTAACCAGGTGAGTTTTCCTGCCCCTTTCAGTGCTGTCCCCTGCCACTGATGGGATGGAGGAAAACACCACCTGCGCCCCTGATCCCTCAACCAGTCGCCCCAGTGCCCTGAAGTCCCTTTTGATGGCCTTGGGACTTCTTTCTGCTACCTCGTCCCCGCCAACCTGCATTACCAAGAGGGGGTAGTAATCAGAAGGCCGCACCAGACCAGGGAGTTTCTTTGCAACATCCCTAACCCGGGCCCCAGGGAGGCAGCAGACTTCCCTGTGGGATGGGTCCGGTCGGCAGATCGGGCCCTCTGTTCCCCTCAGAAGGGAATTACCTATGACAATGACCCTCCTTTTTTTCTTAGTTGAGGCAGTTGTAATACGTGGGGCTGTCTGACTCGTTCTAGGCAACCCCCTGGATGGAGCCTCACCTTCACCCACATCCTCTGTGGCCAGTCCCTCACATTCCAGAGCCCCATATCTGTTGCTTAAGGGCAATTGGGCCGGTGAGGGAGGCCGGGGGGAGATTCGCTTGCCCCCCCGAGCAGGGACCCGTTTCCATTCCCCCCCATCTCTTAGGCCCCCTCTTTCTGCTCGGTGGCAAGAGGGTAGGGGGTTCTCTGCTTTCTGTGGAGCCGCCTCCTGCTGCCGCTGCCTCAGGGAGGGCAGGGTGCGGCTCCACCAGTCGATCTCCCTCTCACACTCCCGGATGCTCCTCAGCCTCTCCACTTCCTCCTTCAGTTCTGCCACCAGGCTGAGCAGGTCATTCACCTGCTCGCACCGAACACAGCCGTTGTCTCTGCTGTCCTCCGGTACGAGCGCCAGGCTCAGGCACTCCCTGCAGCCAGAGACCTGGACACCCGCGTTCTTGCGTGGGGCCTCCGTCTGGGTCCTCACACTCCTTCGAGCAAGATCTTTACCACGGGTGGTAACCATGGCTAGAATATCTCCTGGAAGAGCGATGCCCACTACTTGAGTTGCCAGAAGGGGCGGCTGTACCCTGCCAGTCGCCTTCCCCGCTCGCCCTGCCCGCGCGAACTGCTGCGCCGCTCCCGGGCTGCTGCGCCGGCTCTGTTTGCCGGCTCTGGTCGCCCGCGCTCCCTGGGAGCTGCTCTTATCCCTGAGGGGGTTTGGCCGCTGTCACACTCGACTCCGCCCCCGCTGAGTCAGAGCTGCCGCTCGTTGGCACCTCCCGCTTTCCCGCTGAGGGGGGGGGCTGGGGTCTCCTCTCTCTCTCTCTCTCTCTCTCTCTCTCTCTCTCTCTCTCAGCGCTTTTTCCCGCCTCGCCGCTGCGGTTTTGCCACCGGAGAAAGGGTCCCTCGGCGCGAGCCTCTGCTCCAGAACCCTTCACCTTCAGTAGCTTCACCATGAACTCAAACAGAGCAGCAAGTCGCACAGTTCTTATGCTGATAATTCTATTTGTGACTCTAGCTTTAAAAATCAAGACAATCAGTACCCTAGGAATTTCACCACCATCAGCTAGGGGTCTTGCAAAATGACTTATTTAGTTGTACTTTTGTCAAAGACTTGCAGTGTAGTGATATAATAATAGAAGTCTATAGGTTCATGGAAACACAATAATTTTATGAAAATGAGTAACTGAAAAATAGAATATTTTTTCATTTGGAGAGGTCTAATGAGAACATATCTTTGTGGCCCTGACTCAGTTTCCTTTTATCTACTTTCTTCATTACATCCCATTTGGTTTCCTGCTTTATTGACTCTCCTTCCTGGCTAGTGTAATGATAGAGTGTTCTTTATCTAAACGGATTCATTTATATGTCTGTGTCCCAAAGGGAGTGTGTCTTAAAGAAACACAACTCGAAATCAGTTCGCCTCTTTCCCCACTGGCCTTTTGTGTCAAGTGGTAAGCTTTTCTAACTCCTGATGTTATTGGCTGTATTTCCCAGTGCCATTCATTCTTTTCTTAAAGTTTTCCCCATTTACGAAATCATTTATCATCTACAATAAAACCAGTTAAAATTTACATTACCAAAATAGAAGCGTGAGTGGCAGGTAAGGTCAATTCACCTAAAGCACAGTCCTAAATGTGTAAAACATTTTCCTTTTAGAGGAAGCAAAGTGTACAGAATATCTCCTGTGTGTTATGCTCCCCAGCGTCAGCTGTGGTGTGCACTTGTGCATGTGTGTGTGTGCATTTCTTGATGAACTTCACATTACTCAAAGAGGACTTCTTGGCATTTATTAGTCATGCCAAATTCTCTCAGGAACCGGATCCTTAGCCTGCTTTTATTCTCTATCTTGCCCAAGGGCAGCAGGCATTTGAAGTAACCAAGGAATACCGCAACAGTCCCAAAATGCAAACTCTCCAAGGATATCCCATACTTTGATTGACTTTTCTTACCGTTATTAGAAACATTCTCATTTCAAACCACCCATGATATGATTTTGGCAGTGACTAACACACAGTTATTTCAGATGTTGACAGTATTCAGGGTCCTCCGCGCTGTGGAAAATCAGGTGCCAAGATAGCAAAACTACAGAAGCTTCTTGATTGTTTGAGATAATGCCACAGAAAACACGGCATACACGTGAAAAAGATGTACATGAATATAATTCCTTATCCCCAACCATGACAACGAACTTGTAATCTTAAATTCTAACTGTGTCAGTAATATCATGTCAACCTAAGGAATTCAAAAGTAGACTGTATGAAAACTAGAGCTGAATAAATTGTTATTTTTGTATTTGTACAATTAAATTTGTTACTTTTGAGATTAATTTGTACTATAGCATGGAGGAAATTATGTACCTTATTATTGCGCACACCTCCTGCTCTTTTGTGTTTGCTTATATGCCTGTTTGAGAATGAAGCTAGCAATATCTTCAGCAATAGTTTTCTGAGTCCAGTTATAACTGTGCCAATGACAGGCATTTGAACAAATTAAATGGGAGATAGTTCATGCCGTAGCCCTTGGTCCAGTCCGGTCAGGGCAAGATGTTAAAAATGTGCTCTACACCACAGATGGGGAGAATGGCCCAACCTGGAGTGTCTGGCAGAAGGCTCCAGGGGAGACTCGAGGTCGACTCCTGGGGTTTTGGAGCTGGGGATACAAAGGATCCGAGGCCCGCTATACTCCCACTGAAAAAGAGATTCTGGCAGCATATGAAGGCATTTGAGCTGCTTCAGAAGTGGTCGGCACTAAAGCACAGCTCCTCCTAGCACCACGATTGCTGGTCCTGGGTTGGATGTCGGCACTGAAGCATAGCTCCTCCTAGCACCATGACTGCTGGTCCTGGGCTGGATGTTCAAAGAGAGGGTCCCCTCTACGCATCATGCCACTGAAGCTATTTGGACTAAGTGGGTCGCGCTGATCACACAACAAGCCCGAATGGGAAACCCCCGTTGCCCAGGAATTCTGGAGGTAATCATGGACTGGCCAGAAGGCAAAGATTTTGGAGCATTGCCAGAGGAGGAGGTGACACGTTCTGAAGAGGCCCCACTGTATAACCAGCTGCCAGAAGATAAGAAACAGTATGCCCTGTTCACGGATGGGTCCTGTCGCATTGTGGGGAAGCAGCGGAGGTGGAAGGCTGCTGTGTGGAGCCCTACACAACAAGTTGCGGAAACTGCAGAGGGAGAAGGTGAGTCCAGCCAGTTTGCAGAGGTGAAAGCCATCCAACTGGCTTTAGACATTGCCAGTCGAGAGAGGTGGCCAGTGCTCCATGTTTACACCAACTCCTGGATGGTGGCCAATGCCTTGTGGGGGTGGCTGCAGCAATGGAAGAAGAATAACTGGCAGCGCAGAGGCAAACCTATCTGGGCTGCCCCATTGTGGCAAGATATTGCTGCCCGTCTGGAGCGGTTGGTTGTAAAAGTCCGTCACGTGGACGCCCACGTCCCTAGGAGTCGGGCCACTGAGGAACATCAAAACAACCACCAGGTGGATCAGGCTGCCAAGATTGAAGTATCTCAGGTGGATCTGGACTGGCAACATAAGGGTGAACTATTCATAGCTCAGTGGGCCCATGACACCTCGGGCCACCAAGGAAGAGACGCGACATACCGATGGGCTCGTGACCGAGGGGTGGACTTGACCATGGACACCATCGCACAGGTTATCCATGAATGTGAAACATGCGCTGCAATCAAGCAAGCCAAGTGGGTAAAGCCTCATTGGTATGGAGGACGATGGCTAAAATATAAATATGGGGAGGCTTGGCAGATTGACTACATCACACTGCCACAAACCTGCCAAGGCAAGCGCTATGTGCTCACAATGGTGGAGGCCACCATTGGATGGCTGGAAACCTACCCTGTGGCCCATGCCACCACCCGGAATACCATCCTGGGCCTTGAAAAACAAGTCCTGTGGTGACATGGCACCCCCGAAAGAATTGAGTCAGACGATGGGACTCACTTTCGTAACAGCCTCATAGACACCTGGGCCAAAGAACATGGTATTGAGTGCGTGTATCACATCCCCTACCATGCACCAGCCTCTGGAAAAATTGAACGGTAGAATGGGCTGCTAAAAACCACCCTAAGAGCAATGGGCGGTAGGACTTTCAAAAATTGGGATACTCATTTAGCAAAGGTCACCTGGTTGGTTAACACCAGAAGATCCACCAACCGGGCTGGTCCTGCCCAGTCAAAACCTCAGCGCCCCGTAGAAGGGGATAAAGTCCCGGTAGCGCACATGCGGAACATGTTAGGGAAGACGGTTTGGGTTAGTCCTGCCTCAGGCAAAGGCAAGCTCATCCACGGGATTTTGGTGAGAATAGTCAATGAATAAATTGTATAAAGTTAATTGTTAAATAACCCTGTCACTGTCTGTTATCACTGCTATAATTGTTATATGTTGTACCAGTAGTAGCATAGTAAGAATCGTCCAGATTAAAGAAGGATGGACTTTTTGATGAAACCTAGCAGAGAACAGCGATGATGGGACTGGACCTGGTTTTTAACAACTGGCACCCAGCAACTTCATCAAGATCGACATCTCCAACCTGCAGACTGTGGGCACAGGCCGCACCGGATATATCAGCCATAAGCTCCAGATGCAGCAAGTGACAGCCCATCACCACACATCACCTCTCCTGCCACGGAAGACCATTACGACAGATAGAGCCCGAAGTCATGAATTGAATGAACCCAACGGAAACTTTAGAGTGATGATCCATAGACTAAGAGAATGATATCTGGAGACAGGAGAAGTGGTGGTGATCAACTGGACAATGGGGGACTTGGGCATGACATAGATGATATGGAATAAGGGGTGGATGATGTCCTGGGTTCGGCCAGGACCGGGTTAATTTTCACCGGAATCCAGGAAGGGGCACAACTGGGCGGGCTGACCCCACCTGGCCAAACAGAGCAGGGTATTCCATACCATGTGCCATCATGCTGGGTTCCCGTGGGGGGGGAGCGGGGCGGCGGGAACGCACTCGCGGCTTGGGAGCACGCAGTGGAGGGTGGTGAGAGCGGCTCTCTGTGTTCTGTTTTGTTTTGTGTATTCCCCTTACCTGTATCGTTGCTGTTACTGTTCCCTTTGTTTGCTGTTCCGTTAAACTGCCCTTATCCCGACCCACCAGTTTCTGCCTGTTTCTTTCCATTCTCCTCCGCACCCTGGCGGGAGGAGGGGCAGCCATGTGCCGCTTTTGTTGCCGGCCACAGCCAAACCATAACAGGCAGATTGTACCCTTAGCAAGCTTACACATGACACAAAAATGGGAGGAGTGACTGGTACACCAGAGGGTTGTGTTGCCATCCAAAGGGACATTGAGAGGCTGGAAAAATGGGCCAATAAGAACATCAAGCAGTTGAATATGGGAAAGTGCAAACTCTTGCACCTGAGAAGGAACAACCTCAGGCACCAAGACCTGCTGGGGCAGCCCAACTAGAAAGGATCTCTGCAGACAAGGCCTTGGGATTTTTGCGGACACCAAGTTGAATGTGAGCCAGTAATATGCCCTTGCCATAAAAAAAGGCCAACAGTGTCCTGGGCTGTGTTAGAAGGAGTGTTGCCAGCAGGTCAGCAGGTCAAGGGAGGTGATCCTTCCGCTCTACTCCACACTGGTGAGACCGTACTGTGTCCAGTGCTGGGCTACCCCATAAAAGAGAGACATTGGGAATACTACAGGTAGTCCAACAAAGGACCACTAAGATGATTAAGGGACTGGAGCATCTCTCCTATGGGGAAAGACTGAGAGATCTGGGACTGTTCAGCCTGGAGAAGAGGAGGCTCAACAGGTGAGCTGATGAATGTATATAAATGTCTGATGGGGGGAGTACAAAGAAGGTAGAACCCACATGTTTTCAGTGGTGCCCAGTGACAGAAGAGGAGGCAATGGGCACAAACTGAAACACAGGTAGTTCCCTCTGAACATCGGGAAACACTTTTCACTGTGAGGGTTACCACGCACTGTCACAGGTTGCCCAGAAAGCTGGTGGAGTTTATGTCCTTGGAGATATTGAAAAGCCATCTGGACATGATCCTGGGCAACTGGCTATAGTTGTCCCTGCTTGAGCAGGGGGATTGGACCAGATGACCTCCAGAGGTTCCTTACAACAACAACCACACTGGGATTTTATCAGGAGTCAGATCCTATTACTGGTTTTGCAGCTGTTCTCCATCATAAGCAATTTCTGTGTCTCAGCAAAGTGGAAATACTAGTATTTCCTTTGTCAGTGTCACACGTGAAAAGTAGTATGTACATTGTAGATAATTTAAAAGACAGTGAACTAACCTCCTATACCTAGATACAGCAATTGACTTCAGCAAGTGCATACCTGTAGTACTACAGCAGTCCAGAAGAAATCATGTGGGTAGTCAGCACACATCTTTCTTGAACAGAGGAAGCATTTAAAAACTGCAACTGTGCAAGAGTAAAGCAAGTCCTTGCTTTAATTTCTATGATGTATATTACAACTTTCTAATATAGAAGCCTAATTCTCTGTCAACAAAGCCACAAGGATTTCAATCCACAAACTGGTAAGCCCTACCAGGTTAGACCAGTACTACATCTGCCCTAGCATTCTGTTTCTGACAGTAGCAGAAGGGGAAGATATTTAGGCAGAGCATGTGACCATGCCTTCGTGAATCCTGCTCGCCACTGCTCAATCACTCTCTTCTTCCTGATGAAGGAAGTCAGTGGTACAAACTGAAAAGGACATTTTTATTGTCAGTCTGTGCTCTCCACCCACAGGTCCTGGGATGCTTTTCCATAACATTTTGATGCTGTTGCTGCTTTCACAGTCTTTCTGGCAGAGTGCCGTTCTGCCCCCTGAACACCTTATCACATCCTTCCTGTGAAACTGGCAGACAGGTACCACTGAATCCCACTGATCCTCCATATCCCGGCTCTCCAAGATGCCCATTGTATCAGGGGGCTCCTTGAAGGCAACTATTTGAGCCCCTGTATCTTCTTTTTCAGGCCTCACGCATGGGCGTGCCAGCACCTCTACATTTTGCCCTTACTCCAACACTTCATTTAGCATGTGCCAGTCAACTGACACTGGCATTTGAGTTTGCTTTCCTTATTTATTGCCACTGGCCATTTCATTTGCCTTCTGACATTTCCCGAGGAGCATTGAACCCTAGCTCTACCCACTTTTTAAGTCACATCTGTGTGGACTGGCTGCTTTTCTGCACCTGTGTGTTTTCCCCCAGCTTCTACTTTAACTATTCCTCCAGGAGCCTTTGAATGTTCAGTGCCAGAAGCCTCACTCCCTCATGAGCACAGCGCAGCCTTCTCTTCTTGCTCAGGCTCCTCTTGTGCCAGAAGGCTTCCTAGTGCTTTACGCATCTAAGCCCTTCCTCTCTACACCTCACTCAGGCACTAGGGCTCTGGATTGCCATGTACCCCTGGCTTCACATGTGGAACTGACAGTGTTCACGGACTGTAAGGTCCTGATCCTCAGCCACCTGCCTGACAACCAAGACTTGGCCTCTTCCATCTGCAGGCCACCGCCTACATCAGTGATGCCAAGATGCACCACCATACCGAGCTCTGACCCTGGAACCTCCCATCTGGAAGCTGCATGCTGCCTGCTGCCTATGTGCCCAGAACCAGGTTGCAACGTCTGTTCATGAGCCCCCTTACCCAGGTCTAATAAGAGAATTTCCTGCCAGCACCAGCTGCTTCTTGCCGTCCTTTACATTTTCTTGTGCCTCCAAGGTGCACTGTGATCCCAGCTGTAGGATGGATCTCACCTGGGCAATGTGGGCAGTCCGTGGAGGGCATAATTTGCAGAGGACTGCTGCGGTAAAAGAAGGACTGCCCTGCAACTCCTCTGGAGGTCTCTCCATTTCTCTCAGCTGCCTCCTATCTGAAGAACTCTCCAAGAGTCTGGAGAGCAACAGGTGGAGCAAGAAAAGGCTAGGACCTTACTCTATTGAAGTCTGAATGGACTGTGCTAAGCGCTCACCCTCTTGCTCTGCATCCTGAAGGAGAAGATGCTGCCTTACAAGGCAGCTGGGGAGAAGGGAGTCTAGGGTCAGTCTCTGCTCGGCCACTGTTTCCCTCCCTGCACTCGGCCTTATGAGAACCACAATACTTCAAAGCAAGGTGATGGTGACTTTCCATTAATGAAATTGAAGCCCCTGAATAATTGTGTAGTTTCCATTCTTAAATGCTGCATTTTCCTACCTGCCTGCACAGTGGGTACGAGCATGCCTTCTCCAAGTCCTTTATTTCATCCCACCTAGACTGCAGGATCTTTAAGGCTGGGTTTCTTTTTCTTCTCTAAGTGTATATGTAGAAAAGCGCGAAGCAAGAACCTCTCAACAGATATCTTACACCCCAGCCACGGGGCAGGCAAAAGTGATGGCAGTGTAGTTTTGAAACACCCCAGCCAACTTCAACACATACACCAGGTCTGAGGGGGAAGGGCAAGGGAGCACAGGGGAGCTTCAAGTCAGAGGTATATGAAAACCGTGAGCATTATTTCTTGGTCTAGAAAATATAAAGCTATACTGACCATTCCTAGCTACTCAGCCTCAGGAGTTTGCTATTACGCTGTATCATCTCAAAAATAAAGGTGTATAGCCCATTTAGTAAACAATTTTTGTTTTTTCAAGTCTCTTGATGTTGGTAGAAAAATCAGTAGATCAGTCTGTGCATTCGCTGGCTGCACTGCATTACTGATGTTAGAGACCACAGATTTGGGCTTTTTTTCATACCTAAAAAGCAGTTTCCTGAAAACAAATCCTGACAGCCTTTTACCAGCCAAATCATCAGATAAAAAAGACGCCGAAAAGAAACCTTCCAGATCAATTTCCCAACATGTTCCGCTCCCCCCACTCCCCATGGCTTTTGAGAAACTGGAATTAATCTGCAGCTGCCTGCTCTGTCCCAGGGCATCCCTGGAGTGCAGCACTGTCCTCAGACAGGTTTTCCACTGCCATCTGCTGTCCTTCAGACGGTGTTTTAGCTCCTAAGACGACAGCTCAAGGTTTGCGCTAGATGCTCTGAAACAGTTTTGAACCGTTGCCAGTCACCACCGTCCCTTCGTTGGCTGGCACTCCACATGCCCGCAGGGGCTGGGCAAAGTGCTGGGAAGCAATCACCTGCACCTCCACTCTTATTCTTCCCCTGGCCTCTCTGAGTTTTCTTTTATGCAGGTGAATGGTTTAGGTGCTCCTGGCTGCGTTCATCCTCTGTTTGGTGAGCTGGTCTTGATGAAAATAAAATGGCAAACATGAAATGTGGGGTAACATGCTAAACTGGGTTCGTGCTGTGGAGTCAGAAGGCCAATACAATGTAAAATGGAAGTATGAAAAGGAGTAGATCACTTCAGAAACTGTGTGTCAAAGCACACTTCAAAGTGATTTAACAGCAGCCGTGTAGGCCTGAGTGGGCTGAAAGCATAACCAAGACCAGGTTTGTGGGTTATTAGGTTTCACAAGTGGGGTAGGAGGGTTGCTATGCTGTCCTGGGTCCTGGAAGTTAGGGTGGGTGGACTTGAGACAGCCTTGCTCCGTAGGCTGACTCTGGCATTGCCTTGGAGCCCCTTCCCCAAGCTCACAAGTGGACTGGAGACAGGATTTGCACTGCTCTGGTCCATGCCCTTGTCTACAAAATGGAAAAAAGAACCTTTCTTTCTTCAAGACCATGTCAAAGGAGTTACTGTTATCACGGTGCTGTTCAAATGCACTTGTCTCATTTTCCCATCTCATGCCACCATCTGAGTACCCAAGTCGGGGTGTTTAATATCATTGCATCCACCTGCAGACTTGGAACATTGTGTGAAAACCACCTTTTACCTATAAGATTGTTTTGGTGCATCTTGAGATCCAGGGCTTGTCTCTGCATTGGCCCCACTCTTGGGTGAGTTTGAGACAAGGAACAGCACCTGCTATAGAATTTCCTCACTTTCACCACAAAGCAGTTGTGAGGACAACCCCGAAACTCCCCTCAAAGCAAGCATGGGAAGAAAATCTATGTGCAGAGCTGCGTAGAGTCTGTTATGTCCAGCACAGTGCCTAAGTGCCTGAGTGTGTGAGTTCTGGGGGCAAGATGGCCTCCAGTGGAAGTCTTTCAGCATTCCCTTGTTTCCACTTTACCTTCCACCACTGACATTTGTTTCAGATCTGCTAATTTTTTTCCTGCTGGCTGCCACCTGGGGAACACTAGTCGAAACTCAGAAGCCTATATTTTATGACAGGCCTTTCATTTGCTATTGAGGCTGGAGGAAGGTCTAAGCCCTTCTGGAAGGAATGCTCATTTCATGGTTGAAGTACCTGCAGGAGATGAGATTTAGTGATCCATCTAATCCCTGGTTTTGGCTTGCCATGTTGCTAGGAGGTCAGTGGAAGTGGATGGCTCTGTGTGCCACAAAAAGCGTAGATCTCCTGGAGGGATCAGGGCCCAAAGAGGAGGCAGCACATCCAGATGGCCCAAGTACCAGGCTAGCTCCAGTCACCTGGGCATTTCCTTACGACTTCAGAACCACTTTTAGTCTAAAGTTTTGGCGAAATTGGACTGTATCAGTATGTAACATAGCTATCTCAATGACAGTGTGTTTTGTCATCATTATTATTGATATTTTAATACGGCTAAAGCTTTTGTGGGCTTTCTCTATACAAACATCCAAATTGGTGAGAGTGTCAAGTGACAGTCTGGATTCATCAAGCAAGAATCTCCTTACTACATGTCAGTGTTTGGCTTGTCAGTAGATGGAAATGACAGGAAGATACACAGTTTCTGAAGAGAGCTGAAACTCTCACATTATAGCAAGACAACCCAATTTCAGCATTTCTGTATAAATTCCTAAGCAGAACTGGACTCCTGCCAGTGAGCACTGGTTTTCACCACGCATTAGTAAATGAGGTCTGTATTAACAATGTGTTAATTAACAGCCCCTGCTCTGAATCCGTCCCTCACCTGTATGCAACATCACTGGTATGACTTTCAGTACTTGAATATTTCCACTTATTTTTTGTAATTAATTGTATCCTTTTATCACGCACTAGTGTCAGGTGTAACAAAGGGGAGGTTTTGGGTTTTGATTATGCTTACAAGCAAGTGTAGTATCTCTAGGAAGGAAAAAGGAAATTCTGGCAATATAAAACTTCATTTCAATATATTATTTCAGATGTCGTGTGTTCTGTTGCAGTCTACTGTGAATAATAACGGTTTATAACAGAAATTGAATTGCAATATTTTGACTGACACGTCACATACTTTTATTACAAACACTATTTTCCAGTGCTTTTCAAACATCATGATGGTATTTTGAAATGCAAGCAGGTGGAAGTGCTCCTTGCTGTACAACTCCACGTGACTAGGTGTAACCCACTGAGGGCTTGGCCCCCGGATTTGTAAGAGTGATGAAATACTGCCTTATTTTCTGCCTTTGGAATCTTCAGATTTTGGGGCCTTTTCCTCTAGAGAAGAGCAGACATGGTGCGGTTACTAAGTGAGGTCTTTAATGTCTTACGCATCTTTGACTGTGAGTGAAAGGGACGTGCAGAATCGGTAGGCATCTTACGTCAGTTGAAGACAAGCAACAGCACTGCGAGCTGTGGAGTAATTCTGTGTTTGTATCAGTGCGACTAAAGGCTGGTTTGATGTGAGGCAGAGTATTTCACAGGCAACAGCACCTCCTGGTAGTTGGAGTACTTTATTCTTCACGCTCCCTTTCCTGAAGAGTCCACTGTTATTCCAATCTCTCCCCACCCTTTGACAAATGCTTGCTCTAATTTCCCTTGGGGCAGTTTTCATTGGATTCCTCATTATGAGTGTGCCAATATGCATTAGAGAGAGTGGATTCTGGTGTAAATTATAGCTGCTATTTGCAGTTTGCACTGCAGATCTGTGCTGGTGGCTGCAGCCACCACAGGCCACCCGCAACCCAGGACAGGGAGCACCTACTATCCATGGGGAGCAAGCTGGGCACTCCTCAAACCTCCCAAACCTGGCACACAGGCTCCTGTCCCTGCTCTGTCCCTCTCTCCTTCCTTCCTTCCCTCCTTCCTTCCTTCCTTCCTTCCTTCCTTCCTTCCTTCCTTCCTTCCTTCCTTCCTTCCTTCCTTCCTTCCTTCCTTCCTTCCTTCCTTCCTTCCTTCCTGCCTGCCTGCCTCCCTCCCTGCCTCCCTGCCTCCCTCCCTGCCTCCCTTCCTTCCTCCCTCCCTCCCTCTCTCCCTCCCTCCCTCCCTCCCTTCCTTCCTTCCTCCCTCCCTTCCTTCCTCCCTCCCTCCCTCCCTCCCTCCCACCCTGCCTCCCTCCCTCCCTCCCTCCCTCCCTCCTTTGGTCCTTCCCTCTTTCCCTCTCTTCCTGCCTCACTTTTCCTCTTACTTTTCCCTCTCTCTCTTCTGCCTCTCTTTCCTCCTTCTTCCTCGCCCTACTGAGATACCTCCTTGACACCCAGTGGTATTGTGTTCTCCACACACCAGAACAAAAGGCAGGAAAAATTTCTTCACTGAAACGGTTATCAAGCATGGAACAGGCTGCTCAGGGAAGTGGTTGAGTCACCATCCCTGGAGGTATGTGAATGACATGTAGATGTGGCACTTAGGGACATGGTTTAGTGGTGGACTTGGCAGTGCTAGGTTTATGGTTGGACTTGATAGCCTTAAAGGTCTTTTCCAACCCAAATGTTTATATGGCTTTATGGTTCTAAGCTCTCTACAAATTGAGTTTGCAAATTTGTGAAGAGTCAGGTAGGAAGGGGAAATGCACAGCTGCAAAGGAGCAGCCTCATCTTGCAGAGACTGAAACCAGACAGAGACAAGTAGTAGAACCAAGTATAACAAGGCTCTGTAAATAACGTGCCTAGTGCAAATGCAAATCCCCTTGAACAAGCGCATTCCGCCCTGCCAGTACACGAGAGGTGGCTGCACAGGACAGCCCAGGCTCAGCCAGTCCAACTGCCAGAGGCACAAGAGATGCTCATCTCCAAGGATGCTCAGGTGAGTCCCTGATCCAAGGAGACAGATGGTTGGGGTTTTCTTAACTTTTTCCTCCCCTTCTAGGGATTCTTGAAGGACCCCGCCGTTAAGCATGACAACAATCTGGGCACAGGGACATGCCAGGTGACAGTTTTGGTGCCGTCCTCAGCACCGAAGGGGGTCCATGCACGGAAAGAGCTGAGGCAACGTTTAGACCTACCCTCCTGTTGCCTTTAGAACCAGAGGTACCAGGCTGATTCAACAAAGCAGCAGGAGCTTTGCTTTAGAAGTTTCAGTTCATACTGAATATGCAGTGACCCACCTGCTCAGGCGGCACTGACTGAGATTCAGTATTTAAGGCTGAAGAAGGTGGCATGGTTCAAACCCCTGTGATGTGCCCAGGGATTTCTCACTACGAGATATTCCTGAGAATATGGTGAAGGAGAGGTAAGGAAACTCTCCTATACCTTAAAAAAACCCTTCTCTGCCACCCTGGTTTCTAGCTACAGAGCACTTGGTCACTTCCTACGAAATTGCACAAAAACTGAAGGAGGCAGACAACACTCTGCCGTGGGCCCAGTTGCAGTGATTTACTGCCCCCTGCAGACTGCAGGCAAAGTGGCTTTGGGAGTACAGCGAGAAGAGCAGATGGACCTGCCCTCGCTTGGGTGGCCCAGCCAGTGGTCCACACCCGCACAGGGGGATGGTTGCAGCTCGATGACAGGATGGGTTTGCTCCACGTTTTGGATGGGTTTGGCTGAAATTCTTGCTCGTGTAACTATTTTTCCATTTTCCATCCATTCTCAACATTCTCTTGGAATGGGATGAGCACATCTTAGGCTTTAATGAAGCCACTGAACTAATGACGATACCATTAAAATGTTGGTGTATCTAAAGATGCAGCTAATACTGGAAAAAGAAAGTTAAAGAACTTTAAAGATTATTTCTTTTTCTTTCTTTTCAAGCAGTCCACATAAATTCAGGCTTTGTACACTTCTTATGCATTTTCAGTTATTCAAATAGTTCTGCAACTTGAACGATCGGGAAGGGGCTTTCATTTGGTCAGAAATGCAGATGTAAACGCTTGCTAGAACAGTACCCTTCAAATCTGTAAGTCTTCATACAGTTAGGACAACTTTTCAAAAAAAAAGGTGTAAGACAGAAGGAGACAAGTATAGCTGCTCACCTGGATCTCTGGGGACCTTTTGTACATTTGCAGATTTACTATATTCAGATGCCAAGGTGCTGTAATTTTGAGTATGTCATCCTCATTTTAGATCTGTTTTCAGGACGGAGTCCTGTCCTCATAAACATCAGATGAAGCAACTGTTACAAAACCAAACTGCAGAAAGAACTAATTCCTGGATTTAGTATGTCCCCGCCGCTAGACAGCAACAAGGAGACCCATTTCGCTGGGCAAGAAATGTAGGAAAATTGCGCAGCCTGACAAACAGAATCAATGTGTCATTACCTCAAATCCAGTGGGGCTATAGAGAGGAAAACCTCTGAATTTAAAGACACTCTGGCAAAAAACTAGTGCAGAGACTGGCCTTGTGTGTCTGGATGTGTTTGCCTCTCCCACTGATGTAGATGAGAGGCATCGTGAAGAGCAAATATGGGCTGTCACCGCATGAGATTTTGATGGGCAGACCCATGGGGCCGACTTACACAGCACCCCTTGCTCTCTTGCAGCCAAAATTAAATCTAACAGATAGTGCTCTCCTAACTCACAGCCGAACGGCTTGGACAAAGGACCACAAATGACTGTGACAGTAGCAGGACCCCCGTGCTGCCGGTGGGGAGGACGATGGCCCTGTGGCCAGCCCCAGCCCCACCGGCTCCCGGGGGGGGACTCCCCACTCCAGCCTGGCCTCCTCCACCAGCCCTGCCGACTCCCACATGGAGGACGAACCCAGCACGTCAGAGGCTGCCCTCCATGGGGGTCCCAGCCGCCCCCCACCTGCGCCAGTCCCTGTGGCTCAGGAGCAGCCCCGCGAGGAGCCGGGGGAGGTCGCGGCGGCAGAGCCCTCTGCCCAGGGCTGCAGCCGCAGTCCCTCCGCTCCCGGCCGCGGCAGGGACCCCTGGCGCCCCACGAAGAGAAGAGCCCCCGCCCCCCCCCCCCCCCCCCCAGCCCTGCAAGAGGCCGCCACAGCGGCACTGGGCGGGCGCCCCAGGGGCTAGTGAAGTGGGGGCCGAAGCGGAGGGGGAGGCTCTCGTTAGTCACCTCAATCTATTTATTAGAGAAAGAAATAAATATTCCATAAAGACTAGAGGAGAAGTCTGCGTGTCACAAACAGTGCGAGTGGCGTTGCTGCCCCACCTGGGCTGCCTTTGGTGCTGTGCCCACCTTCCCCTCCGGTGCCCGCCACAATGTGGGGTCGGTGGGGCTGTCTGGAAGGAGCTGGGCTTCCACTGTGCAGCCCTCTGCCGAGAAGGGGCTGAGGGGTCAATGCTGACCGCTCCTTTCAGGTAGCCCAGGTGCTGTTTCTTTGTTTGTCCTCCTGAGAGCAAGTTCTGCTCAGCTCCAGGGCTGCGTCTCGGTGACTGATCCCGTGGTGAGGCGGGGGTTTGCAGCCGGGAGATCTCCAGGTCCATCGTGTGCCCTGTCGCTCATCACCCCAGGCCTGGCAGCCTCCACCCCTCACCCTCTGCCCCCCACATCTCAGGGCTCTGCTCCCCTGCCAGCCGGCGCTGCTCGGTATGGCCTCCATACATAAAGCCGTGGCTCGGTACCGTTCTCTGCGTAAAACCAGGGCTGCGCTTCGGCAGGTGATCCCAGCGAAAGCCCTGCTCCGCGGCAGAGCCCTGCTGAGCAGCCCAGATGGGAGGCTGTGCACGCTCGGAGCAGAGTTGGTGCCCTGCTGCCAGCAGCGACCGTGCCCAGTATAGCTCCTTGAGGCAGGGAGATGCGTGCTGCATGGGATGTGCCGCAAATGCTAGAAAAGGGCAAGCTGTCAAAAGCATTCTCAGTACTCCAAAGAGACATTTACACTGCGGGAAACTTCATCTGGTTGTTTTTCGTAAAGTGCATGATTAGGAAATTGCAATTAAGATGCGAAGGATTTTTTCCGTGTTTAGGGCAGTGAGCTCAGCTAGGAAATCAGAAGTCTGCCACAGGCAGCCATGGCTTTCCAGTGCTGCTTTGGGTAAACCAGCTCATCACTCCCTCTGCACCCACCCACGAAGTGGGAGTAAGCAAGCCGATTCACAGCATCAGGCACTGCTAAGCAGCCCACTTCTGCTGAAGAGCGATGAGCTGCAGTAATGGTCTCCGGGTAGGAATGACACCCATTACGCCTCTTCCAGGGTTCACCCGGTGTAACTTTGCAGGCTTAGACAAGAAGACTTCTGCCAGCAATTGTGCTGGATTTCGCAGCCCACATAATGTTATCTGAGACCATTAACAATTCCCTGGATCTTCTGCCTGCCTTCCAGGTGCCTTCTGAGAAAGTAGGTGTCTTATCTGCCAGAGCTGGGGCACCTTGAAATCTCGGGTGAGACGTGTAGGCAGACTGATCCACCGAGGGCATCTGTTGCTCTGCATGCATGCAGAGCCTGTCAATGTGGGACGGATCTTGTTTGAGGACTAGCCTGTAAGGAATAAATAGTAATCCAGGCTGCAATGCAAAGGGCTCTCCCCACTTAGCATCCACCTGCTGTGCTTCAGATGAGTAAAGACAAAGGGACATTCCATGGGTACGTTGCTCATCTCATTGTAGAGAAGCTTTCTGGGGAAGAAGCATGTTGCAGTGTGCGTTCCTGCTTCCGAACTGGACCAGCATCTGAAGGCGGGCAGCAGAAAATACCAGTGCTGCTAGCGTGCATATCTGTTCAACATTTTATTAGTTAGTAGATCAGTGATCGGCAGCGTCAGAGATGTTTTTGGTGGCTCAGTTTCAAGATTTTTCAAGTCTCACTTTCCAGCAGGCTGGGGCTGTCTGTAGTTCGGTAGATTTCACGGCCTTTGCCATCCAGTGTACCCTGGAAGAGCACAGCAGAGAAGCAAAGGCAGATACTGTGCATCTCCTGCATGCACATTTAGGTTTTTTAGACGTACAAGAAAGACCTGAGAGAAAAGAGCGAAAAAAATACCACTGGATGGGCTGGCGTCTTGTAAGATTTATGAATTGCTAAATTTGGAAAAGTCATTTTGCTGTTGCTGGTGTATTGTGCTGGACTCTTGTGCATGAGTTAATAAGAAAAAACACAAGTCAGTTCCTCTGTGAGAGCGTGTACGAGTAACATAGAATAGGCTCAATTAATCTTTATAGCCACTGAATTCACTCTGGATAAACACAGTGTGTACCGGATGGTATGCCTTGGAAAGCTAATCACCCTTATGAAATGCTTCTCTTCGCAGCTCTGCTTTTCTCATTATTGTATTGCAAATAGTTTTCTGAAAGGAAAAACTGTTCAAGAAAAATGTTAAACAACATCCATTTGCCAGTTTTCTGCACGCACCAGGCAGCAGTCTCCTGGATCTCAAAATATGTGGTCATTATCAAGCTTGTATTGAACTGTTTGTCTTTTTTTGCTTCTTTTTTTTTCTTGGATGGTGTTCCTTTGTTACTGCTAGCTTCCAGCACTTCTACTTGAAGTGGCACAGGTGAAAACTGTGCAGGAATCACACAGATAATTAAATACAATGGATTATCAGAAGCTAATGATTGGGCTGTATTCTGGTGCTGTACAGGCAATCTTTCCTACTTTACCTGTAGCCATAGACGTTTTTTCATGGGGGCCAGCTGTGCTCCAAACCACATCACTAGGATCATTACAGAAGAAATCAGTAATTTGGGGCTGAGGGATTAATGGGTGGAAATAGATTTTAGCAGTCCCTTTGTATTGTTTATTTTTTTTGCATGAACAAAAAAGAGAAATCTCTACACTTCATTTTTGATGGCAAGTTATAGGTTTGATGCAGGAATAACTCAGTAAGGCTCTTTGACTTTTGCTATGCAGGGGGTCATAATAAACAACTAGACTAAATTGTCCTTTCCAGCCTTAAAAAGGAGGAAAATAAAGCTGTAAAGATAAAGAGTTCAGCCACAAAGCATAACCTCATGTTGTTTAATAGCAAGGTCTTTTGTGCTGGCATCTTGATTTCAGTGTAAGAGTTTATGATCATCAGTACACACTAGGTGCTGTTGCTGGCTTTAAAATTAATGCAAGAATTCTAGCACTCTGAAGTATGATTAAAGACCATCCATTTATTGTATTTTCATTCCAAATTTTCTATTGCTTTACGTGAGCTTTAATATTTGCTATCAGATTTACATGGTTGTATTTTATTATACTCTACAGTGAGCTAAGCTAGGGTAATTATCCCTGGATATATTAACAATCCTTTTTTTAACAAGCCAAAATTTATGCTATTGTCAGAAGATAATTTACCATTGCTCTTTTTTTGCACAGGATCACTGATTGCTACAGAGCAGTGGAGGAAAACAATACTGGTGTACAATACATAAGAAAACAGCTCTATTGAAGTCCTAAGAGCTGGCACCACGATGAAGACTGCCAAAGACCAAACTGATCTCACAAAATACCCGTACTATGTCATATAGGTGAAAAAAAGTGAATAATGGTGAAATCTCCGAAACAGCACTGAACAGACATGCTGAAATAGTATGCAGCCTATTATCCATGTTCTAGGCACTGCTGCCAATGAGATAGTTACTTATAACAATGCCTTGCTGTCACCAATTAGAGATTATCATTATCAGTGCTGCTTCCATTTATAGTTCCTCCAGCGATATTAATGTAGTTTGGAAAATGAAGGTCAACCTTTTCCCATGCAGGACTACTCTGTGATAGCAACACCATTGTTCTGAGTAATCATGCTTAATCACATCCCTGCCATCTTTGGCATACTTTCTGGGTGTGCTTCCTCCTCTCCCCGTGTCCTCAGGCTGCTGGATTTTTAAACGCAAAGAATGTACATCTTGTCTGCAGTAATTTGGATCAGGTGTGGATATATAGGAGAGTGCAGGTGTAGGAAGGAACATTTCTTTTCTTACGCACAGCACGAGACAACTAGCTGAATTTGAGTATCTTTCCTTCCTGAAAAAGGTGCCCAAGAGCACCATGGTTTTAGAATTTAAGTGGATTTAGGATGAATTATGGCCTCGTGTTTAACTGACTACCTTGGCCTATTTCCCCTTTTGAAGTGTTCATCACATGAATATTGTGCAGTTTAGTGTGATCCTAGATCTTAGCAACTAGGAAAGACTAGTATTTAAATTTTCAGTCGAAAGAGCTAACAAACACATACTACATCAGGCAGTTATGCAATGTTTTAAAGGTAAGCTCCAAAGGCTTGTATGAAGCTTTTTTGCTGTCACACTCTTCCAGGGCTCTTAGGAGCACTGGAACTTCATTGCAACTATATTTACAAGTTGCACTTTAAACTGGAGTGAAGATCTCTAAAATTTCCCAGTGTGACTGGCAAGTTTACTCTAAATGTATCTGTCTAACTGAAATTTCCCTGGGAAACACACTCTGTTTTTTTCAAATAATTAACTTCCCTCTCTCCCAGAACACAGACATAAACCAGATGAGTGATATTTAGGATGCTTCCAAATAATGCCAGATACTTTGAACAATTACTTTATTTTTTGATATAGCACAACTTTTTAGTTTAACAACTGGCTTATTATTATATTATTACACATGAAAATAATTGGACTTAGGTGCTCTTATGAAAGAAACATACAGCTGTTGTTGAAGGCCCAAAGACTGAAAGGAAAAGGAAGAGCTGTCAATCCAGCAAACTCCTATAAAATGGGTGACAGTTTTGGTAGTGACTACATCGGTGCCTTGTAAAGTATGTTTCATTACAGAGATGACATTGCTCTCTGTGCTACCATCTTGTGGTAGCTGTTATTTTTCAAAAGCAGTGTACAGCTGTGTTTGCTCATGGCAGAGACAGTGAGCAAGCTGCAAGGATGACTGTGGTTTTGGAAGTTTGCACTTTCCTTCTACTTTGCAGTACTAAAAGAAAATATTATTAATTCCGGGTTTTGTGCAAAAATTCTGGCATTAGTAGGACACTGCTGGCATCTTGCTGGAGACTGTTTAGCTAGTGCTGACCCTCCAGCGGGAGTAGCAAAGTTTGGCTGTAGTGTTGGAAGATACCATTGATGGAGCAGTTAACAAATCTGAGCTTGTTTCTCTTGTGTTCCTTGCTTCAGACACCACAGCAACTCCTGTCTGCATGTCACTGCTTCATCTGTTCTGCCTGTATCCCTCTGGAAATGGGTGGGTGCCAAAGTTAGGAACAGAGCTGTCCGGTGGCCAGCAATTCTGTTTCCCAGCAAGAAAACTCCAGGTTTGTTTTTTCCATACATTTAAGCAGAACACTGATATTTTGCAGGGCCTTGATCTATCTGAGCACTTCAGCTGTGCAGTGACGCAGACAGCACGTCTTCTTTCACAAAAGGGATATGTATCTAGTACTAAAACTGTTTTTCCTCAGTCTATCTAAGCCTCCACTGGGAGCAGTTAGGGCTTGGATACCAGAGAGAGCTGCTGTGGTGCTGTCTTCTGAATCGTTCCTGATCTAGGACAGGGAATGGGGAAACAAGAAGGGCGTTCCCATTAGTCCATATATGAATGGGTGGCAGAGGTGGGTAAGGACTTCGAAATCCATGCCTCCCAGCACAAGCAAGGAGAAAGGTGAGCTGATTACGTAGTCAAGCCCTGACAGCCTGCCTGCAGGAGGGGAGACTGAGGAACTGTGATTTTAACAAGGGTTCAGCGGCACCTTCTCCAGCCCAGCCCCGACTGAAGCTCCCTGTCAGCCTGGACTGAGTCAAGAAGAAATCCTTATCCTAAACTGCTTGCATGTGAGGAATGACGTTCATGCCTCCTCTATGGCTTTTAATGGATTATGAAGCTATGGCTTCTTCTCCTCCGACAAGACTGCAGCACTGCTTACATTGCAGCTTTTGCAAAATAGAACTTACACTGTAAATGGTCTTGCTAGTTCTGATGACTCTTGAAAATGTAGTAAGCAAGCAAGAGTATCATCTGCCGAAACAAAAGTCAGTCAGACAGGCTTTGCTGCTCAGCTTTTGCTACCCAATCTGTTGTGGCTGTCACAACAAATTGTCAAACTGTCACAATAAATGGCCCAAGTTTAGGATGTTGTTTTGTGTAGCCTTCATATGAAATACTTTTAAGAACATTTTGATAGTGAAGTAGAATTGAAGTATACCAACTGAATTTCCAAAGAGGGGAGCAAGTTACACAGTAGTTTAAAATTACTAGAATAGGATTTTCTCTTTGGTTTTTGGTTACTTGGAGTGACCGTAAATTGCCACAGTTGGTTCCAGTTGGAAATACTAAGCAAATAAATATTTATTAGGAAATTATTGCCTGAAAATAAGCAAACTAGGAATGTGAAGATTTCATTTGCTTATTCAAATTACTTAATTGATAATTACTACTCTTATGCAAGTTAAGCTAGTGCAGCCTGCCAAATATTCACACCATTAGAGGAATAAAACCTGGTCTTTTTTCCAAGAAATGGCTATGACTAACCATTAGTATATATTTAATTAGGTATCCCTCTTCTGTCTGATTTTCCACAGAGGTCTGTCATTTTTCTCTTTCTCCTTCTTCACAGCCTGGAGTTGTCTCTGAGTAGATATGTTAATATGGTTTCAGTTGTCACTCCTCTTACAGGCACTGATGGGCTTATGGCCCTTTATAGGTCCTGTCACCATCTATCCAACCCTATGTGTCAACTGTCTCTACAGCTGTCCGTTGTGCATTTCGAGACCACTCAGCACAGTCATAACCAAAACCTCCTGAAACCATACTTCTTAAGCTTGCCTTCATCTCCCAAACCATCACCATCAGCAGCATGGGCCACTTGTCATTGAGACCTATGACCTCAGTCATCCTTGACCACTCATCCTGACTTGTAGCCACATCTTCTTGTTCCAGGCAAACACTTTCAGAGGAACTACCCTTTCCCTCACCATACACAGAGAATTTCCCACCCATGTCCTTGTGTTTCTCTGTCTTGGCTTTCTTCACATGTGCTTTTTTCTTTCACACATGAGATGAATGCCCACTGATTTCCCATCCTTCTGACTCTGTCATTGTTAGTGTTTTGAATAATTTCTTTAGCTCCCATCTTATTCTTTTCCTTTGACTTCTTCATAACTGTGTCTTTTTTTCTTCCCACTGACCTGCTTGTCATCCTCTGCCCTGTCTGATACTCCATTAACATGCTATTTCAGCACATCTTTCTCTCTCCTTTTGTTCTTATTCTGTTTTCCATGCTAGTACACAAGCCCCTAGTGTATAGTGCTATGATTAATTTTCTCTGAAATTTTGAATTTTCAAAGATGCAGGCAAGATTTCCAGACCAGAGAATGCCTAAAATGCAGATTATCAGAATATCAGTAGATTCTGACTGGATCAAAAAGGTGACCTAATGCTCACCCCAGTCTTTAACTCCTTCCCAAAATGTCAACTTCTAAGCGCTCGCTGAGAAGAGCCATCACTGTGAGCCAGGATGTCCATGCCACTGTAGGCCAGACAGAGAAAAGAGTTGCCAATAATCTGCAACTGGTATAACTGGAGAAGTGTTCTTGGAGTGCACGGTCATCCTAACTCTTCTCCTTAAATTGCATTTTATATGTGCCAGCTCTTTTCAGTGGTGCCCAGTGACAGGACAAGGGGCAATGGGCACAAACTGAGGCACAGGAAGTTCCGTCTGAACATGAGGAAGAACTTCTTCCCTCTGAGGGTGACGGAGCACTGGAACAGGCTGCCCAGGGAGGATGTGGAGTCTCCTTCTCTAGAGATATTCAAGACCCGCCTGGACGCGGTCCTGTGCAGCCTGCTGTAGGTGACCCTGCTTCGGTAGGAGGGTTGGACTAGATGACCCACAGAGGTCCCTTCCAACCCCTACCATTCTGTGATTCTGTGATTCTGTGATTCTGTGATTCTGTGACTGCGTGCAATTTGAAGGTGGAAAGCTTTTGCCTTTTAGGACCTGACATATTGAAGAAATTACAAGAAGTGATGAAATAACAGTATTTCATACAGAAAATATTATAATTTATACTAGGTTTTTGTACATGCTTACATTGCAGAACATTGCAGAAGCAAGCAAAAATTACGATGTTTTTCAAAATTAAACAGGAAATATTATTAATTACTTTTGTGTAAGGAAAGGACAGGAAGTGGTGAGTACACCAGGTAATGTAGTTAACCTTAAAAATCAATGCAATTTGTTTTGAAATTATCATAAGTGAATTAAGATTATCATTGTTTATGTGTACATACACAAATATTCAATTTCTAGCCACATAATAGCATCACAAAAAATGATTTAGATTCACTTGGATATTTTGTGTTTTAGCAAAGAACAAAAATGAGGACTGGATCAGACAACGTGTATACATATAGCACTGTTAACGAGTCTGCTCATGCCGGAGAGGTTGCTGCTGTGAACAAGCCTTGCAAAAGCTGACCATTAGGTAAAATTTGTGTAATTATCTCCTCACTGAACCAAGTAAGCCTGCAAGAGTTAGCATAGAGGATAGGTCACCGTGTTCAGCAGTGCTGTAAGCCTCAGAAGTTTGGATGAATGCTTCCAGGGACCTTCCTTGTCTTGGTTAAACACAGGCCCTCTCTCTGAACTGAGTCAAACAGCTGCAGTGTGGCATCTCAGTCGTTTTGTTCGAGACAAGATTGTGGCACGTACAACACCAAAATATAAGTGGTCCCTATTGCAGAGGTCTTGCCCTCCTGATAGGTGAGAAACAAGGTCAGCAGAAAAGTCATATCGTCACCACCCTTTTGGTGATGTGGAGTGGAAGAATGAAAACCAGTCTGGATAACCAGAGTCACATGGCATTGAGCCACATCCTTCTGGTTCCTTGGCCAGAATCTGAACCAGAAGCCTTCCTCCTGGTTTGTCTTGAAGAGAAACTGCAGCCTCCTTGGAAAGAAGGGCCAGCAGAAATACTGGCATGCAGCTTAGTAAAACTATTACACTTAGTAAAATTATTTCCACTGGCAATGATCTGCTCAGTGTCACAGAACAGTAAGAGAAAAACATGGTTCATGGATAAAGGAGTCTGAGGAAACAGGTAGAGAATCAAATCAATTAACTTAAAAATGTATGTAAGTTAAAGCTAATTTCTTTGGAAAAAAATGAATTACAGGCAATGGTATGGCATCCTCAGTGGTGGTGGTGATGGATATCTAGAGAAATTATTTTTAAGAAAGTATTTAATTGAAAAACATTGATGCTCATTGGAAAGACAGAGGATGGCTCTTCAGGGCTAGATTTCTGAAATCAGTGGAAAGAGTGGTATATAATAACTGTTGTGCTGTTGGCTGTTTTACAGTGGGACAAGCAGTGTGATCTGCAAGCTGGCAGAGACCAGAATGTAACCACGGTGATGGAATTAGTTAATCATAAAGCACGAACAATGCTGCTATGTCCCTTGTACAGCCCTGCCCATCTGGACATTAGGTCTGGGAACAGAGGGTTTAGTCCCTAGGTAATCATTAATGTTAAAAAATAATGGTGAAGGGGGATTTTTAATAGAAATAGCGTTACCAAATGATTGCAGGTGTATTTGTGGTACCTATCTATTGTGTGAATTAATTGAAGCAAAAAGTCATACATCTCTCCCCAAAGAAGTTAGTTTTAATTAAAACCAGCAGGTGCCTAGAACTGGTCAAGATGACCCGTGCCGCAGGGACAAGAGCCAGAAGAGGACTGAGTTTGCGCAGAAACTGTGATGAAGAGGATAAGCCTTCATCTTAGGACCCTCGACGACCACCACTAGGAGGCACTGCGCAAGTGCGGGTGGGAGGAGTGTATGAAAATGGACTGATTTGACTATGAAAGAAAGGGCTTATGTAATCAGATGAATATGTATATTTTGATCTATATAAACTGCACGGAAAGGGTATGGGGTATGCACGTTCGGCGGAATTATCCCCCGTGCATCCGACGTCGCAATAAAGAATGCCTGCCTTTTAACACTACATTGGTGTTACAAGGTTTTATTCTCGGATTTTCGGTGACAAGAAGGTGCACTGCACCGCAACAATCAGGTATTCAGATCTCATCAGTAGAGCAAAACTTTTTACAAGATTGAGAACATGAGTAGTTGCCTGTGTTAGTACTTATAGGCTGAGGATATCCAGAAGGACTGTTTTCGACGCCTGAAGACTTGTTACAATTTCCACACTATTTGTCAGACATGCTTGCAGAATTGATCTGCAATGCCTCCAGTGTCATCTATTCTACCCCCCTACTAATGATATTATCCTCATGTTTTCCTAAAAGTGGGGTCACTTACCCCGGTGTGCGATACACCAATATACACACAGAACTATTACTGCCTATTTGTGCAGATATGGATGCTAGGTGATCATTCCACAAAGCCAGCACGCTGCTTAGCAGTGTCACAAGGAAAAACACAGAAATTGCTCATTACATTCTGATTGTTTCATTGACATTCATCTTAAAGGTATAGTCCTTCCTTCCTTAACTGCACATTCTGGCAAGCTGGGGGGCTGTTCTGAACTGAGTTGGTGGTCGCGATCTCCCCCTGCCACCTTTACCTTTTCCCTAGCCACCCTAGATTTTTGTTAACTTCATGCTTCTTTGGCATTCATCCAGCTTTCACGCTTTCTGTGCTGAAAGTTCCGCTTTTATCAGTCTGTTAGCTCCTCTTCAAGGGCACAGTCATTAGTAAGGCATGCAGTGTTTATACGAAGTAGTCAGACCTGAATTAAACAATGTCACCTGTCTGTGACCTGAGCATTTCTGCCCTGTGTCACTACATTACTATGACCTAAACATTTCTGCCCTATATCACTCATGGTGCCATATATTAAGTTTTCAATGGCATAGTTAGCCTTAGATAAACAGCAAGGCTTGCCTTCCAAGCCAAGACATTGTTTACAGAAAGACACAGATGTTCACAGAGCTCTGTGGCTGTGCGTTGTGTTGAGCAGTGTTCAGAGCTCAGGAGAGCATCTACTGCTTTGCGTTTGCTGAACTGTTAGCTCCCATGAAATCTCCTGTTTCCTTGTTCTGTACTATTTTTCTGTCTTTTAAACAGCCTTTCCCCCACCCCATACTTTCTTCCTGCCAGCACTGAGACATATGTAGACATGACAAGGCATGATGATCTAAACATTTAGATTAACATTTTCTATATTAAATGCAATTTAATCTTAGAATATATTTGCCTTCTGTGTTTTGGATTTCTTTATCCTAATATCTGTTGGTTTTAACTAAGGGTGTTCATTGACAGAATTACAGAATTGCTGCACCTGGCAGGCACCTCTCAAGATCATCTAGCTGACCCATCAAAGCAAGGTCTCTTGGAGCAGGTTGCCCAGGATCACGACCAGTCAGGTTTTGAATATCTGCAGGGATGGAGACTCCACAACGTCTCTGAGCAACCTGCTCAACTGCTTGACCACCCTCACAGCAATAACTGGAGTTTTTTTAAATATTTAAGTGGATTTTACTGTGATTCAGTTTGTGCTCATTGCCTGTTATGGGCTCACTAGATACCACTGAGAAGAGTCTGAGGCATACCCAGGGACACAGAGAAGCAATTTCACTTGGTCCATGCAGTTACAGACGGGACGCTAGATGAGGTTGCTCACAGCTCACTTCTGGATTTACTCAGGCTGAGCTTTCACTGGGGTGCACAGGGAAGTGAGGAACCTGCAAAACTTGTTTAATATCTTCATCAGTGACATAGACTGTGGTATACAGTGTGTCCTCAGGAAGTATGCAGATGACACCAAGCTGAGTGGTGCAGCTGACATGCCAGAAGCACAGGATACCATCCAGAGGGACCTGGACAAGCTCTAGAAGTGGGCTCATGTAAACATCATGAGGTTAAACAAGTCCAAGTGCTATGTCCTGTACATGGGTCTGGGCAACCCCCAGTATCAATGCAGGCTGAGGGATGAAGGGATTGAGAGCAGCCCTGCCGAGAAGGACTTGGGGGTACTGGTGGACAAAAAGCTGGACGTGAGCTGACAAAGTGTGCTCACAGCACAGAAGGCCAGCTGTATCCTGGGCTGCATCTGCAGAAGCGTGGCCAGTAGCTCAAGGGAGGGGATTCTGCCCCTCTGCTCCGCTCTTGTGTGACCCCATCTGGAGTCCTGCGTCAGCTCTTTAGCCCTCAGCACGAGAAGGACATGGACCTGCTGGAGGGGGCCCAGACGAGGCCACAAAAATGATCCGATGGTTGAAGCAACTCTCCTATGAGGAAAGGCTGAGAGAGTTGGGGCTGTCCGCCTGGAGAAGAGAAGACTGTGGGGAGACCTTACTGCAGCCTTCCAGTACTTAAAGGGGGCTTATAAGAAAGACAGGAAACAGGCTTTTTACCAGGGCCTGTTGCAATAGGGCAAGGGGTAATGGTTTTAAAGTAAGTGAGTGTAGGTTTAGAGTGGATAGAAGGAAGAATTTTTTTTACAGTGAGGGTGGTGAAATGCTGGAACGGGTTGCCCAGAGAGGTGGTCGATGCCTCATCCCTGGAAACATTCAAGGTCAGGTTGCACAGGGCTCTGAGCAACCTGATCTAGTTGAAGATGTCCCTGCCCACTGCAGGGGGATGGGGTTTGGACTACATGACCTTTAAAGGTCTCTTCCAGTCCAGACTATTCTATGATTATGAATAAACAAATGCCACAGGCACTTCTGGCAACAGCAGCACCCACACTGCTGTGTACCCCAGCTTCAGCATGACACCTCGGATTGGCACACAGCCACACCATCGTCTCAGCCAGAAAGCTCTCTTGAGAAGAAAATATAATGTCTCCAGGGCCTTCCTTCCTGATTTCAGTTACTATAGCACTATTTTAATTACTGCAATTTGTTTTGCAATTAATTAGGTCGTTTTACTTTCTAGTATGTTCTCTTCTAAAAATTATTTGACTGCTGTTATTTTTCTTTCTTTACTAAATGTAGGAGCAAAGTGCTGTGATATCAATACTCTGTATGAAAAGCAGGCCTGGGATATAGATCCCCATCAATTTTTATTCCATCCAGACAAAAATGCAAAAAAAAACCTTAGAAGTTTTTGAAAGTTTAAGCAGTTAACAGAAGGTCATCTATTGGGAAGAGGTTTCAGTGAAAGGACCTTACATTACTTTTTTGCTAAACAAGTACTATTTTTACTTTCCCAAATGTGTTACTATTACCAATGAAAATGAATTGTAATTCTCAGGTGCCAACCCTGGGATTATTTGGTATCTTACCTGCATATTATGCTGTTCTGATACATGCAATCAAGTGTCTTTGTACACCCGTGTGTGTGACAGGTGTAGGGGAAGACTTTGCTCTGCCTCTTGCAGTGAAGGAAAGGAAGGCAGGTTGTTGCCAGCAAAAACCTAGCTTTTCAACTAGCGTTAAATTCACTGATCTCCATGGATTTCAACTGAGGATCTGGCCCAGAGTGTTTGTTATCTCCAGATAAATCTGCTTGGCAAGAGCCTGCTCTGTACAAATAAGTGTGATAAGAAGTGATCCCAAAGAACAAGAAGGTCTACGACAGGCTTGCAACAGCTAAAAGCGTGTGACTAGATGGATGTGAACTTCAGCCTGGTATACTGTGGTTTGGTTTGTGAGATGTGCAGCATCAGCCCTGTGAGAGTTGCTCAGGGTTAAAACAACATCTGCTGTGTGACTGGCTGGCAAAACCTTTTTGTAGTTATAATCAGGCAGCAATTGTTTTGCTGGAGGATAAACAAGATAAACCATTCGTAAGTTAACATCTGCAACATCATTTCTTATTTCACTGCTGGAGATGTACAGCAGGGCCTAAAGTATGTCTGCTTCTTGCTTTTGAAGCAGCTCTAGTGAAAGCTGAACGAGAAGAGGCTCTGCTGGATTCACTGGAGCTAACTCTGCTACTCTTATCTCTGCAGAGCTCAGACCTTTGTGCCCCAATCAGAACTTCCCCTCTGCTCTTTTGCAGCTTGCTTCCACCTCTCTCAAACTTCAGGGTCAAAACAATCACTCTACTGACCCCAGCAATTTCTATGCAGTTTGTTTTGACAAGAGTTCAGTTCCCACAAAGTCTGGCTTTTTCAGACCATGCCACACTGAGAAGCGTTTTGGTTGAGCATTTGGCACTCGACGGTTATGAACTGCAGTTGTGCCACTTCCCTCGGCTGACCACAGCGCTCATGATCTGAATGAGGACCACAGGACTCCCTGCAAGTGCTCGCACGAGGGCTGAACATTGCTGACAGCAGGTTCAAATGGTGGTCTTGAGAAACGCTGCAGAGCTAAAGCTGACCTTTTCACTTGACTACTGAAGCTCACAGCACCTGTTGATCTATCATCTGTTTCAGCCCACCCAAAGTCTCTCTAGTGTATTTCTTTATGCTTTATATTTTTTGAGGATCAGCTTGAACTGTTTTGCTTTGACTGAACAGACAAATGTTTTGGTATGAGTCATCTGGCACTTTAACACATTTTATTAATACTGCTTTGTAAGTATGAAACTCCTTGTCTGCTGCCAGTAGATCTCTCCTTCTATCTTTTGCTTCTTTGACTTTATTTTACTGTAAATTTTCTGCAGTTCCAGCCTTCGACTTTGTATTTTTTACCAGCAACTTTCCTTTTCTTCCAGGTAATGCGCATGTGTTACACCTCCCACCATCTACAGCTTTCACCATTTCTTTGGTCAGTTGGATTTTTTGACTACTTTGGTCTATGAGAGTGTAACATGTATAGAAGAGTGTTACAAGTGGGTCCTGGAGCAGATGCGGCAAGCATGCTGCAACTTTATTTTATAGGGAGGTTAAACTAGGTGAAATAATGATCTCTCCTTGCCTGAATAAGGAAGCACAGGGGGGAAAAAAAGCATTCAGAAACAAAATGCTGTACATCAGGTGGCATGATTCCACTAACTTTTCAGGAGTTAAAAAATTTGTCCAAGTTGAGGATGAGTCCTAGATGTTTCAGTTTCTGAAGGGAATAGAGCACTCTTAGAAGCAAGCATGTTTGAGTAGGTATTTTATGCCATTAAGTAACACAGTGGAGCATCTTCTTGATGAATTAACATCCCAGAGACAAGCCTGGAGCAAACAGTACAGTAAAAAAAAGTGTGTTTGTGGAATAGATTCTTCAAAGTGACAGTAACAGTATTTTAATTTTTAACGCTGTAATTGGTGTCATAAGCTCAGTTAATATTTAGAAATCCATATTCTAATTACCATATATGATTATTTTAGGAAATCCTAATGCATTTTGTCCATTAGAAAAACATTTAACAAACAAGTATCTAGTCATTATCACTAGAATTCATAGTTTACTTCCTTGCAATATCTAACAGGCTAATGTTTTCTGAGATTAAAAATTTAAAACTGCAGAAAAAAAGTGCTTGGATATGCATTGTGAATCAGTTTGAATTTGCTTTAGAATACTTCTCTGTTTTCTAAAAATAATCAAGATTTTCTGAGCCAAACATTTTATCTGCTACAGAACCTGGGAGCACAGAAGGTAAAGACAGTGATCCATCCAGCTCAGTAACATTTCCAAACCCACGCACTGCCAGCTGCACCAGAAGAGTGTAAAAAAACATCTCATGGTACAAATGTGAGGCTGCATTAAAAAATGTTCCTTTTCATCAAGTCTGGTTTGATTATGGACGAAAAGATGACAGCTTGCTCCCTTTGTCATATTCAGCACGACCATGAGTGTTCTTACAGCCCAAAGAAATGATTGCCTTTGAGTGCTACAAAGCTTCTGACCTCAGTAACGTTTCTTGGCAATGACTTTCACAAGTTAATCACGCACTAACAAAATGCCTTTACTTCAACTAGTCTGAAAAGTATTTTCTGTCAGTTGCATAGGCTATTTCCTTTTCTTTTTTGTCATTGCTGGTGGAGATGGTGGTGGTTCAGTGGTTCGAGACTGACGACACGAACTCCGATATCCAAATCTAAGACCCTTTATTTATCAGAAAGCTGCGTTTTATACCCTTGCAAAGCTGTCCACGTGCTCCAGCCCAAATGCTTATTGGTTAACATACATTGTTCACGCACCTATTCTAAATATTCAATTGGCTAGATTAGCTGTGCATGATTTCTCCTTCATTTGCTCCGGGCATTCTGTCAAAGTCCTCTGTTACAACTGATAAAGTCCTTATAGTCTTGTTCAGAAACTCTCAAGGACATCATGACCTTCATTGATACACTATGTTCCCACAGGTCAGCCTCTTTTCCTGACTGATGCCTGCCCAGCCCACCACAGACCCTTTACAGGTCTTATGAGGCTGGTCAGGAAGAGGGCATGATTAGTCTGTTAAATCTTGGCTGTCTGTGTGTGTTGAGTCATTATGTAATTGCTTTATACTTTACAGTTCTTTGTATCTTACATGCAGAGCCTCTGCGTATGAAGCTAAGAGCAGCTGTACAAACTGACCCAAGAAAAAGTGGCAACAAGCCCTCAGCAGACCGGAATATAAATATTGAAAGAAAATATTTCTCTGAAACAATTTATCGCTACTATATTTGTTGAAATAAAATGCAAAGCTACCTGAAATGACATTTGGCAAACAAACACTTAAAAATCTGAAGTATTATTAAGAGGCGTTTTCCGTGGAAAGAACATGCAATACTTGCTATGCAAACAGTATTCAAATGAATAGAGCAGTGCTATGCTAAGCAAGTTCGTCTTGACATTTCCTGGTAAACCTATGTCATCCATGACAACCATACTGCTGTTGCTGTACTTATTCTGAATCTCTTCAGTGTGATTCTGTAATTCTGCTCTTCATTTTTAGATTAGAGGGGCTAGAAAGAACAGTGTGTATTTCCTTCTGTGTGCCTTTGGTGTACTATAGCCACTAAATAACTGTTTGTGCTTTAAAAGGGCTGTATTCTGCTTGCAAAATATCTCTGAATGTATAAATTGACCTAGAAGAGGGGCAGTAGTACGTTACTAACCCCTTTCACCCCATCTGTTTGTCACAGCTATTTGGGAGCACTTTGGTTACCAATAATACAAAGCTGACTCCAGGTGTTTCAGTCATTGTCTTTACCATATGCAGGAAAATGCTAGGATGAATAAGCCTGCATACTGACAAGACCATCAGCATTAAAATGCCTGCTGAATCAGAAGCTCCCTTTAGGTGCAAATACTTCACTCATAGTGAACGTAGAGGAATTGAGTGAACTGTTAGTGTTCTGGAGTGCTGAAGTAATTTTAGTTTTATGCTTCATTCTGACTGCTGCTGGTTAAATAGTATCATGCAAATAGTGCCACATGGGAGAAACTGGTAGAGCTGACAAATACTGAAGTTTTTTTTTCAGTGTTGGGTCTGTATGGACAGATTTCTTCCATTGGCTGTGCAGATTCCCAGCAGGTTTAATGAATTCATATTTCAGTGACGATTTATTTTCCTCCCTGCTCGGTTCCACTGTTGCTGTGCTGATGGAAAACAAAGAAAAATGTGTAAAAATTCTCAGGTAAAATGCTCTGAAATGTCTTTCACCAGCTAGTTTGTAAATATTTCATTCAGAATTTCATGTGGAAGCTCTAATGACTTGCTGAGCAGTTCTGGTGTCAATTTTGGAGACTAGAAATTATCACTGAAAAGATAACTGGCCCACAGTTTTGTGCATTTCTCATGGCAATGTTTGTCATGTAGTTACTCATGCCATCTCAAATTCATGATTACTAGAACAATATCTAAAACCCTGATTCAAGATTTAATAGCTGGAAGAGGTTTTATACTAAATCTACATGTAACTTTGTCTAAAGTCATTGCCAATGTAAAATTCCTGGTTTGATATCAGACAGAGACCAAAACCAAAAAAAGTAATACAGGAGTTTCTAACAAATGCATGGAAAAAAGTATCAATCTTTTATTACAGTTACTTTAAATTACCTGGTATGGGCTACAATCTGAACTCTGAAAGTCCATTATAACTAGAAATTGGGAGGATATTTACAATGTAATAATTATTGACAACTGAGATATGTGTCCTTCATATTCTCCAATCTCCACCCAAAAAATTCTGAATTATGAGGATCTGCCAATATATTTCTTATTAAAATATATAATAGTCTTGTAAGTAGTTATTGAGCAAAGATGTCTGAAAACCTAACTCGTTATGATGATTCTGGTTTCTAAAGTTCTCCATAAAGGAGTCGTCTTGCATTGTCTTTGATTGTCGTGAAATACTGAACAGTTAATGTATAGCATCATGAACAAATCTGGTTATAAACACAGAGATTGCACACAGGACCTCTATAAAATGTTCAGTGAAACTGCTGATGTTTATAGCTTGCTGTATTTAAAAAACATTGTTTTTACAAGCTCCTAATGTTAATGATTTATTTGAAAACAACTTGCTCACTTGGAGAAAAGTATTCTGCTATGAGCATTATCAATTGAAAAATCCCCCACACTGATTTTGGATGCTGACTGCAAACCTCCAGAATGACTTCGTTTTGTTAGCGTTGATCATGCCATACATTTGTGGTAGAGGATGATTTTCTCAGCTGCATCTCTTGCAGTCATGCATGACTGACTTAGGTGGAAGAATTATTATGAGCGTTTTCCTTACTTAAAACACCCTACTCTTATAGTGAAAGTGTAAGATATAGTTCTACTTGTAAACAACTGAAGCATAATATCCGCAATGCATCATGTAAAGTATAACCACTGTCAAAATGACAAGGCAACATCACAGAAAGTGACTGCTGTAATTGACAGAGATGGTGATCAGGCTCTGAAGCTGTTTTCTGGTTGCATATTCATGATTCCTCTCTATCATATGCTATAGTTACTGTGTGAGTTATGCTAAGTGGAGGTTTTAACATGACTAGACTGACACCTTGTACTTTGAGATTTGCAGGTCTAATCTTTAACACTGTTCTCTCTACCTTTTTTACAAATGCCTAAGTCTTGACGTGTGGACTTAGTTGTGGGACTCTTCAAAGAACACCAAGCAGTTGCATCCATGTTGCCCCACCAATGATGGTGGTTTACTGGTAAACACCTCAGTGTCTGCCATCACACAGCCCACCCTGCCAGTAGCTCTGAGTAGTAAGTGAACGCTCATTCAGCAGCAGTGAAGAAACACATGTTAATATGTGCCCCTGAACATATCATTTGTATGACTTGCTCTCTGGCCTTGGGTAACCCTTTTTAAGATGGCTCTTTTATTAGCTAATTATTTGCCTCGTTTGGCTTTTAGACAACTACTTCCAACATGCTGTGCCACAACCACAGCCATTACTGATGAGTGAATGGTAAAGCTGTGGAGACTTGCAGAAATAAACTCTTATGTCTGTGTTGTACGTAAATAAAAGGCAATGATCTCTCTCCTTTTCTGATAGTGAATATTACATTTTCATTCACGCTCAGAGAGAAGTTTTCAGGGAACAAGGCAAAGACGTTATCTATTGCTATTCTTCCTTTCATTGTTTGTATTTCTGACAGAGTTGGAAGAGTTGAGCAATTATCCCAATAAAAGTTGATTTTTCTCTCTTTTTCCAGGAAGCGACAGTTTATGACAAACTGGAGCTCTAAGAACAAGTACATTCCTGGAGTTTTTCCACACTGTATAAATACATCCTCAGTGGGCTAGAAAGGAAGTGACTATAAGGGGCATTTGTGAAGAATGTGAAAGAAAATAGATAGGGGATTGGCATATTAATGCCTGTTTACTTCTTTTTCTGATCCTACTGTTAAATGTACACAGAAGAGTTTTAACTTGGTCTCAGTGCAAAAGAAGAAAGGTGGTTTTTATAATCTTTAAAATATCTTGTGCAATGAGGAACTGCTAAATCCTACCCATCTCCATTTAGGAGCAAAGAAAGCGTATACTAAATGATGTAATTCAAGACTCAAATGGGCATGTGTCAGATCACAAATTTGCTGTTGCTTTGTCCACTTACTGTCTCGTCTTTGACCTTCCTCAAATCCCATCAGCTTCCCGGGTGCTTCTGCCTCTGTTTTCATGGCAGAAAACCCAGAATTTAGATCCTCTAGTGTAGCTCTCCATGCAGTTCACATGCAAAAGCCTCCATGCACCGATTTAGGTATCTCTTTTGACTTAAACATGCTTCTGGTTCGAAAAGAGAGACCTCCATCTGCAAAGCGGACAAGCTCGCAAAATGCTGCACGGACTGCTGAAAACTCGCTTTTGTGCATGGGGGACAGTGGCCAGGATGAAAGGCTGCTCTGATTTTGCTCTCTTTGTGCATCTACTTCCGGAACACTTCCGTATTTATTGTACTTGAAGCATGACTAAACCACATGACTGGAGGATCTGCTGTACCTAATATTAAGGCAATAGGTCCTGGTGTTTTGACAAAACCAGTCAACTGCAAACCTAGGGTTTCAGACCAGTTAACCTGAGTTTAAGATATTTGCAGGGAGCCAGCCAGCTAGCCAGAGAACACTGTTAGTCTGGTCCTGTACTGCAGAAAAATTCATGTGGCAACACCATAGAATATTTGCAGCTTTTTTAGAGTTCCAGTTTAGCATGCAGCAGAAGCCACAAGTATTCAGCTGACCAGAAAATTTTGCTTGTTAAGCTCGTTTTTGATGCATGCCTAAATGGGAGAAAGCATTTCAGAAGATGGATGGAACTCATGGGTTGGTTTACATGACACCAGGCCTGCTGGCAATAGACAGGGTACACCTGTCTCAAAGCAGGAAAAGGATCCTTGTTCAGGAGTTAGCAGGGCTGATTGAAAGAGCTTTAAACTAGATTTGAAGGGGGAAAGGAACAATAACAGCCTCACTAGAGACAAGCCTGGGGATGGCACACCAACATGCAAGGGATGGTGTGCTCGTGAGGTCCTTCAGTTTGTGGTCTCAGTGGAGGTAGGGGATGGAGAGTCATGTGGCAGCAAAGGCACAAAGGTTTTTGAGGTGTTAGAAACCACAGAAGTGCCTGAGAATGGCCATGTAAGGACTGAGGCTTCTGCCCCAAGAAAGAGGGTGGGAGCGATAGCCCAGCCAAAGTGCATCTATGCCAATGCATGTAGCATAGGCAACAAACAGGAGGAGCTGGAAGCCATTGTGCACAGGAAAACTACGATATAGTGGCCATCGTGGAGACATGGTAGGACAACTCACACAACTGGAATGCTGCAATGGATGGCTATACACTCTTCAGAAGGGATAGGCAAGGAAGCAGAGGCAGTGGAGTAGCCCTGTATGTTAGGGAGTCTTTTGATTCTCCAGAGCTTGATGATGATGATGATAGGGTTGAGTGTTTATGGGTAAGAATCAGGTGGAAGGCCAACTAGGCAAATATCACAGTGGGAGTCTATTATAGAGCACCCAACCAGAAAGAAGAGGCAGATGAAGGACTTCAACTTACCAGATGTCTTCTGGAAATACAATACAGTAGATAGAAAGCAGTCCAGGAGGTTCCTGGAGTGTGTGGAAGACAATCTCCTGACACAGCTGGTAAGGAAGCCAACTAGGGAAGGTGCCCCACTGGGCCTGTTGTTTGTGAACAAGGAAGGACTTGTGGGTGATGTGGCAGTTGGAGGCCATCTTGGGCACAGTAATTATGAAATTATGGTTCTGGATTCTCATAGAAGTAAGGAGGGGGGTCAGCAGAACTGCCACCTTGGACTTCTGGAGGGTAGTCTTTTTCCTATTTAGGAGCCTGGTTGACAGAGTCAGTGACCTGCTACGCCACATAGACAAACACAAGTCTATGGGGCTGGATGGGATCCACCCAAGGGTGATGAAGGAGCTGGCAGATGTGCTCGCCAAGCCACTTTCCATCAACTATCAGCAGTCCTGGCTAACTGAGGAGGTCCTAGTTGACTGGAAGTTAGCTAATGTGATGCCCATCTACAAGAAGGTCCGGAAGGAGGATCATGGGGACTACAGGCATGTCAGCCTGACCTTGGTGCCAGGGAAGGTTATACAGCAGATTGTCTTGAGTGCCAGCAAGTGGCACACACAGGGCAACCAAGTAGCCAGGCCCAGTCAACATGGGTTTATGAAAAGCAGGTCCTGCTTTACTAATCTGATCTCCTTCTACAGCAAGATGACCCGCTTAGTGGATGAGGGAAAGGCTGTGGATGTTATCTACCTAGACTTCAGCAAATCCTTTGACACTGTTTCCCACAGTATCCTCCTGGAGAAACTAGCTGCTTATAGCCTGAATGGGCATACTCTTCGTTGGGTAAAAAACTGGTTGAATGGCCAGGCCCAAAGAGTTGTGGTGAATGGAGCTAAATCCAGCCACCAACCGGTCACAAGTGGTATTCCCCAGGGCTCAGTTTTGGGGCCATTCTTCTTTAATATATTTATCAGTGATCTGGACAAGGGGATTGAGTGCACCCTCAGTAAGTTTGCAAATCTCAGCAAGTTGGGCAGGAGTGTTGATCTGCTTGAGGGTAGGAAGGCTCTGCAGAGGGATCTGGACAGGCTGGATTGATGGGCCGAGGTAGTTGTATGAAGTTCAACAAGGCCAAATGCCAGGTTCTGGACTTTGGTCACAACAACCCCATGCAAAGCTACAGGGTTGGGGAAGAGTGACTGGAGAGCTACCCGGTGGAGAAAGACCTGAGGGTGCTAGTTGACAGCTGGCTGAACATGAGCCAGCAGTGTGCCCAGGTGGCCAAGAAGGCCAATGGCATCCTGGCTTGTATTGGGAATAATGTGGCCAGCAGGAGCAGGGAGGTGATGTTGCCCCTGTACTCGGCACTGGTGAGGCTGCAGCTCGAGTACTGTGTTCAGTTTTGGGTCCCTCACTACAAGAAGGACGCTGAGGTTCTGGAGCGTGTCTAAAGAAGGGCAACGGGGCTGATGAGGGGTCTAGAGAACAAGTCTTATGAGGAGTGGCTGAGAGAAGGTGGGTTGTTTCGTGTGGAGGAGAGGAGGCTGAGGGGAGACCTTATGGCTTTCTACAACTACCTGAAAGGAGGCTGTAGTGAGGTGGGTGCTGGTCTCTTTTCCCAAGTAACAGGCAATTGGACAAGGGAAGTGGCCTCACGTTGCATCAGGGGAGGTTTAGATGGGACATTAGGAAAAATATTTTTACTGAAAGAGTGTTCAGGCATTGGAACAGGCTGCACAGGGAAGTAGTTGAGGCACCATTCCTGGAAGTATCTAAAAACATGTATAGATGTGGAACTAAGGGACATGGTTTAGTGGTGATCTTTGCAGTGTTAGATTAATGGTCAGAGTAGGTGATCTTGAAGGTCTCCTGCAACCTAAACAATTCTATGATTCTGTGATTCTATGATTCCAACTCAGAAAAAATCTGTTCCTTTCCAGGCACAGCATGCAACCTTTCAAATGTCTCCCTGTTCTCCCAAACTCCGGACCAAATGGCAGCTGGATAGAAAGCATGAAATCACATAAGATGGCCGAGCTGATCAAACCTGGCTGTTAACAAAGATCAGGGCTGAATGACTCTTCCATCTGCCTATCCTCTGTTGTAAAGACCTGCATCCTCTTTTGCACCTGCTTGTGAGAGCCTTCAGTAAGCTCCATGTCCAGTGGTGACATCTAGTCACTTCTTCTGAGCATTTGTGTCCTTCAGTGCCCTCAGATATTGGCTCCCTCTCATTTTCTCTGTAGGACAGTGTCTGTGGCACACTGCTTAGCTGCTGCTTCCTCTACATTCTTCTCTGTCCACTAGTCACGCGACAATGTCCAGAAGTGCTCTTCACCGCTCCTGACTTGCAAAGGGTTCTTTCCAAAACTCAACAGTCCCATGATCTCCACTGTGGAATGGACACCAGGATGCAGCTGGCAAGGCAGAAAGCTTGTGACCCTGCTGTATTTCCATTAAAGTGAGTGATGCAGAAAATGCTCAGCTCAAAGCTTACACTGATATTTCCCTGGAGACAGTCCTGATAGTTGAGACAACCCCAACAGGGGAGACTGCATCTTTTAGCCAAGAACACATACCTCTCTGCTTGCTCCCTCCAGATTCAGTATATTGTCACGATGTCTCCCCTGGAAGCAAAGCCACCCTGGACTTCTGGGTCAGGTTCTCTTAATGAGCAGCACAGGCATGTGGGAACAGGCCCTAGAGTCAGCAGGTGACCTTCTAATGTAGGTACAGCCTCAGCTGATGTATGTTTTCTAGGGTTGAATGGCTCCCAAAATGATTTAAAGGTTTATTATGACTTGTGTGGGACTGTTGCTGTTGTTGTCCCTTTAGTGCTTCTACTCTGAAACAAACAAATGGAGCTGGGCAGGCACCAGAGTTTCTGTTTCACACTGAACGTGTTACATTTCCAAACCTGGGCAAAATATCAGCTTTCTGGTTGGGTTAAGAAGCTTCAAAAAAGTGTAAAAAAGGCCCTTGTTCTATCTGAAATGTTTAGTTGTTTTTTATGTTTGGATGATATGCTTTGATTTTTTTTCTTTAATTGACTTTTAAATTTTATTTTGAAAAAAATATATGTAAATATTAAAGATACTAAAAGAAGGGACAACATAAATATTAAAGAATATAAAAAGAGGTGACAATTTCTGGTTAGCACTGAGACTGAAATCCCTCAAAACAGATGTACTTACACCTGTAATAGTTAGGATTGTCCATCACAACTACTTTCATTCCAGTATTTCATCCGAGCACTTCATTTCGCTAATGTTAGCGCAATGTGTTATGAAAGATGCCTGGAATATGGGTTTCAAATATCCTGTCAACGTTAGTAATACAGCTAAACTGGGGATGTTTCTCCTATAATTCCATAAATAATAAGGAATAAATCATGTGTTGGTGGATCCTCCTGGTAACTCTAAAATAGTGCTAATTCAAGGTTTTCCTCTCTGCTCAAGAAGGTCACACTCGTTACATAGACATCGCTCTTGGGAATATGTTTATTGTCCAGAAATCCACATGGCAGTGTGTGCTTCTGTGTATCTTAGGGATCAGGCCAGGTAAGCTGCATTAAACACCGCCTGATTCCCCATTCATTCCTATGTTTTTTTGTTTCTAGACTTCACAAGCTAATGAATCTCACAGTTCTTTAACTTTGGTGATTGTAATATAGTCTTTGTTCTGATCCAACCCTGTTTTTCTCAGCTGCAGAAGGCAGGGAAAAGGAAATAATGTACTAGTGAATTTTACTGCTCAGACTGCAGGCTGGGTTTTCTTTTCAGACACATAAGGCAGAAGCTGTAGTTAATATTACAGAAATGTGAGTGTTTGCATCACTGGATCCCTTTTGAAGTTGTGAAGCCAGGAGTCTGGAGAACTTTCAGCATGGGTAATCTGTTTATCCTTCTCGTTCGCAGGTATTGGCATCTCCCAGAGGGTCTCTTCGCTCAGGCAGAACAGTCCTTGTAGCTGCTTTGGCTGAAGAACTGACTCCAGCATTTGGAAGGGGGAACTGCCTGGTTTCCTCCTCTTGTGTCACTGCTGTAGGCACTGCAGTGCCTGATGGTGTGTATCCAAGTATTTCATGTGCTCTCAGTCCTGCTACTAAATCTTACAATTCTCCCAGTACACCAAACTGTGTATAAGGACTTCATCAGCTTTTTAGGGCTCTGGATTTATGTTACATCTAGTTCTCCTTAGTTTAGGTGGTGTTTTAAGAATGATGTAGTAGTAAGACTTAGGCACTTAGGCATTGCTTTCCAGGTGAAGCTTGGCTGTTCTGTTTCCTTGGGGGTGGGGCATCAAAGTCCTCTTGAAGGACTTGTAAGTCCCATTTCAGGCCCCAGAAGGAACAATGTGTCTGCATTCAAAGACATCCTGACAAGACATGAAATGTAGTAGTATAAAAAAGGAGAAGTGTTCCACATGAAATGGCTGATGTGCGTTAAGAGCATAATACAAAAAATTCCTAACAGAAGACCATCCACTAATATTGCTTATTGAGAGACACCCTAACAAGGTTGTTGGTTATTGCCAAAAATTACCAACCTTCTACTGTGAAAGAAAATCACTGTAAGCACCATTGTAACACAGATTCTCCAAGGTTGTGGTAGGTATCAGTACCCCTGGAACATTCATAAAGCACAGCAGTGCATCATATAACACAAACCAGAATGATATTATGCCACAGATTTGGTACAGTAACTCTTGCATCATGTGAGGGGGCAGCCAGCCCTTTATACTGCAACTGTTGACCTTCAGACAAACATGAGGACATAATCTTTCCACTGTTTGCGTGGTCTAGAAAATATTTGTGATCATGCACATTTTGGAAGAGATAGCAACCAGGAAGATAAGTTTTAATAGATCATGTCATATTTTTGCAGTTCTACCCCCTTTTAAAGATGCCATACAATGATGTGAAACATTGTATGTTTTGAAATTATGACCTGATAAAGTTTATTCTATTAGTATTAATAACCTTATCAATTTTTAGCACATGTTGAAATTTTTTCGGGGAAAAAAAGCCATGGTAAAATGCAGTTTGTGAAAAAATGAAATGCTTTGTAGGAATTTTTGCCATTTTAACAAAAAAAAAAAAGACAAGATATTAAAGCCTTTTAACATATTTTCAGTTTTCTTACGTCAAAGAATTTCATAAATGTCAAATCAACTTTTGCTTCAATTTATAGAGTGTGTTAACGTGCTGCATGTTTAAAAAAATATTAAAAGTTATGTTAGTATATGCTTATTATTCCACGTTTAAAATTTTATAAGAGAGTGTTCTTTTTGAGAACAAAATGATTTAATGGAGTTGGCAAATATTTAGAAGTTTATGAAAATAGTGTTTTTTTAATTTAATGGTAAATTTTTAATTTTATGGTAAATATATGAATATTATGACTTTTGGTTTCTAGAGGAAGTAATATTTTTCAGCTAACTGCTAGCAATGCCTTCAGAACACAAACTGTATTTAATGACTTTTCTTCATTTTTTAAGAGGAACTCACGACGCACGATTTTTCCCACAAGATGGCAGTGATGAGTTGTGAAATTTACGTGAAAGGTGGTGTGGAGACACGTAAAAAACTGTGAAAATAGAAGATACAGGTTTGATAAACCAGCGAGAATGAGGATATTACAGAGTCAAAAGGAAAGCTCTAGCTTTAGTTCACTCTCATGTGTCTAGACAGAGCAGCAAGTATTTTATTATAAGAAAGATGCCATTGTTCTTTCAGATAACCAGTCATAATAGGCTGTAAGATCCAATTACAATCACGTAAGGTATCTTTTAACTGAAGTGTGTGTGTGTGTTTGTGTGTAAAGATTTCTCTCTCACATAGATATTTTCATATACATAAGGCTGCAAAGTGTTCGTGTATGAAGTCTGATATTAACCAAATAAGAAGAATCCACAAATTATTTTCCCTGGAAAAAAAAAAATCAAACAGAAAAGACATCTCAAGGCACAAAAATGAGAAAGTCACTAGAAATTTAGTGACAAATACATATTAAGAAAGTGGTGTTCTATTAATAATATTAATTAATATTTTATTATGCAAAATCTTGCTTTGAATCTCATTCAAATCAACATTAAAATATCTGTAAGTCACATAATGCTGCACAGAAGTGAGTTGCCATAAGCATACAATAGTCTGCTCAGTCGTGATGGCAACCATCATCAGAATGAACACAACGATATTCCCTATGCCTGACTGAGAAATACAAACACTTTTTGCCACCATCATCATAAATATCCTGCAATTATTTGTATCTCTGATTTTATCTAAGCTTGGCAAGACAGTAAGTGGGAGTAGAGAAGCCAAAAGAGCAAATCCTGAGCCTAAAGCAAAAGCTGTTTTTTCTCATTTTTTCATAGGAATCAGGGCAGCTTGGACTGTGTGTCTGCCTCACACACACACACACACACACACTCTGAGTATTTCCCATTTTCCCAGCCCTGTTCCCCAGCAGAATGAACACCTGTATTCTTGCCTGTGAATACTACTTTACTGTGATAACTCAAAGAATAAACATTTTCTGAAGATATTGGTAGAGTGCAGGTCTCCATCTGGTGAAGAGCAGCAGTCTGCAGACACAAGGAAGAATGCCATCTTACAGTGGCTTGGGAGTTTGCTATGTAATTTAGGTGCCTACCTAAATCACAGCTGTCTATGAAGGATGGCGGATTTACTAGAGGTAATATAAAGCCTTCCTGTGGGATTTGTGTGAGGAAATCACTCACCCAGACAGATCCCAACTAAAGTTAAGAATGGCCATTCAGAAATCATGGCTTGGCAACATCCAGCACATACCCTTGCTAATAAAGTGTCACATTCAGATACCTGTGTCTTTCCAAAACGTGAGTGGGGTGCCTGAGGACATTTGCTTTGCAGCATAGGAAGGAATACTAGCTGAGACAGCAAACACTCTTGGTACTTTCTTCCGACACTGCAAAGCCAAGATTCTACTCTGTGGCTTCAAGATGGGTTTCAAGCAAAGTGACATTATTACAATGTCAAGTCAAGCATCAGCTTGCCCTTCAGAAGCAAGGGGAGTTGTCAAACAGGTTCAAAGCCAGCAAAGCAGCAAACTTGGAAGGAAATAATCAGCTTTCTCGGCTACTGTAGAGTGGAGGAGAGGTATGGTAGAGTGCAGGAGACAGAAAACGCTGGAGCTGAGCCTTTGTATAACTCTAAGTTGCCCTGACTGTCCCTCTGTCACTATTACTCTGTTTGGGCTTTAACAGTACTGTGATTTACAGAAATGCACATTTAGAGGTCAAAAAGACTGTGGAAGTCATATCCCTGTTGCTGAGCAGATAAGGATGTAGGTCAAGGATTAAATTGTTTGCCTAAGCTGTTGGTGAAGAAATTCCAGTGGGAAGGATGTTCCACAAGTCACCCAGAACGTTCCTGCCCTGAGTGTCTGAGAGCTTTTGCTAAAGTCTAGCATAGCTTTCCTTACATTCTATCATCTGTATATGAAATCTGTTGTGCTGCCAATGACAAACAGAAAAAACAAATTATCATGAGTCTTTTTATAAAAAAGATGCATTTATTTGTGGAAAATTACCTAATTCTTCTACCTTACAAGTCTTTTTTAATTTACATTAAACTAATTCTAGTGTTCTTTCAACCGTTTGCCAACTTCTAGGATTTTTAAGCCGGTTTCAAACTCTTTCCAGCTTATTATTATACTTTTTTCAAATATGGTGTCCAGAATCATATGCAGTACTCCTGGAGTCAGTGCTTCTGACTTCGCTGAGGCAGGAGTTCTGAGCATTTTTTTTGTTGAAATGGCATTTTTTATAATTTGGGATTTGTGGTTGGTTTTTTTTGTTCCACTATTAGCTATTGACCAAATTCTCACTTGCTGTATAACTGCTATGTCCTTTGAAGGTTTGGAAGGCTGATTTATATTTCCTGTAGATCTCTTTCTTGGTCTTGACCACAATAACTTCTTTTTCCTTCATGATATTTAAAGACTTTCCTGCTCTATACAATTTTTTGTAATGTCCATTTGCTTGAACTTTGATTCCACCTGTGCTGAAATCATCAAGAGTTGTACGATTCTCATCAATGAAAGTTAAATCAAGTTCTGAATGCCTAAAAGCTAATGATGCATCATTTAAATATTACACTGGTAAACTCAGATAAGGTACTGGCTGTACCTGGCCTTTTCTTGACATGCTTTAGTTTTTACCTCCTACTGAAGAAAAGTGACTGACAGATACCCTTATGTTTTCAAAAACACTTTGTTGCAACACAGAAAGACTGAGAAGATTTTGTCTGCTGAAGTGAAAGCTTACTTCATAGATGTTAGATGTGCTTTTTGACTCATTACAGTGTCAAGCTGACACTGGTGTTTGGATGACTCAAACAAGAATGGGAAGAATCTAATTTCCACAAATACCCGGTTTTATTGCATTGCGGTAAGCTGTTTTGATATTTTTTCATTAAGGTTGTTTGTTTTTTTAAAGTATATCTACATGAATCATGAGTATGTGTATGTATTCTTTCCCTTTGTGAGCTTTCTAGGCTGACAGTGGACTTCAGATGTTGCTAAAGCCAGACAAAGCAAGAAATAATAATGCAATTTAACTGTGCAATGGAGTTCAAAGCAAATTAAGCAGACCATAGTGCGTACACATCAGTTTATCAGAAGAAAAATTCATCTTGCCTCCTGAAGTGAAATGCCTGCAAGAAAAAACACAACTGAAGTTAGAAAGAAGTTACCTAAAATGTATTTTCACTTTTCTTCTGCCATGGTATCATCTCTGATGTTGCCTTTGTCTCATACAAATGTGGACTTCCAAATGGAAACCGCTAGTGCTGTACTACAAATTTGTAATTTTCTTACCTTTTCCATGTCTACACTACAACGTTCTGAAAAGTTTTAAAGTTTTACCTCCAGTGTGACTTGACTTAACCTCTTTTGAATGCATTGTCACACAAGGAAAACATACTCATAAAAAAGTGTCAATAAAGCTTTGTTTGGAAATATGTTTCTATAAAATCTGAATTCCTGACAAACTTAGTATCATAACAACTGCTGCAAAGTACAATCAAAGAATGTAGGAATAGAAGGGACTTTGGTGCTCTTGATTTCTCGAATTGCGAAAACAAAGTACCTGTCTGATGTGATGTTTCAGGTGGTGTTTGCACAATCTCATAAGGTTATGGTGATTTGTAGTTATGCAAGATGAACAAATAGAATTTTCCTGTTCTTATTCCAAATTCCAGATGAGGAAATGATGAGCTGGGTTACAAATTGAAGGCAGTGGTGATGAAATGGATGATATAACTGATAATGTTACTGTTCCTATTTGTGCAAGTATAAACAAGAACAGAAATTGCTCAGCTTTCCACATCGGAGAATAATATTGTCTTGTGTGTATTACACTGTAAACACACAAAAAAAGCAATATGCAAAAATTTCAATAATTTGTTTTCACACGTCTCTTGGTTTTGGTACGGAGAAGGCTGAGACTAGGATATGAGTCAGGCTCCTATTGTAAAGAAAGTGAACAAATTAATTTAAGCATGATTTTACTTTGAAAAATAAATAGAATGTATGGTCTCATGGGCATTTTACTTATCTCTTCAGCATCTCTGGATTTGGGCCATTTACAAGTAACATTAAACATTTTATGATAGCTGGATCTGAAAAGTTCTTGGAAATTGAAAGAGAAGGTTTGCTCTTTACATTTCACCAGAAATAAGGATTCTGAGATCATTGTTTTTCCTACTGTTCTGCGGACAGCAAGTCAGAAGAGGTTTTAACCCATTCTGCCAGCTATGTTCATATACAGATGGGAAAAGAATAAAAGTATTTTGTTCACATAACACTACCAGCAGCTCTCTGAACACAAACAAGGTGCAGATCTACCACTACTTTTATCATCACTTTCTAAATTAGAAGTTTTATAAGTAATGCGATCTAAAGAAGAAGGGAAGAAGAATGAATTTGATATAACTTGGTGGATTCAACAGTCCTGTCTGACTTTTAGCCTACAGCTAAAGTAAAATGGTTTCACTGCCTCAGGTATTCTCAGAATTTCAGCCTGCATTTGAGTGAATCTGAGATTTTTCCAAGCTCTACCTTCCTCTAACTGAGAGGCTCCACATTTTAAATTATTGCTTACAAGTTGAAGAGATTCATCAGGATATGTAAAAACTTCATGAGGTTCTGTGGAAACACAGAGTAAAAAGACAATGCTGCCTCAAGAAGAGATTACTACCTTCTCTGAGGAACATTGCAGGGAGTAAATTTTTTTTTTTTTTTTTAGCTGAAACAAAATGTATAGCTAAAATTCAGGGAAAATTTCACTTTTTTCCCCTGCTAATTTTGTGAGAAGTTATTCCCTTTTTCAAAGAGTTTTGCTATCAAAGTAGGCCACTCTGAAAAAGCCAAGCAAAAAACCCAAAACACTTGCATATAAATGCTGTAAGCCCATGTTTTTATATCTGCTAAGTTTTGCCTACAAATTTCTTACTGTACTACTCTTCAGAAACAGAGGAATATTTTAGAAAACAGGAGTAAAAGCCTACATGTGTGTATTCTCTACCAAGATACTCTCTTTAAAGTTTTGTTGTAACAGGTTTTCTAGAATTTTTTTTCATCTCTTTGGACTTCTACAGAATAAAGTCTTTCACCCAAAAGCCTAAAAACTTGAATTGAGCATCTGGCCATGAAATCCTCCGGAGTTTTAATCACAGTACCCGTGCAGTAGTATGGGTTGCCTTTCACTTTCGACAAGGAACTTCACAGCCGTATTATCCACATACAATTCAGTTTTGGAATGCTGTCCTTCGTCTGTTTGACAGACCAATTCAGTACTTTCCTTACTAATCATGACACTTAACCTCTTCAGAAAGCACTGTTCATCTTCAAAGTGCTCTGCAAGCATGAAGTGATGTTTGTTAAGTGTTAAAACACTGGCATGGGACAGGTGGAGAAACAGCAGTCTATCCATAGGAGCAGGTGAAGGGGTGGAGAAGTTCGCAGCCTGATTCTGCTTGAAGTTGCCTAGATCCAGCTTTTGTTGCTGCCAGGCATGTTGAAATAGCTGGTAATTTCACACTAGCTGTAACTCCAGATGCCTGCCACATGGTTCTGCATAAAATAAAGCTAGACCTGAACCCTGGTCTGGGTCCTACCAACTCCTTTTCTGGAGCATCAGGGCCAGCAGATCCTCCCAGTTGCAACCTGGCCACCAACCTGACTACTGCTCCACTGTACCCTGTGACACTGACATCCCTACTCTTGAGTTTCCTTTTGTGAAACAGAGGCAGCCCATGCTCTGGCAGTCACATGGAAGTACTGCTCCTCCTTCAACCAAATGGTGTTCAGCCTCCTGCAGCCTTTGGAGGGTGGTATTTTCTTCACATAGTCTTTGCATCTCACTGTGTTACATGGTAAAAGCCAAAAATAAACTATTAAACTGTACTGTGCTCAAGACATTTAACTGCAATGGGCTGTGTCACCAGTCATGATTTTGTGCTGTACGTAGTAAATGATTGAATATGTGTTAAATTTTCAGGGAAATTTTATGGATCTGTGTTAAGTCTCCTGTATCACACACACTACAGGATACCTGCAATAGAGTTACGTATGTGGTTCAGCAAGAAGCACAACTGATGTGTGAACCGGAGAGTCATACTATCAGGAATGTTTTTATTCCAGGCTCTTTTCCTTACCTATTCTCCCTTGTTACAATGGTCTTATGGCTGGGCAAATTACTTACTTTACCTGTGCCTCAGTTCTTCTAACTGTACAGTAAGGAAATACACACTTATCAATGTACTTAAAAATCTTTGGACAAATTCACTGTCTTGCAGAGCTAATTGTCATTAGTGTTTATCAGCTGTGGCAAAACTTTACAGAAAAAAATATTTCTCTAGGTTCAAGGTACAATGCAATAGGAGACTCCCTGTGATCGCAGAAGAAATTACACTGACCTAATGGTCCTTGACAGACAATTGTTTTCATACTGGCAGTACGATACAGCCAGACCTAAAAGACCAAGTGCTGTCCCCAGGGTAGCTACCAAACCTCAGACTAGTAATGATATATGCATCTAAATAGAAGTACTTCAATTAAATATGTACAGATTTGCCCTGATAATATAAATGACATCTGGAGACTAAAGCCTAGATATTTATTGACAGTGGCTGACTATCTCCACACATTTTCTATATAAATCTTACAACTGAATGGAAAACATCAGGAAAGAAAATATTTGACATACAAACAAACAAACCAACCAACTCTAAAGCATCTGAATTCCTCTTACTGGGGTGGAAACATACAGTCCTAAATTATACTGTATTTCCTTCAGTGTGTAGATTTAGCAACAGACGTTTCATACCATCCCCTGGAGAACAGAAAGAAAAATCATGTAGTTTGAAATACTTTTCAGTATTTCCCATGCGTCAGAGTATAACCCATATATCCGAGTTATACGGGCTTTTTCGTGTACTGCTGATCACAGTCAGGCATCGCCCTCTGTACAGAAGATCTACCAACTCCCTATTTTACACTATATTTGGGAGCGTTCAGTAGTCCACCTGAAGTGTTTCACCTGAACTTCTCTCTTTCTAACTGCCAGAAGCTTTGCACAACACTCCTGGAAGAGCTCTTATTGTGAAACAAAGTCTGTTTCCTACTGACTGCTTTAAAATTCATTTTTTCTCCTCGGTCTTTGAAATTCAGTTGATTTGTGAGCAGAGGATTGCTTTCATGAAGTGTTGATAGGCCCCTGCGAGGACTCTGATCTGCAGAAGAAGTTGCTAGAAGTTTTTGATCAGTGGCTTTGTTTTCTGGTTTGAATCCTGAATTCATGAGCTTGATAAGTTTTTTGGTTTTTGGTTTTGGTTTACTATATGTCTCCCTTTATATTCAAACATTCCATGATATTTAGCAAAGGCTGTTGAATTCTCTGGCACTCTCAGGATAATTGGATGGAGAAGGAGGGGAGCTCTTTATTTTCAGACACCTTCTGTTATCAGTATTGAATTTAGCAAATTCTACCTGCACTGTGAGAAGACCTTGCATTTCTTTAAGGTATGCACGTACAGGGGTGGGTAGTGAAATACACAGCTTGAGGTGTAGCTGTGGTCACCACCAAAACGCTCTGTGTAGTTTGTGGACCCAAGTCACCTAGCGTTCAAAGCAAGTTTGTGGACCCAAGTCACCTAGCGTTCAAAGCAAGTGTGGGAGGGTTATTCTGCACCTTAAAGAAATTATCTGCAGATGACTGACTGAGGGTGCATCATAGCATCTCACTGTCACTCAAGACATGCATGGAGATGCATATGTTTAAATGGTATATTGTTCCTGTTTTCCGTAGCTCTTCATCTGGGGCTTGCTGTACTCAAATCAGGACACTCCTTGCTGGCCACCCTTCCCTCCTGTCCTCCTGGGTAGACATGGGTACTCCGCAGGTCTCCAGCCCCCGGCACCGTTTCTGTCTGTGCATGGCTAGCCATCACTGCTGTGCCTGTCGGTGCAGGTGGAGCGGCATCCTCCTCCAGGGCCCCCATGACGCACGGCCTCTTTTCTCCTGCCCCTGCAAGTCTGCAAGAGTCTGTTATTGATACACACCCGAAGCAAATTTCAGGGGAGCCTTAGAGACTTCGTGTTTTGCAGATCCCTGCAAGTATCTCAAAGGAGTTCAAAAGGAGTACATCGGTAACAACTGGAAACCTCCCTGAAGTGACTGGTCACTGCCTGAAGGGTGGTCAAGCAGCGAGGGAGACAATGTACTTGAATTTATTGGTGAAACTCTTTTCTGTTGCTAAAGTTAATCAATTTAATATTTTACTCATATTGTAGTTTACACTATGTAGTATTCATGTACTAACATTTTACTATCCCTAAAGAAGTAAGGTATTTTATCCTGTGACCAATAACCGTGGCCAGGTTCTCAGCCCTCTTACTGACATGTCTGAAAAGGGAATTAGCCATTGTCTCCTTGCTATGAAGTGAATTTTTAGTGTAGCCATCAAGGCTTTCTGAAACTTGCTTTAAGTCTGTCCTACTGCTCATGTTTGGTCCCTTGCCTCAGTTTTCCCAATGCTTACTATTTATATAGGGTTTCAAATGTCACTTGATCACCTTCAATATCGTGCTGCACTTGTGGACAATATAGAGTACAAGACTGCCTCTGACCCCAAAATAATAGTTAAATCTAATTAATTCTCTAAGGACTCTGTTAAAATACAGTATGAATCCTCCTCTTGTTTTTACCCTGCAGCCTAAACCATCAGTATCCAGCATTATTTGCAGTGCTGTAACATCTTCAGAAACACCTTGGTGAGTGAATCTTGTTTCAGTGTTGCCACAGCATTTCTGAAAGGAAAAGCTAAAAGACAAAATCACTTGAAAACTGATTTGAACTTTGCAGTCCACAAAACACTTCTGAGAGACAGACTTGGTTCTTGTTCAGGACCACCAACTGGGTGCAAAGCTTCAACACCGTTGAGGTTAAACTCATTTATCCTGCATGGGCACAGTTATCCTAGTACAAATACTCTTCACCAATAGAAGGAAAGAGTGTTTTTAAGAGGCATCAGTATCAAAGTCCATACTGCTATATTGATGGCAGTGGGGGGAGGTGAGAGGGAGGAAGAAAGCAGTTGCAACTAACCGTTACTACTCTGGTATAACATCTATCAGGGGCAATTTTCATTGACATTGAAAGTATTAACTGTATGATAACAGCAAGTTAACTACAGTTGCCTTATCCTTTAAGGCTCTTACCTTAACAAATGTTTTATAGCTCCAGCTCCAATAAGTGAAGCAGTACTCCAGCAGATCTCCAGTCATGTCCCAGAAAATTAATCTGCTGCTAGGGATGAAGAAACCAAATCAACCAGAAATTTGAATTTGTCTTGCACTTGCACTCAGGTAAACATGATTAAAAATGATAAAACACGGAGAATTAACTTTCACATGGAAAAGCTCCCCACAATATCCCCCCTAAAAAAGAGAAGAGGAAATATATATTAGTATGCTTTTATTGCTGACTTAAATACATATTTAAATGAGAGGATAGTAACAGAAAATGGGAAATGTGATTTGCAGTGAAAATCCTGCTTGAAATAGATGCCGGGGGAAAGGCAGAAAAAGAGGGAAATGTTTTGTGGTGTTGAACTAGAAGTTGTAAGTGTTTGCATTCATTTTCATGTAGTGTTCTATATCAGTAGAAGCCTAAGCTCTCTATTGCCAGTTCTTTTAAATAATAGAACTATGGAGGCAACACACAACCCAAGGTATTTATTAGGTTTTTCTATTCCAATGCTAGTTTCAATACCATGAAATTAAAATATTTTTATTAACCTCAGTTAGTGCCTGCTTTCCAAAATACCACACCTGGAGACTGTCTTCTTCCTGCGTATTTACAGCAATGAGCCTGCAGAGGACTTCTGTTAAATATCTGGTGCCTTACAGGAGCCTTGCTTCTACATCTTTCAGCTTTTAGGTTAAATTAAGTAATTATAGCATAAAGTAATGAAAAGCAACATTTGTACTAAACTGTAGTTGTGTTTGTTGATTGGTATTAAAGCTCAGGCATCATATTTCCTTTCACTTTCAGAAACAGGTGCAAAGGAAGTACCTTTTTGAGATCAATCTTTATTCTTTCAACAATACTACAATTTCTCCACTATACTCTGAAAAACTCAGTATATATGCTGTCCTCCAAAGGAATAGAAAGTTATTTCAGCGCTACCGTTCTCTTAAAGGTGTTCTTGGCCTGGTTTCTAATATCCAGTGCTTAATCACTCTTTTGTAAAGGGCTTTATTGAGCATTTTCATTCCTCATATGCAGCAGTACCTTCTGAGGCACAACATGTAAGTTAACCAGATAGAAAGGGTTAATATGCAAGTGCAGAGTGAGATGTCTCAGAAATGAAGGACCTCTGCACATGTCATCATGCCTTGCTACAAGTTCAAGGAGCAGGGCTTGACTTTGGAACATAATAAAGTAAAGTTGTGAGCTGCCTTTTGGCATCTAGGATCTGTAGACAATGAAAGCAAAAGAAATGAAATCAGAACAGGAGGCATGTATGTTCTGCATACACCCAGAAGCTCTGGGAGTGGAAGTTCTACACCAACCCTTTGTTGGGCCTTTTATGTTCTGTAGAGTTAGCCTCCCTCCCCTCTTAGAACACGAAAGAGGGCTGGTCTCCAAAATGACGTTTTCACCCTCCTTAAATATGCCTTTTTTTTGAGGCTTGCAGTAGCTATGTAATCATTTGTTGTCTGAAATTACCGCGTGTCTTGCTGTCCGATATCATCTCCCTGTTTCTGGCTGTGTTATTATAAGCTGTAAAAGGGTTTCAGGACAATATACACACTGTTTCTTACCCTCACCTCACTTCTTTCTACTCTTGGGGACAAACCTATAGGCCATATATTCTCACCCAGAAGGGCAGAATTTTGGATCTTAAACTGCTGAATATTACAAAGTTAGTGATGAATCAATATCCTTTTTTTTTTTTATACTGGTACAACAGTTATCAAAATAGGGCTATGATCTGTGAAAGGAGTGCTCATGCACTTGATTAGCAGTCAGTGATGTCTCAAATAAATGTTAGTGCACTGATGTCAGAGAGGTAGCTGTATATTTCCAGACTCTCTAACCATCCTGATTTCTTCCAATTGTTGCATAGTGCTTAAATAACATTTTTTTCAAAGGAAAAGTATATTTCAGGCTCAATTCCAGCTTAGGTAAGCCTCATCAGGAGTGAAGCCACGCAGTGAAGTTTTTTCAGCAGGTTCAAATAGGGCAGTTCTACTAGGTCGAACTGTACTGCACTAGTCCACCAGTAACATGAAAACGGAGATGCTGTGGACCCACTGGTGCTCTCGAACTGTCAACATCTCACCAGCTTGAGACTTTCTGACAACTCTTGGTGGGTTCAGTGCCCTACTTGTGGGGTGACTCACCTGCCTGACACCATGTAAAATGTCTTATGCCACAAGAGAGGAAGGAAGAGACACAACCGAGGTGAAAGTACAGAGAGGAGGCTACCTCGGCATGGCTGTGATTTCTGCTTGCCATGAGAAGGACTCTGGCTTTCCCAGAGTCCCCATGCCAGCAGGGCCCTCCTCCTGGACTGTATAGATAGTCCAGGGATGGACCAGGCCTTGGGAGACCTGCGAGCTACATGCTGTACGTGCTCATGTGGGTGCTCACGAGAGTAAAGGACTAAATGCCAGACTGCACCTCTGTGAAGTATTCTGCTGTGCTGGATAATTTCTTAGCCAATTTCTCCACCCATTCCATCCTGGCTGAGAGCCTCTTGCTCCCTTTTGGGCTGCAAGGTTTTGTATTATAGTCCTAGTTTGTACAGCACATAGCTCTGCTGAGGTGCTGACTGAGATCTGGTATTGGGTGAAAAATAAATACATCATAATAATAATTTCAAGCTGTCCCTACTGAAATACAGCACTGCACAGATAAACACAGAGGATCAGTTCAGAACTATCAGTTCTTATTCTGTTTGTGATCAAAACTAGCTACAAGTTCCGCTTCCCCATGCACAAAGCTAGTTCATTAATCCACTGCACTAAGCAGACCTTGCATTTACACCTCGTGTTAGTGATTTTTCATGCAGAACCTGTCATTCCAAGCAAGAAGCAGGTTTGTATCCTTGGAGCTGGAACTAGAGAAAACGTCATTGCAATTTAGGCAACAGTGATCAAAAGTAGCTATCTCAAATCAATGGGACTCAGTTCCAGCCCTTCATACTAAACCAAAATAAGTAAAGAACAGCATGTTCAAAGAAAAGATTTTTGTATAAGACTTGACTTTTAAGCCTGTGTGCAAAAATATTCTTTTTGAGTTCAGTGGTTTCCCTACGTATCTAAAAAGAGTTAGCAGAATAGGTAGTAAATTAAACTGGAATATAAAATAAAGACAGCATTAGGCAACTGTCTCTTCCTGGTTTTACCAGCTCGAGAAAGAAGAACCATGTTGAGAAATTATTAATAGTGCTCTTAAAGCATGTGATTTAGTAGATTTTTGTGGCAAAGGGAAGTGAGGGGAGAGAGGTTATGCACTTGAGGTTGAACTCCTGTGACTGGCAACAGTTTGGGCAGTTGCTCTTTTGGCTTACATGATAGATGCATTTAAAGATCATTTCTGCTTTCTGTGTTAATGGTCCTTTGTGTGAGAAATTTATAAATCCATATGGGGGCTAAAGAGGTGATATGAGAGTTTCCACTCGGTACCCTGTGGTGCTGAAGAAATAAAATTCTGGCTGCGTTTTAGAACAAATATAGCATGTTGGAAAGTATGCATTGCATATATCTCTCTGTGACAGTTGGAACATTTTAAATGAATTATAGGCTAAATCTCCGTACGACAAAGTCACTGAGTAGCAGCATCTACACTGTTGACAATTGCTAATGAATCAATCTATACAACTCCAGATGCTCAAGAACAGAACTGCCCACTGGGTTTAAATATGGTAGATTTTGTAAGTTGACAGGTAGCAAAGAATTTCAGGATCTTTGACTAGATCAGTGTTTGGTCAATAGGTATTTCTGTAATGCTATGCTTGCACCCTACTATTAAATATGATTGTAATGGTAGCGAGTCAAGTAGGAAAAGGCTAGACTTGTCTTTGTTTCTTTGTCTTTTATAGCTGTGAACCCGTACATTGTAATGCGGCTTCTTAATTTCAGTCTAGTCTTGCTGTATTTACCTAAGTAAGCATGTCCTATCTGAGCTGTATAACTGCTCCTGGATTTGCTCTGATTTATTAACTTTCTATTTTCTCTAGGGTTTTAAATCAGCAGGGGTATACAACTCACAAAAAGCATTTACTCAAGAACAAATTTTGAGCTTACCAGGGTAGAAATATATATGTACAAAAATAAAATCTTTGGAAAATATTCAGAAAAGGAGGACACATGAAATTTCACACTGAAGGTGATCTGGGGCAGGTGGAAGCGTTTGTTTTTATAACAAAAAAAATGGCAATAGCTCTGCTGTGCAGCCAGTACTCTAAATAAAGCACACAGCAGAAATACTGTCATGCCCAGCCATTCAGCAGGGAAGAGAGTAACCTTTTCCAAGAGGACTACTTCTTTATTCTAGCTGCCTTCATTTTGCAGGTGATAGCTCCACCTCTGCTTCTCCAACAGTGGTTCCCATCTAAACACAGTGCTCTGGAAACTCCTTTGTTCATAAACAATAAACAAAAGCTTTGTCTCAAAGAATAACAGGACAGCTGTCAGAAGAGGTGAGATTTGTTTACAAAGAGAACAAGAGTCACCATCCCTGGAGGTGTTCAAGAAATGTCTAGATGTGGCATTTCGGGATATGGTTTAATAGGCATGGTGGTGTTGGGTTGATGATTTGGCTTCATGATTTTAGAGATCTTTTCCAGCCTATGGTTCTGTGATTCTAAGAAGATGTAGATGGATGAGCTAGAAGCAGTGGGAAAAAGGAGAGTCATATCTAAAGGTTAATAGAAAATGGAATAGAACTCATAGGGTATATTTCAGGGAAAAAATCAGAGACATCTCGAATACAAGAAGCTACATCAAAGAAAAAATATTAATCACTGTCACGAAATTGCAAGAGAGATCTTTTGGTTTTATCCTAGAATAAGAACTAGACTGGCTCGCAGATCATTTCCCTGTCTGTTCAGCAGAGGAAGAGGTAAAAATGTTTATCTCCAACTTGCATTGGGTAGAGGCTGACATTAGAAATGCTGCTTATACTTTTTTCCAAATATTTGCTGTTCCTGTATCAGTGCAAAGGAGTCTAAAGATATAAAAAGTAGTCTAAAGTCACAGTGAAACCTATCTTTTGAGATATCACTGAATGGTTAGTCTTTACATTTACAATGATTTAAGTATTTATAATTATATAGTGTGGTGCAAAAAGGACTTATCTGGGTTTACACCTAAGAGTGAACAATCAGCACCAAATAACATTACTGACTGTAGATGAATTATTATAAATTTCTGTTTTGATAACTACACTGGTGATTAACACCTAGGAAAACGTGAGTGCTGGAAACAAGGATCCAAATCCACGGCAACTTGATATTCAATTTTTAGCTTTCCAACATGCAGGAAAGTAATTAGAGTTTCTTTATGTTTTTATGATGTATAATATCATTAGTGATCTCTGGGTCAGGTGTTTCCTGGCAGCTAATGGTAGGTTGGGTTAGGAGCCCCTGGGTTTATCTTAGACCTTTTAATCTTCCAGCTAGTCATTAGCTACCAGGAAATGTTTGACTCAGGGGTCATTATTGCTTAAATGTTGCCTCTAAAAGCTTCTCATTACTATCAATTCATTTTGCATTTGTGCTGTATTGTTAGGCTTAAGTAGTAATACAATTAACTATAATAGCAAATCAGGCAAATAATAAAAGCTCTTCAGGCCAGGGACAAGGCCAAGTTGAATTACTTTGTTTTCTACATATTTCTAGTTCAGGGCTGGATATTGGCACCGTAATAAATTCAAACAGGAAGAGTAAGTATAAAGTAAGCTACTAGAAGAAAAGAAGGAGAAAAGGAGAGGGAGAAACAGTCTCATGGAAAGAGAAAGAGAGACAGTCAGAGTGAAAGAATAGCATAATGCTGGTTTCAAGTGAGGAATTTTGCATTCCTGCCACAGCAAAAAGATGCAAGGATGTAATGCAGTATGGCAAATAAGTGCAGAGTTTTCATCACCAGTAACCTCCTTTTGTCTTTTCGGTTTGATGTGTGTAAACAATGGCTTGTGCCTTGAGGCCACAGTACAAATATTAAACAGGGTACTCTCTTTGATTTTGTCACAGGTTTTCTGCAAGCAAATATCTCACCTGAAATTCTCAGAAGCAAATAAAAATGAAATGTTGTCAATATGAACCAAAACTTTGTCCCTTTTTCACCTGGTAAGACTGCAGAGCAGTTTCCCATCAGCCTGCATCCACTACCATGCATATTCTTTTTTATGCTCTCTCCATCAGCCATCAAGCAACATAGTCTTTATATTCAGTAATTCAGCCTTTCAAATTAAAGCAGCATGAAAACAAATGCCAACACGTAAGAATTTCTTTCCAGGAAAAAGTCATAGGGAAAAAAATTGTTTTAGAATGCAATTGATGTTGAGAGGAAATATGAGTAAATTTAAAGAATAAAGTGATTCACAAGTATGTTGTAAGTATTCTTAAAACAGAGCTACAACATGTTGCAGTAGCTGGTGGTGGCGTCAGCTGCCAGTGTGCTGTCTCAGAAACAGCAATGTTCCAGCCAGGAGACTCCAAGACTCATCTTGTCTCTTATCTTCTCCTGAAGAAAATGTGGGGTGGTTCAGTATCATGAACGTGGTCAGATTTTTACTGTCTGCAAAGGTGGTCCTAGCATGCCTTTTCTGACAAGGTGTTAGTCTGTGAATGGCTGTGGGAAACCAGACAATGAAACAAAAATATGCACTTGATAGAAACATAGAATCATTTAGGTTAGAAAAGTGCCTTGAGATCATCGAGTCCAACTGTTAACCTGACACTGCCAAGTCCACCATTACCCATGTCCCAAAACATCAGGTCTACATGTCTTTTAAATACCTCCAGGGATGGTGACTCAACCACCTCTCTGGCAGCCTGTTCCGATGCTTGACCACTCCTTCAGTAAAGAAATTTTTCCTAATGTCTTGTCTAAACCTCTCCTGATGCAACGTGAGGCCGTTTCCTCTCATCCTATTGCTAGTTACCTGGGAGAAGAAACCAACACCTGCCTCACTACATCCTCCTTTCAGGTAGTTGTAGAGAGCAATAAGGTCCCCCTCAGGGTCCTCCAGACTAAACAGCTCCAGTTCCGTCAGTCGCTCCTGGTAAGACTTGTTCTCCAGACCCCTCACCAGCCTCGTTGCCCTTCTCTGGACAAGGTCCAGCACCTCAGTGTCCTTCTTGTAGTGAGGGGCCAAAAACTGAACACAGTATTCGAGGTACAGCCTCACCAGTGCTGAGTACAGGGCCATGATCACTGCCCTACTCCTGATATAGGGCAGAAAGGCTTAGGTCATAGTGATGTAGGGCAGAAATGCTCAGGTGGTATTGACAGCGTTTAATTCAGGCCTGACTACTTTGTACAGACAATGCATGCCTTACTAATTACAATGCCCTTGAAGAGGAGCTAACAGACTGATAAAAGGGGAACATCCTGCCCAGAAGGAGACAAAAGTTGGATGATTGCTAAAGAAGCATGAAGTGCCTTCACTAAGGTAACCAGGAGAAAGGTAGATCGAGAACACCATTTCAACACAGAACCAGAAAGACTTCACCCCACCAAGCTGCAAGTTTGCCTAGTTAAACAAAGAAGGAATATACCTTTAAGAGGAATGTATAACATGATGAAAGACTTAGAATATAATGAATAGTTTCCTTGGTTTTGTTCTGACTCTGCTAAGCGGTGTGCTAGTTTCGTGGAATTAACACCTAGCACCCAAATCTGCACCAACATGCAGTAAAGACAATACTTCTGCTCTCTGTGTATTGGCGTATCGCACACCGGGTAAATGGTCCGACTTTTGGGAACACAGTCCTGCTGGCCACACTGTTTCTGACACAAGCCAGGATGCTCTTGGTCTCCTTGGCCATGTAAGCACACTGCCGGCTCATATTCAAAAATACAAAAGCTTGCCTGCTTTCTGACTGTCTTTATATACAGCCATCTAAGAAAGGCATTACAAGATGATAATACTGCAGTACAACATGCAGCCTCCTTATGCAGCCACCAGGCTACAGTCAAATTCCAGACCATGTTTTGCATCCTGTTCACAATATTTTTACACTTCAACTTTTACTCACATAAAGTGTTCATGAATGAGTCAGTGTTTAGCAGTGAGATATCCTACTGAGCCGCATTTTGGCAAAGCATTTCTGTAAGCACTGATGCTCGTCAACATTTCAGCAAACTTTGGGCAAATACATTTCTACATTGTTCTGGAAGCAGACTTCAAGTTGTGGTTAAATTGAGCCAGTATAAGTTAGAAGCACATTTAGGCATCAAGTCTGATCAACCTGTCACTATGAGTTAAAAAAAAAAAATTGTGGGACAAAGTATTTTTTCTTTAAACATCAGTGTACCTATTTTGGAGACCACAAAGACCACAAAGAGTATACTACCTTCAATCCTATTTGTGTGATTATGTCATGATATCAGTACAAGCCTCACTCAGAACTCACAAGAGCTATTAACGTGACCCTGTACATAATTCTACAATAATAATTAGAAGCCAGAATTAGTTATTTACCTTAATTTAAATCTAGTGTCTACGGCTGTGTGCTGCAAGCAGGACCCTACATACGTTTCAACTGCAGGTTGAAAGCTGTTGCCTTAGAAAAAAATTGAGACAAAATAGTACAATTAGATCATCAATGCTTCAAAATGGACCCATTTTACAATTAATTTCAAGTTAAATTAATCTAAATTCTCAGAAAAATTGTTTAGTGTTATGAGGAAAGTTACTTTCTGTGTAGGGAAACAAAGCTTGCCACAACTGAGAATCCCATTCTTTAGACCAGAAAGAAGACGGGACCCAGCCATCACCTGCACAGGGAATGGTTGCTTGAGCTCTGGCATCTGAAACAGACACATTTATTCCTAACTGTGCTTGGCCATTCAGAAGTAGATGGGTATACAAAATTCTCCCAGCTTGGGTTTCCCCATCTCAAAGACAGCAAGAACAACATCCATCTGAACTAGTAAACTGCACTGAGACGTTACTCACTCAACAGTTCCCTGAATCAGTTTTCTAATAAAAAAACCCAAAAAACAGAACTTAAAAATTTTTAACTTGCTACCATGTTCAGAGTTCCAGACAGTAGTCTTGAACTCGTAAATGTCCTTACCCATCTCTGACTGACACTGGAAGATCACTAACATTATCCAGTCTAGTGTTCAGAAAAGGAGGAACCATCACAGTAAAGTTTACCCTCAAAGTTTGCATTCACCCTCCTTATGCGTGTGTATTACTGTTGAATCCTTTCTTACATAACAGCACTCAAGCTTTTCCACAGGGACCCCGAGTCAGTCAGGGAAGGGTAATCATTCAGTATTCCCTTTTATCCTTACTGGGAAGACTCCAAGCCTCACTTAACGCATACAGCTGAAATCCTTCAGTGAATTCAAAGTTACTAATTCTCTCACTAATATTCCTACAGTGATTACTTCAAGTTCTCAAAGACTGATTTTTTAAAAATGTGTTTAGATAACTGTCTGGGCTGCCAAAAGCCCCTATGAGATTTTCAAAATTGGCTTTGTCATTAGGCAGTGCAGCAATCTGGGAGCCACTGCGAGGTGAACATCTCCAGGGAGAAGTTACCCATAGCATCCAACCCGCCCATGTAGCAGCAGAGGAAGTGTCACTCTCCTACGGTACAGCCCAGATGTACAGTCTGGCAGAGATCAAGACTTCCCCTTGTATTTTCCTTGTCTTTGTGCCATATCCAGCCAGTCCCACTGTGTCATTGTCTGGGTCTCACTGAGAGGATGGGGAAAAAGCTGGAGGCTCAAAGGGGCTCAGGCAGAGGTGAAAAGGCCTTGCGAGAGGACCACTTAATTTGTGAGAAGTAGCCAACAGGTTCAATAGTGGCTCTGTCTGCTGCTCTTCTCCCAAGATCAAGGCCTAGAAGACCCTGTGGGAAGTGCATCCATCAGGTCCTTGAATACAGCAGAAGTGCATCAAGAGAGATTAGTCTAAGGTATGAGAATCCCATTTGGGAAAGCCATTAGTAAAGTGGAAATTGCACAAGTAATAGGGAAGTATATGATGTATTTCAGTATGGTATCCCAGGTTCATGAAAATTCATTAACAAATGGTAATAGATTAGCATTTTTTGTAAGCTACAGAACACAATCTGCTTTAGGATTACTTTTGGATGCTTCCAGAACACATTGCAGAGATCTGTTGATATTTCAATCATTTTCACCTTAAATTTGTCGTATAATCCTTTTGGCTTCATTCTTTTGTGTTTTAGCATTGGTCACCACCCACCAGCTACGTTTGTCTGATGCATTCAAAAATGACTATTTTTTTCTACTCATATCTTCTTGTAATCCTCGTCTGAAAAGGAATGACAACAATCAAACCATTGTCTTTAAACCTCAGTAGTCCATGGCTTTCTATGTCAGCCCTCTAAGCTGTAGCATGGTTGTTGTCCAGCTTATTTGAGGACAGAAACGTGAATGCTGGGTTTCTGAATGCTGTGCTGCTCTCTACTGTGCCGTGTAGTTCTGGGAGGTATGTGGCTGAGTGGTGAAGCCTGTCAAGCTGGTGTGTTTGTGTGTCCTGCAAGGGCAGGCAGCGGCTGCTTGCCAGGGTTTGTGCCTGGAGTTTGAAGCAGCTCGTTGGCTTGCCTGGCCATTCAGACAGAGATTCATCAGAGATTTTGGGTCAGAAGACAGTTGTTGCAGTGAAACTGCAGCTGATCCTTGCTGATCCTCAACAAAAGAGGTGATATCAGTCCTATGCAGGTCTGCTAATTATTCTGCATTGCGCTGCAGTTGTCATCCAGCTGTCCATTTTGCCTATCATACTCTCACAGCCTGTAACACACAAAGTCAATAATGGAAAGGAAAAGGGAGGCTAGTCTTGCAGTGCATAGTAATGAATTGTATCATGTGACTTATGCATTAAAATGTCACAGTGTTGCTTTTCCTTTTCTAGATTCACTGACATACAGTTTGTGCTGTGTGAACCTACTGTTGCCTCCCCTTTTCTTGAGAAGAATACTGAAACATACTGTTTCCTTACCAGTTTTTTAAAAAAATAAGATAGGGTAGGATGCCCCAGTGAAGATCTGTGTAATCAGTTCTGCCCATGCATGTAATAAAAAGACACAAATTACTCCAAGTGGAACATGGGGAAGAAACACATGTCAGTGAGAACTGGAGGAAAAAAAGAAGGAAAAATTTTAACTCTATTTCTTTGGCATGAACTGACTCATATAATGCACTTCTTTCCTACCTAAGTGTTATGAGCTGGTAGTGTTCTGTAAACAACCAGATGAAAATCAGTCTTAAGGAAAAGAAGGTATTTTAATTATAGGTAGAAAAGTGAGAAAACAATATACATGGATATCCAGGAGAATCCATATATACAGAACTGAAAGTCACTGAGCAATGTACCTGTTTATCCCAGGATTTAAATATGGTGGATATGGATATGGATACAATAACAATGGATCTGCCTGAAGGAGATAAATAAGTTAGAGCCCAAAATGAAGGACATTTTTTTCCATCATTTTAACATACTATTGAAAAATGAGTTCCCATTGGAACCAGCTAGGAGCTGATAATAAATTCAGCAATGTCTTGCATTTAGTGCAGATAAGATGAATGTAATTTATAGCCCTTAAGATACAAATAGGAAATGTCAGTATTTACTGACTATTATTAACACAATCTTAACTTTCTACAGGATCACAGAAATCAAAGAAAGATTAATTTAAAACTCTGTGGTCACTCAGGAGAGGATTTAGAAATCAAAGAAAGATTAATTTAAAATTCTGTGGTCACTCAGGAGAGGATTTAGTTACACCCCAACAGCCTCATAATGTACACAAGGTGTACTTGTCAGAACCAGGTGGAACTTCTCAGTCCCTATGAAGCTGATCTTCTGACTGTGAAGCAGTTACTGGATACCAAAATGGTGCTCTTCATCTTGGTCAAGGAGGAGCTGTTTTCTGCAGGTTGATTAGATTTTTCTGTGTCACATGATGAGGAAAATGGATACATGGACACTAGCATAGTCACTGCATGACACTTTCATCCCTACAACTCTTCACTTTCAATCCGTGTTGGGACCTCATATATTTGCAGCAGTGTTCCTTCAGGAGCTGCCCAGAGGAGCTGGCCCTGCCGCACTGGAGAGGATCTTCCCTCCATTGTCAGTAGTGTTTCAGGAAGATACTTGGTTCTCATTCTTGTTTCTTTCATAAACAGGCTTGCAAGAAACAGCCTGAGTAGGCTCTTCTTTGTGAGAACAGTGGTTTTCAAGAAAGAGGGGAAGGGTGCTCCTCTCTTTCCTCTTCAGAGGACGGGGATAGGACCAAATGCCTTATTTCCTAAGTGGAAAAGATGACAGAAGATTCTGAAATAAAGTAAGTTTGTACCTGGTAATCTTGGTATCAAAAGTAAGGCCAAACACATTCAAGTTGCAGACAAAATAACTGACCAAGCCTTGCTTTCAGCAAAACAAAATGCAGAGCAGTCACATTCTGCATAGTTTTATGTTTTCTAAATATCAGGATGTTTTTGTATAAATAGCTTTTGCACTGATTGCTTGCGACTATTAATATCAGCTGCCATCAAAAATCACCAGAGAATCAACGTATAAATGTGTGCAAACAGTAACTTTTAAAGCTGCTTGAAATGCTTGAAATTATTGCAGATAATAAGCAACTGGTAATTTGAACAGTTTTAAAGCAAATACAGGATCTTTTAAAATTTAGAAGTTTTTATTACAAATCCTTGAAAGGTTTGATGCCAGAGCCTATTAAATAAATAGAAGTGCTCCCTTTGATGTAAATAAGTTCTGAGTCACACTTCAACTAAGAAAATACATGTGTACAAAAACGAAGAGATTGTTTACACATATTTAAAAGTTCTGAGCAATTTTGTTTTAAAATCTTACATAAATATGACAATTGTCAGTCCGTGTTCACAAAGCCACACAATCACTAATTTGCTGAGGCTGGCAGGCACCTCTGGAGATCATTCAGTCCAACTCCCTTCTCAAAGTAGTTTCACCCAGAGCAATCCACTCAGGACCACTCCCTGCCATCAGGTATTTATACACATGGATATAATACCCTTCTTTTCTCCAGCCTGAACAGCCTCAGCTCTCTCGCCTCTTCTTGTGCAAAATGTGCTTCAGTCCCCTTATTGTCTTTGTGGCGCTTCGCTGGACTCACTCTGGTAGGTCCATGTCTCTCTTGCACTGAGGAGCCCAGAACTGTATGCAGAATACTACATGTCCTTCACCAGGCCTGAGCAGAGGGGAAGTATCACCTCCCTTGACCTGCTGGCAACAGTTCTCCTAATGCAGCCCAGGATATCTTTGGTCTACTTTGAGGCAAGGGCACATTGCTGGCTCGTGACAAAAGGACTCTCAGGTCCTATTCTGCCAAGCTGTTTTCCAGCCATCTGGCCCCCAGTGTGTACTGACATCTAGAGTCATTCCCTCCCAGGTGCAGGACTTGGAACTTCCTGTTACTGAACTTCAAGATGTTTCTGTTGGCCCATTTCTCCTGCCTGTTTAAGTCCATCCAGAAGGCAGCACACCCGTCCAGTCTGTCAGCCACTCCTCCCATTTTTGTGTCATCTGCAAACTTGTTGAAGGTACAGTCTGTCCTGGTATCCTGCTCACTAGCAAAGAGTTTGAACAGTATTGGTCCTAATACTGACCACTGGGGTACACCACTGGTGATGGTCCTCCAGCTGAAGACCTTATGCTACTGATCACAACCCTCTGAGCCCAACTGTTCAACATCCTTCTTCGCTTCCTGATTTTTCTTCCTGGAGACAGGAGTGATATTTGCTTTCTCCCTATCCTTAGGAACCTCCCTTATCACCTTGAGCTTTCAAAGGTGACCAAGAGTTGCCTCAAAATGCACTTGTGGGTGCATCCTGTCACACCCCCTGATTTGGTGTCTGTTAGGTTTGTTAAATATTCCCTAACCTGATCCTCTTCCAGTGAAGGTAAGGTCAAATTTTGATCCTTTTCCTTCCTCTCAGTATCTTGAACTCCACCACCTCCCAGATTCCTTGTTTCTTGCTCTATTTCCCTTCCCACAGGTATTGGGGTGGCTCAAGCTGCCCATGAAGATGAAGATCTGCCAAAATGAGGCTTCTTCCAGTTGTCTGAAGAAGGCATCATCTACTTCTTCCTGATCAGGTGGTCTGTAATAGTAGTATAGTCCCACCACAAGTTTGCTGATGCTGGTCTCTCTAAACCCAACCCATCACAGCTCAGTGGATTATGATGCCTCCCTAGGTGGAGCTTCATGCATCTCCACTGCTCTCTCACTAAGTTCAGGCGCACTGCTACATCGCCTGTTTTGGACAGGAATAGTTCAGAATCTGCAACTTGAATCTACAGCTTCTGACTCTGCCAAAAGTGTGGCACTAAGTTGTCCAAACCAGTAGCCAAAGTCAGCCAGGATTTAACTGTTATCTGCTGAGCACTGGCTTTTTTATTTGTTTATTTGCTTTCATAGGCTTTTCTAATGTTGTTAGTACATTTAACAAGTGCATCTTCTCAGTTTTATGGTCCAAGCCTGGCAAATAGACCTACACTGAAAACAAGATTTCAGTGTTAAGTTATTAATTACAAGCACCCTTTTTTATTGTTTACTGAATGTTCACATTTACACTTAGCTCAAGTCTGACTCTCCTAAAAAAGTAGAAAAACAAACTTCAGAGTGAGGGCAGAGAAATGGAGCAGACTGGACATGTCTTATTTATGAAATCTGTCCAGAGATACTACTGCATGTCAAATCCTATCTGAGGGAGTTCTGTATTATTTCAGAGTTTCGTCTAACCTGGAAAATATTTAAAGGGTAGCAACTAAGTTACTTATGGCGACAGGAAGAAAAAGCAAGAGGAAAGTGTAGTTCTCAGAAACATTAATGGCACCCTCAGTGAGTAATTTTTAATCCGTTGGTAGATTGTAAGGCAGGGCTGAAGTAAGTATGGGAATTTTTATCAAAGGCAAAAAACGCTACTTTGATTATCTAAAATGTAGTAAATGGGTTAATTTGTATTTTGAAAGCCTTGTGCAGTACACTTGGTAGCTGCTGACGTTTGAATACCAGCCATCTTTGCATATCGGCTTTTGAAACCCCAAGAGCTTTTGCCATTTGTTCCGATTAGGTCTGTCTTCAGGAGATAAGCCTCTCAGGTAATTTGAAGCACAGGCACAAAATGAAGTCCGTTTGATAGTCTGAGACCAGAAAATGTCTCTTACCCAATTAATTAATTCTGTTCTCTTAAAATTCCTGTTCATATTTTGTTTTATATGTCATTCCCTCAGATGTCTGAACCCCAGAACACTTATTTCAGGATTTTTTTCTGTGGTTCTAAAGAGTTCCTTCTTATGTAAGTACGTATACTTTTTACCATGAGCTAAATAATCGTCCAGATCCCTTTTCACATCTGTGTGCACAGTGGCACACTCCCACCAGATCATTTCATATGATATCTGCTGTAGAGTTTAAAGCTAAACTGACCTTTTTTACTCCAATATATTACGTCCACCATACTGAGGATTATTTAACACCAGAAGCAAGCAGAGGATAGAGACAAAGGAGGAAGACCTAAGCTCTCACCCTCTGTAGCGTTGCCTGCGCTGTCTTCCTTTGATATTACAATTGAAGTTACACGCTCTGAAGATTTCCTTTAACTTTCATACCTTTTTTTCCCTATTGAATCTGTGGCTGCTAGTGCTGAATGCAAAACTGATTTTCAGCTATAAAGTCACTGCATTATTTAAGCTCTCATCTCTATTATGTAGTTTCTTTATTAATACCTTTTTTAAGATCATGACCTTAATTCAATGTTTAAAGGAACAAAGGCAAATGTCTCAGTTGGTGACACATTTCTCATTTTAAGGAGAGATAAACCTGCTGCTCAGCCCAGAATTACAGAAGTTGGAGATGTAGGAAACTTTGCTCAGCATGCATATTCTGCGAAACGTGCTCCAAGGCAGCAAATGCCACTTCTGAGCCTACTGCCTTTGTCAGCCATTTTACACATAAGTAATGTTCTTGTGAGGATGGCAGACATCTTGCAGAGAAATAATATCACTTGTGCGTGGTAACCAGCAGGTGACATTGCTAAGCAGTACCCATTCTTTATTAGCACTGCTTTAATGAGCAGGAAAAAATTACTGTTTTATTTTTGAGAGCTGTGAAGGCACAAGGAAATTACACTTTTCTTGCAGGCAGATAAGGATATTAAAGATTTTACTTTTATTACAGACATATCATAGTGCTGTGAAGTAGTAGAAGAGATATAAAATCAAAGTACTGCACTAGTTAAAGAAATGCTGATGCTTGTCCTTAAGTCAGTAAGAGTTTTATGTGGAAATGTTTGTGAAAGTAATTCACAAACAGCTCAGATTGGACTTAAGCCTTGGTTTACCTATTGCCAGCTCCTGCATTCCGTTTCTATTTTTCATCTGTTTTGCTTTCGTCTTACTGATGATGTAAATGTACACAATGAGGTGAGATACTGGAATCGGTAACATAGGAGTGCTTTCCATTAAACTACACATTCTCAAAGTGTCCTGGGTTCATCCAGGACAGGGTTAATTTTCACCAGAATCCAGGAAGAGATACAGTTGGACGGGCTGACCCCACCTGGCCAAACAGAGCAGGGTATTCCATACCATGTGCCATCATGCTGGGTTCCGGTGTGGGGGAGCGGGGCAGCAGGAACTCACTCGCGGCTTGGGAGCGCGCGGCAGCGGGCGGTGAGAGCAGCTCTCTGGGTTGTGCGGTTTGTTTTGTGTTTTCCCCTTTTTCTGTATCGTGGTTGTTGTTTGCTGTTCTGTTAAACTGCCCTTATCCCAACCCATCAGTTTCTGCCTGTTTCTTCCCATTCTCCTCCGAACCCTGGTGGGGGGAGGGGCGGCCTCATGGCCCTTTTGTTGCTGGCCACAGCCAAACCAGAACACTAAGAAAAACAGGAGGCGAAGTATTCCATTAGGATTTGTTAATGTAAATGTTTTGGCACTTTTGACTACATATTGTCATTCTTTATCACTAATGAACTTGTTTTTTCTTTTCAGCTCCTGTAAAACACAACTGCAATGCTAAATCCAGTGTCAGAAACTAAAATGGTGCAGGGGGTGCTCTTTCAAAAGCCTGGTGTTCTGCGGAGCAGAGAGTACTGATGCTGCTCCTTGCATAACTGAAAGAACGGGGAGGGATTAAGAACAAAAACAGAAGTGAAATAGCCAGTGTTGTCAGATACAATTTGCCAGACTTTTGATCAGAAAAATATTTTCTATGACTTTTTTTTAATCAGTAACAGAAATAGGCAGTGCTATTCTCTGTAACAATTGTAGGATGTATTAACTATATCAGTGCTGTACCTCAGCATTTTTCCTGGGTTATTCATCCCATTTATTAGAAGATGCTTTTTTTGTTTTGTAAGGTGACTCTTTGCTTTGCTTTTTTAAACAAAATATGTTTGCCCATCCTGTATTGCTTCATGTTTATGTAGTGGCTGCCACCATGTAGCTTCATCCTGATGGCGGTAACACACGCATGGCACTGCTGCACAAGTCAAGCATTGATCCCCACTGTGATGCCCACACTCTCATTGTATCATTTTTTCTTAATGCAGTTGTCCTCATGTGCTGTATCAGGGCCTTATTAATAACCAAATGACTGTTACGTTAGTTAAACTTCTTTGATTTTGTCCAAGATTTAGTATTTAGTACAATCTGGAGAATTTGAGACTTGAGCTGTTGATGCTGTTGTGCTTAGAAAAAGTCATAGTCGCAGAGCACTGCGGATATCTCGATAGGTTATGTTTAACACAATATTGTGTATGTTCAGATTAGTTGTTGGAACTCATAACTCCATATAGCTGTAAAACTTTATGAACAAAACCCTGATGTTCTTGCACTGCTTGCTGGCACTTGTCCTCGGTTCATCATGTCTCCTTGGAAAGCCTGTGGGAAGTGTCATTATTTCCCTTCCCACATTTCTTTGTTATTCTTAGGAAGTATGTGGCATCGATTTTTGCATCTGTGATAAGCTCCTTGTGAAGCCTTCTGTCACACCACTGCCCCACATCTTAAAGACTCTACCTGTGACAAGAACAGAACCTGCCTGCTCACTGTGCAGAGACAGGAGGAAGACACCCATCCAGTGACAGATATAAACTAGCAGATATCTCCAGAGAGTTACCCTGCAGGAAGGTGCGAGGGCTATAGAAAGAATTCATGTTGTTGGAGTAAAGAAGCTGTCTGGTCATCTCCACCCCTTGGACTTTGGGAGGAAGAGACCCCCTCATCCCAGATGAAGATGAAAGAGAAGGCAGAGAGGCTATTGCAAAAATCTGCCCAGAAAAGTGAGGGAAATTGCTTTTGCAGATTCATGCTCATCAAAAGGAGACATGCTGCAGAATGCACTGTAATGACAAAGGCAAAAGAGCAAATCAGTGGGGAGTGAGACAGAGATTAAAAGAGAGTGTGAAAAAAGATTACTGGAAACTTGTATGGCACAGGGGTTAATTGAAAGGAATAAAAGATTCAGACTGCTTTGTAAACATGCTGTCTACAGCATAGAGATATAGGAATGAACACAGAAGAAGAAATTTCCTAAAAGACTAGCAGCCAAACAAGTGAAAATAACTGAGTTCTCCCTTTTCTGCCCTGCCTGAAGAATAACTTTTTATTGCTTATTTTGTATTTTCCTTAGCTAAAGGAAATAAAAGAACTTTTTCTGATCCACCAAGAAATTGATTTGACTTAAAGTCAAATATTTTTAGTTGGGAGATAGTTTGCTTTCTAAAACCTAGGAAGCGTATTTTAGAACATTCCAAAATAAAAACATTTTTTAAAAATGAAAATTTAGAACATTTCCATTTGGAAAAGTAAAAAAAAATGTGTGCTCCCTTTTTTTAATCCCCTCCCTCCCTCCCTCCCTCCCTCCCTCCCTCCCTCCCTCCCTCCCTCCCTCCCTCCCTCCCTCCCTCCCTCTTCCCTTTTTACATCATTTTATTTTGTTCTTTCTCATTTCATTCTTTTTCATTGCCTTTCTTTCTCTCCCTTTCCTCTCTTTTTCTCTATTTCCTACAACTATTTGGTGTATTTTCAAGAATACACCTGGTCAGCCTCAAAACTCATTTCTTTGAAATATAAATTATATGCCAGAAAATAGTCCGGACTGTAATAGCAGTGTTCGTCTTGGAGACTATCAACATACATGAAGGTATAGGAAAAGTATTTCAGGATGCGGGTTCGAAGAACATACTTAGTGCCCTCCGAGAATGCTTAAAAAGGAATGCATCCAAATTAAAAGCAGAGGAGAAACCATATTAATTGGCCTAGAATATACATAGAGAGGAATAGGTCTGTGCATACAACATTCAAACCTTGATCTATGGTCAATGACTTAATTCCTGTGATGAACGTTGGAAATGTTCAGTTATCTACGAATTCCACTGCATGGCAAAGGACCAACACTTAAAATGGATTGTATGCCCATCAGAAGAAAGAGATTTTCCAACCCCACAGATTTTCCACTTGTAGAAGTGGAAAAAAATTTGATGAGGCTAAGTTTTGGAGGAATGTTGTTAGGTAGAATTAAACTTCTCCTAACTTCACAACTCATTAAAGGATTTTTTCACTTTGTAGAGCTTTAAGGAGGCCAATGAGAGAGTGGGTGATTAGTCACATGAAATGTTAAAAGTGGGGAAAAAAGGATTCGGCATAGGCAAGGAGGCAGATTGCGCTTGGAAGAAAAGAAAGCCAAAATTCTCTCTATAGTCATTAGCAAGTGTCAGAACAAAGCTGGCACAATTCACTCAGTATCTTAAACCTAAAGATTTTCACACCACTCAGGCTTTTCTGGAGCTGATATATAAAACCTGACATGAGCTCCAGTTTTGCACAGACTTTGAGAAACATCTGAGACAGGCAACTAAGTATTGACCATCTGCAAAAACTCCCATGCTGTACTCTCCTCTTTCCACGTCCTACATTACGACTTTCACTTTGCTTGCAGTTTTGTTTCGGTTTGATCTCTACAGGCATTCATGTAAGTACTTCTGTGTGCTCATGTGAATCCATTCGTGTGTACAATCATTTTGGAAATGATCTAAAGGAGCTTGCTTTGGAAACCTCATTATGAGTTAGACTCATCCAGAGAAAGACTTAACTAGACCCCGCTGTCCAATGAAGCAAAGATTTTGAATGTATATTTTCCTCTTTTTAAGCAATTACAGAAAGATAGTCAAGCAATTTTGGATAGCAAATACATCTACAAAAAGACCATAGACTGAAAGCTTCTGTGAGCAGAGTAAAACCAAAATCTAACATAAATTATCAATTTTAAAATATTTTTTCCATTACATTTATTAGATTGCAAGGATTCAGACAATAAGGTGTAGAGTGCTAACCCAAATGCCTTGACAAAGTTCCCAAATCAACAGTAGAGACAGAAGATACTTTTGTCATTTGGTTGAGGTCTCATCATGGGGAGTCAAATTAGCTGTCTTAAATGCGGTTGTCTTTCTAAAATAATCTAATGGAAATGCACTCCCCTCACTGGAAAATGAAGGAAGAGATCTGAGACTAGCCAGGATTCTCAGGTGATCTTCCATGCTTTATCCTATCTTCCAGTTGATATTTACCTTCCTCATTGCATTTTATTATTTGTCTAGTCCCTGTAAAAAAAACATTTTATGTCTTTGATCATGTTTATTACCTTTCTTTGTAGCATCTCTACTATACCTTTTCTGTCTTTCTTACCCACTCTTCAAGACTCAGAATCATCAGGGACTATACAGAGGCATGAAGATGACTGCTATATCATTCGCCACTTCATTTCCATTTCCATTTCACCCTTGTTTCCTATCCTTGTTTGGACTCTCAAATGCCCTTAGATGAGTACTGACTGACTGACATTTGGCCTAAACCTGGGCAGAATAAATGAGCCAGATTTCCTTGTTCACATTGTAGGTGTCCTCTTCAACAAAATGTGGTTTTAATGTCATTTTATCATCTATATATATATATACATATTATCAGTGTCATTATAACACTCTTACCAATCTGTCCACCAATTACCCTTTAGAATAGATTCTATCACTTCTGTCCAATGAGTATCGCTATGCTGACCTGCAATTCCTGTCTCCTCAAACAAATTAAATAAAAAACTCATAGCACTCGACAGCTTCCAGTCCTTTAGTACCAAAACAATTTTCTCATGCTCAAGCATTCCACAGATCATTCCCTTTATTTATTCTATTCCAGGATTTATCTCTAGATCCACAGTTCAGCTGAAACTAGTAGGAGACCAATAAAAAAGAAGTTCTAGGTGCTCAAGCATGAATGACCTGGTCGCATTAAATTAGGGGATTCCACCCCCCAAATTTGCCTAGATCTGAATTTTAGTAAGGGTAAGACACTTACAAATGTTGAAAAAAAATAGCCTTCCCCCCACCCCTGCAGGCTTTACTGGCTTTTTTAAATGAATCACCTTTCTCCTAATGCACCATGAAACAGTTTCCACCAGGAAATATGAGTTGGCCAGTTCTTGGCTACGAATAAATTCTAATTACAGAATCACAGAATCACAGAATAGTAGGGGTTGGAAGGGACCTCTGTGGGTCATCTAGTCCAACCCTCCTGCCGAAGCAGGGTCACCTGCAGCAGGCTGCACAGGACCTTGTCAGGCAGGTTTTGAATATCTCCAGAGAAGGAGACTCCACAGCCTCCCTGGGCAGCCTGTTCCAGTGCTCCGTCACCCTCAAAGTGACGAAGATCTTCCTCATGTTCAGAAGGATCCTCCTATGCTTCAGTTTGTGCCCATTGCCCCTTGTCCTGTTGCTGGGCACCACTGAAAAGAGTCTGGCCCCATCCTCTTGACACCCGCCGTAAAGGTATTTGTAGGCATTTCTGAGGTCCCCTCTCAGCCTTCTCTTCTTCAGGCTAAATAAGCCCAGTTCCCTCAGCCTCCCCTCGTAGGAGAGATGTTCCAGTCCCCTCACCATCCTTGTAGCCCTCCGCTGGACTCTCTCCAGTGGCTCCTCATCTTTCTTGAAATGGGGAGCCCAGAGCTGGACACAGTACTCCAGATGGGGCCTCACTAAGGCGGAGTAGAGGGGGAGGAGAACCTCCCTCGACCTGCTGTCCACACTCTTCTTAATGCACCCCATGATACCACTGGCCTTCTTGGCAGCCAGGGCACACTGCTGGCTCATAGTTAACTTGTCCACCAGGACACCCAGGTCTCTATCCACAGAGCTGCTCTCCAGCAGGTCCACCCCAAGCCTGTACTGATGCCTGGGGTTGTTCCTCCCCAGGTGCAGGACCCTGCATTTGCCCTTGTTGATCTTCATCAAGTTCCTCTGCGCCCAACTCTCCAGTCTGTCCAGGTCACGCTGAATGGCAGTACAGCCTTCCGGTGTATCCACCGTTCCTCCCAGTTTGGTGTCGTCAGCAAACTTGCTGAGGGTACACTCTAAGTCTTCATCCATATCATTGAACAATAAGTGGAACAAGACTGGGCTGAGTACTGACCCCTGGGGAACACCACTAGTTACAGGCCTCAAACCAGACACAACACCGCTGATGACAACCCTCTGAGTTCTGCCATTCAGCCAGTTCTCAATCCACCTCCCCGACCACTCATCCAGCCCACACTTCCTCAGCTTGCCTATGAGGATGTTATGGGAGATAGTGTCAAAAGCCTTGCTGAAGTCAAGGTAGACAATATCCACCGCTCTCCCCTCATCTACCCAGACAGTCACACCACCGTAGAAGGATATCAGATTGGTCAAGCATGATTTCCCTTGGTGAATCCATGTGGACTACTCCTGATAACCTTCTTTTCCTCCACTTGCTTGATGATGACCTCTAGAATGAGCAGCTCCATCATCTTTCCTGGGATGGAGGTAAGGCTGACTGGCCTGTAGTTCCCTGGGTCCTCCTTCATGCCCTTTTTGAAGATTGGCGTGACATTGGCTTTTCTCCAGTCCTCGGGCACCTTTCTTGTCCTCCAGGACCTTTTAAAGATGATGGAGAGTGGCTCAGCAATGATATCTGCCAGCTCGCTCAGGACTCGTGGGTGCATTCCTTTGGGGCCCATGGATTAGTGCGCATCCAAATTGCTGAAGTGATCTCTCACACAATCCTCCTCAACTAAGAGCAGGTCATTCTTTCTGCAAGCTTCCTCTCTTACCTCCGGGGCCTGGGGTTCCTGAGGGCAATTAACATGGAACAATTTGTGCCACATGAAACACATGCTTTATACTTGTGGCAAAGTCATTACTTAGCTTCTGAATTCTGAAAAGTCACCTCTGTACCTGGATAAACTGATTATTAATACTGCTCCAGTTCGCTACAACTAGATCATCTTTGAACCAAGGTGTTTTTCTCCAAGGGAGGCAGAAATTAAATTTCACTTCTTGTCTAAATGTCCAGCATACAGAAAACTCTTTCTCTAGCATCTTTTCGATTACTAATTAAATTGCCTCTCTTCCAAGTAAATGATCTCAGGAATCTTTAAAACGTCTCTCTTAAAGCTTGCTGTCAGAATGGTCTTGCTCCACTAAGAGTTACATGTTGTCAGACTTTAATCAGAATAGCTGCTGTCAGCTAATGACCCAGTGCAAGAAGGAGTTGGCATGGGAGTTAGTTACTCCACTACAGTGACCAGCCTGCTTCACCCAGTATAGCATCTTTTCCAGCTGCATTGGGTTTGCGTGGCAAGGTTTTGGTAGCGGTGGTGTTGCAGGGGTGGATTCTGTGAGACGGTGCCAGAAGCTTCCCCCATGTCCAACAGAGCCAATGCCAGCTGGCTCCAAGGTGGACCTGCTGCTGGCCAAGCCGAACCCATCGGAGAAGATGATAGCACCTCCAGGAGAACATAGTTAAGGAGGGAAAAAGTTACTGTGCAATTGCAGTGGGAAAGGGCAACGAGAACATGTGAGAGAAACAACTCTGCAGACACCAAAGTCAATGAAGAAGGAAGGGGAGGACATGTTCCAGGCAGTGGAGCAGAGATTCCCCTGCAGCCTGTGGAGAAGAACATGGTGAGTCAGGCTTGTGTCCCTGTAGCCCATGGAGGTTCACGATTGAGCAGATCTCCACCTGCAGCCTGGGGAGGACCCCACGCTGAAGCAGGGGGATGACCAAAGTGATCTGTGACCCCGTGGGAAGTCTTGCCCCCCTGCTTGGTGGGCACATGGCGTCCAGCCAGGATCAACCCACCACATTAGCCAGACAAAAACATCTGCTAGGAAATCCTTTACTGTTGCAGTGTTTCATTGAGAAGAGTGCAATAGATCTTAGAGCTCAAACTTGAAGCTCTTTGTGGAGTATAACATTTTCCATTGCTCTTTAATAATAACATAATTTGAAGATATTATATTGTTTCTGATATCTTATGATTTTCTGTGACTTCCTGTTAGCCAGCTTATTTTAGACTAAATGAACGATATTCAGAGTATGTAGCGTGTAGTCACACTCTAAAATTTGCCAGCGAGATGTCTGAGTGACAAAACATAGTCTCAGCTCTTTGTCCTTCTGGCAGCTCTGCACAGGCCATTTTTCCCAAGCAAGGGGTGAACAGGAAGGGAGCGCTGATGGCTCACAGGAGGGATGATCCAGCACTTCTCCCCAGTAGTTTACATAGAAGGAATCTCATGAAGTCTTCTCAGAAATATCAGCATACTCTTCATTTGGTAAAAACCTCTATGAAAGGAAAGGTATAGCCAATCCCTCATCACCACCTTGGGTTCTATCCCATCCCCAGCAGAAGTTTCCAATTATTTCTGTTTGTGTCTGCTTCTTTGTTTGTGTCTCCACCTGTATAATATTTCCTGAAGTTACTAGCAAGACCTATCTGGATAGCCTTGTCTTTAATTCCATTTCAACTTTACAGGGCAAGTCCTGGTGGAGACAGCTGAACTGAGCATTTAATTAATTTTCAACTTTTTTTATCATCAGCTGGAAGCTGACTCAGTCGTAATTACTGCAACCATCCTTGCTATGCAGCAAGTAATCTCTGAGCACGCTTATGCATTTTTTAGGTCTTTATATGATTCTGCAATCTAAAAAAAGGTCTATGATTCTTTCTGCTACTTGACACAGGCATATGATTCATATTACTCCCATTACTCTCTACATAGATACAGAAAAAAAATATTTCTAGTGTTTGGCAGATCCTGAAACCACTGATTCAAAACCTGTAATATACATGAGTAGCACTGAAAAGAAGGAAGAAATTAATGTTTTAGGTTCAGTCTGAGTACTGTTTAATCTCTTTCCTTAACTTTGAGGTAGGAATCGAGATCTTTGTGTGTTAAAGTTATGCATACACTTTGAAGAATAAACAAATATTGAAAACTACTCTTTTTAGCTTGTCTTTTTAGAAGCATTTTGAGTTTCTAAACCTCCTCATGATTTTCTTATTTCAGCATTGTATAATCCTTTTCTATAACCCTGTGTTTTTGGTTTTTTTTTATGGATCTGCTAAAGACTTTTGAGATTAAGAAGAAGAGCTCAGAGTTCACTAAGCAAGAGAAATGTTGAAACTATTTCTGCACAACTATCTAAAACGCGTAAAGCAAGCAGTAGGAAAAAATGTATTTTATTGTGAGGCTTTAAGTTACCACACGCTTAAGTTTCAAATGGAAACATAAATAGGTTAAAAATTAATATGAAATGCCATACAAGTATAAATCAACATTTTTCTCTTGAAGGACAGTGTCCAAAAAAATATTCTCTTACTAGACAACAAAATGACTTCAGATTTACCTGGTCAATATGATAAATTTGCTGACTCTGCTTCTCAGAAATTTCTGGATGGGAAGAATTCTTGATGATCCGTGGCTGACGAGTTTTGTACTCTAGTCACTGTCCAAAGTCAGTCTTCCAGGCAAGACAGTATACTCCTCTAAATGTTTGAGTGAATGATTTGTGTCTACGATGACATGATAATGCTATGCAAAGACATTCACATCATCATTTAAAATCCTGAGAAGCTTATTTTATATGTGAGTACACATTGCATTACTGTTTACAATAGCTGTTCTTAAGTTTATTTTATTGATATACTGCTGCTGCCTAGTATTATTATTCATACTTCCTAGCATAATGTAAACCCATTCAGTTTGTGCTTAAAACAGTAGTTTTAATGATGCTTAATAGTCACCAGAATAGTCCTTAAAATCTTAGAATTTTTTTCTTCAAGCTTGCCTTTGGGACCAAATATCTAATTCCCAAAAAAGAACAGTTTTTTACCTTTTTGTCTGTACTTATATCTTACTCACAATAAAATAATTAGGTTCTAATAAACAGCAGTGGAAATATTTTATAAACTCAGAGGTAACAGAAGAAGCTGAGAGAGAAAATGTGGCTGGCATTTCAGCAGATCATCAGATATGTTGTATCTGTAATCAAATGAAAAACATTAACTAAGCAAGCTGAATTTTTTATGCAAAAATTAGTCAAAACGTGAAACAAGCAGTACTAAAGGAATTTGAAACCTCTTAACTAAAAAAATAAAAAATATTCAAGGATTACATTAATTTTAGTTCAAAATGTGCCCCAAATCCATAGACTGTCTTCATATCTGTAGCTGGATCTCACATTTTAAAAGGTCTATGGAATAACAAAGGATTTAAAGTGATCAGCTTGTGAAGAAGTTTTCATTTTGTCTGTAATCTTTTCATCCTAATATTGCTATATCTCCTTGTAGTTTTATTGCGTGTTCTGTCCAGGGGAACATTAAAAAAAACGTACTGCCAACAATAAGGAGTATTGATGCACCACTGAGGACAGATGTTGCTGTGGTTATATACATCATGTGCAAGTAGTGTATTGGGTTTGCATGGCAAGGCATTGGTGGGGGGGGCCTAAAGGGGTGGATTCTGTGAGACAATGGCAGAAGCTTCTCCCATGTCTGACAGAAGCAATGCTGTCTGGCTTCATGGTGGACCCGCTGCTGGCCAAGGCTGAGGCCATCAGCGATGGTGCTAACACGTCTGGGGTAACAGGTTTAAGAAGGGGAACAAAACACTGTGCAATGGCAATTGCAGCAGGAGAGAAAGGAGTGAGAATATGTGAGAAACCACCCTGCTGACACCAAGGTCACTGAAGAAGGAGGGGGAGGATGTGCTCCGGGTGCCGGAGCAGAGATTCCCCTGCAGCCCGTGGAACAGACCACGGTGGGGCAGGCTTGTGTCTCTGCCCCCTTGGAGGTTCATGGTAGAGCAGATCTCCACCTGCAGCCTGGGGAGGACCCCATGCTGGAGCAGGTGGATGCCCGAAGGAGGCTGTGACCCCGTGGGGAGCCTGCGCTGGAGCAGGCCGGCTGTGGACCCATGAAGAGAGGAACCCAAGTCGGAGGAGGCTTGCTGGCAGGATTTGTGACCACATGGAAAGGACCCGTGCTGGAGCAGGGGAAGAGTGTGAGGAGTCCTCCCCCTGAGGAGGAAGGAACGGCAGAGACAACATGTGAAGAACTGACCACAGCTCCCATTCCTCATCCCCCTGCACTGCTCGGGGGGAGGAAGGAGAGAAAATCAGGAGTGAAGTTGAGCCTGGGAAGAAAGGAGGGGTGGTGAGAATGTTTTCTTAAGATTTGGGTTTATTTCTCGTTGCCATTCTCTGATTTGATTGGCAATAAATTAAACTAATCTTCCCCAAGTCGAGTCTGTTTTGCCTGTGACAGTAATTGCTGAGTGATCTCTCCCTGTCCTTATCCTGACCCATGAGCCTTTCACCGCACTTTCTCTCCGCTGTCCAACTGAGGAGGGGCAGTGATAGAGCTGCTTGGTGGGCACCTGGCATCCAGCCAGGGTCAACCGACCACAAGTAGAAAATTTACTATGCCATACAAGTAGTCATAATAGCATTTCACATAAATCTTGAGAAGAAAATGCACAAATAAATCTGATACTATAGTTATATTTAATAGTTAAAAAGGAAAGCTAATCTGTGATTACTCTTAGGAAGCAACATAATTCATGCAATTGGAGGATATCCATCAATGAAATAGATTTGTTTTTTCCCTGGGGCCATGAGACTATAGCCAGTTTCATGTGCAACAACCTAGCTATTTCCTATTACATACTTACAGGACATAAGGAAAAGAGGATGCTGGTGTTCATAGAGATGGAAGATTTTTAAAGTTTTTAAAGTGTGATTAGCTAAAAGCAGCTTTAGATTCTGACATGTAAGGTGTCAATACATGGGAAGAAAGCCTATTGTCTTCAATTATGCTTAGCAGGAAGAGTTATCTCTCATTTGTTATACCAAGTGCTTCATGCTTTTTTTCAAATTTCATTGCTTTTTGGTTTATTTTACACAGCAATATAAATTCCACCCACAAAAGCAGGAATATTGAAACTTCTGCTTTCGTGTTCTGCAACACATTCCAAAATTAAAAAAAAGGAGGAAGGAAAAGAAAAAGAAAGCAAGAAAGCAAGAAAGCAAGAAAGCAAGAAAGCAAAGAAGAAAAAAAAGAAAGAAAGAAAGAAAGAAAGAAAGAAAGAAAGAAAGAAAGAAAGAAAGAAAGAAAGAAAGAAAGAAAGAAAGAAAGAAAGAAAGAAAGAAAGAAAGAAAGAAAGAAAGAAAGAAAGAAAGAAAGAAAGAAAGAAAGAAAGAAAGAAAGAAAGAAAGAAAGAAAGAAAGAAAGAAAGAAAGAAAGAAAGAAAGAAGGAAAGAAGGAAAGAAAAGAAGGAAAGAAGGAAAGAAAGAAGGAAAGAAGGAAAGAAAGAAGGAAAGAAAGAAAGGAAGGACATTAACAAGGAACAAAATACACTCAAGAGAATTTTCTACATGAAATCATCCCTAAATACAATATTTTCTAGGGAAACGTTCTGATTAAACTGCCTGTGTCCTCACAACTGAGTCCACTGGCCCATGGAGGAAGCTGGTCCAGTGATTTTCTTCCGTGCTGTTGTATCATTTCTTCCTCTGAAGCCTGTAATAGCTCTTCTGAAGATTCTGCAGTGCTGTGTCTGAAAAACACATTTTCTTCCTCTGCTGCAGTTTAATCTCAGTAATATTGTTTGCAGCCTCGGTGAATGTACACTTTATCTTCCTCTTGTACAGATGATTTTGAAAACTCCAAATATGTATTATCATCTGCTGCAGTGTTTGAATGAAGTTTTGCAAGGGCAGATTGACTTTCAGGATAGTACAAGTCAGTGAGTTTCCAACTTCATTATTTTGATCCCTGCCATTCCATGTCCCTTCATTACGTTCGGGTCACCGATTTTATTCCCTGTTTTAGAACTGATATTCCCTGTAATCAGAGGATGCTGAACAAATTCTTCTCTAGTGTAACTCCACTGTAGTCAAAGTACTTACACGAGGGATGAATTTGGCTCAGAAGATTTGGCATAATGTCAATGAGTAACTACAGCTGCTCTGGGTCTCTATATTTTCATCACTCTTGGCTGCTCTGCTTGGTACTTAAACTTGAGTAGTGGTCAGATTTATTTGGATTCTTTAGAGGGATTAAAACAAACTTGACGCAGCCTGAATTATGTCCTTATACATAGTGGTCCTTACTCAGATTGCTCTTACACCTTCATACACAGCCAAAACTGAGTATCCTGAATGGGAGGCAGGAGCCAAAGTTGTACAACATCCATTACAACCAAACGAAATGAGAAGGAGAATTGTATGTGTTAAACCTTGAGAACAAAATTCAGGGCATAATATGAGATTTTTTTGCAACACATTCTGAATTGCACAATGTTAGTTTCTGTTAAAAAATGGCAAAAAGTTGCAGATTTGATCCTTGCATAATGAAATTCCACTTCACTACATGCTTGACAATTCCATATAGCAACACATTAATAATCTTGTACTCTGTTCTTCTGCTGACATCACTAGAAACTCCAAAAAGATTTCATGATATTCCATTATTTTTCTGTGCTTTATGCAAAAGATATTATTGATCTCTTTTTCCATGGACAAGGAAATTCCCATAGCAGACAATAATATCAGTGATATTTGTCCATAACTTTGCAGTGTGGCAATATCTGAAGAAGAGTTAGAAAGGACACCAAATCCCTATTTTTTGTGAGATATTTACCACATATGGAGGTAGTGATTTAGTGCTTTCCATGGTCTCCTGCAAGGGGCTTGCAGGATGTTTTTCTATTGTAATATCAGGAGATATTTGTTCCCTGGTAGGAGGAAAACACCTCCTTCCCCTATCACATCCTCTGAAGCTTGGGAATAGGTCATATCAGGTGATAAATTATCTAAATGATATTAAGAATTGAAGACCTATCTGGCCAATTCACAAGCTTATGTTTAGGAAAAAAACAGACTTTTAGGTCAGGAAGGAATCCTTCTCCAAGTTAGAACAGCCGTCTCCTCTGCACGATTTAAGAATTTCACTTAGCATGTCCCACCTGTTACAGGAAAGTCACATCTTGGTAGTGATTCTAATGTCTAAATATCTGTCTCTTTTTTGAGAAGTCCATTGTAACCGCAGCTCTTGTTTTGTTTTGTTTTGTTTTGTTTTGTTTTGTTTTGTTTTGTTTTGTTTTGTTTTTCCAAGTTTATAAATTTGTTATAGGATATCAGTGATACTGCTCCAGTGCCTGAATCCATTGTAGCAGGCTCCAAGGCAGAGGGCCCTGCTAAGCCATTATGTATTTGAGTGGTTTTCTTTGCATTCCAGCAGTACTTCTTTGCTCTTTCTTTGTATGTTGCGTGCTGGGTCTATGGTGCCTGATGCCTCTGAAACAATGCCATGCGGGTTATGTGCATGATCTGAGAAGATTTAATCTCAGAATTTCCAGTCAGCATGTGTAAATTCTCACTAGTTATTGAGCCAAAGCATATTTAACCATCACACCTTACAGAGCTAATCAAGTGTAGAGTAACTGATTGGCTGATTTGATGAAAAATGTCCTAATTTATCAAGCCATTTTTATAACTAGCTTGCATCTGGTTAAGTAGCGGTAAAAATAATTTGCTGAATATGATGTAAAATGAAAACAAAACAAGAGAGTGAGACAAATCATATGGAACACTCTGTGACATCCCCAGAGCGACAAGTTTGAGGTTTGTACTGAATGTCTTGGTAGACCAAGGACTAAACTGTGTCTTCAGACTCTGAAGATAGGCTGGAGAGTGAAATGGAGCTGGTTTTGATTGATTGCTTCCAAGACAAGTCAACAAGGAAGTGAATGAGGAGAGCAGGGACTAGCTAGGACCTTGTCTGTCTGCCATAGGTACTTGGCAGAAGATCTGAGATGGCATCCAGATGTCATATTTCCTGCTGCTGGCCAGCAGTAAATGGCCATGGTTCCTCCCGGGGACCAGTTTACTGGAGAATTATCTCCAAGGTGGAAACCTCTTCAGAAACTGACGATATCTTTCTGTGGAGAAAAAGCAAAAATTTTGCTGTAGAAAGCTTGATGTGTGAGAGTATGCATTCTATCATATATTCACACAAAGAAAGGGCAGTGACCTTGCTGGGCAAACAATGTCAAGACAGAAAATTCAGTCATTTTATAGAAAATAAAACAGAAGAAAAAATCTGTTTTGGTATACACATAGCATGTTCTTGCAGGAGATCTATTCCTAAGAATTAGGCCAGTTTTGTAGTTTACCTTTTTTATGTAGTGGAGCATGGGAATTTCTTTATTTTAGTTGAATTATTAACGTACTTTATAATCACGCAATGGAGCTTCATTGTATTTTAATATGTTTCATTTAGTTAACAGAAGCAGAAATCTCCCTTTCAAGGTTTTTTTCCTTTCATAATTTTTTGTAGGAGTGACCAAGTTCTCCCTTGCTTTTGCAGGCAACTACGCGCATAAAAGAAGTAATTTATTATTTGGGTTTGTGTATGTATGTATGTTGGTTGTTGTACATATGCTTCTCTCTGCGGAAATGATATACACAAATGACCCGAAAGCAGGAAACAATGTTAATTTTGAGGCCTACAATAGACTTTTGGGAAAAAATTTAGCTTTGTAACTTGAGGACCTCTATAACAGCAAACAATTATCCACCTTGTCTGAAACAGTAAAGATGGATAATATAGCTATGTGGTTTAAAAATTGAACTTGGCTCCACTCAGCTGAGCATAAAGGAAAATATATGACCTGCTGAGGAGACATAGTGAGCCTGTAGCATATAGTATGTCACTGCCAAAATCTAGAAAATGCATTAAAAGACCTTGCTACTAAGAATGGAGGTGTACGTCTGACGTAAATTTCTAGCTAAACTTTTATTTGACTTTGAAAAACTTCAATAGTAGTCAAGGATAACCTCATACTATCAGTGAACGTACAATATCCCAAAAATTTTACTCTATGTGTGTTCTGAGAAGTACCTGTGAAAGGAACTAACTGCCCCTGATTCAGCTGGAGAAGCTGAAGACAGTTCTACAATGGTGTCACAGGCTTCCATGGGGTTATTTTAGACTGTTACAGCTTCAGACTGTTGGCTCCATTATAAGTAGTCCATTATGTATTTGTATCTTCTTTAAGCAAAATACAAAGGACTGGGATTATGGAACCGTTTAGCAGTTTGCAATTCCCAGCAAAGCAACTAAAATAGGGGATCGATTTTATGAACTCACCTCTCATTTATAGAGCTAAGGATTCCAAAATGCTGCTGAACTGCTGCCACAAAATATGGCCAAAAGGAACTAATGTGTGCTTGAAACTGGAAATTTAAAAGTGTAGATGTGTTCTTATGTAGATAAAAATTGGAAAGAATTAGGCAAAACTTCAGCAAAAAAAATTAAAGCTGACGTGCTTTACATGTGATTCGCCACCAGCTCTGAAAGCGTATGCAGTCGGTTTCTGCACAATGGCTGATGCATAGTTATTTGTTAAAATACGATGCCTTGGTAGCATGTTTCAAAAGCTGTGATTCAGTTTCTCTGTAGCTATCAGAGGCTGGTGGGCACTTCTAAAGAGGTAATAGTAGAGCACCTCATTGCTGGGTGCATTGCCAGCTGGCATCAGTTCCGACAGCAACAAACAACATAGTGGGTTTGTACCTCCGTGGCAGGCACATGGAAGATACTCGACAAATCCTTCCCTCACATCAGGCAGTAAAATTTGATGTTCATTCAATGTAACTATGTTTGAGCTCTATCAGCTAATGGGCAAAAAGCAATTTTTACATCTATTTCACTGCCTAATGCTGCTCCCACTACAAATATTAATAATGCAATAGAATATAATGGAAATAATAAATAATAGGTTTAAAAAATACAAATTTGGTATCATATATTTTCCTGCTCAAGTACACTGCCTGTCCCAGAGTCTGTCACTAATTATATGAAAGAGAAAAATTTTGAATGGCACTTTTAGTAGTCAAAGCAGATATCTGGGGAAAAAATTGCTATTCTGAATTTTGATGAAATTTGTCCAAACCAGCATGATCCCACTTTTTTCATTCCACATTTTACATTGCTCAAAAAAAGGTATGAGGCCATTCTTTTTGTCACCAAGGAAGTTGTGCCATTTGCTCTTAAAATCTCTGATTTTTTGGTAACTTGGAAAGGAAAAGTCTGGCAAGCTATAGCTAGCCAAAACTGCCTGTGAAAAGATAGATCCCATGTAAAGATAGCATGGTAGAAGAGTTGGGTTGTCCATGGCACTTCCAGGAAAATCACAACCATACAATTTTTCTCCTTCCCTGTAGCTCTCTGCCAGAGTTGAGATGGAGAGAGTCTTTCTTCATCTACAACCTCACTACTACAAGAAAGCTATAAAGAAGTCCATATGTAAATCAACTGAATAACCACAAATCAGACCAAAGCTCATACCATGCTGCAGAAAGTCTATGAAAGAAACCTGCCTAATTTCCAAAGATCAAACGCTGTTCCTGTCTGACCTTTATTAACTATGAACTACTAGCTATCAACTGTGAACTAACATGACAGTAGTTTACATGAGTTATGATGGTTCTGTTATCCTGTTGTGGGTCCACAAGTGTGACTGGAAGCAGACTCATCACTTTGGGCTGTTAAAACATGTTCACTAATTTAATCATTGCTACTTTGCAACTTAACATGTCAGGCTAAGGGCTCTGGACTTTTCTCTGAAATGGAATAGCAGAAACCAGATTAAAAGTGGTTGAAAATTGTGGTCTTTCTTTCTCCCTTGAGAACTGCTATCTGACTTCAGATCCCTGAAAACAGTGCTGCTGTCCTTTGTATTTAAGATATGCTCGCTTTTTCTTTGCTAGGTAGATATCCCATCAGATTGTCCTGCTAGTCATTCTTTGAATGCTTGCTATTAAAATTTTTCACTGTTTATTAAAGAGGGGCATCTGGACACTTCTTAACCATTTTTAAACAAAAGATAAAATAAATTCCCTTTCCCCTCCCCTCCTTCATCACTAAAGTTTCTCCTCTACGTTGATGTGGAAATGGTGAGTCTTTTCTTAATTTCAAATAGTTAACTAAATCAGAAACCAATGATTCTGTTAATGATCTCACTACCACTACTTTTAAACAGAAGAAATCTTCTGGACTTAGTGGAATTAAACTGTTTTTGAGCAGGAATGAGAGAAAATTCCACTCTTTCTATAAGTTTTTTACATAGGTCAGAGTGACTTACAGCTGTCTGAAAACCGAATAAGAAATATTACTAACTTGAAAGGTGTGCTCTTAAAAGACTTTTGAGGCACTTGTGGGAAGCTGTACATAATTTAGTGGGGATGGCACCACAACAGTTGTGCAGAAATTTCTTTTGGACTCATAAAACTAAATAGCCTGCATAATCTCTTCTTTATGATTTTAACATATCGTGTTGTTAGCACAGCAATATTTTATCTTTTTCAGGTATGTTGATTGTCTAGAAGTGTGGAAGATCTATTACATTGCCTCTCTGTTAACTGTCATAAGATTTATGTTTAGAAAGCACAAAGAACGTGCCCATTCAAAAGCCTGGAAATTAATTTATGTTAGTTTTGCTCACTACTTACTTTCCTCATTTGATTAATTTTCTTTGGGAATGGTTCAAAGCCTTTCTCTTCACAGATCTGTCAAATCACCCTGGAGAAAAGCACTCAGTAGAGCTTTTAAGGGCTAATGTCCACATGGGTGGCTTTGCTGGTGCTCTACTATGCATTCAAGAGGCTGAGTGTGTAGGGTGGGTTAGTAAGAATAACTTATCAATATAGCACGAGCACAGAGCATTTTAAGCTGCTTGGAGATTTCTGAATAATAAATTATGTAAGACATACATAGCTTTGTTTAATCTTAGTGTTTGTGCTGAATCATGGATGTGGACCCTGTCTGGAGGGCACGGCTGTGGTATCTTCACCTTGGCCAGTGCCACATGGCATCTTGCTTCATACAACTGAACAAGAATTTTGGTGTGAACTTTACTGTCAATGGCTTCAAGCTGAAGGTTTCTCTCATGCTAAGAAGCTAATTCAAATCCCAGTGATTGTACCAATACAAGAAATCTCATTGACATAGTAGCAAAATGGAGTGAGAAAAGATTCCATTGCACGACTATGTTGTCACTGCTCTCATTCCCTTCATTATGTATTTGCTATATTATTGTTTTATCCTTGCTATCTTCCCTGTTTTGCAATCTACATATCAAGCAAGTATACTGTTGTATCTACAGGCGTGCTTGCCACTCTTTTTCAGCAGCTGAATACAGCAGGGCTTCACTACTTTTACCAGTGAAGCATCTGACTATTTTCAATTGCTGATTCACTGAGTTCCATGAAAGCCACTTCAGTGATTACCATTTCAGGAAAGGAAAATGGGAAGTGTTTTCATGTACCTGACTGCACTGTTCAGATGGAAAGGAAATACAGAAAAGATCTACACACCCGTACGGTGCATCATCCATATGTGTACTCATGACATGAGGAAGGCGAAGTGAATGCTGTCTCATCCTCTGAGCACACAGCTGCTGCATTCAGAGGCATTTCACAGGTGGCTGAGGCTTTTTTCAGGTTTTAATTCCTACTGGGCCTGTCAAACTGCTTCTGATTTAAGGTAGGTTTTTTTTCTTTTAACAGGAACTAGAACCTGAAAGGACCAGAAAACATCCTTTGAAATGCAGCAAGTATGGCAGCTGTGTGTTGGAGACGGGAAGGAGGAAGGAGGAACTGGAGAGTACAGAAGGAATGTTTTTATGTTACAGAAATTCTGCAATATTTAATGTATTTTCTTGTTAGAAAAGCTTCCTTTAAAACATTATTTTTACTTTGTGGGCTCAAAAATACTTAAAGAGGGGACAAACCTCCCAACCAACTTTCTTACACTTAAACAAGAATATAAGAACAGCTGTCCTGGGCTAGACCAATGCTCTGCGAAGGCCTGGACCCTGTCTCTTGCAGAAGCCAGCTGTACATGTCTAGGGAAGAGCAGGAGAGGAGGGCAAGAACGATACATTCCTGTTGTGTGGTCCCTGCCTTCACTGAGCCAAATCTTAGTGACTTCTTGATGCTGAGATAGTGCACACCCATTTAAAAGTTTTTTTCCAAATTAACTAACACAATTGGTTTTGAATGCAAATAAACTGTTAGCATCCATGACATACTGGGGCAAAACGTTTCACAGCTTTACTATATACTATTCGAGAAAGAATTTCCTTCCCTTGCATGGGAAAGACATGGATCTGTTGAAGGGGGTCCAGAGGACAGCCAAAAAAATGATCAGAGATGTGGGACACCTCTCCCATAAGGAAAGGCTGAAAGAGCTGGGATTGTTCAGCCTGGCGAAGGCAAGGCTACAGGGAGACCTCATTGTGGTCTTTCAGTTCTTAAAATGAGCTTATAGAAAAGATGACGTCAAACTTTTTAGCAGGCCTTTTGTGATAGAACAAAGAGTAATGATTTTAAACTAAAAGAGGGTAGATTTAGGCTAGATAGAAGGAAGAAAATTTTTACTCTGGGCGTGGTGAAACATTGGTACAGGTTGACCAGAGAGGTGGTAGTTGCCCCATACCTGGAAAGTTTCAAGGTCAGGTTGGACAGGGCTCTGAGCAACCTTGTCTAGCTGAAGGTGTCCCTGCTCATTGCAGGGGTTTGGACTAGATGACCTTGAAAGGTCCCTTTCAACCCAAATGATTCTATGATTCTGTGGTTCTGAACACACCATCTACCTGCTTCATTATATTCAGAAATGTTATCAGCATAAGTGATTTACAGCTTAGGGGAAGAAACTGTTGTGGTTGTGACATACAAGTATTTGACAGGTGGCGTAGTTGTCGTGCTATTTTATTCATTTTTTTACGCTGCTAAAATTTTACATTTAAAATACAGAATTATGTATTGTGGTAGCTGTAATCTGATTCTGTAAACTTTTATTTATTGCCCAGTGTATTAGCATGGGACTGGAAAGAAATACTTGAGTATGTTTGTTTTCACTGTAGAGGTCAGTATTGGTAAAGTGTTACCGCACAAGAAAATAAGTAGTGTGAACTTATCATCTTCACCTACACCATGAAACAATCCACAATGTTAACGACTTAAAAACTAGTGAAGCATGCTTAGAGCACTCAGTTACAGCTTAATTGATGCAGGTCCTGCTTGGCCAACTTGATCTCCTTCTATGACAAGGTGACCTGCCTAGTGGATGAGGGAAAGGCTGTGGATGCTGTCTACCTGGACCTTAGCAAAGCCTTGGATACTGTCTCCTACAGCATTCTCCTAGAGGAGCTGGAAGCTCGTGGCTTAGACATGTGTACTCTTAGCTGGGTAAAAGACTAGCTACACGGCCTAGGTCAGAGACTTGTGATGAATGGAGCTAAATCCTGTTGATGGTCAGGCAATGTTCCCGAAGGGCTCAGTTTTGGGGCCAGTCTTGTTTAACATCTTTACCAATGACCTTGGTGAGGGGATTGAGTGCTCCTTCAACAAGCTGGCAGATGACACCAAACTGGGTGGGACAGTCGATCTGCTTCAGGGTAGCAAGGCTCTGCAGAGGGATCTGGACAGGCTGGATCGATGGGCTGAGGTCAGTAGTACGAGGTTTAACAAGGTCAGGTGCCGGGTCCTGCACTTTGGTCACAAAAACCCCATGCAACACTACAGGCCTGGGGAAAAGTGGCTGGAGAGCTGCCAGGCAGAGAAGGACCTTGGGGTGCTGGTTGACACCTAGATGAACACGAGCCAGCAGTGTGCCCAGATGGCCAAGAAGGACAACAGCATCCTGGCTTTTATCAGGAATAGTGTGGCCAGCAGGAGCAGGGAGGTGATTGTGCCCCTGTACTCAGCACTGTTCAGGCTGCACCTTGAATACTGTGTGTAGTTTTGGGCCCCACTACAAGAAGGACATTGAGGTGCTGAAGCATGTCCAGAGAAGAGCAACAAGGCTGGTGAAGGGTCTGAAGAACATGTCCTATGAGGAGCAGCTGAGGAAACTGGGGTTGTTTAGTCTGGACAAGAGGAGGCTAGGGGGAGACCTTATGGCTCTCTACAACTACCTGAGAAAGGAGGTTGTAGTGAGGGTGGTGTTGGTCTCTTTTCCTGGCTAACAAGTGATAGTATGAGAGAAAATGGCCTCACGTTGTGTCAGGAGAGGTTTAGATTGGACATTAGGAAAAAATTCTTTACTGAAAGAGTGGTCAGGCATTGGAGTATGCTGCCCAGTGAAGTGGTGGAGTCACCGTCCCTGGAGGTCTTCAAAAAACATGTAGATGTGGCACTTCAGGACATGATTTAATAGGTATGGTGTTGTTGGGGTAAGGATTGGACTTGGTGATGTTAGAGGTCTTTTCCAACCTTAATAATTCTGTGATTCTATGCAGACAATGAGCTCTAAACTGAGACCCCTAAATTAGCACTTTCAAAGTAGATAGCCAAAATACTTAAGTCAAATAAACTCATCTTTACCCCTACTATCTAATTTGTATTGCAAAGACTCTGAAAATTAAGTTAATATTTTGTCAATATTGAGGAAGAAGGGGATATAAATCAGAAACATACTCCTTTCTGACTGTGCTTTTTTCCTCCAGATTCTTTGCCTTAAGGAACACAGAGGGAAAAGTACTAATCCTCCCTAAAAGAACAAGCAAGGGTAATTTCCCCATTAATGTTAGAAAAATGCAACTTTTCCTTCTGTCCACTACTGATAACACTTTTGAAAACAAAGAGGTATTTTAAAAGCATTTAAGTGAATTAGTTTGCCAACTTCCCACTGACAGAAAGCTTGGAGACTACATTACCTCAAAGTGTTTTGAAAAAATCACCCTCAGCTGTGGAGGAGTGCTCAGAAGACGAGAGTAAAACAGCTCTATAACCAGCCAGCAATAGGCTTTGAGCTTAATCCAAGACCACAATGCATAGTACACGTGCAAAATAGTGGCATATATGTAGTGAAATGTTAAACAAAGACAAGAAACTTATGTGACATTTCTTCAATAGATAGCTATTTCAGTCTACAGACATGGAGATTTTGACATTTGGGGTAGTTTCTGTATGAGAGGAAAGCTTCCTTTTCAGGGGTAGCGCACCTCAGGGAAGCGGAGAGATGCGTGCCAAAAGGCAACCTACCCAGCCCCCTACACTCATGAAAAAAAGAGAGGCCCAGTAATGCTCCCACTCTTCAGCAGGAATAGAAACAGTGGTGGGGAAGCTGGACTCTGACCACACCTGGTGACATCAGAACCCGTGAACTTGTGCAACGAAACAAACATCACGATGCCAGTCAATAATAACAATGATCAATAATAACATCCTCTATCCAAAGCTTTCGTTGAAGCTTGTGGAACTATTGGATGCCCTCGTTTCACTGACAACCAACTTATAGCAGGTAGACTGTTTTCAATATTTCATTCTTTTGATTGACAGCTGCTTAGTATCTGATCATTTTTGTCACCTCTAATTTTCATCCTGAGTCCCTACTCTGGTTTCATTTTGCTTTAGACACTGGAATTTCATCAAACTCAACAGATATACAGATACGTAAATTAGGAGCAAGTTCAAAATTGTTTCTTCTGTCCTGGACACATACACACTCAATGACATCACATCTTCTCTTACAGTGGGAGGGACTTTGCTCCCCCAGTCCCCATCTTGTGGTCCATACACTTGAGAGGTGTGGAAAGAGAGGATAACAGTGAAGAATGAGGCAAAAATCTTGCTGAGTACCTCAGCCTTTTCCTCATCTGTTGTTACCAGTTTACCAGTTGTGTTGTCGTGTTCGTCAAGGTGGGGTTCTTTGACCTTCTTTTTCTGGCTGACATACCTGTAGAAGCCCTTCTTAAGATTTGAGTCCCTTGTCAAGTTCAGCTCCAGCTGCTCCTTGGCCTTCCTGAGCCCATCCCTACAGAGCTGGGCAATCTCCCCACACTCTTCCCAGGATGTGAGAAGTTAATTTACCTGGAACTATAGTGTCTTACCTAGTATCATGTTTTTCCTCTTTGTTGTATGGGAGTGAATAACTAATAAAATCTAACTAAACCTTCCTTTACATGTTATTTTGTACATGCTACAGAAATTCTTCTCAGGATAAAAGTTGATGTGATTTTCTGTGACATGAACTTGTTTTTCAAGTACGCAGTAGTATCTATCACTCTATCTGTTCTCAGCTGTGTAACAGCAGTGACTACAACTATCTTTCCTTACCACTAAAACATCTGGCAATTCCTGCCCAAAATCACTGACTTCTATATCAACCAGTCACGCCTAAAGACTACAAGATTAAACCCCAGAGGACCATTACATGGGTCCTCTGCTATAATCACAATTAAATTAATCTTCCAAATTCCACCATAAGTTGGTATGAAATACCCCTTTACAGCATGTGGTGTCCATGAGGGCTAGAAATTTCCTTTTAAATTTCAACTTGCTCTCTTGCATCTTTACTTAATTTGAAAAAAAATATCTTTAGTAAAAATTGTCTTTTTTCAAAGCAGGTATTTTTATTCTTTTGCAACTTACATAAAGTGACAAAAAATCACTGAAGATGTGTTTGAGCGGTTTTATTAATTTTCTGTTAAGCTGACATTGTTAAGGCTCTTACTTCAGTTTATGTCTATGGCTTATGAACACACAGTGGAAGAAGGATTAAAAGAAAACATAAGTAGTCTTCATCCACTCCTTTTTGTGATGTGATTTGTGCAACACATTACTTCAACCATAGAAAATAAATTGTTATACTTCTCATTTTTTATTGTTATACTTCTCATTTTGATACTTTTTTACTACACAGTAAGGCAGGGGGGTCCATGAGTGCTGGTCGCTCTTTAAACAACACTTCTTCCATGCACAGGAACAATGCATCCCCCTGAGAAAGAAATCGAGCAAAGGAGGCAGGAGACCTGCATGTTTAAACAAGGAGCTTCTAGCGGAGATCAGGCAGAAGAGAAAGGTCCATGGAATGTGGAAAGAGGGGCAGGCCACTTGGGAAGAGCACAGAAATGTGGTGAGAGCATGCAGGGATGTGATGAGGAGGGCCAAGGCTCACCTGGAATTGAAGCTGGCAGGGGATGTCAAAAACAACAAGAAGGGCTCTTCAACTACATCAGCAGCAAAAGGAAGGCTAGGGACAACGTGGGGCCGCTGCTGAATGAGGCAGGTGTCCTGGTGACGGAGGATGCAGAGAAGGCAGAGCTACTGAATGCCTTCTTTGCTTCAGTCTTCAGTGCTAAGACTGGCCCTCAGGACTCTCAGGCCCCAGAGGTAAGAGAAGAAGCCTACAAAGAGGACGACTTTCCCTTGGTCGAGGAGGACTGTGTGAGAGATCGCTTAAGTGATCTGGATGTCCACAAATCCATGGGCCCCGATGGAATGCACCCACGAGTGCTGAGGGAGCTGGCGGATGTCATTGCTGAGCCATTCTCCATCATCTTTGAGAGGTCCTGGAGGACAGGAGAGGTGCCCGAGGACTGGAGAAAGGCCAATGTCACTCCAATCTTCAAAAAGGGCAAGAAGGAGGACCCAGGGAACTACAGGCCGGTCAGCCTCACCTCCATCCCGGGAAAGGTGATGGAGCAGCTTATCCTGGAGGCCATCATCAAGCAAGTGGAGGAAAAGAAGTTTATCAGGAGTAGCCAGCATGGATCCATGAAGGTGAAATCATGCCTGACCAATCTGATAGCTTTCTATGATGGCATGACTGGCTGGGTAGATGAAGGGAGAGCCGTGGATGTTGTCTGCCTGGACTTCAGCAAGGCTTTCGACACAGTCTCCCATGATATCCTCCTAGGGAAGCTGAGGAAGTGTGGGCTGGATGAGTGGTCGGGGAGCTGGATAGAGAACTGGCTGAATGGCAGAACTCAGAGGGTTGTCATCAGCGGCGCTGAGTCTAGTTGGAGGCTGGTAACTAGTGGTGTCCCGCAGGGGTCAGTACTGGGCCCAGCCTTGTTTAACTTCTTCATCAACGACCTGGACGAAGAGTAAGAATGTACCCTCAGCACATTTGCTGATGACACCAAACTGGGAGGTGTGGTAGATACACCAGAAGGCCGTGCTGCCATTCAGCATCACCTGGATAGACTGGAAAGCTGGGCAGAGAGGAACCTGATGAGGTTCAACAAAGGCAAATGCAGGGTCCTGCACCTGGGGAGGAACAACCTCATGCACCAGTACAGGCTTGGGATGGACCTGCTGGAGAGCAGCTCTGTGGAGAGGGACCTGGGAGTCCCGGTGGACAACAGGTTAACCATGAGCCAGCAGTGTGCCCTGGCTGCCAAGAAAGCCAATGGGATCCTGGGGTGCATCAAGAAGAGTGTGACCAGCTGGACGAGAGAGGTTCTCCTTCCCCTCTACACTGCCCTAGTGAGGCCTCATCTAGAGTACTGTATCCAGTTCTGGGCTCCCCAGTTCAAGAAAGATGAAGAGCTACTGGAGAGAGTCCAGCGGAGGGCTACAAGGATGATGAGGGGACTGGAACATCTGCCCTACGAGGAGAGGTTGAGGGAACTGGGCTTGTTCAGCCTGAAGAAGAGAAGGCTGCGAGGGGACCTAATAAATGCTTATAAATATCTGAAGGGTGGGTGTCAGGAGGATGGGGCCAAGCTCTTTTCAGTGGTGCCCAGTGACAGGACAACGGGCAATGGGCACAAACTGAGGCACAGGAAGTTCCGTCTGAACATGAGAAAGAACTTCTTCCCTCTGAGGTTGACGGAGCACTGGAACAGGCTGCCCAGGGAGGTTGTGGAGTCTCCTTCTCTGGAGGTATTCAAGACCCGCCTGGACGCAGTCCTGTGCAGCTTGCTGTAGGTGACCCTGCTTCGGCAGGAGGGTTGGACTAGATGACCCACAGAGGTCCCTTCCAACCCCTACTATTCTGTGATTCTGTGATACACTTGCAGAAGTGTAATAAAAGCCGGAAGTTCTGGTCTTCCAGAAAATCCATTTTGCTTCTTTTGCTGGAGAATATATTACAGGCAGTAGGAGGGGCACTGTTGGAAAGATAAAAACAAGAGTTTCTTTGACATCTATCGTCACAGTGAAATGTTGCTATGAAATTGTCATAACTGCTGCCTGAGATAGGTTTGTTACTTCTGTCTGCCCTCCATGAACAACTGTAAAACACCTTCTAAAATTGCAACAGACCATCATTTTCATCTTCACATCTTAAAGCCAAAAAGAAGGATATTTTAGAGACAATCAGTATTTTACCTGTTTGGGAGAAATTATCAGGAATGTGAAAAATAGAGTGGTAGGATACTACACAAAGCTTCACCTCAAGCAATGGGTTCAACCATTTTGTCTTTTCTCATGAGGTTTCAGAGGTCTGAGAAAAAGCTGACGTCAGCTAGAAGACTCTTTACTGACAAGCGGGAAGGAGACAGGTTGGAAAAGAGGAAGAAAATGACCAGGGCCCATCCCAGCCAGGTTGACTCAATACGCTAGTGTGGGAAATCACTGAACATAAAAGGTCTGATAAACAATGCAAAGCACCTAAAAAGCCACTCATCTGGTGCTGGAACGAGAATTCCTCATCATTAGCACTACCCTGCTGAATTTTACTTGTGCACAGAGGAGTGAGTTCAGCTGCGGTGTGTTCGCCCACTCGTTGCATTTGGCACAAGTGAGCAGTTAAACATTTTGCCAGAATGGAGCTGTGCAGTCCTGCCTGCTGTAATCTGCCTCCTGAGCAGCGGTGCTGAGGTGGAGGGAAGGCTGGGCTGCGGGACCCTCGCGCCTTCGTGCTCAGTATTTCATGCCTGGTCAGCTGCATCCCACTCTACCAAAAAATATTTTATGCAGAACTAATTTTATTGTGAGGAAAGATTTCAGGGGCTGTTACCTTACCTGCGGTATTTGAAATATGAATTAGAAATTCACAGTTTATCAATAAAAGCACATTGACTTTCACAGAGGTTGTCTGGCGAATTTGAGTACAGCAGTACAAACATTTGCTTACATCATGTTCACAGCTGATAAAACTACAGTTGCTAAGTTTGTTAATTAGATCTCAGTTAAGCTTTGTCCTTCCTACTTTTGTGCAAACCTTTAACATTTGCAGATGCAATTTACATGCATCAGTCAACACAAGCACTGAAGGAAGCACTTGTTTGGGTAATAAGATAAGGAGGTGCTCTCTCCACTTGCTTTTGGGTTTTAGCTGCCACGGAGGTACCGGTTCACAGGATTCATAGCTGCTGCTTATTGAGGCAGCTCTGTGGTTTGTGCTGCATATTAATTTCTGTCCAACATGGGAATTCAATTTGTACTGTACATTTCATTTCTTCACAGATTTAGATTTATTTCATGTTCTCTGCTTTTAATTAACTCTCTGGCACAGCTGCTGGACAGGATATAAAAACTCATTGCTCTCCCTGCCTTACGAGTACACCACCAATCATTTACCACTTAGATGGTGGTGCAGGAGCTATCAGTTTCCATGGCAACCAGAGCCGTGGTGATTGATTCCTTGCCAGTATGGCATCACCACAGGGAGCGAGGCTTGTGATTTTTGTATGCTTGCAACATCCATCTAATTAAAATGGGATTAGAGAATCATCCCTGTATATGTTCAACAACTGCACCGCAATCCATTTATGTAAATGTCAACTCTATTCAACACAGTAGTTGGAGTGTTTATGAAGAAACAGTTGCTTTCCTCCCAGTGTCTTGCAATGTGTTGGGGGGAATAAAAATAGGAAAATGTATGCAGCCTTATTTTGGCTACTAAAGAAAAAATTAAAAAAATAATCCTTTCATTGACGCTCAAATGCTATGCAAATTGTGTCCTGTTTCCAAATCTGAATCATGACTATAGGGGCCAAAGATGGCAGAGCTGTTACTGCTCTGTTGATGTGCCGGTAGCTAACCCAGGAAAATGTGCTGAGCCTGTCCTGGAAATTCATTAATTAATTTAGTGGGTATGAATTATTTATTTGTCAAAAGCCTTTAATTCATATGATTGATTTCAGTTCAGTGCCATCTCCTGAGAGCAAAGTAATCCTTGTATTCTCATAATTTTTCTTTCATAGAGGATTCCTCAAGTCTTATAACAGTTACTTGGAAGTTTGTGAAGTCTTTACAGATAAGGTAAGATGACAGATCTGCAATGTGCAAGGAGACTCCAAATGAAAAGAGAAGCTCAGGGATTTTTTGATGGGCTAAAAGTGGAGCCAGGTTCTGTGGAGGATTGCTAGATGTAATTGTAAAGGAAAAAAAAGAAAAGGAAAGGACAGAGGGAGACAGATCTGTTAGTTCTTTCTTTATATATCACTGTTCCTTCTGCAAAAAAACTGACAAAACAGTCTGTTAAGATGAAAAATAACAGTTTGCAGTACCTAATGGTCTTATGTCTGTATGCATTTCAATTTGCAGTCTATTCTGTATTATAAAACTTAGAACCATTGTATAAATTATAGATAAAATTAATAGCCCGTGGAATTTTATCAAAAAAACATTGATACTAGTCACATGGCTGATTTTTTTTGAAAAGCTATTTCCTCTCATAGCAGAAGAAAACTGACTGTATAGCAGGCAGCAATATACAGATGGTAGAAATGCTATGTACCACACAGGAATGCTGTGTTTTATCATACTTCAATAATTAAATTCTCCCTCATGAACAAATCCAGCCCTGGTCTGGGAGGCCAGAAATCACAGTGTCACAGAACAGAGATGGATGATTTTGGTGCGCAGGAATCATTCTGGTGGGGCGGCAGCAAAATGCTGAGCAACTGGTCAGAAGTACAGGAATGGAGACAATCAAGATATGAACACAGTGTGTATTTCTGAATGAAATCTCCCTGAAGTTTCTAACATACTCATCCTGTCAAATTACCTGAGGGGTCATGCATGATGCAGCAACCCCAAGGCCTCCATCCTGCCCTCCTGCTGGTTTTGGGTCCCTCTGGGACAAGACAGCTTCTCTGGTTCAACATCAGGGCTCCTACCCACAGAGGTAAAGAGTATTTGCACTTCCTCAATGCCCAGTACTTATAAAGGTTTCACAAATAACTGTACCTGAACTTGAGGAATAACTCCTCAGCCCAACCCAAGCCTATAGAGGAAAGCAGGGATCCATCCCTTCACGTCAGAAACTATGGATCGAGCTCAGGAGAAAAACTCAGCCACACACAGGTCATACACTGCCACCTCTTCCATGTCCCTTTGACAAGTAAAATAGCTGTCACCATAGTTGTGAAGCTATTGTAAGTCCTCCCACAGAAACAGGCATGGGACTGAAGATTGGTTGTACCTTATGCAAGTTATGATAAGAAGTGCCATAATCACATTGGTTCAAAATTACTTGATCCACCTTGTTGCCCATCCAAAAAAACACCCAAAACAACAACAAACAAACAGGGGGGGGAAAAATGTGAAAGGGCAAAGCTAGCAGCGATAAAAAATATCTCAACATCTTCCCGCCATATCGAATGCCCTGCCTTCCTCCTTGTGGTTAGCCTAGGAGGCATTCAATGATTTTGCCATTTAATGCATTTTACCTGGTAGAGAACAATCTTTCCTTCAGGACTGAAAGTATCCCATGTGAGAATCAGTCTTCAGGAGAGTTCTGGCACTTGCATTTGGTTTTCTTATAGAAAGGGGCTGGTGGTTCTCTCAGATTCTTAAAGACCACACTCCCTGCACACTAAAACAGCCCAATTACACCTGTCTGGACTTTCTTCTCCTCCCACATCTCAGGAGTTATTCCACTAGAGCAGGAAAACGGTTTGGAACTTTATTATACAAAAACTCAAGCAACTAGCAACTGATGTCTCAAACCACAACAACCTACATGGAATAATTAGCTTAATATTCTACATTTCTTATGAAATGATGATCAGTTATCCCCAAAATAGCAGATTAAAAAGATTTTCAATCTGCAGATGTAGGCTGAAGGGCACTAAGGAGAAAATTTTTAAATATTTTCTCTGCAAAACAGAAAGAATATTTTCCTAAACACATACATAGAAAATTCAGTATTCTCTTCAAATATTGCTATGCCAAATTTCAGATTTGATTCAACTACTGAAGTGCAAGAGCAGGCTCCTATCCCTGCCCCATATACCTTTCACAACATGACCATCCTTATGGTTTCAGTACCACCAGCTCCAGAATATCCTGGAATTATGCTGTGTTAGACATGGTCAATGGCTGGTTCTTCTGTGTAATGCTTCGGTAGATAATGTAGCCTTTCACTAGCAAACAGGACTGCATTTTTGTGCAACTTTATGTACTGCACAGCAAAGGAATCTAGAAAAGGTCCCCCAAGCATTTTAAGAAAAGTTTCAAAAGTTTAACAGCATAACACCTCTTTTTTAGGTTGACAAACAAAATATTAAAATTGGAAACGGAGATCTTTATGTATGATTTTAAAAATAAGTAGATTTTTCCATTCATTTAACTCCACATCAACCCAATAATGTGTTAGAATTAGCTAGTTTTCCTGTTTCCCTCGGCTTAATATCAGAGGCGCTCCAGGTACTACTCTTAACAGTAGTAGTTCAACGTGATGCTGAATCAGTCCTATATGTGCAAGTAGCACACTCTTGCTCTTTCCCTCTGCAGAAATAGAACTAATGCAAGGTGATGCAGTTAACAAGTCATAGCAGTATGTACAGAATTACTGTAAGGCTGTGTAAAACTATGCTGCTGAAGAAAAGAATCTTGGGAAATACTGTTCAAATTATTCACTGAAAAATTTTAGTTACTTCAAACTAACAAACACAGTAGAAGAAACAAGGTTCAGACTGTGAAATAACCATGCAAAATAACAACAATAAAGCTCAGTATTTAAAACCAAAATATTGCAATGAAAATAAAATTATGTAGAGAATGGAGACTCAGTCTTCTTGCATGCAGCCAAAATCCTTCACACGCCGAGGGACAAAATGATCTGCTTCAGCTTTGTCCCCTGCTTGCTTTCCCAGCCAAGTGGTCCTGCTATCTTTCATCCTTCACAGTTAGCTGAATGTGCTGACAAAGGAAAGGTGCCAATCAAACATCTGCGTCCTCTGCCTGCAGAGCAGCCTCCAAGGACAACACACCAACAGACTTCTCTACCTGCTTGCTGCAGCTCAGACGTGCTATGGAGGAACCATTGGAAACTGTGTTTAGTATTTCTGCTTAACCAGTCCTTGGTGTCCCTGATGAACTCAGAATACTCACTGTCACCTGCTAACACCACACACAAGTAACATTTTTTTTTTTAATTTTTGCATGTGGATAACTGCCCACTCTGAATACAGCTGAGACAAACCAATCCATTTCATTTAAGCCAGCAGAGAGCTCACAGATGCTCCATTTAGGCCTATTTTTATGTGAAACATCCTGTGCTAGCAGCATCCTGCCATCTCTGCAGATAGCACTTTTGGTCTTTCACACGGGTAGAATCCAAATGTTATTTACCTTTTCATTTTTTTGAACAAATTCTTACTTGCTATGCTGATGGAGGCTCATTTACAGTATGTCTTTTAGTACCCTATTGTATATCTCTATGAGTGGTTTGAATGTAGGTTGACTAACCGTTATAGTTAATTAATAGCTGGAGAGATATTGCCAGTGAAGTGAAACTGCTGATCTCACCTTATTCCCTGGTGTGGAAAATGACTGAATTTCGAAAGCAAGTGTGTTTTTTCCAGAGGTTAGTTTTTGTAGGTTCATGGCTGAAATATTAATGCAAAACCCAGTGCTCACATTGCAGAATTTTGCAGTTAATATAAAGGACCAGCCAGGGGCACACCCGAAATAGGGTTTGAAATACATGTTTGTGCCTGGTATATGGTTTTATATTTCTGTCTCATTTGTGGAGGTACCAATGACCATAAGTAACACTGGGCTGGAAGGGAGTATGGAGAGGTGAAACGGGCTGAGAAGAGAAAATTAGTGACTACCATCTGATCACAAGTCCTGGCTTGAAGAAATTCATCTTCCAGGTGGTCCTATGTTCTCCATTTCTGGTGTCTGACAAGGGGCAGAGCATGATTTTACCTCAAGCTGTGACATTAAAGCCTTTTGGCTCATGTGCAAAGCACAATAAATTGCACGTTTGATTTTATTTTTTGGTTTTAGAGCCTGCCAGAACATCTTGGCAGTAGTACAGCTTCATCAGCCCTGCTGCTTGTCCTGTTTGTACAGGACTTTTGATCACAGCCAGTGCTTGTGATGTTTTCAGGGCTGGATGGAAGTCACCTGGGGCAGGTAAGACCCCTGTTTTTGAGAACACAGAACAGAGTTAAAAAGAGAGCATCATCCACCACCACGCACATTTCAGGTGTCTCAGGGTAGCTGTTTCCAGTAAGCATGGAGGAAAGTCCTAGCCAGCAGTTTTCAAATTGCAGAATGAACACTAGTGGGGTTCTCCTTGTTGTCTTCCCCCATCACTGCCCATTGCTCCCAAGCTCACCTGTGTGGTCATGTATAAGATCTGATATGAGAGCTTAGCAGTAACAGTGTTTTTAAGAGAGTTTATGTGACTGAAGTGGAACAGAAGGTATTGCTGGTTTTGCCACAGCTTTGAGAAAAAATTTGAAATCTAGATGAAGTATCAGAAAAGAAAGAAACCAGCTCATACAATCTGCAGGGAGAAACATATAAACTGTCACCAGTGGTGGTTCCTCTATGTGCTAGAGTAGTACTGACTGGGATTAGGTCTTTCTGGCACAGCTTTCACTAAATTCTTCTACAACCCTCTGGTGACAAGAATCATCAGTGCAGTTTGTTAATTCAACTACCAAAGTGCTGCTTCTCAGAAGATGAAACCTCCGCCCTTCTTGCTGCAGTCTTAGAATCATAGAATCGTAGAATGGTAATGGCTGGAAGGGACCTTAAAGATCATCTGGTTCCAACCACCCTGCCATGAGTAAGGACATCTTCCAGTAGACCAGGCTGCTCAGAGTGCCATCCAACCTGGCCTTGAACACTTCCAGGGAGGGAGCAACCACCGCTTCTCTGGGCAACCTGTTCCAGTGCCTCACCACCCTCATGGTGAAGAATTTCTTCCTAATATCTAATCTGAATCTGCCCTCCTTTAGTTTACAGCTGTTGCCCCTTGTCCCATCACTACACACCCTTGTGAAAAGTCCCTCTCCATCCTTCCTGTAGGCCCCCTTCAGGTAATGGAAGGCTGCTATAAAGTCACCCCGGAGCCTTGTCTTCTCCAGGCTGAACAGCCCCACCTCTCTGAGCTTGTCCTCATAGGAGAGGTAGTCCAGCCCTCTGATCATCTTCATGGCTCTCCTCTGGACCCTCTCCAACACATCCATGTCCTTCTTATGATGAGGGCTCCAGAGCTGGATGCAGAACTCCAGGTGAGGTCTCATGAAAGTGAAGGGGCAGAATCACCTCCCTTGCCCTGCTGGCCACGCTTCTCTTGATGCAGCCCAGGATACTGTTGGCCTTCTGGGTTGCAAGAGCACTTTTCCAGCTCATGTTGAGCTTGTTGTCCACCAGTACCCCCAAGTTCTTCTCCTCAGGGCTGCTCTCGAGCCACTCTCCGCCCAGCCTGTACTTGTGTTTGGGATTGCCCCGACCCACGTGCAGGACCCTGCACTTGGCCTTGTTGGACTTCATGCGGTTCATGCAGGCCCACCTCTCCAGCCTGTCAAGGTCCCCCTGAATAGCATCCCTTCCCTCCAGTGGGTCAACCACACCACACAGCTTGGTGTCATCGACAAACTTGCTGAGGGTGCACTCAGTCCCACTGCCCATGTCGCCTACAAACATATGAAACAGCACCAGCCCCAGTACCGACCTCCGAGGCACACCACTCATCACTGGTCTCCACCTGGACATCGAGCCATTGACTGCAACTCTTTGAGTGCGTCCATTGAGCCAGTTCCTTACCCAATGAGTGGTCCATCTGTCAAATCTAAGACCTTCCAATTCAGAGACAAGGACATCATGTTGGACAGTGTCAAATGCCTTGCACAAGTCCAGGCAGACGATGTCAGTTTCCAGCCCTTTGTCCACCAATGCTGTAAAGCCATCATAGAAGGCCACCAAGTTGGTCAGGCATGATTTGCCCTTGGTGAAGACATATTGGCTGTCCCCAGTCACCTCCTTGTTATCCATGTGCCTTAGCATAGTTTTGAGGAGGATCTGCTCCATCATCTTGCCAGGCACAGAGGTGAGACTGACTGGCCTGTAGTTCCCTGGGTCTTTCTTCTTTCCCTTTTTAAAAAGGGGGCTGATATTGCTGCTGCTCCAGTCAGTGGGACCTCCCCAGACCGCCACGAACCTCTCAAATATGATGGAGAGTGGCTTGGCAACCCATTGGTTTTACCCATTACAGAGCAGATATGGTGCCTTCCACCTCACTACAGCTTCTTGCAGGCTCACAGTGACTGTGGCTGCCGCACAGCCTCCTCTTCTCTGCAGATGCTGTATTACTCACGGCATCCTGCATCACCTCCATGGAATAGAGGAACTACTATGTAGACTGGCCCATTCCAGGAATGGAACAGCTTACAGCAGTGCATGTTGGAAGGTTCTGTGTTGGCTTCCTTTGCAGGACCTGGTCTATGGGAGTCCTTACACAATCATAGTTGAAGATTTTCCTCCTGTAAAGTCGCAGCAGGGGCAACGATTTGGCTTTCAAATTTCATTCACGAGTATTTCTAGGACCCTTTTTCTGGGTTCTTCCCTTGTGTAATGGAAAAAATCTATTTGCTTCATCCATTCTTTGTCAGTCCATTGCAGTGATCCCAATGAGGTTCTTCTGTGCAGAGAATAAATGACTTTCGCCCTCTGAATCTTCAGAGACTTCTGAATAAAGACAGCAGATTTAGCCCCTTTCCTTCGTATTTGTCTCCCCTAGTATTCATTTTCAGGAACAAATTTCTAGAAAAAAATATGTCTGCCTGTATAGACCAACCCAGCCAGGAATTTAAAGTTGAAATGAAAACTGTACAAAAGGTAAGCATGTGATGACTCTCGTATCTTTTGCCCTTACGTGGGTGATGATAGAAATAATTACCTCTAGACATATCATAGCACTGTGCACAGTCGACGCAAAGGAGATTGCCAGGTGTTGGGTGTGATAGGAAATGTGCAGCCTGGTTATTTATGCTAGAATCCAAGTGCTGCAAAATTTCTCTTTTAAATGAGTTGAGGGGCAAGAATTTAAAGATACTACTTAATTTTCAACTGCAGTCAAGAAACATCAGTGTTTCAAGATGAATTTCTTAATCACATGGGACTAGGGATTGTATGTGGTAATAAAAGACTAGAAAAACATTTCCTAGCAGACAGCAATAACTGTTCCAGTCTGTTTAAGTATTTTTTTTTTCCTTTGCTAGTTTAATTTCCCCTGCCCTGCTGCCTGCTCCAATTTATGTAAGTTGAAAGTGAATGCAGAGCTGGTGGAAGGCACTGGATTCCTGACTGTGGAAATGGAATCAATTCAGCCACAAACGCTGTGTGAAATTTACCCTTAACACAGCGAGGCAATGCAAGATCGCAGCACCACTGAATATGTGCACACTGCTGCCTTCAGAGGAGGTCTGAGCAGTGTATGAGCCTCTCCTAGCCCAGCCCCACAGCTATGGCCAAGGCAGTGGTGGCAGGGCAAGACCCACACGCTGTACCTGCAGTGCCTCCCGACATTGCTTGGCAAGGCAGGAACTCAATGTTACAACCCACTTTTATGTACAATTCATCTCCCTGTGTGGACTGTTGGCAGGGACACTGAGTATCACAAGCTGGAAAGGCAGCTGTCAGGGTAGGGGGTACCTTATCTTCTGAGCCCATCAGCTACTCGACAGAAGCCCTCAAGCAGCTCTCAGGCGATTATTGAGATACATCCTCCACTTGAGCAATGTGATCTCTCCTTTACCTCTACACTGTGCTCGATGGGTTAGTGAGTGGCCAACCATATAAGCTAGTCAACAGCACATTGCTCAAAGAAATCACCTCAGTGCAGACCCTTTCAGAAAGTCTAAGCCAAACTATGTAAATTCACTGCTGCACATTTCTCTCAATACAGAGACGGGCTAAGCAAATTCATCCTCAAGTATGCCTTGTAATTAGAAGCACAATGACTGAAAACTAGAGTGTACTGCTCAGGCATGAAGGAATGCATTTCTTCAAATTCTCCATGGCTATTTAGTTAGATGCATACGTACATCCTTTCTCATGTATTTATTCCCAGTATGTATACAAAGAGATGCTGAGTTTTTTTCCCTGACGTGAGTGTTTGAGAGCAAGAGAAGTTTCTCAAAAGTGTGCCCATGAGCAAACAGGTCACATCCTTCATTACAGTCTCTTAAAAAAGAAAAAAAAAGCTAGACACAATCAAAAAGTGACAAAGAAGCCACATAAATTTACAGCTTTTCACAGTAAAAGTTTTTTATTACTGGTATAATCAGTCACCATAGAAAGGCTTCTCAGGGCTCCTCACCAGCTAATTTACCCTTTCTGCTCATTTAAAACTGGCTCTGATATTGCTGTGCAATAGCAACACTGAGTTTCCCTCTACTCTTCTGAGGCTAGTAAACATTGTAGCAACTAACTTCACTAATACATTTCTGTTCACATTGATGTTATGTACTTGTCACTCCTTTCCTTCACCTGCACCTCTTTTTCTTCCCATGCTCTGCAAGACAAGAGCCCTTCCACTCTTCTTTTTTTTCAAAATGTGCCATTGTTTCTGGTTTTGTTTTAAAATGGATGTTACGAAAAGCAAGGCATAGTCTAGCCAAGATACTGACAAAATGGCATATGCAGGCTTTTGGTTTTTTATTTTCATACAGGCTTCTGATGATTCCTGGGTATCACCAAGCAGAGAACTTTTCAAAGGCTATTATTACAGAAGTCTAAAAAAATGCATAAATACATATGTGCATACATAAAATTATATGACTTTGGAGAACCTGAATGGAAAATAACACATACTGTTGAGGCTAAGCGCTGTGCTAAACATCAACTATAATATCACTGACAGGGGTCATACAACTGAATCCCAGGGAGTCAACAGCCAAAATAGCCCAACAGCAAGGTCCTGAAAATTGTTCAAAATTACGTCACTCCAAAGTGGTGGGGCTGTAGGCTTTAAGAGCCTAAAGTGAACATTAAATAAGGTTGTTTCTGTATCAGGAATTCTTCACCGGTCTGAGCGAAAAGGTTTCCTGGTTAGGATGTTGAGCTCTGTGTCTGTACTGCAAGACTGTGCTTTGGGAATGAGACAAGCCATGCTCTCCCCTCCTTCGTTGATGCATCTGCAGCAGTGATGACCTTGACATCTGCAGCCTTCCTGCTGAACGGATCAGACTGGAGCTGAGTGAATGGCTCACACTTCGCAGCATACCTGGAATATTTAGCCTCTTACTGGTGGATAAATTTGCGTGAACAGATCTCAGTGATTTTGAATTTGTGAATCTGCATCTTCAGAACCTTTGACCACTCACAATACTTACAGTCAAGATAGTGATGCTTCAGAACCCATAGTCATGAAGGTTGACAAAGTATTCGAAAGCTAGGGGGTCAGAAAAAAGTTTCAGTTTCAAAAAGATGGTAGTTTTGGAGGGCGTCTTTGTGTCAATTCATCAGAAAAAATGGGCAAAATCTGGCCATCTAGGAATGTGGTTAAGAATGTTTTGCATATTAGAAAGCATGGAAGTACGTGGGTAGTTCCACTGAAGTCAAGTAAAGTGTTAAGCAGGACACAGGCTGATCTGTCAGATGTTAGGTCTTACCCATGAGTGGTCAAGAAAGTCATTTCACCCTTCCCTTTCCTCAAAGCATGAATGCAGTTCAGGGGAACAAGTATCAGAATTACCAGCATAACTTCTGAGCTACAGTTTCAAGTGATTTCAGAGCAGAGTCTGCAGCAGCTGGGAACACAGCACCAGTGGCAGAGAAAAGTAATAATTTTCTGTGGGTTTTACCACATCAATTGCAAAGCACATTAGGGAAGGGGATCTTGAACCTCTCTTCCATTTCCCCTCTGGTGTTCTTTTCGATTGTCTACAGTCAACAAAATACAATTATCCACTAAATCTTAGGTGGGGATGTGAGCAAAGTTTAAAGCTGGGGAGAATATCCCATGTTATTATTTTTTTTATGCAGAATTTTGCGTAGGGGTATTCCCATGCTTTCAGTGATTTGTACAAAACAGCCACTAGTTTTCTCTGAATTAAGGTCTGACTAAAAACTATTCTGGAACTTCAAATCTTGTCTCAGAAAGAGTTGCTTATACTGACCTGAGGTTCCTAGAAATAATTTCCTTGCATGCTATCTCTAATCATTTCTTTATAGAAGCAGAATATCAAAGCATATTAGTCATGTTGTCACTCATTTATTTACCTTTTTGACAGCCCAGATACCTGTTGCCATCTGTCATAGGGTTGCTACCTCTGCCAGTAAAGTGTCTACTAGCAGAAGAGTGAATAACAAATGGACTTTATGTGGACAATGCAGAGTAGGAAAGCATTTTATGTTGCTGCTTTTTATTATTTGAATTGGTAATCTATGTCTTTCTCCTAATTTCTATGAGGAAGTACCACATGAGCCTTTCTAGAAGACTTATTTTTTTAATTGATGAAATATATGGTGTCTAATATTCCTTTCATGAGTAACTCATATTTCTGCACAATCTCTTCTGTGTGTTAACTAACGGCTCTTGTATTATCACAGTAAGTAATTTATACATTTAAGTCACTTTATGTTCTGTTTACATTTTTTGTGCTTACTGAAATTAGAACGTACCTTTCTCTTCTTGTCCAGTGTTAAATTTCACTTGCAGTATTAACGTACTGTTGTGTTTGGATTTCATTTTCCAGCAGCATGGGTAGAGGGGACTGTATAAATGTCTTTTCAAATTAAACCACTTCCATTGGAATGTGAACAATTACATTTAAACTTTTCTATTACCACTGGTTTTATTTGTTTGTTTACTTGCTTTCAACCTTTCTTCCACACTTCATCAAAACTCATTCAAAGATTAAAAACTACCTGACAAATATCTTAGGCTATATGTTATTTATCTTACAAAAAATATTGTATTTTTCTTTGTTTCCCTTTTTTTATTCCTTTCCCTCTCTGCTAGTCTCATCTACAGCTATTCATTTTGACATCAGATATTGGAAGCTAGAAAGCCAGTAGCTGCTTTGCTTGCTAGTAAACTTACATATCTGTTTCAGTACATAAGATGAATTTTGAAATAGTTGTGCACACACAGTCTATTCAGGTACAATAAAGCATTGAAAGCAAGGACTCTGGCAACATGTAATTACATTCCCTCATCCTTTCAGAAGAAATACTATTGAGAATATGCGCTTAGGATTTCGATGGGTCAGTTGTTTTAAATTAAGGGTCCTAATTGGTTTTTATTGTTTCCATGATAAATGAACAGGGCACAGAGGTTAACAACTTCTTCAGTGTATGTTACTTTCTCTTAGCTGCTTTGCTGAGTAGAGGGAAGTCATGGTGAGGAGGGTATTGATATTGAGGGTAGGCAATGTAAATGGGAGAGCATGTTCTCGCTAGCAAAGCTTTGCATCTAGTTAGCTTTCAGGATGCATCACATGTTTCCACTACTGGAAGCAGGAAAAAGTTCAACAAGCTACCAAGGAAATTATACGTACAGATGGTGACAAGCTAGCTTGTATGATCAGGCCCTCACTCAGCTCTCACGAGCTTCACTGGATTAGTGGACCACAAGTATTTCACACCACATCTCATGATTTTGGCTTTCTTATTTTGAGACCAGAAGACCTGACTGGAGGTCACCTCACCAGACCTCACTGCATTGAAGCCAGGCTAGTGACTCCACAGGACTTGAGCCACTAGTCCTTCAAGAGCCCATACGAGAACCTGAGGTCACCTTCATCCTGGAATAATGGTACAAACCATGTCCTAGTGTTCACCATCCAACAGGACTCCTGTTTGGTTGAAGATTTGCTCCCTAATTCTGGGAAACACTTGCTTTACTTCCAAGACAAGACCATCAAAAAATGATGTCATCAGACACTCCCTGAAGTCCTCTCCACTCACCTGCTCTATAACATCTTGGCTGCAATCAATCCTGAGTACAGAGGGACAGAACCCCTGTGCGAGGGGGAAGGGGATTCATATTTTTGCAGATCTAACTGCTCTTAACTATTGATGATCAAACTGTATGATATTCACTCCTCATGGAGTATATTCAGGAATGTTCCAACTATTGAACCACCAAACTGTGTTGGCCATAGGGAGGATTAAAACCCAGGAAAATAAATTGAAGCCAAATTTTTTATACATTGGTCCCTAGAAGCTGGAAAACCAGTCACACAGAAGTAAAGAATTGCAAAAGCATTTCCTTGAATAAAACGGAGACTAAGCCTGTGTGAGGTAAGGTGTCAAAACTCCCATTTGTGGTGAAGATCATACCTTTTGGAGGAAAGAAGTGCAAATCTTAACTACTCTATGAAAAATAACATCAATCACTCAACGGGGGAATTCAGAAAGAAAATGAAGTGATAAAGAGATGTTTAATGGACTGACGAGTAGCAACAGATGCGTTAAATATTTCCAGGGGTGGAAGTCAAAGTGCGGGAGAGGCGGTAGTTTATGCATGCTGTACTACTGTTTTACTCTACCTTACCCGTGACAAGCCTAAGAAAAGAAAATCCAGCAAGTCTCACTTCATGGGGTAATTTTAAAAAAAGACCATTTGCATGAGTGTTCAAGCTCAAGGATATCTGAATGACTGTCACTTTTCATAGGTATAGAAACCAAGACACACTCAGGAAATGGACTGGCTGGCAGATGCCCAGCGGGACAAGACTAGTCACAACCAGAACGAAGGAGAGGACTCCTGCAGCCTCCTGCAGCTCCAATAGGAAGCTGTTTCAAAAGAGAAGTACCACTTTCTGGTTTCAGGCAGGTCTGTACTTCAGACACTGGTGTTTAGGGGTGCAAAAGACTGGGAAAGATACAACTACTCTGGCTGCAAGCAGACCAGATCTAGTGTGGTTTCAGGATCACTGGGTTCACGTGGCAATGCTCAGCACCCATGCTGGTGTGCCCTGCTAGGTTGCTAGACTGGGGTAGAGTATCCCCCCAACACAGTCTCCATGCAGATGTGCCACCAGGAATGCTCTGATGGTGAATAATTCATGTCAATTGACTTGTTAGACAAATTACACAATTTTCTGCATCTGCAAAGAGAGCATAATCATCTCAAATGTTCCTATTATTCTAAATTGTTCAATGATTTTTTTTGCTCATGAGAGATACTTTTCCTCATCATTTATAAATCTGTGCTAGGATTGTAATGCATGCAGATGAGTAGCAGGCACGATTGGTTACAGTCCGTCACTTGCTCTTTTCCTGGAGCAAAAGCAATTTTAGGTAATTTTAAACAGCCAGCATACCAGTTACCTTCTATTCGTAACACTTTTTTCTCAGCTATTAATATTTTGTTTCTTCCACACAGGCTAACGCACTGAAATCTTTTTCCCTGCTGTTACAATGTACAATAGTTATTCAGTTTTTCTTAAAAGTCATTTTAATTTTTCTGTACTCTTGTAACCACAGACATCTCCAATGTTAATAAAAATACATGAACATCTACTTACATGTTAAAGTTCTGCTTAAGCAAATTTTTATTCTTTCATGCTCTTACAACTCCTTCTCATGTCTTGTTTTGGCCCTTTTTGCATAACAATGGCATACATAAGGAGCAGGGAAAGAGGATGTTTTACTCAGTGTAATAAACTCAGTTCCAAAGAATTCCCTCAGCATGAAGACCTGCTTCATTTCAGGAATCACAGGGCACCATCCAAAGAGAATAGAGAGAAGCACTTTATTAAATCAGCTGTGAGTTATATTACAAGTGTATATTGAACTGATAATCAAAACCCTTCAATTCATATTTTATTTGTTGTTACACAAACTCTTTTTAAAATATTATTTTGGACAAGTTTTTTTCCATTTTGTGCAATCCTTACAACACTCTGGAAGCAAATCTCTTTGTCAGTGAATGTACACCCCAGTTAATTAATGTCATTTGGGTATTTTGCACAAGTATCACTTCAGGTAATGATTTGTTGGTGTTGTCACACTGACCAGTTATTTGTCTGTATTGCTTCACACCAACCAACTACACATATCATAAAAAGGGCAGGAGTCCTTTGGTCCCATAGCAAAAACCAAGAGGTGTAGTCATTTGTTTTCTTTCTAGAAGTACAGAGCATTTTTTTATTATCTGGATTCCTATCAAAATTGATGATTGCAGCTGTGTTTTGCAGTACAGGCTTGCCTCTTTCTCCAGCTCTGAAAAGGCACACTGAATATTTTTGTGATGACTTACAGGATGTCTGCTGTTCCCTGTTTTCTTGATGGGCTTACCAGCTGCTGCACTGCTCACTTTCATAGATGGTATCCCAAATCTTCTTTCCACAAGGAGATCCCTGGATTTGCTTCTTGAATGATCATCCTGGATCCGGAAAATGTGTCCTCTGCTTGCGTCATGCAATGGCAGTTCTCACCAGAGGAGCAGTCTCTAAGCAACATCCGAGTGGGTTTCTTTCTTCCATCTCCTGTCCTTGCCTTCAGCAGGTCACCCCTTTTCCAAATGGGTATTTCTATGGTAGAGTACTGAACACAGGTAATAACAAAAGTGCTATCTGTACACACAACTTATTGTTCAACAATTAGCTTAACACGTTTGGCCGTGCACTGTCAAGCGAAATAAATTAGGGCTTCAAAACACTTTTTTTTTTTTTTCGTAGAATCATAAGATTATTTGGATTGGAAGGGACCTTAAAGATCACCTAGTTCCAACCCCCCTGCCATGGGCACAGACACCTTTTAGTAGACTAGGTTGCTCAAAGCCCCATCCAAGCTGGCCTTGGACACTTCCAGGGAGGGTGCAGCCACGTCTACTCTGGGCAACCTGCGCCAGGGTCTCACCACCCTCAGAGTAAAGAATCTCTTCCTTATACCTAATCTAAATCTACGGTCTTTCAGTTGGAAGCCATTACCCCTTGTCCTACCACAACTGGTGTTACTAAAAAGTCCCTCTCCAGTGTTCTTGAAGGCCCTCTTCAGGTACTGGAAGGCTGCTATAAAGTCTCCTTAGAGCCATCTCTACTGCAGGCTGAACAGCCCCAACTCTCTCAGCCTTTCCTCACAACCGAGGTGTTACAGCCCTTGGATCATTTTTGTGGCCCTCCTCTGGACCCTCTCCACCAGGTCCATGTCTTTGCTATGTTGAGGGCTCCAGAGCTGGATGCAGGACTCCAGGTGGGGTCTTACCAGAGTGGAGCACAGGGGCAGAATCCCATCTCTTGACCTTCTGGCCACACTGCTGGGGATGCAGCCCAGAACACATCTGGCCTTCTGTGCTGCAAGAGCACACTGCTGGGTCATGCTGAGCTTCTCGTCAACCAGTACCCTCAAGTCCTTCTTTTCAGGGCTGCTTTCAATCCATTCTCTTCCCAGCCTGTATTTCTGCTTGGGATTGGCCCTACCCGTGTGCAAGACCTTGCAGTTTGCCTTGTTGAACTTCATGATGTTCGCACTGGCCCACCTCTCAAGTTTATCAGGGTCCCTCTCGGTAGCTTCCCTTCCCTCCAGCGAGTTCACTTCACCACATACCTTGGTGTCATCAGCAAACTTGCTGAGGGTGCACTCGATCACACTGTTCGTGCATACATTATCCAACCAGCTGTGCGCTTAAGGTCTTTTGAAATTCTAAGTATTTAAGAAACTCCTATTAGGACTAACAAGCGTGTTAAAAACCCAGAGAATTTACATCCTAGCAGTAATTTTTGGTTGCTTTCAAGCACAGCATTAGAAGAAATTTGAAAGTGCTTCACTGCTACATTGAGAAGATCAGACAAGACTTCCAGACAGTTTCCTTCGCTCAAATTTTTCTTGCCACAATACTGGTGAATTTAGGAAACAGAGCCAATAAGTGTGTACTGGGAAATATCAGGGTTCACTTTGGGTAGCCAGTTATGTGGGCACAAGCTCATGATAAGAAATATTGGCTTGGATCACCAGCTGGGTGAATCACAGTCATTTATTTGATTTCAAGTTACTCGTGGATTTGTTAGGGTTATGATCAGACAACCAACTACTGTTCTGACTTGAGAAAATTTTTTCTGTGCTTATCAGTATAATAATAGAGCCCTGGTGTAGACTTTAAAAGCTTCTCAGTATTTCAGTAAGGGTGGAAAGGATTATTATTGCAATTTAAAAAATAGTGACATGAAGACATTTAGGGCATTTTACTTACATAAAGTGATACTGTTTTTCATAAATACTCAAGGTCTGTCGTTTGCCTCAGTACATTTTTGGTGCTATTCGAAACAGGAATTTAGTGCATGAGTTCTTGATTTTTAAGTCCCAGCTAGACTACTCCCCGGGTAACCCACGGGGTGGCAGTAGCCACATAGGGACCCACGCAAAACGAGCTCTGAGAGTGCCACTAAGAGGACTTTGGCAAAAACCCACAAATAAGGACTAGCCAGGCAGCCTTGAAGAACCATAGTTGTAATTAAAACAAAAAGTACTGCGATAAGTGCAAAATGAAATAAAACTGCTGATAAAAAGAAGACCACTTGAACTATGAGTGAACTATCCTCATTAGAATGGTAAAAAACCTGCCCTCGAGTAGTGACAGCCCCCTACCCAGAAAAGTCCCTTCCCCCTGGAACAAGCACATCAAAAAGGGAGGATGCTGTGACTTTAAGTGGAGATGTGCAAGGACCAATGAGAAAGAAGGTGATTAAGCATAACCATAAAAGTACTGACAACAGTTGCTTGAAATGTATAAATGTTTACCACATATTAACCAAAGAGTTCTAGCTTTGTGGAGTTACCACCTAGCATCCATCTCCATGTAGACGTTAAATAAACAAATATCTCAACTCAGTGTGTTGATCAGCTATTTGCACACTGGATAAAAGAACCCTCATTCTGGCACAAGAGGAGGACACTTAGGGGAAGAGAAGAACAGTAGTACAGAAACTTATTTTTCAGCAGTAGAGTCATGGTTAGACACCACACCTAAGATAAGTGAAAAAGCACTGTTATTAAAGTAAGGATTAAAAAAAGGGCAATCAAAATGTGAAATGATAATTGAAATTAATAAAGTCCTACCCCTATTATAGTTAAAAGTTTTAAATTTACTATACTGTGGTCAGAGAAACTAAGAACAGGATTTTGAATAATGTCTAACTGTTGCATAAGAAGGATGCACCTGTCCAAAGTAGAACCAGAGTGTGATGTATCATAAGAACAGCTAAGGGGCTATGAAAAGCTCCTGAGATTGTCAAAAGAATCAGGTCGCTAGGGGAAAGGTAATTCTGGCAGGGGGAGATCACGACCACTAACTCATGGACCGCCTACCCCATTTATACCCCAGACTCGCAAGATGAAGAAACTGAGCGTGCGTACCAGCTTACATGTTGGATGAAGAGACTTCAACCAATCATTTACCAGAACAGCAAAGCGTATGTATAAGGAAGATGACTATGGCAATGTTAAGTGTATAAATGACTGTCAATTTGTGAATGAGGTGTGCTGTCTTGGGACAGGCACCCATATTTGTGCAAATATGTGATAAAATACCTCTGCTCTGTGTGTATATTGGCGTACTGCACACCAGGTAATTGAACCCAGGTTTTTGGAACAACACTGTTACTTGAATTATTAGAGATGTTTTCACATAGTGAAGATCGTCTCCCAGTAATCACAGACCAAGTGCTTGAGTCTTGCAGTTATACAAACGGTGAGAATTTGACACATTGTGAAATTAGGTCTTTTAACGGCATATCACAGAGGCAACAAGTCAATGCTGCAGTTACAAGTTTTGTTTTAGACGGAAAGCATTGAGTGTCAAAACAATTTCTTGGCTGTTACCAAACTGATGAAGCTGGGCAGCTGGGATAAAGCTGTTGAGCAGGCATAGGTGATCTCAGGTGGAGGTAAAGGAGCAGAACAGACTTACAAGAGGCTTGCTCAGGAAAACACTGAAAGTACTGCAGAAAACCTTTTTATTAATTTCCCAGGTCCTATCTCTGGAGTAAGATGTGTTTCAACTCTGCTAAACAGACTGTTCAGAAATTCTCAAAGGGAAAAATTTTTCCATCAGAGAATGAAATTTTGTCAAATTCCAAATGTTTGCAGAGACATTTTGATTTCTGTGAGGGTGTTATAGGCTAGGCAGGGTTTTGAAATGTGCCAACAACTCTTTCTAGCGTCTCTGTAGCCTACCTGCCTGCTGGAGATTAAATAGCTCCAAGACTTTTCGGTTCCTAGTGCAGGTGGGAATTGTAGATTTTCTGGGATTTTGAGGTTTCAATTATGACTCTAGCTGCCAGTCATAGGAGGAGCTGGGTCACAAAAGCTGCAATCTACAGGCTCAGAGAATGGAAGCTAGCACTTCCAGGGTTTCCAGACTCTAGCTGTTAATAAAGATCTATTTTTCCCTCACACCCCAAAGTTCAGCTAGAATCCTTTAAAAAAATCACAATTTGACATTTCCAAGAGGTATTTTTTTGAATTAAAATTCACAACTTATATTGAAATTATATTGAATTTCAGAATTTCTAAATCCTCTTTGAAATAAACTTACTTACCTATTCAGTTCTTTTAATCACTTTGCAGTTATTTTCAAAATATTTAATTTATATCCTATAAGATTGCCACATTAAGGATCCCAGTTCACCCTGCCTTTTTTTTTCCTATTAATTGCATCTAACTGCTGGTTAATGTGGTTTTTTTAAGTTGTGAAATTGGGTTTTTTAATAATTTTTTTCCAGCCAATGTTGTTTTTTTCCTAATGAAACCTGGCCCCTAACATCCCCAGGATAATCAGCAGGATCCTGAAACTTCAGGAGAGATGTGCTTGGTCTCGCTGCTGCTTTCTGTTTATCTTCTTCCTAGACTCCTGCTAATTCAACAAATTTGTATTAGTGTGTCTCTCTTTCCTGTGTAAAGCCTCTTGCACCAGACTTACAGAACCATTTGCAGTCCTTGCAAGCCACACTGAATGTCTATTTTTATCAGACTTGTTTCAGGTATTTGTTGCCTATGAATATGAAAGTCTGTATCTTCCAATTCTGTTCAAGCTGCGGAAAGTGTGTAACCAGGGTGACAGAAACAGTTGACCATAAACATGAACAATGCTGCTACGTTCCTGGTACAGCCCTATCCTCCAGGACATTAGGTCTTGGAATGGAGGATCTATTCTCTGGGTAACCATTAACGCTAACCATAGTGGGTAATTGTGTTTTTGTTAAGAGAAATGATGGAGTGAGGTTCTGTGAAATGGACTGAAGAAACTGACCAGGATTGCCAAGATTGAGAGCCTAGCAGGCAAAAGGTCATTCCGGCAGGGGGAGTTCACGACCACGGACTCACTGGCCCCCTACTCAAGTAATATCACCTACCCAAAAGGAACAATAGAAGAGAGTAACTGAGTCTGCGCAACAATCTACGTAAGAAGCGAGAAAAGTTTACACCAATCGCCAAAGAGAAAAATGATAACTGTAAATGTAACAAATGTAACATGTAGAGGATGTTATCACTTCAGGTGGTCAGAAACAAGTCTTGGTTCTTTGTGAATATTGGGATGGTTGCAAGACAAGGGACTCCTGAATAATCCCTTTAGGCGCCTGGGCCTTGGGAGAACAGGTATGCAAACTACAGAGATAAGGAGGCTGCAGGATAATCTGAAGACCCCTGCCGAGAGACGCCAAACATGTGCGACGGACATTACAATATATTAATGAGTTCTCGGAAAAATCATTACTATGATAAGCATTTCTTGCAAATGTAATGAATAACATAGCATAAATACCTAGTAACTGTGTCTCTTCGGTGCACGAGTTTGGAGAAGAGATCCCCTGTGTGCCCGGTGCCGCAATAAAGAATACCTGCTTAATAGTCTGCCGACTACTGAGTCTTCAACTCCGGCTTTTCACGGCATCAATAATACTGAATATGCATGAATAAAATAAATATGTATATTTTTGATCTATATAAACTGCATGGAAAAGGTATGAGGTATGCACGTTTGGTGGAATTATCCCCCATGCATCCAGCGCTGCAATAAAGTATGCCTGCCTTTTAACACTACATTGGTGTTACGAGGTTTTATTCCCGAATTTTCGGTGACAGATGGACTTTCTTTGCTCAGATATAACCAGTCAAGCGTACTCCCAGCAAAAGTGACACACCCATAGTAGATCATTGCATTGGAGAAGGTGTCTGTTTCCCTTTGGCTGGGTGATTATCGAAATTTAGGGAAACATGAAGTGCATTCTTTTAGGATGAAAATCTATAGTGCAACATCTGGGAATTATAATTACCATTATTTGCTCACTTAGAAATCATATTCCCCTGACTTGTCCCAGCAGTGCAGGGAAGGTTTTCATTTCCACTCTCGTTTGTCTGCCTCTGACTTCTTTCCCCTTCAAGTCTGGTTTCTCCTCCCCTTCTTACCTTCTTTTCTCCCCAAATTCATCCTTGCAAGAACTTTTGCAAAGCTTACCCTCTGCTAATTGTTCACACAACAGTTTTGACTCAGCTCCTGGTTTTGAAACATAAGAAAACCCATTAACTCTAACAGACCCCCACTGAGCTTGATGTTCCTGCTAGATGACTTCAAGCATCAACAATATCTCCTTTGTCTGTAGCTATTTTTAACTACACAAAAGAGGTTCCTGTGAATGCTTAACATACCTATTCACTCAAACAAATTCTATGATTATCTTGTCTTTATTTTTTTTTCCCCAGGACTCTTAATGGTGAGCCATTAGTACATCTTTCCTTAGAGCAATTAGTAGCAAGGACTAAAATAGAAACTCTTTAAAACAAATAGTCTGCTTAGTTATCTCTGTCCTGCAAAGAGCAACTGAACTTTTCCAGCTCCTGTTTTCATGTCATGTTCCTGTTTAACCCTTTGGGACTAGCCGGGGCTAAAATACAGCAGCCTTGGGATAGGCAGGGCTCTGAAAGATCGTTTTACTCAGGACACTGACAAGTAGAAAACCAGGGTGACCTGGTTTACATTAGAAAGATGGCATCAGGGTACACCGTAATGTATTATTTGTTAGAATAGTGTCCTGCAGTTTGGCAGAGTCTGGGGTTCACTTGCCGTATGAATTGCACAGTTATGGTATATTATAATTCTAACCAGCAAGAATTTAAAATATGGAGCACCAAATTTAATTTAGAAGACATATCGCTCTCGGGTTATTTTATGAGGGCCTGTCCAGGAGGAAGCAGTGAACTGTTTGCAGGGACCCCACTTCTATAGCTGAGAAGTGTGGTGATCTCTTTTCACCAGTTCTTGACAGACTAGAAAGACAAAAAAAAGTGAAATCTCTCATACCAATGTGTGAGAACTCATATATGCAAGGCCATGACAAAGCCCATGTAAAGTCTCTATGAGACTGCTCTCAATGCTTTGTTCAGGGTTCACTCTTTGTGTAGCTCATGTCTAAGTTCACACAGTAGATACAAAGTCTAAATGAAAACCGAAGGTCCATGGTTATGCAGAAGGTTACTCAATCCTTGAGTGGCATAAATGAGGACAGAGCACAGGCTGGAATCTCTTAACTCCTATTGGGTGTTCTACAGCTGGTCTGTGCTGCCTCTGCTTTTCTTCACATCGTTCTGACCTGCTTGGGTTTTGTTTTCAGAATGAAAGTGTTTGGCAGAAGATGGTGCTGTCGGTTGACTGTATCCTACATATGCTAACCTGATGCACGCCTCGTGTTTTGAGACAATTTTTCTGGATTATAAAGTACTGTGGGAAGAAATGCATATCTGTTAGTATCATTACTTCGATTGTTCCCACCAGTGAAAAGTCACAGAACAGTGATTACTGCTGTGGTATGAATTAGATTTTTGAGTCTCTAAGGCTTTAAATGTAAAATAAAATTAAAAAAAAATCAGACAAAATAAAATCATAATAGTGGCAAATATAGCACACCTACGGCACACAAAAGCTCTTGCAACTTCTGTTTGTACCTGTCACATGTTTTTTCTTAAAGCACTTAAGAATCCATTAATGAGAAGAGGCACTAAAGGTGTTTACATATGTATTCCAAACAGATTCTTGCTGAGCAATTAATCCACAACCAATAAACAGGAACTATTTTGGCATTCACTTGAAAGACAAAAGTGAGTGCTTAAATTAAAGGCTGAGTTATTCTGAAGCTGGAGAAACACCTCCACGTGTGTGTGGAGAGATAATACAGAATCTAAACTGCCCCAAATCTGTGAAAACCTGTGCAGGTTACAGATGAGAAGCATAAAATCATAGAATAGTTTGGGTTGGGAGGGATCTTTCGAGATCATCTAGTCCAACTGTCCTGCAATGAGCAGTGACATCTTCAGCTGGATCAGGTTGCTCAGAACCCAGTCCAACCTGACCTCGAATGCTTCCAGGAATGGGGCAACCTGCTCCAGTGTTTCACCACCCCCAAAGTAAAAATTATCTTCCTTATAGCTAGTCTAAATATATCTTCTTTTAGTTTAAAAACATTACCCCTTGTCCTATCAGCAGCACAAAGGAACTCTAGCCACTCCAGCCATCAAGTTATCTCTATTGGAGGCCCAACTTAAACGCCTCTCTGCAAACGCACATATTAGGGGAAATAAAGAAGAAGTTAGAGGTGTGCATGCCTGCAGTGCTATGAACCTTTTGGCATCACGGAGACTTGGTGGGATGTCTCCTATGACTGGGGTGTTGGAATGGAACAATATAGGATCTTTAGGAAGAACCGGCAGGGGACTTTGAGGAGGGGACGTTGCCCTCTATGTCAGTGACAGGCTGGAGTGCATGGAGCTCCACCTGCGGATGGATGAGGAGCCCACTGAAAGTTTATGGGTTAGGATTAAAGGCAGAGCAGGAACAGGTGATGCTATAATGGGCGTCTTCTACAGGCCACCCAGCAAGGAAGATCGAGCGGATGAGGCCCTCTGTAGGCAGATAGGAGCAGCCTCATGTTCACAGGCGCTGATCCTCATGGCGGACTTCAACTACCATGGTATCTGTTGGAAAGATATCTGTTGCAGGGCATAAGCAACCCAGGAGGTTCCGGCATTGCATGTATGATAACTTCCTTCTCCAAGTGACAGTGGAGCCAAAGAGGAGAAGTGCTATGCTGAACCTTGTTCTCACCAACAAGGGGAGGCTGGTGGGGAACATGAAGCTTAAAGGCAGACTTGGCTGAAACGGTGGAGTTCAAGATCCTTAGGGCAGTGAGAAGGGTGCACAGCAAGCTCACTACCCTGGCCTTCAGGAGTGCAGGCGTCTGCTGGGTAGAGTATCATAGGATAAAGCCCTGGAGGGAAGAGGAGCCCAAGAAAGCTGGTTAACATTCAAGGATCACTTCCTCCAAGCTCAGGAGTGATGTATCCCAACAAAGAGGAATTCAGGCAAAAATGCCAGGAGGCCTGCATGGATGAACAAGGAGCTCCTGGACAAACTCAAACACAAAAAGGAATCCTACAAAGGGTGGAAGCAATGGCAGGTAGCCTGGGAGGAATACAGAGAAATTATCTGAGCAGCCAAGGATCACATTAGGAAAGCTAAAGCCCTGTCAGAGTTAAATCTGGCCGGGGACATCAAGGGCAACAAGAAAAGATTCTATACGTATGTCAGTGATAAAAAGAAGACTAGAGAAAATGTGGGCCCTCTCGGGAAGGAAACAGGAGAGCTGGTTACCTGGGATATGGAGAAGGTTGAGGTACCTGATGACTTTTTTGCCTCAATCTTTACAAACACTTGCTCCAGCTACCCCATCAAAGTCACAGATGGCAAATGCAGGGGCTGGGAGAATGAAGAACCACCCACTGTAGGATAAGATCAGGTTTGAGATCATATAAGAAACCTGAAGTTGCACAAGTCCATGCAACCTGATGAGATGCATCTACTGGTCCTGAGGCAACTGGCAGATGAAGCTGCCACTATCCATCATATTTGCAAAGTAGTGGCAGTCTGGTGAAGTTCCCACTAACTGTAAAAGGGGAAACATAACCCCCATTTTCACAAAAGGAAAAAAGGAAAAAAAGGAAGACCTGGGGAACTACAGGCCAGTCAGTCCCATGCCCGGCAAGATCATGGAGCAGATCGTCCTGGAAATGATGCTAAGACACATGGAAAGAAGGAGGTGACTGGTGATAGCCAGCAAGGCTTCACTAAGTGCAAATTGTGCCTGATAAATTTTGTGGCCTTCTACGATGAGGTTACTGCATTGGTGGATAAGGGAGGAGCAACTGATGTCATCTACCTGGACTTGTGCAAAGCATTTCACACTGTACCACAAGAAATTCTTGTCTCTAAATTGGAGAGACATGGATCTGATGAATGGACTACTCGATGAATACAGAATTGTCTGGATGATTGCACTCAAAGAGTGCAATCAAGTCAAGGACTCAAAGTCCAAGCGGAGACCAGTGATGAGTGGCATTCCTCAGGGGTCGGATTTGGGATCAGTGCCACTTAACAGTTATGTCAGCGACATGAACAGTGGGATTAAATGCACTCTCAGCAAGTTTGCTGACGACACCAAGGTATGTGGTGCAGTTGACACGCTGGAGGGAAGGGATGCCATCCAGAGGGACCCTGACAAACTCGAGAGGTGGGCCAGTGCGAACCTTGTGAAGTCTAATAAGGCCAAGTGCAACACCCTGCACATGAGTTGGGGAAATCCCAAGCAGAAATACAGGCTGGGTGGAGAATGGATTGAAAGCAGCCCTGAAAAGAAGGACTTGAGGGTACTGGTTGATGAGAAGCTCAGCATGACCCAGCAGTGCACTCTTGCAGCACAGAAGGCCAGATGTGTTCTGGGCTGCATCCCCAGCAGTGTGGCCAGAAGGTCAAGAGATGGGATTCTGCCCCTGTGCTCCACTCTGGTAAGACCCTACTTGGAGTCCTGCATTCAGGTCTGGAGCCCTGGCACTGGCACAGGTTGCTCAGAGAAGCTGTGTCTGCCCCCTCCCTTGAAGTGTTCAAGGCCAGGTTGGACGGGGCTTTGAGTAACATGGTCTAATGGAAGGTGTCCCTGCCCATGGCAGGGGGGTTGGAACTGGGTGATCTTTAAGGTCCCTTCCAATCCAAGCCATTCTATGATTCTATGACTTTATTGCAACAGGTCCTGCTGCAAAGTTTGTCCCTGTCTTTCTTAGAAGCCCCCTTTAAGTACTGAAAGACTGCAATAAGGTGTCTCCGGAGTCTTCTCTTCTCCAGGCTTAACAACCCTGACTCTCTTAGCCTCACAAATATATGGACTTTTTACCACAAGTCTTTTTTTGGTTATGAAGAAGGTTTTTATGCACTGAACAACAACTGCACAATGGCTAACTGGATACAAGTGAGTACAGAGTATTCTACTTGTTTTAGTGGCTTTGAAAATTTTTAAATTTTACTTGAAAGAAATATGACAGTCCCTGTATTTTTTGTTTAAGCCTGCTGAAATTAACATCCCGCAAAACAAAGCACACCCATCTGCTTATGGGTGATACATAGATGTCAACTGAATTCTTCTCATATTCTTGTTATTATTACTGCTATTATTACAGCTACTGTTATTGTTATTCATTTTCTTCTACGTATTCAGGTTCCATATTCTTTTCCCTTTCTTATTGATTATTAGTGGAGGATGATGAAAATGCTTGAGTCACTAAATATTCTTAATATGTATGTCTTCAATATCAGCTTCATTACTTCTGGTTTACTGGCAAAGAGGATGCAGTTAGCACCATTAAAATATTGCCTTACGGAAGACAGTGCTCATAGTCTTACTGGAGACAGCCCTGTAATCTTATTACTGTCCATCTGTGAAGTCTCATGAAAACATAGGAAGGGGAACCTAACCTATCCAGTTGCTGCTGCTTAGACATCACCCTTCTCTTGTTGTCATACAAGGTTGCTTCTTGCATCATGACCCCAGATCATGGAGCCTGTTCATTGGATTTATGGAGGAGGAATGGAAGGATGAGTGTGTTACTGTGGTCGCTGGACTTAGATAAGGTGAACAGGATAAGTATGAAGGCTTCTGATGCAGAAGGAGGCAATAATTGTTTTCATATCCTACCCTTTTGCTACCACTCGTTACCAATGAAATCCAGCTCATCGGCGTTGGTTTAAGAGGGGTCCCAAGAAGGACAGAGAGGAGGGCATCACACTTTTTCTTTAAAAAGGTAGCTTTGCTTGCATTTAATCCCAAAAGACCTAATTCACTTCCAATTCCTTGCTTTTTCTTGCATCCTCTACCAACATGGTATCTTGCCTTAGACTGTTACTCCAGCCTTGTTCTCCCCCATGCATTTCTCCTGTTACCTTTACTTCACCAGCTGAGTGCTATCTTCTGTTAGTTTTCTCATCCCGTAATCAACAGATCCCCAAATTTCCTAGAGCACTGTTACATGGACAGCAAAAGCAGCCAGAGCCAACACCACTGTCTTAAACAGATACTCGCTTTCTGAGTAATCTACCTACTACTTCTGTGCCAGGTGTCTATAATATTCAAGGACCAGAGGGCTGAGTGGGTTATATTTGTAGGACTTGAAGAAGAATAACATGGCAAATAATTGCTTAGACTATTTATGATGACTGAATCTGTGCTCAAAATTATGTGAAATCCAACACTACTGTAAAGTCCTTCAGAGTAAAATATCAACATCCGTTTCAAAGATTTGTTGAGTGCATTTCTGAGCACCTTGTTATAAAATATACACAGTGATAATGTTTAGCATTTAGCTTGGTCATTGATCCTACTAGATTTTTCTCCTGATGCTGTGAAAAGCACGAATTGAAGACTCAGTAGTCGGAAGACTATTAAGCAGGTATTCTTTATTACCGAAGAGACACAGTTACTAGGTATTTATGCTATGTTAACATACATATTAATTACATTTCCAAGAAATGCTTATTATAGTAATAGTTTTTCCAAGAACTCATTGGTAGGTGTTAATGTCCTTCCATCGTTGGGGGGTCTTGAGATCATCTTGCAGCCTCCTTATCTCTGTAGTTTGCAATACTTTTTCTCCCAAGGCCTAAAGAGATTATTCAGGAGTCCCTTATCTTGCAACAGTCCCAATTATTCACAAAGAACTGAGACTTGTTTTGGTTGTGCAATTATCCTAAGTACCTGAAGTGATAATATCCCCTATATGTTACATTAGTTACATTCACAGTTATCACTCCTAAAGGAAGAAACTCTGAATGGGTGCATAATAAAGGAAATACATTCAGATGAATGTAATGTCATCATTGGAGAAGTAGTCAAATAATTTGTTCTGATGTTCAGTTTGTTGAATGATAACATACAATAAACAATAACTACTTCTTAGTCATGTGATTTTTGTATTTTAATTTCCCTCAACTCACATATAGACTTTATTTTCCTAGCAACACTCCAGCCTTTTGAAGGATCCTCATCTTTTTTATTGTCATTGACCGATTTTATCCCTGGAATTACTTCAAGAAATTTCTTTACTGATTGGCCTTTTAAACCTCATAACCATTGACTTTCCATTTACATTCCTACACTGGCAGTCATGCTGACTTTCTGTACTATTCCCACCGCCACTTTTCTTCTATATCTGTCCTCTTTTTCTTCTGTTTCTTTTGCTTCAGTTTCATTCTTTCAACCTTTCATTATGACATTAAAATTGGTGATTAATGTTTGCCAAGTTAGTGCTCCTACATTTTTCCTTAAGATTTCCAGTAATATTTGAGAAAATATTGAACCTGAGTAAGAATTACACAGCTTCTGGGTCAGCAGGAAATGTGATTGCATATGTAAATCTGTGCGCAATTGACACTATTTGAATGTTTAAAGTTACCCATGTACTTCCTTCCTCTTTGAATCTGGGTCACAGGGAGAAAAAGAATACGCTCATGATTATAGCTGTTTTAGAAGGCTTCACTAGCATTTATTTGAATAGAAACCATGAATCAGCTTCTATACTGTTCAGAGCTCCTTTCATTTGCATTCTCAAAATGTTTGTGAAAGCAACTTTTTGTTCAGAAGAATGTTTAATGCAAAGTAAAATATGAGAAAGCAGGGTGTGAATTCATGTTTGCATGAGTATTGACATTGGAAGCATTCACGTGGCCATCTGGACAGCTCTGTGAGTTTGGGAGCTGTTCAAAAAATAGCATGAGATTTGGAAATTATAAACAGAGTGCAAATAGTGAGCAGCAAGGTGGTGATAGTTTCAGCATTAGTACAGTGAGTCATTCAAGAGCAATCCATGGAATGAAGTTTCACTAACTGCTACTTTTCCTAACATACTCTCAGCTGGGGTTTGTCAAGGTGGAAAAAAATGGTTTTAAAAATAATGAAAATTTCTGTAAAATTTCCTGTTATATTAATCAGAGTGTGAGCACATGTGTAAGAAGCTTACCATTCCTCAAAACTGTCCCATTTTTTTCAAAACTATTGTCATGATTTAGTCCCAGCCAGCAGCAAGGAATCATTTGGCCGCTTGTTCATTCCTCCACCTCTTCTGGTGGTACGGGGAGGAGAATCGGAAGATAAAGGCAAAGCTTGTGTGTTGGGATAAAGACAGTTTAACAGAATAGCAAAGGAAGAGAACAGTAACAACAGTAAAACTGACAGAAAAGAATACACTGTGCAATTGTCTCACTGCCCGATGGCCAGCTTGCTCCCAAGCAGCAATTACCCTTCTCTGGCCAACTCCCCAACTTAAATACCAAGCACGATATCACATGGTATAGAATATTACATTTGTTTGGCTAGTTAGCGTCAGCCATTCAGCTGTGTAGCTCCCACATTCTTGTGAAATTAACCCTATCCCAGCTGAACCTAGGACAACAATTCATCCCTCATTTTGAATAGCAAATAAATCAGTTAAATACCTATTTCTGAACAGAGTTACTGTGATATACCTCAGAAAGAACAGTATGAAAATTTGATCTTTTTTCTGCCTTCCTCATGACATGACTATCTGCAGAAAGAAAATGTTACAGCAAAAAGCATATGTGGGCAGAATACAATTGTGTGTAAACTTTGGCTTTAGAGAGTTCATCCTTAAGAGATCACTTTAGACATGTCAGTAGCCAAAATGAACCTTGCCATTTGGCTTTATTATAACCATGACTTCAGTAAATCGGATTTACTAACATAAACATCAGTAGCCTCCAAAGTTACTGGGCCCCAGGCGGTAACTGCCTGTTGCTAGCAAATTGTCCCAGTGTTCTCTGGCACAAATTTGGCCTCTAACAACCAGCACTTTTCTCAAACAACTCCTGGGCTTGAACTGATATTAAGAACAGTCCGGAGTTCATTCCGAGTACACAGTTACCAAGGAGCAACCTTGTCCTGGAGACTTATTTGATTTATTACCATAGATGTGGGCTTTTTCCAGCCAGATTGAAGTGGTCTTACTAGTACAGATGTAGCCTAAAAAGTCAGAATGCAGACTAGTGCCATATCCATCACCAGTTAGCGCATTTCATTCTGTGGACAACAAATCTATTAATTATCACAAAATGTGCAGTAACGGAACTCAAGCGCCGTATTAGAGTTAAGGAGGCTAAGCTGCAGCAATCTTCGGCAATGCAAAAGCTACTCACCTGACCCTTCTTAGCAAGTACTCAATCTCACCTGATCCTTCTTCCTAAGTATTCAGTCTCAGTCGATACTGCAGGAAGCAGTTAGCGTTGCCAAAAAGCATGCTGGTTTTCTCAAGTGGACAAGACTTTATCTAGTCCTTACCTATGGGCAGAAAAGGTGGCTTTTTACAGTATAATCACTTGAATGTTAAGCCATGATAAAATGATTCTTAAGTGGAAGGTCATATTAATCCTTTACTAACAACGGAAGAAACTTTCAGCTGAGAAAGGAAGGAAGTAATTGAAAAAAATGACCCATTTGCATGGGTTATTAAATGAAAATTTGTTATTATATCTGCATATTTTTTAGAGATTTATGTATCTTTTTTCATCTTCTACTTTTCTTCTATCATTCAAAAATATTTTCAGTGAACAAACACATAGAAGAAATCCTAAGAAAAAATATTTGTGTCTCGATGTAGGCTCACCTTTTTGCATGCAAAAATATAATGTTCTTTTTGCCATGGCCAGCCCTTCGAGTAAGGCAGAAGGGATATATGGTGCTTGGCTCCAACTGGAAATAATCTCTTTTTCTTAACGTCTTTCACATCTTGTATCTTATCCTTCAGTCTGTACCTCCTGAAGGTGTATATTAGTATTTTGGCAAAACCTGGACCATTGATATGAAACTACTCATGAAGTACATTTGTGTAGAAGTTCCACAGAGCAATGCAATCACAAAAAAATCAAACACCTTTTCATTAAGTCCTTTAAAGGATGCCACAGATCTATAGCAGTAAAGATTTTTGCAGATCTTCATAGAAAAGGAAGTGAAGTTGAAAGCAAAAATGTGTTCAATAGCAGTTAGTTCGATACCCAGGGAGGCATCATGCCCAAATGACAAAACAGACATAGATGTAGGGTTGTCTGGGCCTAGTGGTAGGATCCTCTTTCTATCAACAAGTTCTTTGGGACGTTCTCTTGGTATTTTAGTTACTCTCAAAGTAATTAAATTGCCTTTAGTCTTCCAAGTACTTCCATTTCCAGGAGTTTAAGGACAAGTTGTTCTTCAACAGAGTTTTTTTACTCTTCTAGGGAACATAATCTTGCAGAAAATTCAAAGATACAAAGCTCCAGGACCATTACTACTGGCTTAGCTGCAGCTGGGTTGGGTACAAAATATTACCGTGCTTCACTGACGCCAGCTACTCACATGCTACCTGCTCCTGAGGTCACTCTGACCCACCACTGTAAACAGATCCTTTAATTATCCCTTTACACGCTTCTTGGAAGTGACAACCTTGTTCACAAAAAAACTATAATTAAAATTGCCTATGCTAAGGGGGATTACTTTCACATGTGGGTACTAAGCAGCTTTTGCCAGCAAAACTGAGCAAAAGAGACAGTGGAAAAAACCTGGAGACAAAGCAAAGCTGGCGTGGTCCAGGAGTAAGAGCCACAGAAGTGACATCCTCAGTCTGTGGCAGGACAAGATGTTCAGAGATGGTAATGAGAGAAATGGTTCAGAGGCTAGGACTCAGATATGGAAATTCAGCTGTCTCCAGGTGAAAACACTTATCCTTTGTAGAAGATGTTCAAGCAGCAAACAAACACTCTGAAAGGAATGATGAAAAGAGCCAGATGAACAGAAAAAGTATGAAAGCACTTTGCCCATTTCTGGACAAAAAGCAAGTTAAAATTGCTAAAATTGACATTTGCTGTTATAACAGAGGGGTTTTGTTAAAATGAGGCAATGAGTCACAAGGAAAGGAAACCTAAACTTGTTAATGTCAATGTTTAAAAATTCCTTTGATTAGATTTGGCTGAAAAATTCGGCAGCTGACTCTTTTTTGGTATTTTCTAAATCAACCAAATAAGCTGAGGGAAACTGAGAATGAAAAATAACAATTTCTGTGCCATTTACACAGATTTGAAGGCCACAGAAGAGGCAACTGCCTCTATATTTTGGCACTCACATGACAGGGAATACAATGAAAAAAAAAACCTGTGATGCTCAATACACGTCGGCCAAAACAAGTGAAGAAAACAGGATCAAGGGAGGAAAGCTATTACCTGAAGCGGATGGAAAAGAAATGGTGAAAAAGAAACAGCAACAAGAAGTGTTTAAAGCTAATACATCTAGTTTGTGCCTTATAGATAATATTCAGCTTTTCTGAGAAAGAAGACAAATAGAGATGGAAGGAAAGGAAGGAAAATATTGCTGCAGAGCTGTATTATGCCCTGTCTTCACAGGGGAAAACTTTTGTCAGTAAACTAATCAGAGTCATTCCTTTGCGCAGTAGTAGAGGCTGAGGGCAATGGTGTGCAAGGGAAGGAAAAGGAGGAGGGGAGGACGAGGACGCTGTGAGAATTGGCTTCCTGCAGAGAAGAACCTAGACTACTGACATAAATCCTGCCATTTCTGGCTACAGTGATGCTGCTGGACTGGATCCTCAGCTGAAGTAAATCAGGTGAATCTCATTGGTTTGGGTGGAAATATCCCATTTTATAATTTCTACAGTCTGATTATAAAGTTCTAGTTGCAAACAAGTTGCTGGGGGAATGGTGCTTCTATTAAGAAAGGATGAACTTCAAGTACTGGGATTTCTTACTCTGAAGCAATATTAAACTCACGCATTTAAAATGTTTTTAACGTACATGTATCAGTGTTAAAAATGTTAAAAAGCAGGCTCCCTCCTACCACTGCACCTCCAGTGATATGTGACAGCACAGCTATTCTGTGATCTGTGTCAAGAAATTAATCTGGCAGTAAAACTTCAAACTCTCTTGTTTTCAGTAGATTTTTTTAGCACTTGGTTCCATTGCCCCAGTCTGGTTCTCAGCATTTGCTCAAGGACCGGAACTGGCAGCAGGTAGCTGAAGAGATGGAGAAGGATGGTGATGGGGTCAACTCTCTGCTGACAAACCACCTGTGGAGCCACAGCTTGAGACACTCTTCAAAAAATTACAGCTTTTTTACCACCCTTCTCTCCAGCAGGATTTAATATTTGAGTTTTTCTGGGGCATCAGAAGAATTGTCTTTAATTCAATGGCTATTGCCCCTAAAAAATAAGCTGAAAAGTGCTGATCAGCAAGGACTGCTTCCCCTCCACTGCCCGCCTTATGAAACCCATGAAGTAATCCTCTTTCATCAAAACACCCACCTAGTAAGGTAGTCCCTCATGCCAGTATCCAGCTGGCTGACCTTGCAGTCAGGTGATTCATCTCTGGTTTTGAATACAATGATTTCTCTCCTGTTTCATTTCAAAACACTTGTTTGCTGCCTTACACTTCGTAGCATCTTTTGCTCTTGTGAGTTAGGTGTTGCAGGTTGACTTCTGGATTCAGTGCCCTTTTTTTCCTCATTTTAGTTGCCGGCTGTATACAGAGCCTTCGAAAATCATACTTTCGTGCTGTCACCCTTTTCAACTGTTTATACCCACAAGTCCCAAGGTCTGGCTCTTGCTGTCTCCACTGGCAGGAAAGCATCTGTGCTGCCCTCACCTCCCTACCTCTTGACCTTCTTGACCAAGCATCCCTTATGCTCTCCCGGTGCAGCCCTTGCTGTGATTGTGCCACATCAAGGAAATAATGTGGTTGAAAATAAAGCCTTTAATTTCACAGGTCAGCTCCTCCATCTGATTCGCCATGCAGTTGCATAAAAGCAAGCACTGACACACTTCAGGGACAGGTGGACACAGAGAGGGGAGGGCTGCTGAAGCTGTTCCTCTGCGGAGGAAATCTCTGCAAGATTATGTGTGAGGATCTCTGCCCAGGGCATGGCCAGACTGAGAAAAGACCTTTTCCTTGCTCTCACCATGGGGATGTCACTCAGTTGGATCACATCCCCAGCCTGATTCTCCTCATGGCCACACAAATGTTACCCTAGTTACTTTCTCTAAAGATGCTTCAATAATTTCACCTCTGAAAATCAGCATGCTTCTTTGACTCTCTTTCAGGTTGCGCTTCAAAAGTACAAGAGGCTTTATAGCTGTAGCTAGGTGTGTAGTTATATCCTCAGCTTTGAAAATGTCCTTTTTTTGCACTTAAATATAGAATATGGGAAACATAGCTCCAGTGAAAAAATTTTAACAGCACAGACATTGTCTTATACAAGACAATTGTTCATTTTTGCTGAAAGCCCAAGTAATGTCCCAAAACATGAAAGGTATACATTCATTTCTCTTCAAAAATAAAGTAAGCTTCTTTTAATTCATGTTGTGGTGGGCATGGAAAATATATTTGCCAGTCAACCTTTTCCTCAGGTTGGTTTTTTATGTAGTTAATATTTTTCTTTTACATATGGAAAGTGAGGAAAGTTCCATAGCTGCATAGCCTTGAGGGGTATTTTTAATATCTAAACGTGGCAACTTTTCCAGAAAGCACTAATAAAGATTGTTACTGTCTATAGTATAATCTCTTTAAAGTGTCTCCCCTTGTTACTGCAGCTGTGAATTATTCCCTTCAGGGAAAAACAAATCTTTTTTTTATTCTGGTCCTTCACTACTATGTGAGTATTTGCTTTACAGCAGTGCTGCATGTCTCTAATTAAATGGAAACACTTATGAAAACCACAGGTGTGAATTGCAAGGAGCACAACAGTTTTTTGGGGAAGTGAAAAATGAAATAAAGTAATGAATACCATCCATTACAGCTAAGGCTGCAAGGCAAAATTCTCTGTAGGTGTTACTCCACTGACTTTGGTCAGTGGATGCTGGGGTGGGGGAGCCTCTGGCCAGGAAGCGTAATTCTAAATGTCAGTGAGCAACAGGACACGAACAGCAAGAGCAGAAGCACCGCAATGTTTCGCATGGCTGCTTGCAGCCCATCATCTTGCAGGGGCTCCAAGTTCTTCTGGGGATCCCACCATGGGCGACAATGCCTGGGGTGGGGAGCAGAGCTAACAGTGCCTTTTATTGTCTTCATTGCAATAAGTCCCTCTCCCTTGTTCGCGTGAGTGTGATGCTTCTCCGACCTTCGGGGTCAGGCAAGAGTGCTCCCTTCCCACTGCCAATGTGCATGCAAGCCCAAGGGATCCGCAGGCTGCTCCTTTGTGGAGCAGGTGACTGCAACGTGCAGGCTTTTCTTCATTTGGCCCAGAGCCTTTTGTCATGGCAAGTGGACAACTTTGAGATGAGTTAGTGTAAGCTACAGATGATCTTCAGCTATGTAGTTGGACCAGTGGTAGCAGAGGAAGAGGTGAGTATGTTTGTTTTCTCTGCCCTTATTGAGTTAATACTTACTCTTGGTAAAATCTGTCCATTTTTTAAGGTAATGATTATCTTGTAACAAAATTACTACTAGTCACCCTAGCCCAAGACAAAAATTAAATGAGAATATATTTTGAAAGTAATTTTATTTTCTGGCTGAAGAGGATTAAAATTACATGAAGTTACTTGATTTGACTTCAAATCCTTATCTTCTGCAGAGGACTTCAGGGACAGAGAATATTGGAAAGAAAAGACAGTTAAAGGTCACAGCGAACAGTACCTTCACCAGTCTACTGTAGTCTGCTGTCATTGGAGTTGGCTGCTTTCCTTGTCATGTGGATGGCAGGCGTTGTCACGACATATGCAGATGTGCATATAAAGTGCTGGCTGTGAGCAGAACTTGGGTGATGGAAATCATTTACTGCAGTGCTGCACAAGGCAATGCACAGTGGCTATGAGACTGGCAAGCAGCTTCTTTTCTTTTTTTTCCTTTTTGTTTTCTTTTTATTTTTTTCTTAGAGTTGTATTAATCACACAGTTTCAAAACAGGTTTTCAAAATTAGAGAGACTGCGTTTGGAAAGCAGCCTGGGGAAGAAGGATCCTACTCCTGTTCGCACAGCCTCACACGTGTGAGCGTAAATGCCTCTTCTGGGAGAGGGGAGAGACAGCCAAGTTTTCACTTTGTATTTTTGTGTTTGAAGAGGTGTATGATAATCAAGGCACGCCTGGAAAACAATGTCAGTGATAATAGAAGATTATATCATGTCTGAAAATTGTATCCACTGTTGTGCAAGTCAGGATGCCCACAACAAGCTGTAGCCTGTTTTATTAACGCATGTAAAGGGTCAGCTGCCAGCATCAGCAACCTCAGCAACCTCAGCAACCTCTGGGGAGCTATTTTTTATGTACAATGAGCATGACCGGGCAGGTGGGTTGGTGATGATGTTCAGACTGGAGGTGGGATCTGCCTAAAGACCACAACCAAGAGCTCTCGATGTGTCATCTGCCCTGCAGCTGGCACGTACAGCACACGGCTGCTGCTGCACTGGGATGTTAAAGGAGCATCCGCCCCTCCAAAAAAGGTTTACAGTTTTTTTTTTGTTTTGTGTCTTATTGTGCTTATACCCACATAGATGCAGAAATAACCTTTCCTGTATGGTTTTTTTCAGCAGCCTGCCCTTGTCCTTTCACTTCTTCTCTTGAGAGAGCTCCGGCTCATGTAACTAACCCCTTGATGCAAAGAGTGTATGGGTCCACACAAATAACATGTAAAGTTTAATTAAACTCATCTGTAATCAACAGAATTTATCTTTTGACTACTGTGTACCAGGGAAGCTTTATCTGTTGAAAATTAACAGTAAGATTGGCTTGACTTTTAAAGGCACCATGTGAGTTTCTTATTAGCCTTATTATAATTTCTGAATCATAAATATGTAAATTATGAGTTTCACACGGGAGATTTAATTCTGTGCTCTTATTTCTGATTAGCTGGAAATACAGTCTGGCTCTGTCAGGTAGTTGGTAACATTGCACAGTAATAAGGCATTTCCTTACACTTCATCAGAAGCAGCTGAAATTAAAGAAGGCAGGAGATGTTACATTTTTGACAGCTTTGCAACACCAACTTGTTGAAGTTTTAACTCAGCCATTCATATAGTCTATGGATTAGTAATTCTTTCTTATGTCAGGAGTCAAAAAAAGCCCCAAAACTTAAGATCTGAGCCTGGAGTAAAAATGCTCCGAGAAACAGTTTTCTCCTCCCCCCTGCCCCTTTCTTTTCTGATCTACTCTCTAAACAAAACACATCCATTTAGTTTGAGTAAAGAGGAGGGAAAGTAGTTTTTCAGGGATCTGGACTTTAAGTACACATCCCGCATATATACTGAACTTGTGGGTTTGCTTTAGGAAATTTTTTCTTCTCTTTCTCTGGGTCTCTTTTTTTTTGAGATATTGGTATAGATGTTCCAGGCTACATCATAACTAAGTGCCATAGAAAATGGAAGTTTCCAAATAACCGTGAGCGTGGTAGGTTGTGCAAAACACTAATGAAAAACAAATTGGTACTTGCATGAAGTCTAGTTTCCTTAACTGAATGCAAAGTAAAAGGCACGAACATATGGAGAAATAGTAGTCCATCAGCAGTAAACTGTCAAAATACAAATGCACCCCTTCTCAAGAATCCTTAGTTTTAGTATGTTATCCTATTGTAGGCTTTATTTTGTTGCTTTAGTAGTTGACTTATATATATATATAATAACAAAAGTAAACCATAAAACCAAAAGTTTCCTGCTGAGCTGAACAAAGTAACCACAAGAAGAGATCAGCTGCTTTAGTATTTCATGACAATGTAATGTTTGAGATATTTGGTGAATCTCATATTCTCTTCCAGCTTAGAGAAAAGATGCTTTTTTATTGAGCATGTGGAGATCCCCGCACCATGCTGTTTGTCTTCTCCTCCTTACAAGGCCAGTTTGAAGTTCCCCTTTTAGCAGTTTGAGTTCCAATTTCTGCCAAGCACCTGCCACCTCTCTTCCAAACAAATAGTCTCCTTGGCTCACGAAGGCCAGTCCTCCTCTATCCTGAGACATTTTGTCCCTTCCACCAGAGGCAACTGAGTCTTATCAGATTCCCTGTCCTGTCTTTATGTAGCCTAAGGAAATGTTAAAAAATTACCTTACCAAATCAGCCTCTAATAAGAAATTTTGATGGTGTATGTAATTTTTTTGATGAGTTTGTGCAATTCCTGGTTATTCCTTTAAGGGCAAGCCCGTGTAACATAGAGAAGGGATTATTATTGTTGTGCTGCTAACATCTACCCTTATTTCATTACTATTATTGCAGTGATTATTCATCATCAGTATTATGATGATTTTAATAAGTTTTAAAAGACCACTCTTTCTCTGTTCCTCAGCTTTCTGCTATTGTTATGATCCTCTTGACATTTGCAATTGCTAGAGAGCCGATTTAAAGTCTAACAGAGATGGAAAAGTTCCCTAGTAAATCAGATGAATGTAAGTCTGCATTTTCTGATTTATAGTCACTCTACAACACAGTGAAATAAAGCCTTTGCTTTAATCCATATTCCTTTTTTCCTTTTTTTTTTCTTTTTTTATAGGTTCTGAAAATTGAACAAGCGTGCAATACCCTGAAAGTATTCTTTTTCCTTTTGATCTGGGCTGAGGAGTATGAGCAAGCCTTTTAATTTACAGGCTGTTCTTGCAATGTTTCTTAATTTTTGGAGCACTCTGCTTGGTGAGACATAACAGTTGTTCTTTAGATGCTGCTGAGAAACAGCCTCCTGTGTGGACAGATGTGGCAACCCACAAGTGTCAGCACCATGGGAAGGTAAGTTTTAAGAGCAACCACGGGGGTCCATCCCAGGGGATACATAGAGCCAGGCTTCGCCCTTGGCTTTGTGAAAGAGCACAGCAAGTGGTTGGGATCACACACCTGCAAAGATGAGGTGCAAACACTGCAGCATGTACCATGTGTATGCCGTTATTTAATAGAGTAATATCACTTTTTGCAAGTGTACAAAAACATGTGCAGACAAAAGCTGAGGTTGTGGCACAGACCATGTGATCCACACTGTGCTGCCTGCTACTGAAGGTGCCACTGAAGGAACATCGTGCACAGATGTCCCAGGCAGCAATGTAAGAACTTTCAGCTCTTTCATGGGGAAAACACTATGAAGACTTCATTTCTTCACATTTCCAAGGACAGTCAGAAATATTCCAGGAAGATGGGCTTTAAGATTTGGTATGGAAGAGCCATACACAAACTGCAGCTGGCATGGGCTCTTTCTTGGTATAGAAGCAGAATTTAGGCATTGTTTAGATGTTGTATCGACTCAGGATTCTTGGCCCTTCCTTTGTCTTTTACGCATCTAACCACAACTGAATGCAAAGCTAGTGGAGGAAAGGATGGTCATACAAGTTACACATGCTTGTGTGAAGGATGACTTAACTTCACATCTGATTAGAAAATGAAAACGACAACTAATTGAAAATTCAAAGGTTGAGAGTTACTGTAGGGCCAGAGGTCTATGTGTGGTGTGAAAGTGAGTGTCATCTTGAGAAGTTCATGTGAAAGGCAACAGGAAATTGGCCAGATTTTGAGGGGCTGGTTTTGTGAAGGAGAACAGATACACTCACATCAGCAGGATCTGAAGACCATGTGTATTAGTGAGATCAGTGCTTTCCTTGCTCTGCCCTTGTGTGTTTCACAAAATGCAAAAATTTGCTGCAGTAAAGAGGCATACTCAACAATAATCTAGGAAATGTTAAAAACACGGAAATGGAAGGGCTGGCCAAAGTCAGCAAGTTCTTTCCTGAGATACTGAAGGTAACTCTATTTTAATCCCTCACATAAAGTGATCAGCAGCCTTAGAAATAGGTCCCTTCTGCCCATTCCTTCCTGCACTATGCTTCTGAGAGCGCAGTCCTAGACCTGCATTTCTTTACAGGTTAAAAATCTTCCTGGTTCAAGTTTAAATTTATTCGTGACAGCATATACTGCCATGGAAATTATGTGTCCAGTGATGTCCTTCAGCTCAGATAGTTGTTTCCCTCCCTGGCCTGTGTTGGGGACATGTATAAGTGTTAGAAACCATCACATTGTGTCTCAGGCTTTGTTTTGCTAGACTACACATAACCTGCTTATCACAGGATGGGTTTTCTGTGCCCTGCATCCCTATGAAGCCTGTTTCTGCTTCTATTCTGAGTGTTTCTTTCTTGAAAAGAAATGGCCAGGAGAGTACATGGGAAATTGCTCTATTTATTTTTTTCATTCTCTGCTCCACTGGTCACCTGCTTCTCTGATCACTGTCTGCGTGGCATTTTATGACTCTTGCTTAGGTTAGCTCTGCCCCACATTTAGGCCCAGCAGATAATTGCTCAGCTGCTGTGATAAATGACAGAAAATACGCCCCATACCTTCAGCAGCCAATTCGCTGTCCTACTTAAAACATGAAAACTGAAGGAAACAAAAGGAACAATTTCCAGAAAACAAACCCTGCTAGACAAGAATGCATGAGGCAATCTAACACTTCAAGAAACATCAGAATAAAACCATGTATGCCTCTACTCTGGAGAAAGCCAAGGTTGTTTTCTGTATTCTCCCTTCCCACCCTAACTCCATACAGGAGGCACATTCGTACCCAGGAAGTGAGGATCTGGAATTTGCTAGACTGTAACACTGGCTGCCAGACCTGCTAATTGAACTCGCTGTGAAGACAAAATTCTTCATCTATAATCTCACTATGATGTGAGCAGACTGCAACATCGCATACCTAGGCTTATGGATTTTCCTTGCTGTCCAGCACTTTACATCAAAGGCAGCCCCGAGTAGGGTCTGCCATGGTTGTGGCGTCAAAAATCAAAAGTGAAGGACTCAAGGGTCGGTCAGCTCTGGCAGCAATGGGGAAATAGTTCAAGCCAAAAGAAAAGGCAAATAATGCGCAAGGAAACTCCTGTGTTTATAGGCTACAATAGCAAAGATTATTAATACAATATATGGGCATTTAGGATTCAGTATAAAGTGCAAAATTAGACTAAGGATTACGAGTATTTATAGCAAAGACCATATTTTCATGTGGGTATGTTCCATCTTTTTTTCCATTTCTGGTCTTGCACACTGTCGTTCTAGGACCAGCTGAACAAGGTCACAGCAGCTGCCCACATGGGCAATTAATATCCACTGGAACGTACCTTACATAATTTCCTAGCTTTTAATACATCTTGCAACATGGAAAACTAGGTAAAATCTTATTGCAAAGCCAATGGTTGTTTACTGCATATCAAGACATTGTGGAGGCCAGCAAGAAAGTCTGGAGAACATGGCAGGAGACAAGTGCACTTTTTTCTTAGTGGTTTTCACACCTCCCTCACTAACCATCAAGTGTGTGATTTGCGTGACTACAGTGACACTGAAACTGCAGCTACAAGCTTTCAGTGTGCTATTGCTGAGAAACAAAGGTGTATCTGTTTATGCTAGTTTGGGCTTTTAAGAAGGGTGAGATATGTTTGTAATCTTGAAGCCAGGTTTTCAAATATTGCCAGTTCAGGCCATGTTCTAGAAAACAAAAGCCTGAGGCTTGTTCAGAAAGGCAAGAAAGAAATACTGTCATCAAAAACTGGGTGCACATACCGAATGTCTGCACAAACATATGGTTACTGAGACTTGCAGGCATGAGCTTCACCTACTTTATTGGTTACTACCTGAACAAAAATAAAGATGTAGATGTGGGTTTTTATAAAGAGGAGACTGAGATTCTAAGCAGATGTCAAATTGGCTTTTCATGCTGTAACATTAAATACAAGCAATTAAAAGATTCTTGAAATGAGGGTGCCACTGAGGCATTACTTTGGTCCCTCTGCAAAAAGTTACGGACAGGCACAGATACTTAAGCACAGCCTCAAACAGAAGGAGGACCTGGCTGATGTCCCACCATGAGAGCTTGCTGTGGAGAAGACTGTCAGTTTCAGCTGCAGGTGGTGTCTAGTTCGCTCCTTGGTGGCCCTGTCAGTAGGGCCAATCTTGGTAAAATCACATTCTCTTGGCTCATTTTATGTTTTTTTTAATGTTTACTCATCTTATCAGTACTGCCCTGTAACACATTTTCTCTCTTCTCCCTCTAGCCTTGCTCTTTAATCTTTATTCAATAAATACATGTGAGATCATTTCAGGGAGATAACAATCTAATTTTAGGGAACAGAGAGAGAGAGGCAGAGAGGCACAGAGAGCGCTACACTCCCAAGTCAGGTTGAAATGGAAGGGGCTTGCTGATAATCAGGATGACATCGAAGCCCTGGATCTAGTCTCAAAGTTTTTTAATGTGGGTTGCCTGTGGTTGCAGGATAAAAGAAGACATTTGGCTTTATGTTTGCAGAAGTGAGTTCATGCTAGGATTATTTGCTGCACTATGCTTTTCTTGCATTTTTCTTCCTTCTTTATATGTCTCAGGCATAGTTACTAGATGCGGTAAACAAAGCTAAACAAAGCAGTAATTCCATCTCTCATTACATTTGCTTTAGAATCACAGTCCATCAGGGGATGTTTTTCTCCTGACCTTCACCACACTCACATCTTCCTCGCTTGTTACTCCAAGGAATGAAAGTCTGTGCATGCTACATGGCTGTATGAGGTGGAGCAGCAGAAATAACCAAGCTACCATGAACTTGGACAATTCCTATGTTGCCTTCAATGCCAATTGAGAGCATTTCTTCAGGAAGAACTGCTTCAAATGTGATAAGAGGCTGTAAATTTGCTCTCTTTTTTTCTTCTGGCATGCACGTTTTTTGCTTACATTTCTGTGCTTCTTGCATAAGAAGGTCATCTATTGTCATGTTTCATTTATGAAAAGGCAGGAACATCTTTCAGCCTAAGCCATTCTTTTTGCCTACCCTTTGTTGAATTTATGTGTAAAATGTCATCGAGATCTAGAGACATTTCCTGTTCTTTTTTTCCCATGTTTCTTCATTGATTAAAAAGCAGAAAAATCTTCAGATGAAGAGGAATTCTCTATAATAATATCCCTTTTCATGACACACATAGAAGAACTGGGGTTTATATAAATCTACCCTACGATTCATTCGTCAGGACTACACTGGATGGGATGAAGTGGAGGTCTCTCCACACACGGTTACATGTTTTCTCCTGGACAAGGAAGTGGCTTCTTTGAAACTGATGTTTTCATTGATTATTCTCAACAGTTTGCTGGATTCTGAAACTGTGCATTTCATGGAAACATTTAAAGACCTACTCAGTGTCCCACACTTCTTCTAAAAATGTTAGGAGAGAAGAAGGTCATATGAAATATTTTTTTGTCAGGAAAGGAAATAAAAAAACCAAGTTGCAAAGCTCTTCTCCAATGGTAGGCAGGAATTCCTTTATCAACCTTTTGAATTCTTATTTATGACATACCATCATTTGTCCTCACTTTTGGGAATTTCACCTGTATTTGGGTCCTGGAGAAAATGGGCAAAATCCTTCCCATCACCCAGGAAGAAAGGCTGTAAAATATTCTTGGATGCTAGTACACAAAGCTAGAGATACTAAATATGATAATTACAAAAGTTTACCACACAAAGTCTTTAACCTTCAGCCTCCCGCTCATCCAGCATCGTTCCAACATTTGCAAAAACTGAGATTGTGTGAGTAGGCCTGTTTTGATCAACCTATTTTTAGACCGGAAAATTAACAAATGAGCATAAGTGACCTTCAGGCACTAGTGGCACGCATAACGAAAGTCACAGCAAGGACTGTCAGCCATTCTGACTCACATACTGGTCCATGTTGGTGATTGAGAGGTTCACATCCCGTTTTCAAAAGTAAAAGCTAGGTGCAGATACTGGAAGATCCTAGACCCTAGGTATTTATCCTCCTTCCTTCGTGAGATCCTAGGTGTTTAGGTTCCCTGAGTGTCTAAATAGAACACCAGGTACCTGAGTGCTTTGAAGGATTTAGGCATTACAATGCTGTTGAAAACTGCACTTTACATTAGTTTCTGTAGCTCAACAAAGTTAACATGCATACAAATGCAGACAGGGTTGTTTGGGGATTCAGTGAGTTGCTTTGTATCTAACATTGAAAGAACAGGGCCATTCTGCTCTAGAAGAACTGTCATATTTTTAGGCTTAATTTTACTCAGAATTGCAATGAAAACTAGCTATATTAAAATTCTTTGGCAAATGGAACAGAATTGTATTTTGAGTCCATGAAATGTAACAGTTTTCACCAACAAAGGTACCACTGCTGGAATGTTCTGACTGAAAGACTCCTGCAGTGCAGTGACTTCATTACGCATGAGCAGCAGTGCGCGAGTCATATCAGAAGTTGGTTACGAAAGGTGCCCCAAGATAACAACATGGACTGGGAGCAGTGGATTCAAGAACGTGTTACTCAGTTTTCCTGTGTGGATTCAGGCAGTCCAGGTTATTCTCTGTGTCTATGTTTCCCACCTCTAACAGAGGGACAATAACATTTCTCTTTCTCATAGGGCATGTGCTGCACGTAAATGTATTAAAGGTTGTAGGGTCTTTGAACACCAGAGCATGAAGGAGATGGATGTGCTTTAGAATTTCGCTGAGGAGGAAGCAGTTAAGAAAGTCTTTTGAGAATAGGAGCAATGCATAACCACTTTATACTGTCTTATTCTGTGTCTAACATTACACAGAAAATTGCTTTTGTAGCATTTTCGGCACTTAGAGGTGGACTTGCAGAAATGTTATTTTATGTGGCTATTTTTCACTTCTACTGTTAATGGATTGTACTTTACCCTCAGTCCAGTGCAAAAAAAGTAATGAAAAGTCAGAGATTTCAAAGTTTTCAAAGCAACTTTAAGTAGCTTTTATGTCATGTGACATAAGTATGAAACATATATGTAACATAAAATTCCTGTTTCTCACTACCTGGAATAATGCCAGTGAATCAGAACTTATATTGGTTGTTGTCCAAGAGTGAGGATTGCTTAATGTCTCCTTCGCAGGCAGCTGTGAGCAGAGTGAGGGAAGGAAGAAAAGGAGGGCAGGAAAGAAAAGGGGAGTGAAGCTAAGGAAGAGCACAGAAGGTGATTCTTCAATTAATCAAAAGGATAACGTGTTGTGCTGGGAGACTGATCTCTATTTTTTAAAACTTGGCAGCTGAGAGGAGCTGCTTAGAGATTCGGCTATTAGAGACAGCCTTCGTGAAGGCAGATCAGCGGGCAAAGTACAGGTGATACACTTGAAGGGACACGATTAATCAATGTTTCACAGGGCACTGAAATCTCTCTTATACGTAACCCTAAGTATGCATGAATGTACACACACAGATATATATACTCATAGGCACATTTATGATTTCTTTTTATAACCTACACAAATCAGACACCCAAATGGCACTTGCATTTAAACATCCAACCCAGATGCACAAAACCATGTAATTTAACCTCTTTTTTTTTTTTTAATTGACAATATTTAAATGTCAGTATTGTTCTTCTCACTTTAGCAGCTTTGTTGCTGTTATCTACATGGATCACTTTTGCTGGTCTACTCCTCTTGTCATGAAATTGTGAAGTATCTCTGATTATAAAAAAAGCAATAAAGACAAAAATATGTAGAAGAGTGACTGGAGAGAATTTATAATTCATTTGAAGTGCAAAACTGTTCATTTAGCTCTTAACAATATCAATATTCTTCAGTGTGTAAACCTTGTCTGTGGCTAGAAAAGCTATGATTTTAAATAACCTTTAGCAGTCTGAGAATTTAATAATTTCATAGGTATATCAGGCAAAAATTTGAAATGATACACTCCTCTACTTCTCCTAGAAGAATTTGTTGCAAGATTTCTGCTAAAATTGCAATGGGAGTGGAAGGCAGTGCTAAATAAATAAACAAACTCAGAAGGACTCCAACATTAAACATTTCTTCATTTGCCATTAACCACCATTGAGGTGGATTCAGAAGTAGAGTCCCTGCTGTCCCCTTGTTTCCTCCCTCCATGACTTACTCTGGAAATTAAAGTAGTCTCAAAATAGGGTCTTTTCAGATTTTACCAAAATGAATGTTTAATCTCATTCAGATTAAATTGGTGGAGCTGTTAGCACCTCTCAAGCCAGACTTTATTGTTTCGTAAAGCTTAATGCTTACTTCAGTATTAAAGCAGATATGGACAGCCTTGCTAACTGGCTTTGATTGACAGTCCACGCAGAGGGGGCTTCCAGGAGAGGAGGGGAGCAAATCCCTTTTCTCCCCTGCCGCCTGGGAAGATGGGGAAGCCTTGTTCCTGTGGTCCCAGAGCAGCTGACCCCGCTGTGCCAGGCTTCTCGGACACAGCCTGCCCATGGGCAGAGAGGAACCTTATGAGGTTCAACAAAGGCAAATGCAGGGTCCTGCACCTGGGGAGGAACAACCCCATGCACCAGTACAGGCTTGGGGTGGACCTGTTGGAGAGCAGCTCTGTGGAGAGGGACCTGGGAGTCCTGGTGGATGACAGGTTAACCATGAGCCAGCGGTGTGCCCTGGCTGCCAAGAAGGCCAATGGAATCCTGGGGTGCATTAGAATGAGTGTGGTCAGCAGGTCGAGGGAGGTTCTCCTTCCCCTCTACACTGCCCTAGTGAGTCCTCATCTGGATTACTGTGTCCAGTTCTGGGCTCCCCAGTTCAAGAAAGATGAACAGCTACTGGAGAGAGTCCAGCGGAGGGCTACAAGGATGATGAGGGGACTGGAACATCTCTCCTACGAGGAAACGCTGAGGGAGCTGGGCTTGTTCAGCCTGAAGAAGAGAAGGCTGAGAGGGGATCTAATATATGCTTATAAATATCTGAAGGGTGGGTGTCAGGAGGATGGGGCCAAGCTCTTTTCAGTGGTGCCCAGTGACAGGACAAGGGGCAATGGGCACAAACTGAAGCACAGGAAGTTCTGAACATGAGGAAGAACTTCTTCCCTCTGAGGGTGATGGAGCCCTGGAACAGGCTGCCCAGGGAGGTTGTGGAGTCTCCTTCTCTGGAGATATTCAAGACCTGCCTGGACAAGGTCCTGTGCAGCCTGCTGTAGTTAACCCTGCTTCAGCAGGGGGGTTGGACTAGATGACCCACAGAGGTCCCTTCCAAACCCTGCCATTCTCTGATTCTGTGATTCTGTGCCTGCAGACATTTGCAGCCCGGGGTCCCCAAAAGGGCTGGTGGAGGTCTTGCAGGAGTAAGACTGAAATATCTCTGCCACCTGCTGAGGGTTTGTGCTGTGCGGCACAGTCAGGATTTGTCTTGAGCACAGAGGACAGAGTGGCCAACATCTGTGTGCAGGATATGTGGGGAAAAAATCCTCTGCAGGCAGATGTCTCTTTGAAACTTGCTTTTCTCTGTATCCTGCAGACAGAGATGCTTGTGCGCAAGTGCGTGTGGTGGAGATAAGGTTTTTGATGCAGAGCTGTAGAAGCATCAAAGAAACCTGCTTTTCAGCCAGCAATAGGAGGGAGAGGGAGAGAATTTCCATTTGAGGAATCTGACGTGCCACAGGGCGAGCTGGCAGCACTGTCTGTGGGGCGATGATGACTGATGCACGGTCCCAGTTTACAGGCGTGAATTTTTCCATAGGCTTTGTAGGACAGTAATAAGCTGTCAATTCCCATCTAGTCCACCTTCGTGTTGCTCTGACTGGAGCTCTCAGCCTCCAAAGCTGGGTATGATAGCAATGATACTGAGCAGAGGAACAATGTCTTGCTTTTGCTCTGTTTTTGTCCAGCTGAAACTTCAGTGTAAAGGGCATATCACGTTGGTTTGTGTTTTCAGACATACAGTTTTCAGTGAAAATCCCCAAACAAAAAGATAGTTGGTTGTCAAACACATTTTTATCAGACTTGGGAGGTTGCCATGCATACGTCTTGCACTGCACACTTTCTGGTTTTGCCCATTTTCAAGCAGAAGAGGAGAAAAAGAGTAGAACATCAGATAATGTTCAAGAGAAAAAAATGATTTTATGTGCAGCGCAATTTCAGCGGAAGTTTTTAACTAGCTCTAGTTAGACTAGCTTAATCAATTTTTGTCTGGATTACCCTGAATTCCTGTTAAGGTACTGGTTTGACTTAAGCTTGCTGATGAGAATTTAGTATTGGTTTTGGCTGAATATATTGAACAGTCCTTTGGAGTAAGTGGTTCATGAACAAAGCCGTCAGTGTATATTGACAGGTATGAAGAAAGAGGGATAACACAGGGAAAGGTAGTGAGATTAAAGTCAGAAAAAAACAAGAAAGGAATAACAAAAGCTAGTTTATCACTGGGTGTCTAATTTCCACCCAGCATGGTGATACAGTCTCCCTTTACAGATGACTTCTCTCACCTTGCAGTTCTTGTACTTGTCCCTGTGCATCCCATTTTAGCTGGGATTTCCCACTGGATTTGTCCAGTCGAACCCTGATTTTCTGATGTTGAACACTGTATCTTGCTTTAATCAGAACACAACCTGCTTTCCTCCAGTAGCTATGGAAGATTTTTCACCTGGGTTTGTGACTGAAACAGCTGCTTACAGCAGCAGCACCCAGATGCAATGGCATTTTCTGTCATGAAAGCCACGTGAGTGCCTCTCAGTCTGCCCTGGTGCATAGCATAAGTTGTTGCCCAAATCTTGATTTGTCAGCAGTGACATGTGGTGCCTTCATTTCTTTCATAAGTTTTTCTGTTGAGAGCCTATCTTCCCACGAGTTAACTATATGCATGATTTCAAGTCAGCATTACTTATTGCTGCTGGTGTGAGTAATGTTCAAGGTAAGATCACTGTTAAGAAAGACACAGCAATTAACTATGCATTAGGGAAGAACAATGTGTAGTTTTAGAAAAACATGAGAATAAGAGAAGAGGCTGGTTATAATAAAATCTTTCCCCTACAGGTGTGGTATTTTCTCATCCTTCTCCCTCTGGGGCCAGGAGTGTGGCACACCAAATTGACGGGAGGGAAGGGAGCTGTGTTGCTGGTGCCTAACATGAATTTGTTGTCCGAAGTGATCCTGGAAATCGATGGAGATCTGGTTGTTTGGTTGAAAGCTTATTGAGAACCTTGAACAGAGTTTTAAAAAATGGCTCTGATTTATATAGAAGGGAATTCCAGGGGAAATGTTCAGCAGCTCTCATGGTCATTTGTGTAAGAAAAGATTTACTGAGAGCCCGTAAAGCAGTATTTCTGCAAGCACTGTCTCTGGTCCTGTCATAAGATCTGTATGTAGGCATGTAGATATATATTTAGGTCAGCTCACACAGGGTGTTGCTGACATTGGCCAGAGACTGGAGTGTAGGTAAGTTTAAAGTATCTCACTTAGCTAAGAATAATAACAAAAAGAGAGCAGGGTTGACTTTAGCGCAGGTTAGTAACAAGAACACGTTCCCAGGCGCCCCAGGCTTGTATGGCCCATCTTTGAAGTTCAGAATCCTTCCTGCTACTGTTACCTGGCTCAGGTAGATTAGCAAAATTTCTTTGCAGCTTGCTGTTGTGCTTCCCAGACTCACACTCCCAGCTTAAGCCTTATTCATGTGGGTGACCAGATGCCATAAAAAATATGTTCTATGAACCAGCTAGACAGAATAAATATGCCCCCTGTTTTAATTTTACGATTTAACCTGATCAGAGGTAAGAGTTGCAGAAGTATTTCAGAAATGGAAAACAGGGTTAAAAAAAGAAGTCTGTACACCTTCTTTCACTCCTTCTCATGGCTGAAAACTGAACTGTGATTACAATCTTGCTTCACGGCTGGAAATGGCATGATGTTTTCAGTCCTAGCGTAAGCATGGATGAAGCTTATACTAAAATTAAGACAAAACCAATGTGCATTCCGCACAGCATAACAGCAAATGTTTGATATAAATTTAGAGAGTGCAGAACGTGAATGGGCTGACACTTTCCACATGAACCTTTGAAGTTAAAGAAATACAACACAAGGAAAAGAAAGTTTATCAGAAACTGCTTGACAGTCATAAAACTATTGAAAAGACATGTTCTTTGATAATTCCTTTTTCAATGCTTTTTAAGAAAAGTACCCTGTCAAAGGGCATTTTTCCATTGTTTGAACCCAGCAGCTGAAGTGGGTTAGGTGCTATAGGTTTTCAGAAGAAACTGCAGTGGACACATTATGCTGGATCCTACTTAAGTACAGTGATATGTATGAATCTTTGATCTTTCAAATATTGCAGGATCAAAGTATTCAGTGTTTCGGATATAAATCTGTGCTAAAATCAACTGATTGTAGCTCTGAACATGGAAAAGAACCTGGTACAAATGACGTTGAACTCATTTCACTCCAGGTAGTCTGTGCACTTTTGAGCTAATTAGCAACTCTTTGAACTTAATTTCTTTCCTGTTGCATGGTCTGGAATAAATATCAGTTACAAATAATCTATTTAAAACTCATTTCAGTGCTAGAATGAATCAAGTAGAGGGAGAGGCATGAACAGAAATGTGTTGGAGTGTGTAGTCACTCTCCTTAGCACTCAATATATATAAAAACCCCACATCTAACGCCCTGAATCTCAGTTATTCTTAATTGACAATACTTCCTCCTAAATTGATCACTCACAGTACCATGAATTAATTAACAACAGTAATATAAGCACAAGAAAATTCTGCAATGGGTCATTCTTGTTATCAGTGCTTATTTGGTCATACAAAAAACATAGTTTGAAGTTTTAGAGGGAGGGAGAATGAATTGCTTGCTTATCTTTAAAGGTCACTTCCAAAGAAAAAAATCAGCCCAAAGTTATACAGCAAAGAGTTCTGGATAAAGTGCTTGAAGGTAGGGTACTTACCAGGCTTCTGGACCCTGCGAAAATTTTGATCATCTCCAGCTGATAAACAGAAATGCTACGCTCCATGGATTTGTTTTTCTAAATCCAGCTAGTGGAATAAGAGAAATAAGTAATACAGAGCAGCTGTGCTGACATCTCAGCACAAGCTTTTCCACCTGTTTTTCAGGCTGCCCTTTTTCTCTGAGAAGCACTAGCCTCTAACCCCTACCCCCTTGCCCTGCTTTCCTGGTGGCTTAGGACTGCCAGGTCCATACGTGCCTCTTGTGGATTAACAGTAGAGACCCTTTCCACAGCTGGGCTGGTCTCCTCCTGCAGCACACAGGCAGTGAGCAATGTTTTTGGAGCGCTGATCTTTCTCTGATTGGTGTAGTCCTTGCCAGTGCAGCTAGCTTCATCTTTCAAACTGCCATTGGTGTGATCAGAGTCTGGGCACTATTCTGCCCATAAGAAGAAATCGATAGCCTTCTTCTCAGTGAACAGTCCCAACAGGTTGTTTTTGCTTCTTGTTTTGCTTAAGCTTATATAGGAATGTCTTTGCTGGTGTACCTGTTACATACACAAGGTTTTGAAGGTTTACAGGATGCTCTCTGTATCACCTCTGAGTCCCTGTGAATATAATTACATGTATCCTAAAACCTAAGCATAAGGTTATTCATTCACGAATGCAGAAAACGAAAGATTACAGTCAGAGAGGCTGGTAGCATATGGATTCTGTTTCCTAAGAAATTGTGTCCAGCAACCCTTTCCTCTTCCCTAGCTGCTTCATACTACCCCCCCAAGCAAAAAACTAATTAAAAATAATATTGCTCTTGATGAGAGCAAATCAATAAAATAATGCGCAACTGTCACTCACAAAAAGCTACAGGTCATTATAAACTCAAAGGTAGTAATACCTGAAATGAATATTGTTTTGAAATACGCCCATGAATCACCAGTTTAACTTATATGTGAGTTTAACAGTGATTTAATGCTGCAGGAATGTACAGACTTGAGGAAAAAGGAAGAATTGACCTAGAAACTTAACAAGGTTTTCTTTCAAACACTTACAGAAACTATACTGTCTTTTTCAAAGAAGCAGGTAGATTTTGTTAGTGAATCATTTTACTTTCCCTTAAAATGCATATAGGGTGTTGGACTGAATTTGCATGTCAGCTCAGTACTGCCATTTCAAAACTATTGATTGCTACCTGGATATGGACTTTTCTTTTGAGAAATTCTCTCTAGTACTTCCTATTTAACAACTTCTGTTTCTAGTTTCACTGTTCCTCATGCTTTCCTCAAAACAGCATTCAATTAAAGGAACAAGACCTGATCTGCTGGAGTGAACTGAAGTATAAGACTTTGAGAACCATGTGGTCCGGCATACTCTGGGAATGGAAGTACATTCACTGAACAGACAGGTAAAACAAGACTCATGTCTGAGCTGCTCAGTCTTTGCTGAAGAAGAATATCATGCTACAGTGAGGAGACTTGCAGTGACTGTTGGAGTAAGTAACTTTATGAATTTGAGTAAAGAGCAACTGAAGATGAGTTTTCTCTTCAAAATTTATACTGCTTGAACCTTATGCTGCTGAGATCTTGCCTTATATAAAAGATTGACTAAGCATTGATGTAAGTTTTTTTGCAGAAGATTAATCAGTGTGAAGGTAGCATATTCAATTGTCTTGCATGATTGTCTGTGGTTCCTTAAAGATATGCAAAGTTAAAGGAAAACTGAAGTGCCTATGTGCCCAGAACAAAAGATACTTCAGCTCTCTCAGCTCTGTTAACAAAGTCAGGGGAGAGCAATTAAGCAGTCAGGAAAAGAAAAAATAGAAAAAGACATGAAATATTTCAGTCTAGAGCTTCATAAACAAGATCCTAAATATACGATTCATGTACCTCGTTAATCTATGACTGTTCACACTATGCTGACACACTTCTGTAATACCAAATAAATTAGTAGTGCATTTGGCATTTGTAAGTTTTCTTCCTCATTCTGTCTCTACCACATCCCCTCAAAAGAGAAACTCTTCCCAGATTACTTGCTCAAACACTTACCATATTGCATCTTACTGCCTGTCAGGAGATTTCATAAATTAAAGGAAAACAAGAAAAATATTTAGACAGAACTTAAATTAGCTGAATTATTTAATAAAAAGATGTCAAGTGGAAATGCATCATTTCTTTGAAATGTGTGTAATGGAGATTTAAGGCTACAGTGCTCTTAACTCAAAAATCTTTTCTTCTTTATATCTTTTAAGTTGCCAAGCTACTGCCATCCAACCTAGTAGCAGAGTGGAGATAACACACGTTCTTCTCTGAAGAGCCACAATACAAGTCTGAGCCTCCTCAAGTCCTACTGGCATGTCTTTCAGTTAAACTGGTTAGCTAGAAAGTGAACTAGTTGAACTTGAGCTAGCTGCTCAGTGTATCAAAAGTGTGAGAGTGTGTGTGTTTGTATGAGGGAGAGATGCAGGCAGGTGAAATGATCAAAGCTTTTAAGAGCTTAATGGCAAGTTACAACGGGGCCATAAAGGAAGTAAAAGAGAAGCAGTAGGCAAGTTTTTGAAACCTCTATATGGCCACTCTCTAGAGCTAGGGACAAAAGAGCAGAGCTACATGTCACATAGAGTCAAAACCGTGGCATGGCCAGCACTGCAGAGACTCCGTGAGATATGTCACAGGAACTGAATAGTAGCCTGACTCTTGAATTTGCATGCTTTTAAACCACGGGACATGATTTTTGCATGAAGTGTCAATAAAGTACATGCTTTCTGCAGTCCAGATAGTGTGAGAATGAGGTGTGCTAAACTTTTTTAGGTGGTGGACATTGAAACAATGGGTGGCAATGTTGTAGTATGGGCTACAGTAAGAGAAAGATGATGGTTCATTGAGTAACCAACAAAGTGAATATATAATGCACCACACAAAGAAATCTGAAATGTTCAATGACATTTTTTGCTTCAGTTGTAGCACACAGATTAATTATGATCGGATTTTTTTAGTAAAAATGTTAATAGTGTGGAGTAGGAACCTGAGCCAGAAAAGAGGGGAAAACCATTCAAAAATATTAAGATAAATTAGGTTACTTGAGTTATTGGAGCCTGAAAAAGTTGACTTTAGAACACTAAGAGAGGCAGCTGAAGTAATTCCTTAAGCATGAATTATTACCTTCAAGAACTCACGGAAAAAAAAAGTCAAACATAATGAGTATATAGGGAGGGAAAACAGAGATTAGAGGGTACAGACTAGCCTAAATTCATTACATGAAGAGCCACTGAAAAAAACAGCTGACATGTACATGCATGGAACATGGTAACTGGGCAAATTACTGTAAATCTCAGAGGAAATACCGGTGAAGTAGAGTCTAGAATATCATGAGCTACCATTCAATGCTTTCATCATCAGATGCAGACATGAAAATGCGAAACATTGGACTGACAGAAGATGTGTCAAAAAAGTTTGCATTATCTTAAGTGGATGTCAAATTGAAATTCAGCCAGTAATTAGTTACTGTTGCAAGAAAGGCAAACGATGTAGCATGATGCAATTGAATGCCAGATAAATGACAAGTTTGAATCTTCTTTCTTTAGAAAAAGTCTTCAAAATGCCATTAGCTTTTTACACTACAAAGAGTCATCATTTCTTACAATGACAAGAATATTTAGCTTTTTGGATGAAGGAACAACTGAAAGTGATTAGATTAGATGAGATGAGATTAGATTTGATGGCTCAGAACTAAACTTCTCGCACCCCCACCACGGATTATATTTTCGATGTGTTGGTTCTAGCTAAATCAGGAACTTTCTGAGGAACAGGTCTGTTCCAGCCCCCTGGTCCATGGGAAGTCTCTCTTTATATACCCTCTGAGGCCTCATGGTCCTTCCTTACTCCTCTCTACACTCCCGTCATGTCTCAGGAGCTGTTGTTTCCAAACTCCATCCATGCTCCCTCCACTCTGCAGTCTCAGGAAGGTCTTCCCAGATTTAGCTGCTCTCCAAGGGCAGTTGCGATCTTCCCCACCTTTCCACAGTCCCGCCTGACTGAGGCTTCTGCAAGGAGGGTAAGGCAATCATAAAAATAATGAAAGAAGTAATCATCCAGTACCTTATTAAAAGTATAATAGGTAACACAAGAGCTAATTTTTCTGCTTTACTCAGCCCTTGCAATGCATCAGATAGAGTATGCACTCTACCTATGGCACTGAGCTTTAAGGAAGTTCTAGGCAAAACAGAGTAGGTAAAGAAAAGCACAATAAAAAGTGAAGAGCTTTAGAAATTGTGATCTATAAGTAAGCAGTGGAAAGATTTGTTTATACAGAAGAAGAGAATTGAAGAAGAGATATTATAAGAGTTGCTGAACCTTTCAAAAGTTTATGAGTTCCTCTCCATGTTTACAGAGGGAAGGTTAAAATGCAAAATCCGCATAGAAATATTTAGTAGGAAAAAAAAATCATAGTGAAAAGTCAAGTACCAAACAATTTACCTATGAGTGTTTCAGAGTCTCTAAGTGACACATTTTTAATGCAGAAACTGGATGAATGTTTATTTTGGATGATCTAGTTATATTTGATCCTTGCCCAAAGCAGCATATACATTACAAGAGCTCTTCTCCTTTCAGACCCATACTTTCATGGTCACATGAAAAACACACAAGTCCAGTAACCAAAACTGGAAGATTCACCTACTATAAATTCTCACCTACGTGGGCATCAGCTAGAGGGCTTCATCTTTCTTCTGCTTGCACATGAACAAGGTCACTATTTTCTGTCTGTTAGAAGAAACTGCTTTCTTCCAGAACACATAGTGGGGCATTAATTCTTCTCTGAAGCACAGTTGCCATTTCTTACAAATCAGTTGTCACATATGACAAATTAGTTTCAATTGGCTATTGCTCTTAACCGAAGAGTGTTTCTCTGTGTGGGTTTACAACAAGCTTCTCTGACATCAGCTAACTGGCAAGTACGTGACTTATACTTATTCATCCAAGTTCGGATCTGTTTTTTGTGTTGTGCTCTGTCTCTGACCAAACTATATGTTAGAGTCATACCTGGGCATGTTTTGCTTAGATAACCGTTTCACTTTGGCCTGTTTTGTCAGTTTCACAGTGGGACAAATTGCATGTAAGGAGACTTGTGCCTCTCTGTTCAACAAGTGAAACAACCCAGAGAAACACAGTGCTGTTCAGTAGTCACATCTCCTGTTAGATGACCCCTGAGGAGCACAGCATGAGAGTGTGTGCATGTATCCATTTTCCAAGGGGTTAAGGAAAACACATGTTTGCCTCAGACACATCGGTGTTCATGTCCATGACACTGGTTGTGGCACTCCTAGGAGCACTACCATTTCCACTGACTGTGACAGCACCTGCTGCCATTTGCCTTTCTCATGAGATGCAACACCATGTTCTGCAGCACCACCCCATTGTCCTGCTAATGAGACGTCACCCTGACTCTGCACAGAGAGCAGCAGGTAGAGCCAAAAAAGCCTAGGATGGGATGAGACACAGGTGCAGCTTGAGGGCTGTCACTCTTTCCAATGCCCCTGAAAGAGAATCCTTCCCTTCTGCCTGCAAGCACACACAGTGAACACCTGTTGACCTCATCCTGCCTAAAAGCCAATGGAACAAGAGACCGTACCTGAATCTATCCCCAGGTCTTCAAGGTCAGGACATTGCACTGATAACCACCCTCTTGCTGGTACGTGATGTTGGGCCCAGACACTCTGACACTGATACACTTCTCTGTGGAGAAATCGTAAAGGTCTGCTGCAGAATTACAAGCACTCGTCAACAGTGGTGTTACAGGCAAAAGCTGCCAAGTGGGGTAAATTTGGGAACTAAGATTCCTTCCTCCAGGTCAGAAGACAAAATCCTATCAAAGTGCTCCACCTTTCATCTAACAAGACCCCAGCACAAAAGATCTTTCATTTCCACCACAGAGACCATGGACAAATCAAATGTTTCACAGGCAGTCATTGAAGAATAGCACTTTTCAAAGCTTTTTTTAAAAGGTATTATCCAGAATTGTGTCAAGTGTTATTTTTATACACTCTTATTTGATCAAGCTTCAATATTTCATAGACAAAAACTACTAGCGGCATCCAAATAAAAGGCACACCTGTAAGACCGAAACTAAAAGAAAGTGCCACTCTTTCAGCAATAAATGGTGACATGCCCACTAAAAAAAGCAATAATTTCCATGATTCATACAGTAGTTTATGCAGAGCCTCCTTTTCTTTCCATCATGACAATGGAAAGAACAGGGACTCTGAGTTCCTGGCTGCAGAGACCACTCCTGACTCTCACCAGCCTTGAGCATATATCCCATTTGCACTCTGAGGGAGGGAGAAGAATCTGGGAGAGGCCAGACCATCTTTGTGTAAACACATTAGTTTCTCATACAGCTCTGTTCCCTGTTATGAAAAGCATAGAGTCCCCCCCCATCTGTTGTTTTCAGCACTCCTGCCCCGCAGGTCTGTCCTGATGGGGTCACCAGACTTTCTGTCCAGTTGTCCCAGGAAAACCATATTGTTTGGAGATGTGCCCACATGGAAGGTGAGCAAGTGGTTGCAATTGTTGCCTGCAGGAGTTGGAAGGGACTGGGAGATGACTGAAAGCTCAAAGAGGGAGGTAAGCGTATGCCTTCCTGTGTGGCTTGAACAGACAGCATCCTAGGCTCCTCTGAATAGTGTTCTTGACATGCACTTAGACACCTGATCCGACCAGCATTTTATATCTGAGGCAGCAGCTCTGTGCCACTGGGGAGCTGCATGTGCTCTTTCCTCTGCAGCACACACGGCTACAGCATAGGGAATGAGTGAGAAGAGGGCAAAGGGAGACAGAGGAGCCAGGGGTGGTGGGACCTGTAAAGCCTGGGAGGTGTCCTGAAAAATAACAAGAGACCTTCCCTCTTGGCTTTTCTCTGTGTCTGTGGGAAAGGCTGTGGGACAGAGGTCACTCAAAAATGACACAGCAAGCCAGGCTGCGCTGGCTGGGATGTAAGGGGAGTAGAGTAGATGTGCAGAACCTACAAAGGTGTGAGGCAGCTGCGTAGGTCCACATTCATGTGACCCTGGCAGCAAGGCATGCTATGCTGCCCACTTGCCTTGTAGGCAAGTAGTTGCTAGGTAAATTTGCGTTGCCTAGCAACCCTCAGTTCAAAATTTGTCCAGCTTCCTCAAAGCAGAGGCACAGTCAAGCAGGATCGGTTCTGGAGTACATCAGGGCCGATCCGGTTCATCAGGTCAAACACAGTTTACACCCAAAGGGGGAGGCAGGTTTCTCATTCTGAGGAAGACAAGCACCACCCCAGAGAATTCACCCTTCCTGGCCGAAGTGATGCTGCTCGTGGGGCAGCAGAGCTCACCACATCCCATGGGCTGTCTGAAGGGAGGTGATGTCCAAAACATCATTGTCACACCAGTGGGCATGTTGCTGTGGTGGGACGTGTGCTGGCAGACACCAAGACCAGCAGGGATGACTGCTATGTCTCTGACCCATCCACACTTCCTTGGAGGGTGGTAAGAGGGTCATGTAAAGCCCAGGCAACCTTCTAGTCTGAGCTGCTTCCCAAAGTGATCCACTGTAAGGATATTGAGCATAGTCATGCAATAGTGCCTGGAGGGTGCTTAGAGGATGCTTTTAAAAAACCAGCATAGATACAACCTGTGAGTGCTCCACATTCTTCACTCCCTCGACAGCTACAGTCTTTAAGTAACAGAGAAAGACAGAATCTCTTCTTGAGCTCTTACTCCCACTTTAGCATTCATGCAGGCCTTGTTCAGAATTTGTCTCTTTACATGCATTCACACAAGCCTATACAATAAATTATTCATAAAACTAACAAATATTAAAAAAAAAAGAAGAATAACTGATAATGATCACGTTGTCTCTCTTACAGTCTTCCAGGAATGCTCTGAGTTACAATATCACACCTTTTTTTCCTGAACTATCACTTCTTCATCAACTTCCTTTCTCACCTTTGTCAGACTGAAACGCATGTCCCATGTGTTGCAGCCTAAAATCTAAATATTTCCAGTGCCTCATGTGCTTTTTCCAACTTTAAGTGAAAAATGAAGTTATCTTAAGAAAGAGATAAACCTTTTCTTCAACACTTTTGACATTTTTTAGTGTTGGTTTCTTAGTATAGCAATAAATGAAAGGCAACAAAGAGCAGCAGCCAAACCTATGAAAATCACCCAAATCTTTCTGCTCAGACATTACCCTTGTGATTAAGTTGCTACACAATATTATTCTCGCCTTCCCACACAAATGGCAAGATTCGCAAAAGTACAGAAGACAATCCAATGAAAACCAGTGGGACTGTTGATGTGCTGCAAGTTCAGTATTCAGTGAGCATTAGCAGGTCTCAGACTGTTGGCTTTTTGGAGCCAGTGCCATATATTTTTGTTTTGTGGAAGAATGAGTTTTACGGAAGGGCAGCAGGGAGCTTTGAGGAGGTATTTAAATGAAAATAAATTCATAATGGACCAAATTGTGGAATCTTCTTAGGCTTTGATCATGACAAATATAATCCCATGATCTTCAGTGGTATTTTAGACTAAGCACTGTAACATTTGGCCTCAATAACAATAGCAATGAGAGATATTAAGACAAGATAAATAATCTTTTTACTTTTGTCTACGCCCCCCAGTACATTTAGTCCTCCTGACCATGATCAGATTACTCATGTGCCTATCTGCTCGCTATTTCAAGAGACAGATACCTCAGCTCATAATATGGAAGAGTTTTAATTCTGTTCACTGTATCAAATAATACTGTTCAAGAACTAGGAGCTAAAGTCACCACAGTACAAAAATGAGAATTCTTATTTTAATTAAGGAACAATCTTTGATAAGCAGGAAAGCCACTCACCTATGACATTTCAGTTTAAATTGTGTCTCTAAGAGGAAGCCTGAAGCCTTTAAAACTTGCTGTGGGAATTAAAAATGTACTCCATTTATATTTTATTAATGCTTGCTGCATATAATATCTATAGTCCAAAGTTTAACACCTCCCTTCTCGCATAGATAGTGTTGGGAATGGGGAAAGCTGAGAAGGAACATCATCTGTCCTAGGTACAGACTCCCCTGCTGAGATCTGTTCACAACTTTCCGATGTCTCTTGGTTGTCACATTTCCAACTAGGTGCAACATTTCAAGTAACTATTTTTTTCAGACGTGTATTGATTTTGGTCACTTTTTCAAGAGGAAATGTTCCAGGGCCCGGGGGGATACTTTCTGCTCTTCTCCAGTTGGGGAAGAAAAGACTGCTGCAATCTGAAATAGGCACGATTACCTCCCACGGAAGTATTTGGACCTGTCAGTTTTTTTCCCCAGTGAAGATAAGGTGAGAGAAGGAGTATGTGCATGTGAGAAAGAGTTTGTCTGTTCTGTGTTGTTCCAAATTAGAATATAAGTTGTTCAAGACACGGACAGTTTTTATTTAATATTGCAATCACAGTTGGTGGCCTGGACCAAGATTTTGAAAAAGGCTCCATGCCTCCAACAAGAACATAAAGAAGAAGGAATTATATGACAGTTATAATCAAATTAAAAGATCTTCTGCATTCCTTCTGTTGTTAAACACAGATCACGGCTCCCAGACCCCTTCTTTTTCAGACATCCAAGACCCCTGTGTTCAAGTAAGCAGGAAATTCTGGAAGATTTTCTTGAGGATTTTGCTATAGCCTTGCTGCTGACTTCAGTGTCGTCTTCTGTGAAGTGAAAAACAGGAGCTGTCCATTAAATCCTGGTGAAAACAGTGGAGGAAGCAAACTGGAGATGTGGTGTCACAAGGTTCTAGCATTTCCCTTAGTGAGTCAGAACATCTACTTTTTTCACTGTCTCAGAGCTATAGGCTCAGTCAAAATCACATTCCTCTGGAATCTATCATCCAGTAAAGGAGAAACTGAAAATCTCTTGGTTTTCACCCTCATTCATTGCTACAGAATATAGAGAGTGAAAAAGACTCAACACAGCCCACAAACGAAGAGAAGAGCAAAGTGTTTTCCTTTTCCTCTGACCCTGTTTGGGAAATGCGCAGCAGATATGACCTTCCTCTGCTCACAAGGAAGCCTCTGTTCTGCTAGACCCCTTTAAACACACACATTTCCTTCCCTTTGCATACTCTTAAGATCTGGGACCTTCCTTGACTCCAGGACCATAGAAAGTCACTGGCTGAATCACAGGCTGTCCCTGAGGGGAATAAGATTTTTCCATATAGTTCTGGAGAAGGAATAGGGGTATATTTATCTTCATTAGTGGAAATGCTTTTTGGAAAGAATTGTGCCAATTCTTTTGCCTTCTTTTACATTTTAAACCATAATTGAAACTGCAAAACCAGAGATGGTCCCTCACATATACTGGATAAATGAACCTTGACGTCTCTAGAGGCTTTTGGTGGGAGTGAAATTGATGTTAGCAACAGAGTAGGTGGTGGATAAGGCTAGATGGAAAGGCAGTTGTTTCTCACTAACAGTCTTTTAAAAAGAATCTTACCGAGAAATAAATTCTTCAAAGACAAGCTGCAAACACTATAACCTTGTGAAAGAAGTATAGATACATATGATCATTCTCTGCTTCTGTTACAGTAGAAACCAGGTCTTGACATTGATTGACATACACAGAAGTTGTATTTTTACTGGAATTTTAGATAATGACTCAAAACTTTCATCTCACATTTTCCATTCATGTACTAATTTCCATTTTCTGGTGTAATTTTTCATTTCATTATCACTCTATGTGCTTTTGTTTTCTACACAGCGTTCACTTCATTTCTTCCTCTCATTTTGTTTTCTTTGATACCCTAACAGCTGGGTTTAAGAAAGTGTCGCTTTTATTTTTTGTCACTAGAGGCAAGGAAATTAGCACCTTGATGGAAGGCGTACTACACAGAGCGTACAGGCATTACAGAGGACTTAAACACATTTCACTTCTCTGTGATTAGAAAAATTTTAAGCAGACAACACAATTTTCAGCTACTTTACTTCATTTTCTCCCCACATTGCCTTTGCAGAACAACAGCCGTAGAAATGTACATTATGAAAAGCAGTTCAAGCCTCACCCTAGATATTGTTCTCAGAGGACAGCTGCAATAATGAACTTTCTCTCCACGTATGATTTCGGACCATGCTATACAGGGCTAATACACTAGTTAACCCACTACCTTTTGAGTCAATTCCCCGCTACAGCTGTTACCTCTGAAATATCCCAGGGTTAACTGCAGTTAAATCTTACAGGCTGGATCACGAGCAAAGTCAGGGGCTGGAGGGGCAAGAAAGAAGCATGTGTTCCCACCTTCAGGGAGCAGTGATCTGTACAGAGAACCATTTAGGAGCTGTTGGAGTGGGATTAAATTGCTGGGAGAACCATAGAGAAGACAACCAGGATTAGCCAAGCACCTCCATCACACTGTATGGAAAAGGAAACTGGCTCTTCCTCAAAGGAAATATAGGGAATTCCTGGGGAAATACAGTTTCCCTCTTCCAGGGGAGAAACCCGCCCCTCACTGTAGAGCTTTGTAGATTTCATCCCCTATTTGTAGCAAGATGGACTTTTAGGAGCTTTTTAGAGCTACTCACCAAAAGTGAAATGGGAATTCGTCTTTCTGGTCAGGATCTCATAACCTCTGAAAATCCACAGTCCATTTTTCCAGCTATGCAGAGAAACTTGTGCAATGATGAAAAATTGCTAACTGGGAACTGATAGGGCCACTCGCACTATCTACATTTAGATACTTAAGTAGGTGTTTGTGTTCAAAGACTTGACTCTGATTTCTTACGTAGTCAAAGGAAAAATGCTCCCCCAGTTGATAATCCAGAGCAGAAATCTGCTTCAGATGCTCTGAATCTCCTTAAATAAACCTCTCTCCACAGACCACAGAAAGAGATCAGGAAAACTAGCCTCCTAATTCAGGCACTGAGGATACACCCTGAAAAAGTAATCTGGTATTTGACATGCATACTCTACAGGTGAATTAGACAGAAAATGTCATGCCTAGAAGCTAAAAGGCAATAAATAGGTGAATACTGGGAAAATATAGGAAAGATTGATACTTCAGGAGAGCCCTGTATCAAGGATCAAAATGACTTATATCTAGCGTTCTGTGTGTCTCTTCATTATTTCTAAAGGAGTATAAGATGCTGAATGACTCAGTGTCCAGGACGCTCCAAAATTAGGGGTGGGCACTGGCTATTTTATCTGTCCTTCATTTTGCACCTGGACCTTGCTTTTCCAGGTTCAGAGCTGCTGTTGGTCTCCCTTTCAACAAATGCACTCAATTGTGCTTTGAACACTTGAGGTGCCTCAAGTGCAAAGAAATCTCATGTTTTGCTTTTCACAAACAAAAATAAATTTAAAAATGAAAAAGGTAAGATTATCCTTATGGTCCTTCTTATGCATATAATCTATATTGTGATGCATGCGGACAAGTACATCAGTGAGTCCTTCTGCAAGAGATTAGTCTAAACCAGGACTTCTGAAGATACAGCTCCACTCCCTGAAAACATTTACTGAATCATCTAAATAGCCCCAGAAATGTCACACAAGTCACTTGCTTAGAATTAAGCACATCTTTAAAACTACGCAGCTTAACTGGGGTCTTCCACTCTCTTCTACTGGTTCATTCACCTGCAAATTAGGTCTGGCACTGCTCACTCTTTGTTACTCACCTGTGTGGCCTTTTTACTTGGGCTTGAGATGAGCAGTCAAGCTTTGTGTAGAGAGCTATATTAACACCAGAAAGGATGTGGGCATGTAATGTTGAAGAAGATGTCTTTAAAAACAGTACGAAAAGGCTGCAAAAAGCTATGGCATTTAGGTTTAAACCTAAAGAAGGAACTCCCTAAGCCTAACTAAAGACTGCCAGGAGAAGAGGTTTAGAAGCTGACAACTACTTGACACTGTAGGCTCTTAAAACTGACATATAAGTAGATCATTTCCTCTCTGTTTCCTACTCATTGTAGAGTCTGAATCACTATTCCCGTGTGACTTTCTCATGTCTTTCTTTCTACAAAAGCACAGTAAGAAAAACTCATGCAGTCTTTGGGCATTTTGATCAAAGACAGAAGGGACCTCTCCTTTTCAGAAGCTTTTGTTATGTTTTCACAACATTTGGGGATTCTGTCAGCAATTTAGAAGCATTTTGGCATGTTACAAGAGCACTTACTGTACTTTATTAACAGGGACACTCTGAAATTATGGAACATTTTAGACAAAACTGCAGGATATTTAGTGTCATTTCTTCATGAAAATATGCAAAGTCCTTTGGGGAAAATGTAAGCAGATAGTGTGTTAAACACTCATTGTTTTCATATGTAGCGATAAAAAAATACTTAAAGAATCATAACCAATCTTTAGGAAATCTCACCCCAAATTTTACACTGAAAAAAAAGACCCTCAAAATCCAGTGTACCTTTAGATCCTCAGTGTTTTCCTTCAGCCTTTTCCATTTCTAAGACTGTCCTGTTGGGAACCCTACTGCCTTGGAGGAAGACCTCTTGGGACAGGCAAGCAAACAAAAAGAACCATGACAATTCTCTCTAAATTGGAGAGCCATGGATTTGATGGGTGGACCGCTCGGTGAATAAGGAATTGGTTGGATGGTCGTAGCCAAAGGGTAGTGGTCATTGGCTCAGTGTCCAGATGGAGACCAGTGACGAGTGGAGTCCCTCAGGGGTCCGTTCTGGGACCGGTGCTGTTCAATATATTCATCAATGACATGGACAGCGACATCGAGTGTACCCTCAGCAAGTTTGCAGATGACACCAAGCTGAGTGGTACGGTCGAGACACCAGAAGGACAGGATGCCATCCAGAGGGACCTGGACAAGCTGGAGAGGTGGGCCTGTGTGAACCTCATGAGGTTCAACACGGCCAAGTGCAAGGTCCTACACCTGGGTTGGGGTAATCCCCGCTATCAATACAGGCTGGGGGATGAAAGGATCGAGAGCAGCTCTGCTGAGAGGGACTTGGGGGTACTAATAGACGAAAGGCTGGACGTGAGCCGGCAACGTGCGCTGGTAGCCCAGAGGGCCAACCGTCTCCTGGGCTGCATCAGGAGAAACGTGGCCAGCAGGTCAAGAGAGGTGATTCTGCCCCTCTACTCCGCTCTGGCTTGACCTCACCTGGAGTACTGCGTTCAGCTCTGGAGCCCTCAGCACAAGAAGGACATGGAACTGTTGGAGCGGGTCCAAAGGAGGGCTACAAAAATGATCCGAGGGCTGGAGCACCTCTCCTATGAGGACAGGCTGAGAGAGTTGGGCTTGTTCAGCCTGGAGAAGAGAAGGCTGTGGGGAGACCTGATTGCAGCATTTCAGTACTTAAAGGGAGCCTATAGGAAAGATGGGGACAACCTTTTTAGTAGAGACAACAGTGACAGGATGAGGGGTAATGGTTCTAAACTAAAACAGGGTGGGTTTAGGCTGGATATAAGGAAGAAATTCTTTACAATGAGGGTTGTGAAACACTGGAACGGGTTGCCCAGAGAGGTAGTGGAGGCCCCATCCCTGGAAACATTCAAGACCAGGTTGGACAGGTCTCTGAGCAACCTGATCTAGTTAGTGGTGTCCCTGCTTGCTGCAGGGGGGTTGGACTAGATGACCTCTAGGGGTCCCTTCCAACCCAAAACTTTCTATGATTCTATGATTCTATGATTAACAGAGGCAGCAAATCTGTCCTTGTAACTTACAGGGGCAAAGGCAGATCACAGAATTACAGAATGCTTTGGGTTGGAGGGGACCTTACAGGTCATCTAGTTCCAATCCCCCTGCCATAGGCAGGGACGCCTTCCACTAGCCCAGATTGCTCAAAGACCCATCCAGCCTGGCCTTGAACACTTCCAGGGAGGGGGAGGCACAGCTTCTCTGAGCAACGTGCGCCAGTGCCTCATCACCCTCAGTTTAAACGATTTCTTCCTTATAGCTAATCTAAATCTATCCTCTTCTAATTTAAAACCATTACCCCTTGTCCTGTCACTCCATGCCCTTGTAAAAAGTCCATTTCCAGCTTTCTTGCAGGCCCTTTAAGGTACTAGAAGACTTCAGCAAGATCTCTCTGGAGCTTTCGCTTCTCCACACTGAAAAGCCTTTCAGCCTTTTCTCACAGGACAGGTGTTCCCGTCCTTCAAGCATTTTTGTGGCCTCGTCTGGACCCACTCCAACAGCTCTATGTCTTTCCTGTGCTGAGGCCTCCAAAGCTGGATGCAGGACTCCAGTTGGGGTCTCACCAGAGCAGAGTAAAGATGCAGAATCTCCTCCCTCGACCTGCTGGCCACGCTGCTGGGGATGCAGCCCAGGATGCGGTTGGCCTTCTGGGCTGCAAGCACACATTGCCAGATCATGTCGAGTTTCTTGTCAACCAGCATCCCCAAGTCCTTCTTCTGAGGGCTGTGCTCAATCCACTCTCCACCCAGCCTGTATTTGTTCTTGGGATTGCCCCAACCCATGTGCAGGACGTTGTGTTTGGCCTTGTTGAACTTCACAAGGTTGGCACCTGCCTGCCTCTCAATCCTGTCCAGGTCCCTCTGGATGGCATCCCTTCCTTCCAGAGTGTTGACCTACCAGCACCACGCAGCTTGGTGTCGTCTGCAAACTTGCTGAGGGTGCACTCGATCCCACTTTCACGGTCAAAGCTGTTGAAGGAATGCTAGTCGTTGATGAGGGCAATAACGGTCCTGCTGTTCCAATGGCTAACCTCAAGCCTTCTAGCTGTTTAAAATGTCTGCATTTTTTTCACTGTTTTGTGTGGCTTTCTAAATTATCATTGCTGTGTGTTTTGGTTTACCCGACTATAAAATGTATTCTTTAAAAACACACCCTAAGTTATTTGGAGCAAAGGCCACAGTGTTTCTCATAACAAACACCAATTAACCTCAATGACTATAGTATCAACCTGATAGACCTGAAGAGCTATCACTCTTCTTATTCACTGACTGGACTGTTTTCTGACTAGTGAAGAGGAAGAGTATCTCTTACTAAATTTGAAGATCATGGCACACCACCTTTGTATTTGCATAGTGCCAGGAACGGCTATCATGCCCAGTACAGCAATCGGAGCATGTGAAACAAGAGGATCCCTTTTCAGAATGAAAAAAAATTAAGTGAAAGTACATTTGAAAATGCTGTGTATAATGAATCTTACTATTCCTTTAGTAAAGTGTTTTTTTCACAGCAGCAAAAGCGATACTGAAGACTAACAAAACTGTGATAAAACTAAAAACTCATGGTGTTAAATTGAATGACTGTGATGTGATTTTAATGCAATCCCATTAACTTCAGTAACACTGATTTAATGACTTAATTTATATTTACAACACTGTAACAGAGCACAGCTTAGCCCACAACACAACAAAGCACTTACTGGTACATAGCACACTGGTACAGGTGTTGAGTGGGAATATTCCACCTTGTGGAAACAGCACAAGCAGTGGCCTGAGTTCTGGTGAAGGAAAGAAACAAGAGGAAAACCCGTCTGGCAGCAGTAGTTTGGAGACGGATTTTGCCTCACGCTTGCTTCAAAAATACATTCTCTGTCTGTACTTCACCTCTCTGTACGTGTTGTAATAGTAGCAGCTCCTTTGTCTTATTCCATTTATATCTGGGACTAGATTTTAAGACTCAGTCTTGATCAATAGTGGTTTGCGAGACAAAGTTATGTAGCTCCTGTGGTGTAACAGGATAGCCTAATGAGAGAAGAGATGCAAGAAGTTTACTGGGTGGAAAACTCAGGGACTATAACAGTATCCAGTGCAATGGAGACTTGAACTCACTTGAGATATTCAGTGTCACTTAACACGAATAATAAGTTGTCAGAGGAGAAGGTTAAAGGAGAAGGCAGAAGCAAAGGGATTCTGAGCAGAGGTGAAAATAAACAAATCAGATGTTGAAATGCAAGTAGAGCAGAGCTGGAGCCTTCAGCTGCTCAGGTTAGGACCCCGCACTGAGCTGTTACCTTTGTATGAATATTCATGCCAACTCAGTGATGAGGAATGATATATAATGTGAGGAATGCTAAGGAGTTCATTTTATTCTTACTTGAGGGTAAGAGGGTTATAGTCTTCAGGAGTTTAAAAAATGCCATCAAGACCCTGAATTCAACCTGCAATTCACTCAGCAAATAACATAATTCGCAAGTCACAGACACATCTAGAGATCATCTTGTCCTACCCCCTGCTCAGAGGAAGAACAAGGTTGTCCAAAGCCATGTATAGCTGGGTTTTGAATTTCTCCGAGAGTGGAGAATATACAGCTTCTCTGGGCAAGCAACTCTCCAGTGCTCAATCAACTTCAGAGTAAAAAAGGGTTTTCTTCTGTTTAAAAGGAACTTCCTGCACTTCAGGTTGTGCCTCTTGGCCTTAAATATGAGTTAGGTAAATAACTAAGTAAATAATTGCATGAGGCATGACAGTCCTGCCGATTTTGGAAAACGAAGTGAGTGGCATGCATCTGAATAGTCTAATGTATGTGGATATTAAAAAACAGGAGCTTAGTATGCATGTTAACAGTAATTGGTTTTCTTCATTTTCTCTTTCTTGTACACTCCCAGCTCTCTAACTCCCATATGAGTTGGTGAGCTATTATGTAGAGGCTGCCTATTAGATATAAAGCTTTACAAGCTCATTGTTGATAATGTCAACATCATGAAGAAAATTCAGGCCAGTTACAATATGTGGTACAAAGCTATCTAAAATTGTAAGTGTGGGCGTTTCAAGCGTAGGTCTTATCTCATTTGAAATTGAAATATGTTTGCACTGCTTGAATGTGGGAAGATTAATTAGCACCTCTGTTTCAAAATAAGAAGGAGTAGAAACCCATCACAAGGAAAAGGGGAAGTGACACTGTCGACAGCTAGGAAGAAAGAGTTTTTCAGCTGGAAAATAGTGCAGAATAGAAACAAATGCATCCATTTCTCTATTCTGAAGGTGAGGAAAATGGTATTTGATAGTGACTGAGTTTTTCAAAATAATCCAATGGCCACATATTTCTTAATTGTCTAGTAGCAACAAACTAGGATACTGAGTTCATTCTCAGGAGGCTACAGATTTAATCATATTTCAAACAATCTCCTTTCCCAGATTCCATCTCTCAATTCCTCCAAGCAGTTAAAATGAAGGAAATTAGAGGGTAAACGAACTAACAACAAGTCCCCATACATATTATGGCACTTTTCACTCTAACGCATTTCAGTGAAATACTGGGATGCATTAAGCAGTCCTAGGTGTCACTTGAAAGCAACTCTCTGTTGTGGTTTAGGAAATAGAAGCTTCCATTTCACTAATTCATCTTTTTCCTATGATCCTCTACTGGTGGGGAACAGTTCCCTTTGATATTTCATATAGGATCACTCAAAGATTCTTCTTTTATTCTTGACAAAAGCAGTCTCAAGACACGGATAGTTGGTACTCCCTTCATGTACTATCAAAGGCTTAATATAATTTACTAAAATGACATTGAAAAGTACCCTTCTTTTAGTGGGATGACTTTGTTAATGGGGTTTGGAGATAGCAAGGTAGGCACCTATATCATGTCTCACAGTAACAAGGTGAAAGACACGTATTCAAGATCTTAACACCCCTGCTATCACATCAGGTGGTTCTCTGTCTTGCTTCAGGTATCTCAGCAAAACTGAAGCATTGCATTTAGATCAACGTCTGCACCGGTTAACCCAGAGAGACAAGATAAAATACTCCAAACTGTAATTTAACACAGGAAGCGAATAGTTTATGTAAAAAAACAATTGGGATTGGGATTGTGAAAGAAGCAAAGACTTTTTTGTCACAAGAATTTTCCACACAGGAACATCTGCATAAACACACTTCTCAATTTCATTTTGCCTCCTATCTGATTTCCTACTTTCTCGCTTCTATGAATCTGCAGGATAAGTGCTACAAAGTGCCCATTTTGCATGTGCAACTGAATAGCCAGAAAGTCTGCCTTTGAAAAAGAGCTGCAATTCCCCTACAGCCAAATTCCTTTTTAGAGGAAGCTCACGTAAACTTTAGTGATTTTTTGCTACACAAATGAGTTAACTCTGAATTTTGCATAGCATATGAAAAATCTGGAGACTCAAATGATTTGCAGTAAATATTTCATATTTCACTTCAATCTGTTGAGAAGAAAAGTTAGTGGAATGACATATTGTGTATGTACTGTGCACAGAGCCTCCCTGAATTCACTGTTTTGTTTTTTTCAGCTAATATAAGCCCTACAGGGGCAATTTAGCTTAGCCAAAGTCAAGCTGCCTTCTATCAGTCTCTCACATCTTCAACAACTGTAATAATTTCTGAAACTGAACATGTTTTGTAGTATCTTGATAGTGCTGATGTTGAACAAAGCAAATAAAGTCAGTTTGATTCTCCTAAATTCAGATTAATGTGCAAAGCACAAAGTTATAAAAACATTATTTTGACTATCAAACCGAGCAGATATGACAGTAGTTGCCAGGGGAAAGCAAGTCGCGCACATACATAAACTTACCACAGCAACAAGCTGTAACATTTCATACCAGCTCTGCTTTCTTTGCAGGAATGCCTTTCTTCAAGATTGCTTTGGGAAGAGGGAAGGGCGGAAGAAATAAAAAAACTTAAATAATTGAATTGCTTAGAAAGAAGAGATATTGAAATGGCAGCTTTGGAAGATAAATGGTGAAAAGCAGCCCTAAGATGGGTCCCCATAGTGAAAGTTACCAGTCTGCTATGAAGGGCTGCCTCATAAAAGTTGTGCACACTGAACGTCAGTTATCCACAGAACAAAACTGAAGTATACCTGTACAGCTTTCTCTAAGATTTAGTTGGAAGGCAGTATCTATTCGAAAACAGGTATACAGCAAAGTCTATGGAACAGTCAGCTCAAGTTTCCCAACTCCTTGTGGGCTCATGCCGATACGTTTTTCTACGACCAAGTAAATCCCGAAGTTTTAAAGGTTTGGGCACTAAAAAGGCCTATCAAAAGAAAGTATCAAACCTAGTTTCTAAGAACATAAAGATCCATATGGTTTGAGGTGAGAATCGAGCTTAAGATGTCAGTATTTGTCAGACCAGGGAGAGGTGTATAACTACCATACAAGAACAATGCATTTCACCAGATACCGGCATCGTCTCACAGGTAGGTGTGCACCAGTGCTGAGTAAAGTTCTTAGTCAAGATGAACTGGGGAAAAGAAAAAACAACCAAGACAATACTTGGTTTATAAAAAAAACCAAGGTAATACTTCGGGTATCCAAGATATTCAATTAAGTCCTACATTTTTTCATCCAATCTTTTTCACTGTGGAGAAGTCTAAAGCAACTTTTAAGAAGAGAAGCATGGCAAGATTCTGAGCAGCAGAAGGAATATCATGCTATACAGAAAGACAGAGGATTAATTAGTCTCATTTCTGGAGGACTGTGACCCTGAGCTGTGATTGTTTGATTGATTTCTTATTTGGGTGGGCTCTTAGAATATTATAAGGCCTTTTAGTTTCTGGTTTTTGGTGGTAGTTTTTATTTTTTTAGTAGGAGAATGGCTGTTGTATGTATGTGACAAAGAGGAAGAGATATTCTGTAAATACATATAATATTTATACAGATATATATGTTATGTAGTAGCTGTAGCAGCACAGAAAAATATTCCTCACAATAAGTATTTTTAAATTGTCTAAACATTTCAAGTCATTATCTCCCTTTTTGTTTTCAAAAATAAAAATAAAAAATTATAAAAACCTTTTAAAAAGCTGATAATTTATTTTGTAGACCATGACAAATTTTATAGTGATATGGTGGATGAACATTGGAATGTAAGTGAATATGATTTTTTGAACATTTCTATCATACCACATAGAATAAATGTAAAGGAAATCTTGTAGTGCATCTCAGAAAACATCTTTTATCTCCTTTACTGGGTTAAAGTACTGTGGCACTACCCCAGAGGGGGTCACACGGGACTTGTTGATTCCAGTGGAGTCTTTTGTGCAGCTGAGATTTCCTTTGTCTATGAGGAAGAGGAAGGAGCATTTTGGTTGCCAAGATTATTTGGCTTTTCTGCTGGGTAGCCTTTATCTCATAACAAGGGGCCTGTAAATTCTGAAAGATCAGTCATTACCATCAAGTACTAGAAATTACTTCGAGCAGAGAAAGATGTGAAGTGGAAGAAAAGCAGGTAATGCACTGCAGTCATCAACACACGCAAATAGCAGCCGGTACAGTTCCTCACCCATATTTTTGTTCTCAGTTGATGCTATACGTTCATTGTCTTGTTTTACCTGTATTAGTAGAGGTAAGTTTGCAACTGCATTACAGAGGTGAAAAGGTTTCCCTCTAATTAGCTTTTTATTGTAACTTAATGAATGATTTATAGGCTGCTGATCAGAGGACAAAAAGGACAAAGCATTTTTTTAAAATAATGGCAGACGTAAAATAGTAGCACTCTTCTCAAGACTTTCTCAAAGAAAGCCCACTGAGTGAGGAGAAGGCACATGATAGCAGAGTTTTTTAATCAAGTAGCAAAGACATTGAATTGGGAGGTTATAAAGGAAGAGACATCACGTTTACTTTTTTCAGCAACTCTATTTCAAAAGACTGTTATATGTTCCATTACTACTATTTTGAAGAACTTGCCTTTGCAGGCACATCTGTACGTTCAAAGAATATTCACCTCAAGACAGCCTGTAAGTCACTGGCTACAGAACATCACCAGAGGTAACAATGATCCCTGAAAGCGCACAGTAAAATCTTAATGTTGCAAAGGTTTAATCCCATGGATTAAGGAACCCGGCACTGTGAAAAAACAGTGTACTTGTACCAAGATCACACATTTCAGGGACCAGCTCACATGCGGCCCCATCCATTTGGAGGCAAGGCACGTAGTGGCTGTTCATGACTTTAACCCAACAGCTGCTATTTCTGAAAATGGTCCTAGAGGGATGTCTTTTGAAGTTTTGGAAAACAGGACAGAATTAAAATTTGACTGGAGAAACAATTCCCTGCCAAATAACACAGTCCCTGGAGCAATTCAAATAAAACTTCTTTCAGATGTCACTTGCATTGTTGCAGATTCCTATAAAGATAAAGCCTGACCTATTTTTCTTTTGTTTCAAAGCTTGCTCCCTTTGACATTTTGTTGCTGATGTAATTACTGCCTCCCTCTCATTCCTTCCTTGCTCTGGCACTCATTATTGCGGCGTGTTTATGCTGTGCTTTCACCTCTGCATTTCCGCTGCCTGAAAGGGGTCTGGCAGAATCTGCCAGGAGTCTGAAATGGCCAGGAGCATTACAGTGCTTCTGCATTGCTGGAAATGACAGAGTGTATGGATTAAGATGGATGCAAGCTCTCCCTTACCCAGGGGCAACCACCACCTCTGTCAACAAAAGAAAGCAATGGTCTTTTCATTGCATGCTTACCTCCAGGCTTGGCTAGAACACGTTGAAACTGCAAGGCTGTTCCCAGCCTTAGCAAGTCATGGACGTGTTAGTCCAAGGCATGCTGTACACACAGCTCTATGTGTGATCATGTGTGATGCTGTTACTGCTACATCAACTATTTAAGCAAGACATAACTGTATTCCGAGAACAGACTGGTGGTAGGAAAGTTGGAATCGCAGCTTGCTGACAGCACCTCTTTGTATTACTTCGCAACCCCTGCAGAACTTTTTCCTTCCTTTCCCTGCTTGGGCAAGTGGCTACCACTCTCTACTGTTCCTCAGTCTGTTCTCCATTACATCTGTGCAGTAACAAGACAAGCTACTACATTAGAGATTTTTTTCAGACACGTAATAATATATAAATATATTTAGAAAAAATATTTTAACCTTTGCTTAAAAGCATTGCTTATGTAGCTGAACAACAGGAAACAGAGAAGGTGGAGGAAATGGGATTTCGAAGAAAATACTTTTTCCTCTTCTGTGTATATATGGTTAGAAAACTCTACTGATCAATTCCATAAATAATGACTTTGTATAATCTTACTGGTGAGAAAAGGTCTTACTTGATGGCTTTGAGGAAAGTGGCAGGAAACTTGGCTTTTCAGAAGGGATTCTTTCCATTATTTTTGTTTGCTGCACTGCATACACTTAAGTGACAATGAATCATATATACTGCTCCCCACTGTCGGTGGGAGATTGTTGGCACAGGGATGTATTTAGATGATGTTTTTGTCTGGCCAGGCACAAGAGGAAAGTGTTACTTTGTGCATAAGACATTAAAAAGGAGTTATTTCCATTTTTCTTCCGGCTCTTTCCCTGCTGTTGCAACACAAGAGAGGATTGGTGCTCTTGCAGAACATGCTGACATAGTGGGCAGATTTCTGCTCTGTTGAACAGGTCACTGATTGAATCTGATCCCAGGCCAGCCTTTGCCTCTCCTAGGAGGGAGGTTTGGTTTGGTTAGGGGAATTCACTCTCAGGAGCAGTCATTGGATATGGAGAGCAGACACTTTCCTATTACCAGCTTCAAACATGTGCTTGCATTATCATACAGGGAAACCCAGGTTTGACCAAAGACCAGCCTGAAGAGGGAAACACTTGCTGTCCTCTCTTTTCCACTGCCTTTTAGAAAGATGTTCCCTACAACATGTTGATGCCTGAGGAGCAGGAAAAGTGGAGGTCAGCATTTCCACCTCTCAGGGATGATGCGCTCTGCACCCCTGATATGGAAGATTACATTATCTGGGATAGTTCACTATGTGCTGCAGAAGACATCTAAAGGCTCCCTTATTCCCTTATTTGCTCTGCCCGGGCAACTGTAGGGCAAATAATTCACAACAGAGTAACAGAGAGGGATCAGGCTCACTGTATCTGCATCACCACGACAATGGCTGTACTAGCAGAAATGAAGAAAAGTTACCATAAAGAAATCCAAATAGGATAAAAAAAAATTCCTTCTCCATTCTGAGTTTATTTCCTTCACTGTCCCATTACAGCCTCTGTGATGACATATTTTCCCGCCAGCAAGAGCAGTCTCCATAAACCCCATTTGAGTACATTCCTTACCTGTGGGAAGCTAAAAAATTCAAATACATCTCTGTTCAGTATGTGATTCCCAACCCAAAATTTCCATTTGTACCTCTAAAAAACCAGCACCTGAATATATCTCTGACTCACAGGTGAGTCAGTAATTTGTTCCATGTCCAGGGATCTGTCAAAATGGGTTCTGCCTTTCACTAAGTATTACCTCATTACCATGGAGAATAATGTAATAGTGAGACTAACTTTATACATAGGAGAAAGTAGCAAATATTCACATGTCAAATCCAAACAGAGCTAAAATAATTAAAGAGGTGTGTAACAGTGGGAGAGGACAATTACACTTCGATTAGAACAAGAAGTTCTCCTTTACTCACAGCTTTTAGTCTGAGAAGCAAACAAATTCAGTATTAAGATCCAGGAAATCACTCCATCCTTACTGCAACGTAATGTGCTCTTTACACAGCTGATGTGGTTTCTAGTTGCAGCTGAAAGGAGATGTGTAAAAATCATCAACAAAATATTTCATAACACTGGAGGCATCTTCTTATGTTGTCCTGTGAAAGCACAAGTAAGATGCCTTCTCTTAGAATCATGGCAGCTTCAGATTCAACCTTCCAGCGGACTATAATTGCCTAACATCTAATTTGAGAGTAACACACCCAAGAGAAATTTGGGGAGTTTCACAGTGACAAGAAAAATTACTAATCACTACTGTGAGGCTGAAAATGTTAGTTTCTTCGTTTTCACCTACAGCAAAATAGTGTCCCAAGCAAGGATTACAAGAACAGTGAAGAACTGACAGAACATATTATTTATCATGCAAGATTTCATGATCATTAAAAAATAAAATATTTAAATTTGGTTACAGAAACCCTCTGCCATGAAAGGAGAACACCTTCTCAAGTGATTTGCTGAGCTGTCAACAGAGTGGTGAAGCAGGACTCTGCCATAAGAAGCTCAAAATACGTATGGATAGTATAAAGGGTCCAGTGGATGAGTAAAAGTAATGAGTACCTACTGTGATCCTTGAAATCACCATTGTGACAGCATATGTAATATCTTTTTTCTAATGCCCTGTGTGGAAGACAGCTTGTATGAGTATGTTAAGTGGTAACAATTTAAGCCACAACCAAGTTTCTGTAATGTTGTACATGTCTGGAATAGAAAACAATACAAAGTAAAACAAAAGAAAAAAAGCAAAACCACTACATAACTCAGCCTGTTGGGACCTCACAAAAAAATTTGAAAAGCAACAGCAAAAGGGTGAAAAAATGATCTGTCTTCTGCATGAGTCCCAGGTTGATTAGAAGCACTCCTGAGAAATTCTGTATTTGATCGTAAAAACAAAAGACCGCAAACCCTGATATTAGAGGAACCAGGCATATTAAGGTAAGTTTTTAAAGATGTGAATAGCATAGACTGAAGACCCTGAATGGCTGGCACAGATTTCTGCAAGGCAAAATGGCCATGATGAATTAAAATGCACCATGGAGAGAAAGACACAATGTCAATATTTGCTGAAGTAGAAGGATATACTTGGCAGGTGTTTATTTAGTCCCCCAGATTTTCAAACTGTGTGTCAAGACACCTTTTGGAGATTTGGTTACTTCCTTGTCCCACATGAAGGAAGAGCTTTAATAGACAAGAGTAGGCTTTGGATATCTGCAAGTACATCAGAGGATGGAGTTAAGCCCAAGCTTTGTAGTTTGCCAGGATCACTTGTCACTGTCACTCCTCCACTTAAACAGAGATTTTCAATACAGACTTGGGAATTCAAACACTGAATTTCCTTTGAAATTCTGGGGCTATACCATTTTGGAAATCTCGTTCTGAAAGATTAAGTAGTAATGAGCATTAAACACTTTGCCTAACCTAAGGCTCAGGTGAGATGCTAAGGATGGTTTCTCTGTAATGCTGACATCATATGCACAAACATGGAGCATTTTGAAGAGAAAAAACTTCCCAGTTTAGCAAATTGCCAGTGTTGATGAAATATGTGTTGATGATGGGGCTGAAATCAAACTTCAGACATGAAACAATCCCCAAACATGCCAAATAGTATGTCAAGTTGATTGCTCTCACAATTCAGAAATAATTACACTGTACAGAATATCTCCAGCTACTGTATCTAACCTAAGCGTGATGAACCCTAGTGTTCCAGTTTCTGCCCCGCTCTCCAGAAAGTATTCCATGTTCTGAATACTGTTCTGAATACAGTTATACATTTTGTCTGGTTTTCATCCTCCATTATTATTTCACTGAATTTTATCCTATTATTTCTTGTTATTTCTCCCTAAACTGCTCTAAAACGTTCTTCCACCTGTTCTACCATGCAGAAAAGGAATTTTACTGTTCAAACATTAAACATTTTGCTTAAATATTAAACAGCATTGTTTTTCTCTTGACTGTTAAGACAGTTTGAAAGCAGGATTTAAATTGGTTTACAAATCTCTGACACTGAGCTCCTGTACAACTGGTGTCAGAAATCATACCGTTTCCCCTTCAGCAGCAAGCTAACTCTGCTGTCACTTTCGTGGGGATGGTTCTTTATTGCTGGGCTAGAGCATGCCACACTCAAACAGAAAATGATCTTGCAGTGCTACATTAACACTTTCAGAAGCTTGGTTCTTCTGTTGTTGTTTTTTTTTTCCCAAACAGAACAGCATTACATACATCTTTGTAATCATAATCAGTCACCTGGTGACTTCACAATCTCATTATGATACAGAGATGAGATTGTGAAGAGTTGGAATACGAATATGAGTGTTCTATTAAATTTTTCATGCAGACTCTGAAAATACCCACTGAGACAACTTCCTTGCTTTCTTTTAAAATGATTCACAAGAATTTAAATATGGGTTAAAAATAAATTTTTCTTAGTTAACCCTTTCATACCGCAGAAGGAATGTTTAATGTGAAACTTCAAATCAAAACAAAGATTGCCAAAGAGGAATCTTCAAATCCCCATGACTTTTTCATTTTTATTGACGTCTTTATACCACAAAAGAAGGGATGTCAGTGTGTCTGCTTTTTTCAGCATGGTAGAAATCTTTTCAATCTTCTTGTCTTGCTTTTAGAAGTTGGGGTCAAAGTCTCCAGACTTCTAAGTAGAAAGAAGCTAGCCCCTGATTTAGTCTCATATGAAAACCCTATGGAAACTGAATCTTAATTCAAGATAGGGCTTCTGGAAGTCTTGATTTTGCTCTCGTGAATCACAGAATCACAGAATCACAGAATAGTAGGGGTTGGAAGGGACCTCTGTGGGTCATCTAGTCCAACCCCCCTGCCGAAGCAGGGTCACCTACAGCAAGCTGCACAGGACCTTGTCCAGGCGGGTCTTGAATATCTCCAGAGAAGGAGACTCCACAACCTCTCTGGGCAGCCTGTTCCAGTGCTCCGTCACCCTCAGAGGGAAGAAGTTCTTCCTCATGTTCAGACGCAACTTCCTGTGCCTCAGTTTGTGCCCATTGCCCGTTGTCCTGTCACTGGGCACCACTGAAAAGAGCTTGGCCCCATCCTCCTGACACCCACCCTTCAGATATTTGTAAGCATTTATAAGGTCCCCTCGCAACCTTCTCTTCTTCAGGCTGAACAAGCCCAGTTCCCTCAGCCTCCCCTCATAGGAGAGATGTTCCAGTCCCCTCATCATCCTCGTAGCCCTCTGCTGGACTCTCTCCAGTAGCTCTTCATCTTTCTTGAACTGGGGAGCCCAGAACTGGACACAGTACTCTAGATGAGGCCTCACTAGGGCAGTGTAGAGGGGAAGGATAACCTCCCTCGTCCTGCTGGCCACACTCTTCTTGATGCACCCCAGGATCCCATTGGCTTTCTTGGCAGCCAGGGCACACTGCTGGCTCATGGTTAACCTGTTGTCCACCAGGACTCCCAGGTCCCTCTCCTCAGAGCTGCTCTCCAGCAGGTCCACCCCATGCCTGTACTGGTGCATGAGGTTGTTCCTCCCCAGGTGCAGGACCCTGCATTTGGCTTTGTTGAACCTCATCAGGTTCCTCTCTGCCCAGCTTTCCAGCCTTCCAGTGAAGTCCCAGTGGAATCTATGTAATTGATTTAAAATGTCAATGCAGTAGATCCCAGGTTAGCTAGTGTGATGCAAACAGAAAAAGAGCTTGTGAGTATTTTTCAAAAGGGCTCTGATGCTACCTAATCATATTGAGACTCTGGGGTTTGTTGATTCAGAAAACTTTGAAATGGGTTGGCAATTGTATAGACGTGTTTTGATTTAAATATAACATAAACGTAATACAGAATGCATGACTTTAAGGATAAGCATTCTTCAGTCCAATAGTCCAGGCAGCAAATTTCAAAACCACTCAGTACAATTTCTGCAACAATACTGGGAACCATACAAATAAATGCATAATTATCTCCTGTTCTTTTGTTAATTACTTGAAAAGTTCTGGAGCATTGGTTTGAATGAGATAAACCACCTTTAGGTACTATGCTGCCAGCAGCAGGTGTTATCAACACTTTGTTCATTATTTGAACTCGTAAAGGTTATAAGACAAATAAAAGTACTAAATCCCTCTCCCCCAAGTTAAGTTCATCTGGATTTGAGCTTTGCTATTTTATTCAGATGATTAAACATCTCAACACAAAACTTCTAATTTGAAACCCGGATAAATCAAGAAATGGTAAACATTGTGCTTTCAGTTGGTAATTCCAGTCCAGCCAAGGTCAGTAAAGAAAGCCATAAATAAATGGCATAGCTCCAGTATCCCAGAATGTGTAATATAGCTTCATTTAAATTGCTACAAATGTCATCAGCTCTGTAGTTTGGCAGGCAGAAGAGAAAGACTAGAGCACTATAAATCACAGATTTTTTTGTATTTTAGCTGAACCAAAAAAATGAAACAAAAATATTATTTGTGTCAACACAAAATATTTTGTTGACTCAAGGCAAACTATTTAGTTCCATTTCAGGCCAAACGAAATGTTTCATTTGAACAGACAGGAAACATAATTTTTAATTTTCAAGTTACTGTACTAGATCACTTCTCTTAAGGCCCCTATCACTTCAAAAGAAAAGTTAAAATGGAGTACTAATTTAAAAAAAAAAGTTCTTTAAAGCGGCGTCAGCATGTCGGGGTGGCTGAAGGGCACCCATAGATGTCCCTGCCTATCCTCCTCCAGCAGTCCTATCTTACGCCTGGCATGGAAGTGCCTGGTGCCTGGGGCTGCCCCTGGTTCCCCCCACCAACCGTGCTCCCTGGATGGGGCAGTAGGATGGTCCTGGCTGCCAGGTCCTGCCCTGCCACCATGGGGGAAGAGCCCAACACTCCTGGCACCCACCAGCCCCTGGCCCTTGTGATGCCTTGGCAATGACATTTTCTAATTCTCCACTCCCATGGTTTTGCGTTTTGTAAAAACACTTTGTTGATTTCCCTGTGAGTATAGGGATTGCTGCTTCCTTATGAAGCAGCTTTGGTGATTTGTATTTGGTAAGACAGTAACGACAAAAAAGTGTGATCAGGCTTAGAAAAGATTGAGCTCAGGGTCATATTCTCAGTGAGTCATATGACTCAAAACACTTAAATTTTGCACTTTATAAAGTGTAGATAAGGCTCACCTACATGTCCACCCAACACAATGAATTTTCTAGAGCTTTATTAAATAATTGCAGAGTGCACTGAGCTCCTTAACTAAAAGTTGGAAAGAGTGATTAACAGTACCAGTGATCTATAGGTACATTTTTACTGTAGACTGAACAGAGCTGTAGGACGAAGCTCTTCAGTCACACCATATATGAATTTGATCTTCTGTCCAAGCACCCTGCTAGTATCTTTGTTAGTATCTTTCCCCATGGATATCTCTCCTCTTCCCTGCATGCTCTTCTTTTATACACTGTTTTCAAATTGGCCACAGTAGAAAGCCATGCTTAGTTCCATGCTGCTCTCTTGTCTTAACGCTGTCACCACCAGGGCCCTTGGTCCTGAGTCTGTTACAGCGACATCCAGTTCACCATAGTCATCCTCATATTTGAGTTTTTCTTTTTATCTGCTCCTTGAATCTACAGCTAAGGTCCAGTGGTGGACAGTGAAACGCTGCACAGGGCATTCAGAGACCCCAGCAGTGTATCTCTGCTTTTCACTAGGGGAGTAAAGGAAAGAGTTACTTCTAAACTATTTCAGACAGTGAACGGTTTTCAAAGACTCACCAGAACAATAGCATTTATCCTGTTGGTATGGTTGACAGAGCACAGATCTCAGTATAGAAGAGGACATCTGTGGGGCTTTTCCTTGGCCGGACTGAAAATCTGGACCTTGACATGAGATTAAGTGAAAAAAAAAAAAGAGTTCATATTTATGAGTTTCAGAAGCTGATTTCAACACATTCCACAGAGACCCCAAAGAAAGGATAGAAGTAAAGGTGATGCCTCCAGTAAACTTCATCCAAAGCCAACTGAAACTAGGAACAAAATGTCTCTTTCCATACAGTATTAGTAACTACATGAAAAAAATTGTAGCCAAGGGCAGTCGTCGCTAAATCTTGCATGCTTTATGGAGTTCTTTGACAACTAAAGTGTAGAAATGTCTAGAGAGGCTTATTATTTTATGACCCAAAAGTGCATAGTTCTCCACAGCATGTCCCTTAACAAAAAAGCTATTACCAATTAGACATTTCCTACTTCTGTAGGAAGGTTGTTTTCAAAATAATCGCCAATGTGTAACTTTGACTATAATTGCAAAATCTTATTTAATATTTACATTATTTGTTGATCTTTGCTCCAACAGATTTTAGACTGCAGGATATCTCTTCTTCAGAGAAAGTAGGGTTATTTGGGAGATTCTTTGGCTCTAGGATAGTGTTTCTCAACAATTTCTCTTCAGCAATCAATGCCCACTTACCTTACAATCTCTGCCAGTTATTGCACATGTTCTTGGTATGTTGGTGTGTGTGTGAACAGTGTTGACACAGAGCAGGTCAGGACTAATGATCTTGGTTTGCTGCTGTTGGCCCATCCTAGGCAAGACCCAGGGAAAGGAAAACAACAGATGCTGCTGCATAGAGGGTTCTTCACTCGGGTTAAATTAAAACAAACTCATCCTTAGTAAAATTCAGTGAAATTTAAAAAAATACCACATTTACTCTGTGAAGATTTTGCTTAATATTATTTTTAGTTTTTGTGACAGCAGTGTGCTTCCTGTGTAGACCTGAATACTTGCTTAGTACTGGAAAGTTTGTTCTCTTACAAATGACAAGGATATTTCATGCTGCGTAATACCAGGTGTTTTCTTCCTGTGCTCTAGAGCCATTCTGAAAAGTCACCAGAACCTTAAAAAGAAATATTACTTTGGTCAGTCGTTTCCTAACCTTTACAGTCACAGCAGAGGTTGGGAGTAAACTGTGTGCTGATGTAAACTTCATGTGTTAAGGAAACAGACATCACTGCATAAGGCTTCCTGATATCTAATCTCCACTGCAAATCATTGATGTATGCACTTTCACAGAGTCCGTTAAAAAAGAAAAAAATCTGTACAAACTTATTTTGTTAACTTACAGAAAGTTAATTTTATCTTGCAGATACACAGAGTGCAAAACATCCCACCTGTGTATCAAAAATACACAATGGAAAATGACAGTCAAACCCAGCAGTTATACTGAAAGACAGTTAAAGAAGTGTCATCCTCCTGTTTTCCTGAGCTGTACCAGTGAGGATGTCAGTGCAAGCAGCAGTGGGTACAGATTATAAAATCACACCAAAACTGGATGGATAGAACTGGGCAGTGCTGTAAAATTACCCCTCGTTCAGCAATAAAAAAGGCAGAAGTAATGGGTAGCTCTGCTGCTATTTAAGAAAGTTCTCCAGAAAGAGGTGGCAAGAGTAACACCTACCTTTATAAGGATACCACTGGATCTAATAGCAAATAAAGGCAGGTGCTTCCCAGAGCAACACCATTTGGACTATACTCATCAGTTTTACCCAATGGTCCATAGTTTAACAATTTCACTACTGCAAAGTCTGCAATGGTCAGAGATGTTGCTTTAACTTTCAGGTGTGACAGTCCCTTTTGGAATAAGCCTGTCTTTACTTACAGAAATCAGGGAGAGAAATTTGTGCATGTCAGTTCTACAACTGGTCCTTCAGCCAGCCAGATACAGCCAGAGAGCAAATGCTGGAATATGATTCTACCTGACATTGCCAAGACTCCATGGCATCTCTTTAGTTAATACGCACTAAAAAGTAGGTTTGATTAATAGACTTGTTTTATATTTTTATAATTATCTGCTGTAAATATTTTCTTGTTCTCTTGAATAGAAGTACAACATTTTCTTTCCTGGGACCATGTAAGCATGTTGGGAATAATTTATTAAGAAGGATTGGGAAGGATTTATCAGTTGACTATTTCAGAGTCCAAGAGCAATCTTTTATAGAATACCTTACACTCCTATTCTGGTTGCTCTTCTGCTCTTTTCTCCTCTATTTGTTTGGTTTTAGCAGCAAATTGATAAGATCTCAAACACTTCAGTCTGATGCTGGACACCTGCAGGGAACTGGAGTATATTAATTTAATAATCCAACAAAATAATATAATAACATATAAAGATATGATATATACACACACATATGGTGTGATAACAGATACACACTTTGTTCCAGATCAATTAAACTCCCAAACAGCACATTTACAAAGAAGTTTTGATATAACCCACTCAGGAGATGCTACATGCCAGACTCTGGAAACATTTTGTAGGTACCTAACACCACCTGAGACCAGCACGTACAGTTGTGCCATCAACCACAACCAGCTGATGTGAGCTCAGGCTCAGCTCATTGCCATGGTAACACCAGACAACTCCGCAGAAAGGCAGGGCAGACCTGAAGGACAGAGAAAACTAAACCAACGGAGTAAGAGTTGACAGCTCTGAAAACCATGAGTTTTATGCTATTTTTATTAGTCTTTTGTTAAAAAGACAGAGACTTCCCACTATAATAAACTTAACTCACCTTCACTAAAAACAGCCGTAGTCAATGGTCTTTATTTTTTAAATGTTAGCAGACATTGAAATTGGAAAATGAATAAATAATTAATTACTTTGATGAGTAATACTGAGGGAAAATGAAAAAATAGTTTCCAAAGTCTTTGTATAGGGCATATAGCCATTGAAGTGTTGAAGGCTGCTAAAGCTTCATACACCTTCCAGTTCTTAAAGTAAATTCTGTTTCATTTATGTTATAATATACTAACATGTGTCTCCATTTGCCACCAAAGTCCTTTGTAAGAGGAATGATTCACTACAGTATACATTGAAACTGGCAGAAGTCTTCCTCAGTTTGATTAGATTATCTTTGTAGATTGCTTCCAAATGAAAATTATTCTATTATTCTATTCTATTCTATTCTATTCTATTCTATTCTATTCTATTCTATTCTATTCTATTCTATTCTATTCTATTCTAAATAATAAGCACAAGTGTTGTAAGATTCTGCAGGGTGGAGTGGGGTTTACTAGAAAATAAACACAGGAGCAGACCTGAAAATTAGTCATTTCACATGACCACTGAAAAAGCTCAGGTGGAGGTAGTCGAGGCAATTACTGGACTGTGGGTAACTGGCTTTCCCCAGAGCTTTATTTGACCTCCAGCAAGGTTTGAGATCGGATGCAAAACTGTAAAGTTTTCCTTGCTGAATAAGACAACTACCTCTTCAGCAGAATTGCTGTCCTATATATGATCTATTTGATTTTTGTTTTCAACTGCTTGCCTGTTCTTTCCTTTTTTTTTTCCTTACAACCTCTAATGTGTACATACGACTTCATATTCCGCCGAAGTCCCCCGTAGCATCTGCCATTTACACTGTCTGCTTCTGTGTAGAGAGCATGATATTGCCACAAAGGTCACGCCCTTTTCTTCTTCTTTACCACAACAGGTTGAATACAAAGCAGTAGTCTCCATCCAATGTCATTTTAGTTTAGAGCTTCTGATGAATGCAACCACCAGTGAAATGCTGCAGCTTTAGCCATGCCTGGGTCAGGGCCACCTGTGTTACAGTGTGATGTGTTCACATTCAGAATTGAGACCACTACCTAGAGTTTTCACCTTACGTTTGAAAGGAGCCTAAAGCAAATCTCAGTGACACTAAAGGCTGTATCTGCTACAAGTGGGCAAACCTAGGCATGAAGCCAGATGCATATTTCAAAGAAATAAAATTAATGCAGCTGAACTCTTCTTCTTTCAGATCAGAGGACAGGCCTAAAAAGACTTCCTTGACTAGTGTTAAGTTGTACTTTGCACTTGGATGCTTCAGTGATGCATATCTTGGCCTGTCTCATTTTTTATTATTACGCTCCTCCCCAAGGGGCCAAGAGACTAGTGAGATCATTTTTTACGCATATGTTGGCTTTTGCAATAAAACTCCTGGGGTGAAAGCCTGACTCCACTGAAAATGATGGCAGTCTTCCAGCTGGTTTCTGCACGGCCAGGTTGGTCCCTCACAGCTTGGTCCCTGAGCAAGATCATACACAGGTAAGAGGGAAACAACTTCGACATGGTAACTGCGAGAGGAGTACTGCATGGCTAGTTTTCTCTCCTACCCATCTACTGTCAAGCCTTCTGTCTAATAAATCTTTGAAATGAACACTGAAAGCCTAATACATGGAACTTGCTGCACATCACCAGGTGCACTTTCCTGAGTAACTGGAGGTTATTCTGAAGGAGCTATCAAGGATTTGCCCAAGTTTTCTGTTACTGTTGTTTCTGATTCCTGCAAAATACACTTGATGGTAGCTTCAAAATTACTCTGCATAAATTACTTTGCAACACAATAGCTGTAAATGAGCAACATCCATGATGAAAATGTGTGGCAAAAACCAGTATTACTGACTCCAACTCTGGACCCAGGCACATGAATGACAGAAGCAGTCAGGACATCTAGAAAATTTTTTCTTTTTTTCTCTTTGATTTAGGTTTGTATTTCTGGGCATGCCTAAAGCCAGGATTAGTATGTGGTAACATCACTTTTGGTATATACTTTTCCTACTGAAACAAATTCAGCCCCTGGAAAAGTAAGTACAAATAAACTGTTCTGTGGTTGTAGTTGTGTACTTGCACAATAGCAATTAGGCCATTTCCCCTTCCTTAAACTAACTCTGCAACATACACAAAGTCCTTCCCATTCCAGCAGTATTGGAACATTGATATTTAAGAAGCAGAAGAGCAAATGTGTTCATTCATTGCCTGTAAGACGTTCAATTTTATGTCTTTTACAATCAAAAGGGTACTAATATTTCCTGTAGAGCTATTTGTCATTTGGCAACAAGGCAAAAAATCTAGTGAAATGCTAGTATATACATCTCCTATACCAGCCAGTAATGTACGCTGCAAAAGAGCGAGCAAGCTTTGGCAGCAAATAAAGCACTTTAGGTACTAAATTGAAGTAAAAATAGAAAGGAATGAGATCAATTTACATGAAAACCATTCAAATTTAAACCAGCACATAAAAATCTATGAAAAATCTCTATTCTTCCCAAGCAAAGGACTAGATTCCAAAACAGCCTTATCATCTTCTTTGAAAGGTTTAATGGTGGAGCATCCTCAGATAAAGAAGACAGTAAATAAAGTGTATAGAGCTTCTTTACTAGCTAATAGGTTGAAAGTTCAATTCTTAAACTGACTCAAATGAAATTAAGGACCAGTAAAAGAAGTAAAACAAAGAGCTAGGGAATCTGAAGGCAAACTCTTTGGCCTTAAGTACTTTTTAAAACAAATTAAATTTCCAGAAAGTTCAGCACAGACCAAGAGAAAAGGCAATCAGAGGGGAAGAGCAAACACAAAATTGTGTAGCTGAGAGTTGATTTGCTCCTCTTTTACCAGGCTGGACTCCAGAATGACTGTGCTGAGAAAGGAGAGTGCTGGGCCAGAAATTTCTCCTGGAAATGAAACAGAACAACTCAGTAAAGATTTCTGAACTTGTTGTTCATTTACTAGGGCTGTGAGCAATAAATCCTCAACAGGACTTGCTAAGCCTTGTAATGCCATGAAAAACAAGTAATACTTTGAGATGTGAAGAGGAACAAGGACTTGCCCACCACAACACCTCCATGTTGGTGGCTGGACTGCCGTGAAAACAGGAGTATGAGGAACTGTTAAAGCCAAAAATATCTAGTCTTTGTCCCTGAGAAAGCAAATCTGCATACCTATGTCTGTGACTATTTGGTAACCCTGTAACAAGCATTCAGGAAAAAAACAGACCAATAAAAATAAGAAGATGTTGTTGGTTCTGCAGAAGTAGGCTTGCACTGGCTAGCATGGAGGAAAAAAAAAGAAGTAAAATCCAAAACTATTTAATTTTATTTTGAAAGCAGAAAAAAAGTATTGCTCAGAATGGAGTTCTGTAAGCAATAGCTTTCTTGCAACTTAACTTCTGAAGACAATTGCCTATGATGTGGGCTCTCTGACATCTAATAAAGAACAATTTCCTAACTTTTCACTCTGAGGGAGTGCTCTTTCTCTTCTGACTACTCATCTGTTTACAAGAAATATGCCTGAAGCTGATGTCTTTGATAACCTCTCTGTTAAAATGATACTTTGGGGACAAACAGACATACATACAGACACAGACAAAATGATCACATAGGCCTCAACTCCCCACAGATACTAAAAAAGGTCCTACCAGCCCTTTCCACAAATATCTAAAAATCACAGGTACCTGGAGCTGTAAATTAATGTGAAAAGAATAAAAATGTATTCATCCTGTACGGAAAAGCAACAGCTTGCTAAGAAATCAGTGAAAAAGAAGAAAATAATATGAAATAGACTTTTGTATTTTGGTCCACAGGAAAGCTTTTGAGGGTAACAATTCCCCCCCCCATCTCCACACTGGGAGGAGCTGCCTGGCTGGCGGGCAGCAGACCCCCACAGTGAGGTAGCTGGCTTGGGTAGAGGTCTGTAGGAGTGCCGGTGGTCCTAATACTAAATTTGGAGTCTCATCCACATTGAGGGTAGCTGATTTTCTCCTTTTCCCCATAAACTGTCCATCTAGTCTAGAGGTAGACTCCCTGCGCTTATTCGAAAACTTTATTTGGAGGTGAGCTGTCTCCAAGAAATTAAAACATTTTTGCGATTCTCGGGGTGTGGGCATCAGTATTTGTTTGAATTTTATTATGGAAACTACCACTTCCACCTTATTTTCTTCTTGCTTGTCATCTGAATCATCACTGTGAGGACGACTGGGATAACTGGGATCACACCAGACACCTCCTCACCATTTGTCATTCTCGGTATATGTAGCAGCTATCTCTTTAACAGGCTTTATTTGACTAGACTATTGTAGGCCATCCTTGCATATGTGGGCACTGGCTGGGATCTAATGCTGCAGTTTTCAACCTAACAACCTGTTCTGATTTTCTAACTGTGTATGTCACATTTTATAGAACATGTGATTGTTTACCACTGTTTCTTCTATGGTTCTAGCATGTTAGATAATCTTACTCTTTTGACTTCTTCACTTCTGTTGCAAGAAACTCCCTAGTAGCCAGTGCAAGCTTTTTCCTACTTCAGCTTGTTAGAACTCTTTGATTTCTTCAATTCCTCCTGAATATCTCTGTGATAGGTATAATGTTCTTCTATTGAAGAAAATTTCCACTCCGGATTTTTCCATCCCTCCTTTTCAAATTTGTGGTCTAGTGTTCTCCAGTCTTTGGTAACTCTTTTAAAGAGTTCTGTCACAAGCCTTCCTTAATCACAACAAAAATAACCTCTATTACGTACATTTTTTTTTTGTAGTTGTAATGCTAAAGCAGAAATCCTGTTATTGACAATTTTTTCGTACAATAACTGGTTAACATAAAACCTCAGGAATATCCTCTCTACGACACCAGCTAATGCTGGAGTCCGACACTCTCTGACCAGATTCTTTTTGATATTACGCATGTGGAGGTTTTAATCTTCAGACTTACTTATCTGAGGCTATGTTACACAGGATTTTTACTTAGCAGATAGATAAAGCAATGAACGTAAATCACAATACAAGTACAAATTGCTCTTAGCAGAGTATAGCAATTTCATTACGCAGCTGAATCACAATATAAATGTGATTTGTATTACAGATTTCTATAATAAGTTTAGTGTCACAGCTGGTTGAATCACTTAAGTGATATAATTGGTTGATTGACTCAGCTGGCATAGACAGCAGATCCACGCAACAGATAAAGCTGCTTACCTAAGAAAGGATCATCCTTACCCATCCGTGAAGAATTCCCTTTGCACGTTCAGCTTTCTTTGCATCTTCTATGGCCACTCACTCCTCTTCCCTGAGCTTCATGAGCACTTCACCCTTGTCTTCTCCTTTGAGCCTTCTCCCATTCATTGATCCAGAAGAAGCAGAGATAAGGTACTTCGTTTACACAACAGGCAAAATATAAGGTTGTGATTTAGACATTTCTCTTGTATCAGAAACTATTGGCTGCAGCTTGATGTCTGGCTATAGCTGTATTTAACAGCAGAGTTAAGGTATATCCGTATATTCAAAAGGAAAATCTTCTACTCATCGAATGCCTGCAATGAGTTTTGACCTCAGACGATGTCCCAGTTTCATGAAGAAGGCAGCATTATTCTCTTCATGAACAGTACAATGTAATTTTTCTTGTATTTTAAAATTAATTATTAAGGAAATCAATTTTTTGTTAGCTTATGGCCAACGACAAAGCACAGAAAAGCTGTGAGAATAATAGAGAGGGAGAACAACAGGGACTTACGAAAAAGAATGTTGAAAAAGTCTCAGAAAAGGGATTAATGAAAGAGCAGATCACTGGAAGAAGAAAATGAGAGTTTTCATTAGTGTTAACCACTTTATGTTAAGACAGTCGTAATGTGAAAAGAGTGATTTGCAGCCACATGGAATATAAAACACTTGACATACAAACAATGAACAAACAATATAGTCCATAGTGGTGCACTAAAGGGCCCCTTCCAAACCATATGCTGTTTCTCTAAACAAATACAAAAGCTCAGTTCACCACAGTTGAGTTTATGTCTTTGGTTCATTGTGAAGAAAACTTCATTCTAGGCCTTGCTCGATCAACACACGTAAAGGCCACAAATGTCAGTGCCCACACCAGTCTACCCTCTTCCATTGGGTTCTTCCTCTCTTAATACTTATTACTATATAAACACCTTGTGCAGAAACCCTTGAGCTCTAGCCTGCACCCATGGGCGTGCCAGTCAGGTCTACCATGGGCTTCATAGCTTGAACAACAGGGATCGGCAGAGACAGCAGCAGAAGTCTCAGCCAAAGCACAGGAGGAGCCCAGAAAGCAGCGTGGCAATGGGTCTCTGCCTCCACAGCATGTCTTTGCCTTCACCCTGCTGCCCTTGCCTGGGAGGAGGGCAGGGGCAGCAGAGCCATCGGTCTCTCAGACCCCAACCACTTGAGGATCATTGTCGCTAGTCCTGGTATGCTTATTAGCTGCACAACACTCACTCCTCAGTCAGTCTGCGAAACCTCATACCACACACCCCCGCCACAGTCTCCCTGGGGATTTCCTCTGACCCAGGAAGAAGCTGAGAAGGGTAAGGTGGAGCTTGTGCACTTGCTGTCAGTCTTCTTTCCTCTCCCTGACCAAGCTGATGGAGACTTGACAGGGAAAGCAAAAGGGAAAGAGGATGGGAAAGGGAAAGGGAAAGAGAAAGGGAAAGGGAAAGGGAAAGGGAAAGGGAAAGGGAAAGGGAAAGGGAAAGGGAAAGGGAAAAACAGGGCTTATTGTGATGAAGTAGACGTGGGTACTGCTTTGATGGGGTAGCCACATGGGTTCTGCCATGATATCTGGCTGTGGCTAGCCATTTTCACATGTTTCAGTTCCTACCTGGCCCCCGTGGACCCCCAGTTGTGTTTTGTGCTTCCCATGACACAGTCTGCGGTATCGGCTGGAGGTATGAAAGCTGCATGTTCTGTAACGGGGCCCAGACTCTGGTCTTTCAGATGATTGGGTCACTGTGAATGTATCTGACTGCAAGCTGTGCAGCATATAAGACAAAGACAAGAAACAGGAAAACTGCTGAACTAAATGCTCAGATACACAGACAGTGGGTAGTGAAGACTGTGAGAAGACCGGAAGGCACTGATCAATCCTTTGTTGCAGCAATCACTCATGTGCGACTTTGAAGGGGTTCAACCAACACTTGTTAATCGGTAGGAAGAAGGAAACAAGATTATTATAGGCAATTGGTATGGATCTCATAGAAAAGAACAAACCTAAGGGATATTTTGGGAGATTCTTGGACTGTATAAAGCTTATTGTTCTATGTCTCAAGGGGAGTGTGAGAATGTACAAATCATTACGGGATTTTTGGAGGAAAGACTACAGTTAAAGGGAGCAAAGGATCAGAGTAGAACAGGGAGAATCAACAGTGGGAAAAGAGAAAAGAGAGACAAAACAGGTCAATCAGTCAAGCCTTGCACTTGGTCACCACAGCTTTTACTATCTTATCAGCTTTTCTTTCGAAATATTTCATGCGTGCATTCCTTATACTCTGTACATGTGTGAGCATGTGCAGGTGTGATCCGAGCATGGAGCTGGACTAGTTGGCTAGTAGGTCTGGGAGATGGTTATGGGGTATAATGTGGGCTTGGGGGCAAGCTACCAGAGAGACCAGGAACCGAGGACAGAGGCAGTGGAGATACCATAGGTCTGAAAGCCAGCTACAGAAGACACCCAAGTGAGCTTGTGCGTCTACATATGTGGATGCATGTGTATCCACAAGATCCACCTGGTGAATTCTGGGCCTTGTTAGCTGGCAAGTAGGAGCAAGACCAGGACATTTGTGCTGATTATGTTTACATGAGTGCTATCTGTGTTCAGGTGGCTGCGAAGGTACTGTTCTCCTGTCTATGCTGATCTGTGGCTATCTATGTCATGTACAGGGAGTGCAAGTCTACTGGGAATTTGCACCAAGCTTCATCACTGGCTGGATTTGAGAATGTGGAACAGCAGTAGCAGATGACTGGGAAGAGAGCAATTGCTAGGTCGATGTGTCACTGGAGTTTAAAATGGGCTAGATCCAGAGTTGCCCTTGAACTGCCCTAAATAGACAGCCCTTCAGGCTTTCTGAGGATTTGGAAAACCCTCTCAAAGGCCACCCTGGTATGTTACCAAGCACCACACTGTCATCTGAGAAGTATTTTATCATCAATCAGCTAAGTATTTGAGATCTAGCATCTTGTAAGACTTGTTGGATTTGGATATTTTCCTTTTTCACAACATGTATATGATGAATATCCCACTGAATAAAGGGTTTCTAACTCTGTTTCTTCTGATGGTAGTCTTTCAGTCATAGGGCACCAACAGTCTTAGGCCTGAGCAACATAAATATGTGCATAGCCATGAAAGTGCCAGCTGGTATAATAGCCTAAAGGAACTATATCCTTTTTGTAGCTTATCCTGGCAGCCAGCAGCCGTGCACTAGAAAGCCACTCGCTCAGCAGGATGGGGAGGAGAAATGAACAATAGGGAAAACTCATGGGTTGGGATAAAGACAGTTTAATAAGGCAACAAAGGATATACCAATACTGATAGTAATAGCAATAGCAATACTAATACTAACAATAATGATAATAACAATAATGATGAATATGCAAAATAAACTATATACAGTACAATCCTTTTTACCACCCAAAGACCAATTTGCAGCCTGAAAAAAAAAAAGTTTGAACTCCCAGCCAAGAGAGGATTCCAGCTCCCAGAGTAACCAAAGATATGATAGCTGTCAACCCCCATTCATAAACTGAGCATGATGTTTATGGTATGGAATATTTCTACTGGCCAGCTTGGCTATCTGCCTGGCTGTGCTCCCTCCCAGCTCCTGCACACCTGCTCATGAGCTGAATATGAGAAACTGGAAAAAGTCCTTGATTTATAGCAACAACTGAAAGCAACAGTGTTATCAACATTCTTCTTGTACTAAATCCAAAACACAGCAGCTATTGAGAGGAAAATTAACTCTATCCCAGTAAAAACCAGGACAACACTGATCCCTGTTATTATTTTCATCACCATCTGCCTCATGGAATATGCAACAAGTCACCACAAGCTCAGTTCACTGTGACCGAGAGGCCTCTCTGAAGATTTGTATTTTTTGTTGGCAGGAATGGTAGTTCTTTTTGCATCGCAAAGATCTTCCTTCGGTTTGCTCTGTGACATGTCAGCAATGATTTTTCTTCTCTAGCAGCATGTTGTCCATCTCATAATAGCAGACTGCTCACAGAATTTTTATTTTCAGTAGTGAGAAGAAAATGGGTAAAATAAACTCTGCAGGCCTCAGATCCCTATGCTTGGAGAAGGCTACTTAGTTTCACAGTAAAAAAATTAGAGAGTTTATGAAATGTATACTCAGACTGGGGACTTCTATACACACCACTCTGCCACCTTGGGTGAGTAATTGCACGTCCATTTTTTCTTTCAGCAGCTGACTAACAGAACAGTAGCCTTCACAGTCTCTCACATTGTGCTCTGTAAATAGCCCAGAAACTTTGTGTCCATGAAGACCTGAATACAGTTCATGAGACAACAGTCTCCTCTAAATTCTGTCTTCTTCGACTTTGATTTCTTCCCTCTCAGCTAGCTCCTGGTGTTAACTTATGAGATAAAAGGTGTCCCATTTTCCTGCATACTTTCCCTATTATAAAAGTATTGCCTTTCCCTGTTCTGTGCCTGTAGTCAAGATATCTCCATGACATTAACTGAATTTCCATCCTTTACATTTGTGAGGCTTTTCCTCATAGGCTTTACACCTCTCTCACAGAATTACAAGTGGACAATCCATTTATTATTTAACAGCAAAGGCTTTTGTATTTGTTTAAATGTTTCCCAGGCCTTCAACTCTTTTAGGGCATCCCAAACTCTCACACAGGCAACTCAAAAACTGAACAGCTCAAAACTTACCCACACATTCATTGCTTTTATGAACTCCATCTTGACTGCCACTCCTCTGTATCAGATAATTATTATAATATTTGAGCACTGACACCCTGCCTATGCTGTTTTTGCAATATCTGTGGTGACAGAGAACATACACAACGGGGGTGCATTCTAAAGACACTGTCTTGTCACTTCCACAATAAATACTGTCAACAAATCAACATTGCTTTGTGCCCAGTCTGTTTCTTATTTGTCAGACCAAACTTCGTTTCTTCTGCTCATTGTCATTTTTGGACACTCCCTTGATCCTTCTCCTCAGGGTCACCAAGTACATGTTACTGTGAATTTGACCTTCTGCTCTGGCTTACCATTTCTTTATGGACTGGGGACTCTTTAGCCTCGTTTTGGCTTGATTCAGCTGGTTTCTCTTGTCCCTCTTCCTATCCTGGTGGACATGGTGTCCCTTCTTTGTCCCAGCTTCATTCTTCAGTTTGCCCCCACCCTCTGCAGCCCATTCCCACCCCACGCATGCTGGGATTTTTTCAGCACTTATTCTAGAAAAGAAACCCTGAGACTAGCCTCTGTGTCTCCCTCCCTTCCTTTTCTTTCTTTTGGTTGATCTTCCACTGTGATCACAACATCAAGTGATCAAGACCGCAGTCTTTTAAGCCATTTACAAACATCTGATCTGTTCTGCAATTTCACCAGCAGTGAAACTTTTGCCATGAGAGTCTTCTCCTAACCTTATCAGATGTCTCTTTTAGATACCAAGGTGTGTTCTCTCTTTCTCCACAAAGGCCTAGTTGCTTTACTTTTAAGTCAATCCTCATACAGTTTTCTGAAGCCTCACTGTGTCAACGAGGTTCACATCAGCAGGTCTGCCTCTGACTGTTCAAAGAAAGCTGTTGTTCTAGTTCTTTATAAACTCCAACAATGCATACCAAGAAGTGATGTGTGCTTTAAAACACCTCCACATCTCTGATTCTAGCGTACTGTTAAAAGACTCTATTACGGACATCTTTTTTCATTATTAGAAGCAAAGTGATGAGTATTATCCTGCTTTGATGTCTTGTATGAAGGTTATTTTAGAAAACTTTTTAGCTTTAGTCTGCCTGTAGTTTCTGTGGTCTGTAATCCCTTGCTAAAACTGCTTCTATTGGCTGCAAGTATTGCAGAACTCATTTTGCTTCTCAGATACACCACCCAGAGGTGTTTGGATAATACATTTATTACTGTGAAGATGTTTTTATTGGGTGATTTTATTTGGGAAAGTGTTTTATTTCCACATAATCTCGCTGCCATTGACTATCCACTTCCTGCACAATCATTGTATTTCTCTGAAGGTACTTTCTTACCTTCTGTAGGACGTAAGCACCAACTCTGTCCAAACCTTATTGCCCTCACTGCTTTCTGTTCCTTTCAACTATTTGTATTGTAGCTGCTTCAAAAAGTGAGTTTACACTATCAAAGATCCCCATTACTCCAGGAACATTGTCAATCTCTTTGAAAAGCAATCCAGCATAGACACAGCTATGAACACCCTACTAGTTCGGATCACCAGTTTAACTTGTGGTCAAAGAATCTTTAATAACAAGATATCAGGCAGGTGCGAGAGGGATTGCTTGCCTGGCATCCGCAGTCTTGTTTTTTGCCCTCTTGGAACACTGCTGTTCTTTCTTTGAATGACACTCTCCCAGAAATGAACAACAATATCTCATGAAAAGAAATTCTGTCTCTTTTAGTAGGCATGGGGGTGTTGGGTTGATAGTTGGACTTGATGATCTTAGAGGTCTTATGCAATCTATGATTCTATAATTCCTTCTCACCAGCCAAATCTGCCTTTCGAACACTTTTGATGAATGTATGAAAGCTGTAATAGTACTGCACATAACTGCGCCCACAGTGTGGGTGTGGGAAAACCAGACCCAGCATATACCAGGGCCAAAGACCCTTCCACCCCAGAAAGGCAGAAATTCAGCAGCTACTATAACAGCGTTTGTCTTTTACTTATTGGCACTCTCATTTTTATCCCTGTTGCTGACCTTCTGCTGTGCATACAGCCCTAGACCAGCATCTGGGCCCTTTTGCAGGGTGGACAGCTTTAATACCACAACCATGGCTGCAAGATGTCACGGTAAAAGCAAATTAATACTCAAGGTAAAGGAGGTGAACAAGAGGAAGGGGAAACTCAGAGAAATGGCCATTCTCAGCCAGAGATCACAGTAGTGCCCACACTACCAATCCATTACAGTGGTGAACTCTTTGAACTTTTGGGACTGTGCCAAGGTGATTGTGGCACCGTGGTGGTTTTTCTCCCAAGTCCTGACCACCTCTCTCCACATCTTCCACCCCAGTGGGCTGCATGATGTCCTCAGGGGAGGGACATGAGACCCTGAGCTGCCTGCCAAACCCTGGAAGTGCACAACACCTGGACACCAGCACAGTGAAGGGGGATGCAGCTAGTTTTCTTGATGGAAACTGAAGGAACCAAATGTGAGAAGGGGGCTAGTGCTTTCTTGTAGAGTCATGGAGAAGCCAGGACAGTGAAGAGGAAGCTTGTTCTACTCAGGAGGGAGCAATTGGGAAATGCAACCAGGAGACTGCATATACCACCACCAAGTTCAGATGCTGCTGCTTTGGCTAGGCCCAACAGTCAGAACTGTAAAAACAAAAAGGAAACCAGAAAAGCCATGGGAATGTCAGAAGAGGAGCAGTTTTTTACTATCTACCCATTTCCATGAAGGTTCACAGGTGCAATCAGCAGGAATAGAAAGACCTTAAAATTGCCTTGGGAAATCAGTTTGTAATTTGTGCCCGCCTTGGAATGCTCAAGAGAGTCCTTGCTGGGATGGGAGTCCCACCTGAGAGCAAGGCTCTGTTCTTCCAGTGCTCAAACTCAAGGCTGTTCCCAGCTGCTGTGGACATGCCAATTCTCCACCCCAACTTCTAGTCCTATCTCTGAGAATGAAGCCCATTTTTCTTCTTCTGTTAGTCCTGGAACAGGGAAGGAAGTTTATCCACACTTGCAACTCATGCAGATTTTCCCTCACAGCCTTTTACTCACTGTTACTGTGCTGCAGGGAAAAGATCACCCTCAGGACTCAATTTAATCCCTGCTGGACAATATCACTACTAGTCCCAAGAAAAACTGTGGTGGGAACAAAAAAAAGAATAAGACTAAAGAAAACCAAGCTCTCATGCTGTTGCAAACTCATGCATGAACAATGAACGCCCCACTGGGAATTTCTAAGGAAAAGAAGGAAATGTTATTGACTGCCTCCGAGCTGCAGCTTCCATGTCAGAAGTAGCTTCACTTTCACTGCCTCTATGCTAAAAACATTCCCCTGCCTTCTGCCTCCTCAGGGCTCGTACTTACATGCCGGCAAGCTCCCAGAGCCAACAGTCATGAACTGTGGAGTTGGAGTGCAGCTGTCAGAAATGTGTCCTGACTGAAAAAGTGCAACATCCAGTTTGCCTTTCCTCTGGATTTCATACGAGCTACTCATGTTAGCATGCTTATTTAAAGTCTCGGATAAAGCAATCGAAACCTTGGTAATGTCATATATTTTCCCTCTTTACAGTAATGCGTCCACTGATGGTGACAGGCTCATTGCTACTACATTACACAGGCAAAATGATAACTTCTTCCAGAACCCAGTGTAACAGAGAGGTTAACGATTCTACCAAGTAATTTTCAGCTTTTTTACATGATTCTTATATGGTAAAACCACAACTGGATTTTCAGATCATCCCAGAAAACTATCAATGAGATACTCCTTTCATCAGAACTGCTCAAGATATAGTGCAGATAGTAATGGATTATTGGTCTGGATTTAAAACGTCAGTATTATCCTTTTTTTTAACAAGTTGTCCTATCTGAGTTTATATAATCTCCACATCAGCTACCCTACTGCTCGAATGTTATTAATGCATCCAGTAGTTGCTAGGACAGGAGATATAAACTAACTTCAGTAGCATTCATTCCACTGATTCGTGCAATTTATTACAGCCCAGAAATTTGTATTTTTACTTGTTTCTCTTACTGCATTGCCAGATCTAACAGCACTATGTGAGAACTTGAGCCGGAAAACTGCAATTGGTAGGGGAGAGATTTTCATGTCTGACTTTTATTAATGTCTTTGAAAAGGGAATATCCAAATCCCTCACCTTTGCTCAATAGACCAGCCCTTCAGGTAACGATTTTTAAAGAACTTGAAGTCCTTGAAAATAAAATTAAAAAATACAGTGTCTTCAGAATAGCATTTATAGTTCAGAAAGACACTATTGTTTCTATATTTTGTGGTTATTGGCATACCCAAAAAATAAAAATACAAATTTTTGTTTGTATTTGCCATTGTTCTTAATGACATGATGCCTTGAGACTGACTAAAAAAAATGGTTCTTTTAAAATTCATGTCTGTAAACTGTCTATTCTAAACATCTCTTCTGAAAGCCCATCACTGAAAAAAATCTTCCATTAAGTCTGGCAAACATTACATGTCAGATAAAATTAAAAAGAACAAAAAAAGCATTGATTTTTCTTTAATCTTTTCGTAATTATTCTTCAAACTAGGTGTGATCCCTTATAGTCAAAGGAAAATTTATATTTACTAGATTTGAGTTATATTTATGATATTTTCATGTGGGGCTATTCTTGTCGTATACGTGAAAGTATATTGAAATCTTTGGAGACGGGCACAAAGTAACAATTTATCTTGACAAATGTGACCTTATCAAGACTGTAAGGATAATACTTTTCATTTGAATGTTCTACAGCACGGAAGATCTGTTATTCTAGTTTGCAGAGTCTGTTTATTAACTGAAAGCTTTCCTGATTGGTAAGGATATATGAGATTTTAGAAGTACAGTCCAAAAAAAGCAAAAAATTTTAGCAAAACTACCATTTGAATACTGAATTTGGAAAGTTTAATTACAGGGCAGCCTACATGAATATGTATCAAGGGTATGCAATTACAGAGTATAATTCCAGCTTCAGCAAATATAATCCATCTAACAGTTAAACAGTCTCCTAATTTTGATCTTTTTACGTGTATTATATTTGAAGCACAGCAATGAGAAGACTCCAAATGGATTCTTTTTTAACATTTCCACCTCAGCAATCGTTATCTTAGAACAGATTTACAAAGTTATGAATGAAAATTAGTGCCTGAAGTCAGTGATTTCCCTTTTTTTTTCCTGCTCTAGCATCAACGGGTTCAGGAGAATGTCTGCCTTGAAAAGTATATCTCTAATGAAAATATCTAATTACAGTGGTACTCCTGAAAACTTCTGGTAGTCAGAGAACCACTGGTTACTTGTAGTATGCCTTCCATTTTGATCTGGTGACCCCTAACCACTCCTCATAAGACATGGCCTTGGAAAGAAGTGGGATCCTGGAAAGCTGGTTCATTCTCAAGAAACACCTACTCCAAGATCAAGAGTGGTCCATTGCAGTGAGCTGAAAATGAAGCAAAGGTGGCAGGAGGCTTGAATGATTCCTGACTAACTCAGACATAGAAACAAGGTGTACAAGAGGTAGCAGCAGGGCAGGTGACCCAGAAGGCCTATGGAGACACTGATTGTGCAGGAAGGATGACTAACGAAAATGTGGCCCCACTGCTGAAAGAGGCAGGAATTATTGTGATAAAAGACAGAAAAAGCCAAAGTGCTCATTGCCTTCTTCACTTCAGCTTTTAATGTTCATACCAGCCTTCAGTAATCCCAGGTCCTGAAACCACTGAGCAGGTGCAGCAAGGAAGACATGCCCTTGGTAGTGGAGGACCAGGTTAGGGAGCATTTAAACAAACTGGACATGCATAAGTCTATGGGGCCTGACGGGCTGCACCCACCTTCTGGCTGATGACATTGTGAGGCTACTCTAGATTATCTTTGAAATGTCATGATTACTGGGAGAGGTTCCTGAAGACTGGGAGAAAGCAAGTGTCACTTCTATCTTCAAGAAGAGCAAAAAGGAAAGATGTGGGGATTTACAGGCCAGTTGGCTTCACCTCAGTCCATGGTCAGGTAATGGAAGAACTACACGTGGAAACCTTTTTCAGACACAGGAAAGATAAGAAGGTGATTTGGAATAGCCAGCATGGATTTATGAAGAGAAAATAATACTTAACCAACCTGACAGCCTTCTACAATGAGGTGACTGGTCTGGTGTTCGAAGGGAGTGCAGTGGATGTTGCTTATCCTTAGTAAGGCTTTTGATACCATCTCTCATAACTTCCTTATGGACAAATTGATGATATAAATATGATGATAGATAGGCTAGATATGTGGGCAGTGAGGTGAACTGCAGAACTGTTGGGCTCAAAATGTTGTGGCACAAAGTGTCAGTTGAAGTCAGTCACTAGTGATGTACCCTAGGGGTTAGTATCAGGGCTAATACTGCTTAACAGCCTTGGTAAAGACCTGGACAATGGGGCAGATTGCACCTTCAGCAAGATCACAGATTGTGTAAAACTGGAAGGAAAGTTAGATGGTCCAGAAGTGCTGCTATCCAGAAAGTCCTGGGTGGGCTGGAAAAGTGGGTTGAGAGGAACTTCATGAAGCTCAACAAACTGAAGTGCAGAGCCCTGCACCTTCAGAAATAAACCCAGATACCCATAGACACTGGGGTGCAACTTTTCTTGCAGAAAATGTCATGTGAGTGCTGGCAGACAACATTTTGAACATGAGCCAGCAGTGTGCCTTTGAAGCAAAGAAGTCTAGCTGTGTTTTGGGCTGCATTAACAGGAATGTTGCCAGCAGGTCAATGAAAGTGATCCTTCCCCTCTACTCAGCCCTGGTAAAACAGAATATCACAGAATATCACAGAATAGTAGGGGTTGGAAGGGACCTCTGTGGGTCATCTAATCCAACCCCCTGCTGAAGCAGGGTCACCTACAGCAGGCTGCACAGGACCTTGTCCAGGCGGGTCTTGAATATCTCCAGAGAAGGAGACTCCACAACCTCCCTGGGCAGCCTGTTCCAGTGCTCCGTCACCCTCAGAGGGAAGAAGTTCTTCCTCATGTTCAGATGGAACTTCCTGTGCCTCAGTTTGTGCCCATTGCCCCTTGTCCTGTCACTGGGCACCACTGAAAACAGCTTGGCCCCATCCTCCTGACACCCACCCTTCAGATATTTGTAGGCATTTATAAGGTCCCCTCTCAGCCTTCTCTTCTTCAGGCTGAACAAGCCCAGTTCCCTCAACCTCTCCTCGTAGTGGAGATGCTCCAGTCCCCTCACCATCCTTGTAGCCCTCCGCTGGACTCTCTCCAGTAGCTCTTCATCTTTCTTGAACTGGGGAAGACACATCTGAAGTGCTGAAGTCCTGGGCTCCCCAGTACAAGAAAGGTGTGGACTTACTGGAGTCTAGTGAAGGGGCATCAAGGTGGTGAAGGGACTGAAGCATCTGTTGTATGAGGAAAAGCTAAAACAGATGGGACTGTTTCACATGGAGAAGAGAAGGCTCAGAGAGATCTTCTCCATAAATACCTGATGGGGGGAGTGAAGATGACAGAGCCAAACACCTTTCAGTGGTGTTCAGTGACAGGATGAGAGGCAATGGGCACAAACTGAAATACAGGAAATTCCACTTAAACACAATGCCCTTTTTTTTTTGGTTGCCAAAGAGGTTGGTGGAGTCTGCATCCCTGAAGGTATTCAAAACCCAATTGAAAATGTTCATAGTCAGTCTGGTCTCAGTGACCCTGCTCTGAGCAGGAGTTGAAGTAGCTGATCTCCAGAGGTGCCTGGCAACCTCAACAATTTTGTGATTTTGTGACTGTGCAGAGGTTAAAGCTAAGCTTACTTTTGATAGAGCTCTGAAGATTTCCAAAAGTTCAGTACAGCACCGCTGTAGGCATTTATGGGTTAGGGACTTCCTGAGTCATGAGGAAAGAGAGACGTAAGCCAAAGTGCTGTTACTATGAAGTCTACATCTTTCTCCCTTGCAAATCTTGTAAGCATTTAACTTCTGTCAGTCATAAATATGCTAAAATCTGAGTCTCTGATATAATGGAATTGCACCATGTTGCTTCTATTTCACAGTGTGAGGTAGCAGGGAGAAGGCTGAGAAAAGCATCACTGCTTGAGAAGGCTTAGGTCTGTTAAGGCAGATCCTCAGGTCTGTTAAGGGTTAACCCCTTCTAACAATAAACATACATTTTGCTCCTAGATAAACGGAAGGGTTATGGAGAAAATACCCTAAATAAAAGAACATATGTTCTTTGACTTTTCTTACAAAATACCTGTGTTTGAGGCAAAGAAGTTTTTAAGTCACAGTTTCTTAGCACTGTGCAAATGTTTTTCTTTGAAGTGCTAGCTTCAGCAAGCTACCTTATGGATGATTTTTGTTGCCAAATGTAATGGCTTTTTCTCTCCTCTGTCAAAACCATTTTTCATGTAACAGGCAAGAAGCATAATCTTCATTGTAAATCATTTTTCTAATGCTCTTTTAAATCCAAAACCCCAGTTTGATGGGTTTGGTTGTTGCTGTTGCTGCTTTGGTTTTATTCTTGAGAATTCACGTCTGCAAATGAGTACAAAGAACCCTTCTTTTTATTGCCACTGTCATAGGCCTACAGAGGGAAAGACAAATATAGCACAGACCTGTCAGGACTTTGTAGTTTATTAGACTTACCTTTATTTGCAAACAGAAACAGTCAGATAGATAATGCAGGGTAACAGGCACAGTGTAGTATGTTCTCAAATAAGCCTTTTCCACTGTCCTGTCTGATCTTTCTGATTGATAGCTGGAAGATGCACGCTGCATCACTGTTAAGACACATGAAAGAGCTAGTATGCTGTGACATATTCAGTATTAGTTCTTTCCCAGGTATTTGATTGCTTGGACAACTCTGGCTTGGGGGAAAATAAAAAAAAAAAGTGGATGAAGTTAAATCTTTGCAAGAAGATGTGGTCAAACTTTCTCTGGTTTTTTTCCTGCTGAGAAAGTAAAGCACAAAAATGAGTTTGGTAAGCATTTACTTGTTCTGTCCTCCCTTGTAGCTCCACCTCTTAGTACTTGGTGAGAGCTTGCACAGCACAGCTGAGAAGCGTTTGGGTTAACTCTCTGCGAAGGACCCCAGCGTGAAGCCTCCTGTGTGTCACCTCCCCACTCTTCACCCAGGGAGTGTAACCAGCCTCATCTGCAGCCACTGGAACCAGGAGCAAAGTTACAAACTTCCTCAACGGTACCACATCATTTGCAAATGAAACAAAACTAGATAATATAACCACTCAACCACTCCCATATTCCTCCTTGCAGCATGGTACTGATCTCTCTTCCAAACTGAAGTTAAGTCCCTCTTAGTTGTTTACGTGTTTTCTGACAAGTTCACCTCCCACCCCCTGTGTACCACAAATACTTTTTTTCTCGCCAGCAAATGAAAAGGTCTGGGTTTGAATCATCAGCAGTGTTGGCCTATTTTGGACTGGGTATGCCATATGCCTCTTTACTACTCCAACATCCACTGCTTTGGGAATCAAATCTGCTCAAAGTTAATAAAATATGTGTTAAAACTACAGCTTTTACTTTATTTGCTGGTGATTATTCCCTTTCTTGTGAGCAAAGAGTGGTGCTTTTATGATTTTATTTATATGCAGATGCCTGTGACTGAGGAAGAAGAAAGTTATAAATCCATGTTTAGATGTCTAAGCTCCTCAAAGCATAATAATTATAGCAGTGCTAGGAAAGTTATTCTTCCTTTAGCAAACTAAGTGCTATTGGATCTTCACATTTAGGTTTTATTCTATATTAAGTGTCCTCTTTGCACAAGGTAAATAATCAAATTCTCCTTATGTAGATTTTGTTTGCCTGTTGGGATAAATTAAGTTTTTCCTCCTGCTACACCTCTGGAAGTGTCTTTGGTAAAGTCTAGCTGAAGATCTCAAGAAAACTAATTCATCAGGCTGCACAGCCTAAGATTTTACATTATAACAACAAAATGACATAAAGGACAGGATCCTCACTTATTTTGCCTGTACTTCCCCTAGCTGTGTGTTTACAACTTAAATGATCACTACTTGGAGCGATAATTAATAAGTTAATTAAGTTAACCTTAATAACTGAAGTTTAAGTTTAACCCGGATAATGCCACTGAGAAGTCACTAGGATCTAAACGAAGTGGTCTGCTTTTCCTGGAGCTCACTTGCAAAATATTTTCTTCCTTTTCTCTCTCAGTTAGGTGATCCCATTTCTCCTGAGATTTAGAATTTTTTTCAAGGTCAAAGATTTCTGTGGCACATGGTATGGTAGTGAAAGCAAGGGCCATAATTTGCATTTCCCAGGGGTAACAGAACTGACCTAAAAAAACCCCAAGTACCAACAAAAGCCTTGCAGGGAAAAAAATGAGACTATGCTGGCATTCCAGTTACTCTACAAATCTGCATCTCCCCAGACCGTAGGCGGTACCTAACTGATGCCTAAACAGCATAATGCACACACGAGAGGTACTGCGTAGGAGTAGGCACGCATTTATAAACTGCCCAGTGAAATTTTGACAAATTCACTACTGGAAAGGAGTAACTTGTTTTTTGACTCATCACCTTGAAGAGGATGAAGGTGCCTACTAATAAGTGATGCAGAAAGCCTGCTGAGCAGTCAGAAGCTGGATCTACTTCCTTAACCACAGTAGTTGTCCTTTTACTTGACACTTCAATACAATTCCGGTAACACAGACTTTGCTCTCTTCATAAAAATGCCATCTTTTAGAGTTAAAAAAAAAAACAAAACACAACGAAAAAAAATGAAAAAAAACCATGAACATGTGTCTATAATACTCAATAGCACAGAGGAAATTTTTTCCTTTATAAGTCTGGTGATCTGTATCCACAAAAGAATATTAACCCCATAATTGTATTATTAGTCCAATACTTAGTTTACTCATGTCTGCTGGTTTCCAACCAAATACATTCTATATGACAAAAGCTTTCTTGTTCTTCTGTTAGCAAAATTATAATACCTCAGTGCCAAAGAATGGTGTTATAAAGGTCTGCGTACTGGAGATTAGACAATAAATATAAAACAATAATGAGAACTATATATCTAAGACACATGGCTGTTAATTTATCTGTACTACTCATCATGCTAGCATACAAATTCCAGCAAACAATTTTACCCTTTTTCTAATAATTATGAAGAGGATGCCACCATCAACCTATAGAACTATACTATCTTTGGGTGTGCATACACTAAAGGAGGCAAAAAAAGTTGTTATAGAAATGCTGTGATAACATAGGAAAATATAATGTGTGAATTAACAAGATCCACACAAAAACCATACACAGACTGTACAGTTTTCAAATTGTACATTTTTTTCAGTTATGCAAGGGATTATGACACTAGAGAAAAACAGTGAAAAAAACATAGTGAAGAGTATAGAAATGACCTAAAATTATGGCATATTATCCCAATGTCACCTAAGCTACTGGAAGCTATTTTTAGCACATTAAGAGGTAAGCTGGAACAGGGAAACACGGTAGTCTAAACTTCGCGCTTCCATTCTTCTAAAAAAAAGCATATAAACTCACCCCATAATACACTAACAAATAAAAAATAGAGATCAGTCACTAAGTGTGTGTGACACATGAAATATATTTACTGTACCATGTTCTGTTGGTTCAAGGGCTTCATAAAGAGTTCTGCACTCTGTGAATGATAATTACATGGCTAGGAAATAATGTACATATAAGTGCAAAATATCACAGATGAAAAATAAATTATCTCAAGAATAAAACCATAAAAAATATCTTTCCCTGCTCACTATGCCTTTTCAGGGTAAGTCACAGAATCATAGAATCATAGAATCATAGAATCATAGAATGGTAAGGGTTGGAAGGGACCTTAAGGATCATCTGTTTCCAACCCCTCTGCCATAAGCAGGGACGTCTTCCCCTAGACCAGGTTGCTCAGAGTTCCATCCAACCTGGCCTTGAACACTTCCAGGGAGGGGGCAGCCACAGCTTCTCTGGGCAACATGTGTCAGTGCCTCACCACCCTCAAAGTGAAGAATTTCTTCCTAATATCTAATCTAAATCTGCCATCTTTTAGTTTACAGCCATTCCACCTTGTCCTGTCACTACACACCATAGAATGGTACGGTTTGGAAGGGACCTCTGTGGATCATCTGGTCCAACCGCCCTGCCGAAGCAGGGTCACCTACAGCAGGTTGCACAGGACCTTGTCCAGGCGGGACTTGAGAAGGAAAGTCCACAACCTCCCTGGGCAGACTGTTCCAGGTCTCCGTCACACTCAGAGGGAAGAAGTTCTTCCTCATGTTCAGATGGAACTTCCTATGCTTCAGTCTGTGCCCATTGCCCCTTGTCCTGTCACTGGGCACCACTGAAAAGAGTCTGGCCCCATCCTCTTGACACCCACCCTTGAGATATTTATAGGCATTTATTAGGTCCCCTCTCAGCCTTCTCTTCTTCAGGCTAAACAAGCCCAGCTCCCTCAGTTTTTCCTTGTAGGACAGATGCTCCAGTCCCACTAGGACTCTGCCTCACCAGGGCGGAGAAGAGGGGGAGAAGAACCTCCCTTCACCTGCTGGCTACACTCTGCTTAACGCATCCCAGGACATCTTTGGCCTTCCTGGCAACCAGGACATGCTGCTGGCTCTTGGTTAACTTATTGCCCGCCAGGACACCCAGGTCCCTCTCTGCAGAGCTGCTTTCCAGTGGGTCAGTCCCCGGCCTGTACTGGTGCATGGGGTTGTTCCTCCCCAGGTGTAGGACCCTGCACTTGCCCTTGTTGCAGGTTCCTCTTTGCCCAAGTCTCCAGCCTGTCTATGTCTTGCTGGATGGCAGCACAGCCTTCCAGGGTATCAGCCACTCCTCCCAGTTTTGTGTCATCAGCAAACTTGCTGAGGGTACAGTCTATCTCTTCATCCAGGTCGTTGATGAATAAGTTGAATAAGACTGGGCCGAGGACTGACTCCTGGAGAACCCCGCTAGTTAAAGCCCTCTAACTAGACTCTGCACCATTGATCACAGGCCTCTGAGTTCTGCCATTCAACCAGTTCTCAGTCCACTTCACTGTCCACTCATCTTGCCCACACCTCCTGAGCTTGCCTATGAAGATGTTATGGGAGACAGTGTCCTTGCTACCAGACTCATTTCCACCTAACTGTATGATTTTCTGGATTAGAACAGACATTGCCCGGTTAGGAAGCTCCTTCCGTCACATTTCAGACACAGCTAGCTGCTCTTTGAACCTCAGCAGCCATCTCTTGTCTTTTCTATCAGTTCTAGACGGTGACACTTCTGCTTCCTTTCCTCCAACTTCTCTCCTCTGAGGAGGCTTACAGAAGGACCGTCCCTTATTGCAACACAGAGTCAATCTGACCTCCTCTTTCTAAAAAAAAAAAGCAGAAACTAAGAACACACAAGAAAACAGAACCTGTTTCACAAAGGCTGGTAGCCTAATACAAAAATGGCCTGGTGATCACACTGCTCTCTAAGTTGACTTACCAAGTCAGGCATCAAGGAGAACTGCAGAGTGCTTGTGGTGATGTCCTTAAGGCTGTGGGTAGGAGACAAATTCTAAAAAATTAATTAAGTGTCTTACACATTTATAAGAGATTCAAGAAGGAAAGGGGGCAGAAACTATGTCTTCATGAAATGAACTTACATCTGTGTGCAGAAAACAGTTTACTAGCTGTGTTTTAGCAATGATATGTGCATTGGACTAATAAAAAATTTGAGGCTGGTTATTATCCTCTTATTGAATTAACTGGGTCCAGGATTTCACAGTTGCTATTTTCCCAAGGAGATGGCAATTAAATAAATAAATATAAATCTATGAATTCTTGCTAATGAATAAATGAAACAAGATACTGCATGCAAATGTCAATAAAACCGGTCATGGAAGCAGTAAGAAAGAGAGAATTGCATAAGTTACTTACATTAAAAGTACTATGTAATGTAATGCTGAAACCAATGTAATAGTAAAACGATGGAATAGCAAAAGAAATGTAACACTGAAAACATGGGAACTATTCTTAATGACTTTCCAGTCAAAATACACATAACAGAAAATGGATCTTACCTCATAATTAGAGAAGGAATTGTTGTATAAATAATCTTATTCTGTGAACATATTTTCAGCTCTGTTTCAGTCCAAACTTCTCAATTTTATATTATTAGCATAAAATTGACACAAAGAGCTAGCAAATTCACACTATCTACTCTTAAGGTATAAAAAACCAAATCTACTACTGGAAGAAACATTTAGAAGCAAAGTGCTAAATTCTACAGTAATGCTTCCAAACAGCTAAAAGAATATTAAAAAAAATTAAAGAAGAAACAAGCTAAATCAAGCTGATAAGGCATTCCAACACTTAAGCTAGTTGTGAGTTTAGACAATTGTCAAAACATACTGTTATACAGTAGTGTGTAGTTCTACTATTTTTATTTCTTTGAACACCTAAAGATGTATACTTTAAATTTTCAGAGCTGTGCTGGTAGATGGAAGCTTTCTTAATGAAAAATCCTACATTTTTTACCAAGCTGTCTGCTTTTTCATACTGGCATTCCACATTTCTGTTTCAGCAATCGTCTGCATTGAGCAACATGAGAGTTTTAAACAAGTAAAAAGGAATTCCATGCTCTTACCACAGTTTCTGTCTTGAAAGGAAAAAACCCTATTCCCACCCTTGAATATTTCTCAAATTTTAATATTAATCAAGCCATTTTGCATTCTTCTTTCTTTCAAAAATTGGTGCTGTCTCATAAGGACTCAGTCTGTCTAATGTACTGAAAACTCCGTTTCCAAACATTAACGTGAAGGACATATTGACCAACCCAACACAGGTCTGTCCCATAGCAATCTGGGGACCTACTCTTCTGTCACACCTAGGGGCTCACTCAGCATAAAATATTACAAAATGCCTTGGACCTTGGGTCATTGTTTTCAGCTTCTGCTTCTTAATTCTTATGTGCCTGGATATTAACTCCTTTCTTGTCTTGCTGCAGGTTTGCCTTGTCCCTCAGTCCAGACTCTGCTCACTACCATGGACTTTGAAGCTGTACAGCTGCTACCTGGCTTCTGATCAAACTGTCATCTTTCTTTCTAGGAGCACAACTTGATTTAGATGGCTTTGTCATAGCCAAGGTCCTGATAGATACTAGGAATCAACAGACGTAGTAGCTATCAGTTTAAAAAATTTCATTTTGTTGGAGGAACAGAAGGTGATAAGGTGTGATGAAAAAAATTAGTGAGCTAGTAAATCACTTTAGTAGGTAGAGATGATCTTCAGTAGGATCTCATTCACATTCATTGTACATGCCTTTCACAAGGGTTCCTTCCACCGATTCCTGTGGCATTTCAGACACAGATTCAGGCTGTACAGGGCACACAGTGAGTGACACTGGCCTCCTGATGAGCCAAAGAGAGCTTAGGACAACAGATGCCTCTCGATTCCTGTACTGAAAGCCCTAGGAGTGCCAGGGCACTTGATGGTATTCCAGCTCACTTGTGGGTACAAGTTGTTTTCAATCATATCATCTTTCTGCTTTGTGTACATCATTTGGTTTAGTGACTGACACTTCTCTCCTACATTGTGAAGAAGCAAGGAGAAGATAGAGACGATGTGTTTCCTTTAGGTTGATATGCCATGTCGTAGAGAGATGTGAGGTACAACTACCAGCCTCTTGAAATAAATTCACGGGATTAAGAAAAGAACAGATGTGATGTGACAGCATTTCTGTCAAGACAGTTGATAAAAAGGCCGAGACTTTGCCACATGACTACACACCAATTGTTGCTGGATTCTTCAGGGAATTATGAGCAAGATGAAGTTTTACCAGAGTATGTTAGCCACTTGCATTCAACACGTGAAAATTTTGACCAAAGAAAAAGACAAGATGTTCTTGAAACTAGGCTAACAACCTTGTATATATTCTAGTCTTTAACCATTCTGTCAAGGTCAGTGAAGTTACAACATTTTAGAGCACATATATGGTTTCTTCTGCTAAACTGTCTCAAAACTGAAGTGTAAGAAAAATGTTGTATTTCAATAAGAAATTCCTCCTGTCCATTTTCAGGCATTTGCTGGCACTCAATGTAAGCAGTTCTTTTGCATGAAGTAACACTCAAGTTCCTAATTTTGTAAAATTCTTTCCATTTTAAAATTTGTTTTTCCAGTGAATGCCTATTATAGATAAAGACTATGGAAATGAGCAAACTGGTAAACAGTAGAATGCTTAAAACATATATCTTTTCTTACAGCTTGTTATTTTGTTGTTCTTTTCCTGGTTTTCTGCACATTGACTAGCTACCAAGCAACAAACTCATTGCTTCCAGTTCAGTTTCATTAAAATTAATAACAGAAAAACCACATGCTGTTGCCTTTTACTATTGGACAGTAAGACACAACCCTTTCTTGCTGCTGAAACATTTGTTTATTCCTGACCCAGAGGGCTCTACATAGCAAGGAGGCTAATAATTCTTGCATACTACAATCCTCAAGAAGGTGAGTATTCGCTTATTTGAGATATTCACTGTCAGTCATGCTGCTGAAATAGCGTGAAGCATTCAAGGGGCACAAGCGGAGAGATTATTGTCAAGCAATACCCTATGAAATGTCCCCGAACGTACTACTTTGCTCCATCCAAACACGCCCAGTCTTCATGGCAAATAGATGCTTTTTCTATCCCGAGCCTAAACTGTTATCGAAATAGTTTTTTTTTCCTTCTGACCTGCCTTCTGGGCCATCTGGAGCCATAGCGTGAAACGCTGAGCAGGCTCCTCTCTGCCTAGGGGTGGCACCAGTGCCGTGTGCTGGGAGAAGATGCCCTTCTGCCAGTTCACTGCAGCTCCCCAGGAAGAGAAAAAGTTTCTGCTCAGCCTTTGTGGAAGACCTGAGCTCCTGCACTGGGTGGCAGATGAACCCAGCACTTTGGCTGCACAGCCTTCGTGTTTACTTTCATGTTTTGTTATGTTACTTGGAGGAAAATGAGCAGGATGGGAACTGGCAGTTTGGAAACTTTTTCATTGCTGCTTTTGATTGCCTAGTTTATTTTGTGAACAGCTATTTCTTGGGAGAAGAAGGAATTAATACAGTATTTTTGTATGCTTTTGCATAATATTGCATGTCAAAATCTGACCTGCCTCTGTATAAGATGGCTGTGTACTCATGCAAACACATACAACATACGATACAAATAAGGCAAGTCTACACGACAGATCTAATTCAGTTCTTGCTAGAAGCTAGGAAGCAATTACAACTCAGTCTGCATGTTAGCTATTTCCTTTGCAGAATATTTAGCAGTGTTTGTTTTCAGTGGATAGTGCTAATACAACACTGCTGCAGCTGTATTTTTGAATCAAAGCATGTTACTCTGGAAACTCCTGTAAGGGGGGTACTAATGTTAGGTCTTCATCACGAGACCTGGTAATCACAAAGCATAGGAAAGTTCTGAAGCAGGAGTGATGGTTGCTTGTGTCTTAAAAGATTTAAATATCTGTAGCTTAGCAGAAAAGGAAAACACAGCAGCAGCAGGACTAGAACAATTTGAATGCAGATCCCACTGTAGGGATCAAAGGGTCAAAATCGGACTGTCGATGACAGAGGAGTAGAAATCCCACCACTCCTTTACTCCTCAGTGGCAAGACAACATAAAGTCATTCAAAAATCAAGCTGGCACGAGGCAGTCTCTGGGTGGCTGGTCTTGAGATATGATATGTGTGAGCACAGGCACCTCTGTGAAGCGAAAGGTGAAACCAGATCAGGCTGCTTGTGCTGCTTTCCATCACTGGTGCAGTTCCTCATGGAGACCACAGCATTCCAGGGGAAAACAGGGATCTTCACGCTATGTAACTAAGAGGCTAGACTTCAAGCATCCGGTATTTGTAATCAGTCATCTTTAAGGCATTTAATGTTGGATGGTCAACTGTAAGGATGCTGGAAATTTGGTATTTCCTTTAAGCCATGATTCCAGTGTTTAACATTTTTCTTTCCTCTCAAATAAGTGTATAAGGGCAAAATGTTAACATTTCTATGAAAGACTTTATGAAACATTTCCCTTAAAAATTACTGGAATAACTTGATCAAAAGACTTTTATACCCCACCCAACTTTGTAAGACAAAAGAGATTATTGATTTTTTTGGGGGAAAGAAAATCATTGCAGTAGTTGAGCAACATCTTCCTAAAAAAGATATATTTCTGTCCAAAATTTGCAGATCAGCATTTTTCATATAGAAATAGTGTCATTTTCTTTTTAATCAGGAGACCTGATTCATTCTTGAATTTCGAAAACGTTGGGCAATATCTTCTTCAGTACCTGAATCTTAACTAAACAGAGACAAATATGTACTCTCCCTCAACACTCAAAATTACATTTTTAATCAGTATATGCTGCTTGTTCCTTGGCTCATTGCCCTTCAATTATCATTTAGACTACTTAGAACAAAGAAGGTGTCTTCTGTGTCGTTTCTAAGTGAGAAGAAACTAACTCCATAATTTAAAATTTCTAGGACATAATCAGTTTTCTCTTGGTGTCAAAAGAGTAAAATAAATCAAAACTGATGTAACAAAGCACCTAAAAAAAAAAAACAAACCACAAGGAAAAACATAGCATCTTTCAAGATCATCTGTTCCAGAGAGCACAGCACAAGCTTGCAGTCTGCATAATGATATACATTAGTTGGTGAAAGAACTGAAAAACTCCTGACAGTTAACATGCATTGGAGGTTGGAGGCAGAGTCAGTTGTCCCCAGTGGCTGATGGGCGGAGAAACCACTGTAGGTAAGTGGTCAAGAACAGCTGCTTAAGGTCCTTTCCTAGTCTTTTTATTTTTTGTGTTTGCACACCATTGTACTTACAATACTTAGAGCCAATCAATGTGTTCAGACTCTCTTCTAAAACACTCACTAACAGAGGAGGTTGAGCAAAAGATTTGTATTTTATGACTGCAGACTTACAGATGGCAATTCTGAAACAGGGAAAGTGAGATCTGCCCACAGTCATAAAAGTTGGAATTGTTTGAGTCTCAAAGAAAAACTAGTGTATTTTAACTGCTAGACCCATTCTTTGGCGTGACTCACGTTTTGTACATCCCTTGCTCCATGGGACCCTGCCAGCACCAGTAGCAGTGGGCAGGGAAGCAGGCAGGCGCTCTGGAGATTCACTGCACCAGCGTCAGGCCAAGTGTTTCTCTGTTTCTCTCTGGCTTTTAGCTCTGGCAGCTGTTTCACATGTGTGGTGGAGTACCACAACAAGGGCTCTATCAGTTGAGCAATGCGTGTATTATCATAAAATATTAAACCAGCCACTTCTAACAATAGACTCCTCCCCATGGGTCTTATTGTTATAGGTATTTTTGCAAAAATAACTGCATTTGTTCACCCTTCTCTCTTTCAGGTTTTAAAGTGTAGCCAGTGTATTTTTAATGTACTAAATCTAGCTTGCTGATTACCCTAATAGTTTTGATGGTATTTCAGTACCCAGCTGGATATGATATTTTATTACTGAACAATCCCTTTGATACTGTTAAGCTACTTGCAAAGTATCCAATTATAACTGGAAAGAATGGCCTGTGGACTTTTCTGCTTTTTTCATGTGTTCTGCCATGGTGAATTCCACAGAGATAATAGACATCGTCTCTGTTTACTTTGTAATAACAGTTCATTTTGTTTTTCTTTTTCATTACATTAAAATGAAGTTTTTAGAGTAATTTCCACCCTATTCAGCAAAACATTAAAGCTTAGGGGTGATTTTTAGCATGTGCTTAAGACGCGTGGTTTTCAGCATGAGTTCAGGTTATGCTTAAAATCAAAGATTGATGTGAATAAGAAGAGTGCTGAAATGTGGACTGATTAAGGGCCATGGCTCCTTTAAATAGATGCAGATTGTCTAAAAATCAGTCAGCAGCGTACATTTTAAAATGTCCTCTACATGCATGGATATCATTCTTTGAGGAGATGTGCATAGATACACTTACATGCATGTGGGCACACACGCACACAGAGAGAGATATTTGTATATTTAGTATATATAGACACCTAGAAGAAGAAACCGGCATTTATACATATGTAGACTAGAAAATGGATCTAATTATATGTCTAAGAGTTTCCTATTTCTTTTCTTTTCCATTCTTGTGGCTGTTATGACAAGAAGCTTGAAGTGAAGAGCAGTACTAGTTTGGCAAGGTGCAGTAGTAGAAGCCGGTGTAGGTAAGCAATCTACTGTTTCTATCTTTCATTTTTACACAAGACAGCTAAGGAAATTGCGGGCCTTTCCTTTCCTCACACATGTCATCATCCTTGTTGCTGAGACTTGTTTAGGGGCATGATAAAAACAAAATAACCCCTGCCTGATATTCAATTTGCTTTCCCTTCCCCACCTCCCCCTTCTAGTCCTCTGTCTTCTGTGCCTGGGTTATTTTCCGATATGTAAAAATGTGGCTATTTGAACAACCTTAGTGGCCTGGCAAAATAGGCATTGTCAAAATGAAGAATAGACTTAGGACTGAGTAAAAGGGATGCAACCTCAACTGGTTTACCTCAAACAGTAAATAGGACAAGATAAAGTAAATTTGTCAGGACTACTGTGTATTAGCAGAATTTCGCTTATGGAAATCTCTTGCCTGGAAGTGTTACAGGCAGTTTCATTGTCCACACAACAAATTTTTCTCATTTCTATGACCTTTCCAATAAAAATCAGGTGTCTACTAAAGCTATTTGTGAATGAGAAATAAAAAAGACACATAATGCATTATAATGCAACAAAACATCATCTTTGAATTCACCAGCCATAAAAAATACACATATTTGGCTGCAATGATCATTTTTGTTTAACTTTTCAAGTCCAACTCTGATGAGTATAGGTGGTCAACAGTATGAACAAAACAAAAGTCTTGGAAAAAGAAATGAGAACTGAACTAAACTGAAGCCTAGCTTTTTAAATGCTACCTGCAATTTTTATGTGCAATGTTGACTGTCAGACCATTGCAGGTATCCACCACTCATAAAGGTATGTACAAGAAAATTATGTAGATAGCTTATTTTGACATATCTTTCTCATTCATGCTTTTTCAAAATACTGCTTTATTAATACTGGGAGGTTGAGGCCTTGGGGTCTTCTATTTTTTGAGGTTGTGATGGTTTTCTTTCCCAAATCTTAAAGCATATAATGAGTGGGCCAGAAAGCTGGATTTCTTCTCATATTTTGAGATGACTTATTTCCTGCATCTTCCAAGTGAACCATATCTTTCTTGACAGCTTTCATTCTCCTCTCATTTCTGGCATATTTCAGTTAAAAGACAGGGAACTGCTGACCTGCATGGCACAGCCTCATTTATTTTTCCCTGGGGTTGAACAAAGATGTGGCACATCTGTCAGTACAAACTTCCACATCTAAACAGAAAAGGAAGTAAATAAATAAAGCAATGTTAGAAGGCACCTTCTGAGTGCCTTAAACTTGGGTGACCAGACTTAATGGTGATCCATAGCATAGTTCTGCCTGCCTTGAAGTATTAAATAGAGCAGCCACAGACAGCGACATGAGCGAGAGGCAGGCTGCTTCCTGGAGACGTGGCCAATTACGTGGAAAGAACCATCATAAAACATCGCAAATAATTCAGCCTGAGATTTTCAGTGACTTCACAGTTCAGCACGCAGCATATTTTGAACATGCCTGAAAACAGAGCGACTCACTATCACGCCTCTCTGTAAGGCTGTAGTAGCACCCAGCACATTCTTAGCAATCTCCCCAGAGATTAAAAGACTTCCTGAGCTGGTGGAAATACATTCATTAGGAAGAAAAGCTGATGCAGAGCAAAGGAAAAAAGGGAGTGAGCGGAGCTTTGTTACAGCACTTAAATCCAGAGACAGACTAATATTTATTTTGCAGGTGGAACTCAAACATCAGCAACATGTTAACTATGGCACACTGTCAGAGTTAAAATAGTGCTGTCATCATAAATATATTTGAAGGCTGCAGAAACAAGCACAAAAATCCCTGTCATAGAACAGTAGGAACTAATTTTCTGTGAGAGATTTCTGTCCGCTTTCTTTTTGCGTGTACAGAAAGAATGCTATCTACCTATTCTGTGGGGTAGATAATGTCTGGTTTTAGTTACAGAGCCTTTGACAGTCTTACTACGAAGTCTGGAATTTTTAACAATATCTGTAGGATTTCCTCATTGTTTGTTATCCTACCGTGCTCTTTCCCAAGGCATACTATGTATTCAGCAATCATTTTATGGATCATGTTAACCACAGGCAAGAACTGAAGGATATTTAAATCCTAATAACTTCCCAGTAAATGACTTTATAATGGGTAGTTCCACATGACTTCTGACTTTTTAGCAGCAACTTTCCCCATTAAGCCAAGGGGAATTTTGGTAGCAGAGTGAGCTATCTGGGCTCACGGTTCATTTCTTTATGAAGGAATCCAGAAATAGCATAAATTAGAACAAATCATAAAACTTATATTATAGACAACTTCTACAATATTTTTTGTTTTTTTGAATGGTACAAAAATCCAAAAGCTAGGACTTGGAAATTATATTCTTAAGCTTTTGCTGAAGTATTAATGGATCCTTCAACTATACCTTATTAAAACTCGGCCAGTGGCACAGGAGTAAACTGAGTGGCTATGTGGTGTTCTTTAACAATCTGTGAGACTGGTTATCCAGGTGAAAGGATTAAAGAAAATACAATTAACACAGCAGAAAATGAGTAGTGTTATGAAAATATTTTTGTAGGAACATTATGTGCTTCAAATAGACCTCTTCATAGATCTCTGTATTTTGCTTCTTATGAATTTAATCAAAATCTTGGAGTGAGAAAATGCCCAAACTTGTAGACTGGAATATATTAAAAGCAATGGGTCTCTGGAATGAGTCGTACATTCCTGCAGACTCTCTTTACAGCCCCAAAAGTTACAAAAACTTTCAGAATTTAAATTAGAAGGTGTATGGACTTGAATGTTACAGCACATTTAAGTGATGCAATTTGGTTTTTTGCAAGTCACTACATGCTCTGTTGTCCAGGTATCTGAAGAGATATTAGGTCCAATCAAAAAAAGAAATGCACAAAAAGCTATCCCAGGCTTCATTTTCATGCACAGTTGATCTCTTTTCCGTTTTTCTTAAAACACTATGCATGCATATCATAACAGGCAATTTCCCAACACTCACAGGTTTGCTGTTTTCGTACAAAACTAAGTTGTCTGTGTGACATTGGAGAAGAAAGTAACACTGGCGGTCCATGTGAGAATGCAAAGATTGAAAGCGATCACTAATTTCTGGACAAAGCTGAGTATTTTTAAATCTTGTGAAGTGATCTAGTTTTCACACAGCACAAACTGCTTTAGCAAAACTGCAGACTTGGCATTCTTGAAGAAGTTTAAATATTCATTCCCATCAGCCTGTGAAAGTACAATAAATTTATCAATTTTTCACATAATCATGTTTCTTCCTCATTGTTATAACTTTCCTGTGCTCACCTGCATATTCCCTTCCGTGTCCAGATTCCTTGTCTTTCTCAAAAGTCCACTTTTGCTGAGGTATGTACAGTGAATCAAAGTGATTTATGTAGAACCTATTATTCTATTTCCTTTCTCCCCTGTGCACATGCTAAAACTGGAGTAGAGCTAATGCCTTTTACCTGAAAACATCTAGTCAATGCACATGTTTATAACTAACAACTTTGGATAAAATGTTCTCATTTAAATCAAAGGTGGGAGCTTAAAAATGGTCTTCCTACAAGAACAGACCAACAGAAATTTTGTCCAATATATTGAAAATTTCACTGCATAAAATGAAATTTTCCTGGTTTCAGCTTTTCCTTCACTTCCCCTATTTTTTTTCTCTACAGCAATAGAGAAAGAAATAGGGGAAACAAGCAGCAATACTGAAATTAAGACAGGGAAAAAGAAAACTGTTGAGTCTCATTTTTTGACATCCTCTGAGATGCAACTGAGAATTATTCTTTCTTTTAAATCTATACAACTAAATAATTGTGATTTGTGAAAAGAATCTTTGTCCAACTATTCGCAGCTTCTAGTAAATAAAAGCCCACTAACAACTCCTGGTATTTCTTATTTGCTACAGAGTGAAGGGGGAAGAAATACGTATTCTGCAAGTATCTACCTGAAAGCCTATGGAAACTTCCTTCTAATGCTGAGATTGAATTATAATGGTGCACTGGAACATCTATATCTTTCATTTACATCCTCTTCAATATTTAGTAGTATTATAAAAGATTTAATGTTTCATATATTCAAGAATATTCAGTGTTCATGTACATTCAATGCATTAAGAATGAAATAACTGTGTGAATATGAATGAAATCATGTGCATTGTTACATGTTTACTAGAATTGTGTGCTCTGTCAAGTATGTGCTTAGCAAATGCATGTATTAATCTTTTTGTTCATTGTGAAATTTCCTACATATTCCTTAGTAGAGACTTTCAGAAAAAGTGGAAAAATTGCCTTTTTTCATACCTATAGTGCATAGGGCAAAAAGCAAGTGGAATTCAAATGAAGAATTATTCAGGTTAAATATAAGAATACTGTATATGAGAATATATGTAAGAGTACCGCAATTAGCTTTGAAATGTAAGGACAAGGAAGCACTGCAGTTGACTGCCTGAAATACTTCCAGAGTTTTTGAAAGTTCGTTCTTTGTGACTGTCTATCATGAAATATACAGAGCAGGCAGATGTAGCCAGGGACACAGATTAAACGACCTCTTGAGATCCTGCTCGGCCCCAAAACTCAATGCAACAATTAAAGAGAGCAAGAGTTTGCAAATGAAATTAACCACCTAAATATAAATATTCCCACAATCTCCATAACACACCCAGTTCTTAACAACATTTGCTGTTTGCTGACATTTGCAATGGTGGAAGGGAGAGTACACAGTCACTTGTTGTGCTAGTAAAACTCTCCATAAAAGCAAAGAATAACCTGTCATTTTCTCAGTATTAGTATTGTACAATATTTCCTTGCCCATTTAGCTTTTACTGATAGTGTTCATCAATACCCAGAAACATCCATTAAACCTGGAATCTTCTGTTCTTATTCATTGTTGTAGTTTATAATATAAAATGTATTCAATAACATATATTGGTTTGAGAAATCTGTATTCACAGTCTTTAAGTGACTAATTTCCATTTCTACATTAGATGCAACAGGCTACTTTTCAACTAATACTTTGATTTCCCTTTTTATTGTGCACCTTCCTAAAGACAACCAACAGCTCCTTCACAAGTAAGAAAAAGACATATATGTTTCAGTCCCTTCCTTCTCAATGCCTCCTGTCAAGGTCAGCTAGGAATAAAAAAAAATGCATGATTTTACATTTGCAAGCTTGAGAAAGGATCATTCCCTATTCCAAATTAATCTTTATTCCCACTTATTGCTACTCCCAAAGAAGCAAGTTAATAAAGAATTGTCAGAATTTGACTGCAGAGTGGTCTTACGAACAGAGCACATTTTCTTTCAAGTACAGTTACAATGCAAACACAATATTTTGTGTGGCTGAAGGCCAAGAGTGCTTAGGGTGGAGTACTTCCTAGGTCTTCAGTGTGTCTTTCTTCTTCTTTCCCCCTTCTCCATCCAAATTCCATACATGTTCCTGATGGTAATGGCAGAAGCATGCCAGTAATACTTGTAATAGTATTGAGATTAAAATACTCAGAAAACGTCAGAGTTACTCTTTCCTGGTGCTGCAAAGGCTCACCCTGAAGTTTCATACCACCTTTGTTTCAGAATAGCTGCAAGCAGGCAGACATTGTCACAGCTGCGGACAGTAAGTTCGTCATCCGCATGCTGGTCCTAATATCTAAGCAAGATTATTTTCCAAACACATCAGAGGACTTGCCTAACGAGGTGGATCACAAAGGTTAGAAAAATGTCTCTGAAGGGTAAAGATAGTAATAAAGGTGATGATAAACATATTTATATAATTTAAAATGTATTACAAACAGTATAAAAAGTAAGTTGCAGGTGTATTGCAAAGAATTTACCACCTCATCAACACCAATTTCACCTACACCAGCTTTCCAGATACCAGCTTCATAGTGTCAATATTTGATCAAGGATCAAACACACAAGCAAGGTAGCTACTTGCCTGCAATTGATGTGGGAGAGGAAGAAAAAAAAGCTGTGCCACTCAGCTAGAACATAGTGTTCCAGCTCTAGGGGATGTGATAAAATGACACAAGTAAGGTGGACAAGGTGAGCAGCAAAAGGTTGGATGGAGCAGACAGAGGGGCAGGGAGCCTCTTAGGAAACGGCATCCTGCTGCATGGGGGCTAACAGCTCTGAGAAGACATTCTTGTGATCAAAAGACAAAAATGTAACTGCTGGATATGAGCTAGACACTTGAGCTTCACCCTGTCTGGGGGCTCATCAAAGGAAGGTCCACTTCGGTGCATGGCATGGGATTCACACCTCACACAGCAGGGCCAGGTCCCATCTACACATTTATGGGGGTCAGTGAGCAGGCTGGCAAGCCAAAGGCACCTTTGGAGAGACATTTTGCTTTTCCTCTTTGTTTTGCAGGGGGGGAGGTATAGAGGGGCAAGGAGCCAATCAAAGGGACAGCTGAAAATAGGAGAGAGGAAACACCTGAGGGAGTAAGGTATTTCTAATCAGATTCCTCCCCCTGGCTTCTCACAGATGAAGGTAATATACATATGGCAACTTTTCAGCTTTCTCTGCTGGCAAATAGTGCAGTTGACTTCCTTCAGCTGAAGAAAGGCTGCTCTGCCTTCAGCTCCCCTGGTAGACTGCACACTGCTCCTAGCTGACATGGAGCACAAATGCAAAGCTGTGGAAGTAAATGCTCCATCAAGGCAAAATTCAAGGTAAGGCAATATTACCTGCAGGCACATTGCAGAAGAAACGGGGAACAAAGCTGCTCCTCCCTACTCCTATCCAATGTCATAGAGAATCTTGGATAAACTATCTGCCACCACTCAGTGGTGCAGTAATGGCCTCCTGTTAGTAACAAGAGTGACATAAAACATGTGAAGCAATAACATGAAATTATTTAACAGGCTTGTGAAACATAGCACCAGTGTCTGAAAAAAAACATGTCTAGTATGAAAGCAAACTAAATGTTAGTGCATTGATATTACTTAAAAAAAAAAAAAGTCCTTCTAGTCATCCAAAGGCACAGTTTTATCATCTTAAAATCTGTAGACCTAATCAATGCAAAAGTGTCTTCTGGCTTTGCCTGTCTACCTTTTTCCTGAGGAAAGGGCAAGGAGGAGGAAGAGCCGGATAGTGTAGCTATGAAGAAATATTTGGTAGGACACAAGGGTAATGGGGATTACCAGGTGAGGAAACTGTGGAGATAACAGACAGGGAGAATTTAGGGATGTCATCTGCTTATTCCCAGGGGTAGTTTATTGTAAAATTTCGCATTGTTTCACTTTCACAGTGTCCTAGGTTAGTTCATTCTAGAGGTAATTTCTGGAAGGCTCTAGTCTGACTTCCTGCCTGTCCTGGTTTTGGTTAAAACAGAACCGATTTTCTTTTAGTGTATCTTCCTCACAGCTAAGTTCTTCTAAATAACTGCATTTTTCTGAAGCTGGCTGCACATTTTACAGACAGTGTCTGCTCCAAAGCTGGTAACACCTGATGTTCATAGTCGCACTGAGCTAATGATAGGAAAGGAAGGCAGAAAAAGGCCCTGTATATAATTGTCACTATAGCAGCCAAGGTCACCAATAGACCTCTTAGGTCCTGCAAGCGAGGAGTCGGAAGGGGTCGTACTTGCAGGGAGGGGCAGACAGGACAGGTGACCCCATATTGACCAGCAAGATATTCCATGCCATGCACGTCACACAGTTTAATGCTGGGGGATCACAAGGGTCTCACTCTCTTCGTCCATGGCTGGCTTCTGAAGAGGACCCTGCTCGTTGTCCTGCCTGTGATTCTGATCCAGATTCCAATCCATGCATTCCTGCGTCCATTTCCCATCGGCTGCGGAGTCCAGTCCGGGACTGCCTGGTGCTGCCTGGCAGCTGCTGGTGGGACCCAAGCACCCAGCTCTGGGAAACTCAGTGTCAGTTTTGTACATTTTATTTCATTTCTCTTGCTGTTAATATTATTAGTAAAACTTCTTGTATTCAATTAGTAAGTCTCTCTCCCTTTTCCTCCCTTTCCCTTCCTCTACTGGAGGGCGGGGGTTAATAGAGAGTGTCAGCCACTTCGTTTATTGACTCCTTGCTCCCAAGGGAGACGCTGCCCAAACCAGGCTCAGCCACAAGGTCAGACCAGGAGTTCCCAACAAGTCACCGGCACAATCAGAGCTGTGTGTGTAAAGCAGTCAGCTCTCTAGAGAAGGAGGTTTCTTTTACTTACCTGTGTGTGTTCTTTTGTTAATAAAACAAACAAGCCCAGCAGCAGAATGGGGATATCTTCAAGGAGAAAACCTTTTTTTTTTTTGCTTTACTGGCATTCTTCAGTTGCTTTGACATGTATATCTCAAGACATTGCAAGTGATCAAAGATGCTTTTGCCCAAATCATTGCAGTAATATTTGGCTTACTTGATCATTTGCCTCAAGAAGGCTGATGAGGTAAACTCTTGATAAGCTCTTTCAGTTTGGATGAGTATGAGAAGTTTAGTAACACATATTCTGTGCAAAAGGGAAAGAAAAGGAATAATGTTGCAGCAGAGGACCACAAGACAGAAATCGTGAGCTATTTAATAGTTGCCAAAAACTTCAGTGAAACAATAGTTTGAATTGCTTATTGGGAAAGAAGTTCCTACTGTACAGAAACCTTTCATTGAAAAGATTATGTGTTCTCAACATTAATTTTCACTAATTCTTTTTGCATTTCCATTGTGATTTTCTGCAGAGTCTTCTCTCAAAAGATGGGTATTTCCTTACCAAAACTGGTATAATCAGGTCTACAGAGATTTCTGTTTTGTGTTGTTTTAAAGGAGGAATTCAAAAATTACACAGTAGAAGAAGAGCTGCTTGTACTCCACTTGCCACCTGAAATCACACCAAGCAGAACTGGCCATCTTGATTAAAAGCCAGTTTAGCTACGTTTTCAGACCAGTGTGGTGGTTTTAAAAGGTATTCAATGAGCAAGGCTCCAGGATAAAGGGGTACCTACCAAAGAACTGCACCAAATGTCATTCTCCCATTTTGGCATTTGTGCATGCTGGCCTTGGCACTGGTTCTCCAGACATACAGCCTGCAGATTAGAGACGCATGAATTATATAAAACAGATTGTCTTCTGTGTGTGCTTGCACAGTAACACAAAGGCAAGACCGCAGTAAACATAAGCCTAGCAACCCTTTCCTTAACATAGAGAAGATAACAAAAGTAAGGAAAACACTAACACAAAACTTTGTATTAACTATCAGCCTACAAAATCTTTGAAGACCCTAAATATGTAAAAATACTGTGGTTTCTGAGTTGTGTCAAAGCCCTTGCTATTCTGCACTTACTGCTGTTACCGTATCTACTCTATAGTTTGTGCAGAAATCCTTACCCTGTGGCTGTGCAGACATACCCAGGTAGCACCAGCAATAGTTTGGTGTCCTGAAATAATTTTTCCTCTGAGAACAGCACGGTGCCACACCACCTTGGGTGCACAATACCACAAAAGCACTGTGCTCTGCTGAAGCAACACATGGATGATAATTGTGCCAGGCCTTGAGATCGGGGGACACAAAGCGGAGGAAGAAGGGCATCTTGATTCCTCCTCTTTGCTGAAGACATAGTGCAAGAAAAAGAAGTATCCAGCTAAAAAAAAGTAAATACCACTTACGGTGCCACTATTAATTCTCAGCTCCATGAAGCAGCAATTTGGCTGACAGACCTGTAGTATGATCCATTCCAGCATCAGCTTCCCCACATCAACTTCCCCACAGATTTCCATAGGCCTTAGAATTACTTCCTTATCTTTTCTAGAGACACGCAACTTCAAAAATTCATAAAAAGAAGGAGTGGTGGGTTTACGGTGTTTTCAGCCTCGATTTCAGTTCAGTAAACTGTCACAAAAATAACTCTAAAAATGATTGTGTGTGACAGCTTCCATATTTGTTCTACTTCAGTGTTCTTTCATATCTAATTCGCTCAATTTAAAAGCCAGAAGATGCACTTTCCTGCTGCCAGACAGCAAGCTCAGCCAGGGACCTGAAAAATCAAGCTGAGATCTTCTTCCCTCTTAAGTTGTTTGCTGCTACAAACACTTGGCAGCTTGAATTCAGCTGACAATCCAGTTGATGATGTGTAAGGTGGGGTGACACCCAGCTCATTAGTCTTTTCTTCTGGTGAAACTTTCGCATTAGCAAATTTAAGAGATTGGCAGCTATGAAAATGCAGTTTTTCTTCTGTTTATCCTAAACCAGTGGCTTCCAATGACAGTTTCCTGTGTGCTTCTTGGTAATGAGCTTATGCTGACTGGAGACTATCTTTTTTTAGTTTGAGTGTTTAGAGGTAAGCAAACCACTGCAGAAGCACAAATTGCATGAAAATACTGATGGTGTCACTTGTGCTTGCAGTGGTTCAGTACCATGGTGGCTTTTTTTAAGCAGATGGCTTCCAGTCATTCATATCCCTCATCCCTGTTGTTTTACTGTACAAGCTGGATGCTTCACCTCCTTCTAAAGGTGTCCAGCATGGGCACTGGGACCAAATGGTCTCCTTGTAACCAACTTAAAGGAGATGTAATTTCCACCAGTTCGGATCAGTAGGGTGTCACCTGGCACATTATTTTTTTGCCATCTCAAGCTGTGTATATGGTATGATTATTTTTTGGCCATTTCAGACAGGGCTATGAAATTATTTATGGTTGGGAGCTTGAGAATTATTTTTAAATGGTAGAACAGGCAAAACGTGTGTGTTTCTTCAGTTATACCACTAGGTCTGGAGAGTACTTTGTGGTGTGCTAGATGCAGAGTTAAAGTGGACTGATTCAGGGAGAACACGCAGTTTGGTCCTTCCTTATGGATAGGCCATCTCAAGTTCAAAAGCTTAAAAAGGAAAGAAGCCTAAGAAGGACAGCAATAAACCTGAAAAGAAGCTGAGCCTCCTAAAAAAGCATACTTTTTCTGCTGATTTAGAGTTCCCAGAATAAATGCATTTGGTTGGTAGTACTGAAATGAACCAAGAATTCACTCTTGGAAGAACCCAGATACCACCAGTAACTCTGAGGTCTGCATTAAGGATGAATTTAGGCACATCTTTGAAAATGTAACATGTTTTCTGCCCAAATATGGGGCTTAATCATTGACAGTAATTCGTGGAAGGAAAATTTTTCTGCTCTGTATTTTTTCTTACAGTACGCTTTGGTACATCTAGTTGTGAAGATTATTTTTTGTGTCACTGATAAAACAGAAAAGGTGATAGGATAAATACAAATCTTATTATGAGCTTATAGAAGGAAGAAAAAAGGCAGAACAGAGCATTTATTTGTATCATCATTTTGTCCTACTTATGTTTTTCCCCTATTACACGTTCTTAGACTCTGCGTGAGCAAATGTAATACTTTTACTCTGTTATGAAAGACCTGGTTAATTCATTTGAGATGTGCCTCATTAATTTTCTTTTTCAATTTAGCCTTGCCCTTATATGTTGCTGCTGAGTGGGGAAAAGGGTAGAAAAATCATTAGCAATGTACTATATACATTGTAATAAAAAATTGCATAAACATTTCTTTACACAGTTTATAAGAACTGTTTATACAGCCTTTTATTAAATTGTATCAACACTTCAAATAAAATTAAGGAAAATGCATATCCTGACAGAGAAGGTTGAAGTGTGTGAATCACAAGGTGACATCAGATATTTTTGAATGCTTTCTTTCTAAAATGGTCTCATACCTCTAAATATGATGCTTCTGTCTCCCTTTTTTTGCCTTGAATAAAATTCATTTCCTAGAGGTATTAAAAAAGTATATCCCTGTCTTGGATTTGTACACTCCAGAATATTTGCAAAAATCATCTGCTAATATACAAAATTCACCTGCGAATATACAAAAATTCATAAATGTAGATAATGCCTCTGTTAAAAAAAATGTGCAGAAAATACAAGAACACTTATGTGTGATTACATTCTTTTCAAAAGGTCCTTTCACAAGGGTCCAGCACACTTCAGGCTTGTAAATTATTAATGTACCTTGTATCTCTTTAGCTGTATATTATGGAAATTTACCTAAGCAGCTACCTGTAGTTTCATTAAAATAGCAAATGGTTAAAAGAGGGAGAGAAACTTTAGTGTGTCTTTGTAATTAAATTGGTTCTGTAAGAATGGTAGAAGATTACACTGTTACCATTTCTTTGGCTGTAATTTAAAAGATCCATAGAATGTGCAGACTGATTAATAATTCATGCTTCATTTATTAGCCTGGTAACCCTATTGCTGGCCTCATAAAAATTAGGATATTCCATTTTTTTCTTTTTCATGAGGCACTGGGCAGCTGTGTGCATGTGTATGCATGAGCACTCACATGTTTTTTTGTGTGCGTGTGTACCAGTGTATGTTCGTGCTTGCATATTTGGATTAAGAAAAAAAGAGTATCCAATAATTTTTACTGTACAGTACATAACACAAAACCACACTGTGGACAGAAGAGTTCACACATACATCAGCAATGAGGACCACAACACTAGAGCTCATCAGTATGAGACAAGTTTTCTCAGGGTGGCATTTTCATAGAGGCACTAAGGAGCAGCTCAGCGCCAGACCATCCTGCTCAAAGCACAAAAGCCTCCTACTTATCCTTGCTCACTTTAGCGTAAATACAGGAACAAACCCAACAAATGCCTTTCTGAAAGACAGTGGTAAAAAGAGAAATGGAACATGGATATTGCTTAGTCCTTCCCTGGGTTGTGTGCACTAAAATTGTGACGAGGCAAAAGATGTATTGCTACTGCAGGAAATTTTCCCACAAGTTCTTTAATTGTGGAAAACTTTACAAAAATGGTCCTGAACTGAAATACAAGCCAATTTGCTCTTATGGACACAGCAGACAACCTGGTCAGTATCCAGCTAATACCTTTTATCAAAAATGGCATTCTGTCAAAAGCAAAGCCTCTTGTTGGAAAAATTCCATTGTAACAACCTTCTATTTTGCAAGACAAATGGAAAAGACGAAATATGATTGAACAGGAAGTTTTGAACTTTTCTGTTTCATGTGACCTTATGAAGTTTGAAAGAATTAGAAGGCAATGTTTCAATATTACTTAAATAAAACATTTTTATTAAACTGTTTTTTTTCCCCTAGTATTTCATTTTACAGGAAATTTCTCAACCTAACAAATTCATAGCTATTTTTACCCTTGCCAGTAGATTACAAGTATTGAACACATGCCATGAGTAAGCCTACATTTTTCTCCACAGGTGTATATCTAGAGTTAAAATACCTAATGTGGTTTGCCCTAGTATCTACAGATAGGCACTTGGATACAGATCCTGAGATGCTGTCCTTCATACCAACCTGACCAACATACCTGACCAACATACGGGGTTGGAAAGTCCTTTCAGCCTAGCATGTAGGGCAGACAGAAAGAGAATGACCCAAGCCAGTTACCTAAGCGTGCTCAGTAGAAGAAGACTTTTCGCACCTCCATGACTTACCATGACTGTGCTGCACCGCCAGAACACTGTTACTTGACAGCCTGGGGAAAACCTGCTCTTCAATTTCTTCTTGTAAACGAACTTACTTATGATGTTGTTTCATTATTAGAGTCATTAAAACACAACTAAAAGAAAGATCTTTACTGAAAGCACTCAAAAATAACTCTCAAGGAAAACATTTGCTGCATTTTTCTTTTAAAGTGTATGTCAAAACCTGCATTTTAAAAAAATTGATTTATTTTACATGAACAATTGGCCACCAATCTTTCATCCAAATGCATAAATCGCAGTAATTACTGAGCAGCAAAGAAATTGCTTTCTTGTGTCAGCAATAATGTCACCACTGATACCCTTTCTCAAGCCTTGAATCTACTGTGAAACCTGTATTTCATTCCACAAGTGCATTGCATGCAACTATTTTCTCGTTTTGGTGTATTCTGTACTACTAACTTTAAAATCATACCAAACTCTCTCTATGTAGAAAGTTCATAGGCTGAAGACAGAATACTGTGGCAGCAGTGACACTGATGAACATTAAGTGTCCTAACATGATTTTTCATAAAGAGGCTGCAGTCTCCACAGTTCTATTGTAAAACACACATTCTGATTGTAGAGCTGAGATCACTTTGTTAATACAGCTGTCCTCCATCCTGCAAAACCCTGGGCAAACACTTCAGACATTTCATACCTGCCAGCAATTCCTGTTCCGTGTGACTGGAAAAGCTCCAAACGTTAAGCCAAATACGTGCTTTAATCCAGCTTTTTGGGTACCTTTACCCCTTTGGATCACCTCCAATCAAACCCCCTGAAAACACACAGTGTTTAACACTGATTTTTGAAGCCTGTTCCTCTTCACCTCAGGTAGCCTGAAGCTTTATCTGGTTCTCTGTATGGCTGAAGTCTGTGCAGATGGACCCCAATCAATTTCAAATCAATGAGCTAAAGCACTGATACCAGCAGAAAGAAGCTGCTGGTTTTCAGTTAGCCCTCATCTTTAGCTGCAACTTAAACAGCCCTTTGCTCTTCCCTAAGTCTTACAATTTATGGCAAACTTCTTCAGAAGCCCTGTCTTAGATGAGACAAACCTGACAGCTGGATGATATAGGACAGAAGACTCTTCTATGGAGGCTTATGCTGAGGAATGTGGGCAGATCTCCACCGCTGCCCTGTCATGAGTGATAAGCCTTTAATCTGCACTTTCACTCAAATTTATTTGCTTCATTGTTGTTTGAATGCTTTTTTCTATTTGAAGAAATTAGGTGGATTTGAAAGATTGGCAAATCTTTTGACACAGCAGAGATGAGTTTACTGTGACACGTGTAAAATCAGAGAACCTTGTGTGTCTGCATCATGGATGTTACAGTTTGAAGAAAAAATTTTTTGAAACACCTCACAAGAAAAAATAACAGGGATTGGACTAGATAAAAGCCACACGTAAGATGGAACAGTGGTTTTGTGTCACAGAGAAATCCTGTGTATATGGTATCCACTTTTACTTGAAGCTGCTTTCACTTAGCTTCTAGCTGATTCTGGGAAATTGTATCATCCCGTATACTCCCACTGTGAAAGTGCTGAGCCCTAAAAACATTCCTAAATGTCTTCAAGCTACCAGTGGGGAGCCTGATGAGTGGTCCCCGCTCTCTGCTTTGCTGGCACTGACACTTTGGAAGCTTTCATTAGGAGATACACAGTAGCACAGATTCAAGGTGGATTTCAAGCCTAGATGGCAGATTTTTATTTCACCATTTTTTCTGGCAGTTATTGTATTTCTCGTGCAGCGCTCTGGGACCTTGTGTGAAGGGCGCTATATAAGTATAGGGATTGGATTGGCTGAGTAATTCTTTTTGACTTCATCAGTCTGTTAATCCTGCATGCCTGTGGTGATAAACCCAGAAAATCCCACATAATCCTATATAATATTCAGGCAGGGCTGGCAACAGCTATAAATACATATCAAACTGTCAAAATCCATTATCATTTAGACTACTCTGCAGTCCCTTCCAAATTACATTAGAATATCCAGGCTTGAGTTCAACTCTTTCCCCCCCGCCTCCCCTTCCCTCTTAATGACGGGCTACTGCCTGTAGCTTAGCTTGCCAGCATAATAATGCATGTTTCCTGCACACCTACCTTTTTACTACAGCACCGTGTTTACCCTGGTCCTGCTTTCGTATGACTCACAGGCACAGTGAGTAGTTCCAGTTTTGTACATAAGCAAATAATTTTTGGCAATTTTCAAAACTAAAGCATCCCACTGCCAAAAGGTTTCTGTTTACCACACAGAACAAATGTTGTTACTACTTCAGTTCAAAAAATGCAGCTTAAATACATCCTTTCATAAAAATGCTGCTGTAGGATTAATGTCTAATTAGATAGATAAACAAATAACAAAATATTTTTGTTTCCTTTTGCAATTTTATCTTGGCTAATAGCCAGAGATAAATACCAGTTTAACATCTGCATTGCTCCACAAAACCCTGTACTCAATAAAATTATAATTATCACCAAACTGTGAGTGTTTCCAATAGGATGAAAAGCTCACCTTCTCTCTAAACTGCCCACCTGTCCTTCTCCCACTTACAATGGGGCAGTAGTCATTGATACAAGAAAACACATATCTGGCAACCAGCCTCACTGGTTAATTACACCAGTGTAAATTGGGGCTGTCTGCTTGGGGCAGTGGAAAGATCTCTGCAATAAAATGTGATTGTGTAGTACCCGGATTCTGAAAAAAAAAAATGCAATTTTTCTCAGAAATATATTAAAAGTCCATGATACTCATGTTTTCTGTGCAATTTTTTTCACTCAATTAGCTATCCAGAAGCTCAGGCAGATAATTACTCACACTGATCAGAGAAAAGCTGCTACTGAAACACTACCCACCAGCAGTTCTTGACAGAGATCAGCTCTTGGAATATAGTCCTGTTTTAAAAACATTTGATCATGTTCTTTCAACTGAACAAAGTTCAGATTTTACTCTGTCCATAGTGGGGAGTATATGTCCTATCTTCTTTCTATTTGGAAACTTTCTGAAGCATGTAGAGAAATAAAAGAGTGACTCAGTATTTCCTGCTTCCTAACCTAAAATATTTCTATAGCTTTTTTTTACCTGCAAGTATCACACTGTCACAGCTGTAACTGTATTTCACTTCTTCATTCTTCCAGCACTGAGCACATTTAGTAGGTCATGTACTAAAAGAGCCATACTCCTGGACTGACTGAGGTGAGCCCTAGCTGCAACCAAAGTCCTGCTAGTGGATGATCCTCTGGTGCAAGCTCTGGTGGCAGATCCTCTCCACCTGTGTGGACAGGCTCTCAGTCACGGTCAGGCTCTTTCCCTACCTTTCACCCCATCACCTACAAACTCTGTCCTCCCACTGTTTCATTTGCTCTGTGGAAGATTTTACTTTAACATTGGAGACAAATCAGCCAAAACCCACCAGATTGCTTTTCTTTTAATTTTATTGAAAATGGGAATTTGACTGTGTAATGTCCTAACATTTGCAGGAGTTGCACTGGAGCGCACTGCAAGGCCGTGCCGTGGATCTGACTGAGGCATAGTGAGGTACCTGGGATGCTGAGAAGAGTATTGTGGGATTCAGCGTAAATCTTGGGGTGCTTCTACACAGCATATGAAGGTTTGGATTTGTGTTAACACACTGATAACGACATGCCCCTCATCACTACCTCCCTGTCACTCATGACTCTGAAATTACATCTGCGCTTGCAGGCACCAAGGAGGCACCACTGGAACATCCTGACATCTTACACCAAAAAAGCTGTGCCTTCGAAACTGTAACCATTTGCATTGGCACTACACTCAAGTAAAAAACCATTCCACAGTATTTCAAGATGGCTCCTAATTTGCTCCAAATGGTGGTTCCCCAAATATGAAGGCAGACTAATACCTTATTATAGAAGTAATGCGTGATGGCGGAGAAGCTAGAGCTAAGATCCTGAGAAACACTGCAACACCTTAGTATTCATGGGGAAGAGCGCTGTCTAATAGCAGCTCCTGTCTCTGTCCAACATAGTCATGGAAGAAAGGAATAAAACATGGCTACAGAGAACAAAAACAGAAGTGGATTCACGTTCTTTGAGAACAGAGATCTGAGGGCTGAATTTGTAGTCTCTGATCCTGTACGGGATGTGAAGTAACCCTCTTTAATTTAGGGTGTTCTTATCTCAGAATAGCTGGGTTCGTCCTGGATGATGGCATTTCTGAAGATGCTGTAGGAAAAGTGACAATCACTTCAATGTGAATCGAAGGGCAAATTATTTTGACTATGGCTGGCTTAAAGTTTTGCAGGTCCCCAAGCTAGCAAGCTTCATTTTTGCTGGCATTTCTTGGAGTCAGTACAATAAGATGAAAAGAAAGGAAATAAAGCTTGCAGGGAAGACTTAATGGTTTCCCCTTGTTATATTTACTGTTCTGGATTTTTTGATCATGTATGCATTAAAGGCAGTGGTGTGGCTACAAGCCAGCCAATACGCTTACACTGTGCTCATTATCATTTCACAATTTAGACCTTCTGTTTCTCATGAAGATGAGAGATGTGTAAGTCCGGTTTTCAAGCTCTTGGAACACTGTCAGAAATTTTGTTTGCATGCATCTGGGTTTGTTTTGCAAATACAAATGCATTTGGGACTTTGAGTTCTTATGTATCTGTCTTTTTTAACTCTTCAAACTCTATAAGCAAAGGAGAGGTGATTATATCCTTCTTACAGGTGGAGAACACTGGTATGGAGATTGTCAGAGGTGGCAATATATTCCCTCAAGAAGAAAATGATAGTTAGGGAATTACAATTTTTGTTACCAAGACCCTACAAGCAGCCAGCTGCAGTGTAGATGAAGTATTGCACATCTTTTTCACCAGTTCAGAGTAATCCAGTTTCTGATTCTGCTTTTCTACAGAGTCAGCAAGTGCTTTTTTAAACAAAAAGATAAACCACATCAGAATACACACTCAGACTGATTTTTCGCCGAAGGAATTATCTCTTCCTTCTATCAAGGGTCTTCTCAAATGACAGCAAAAACTTTCTATAGATAGTATACCGATCCTCGTGTTTAAGGGAATACTCAGTTTTTTGCTTATGTTATTGATTTTAGTACTGGCATATATTGCAAAATTCAAGTATATTTTTGTCTATCAGAAGACAAAAACTTTCTCTTCATCCCTAAACCCACACATACAGAGTGTGTTTATGCAATTCATGCTACATTGTATGGGTTAGCAACTGTAAACAACACTTACCAACAGTGTGATATTGAGCTGGTGGTGGATTTTGTGTGTGCACATGTGAGTGTAATTGACTATGTGACTGTATCCATATGCATGCATATAAAACTCACAAATATATAAAACGCCACACATAGAGGAAAATTTTCATTGCAGTTTACATGTGATATTGGTAGCTGACAGCATACGGAGTGCTGCTGTCCATTTCTAGAGAACAAAAAGATTAATTTTGGCATCCTTTGCCAGCCTGTTGCGTAGCATTTCTGTGTTCTGTAACGGGTGAGAGTAGGGAGCTACAGCTCAGTCAGCTCTGAAGCATACCCTGGAATAGGAAGATTTTTATTTACTTTGTTTTCCTGATTTCTTCTGCACGTGTTAATTTTCACAGAGACTTCGCTAGCCAAAGCTGTAAAGTTTGCCAACAATTCAAAAGGTAGCCAGCAAGAGTATTTTTCTGAATGACTGAAAATGTGAACGAAAAAGCAATTGTGTAAGCCAAGGTATATTGTGGCAAGAAAGCAGCACACACATCAACGAAATGCTGATTTTATTCAGTCCCAGTGACAAGATGTCTGCTTAACTTAATGGAGCTGACTTTGCCCAGTGGGAAAAACAGTCGAAAAACATGTACAGCAGTCTGAGAGCAAGACAGAGATAAAATCAGTGCAATTTCTCACTTTAAACTGGTGGCAGTACTGCAAACATCCATCGTGCTGCACCCATGAAATGAAGTAAGTGTCTGAAATAAGCAGCTTGTTAGCACGATTCATAATAGATGTAGTTGATCAACTGGAAAATGAACATCCCTTCTCCCTGAGGGACTGCAGTCTCCTGACTGACACACAAAGCACAGGCAAGCGATTCGAAACTTGGGCCCAGCATCTAATGTTAACAAGGCAGCAAGATCCACCAAAAATATTGCCATCCCATTTGCAAGCCTGCCGGAGCGGAGCGAGGAGACCATCACCATCCAGACACCGAGTGTCCCGCCTGCCTGTTGGGTCTTCTGCTGGCACACGCTGCAGGTGGAAGGGCAAAGCCTTGGGCACACTGTACACAGAGAGCAGTCCCCTCGGCCATGGCCAGGAGCCGGGGGGACCCTGCAATGTGGCCAAAGAGGGGCTGCATCCCCAGAAGCTGCAGAGCCACGCAGTGCCACCCCACACATCCCCTCCCAAAGTCAGACTTGCCTTCCTCCTCCCCCTCCTTCTCTTTCTCCTTCTCTGCAGCAGCAGAGCAGCAGCAGCTGGGAGGCATGAAGGATCCCTCAGGAAGAGTGGCTGATGACAAGTCATCTGGAGATACAATTTCCTGTGCCCAGTGGTGCTGCTGTGACCTTTGTGCATGACCGCCACTTCCAGATAAACATTAGCTAAGGCAACAGGGAGCGGATTCATTTCTGCTGTTTTCAGTGGTCAAAGCAAGCCATAGCAGAAGATGGTTCACCTTGCCTGCAAAGGCTGTGGGTTCTTTCCCCTGTAGACTTAAGCAGGCTAACATTACTAATGAATTTCACTTGACTTAAGGACTGATTGCACTGGATTTTCTCAGGGCAAGTGATACAAACATGTAGAAAACATAAAACATGAAACCTACCTCCAGGTCTCTGGGATTAGTCCTACTCACAAAAAACTTTGGTCCTCCAGCTCCCAGGGAAAACCTAGCAGCATAACCAAACACCTCATTTTTGCATAGATCAGTCAGCCTCTCTCTGATTTTGGTTTGCTTTCATCTGTAAACAAGATTTATGGAATCATCCTTTGTCTGTGAATGTTCCCATTAACTTTATTATCCCAGTTGCCAGCTTCAATCCTACTTAACACAGACATTGAAGGTCATGAAACCCCTACAGGTTTTGCAAAAAAAGTTGCCATGTTGAGAACTGAGAAGCTGTAAGCTGCTCCTGCTGCGGTGAAAGGCTAGAGCATGAACTAGAGTCTCCACATGGAGACAAGCTAGCAATTTTTCTGGAGACTAAAACCGTCTGACCACAACACACAAAACCAAAGCCACACAGGTACTTCTGGCACACGGAGAGCTGCTTCACAGAGGATGCTCCCTCCTTTCTCACAGGAGGAGCTGACCTGGAAAACTTCAGCAACACCACTGCAGTTTTGTCACAGCTCTTGAAATACTAGGTGTTTTTCTTAACATCTGCAAATAACAAATTGGTTGTTTATTCCTTAGTAGCTACTGAGGGAATATTTTTACTGGGAAATATGGCTTTCAGCTAAATCAAAAAAAAAAAAGGTAAACGGCAAAAAAGACCAGATATTATTCTTAAATATCATTTTTAGTTAGCTGTGTTGGGAAGGAGTAGTGGTGATCTGCCTTGTGGTTTTTGCACACACAAATACTACTTGATACATTTAAATTCTTAGTTTAGATAAAACCACCACGGAGTCTGAGTAACATCAGCTCCTGGATTAGTACATCCTCCCTCTCTACTCAGTGCTTGCCAGGTTGCAACAAATCTCCTTGCTTCTAAACTTTCACTCTGTGCAGCTTTTACGCTGAAACTGAATTCAGACAGAGTGCTCCCAAACTGTCTGCTCCTTCAGCTGCCAGAGAAGAGAAACTTTGAAATATCTCTCCTCGTAGCACAAAGGCGTCGAGAGGTGCCTGTCCCAGCTCGGCATCAGGGTACGTGAAAAGATGCCGTTTACCCGATCACCATACTGATAAAGTACCATATCACAGAAAGCACAATAGCTCTGCAATCCAAATACCCCTCTGTTTGCTACATCCTAAATAAAACTCCACGCACTTCCCATCATGCCATCATCCCCATGCACTGTAACAATTCTTTTTTTCAAACGAGATGTGCTTAGAACTGCTCTATTGTCACCGTAATAACTTTAATCTAATCAGCTTTTTAATAAGGCAGTTATTCTTTATACAGATTAGGCCTAAATATTAATTAAACAATGTAGCTTAGTCATGTTTTTTTCTAAGAAACAGTGCAATGCAAATGTTAATGCTTCCCAATATGTTTTCAGAGTTCATAGATTTTTCTTCTGCTAATTTTCATGAATTGTTGTAGTTTTTCTTCTCTATTGCCCTGAAGTATTTTTTAATCTGACAACATAAGATCACAGCCTTTCTTGGCTGGGTATACTTAGCACCTTGGCATTTGACTGGACACTTTAAACAATACCATAAGTGAAAAAAAGTCTGTTTGTCTTTTACAGACGTTGCAAGTACTCTAGTGCTCCATGTTTGACATAGCACTTTTGTTTGTCATCTCCAGCAGTTATTTTCATCTGTCCCACTAATTTCTATCCTCATTGAATTTGCTATGTTTGGACTTTCTTAAGATAAGCATATGTTAAAGTATAATAAATTACAGGTAAACATTCCCCTTAAAAGCTAGAATATTAAGGTAAAATTACTCAACCCTTACAGATACTACAGGACTTACAGAATCACAGAATGTCAGGGATTTGAAGGGACCTCTGTGGGTCATATAGTCCAACCCCCCTGCTGAAGCAGGGTCACCTACAGCAGGCTGCACAGGACCTTGTCCAGGCGGGTACTGAATATCTCCAGAGAAGGAGACTCCACAACCTCCCTGGGCAACCTGTTCCAGTGCTCTGTCACCCTCAGAGGGAAGAAGTTCTTCTTCACGTTCAGACGGAACTTTCTATGCTTCAGTTTGTGCCCGTTGCCCCTTGTCCTGTCACTGGGCACCACTGAAAAGAGTCTGGCCCCATTCTCCTGACACCCACCCTGCAGATATTTATAAGCATTTCTGAGGTCCCCTCTCAGCCTTCTCTTCTTCAGGCTGAACAAGCCCCGCTGTCTTGGCCTTTCCTCGTAGGACAGATGCTTCAGTCCCCTCATCATCCTCATAGTGCTACGCTGGACTCTTTCCAGTAGCTCCTTATCTTTCTTGAACTGGGGAGCCCAGAACTGGACACAATACTCCAGACAGGGCCTCACTAGGGCAGTGTAGAGGAGGAGGAGAAGACCTACTGGCCACACTCCTCCTAATGCATCCCAGGATCCCGTTAGCTTTCTTGGCAGCCAGGCCACACTGCTGGCTCATGGTCAACTTTTCATCCACCAGGACACCCAGGTCCCTCTCTGCAGAGCTGCTCTCCAGCAGGTCCATCCCAAGCCTGTACTGGTGCCTGGGGTTGTTCCTCCCCAGGTGCAGGACCCTGCACTTGCCCTTCTTGAACCTCATCAGGTTCCTCTCCGCCCAACTCTCTAGCCTGTCCAGGCCTCGCTGGATGGCAGCACAGCCTGCTGGTGTATCCACCACTCCTCCCAGTTTGGTGTCATCAGAAAACTTGCTGAGGGTACATTCTAACTCTTCATCCAGGTCGTTGATGAAGAAGTTAAACAAGACTGGGCCCAGTACTGATCCCTTGGGAGCACCACTTGTTACCGGCCTCCAACTAGACTCAGCGCCGCTGATGACAACCCTCTGAGCTCTGCCATTCAGCCAGTTCTCAATCCACCTCCCCGACCACTCAACCAGCCCACACTTCCTGAGTTTCTCTAGGAGGATGTTATGGGAGACAGTGTCGAAAGACTTGCTGAAGCCGAGGTCAACAACATCCACTGTATTGTCAAAATGTTTGCTCATTTCCCACTACAACCGAAAGAAATATAAATTATTGAAAGCTCAAAGGGAAGAATTCCCTTTGAGAATGAAGAGGAGAAAGAAACAGAAGCATGTGTTTTGTTCATATTCTCTACATCTGGACAGAAAAAGATAACTTCTTGTGCCTCTGCTATGTGGTGATCCCTCATACTTTTCTCTCTGTTTTTTGGGGCAGAGAAGATTTTTAAACCCCTTGTTTGCTACAGTGCTTCAATGTACTTGATGGTCTTGTTCATCTTTACCCCTGTCCTGTGGAATAGCTTGGAAACAGTGAAATCTGTTCTGCAGGTTGCATGAGAGTTTGAGACAACTACAGAGCCACTCATAGGGGTATCAGTTTTCTAAGCATTTCTTAGGATTTAAACCAGACGCATCAGAAGGTCATGAAGAGACCCATGCATTTACCGTGGCAAAAGAAAACAGCAGCCTATAATTGGACAGAAGGTCATTGGTGTGCTGTGACCTACTGCAGCTGTAACAAAGCCGTGCCTGCTGCTAGACCGCTCCGAAAACCTGCAGCAATGGTTTATAACATCAGGCCCATCTGATCTTATACTTCCTGCCTGAGACCCATCCACCTGGCTCAACTTCATGCTTTCTTTTTTCTGCTCAGCCCACCCATTTCTGGCACCCACTATGATTTGGTACAAAGAATAGACTGAAATCTTCCCTCTCCCAAACTAGGTAGTCTTTTCCTGCTCATAAACTACAGTAATTTTATTTATATGCAGACAAGTACACACGCACACACACACATAGACGTGTGTATATACAAAGAGGTATTTACACATATGAGGATCAAACTGGGTTTTAAAATGAAATTTCATGTCAACATAACTATACAAAGGGGATATTTTTTGTTTATATAAAATATACAATATATATGCATTTTTTACTGTGGGGAAATCACCAAGTTAACACAATTAAATCTGAAATTAGACTCTAATAGTAAAATAACAGTGTTCACAGTTCACAGTTAGAATGCTTAAAACTATGTATTACAGCTAGCTATATCCAATTTGAACACATGCCCACCCTCTGATCTTTAAATGTTCGTGTTTTCCAAACAAGTCGCTGTTGCAGAAACATTTTTACCAGGGACCTCACCCCAAGCCCTTCGGAATAATTAGTATTTGATCAACATTATTTAATATTTACTTAGTGACAGAATTCTTCGCTATGATACAATCAATTCATACAGCTGCGTAGACTTCACAGAGTGGTACAGTATCCAGTTTGACAGAAATTAGAATGCCAGAAATATTAATTTGCTGTTGAAAGCCTTTATGAGATGTTTCAAGGCTTCTGAAATTATTTTTTTGGACTCACCATATAGTTGGCATCTATGCTGTTTTGTTGATTGGGATATAATCCTTTACTACTTCCATTTCTATTTAGCACACTTGAAAACAGAAATCTAGATTTTAGAAAATGATACTGATATCTAGCACAATTAAATGCAAGCCTTTCATTCGTGCCACCTTATGAAAAGAGAAGCTGGGCTCATAGAATTAAGGCAAGTCAAAATTTGAGGTTCTCATAGCAACTCAGCAGGGTACACAAAACTAACACTTCTATGATAATAAGGCCATTGGCAGAACCATGTAAAAGAAAATATGAAGCAATTCAAATTAAGGAAGATGCTAGTACAGAAAAACTTTTGAACTTTGGTGGCTGCCACACTGCATTTTTATCATATCTCTGTGATACTTCTCACGTAAGTAGCTGTGACTGGGAAGGACAGAGTTTTCACTCTAAAATATTCATCCCAGGGGACTTTGGCAGCTGTAATGCATCTAAGTATTTTTGTTGGTACTTTAAGATCTGCTAAAGCAGGAAGATGTCACTTTCAACACTTGAAAGGCGAAAGATGAAAGAACTTCTTCAAATAGTGTAAAAAAAATCTATAGGTTTGAATAGGGCTAAAACTAATAAAATTCAATGGAAACTAACAGGACATTTTAGAAATTGGAATAAAACATCCATAATTTCATATGCCATCATAACCCCGTGTTAAAGTACCCACAAATGGAAGAAAAGAATATGCTCACTGTCTTCAGGAGCTGTGACAAATACTGTTTTTACAGCATGTATAATAAATTTTGTTTTTCTCTCACCTTTTCTAGCAAAAATATTCTTTCTTCTTTCCTGTGTTGTCCCCTTACAGTTAATCACAAATGTTTGTAAGCTGAAAGACCTGCAAGGTAGAGTAGTGCTGATTTCTTTCATTGATCAACTTACCAAAGAAGAAAAGCAATGCTAGAAATTCCTATTTCTGATTGGTTGGAAGTTGGTCTAGTTGCAGGCTTACTTACATTGCACACCCACTGATGTTCTTTGCTTTTGCTAGAGGTGGTTGGATATTCTGGCTGCAGGAAAATTAGCAAAGGAAGGTCTGTACAAAACCAACAAAACAGTCCCTGCGCAACCACATGTCAAGGCTGAGAGGCTGCATGTGGCCCTGGAGTTACCAAGAATTTCAAACCAGGGAAAGCAGAAATGACTCATTTTTTTATTGTCTGAGGTGGATCTCTACCAAGGCTTGCACTGTTAAGCATAGTGCAGAACCTGTTAGGAAGCAGCCCCTTTTGGGTGATAATGGCCTCCTTCATACATTTTTCAGACCCCAATCATAAAATTACTTCTTCTGATGTTATCATTTCTGAAGGTGTAGCATTGTATTTTTCGTGGAGGGAAACCCACTGCCATTTCTTATTCAAAAATGAAATTTTGAAGGAAGAATCTGCTGTAATAAATAGTCCAACCTGAAGGATTTCTCTAAATTCATCACTTAAAACTGGTGTCGATTTGAAATAAGATTATTTTCTGATCCAGTGCTTGCTGCATAAGAGGATGTGTGAAATGGACCCCAAGCAAAATCACAATCTTGTTTTACTTGAGCTACAGTGGACGTGTAGTTTGGCTTAAACAATAGAGGAGGGGAAAATGAAGTAAGCCTTGTGCTCAAGCTGATAATAGGGAAATGTGGGGATTCATTTTTCCTGATAATTTTTAATCTATCCTCCATAACAAGAAGATTAGGAAGAATAATGTGTTCATTCTGGGGAAAAACAAACAAACAAACCTCATAGATTTTTCTAGGACTTGAACTCTCTCCTTGTCTTGCCTGCTGCTTCTCTTTCAAAAGTAGTTTTAAATTTCTGTTTAAGAATATTCATTTTTAACATTTCATTTTCTATCTCCTCCTATTTCCTTCATCTCCTATCTACAATTTACCATTTCCACATGAAAAGAAATTTTGCTTTCATAAATTACACCACCCAACTCTTACACAGCAATTTGCTGCAGATCTGTGACTGCTTAACAAAAAGAAGTTAAGTTTCAGTCCTGAGCTTGTGTGAATTACACAGGGGAGAAGCATGATGTGTACCTTCTGCAAGCAAGAAATAAAACGACAGGGTCATTTGTTTCATCTCCTTTTACATCAGCAATTACTTTCTATGTACTGCTTTCATGTGATTTATCTGAAGAAGGCTTCAGTGTTTCAAGCGACAGAGAGTTCACAGGGGTTTTTTTGGGACGTACTGGTCACGCAAGCCATGTGGTAAACTTACTTTGTCTGGCCTGCTGTTCACCCTGCCCTAATGTTTTTTTCCTTTTAGTGTTCTAAATTGCAGTTCTTCATTACTGGTGCTTATCCTTTTATACATGTAGAGGTAACTCTTTCTTTCATTAAGGAAATACATGTTTTGTGAAGTTCACATCTGATCTAGCTGCATGACTGTTTCAGCGTGTGTTCGCAAGTCATGATGCAGAGACAAATGGGGACATGCAGTCATGGGCTGGCAAACATGGCTGGGGGCATCTGCTCACCTCTGTTCGGTGTAGACCTAAAATGCATCTGTACTTTTTCAGTATTTGATCTTTAATCTTTCCCCAGAGGTCAATATTCCCCAGGCTCTCCCACTTTCATTCATCTTCTCTACCTCAGCAGTCCCTTTCTAAGTGAGAGAGAGTATGATTTTAGGGAAAGGATGTGGTAACAACAGCCGCACCGCAGCCAGAAAGAAGAGGGAAATGTCTCTCTGCCCTGTGAAATGTCTTTTCTCCCAGAAGCAAGAGTTTATGAACTGACACATTATTTCAGCGTCATTCTTCTCCAAAGTCTGTCAGATATGCTAGATTACCTGAAGCAATTATATGTTACAGTGACTTTTGCTTCTCATGACCGTAGAACAGTTGGAAATACCTATCACAAGTTAGTTTATTGCTCTGTTCGCAAGTCAGCACCCGCAAGTGCAGAACAGGCCTCTGATCTGTTTGCCCCTCAGCATTAACTTGCACCTCATTCCCCCATCTGCAAAGACTCAGACTGGGCAGGGGAAATGCTTTGCCCTTCTGTAAAAATTCTGCATCTGTTTTCATTTGGGTCTCCTATCATAGACTGCCAAATGTGTCACTTACGACCAGCAGATTTTGGGGGTTACTGTGTCGGTGGCATCTAAGTAGAAGTGACTGGAGAACATGCTTTTACTGACAATCAGGAAAGAGGATTCTTTATGTCACAGAATCACAGAATCGTAGGGGCTGGAAGGGACCTCTGTGGATCATCTAGACCAACACACCTGCCAAAGCAGGGTCAAGGCCATTATTTTTCCTGTTATGTTACCAAATCCTTGCACATAAAAAAATTCTGATAAAATTCACACTTTTTCTATAGAAGATAAAGCTGTTAACTGTAACCAGGTAATAGCTATTGCTGTTTTGCCTAGGAAACCTTTTACCAGTAAGGAAAGTTCCTTATACAGATCTAAAACCAGCTTTTACTATCAGTTAAAGAGATCCAGAAGTTTGGTTTGTTTCAGACGCATAAAAAAGGTTTTCATCCATTACCTTTATTGGAGCCTGTTGTGATTAAGTGAATAAGTGACCAAAAGGGCCCAGAAAGATTAAAATTCTGGCGTTAAAAAAGTACTCTCGCATTGTAGCAGAAGGGCATGGGCAAACACAAACCAATTATTAGCCTGACATTTAAATTGAAACAGGGAAAATGCCACAATGATTGAAGTTTATTTACTGAAGATGGAGGAGGAAGAATGTGCATGAAGACTAGCTTTTAGAATCTGAGCATAAATTTGCTCTTTATTTAACACAGGAATAAACTAAAATGTTTTGAACATTTTGTCACAAATGACAACCATCATGTCTCTCTCTAGCAGGGATGCCTGGAGTGCACATAATGGTCATTCAACCCTTTCCTTCACTCATTTAATGAGAGAGCTGCTCAGTCCTGTTCACTGTGTCCAAGGCAGGGCAGGTACCTTGAACCTGCATCTCTGGTGGAAGATCATAACATGGTCCAAAAATCCATCTAGGTTTATTGGTTGGTTCCGAGTCCTTCACGGCAATATCTAGTCAAATAAATTAGGTGGCATTTATGTCAACTGTATATAAATTTCAGTCTCCTCCATTGCTTAGATGACATAAAAGACTTTCTGGTGGAAATTTGGGCAGTATAATTTTGATACACTTCTGCAGACCATTCCAGGCTCAGAGGAAGAGCATATTTTGTTGCATAATCACACAACAGTCAAGGACTATATAGTTTCTTCTTCAAATCCTATTTTCGCTATGAGACAAACAATAAAAACAATTTATTTGCATTACAGCTTGGATTTCCTCCTTATTTTTTTTTTCCTTATAAATTAAGACAATTTATATAATCAGGACATGGATTTTCGTCTTCCTGAGAAACATTATCTACCCTTTGAACTCATCCAGCTGCTCCATGGGATACACTTTTCTGAAGTCACTCAAGGCTGTTATTGTAATCTCCTATCATATTTTCTAAGAGATGAACACATAGTACCTGCTAATTGACAGAACTGGCTTTCAAGAAGTCAGTACAGCTTTTGTTATGGTGTATCAAATGGTGCTTAATTCTCTTTCTGTTCATCTCAGGTTTGACCTTGGACTGAACTTCCTGATTTCTGAACTGTTTAATAATAAATCGTATTTCACTCCTTCATCTGCTCCAGTTTTTATATTCCAGAGACCATTAATCACATTAATCCTGCACTCTACAATCATTCTGTGGGGGCACAATTTGTATGAATTTGTTTCATCTGTAGATGCCTGATGTGGACTGGAGTGGACTCACCACTTCCAATTCGACCTCGCAGGATTTATCTGTATCCACTGGCCAGCCTGTAATAAAGAGCTGTTGTCAGTTAAATAGGCCATGCTCCTTGAGCTATCCATGCTTTGCATATTAACCCAGTGGAGAAAGACATCTTTCCTTTGGTGAAACACTGCTCTGGTATTGACGAGGGGAGCAGATGAGTTTGGTGAAGCTCTGCCTTCTGTTGGTGGTCATCCAAAACATCGTTTCTCTGCAGCACCTCTGCTGCCCCTGCATGCTGCTGCCTGAGCAAGATTCACCCCTTGCTGCAGAGCAAACCTCGCCTCCTGTAAGCCTTACTGTGGCACTGAGGTTTGCTGGCAACCTGTTCATATGCCCTCCCAGGCTGCTTCTTTCCTCTTACTGGGTAAGCATCGGTTAGGTGCTGTTATTAGTCCTATCTGGAAGAGGCGGAGATAGGAAGATGGTTAGGCTTCTTCACCTAGACAAAGCGTGCCAGGCTATACCAGTAAACTGAAAGGAAATAGCTTTGCCCTGGGAATTATATCATTTGCTCAGGATTATTTTCTCCATTCAGCTTACTAGACACGTAGCAGACACGGTAAGATTTCGTAGTACTCTCTACCAGAGTTGGTCTCCTGAAGTGTTCAAATTTAGCCAAGTAAGCACAGGGGACCTTATTTTCTGAGGAGGTAGATGTCTTTGTTCCCATTAATGTCACCTGTTACTGTATTTTCCAAAAGACAGTTATACAAGAGCTTTGTACCTTTTTGTACTATTTTGGTGTAAATTAAAACAACATTCCTGTCCCCAGTGACTCTGCGTACAGGTAACAAATGACTAACCTGACTGTGATCTGACTTTGGTGGAGCTGTGGTTATGAATTTCCAGATTCAAGCAGCAATTTAAGTGTTTTCATTTTTATGCACGTGCATCTGAAACTTTTGGCTCTACTCTTCTTATATTTACAATGTGATCTGAAGGGTGTAATTTTAAATGTAGCCAAATTTATCACAGGTAAACAAATACAATTTTTAAAACTCACAGTATAGCACCTTCACATTCACCAGTTTTCCTAACATTCCAAGTTAGTCTACTGCATCTTTCTCGCTATGAACAAACAAGAGGGCAAAAATAAGCACAGATATTCATGGAAGTACAACAAGCCTGATGCAGTACCTTGAGGGGATGTTAGAGATAAGCAGCAGTTTGTATGGAGGGAAGATAATTAAAGGAAATATGGTAAGATGTAAAACAAAGGATGACACAGAGAAAGCTAACTATGGTCTGCTGCTTTTCTGAAACACCAAGTGAAAAGTGCACTCACGATGGAAAGTCAAGTGCTGGAGGCTCATTGATATTGCCTCACCTCCCTCTGGCTAGGTGGTCTGCAAGCTGACATTTCGAGACTTCATCATAGTCCAAAGTATAACTAATCTTTCACCAGAGCAAAAAGCTCTGTAGGCTGAGGTAAAACAAAGACCTTAGTCCTTTCCAGGAAAAGGTAGTGCTGTCTGAGGGAAAGGAAAATGAAGCTGGTTTCATTAGAAAGATTTCCATATCACATCAAGAAGAGGTCCCTGACATAATATTTGTCCTCTAATTTGAGGAGGAGAGCAGTCTTGGATTCCTTGTAGCATCGGTGTTGGTCAGCCATGAGGAACATGTGCTGAAAAGATTGCTAACTAAACAAAAATGTCTCGGAGGAAAAGGGAGGCAAATATTCGCAACCCAGTTCTCCCTGCTCCCAGTACAACCTCAGACGTGACAAACCTTCCTTATCCCTACTTTGGGGTGAAGCGGTGCTCCTGGATGGGAGATCCACTAATGATGTGAGGTCAAGAGAGTTTCTGGACATATTTTTTGGGTGTCACAGCAAGGAGTGCACCTTGAGCACAGGCACAGTGCCCAGCTGTCGCTTCTGTCTCTTTCTCTCATCCCCTGCTGCCAGGGGCTCACCCTGATGGCAGACTGAAAGCAAAATGGGGGTTAATATATCACCTATAATGCACAACAGCTCTGTGCTCACTGGTTCGCTGAATTCTTGTAACCAACAAGCAGCAATTTTCCATGCAAAACACTTAGACATTCAAACCTCCACACTCACATCACCATCAAGGCTCATCCTTTTCTCAGCAACAGAATTTTACATTATCACAGCTGTGCTCATTATAAATGGCAAGCCCTCGTGAACAGTACTATATTGCTGTTGTGTTTATGATTATTAATTTAAGTTAGTTGTTAATAATATGAATCTCTTTCATGAATATACTCTGCTGCAGCTATGCTGACAAAATATTTGTTCTGCTTCTTCTTGAGAAAAATTAAATCAGCCTAAAGTTTAAGAAACGCTTTAAAAAACAACCACATGGATATCAACCAGATAATAACAGCAATCTACAAGTGGAACAACTTAATAATCTAAATGTTTGCAGGACCTTAAGGTACCTAAAAATGATGCAACTTATGAAAATGAAACCAGAAGCTAAAGATATATGGGGAAAAAAAAAGTACTGCAACTTCCAGGGCATTGAAAACATGCACATTGGCTGGATTGTTTACATTTTAAGGCGTTTAAACCTTGACAGCATCACGACTTATTGGCAATAGATTTTACTTATTCAGACAGCTGCACAAACGAAATATTCCTCTCTGATCAGAGGTAAGAAAGAATACCTTGTGAAGTGGGAAAGCAGAGGAAAAAAGCTTTGTTTCGCTTGTCTTTGTTTTTGCCTACATTTTGAGAACTGGGAGGAAGGACATTTTTATAGTGCAGAATGGTCTCCTGTTCCGAGAAAAAAAAAAAAAAAGTCGTCTATGACATACATGTACATCTTTCCAGGAAAGAAAATAACCACTTTGATGGCATTTGTCATAAATCAAAGTGTATGAAGTGTGCAGAGTGAAACTAAATTCTCTTATATGTAGCAAGAGCCTGTAGCAACGATACTCATTCATCTGGAGTTGTGCAAATCTTACACAACAACCAGCAATGAAGGTTCAGTAAGTCAGAATCCATCAGTCAAGCTGCTTACAGCCCATATTACGGGTTTCCGAAAGCTTTGCCCCTGCTTTGGAGTGTTCAAAACAAAAAAATTTATTTTAGGGCACCTGCTTGGCTCTCTGAAGCTTCAGATTTATTTCTGCGTGCAAACGGTTTCACCCTGCACCACTGAGAGGGATGAGACTTCAGCTGCATAAAGCTGCTGTCGTTCACAGCTATGCTCTGTGTTCCTGCCTTGTGCAAATACCAGTGATGTTCTGAAACATCAGTAATTCCCTGTTTCAGATACCCATCAACAGGGGATGTTCTGCATACACCCACCCCATACCTCTGTTTTTGTATAATGGGATGGCTCCATTTTCTAAATGTACCACATTAGAGAAATTAGAGATAGATAAGGCAAAAATGCTATTTCACTTTCACTATAGTAGAGTGTATGCAACAACAGAAAAACAGAACTTTTCCAAATACATGTCCCTTTGAGATCTCATTCCCGCAACACTACACCTACCTGCTACACTCTTGGCTAAAAAATGGAAAACTGAGTATTTCACACTGGTGATAAAATAATCACGTAGTACTTCTGCAAACTGGATCTTAATCCTAAATCATAACAAATCCATAATGTAGCCATCACATAGGTGTTAATTTCAGAACAGACTTTAAGCAAGTCCTTCCATAAAAATACTGAGTGATCACATTTCATTTCAAAGGTCTTATCTACCATTCAAAATATGAACATGTTGTAGGCTCTTTGAACTAATAGCCTCTCTAGTCCACTTAGCATCTTTTTGAATAAAAACTAATTATATTTTCTATAACTGTTCATGAAAACACCAGTTCTGCACAGTATGGTGGTAAGTAGATATTACTTTTTGCAGTGTAACTTTGGCTAAGTATGTATCTGAAAAGTAAGTTCTAAACACTAAGTCAGTGGGTAGGGGAAGAAAGTGACATGAAAGAATAGCCACAGAAAGCTAAAAATAAGGAAGAGTTAAGGAGAAATTTTGTATCCTTGAATCATCAGCATTGCTGTGCGCAAGACTCAATTAAGGTCAACCAAAGAAAACATTGGTTGAAACAACTACCTAGAAGACAGCAATCGCAGAAACAGAAAGCAGGAGAACTTTCTAACACAAGAAGAACAACAACAAAAAGCTGTATCAATGTCGGCTAAGAAGCAGTCAGCATTCAACAATGTTGAAGAGCACGAAGTGCATGGACCATGTATCTTGGAGCATGCACTCCTTGTTGGCAACTGCACGTTTAAACTGACCAGAGTCAGCACCGCATCACAGGTGCCTGCAGCACTGCCTGCAGAAGCAAGACATATTTTCTTCCCAGAGCACAGGTTGTGTGACAGCAGAACAGAGGCTGGTAGATAAAACATGTGTCCTTCGGAAAATTCCTACTGCCCAAAGAAATTTCACAACTGAGTGACACTCTGCCAGATACAATGGGAGAAGCAAGAGGAAGAAAGGTTTTGGTCTGTGCAACGGTACAGATAGCCAAAAAGAAGAGAACATGTTTTCTCTGTTCCTCAGTTCTCTAGATCGGGGAGTCTAATCCAGTAGTTTTTGCCCAGCCTGGCAGATGCAAAACCTCACAGGCTGTTGTCCATTTTGTAATTGTAAGTAAATCTATAACACAGGGAATGCAGGTGACCCTCAAGTCCTCCATCCCATGGCTCCTCTCCCTTCTTTTGTGCAACATTAATCTTTTTTGTTTCCTTCTTCACAGAAATATCCTGGAAAATATTCTGCTCTCAGGCCGCCCTGCTCGTGGCAGAGGGTTGTGGGATTGACCCAGGATACCAGGTCCTGTCTGCCCCTCAGTGGTACCATAACCTGAAAAAAAGATGAACAAGTTAAACAGGCATCATCTTTGTCTATGAATAATTTCATTATATTTTCTGCGTATGGTCATGGTGAGTTTGGGGCAACAAGCGTAAGCTCCAGGATAACTGTGGCCTTACGACCTGAAATGCATTCTATCCCCATCTGTCTGGAAGACTTCCTCACCTGTCATTGCTCCACATCCTCCACATGTTATGAACAAATTCTACAACCTGCCTTTTATTTCACTGCTGGAAATTGCTGAGTTCTTCTGGAATTTCAAAAACAGAGCCTCAGGTCATGAGGATTTTTATATATTAATGCAAACAAGCATACATGACAAAAGCCTCTTAGCTCTTTGGAATTGTGAACATCCTAATTTTTAAACAATGAATAAAATCAGCTGAGAATACTGGTGCTCTTAGGTAGGTGTGTAGAGGAAACATGGATGTTATAGCACAGTGTTATTTCATCTCCTGACCTTTCAATCTGATATGCAATTCTGTTCTTTCTGTTTAGGAGGGAAGGATGTTTCTCTTGAAATGAGATGATGAACTTCTTACAATTCCTCATCTCTCTTTGCAGGAAGTCTGTGCAGCAGGAAGGGTCTCACACATCTGAATTATTGATAATGCTCTAATGGGCTTCCCAACTCCTTTTTGGAAGAAACTGAGGGTGGAGCCCTTCACATCCAGGAAACTGTGTGAAATCTGGAGACAGCAGTATCTCCAGTGGCTCATCTGAGTATTTGGAAAATCCGAGTAAGATTTATGTGCACATTTCGTGATGTTAAAAGCTGATTTTATTCTTTTTCCTGATGCTCCCTGAAGTTTTCTTTCCACTCTAACTGTGAGAAGCAATTCAGGCAGGCAGTTTTACTCATTTAGGCAGTAATTATTCAGAAATTTCACAGTATTTATGTTCATTTCATGCAATCTTACACAAACACCTGCTAGTACACACTGCTCAGGGTCACTCTGACATTATGTAAGCTCTCAAATAGAAAACCAAACCCAAATCAACAGCTTCTAGTGGGAATGGCTCCACAGTTCACTCTAACACTCTCTGCTGTGCAGCGCTGGCACAGAAATAAAACACATTTTCTTAGACAAGCAATTAATGTTTCATAATATCTGGGAACAGATTTTCAGCCCTCAGATGTTCATGGCCGTTCTCAGAGAGGAAGACAAATTGTCTTTTCCCCAGGATGCAACATTTCTATATATAGCTCAGCTGACTCAGAGAATCTTACATAAATTCTACTTTGGACAGGCTAGTCAAACAATGCGTGTATTCAAAATTTGTATCAGAGTTATGTGACACAGGTTTGGGTTTTGCAGGGAGAGTGCTGTGGTTTGTCTGTTTGCTCGCTTGATGTACCACAGTAAATTAGGTATTATCAAGGGTTTGAAAATCATTTTCTTTCGAGACTTCGACAAGCAAATCACATCCAAGGATGGATCCCCACTGCATACCACAGCGCAGAGCATCGGCAGCCAAATTGTTTTCCACTCATGCTCCATCTAAGAAGAACAACCATGTTTTGTGCTACCATACGTCCCTCAAAGACAGCACTGACCCAGTTCAGGGTCCACATCATCCCTGAGTCAGGATGTCCTCACACCCCTGCAGTGGCCTGACCCTGGCCAGCAGCTAAGTACCCATCCACTGCTCATTTACTCTCCCTTAGCCACCCAGCAGGGTGGGGGAGAGAATCAGAATAGCAAAAATGAGGAAAACTTGTGGGTTGAGCTCAAGCCAGTTTAATAAGTGAACGAAGTGAAAAAAATCCAAACAAGTGATGCAAAAACTCACTACCTCCCACAAGCAGACAAGTGCCCAGCCAGTCCTTGAGCAACAGCTTACCTTGGAAAGATTTGCTTACCTCTGACAAGGCTTTATTGCTAAGCGTGATGTTATGCGGTGTGGAATGCACCTCTGTTCAATTTGGGTCAGCTGTCAGGCTGTGTCCTCTCCCACGCTGTTGCCCACCTGTAGCCTACTTGCTGGGGGGATCCAGAGTGAGAACCTGAGAAAGCCTTGACACTGTACAAGTACAGTTCAGCAATCGCCAAAGTGTTGGGGCGTTATCAGCAATGTTTTAGTCACAGATCCAAAACAAAACACTATACAGGATCCTACGAAGAAAATTGACTCCACCCCAGACAGATCCAGTGATAAAGAAACCACAGGCATGGAGGTATCTGAGCTACCAAGCTCACCCAGGCACTTAAAGCAGCCGAAACACAGAAGCCTCCATCTCAGCTAGGTCAGATAGTCTTACTGAGGTGCAGCTGTACTGCAGAAATGCCATAGAACTAAAGGAAAATGGTAGATCAAGTACTCGGTACTATCTGTCAACAAAACTATGATTTCATGGAAAATGAGGCTCTGTCTATTATCAAAGCTAGGTTGCTTGTTTCCTGTCGAATATCAGTAGCCAGTCTTTTGTCTTTCAGCATGTGATTCCTTGATACTTGTTATCTCACTGTGGTCTAAGTCTGTGAGAACATCCTGAATGTCTGCATTATCCTAGCAACTCTAATGTAAAGTTGTATTGCTTTAGGGAGAAATTGATCTTCCTAAATTCATAAAGCCACAAAGGTACACCTGGACTAAGGACGAGTAAGCAATCTATGTTTCTAACCCCCTAGACATATTTAAAGCTACGCCCGTGTTGTTTCTGTGTTTTTGCATTCCCTGTTCTAAACCCATCTGCAGTAACTGGCATTATGCAGCTGCTCTCTGCAGCCCTGTACTACTAGAACAGTTTACTTAATACCAAATCCTCAATGCTTTCATAAAAACGTGTGTTATTTCTCTGCTAGCTAACATAGTCATCATGAAGAGACTGTCCCTTTTCATAGCTGTAGCCACAAAAGTATTGAAGACCATGTTTTCCCCTTCTCTGCTCAGTTTTCATTTCTATGGATGATGCAACAACAGTTATTTCACTATATTTTCAGAAGTCATGCTTTGTAAACCTGTGATCATTCCTGTCACTGTCTTCTCCCTAGTCTTTCTTAAATCGCGGTGCCTCTAGAAGATAAAAAAGTGCTGTGCTGCAGAGACAGACTGGTGGATCCATCTAGCCCTGTATTCTGACTTCAGCAATGAAAATAGGAGATGCTATGTAGAGGGAGCACACAAGCCTGGCCACTTAGTCGATGCTAGATAGGACAAATGGATTGGTTTTATTATTGTAGGGTATAGCCTTGCTTATTTATCTCACTGTGAAGTTGAATCACCAACCAGTGAACTGCAGGCATGAACTGAGATATGCCCATGACTTAACAGAATAGCTCACAAATCTGTCTGAGAGAAAGTCAGAAAACTACTATGGTAGAAATCACGAATTATCAGTGATAGTGTAAAGCTTTTTTCAGTTTTATCTGCACTCAGTCAAATCAGAAATGAACCTGGATTTTTCCCTAATGTCACTCAATCCTTTTGCTTTCAATGTCAGAGAAAACCAGAAAGTTTAGTAAGAGTTGAATGAATAAGTATTTATGCAACAATCTGAATTTCTAAAAAATAAATGGATTCTATTTAAATTTTGGTTGAAGATCAAAGATCTACTTTATTTTCTTATTTTCCGTTAAATCAATTCATTGATGAAGAGATGGCAGTCCAAAAAACGGAGGCCTCAGTAATAAAGAAGTGTATTTAAGACAAGTAAAATGAAGCTAGAAGACAGTGACGGATGAATAATGGTTGATGGTGAGATGAGTTGATAATCACTCGGAGTACTATAAAATAAAATAAATGATTAAAAATGTCTATAAGATAAGGAAAGAAATATTTGTCTGTTCAAGCAGCACAGGCTTTGCAGAAAAATGGTTAGAAATTGTATTGCTTTCATTACAAGATTACTGAAAAGACACTGAAGGAATGTTTGACCTGGGTGATAGATGTCATGTTTTTAAATATGTCTCATTACGTATTTACTTGAGTCACTAATGTGCATTTTATAAGACTACCTAACTGTATATTTATTTATAAAAATGTTTCTTCCTTTGCCAGAAGCAGTTTATTCCTCTACAGAAGAATGTGTATGGCATAACATACATACACAACTCTTCATCAGAGTTACTCTTGCTGTTGAAAGTTGCTCATCCTTCTTTCTTGGTCCACAGAGTCACCTCCCTCTATATCTGAGGATGCTAGTGTACATCAGGGAACCCACAGTGCAGGCAGACAGCAGTACAAATCAATATGTGAGTGCAGTTTGTGACTGACATGCAGACTACGAGAAACAACCACAAATGAAAAGTTAGTGTGCTGTCCATGTAGTGCTAAAAGCCAGATGTAAACCTTACATGTGATGCTCACACTGCACCATCTGAAGTGGCCTGCATGTGGCTTAATTTTCATCTGTACAAAGTAATTATCAGAACAAGAATATCTTTAACAGACAGAGTAGCTATGCGCATAAGATGCAAGGCTGGAGACTCAAATAAATTTTACACAGAAGCCTTTAACTAGACTGACCTTAGAGAGAAAAAGAGCATTCAGTCTTCAGAGCACCAGGGTTAATTGTCCACCTTCTGGGCTTCCTTCCCAGTCCTCAGCATGCTATATGGGCATTGGGACTGCCGAATATCTGCTGCTGAAAACCCAGATTTTTCTACCTTGACTAACTTTCAAAAAGCCTCTTCATTTAAATATATCTTATCTTTATTTAGTAGTGTACATAAGAAAGCTTTTTTAAAATTTAATCAAAAGTCACTGTTACCCTAAGTACTTTGGGGAGTTTATATAGCTACATTCTTTTCATTAACTTGGTTTGTTTATTCTAATTACTCTCTGAATCATAACATTCTAAGTCATTTATTATTAAAATTGCCTCAAGGTGATCAACAGAACAACTTCACTTCAAATTTTTCCACTGTTTCCCTGTTCTCAGAATGGTAAATGAATTTCAGAGAGTGAAGCTCCTGGAAATGAGTATGTAGGAATATTGAAGTGTGTCCACAAACAAAACCATACAAAGACCTGAAAAGCTTTCCTTAATAATTATGCACTTTGGAGAGAAAGAAAATCTAGCAGTGCAGGAGGATCTTTCTGGCAGCACACATTACAGTGTAGATACAGTTATTAAAATAACTAGCCATGATTTCCTTGCCAGTTTCACAGCAGTAGGTGCTTTGAGAGTTTAGATAGAAGGTAGAGGGAAGAGGCTCGAGTCAGCAGGAGCAGGAAGATTGTTGAAAACAGTATCTTCTGCTAGGAAAGATATCATTAAACTTTTTTCTAAATATACTGCTAGTGCCTTGCTCCTATCCACTTTTGAAGACTATCCTAAATCTGTACATCCTTCTTTTGTCTACCTGTTCTTTTCTTCTCTCTCATTTTACTGACCTATTTCTATGTAGTGTTTTTACAAATTCATTTTTCTGCAATCTGTTCCCTGCCTTGTGTTCACTTTAGTTAATCCATTCATGCCAAGATACCATCCTAAAATATTACAGACACCACAGAACATCCCATCTCCTGACTCTTGCTCAACAGATTTCTTCTGGCTGAAAGAGTCCAGACTTCCCTCCACATGAATGTGTGTGTTTTTTGAGTCCAGATAAAATCAACTAATATAGAAACTTGTTATATTTAATAAACCCTTTCTAAGAATTAAAGAATGTATTTTCAGGCTCTTCTGAACTGTATGGCAGTTGAAATAATAAACAGAAAAGGAAAGTAGGCAGCTTCTTCTTGCTTCTGTTTTCCGGTGTAACAAGGACAGAAATTTCCTTTCTTTGCACTTAACAGCTAATCCACAAACTCAATTTTTCACACTCAGTTAGAACTGGCAGAACTGTATAGGGAAGTGATTTTCTGCATGTTTGATGTTAGATTCAACTTAGATTCCTTCACATACTGTTAAAATTATTTTCCTCCACTGTCTTCCATGGCATTGTCTTCACACAGTATGTTTAAGTACCTGCTTCTGTCTTGCAATGTCTTTTTGAAATCCCAGGTTGTTTCTCTCACTCCACAGCTACTTTGTGATACAGACTATTATGTTATTTGCCAGAAGGGCCAGAACTTGAAGTCTGTGATGGAGTTTTAAAAGAATCATAGAATCATTTAGGTTGGAAAAGACCTTTCAAGTCATTGAGTCCAACCATAAACCTAGCACTGCCAAGTCCACCATTAAACCATGTGCCTAAGCACGAAGTCTGCACTTCTTTCAAACACCTGCACGGATGGTGACTCAACCACTTCCCTGGGCAACTTGTTCCAATGCTTGATAAGCCTTTCAGGGAAGAAATTTATCCTAATATCCAATTTAACCCTCCCCTGGCACAACTTGAGGCTGTTTTTCATTCAGTACTTTGGTATGTACAATACTGTCCCAGTGAATTCACAGTTAAACTGTGTAATGAGCTTTCAAGGGTAGCTTGGGGGCAGGTGATCTATAAAAGGAACTGAACAGGTGGTTTCTACTAGCAAACCATCTGACAACTCATCACTGCCTGTAGCTCATGCTCTTGGACAAGGAATGGCTCCAAGTGCTGAACAAGAAACTACTTTGTACACACAGCTGCAATGTACTTTAATTGTTGATTCACAAAGATCTTTTGATGGGGGACTTTCAAGAGTAACTCCTAAGCAGGCAACAAAAGTGAAATTTTAAAGAGACTTTGTTTTCATAAGGCACTTGCAACAAATCTGCAAGCAAGTCTTTGATGTGTCTCAAGATGTTTGTGCAAAATTTTGAAAGATGTCTGAAAAATATTAGCCATAAAATTAAGCACAAAGAAAGATCACTGCCTCTTTATTCACTTCCCATACTGATGGTGATGGGGATCCTGGGAGTTCATCATCTCTCATTACTTTGCTGTCAGAGACTTTCTATTATTTTAGGCACACCAATCACTACACTAGGAATAAAGTAGGTCTAGATACAGTGGATACTACAGAAGAGCTAGAAAAGCTGGGAAAAATATGCATCAAGCTTTGAGGGAGAAGAATTGTACAAGGTAATAAATGATCGTTGCTTTGCAAGAGACATCAAGTTGCCAAGCCATTGCAGAGTCCAGTCAAATTTCTAGAGGGAAAGTATATAAGGCTAATACTGAACGTACTTCCATGGTGCAAAAGGAAAAAATATGTTGCTCATATCTAACCATCATAGCAGCAAGAATGATTTAAATACTTAGCTTGTTTATTATATTACAGAAGCAATATTTTTCTAAAATCACCCTCTAAAAAAGTCTGTTAGAGGAAGCTGTAAGGAAGTTCCTCTACAGGAATTTGTGTTGTCTCTCTGTTCTTCACAACAGATTGTAGTGGTGGGATTGTCCTCCGTCCAGTAAGACTAGCTCATAAAGCAATGTGAAAATTGTACTAATTGCTCCAGGACACTTCAGACCATATTTTATTCACAGCACTTGTCGGTCTGGAAGAGCTAAGAAACATTTGGCAAATAGCTTGGTCTTCAGAAAAGAATAATAATTGACAATTGCTGTCCTATATTGTATGATTTAGGGTTTAAATATTCATTCTCTTCCGCAGCAGCCACCAATCAAAATGACTCAATTTCCTTCACTTGTTAAGACTGTCCTTCCATACAATCGGTCCCAGGCTGTGTTTCTCATTGATCCATCATTGTGAACTTCATGACACTGGTGTAGACAAAGTTTTCAATAATATGTTTTGACAAAACATGAAGAACATAAAGCCTGATGCACTTTGCTCAAGAAAGTGGAATTTATATTTAGGACAACCTTAGGGAAACAGGAGAGCTCAGTGATGGCTACAGCTCTGATGATGACCTGAGTTGACTTGGCCTTCTTTCCTTTCTAGGTCATATTGATGTGAAAGGCAGAGACAGCTCTGAAATCTGCTGAAGAATCACTCAGCAAGAGAATTCCTCACGTCTACTGTGTGGCAGTCTGTTCTGCAAATGGACCCCACAGCAAGCTGAGACTGGAAAAGACTTTGACTTCATTTAGCCCCTTGTTACCCAAAACTGAAGTCTCCCACTCTGATTACCATTTTCAGTATTGCCTCATTTAGCAGGTAGGGATTCTTAATTACTGCCTTGATAGTTTAGTAAAGTGGATTGGGAAAAGTAGAAATATTTGGGAATTAATATATCCCAAGCCAGTTAGGAGTCTGCTGAAAGACTTTAAAGAAGGGAATTAAGCCAAATTTTCCTAATTTAAAGGTGTGATCCCAAGTGCAAATGGATAAAGAAAATACCAAATATGGAAAGATTTGAAGCACGCAGAAAGGAAGTAAGTACGGCTCATCAGGACATGGTTTAGCAAGCATGGTAGGGTTGGGCTGATGGTTGAACTTGATGATATTAGAGGTCTTTTCCAACCTTAATGATTCTATGATTCTATGATCAGTAAATATGCCTGGTAATTGTTTGCCCTAGCAGCTTTCTTAGTAGGTTCTGGAATCTGAAATATAACTATTCAAATATTCTGTTTAGCTGAGAGCTGGCAGAGACAACCTAACAGAGAATGTTTGGGAACATTTAGGTACTGTTCTTACTTAAAGGAAGCTGAATTTATCTTAATTGTTTTCTGTAACAGAATTTTTGCAAGAGGTCAGTGTGAATGCATAGTAAATTAAGGAAAGAAATTAGCTTAAGAGATTCATTTTTCTGGAGATATGACAGCTGTGGTTTAGGTGACATTCCTTCAAGAGAAAGTATTTCATACCGGTAGGTTAAATAAATTTCTAATTTCATCTATTCTAACTAAACAGGATTATATGTTTTACAGACAAGGAAGTTGCACGTCTATACTATGGCTCTGGATCACCTCCTTCTGCTTCAGATGAAAACTGACCTTAGATCTGGTCCTGTTCAGAGGAAAAGGTGAACAGTTCCTTTGAACTTTTCCACCCATTGCGCACGCCCCATGACGAAATGGAGTGTAATTTTCTAAACAACATCCATGTGGAAACAAGGCTGCTTGTCTATAAAGATTAATTATGCAGTAATGCAGTCCCAGGAACACTCATGTAATCAGTCACTAGAGTGAGCCAATCAAGCTTGTGAATCACATAGAAACATAAATATGGACTTAATTAATCATTTCACTTCTTGCAAATGTACAAGGCGCTTCTGGAAGCTACACACCTCCTGCACTGCCAAATCTACCCGGCATGTTCCAATATTACAGTGGAGCAAACCAAAACATTGTTTAACAAAGAATTTAAAAATACAGGCAAAAGAAATCTGACAGCTAAGTGGTAAAAATGAAGAGGTTCTAATATTTACAAAAGATTACACTGAATGACATATATTGCTGTGCTCATTGAAAACTCTATTCACGTGCATCGTTGCCAGAAAAATCAGATTTCACTGTCCAAAATTATATTTATTAAAAAAATTTTGAAAATTTTTGATCAAAACCTGCCTTTAGATTTTCTGACATTAAACACATTTTAGAAGCAAGAAATCAGTACCTAGACCTCAGTGAGTAAAACTGAAATTTCACATTTTCAAAAATATTGTCACATGCCCAAAAAAGAAATTACTTTCTTGACACCTTACAATAAAATTAAAATTTGAAGGTTAACTGCCTTAATAAACATAAATCCTACTTCTCTTTCCCTGGTATTCAGTTTCTCAGTGATTTTTTAAGACAAGCACTGAGCGAGGCTGACCAGTAAGGATCATCATGTTGTTGGTACAAACCAAAATCTTACAAGGACACAGTGGGGCGTTTGTCCACAACACAGAGATGACCAGGCTTGAAAGTGTTACTGCTACTTTAAATGTACTTTTTTAAAAAAATGTCTGCTACTTTAAATGCTATGAATACATGAAATATGCTTTTATTCCATCAAAGCAGCAAGGGTTTTAAATACTACAGTTGAAAATACATTGTCAAATACAAGCATGTTGGGACAAAAGACATGCCAAAAACCTGTTTACTTTTGCATTACCACAATGGGCTGAACCAAAACTGTTCCAACTTTATGAATGTAACATACTTTCACAAAATGCGCAACTGAAGACTTCCAGAAAGAAATCATCCTTTAATTCATGTTAGTTGAAAAGAATCAGAAAATTGAAAAAACCTTTTTTAAGTTTTAAAAAAAAAATTTAAAAAAAATCAGAAAATGGACCTTGAAATGCAGCTGCTTCATCCACTTTGACTAAAGACAAAGTTAGTTCCAATCCTCCCCTATATTTAAAAAAAAAGGATGCCAAAAGAAGGTGTAAAGTACTTGAAAGGTGGAGGCTTTCATTCTAGCTTTCATTCCCACTGCTGTTGGTTGCACACCAGTTATTAATGTCTTGATTTTCTTCACAATTTATTGCTGATAAATAAGTTACAGCAGGTTTACTTTTAATCTATGATCATCGTCCATGTCTTCTTGCCTCTGAATTAAAGCACACACACCTGGTACAAACCTTTCCAACCACTCCCAACTGAGAGCAGGTACCATTTCAAGCTCCTGATGTACAGTTTAGGTTAATCATAAAGATTTCCTTCCTTCACAGCAAACATATTTCGCGAAACACTAGACATGGCAGATCTCACAGTGAAATGCAGATACTTCTTTTATATACCACTAGAGACAAGAATGGTCTGCTCAGGCTTTGCTTCTGTCAGACTGCAGTGAAAATGCGTTTGATTGTAAAAGCCCTGCTCTACAAGCAACAACAGAAATCCCATAAATCCTCCAGGAAACATCAGAAGAAACTTGGTCTTAAAAAATAAACAGCGAAAACCCAGTGAACACTAGGAAGCATGGATGCTTTTGGCTCTTTCTCATTTAAATTGTGTACTCAGTTCCCAGCTACCATGGTGACAAATGCATTATAAATGCGTAAAATGACAGATTTCGTCTTGACAGATTAGCCTGATGAGATAAACACATAGAGCAATTTAATAGTGTGCAACAAAGCAGATTTTTTTTTTTTTAAATCGGAGCTTAGAAAAGGTATAGTGAGTATCTTCTAATCCAAAAAAATTAACTTGCTTTTACAGAGACAAAGCAAATATCTGAAGATAGCCAAAGACACCTTTTGGTAATGTCACCCAGTTTCTAATTCAGGCAGAGGAGGCAATAAACATTCAACCTCGTATAAACAAGAATGAAACAATTTTTGCTCTGTTTTGGTTTCAGAGATAAAATGAAGAGCACTACCAAGAAGTACAGAAATACCTTTGGTTTTCTACAAATGCTGATGAGTTACTTTTCTTGCTTAAGCAAATGATTCAAGCCAGTCTAATTCCTTGTCAGCTTTAATTTGTTTTCCAGAAAGTGAGAGGAAAACTTGATGTCTGAGTAAATACGTACATTTTCCTTACAGACAATCCTTAATTTAGCCTTATAGACCACACCTGAACTCACTCCCTTCTCTTCAAAATTCTGCTTATAACAGTTCTATTTTTTTGCAGAGCTGGAGCAAGGGACTTTTTGAATCTGGAAAACAAAATAAAAGCCTGTTTTTTTTACATAGCATATTTTGCATATCCTTTCTTGTGGCTATACTGTTGCGGTAGAGCATCCTCTCTGTGACAATATTTGGTGTGGCAAAGCATTCATCTAGGCTGAGGAAAAGAGAACTCACAGATAGGTTATTGTTTTAAGAGAGATGAATTTCTACAGATGGGTTACTATGTACCACTGCTTTAGGGATTCAGTCCTTGCTGAAGGGCTAGGCAGCTGGTCTTCAGGGTCTATATTTAAGGCAAGTGCCCAGCAAGTTCTGCCTTTGGGGAACAATTTTAATGTCCAGAGTCTGTGACATGTGGTGGAAACAAAAGGACAAAGGCACTTTCAAAAAAAAATTAATTTCAGCTTTATTGTCCCATATAATACTATTTTTTGTTATAAAGACTACTTTGTATACATTGAGAAGGGTCGAATGTTTTGACTGATCACATAAGATGTATGAGAAGCTTTGTGTTTCTAGAAGAAGTTATGAAATACATTTTGTGTTTCATTTTAGAGTGGCAAAAATGGACAGGGTTATTTTTACAAAGAAAAAAAAAAACCCTTAACAGCCTCAGTCCTGACAGACATAAGAGTCTGTAAGACAGTGAGGGCCTCATAGAAGAATCAGGACCAGAACTGTGATATCAAAGATGAGAACAGCTTTTGATGGCTCCATGACCACCTATTTGCAGCACTTAAAGCCAGGACAAGAGGAATGCTCTTTGTTAAGCTTCCTAAAGGCTGTGTCTTGACACCTTTGTTAATGCTCACTAGTACCTTATTCCAAATACTGAACAAATCAATTAACAACAGGTTCCTGCAAATTTTGAGAGCAAAACTACAGGGCCTTGGGTTAAAAACTGAAACTCAGTCCTGCTATTTAGTCTGCTGGCATGAACTCTCATACTCATGAGGACCCTCATCAGCTCTGCACAGGACACCTGTGCCTTCATGGGCAGACCATGGTGCAGCATCTGCATGTAACACACCTGCCATCTGCATCCACATTCAATTTTTAGCACAGCACTGTTCTCCTTTAGTGGTACTTATGCAGGTCAAGTTACCCCAGGTTATCCCAGGTTTTCAGGGTGCTTCTCTGTTTCTCGGCTCCAGCAATTTCTGGTTAGCAGAGGAGACTCCATAAAGTAGAGTTTCTGGAAACAAAGTGCTAAAGTGCAAAAAAACAAAGTGCAAAAAGCACTTTTCCACTATGAAAAGCATTTAAAGACAAGAAAAGATGTTAAGAACACAGATGGATAAGAAAAATATATAGGAAGAAGAGCTTTCAAATTTTTCACCCCATGAGCATTTTTCAGTCTTTCCCTCACTTAATTTCTGCTGATATTCCCCGGAAGGAGGGAACCAGAATGAATGAACTATCCAAACCTAACACCATCCAAGCATCGGAACCTTTATTTAAAAAAAAACCTATCACCACCAAAGGGATGTTGACATGCTTGTTGCAAATCCTTTTGGCATTCTAACTGGTAAATTAAGGGTACCTTAAAAAAGAGAGAGACAGAAGAGAGACAACACATGTATCAGGGATGAGAATTTGCAGATGCGAGCACAACTGCCAGGACTTAATTTCTTCAAGATATAAATAAACAACTGTAAAGGCATCTGCATTTTTTTCTTTCTTGTCTGCTTAACTAGTACTCTACAAGTATCTGAACATTTAATTCCATTGAGAGCAAGGAGCTATTTAATATGTACAAGAAATTATAACTAGAATACATTTTGGAAAAGGAAATTGAAAGCTGATTATCACAATGATAGGAATACCTATTGGTCTATGAAAGAGCATGCTGTGACAAGGCATAAATTATATAAAAAAAAAAAAAATAATGAAAACATGAACAATGTACCACACTGTGACTATTAGGAGTTTCAGTGCAGGTTATACACTGCTTCTCTGCATTTTTTGAGCTGGGTTGGACAACCTAAGAGGATTTCTTTCCCTTCCAGCACTGGGTGCTGTTCACACATTCCCAGTTTAGTTCCATGAGGCTTGAAGGTTTTTTCCCTGACAAATATTCCAGAAAAAAGGATTATGTGTTGTTGGATTAACTCACATGTAAGTAAGGATAGCAGAGCCACTGCATTCAAGAATAACTAAAACAGAGTAAAATCTTTCAACATATGTTCCCCTTTATCACCAGTCTCTTTTCAGTCAAGCCAGTATCTGTGCATGCTTTTGTGCTCTGGTGTGAGCTGATGATGTTGGCCATACTACAGTGCCAATATTTCACTTCAATTGAGCATGAAGACAGTGCTCATAGGCAAAGATGTGTAAAGTCAGCCTTGTCCTATGTGTTGGTGGCATGAAGCAATCTGCCACATAGCTGCACATGGCTGAACCTATGAATGAATCCATGCATGGAAACGAATGTGAAAACATCTCATGTGGTGTGGCAGGACCTGAGCAGATAATACGGAGAATCTTGTACATTTCTGCACCCTCAGTCCTCATGCCATCCTCCTGCTGTCTTGCTTAGCTCTGGTCCAATAAACAGGCCTAGCGGGAATAAAACAAAGCACAGCTACTGTGGGAGTCAAGTGATTTGTTCAAGACAGATGTTCTACTTGAAGACGCAATCTAATACCACAGGCTCATTTCAGAAAGGCTGACAAGTAATATTGAGGTAGTGACCTATAAAACATCAGCTACATTCAGATGAGAAACGAAAAAGTCAATACATGCCATTACCAAATCTGTAATTTTGATCCACACCATCATCTTCAAGATCTCCTCATTACTACATAGTTCTTTAATATATCACTCATTGCTGCTTCGTGTATCCCAAATGACTTGTGTTTCTATTTTGAAAACTAGTTAGAAATGTACTTGTGTTCATGAACTGCATCACTGGCTCAGAGAAATCCATTCTTAGTCCCGAAGCCAATGCTTTAAACCTAACAAAGTGTGTGGGGATAGATAGAAACCCCTGTTGAAAATCCAGCATTGAAAGTTGGCTGACTTTTTTGCCCCAGCATCAGTGCCAAAATATTTCTCTTTCTGTTAGTCTCATGGAGGAAGCATTCAGGGAGCTGGGCAATATAACAACCATTAAAATGGATGTCTTCGAATTTTTTCATGTAAAATAATAGAAAAGTTATCCCCCACTTCAGAACTCTTTCCTCTTCTTTTCCAAACTAACTGAATAAGCTTTCTTCAGCCTCTACAGAAGCACTCTTTGTATCCCTCAAAGCACGCAGAAATATGAGTCCCATTTCTGCAGCAATGTAAGAACTGCTTTTCACCATCACCATCATCAATTAGCAGAAATTCAAGTTATGCCAGTAGAGCATGTGAGCTCTCACCAGAACATGAACGTCCTCATGAATTCATCTGTTCTCAGCCTTAGAAGTTAAGTGCTCCCTGTGCCAGTCTATACACCTGTCAATAACACTGCCATGCCATGGAATCTCTCAGTCTTTTTCTGGAAGCACTAAAAAATTGGAGAAAAGGAGAGACAGTCCCCACTCTATCAGCCTGAGGCAGAATTAATACAACACACGCAACAACAATCATGGACAGTCAAACAGGCCAAAGTCTTCTTTACTAGCTTGTTCTTAGGGGGGGGAAAAAACCCCAAACCTTTCCACAGCCAAATGATACCTAGAATGATATAAAAATGAACTTATTGCGTCTTAGCTATGAATGATCCATAGCACGAAAGGAAGTTTATGTGTGAGGGGATACGGGGAGCAGAGAAGCACATTTAATGGTGGTTTTACAGTTCTCATAAATGAGTAATTCACCATTCACTTCAACTTTACTAGAACAGCATCTGACTTTGAATTAATCTGACCACCTATAATCCTGATCAGGTACGTTCAACTGACCTGCATTTCATTTTTAATAGTAACTTTCTGTGAAGTTAACAAGCCAGGCGTGTTAAATCAATGATAAGCAGGAAATAAATACTTCAGGATGGTTTATTCATTAGCAAGACAAATTTGCATTATGTTTTTCTCCTTCTAATTTTCCTAAATTAAGCCCAAGCTATGTTGCCACCTTGTTTTACAGCCAGGCTGCTGTGACCACCAAAGATCCCACTGGGCATGTGAAAGCCTGCACTTCTACTCTTCACAGACCCAAATCTTGCAGCCAGACCAGGATCTCGCTTTCATTCTCAGCCCTTTTTTTGTGCTTTTTTTTGTTTCTTTTCATTTTCATTCTGGAGAAAGAACCTGACCTTGGAGGTTTGTAATCTCACCAGATTTCACACAATCACAGAATCACAGAATATTAGGGGCTGGATGGGACCTCTGTGGGTCATCTAGTCCAACCCCCCTGCTGAAGCAGGGTCACCTACAGTAGGCTGCACAGGACCTTGTCCAGGCGGGTACTGAATATCTCCAGAGAAGGAGAATTCCCAGCGTCTCTGCGCAGGCTGCTCCAGTGCTCCATCACCCTCAGAGGGAAGAAATTCTTCCTCATGTTCAGACGGAACTTACTGTGCTTCAGTTTGTGCCTGTTGCACCTTGTCCTGTCACTGGGCACCACTGAAAAGAGTCTGGCCCCATTCTCCTGACACCCACCCTGCAGATATTTATAAGCATTTCTGAGGTCCCCTCTCAGCCTTCTCTTCTTCAGGCTGAACAAGCCCAGCTCCCTCAGCCTCTTCTCATAGGAGAGATGCTCCAGTCCCCTCATCATCCTCGTAGCCCTCTGCTGGAATCTCTCCAATAGCTCCTCATCTTTCTTGAACTGGGGAGCCCAGAACTGGACAGAGTACTCCAGATGAGGCCTCACTAGGGCAGAGTAGAGGGGGAGAAGAACCTCCCTAGATGTACCGGCCACATTCCTCCTCATGCATCCCCAGGATCCCGTTAGCTTTCTTTGCAGCCAGGCCACACTGCTGGCTCATGCTTAACCTGTCGTCCACCAGGTCACCCAGGTCCCTCTCCACAGAGCTGCTCTCCAGCAGGTCCACCCCAAGCCTGTACTGGTGCATGGGGTTGTTCCTCCCCAGGGGAAGGACCCTGCACTTGTCCTTGTTGAACTTCATCAGGTTCTTCTGCGCCCAACTTTCCAGCCTGTTCAGGTCTCGCTGGATGGCAGCACAGCCTTCCAGGGTATCAGCCACTCCTCCCAGTTTTGTATCATCAGCAAACTTGCTGAGGGTACATTCTAACTCTTCATCCAGGTCATTGAACAATAAGTGGAACAAGACTGGGCTGAGTACTCACCCCTGGGGAACACCACTAGTTACAGGCCTCTAACCAGACTCAGCGCCGCTGATGACAACCCTCTGAGTTCTGCCATTCAGCCAGTTCTCAATCCACCTCACCGACCACTCATCTAGCTCACACTTCCTCAGCTTCCCTAGGAGGATATCATGGGAGACTGTGTCGAAAGCCTTGCTGAAGTCGAGGTAGACAACATCCACGGCTCTCCCTTCATCTACCCAGCCAGTCATGTCATCGTAGAAAGCTATTAGATTGGTCAGGCGCGATTTCCCCTTCGTGAATCCATGCTGACTACTCCTGATAACCCTCTTTTCCTCCACTTGCTTGATGATGACCTCCAAGATGAGCTGTTCCATCACCTTTCCTGGGATGCAGGTAAGGCTGACCGGCCTATAAATCCCTGGGTCCTCCTTCTTGCCCTTTTTGAAGATTGGCGTGACATTGGCCTTTCTCCAGTCCTCGGGCACCTCTCCTGTCCTCCAGGACCTCTCAAAGATGATGGAAAGTGGCTCAGCAATGACATCCGCCAGCTCCCTCAGCACTCGTGGGTGCATTCCATCAGGGCCCAAATATTTGTGGGCTTCCAGATTGTTTTGATGATCTCCAAACTTCCTTTGGAGACTTAGACTTCAGACACCCTCCTGAATGCCTTTAACAAATTTGAACTGAAAAGCTGACTTTAACTCATGTAGAACTTTCTCATGGTCTGAGAATACATTGCAGACATTGACAGCTACCCTTCACAATGCTTGCATAAAACCCCCAAAGTCACAGGAGAATAAATACCACCCTTCCTTATGTCTAGACATTTCCACTCCATCATCTCTTTATGACAAATCTTTCTTAATATCCCACCATCAGCTTAAACTTCATGTGGCTGAACTGAACTCTTTAAATCTTTTTCCACTTCACTGTTGTTGGCCATGGCACAATTTTTGTGGCTGAAGCTCATGCCAGGAAGGAGGTGGTTTCGCAGCACTGTGGCCTGCAGGTTTTGTAAACACAACTGACAACATAGACAGCTCTGTCTGCTGATATCACATGGAGGCTGAATCACCAGTAGCCATTTTTCTGCACATAGTCTAAAATTAATTGTTCTTTCAGGGCACTGTGTCTTTATAACATATTTAGAAAATGAATCTTTATTTTGAAGTAGTAAATGGACCAACCAACTTGCCTAGGTAAATAGCTGCACTGTCAAGTACTGTCTGATAGCTGACGAAGAGAAGAAATACTTCATGTTGTCTCTGAATTAATGCCTAAAACCCTCCTCCATTTATGATATTTTAGAAAAACCTTGCTGCCTCTTCCTATCCCTGCCTGCCAGAGTGATCCCCTCTCATCTCATGGACGGACCGTAGGCTCCTGAGGCAGGGCAAGAGTTTTGGTTTGTGCCACCAAGCAGGTCTCCACACAATGGAGAGCCATGAGGGGACCATCAGGAGTGACAGCGTTGGGGAAAGATATGGAAATCAGAACCCCAGCTATAGAGGGAGTTCATTTCATTGTTCTTTTCTCTTTCTTTCTCTCACTCCCATCTGCTTCTGTATTTATCCTAGGATTAATTGCCTCACAGTCCCAGGCCCTGGTTCTCATGGGGGACTTCAACCACCCTGACATCAGCTGGGAAGACCATACAGCTAGGCAGGCGCAATCCAGGAGGTTCCTACAGAGCATCGATGATAACTTTCTGATGCAAGTGGTGGAGGAACCAACAAGGAAAGGCACGCTGCTGGACCTTGTATTAACAAACAAGGAGGGACTGGTGGAGGAAGTGAAGGCTGGAGGTAGACTCGGCTGCAGTGACCATGAAATGGTGGAGTTCAGGATCCTGCGTGGAGGAAGCAGGGCGATAAGCAGGATCAAAACCTTGGACCTCAGGAGGGCTAACTTTGGCCTCTTCAAGGAGCTACTGGGAGGAATCCCGTGGGCCAGGGCTCTCAGAGGCAGGGGGGTCCATGAGTGCTGGTCGCTCTTTAAAAGACACTTCCTCCATGCTCAGAAGCAATGCATGCCCCTGAGAAAGAAATCGAGCAAAGGAGGCAGGAGACCTGCATGGTTAAAAAAGGAGCTTCTAGAGGAGATCAGGTGGAAGAGAAAGGTCCATGGAATGTGGAAAGAGGGGCAGGCCACTTGGGAAGAGTACAGGAACGTGGTGAGAGCGTGCAGGGATGCGACGAGGAAGGCCAAAGCCCACCTGGAATTGAAGCTGGCAAGGGATGTCAAAAACTACAAGGAGGGCTTCTTCAACTACATCAGCAGCAAAAGGAAGGCTAGGGACAATGTGGGGCCACTGCTGAATGAGGCGGGTGTCCTGGTGACGGAGGATACAGAGAAGGCAGAGCTACTGAATGCCTTCTTTGCTTCAGTCTTCAGTGCTAAGACTGGCCCTCAGGAATCCCAGGCCCCGGAGGTAAGAGAAGAAGCCTACAGAGAGGATGAATTTCCCTTGGTTGAGGAGGACTGTGTGAGGGATCGCTTAAGCAATCTGGACGTTCGCAAATACATGGGCCCCGATGGAATGCACCCACGAGTGCTGAGGGAGCTGGCGGATGTCATTGCTGAGCCACTCTCCATCATCTTTGAGAGGTCCTGGAGGACAGGAGAGGTGCCCGAGGACTGGAGAAAGGCCAATGTCATGCCAATCTTCAAAAAGGGCAAGAAGGAGGACCCAGGGAACTACAGGTCGGTCAGCCTCACCTCCATCCCGGGAAAAGTGATGGAGCAGCTTATCCTGGAGGCCATCATCAAGCAAGTGAAAGAAAAGAAGGTTATCAGGAGTAGTCAGCATGGATTCACGAAGGGGAAATCCTGCCTGACCAATCTAATAGCTTTCTACGATGACATGACTGGCTGGGTAGATGAAGGGAGAGCCGTGGATGTTGTCTACCTAGACTTCAGCAAGGCTTTCGACACTGTCTCCCATGATATGCTCCTAGGGAAGCTCAGGAAGTATGGGCTGGATGAGTGGTCAGTGAGGTGGATTGAGAACTGGCTGAATGGCAGAACTCAGAGGGTTGTCATCAGCGGCCCTGAGTCTAGTTGGAGGCTGGTAACTAGTGGTGTTCCCCAGGGGTCAGTACTGGGCCCAGTCTTGTTTAACTTCTTCATCAACGACCTGGATGAAGAGTTAGAATGTACCCTCAGCAAGTTTGCTGATGACACCAAACTGGGAGGAGTGGTAGACACACCGGAAGGCTGTGCTGCCATTCAGCGTGACCTGGAGAGGCTGGAGAGTTGGGCAGAGAGGAACCTGATGAGGTTCAATAAAGCCAAATGCAGGGTCCTGCACCTGGGGAGGAACAACCCCAGGCACCAGTACAGGCTTGGGGTGGACTTGCTGCAGAGCAGCTCTGCGGAGAGGGACCTGGGTGTCCTGGTGGATGACAGGTTAACCATGAGCCAGCAGTGTGCCCTGGCTGCCAAGAAGGCCAATGGGATCCTGGGGTGCATCAAGAAGTGTGTGGCCAGCTGGACGAGGGAGGTTCTCCTTCCCCTCTACTCTGCCCTGGTGAGGCCTCATCTGGAGTACTCTGTCCAGTTCTGGGCTCCCCAGTTCATGAAAGATGAAGAACTACTGGAGACAGTCCAGCAGAGGGCTACGAGGATGGTGAGGGGAGTGGAACATCTGCCCTATGAGGAGAGGCTGAGGGAGCTGGGCTTGTTCAGCCTGAAGAAGAGAAGGCTGAGAGGGGATCTCAGAAATGCTTATAAATATCTGAAGGGTGAGTGTCAGGAGGATGGGGTCAAGCTCTTTTCAGTAGTGCCCAGTGACAGGACAAGGCGCAATGGGCACAAACTGAGGCACAGGAAGTTCCCTCTGAACATGAGGAAGAACTTCTTCCCTCTGAGGGTGATGGAGCACTGGAACAGGCTGCCCAGGGAGGTTGTGGAGTCTCCTTCTCTGGAGATATTCAAGACCCGCCTGGACAAGATCCTGTGCAGCCTGCTCTAGGTGACCCTGCTTTGGCAGGGGGGTTGGACTAGATGACCCACAGAGGTCCCTTCCAACCCCTACCATTCTGTGATTCTGTGATTCTGTGACTGTAATGGTGGTAAATTATTTGAATTAAGGAGTTACTCCAATTAAATTGTGAAAGAATTATGTACTTATGTTTTCAGTCTCTTTGTGGAGAAAAAGAACGGAGTTTTTAACATAAAAATTAGTTGTGTTTAAAGCATACTAAACTCCACAATAGTATCCAACTTCTTATCTGGCAAAATAACAGGCAATTAACACTGCTAAGACCTACAGAGGCATGCAGGCAACTTATGTCCAGCATCTTGCAATGAACACAGGTATACGAATTTCAGGGAAGAAGCAGAATCTAAGTCAGGTAGTGGCTGCATTATCCTGACTGTTTGCACGGACAGATATCCTGGGAGCTAACACAGTCCACTGAAACAGATGCAGCGTGTTTGTGTTCAGGGCAGCTTTGCTACAAATGGCAGTTATCATCAGCCTCTTGCACATGAGTATGATGACAATCACAAGCTGGGCTGGGTGTCCTTTCACCTCACTTCTCCACAACTGATTCAACGCAGGTTCCTCAGCCTGTCGTCATAACTCCAGTGCTCCAGCCCTCAATCCTTTTGGGGGTCTTTAACAATGTTTCAGCTTGGTTAGCCACAGATATGGGGCACCGGTGGCCATTGATTGCCTTTGAAATGTCAGGTTGGCTTGTAAGACCAACCATCAATCTGTTTCAGACAATCTCTGACAATTTGATCAGTGTCAGACTACGATGACAGTTGAGTGGCCTGATCTTGTGCTGCCCTTCTACAGCCCAGTACCAACCTCCACATCCACATTGTCTCCAAAACAAACGTGCATCCACAGTGTAAGAAAACTATTCAATGCAAAAGCTGTTTTAAAAGCGTGCAAAAAGTCTTATCTACTTCAAAATCCATTTACTACATTTTCTGAAAATGTGTATGACTTAAAACATCTATTTCTTGTACTTCTAAAATACTGTTCAAAGAAAATTTGTTGAATTTCATTGAAGTATGTTGCAAGGGGAAAGCTCTTTTTGATTTAGGAAATCCATACCATGAAGGATGAGGTGTCAGTTTCAGTACTAAAAAATCAAATGAAACCCTTCTCCAGAACTGAACTGTGGTTATCCGAATGTGCCACAAGCAACTGAGCCTGGATTGTCTCTGCAGGGCAGTCAGTGGAATGGGATTCATCTCACCAGCCTTTAGACAGCAAACATTTACATTTGACCGAAGTTTAGACGCTCTTCATGGTCAGTGGAGTGAAGTGGTTTTTTGGAAGCTCAGTTTAGCTGACCTGTGTTGGACAGTCACAGAATGAAGGAGGGAAATGATCCTGAGGACATGTTTTTGTGAATTACAGAGGCATCCAGGGCACGGCTTGTTCCCCAGGTTTCTATCAGTGCCATTCCCACATCCTGTGCGGCTAGCAGCCATCAGCAAAGCACCAGGGATTTTGCCAAGTATCTGAGTAGGTCTTCCTGGCAGCATGGTGAAAATACATTGAAGAGAGAAAAGATACAGCTGGAGGTGCAAAAAGGTCACAAAATCGTTATGACTGTATCCCAGTCTACTTAGAGCTTAATAAGGGGAGATGCTGCAGATGTAGCTAATGTTATTACAACTATTTTAGTTCTCTGTACCCTTTCCTCTTCACAAGTGATTAGGCATTAACAATTTAAAAAAGGAAGCTTATTAAAAGCTGATACATCATTGGCACAGATTGAAGCACAACCCCCACCCCTCAGAAAAAGTAGCATGGAGGCAGGTTGTGATGGTGGCTAACACCCTCTGCAGAAAGCAGTCAGTGTCTCAGCTACCCACCTCAGGGTGAGGGCTTCCCACTTACAAAACAAGTGTTTCCAAAGATCTTGAAATATCCTAGACAGAGCTGCAGAAGATGAATATAACCATAACCCCAAAGAGAAAGTCTGACATTTTCAGCACAGTTCTGTTTGTTTCCATTCCCACAGTCATGGAGGCAGTACCTTCCTTGGCAGCAGCTTCTATGGCTGCAGTCCAGCTCCTTCACTCCTGAGTACAGCAGGAGGAACAAGCATCAGGTTCTTCTTTTCTTGTTTTGTCTCTTAGCCGTCCCTTCCTCCCTGACTTAGTCACCTCATCCCACTTGCTACTTTCGTAGTCTTTTGGTAAGTGTGGTCTTGTTGGTCACGTCCCACCCCCATGAAATAGCAAATGCCTTTCCCTGACAAGAAGGGAAGTCACTAAAGAATTTGGTAACATGAGAACTGTGCTTCAATTAAAGTGTCATAAAAAATCGAGACCCTCAGACCTACAGATCTTACAGCACTTTTGCTCTCCAAAGGGGTGTACTGGGGGTCTTGCAGGTTCCAATTAGAGGGGTGTTAGTGTAATGGAGAAAATAAACCACCCAATGCTTTGACTGAATCTTTAACATCCCTGAAGTATCAAAATACAAGTTCAGCTTTCTCATTTGCACTCACATTCCTCTGTCTGCCTAGGACAGCAACTCCGTGCCTACAGCACCGTTTCAGAAATGCTTCTCAATGGGGAATGTAGCCTCAATGCCTCTGTGACTGTGGCCTCCTACCTTTTGCCATTTTTGCTTGGGAGCAGGATTATTTGATTAGACTTCCTGTAATTTCACTCTGGTTTGTGCAACGATGCTTTCCCCACCATCATGCTGCAAAGGCAGCAATGGGGAAAGTTCAAAGAAAGAAGGCATGTTTGACTGAAAAGACTCAAAAAACTGATTTAGTTGATTGCTTATTCTGGGATCTCCTTGCTCCTTCTGCAAGCTGCCTCTGCTCCTTCCACTTGACTGTCTCTCAGCACACCACAGCAGATGTAGCAGCTTTGGCCCACGTCTGTACTATGGAGCTGGAGGAGGATGGGCTTTCTGCAATGACTCATTCTGGGTAAAGCTGTGAATCATGTAGAAGAATCCCTTTAGTGTTCAGCTGCAAACAGACAATATGGTTTTAATTGCCTCATCTACACTCCCTCAAACTCACTGTGAGGCCAGCTTGCCAGAAGGCGCCCCATGTGATGTTCCCTCCACAAAAAATGCGGTCTTGCCTACTTCCAGGCCTACCGCAGTACTACAAAGCCCAAGTAATGGAAAACCAGCTTTGCATACTTCCCCAGGATGGAGGTAAGACACTCTGAATATCTGCAGTCTTAGAAATCTTCTGATCCTCGGTTTAAGAGCATTTTGTGCACATTCATCCACCTCTGGAAAAGTAAAGGCAGAGAGAAAATAAACAGGTTGATTTAAAGGTGGCCGTGTTACCAGCTACAAGAGATGTTTGGGAGGGCTTAGCAACACATCAGAGCTCAATGTTGAGCAATACCTTGACGAGAAGGGGTTCTGCCTGTTTGGAAGAATTCTCAATCCTATCCTCAAACCCTCAAAATTACCACTGTCACCTCAGCACGTCAGAGCCCTACTACTTCTGCCATTTGTAAAGAGATGCCAAAATGTTTTATTTTAAAGCCTGATTAATGTTCCTTGACAGATCATATGTTTGTTAAATTAAATAATGTTCCAGTTAATTGATCTGTTTGCAGACATTCTTAATTTAGTAAATGTTGAGGAGAATTCTAATATTACCATTATATTTCTGACAGAAGCACCACTAAAGTCTGGTAATTGATAGCTTTGCTGTTTTTTCTGATGGCCTGAAAAGCTTTTAAGCTAAATTCTATAATCGTGTTCATCTTTGGAAATTAGTTTTGTGAAACCACACATTTAGTTCTTGCTGAGAAATCTCATTTTAGTCATTTTTAACATAATTTATAATGCATAAACTAAATTAGCTTTTGTAGCTAAGCTAGCACTTTTTTCTCTAATTTTTATCTCTTCCTAATATATTTTTGACCTTGAAAACGGCAGTGTCTGTAGGATACTGCAGCCTAGGAACAAAGGAATCATTTCCATTCCATCACTATGGTTACACTTTCTTCTGTCTCCAGCACTGAGCCAGCTGGAAGTGTTGAATCCAGAGCCCTCAGGAGGGCAAGAAACCTTCATTTAATATCATTTAGTTCTGATTACACAAACACACATAGTGGAGCCCTGGATGTAGCAAATCACTGCATTGTGTTTACCTTGCATGTGAGATAGGACCTAGAACAAAAATTGGAGTGTCATGAACCTCTGCCCTTCCTGGGCGGTTTTTTCAGCCTCAAATTCTCACATCTCTTCATCTCAAGCAGTTCAGCCCGAATGCCATGCAAACACCACCACTGCCAGTGGGCTTATCTCAATGTTAGCTGCATGAACATCTTCATTCTCCATGGTGACAACAAAGACAAAATAGAATTGAGAATCATGGCTTCTCTCTGACCACTGGAAATTTGATTTGGAACAAGTTTGAAATATCCTCTAATGGCTTTATTTTGACCAAACAAAGCAAGCCCTGGACACAGGAACATGAAATGCTATTCTTGAGAAAAGGAAGAATCTTTACACAGATGGTGGTGCACTCTTCAAAGTAACTTTATCACTCAGTTGCTAACTGAGTGTAGTGGGTCAAAATTCTCCTCCTGAACTTATCTTTTCCTAGACAGAACCATTACTCTGCCATTTGACACTTTTTTGTAATGAAAAGCTTGCCTTATGTTGCCTAAAAGGTATCCAGTATTTATGCAGTATTTATGCAAAGTCCCAGAACAGGCATACCTCCTCACTGAGAAAAAAGTCCTCCACAATTCCAGTTGTTAATATCACAGTATACAAAAATTTACCTCTCGTGAGCCTAACGGATCAGCTAATTAGAGGTTTCATTCGGAGCTAGGAAGTTTTGCTAGGAAGTAGCTAAAGGGAAAAGAAAAAAAAAATTCATATTTCATATTTCAATTCTGCAAAGGCTTCCTGTTCCTGAAAAAATTAAGTACATGTTGAACTCAAAGCATGGTATCTTCATTGATAATCAACAGCTCTACATTGTGGTGTTTCAAGTTCATCTCATTTTTTCTTTGGTTGATTACTTTTCCCTGCATTGTTACGGAGTAAAATTTATCACACCACAATGAGATTTTAACAAATAATTCCCTGAATCCTGTTTTTGTTTGGCAGGGCTAAAAAAGAGAAAAATAGAGACAAGTTAGCAAAAAAATTATAGGCCCCAAAGCCACATTTGATAAAAATTCATTTTTTTTCTGAAGAACAAAATCCATAACATTTAATTTTAAAATTATTTGTCTGTGAAAATCTTTTTTACAAGAAGTTACCATTAAAATACTTTAGAGAAAACCAGCTCACCTGGGGCTCTCGTATTACAAAAAATTGATGCCCCATTTTTTACTCTTTACTTTATCTAGTCCCTACTAAATACAGAGTCTCCGCTGGCCCACTGATTCCCACCATCTTCTGTAACATACTGCCACTGTCCTCTTGTTTTGCCGGCTAAACAGAAACCGCTCAGTTCATGCACTGTAGAAGATCGCTCTCTTTTCCTTCATCTCCCAGTGATCAGTCCTAAAAGCAGGCTTCTGATTTTTCCCATTTTCCTTAAACACCCTCATTCTGAAGCACTACTTCTGCTGCTCTGTAATACAGTCAGAACAATAAGTGCTTTACACCCAGAGCCCCCTTGGGACTAATGGCAAATCAAGGTAACTCACTTTTCACCAGCTCCAGGTGTGCCACACACTACCTGAGCTTTCACAGACTGCCTTCAAAGAATTGCCCTGGAAGGAAGTTTGAGAAATAAATGCATTTGAGAAAAAGAAAACAGAACAGCCTTGTAGATAATACCTGTGAAGTTCAAAGAAGCATATGAGTTGAATAAATTATTCATGATACATTATCATCTCCTGTCTACCAAGACCATTCTGATCTCACTGCTCTTGTTGACAATAAAAGTGCAATCTTGGCAAAACATTACACACAGCAGTCAGTACTGTGCACAGCAAATAGGCTTGGCAGCAATAGTTTTGTAAGAGTCACCTGCCACTTAGACTAGATATGAGACGTAGGATGCAACCCCACTGCCATACATCTCCTCAGCCAAGACACTACCTCCCAACTGCAATGAGCCCTCTCCAAATAACAGTTTTCACTTCTTCCACCCAAAGTGCTACAGAAATTAGTTGTACTGATGAGAGGACACCAAGTAAGGAAGTAGTTCTGAAACATCACAGCAGGGAAAAGAAGTAGCCCTCCTTCTTTCAGCTACATCCAGGGCAGATAAACAGTATATTTTCAAGCCTACAAGAGTGAAAACAGAGCTGAGGAACTGGAGAGGTCCATTCAGTGCTAGGAAGAGGGAAGAGGTAACAAAAGAAAGCCCCAGGCTGAGCTGTGCTTGCTCAGCACGCCTGAGGGAGGGCTATGGTCTGATTTCTCCCATGAAGAGATAAAGAAGATGAACATTTGATTACATGTATTTTTCTCCTAACTTCTCTCCTCCTCTAGATTATCGAATTTGGTACGCCTTTGGGCTTGTACTAATATCAATGTTTCTACTTCTCTGAAACAAAGTGACTTCATGTTGAAGTATTTAATGGGAGTAATTCTAGTGTGGTCACCCATAGCTGTCATACAGGCAAAGTGTTATAATGTCACAAGGTCCACCAGATCTTCAACTGTCCCATTCCTCCCTCTTCCCTTCCAAACTCAGCTGTATTGTGTATTACACTCACACATTATTTATCTTGTTTTTCTCACCACAAGTATCACAGAATCACAGAATGTTAGGGGCTGGAAGGGACCTCTGTGGGTCATCTAGTCCAACCCCCCTGCCAAAGCAGGGTCACCTACAGTAGGCTGCACAGGACCTTGTCCAGGTGGGTTCTTGAATATCTCCAAAGAAGGAGACTCCACAACCTCCCTGGGCAGCCTGTTCCAGTGCTCCGTCAACCTCGGAGGGAAGAAATTCTTCCTCATGTTCAGCTGGAACTTCCTGTGCTTCATTTTGTGCCCGTTGCACCTTGTCCTGTCACTGGGCACCACTGAAAAGAGTTTGGCCCCATCCTCTTGACATCCACCATTAAGATGTTTATAGGCATTTCTAAGGTCCCCTCTCAGCCTTCTCTTCTTCAGGCTAAATAAGCCCAGCTCCCTCAGCCTTTCCTTACACGAGAGATGCTCCAGTCCCCTCATCATCCTTGTAGTCCTCCGCTGGACTGTCTCCAGTAGCTCTTCATCTTTCTTGAACTGGGGAGCCCAGAACTGGACACAGAACACCAGATGGGGCCTCACTAGGGCAGAGTAGAGGGGGAGGAGAACCTCCCTCGTCCTGCTGGCCACACTATTCTTAATGCATCCCAGGATATCGTTGGACATCTTGGCAACCAGGGCACACTGCTGGCTCATGGTCAACTTGTTGTCCACCAGGACACCCAGGTCCCTCTCCACAGAGCTGCTCTCCAGCAGGTCAGCCCCTGGCCTGTACTAGTGCATGAGGTTGTTCCTCCCCAGCTGCAGGACCCTGCACTTGCCCTTGTTGAACTTCATCAGGTTAATGAATCAAGTAATTGAGCTGGGGATCCTATGTTCATATTTATAAAGACACTGATATTTCTTTTGTGAGTATCTGGTACAGACAGGCTTCAAACTCTTCATAGAAATTCCCATTGTAATAGCAACTCGTTTGGTGTAGCACAAATTGTGCAACTCTTACTCTTGCAACCAGGATCCGCATAAAACTTTTTCAGGATGTTAGAAGTAATGACCAACTCTATGTTAAGCAAATTGAAGAGGAGTACATGAAAAGGAAAAGATGCATTACAATAAAGAAAGTGGGAAGAGAGGACAGAGAAGAATCTCTCACTTCTATGTATGAAGTACCAGCAAGGTTCTATACTTCGAAATATGACTGGGTGGGATCTGTTTGAGTTTGCCTAAAAAAAGGTTAAGAATGCACTGTGCGAGATGATGAACTTGAAAAATGTGACTTAAGCTTCCCATATAGTTTTGACTTGTCATGGGGTACTTAAGAAAAGAAAATCACTGCAGGCAGAGGAACCTCCGTAATGTCCCTTTGGTATGTTTCAGAGTCCTAAAAGCAGCTTCTTGCTGCCCCTCCTTAGTTTCCTCTGGCAGATTTCCAACCAACATGTCTAGTACTGTCAAACTGTGTTTCATTTTTCTTTTCCTTTCAAGTACTTTAAATTTTCAACTATCATAATTTAATTTGAAATTACCTTCAGACATTGTATGTGGGCTGTGAGTGAGAGTAGTCTAGGGAAAAATGGTAATAGCAACTAACAGTTAAGGAGGTTCTTACAAAAGTGTAATTCTTTTTCAGAAGAGTTGTAATATTATTTTCTGTCAATATAATTCTCCTTTTCATAGGTAACACAAATAAAAATATCTGTTAGGAGCATCCATATTGACCAACTAGCAGTGATTAGACCTGCAGAAACTATTTCTCTGATGTTCCTTATTTGGCTAGGCACTTCAACTCTGATTCCCACTTCACCTCTGTAAGTTTCCTCACAAGAATATGAATATGTGGGTTGTATCTTTCTGAAAGGTGTGCATGAGATAGACCTAAAAACTACTGTTTGTAACAAGATTTTCTGTTCTTGAACAAATATATGTGCATATATATGTACATACATGTTTCCTTTAATCACACGAGAATATGAAATTCTCTTGATAAATTAGCTTTAAGGTCACAAATACACACACACAACCTCAGAAATTCCCATTTTAAGATGTTTTCTGTTGCTTAGATGTTGGACTGAAATCTTTCATGCTGGGGGATTTCTCTAGGCTGAATGGTTTTGGAAAGCATAAGTGTTTCAGCCACTTCTGAGAAAGAGGCAAAGGGAAAAAATAAGTGCTTCAGCCAATTTAAAAAAAAAAAAAGAAAAAGAAAACCTCTCTGTGACTCATCTTCGAACAGTGAACATCACCCTCTCATACTTTGGAGTAAGGACACACAATTTTGTAAGGGACTTAACATTCTCACAAGAATATGCTCTTTGTTGCCACCATACCTTTGAAAAATAGTAGATTCCACTTGCTCAGCAGAAACATGCCCAGCAGAGAGTGAAGCTGCTTAATTCACGAATGCTCAAATCTTTTCATTTTCCTCGTGATCACAGATGCATGCTTCCAGAGCCACCTTGGATCCACATTCAAATCTAACACAAGACAAAGGAACTTATCTTACTGCTCTGAATGACTACACTCCCACCATGCAGGCCTCTACCCATCTAAGCGAGGAACAATTTAATTTTGATTTAGAGGATAATACCTGGACTTGCACGAAAGCGGTAAAATGAACAAAATGGGATAAATGGCTTGGGAGAAGACACAAAGGGAGTCAAAGACCAAAAGTGGCATGAATGACGAGAAGATAGACTGGGAAAATGAGGCTACATTTTGGTTTGATCAGGGACAGAAGGGCCAATTCTGAGGCCCAACCTATGGACTGGAAAAGCTTTCTGAGACCTTTGAAAAATTGTGCGATTAAGGATAGTCATGATGTCTTGTGCAAAACAGAAACAGGACCAAACCAAAATTTATTGGCTGTCAATGTGTCTGCCAATATGTGTCAATAATTAGCCCTTATACTTTCACTGCTTTATGTGGAATATACATTTGCACATGTATTTCTATCCCTGAGCAGGTAAAAAAAAATCCAAAGGTGAAATTTTGGTGCAGTTGAAAGCTATTGTAGATTTGCCTTGAATTTCATCTGGCTGAGGACTTCACAGCATCCTAATGAGCAGCATATCACACAGGGTTAATATTAACCCCTTCTTCATAGATTTTGTGCTGCAAGCGGCCATTATTACATTAGGCTTCCAATAGTGTGGTGGGATTTACTGTACTTGCAAAACTCACAGCAGCACAATAAGTCTGTTCTGTTAAAAAATCATCAGCAATGAAGTAGTTTCTGAGAAAACTGGGACACATTCACCGGTCTCTAGAAACATCTTTTAAAGCACAAGAAAGAGAGGTGAAGGAGCAGTGCCCTGACACCAGAAAATTCAGTTGCAGCTTGTATCTGAACAGCAAACAAAAAGCTCCTCATTAGGCATGTTAAAATCCATCAGAAAAAAAAAAAAAAAAGAATTATCTTCCAGTACAACTCGCAGTATTTTTGGCATATATGTGCTGCATCACTTAAAATATGAGGACTCATACAGCCCAGCAACACACAACTTGCAACATTCTAAATGAAAATGTAGAGATAAAGAAAAATATGAGCCTACTGGAACTACTAGACGATTCTTCAAGCTGTTGAGTAAATTGTAGAGTCAGAGTAAATAGACCTTGACAACTTTCTTGTAGAGGTCAAATGACCTCATTGGTTGATACACTGGTTGATGGCTTGTCTTTGGTCTGCAGATGATGAAATACTATGTTTTCTGTATTACTTCCTTTCATGCTACAGAAACAGCAAGAATTTCAACCATCTATGTATTTCTACTTTCAGTCAAAACAGGAAACGACAAAGACTGGAAATCTAGTATGAACAGAAAAACACTGGAAAAACATATATTTTTTTCTTGAGATTCCAGGCAATTCTGAATTTAGTTCTGTCTTTAGGCAGGTGAATGGTGCTGTCTCAGCCTTCTTCAGTGGTAGTTAGTTCTCTGTCACTCAGGCTGGACCCCTAAAGGGCAGCCTGAAAACTGAATGGAAAAATGGAGTTTGATTCAAAGTAGTCATTTTATCTGGTATTAGAGTAGGCTCTGAAGGGATCTCCGTCACAGCACAGCACTCCTTCCTGCTGCAGTTGCAGCGGGTGTCTACTGGCCCAATGTTGCCCAGACCAAACAAGCCAGTTGCATGTTTGTTTTGCACTGCAGACCTGGCTTTCAAAATCCCACCTGCCTTTCTCCAGCTCCACCTAACACAGAGCTCTGAAAGCAGAAAAAAGGTAATAACACACATGTGGTTCTTAGTGTGGGGCTGATAACTTCAAGGTACTTGAGCTGCAGTCAGCTGTCAGAGAGGGAGCAACTCAGCTGCACCAGCCACATGTGTCTGAGACCACATCTTTAGACAATTGCCTCAAAGCTTGTGTGGAAAGCTTGCTGCAGGACCCCCTGGCAGGCCAGCCAAATACAAACCAGACAAGGAATAAACAACCACTCAAAACCAGCTTTGAAGGGAGCTGGAGGATGGGTACCTCACTGTGGAAAATGCGTCTAGATACCGACCCTTTCTCTGACCTGCCAGAGCCAGGACTGAGGAAAAAGCACACGCATGGGACTGAGGAACGTGGGGTACGTGCCACTGCCTAGGGAACAAAGTCCCAAACACCTTACAAAAGGCCGTGTGACCAAACGATGAGAGGACTCCCACCACGGACGCACACAGGAACTACAGACTGACGGGACACCACTGGATCCATGGTGATGACTCTCTCTTGCGACTCCATCCTGACTGCTTGCTAGGTTCCTTTCTTTCCTGTCTTTTCCTCTCTTTCCTATCACTGTTTCCTTGTGCCTTAGTTTCAACAAGTGATCAATAAACCTGTCTGATTGGAAGCATTTGACCTTGTTTGTGTCTTAATCTCACTCTAGGAAGAACAACGAATCTCTACGGTTTGGGTCTTCCTGGACCGTAACAACATAGCAGCAGGGAGGGGGAAGGAAGATGCTCAGTCACCAAAGAAAAACAAAGTGATGTCTTCAGTGGATCACTGGAAAAATCTCCCCAGCCTTCTCCTCAGCAGCTGCAATATTAATGAAATCTGGTTTCTGGCAGCCATTGCAGATTTTGGCTGTGGATGTTTTCTACCTGGACTTTAGTAAGGCCTTTGACACTGTTCCCCACAGCATCCTCCTGGAAAAACTAGCTGCCCATGGTTTGGATGGGTGTACTCTTTGCTGGATAAAGAATTGGCTGAATGGCCGAGCCCAGAGAGTGATGGTGAATGGAGTTAAATCCAACCAGCGGCCGGTCACGAATGGTGTTCCCCAGGGCTCAGCTTTGGGGCCAGTCTTGTTTAACGTCTTTATCAATGATCTGGATGAGGGGATTGAGTGCTCCCTCAGTTAGCTGGCTGATGACACCAAGCTGGGCGGGAGTGTCGATCTGCTTGAGAGTAGGAAGGCTCTGCAGAGGGATCTGGACAGTCTGGATCAATGGCCAAGGTCAGCTGCATGAAGTTCAACAAGGCCAAATGCCAGGTCCTGGACTTGGGTCACAACAACCCCATGTAACGCTACAGGCTTAGGGAAGAGTGGCTGAAGCACTGCATGGAGGAAAAGGACCTGGGGGTGCTGGTCGACGGCCGGCTGAACATGAGCCAGCAGCGTGCCCAGGTGGCCAAGAAGGCCAAGAGCATCCTGGCTTGTATCAGGAACAGTATGGCCAGCAGGAGTACAGAGGTGTTGGTGTCCCTGTACTTGGCACTGGTGAGGCTGCATCTGGACTACTGTGTTCAGTTTTGGGCCGCTCACTACAAGAAAGACGTTGAGTTGCTGGAGTGTGTCCAGAGAAGGGCAGTGAGGCTGCTGAAGGGTCTAGAGAACAAGTCTTATGAGGAGCGGCTGAGGGAACTGGGGTTGTTTAGTCTGGAGAAAAGGAGGCTGAAGGGAGACCTCATCACTCTCTACAGCTACCTGCAAGGAGGTTGTAGTGAGGTGGATGTTGGCCTCTTCTGCCAAGTAACCAGTGGTAGAATGAGAGGAAATGGTCTCAAGTTGCATCGGGGGAGATTTAGACTGGATATTAGGAAAAAATTCCTTACTGAAAGAGTTGTCAGGCATTGGAACAGGCTGGCCAGGGAAGTGCTTGAGTCACCATCCCTAGGCTTGTTCAAAAAATGTGTCGATGTGGCACTTCAGGATATGGTTTAGTAGGCATGGTGGTGTTGGGTTGATGTTTGGACTTGATGATCTTAGAGGTCTTTTTCAACCTATGATTTTATGATTCTATAATTTTATGTGTAATAAGGATCTGGTCACCTTCTTGTAACAGGGGCAATTATTTTAGCTCCTGACTCCAGCGGTTGTAATTCTTCAGGGTGCAGTCGCTTCTCAGGTTACCTTCAGCATCCATTGGCACAGGGCACTCTACTTTTCCCATGTTCGACTTCTACTCAGAAAAGATGTGAAGTGGGAAGAAGGTCTCCTACTCTGCGTCCTCCCCTCTTTTCTGCGTGATGTCCAGCAACTGAAGGTATGTTTTGCCTTTGACCAGGGATTGAACAGGACAAAGAATCAGTAAAGAGCCATTTTGTCCATGTCTCTGTCATAAGCAAAATAGCAGGGTAGCCATTGCAGAAACTGTGAAAGACCAAATACACTCAAATCTTGCTGGAATCAATGTGATTTGCTTCAAGACTGGCAGGAAATTGCTCTTAAAGCACGTAGTTAATGTAGCACATTTAGGATGTATTAGTGTTCTGATATATTATTCATTAGAACAAAAAGGGAGCAAAAGACACAGCAGATACCAATTACTATAGCACAAGCTGTAAATAGCCTTCCTTTTCAATTTTTCAAGTCTTCTACAGTTGAATATATTAATGTTTTATTTACTATATATTAATTTCCTATCAAACTTCAAAGTGAACTGTCTTATCAAGAACATTTCATGTGTATTGCATAGGTGATGCTAAATGTCCTGGGGACATAAATAGAACTCACTTGATTTGCATTTCCAGATCTGTCCCATTTTTAATAATGAATGGTAACTGTATTTAAAGATGATGTACAATATATATAGAGAGAGAGGTCTACAAAAAACTATTTTTAACTACCACTCTGCTCTTAAAACTCATCATTTCTATAAGAATTATTACCATAATGTTGAAGGTAGTACTGGACTGTAAATCATATTAGACGAAGCACATTCCTATTGAGGTCAGCAGGAGGTTTGCTACAGACTTCTCTGGGAGGGGAATGGAGATTCCACACATTAGTTAAAGTTGGAGTCCTACAAAGGTAGTTCCCATATTCATAATGCACCTCAGTTACCATTAACTTCTACAGAGAATTTTGACAAAAGGTATTTGGGAGCCATAGGAGTAACATGTAATTCTTTGGGGCTCTCTGGAATAAAAGTACATGACTAAATCCAGCACCTGGCAGAGAAGTCAAGGAAAGAGAAAGGGACTAGCTGACAAGTATCTTTGCAGGAATATCTTCCCCTAATCTCCTTTTGAGAATGCAGGGGATTATTTGCTTTTCAGGGAGAGAGATCATAACTGCCACTAACTTATTTTCTTTTCCTGGTGGGTTTAGCCTGTTGAGTAGGAATATGCTGAGGTGAAATACAAGAGAAAACAGAAGAACCCCACTTGAGCCAAATACACCCTCTTCTGCAGCTTCCTGCATTTTCAAGATGCCTATGCTCATTTGGACAGCAACATATCCCTAATTATAACAATGTGTATAGGCTAGTCTGGTGTAATGGAATCAAACAGACTGATGAAAAGAAGATGATGCTTAAAAGGCTGAGTCTGCTGTTGTACAGAAGCCTCACATAAAAGCTGCATTAAATGTGTGTATATACTTATAACCATACTGATATTTATATAAACTACAAATCATGCCTATTCCACATAAGCCATAGTAATATAATTTTTAAAAGGTCAAGTTTGTATTATAATTCTAAGACTTAAAATCTGGCTACTGTAATTCACACCAACGTGATTCATTGTAAATGCTGAATATTAGCTGAAGCACAGCTAGGCTCTGTTCTGTATGCATATTACCCACAGTTTACATAATACCATGAACAATGCTCTTCACTAGACCTTGACCTACATGGTGTTTAAGATTCAACAGTTCTAGGAGTTCTGATAACCATAATGGTAAACTTTTGTAGTATAATCTCTGCAACTAAATTCCTTTCCACTCAGCAGTTTTGATCAATATCTATATCACTGACCCAAACAGTCCACCCAAATAGTTGGACGTTTAAATGCTCTTTTCATGATTCCTCAGGTAGAATAAGGAACACCTTCATGAAAAAAAAAAAAAAGTTTTAAAACTCCTTAAATTCAAGAAACTCTGATTTGAATCCAATCTTTGTAATCCAGCAGTTTACTGAGTCAAGTGAAACATCCACAGATGGAACAACACATCCCCACCTGACACAGCTCAGGTTTTTCTTTGAAGGTCTGAGGACAGGCAGGGTACTGCTGTTATCCTGCAAGGGGAAGGTGCGGTTGGGGAACAGAGGACCTGGCAGTGGGGCCACAGGGATGCTGGTAATCTGGATGCACAACGTGCGTGGTACAAAAGTTGCATATCTTAGCCAGAGGAAGCCACAGCCAGAGGGCACAGAGTAGGAGGTTGGTTTGCTAATTTCCTAATTAAGCAAATTAAGAAAGGAGCCATGGTCAGTTGACAGAGTTGAGGAAAATCCCAGTAAAGGCCCTTGGCCAGCTCTCCCATAGATACCTCAACAGGCAAAGCCTAGACCTGACGATTTGTCTGGAGAGGCTACACAGAAAATGATAAGATGTTTTCTCATATGTAAAACTCAGAAAGCAAATACTTGCCAATAAAAGGTAACACAATGTGGAAAGAAAACTCAGAGAACTAAAGAAAAGAATTGGAACATGCACCTCATGAATCAGTATCTGTATATAGGGTAGGGCCATGTTAAAATGCATCTCTGCCTTATTGCAGCAGTATTCACAACATTTTTGCATTGCTTCAGGGTATCTGCTCAGTAGAAAAATATAACTTTGAAATTGTACAGGTTTTCTTGGAAAGCCTACAGATACAATACCTTTTAAAGAAGTGAGGGAAGGTGAAAAATAAGGGTTTCAAAGAGATTTTTTTTGTTTTATATGGTCTTGCTTTTGCTACCACTAGGAGAGAATATCAAAAGCTGCCTGAAGCAAAACTACCATCAAATTCTGATAGACCTGAACATTCAAATCATGGCATAGCTTTGAAAATATCAGCCAGAGAGTCTTCACTTCACACATCCAGTTACACTTCTCTGTCCTGTTAAATTACTGTAGATATAACACAACAGTTCTTTATTTAATAATTTATTTATTTTTATTTCTCTCTTCTTTTTTCTGGAAAAGGTTAAAAGAAGAAAAAAAAAAACAAAAGCCAGCAGTTTTCCCCTTTCAGGTTGGGTATATTAATTTATCTTTTAAAACCCCATACCCTTCCATTCCATTCCGCTTTCATTCATTCTTGAAAATCTTCAATTTGTTTGGGAAAAAATTCACTCTTTGTCAAAATGAAAATGTCCTGTCAGGTCTGCTCAGCAACTAGTCTGGATGCTGTTTCCCACCCTTCTAAGACAGAAATACAAAAGTCAAGTGAGAACACAGAGAATTGCAAAAGGACAGAAAATATCCAAGAAGTTTTGATCACATGACAAGTAGTCTAGGTCTTACAATATTTTAGGAAATCTCCGGAAATATTTTGCTAATTTTTACATTGCATATTTTTGTTTTGTTGGGTTTTTTTATTAAATAAACATTTCTAATTGAGCTATCAGAAATTAAAAGGCCCCAAATCACACTTTTTAATAAAATATATTTGAATGCTCACCATGCCAATATGACAGGCACGTTATGTACCAACAAGGAATACAATCAAAGTTTCATATTCAAAATTAATGAAAATTAGCAAGCCATTCCAGCTACTGAGTTATGTTGCTTCACATGACTTACATTTTTTTACTACTGTGCATTGCCTTTGTTGTCTGTGCAGGTTAATGAGTGGCTCCAAATTTTCTGGCCTTGGAACCCTAGTAAAGTGAACTTGCTAATAGTGTTGTCAGACACATATACATGCTAAAATACTCTATTAGATGATGATAATGATAAAAGACACTATAGAGATAAAAATGTCAACAGATGCACTAGTAAGTGGCTAACAACATTGCTCTAGTCCTCAAGAAAAGTCAGTTAACTAGCACTAAGTAAAAAAGGTAAACAACTGTTAGCAGACAGCAGAAGAGAAACCTCTCATTCTCTTTCATCAAAACAGTCACATTTAGGTAGATAACTACATATTTAGCGGAACATGGATTACAACCCCAGTACCTAATCCCAGGCTTTTTCCCTGATTCAGCTGATATTGCAGTATGCCTTAGGCGTGTGAGGTTTCAATAGCAAGGACTTTGGGAGCTCCAAATCAAAATCACCTGAAGCCAGGAAATTGTTCTGAGACAGGAAGAAATTGTGTCTCTACGTCTCTCACAGAGTGTCTCACAGACATAGATATAAATTCTTTTCATGAAGGAAAAACATTGTACCTCAGACTCTGTGAAACGCTTAGCAGTGAAGTCAGTGCTTTCCCAAATCCTAGAGGAACCTCGGTTAAAAGTGGCAAACGGACCTGCAATACTTTTCCCAGCTCAAATTATTTGACCAGTTTGACACAGATGGAGAATGCTTATAGGACAAGGAAGAATTCTCCTTTTTTTTCCAGATAAATAATTGTCAAGAAATGATCAGGTGTGTTTAAAATTGATTTCCATTCCTTCTCATCTACATTCCCTTCTGAAAATACCACCAACAGCTGCACAGGAGAACAAAGCAAATAAGTTCACCCATACATTAAAAAGTGGAAAACTTATCAAGTTTGTTACATACTCAACAGTCGAAAATGATTCAAGTGAAATTCAATGGAGGAAAATTTTATGACAGAAAGCCAGAACATACTAAAATGAAAATATTTTTACACTAAATTTGCCAGAAACATTATGTTGCTTGTACAGATTCCTGCTGGGAAACATCACCATCTGATGCCCAATAAACAGACTCATAAGAAGAAACAGAAAAGAACAATTAATACAGAAAACAACAGATGGTTGATATGTCACTGCAGAGAACAAATTTATTTCCAACAAACTTTATGAGCAGAATATCTTGAGCATTTGTGATACAGATTCAGCTCTTACTACCCGCCTTAACCACGTAGAATGTGTTGTAGCTATAGAGGTAGCAATTACGTGTTTTATCAAATACTTGAGGGTAGTTTAAAGAAGCATTTCTGGAAAATATCAATAAAAGTGAAAAGAATACTGAAAAGAACAAAATCATGTGGAGAAACAGCGTTTACAGGGAGGTGGTGTTGAGTGCAAGACAAAGAACACAATTGCAGAGCTTGCTGATCAGAGAAATTGTAGTCAGCCGGTGGATGGAAATCTTGGCTGATAAGAAAGAAAACTGGTCTCAACATATTGTAAGATTACCAAAGAATTACAACTAATGATTGCTTGCTAATTAGATTGCAAACTATACTGTGAGCAGAGATAGGAAACAATGGATATCCTAGGGAGGGTTATAAAATAAACATGAAAGCTAAATAACTAAAATACTCTCTAGGGTCAAAACACAGATAAAGGAAAGCTTAGCTTGCCAGCAATGATACATTGTCCTATCAGCCGTAAGCAAGAAAAAAGTTTCATATCCAGAATGAGAATAAAAATGGCACATCTGTCATGAAAAAAGTCCATGATTTTCAGATGCCTTCCTTTCTACCCTTATACTTGATTATTCTGGCTAATATAATACCAATCACCAGCTTTCACCTTTCTATAAACTAATAATCAGTCAGAATCTGCTGCGAAACATAGGCTCAACTTTTGACATCAGATGCACTCATTGTACACGTGCTGGAGGAAACTAGACCCAGCTCTATGGGATCAAAGCTAAGCTCTGCAGATTGCTCTTCATATGTTTTACCAGAAATACTGCACAACCTTCTACATCTTTCTTTCTCCCTAGTTATCTTTACTGGTCCATAACAATCAAACTGCTGATTTCCCATATTACAGATGAGACAATGAAAGGAGAAGTAGGAGCTTTCCCAGGTTTGTTGTCACCCTGTCATTCATTACACATTTTAAAGAACTGTTTTTCCCAGATCTCAAACAAACAGGGTGCAAAGTGTGGAAGTCTAATATGCTTCTGAATAAATTGAGAATACAGGGCTAGAGAAAAAGTGCAAGAAGTAGCTGCACAACAGAGCTCCAGACACTTCTTTTTATTTGTTGACAGAACTGAAGGTCAGATTTATGCTTCTCAGAAGAACAGAAAAGGTGTTTGAATAGCCATTTGACAGATATGCTGAGATACAAGATAACTGAATAGGCCTGGAAAGCAGAGCAGGTATCTCCTTACCTGCTAGCAGAAATGAAGAAGAAGAAAAATCACTTCCCTGACAAACTAAATTATGTTGTTAAAACAGAAAATTTCCACCCAGACATCTAACCACGAAGTTACTTTCTAGGAATTAATTATCACTGTCTGATTGGATTATCAATATGTGATAAACCTTTCTCTGAAGTCACCAGAATCATGGCCTCTGCCATCAAAGCATATGCATAAGAAAAACAATCCATAAGGCCTTGCTTATTTGCTTTAAAATATTAGGGAGCAAGCAGTGTGGATGATATGGATTTCAATTGGAGTATCTAGATCTCAATATAGGTGCTGCCTCCGCATTATTTACTGAAAGCTGTGGGCACTAACTTTTAACTGACATCTGCAGTGTAGGTAACTCCACCATATGTGCTGGTCATTTACAATATGTAAAATTTCACTTTTCAACAGGCCATATGGCTCTTTTTACAGAAAACGACACAACAGCATAAAAACATGGAAGAAGAAAAAAAATGAGGAATGAAAACCTCAATTGGCAGTATTAATTCAGTCACAGGCAAAGTAAAGAGAAATCTTTTGAAATGCTAAGAGTGGCTGATTTTCATTTAATTCAGTATTTTTTCCAATTCATATTAAAAAAAAAAACAGGTTGGTGTAATTCACAGTGAATGTTGTGGTACTACTGGTATACACTAACTAACCACTACCAGGATTCCAGAAGTACGCCAAATGAATACTCTTTGTATTTCTTGCAGGATAACTGCATTGTAGTTTCCTGTACCAGTATTTCTTGTTACCAGGACAGACTTCTATTGCCTTTTTCATACCACCGGGAACACAAAAAAATTAACTAGACATTTACAATGTCCTTGGTGAGCAAACTGCAGGTAGAGAACAGTGTGTAGAAATAGTATAATTTCTTCTGCTTGCTTTTATTTCTTCTACCTCTGTGAGATCCGAACCAGACCTATGGAAACAATTTCATTCTACTCAATGGCGCTGCATTATTTGTATAGATGAAAGCAGCGACAATGCCCATTTTCTCTATGGGGCATGAATTCTCTCTGTCCCAATTTTACAACACTCAGCCTTTGACTCCAAACTGTTCTGGGGCTGTGTGCATTGCCATCCTGTGAATGTACAAACACACCGTTTCAATAATAAAGAAATTATGAGCCAGTGAAATGAAAGGCTTCTTCATTTTGGTTACACTGCTTGGAGTGAATTTTAAAAGTTGCCTACTGCATACTTTTATAGGAATAAGATAAGGTAAAAAAGAGAACATTGATCAGAAACAGCAAATCTCAATACCATTTTGATACAAAGTATCAAAATACCAGATTTTTATTTTTCCTTCTAACTTAAATAGAAAAATAACTTCAATACCAAAATATTATTCACAACAGCCTTTTCTGAAATGGCCCCTCTTCCGGACAAAAAGCATTTGCTGGTATGCGTACACCCACACAAACCATCTTACTAGTTTCTCTTACAATTTTTTACTTAGTCATACTGATGAAAAGCAACCAAATACAGTGTTTCTTTCTGCTTTGTGACAGCCATGAAACCAGATGTGGGAAGACTGTCTTTCAGGTTAAAAATATGTCTTGCAACTCAGCTTTGTTAGCTCTACTTTTTGGTAGCTTTTTAAAAAAAAACCAAGCTAAAACAAAATGACAAACACACTAACAGACACTATACTGTTTTATTTAATTTCATTTTTATGTGCATTTCTGTAGTACCAATTGTTTGTGTTATCCTTTTAGAAATCTGAAAATACTCTGTTCCCCTAAGCATTGTCCCTTTGGGTGGTGGGTTTGGGGGTGTTTTTAGCTTGTGTTCTGAAAGAAGATGAAATGGACACAGCTGGTTTTGCCGAGCAGGAACAGCAGCTCCACGTAGCTGTGTGGTGCATGGGACTGCCAAGTGCGATGGATGCAGCCCGAGCATCAGGCACGAGCTGCAGGCTGGGTGGTTCTGGTGCTGCTGCAGCAGCGTCTGGCAGACAGCAGGGTATCAGCTGCTCCTCTGGCACAAAGCAATCCCCAGGGCAAAATCTCTATCCTTTAAGAGAGATGCATTTACACTGAGAGCCATGTTTGTGATTTATTCTGTCACTTCACCGTTACCTCTTCCACTTCAGTCTTCTTTACTTCTCAAGACTCAGTGTCACTGATAAACTGCCCTCTTCTAAAGTAACATATGGACATATCAATTTGATCCCTTCTCATTGGGAGAAGGGCAGCTGCAAAACTTGACACAACTTCTGTCATGGTTGACCATATGGTCATACGGGAGCAAACATGAATAGCCAGGCTGCTCCATCGTGGTTAGGAAACTGCAGGCTCCCCAGGGCTAGGCAGAGGACACCCTAGAGAGACGAGGAACAGACAGGAAACTAAAGGCCCAGTAGTCAAGTCACAGGTATATTTTGTCCCAGCACTACAACACTGATGTACAGGTAACCGAACTAAGCCTCTCTGCAAAACTGTTCTAGAGTTAGAGAAGTGACTGGCACATGAGAAGGTCTGATCATCAAGCACATGAAAAATCACAGCGCAATTTTCTTGGAAAGCACAGGGTGCAGGGTAAAAGGAGCGAGAGACCTCAGAAGGGGTATTGCAGGCAGAAAGCTCTCACCCTAGCGTATGCACACAAATGCACATAGAAAGGAAACAACCTGAAGGAACGGGAGCTCCACATACAGCCACAAAACTATGGCTTTGCTGCAGTGACCGAGACCCCAGTGCCTCCAGGGAGGAGAGCAAGGGGATGGGGACAGGCTCACCTCAGAGGTATCTGGCAGGAGGGTGAGAGGCAGCCACATCAGCTGAAACTTGAGAGGTTCACTCTGGATTTCAGGGAAAGCCTTTTCCCCCCAGTGGGGCCAGGCTCAGGCAGGTGTTGCCATCTCCCTCCTTGGGGGGTTTCCAGCCCTCACAAGTTACATGCATGAACAACCTGGTCTGACCCAATGGCTGAGCCTGCTCTGGGTGGGGGTTTGGACTGGAGACCTCCTGAGGTCTGAATTCTCCTCAGATCCTATGGTCCCAAACCTTATGATGTCTTTACAAAATAGAAAGTTCTCCCTGTTCTCCTTGTGGAAGCACAGTAACCCAGAAAGATATAATTTTCCTTGGGTATCCCAGGAAAAGCAAGTTTTCAAAAAATCTGCAATGCAAAACTGAAGACCTGGAGTGTAGTGAAAAATATTGCTCAAACCACTAAGCATCTTAGATCTTTCTTATGGGTTCAGATTTGTCCAAGGTCAGATGCAGCTATTAAACTTGGATTGCCCAAATGCCAAAACCTGACATCACAAAGCATCACCCAGTAAACAGAGTCACCTTTCCAGCTAGGAAACAGCTTCACAACTATGACACTGGAAATGTTGGCTGTGTTGCCTAATAGGAAAGAAGATAACTAGAATTTCCAATATTATATGGTTTTTAATTCCAGTTATCCAAAATTGTACCATGTTAGGACAAAAATATATTTTCTTAGCAGTACAGGAAACAAAAACAACAACCTCAAATTTAGAAATTTTGTTTAGCTTAAATTTGCATCATTATTACAGTGAAAAGTCAGCATTACAAAGTCCCACCTCCTCCAAAGCACAAAGATCGGCAGGAACAACTTTCAGTTAGTTCAGTCAGTTCAGCTAGCACTGAACCCACTATATTTCATTTATGCAGTAAGAAATTTTAACAAAGGCTAAAACTGCTGCAGGTAAGTATAATGATATGTTGCTGAATATTAGTAGAACATTTTGCCTATGCTTAACTGCACATCCACTTGCAGGAACTTACTATATTGGGAAACTATAATTAATGGGTCTTCTTAACTTTGCAGGTATCATCATATGGAAAACACATCATCAAATCATGAAAGCAAGGAAAAAAAATCAGTCATAGGTTTGGCACTGCAACATTTTTACACAAATTTAGAAAGGATTTGATATTTTAGGATGGATTGCTCCCACCACTGTATAAACAGCTTTTTGGGGGCTTCTCAGCTGAGGGTGGTTGTTTTAAATCATTGATGTGGCTACATGGGACATGGGATGGAGTGCCAACACTCGGTGTATTACACATGCAATTTGCATAACACAATGTACAATCTGCATCTGAATTCAAATGATAGGATTACCTGAAACAGCACCAGCTCAAGAGTACCATGTAAACTCGAGTTATGTTAAGAGTCTTTCAAGCTTAACATCACTGAGCAAATGATCCCAATGATAAAAGTTTAAATCCCTGCCTATTCTTCAATTTAAAATATCAGAATACTGCTTTTGTGGACAGGTAATTTTCTCTACAGTGAGAAAATCTCATGCTTGGCTGACCTACCTATTAGAAAAAACAAGGGTTTTTATATCCTCAGTTTGCAAGAGCTTGCTGGAAGCTTCCAATCCATTCCCTCACCCCCACCCAGGGTCATAGCTAAAAATTTGCTGTTTAGAGGGGTTTGCTTGCAAGTTCTCCAGGAGTTTTTGGAAACTGCTGTTGATTCTTCCTGCTCTATAGATAGCCAATCAAGCTTTTTTTTTTACCAAGAGATGAGGGAGGGACAGAGGTAAGCAAATAGCATGTCAGAAAAGAAGACCAGAATTATTCACTGTCAGGATTAAGGGTAGCTCTTCAATTACCAGAATGATGTCTGTAATCAACTGATAAACACCTGATGCCTTCTGGGAACTCCGATAATTGAGCTGAAACAAATTTTTTGCAATGTTCTTTCTGTCACCTATGATAACAAGTGAAAGGGTAATTAGCAAAACAGCAGGGTAAGGCAAGAAGGACTGACCAGGTCCAGGCAAAGAGAAAAATTTTTGTTCATATGCAGTAGACACCACAGTGACAGGGAGATGGCTTGTGAATCTCAAGAGCAACAAATATTTGATCCCTGTAGGCTACGTAATGCGAGTAAAATAATCCCCAGAAGAGATGTCTCTATTGTTCACGGAACCAGTAGCTCAGTGTCACCTCTTCTCATTAATACCTATGACAAACAGTTTTGAGAGATTGACTCGAGGAGGCAAGAGCAAGGAAAATGTTTGAAGAGCAGTATATGGGACACAGCGATGAGAACAGTGAGAGCTCTCACCAAACTGATCTCCCCACCACAGGCAGGGGATACTAATGCAAACGTTTCTACCCCAAGTTATTGCAAAATAATACTTTTTTAAAGGGGATAGAGAAGGAAGGCTGAGCAGACCAAAAAGGGATTATGTTCCGCAAACTGACACGCTGCAGAGCCTTGTGTCATTTCTACAGAGCCATTTCCCTCACCTTTCAAGACCATGTGTGTCAGAAATTTTTTAGAACAGGGAACATGTTCATTCTAAAGGAATAAGCATGACATTGGTCAGGGGGGAAGGGGAGGAGGGGCAAACTAGTGGTATCTTAGCTCTAAGATCAGTAAATATATATGAATATTTGCCTCCTCAATATGATTTAAATATAGGAAAGTGCCTTATCATAAAACATGCCTTCTTCCTGTCTTAATGCTTAAATCTGGGAAAAAAGGAGGTGAAAACTGCGGTGAAGAGTAATATCGTCTCCTAGTTCTAGTTTTTCTGCTACTTCATTTACCCCCACTCTGCCTTTCATTTGTTTTTCCTCGTAAGAGTATTTTTGTTAGTTTTACAAAGTAAAAATTAATAAACACAACCAGAAGCTGGCATACATAAACAAGAGAGTAAAAAAATAACCTTGGCACCAGAACTGATCACTGGGTGAAAAGTATAGGCTGACATTTCATACAGTAACCTCACACTTCAGCTACCAGCGCAGATGCTGGAAGAAGGCACCGTTCTTTTATGCTCCTTGCACCGTGGGAGAAACCACTCTGTGTCCAGGAAGACTGCTGTCAATAACTTTGGCACCCAGGTAATTTTATTATGCCACAAAACTCATCACATTACCAGAGCATGCACTTAGAGAGAAATTGTGTGGAGAGCAGTTTATAGGGACAGGTGAATAACTAATTCGAGGCACTCTCAAATAGCATGCTTTGCTCTCAGTTGAATCCCTCAGCCAAATCTGTAATCAGGCTACCAAAAAGAATAGTACTAAATAATACTGCTCTTATAAAAATACATTACCTAGGAGATAAATCTTGATTTTATTGTATTGCTGTTCTGTGTGTATATGGAAAGGAATACCACAGTCACGCCATGATATGAAATTGAAATGAGGGATAATTCCTAAAGAAAACAACATGTGGCACTGATGGTTGTGGGGGCAGTTAATAAGATATAGACAGCAAGCTTGCACACTAGGTCAGTGGTTTGATACTCAGCCAGGTCAATGAGGCCTAAAATTGCAGCTGTTTCTCAGCGGGTCTTGAGTCATTGTGACCCAAGTCAGTAGCTGCAGCCTCAACATTAATGGGTAGATGTTCTTAGCTTATACAAAAAAGAGAAACATCATCTTAATGGGTTTGCTTCCTTTCGCCTTGAGCAGAGGCCAAGTTGGCATGGAAGCTGAACTAGATCCCAGAAATATCTTCACAGCAGGAGTTTCCAGCCAAGCTGCTGGATGTGCCCATCTTTGCAGTGCTGGTTGCCTTTGCTTTGGTAGAACACTAAATTAGAAGACTGACCAAGACACTCATTAATCTTTCCTTTCATAATCTAAATGGATTGACCTTATTGTTTCCTTGTAAAGGAGGTTATCTAATTCTTTAACGAGACACACATCACTGCTGAGGGTACAGCAGTCCCATTTATTGACCTCTGCCTTGAACTGTGGGCACCAGAGCTTCACGTCGTGATGTGGTGGCTGTCACATCACAGCCAAATCCTCAGGAGCTGCAATATTTTCTACTGAATATGCTCCTGCGTATTCACTAGCGCTTAGCAGAATGAAGCCAGAACGAAACCCCGCACTCCATAGCGAAATTGGAGACAATCAACAGCTCCTCAGTACTTGCATCCGTAGACTTATATAGACAGGTGGGTTTTTTTTCTTTTGTCACTGACATTTTGACTTCCCGGTGACTCAATTTCTCCAGAAGTAAACTATCTCTTTAAAAATATCTGTACATATACACACACACTTATGTGTGTGCATACCTACCAAAAGTACCACTGACATTTCCAAGAGGCAAGCGGGCACTCCCACAATTCAAGGCAGACAAACATTTCAGTGTGAGCTCATCCAAATTCTAGCATAGGGCAGCACTCATGTAACAACTTGGGAATGTTTTTTTCATCAGTTAGAGAGGAAGGCACCCATAAATAACATAAAACAAGCAAGACCTCATCACCTTACCTGCACTGCTCTACAGCTGACACTGGAGCTGAAAGAAGTGCTGTAAATGGGTTGGTTCTTCACTATTTTCAAGGGCTTTTGAGTCCTAACACACTTGTGGCAGTCGGGCTTTTACTCACTATGCATTGTAAGTGCATTCACAAAAGCAAAACAACCACCAAAAGTCACAGAGAAGGCTCTCTTTTTATGAAGCGTTATTCCCTGACCTAAAGCACCCTTTGCCTTTGAATCAGTTTATGTTGCTCCCTATTTAGTGGATTGATTGCTGCTATGGCAACAGCACATCCTGCTGTACAGACATAAGTATTAGTCCTTGATAAACTCCTGACTTACGTTCTCGCATCAAATGCACTCTCTGCAAGTTCAGAATTATAAAATATCTGGGGAATTAATTTGCTTTGACATTGCTGTTATCTAGGTTGTATTGTTTTGAAAAGATAAAATAAGGTTGAAGATGTAAAGTTTACATTCATCCCACTAACAGCAAGCTCTAGGAGCAGAACAGCGAACCAGCCTCCCCACATCAATTTTTCTTATCTAGGGGTAGCAAAATATCAGTCCAATGTCAAATGTGGAATGCAGTTCAGAGAGCTAAGGAAAGAAACTCCTGTAGTTTTAAGAAGTTCCTAGGCAATCCATGTCTCAGATGGAAGAGAAGAAAATGGGATGGAAAGAATCAGACTTCTAACTATCTGTATCTGGCTGCTACTGGTTCAGACCGCTAACTACGTAAAAAATCAGTGACATAGCCCAGAGGGGGTTGTATCAGTCTTCAAAACATTTAATGCTGTTAATGAAGGTCATATGACAGAGTTTTGTGGATTTCTGGCAAAGAGCTATCAATGTTCATATCATTACAGCTAAATGGAAAGCATCTGGTGGGAAGAGATCATCCATGAAAAAAAATCCCTCAGATATTCCCTTGCCAGGACCTTTGCTTTCATCTCACCCATTTCAATAGTACTCTGCACAACTGGTACAAATGGATGCTCACAGGAGACAAAGAGCCCTTCCATGTAGGTTTTATAGGAAATCCCTTGCTTTCCTCACTATTTCATGGTCTAGACTGGGAGTCAGACTTTTACTGGGAGAGAACGCAAAAAAAGTTGTGGAATTTCATTGGGAACTAAACTGAAAGGGGTGTGTAGAAATTACCTTTTGGGCAGTATGGACTTCAAATGGAGAGCAAACCACTTTTTATTTTTAAGCCTCCTTCCTCTGCAGCTTTTAAGTGGGAAAGAGATATTTTTCTTTCTATTAAGCTACCAAAGCTTGTATATAAAACCAAGGAAACTACCATTTTGTATTTACATTTACAGGCTTTTTCTACAAAGGTAGAGAGACCCCATTTTCATTCTATTCTCAACTGTTCTGAAGAGTCACTGTTTTCTTGGGCACAGAAGTGACAGAAGCTTGTTCTGCTGCACAAGACTTAAATATGTAGGGTTTTTGTCTTGAGATGCAAGACAATACACCAAAAAAAAGATCCCTAAGCCACTAATCACAATGGATTGAAACTCCAGTAACAAAACATAAATAACATCTCCAGGGAAAACATCTCAAACTAACTTGTATCAAAAGATGTTGTAGCACTTTCTTAAGGAAAAACAGGAGGACATACTGACCCTTGTACAGTGGTTTAGTCACAGAAGAAAACAAGAGAAGCTGACAAAGTCAACTGACAGAGTCAAAGGCCATGGAACTGAGAGTCTCTAGTGAGAACCTAGGTGCATCTTGATCAATAGATACCCAAAATAGCTAGAATTCACATTCTTCCTTTCTCCCTGCCCTCCTAATAACATACAGCTCAAAAAGTAAACCAACACATAGACAAGGCAGGGGGGAAGAAACGGCAATAAGTTATTGTGCTGCCTAGCTTTAGCCTTAGCTTTCTACGATGACATGACTGGCTGGGTAGACGAAGGGAGAGCCGAGGATGCTGTCCACCTTCACTTCAGGAAGGCTTTCGACACAGTCTCCCATGATATTCTCCTAGGGAAGCTGAGGAAGTGTGGGCTGGATGAGTGGTCAGTGAAGTGGATTGAGAACTGGCTGAATGGCAGAACTCAAAGTGTTGTCATCAGCGGCGCTGAGTCTAGTTGGAGGCTGGTGACAAGTGGTGTCCCCCAGGGGTCAGTACTGGGCCCAATCTTGTTTAACTTCTTCATCAATAACCTGGATGAAGAGTTAGAATGTACCCTCAGCAAGTTTGCTGATGACACCAAACTGGGAGGAGTGGTAGATATACCAGAAGGCTGTGCTGCCATTCAGCGTGAACTGGATAGGCTGGAAAGTTGGGCAGAGAGGAACCTGATGAGGTTCAATAAAGCCAAATGCAGGGTCCTGCACCTGGGGAGGAACAACCTCATGCACCAGTACAGGCCTGGGGTGGACCTGCTGGAGAGCAGCTCTGTGGAGAGGGACCTGGGTGTCCTGGTGGACGACAGGTTAACCATGAGCCAGCAGTGTGCCCTGGTTGCCAAGAAGGCCAATGGGATCCTGGGGTGCATCAAGAAGTGTGTGGCCAGCTGGACGAGGGAGGTTCTCCTTCCCCTCTACACTGCCCTGGTGAGGCCTCATCTGGAGTACTGTGTCCAGTTCTGGGCTCCCCAGTTCAAGAAAGATGAAGAACTACTGGAGAGAGTCCAGCGGAGGGCTACAAGGATAATGAGGGGACTGGAATATCTCCCCTACGAGGAGAGGCTGAGGGAGCTGGGCTTGTTCAGCCTGAAGAAGAGAAGGCTGAGAGGGGACCTAATAAATGCTTATAAATATCTGAAGGGTGGGTGTCAGGAGGATGGGGCCAAGCTCTTTATAGCAGTGCCCAGTGACAGGACAAGGGGCAATGGGCACAAACTGAGGCACAGGAAGTTCCGTCTGAACATGAGGAAGAACTTCTTCCCTCTGAGGGTGACGGAGCACTGGAACAGGCTGCCCAGGGAGGTTGTGGAGTCTCCTTCTCTGGAGATATTCAAGACCCGCCTGGACAAGGTCCTGTGCAGCCTGCTCTAGGTGACCCTGCTTTGGTACGGGGGTTGGACTAGATGACCCACAGAGGTCCCTTCCAACCTCTACTATTCTGTGATTCTAGCTTTCCCCTTGACCTCGGTGCTGGGAAAGACTATGGAGAGATTCATCCTGAGGGCACTCACCGGGCATGTGAAGGACACCCAGGGGATCAGGCCCAGCTACCATGGGTTCATGAAAGGCAGGTCCTGCTTGACCAGCCTGATCTCTTTCTGTGACCAGGTGACCTGCCTAGTGGACAAAGGAAAGGTTGTGGATGCTGTCTAACTGGACTTTAGTAAGGCCTTTGACACTGTTCCCCACAGTAATCTCCTGGAGAAACCAGCTGCCCATGGTTTGCATGGGTGTACTCTTTGCTGGATAAAGAACTAGATGGATGGCCAAGTGCAGAGAGTGGTGGTGAATGGAGCTAAATCCAACCAGCGGCCGGTCACGAGTGGTGTTCCCCAGGGCTCAGCTTTGGGGCCAGTCTTGTTTAACGTCTTTATCAATGATCTGGATGAGGGGATTGAGTGCTCCCTCAGTAAGTTGGCTGATGACACCAAGCTGGGTGGGAGTGTCAATCTGCTTGAGAGTAGGAAGGCTCTGCAGAGGGACCTGGACAGGCTGGCTCAGTGGGCTGAGGCCAACTGTATAAGGTTCAACAAGGCCAAATGCCGAGTCCTGCACTTGGAGTACAACAACCCCATGCAATGATACAGGCTTGCGGAAGAGTAGTTGGAGAGCTGCCCAGCAGAAAAGGACCTTGGGATGTTAGCTGGCAGCTGGGTGAACATGAGCCAGCAGTGTGCCCAGGTGGCCAAGAAGGCCAAAGGCATCCTGGCTTGTACGAGGAACAGTGCGGCCAGAAGGAGTAGGGAGGTGATCGTGCCCCTGTACTCAGAACTGGTGAGGCCGCACCTCGAGTACTGTGTTCAGTTTTGGGCCGCTCACTACAAGAAAGACATTGAGTTGCTGGAGCGTGTCCAGAGAAGGGCAGTGAGGCTGCTGAAGGGTCTAGACAACAAGTCTTATGAGGAGCGACTGAGGGAGCTGAGAGAGTCTGGAGAAGAGGAGGCTGAGTGGGAGACCTTATTGCTCTGTACAACTATCTGAAAGGAGGTTGTAGTGAGGCAGGTGTTGGTCTCTTCTCAGTGGTAACTAGTGATAGGACAAGAGGCAATGGCCTCAAGTTGCACCAGGGGAGGTTTATATTGGATATTAGGAAAAATTTCTTTGCTGAAAGAGTGGTCAGACATTGGAACAGGCTGCCCAGGGAGGTGGTTGAGTCACCATCCCTGGAGGTGTGTAAAAAATGTGTAGATATGGCACTTCAGAATATGGTTTAGTAGGCATGGTATTGCTGGGTGGATGTTTGGACTCCATGATCTTAGAGGTCTTTTCCTACCTATGATTCTATGATTCTTTTTCAATAAAGAATCAGCATTCTCTACACCAACTGCTAAATGGATCCCTTTTAGGCATCACTTGATAAACAGCACACTAAAGGAATTTCCTACAGGAATTTACCTTCTTACAAAGGGGGAGAAAAGTAGTTACACATGAATCTGCAATGATCATTGCATTGATTTCTTCAAATCCAGAATACATTGCTAACAGACCAAGTGCTGGCAAATATATGAACTTGATGGCCTGGCCTGAGCAAAATCTAAACTTTATCAGTCATCTGTCATTCTCATATGAAAACATTTCAGCCTTTGCCTGTTCTATCTGAAGCAGCATCTGCCACTATTTTTTTTTATTTTCTTCCATTACCTCATTTGTGACAAGCCCTGCACCCAGCAGTAAATGGCTTATGTATGCCAGAGTCCTCCAAAGGCACCATTCTGCTGCAACAATCAGGACAGTTGCTCTTGCAGCACGTGTGACCGTATGATTTTACCTTCTCCTCAACATACCTGGAACGGCTGGTCATTCTGCAGAAGAGGACTTTTTAGTCATGGAAGAAGTCATTACAAGATGCAGGACAGAGATGTATGAGCAAGAAACTGATTTGTAGTCTGATGAGTTAGAGGTCATCCTGAGCAGCAGATTTGTCAGATGTGGAGAAACATGGTCAGATGAAGAAAGAGGAGGCAAAGGCATAAAAGATGCAAGACCTGGGAGCAACCACCTGAATATGATGCAGGGAGAGAAAAGAGGAAACAATGAATCACACATAGGTGGAGTCAAAACAAGTGGGGCAATGGGTAAAGATGATTGCAGATACTTTAGTCTAAAGGGGTATCAGAGGTGGTGAAAGTGGAGGAGGTAGGAAAAGAAGCAGTTTCAATAGTGGAAGTTAGAAGGACATGGAATGAAAATTTTTACACTGTGATCAGAAAATAGAAGACAAACCTCCATAAAGCTACCATGGGGAGAGAATAATTCACTGCAAGGGATAAACAATGACGGGCCTTCATCACAGTGCTAGAGAAAGAAAAATTTGAACTATACTGAAAGGTGCATTTGGCCATGCAACAGCAGGTGTTGCAGCAATGGGCTATGGTACAGTGTCATCTAGAGGGTACAGGTCTTGTTATGACAAAATTGTGAAGCTGGTAATGGGGCTCACTTACGAGCTTCTTGCCAAACTAGGTAACTTTTATGGCATTTATCCAGTTCTTGATGAAACTCAGAAGACAACCAAAATGTGAGCTGAAACATGCACTTTTAACTGTGTATTAACAGATTCAGTCAGATGATCACACAAATTCACAGAAAAATAGCCATGCAAAACTCAAACCCACGTTGTGTAGACATTCTATCACTTCATCATTAGCATTTCATCTCTGACACAAGTAGAAGTTCTGTACTCTACTTCTGCAACATTTGTTTTCCTATTAAACAAAGCTTAAAAGATTGACCAGCAAATCTCCAGTGCCAGCTCTGCACACACTGTAGGGTGTTCTTCTGAGTTTCGTTCTTCATTTGCAGATTTTGTGGAAATCCTTTAGAGGCAGGTGGCCGCAGCAGGTCACTGAAGGAAAATGTCATAAAAGAAACATCACCCAGAGAGATGTAGAGTTTGCATATATGGCTTTTTGTTTTTGTGGATACGTGCTTACATACTGCTTCAGGAGGAAGTTTACAGAGGCATCGCACAAACATTTGACAAGACACAAGGCAGTGGACATGCTTTCTTCTAGGCTGAGATTCATAAAGAGAAGGGAACCAGTACGCAGACTCCGTGAGAAGACTCACCAGCCAGCCTAGATTACAGGAAAATCAGTCACACATCCACCTTGTAACTTTTTATCTGTATTACAAAAAGCAAAGTAGGAGATGGCCTAAATGGCTTTCAGAGTTGTCATCATAAACTTAACAAAAGAAGATACCACTGTCTTCAGCTGACACCTTGTCTATTTTTTTCCAGTTCTGCAACCTGCTTGAAGATGTCATCCAGCTCTCTCCTAAAACAGGTATCCAGTCTCCAGAAAATGGATACAGAGTACGTACTTCCCACTCACTTAATATGGAATCCCCTTTCTTAAGAACAGAATTGCAGTTCCACATGGTGTGAGAGCTCAGGTTCCATAGGCAGTCTTAGAGTCAGTGGAGCTTTGGCACAGAGCAGTGAAACTTTAATAAACTAACAGTGCAATACTACATTGTGGAAGTTCATGATTTTACAAGATTTTCCTTCAAATCTGCACGAAAAATAAAACCAGAACTTGAGACTATCAAGTCAGTATGACATCTACCTTGTTGATTCAGAATATTTCACAAAAAAAAAGATAAGAAAAATTTTGAGTATTGACTAAAAGATGACAACATACAGTTTTGAAATGGAAGGCAGTGGAAAATTTTGTTTCAGAAACCTCCTGACTCTTCATGTACTTCAAAGGTACTGAACAAGGAAAAAAATCTGCTAATTTGCTATTTTCCCTTCAGTAATTAGTAACCAGAGTATGGTATGCAAAGTTCTTCAAATCAGAAATGTTCATTCAAAAAACTTATATGTTCCCTCATTTAGCTGGTGCAATAAAGCATGAAAAGGCAAACAGTTAACTGCCTTACATGTTTGTTTACAGTGACATGGCAATTACAGTGAACAAGCCTCCTAAATGTTCAAGGCATCATCCACACTTGGAAGTTATATCACGATGCAAGTAATTATTTCATTTAGGGTTCTAATTGTGTTTTTCTACCAATAAGCATAAGGCCACCAAAAGGGCATAATTACACAGAAATAGTGGGTGATATCACCAGTCATTCTGTGCACTAATAGACCTACTTCTGTACAAGTATTTCCATATCAGTAGAACAGGATCCACCTGAGAACAGTGTTGTACTGTTCTTGTGGTTAACATCACTAGGAAGCTAGGATACATTATATAGTAGCTGCCTTTAAAGTTTTAAGCACATACAAAGGACAGAACAATTTATTTGTAAATATCTGTGCATGTTATTGTCTCAATAAATGTACCACTTGGCAATTAAGAATATAAATATGCCCCAAAGCCAAAATACTTTAGAAAGACCCTACATTTCACTTGGCATTTGCCGCCTCCTACATGAATTTCTGCTTCTGTCAGAGATGGATTCTGAAGAATCTCCCTACTGGCTTTGTTTCATGATACATTGCACTCTTGGTGGCCAGAGACCAAATATCTTTCGCTAATGATACCATAAATCTAATGCAGCTTCACTGAGCACTGTGAAGTTAATCCGATATATACAAAGTGCTCAAACAGAATTTAGCTCCCAGCTCATGCATAAAAATGAGAAAAGTTTTTGAAGTTCCTGTTAACAAGTGAACTTGAAGACTTTGTCCTATTATCAAAGACCGTGTTTGGAAACAAATGGTTGAGACATGCGGATTTGGCAAACAGAAGGGAACAGCATCACCATTTACATAAGGCAGCTGGGAATTACCCTGGGGTAGATTTCTGCTGACTCCCTCAATGAACGAATTATGTTCTACACATGGACAAAGACTAGCTTATGAGACATGCTCTGTGTTGTAAGAGTTGGCCTTCGCTCCACTGCTGTATCAGGTACCTGGGAGCCACTGTTTCCAGGTGTTGCAACAGTGGCCTGGAGGAAGAGGGCAAGATGTGTTAACTGTGGGACAAGGTAGGTAGGGCAGCTTCAGGAGCAAACAGTGGCAGACGGGTTGAGAAGATTAAGCTGGAACCTATAAATTCCTTACCTAAATTCTTTAGGGTTAGCTGGGCCAAATTAGCCCATAATCCTAAGAAAGTTCAGTGGGAGCAATTTCCCAGACCAGGACCATCTGAAGCTGGTTTAAAATCTCTGCTGTCAACTCTAGCAGACAACCAATCAACTAACTCTTAGGAATGGAAATTGCAAAATAATCTTCCAAGTCAAACCACAGAGGATGAACTGGGCAGTTCCTGTTTCCACAGCATAACCTTAGTTTGGTTTAGCTGTAGAACGTGAACCATGAGAACATGAGACAACATAAAGCTACTACTTTTTCTCTTTCATTCCCATTCTCGTATTTACTACTGCTGTATCTACACAGAAGAATCTATCCTTGTGTTCAATATACAGATTATGAAGATGGACAGAAGTGTTAAAATTTACACTGACTCTTGTCAGGTTTCCATATATGGCATGTTACTTCGTTTTGTAAAATCCTCACCTACGTCTCTTTTGTGATAATGTCATTATTTTTGCAGAGATTTACTTGAGGAATACTGCTTGCATCTCAGAGCAACTTTCACACTTTTCATCCACCCATATCCTATTAATATAGTAATTACATATTCTATTCTAATATGAAATATTCATTTTTTCTTTCAAAAATGCTGTAGATTTATAACCAAATCATTGAGAAGAAATGACACAGAGAAAAAAAAAAGTGTGCATTGTGCTTATGAGACCTCAAGGCATATAACAGAGCAGCTGCAACCATTCCATCTGTTATTCCTAACAAAGGATCCTCAAGCCATTGCATAGCTGATTAAATAAATAGTTTTCTTTTTAGTTTTATTGGACAAAACACATTTGTCCCAAAGAAAGGAATGGCAGAGATCCTTGAGGACTTGCACCTTTCACTATACACATATGAAATTTCATTCTTCAACAGCAAAGAATATAGAACGTTAAAAACGATCCAGAGACTTTCATCACAGAACTACTGAATCTTCAGGTTAACAGTAACATGGCAAAGATAGGGCATTAATTCAGACTGAAATCAACATTAACTTATCGTGAAGAACAATGTACCAGAAAAGGCGGAGGGAGGACCAAGCTATCCTTCAGACTAGCTCTGCCCAATGGCACATCCCATTCTGTAGCAGGCAGAGCACAGTTTACAGCAACACGATGCGCAGCGAGCACTCCTCCACTTCTCTGCTTCTGTGTCTGCATGTTTCACAAGCCCTCACTTCCAGAAACAAGTAGGAGACTTTGCATAAGAATAAACACTTTTGCTAAGAATGAAGCAATACCTAGAGAAACACCATAACTCTCTGTGTTAAGGGCTACTTAATTAGTTTTTCCAGACTGGTTTTAGTAAATATGAACATGACATTTTCAGGATGATCAGAATAAGAAAAGATGAAGTTTTTTTCTTCTAAAATAAGCGGCCTTAAATACGTTTTCCTTAAAATACTGGGAATGCTTCTCAGTAACTATGCTTTTCACCAAGTCACAATCGACAGAAATACAGAGAGATGAAGGTAAGTTAACCCACCGCAAAAATCCAGGCCACAGAAGGTAAATATTTCCATGTGATACAGAAAGTGACAAGGATTAAGAAAACTAAAGACAAATGGATAGCCAAAAAGGTGAATGAAACAAAAATCTTGCCATGATCAAAGACAGAAATAGAACTAGTTTCACAAATGTGGCAGAGGTTACAAATAGACTGCAACTGATCAGGTCATCAAGGTGTTGTAGAAAGGATAAGACTACACAAATGCACTTTACTGCCTTTCCCCAAAACATTCTCTTTTAAATAATATAGCCAGAAGAGGTCTGGAACATTTCATAGGTTCATACACAAGCTTTAATTCCAAAATGCATTTAATAATATTCCTGTCTTGCAAACGGAAGAAAGAAAGAGAGAACACCATCCTAGGTCTGCTTTCACTCTCTGCCTACTCCACCCTCTCTTGGGCTGAGGTAACCTCTGTTTTAGTTTGGTGACTTAAAAGAACTGCAGGGTATTGCGCTTCAGGAAATCTGAGATAAGATACATAGCATGCATTTAAATAGAAAGTCTATAACTAGACATAATAAATTAAAATCAATCATTGCAGACAAGTTAATCTGCCAATTTTAAATTGCAAAACAAACACGCAACTTTTAAGAATTCTTTAAAGAAGATTTGGTGCTTTTTTCAGTAGAAATACACCAGGTTTTAGAATAAAGGTTTTGGTCCCTTTAAATGCATTTTTAAAATATTTCTATTGACCTGCTTTCTGAAAGAGATCTTCCGGTTTATGTTCAGCTCCAATGCAATTAGTCATTGCTATCAAACATACTGGTTTGGAGTAGAAGCTTTTATTTACATATGACCAATGCATATTAAATATAGATAAATAATGATATAAATACAGTCTAAAGACACGTTTTCAAATTAAGTGAAAATAAAATGGCTTTGTTCATATGGGAGAGACTAATACAAGTGATAACACTTTGGTTTGCCATTAGGTAAAGAAATACTTACTCAAAGCTACAGATGTAATTATTCAGCTGCTTATAATAAACTTAAAACCTTTCCATTGTGTTTTGATTTACCTCCAATACCTTATACCAAGTACCTGACAACTTTCTGCTACAAGAAGTTGACTTTTTAATGCTGAGTAGAAAAAATAATTGTAAGACAAGTGATTGTTTCTCCTTTCTTTTGGAGTTAAAAATAGGATTGTTTTGTGTGTATGTAATTGGTTGAAGGCAGTAGCAGTCACCTAGGCAGCCAAAGAAAAATCACAACAATGAGAGTTGGCTAGCGTACCAGTTCTCCTTGTTATACAGTTTACATACAGAATCACAGCTAACTAAAAATCAGCATACTGCAAATGGAGGAGAGATAAGGTACAGGATTTTAAAGCTGCACTTTGGCCAACAAAGGAGTCCTGCCTTCATAAGTGCTGAAGTTTGGTGCTTAATAATAAATTTCATTCCAGTTTTAAAATCAAATACTAGCTATCGAGGCATAGCTAATATTTGTATGGCTAAGAAACCACCAATTAAGGGGAGACTTGAAAGTCACACTCAGTGCAACAAGAAGTGACATTATGTCCATGTAGGGATCTTGCTAGACCAACAGCCACCCTGAGTTGTATATTTTACCTGTCTAACATCTCTCAAAACTACATTCTAACAGAAGTAGTGGATGATTAGCATAGCCAGACTACCATTTGACTTGGATTTGTTATGCCTTCCTAAAAGAGATCAAAAGGTGTATTCAGTGGGGTAAAGCTTGATGTGCTACAGCATCCAAGCTACTATGCTTAGAAGAAGCAACAGTTAAAATCTCAGTTCAGCAGGATATTGTAGAATATGTATTTGCAATCACAACTTGCCTGCTGGAGCATAACGCATAGTTACTCACGTTCACATTCAGACCCAAACAGCTCAGCAATTAAGTCGGTTCATGTCAGAGAGGAGTAGACCAATGTATGTGGGTGAAGGTGGGCTCACCAACACCTTACTTAACTGGAGCCATCTATGTTCAACACCACCTCCTCTTATACCATGGCCAAAGTTTGGTACATCCAGAGCAAAAAATATTGATATGTAGATGCTTCTCTGTTCCCCAGAAAAGGGGATCCTTTCTTTCCGATACCATTTGTTAGACTTTCCCGTTGAAAGCACTCAATTCAATTCTGCATAGTGGTGGGAGAGACTTAAAAACATCATAAACAGACATCACTGCAAGACTGTGGAATTTGTATCTGCAAATACAAGTGTGCCTTAGCCAAGCCTGGTTAACAAACAAGCACTTAATTTTGCACATCTTTAAAATATCAACCTACCTACATGCATACAAAATTGACTTGTGTTCTAGCAACTGTTAAAAAAGCCAATGTCAATTTGTTACAAAATCTGAAGCCAGGAAAATTTGGCTTAGTTTTATATATTAAGAATATTGTTTATCCACTTACAATCTAAAAGCAGAAAAAGAAAAATATACTGTTAATCCCTGCTACAGCTCAGTTATCAACTTTCCCAAATTACTAGCAGATGTGGAGACCCTGGCATCTTCTGAACGGTATTTATCAGGATACCTACAAGATTCAGCATAAAAAATGACACTATTAGAAAATGTTGATAAATAGACAGTGTTCATTCCTCATGTTACTGAGACAACAGGTATCAAGAAACTAACTGTTCAAAGCGCATAATGAGATCAGAAAAACAAGAGGTCACACAAACTGAGCCCAGGGACAGACTGGCCAGCAAAAGAGGTAGCAAAAAGCTCATTTGCAGAGGGATAATTGATGTAACAGTGTGTAGGATCAAACTTTTCTATCTTTATTAAAAAAAGCCAAAGAATATAAAGAGTGTATATATAATAGCAGAGAAAATCGAACAGTAAAGTTAGGGCACGTGGTTTCTGACTTTCCAGGAAACACATTAAGCTTAAGCAAGAATTTTTTATAAAATAACAAAAAATTATTAAAGAAATTGTACTCAAAGAATGCTGTTTATCTTCATTTTTTCTGTAAGAAAGGAGCAGACTTTTTTTTAATACTTATACAAAAATTAAGATATTATTTAATGGACAACTAAACACAGTTCCAGCACTAAAAGTTGTGATCCTAGCATTTAAAATGAGATCATCGGATTTTTTTTCCCCCCTCAAACTTCAACCATATATTAAAGCTGATATCTACTCCCTCTTCTTAGTCAACAAAACAGAGCTGAACCAGTATATTATGCCTGTACAGTTATAGGTTATTATGGTGTTAGTTATTGTGCTTATAGGTTTTATCTCACAGGCTATTTAGCAGAAGAAAAAAAACTGTCAGCAAAACCCAAACTTTTTCACTTGTTTTAAACAGACATTTGACTTGCAGGACACAGACTCAGTTTTTTCCACACACCACCTATAAAATACACAGGTAAAAAATAAAAACAATTAAAAATAAAAAACCCAAATACTATCTAAAAAAAGTGACAAAAAAGTTGGGAACGGAAGGAAAAGAAACAAGGGCCATGAAGAAGATGGTAGCAAGTGAAATGATCACCTTTGCATCGCAGAACAATACACTCGAAAGAACTGGGTGGATAATAATATTTGGAATCTTTAATATGTAATTTTATATGTAAGCCCAGGAAAAGTACGTAAATGACAATCTTCATTGCTTTAAAACAATGCTGCAATGGAAGTCAGTTACCTTTGGCTCAGCAAGAATGTCACCAGAGCATGCAGAGATGCAACAAGGAAGGCCAAAGCCCACCTGGAATTGAAGCTGGCAAGGGATGTCAGAAACAACAAAAAGGGCTTCTTCAACTACATCAGCAGCAAACGGAAGACTAGGGACAATGTGGGGCTGCTGCTGAATGAGGCGGGTGTCCTGGTGACAGAGGATGCAGAGAAGGTAGAGCTACTGAATGCCTTTTTTGCTTCAGTCTTCAGTGCCAAGGCAGGCCCTCAGGAATCCCAGGCCCAGGAGGCAAGAGCTGAAGCCTACAGAGAGGATGACTTTCCCTTGGTCGAGGAGGACTGCATGAGGGATCGCTTAGGCAATCTGTATGCCCACAAATCCATGGGCCCCGATGGAATGCACCCACGAATGCTGAGGGAGCTGGCGGATGTCGTTGCTGAGCCACTCTCCATCATCTTTGAAAGGTCCTGGAGGACAGAAGAGATGCCCGAGGACTGGAGAAAAGCCAGTGTCGCTCCAATCTTCAAAAACGGCAAGAAGGAGGACCCAGGGAACTACAGGCCAGTCAGCCTCACCTCCATCCCTCGAAAGATGATGGAGCAGCTCATTCTAGAGGTCTTCATGAAGCAAGTGGAGGAAAAGAAGGTTATCAGGAGCAGTCAGCATGGATTCACCAAGGGGAAATCATGCTTGGCCAATATGATAGCTTTCTACAATGGTGTGACTGGCTGGGTAAATGAAGGGAGAGCACTGGATGTTGTCTACCTAGACTTCAGCAAGGCTTTCGACACAGTCTCCCATAACATCCTCATAGGGAAGCTCAGGAAGTGTGAGCTGGATGAGTGGTCAGTGAGGTGGAATGGTAGAACTCAGAGGGTTGTCATCAGAGGCGCTGAGTCTAGTTGGAGGCTGGTAACTAGTGGTGTTCCCCAGGGGTCAATACTTGGACCAGTCTTGTTTAACTTCCTCATCAATGGCCTGGATGAAGAGTTAGAGTGTACCCTCAGCAAGTTTGCTGATGACACCAAACTGGGAGGTGTGGTGGATACACCAGAAGGCTGTGCTGCCATTCAGCAAGACTTGGACAGGCTGGAGAGTTGGGCGCGGAGGAACCCGATGAAGTTCAACAAGGGCAAGTGCAGGGTCCTTCCCCCGGGGAGGAACAACCCCATGCACCAGTACAGGCTTGGGGTGGACCTGCTGCAGAGCAGCTCTGCGGAGAGAGACCTGGGTGTGCTGGTGGACAGTAACTTGACCATGAGCCAGCAGTGTGCCCTGGTTGCCAAGAAGGCCAGTGGGATCACGGGGTGCATTAAGAAGAGTGTGGTCAGCAGGTTAAGAGAAGTTCTCCTCCTCCTCTACTCTGCCCTAGTGAGGCCTCATCTGGAGTACTGTGTCCAGTTCTGGGCTCCCCAGTTCAAGAAAGATGAGGAACTACTGGAGACAGTCCAGCAGAGGGCTACAAGGATGATGAAGGGACTGGAGCATCTGTCCTACAAGGAAAGGCTGAGGGAGCTGCGCTTGTTTAGCCTGAAGAAGAGAAGGCTGAGAGGCGACCTTAGAATTGCCTATAAACACCTGAAGGGTGGGTGTCAGGAGGATGGGGCCAGACGCTTTTCAGTGGTGCCCAGCAACAGGACGAGGGGCATTGGGCACAAAATGAAGCACAGGAAGTTCCGTCTGAACATGAGGAAGAACTTCTTCCCCCTGAGGGTGACAGAGCACTGGAACAGGCTGCCCAGGGAGGCTGTGGAGTCTCTTTCTCTGGAGATATTCAAGACCTGCCTGGACGCGGTCCTGTGCAGTCTGCTGTAGGTGACCCTGCTTCAGCAGGGGTGTTGGACTAGACGACCGAAAGAGGTCCCTTCCAATCCCGTTACATTTTGTGATTCTGTGAAGGAGTTCTAAGCCCAAAGATTATATTTTAAGTGAGACTTTTCATTTTCATTTTTTACTGTGAGAGTGAGCCACAAATAGTGTTGGGGTGAAATGAGGATGGAATATAAAATTATCGAATATGTTCTACTTTTTGCTTTTATCAAACACCATGCAAAAACCTTGCAAAAGCAAATAATCCTGTAGAAAAATATAATATCCAAATAATTTCCCATGCTCTGGGTTTTATTTCTGTGCAAATTGTGTTTCTTGTTACCAAGTTGTGAGCAAACAAATAAGGTACAAAGGCAATTTTTTCGTGTCAATGGATGAACGTTTGTACCTCTTGGTTTTCTTTTTTGCTTTCAGAAATGGGTCCACAAACACAAATGTGAGGTAGAATATGTTCAAATATAGTCCTGGAATTCCATATTACCTTAATAGAAGGCTAAAGTTCTCTACACAGCAGCATTAAGGCGATGCATGAGTCAGAGGAACAGAAGAAAGCATATAACATAATGAATGATGACACTGACCAGACCAGTAATTGCCATTCTGGTGTCTTCCCCCCACCATCTCCAGCTCATTTGCTTGTACAGCATTCATGCCCCTTCGTATTTGGTTATCACGAATGTTCTCAAAGTTGTGTTTACTGGTATCCATGTTTGTTTGAATAACTCATGCCTCACCAGTGCCCTTCTGCAGATTTAACAGCTGTAAATTACAGCTTTGCTCCATTCTGTGGGACCTGGGCTGACAGGGGATGGCAACTGTGCAGCTAAAAGTGCATTCCACTGCACAAGGTCCTTGAACTCACGCCCACTACAGTCTGGCATCTGATCACTCATTCATGTCACCTTTTTGACCGTAATATTTTGTTTAGTAAGATTGTCAGAGGGAAATGAGAGTAATCGTCTCTAACAGTTTCTAATAGTCTCTAACAAGTACACAGCTCTCTCCAAGCAGGGAAAAAGCATCTGCCATTTTCTGCACAGGCACCTTGTGCAGCCGAAAACTTGTTGCTATCTCTTCCTCCTTCACTCATGATGCTGAAAATTAGACAAACACACACCTCTTCCAGGCTCTTCATATAGGTAAGCTCTTCCTACCGCTGGGACAATTTGGCATTTACAACTCTGCACTATCCAAAACAGCTTCCATTTTCTCTTAAAGCGGTATTCCCTGTTGGTGCCTTGTGCCTCCTGGGGACTCAACATCCCTTTCAACAAGACAAGAGATTAGACTTTTTTACCTCATACTGGGTAATTTTAATGCCAATATTACAAACCACAGCTTTTATCTTCTTTGCCAAATTTCTATACATTCTGACGATGTAGATGCTTTGCAGGAATAAACTCACCTTGGTAAAGCCATGAGGTACTTTACCTGCTACTAAATTTGATTTCATTTTTAGTGTTAGTACTTCCAATGAGCAACTAATTTGCTGGAGCAGCTTAAACATAGCATTTGCTTCAGACTGAAGCACAGACCTCATCTACTCTTATCTAGTGCTTTGATCCCATTTTGCTTCCGATTTCATTTGCTCATGTTGATAACATACTGGTTCCAGAAGAACCTTGCAAAAGTGATATAATCCTTTGAAATTGTCTGGCATCTTCTGTCGAACTATTTTATCAGGCTCATCCTTCCCTTCTACACAGAAAGGGCAAGACTCTTCTTCTTTCATGAGCTTCAGGCATGAAAAAGGGTGACCTTTAGACCCGCAAGCCTGAAACAACCCATGAGCTACCTACTGCCAAGGTTATTTCATCTCCTCCAGGAAATACCAGTATCTGCAGTCAGAAAACCATCCCAGAAACACATCCCAGGCATCATACAGTTTAGAAGGCAAGGGGATGCTGAATTTCTGTTCTCATCTTACTTACCACCTTGCCTCTGGTATTATTTCTTCCAGTCCCAGGTTGGAAGACCACAGATAAGCTGACATGTTGTAAAGCTCCTCTATACTCTCTGCTATTTGACTTGGGGCCAAAATAGAGATAAGAGTTATTATTAAGTGTTTCATAATTTGTCTGTTATTGGGCTATTGTAGGAAACAGTCCCCTTAGCAAAAAATCTAACCTTAAAGTCTCAAGAACTGTTGTCCTTGAATCAGCTCGACAGAGGTTTTTTTAACTTAGAACTGTAGCACAATGTTGGTTAACATTATATTTAGATTTTTTTCTATTTTTGTCTGCAGATTTCAGTTGTTGGAAAGGAATATGTTACAGTCTATGAAAATAAATTCATTACCTTCCTCCTCTCATACTATTTTTTTCCTAATAAGGAAGAAGTCAAAATGCAGTACCTTGGTCTGAGATAGTAGTTTTGTTGAGAAGCTAGAACACTAAGTACTGATACAGAGAATCTACTGGTTTATTGCTGATCTGTGTTTTCTGAATTCCAAGAACATTAGCAATAATAGTGTGAACATATCAAGCATATAACTGATGAAGATAATCATAGGGAATGTTTTGCATGGGAAGTACCATTCCCCTTGCATTCCACAAAGATGGCAATGTCATTTAAATGAGCTAAATACTAAAAATTACAGCAATGTCAGGACAGGAAGGATCCACACTCGGTTCCAAACCAGCTTTAGGGTCCTAGAGAGCAACCCACACTACTTTTTTTTTAAATTGTGATCCTTTTTGCATTCAAATGTAGAAATATCTGAAGCAGTCAATGAAGCACAGAAGGATAAAACCTGAACTGCTGACATGGTCTTCAACCTCATGCTTTACAAATCAGACCACTGCGGGCAAGGAAACTGCAGTTTCACTGACCTGCTCCCCGGCCGTCTAGCCAGTCAAATTCATTAGCCTTATACAAGCCCACTTTACAAAATGAACTTGTTTAGGTGCCTGACAGTTGCAAGGGCATTTTCATTAACTGAATTTTCAAGGAACAGTATGCATAGGATATTCAGTGACACGTGGTGCCCCTCAGGCCTGGGACCTGTACTGGGACCAGTGCTGTTTAACATTTTCATCAATGACTTGGACAGAGAGATCGAGTGAACCCTCAGCAAGTTTGCAGATGACACCAAGCTGAGTGGTGCAGCTGACATGCCAGAAGGATGGGATGTCATCCAGAGGGACCTGGACAAGCTCAAGAAGTGGGCCTGTGTGAACATCATGAGATTCAGCAATGCCAAGTGCAGGGTCCTGCACCTATGTCGGAGCAACCCCTGCTATCAATACAGGCAGGGGGATGAAGGGATTGAGAGCAGCCCTGCTGAGGAGGACTTGGGGGTACTTGTGGATAAAAAGCTGGACATGACCCACCAATGTGTGCTCACAGCCCAGAAGGCCAACTACATCCTGGGCTGCATCCCCAGCAGTGTGGCCAGCAGCTCAAGGGAGGGGATTCTGCCCCTCTGCTCCGCTCCGGTGAGACCCCACCGGGAGTGCTGTGTCCAGCTCTGGAGCCCTCAGCACAGGACAGACCTGGAGCTGTTGGAGCAGATCCAGAGGAAGCCACAAACATGATCCAAGGGCTGGAGCACCTCTGCTGTGAGGACAGGCTGCCTGGAGAAGAGAAGGCTGCGGGGAGGCCTTAGAGCAGCTTTCCAGTATCTGAAAGGGGCCTACAGGAAAGATGGGGACAATCTTTTTAGCAGGGCCTGTTGTGACAGGAGAAGGAGTAACGGATTTACATTAAGGGAGGGCAGCTTTTGACTGGATATAAGGAAGAAATTTTTTACAATGAGGGCGGCGAAACACTGGAACAGGTTGCCTACAGAGGTAGTGGAGGCCCCATCCCTGGAAACATGCAAGATCAGGTTGGACAGGGCTCTGAGCAACCTGATCTGGTTGAGGACGCCCCCACTCAGTGCAGGGGGACTGGGCTAGATGACCTCTAAAGGTCCCTTCCAACTCAAAGCATTCTGTGATTCTATGCTTTAAACATATTTTAGTCTGCTGATGACTTTTGAAAGACTAGTTTCTTAGAAGTCTACCCAACAAAAATCTCACACCACAGAGCCATCAGCAGCAAAACCAACACAGCAGACCAGGCATAAGGCTACTTATTAAAGCACCAGCAGTAGTAACCCCCAAAACAGTGGTTCCTGCCATGTGACAGACAGAGCCTTTTGTAACCCTGAATCACGGCATGTGGCTGGAAGCAAGAAATAAAGACCAGCCTCTTGTCAGAGTCTTGAGAAGTCACACATTTACTGCACCGGCTCACTACAAGCACTGTTAAGGGAGCATTTTTCCATTAGCCTTTTCACACACAGAATAGATGGTCACAGTGGTATCCGTCCCCCTAATCTGACTAGCTCAATGGTGTCTAAAAGTGCCTACTCCTGCAGCAGTCTATTCACAGTAAGTATTGAACTGAAATAAAGCAACAATTAACAAAGCAAAGGTGGGTACAGACTTTGGAAGGGGGAGGAGAAGAAATGAAATAACAGACACTGTGCTTCCAGAGTGCATCATTTAGTCACTTTGTCTGGCATCCTCCTTGAATGGAAACACCACGCTCAGCTTTGCTGCCTAGCTGGTTTGTGTGGATGGAGGATTCAACGCTACAGGCTGCACAAGCCCCTGTCACACAAGGCAACAATCCTGTTCTTTTTAATCAAAAGTGGTTTGGGGGTTTGCTATTTTTTTAAATCTGAGTCTGTTGTCACTAGTGTAAGTAACAGAAAAATTCAGTTCAACTGATGCACCGGTCTAAAGGCTGAAACAACAGCTTGCACATCCCTTTGATAAATAATACTCAGGTGGCTAATTTCCAGTTTACTAGTAAAGCACAGTTTTGTTTCTATTCAAAACAAACTATTTTTTTTTAAGGTGAGATGGAAACAGTACAGGCCAGATATACAGGGAATGCTCCGAGACAAGAAAAAAATCTATTGAATTAAGCATAACAGTTTAATTTTAGTGGGTTGTTTTTTGTTTTTAATACTCTGAACTTCAAAAAGCAGCTCAGAACCACTGGATTTAAACATGCACAGATAAACCCCACAGAATTAGATATATCTAAATTTACATTTTTTTAATTGCCCTGTCACAGAAATTTGGGTGCTAAGGTGAGGGCTACTTCGTACTATGGTGGTGTTTTGTATATAAGCATATGAAGATTACATGCCTCTGAGTACTGTGGGACTAAGTACTTATCATGGCAGTGTAATGTGACAATGGAATTAAAAAACATGTAAAGAATCTAGTAAAGCTACAAGGATGTGTTTCCCTGTGATTACGACCTGGATTTTGCAGCCGTAAATGTCTTCGAAACATGTGCTGTACCCTACATATTTTTCATGGAAAGGAAAGATAACTGATTGTAGAAAGCACTACATGTTGAATCTGACAATAAAACAGTTGCAAGTCGAGACAAGGACTGGATTACTTGGACTTGGCAATGTCTGGGAACCCCAAGTCCCCAGGGCCTCGCAATTACAGCTGCAGGACTCCGGGCATTTGCAGCACAGGATCTCTGAGCCTGCACTGGTGGTGGCACAAGTTCAGCCTCAGTACTCACACGGTCTGATGCTTTGAGATGCTACTGAAATTTGGAGGAAGAATGAAAGCAAAAGTTACCATTTCTCACCTCTACAGTTGTCAAAATCCAGTGAAATTCAACTCTGGAACAGAAACACCACGAGGAGACACTTCACTATTCAACATCTGTTCTTCCTGCAAACCATCAGATTTCACAGAAGTGTTCATGAAGCAGTCAATACATATATTAAGATTTCTTTTGCTTTTATAATGCAGTGTGCCAGGAAACAAATAGAGAGGTCATTACCAATTGCCCCAGTGTTTATTCCTGTCTCAGTATATTCACCACTGGAAGGCAGCAACCTACATAACATTACTCAAGAAAAGTAAACCTTCACACTGAGAAAGTGTGAAGATTGCAAATTGAAGTACACGAATGACAACCTCCTATTTATTTTGTAATTACACACAGTTGCCTCCCATGCCCTATTTTGATGATGTTGTTAACAATATGGCTCAGTCTGCCTTTCCCTCTCAAGAAAGTAAGGGGTGTTGGGCTGACAGCAACCCTGGAAATTTTATTCCAGTTTCCAAATGCAGATTGGCTAAACTGATAAGACCTTTTTGCAGTTTGAGGAGCTGTGAAAACCTTGTGAACCTATATTCAAATTAAGAATATTAACTTGACTTGAGAAATTGCATATCCCTATGCTTTATGACTACCTTCAGTCCTCCCTCTACCTCATATGCCTGTCAAGGGCATAAGGAGCAGATGTCTTTATCCACGACTACACTGTAATTTGAGAGGCAACCAAGCCAGAGAGTGAAATAACTAGAAGCTGAGCAAGGGGTGTCCACACTGTTTCTGCAGAGGTGTGAAGGGATGAGATTATTCCCTCTAAGTTCAGCAGAGAAGGGACTGGAGAACTAAGAAACACTCACAGAGGAAGCAGCTCCAGGGAAAAAGAGAAACAATTGGGCTTACTGTCTTAGCAAAAATGACCTTCGCTTGGCTACAGAATCAGTCAAGATAAAAGAAATCCAGCTGATTGAAAGACACACAAATGTGTTATGATTCAACAGCAGTCCACAGAGGACATGATGCTCATTAAGCCTCCGATCATACCTCAGAGGTCCTGCAGCTGGGTGAGGAAATCAGCCACTGAAAGTGATTTTCATCTAGCTCTCACCTCCAGTCACCTCTTTTGCCCACTTGAAAGTAAAGGAATTTTGTAGGAAGCCATTATAGACCTGATATGTCACCTATTTCAACTTGCAGGTGTCACTAAACATCTAAACGTCCTCAAGTCTGGTGCAGTAAGAAATGTGGTATTTAAGGTAGCGGAGTATCTTGAAAATTCAACATTGACCCAGGGGACTTAACGGAGCCAACTAGGACATGGTAATAGAAGGACATCTGCCAAAGAGGCTATAATCTAGTCACAATTGACTCCTATTCTCAGGCCCAGGAACTTTTAGAGTATAGATATGCAATTCAGATATCAACCAGAGAGCACCCCATAGGGCTGTTACCAGACTTGCTCAGAATTAAAATGCTAGGCTATTTGCAATTACAGTCATGGCCTGCACCTGACATGTAAGGGCACAGCATAGTTTTTCCAAAGAGTTTGGAAGGGAAAACTAATTAAAAAATCTAATACAGTTTACTGGAAACAGAATGGTATTATCTGAATTTGCCATGGATCCGGGAATTGCATTTCTGCTCTTAAACACACAACTTTACAATCATAAATCCAATGTGCAACCCTTAAAAAAACCCTGCAGAAATTTTGGAAGACACCAGCCCCTCCTGAGAGTGCACTCTCATGCAATGCTCGTCTTCCTCTTCGCTCACAGGTTTTTTCCCATGGAAATCCTTAGCATCAGTTAGTTGTTGAAATTTGTGAGACTACGTAGCTGCTGAGCTCCCCAGATCTTCACACCCTTCCACTTCCTTATTCTTTTAGCTCCTTCATATTACATGTTAGCACCAGGAAGACAAAAAGCTGTTTTTTGCAGTTAAAAGTTGTCAGTGTCTAATGTCCATGAAAGCAGGGAAGTTTAACTCTAGTCCCTAGGTTGCTGTCAAATGCATACTTTGATTAAATATAATGAATGGAAGATACACACACTCAAATGTTAATAAAATGCTGCTTCTCCCAGTCACTGTCATCTAATAAAGGTCGTTTGATCTGTTTACAAAACAAATCATATTATTTTACACCCATGGGTAGCATTTTAGTTGTAGGAGGCAATTTCATTCTAATTTCATGGCAAAGAGGCATGCCTAACTTAAATACCCATTATACCCACTCTCTGGCTTCAAGAAAATTGCATATTGTGAAGGGAGGTAGACATGTCTGTGCTTCTTAAACTGTTAAAATTAATGTGTTTAAACTTTATTTAGTGCACACAATTTTATCCATTCTCCCAGAACCCCTTAACTGATACTAGATTTTAATGAATAGTTTTAGTATCTGTTGCAGCACAAGTGGAACATCTAGCATTCCTGATCAAAAACACAAATCCAGCCACCCCGTCAAAGTAACTCCAACACCCATTCAGCACTAAAGAATGCTACACCAGCTCACAGTGTTTCTACCTTTATATCCAGCTACTGTGATCTACTATTATATAATTATCTATTCAAGCCTACATTTAATAATAAACTTCCCTATAGATCTATAACTGGCATTTCATTCTTAATTGCTTATTTTAAAGCAGCAGTTATAGATGCATTGAGATAATGGCCTGCTTATACTAAATGCTATGTATACTACAAGAGATATCTGAACCTAAAGAATTTGTAGACTAGATCACAGGCTTCTCTAATGAAAGAGTCAAGGCACTGCATAGAAGCTACTATGATGGACAGCATGATGCCAGAGACCAGCATGACCTTGTATTTGTGAATACACTTCACTGTCTATATGTTCCTAGTATATTTCAGCTAAGTAGTAGTGTCCTTCATCAGTGTGCTATTACATACTCAGCAGAACATCCAAAAGCAGCCTGCAAACTTCCAGATTCCCCCGGGAAGTACTCTGGTGAATAAAACCACCAAAAGCAACCAGAGTCGGTCAAAACCAGTCAAACTGGCATCAATAAAGCTCTCCGTTTCCTTAACAAAATGCCACTGTCTCAAACTATGAAACGCCCCATGAAGAATATACTGCCTTTGTCTACAAGGCAGATGTTTCAAGCACATCAAAATAATAGTGGATTAAGTTAGTTAAGCAAGTGTTCAGCCTCCTTAGTGTCTGCCATGAGTACCTTACCTCTATACACAAAAGCTGATATTTCTGACTGGGTTTTAAAATTGGGTTCTCTAATAAAGTTTTGTAACACTAGCAGATACAGAGCAAAACATTTGCCACCACGTACCTTTTCTAGCTTGCTTTGGAGGCTATGAAGAGAGCAGAGGTTAATACTAAGAAGACACAGTAGTTTTAGAGAAGCAGTTCTCTCCTTTGACTTCATTTGTGTCGCTATGTAGTCAAGGTAGACTCTTAACTGGGTGCTTAAAGTTGGCCTTTGTAGACCAGCTGTCATTTCTACATACAAAAAAATATTATCTTCTTCGTGTCCTTGTAGGTTCTCCTTCACACCTATAGTGTGGGAATGGGTAATGCATCCTGCTCAGCTGCTGGCCGCCCAACATCCAGTTACCACAGATACACCTTTAACTTCCCAACGATCTGAAGAACTGTCATTAGGAACACAATGTCTTCAATTTTCTTCCACACAAACAGCGAAAATTCCTTCTTTAAAAAAATCTTAAGCCAGGAACAAAACAGATGCAATTACAAGCAAGTGACAGGTTCTCTCTGAATATGTGTACACTGATTTAAATGAAAATATTTTTTACTGCCTGTATAGGGCCAAAAATAGTGACTTTGGTCATGGTGAAGTTAAGATTTTTACCTTCCTTGATGGAGCACATAATAGGCCAAAGATAACAGACTTGAACATAATGACATTATTAAGGGCATGCCTACGCAGCACAATAAAATTGTGTAGAGATACACAAGTTAGATTAAGGACAAGTACCATATTTCAGCACAGGCTTCTATTCCTAGTTAATCACCTCTTAAGAAGCTGGCAATTAGCATGGGTGTAATGTTGACTTAATGCAGCCACATTGTTTCCAATAATAGTGCTCAGTCTACATGGGGGTATAAGGTGGGATGCATGCTATTTGAAATCAGCTGTAGAGACCTGGTTTACCCAGTAGCCTTTTTTCCTTCTTGTGTAGTCAAACATAATACACAAATTTAGATATAAAGTCAAATGCAGAGTGGAACAAACCTACATTGCACTGTAAAGTTTTTGCAGTCCTCTTCTCTTTACCCTTGAATTTATCTTGTATGCACTTATCGTATAGCCTGAATACTTGTTAGTCACTTCAGAATGCCATATGGAGATCAATTTTGTTTGAACGAAGACTCACATTCTGCTTTTTAACAGCAAAATTTGCTCTTGCATGTTAGCAGGTCCTCTTTCAAGCCTTGTCTCTAGTGAATAAATAACATCTTAATGTTATCAGATCAATATCACAGTGCTATTAAATAACTATATAATAATATACTTTTTAAACCAACAAAATTAACCCCTGGGAAGTAACAGAACTCCATCTAATTGTAAAAAAAAGTCTAGATGCAGCTGCCTTTTTGCTGAGGTTGGTGAATGAATTCTCATTTAAAAAGAAAATTTTACCTTTCTAGTTAAGACAGTTTATACCAGTCTTTTGTCAGTCTTCTTCCCTTCCAACTTAATTTAGATCACTAAATGTTAGACAACTAGATGTTAAATTTTAGTTCCTTTTTTTTTTTTCCAGTGGGGACCTAGAAGACTACCTTTAGGGACTTGAGTAATTTGTTCTTATACTTCTGATCACTGGCCTGCCTTTGCTAGGTTGAGTTCATAACATCCTGTAAAGTTTACAATGATTTAGGAATAAAAAAATCATTTCTTGCTGACTTGATCAAGTGGGACCAGAGTACTTTGTCACAACCACCAGAGAGATCACAAGCAAAAGCTTGATGCTGTAGATCAAATACAAGCTATGCTTTTCATATTCTTCCCGATTTGTGAATCCCTCACTGCACTTTCCACTTAACTTCATGAATACATAAATAAAAAATTTCTTCACTTTGCGGTATAGGCGAGAGACAGCAGAGCAGACCAACTCAGCCAGCCACCTCCAGGCTGTGCAGCCCTCCCCAGGCAGCTCTGGCCTCAGACTCCCTCCCCACTTGCAGCTTGGCGGTCACTCATGTCAGAGGCGAGCAACAACTGCTACACGCTAACACGACCCCGCATATTACTCACAGAGCATCTGTTGAAAGTGGCATTGATTTCGTCCCAGCAAGTCTTCAAAAATATTTATGACAGACAGGCATCCAAATAGAGCTGGGTGCTCTCTCACCACTCAGGGAGAAGAAAAGTTGTTTTCAGTTTTCCTGGTGTTTTAAATGTCCTGCAGAGTCCTTGAACCATTGCTCCTGTCTCCTTTCACAGCTCTTCATCTGGGGGGAAAGGCGGTCTTCGGAGAGCTGGGGCCACATGCCTGATAGCAGCCAGCCTGTGCTGAAGCCAGCTCGAGTCACTCCCACCGCTACGCACATGCCAGTGCACAATCCCCACTGACTTTCAGGCATCTTCATAAAATAAGTGAAAATGGCATTAGTCTCTAACTTTAAACCTTCATTTGTGCTTATTCATTTTTCTGTGCCACACATCTTCTATGAAAACACAAGCAATTGGAACAAGATTAAGCACTACTCTCTAATGAAGGTCCTGTGCTGATAAAAAACTGCTTCTAAAGAAAATTTAGAATCCATCAGATCCGTGAACTTTTTTTTTTGCTGTTCATAGCAAACTTGAACTTTCCTGAGTTTTTATGTATTCAATAGTCTAACAACCTTCTCAGTTTATTTTTCTGGGAGCCACAATGACTACTGTATCAGCAAGTTCCTATTCTTTTTTATTTAGAAAAAATAACGTGAGTAGAAGAATCACTATCTTTCGTACTGCACAAGAATTCTAGCAGCAAACTAAGAAAGATCAGGAAGGAACTTCTAGTTTTTAATTTTAAATTTAAATCACATTACACAGGCAAAATAAAGTAACAATAGATCCCCCAGTTATTTTAAAAACTAAGTTTTGCTATTGATCTGAACAAAATAATACATGCTGTACAATATAGAACTACCAGAGAGGACCCTGCTTATGATGTATAATTGAACCTTTGCTTACAACTGTAGTCCTCCTAAGAAGTTTTCCAAGTTCCGTTGCCTGGCAATCCCCCCACTCCACAAACGGACAGCACAGGGAATGCTTGAAAAGCATTTGTCCATCACAGCTTGGAGAAAGTCATTAAAAGAAAAGCACCATCAGAAGTTCTGTGCCCGATGATGAAGGCCCAAAAAGTACAGAGGATTAATGCTATCAACTTGGATTACTAAAAGCAAAATAATTATAAAAAGCACAATTACCTGCTAAATTTTTTCATTTAAGTCACACAATAGAGTCGTTCTGGTCACAACATTTCATGCTCATTCTCTGAGAATGACAGATATCACAGATTATTTTATATCCCCTTCTCTTTAAAATTTAGGAAAAAATGCATCTCCATCACTATTTGGATTCCTAAACTCGTTTGCATCTGTTAAAGAAAGTCTGGATTGAGTTAAACTCATTTTCTTGCTCCTGCATATTTCCTCTATTTTCTTCAACCTGAGAACTGCTCATACAAAGATTTCACCTTGCGCAAGGCCAGTAACACCATTCTCCAGGGGTGGTAGCAGCAGAACACAATCATCTCCAAAAGACAGCGCCCTGACAACTGAAACACCACTTGAAAAAAATGCAGTGCTCTTCATAATGTAGCCAGGCAGCTGTGCAGGATATCTACTGACAAACAAATAAAACACCTATGCCCTCTAGAATCAGTATGATAAAGTCATTGAAACTTTGGAAAAGAAAAAATTATCCAGAATAATTTCACAACACAATTTTAAGGGTGTCAAATGAGACAATTTCAAAAAATGAGTTTGCACATACTTGTAGCAAGCCACAAGGATTTACTTTCTGAAGGCTTCACATTTTCCTTTAAATTATCAAAAAAATGAAAACCACTGACTAGATAAACACACTGCTTTAAGTATTTTACATTGCAATATATTCAGCTAGTTATATTTCTGCCACAGAGCAACCATGGAAAACCTCCAACAAATTCTGATCATTTCATATCAAATAAAAGGCATCATTGACCCTGCAAGGATGAAGAATTATCAGGTCATGGAATTAACACATCGTTAAATTTTATGGTTAATCAGATTATTGCAGATCATAAATATTCAAAGGGAGCCAGTTTTCATGCATAGTCACAGGTACAAAGAGACTAAATTTATGAATTTGTACAGATGTTGTTAACATCGACACTGTTGGCAGCTCTGAAAAGTAGGATTTGAGCTACAGATGTCGTCCATCTGGACTTCTGTAAGGCCTTTGACACAAACGCCAAAACATCCTTCTCTCTAAACGGGAGAGGAATGGATTTGATGGGTGGACCGTTCGGTGGATGAGGAATTGGCTGGACGGTCATATCCAGAGGGTAGTGGTCAGCAGCTCAATGTCCACGTGGAGAAGGGTGAAAAGTGATGTCCCCACTGAATCACAGAATCACAGAATGGTAGGGGTTGGAAGGGACCTCTGTGGGTCATCTAGTCCAACCCTCCTGCCGAAGCAGGGTCACCTACAGTAGGTTGTAAATGACCTTGCCCAGGTGGGTCTTGAATATCTCCAGAGAAGGAGACCCCACAACCTCCCTGGGCAGCCTGTTCCAGTGCTCCATCACCCTCAGAGGGAAGAAATTCTTCCTCATGTTCAGACGGAACTTCCTGTGCTTCATTTAGTGCCCATTGCCCCTTGTCCTGTCACAGGGCACCACTGAAAAGAGTTTGGCCCCATCCTCCTGATACCCACCCTTCAGATATTTATAAGCATTTCTAAGGTCCCCTCGCAGCCTTCTCTTCTTCAGGCTGAACAAGCCCAGCTCCCTCAGCCTCTCCTTATAGGGGAGATGTTCCAGTCCCCTCACCATCCTTGTAGCCATCCGCTGGACTCTCTCCAGTAGCTCTTCATCTTTCTTGAACTGGGGAGCCCAGAACTGGACACAGTACTCCAGATGAGGCCTCACTAGGGCAGTGTAGAGGGGAAGGAGAACCTCCCTCGTCCTGCTGGCCACACTCTTCTTGATGCATCCCAGAATGCCATTGGCTTTCTTGGCAGCCAGGGCACACTGCTGGCTCATGGTTAACCTGTCGTCCACTAGGACACCCAGGTCCTCTCCGCACAGCTGCTCTCCAGCAAGTCCACCCCAAGCCTGTACTGGTGCCTGGCGTTGTTCCTCCCCAGGTGTAGGACCCTGCATTTGCCCTTGTTGAACCTCATCAGGTTCCTCTCTGCCCATCTCTCCAGCCTCTCCAGGTCACGTTGAATGGCAGCACAGCCTGCTGGTGTATCCACCACACCTCCCAGTTTGGTGTCATCAGCAAACTAGCTGAGGGTACACTCTAACTCTTCATCCAGGTCACTGATAAAGAAGCTGAACAACACTGGGCCCAGTACTGACCCTTGGTGGATACCACTAGTTACCGGCCTCCAACTAGACTCAGCGCCGCTGACGACAACCCTCTGAGTTCTGCCATTCAGCCAGTTCTCTATCCACCTCACCGACCACTCATCCACCCCATACTTCCTGAGCTTCCCTAGGAGGATATTATGGGAGACTGTGTCGAAAGCCTTGCTGAAGTCTAGGTAGACAACATCCACTGCTCTCCCCTCATTTACCCAACCAGTCATGTCATCATAGAAAGCTATTAGATTGGTCAAGCATGATTTCCCCTTCATGAATCCATGCTGACTACTCCTGATAACCTTCTTTTCCTCCACTTGCTTGATGATGGCCTCCAGGATAAGCTGCTCCATCACCTTTCGAGGGATGGAGGTGAGGCTGACCGGCCTGTAGTTCCCTGGGTCCTCCTTCTTGCCCTTTTTTAAGATTGGAGTGACATTGGCCTTTCTCCAGTCCTCGGGCACCTCTCCTGTCCTCCAGGACCTCTCAAAGATGATGGAGAGTGGCTCAGCAATGACATCCGCCAGCTCCCTCAGCACTTGTGGGTGCATTCCATTGGGGCCCATGGATTTGTGGGCATACAGATTGCCTAAGCGATCCCTCATGCAGTCCTCCTCGACCAAAGGAAAGTCATCCTCTCTGTGGGCCTTCTCTCTTACCTCCGGGGCCTGGGATTCCTGAGGGCCAGTCTTAGCACTGAAGACTGAAGCAAAGAAGGCATTCAGTAGCTCTGCCTTCTCTGTATCCTCCGTCACCAGGACACCCGCCTCATTCAGCAGCGGCCCCACATTGTCCCTAGCCTTCCTTTTGCTGCTGATGTAGTTGAAGCCGCCCTTCTTGTTGTTTTTGACATCCCTTGCCAGCTTCAATTCCAGGTGGGCCTTGGCCTTCCTCGTCGCATCCCTGCATGCTCTCACCACATTTCTGTACTCTTCCCAAGTGGCCTGCCCCTCTTTCCACATTCCATGGACCTTTCTCTTCCACCTGATCTCCACTAAAAGCTCCTTGTTTAACCATGCAGGTCTCCTGCCTCCTTTGCTCAATTTCTTTCTCAGGGGGATGCACAGCTCCTGAATATGGAGGAAGTGTCTTTTAAAGAGCGACCAGCACTCTTGGACCTCCCTGCCTTCGAGAGCCCTGGCCCATGGGATTCTTGAAGAGGCCAAAGTTAGCCCTCCTGAGGTCCAAGGTTTTGATCCTGCTTATCGCCCTGCTTCTTCCACGCAGGATCCTGAACTCCACCATTTCATGGTCACTGCAGCCGAGTCTACCTCCAGCCTTCACTTCCTCCACCAGTCCCTCCTTGTTTGTTAACACGAGGTCCAGCAGCGCACCTTTCCTTGTTGGTTCCTCCACCACTTGCATCAGAAAGTTGTCATCGATGCTCTGTAGGAACCTCCTGGATTGCGCCTGTCTAGCTGTGTGGTCTTCCCAGCTGATGTCAGGGTGGTTGAAGTCCCCCATGAGAACCAGGGCCTGTGAGGCTGCTTGCAGCTGCCTGTGGAAGGCCTCATCAACCTCCTCCTCCTGGTCAGGTGGCCTGTAGTACACACCCACCGTAATGTCACCCATGTGAGCCTGTTCCTTAATTCTAACCCACAAGCTTTCAACTTGTTCCTCATTTGCCCCTAGGCCAAGCTCAGTGCATTCCAGTTGCTCCCTCACGTAGAGAGCAACTCCACCACCTCTCCTTGTTGGCCTGTCTTTCCTAAAGAGTCTGTAGCCATCCATGACAGCATGCCAGTCATGCGAGTTGTCCCACCATGTTTCTGTGATGGCGACCAAGTTGTAGCCGTCCTGCTGTATAATGGCTTCCAGCTCCTCCTGTTTATTGCCCACGCTACATGTGTTGGTACAGACACACTTGAGCTGGGCTGTCAATCTCACCCCTGACCCTGGCACGCCAAGCCTGGGCTCGTCCCTAGTGAGCAGGGCGATGTCCCCTTCCCCCTTTGAACCTAGTTTAAAGCCCTCTCAATGAGCCCTGCCAGCTCGTGGCCAAGAATCCACTACCTGATCTAGTGGTACATGTTCCCGCTCATTGCTGGGGGTTTGAGTAGATGACCTTTAAAAGGTCCCTTCTTAACTAAACCATTCTATAATTCTGTAATTCTATGACAGTTACAGTTTTGAGGATGAATCTGACTCGAATATCTTTGTTAAACAAGATGGTCTCGGGAGAGCAACGAAGAACTAGTGGGAGACAGGAACTGGGAAATCCCAGTCTAGATGTGGCTCAAAGTTGGATTTACCTTAATGTAAAAGCTTCAGTATTAACTATCATTCCTAGATGTGCTTTACATGTCATCTATAAGCAAGCCTCCCCTTACAAGCTGCTTGGTAATCTGCATGAGGCAGAAAATCTTTCACCATAAACACGCAGCTGCAACAGATCAGTAAAACAAAAATCACAGTATGAATACTGTAAAACATAAACACAAATAATTCTGAAGGTTGAAAAGTTTATACGCAAATAAAAGGAAACATTAATTGCTCCTTTTTAAAATAAGCCACTTCCTACAGATATTGATCTCCAGGTTTTAAGCTTCCTTAATTCTACTCTTGGTATCTCACAGTCTGCAGAAACAGCACCTAATTTAATTTGCGGTGCACACAACTTAAGCAGAGGCCAGACTACATTTGATGTTGGAACACAGGAATTTTACAGAAATGGCAATCCATGGAGAAATAACATGGGGAAGACTGCAGTGCACAACGCTTTACTTCACATTCCAGACAGGTTCTTCGTCCTCAAATTTTTAAAATCTTGTGGCTGAAAAAGTACTTTCTTAAAAGGCACCCTCAACATCAAACACAGAATTTACCCACAATGTAGTTTAACCAGATACAGGTCCAGAGACCTAACATCAAGAACCTTAGCTTCTAAGCATCATACTTTTCTGCTAGTTTGGGAGGCTGTTTTACAAGACTGCTGTCCTATGTCTATACTTAGCATGTATCATAAATAGTTGCATTACATAATTCTGCTTCCAGGTAGATGTGGGAAGCTCACTGCTTTTCTTTTTTAGGATACAAATCTATAGCAGGTCACGGAGCCCTTACCTGCCTTAGAGATAGAAGCCTTAAGTTTGTAAGTTCTGCCAACCCTTCGAACCAAGCCTAGCCAAGAATGGGGGCTCTTGCAGATTGCTCCTGTTAGACCGGGAGACCAACGGTGGCAATGCCTTTTGACAGCTCTCTTTTGCCACAAAGAAAGCACTACATTCTATTTTCTGGAACATAGCAGGAGGCAGCATTTAGGTTGAAGAGCCCTGCTTAGGCAAGACCTTGTAGCAAAGAAATCCATCTCTTTTTCAGGGCTAGGTTGTCTTTTGTGTCTGCTGGTAACTTTCTTCTGTTGTGCTGATCCTTTATACCCTGTGCTCATAACCAAAGCCTTCAAAAAATAGTAAAGGCTATGCCTTGTGTATTTCTGGAGGATGCAAGTGAAAAGTTGGAGCTGAAAGTTTCCATAACCAGAAGTGACCTCACTTCTACAATTATTTTAAGATGAGAAGTAGCTGTCACCATCTCTTAACAATATCCTACCAACCTGACAACTGTGTAAGTGTCTTTTATTCTACGCCAGATGCAGCTCCAACGATGTCAGACTGGTTACAGTAACATTGGACTGACTTAGTATAAGAATAAGCCATCTGAACTACCAAGTAATCCAGTCACTCAGTGGCACCTATTTTTCTTCAAAGTCCAGCCCCCATATACAATGCAGAATTTAAATGTTATGTTTTCTGTTGCTTTTAAAACAGGAATTTGTATCTCATCCATCTCTTTTCAGTTGCTTGAAATATTCTATCGTGCAACTGGAGTGCTTTGGCACTAAGGAAGCCTCACAACTATAGCTGGAGGAAATAAAGATAAAAAAATAAAGCGTTCTTTATGAAACTAACCCCAGTTTTCACTTAGCAAAGATACAGCAACATAAAGCACTTAGTATTTTCAAAAGGAACTACAGGCATTTGGTTTCTTAGCAAAACGCAGATACAACACTCAAAGCAACTGTGAACATGTGTTATGAATTTGAAGTTGTGTGTAATAACCTGCACGTTCAAGTAAAGGCTGAATATTGTATCTCCTTTAACACGATTTTAAACAAAGATAGCAAGTAGCTGAAGCAGGAAAAACTATAACGCTTTAAAAAAATAAAATTCAAGCTGATTGCCACATGTTTAAGCCAACAAAGAAGACACAGAACTCACTGTGTTACCTGGAAGTCTATCATCTACCAGACTAACTCGATCCCCCTCTTCTGGTGCACACATACAAAACGTCCTCTTGTCACCCCAAAGGTACGCACAGTACAACCAGTTTCCTCAGATTCTGGCTATTAAACAAATTATATGAAAACAGATAAGAGCAGCGTTTCATTCAGGTGTTACATATGTAACTGTTATAAAAGTATCCTACTTAGCGCAGTAAGTTGTCCAGCATATCCGACTGCCATTCTCTCTTCAAACGGACAATAACAGACGAAAGAAAAAACACTCAAACACGTAAGAAACTTTTAACCTGTAGGGACAACAGAGAATGAGCCATTTCACCTACTGTTGTTATTGACTCAAATCTGAGACAAGCAAAGACACCCACAGTGGAAAACATCAGCAACTGCAAAACAATTGCTGTACTTGTAATTCAGTCCATTTAAGAGCTCCGTTGTCTACTGGTTCTACTAAACTCAGCAAGTAAGGTTATTTCTTTTAACAGCTTCCCTTGAATTCAGCCCTTTCAACAGCCTGCACAATGGTAACAGGTAGAATCCAAAAACCAGAAAGTTCCTACACCTTTTCCTACTAAAAATATCCGACATCCCTCCTCCATCTCCCCCCACCCCAGACCTGAAGAAGCAAGAAACACGCTACTACTTTTCCCTACAGTAAGTCATCTGCTGCAACTGTAGTGTAAACCGATTTTTCCCTTACAGACTGTGCACCAAGCTCTCCCGTAAAAGTTTAATGGAGGTATAAGCAGCCAACAACTTCAAGGAAAGAATTAGTTGTGCAGAGGAGATATGGAGGCATGCCGAAAGTGCTGCAAAAGGGAGTTTTGGAACAAAAGTTCAGGGCAGATTTCTGTGGCAAAACCTCCTTTTGCGGCTCATTCCTTACATATGCAGAACTGCTGTGTAAAATGTGTCAAAACCCAGATTAGCATCAGCAAAATAACTAGGGTAAAATTGGTTTAAATAATTACATGAAACTGTTGAAAGAGGCTTTTTAATTGCTCGTGGAAGAAGAATTAACATATTTAAATTACAATTCTGTTAACTGACACATGCATATTTTTTAAAAGGGTATAATCATCTTGCTGTCAGATACACAGACTTGTGCCAAAAAAGATAAGAATAGCTTACAATTGGCACTTTCCACACAATATTTTAATGGTAAGATTAGATATCTATGTTAAATGATCAGTAGTTTTCTGCAAGACAAAAGCCATTTCCACACAATTATCCTTCTTCTCACGTAATTTCTCGGACTTTCTTCCATGACGCATGGCACAGAGCAGCACAGTCCCCTTTCTGACTGTGAAGATCACTTTCCTATGTCCGAGTTAGCAGTACAGTGCACCACAGACCCTTTCTGAGCACCTAACAGCAGAGCTGGCACACACGCTAGGCTCCTGGCTAACTGATTTATTGCAGATGTGCCACCTTAAAGCACAATGCACACAGAAATCAGATGCTGGTAGGCAGTACCAATTTTTTTTACAACCATGTAAAGACAGTATGCATGCAGCAACATACAAGTGTGTACCTAAAAACCAACAGAAGGGTCAAAAGAAAGACTGCTGGGAGCAGACTACGAGGGTAGCTTCCTTGTCCAAATACAGTCCTTGTTACAAAGTATGCAAAATCAAATGACACAGTGGTCTGCAAAAGCCTTTCTAGCAGTACTACTGCTCTGATTTTTCCAGCTACAATTCATTGCTGTGGAAGCTACTGTAAATCTAGAAGTGGTAACTTGTGGCATCAGAAATAGCAACGACATACCATCCACATACCTGTGTATCAGGTGGCAGTGAACAACTCCACTTATCTGGGCAGACAAAAGTCAGTCTTGGATGGATACAAATGCCTCTGACTTTGAAGGCAAGGTAAAAATGAGACAACTTTACTGGTACTTCACGGAAGCATAGGAAAATACATGTTAGAAGCAACCTCTGGAGATCACCTGGTTCAACACCCTGCTCAAATCAGGTTCATCTAGATCAGGAACTTGTCCAGTTGGGGTTTGATTATCTCGAAGTAGAGACATCCCAGAAAAAATTCACTCATTGCCTCTAAGTCCATCAGTGTCACTCAACCTTTCCACCTACTTTCATATTCACTTATCTCACCAATCTGGTGAGGAGAAAACTACGGAAGACTGACATGGGCCTTGCTAAAGTTGAAATATACAATGCCCACTGTTTCACTGTGCCAGTCACCTCATCACAGGAGAAGTTAGGTACACGGGCTGCACAGGACTTGCCATTGATAAACCTGTGCTGGCAGCTCCCAGTCACCTTCTCCTCTTTCCCATGGCTGGAAGTGGTTTCCAGAAGGATTTGCTCCATGGCCTTCCCAGAGGCATGGAGTGGCTGACCAGTCTGTCATTACCTGGCATCCTCTCCTCAGCCTTTCTGAAGATGGGTGCAACATTTGCCTTTTTCCCCTTTATGAGGAACCTCTCCAGGTGCCACGACCTTTCAAAGAGGGTACAGAGCTGTCTCCAGCTCATGAATCCGCTCCCAAAGCACCCTGGATGAACCCAAGGTGCCACAGACTTGTTTGTGTCTGTGGGTGAAATGCTCCCTAACTCCATCCCCCTTCCCTGTGGGTAGTGCTATTCCCCCAGACTCTGCTAGGACACTTAGGGACCCAAGGGCAGGTCTTATCTGTGAAAACAAACAAAAAAAACCCAACAACAAAACAAGCAGTTTAGCACTTTGGCCTTCTTCACATTCTTTGTCATGAGGTCTCCTATCCCCACCAAGCAGAAGGGCTACACTTTCCTCAGCCTTTCTTTTTACTGTTGATATACAACAGGAAAGCTCTGGGCTCTCCCTCATCTCATCAGTTTCAGCTGCAGATGACTGTTGATTTTGCTCACACCACCCTCCACACACAGGCAACAGGTACCCTCCTGGTGGCTCTTCCTTGCTCCCAGCTTGTCTTCCACTTCCTTTACACATTTGCAACTCCCCCTAGTCTTGCAGTCCCCTGGACACCTCTGTTCTGGCCATGGAGCTCTTACCTGCCTCAGGTTATGGGAAACCTTCCCTAGTTCGAAGGTCTCTTCACAAAATTAGCAAACCTCTGTCCAAAGAGGCTCCTGGCCCACATTGTCAGATAGGTCCCATCTCTGTCAAGCAGTTTTCATCCTTTGAAGAGGGTCCCCAGGAAACTGCGTTCATTTCTATAGTCATGCATGACCCTAGTTTGATGGCCACAAGAACTGTAAGGTCAAGGGATAGGTTTTCTATCTCAAACCAATGTGCAAACATCTGGATTGTTAAAATCCTCTTTAGATTAGTAAGTAGACTTACTACTCAGACAGGAAGAAACCCCAATTCCATCCAAGCTGAAAATTAAGAGTGCAAAATATAGCAAGATATAAATACATAGTACATATGAACACTTGCATGTTATCCTCCTGATTGACTGTAGACTGACTGACACTGCAACTAATTTTAGCAACACAAGTACAAACCATACAAGTTGATTCAACACATATCTACAGTCTAGGAAAATGTAACTGTAAAAGAAGCTATCGCATTCTGAGCGGCTGGAAGGCATATATAACGGAATTCTGTTGTAGACTTCTAATCTGAGACTGATCTCCCATTGCCTGTTTCTTGCACACTGCTCTATAGTATTTCATAAGTTTGTTTGCCGTTCACCTAAACACAACTTCCAGAATATTTTATAAAGTCCTTGCAATGACAGCTATTTTAGAACACTGGCAATACTCTTGGTGTCTTCTGTTCTGTTCTTGTAATACGATTTGTAGTATTTCAGTCAGGACGCAACAGGAAGCACATTTTGCCTCTGGTCCACAAACAGAAATTTTGTAAATCCTTCTGTTTCACAGATGCTTTTTGATTACAGAGGATGACATGCAATGACCCAAACGTTACTTGCTGCCAGACAGCTTTAATTATTTACAGCTTTATACCACAACTGCTGCCTCTTCCATATCCTACTCTACCAGTGTATGTTGGAAAAAGACAATTTAAACATCTCACACAATGCAAAGTGCCAACCAATATTTTCCTCAAGAACATGGTACAAATAATCCCAAGAGCACTGAGAGGACCAGACTGATTGCATGAATGTCAGCAACTGGAAATGATACAAGGACTAAACCACCAACTAGTCTACTACAATACTACTAGTACAATATCTGCAATGATCCCCCTCCTCTTCAAGAGAAAATCCATATCACCTACACTTGAATCCTCACAGTCTTTTAGCCAATACTGAGCTGGAGCCTCCTCAGTACATTCAATCCAAACACAGAATAAATGTATCTTAGGTGCGAAGACTAAGTCTGTCTTCAAGATCCAGTCACTCTTTCCAAGCTGGATAAAAACTAATTCAAATAATTTTAAGGAATTAAACAAATTGGAACGCTAATTACTTCTTTGGGAGTAAAGTACATCCTTATACATACCCTTTTAAGGGCAATATTTTTATTTATCCCCTAGGTACTGGAAAAAGAACATTAAATATCTTCATGTATAAATATAGTTATGGCTAACAGTAGAATTGCCTCTACTGTTACAAAGCATGTTAAGACAAGTAACAGAACGTGTGGGCTTCATGATTTAAGAATGACAACCCATACGAGTTTCCAATCCATTTGGAGACAGAACAGGAATGAAGCTTTAAAGATTTCTCGCATCTAATCTTACACCATTGTTAACAAAAAGAATTACTCCCTGATCTGTATTTCTGACAAGGCTTCTTCATCAGTCTAAAAATGCAGATAGAAAGCTGTCCATCATCTCTACAGAAATGTTCTACAGCAGGTTTTACCAAAAAAAAAAAAATCAAAGCAGCAGCTGAGACTTGGTAAGCATTTAAGGAAAGATCTTGCAGCAAAAGCACAAACATGTGAGACTAAAAGCAAAAATACCATGCACTGCTAATTTACCAGTTTTATCTCACATGTTTGCAGGGAACATTTACTGATTAAATTATGAGGATCAACAGCCTTACACCAACAAGACTATTGAAATGTTGCTGTGAAGAAATTTTCATCTGCAAACTTCTTCCCAGTTAACATTCTTACAGTGAAAGAAGTAACAAATTGGTCTGTAAAGCAGAGCAATGGAGTAGACAGAAATGGTTTTCAATTGCCCTTTTAAGCACAATTTGTCTTCTTGGGAGGGTTCTCAGCCATTCTAACAGCTAAAGCACTGAAAGAAGATTTTCAGATGGTTTGTTTCCCCCTATGACCATGACCTTTAACAACTCTTTTCGCCTCATCGGTCCCTCACTTTTGCACCACACAGAGAAGACAGAATGAACAAATAGTTATACAGCTGAGCTGAGACACAGAAAGTATTCCTTGAAAACAAGTTACAGCAGTGATCTATGTCTTTTCTTAGTGTAGTCCCTGCCACCTTTAATGCTTAACAAAATAAATGGCCTGTTTGGCTGATTTTGTTGATAAAGTGAGGCACCTTGCAAACACTGTTAGGCAAAGACATTTTGTATTTTCATCCTAAGCCTGTTTCAGCAGTAGTGCTGATTTCCTTCTCAGGACCCCCAAGCCTAAAGTCAGATCTCAGTATAGAAGAGAGTGTATGTTCCTCCCTACACCTCCTACACCACTTGCTGATGGTGGTTTACAGCCAATTAACAATTGCATATGCAATCTTTTCTGAAACAGCTTCTCACGTCACCCAAACATATACTATATTGCCTCGTTGTTCTTAAAGAGAGTCAATGCAAAATAAGTACTCACAGGACTAATATCAGCAAATACGACTGACTACTGTATACTGCTTTAAAACACTGACTTGAGTTAGTAAGCTAGACCCTTGCCCCCTTGGTGCTCAAGGGTTATCCAGTTTCCACAAACAGTGTAAGGGGGAAAAATAAAAATAAAATCAGCAAAAGCTGATCACATGGATTAACTTAATTTTGTACTCAGGCTGAACTGATACTTTTAAATTCTAAATACCATTAAGAGTCTCAACATTGCTCAAACTTACTTTTGTATACACCACATATATATAGTTTCAACTTATTCATCAATGATCTGGATGAAGAGTTCAGAGTGTACTCTCAACAAATTTGCTGATGACACCAAACTGGGAGGAGTGGTAGACACACCGGAAGGCTGTGCTGCCATTCAGCGAGACCTGGAGAGGCTGGAGAGTTGGGCAGAGAGGAACCTCATGATGTTCAACCAGTAAGGGCAAGTGCAAGGTCCTGTAGTTGCAGAAGAACAACCCCATGCACCAGTAGAGGCTCGCGGCGGACCTGCTGCAGAGCAGCTCTGCAGAGAGAGACCTGGGTGTGCTGGTGGGTGACAGGTTGACCATGAGCCAGCAGTGTGCCCTGGCTGCCAAGAAGGCCAATGGCATCCTGGGATGCATTAGGAGGAGTGTGGCCAGCAGGTCGAGGGAGGTTGTCCTCCCCCTCTACTCTGCCCTAGTGAGGCACCATCTAGAGTACTCTGTCCAGTTCTGGGCTACCCAGTTCAAGAAAGATGAAGAGCTACTGGAGACAGTCCAGCAGAGGGCTACAAGGATGATGAGGGGACTGGAACATCTCTCCTGTGAGGAGAGGCTGAGGGAGCTGGGGTTGTTCAGCCTGAAGAAGAGAAGGCTGAGACGAGACCTTATAAATGCCTATAAATATCTGAAGGGTGAGTGTCAGGAGGATGGGGCCAAGCTCTTTATAGCAGTGCCCAGTGACAGGACAAGGGGCAATGGGCACAAACTGAGGCACAGGAAGTTCCATCTGAACATGAGGAAGAACTTCTTCCCTCTGAGGGTGACGGAGCACTGGAACAGGCTGCCCAGGGAGGCTGTGGAGTCTCCTTCTCTGGAGATAGTCAAAACCCACCTGGACACGTTCCTGTGCAGCCTGCTCTAGGTGACCCTCCTTCGGCAGGGGGGGTGGACTAGACAACCCACATAGGTCCCTTCCATGCCCCAACATTCTGTGATTTTGTGATATAATTTCAGTGAATTTTAACAAAAAAAAATTTTAATAGCTTTAAATTCTACAATTTTAGCTCATTTCTAAACACTTTCTACTAACACAAAGAACACAAAAAGTGTCTTACAATATAGCTTGCATGTATATTCCCTAACAAACCTTTACATTTCCCTCCATACATTTAGCCCCTATTGACAACAGGAAAAAAAAAAAATCACAAAAACTATGATAGTCTCATTGTTCCTTTTTCTGTAAAGGCTTCATTGCCTGTCACACAGGAGCACAGATGCAAACAAATCAGTAACTTCCACTTCAGATAAAAATAAAGCATTTCCATAGTTCTGTGCCCTAAATTCTGCTTTAGCGTAAGCTGATCATGAATGCCAAAAGTAATTTCATAAAAAGCTGAAATAAGAGCTGATGCTGTCTCCTGTTCGCTTCCCTTTCCTACCTAAATGTAGTTCATCTTTGTCACACATGCTCATTGCCATACACAGGAAATTAGCCTCCCTTGGAATCCATATTTGGGACTCATCAGGAGTGCAAGAGTTCAGAGACATCAGTAAAATACATCTCAAACTGTACAGAGACCAACACGGGATGTAGGAAGACAAAATGGTTCAAGTTTCTTGATTAATGTATTTGTAACACTTCAGAAGGTTTATTCCACTAATCTGTGAAATAAATTGCAATAATGGTTTAATTTAGAAAAGTCAGTAACTGTTCCTGATCAGATGCACTCCTTTATTTTCTCCTCTACAGGAATATTTTGGTGACTGGAGTAAATGCTAACAGGTGTGTAAAGCCCCTGTGCTGCTGGCAGCTCTCCATGGATGGAACTGCTCCCCACAAGGCCCTCATGGGTCCTACCACACCCACCCCAGACCCTCAAAACATGTCTTCAGATGCCGATTATCAACGACCAATAAAATTCAAATTTTCTAGTTGACATGTGAGAAAGTCTGTACCATTAACACTGGTATGTTTTCTTGATTCCCAAACAGCCTGTCCAGGGAAGGAGTAGAAACCAGGCAACATCACTGTTTCCAAATTGGAGCAATTCCTGAAATGGAAGCCGATGATTCCCACCTTAAACTTACAAGTTTTATTTGCACAGGAGAACCAGAGAAACAGCAGAAAGCCACTGAGATGGGTGTTTAAGAGCCACGGATCACAAGCAGGGTTACAAGCTCTAAATGGGTCACGGGCTCTGTCTCTGAAGTTCCAGCACCTAAGGTACAAAGTGCAATACCTAAAAAAGTCAGATTCAGGGTTTGGGGATTTTTTCCGCCCTCTCCTCATCATCTTTTTATGTCACTGTTCTTCACAGAAATTCCTACATTAAAACAGACTTTCCATAGAGAAATGCAGTAGGAATACGAGCTTGGCTACGACATTCATTTACACATTTTCTTCCCTCTGTCACTCACTATTTGTAGGTGAGGCTTTAATAAATGCTAGCAAAGTTTCTTGTTTCAACTGCACAAGGGAAAACAAAGTCCCTGGCAACAGAACTGCGATTTCTTAGTGAACGTTGTGGTAAGGAAACTGGAACATAGCCCATATCACACGACTTTCTAAAAACCTTGTATCTGGAGGGCACTGATCTTCAAGTATTAGTTCACTTAAATAGATTTGTGTATTTCCTACATAAAAACATTAATGTATATTCCACTTCAAGCCACTTAATGGCTAAAACAAACTAAAGCTTCAAAGGCAGTAGGTACTACAGTATGATATCCACCAAAATGTCTTTTTTCTTTAAGCAGCAAGTGCAACAACTGATTTGCTTCTAGACAAATGTTATATTTTCATCTGAATTATTATAAAGGTATCTAAATTGCTCTTTTACAGAAAGGTTTTTTTATTTGAAGACAAAAGCACCCGATTTGCTCTTTCCCTAAAATACCCACAATTGTTTCTTGAACGAAAACAAGCATTTACTTCTGCATCATTTTAAGTATCTCTTCTCCAAATATTGAAATAAAGCAAAGTTTCAGGTTTGAAAACATTTCAATAAATCCAAGGTTTTGGAAGCTGGCCTAGACACTCTAATCTGTGCAGACACCATGGAAAATGCAGGAAGTGCTCAAATAATGACTGCTTTCTGACTAAAAATATGTAAACCAGAGGTTGTACAATATTACAGTGCTTTGATTTATGAAAAGACGGCTAAGTTTTCTCAAACTGATCAGGGTATGAAATGCCCAGTGCTGGGCAACTCGTACCAGTCCACTGCGTAACTTTTCTTGAAACCTAACTTTGCTTAAAGGCTGTTATGTGTGGGAATCCTGCTTGGTCCCTTGTATCTTAATTGGTAAGATTAAACAATTAACAGAAAAGACAAATCAGACCTTTTCTGTACTAAAGACTGAAACCCATCATAACCTGCTTTTGGACAGTTGGCGTCCCTTGACAAAAGGACTGACAGCCCAAGAGTAACACTACACTCTTTTTTTAGCGCAATGGCAGGCACAGGACAACACTTATTAAAGTCAAGCTTTTTTTCTTCAGAAATACCAACACTGGCCACACCTAATATTGCTAATAAAAAATTTATTATCCAGAGAAGTGGTGGCTTTTTGATCATTCTTATTCTTGGAGTAGTTTCACTGAGATTATCTGAAGAATTTCAATAGAGTCAAACAACACTTCACCCACCTTATACAGCCCCCCCCCAATAATTCCTATAGAACATAATAAAAAAATTTGGAGACCCTATAACAGGATACATAACTACATACATAGGTACATAGGATTCTCCTTCAGCTGTATTTCTGTAAAGCAAAACCTCTTCTTTGTGAATTTATGGACTTGAATTTGAGAGTGTTTCAGACATCATTGATTTGTCTTATTTATATATAGCTATGGGAGTAAGTATTCCTTCTCCCACTTCTCCACCCTCAACCAAACACAGACATTAACTAATTATGTGAGAATTAGATGTCCTGGATTTAAGCATATTCTTAGATACCAGCATGCAAAAGGAAGCACTGGAATTTCAGGACACCAAAAGAAAGCTGTACTGGTAGATAGAACCATATTTTTGCATTACAATGGTCAGATATGATCCCACAGCAATCAAATTTCTCATCATTTACTGCTAAAGTTTTGCACAACAAATTGTTCAGCTGTCCATAAAGAAAATCTTTGGTGTTATGGATTTAAAGATGTATTCAGTACAAATCATAAAAACTGTCTTCTAACGATCATGCAAAGGCAAACTTCCACAGGATACAGAATCAGCATAGACAAGTTGAAGGAGAACAGACAGGACTGAGTTTGATTGCCCTTTAGAATAGTGTATGCTTCTGATCTGAGAAATAGCAGAGGTGCTCCCAATTCTCAGATACCAGCTGGTTACTTCGCTTTAATACATCAAGGTCAAAACATTTGGTGACACGAAACTTCACGTGCGCAGGTGTACATACACCAGCTGTTAAAAAATATTTTCGTTAGCATGATTTTTGCAACAGCCTGTGTGACATATTGGCTGTATCAAGAAATAGGCTTTTCTCCCCACTCCAGAAGCGAGTCTGAATAATTTATGTACCTTGCACAGCTGGAAAAGCATGTGAAAAACAAGCACTTTGTACAGCTATGTGCATGCCAACCATCACACAGGCCACTAGGGAGACGAATGGCTACAGCTTCTGGGGTACTTGTTACACCGAGAACAGCACTTCACCAGATTACCTCCTTCTATCAGGACTTCTCCCACTACGCAGTATCAGCTGGAAAAGTCTTAACAATCCACACCAGGGTAACTTTAAATTATGTGAAAGATCAGAGATTCTTTTTAAGAAACAAAGCAGAAACCTGCTTGCTCAGACTGAGCCCCTGCTGAAGCAGGTCTGCTTTGCTTCAGCTCACAGCCTGACCAGGGACACCCAGATGTCACAGGGGAGCTGCCTCTGACCCCAGGTCAGTCACCAACCTGGCAGCTGCAAAAAAAACAGGGGAACTGCCCCAGTCAGGAGACCCACTGGCATGCCAGAGACAGCATTCACACAGGTGTGGATGTTTGTGAAGTATTTAAGTGCCAAAGCACCCATATTGTTAGGCACCCTGATAACGGCTACCACTAAAGAGCACCAGCAGCCAGAATATCCCTCTGCATCTGCTGCATCAGCGCAGAACACAGCAAACTGGGGCCACAGCTCTGCCCCTCACTTCAGCCACAGCTCGCTTTCCTTGTTTAAACTGTGATTGTCTTTATGTGAGTGAAATTGACAGCTACAGTGATGGATAACGACAATGCCATTAATAGGCTCCTGCTTCAATCTCCCTGTTAAACATAGGCCTTCACAGAGGCAGAGGCTATGATGTCAGTGTAACAAAAGCTGAGTGATGTATTAATGACAGAGACTCATTAGCAAAATTAGATCTGCTGCTCAGCAAGGACTGATGGTATCACCCTATTTGTGTCAGAAGTGTGCACGTTGGACCCAGGATTTCTGGCAGAAGACTGTCAAGGATAAATGCTAACCTTTTCCTCCTTAACACAGCAGCTCTGATTGAAAAGTGGTACAGCAAGTGAAACAACTCAGCATTTGGCTGACAATTAGCAAATACTTTCTGCTGGTAGCAGGCCCATTTGCAAAGCATATGTTTAAGAAGAAAGCTTTAAGCATGAATGATAATACTCTGCATCCGACAGTGCCACTTCTACATCTGTTAACCATGCCTTTGGCTAGCATCCCTTTGTCACTTTTCTGAAATACCAACAAAGAAAACACAGATCCTTTGGGAAAGTGAAGTCCAGGTGCAAACTGCAGTCACACCTCCCTGTCTCACTGCAGTATCACTTCTTGTCTTGACAAACAACGCAGGGTTGCTTGCAGGCTCATGGCAAGTAGCCACAGTTCACACTTGCTTAAGGATCAGTAAGAGCACATTACCATTAAGTTTCATGCTGTACTGTAAGAGACAAGATTCTTCATAGGAGTTAAAAATGGAAGGACCTCAGCTTTGTTATGTATCTAGATTTGATGCAGTTCTTCTGAAAAGGTGCCCTCTCCCACCGCTACCGTGACCAACAGGGGCCTGCGTGTGGGCAGCGGGAGCAACTGCATTGCTGCAGGTGGCGGTCAACTATCTGTTGCAGCCTGTTGTAGATTTGCTGTGATCCAAGAAAAAAAGCAATGACTTACAGAAGGGGTGGATGCAGCTTCTGATAAATTAAACCTCTTGAGGGGAGAAAAAAGAAAACCACAGGAAAAAGAGCACTTGGACATAAGAGGTCAAGTCAAGTTGACTTTGAAGAGCTCACTGAAGGGTTCACAGAAGACCCACAACCTCCCTCCCTACTTGTCCTGCACACCTTAAGATCCCTGCAATGACAATTTTGGCTAGCATAAGACATTTTTACAAACCAGGAAAGCTAATGATGCAGTGGTACATAGACGCAAGGAATCTTGGAACAGAGTTAATTTTCCTCTCAGTAGGTGCTGTGTTTTGGATTTGAGAAGAACGATGGTAACACCAATGCTTTCAATTGCTTCTATGAGATCAAGGACTTTTTTCCGGTCCCCCATGTTCAGCTCATGAGCAGCTGTGGAGGAGCTGGGACGGAGTACAGCCAGTCTGACAGCCCAGCTGGCCAATGGAAATATTTCATACCATAGATGTCACACTCAGTTTATGAATGGGGGTCAGCGAAGGGGCAGGAATCTTCTTCTCTCATTTCAGAGAGTTTGAATCCTCTCTTGTTCATGAGTTCGAACTTTTCATGGGGCCAGACTCTTTTCAGTGGTGCCCACTGACAGGACAAGGGGCAATGGGCACAAACTGAAGCATAGGAAGTTCCAGCTGAACATGAGGAAGAACTTCTTCCCTCTGAGGGTGACGGAGCACTGGAACAGGCTGCCCAGGGAGGTTGTGGAGTCTCTTTCTCTGGAGATATTCAAGATCCGCCTGGACAAGGTCTCTGCAGCCTGCTGTAGGTGACCCTGCTTCGGCAGGGGGGTTGGACTAGATGACCCACAGAGGTGCCTTTCAACCCCAAACATTCTGTGATTCTGTGATTTCAGGGATCTCATTCTTTGTTTTGTAAAATTCTAAAAAATTGTGGGTTTGGCATTCTGCAATCCCTGCTTGGGTAGTGGCTGCGGATTGGTTTGTTGGGTCGTGAGAGAAATTGTATTGTACATAGGGGTTTCTGCATATTCATTATTATCATTATTACCATTACTATTGTATTATTAGTAGTACTACTGTTTCCTTTGTTGCCTTATTAAACTGTCTTTACCTCAACCCATGAGTTTTCCCTTTTGTCCATTTATCCACCCCATCCCACTGGGGTGGAAGAGGAAGGGTGAGCGAGTGGCTGTCTGTGTGTAGTTGCCAGCTGCCGGGTTAAACTATGACACTCAAAAAGGAAATTTGAGATATGTGAAACTCCCTTTTTTCATTCTCCGTAAAATTACCAACATGTCCTTGTGGATTTTGATTAGGAGATTTAACATGAAAAATAAAAATCAGAGCACTGAAGAGTTGTATTTAAGAAGAGGAAGTGCAGAACAGACATGCAAAATAAGGAAAAAAAAAAATCAATGCTCCAATAAAAATACACACAGCATTTTGCATGAGCAAAATAGGGGAATAGTCATCCTGGAATTCCAAGGACAGTTCCAGGAAAACCCCTAGTGAAATATGAGACATACACTTTTAAGCAGCAATTCACTTGCCAGCAAAGACTCCCACTAAAACAAATCCCTACCTTGGACCAGTGTCTTGCAGAATGCATGCTCATTGAACAAAAAGACGAAGAAATTTCTTGGGCTTTGGTTCTCCAAAGCAGATTTTTCTGTAATATTAAGCAGCTCAGATATTTACTTGCTAGTTACTGCTGTATGTGGCTGTATAAGTTGATGTCCTGAGTAACGGACTGTACATGAAATAAGAAGTAGAAGCCATATCTGTGGCTTGTCAGGAGAAGACTTTTTGGCATTTATTCTCCTGTGCTCATTAGTTCCTATACACACTCTGGTTAAGTGATTAGGAATGCAAACTGCTACAGTTAGAAGAGAAATGCAAGCTCTAGAACCATGTTCCCCTTCAGTGTTACTGATCATCAGTTTGATCAGTATGTATCTTGAAAGAAAAGGTCATTGCAGCCAAAATTAAACACAATAAATTTTGAAGTAATTAGCTGTAGCACCTTTTTCTTGTGTATTGCAAAATTCTTCTACAGACCTCAAACAAGTGAAATTGCTTTTCTCATCTTGATGAGAAAAAGTAACTCCTTCAAAAAATTGAAACCTGTATGAATTGCTCCATTTTACAGTACATTAAAGTTTACTTTGCATTTTAGAATAATGGAATATAGTCATATATGGTAATACCACCTTCAAGGATAATACACACTTCCATTTACATCATACTCTCTGTAGACATTTTTGTTATACACCACAAGAAGATATGTATAAACAATTATAGATTGAGCAGATAGTTTCTGCTTTTTATGCATCATCTTCCAAATGTTTCTTTAATGAAGACAAACCACTTCTTGCTGAGATTGCAGACCTTTTTAAAGTATACATTAATATTTCCAGAGCTTATTAAAACTACACCTTCTAAATTTTTAAACATTTAGCTACTACAACTGTCACAATTTCAAGGCAGAAACGAGAGGTGAATTACAACACATTACTGTGCAGGCAATGAGTAAGCATAGCCATGGTTTTGTAACCGATAAATTTCTAAAAAGCCAGAAGAAAATCACCCACTAGCTTCTAATTTCTATACAAATTGCAACGCATTTTAATCCAAGACATTGGAAGTTAACCATTTTATGAACTCCTCTGTACTTTCTCCTATTATTCAGCCTCAAACCCCAAAAGGTTAATATTTTCTCCAAGATGGTTCCATATACTATATTTGTATTTCCTTCTGAAATAATTTTAAGTATTATCTAAACAGAAATGCAAATAAGAGCTTCTCTGGGAAAATCGAGGTATCACAAAATTTAAAATCTTATGCTTTAAAGAACTTTCATACAAGATTTAACACATTGTCTTCATCAAGACAAATATTCTAGAATTTTAAGTTCTATGACCAGATGTCAGATAGGAAAGCTAGTGTAACGGTCTGATTTTTTAAAAAAAACACAAATAAAACCAGTCATGTTTGAACCAAATGTTTAAATTGTGATGGTTTGCTAGTAAGCTAATAAGGTTCCTTCCCCAGACAGGTAAAAATGAAAGTACTAAAAGAATCAAATGTGCAACACCACCAGTTCTGATCAAATACTGGAAGAGCATGAAGACTTCTCCACGTTTTGAAAGGAGTTGGCAGTTACATTAAATCTGAAGAGCCAAAAAAGTTATTATGGATTCCCATGATATGCTATTTCCTCAAAGATCACTCAATATGAAGCACAGAACAGAACTTCAAGATACAGCTTGCATGATGCTTGTGTGAATAACCCACATGGGAATCTCAGTTGCCTACATGGTATCATGTTGCAGTTACCTGCTGCAAAGCATAGGGTCATGAACAGTAAGGAAGTCCACCTGTTTTCTGAATCAGATATATGCACACTGATACCAGAGGTCAGGAGACCAAAACTGAACTAGGGCTTTCTATTCGCTCTGTTTTCCAACCATGTAGGAAGGAAAATCACCCATCAATGGATGCTCCTGTTTGTCTCTATCCAGGTGAGAAACATCCACATCTAACACTGCAGAAAACAGTTTAATATACAAATGTCTTTCTATACACACAAGGAAAAAAGGAGATGGTGCGATATAACCGTTCACCAGGCCTGGTGGACATTTAGGGTATTTTCTGTGAAAACCATACATCGTCCAGATGTAGAGACAATAAAATCTAGGGAATTCACACAGGTCAGTCTGGGGTGTTTTTTGTTTGTTTTACATACACCAAATTGGATTACGCAGCAAGACCCCAGCTGCTCAAGTAAAAATGAAAAGCCAAAGTATCTCAGCTCTTTCAGTGGACCCACCAATTGCCAAAAGCACTCCCTGATGTAAACGACTAAGGACTCACTGGTTTCCAAACAGGACCTAAACACACACAAAGCCTTGATGATCTCCGCTGGAGCTCAGAGTATCTAACAGCTGCAAGTGACTGCTCTAGCTAATTACTCCCAGCAACAAAAAGAATAAACAATCACTACAGGAAGAAGGCTCTCTGCTAGTGAAATATTAATGCACTTTTAGGCAGCTGCTGTTTGCCCTGAATCTTGGTTCAAGTTTTCTCAAAGGTAAAACTCCTTTCGTTACTTTTCCCTCTACCTGTTTTTACAGATTAGCAAAAAGGGTAGCATGGTCTACAAAAGATTTCAAGAATTTTCAGCAGTTGCTTTTTCAAAGTACATTATAGAACACAGCTTTACGGTTTTCCTGTTTCACTGAATATTGCTTATCTAAGATTATTTACTCTTGTAGAACACCACCTGTTCATAGAAATGTTTTACAGCATACCCTAAACACGGTTAAACTTTGCATTCTCTTGTTTCCTATAGAAGTCTGTTCATAACCAACTTAGGAATTGCTCTTCACTGAGCTTGTGAGCACATTTTCTGCGACATCATGATGTGCCTCATACCAGATGAATGCAGCTGCTTTTGTGATTCTTCAGCAGATTTGCTCTTCAGCAGTCACTGATTAGGCATTTCAAAACAGAGGCATCTAGCATCACGCTAACTGGTACAGCAATCTGAAGGCACTAGCAAAGAAGTTCCCTGCAGTTTTAGCAGCATAAGCCATGAAGAATAGCACACAGTTATGCACAAAATTACAAATAATTGTATGTCTCCAGCTAAGTGAATAGAGAGGTGTAGCCCAGCAGTGAAGCAAATATCAAAGCACTGTAGCCAGGCCCTGGTTCACAGACTGGCCAAAGTATCTGAAGCAAGTTTAAGGTAGTATTTTTAGATTTTTTGTGCCACTTCAATGAACCAATTTTAACGTCAAGAGCTTTTTAAGTAGGGATTATTCCCACCAATGGAAGTAAATTCTTCAAAAGCATTTTCCTTTTGACCAACATTAACTATAGTACTGCTTGAGTTCAAATTGAACTAAATACTCTTAAGAACGATTTCAAAGCAGCCTTTCAAAGCAGCTGCACTTACAGCTTAATCAAATGATAAAATGTGATGGACCTAGCCACAGCCACAGTATGGAAAGCATACTAAAAATAATGGTTGCAGTAAGATCCTCCAGTGAATAATATGCAGGAAGGCCAGGGGAAATCACCTCTTCTGCTGGAGAGAAGTGATTACAAGGCTCAACATTTCACAGGCTAATTCCTGTTCTGCACACATGAAAGGGCTTCATAACCCTCCTCCCGCCCTCCCATAAAAAGCAGGAGGAATCCACTCTCACATGCATAGAGCCTTTGTGACCATGGTCCATGGGATGCCACTGGGTCAGTGCTGTGGCATTACCTGAACTATCATGGCTGATCAGTGTTACACTTTGAAACCTGGAGGTGGTGTTGGTCTTGACCAGGAGACGGAGACAGATGACTTAGAAAAAATTTTTCAAAAAACCAAAAGGAAAATCCATAAAATCCATTTGTTTTCAAGCATTGTTTCCACTAATGGGTGGGCCTCTTGTTGCTTTTACCATTCTGCCTCTGTTTCATGCAATAGGTCCATTTCGCAGCGAATCTTGGAAAGAGCAAATCTGTTTGGAATAGCATCTAACTGGATGAAGATTTCATGTTCTTAGCCTCTTTGTTTCTTTTCTTCTCCTTACTGTTGGTTTTATACAGAATATTTGCTGCACTGTTCCCAGACTACAGAATTCACAAACCCAACTGATTGTCTCAGCTGATTACCCAGCTCATCATATAACATCTCTTGCTATGCACAAAACTACTGTTTTGACAGCATAGAACTGGAAGTCTTACTTTGCCTTTGATCTTGCAATTCCAATGAAACTGCATATAAATTCACCTGCCAGTGGTACAGCGGAAATCAGTGGGAAGTCTGGTTTTCCTCTCAACAGTGATAATGTGCAATAAAAAAAATCATTAGCAGTAGAATTTACATAACAGAACTGAAACTAAATGGTGGTTTATTTTTGCACAGTTTATTTGCCTGCAGCAGACAGGGTAAAAATATTTTTTCCTTGACTATGCTGGGAAAGAGGGAATCTGCGTACCTCTACCGAACAGAACAATTAATAACCATTCTTATTGAATAGCAATTAATTATTGGTATTTCCAAATACCTGATACTAAACAAATGCAGCTCCACTTCATCCAGGGTCTGGGGAAGAAGAAAGCATTTTCATAGATACAGGACTTTAATGACTAATTTAACCTGACTTCTTTGTCTATATATACATTTTTTCGTGAAAATCAGCTACTTGATTTCATAATGGGCTCTATGCTTCATTAACATCTTAGAAAATTCTTGAACACCAAGAGAACACACCACCACACAGGCTAGTTTCACTAATCAGAGATTTGACCTTAACCCTTCAGATACAATTTGACATCTTCAGTGAAACACACTACATGGCTCACTTTCAGGAAAAATAATCACCTAGCAGCTTCCAAAAATTTCAATATATTTACAAACTCAATTTGAAGTGTAGAGAAGTGTGAATAGCTATAGAAAGAAGGGTTAACAAGATCACAGTGAAAAATGACTATTATTAGAACTATTCTTGTTCTAGAAGAAATAAAGCAAGTCTATCTCAGTGCTATTTTTCTCTTTTGAACTCATCATTATCACATAATTTTCTACTTTTCACAGTGAATTTCTGAAATTTCCTAGGACAAAGGCTCCTAAAAAAAAGCCTATCCCAGTAAGTTGTATTAACATTTATAATCTATTTAAAGGTCAGTTTCCAAAAAAAACTTTAACAGGTTTCAGAGTAACCACCCATAAGTGTTCAGGGCTAGGCTTGGCTTATTGCCAAGATATGGACCAGATAGCGAACTACAAGTGGCACAGCCCTATGGCCAGAGAGAAATCACACCAGGACACACTGTGTCCTCCAACACCAGCGTGACCCTGTACAAGAAGTCCTCACGCTGAAGAGACCAAGCAAACTCTGCATCAGAGATGCCCATGATCCCACGCTACATTTGAAGTCGGGTTTTGTCTTGCCGCCACTTCAGCTCTGAGGAAGGGAGGGGAGGAGGTGTGACAGGTTCCCTATAAACGTGCCAGACCTGGCATGGGAGATGCCCAACACAACATCCAACCTCTCATACACAAAGAGCAAGACCCTTGTTTCCCTCTTCATATATAGCTATTTTGTATATAGAATCATAGAATCACAAAATCATTAAGGTTGGAAAAGACCTCTAAGATCCAACTGTCAACCCAACACCACCATGACTACTAAACCATGTCCTGAAGCGCCATGTCTACACCTTTTTTCAACACCTCCAGGGATGGTGACTCTACTTCCCTGGGCAGCCTGCTCTAAAGCTTTACAACTCTGTCAGTAAAAAAATTTTTCCCAATATACAATCCAAACCTCCCCTGACGTAACTTGAGGCCATTGCCTCTCATCCTATAGCTAGTTACTTGTGAAAAGAGACCAATACCTGCCTCACTACAACCTCCTTTCAGGTAGTTGTAGAGAGTGGTAAGATCTCCCCCTCAGCCTCCTCTTCTCCAGACTAAAAAACTCCCCTTCTCCAGACCCTTCACCAGCTTCGTTGCCCTTCTCTGAACCAGCAACTCAATATCCTTCTTGTAGTGAGGGGCTCAAAACTGAACACAGTACTCCAGGTGCAGCCTCACCAGTCCCAGTACAGCGGCACGATCACATCCCAACTCCTGATTCCCTGCTTGTCCTGCACTTGCCCGGTGAGCGCACTCAAGATGAACCACTCCATAATCTTCCCCTCCACCAAGGTCAGGCTGACAGGCCTGTAGTTCCCTGGATCTTCCTCCCAGCCCTTCCTGTAAATGGGTGCTACACTGGTGATCCTCCAGTCATCTGGGACCTCCCCTGTTAGCCAGCACTGCTGACAGATGATGGTGAGTGGCTTGGCCAGCTCCTCCGCCTGCTCCCTCAGCACTCTTGGGTGGATCCCATCCAGCCCCATAGACTTGCAAGTGACCGGAGGCATAGCAGGTCATTAACTGCTTCCTCCTGTATTATGGGAGGTTTATTCTGCTCTCCTTCCCTATCTTCCAGCACTGGGGGTTGAGTACCCTGGGAATAACCAGTCTGACTATTAAAGACTAAGGCAAAGAATATCTTTAGCACTGTATGACAGTTTATGATTTCCTGACATGTGCTTTTAGGGAGCTGTTATGACTGTGAACAATTTAGCATGCATCGAACCTACTCCTGTTAAAAATTCACTATGTTATTCACAAGAGCACACATGCCAGAAGTACATTTTGGGGGAAAAGTAGAATGAAAAGTGCAGTGCTTACATGGGAATATAAATGCTGTTCACACATGCAAAATTACACGGTGGATTTGCCTACCTTACGTGGGATCTCTCCCTCTAAGCTGAACATGCAGAAACATCAGTGCCATATGTTTAAAAACACTTAGGCTGTTGGTCCTACACTCCTCTCAAATCTTCCTTTCAACTCTGAAGCAGTGAAAAGCTTATGCTTAAATACACAGAAAGAAAAAGATTACACTGAAGTTATGAACAATGCAATTTTTTCTTACCGTAAAGACCTCTGCTAGCAGGGGAATCCAGACGAGCTTCAAATTGCATAAGAAAATGCCTTTCCATCCATCCCAGTCAACGAGGTAGTTGATCTTTTTCTTTGGGTTCTCCCTCTATCAGCACCTTGAACAGATGCAACTTGTCAACTGTACCTATACATCTTGTAGCAACAGAAAAAGCATGTGCAGTCTCAAGTAAAGGAAAAAAAAGTTAGCATTTACACCTCAAGGTAACTTTCATTCCCTCATAAACCTTCCCCCAATGAATTGCTCCCTCATGTTTGGGGAGATTTATTTTTATTTGGCATACCTACTGAAGCTGTAGTAGTTCCAGAGCACCTGATTTCTTTCATAACTTAATCTGTAGTCATGGGAATTTATGATCTTCTGACTGCATCAGTTATACATGCAGTAGGGTGCTGCTGTAATTTTAGGACAGAAAAAAAATTAATACAGACTTGAGAGCAACACTGCATTTCAGTCCACACAGTAGGAAAGAGCACAGCCTTGGTGAAAAATGCTTAGCTTGCAAGCTCATGTTAGTAGCCAAAAGGAGAGGACAACATACCAGTATTCAAAGTGAAATGACACTCATATCCTTCTGCTCCCTTCTTTTCTCCAGAGTCTGAAAACATCATAGTGGCAATATTAATATACTAATATTAATAAATCCAAATGTGAAGCTACACTCCTTCCATAAAGCATTATGCACAAAATATCAGGCCGAAGCTGGAGGTGACAACACACAGGCAGCTGAGAGAAAAAAACCTCTCCCCCAAACCAACTTTGCTTCATTTACTAAGAAAATCAGATTCTTAAGAGGGTTGACAGAGCCTAGCTGTGAGCAAATGCTTGGATTTCGAAAAGAATGGTTCAGAATCTGCAAAGGAGCCTGGACAGCAAGAATTAAACTAGGTAGATCTCACATGATATTTCTATGGCAGCCTGGAGTTCCTCAAGGAAGACAGACAACAGTACCAGCATGTAGCTTCTGGCATGCAAGCAGGTTCATCTAAAATTAAACAGCATGTCAGCATGTCTGATGGAAGGTTTTCATCCTGAAGAAGAGAAGGCTGTGAGGGGACCTAATACATACTTACAAATACCTGAAGGGTGGGTGTCAGGAGGATGGGGCCAAACTCTTTCCAGTGGTGCCCACTGACAGGACAAGGGGCAATGGGCACAAACTGAAGCACAGGAAGTTCCATCTGAACATGAGGAAGAACTTCTTCCCTCTGAGGGTGACAGAGCACTGGAACAGTCTGCCCAGGGAGGTTGTGGAGTCTCCTTCTCTGGAGATATTCAAGAGCCGCCTGGGCAAGATCCTGTGCAGCCTGCTGTAGGTGACCCTGCTTTGGCAGGAGGGTTGGACTAGATGACCCACAGAGGTCCCTTCCAATCCCTACCATTCTGTGGTTCTGTGATTCATTGGATGCCTCCAAGAGACTATCTCCTCTCCTCCACAGCCAGGCTGAGCTGTTTTAAGAAGCTGAAGTGCATCTCTTCTGGCTAGACAGGCTCCTACAACCAAGTGCAGAGCTGCTCACTGCATCCCATTTGTTACTGTCATTTTGGTGACTTCCACTGCATAATGTACACATTCCTGGAGAAACACTAAAGAAGTTCAAGGCAACTTTCTGAACCCAAATTCTCAACTCTTAAATTTTCCACCTGTCTTGGTGGCTAAGTGAAACCAGATTATGACAGGAATGGGGTCTCTCTCAGAGCCTGACACTGCCTTCTCCCAGTGTATGGACACTTGGAGAAGACTGCTTTGCCCAAAACCACACAGAAACCCAAATGAGCTTCCAGCCCAAAAACCTGCTGGTATCTGTTACTGTGACTACTGCTGGATTCTGCCAAATAGCTTTGAATTTGCAAATTTACCCAACTCTTCGAAGCCCCCTCTGCTGAAGGGATACTTGACACAGGGTAGATTCACCAGATTACAGTGTTGTTTTCTAAACAGGGTATTTGGAAAAAGCTAAAGATCAGAATTTGAGGAGAAATACTTTGTGACATGTCACAATACTGCCATACTACTGAAGGACCTTTCATGTTTAGGAGTCATCTAAGAAGAAAACACTGTCAAATAACAGCAAACATGGTCACATAATGCCTTGACAAGACTCCCTGAAATCATATACCATGTTGCCCCTGGATTAGATCTTGTAAAGCTTGTTTACAGTTCAAAATTTATAAAAGTAAAAGATTAAGAATTAGACAATGCTCTAAGATTATCTCAGCCTTAATACCCTGAAACAAAACAAACCTTTCCCACCTGCAATATTTTACAAAAATTGACGTTCATCAGTGGAAGAAAGTACCTGCTAGTTCTGAAGAGACAAGACGCAAAAGAAAGGCTTTGCTACAGCATCTTCAGTAACATTACATAGTTGGAGAAGTCTCAACTTTTTCCAAGAAAACTGCTTTTGCCTTTAAGTGCCTGGTATGGGCCAGTTCCTACAGAAATCCTCATCTAGAGCAGCTGCTAAGGAAAAACATCTGTGGAACAGAAAACAAAGGAAGTAATTTTGATACATCTAATAATTACTTCAAATTCCATCATAAATAAGCAAATTTGGTCAACCCTTCACATCCTTTTCTAGGTAATAGCTACAGAACCTTATTGTGAAGGAATGCTTAAAGTCTCTTCAAAGATTTACCAGGACCAGGTGAAGTCCTCAAGAAATACACAACACAGGTGGCAATTCAGTCAACCAAGGAGGAAGTTAAAAATCTAATAAAGCAGAAGTGATTTTATTAGAAGTTTGCTTCTGATTTCTGTTTTTTTTTCTGATCTCTATGCTTTGCATAGATTTCAAAGAAGCCTACTATCAACTGACAGAACTGCTGAAATTTGGCATCACAAATTGAAAGCTCCTTTTCAGGTTTCTGTTGCCTTTGCTTTCAGTTTTTTTTCATATCCTTTTTTAGCTTCTCCAGAAAAGCAGAAGCAAAGCAATCTCGCTAGCAGGAAATGAAACACCCATTTCCCAGAGAAAGTAAGAACAAGCCGAAGGATGAAAGAGGGTAATCTCTGAAACAAGAGAAGTCTTAATGAGCCTCAGACAATCTGAATTTTCAACAATTTTAAACTTTCCTTTTTGGTCCAGACTTCACCCCTTCGGGGTTCCCACTTCCCCGAATTGTTCTGAGGGATGGCCATATAAATTCCTAAGGCATCAGCTTCAGGGTTATGGCAAGTACAGTTAAGCCATCTAGAATGTGGAAGAGCCTGTTTTCAATCAGGAAAGTAAGGTGTAGCATCCAGGAATGAGTTCTCACTAGGAAGCACGTTGCTAATCAGCTGTGGATCAGTGTGTGTAAGTCCTGTATAGGCAACCTAAAGTAATTAATTTGAAGATTAGTTTTGCCCTTTTGGGTCTTCCCTGAAGTCTATAAAATCACGGCCTACATTTTTGTTCTTAAGCTTTTCCCCTGTAACTTGCACAAGTCTATTTGCATGGCTTGGATACACAATGAACAGGTTGGTTAATAACAGATTGAAGAGGTGGAATGTGGCACAACACACGTCCTATAGCTGTTGAGTGTTGTAGCACAACGAGCAGGAATCTGAGGAAGCCTAAACTCACTTTTACTAAATATTTTGCCTATATAAAAAAAGCCCACCATCAGTGAGCATCATTTACAGCAAGCATTACAGTTATTTTCAAAATTCAGATTTATAACATAACTGAGTTTGTGGTAATAAAAATGGATACTGTAGCTGTTCTTGAATATGCAACACACCACTTCAAGAAGTAATTAAACCAGAAAGTCTCTGGAATCGTAACTTCTCAGAAACATGAAGGGTTGAACAGGGAAGACAGGCAGCTTGAAGTGTACAACTGAGCTGTTTTGGACCATCAGCATAGTGCTAATGTTAATCAAGCACATAAACAGTGCTTGCTGTATTTTGTATGACAGCACAAAGCACAGACAGCAGGAAAGAAGTGTTTCACTTTGACATATCTTCACCTTCCAACAGAACTGGCTGCCACAGAATGCCTTGCATTTCTGAAAGTTATTACCAAACTTTTGACACAGGTAGACAAGAAGAAGTGGTGGACTAGCTTTCAAAGCTATTTTAATTTTTTGTTAGAGAATATTGTCTTTCCTAAGTGCTGGCAAATAGCCCTGTTGTATCAGCACCTGGGTGACCTGCAGGAGCTTTTATCACCAGAATATTCATGTAAACATTTGAAATTAATAACATCCTTTCACTCAAAGCAACAGAAATACATGTGCTGTAGTAAGCAAGGGTCCTACGGCATAAATGAGAATAATTTAGTAAGAGTTGTTGCAAATTGAAATTCAGCTCCTCATGTTAAGAATGCACTGTATATAGTCAGCACTGTGCCTGCATTACAGTCACTAAAAATGTCATATTGACTTAAATTCACTTACATATAGGAGTCACATGATCTAGTACATAAAGAATCAGGTATTTTATTAACAGTCTGCAGCTATGCTTGGTTTTTAGAGTTGCCTTACACCTATGAAAAAATTAGTAAGTTCTCCTTGTTCCCATTTATGTCTCAGAGCAGAATGTTGGTCAAAAACATAAAATATGAGAGTAGTTACAATGTAAAGCAGCAACACATGAGACTTGATAGCACAAAATCAGGCAACTCTTAACCCACTGAACTCACTCATGTCACTTTGAATGTACCTGAAAGTTTACATCATTTCCCAAATTTTTGCGGTAATTACTAAATATGGGCAAGCAGCCAAGCTTCTCAGATCAAAACTGCTCCTCACTCCAACAGCAGACTTCCCACACGTTATCAGCTTACCTGTTCCATCTTCTCCCACCAAAAGACCCAGTCTCTCCCCCAGCTTTACTTTAAGCTGCTTGGCTCAGATGACCTCTGATGTGCTAGCACATCTGCTGGCCCAAAGCATTAGTCATCACAGCAGTAGTTTTGTAGACAGGTATCTCTATAGCAAATTATGGCATTTTAGTTTAAATTAGTTTAATTAGGAAAATTTCAGTGTAAAAATCAGTGTGCTCTTCTTGGTTATGAGATGTATACAAGTTCAAATACCGCAAGACAAAGCAGACAAAGCCCAACATGAAAGAAGGTGCAAGCACAGCTGCATCACCACTGCTGACAAGGATGAAATACTACAGTCCCAGACTACTATTTTACCCATGATGGAGCAAATCTCAAACTGTGTTCATTTCTCAAACAGTTACAGTAAAAAAACCTGAGATACTCTCTGCTAGTCATAAAATCAAGTTGTGAGCTTTTATACAGTAAGTTGTAACTAGTTTATGCTTTTCAAGATTTAAGTCTCCATTCCTATACATTTAGTCACCTTCACAGTGTCTGCTCTAGTCAGTACAGGTAAGTGTCCCAGACTTACCATACTCGACGACCCCTGCGTGTTATGCAACGAATACATACTGTGCATAACCCTAACAGGCAGACATTCACTTTAGAAAAAGGCATCTTTTTCATTCACACTGGGAAAGTGCTCTCCTCCTGAAGAAAGACTGCTGTAGACACAGGTGGGAAGTTCACCTGTCACAGCTCATTACATTGCATACCCCTCTTGCAGAAGAGGTCACACAAGCCTCAGGCATGTTTCTGGAGTAACACAGCCCCCCCCCCAAGTGCCCCAGCTAACTCATATGCCCCAATTACAGTCACACTTCCAGCTCGTCTTCTCTACCACTGTTAGTCCCACACAGATATTTATGTGTGTTTCTGGAACTCTTTATTATTTGGGTATAAAAGGAACTAGTTCTCCTCCACCACACTGCATAAAGCAGTCTCACATTTTCTTCCTTAGCTTTACCATAATAGAAAAGTACTACCTCTGTGTAAGTTTGAACCAGGTTCCCTTACTCATGAGCTCTGACTGCCCACAGGTGCTCAGCTACATATCAAACTCTCTCTCAGCAGTGACTTTTTCTCTGGGAAACTGCACAAGAACCTGGTCATTTTTAGTGTTGCTCTGACTGCCTCCTTGTCTGCAGCTAACCCTCAAAATATAAGGAATTTTTATTTTAAACTGAAGGCAGTTACATAAACACATTTTGTCCTCATTTTCATACAGCAAAATAATTCGACCACGGCTGGTTACACTCTATGCAAACTGGTGTAAGTCAAGAACTAGAATCATGCTCCTGTGAAAGCGTGGAAGCTGAACACAGACGTCCCTGCTGAAATATGAACTCCAAATATAGCTCCTCATTTGCTGCCAAGCACTGTCTTGCATCCTTTCGTTACTGCAGCCACCAAAGAATGTAACTACATGAAAAGTCATCAGTACACACTATTTCTGCAAGTAAAGAGAGTCAGTGTGTTAACACTAGTTATTGACTAACGTCTTGAGGTACTATTGTTTGTGTGTTGTTCACAGACTTATGACCTCATCATTCAACTAAACTTGGTTCCATGACACTGTAGCAATGGGAGATGCTCCACATCACAACACATGCTACAAGGTTTTGTATTGAAAAAAATCTCACAATAAAGATGTAAAAGAGAAGCTGAATGAAAACAGTTTAAAAAAGCTATACTGCATCAGCCACCTTTGGAATTGTATTCTCACCAGTGGAAATTCATCCAACTGAGCAAAGCAAATGAATCTAGCAGTCTATGTACTTTTAAAGGGCAAGAGACAGCTGACTAATCTTTAAAGAAATTCTTTAAGAGCTGGGAAAGGCAAAGAACAGCAAACTAAGGTTAACTGAATATCCTCTCAATTAATGGAGCCCGGAAATTAATGCAGTAATTAAACAGCAAATGGATATTGCAATAAAGAGTAAATCCTCCCTCCTATATTTATCCTAACACACTAGGACATTAACTTAGTTAAAGTGAACAGCAGTCAGCTAGACAGAAAGTTAATTTTTACAGAATGTGTTTAATGACCCTCATTTATTGTATCAGCGTAGTAGTGAGTGGGTCCATATGAAACCAAAGTGAAAAGATTTGAAACTAACTAACATAATAGAACTGGTACACAGCTCCAGTCTTACCTCCTTGCTGGTAACTAGGATCCTAAGCCACACTAAATGGAGCTCAAGCGCTTTGCAGAAACCTTTCACTCAGGCTGCTTACCCATTAAAGCAGCAGACAATACGGTAAAAGACCTGCTCATGACACTGTTTTCCCTTCAACTTTGTTTATTGATGTACTGAACATGAAAAAGTACAAAGGATCCAAACACAAAAGAAAACATGTACAACCTCTTAAATACTCAACGGAATATATTTTCTATTCCAACAGATGTGAATTAAGTCATACTATACAACTTCAAATAAATACCAGCCTTATGTTTTACTAAGTGCATTGATAAACACTGTAAAGTGAAGCCAAATTTACATGCCTTCTCATCAATGCTGTTAGTTGCTACAGTAGTATAGGAAAGAAGCATGTAGCTACTGTTTTCCCCACATTGGAAAGTTTGTGATTTCTATAGTATATACAATTTTTAATGCAGAGGATTAGCTTTAACAATCTAAATGCACCTAAGAATGAGGAAGTGCTCAGGAAGCCAATTGTTTTTTGAATAGCATTGAGTGGGTCAGCATGAAAACTCGCTTATTCACTTTAGCACGCGCTTCACAGTGTATGTACTGTACTATACTGAAAAATTTATAATTACAATTTAAAAGAGTAAGAACCAAAAGCAACTGCAAAGATAGTGTACAACTATGTTATGCATAGAACATTGCTTTTTCCAAGGGGAAGCATATGAGCATCTCAGTTCATACAAAAAGCAGGACGTAACTACATAGTTTTCAGTGCATCCTGGTGAAGGCATCAAACCCTCAGCTTATTTTTTAAATTTAATTATAAGCTAGATGCTAATCAGAAAATATTCTGTATTTTTTTTTCTTAAATTTCTTCAATACATGGTAAAGACTTTTTCTATTTCCCCAAATAGTGATTTAAGCATCATACAAAGTTAAATTTCAATAGCATACAGGTATTTATGGTTTTTGTACGAAAAATGTAAGGAAATTTGTTCAAAACCTATGACTATACTCTTTTTTTTTACCACAAACATATTTATAAACAGCTGAAGCTAGACTATCTACAGACAAAAACAGCAACAGATCTGATGCACTGTAAATTCAAGTCCTCAGGACAACAAAAATGAATAAGCAGACCTCAAGTAACAATGTTAATGCCATTTACAAAGAAAAAACTCATACAAAAACATTCAAAATTGAACATCACTTGGCATGTAACTTAAAAAATAAACTAAAATCAAAATCAGCTGAAAGGTTCATAACTCAAGGTCTTATTTACATTACACGAAGCTCAGGTGCTAGCCTTGAACATAACTTTCAAAATACCTCCAAATATACCCAACTCAGACCCCTTCTGCTGATTTGCTACCCTGCAAACCATGCTCAATGTCTTTTCTTAAGACAAAACAATTCTTCAAACAATAGCAAGTACATCACTAAACACCATGAGCTCTATCTGAAGGGAAGTCTTTAGGAAGAACAGATTTTTTCCCCCATCTCTCAGTATTTTAAGTTTTCTGCTTGCTCTTATATTCTTTTTTTACATTTTCATTTGCTTCAAAAATCACAGTGAGCCACCTATCACTTAATAACCAGGATGATCAAAGACTCCACTGATGATTACAAAAATGAAACCAACAGTGCATCCATTGACTCCTTAATACAAAGGTCTCAGAAGTATTTCTACATCATGAATCTTTCTAAATTTTCCTCAACAACTGCAAATTTCCTGGTAAGTTTCAAAAGCTCACTAGGTGTCATATGAAGAGATTTCTCAAAGTATTCAAGTCAAAATATTTGTTCCAGGACCAGTAAAAAGTTTCTCCAAATTTTTTTTTTTTTTTTTATAAAAATAGATGCTTTTTTAAACCCACATCAAAGAGGCTCTTATCTCTTTGGCAAGGTACTGCTTTATGAAAAGTTCTCCAGTATTCTTACAATAAGCTTTTATAATGTGTTCCCATTCCCCAACCCAAATGATAATTATAAAATAAATACTGCTTATAACTTCATAAATAAAATGTAAACTTCAAATACTTTTCTTGAACAACAAAACAGCAATGCATTAAAGTGTAAATTAAACACAAGGCAAATTAAGAAATAATGAAACCAACTCAAAAAAGTATAACACAAAGCCTCAGTATTTACTTATACATTAAAGGCAGTCATGTAAAGAGAAAAAACTTCTTCCCTTAGCTGAAACATTTTAAAAGGTCTACCTTCTTCAAAGAAGGCAATAGAATATGCACTGTGACAGGTAAAAACCCTGTACCTCTTGTCAATATTCAAACACAAAAGATATTTAACAAGTTTTAATTCAAATATTAGCAATAAAAAAATCTCACATATTCTTAGGATGCTAAGTAGTCATTTTATCCCCATTTCCACACTGACATACAACAAAGGCATTTACTAATGCACAAAGCTTCTTGTAAATTGCCTTTGTTGTACAGTTTTCAGATTAATGCACTGAGAATAACTTGTTAGGCTTTGTGCGTTTTGTTTGTTTTGAAGGAGACCTGCAATACTCTGTCCCCGAGGCGATATCCATTCAGGCTGGCTATTGCCATAGCTGCCTCATCATAGTTTGTCATAGTCACAAATCCAAAACCTTTGCACTTGTTGGTGTTGAAGTCACGGATGACTTTTACATTGGTTACTGCTCCAAAGGGTCCAAACATTTGCCAGAGGATACTCTCATCAGCATCAGGGGCCAAATTGTACACAAAAATGCACCATCCAGTTCCTGCATGTCCGGGGATATTAATTCCTGCCAAACTCGTCATTCCATCAATGGTCATTGGAGGAAATCTACTAAAGAATGGGGAACACAAGACAGAATCATAAAGTAGCGATTCACAGAAAATCCCAGCAAAAAAAAAAAATCTCAAAATAAAGCCGGAAATTATACGGGGCTTTTCACAGCATGAACACTGGCCAGACTAATAAGGTAACATCACAAATGTTTTTTCCCCCCCAACTGCACAAACACTATGTACAATACTATATACAAGTAGGGGGAACAGTGCTAGCTCTGTCTGAAATGAGTGCTAGGTCCGTCTGAAATGAGTTTAACACAGAAAACCAAAAAAAAGCATGCTATAAAACCAATGAGGATTAGTAAGTCATTAGAAACAGGAATTCCCTGGAAGTGCTGCAAAGGATTTGTATCCTTCATGCACCATGCACTAAAATGAACAATTTCAGCTAAAGTTCCAACACATCCCATGTAAGTCTTACTGAAGAGTATGCAAAAGACTTAAGTTCATAATAACTAAATTGCCTTAAGTCCTTTATTACCTCTTTACTCCATAAGCCATGTTGAGCAGATTGTCCAACCTGCAAAACATTTAGCAAAGTGTTCAGTCAGACTTTTCCACCCCTTAACCCTGACAAAACTTGGTATATTATTGCTACTTCTACATGAGGTTCTGTACAGTGCAGCAAAGTTAAAGTATCACTACTGAAAGAGCTGTGGCACCTTGATAAGCCTGATACAGTTGGTGAATACAAAACATATGTTCTTAGGTAGCATCCACAACCATACACAGTTCACTTCAGAATGTGCACCACTACCACAAGTTCAGCCTAACTCAAATACTGTCAGCAACCACCTCAAAGCAATTTTCCAGATTACTAACTTGTTTTGGATGAAGACTTTACTGAGGCTTCTGACAGTTTGCTGACATGAGTACCCAGGCAGACACAGGGTTTTGGAGCAGTAACAAATGTTACAACACGAACTGCAAAAAAGATTGTTCATTTTCCTACTACTTTCTAGAATAAAGTGTCTTTAGAATATACACACGAATGAGACTGTAAGCTCTCTCTATGCGTTTCTTCCCTCACCTCCCTCCAAGCTGCTGAACTGTACTATGCTACCACAACTCCAAATCCTTTGGAATTACTTAGCCAATACCCAGAATGTGCAGTGCCTACTAATTCTATTCCTGAAGTCCCTTACAGTCCTCTCTAAGAAAATTTCTGCCCTAAAGAAGCTCTGGTTTCTTCCTGGCAAAGCCCAGACATATGAAGAGAAAGTCTTGTTAAAGATTCTCTTCAGGACTCCAAAAACTATGAGCTTAGGTAAAAAAGGTAAAGGTACAATTCATTTAGTTTTTAGTTTACAGCTGCCTTACAGATCTGTACTTTATTGGGATTTCTCTCCAGTAATGACCTATATGATTTAAGAACCATTACTTGTTTACAGAATCCAAGCTCAAGTGCTGCAGTAGTGTAACTACACATGCACAAAAACCTTGAAGCAGAAGCATTTGGTCTTGTTTGCAGCTAAGTAAAGGTCTTAAACTACAGAACATGATGATTCTGCAGTGAGCAGGGTTTGTGAGATGCACGGACAAGAAAGCAAGCCACTGAACCCCTAAAAGAGCAGAAAAGAGGAAATTAAAAAAACCCTGAGTGTTATCAACAGGCTTAGTGTAGATGACAAGAGGTCTGATGTCATTAACATTTGGGGGTGGAGGGGAAGGTGAAGATCGCATACAAGTCCTTGCTGCAGAGCAGTTGGCTGAGGACTTCAGTCCTCAGTAATGGTATCACCGTAACACTTTTTATCAGTTACCTAAACCACTTAAACCATCTGGAATAATTCTCAGTGGCATTCACTGGAGAATTTTTAAAGATGCCTTAAGCTACACATCCTACAGAAACTGAGGAACAATTATGTATTTTGAAAGTCCAGCCCAAGATTTTTCTTACTAAGAAAAAAAGCAGCATTGTAGCGATCCTACTGTTCTTCACTACTAAAGTTTATCCTGACCGTTTTCAGGCCTCTGTCAACTGTTAACAGATATAGGGCAACTGTATCAGGTAATCCCATCTGAAATGTCAACAGCTAAGTTTTCTTGTATGTGAAAGACATGAAAGATCTGAAGCATCGGTGCAATCTGAACATGTAGTCAGCAACAGAGCTGGAATGGTGCAACAGCGAAGCAAAGACCTAAAAAACCAGAAGCGACAGATTTCCCTTCACAGCTATAAAAATTTAAAATATGGCAAGATTGTCTTTTAGAGACACAGAAGCCTGAAGGCCTTCCCGAAAAATATGAAGAAAAAAATCCAATTTTGCCTGCAACCCTAGCTTACCTTGTGACCAGTCATTTCAAGCTTGTTCTTCTTTCCACATCAATAAAAGTGAGAAAGATTTTCCTCTCCCTCTTATTCACTACAGACTTGGTATCTACTCAGTACTTTTTGTTACCATTGTATTTTTAAGTGTCACAAATCACAGTATCTCTTATGGTTGTTTCAGACATCATTTTACATTTAGTATCTCAGGGAAGAAAAAAACTTTTTAGTAAAATTTAAATGGACATTCATAAAACTACACTTCCTTTTTAAACAAAAACAAATCACAAACAACCAAATACAATTTTCAAGATTCAAAGAATAACTTTTCAGGACAGGAGTAATCTACTGAAACTACTTAACTGCAAAAACTTTAGGTTCTATCCAAACAAAAACACCACCAAAAGCTGGAGAATTTTCAAAAGTCTTGATAGATCTATCTCGCATATCAGTTAAATACAGATACTGTCCCAGCCAGGATCACAGCAGTACCAAACAGCCAAGTATCTGGGAACAAGTGCACCCCGGAAGAACTCGGACAAACATGCCCAGGATACGCTGAATGCTTTAACACAAAGGCTGTGTGCACCACCCCCAGCTCCATCATGATCTTGTTTCATACAGTGCACTTGGGTCTGTTCTGCAAGTGCAACTTCTACCCCTATGTTCTGTCTATGGAACAACTACAAGCCCACTTTTATTCAATATCCAGCACACTGTTTAAATTAACCCTTTTATTCCCTAAGAAACAGCAAGAAAATCTACCAAGTTATGAATAAAATTGGTTATCCCTTCCTTTAGGGCCGAAAGCCTACTTTAGTGCTGACCCCCACATCTGAGAGACACTTGCAGCACCTAAGGCTTAAAAGGTGAAAAGAATTCAGAAGTTCTACCAGAAGTGCAGTCCATGAACTCTGAATGTTTGGCCTAAAAGTGAGGGTAGCCAATACAGAGCTTTTGAAGTTTGGTGTATTCTCTTTGAAGCAAACTGCCAGCTGATTTCTTTTCTTGAAAAAATTGGTTTTAGTATATTACTGTTTAACACATTCCAGTCACATAGCCCAGGGGCAGAGGGTGGAAAGAAATGACCAAAACCACTGAAAAAACCCTGAGGTACTTATGAATGTAGATAATACAATATTTGTTTCACTTTGTCTCACCATCTGTCCTTTTCAATACACTAAATACCACAGCGAACTGTATGGCTGTAGATTCAACATAATGGGAATCTAAATCCACAAACACATGCAGAAAATATTTGAATAATCTTCCTTACAAAAGTTGTGGTAAGAGAAGACAAAGCGTAGCATGCAGGATTTAGACAACTGACAAGGAAAAAAACTGAAAGCCAGAACATGGAGGAAAGACAGGGGGTGGGGAAGAGGAGGGTGGCTGTGGCATGCCATATGGCTAAGAAGAAAACTGAATTGTCTAGGTCAGTGTTAACTGAATCAACTTGCACATTAATCAATAGTAATCTAGGAAGTTAAAAATAACCTTTAAAAAGTTTTTTTTTAGTGACTGTGTAGAATAAAAAGATGTCATCTCAGTTTAACTCCAAGTAGGTTTATTAGATACCAAAACGTTATCAATAGGATGGAATGCATTTTTGCTTTTAGCTGTATTGTAGGAGCATAGCTGAAGTTCAGCATTTTCATGTGTTTTCCTCACACACAGAAATTAGACAAACAGGGAAGGCAAACAGTGGAGGAAAACAAACAGGCCCCATGGGAACACGCGGCTTCAAGCATAGTTGCACACAAGTATGCATCTGACTTACCTAAAACGTTGAGCCTGCTGAGCTAGAGGTGCCGGATACCTTCTGTTTGGAGAATGGTACAGGTGGGAAAGGATGGCCTGATTGGTTTTTTGGCTTGGATTGTTAGCAAACTTTACAGTGATGGGCTCTGTGGCACCTGGAGGTTTCTGGCCATTCAAGCCTTTGATAGCTTCTTCTGCTTCAATTCGCTTGTCAAACCGGATAAACCCCACGCCCCTTGATACCCCTGCATAGTATGAAGGAAGCACACAATTATTTCAGAGACTCTGGAATATTAGAACTTAACATTTGATCTTCATAGCCAATTGCTATGTTAGTGGCCAACTGCTGTGAACACATGATAATTCTGAGCTTGTTAGAATCGAACTTTTGCTCAAAGTAGTTAACACTTTTCTACTATGTTTTTTTTTTTTTATAAATTGAACAGGATAAGATGTGTTGTATAGAAAGCTCGTATGGTTGAGGGAAAACACAATGGATACAACTTAACACAGTTAGCCAAAGGGGTAATTCTGAAACAAAGCAAATGGGGGGTGTGTGGGGGTGGGCGTAGAGGTGAACCTAGAAACAGCTGCACTGTAACCTCTGTTCAGTTCTGCTACTCTGCAGCATCTAAATTCACAGAAATTCTGTAAACAGCTGAGTGATCTGCTTCCAAGCAGCAAGAAATGGCTTATGCTTTCCTCGCAGCACCTCTTGAAGTCCGCTCCCTTGGAACCAATGAGAGAATAAAGAACGGAGTGCAGCTTCTAGATTGCAGTAGTGGGAATTATGGCCCTGTTTTAAAAGTTCACGGCTACCTCGAAGTAAAAGATTCCGTTTCAGCATACCACCATCTCTTGTAGGTGGTGCTTTTGAAGGAAGCTTTTCTTGGGCCATAGATTCTTTCTCAGTATAGAGAAGTCAAAGACAACATGTAAGGGAATCAGCAAGTGTTTATGGAAGGTCTTAGGAACATCGCACCTCAAATTTATACTGTGGCTTAAATATAAACACACTGAGGCATCAATACTTGAACCAATTAACATTAAAGCTGCTACAGTCTACACTACTTAGTTGCATGCTTTGTTGTAACACTCCTAAATCCATTTAGAGGCCCCTTGTATTTTGGTTCATGCATGAACAGACAAGTTAGATACTTATCTTCACTTGAGAAAGACATTAACAACAAGAAATGTGTTCTGTTCATAAACAATGATGATTTAAACCATTAAAGTGACAAAGTTTTGAAGAGGCAATCATCACAGCTTCAACTTTGCATTTTTCATCTGCCAGTTTGTGTCACAACCTTATTATTCATACCATTTAGAGTCCACCCCTTCCAAATTACTAACGGAAGAATGCTTTAACTTAAACAGTATATGCCAGAAAACTACTGTGCATGTACTAGGATTTACGAGTACTTAGAATTACAGTACACATTTAAAATTTTAACTACATTTACTTACCTGGCCCTTTTGTCAAATCCCACCATTTTTATGCATTAATATACAGGAACACACTGTAAACACCTATTTACTGCGCACAGACTGGAAATTTGACCCCCAAAGCTGCTGCTTCTGTAAGTCACTACTTGGCCTTTAGCTTGGCCTTTGGTCAACTACAAAAAAAATCCAAGCCAGCTTATTATTTGGGGAATAATTATGTAAGTGAATTTTTCCACCCCACACCCCTAGTTTTTTGGAAAGATGAAAATTTGGAGAGTCCTGCTCCTTTGTATTTTGCTTTGCACACTCAATACTTGTCATGTACTCAGCATTTCATTTGATTGCTTATTTTTAGAACAGGCCTGCTGCGAGCAGGTAAGGCAGCAAATTATAAAGCTCCTCAAAACCAGCCACCTGTGCCAGAGAAACCACATTACTGTAAATCAGCAGAGTAACCACAGAGTATCACTGACATCCACTCACCAGTTAAGACACATACTGTAACAACGTAACTAACCTGCTAGAGCTTAGTTCTTCAAGGCACTGCTAAGCACAGAACTTATCCGCTCCCAAGGAACTCAAAGCTCATGTTCTTCAGCATGCCCAAAGTTAATGAGGCAACCTTGAAAACAGCCTTAACAGCAATTGCCAGTCTGGGTCTTTTGTAATCCCAGACTCACGAGAACCAGCTGTGCATTTCTGCATAAAGCTTTATTTTTATAAAAAGAGTGTTTAATAGTGTTTCATAAGGCACATAGGGACTATTTTCACACAGCAGCTTGGAAAGAAAGATTACAGCGGATGTAAATTTATTACAAGCCATGAAACAGGCTTCAAACCTGCACCTCCAGGGTAGAAATGACTCAAGCTGGCTCAGTACACTCAATCTATTTTTGTCCATGCATATTTATGAACAATTCCAGCAGAAAATTGCGTTTTCTAGCCTATATACACCTTTCATACATTCTAGAGACAAGACTAATATACTGAAAGGTGAAATATTTCTTAAACAGTGCAAAAATTAGAGGAAGTATGAAACTGCCTACTTACCAGTGACTTGGTCAACCAAAATACGAGAAGTTATAATGCGTCCATATTGTGAAAAGAGCTGTTCTAGTTCTTTCTGTGTCATTGTTTTTGGAAGTCCACTAACATACAAATTTGCATCTCTGATAGAAGCTGAACTTGGTCGTGCATAGGAAACCTTAGGAAGAAGGAAGTAAAAAAGCTAGAAATCAAACACTTTAAAAACAGCTGAAATAGGACAGTGTCATTTGTTCTGAGACACTGAAATGTTTTTAAGGTCAGCCAGAAAAGTTATCTTGCAAAGCCAGTCAAGTGTTTTTTTTGGTGCTGGCTTCTGTGAAAACACTGAAAGAATGCAGCATAGACCACGCAGCAGAGGCTGACTACGTGAATTCATCTGTAAGGAGTATTTCCAAATAAAGGAGAAAAGCTAGGTACACACTCCAGCAAGCCTTAGTGGAGGAAAAGTGTTCTCAGCTTGCTTATGATAAGACTAAGACTACAAATTTAAGAAGATCCAATAATATTTTCCTTTAAATTATCACCAAAAAGCACTGCAAAATAGAACGAATAGAAATTTCACTTTGATACCTAGGTCAAAAACACAGAAAGGCAGTCCAAAGCACTTACGGGTTTCCAAGTGTTTTTGAAGTGCTGTACCCTTTGCACATCTGCTGAGCTTGCTATCAAATGACACACAATCATTCATGGGGTCAAGATAAACTCTGCTACATCACTGTTATACGGCTATGAATGGCACAAGTAGGAATGCAACTTGCATTTCGGTTGTTCAGCAGCTTGCCAGTTTCTGCAACACAGAAGTCTTGCAACCAGATGGCAACAGTGAGCTTCTCGGGTCCTTCTGGACAGAAGTTTTTATGTGCTGCCTCAAACTGTCATTCAGGTTATTAAGATTATCAGTTAAATCATAGAATGGTTTGGGTTGGAAGGGACCTTATAGATCACCTTGTTCCACCCCCCCTGCCACGGCCAGGGACACCTTCCACCAGCCCAGGGTGCCCAAAGCCCCATCCAACCTGGCCTTGAACACTGCCAGGGAGGGGGCAGCCACAGCTTCTCTGGGCAAGCCATTCCAGTGTTTCACCACCCTCCATGGAAAAAAAAAAAAATTCTTCCTTATATGCAGTCTATATCCATGCTATTAGTTTAAAACCATTACCCCTCATGCTATCACAACAGGACCCACTAAAATGATTGTCCTCGTCTTTTTTTTTAAGGCCCCTTTAGGTACTGGAAGGCCATAGTAAGGTCTCCCTGAAGCCTTCTCTCCTCCAGGCTGAACAGACCCAACTCACTCAGCCTTTTCTCACAGCAGAGGTGCTCCAGCCCTCTGATCATTTCCATAGCCTCCTCTGGCCCTGCTTCAACAGCTCCAGGTCTCTCCTGTGCTGAGGGCTCCAGAGCTGGATGCAGGACTACAGGTGAAGTCAGAGCAGAGGAACAGAATCCCCTCCCTCACCCTGCTAGCCATGCTGCTGGGGATGCAGCCCAGGATGTTGTTGGTCTTCTGGGCTGTGAGTGCACATTGCTGGGTCATGCTGAGCTTCCCAGTCTGCACCCACCCTTACACATATGCTACAAAACGAGCATGATGACTTCATTACCTCCCACTGAAGTCTGTAAAAGTGTTTTATCCTTATTACAGGGAAGGTTAGAACAGAACCATCATGTTGTGGAATACGACAGGACAAACTACTTTGTTCAGAGTTCTCCCTGTACAGAATATAAAGATAAAAAGGAGCCTCCAGAAGTGGTCAGATTCATCTCCTTTCCTTCCCTCCCTGCAACGCAGTCAGCCAACTCTGGGCAGCTAGAACTTCAACTCTGTAAATGTATCCTTCGCCTAATCCTGGGATATATTTTCAAATCCTCCCCGTCTCATTTCCATGCAGATCAGCAGATACTTAAAGACTCCTGTGGAAGCATAACAAAAAAGGCAATTGAGACAGAGCACACTGGAGACTAAACAAGCAGTACCCTGAACAGTGCTGTGATCGTTGGGCATTGTACCCAGGGGCTTTGTGCAAGGTGTCTTCCAAAGCTGGCTGAACAGGACCGACCTACAAAACTCGAAGCTATCAGAGAACACACTATCCAGCATAACAGCCCTGCAAGCCGTTCGTTGATCTTTCAACACAAAAGCCACACAAGTGCTAAACACCTGTGTTCAGAGTGCTTGTCTTATCTCCCACACAGGCAGCTGGAAATAACCTCAGCCTTTTCTCCTATTTCTTTTTTTGTAAAGATGCACAAATATAATCATAATAGAAAAGCTGCCAGTGTCCAGTTTTACAGAAGGAATGACAAAAGTTCTCAGTTTCCATGCTGTTTGTTTTGACTCCACTTAAAGCCAAAGCCACATTGAAGAACAGTTTATTTTACACTGGAGCTAAGCCCACGGAGCTGAAGATAACTTCAGTCCTCTTTCTTCTATATGCCCCCTCACTTTTTTATATTATTAGAAATACGCACTACGGTACTGTCCACAGATGAGCTCATGAAAATCACCACCATCAAGCTGCCAGCTAGAAAGCCACGGACCCTTTAGCAAAAATTGATTCAGTGTCTATGATGCCAAGTGTAAAAAACCAACCAGACAACTCCACCAAATACTAAAAAATACTCCTCACATCCAGTCATGGTGGGAATCTGCTATGCAACTTTGGACAAATCTTGCCACCTCAGCTTCCCATGTCACAGGAACCTCTTCTATAGTCCAGCACCATTTTAAATTACAGCAATGACAGAATCTTGTCAACTACTGGAAACAAGACACACTATAACAGTTGTTAAGAACAGCAGTCATGTTCCTGTACATGTCAGAATACTTGATTCCCAAGAGTCTTTCACAAGGTACATGAGAAATTTAACAGGTCCTTTAGGAAAGGCAAACACATAATCCTGATTTCTTAAAAACTTCCTACAAGTACATTAAAGACTGAAGTCCATATCTCATCGGGAACATTAGCTCTTTCAGAGGAAGAAAGCAAAGGACAGACCCTACTGTCTTTTGCTGTTTTTGTTAAACTAACCATGCCCTTTCCTTAGATGGTATTTGCAAAGTCAAGGATAATGAGTAACAGTGGAGCTACCAGAAATAGAGATGAGGACTGAGCACAGACTTGCAAGGCAGAAAAACAGAAGAGCAATCAGACTCCAGCTACCAGCTGTATGGCAGATTCTGATGCAGCTGTGTCAAGTGACTGATTTTGCCACATCTGTGCTGAAGAGACTGAAGTTTTGTAAAAACAGTTTTTTCCTGAAGTGGTAAATCTGTAACCATTATATGGCTGTGTAGCCAAAGCCCAATACTTGCAAGTTGTGTTAGAAACTAAATTCTTTTTTTATTCTGTATATTCAACTCTCACACTACGTACACGTCTATTTGAAAGGACAGTTTCTAGATCTTCAGTCATTTTTCCTACTCTTCTACAGGCAAAAGTATACACCTATGTCACCCCCAGGTGCACACAGTCTGAGACAGAAGCTGCACCAGAGACAGGAAAAGAGTGAAGCTTGCCTGCATTCAGCCAAAGAAGCAGCAAGGACACTGATGCCTACCCAAGAGGTAGAAAAATACATCAGCTAAGGAATGAAAGAACCTGCCCAACTTGCCTACTTTAGCTATGATCTTCTTGAAGAAATAAAGCTCCATGCCACACTTGGCAGGATAACCTTAAGGAGACCCAAGGCCAGAGAACAGAGCCAGACTGACAGGGGAACAAGACTAGACAACAAAATCCTGAATTATCAAAACCAAGCAGTTCTGAAGAACTAAGTAAACATTTATTTTCAAAAGGAACCCTTCCACCTCTCCCAATTTAATTCTATGTGGTAGGAGGACAGAGCAACCCAGTCCATTTTTTAACTGAACATAATGATGAACTGTTATTAATGTAAAGTTTGACACCAATGGAAACAGGGGAGGACAGACACTAGTTACAGATAAACTAGACAGGCAGCTGCATGCATCACTGGCACATGTCCATTTTATCTGTCAGTTTTGAAGACTCTCTAATTGAGATACACTGAAAACTGTTCTATCCAGTCCTATTTAAGCTGTGAGAGGGAAGTGTTTCTTTCCATATGCTTTTGGCCAGGTCTTCTGGAGAAAAGCCAGAAATCCTGGGAATGACCATCAGCTAAGGAAGGAAAAAAGTGACCTGACTTTCTATTTAACAAGAAAACTATGCAACTACTGGTCAAACATCATTTCACTGAGAAACCCAAAAAATACCCCACAGGTTGCTGAAGATTCAGGAGATATTGCGGACTTTAGCTTTAAACTCAAATAAATACCTGTTACTAAGCCATTTTCCAAGCATGCATACTTGCAAGTACTCAGAACAGAGGCTGCAGAATATAAGCCTCAAACTCATTTCAAATGTGATGAAAGTCTGTATGAATAGAAGATACCAAAGGCCTGCCGAAACCCCTAAGCCATACTTCATTGTGCTACTATTTTCCCAGTCTCCAAACTATCTAGGCTTTGGTCTAGTAGTTCTATAGACACTGATAGATTAAATAGCTCAATTTTCTATGCAATCTAATGCACTAATTGGACTTTCCCTCCAGCCACCAACTGCTTAACTGTCCAGAGTCATTCTGATTTTTACACATTAGATAGAATAAAATTGAGAAAGTACAATGTAAGCAGGAGTTGCGCTCTTATGAAAAGAGAAGGGCATACACAAAAAGCTAAGAAAAAGTCAAGTAAGTCACCTGTGAATCAATGCTTAACACCTAAAACTTCTTTCCCTCCTAGTCAGCGATGCTAAGATGGGCTAGAAGCAAATAGTTAATTAACAAGGTCTGCCTGATCCACAGTTCAAGTTCAGTAGTGATGAGAATGAAATCAAAATTCTCCCTTCTTACCCATACATCACACTGATGGGCCTCCGTGCTGGCTACCACAGCACAGCAGCACAGGTGGACACCGCAGCTCTTACAAAGCAAGCTGCTAGAACAGCTTTATAGGTCTAGAAATAATGTTGATGCCTCAGCTCACCATTTCTATTTATTGCAGGATCACCTCCAAGCCAAAGGTCCATTCTAGCTAGCAGGAAATCAAGTAAAGCTGTCTGTGGGCCTACCTGGATAAACAAGGGATCAAATTCCAACATAAAAACAATGTGTACAGGACAAAAGGACATATATGTACATGGTGTCCAATCACGCATGGACAAGATTACTAAAGCTAAAGCCCACCTGGATTTGAATTTGATGAGAGATCTGAATGGCAACAAAAAATATCTGTACAATATATTGTCAGCAAAAGGAAGACTGGGGAAAACCCACTGCTGAACAGGGCAGGGAAAGTGCTGACCAGGGACACAGAGAAGCACTGGATATTTAGTACTTTCCTTGCCTCAGTCTTTACCAGTACAATTGCCCTTCAGGGATCCCAGGCTCATGAGACAGTAGAAAGCCCGGAACAAGGAATACTTACCCTTAACGAAGGCAGATCACACCAAGCAATATTTGAACTGCAGACAAAAGTCCACAGGGCCTGAAAGATTGCACCCACAAGTGCCGAGAGAGTTGATGGATGTCACTGCAAGGCAACTCTTGGCTGTCTTTAAAAGGTCATGGGGAACAGGGAAGGTTTCTGAGGAGTGGGAAGAAGCAAGTATCACCCATCTTCAAAAGCAGCAAGAAGCTCTCTTGCTCTCTGGGTAGCTACAGACCTGTCAATCTCCACTCAATCACTGGAAAGGTGATTGAGCTACTAATCATGAAAATCTCCTCCAGTCACATGAACGACATGGGGGAACAAATTCCAGGGAGGAATAATCCCATATACCAGAAGATGCTGAGAGCAGACTGGCTGAAAAGCAGCTTGACAAACAACCTTGGAGTCCTGCTGGACACCAAGCTGATCACGAGCCAGCAGAATGTACTCTTAGAACAAAGATGGCCAACAGCCACAGGAATAACATACATAAAACTGAAATCCATACTTTATTACCAATATCCAGATACTACCTCTATTCATCTTGCAAGATGCAAGCACCAGAAATTCTAGCCAGGCAAGATCTCAAAGAAACACAGAACTTCAGAAACCCAGTGTAATTGAAATTTGACTGCCTTGGCCAAAACATTACTAGTGATCTGTGATTACTGCAAGTTAGCACCACTAGAGAAAAACAAGGACACCACAAAATGTTACTGGTATAAGAGAACTAATTCCCATACAAAAGGCTTGCCTGGAGGATGGGATATACAGTTTCAATTCATTATTGATATAAAATTCCAACTCTTTCACTTGCGATACAGATTTAAAGCAGAGACCCTCCAGACGCAAAGCACAGATTCTCCAGATTCATCTCCCTACCTGTATGCTGTCAGTTGGCTCATTCAGTAATTACTTGCCAATAGTTCTAGATTCAGTCTCTTCAAACAACATACATAGGCACTGAATTAACAGCTGTACTAAAGTATTACTTCCAGAGCTGCTTCAATAGCTGAATATTTAATAGATAAACATTAAGGTTATGCAATGTCAAAGCCATTGAACACAATGCAAGTCAAGCAGCAGCCAGAAAGCCTACAGTTTTAAATATTTAATGACACACACTGTATAACACTGAACACAGCTACTCTGGAGACATCAACTTAAGAACAGTTTTACTGGAATTTTCCACTGAAACCAGTAGCAAACACACTTGTTTCTAGAAAGGCAAACATCACAACACCAAATCAAAGTATTTTCACTGCTTTAATATTTGATTTCTTAACATCAAGAACTGATTCACAATTTTCAAGTCAAAACTGAACAGGTTAAAGAAGTTGCCAAAAAGAATAGACACCCATTCCCTACAAATGAATGTTTCAGTTTCTTACTATCTGCCTCTACCTTTAGGCACCTCAGTACCATACTTCATTTTTTTTTTCTTACAGCTTATTAGTAGTATAGAGGGCAAACAGTGTTTGTATTACCTGCAAGAACTTTAGGAAAAATTGATATTAAATTCCAAACACCTCTACTTAAGGTATTCTTGCAAGTCTTTAAACTTGTAATCTTTAAATATTAAAATAAGGATTTTTAGTAAATGCATTCAATTACTTTCAGCGTAAACTTTCAGCTTAAAACACTGCCTTATGGATAGTATCTAGTTCTTTTAAAATGCATGTTTCAATAGGGAAAAAACTCCAGACAAATTATCACCCAGTCTGTGAGGATGGAAATGGAATAAACCTTCCTGTAAACCAGACAGATTTATCTTGGGAAGAGGAATACACTAGGAATATATAAGCCCACTTGGCAGGCACAATAAAAACAAGGACATATTTCTTTGCTTTTGTTACAGCAATGTTCTCCAAGACAATTGTGCCAAGCAAGTGTTCTTAACTTGCACTTAAATTAGTGTATCAGACACCATGGCTCAAGAACTCTTCTTGATTTGATTTCCAGTAACAAGATGCTGCAGAGCACAGCAGAGATGTGTCTCAGCTGTCGCTAGCCTGTGATAGGTTGTTGTCTGAAAAAGGAGAGTACAATGCTGTAGACTCATCTCTGTGGACTACAAAAACATACTACTCAACACAGCTTCACTTATATATGTATTAAGTTAATAAATATAAACATATCCCATACAAGCTCTGCTTTTACAGCCTGCCCTGCAATAGGTAACACATTCATAAACTGGACACAGAATTAACAGCCTTTCAGCACTACCATCAGAAAAAGTTTTGCTGTTTTAGTCCATGTCTCACAGAGTGCCAGCTCTGACAGCTACAACTCATGCCAGAGTTGCAGTTGTGAGGTCAGCCAAGGGATCCACATCTGTTCTGTGCCCGTGCAGCTGAGGGCATGAATGCACCAACCCAACAGTTTGTGGCCTTTAGAAGGACTACAACAGAAGAACATTTTAGAGTCTGTAGTTGAAATTATCATTGTCTATTTAAACATAAGAAGTACTTAAATTCTAAGTACAAAGGAAAGATAAGAAGCAAAAGGACACCCAGTTTCCAAGCATTTCTAATTTCTTACCTCTCACTTTGATAGCCTTAAAGTCCTTCCTCCACACTTTGCATTCCTGATTCTGTCCTGATGACCACTCCCTCCCCACTCATGCACAACCACTGAGTATGAGAACCTCAAATTTTGGACATTTCCAATAAAAAGCTGTAACATTTCATACTGTCAGAGGACAAGAGTACACAGAATAATATCCAGCCCTCCACAGGAATAATATGAACAAGACCAAAATCTCACAACAGCAGATTCCCAACCTTCCTTCTGTTTCGAGAACTGAGGTGAATCTTTTCACAAGTTTTCCCTTCTTCTGAAGGAAACAAGTATACTTCTACTTCATGTTTGTGTCTAGGGAGCTGCTGCCAGACACTGGCAAGCACATCCCTTGGGTCTCTACTGCGTTCTTCATTCCAGAGACGCCTTGCAGAAATGCAGAAAACACTTATCAATTGCCATTTATAGTTATTGCTTCACTGGAGTATCTTACAACCTTTCACGAAAAACTATTACTGCATGGATGAAAGACACTCAGAGTCAATATTTAATTAGTATGTCAAAAACTTGAAAGCAACTAACTTAAGAGGTGAATTTGTCTCAAGACCTCCATAATTTCAAAAATAAGTGCAGCTATATTTTACAATAGTAAAAGTATTCTTAGCGAGAAAAAAAACTATTTAGATTTTAAAAAGCTCCAGACACATCTGCATGCCTGGCATTTGCAGCATTTTGGACCCATGCAGAAAGCTGTATCTCAAAGGACTTCGCACAGCACAAGCATGGCAGAGGACAGGACAATGCATCATCCCTCTCCGTAGTAACAAGCAGGTTTTTGTTGGTTTTGTTGGCTTTTTTCACTTGGTTAAAGCTTGGCTTTTGAGCAATGCCTGAAGTCTTCCTTCAGCTTCATACATTACTGTTGGCCCTTTCTAACATCCCCATTTCTGCGTCAGAAACCCCCTATGCAGGCTCAGAAAGGATCTTGCTGCACCACAGAGGTTTCTGGCTGCATGCAAACCTACTCAGCAGTATTGATCTAAGACCCTCTGCCCCAGGGAAAGCAGGAACAGACTCCTGCAAAAAACTAATTTGCTGCAATACAGTAGCTGGGGTCCAAACAAAAAACAAGCCATATAGTTGCTGAAGGTGAGATTAGCACATTTTGTAGCTCGGTCTGACACACTGTGTTATTTTCCTCAGAGTGGTTAGGCATTAATGAACAACCATGTGGCCGTAATGAGGTTTACAGGAAGCAACAGCAATATACATTCAGAAGCAAATCCTCCTCTCAGTATTATCCAGCAACATGAAAAACAAGGAGCCATCTTAAACTGGTTAAATAACATTCAAAGTCTGTGGGCATTTGAACTCCAGCGAAGAACAGAATTTACCTGGGGGTGAAAAGGCATGTGTGGGGTGGGGAGGGGGTTTAAAATGGAAATGCTGTCAAAGCTTTAACTGTAACATACCTAAAAGACTGTATAATTACCATTTATATAACTCCTGCAGAAATTTCAGGGAAAAAAACCACCTTTACCTTTGTTCCAAGACAAATTGTTCTTCTGTTAGAGCACTTCCAATTTTACCTTGAGAATACAGTCCTGAGGTATTTAATTAACCTGTCAAGACCACTAAATAGTCTGGCACAGTGCCCCCTCCTCTCAATCTTTGCTGATTGATAGTATCAGTAAAACTCACTAGCTTTAATTAAACCTCCAAATAGGATCCTCTTTTGCTGCTCACTAGATCGACGTTCTTTAGCACTGGAAGAAAAACCAAGAAGGTAAGGAGGGGCTTCTCTCACCTTCACAGCTCACTTGCTTTTGGTATTTCAACAGACTTTTTACACAACTCACATTTCATTGCTCCCCATGGACATTAGTTGATGAAAAAATTACTACAAAGAGTGACACTACCAAAATGTCCAGAGTGAGACCAGAGGAGGCCACAAAAAAGATGAGAGGGCTGGAGCACCTTTGCTACGAGGACAGGCTGAGAGAGTTGGGGCTGTTCAGCCTGGGCTGTTCAGCCTGGACAAGAGAAAGCTGTGGGGAGACCTGATTGTGGCCTTTGAGTACTCAAAGGGGGCCTGTAGGAAAGATGGGTACAGACTTTTTAGCAAGGCCTGTTGTGACAGTACAAAGGGTAATGGTTTTAAACTAAAGGACCGGAGAAAGGCCAATGTCACGCCAATCTTCAAAAAGGGCAAGACGGAGGACCCAGGGAACTACAGGCCGGTCAGCCTCGCCTCCATCCCGGGAAAGGTGATGGAGCAGCTTATCCTGGAGGCCATCATCAAGCAAGTGGAGGAAAAGAAGGTTATCAGGAGTAGTCAGCATGGATTCACCAAAGGGAAATCATGCCTCACCAATCTGATAGCTTTCTACGATGACATGACTGGCTGGGTAGATGAAGGGAGAGCCGTGGATGTTGGAGGTGACGTGGATGTTTCCTGGTGACGGAGGATGCGGAGAAGGCAGAGCTAATGAATGCCGCCTTTGCTTCAGTCTTCAGTGCTAAGACTGGCCCTCAGGAATCCCAGGCCCCGGAGGTAAGAGATGAAGCCTACAAAGAGAACGACTTTCCCTTGGTCAAGGAGGACTGTGTGAGGGATCGCTTAAGCGATCTGGACGTCCACAAATCCATGGGCCCCAATGGAATGCACCCACGAGTGCTGAGGGAGCTGGCGGATGTCATTGCTGAGCCACTCTCCATCATCTTTGAGAGGTCCTGGAGGACAGGAGAGGTGCCCGAGGACTGGAGAAAGGCCAATGTCACTCCAATCTTCAAAAAGGGCAAGAAGGAGGACCCAGGGAACTACAGGCCGGTCAGCCTCACCTCCATCCCGGGAAAGGTGATGGAGCAGCTTATCCTGGAGGCCATCATCAAGCAAGTGGAAGAAAAGAAGGTTATCAGGAATAGTCAGCATGGATTCACCAAGGGGAAATCATGCCTGACCAATCTGATAGCTTTCTATGATGGCATGACTGGCTGGGTAGACGAAGGGAGAGCCGTGGATGTTATCTACCTTGACTTCAGCAAGGCTTTCGACACAGTCTCTCATGATATCCTCCTGGGGAAGCTGAGGAAGTGTGGGCTGGATGAGTGGTCGGTGAAGTGGATAGAGAACTGGTTGAATGGCAGAACTCAGAGGGTTGTCATCAGCGGCGCTGAGTCTAGTTGGAGGCTGGTGACAAGTGGAGTCCCTCAGGGGTCAGTACTGGGCCCAGTCTTGTTTAACTTCTTCATCAACGACCTGGATGAAGAGTTAGAATGTACCCTCAGCAAGTTTGCTGATGACACCAAACTGGGAGGTGTGGTAGATACACCAGAAGGCTGTGCTGCCATTCAGCGTGACCTGGATAGGCTGGAAAGCTGGCCAGAGAGGAACCTGATGAGGTTCAACAAGGGCAAGTGCAGGGTCCTGCACCTGCGGAGGAACAACCTCATGCACCAGTACAGGCTTGGGGTAGACCTGCTGGAGAGCAGCTCTGCGGAGAGGGACCTGGGTGTCCTGGTGGACGACAGGTTAACCATGAGCCAGCAGTGTGCCCTGGCTGCCAAGAAAGCCAATGGGATCCTGGGGTGCATCAAGAAGAGTGTGGCCAGCAGGACAAGGGAGGTTCTCCTTCCCCTCTACACTGCCCTGGTGAGGCCCCATCTGGAGTACTGTGTCCAGTTCTGGGCTCCCCAGTTCAAGAAGGATGAAGAGCTACTGGAGAGAGTCCAGCGGAGGGCTACGAGGATGGTGAGGGGACTGGAGCATCTCCACTACGAGGAGAGGTTGAGGGAACTGGGCTTGTTCAGCCTGAAGAAGAGAAGGCTGCGAGGGGACCTTATAAATGCTTACAAATATCTGAAGGGTGGGTGTCAGGAGGATGGGGACAAGCTCTTTTCAGTGGTGCCCAGTGACAGGACAAGGGGCAATGGGCACAAACTGAGGCACAGGAAGTTCCGTCTGAACATGAGGAGGAACTTCTTCCCTCTGAGGGTGATGGAGCACTGGAACAGGCTGCCCAGGGAGGTTGTGGAGTCTCCTTCTCTGGAGATATTCAAGACCCGCCTGGACAAGATCCTGTGCAGCCTACTGTAGGTGACCCTGCTTCGGCAGGGGGGTTGGACTAGATGACCCACAGAGGTCCCTTCCAACCCCTACTATTCTGTGATTCTGTGATGTTGTCTACCTGGACTTCAGCAAGGCTTTCGACACAGTCTCCCATGATATCCTCCTAGGGAAGCTGAGGAAGTGTGGGCTGGATGAGTGGTCCGTGAAGTGGATAGAGAACTGGCTGAATGGCAGAACTCAGAGGGTTGTCATCAGTGGCGCTGAGTCTAGTTGGAGGCTGGTGACAAGTGGTGTCCCCCAGGGGTCAGTACTGGGCCCAGTCTTGTTTAACTTCTTCATCAACGACCTGGATGAAGAGTTAGAATGTACCCTCAGCAAGTTTGCTGATGACACCAAACTGGGAGGTGTGGTAGATACACCAGAAGGCCGTGCTGCCATTCAGCGTGACCTGGATAGGCTGGGAAGCTGGGCAGAGAGGAACCTGATGAGGTTCAACAAGGGCAAGTGCAGGGTCCTGCACCTGCGGAGGAACAACCCCAGGCACCAGTACAGGCTTGGGGTGGACCTGCTGGAGAGCAGCTCTGCGGAGAGGGACCTGGGTGTCCTGGTGGACGACAGGTTAACCATGAGCCAGCAGTGTGCCCTGGCTGCCAAGAAAGCCAATGGGATCCTGGGGTGCATCAAGAAGAGTGTGGCTAGCAGGAGGAGGGAGGTTCTCCTTCCCCTCTACACTGCCCTGGTGAGGCCTCATCTGGAGTACTGTGTCCAGTTCTGACCTCCCCAGTTCAAGAAAGATAAAGAGCTACTGGAGAGAGTCCAGCGGAGGGCTACAAGGATGATGAGGGGACTGGAGCATCTCCTCTATGAGGAGAGGTTGAGGGAACTGGGCTTGTTCAGCCTGAAGAAGAGAAGGCTGCGAGGGGACCTTATAAATGCTTACAAATATCTGAAGGGTGGGTGTCAGGAGGATGGGGACAAGCTCTTTTCAGTGGTGCCCAGCGACAGGACAAGGGGCAATGGGCACAAACTGAGGCACAGGAAGTTCCCTCTGAACATGAGGAAGAACTTCTTCCCTCTGAGGGTGATGGAGCACTGGAACAGGCTGCCCAGGGAGGTTGTGGAGTCTCCTTCTCTGGAGATATTCAAGACCCACCTGGACGGGGTCCTGTGCGGCCTGCTGTAGGTGACCCTGCTTTGGCAGGGGGGTTGGACTAGATGACCCACAGAGGTCCCTTCCAACCCCTACTATTCTGTGATTCTGTGATTCTGTAAAGGAGGGCAGATTTAGACTGGATATGAAGAACTTTTTCATGATGAGGGCAATGAAACACTGGCACAGGTTGCCCAGAGAGGTGATAGATACCCCATCCCTAGAAACATTCAAGGTCAGGTTGCACAGGGCTCTGAGCAGCCTGATCTGGTTGAAGATGTCCCTGCTCACTGCAGGGGAGTTGGGCTAGATGACCTCTAAAGGTCCCTTCCAACCCAAAGCATCCAATGATTCTATAATGTCTGTGCTTGCAGCCAAAGAATTTGTCAAGCTTCATTCCAACAGGAAGCTGACAGAATGTTTCATGTGAAACCTCATTTTTTTTAAATATATGCAAACCTATAAAGGAGTGGGAAGAAAACCTACAGATGTAATACTTTAGATAAAATATTTCTTAAATCTTTATTCCCCTGACAGGTGATAATTACCTGTGTAAACACCCTAATAGTCCAAAGAATTTAGGAGGAGGAAGCCTTACTAAGTCTGATTGTTAAGAAGCATAGCTATGTACAACACAGCTAGACATTCAAAGCTTTCTTATAAAAAACGACAACTCCTAGGCCTCTAGCCTGGAAAAAGTATTTTCCTTCCCTTTTCCAACACATACTTAAATACATGTTTACGTACGTATCACCAGCATTAATGAGTAAGACAACTGCCTGCCAGGTCTGGCACACAGAGGCTCTGCCACTTCAGGCCCTCTCACCCTGGAGAGCTGGCAACAGGGCAGCAAAAAGCTCCTCAGCCCCCAGTTCACCCAGTGAAGGAGGAAGGAGCACTGCGTTGCTGCCATCTGCATTGTTTCCTTGCCAGTCACCATCCACAAAAGACCACGTCGACCATTCAAGCAGTTTAGCATCCACATAGAAACAGCAAAGCGATATTGCTCTGTCCTCCTGCTACCCCTAATAATCTAGGTAAAAAGCTGTCTCTTCTTCAGCATCTTAAACAGCTCCACACCAGTTCAAGGATAGGCCATTTGTTTGCCCTCTTCTCTTTAGACAGACAATTTTATTGCACTTTCTTGTTAACGCAGAAGTCTTTTACAGCACACTAAAACATATTCCTATTCAGGCAATCTCACAATAAATTCACCTGTTTTTTTTCTTGAAGGAGTTTTCCCAGGAGCAAGGAGAGGGGAAGTCACTGAAAGCAGAAGCCAAGCCAACAGAACATGCACTGAATTTTCTTATCACTATGTGCAAGTCAGTGACTCATATGCTGTTTGCTACTCTGAATTGCCCACGTTTTGGCAGAATGATCTTTGCAGGACAACCCAAATGAAAAAAGGCATGGACAAGCAAGAAGGTAACCAGAAAATTCACTTCAGAGACAGAAATCCACATTTTCACCAGCTCTTGGATAGAACAGAGATCTCTTCAGTGACTTCCCTCCATCCCAGATGTTGCCCCAGAGGCAGCCAAGGCCTCAGACATCAACTTTTACCTCTGCTTGGTATTGCCTCCAGGCTCATCTGAGGAATATGTAAATTACAAAGTGCTTCACAGCAGGCTGGGCATTTCTATTAGTTCACAGTTAAAGGCAGACACTGTTGACCAGTCTCCTTTCAAGTCACTGTCACACGGACATCTTTGTTCTTTTAACAGGAGAAGCAACTGTCCAATGTATAAATGCCTTAGCCTTAAAACCTTTTAAGGATCCCCTTTCTGCAGTGTGGAACGAGGTAGAACCACCATCTTTAAATATCTCTGGAGAATCCAGTCATGAAGACTTGGCCTGAAACCAAGCTTGGGTCCAAGAAGGAAGAACAGTAAAATGGTGAAGGGAATAAAGCAGTTTTCCCCCCCTCAGATCAAGCACACTAACACTGAAAGATGCTGCTGAAGTTAAACAGGGCTGCATGCAAGCAGCTAGAGTCAGAATTCTACCTGTAACATGAACAAACGACATCTATAGATACTTTCTTCCTAACTAAACAGAGATTTTCTTTATTTTGGTGAAGAGGTCATTATTTCACCTTGTGAAAACTCAAATGTTTCAGATTTTCTTTAGCTAAGGACATCTGAGGCACAAATCCTCTAGCGTCACTGCAAGGGTCACTGTGTGGTATTGTTTATAACATGCGATTCTACTTTCAAGTCCTGGGAATTCAGGTGAGAAGCAGTGTCATTAGACATAGATCTGTCTACTCCATTTTCACTTCCCACCCCAAATTTTTGTTACAATCAACTTTTAGCTGCAGAAATACAGTGGCTGTTTGCATTAGTCACATAGCAAGGTGAAAGAGGATTAAGAATTCATATACCAGCAGTGTAAAACAAGTCACTGGAAACTCCCCACCCCCTTAAGGGATCATTTTGATTTGGGAGACCTGGCTTGATTCTCTATAACACCACCCTTTTCTGCCTGGCTATATAGTCACTGGAACTTCCAACTCATCACCCTGGACAGACATATCTTATTTGTCCAATCCAAGACATTAAATGTAAATATACACTGTATCTGCAATGATACTGGAATGCAAACCCATTCCCTTTCTCACCACTCCCCAGAAGACAGCTTCAAAAAAGCTGGAGCACAAAATGACTTTCCCGAGTTTTCCCTCAGAACAAAACATAGGGGAGACTGCCTGTGGGCAAGAAGTCTGCCAGAAGCACACGTCTTTCATCCTTTATTGTGAGCCATGATTCACTGTTTGTTAAACAGCAGTATTTAAGTTTCAAATAGTGTAATCCACTACTAAATCTTACAAATCCAGAAAAGACAGGGCATTCTAACCATAATTACTGCCACGTTATTTTTGTCTCAGTCATCTTTAGGTGGCTCTGCACTGCTTTTTAAGTTCAAATCTATTTAGAGGTGAGCTTTATGTTATGGCTCAAATATGACTCTAGTTTGAGGATATTCACTAAGTGATCAACTAGCAAACCCTGCTGTTTAATGAGGAAGAATGGGCTCACGGACTGCCTTCAGCCACCAACACCTGTTAAACATGTTCAAAATCTGCATTCTGTGATAAATTTTATTTCATATCCTCTCTCTATTTCTGAGCCCAAACAACTCCTCAAATGAGTATCCTCACTCTTCTGATAGTGGAGTAAGACAGTAGATGAGAAAAAGTACCTCTTGAGATTTTTGCTTTTAGAAATTCAAGAAACTGAATTCAGTAAACAAGATGTACAGGAGTTACAACACAAACAAAAATCCAGGAATCTCAAACATTAGAGACAGAGACTAGAGCCCTAGGAGTCCAGTAATTCATAGATAACCAAAATAGTTACTTCAGCTTTCCATTTTAAGGATTCGTAAGAGAAACGAGACACCAGCGACCTAAAAAAGGGAGTCTTAAGCAAGTTATACCATCATCTTTGATAAAGTAAGGAAGAAGCATATAGTCCAGTGTTCAGACTATGTGCAACACTGCATGTCTGCAACTAAAGCATACAACACAATTTCTCAGTTAAAAAAATCCAAGCTCACATCTAAAATGTTACCAAGTGCATAAAAAAATTTCAAAGTTTCCTATACGTAATCATAATCTACCTCTAAACAGACTACAAAGGACCAACCATCTGCTACATGGTGGAAGTCCTAGTCTATTCTATTGATATTAGCAGAATGCTTAAGGTACACTTGGAAAGAGAAAACAAATGCATCCGATCAACAAGTCAAAACATTTCAGTTTCTTTAAATCATAATTAACACTACATACTTTTATGGTTTTAGTCTGAAGTCTCAATCCATTCAGAGTGTTGATAGCTTTTTCAGCATCCTTGGGGTCAACGTAGTTCACAAAACCATAACCCAAACTCTGTCCTGATAAAAAAAGAGGAAGAAGAGTGATCATTAGTACCACAATGCTATGCAATTAGTAACTATTGGGGCTTAAAACCTAGACAAACACATTGAGCAAAAATTGTTTCTATTGTGAACAGTTTCTGCCCCAGATGAAGTTTCAAAGGCTCACAACACCTAGTTTCTGCAGCAAGGTTAGTGTTTTTTAACCAGCTTCCTCTGTTCCTGTGGTCTGCTCCAAGTCCAACACAGAAATGGCTATAGTGAGTTTAATGAAAGGCTTAAAAACTGCTACACAAAATAGGTTCAGGAGCTTGTTATGATCTGTTAGAGACTAAAGGAAGTGAAGGAGCTTCAAGGTTAAGATGACATAAAACTCCACTACTCATTTCTGAACTTTTTAATTGAACACAGAGAGTATAGTGGCAAAATTCTGAATCAGTACTTCAAAATACGTGTGTCAAATATACTTCAGTATCAAAATTTGAGCCAAATTTGAAGCCAAGTATTTCTACAAATGTTATTCACACATTAACTAGAGCCTCTCAGTAACAAGAAGTTTAGAGGCTCATTTTGTTTCTATAGTCAAAACAACTAGTACAAGTAAGTGGTCATGCGCTAAATATCATTCAGTAATAACGCAACGTTTTCAGCTTCTTTCAACACTGGTAATTCAGATGACAGATGGACATACAGCATTTTTAATTTGCTTTTAATCACTGAATCACAGCCCATTTCTAACAGTGTATTCTGACTAAGCACTTCTAAGAAGTGAGAGCTTGGCAGTAGTCATCTTGACAACTTCAAAGTATACCATCCTTAACCAGCTGCCTTCAGCATACCCCTTTAAAAATATTTTTTAGTGTATCAGAATGCAAAAAGGTAGAAAAATTTAATGTAGCAAAAGCATACCACTTAAGAATACTATCCTTCATTAACGTGGATCTTTTCAGAAACACTCTCCCACACCTTCACCGTTCTTTTTTTAGCAACTAAAACAAGGTCCAAAATCCAGTCAACAAGCCAAAGGGAAGCATCCAATGTATCTAATTCACAGTATGCTAGTTTGAGAGCTTGGAGATACAACAGTATTAAAGGATAAACAGTATTAGATAAAACACAGATGGCAAATTCATTTATTGCCAGAAAAGACACAAAGGAACCTATGCAATATTGTGTTTTTGTATGGTATCTATACAGCATATGTTAAATAGCATATCAAGCAAAAAAATTATGGGAAGTTTATAATTGATGAAGACAGGACAGGCTTTAGTAACAAGCCCACTACTGTTGACATTCACAATTTTGTACAAAATAGTCTACCACAGCACCAAAAGTTAGAGGACACCACCACCTCTCACTCCCCCAGGCTACCCGCATTCTTCCTAATCTCCTCCTCAAAACAGCACACACAAACACAAATAAATTGGCTAGATAAAGCCATGAACAGGTTACTATATGCAAAGTTATTAACAAAAAACATCCAAAACCCAACTGGACAAAGTCCTGAGCAACATGCTCTACACAGCCCTGCTCTGAGCAGCACGCTGAACAATGTGATCTCCACAAGTGGCTCCAACCTCAGCAATTCAGTTCTTCCATAACAAATAATATGGAAATATACAGAAGCATTACTGTAATCAAACTAATAAGGAAAAAGGCACTTCTAGGTTAAGCAACTTAGCTGTATCTAGGTGGAGCTGTAAATTAATACAGAAGAGCAATTTCTATACCTGTCACCTCTATGACTCCCACTGTCTGCAGAAACTCTTCCCAGCAGTATCTCCAAAATAGAGCAACTTAAAGGAATGTCTCTTTTTGTGCATGGCTTTTATTTTAGTCTTATCTCCTAATGCAGAAATGCTGATTTTTGGTGTTGTTACTAACCTAGTAAGGAACCCATTTAAACCACAACCTTAAAAGATGTTAAAAATCTCCAAGTGAAAGCTATTTCATGTAAGATGTTCCAAATACTCCACTACTCACAAATTCCAGAGTGAACAGAAAAAGATGTGCAGAAATGGTTTTTACTGCTTTCTATTCACATGATCTATTTTTCACATTAAAAACACCCAGACCATGGCAGGCAAAAAGTATACCTAGCTATTACAAAAGATATCATTCATGACCAGCTCTTCTGCAGACATTCTATTAGTTAAGCTTGATGAGTATTAGGCAGACTAATCTAGGAAGCTGCAAAACCAAAATCCAGTAATTTATTCAGGACAAGCTTGAACTCATTTCTGCATGTTTATTCTACAATTTTGCAATTAAAAAACCTTTTACTGTGAGGGTGGTGAAACACTGATGCAGGCCTCCCAGAGGGGTTGTGAAGTCTCCATTACTGGAGATAGTCAAAGTCTGACTGGACATAGTCCTGGGCAATCTACTCAGGAAGCACCTGCTTGATGAAGAGAAGTTGACTAGATTATCTCCAGAAGTCCTTTTTGCCTTCATCAATTCTGTGAATGATTTATTTAAATCAGTTTTGTTTAATTTGGACTACCATCTAAAATTCAAAGGTGTTCAGATCTAACATTCTAAGGTCCCTACATGACTGAAAAGGTTAAGAAATGGTAAAACTTCTTTAAGAGATCAAAATTTTGCCTGAAGATCAAGTGGTTCAATTACACATTATCAATAATTCAGAGTAAAAAATAACTTTCTTCATAGAAGCACATAAGAAAGAAGAATCTTGGCACTCTAAAAAATCAATACAAATAAGTAGAAATTGTACCTGATTTCTGGAATCAGAGGCTTGAGGGACCACCCTTAAGTCTTCCAGCTTGTGTTAAGGGAAGATGCTTAAGAGGTCTGCCAGTTCATATACAGGTGGCTCAGTTTTAGAAAATTCAGATAAGCATTTAAAAAAATACAGCAGCAGCTATATCAAATGACCCATCAAATACCCCAACTGTTGCAAAGTATGTCTGACAGGTGGTGGTACTTCTCACTTCATGAGAAAGTGCCAGCTGGGTTACAAGAACATAGAATCCCAGTTCTTTGAGTGTACAGGACTTCAGCCAAAACTTCTGTTAGTATCACTGAGGCTGTACAAGCCAGAGAAGTCCCATCTGATTGTGGATTTCAGATTGGGAAAGGGCAGCATACGCACTTCACACAAATTTTAAATCAAATTAAGTTAGAGATACCTGGCCAGTATAATCCAAACAAGTTCTCCTTGTGTGCAGCTGTTTCCCCCCTCCTCAGTGTCTAAACTTTTTACTTTCAAGACAAACCACATAGAAGCTAGATGCACTTAAACCCAATTAGCCACCACTTAGAATATCTAAAAAGAAGTCCTTCATTATTTAACTGTAATGATTAATTTGTATTGCCTGAAGCCAAAGAATTAACTGAACACTGACTGAAAATGGCTCTGGACTCTTCTATCTGTGCCCTTTCTACATTAAACTCCATTCTCCGAGACAGAAATCAGCAGAACACACCCTTGTTTCCAAGTCTACTAATACACTCCAAGCAGATTATGTGTCCGAGTCCACAATGGTGTGATGGAATGAAGAAGGTAAATCTACAGTTGTCCACAAGTTATATAATCCTCAGATTTAACCGTATATCAAAAAGCAGCATAGTCTCCCACTGTTTTAAGACAGGAATCAGTTCCATCTGGCTCTTGTCTCAGCTTTGTTTTTCTAACTTGTGCTTAATGACAGTATAGTCTAAAAACCTCTTGACACCTCTCCAGGTTAGCTGTCCTGGTCCTCTGTGTACTATGATGTGTTTAGGTATTCTGAATATCCAGTTTAGCCCTTCCTAGATCTTCAAAAATATGGCCTACTCAGCCTTACAGACAAGAAACTATCTGTGCACATCAGCTATTTATTCCATCACTCTGACCTATAAACAGTATTAAATTTAGCTTATTTAAAGAAAGTGACTGAGTTTCTTGGTTTTGTGAGTTATTACTTGTGCCAGTAAGAAGAAAACACTCACCACCTTCAAGGGGACTGCTCTGCTCATTTGCAGCAGCGAGCAATACTTCAGAAGTTACATGCTAAAACGATCAGTTGAGCTGCTTCTCCTTTAATGTTCCTGCAGCTACTTCACAGTACTGTTTAAAGCCGTTTCTGTACACTTTCCACTAAATTTTCTGCTTGAGACACTATGAACATTTGACAATGTGGTGCAACATAGAACAATATCTAAACAACTGGTAAAAGATGAAATCACCCAAAGTCAGCTGAAGGAAATCGCCCAAAGGAAAAGCCAAAACGACAAAATGATCTGGAAGGAATGAGGAAATGAATGAGCAAAAGCTGCTTGACTTGAATTTTGCTTCAACAAAATCTGATAAAAAAACAAAACCTGCACAGAAGTGCATCTCACAGGTCTGTAAGACAGCAAAGAACTTAAAGCAAAGGTTATGATTTGAAATTTCATATTCATTAGTTTTTTTATGTTTGATACAACTGACACTTCCAAAGGCAAATTCCAGCAGAGGTAGCAAAAAAATTCTTTTCAGTCAGGCATCTCTGAACCCAGGCATGCTATATCCACCACTAAGTGGATCACAACTTGCAAGTACATGGCCTGTAAGAAAACTTGAACTGGAAAGCACTATGCTACTTACTTTAATGAGCGAAACTGTTCCGTATATGTTTCAAGCGTATGAGCTTCATAAATGCCACTTGACCACCATCTATGATGACGATGCAAACACAGTACTTTATTAGATAACGACTACTTTTTTGGTATTACCATCAATATACAGAATGGATTTTGATAGGACAGTGGCAAAAAATAATTTCATGTGATTTATTTCTAATCAGTCTTTGAAAAGACTGCTCTAGAGACTGAGTGGAGATCCACATGCACACTAGAAAAGTGTAGACAGTAATTTACCATTAAATATGAAGCAAGAACAGCAATTCAGTATTTAGGAAAGAAAAGTAGACAGACTTCAAAAGCACTGGTCAGCAAAAGACCAAAAAAGTTTCAAGCAGGACAAGGGAAATAAACAAGTTGGAAGGTATAGCCATGGTCACAGTGCTCCTGAATTTACTACTGTGCCTTGGAAAACGTCACTTTTTGCTTTAAAAGTGCACAGGCTATAATTCACAATACTTAGTGGAAGAATCACAAATGAACTAGTTCTGTCCTGCACAAGTTGCTTCACAAGTGTTTACTATAGATAAAGCCTATTTAAATACTACACACAGCCTAAAGAAAATCCTCTGCCATACAGCACTCAGAGGAAGTCCCAAATGGATGCTATCCACAGAGCAAATGGTCATACAAAGTAGAATTGACACCTGTTATCCATTCTTAATGTTTTCCTTTAAAAACACCAGCAATATTCCTTAAAGCTGAATAAAGCCCTTTTAATATAATTGGTAAAACAGTATTTTCCTCCTGACAAAAACATTCAACTTTCCAAATAGGAATAATCTCATTCTAGAACTCTACTTATGTGAAAGGACTCCTTGATTATTTCCAGAAACTGCTTCAACATTTTTAAGGAGATAAATTATAGCAGAGCCCTGCTGCAAGAATTGAATTTTGTAAGTAAAAGTCATGATGAAGACTCAGGTTGGATGACCGCAGATGTGACAAGTGAAGAAATAAGAAAAAGAATTAAGAAACTTAACTGGTTGTTTTGCAAAATCCAAGCTAGGTCTAATTTTTGCTTAAGGTAACTCAGCAGGATTGTGGGATAAAAACATGCATCACTGCATAAAAAGTGACATGCATAATTGCTAACTGCATCACTGAAAAAACATACACTGGACTGTGCATTTCCATGAGGCACAGCTATTTACACCGTCTAAAAGAGGTTACTGCTGAATTACAGAATGCTCAAAAGCAATTACAAACCTGCTCACTTTATTACCATTAACTACTTACATAAAGCACTCACGAACTTCGAGAGGAACAGGAGATCTAGAAACTAGGAGATTTTTTCCTATTACCCTTTTACTACTGAAATTTTTCATAATGGAAATATAAGAAAGAGTTAGTGACATAAAAGAAAGAAAATGAAGAAATAAATACTGAGGCCATGTTGAACACTAATGCATCTCACTACCTTAAAAGAGTCCTCTGCTGGAGAAGCATTTGTGCATGACACGCTTGGTTGCATGAAAGCCTTGTGTCCTGAGGCATCCCCCAGTTGAGTGCTGGGAGACTAGCTAGTGAGACCTGTCACATAAGACAAGAGATTACTCTAGATAGGACAATTAATAGGACATTCTCAAGTAAGAGTATGGAGTAACATGTCACCTATTTTTCTGATCATTGCTGTAGTCTAAGGGTTTCACTTCAAGCCCACTTCCACAGTAAACACAGTTCATCTGCATTTGAAGGGGAAACCTGATATCACTTGTTTCTTGCAGTATATGGTGCCATTCTCAGCTGTATACATCCTCCCCCTACTTTGTTATCAATTTAGAGATCATATATTCTGATAAAATGAAGCACACTTTTTCTACATTCAAACGAAGTGTTTTCACTCTAAATGATGGTGGTGTCTTCTTGCTGTTGTCTGTCTATTGACAGTTTTAAGTGCTGGACTGTTAGTGGTGATTGCCTGTCCAATGCAGCAATTTACGCCTCAACTGGACTGAGGGAAGCACATGTAAACAGTAATGAACAGTTGTATACAAGTGCAGGATAACATGACAAAGGTTTTAGTCTCCCTCGATAATCCACACATAATTACCACCTTTTAGTAGTTTGGTCTTCTCAATTTTTACTGCATCTAAGCTTCCTGTTTCTCTAGAAAACGCAGAACTTATTTCCAAACAGCAATTCAGCTACACTGGAACATAAGAAAAACTGAGAGAAAGACTTTCCAAATTAAGTTATCTACCCCCACCAAGCCTGTTTTCTTCTTTCCAATAAACCTGCATTAAGATTCTACTGGTATGTTAAGGAGTTACACAAACAGCTGAACCAGGTCATGTAGTCCAACCACACTAGGCTAGTAGTTAAGATGTTTTACAGCCTCTTGTCTCAATTTCCATCGGAAGTTGCCTGCCCGACAACTTTTCTTACAAGAAGTGTACTCGGTCAACCTTCATTTCCTCTCCTTTTCTCTTTGGAAGCAGCTGCAACAGCCACAGACAGTGGCTTTTCTTCTAAAGCTTTAATGCATCTGCCACATAACAACTAAATTCCTCTATGCTGTACTTCCAAAAAGGACAAGAGCCTTCAGATCAGACAGCTTCCTTCAAGGCCAAGTTTAAAGATATCCTCTCCCTTTGACTACTATACCCATAAACCTGATAAGCAGGTGAAAGTAAATTTTAAAAGTGGGACTACAACATGTAACAAGATAAAACACCTGTAACTAGACAGATATGCAGGAATGTCTGCATAGCTGCTCCCTTCTGCAGTGGCTAAAGCATGACAGTTTATTTTATAACAGCCCTTGGAGTGCAGAACAGCTGCAAAATGCTTCTGTTATGCTTTCAATCTACAAGCTACCACTCAGTTTCAGGAAGAATATTCCCTAAAGCCTGTAGGCACCTCAGAACTAAGAAATACTATTTCGGACACCAGCGGCAAAGGCAGCATTTTCAACAGGTTTTCACTTAATGCTGGTGGGCTGGATGCATAGTAAGAGAGAGTTCAGTGATCTGAATGACACAGTACTGTTCTTGAGTTTGCCAGAAAGTGCTGAAGTGTCATTTACAATCTGTTACACCTTAAAAGAAAGGCTTGAAAGGTAGACAAATAAGCTTTAACTTAACACATGTTAAGGACGCCGTTTCAAAAGCTACTTCTGAAATACTGTGAGAGCTGTGTCACAGGAAAAGTCCTTGCAAGGTTATAAATGTGCACTGAACTCAAAAGCTGCTTTTTCAGTAGTCTTGCAACATTTTAACACTCCTGAAAAAGAATGCATGTTGTTTTCTGCACAACATCATGATTAGAGAGCAGGTGATTAGTACAGTTTTACTGTATGCCTGATTAAAGCATCTTGGGAAATTAACAGGTCTTCTCTGAATGTTTTTTGAGCAGAAACACAAAGTCTGACCCCAGAAATTTATGGCCAATACCAAGCCCACTTATCTTCTCATCTTGAAGTCTCCTGCCATCTACTGAGTCTGTGTCCTCATGATTCTCCTCTCTAAACAGCTGTTGCTAAAGATAGTTTCCCTACATGCATGATTGTGAGAAGCCAGTCTCCCCATACACAATTTGGCCAGTGCCGTAGAACTGTATCTTTGCTTGAGCACACAGCTGGTATTTTTTTTCAGCACTGCTCCATTAGTATACAATGGTATCATCAGCAGGTGACTAACAAGCACTGAAAAACAGCAGCTTTGGTACTACAATAGTTTCCACTGCTGCATTTCTTCCCAGGGTCAACTACTTGCATTATTTCAACAGTCTCCAATCTTCTTAAAAAAAGATGTCTTTGAAACCTTGGCACACCCACCACACGAGGGAGTCCTAGGCTGCTATTTCCCATCAGAGCTATTAAATACCCAGTCACAGGGCTGAGTGAGCTACCTTTTTGGAAGTAATTGCTATCATAAATTACCAGAGTACCCAGCTAATCCTGCACCTTGCCTGGAACTCTTCAACATTCTTGTAAGGTCTGAAGACCAAACAGAATAGACAATTTCAAACAATAACTTTTTCTACCCAAAAAGTTAAGAGTCAAAACGAACACTACAAATCAGCCAAGCTATCAAAAGCCTTTTAAGGATGTACTCAACTTCTGACTGAATGAGCTCTGTGAAACAAACTGGTTGATTTTAAGGAGCAAACAGGCTAGGTTTCTAAGTCCCACCTCCTCTCCTCCACCTACTGGTCTCCTTAACAGGTAAAAGTACTGCAAGAAAAGTAGACCCACTGATTGAGTGCTACCAACATTAATTCTTAGAATAAAAGGAGCCCAAAACTGTAACTCACTTTCAAAATGTCATCCTGATAAGCATATTAAATGAAAAGCAAGAAAAAACCCAGAGAAACACGTTTAGTTAGTAATACATCTGAAAACTAAGCTATAAAACTAGTTTCATGGTCTAGTACAAAAATTTACCACAAGCACACACTACTCATACTCTGGAAAATTACAGAATCACAGAATAGTATAGGTTGGAAGGGACCTCTGTGGGTCATCTAGTCCAACCCCCCTGCCGAAGCAGGGTCACCTACAGCAGGCTGCACAGGACCTTGTCCAGGCAGGTCTTGAATATCTCCAGAGAAGGAGACTCTACAACCTCCCTGGGCAGCCCGTTCCAGTGCTCCGTCACACTCAGAGGGAAGAAGTTCTTCCTCATGTTCAGACGGAACTTCCTGTGCCTCAGTTTGTGCCCATTGCCCCTTGTCCTGTCACTGGGCACCACTGAAAAGAACTTGTCCCCATCCTCCTGACACCCACCCTTCAGATATTTATAAGCATTTCTAAGGTCCCCTCGCAGCCTTCTCTTCTTCAGGCTGAACAAGCCCAGCTCCCTCAGCCTCTCCTTGTAGGGGAGATGTTCCAGTCTCTCATCATCCTTGTAGCCCTCTGCTGGACTCTCTCCAGTAGCTCTTCATCTTTCTTGAACTGGGGAGCCCAGAACTGGACACAGTACTCCAGATGAGGCCTCACTAGGGCAGTGTAGAGGGGAAGGAGAACCTCCCTCCTCCTGCTAGCCACACTCCTCCTAATGCATCCCAGGATTCCATTGGCTTTCTTGGCAGCCAGGGCACACTGCTGGCTCATGGTTAACCTGTTGTCCACCAGGACACCCAGGTCCCTCTCTGCACAGCTGCACTCCAGCAGGTCCGTCCCAAGCCTGTACTGGTGCATGAGGTTGTTCCTCCGCAGGTGCAGGACCCTGCACTTGCCCTTGTTGAACCTCATCAGGTTCCTCTCTGCCCAGCTTTCCAGCCTGTCCAGGTCACGCTGAATGGCAGCACAGCCTTCCGGTGTCTACCACACCTCCCAGTTTGGTGTCATCAGCAAACTTGCTGAGGGTACATTCTAACTCTTCATCCAGGTTGTTGATGAAGAAGTTAAACAAGACTGGGCCCAGTACTGACCCCTGGGGGACACCACTTGTTACCAGCCTCCAACTAGACTCAGCGCCACTGATGACAACCCTCTGAGTTCTGCCATTCAGCCAGTTCTCTATCCACTTCACTGACCACTCATCCAGCCCACACTTCTTCAGCTTCCCTAGGAGGATATCATGGGAGACTGTGTCGAAAGCCTTGCTGAAGTCCAGGTAGACAACATCCACAGCTCTCCCTTCATCTACCCAACCAGTCATGTCATCGTAGAAAGCTATTAGATTGGTCAGGCATGATTTCCCCTTGGTGAATCCATGCTGACTACTCCTGATAACCTTCTTTTCTTCCACTTGCTTCATGATGGCCTCCAGAATAAGCTGCTCCATCACCTTTCCCGGGATGGAGGTGAGGCTGACTGGCCTGTAGTTCCCTGGGTCCTCCTTCTTGCCCTTTTTGAAGATTGGAGTGACATTGGTCTTTCTCCAGTCCTCGGGCACCTCTCCTGTTCTCCAGGACCTCTCAAAGATGATGGAGAGTGGCTCAGCAATGACATCCGCCAGCTCTCTCAGCACTCGTGGGTGCATTCCATCGGGGCCCATGGATTTGTGGACGTCCAGATCGCTTAAGCGATCCCTCACACAGTCCTCCTCGACCAAGGGAAAGTCATCCTCTTTGTAGGCTTCATCTCTTACCTCCGGGGCCTGGGATTCCTGAGGGCCAGTCTTAGCACTGAAGACTGAAGCAAAGGCGGCATTCAGTAGCTCTGCCTTCTCCGCATCCTCCGTCACCAGGACACCCGCCTCATTCAGCAGCGGTCCCACATTGTCCCTAGCCTTCCTTTTGCTGCTGATGTAGTTGAAGCCCTTCTTGTTGTTTTTGTTTTGTTGTTTTTGACATCCCTTGCCAGCTTCAATTCCAGGTGGGCCCTGGCCTTCCTCGTCGCAAACCTGCATGCTCTCACCATGTTCCTGTACTCTTCCCAAGTGGCCTGCCCCTCTTTCCACATTCCATGGACCTTTCTCTTCTGCCTGATCTCCGCTAGAAGCTCCTTGTTTAACCATGGAGGTCTCCTGCATGGTTAAATTAAAAATCTCAACATCAAATAACACGTATTCACACATCTACCTTCCACAGAGGCAATAAAAAAAAATTTTAAGACAAACAGGCACTTAAATGCCATTTTTCTGCAATACAGTCATTGATTTCAGTACAGCGACATTTCAGGCTATTTCAACTTCTGCAAAAAAGACCGTACTCCAAAAATAATAAATTAAAGGAATATAAGCAGCAAAAGCTACAATATCACACAGAAGAAACATTAGAAAAGCCTATCTTCCAAAAAAATTACCTACTATTGGCATCAATATATGACAGTGAAGAACACAGTACTGAGGTTAAGTATTAAAGCCTAGGAGCTGAAACTCCATGCCTGTAAGGCTACAGCAAAAAAAAACAGAAGAACTTTACTAGACTAGGGACTTTTTTATAATTCAACTTCAGTTACATACGCTGCCTTCAGCGCTTTACTCCCTGAAGATCTGTCAGCCAGTCCTTGACTGAAAGGGAATAGTCCATTTTCTAGTGAACATTAACAGATTTTGTCACCCACTATGCAAGTGTTCATTTTACATCCAACACTATTTTCAATGAATTAAGCATAACTTTGTTTAAAGCCGCAAACTTCTGTCTCTGTATGAAGTTCATCAGTAATGACCCACCAAAGTACTGTAAAAACAAGTCAACTTCCTATTTTTGTAAAGAAGACTAAGTCAAGTTCACAATGACTTGACATTAGGTTTTATTCTGCCTTTCATCACTCCTAAGTTGAACACAGTGGAAGAATGCTGTCAAGAGAACACACATAACATTACAAGCCTATATACAAGGGCTCTTGTTTGAATTAGTCTCTTGGACCCACACAATCTTTCACAAGTCTCCTAATATTTCAGAGTGGAGATGTGTTCCCCCACCAGCACACAAAAGCAGAAATGCCACTGCATAAAAGACACAGCATTATGTTAAGATCAACCTAAAAACTGCAAGTAGTCACAGCCTACAGTGTCCTGAAGGCAAGCCAGTGGGGCCATGGGAAAGATCAACAGCACTTCTGGCCTGTAGTCCAACTTCCAGACCATGAGAAGTTTCACAAAGAATTTTCAGATGTAGGAATAGGAAACACTCAAACCTTTTGTTGTTTGCATTCGCACCTCAAGATATCAGAATGCTGCACAATATGCTAGGGTGATCTTCCCAAGGGACAAGCCCACAGAGCACTCCTGTGCCAAGACAGAAGGATCATTCAGCTGGTACCAGCTTTTTTACAAAAAAGTTACTGTATCTGCATAAATCACCACTGTCAACTGCACCCCAGTTAAGCCACCACAGTATTATTTTGACACTGAATAAGGCTAGAAGCAGACCCATACATGCAATTCACTTACCTGCAGAACTGTACCTAAAACTACCTCCATAGCTACGGTCTCTCTAACAAGGACTAAAGGGAGTAAGTACAGAATACGATCCCTGTTGCTTTCTTCCCATTTAAACATATATTATTGTTCAAGTTTCACAGGTCTTTGTTTGCATTAAGGCTTGAATTGTATTTTAAAAGCAGCTTCAGCAACTGGAGGGAAACTGCATGAGCCACACTGTGCAATCCCTAATTTCACTGCAGTTTGCTCATAGTTCCAGTAGATGGATTCTATTTACTGAACGCTCTTACAGCACTGAGCTAGCTAGGCAGCTTGCAAGAAAACATCCATAAACCACGATCACTGCTACAATTCAGTATTTGATACTTTGATGTTTCTTTCTCCTCAACCCGGTTTCTCAGCTATTGCTCTCAATCTGAAGAAACAGAAGTTGAAAACTGAATCAAAAGGATCAAACATTGACTTGACAGTTTATCCTGTCACACAGTAAGATTATGTCTAACAGCTATTAACAAAGCTGTAAGTTACCCTAAAAATCAGAATTTATCAGTAAGAGAAATGAAGTTTCATCTCAGCCAGGTTCAACCCTGCCACTTTACTAGCTTAGTGCCATGCTCTTCCCTTACATCTTGCACAGTTCTTGACACGACATGGAACATCATCTGCTACTTCAACACACACTCGATGTCAGATACAAAATGAGGGTGCAGCTCTGGTTCTTCCCTGCCGCAGGCGGAGAAGAAAGTCAAGGGTAGGGGGTTTTATGGATGCCAAGATTTACATGAACCTGATCAAAGATGTTCAGTAAGCCAGAAGAAACATTAACTGAGGGTTACTAACAGATACATCATGTCCAAACAGGGAATCTCAACCCCAGGAAGCACAGCTGGAAACAGGGACTGTGTGAGAAGGTGTATGCTTTCACACAAGCAAAAGTAACAAGGCATTTTATTATGGACACTACAGGAGGTTGAACACTCATAGTCTTGCCTGTTACGGCCTCTTGTGTTCAAATGTAACTAGTGACAACCATGAACTGCTCAAAATAACAATGACCGACCTAGGGAGTATGCTTTCTTAAAAGCTAAATTGTCATATTACAAGTAGAAGCTCCTTACTATGCTCAGGTGAAACTATACCATGGAATTTGCTAAATCAGTTACTTTTCTTGAAAGCTGGCTTGACCCTTCACTTTTTACCACTATTAGTACTAACATTTTCTATGCAGCTGAGAAGTTCTCTTCTGCATTTAATTTGTTCCTTGTTAGGAATACAGTCAGCAGTGTCAAATGTTCTGCCCTAATGTAACACCTAGTCATCTTAAACAACAGGCAGGTGGATAAAGCACCTTGTTCTGCCACTGGGGTGTTTAGAAGCATGCAGTAATTTGTGCCTCCAAGTAAAAAGGTAGCACAACACTTCAACAAATTCTTCTCCCAAACTTCACATTAATACATATAATTGTTGGGGTTTTGTTTTTCTTTCAGACTATCTGCTACTTATCTCAAGAGTTTTGAAAGACATTATGAAATGTACTGTGGTGAAAAGTTTGAAAACTGTATTTTGCCCCCTAGGGCACATTTTGCAAAAGTTACCTTGCAGTGTTGCTTTCAATCATGTGAGGTTTTTTTCTGGTCTTTACTGATGACTGAAAAACAGCAATGAGGTGATAAATGCTTCTCAAAAGAAATTTTTTCCCTAGCCTACATGTTAAATGTTAACTCAAAAAATATGCCCTTGCAAGTATGTCAAAGGGGAATATCCTTCTTTCAGTTTTAGTAACTATTATTAACAAACAAGAGTGACTACTAATCTGCAATACCGAGTAGTAGAAAACAAATGACTATTCATTGTAGTTGATCAATACACACACGAAAGGATACACTGAGAAAAGCTGACATTTTCTCATTGCTTGAAACTGAAATATGTCTGCAAAAAGTAATTCTTATAGGAATACAGCAAAATTCTTCCCAAAGGAAGCTTTTTTTATTCAAAAAGGATGGGAATAATAATCATCATATCTCTCTATAGATCCAAGACTTCATAACCACTGTGCAGCAACATTAGGCTTCAAATACATTCCAAAAAGGGCTACGGCTTAACCTGCCCGAAGCCATAGGTATTAGAGCAACCAGGATAAAAAAAAAAGCAACTTTTATCTTCAATAGCTCCAGAAACCTGGAAGACATGAAAGAATTCAGATTACAAGTCTCCGGTTTTAGACAGTTCTACCAAATGTCTCAAATAAGAAAAGCTAAAACCAGTAACTGAAACAACTGGTCAGTAGTGTGGAAAGTTTGAAGATAACATGGCTGTCTGTGCCTTTGATAACTCCAGGAGTTCGATAGATTTCCAAAAATTGTTAAAGGAATCATAAAATGAAATGTAGGACCTGAGTTGCATTTGTGTCAGTTATTTTGCCTTTACATGTGGATTAAAGTATGGTGTCACTAAAGCTAGAAGCTTGCACATTTTTCTTCTGTTGTTCTATAACTTTCTACCTACTTCTACTCACACTTGGCATACTCCAGGAAAACAAAAAACTCCATAGAAAATAGTGACATAAATCCTTTTCTGCAGTTGTGCACAAAGAAACATGATGTCGGCCTGGCAAATTCATACTGTAAGAACTGCCAGTTGAAGTGCACCATGATGAAAGAAAACGAAGTGTAAAGTGCTTTCATATAGTAAGTATAAATACAGGAAGCTAAAGAAAGTTCTTTGCATGTATTTAAGGTCTTGCTTCTATAATGCAATATACTAGCTGCTTCAATATATAATGGTCCAAACACAAACCAATTAGGACCATCTGGAGGAGCTTGTAGTCTTCTTACTTGCCACTCTGCTTACGGTGGCTGAGAGGAAGTACCTGCTTTCTGTAGGAACACCCAGGTCCCTGCAGTGAAAAGGGCTTCAGGGTGTGCAGGTCAGCAACACTGCTACACAAACTGAGGTAGACTTCACTGAGACACACCTTGATTGTTATAAATACATTGCACTAATCTCACAGTAGAGTTACCCTGAAAGGCAGTGATGCCTACAAAAACCTTCAGACTACTTGAGGTGTCTTTACGTTAGTTTCTATTAGAATGAACATGTATTCAAACAGCTAGCCTAGAATCGCTAGGACTTAACAGCAATACATACCTACACACACCTGTGCAAGCAAGCAGTGATTAAGACATGCCAAACAGGCAGCATGGGGACTGTCAAGGTGGAAGCAAAGAGCACCACCCTCTGCTAAAAACACACAAGATATGCCATATCACTAGAGGACCAGTGCCAATTTGCAAGACTCAATGCTTTCATGGGGTCTTTGTAAGTTACCGCAGTCACTGACAAGAGCAAATTTTCATCTGTCTGCAGAAAGTTTGAGAATGTATACTGCATTAATCCCCATCAAAAAGCACAGTGCTTGCTGAAAAGCAGTGATTTAATGAAGCTGATCTGATTCACTACATTCAGAGATGTACCTAATCATATTTAGCCTTATAAAAAAGTTCCAGTTTTAAAACATTAAGTCCCTACTTATGCTGTACACTGCGATCAGCTCAATAATTCAGGTTAATATATGGATGAATAAATGGCTTAACCATTTTAAAAATAGCTTGTTTCCTCAATATCAGTAGTAAAAACTGACTAATTAGACAACTAGACAACTTTACCAAATCTCTGGAACAGACTATGCAGGTTTAGTCAAACAGTTTTTTGCTACCTTTTTATTCATAAAGCCTGTAAACTTCTGAAAAGTCAAAACAGTCTCATGCCTGCAAAAGTGAAAAGCAAGTGGATGGAAGCACAAAGACAATCAAGTGCTATCTTGAGTAGTATACGATGGAACAAGTTCCTTCATTTCCACCTGCTTGCATGACTCACTTCCAGGAGACAAGTGAAGTAGAATAAATTACAGTTTACTACAAAAAAGCACAGTAAATGCCGCTAAGTCTGTTTCAATAACATTAAATAGCACTATGTAGAATCAGAGAAGAGCAACTATTAATATTGTAAGGATACAATATTAATGAGGCTTAAGACAAGTCTCCATTAATACTGCTCTGGATCTACACATAAGGCTTGTCTGAAAACATAACTCTTTCAGGATTGTTCCTGCAGTCCAGACAACAGGACAGTACTCCAGCCACCAGCTAGGTCGGCCAATGGTCTGCTGTTGCAGTTTTTCCAACAAGCACACAAAAGTTCAAAATTACTTTATCACCTTTACGGTACAACACACCAAGTCCCTACGGCCACATCAGAGACTGCATTTTACCAGCTGCAGAGTTCAAAACATGGACCACTTTGAAAATTAAAAAGCTGATGTTAAGAACAACCCTCCTCTTCACACAAAACCTCAGACAAATCTATGCTTTGAGGTCTTCAAGCAAGTTGCTCCAGAGAAGAGATAAAACAGTCATCATACATAAATTTGCTTCCAATCCCACTAGGTTTTTATTCTTGATTTCATTTTATAGTCAATGTCTGCACACGTCGTCCTGCTGGGAAGATACAGTTTGCCAGGCAATACCTTTTGTCCACAACCCTGCCTAAACCAGAAATTATCAGGCTGACAGAACTCATTCCTTATCTCAGCACACCACTAAGCAGTAGCTAGCAGCCCTGCCTCTTGACAAACTCAGCACACCACAAAAGAGCACCCAGCTTCAGCTAGCTTCAGCTGCTAAACTACTCTCCCATCACTGGTGCACTCAAAATCTTGCAGACACATCTGTAAGATTAGAGTGGTATAGGACTGCAAACATCATGGACATTGGGAGTAAAGGCTAAGTAGTAAAAAGAGCTGGGGAGTTTCACAAAAATACCCAACCTCTTTTGTAAAGTGGTAAAGTTGTAGTTGTCCACTCACGTGGTCCTCCCTGTATCAGGCACTAGTGCTACATAAGCAAATACCTGGAATTCTAGCTAATCACTGCCCTACCATCCTCAAAATCTTCATCTTTGTCATGAGAATGTCTAAAATTTTATAAAAGGTGGATAAACAGTCACTTTGCAGACTAAGCTGCTCCACAGATATGCCATACTACTTGTCTCCTCTTACTTCCTCTGGGACATGAAGAAAAAAGGAAAACAATTTGCCTAGTTTGTCTCGTACCTCATCTCCACATAAAGTACTTCAAGGCAGCAACAAGTCTAGCGTCTAAGACTAAGGCATAAGTATATGGCCATATTATCTTCCCATATTCCTGTAACATTACTTTAGATGCCCTACAATTAGTCTTACCTTAAGGCAAGTGAAAGATTTAGGGCTGAATCACAGAATTGCAGAATGGTAGGGGTTGGAAGGAACCTGTGGAGATCATCTAGCCCAACTCCCCTGCTAAAGCAGGTTTACCTAGAGCAGGGTGCACAGGACCACATCCAGGTGGGTAAGACGAGGAGTAAGCTTACACTGTTCAAAGTAACAGTGACAAGAGACTTTAAAGACACTGCTAGCCCAGGCTCAACTGAACAATAAGATCACTCTGAAACTTAAAGTTCACATATAGAAAAAGTCAGAAGCTTTGCAGTTATCACTGACAATGAATAAGGCTCCCAACAGCTCTGCTCTTGCCAGACACTAACATGGCCTAGGAGGTTTTGCTTTGGTATGACAGAAATAGAGACAACTAGGGAGCTTTGAGTTTCACATGTCCTACATTCAAGCAGCCAGTCAGACAACACTTTCTACTGCTTCCACTGAGGAGGCACAGTATCTCTCCCTTTATTACCAGAAGACTGCTGTAGAAGTCACAGCAAGTGTACGAGCTATCACTAAGAGACCAGTGTTTCACCCACGCTCTGTTGAGACAGAGCACCTACCCCACAGAAATAACCCCTTCTCCACCTCACAGCCTCGGCTGTTTGGGCAGACTACAACTCGGTGTTGTCTCCAGCTGTTTCCTCAGACTCTGCACCAGAAGACAGTACTCTAACCAAGGATCTGACAGCGTGGAGTCACTCCTAGCATAGCTCACACTGAATTACGACCAATGTTACTAGAACTATTACTGCTGTTAACATAAGCTCAGCTGTGATGACCTCAACTCGGTGTATGTTTTCTGTTTTATTCTGTGACCAGCCCAGAATCCTTTGCATTTATTACCATGTTTCTTCAATGAAACCAGAGAACATGCATGATAAATTTCAGTATTAACAACTGAAAACTACTTCTGTACAAACTTTAATTGCAAACATAACTACAGCTGCATCAACCACTTTCTGGAAGTGTTCAACTTCTAGGCAATTTTGACACAGTTGATCTGGACACCTGCAGAGTTGGGCACACATTTTGCACCTGCACTATGTGCAAAAGAGTAATTAGGCTATACATCTAAGCATGTGAGAAACTAGTATCTGCAGAGGGCAAGATGAAATATGTACAATTAAACAAGACAGATATGCCTGCTTCCATAGACTCAAGTTGACAGGACAGAAGGAGAAATGCAACTTCTCCTCTACGTGTCTGTCCATCACACTAATATTTCTAGACTGTAAAAGTCTACAAAATTTAAGGGTCACATAATAAAACCTAAGAATCATAGATTCTCTGAGACTATGACATTGACAACAAAGCAACACCACCACAATGTGACAGACAGTTAACAGCCACAGGCCAAACAGGAACACACGATTTTTGGAAAATGGTGTGCAAAAGGATCAGGCTTTCGACCAACACGTAAGCTTCACAATAAGGCAACCGAATCAGGTATGAAACAGTCCCACATAGCAGCAAACAGTAAGAATGTCCTGGAACAGACTTTATCTTTGTCTTCAGGTTTCGAAGGCAGGAAGCAATGCAAAAAACCTTCAGGTGGGAAGCACCTGGCTCCTTGTACTAAATGGAACAGTCTGTTACCAGGGCTTCAGAGCTACACAAGCCTACGAATGTGAAATACTGTTCCAGGCTAGATCTCTAAACACATCCTGCCTCATTTTCTAGGTAGTACAAGCAGGCATGCTAAACCACAAATGAAGTCTACATATATGCATTATTACTAGTTCAAACACATTCTGTCAAAAAGACAAGAAAACCTGACCGATCACAGAATCACTCTTTCAGAGAACTTAAGTTGCAGATTTTATGAGCATATGATTATCATAAGAGAACAGTACAGGAGTTTGAAGTCAAGAACACTAAGAAATTCTCCCAAATTTATGAGATCTGATTTCAGCTGCTCTCTGATACGAGAATCTGAATTCCATTCAGTTTAGCTAACAACTCCACAACTAATCCTGCGTAAGCAACAAAGAAACAAAGGCCTGAAATCACGGAGATTATTCCACAACATGAAAACTAAGCATTTGTCTTCCACACGTACAACTGAAATTGCACTAAAGAATGGGCATTAAAAAGAAATGCAGTATTTTTTGTAAGGACACCACATTCATGGCCATTTTTACTTATATTCAGGTTTCAGAAAGGCAGGTCTAGAAAATGAAGTTTGCCATACTAGGTGTTCATTTTTAAGTGGTAGCTGCCACTGTCTCTTGCATTTTGCCAACAGCCACTAAATCTACCTGTGTTGCACAAGCTTGTGCTTTAAGTGACTGAACACAGACAGTTTAATAATGAGACTTCATTCCATTTTACCTACTTCCCTCACATTTAAAATATTTTTATAATTATGCATGCTTAACATCAGATTAAGTAAAGTGTTATCTGCTGCTTTTGAATATGTAAAAGCACTTAAGAATCAAAACTAAACTACTATCTAGAGCAGCTGATAGCAATTCAGTTATGATGCTTTGTTGAGACTGCGGTCTTCCAGCTATTTTCGAACTATAATTAGTTCATGTGTTAGTTCTGTATCTCACATATACATACATCTGCATTAGTCAAAAACATACAAGAGTTAACAGACCCCCAAACATCTGGGCACAACGACTCATTCCAGACAGATCCTCTAGTTAGCAAGTAAAGATAAGCAACATTCATGCCCCACTTCTCAGATGCTGCTGCTCTTGATGGGATTCTCACATGAAGAGACTCTTGTTCAGCACCCTTTAAAATCTTCATTAGTATCAAGGTTTAATTTCTCTACCTTCGGTAAAACAACAGAACAGCAATCAGCTATTTTAGTTCCTGCTGAGAACACTTTCAACGTTTTTCCATTAGCTGAGCAAGTAAACTTCAGCTACCACAGTTGCCTCAAAAGCAAGTTACCTCCCTGGACTGAACTGCATGCTTGGAGATGACCAGCAGGAACCTTCTGTAATCCAGCTTTCTTTCCTACCTCCCTCACAACTAAATCCTTAGATAAAAAAATTAGTAAGGGACACAAACTTTGTTAACAGTACACTGCAAGGAACTATAGCCACTGGTTGAAATTATTGAAGTATTGTTTTAGCAAATTCCACTCCATGGAAAAAGCATTACTAAAACTACCAGAATAGCCCTTCATAAACAGGGATTCATACTGCTCACAGGAAATTAAGAAGTGAATTCCAGGGTGCCTTCCTTCCCTCCAGCAGGTTTCCCAGAGGCAGGCAGGCCCTCAAGCTCAACTCATCTCAGTCCTAAAGTGTGCAGACAGCTTCGAGGAACTGGAACACTGCTATAGTGCAGTCTTAAACGCACTCCAGTGCTGCAGATGTGACTGCAGACTAAATATTAATTAAGTCACAAGACAATTTGGTTCAATCCACAGCATACTCTGGCAAACATTTGGGTGAAGACAGCAGTAGCCATCCTTGATCCCTCTGAATTTCAACACGTGGCATGGGTGACTCAGTATGGAACAGACTCCTTAAGTTAAAACTTCCTAGTGGATCACATCAGTGAGGTACGGTCTGGGATGCTGACACTGCCTACTAACACTGTCAGATAGGTTAGAATTTCTTGTTTTCTTCAAAAAACGTTTCACTGCTAAGAAATGGTTCACCTGCACGTTTCAGTTCATTTACTCATGGAGATACTACCAAGATTTCTTAGCATTCCTACACTGGAGCTGTCTCATCTGCTTAGCACACAGTTCCAATATATCATAAATGAAGTTTCACCTCATGAAGCAACCAGAGGATGAATCGAATACTGATATGGATTAGCCTGAATTAGTCAAAGGCAGACCAAAGCTTTGCCCCTTATCAATTCTCATTTGCAGTTTAGCTTGTATGAAAGTGTATTATTGTTTCTAAGCTCCCTTAAACTTCTCCTCAGTTAAAGGTATTGACCAAGTATCTAGTACTCATGACAATTCATTTAAGATGAAAAAAAATACTTTTTTAATACAGGAATTAAACCCATGTAATCCTGGTATTTATGCCACATCTCTCCCTTCACAGAAACCTGGTATATTCCCTGTCTGGAATTGTAAAAAGAAAAGGAGAATCTGCTGTTCAAAAACTCTCTAGAAAACTTGAAAACGAGTAAGCATAGGACTGGAACTAGAGCATTCTCTCCCCAGCATCCACAAACACAATGTGATCTTGCTCCAGGCCACTTAAATCAGAAGTATCAGTCCCAATGCAATTAATAAGGTTAGATACCACATTTCTCAATTATTTATACCAAAATCTTTCCAAACAAGACTGATGTAGTGTTATTGCTGGCAGCTGGAAGTATGCCTCAAAGCCAAGGAATTGCTTTCTGATAAAGGAGAAACACCACCTGTATCTCCAATAGTTCCAACCCTGGAGTTCTCACTAAGAATGTAACTGAAATTCAAGATCCTTCTTAAGCATCACTTTCTGCTATACAGAAGACATGACACCTTCAAATAAGAGGTCTGCAACTAAGTCTTGCTCCATTCCACTCCCAGGCAACGAGTCTTTTAACACTAAGGAGCAGAAGCATGAGCTTCTAGCTTAAAAATCATCAAAATCATCATTGAAGGATGAGAACAATTTGCACATCCATCATTCAGACCTTGAAGTTCACTTCTGTGCGCCTGCAGCAGCCTCTTATTTGGGAGAAGCATGTATTCCTTAAGCAACTTTAAGAAGGAATTCTAAGTATGTGAATTCAGATCTGCAAGACAGATAAACATTTTGAATAACCATCCACCTAACTAATCAAGTACCAGTTATACCTTCTCACTCCTGAACAAAAGGTCAGGAAACAGCTTAGTACAGGACTTTGTTTCAAAGCACTGAAGTTATTACCTACAGATAATACAGGCTTGTTTTCTACACCAACCAGCCTTCAGCTGAGGACAGCAAGGTGTGGCATCAGCCCAGTCTAGTTTGACATCCCCAAGCACATTCAGTCCTCTTCACAGCCAAGAGCAGAGATTGCTTTGAGGTTTGGTCAGTCCAGGAGGACTAAAAGCAGCGGTTTCAGCAGCCATACTGAACTTTACAGTCGTAACTGTTCCCCTACCTGATGTCTTAAGAGCAAGCCACCTGCTATGAGAAGAACTGCTGGTCATTCAGATCCAAAGAGGAGACAAAGCGACCTTCATTCAAAGGCACAGAAGTCATATAGGGTCAGCTAGACATATTCAGTAAGAAGGAAGCCAAAGGATCAGTGCTGGGCTTTAAGCAGCCTCTTTGCTTGACACATTTCATGCAACTAAATGGTCCCTACCTCAGGGAGGGCAAGTTGTCAGCAATCGCCAATTGAAATGAGGAACAGCCACGAAGCACGTCCAAGTGAATTCACCAAAACAGAGGTATACGTTCTGGCAGCTGTCTTAAGAGTCATACTCCTCAGGCAGGATTCCTTTATTCTGTGGGAATTTGCTTTCAGATTAACAAACTGTGTGCAGAGTAGTCAGTAGAAAAGATCAAGACTTAAAATATCCCATTCTTGCAGTCTCAGCACAGCATCACTTCTCTAGGCCTGAGTATGGATATTTCTCCTCCTCTTTACTTTCTACTTTGTAAGATATCTGAAGTCAAGTATAAGATCGACTGATACTGTAGAGCTGAACTGCAGGAATTCCAAGAAGTAGGGCTTCAGATTCCACCTTGTGACTGGGAACACAGAAGTGTAGTTTGACAACAAAACTGTTTAGACAACAGTAGCCAAGACCTATAATCAAGAGTGAACAATGCCAAACACACCCCTTTATATGTAACAGGTTATTCTAACACCATGCACAAGTAAAAAAATTACCAGTCACAAATGCTGTCTCCAGCATGAAGAGAATGATGACAAAATACCATTCTCAAGAGACAGTGGTTATTCACTGTTGTATCAGTCTTTTCACTAATTACGTAGTACCAGAATGCAAATACGAGCACTGGCAATGAAACTACTTTGTATTATCCTAAAGAAATAGTCAGTCTCACTGTGCAGCAGACTAGATGGTCAAATGCAGGAGTAGATATCCCTAACCTCCACTCACCCTCACCAGGAGCAGATGCAGATGAATAAGTGTTTGGGAAATATTCCCTGTATGATCTTTTTACTGCCAGATTCTTGTTTAGGCATCATCCTTGTACCGATGTCACAGTAGTGTCTGCATCAATGTGGGAAAAGGCAGCATAACTTCTTTCTGCCATGCTAGAGAAGCAGATATGTCATCAGGACAAAAGAAGAACGCACACACCACATGCTGGAAACAAGTCCTGAGGTGGTCAGCAGAGGTGACTGAAGGTTTTTAGGCCTTATCCTCCACTATTCATGCACACAGTTGGGGAACAAATCTCTCCAGCATACCCAAGCCCTCAACACAAGCATGTGTAGTAGGGACTGAAGCCACACAATCTGCGTCAACTAAAGCTTCCGTCTCCCCCCTTCCCACTGTGACTGCTGGGTGAATACCGAGTCACAAAAAACTTCAGCATGAGAAAAACACCCATGTTCTGCCACTATCTTTTGATAATAGCAAAGTTTTGGTTTCCATCTCAAACCAAAGCAGAGAACAAAGCCTCGAAGAGGTGTAGTTTTAAACACACAGAAGCCAACCAGCACATTCAAGACTTGCAACCAATAATGTCAGTTAAAGATGTGTTATTGAAAGCTGGCTATTTGAGGACTCTGCAAAAAAGCCAGGAAATAAAGTACTAAAGTTGACATTTCTGAACAAAACTAATGAAATGTTGACATAAGTGGTGCATTAAAGTTTTTTAATGTGAGAGCTCTTAGGAGTTGAAAAATGGAGATGAGAAACTGAACTTTACCAACAACTCTTGTTCTAAAGTGCAGGCATCTACCTGGTAGTTTTTTTCACAATTAAACTCATCTAAATACATGTGACCTGTAGACCAGCTGTTGCTAAAATAAAAGCAGTAACAGACTACATCACACTGCAGTTCATACTTGCACTCAGACAGCACATACTGATTCAAGCATGCATACTAAAAAAACTGCTACAATGCAAAGGCAGCTTTACCTACAAAGCTGAGTAAGTGAAGTCCACCCTTTCCACAAGGTACACATTTAACCACCTGCATCCCTAAAAATGAAGTTCTGGACCAACTAGGGCTAATGAAGTAATGACTCCAGAAGCAAATAAAAACTCAAGTAAAACTTGTGTAAATATCTGTTTTTCCACATCTGAATCTTCTTCCAAAGAGTTTAAAGCTCAGAAGATTTAAATGCCCTGTTAATATTACAGCACTCAAACCTGGATGAAATGCAAATACAGACACTTAGTTTTGGGTGTAGAATCTAGGTAACAATGAACCCAAGTTCCTTCTGACTAGCAACATCAGGACTGATTTTTTCTGCCTTTATTCCTTGATTTAACAGAATTGAAAAACACCACCTGACAGCTCACTGCTTGGAAACTGAAAAGATGCAGAAAACCCCCAAACGAACATACCTGTTATTTTGTCCCTGACAAGCTTGCAGGATTCTATCTCACCAATGCTGCCAAACAGACTCTTCAGCTCCTCTTGTGTCATGTTCTGCGGAAGGTAATTGACTATTAAATTGGTCTTGCTGTCTTCCGTGTTCCCAGAATCAACTGGTGATGAGCAACTGTTTATGGTAGTTGAACCATGGGCTGTGTTATTGCAAGTTGGTCCATTAGACAGTTGTGTTTCCATGGCAGCAATTACCTGCTGAAAAAAACACAGAAAAACAAGAACCATCAAAAATCGTATTTCACCATCTATTAAGATAGTCCAGACAAGAATCTAAAACACCTGTCACTACGCAGAAGTGGTACTGCCAGGGCCATATAATGGCTCTATACGCAAAAAAACCACACCGATATAGAAGAATTTTAACTGTTAGTCAAGGCAATACTTTAGAAAACTTAACAGGCAAATAAATTAGTCACTAAAATCTTCTAGGAACTCTCCCAATGAAGTCAACACTCAAAGCTTAGTTTCCATCCTCCCCCATTCCCTTCTTTTAGGGGCACCGCAGCATTTCTAGTATAGAAGTTGTCAAGCAGAACTGGCCTGTTGCAAGGGTAATCAATTCCACTAACTTACAACAACTGAAATACAAAACATAGCTTTTAAAGGGATATTATTTGGTTATTTTCAAACAGGTGAGTGTTAACTGTATCCTGAGCCTATTACTCATAAGCAATAGCGGAAAGCAAGATTAGTAATTTAGACGTACTTTGAGACATAAAAATGTGCTGGAATGGAAAACACACTCTTCCTTGATACCCTCTAGGTCAAACTCCTGTCACCACAGGTTGGAAGGAGGTTTCTAAATGCTTTTATTTGATTAAATTGACAATTCTTAGTTCTCACTTCCTCCCTCCCCTGTACCCTGAGAACAGTTAAATTTGATACTTTAACTTGATTGATTTTAGACATCAGAATAAGGGAGTGATCACCACTCCAGGAACTACTGTGTTTCACCTTGAAGTAACTGACTGTATGGTTGGCAGACACAGCAGCAATCATCTGAGAAGTGTTAGTGCTTGCCCACAAGCTACCTCACATACAAAAGGCTCTCTGCCATCTCAGCCAGTCACTGAATGGTAGCAGTTGGTGAATGCAGTGGATTTTCAATGGCAGCCTAATATCCAAGACTTGGGTAATCTACCTTGTTTGAGACTAACCATACAGGACAATGTTCAGACAACTCTATAAATGCATTCTCCAGTACTAAACCTTTCAACACAGAAGCAAGACTCATCAAGAAGTTTCACTAAAAAAAAAACAAAAACAAAAAAACAGCAGTCACTGAAATCCAACCTCATACTTAAATTTGTAGGAGAAGTTCTCACACAAAAAAGCCTATTGTAAAATCAGAGTAATGTCATGACCTCCGGAGGTTATCTGTCCTAGCTGTCCTGTTCAAAGCACCATGTGCAATCAATGCATACCCAAACAGCTGATTACATCAACTGTATTCAGGGACTGCAAATCTGAATTTCCTAAAAACATGACAAGGGTAAGTTGTTTTATTCAGACACTCTTGGGAACACATTTCTATGTTCTGCATACAGAAGTATTTTCCCAGAGATTACTTCAGCACAACACCAAAAAAGGGAATATCCACCTAATAAGAACATTCAATATAAAAATGTGATCTAGTTTTCCTGAGGAGCTACAACTGGAACAACAGTTTCTTCCCTTGTGACAAACTCCAAGGGGTAACCTGCTCCTGGCACTGTGATGATACAAGTCTGCCGAAAAGATGAGAAAGTAGAGGATCCCAATTAAGATAAATTACTTTTCAGAACACTAGTATATCTGGCAGAGCTAGTAGCCACACATGTTGTGCTCTGACTGAGACCCTCTAGCATTGCTTTTTTCCCCCCCCTCCTCTTTCTTTTTTCTCAAATTTGACATGTTCACTGTTCAAAATTAGCAGAATTTCACAAGGACAACAAACAATCCAGACTTAATTACATATTTATTTTCATGTTCAGGTGGCAAGAATGAGATCCACAGCCAACATTCAAGTGAACAGCTGCAGTAGCCTGTGTGTGCTGAAACTACAGCATTTCTCAGCTATAGGACCATCTGCTCCGAATAAAGTGATACTAATGTGTTTCACAAATAATGCATTGATAGGCTGACACACAACTGTTCGTAAAACAAAGCACTACTTCAGCAGTTACTAAATAATTTTTAGCCAGAAAAATAGTTTAAGAGATAAATTTACAGTTTTCAATACTAATACATATAAATACAGTTTTATTTCTTAGAATAAAACTTGTAAATATACTTCTAAAATAGTAATCATAAAAACACAGTATACAGGTTTTTAAAGTTACTGCAGTTTAGTATTCAGACCATACCAAAACCATTTTAGTACAATACTACTCTTCAATTATCCACCAGGTATTTTGAATTAATACTAAAATCTAATTGACATTAGAAGAAAGGCAAGCCACTGCAGTGTAAGTTCTACAGGAGATCACCATATTATAGAAAAAGGTTGTCATCATATGCCAGTGCGCTCTAGGGTCTCACAATAGCGACACAACCTACAGCCTGTAACAAAACATAGAAGAGAGTAAACATTCCAAATGGGAGATTGAAGAGTTTGGTATGGCCTCAGCACTATTAACATGTAAAAAAGCAGCCTACAAAATTTAAGAAAAATCCCACAGACCCCAGTCCAAGGCTCTGCTGCCCACGAACCACTTCTAAGCAGAGAAGCCACATCACAGAGTCTGACTGCCATGTTAGTTTGGAGTTGCCGTCTGCAATATGGACACAAAAAGTACCGTATGTTAGATTAGCAAGATAATGCAACAAATCAGTTTGTACAAATTTACAGTAATTGCATTTATGTTCCCAGCACATCCATGTAGTGTGGCTTAATTGGATTTGAGGCAATTCCAATCTAATCTTTCCAAATTCAGTTCTAAAATTATTTTTCTTACATAAAATGCTTATTTGTAAGAATTTTTAAAAGATAACGCAGTCTAGTTAGCCCTGCATCTATACTGGAAACCACCTCCAGAACCACACCATGCCTACAAAGAACTATACCACAAAATCAAATTTTTAAACTCCAAGACCAAAGGAACAGGAAAGAAACGCAGCGAGTTGATTTTCCATTAATACGCAAGATGACCATGCACCCCTGAAAACCAGCTCCCCTTACATGCCTTCCCAGCCCACAAAAAAAAACAAAAGATAACAAACTACTTTGCTAGAATCCAGTCTGTTATTAAAATTCTAGGTTTCAAAAATCAACTAAAACATTGCACAGGTGGTATTCAGTAAGTTTCCTTGCAATAGCTGTTTAAGAGTACCACTGCACATACAAGTGCCAGTGGAGTCAAGAATTTCTCAAGTGGAATAACTCCAGCAAAATACGCAACAGAGTTCTTCCCAAGGGTGCTTTTGTCCCCAAGCACACTGTTGTTTGTTTTTAACTAAATCATTGCAAACCCAGCTGGATTTGAATTGAACTGCACTAGGAGGATACCACAAAAGTTAATGGGCCATTTGCAGATGATAACAAGTAGTCCAAATGTTAAATATAACCACAATACTGGCACAAATAGGAAGTCTCCCGACTGCTGCCACAGCTTGAGACTGGTGTAAACACAAGATATCCTTCTAGCCCCTGGTTAGCAGATGAGGTAAGTGTTGATAACCTGATAAAAAAAACAAGGACTCACATTTTGGAAAACTGGTACATTCAGCGTTTATTAACACATACTTCAAAACCCTTCCTGTTTTATAACAGCATAAATTAGTCTTCACTTCAGTTTGCTACCAAAGCCCTTATGATTAGCTGATACCGAAGTCCATATGGTTGCTTGACTTCATATCTGGTCTCTATCTCTAACTTAGGTTGACAAAGACCTTTAATCATCTCTCTTTATGCAAAAAAACATCAGGCATTGGTATCAGCTGCAAGCTTGGAAGCCATCCTCCCTGGTCTCAACCCCAAAACAATGCTAACAGCTGCATTTCTGAAGCTCTCCCTTGTATACAGGCAAGTATGTTTGATGAACTACTTATTACATGAAGGAAAACTTAAGAGTGTCAACAGACTTCTTTTAAGTTCATACAAGCTTTACTAAGGAGACCACATTAAAGTAGCAGTCTACAAAATTGTGTCCTACAGAAAATGTAGTGATGTGCATAAGATGATATATTTGGATCTCTATGGCTCTCAAAGCAGCATGACTTGGTAAGATTATTTGCTTCCTGTCAGCCATGGGCTGCAGATGGAAAACTGCAAAAGGGCAGCTTACTCATGTGCACAGGACTTCAGTTTACTTGCTACACAGACTTCATTGTGCCCTTCAGAATCGCAGCACTCCTCAAAAAAGCAAAGAGCACCTCTCATTTGAAATACTTCCTGTCTGCATAAAACATCTATCTTCACTGAAGTGTTTCACACAGCACCCACACCAATGTAAAAGTCAGTTCTCCAACTACCACAGCATTATGTCACAAAATCAAATCCTGCTCTACCAATCCTTTTACCATTTTTATTACTTTCAAAGCTGTACAGAACGCTCTTTCACATCTAGTTTGCAAAACTAGAGATCCTACCCTTTTGTTTACACTTCTACCTGATCCGAAGAGGGATATAGCTAATTACACCAAAGAAAAACACGTAATTTAAAAAAAAACATTTTCTAGCATGAAAACTGTACTTTAAGGTTAAAACCGCAGCACATTAACAAAATATTTTGAGCTGTAAATAGTCTCAAAAAAAGTTTTAAGATGTTGAAGAATCCCTAGTACCATTAAAAAAGCCAATACAGTTTTTGACTATTAGCCTCAGAGACAGTATTACACTTCAGATTATTAAAATTGCTTAGCAACTACTGCATTCCAAACCCAAGAAATCAGTAAGTTCAGGAAATAAGGCTCTATGCCTGTTAAAGAAATATAAGTTTTTCTCAGAAAACATTCAGATTAAGAGGACAGAAATTACATGAATTTGGAAAAGGAAATGTGCTCTTTCTTTACAGTTCTGATAGGAAGCAGAACTGAAGACACAGTTGTTCAATCTGGCAAACTGAGAGGTTCCCTTTGGTAACATACAGTGCATGGGAGCCATCTACCTTTCAATAAACTTGCTTTTAATTCACCAAGCACAGTTAAGTGTTTAAGAGTGTTTGGATTCAAAATCTTGTTTGTAGCATTAACTGAATCCTACTTTCTAATTAGCTGCAGCTCAAGTAATAAGTAAAGTTTGCTTGGCAGAGAAGCAACCAGGCTTTTTTTTAAGACCGAAGACATCAGGAGTTAAAAAGCCCTATGGTTTGTGTGGTTAGTTCTGGTAGCCATAGAACAGTTCCAATTATATCATCAGTAAATTTTTATATGACAGCTTTAGAAAATAAAGCAGAGCTAGCAAGGTGAAGACCAGCTAAACAGTTACAGTTGTCTACAAATTTTCCCTGCAAAACAGGTATTCAGGTATGTAACATACTGAACTGCTAACGTTCAGCTGAAAATGGAAGCTGAGTCTGGATCCTGGCACTGTTGAGACAAAATCAAGGTGAGGTGACAAAACAGAAAAGCCTTCAGCCACTGTTACCCCCTCGGGTGCATATGCCAGGGAGATACCTTTAGTGCATCACACTTCTGACCAAAGCCTTCCTACCATCTGTTTTGATTCATACCTGTGCATCCCTGCCATCGAAGAAAAAACCAAAACATTATTTCACATAGAATTTACTTCTACTTACAGACACCACACCAAAATCATTGCACAGATCCCTGCCCCAAGTAAACTATATACATCTAAATAGAATTACATAAAGGTGATTACAGAAAAATCAGTACCATAAATCTAAGTGGTCAGACACCAGATGTTGAACACATCTGCCTCCTCCACAGGCTACCACTGTTCAGAGGCAACTGGAGCTGCACCATGAGATGCTTCCAGCCTCAGGGGTCACAGCTGACAACACTCTTGGCAAAAATCCGAAGAGATCCTAAACATGCTCCCGAGTATCCTCTTGAAGAGTTATATACCAGAAAACTTTCAGAACATGCTTCAGGATTCAGTATTTGCCCTTTTGCTCTTGGGTACAGACAGTGCAATGGAAGCATTATTGTGTTACTATTTGGATAAGCAGATGTTACAGACTGTTTTCATAATACCATATAGCAGAACAAGCAGAACCCCATGCCTGAGTACAATGTCCTTTATCTATCTATGTTCCACACACTAAGGTCTAAACTACAACTTTAGTCTCACATTGTAATGAAGTTACTCTTTTTTTTCAAGTTCCCACTGTTTTCCAGAGAATTTATACCACCTACTTTGACTCACAACAGTAATGAAGATAATTTAGCAAGGATAAGCTGTTTGTAGTTTGATGAGTGTTGCTAAACTCCTTAAAGACAGAAAAAAGAAAATCATCATTATTTGAGGGCTCACTGAAAGGCAATATAGGACATTACCTAGATGCTAGATTTTGCTTTAAAAAACAGAACTCAAATTTTCATATTTCCAAAATATATTTAAGTGCACACTTATTTGTGCTTTGAATAGCTGCAATTCTTAATGGTTCCTCTTTACTGTTTTCTATCTCACTGGAGTGTTAACTTGAAAAGCTTTTTTTCTTCAAATAATCGAATATCTTATAAGCCTGAATGAAAGCACAGCATTAATTCATGCATACTCAAAAAAGCTGTACAGTAAGAGACAATGAAGACTGTTGAATCCAGCATAAGCAAAAACTGTTACATACACTGCTAGAACATGCCCAACTTCTTCACGGGTAAAAGCAAATACAAGAGAGAGCATCTCTTTAGTCAATCTTGCTTGTCAGAACAAAACACTACTCACTCAGTTTTCCTGTAGGAAGGACAGTTGTCAAGGAGAGCCTGATTGTTACTTTGATGTCCACACATTAACAGTGCATACTGTACTCGGTGAGTCTGCACAAACAGGCCAAACAATACTGATTTCTTAGTCTGTGTTTTCACTGTTACTTTAAAACAGCATAAGAGAGCATTTCTCCATTAGCAGTCCTCCGCAACTGCACATACATTCATGTCATACCCTCCATTACACTATTGAAAAAAGTCTGTAGGATGAACTAGATTAGGGTACTGCTCCAGAAAACTCACTCAGCCCAAGATAACCAACCAGCTGAGTATGCCTTGATTTATGCAGAGTTATGAGAAAAACTTTGTGATACAATACTGATCAAAGACAAAAAACCCTCATGGAAAACTTACAATCAGCTTCTGATAAGGTGGTCTCAAAATTTTCAACATAACTTACAAAATTATTAATGTAAACACAGGCAACTAAGACCAAAGAGCAGAGGAGACCTATGCAACAATAAAACGCTGAACTATACAGCCTAAGGTGATAGGTTAGAAGGGCAACCTTTTCACACTGACTCTTGCATGAACCACCAATACTGCTTAACACTTCTATACCTTGGCCCCAAAGGCATGGTGAGAAAGTGAATGAAGAGATGGCAGGAAGATATTAAAAAGGTCATACAGGATGTAACCAAAAGGATTTTAATTCATCCTTATGACTAGTGCTGCAAAAATTAATCTGCAGAAGCTCTCAGCAAAGATTCAGAGGCAGCTAGACAGACTTGCCCATTCCAGGTAGGCAATGAGAAGGTAAGTGGACAACTGCAGACAGCTGAACAAGAAAGCCATCAGCACAGGCATGAACTCTGCCACTAGAAAAGAGCTTGATAGTCCTGGTGACTGCGCAAGAAGGACAGAAGGAAGAAAATTATCTACTGAATGTAAAAAATATATAATGAACACTAAAAGTGTAGACACAGATTAAAAAAAGAGTCTCCACACAGTATGCAATCCTTTTAGAAACTCTGGACATTCCTGTAAAACATCTAAGAATTTATGGGATGCTCTAAACAATGCTGTACTAACATGACCAGTGTATCAGAAGAGAAGCGAGCATTAAGACTCACAAGCAGTTCTGAAAAAAAATAATGCATGAACAACAAGGTGAAAACAGTGCTTGACAAGCAAGTAACTTAGAGACCATGCAGGGCACTCTTCTGTCTGACTGCAACTATGGACTAACTACCTTGTCACCTGGGGTAAAATTACCCTGTACATCTCCCTCCTTTAAGTTATCTTAGAACCATACTAGAAATACCAACTTCAACTGTCTTCTGTAAAGACAACACCTGCATTCTGTTAAGTGATCAGCTGAAGTGAGACTCCAAGAAAGTAAAACCATTCTTACATTCTTCATTATTCTGGTGCGTTTAGACACATAACCACTTCTACCAACATAACTTACTCCCTGAGCAAGAACACATCAGCATGCACCACTAATCAGCTTCTGCACAGGATGAAATAACTCAGAACAAAGTTACACTCTTTCTTTTCATTGCCCTCTTTCATTTAAGAAAGTTTAAAGCCAGTGGAGGAAACAATCACTTTTGTTATATTTGAAAGCCTAACTAAACATCAAGTTGGGCCTGTCTGAACACAGCCAGTATTGCTTATGTTCAGTAAGTTCCACCAAACCTGTCACTGGATCACACAAACAGCCATTCAGACCTGAAACAAACAGCAAGCCTCAAACAAGTTGTGAACAATTCCAGACTTTATCAATACTTTAAATGAGACTGTGGTTTAAAGGAAAGGATATCCTCAAACTTTTCAACTGCATCCTACCATTCATGGAATCTTGCCAACTACAGTTTTTGCTCTTGCTCATTTAAACATTTGAGCATTCTGTCCCAGTCTCACATGCTACCTCCCAGCCTTCTAACAAAGTGCTCTCCAAGGCAGTACAATTCTGTCAAAATACAGATATATCCTGCAAAAAGTAACAGTATCTTACTGCAGGTATTTCCCTCAGCCTTACACATCTGCAGTTCTCTTGAGCAGCCTGTTGAGAATAACAGAAGAAAACAGATCCAATGGGGTGAAAGGAAACAACTTGAGGACTCTTCAAACAGAGCATCTTGATAGCCTGAAAGGTTTCAAAGTCAACATCCACTTTTAAACATACAGCGCCTGCTACACTTGAACTGGGTAGGATGCCTACTTCAACATTTCAGCATTTACCTCACTATTCCGTTGGGCTGTGCAAGACTTCTTTCTCTTTCACTCTGCAGTTACATCCTCACACCCCACTAGTAATTTCAGGAGCGGAAGTTTCACCAATAGCCAGGAAAAAGAAGCAAACCAGGTTAGTCTGACTCCGAACAGACACCCAAATTTAAAAATGGAAGTTAGAAGAGACAGCTTCTTCCCTGTCAAGAAAGCATGTGTTAACTTCAAGGCCACCTACTACTCCTTTCACTCTCCCATTCCTGCCCCCGAAGGAGAACACAGCTGAAAGGTTTTGCCCCTCATGCATCCAGCATTCCTCAGTGCAACGGAGGGTCAAGCAATGGATGACAGGACACATTTTCCAGGCTGAAGATGACAAGATTAGAGGAACACTTCTGCTCTGCTGATTTTTCATGGCAGCACTCCTCTTGCTCACAGCTCCCTGGTAAACTGGAGATGGTTGGGCCCACCAATCCAGCAGTATCGCAGACACTGCCACCAGAGGCACACCCCAGCAGAGCCAGATTTTGAGAACCTGGTATGTCCATCACTGCCCTACCCTTCAAACTGCAGGATGAATCCCCTCAATTTCCTCCCTTCAGGCAAGTTTTTCTCTCACAGTAAACTTTGATCTCAAAGGTGAAATATGCAAGGAAGTTGCATGACTGAATATCCCTAACCCGTAAATCCTCACATACACAGCTAGTTAGCTAAGCAACTGACATCCTCATTCCCATATACAAACGGTAAAAAAAAAATCGCCAGCTAAAAGTCATAAACCAGCAGCCTCCATGCCTCTCCCTTCCTCCATGCCCTTTTTTACAAGTCCTTTCGAAGTGGCATCATGCTGGCACAGCAACACTAAGCCTGCAGACTCAGACGTCTCCACTAGCCCAGATCACCAGTGGCCTGACAGAGTTGACAGAGCCATGCCACAAGTTGGAGATGATGTCATTCTTTTAATTCTAAAACTGATGGCATGCACCATTACATACACACAGAATCAAATCATTTTTGCACAGGAAAAGTTAAACCATCCACTGAACATTCTGGGGAAGAAGAGATCTTCAGTAAAGCAAGAGTTCCACCAGCAAGCCATGGCAAGAGGCACTGGAGTTTGCCATGAACTCAGCATAACAGTAGGTATGACAGCAAACAAACTACCTGAACAGCTGGGACAAGTTGTCACCCAGAATTGATTCAGTGACCTAGGATTACATCTCACAGATGTTAAAAACCATTCAAATACCAAATACGTGCTTTCCTGCATTGGCAAAAGGCCTCAAAGGAGCACGTAAGGTAAAAAATAGGGATTTAACATAATTGACTTGAGCTGAACAATTTTTTTCACAGCTGGGCATGTGGGGTTGGAAGAGCAGAAGTATCACTGTTCAAACCAAGACACTTCCAGTCAGCACTTTCTGCTCTCTTCAGCCAAGAGCAGCTCAGACTTCACTTACAGCCTTATGAGACTTCCATTGCTTCACCTAAAAAAGATTTAAGATAATCAAGGAAGAGCAAAGAGTTCAACAAACCATCCTTGTTTGACAACTCATAATTAACTAATATATGAAAAATATGGCCAAAGCCAGTTTACTCTGAACACCTATTATAGACAAAGAGTAACTAATCAGTCTCTAAGTTGCATTCTTAATGATCTGAAGTTGATAATCACATCTTTTAGGAAAAAAAAGCTTAAGACACCTCTGACTCCTCCCTGCCTACGCCACCAGTAGGAAGTCACTGCAGTTCCGTGAATGCAGATCCCAGTAACAAATGAAGAGAATTTCGTTTCTTAATCCTGCTATACCATGAGCAATAAATAATGCAATGCAGACGTAACATGACAGATCCATATGCTGTACCGAGATGACTTACGTGCAGAAATCTTTATTTGTACAATCCAACTAAAAATGCAGAGAGACAGATACCTAAGAAGTTTTCCTATTTTAAAATAATGTTGCTCTTTATTTCAGTCAGCACAGAAATCTTACCTAGGTCTTAAGGTTTATGATTTCTGTGGATGGGAATCCCTGCACTAACAAATTCAAGAACAGAGAAACACAGCAGCCGAGATGCCAGAACCCTTTGTTAATTTTCTAATTAGGTATGTCATAGTTAATACTGTTAATCATATTTTCCTATCATTCTGTCCAGAAAATATGAAGTTTCTGGGGCCATTTGGCTTCCATAAACTCCAGCTTTCTCCTAACTTTTTATTCACAGAAGGCTGTATCTAATTTGTGTTTCACCTCTAGTGTTTTCCAGTACTCCAATTTCCACCAAACTAAGTATCACTAAATTGCCTTAAGATACTGTTGTTCCTTACATAGGCTAACCTATATGGTTTTACTTGCTATATTATTTCATGTATTATCCTGTACTAGTTGTTATACCCAAACATATTAAAACTTTATAACTTCATGTATTTATGAAGTAGACATTTTAAACATTGTGTATACATATTAATGAAATCTAGGCCTTGTAAGGTGATTTTATTTCAAGTTAGTTTTGAAAGGCTGACTTCACTGTATTAGATTTATCATTGTATCAAAAAACTGAAGTAACCCCATTTCATAGTAAAACTAATTATATGCTTCATTCAATAGCAAAAGAAACAGTAGTCACAGAAGTACACCACTGCAACAGAGCTCCTGAACACTCAGAATTGTATCTTTCTCATTTTATTCTCCTACGCACATCTCTAAACTTTAATACTACAGGAAATTCAAAAGAATTGTTTGCAAAACAAGTTGGTGACAAGACTTAAGATAGCACAATAGCAAGAACAAAGTCAGTCCAACAGCACACAGCTCTGAATTTGCTTGTTTTGCTGCCCTGTATCTGTGCACACACATCAAGCACTAGAATGGCCCCTATGCCCCAAAAACCTCCCTGTTCACACACACTACAGGACAAAAAAGAATGTAAACAGAAATCAGACATACAGCAGCAACCAAAAATTTACTTTGAGAACAGCACCAGCATCATATTTTCCATCTGTTGATATCTGACTTAAAACACCCTTGCTTCTTATCCGGGCTAATCAACATACTTTTATTACCTTTTCACTACAGCAATGCACCAACTCAGACATAGGAGGGCAGCTGCTTACACCCAGCACCCAAGTTTGAGATCTGGAAGTTAAGACCTTGCTTATCTCTAGCATCCTTCATAGCAGACCTGACAAATCACATTATTTACCATGGCACCCAAAGGCTGACCTCTCAAGTGCTGAATACCACCTCAAAATAAACCAGACAGTGGATTTTACACTTGTGACATCCCTCTGACATGGAGAGAGGAATCTGAGTTTGGAAGTTTGTTTTGTAATGAGTTAATGCCAAAACAGCAACAAGCCCACTTTCACAGCAGGGAACATCATGCTTGGTGAGGGAAGGGGGTGTTTTGTAAAACAAAGGCATCAGTAAATTAATAAAGGCTGTTCAGAAACAGTATGCATCTTCTCTCTCGGAACTTTTACCTTGCGAAGAAGATTGCAGTGGTTTATACTGAATCTCCTAACATACAGGGTACTTTTACATACACTTTACCAGGATCAAGTAAAGAATGTGTTTTACTACAGCAGGAAAAAAAAAATATATCAAGAGTAAGCACTGGAGACATGCTGACAACTGGTCAAATGGCATCAGTGCTATGGAGAACTCCAAACAAACTGCTATTGTCAGTACTAAAGTCCTTGCTGGTATGATTTGGGATCTTGCTGTCCTATATGATGATACATTCACACTAAATATATACAGGAATTCCAAATAGTTGAAGCGGTAGTTTGTAGTGTTGAACTTCCCTAGAACCCCTTTTCAAAAAAGGGCCATCCAGATTACATTGGAACAGATTCTTCAACAAATTATAATAGAAGCAGCTCTGAGTTTGAAAAAGTCTGTTTCATTAGGTGTCAGCACAATCTAGCTCTAAAAGAAAGCCTACCAGGAAGAAAACTATTTATTCCACACTACTCATTCGGACCGGCTGTTTATTTAAGCTCTGCTGCCCACATTTTTAATGTGAGCATTTAAAAGAACAGCGTAACTAGGAACATAAGGATATAGGCATAAGACAAACAATCATCCACTTCTGGATATTAACTCAGTCAGGACAGCAAAAATGTGAAAGGAGTCAGTTATACAAAGTGCTATATTGTCTCACAGCCAGAAAGCAATGATTTTTCCTTTTTCTGCAGTGTCAGTAACTACTTAAAGACATTACATTACTTCCAGGACAATGTCATCATTCCACCTCTACTCCTGCCTCCAAAAAGGAGGCAAAATGTTCCAACTATCTTCCACCTATTCCCTAATACACAGACCAGCATCTTCAAATGCTGAAGCCCTGGTATCTATGACCCACACATCTCTCTTTCATTTTCCCATTATACAGGTACAACATAAAAGAACCAGAACATAGTGTTGTTAGGTTATATATAAACCAACTTGGAAGTCAAAAAGGTATTCACTTATTTCACTCTGCAGGCATGTTATACCATTCTACACTAAGCAGATCTTTCAGTCAATGCTCAACTTTTAACTTTCAGAAGTTTATTCACTGCTTTGTAAAGTTTTTGGGGAAAAGCAGTGGAAAAATAGGTTCAAGTATGATTCCTAGCAACAGCAGCAGGGAAAAAGGAATTTACGTCTTTCTTACCACAAATACTACACAAAATGCATGGTCACTACACATAACCTGCAAGCCAGTGCCTCAGATGAAAGATCTGTAAGTGCTCAGCCTATGCATAATAGGTAATGCAAGAACTTTACAGCTCTTTTACTCTAGGCAGCGAGAGCACATCAGGACTAGTTGTCTAAGGGTAGCAGTAGTTGCGAAAGTTATTAAAAGGCCATTGGTTTAAGGTTCATGACTGCAGAAGTTTAACCATACCAAAGCTCTGGAGCCTGATGTTGTAGAGACACTTAACAAGCTAGTACATTGGAAGCCTGGAAAAGGTAAGCTAAAGTTACAAACCTACAAGTCACTTTAAAGACAGTCCATGCCACCAGGAGAGACAGGGACAAGAGGACCAGGATACCATCACAAGAAAAATACGAAGAGCAGCATCCTAACAAAGGATGCCATCAAGCATCATCTTACTAATGATGAAAAGAACTTGTGGTACAGTAATCCTTTCCAGCTTGCAAGAAGTAGACTGTTGGTAATTTATCTCCCAAACTTACCACAAACTGCTAGCAGAAAAATACCAGACAGATTACATACACTAATTATAACCTGCGCCGCACAACTGTGTGCAAGTTTAGATTTTGCTCTCTTTACTGTGACTCTTGAAAGGACATACAACTGCTCTGGAAGGATTATTCTGTTCCTATACAACAGGTTACTGGAAAATGGACTCGGCATAGGCCAAACATCAAAAATTTTCTTACTTCTCTCAGCAGTTTGTAATCTCCTTACAACTGCAAGAACAGCTACTGAAGTAGGGTCTGTAAGGCACAACTCTGAATAACCTCCACTGAAACTGCAAATTCTCAGTAGGCTGGTAGAAGGTTAAACAACTGCAATAGACAGGCTTGAAACAGATACAAGCCAGGTGTTTAGATTAAAGTTTATTGCGTTTTTCACCAGTGTAAAATCAAAGTGTTTTTTCCATTTTGTTTTTAACTGAGATCTAAAACACACCCAGTAGCAAAAGAGATCAAACAGAATGCTGCCATATCCGTCCGTACTAAATCCAGACAAAAAAAACTGCCTTTCCTTCTAGATATGCGGACAATGACAGCAGCTCTCATTCAAAGCCATATGACGACTTCATCTAGCTGAAGAAATAGCTAAAAATGTTTAGGAACAGAAAGTGCTTAACACAGAAAGGTTCTCAAGTAGCAGAGGCTGTCCTCACAATAAAGACATTCCATATGGTAACTATTTTTACACTGTTAAGTATCAGAGGTTACAGAAATCACATGGGTTTCTCCAAACCACCAGCTCCTCAGCTGATATTCATCCTTTGCATAAGTAAAAGGCAACTTCGGATAGTTTTTAGAACCAACATAGCTCAAACTCAAGAACTGCATCCCCTTCAAAGTGCATTTAGCTTCCGTAACTAAGTATTATTTCTAGCCAGGATCTGAAAGGAAAGCAAGCCTCTAACTTTTGATAAAAATACCTAGAGCATTCAAAGAAGATCAGCTGAATTATATTTAAGCCAGTTCTAATTCACTGCAGCTGCATCTAACTAACTAGAAAGAAAAGCTTGTGGCTACCATAAAAGCAATACATCTCAGAGCTCAGTGGCTGAACACTCTCCAAGTTTCCAGCATTCTTCACTCAGCTGTACTCAGCATCAGCCACTGAATGATCTCTGTACTGCAGGTAAGCATGTAAAACCAAATCTCTTGGATGCGTTATCAAGGAGGTATCAGACAGGGTATGCTACCTGGTATGTTCAAATGGTTGCTGGCAAAGAGTATCTGCATTCCTCGATCATTGAAGTACTTATCTGCTTTAAACACTGAAAAACAGAATTCCTTCTTGCAAAGATGACTCATACACAGACTTCAGCATAGGAGCTTGTGATCAGCCACACTGAAATCAGATGAACAACCCAATTTCCCAGATTGCCTGTAGGGTTTTCAAGTTCATCTTTCCAACAGGTGACTACGGGTGATCTAAAAATATCAGGTCTTGATGCAAGTGCAACAAATACTGGTTAAGAACAGATCCATGCATTAGTTGTACACAAAAAAAATCATTTAGGGATTCCCACACAGAACTATGTAAAAGTTTTATTTAAAATGAACATAAGTGTACAGCACGCGTTACATCTGTGACATTACTAAACTCAAACTCAAGTCTTTGGAATACTGTCAGTTCTCTCCACCAAGAGCTTCTCAAACCTGAGCTCAAGCAGTTTATTGGTAACAACTGGGAGTCATCAACTGGCCTTTGATCTACTGGTATGTTTTTATGAAAGTCACTGGTTAAGACCAGGGTTGTGCCAGGAAGTTCACCATATCCTCCTCCAAAATCTTGCAAGCATTTTTCCAGTCTTACAAACACTTCTGGCCTCCAGAGTGTCTCCCAAGTCATATGACTGCAAGTTATCCAGTTCCAAACAGAACAGTATATAAAGCATACTAAGTAATCTAAAGTATTCAAGGTTAAGTTAAATGCATTTACTTCACCTTCTCTCATCATCTATGTTAGAAAGCAGAGAGGGCAGGGAGGGATGTGATGCAGGAGAAGCTTCAGAACCTACTCACTGTTTTCACCTTTGACAAAGCCTGATCCACACCAGATGCTTCATAAAGTGCTGTCTATATGGAAAAATCAGTAAGATTAAAGGCCTCCCTTATACCTCTGATAGCACAGAAGTGACATGCTGAATACAGGAAACTACACCAGTTTACCCTTGACAGCTGGACTTGTTTCACAGCAGCATTTAACACATGGGAAGATTCACAAATCTACTGGGGAGACAGAGAATGGAGGGACAAAAAGCATTTTTGCTCCAGGACGTTTAACAATAAACTACTTTTTTGCTTATGCTACAGAGAGTTTTGAGCTTTCTACTTCATTAGTCAAAGAATATACACAATTAAGTCAGCATCCTTAAATAAACCCTTCAAAAGGGACTCAGGTAAGCCTCAAGGAAGAGAATTACAGAATGGCAGGAGTTGGAAGGGACCTCTGTTGGTCACCTAGTCCAACCCCCCTGCCGAAGGAGGGTCACCTACAGCAGGCTGCACAGGACCTTGTCCAGGCAGGTCTTGAATATCTCCAGAGAAGGAGACTCCACAACCTCCCTGGGCAGCCTGTTCCAGTGCTCCGTCACCCTCAGAAGGAAGAAGTTCGTCCTCATGTTCAGACAGAACTTCCTCTGCTTCATTTTGTGCCCATTGCTCCTTGTCCTGTCACTGGACACCACTGAAAAGAGCTTGGCCCCATCCTCCTGACACCCACCCTTCAGATATTTATAAGCATTTCTAAGGTCCCCTCGCAGTCTTCTCTTCTTCAGGCTGAAGAAGCCCAGCTCCCTCAGCCTCTCCTTGTAGGGGAGATGTTCCAGTCCCCTCATCATCCTTGTAGCCCTCTGCTGGACTCTCTCCAGTAGCTCTTCATCTTTCTTGAACTGGGGAGCCCAGAACTGGACACAGTACTCCAGATGAGGCCTCACCAGGGACAGTGTAGAGGGGAAGGAGAACCTCCCTCGACCTGCTGGCCACACTCCTCCTAATGCATCCCAGAATGCCACTGGCCTTCTTGGCAGCCAGGGCACACTGCTGGCTCATGGTGAACCTGTCGTCCACCAAGACACCCAGGTCCCTCTCTGCACAGCTGCACTCCAGCAGGTCCACGCCAAGCCTCTAATGGTGCATGGGGTTGTTCCTCCCCAGGTGCAGGACCCTGCACTTGCCCTTGTTGAACCTCATCAGGTTCCTCTCTGCCCAACTTTCCAGCCTGTCCAGGTCTCACTGAATGGCAGCACAGCCTTCCGGTGTCTACCACACCTCCCAGTTTGGTGTCATCAGCAAACTTGCTGAGGGTACATTCTAACTCTTCATCCAGGTCGTTGATGAAGAAGTTAAACAAGACTGAGCCCAGTACTGACCCGAGGGACACCACTAGTTACCGGCCTCCAACTAGACTCAGCGCCGCTGATGACAACCCTCTGAGTTCTGCCATTCAGCCAGTTCTCTATCCACCTCACTGACCACTTGTCCAGCCCACATTTCCTGAGCTTCCCTAGAAGGATGTTACAGGAGACCGTGTGGAAAGCCTTGCTGAAGTCGAGGTAGACAACATCCACTCTTCTCCCCTTATCTACCCAGCTAGTCATGCCATCGTAGAAGGCTATCAGATTGGTCAAGCATGATTTCCCCTTGGTGAATCCATGCTGACTACTACTGATAACCTTCTTTTCCTTCACTTGCTTGATGATCTCCAGGATAAGCTGCTCCATCACCTTTCCCGGGATGGAGGTGAGGCTGACTGGCCTGTAGTTCCCTGGGTCCTCCTTCTTGCCCTTTTGGAAGATTGGAGTGACACTGGCCTTTCTCCAGTCCTCGGGTGCCTCTCCTGTCCTCCAGGACCTTTCAAAGATGGAGAGTGGCTCAGCAACGACATCCGCCAGCTCCCTCAGCACTCGTGGGTGCATTCCATTGGGGCCCATGGATTTGTGGACGTCCAGATCGCTTAAGCAATCCCTCACACAGTCCTCCTCAACCAAGGGAAAGTCATCTTCAACCTTCATAAAGTAGATCAACCACACACTAAGCTGTAATACACAGCAGCAGTGCCTTTAAACAGTCTTCCATCTGGAGAGACACTAACTGGTATTTCAAAAGTATGTTAGTATGCTTAAGCACTACAGCCTAAAATTAGGAGGATTGTTTCCCCCAGAATTACTTCCGTATTTCTCTTCCCTTCTGATTTTTCACACAGCACCAAAAACATTTTACGTTCTGTTCATCTAGAATTTCTAAAAAATAATCCAAGAGCACTATCTGTTCAGTGAAGCACTTTCTTACAGCTGATTTGAAACACAGGTATCAAGTACTTCTCCCCCTAACACGACCCATAACGCTCCCAAAACCAGAAGAAACAGTGTTGGATGGGAAACAGTCTTTAAACGAGAAACCAGAAACCAATATAAAATGGTAAAGACAAAACCCAGAAACTATCCTTAGTGCCAATATTTTAAAAAACACTAAGCAGTGCAGTCTCCCAACTGTCACACCAGTCTGTTACATTCCAATTTGCTTATGCAAAGTACAGATTGTTATATTTCTCTACTACAGTAAGTGGATTAGCTACACAGACTAACATTATTAGCAAGAATCTTTGGTACTAAGAAGAGGTATGACTCTGGGGGTGGATTTTGCATTTATTGAGACAGGTGACAGAAAAGAAGCAGCAGGAATCTTTCAACAGACCTCAGAAAGGAGTAAGTGGTAGAAGTGATTCAGCTGGCTGAGAGCACCCACTTGACAAGCAAGTGGAGAAAAGTGGCATCAATTGTTTTGCAAACCTATCACAATTGGATTACCTGACCCAGAATAAACTGTACCAGTGTAAACTGACCTAGCAAATTCTGTTCAACTCAGGGAGCAATCTGCTCCTTGGACTGCTTGTTCCTCCTTATTTTCAGCAAAGTGTTTGTGATTCAGTAGTTCAGCAGCACATAATCTTTGTATCTTGGGAGTCCATTACAGAGGGGAAATGCTATTAATACAACCTTCATGAAATGAAACAAGCTCCTTTACCCCATACAGCTCTGTCCCCCAAGCACTGGTGCTGCACAAGACTGCAGAACGGAGAAAGACTAAGTTTCTCTAGCTAAAAATAGGTACTCCTGAAAGCTTTAAAAAAATTAACTGTTAGCATTTTACTATTAATATGGACAAGAACAAGCTTCAAGAAAAGGAGGGTATCCCAAGTCAAAACTGACAAAATGTTAAACCGTACCAGTACAAAGTAAGTGATGACAGTGAGAAATTAACAAAATCTTCAACAAGGGAGCTCTAGAAAGCTGGGAGCCCTCCATTATACAGGATCTTTATTTCCAAGCCTTGCACATTTGAATGTTTCATATACCCCTTTAAAAAAGCTATCAGTTATGGATCCTTACAGCCTGCTATAGTCAGATGTGTCTCAACAGCTTTTAGACATATGCTAGTCATCCCAAGGCTGCCAGTGGTACTGAGCGGTCGATCAAATCACTGTTCCTAGAAAGAGCATGCTATTCTGTCTGGAAATCCAGACTGTCCACACCATATTTTTTTCTTTACCTAGAGGTCTTCAAGGGGCTTTCTAAACTTAGAACATCAACTTTGTCTTGTTACTAACTGAAAAAAGACTACAGTTCTAGTAAGTTCTTCTCCAGGCAGCTCTCTCCCAGCTCTCTCAACCTCCCCCCATAGCAGAGATACTCCAGTCCCTTTAACATCTTCAATACCCTTCACTGGACTCTCTCCAGTATGTCCATGTCTCTTGAACTCAGGAGACCAGAAGAAGTGTCGACCTCTAGGCAAAAGCCAGGCAGAGGCTTTGTTAAATAAAGTTTGTTTCATTCCTAATAACTAAACACTTAAACCTACCACAAGAATTTGAACAAGAGCGAAAATAGCTGTATGTATATCAATGGATGTGAAACTCTCCACATATAAGATACCACTGGCTGTTAACTTAGTACTTCAGTAAAATCTACACCATTATAAGAAGGCAATGCAAAAGACTCAACCCTCCATTATCACTCCCCAACAATTTCACAATCAGAGCATTTTTGAAAATTTTTGAAGAGTTACTAACTGAAGGACAGTGTTCCAAAGTGACAAGTAATTTTTTAACTTTCCACTATGAGCATAAGTCATTTGAAGCCTTCCCCTGTCATGACAGCTAGAGTATTTCCCATTTCAGTGGCTTGACAAAGAACCAAAACTCCAGAAGACCCAAATCAAGAAAATAGCAGTCCCCATGATCTACTTGCAAAGGAATTCCTGTAAAAGACAGGCAGAATACACAGAAATCCAATTTCAGTTGTTAATGATGCAAATCCTAGATACCATGACCCAGCAGGCTATGTTCAAATCTGCTAAGACATTCATCCAAAAATCACATTGCTCCCACTTCTGGAATGCTGTGAAAGCACTTCTTTCACTGATGCCACACAACAGATTCATCTGTACCTAGGGCACTGTGCCCAGTCTCAGAGCTTGGCAATGACACCTTGCACCTTTGTGTATGTGTACTGCTCAAAAAGATAAAAATCAGAAACACAGAAATAAATGCATAACCCTCTGGTTAATGACCCAGGGCTCTACCAGGTGAAACACCCAAGAACCCTGCAGTTCTCTTTTCCGCTTTTTCATATCAAAAATCCATGAAGTTCCACATGCAACTCCAAACACACTCAAAAGGCAACTTTCTTTACACCTGAAGTTTCAGAAGTCCAAACTATACAGTGTTTGCACAAACATGGAAAATCCCAAATTTGACAGGGATAAGCAGTAGTCATATAAAGCATCAAATTTACTGATAATGACCCACATCATCAGTTTATGTTTCAAATCTGAGGCAAGCCACTTGCTTCCTGGCACTGCTCCAATAACCTTGTGGCATAAGAAATGCTGCAACAGATAAGCTGTTTCTTCAAGCAGGTCTTCTTTAGTCTGTCATATACCAGTACCGTATCTCACCCAATTTTAGCAGGTAAATTGTCAGGTAAGAGACCTGTAAAAGCTTCCCTTGACATTCTCTGAAAAAATCTCACTTTAAAAACAGTTGCTTTCATCAGGAGACAAGTGGTGTTCAAAAATAAGGAAGTCCCCTCACCATCCTTGTAGCCCTCTGCTGGACTCTCTCCAGTAGCTCTTCATCTTTCTTGAACTGGGGAGCCCAGAACTGGACACAGTATTCCAGATGAGGCCTCACCAGGGCAGTGTAGAGGGGAAGGAGAACCTCCCTTGTCCTGCTGGCCACACTCCTCCTAATGCATCCCAGAATGCCATTGGCCTTCTTGGCAGCCAGGGCACACTGCTGGCTCATGGTTAAACTGTCATCCACCAGGACACCCAGGTCCCTCTCTGCACAGCTGCACTCCAGCGGGTCCATGCCAAGCCTCTAATGGTGCATGGGGTTGTTCCTCCCCAGGTGCAGGACCCTGCACTTGCCCTTGTTGAACCTCATCAGGTTCTTCTCTGCCCAACTCTCCAGCCTCTCCAGGTCACGTTGAATGGCAGCACAGCTTGCTGGTGTATCCACCACACCTCCCAGTTTGGTGTCATCAGCAAACTTGCTGAGGGTACATTCTAACTCTTCATCCAGGTCGTTGATGAAGAAGTTAATCAAGGCTGAGCCCAGTACTTTATTCAAAAATAAGGAAGTCTAGCCCCATCTTTATTCTAACTTTTAAAACAAATATTTTCAAACTACCTGCTTCTTTTCAGAAATTGTGTGCATTTCGTATCAAGTTGACACACTAGATACTCACCCAGCACACTGTGCACCATACCACCTGGCTTCTAAAGGAAAATCTGACCTCAAAAAAAGAAACTGCACCAGGCTGTGTCAACATGCTACTTCAGCTTCACTTTTCCCAAATTACAACCCTACCCAATATCTTTTATAATGCATGAAAATTAATCTAAAAACTGATTTAAGTGTTCCACTGCCATCCAAATTTGTTTATACTGAATTTCTTTCAATCCATTAACTCAGCAAGTTAAACCCTTACCTTGCTCCTCAGCGCAATCTGTCATACAAGGGTAACACTGTCTCACAAGGATCTCACATAATGAATGATTCAAACAGTGGAAGTGTTAATGGCATGAGGCACAAAATAGTAACTCTTCCTTAGCTCATAACATACTTCATTCTTGTACAGATTGCCAAAGTGCTTTTAATTCTATTTCTATTCTTTGCACCAGCTCAGCTCAACTGGTACACAGGACACAATGTTTTGGCACAGAATGAAGTTATTTAAACACTGACAGTTATACACAACCTAAAACAGATGGTCAGTTCTCCTGTAAGTTTAAAACTTCAGGGAAAGAGCCATGGAAGCCTGGATGTGCTCACTAGGACTGTTCTTCTGATAAGCCAGGGAACTTAATGAACCTGCCAACTGCAGTTATTGCTCTGAAGCTACAGGTTTAGTAGACTTACTCAGAAAGACTACCCTACACAGGTTCAGCCTGTCTTATACCTTTTAATCATCATTTTCTATTGCATAAATAGATGCCAGACATCTGCTGTTTCTTCTACTCAAAAGCAACGATTTGAGTCAAAACCTGTTAAAGCACAGAAGGTCCTGTTCGCGCCACAAAAACTAAGCAGGCCAACATCCATCCAGTCAGCCAACACAAGAGTTTCTGTCCAAGGTACTTCAATGTTGCTCAGACCATACAAACAGGAGCTCCACCTGAAACACTGGCCCACTAAGAACAAAGATAACTGAAGAGGTTTTTAACTCCTGGGATTTTTCTCTCACAAAACCAGCCCACAATCTACAATATTTTCTACAGGGTCTTCCCAGAGATAATTCTAACCATCATGCCTTTGGTGTGCTGTAACACTTTCTCCCACAGATCTTGTCAATGGCTAAACTTGTTAAAATCAAGCCCTTTTACAGAGATGACATTGAGAAACACAAAACGTTCTTGCTGAGCTCAAAGACTTATGACAGTTTATCTCCAGTTCCACCATTAGTGTTTTTGTCCTTTATTTAGAAATCATTCAACTTCATATGAGGAAATGCTTGAGTTTGTCAAAAATAGGAGAATGATGCTAGAGAACTGACTCAGAAAAGTAAGATATTTAGCTATTTCTGTAACAAGGAAATTATTTTTACCTTTAACATTCTCTGATTTTTTTTATTGGTACATCAGCTCAGACAGAAAGCCATCATGTAGCATCCTTGATGCTAAATACAAGCAAAAAGAGCAAAGACCACGAGCAGAAAAGGTAAATCCCAGCATACAAGTGAAATTTTCAATTACAAATGAAGATTTCTTCCATTAGCTCTCAACTAAAACACGAACTTAACAAAAGAAACAGCCACCTTTCTAGATAAAGTGCCTACCATAATTTCAGGTTCCCCTAGAATCCAGGCAATACTGCATGCAGATTGGAACTGAGGATTACTTGTTAGTAGTAAAGCCCAAACAGAGGAAACAAGAGTTCCTTTAACAAGTCTGTAAAGTACCATGCAGATGAAAGATCTCCTACCCCCAAAACACTTGCAGTCAAAGGTTGCAGAAATGATGCAGGAACAGCGGTGGCAAAGGTCTATCTTAAGATTTAGCAACAGCTTCTATAGACTCAAAGGCAACAAGCTTAGTACACATTTACTCAGGCATGAGTTGTCCGCAGTCTTCGCCAGTTTATTAGATGATGCTGCTACTGGTTAATAATGCACTTTGCTCCTCTTCTGCAACACCAGAGTTGATTTTATTTCCTTATGTAACATCTGTGTAAACTATTGCTTACATAGCGCAACGCTTCTTCCCTAAAGGTTAGGGATGAAAAGCAAACTCTACACATACTTGACTGTTATTGGCATTCTGACAAGGTCAAAAAGACCTTCATCTAGACCTCCTACCAGACACATTCTTTTAGGCAAGTCCTCAAAATGAGAACTTAGCTGGTAGAGCACATTCAGAACTTCCCCAAAACCAGATACCTAGCAGCTATTGCTTTTTCACACAACTCAATATGGAAAGTAGATAATGAGTAGAACAGTAATTTCAAAAAAACCACTCAAACATGCACTCCCTACCACAGCAAGTCTCCAACTACAGCCTAACAGCCTGCAAAGGAAATGAGAGTTACCCACGGTGTAACAGTGTTCTAAACTACTGCCCAAGCTGCATCTTAAAACACAAGGATATTAACTGCTCTGAAATACGATAGGAAGCACAGTAACTCCTCAGTAAGTTAGAAAAATTTAGTTTGCAGATCTTTACTTCATAGCTGTTTTTGCTGATAAGTGTAAAAAGCAGAACTAAAAACAGCCAGTGCAAACAAGCTCTTAAAAATGAAGCACTTCATATAGAGGGAAGAAAAAGCATTCTGAACTTTTTTCTTTAAGTGCTAGAAAGTTTCCCAATTACACAATGTGTACTTCAAAACTGTGGACGTTAATTCAACTTACCAGCACTGCTAGAGACTTAGGTCAACTTAAAGACATCTGGAACAAAGGCAGAAGGAAGTCCACACAAAATGTGGGCCTGCTGCTGAATGGGGCAGGGAACCTGGTGACAACGGACAAGGAAGAAGCTGAGAGTCTACTCCTTCACCTTGATCTTTACTGGTAAGACCAGTGCAAATAAAAAATGGAGGGGAGTAAATAAGACTGGGCCAGACTCTTTTCAGAGGTATTCAGTGTCAGAACAACATATTATGTTTAAAAATACAAAAATTTATTTCCACAGTGAACATGGACAAGCACCAAACAGCTCACCCACAGAGCATGCAGACTGTCTCTGGGCAGAGCAGAAGACATTCCAAGCACAGCTGGACACTGTCCTGGGCAGCCTCCTCCAGGCTGACCCTGCTTTAAACGAGGGGCTGAACCAGAAAAATCTCCCAAGGTGCCTGTCAACCTCTCCAATTCTAAATCATTTCAGTCATTAATTAACTCATTAAAATACCTTTCAAAGTTTTTAATGAACTAAAAAAACTAAAGTATGCAGTAGAGGGCTGTTAACCCCTAGCACCAGCTCTAGTAATTAAACCAGCATTGAACACAAGCCGAATACATTAAGTCTGTGTCCTTCTGTTCTCCTGCAACCGGAAAGAGTTACTGAAAAGATTCCACCATCCATAAGTGGTGGAAATTTATGCATCCATCCTGTAGTCATCCTATTACTCCACTTGTTAATGGCAAACAGAGTTCATTCATACTGTACTTCATTAATATTCAAATGCACTTGCAGGTACAGGAATATATTATGTTAAGTCTACACATCAGCTTTTACCTTCCACAGTTGTGTCAACAGCAACAATTCTTAAGAGGCAAGATAAGGCGATGAGAAAAAGGGAAAGAGACTTAAGGCATATCTAAATTCCCAGCCCAAGGTCATGCACTTATGAAAGTTTCAAGCTATTACGTGCTACAACCCACAGGAACGTTTGGGAACAATAAGATGGCACATCACCCATACGTCCTATGGATGGACTCAATACCTCTAAGGTGTCCCTTAGAGAAAGCACCAATAGTAAAGCAAAGGATACATTTGTGTTACTCAATTAACCAGCATAAACGGAGAAAGAATTCACACACACAGGACTCCAGAGAAATTACTTGGCAACGTAGCATTCAACCTTTAAAGTATTAGCTCAATACTGCTTATTATGCATCCATTAGCTTACAACTCCTTATGCAGTCCTCCATTTACCATGCAATTCCACTCTCCAGTTTCAGATAGAATACACTCTAGAACACTGCCCAGGATAAGAGTGTTCTCAAAAGCACATTAGAGCATTTCACCTACTGTCAGGGGAGCAGCCCATTTTGTCTAATAAGCAACATTTTTTCCCCCAAGCTTACAGATCTGCCACTGTTAACCAGCATAAACAGGTAACTAAAAGCAAGACCTGTGCCAAGACAATGTTTCTTTCACAAGAGGCCTGCCAACACTACCCTTATCTTCTAAGTAACTCAATGCACTCAGTGAATTAACAGACTTAAAGGAAGTTCAAGAAATCAAGCTTTATGCTTCATTTTTTTTTATAAAGATACAACTGCTGATATATCAAATTGGTATATCTCCCCAATTCCGTTCTGACATTTCTACTGCACAGCCTACCTCAAGGCTGTTTGTGACAGTTTCCTTATCAACTAGAGACAGACAAGATGTGTTATGCCTTTACAGACGCTTCAGAACTGAATCCTTCCATGTTCAGGAACAGTTGTATGCAAGCTATAAAAAGAAAAGAAAAAAAACACACTTGGGAATGAAATGAAGCAGAAGGAAATTGCCTTGAACAGCAACTGTTGCTTGATCCATTGTGCCACCATCACTGTTCTGGCTTTCTGGGATTTTTTCCCTCCACGTATCAAATCTTGCCTATGGAATTCTTCACCAAGCAGACTCTCCACTGACATCTCCTGAAAGCATGAAGTTTTACAGCTGTGTTATACTAAAGTAATTCCACCCTCCCCCACCTGTTTAACCTTTTCTTGCCTGGAGCACCTGTTAGATTGAGTGCATCTGCATTCTCTTACAATCACCTTTGCAGTCCTATAGCTATCAAGCACCTCCAACTTCAGTTTACTGTTGACAATGGTTTTGCTTCCCACCCATCACTCTCCATACCGATGAATGCCACAATGAGAAATTTCAAGACACTTTCAAGATCCGAAGGACAAAATGACTGGACAACAGTTCAGTGACACCATTCACGCTCAACTCAATGTAGATGACATCTATCACTCTTCTGCTTATCCACAGACCAATTAATTTCAAAGATGGTCTGTTCCACTACAGTTTACCCTTGGTAAATCAACTGTGGCTATTAATCTTTCTTCTAATTTTCACAGAGATGACTTCAAAGACTACTCACAATGATTTACTCAGGGACTAGAGTGAGGGTCCCCACATACTCCTCACTGCATTCACTTTTAATAGCAACAAAACTTGCTTTTCTCCAGTCATCAGGAACTTTCCTCATCTTCTTAATCTGCCAAAAATATTACTGGCCTCATCATGACAGCAGACAATTCTCTCTCAGTACCCTCACACTCATGGACCTAAAAGAGTTGAGATTTCTCAAGGGACCCCAGACCTGTTCCTCTTCTACTCCCAGCACCCTCCTTGCAGCCTCTCCCCATGCAAAAAAAAAAGCTCAGGACACCCTGTCAGTAAAGACTGAAGCAATAAAAGCACTGGGCACCTCACAGCCTTGTCTGTCTGCCATCAGTATATCATCCACCCCATTCAGCAGCAAGCCAGCAGTCTCCTTTTTAATTATTCTTAATTCTTCTGCTGCTACATTATTGGTACAAACCCATCTTGCTGCCCTTGACATCCTTCACCAACTGTAGCTGAACTCTGGCTTCTCTAACACTATCCCTTTATTCACTGGCAATGCTCCTTCTTTCTGTCTTGTCCTCACTGCCATCTCCTCTACACCTCTTTTCTGCACTGGAACTCAGACACCAGTTTCCTGTACAACAAAGCCTGATATGTCTAGTCATTTTCCATAGTGCTAGAGGAGTACCATGCATCTGAGCTACTCTTCCAACAGGCAGATTGTTCTTCCCCCTTTTTCCAACAGGGCCTGTATACCTCCATCACTGGACAGCAGCCACACCAGAAGCCCCACCACGTCTCAGTTCCTCCAGCAGTCCCACCGCTCTGGCCTACACAAAAACCTCTGCCTCCCACTGCTTGTCACCTGGGCCGCACACACTTGTATACAGGCACTCAAAGATGGCTTTCTTTTGGCCTGTTTTGCCCTTTGAGGGCTTTCTCATTCCTGTAGCTCTGCCCATATCTAGAAACCCAAACTCCATCCTCCTCACTTCACTCGAAGCTATTACTACTGCACCCACACACCATACTCAGTTTAAAGTCCTTCTCCCCAGCTTGTTAAATCCTTTGGCAAAGATGCTCTTCCCTTACTTTGTCAGCTATCCTACTTCTCTGTCTTCATTTCTCAAACAGGGGCACACTATTGCAAGAGGCAAAATGCTGTACACAACGCTAGTCACAGAGACATTTATTAACTGTCAAATAGTATTTGCTTCCATCAAAACTCTTACCCTTCCGCTGTTGGATTGAAAAATCCTCCTGCAGAGCTCCCATGTCCTTTGCTTGCACTCTCAGAGCTCTGTGGCCAGCCTGACTTACTTCATTCTTCTCTTGGCTGCCAGTGTTGCCCCCATGAATAAGCAGCAAATAGTGAGCAATTGTGCAGAAGCAGGACAAGCCTCAAAGCCCTATGAAGCATCCTGAATCACAGATACGAGAGAAACAACCCTTCCATGACAGCACATCTGTAAGGCAGGTGCCCCTGTACCTCACTAAAGTCAATCCCTGACCACTACCATCAGCCTCTACTTCTACACATTCATGATTACTATGGCTCTGCACTGACACTGTAAATTCAGATCATCATTCATCCATTTACAATAGATACTGAAAAACAGGACACAGGATAGCAGTGGGGACAGACCATCAGTTTATCACTGCCTAAAAAGCAAAGATAATTGAGTAGGCAAGTTTTAATACCCAGCCACTTGTTAAGGGAGGCTGACTTGCAACCTGGAGATGCAATTACTATGCATCTGAGTATACTACCTAACACCAAACACCAACACTTTCTTTCACTGCTCAAAAAAAGGGACAGAGACCTGGCAGAGAGAGACAATTTAACATCTGTCACTGCTGGGGAGGGAGAACAGCTTATCTTTAACCCTGGCACTGAACACAAAACACTAACATTTCCCCAGACCACAGACAGGTGGTAGGACCAACTTCAACAGCTGATTTCTTTGTTCAGCAGACGAAGAATGGAGCAAGTGATGTGCCATGGAACTATTCTCCACCTAAAAATTAAGAAAACCTCCAACTTCTGACCCCCTCTCAGGATGTGTGGCTGTCAGGAATACACACTCTGACAGAAATACCTGTTCTGGAAACATTTAAAAACCTCAAATGCCAGTATGAATGCAGACAAAAAAAACCCTGGATGTACATTCCTGGTCCACTTTAAAGTCTATAGTTATTTCTTGTTAACTAGGTGACAGACCATGGAGAAGCCACATCTCATAGGCACACAAACATTACAGCAGACATACCTAAATTCAGAAGCCTTTTAGCACACAGCACAGCCATCTTCACCCTTGCGTACTGTCCCGCTCAACCAGCTACACCCGGTCACCAGTGCATTCCCCTTTTTTCAGAGATTCACTGCCCTCTGGCACAGATCAAGGCACTGACCGGTGACCTGACTGGCTTGCCAAACATCCACCCAGCCTCCGACAGGACAGGGGGGAAAAAACAGAACGGAACAGCTTGTAGGTCAAGAAAACAGACAAGGAAATAACTTACCAATGAGTGTCACAGGCAAAATGGACTTCACTTGAAGACAATCAATTTAGCATGTTGCTATTTAAAATGGATTTAGCTAGTGAGAAATAAAATCAAGATGAAAACACCTTCCTCTCACCTCGAACCTCATCTTCCCTGGCTCAATTTCAGTCCTTCATTCCCACCTCTTCTGCCTCCCTTGCCACCTCCCAGCAAGGTCAAGGAGGACGGGGGTTTACAGGCACACTTTTCCCCTGCTCCAGCAAGGGCACTCTGCAGCCAGCAGCTCCTCCAGGAAAACATCCACCTGCTATGGCGTGGAGTCCTCCACAGGCTGCCATGCATGTACCTGCTCCAGCACGGTCCTCTCCATGGGCTGCAGCGAAAGGCCTGCTCCACCATGGCCTCCTCCCCCAGCTGCGGGGCCATGCCAGCCCCAGGCCAGCCATGCCGCTGCTGCTTCCCCTCCTCTGACCTCAGGGCCCACAGGGCTGTTTTCCTCATGCTTTGTCACCCTCATTCTACTCCACCGGTGCGCCATTTTGTCCTTTCTTCAGTAGGTTTTCACAGAGGCACCACAGACTCCCCTGACAGGCTGGGCTGGGTCCTGCAGCGATGAGGCCACTGCTGATCTGGCTGGAACCGGCCGTGTCCAGTACAGGCAGTCCCAGACCTCCTCGCAGAGAGCTCAGCCGGCTGCAAACCCCTGCCCTGGACACCCAAGGCAGCGAGCTGCCACTCCGAGGGAAAGCTCCGCAGCCAACTCTCGCCCAAGTCCAGACACAGAACTTGCAAAGTCTTAGGGAGAGAAAAGAGGAACCCCGCCTCAGACTCTACTTCAGGTTTCCTTGGTCACTGCTTTCCTGGTGAAATCCAGGGAGTTGAGAAGAAAGCAATTTATGAGAAGTTCTGAGACTTGAGACAAAGCTCCTATTTCTCATCCAGCAGGGGGCTACACAAGCAGTAAAAGTAGCATTTTCCTGGGGCGAAGCACTCATCTGGGTGCCTGCCACCACATGCAGGCCTCCACTGGCAGGCAGCAGGAGGAACTACTGGACAAAGCTCATTCTCCCCACGTTACTTTGGTGCCAAACTCCTGATACAGAGACTGAAATTGGTCATTTTGCCCGCATCCCCTCAGGGAAGCGAGATCCATCACCCCTAGCATGTAGTTCTCCTCCATGCCTTCTCAAGCCCAGACAGCTTCCTCCCCGTGGCTCTGTCGCTTCTTCAGCATCTCCCAAACCACCACGGCAGGGCCCAGGGGGGCTGCATCTGCTCTGCTCCTGCAAGACACTGGCTTCACCACAGGAAGTGACACCAGCTGATTAAAAACAAGTGATGTTCAAGCCCACCCAAGCAAATTTCATCCCTCAAGCCTCACATGGGGAGACATACGGAGGACCTGTTTTGCTGGAGTGGAGGAAGAGTAATGAAAGGAGAAAAACTACTTTTAGAAATCCATGTAGAGGAGTAAGCAATGAAGCAGGCTGCTTCGTAACCTATCTACGCAGGGAGTTTGGCACAGAGTTCCCTCTGCTATGAGAATAGCTTCTCACTATTTAGTCCCATCTAGTTTTGTGCTACACACAAAGCATCTATTTTTGAGCAACAGCTAGCACCAAGAAAGGCTTAGGCACTCAAAAGTTTGCCTGCTACAGAGGAGCCACCTGTGGGTAACTGCTCCTCAGGAAACACTTTTCTTGACCCAAGAAGCCTGTCTGACACTTTTTTTTGGTTTAGAGTGGTGCGAAAAAATCACTCTTCAAGTTAAGGAGATACAGTGCGTAATCTCTCTGGCCAAACTGAAGACCTACAAAAAAATTACCATCTAAGAAGAAAAACCTCCAATGTTTGCCCGTCCATCTTCAGGTCAAAGCAGCACAGAACCTCTGTAGTGAGTAGACCACCAAACAGCATAAGCCTCCAAGCAAACTTTTAAAAAATGTTTAACACGAGAGCATAACGTTGCTACCCGTTTTGATTTGGAGGTTGTCACCGTTTAAGATCGTAGTGTCATAAGCATGCAGGTAAGCTCATCATCTTCCTCAGGCCAGGAAGGAAAAAACAGAACTGACATGTAGCAGAAGAAAGGGCGTATCTGGAAGCTAAGGTGGTATACTCGTGTGGTATACCCACGGTCTGCTGAGTTTTCAAAGAGCATTACAGGTACTATGGAGCCTGTTCCCATTTAATCCTGTCGGACAACTTCTGTATTTTTCCACTGAAGATTAAATAACCCTTCAGTTCAAGACAAACACCTACCATCTGCACTCAAGTGTTCAAAGTTGCCCAGGTAGTATTAGATCATTAGATCATGCCTACATCATGGTGTACTTGAGCGTACCATTTCATATGCATTTATGTAGGTCAACAGAAAGTCCTGCATACATGTACTGTATTTGCTGAGAATTTACTCATTGTTATCTTAATTTGGACTAAACATATGATTAAAATAACATGTCTACAGATCTTCCTAATAGCCTAACAGACAGATTTTTCATATATATATATATACACACATAAAAGCAGCACAGCCTTCTTAGGTAAGCAATCCATAGAAGAGATATATAAATCAGTCTTTACAAGGGCAAGTCAACCCAATTTAACAAACGGGAGGACAGTTACAGTTGTATGGCAATTAATTTTCAGTATTAGAAATATTTGAGCAAGTACTAGCAATAGCCACTAAGTCCCCGAACTTGGGCCTTCGGACAGTACATACCAAGATTATGTGATATTGATATGCGGAAGTGTAAGTTAAAACTGATAATGAACAGTTAAGTCAAAAAATGGAAACTACTCCTAGAGAAACTATCAACTCATTTTCTGTTCTCATGTATTGCTTCAAACAGGAAACCTCATGCATTTGATCATTCTATGAATTCACATTGAACATGAGCAATTTAACTTAGCATTTCTTCAGAACCATTGATATCCTTGTTTAAAAACATCTAAACGTTTCAAAACAGGTAATCCCTACTGCACTTGGTTACACATATGCAGTACTTGTAGAGATCAAAAAGGCCATATCCACGAAAGAAAAACAAGACTGTCCTTTGCCACAGCAAAAGCCTGCAGTATCTACTCTTTTTGTCACAGATGCTTCTGTAAAACTAGATTATCAAACTCAAGTATCAATAACGTAACCTACATTTTTCCTAATACTACCCAACTTGGACAAAAGTCCCCCTCACAGACACTTTATCATAGGTTCACAGAATGGTCTGGGTTGGAAGCAATCTTGAAATACCACCTAGTTCCAACACCTCTGCCATTGGGAGGGACATCTTCCACTAGATTAGGTTGCTCAAGTCTTTGTATGTGCTATCTGTATTACATACCGCTTGATGTGGAAGCGGTCACCCTCTCATAAACACTGAGTTTTGCAAGAAATCTTCCACACAAAAAGGTAACCCTACAGCCCAGTTTAATTTAGGCAGAGAAGAGATCCTTGATCAGAGCTATATCCAAAAGCCTTGGTCCCCCATCAGGATGGCTAGTTTTATCCCCTTCAGCTGCACTGGTTCAGAGGAATTTCACTACAAGAACCACTCTCCTTATAAAAATAGCCTCTATCAGAAGACAAGCGTGACTCCACTTAATTTTCTTTCAGTTTGCTCAACTGTTACAGAAAAAAAATGCAGCTACTCAGTTGGTTAACGAGGCTGTAATTCTCATCTTGCCTACCAACATTTCAACCATGGATGCAGTCCAAGGCAAATGCTATTGCTATGCCAAGTTTCACAGTTTAGCTATCTGAATGCAAAAGCAGCTTCTAAAGTCTTCCTCACTTTATGCAGTTCACTTTGTCAGCAATTTTCCAATACCCTTCAGAATGGGTGCTCTGGCCAGATTAACAGCAGCAGTTTTAGGTCAGAAACTCAGTTTCTGGTTACAGCACAACGTGTAAGCACATCAAAATGAAAAACATTAAACTATTAATAAACTAATTTCTTCACTACTGCATGCATGCAGTACATGCATAGTTTGTTAGAAAAAGCATATGGTGTTTTAGAGTCACGATTTTAGTCGTCCCTCTTTTGGAAACAGAAAGCAGCTTCTGATGGATACTTGGGTAGAAAGGAGCCACAGCAGGAAGTCTGACGAGATTTCTAAGCATGTTACTAGAGATAAAAATAATACCCTTAACTATAATTATCGCATGTATTAGGATTTTAAGATTTAGATTTAAAAGCCCATCTTAAATCAATTGTGATATGCAAGCAATAGTGCTCATCTCTTACCTTTAACTAGTTACATTTGCTGGTTCAAGACTCAAAATGAACAGCAGATACAGAAAAAGTAAATAAATCCCAAGATCTTGCTCTGCCTTTAAACTGGGTCAATGCATATGAAATTTAATGGTAATGAATGAATAAAAATAGAGGTCACAACATTAGTTTTCTGACATTTCAAGAGGACGAACAAATGGATAGCACTGAAACAAGGACTCCGCTACAAAAATAAAATGGGAACATAACGAAGGCATGTTTGCTGCTGGCATTCTTGCAATGTATTACCCATTTCAATGCAATGGCTATGCATGTATATGCTCAAAGCAAATTCCAAAGTCCAAATACCCCCCAAGAATCTTCTCTGCTGTGACTGCCACAATAACCTACTCCCTCCTGCACTCAGCTTCCTAATCAGAAACACCCCTTTTTTTCACCACTACTCCAACAGACCACCTCCTCCTCCCCACCGTGCATGCACTTTTCACAGGGTCACCTGGAGCAGTGCTGCAGGAACCTTAAACTAATCTGTAGGTAAACACATGCATTTGTGCCCCACTGGCTCCATGAGCTACCTAAAGCCATTTGGCCATTCAGCATATTTTTGTCTAAAAGGTGCTGCTTAAGTACAGGCACAGCTGTTACAGCAGCATGTAAGGGAGAAGACCGTAACTTCAAGAACACATTCACAGATGCCCTGAAAATACTGAAGTTAATCCCCGGCAAGTGGAGGAGCACTCTGCTTTGGTACCAAAGCTAAAAATCACATGCCACAAACATTTCAAGTATAAACACTAGTCAGACAAACCCTTGCCCTTTTTCTGGTGCTTAGGTTTTTAATTTCTCACTTTTGATATCCATTGTGGCAAGCCTAAAACAGGGAACTCCATTTCTTCAAGGCATTCCATAGTTCCATTAACAACAGACATAACATGAAATCCCCAGGTAATTTTACCTTCTTTAAGGTATATTAACAGTAAGCTTCCCATGCCACTACATAGAAAAAGCCCTGCAGATCCCTGCACACAGAGGCCGACCACCAAAATCTCAGTACAGAGAGAGGCAGCTCTCGATTCCAGACTCCCAAAACCACACTTTTTTCCCCTACCAAACTCTATTTAGATACTATAAATGTTAATGCTTGGAATGAAGCCACTATTCACCTTCAAATAAAGACAAAGCCAGCCTAAGTGGCCCCTTTCACATGTTCCAGTCCCGTGGCATGAAGGTATGGTTCAAGTATCTGCAAAACGCACTGGAACTACCACCTCACTCTGGCAATTCAGCCCAGCAGAAATTGCATAAAGAACATCTGCCCATTTTCTTCTCTCCAGCCTCCGCCCCCACCTCACTTCAGGTAATACGGCAGAAGCCTTCAGCAAATCAATATAATCAGAAACATCAGGCAACTAAAGAAGCCACAGGGAAACCAACTCCAAGCACCCCTTCTGACCATAATTCTACATCTGAAAAAACATGTAAGGACAGTACCGAAAAATATTATCAGCGGGGTAAGAAGCAGGGATGCTACTGGTGGAGAAACTGAATTTACATTACTCTTCCCTTTACATAGCTGAATCTCATTCTCTCAGCCCTTATAAATTAAGGCTACTTTGGCATTTGTCTACAAATGTTTATTTGAATTTCCTGGAAACTAACTCGGTTCATCCATTCTGTAAAACAAGTTCTACTAATTTCCTTTCTGTCATTAAGACTTAAAGTACAGAAGAACTTCGGTACTCCAGCAATAATGCAACGGCAGTTTCATTCCACAAAAATACACAAAGCTTATTCAGTTAAATCTGAGTAAGTACCTGGTTAAACAAACTCACCCTGGCAAGTCTGAAAGCAAATGCAGCTAGCACAGACCTATAGAAAGACTGCTCAACACATCATACAGAATACTCCAGGACACCTTAAACAGCCTTTTCGACCTCTGTGTGGATTGTTTTACAAAGTATTCGAATGAATAATTTTTCCCTATTTTACCAGTACTTGGGTATTAAACTTTCAAGAAACTGCACATACATACTTTACATTACATTCTAGGAACTCCGTAACTGGCCAGTATTAGCATTTTCTAAATCTACTCCACACTCAGCTGAAGACCAGCAAAGTTGCCTGGAGTCCTTAAGACCATCCTACAGTGTCCTCGGCACTTCCAGTGTTTTCTAGGTTTTGAGTCATTTGGTCAAGCATTCCAGGTTTACTGGGAGATAGCTGTTTCTCGTTAAACACAGCAAATCACAACACTAATTCCTGCAGCATCTTACAGCCTCATCTAGCCTAAGCACGAGTTTGCGCAGCTTCTGATCAGCAGCAGCACTGAGCCACCCGGGACACCGGGACCGTATGAGTGAACGGAGAATCAGGATCATAAATGCTTTAGGAAGTGAAGCCTAGAATGACTCTCACTCTGACCCTAGGCTGGTGCAGTCATAACAGGGAAGCACTGCTAAGGCATTTAACACCTAACTCTCATCCCGACTTTTTTTATGAAACTACAGCTGTTTCCAAACACGCATTATGTCTGGGCTTACTGTGACTATCAAAACAAATGAAAATGCCTGTTGCTTAAGTATCTGAGTACCACAAGGAGCAGTGGCTCATACAGAACAGAAAACAGTATGACAGTAGTTTAAGCTCCATCTGCAAAGCTTCAGCTTGTTCCCAATTTGCATTTTTCAAATGTATGTGAAGTAAGACCTTCCCATTAGAATTTCCATCATTATGTAATTACTGCTCCTAAAACTCAAGATATTTTGCCGGAGGAGTCAGATTTAGACTTTGAGCTATTTCAAAAACTCTATGTGGGTTTAGAATTTTTAAGTAAGTTCCTGAGAAAGCACGCTTTTAAGATTTCTGCCATAAGCTGTTTGTAACTATTTCACTCAAAGCTGAAAGACTGCACTCCCTTCAAAAGCACCAACTACTAAGGCCAAGCGTTTCACCGAGGTCATCTTTCCAAGGTGTGCTTTCTGCAGAGCTGTATGCCAAAGTCTATGTGAAACAGTAAGCACTTCCAAGCACAGGGAAAACCAACAATTAGCTGTTCTCTAAACACAGCTTCTGTCAGATTTAGCACGATATTTAGCTGCTCAGTGGCAAAATATTAGATGCTAGGAGTCCCTACAAATCAACAGCAATGCCCACTGGGTGAAAGCCGCTTGCTCGATGCTGGCAGTATCTATGAGCTTCAGTGGGAATCACTCAAGGAGCCTGCCTCTCTTATTTTGTCACCAGAAACTCAGGATGACTTTTTAAATTTGAACAGCAAGGATGAGGCAACAAAACATCTTGATCCGGCCCACCAGTTGTAGCAGCTAAAAGCTACCAATTCTAACTCTGTTATACCAGCTTCTCCAGAACTAATCCTTACGAGTAAGTCAAATTAGGTAGATTCACACAAGCAACAGATGAAAAAAAGCATGTAGCGGCTTCCTTCAGAACTGGAACTACAGATGTTGAAGCCCAAAGCACCATCAGCTAATCCCACTGGACAGTATTGTGATTTTTCAGTTGATATGGAGGCTGTCAGAAAACAAAGCTCTGTGCACAAAGGCAACATCCTCTCACTTTTAAAGTCTTTGCAACAGCTAGCTACATTCACTGCCCTCTCTAGATACTAGCATCTATTAGAAAAGCATTACAGCAACAGCAAAAATGGCTTCAAAGCAAGACTGAAATGTATATTCACCACAAATGGAGTTTATCTGTTGGCTAACAGTCTGTTTTATTGCTATGAAGATCAGTTGCAACAAATACAATCAAAAGCCATTACCCTGTTAGACAGCAAGAGTTTTACCTGTAAAAGCAGCATTTCAACATCACTGTTACTAGGAAGGACCTTGCGCCTGCATCCTTGTACTATTTTTACCTGCAAAGTCCACCTCTTCAACAGCATTGACTTACTTTAAGAAGCACAGGAAAGCTGAAGTGTTCCTCAGGCTTTTAGAACATTAGATCACATCATCTGTTTTCTACTTGGTCCCCGAATAAAGCAAGCTTAGCTTTGTCCTCCCCCCAAAATGCAGCTTAGCGTTACTGGGACTTCAATAAAATTCAGCCTGGGGCTTTACTGTAGTTTAACTATTGCCCTCCAGAAGCCTGGGAAATTGATCTGAAAGCCTTTTCATTTTTGTTTTAAAAGCAGATACTCCAGATCTAGCAGCTGTTTATAACAATTTCAACACACTACACCTGAATCACCCAGCTCAACCTGAAGAGTGTTGGTACAATTTTTGAATAGGCAATAGACAAATCAATGACAACAAAAGCCACACTGGTAAAAGGATCTTCCCCTTTCACTGAAAAACAGTGTTTAAAACGAATCCATGGAGAAGAATGAAAATTGATGTTCACATTAGTATGGGGAAGTCACAGTAAATTTACATGTAGAAATACTATACTAGTTTGATTAAGCAAATAATAGGAAGAGATTTATGCAAATATGAACATATTGAAGAGGTATCTGTCGCAGAGACTAAAGCAACCAAAAATCTCTACTGCATACAGAAAGGATTGACCACTCCACCAGCATAAAAACACACAAAATTAAGACAGCTGTTGCTGAGTGGAAATACCAGTTCAGGTACAGCCATAAGACATTTGAAGAGAGAGTTAAAGATGCACTTTGTCAGATTTTTAGTAAGCAAGATAAAATTCCTTAGCAGTTTCAAGGTCATCTGTATGCTTTCCATAGTTGCAAGCGCTCCCAATATATAACAGCAAAAGCTTCAAATACGTAGATTTCTCTCTGATTAAGCAATAGCCCATTTTAAACAGTATGTAGAGTTACCAATTCCGTATTTGCAAATAGAATGATTTACGCACAATAGCTATAAAACAGATTGGAAGTCCACTCTTAAAACTATCGCCCCTAATACATTTCCAACAGGCCAGGGAAGAGAAGGAGGAGGAAAACAACCTAATTTCAGGATTCAGAATCCAGGGGATTAAAAGGAAAAATGCAAAACTTAAGTTCTAGCTAATACCGTGGTGTCCGTTCCCTCAGCGGAACAGGTTCCCACTTCCTAGGGTATTTTCTGGACTCCCACAGTTTCATTTAACATTGGCCATCAAGGCAGAGATAAATAGCAGAGTCAGACGGCACGCAGTATTTTTAGCGAAAAAAAAAAAGAAAAAAAAACCCGGGAAGAACCTTTTACCTTTCTAAAAACAACCCGCGCACATGCGCGTTGTGAAACACCCAGCTCCTCGGGGGCTGCTCCTGTGCCAGCCACCAGCTCCGAGGGAGCGGGCGCCCGAGCCCTGCGCCGCTGCGGCGCCAGCGCGCTTCGACGCTCCGCAGGTACAGCGGCGCGTCTGTCTTGCGGGCTTCGACTACGCCAGCTACATCGGCTGGAGTAAGACCACTTCGCTTACTTTCTGCAGGGTAGTTTTGAGGTTTTTTTTTTTTCTTCAATAAAGACGAGTTTCGCTACTCTAACGAATCACACCTGTAGGTCAGCGGAGGCAGACGGGGATGCCGAGCTGCTCGGACCCCGCGGTGGGCAAAACCGCGCCCCCCCCTCCGCACACGGCGCCAGGCCCAGGTGACTACGGGGCGGGGGCTCCCCCTCCCCGCCCCGTGCCACCGGGGCGGCCGCGCCGAAATTAAAACCCCCGAAATAAAAAAAATAAATAAAATAAAGCGGGTAACAAACGTGCAACCTACCTGAGCCGTCCCCCCTCCCCCCCCCAGTAACCCTCCTCCGGCCCCGCCGCACCTCCCCCGCCCCCCCACCCGTAGCCGCACCGGTGCGCCGGGAGCCGGCACCCGCACCCCTCTCCCCCCCCCCCGCCAGGCGCTGCCCCGGCGCTCCTCCAGCAGCCGAGCCGGCGGCAGATGCACCGCGATGGGCATCCGCAACACGGTTCGGCCAAGGTCAGACCCGAACAAGGCGGGAAACGAGGGGTGCAGCGGGAGAACGGGAGCCGCGCTCGAGTGGCAGTGCCCCGCGGACGGAGTGGGTGGGGAGAGAAAGCCATTCAGGGGGACGCTGCAGACAAAACAAAGGGTTTACTGAACAGTGTTTTGTCCGGAGAACAGGTGCTAAACTCGCCCAATTAGCACCGCACGGGAAACCGGGGGGTGGGGAGAGACGCTCAGAAAACCCTAAAGGGTAGAACAAAAAAAATGCCATGAGACCCATCGAGGACGGGAAAGGGAGAAAAGCAATTCGGGGGGAGGAACGACACACACACACACGGACCCCACAACAAACCCGGTCTGCAACAGGAAGCCCCCCTTCCTGCATCAACGCCGCGAACGCCTCGGAGTTTACAACTGGGAGCGCAACACGGCGGAAAAACACCGGCCACCTCCAGCAGCCAGGGAGAGAGAGGGGTCTCCGCGCACGCCGGGTCTGGGGGTCCTGCCCAGGCACCAGCGGCCCCTAGCTCAGCCTCCCCCCCCCCCCCCGGAACTCCCCGCTCTGGACCCGCTTCTCCTCCACGCCTGCACCGCAGCGAGGCCCGGCGTCCCGCCGCCCCCTCCGCCGGGACCTCACGCCGACGGCTCCCTACCACCCCCCGCGCCCTAACAGCCCCCCTCGGCCCGGGAACCCGCGCTGCCCCTACGGGGAAGGAAGTGGGGTCCCCGCGAGCGCCTCACCCGCTGACGCCGCCGGTGCCGCCCCGCCGTAGAACGGAGAGGAGAAGGGCGGTGGCGGGCTGATAAAGGCGCCCACCGCCCGCCCCCGCGGCCGCCGCCTGACTGACGCCGCCGGCGGCCACTCAAGGAGCCCCGCGCCCGCGGCGCCGCGCCCCTGGGCCCTGCCGGCGCGGGGAGCGCGCGGCAGCGGGGCTGGCCCCCGCCGTTCCCGCCGGTGCGGGGCAGGAGCAGGGCCCGGGCCCCCGCAGCGCTCGCTCGCCTCCCCGCTGCTCCCTCCGGGCAGCCCCCGCCGCGGCGGGCAGCACCGTCCCGTTTCCCGACGGCGGCCCTCGGAAGCTCCGCTCCTTCGGTCCCGTCCCGCCGGGAGCGCCCGGGGGGTGTCACGGGGAGGGGCGTCCCGTCCCCGGGGTGGGGTGGGGTGCGGGAGGGGGGGACGGGGACACAGCGCGGCTCGGTCTGCCCCAAGGCCGGTCGAAACACACCGCTGACCGAACAGGTCCGGCTGATCCTGCCCCGGCCGCCAAACTTCCCCCGAGCGCAGCGGGGACCGCGCCCCGCACCGCCCCGGTAGGACCACGGACAGGGACCGGCGCCGCCACGCAAACTCCGCGCACGCCGCCCCGCCTGCGCCTCCCGCGCAGAGCCCCGAACAAAGGGGCGCGCATCCCCCCCCCTCCCCGGCAGTGCCTCACTCACCTCCACGAAAAGACACGGACAGCCCCCACCCCCCCCGACGGCGACCGGCTCGTCCCGGGGAAACCCCGCGCGGCTCCTCCGCACCCGCTGACAACGCGCGCTCCCGCTGCGGCCCTTTGTGCGCCGTGACACCGCGGCCGCCTCCTCGCCCCGCGGGAGAGCCACGCAGCGCCGCGCGGCTAATGCAATTACAAGCGGGGGGGGTGTCGGGGGGGAAGTGTTTATCCCGGCTAATCCGCCAAGGCAGGTTGATCTCCTCAAAGCGATCCGGGTCCGTCCCCACGGGGGGCTCCCCCCGCGCGGGGGCGGCGGGAACTTCGCGGCCGAGCCGGGACAGGGTAGGGGACGGCGCGGCCGCTTTTCCACGCGTGTGCGCGGCACCTCCAGCCACCCGGCCCCGGCCGCCGACGAGCCATGGGGGGGGGGGGGGGCGTCGACGCAGGTAGAGCCGACGTCATTGTAGGCGGCATGCAGCCCCGACCCCCACCGCCACCACGGGAAGGACCGAGCCACCACTTACCTCCCTCTCCTCGGATTACCAAAAAAAAGAGGGGGGAAAAAAAAAAAAAAGAAAAAAAAAAGAAAAGTAACGGTGCGGTTCTCCCAGTGAGCAGGAGCGGGAGGCGGGTGGGTAGTTCTCTCGAGAGCTGAATTGGGGACAGTTCTGAAAGGAATTAAAAAAAAAAAAAGAAAAAGCGACGAAACAAAAAAATCCTCGCCCCCCCTCCCCCAACGAGTCCTGGGGGGAAAGGGGAAAGAGGGAAAAAAATATCAAAAAATAAAGAAAAAAAAATCGGAATCAAGAAAATAAAAAAAAGGGAGAACTCAAACGGCGAGGGAGTGACAGGAGTGCCCTCCCTCCGCCGCCCCGCCGCACCGAGCGCGGGAGGGAGGGAGGGAGCGGGGGAGGGAGCGGGCGGGGGACGGGGGAACAAAGGGACGCGGGCGGAAGGGCGATCTCGGGGACGGGCTCGCCCGCCCGCTCTCTCCCTGCCCGCCGGTCCCTTCCTAGCGGCTCGCCGCCGGGGCCAGCTGCTGCATCGCGGGGGGGAGGAAGGACGGGACGCGACGCGACGCGGTGCGGTGCTGCGCCGTGCAGGGAGGCGGACCGCCCCGCAGATTTATAGCGGCCCCGCCGCCCGGCTCCCTGCCCGCCGCCGCGACGGGGTGCGTGCGTGTGCGCGCCGTGACCGGCGGCGCGGTCGCGGGGGTGCGCGCGGGGGGCGGGTGTCCGTGGGCGGCTGCGCCTCGCCCCCCCTCTCCCCCGCCCCACCCCTCCCCCCCATCCCCTCCTCCCGCCCCGCGCCTACCCCGCCGCCACGCGCGGCACCGTCTCCGCACCCCGGCGCAACGCGGCCTGCACAGCGGCGCCGCGCTCCCCCATTGGCCCGTCAGCCGCCAGCTCGCCCCGCCCCCCCGCGAGGCGACGGCCGCCCATTGGCCGCACGCGCCGCCACTCCGGCAGGCCTCCATGGCGCCCCCGGTTGGGGGCCGCGTCCGCGGTTGCGGGTGGGCACGGCGGGGGTCCGGCGGGCGGGAGCGGCCCGCGGCCACGCGTGTCTCGGCATCACGGCGCGGCGGCCCCGCGCCTCCCTCCCTCTCTCCGCGCGCCAGTGGGGCGGGGCGGGGCGCTGGGCCGGTGGCGCGGACACAGCTGCGTGGGGCAGCGGCGGCGCGCGGCTGCTCGGCCGGCCACGTGGGAGCGGGGCGGGGCGTGGCGGAGGGGCCCGCGGACACGGCTCCCTGTGCGGGGGTGGGGGGGTGCAAGAAACTGCCCTGCTCAGCTTTCTGCTTTACCTTTTCTTTTTTTATTGTCTTGTTTTGGTGGTTTCTTCCCCCGTTCCGCGCAGCCGCGGCCGCGGCACCCCACGCGTGAAGCTGCGCCGCTGCCCGGGGCCGCCCGCGGGGTTTGCCCGGCCGGGAGCGGTGCTCCCTGCAGCAGACCTTCCGGGGGGAAAGAGGGGAGAGAAGGAGGGAAGGGAAAGAGGAAGGGGGGGAGGAGGAGGAAAAAAAAAGCTTTTGCTCGTCGTGCGGCTGATTCCCACGTCTCGCTCGGAGAAGAAGCGTTTGCGGAGCAAATGGTGTGTGTATGGAAGAAAAAAAAGAAACCTGCGCGGCATGCAGAACCGAGCCTTTTACTCCTTGTACTGCTTGACCTTCATTGCACTTGATCCCTTGATTTTTTTTTTTTCATTGAAATTGTCATTTTTTTCTGGAGTTTGAAGCGCGTCCTAGACGTGGCTTTTCTTTTGTGCCTCTGCTGGCACGCAACGCACGAGTGCGTGCAGTGTGTTCCCCAGGGCAAAGCACTTGGCGCCTCGCAGAAGGCAAGTGCTTACTTAGAACATTCTGGTATTTGCATGTAGCAAGGTGCAAAAATAACGAGGCGTGCGGTTTCAAACGGAGACGTAAAGTAGTGCTTCTGGAGAGCGTCCTTGGGGGCTGATAAATGGCACGATGAAAGAGAAAACATGGTTGTGTGTGTGTCACCTGTTCCTGACGTTCTCCCTGTCCTACCCCTGTGACAGCAGCCAAGCCTTGTGCAGGGCCTGATGTTCCGTTTCAGGTAATTTGTTCTACACCGAGTGTGCCTTGGTGTTTTTCTAGAATGCGCAGTCTTTAGCTGATTATTTACAACCTATCACCAACGCTTGGAATCAGCAGCGCTCCGAAAAAGGGAACAACTCCCTGGTGGAACAAGTGCCAAGCTAGCAGCTCCGAGGGCTGCGTGAAGAGGGGGGCAGGGGTGGCTGCTCCCTCAAAGCTGTGTGTGCAGGAGTCCTGCACAGAGTGGTGTCTGTTCACACGCAGTCTGCAGAGCTGCACGTGCGAATTGCGCTCTCAGCAGTGCCTGTTAGCACTCGAGTAGGTCCTCTGAGCCTGCACTGTTGTTCAGCTTATGTCCGATGCTCGCTCTTGTCTGACTATGGCAGCTTTTACCTTCTGATACGGCAAAACCGATTTTGAAAGTCCCCTGATGATGCCACAATTAACGACGAGCTTGCTCGTGTTCTTTGTGCTGTGAGTGCATCTATCAACAAGCTTTGCATACATCTTTCGGGAAAAAAAAAAGCCATTATTTGTTCTAGGCTGAATTTTGAAGCATGAGTTAGAGCAGAGACTGAGTAGAAAACATCAGTAAAACCAGTGCGCTCTGTTGCTGTCTTTGGAATTACTGGACTTAGCTGCTGGTAACTTTCCTTGTCCAGTTTGTGTTGAATGTGTTTGAGTAAATGACAGAACGTCAGTGATGTATGAGATGAGAAAAAGGGAAAGAAAGGAAGAAAGGGAGAAAATAAATAAGGTCTGTGAAATTCATAAGCAGTTGAATGCATTGCCCCCCCACAAAAAAAAAAAAATTAAAAAAATCTTGTGGATACACAGCTGGTCTTAGAGCTAAAGAAACTTGGCTTGAAGGAGAAGCCAAAATACGTGGTATTAGAAACCACAAGCGTGTCTTTCTGAACTTCCGGGGAATTAGAGGACTCTGCTCTCAGCAGCTTCCCTGTCAGGTCTGACACTCGGGATTCTGATTTCATCTCCACCCCTCTCCCCCTGAAAAGAAACAATCCTCCAGCTGTAATTAGCGACCAGCTCTTAGGGACAAGAGCCAAACTTTATGCGTTTTCTTTCGAGGCTTAATATCTCCACCGATAATGCACTCATGCCTGTCACATTTGTCGATACAGAGTGCTAAAGTGAAATTGGGCAGAAAATAGCTGCTCGAGTGAACTGTCTCGCCACCGGCCCTTCCCGTCTCCAGTGTGTTTCCGCAGGCCCGCGATGCCGGCGACGGCAGAAGAAGGAAAGCCAAATTCACCCCTCTCCCAGGAAAAACATGTTTGTTTTTTTCCTGCAAAGTCCCCCTTTGCTGAGGTAGCATGTCTGGAAAGAAGCCTTTATGATTAGCGGTAGCTGACTGTCTGGACATAGCCTTCAGCTAACGCGTGCGCGGCGTGCTAAGCAGCCGTTGGACGCGGGAGGGCTGCGGGGGGAGGAGGGAGAGGGTCCGCTCCTTTCGGCGGGCCGAGCCCTCGGGCCAGGACCAGGAGCTCGGGGAGCGGCAGCGAGTGCGGCGATTGCAACGCGCCGGCGGGAGGAGGCTTCACAGCGACCGAAAATGGCAGGGGGAGGGGGGGGGGGGGGGAGAGAAACGGGAAAGGAGAAACCGAGCGCGCAGAGCTCCGCGCCGCCGCGCGCTGCCCGCCGGGGGGGTGGGGGGGGTGGGGGGCGGGAGCGGGCCGCGTCAGCACCACGGACAGCGGCGCGGCCCGACGGCGCGGCCCGGCCCGGCCCGCGGGTGCCGGCGCGGCGGGGGCAGGGGCCGGCTCCCGGGGCCCGGCCCGGCCTGCTGGCACCGCGGAGACCGGGAGCACGGCGCCGGGAGGGAGCCTACCCCTCGCCCGCCCCCCGGTAAGGTACGCGGCGTCGGCCAGGGCGTTCAGGCGCGGCACTGTCTGCTCACACCGGTGCGCGGGGGTGTGAAGGTGTGCGTGTTACCGCACCCCGGGGGGACTCCTCCGGGCACTCTCACAGCGCGGGACGATGTTTTGTCCCGTGACTTCGACCGAGCAACGCCGACGGGCATGAAGCCTTTGGAGAAAGTCTTCAGACAGACTCGTACCTCCCTGGCACAAGGCATACCGGCGCGGGCTCTGCACTGCAGTGTGTGCGGTTGCGTTACCTCCTTCTTCTCTCCCAAAGGCTCTCTGTGGTCGTAAGACACGGACCTTGTGTAGAATTGCAGTGGTACAAACACTGCAGCTGAGGCTGCTACGTTCTGCTCCATTCTGTCACGCAGCAGTGTCTGAATACTAATAAAAACTATTCTTCAGAAAGAGGTAAGCGTCTGGATGGGGAGAGGAAAGGGGGTTGTTCCGCTTTTATCGATCGAGACTAAAAGGATACCTTAGAACTCAGTTCCACACTGCTCAGATTTTCTACAGACAATTGTGGAACCTTAATTCAGATAAATATGACACCCGAAAGAAGCTGCCTTTATTCACATTACTGTATCTTTGCTTGTTTCCCACTGTGACCAGGCAAAGGCAGATTTCTGCTCCACCGCAGCCTAGGTAGCTTCCTTTGTAGAGGATTTGTATTTCCAGTGGTGTGTAATGCACGTTTAATTGTGAAATACTCAGCCTGTGCCACCTGCCAGTCAACCGCTGCCATCAACCTTTTTTGTGCTCGGATCAAACGCTTGCACAACAGAGAAAGTGACAGCATCAGGGCACAGTGACAAAGCTGTAGTTTGCACCGAAAGACCAAGGCCCGGAGAGACACTGCAGCTACAGAAACAGCTGTCTTATCAGCACGTTGCAGAGATGGAGATGGCTCAAGAGGTCCTCAACAGATAATGACTTGAATAGGTTTGCAATGCGCCAAACTTCACGCTTGATAAGGCTAGCCCAGCGTAGAGAGCAGCAGAGATCCAGCTCTATTCTATTTTATCTGTGCTGTAAATTAAGAAATTGAAATTCAGGTGGCACAGCCAGCATGTTGCTGATAATCCAGTGAAGTAAACTGTCATTAGGATGTTTTCAGCAAAGAGAAATAGGTTTCTCTTACTAGATGCTGCTTTAATAAAAACACCTTAACAGCCCCGTCCCAAATCACTGTCCCAGCAGTACCTGAACTGGGGTGGGGGTTCCTCCTCTGTTTCACTGTTGTGACATGTCTTTGAGCCCCAGAACAAACTGTCCATTTGGCTGTCAAGTTCTTTACGAAGGACAAACCACTTCCACTTTGAAACTGCAGTAGCTTATTTTCAATTCCCCATTTTCTCTGCAGGAGAAAGAACTGCACTGTGATTTTTAATAAACAGCAGTCAAGCTCGCATTAAAGCACACAAGCTCAATTCTGTAACAGACAATAGAACCAAGTGTTTGCGAGCACCGATAAACAAAAAATAATTGCTGATGTGAAAAGGATCTGTAATGGACCTTCAGAATTAGTCACTTGACAAAACATAAGCCATAGTACACTCTAAGACATTTTATAGGAGCAGAAAATCCTGTTTCAGACTGTGTTTTTTGATTGACTAATGGCATTGAATTAGAATAGTGTAGCTCCACCTTTTTCCAGCAGAAATACTTAGTTTAGGCTGAGTTCAGCTTACCTTTGGTCTGGGTTTTTTTGAAGAAAGCTTTGCGGAAAATGCAATTAAAGGGAATGTAGATGGAGCACGTAACCTGAGGTCACAGAGCATTATTGTGTAAAGAAGGGATGGCTGCATTCACTTAACTCCTTGTGATTGATTCCTGAAAAGTCAGAGTAACCGTATGGGCTTGTAAGCTATCACGTTATCTAATTTTGGCCATTAAGGCTAACTTTCTATCTTCTCTGGGTAATAGTTTAAGACAAGGTTAACTTTATTTCTTAACAGAAGACAAGTTGCTGGATCCTTATGCCAAGAGTAACTTGAAACCTGAACAGAGACATAAAGACTTAACACTCAGACTTGTTAGATGGAGGGCAGAGAGGTGAAACCAGTTCTGTCCTCCTGGTAATCTAACGACGTGTATTTGGCCTTAGCCTGTCACTTAAACATATCTGACAGTGGGAACTAGCAAGGAAGAAGAGGAAGAGGAGTAATAAGGATGCAGAGGATGACTTGTTTCTTTCATGTTTCCAGACGGCAAGTCTCCTTCTCTGGAGATATTCAAGACCCGCCTGGACACGGTCCTGTGCAACCTGCTCCACGTGATCCTGCTTTGGCAGGGGGGTTGGACCAGGCGATCCACAGAGGTCCCTTCCAACCCCGAACATTCTGTGATTCTGTGATTCTGTGACTCTCAGAGTCAAGAGGAAAGGTGCAATCAGGTGGGGAGGGAAGGGAGGCGTCTTTGGCACATACAGATTGTTGGAAACACCTCTTTGCTTGTCCCTGAAATTTGGGGTTCTTTCCAATGGTGTGGCGGAGCGTAAAACCACAAGGAGAGGGCAGAAGGCAGATGTGGGCAAGGTCAAACTTGTTCAGTGACTTAGGTGGACTGTGCCGTTTTAACATATGCAAATTAGTGCCAAGTGGATATTCCAAAAGCAGAAAAACACTTGGTTTTTAAGATACGTTTCAGCAGCTCACAAGCAGGTAGGTAGCTTAATGAAGGTCACACATCAGAGAACTCAGCTTTAACAATTTGCCTTCACCCCTTCTAGTTTGTGAGGAATATATAGCCAGAGCCTGAAGTGATTGATACCCTTGCCAGCAAAGCACTGTGTAGATGTGAGGAGAAATAACCTTGCGTAAAAGAGACAATCAAAAGCAAAAAAGTGATCAATATTTTTAATGCTGTTTATTCTCCAAAAATAACAAGTCCTTTTAAATTCTCCGGTGAATCATCCCAAATAATGTCAATTCAGTTAGATTAGACTTCGACCATTACAATAAGTTTCTCCAGGAAAGAGATGTATGCTTATAAACTTACTGTAATTAGTATATCCTCTCATGGTATTAAAGCTGTAGGAATATTGACTTAAACGATGGGGTTTACTTTTTCAAAAGCCTGTATCTGTTGTCGTTTGTTGAGGGAAAAGCACATATTACACAAAGACACTTTCTTTAGTATGCCAGCATATTTCCTGCTGACAGCATAGTGGAGTGAAATAGTGGCTGTTGCTACTATTATTCTATTGAAAAAGTCCATATAAATTCTGGAGTGTTTGTATAATATATAATTAGATCATATTCAGATAATCAGATCACATGTGCAGTAGATGGATTTTTTTTTTTTTTTGACCTTGTAAGGTAATTCTTTAAATACATTCCAAATCGCTTTAAGTATCAGCTTGAATCTTTTGTTTTATTCAATGAAGACAATACGAATCCAGCTGGCAATTATGATTCAGCAGAGGTACACGTGGTGTTCTACTCTAACATGTAACGGTCGGAATTTTGAAGATGTATGAAAGTAGTATATTTTCCTCCTCCTCCAAATAACGTTAATCTTTTTTTAACATGCAGCTACTGCAATTGCTCAGTGGTGGGGAGTGGACAACTATCTATAGACTCTTGAGAAGGGATTTTAAAAATGCTTTTTTCTTAGTATTATATTAAAGGCAGTTACCTCCTTTTTCATATGTACCCCTTCACGCTTGTCACATAACTGCACCAGGTTCTTCTCACTTTTCTTTCACACATTACATATATTACAATTTGCTTACAAGGAAGTGGCTGAATATTCAAAAGCAGTAGAATTAGACTTTGTCGACTACTCCTTGCCATTACTAGCTATGTAGATCACATCTCACTTCCAAAAAGCACTTCCCTTATCTTACTTACACCGATCATCAAGATTTTACTTTGAAGTGTTAGGCTAAAAATCACTACTTTTTTTTTTTTTTTATGTCAAAATTACTCACTTGTGGATGACTTAATGGACTTTTACTGGTGCTGGCCTAGTTTTCTTGTCTTTAAATGCTGGAGGCTTTGTTTGTCCTGCTTATACAACTCTCTTTTTTTTGCATCAGAAGTATTATGCATAGCTCTGTACTACTTTGATTTTGCTGGAGATGAGTCATCAGCAAAATCTAGACTGTAAGTGATCATGCAGCTCCGAATATCTAAAAGGTTATTCAGACTAATAGTAACGCATTACACTGTAATATGGTTTAGTGGAATCAAATACGTGATAAAATTACAGCAAATTATTCTGATGATGTCATGGACATTCACTCATTCCTGAAAGTTCTCCTGTATGTCAGGCCATTAGGTAATATACAAACACACTGCAGAATGGGTTTGAAGGTTCTATATTCTTTCCTTTTTTTTAAACAGAGATTCAGGAAGAGGGAGATTAGTCAGTCTTTTTTCTGCTTCTTGATTCAAAAGAAGCCCCCAAAATTACAACACTAAGAAAGATAGACCTGCCAGGAACAAATCGTTGGGTAAATCCTATTCTCTTCAACAATCGTATCATGTTGCTTAAGGCAGAGAAGTAGTATGCGTTGGTTTTTAGAAGTATGTTGCCAGCCTACATTGCATTCTCATGTGATAAAAAGGAAGCATAATGCTAATTAAATTACCATAAAAAGGGTATACAAAAATATATCTGGAGAACACTTAGTGATAGTTCATTGCCAGATGAATGGCTGTATCAAAGAAGGACCTACTGGCGTGTATCTTTTAAGGTCAAGATAGTATTTCTGTCCATGTTTTGGAAGATGGAACATAGCAAATGGTTATGAAAACTGTGGACTGCAGCAAGAATGGTTGTAAACATTTGATGGTTAAGTGATGAATACAAAATGGTCTTTTGGGAACAGAGAGGCTTACCAGCAAGATAAAGCTCAATGAGGATAAGTGGCAAGTGACTGTGATTTTTAGAGAAGTGAGATCATAATAAAATACACAAATAAAAACCAGAGAATAACAGCAGTACTGAAGAAGAGGTTGTAAGGTACTACGGCACCATACTAGAAGAGTCATGGGAATATGATGTTGCAAGAAAGAGAGGTTTTAGAAAACATGACCTATGAATGTATTTTAAGGGAGAAACTGTTTACAAACAGGAACAGTGGCAATGGATATATGAAATTGCTTTGAGATGTAATCATTGTCAGCAGATTAAGGTCAAATAGTCTCGAAGTGCATTGTAAATTAAAAAAAAAGAAAATGTCTTCATTCACAACACAAAATCTAGATTAACAACTGGAAAACATTCTCTAAGAGTAGTGAAGTACTAGAGCACATTACTTAGGCAAGTTGCTGGGGTTCAAAGTTGGATGCACACTTTATTTTTCCTCATAGAATTAGGACAGATTATTTGATCTCTTCAAGCTCCTTAGGGATTTACATTTCTGATTGATATTATTTCTCACTACCAAAATGACTAAAGTTCTAAATAGTTCTTTTCCATTTTTGTCTTTTATAATCATTTGAATATCTAAGAAAAACCCCAAACACAAAACACCAAGAAAGACAAAAAAAACACAAGAAATAAATACATCTGATAGGCTGAGGAAAAAAAGCTGTAAAGTACAAAATAAGTTCTCTACGCATTTTTCATCTTTTGTCAGTAAGCATTGAAACCAAGCAAATACGAGTCTGATGAACAAAGCTATTTGCATTCTAGCATTTTTTCCAGATGAATTCAAAGACTGATTGTTTTTTTGATCTCCTAGACCTCTATCTTCAAAGTGCCTTTCAGTGTTTGGCTGTTGATTTTTAATTTGCTTCTTTTTCAGTCCACTTGAGACACGGGAATCCAGAAAAAAGCTAGCTGCAGACAATCTGCATTCTGAACAATCATGTGTCCTTTCATAATTCCCATTCACTTCAAAATGGTGACATATTAACTCACTAATGAAAAATTTAATCTAAAAACTACTCAACCCATAGCATAAATGCATGTATCTACCAAATTCCATCTCCATGAGAAGTAACAAATTTAAAATTTTAAAATAAAAAATTTTAAAAAGCTGATTTAAATTGTAGGATATTTAACACAAAACAGAAAGTAAAGTCTTGTCATGTGTCAAGGTGCTGTAAAACATCTGTGTTTCTACTCAAATTTGTGTTCCAAACCTGAGACCTGCCTTCCTCCCTCAAATCACGTTTAACCATATAAAACTTAAACTGCTTTCATTCTTTTTTTTCTTTTGGTTTGGTTTTTTTTTAAAGGTGTTGACAGGGAAAAAAGGGAGAGAATTAGCATTACACGATGACTGGATATTGCCTTTTAGATTCGGAAAACATACTACTCCTTCCCAAAGACCTGACATGAGATCTACATTTCCAATGTCCACGAAAGAGGGTGAAAGCAACAAAAACAATTAAGCCACAATTATCACAAATCCTGAAAAAAGGCTTACTTAGTCTCTCCGTCCACAGTCCTTTTCCTCTTTTTCCCTGCATGGCAAATCTTGAAATTGGCAAGATTTATACCAGATGTATTTATTTTAGCTAGCACTTAATTGGTGCTCCTAGCTGCTACAGAAAGACAAAATGTAAATCTCAGGTTATTCTCCAAATAATTATTTAATACTTGTTGGCTACAGTTCCTCCTTAATCCTTGTAAAACATCCCTATAATTGTCATTGAACATTCAGAAAAAGAATATAATAATTGAACTGTGAAAGTTATGTGCATCTTTTCACTTTATGCCACTTAGGTGTGTGACATCTATTTGTCTTTAAATGGGATATTATTAGTTCTCATAGTCTTTGTTTTATGTATTCAGATTCCCCTGTTTCTTTAGCACATCCAAACAAGCAAATACTTTGTGTTTTTCTGTTTTGACTGAGTAGTTCAGGTCTGAAAAGCCTATTATACCTTAACTATGCAAATGAGCATTTTGTGTCACGCAAATATATTGTGTAGTATGATGTTCAGGCAGTCACTTATTCTGCATCATTATCTCTTTGGAATAATTGCATTTTCCACGGACGACTAAGACAGGGGGATGAACTATTTATAGCTTGTACCTGTGTAGAGTCACCACAGTTTCAACACATCTTAAGAGAATTAATATTTAAAGGCATACTTCAGTGAAGATGGTTTCTTAACGTGCTGCCCACTTCCACAGCATGGGTTAAAAAGGCTGTTAAAGTCACAAGCAAAAGAGTTTCTCCTTGCAGCCTGTTATACAGCATCACCACCTACTTTGCCATAACTTGCTGATAACTTGTGGCCATGCTACATCCCTCAAGGGTCTGGAAGGTGTGGGTAGAAAGCAAGCAACATCACCAACTGAATGAATGGGCTGTGGGTGTAAAGTAATGAAATGCCTTCTCTACAGAGAGAAAATTGAGGTATTCAAGAACAGGAAAATAGATGAGGGAAGAAGATATTTTAGGCTGTGGGTATTAGAGTCAGGACAGACTGCCTTGTTTACACAGTAGAGAGAAATCTGTCAGAAACAGCGCCACACAACAAATCAGAAAAAAAAGAGAGCTACTACCCTGGTTAAAGTTGGGGTGGGAGAGATTCACACTGGGGGGATGGAGAAATGTAGACTGAATTCCTCAGAAGCAAAATTTTCCCCTGAAACTTCATCTTTAGGCTAACAAAAGAGGGAGAGGAGGCTCAGCCCTTCTTGCATCTCCAGAGCACGTGAAAATAATTGGTCAAGACAAATCTTCTAACACCTCCTGCCAGTCCACAGGGCTGTGACTTTCCTGGTTCTTGATAATATAAGACACGGAGAAATGGGGTTATTTGAAATAACAAAGCTGGGGTGAGTCTTTATATATTTGATGCTTCTCTGACTTTCACTCTTATCTATTCCCTCCCCCAACTCTGCGTTGTAAAGTGCTGATTCAGCCGTATCAAAGTATTGTCTTGAGTAGTCAAAATGCTTTGAACAGAAAGAATACATAACTACAGATAACTACTAACTACGCCTTTTTATTTTTCCTTAAAAACAAATATACAAACCTAGAAAATGTTTGCACAGTCACAATGAATAGACACCAGTTTTCTTCCTCGCTTATTTTTTGCTTTGCTGCTGTTGTGGAAAATAAGTTGTCATTTCTGTTTGGACAAGGCTCAGGAGTAGCATTGTAGAGCCATAACGCTGTGGAAACTTCAACACATACTTTGTACTCCTTGTTGTGGTAATCTTACTGAGATAAATGGGAATATTTATTGTGTGTGAAGTCAAACGTGCAGAACACTTCTCATCTACTTACCTGCCAAGAACTTGTATTACTTAACATTATACATGTATCATTTCACATGAGATAATGTGTGTACTGTATGTAGAGGCTGTTCTCAAATGCAATAGCAATGTACACCAAAAGCACCACCTCCTTCATTTTGCAGTTCCATGTGAGAAAAAAATTATTATAGTTGCTTTACAAACTGCATTAGTAATCATAAGTCAAATTCCTTAATGTAAATTGTAATAAAGACTTTTTTGCATTGTTTGAGTAGCAACAGACATCTTCATGAATTACTCTGACATTATGTACAGCGAAACATCTCTCTTTATTCTTACTGAGCTTCCCTTAGGTTTCAGAGGAAAGAATAATCCTTTCTAGTCTTACATGTTTAACTCCTATTATGCCAGTAATGTTCAGTTAAGCTTTTTTCTTTTTTCTTGCCTTGGTTTTATTACCATTACCTATAACAGATTTTTATTTTTTGTGCCTTTTTTTTTTGTTACAATTCATAGAAATTCCATAAAAAGACTTGAGAATAAATATACCATATATTTAAAATAAACCCTCCTCAACAATGTATCTAGTCAATTTATATTCATAGCTGTAAGTACTGAGGTATCATCTTCATCAACTTCTTTATAATGTCACAGCTAATATATTAGTGTTTGCTGGTTCTGTAGGAACATTTTATAATGCTGCAAATTTGGGTTCTAAATTCAACAAGGCAATCACACCAGAAGCAGAAAATATAGAGTTAAGATCAGGTAACCACCATGAATAAAGCAAAACCTGAAACCTAGTAAAAAGCAAGCCAAATACAAACTACAGTTGTTTTCCATTTTAATGAGGTACTAAAATTATATTTTGCAATTCTTTATGAAATATTATACTTTTGCACAGCTTTCTGTCAATGCTTGTTTTGCATATGTTTTCAATACCTTCCATGTTAATTTGGCTTAAGATGCTTATTCTGAATGATAATGTAACAAGAAGTAAAAGTAAGCAAGCAATTACAGAAACTGCATAAATACTTCTCCAGCTGTAGAATCCAAGAACACTTTGTTGCTGAAGTATGTAGTGTGGCCAGTTTGTAATGAGGACTGTGAAGTACTGTTTGCCATTGTGAAAATACACCATCTACACAGAGTTTGGTCTGAGAGTGATATGGCAGAATGCACACCATTATGCTATAAACTCACTAGCGCAGAAACACGCCCTGAATAGTTTAGGAAGCAGATATGCAATTAAGCTACCTTAGAAAAGGTAGTAAGTTTAGAACCTAGATATAGCGGTTCATTTAATAAACGATTTATAAAAAAGAGTAATACAAAATTCTCTTTCTATGGTCTGCTTTCCTAAAGCCATCTCCCTCTCCCATCCTTGTTAAGTGCATGATATTTTGCAAATACAAATTTGCATTCTCAGCAATGGCAAAACTGAGTCCTAAATACACATAGTTTGATTTAATATAAATTCATATTAGGTGAGAGGGATAGAAAGCAAAGCAAAGAAGTAAAACTTTGAGATAGGACTCCCAGCTTGGATTTCCTGACCCCGGTTTCTCTGGGTTGAGCTCTGATTTTCAGGCAGTAGTGACAGGATCAATTGTTTCTTGATAATGAATGAAAAGTGGGTGATAGCTCTGATAAACTCTCACATTAGCTGCTCTTATCATCAGTCACCTATTCTTTACTCGCCTTACGGACAGGACTGATGTCAGCCGCGCCATTCTTCTGGCAAGCCATTTCATTTCCCCGAGCAGCTGCACGAGGCAGGGCACTGCTGCAGTCCCCCGAAACCCCCTGCCCCGGCGGGGCAAGGGAGGGAGGGAAACGCAGCTCGGTGTGGACAGGAGTGAGGAACTTGTGCTGAAACGAGGGGAATGGAGAAGAACGTAGATGCAGTGTCAGGCCTTTGGAGGAAGTAAATAACCTTTTCATCTGAAAGCCGTTTTTCGAAAGGAAAAGCACCTCCACTACCGCTCAGCCATGCTGCTGCTGTAAAACCTGACCTGGGTCTGGCTGTGGCAGGGGCACAGCAGCCGCTCCTCCCAGGGGCAGATGTTGCTGCTGTGGCTCCCGCATCGCGCGGCAGACTCGGTACTACGGGACGTTCCAGCTGGAGGTGAAACTGTCCCGAAACTATTGGTGGTCCTGAATATAGCTGCTTGGGAACGGAGCAAGACGCGTTCGCAGCAGCCTGCCGCCTGCGCTCCGGGCTCCGTGCCATCTGCCTTTGGGTCTCGGGGAGGTGTGGAGGGTACTGCTGATGCTCACAAGGCCTCATCAGTTTACGGGACTGAGTGCCTGACTCCCAATGCTGTACCAACAAAACTGCAGTCAGTGCATGTTTCAGCCACATTCTCTCTGTTTGAAAAGGACTTTTTTTTTTTCCTCCAGTCTGTAGGCCCTGTGATTGTTCTCTCTGCTTACACTGCTACTACCAAAATTCAGTAAGTCTCTTGACAAGCTAGAAAGACTCGAGCTGACAGAAGTTTTGCTTCTATAATTGAATGAAAGGAGTTTCTGACGGTCGGCGAAGTTTAACCTCTGCAATCATATGAGTATTAAAATTTAAGAAACAAAAATACACATTCATCCCTTTGTGAGTTCCTACTTTTTTCCTGGTCTTCTCCTTGACATAAACCTGCCACGTGGGAGACTAAATCTGTGAAAGACTCTCACTTTCTTTGATGAAAGAAACAGGTTTTCAGACAGCTGCTGCAGCCTGTCTTTGAAGAAGAAGCTGTTGATAGTACTGGTTTTTTACAGGTCCCCTTGACTGGTAAGCTGTGATTTATACAAAATGCTGCACTGATTGCCAGCATAAAGCAAGAAGCGCAGGACAAATGGCAACACATATGGTCAGACTTCTTTCTGTAAATTGCAGGAGCCTCACTTCAGAGGACAGGTAGAGACCGCCCCCAAAACTATTTACATTTCTAAGCTAAGTGATACATTAGAAGATACATGTAGAAATTTGAACATGTCAGTTTTTTAACCAACCATGTGAATTAAAGAACTGGTTACATCTTTCCAGGTCTCGAAAAACCTCTGTGCCTCTTTACTACTGTTTATGCCAGTGTTCATGGACTGCCAGAGACTGCAGCATCTTGACGCAATTCACTGGGACCTGTTCCTCTCTGATCTTCACTGCAAAATTTCTCCATTAATATTCTTAAAATGGAATTAAACTGAAAATTGTTACTGAAACAAATTCTGGAGAAACCTTCTGGTCCAGCCCAGCTCATTCCAAACGTCACGAGGTTTGACAGATATGAAAAGTGAACTTACGATCAAAGCTTGTATTATTTGCCTATTTATTACCTCCTTTAGTCTCTACGCTTGTGCCTGCTCTAACCTCCTTTCCTCCTCACCCGTGTTTCTGCTTCCTCTGATTTCTCATTTCTTCTGGAGAGGTCAGACCAGCAGATGCCTTGCAAAATAGCTGTCAATCTGCTTTATGTTTTGTCCTCCAGAAGTCGCCCCAACCACAGTAGAGACCACGGTATCTTCTGCCATCTCTGGCCTCTAGCATTGTATTTCAAGTTGACATGAAGGGTCTGGTCTCCCCGTTGGCAACCCTATTATAGTACTGGCCACATTTGAGTGTTTGAAAAGAAAAAGCCTACCCACTTCAACACCTCCTGTTATCTCAGTAAAATGATGTTTAAATAACTGAACTGGCTTCAATGAACTGTAGTTGCCATTTTCCTGCTTCTCAGTGAGATAAAATGGAGATAATTATGAAGTGGAGGAGCAGGTTTAATGAAAGCCAGCTTCTTTTGGTATATTCCTGAAGCAGCAATCATCATCTGTTTGGCTTTTGAAGAGCAACAATTATAATCACTTAAAATCCCAAGGGGAACAAAAATAGAACTTAGATTAGCATATAAAATATACAGCTGGATTGGGCAAGCCTATAAAAATCTGGGAAAATCATTCTAATTTGAAAGCTATTCAAAATCACAAGCAAAATGAGTTCAAGAGTATTTTACATGTTTCTTCCTTTCTTTTCCTTTTCAGAGTAGTAACATAACAGCATTTATAGGATTTTCCTAAAACATGGAAATGAAAACCCAATGCTAAGAAAGACAGTAAGTAAAAACAGGCGAAAGGTCTACTTTCAAAATAACAGATAAACTTAGGCATTGTAACACCATCTTTAGCACGTATTAATCTCCCAATGCTCTGACATAGCTGTATTGCAAAGCCATGGGCTATACTCCAAACCTGAAAAATAAAAATGTCGCTGAGACAGATAGTTACACATTTCAGCTTTATGAGACAACTGAGCAATGGTAATACCTTAGGAAACTAACAACAGACAATCTTCATTTCAGTAAACTGTGAACTCAAAGACAGAATTATTTTTTTTAGTACTACTGCATATGAAGTACTTTTAACAATTTTGACTTGAAATACTAGGTCTACTTATTCTCAGTTAAGGGTAAATAAGACAGTATGCAGCTGCAAGAATGAGATTCAAAAAAAACCCTACTTCTTCCAAAAATTTTTCATGGACAAGAACATGAGGAGTTTGGATTGTTTCCTATCTATAATACCAAAAAAGTGCAAGCGTATGTTCTCAGCATATTAAATATCTCCTATAAAGAAGCTATCTTGCAAACTCCAGTTTATTCAGTAAGGTCTGATCTTCATGCCTAAGGTTCACTAGTATAAAACACATTGTTTGCCTTTGGTTAGAAGATACTACACACTTAGAGGTTTTGATACCAAAACCAAGCAGGTCTTGAAGGCACAACTGTTATTTCCATAAGGAGATCTCTGAAATAATAATCTAAAAAATCAAAATTAAACATTGCAGGATTTTACTTTGACTACATTGTACAGAAAAATATTTAAAGATGGCCTGAGAAACTCCTGAACAAATTTCTTTTTCTGTATTGCCCAGTCTTGTGATGAGCATCTTCAAGCAAACGTCAGCTCTTCCCCGCTCCTCCACTGCAATTTTCCATTTTCTTCCTTTCATTATCAATCTCGATTTCAAGTAATTTTTATTATATGGTTATTCTTAAATAGATACTTTTTTTTATATGTATTACTGTGATTAAGCAACCATTCCTTCAGAAGCCTGAGCTTCCTGAACACTGTGTTAAGGCCAAAAATTACAGCGCACTTACTGATCCTCTCTCTTGCTTTAAGGTAATACCAGAGAATACCCAGCAGGTCTTTTTGACAGACTTCCCAAGCCATCTGTCTGATATTCAGCATGCTTTGAACAACATAGTGTACCATGGGATGTAAAAAAACATCACAGCACATTCAGCTTAATGTGGAATCCAATGGTCATTAATTTTTAAAGAAATCATAACTGAAGGTGGGACACCAGTCAGGGAACTAGTTTTGCTCTTGTTTCTCCCCCTCATTCCCCCCCAAAAAAAAAAACAAAAATTGGCCTTATAATTTTATTTTTTACTTTTTTTTTTTGTCTTGGTTTACATCTATTTCAAAAGGTTATATTTCAATAGAAATATTAAAACATTCTGCAGCACCTGAATTTAGTATCCCAGTGTGCTTTAATGAATATTTCATAACTAGCGAGACAAAATGAGCTCAAAAGGCATGAAGATCTTCATATAGCTCTGAAGAATCAAAACCTTTACTTAATGCTAAATATTGGCTAAAACTAAGCATCCTGTACTCCCTGGGCCTCAATGCCCACTCCTGACACTCTGTTTATCACTTCTGCAGATTGTCTGAACAGTCAGTAGGACTACAGGAACAAGAAAGTCTGAAATCATGCCTAGAGGGAATAACCAGCATCACTTCAGACCATGCTGACCCCAGCAGCTAAGACACAATGCAGAGTAAGTAATCACTGAAGATGGAAGCACTTTATTCACATTAAACTTACTGTTGGAGGAAAAAAGTGTTTGAAATCGGAGTATTTGTAGATTTGTCCCTATGCTGAGGCTGTATGCGGCCATACCTCTTGACATTGTTAATGACATTAAGTATTTAGACCTCATATTCAAAAAGAAGAGTTCTCAGAAATGTGCCAATTTTGCACTTCTGTGGCTGTAGATGAATGCGTAGATTTGATTTCTGGAAGAGAAGTAAGTCTTAACTCCCAGACTAAACATAAGCATCAGGTGAACAGGGGAAGGGAGTCTTCTCATAACCCTGAGAAAAGCGTGGGGACCAACGTCACAACACTACCCAAAGCCTGAGCAATACCTTGTGCATTTCACAGAAACAACTTGTCTAGCCATAAAAACTGCTTACTGTCTGCTTGGTAGGATAATGCTCTGGTCATGTTAACCCTCATGTTTATACCTGTAATTTCTAACAAATACAGCTCTATTTCTCCTCAGGTAGACTAGACTGACATTTTTGTCACCCGGTCACTGAACACCACCCATGGCAAACAACACAACTCATAAAGCCAACTTTCAAGAAAAACACCTGTTTGATGAACAGCACTCTCTGCTGCCTAAAAGGTTTGGTTTCAATACAGATTCTTCTTCACAGATACCTATGTACATTTTCTGCTAGCGCCAGAGGTCTCTGAATGCCTGAAATCCTGAAGAACTGATCTTAATATCACCAATACATAAAAAAGCAAAAGTTTCTTTTAAGAATTGAGGTTTTAAAAGACTTAGTGACTTAAATAGTTCCTAAAGTATATATTTTAATGTGTTTTGCACTTCTATGGTGTTTAGATAAATTTAATTCCAAGGACTAGGCAAAATTACAAATATTTCGTCCTCTCTAATAAATATAAGGCATGTGTATCCATGCAAGTATACCTGCCAATACCCTGTTATAAATATAGCATGGAAGCAGATTTGGGACAACTAACAGTATTGTTGGGAGCATCAGAGAGATGTGCATTCCTCTAAGTGCATTTCAAAAGATTTGTGGACTTTATGGGTGTGCAGAATCATTTGCAGGATTTGGATAAGCAGCTGTCCTTATATGAATTACAAAACATTCAAGTTAGGAAATTTAACTGGCTTAAGTAAGATCTGTTCAAAAAGACCCAGATAGTTTCTAAACAAAGCAGTGTGATTTTTAAATTTTTTGTTTTTCTGCATGCAAAATCTTGGAAGGCGTAAGACTTTAGCGTGCAATTAATTGAGCTTAAAATTTGTAAGGTGCTGCAGTGACTTCATGAAGTAGGCTGAGATTGTTAGATGTTTCTCACACTTCTGACCAACAGACCTCTGCATTTCTTGAAGATGGAAACCCTGCAACAACTGCGATCTTATTTTTCCATGACTTCTAATCTGTTCTGTAGTAATGGGCAAAGGAGTCTCATTTAGAACTTTGATTCTAAAAATTTCAAACTCTTTTCTGAGAAGGAGAATCCTTGCTGAAAATTAGTAGTTGAACCAGTAAGCAGTTCGATACGAAATCATGCTTTGATTATATGTAAGTCTGCAATATATAAACTTGAAAAGTATCACAAATCAAGACCTAATAAAGTCATATGAATACTTTGGCAGATAGGTAAGCAATTGAACTGTGCTTATTTGATATGAAGATCTTTTTGTATAGTCGTTCCACAGTAATAACTCTTCAAGATAAAACATATGATCAATTATATTAAAGTGCTAAAACAAGAGGTGCTTGTTACTTTGTTTTGTGTCTTAAGTATAGAACTATCGCTGTAGTTTACTTTTTTCTTCCAACAGAATAAATATCCCATGCCTTCTGCGCATTTTTGGCACTTGGTACCTAGCAACTGAGAGGGATTTTCACACCTTTTAGGTGGTTTTAAAAGGAAATAATCTCAAAGCATCATTTAGAAATGAGGAAGCAGAAGAGGGTGCCCAGGAAGCTCTCAACAATCATCTTTCAGTTTTCAAGAAAATCTTTAGTATTTGATGCAGTTCTGGTAGTTTTGCTGTTGCCCTTCAATTTAGGTTCTCATTTTTCACACTAATGCTGGACTTCTTTGAAGTAAGAAAGTGTGGTATTCACATGGATCAGAAGAATTTCAACTCCTTTCCCACTCATCTGCTGTAAGGCATGTACATGGGTTTCCCACCCCACCCCTGGTAATTTCACACACAATTCCCTGTGCATATTTTGCTTACAGTCACTGCTCTAGCTGTCAGTAACATTTCCATTATAACATCCAACCATACATTCTTCAGCAAGCTATCACACACCATGAGTCTGCATCAGCGTGCAGACTTTTTCCCTAGGCATTTCTAATGACAGAGGAACAGAAACCCTTTCCTCTACCATCTACCCAGACTATCAAATTCTGAGCCACTGTCAAGCAAGATAATTCTATCACATCTTGCACCCCAAATCTTCCAGTTTTCTTGGTTGTCAAAGCCTTTTGTCAGCAGTTTGGGTTAAGTCTGATCTATTGCATTCTCAGCTTTTTATTTTTTTTAATTTTTTCGATGTCCAGTGTCACTACTGCATAACCTGTGGTATCTCCACAGCCAGACACAGGTGAAGGTGAGTGAAGGTGGCCGCTGTGGCAGCACGGGTGGGCTCCAGGCAGGGAGCACGGGAGGGCTGCATAATTAGTGGGTGGTTGCTGCCACCAAGGCTGCGTGCATCTGTTTGAGGCGTGATGAGAAAACAGACAAACGGGCACAGGTAAATCTGTCTGCTCCCTACCCAGGAAGCTGGTGGCATTTGGCGAGCATATCTGCAAGAAACGTGAGTTCCATTCTAGTTGGGGGAGTTTCCTGACAAATTCAACATCTTTTGCACTCCACACTCACAGCTTTTCTCCTGCATAGTGCTTAACACATAATGGAAATAAAGGGTAAGTGAGCCATTACTGAAAGAGACTTCAAAATTGTAAACACTTCTAGCACTTAGGTTCTGTGTGGTTGCTATAAAAGGAAAATATTAATACATGTGGTGGATCCAGTTTCCTTGGAGAAACAGCCTTTCAGACAGAAAAAAGCCCCACCTAGCCACAGAACTATGTGCACAGTTTACTGTCAGCAGTCTGTCATAATGGATCAGCTAACTGCAGCCAGCGCAGGGGCAAACTCTGCTGAAGTCACTGCCCCTAACGAATACTAAACTGAGTGTGTTCTTCTACTTGCCTATCGCAGACTACTGACTTTGTCAGAGGAAGAATAATATTTTTTAAAAGAAAAGAAGACAGTTAGGGCAAGCTAGTGCTGGAATACCTGCGGATTCATCTAGCTGTGTTTGTGGGAAATGCCAACCTGAACATTATTGCCTTTGGACAGAGAGCATTAAAAAGAAAAAAAAAAAAAGATAAAAAACTAGTTTCTAAAGGACGAAATGATCTTAGGGCAAAAAAAACCCCTGCCTGTAGCTACAGTGGGAAGTCTATAGCTTCTTCTTACCCACTGCCAACTTCAGTTCTTCCCCCCCTTTATACAATTTAGACTACGTGTAAGTTCTTTCAGTAACAGGCAATAGCCTGAAAGTGCTACCAGAACAGTGACTAGATTTACCACTGCTGACAATTATCTGTGTGGCTTTAAGTAACGGTGAAGTTAAATAATACTGACTTACAGTTACTTTCTATAGAAATGATTCTGATGTCCACAGAAATAAGTCAGTGCAAGTTAATTATCACTGTCCAGCATACGACAAAGTCTAACCTAATGCTAAATGTCGCAATGAGGAAAGTTACCTCAAGTAATCACAAAGTGAGGAAACTGCCTGATCATTCCTTTAGCTGGCTCAAGCACCTGCAAGTATCAGTTCCTTAAAAAAAAAAAAAAAATCAAACTGATAGCATAAATGAAGTGAAATGAAACCAAATAATTTAAAACAAAACTAAACTAAATAAAATGAAATAAAATTAAATTAAAAAATAAAGTAAAATGAAATAAAATTTAAAAATAAAAAGTAAAAAAGTAAAATGAAATAAAAAAATAAAAAAAAATAAATAAAATAGAATAAAATAATCAAGCAGAAAATGGGACTGCCCGGCCCGTCCTGTGAACTACGGCTCCTCGGGAGCGCGGCGCGCTCCTTGCCGCAGAAGGACGTGCCTCAGGGCGTTTTCGCCGCCACCCCCCGCCCCGCTGGTCTGTAACGGGCGGGCGGCGGGCGCGGGGCCCGCCCTGCGGAGCAGCAGCCGGGGCAGCGGGAAAGGTGCCCGCTGCGCCCGCGGGAAGGCGCGGGCCGGGCCGGGGTCCAGCGGGCGAGGAGCGCGCTGTGCCCGGCCGCACCGTAGGCGCCTCCCGCCCTGTTCCGCCGCCCGAGGGGCCTCCCACGCTGCGGGGGGGGCCGCCCGGCCCGGCCCGGCCCGGCCCGGCCCGGCCCGGCCCGACCCGGCTCGGCCCGGCGGAGCTCCCCGCTCTCCCGGCCGCTGCGGGGCGGGTCCGCCGGCTTCCACCGCCGGTGGACGCGACGTTCGTGTGCCAGGGCCTCCTCCTACACTCGCCCCCACCGACGGTGCTTGCTGCTTGATTTTATTTTTTTTCTCTAAACCCGATTCCAGAAGAAATTACAATAATTAAAAAAAAAACAAACAAAACAAAACACTTACCATTCTGGCCTCATAATGCCTTGTCATGGGCTTAGGGAAAAAAACCAAAACATAGACACAGACATATCTATGCGTTTGTGCTGGGGTCAAGGAGGGAAGGAGGGGGAGAACTGCTGGCGCTGTAAACTACGTCTAGAAATCACCGCACAACGGGAAGACGAGCAGCAGCCCGGACCAGACACCACCCCCCGCCCCTCCAGACCATGTAGGAAAAGCAAGGGAGGTGGGTGGAGAGGTGTGGGTAGAGGGAAGGGATCCACGCTCCCGTCGGGCTGTGGGAAGCGCCCGCCTTCAGGGAAAAAAGAAAAAAAAAGAAAGAAAAGGGGGGGGAGATAAAAAAATAAAGAAAGAGGGGGAAAAAGATAAAAAAAAATAAAGAAAAAAGGAGGGGTGAAAAAGATAGAAAGAAAAAGGGGAGAAAGGAAAAAAAAAAAAAAGAAGAAGGGCAAGGCCCGCCGGCACGCCGAGCCCCGGGGCGCTGCCGGCTGAGCCCTCCGCGCAGCCCGCCGGCTGTCCGGGACCGGGCCTGAGCATCCCCGCTTATCCCAAGCTCCTCTCGAGATATTCCACCCCCCCCCGCCCCGCTTGCCCCCCCCCCCGGGCAACGATGCGGTGCAGCCGCGTCACCACCCGCGCTGCTCCCCGCACCGCTGCCCCGCGGGACTGGCCCCCCCCCCCCCGGCCCCGACAGCCTGCCCCACCCCCCCGGCCACCCTGCCTCAGCCCCTGCAGCTGTGATGCCACCCCTTCGGCGAATCTCTGGGAAGGTGCCGCTGGTGCGTGTTGGGGAGGGGCTGCATGTTGTTCAAATGCCATGTGGGGTGTCGGCGGTCGACACGCACCTCCACGCACAAACTGCCGCGTTTGCGAAATAGCCTGCTGTGCGCGCAGCCAGCCCCACGGTGCTCCGCTCCCTCCCGCAGGTCGGCATCACGAGCCCCCTGTCAGCCCACGCGCCGTGGAGCTGCGGAGCCCGTGGCCAGAGGCACCTTTCGCTGGAAAATACCGGGCTGCCTCCTCACCTGCCTTCTGCACATCACCAACTCACGCTGCTGCCTCCTCCTCCTTTGCTCAGCAGCTTGGCTCCACGCCCCCGAGCTGTCCACTGAGAACATGAGCTCCTGTCTAACGGTCAGTCCCCGTCCTGGCACCAGGGTGCACTTCATCCTCTCGCTTCGTGGCGTGAGTTTGGATGAGCCGCTTTCGGCAAACCAAATGGAAAGGAGCTGGGCGTGCAAGCGATGGGGACTGTGGGTGCCTGAACTGCGGAGATCTAAAGCCTGCTTTGCTCTCTGGTGGCCTGGGGGGTTATTCAGTTCACCTCCTCTCCTGAAGTGGACATTTTCTAGCTGATAATCTCATTTTCCTAGCTGCCCAAATGCTCCCTGAGACCTTCAGCATAAAGCTGCTCAGAATGGAGGTGGCTTGGCCACTGCAGAGGCTCATTTCTATCTGTTCTGGTGCAGAGGACAGACAGCTCTGTAACCCTGCTTCTTGCATTTATCCATCCTCTTCCTGACCTGATCGTCTACAGCAGGCAGCTGGTATTGATGCTGCTGATGCTGCCCATCTGATACTGATCTTAATCTGATGATACTGTACCAGCCAGAGAATTTGGGTAGGAAATAAAATGAATTCGGGAACTAATTTTTCATCTTGGCATCTTGCTCAAAGGCACTCTCCCAACGCCTACCATGGCTAGAAAATTTTCCGGGAGTAGGAGCTACCTACCTTTTTGTTGAAGCTGTGCCAGCATGTTGCAAGGACTTGAAGATGGTGTGTCCTGTTAGCTACTGAAGTCAAAGGAGAGATTACTATACCCTCCAGTGAGCACTGAATTTAATCTAACTTCTTTTCTTTAGTCTGCTCTTAGATTTTCCTGTATTTCTGTCCTGCTTTCTATGTTGGCCCAGCTTTAAGTTACTGAAAACGTTTGGAAAATTAGTGAATTTCCTCAATATTGACTAGAATTCATGGAGGTCAGGGTGATCACATCTTTGAAAAAAGGAGTCCTTTACACTGGCGAGACTTCTGTCCTTCCAAGAATGTGATGCATGAGAAAAAAATGTAATTGATGTAGAACATGAGAGTAGATGGTAAAGATTTCCCTTTGGTTAGCCTACAGATGTATTGAGAAATGTGTTTGGGAATAAAAATTGGTCAGATAATATGCCACTGTGTTGGTTATCATGGACCATTTAACTTTCTGACTGTGAGCTTTTTTGTTCTTCTTGCTGGAGGTTGTTCTTCCTTGTCCACTGTTCTGATGCATTTTATACCAGAATGTGGGCAGCTGGACTGCAGAGAAGTGTGGATGTGAGGTTTCAGCTCTTTAGTCATTACAACATCTCATTATGAGACATTTCAAATCCAAAATTCTTCTAATAGAACTGCATCTCCTATTTGAACATGTCTTCACTGTTTCAACAGACACTGTGCTCTCCCAATCTGTGTTTTTAGGTCCATGTTGTTTATGTAACATGACAAACAAAGAACAATTATTTTCTCATTAGCTGCTAGGCAAATGTCATGCCCTCGGATTTCAATCAGCCAATGCAAATATCATCATAATATAATCTATTTGCTAAATTCTTCCATTATATCCTCTAGGATAATGGCTAATATTTTTCATTTCAGTTCATGTGCGTGAACTTATTTTTAGATCTAAATTGCTGACTATCCGTTGGTTCCATAAATACTCAAATGTTTCATTTTATTAATAGCATTACAAAAAAAAAAAAAAACAAGCAACTCTTCATTGTTCAGCGTGGATTTGAGTGAAAACATGTCTTAATTCGAGACTCTGGAAAGTGAATATTATTAAATTATAGATGTTTGGCCTTGGCTTTCTGCCAAGATGAGACAACTTTGGCTTTCTGCTCCATATATCTTTTGGCACCTGAGGTGACTTTGGTCTACCATCCCCAATGTAGCTGAACTGTCTCCTTAAGTTATAGTCACACCAGTGGCAGAAAAGTATAGGAGTCTTCTAAATTAAAAGGCAGAAGTTTGCCTGTTTCTTTCTGTCTTTTGCTTTGAGATTCTGTACAAGCAGTTTCAAATTTTCTCTTCTGCCCTGGGGCTTGGACATATTTAGGTACCATCTGGAAAGCAAGGTCAGAAAAAAATATGTCAATTGTCTATCAATAGACAATGCCTTCTTATTCAAAACGCAGAAGTACTCAAGCTTTAGCAGTAGGAGATGCATTGTGTCATCAAACAGTACTACAGAGAGCCACAAAGAAATTGCATTGTGGTATCTATGTGTCGATAGCTGATGATGCATCAGCTTGAACAGTCATTGTCATAACATACTTACTTAGTCTAATGATACATATGCAACGTCACTTAGTTTCCACTCCTTCCGTTCCAAGCCCAGTGGCAAAAGGCAGTGAGAGATTCACCCCACTTCACGTCCTCACAATGGTTAGAGAGATGCCATCTTTCCTGTCGGTCCTCCCAGCACAGGTATTTGACTTCTCTCTGTTCTGTGACGTTACAACTGCTACTGTTGTCAACCTCCACTCCTTCAAAGTTAGCTGTTCAAGGAAGTGTAAGTGGAAAAAAACATGCCGGTGACAGAAGGTTACAGAATGTTGTACCTATTTTCACTTGGGAGCACCTGGGTAGGAATTGTGTTAGCTTTCAGTGTGGTCCTTCTGTCTGTTGTCGTCTCAGTCCTCCACAGCCATCCTTGCAGGTTTTGTCTTCAGTTAAGAAATAGAAAGAACTCCACTAAATGTGAAAACATGGGAACCAACATGAAAATATTGTTTAAAAATCAACAAAGTATAAACTCAAAAAGAAATTTTCACTCAGTAAGTAAATAGACAGTCTTGAGAGTTGTGAGAAGAGACCATCTAGCTGATGGCTGATAAAATATCTGCACATCCAAACTGTGTACAATTAGAAGGGCTGCATGATTTATCCATTGTAACAATTAACTAGAACCATGTGAATGACACCACTAAGTCTGAGAAATAACTTTGCTTTTATTTCTCCCCTCCTTCCACTCCCCACCCATTAGGAAAAAGACCATATGGGAAAGCTTTTCACCTTAATGAGAAATATCTGTGTGTGGTTCACTCTTTTTTTGCCTAGGTGCATGGCAAAGAGTTTTTACTCTCTTTCAGGAGTTGCTTAAGCCACTCTGGAGGCTAGTCACCAAACAGAAGTGGAATCAGGCTTGTTACGAGGACTACAGTTAGATATGTGCATTAATACATGTACAGTCATCACCAGGAGACTCAATGGTTGCTGGAGGAAATTTACCTTGTTTTTGACACGAACTTGCTGTACTCTTAGGGGGAATGTCTACTTCCATTGTGTTCTTTTGAACAAGATAAACTTGCAAACATTTTGATGAAAGATGGATTTTTGGAAGACAAGTCCTTGCCTTTAGGCAAAGAAAGTTTTAAAGACAGATAAGTAGATTGACACATTTGTTTTATTTTGGTAAAACAGTTCAAGTGATTTTTTTTCTAATGCAAAACTATTTTTAACTTTCCAAGTGCCTTTCACTCAAACATCTTAAAATTAATTTATTTCAGTGTCTTCTTGGTCTTGTGAGATAAGTACATTTTTATCATACAGTTTGTAAGTGGGTAAAGCAGGTAAAGATCAATGAGAAATTCTATTTCCATGCTCGCTAGAATTCCTGTAATGAAAACCTGAAAATTTGAAAAAGGGTTTCAGGTGATTGTACTATGTACTAGAAAAATGTGATGCAAGAGGTCTTTGTAGCTGTACTTCATTTTAAGCACAAATTCTCCATTCCTTCCATGACAGCGCATGTCACTGATTTGTATAGGTATTGGACATACTTAAAAGCTTCAGGAATATGCTCAGAAAATAGAGAAAAAGAAAGAAATGAAACACGGATAAAACTCAGTATGGGTACAGTTGTTAATGTAGGTAGTGAACTGCGTGACAGAAGCTCCTACCAAAGGTGAGTACCAGGCCGTCTGTGCAAAATTGTATCTGTACAAATCTTTCTATCTCTTGCATGTTTTCTTACTACTTGTAATAGTAATGAACTTCTACTACGTGTAGAAGTCTTTCACGTAGCATCACAATGATTACCACTAGAATTAAAGGCTCCTAATATTCTTCAGAAAACATTACTTTTCAAATAACTGTATTTAAAATTTCTGTGATTAGTGATTCGACTTAATTTGGTGATTTGGTCTGACAGAGGGCTCTTTGCTCAAGTCAGGCATTTGAACACACTCTGCACTGATTGACCAGTCTTTTGATGAGAGGGAAACTAAGAAGGATACAAACAGACTGAAGATTATTGTAGTTAATTTGCTGTGCAGGATGTTTTTTTGTTAGAATAGGCGTCAATACGAAGTCAAAAGAGTGCATGTAATACACTTCTGGTCATATGCCACATGAAAATCTGTCATGATATCCCTTCAGCTTTAGTTTCCCTGTACCTTGAGTAGACAGTTGGTGGCAAAAAGAGCTCGTGTGAGCCTGTGACCTCCCAAGCTGCTGGCAAAAGCTTGGCTGACTGTCATGAGGCCAAGATTTCCCTTTGCATTTCAGAGCACAACAAACTTGGTTTGTGAGCACAAGAACAGATTTGGTTTGTGAGCGCAAGTGAATTTCTGCATGAAAAGCAGCTCATAATAGCCTGTGCTGGGTTTTATGTGAGCGTCTGGCTGCAGCAAGACTTTACTGCTAAGTAATAATGTTGTGAGTAATCTGGTGAATGGTTAGAAAGTGTGAAGGATCAATAGCAAGAGCTATTAATTTCCATTCTCACCTCAGACCCCAAGTCTGTGATTATATTTAATTCAAAAATCATATTTACAGGTAAAATAGAAAGGAGGGAAAATCAATTTTTTCTCTATAGACTGCAAGAACCTGTTCCTAAACCTGAATGCTTAACAAAACTCAGAAAGCACTCTTCACAGCAGGTTGGGAAAGCAGCTTAATTTGGAAGACAACGGGCTTGCCCGTGCATAGGTAGGAGATCCCATTCACTAACTTGTTGTGGTTTTGTGTTAACATAAATAAATATTGTACTGTTCCCTCTAGACCCAGTTTTTGTTTTCCACCTCAGATCCAAAGCCTAATGATGCTTGAGCACTCCAGCTGCATAGTTTGGAATTCCTAAAATAAGATTTTTATCTTTATCCAGAATTCCTTTTTTTTTCCTTCTTCTTTCTTATAACTAGCAGATTTTTAAAAATTCTTAATGTGTATTCTGAATGATTTAGGTTGGGGAAGTGTAAGGGAATTGGTAAAGCACAAGTTCAAAACACAATTAAATTTCCATTAAGACCTCACAGACCTTTTGTGAGACTTTCGTATGAGCACCTAACTTTATAATGGGCGCTAAAATGTGATTTTCACCAGTATGCTCCCAGGATATTGATTCACTTTTTTATACTGCTACTGGTTTCTTATAATTACATTCCCCAAGCTCTTCCTGTCCGTGTAAGGTCTACAGGTACAACTGAAATCAGCATTTACTCAGAGGTGGCCAGCATATCAGAGAGTTGGGTAGATGCCCAAGGAAACATAAGAATGCAGACATGGGGTATGACTCAGTTATATTTTGGTCATTGCATCATGTATGGGTTGTTACATGGAACCACTATTATCCTGCAAATTTCCCCCTCCCATACCTATGTTGGATAGAGAATGCCTCGCTATCTTTGTATAAATGTAGTTGAGGTTTATGAAAAACAGAACCACTTGTGGGTATTACTATGCAGTGGCTTGTGAGGACAGGCAAGCCACTGCTGCCGTTCATTTGAAGTGCTACCAGTTCTAACCATGTCTCCCACTACAGGCAGAAGAAAAGTCTTCAAAATGAAAGAGATATGCAAAAACCTTAATCAGGTAAAATATCGCTGTGCCTGTTTTCCAACATGTGGACACCTGGAACAAAAACCATGTCCAAGTTTCCCTACACTAAGGTAAGAAGCAACTGGTAGAAAAAGACAACTACCTTTCTCTAGCTAGCAATTATTTGGGTTTACGTATTTATTTAGTACACCGTAAGGTTGCCTTGCATGTGAGTGGCACGACTAAATTATCACCTATACAAGTATGTAGGATGAACAGGGTGTTGAAAACATTCTGGTTATTCAAAACATACCACCAAACATGGCAGTGACTACTGAATTAGTGTTGAAAGGGAAACAATAGATCATTATAACAGGATTTAAATATTGAATATTTTTCCAGGAATAACAAGAAGTACAAGGAAAGATGAGGTAAACACTGGTAACTACCAAACAATAGCTAATTTTCGTGGTGCAAGTCATGTAATTTTGCAGAAAAATGGTACATTCTCGACTTTTGCGATATGGATATTATATAGGCAATTTGCAGCTCTCTCTTCCTAAGAAGTTTTATTTGATCAGTTTCTTCGCTGGAGAAATTTTGTGTAATTTATGAATGTTTATGGCTGTCAATAAGAATAATGTTACACCTTTTATAAATGATTTTCCAATTTTATAAACATTCTGGCAGTGGTACATAGAAGTAATATCTGTTGTCTCTGAAGGATAAAGTTATTTTATAATTTACCATTGCAACTCCCGACCATTTGAGAAAACGTAAGAGATTCCACTTTCTAACTTCAATTAAAATCATATGTGGCTGTTGCTGGCAGTTTTGAGATCTCAGTAGTGATGACGTCAGCCTCCATGTGTGTAAGGCCTATAAATATGTATCTGCAAAACAGAAGACTAAGAACTTTGTTTCTTCAAGGACATGGACCAAGCAAGTATTTTGCAAGAGCTGGGTAATACAACAGAGGCTGTTTACAAATGTCTAGTCAGGAACTCAATTGTTCGAAAAGGTGGACTTGAAATGTAACAAGGGCTGTTTTTCAGGACAGAGAATGTGTTACATCTTTATTCCCTTTTTTAAAAAAAGAAATTTTTAAGTGCGCATTAGGTTTTCTGCAATCAATACTTTAAGGTTAGAATTTGTTTTTGACATAAATGATATGCAAATAATACTGGAATAATTTTATTGCCTTTTCTACTGACCATGATTCTGCTATCTCCTGGGCAAGACACACCACTGCCCCTTCACCTTGTTGGTAGGTACGTACAGGAGACTTGCTTTCATTTCTGCTGAATAATCCAAGTCCCTCCTTCTGCCCTTTTTTGCCAAGGGGAAATTAAAAGTATCATGCCAGGATTTAGCTAGTAACACCATCTTTGGTTTGTATCTGTTTGCTGCAGAAACTCAGTCTGAATAGTGTTCAACTCTTGAGAGTCTGAACATCTTGGTATTTCTTCAGTCAGATTCAGTTAGGATATGAAAGATGATAAAAGTGCATTTTGGCAGGAAAGCTGAGAATACTATTTAAAGAGATGGTCTCAGCTAAAAGAAAAAATGAAAATAGGAGAAAAAGAGGCCCCAAAAGTTTCAGAAGGAAGCACACTAAATGTTGTCCCCCAGTGGTAGAACTTCTTAATGGTTTTAGCATATATTAACTATCAGGGTACTACCAGTCAATTGATACCCGTGAATGTAAGATTTCCACTTACCAGAGTGATTGTAATTAAACTAAAGTAGATCCTTGCTGTTTTGAGAAGACAGGAAAGCTCTAAGATAGAGAGACTCCTAAATAATTCTACCCCAGACAGCTCAGCCTTGGGAGGGCAGACTCACCAAACTACAGAGATAAAGAGGCACCAAGAGGGCAACAAGACCGGAGCAAAACAACCTGGAAGGACACGGTATACTGATCTTAGAACTGAGTTTGCGCAGAAACAAAGGTCAACCAGCGGACCCTGTGATGAGGAGTATGAGCCTTCATCATGGGACCCCCAAAGACCACCCGAGGATGCTAACAGACATGCATGTAAGACATTAACATCGGCTAATTAGTTCTTGGGAAAGTCATGAATATGCTAAGCATTTCTTGGAAATATAATGACTATGTATATTGTGATTGTATTTAACCTGAAATGACAGAGTGTTTGACGCGCACGTTTGGAGGACAGATGCCCCGTGTGCCTGGCGCTGTAATAAAGAATACCTGCTTAATAGCCCTCTGACTAGTGAGTCTTCAACTCTGGCTTTTCACGTCATCACAATGTTTTAATGATCTTCTGCTTCACCTGAACGTATGCTTTGCTTTCCCATGGCAGGGGGGGTTGGACAAGATGACCTTTAAAGGTGCCTTCCAACCCAAACCTTTCTGTGATTCTATGGTATTGTTTCGCCACATGTTTGTAATGTAAATAGTAATAATAAAAAAAAAAAAAGCATGACTTCTACGTGAGTAAGTAACGCATTACAGAATTGCTTTTGCTGTTCATTGTGCAATAATCAGACATAGGACAAGTCGTGTAATTGGTCACTTCCTCAGAGTTTTTCCTCTCTTCCTCAGCAGAGCCCCAGTTCTTGTGCATGTTTAAATTATATTGCAGAGAATCTTTTCACACTGAGGTCAGTTTGAGGGGGTAGTTTTGAGTGTGCTGTTCAAGATTTATCTTCATTTTATTACTGTGAAGAGGATCTTCATAATTGTGCTTAAGAGTTTCCTGCATCCTACACAGAATTTTGCTTTTTTATGATTTCTTTGGAATATGCATGCGTTTCATAAAAGATAATCAAATAGTTTTATGTCAGAGCATCCTGGTCAGGAGAAAAAGTAAAAGTGGAGTTCTTTTTCCTGTGATACAGCGTGAAGTCTCTCAATAAATGTTTATTTCTTTTCTGTTGTCTTTAACACTCCATTGGTTCAACTAATGCATTTTGTATTTTCTTCTGTGTTGGAACAGAGGCTGAAGCAGTACGATGGTCCTAATCCACCTGTTTTTCAATACAGTTATGTTGGATTGCAAAAAAACCTGAATCAATCCAATTTAAATCACTTATGTCACTTTATGAATTCTGAAAATGAAATATTATTACTGAGTTTAAGAAATGATGACTTCCTTCTACAGATTTGAACAAGTAGATTGTGGACAACTGTTGCTTTTTGATTTCTATAGTGGTATTTATTTCCCTGGGTCAACAAAGCTTAACTCTGCCTTATACAAAGGGCCTAACGTAAATTTAGATTTTATCCCTGTGGCTGTGCAAAAGCTGCCAGTGCAGAGATATGATTACAGCTCAGTGGTTCACTTTATCTTCTGTCATTCAACACTGCAGAACGGGGGGTGCACACAATGTGAGGAATGAATCAGCTGCTGCTTTTGCTGACTTGATCGAGGATGGTAATTCTTAGGAAAATTCTTCTGCAAGGTTTTGGTCATAATTTGCGAAAGGCTGGGATGTTAAGGACATAGAGAGTTAAAGAGCAGTGTGGATACCCTCTGTATTTACCGGTGTTGATTGTACACTTTAGTAGATTTATGACTGTTCTTCAATGAAATAGCTTAATCTACCAAACCCTTTCAGAGCTCATCCTGTAATGAACAGATCTGAACAGCTCAAAGTGGCTTAATTGAAGGCTGTATCTGTGATTACAAATAACTTAAGAGGAGACACGCCTTCTGATATTCCTGTTTCTCCACTCTTAATAATGTGTTAACATTAAGTGTAGCAACCAAACTGGCAGTATCTTTGAAAGCTTCTGGCCTTTCGGAAAACATCCTAAAGTGCATATCAAAAAGGAAGAGTTTTAAATATCTCTAAAAATAATTGAAGTTCTTTATGTCCCTGTAGAAGAAGGAGGCCTACGAACAGTATCACAAATAGGGGCTTTATGTTTCCTAGTATTTCTTTATGCTTTGCATTCTGTTTGTTTTTAAAAAAAGTTTGCATGGGATACATGCCATGTTCTACCAAAAGAGTCAGATAGCAAACTGCAGCATCTGCAAGTTGGCAGATGCCAACCTGTTTGCACCACTTTTATTCTACCCACTGTTTTTATTTTGTCTTGTACATTGTTGCTGCCATCCAAACTGGTGGTGGTAATTCAGAACAGCTACTAAAAAGCATATTTATTTAAATGTGTCTGAATTTACATCATGCCATAGTTAGAGTTGGGGAGCAACCTCTCTGTCAATTCAAAACTCTGTGCTTATTTGAAAACTATTGTAGAAATGTTCCCATTAGAGACAGATGATTTTTCATGTGACTTTCTACATAAGATTCAGTATCACCCTCATATTAGTTACAGACTGCAGATTTTGTACAACTTGAAGTTTACTAGTAGGTTCTATTTTTTAATAAATATAGATTCAATTATATTTAATGTGAAAATCATTAGCCTAGGAATATATAAGAATTAAAATTAAAACTGTATCCTCACTATATATTACACTGATAAAGTACTTCTGGTTGTGTATCCCTGTTTCAAACTCATATAAAAAGTCAGACATCGCTTCCTACAAAGCACAACACAACAAGCTAAGTGTGGATAATAAAACATATCTACAATCTCCCTTAACAGAGCTGAACAGATGGCAAAAAAACTTTTTTGACTGTAGGAAATATCCTTTAGTTATCACTGTATTATGGAAGACTGCAATACAATTGGGTGGGAATCCCTCCAACATAATTTATTAGTCCTACTTCTTTGTCGGAGTGCCATAAAGATGCACATCTTCACAAATGAAGAGTTGCAGTGCACCAGAGAGACATAGTATTGGGTTCACTTTGAAACTGTGAAATACCTAGTATGTTAGGCCCACATTTTTGATCTGTCCTTTCATGTTTGTCCTCTATTTTATGTTTGTTTCTCAGGCTTGAAGCTATAAGTCATTAGTTTTCTGAAGCACTGAATGCCCGCAGATTCTGTAGGTCTGTATGACCTTTGAAAGCCGGACTCTAAACCCACTTAGTGGCTGCTTCTAAAAATTTGGTCTTACATGGCTTTCCAGACTTAAACTTTTGTTCATCCCACTGATACTAACTCTGTACTTCTGCAGCTTGCATCTCAGAAATATTCAGAATTACCATGCCTTTGTCACCCCACAAAATGGAAATTTTAACACTGACCTCCTGTGGAACTGAGCTTGTAGTAACTCTTTCCAGGCCACTTCCCTAATGCAGTTAGATTGATCCTAAAGCTGTAAAAGAAAAGTCTGTGTGTTTACAGAGCCAGTTAGTAATTTGAAATACTTACGCTGCAATGACAGGTGCTATGCACAAGCTGATGTCTGATGTGCTGTTAAATCATTAAAATGGAGTCTTCAAAGCTGAACCTCGAGTAACTAAAGTTTGCCTGAGCTACTGAAGTAATAGTGAACATCAATTGACATTGCTAAAGTAATGGAGTACAGTGAAGAGGGACACAGCTCTGTTACATGTACCCATCTTGAAAACTTGATCTGCGTTTACTACTTGTCTTGTGTTCACATCCACAGTTGAAGCTGGAGCACTGGTTGGCTGGATACACTAAACATAAAGGAACACATGGTGCCTGCTCTGAAAAGTTTGCAGTCCTTTTAAAGTCAAGACATGATGCATTAAACCGTAAGTTGCAGGGCCATAAAGAGGATGTGGGGAAAATACTAAAATCTGGAGTTGGTAGGGAGTAACAAGGTGAAAGATGTAAAATTCAGGGAAGTGAATTGCCATTGCTTTCCTCAGGTGCTGGGATACAGAATCATAGAATCATAGAATCATTTAGCTTGGAAAAGACCTTTGAGATCACTGAGTCCAACCATAAACCTAACACTGCCAAGTTCACCACTAAACCATGTCAGTGAGCGACACATCTACACGTCTTTTAAATAGCTCCAGGGGTGGTAACTCAGCTACTTCCCTGGGCAGCCTGTTTCAGTGCTTGATAACTTTTTCAGCGAAGAAATGTTTCCTAACATCCAACACTGTTCCTCGTTTTCAGATACTAGAATCAAGTGAGCATGTTTATGGTTTAATTTTTTTTTAATCCAAGTATAGGCCTTCAGGCTGTTCCCATTCCTAATGCTTTCCCTCACTGAGGGAAAAAGAAGACCCTTGTCTTTATTATTTTAATACTTCATCTTTGTACTTGGACACCCACCTGCTCACATCATTAGGGGATTGAGACTGTAGGGATCACAGCTCTGTGACCAGGAAACACTGGGGGCACTCACCTCTACCCTTCCCTTCAAAAATCACCTCTAAAAGGAAATGGACCAGCTTACTCAAAGGTCTCCAGTACCTGTGACTGCCACACATGTCAATGGCTGCTCTATCCCAGCACTTTCACCTCTTCTTAACTCCAGCCCTTCACTGCGTTCACTGTCTGCATCAACACCTAGCTTTCCAATGCATTGAAGGTTATCTGGTTTACTCCAGTTGATGGTCAAGCGCTCAGATATTTCTGCATAAAAGTGTTCATTTATCAAATCAAAAAGAATTCAATTTCTATGATGGTTGCTGTTTAGGACTCTGGCTTAACAAATCTTAGAATTTTACTCTCCTGGTCACATAGGTTGCCACAGTAGTCTGTTCATTTGCTTTTCTACAGATATGTATTCCTGTGGGTTTTATTAAACAAATGTAAACCAAAGGACTTCAGTGTTATGACGTAACATCTAGTCTTGCCCATTTAGAAAAAAAAATCTGCGAAAACTCTTGCTGCAGAAAAAAGAGGGAAATCTTTCAAAAAAGCATAAAGAATATTTAACAACACCATTTTGTGAATGAGGGAGGTGGTCTCTTAAATGTTAAGTAACAGCTAAAGGCCAATACTTCATTATTACTATTTTTAATGATAAGCAAAGGCAGCAAGAGGTTCTGAGTAAGGGATGAAGTATTTAAATGTCAATTATTTGTCCCTAAACATACCACATCTGCCTGGGTGATAATTACAGTTCTTGGAGACACAGCTGCTGAATGAATAAGGTAAAAAGTTAAAAAAGAAAAGTAGCTTTCATTCGTTCACTTGCTTTCTGATACGAAATTTTCCTGTTCTGGCAGCTAAGACCCTCAACACGAGGTCTGGTGGATTCTGTCTGCAAAACTGTTTAACAATACCGTGACAGTATCATCAACATTGCCTTGTCCTTGACCAGGTGAGAACAGACCACAATCCTGACCATAATTCAGGAGTTTTGCACTCTGGAGTTCTGGATTTTTTAGATCTTACTTCCTCATCACTGTATAGCAAAACCTAATTTCTTTGCCCAGACCACCTGTATATGTTGTGGTTGTTGTTCTCAAAGTTCTTGTCAATTTTATCCTGGAAAAATGTTCCACTGACATCTCTGGGACTTTGATCTTTGACTGTGTTGCCATCATATACCCATTGTTTCAGCATAATAAGGTGAGTGAAGAATGCTTGTTTCCGATTTAAAAAAAAAAAAAAAGGAAGAAGATTGTAGCCCACCTTAAAGAAAAATCCCAAACTTTTGAAGTTCTGCATTTGTCTACCTATCTTAGGGGCACACCCTGAAGATCAGTCAGTCTAGAGGCCTGGGCTTTTCCCATTTTTCTAGACTCTTTGGTTGCTGCCAGTCTTCCAAGCAGTTTGCTGCAGTGTCATACCTCTGTGACTTCCAATAAAATTTGTTAATTTGGTATGATCTCAGCAAACATTTTTATTTCTGCAGCTTGGTAAATAACTGAAAAAAAGTAGTTGGAACTGATCTTTATTGCTGTGAGTGATGGATACATAGAGGCAGAAAGACAGATTCTGCAGGATTCATTTACTCTCCACTTCCTTATCTACACCAGCGCCCAGGTTTTGATTGAACATACATAATAACATCGTGATATCAAAGTATCCAGAATCAAAATACCATAATTTCTGAACTATTTTCTTCAGAGACCCTGTCTGATTCCTAAGAATGGCTTCACTACTTTATTTTAGAGGTAATCCGTGATTCATTTCTTTCACATAAAAGTTTGCAAAAAAACCAAATTCTCTATAGTTTCTCCTGATGCTTAGTTTACATGGAGATAGGAGTCGGGACAACAGCCTCTGCTGACCAGTCAGTGCAGTTGGTGGAGGGAGGGATGGGTTTGTTTCACTATGCGGAGTTCTTATTTCTTTCTGATAGCCTGCAAAAAACTGAGTGCCTAATGATGATCCTCAGCACCAGATACTTCTGTCAGAGAAGCACGTGGCAGGATCGTGCGTGGATGGAAAGAGAGAGAGAAATTTTGTTTCATTCTTTTATTTTAGTAAATTTCTTGCCAGTTTTACATAGAAAATGAGCCTGGATGAAGTATTTTCTTGTACTTGGGTATTGGAGACTCAGGCTGAGAAGCAGAGCAGTCATGCATTCCTCACAACAGCCAATATCAAGTATTTCAAAAGAACATGCAAAAATCACCTTCAGACAGCTTTGGAGCAGTCATTCAAATGTTTTCCCCAGGAATGTTTCTTCATCATCTGCCAGTAGCTTGGTACAGGACAACTGCAATGTGCATGAAAACTTTGCTTTAGAGGACCCATTCTACTCTCTGCACCTTATGTAGCTGCTGGATGCTGTTTATAGACTTTTACATATCATGGCAGTCTCTAAATGGCACAAAGTGACAAGAAATTAAAATTAAGAAAAAATTATTGATAAACTTAAATGATTAAAATTTATCTAGTTTCTTGCTGTAAAAAGGCACCCTTGCCAGTGTAGGTTACAGGAGTTATATATAACATCTATGATTACATTTTATTCAACCCACTCTTAATGATAGTAATTAAAAGTAGATTATAGGTATCCTATTAAAAGTAAGAGTATCGGTTATTTATTAAGGCATTTCAAACTCCACATGCCATCTATACACAATACGCTATTTCATTGCTACTACATTTAATTTCTTGTGTTTACCTGATTCTCATTGTGTGAAGCAGACTTTGGGCTCAATTTGCCTTTGGTTATATTACAAAGACAGGGAAATTTTGGAACTTTAAGAAAGACCTAGATAAAAATATAACACCTATGTCATTTTAGTTTGTGCGGGATGGCAAGAAGTTTAAATGAATAACCCACAGACATTTATGTTTGATTTTCAGATTTCATTCTGAGTTATGGGTACATATCTGGAAGTAAATATGCACAGTACTGTAAAAACATGGTGGGAAGCAGTGTTAGAGACTCTTTATCTAATTTATCTTGGTTATCTTCAAGTGAAAATATAATTACCAAGGAGTAAAATGTTCTCAGGCTAGATTTTATGATAATTCCACAATCTGTGTATGTAACCACTACAAAACCAACGTTTTTAACTTCTGAAGGAGAAAATAAGTGCAGAACCCAAAGCTTTAAAGAAACTATTGTTTCTGAAATGACACCTAGGACAGACAGAACAACAAAACTGGCTTCGACTCTTTCAGCTGAAGAGAATGGTGTGCCCAGGCCCAGTCTGAGGTGAGTTAATGCAGCTCTGTGTAGGGAAGCTTGCATTATGCCTTGCCGCCTTATCTGTGGAAATAAAAAAGCAAGGGTGGCAATCCTGTGCTTTCCATGCAGTCAAAAAGTAAACCATCACAATAAATAAAAGGAAATGGCTTTAAGGGCTGAAAGAAATGTTTTATCCAGTCATACTACTTATGAAAGCTGACAATTTGTAATGGGTGTTGGCAAGAGAAAGGTGCAATTACTTCTCTCCTGCTGTTGGGTTGCGGCACTGCTCTGCCCGCGGGGAACCTGGGAGCAGTGAGGCTGGGGGTCCCTGTCCTGTCTGGGCTCTGTTGGCTGTTGCTGACAGGTACAAAATAGGACACAGAAGTTGAGGTGCTGTATAACACATATTACAGAATAAATGGGATTCTTATGTTTACAAAGGCAACTCCTGCAGCACTGCGTGTGAGACTCACAGAAGAGGTGGGGCGAGGGGGGGAAGAAGGCACCTACAAAATGCCATTCGTACCTCCAATGATACTTGCAGCAATGGAAGCATCTTTACCATTGCTAGAACACTAAAGGGCTATAGTTTTAATTCCCAGTTGAAGTTACACAGTATTGTCGTGTCACAGGGAATGGAGTTTCAGAAGATTTAGCTATTTTTTCAGACAATGTGGTTTTCTTAGCTTGCTTCAGAATCACAGAAAGAGTAAGCTTGCAAATCTTTTAATAAGGCAATTACCTGCAGACAAAGATTAGATCTCATGGCACAATAGATTTTTGCTATATTATTCAGTATCTTTTTGATATTCCACTGTCACTAGACAAAGGCTTTGAATAGTAATGTGACAAGTCTATTCAGGAGACAACAATACAAGATTCCTTAATTGTGCTCACTTGTATGACACACAAACCTGCACTTAATTTTCCTGCCTGTTTTGAAAATGTGGAAAGAAAATACTATTTAGATTCAACAGTGCTTTTAGTGCTTTATCTGTGAAATCTGCATTTTGTATTTGTAAAACGAAAATGTTGAGATAGTCAATCACTTAATTTTTCACATACAGTGAAAATCTTATAATCTCCTGATTCAAAATGTCAATCTTAATATAGAAATAAATTTCTTCTTATTAAAAAAGGCAAAAGAACTGAACAAAATACAGACTGCAAAAGGGAGGCTGTGCTATTTTCAATATTTTCAATATGTGGAGTCTGTAACTCATGTTTGTTTTCCCAGTCTCTGCCAGAGAGATAAATCAAGAAAGATATGGAAGTATGTTTTCTTTCCATAGTTTATTTTGTAAGTGGCATTATGTAAGCAATAACATTTTTACATTTTTACTTGCTACAATGATGTGCATAAAAGAGCTAGTTGTCATTATTCCCAGCTTTTAGAGGGAGGCTGAGGTAGAAATGTGATGATTTGAGGGAGGCCACGCTGTATACTGACAGCAGATCGAAGGTTAAAACCAGTACTGCCTGGACTGCAGCGCATATCCCTATGGGCATGACAAAATGTCACAGGATCTTCCAAACGGGGATGGAAAACTCCTGTCATAAATGAACTTCTCACTTCACACAGACAAAAATCATAATCAATACTATGTATTAATCCCAAATCTATGAAGCCATTCTGGACACCTCTCAGAGGATCTGAGGGGTGTTCCCCAAATGAGTAGTGATGTAGTCTTTGATTTCAGTTATACAAATGAACAAACACACATCTGATAAATATACATAAATGCAGATATGTGTAAAAATACTACATTAGCATAAAAATAAAGCAACAATTAAAGCTTCACTGTTTGCTTGTCTTACAGAGGAATAAGCTTTTGCCTGTAGGAGTCCATTGCACTTGAAAGATAACTTTATTTAATTCCATGTTTGGTGTAGTAATACTTTTTTGTTTTGTTGCTTTTGCCCAGAATATGGCTGTTCATACTTATTATTTATTCAGAACAAGACTTCATTCAGATTTTAAGAGCAGTGTTTGGCCACAATGCGTAGTTAGAATTTTTCAACAACAGAAAGTCCTTCATTGGTCAAATACACTCAAGACCTCAAGAAAGGAAACAATACACTTCACCCAAATTCATCTTCAATCTTTATTTGTGAGTTTAAGAATTTTACTTTTGGAACAGATACTAAAATTGCAAATAAGGTGCATGACATTTATTGCCAAAAATGTTATGATTTTTCAGTAAAAATGTATTTTTCCAGTGTATCATTCACAAAATCTAATGAATAAATAAATCTTTATTGGCTTCGACTCAAATGGTAGGGCCACGTGATTAGAAAAATAGCCAAATGCTGGCAGAAGGAGAACGAAAATTCAAAAGCCATCAATTGTTTAATCTAAAAATTTCAGGGTATTCGGCAGGATTTATATCAAGTCCAAACCTAGCAGGACATAATTCCAGGTTTCTATGAGCCTGGTGAGCTGTTCTCCAAGGAATTACATTCAATTTCCCCTTGGGATTTCAAACAGTAGGTGCAAATTACAGAAACACCTCATAAAGAATTCCAGTTTTTCATAGCTGGGTACATGATCTTTCTGCATCTCCTATGCTTTCCCACCCAAAAGAGTGCTGCTTGCCTTTTTGTGATATTTTTAACTGCTGTACTGGTAAGCCACTGGACTCATGGCAGCTAAAGAAAGTCTTTGGGAGTCTATTGTCCGTGTTGTGTGATGCCGTTGAAAGAATTGAGAGGTGGAGCTGCAGGAGGTGAAGCTGATCTCAGCCAGTTCGGAAGTAACAGTAAGCAACTGAGAGCAAGGATGCACAACTGAAGACATGAGCTTCTCGCACACTGCATCTGCCACGTGAAGTCATGGTAAAATTAAAAGACTTTTCAAAAAACAACTATCCCCACCAATAAATGAAATAAATTAAACCTGGCAGATATTTGAGGTGAACAAAAAGATGATCAAAACCTGCTGTGGTGTTTCCACATGGATACCTCCGTTTACCCTTCTGTGCTTGGAAGCCCTGAGCTATCTCTGAACTTGCAATGACAATTTACAGACAGTGCTGTAGCCTTACCATAGATCTTTTGTCTCCAGCTGTGATGGGGAGATAGTGCAGTAGGCGAAAACACAGAATGCAATCCTCACCATGCAAACGTTCAGGGTTAGGTCTTGGAATTGGATTTATGTAAGCAAACCCACTTGCATGGTGTAGCAGTGTTTACTACCGTGAACAATCCTGTTGATTTGACTTGACTGAGGTCGTGAAGACAGCAGACATTAAGCCTGTTACTATGTGTTATTGCGTGACTGAGCCTGATGTTGAAAGAACAACAGCCTTTGTAGTTAGCACACAATGTGAAATTCAGTTTTTGTGTATCAAGTTAAAAAGAGAGGAGTAGAATTGGAGTAACATTTATGATTTTTTGTGTAGAAGATGCTTTTTGTCATGACTACTGAAGATCAAGCTGGGTAAATTACAGAAGGGTCTATTAGTTCTAAATAACAGTTACCAAGTTACACACAAGGTTGCAGGTGTATATTAACTACCTTTTTGTGTATAGCTAATTCAAAATAGCCCTATAGGAACACATCCTACTCCTGAACATCAGCCAACATCATATTTTAAGAATACACAGGTGACATTTGGGAACTCTGCTAGTTTTTCACACTGACAAGATCTGTATCTTTTAACCTGTAGCAAATTTATTGGTTAAACCCAGGGTATACCCTCACCCTTCTTTTCCCTGTCTGCTTCTGCCCCCTGCTCCCCACTTTGTGTACTGGTTATTGTAAATGCATTGCTTACTTTGCTTTGAATGCAGAAAGTGAATTTTTCAAGATGCCATAAAGAGAGTGTTTCATGCAGAATCAAGGAAATGGCTGGGCATTCATGATCAAGGAAATGGCAGAGGCAGCCGGGAGATGCACCAGTTTGTGCTGCAGTTCCTTTGCTCTGCTTCTTTGATTTCCTTTCAAGATCTTCCTGAGCTTCTGGGCACTTTATATAGGATTGTTGGGGGATTCTTGTGATCCCTCTGAGGAATTGGAGGGCTCCAGCTGCAGCCATGTGCGGACAGAGATAGGGCTAAGATAAGGGTAGAGCTAGCATCTTCTGATGCACTATGTCAGCTGCCATTGACAAAGTGTGCTTCCAGCCTTTGTTCTAGCTGACCTCTGATCAAGGACCCTTCTAGCCCATGCTAAAAGAGAGGCCTGTGAAAGAGTCAGCCTAATCCACAACTGACAGAGGCAGCTGTTTGTGCAGCAGGGCACAAAGTAGAGTCCAACAAACCTGCTCTGTCCCTTATACCCATCCTCAGCTACGGTGGTCACATGCCCCAGGACAAGGTCCCCAGCAGCCTCTGGAGTAATTGTTCCTTCAGTACCAGATTCCTGGACCCAGAGAGGACTTCAGAAGAAGGATGCAGCTCTGCAAGTCTGAGGCTGCTGGAAGTGCCTGGGACCTCTCACTGAAGCTGGGGCACACAGTCTTCTGGCCTGCAGGGGGTATGAAGATTTTGAGGAGCTGTGCCACCAAGTGAGAGAACTATGGGAGGAGGTCAGTAGATGGCATAGCATCAGAAAGGATGAGAAAGAGGTTGACTGGGTCTCCTCCAGATCCCTGCAGTTCAAGAGCCCAAACCTCCAGCTGTTGTGGAAAGGCAGGAAGAGTCTCTGCCTGTGAAGCTGGAAGGTGGAAACTCCAACCATGATGAAAGTTGAAAGCTGGTGACTGCTTACATCAGGAGGAAGGCTCCTGCTCCACCTGAAGACTTACGGTTACAGAAAGGTGACCGATGAGGAGGTGGAAGTGCTATCCAATGGAGCATCTCCAGTGGTTGAACCTGAGCTGCTCAAGAGCACCAAGAGGAAGCTGCAAGTGACATCACCAGGAGACATCTTGCTGCAGGGGACAGAGGTCCCCATCCGCCAACCTGATTTGTCATCTAGGGAGATTTGCTGCTTCCTGGGGGCTTGCTTTTGGGACATTGTGAAGAAGATACAGGGGACATTTGCAGCTCTCGGAATATCACCCTCTTATGCTTTTCCACTAATGATACCACCAGAGGTTAACTGGGAAGTCTCATGTGTGACTGTAGGGCTCAAGGGGCAGTGATCAAGGGCGTGGTGGACCAGGTGGTGTCTCCGTGACAGTGCTGGTGAGGGAGAAGGGCCTGAGGAGGACTGGGTAGATCTTGCAGGTCAACAGTTGTTTGTGCACCTTGTGTTTGCCTGAGGGTTTTGGCTTCTATGACCATGATCTTCTAGGATCAACAGCTGCTTGGACAAGACAGAATCAGCTTGAAGAAGTGGAGCAAAAGTACTTTTTCCAACAGGTTGAATGAACTGGTAAGGAGAGCTTTATACTGGAAGTGATGAACGAAGGAAAGATTCTTCAACAAACAAGAGGGATGAGGAAGGTGAGACACAATCATGGGGAAAGAAGAGACATAGCAATCAATGACGGAGGGCTGAAGTGCAATCCCTTTAAGCATAGATACGTAAACAGGGGAGAGCCCAATGTATAGCCTTATGTGGAAAATGCTTATGCTCTTTCTGGGGAAGCAGCATGGTTGAGTTCCTCTCTGAAGTGATTTTACTAATGCGTACAGCCTTGGGAAAAGGCAGGGGGAATTAGAAGTATGCATGCAGCTGTAAGTCTATGAACTTGCTGGGATCATGGAGATGTGACAGGATAGCTTGCACAACTGGAAGACTGCCCTACATGGATAGGGGTGCTTTGGGAAGGACAGGCCAAGACTGTGAGGAAGTGGAGTTGCCCTTTATGTCAGAGAGCAGCAGAAATGTATGGAACTCTACCTTAGGATGGGTGGTGAACCAGCTGAGAGCTTGTGCTTGAGGGTTAGAGGGCAGATCAACATGAACAATTTTGTCATTGGTGTCTGCTGCAGACAATCTGATCAAGAAGAAGAAAATGGATGAGACCTTCTTCATACTCATCCTGGAAGAGCTTCATGTTTGCAGGCTCTGGTTCTCCTGGAGGACCTGAACCACTCCAGTGCCTGCTGGAGTGACAACACAGCCGGGCATGAGCAATCCAGAAGGTTTCTGGAGTACATTGACAGCAACTTCCTGACACAAGCAATGAGGGAGCCAGCAAGGACAGATGCTCTGCTGGACCTCGTACTTACAAACAGTGAAGATCTGTTTGGAGATGTGAAGGCCAGGGCAACCATAAAACCTGCGGCAACCATGGGATGGTGAAGTTTGGGGTCCTTGTGAGAAGGATACAGGACAAAAAGAATGACCACAAATTGGTCTTCAAGAGATCAGACTTTGACCTGTTCACAAACTGGCTTGGAAGAATACTTTGGCACGAAGTCCTGGAGAGAAGAGGGATCCAGGAGAGCTCACTGGTATTTGAGGATCATCTTCTCTCAGTTCAAGAAGGGTCCATCCTGACAAGCAGGAAATCAAGCACAGGCAGCAGGAGGCCTGCATGGATGAGCAAGAGCTCACTGTACAGGAGGTGAAAGCAGGGGCATGTCGCCCAGGAGGAATATATAGATCCTGTCTGGTTATGAAGGGATAGGGATAATAAATCTGAGGCCAATCTGGAGTTGAAACTGGTGAGGGCTACAAGAAAGATTTCTACAAGTACATAAAGAGCAAAAGGAAGATCATAGAAAATGTGGGCTTACTGCTGAATGGGGCAGGGATCATGGTAACAATGGATACGGAAAAGACGGAGGAACTGAACTCCTGCTTCACCTTCTTCTTTTCTGGCAAGACTGGCCTTGGGGAAGCCCAGGTTCCTGTGAGAAGACTGTGGTCCCCGCCAGCCTCAGCCCTTTGCTGATTCTGTGTAGTGCAATCCTGCTGCCCTGCTGCAAGTGTGAAGTGTCACAGACCCTCACACTTCTATTAACTGTTCTCTATGTATTGCAATTTGCTGTAGTATTTGTAACAGAGAATAACTGTATCTTGAGTCTGAGTCAATATTTCTATGAAAAGGACCACTCAACATTTTTTATTGCTGTATTTTACAAGCTGGATTGCAGAGAAATTGTCTAATAGTCCTATTATATTTAGTGTAGCATTTTTAATGATTTCATGGTTTTGCCACCCATGTGGAAGTTTAGATAATTTACACTTACTCATGAGACATATTCTGAAACTTTTCTAACATTTTAGATCTTAATATGTATTATGATTTCAGAATTATTTGGTGAATGTAAAGCTTCTATTTTTGCATTGAGTGTACAGGTTAGAAATATACTACAAAATCGGTTAGTAAAGAATGTTTTTCAAATCCAAATAATTTGGTTTTAAAGACGTTATTGATATTGAAGTAACACATATAGCGAGTGCATCGAGTTGTCTGTGTGATCTTAATCCATACAAACATAATCTTTTAAATTTCCTGAAAAGTAACACTTTCAGTAAACCATAATAAATTGTTAGTATTAATAGCTAGTTGCACAGTTTTACTTGAGGAATAAAAATAACATAAAATGTATACTCACAGCTGTATATACATATACCTATACTTATATATACTTTTTGTATAATTAATTATCAAATATAGCTAGACCAATACCTAAAATGACAAATTTCTCTACAGGTTCCAGTTTCATTGTAAAATCGGGAGTATTTCTGAGTAGTGATTGTGTTGTGTAGTGCTGATCATAGAAATGATCCAATGGGTAAAGTAAGAATAAAAGGTACACATGATAGCACACAACTCTAATAATTGTTTTTCACTCCTTAAACCAAGAAGTTTGCATGTCTATTTTACCAAACAGTGTACTGCTTAGAACAATGACATTAGATCTGTTAACAGTGTTCCTATGAGTTTTGTGTGCTACAACTTCAATTTTACTATTTTTTTCATTACTGGTCAGAAATACGACATTTTAATCATAATATACACAATAATATAACATGATAATTTAAGACAAAATTTTTTTTGTAGATTTTCACAGAATCACAGAATGGTAGGGGTTGGAAGGGACCTCTGTGGGTCATCTAGTCCAACCCCCCTGCTGAAGCAGGATCACCTAGAGTGGGCTGCACAGGACCGTGTCCAGGCGAGTCTTGAATATCTCCAGAGAAGGAGAATCCACAGCCTCCCTGGGCAGACTGTTCCAGTGCTCCGTCATTCTCAGAGTGAAGAAGTTCTTCCTCATATTCAGATGAAACTTCCTATGCTTCAGTTTGTGCCCGTTGCCCTTTGTCCAGTTGCTAGGCACCACTGAAAAGAGTCTGGCCCCATCGTCCCGACACCCATCTTTGAGATTTTTATAAGCATTTCTAAGGTCCCCTCGCAGCCTTCTCTTCTTCAGGCTGAACAAGCCCAGCTCCCTCAGCTTTTCCTCGTAGGAGAGATGTTCCAGTCCCCTCATCATTTTTGTAGCCCTCCGCTGGACTCTCTCCAGTATCTCCTCATCTTTCATGAACTGGGGAACCCAGAACTGGACACAGTAGTCCAGATGAGGCCTCACTAGGGCAGAGTAGAGGGGGAGGAGAACCTCCCTCGACCTGCTGGCCACACTCCTCTTACTGCACCCGAGGATCCCACTGACCTTCTTGGCAACTAGGGCACACTGCTGGCTCATGGTCAACTTGTCATCCACCAGGACACCCAGGTCCCTCTCCACAGAGCTGCTCTTCAGCAGTTCTGTCCGAAGCCTGTACTGGTGCCTGGGGTTGTTCCTCCCCAGGTGCAGGACCCTGCACTTGACCTTGTTGAAGCTCATCAGGTTCCTCTCTGCCCAACTCTCCAGCCTGTCCAGGTTACGCTGACTGGTAGCACAGCCTTCTGGTGTATCCACCACACCTCCCAGTTTGGTGTCATCAGCAAATTTGCTGAGGGTACATTCTAACTCTTCATCCAGGTCATTGATGAAGAAGTTAAACAAAACCGGGCCCAGTACAGACCCCTGGGGGATACCACTAGTTACCGGCCTCCAACTAGACTCGGCGCCGCTGATGACAACCCTCTGAGTTCTGCCATTCAGCCAGTTCTCAATCCACCTCACTGACCACTCATCCAGCCCACACTTCCTGAGCTTGCCTATGAGGATGTTATGGGAGACAGTGTCGAAAGCCTTCCTGAAGTCGAGGTAGACAACATCCACTGCTCTCCCTTCATCTACCCAGCCAGTCGTGTCATCTTAGAAAGCTATCAGATTCTTCAGGCATGATTTCCCCTTGGTGAATCCATGCTGACTACTACTGATAACCTCTTTTCCTCCACTTGCTTGATGATGACCTCTAGAATGAATTGCGCCGCCTTCTTTCCCAGGATGGAGGTAAGCCTGACCATCCTGTAGTTCCCTGGATCTTCCTTCTGGCCCTTTTTGAATATAGGAGTGACATTGGCTTTTCTCCAGTCCTCAGACACTTCTCCTGTCCTCCAGGACCTTTTAAAGAGGATGGAGAGTGGCTCAGCAATGACATCTGCCAGCTCCCTCAGCACTTGTGGGTGCATTCCATCGGGGCCCATGGATTTGTGGGCATCCAGATTGCTTAGGTGATCTCTCACACAGTCCTCCTCGACCAAGGGAAGGCCATCCTTTCTACAGACTTCCTTTGTTAACTCCAGGGCCTGGGATTCCTGAGGGCTGGCTTTAGCACTGAAGACTGAAGCAAAGAAGGCATTCAGTAGCTCTGCCTTCTCTGCATGCTCCGTCACCAGGACACCCACCTCATTCAGCAGTGGCCCCACATTGTCCCTAGTCTTCTGGTGTACCTGCACACTACCCCTTTTATTTTGTAAAATACCGTGCACCCTCTAGTCCATATCATGCTGTACTGTACCATACCATACCACTGGGCTAGATGATCTCTAAAGTTGGTTATCTTCCTCTGCAATTCAAGCTATTATTGTGCAATATTTGATAGCCCTTCTGCATTGTTTTCTAGAAATATATGATAGGGTTTAATGCAAGGGCATTTAGGGATATGATCCTCTGAGATTCTGGGCTGTTCTTTCTCCCTCGGAGACAAGTGTCCACGCCAACATATGCCAGTGCTCACCAAAGCTGAGGCGACTTCTACTCTTCCAAAGGAAATGAGGTGGTGGAGGGTATCCAGGTGGAGGGAGCAATTTGAATTAAGTACAGTGTTAGCAGTTAGAGAACCCATGAAGCATTCAGACTTTGCAGCCATTTAACAATCAGTTTTGCACAGCTGTAAATGATGATATCAAGATGAACCTGTACGTGCAGTTTAGAGCATAGGTAAAATTTTAAGAGTAGTTCGGAGGTAGTAAGACCCTAAGAGTTCTAATGTGCAAATTCTTGCTTACTATAGGCCATGAATGCCCACAAGGATGTGAACAGTGAAATAGCTGATTTCAGCGAAAATCAGTAGTACAAGGACAGCACATATTCAAGAGAAGAGGTGGCAGGAATCCCCCCCTTTTTCTCCCCCAGCAGTCACATATCCCATCTGCCCCAGAAGTCTCCTTCTCCCTGCTGTCACCTGGTCTGTTTACCCCACTTTTTTTGCATGTGTGTGTCTGTGCCACCTTTTTGTAAAATACCATACCCCCTGTACTCCATACCATACTGTACTGTACCATACCATATCACTGGGCTAGATGACCTCTAAAGGTCCCTTCCAACCCAAAGCATTCTGTAAGTCTATGATATCGTATGTTACAATATGATATGACACCAAACCATACCAAACCATACCATACCATACCCCCTCTCTACTCCGCTCTGGTGAGATCCCACCTGGAGTCCTGCATCCAGCTCTGGAGCCCTCAGCACAGGAAAGACATGGATCTGTTGGAGCAGGCCCAGAGGATGCACAAAGATGATCCAAGGTCTGGAACACAGTTTGTATGAGGAAAGGCTGACACAGATGGGGCTGTTCAGCCTAGAGAAGAGAAGGCTCTGGTGAGAGCTTATTGAGGCTGTTCAATATATAAAGGCACCTTATAAAAAAGGTGAATTTTTAAAAGGGCCTGTAGTGACAGAATAAGGGGCAAGGGGGTTTTTAACTCAAAGAGGGCAGTTTTAGGTTGGACGTAAGGAAGAAGTTCTTTATGCTAAGGGTGGTGAGGCACTGAAACCTGTAGCCCAGAGATATTGTGGCTACCCTCTCCCTGGCAGTGTTCAAGGCCAGGCTGGATGGGGCTCTGAGCAACATGGTGTAGTGGAAAGTGTCCCTACCCAAGGCAGGGGGGTTGGAACCTTGAAAGATTCCAGCTGAAGGCAGGTGCCTTCCAACCCAAACCATTCTGTGATTCTATGATACCTTTATGTGCTTTCATACCCGTGTGATTTCAGAACATCTGTTTATTGGCTGCCTACTTCCCTTGGACTAGGAAATGCTTAGATATTAAAATATATACATATATATATATGTTTATTTGTGTATGCATATAAATTTTATGTATAAAGAATTATACAAATATGTATTTCTTTGTACATAGACACATTATGTGTGTATTTATTAATGCTCATGTATTTATACATATATAGACATAGGTAAATTAAGTATTAATACATAGAAAAGTGCAGGAATAAAGTGTACAAAGCATTATTTAACAAGAGCTTATGAAATTCTATGAAAAGGGCAAAGCTGAAGTGACATGGCTTCCTCCGCTCCTTTCCTGGGAAACAGACCACTCCAGCAGGTCTGCTCTGCTCAGCGCTTGTGCAGGAAGGAAGGTGAGACGAGCAGAAAACCTTCCATTGTAGCACAAAGTCATTCTTTGGACTGATAACCAACAGGCTCAACTTATTGTGAAAACACTTGAGCAGGAATTTTTCTGCTAACTTTGGCAGTTTTCTATCAAGGCCCTCTGCCTTGGAACCTCAGACAGAGACAAAGTTTTAATGCTGAGACTTCCAGCAGCATGTTTTGAGGTGCCAAGCAGCAAGGCAGAGTTAGGGACATGCCTCAGCTGCCTGCCATAATGATGAGAGGTGATACAAACATGTAAACCTGACATTGTACACTAACAACGGGAACAAGAAGGTGTAGAAAAAGTGTGCAGACCATTTTGGGCAAGCTAGTGGTGACTGGATTTCTCATCGGAAAAAATAACCCACCATACAATGCAACCAACCAGCCAACAAAACAACCAAAACCCAAAGAAGGGAGAATGATGTCATTTTCAAAGTTTTAAAAAGTGTTTTCCTTAAGAAATGGTAGCATGGGGTTCATTTACTCCTAACATAGGATTTATTTTAAGGCTTTGTAATAATTTTAATAATTACAGCTTCAAAAGACGAGAGTCTGCCTGCCCCTGTTGTCAATCAAGAATAAATGCAATAACATTTAAAATGTCAAATGGATTTCTTGCGTTCTTGTTTTCCTATTCTGGGATCTGTAGCTACAACTACAGCAGGAAAGGCAAGACTTTGGCAAAAGGGGATAGAAAATTATTCTACTCCCTTTATAGTGATTAGTAATTCCTGGTCTAATAAATAACAAAAAGTGCAGGTCAGGACTTAGATCTAATCCTAAAGTAGTTTTTGGATCTGTTCTTCACATTTTCGAAAGCTTCTGATAACTCTGTGGCTTTAATATGGTTGCACGAAACTATTCTTAAAGGTCCTGGGTTTTTTCCTGTCTCAGTGCCTTCCTTCAGAATTAATGACTAAATGCATACAATAAAGTTATACCCTTTTCTTATAATTCTGTAATCGAAGTGATTAAATCAGTCTTTCAGATCCTTGTTACATGCAGATTAAGTAAAAACAGTCTGTACTGTGGAATCTTGTTTTATTTTCTATTAGATCTATTGAATTTACATTTTTTTCTTTCTGAACAGGCAGTTGGCCAAAGCTTTAATTAGAAGACATGATTCTGTTATTGACCTTTAGACATGGGCTGGCAAGCCAAAGTGCTCTCTGACTGTGTTTGTGAAAAGCAGACATCTTGCAGATACAGAGGCTTTCCTGTCACTTGGTTCGTCATTATCTGCTGGTCTGCGTTGTGCTGCTCTCTGTTTTGCTGCACGCTATGCCGCTTTACTGGGACAACTACTCCACACAAAATAAGAGCTGATATCTGGCTAGAACCATGTGAATTTAAGATAAATATGAAGATGAAAAGATAATATGAATGCTGTGAAAAATTATTAAAGCACGTGAGAGGCTACTGCAAATAGACTATTCAAAGAGAAACTCCAAGCACAGGGGAAGACTGGAGAAATTGTCCCAACGTGTTGCTGGTATTCAGACTGTAGCTGGTGGGAGCACTAATTCAGGGAACTCTCACCATTTCTCAGTGTAATAGAGGCACCAGTGTTATTAAAATCAATTGGTTTTGTGCTGCAGAAATCCATGCCCCGCCCCCCCCCCCTTCATTTGTACTTCAGCCTGCTGAAATCCAGTCTAACTAAAGTAATCACGAAATGGAGCAAGTTCTAAGGCTCCTTTAGCTGGACTCTACATGGGGTCGTGGAAAACACCTGGAAGCACTTCTCTCTAAAAGTAACTTCAGGCTAATACTTTCATGTAGCATTTTCTGTAAGCTGCAAAGTCTGCTGAGGTTTGACTCTTCATTCTCTTTGGAGAGTCATGATCTTACAGTCAGGAGGTTGATGTAATGATGCCATCAGCTTTTGCATAATTGCTGAGATTTTTAGACACCACCAGAATTATCACTTGTACAATCATTTACTGTTTTTGTAAGTGAAAAATAGGAACCTACTATGCTAAGATAGGTTTGCACACAGTATAATTGAATGCTAAGATAGGTGGAAGAGGGCTGTAACGTAGCAAAGGAAGACACTAGCTCAAGGCTTTCATAACTATACTCAACCAGAGGAAGAAAGATAACTAGTTCTTATAATTACTTGAGAACCTGTACAGAGATGGCTATCACCATGACAGTGTTGAGAAGTAACATGCCTCTTTTCTTGCTCAACTTGGAGAAAAGTTGTCATTTCTCACGGTCAGTATTTCCACAGTATACATATAGAAACACCCCTTTTGGTGTATTTATCTGCAGACCCCTTCTCTGGTGCAGAAAGATGGTTCTAGCTATGTTTTGTGAACATGCCTGCTATTACCAAGGAGGGAGTCTTTGGGAAAACCTTCACCACTTCCTCTCTTCCAAAAAGAATCAGTAATATCCATCACTATTATTTCCACAGCTGAGCACAATTATCACAGAATCATAGAATAGTAGAATCATAGAAGCATAGAACGGTTTGGGTTGGAAGGGACCGTAAAGATCATCTAGTTCCAACCCCCCTGCCATGGGCAGAGACACCTTCCACTAGACCAGGTTGCTCAGAGCCCCATCCAACCTGGCCTTGAACACTTTCAGGGAGGGGGCAGCCACAGCTTCTCTGGGCAACCTGTGCCAGTGTCTCACGACCCTCAGCGTAAAGAATTTCTTCCTTATATCTAATCCAAATCTACCCTCTTTCAGTTTAAAGCTGCTACCCCTTGTCCTATCACTACATGCCCTTGTAAAAAGTCCCTTCCCAGCTTTCTTGTAGGCCCCCTTCAGGTACTATATGTGTCATTCAGGTATAATAGGAAAGATGTGAAGGCGTCAATGCTCTAGAGTATCTGTTGTTTTGCATAGTTTCCTTTAGCCTATCCATCTAACACCTGCATACATAAGATCTGAACAAAGTAGTTGTACCTTTAATTTATCAGTTACCTGGATTTTAAGTATTGTTTTCACACGTTGCTCCTCCATTTCCAGGACTATATCTTCTGTGAGACATTTGATTTTTAGTCTTTTGGTATAATATTTCCCTGGCCTAGTCTCTTGATCCCTTTATGCCTCAGTTTCCCTGACTATGGAGTAGAGAAAAAAGAGAAAAAAAAGTCTTTGTACTTTGGCATGCATGTAGAAAATACTATGTAAATTAGTCTGTTTGATTAGTTTGTAGTCTTTCATTCTCTGACAGTCAGTGTTGCTGCCAATTCAATACTTTCTACTTTAATTTTAACTTGGACCCCCTAATTACAGAAAGCTGGCATCCTCTGCTGGTTTAGACAAGGAAGCATCTTCCATCTGTAAGAACACAGTACGGCCACCAACCCATCAAACTGTCTGTCTTTTTCTGTCTAAGCCGTCCTTTTTCATTTACTTATTTCATAAATGGTTTCCTATTTGACATTGAGATATTACTGATTTCCTCTCCTCAAGTACACTAGAATTTCATTTTATTCTTTGGTACCTTCTGCGACCAGCCATTATATAGAGTTGATGCTTCTGAAATGTCCATTGCTAGCTCAATGGAGTGCATAAAAAGTGGCGTAAGTATCTCACCAGCCCACTGGCCTCTTATTTTGGCCAACTAGTAACATTATTTATTATTTTAATTAAGGTAGAAATGAGTCATTCTTCTATAGTCAAGTAAAGGATTGTGACTTTCTTTCATCTTCCTGAAATGTCAGATTTAAGATTTTTTCATCCCAGGAAGACTTAAAATGATTTTGTAGCTGTTTCTATAGACCTATTCCTATTCAAATCAATATCAAATGCTTTGGGTTCCTATCTGCATTAACTGAAGGCTGGTATGAAATCCGTATCTCTTGCCGTTGCTGACTGATTGAGTTTGGCTGCTAGTACAGACAGCCAGATTTGACCCTAACTATTCCTTCTCGTAATGTAGACAGCCCTCTAACATTTCTGTGCTTCAGCATGCCCCTCTGCTTCATCTTCTGAGGCAGAGCTGACCTGGGGTTAACAGGATACTGGTGCAAGATCAAGCCTGTGCAGAAGAAATCTCTTCCTTCTTGTCTCCAACTTCAGAAAGCCACTGAATTCTACATTTGCTTTCACACTTGACTAACTGGTACAGTGCAGTGTGGACTTAAAGAGTTTGTGAAGAAATAAAAGTAGACTAAAGCAACCTATTTTTGTCCTAGTGAAGCCTGGCTGCTGACACCAGACATGTTTTTCCTTGTTCCTCTCATTCTTCAGTCTAACTCCTGCTGCTGCGGTGAGGCAGCTGTATTCATCCTCACGGGGCTGTTGCTGTTAGGCTCTGGAAACAATCAGATGTGGACTCACGCTGATCACCTCTTGCAGGGTGGTCTGCACTGCTCAGACATCACTGGGATTGCACTGGACATGAGGGTTTATTTTAACTTTATTACAATCACAAGTCAAAAAATCATGCAAATTTGGATGCTGTTTTGTAATGGCAAGTGGTGAGCGACACCAGGCAGGTAGAAAGACCTGCGATGCTGTGTCACGAAAGAGCAGGAATACTTGAAGTCCTGTGGGGAAGAGAAAAAATTGCCTTGCTACCTCCAGCAGTGCAACACATTTATTAGAGCATATTCCTTGACCTCTCTAATCATAAACTACCATGGCTGCGACAAAATGACAAACCTGCTGGTGAACGAAATCTTGCCGATAACATGAAGCCTGAGGGCAAGGTTCACAGGAGCTTTCCAGGCACTGAGTCCCAGGCTCTCACTGTGCCTGCATCTTTCAGGATTGCCTGCTGAAAGAGATCTAGGACAAACAGCAGGAGCATCATGCCTTGTTTCACATGAGGATGGCCAAGGAACAATCCATGAGAAAACATGCCTTTCAATTTACCTCCCCATCTCCAGCCTGCATAAGCAAATAATTTTGTTACAGTGTAATTGAATTTTGAAGTATTGTATTTTCCCTTTCTTTTTGTCTCTAAGCTATTGTTTCTCCTTTAAGCTATTTACATACAGGCTGCTTCTCCCAAGGTCGTGGTTACCTGAGGTTACAAATACAGAAAGAAGAATATTGCTAGCTAGCAAAAAAATTGAAATCAGTATCATATATTTAGCACATGGATCTCTGACAAGCAGCAGCTTGGCATTGAGTAGCAAGTTACTAATTCCCAAATAAAGACCAACGTACAGCGCTCCAGCCAGTGACCTATTTCTCTGGCTTCTATCACCATTCCATACTTAGTCCATAACCTGCTGTATAGTGTCTCGCCTCTGCTATGCAGCTGCGCTTGTGGTTAAGTGAGAAACAATAGAAAAGAATATAGTACAAACATATAAACGCGTACACTGAGTGTGGACTTGTCAATATCATTCTTCTCGTAAAGAGGCAAATACTTTACTGTCCAGAAAACTTCTTATGTTGATCTGAATACCATGAAGCTGATTTAATAACAACAGTGACAAAGTCCCAGTAGTGTAAATCTTCAGAAACATGGCTGATATTTTACATCTAATAATTGCACCTGGATCACATTGTCAGCTGCTTTAAACTACATGAGTGATGTGATCCACTTGGTAATTTCTTTCAAATAACTGCAATGGAACTGAAATCAACTGTGTTGCAAACTCTCCTTATTTCTTGATTTTTGTACAGTTCCTAAGGAGCAAAATGCACAATTATCATTTAAAGAAAATAGCACAGATGAAACGTGAAGATTTTTGAAAATCTGAGATGTTTGAAAATAAGAAGATGAAAAGTTTACAGCTCTGTGAAAGGACTGTGAGGAGCCTAATTTAAATGTTGTTTCATTTTTGTTTTTCCTAAAACTGTATGATTCATAAAGCCAGTCTTTTGTGACTGAATTTATCTTTTTAAAATATTTTCATAGACAATACCTGGGGAAATGCTTTCAGAATTATAGCCTAACCTATCTCATCTATGTGATACCTTTTGCCCTTAACGTCCCAGGCATCTGTAAGCCAAAGGAGAAATCTTTTATATTCTGGTACAGATAAAATCCTTTCAACATCTGTACAGCCTTAACCAATAAAGTAAAGGTTACGTAGCTGACCTTTAGATATTTCTTATTATTGTTAGCTGTTTCTTCCAGATTGGTTTGACCTTGTCTGACTGTCCAAAGGTTAATGCTTATTCTGAAGTACCTGAAGCACAGATTTCTTTCATGCTACCTAAAGTTGCAAAAAGGTTATAATTTCAAGCATGGTCCTCTCTAATCTGATGCCACAAAGCAAACCTAGGATATCATCAATAACCAATTTTTTTCTCTACTTCATTTTGAGTGTTCTGTTTTCAGTAGTTGTATTTTTAAGCTTTGACAGGAGATAAGAGAACAAGAGTGGGGCATGCCTCATTGTGAAACATTGCAACTTGTTTTGAAAGAAGGCGGATCAATAGAACTATTTATTTAAGCCCACAGACCAGTTTAAACTAAAATGGTTCACAATACACACTAGAGAGATCCAGCTTCCATTCTCTCTAGAAAAGATATCACTGGTCGCTTTATGAGAAAATCCTTATCTTCAAAAGGTTAAAATGTGGTAGGTTGAAAAAAAAATTTAAAAAATGATATATTTTGGCACCACTTTGTCTGAGGACAGGACTGTGAAGTTCAAAAGAGAATCAAACAATAGAATATCTCTCCTCACACCAACAAGCAATGTGTGAGCAAGTGGCCCTTCTACCCCTTGTGCTTTTTCAAAGCTGGACCATAGGTTACATCATGGGGAGGAGAACAAGTAATTTATGGAACTGTTGATATTCCCAGATTCCCAGAAAAAGTGACTTTTTTTGTTTAAGGGAATATTTTTTGCATGTTTGTGTGTGTAGGACATGTTCTATAGCCTTAAAAGTTGTCACTTTGGGGTCAAACACAGAAGCAATGAAACTTAAATAGAGACACCTTACATACCACCTAAATCCTTGCATTTTTTCCTGCCTCTAGTTCAACTCAAGTGAAAGATGTTGTTGTCCAGAGCTTTTGCTATTGCCATTATGCAGTATGTGTGCTGTGGCAGAAAACTCAGAGCCCAATTCCCAGACCTTCAGGACCAGGAAACTCTCTGGTGGCTTTGCAAAGCCTATACAGCCTGGCTTCCCCTCAGGAGCGTACTTAGGTTTCTTCACCAGATGAGATTTGGGATGCAGCTAGGGTGTAACACAGAGAGCCACTACAGGAAGCTCTCCAGTTGGAGCACATCTGCCCTTCAGTGTAGACACAGCTGCTCAAAGTCTACAAGATATCCTGGTCCAGAAAAGGAGTACAGGTCAGAAAGTGAGTCTTTGTAGATGCAGGGCAGCAGTCTTTGTAGATGCTGTTCAGCAAGCAATTAATCAATGCTGCTCGGACACATTTTTGTTCAACTTTTCATTTGCTTTTAGCTGGGAACATGCCACCCTTTTCTGCATGACTGTTTTCTCCAGCCAGCACACCTATTGTGTTGCTCTTGAGTGAAATGCTTGGGTGGGATTCACCGCTGCTCGTTTCCTGCAGCAGAAACAGATGGGAAGGCAGGCAGAAGAGTCTCTGAGTGTTATTGCTTTTGCTTATGCCTGCTCAGGATTATCACAAGATCAACTGGCCTTTAATGTTCTGTAGGTCTTGTAGCAGTCAGGCAGCGGTCAGGACATTGCAAAGCCTTTGGCAGATATCTCTTCCATCTGCAGATATCTGTATTACTAGACAGAATTCACAGTGTGTCCTGCAGGGTGAGGATGGGAGGAGTGGAAGACTAATCTGAACTATTTACAGCTAGTAATCTCAGTAGTAAGAAAAGACGAATAGAGGAATGGAGGTAAGAGCAGGAGTTATCTCCATTGGACCTCTCAGCCTCTTTATCTCTTGCCTCAGTTATTTGTATGGTATTTTTTGTACGTTTCTCATACTGTTGTCTCTGTCTTAGGTTGCATTCCACATCTGGCAATCAGCAACAATAGCAAATGTCACCAACAGTCTTAGAAAACAGTGACTTTGCTCCAGGTTTCCACCTAAAATGATTTTTTTCCTCTGCATCTTCACTCAGTCTTCTTAACAAGGTTCAGGAACGATGACTCTTCTTGACAAACGATCCCTTTGGATCTCACCACAGTCTCTGCTGGGTCCCTTTCTCAGATTAGTAGCTCTAACCTATTCATCGGTATAGCAGTAGCTAAGGAGATAACTAGAAAACTGTTCCTTTCTACCCTGAATTAAAACAGCAATATTTCAATAGTTTGCTGTGCTTGTACTGTTGGACATGGACTTGAGAGCTGGATGGGCAGAGACATCATGGTAGTCTCTGCAGACTCGCTGCAGACTCCCTGCAACAAGGGTTACACCAGAGCAGGCAGAGAAGGGGGGTCAAACACTGCTTCCTTGTTCTGCCAGTCCCGTGTGCCTGATATAAATTGCTCGTTCTAAGATGTACTACCCTATATTTCTTGGCATTGTGCTTCATTTGCCATTGTCCTAGCTGGCTGCCAGGCTTTGTTACGCCATGTAAAGTTTTCCTGTGACCTACATAATTTTGTGCCATCTGCAAACTTTGCCATCTTACTTTTCAGGAACCTCTCTCAACCACAATTCGTCCTTTAAAAATCTGCATTTTAAAATCAAAACAAATCAGATTTGCCAGAGAATCCAAATGACAGACTTTAGTTTTACAATAAACTCTGAATTGTAGTTCATGAATCTCAGAACTTAAGAAACCTTGATAGTGAAAATGTTGCTCTAGATTGTTACACTCTTAAGATGGCTCCCAAAGGCTAGGAAGTGTGCTTTTTAATTATCAGTGTGTTAAATAGTAATCATGCACAGAGTTAACCAAAGTCCTATTTCTGTTTATTTGATATAACAGATAAGGGATTTCCACATTTCTGCTTGGAAAGTGTTGCATACCACCTATCTCACATCAAGGCCCACCAGATGTGACTAGGCTGATGATCTTTGTAGGTGCTCAGCAAGAAGCACAGGATGGGGAGGAAAGTTAGACTAGTAAGATGGCAGAAAAGGGTGACAAACTGTGTTGAAGGATGGGTGTGCATCAGAAAAATATCAGGAAACCTGTGCAGAATGAGTGATTTATCTGACTCATTTATTACCTCAAGAGCACAGCAGTTTTTGTGTCATTGAAGATGTAGTAAAAGTAAAACAGTAAAAATTGTTTGTGGGCTCTGGTCACCTACTAGCAGACAAATCCATTGAAGAGCCAAGTAGCAGAGTGGAAATCATTGTTAGCATTCCAAATCCCACCAGGGAAGCCAGTGATACATGGATCTCAGCTTCTTTTGGCAGAAAAAATTGCTCTGGAAAGGGTGGTCTAAAAGGCAGAGTCTAAGCTGCAGTTTCTCTGTCTGTCCTTGCTATGTCTATTTTGTAGATAAAGAACATAAATTTCCAGAGATGTTAACCTAGCATTACCCACAAGCTCACTGATGTTATGTTGGGGGGAGTGAGCAGAGAGGGAATAAAACACAACAAACCACACCAGTTCAGCATGAGGAAGTCCTATATTGCTTTTTATTCCTAATGCACAGTGGGGCAGGCTATAGACATCAGTTATATCAGCCTCTAGAAGAAGTGTAGTAAGAACATGGAATTAGTTGTCTTTGTCTGAACAATAATTAGAGATCTGAAATCCTTCAGTCTTTCTGTGGTAAATTTTAATACACTGAACTGTGTCTCTGCCTCATATTCCTGTATAGACCAGATCAAATTTAACACACACATACAAAGAATGACAGCTGACGCTAATTTAATGTGCAGGAAGTTAAATCCAATCACAGCTCCTAAGGTAATGGAGATGATAAAAGTATGAAGAAGTAATGAGATTAGATGAGTCTACACAGCTCCTTCATCTATACCTGCTAGAAGGCTGCAACAGTACTTTAGATACATTGACTCTAGAGCCTAAACGGTTATTTAACACATCAAGAAAGCACAGTAGTTTAGTGGATCCAATTGTCCTGCAGTTCCTCAAGCTGCTAGGCTCCCTCATGAAAGACATTCAACAGATACTACTAAATACCCATATCCCCACCCATACCTACAATGCTGACCACATAGATCCTATGAACTTCCCTGAATTTCAGCAAACTGTAGAAAAGAAATACGGTCAACCATGTTTTGAATAGAAATCTTTAAAAGCATGATAAAACCAACTTGGGGGGTCTCTGGGCAATACACGCCAAAGACTTGAAAACACTTGATTTAACATCTGTAGATGAAAGCGGTGGACTAGCTGTTCCCCAGAGAGGCTACTAAGGCCAGCAGCTGATGGTAGATAACAGGAGACTGCAGCTGGGGCCTTACGAGCTGAGCTTGTAACAACCCTTCTCTGTAGGGCAGCAGGATTAAGGATAAGGCTAAGATAATGGAATTTGTGCATGCCTGGTCTGCTTGCTCCTCCTGACCAGAGCAGCGATATCGCTGTGACAGCTGCCTTCTCAACACTCTCCCCTTGCAGCAAATGGTGGCCCAGTCTGTCAGCTGCATATGTATGCTTAACAGTGACATATTGGCGATTAAGGAGAGAATGATTCACATTTGCACTGTATATGGGTAAATAGTTTGTGAAATACACAAGCATGAAATGTAAGGATAGAGGAGTCCTGCTGCAATCTCAGGCAATTGTAACAGGATTTGTTTTCTCTTTTACAGGGAGGAAAAAGAAACACTGTGAGCTTGAAATTACCATATGCATTTTAATACTTGGAGTGGGTTTGTAATGTTCACTACTTAGAATCTTGAATAAAGCAGAAATTCTGGCTGGTTAACAGTAATCAATAACTAACCATTTATTAAAAAAATAAAATACCGATGAAAGATGCTAAGTGTAAGTACCAAATTTTGCAAACTTGAGCCATGGATTCTATAGCTGTAATAAAAATTTGAAGTGCTAGTGGAATTATTCAGCTCTAGACCAGGGTCAGGCTGGTAGCTTGCTACCATTTGGCACATAAGGGCTTGAGAAAACAATAACAAAACATTTCTTTGAAAGAGGGAGTTAGTTAAACAGTTGTCATGTTAAGTCTGTAGAAATGGTGCCTCAATCTCACCCAAACCCTTTAAGAAAAATTTTAGATATTTTATTTTCCTGAAGAGATTGGCTTATAAAAACTGGTATGTATGCTCAGACTCAAGGAAGAGACAAAAAGTGCTATCTTTATGTATCAAACAAAGAGATGCTGAGAAGCAAAAAAATATTTTATGGAAATTCTAAATCAAAAACAGATAAGGAAGAAACTGGAACAACTGTTCAGGAGAAGGTAGTTCCTACCCAGTGAGCACATCCATTGAAAGCATTTTACATCATTTTTCAGACACCATTCACAATCCAGGTGATTTCAGCAAACTTCAAGGTTGAGACTGAGGTTTACTTGAGTCAGTTTGCACTGCTAGATCCGTTTGTGCAATTCCTGGTTCTGTTCTTGATTTTAATCACCCTGCCTCTTTCTCTGCTGTTTACTGATCTCATTCTCTATCCAATGTCCAGTTTGGAATAATCAAGGAGAATGTAACTAATTTTTTTTTTCTTTACCCTACTCAGGATCACCATCTGCAAAAAAGTGAGAGAAAGAAGAAATCAGTTTTTAAGAGGGATTCCTGTTCTAAGCCCCTTTCCCACAGATATTTCTGCAGCTTGGTTTGCTCAGGTATTGTTACCATCAGAGCGAATGTGTGTTGTGCCATGGTGTCAATGGCAGCAGCAGGAGTGAACAGTGTTGCTGCTACCGTGCTGCCAGCCACTCTCTGCAGGAGGCACACTGCTTGTCCTCACACTTTTTCTCATGGGAAAAAAACAGAAAGAACTTCTGCCTCTTAGCTGAGGAACTGGCAGGATTTTTGGGCATCTAGCTATAGAATGGTATCTGTCCCGGACAGCACGTTTAGGAAGCCCTACCTGTAATTTTCTCATGGTAATGTAATACACAAACTTTTTCAGACTGTTTTTTTGCTTTAAAAATAAAAGTGAATTTAAAATACATCTTAAAGAGTGTACCTTTTTAGGAATAATCTGTTCAGATCAATAGAGAAAAAAGCACTACCTTTGGCAGCAGTAATAGGCACTTTTTAATGTATTGCTTGATGCTCACTGTGAATTTTCAAAAACTAGTGGCATATCAGTCTTGCTTAATACTTCCCTGAACTGTAATACACATCCTCTCCATTATAGATGAGTGGAAGAACTATTTCTTTTCTTCTGAGGCTAACTACACCTAAAGCTCAGTGACGAGACTTTGCAAAAATTAACCCTAAGGCCATGATACTTTTGCGTTTGTGCAATGATCTGCAACGATGGGCTGTGTCTTTGAGAGACACAGTTCATGGGGTTCAGCTGGTTCACACTAAAACTAAATCAACACTAATTTTCAATAGAATGTTTACAGAAAGTCTTAGTACCTTTGAGCATTTCTTCTTAACAGTGTACTGAAGTCCTCATGGAGTATACATATTATGTCCAGACACATGAATCAGGTTGCAGAAGCAAAGAAATCAATTATGCTTGTACATCTCTCCTAGTATTTCATGTAGTTTTAGAAGAGAAAAGAAAGCAATTTCTACTTTACACTTCCTGACAAGCTTTTAAAATATTTCAGGGAAAATGTAACATGATTTATTTGAATCAGTCGAGTTTATTTGTTCTTAAATGTTGTATTTTCTAGTGAACCAGTGTCTTCTTAGTTTCCCAAGGAGCTTTTGTGATCTCCCTCTTAAAGTTAAAAAGGTTTTGAAGATCTTTCTTAGTTGCAATTATTTCCTCCTCCTTCCCTACCTTTTTATTGTCATTTTCAAATTCTACAGTTTCGAAGTATGATACTGCAGAGACAAAATGCCATTGACATTTAACACTCATATTTTTCACATTAAGCTTTTGTAATTTGTAAATATGCTCTCTGGTACCTGGCTTTTGATATTCACTGACTTCTTTTCAAGATAACAATTGCATAGCAATATAGTTCTCCTTATTATTAGCTTTTGTTTTGGTGTATTCTGCCCCTTTCATGACTTGTCTTGTTCCAATTTTTTTAGGCAGAAAAAAAAAACAAAACAGAATTTGACATTTAAGGACTCTAAGATCTTGTTTGGTAGAGTGAGGTAGGACTTTGGCTACAGAGGGACTTCTCTCCTCATTTAATTAATTCTTTTCCTTGACATTTTTGTCATGATAAGGCAAATTTGTTTGTGGTCCTTAACCTTTAAGTATGATGTAAAATTTCAGAAAAGTCAAGCAGCGGCCAAAAGCAACCGCACAAAACAACATTTAAGCTCTCTCCCAATTTAGTAATGAAATTATGATAATAACCTTTCTTCCTTTCTCTTTCTTACTTTAGTTCTTTCTTCCCTCTCTCTGCTTCCTCACCCCCCATCTCTTTCTCCTGGAAGAGTCAGATGGATAAATAAGCCATAAGGTACGTAGTTCATCAATGACAGCCTGAGAAGACCACTTCTTTAGGATGCCTGGCTCTATGGCAGACTGTTGCTGCACGGCCTCATGCTGATCAGTCCCACATTGCTGGTGAGACTTTCGCAAAATATGGGGCTTTGCTTTTCTCCCCATTGTGGAGAGATATTTTTTGGTTTTCACTATGTTTCGTCTTATTTGATACAACATGTGTGACCCCTGAAAGACCCTTGAAACAAAGCGATGACTTGATCAGAAAGAAGAGCACGAATTAATTGTTTATATTGTACAGGCTGTTTGGAAGCTCCAGCCAAGTTTAGGATGCTGTGGTGGGCGTACCTACGGTCTATGCTCTGAAAGGTGTAATTTGAAATTAAATGTGATAGGAAAAGAGGCAGAGTACATCTTTTTTACAGTGAGGGATATAAGGACAGAAGCATTGTAAAAACACCCCCTTTCTGCTGTTCTGTTGAATTCACTGTTTCAGAAGTTTCCAGACACCACAAAACCTCTGCATCCAGTAACTTGACTCACATGAATTGTTCACATCACAGTTGCATTCCGTGTGAATATCTGTTTAAGAGGTTATACTGCATTACTTAGATGACCTCTATAGGTCCTTCCAACTCAAAGCATTCTATGATTCTATGATTCTATGGTTATTCACAAAACATCACCATGAGAATGTGTTTTGGAAAAATGGTAAGAGTATGCTTTTTGTACGTCCTCATTTCACTTTATCAGTTTATAGGATTTCTGCTGCTTTTTTTTTAATGCCTTATGGTTCACAGACTTCTACCAGTTCTGATTTAGCTCAGAAAAAGTGACACTTCTGCTTCCCTCCTTTTGCGGCTCATTGTGGTACGTTAAAAATAGGAAAAGGAAAGTGAAAAATTTTGTGCTCTCTTTTGTTGCCACTTCAAGGCCACTTAGCAATATGAGACACTGACTGACAAGGAACAAAATGTTGTCAAAAGTGCTAAGTATAACAACTGAGGACAAGAGAAAACTTTAATATTAAATAATATTAAATTTTATTATTCTTAGCTCATAATCCTGATATTGGACGGTAAAAGTAGAGTTAGGTAGTATTTTTCTCAATTGCATGTCTTTAACGTTCAGGAAAAAATAGTGATGAGAAAGCGAAGACTAAGTGAGATGACATCCTTTATATTCGGACAATTTTGAGTAATGCCTTACTCTGACCCATTGTTCTTACATCATTTTAGCCCTCTCTATTCCCATCCGTTCATGGAGAGAGAGAGATGAGACGGCAGACCTTCAGATGGTGTGCTACATCTGTTATATCTCAAAGTCTTCTCGAGAAAACAACTGGTAAGACTGCAATAAATTGATGATGGAGAGAGAAAAAGGAGGATAGTAATGGTATTGATTGCAACGGAATGTTCAGTATTGCTCATGCCACCAATGCTACTGAAGGCTACTCATATGTCTTTGAAAAGTGAGATCCCCACCTTTTAAAAGATACATAGGTCAGTAGATGTTGATAGAAAGCCCTAGAACAACATTCTTTATTGAGAAGTGAAGATGCTGCTAGTATCCTGGGACAGCCTGTCTGTGAGAACATCCCAGAAAAGGTGCTGGAGGTGTGGAGATGCAGTCTGTAACAGAGGCTAGCTACAGGTCTTGGCTTTTTAGCTCAAATACTAGCGTCTGCTGCGGTTAGCTCCTGAGGAGCCTGATTCAGTACACATGTTGGCTAAGATGGCAACTGCCATGAAAAAAGCAAAGCCTCACTGGGGCTATTGCAGACACACTTCTTTTTTAGACTAGTTGCAAAAGCTTATATATAAAATATCCAGCAGAGGTACACTCAAGGTCAGCAATAAACAAGCCAGATAATAATCTACAGTCTTCCAAATAATCATCTGATAATCCATGGTGTTGAGGGTGGAGGGGATGGAGAACTTTTCTTTTGCTTTTTACCGTATATGGGGGGGGGGGTGTGTCAGCGGAAGATTTAAATATGGATTTTATTTTCTATGGTTTTGGGTGTTTAAAAGGATTTTTGCTGGTGTTAATGTTAATGTGGTTTTTTAAAATTGTATATATCATATCGTATTTATGTCGGTCCAGCACTACTACTTTATACAGTCTGTGTCAGACACTGCAAAAACTATGAGTACATGTGCGTAAGGGATATCCGAATGTGTTTACGCAAAAATAGGCATTAACTAGATTATGCAACTCAACACTGCAACTGACCCTGAGCAGCAGACACTTTGGTATGCACAAGGTGCTCTGTTTCCAGCAAGAGCTGAGTTATCTCTGTAGAAGCTTGGAGCTATATACTCGACTTCTACCTGACTAGAGAGGGGATAGGTAGATGAACAGCAGCAGCAGGAAAGCGAACAAGTTAAAAGAAATGTGGGAAAGCAGTAATGAAAAGTGGGTATTAAACAACTGCTGCCACCATATAGTCCTTGAAAAACTGCCTCTGATTTATCTTTTCATAGAGATCTTGCAGACCAGTAATTACCAAAAGTTCTTATTTAATGAAGGTGAGAGCACATGGGAAAATTCCTGCTTATGCTATTCCCACTGCCCCTTTCCTAGTGGAAACGTATGGCGGTGAATTCAGATATGAATCTCAGAGAGCTAGGTAAAAGAACAGTTGAAAACAGATGGCAGCAGTTACAACTGGCATATTCCCAGTTGGTGGCTTTAGCATTTAGAAATGAGCATCTGTTCTTCTTCCATATTGCAAAGTGGTTTTAACTCAGAGGTGTTAAAAACACATAAGTTGCTGTTTTATTCATTTTTGCTGTTTACTGACTTTAATGACTTAAATCGAATGAAAAGTACAATGTTTACCTGTGTGGCAGGGGGAATCAAAGCAGAAATATAGGTCACTGATGCAGAACCTGAGGTTGTAAAGTAAAATATGAGGGTGGGAGGAAGAGGAAATTATATGGTTTTATCGTAACGTCAGAAAAAAGGGGTTATTGAAATCTGAAGCTGTAGCAGCATGAAGATCCAACCTCTGTAAAAGATTTCTGAGGCTCTTTTTAAGTATCGTCTTCCTCTTCTAATAGCTCTTAATAAACTCCTGAGATTAAAGAAGACAGTGATATACTCAACAATCTTACTATTACATCATCTAAAAGCACCAAAAATTCCAGTCCTGGTTTCAGGGAGGAACTATATCAGTCTGAAGCTGATTCTCACTTTGTTAGACAGTAGGACTTCTAAAAAGGGTGGAGCTAGGTATCATTAAAAATGAAAGAAAAAAATTCAGGTTAGGCATACTTTATACTGTCTATTGCTTCTAACATCAGAAATGATCTTTGTGAAGCATTCACAAGCCAGATTCATAAAACAACACCATGAATACATTTATCCATTTTTAGCCAGAAATGGCTATGACAGGTGACAACCTTAATTTGTTGTGACTGTGCATAAAATCATGGCAATTAAGCTTTTAAGCCTTAGTCTTTGCTATTGAGTCTTGGTGAGAGCAAGGGTCCATCTGGATGGATCTGACCATGGGATTAATTCTTCAGGGCACAATTCTTTGCATATCTTTTGGATCATTAATGCCTATTATAGGGATAGTGCATTAGGCTTTTCCGCTACAAAGTACTGAGAACGTGCTTGCAGATTGTGACAGAAGTAGACAGAATTATTTTTCTGATGCCACACTATTTAAAATGAAAGATCACAAGACAGAATGATAGACAGCTGACCATCTGCCTGAAGGATTCTCTCTGCTAAGATATGTCAGGGCTCTGTCGCATTAAGTGTTCACTCAACATATATATTTAGAAGAGTAAGCAAGTGAGTTGCTTTAAAATGTTACTCACATTCAAGATGATATTCCTGTCTATATTCTTTGGAAACTTTTATGTATGATTTTGTTTCACTTCACCAGTCACTAGGCCACTCAAACCTACATTCCAGTGGAAGCCAGATAATTAAAACTAATAATAAATCCTGATGAAGTTAAAATTATGCTAGTTAGTTGAATGGAGTTGGAAGATGTGGTAGACCTGATGGTTGCTGCTTGGGTTTAGGAGTCTCCGTCCCTTTTGTTTGTTCATTTCCAGGCCCAAGGATTCTGTTTAATCTTGAGCTGCTTGCAGAGCAAGGTAACATAAAAGGTACAATTTTCTCTATTCTGATTAAACAAGTGTACAAGTCTCACCAGGCAGCATCCTTGGCAGAGTGATGAAAGTCTCTGATTCCTAGAGATAGGACTGTTGAAATATGATATTTGGGCAACCCTTCCAGATCGCTCACTGCAGACTTGCCTAGGCCTTGTGATGGGTGATTATATGTGAAATGTTGAAGTGCAGGTTTTGACACAGGAGAGGTTTTATTCATATTTATTGTGTAAACCAGAGTGTTTGGCTAATCCACCAATAGCGTATCGGTTACTCAGGTTCCCAGGAATCAGCTAATCGGCACATAATATAACTGGAAATGTAAGGAAATAAAAATAAGCATGTCATAATTTTTCATTAGAAAGTGGTGATGAATATTCTTGCTTCCCAACTATCACTGGTTTCAGTATTTGAAAATTGATAATATCTTTCGAGAATAACACAGTACATTGCTTGCCCAGTCCTGTAATTTTAGTGCTTCTCTTACAAATTAACTGAGCCCTTGAGTTGCATGATTTCCGAAAGAATGGTTTTTATTCTTTTAACTGAGGCCACTTTTAACAGGCTCACTGTACTCTTTAAATGGCATAATTTTTTGCTCTATCTGTCTCCTTCTTTCCTTCTATGAAAGAGAACCTTATGAAAATGTTTCAGAGTTGTGAAAGTATTTAGCAAGGAGTGTTTGCTAAGAACTACTCTGCTTGTGTAAATACAGTTGCAGGGAGTTACTTTAGTGGTCACACCATTAGCATTCATGTCAATAATAGGCACTGACAAAAGCCATTTATCAACTTTGCAATGTGATGTTTTGGTTTAACAGCTGTGATTCTCTGCCTCGGTATTCATGCAAAAGTAGCGTGTGCTGAACTTTTATGATCAACCACTTAGAGGACCAAATCAACCCCAAAACACTCGTACGTGGTTATGTTGAACTTCATGCATATGTGTTACTAGTTATGAATGTGCTTGTAATGACCCTAGGTTGAAGATGTTGCCTTGTGGCATTTGACATTTGAAGGTATGGGCAAACAGATATAAAGGGTATAATTCTGTCTTTTAGCTTCAAAATTCTGTGATTTTGTGATGCACTTAGTGGACATAAAATTGCAGTGAAGAAAGGGATGATCATTAATAATTATTTACAAGCATATCTTTGTAGTGGTTTATGCCTTCTGTTCCATGGAAGCCTGCCTTTAATATTTGTTCCAAAACCCTTACTTTGCTAACCTGTATTCTTCTTTGTCAAACACTTTTGTTGATTCAGAAGAAAATGAACTACTTCTTTGGTCTGCACTGTAGCAACTTCACTGCATTTTTCCTTGAACTGGTCTTTTATTATTTTTAGAAAAGGTATGAACCTCTAGTGTATCATTATATATAATTTTATGCTGTTCTTGATTAACAAATAGAGCTGAATTTGCTGCTTGTAACTAAGCTTTTTATTTTTGTTAACAGTAATAATTTGTGATTAAGTTAAGCTAAAAGGAAGCAATCTTTTTTAAAAAAGGGATGTTTACCAAGAATCTTGTATCCATTTATTTAATTTCACTAGAAAACCAATTAAAATTAAACTAGTTCAATCTTCTGAGCGTTGGCAAGGCTCGAGGTGCATTAATGGTCTGAGTAGTGCAACTACTTCAATTAAAATTAAAGAGATGGAGTCTCTAACGGAAAATCTCTGCCCTATAGAGGTCGATATTTTTTACAGTTTGTGTACTTTATATTATAGGCACAAAGAAAATTAGCATTACAGGGTAAGGCTTGATTTGCTTGATATGATTGTATGATTTGCATACATACACATGAAGACTATAAGCAAACACCATTGTCAGCAGAAATATAGTCCTGAACCTTTAGCCTGTCACCTGGATTTTCACCTGATGGTAATACAGATAACTTTCTGTGTGTATTAATCACGACAATGGACCAAGGCCATGGTTTAGGATGGTGTTACATATTCATTTTGCAATTGCAGAGATGTGGTACTTAACCCAAATCAGGTTATAAAGATCTTGACTCTTGTGCATATCTCAAGCTATCAGCATAATGGGATGAACTATCTGCTTATGTCCAGATTCAGCATTTTGTCTATCACAGTGATAAAAGCTTAATTATCATGGTTTCCAGATCTATCTTTTCTTTCATATCACAGGCAGCACTGTGACAGCCCCATTTCTCCACAAATTATAATAGACACTGGAGAGTAAGCAAGTATAAAATGAAGACATAAAAATTGCTATCATTAAGTGGTTATTAACGTCTATAAATGATAACAGGAACATTTCAAAAACAGAACTAAGTAGCTATGCTGTATATTTGAATGACTATCTAGGATATGGATGTAAATCTTACGTCAAGCTCCTGCTTGTTTCTGCAGCAGTAAGTGTATGTGAGAAAATATATGTTTCAGTGTATATATGAGCATGTGAACAGAAATAAGTAATTTATAATAAATTATTTTATAGAGTGAAGTGTGTTTTTTTTGTGTTCATGTCTATGAACAGATTGCACACATTTTTAACTGTCTATTGATATGGAAAACTCAAAACACTAACAGTAATTACTGACTTTGTGATACTTTTTCAACCTTTGACTGGAAGGGTTGAATTGTTAAAATCTGATCATCGATACGAATGTTTATGCAAAGTGCATTTGATTTCTGTGGATATCTGAACAAATCATTCTCATATTTGCATGTGCTGTGCATTTGTGCTGGCAGAATCCATCTGGATTTGTCTGCACAAAGAGAGAAAATAGTAATTGTCAATATAGAGTGATGTTGTAACAGTCTTATCCTTGAGAATCTTTCAGATTGGTAACCTTGATTCCATCTGCTTTCTTTCCCAACATGTGCAAGTTTGATCACTGGAATCCCTGGCCAGTGCAATCCAATTAGAATTCTAAATAGAATCAGGAAGCAGCTGCCTTCCATTCAATGCAGACTTTCAAATGGAATAAATACTGCAAGAGTTATGTGCATATCAGTAGTTGCAAATGATGCTGAATCAATTCTGCCACTGACATAGTGATAGAGGTGCCCAAAGCTCCTTTAGAAGCCTCCTTCTTGATAAGGTTTTTTCTGTCTCATGCTTGTACACTGCTATTAGCAGCAGCAGGAAGTCAGGATAAAGCTAGCCCAACTTGAAATTGGTGGATGATTTCTGAAGATCCATCTTTAGAAAGAGGATTTTTACTGATAGTCTTTGAAACGGTTTGCAGAAGGAGTGTCAGAAGAAAACATGTGAAATAGTAAGCAAGATTTAATGCTCCGACATCAAGAAAAAATTCTCTCAAAGTCCCTGTTGTAGAAGCCTTGAACACTTGCTCTGGTTTAGGATTGTCCCTCAAATTCCTAAATTCAGGTATGTTAGGCTGACAGATCTCACTTTGTGCTGGTATGCCTAATTGTCTGTTTGCATCATAATTGTGATGACACTCGCAGGTGTGGACATCCAATTGCATGTGGATGATGCAATTCCTATGTAGGCAGAGCTTCATGTGAACTGATGTCCCTGAGGGAGCTCGTGGTCCCTGAAAAATATCTCAGGCTAGGTTACGAAGAATACTGATATTTCCATTTTCTTCTGCTCATCTTGGTTCTGTGGTGATTACTACCATGAGAGAACCCAGAGACCAGATTGATGGAAATGAGGTCATATGAAGCAAATTTTCTGAAACCAGTCTTTTATTTTTAGTCACAAACAGAGCAGTCCTATGTTAATTTCTCATTGTAGGGGTGTATCTGTTTCTCTTCTCAACTATAAATGCCCAGTCACTCTGTTAATATTTATTCCTGGGTTTTCATGTATGATTTGTCATGAAAGGACTGGTGTAAGTTTGATAATATTTAGACCTATTTGATGTAATTATATTAGGACCTTTACTTTTTTTTTTTTAAAATATCCCTATAGTGATAATTTTATATCTGTCTCTGGAGACATTGTGGTAGATCTTCTAAGATGTAGAGTAGTCTCTATAGATACATGCTTTTGCTTGTCTGAACATCAAGCCTATTTTTTGTATCAGAATAATCACTTAGTCCTTCTAATTCCATTATGCCTCAAAGAAAGCAGTCCTTGTTGGTTTTTCTGTGGTTACCAATCCATGTTAAGAAACAGAGAAAAAATGAATTACAGGGAGACAAGTGGTCTGAAACCTGCACAGGGTTTTGACTCAGAGCTAAAAGAAAAAGCTATTTCTTCACCAGTGAAATCAAAATTCAAGCTGATAAAGATGAAACATACAGTGCTCGGATTTGTTTGCATTTTTTGCTTCTTTGGTTGATTTATTTCCAGGGAAAATTTGATAGAATCTAAGATGGAATTTTCCATTATTCATTGTCTAGGCTTAATAAAAACTTTTAATAGAGCTCATGTATTAAATATGGATGAAAGGAACTTCATGAAGTAAAGTTGGTTCAGTGATTACATTATTTCATAGCTGCAAAAAGGGATCCATTAATAAGATGTCAGTATTAACCTGTGTGTTGTTTGCTATGTGACCAGATTTAGATATCATCTGAAATTGGTAGGAGTTATTTCAGACAGATGGTTTTACTCTTTTGAAGGCCCTTTATGGCATGCAGTATCATTATGCTGTGCAATGAATTCTGCAGCATGAATTTTTCTTCACCCAGTACTCCCCATAAAGGGCAGCGCTCGTGTCTGTGCTTCTGGGTGTCCTTTTCTGCTCCCTTCGCTCTGAGACAGCAATAATTTGTGCCATCCTTTGCATGGTTACAGGTTGTCTCCTCTCTGTAGTAGGCAGGCTCTGTGCAGAGGAGACACCACAGAGGGTCTCTGCTCTCCCGTTCATGGAATGGAATAAACCATCTTGCGGGTCTTTGATTCCCTTGTCTGGTACCTAGCATGGTACTAGTCACACAGGTGTAATAAATCCTTCATCAGCTCTGGGCAAAGCTGGCAGTGAAAAAGCAGGAGAGTCTCTGGCTTACCCAACCCCCAGAAACCTCCAGGTTTTCTTTCTACCTAGAAACCTTCACATGCTGCAAGGTCACCCTCGTTCAACACAGTACATTTATATGACCACCCCACTTAGTTCCTTCCTTCCTGCAAGTCCTGTCAAACCAATTCCTGTCCTTCAGTGCCAAAACCATATTTTTGCACCTAAACAAATGGTGGCTTGACATCTGGAGCACAGATATCAGTGATTGTTGCAGCCTGTCTGCCTGCACCTGCAACAATTTGAGGCCTCTAACCACTACTGAACTTCTTGTATAAATCAGATCTCCCGAAGAATGGGGGAGGGAGATTTTGTTGTCGTCTCTACCACACATTTAATTTAGAAATATGTCCAGAAAGGCTTACGAGATAAATAAAATAAAAGGGACTGAGTGCCTTGTGTTGTACAATCTACTGTTCTGCTTGTCTATTTGATTTTCTTTATTTTCTTTCAACCATATGACTAACCTCACCTCTTTGTGTTCAGCAGCTGAACAAAATGCACAGTGTTGTATTCAGAAGCACCCACTCATTCCTGACAGCTTTACGACAAAGCTGTCCCTCCACATGTCCTTGTTGGCCTCTGACCCTACACGTTTACTTCAAGTAAATATGCCAGATGGCAGAGAAAAGTGGTAGGGCAAAGAACAACCCTCTGGGGGCCAGGAGTCATGAAATCCTTCTCCACAAAGCAAACTTAAAAGGAACAATTTCAACAAATGCCTTAGAGCAAGTTCACAGCTAGAACGAAATGGAGACAGAGAAAAAAATAAGCAAAAAATTCCCCAGTCCAACTCTTTCATTACATATTTTGTTTTCTGTACCACCAGCTACATTAGTAGTAAAAACAAATAAAAATGTGAGTGATCATTAGGAAAGACAGACAGATGGACTGAGTTTTTAGGCAGAGAGGTGGAGGCGGGCTTGCATTTGGAAATGAGCAATCAAATCTGGAGCTTGGCTATTGCAATGACCCTTCAGTATGTCCTGCCTCCCTCTCTCTCCACAGGGATGCTGTCAGAAGGCAAGGGGCAAAGTCACTGCTGTTGCTGCCAAGCCTGCCACTCTCCCTTGCACAGAGGAAAAAGTTCAAATCAGGGGACGCCTCGTATGTGGGGCCATTGCTGCTGCCCGTGATCATGTAATGGTGACAGAAGTTGCAGGAAAGAATAATGTAGAGAACAAGAGGAGCAAAGTTCAGGGAGTGAGCAGCACCCCGAATTAACCTGTCTGACACAGCAGGAGGAAGCAGACATAATCTATGGTGTATGTTGCAGCCCCAGCTATCTGCCCTAGCACAAGATACTGCTTTTGCCGACTGACGGAGCTTCCCTTACACCTCCGGGTCGTCATTCCAGCAGCTTTCCTCTTGTTGCAGTCTGGTGGACAGGGTGGAAATGTGTTCAGTTTGTTAAGCTTTTCAACTTTATCCCAAAGGATATGCCGATTCACCTCCTTGACCCACACCTTGCTTGTGGCCTTAGGAACAAATCCCGTGTGTTTATGCCCATTGGGATGATCAAAGCTGGATTCAGGCTGGGACTTGGCAGTGTATATTCCAGGTCCAGGTGATGATTTGTTTGCCTAGACATGGAATCAAGCACCTAAAAGTAAGTCCCTCTGTGGCTCTGCAGCATCCTTCTTTTATCAGATGTTACAGATGGCCTGATCCATGCACAAAAGCACACACCCCTCATGGTTTGAATGCAACCTTTACAACTTGTTCTTTCAAAAAGCTTTTTCCTTGTCAGCTCCAGAGCACTTGGCTGTAAGAGATAAGTAGCCATTGATTTTTCTTTTGCTTTCGAGGCAGAGAGGCAGGAGCAAGCAGAACAGAATCGCCTTCTCAAGGCCAAACCACAAGCCCTGCAGCACCTCAGCTGCTCCCCTCTCAAATGCCTTTGCTGTGTCCTGAAATGCTCAGGGAGGAAGGGCAAGCTGGGCAGAGGTGCAGACTGCTCCCCACGTAGCTGGGCATGGGCTACTCCCCCTGGTTCATGCAAGTACATCTTAGGCCATTCTCCTGTCCTCTTTTTTCCTGACCAATTCTTTATTCCTCAGTATTAAACTGTCTCAGTTCTGACAGCAGGTTTTGTTTCAAAGAGATAGCTATGAATTACGACAAGACCAGTGGACCTTGTCCTGCAGCTAATCTACCTACACACAGTTCAGCTGTTTCCCCTGAAACAATGTCATTATGTCCTCCTGAGGAACTGGATCACAAACACACTGTTTTAAAAAATAACTTCGTCTGCATGATTTGTAATGTGAGCAAAAGAGCACTTTCAGTAAAGTCTTTAAACTTTCCAATATGCATTAAACACACTCCATACTTCAGAAGGAAGATAATTAACTTTATTAATACAAACTCCCCATTCTTCCCAGGATACATTTAACTACTGGTGTTTCTTAAAAACAGGAATTGCAAACTTTTAATTACAATAGGAGCTAGGGATGGAGATACTGTCACATTCCTTTAATTGAAAGGACATGTTCTCGTCTCCTTTATCTGTTACATAAAAAATTTTAGTTTTTTAAACAAATTCTGGAGATAGTAATTATTATTTCATAGGCTTAGCTTAGATTAAGAAATTGCCATTGATCATTTAATTTAATTATTGTGCATAACTACATAATTTTACCTATGCACTGCACATGACTAGTACAAAATATCAGTAATTATTAGTTGTGGTAATGCGTGCTATATTTAAAAAAATATCAAATAAAGCAGAACAGCTCTTTAGCAGAATCATCTCTAAAAGACCCCCTGAACATGCTGAAACACAGAGGAAAGAGGGCATGCACAGGTGTTAGCCTTATTGGGCCACCTTCTGTGGAAAAATCTTCCAATGTGATTGTCATGAGGTATGTAAAAGAGGCAATGGGACAAAACCTGTGGCTAGAGGACTTGGAGTCTGCAAGTCATTGCAAATCGCTTTTAGCTGATGTGACAATGACTTATGTAAGGAGCCAACAAGACAGGGGCTGTATTAGCTCTCTTATAAACACATGGCGGTCCATTTGAAATGGTGGTTTTATATCTTCCCCATTTTCTGTATACCCCTATCTGTCATAAGGCCCCAAAACTGCTGTGAGCCTCTTTTTTAACTGATTGTATAATGCAGCTTTCCTGCTTCCGAGCTATTAGGATGCACTTGATATATGAGTTCAAGTTTTCCTCACAGGAAGGTTAAAAGCTTGCCTTTTCAAAAATGAAAGTACAGATTGTCATACAATTATACAATGGCACGGGCTGGATATTAAAAAAAGCATCAGCTATCAAGGGACTTGAAATAGAAACGTAGCACTACCGATACTCTGGGACCCCAAACCTTGTCTGAAAACTAGAGCAGCCAGCAGCATGCTCCGCTGGCGTTAGTGGAGTGCTGCAAGAGGAGACATAGAATCACAGAATCACAGAATCACAGAATGGTAGGGGTTGGAAGGGACCTCTGTGGGTCATCTAGTCCAACCCTTCTGCCGAAGCAGGGTCACCTACAGTAGGCTGCACAGGACCGTGTCCAGGTGGGTCTTGAATATCTCCAGAGAAGGAGAATCCACAGCGTCCCTGGGCAGCCTGTTCCAGTGCTCCATCACCCTCAGAGGGAAGAAATTCTTCCTCATGTTCAGAGGGAACTTCCTGTGCTTCTGTTTGTGCCCATTGCCCCTTGTCCTGTTGCTGGGCACTACTGAAAAGAGTTTGGCACCATCCTCCTGATACCCACCCTTCAGATAATTATAAGCATTTATTAGGTCCCCTTGCAGCCTTCTCTTCTTCAGGCTGAACAAGCCCAGCTCCCTCAGCTTCTCCTCGTAGGGCAGATGTTCCAGTCCCCTCACCATCCTCGTAGCCTTCCGCTGGACTCTCTCCAGTAGCTCCTCATCTTTCTTGAACTGGGGAGCCCAGAACTGGACACAGTACTCCAGATGAGGCCTCACTAGAGCAGTGTAGAGGGGAAGGAGAACCTCCCTCGACCTGCTGGCCGCACTCCTCTTGATGCATCCCAGAATGCCATTGGCCATCTTGGCAGCCAAGGCACACCGCTGGCTCATGGTTAACCTGTCGTCCACCAGGACACCCAGGTCCCTCTCTGCACAGCTGCACTCCAGCAGGTCCACGCCAAGCCTCTAATGGTGCATGGGGTTGTTCCTCCCCAGGGGAAGGACCCTGCATTTGCCCTTGTTGAACCTCATCAGGTTCCTCTCTGCCCAACTCTCCAGCCTATCCAGGTCACGCTGAATGGCAGCACAGCCTTCCGGTGTATCTGTCACTCCTCCCAGTTTGGTGTCATCAGCAAACTTGCTGAGGGTACATTCTAACTCTTCATCCAGGTCGTTGATGAAGAAGTTAAACAAGGCTGGGCCCAGTACTGACCCCTGAGGGACACCACTAGTTACCAGCCTCCAAATAGACTCAGCGCCGCTGACGACAACACTCTGAGTTCTGCCATTCAGCCAGTTCTCAATCCACTTCACCAACCACTCATCCAGCCCACACTTCCTGAGGTTTCCTAGGAGGATATCATGGGAGACAGTGTCGAAAGCCTTGCTGAAGTCGAGGTAGACAACATCCACGGCTCTCCCTTCATCTACCCAGCCAGTCATGTCATCGTAGAAAGCTATCAGATTCTTCAGGCATGATTTCCCCTTGGTGAATCCATGTTGACTACTCCTGATAACCCTCTTTTCTTCCACTTGCTTGATGATGGCCTCCAGGATAAGCTGCTCCATCACCTTTCCCGGGATGCAGGTGGGGCTGACTGGCCTGTAGTTCCCTGGGTCCTCCTTCTTGCCCTTTTTTAAGATTGGAGTGACATTGGCCTTTCTCCAGTCCTCAGGCACCTTTCTTGTCCTCCAGGACCTTTTAAAGAGGATGGAGAGTGGCTCAGCAATGACATCCGCCAGCTCCCTCAGCACTCGTGGGTGCATTCCATCGGGGCCCATGGATTTGTGAACATCCAGGTCGCTTAAGTGATCCCTCATGCAGTCCTCCTCGACCAAGGGAAAGTCATCCTCTCTGTAGGCTTCCTCTCTTACCTCCGGGGCCTGGGATTCCTGAGGGCCTGCCTTGGCACTGAAGACTGAAGCAAAGAAGGCATTCAGTAGCTCTGCCTTCTCTGTATCCTCCATCACCAGGACACCCGCCTCATTCAGCAGCAGCCCCACATTGTCCCTAGCCTTCCTTTTGCTGCTGATGTAGTTGAAGAAGCCCTTCTTGTTGTTTTTGACATCCCTTGCCAGCTTCAATTCCAGGTGGGCCTTGGCCTTCCTCGTCGCATCCCTGCACGCTCTCACCACGTTTCTGTACTCTTCCCAAGTGGCCTGCCCCTCTTTCCACATTCCATGGACCTTTCTCTTCCACCAGAGCTCCGCTAGAAGCTCCTTGTTTAACCATGCAGGTCTCCTGCCTCCTTTGTTCCATTTCTTTCTCAGGGGGATGCATTGCTCCTGAGCATGGAGGAAGTGATGTTTAAAGAGTGACCAGCACTCTTGGACCCCCCTGCCTTCGAGAGCCCTGGCCCATGGGATTCCTCCCAGTAGCTCCTTGAAGAGGCCAAAGTTAGCCCTCCTGAGGTCCAAGGTTTTGATCCTGCTTATCGCCCTGCTTCCTCCACGCAGGATCCTGAACTCGACCATTTCATGGTCACTGCAGCCGAGTCTACCTCCAACCTTCACTTCCTCCACCAGTCCCTCCTTGTTTGTTAACACGAGGTCCAGCAGCGTGCCTTTCCTTGTTGGTTCCTCCACCACTTGCATCAGAAAGTTATCATCGATGCTCTGTAGGAACCTCCTGGATTTCACCTGCCTAGCTGTATGGTGTTCCCAGCTGATGTCAGGGTGGTTGAAGTCCCCCATGAGAACCAGGGCCTGTGATTGTGAGGCTGCTTGCAGCTGCCTGTAGAAGGCCTCATCAATTTGCTCCTCCTGGTCAGGTGGCCTGTAGTACACACCCACTGTAATGTCACCCGTGTGAGCCTATCCCTTAATTCTAACCCACAAGTTTTCAACTTGTTCCTCATTTGCCCCTAGGCCAAGCTCAGTGCATTCCAGTTGCTCCCTCACATACAGAGTAACTCCACCACCTGTCCTTGTTGGCCTGTCTTTCCTAAAGAGTCTGTAGCCATCCATGACAGCATGCCAGTCATGCGAGTTGTCCCACCACGTTTCTGTGATGGCAGCCAAGTCGTAGCCGTCCTGCTGTACAATGGCTTCCAGCTCCACCTGTTTATTGCTCATGCTACGCGTGTTGGTATAGACACACTTGAGCTGGGCTGTCAATCTCACCCCTGATCCTGGCACACCAAGCCTGGACTCGTCCCTAGTGAGCAGGGCGATGTCCCCTTCCCCCTTTGAACCTAATCTAAAGCCTCCTCAATGACCCCCACCAGCTCATGGCCAAGAATCCTTTTTCCCCTTTGAGATAGCTGAGTACCACCTGTCGCCAGCAGGCTCGGTGATGTGTACACCTCCCCATGATCAAAGAAGCCAAATTTTTTCCGATGGCACCAGTCCCTGAGCCACCTGTTAACCAGGTGAGTTTTCCTGCCCCTTTCAGTGCTGTTCCCTGCCACTGATGGGATGAAGGAAAACACCACCTGCGCCCCTGATCCCTCAACCAGTCGCCCCAGTGCCCTGAAGTCCCTTTTGAAGGCCCTGGGACTTCTTTCTACTATCTCGTCCCCGCCAACCTGCATTACCAAGAAGGGGTAATAATCAGAAGGCCGCACCAGATCAGGGAGTTTCTTCGCAACATCCCTAACCCGGGCCCCAGGGAGGCAGCAGACTTCCCTGTGGGATGGGTCTGGTCGGCACATCGGGCCCTCTGTTCCCCTCAGAAGGGAATCACCTATGACAATTACCCTCCTTTTTTTCTTAGCCAGGGCAGTCATAATACGTGGGGCTGTCTGACTTGTCCTCGACAACCCCCTGCATGGAGCTTCACCTTCACCCACATCCTCTGTGGCCAGTCCCTCACACTCCAGAGCCCCGTATCTGTTGCTTAAGGGCAACTGGGCAGGTGAGAGAGGCTGGGAGGGGATTCTCTTGCCCCCCCGAGCAGGGACCTGTTTCCATTCCCCCCCATCTCTTAGGCCCTCTCTTTCTGCTCGGTTTCAGAGCGCTGACTCCAGCTTCAGGGTCAGGGTGCATTAGCCCTCCAGGACAAGTCAGCAATGTCCCTTCTGAAGACAGAAACTCACGTAAGTTGCTGCAGTTATGCAACAGTTACTATCGCTCACTGTCACATCTGACTTGAAAGTAACTGGAGGGAGCGTGGGGAGAACATTTGACAGCAACCTGGAATAATAAGGTTAAGGCAGAGATCTTTCAGAACAAATATTTTACTGAGAAGAATGCAAGTTCATGTCCTGTTGCTAATTTGCATCTACCCCTTCCCAGATAGTCTTTTTAGTGCTGGATTTTTTGTCTTCTTACTGTAAGCAAATGAAAAGGTGCACCTCTATGCAACTTACTGTTTTACTGGAGATGAAGCTTCTCATTTAGCCATGGCTGAACAGTGTTTCTGGTTACCTGGTCACCAGCCGGATGCGGTAATTAGGGATTTAGCACTCCCTTAGCTACAACAGGGCTAAACATCAGTGTACAGAGCACTCCAGGGCTATATTTCCTCTTGAAATGTATGTTGCTTGCTGCTGAGTCTCCTTTTCCTCTTATTGGAGACATGGAGAAGCTGAACTGGATAGGGCTGGCTAGTGCTCCTGGAAAGTCTTGGAGAGGTTCTTGAGTGGTGCAGGTTAGGCTGAGATGAGGGAATTACGCAGGCTGTCTGTGCAGAAGGTGTCTGCAGGGGGCTGGTCTGCTGTGGGAAGAGCTGTACCTCTCCTTGCACGTCTGCAGGCCATCTGTACTAGCAGAGCAACGTATTAGCCTGTACTCAGAGACATACCTAGCCCAGATGATGAGAAACCAATTCCCCAGGCAAGAACCTGGAACCATGGAGATGTACTTGTTCAGGGGAGCAGGAGCTCTGAGCTTTGGTCTGCAATGAGAGACTGTGATGTGTGGGAGTGGGGAGAGCTGAATAGCATGGAGGGCATGAAGTGCATGTGGGTGGCTAAGTTTGAGTGGAGAACAGAGAATGTTGTGTTCGATTGTTTGGGAGGATCAATAATATGATTTTCCTTAAACATTTCAATAAAAATTAAAATGAAAATTGTCTCCCTGCATGGATATTGCTATCCCTGAGCTAGAAGCTATCATCCTCCTAGGACGAGTGAATCTCATAAGAATATACGAAACAAAATACAGTTAGAAGTAAAAATCCTGATAAAAATAGAACCATCACAGGCATTTTACAGTATCAGAGAAAACACTAATCAAGCTAAAATAAGGTGCTTGGGAACGTAAATGTTTTCACTGTGGAAAAGGTGCCCAAATTACTCAGTTTCCAATCCTTATACCTTATACCTAAAATTACTGATGAAATCAAGAGGAGTGTGGCCAGCAGGTCGAGGGAGGTCCTCCTTCCCCTCTACACTGCCCTAGTGAGGCCCCATCTGGAGTACTGTGTCCAGTTCTGGGCTCCCCAGTTCAAGATGAGGAGCTACTGGAGAGAGTCCAGCGGAGGGCTACGAGGATGGTGAGGGGACTGGAACATCTCCCCTACGAGGAGAGGCTGAGGGAGCTGCGCTGAAGAAGAGAAGGCTGCGAGGGGACCTAATAAATGCTTATAAATATCTGAAGGGTGGGTATCAGGAGGATGGTGCTAAACTCTTTTCAGTAGTGCCCAGCAACAGGACAAGGGGCAATGGGCACAAACTGAAGCACAGGAAGTTCCCTTTGAACATGAGGAAGAAATTCTTCCCTCTGAGGGTGACAAAGCACTGGAACGGGCTGCCCAGGGAGGCTGTGGAATCTCCTTCTCTGGAGATAGTCAAGACCCGCCTGGACGCGGTCCTGTGCAGCCTACTGTAGGTGACCCTGCTTCGGCAGGGGGGTTGAACTAGATGACCCACAGAGGTCCCTTCCAACCCCTAATATTCTGTGATTCTGTGATTCTGTGATTCTGTGAAATTCTCAAAATAAAATTAATAATTTATATGCCATAATAGTTTTGTACCTTAAAGCATTTGGTGGAGATTGACGCAAATGGTTGTAACTAGGGAATGCTCAATGCTGCTAGTGCCCAGCAGTTTTTAACTAAATAGAAACATCACTCCTGTGTGTCCCAACACTTCTAAGCGTCCAGATATCAAGAATAAATCAGCTTCCTACTGTATACTGAGATATATTTAGAACAAGTTTATTTGCAGAAATTGTGGATTCAGCTGGCTATGCATTTATGAAAAATGATTTTTTTTTTTACCACTCAATATACATTTTAATGGCAAAAACTTGCTAAGAAACAGATCTAGTCAAACAATGTTCACAAATGACCTATCTCCATTTTTTTCTCCTATCAGTGTTTGAATAAATTCTGGATCTTAAATGTTGCAAAGCAGTATTTTAAATAATGGTGCCCCATGGTCCTTCCAATAATCTGAAAGCCGTAGTAAAGATCTTACAGGACTTGAAGCTGCTATTTGGTCTGCTCATATTGTTAGCAGGGTTTTTTGGGTAACATTCGTTTATCGCAAAGTCAATGCCTTGGGCCTTTGACCTTCAAAGGCTCTAGATTGTCTTTTGATATATGATGGCTCAGTGTTTGCAAGGTTGTGGCACCTCACTGAAGATGTTGGGTCAACACCCATTATATGTTTAGAAATTGCTGTTTTGTTCCTTGTGCTTTACATATAGCCATGCCACAGAAGTGATGAGCACAGCTAAGGCCATTTTACTTCCTTGCTGGTATTAACCTCTCTGAAACGCAGAGAGGGAAGAGATAGGATCACAGACCTGTGCCTTTGTGCACTGCCCAGCGATACAGGTGGCTGGCAGCAAGTATGAATTGCACAGGGCACCTGCCTTTTAGCACACTGCTAGTGTCTGAATGGAATTGGCAAATTTTCTTGGTAAATGTCTGGCATAGCATCTTCAGAAGAAAATACTGGGTCAATACGGCTCTGCATGGTGCATTGCCTTTGCCTGTGGTGGCTGGAGGAAGAGAAGAGGGGAGGGAGAAATATGTTTCATTTTTGCTTCCCACCAGAGAGGAGACCAGGAAACTGTAAATCGCTAGGAAAGAACTACAAGATAAAAATTTCACAGCTTGGTGATATCCCAAGCTTGACTCTGTTCTGTTGTGAGTTTTTTTTTCTCCAAATTGTCCTGATGTGTGCATTACATTTCCCATCTGACATACTGTTGACCCTAAGACCTACACAAATCGTGACATTTAAAGTAAAATAAAAGGCTGAAATCTTTTTTACTGCCTCCTGAGCCCTGGAGTCCTGGTGAAAGAGAGACTTACTACTTGTTTGAAGGTTTTCTTTCACATACATCAAAGTCAGAGACTTAGCTTAGTGAAATGAGATTCTCCCATACTGCAAGACTGCAGGAGCTGTGTCTTGAAAGAAACCAACAAGCTGTAAGCAAGTAGTGAGCAGTGCCAATCTATTGAATCACCAGACCATCTCTGAATGCCATTTTTATTCCTTTGCTTCACAGAGTGTGCAGGGTTATTTTTAAGTCCAATTGTATTTGTACAGTGTGTGTTCACCTTTGGGTGGAGAGTGTTAAAAGTGTGCAGACTGTAATGAAACCAGGGATTTTTTTTGTACATTCTTCTCTGTACAGCACCCAGTACATTAGGTCCTGATGTAGGTGCTGATGCTTTTAGGGCACTATGCCTATTAAGTAGTGATATTTAAATTGCTGTTATACCATAATAACTCAGCTATAAGGAAAAAAATTGCTACCTAAATCTTGTTAAGGATCTATTTAGGCTAAATGTAGACAACGAAGAATATACTAGGCAGTGGAAATACCACTGTTTTCCAGACAAATGGACATTTGCAAGAGCAGAGGATTTTTTCAGTTTCTTATCACTTTTGGTCTTTTTCCATTTTTTTTTTTTTTGTTTGGGTTTTTTCTCATTAACAATAGTAGTAACCTTACAGACTCAGAAATGAACGATTGGTATCCTATGAATCCTCACATAGATGATACAGACCTCAGGGTGAAAAAGCAATTGGACGAAAGGCTGTGGAGAGACAGGAATAAAATTACTGAAAGGCAGTTATATTAAATCCTACCAGGGTTTTCAACCAAGACAATAGTGCCTCACAAGGAACTGCATTTCAAGAACCTGGCAAATCCAGCAGTATGAGAGCAGACATTATGTCATTGTCCATTACCAACGTGGGATTGTTTACTGTTCCTCCCAGGAACACATCCAGACAAATATAGATGAAGGTAATCTCAGTGAGTAAGATATATCTGTTTTGTTGTTGTTTTTTTTTTTATTTATTTTTTTTTTTTTCCATAAGATTTTTGGTATGGATGGTTTGAGTCATGGCCCATTTCACCATCTATGTGAGAATGGTTATCAGCTCAAGTCTGCCACTTTTTCTGTGATGGCAAAGGATATGGCTGCAGAATATGTAGCTGGACTTGTAGCCTAGGATCATCAGAGGCTCCCAAATCACTGTTTTCTCTGTGTGCTCAAGGGCATGTCATCCCTTTTCAGAAAGAGAACTCCAGTGGCGTATCTGTTTAGGATTGACTGTGTCTGTTACCTGAGATGTATCTGCTGCTGAAGCCTCATGTGTGTTTTGTCATAGAATCAGCAAAATAGTTTTGGAAAAGACCTTGAGAGGTGCTTTAGTTCATCTTTCTCTGCAAGACAGATCCAAGAATTCTGCAATCCCGCTGATGTAGGGTGCAGATCCCCCAGACCACCTAGCCCTGCGCTTACCATATTCTTTTACCACTAAAAGTCTTTCCTGATGTTAAATTTAATTTTACATTGCAGTCTCAGCCCACTACTTCTTGTCTCCACAATACAAGAGAGCAAATTTGTTTCCTTTCTTTCCCTTACAGCTACTTTTAGTATATTTTAACTAAGAAATATATACCTCTCCTTTTCTTGGCTTCTATAAAACAAACCTTTCTACTTTCTTCAGTATAGTTGTAGTCTGTTGAACTCAGCTTTATTGGATGTTGCCTGTTGGGTAACGAAATCCATTTGCGAGACAGCATTTTCTGCTACCTCATGTTTTCTAGAACTGTCATTAGTTTTCTCTGGGTCATCTCCATTTGATGAACATCTTCTGTTTTGCTCTGGCTGAGACCCTTCAATTTCTCAGTACAGTGGAAAGTTTATTTTACTCATTTTACCATCAACTCTCCTCCTCTTTCTATATATATTCCTTTGATATTTGCCTTTTTTGAATGAGTGCATCATTGTTGACCTGTTGCTCAATTTGCAGTTTACCGTAACTCCTCCATCTTCTTCAGCAGATCAGCTTAATCCGTTCTTCCCTATCTGGCACCTGCAGGATTGATTATTCTCATCCAGGTGTAAATTTCACATTAGGCCTATTCCAGCAGATCTGTTCTCTGATTTTTCAAGACTATTTTGATTTCTAATTATGTTTTGTTCCATGTGCATGTAGTCCTTCTGAGTTCTGTGAATTTAATAAAAATATTTTAATTAAAAAAATGAATAATATCAAACATACACCTGCAGAACATTGAATTCTTCTTTCTCATTTTGTAGTGCACCATTGATAATTAACTTCTTCAACTACTATCTCCATCTGCCTGAAAGTTTTATTCGGTTGTATAGTAGTTTCATATTAACCAAGATTTTCTTGCTTTTTTGCTAGAAAGATCTCACGTCAAGAGCTTTAGTGAAGTTAACCACTGACACCTATATATTCATCTCTATCTGTAAGGCATACTCCCCTATCATAGAAGAAAATTAGTCTGATTTGAAAAATTTGTTTGTAGAAAATGCACACTGGATGTTTCATTCTAGTTTCTTTCTTTGAAGTCAAGTTTACCTTTGATTATTTCTTTCAAATATTTTCCAGTAATGAAAGTAAAACTGAAATTTCCTGGCTTGCCTTTTCCTCTTACACTAATTAATAATGATAGGCACTTTATTTGTTCTTTTCAACCCTTTGAAATCTTACTTGGTCTCCATGTTTTTTTAAAAATCAATAAATCACTAAATAAACTGAAAATGTTTTCTTCATTGGGACCAGGGAATTTTTGAATTTAATTTAATTAAATTTTGTTCAACCTATATTTTCTCTATTCTGGTTTATTTATGCTTTGTCACCGGTGTTGATGCCAATAAGAAACTTATCATAGATGAACTATGCAATGAAACCAAGCTCCAAAAGTCCCTAGTAATGACTTTAATGTAAGCAGTAAGGAACACTTATCATCAAGCGAAAAAGCAGCTGTGCTGATTTCTGGAAGCATTCTCCAAGTCTTCCAACTTGATTATTTATTCACCAAAATCTCTCAGGGTGTTAAGGTGTTGGCTTAAAGAATAAGATGTGCTCTTGTTATGAAATGCATGCGTTTCTCCTCAATTTTCTTTCAGTGATTTTTCTTGTGTCACTGATTCTTTGACTGTGATTGGAAATCAGATAAATTAAGATATTTATTGTCTTTCACAAGATTAAAAGAAAATAGTATAGACCTCATACCTAATACCAGGATGCTTTTCGTGGGTAGTTCAATCCAAATGGTGGGTTTTCCATGGTCTCTGAAAGCCCAGATCTTTTTTTGGAGTAAAAAGAAACAATGACAATTCAGAGCCCTTGAGTTAAGGATGACAGTTTTTAGAGTCAGAGTTTGTATCGAAATCTTGGAGTACGCTTCAAATGACCAACAGATTTGTGATCTTGAACATAATAACATATTTTTTAACATATTTTTTCTGAAGCTAATAGATGCAACAGTGCGTTTATAAAACAGCGTGCTTGTTTATTTGTCTCTGGATTCCCATACATAGGAGACTTTATTTATTTTGGGGGCCTGAAAATAATTTATATTAGCAATGAATAATTTTAAGCTAGAATGATCTCTCTGAAGAGTGTAACAAACCTATTGCAAAAGTCACAGCATGTTTTTTTTTTTTAGAATTTGGAAAGTTTACTTTTTCCTCTCATTTTTGATTGCCTATACCCTTTAATTTATTCACTTTGGCAACCAGAGCAGAATCTATAAATTGTAAACAGACAGAGTATTTTTAATACGGTTCTTTCTCAGAGCTAGTGCAGAACAACGTTTTCCATGGTGTGCCTGGGAACCATTATGCTTGGTTATCCAGAACTACATCCGCAAGCCATTTCTTGAGTTTTTTTTCTTTTCTCACCTGTGGTCATGCTTTCTTCTGTTTTATAAAAAACAATGCATCCTTTTCACCAGTTGAAAATAAAATAATACTATATTGTGTACAATAGGGCAAAGGAGCTCCTCTGTGGTAGAGAAAGTATTAAATTCCTCCTCATGTTGTGATGAAGGCTGTGTAAATTGGTCTTTTTTTCTTCCCAGAAGCAATCATTTAGTGTAGTAAACTATGTCTGTAGGATACTATAAACTTTCACACAGAGCCAGCCCCTTTCCCTCTTACCTGTGAATTTCCAACTTCTGTTGCCCAAAGAGCAGCTCTATTTTTCCCGCTCAGCTTGGAGGGCACAGGGCAGAGGTCCTGCCAGTGAAGCCATGCTTCAGGCTGGGTACCAGTAAGCCACAGGAAACCACCAGCACTGTTCCACTGCAGAGGTGGGGGTGCCCCCTATGCAATTTTTTTGAGTTACAGATGATTGTGGGTCCAATTCTTACCTGAATGTGTAATTTGTGTTTCTCTCCTGACCCCACAAAAAGAGGCTCTATACCTAAACTTTCTTTCAGTTAAAAGAAAAAAATACAAACAACAAAATTCAGCTGGTACTAGCATGAAGTGATGGGAGGTAGTTTATCTGCAAAAGCATGAAAAGTGCTGAGCAGGGCAAGCTGTCCCTTTGACAGAACCTGGGAAAAAGTAACAAAATCCTTTGCTGTAGCCTGGTCCAGCTTAAACTGCAAAGCAACAGATTCTCCTAGAATTTATGAAACCAAGGGAGACAATGCTCTTCCATATTGCCTCATTGGTGTTCAAGGTCCTCATGCTGACTAAAAAGGTGTGATTTGGGTGTAGCTGTGCCATTTACACCCTGAGTTTCTTGTCCTGTGTGTGGATAAAGAAGGTTTACAATTTCACAAAAATTACATTTTCACTCATAGAAGTTTCATTTTCATTCAGACTTTTGAAAATATTTCTTTTCAGTGGGTGGGCCTCAAGTAGAAATAGAAAGCACAGCCACAGAGGGATTAAGGAAAAACATTTTCCCTGTCAAATTTCAGCTATACTTAGTGAAAAAGATTAATTTTATTTATATATATATATATTTCTATATATCATTATGGATGTTTAAATATGTGCTAGTTGTTTACGAGTGCACTAGAAGCATGGAACTTGGTAAGATATATGGAGTGCAAGTTTAAAGTGGAGGTCACACCTTTCTCTCAAAAGTTAGCAGTCTGGAAGACATGAAACGTATTAACTAATACATGGAGACATGGAGAAGTGGAAAAGAGCAGAGGGAATAACGTCACTGGATGTGACACCACCACCAACGCTCACAACCTTAGCAGATGTCTTAGAACTTTTGAGTGTTGTGATTTACCCAAAGTGTGTGGAAAGAGGTGGATGTCTGAAAATCTCAGCTTCCCATTTTTTATTTTCTTGGTTTTCTAGACTTTACGCCCATAAAGAAAAGTTTGCAATGCAACCAGGAAATGAGAAATAAAACACCCACAACTCACTGAATTAAATTCAAAAGGCATTGAGTTGGACTTGATGGTCCTTATGGGTCCCTTCCAACTTCATGCATTCTGTGATTCTGTGAGAAAAGTCCTAAAATCTATTTGTTTATTAAAGAACTCCCCACATTATTCTAAGAAAATCTTAGTTTTCTGGGCAGAGGAATATATCCATGTGTTGGAACAGAGGAAATAGATATGATTATTTTATTCTTACTATGTGGAAACTGCTTGCTTAATTTGCCCTGAAATTAAAATTTAAAAAATAAAATATGACCTGCCTATAGACCTGCCTTCCTTTGGCAGGTCTTAAGCCTGTGTTTTAGCCCAAATTCAATACATATGAGCCACTCAAATATAAATATTTTGAAAACATTCAATCTATTGGAAGTGTTTCTCACAGCAACTCTGTGTTTAAAGAGATTGTTAATGTTTAATGTTTACTCTTATGTTTAAGAGTAGCATTTCTTCTGTTACATCATCCCAGAAAATGAGAAATTCATTCATTTCCTCCACATCTTACTCCCTCTAGGAAAGAAACAGGAAGTAAAAAGCTCTTAAGGTGTGGGAAAGAGGTAAGGAAGAGCGAATATGTTAATCACTCTGAAAAACTAGAATATAGAAATAGGAGTGGGAAGAAGGAGGTGAAAAACACAGTATTCCCTTGGGAAAGAGCCAAAAAAAAAAAAAAATTTAGACGTGTTTCTTGCTGGAAAAGGGATTGTCCTTTGCTATAATTTTTCTAAAATTCCTGTTAGCTTTTGTCTGTCCTGTTCGGCAGTTTTCCTGAGAATTAGTAAAATTCTTTGTAAACTCAGTACAAGTTGTGTTCTTGATACAACTCAGTAGAATTGAGACAAACGGCCAAAATCTTAACTTCTCATTGAATCAGTAAATGCAAACCACAGTTTTGTCAGGTAGAGTTATTGATTTCTTGTGAAACTTGTGGAGTGTATGGGGCAAATTCTGGCTAGTGGATTTTTATTTTCATGGGAGATTTGTCATAATTAATTGTTTCATACAAATGCATGTTTAATTCTAACCATTACTCCCCCCCCCCACCAACTCTGCTCCAAAGCTACCCCTGAAAGGGAGAAAGATACTGAAATAGTGAAAGATATTTTTCTAGGAATAAACAATATGAAAAATTGTAATATACTTCTCTTAATTTGACTATCTTCTACAAATTTTTGTGCTTTCATACTATAGAGAATCATAGAATCATTAGGGTTGAAAGGGACCTGAAAGATCATCTAGTTCCAAACCCCTGCCATGAGTAGGGACAGTTTCTACTAGACCAGGCTGCTCAGAGCTCCATCCAACCTGGCCTTGAACACTTCGAGGGAGGGGGTATCCACAGCTTCTCCGGGCAACCTGTTCCAATGTTTCACCACCCTCATGGTGAAGAATTTCTTCCCAATATCTGATCTAAATCTGCCCTCTTTTAATTTAAAGCCGTTCCTCCTTGTTCTATCATTACACACCCTTGTGAGAAGTCCCTCTCCATCCTTCCTGTAGGCCCCTTCAGGTTTTGGAAGGCTGCTATAAGGTCGCCCTGGAGCCTGCTCTTCTTCAGACTGAACAGCACCAATAGCCCCAAGTCCTTCTCCTCAGGGCTGCTCTCGAGCCACTCTCTGCCCAGCCTGTATTTGTGTTTGGGATTGCCCCGACCCACATGCAGGACCCTGCACTTAGCCTTGTTGAACTTCATGCGGTTCATGCAGGTCCATCTCTCCAGCCTGTCCAGGTCCCTCTGAATGGTATCCCTTCCCTCCAGCTTGTCAACCAAACCACACAGCTTGGTGTCATCGACAAACTTGCTGAGGGTGCACTCAGTCCCTCCGTCCATGTCGTCGACAAAGATATTAAACAGCACCAGTCCCAGTACCGACCTCTGAGGCACACCACTCGTCACTGGTCTCCACCTGAACATCGATCCATTGACTGTAACTCTTTGAGTGAGTCCATCGAGACAGTTCCTTATCCAGTGAGTGGTCCATCTGTCAAATCTAAGACCTTCCAATTCAGAGACAAGGATGTCATGCGGGATACTGTCGAATGCCTTGCACAAATCCAGGTAGATTATGTGAGTTGCCCGCCCTTTGTCCACCAATGCTGTAACCCCATCAGAGAAGGCCACCAAGTTGGTCAGGCATGATTTGCCCTTGGTGAAGACATATTGGCTGTCCCCAGTCACCTCCTTGTTATCCATGTGCCTTAGCATAGTTTCGAGGAGGATCTGCTCCATCATCTTGCCAGGCACAGACGTGAGACTGACTGGCCTGTAGCTCCCCGGGTCTTCCTTTTTTCCCTTTTTAAAAATGGGGGTGATGTTGCCCCTTCTCCAGTCAGTGAGGACCTCCCCAGAGCACCACGACCTCTCAAATAAGATAGAGAGTGGTTTGGCAACTTCGTCCGCCAGTTCCCTCAGGACCCGCAGGTGCATCTCATCAGGCCCCATGGCCTTGTGCACCTTCAGATTCCTTATGCAGTCTCAGACCTGGTCTTCTCCTACAATGGGCAGTTCTTCATTCTCCCAGTCCCTGCCTTTGCCTTCTGCAACTTGGGCAGTGTGGCTAGAGTACTTGCTGTTGAAGACTGAGGCAAAAAAGTCATTAAGCACCTCAGCTTTCTCCGCATCCTGGGTAACCAGGTCTCCAGCTTCCTTCCAGAGAGGGCCCACATTTTCCCTAGTCTGCCTTCTATCACTGACATACCTGTAGAAAGCTTTCTTGTTCCCTTTGACATCCCTAGCCAGATTTAATTCTGTCAAGGCTTTAGCTTTCCTAATTTACTCCCTGGCTACACAGATGATTTCTCTGTATTTCTCCCAAGCAACCCGTCCTTGCTTTGATCCTCTGTAAGCCTCCTTTTTCTTCTTTTGCCTTGTTCATATTGCTGTTTTCTCAGTTTCCACTGAGTTCCACAAACAATTTTTTTCATAGTAGCTACGTGGTAAATTCTCTGCGAAAATAGAAAGATGTACTGTCTTACATTGTAGTGACAGGGATTACTTTGTGTGTCTTCAAAAGATATTTTTGAGATCACAATATTATCAATTGATTCCTTAATGATTTACAGATATCTTACTTGATTATTACCTCAGAAATATTCAATAATGTCTTGGTAGCATGGTTACAATGATGCGTATCACCTACACAGTGACACAAGATAAGTTTCCTGTCTATACAAAGCTATTTGCTTTTCCTTACCTCTCTTTTTAAAGCCCATTTTGGGTCAGGAACTATTAGATTCTTCTGGTTAGGTTTTTTTTTTAAATCCAGAATGGTGCTTGTAACTTGTTTCCTTCATTAAGTTTACTGGATGACACGTGCCTGGACCACAAAATCAGGGTCCATTTTAGCAGTGAATTGACCCTTGGATAGCAGTGTGGCTGAGAGGCAACTGGTCTGGGACAACCACTTTAAGTCAGCACATGACGCATGTTATTTTTATGTTTTTTGTAAGGGATGCACCTCCCATCCCAGGCTTTGTTATACGCATTACAAGAGCAGAGGGTTTAATTGTAAGCCAGGGCAAGAGGTAAAACTCACCTCACCTCACTCATATTGAAGCTGGGTTAGTACACTCTGAAAGATATCAGCAAAAGGTATCAGTAATGGTGTAGAAGTCATGTTGATAGTAGTGAGAGATTACAAGGTACGTTATCGTTGGCTTTGGTTTATTTAGTTGGGTTATTTTTATACTAACAAAAATTAATAAAAATAATAATTTTCAAGATAGAGTCTTGCAGTGTCATCTCTGTTCTTTTGCAGCACAGCATTGCATAATCTTATTGAATTAAGCTATTAAAGTGTGAAGAAAGTTGTAAAAAATCAAACTGTGTAGCTTTATAGTATAGTTTTCGCTTGATTAGGAAGATCTTTAGTATTCTAAAGCAGATGTTTGAAATGGAACAAGGGAAATGGGTGGAATACACACAGTAAAAGAACATTGTAAATCATGGTGAATTTCAAATAGAAATAAAAATATAGATAGATGTGAGAGAGAAAATATCCTGTTCTATATGTTAGTGTACAAGTCACATTTCTGTACAGTCTGCAAGGGTCATCAAAGCAAGCACACAAGAAAAAAAATGAAGTAGCAGTCTCACTACAACTTTATGCAAAGACTTTTTGCAATACTGCAAAATAAGGCAATGTCCTTTCTAGCAACTTTGCAAGAAGAGAAGATTCAGAATTCTAATAGCAAACATCCAGTCTCCAAAAGTTTGAATTCTAAATTGATTACTTACATAAGATATTCTTGTATCTTTCGCTCTTCTGGATCTGTAACTGTATATCTGGGGAAACAGATTATCCCACATCTTCCTACTACAGGGTTATGACACCTTTTTCCTGTAGCATATGGTATTATGAGCTGCCGTCATAGACAGGATATTGGGCCAGATGGACAGGTTTTGTAAAAAATTGTAGTTTGTGTGGCAATGTGGACAAACATAAGAAGTGATTTTAGGCATGACAAGTGTTACTGTAAATATTCCTCTTTAGAATCTTGCTTAGGTAAAGTGTAATAGAAGTAGTTTCTCCTGGTGACTTTGAATGCACACACATTTTCTTCTTCCCCGAAATGACAAGCAACAATTTCCTTCTACCTTTTGTCCTGGTGCCAGGTTTTACAGTGTTACTCATTTACTGATGTTGAATGTCCAGACTATTGATTCCACTGAATTTTGTGTACGTTTTAAAAAAACCTGCAGGTCTGCTTGTTCATTAGTTGGTAGAAAATGCGTATCTGTCCATATAATTAGAACTTGTTATTAAAAATTAGAAAAGTTCTTCTGTCTAAAATTAGAGAAGCACTTTGAAAACCCTCTGTAATGTGGTTGTTGATTACCAGATATTTACTTGCTGCTTCTACACAGCTGTAAAATATCAGCATTTATTAGTTATCTGTTTTGCTGTCTTTCCATGGCAAACAACATAATAGTTGTCTTGAGCACAGATCAATTTCATTAACTATATATTTGAGTGCATAAAATATTGTGTATAAATATATATGGACAGATATTTATGTTTTGGAGTTGCTATATATATCTGCATATGTACATCCAAATACATATGAAATCTATATTTTTTCACATTGTTGATGACTGCTGGTACCTTAAGTGTCCTGATTTTCCAGACAGATTTTCAGAGCTCTCAGTAGCCTCTGAAGAGTTGATCCTACAGTGCATGTCTAATTAGGAAACAAATCCATGTTTTAAGCTTGTGAATCTCGGAAACACAGACCCAAAAAAAGACATATATACCAATTTATTTTAGTTTCTTCTGCTGTACATACATAAAGGTATCCTGTTTCTGAAGTGAGTGCACTTCTATTTTACGTTTCTTCAAGCTTTCTCATCTAATTCATATAACTTCAGGGATGTCATTTCAAGGCAATCTCTGCATGGCATTGCATCAGATCCCACTTTCAAAAAATGGCTACCTACTGCAGCTACAAAGTGAAAAATAAAAATGCCAGTGTTAAATACAGGACACTCTTTTCTCAGTGCTGGAGACTTCCACATAGCTTTACTAAGAATTCAGCTCCACTAAGACCCCACAGAGTAGAAGGAAATAGAGATTCCCATTGTAGATCCCACCTCTTTTTTGAACAAGCTATGTTACCATGAGAAAAGCTGTCAGTCAGCAGTGTATATAGAGGGGAGGCAACAAGGAAAGAGCATGCTTTTAAGTCTCCAGTTCTTTCTCTTTAAAACCCCAAGCACACTCAAATGTGTCTATAAATTCTAGCTGAAATACTGCAAATACTGCAAATAGTTCTTTTTTTTATGCAGCAGTCAAAACAGTGTCTATACTGAGGTGAGCTGACATCAAAATACATTTGAAAGTCTCATGAATAATAATCTTTTCAGACAGAGGGTCTGTGTAAAAAGCAGTTTCCATCAAAGATTAAAGTTGAACTCTTCTTTTGCTTTGAATTATACAGAAGATATTTTTGAAGAACACGACCTGCTTTACATCACTCAAACACATAATATAAGAGAAAAATTTTTTCATCTGACCCTATGGGATATGTTGTACATCCCCAGTGCATATGCCCTGGTACTGATACAGCAGATGACACATAAGTAGAGTGACATCATTCACAACTGATGATTAAATACTTCCTAGGGACTCACAAAATAGTCCTGCGGAAAATGAAAATGGAAACTAGGTGATAATTGGAGCTTTCAGGTTCACTTATTTTTCTGATTTCACTTTTTTTCCTGAACGTGTTATTTCTGCATCTTGACTTTTTACAGTAGATTAAATTTAACTGTGTTATTTATAGGTACTTTTTATGATTTGAATGATAGATTTATGCCCAAACAGGTGAAACCATGATACTGTTCAGAAGAATATCTATTACATCTCACCCTTTTTAGTGACCTTTCATTCAAGGACACTTTATAGCAATACTTTGAGGACATTAACATAATAAACACATGTACTGTATTTTTATGATCATTTTTCACATAGTTAAACTGGGAGCAGAGGAGGGCAAGGGCAGTGACAGATATGGATAACAGAACTCCTGACTCTTGGACACTGTGTCTAGCCATGAGATTCAACTACTCCTACGGTTTTCTACAGAGACCAAATGTCTTCACACCCATGACCTGAAAATAATATTAATTTCAGAGTCTCTGTTACATTATGGTATAACTTCTAACTAATCAAACAAAAGAAATCCTAAGAAGAAGAAAACATTTACAGCATCTTTGGTGTGGAAAACAATTCTACGTTTCGAACTTTGAAAAAGACTGGTGTTGTTACCTGTTTTGCTCTTGACTGCATCTAGTTGTGATATGCAGATGGAAGTGTGTGGTAACAAAGAAAGAGGCAGATGGTTATTTTGCAATTAATTGTGGTTTTTGTGTATTTCAAGTTACTCATCTGAGGTGTGATAGACAGTTTGCCTGAGCATATGATGAAAGTTAATCCCTCCACCCTGACCTTTCCTATACAAAACTTGTGCTTCCAGCAGAAAGTGCAACAAATGCCAGGTCCTTTGAGTACTAGCTGTTTGCATTAATGTTTTCTATGCTGGATCTTAAGTTATAGATTTCCTGTCAACCATTCTTTATGGTGTGTAATAGGTTGAGCTGTAAGTAGAATGCAGTGCCTAGAGCTGTCTATGCTGAGATGCTGAATATTTTTAGACCACACATGTATGTAAAAAATATACTTTCTTCCTCCAATTGAAGTTCAGTATTGAAGCTTTGAATGAATTACTCACTGAATTGCTTAGGGACTTAGTCACAACAATATCAAGAGAAAAATGAACACCCATCAATATGGCTAGAGGGACTCCAAGAAGGAAAGGCAGGTATATGAGATTTATTGCCCCATTCAACATAAAGAAATATGATAGTGTAAACTTTCTGTCACTCAGGTCAGGTCTCAGATCTCCATTTGGAGGGCGAGGGGGGAGGTAGAGCATATAGTCTTTGTATTTCTATGACAATGAAGAATGGCAGAGTGAAGGTTCCTGTGATCACTGCCCACATCTCTACAGTTATTCTGCCAGAAGTCCTGTGTGAAAATGATAAATTCTTTGGGATGCACTGGGCTTCATTTTTGTTCTGGTTTGGCTGCGGCTGGCAACAAAAGCGCCATGTGGCCGCCCCTCCCCCCTGCCGGGGTGCGGAGGAGAATGGGAAGAAACAGGCAGAAACTGGTGGGTCGGGATAAGGGGAGTTTAACAGAACAGCAAACAGAGGGAACAGGAACAACAATGATACAGAAAAGGGGAATACACAAAACAAAACAGAATGCACAACAGAGCTGCTCTCCACGACCGCTGCCGCCCGCGCTCCCGAGCCGCGAGTGAGTTCCCCCAGCTCCCCCCCCATCGGAACCCAGCATGATGGCACATGGTTTGGAATACCCTGATCTGTTTGGCCAGGTGGGGTCAGCCCACCCGGCCGTGCCCCTTCCTGGAGTCCGGTGAAAATTAATCCTGTCCTGGCCAAACCCAGGACAATTTTGTACCTCTGTGAAGTCTAATTCATTGCGCTGTTTTCTTAACAATTTCTGAATTTTTAGCTGCTTTAGTGGGCATATACCATTGCCTTTCTCATTCAGCCAACAGAAGATACAAGATGCCTTGTACCTTCATCCCGTGGGTCTATCTTCATACATAATTACAGATCAAAGTAACTTTTCTAGGTACGGGTGTCATAGTTTAAACCTAGCTGGCAATTGAACACCACACCCCTCTCCCTCAGTGGGATGGGGAGGACAATTGGAAAAAAAAAAAAAAAGTAAAACTCATGGGTTGAGATGAAAACAGTTTGATAGGTAAAGCCAAAGCCGCGCATGCAAGCAAAGCAAAACAAGGAATTCATTCACTACTTCCCATGGACAGGCAGGTGTTCAGCCACCTCCAGGAAAGCAGGGCTCCATCAGACATAAGTTACTTGGCAAGACAAAAGCCATCACTCTGAATGTCTCCCCCTTCCTTCTTCTCACCCCCAGTTTATATGCGGAGCATGACATCGTATGGTATGGAATATCCCTGTCATCAGCTGGGGTCAGCTGTCCTGGCTGTGTCCCCTCCCAGCTTCTTGTTCACTCCCCACCTTCTTATTGGCACGCCAGTCTGAGAAGCTGAAAAGTCATTGACTGCTTAGCAACAACTAAGACATCAGTGTAATATCAACATTCTTCTTTTGCTAAATTCAAACAACACCACTATACCAGTTGCTATGAAGAAAATTAACTCTATCCCGGCTGAAACCAGGACAGTATGTCACTTTAAATACGCATAAAATTAAAAAGCCCTAAACTCTTAAAGCTATTGCAGGTAATTAGATGTAGGTTTTGAATGTATCTGGGAATTCCTAAGACAGGAAGTTAGTTTTGTATATGTGTTTCCTAGGCCATTAGCCTTTGATTTTGTTTTTCTAGTCAATTTTAATTGATTTCATTATCTTTCATTTTACTTATGTATTTAAATTTGTTTAATTTTTCTTGTCCAAAACCAAAACCCTTTATCATAGCAGTGAAACTCTGACATTTGGTGAGTGTCTATGCAACAATCAATAAGTTTTTTTGGAAAACGATCTTGTCCTCAGTAGAGTCAATAGTGTCTGCCAGTCAAGCAAGCTTGTCAGTTGCTCAAGAGGAGCTTTATAATACTGAATTTGTCCCTCAGCACTTCTCTCCTACAGAGTGCCTAACACAGAAGCAGGACTTTAGGCTTCTACCTACAAAGCGCTTAAGTATCTACCTAACTTAAATCTTATGAATGCTTCCATTGAGTTCAATGGGGCCATTCACACGCTTAATGTTTTGTGTCTGATTAAGCACATTGGGAAACTGAATTCTAGCCTGGGCCATGGTACATGCCCTGATGTTGCTCTAACACAGAGAGAGATTTAACCAGAAATGGGCATACCATGTTCTGCTTTGTTTCCTTCCATAGGTAGAAAACTACTGATTTAGTTCTCCTTCAAAAAACAGTAGTTTAGTTTTTGAGGGAGTAATATTGCAAGAGCTCAAAACTCTGCTTGCTTCTCTCTTGTTTTGATTATGTGTGTGAAACAAGCTATTCTGGATAATTATTAAATGCATTCTTTTACAATTAGCTGTTCTTCAACCTCCTTCCTATTCGACTGAGGTCGTTGTGTTTCTGTGAGATCATGGCTCTATTTCATGTATCAGGCACCAGGTAGTAAACTGAAAACATTCTGTGCTTCTGACATAGAACAGTTTCAATTAAGCAATCTTTTAGCGAGCTGCTACAGCTGACATTACCTTTCTAGCCAGTAAACAGGCTACTCAGTGCAATCTGTGCTGCTATGCCCAAGTTCCACACTGTTTTTTATTGATTCGAATCTGTGTCCCTGTAACCCATAGACAGCATTTACACTAAACTAAATAATTCCTGAGATCATGAGAAATTTCTACACAAGTTGTTATGGCTATATATTATGATTTGTTAAACCTAAAAACAGGCAAAATCTGCAGTGGTAAGGAAAGCAAAGCACTGTAATATACCAAAGGAGCTGCCTTTGTACTTTGTAGCCTTTTATACCATATGTGAACTATTTTGTTCAGTTTGGCTGCTTTGTTTACGATTAAAGCATAATCAACCATGTGGACGTAAAATCATACAAGATCTCTGAAAATTAAATGAAAGAAAAAAATGCCTAGATAGTGCCAACTGTAATGACAGAACACTGCAGAAAGATAAACAGTAGCTTTGCTCTTTCATTGCACTATTGCAAAACTTTGAAAACTGTTTTACATTTGTTTTCAGGTAGTGTCAAGAAGTAGTTTATAGAAAGGAAAAACATGAAAGTGTAATTGCGTATAGAACTGAACTTGTCAATAGTGAGTGTATGGGGATAAGATAAGTGATTTTGAATATTCTGCAGTAGGAATCTTATGCATAGTCAGCTGTTGCATACAAATATTTCCACACAGAACTAACTGTTTTATATGAAAAATACTAATAGCATGTACATTCAAAATGCTAACCATGAGCAGGCTCTGTAAATTCTTGGTAAGAGTCCTTAGTAGGTAATAGAGTTACCCCTAGAATGAATTCAGATGTAGCAATTTCTTCTGGTGCATAACAGTTTATCCTTCTTGGCAGACACTCTTCTTTCCACACAAACAGCTCTTGGGGAAGTAACAGAGGGGATGATTTATTTCTTAGCTAATGCCAGCATCCATGATAGGAGAGGTACTCAATGCATTGTGCTTGTTTTGTATAGTAATAACACTACTCAAACTTTTGCTGACTTTTTGCTAACCAGATAGTTACACAGCTCTGCATCATTGTTATCTGTCATTAAACTTTTGAAGACGCCTGGCTAAAACCGAAAAATTTGCCTTAAAAAAACCCCTCAATTTCTTTCCTTGAATATCAGATATTAAAGAATTTATGTTGACAGATGAAAAATTATCTAGTTCATTGAACATGAAAATTCTTTCTTATGCAGATGGTAGTACATTCTATATTCCTGAAAGAGCCATAGCAGACACAAAAGTTTCAAGATCTAACCATGGGGAACTTTATTCTAGTTTGCAATTGCGCTGTGCTCCTCTTTCCTGTGCTCAGGAATGATAGATGCTTCTTAGGTGAGACTGCAATTCTTCCTTTCCAAAAACTCTTACATAAATAGATGTGAAATGCATATGAAGTCAGAAGCATTTGTACTAACAAAATGTGATCCTAGAGTGCTAGGTCTCTCTAGATGTACTGTGTCTAAAATGAACTATCAGGCCTAAAGGACTTAAGCCCAAGATGTATGGATCATTCACTCCCTTCAGGGACCAGGCAAAAGACCAGAATCTGAACCTGATTTTCCTATAGGCTTAAGTTCGTAGCATTACTGGCACAAACTATTATTGCTGCAGTGGTACTGGAAAATATAAACTGAAGATAATTTATCATTTGTAATCTCCCCTTAGGATCAGTGGTACCAGGCTACATTAATCTGATGTTCTATAAAAGATGGTGACATGTATTATAGGACAAACTGTCAGATTGAAAAAAGAGGAGGATTGTTCTTTGTAAAAAAATTTTGTAACATTAAATGGGGTTATTGATTGACTTGGGCTTCTTATAGAGCAGGGGTGGTTAAGTAAGGCCATTCTAGTTCTTATCTTACAACATGTCCAGCACAGATAATACATTGAGAGTTCATATTTGCTTGGAAAACTAAAAAAGGTTTTTGTTATTGTGAGACTATACCGGTTATAGGCCCTGGAGTGGAAGGGAGCTGTAGTCTTGTATATGGATCAAAACTATGATCAACATTGACATTTCTCATCTGCTGAACAGAAAAAACCTGTTTCAGAAAATATATGCCAGTGCTCTTACAGTAGAAATGATAGGAAACACGCACACTGAAAGTTATTTTTAAAAATGGCAGTGTGAGATAAAGAAGATGGTGATTCAACACTTAATCATTTAGTGTAATTTTCCCACTTACTTCACTAAGTACTTTATTTACTTTGAACCAATTTAGCTTTGCCAAAAGGTTAGTTTTCTTAATTTGTCTCCCATTAGTTTTAACTCACTGTAAATTGTCTTCAAATTCTCTTTAAAAGAACAGGAAACATATATTAACACTTAAGCATGGAATTTCTTATTGTATTCTACGTACACAAATTCAGTGCAAACAAAAGGAGAGTCAGCCTGAACTGATTCATTTTTTAAAGCAGAAAGTAGATTATCAGGGCTCTGATTGGTAAGTGAGGGTTTTTTCCCTGTCAATTTGGCATTAATTTTTAGACATTATGCACGTATAAATAATGTTATGTACAGAGAGTGTGTAGGTGCTGTCAGAGATTAAGGAAGAAAAAAATTCTTTTTCTCATAGTGCTTCTTCTTTCAAATTATTGTCTTCTTTAGAAACTGGGTCCTGTGGTAAGCAGTGAAGATACGGCATGTAATAAGGTGACTTGGCATCATGAATGAATTCAGGGAAGCAGGCAACTGAATAGACTCTAGCTATGGAGAGTTTTTAGACAGGTTCATCACAATTATCTTTTTATTTAACTGGTAAAGGACATCACACATGAAAATAAGTAATAGGATTTGGTTTGGAGGACCTTTGCCTTGTTGCTATGGCAAGTGTTGAATAATCTTTTCCCGTGATTCGAAAACTGATTCAATATGCTGGAAATGTGTGGTTAGGAAAAAATGTAACACACTAGCATAGGACAGAATTGGTGGTCAGAGCTGCATGCTAAAGACTTCTCTAAAATAATTTTAGAAAGTTTGGTTGTCACCCCAAATCCTTTGCTTGCAGATTTCTTATTTCACTCCTGTCAAGTAAGAAACCTTGTACAGACACAAGTCGTATTCTACGTTTCCACCAAAAATGGCTAAAAAGCTTTTGCTTCCTCTTCGTATCAAAGCCTAAGCAAAAGGTGAGAAGAACCTGTGCTGTGTCAATGTTTTTTGACCAAATTCTTTGTTCAGCATTCATTTTTCAGTTGTAAGAAATGACACCATTAATTTGTATTTCTCTGAGCAACTCCTGGCATAATACAGAATTCACTGATGCTCAGCCCTACCTACACACTGGGCATTTAGCCAAATACCTTATTCTAAGTCCTTATTCTTAAATTAGAGGGAATGCTTTCAAGATTCTTATTCTTTGGCTTGTCAGAAAGTTGGACAAAATCACTACCAAAATAATATTGGCACTGAAATTATTACCTGTTCTTTTGGTTGTCTGGTTATTTTCCACCTGTCACACAACAGAAGGATGGACCTAAAATTAGAAAAAAAACAGCCCCAAAGCCAAAACCAAAACAAGAATGTGATTTAAGAGATTTAGCAACAATGATTCCTACTACAGACTTTCTGTGTGATCTTTAGGAAAAACTTCAAGAGCTCTGCCTTGACTTCCTTATCACTGTTGTAGGGCTGATGAATCTATATGCAGAAAAAAGTGGTTCAGGCAGACCAAATTTGCAAGATTTTCATAAACCACTTAAAAAAGTACTTTCACATCATCATCTGTCAGGTGCTATATCAGAGATTCCTCAAAGGGTATTTACTGAATTTTCATCAGCGAAACCGTCTCCTCTGCACTGTTGGTACATCATATAAGACTTTTGGAAGACTCTGTGATTGAAAAGCAGTGAATGAGTTGCTCTTACTCTACTACAGTTTTCAGTGAAATGTACCTTCCCAAATGCCAAGTCTGTGTTAAAGAAAGCATTATTCATGGCCAGATACCTATAAGTAACTGGTGCATATACAGCAACATTAAAGCAAAGTCAAATAATAAAAAACAACAGCTGATGGAAAACTTCTAACCTTTTTCTGCCAAAACTTTCACCTCTGGATTTCAATTTATTTTTTTCAGCATTTCCTGAATCTAGTAAAGTTAGTCCATGAGGCAAGCGATATTAGAAAATTCTATAAAAACTCTCCGTGTGTTGTAATGCTTTCCCACTTTTCGTTCCTTCTGCCATGAAACAACAGCAGAATTAAATGTCAGAGGTCTTGTATTCTTGTCATTCCTCTGCTACAGATGAAGCATTTTGCTAGTGTTCATTAGTTGTTTCAGCCAGCTATTAATACTACATTAACTATGAAGATGTGGCAAGCAAGGCCCTCAGGAATTATGTGATGCAATAGCATGATTGGTTTAGAATTTATTCAGCTGGGCTGCCAGTTATCCATTTCTAATTGTCCAGAAATGATCAGGTAGGAAATGCAATGTTGGAAATAAACAGAGGCACTGGGATGGTTGCAGTCCCAACTAGGTGTGGGGGTAGCCATTAGTGCTAGCTCAGTCACCTTCTCAGAAAGATCCAATGCCCTTTGTTGGTGGATCAGTCATGCTGAAGAAGGAAATCTGGCCCTGGAAGACCTTGGTTATACCTCTTACTCTCTATGTGGTGTATGCACATGATGAGATACCAACTGTGGAAGAATCCTGATGGCAGGTGTGTTATTGGGAAAGTCCATCTCCAGAGCTGTTAAAGAAAATCTTAACATTCCTCTGCATTAGGGTTTTTACAGAGCACTGGAAAGACAAGAGAAGAACAGCTTTTAATTTGAGGTAATCACTGTGTAATCTGAGGCTACATATTTGTGTGAGAATGTTCCAAGTGAGATATTATCTTTTAAAGCCTGGCTGGTTATTTACAGAGTTTGGCAGCTGATCACGAAAATCTCAAGGCAGCCAGGAGTACTTGTATTCCAGCAGCATTTCTTCTGGTTGCAGGCCAATTTCACAGTCAGCTGTTTAACTTTGAAACAGTGTGAGTTTGGGACCACATACATGGGCCTTTACAGTGCATAAGTGTATGACACATTAGGGGCGTCCTTTGTTGATGACTTGCAGGTCTCTACTTCTGACATTTATATCAATAATCCCACTGCACTGATCTTATACCAACAGAGATGCTGCGTATCTCACATATATTTCAAAAAGCTTATTTCAAAAAATTATTTTAGTAGTTTTTAAAGCTGGAAAATTAGTTATTTGTATATATATATGTATACATAGACACACATACATACGTTTTTCTTTTCAGCTGTAGAATTAGATGCCTTAGTTATCAAATACAGGACAGGAATATTGAAACTTAAAAGCTTCTGAATGTGGTCTATAATAGCTTTTCTTTACGTAAAAGGGATCAATTAGGGAGCACATCAGAATTTTCCAGGGTTAAAGCTACTGTGTCATTGCTATTAAAAAGCTGAGACATGCCCCTTTTCCGGTGAAAAGAGCACCAAGTTTTCCTCTCTGTAAATGAGATCTGACGGCAAAACGAGACTTTTTTACCTAAGAAAATTTGTCACAGCCACAGAAGTTAACATCTTCCTCAGTGAATCTCGGTTGATTTGTTTCATTTTTCTGGATAGAAGAAGTAAGAAGACTTTTTTTACTGTCTAGCTTATTTAAAATCAAGATGGCATATATCTGAAGTTATTCAGGGCTTTGAATGTTAAAGAAAGTCCCAGGAGACAGATTAGTGGGTAGAGGGCAGGTAAGGCTGTCAAAGGTACATGACAAAATCATTTATCACATGGCTTTGTAATTTATCACCTGATTGTGCAATTTATCTCATGGCTCTCACCTCTGCAAAAGGGCTAGAAGTGTTTGTATGTATAGAATAGGGGGAATGGTCTGTCCACTTAAGGGGAAATTCTTCATTGTATATCTACTCAGACATTTTCTTCCATTTCTAGAAGATCTCACTTCAAAGTAGAGTTTTAATTTTGTTGGCTGTATCTGAGTGTAAAATAAGTTAGTATTGAATCAGCAGATGGAAAAATCCTTATTGCTGAACAATGAAACAAGTTGATTTTTTTTTTTCCATGTGCCATCTGGTATCTATGCTTACATCTGAAAAATTAACCATTCACAGAATGGCTGTTTGACAGTTCCAATAGTTAAGCTCTTTCTCTGAAAATCAGTGCTTGATCTTTGTGAAGATAAAGCCACAAAACACAAATGAAGACATGAAACTAAAACTGACAGCTGCACAAATGCTGCAAAAAAGCAGGAATTCAAGTGTTCTGCACAGAAAAGTATCTCACCATTTCTTCCATTATACAGTCACTCAAAGGTTAATGTAAATAACGAGGCACGAGGCATGTTTCTTTGTAAGCAAATTTTCCACTGTTCTACTTGGTGGAAAGAGGAAAAACTCAGTTGTTACATAAAAAGAGAACAATCTAAGCACTGTCTGTGAATGAGTCTATATACTATGGTCTCATCAACTGCCTGCCTGTGATGAAGAAGTATTTGAAGCGGCAATGGAGACTGATGGGGAAAAATACTCCTCCAAAGTTATTTTAAATTAAATAGAAAAGACTGAGAATCAAGAAGAAATGCCGTAAATTTCTTGGAACTGAAATAGGGTAATAAGTTCATGATTTCAAACAGACAGGGTGTGTAGGAACTTAAGAATTCCTAGCCTGAGACAGACACATTATCCTGTGTCCTTTTGTACTTCTATTTGCTATTTTTTTCTAGATGCTTGTGAAAATGATAAATGTTCTCCTAATGTTTCTCACCAGTTATGGAATAGAAATATCTAAATTATAGGGCGCTGATATGTGTGGCTTTGATAACCTTTGATATATCCTATTCAAGGAGTATCACTGCTAATATGGAGCTATTTTATTTATAAAAATACCTAATTTTGATGTTTCTTAACAGAAAATGGCTAAGCTATTGACCTCACTAGTATCTGAAGGTGCTATAACGGTACAACTAATATATTCATATGATGGTTATGGGTATGTTCATTATATTAATTCTTATGAGAAGTACTCTACAGGTCAGCTATAGAGAATGAATGCGTTTGTGAAATTTGCTTCAGAAATTCAGTGCCTAAAGACTCTCGAGATATAGTCCATTGTACTCATTGTTTATCTTTTGTAGAAAATGACCATTAAAAATATCTTGAAGTGACCAAAGAGTGGGTGTGTGGGGATTTCATAACATGAATTGCACTACCCAGTGTTCAGCTCAGACTAAAGAGAGAATCAAGTTTCTCATTCTGAGCTGACTTGGTGTGTGAAGGCCCAGTAAACATGTCTGTACATCAAATGACCTACTATTAGCCAATAAATTTTAAATGAAAGTGTTTTAAATATGCAGCACAGCACTTTTACTGTGTAAAAATAAAAAGAATTAGAAGAAGAATAAAGACAAGTTTTGACGAGGGCAATGTAAGAGACTAGAGCAGTTGGAAACAGGAAATTTACTAGTGGTTCATGTAGTTAAACATGCAATTATGCTGTTAGTTGTTGAAAATAGCAAGAATTGCCCCCACATAACATCCTAAGAGATATATCAACACTTCTATTTAATCATACAGTAGCTCCTCTATCCGTATGTACATGCCATCAATATTTTTAAGTTGTGTGCAAGTATAATTGAATGCTAGACGCATTTTGGTCTTTGTTAGATGTAGAGAGTTGCAGTAAGTTCTTGGTTTAATTAGCCCAAACATCAAATTATAAATTAAGAACTGCCAAAAAATCAGAGCTTTTAAAAAATTGATTAAAAAAATTCTATAATAAACATTTTACAGGTGATACGTATGTTGTTTTTCAAATAATATGGCAAAAGAAATTGCATATTAGACACAGGTACACTAAATAGCTAGTTCAGGAAATAGTTTAGGCTGAAAAAGAAACTAATCTGGAATTAGTTAAGAAATTACTGAAGAAAATGAATGCTTCACTTGAGCCTATAAAACATTAGGAAGTGTAATTTTTTTAAACATGACCATTTTCTTTTACTAGTTATACATGTCTTAGAAAGGATAAGTCTATAGCTCATTCGTTGCTCCCAAGATCTTGACTAGATTTTCCTTCTGTATGAAAGTACATTTTAGTCCTTGCATGACTTTTAGTCTCTGAGTCTGATCACAAGCAGCATCTCCTGCTATTGACAGCCATCTAGTGAAGTAGCATGAAGATCCTTGCAAATGTACCTGAGATCAACAGATATTGTTAGAACATGAGCTCCAGCCTGACCCTCGAACGTATAAGATCAGCTGCTAAGGCCAAGGGTGTGCAACGGCTCTTCAGCTCCTGTAGGAAGATTTTGTTTCGTCAACCCTGGAAAAGATACTGAACAAGAAAAGATATTACATTATCTGGTGCTGTTACAGCAAACCAGCAGGGCATTCTCCACACCTCTGCAGTTCCTGGCACTTTTAACTTTAAAATAGACACCATATCACACTTGGTTCTTCTTTAAAAAAAAGGCGGCAGACACAGGGCTGCCACAGTCTCCAGGCTCAAGGCTTTTCGAAATGAAACTGGTGCAATTAAGACACCAGTTTCTGATTCTTTTCCTTTTTTAAATGAATTAAGCAGGTCATTCACTAAGCTAGAGTTTCTTTACTAAACTCATGAAAGTGGAACACCTTACTTTAAACGTAATACAGTTGAATAGAATCAGCAATAAGTGACTGTCTAAAGTGCACCTGAGAACTGCTCCACACGCAAGGTCTTTTCCTCTAAGTACGTCAGACAGGGCATGCAAAAACCTTCTAGCTTCATTAATTGGCTCTGTATGTGGCAATTTACAGTTTATGTCGAGGTGATTTTTCCTCATGAAAAAGCTGATTACATTACAGCTCATTAACAAGAATGCCTTTGTTACTGAAAGTTTCTCTTAAGCATAGATAAGGCTCCCTGTGACCTACTTCTAACACTTTTAGAGTTCTCAGATCTCTCATTTTTATTTAAGTGCCTACCTTATATGTGATTTGCTACAGGATTAGATAGGCTCACAGCCTAATTTTAGATTGGAAGATGTAGGTTTTCTTCTGTGAGAAATGAATTCAAAAATAACTTTTTAGATCATAAGACGCTGGCAAGTTTGTGGAAATAGTTCACTTTTCCATTCTAGCAGTTGGGAAAGGGGAACAGCAATCCTGAACATTATAACTCCGTTCTGATTCTTTGTATTTAGATGAATACAGAGTTTCTCTATCTCTGGCCCCAAAGAAGTCCCTTCTCAGGAATTTTTCCATTGCTCATTTTGCCAAAAGCAGTATTTCTTTCTGGAAGATTCTGTAGAATTCAATGGGGATTAAAAAGAAAGGTTGTAGAAAAATTTAATGGGGTTTTAAAGCAATTATTGTTGCATGCTAAAAAATTTAACACAGAATTAGTTCTTTAATTTTTACTAACCTATAAAATCCTGTAGTATGAATAGAATTTTCTGTTTAAACACCCCAAATATGCTGCAAAATTCTGTATAAGAGACTGTATATATTTATTTCTATTGCCTTTTGCATATCTCTCTTAGGAGGAATGGACTTTATATATGTTATTGACATGTATTATTTAGAGATTCCCAAAGTATTGCCTCACCATGAAACTTCGGGTTTCTGGGGATTTCTAGATGAAAGTTACCTTTAACTGACATTGCTAGAAATGTATTCAGTGATTAGACAAATGTATTGCTATGTCTACCGACCCCATAAGGTCTAACAGTGGAATGAAATATGTGACCCAAATAGCAGACATATTTCTGACATCTTCCTTTGGTCCTCTATGAATTCATTTGACACTGTCCCCGTCCTTGTCTCCAAGTTGGAAGGACATGGATTTAACAGATGGACCTAAGCTTTGGATAGCTTTATAAGGAACTGCTTCAATGGATGCACACAAAGAGTTACAGTCAATGGATCGATGTTCAGGTGGAGACCAGTGATGAGTGGTGTGCCTCAGGGCTCAGTACTGGGGCCGGTGCTGTTTAATATCTTTGTTGGCGACATGGACGGTGGGCAGCAGCCCGGAAGCAGTGCAGCAGTTTGCGCGGCAGTTCGCGCAGGCAGGGCGAGCGGGGAAGACGACAGGCAGGGTGCAGCCGCCCCTCCTAGCAACTCAAGTAGTGGGCATCGCCTATCCAGGAGATATTCTAGCCATGGTTACCACCCGTGGTAAAGCTCTTGCTAGAAGGGGTGTAGGGATCCAGACGGAGGCCCCACGCAAGAATGCAGGTGTCCAGGTCTCTGGCTGCAGGGAGTGCCTGAGCCTGGCGCTCGTACCGGTGAACAGCAGAGACAACTGCTGTGTTCGGTGTGAGCAGGTGAATGATCTTCTCAGCCTGCTGGCAGAGCTGAAGGAGGAAGTGGAGAGGTTGAGGAGCATCCGGGAGTGTGAGAGGGAGATCGACTGGTAGAGCAGCACCCTGCCCTCCCTGAGGCAGAGGCAGCAGGATGCAGCTCCACAGAAAGCAGAGAACCCCCTACCCTCTTGCCACTGAGCAGAAAGAGGGGACCTAAGAGATGGGGGGGAATGGAAACGGGTCTCTGCTCGGGGCGGCAAGCGAATCTCCCCCCGGCCTCCCTCACCTGCCCAGTTGCCCTTAAGCAACAGATATGCGGCTCTGGAATGTGAGGGACTGGCCACAGAGGATGTGGGTGAAGGTGAAGCTCCATGCAGGGGGTTGCCTAGAACGAGTCAGACAGCCCCACGTATTACGACTGCCTCAGATAAGAAAAAAAGGAGGGTCATTGTCATAGGTGATTCCCTTCTGAGGGGAACAGAGGGCCCGATGTGCCGACCAGACCCATCCCACAGGGAAGTCTGCTGCCTCCCTGGGGCCCGGGTTAGGGATGTTGTGAAGAAACTCCCTGGTCTGGTGGGGCCCTCTAATTACTACCCCCTCTTGGTAATGCAGGTTGGCGGGGACGAGATAGCAGAAAGAAGTCCCAAGGCCATCAAAAGGGACTTCAGGGCACTGGGGCGACTGGTTGAGGGATCAGGGGTGCAGGTGGTGTTTTCCTCCATCCCATCAGTGGCAGGGAACAGCACTGAAAGGGGCAGGAAAACTCACCTGGTTAACAGATGGCTCAGGGACTGGTGTCATCAGTCAAATTTTGGCTTCTTTGATCACGGGGAGGTGTACACAGCACCGAGCCTGCTGGTGACAGGTGGTACTCAGCTATCTCAAAGGGGAAAAAGGATTCTTGGCCACAAGCTGGCGGGGCTCATTGAGAGGGCTTTAAACTAGGTTCGAAGGGGGAAGGAGATATTGCCCAGCTCACTAGGGATGAGCCTAGGCTTGGTGTGCCAAGGCCAGGGGTGAAATTGACAGCCCAGCTCAAGTGTGTCTGTACCAACGCACGTAGCATGGGCAATAAACAGGTGGAGCTGGAAGCCATTGTACAGCAGGACAGCTATGACTTGGTCGCCAACACAGAAACATGGTGGGACAACTCGCATGACTGGCATGCTGTCATGGATGGCTACAGACTCTTTAGGAAAGACAGGCCAACAAGGAGAGGTGATGGGGTTGCTCTATATGTGAGGGAGCAACTGGAATGCATTGAGCTTGGCCTGGGGGCAAATGAGGAACAAGTTGAGAGCTTGTGGGTTAGAATTAAGGGACAGGCTCACACGGGTGACATTACAGTGGGTGTGTACTACAGGCCACCTGACCAGGAGGAGGAAGTTGATGAGGCCTTCTACAGGCAGCTGCAAGCAGCCTCACAATCACAGGCCCTGGTTCTCATGGGGGACTTCAACCACCCTGACATCAGCTGGGAAGACCATACAGCTAGGCAGGCGCAATCCAGGAGGTTCCTACAGAGCATCGATGATAACTTTCTGATGCAAGTGGTGGAGGAACCAACAAGGAAAGGCACGCTGCTGGACCTTGCATTAACAAACAAGGAGGGACTGGTGGAGGAAGTGAAGGCTGGAGGTAGACTCAGCTGCAGTGACCATGAAATGGTGGAGTTCAGGATCCTGCGTGGAAGAAGCAGGGCGATAAGTAGGATCAAAACCTTGGACCTCAGGAGGGCTGACTTTGGCCTCTTCAAGGAGCTACTAGGAGGAATCCCATGGGCCAGGGCTCTCGAAGGGAGGGGGGTTCATGAGTGCTGGTCGCTCTTTAAAAGACAGTTCCTCCATGCTCAGGAGCAATGCATCCCCCTGAGAAAGAAATGGAACAAAGGAGGCAGGAGACCTTCATGGTTAAACAAGGAGCTTCTAGCAGAGATCAGGTGGAAGAGAAAGGTCCATGGAATGTGGAAAGAGGGGCAGGCCACTTGGGAAGAGTACAGAAATGTGGTGAGAGCGTGCAGGGATGCGACGAGGAAGGCCAAGGCCCACCTGGAATTGAAGCTGGCAAGGGATGTCAGAAACAACAAGAAGGGCTTTTCCAACTACATCAGCAGCAAAAGGAAAGCTAGGGACAATGTGGGGCCACTGCTGAATGAGGCGGGTGTCCTGGTGATGGAGGATGCAGAGAAGGCAGAGCTACTGAATGCCTTCTTTGCTTCAGTCTTCAGTGCTAAGACTGGCCTTCAGGAATCCAGGCCTCAGAGGTAAGAGTAGAAGCCTACAAAGAGGGCGACTTTCCCTTGGTCAAGGAGGACTGTGTGAGGGATTGCTTAAGCGATCTGGATGTCCACAAATCCATGGGCCCCGATGGAATGCACCCACAAGTGCTGAGAGAGCTGAGAGCCATTCTCCATCCTCTTTAAAAGGTCCTGGAGGACAAGAAAGGTGCCTGAGGACTGGAGAAAGCCCAATGTCACTCCAATCTTAAAAAAGGGCAAGAATGACAACCCAGGGAACCACAGGCCGGTTAGCCTCACCTCCATCCCGGGCAAAGTGATGGAGCAGCTTATCCTGGAGGCCATCATCAAGCAAGTGGAAGAAAAGAGTGTTATCAGGAGTAGGGAGCATGGATTCACCAAGGGGAAATCATGCCTGAAGAATCTGATAGCTTTCTACGATGACATGGCTGGCTGGGTAGATGAAGGCAGAGCCATGGATGTTGTCTACCTCGACTTCAGCAAGGCTTTCGACATTGTCTCCCTTGACATTTTCCTAGGGAAGCTCAGGAAGTGTGGGCTGGATGAGTGGTTGGTGAAGTGGATTGAGAACTGGCTGAATGGCAGAACTCAGAGTTGTCGTCAGCGGCGCTGAGTCTATTTGGAGGCTGGTAACTAGTGGTGTCCCTCAGGGGTCAGTACTGGGCCCAGCCTTGTTTAACTTCTTCATCAACGACCTGGATGAAGAGTTAGAATGTACCCTCAGCAAGTTTGCTGACGACACCAAACAGGGAGGTGTGACAGACACACCGGAAGGCTGTGCTGCCATTCAGTGTGACCTGGATAGGCTGGAAAGTTGTGCAGAGAGGAACCTGATGAGGTTCAACAAAGGCAAATGCAGGGTCCTGCACCTGGGGAGGAACAACCCCATGCATCAGTACAGGCTTGGGGTGGACCTGCTGGAGAGCAGCTCTGTGGAGAGGGACCTGGGTGTCCTGGTGGACGACAGGTTAACCATGAGCCAGCAGTGTGCCCTGGCTGCCAAGAAGGCCAATGGGATCCTGGGGTGCATCAAGAAGAGTGTGGCCAGCAGGACGAGGGAGGTTCTCCTCCCCCTCTACTCTGCCCTAGTGAGGCCTCATCTGGAGTACTGTGTCCAGTTCTGGGCTCCCCACTTCAAGAAAGATGAAGAGCTACTGGAGAGAGTCCAGTGGAGGGCTACGAGGATGGTGAAGGGACTGGAACATCTCCCCTACGAGGAGAGGCTGAGGGAGCTGGGCTTGTTCAGCCTGAAGAAGAGAAGGCTGCGAGGGGACCTAATAAATGCTTACAAATATCTGAAGGGTGGGTGTCAGGAGGATGGGGCCAAGCTCTTTTCAGTGGTGCCCAGTGACAGGACAAGGGGCAATGGGCACAAACTGAGGCACAGGAAGTTCCCTCTGAACATGAGGAAGAACTTCTTCCCTCTGAGGGTGACGGAGCACTGGAACAGGCTGCCCAGGGAGGTTGTGGATTCTCCTTCTCTGGAGATATTCAAGACCCGCCTGGACAAGGTCCTGTGCAGCCTGCTGTAGGTGACCCTGCTTCGGCAGAAGGGTTGGACTAGATGACCCACAGAGGTCCCTTCCAACCCCTACCATTCTGTGATCCTGTGATTCTGTGACTGAGTGCACCCTCAACAAGTTTGTCGATGACACCAAGCTGTGTGGTGTGGTTGACATGCTGGAGGGAAGGGATGATATCCAGGGGGACCTTGACAGGCTGGAGATGTGGGCCTGCATGAATCGCATGAAGTTCAACAAGACCAAGTGCAAGGTCCTGCATGTAGGTTGGGGTAATCCCAAGTACAAGTACAGGCTGGGCGGTGAGTGGCTCGAGAGCAGCCCTGAGGAGAAGGACTTGGGGGTTGTCCTGGGTTTGGCCAGAACAGGGTTAATTTTCACCGGAATCCAGGAAGGGGCACAGCCGGGGGGTGGGGGCTGACCCCACCTGGCCAAACAGAGCCCGGTATTCCATACCATGTGACGTCACGCTGGGTTCCAGTGGGGGGAGGGCGGCATGGCGGGAATGCTCTCGCGGCTTGGGGGGGGCGCGGCGCCGGTCCTGTTTCGGGAGAGCGGCTGTCTGGGTCATGCGGTTCGTTGTTGTGTTTTCTCCTTATTTGTATCGTTGTTGTTCCTGTTTCCCTCTGTTTGCTGTTCTGTTAAACTGCCCTTATCCTGACCCACCAGTTTCTGCCTCTTTCTTTTCATTGTCCTCTGCACGCCGGCGGGGGGAGGGGCGGCCGCGTGGCGCTTTTGTTGCCGGCGGCAGCCAAAACCAAAACATTTAATTGGCACCCAGACGTGGAGCGGGGATAACGGCAGGGCTGAGCAGCGGATGTTAAAACTGCTTTCTTAGGTTTTGTTAAATTTTGTTATAGGCATTTTTCTGTGTTAGTTAAATAGTCGCCGGTAAAAATGTTGCTGACTTTGTTTAGATGGCTGTGGTTTTTGAACCCTTATTTGCAGTATGTGTTTACTGCCATGCTGTTCATCACCACTGCAAAAAGGATTAAGATGATGATTTTGCTGTACTGTACGATATTGACTTATGATATGATAACATCACTGTGCATGAAATTAGTCTTGTATTTGCATGCGGCACTGCGGTCATTTCCGTACCTCGGATCCTATGTCTTAGATTTTGTTAATAATCAAACCCAGTCTGTGGGGAAAACTGAAGGGGATACCTTCCCCCACTCTTTCGCCCCCCCTCTCTTCCTCAGGCTGGTCCTAACGGCTTTTGAGAATTTCGAGTACCCGTGGGATGCTCAGGCCAGTGCTCTCCTTTCGTTATGCCTCCTGAATGGGTTCTGGGTTTTGTTTAGGGTTAAGCAAGTCGTTAAGAACATCCTGCAGAGACCTGCCCCGGGGCTGGATAGCTGTGAGTGGCTGGGTGTGTGGGACAGCATGGGCAGATGTCTAGAGCAGTGGGCACCTGCGGTGTGTTTTAAACTCACCCCTGAACAAATACAGAATCCGGACAATCTGGTAAAATATCTGCAAAAAGTGTGCTGCCACCCTGGAAACTCCAGAGAGACACAGATCACCACAATGTGCTGGGGTCTGACCCATGCCTACCGAGCCCTGTTCAACACTGTTCAGTGCCTTAAAGGGGAAAGGGGGGGAAGCGAAGCATCAGGCGCTGCAACTGGCGCTGCCCCCCCAGCCGGCCCTGCAGCCCCTCCATCCCAGCAGGCAGTCACAGCTCCCCAGACCGGCACCGCCGCTGCCACAGCTGCAGGGTCTGCCTCGGTTTCCCCAGCGGGCACAGCAGCTGCACCAGCCCCAGCTCCAGCTGCAGGCAGCGTGGCTGAGCCCAATGACCAACCTGTGCCGGTAGCAGTCGCCCCTGTAAAACTAAAGAAAGACGCAAAGAGAGCAGATCACTCCGGGAGGCATGACGATGAGCCAGGGTCATCACGGGAGATAGAGACAGAGATCATCACCCGGTCCCTGTCCCTGGGGGAGCTGCGGGACATGCGGAAAGACTTCAGCCGCCACCCAGGAGAGCACATTGCCACCTGGCTGCTGTGGTGCTGGGATAACGGGGCCAGCAGCTTGGAATTAGAGGGCAAGGAAGCCAAGCAGCTGGGATCCCTGGCCAGGGACGGGGGCATTGACAAGGCCATTGGGACAAAGGAACAAATCCTCAGCCTCTGGAGGAGACTTCTGTCAGGCGTGAGGGAGAGGTACCCCTTCAGTGACGATTTTGTATGCTATCCTGGCAAGTGGACCAATATGGAAAGGGGTATTCAGTACTTGAGGGAATTAGCTGTGCGGGAGCTGGTTTACTGTGACACAGACGATGAGCAGGTACCCACAGACCCAGATGAACTCCTGTGCTCACAATCCATGTGTTGGAAGTTTGTGCGGAGTGCACCCTCCTCGCATGCCAACTCACTGGCAGTTGTAAACTGGAAAGGTAAAGACGCACCAACAGTGGACGAGGTGGCTGTCAGACTCCGCCAATATGAGGAAAGTCTCTCTTCCTCCCTTGTCTCAGCTGTGGAGAAACTGGTCAAGCGACTAGACAGGAATATGTCCTCCTCCCCACCTGTACGGGCCAGTGTCTCAGCTATTAGGGGCAGGTGTTTCTCTGCTCAGGAGAGGGAATACAGAGGCTATACACCCCGGGGCACCCTGTGGTTCTACCTGCGTGACCACGGAGAGGACATGAGGAAGTGGGATGGAAAACCCACCTCAAGTCTAGAGGCACGAGTACGTGAGTTGCGAGGTAAAACAATCACCAAAGGGGATTCTGTTAGGAAAAGTGCTGCTCCAGTTTCCAGAAGCCAGCTCTCCAGACCAGGTAGACAGTTTGACCTTGATTCCGATCCTCTGGAGGGGACGTCCACGTCATTTTTACAGCAGGTGAGCAGCAAATTCTCTGACGAGGATTAGAGGGGGGCCCTGCCTCCAGCCAGGTGGAGGAAAGGGACAACCGCGTTTATTGGACGGTGTGGATTCGGTGGCCTGGCACGTCAGATCCACAAGAGTATAAAGCTCTAGTGGACACTGGTGCACAGTGTACTTTAATGCCATCAGAGTTCAAAGGGTCAGAGTCCATTTGCATTTCGGGAGTGACAGGGGGGTCCCAAGAGCTGAGTCTACTGGAGGCTGAAGTGAGCCTCACCGGGCAGGAGTGGCAGAAGCACCCCATTGTAACTGGCCCCGAGGCTCCGTGCATCCTTGGGATAGACTATCTTAGGAGAGGGTATTTCAAGGACCCAAGGGGTTATCGGTGGGCTTTTGGCATAGCTGCTGTGGAGACGGAAGAAATTAAACAGCTGTCCATTTTGCCTGGTCTCTCAGAGGAGCCTTCCGTTGTGGGGTTGCTGAGGGTTGAAGAACAACAGGTACCCATCGCAACCACAACGGTGCACCGGCGACAGTATCGTACCAACCGAGTCTCCCTTCTCCCCATTCATCAGCTGATCCGCCAGCTGGAGAGTCAAGGAGTGATCAGCAAAACTCGCTCACCCTTTAATAGTCCCATATGGCCAGTAAGAAAATCTACTGGAGAGTGGAGACTGACAATAGACTACCGTGGCCTGAATGAAGTCACACCACCGCTGAGTGCTGCCATGCCAGACATGCTAGAACTTCAATATCAGCTGGAGTCAAAGGCAGACAAGTGGTATGAGACAACTGACATCGCTAATGCATTCTTCTCCACCCCTTTGGCAGCAGAGTGCAGGCCACAGTTTGCTTTCACCTGGAGGGGCATCCAGTACACCTGGAATCGACTGCCCCAGGGGTGGAAACACAGTCCCACCATTTGCCATGGACTAATCCAGACTGCACTGGAAAAGGGTGAAGCCCCAGAACATCTGCAGTACATCGATGACATCATTATATGGGGCGACACAGTGGACGAAGTTTTTGAGAAAGGGGAGAAAATAGTTCAGATCCTTCTGAAAGCCGGTTTCGCCATTAAGCGAAGTAAAGTCAAGAGACCTGCGCAAGAGATCCAGTTTTTGGGAATAAAATGGCAGGATGGGCGCCGTCAAATCCCAATGGATGTCATCAACAAAATAGCAGCTATGTCTTCACCAACCAGCAAAAAAGAAGCACAGACCTTCCTGGGTGTTGTGGGTTTTTGGAGGATGCACATCCCAAATTACAGCCAGATTGTGAGTCCTCTGTACCACGTGACCCGGAAGAAGAATGATTTTGAATGGGGCCCTGAGCAACAACAAGCATTTGAACAGATTAAACGGGAGATAGTTCATGCCGCAGCCCTTGGTCCATTCCGGTCAGGGCAAGATGTTAAAAACGTGCTCTACACTGCAGGCGGGGAGAATGGCCCAACCTGGAGTCTCTGGCAGAAAGCACCAGGGGAGACTCGAGGTCGACCCCTGGGGTTCTGGAGCCGGGGATACAAAGGATCCGAGGCCCGCTACACTCCTACTGCAAAAGAGATTCTGGCAGCATATGAAGGCGTTTGAGCTGCCTCAGAAGTGGTCGACACTGAAGCACAGCTCCTCCTAGCACCACGATTGCCGGTCCTGGGCTGGATGTTCAAAGAAGGAGTCCCCTCTACGCATCATGCCACCGATGCTATGTGGAGTAAGTGGGTCATGCTGATCACCCAGCGCGCCCGAATGGGAAACCCCAGTCGCCCAGGAATTCTGGAGGTAATCATGGACTGGCCAGAAGGCAAAGATTTTGGAGCATCGCCAGAGGAGGAGGTGACACGTGCTGAAGAGGCCCCACTGTATAACCAGCTTCCAGAAGATAAGAAACAGTATGCCCTGTTCACGGATGGGTCCTGTCGCATTGTGGGGAAGCAGCGGAGGTGGAAGGCTGCTGTATGGAGCCCTACACGACAAGTCGCAGAAACTGCCGAGGGAGAAGGTGAGTCCAGCCAGTTTGCAGAGGTGAAAGCCATCCAGCTGGCTTTAGACATTGCCAGTGGAGTGAAGTGGCCAGTGCTCTATCTTTACACCGACTCTTGGACGGTGGCCAATGCCTTGTGGGGGTGGCTGCAGCAATGGAAGAAGAACAACTGGCAGCGCAGAGGCAAACCTATCTGGGCTGCCCCATTGTGGCAAGATATTGCTGCTCGGCTAGAGCAGTTGGCTGTAAAAGTCCGTCACGTGGACGCCCACGTCCCTAAGAGTCGGGCCACTGAAGAACATCAAAACAACCACCAGGTAGATCAGGCTGCTAAGATTGAAGTGGCTCAGGTGGATCTGGACTGGCAACATAAGGGTGAACTGTTTATAGCTCGGTGGGCCCATGACACCTCGGGCCACCAAGGAAGAGACGCGACATACCGATGGGCTCGTGACTGAGGGGTGGACTTGACCATGGATACCATCGCACAGGTTATCCATGAATGTGACACATGCGCTGCATTCAAGCAAGCCAAGCGGGTAAAGCCTCAGTGGTATGGAGGACGATGGCTAAACTATAAATATGGGGAGGCTTGGCAGATTGACTACATCACACTGCCACAAACCCGCCAAGGCAAGCGCTATGTGCTCACAATGGTGGAGGCCACAACCGGATGGCTGGAAACCTACCCTGTGCCCCATGGCACTGTCCGGAATACCATCCTGGGCCTGGAAAAACAAGTCCTGTGGTGACATGGCACTCCCGAAAGAATCGAGTCGGACAACGGGACTCACTTTCGCAACAGCCTCATAGACACCTGGGCCAAAGAACACGGTATTGAGTGGGTGTATCACATCCCCTACCATGCACCAGCCTCTGGAAAGATCGAACGTTACAATGGGCTGCTAAAAACCACTTTGAGGGCAATGGGGGGTGGGACTTTCAAAAACTGGGATACCCATTTAGCAAAGGCCACCTGGTTGGTTAACACCAGAGGGTCCACCAACAGGGCTGGTCCTGCCCAGTCAAAACTTCAGCGCCCCGTAGAAGGGGATAAAGTCCCTGTAGTGCACATGCGGAACATGTTAGGGAAGACGGTTTGGGTTAGTCCTGCCTCGGGCAAAGGCAAGCCTGTCCGTGGGATTGCCTTTGCTCAAGGACCTGGGTGTACCTGGTGGGTAATGCGGAAGGATGGGGAAGTCCAATGTGTACCTCATGGGGATTTAATTTTGGGCGAGAATAGTCCATAAATAAATTGTATAAAGTTAATTGTTAAATAACCCTGTCACTGTCTGTTATCACTGTTATAATTGTTATATTTTGTACCAGTAGTAGCATAGTAAGAATCGTGCAGATTAAAGAAGGATGGACTTTTTCGATGAAAACCTAGCAGAGCACAGCGATGATGGAACTGGACCTGGTTTTCAACAACTGGCATCCAGCAACTTCATCAAGATCAACATCTCCTGTAGACTGTGGGCACGGGCCGCACCAGATACATCAGCCGTGAGCTCCGGATGCAGCAAGTGACCGCCCACCACCACACGTCACCTCTCCTGCCACGGAAGACCATTACAACAGATGGAGCCTGAAGTCATGGATTAAATGAACTCAATGGACACTTTAGAGTGATGATCCATAGACTAAGGGAATGATATCTGGAGACAGGAGAAGTGGTGGTGACCAACTGGACAATGGGGGACCTGGGCATGACGTAGATGGTATAGAATAAGGGGTGGATAATATCCTGGGTTTGGCCAGAACAGGGTTAATTTTCACCGGAATCCAGGAATGGGCACAGCCGGGGGGTGGGGGCTGACCCCACCTGGCCAAACAGAGCCTGGTATTCCATACCATGTGATGTCACGCTGGGTTCCGGGGGGGGGGGGGTGGGGGCGGCGCGGCGGGAACGCTCTCGCGGCTTGGGGGGGGCACAGCGCCGGTCCTGTTTCGGGAGAGCGGCTGTCTGGGTCATACGGTTCGTTGTTGTGTTTTCTCCTTATTTGTATCGTTGTTGTTCCTGTTTCCCTCTGTTTGCTGTTCTGTTAAACTGCCCTTATCCCAACCCACCAGTTTCTGCCTCTTTCTTTTCATTCTCCTCCGCACGCCAGCGGCGGGAGGGGCGGCCGTGTGGCGCTTTTGTTGCCGGCGGCAGCTGAAACCAAAACAGGGGTACTGGTGGATAAGAAGCTCAACATGAGCCGGCAATGTGCGCTGGCAGCCCAGAAAGCCAATGGTATCCTGGGCTGCATCAAGAGAAGCGTGGCCAGCAGGTCGAGGGAGGGGATTCTGTCCCTCTGCTCTGCTCTCGAGACCCCACCTGGAGTCCTACCTCCATCTCTGGAGCCCCTAGCATAAGAAGGCCATGGAGGTGTTGGAGGGGGTCCAGAGGAGGGCCACGAAGATGATCAGAGGGCTGGAGCACCTCTCCTACGAGGGCAGGCTAAGAGAGTATGGGGATGTTCAGCCTGGAGAAGAGAAGGCTCCAAGGTCACGTTGTAGCATTCTTCCAGTACCTGAAGGGGCCTACAGGAAGGATAGAGAGAGACTTTTCACAAGGGTGTGTAGTGATAGGACAAGGGGGAATGGCTTTAAACTAAAAGAGGGCAGATTTAGATTAGATATTAGGAAGAAACTCTTCACCATGAGAGTGGTGAGGCCCTGGAACAGGTTGCCCAGAGAAGTTGTAGCTGCCCCCTCCCTGGAAGTGTTCAAGGCCAGGTTGGATGGCACGCTGAGCAACCTGGTCTAGTGGAAGATGTCCCTGCTGATGGCAGGGGGGCTGGAACCAGATGATCTTCAAGGTCCCTTCCAACCCTTAGCATTCTATGATTCTATGTTTCTATGGGTTATTATACATGCAAATATAAGATGGTACTTTGTGGATGATCTTCTACACATCTTTATCTTCCACCACACCAGCGAGGTATACTCAGACAATAATTCAGGGTTATGTATTTAAAGTAATTGTCTCACTTCGAAGTGTATTCTTTCTTCAGATTTCACTATTTAATTTTCAACATTAGAACTTGGTGAATACTGAATATATGAATCATACATGAACCTAGATATGTGCTTCAGAATCATGGAAGCAGTAGTTTAGGTGAACACACCCACAATCTTCAATAATACCATGCATGAGTAAACTCAGGGTCCACACAGACTAAGCTACTTTCAGAGGGCTGTGTGATAATTTGCCTCTGATCAAGGCCATCAGTCCTTAGAGGGATCTTCTCAGAGCTGCACAAACCTCAGATTTGTATAAGACTATTGTTCATGCTGTGCAATGTCTTTGCTTTTATTGGTTCTGCTTTCATGCACAGTTAATCTGGGCTGTTTTCTATTATATTGCATCTTTTTTTCCTTCCTTTGGGTTTTGTATACATTCTCTAAGGTTTGTGCTTAGTAGATAATATTTCATGTTGTCAAAAATTGGGAATCAAGACCAAGTCTAGAAGAAAGACATTCATATTGGAATAAACTTTTTTCTATAATTAGATTAGTATCAATGGCTTTAAACAGTTATCAAAATCCTCCCTATATACAGCAGATGTCCCTGTGAAGACAGTCAGGTAGTTGGGGGGACAGAAGTTTCACTAAGTCAGTTGGATCCAGTGAGTTTACCATTCAACAGACTTATAAGGTAAACATAGCTTTGCAGTCTCCTTAGGATAATGCCACATAAAGCATTCAGCTAATTTGCAGTGGAGGCATATTATTATAACTGGACAGCGAGAAGTCACCAAGCTGCATGTAATATTGCTCGAGGACTTGAACCTTGCACAGATTTAAGGGATTATATTCTACACATGACGCTAGCATTCTTTTTGACTGTATTTTTTTTGTGTCAGAGGACTCCAGCATGAAAGGACCACAGGAACAGAAAGATGTAGAAGTGCAACAAAACTGGCACCCAGGACACTGTTTGGGCTGAGGGCTGCTGGGGACCAGGAGGGTCAGGTGCTTCCCACAGGGCTGGCAGGGCAGGACCCGGCTGCCAGGACTGTCCCACCACGCCTCCAGGGAGTAGGGCAGCCAGGGGCAGTCCCAGCCCCAGCAGCAGGCTCCTCCTTGGGGCTGGGGACGGAGATGGGACTAAGGTCCTGGGCTGGGCTGAAACAGGGCGTATCATCTGTCAGGTGTTTCAGCAAGTGCAAGTGTCTGTCAACCTTAATTAATGGTAATGGCAGGGTATTACTGGCTTCTAAACTGGAGATGTGAATGTTCAGTCTTTTGTAAATCACCTGCTTTTCCCAACATTACCCCCAAGAGAAAGGCTCTGTTAAGAGCTTTGGGAAAATTCTGGCTGCTTTCTGATTTTTGCAAAAATCTTTAGTCCTGTAACTTCTTATACACAGTTGGCTTTCGTGGTACTATGGGCATCTTAAGGACTGAAGGATTTGTATGTAGTAGTCAAGGACTAATATTTTCAAAAACTTTGTTCTAATAAAAAAAATATTGGAAGCATCATTGTTCTATGAACTTTTGTTATGAATGTGGGTTTGCATGGGAACGTTTTGGTGTCGGGGGGGGCTATAGGGTTGGCTTCTGTGAGAAGCTGCTGGAAGCTTCCTCCATATCTGATGAAGCCAATGCCAGCCGGCTCTAAGATGGACCCGTTGCTGGCCAAGGCCAATGACATCAGTGACAGTGGTAGTGCCTCTGTGATAACATATATAAGTAGTGGAAAAATCTGCTGGAAAACAGCAATAGAGAGAGAAGAGCGAGACTATGTGAGAGAAACAACTCTGCAGACACTAAGGTCAGTGAAGAAGGAGGGGCAGGAGGTGCTCCAGGTGCCAGAGCAGAGTTTTTTCCTCTGCAGCCTGTGATGAAGACCATGGTGAGGCAGGCTGTGCTCTTACAGCCCATGGAGTCCCATGGTGGAACAGATATCCACCTGTAGCACATGGAAGACCACATGCCAGAGTAGATGTATGCCCGAAGGAGGCTCTGACACCTTAGGAAGACCGTGCTGGATCAGGGTCCTGGCAACACCTGTGGACCTGTGGAGAGAAAGAGAGAAGCACAAACTGGAGCAGGTTTGCAGGCAGGGCTTTTAAACACCATGGGGGACCCACGCTGGAGCAGCCTGTTCTTGAAGGACTGCACCCCGTGGGAAGGACCTACACTGGGGCAGTTTGCGCAGAGCTGCAGCCCATGTGAAGGACTCACGTTGCAGAAGTTTGTGGAGAGCTGTCTCCCGTGAGAGGGACCTCACGCTGGAGCAGGGGCAGAGTGTGAGGAGTCCTCCCCCCTTTGGAGGAAGGAGCGGCAGAGACAACGTTTGATGAACTGACTACAACCCCCATTCCCCGTCCCCCTGCACTGCTCAGGGGGAGGAGGGAGAGAAACGGGAGTGAAGTTGAGCCCCGGAAGAAGTGAGGGGCGGGGGAAGGTGTTTTAAGATCGGTTTTTATTTCTTATTATCCTGCTCTGATTCGATTCGTGATAAAACTTTTTTTCTCCCCAAGTTCAGTCTGTGTTGTCCATGATGGTAATTGGTGAGTGATCTCCCTCTGTCCTTGTCTTGACCCTCGAGCTTCTCATCGTATTTCCTCTCCCCTGTCCAGCTGAGGAGGAGTGATAGAGGGGTTTTGGTGGGTGCTTGGCATTTACTCAGGCTAAACCAAAACAATGAATCAAAGATTAAATTGGTAATTGTACTCCTGAATTGGGGAAATGTTAAAAAAGAAAGCTTCTGTTTGCTGGGTAATGTTCCTAAATGACATATGAACAGTCAAATCCCATCAAGGACAATGAGTTTCTGCATGTGCTCAAAAATGTACCTGCAAGTGACGTGCTGAGTTTGTGCCTTGGCTGTCAAATTGTTTTACAAAAATATGCAACTCCTGGCAATTTCAGAGATTCAGAAAATAGATATTATTTTTTTTAAGGGAGATATTCTCAGGACTACATAGTAATTCTTCTGAATATTAAAAAGGAAAGTGAAATGAGGCTTTATCAGAGGATCATGAAATTTTTCTAGTGAGCATATCTTTGCTGAAAAATTAGTTTGGTGTCTAAGTGAAATATTTAGAAAGATGTTTGCTTTGGCAAGGAAAGCTTGATTTCTTAAATAAAGTTAAGCTTTCCATGTCTTAAATAATGGCACTGAAAACTAAAATAATTTAATTTGATTTGTTTTCTTGTACACTTTACTAAAAGAATTTATTTTGTTTGTTTGTTTGTTTGTTTCCCCTCTGCAGGCTGGATTTCTCTGCTGCATTACATCTTCCAAGCAACACCATAGCCAGAAAATATCCTGTTACAAATGCCTTATTTTCCCCAAGTAAGATAATGCTTCATCACAGCACGAAGGGCAGTAACAGAGACATCAGGAAGTCCAGTTTATAAAGGATGACAGGAGGGAATAAAACAAAACGCAGTTCTTTTATGTCTCTAAACCTTATTACTGTTTCCATTAGCTTTCTATTTTTAACTGGCAGCATGTCCATGGTCACTTTTGTCAAAAATGACTTTTAAGAAATTTATAATCATCGACTTGCCCACAGAGAATAAGTCTGCCTTCAGATGTTGATGATTTTTCTTTATGCTTCGCTTACAACTTAGTTGTGATTTGTTAGGCTCAGCCATTAAGAAACACATTTAAGGAGTAATGTAGATTTAGATAATGAAGCCTAACATGGAGCTGCACTGGTGACAGTGACAGCTGCCCATATGGTCTGCCTACCTGGGTAATGTGAAAGATACAGGGCAAACTCGCGAGGCAGAAAATAAACTGTTGGAAGTAGAAAACTAACACTTCAGATCGTTTTGGAGACTTCTAGGGACGGGACATCCACAACTTCTCTGGACAACCTGTTCCAGTGCCTCACCACCCTCATAGTAAAGAATTTCTTCGTTATATCTATTCTAAATCTACCCTCTTTCAGCTTGAAGCCATTACCCCTTGTCCTACCTCTCCATGCCCTTGTGAAAAGTCCTTCTCCAGCTCTCACTGGAAGGCTGCAGTCCGGTCTCCCTGCAGCCTTCTCTTCTCCAGGCTGAACAGCCCCACCTCTCCTCAGCCTTTCCTCACAGCAGAGTTGCTCCAGCCCTTGGATCATTGCAGTGGCCTCCTCTGGACCTGCTCCAGCAGACAGCTGGGCGGTCTCTGCTAAGTGGTCTGGCACCCTGCTGAGACGAAAAGGGCAAAGACATTTCCCTGCTTTTTCAGAAAGCTGTCTGTTATGTTATAGCCATGTGCAAGGTCTTAGGGCCTGGTCTGCAGCTGTGAAGGGAGTCAAGCTCTCACTGTATATGAATGAAATTACTGTGTACACATATGTAACTCTGTCTACGTAGGATCATGTGTATTGGTTTTACAGGATTTAATGCATTCTTTTATCTTACTGCAGTTTCTTAAGGCAGACAAGCATTCACATGAAACTGTGGAGGACATAGTTTGGTCCACAATTGCTTACAGTGCTGAGATTATGGAAACAGAACAACCCCTCTCCCTGAGAAATAAAAACTCCAACAACAAAAAACAAACAAAAAAACCCCTAACAATATTTTCTCATTAATTTTTTATTTTTATCAACTGGTAGTAGAAGAAAGTAAAAAAAGCCCAGAAAATCCTTCACAAAGGATTTCACAAAGGCAAGCTGAATCTGGAAATAGGTAAACAGGTGAGCGCTATGATGCTATGTTTTGCAGTCTCTTTGTGGAATAGAAATGCACTTTAAGGCAACGCAGCCATCACCATCTATGTTTAATTAGTCCTTTGATAATGGAATTCTTCCTGGTACATTAAGTGACTATATAATACAGTGCAAAAACTTTATCAGCTTAACCTCATTGGTATAAAAGAGATGGTGTCTGTAAGTTGGTATTTTTCCACTCCCTGTCATTTAACACAGTGTTAACAACAAAGTTCTCCGACACGATTACGTGGTGTGTTTATTCACATTGATGAAACTATTGTTGTAGTTAGACTCATTGAATTTTACATGGTCAGATTTGTGGAAAATAACATGAAGTATTTGATATATTTTGCATAATATGAGTAAAACAATGTTCTGTGTACGTATGTGGGTTGCTTGTGCCATTTCTTACAGTTCTGGCATATTGGTGCAAACCCTAATATTGATACTGTACTATAACTACATAGTAGTAAAAAGGTGTGTTTTGTGCCAGTTTCAAAATGACGTAAGACACTTTGACAGAAACACTTTTTACATAATTTTAATGTTTTACTGCATAACTTTTACTTTTTTATCTGTGATAGAAAAATGAATACATAAAACTTCCTGCACTCTGAGATTTTGCCTTAACAGTATTTGCTAAAAGAAGCCGTGACCATCTACACTCACCCTTATTTTTAGCAAGATTTTAACATTATCTCATTCTTAGTTTCCTGCAGAAAAATAGTTAACTAAAGAAACCCTTAATAGGCGTGAAGTCCGTATAATGACTCCATGGTTTTCAGCTAAAAAATCTGCTTAGTTTCTTCCTTATTTTGGAGTTTTTGACCATCCAGACACATAAAAACAAAATTAAAGCTCCAAATCTGATTAACAAAATTAACATTAATGACCAAGGAGGATAAAATTTCCTCATGCTCATGATTTAATGCTGTTTATAACTTAGTCTATGGCTAGCCTACACCTGCCATTGGCCTTTTCTCTGTTTGTAGTAAGCATGTCAATGATTCAAAAAAAGACCAGATGTAAAACTAACTCTTTTACAGAACAGGTTTTGCGTGCACTTTTGGGAATATAATAACTTATTTGGAAAGTGGGAATGTCAGAGCTTTAATGTTCCACTGAAAAGCTACTATTCTCTATACAACAGTCTTCTTTTCCAAAATCCTTTTCTTATCTTCATTCAAAATCTGGAAAGTTATGTAATGAGAGTACTTATATCTCTGGTTACATTGCTGTTTTATAGACGCTTTCTTAATAAGAACTACAAGTTTCAAACACTGTAAACATGGACTAGCTTTACTTTAGAAAAGTGTTTAGAGCAGGGCCACAAAACATATTATAAAATACCAAGAAATTCCCAGTTCTGACTGAAAAGAATAAGATCATCACATACAAGATTTTTCTCTTTATATATTTCTTGTTTTGAGAACACTTTCAGCTGCATGTTGTGGAAAACTTGAGGTTACTTTAGGATCTTTAATGATTTCTCTAGAAATGAACTGTGAAAAATCCTCAAATGAAGAATTTTTTTGCAGTACAATGAATTTATATTTTTCTAAAATGTGCCTGGACTTACTTTGAAATTTCTAGTGAAAATTCAAATAGACAAGGTTACTGTGATTTCAGTTTTTGTGACAAATTGTAACCGGAGGTGACGTTTCTTCATTTTATGAACAAACCCAACTATTTAACAATGAACTGTTTTAACCTATTTTCTTTTGTTGGTCATTTGCAAGGAGGGAAAAGCCACACTGCAAGATACAGAGAAGATGAAAGAAGTATCCACAGTCACATGATATGTCATTGGCATAGGGAGGAATAAAAAATTAGGTCTATAACACTCTCCCAGGTCTTTTGCTTCACTTGCAGAGGCATGCTGTTCACCTTGAAAAATCCTGGAGTTTGAAACACTTTATTGAATTTTTATTATATGAACAATGGTAAAAAAAAAAATAATAGTACTTTTCATATGGCTCACAGAAAGTTTTTCAAGGGTTCCGTGTGTTCCAGGATTAGACTGTTTAGTGAGCATTAAATAATAAATATATACATTTTCTTCCATTCATTAACAAAATAAGTAAGAGTGGAAGAATAGAGGAAAACTGTTCCCTTGCAGCCTTTAAAATGAAACTGTGAAAGGCAAAAGAAAAGGATATTTGGTAAAAGTTTTATGAAAGAAGAACAACAACACTCCAACAGTTACTGGTCTACGAAAATGGACTGAAGGGGAAAAACTAAGAGAAAAGATCAAAAACATGCTAGAATGGACTAGGGGTTTTTAAAAAATTAAGAGTTTTAAACTGTATTCAGAAATGATTAATAAAATCAGCAAAATTATCTGAGGGTGATGCTTATATTGCTAAAGACAATTCTGATGACAGTTCCAAAGAACAGCTTTTGCAATTCTTGGAAGTTCAGACTGGATGTAAGGTTGATATATGCCATCTATATGAATTATTCATAGCTAAGTAGAGTATCTTACTGTAAACACTTTGTTCCATGTCAACTCCACTGCATAGGTGGCTGGAACGAGTCATTGCTTTTCTTCTTGGAAGAACTGGTATGCTGATTGTCTTAGGTCCAAGGGAAAACTTTTAGCTAAATGATAGACAAAGTAGTGTCTTTCTTACATGGGTTATATTGCAAACAGGCCAAACCCTGATAAAGACAATAATAGGGTAGGTGGGTTAACTGGGAGAACGAAAAATAGGCCTAGTTAAGCTATTATTCAAAATATCAAGATTAAGTGCAGAGACAAAACAAGCATTTTCATGTTAGATGGTCTTCAGAGAATTGGTATGCTTCATGAAAGGTTTTCTTCAGCAGTAACTGACAAACTAACCTCTTCAAGAGAGTGAGAGAAAACAGCGTTTAAGACCAGAGGGAAACATTACGTAACCACTTAAGGGCAAGAGATGAAGACGAAATGTTGGCTATAGAAAAAACAGGCAACTATTGTCAGGACTTTTTCTGTTTTCAAATAAATTTACCAACTGAAAATCTTTACCATTCTAGTTACTGGTAAAAGTCAAAAATGCTGATGAAATTTTCAGCCAGTCTGCAAAAGATGGTCAGCTAACCAGGGTCTTATTTTCTATCCTTCTATGATGAATAAAGGACTGAAATATGTTTTGGCTTTTTTTTTTTTTTTGGCTTTTTTTGTTTTTATTTGTTTGTTTGTTTGTTTTTTTCCCTAGAGTTAAGGAAAATGGAAAAAGTGAAATCTAATTGCCGCTGATTCAGTTAGAGGATCATTTGATGTTCTCTAGGATGTTTAATGGAAGGACTGGTGGAACAGATCTGCAAAGATCTCTGTATTTGTAGCCTTAATGAAACCTTACACTTGAAGACAGAAAAAATATTCACCTTTGAATTGAATGTTACATTATTTGAGAAAGCTGTGATTGATATACTTCATGTATCTCCAAATACAAACTCTTCCAGCCTTTCTTAGAAATTACTCCATTTTTCGTTATTAATCCTTTACTGACCTTCAAGACCACTTTTTCTATGCAAAAACATTCCTATTCCATGCTAGTTCTCAAATTACAAAGACAAGTAAGACGTTCAACTCATTTTGAGTAGTGCTTTCACTTGTAAAAGTGGCAATGGATGTCAGGACAAATTCTAGTGGGGACAGGGACGTTTTAGTTTCCATCGCTACTACTCTCTGCTTGCAGGTGTAGACAGGGGCACTGCACCAGAAACTTGTGTCACAAACTCATTTTGTTGTTGCTTGTTATTTTGCAATAAAAATAAAGTGTGAAAATAAATTGATGTCTTATCTGCCCTTTAAAATTTTAGCAATTTCCCCTCCAGTATTGAGGATTACAACCCAATCATATTACTATTTTTTAGTAGAGAGCCTTCAGGCTGCTTTCTATTCAGCATAACTAGTTATTCAAAAGGACTCCTTTATTACTGTCTGGATCAGGCTGCACAGAGGGGTTGTGGAGTCTCCTTCTCTGCAGATATTCAACACCCGCCTGGACGAGGTCCTGTGCAACCTGCTCTTGGTGAACCTGCTTTGGCAGAGAGTTGGACTAGAGGTCCCTTCCAACCCCTACTCTTCTGTGATCCTATGATTCTGTGATTTATGGTAAACCCTGCACCCAAAAGCTCAGCAGATAACTTTTTGAGACACCGTTGGATAATATCAAGAAACAGATGTTATGAAATAGCAGCTATCCTCTTCCTTTCTTAAGTTTTGCATTATAGTGCTTGTTTCTTGCACTTTTAAATAGCTAATACATAAGGGGGAATAATAGAAGTTAATATCTGAAAAGGGATATAGTGAAGTGTTGTGTCTAACTGATTGGGATAGGTCCACAAAATAGATAAGTAGTGAGGATAGTAACTTCTGTTAAAAAATGAGTGATATGATTTTTGAAGAATAAGGGATTTATTTTCTGCCTGATGCATAGGAGTTTATATACAGAGCTCCCTTCACAGAAAATAAAGGGACTTGTCTGTAAAACCCTGCACATACTTCTGAAAATCTACCACATAATTTCAGTAGAAGATTTGATGATCTCTGAAACAAAAATAATATTTAATGTGTTTCTGCAGCTGTGACTAGATGGATTTTTCTTCTGTTCATGTTGTAGCAGTCCGGTAGTAGTCACAGTTACAGCTAAATGACCTATTTGCAATAAAAATGCACATTGTTTGCTCTTTTTGTTTTTTTTCACATTATATACAAATGAAGACCTGCTTTTGTAGATGTTTATATGGAATTGTATTTTGAATGTTGCATCCTTGCCCACTTCATCTTCTGTGTTATTTCCAAATTAAATCTGATCTTGTCTCAAAACAAGGTTGCTTAGTAGGTACAATTGAAAGATAGCATGTCGGGAGGCACCAAAGGGTTGTATATGAGAGCTCAGAGAAAACTGCCATAGAACTATAGCATTAAGACCATGAAGAAGGGGAAGAAATAAACAAATCAGCTTCCTAAATAACTTGTCAGTCTCTGCTATGTTTTTAATTATTTTTGGTAAAGCTCTATGGATCTGTAGGGCTGACAAAGCAGCATTTCGGGTCTCTGCTTCCATCCTTAGTCTTTGTGTCAGTATGGTCCTCCTTCAGCAGTCACCAGTATCCTCCCAGCCAGGACCTTCCCACTGTACTGCCTCACAGATGGACACACAGCGTTGCCAGCCAGTTCGCAGCCCTCTTCTACATCCTTTCTGGTAGCCCACAGCAAAAGTCCCATCAACTGCCAGAATATAAATGCGATGTCAAAACTGCATGTTATTTCTCACTCAGCCCTTTTCTAATGGTTCTGTTTATGTGGCATTACACAAAATTCTCTGCTAAGGCAAAAATTTAATCTCTTTCCAACACAGGAATGGAAGAAGACTGTTAACTACTGGTTTTGAGCCATTTCCAAACCAGGAGTAAATGGGACTCCAGAGTATTCTCTGAACAGGAACTATTTGAAATGAAAAGCATTCCACTTCAGCTGTTTGCAGAGATGCAGTCTCTGAAAATCTATACCCAGCATCTCTCTAATTTCTTTTTATCCATGTCTAGAGCTTCCTGTCTGCCTGCTGAAGGCAATCTGACAAGGGAAGCAGAGAATTGGCATCTGTAATATCTGTTTAATGTAGCCAGAGGAGAATCTTCTGATTTGTAATATGCATTACAAATCTTAGAAAGTAAATGTGAAGCCAGAATGCAGATTAAGCAGGCAAGTAAAGTAACTAATCACTCTGTGATTCTTGTGATGCTTAGCTGAGTATCATGCTCAATTCTGAATCAGAAATCCCAATCAATAAATACCACGGAATGAACAGCATCTATCTGCTTCCTTGTAATTAGTTTAAATTATAGGGCAGTGCTCCGGTTGTAAGCTGGTTGTGAGGCCCTACGAACTGGACAGCTTTGACTATACATAATCTGTCAGGGGATTACTGTGAATTGGCCTGAATTCTAGCACATCAAGGTTTACAGAGTTAAATGTGACCTGTTAAAACTGTTGTGATTCTCTTTCTTGATATAACTGGTTTGATCCATTACACTTGTTCCTTATCTTTTATTCCACAGTCTTTACCACTTTCTTTCAGATTTCCTTGCTATGGGTACCAAATTGGTGTGATAGACTTCATCTTGTCTGAGTGCACCTCTTTTCACCTGACTTGAGTGCAAATCATGTCATTAAGCTTAGGAACTTGCTGGTAGCCAGCTGAATAATGATGAGCATTACTATCACTGACAAGACTTGCATGCTGAAGTGAAATATTGTGATAATTGCAAAAATGTTGAGAATGGGGCTGTGAGGCTTAAATTATTTCTAAGTTTAGAGCTATGACAATATACAAAGAAATACAGCTTCTGAGCCCCTCACATCTACTGTTGATCTCTGTGAAAGTTGGAACAGATGGAAACGGATCAAGGACCTCTAGATTTGCCTCAGTTATAATTATTAGTAGCAGTAAATGAGAAAGTGAACTGCCCTGATAAGGACCCAGGTGCCCATGGCCAGTATGCCCTGTCAGTTCTGTCGTGGGTAGGTGCGAGAGGTCTCTGATGCAGTTTGTAGGATGAAAACCAGCTCCTGGCAGGCCAGGTGGTCATGCTCTGGCATAAAAGAGGCTTGGTGTCTTTCCTCTTCAAAGCCATGGGAGTCTAGCACTGAAACCTCTCAGATCACGGTTTATTTTCTGAGAAAGAGAGTACTTGTGTGACCCTATTGACATTTCTTGATACAAGTTTCCTAACTGGTGAACACTGCATGCTTTGGCCTGCATTTCAAGGAAAGAACACACATGGCAGCTAGCAGGTATAAATTTTGTTAAGCCACAGACAGATTAAAAAAAAAGAGAGGAAAAGAAACTACTTTTCTAGGAGCTCTGAAAACCATTGAGGAATTGTATGGAACAAATATCTGGATCTTCATAAATGTGGAAAAAAAATATTCTTTTCCATAAGAATGTCCCTGATGGGATGGCAAGTCATAGTTTGCTGAACAAGACAAAGGAGGAGAGAATAAGAAGACCGAGGCCAAGGAAGGACAAGGTTGATGTAACATGGGCAAGGATGTTTCAGTCAAGCTCTTTGCATGACCCCTGTTCTTTCTTCCAGAAAGTCCTTTGTGAACCTGGCTTTAGCTTGTTCAGTCTGTCACTCTTCATGGCAGCCAAGGTAGCAATAGTCTTTAGCAGGCAATACTCTTTTAGCATGGATTTCATAGAATCATAGAATCATAAAAATGCTTTGGGTTGGAAGGGACCTTTGGAGGTCATTTAGCCCAACCTCCCTGCAGCGAGCAGGGATGTCTTCCACTAGATCAGATTGAACATATTTCCCCCACTTGCTTTTGCACTGTCGTTCACTACAGACATTTCTGAACCTACCCCTAAAATCACAGAATCATAGGACGGTTTGGGTTGGAGGGACCTTACAGATCATCTAGTTCCAACCCCCCTGTCATGGGCAGGGACGCCTTCCACCAGACCAGATTGCTCAAAGCCCCATCCAACCTGGCCTTGAACACTGCCAGGGAGGGGGCATCCACAGCTTCTCTAGGCAACCTGTTTCAGTGCCTCACCACCCTCACAGTAAAAAATGTCTTCCTTGTATCTAATCTAAGTCTAACCTTTTTCAGTTTAAAGCCATTACTCCTTGTCCTACCACTCCATGCCCCTGTAAAATGTCCTTCTCCTGCTTTCAGGTAGGCCCCTTTGGGCACTGGAAGGCTCATATAAAGTCTCCCTGAAGCCTGCTCTTCTCCAGGCTGACTGATCCCATCTCTCTCAGCCTTTTGTCATAGCAGGGGTGTTCCATCTTTCTGATCACTTTTGTGGCCTCCTCTGGCCCTACTCCAACAGGTCTATGTCTTTCCTGTGCTGAGGGTTCTAGAGCTGGATGCAAGACTGCAGGTGGGGGTCTCATCAAGAGTGGAGCAGAGGAACAGAATCCCCTCTCTCGACCTGCTGGCCACGCTTGTCTTGGTGGATATAGTTGGCCTTCTAGGCTGTGAGTGGATGTTGTCGGCTCACGTCCAGCTTTTCATCCACTATTATCCCCAGGTCCTTCTTGACAGGGCTGTTCTCAATCCCTTCATCCCCCAGCCTGTACTGATAGCAGGGGTTGCCCCGAATCAGATGCAGGACCCTGCACTTGGCCTTGTTGAACCTCATGAGGTTCACACAGGCCCACTTCTCGGGGTTGTTCAGGTCCTTCTGCAAATTTTTATTTGTTTGTTTATGTTAATATTCTCACCTGTGAGTTGTCATTCTAAATAATGTCATGTGTTCTAAACTGTTAATGTGATGCTGATTGAATAAATGGAAATAAATGGTATTCTGACCTGTGCTTAACGTGATAGTATTTCTTTTGTGCTGAGCTTGGCTTTCTGCTGTGGTATCTGGGATCCAGAATCCTGTTAAAAAAGACTGAGCTAAATTTCAGAATTCTGTACCTAAAACGGTACTATATATTTAAGAGCAAAAATAAGTACAGCGATTGTACTGAATTCTACTACCTGTGTAAACTACAGTGAATATAATGAAGTGCACATTCTATGGGCAATGTTATTCTTAGGACTCTTTTACATAACATGAAGTCTCACTGATATGGACCTTCTTCAGATAGTGTGACTATTACTGAAGACAGAAGTTATCTTAATAATTATATATATTATATATAATAATATATTAATAACTACATAATATTTTAAAGGAAAAAATAAAGCTACTTGAAGCATACTAAAGGAATGTATATTTAGTACTTCAGTTCTAGTCTTACAAATATAATGAAATATGCAAAGATGTCCAAACAGTAAATTTCAAATTCTGAAATACAATAATTTAATGCAGAGTATTTTGTCATAAAATAAACTGATCTGTCAGTACACTGAATTGATACAAATTTTATAGGGCTTGATTTCATAATTAGTGAGCACTCTTTAAACCTCTTATTAAACCAAATTGTAACTGTGCGTAAATTTAAAATAATAATGAAGGACCACTGTCTTTATCGGCATTTATAGACACACACCAGCTACATATTTATCTAATGGATAAACTTACAGTTCATTGGTCAGAGCATAAATAGGATTGAATCAAAACTATATTGCTCAGTTCTGTATGGGTGTTGAGATATCTAGAATTTGTATCAGGTTCCTGTGTCTCCAACAAATCAAACCTCTGATCCAAATCCTAGTTCCTGGTAAAGATTAGAGTAGTAAAGCATATCTCTTATTTGCCCTTCAGCTTCAGCTTCTCCTTCCTTCCTCTTGTACTACAGCTGCGTAATGAAAACAAAGCTGATGGTTATCTTCTAAATTTGTTGAGGGAGGCAGATAGAAAAGTAGCATCTTTGTCGCTATAGTCAGCTAATCTTTCCATTATGCTTATTACAGAGTTTAATGCTTTGGTTTACTGATTAAGCATGGTTATGAAAAGATTTTAGTCTTTGTAACCTCTGAGTCACAAAAGATGTTCTCACTGAACTGCTGTGACATTTTGCAGTATATATCTTGAATGACGTATCACTGAAGTATGTTGCTTACTTGTTGGTTTGTTTAGGTGGAAAGGACTGTGTTCCCTCCTAACTATTTTGTGCCCCAATAGATAAACTTTACCATAGTTCTAAAGCACCTGGTTAGCCGTGTAGTTATTCTATGATTACATCTCTGTATCCCCTTTGAAGAAAAAGTAATAAACTAGCAAAATTGCCATTTGTTAATCTGCTTTCGAGAAGGGTGAGAAAAACGTCTGTTCCTCTTTAAATATGTGTGCGGGGACGATAAGATCAGTGTTGTCCGTGCATGAAGTGGTCTTTGGTAATTGATTTTGACAGCAGTCAGGTACTGAATCACTGTAGATTTGCTCAATGCTGGGCTCAAAAGAGCAAAGTGTGCAGTAATTAGCCAGTCACTTGGACATCTTTGACATGACGTAGCATTTATTACTGTTTTGCTCACTGTACTAACCTACTTCAGAGATCTTTAATCTGAGATAGATACATATTTGTTTTCAGAAAGGAAAAAGATCTTTTAAAAACTAGCATATGCATTTCCACCTGGGGATGGAAGAGTATTTGTATACAGGAACACCTGTAGACCCCTGCACCTATCTGATGTGGCCAGGACCTGAAAATACCCTTATACCTGTGAATTTGGCCCATTGTGGCAGTATTACCAACTGTTAGCAAGGAGAACTGTAAAGCTGCTTTTACTATCAGTCTCCCTGGTGGTTTTTCAAACATCTTAAAAGACTCAGAAACTGTGAAGATGGCTAGGTGAAGGCAGTTGTACCCTGGAATTTGTATTTTCATATCATGAAGGCTACTGAATGATGAAGAAAAATCAGAACGTGAGAACTTCCTAACCATAAAGAAATTGCAATGTTTGTATGCATCTCTTCTCTACAAGTTGCAGAGAGGTAGCGGTATTTGGGCACAGTTTTTTTAAAGATGCATTTAACAAAGAATATTCCTAGTTGAAATTAGTCCAATTGCAAGTTCTTTATGAATTTCTTTTATATACTATATTCTTTTACATACATTATTTTAGAAAAAGTACTCTTTGGCAGTTTTTATATTATTTGTATTTATACTCTTTGTTTTATTTTTGTGTACATGTGTGTATTTAGATGTTTGTATATGTGAAAAAAAAAGAAGGAAAAAATGTAATAGTCCTAAATCCCTGCAGCTTTAAAATTTCTTCCCTCTCTTCCTCTTCCCGTGTCACTGTATACAGTTTAACTTACACTGCATTCTGGAACAAGGCCTCTATTTATGCTTTTTTTCCTTCTGGCTATACATTGCTAAGGAATAATAATTGTATTTTAAGGAATATCCTATTTTTTTAATAGGTATTTTAACAAAGCATTTTTAGCCAACTTTTCTTCCACAAAATGTGTTAAATAATCTGCATTTCTCCTTCTGTTATGATCCTTCTCTAAAGATTCAGCTCTCCTCTATAAATAAGCTTATACTGTGGGTTCTATACATACTTTTTGGATATGAAGAACTAATCACAATATATGGACAATTTTGAAAGCAAAATTACGTGTTTGATCTGTAAGCTATTTATGCTATTCTAGCTCTGTTTTGAATCCCTAAGTTTTTTATAGCTGCTTGACTCTCTAGAGAGTTCTCCTTAAATAGGTAATGTGGATTTCACCCTGCCCCACATTGTTTGTTTGAAAGGAAAATAGGCAGGGAGTATTTGTATCAAATCTCTGTTGTTATCTTTTCTCCGTTCTCTATTACAAATTGGGGAATGTATTTTTCTTCCAATACTTTCTGTCTCCCTGCACTTTATTTATTTGTTTTCAAAGCCCAGAAAGGGAAAGCAACTCTAAGGCTTTCTTAAAGGGAAATGATTCAGATGGCAGAACTGATTGTGGGAGATTATTTTAGACATATCCAATTTTGTTACAGAAGTGTGTCTTTCTTGGATCACTTCAAGCTCTGTATTTCTTTGTTTTCTATGAAAATTTGGAGTAACTCAAATTGGCATGTATCTGGTTATACAATATTATATTTAAGCTATCTGAATAGAACAGAAAGGTAAAAAATGTTGTTTTATAAGCTGGAAAAATGAAGATTGAGTTTTCTTGTAGAAACATTCCCCCCCGCCCCAGTTCCTTCTGCACATTAAGCTTTAATTTTAATGAAATCCATACATATATTTTCATTAGAATCTCTAGATTTATTCAACAGCAAAATAGGAATACCAGAGTCTATGTGACTGGCTTTAAATTTACTGATAAAACCAGCAGAAACTGAATAATGTTACACAGATACTTTTCAAGTATTACTGTCTTATGGGCTATAGGAAAAGTAAGACATAGAAGTCATAGCACATATTGTAGATATCCACCTATCACAGAATCACAGAAATACAGAATCACAGAATGGTAGGGGTTGGAAGGGACCTCTGTGGGTCATCTAGTCCAACCCTCTGGAAACAAGAGAAATTTCACGGCGAGCAGAGGTGGGCAACAACTGGAAGGAGCCTAAGGAGGGATTGAGATGAGGTCTTATGTTCCTGGCACCTTGAGTTATATCTGGATTTTGACAGCTATTCCCATGAAAAATGAAAAATAAATGAGAAAAACCACATCACTACATTAAAATTGGAATAACTTAAAGACAAAACTGCCAATACTAACATTTGCCAGTGCACCTTCTGATTCTGTCTCTACTAAGAGTATATTTGGGAAAATACTAGAAGGACTAGAGGCTAAACATCTCTAATTGTTTATACTTCACTGAGAACATCTACCATTTCTCTCAGGTATAACCATCACCCTCCAGCTTAATTCCTGGATTAGGGCCTCTTTTTGTTCCAAGATGATTCTTTGAGTTATTCCACCAAAGTGTGCAGCAAGAAATGCCAGATTGTAGGACCACAGTTAAGACCATGGTCAGCTTCAATTCTAGCATTTCCTAGCATTTGAGTTATTCCTTACACTAGCTAGTTGCTGAAATAATCCATACACATGAAGACTGAAGTGTTGTCCAACTCTTGGAAGAGGAGCAGGGATGGAAAGTGAAAGATTTTTTCATGAAAAACGTAATGGCAGAAAACTATGGTGAAAGCCAGCACTTTGATAGAAGGTGAAATTTACAGTAAACGGAGAAATCACTGTGTTCTTGTAAAACGCCATACAAATTTCCTTGAACTCTTTGTTCTCTTAATTGTGAACAACTCTGGGAGAGGAAGTATGAAGGCTCCTGAACATGTAAGCCTTGGAGGCTGTGTATTAGTCACACTGCTGAATCTTTTCTGCAACAGAAATATCCTCCCTGCCATGCCATCCCTCGCCCTTCAAACACTTGAGTGTTGAACTCCCCACCGCAAAGGAGATCGTGTATGTATGTATGCAAAATCTGCATGGAGTGGACACCGGTAGAAAGTCATGTACATTGGGCATTCCAGACGACAAGGAATTAAATAAAGCCTGCTAGGTGAGTTATAGCCTTCATAAAAGTCGGGAACTGAATTGATACGTCACCTTATCCACAGTAGCTCTAGTGGGTGTTGTAACATTTCTTTGCCACTGCAAACAACTGTGTGAGTTGGATTAACGTGAATCCTTTAAAATCCTGGGCAGGTTTTGGTTAAAATTCAATTGAAAAATGAAAGTACAGCGTGATACAAAAATCCAACTTTAATTATATTAATAGTTTCCGCTGATAAGGAAAGGATTTTTTTTTAAGAGTATAAACCCCTCAAATCCTAAATTGAAGTACAGTTAATACAGTATAATCTTTTGAAGTCTATCCTGTTGCAACAAATTTCTTCTGTGCTGAGATCGTTCATCAAAATGTGTTTCTTCCACAATGTGTATACTTATTTGAATCAGTCCCTCTAGGAGCACATCATTTTGAAAAAATATGTTGTGCTGGTACTTCAAAAGCTTTCTTTAGCCCATGCTATTTATCCCCAAATATATTGAAAAACTCTTACAGCTTTGTTTTTTTAAAAATTGATGGATTACTGTGGAATCAAATATACCTTGTGAGAGGTCACATTTACTTGTGGAAGAAATTAATTGTTAAGTCCTTTTCTGAAAGAAAATATCTATCACCTCATACTGTTGGGGATGGAAGGATGTTCATTTTGTTTATGTAATGTTTTTCTAGCTTTTAAAAATGAACGTCCCTAAAATAATACCATAAAATGATAGGGACTTGTAACCTGTGCAGATTCCTGCTAGCTGATGAAATGAACAGTAATCATGCATTTTTTTGCCTACAGGTTCACATATCTTCACAAAAAATCCTATTTGTCTGCACATATTTTAGATGGAACTACAAGTGTTGACCGCCAGTGTAGGAATGTAGTTTGCAGGTCTGTGGAAGTTCTCTTGGTATGCTGACTATCTTTGAAGTCAAAATGTGAATATGCATTTTTATAAAACCTGTATCTCTCCATAAACTCATGATAAAAAGCCATGATGTCCTTGTAACAAGAATACTTCCTACAATTAGCTTCCTGTTCTTGAAATGAAGAATATAGCCTCCTAAGAAAGTATTCCTTCAAGAATTGCAGAATTAGTGTCTCTACCATCATGACAAGCAATACAATAAGTAGAGCAAAATTAATTTCTTCTGGGTATCTCTTCTTGTTTATTACTTAGAAGAATGTACCAACTAACAAACAGTTAGGTCATCTGGCTTCAGAATACTGGTTCAATTTTTGAATGCAAAGTGCAAAATTGTGCCTTCTATTGTGGTTTACAATGGCTTTGGGTTTTTTTACTACAACAATCCCAAATGCACATGAAAGTAAAATCAGTACTATGGTGACCCTGAGATTACTTCATACCCTCTTTCCCAAGGAAGAGGCAGGTTTAAAACCCATTAAAAATTATGGAAGACACAATTGGGTGCATTGCTGCTGAAGTTTCTAATGGCAGCATGACCCACATTCCTGATAAGACTTTTCACTAAGGCCTTTAAGAGGTACAAACATGAGGACTCCAAAAATTAGGTGTCTCAGTACTAATATGGCTTTAATTAAAGATATCAGAACAGTTAATTAACATGTCTTGGGTGAAGGAACCATATGAAGAAAGCAAATCTAGAGTCCAAAAGATGGGAAAATTTTGTAAGACTCCTTGAGCTAATCATGGCTTAACAGTCTGAAATAACATCTGGCTAGTGTTTCTTGTCTCCTCCTATCAAAATGGAAATCCTAATGATGCAGAAGGCTTTGCAGAAGGTTAGAAACAATAGAGAACATTTTGTTGTGCTTTCTGTTATTATTTATCTAAATATGAAGCTGACACATGAAGTCTTAGCAATGTATTAAGTCTGAGGTAGTAAGCGGATATTAACCCCAATTCTTAAAAACTGAGGAAGGAACTCAGACTCTTGATAGCTTTGCAGAAGATAATAGATATTCCAGTTCAAACCAAATAAATACAAGCCAGTTCTAATTCCTTCGTTTATGTTCTTTGGATCTACCTTTAATAACAGCCAGCAGTTTTGTTACATGAGAATCCCAGTATTTCAGTTAGATGTATTTCTTTCAGCCACTGCAGACTAAGCCATGCCTATGGAGAAGGATATTACTCTGCCTTTTATGTCAGTAAATAAACACAAGGTCAATAATTCCTGTTTTGAATGTTTTTTTTGGGAGTGTTTCTCTCAGCTGGTCTTTACTTTGCAGTGTTGGGATGCTACGTCTCCTAGTTACAGAGAGTTTGTATTTTCAGTTACACCAAATGTTTCCTTTCTTGCTTCCGCATTTATTCTGGTACATCTTTTAACTCCATTTCTAGTTGTTATTTCCTTTCACCTTGAAAATCTTTCTCTCATTCTAGCAATTCATTTTCCCAGCCATATTTACATTGTCTGATGCTTTGTTCCTTCACCTTCCCTCAAGGAATCCACAGCCTCCTTTACCACCTTCTTACTCTTTATGTGTTTGTAATCATTTATTATTTATAATTTCATCCTGTGCTTTATTTTTCATTCATTTTTATCACAGCATTCTTGATTCTTGTTATTTATTGCTTTACTCTAAGATTTTATGCAACCTTTTTGAAGTACTGATTCTTCTCGTTGCACTTTCATTTACTTTTTCTCTCTGTTTAGTTGGTTGTGCACAGTGGTCACATTTTATTGAAGTTTGTCAAATGACTTCTAATCTGTCTTTGTTCTGACATACAAAATTCCGTGTGTTTTTAGAAACTGCACATACATTTGTAATTTACATGAGTCTAGCATTTATTTCTCACAGAAGACCTGTAAAACTAAGTGTAACTTCTCTGCCATCAAAACACGTTAGGGACACTACAAAGTTAAACTAATTTGCAAGCTCTTGCAGTGAGCTTGAGGACGTTTGAAGCTATTACACAAATAGTAGCTGCCTATTAATTAGGACTATCTAATGTACCGGTATTATCTAAATATACCTGTACTGTCTTTGATTTTTTCATGCTAGTTGAAGGGTTTCTGATGAGTGGATAGGAGAATGGCTGAAAAGGCATATATTTTATTTTGTTCTTCAAATAATTGATGAGCTTTTTTAAAGGATGTTTTTTGACTGATAATTTAAAGAACCGTTTCTTGTACCCTTCTGAGGATCTGTCATTGTCCTTGATACTCTTAAGTAATTTCTGCTTGCATTTGCTTAGATGTAGTAAAATTTCACGGTGTTTATCTCAGCTTCTTATATTAATTTAGGTTGAAAATACTTTTAAGGTTTCCTACTGCATATCTAGTCTTTCTGCTGTGTGGGAAAGGTTTCTTTTAATTTTGCTTCTTCATACCATATACGTATTTTGGTCAAATCGATACCTTGCTGTTCTCCTTTTTGGCACCAGGCCAAATTTATGGGAATCCTCTGTACTGGACTCCTATGTCCTGCTCACAATGAATACATCATCTGGCTTGGTTAAGGCTTTTGGCTCACTTAATGTCCCAGGCAAAACAGCAGGTCATTAGGATGATCATGGTACTTTGGTAGAGCTGCCTGGGAAACTTACACATTGCTGATGTGACTTTGCATTTGGCTCTAGATGGTAGTTTTACAGTCTCAAGCAAAACCCAATAACTTCTGTCTATTTAAATAATAAGTTGCAGAAAATTCACCCAAAAGGCTAACCAAGAAGATAACTGGATGGGTAAGATTTTGCATCACATGCAAGGCAGTAAGTGTACATTTCTCTAACTAAAAGGCAGCTGTGAGGGCACCTAGCTAAACTGTCTGATTTTAACAGGAATGGGAAAAAAAGACAGCTTTTCTCAGCCTTTCTGACTGATTTGAACAGTTCTTAGGGAAATAATTGCTTTAACATGTGATACTGTCTTTTCGTATTTCATATAAGCTTGAAGTAGCAAAATAGTAGTCCATTGGTGACCAAAAATAATGCCTCATAACAGTCAGGTGACATGAGGAAATAATTTAGAGATTATGTGCAATATCTCTGTAAGAAAGAGAAGGTGCAAAGAGAAGAAGTATTTTCTATCAGCTCTCTTGAAAGATGAATAACTCCTTCCTACGGCAACGTTCAATTAGTTGCCCTTTTACATTGCATACATTTTTACACTGGGAGAAGAAAAGGTTAAGAAATCTCATATGCAACACTACTTAGTAGATAGTTAGCACTTTAATTTTTTATCTGTTGAATTTCAGCTTAACATAATTCTGTATGAATATCAAACCACCCATGTATGCATACGTACATTTGTTCCATGTTGTTGCTGAAAATGTGATTCAATTGTACAGAGCTCTGGCAAGCATGTTCTTTCTTATATATACTATATCTAATGTCAATAATGTAGATTATTAAGTCTTTCCTATTCATGAAAGTTACATAATCAAAGTTTTGTATACACTGTTGGCAATTGGCCAAATGTGCGTGTATTATTATTTTTGAATGACACTATGAAATAATCCAGTAACAAACCTCTAAAAATGTTCTGAAATGGAACACCAGTCTTGATTTTGTCACAGGAAAAGGCTAGATTTTATTTTTCCATATTTTTAATATTTTTAAAATAACTCTCTATTTTGATATATGTAAGCTTCATCATGTATAATAATGCACTTGAACATAGTTTCCGTTGTCTTGGGTGTATAACATAAGGCCTTCCCAAAGGCCTGTGTCTATCAAGCTGCCATAATTACAGCAAACAGAGTTAGTGTGAGTCTAGTATGTTTCTAGCGGTAGACCACTTTGGAGAGTCATACCCAAACTTTTTTTCTCTATAGGTGTGTCACAGTGTCCCAAGTGGTCACAAGAAATATAGCAGTTAATGACTATAAAAATTATAGGGCAGTAGATTTAGTACCACAAGCTGCAAATAGTTTCTGTTTATAAAAAGGCTTTAACAGATATATTTCAGCCTTCTTCCTCCCCCCAGTTTTCTTGTATCTTCTGTAATAAGAACCTCGTCCATAGCCATGTCTATAAAAAACATCTGCAAAACAAACCTAAAGAGCTTATTTGATCTATGTTCATTTTGCAAGGCCTTGTTTTAGCACTCTTCGCTCAGGTGAAAGATCTGTTGACTTTGGAAGTCTGAAAGGAAGCTACAGGATTTGGGCTACAGTTTGAAAACATATTTCAATTTTTTCATTTCTTCTGAAGCATAGGTTTATGTCTTCAGTGAAAAAATGTTGAGTATTGAAACGCTTGCCAGAAAAACTGCTGAAAAAGAAAGTGTCCAATGCAGTGGTAAGTAATTCTTGGATTTAGTGTATAAAACTTGCTAAATGAGCAGGGTGGAAAACACTTGCTCCAGCACCGAATGCAACAGTGAAAATGTATTTGCCCGAAGAACCTTAAAAATCAAAGACAGAGAAGCTTCAGATGGCTGGGTGCAGCTAGTTATCTACCTGCTGGTGTTACAAGGACCCTTGCAGGGAGCCAGAGCCAAGGGATCACCTTTTCCTTTGGTTTAAAACGGAAATAACTGATACTGTTTTCCCCCCACCTGCAGGTTTTTGATTTGCAAAATGAAAGCCTGACTACTTTGAAACTTTATTACCTAAGCCTAAAATTACGTTGTCTTTGCCAGGCTTAAATTTTCTGCCTCCTTACCCAGTATGAAGACTACTATGAACAGTCTTACCAAAAGCATATTCTGAATTGAGGGAGTTCTGTGAGATCCTGTAGAGTAGTGAAAATCATCTGTGAGTTAAAATATCCTACTTTTAAAATAAGCTTTCAATAACTGCCATTCCTCTTCTGTGAATGCTTTATTTATATATTCATTTTGCAAAGTATTCAACAACTACATTTCATTTCATTTTTGTCAACAGAATGTAATTTTGCTCAGATCATTCTGTCAACAAAAAAGGCAATAGCATATAATCTTTATGTCCACTGAACTAAATTGCAGATTTATTTTGTGTGTGTGGATCAAATACTGAATATTTACTAAGTGAAAACATGATGTTCTCCACTCTGAACAAACTATGGTTAAATACTGATAATTTTAAATACAGTTAAATTTTATAAAGCACCTTTGACTTACCGCTTTTGCCTAAATGAAGTCACCGCTGAGACATCCATAACTCTGCTGAGACATTGCTAACTCTGGCTCTCTGCAACTGGTTGTGGGATTTGGGAGACTTCTTCAAGACAGCAAATTTGCTCTTGAATTTTCAATAGATAATTGCTATGAGGTTTTTTCATATGCACATTTTCTGTGGACAAGAGGGTGGACGGGTTGATAGCCTTTTCACATACAACCTTATGTTTCACCACTCTGTTCATTCTTTCCTAGATACACGAAGGGTAAGGTACGACAACAAACACCTGAACTTTCACTTTGTGTGTTGCCTACTGTGGAGGAAGTATCAGCCATCATGATATTTTCGAAGCACCTCTCCTACAAAGAAATGCTGAGAGAGTTGGGGCTGTTCAGCTGGAGAAGACAAGGCTGCGGGGACACCTGAAGGGGGCCTGCAGGAAAGACGGGGAAAATCTTTTCAGCAGGGCCTGTTGCAATAGGACAAGGAGTAATGGTTTTTAAACTGAAAGAGGGTAGGTTTAGACTGTATACAAGGAAGAAATTTTTTACCATGAGAGTGGTGAAATACTGGAATGGATTGCCCAGAGGGGTAGTGGAAGCTCCATCCCCGGAAACATTCAGGGCCAGGCTGGATGAGGCACTGAGCAACCTGATCTAATTGACGAGGTCCCTTCTCACTGCATGGGGTTGGCCTGGATGACCTGTGAAGGTCTTTTCCAACCCAAACCATTCTATGATTCTATGATTCTATGTTTCTATGACTATTTTTTAGATGTGATTTGATCGTTCATCACTTTTTTGGAGTGCCTCTCTGTTGCTAATTTAATTATTTCGTTATTGCTCTGTGATAGCATTACGTTTCTTGTGCAGGACGTGTACTAGAGTGACCACAATGAGAAAATTCATGCAAAATTGTTGCTACCCAACTTTATGTCAGGTTGTAATAGCACTCTGTTGAAGACATAGACATGTTTGATTACCTGGGAGGCTGTTTTCATTTCTTACACTCTGATTCAATGGTGGGAGCAAAACAAATTCAAAACTATTTGTGAAGAGGACTGAAATGGAGGATGCAGTGTGACCTTGTACTTGGAGTTTTTACTGGAGTTCAGGAGATCCGGGTTTTCTTTCTGAATTTTTCAGCAGCTAGCCTCATGACCTTAACCATTTCACAAAGTTCTGTGAGGCACCTGGAGGTCTACATGGCAGTACTATGTGAAAGCCCAGTGCTAGTCTTTGTCATACGAGTGCAGCAGGACATTGTTTTGCAGCCTGGAAAGAAAGGTTTTAACAGAATCGCAGTGTATCATTAAAGGAACAGCAGAGATTCTGGCAGAGATGATGTGAATGCCCAGATATGGTAGAGGTAAAATGCTCTGTGAAATGAGAGATTTATTAGGTGAGAACCTTTTATATTTGTGTTATTATGTAGGCCTTTACTTTTCTCACCTGTTGTTATCATCCAACAGAACTAGGATTTTGGTCAGCACAGTGTTTGAGTCAGCTTGCTATAATGAGCAGTAGGCTAGAGAAGAATTGATAAAAGCTGTTTGGGGTTTTTTTGCACAACATATGAAACAGTACCAGTCAATAACTTTTAACCTTTTTTTTTTCAACAGGCAGGAAGAACAAGTACCACAAAATATCAATTTACTGAGAGAAAAAGATTTTGCTGAGTGCAACTGTGCTTGGTCTCCCACTGACTCATGCTAACATCTTAAGGTGTATAGCTTCCTGCATATGAAAAGGAAAATAGCCATGTCCCTTTACTCTTCTGCTGTCTTTGTACTACAGATGCTTCACAACTTTCAAGCACTAATTTCTTTCTCTCTTGCTCTATTTTTTATTCTTCTCTGTTATGCAGAGTATAACAAGGAGATGTTTGGTTTTCAGCACACAGCTTTTACTCGTCTATTTGCAAAGCAGTATTTTTATTCCACAGTGTGACTCTATACGGCCATAGAAATTCATAAGTACTCCTGCGTATGTTTGTGTTTGAATGTCTGCGGTGGTGGTGGGAGGTGCCCTCTATTGAAGTGACACCCAGTTCAAAAAGCATAAGCTATAGATTAGACATTCAGGGCAGCTGTCCAAACCAAAGACTGCAGTTTTGATAAAGTGGTACATACAGTAAATATTCCTTGTGACACAACACTTATAAAAATATTATGACAGCCTTGAAAACATTTTGACAAGCAAGAAAGCTATCTAAAATAGAAGAGACAATCTGATTAAAAGAAAAAAACCTAAGAAGGCCAGCTTGAGAATCTGTGGGAAGGGCTGTGGTCTTCTTCTTCTGCTTTGCTTACAGTAAAGAAGGTGAGTGCAGCCTGCTGTAGGTGACCCTGCTTCGGCAGAGGGGCTGGACTAGATGACCCACAGAGGTCCCTTTCAACCCCGAACATTCTGTGATTCTGTGATTCTGTGACTGGGAAGTGGGTGTGAACTGGAGTGCCTGGCTCCTGTCATCTAGGCTACCTTCCAGATTCACCTGTAAGGAACAGAGTTCAGGAAGAGGAGACTAGCATCCCATTTAATTAGCTTCTGTATGCTTAATATCTCTAACTTCTGTCAAGCATCTTTGAAGAAATCAGTTAGAAATTTTAGGTATGATCTGAGGATGTATTTTGTTATTTCTTATTTCTCTCTAGTAATATTTTTTCCATTTGTGTAATTACAAACTTAGTCCTTTGCTAGCATAAGTGAGCAATGTTTTAATTTTTTAAGCTTGAGTGATATTAGGTGTGAATTCAGGTGAAAATAACAACACTAGAGACATTCTGTATGTATTTGTTACCTCCAAAGGAAAAAAGTGATGTGTGCAGGCAACCCCCTGGTGGGGAACACCAGGAGGTCCTGAAATGAAGACACTTGGAAGCTGAGTATTTTCTGTAGAAGAGTTACTTTGACAGCTTTTTTTTTTTTTTTTTTTCCCCCAGAAAGGTTGTCTGAGAAGCGCCCGTTTTCCTTACGTTGCGTATGGCTTTACTGTGCACTTTCCAGATAATTCCACAAATCTGTGCACAGAAAACTGAAACAGAAAATGTGACAGTTAATTTTTTGACTGCCACTGAGTGGTGAATTTATACTTTTTCTCTGCTGCCTGTTCCCAGTCCAAATCTTTTAGTGGTGACATTTTGATTGATGAGACCACTATCAGTGAATCTGGATTCTGTTTCAGATACTTAGTTCAAAAGATGTAAAAACTGCTTTAAGCAAACATCATTGTAGTGTATAAGTAATTTATGATTTTTTTTTTTTGTAATGAGTATTGTTCTAATCTGTTGATAATGGATAAGAAACAGAGTAGAAACAAAATCTCCTTAATCAGGAAAGTTTAATAGTCTCCATATAGTCCATTGAGGACATTTTTCTCTTTCTCACCCAGTCAAAGTACCACTACTGGTTCTTCTCCCCAGCTCTCAAGCCCTTCTTCTGTCCACCTTGAGAAGCACTGGATACCAGTGACTTCCTCTGCTCCATAACAATGATCATTTGTATTTTTCATTTCACAGCCTGGCCAGACTGTTGCTGCTTTCCTTTGTTTCCTTTCTTCTTATCACGTGGTAGCTTTGTTCTTGCTGCCATTTCTTCAGATACCTTTTCTCTTCTTTTTCATTGCAGTGTTCGCTGATCCTCTCCTGCCTTCTGATTTTTGTGGTAGATGTGTACTTTAATTCATGTCATCCTGTGTGGTGTAACATCCAAAGCAAAAGTGACACTTTGCAGACATGTTTCAGAAATTTTATTTCAGCGTAAACTGTAATTTCAGATATGTTAGTGCATACATGCTTATTAAGATAAATTCAATCTGTAAGTATACATGAATCTACTAAAATGAAAAGACAGTACAACTTTAAATGCAGTGTTACTGTCTTGCCATAAGACTAGAATATGTATATATCCAGATATTTAATGATATAATTGAAGCTGATGCTGACAGTTACCATTATGCGAATTTGTTTTGGCAGTTGTGTGAACTGCTTTATACATTTGACCCTGTCCTGATGGAGTCTGGTGCATGCTCCTCCTAAAAATGAAAGCTGCATTTGGCAGGGTATGCTGTATTCTTTTTTCCCCTTCCATTTGCAATTTTGCTTAAATAGTGTCTCATTTCCACTTCTAATTTAACATTGTCTTTTAGCTCATTGTGATGGTATCTGCACTTGACAGATTTGTCACAGTATTTGTCCTATTTCTATCAGCTGTCAGGTTTCATTTCTTTTTCTTATTCTCTGTGTTTATTTTGTCTCAGTACCTGCTAGTCACTACATTTGTCTCACGAGAACGTAACAGCATGAACTAAGATTTGTCTCGTTCACTAGCATTGATCTTACTTAGAGTGCATTTATTTCTCAGAGCAGTTTCACAGCAAAAGATATGTAGATAATTATCAGGATGTTAATCCTTGTGTTGCTGTTTTACTTCTTAGTTTAGCTGTGATTTTGGGTTGTTTAGGGCTGCCTTTACAATGGAATTTAAAAAATGTAAAAAAACCCCCAAGCCCACAACAAAATAAAAGCCATATCCCAGTTATTTATTATGTGATTTCCAGCAAACAAACACACAGTATGATTTAGGCATGTGAAGCTGTGGATGACCAGAATTAGACATATTGCATAGCAGTGGCTCTTTCCTCCTCTTCTGAAATGAGAAATACTGTGTCAGCTACTTATTATCACCATGTTTGGTTTCTATCCTATCTTTTTATCTCTTTTTCAGGACATGTTTTAGACCAATATATTTTATTTCTTTTTGATGTTTTCATGTCCCAGTTACCCATAAGCATAATTCATTTTTCCTCATAGATTCTGAAAATGGCTGAATTGTATGTACATCTCTAAGACAAGACGTTGTGCAAGGTCAGAGGAGCAGTGCAACGTGAGGGTATGTAAATGCATGAGTTGTTGCTCTGAACTTGTGTAAGTTCAATGAATGAGCTTTGGAACAGTGTGATCTATCGCTTGTGGAAGGCCACTATTGCTGTTCATTAGCGTTCACATTTAGACGAAGCTTCCTTTCAGTTATAACAGCATATTATCTAGGTAGGCACTTGTATTGCTTATTTTTTAAAGGATGTTTTAAAACACACTTCCTGAAAGTAATTGTGCAAGGAAGAAATGCCACTTTTCAACTCCCAGTTAAAATGTGTATTATTTACACAAGATCTGACAAAAAGCATCACTGAGTGTCAAATATATATAGACTACTATTTAGAAAAAGGAAATGAACACCTGTGTTTAGTGTAATGGTGTTAGACATCCACTAAATAGAAGAGTAAGAACAAAATATGTCTATGAGAAATAGCTTATTTCTAATTATTTATGTTATGGATAGGTATTACTGGGCAGAAACAGATCCAGCATGAATGGGACGTGGCCAGCAGGTCGAGGGAGGTTCTCCTCCCTCTCTGCTCTGCCCTAGGGAGGCTCCATCTGGAGTACTGTGTCCAGTCCTGGGTTCCCCAGTACGAGAAAGATGAGGAGCTACTGGAAAGAGTCCAGGGAAGGACTATGAGGATGATGAGGCGACTGGAGCATCTGTCCTATGAGGAAAGGCTGAGGGAGCTGGGCTTGTTTAGCCTGAAGAAGGCTGAGAGGGGAACTTAGAAATGCCTATAAATATCTGAAGGGCGGGTGCCAGGAGAATGGGGCCAGACTCTTTTCAGTGGTGGCTAGCGACAGGACAAAGGGCAACGAGCACAAATTGAAGCATATGAAGTTCCACCTGAACATGAGGAAGAACTTCTTCCTTCTGAGGGTGACAGAGCCCTGGCACAGGCTGCCCAGGGAGGCTGTGGAGTCTCCTTCTCTGGAGATATTCAAGACCTGCCTGGATACGTTCCTGTGCAGCCTGCTCCGGGTGACCCTGCTTTGTCAGACGGGTTGGACTAGATGACCTACAGAGGTCCCTTCCAACCCCTACCATTCTGTGATTCTGCAATTCTGTGATTCTGTGGGATGTGGAGGGGAAAAGTATGGTCAGGACGTGAACTATGTGTTGTTTTAGTGGTACATATAGGGGCCACTGCTCTCTTCAGACTAATTTGTTCCACACCCAGAGGAAATTCACACCTTGTAGAAATATTCCCAAACTCTTGATAGAACGCTGTTTCTTAGATCTCTGCATTTAAAAATGTCTTGTAATCTTGACCAGGTTTTTTAAACTCAGGTATTTTGTAAAATCTAGGTATCTTTGTTTTCACATTTTTTTCTCAGCATCTCTGTGCTCTGAAGTACATAGAGTCACACAAAATGCTCAGAGGGATATAAGAAATATAATGGATCAGAGCTTAAAAAAAGGTATTTTAATGATACCAGAATAGGCTAGTAGTTAGAATTTAACTAATTGAGGCTTGCTTCTGACTCCTAAATAAGCATTATTCTACCGTAACAATGGTAGTGTAAGAAGTCATCATGTATCCAAGTGTGTTTCTTTCTCTCTCAAGAGCCATGATAACATTAGCAAGACTGACTTGATCTAGAACTCAGACTTGGGTGAAAACGTAGCTGGATCCACTTTTCTACTTCTTAAAAATGTGCCTGTAGACTATGGTTCTACATTTCTGACAGGCTTTGTAGCACTGAACCCTTGCCACACGCTAGTGTGAGGGTGTGACTGAGTCGTCCCTCAGCACCCTTCAACACACAAAGCTACTATTGTCATCAAAAGTGACTCATTTCTTTCTATGAGCATGTGCTACTACACCTCATTCTTATTCCTTGCCTGAAACATAAAAGGTAATTTTAAAATTCAGTTAGCCAAACAGATTTGAAACAAACCTTAATACTCAATGTTGAATAGAGATTAGTATTTGCAATCACACTAACTGCTGAAGTATGGCTTAGATTTACAAGATAACCAGCTAGTATGGTTTAAAGGTGTTAAGTTCTTTAGGTTCAGAAGCATCATCTTCATGAATTCAGGGAGCTGTGCCTCAGAATTTATAAGCCTTCAAAAATACAATATTTAAAATTAAACAACCAGAAAAACAAATAAAAATGTAACTAATATTATTTTCAGCCTTCATGTTTGAGGAACAGAACATTACACATTGAAGAGAGAAAAATTCAAATACAGATACTTCAGCAGTCAGAGCCTGAAGAAAATGACATATTTTATTGTCTCAGGATCAAACCGGGGGAACTGACAACACAGGCTAGGTGTTAAGAGACATACTGGATTATATTGAACATGTTATCTTCCTTAATTTCTAAAGGCTGGTTTTCCTAGCCAGTATCTAATTTTGCCATATCCTTAAGGAGAGTCAAACTAAGGAAGCTCTTGACCTTGCCACAGGGAATTCCATGATAAAAGGAGTTTATTCTGAAGGTTATTTGTGATACATTCGATTCAACACCTCAACTTTAAAAATGTGTGTGATGGAACATAAGATTTAAAAGAAGTATTTTAATCTCTAATCTGTAAAATGTATATGGTTATTTCATTTCAGTATTATTCAGTCTCAGGTGGAATATTACCTAGTGGAATGTTTGCTAAAAGTGAAAATAAAAGAAGCTAGAATTATTTGCTTTTTTTGAGTTAAAAAAAGAGGGTTTTTTTAAGCACTAATGCTAAATCTTATGACACATTTCTGATCCTTAAAAGGAAAAGCTTTGAAAAACATATTTAACAACAATATCACAGAATATACCCATTGTATTTCACTAATTATATTTGGTTTTTATTTCTGCTATTGCATATGAAAAAGTAATAAACTAATGAAGGAAGATTTAGTAATGCCACAAAGAAATTACAGGCTATGTTTTTAAAATGCATGTATATATTCAAGAAATTTTAATAAAGCTGAATTTGAAGACAACTCTAGCATGGAAAAGACTTTATACATTGCAAGTACATAGCAGCTGTTAACAAAGGGATATATTCCTTGACAGCCCAGGTGGTTCAACTGGCCAAGGTATCATTGTCCTTGTGACAAAGTGGATTGATATGGTTGTTTGGCTGGTGTCCTATGGGCAGCCATTATCATCCTGTCAATAAGAATACTGAAGATTAAAAAGAATGTCTGAAAACACCAGCGGTATCTCTCTGATTTTTACTCACGAGCTTTCCAAATATTTCCTGCAAACAGCTGGCTTCTGAGCATAATCTGTCACTTGCAGCATTTTGCAAGCTTTCTATCCAAACTAAAGATCATATGGGACCTGAGCACTAGTCAAAGACGGAGAAGAATGTGTGAACAAGAATAATGCCAATGGAAGACAAGGGCATGGTGGCGGCTGCCGAAAGACCAAAGTCACAACTGGGAATATCAAGTTTGACATCCAGTTTCAGGTTCTGACACTATACAGACAGTCCAAAACTTGTGTGCATGCGTGTAGATAGATGTGTAAAATTATGTGGAGGATCACATCTTCGTTTACAGTATTTTGACATATCTCTGCTCACCATAGCACTGATATATCATTAAATAACAGTGAAATTTGCTTAGGAATACAGTTTCTTTTTATTATGCACTGATTATTATTTTATGATTTATTATTAATTTTTTGTTTCTTTTAAGGCAAATCCATACCAGGAAACAGAAAGAATGACATCTGCATATTTACCTATTTGCTACCACGTGACAACCAACTGCTTTGCATACATTGCTGACATGTATGGAATAAAATGTACTACCCTGCAGTCATGTGTCTCATAGATATTTGTGATAAATATCTGTGAGTGAGTTACTCAGGAAGAAAAAAAGAATTACATTGTCTTTTTCCCGAGGATACATATTTTGGCCCTTCAGAAAATGTATGGTCCCTATTTCCATGCTCTTTTTTATTTTACTGCGGGAGATCTACTAATTCTTCAGGGTACTAATAGTACCCAGGGGAGTGGTCATTTCATTCTTTTCTTATGATCTTTAAATCAATCCACTTCTAATCCATCAGTCAGTGGTCACTGTTTCAGACTGGCTGTTCTCATTGTAATGGAAAGAGTCTCATTTAGATTGATTGATATACTGGGAAACTTTGATGAAATGTGGTCTGCTTTTATTAATCTTCTGACTTAATATTCAGCTGTCTGATTTCTTCTCTTCATTCACCCATCCTCTCCTTCCCCTAGCTCTCCTTGATATATACTGCATTATAATATGATTGTGGTTGAGGTTTGTTTTTTAATTCCATGGCTTTTATTTTTTTAAATTTTACATTTTTCTGGTACCCACAAGCACTTTTTCTCTGCATTTTGTGTACTGTAATTCTGCTATCTTTTGGCTTAGCCGTACCAAATCATATGAACTACTATAGTGAATCAGATCACTGATTTACCTGCACTGGTGTCATCTGCTTGGCAGTGCCAGGAACACCAGAGGAGAGTGTGAGAAACACCTCTTCCTGCAACATCTCTTGAAAAAAAAGAGCTGTCCTTATAGTAACAAAATAATCTTTCTGCATTTTCAGTTTTTCCAGTACTTTGGTGTTTTCATAACGTGTATGAAAACATATGTATGTGACAGCGGATATATAGAGAAGGCACAGTTACTGAATGTCTTCTTTACTTCAGTCTTTAGTGCTTAGGCCAGCCCTCTAGGAATGCCAGGCTATGGAGGTAAGAGAGGAAGCCTGAAGAAAGGAAGACCTTCCCTTGGTTGAGGAGTACTGTCTGAGAGATTGCTTAAGCAAACTGGACACCCACAAATTCATGGGCCCCAGTGGTATGCACCCATGAGTGTTGAGGGAGCTGGCAGATGTCATCTCTGAGCCACTCTCCATCCTCTTTGAAAGGTCCTGGAGGACAGGAGAGGTGCCTGAGGACTGGAGAAAAGCCTGTGTCACTCCAATCTTCAAAAAGGGCAAGAAGGAGGACCCAGGGAACTACAGGCCGGTCAGCTTCACCTCTATCCCAGGAAAGATGGTGGAGCAGCTCATTCTAGAGGTCATCATCAAGCAAGTGGAAGAAAAGAAGGTTATCAGGAGTAGTCAGCATGGATTCACCAAGGGGAAATCATGCTTGACCAATCTGATAGCCTTCTACGATGGCATGACTGGCTGGGTAGATGAGGGGAGAGGAGTGGATGTTGTCTACCTTGACTTCAGCAAGGCTTTTGACACTGTCTCCCATAACATTCTCCTAGGGAAGCTCAGGAAGTGTGGGCGGGAGGAGTGGTCAGTGAGGTGGATTGAGAACTGGATGAATGGCAGAACTCAGAGGGCTGTCATCAGCGGCACTGAGTCTACTTGGAGGCCTGTAACTAGTGGTGTCCCCCAGGGGTCAGTACTCAGCCCAGTCTTGTTTAACTTCTTCACCCATGAACTGGATGAAATGTTGGAGTGTACCTTTAGCAAGTTTGCTGATGACACCAAACTGGGAGGAGTGGTGGATACACCAGCAGGCTGTGCTGCCATTCAGTGAGACCTGGACAGGCTGGAGACATGGGCAGAGAGGAACCTGATGAAGATGAACAAGGGCAAGTGCAGGGTCCTGTACCTGGGGAGGAACAACCCCATGCACCAGTACAGGTTCGGGGCTGACCTGCTAGAGACCAGCAGCTGTGTGGAGAGGGTCCTGGGTATCCTGGTGGACGACATGTTGACCATGTGCCAGCAGTGTGCCCTGGTTGTCAAGAAGGCCAATGGTATTCTGGGATGCATCAAGAAGAGTGTGGCCAGCAGGTCGAGGGAGATTCTCCTCCGCCTCTATTCTGTTCTAGTGAGTCCCCATCTGGAGCACCGTGTCCAGTTCTGGGGTCTCCAGTTCAAGAAAGATGAAGAACTGCTAGAGAGAGTCCAGAGGAAGGCTATAAGGATGATGACGGGACTGGAGTGTCTGGTGAAGGATCTGGAGAACAAGTCTCATGAGGAGCGGCTGAGGGAACTGGGGCTGTTTAGTCTGGAGAAAAGGAGGCTGAGGGGGGACCGTATGGCTCTCTATAGCTACCTGAAAGGACATCGTAGTGAGGGGAGTGCTGGTCTCCTCTCCCGAGTAACTAGTGGTAGCACGAGAGGAAATGGCCTCAAATTATATCAGAGGAGGGTTAGTTTATATCTTAGGAAAAATTTGTTTACTGAAAAAGTGGTCAGGCATTGGAACAGGCTGCCCAGGGAACTGATGGAGTCACCATCCCTGGATCTGTTCAAAAAAAGTGTAGAAATTACACTTCAGGACATGGTTTAGCAGGCATGGTGTTGTTGGGTTGATGGTTAGACTTGATAAACTTAGAGATCTTTTCCAACCTTAATGATTCTATGATTCTGTGGTCTCTCTTACGAGGAAAGGCTGAGGGAGCTGGGCTTGTTTGGCCTGGAGAAGGCTGAGAGGGGACCTTATAAATGATTATAAATATCTTAAGGGTGGGTGTCAAGAGGATGGGGCCAGACACTTTTCATTGGTGCCCTGTGACAGGACAAGGGGCAACAGGCACAAACTGAAGCATAGGAATTTCCACCTGAAGATGAGTAAGAACTTCTTCCCTCTGAGGGTGACAGAGCACTGGAACAGGCTGCCCAGGGAGGTTGTGGAGTCTCCTTCTCTGGAGATATTCAAGACCTGCCTGGATGCGGTCCTATGTAGTCTGCTGTAGGTGACCCTGCTTTGGCAGAGGGGTTGGGCTAGGTGATCTACAGAGGTCCCTTTCAATCCCTGTAATTTCTAATTCTTTGATGCGGTATAAATGTAAAAAAAAAATCTTTTTTATTATTCTAAGTTTCTGATTTCAATAATATTTTGAGAGAATTAGAAAGTACTGCATCACTGTCTTCAAAATGAAGACTGTACTTTTGCACTCATTTTTACCTTGTTTGTTAAAACTCAAGACATATAGTAATTATAAATATTTGATTAACTTCTTTATATAAAATGTTATTTTTATAGCTTTGACCTAGAGTTTCTTGCCTATTGTCTCTCTGGGAAGTCCGTTTTACATTTCCTTGTTTCCAGAAGATATATTACTTCCGTTTCCCAGGATTATTCAGTCCATGTATAGCTGGGATACTTCAGATCTTTTGGTTTATTAGAAGTAGGCTCCATGTACTACTTCTTTGCCTTTATTCCTCTGTATGTCACCAGTCCTGCCCCTGTAAGATTCTGCACATAGTTGTGTGCATTGTTTGCTGCTTGGTCTGCTAGCTCTGAAAGTGTCTAGACGGATGTCAAGTAAAGTATGACAACCTAACTCCTCATTCTTTGGCTTTAGGAAGACCAAACAAATAATTCCCTCAGTCACATACATAGTCACTACTCAGCTTCATGTCATTCTCAGTTCCTTTGTGTGTGCACCTGCATGCACAGGTGTGTGCATGTGAAATGGGGAATGAGAGATTGACATAGAGCCCAGTTTCTTTGTGATTGAATTCCTCTTGCTGAAATAAATTTTACTGCCAGAGAACTTGAATGGTTAGTGAAATAATATCGTTGATTTATTTAGTGAGATTATAATTTTTTACCCAGTTCCTAAATACCATTATATTTCGTTTGTTTCTTAGAAATTCATCTGTCACTTGGGGTCAAGCACACAGGAAGTTACATTTATGCAACATACCTCATTAAACTCAAGAGACTTGATGGAGGCAGGTGCCAAAATGTACAGCATGATAGTAAATAGTTTGTCTTAAAATGGTGGATGATTTGGGTGTCACAGACCTTTTGAATTCAGTAAAAAAGTGGCACATCTCATTTTCTAGTGACGCTAATATAACAGGTTGTATATCTGCATCTTTTAAAAGCTGGTGAATAGATTCATTTGAGCATGGTTACACTTTGACTTTAAAGATTTGCAGACCTGGCTTTGCTTCTGTACATGGTAGTATAATTTTCCCCAGTATATCTGAGATCAGAGTTCTGTTGTAAACCTCTAAGACAAAGAAATAAAACATTCCAGGTGGTGTTTTCTGTCATGTTAATTAAAAAATATGAAGCAATATTTTATTGATTTCTGCATTTCACATATATTTCCCTGATGAAATATTTTTTCTAACAAATTGCCAAACACTGTAAGCTTTCAACTGCCAAGCCACGATCTCCTGAAATGAAATCAGATAATTTATTGTACAAAATAGGTCAATGTGATAGATTATGTTAGCCAGCAAACATGTAAATGTATAGGCTTGACGACCCTCGACGCTTGATTTTTCTTGTTGATGTTGGTGTTTCTGGAGCTAATCTCAAATGCCAAATTAATATAATTCCTTATATTTTGCTTCTGGTACATTTCAATTCCCCTTCTTAACCACACTTTACAAAAAAAGGTTGATCAGAGTTGTGATATATTTTTCTTCTTTCCAGAATCATTTTACAACTCTCTAATTTGACTATCTATGCCTGTGCTTTAGAGGACTAGTTTTCTTTCTTTCTATACTTGACAGTCTTATTTTAAGTTACCAGTAGAAAACATACAAAAGCAATGACTATTTCTATGCTGGGAAACCTTTCTGCCAACAACTGTTATGAATCCACAAAATCATGTGTTTTTATGGAACTTGAATGTAAATATTTTTTTGTTTATGTGCAGTTGTTGCTTTCAGCTAAGATGCACTGTGAGTAAATGCCCTCATGGTCCCACTGTGTTCTGATACAATGCTCCAGATTTGTAAAAAGTATGGGACATTTGTGCAGCACAAGCAACTGCAGGTGTTCAGGGTCAAAATCCCACACTTCCCTTTTCTCTTTGACGTGTGTTCATTTGTTCGCTTGACTGTTTGAATCCTGAAGTTACAGGACATTTTTACTAGAGTCTGTAGTTCCATTTTTTTCTTCTGCATTTGTCAATTTCAGTGTTACACAGTCATGGATATTTTCACATTCCTCTTGCAGTTGTGCTATATAGCTGTTCTATCTTCATTTAATTTCAAATACGTGTATTATTGATGATTCCTTCAAGATGTCAAGGGGCTGAAGAGAATTAATGAAAACAACAGGTTGTTGCAGGTGAATGCTGCTAGTTGAATATCATTGCTGTAAAGACACACTTGAGCCCAGCAAAGAGCGTAACCTGTTGGGACCAGATTGTGATGCAGACTTTTGATGCTTGCTGTTATATGTGAAAGCTGCAAATGAAGGAAAGGAAAACAGCTGGTGGAAAAGGTGGATTGCATCCACTGTCAAACTCACCTCAGTCCTCCAGCACATCTATGAAAGAATGAAATTTGAAATTACAGGGTGGAAACGGGATGTATCAGGATGATGTCAGTCATAAAACAGGTGGATGAGAGTCTGAAAGTGCAGTGGTGGCAGTCATAATGCAAGTTCACAAAAATATCATTGATATTTTGCTGACTGAGGATAAAAAGGTGATAAAGAAGGAATACAGATTATGAAGAAAAAGGCTTCCTGAACTCATGGGAGGTGGCAGGTGGTGGTTCTGCCCAGGTTGCAGGCAGGTTTGAGTAGGACGTATGGACTTAAATACATATAGTGCAGGTAGAAACTTTCCACTGTTCAATCTTGTCATATGCGCAGAAAACTATGTAAACTGTTACATGTACAGTTAAGAAAAATTAAATTTAAGGGGTAAATTAGGAAAACAAAAATAGTCTTCCAAGAGGTGCTTGTTACAAAATCGAGGACTGCTATCTGCAGTAAGAAAATAATGGGGCTTGGACTCAAATCAATCAAGAGATTTATGCCATCTTCTGCTAAAAATGCCCGGCTTAAGGAGGGTGACCTTAGACCTCTCTTTGATCTTTGTGATGTAGGACAGTATTCCTTTTTAGACATTACTGTAAAATTTTCTGATAAAAAGTACGCTCAATGTCTTTAATCCACCTCCCTGTGAAGTATCACACGCTGATCAATCTGGGAGACAGGCTATGAGGATGGAAGACTGGCTTTATTCATTGGAAGTGATTATGAATCCTTGTTATTATCTGGAAATTTCAGTGTATCTTTTAATTTTTTTTCACTTTCCAGATAGCAAATTGTATTCTGAAAAATTAGCTACCCTGGACATTGGTATAATTTTTGCTAGGTAAAGACTTTTTGAAACTGAATTCTCTAAAATATTCTTTCAACTTAGTAGAAGTTAAAAGGTAATGTATTTGAAACTGTACTCCTAAAAGCCTTACAATGGCCGCTAAAGCAATACATTTTTTTAATATTTGACTAAGGGAGACTTAACCTAAAATTTCCTATAGCTTTTGTGTCTTTGATTCTAATTTCAGCTAATACCCTTTTAGCCTACTGCCCTGTGTTGGAGTAGACACAGTACACTCTCAGAAACTTCTTGTGGGGCTCAGAAGAACAAGTGCGAGAAAAATAATTAGGTGTGAGGAATGTCAGGTTGTTGAGTTTATGGACAATCTTTATCTTCCCATAGTCCAACAGTCAAATATCATTAGTAAAAGCTAAAGTAGAAAAGAGATTGATTGGGATTTTTTTTTTTCCATCTGAGAGAAACACGTTCAACCTAGATGCATGGATGAAAGTCTTAAAAGAAGTTGAGGAAGAAAGATTTAAGTAAGATAGCTCTACTTTTTGTCAGATTAAATATTTTTAAAAGTGGTAATGATGTAATCTGAAAAAAAATTTGGTAACTATTTAACGGACAATACAATAATTGCTGACTAGTTATGGAAAGCATTTGTTTATTTTAAGTGGATGCTTTAGCAAGATTTGAGTAAGACAGACACCATGAGCAAGCCATCTTAAACACAGAATATGTCTGTGAGAGCAAACATCTAATGTGGGTACATCTTCTCATGCTATGGTGAATGTCAGATGTTCTCATGGTGGCAATGCAGTGAAATTTAGCGAAGTTTTGGCCCTCATATGGAAGTAGCAGACTAGAGTGGAGAAGGCAGATTTGTTTATTTCTTATAGATATTTCTCTAAAACTTTAACATAGGAACCAGTATAATCTGAATTTTAATCACAGATTTTCATAGAATCACAGAATTTTAGGTGTTGGAAGGGACCTCTGTGGGTCATCTAGTCCAACCCCGTGCCGAAGCAGGGTCACCTACAGCAGGCTGCACAGGACCAGGTCCAGGCAGGTCTTGAATGTCTCCAGAGAGGGAGAATCTACAGCCTCCCTGGGCAGCCTGTTCCAGTGCTCCGTCACCCTCAGAGGGAAGAAGTTCTTCCTCATGTTCAGATGGAACTTCCTATGCTTCAGTTTGTGCCCATTGCCCCTTGTCCTGTCACAGGGCACCAATGAAAAGTGTCTGGCCCCATCCTCTTGACACCCACCCTTAAGATATTTATAATCATTTATAAGGTCCCCTCTCAGCCTTCTCCAGGCCAAACAAGCCCAGCTCCCTCAGCCTCTTCTTGTAGGAGAGATGCTCCAGCCCCCTCAACATCTTCGTAGTCCTCCACTGGACTCTCTCCAGTAGCTCCTCATCTTTCTTGAACAGGGGAGCCCAGAACTGGACACAGTACTCCAGATGGAGCCTCACTAGGGCAGTGTAGAGGGGAAGAAGAACCTCCCTCGACCTGCTGTCCACACTCCTCCTTATGCATCCCAGAATGCCATTGGTCTTCTTGGCAGCCAGGGCACACTGCTGGTTCATGGTTAACCTGTCATCCACTAGGACACCCACGTCCCTCTCCGCACATCTGCTGGTCTCTAGCAGGTCCACACCAAGCCTGTACTGGTGCATGGGGTTGTTCCTCCCAAGGTGCAGGACCCTGCATTTGCCCTTGTTCATCTTCATCAGGTTCCTCTGTGCCCAACTCTCCAGCCTGTCCAGGTCACGCTGAATGGCAGCACAGCCTGCTGGTGTATCCACCACACCTCCCAGTTTGGTGTCATCAGCAAACTTACTGAGGGTACATTCTAAATCTTCATCCAGATCATTGATGAAGAAGTTAATACTGGGCTGAGTACTGACCCCTGGGGGACACCACTAGTTACAGGCCTCCAACCAGACTCAGTGCCGCTGATGACAGCCCTCTGAGTTCTGCCATTCATCCAGTTCTCAATCCACCTCACTGACCACTCCTCCCGCCCACACTTCCTGAGCTTCCCTAGGAGAATGTTATGGGAGACAGTGTCAAAAGCCTTGCTGAAGTCAAGGTAGACAACGTCCACTCCTCTCCCCTCATCTACCCAGCCAGTCATGCCATCGTAGAAGGCTATCAGATTGGTCAAGCATGATTTCCCCTTGGCGAATCCATGTTGACTATTCCTGATAACCTTCTTTTCTTCCACTTGCTTGATGATGACCTCTAGAATGAGCTGCTCCACCATCTTTCCTGGGATAGAGGTGAGGCTGACCGGCCTGTAGTTCCCTGGGTCCTCCTTCTTGCCCTTTTTGAAGATTGGAGTGACACAGGCTTTTCTCCAGTCCTCAGGCACCTCTCCTGTCCTCCAGGCCCTTTGAAAGATGATGGAGAGTGGCTCAGCAATGACATCCACCAGCTCCCTCAGCATTCGTGGGTGCGTTCCATCAGGGCCCTTGGATGTGTGGGCATTCAAAGTGCGTAAGCGATCCCTCACACAGTCCTCCTCGACCAAGGGAAAGTCATCCTCTTTGTAGGCTTCTTCTCTTACCTCCGAGGCCTGGGATTCCTGAGGGCCAGTCTTAGCACTGAAGACTGAAGCAAACAAGGCATTCAGTAACTGCCTTTTCTGCATGCTCCATCACCAGGATACTCATCTCATTCAACAGTGGCCCCACATTATCCCTAGTCTTCTGTTTGCTGCTGATGTACTTGAAGAAGCCCTGCTTGTTGTTTTTGACATCCCTTGCCAGCTTCAATTCCAGGTGGGCCTTAGCCTTCATCGTTGCATCCCTGCATGCTTTGACAGTATTCCTGTTCTCTTCCCAAGTGGCCTGTCCCTCTTTCCACATTCCATGAACCATTATCTTCCACCTGAGCTCTGGTAGAAGCTCCTTGCTTATCCATGTGGGTCTCCTGCCTCCTTTTTTGGATTTCTTTTTCAGGGGGATGCACAGCTCCTGAGCATGGAGGAAGTGATTTTTAAACAGAGACCAGCACTCTTGGACCCCCCTGCCTTCGAGAGCCCTGGCTCATGGGATTCCTCCCAGTAGCTCCTTGAAGAGGCCAAAGTTAGCTCTCCTGAGGTCCAAGGTTTTGATCCTACTTATCGCCCTGCTTCCTCCACGCAGGATCCTGAACTCGACAATTTCATGGTTGCTACAGCCATGTGTACCTCCAACCTTCACATCCTCCACCAGTCCCTCCTTGTTTGTTAATGCAAGGTCCAGCAGAGTGCCTTTCCTTGTTGGTTCCTCCACCACTTGCATCAGAAAGTTATCATCGATGCTCTGTAGGAACCTCCTGGATTGCATATGCCCAGCTGTATGATCTTCCCAGCTGATGTCATGGTGGTTCATGTCCCCCATGAGAACCAGGGCCTGTGACTGTGATGCTGCTTGCAGCTGCCTGTGGAAGACCTCATCAACTTCCTCCTCCTGGTCAGGTGGCCTGTATTACTCACCCACAATAACATCACCCATATGAGCCTGTCCCTTAATTCTAACCCACAAGCTCTCAACTCCTTCTTCGTCTGCCCCCAGGCAAAGATCAATCCATTCCAGTTGCTCCCTCACACATAGAGCAACTCCACCATTTCTCCTGCTTGGCCTGTTTTGTCTGTAGCCATGCATGACAGCATGCCAGTCATGCGAGTTGTCCCACCACGTTTCTGTGTTGGCGACCAAGTCATTCCTGTCCTGTTGTACAATGGCTTCCAACTCCTCCTGTTTATAGCCCATGCTGTGTGCACTGGTGTAGGTGCACTTGAGCTGGGCTGTCAGTCTCACCCCTGACACTGGCATGCCACACCTGGGCTCATCTCTAGTGAGCTGGGCAATGTCCCCTTTCCCCTTCAAACCTAGTTTAAAGCCCTCTCAATGAGCTCTGCCAGATTGTGGGCAACAGTACTTTTTCCCCTTTGAGACAGCTGGACTCCAGCAGTCACCAGCAGGGCCGGTGCCATGTAAACCATGTAAACTTCTCCATGATCAAAGAGCATGCAAGCCATGCCATGTAAACCTCCCCATGGTCAAAGAAACTAATATTCCACTGAAGGCACCAGTCCCTGAGCCACCTGTTAACCAGGTGAGTTTTCCTGCCCCTTTCAGTGCTCTTCTCTGCCAGTGCTGGGATTGAGGAAAACACCACCTGTGCCCTTGATTCTTCAACCAGTCGCCCCAGTGCCCTGAAGTCCCCTTTGATGGCCTTGGGACTTCTGTCCGCGATCTCATCACCGCCAACCTGCATTACCAAGAGGGGTTAATAATCAGAGGGCCAATGTTAACAAATGCTGTTTGTCTTTCATTTCCACCAATTCATTCCTAAAAATTTAAAGTGTAAATATTTTTAATTGTAGTCAATGTTACATAGATGCCTTGTGTATCTGATTTACTAGTACAATCGGATTTGCGGTTCAAATCACACTCTGTACTACCAGGAAGAAAACTTGAAAGTAGAAAAAACGAAGCCAAGGTCTTAACCAGACCCTTAGAATTTAATAAGATAAAAGTCCATAGAAGTGTGTAAAACTTTCCTTTCTGCTCTACTACAAGTACATTAATTGCTCCAATATCTCCAAGTGAAGCACACTTTAGACAATGCCATTATCAGTTAAATGGCCCCCAGAAGCCAAAAGGTCGTCTGCCTTATTGTTAAATTCTCTGATGGTGCTCTTCTTGCATTCCTTTATTTTTACTTGTACTCATGGTTATGCTCCATATTCATAGAAAATTTTTGTTATTTTGCAGGACTGGCTTCTAACTGCATATGTTCAGTTTCTGGAACATATTAATATAGATATTGTTTGTTTTCCTGTATCTCCAAACATTGTCAACAGAAAGGTTTTTATGTGGTGTAAGGGGTCTTCTGAGGACTGTCCATGCTACAGAGCTGTGTTTGATTTTGTTCAAGGGATGATTCCTCCAGAAGGGTATTAAAGGGATCCTATTTGTTGACTGAAGTTTTTTGTCCTGGAATTGTGCTCTGAAGAGCTAAGGAGAGAGTCTTAAGACTTTGTTTTTGTATTCTTTCTCCCATTAGGGGTATTTTCTCATTTGCTCCATCAGCTTCACTTTCAGGTAGTGGAGCAATGAAAGTTGCTGTTATACAGCTGACAGAAAATAAGTAGAAGGGGTCACTGTATGGTTTGGGACATTCCTGTCTCTGTGGAGCTGCAGGAAAGTTAACATTCTTTAGCATTTATTCTAACATGACAGCAAATGGAAGAATGACAGTATTTCTTCCCAGGAGATGAGAAAAAAGAATGAAACATCTTTCCTCACACACTGTTCTTTCTTCCTGCAGGAAAATCCAGATGGGATAGAAATAAACTCTATGCCTTCCTTCAACAACAGTTCAGTTATTGGTGGGTCTACATAGGTGAAGAAGGATAAAAGGGATTGGAGGCTATAGCTGCAGGACAGGCAGAAGAGGAGATAGAAAGATAGATGTGTGATATTCATGTCTTAGTATGAAGAATTGTGATGGGAGCGAAATACTAATGGTCACAATGCAGAATTAGTAAGAGAAAATGTAAGTAAGGGAAAAAAGTGAAGGAAGATGACTATTTTGAGGAGAAAAAAGAAAAGGGTGAAATTGGCCGCTTTGGCCATATAATATGCAAAATGTGAATTATGTGAACTCGAGGATGGTGATACACAATTAATAGCCTTTCATAATTCAAAGTAAAGCTATGTTTATCTGAAACATCACATATAGTATCCAAAAGTAAAGGACTGTCTCTGCCTTGACTAGAATGGGTGCTTCTTAGCTGTCTCCATAAATGAAAAGTTGTTAATTATTTTCTTGTTTAACTACAGACAGTATATAAGAGATTCTCTGCATCTTCAATTTCTGCCTGATGATTAGGCTTGAAGGCTTTATCTGATAGTTCTGCCTGCCTCATTCTCAGATCCCATTACCTCCTGTTGAAGCTAAGATTAATTTGATTTTCTGACTGTTGTTTTTCCTAGCCTTGCTTCCAGTTTGTCTTGTCTGAATTTCAAAAATCCTCATCATTCAGCTTATGATGCTTAAGGTGGAAACAGAAGGTCCTCTAGCTTTGACCTGCCTGTGCTGATTTCCTTATCATTCATGTGTACTAAACCCAAGCAAACACATTTCAGAAGTAGGCATTAGATCTATTTCTTTCAGACCTCTATAAATACTAGTGTAGATTTTTCTGGTAAATAAACACATAGCCCGATCAGAATAGAAAAATTCATCTATTCATCTGTATTGAAAAACCAGTGTTATTAAGCATAGACATTGTAACTATTGTTACATCAAATGCTCAGAAGGCTAAAGAAATTCAGCTAAAGCTTGCACAGATGCTTGCATCTAAACAGAAGTTACCCATAATTCCTTTCCTATCCCTCTTCCATTTGTTTATTTCTTACATGATGGGTTAAAACTTTGCTTTCATTGAATCATGTAATCACAAAGACTGGAAGGCATCCCTATAGATGCACTTGTCCAATCCCTCCTGAGCAAGCAGAATCAGCTAGAACTCAGGGCTGTATTCAGCTGGGTTTTGAATAGCTCCAAAGATGGAGACTCCACAGCCTCTGTGGATAGCCTCTTCCAGTCCTTGACCACTGTTTTGGTTTCGGCTGCCGCCGGCAACAAAAGTGCCACGCGGCCGCCCCTCCCCCCGCCGGCGTGCGGAGGAGAATGAAAAGAAGGAGGCAGAAACTGGTGGGTCGGGATAAGGGCAGTTTAACAGAAACAGCAAACAGAGGGAAAACAGGAACAACAACGATACAAATAAGGAGAAAACACAACAACGAACCGTACGACCCAGACAGCCGCTCTCCCGAAACAGGACCGGCGCTGCGCCCCCTCAAGCCGCGAGTGCGTTCCCGCCGCGCCGCCCCCCCCCCCACCGGAACCCAGCGTGACGTCACATGGTATGGAATACCGGGCTCTGTTTGGCCAGGTGGGGTCAGCCCCCACCCCCCGGCTGTGCCCCTTCCTGAATTCCGGTGAAAATTAACCCTGTCCTGGCCAAACCCAGGACAACCACCCTCACAGTAAAAAAGCTTTTTTTTAATTTAAATGTAATATTCCGTATTTCAATATGTGTCTATTGCTTCTTGTCCTGTTGTTGGGCACCACATTTGCTCCATCTTCTTTACTCCCCCCTTAAGTATTTATACATTTAGATAAGATCCCCTGAGCCTTTTCTTCTCCAGACAGAAAAGTCCCAGCTCTCTCAGCCTGTACTTGTGTGAATAATGCCCAATCCCTTTGTTACCTTTTGTAGCCCTGTGCTGGAGCAGCTCCAGTAAGTGCATGTCTCCCTTGCACTGTGGAGCCCAAAACAAGACAGATGTGTCTCACCATGGCTGAACAGAAGGAAAGGACTGCCTCACCTGACCTACTCACAACGTTCCTCCTAGGACCCTCCACTGCACACCATGGAAAGGATGCATGCTGGAGCAGTTTGTGAATAAGTAGAGACTCACTTTGGAGAAGCTTGTGGAGGACTGTCTCCCGTGGGTGGGACCCCATGCTGGAGCAGGGAAAGAGAGTGAGGAGGGAGTGGCAGAGACAAGCCCTAATGAATTGAACCACATCCACCATTCCCAATCCCCCTGTGCCACTTGGTTGGGAGTCAGTGAATTCAGGAGTGAAGTTAAGCCCGAGTAGAAGGAAGGGGGGAAGGTATTTTGAGATTTATTCTTATTTCTCATTATTCTACCCTGAGCTGATTGGCAGAAAATCAAATTGATTTCCCCGAGTCTCTTTTGCCTGTGACAGTAACTGCTGAGTGATCTCCCTGTCCTTATCTTGACCTATGAGCCTTTCGCTGTATTTTCTCCCCCTGTCCTGCTGAGAAGGCAGAGTGATAGAGTGCCTTGGTGGCCACCTGGCAGCCAACCAAGGCCAACCCACCACAGCATCACAAACTCACATTTCTTAACATCTGTAGTAAAAATTTAGACTACTGGTGGTCTAAAACACTAAAGAACAGAGGAAATCCTCATATTATTTATGTGCAACTTCCTAAATGAGTGGCAACAGACACATTAAAATCCAGAAGAGTTGCATGGAGCATCTGAGATGATAGTTTGAATGAAGTGGCCTATATATGTTCATAACAAAAGTGCTTGGAAGAATCACTTTTAAAGGAAAATGAATAACAGGCAATAAAAATGGATGCTAGTAGTTGTATATTTATTATTATTACAGAAGTTAGACTTACATAGATATTCTAGCTATTATTTATTAGTGATATGACATCTTAGAGCATGCATGGCACTTCTCAGAGGACTATTAAGTGCAATGCTGGCAGAGGGAGGGGCAAGACAAATAAACTGTTGGAGGACGTAAAACAACCCTTTTGTGCTGTCACTTGGATGTTTTTAACCATGCTGTGACTGGAACTTTTGACGTAACAGTACAGCTTTTAAATATATGGTTTACAGGTGGGCATAAAAAACTTTTAAGGCAGAATGATAGGAGGTCATACGGACAGCCTTAGAAGATCCTGGAAGCAGAGATATTAGCTTTTGTGTAAGATGGGATGTGCAGGGCTAGATGGGTGGCTAAACTATTGTGTCAGGAAAGGTGTGGAGGTGTACAGACTTTGGTGCAGAGATACACAGGCAGCCCAAAGATCTTTTTATCAGTATCTTTAGGCCTGGTCTAAATGCACTTTTTGAGCCTTTTAAAATTAGAATTTGGATTAAATGTTGTGTAAGGGAGAACTGGAAAAAGGAATAAAAACCAATATCTAATTTGCAAAATCTTTGAGTTATAAAGGACACTGGAGTTCTTGAAAAGAATGAGGCAGAAGAAGAGAATGGATTTGTGAAGAAAATAATTAGCCATGAATTATAAAATAAGATTATTTATCTTTTTTAACATAGGTCCTTTTATAATATCTTACTCATCTACTGAGTATTTGGAAGCCGATAGGCTTATTTTCCTGCTACTGCACCGCACACAGAAGGATAGCTATTGTGTTAACAGATCATAGTTCCCCATATTAATAATACTGTAAATTGGATTGTTTTAAAAAAAAGAACCTTCTGTCCTGTTAAGTTACTGATAATGGATAGAATAGTAATTTCAGTTATTTAATTATTCTGCTTTCTTGTTCACAGAGTGTACTCATTCTTTTGAGTGCATCTGTCTCAGATTATATACAGATATTTATTGAGAATAGGGCCGTGAGTCAGTGAGGGGTCAAAGAGTGAAGTATCTACCCATTATCACTGGTTTTTAAGAAGCTGAAACTTTGCTGAGGAGTACCTGAGGAGTACCTTAGGAGTATGTAACAAAACGAAGTTTTCTGAGATAAGTCAATATTCCAAATAAGATCTCTCCCTTTCAGGGTGTTTCTTTTTTAATTTGTCATTTTAATAAGAATAGTATTATAATACAAAACCAGAAATGCGACACAGGTACCAAAAGAATGGAGTGTTGTTTTTCACCGCTCCCAGACAAATCCAAACAATTTCATCCACGCTGACAGCACTGTGACAGTCCATGTGTTTTATTTGCAGTAGTGGAAACTTTCTTTTCATACATTATCTGTGGAAAGACAAGAGATGCTAATTTTATGTTTGCTGTACCTTACCGATGAAGCATACTCATCTCCCAGAAGCAGAGATGGGGTTGCTCACTGTTTATGATGACAGTTGGCTTTTAAAGAAGCAGTGAATGAAGCATCTGAGGAATGCATGTGTCCTGCCAGGCATACAGCAGGAAAAATGTCTTGCATTTGGGAAAAAATGCACTGACAGCACAGTAGGAACAGCTGAAATAAACTGTTCATTTGAAGTTTACATACTGACCTGGATCACTGAAACCAACTTGCATGTGTCTGATAATTTGACAAAACCTTGCATTTTCTGCAGAGCATAAAAAGGAAAGGCGTTGCGTAAGTATTAACTGGGCATTTATCAATATTTGTGGCCACAAACAGCAACAGCAGTATTTGAAAAAAAAAAAAAGCTAATGACAGTTTCCTAAGTAATTTATTGTGCATCTTATTTAAAAAAAAAAAAAAGGAAGAAAAGTAAAAGTGATATAGATGAGCGGGTAAATGAATTGATGGTTTGCAAGCTTTAGCACTCTGCCTTTGTTGCAATCCAGCCAGGGACTGAACTAAAGCGCTGGCAGTAGACCTGTGGTGAGCAGCCAACAAGTGCTGAGGAGTAGGGCAAGAGAAAAGGAGTGCTAGTAGGTGTCAATGACAATCAATATGTATTTAAAGACTAAATTTTTCACCAGAAAATTTTACGCTGACAGACCACAGGATGGGTGTCATGGGTGCATCCACTTGTGCTTGCAAATATTGAATTATAGAACTCAGACTTCTAGAGAACCATTAATCCTACGTATCAACTCTTTTGTAGGAATTTCTCCTTCCCGCCTGTGTCTCTGATTTCAAACCATTTTCTGTGTTTCTTTAAATGCACTAGAAAGCATAAAAAAAAATCAGATCTGATGATGTTTCTTGTTTGTCTAGATTTGATGTTTTCAGTAGTTTGCAGTCTGTTTTTGAAAACTGTTCCACTCCATGTTCTGGCTTGGTTGCTGGCTGAGTTCATGCAAAATTCATTGTCTTTCTCTGATGTGAAGCTATCAACATGTTCCAAACCGTGTCTTTTCTTTCAAGCTCTACAATTTACAGTCTGATACACCAGTAAGCTCTTCTAGTAGGAAATATCATCCTTCTAACTTTTGATGTTAAAAGTAGAGGGTCCTCTTGTACAGCTTCTAGAAGTAAAAATTGTCTATTAATGTATGAGTTGGCTTAAGGATGAGAATTAATGGTGTCTGCAGCTCATTAAAGGTGTTGAAGAGTCAAGTAGATGGTAGTTAGCAGGTAGTACTTCTGATGAATTATTTTAAAAGAAGATAGATTGTTTATAACAATTGCATTTCTATATGATTCTAAGAACAGAAATACAGTTATGTTTAGGAATGGTGACATTTGAAAGAACAGTGAACACTAGTTTGAAGATTGTTTTACCTGGCCTGGAGATAGAATGTAAAAGAGATCATGTCTACATTTAAAGCAGCACTTTAAGGTAAAAATCACTCGCAAGATAAGAGTAGTACAGCAACACTGAAATTCATGTAATTGTATGGCTGAAAAGGATAAACCTGATATTTAAATTTTGCAGAAAGTGGTAAAGGAGGATGACAGCTATCAGCTCATGTGAAGAAAGTAACCATTTCACAAAGGAGGGTGAGACAGTTTTGCATGCATGAAGATTTTTTTAGTGGGATCCGTAGCTGATAACACACCTTGACTGCAGCGGTGAAAGTTAATCTTGGAGGAAAAACATAGAAGAGACAGATGAGAAATAGATAACTCTCTGCAGTACCCAGCTGAGAAAAGCAGCAACGGGTGTCCCAGACAAGGTGTTCTCCTCCAGGGAGGGGTCAGGTTTCTCCAGGGCAAAAGGAGGTGCTGAAGATGATGCTGACAATTTTTGCCATGCTTTTCCGCTAATACTGCATATTTTTCTTCAGCACCTGCTCAAACTTCTTGTTGCTTGCTCCTGCTTGTGATGCTATCAGCACTGTCTGTGGTTTATCAGCTGTTCAGTCTCTGAGCATATGAAATATTGGACAGTATCTTTCAAGTATTTCAATGACTTATCTTCTTTGTTGTGCTCTATATTTGGTTTAATATAAACTAAAATCTGCAAAGCAAGAAATGAGTGATAAAGAGGCATTTCTCATGTCAGTGACAATTGCTTCCCGTGAGAACCTGTTATAAGAATGATTGCAGGTGCAAGCTCATGAAAGTGTTTGACTGGGCAAACAGCACAGGAACATACAGGAAAACTGCACAGAGGCTCTGGAATAACATTGTCATGGCAGCTTGGTGAACGGGTACAGAGCCACAGACGGTTGGCCCTTAGCACATCTGTAGCTAAGGCACTAAGGCAACTCTGGTGTTGTTCAACATAGCTGTAGAACCTCTGAGGAATAACAGGTTAATATTTGGAAATGAGCTGTTAAGTTTTGGTCATCTTGCTTGTGGAAACTCACATGTAAACTAGAGTACAACATTAATCTAGAAAGCTGATAAATGAAGTGAAGAAAAATGAATGACAGAGGTGAAGACTTGCCAGCCTTGAAAAGAGATGTGTCCACAGAACAGAAATATTGCAGCAAAACTCCATAGCTACTGAAGTGCCAGAGTCTTCTATGTCCCCATAATAATTCCATTTTTAACTTTTTGTCAGAGAAGAATAGAGAAAAAAGTGCCAGATTTTGGACCCAAAGGAGTTTAAAACAATCAAGTATAATGAAGCCATTGATATTTATATGGCAGAGAAACAGTTTAATGCTAAAAGAAGGAAAGAAGAGAAAGGTAGGCTTGCAAGGAAAAGATAAAATAGGAAAAGGTAAGATTGTATTTGAAGCAGAATGGCGAAATCTGCAGGTGCAATCAAGTTTAAATGGAGGAATGTACATTTTGCACTCTAAACTTTGATTTCTAGGGACTTACACTGTTTCTGAAGGCTGACTTTATCTTTGGTTATTTTAATGAGACTTTATGACAGAAAGAGTCTTCTTTTTGTTTTAGAAGTATATTCACATAATGTTATCAAATGTTTGCAGAGGACAAGAACAGAGACAAAATCACAAGCCTTATCTTTACCTACCAGTCTATGTGGAGCAGTTGCCATGTGCAAAGTGTTACTTATTGCTGGCATAGACGTCTTTTGTCCTGGCAGTCCCTTCTCTCATCTCAGGCACTGTTTCTGTTCCATTAGCCAAGGGACTTAATTTCAAGTCCTTATAATCAGAAAACTATGTTTTAATGCTTTACACAGTGGTCATTTTATAACAATTCTCAAAATAAAATGAACATCTTCTGAAACAATGTACTCAGATGAGCCTGTGATAGCTGGGGATCATTGCTTATTTGACACTTTGTTCTTTCCAATGGGCTGCACACCAGCCAAGTGAAGTATTCAGTACTTTAATATTTTTTAGTATGATCAAAGTGGAACTTGTGGCTTTTGCCTTATGTCATTCAATTTTTGATTAGATTATAATAATTTGGGCATTTACAAGAACAGTAGCAATTATGTTCTAATAAATACACTTTGTGAATCTCTGGGAGTCTTTAACAGGATGCAGACCTGAGGTTGATTTCAGGTATTGCTTTTCTTTAACAGTTTGCTAGTGACTGAAAAAGAAAATAAATGCCTGTAGGTGTTTGTAGGTTGCCAGAATACATCAAGATGGCTAAGTAGGAAACATGTAGAGAAAAATTGTAAATACATTCCACAGAAGGTGTGCTCCTTTTATTGGTTCTTTTTCGCTTGTTTTGGACTCGGGCTTATCCACTTGTGAACAATACAGGCTAGGCCTAGACTGATGGGACAGAAAATACAATTCTGCCAGGAAATCCACAAAAATGGGTTATTTTTGCTGTGTATTTATGTTTGTCCCCTCATGAAAATGCCTTCAGTTATCTTGACATAATACATCCTTGTTTCTTGTAGTATTGTTCTAGTTGGGTTTTCTTTAGTGGTTGTACCTCATGATTCATTATATGTGTTTTAGGACATCCATTACACATTAAAATCTTTGTTAGTTTTATATTATTTAGTATCTGAAATCTCTGGAGAACAGAAGAGAGTGATATGGTTCTGACTCAATCTTCTGCTGTTATGATTAAAAAATTGGTCTTTGTGGCTTACTTTTTAGAACAAGAGTAGGATTACAGAATCACAGAATCACAGAATGGTAGGGGTTGGAAAGGGCCTCTGCGGGTCATCTAGTCCAACCCTCCTGCCGAAGCAGGGTCATCTTCAGTAGGCTGCACAGGACGGTGTCCAGGAGGGTCTTGAATATCTCCAGAGAAGGAGACTCCACAGCCTCCCTGGGCAGCCTGTTCCAGTGCTCCGTCACCCTCAGAGGGAAGAAGTTCTTCCTCATGTTCAGACGGAACTTCCTGTGCCTCAGTTTGTGCCCATTGCCCCTTGTCCTGTCACAGGGCATTACTGAAAACAGTTTGGCCCCATCCTCCTGATGCCCACCCTTCAGATATTTATAGGCATTTCTAAGGTCCCCTCGCAGCCTTCTCTTCTTCAGGCTGAACAAGCCCAGCTCCCTCAGCCTCTCCTCGTAGGGGAGATGTTCCAGTCCCCTCACCATCCTCGTAGCCCTCCTCTGGACTCTCTCCAGTAGCTCCTCATCTTTCTTGAAGTGGGGAGCCCAGAACTGGACACAGTACTCCAGATGGAGCCTCACTAGGGCAGTGTAGAGGGGAAGAAGAACCTCCCTCGACCTGCTGGCCACACTCCTCTTGATGCATCCCAGAATGCCATTGGCCTTCTTGGCAACCAGGACACACTGCTGGCTCATGGTTAACCTGTCATCCACTAGGACACCAAGGTCCCTCTCCACAGAGCTGCTCTCCAGCAGGTCCACCCAAGGCTTGTACTGATGCATGGGGTTGTTCCTCCCCAGGTGCAGGACCCTGCATTTGCCCTTGTTGAACCTCATCAGGTTCTCTCTGCCCAACTCTCCAGCGTGTCCAGGTCTCACTGAATGGCAGCACAGCCTGCTGGTGTATCCACCACTCCTCCCAGTTTGGTGTCATCAGCAAACTAGCTGAGGGTACATTCTAACTCTTCATCCAGGTCGCTGATGAAGAAGTTGAACAAGGCTGGGCCCAGTATTGACCCTTGGGAGACACCGCTAGTTACAGGTCTCCAACTAATCTCAGTGCCACTGATGACAACCCTCTGAGTTCTGCCATTCAGCCAGTTCTCAATCCACCTCACTGACCACTCATCCAGCCCATACTTCCTGAGCTTCCCTAGAAGGATATTATGGGAGACTGTCGAAAGCCTTGCTGAAGTCGAGGTAGACAACATCTGCCGCTCTCCCTTCATCTACCCAGCCAGTCATGTCATCATAGAAAGCTATCAGATTCGTCAGGCATGATTTCCCCTTGGTGAATCCATGCTGACTACTCCTGATAACCTTCTTTTCCTCTACTTGCTTGTTGATGATTAAGACCCTTTTTCCAAGGACTACGGAGAAACAAGAGGCACCAAGTAGCTAATAGTTTCTCTCCTTTCACTTCCTTCCTACAGTGATTAAGTGTGTAAGTCTAATTATACGAAGCAATAGCAGTCATCTGCCTTCTGATCACATGTCATTATTGCAGGACAAAGGATTTTGTCTTTTAACCATCTTTTTATCTGCGGGATGTAGAATAGGTGCCTGAAGCGGTGAGCAGGTCTGCTCAACTCACTCACAAAATTAGTATATTTTCCTTTACTCGTTAAAGACAGTTTATCAGTTATCCAAGCTTACTAAGAAGCAAGAAACCTCATGAGAATAGTTTTCTTTTTGCTTTTACATTCACCTAGCATTCCTGTCCTCAGAAAATCATGCTTTTTCAGTTTTTGTTTCAGGTATGACGTCACTTTCTGTGACCGTATGAGGAAGACACCTCAAATGTTAGTTATGCTTATACAGCAGGCACTGTGTTTTACATACAGCTAATGTTCGTCTGCCTCTTGAAGATAAGCCCACAGCTAGCAATAAAAGGAAAAACAGGAAAGCTTTCCCAACTAGTTATCTCTATTTGTGAAGTCTCGATATCTCGTGTAGATGATTTCAGACTTTCTGTTAATCAAACATGAACTGAAAAATTTCTTAAATAAGGAAAAAATTTATGACAGTGTTCATGTGTTCATAGATTTAATAAAAAACCTAGATGTGATAGTCTGAGTTTTTGTAATAATTTTTTTGCTCTTGTCTTGTATGTCTTCATCCCCTTCACTGTTGTTACCCAGGTGAAACTACAAGCAAACGACTAACAGCATTTTGACATATGAATTCAGAGATAAGGTGAGGGCAGATTCAGTGGCATGGAGAAAACCCAGTACCTAACTGCAATACTTACTGAGAGCCTGTAAACATGGGAATTTTTCTTAAAAGTGCAGAGTATGTGCATATATCTTAGTCTTTTAAAATACATTCCCCCTTTTCTGAATCCATTATTAAATAATGTACAGATATGTAATTATTGTATGCTCTTTCTTTGAATCAACTCTCAACAAAGGTGTTAGAGGCTAGGTATCACAGGTTAGGCAAAGCCACCAATAGAACAAAGTTAATAGACCATTCCTGGTGTAGAGTGGATGAAAATGGGTTATTTTAAATTTTAATTAGGTTTCGCAGTTGTGTCTCCATTATTCTGAGCTAGTCCCAAATCTGTCTCTACAGTACAGATGCAGAGCTTTTTGTGGGTGTGGAATTGCAAGAGTACAGAAGACTAGATACAGCATCCTTTGCCTAAATCTCATGTTTTTTGAATGGAAATAGAAGCAAGAGCTGATATATCTTCTTTCCGTCTACTTTCTCTGCATTTTTATACAGTCTGTAAGGAAATCTGCTAGGAAAAGGATACCAGCCCGAGTCAGTCTGATACCAAAAAGTTGTACAAACAGCTTCGTGGAGTCTCTCACTCACTGCTTCTTTTCCTTCTAACCTCCCCAGCTCTTCCCCTTGCCCATTTTTTCACTGTCTTCAGGTGCTGTCTATTCCTTCTGACAACATCTCCTTCTGGGGTCCCTAGTCCTTTAGTTAGTCCTTCTAGAGTTTTTATTCAAATTACGCTACTTTTTTTCTTCCAATCTGCCTCAGTCTAATAAGAAGCATCGAGAGTAGAAGTGGTAGCTTTCCTTATTCTATGCTTATGTGTCTGATGTTGCAGGATGTACCAGTTTGGTTTTGCATCTTTGCATTACCAAATTTTCATGGAGATGTCATTTTTCACTTTCTAACACAGAAGTAGAGCTCTTACAAAGTAGAGCTGCAAATTTCTAGTCCCAGCTCCACAGTTAGCCCTCTTACTGAAACAATTGTCAGATTTTTTTGATACAGACAAAACAACATTTTCTCACTCAGACTTTAAGTAAGATTGAACTGCACTAGCTGAGGAGGGAGACTGAACAGAAATAGAAACGTAGCACAAACGTGTAAGTCACAACAGTTTAGCATCATTGACATACGAATGAGAAGAATATCTCATAACTTATTGTAGGCAATATGAACTAGGTTAAGATATGATAAATTCCAAAACCAGAATAAAATATGTTCACCTTCAAAATTACCAAAAAGAAAAATTTAATAACCAAAACCAAAAAAAGAAACCATGCAATTAGAAAGTAAAACATGCAGTCATTGAACAATGACAAAATTAAATCCAAGTTTAACATGCTGACATACGTACAGACCTCTCACACAGACTTAACATGTTCAGGTATCATTCTGCTGCTGTTCTAACAAAATGTTTTGGTTACTTAAATATACAACATGGGATTTTTCATTTGTGAGAAGTGTAGAACGGTTCAGTTATGTTGTTAACTTTCCTCTGATTTTTGTTAGTGCATTAATAAGTTTCTTATATAAATATATACAGTACAATGTAAAGCTATTTGATATTTGATGTAGAAGGAAGTCTTAAGAGGCATAAAGTTTGCATGTGTAGTTATAATAAATCTTATGAAAGATAGCAGATACTGTCACTCTAGCTCAGGTTTCAGGGAGATAGAAGAAAAGTTGAAAGAGAAAGAAATGGCCTTGTCTTCTTTTCTGTAATCACGTGGTGCATTGCAGAACAAGATGCAGAAGCTACTGTCAAAGGTATATGATCTTGTTAAATGGTAAGCAGATCTGCTCCAGTATAGTATTTCATGAATCCCAAGTATTATCAGCCCAGATGTGCAATATTAGAAATGAACTTGAGTTTTCTTTGTTTAGACTGCTGACAAGACTTACTGTGAAATGTGAGGAATGCAGCGTGCAGGTCATTATGTATGAAAACATGGCATGCTTACAAGGTGTACTCCTGAATGCTATATGCAAGTCTAAACTGAAAAATAGTTGGCTTGATGTTGAGTCATTATTATCTCTTCTTACATGCTCAGTAGTCTTTGACCTTTTTGTCTTAGCTAAAGCATTTGTTGCAGTCATTGGTTGTAATCGTTAAGGGTAAGATTTTTTTGTCCCTCATTTTGCGTTAAAAGTTTCCATGTCCGCGCAGTTTGAGCTTCAGATAACTAATTTATTTTCTTGCTCAAACTGATACCTTAATGCTTGCTAGCTGCACTGCAGTGTGCATCACCCGCAGAACAGGTAACTAAAGATTGGTGTAACCATTGTTGATTCAATTGAGTTTCTACACAAAAATTCACTGAATAACTAGGGAAGCAACTTCCTCCCATCCTCCCTGAAGAACAGGAAACTAACAGATACAAACTACTGAGTCTGACTCACTCAAAATACCTACAGCCATCTTTTCACTTAATCAACCATTATTCAGCTATGAGAATACCCCTGCTATCAGTGTAATTGCTTCACAAAGCAAATTAGCATAGCATGTGTGTATAAATAACTGGCATATAAAATGCTAAGGGTATTTTTATTTTACTTGGATATATATAAGCCATGTTAGTGGAGTTCATAGGAAATACGATTTTCCTGTTCACTTCATGCATTCTCTGATTCAGAACAGTAAGTAAAAATTTTAGAGATGGGTCCTGTCGAAGAGCATTCTAGAAGAATATTTATATCACCCGTTTGCTTGGTTACCCTCCATTTAAAAGAAACACAGATTAGAGTTTGGAGTTTTCCTATTATCTGTTAAAAAAGAATCCTTTTTTGTTTTCTCTGTGGTATCTCATGATATCTGATTCTGTATGATAATATTTTATGTCATAAAATACTGAATTAGACAAAGACACAGGCAGAAGAGTCCAACAAAGGCAAACGTGAGTCATAAGGAAAGACTAACACACATTAAAGAGAGCACAGTGTAAAAAAGAAAAATGTCAGTCTGACTAAATGGAAGACAGATAACCCATTTACTTGTTCATAGTTAAAGGAAAAGCAAAAACTACTCTTCCATTTTGTGCTACTTGCAGATTTCCCTGAAATAAGTGTTTGATGTTGCATTATGTCATGCATTTTGGTTGAAAAAAAAGAAGGCAAGACAACTAACAGAAATCCTTCTCTAAAATCAACCTAGCAGCAGAAGGACAAATGGAGATAAAATCATATCAGACAAGAGTTTTTCAGAAAAAATAGAAGTAAAACACAGATAAACTAGGAGAAGTAAGAAACATAACATGGTGTTTATAAAAATTCTGTGGACTATTTATGTTTGCATATTGCAGTTATCACAAGTGAGTTAAAAAGGAATGTAAACAATGACAATGAAACCACATTCAGGTTTCAAATTATTTGCCAGTCCTTGCTACTGTTTCTAAAATATTACTGAAATGTCCTTTCCCTCTCCAGAGCAAAAGTCATGTTTGGCTTGACTTTCTTTGGTGATTTCTGAAGAGAGCAAGACTCCGTGTGAAGAGATGCTTCCATTCCTCAACTCTGTCAAAATATAATTGCTCTCTGCTTGTTCAAATTGTTGAAATAGGAGCTTAAAGAGTCATCATTCATTCTTTCTACCTTTCTTTTTCTACTGAATTCCTACAGACTTCGGGTATCTTCTTCAAAATCAGAGCCAAAAGTTATTTCTGTATTATCATGTGGGACTGCACACCAACACTACACGTATTTCTTTGGCTCATCCATTGCACTGAAATTTCCATGTATGAATTACAGTGGTGTTACGGATTTCACTGGTGCAGCTGAAGAAATAGCTGTTAATGCTAACATGACTGTATAACAGTAAAAGCAGCAGAAGAAAATACTCTGTGAACTTGTCAAAGTTCTAGGAAAATTCAGTTCAGAAATTAATATTAAACAAAACTAGCTTCTGTTTCTAGGTCTGTGCATTCGTTTTCTATCTTAATCCCACAGAAGACAGTCCCTGATAAGAAGGCCTTAAAAATATAGTACTCTGACTCCATCCTTTCTAGAATATCATACCTGACACCAAGAATGCAGAAACACTAATATAAGATTTGCGCTGACCAAAGAAATCCTAAACAGACTATCATAAATTATCATTCTTGATTTTCTTGGAGCAAAACTGTCTGGAACTAAAATTGCAACATCTCTGGACTTTGTACAACCTTTCTGAGAAATTCTGTCCTGGTCCTGCAAGTTACAGTCACTCCATGATTCATCTCAAAGCACTGAAATACGATGATCTGGTTCAGTTTGTTGTAAGCAAAGTATGCATAGCCGTGAATCTACTGGCTAATTTTTGACGGAGTATGGAAATAAATTTGAGAGGGAGAAAAAAAATGCCTACACCTCCCAGTGAAGAACAACGGGTGGAAGCACTTAGAGGCGGAACAACCTGCTGAAGTTGATTGTAGAGGTTAGTTATAATTTTGAAGTCTTTAGATGAGCTGTAGTTTTAGCAGAAAAACATTAGGACAAAATCTGAAAGATTTGCTCCAATGGACCAAAATCAGCTCTTGCAGAAAGTACTGCTACTAATGAGAAAGGAATAATTTTTTTTTTTTTTTTAAATATAGATTGTGGTCTTCAGGATCAGAATGGAGAAGTGTGGAAGCTTTTCTCATTTAATTTCCTCCAGATTTTTCTTCAGAAACACTATGGTAGTTCCACACTCTTACCTTTCTGTTTTCGTTATACCATCAGCAAGAATGATAAGTGATAAAACTCGCTCAAAGACATTTGTAGAGTACATCTCTCTTCTTACAAGAAATTGTGATCCTTAGAATATGACTCAGCATTGTTACAGGATGTTCGGATAATAAGATTACCTCTTATGGTACACAACATTTGAACAACCCCTTTTAAGTTTTGTGTAACTGTGCAAATGTTTCATTTAGACAACGTGTTTCTGTCAGGCCAAATTTGGGTGGTAACATTAGAAACACCAGCTTATTTGTCAGGAGTCACAGGGGAAAATACTGTCATGTGTCCATTAAAAAAAAAAACCATAAAAAAATGATTTATTTTTGCTAGGAAATTCTTTGCCCTGTCTGGCAAGGGTCTTGAAAGGTGGCAAGGGTATTGCATTGGCCTGATGGATGGAGATATTTTTTGTTTTTTATGTTTGTCTTCCCTCTTAAAATCCTTTAAATCATAATAATTCAGCCAAATTCTATGCTTTAAGAAAAAATGAAAAATGTACAGTTTTCCACATGATTCTTGAAGACTTTAATTTTAGACAGTGGCATTTAACTTTGTGAAAGATGATCTGTTCTGTACATGTTCCAGCCTGCGACTTTTAGGTTTGAATAAAACTTTTGTTATGTTTTCTTCTTCTTGCAGCAAGGTACTTGGAGCAGTACAAGGTACAGAAAGAGAGACCAGGGAAATTATCTTCCCTCTGCTTCCGAGGCTCCTCATGCCATAGCTCCCACAAAAGGTACCAGGAAGCAGAAAGGAAAATAGCTGATGAGCCCTTGGAAAGAACTTAGCAAGAGATACTGAGGTAAAGGGCTCAGTGGCAAGGAATGACTGGAATTACAGTGTAGCACTGAGTGAAATTGAGAACCAGGATTGGAATGAGAAAGACAGAGAGCTGAGCTGGAGATACTAACTGACACAACAGACCGGAGGTGACGGAGGAAGAAAGGTGTGTAATTGCTACCTTGCATCCCCAGGGATCCAAGAATAGAGTCTGTGATTGAGCACCTTGTCAAACAGCTGTTATCGCCATTATGCAGATAAGATTAAATGACTTCTAAATTTGAAAGAAAACAAAAATCATTGGTATTGGTAGGGAGAGAAATTGCATGTTCTGACTCCTGCATCTATGTATTTGCATATATTTTCCAGTACCTGCCCTGCCTAGATGTTAAAAGTTTCATCTGTCATTTCTAAGGCCGAACGTAAGTTGTGCTTTGAAGTCCTGAATTTTATTGAGTGGCTGTGGAAAACACCAGGCATTGTGAATATTACATTTCAGTTTTCATTATCACAGAAAAGCAAGACATACAAATGCCATTTCAACCTACAAAGTATATAAGAAGTAAATATTGTAAAATCAGTGTATGACATTCACTGACATTCAGATGCTTAATAAATGTCACTCTAACTGAATTGTAAATTGCTGATTTGTTTTCTCCTGAATCCTGTACACTTGATTATGGGAGAGCACTGTTTGCTTGCATGAGCTGGATTGAAAAGAACAGCTTAAGTAGTAATGAAGAAGGAAATTCCAACTACAATTCTGTGTAGGAAAAAGAGCATAGTGGTTGCACTAGTCAATCTCAGAAGGTCTCTTCCAAGCTCAATTACTCTATGATCACACCAAAACCTTCTAAAAACCATCTTCCCAAAATGTATATATACATAGAATTCCTGTCTGCTATTCAGCCATTGGATTTTTACCAGATGCAAGACTAGTACTTTTCTAGTATTTGCATTAATACCATAGCTTTCTAACATTTGTAGAAGAGGTGGTGAAGCAAGTGTTAACTAGGACAGACTCATCAGTTGTCAGATGTAGATACATATCTGTCCTCTGCCGTGAATAAAGATGTATACAGTATTTGACATTCTCCCAATTTAATTTGTCAGCACTATTAACTTTTTTCCCTACCTTATTTCGTAGTTTCTTCCCAGCAGAATATTTATGATATGGACAATACCTGCAGCCTGCTGGGTCATTATGGTTGAACACTGGCTTTGTATAACTATTTCATTGTGTATTTTCTCCCTGGTTCTCACTTTTCAATAGAAGAGTTCAAGCATTGATTTAGTTACAGTGGTCACACCTGTTGTTAGCAGTTGCTAGAAGGTACTCTTGTCTCTACCTGGCCCAGTTTATCTCTTTTGTTAAAAGACAATTAAAAATGTTTCTGTAAGCAACAAAAGGAGGGCTAAGGAAAATCGCCATCCTCTACTGGATGCAGGGGAAAACATAGTGACAGAAGATGAGGAAAAATCTGAGGTACTTATTGCCTTCATTGCCTCAGTCTTTATTAGTAAGACCTATTGTTCTCTGGATACCCAGCACACGGAGCTGGAAGACAGAGATGAGGAGCAGAGTGAAGCCCCCATAATCCATGGGGAAATGGTTAGCAACTTGATACACCATTTAGACACACACAGGTGTATGAGATTCAATGGTATCCATCCAAGGGTATGGAGATAGCTGATGGAAGTGGCCAAGCCACTTTCAATGATTTATCAGCAGTCCTGGCTAACCAGGAAGGTCCCAATTGATTGGAAGTTAGTTAATGTTAAGCCCGTCTACAAGAAGGGCCAGAAGAGGATGTGGGGAACTACAGGCCTGTCAGCCTCACCTTGGTGCCAGGGGAGGTTGCGGAGCGATTCATCCCGAGTGCCATCACATAGCATGTACAGGGCACTTAGGTGATCAGACCCAGTCAGCATGGGTTTATGAAAGGCCTTTGACACTGTTTCTAACAGCATTCTCCCAGAGGAACTGGCTGCTTATGGCCTGGATGCGTGTACTCTTTGCTGCGTTAAAAGCTGGCTGGATGGCCAGGCCCAAAGAATCATGGCACATAGAGTTAAGTTCAGTTGGCATTTAACACAAGTGGTGTTCCCCAGGTCTTAGTACTGGGGCCAGTTCTCTTTAGTATCTTCTTCAATGATCTGGATGAGGGTATTGATTGCACCCTCGCTAAGTCTGTAAATGACACCAAGCTGGAAGGAGTGTTGATCCACTTGAGGGTAGGAAGGCTCTGCAGAGGAATCTGGACAGACTGGATCAATGGATTGAGGTCAATTGTATGAGGCTGAATAAGACTAAGTGCCGGGCGCTGCACTTGGTTCACAACCCCATGCAACTCTACAGGCTTGGGGAAGAGTGGCTGGAAAGATGCCTGGCAGAGAAGGACCAGGGTGTGTTGGTCGACAGCTGGCTGAACATGAGCCGGCAGTGTGCCCAGGTGGCCAAGAAGGCCAACAGCATTCTAGCTTGTATCAGAAATAGTGCGGCCAGCAGATCTAGAGAAGAGATTGTACCTTTGTACTTGTCACTGGTGAGGCCACATCTTGAGTTCTGTGTTTGATTTTGGGCCCCTCACCACAAGAAAGACATTGAGGTTCTAGAGTGTGGCCAAACACAGGCAATAAGGCTGTTGAAGGGGCAGGAACACAAGTCTTACGAGGAGTGGCTGAGGGAACTGGGGTGGTTTAATCTGGAGAAGAGGAGGCTGAGGGGGGACCTTACTGGTCTCTACAACTACCTGAAAAGAGGCTGTAGTGAGGTGGGTTTTGGTCTCTTCTCTCCAGTAACAAGCAATAGGACAAAAGGAAATGGCCTGAAGTTGTGCCAGGGAAGGTTTAGATTGGATATTAGGAAAATATTTTTCGCAGAAAGAGTGGTCAAACATTGGAACAGCCTGCCCAGGGAAGTGGTTGAGTCACTACTCCTGGAGGTAAGATATGTAGGTGCTTAGGGACATGGTTTAGTGGTGGACTTGACAGTGCTAGGTTAATGGTTGGACTCAATGATCTTAAACGTTTTTTCCAACCTAAATGATTCTATGATTGCAGTGGAACAGACTGCCCAGGGAGGCTGTGGAGTCTCCTTCTCTGGAGATATTCAAGACCCACCTGGACACGGTCCTGAGCAGCCTGCTGTAGGTGACCCTACTTCGGCAGGAGGGTTGGACTAGATGACCCACAGAGGTCCCTTCCAACCCTACCATTCTGTGATTCTGTAATTCTATGATAAGTAAGACATCCCCAAAATTGTGAAAGATATAAATGCACAAAGAGTTTGAGAATTCTGTGGTTTTCTCATTACTTAATTCCTGAGTGCTTCAGAACTTGAAATCTTTGTATTATTATCACACTTTTTCAGGAAGGCTTTGGTTTCTGTTCTGTGAGGTACGAAGCCTCAAATGGACTGCTTAATTAGGAACTCAATGACCACAGCACGCTTAACTGAAAAGATTATTTGATTTTGACGACAGAGTGATGAGGGAGAAAATGGGCATTTTAAGTGCTCAATATGAACTTTGTCACACAAGAAAGTCATATGAAATAAAACTAAATAAAACATATTTGTATTCATACGTGATCTGAAAGAAGCCAGTCTTTGTGTTCCAAAATGCTCTTATGCACTCTTCTGTCAATGAGATCTTTCTGTTTTTCTTGAATCATGCGTTGGCTTTATCACCTAGAGTACAACTGGAACATAGTTTATTTTCCCCCTCTTTTTGGTACATGGGAGATTAATTATAAACAATAATTTTTATTGCATATTATTTTCAGTATATGTGGTGTTTAGCATTACATATTAGATCCCAAATAATAATCGAAAGGTAAACTCTGTAAAGGAAATGAAAATGAAAATTTGATGAGGTGTGAGACATGGAAAATTCTTACTGCAGACTTCTCAGAAGTATCTCTTTCAAGGGTCTGTCCGCACATACACGATTCACTCTTTGCTGCAATTTAAATTTTTAGGTCTATAAATGTTTTATGACCTCCCTCTATGAGCACTCACAGCCAGAAGGATGTAATGCAAAATTGATCTGTGTATTTAAACTGCTGAGCCAAGCAGATGTCTCAGAATTACACTGTTTGTGCATTCAGCTGGCCTTCATGGAAAGATTATATGAAAATATTTTTCTGTGAAATGTGAGTTTCCAACACATTCTTCTAGCTTTTGTGATTTTCAGTACCTTTCATCTGAGATATCAATACTGGGATACTATGTGAAAACTCCAGCCTGTCTATAATCATGTTTTCCAGTTTCACAGTAGGCTCAAAGCAACATCATTACCAAGTAGTAAGTTAGATGTAACATTATGATGACCTTATTTTTCCAATTTTTGTAAACTCTCCCACTCCCAAGCCTCATGGTAGCATTAGTGAGATAGAGATGTATAGTAGCTAAAAACTACTATGACAAAGTTGAGCCTGATTATGTTGGTTTTGAAGATGGCCTCATTTCCGTACATAGAAAAAGAATAATAGTTATTTGTGGTCTTTTGAGTGTATCTGCCATTATTATACAGCAGTAAACTGTCATTCTTAAATTTTTCAAAAACTTTCAAGTTTGAGGTAACTATTTATTACTTTCCAGGGAAAGTATCACCAAACTTTACAGTATGTCTTCTTAGAGACTTGAAAAAAACCCTTAGAGCTAGCACTAGTACACCCATGACAGTTCACTTACTTGATTTTTCTGCCTTCTAAACACCCAACACTAAGGAACTTGCACAATGAATTAGATTTGAAGCCCTATAAGATGTTTCTCAGCAGTTTTAATTTACTAATGCTACATATAATGTTCATACGTAAAAATTACATATTTATATGTGTGAAATTACAAACATATACCAATATGATATATTTATGTAGCCTAGCCTCTAGGAACAACATTAGCCAAAAGAACTCTGCAAAGTAAAATCAGAGTTTGTTACGGTCATGGATTTTGATGTTTGAGTGTAATTGTAATTTTTCTGCACTGGGGACTTTAAAAAATGTTAAGGTCTACATTTAAAAGGCTAAATTTATGTGTTTGGATTTTTTAATCAGCTATACGGAGATAAAATTTATTTCCTAAAAATGAAAAAAAGGGGAGGACCTTTATGCAGCATTTTGTGTTATGTTGTGAATCTTCTCTCAGTCACATAAATCTTTGTGTAGAAGAATGAGACTGCTGGGTAGAACACAGATAAAGCCACTGACTGAAGGAATATTCTTAGATATTGAAGGTTTATAGGTTTGTTAAACGTAAAGAGTTCACTGCAGTATCAAATCAAGTCTTATGAAAAGGCTAACTTCACTGTGGCTAAAATTCTAATTTTACAATCCCTGAAAGGTGGTAATATCAATTAAATTCCAAATTTAATTTTCATGGAATGTATTCTTTGTGACAAGCATTCCTAAAAATTGTGTTGTTTGTATATTTTTATGGAAACAAAATGAGTCTACTTTTGAAAGTTGTGTTGAGGACTTCAAGCAAATGTGACTTCTCTACATTTTCTTGTGTTTCCAGGCAAATTTTCACGTGAGTAGGGTCTGGGTTCAAACGTCAAAACCCTCAATTGCTCCAAATTACCGGTCTCAAATTTATGATTAGATTATTCACCACTTTGTGATTTAACCTGATTGTGCAAAACAATTCTTGGACAAAAATGAAATGTTTTGGTTTTCACAAGTTAAAACAGAGTCACTTGACAAAGCAAGGTCAGAGGATGAGCAAGAAAATTGTTAAACAGTGACAAACATGAATGTAAAGACAACAGGACAAGGTGGAGATAAAAAAAGCAAGGCAGAAGGTGGTAATCTCTTAATATGAGTCGGCAATAAATGGGTCAATTTTTGTGTTTATTTCAGTGCTTTTTTATGCTCTCTACTGTAAGACTGCATGTTAGTAAGCAGTGAATTCCAGAGAGTATATTTTTCTTACAGTTTTGGGTATTTCTGTATTTAATATGAAGTGGTAGTTTTCTTTATGTAGTGCACTGACTATAAGCTGGGAAGTTGAGAGGCATATGTAGGAAGAAAAGTTTGAAACAAAAACATCTTTGATGGCTTTGGGTGAAAAAGAACACAAAGTACAAGTTATGTTCTGACGTCCTGTAGATGAGAGGTGAACTTGTAAAATTTCACTTAAGTTCCACCATGTTACTTAGACAATCGCACAGAGAAATAGTATCGTCCAAACTAATTCTTGGAGATTGTCACCAGTAAGTTTTCCACATGCAAGATTTCAGAGAAAAAACACCTTCTATTCCTCTCATTAATCTATATTCAGAAAGGATCTTGCACTCAAACAAGCTCCTGAAATACTGCTTTATCTGCAAGTTCTATCTGTTTCTCAACATTCTAATTAATTTTTTTCACAAATAGCTGAAGGTTTTCTTCATGGGGGAACCTTAGAATGGGGGCAGACTGTGTTCTACAAAAATATTTCGTTCACACCTGTAGTGACTAATGACGATGGTTAATTACTTTTGAGGGATAAAGTTTTAGCCTTCAATGTAAATTACATATTTCTCAATAGATAGTTTTCTTACATTTTGATACAAATAGTGTACGGAAAGATCTTTGGAATATTGTACTCAGGTTTTTCCCACTTTCCTATGATTTTCTTATTATCCTCATTAAAACCTCAGACTTTAGAAAGCTTAGAATGAAGTGCAGATTTCAAGCCTTTACAGACACAAGTGTATTTTTTAATTGTTATTGTTTTAGAAATTATTATTTGCCCTGTGTTTTAGGGCCTGGATCCTTCCTGAAGAACCAATGTATATTCAACCATCTCCTTTGTTTGCAGAAACTTGTATGTATGGTTTGTTCTTCATCTCTTAATCCTTGGCAGTGGCCGGTTTAGTGTGCAGCAGAAGCTGAGTGGGCAGTTGTTTATTATGTTTATTGTTACGCACTGCTTTATTATGCAGTAGTTTGAGAAGAAAAACTCTTTTCTTACTGGAGAAGATTCTGATTTCAGGGAAAAAGTTTGTTGGTACTGTTATCAGCAGTAAAACACAAGATTAGGGCAGAGGAATGAGTTTTGCATAAGTCTTTGCACATTGGTGGTCCTGTGTAGGCTTCAAGAAGTCTGTCTAGAATAGACAAAAATTGTTAAGGGCACCTGGTGCTATCAAATACCAATCTACGTCTGAACAGCTTCCAACAATAATTTGAGAAATGCTGCAACTTTTGGGTTAAGATTCAGTACTAAACTGCACAATGTTAATTTCCAATGTGGTAGTTATATAGAGTTTTCAATCAAAGCAATCTCTCAGATTTTTCTCCTCTGTGACAATAACTTAATTTTATTTTTAAAAAATGATGGATTCAAGGCAAGAAATGAAGTCTCTCCTGTTAATTTAACACTTCATTTCGAGGCTGTTTTTCCTGCATCAACCTATTTACACAGCTTTTGTGAGATGGAAGTGCCATTTTTTCTTTGATACATTATATAATAAACATATATTAGCAGAATAAGACATTATTTGACTTGTATTGTTTCACTGAGAACAAACTACTAGTTCTTTATTGATATTTATGTACTGCAATGGCTTTTTAATGTAAAAGAGAATGAAGATTACTTGGTTCATAGAAAGTTTTTAAATTTCATCAAAAAAAATCTCAGTCTTGTGAATAATTATGAATTGAGGGCTGAATATACCCTTGTTAGTACTTTTACTTGCATGAGCAAAACCCACTGATGTCTTTGGATTGTGTTACATTGGTTATAAATGTTACAGTTTGCAAGCTCAAGTCACGTATCCCGAAAACCTCGCTTGTTGATCAGGAACAGGCTTTCTGACTAATTAAAAAAACAAACCAAACCACACTTTTCTTAGCTTTTTATAAATACTGTGTTGGGTGGAAGAGGAAAGAATAGAAAGAATGATTTGCAGTACTTATAAGAAACAACAGTTCTTGTTTCTGTTCAAAAAAAACACTGAGCACAAAGGAACCTGGGGATTTATCATTTAGATACTGGTCACAAAAGAGAGGTGGCTGGATATGAGTATTTCTCCTAGTAAACAGCATGCCTACAGAAGAAATAATCCTGACTCCTCTCCTCTCCTCTCCTCTCCTCTCCTCTCCTCTCCTCTCCTCTCCTCTCCTCTCCTCTCCTCTCCTCTCCTCTCCTCTCCTCTCCTCTCCTCTCCTCTCCTCTCCTCTCCTCTCCTCTCCTCTCCCAGCAACCATTAGGTTTTGCCTAAAGGGCATAAGAATTGCTGAGAAGGTTATATATTTGTTGTTTTTCGCTTAACATTGGGTAGAAAGCAATTTCTCAAAAAAAAAGGAAAACAAGAAGGTCGACAATTTCCTTTAGAGTATATGCAATAGAATTAATTGCTTATGCTTCTTTGATGAAATGTAACCACATTTCAATTCATTTAAGTATTCAATTTATTTAGATTAAATCTAGCTGGTATGTCCTTTCCTACATTTTTTCAGAGAAGTCACTGCACTTGAACAAACGAAAGATATTTTAATTCTTTGAGCATAAGGCTTTTTTCTCTATGTGGCTTCCCCCAGTACCCAAAGTTTCCACTTAGTTATGGATAAGGCAAGATGAATAACCCGGGCCCTATTGAGGAAATTTTCTGGAATTCAAGTTCTCAAGATTTACAACTTGCTTAGCTGGACTGACCTGAAACACATTCCATCAGATTGGATCTGGAGGTTCCCCATTTCTTGGTGTAGCTACCATAAAGCAAAAAGGATCATTACCTCCTTCCTTTTGTCGGCGGTGATGTTGGCAGGAACAGGCGGACCCAATCTATTAATACATGGCTCTGTGGCTGGTGTCACCAAAACAGCTTTGGGTTTTTTGACAATGGGATGGCCTACGCAGCACCAGACTTGCTGGAATCAGATGAGATTCACCTTTCTCAAAGGAGTAAGAGGGTCTTTGCTGAGGAGCTTGTGGGACTCATTGACAGGGATTTAAACTAGATGTAAAGGGGGAGTGGCAACACATCAGGCTTGCTGGTGACAACCTGTGGGATGATACACATTGGTTAGAGGGACAAAGTGCTAGTACAAGCCCTCAGCCTGTTGCCCAGAGGTGTGCTGGGGAAACTGCAGCACAGTCAAAGTCTGGTGGAGACGAGCTGGGGTCTCCTGAGGTAGTAGAAGCCAACAAGGAAGTTTATGTGAAACTCCCCAAGGGAAACAAGAGGTGTTCCCCTATGAAGGTGACACAGCCAACAGCCCAGATGAAATGCCTCTACATGAATGCACACATCACGGGAAACAAACAGGAGGAGTTGGAAGCCTCTGTGCTGCTGGAAAGCTACGACCTGATTGCCCGTCCTGAAACTTAGAGGGATGAATCCAATGACTAGAGTGTGGCTATGGATGGCTACAGGTTGTTCAGAAGGGACAGGTGGGGGAAGAGGATTGGAGGCATTGCTGTCTGCATCAAGAAATCAATACAGTTTGAAGAGCTGTCCCTGAAGAATAGTCACGAGCGGATGGAAAACTTATGGGTAAGAGTCAGAGACTGAGGCAACAAAAGGAAGATGGTCGTGGGTGTCTTCTACAGGCCACCTGATCAAGCGGAGCATACTGATGAAGCCTTCTTACTCCAGCTCCAGAAGGCTTCGTGCTCACAGGCTCTTGTCCTGCTGGGGAACTTCAGTCACCCTGACATCTGCTGGAAAAGTAGCTTGGCGAGATGTAAGCAATCCTGGCGATTCCTAGAAAGCAATGAGGATAAATTTTTAGACCAGGTAATTGACACCCCTACCTGATGGGAGGCAATACTGGACCTGATGGTCACCAATGCAAGAGAGCTCATCAATGATGTCAACTTTGGAGACAGCCTGGGCTGCAGTGAACACACACTGGTGGAGTTCACAGTCCTGAGGGATATGGGAAAGGCGAGGAGTATAGTCAGGACCCTAAATTTTAGGAAAGCCAGCTTCCAGCTCTTCCAGGAATTAGTCAGTAGGACTCTCTGGGAAGTGGTCTTCCGGGACAGGGGAGCAGAACAGAGCTGGCAGAGACCTGCTGGTCAAGATGAACACCAAGGGAGAACTGCACAGGCAGTGGAAGCAGGGACAGCTATCCCGGGAAGAGCATAGGGATGATGTTCAGTTGTGTAAGGGTGGGGTCAGTAAGGCCAAGCTGTGGCTAGAGTTGAACTTGGCAAGGGACAAGAAGAATGATAAAAGGGGCTTCTACACATAAGTCAGCCAAAAAAGGAAATTCAAAGAAAGTGTAGCCCTCCAATGAACACGACCAGCAAACTGGTATAATCAAACAAGCAGAAGGCTGAGGTACTCCACAACATTTTTGCCTCAGTTTTCACTGGCAACCTCTCTTCCCACACCCCCCACGTTGATGGACTGCAAGATGGGGAACAGGGGGGCAAAGCTTGTAAGAGAAGATCAGGTTGGGACCCCCTGAGAAACATGAACGTACGTAAGTCTACGGGACCTGACGAGATACATGCCAGAGTACTGAGGGCATTGACTGATGTATTTGCCAGGCCACTCTCCATGATATTTGAACAGTCATGGCAGTCAGGGGAGGTCCCTGCTGACTGGAAAAAGGGAAACATTATCCCCTTTTTCAAAAAGGGTAGAAAGGAGGACCCTGAGAACTACCGACCTGTCAGCCTCACCTCTGTGCCTGGGAAGATCATGGAACAGGTCCTCCTAGAAGCTCTGCTAAGGCATAGGGAGGACAGGGAGGTGATTCGAGACAGTCAGCATGGCTTCACCAAGGGAAAATCATGCCTGACCAACTTGGTATCCTTCTATGATGGGGTTACAGCATTGGTGGACAAAGGGCGGGCAACTGATATCATCTACCTGGACTTGTGCAAGGCATTCAACACAGTCCCACATGATGCCCTTGTCTCTAAATTGGAAGGTCTTAGATTTGACAGATGGACCACTCACTGGATAAGGAACTGGCTCAATAGACGCACACAAAGAGTTACGGTCAATGGCTTGATGTTCAGGTGGGGACCAGTGACAAGCGGTGTGCCTCAAGGGTTGGTACTGGGGCCAGTGCTGTTTCATATCTTTGTCGGCGACATGGACGGTGGGACTGAGTGCACCCTCAGCAAGTTTGTCAATGACACCAAGCTGCGTGGTGTGGTTGATACGCTGGAGGGAAGGGATGCTATCCAGGGGGACCTTGACAGGCTGGAGAGGTGGGCCTGTGTGAATCGCATGAAGTTCCACAAGGCCAAGTCCAAGGTCCTGCATGTGGGTCAGGGCAATTGCAAACACAAGTACAGGCTGGGTGGAGAGTGGCTCGAGAGCAACCCTGAGGAGAAGGACTTGGGGGTATTGGTGGATGGGAAGCTCAACATAACCTGGCTGTGTGCGCTTGCAGCCCAGAAAGCCAACGGTATCCTGGGCTGCAGCAGGTCGAGGGAGGTGATTCTGCCCCTTTACTCCGCTCTCGAGAGACCCCACCTGGAGTCCTGCATCCATCTCTGGATCCCCCAGCATAAGAAGGACATGGATGTGTTGGATCGGGTTCAGAGGAGGGCCACAAAGATGATCAGAGGGCTGGAGCATCTCTCCTATGAGTATAGGCTGAAGGAGCTGGGGCTGTTCATCCTGGAGAAGAGAAGGCTGAGGCGTGACCTTATAGCAGCCTTCCAGTACCTGAAGGGGGCCGACAGGAAGGATGGGGAGGGACTCTTCTTAAGGGTTTGTACTGATAGGACAAGGGGGAATGGCTTTAAACTAAAAGAGGGCAGATTCAGATTAGATATTATGAAGAAATTCTTCATCATAAGGGTGGTGAGGCACTGGCACAGGTTGCCCAGAGAAGCTGTGGCTGCCCTCTCCCTGGAAATGTTCAAGGCCAGGTTGGATGGCGCTCTGAGCAACCTGGTCTAGAGGAATATGTCCCTGCTGATGGCAGGGGGGTTGGAACCAGATGATCTTTAACGTTTCTTCCAGCCCTTACCATTCCATGATTCTATGATTCTATGATTCTAAATTGGAGAGATCCAGATTTGATGGGTGAACTGTTCGGTGGCTAAGCAATTGGTTGGAAGGTTGCAGCCAGAGGATTTTGGTCAATGGCTCAATGTCCACATGGTAAATGATAACAAGTGGTGTCCCTTGGGGGTCTGTACTGGGACCGGTGCTGCTTAATAATGGTTGGACTTGATGATCTTAGAGGTCTTTTCCAACCTATGCTTCTATGATTCGATGATTTTATAATATTTTCATTAATGACATAAACAGCGAGATCGAGTGCACTCTCAGAAAGCTTGCAGCTAACACCAAGTTGAGTGGTGGAGTCAACACGCTGGAGGGACAGAATGCCATGCAGAGGGACCTGGAGAATCTTGTGAATTGGGTGCGTGTGAATCTCATGAGATTCAACAAGGCCAGGTGCAGGGTCCTACAGATAGGTTAGGGAAATCTGCAGTGTCACTACAGAGTGGGGGATGAAGGGATGGAGAGCAGCCCTGCCAAGAAGGACTTGGGGGTACTGGTGGATGAAAAGTTAGTCAAGTGTGCAGTTGCAGCCCAGAAGGCCTACTGTGTCCTGGGCTGCAACAAAAGAAGTGTGACCAGGAGGTTAAGGGAGATGATTCTGTCCTCTGCTCTGCTTTGCTGAGACCCCACCTGGAGTCCTACTTTCAGTTCTGGAGCCCTCAGCACAGGAAAGACATGGACCTGTTGGAGCAGTCCCAGAGGAGGGCCACAAAAATGATCTGAGGGCTGGAGCACCAGTGTTATGAGGAATGGCTGGGAGAGCTGGAGTCATTCAGACTGGAGAAGAGAATGATGTGGGGAGACATTTGCGGCTTTTCGGTTCTGTCAGTGGGCCTATAAGAAAGATGGGTATAAACTTGCTAGCAGGACCTGTTACAATAAGACAAGGGGTAATGGCTTTAAACTATGGGAGTGTAGATTTAGACTGGATGTAAGGAAGCAATTTTTTTTACGATGAGGGTTGTGAAACACTAGATCAGGTTGCCCAGAGAAGTTGTGGATTCCCCATTCCTGGAAGCATTCAAGATCAGGCTGGACTGGGCTCTGAGCAACCTGATCTAGTTGAATATGTTGCTGCTTATTGCAGGGGGTTGGATGAGATGACCTTTAATGATACCTTCCAACCCAAACCACTCGGTGATTCCATGATCTGTACAGAAGTCTCTTGGCCCATATAGTCTAGCAAGTCTCAAGACACATGTTTCTTAATAGTAGGGTTTGCCTTTGATTAAACATCTATGCAGTTCATCGTGTACTGAAGCAGGGCTTCTACAACCTACAGATTCTGAAGTGAAGAATGATACAGAAAGAAAATGTTTATCATTAGTCACTTGATGATGATGTTTTAGAAAATAGTGACCTGGGGTATTTGCATCTTGCTACATTAAAAAGAGATCTCTGGTAGTCACTAATTATTTTTCAGTCTCCAAGAATGTTCATTCCTGTTAAACTTTGCCCAGTGTGAATAACTGCCTAAATGATACCACTCTGAGTAATTTCTTAATAACCATTTGGATTATTCCTGAAACCAGTAGAGAACAGACAACAGAAGATAACATATAGCCCTCCGTTGCTTTGTGCCATAGTAGCTGGCCTCAGGTAAAACAATCTATCAGTCTTGGCTTTGGTTATAAAAATTTGTGTGCTTTTCATCTATAAACACAGGACAGTATTGAAGACTGTTAAATAGGGTATTCAGGCACACAATTCTTCTTTCAATTCAGCTTGATGATGTAATGAATCATGGTGAACTGCCCCAAGATTTTCATGCTGGGGAATAAGGAGTCTTAACAAGGCTGACTTGAAAGAGGAGGTGTTTGTAGAAGTAGACCTCTTGTCTGTGCATGAAGAGGTAGTTGAGTTCTGGGTTACTTTTTTATTGTACTTTGTGGAAAGTTCAGTGCTGTTAGGAGAATTTTAAGATACGAGTTTCTTAAGCCTCTGAGAATTACTTGATTCCCTCTCTGTCCTGTGGATTTCCCTACATGTCATGTCTTTCTTCCTTGTTCGGACCAGAGTAAAGGAAGTGACAGCAGCTCACACACTGAAGTAAGCTAAACCAACCTTAACCTTCCCCAAGCTTACCGCAACAGTGAGGAAGGAGCTGCAGGACTGTGATGAGTTTTCTGACTAGTTTTCTTTCACAGGTGTGCAATCGTGGTTTTGGCGTGTGTATGAAGCCCACAGAGAGGATGACTTTCCCTTGGTAGAGGAGGACGGCGTGAGGGATCGCTTAAGTGATCTAAACGCCCACAAATCCACGGGCCCCCATGAAATGCACCCACAAGTGCTGAGGGAGCTGGCGAATGTCATTGCTGAGACAATCTCCATCATCTTTGAGAGGTCCTGGAGGACAGGAGAGGTGCCCGAGGACTGGAGAAAGGCCTGTGTCACTCCAATCTTCAAAAAGGGCAAGTAGGAGGACCCAGGGAACTACAGGCCGGTCAGCCTCACCTCCATCCCGGGAAAGGTGATGGAGCAGCTTATCCTGGAGGTCATCATGAAGCAAGTGGAGGAAAAGAAGGTTATGAGGACTAGTCAACATGGATTCACCAAGGGGAAACCATGCTTGACCAATCTGATAGCTTTCTACGATGGCATGACTGGCTGGGTAGATGAAGGGAGAGCAGTGGATGTTGTCTGCCTAGACTTCAGCAAGGCTTTTGACACTGTCTCCCATAATATCCTCCTAGGGAAGCTGAGGAAGTGTGGGCTGGATGAGTGGTTGGTGAAGTGGATTGAGAAGTGTCTGAATGGCAGAACTCAGAGGGTTGTCATCAGCGGCACTGAGATTAGTTGGAGGCCTGTAACTAGTGGTGTCCCCGATGGCTCAGTATGGGTCCAGTCTTGTTTAACTTCTTCATCAACGACCTGGATGAAGAGTTAGAATGTACCCTCAGCAAGTTTGCTAATGACACCAAACTGGGAGGAGTGGTAGATACACCAGAAGGCTGTGCTGCCATTCAGCATGACCTGGACAGGCTGGAGAGTTGGGCAGAGAGGAACCTGATGAGGTTCAACAAGGGCAAGTGCAGGGTCCTGCACCTGCGGAGGAACAACCCCATGCATCAGTACAGGCCTGGGGTGGACCTGCTGGAGAGCATCTCTGCGGAGAGGACCTGGGTGTCCTAGTGGATGACAGGTTAACCATGAGCCAGCAATGTACCCTGGCTGCCAAGAAAGCTAATGGGATCCTGGAATGCATTAAGAAGAGTGTGGCCAGCAGGACGAGGGAGGTTCTCCTTCCCCTCTACCCTGCCCTGGTGAGGCCTTATCTGGAGTACTGTGTCCAGTTCTGGGCTCCCCTGTTCAAGAAAGATGAGGAGCTGCTGGAGAGTGTCCAGCGGAGGGCTACAAGGATGGTGAGGGGACTGGAGCATCTCTCCTACGAGAAGAGGCTGAGAGAGCTGGGCTTGTTCAGTCTGAAGAGAAGGCTGCGAGGGGACCTAATAAATGCTCATAAATATCTGAAGGGTGGGTGTCAGAAGGATGGGGCCAAACTCTTTTCAGTGGTGCCCAGTGACAGAACAAGGGGCAATGGGCACAAAATGAAGCATAGGAAGTTCCATTTGAACATGAGGAGGAACTTCTTCCCTCTGAGGTTGACAGAGCACTGGAACAGGCTGCCCAGGGAGGTTGTGGAGTTTCCTTCTCTGGAGGTATTCAAAACCCACCTGGACAAGGTCCTGTGCAGCCTGCTGTAGGTGACCCTACTTCGGCAGGAGGTTTGGACTAGATGACCCACAGAGGTCCCTTCGAACCCCTACCATTCTGTGATTCTGTGATTCTGTGATCGTCGTGTACAATTCTGCTTGGTAGTACATATGTGGCCCAGTCTGGATAGACTCCAACACATAAAACTGTAAAAAGATAATGGGTGTGATTCTCACAAAAATAAAGTTAGCAGAGTTCCTTCAAAGAAGCTGCGCCAAACAGGCTCGCTTGAAGAAGTGGATTCTCTGTATTTATTTCTTTAATGCACCTGGCTTCACTGCCAAGGCTAGTTTCAAATGGGTGGAGATTCCAGAAAAAGACATTAGAACAATAGCACTAAAATGACACAGAGTAGTCCATAGCTGGAGCTTTTGCTGTTGACATGTTGTTTTAGACAAAAACTAAAATTTGTCCTTCTCCCTGCTACATGTAAGAGATAATGTCTAGACCCTGTAACAAAGAAACAAAATTCTTCAAGGTTTATGCTTTCAAAAGTCCGTTCACTACATGTTTGGGTTCTCTGTGTGTAATGTCCTGTAACTCCACCACCAATTGACAACACCACCTGGTATGTTCTATTTGTTAACTAAAATCTCTGTGAGGTTATCTCCGTGAGATTTTGGCTAACTTGAGACAACTAGATGTAAAGTCTTTAAGTATCTAAAGTATTTATCACAATTAATATGTTTGTGTTGTGTGACAGTTTAATTGCCTCTTACTAAATTGTAATGAAGATTAATTTTGTTTTACTGTGATGTTCAAAGCTTAAGATCAGAGTTCTAAGGAGGACTTATTATTCTTTTTTCATTCTCCTTCAAGTCTTCTCTTAGTAGGATTTCTGGAAAGCCCACTAAAGTGGACTGGTTTCCATATTTTATAAATACATTAGTATTAACTGCCTTAAATTTAAATAGTAATTTAAATTAATAACAACAGCACTTATTATAATTATACTTTCATTAATAAAATTCTTTATAATCTATGATGTAATGTGTATTTTAGTAATTATATTATTTGTATCACTTTTTTTATTAGTAATATATACTTTAATATGAATACTTCCTTAATAGTGAATTAAATGTAGAAGAAATTACGTATTTTCAATGTTTAAAATACAAAATGTGTATAAAAATAATTATACCCATGCTTTTCTCCTTAGTATCCCTCTCGACTGCTTAGATATCATCCCATAAACTACTATTTTAACTGTAGCTGAGATACTCGTTTTTGCTTTATTTAAAATGATGGACATAGCAGGTGCCTCATGTTATTATGCTAGTAACAGAGCTCCAGATAAGGCTCTTAAAAGCTTTACTATTACAAATGGAAGGAAGTGTGATCGCTAAGTTTGATGACCAGATCCTAGCAACCTTATTTATTTTAAGGCTAGATCTCAAAAGGAACCTGAAGAAAACTCCAGTTCAGTGCAAGTTCAGGGGCATAACCCAACTTTAAAAATGAACAGCAAAGCAGGAGCTCTGGTATGCTGGAAGAGAGGAGCAGTACACATATGTTGAAAACACGCAAGAGATATCTGTCTGTGCATTTGTTTTCTTGTTGCATTTGGTGGTATACATAATATGTGTTGTATAAATTTATGCTTTTAAATGTGAATTCTATTCCTTCTTTTTAGTGAAATCTATCATGGCTATTAGTATTTTAATCAGCTCTGTATATCTTCTGAAAGAGTAGATATCAACTATTCTTTATCTGGCCAATACTTACTCAGCACTGAGCTATTTGGATTTGAACCAAGAGCAGAAGCCATACCCTTGTGTAATTATGGCTATTTGACTGATTATCATGACATTTTTAAATTTTATGCATTGAAGAAGATGGAAAAAACACTTGTAAGATTTGCCCTTTACAAAATTCAGGAATTAAAAAGTAATCAGACTGAGAATCACACAACTGCAGTGAGGAATTTTCAGTTATCATTTCACCTAGTAAAGGGCAATAGTTCTCCCTGACCTATTCCCCTCCCGCACTGAGAAACCAGATTTAATACTTTGATACTGTCTTGAGATGAAAAGGTAAATCTTGTCAAGAATGTCCAAATATATTTGTTTGGGTAATAGGCTCAAAAGCTGGGCAGCCTTTGGAAGAAAACACATTAAGTTTTACATGAGTAGCAAAAATGGATTTGCCTCTCAGTGAATATTTCTTTACTTTAAAAAAAAATACGCATGTCAACAACTGGCCATGGAAAGTTTCTAAGGTAATATTTTTTCTGGTTGTCCAGCCTGCTAACAACACAAAACACGACCAGCTGAAAGCCCACCATCTCAGTATCAGTGTCAAGACTTAATAATAGGATCATAGAATGCTTTGGGTCCTCTAAAGGGTCCTGTAGATCTCATCTAACCCAAATGTCCTGTAGTGAGGAGGGATGTCTTGAACTAAATCATGTTGTTCAGAGCGCCGTCCAACCTGGCCTTGAATGTTTCCAGGGATAGGGCCTCCACTGCCTCTGTAGGCAATCTGTTCCAGTGCTTCACCACTCTTATAATAAAAAATGTCTTCCTCATATTCAGTCTAAATCTACCTTCCCTTAGTTTAAAGCCATTACTCCTTGTCCTGTCACAACAGGCCTTGCTAAAAAGATTTTGTCCATCTTTCCCTTAGGCCCCCTTTAAGTTCTGAAAGACTGCTAAATGGTGTCCCCACAGCCTTCTCTTCTGCAGGCTGAACAACCCCAACTATCTCAGCCGTTCCCCATAGGAGAGGTGCTCCAGCGCTCAGATAATTTTTGTGGCCTCCTCTGAGCCTCCTCCAACAGCTCCATGTCCTTCTTGTGCTGAGGGCTTCAGATCTCAATGCAGTACTCCATGTGGGGTCTCACCAGAGCAGAGTAGAGGGGCAAAATCCCCTCCCTCAACGTGTTGGCCACGCTGCTTTTGATGAAGCCCAGGATACTGTTGGCCTTCTGAGCACACATTGCTGGGTCATGTCCAGCTTTTCATCCACCAGTACCCCCAAGTCCTTCTCTGCAGGGCTGCTCTCAATCCCTTCATCCCCCCTTTTGTATTGATAGCAGGGGTTGCCTCAACCCATGTGCAGGACTTTGCACCTGGACTTGTTGAATTTCATGAGGTTCTTGCAAGGCCACTTCTCGAGCTTTTCCTGGTCCGTCCGGATAGCATTCCGTCCTTCTGGTGTGTCAGCTGCACCACTCAGCTTGGTGTCATCTGCAGACCTGCTGAGGGTGTACTCAATCTCAGTATCTATATCCACCCATAAAATCTCTATGTCTCCAATTTAGAGAGAAAGATGCTGTGGGGGATCACGTCAAAGGCTTCATAGAAGTCCAGATAGATGCTTACCCCTAAACCAGTTCATCTTTGCTACATCCTTTACATATTGCATGTCCTTTCTCTCCTTTTCACTGATGTCTAGTGCAGTGATTTCCCATATGGATTGCAACTGCAGGAAGAGAACAACATGATTTTACTCAGATTAATTGCTCGTGTTGATGCTCTAAGGCTGGAGACATTTCAGGGTTGCTGAGTTTTTCTGTATGAAAAGGTGAATGCAGAAGCATAATTATTCTTTCCTGATTTCTCTTTCTCTTTTTGTCACAAACTTCCTGAAGGGAATGCTTTCTAATTTGTCTTTGCTTTTATCCATGCAAACTGCTGAGTAATGTGAATGAGACAAAGAAAAAAAAAAGGCAAAACCAAACTGCACTGTAATTGCTTTATTTTCTCCCATGACCAAGAAACTACACTTCTAGCTGGATATATGTACCTCTGTGTTCTGTACTGGTGCAAGTAAGAAAGCTACAGAAGTACTATTAACAATAATCACTAGAGACGGAAGGATATTTTTTTTTAATTCACCACTGCATTATTTTCTGAAAAAAAATGCTTTAAATACTCCTCCCACGATATGTATGTATTTTGCTAACTATACTAGTTGAAAAATTATTCTTCTGTTTTGAACCTTTTTTTTTCCAGTATCAGATGTTTTGATAAAAAGTTCAAGAAGAAAATCGGAATGTTTACTTTTCTTTATAGACCTTCCTAAAATGCTGAGTGAAAACTCAATATTGTTTGAGTTAGTATTTTCCTATTCTTCAGTTTGATTCAGCCATCCTTTTTTTGTTTGCTTGTGTTAATATTATAGAGGCTGTTTCCATAAGTAAATATTTTACATGATACTCCTGTACAAGAAGATCTAATTTTCAAGGATGCGGTGATTAAAGCGTATTGTCAGGAAGGATTTATTGCCAAACCCACAAAATTAATGAAAGAATTTCCATCTATTTCGAACATTTATCTTTAAAGGTGACATAGCAGAAAGTAATGTAAGAATTTCACTCTAAATACACAGGACAATAATAATACCCCTAGGTTCTAAGCAGAATTTATTAACACATTTTTATTCATAATGCTTACCCCCCTGACTAAGTTGCTAATGGAAAGATCCAATGAAGAATGAATACAGCAGTTGAATGTCTGAGATTTCTCCTGTCAAAAAACCAGAATATGCTTCTTTAAAAAGGAAATCTATCCCATTCAAAACATTTTACCAAGTAGAAATGTTGGCAATTGTCTTAACATTTTATAATGAGCTGACCTTTGTTATCTACTACTGTTCTGCTATGGAAAAGTGTGTTACTGCTGCCAAAAATAAAACAGTCCAGCAGATTAGGTAGTTTAAGATAGTCAAGATGTAGAAAGTCAGGTGTTAAAATAGAAGTAATAATATTGTCTAATTCAGTTGTCTGTATCTTAGTTCTTTACTGTAGAAAAACATCTTAGATTTTTTTATTGTCACAACATTTGCTGCTTTTTTTGACTGTTTCTACAACTTATAACTTGGATGTGACTACTAAATGACAAGTTATAGTAGTTCAGTCAGCCCAGAGTTGCATTATTTTTGTGCTTTTTTTTGGACAGGTAAGATGATCTCAACTGAAATAATTAAATTTTGTTCTGATTTAGTTTTTAGAGTCTTTCACTAAAGATTTTAAAAGCCTGTACAGATGTTAATTTACTCCTGTAACTACTCTTACAACAGAAAAAGATTTTTAATGATATAAAATTGTTCTGTATACCATGCATTAAGCAAACTTAGGTACACTAGCGGAGGTGGAAATCCAAGGTCACTCAATATCAGATTTTGTACAAAGAGTAGTAGCCATTTCCCATGTCTGTTTATACGTCTGCAGATGACCTAAACAGACTTGCAGTCCCACCTAAATTTATATTCAGAAATACTCTCTTTCTTTCACTTTCTAGTTTTGAGATTACACAGATCAGCAAATCCCAACACCATAATGCAGAACTGTTAAGATTGCTGTCAGCCTCCAGGTATCTGGGCTCCAAATCAAAACAAAGTTTTGAAAGAAGCATAGCGAGCTGAAGTATCTAGTTGATCTTCACATATTTAAGATTGCTGGAGCCACGTTGGATTATTTCTCTATCTAGTTTTTGTTAAGGAATACAGATAATTCTGAGGCCTTTGATCCAGATTTCCAGTTAACATTGCCCTCCTTACTATTTGATACTCTTGGATACGTCACAATAGAAGCGTAATAAATCTTTGAACAGCTTACAGCTGTGTTTCAAATCCAGGTGTGTTTATTCATGAACAGAAGACAGAAAATAAATGTGCAAGAAAGAGGAGACATATGGGAATAATACTTCCTATTCTCTCTCCTTCTTCCTCACCCTGTTAAACAGATTACATGACTTGCTTAACTAGTTTGGTAAGGTACAAATTCATAAAGAAGTGGGTTTTTTTCTGTGAAGATGATCTTAAATACTGTCACTGCTTCTTCATATTCGGTCATACTTGTAAACCTCCCACTTACTGCTCACCTGCTGGTGCTGGTGTAGAAAATATTTTGGAAAAGTGTTTCAGAAGTTGAGCTGTGGACTCCGTGAGAATTGAAATGCTTGCGTCATGGCAAAAATGATATTAGGATTTTCCTGTAAAGGCTAATTCTGAATGAAATTAGTGCCAAACACTAAGTCAGTCTGCCCAGAACAAAGCCAATACTCTTTTTGTGTCTGTGGGAAAAAAATGCAACCAACATTAATTCTCTATATTTTTATGATCTTTCTTTGTTCTTTGAAGCAGAAACAAAATGCACTTTAGTACAATTCAACATACTTCCTGCTACTTTGAAGAGTTTTGTGGTAAGAGCTGGGAACTTCACTCATATGCCATGTCCCTGTTGTCTAAAGCACTGTACCTGGAGGTACAAATCTTTGTATTTGCTCAGTTGGACTATTTTATCTCCATCCAGGAAACAGCAATAAAAACCTGTAAAGATACCAGGCAGTGACTCTTTGCAGATTTGCATTTTATTGCTTTATTTTGTTTGCTTACAATGTTTTGTTACTTTGGTTTCCTCATCAGGGAAATAGAAACACAATGTTGTAGCAAGTTTTGGCAAGTTTAAAAGCTACTTTGGGGAAAAATAATTTTAGGAAAAGCTTTGTTTACCACAACAGAGATTCCATCCCACTTTCCAACCTCTCTCCATACCTGTGCACATATTTTGGATTGAGAGTATCTTCTGTATTCATCAAGAAAACTTGATAATCACTAGAAGAAAGAGAACCCATTTGCGGTTGTCTGTTGTTGTCACATAAAACCTTCAGACAGATTTCTTTTTCTTTTGTATTTGCATTGTGAAAGCCTTTTTACTCGAAAGCAAACTCTATGTCTTAAGGGAAGAAAATCACTACATTATAGAAATGTCCAGCCACAGCTCTTATGTTTGTGATCCTGCAATATTACAGCCCTCTTACGTGTTTGTACTGAGCTGGTGGAAAATGGACAATACAGGGCTGGTGCCTTTCACAACAATGATGTCGTAAAAACTACCAAGTCCACATCTTTCCCCTTCTGAGACTGAGGAGTGCCAGCAGGACTCTGTGTGTTCGAGTGTGTATATGTGTGTGCACATGTGCATTTTACTGGAAAATATTTTCCCTTCACCCTGCCACTTAAGAGCCTTTGTTTTCAGATTTATCATTTTTCAAGTTTGATAGACAGGACGCTTTAGGAAAGTATTGGAATCTTATTTTGGGAAGGATTTAAATCTTATCTAAAGCAGTGTTTCAATCCGTCCTCAGAATCCAACGGCCCTGAGACAAGCTACCACTAGATACCTGTCACCGCTGCTAATGCCATTGTGATGGATGTACAACCTTGGTTTATTGAAAGTTCTCAAGTTCAGAATGGTAGAGAGAAGGTCACAAGGACGATACTGAATGATACAACTTGGGCAGTGTTATGTGTTTGTGTGCTATAAAATAAGAACAACCTCCAAACTTGTCAGGGTTAACATAGAGGTAGAGTGATATAGATACAGGCTTAAACTGGTGAAGTACAAGTGTAAAATGATAAAGGGAGGCTGATGCACCATACTATTGAAATTTATCTGAATTCAATATTGTTAAACATTCTTAAAGATCACATGAATTATACATGAAGTATATGGATTATTTGTTCCAGGCAAACAATGGTGACACTTCTCTCTGTCACTTAGTATGACAAGGTTAGTATGTTTTATTCAAAAGTTTTAAACAATAAAATGATTTGTATGCATTAGTCTTTCATTGGACTTTTACGGAAAGCAGAAAGTAACCCAGTTATTCTACGATGTAAAGTCAGGTTTTGTATTAAATAAATAAATAAAGTGACAAAACGGGATTATTTCTAGCATCTTCATAACTCAAACTGAAATTCTCTTGTCATCTGGAGAACAAAAAAATAAATATTTAATAAAGGTTAAGGAAAAGGAAACAAGGGAGGTGACTTCTCGCTCAAAAAAGACTGAATAATAAGCAGAAAAGTTAAAAACCAACATAAGTTAGTAATAGAGTCCATGGTTTTATTAAAATTAAAAGAAGTATCTGCTGCAAACTAAAATGGAAAGACGTAATTTGAAAAGAATTTTCTACATTAGATGATATTAAATTTGTGGAAAATATCCTCCTCCCTTGGTCATACCTTAGGGCCTAATGAAACACAGAAGTTTGGGGTTCAAATTCCGCTCTCTAAATTCAGGAGCCCTTAGTTTTCTGCATTGGTCTTTGGGTCATATTACCTTCATATTACCCGTTGAACCTTTTCCAACTGGAATATAAAACTAATTCTTCGGTGAACAAGAGAACAGAAAAATGGGTATAATTTTCTATGCCTGTGGTTGTGGAACTCTGCAGAGAATTGGGAAAACTGGGTTCAGTATCTACTCTGGATGGTGGAAAGGGGTCATGAGTTACCCATTCCAAATAAATGCCTCCCTATGTGACAAATTATGTGCACTGAGATGCAAATAAGGGCTGATAAGACAAGCATCAACTTCATCTGCTTCCAGGCTTGCTACTCAACTTACAAGTGCTTCAACAGGCATTGGACAGGGCAGGTGGGACTGCTTGATGGCTACAAGTTCGTTTTGTAATTTCAGGCAGGATACTTTATGGCCTCTACAAGGCACCCGGAAGAGCTTTTTTGTTCTAACACTTTTAACATGGTTACAGATTTCTGCACACTGTTGTCATTGGAAAGGACTCAAGTCTACAAGCATCGTGGCATTTCAGATACTGCTAGGTTGTACAAGGAGCACACATGGTCCAGCAGTAATACAATGACACCCTGCTGATGGGGTACTTGTCCCTTTATGGCAGTCAAGAGAATACAAAGAATATCAAAAGTTTCAAGTATGGAGCCATATTATGTTGTACAGTATCCTGTCTCTGACAGTGGTCCTTCCAAATCTATTATGAGAGAGAACAAAGACCTTTTCCTTCATTAACCTCTGTTCTGGTTACTTATGTTGTTGGCCACATAAATCCTCAATCCCTAGTCTGATTTCTTTTTTTAAATCTCTTTTACATTCTGTTGTAGAAAACTTCAAAGCAGAACTGTGCATTGTATGAAAACAGACATATTGATCGTTGCTGAACATACTGTTCTTCATTTGTTTGAAATTTTGAAGTCTAAGTTGATCATGGCTTTAAAATTCATCTGAAATATTAAACAATGAAAAATACTTATTCTTAAAATATCAGATGAGTTAGTGGATGATCAGTTGTATTTATGAACAAGAGTTGCAAGTGCACTGTGGCAACTTTTGCACTAAAAATAATTGCATGCATATTCATGAAGGAGACCTGTTCAAGCCTCAGGTAGATCAAACACTATTCATAGCATGTATACATTATAGACAGTGGCAATGAACTTTTCTCCTTTACATTCTTTATTTTTTCCTAGTGTTCTTCAAACCTGAACCTGTAAAAAATGTACGCTCTTACTGGATAAAGAACTGGCTGAATGGCTGAGCCCAGAGAGTGGTGGTGAATGGAGATAAATCCAACTGGCTGCCAGTCACGAGTAGTGATCCCCAGGTCTCAGTTTTGGGTCCGGTCTTTTTAACATCTTTATCAATGATCTGGATGAGGGTATTGAGTGCTCCCTCAGTAAGTTTGCAGATGACACTAAGTTGGGAGGGAGTGTCAATCTGCTTGAGGGTAGAAAGGCTCTGCAGAGGGATCAGAATCACAGAATCACAGATTCACAGAATGGTAGGGGTTGGAAGGGACCTCTGTGGGTCATCTAGTCCAACCCTCCTGCCGAAGTAGGGTCACCTACAGCAGGTTGCACAGGACCTTGTCCAGGCGGGTTTTGAATATCTCCAGAGAAGGAAACTCCACAACCTCTCTGGGCAGCCTGTTCCAGTGCTTCGTCGCCCTCAGAGGGAAGAAGTTCCTCCTCATGTTCAGGTGGAACTTCCTGTGCTTCAGTTTGTGCCCATTGCGCCTTGTCCTGTCGCTGGGCACCACTGAAAAGAGTCTGGCCCCATCCTCCTGACACCCACCCTTCAGATATTTATAAGCATATATTAGGTCCCCTCGCAGCCTTCTCTTCTTCAGGCTGAACAAGCCCAGTTCCCTCAGCCTCTTCTCGTAGGAGAGATGCTCCAGTCCCCTCACCATCGTCGTAGCCCTCCGCTGGACTCTCCCCAGTAGCTCCTCATCTTTCTTGAACTGGGGAGCCCAGAACTGGACACAGTACTCCAGATGAGGCCTCACCAGGGCAGGGTAGAGGGGAAGGAGAACCTCCCTCGTCCTGCTGGTCACACTCTTCTTGATGCATTCCAGGATCCCATTAACTTTCTTGGCAGCCAGGGCACATTGCTGGCTCATGGTTAACCTGTCGTCCACCAGGACACCCAGGTCCCTCTCCGCAGAGCTGCTCTCCAGCAGGTCCACCCCAAGCTTGTACTGATGCATGGGGTTGTTCCTCTGCAGGTGCAGGACCCTGCACTTGCCCTTGTTGAACCTCATCAGGTTCCTCTCTGCCCAACTCTCCAGCCTGTCCAGGTCACGCTGAATGGCAGCACAGCCTGCTGGTCTATCCACCACACCTCCCAGTTTGGTGTCATCAGCAAACTTGCTGAGGGTACATTCTAAATCTTCATCCAGGTCATTGATGAAGAAGTTAAACAAGACTGGGCCCAGTACTGAGCCATGGGGAACACCGCTAGTTACCGGCCTCCAACCAGACTCAGCGCTGCTGATGACAACCCTCTGAGTTCTGCCATTCAGACAGTTCCCAATTCACCTCACTGACCACTCATCCAGCCCGTACTTCCTGAGCTTACCTAGGAGGATATTATGGGAGCCTGTGTAGAAAGCCTTCCTGAAGTCGAGGTAGACCACATCTGCCGCTCTCCCTTCATCTACCCAGCCAGCCATGTCATCGTAGAAAGCTATCAGATTGGTCAAGCATGGTTCCCCTTTGTGAATCCATGCTGACTACTCCTGATAACCTTCTTTTCCTCCACTTGCTTCATGATGACCTCCAGGATAAGCTGCTCCATCACCTTTCCCGGGATGGAGGTGAGGCTGACTGGCCTGTAGTTCCCTGGGTCCTCCTTCTTGCCCTTTTTGAAGATTGGAGTGACATTGGCCTTTCTCCAGTCCTCGGGCACCTCTCCTGTCCTCCAGGACCTCTCAAAGATGATGGAGATTGTCTCAGCAATGACATTCGCCAGCTCCCTCAGCACTTGTGGGTGCATTCCATCGGGGCCCATGGATTTGTGGGCATTTAGATCACTTAAGTGATCCCTCACACAGTCCTCCTCGACCAAGGGACAGTCATCCTCTCTGTGGGCTTCTCCTATTACCTCCGAGGCCTGGGATCCCTGACAGCCTGCCTTGGCACTGAAGAATGAAGGAAGGAAGGCATTCATTAACTCTGCCTTTTCTGCATCCTCCATCACCAAGACACCTGCCTCATTCAGCAGTGGCCCCGCATTGTCCCTAGCTTTCCTTTTACTACTGATGTAGTTGAAAAAGCCCTTCTTGTTGTTTTTGACATCCCTTGCCAGCTTCAATTCCAGGTGAGCCTTGGCCTTCTTTGTTGCATCTCTGCATGCTCTAACTGCATTCCTGTATTCTTCCCAAGTGGCCTGCCCCTCTTTCCACATTCCATGGACCTTTCTCTTCCACCAGAGCTCCACTAAATGCTCCTTGTTTAACCATGCAAGTCTCCTGCCTCCTTTGCTCCATTTCTTTCTCAGGAGGATTCACCACTGCTGAGCATGGAAGAAGTGACGTTTAAAGAGCGACCAGCTCTTGTGGACCCCCCTGCCTTCGAGAGCCCTGGCCCATGGGATTCCTCCCAGTAGCTCCTTGAAGAGGCCAAAGTCAGCCCTCCTGAGGTCCAAGGTTTTGATCCTGCTTATCGCCCTGCTTCTTCCATGCAGGATCCTGAACTCCACCATTTCATGGTCAGTGCAGCCGAGTCTACCTCCGACCTTCACATGCTCCACCAGTCCCTCCTTGTTTGTTAATACAAGGTCCAGCAGAGTGCCTTTCCTTGTTGGTTCCTCCACCACTTGCATCAGAAAGTTACCATTGATGCTCTGTAGGAACCTCCGCTTTTTATGGTCTAGACAGGGTGGATCGATGGGCCGAGGCAAACTGTATTAGGTTCAACAAGACCAAATGCCGGGTCCTGTACTTCGGTCAGAACAACCCCACGCAACGCTGCAGGGTTGGGAGGAGTGGCTGGAATGCTGTCCAGCAAAAAAGGACCGTGTGGTGCTAGTCAACAGCCATCTGAACATGACGCAGCAGTATGCCCAGGTGGCCAAGAAGGCCAAGAACATTCTGGCTTGTATCAGGAATAGTGTGGCCAGCAGGAGTAGGGAGGTGATCGTACCTCTGTAGTTGGCACTGGTGAGGCTGCAGCTCGGGTACTACAAGAAGGACATTGAGCTGCTGGAGTGTGTCCAGAGAAGGGCAGTAAGGCTGGTGAAGTGTCTAGAGAACAAGTCTTATTAGGGGTGGCTGAGGGAGCTGGGGTTGTTTAGTGCGGAGAAGAGGAGGCTGAGTGGGAGACCTTATTGATCTCTACAACTACCTGAGAGGAGGTTGTAGTGAGGCAGGAGTTGGTCTTTTCTGATGGGTAACTAGTGATATGATGAGAGGCAATGGGCTGAAGTTGTGTCAGGGGAGGTTCAAATTGGATACTAGGAAAAATTTCCTTACTGAAAGAGTTGTCAGGCATTGGAATAGTCTGCCCAGGGAGGTGGTTGAGTCCTCATCCCTAGGTGTGTTCAAGAAGATTCTAGAAGTGGCACTTTGGGATATGGTTTAGTAGGCATGGTGGTGTTGGGTTGATCGTTCTTTTCCAACCTGTGATTGGATCTACAGACAGATGATGTCTGTACAGTATGGAATACAATACCTCTTCAGACATGTGTCATCTGCTGCACTGTGCAATTATAGTTTCCTGTTCTTTAGCTTCTAGTTCTTAAAATGCTGCTGTGTTTGTTATAATTTGTGCTGTCTTAACCAGGATTTGAGTAACGTCTTAATAATGCATGACCTCATTGTACTTTGAACAGCATAAATAAAACAAGTAAGAACGCTTCTACATGACTTTAAGTTAAAAAACATGAATTTGATTTCAAAGTTTATTTATTAAAAGTGTCTGTGGATCAAAATTACTGCTCATATAATCACAATTTACTGGTTTACCAGCTGGTTACTTTTCAATTTCTCATTCAGCTATCATGAAAATATTTCCACCGTTTCAAATTTAATAGCAATTTTCTGCTAATGAACAAAACTAATTTTGCTACTTGTAATGCTTCAGTGTATTATATCTGCCCTCGTTTGCTCTAAAAGCTCGTTGTAAAGCATAAAAATATAAATATTCTTTATCCGTGTGTTGGTTGTCATTTGTGAGTGTCAGCTGAGATTTCTCTGGATTCACAGTTTGAAATTCTTTGGAAAAGTATTGTCTTGCCTGTTTTGAGTGTAAAACAGTTTCATTTTTTGGAATTCTAAATTATTTATTTATTTTGTTAATGAGTTAGGCCAAATTTCAGATATATTTATTTTGAAAATTCAATTTTCTGCATTTTATGTGTCTCCATTTACCTGATGGTGTAAGCTAGTTTAACAAAAATTTGTCTTTCCAGCTTGGGACTTAATTAAATGGGCATATTTTTTCAAAATGTTAAGTACTTGTTACCTGGAACACCTACAGTGTGATGCCACTCCCCACTCAGGAACGCTGTATGTCAGTAAATTGTACAGTGTATTAGGTCTTCTCACACTTCTCAATACCCTATTTTCATTGGAAATTGCGCTAAGAAAATGCATTGCCAAGTGAAAGAGTAGGAAGAGGAAAAGGACTGTGCAGTTTATTAGTGCAACTGCATCACATGATCTTTGGATACTTGCCTACAGGCTGAAGAATTAGCACTGAATTTCCCTTAGATTTCCTTGTAAACTTGAAGCCTAAACTACAGTCAAATTCTCCATGCCTTAACCCTGAGAATGGATTTACTGAGGTCCTTGTGTGTCTCAGGCTACCACATGAGAAAATAATTTGTTTTCCCAAACAATGAGTTGTTTGCATTATGTGATATATAACTTGTTTAGCTATTTTTATAACTTTCTGACTACAATAGAAAAGATATAGTGACCCACCTGACTTTTAGTTGAATGCATTAGGCTTCTGGTTATATTATGTACCCACAGTTAATGGCTGCAATTGATTAGAACCTCATCTGGATTCAGAAGATTAAGTAATGCAAATTGTTTTACAGTTCCTCAATAAAGCTTGCTTAACGAGACTCTCAGGAGATTTCAAGGCTTACTTTTCCTTTGGAGTTACAAAAAAGTAGTGACTACAGCTGAGATCTAGTGCTACTAATATTAACTGTTATGTACATGGAAAATAACTGCCATCTGCATTTGTAATATTGCCATTCTGTTCATTTATTAGTAATAATTAAAAAAAGATGCAAAAGACCAGGTTGTTCTTCCCCCCACCTCCACACCCTTCAACTTCCTTTCTCTCTGTGCTTCCATTTTCTCTCTGGATTTTCTGCTTAGCTCTTGAGAACTGCTGTGATACTCTGCTCTGGAGGAATTTTCAGCAGATAAAATACTTCACAGGGGGCCTGGAAATTTTCCGAATGTTTGCGGTCCCCACTGGAACTATCAGCTACTTAAATAAATAGTATAACCAGATGTATAACTTCATGTACACCTGTGTCAGCACAGCTCAGTCTTGCAGGTGTGTCTCTCCTAGAAGGAACATCACACTGCCAGGCTGTTGGCATTGCCAACATCATGTTTATAAGAGGTTTTACTTCTGGGAAAGGCAGTCAAGCTCACTAGCTGACAGGGCAGATAGCCAAATACCCTTTATTTGTGAGAATTAAATTATTCTGATGCTCATATGCACATAATTCATCTCAGTTTATTTTATGTACTACAGACAATGAAAAATTGCTAAATAATTGGGGCAACATTCACAGCTCATTAAACCAGTCAGAAAAAAATATTGAATCCTTGCACTTGGCCAATATGTGTGAGAATTGGGCTTGTCATTCACTGAGACTGGGATCAGCAGGAGGAAGGGGCTGGCATGACCCCCATGCACTTGGGGCAGCAGCACTGTGAAGCCCTGTCCTGGGCAGGCAAAGCCCCAATAGTGATACTGGTAGGGCTGGAGGCAAGTCTGGGGAGAAGGTCCTGGATCCTGTTCAGCAGCCAGCTGAGCAGGGCCAGAGAGGCTGAAGATAAAGGAAAGCTTTTCCACCCTGAGAGTGGTGGGTCAGTAGGGCCGGTGCCTGTGGAGCTGGTGCCATCTCCCTCCTTGGAGGGTTTCCAGACTCCACAGGATAAAGTCCTGAGCAACCTGGTCTGGACAGGAGGCCAGACTGGAGACCTCTCCTGGTCCCTGATGGTCTGAAATGTCCTGGGATTGATCATATGGCCTTCTGGTTAATTTAAAAATATGGACTCAGTTTCTGCATTATTTTTTTAATTACAAGGAAAGAAAGACTTTTCCTCTGTTGGTGAGTCAAAATTTGTGCTACGTTATGTAAGGAAGAAACATGTCATGAAAAAAACTTCTAAATTCCATTACAATTATGAATTAGGATCTCCTTGTTTCCTGCCAAACATAAAAGTTATTTTTTTCTTTTAGATGCTAAAGTATTTGGAGAGCTTTTTACAGAATACAGAGAAACAAATTAACTTCAAAATATGCATTGCAATGACGAGATCTTTGCTTTCCTGATTTTGTTGTGAAATGCCACATTTGTTAATTCAAGAGCTACTTTTGCTTTGCAAGAATACAGTTGAGACTTTTACACTTGAAGAAAGAAGATTTAAAGATGCTTCTGTACATAGAGTCATTTCATATAGATATTCCAGAGGGCTAATTTTTAAACCCATCCTCTCTTCTCTCTCTTGTTCTCCTCTTCACGGACATTTACTTCTCTGCTTTTTTGCTAATAGCACTTGGTAGTTGAGAGATGAATTCACACAGACTATTTAGTGTTTGCAATTAATTTACTAAACATGTAAATAATTATTTTTCATCCTCTGTGTGTGTGTACACTAAATTTCTGCACTGTCATTTGCACATTTTGATCTTGAAGTATTTTTAGTTACAGCAGATCAGTTATTTGTCCCTGGTGTAAATCTATTAAAGAAAGCTGGGTCTTGGTCCATGCATAGTGTGTGCATCCCATCGCCCCTTCTGTCATCACTTCAGCTGGGGAGATTAGATTTAAAGGGCCCATTATTCACTGTTTACTCACCCTGATCACTGATTATTACGAGTACACAAGAAAAGTGGAGCAGATGGAAAATCAGGAATGAGCTTTGTCCATGGTGGAAAAGGATTCTCTTATTTGGCTTTAAATGTACATAGAGCAAGTCTTACTTATATTTAGTCATACTGTCTTGTATTTGACAGTACATTGTCATTTTCAACATTTTTAGAATAAGGTGCAATAACAGAAATACTTGTAGCACCGCCTTCTAGCTGAACATTACATAAAGCAATTTATAGGATAAAATCCTAGCATTTCTATCTTGCAAGCAGCCCTAGCTTACACAGTGTTGTTGCATGGATTATAGATCATGGCATGATCTGACACCTAAATTAATCTGGGGAGTCACTAAATTTAAACATGGGCAGATCATCTAAGAACAAAAGTCAAATTAGTCCTTCAATGAAAAAAAAATTCTTACCTAACAGGTAGGATCAATGCAAATAGATATTAAAAATGAATTCTGATTTTTTTTGCTATTGATTTGATATCTCGTTGGTAAATAAAAAAATGAAAAATTATTCTGCAAATGGTAGAGTAAGCAAGCTATCTCTTTCAATTCATCACTGTCTGATTTAGATTTTGTGTCACAAGAGGTAAAAATCTTGAATATTACATGATTAGGCCATTTTTGCTATATGCATTCATCTGTATTGTGGATTGCCAGTATAGATCTTTTGTTCAGAACAGCAGACATTATCCTCTTCTGCATCACATTCACTACAGTACCTAGAAGCTAACTGATCAGTGTCTGGAAGGAATTATTCTCCAGGTCTATGGTGGGATCTTCAATATGTACTCTTTCAGGATATGAAGCAGTATGCTCAAGTCATTCGTATTATCCACGGCTCCAAAAATCAAAACAAATTAAGTGACATTACCAACATTGCCAATATTCTGCTTTTTCTGTCCTGTATTTGGAAGAGCCAGGACAAAGTTCAGATTTTCATGTAAATGAATTTGTGTGACTCTGTTTTGTGGGTTTCACTGTTCACAAAACAGGTCTTCAGGAATTAAGCATATGAACTAAATAGCTATCAGTTAAGTTCCTTTTAATTTAACGTTAAGTGGTGGCTAAAGATTAGCATCTATCCATCTATGTTAGACTTCATTGGTGCTATGTGGACACTAAGAGGAATTCTCCAAGTATAAGATTCTTGCCTAGATAACTGTAGGTATTACGGCATACAGAAGTCATGCAATAATGCAATAAGCCTATGATTTCATTTTGATAGTGTTGCTTTTACTGATGTTAAATCAGACTTTTTTAAAGCCTATTCAGAGTTCTCTTTATTAAAGCAAAAGAAAACCGGTTCATATGCTTTCTGACAAACCTTAATGTAAAAAGTACTCTTGTTTGAACAAAAGGGCTTGGGACTGGTAAGAGAAGGGTGTTTTCCAGCGACCTAAGACTAGTTAACCTTTAGACAGAATTAAAAGTCATAAAATATTGCATGCGGCCTTCATGAGGGGTTTTTCACTAGCTGTGCTATGGTATGGAAGAACCTTGAGAAAAAGCGTCGCAGGAGTCCTCAGTGTGGGAGGAGTTGAGGACTCGGAGACTTCTTGCAGCCTCCGGTGGTATCTGTCTGAAAAATCTCCTAATCCCTCAGGCTGTTAATAAAGCCATCATCTAAGCAGTGTCTTGCATCTGCCAGCGTTATCACTAGCTGAGACCACGAAAGAAAGCTTTTCTAAAGCACCTTTGCAGTATGACTTCTGGTTCTCTGCAGAACCTCATTTGTGAGTTGACTATGCCTCAAACACATTATAGCCACTGGGAAACTCAGGGGACAATAGGGTATTACACAGAGGGCTAGAAAGCTAGTAAAAATTCTAAGAAATTGAAAGTTTATGGCATTACAGATGTTCTTATCAAGTGCCCTCAACAAATATGTAGGCACATATGGCAGTGTCTTTCATTTTGAAGACCTAGAGAACTTCAGAAAAAAGGGAAGGCTTTACACACCACTTATACAGAGGCAGTTTCTGGAGAAAAGAACTTTGTGACATACCTTTTTAAAAGCCTAAATAAAATACATTCTTCTTCAGCCATATGAGTGCCTTATATGGATGAAAAAGAATTATCCAGGAAATACAATGTTCATTTTCTGTGTCCATATAGGAAACTTTATTAGAATAATATTCTGTACTCACTCTGGTCGGTTCAGAAAACTAGCTCCTTCTCTGACAGAGGCATTTTCTAGCAGCTTGCTTATTTGTAGGTTTTTAAATACTAGGATTTTGAAAAGAGTTGTACACGAAGTACTATAGACATATCAACAACTTGGGTAAATCAGTTCATAGACTGCAGTGCACACTGAAAAAAGGGTCCGTTTTACAAATCTGTATCCTGCACACATGGTTTGCGAACTCTTTGGTATCACCTGTTCCGTGCCTTACTCTTTTCTGTACCTTCTGCACACAGGTGCACACAGCTGCTGTGAGCTGACACTTGTATCTTTAGAGGAAACAAGGACTGACGAGCATCAGTCTACTGCTATTTAAGATTTATGATATAATTTGAGAACAAATAGTGAAGAAAACTGTACTTGCACTGTAGCTGTGTGAACTCTGCCTGAGAATCAGAATCGGGACAATTTTCTTATATGTTAGACCCTCTGTGACAAGGATAACAGCAGAATTTTAAAGGCACACAAGTGCCGAAGTCCCTTCTGCAAGGTGCTCAGTGTCTTTAATTTCCTTCAATAAATCCAGAATTTGTGGATTAAGTTCCTCTTAATTTAATTTTAAATGGTGGCTAAAGATTAGCATCTATCCATCTATGTTAGATTTCATTGGTGCTATGTGGACACTAAGAGGAATTCTCCAAAGATAAGATTCTTGCCTAGCTAACTGTTTATTCCAGATACTGTAAAGACAAGTGGTGGATTTTCTAATGGTAACTTATGACCAAGCAGTACTTCTATCATCCTTGTTAAAAACTGGATGCCTTCACTAAAATAGAACAGAATTAATACAAATAAAAATGTTAATATGCATAGCAGCTGACTTTTGTAAGATTACCCAGCTATTAAAACAGGTCAAGGTAATCATGGAAACTATGCTATGGCAAAAACAACAAGAGAAATACAATTAGTGTTTGGAAATATTCCATAATTCAAATTGCGACATCTTTCATGTTTAGATCATTGTTTGAACCAGTTTGAAAATACTTTTTAAAAAAACAAAAGCACAAAAATAAACAAGATCTGCTCTGAATTTCCTAATATTTATTTTCTTGTGCATGTTTTCTCCCATGATTATTAGCAAATACTCAATCTGTGTTATTTGCGTTTATTGTGTGTATGCACAAGGGGAGCACGGGTACAGTATGAGAAGGATTGCATTAGGGGAAGAGTACGGAAGTGTGCAGAGCAGAATATAGTTGATATGTTTCGGAACTATGCTTGACTAAACCACAGCCATCTCTAGCAGTTGCATTAAGCCTGTGTATAAACAGTTTATTCAATCAGTCCAGCTTTCTCAGGTTTAGAGTATGAGAAGCCCTGTTTTGTACCGTTTGACACTGCAGAGCTTCATCCGCTGCTCGTGTTGTGTGTGAGTCTAGGAAACAAACTGCAAGGTAGAGAAGGTTGAAGAAAACCTTAAGACAAACACTGCATTTAACTTCTTTTATTTGTGCCTGACTCATGTGCTTCTCTGATTAGTGGACCAATAGAGTTTTTGGAAATTTTGTGCCTGTGTGCAGAGGCGCACAACACACGCTGAAATGTTTTGATTAGAGTTCTGAACCATAGCTCTTTTTATCCCCAGGACTTTTCTCCCTCTCTTTCTTAACTATCTCTCATAATACTTGCAGGAGTGATTTCATTCTATTTATAAAACTTCAGGTCCCCAGTTCTGGAGGATCATAATTATAAACTACTTTACTCCATCTAAAGCCACTTTAATAGCAATTGCATTGGAAGAGAAATTTGTTGGAACATTCTTTTCAGATGTTAATGTAGAAAGATGGGTCCTAACTGAAGCCTTGCACCACTTTGGTATTACAGATGGGCCAAATTATTCTGTTGAGCTCGATGAAGCACCGTCTAATTAAAAAAAAAAACCAACAAAAAAAGCCCCACAAAACATGTTGGGGCTAATATTGCATTAGCTAAGGGTGAGGAGTTTTACCATACATAGCACACCATTTCCTTTTGACTTCTCCCAATGCATTTTTGTTAGCTACTTAGCTAGAATTACTATGTTGCACCAACACTTCACAATATCCTACTTAGTTTTCTATTAGGTTTATCCAAAATCTTTGTTTGCTTCAGCTGTTAAACCATGTAAAGCTGCTGAAAGGAACAATATTTTATCAGGAATTTTGAGATTTCAAAGCTAGTTTTCATTATGGGTTACAAAAAGGCAACATCTTCTATGTTTTGAAAAATGATGTGATGACAACTGGAATAAACCAGAAAGCACATGCACAAAGATGGTTAAGAAAGCCACATGAGCTCAGTGCAAAGCAAACTCTGAATGCAGCAGAGAAAGTGCTGAATCCTAAACTGCTTGCGTTTTAGGTATAATCTTAAATATTAGCTGCTGAAAGCTCTAGACTCTTTCTCACTCTCTTGCAGAAACATTTCAACTAAAAAATAATTAAAATTATATTTTAATTTTAAACATTTTGTTTTAAATTGAATATAATTTTCTGTTGGAGAACTTCTTAAGAAATACATTTATAGCTGTAAAAATATGTTTTGTGGGAGTATCTTTTTTCATTTTTGCATTCTGTTAGGTTCTTTTTGCTTTATATAATAAAATATTCAAGAGTCTTCTGCAAAATTGTCTCTCAGTCTCATGTGCATATTCAATATTATTTGTTATATTTCCATGCTTGATTTTTTGACATTTGGCAGACATTTCATATAGTCTTACTTTGTGAGGTTAGGGAGTGTTTTGACTATGATGGGGAGAAAGAAACTTCAGCCAGTGTGTATCAACAGTATTCAGAAAACCAAGGGAGAGAAGTGAAGTAATATAAATGGCAAAATATTTAGATCCTCATCTTACTAATAATTTCTAGATTGAAGTGTTACAGATGCCTTTTGCTGTGTAGTGATATAAATAAAATGGTAGACAGTATACAGTAATCCTTTCCGAAACACCTGACAATGTATTTGTCATTTGTTGAATTGTATTTATAATTTGAAGAGGTACATGAATTTGGTACAGGACATGAGAATTATTTCTGCCGTATAAGCATAAAACTCATCTGTTTCCCTATCATATTTATGATAAACACAGTTTTTAAATGGTTGCAGATCAAATGTAGGAAGTTTATCAAAGTTACAGGAAAATGCAGAACAGGTGGAACAAAGGGAAAAGAGGATCTGAGATGACTAAATAACAGAACACATCAGCTGAAATATAACATTGAAAGAAATAATCAGATTAGAATGGCAGGAGAAAAACAGTTCTGAGACAGCGAAGAGATAGTGATTTGTTCTCAGAGCAACCTTTACAGAATCTGATCAGTTTGTCTGACCGTTACCTCAAAACTTGACAGGATGGCTTTATGTCTGTGAACAAAAGCCAAAACCCCCTACATTTAATCAAGTGGCTTTGTTATAGCTGGGCAGATAAAGTGCATATTGCTCTCAGAGTTGATCACTTAACAGTAGTTAATGAGACTGAAGGATCACTCTGAGAAGTATGGAGGTGAAAACCTAATCTATCAAGCTAAATTGTGGTCTTGCACCCCCCAGTACAACCTTAGTGAAGCCATGGGCAGAACTTTTCTAAAGTACTTCACCAAAAAGTGTGGACTTGCCATGTAGTTTGTTGTTTTATGCTCAATATGTTTGAAAGTTAAGTCATATCATTTTTAGAGGAGGGTTAGATGGAGTGAAAGCTTCCTACCAGAAACGGAATTCCTGATTCAAGCCTCACAGAGACCAGTGGGAAAGATCCTCTTGACCTCAATGGGTCTGTAAAGGTAGCAAGGTGCTGCACACCCTTATCTCCTTTTGCTTCCCAGAGCTGGCATCACAGAAATGCACAGTCAACGCAGCAGCAGCATTCTGTGGCTGCACAGTCAGCAGAAGTCCAATAAAATTCTTGGCAGGAGCTGTACCAAATCATGTGCACTGTGAACAAGGCTGGTGTAAATGTATGAGTAAAAACATTGTCTCAGCCAATGCAAACAGGCTGTGTCTTGCTGTAAAGACTGTATCATACACAGAGCACTGCAGGGCATATCATCAGTGCAATCCTCCTTCTTTCTCTTTCCTTCTATTAAGAAACATATGTCATCACTCTTCGCAGATTTTTTAACATTTTTTTTTCCTTTTGCATTTTACTATGGAAAAAATCCCAGTCTTTCATAACACAATATGGGTTTCAGTAGTAAGCAGTAATTTTGGAGTCATTTCTGCTTCAGTTGCTGAATGTAACTCACTTTTTTTAGGTTATCCAGTGCATCAGATATTTTGTACCCATTATTTTCTTGTTGCAAAGGGGCTGACAACCTATAGTATGCAAGATTCTTTTCTCTGAAGAGAATTGCACTGTGGTATCCAAAACTTCAGTGGCAACTTACTCTCTTTTCTCTTTTTCTGTCCAATGACTAGTGCAATAGAAAACCGACCTTGGATGAGACATTTGTGTGATACAAACATTTAACCAGGCCAGGAGATTCTTGATAAGCAATGGGATGTGTTTTGAAAAAATAAACCACCTGAAGTATCTAAGGCAGGCTGAAGAAGTCAAGAGTAGTCTGAGATGGAGGTGTTTTGATCAATTTTATTCTATCTTCAGCCATTTGAGATTATCAAGAGATATTTGACAATGCTGCACTTGAGCCTGGGTGTTACGCAACCCAGACCTCTCAGAGTGCTTGACAGTTTAGTCTTTGCAGCAGAAACTCACGCTAAACTCTTTATTTGAAAGCACAGTCACAAACAGCTCAACTTTTGATTTATATGCATAACTGCCAAACCACACTGCTTTCTGCTGCTAGAAGAAGACGAGGAATTTAGAGTTCGAATAATAGTATTACGAGCTTTGTAGAACTTGGTTGAATTACATGGATGAATAATAGGAAGTCTGTCTATCATTAGAGCACTTCTTAGTTGTTTGTTGTCTTGGTCACTACTTATTTGTATGTAATTATTGTTTACTAATTGTATTTCTAAAGTATGAGAGTATCCGAATTCTACATGTCTGACAGATACAGGGTGTGATGCATGCAGCAGAAATGTTCCATCTGAGCAATCACCCTAGCCATTGGAGTTACTAAGTACACTTTATGATGGTATTACATGTATAAATGTATGTGTTTGCTTTTAAGAACATGCCTTATTTAGAAGTACTCAGGATGAACTTGTCTGACTGGTGCAATGACACTGAAAATGACAGCACCCTTTGCACTTGCAGGTTTGAATTAGAGCTGAATAAAAACTGATTCATTCATCCCCATGAGAAATTTTACCACTGAACTGTTAAGAAAATCTTCAAGGGTTTGTTCAGCAGACTACTCTGAATCATTCTGAACATCTTCCGGTGATGTGCTTTAGAAAAGGTATGAGCGATGTAGAAGAGCTCATAGATAGCTCAAGATGCTAAACAGCCTTATCCAGCTATCAGACTTGAGAACTACACATGCAGCAGGAAATGCAGTGGGCTACATGATCTTAGCTTGCAGAGGGAATGAGAGATATGGTAACAGTAAACCCACTGAACTACAAGACTACTACCAAATCAGAATATTTACAGCACATGTATTTTATTCTGAAGCAGCTCTTTCTTACATTTTATTAATATTAATGATTTATTTTATTTAGCATTATCAAAAATTAAAATTTTTAATTTTCAGAAACTGTTTTGAATAAGATACAAAACCTTGATGACTCACTCTATGAGAAAAACTGTTGTAAGTATGCGTCTGATATCTTGTGGACAGGTGATAGGCTTGGTTGTAAGTGATCTGAGAAACTTCTGGAGTGCATTGATGACAAATTCTCAACACAGACAATTGATGAGCACACCAGAGGAGACTGTGCACTGACCTTATTTGTCACAAGAAAGGAAGAAGTGGCAGAGTATGTGATGGCCAAGAGCAGTCTTGACTGCAGTGGCTGTGAAACTGTGGAGTTAAGATCCTGAGAAAAGCCCAGAAGAAAGAGTCATAGAATTATAGAATCATTTAGGTTGGAAAAAACCTTTAAGACCATTGGGCCCAACTGTTAACCTAACACCGCCAGGTCCCACTAAAACTTGTCCCTAAGCTCCACATCTACTTGTCTTTTAAATACCTACATGAGTGGTGACTCAGCCACTTCCCTGGGGAGCCTGTTCCAGTGTTTGATTACCCATTCAGTGAAGAAATTTTTCCTAAAATCCAATAAAAACCTCCCCTGGAGCAACTTGAGGCTTTTTCCTCTTGTCCTATCATTTGTTACCTGGGAAAAGAGACTGACACTCCCCTTGCTACAACCTCCTTTCAGGTAGTTGTAGAGGGAAATAAGGTCTTCCCTGAGCTTCCTTTTCTCCAGACTAAACAACCCCAGTTCCCTCAACCACTCCTCATAAGACCTGCTTTCTAGATGCTTCATCAGCTTTGCAGAGTCACAGTTGTGGACTTCAGGACAGCAGATTTCAGTTTGGTCCAGGAGTCTCTTGACAGTATGCCCCAGGAAACCGTGCTGGAGCGTAAAGGTGAACAGGAGAGCTGGTAAACTCTAAGGACAACTCATCAAATGACAGGAGCAGTCTATTCCAACTGACAAAGAGCCAGAACAGAGGAACAGGAAGCTCCTGACTGAGCTCAGAGGCGAACAGGAAGCATTCAGAAGTAGAAATGAAGCTGGACTGCATGGGAGGAACATAACAATATTGCCTGAACATGAAGAGGTGAAACAAACCAGTTATCAGCCAGACTAGAAGCCACTGAGGGATGTGAAGGATGAGAAAAGAGGCTTCTTCCCAGCTGAAACGCTAAGGCTAACATGGGTCTGCTACTCAGCAGGCAGCTTCGTGATGAAGGATGTAACAAAGCCAAAGTCCTCAATACATTTTTTTGTCTCAGATTTTGCTTGTAAGTTCTGCCTTCAGATACTCAGGACATGGTGGAGGCTGTGGGCTCCTGGGGGTTATCTCAGCTGTCCCAACACGCTGAGCTGAGGAGAAGGGAAGGCTGGTGGGCAGCTGGGGCAGCCCTAGCTCTGGGCACTGGGCATCTCACTGGGAAAGGAACAGGATCTGTGTAAGACAGATGTGGCTTGGAAAGTTTTAGGTCACCAGGAAAACTAGTATTGCATATTAGTGTAGTCACAGCTATGTTGTGTTTTGCTCAGGGTTTAGTAGTTCCTATTCTTTGGGACAAGAAATACTTTTCTGAGCAGGTTAAGTTTTAAACAGCCCATGTCTGTTAAACTGGATGATATTCTAGACCATCTCCATACCTTGTAATTGTCAAAGAAAAGGTAGTCCTTTTTGAGAAAAATCAACAAATGTGAACTCAGACGCAGTCAATCAGCTGACATTTAATATGTTGGACAGAAAAAAAAATGTAATTATGGCTATTTTACATGATCCTTTCAGGAGAAATCTTGTATACAGTGATTTCTACAAAGCACAGCTGTACATACTGCTGTTTGCTGGGTTCTTCTATACATCAGTGGGACAAAATCCAGAATGAATTGTCATGTTATTTTGAAGAATAAGGCTGTCCATAAAACTCCATTCAACTACCTTTCCCCCTAGTAACATCTCAATTAAACAAAACACACATCTCAAACCTTATGCTAGCCAGCTCCTGCCCTCCTCTTTTTTTTGTTTTAAACGGGAGACATGTAGACCAAAAAAAATTCTTTCGTTCTTCTTAAGTCATTAACAGTTTATCTTTGTGAACCTACAGAATGTGTTTAATTTCCTTACATCAGGGGTAGCTGATTTGATCAGAATCAAAATATGCATGATTATTCTTAGATGGATATCAATAGTGATTGCTATCGATGGGACACTTGCATGAGTGTATGACTCATTTATCGCTTAGCCATGTGCAGTTGCTGGCAGCTATGATGGTTCCCCAATCCAGGGTGATGAACATTTCTTTTAACTGTGTAGGTACAGTGCTTAGCACACCGGGGTATATGCAAGTTACAAGCTTTAAGAGGTCCAGTAATTCTTCACCAGCAATTTGAAGAAAACTAGACAGTGACATTTGGACTAAAGCTTGTAAACAGCATGTGGATACTACATGGCTTTTCATCAAAGTTCATGTGCCTCGCTGTGAGTTAAAGCATTACCTAAATCCTCTCAAAGTAACTAAATGATGCATCTGTTTGGAAGACACAGACTGCTTCTGTGCATAGCCACGTGTGTGACTTCTGCTACATTCATGGAACTTTCTACAGTAATCCTGGTGTTCGGACAGCAAATGGGAAAGCAAAGTGACAGTGGCTTCTATTTAGGCTACATTTCAGAAAGTCTTTTGGTGTTTCTAGCATTTCTTCATATCTTTATTTTCAACATGGTGATTTCTATTGTTAAGCCTGAAAGAATGCTGGCAATAGTCGTGCTGTGGGGCAAAGGCTGCGTGTTCTTCACACTTAGTAAAATAGAAACACAAGGAACTTGCTGCAAGACCCACAGATTGCAGAGACTCTATATGTGCCAGTGGGCATGGGTAGTCTATTTTTCATGTGCCTGGAAATGTTAAAGACTTTGAGAAACAGGGAAATAATAAAAATGAATTATTTTGCAGAAGTGTTACCCAAGGCTTATTTCATTCAGCATTTACCTGCAGGAATCAGTAGTATATCAAGCTGCACAAACTTGTATGCTAACTCTTAGATGTGATATGCAGTCTGTGACAACCATCTGCTTAGAATGACATGGGTTTTTGTTTGTTTGTTTGTTTGTTTTTTTCTTATTCAGTCTCACTGAACTTCAGATATTGACAGGAACACTTTCTACAGGGCACACAACAGAAGAACTGATGTTACATAGGCATGTTTTGATTAAAGTTACAACTTTAAAGACTAACATACACAATCCAGAACTAAATACATTTTTTGCATAAATACAGACATAAAATAAGAACTGAATGAAGATTGTAATATCTCTATTATTTTATATTGTTAGAAACAAAAGCTATATTTTAGTTTCATTGAATAAAGTGCAATATGTAACCAGTAAGAAAATACAAGAAAGTTACTGACTTTTGCTTTTATGCTCACAGTGGGCTGTCTTTTTGTTTGTTTTCAATCAGGTAACAAGTCATGGCATTTCCTTTGGTGGGAAGATACGGATGGATGCTCTGGTGTCTTTCAGTAGAATATCTTTTGGAACTTGGTGGATTAATAATGACTCCTTCTGCTCAGCTTAGGGAATTGCTAAGGACATCCGAACCATTTAATCTCAAAATCATTGGTTTAAATCCACAGTGAGACAAGGATGGTAGATGTTGTCTGTTCCACAGCAGAAAGATGTGATTTCAGTTCCATTCCTAATATGCAAGTGTCCATATCTGACTACTATCACCCCAATTTATTATAATTGGTATGCTTTTTTTTTTTTAAATGGGAGAAAAGATAAGGCAGATGTATAGACAACGAACTAGTGCTATGCTGTGTTTCTTATCATGCAGGCTGATGAAGCAGAGCGCTCTTATGATCACCGGTGATGCATTGCTGTGAAGTATTGCTGTGTAGATGAACAGTATGCTCCAAGTGTCACACTGCCACTTTTGGCACTTACATTCATCTTTAAGGGCTGGACCCACAGCCAGTGTGAACACTGAAGCTGATACCAGTTTATAGCAACTAAGAAGCTGGTAAAACAATTAAACCTCACTTGCATCCAAAACAACACTAGCTCACGGGCACATCAGTTTCTATTATTTGTTGTCTCTCAGTGAAAACTTAGATGGTGGTTGCACAGCCATGCTGGGGATACCGAAGTAGGACAAATATCTCCGTCACTGTGATGTGTGGAAACTACATGCTGTTGCACTGGACCACGTAACTCTGTATTAGCATGGTACAAGGTCTAAAAAGACAAGTTCTGCTAGGATACTGAGATAGGAAACATGAAGAAGCACTTCCCCAGTACTTCTCAGTATTTTCTCTTCCTGAATGCTAGGCACAGTGCCCATAAATACTGGCAGCTCTGACACATGCCTTTTTTCATGTCAAGGCTGTCGTGCTGCCGGTTCTCAGGAGTCTGGGTGTGGGAGTGCTACCCATGAGATATCATCCAGGTGTGAGGCCAGACTCAGAATGATGTCAGGAACTCCAGCTTTCGTGTTCTCCCAAATCTCAGCCCAGACAGAGGAATCCACATCCCGCCACTGGCTGCCTCTCTGCCTGCTTTGCCTCCCTTCCGGAAAAGAGATTTAGAGCTGCAGTTGCCCTCTCTCTCCTAAAGCCCAGCCACAGTTTTACAGGGTGGTACTTGCTGATCCACCCTGGGACCAAGGAGTATCAAGGATGGAAATATATTCTCAGGTAAAATGGAAGGAAATGGGACACGGATCTAAGTGGTTACAGAAAAGAGAAACAGCAGGTTGATGTATAGTCAGGGAATTTGTTGGTTTGGAGGCCAGGGGATGCTAACCAGAAGTGCTCAGTGCAGGGACACATTCAGGTACAGGAGTGGAAATGTGTTTCACAGTCACTGATCACAGCTCCCTGCATCCCTCCCTGTTCAGCTTTAGCTTTTTGCCTTAACTAAATTACCAAAATGAGCCAGGCTTCTTGAGGGTACACTGAACTCAGCACAAGATAATTCTGCTTTTTAAGATGGTAAATCCATCCTCACCGAGTTCCCTGTTGTTGCAGTTAGCATGGTTGTTTTATAACTTGGCAGGTAGGCTTAAAGGTAACTTGGGTGTATTTGCACTGGGGTTTTCTCTTGTTATAGAAAGTGCAAGATTATTTAAGCCAATACAGTGCCCTCTCTGTATTCATATCTTCAGCCCAAGGTGTGATAAGATACATTCCTACAAGTACCATTAAAAAAGGTTTTCTATATTTGCATTTTCTCTCACTAAGTATTCATTGAAAGGTGTTATTTAAATTTTGTAGCTACAATTTACCTGTAATTTTAACTCTAAATTTTGTTCCAAAAAAATTAAATTGTTGGAATTTAAATGTACTTGTATGATGTGGATAGATCAACAGGAATGGTTTGTACAGAGGTGCAGAAGATTTGCTCTCATTCTTAACACAGTTCTGTTTAGCTTGTTAAGTCCATTTGCACAGTAGAAACCAGTGTCATCCTAACGACGAAACTGATTTTATTTCAAAACTGTTATACATTTAGAAAATATTCATAGTTTCAGGAGGCCAAAACTCTGTATATGTCTGTATACATGTGTATATCTACAGGATTAATGAAAGGTAAAGCTAAATGAAACTCATGATCTGATGATTAGTAATAAATTTTTAAGTGGGCTTCATTCAGCATAATATATTGGTAAGGTTTCAACTTATTTTACTAAGGTGAACAAATATAATGCAGCAAGGATTTAGTCTAGGAGTTATTTATATCGGAAAGTGTACCATAGCTTTAGGTCAGTGAATTGAATTTGAAGTTTATTAATTGACAAATGTTTATTTCATAGAATCATAGAATCATAGAATCATAGAATGGTTTGGGTTGGAAGGGACCTTTAGAGGTCATCTAGCTCAACACCCCAGCAGTGAGCAGGGATGTCTTCAACTAGGTCAGGTTGCTCAGAGCGCCATCCAACCTGACCTTGAATGTTTCTAGGGATGGGGCCTCCACTACTTCTCTGGGCAATCTGTTCCAGTATTTCAACACCCTCCTGGTAAAAAATTTCTTCCTCATATCCAGTCTAAATCTACCCTCTCTTAGTTTAAACCCATTGCTCCTTGTCCTATCGCAACAAGCCTTGTTGAAAATATATTTTCCCCATCTTTGCTATAGGCCCCCTTCGGATACTGGAAGGCTGCTATAAGATCTCCCTGCAACCTTCTTTTTACCAGGCTGAACAGCCCCAACTCTCTCAGTCATTCCTCATAGGAGGGGTACTCCAGCCCTCGGATCATCTTTGTGGCCCTCCTCTGACCCCGCTCCAACAGGTCCATGTCCTTCTTGTACTGTGGGCTCCAGAGCTGGATGCAGTACTCCAGGTGGGCTCTCAGTAGAGTAGAGGGCAGAATGACCTCCCTCGACCTGCTGGCCATGCTTCTGTGATTCAACCCAGCAGAAGGTTGGTCTTCTGGTCTGCGAGCACACATTGCTGGGTCATGTCCAGCTTTTCATCCACCAATATCCCCAAGTCCTTCTCGGCAGGGTTGCTCTCAATCCTTTCATCCCCCAATCTATATTGATACTGGGGGTTGCCCTGACACAGGTCCAGGACCTTGAACTTGGCCTTGTTGAATATCATGAGATTCACACAGGCCCATTTCTCGAGCTTGTCCATGTCCCACTGGATGGCATCCCATCCTTCTGGTGTGTCAACTGCACCACTCAGCTTGGTGTCATCTGCAGACTTGCTGAGGGTGCACTCATCTCGCTGTCCAAGTCATTGATAAAAATGTTAAACAACACCAGTCCCAGTACAGACCCCTAAAGAACACCACTAGTCACTGGCGCCCACAATGAGATCAAGCCGTTGACCACTACCCTCTGGCTGCAACCTTCCAACCAATTCCTTAGCCACCAAACAGTCAACCCATCAAATCCATATTTCTCCAGTTTAGAGACAAGGATGTTGTGAGAGAGTGTGTTGCAGACTTTACAGAAGTCCAGATATATCATATCCATAGCTCTTCCCTTGTCCACTGGATCAGTCACGCCATCATAGAAAGCCACTAGGTTGGTCAGGCAGAACTTGCCCTTGGTGAAGCCATGCTGGCTGTCTTGAATCACCTCCCTGTCCTCCCTATGCCTTAGCATATCTGCTAGGAGGATCTGTTCCATGATCTTCCCAGGCACAGAGATGAGGCTGACAGGTTGGTAGTTCCCAGGGTCCTCCTTCCTACCCTGTTTCAAAATGGGCACAATGTCTCCTTTCTTCCAGTCACCAGGGCCTTCCCCTGACTGTCATGACTGTTCAGATGTCATGGAGAGTGGCTCGGCAACTGCATCAGCCAATTCCCTTAGGACTGTGGGATGCATCTTGTCAGGTCCCATAGACTTATTTACTTTCATGTTTCTCAGGTGGTCACGAACCTGATCTGCTCTTACAGTGGGAGCGGTTTTATCCCCCTGTTCCCCATCTTGTGGTCCATTGATTTGGGAGGACTGAGGAGAGAGGTTGTCAGTGAAGACTGAGGCAAAATACTTATTGAGTACCTCAGCCTTCTCCTTATATATTGATACTAGGTCACCATTCTTGTGCATCGGGCGGGGGTACACCTTCTTTATTCTTCCTTTTCTGGCTGACCTACCTGTAGAAGCCCTTCTTATTTGGGTCATTGTGATAACTTGTACAGAATTTATTAAGTAATATAGGTGCAAGTACAGATGATTATACTGCTCTTCCTATTTGTCATAGAGTGATTTTGAGTACAGTGGGTAGAAGTGTGTGAAACACTTCTGATACAAGCAACATGAAAAGCATGAAAATCTCAACTGTTTCTATCTTTGCTTAAAATATTTGATTTATACCAAAGAAAATATTTAAATTAGAATCACCGTTTTGCAAGATATTATTTGGGGACTTATTTTAAAGCAATAGAATTTGTAATATTTTTTTATATGTGGGCAGTTGTTTATCACATTGCACTGATAAATTGTTTTTGATCAGTTTCAGAATTCCACTTTTTCAGGTATAACAAAAACACCTATGATTAATCTTTATAAGGGGAAAAACACATTACAGTAAGTAATACACAGAAGAGAAAAAAAAAAGAGTTGGTATCAGAAAATATGTGTTAGGAACCCAGCTTTGGTAACCTTCCTGTGTAGTACTACTCAGCTCACATACTCTTGCTGTACCAAACTGCCACTAGAAGTGACAGTTTCTACTTTCACTCTTGTACAGTAAGTTCTCCTGGTCAGCACCCTCCATCATTGTAAATTAATTTGTTGACTATGGCACATGATTTGTTCTCAATTACCATAAAAAGTACCACCATGCAAACAGTAAATATTTGTGTTTGCATTTGGAGCTAATATTTTTTAACTGTAGTGCTTATCTTTAAAAGCCAGGTAGACATGCATTTGAATTTGCTTATGCAGCCATGAATTTGTTTGAAGACTGGATAATCAGGCACACAAATAGCTGCTGATATTTCCTGCTGTTTCCTACTGTAATAGCTGAGTGTGCAGAGTCTGAGCAGTCTTTAGACCTTGTGGACTAAAATCACATAGCTTAGGACAGAGCTGTGTATTTGTTGGTTGATGTGCAAGTCACACTCGTATGTACACAGTTCAGGATTTTGAGTCCATTTCTATTATGTGATAGGCAGCACTGTACACTGTGCATGGACAAGGGCGAATTCAGGTCCAGGATCAGTCCAGGAGCAGGAGATAGCGCCAGTGACAGGGTTGGAGACAAGGGTATCGCCTGGGTCCGAGTTCCACTCAGACAACCAGAACATGGTACGGGTCCTAGTCCCATGGCTAATGGTGTGAGGCATCCCAAGGGAAATTTGGCAGGGCATGGTAAGACCCAGGAACACTCTCAGGGCCCTGACCCTCACCTTGTTAGCTCTAGTTCTTTCTTTGTAACATATCTTAGTTAGAAAACACACACTTGAATACATTAAAGTGCCAACCGACTTTGTCATCCAGGAGTGATAATGCAAAGAAAGCCAAATGCAATTTTCACTGATTTATTTGCTTTAGAGGATAAGTCGTCAATAAAATGCAAGTTAGTAGATAACACTAGGAATAGCAAAATTTATCTGTAAAAAACAGGCAAGAAAAATACCAATGATTCAATCATTTGCTATAATAAATCAATACTAAAAATGATGTTCTTTGGCTAATGGAGCTTTCCTCAATATCAAAGAAAATAATGTCTTTTTTAAGGGAACAATACCGCTGAAACACACAGAGAATGAGCTGTATCTGTACATGAAGATTACTATTGCTTTTCACTTAGGCTTGTGGTTTCTTTTACACATTTGGCAAGTCACAGTCTCCAAAGTGTTTGTGATGTCACTTCTCTGTCTTTTTTTACAGACTTGTTTTATGTTTTACTGATAACAGCAGTTAGTCTAGAACAAGATCACTTTCTTATAGAGGTGTGGAGAAACAAGTATGTCAAAGTTTGACTACATTTTCTTTCCCTAAAAGTAAACGAAAGCGTCCAGGAGAAAGATGGAACAAAATGTCTTTTCCAAACAGTCTATGCATGTAGACAAACTATATCAAGTCGTTTCCCTAAGTCTGTGGTTTAAGCCGCTGACGTGATAAGTTTAGTTTGTGCATAAATTAGTGGTTTCCTGATGATAACAGGCTTTCATTGTTGTTCGCATATATTTAAACCAAAAGTTTCTAAAAGTAGTAAAAACCTGAAATCTTAAAAGATATACTACATCACATATGTAATTCTGTGTGACCAGTCTGTAAGCATCTGCCATAACAGCTGATATTTCGTTCCAGCCAGAGCAACAGGAGGAGCCTCAGCAGACACATTACTGAGCTGGAAAGTACTCACTGTTTATAGGCAATTGTCACTACAGCCAGATTATAAAAGCTGAACAAAAACTATTCTTTGCCAAATGCTGGACCAAATGGTCATTGCCATCAGCAGAGGGAAAAAATCCAAACAAATGATGTTTCTTCCCACTCTTGCCAAGAGTGAAGGGTGAGCTGCTCACCAAAGCCTCTTAAAACTCAGAAGCTTTTTTGGATGTCAGATCAGATCAAAGCTGGTGAGCAATGTTAGCTACTTCTTAGCTATCAGCTGCCTGCCAGCATCCATTAACACATTTGCTAGCATTTTGTATGTTTTCATATCCTTTTTTAAAGTGTGTTTTTTTCCTTCTACCCTGTTTCCAAATTGGCTTCAGCTAGTCCCTTGCACTGAATGTACAATCTGGAAATGCACCATTCACCCAGCTGGAATCTAAAACACAATAGTAGTTTTGCTGCTTTCGCAGTTAACTTTCAGCCTAAGTTATGCATACTACATAGTCTGAGAATCTTAAATTCAGAGAATTACCAAAAAGTGAATTCAATTCTGCTCTTCAAAATGCAAAGAAATTAGCTCAATTTCATGTTTTCATGTCAAATATACAATTACCATCATGTTTTTCCACCAACATTTTAGTTTAGGGTTGAATGGACAATTCATACCATAAACTGGATCAAGACTACAGAGTCACTGCCATTCAGGTTTGGGTGATGTATGATATTACTGAACTATTAGTCCAGATGTTCTTTCCAGACTGAAAATGTGAGTATTTGTTGATTACATGCTTCCATATAAATTAGAGAGAATTTTAAATGTTTTCAGTTCACAAAATCTTTCTGCACACTTGCTTTTGACTCTAAGAATCTGCCATTTCTAGACATACTTATTTCAAACAGCTATCCTTTCTCAAGATCAGGTCATCATCACAGACCATGTGATGTAAATATAGAGCATATTGGCCTGTATTCCAGCTTTGCAGGTGCTACAGTCTTAGTTTATTTCATAGTTGCTGAGGGCACACTTGGCTGAAAACACTTTTTGTGTCTGAGACTAAGTGAAATCACCATAGAGTGTTTTGTGTTTCTGATCTTCTGATTATTCATTGCCTCAATGATAGAAGTCCCTAAGAATCTTAACAAGGATCAGAATGTAATTGTCCCAATCATTTTGCAAATGGCACAAAGCAGTCTTCACACCAGAGAGTTCATCCTAAGATACAGGGATCATGCAACAGCTGGATAATGCAAATGGCGAGCTGGATGACAGGACAAAGCATTTATAGAAACAGGCTTATTCATAACAATTTGTAGCCTTGCATTGTCACCAGCCTAGCTTCTGCAATGTGGTATATATTGTAATTATCACAGCAATCACAATTTCTTGTTTTGTTCTTAAAAAAAATTAATATTATATACGTAAGGGCCAAAATTAATTGATTTTTAGTGAAGCTTATTGAGTTTATAAGAAAAGGGAGTTTTTTGTTATTAATATTAGATTTGTTTAAAAGAGGTTGATTAAACTGTAAATTATACAAGATGCATGTTGTTCAGATTTGAATTCTGAAACTACACATGAACCTACCCAGCTTTTATAGTTATCTTCACATAACAGAATAATTTATGCATGTTTAATAAAGCCGATATGAAAAGAGGTATAGGGACAAAAGAAGGGTGAAAGATGGTAGAAGAATTTATTTCTATCTTTTACAAAATAAAATGTTTGGGGTCCAGAAGGCACTAACTTATAACAGAAGTTAAATGGTCAGTGCCTCTCTTTGCCCTTGTGTGATACACCATTGAGAAAGTTGTTTTGGCTCCTGCCTTGATCACAGCAAAAGTGACTAGTCAACTTTCAGTCACAACCTAGAAATCAGCATACATTTTGATCTGTTAATTACCTAGATGCGTTCTGGGAATAAACACACAGGTTTAAAATCTGTGGAAGAAGAGTTCCATACTTTATTAATAAGCAAAAACAGCAAGATACTCTATAGATTGAAACTTACAGGGGACCTGTAAAAAAGAATAGATCATTTCATATAACTTTCGTGATTAATTTGAGAGAAAAAATAGTACATAACAGAATATTGTCTTTTCCTATTCTTTTCCTACAGCATCCACATATATGCTATTTGCCACAGGGAGATTTTGTTCTCCTAATCTTCAGTATGTTCAACTCATTAGAGTTCTATAAACATTGTCAGATCATGATATTCAGAGGAGACATAAGCCAAGTTGATTTTTTTTCTTAAATACGTGATGTCATGATATAATGTACACAGAGAAGTCAAGTCATGTCAGTGGTTCAGCAAGATTGTGAATGTGCTGGAGATCCAGTATTACTTACAAACCTGTCTTTACTTTTGATCATTTTTCAGGATTATTGTCTTTCTTATGCTTGCTGTGGTGTAGGTGCTGACAGATACCATATCTGCTTAATTGTATAGAGTATTGTTTTCTTCCCGCAAAATGCTTCATTTCAGGTTATTGGTTTGTTTGGACAACATGAGAAACAAATGTTCTAGTTACCGTTTAATCCTAATAGAAGAACCTGTTGCATATCCCTGACTTTCTGTGTTTTGCCAAGAATCAGTGAACACATCCCAGAAAATGTAAATAGCTGGAATGAACTCAAGAGGCTTAGGGGCTGGCAATACCTATTGGACAAATTTATTTTATCACTATAGCTAGACAGAGCACTTTGGGTTAGCCGAGAGCACTGGGGAAGAAAGAATATCTGTCTCGCTGACCATTAATGATTGATCAATCTGAAGAGGAAGATATATCGAAGACCTCAGGTTCACTTGCTGATTCTGGAAAATTTACTAATCATTAATATATAGTAACCTTAAATTGTAAATTATGTTTCTTCTACCAAGTTTTCATTCTGTCTAGGTAGGTTTTGTATAAACTGCAAAACCCTTTCCCTGACTTCCATTAGGTCTCTTTCTGGAAAGATTAGGTAGGGTCTGCTGATAGCTTTCATAAACTTGGAAGCAAGTGGACACATAGAATCCCTGCCTCTTTTTGCGAGCAGTGTGGCTCTGATTTGCTTCATAATGTTCGTTACTTTTTGCAGATATGCACTCTTCCACTGGCAAATTTTCCATTTGAAAATCCTCATCATCATTTACAGAAATCAGGAAAGGAACTGTCATGGAGCTGCAATCTGAGTAAAATTCAGTGTGTTGAAACCACAATGGAAGTGTTTAAAATAATATTTTTAAAAAATTACAAATTCCTACTTAGAATTTTACAATAATCCCACTTAGTTCACTAGATTCTACAAGTCAGGTATTAAAAAAATAAGCAGAATTTATTCTCTAATAAAATCTGTCTACTATTGTGTCTGTTAAAGTATTATTGCAAGCCTAAAATAAGTAGCTAATGCCTGGATTTTTGTTCAGATTTAAACATGAAACAGAATTTGTCAGAAAAAGCAAACAAACAACAACCCCTCCTGCCATAAAACCAGAAGTAAGACACTAAGCTTAGCATATGTATAATGATCAAGGCAATACCGGTCTTAGAACACTCTTTCTTGGTATTTTCTTAGCTCTACTTGCTTTTCTGACAGTAGATTGAAACAAATTTTCATCAGAAAATCTTTCTGCTTTTGCTAAAGTGAAACAGAAACCTAGAGGAAGTTATTTGGCTTCTGCTTGTTTTCCCATTGTGTTTTGTTGAAATCAATGAATTCAAAATCATTGTACATTCCTTATCTCACAGAAGGTCTAGTCAACCCACTGAACCTCATTCTCTTTTTTATCAAGGAAGCAACGTCCCATGGTCTGAAATGCCTACAGTCTGAAATAATGGAAAAGATAACCTATGTGATCAAAATGTAAGCAAGCAGGAGCTGTACTGCAAAGTCGGGTGTCAGCTTAGGGAAATTTGGGCTGGCCACGTGTGAAGTGCTTTGCCAGTGTTGCTGAACTTGTTTCGTGTACTAAACTAGTTTCGTGTACTAAAACTCCACGAAGATGTAGCTTATAGAAGTTGAGATTTTGCCAGCAGTGTGTGTTCCACATTCCTCTGAATGAACGAACTTCTAGCAGAAACTGTATTCTAAGTTGTTATAAGATGAATTAATGCTAAGGCTTTTGCCAGACAATCTGTCAATCTTATATTTAATCTCACAGATTTTTTGATTAACAAAAACATATACCCATTTTGCTGTACTGACCTGGCCTAGCTCTTGTGAACAAAATTATAAATTTCTCAACCTGTAAACTCCTTCCAGGTAATAACTTCCTTATCACAGCATTTAGTGGCTCCATGACTGTTATGTCAATAAGGGCACCTGTAAATTCTGAGGCCGATTTTGTTTTGCCTTTATGAAAATCACAAAAGTCCGTGGGTGTGACAGACACAGCTCAAAATAAATGGTGTGAGGGGCACGGCTGTCTTCCTTACCATCTGTTAGCTAATACTGGGATGCCTCTTTAGCACGCTTCTGATGGTCAGGAGCTATAAAGGATGCTGGACACAAGAGGCTGCTTCTGCACAAGGGATGTCTCTCCCAGACAAGTTGAACCACTATCACCCTCCCTTTGCAGGAATTATTTTGCAGGACCGAGCACTAGGCCAGCTGCACAAAAGTATGAAAGGAGGTTATTTCACCAGGTTATCAGAAATGGTCAGAAGCTTTTCATCAAAATCTGTGTAGGGGAAAAATGTGAATAACCCTGCAAGAAAGGACAGCGACAGCAAAAACTGCATGCTGCTATGTAACAACCTTTCACCAAATCAGAAATGGTCACTAAAGACAAGTGGATGCAGAGGATAAAGCCAAAAACATAGTGTGAATCTGTCCTGGGCAGATCACATCTTCCTCTGACAGGTACCTGAGGGGTTTGTTTCATTTTCATTCTGGCTGAACTTCATAATATCATTATGCCCATCAAGTCTGACAGTATTTTTTTCAAGATGCTGTAGACAGTGATTTACTCCTTCACACCCTTCTGCAAACAGAAGTACAATATTTTGGAAGAAAATTAAGTACATAATAAATATCTCATATATCTCTAAGCTTAGGGGGGTGTTTTAACAAAAAGATTTTCAAAATATGTTTTGTACTGTGCATTTTTTGCCTTTATGTTAAAATTAGAAACCCTGCATGCGTCATTGCCTAAGAAACTGGGGAAAATCATTTATCAAATTGTTAATTTGACTGTATTTTTTACAGTTTTGTTTTTCTTTTTTGTTTGATCTGACAGTTATAGGTGAATTTTGGTGCAGTGCACCATTTCTGTAACAGTTTACATGCAGGCAGGAGGGAGTAGGGAGAAGAAATCAGTACCTTTTAAAAGAGATATTGCTTTCCTACAAAGCAATATACTTCTGCTTTGTGTGAGACTCTGTTTGCTTAATACTGTAGATCAAACTTAACTCTTGTTGGGTCATCCCTGACAAACAGAAGGTTTTTTTCATTTTTTAAAAGATGGAGGTAGTCTTACATTGACCCTTTCCCTTTCATGTTGCTGAATACTAAGAACAAACTGTGACTGCAAAAAAATATTACGTATTATTCATCTGACTCAAATTGTGTACTTTGCGTAATATTTATGTTGAAGGATGATTTGTCTGTCTTCGTTTTACAGATTTCAAAAAGTGTTTTCTCCCATTTTAGTATTTATTGCTGTTTGCTGCTGCACTTGTTCTATTTTTAGTGGTTTATGATGACTAAAAGACTGGAATCAGTATGTAGGTATATGTCTCTCCATTTATCCATAGACCAAATCATTGTGAGGAAAGCTGTCATACAATGAAGATATGCTTTTGTGATTTGACACATAGGTCATCCTGTAGGTGACAGGTTGGTCTCTCACCTGCTTTGTGCTGGCATTTGATGAGGACAGGTGGCTTTTGGTGTCAAATTTTTTGTGACATGTAAATTTTTCCAGACCTGAGGTAAAAACGAGTTCCCTATTAAAAATCTTATATGAAATCATTGGAATTTGATCCTCAATTATCAGAACTGTGAGACTAGGAAAAAACTTTAAGTATTGTTTAATAAAGCTGTCGTGGACTCACCTCCTGGGGAAGATTCATCATCACCTGGAAGGATAGCTACAAAAGGTTACTGTCTAAACGTCAGCTGTTCTCAAAAACTGTATAGACATTTGGTGAATACGACACTAAAGAAGAAACATGACTTGACCTGGAAACTTAATTATGAAAGGTTATCCACAGGTCAGATATTGCAAGCAAATGAAAAGGGCTCTGGTTCAAACAAAGAGATGTTAGAAATTCCTCAGGACGTCACAGTGATGGTTGGTTTCACCTGGCAGTCTCCCTCCAGCAGTGGCAGCGGTGTTGGTTGCCCTTTCCCCTCATATCCCTCCAGTTCCCACAATCATCCCAGTATTAAATAAGTTACCTGTCTACTTTACAGGTCTGTTTGAAGACCTGTTATCTATGAATAAGGCTAATGCTTTTTTGAATTTTCTCATGCAGTTTGCCATTGTAAATCTTTTGTGATGCCATATCCCAGAAGCTCATTGTCTGCTGTGTAAAGAAGCACTTTCTTTCCTTTGTCAAAACGATCTCCTAATAGTTTGAGAGTGCACCCCATGATTCTAGTGTTGCAGAATCTCCTGCATTGTTTTTCTGCAGTCATCTTACCACCAGAGTCATGATTTTGCAAACCTTAATTGTATTCCTCTTCCGCATTTTCCTCTTCAAATGGAGAAAGAAGTCTGGTATTTTTATTATGTCTTTGTACGGCAACTAGTCCTGCTTCCTAACAAGTTTAATAGCTGTTCTTGTATTTTTTCTAACTACACTCTCTGCATTCTGGAGCTGCAGAGACCAGAACTGTATCTAGTGATTGAGAAATTAAAACACTGGATTAGACGTTGTTTTCAGAGTGTTAATTTGCAATATTACTGGTGGACAAGTCCACCACAGTTGTGTAAGTAACAGCAGCGACAGAGTGTCACTTGCCACTGGGTAGATTTTCTCTCTTACACTTTAAGAAATTGTGGAGTGCAAGCAGAAATATATTACAAAACATAAAAATGGAGTTTTTTATTTTGTTGTTCACATTGTTGAGCCTGTTTAGACAAATCCTCAGTGATAATACCTCTGATAATACCTCTAGTGCTGACTAGGTTGTGCAAGTCATATAATACGGATGGAGATCTTTTAGTTGGTAGGCATGCCAGGTAAGGGCTTAGGCCAGAATCTTGCAGGTATATGTAAGGAATAAATCAGCTGGTTTTCTGCCTTCTAAAGCTAAAAACATTAAACCATACTTGCATACTGGGAAACTGTGAAGAAACAAGCACGCAGTCTGTTCTGCACTTAAGAAGTTCTTTAGCTGTAGCCGGTATGATCTTTGTTATTTGTAAAGTACTTAGATCTAGAAGAAAGTAGAAGGGTAATGAAAATAGATGGAGCTATGTATGCTGACAGAATATTGCATTTGCTAGAGAAAAAATATAAGGACAGGAGACAGAAGCTGTGGGGAAAACAGCTACTATTAACACTTGAATGCTCACTAAAATTACAAGAAAATGGGAATTTTTAGACTTCTCCACAGTATATAAAGCATGATCATTAAAAAAAACTGTGTTGTAAAAGAAAATAACAATATGCTTCATACTAATACTACTTTTATATATGCATTAGTAATGTTAAGTTTAACCTTCCTGAAGCCAACTTGTTCCCAGTCTTCACCTGTAAAAAGAGGAGGCACAGTGGCTTTGTAGATAAGTCTGAAGGAAGAGGATTTTCTGTTGTCTGTGCAGTGGGCATACGTCTGATGCACATCTCACTGGCTGGATAAACACAGCCTCCAGTTGCGTTACCTTCAAGGTTAGTCATTGTCTAGTTAGGCATAGGCTGAGGTGACCGAGACAGCCAGTTACAGGCTGTTTCTTTGTATGGGAGGTTCACAACCCACCAGTGGCAGACCTGAGTGTCACAGCCATTTGATTCATATTTTAATATTTATACTAGAGCCTGGAGCATGGCTGAAATGCTTTTAATAAATCTATGTAGATATAAATACGTATGACAGTTCCAATGTTACTTAAGCTTCAACTTGGCACTTTTAATGGTTTTATCTTCACTGAGTAACCTTCATAAAGAAACTGCAACAAGAAGGTGACAGTATGTTAATAGCAAGGTAGATACAAATTAGTCTTCTGTCAGTAAGCCCAGCCTGTTTCTAGACTTGCATTTTGCTCGTTATTTCTCTTCTTCTACTGTCTAAATCACTGGGCAGTGAGTGCTCACATTTTTGGGGAATACACACTATGGAGGGAAAGAGAGAGACATGGCATCTTACTGAGGGTCTTCCTTTCACATCTCTTTTTGAACCAAGATCCAGTAGGGTATTGTTAAATGTCTATATACATTGAATTTTTTTCTTGTCTCTTTTTTTGTTTTTTTTTTTTTCAGGCTGAATAGGTCTCTCAGAAACTAGATGTACTGGTTAATTTTCTATCTCATAGTGCATGTTGGGAAATGATTTCTTTTCCTGTGCTGCTTCTTCTTTATACTGAAAGTTTTTTACTTTATACATAAGTTTTCCTTAAACATTTGTCTATTTTCTTGGAACAACTGAAACAAACTAAAACCCAATTACTTTGACAATATTTTTTTTTTTAGAAAATGGAGAGGAGGGGAGGGTACAAACAACTATCTTTTTTTAGCAGAAAAGCCATTTTTCCACATGATGAAAAATAACCATCTAGATCTAAGTCAAACACAAGAACAGCTTCACACCAATATGAAGTTAGGCAAAAAACCCCCCTAAATGTTACTTGAAAAAGATGTTTGTTTACGAGATTTAATTTTTAACATGGCCTGCAGATATAGATGGACTCAAACTTTCTGCTCTTGAAGAAAATAGCCCTCCAGGTCAGTTGAATGAATAACTCATCCTTTTCTCACTGATATTGGAGAAATTATTGAGGTAAAAAGCCTTGACTTTGAAGGAAAATAACAGTGGCAGGTGTAGAAGAAAAAGGAAAAAGAAAAGAAAGAGAGGAAAAGGAAAAGAAGAAAAAGAACAAGAAAAACGAAAAAGTGAAAGAAAAATATAAAAAGAAATAGAAAAAAAAAGAAAAAAGAAAAGGAAAAGGAAAAGGAAAAGGAAAAGGAAAAGGAAAAGGAAAAGGAAAAGGAAAAGGAAAAGGAAAAGGAAAAGGAAAAGGAAAAGGAAAAGGAAAAGGAAAAGGAAAAGGAAAAGGAAAAGGAAAAGGAAAAGGAAAAAGATGGTGACCCTACACCAAAAGCAAATGCTTCCTTGGTAGTGAACAGTGGTTTCTTGGGTGATATGATTTTATACATTTTGCATGCTATTAATTTTCAGGGCGTTGATGGAGAAATATTAAAACTGTGAGAGTGCTGAAGACAAATTAACTCATCAATTACATGTATGGGACAGTGGGGATTGAGTTTATTTTACCATTTCCAATTGCAATAAAACTAATTACTAACTTGCGGAATCTTCATGCAAATCTGCATTCATTATCACTTAATTTGAAGTCAGTGACTGCTGTAACACTTATCTTCTCAGCCATCTAGTGCAGAGGACTAGGAGGCAGCTTAGAATAAAGCAGTCTTTCTTTTGAATGCTCATAGCATTTTTTTCTCTGTGCTTGTCCAAGCTAAATTTTGCCTGTGACATTAAAGCAATTGATTTAGATTGAAATAATACAGAGAAATAAAAGATGATTCATTTGCTCAAGGACCTTAGTGTCTCTGTCCTTTTATTTTCCTTGTATGCGTGTATCTCTTGAACACATATGCAGTTGCTTTCCATCAGGAATAGATTCTGCCATCATTACACTGAATAATATCTTATTTTGAGAGCAGTCTCACAGAAATTGGTAGATGATACTTCATGTGAACCAGTCTAGCATGTTACAGTTGTAGGGAAGTGGTGACAACCACCTGTATCTTGCATCTCTCTTTAATATAAAAGAGGCACAAATTCCTTTATTACTCTGTTTCTTAAAATAAAGTATGAAGGGAGAGGGAAGCGTTCTGGAAAAAAACTGTTGTGGTTTGACTGGTTTCAGGGAAAGAAGTTTGCACTTGCCGGTTTTCACCAGGGCACAGGAGACGGCAACCTTCTCCTCCTTGTCACCTAAGATCTCCATAGCATGCAGGCCACCCACAAGGGAATTTTCTGAATTAATAGGTCATGAGTAGCAGCAAACCAAATCAATCAGTATTTTACATCAGTGTTGATTCATGCGTAGTGGTGTCCTAGACAGGAAGCAAATCAGAGCCCAAATTCTGTAATTTTAATTTTCAAGTAGTCCTAACTGATGCTAACGAATACCAAACAGAAAAAAGAAAATGGCTGTACCTTAAGTGAGTACAGAATCACCAAGTAAACGAAAAATGTTATTCCAGTAATTTCGGATCTGTCAGTGATATCATGGGACACAGAGATAAAGTGTTATTTTAAGTCCTTTATTATTTCAAATAGTATTTTATAAAATATCTGTTTTAAATCCTATAGTTAAGCTTACTCTAGGATAAAGGTTCTTGGCTTTTCACCGCAATCAAGAAGGAGCAGAGCATCAATTAGAAACTATTAGTTTTTTAGACTTCCTATGTATTTTCTGAATTTTATTTTCATGTAAACCAAATACCTTTGCTTGACATTTGGCAATACATTCCAGTCCATCTAATTATCTATCAATAAAAGCAAGTAAGAGGCGATATTGTAACTTGCACCCTTAGTTCACTATAAGAGAACATAATTAAAAAAAAAAAATATTGAATTCTTATTAAATTGTGCCCTGTACTAATGAAACATCCTGTTGTAGTAGAAATGCAATGATTATTCATGGAAAAATCAAAAATATTACAATAAGTCAATAAGGATCTATCTTCACCAGAAGATGTAGGAGGACTTTCAAATGATAAGTTTTAAGAGAAAACTTTACCTCCTCAAATACTTGGCTGTATTCAGATGGAAGTCAGAAAACCAAAAATCACTTTGGGAGGAGATTTGCCTCTGATCTGCTTTATGGAACAGCAAGCATGGCATACTGATGACATTTAGATGGGAAGTTTATTTCTCATTTAATATGTAATTATTCTATTCTAATGTGTTAATCTGATATAATCTTTACAGGTTGTTATTATTATTTAATAGTTAATACAATAGAAGGCTGGAATCTTAGATTTCTGTACCAGGTTTGTTTATTTGCATCTAGCTTGAGAAAAGAAACTTTTGCTAAATTTATGAGCACATGAAGTCAAAAAAATAAAAAAGAGAAAGAAAAAATTTACTACCTTCGTATATTTTAAACTAGGTTTTCAACACAGGATATCCAATCTGAAAAAAAATTTACACTTCCCTTCCTGGACATTTGCATAAGAGCACTTGCAAAACCTGGTCTAGATGAAACTGTTGTGTACATGTGAAAAACAACAGTACCGTTGAGCAGGAATCAGTGGTCCAACAAAGAGAAGAATCTGATGGTTTGTAGAGGCATTACTTGGTACTTGTAGGTGCTTGGATGAGGGAGTAAAGAGTTTGATTAATAAATATGCTATAGGAAACAAAGTTGGACAACTGCATTGCAGAAAGGGTTTAGAATTCAAAACCCTCTTGACATAGATATATGTTATGGGAAATAAGGATGAAATTCATTATGTTATATATGAAGATCTTTGTTTGTGTGGTAATAACAAGCTGCAGAAAATCAGGATAGGACCAACTGTTTAGAAAGTAAACTTGAAAAAAAGGTTTTTCAGATTACGTTGATGTTATGGGTTTGTGTGGGAAGGTTTTGGTAGCAAAGGGGCTATAGGGGTGGCTTCTGTGAGAAGCTGCGAGAAGCTTCCCCCATGTCTGATAAAGCCAGTGCCAGCCAGCTCTAAGATGGACCCACCACAGGTCAAGGCCAAGCCAATCAGCGATAGTGATAGTGCCTTTGGGATAATGTATATAAGAAGGGGAAAGAAAAAAAAGGGCAGTGAAACAGCAGTGAAGAGAGAGGAGTGAGACGATGAGAGAGAAATCACTCTGCAGACACTAAGGTCAGTGAAGAAGGAGGGGGGAGGAGGTGCTCGAGACATCGAAGCAGAGATTTTTCCCCTGCCGCTCATGATGAATACCACGGTGGGGCAGGCCGTGTTCCTGCAGCCCATGGAAGTCCATGGTGGAGCAGATCTCCACCTATAGCCTGTGGAAGGGACCCCACGCCATAGCAGGTGGATACGTGACGGAAGCTGTGACCCCGTGGGGAGCCCACAGTGGAGCATGCTCCTGGCAGGACCTGTGCACCCATGGAGAGAAAGAGAGAAGAAAAACCGGAGCAGGTTTGCTGGCAGGGTTTGTAAACCCCATGGGAGACCCACGCTGGAGCAGCTTGCTCCTGAAGGACTGCACCCCGTGGAAGGGACCCATGCAGGGGCAGCTTGTGGAGAGCTGCAGCCTGTGGGAAAGACTCATGTTGGAGAAGTCTGTGGAGAGCTGTCTCCTGTGAGAGGGACCTCACGCTGGAGCAGGGGCAGAGGGTGAGGAGTCCTCCCCCTTTGGAGGAAGGAGTGGCAGAGACAACGTGTGATGAACAGACCACAGCACCCATTCACTGTCCCCCTATGCCACTTGGGGCAGGGAATGAGGTAGAGAAATGGGATTGAAGTTGAGCCCGGGAAGAAGCGAGGTGTAGGGGGAAGATGTTTTAAGATCTTGTTTTATTTCTCATTATCCTGCTCTGATTTGTTTTGTGATAAATTAAACTTTGCTTTTCTCCCCAAGTTCAGTCTGTTTTGTCCATGACCGTAACTGGTGAGTGATCTCTCCCTGTCCTTATCTTGACTCTCAAGCCTTTCATCGTATTTCCTCTCCCCTGCCCAGCTGAGGAGGGGAAGTGATGGAGCAGTCTTGGTGGGTACCTGGCATTTATTCAGACCAAACCAAAACAGATGAGCAAGAAGCTAGCTGTGAAGCATCAAGGTTGTAAGAGAAAATTCTAGGAAGTGTACTAGAACGTAACATAAACAGAGCTTGTAAGAAAAGTTATCTACGCATTATTTTTCTTAGAATTTATTTACCATTAGTCAGATCTTGAGTGTGGCGATATGTTTTTCTTTATTTTGGGCTGTCTGAGAAAGATGGACAACATTTTGAGGAAGATATGGATCAGTAGGAAAAATCTGAAAGAACTGGATGAGACAGATCAGGGGTCTAAAATAAATCTCTTCTGAGAGATAGTTAAAGAGATTAGGACTATTTAAAGCCAAAGAAGAGAAAATAATAGAAAGGGAAAAAAACCAAGAACTCAGATATGGAGTGACTGTTGCAAAGATCCAGAAAAAGAAAGTGGCTTAAACTGCAGCAAGAAAAATTCATATAGGACATTTGAGTTGATTTTTGTGTCGATTGATAAATGTAATGAAGCAATACAAGGAGTGACTTAGAAAGGCTGAAGAGTCTGAGTCATGAAAAAAATGGTATAATTGATCCTACCTTTTGAATAATGGAAAGAATAGGTGAATTCTAGGGTCTTTTCCAGTTCCTTTTTCTATTATTTTAATTCTAGTAATCATATCAGGAAGATTTTTTTAGTTCACTGCTATCCAGTGGCATGACTTTTGAAACTCACGCTTTGCAGAAATATACTGTAAATCTTTATGAGACACCAGCTGTGAAGGCACCAATATCAGTGCAGCTTTTTCCCTCTAAAGTAGCTTCGGTAGATGGTACCGTTGACTTAATAGACGGTTCCTCTATTGCTAGTGCTTGTAGTGCTTCACGCTGTGATGATTTGTTCTTTCACTTAAAGCTCAAACGTCAGCCGGACGTTGTTGTAAGTAAGTAAGATGTGAGTGTAGGGTGGGTAATCAGATGTCACTGAGCTCTAGACCACACTTCTGAAAATATTTTAGATCTGTAACTCAAAAAGCCCCACTGTCCTGAAAACTTTGGGTAGCAGTTTTGATACAGTCACTGTTAAATTATCTCAATAATACTCTGCTGTTTTTAAACGTTTAGGAGGGTGAAGCATGAGTGATGAGGGAAGAATTAAAAGTACTGATGATACGTTATTTTATTTCAAAATTTAGTATTATATTTTTATTTATCTCATATCTTTGTGTCAGTAATATACAAGCTGCAGTCAGTCTCAGTTGAAGTTTGCAGAAATATTCCTGTCTTTTTATTTTCAGACTGGACAGGGATGATCAAATAATAGAAATTCATGAAACTCACCTTTGAGTATAAGGATACAATAGGAGTAAGTGAAGCACATGGTAACCCTATCCATTTACATTTTCCCACAAGCAGATGCATGACCTAAAAAGCTGAGCTTTAAGTCCTGAGCCCTACTAGTTTACAACAACTTTTTCATTTGTTTTGATTGTGAAGTAGATAACTGCAAAATCTGGCTGTAACACCAGCTGTTGAGATCTTTCTGAGTTTTGAAAGACTAGAGATTATTCACAAATTGACTTCCTGTATAGGAAAAAATGCTTCTCTCTCCTTACATCCTTGTGGAAAGCACTGAAGCTCTGCATGCTGCCAGAGCTGCTTCTGAGCCTGCTCATCCCTCATATGTGACATGTCTTTGGGTGGTTGTGATGTCAGACACTGTGATGTTAAAAGAGATACACAGTTTTAACAAGAAATTGGATGAGTTGAAAATCAATCCCTGGCACGATCCAGAAACTTCATAAAAGTCATAGAGCTGCTTCTTTTGGCAGAACCATTTGTTCCTGTCTAGGGGAAAACAATGCATATACGATATAATGAAGAGAAACAAGAGAAAAGAACAATTAGGTACAAAAGGTTATACTTCCACTTAAGCTCTAGAGCTGAGAAAACACAGGATGTGAAAAAACTTTACTAACAAATGTTACATTATCATAAAAAGAAATATGTCACACAGAATTAACAATAACAGAATTACAAAGTTAGACATTTTATCTACACAGTAATTTAATCACACCATAGCATATCTTGCATGTAAAAATCTGGCTAGAAATGCCTGTTTTATGGTCTGTGTTTTTCTGAAATTGTGTAGGGCAACATTGCTTTCTCCTATACCAAATTAAAGGAAGAAGAACCAAAATGTGTAGCCTTGTGCTTTTATTCTTCTATATATTTTAGATATTTAAATCCACAACTGATAAGTGTTGGCATTAACTGGTTAAAGTAATTTGCTATGAAGTTCAATTTTCATGTTCTGCAAAATAGGCACAATTTGCCTGTGATACCTCAGGCTTCATGTAGTTCATGTGTAGTTTTCAGGAACTTTCCTTGAGACTCATTTAGTCAGTCTCCTCTCTGTCTCTTTGCCCCTTTTTTGCAAAAAAATTGTAGGATGTAATAGTGACAAATAATGACACAGATGTACAATTTTTTCTTCTTAGCATTACGGGTGGATCACACAGGCTTCCTGACTCGTTCCTTCCCTGCAGCATCCACCTCTCTAACACCCATCTTTTTGTCCACTTACTCACAGTACCTCTTTACCTTAGCATACTCCAGCTCATACCCATTTATTGCCTGTCTTTCTTCACTTGACCTTGGTCCGGTACTGCAGTCTACCCAGTTTGTTGACACAGCAATCATGTTTTTATTGCAGTAGGGTGAAAGACATACATGCAACTTTGCAGCATGGAAGTCTTCTGTCAGGAACTTTTTCATTTTGGTTTTATAAAACAAAATGAGTCAGGATGAGATAAAAAGAAGGAGAAGGAAAGATGGTAAAAAAGGAGAGTGTTCAGCTGAGAAGAGTTTTTCTTCTTTAATATTAGACATCTCTACCTCTGATATAAAGTCATGAAGTGGCAGAAATGTCTTTTAAATCTGAGCAGTCTGACTGGGGATTTAGTAAACAACCTGCGAGAATCAAGCAGGAGTCTGATATACTGGGAATAAGCATGGACACCACTGTCTCAGCTATGGTGACTATTCTTCAGAAACACAAGTGTACTACTGTAGTAAACATGTTTCAAGACAAAACTAGCTGTTTGGAACAATCTATTGGTTAAAATACACTCAGAGCAAGTAAGGAATTAGGGCGATCCTTGCTCATGTTGCCTAGCCCTCCTACTTTTCTTGAAAGTTACACCTGAAGTAAGGACTTTCCCAGAGAAAACTTATGTTTCTACACCTGCAACGGCTAACATTGTTTTTGCTGTTATGGTTGCTTAGATGGGTATACAGTCTTGGTTTGTTTGGTCTAGCTGTGCAACATCGACAAGAATCAGTCGTTGACATAATAGGTTCAAAAAATACTTTCAAAAGTAATGCATTGAAGTCCTTCTCACAACAAATTATTTTTTTTTAAATTTTTATATTCTTATGTTTTAAAAATACACAGTTATATGTTCTTCCTTTCCTTCAATATTTGACTTAAATAACAATAAAATATAACTGTTACTCTTTTTTTCAATGAGCAATAAGGTTTTTTGAAAAACCTTAGTTCTTCTTTTCTTCAATTACTGATCCTAAATGCATTCTCTAATCTGTTCTCATTTTTCACTCAGGATATAAATTTCTGCAGGTCACTTAGCATGGTAATCTCTCTACAGTACTTTATGATTTACACTGGAGAATCTTTACTCTCATTTAGGTTATTTTTTTATAAATAAGTTATAGTGAAAACTTAATAATCCTGGCAAAAGGTGGGATGAGAAATTCATGTGCTACTGAGATTGTTTTGTAATTTTTGGTCCATTACTTGACATCGGTGCCATGAATGCTGTTCTTACTTTAAGATTAGTAAGAACATTATTTCAGTTCTAGGATTGTTTTGCCTTTTTATGTTTTATCCTCAAAATTTTTACAAAACAGTTTGCCATTTGGTATAATTTGTTATTGATATCATCCTTTAGGTATAGTGTAGGTGCATCATTTTTCAAAGACGTGTTCAGAAAACCTCACTTTTCTCTAAAAGTTTGCTATGGGCTGAGTTCATAAGATTGCTGTGTCATGTGAGAGTCTGTGATCTTTTGTTTTAAACGGTCAGAAGCTCAGCTTTAACAATACAGTTATATTTAGTTACTATGCATTTTAAAATACTTACCAGCTAATTAGAATGACGCAGAATTTGATCATATCTTGCACATAGCATTGATTCTTATTCTTTTTTCATTTGCTGCCATATGAATGCATTTATTTGAAAATTTAGGCATAGATAGCAATATGACCATGACAACTACAATAAATGTACAGGCAAGTGTAAAATTAAATTTCTTTAATTTATGCAGCAGAAGCATCACATTTCCAAGCTTGCATAAGAGTATGCACGACTCGCTTCCCCACGTAATTTATCTGGGTGTCAGGCTATGGTCCAGGGAGGGCTGGCTTTCAGCAATGGCAAAGCAGGCAGGATGCAAACTGCCTGCCACGCTCACGCCAGTAGAGGTGGAGGTTGTCTGCTGGAGTAGTGCCTGCTTTTCCAACCACTGATTTTTCTTTCTGCGTGTAAAGCCCTCTTGTTTATCCCCGGAAGGAGAAGCCCTGAGTAACAATCTGTTTCACCTCCATTCCTCCTTCAGAACCTTTTCCTTTTGGTGTGGGACTAACTTTGGCTCCTTTTTCTCCCCATCATTCCTTCTGCAAAACAAAGAAGAAGAAGAGTGGCGAGCGTTAGTGTATGAAGGGACTGGGTACAAGAGGAGGAGACAGGGAGGCCCCTGTCCCTCCACTCCTCAGCCTCCCAAAAAACTTACCAACCCTTTACACCTCTCAGCTAGAAGCAAGCCAAACCTTCCCAGTTTCTCTATCGTGTATGAAACTGCTCCAACAGCCAAGCAACAGCTATCTATCACTTCTCAGATGTGAAAGCACCAGTGCCACAAAACAGAATTTTATTGACACTGTGGACCTTGAAACAAACAGAATTTTTTTCAAGCATTTCAGTCATCATTGGATCGTGTTATTAGTAATTTGTGGAGTAGATTGCTTGATGTGAACATTAGTTTGGGTATAGTTTTTACTTTAGCTACACATTTTACTTGACTGTATTGTCTATTTTAATTACACCTTAGTTCTAGACTATTATCTTTGTCTTCCTTAACATAGCTTCTTAAGTCCTCTGGTATGAAGTTCCATTGTATTTTGCCTTGTAAAGCATTGTTCAGCTTTTCCAAAGTTTAATATCTGTTGAACTCACTGAAGTTCAGAAAAAGGCAATAAGAATGATCAAAGGCATTAACTACTTTCCAAAACAGGAACAAGTGGGTAAGTTAGGACTCTGGTCTGGAGAAGAAATTGCGAGGGGAGTAACACAGAAGTCTATGAAGACCTTGGAGAACTTGGATGGGTATCTCTCTTCTGGTATGGGAGCAGAGGGAAATGAAACTGGCTGCAGAAAAAGTGAAAAGCAGTGATCCCTCCTGCAGTGGCTTAGTAATTCATGGAAGTTTTTGCTCAGGATGTAGTGGAATCTAGGAGTTTGTATTTTGCTTAGCTCAAGGCAAGTTAAAAAAAAAGGTTCCACTGGCAGGTATTACACAGTGAGAAACAATACCCTTCACAGGAAAGCACTGAAATGTAAACAACTGGAAGTTGAATAAGTAATAGCACCAAGAATTTATCCTAAATGCTTCCCCTATTCTTATTCTACTTATGGCGTAGAGAGGAAACCATACCTTCAGATCTGAGGACAAGTTACTAATATTTCAACCAGTCAGGACATCTTCATATTTTTGTGACACGTGATGTTATTACAGAAGTGATAGTAGCTGCCTAGAATTTTCAGTTCTTTCAGTTCTTTTTTTCCAGCAAAATTGGTACTTCTAACTAAAAATCCACTCTGAAAGATTTTTAGTTCTACTGTTGAAGATATTTAAGTTCTCCAGTCAACAACTGAAACAGATATTAAACAGATACTATTATAGAAAATAACTGTAGAAATAATAACCTTGGCTAGTAACTCAACTGCTTACAGTTATGTGAAGCATAAAGATTTGACAGTAATTCTTAGTTGTGGCTTGTATTTAGAGTATAGCCAAATCTTTGAGTCAATCAGTAGTATATGTTGGCATACAGAAAAAAGCAGGATATACCTTGCTCTTCATTAAACTTTCTAGTTATTTATTTCAGGTTTCACTGCAAGCTTGAAGACCAGGCAAAAGTAATAGTAGTCAATTGTTGTGGATAAATCCCATGTAGAACTAAGTCAATCACTTCTGTGCAAAAACGATTTTCAGTAAAAGAATAAAACATTTGTCATTATTCATTCAAGAAACTCATTAGCAATTTAATGTGTTGCCAAGGATGAGCTAATTAAAAACAAAATCTGCAGGGTAAAAAATTACAGAACTGTCTATAAAACTCTTTTAAAATTTATGATAAGAAAATGTCTATGTGTAAATTATTATGGATAAATATATGATTTTTTAGGTCCTGGAAGATTTGTATACCCTTACTTATGGTAGTCTAGAAGGCTTTCATAACCTTAATTCCATTCCACTAATATCATATAAAGTCAAGACTTATACAAGGAACTTTACTGCACTGCAAACAGAAGTGAATATACTTGAGGTTCATAGCGTTCCATAAAGTTTGATGTTTTCCAGACTCATTATCCAAATTAATATTGTTGACAAAAAGTAACTTTCCTGCCTTTAAAGCAGCAGCAATTGAAATTCTTGGAAGGGGATGTGAGAACCGCTCATTTGCTAAGTCAGCTATTTTTTTGTAACAATCCGCAGTTATTCAAGTAATTTGAATGTCTAGCAGAGACAAGAGTACAAGACAAGAAGATCCCATCTGGAGACAAGGATTTGCTGAAAGAATTAAGATCTTCCCTTGATTTTAAGTGAACATCATTATATAAAACTGAGGAATGCTTAATTGCAACATGATGTGTCTGCCTTAAGAAATTAGGGAGATTTTTTTTTTTGTAGGCATGATAATGTTTGAGAAGTTGTGCAAAGAACATGCTAAATGACTTGTAAACTTACTGTGAATGGCTGAAGGTCCTGATGTTATCTCACAGAGAGGAGAGAAGGGGAAAGGAGCTGGGGGAGAGGTAGAATTGCCAAGGAGATCACACATGTTAACAGAGCATTTGGGAGAATTTACAGTTGAAATACTGCAAACAAGATGTGAGGAAAATTCCCATTTTAGAGTCTTGTTCAATGAGCATCCCTGCATGTGGAAACATACGAATGTGCTTTTGATTGGTTATGTTACTCTGTCTCACTGACAAAACTGGAGGTGTCTGTGGCACTTCCATGATACAACGATCTGGGGAGTGCACAAAGATTTTGTCTCTTTCCCCCTTGCATATCTCTGCCAAGAGGATCCTCAATTATGCCTGTAAGTAGACCACCTTCCTTTCGCTTGTAGGTTTACTATTTTGTACCAAAATTCAAACCAAACTTCGTAGCTTCTTGATAAATACACAAAAATTCTTGGGATTTGTTTACAATCACTTTTTTATCTATGAATCCTTACTTCCAGAGAAAGGAATTATTTGTGTTTGGTGGATGAAGTGAAATGCTGTATGAATGTTGAGAGAAAAATCAATGTGTATTTCTAGCAATGCAAATAGTTAGATAGACAATGAGAAAATTTTTAATACAGTTACAGAAAGAGAAAAGCAAGGAAAGAAAAAGACAGCTTTTGAGTGTACCTGCCTGTAGACTTCTTTAGTTTTCTACCTGAGACTTTCAAGGCATTTCTTAGCTGTGGAAAGCAGATGTGATGTGAACTTTTCCTGAGTGCAACCTCTCAGAATAACCTTCCAGCACCAGTGTGTGGAGTTGGAGATGCAGCACTCAGGCATGGTGGACTTCAGGAATGTACAAAATAGGGGGCCCACTTGCCCTGTACGTGAGAAGTTCAGAACTTTTATTCTAGGTCTCAGAGAGTTGTGTGCTCCTATATGACCAGAAAGTCTAGCCTTTCCTGCTGCGGTGAGGCAGAACACACTTCATTATAATGCAGCAGGTCTCAGTAGAGGTGGGATGACTGTGAGTTTCACCTTATGGGGAGTTTTGGTTGATTTACTGGAGCAAGAGGAATCAATCTGCAGATAGATTTTGGAGAGCAGAGCTCACTCTGTAATTCTGTAATACACCAGATTTTGAAGTGAAACCACCACCACCTTAGAACAGTTCTGTCTTATTGTCTTGTGTATTTTGATGCCAATAAACAGCTTACATTTAAGTAGCCCTTGCTAAAATCAAACTTCTTCATATATTTCCTAAAAGGAGTTACTACAGTCACCAACTAAATCTGAAAATGTTCTTCTCAAGTTTTTCAGATTAGCTTTCATCTAACTGAGTGAAGCACAGCCACAGGATGCTCAGGATTTCTTTAAGCACCATACAATTTTTGCCTCATCTATTTAACGTAGTTTATTATAATGTAAAATTTGTAAAGCATTTCTGTGGTTTGTTTACTTGTGTAGTGAAAGCAGATCAGATAAGGTGATAATAACCAAATTCTCATTGCAAACATTATTTGTAGTTTATTTATTTATTAATTTGTTTAAACTAGTAGTATTAGATCCGTATGTGAAGTGCTGCAACAGTAGTGATTGTGGTGTTATTATTTGTCTCTTATCTGAATTCCACCTGTTAGAAAGAGACAAATAGAGAAAAAATTTTGTAGCCATCAGTTTTGACAAAAATAACCACCGTAAGGATTATTGTAGTTCGTCCAGAAGAAGCTTCACGTTACTTATAGCGGACTGTCAGAAGTAAAGTATTATGCAATCAGAGATCTTAAAAATAATTGCAGCATTAGACCACAATTCTAGACAATAGTTTTGTTGGTATGAACTACTGAAATAGAGGATCTTCTACCACTTTATAGATTGTATACCACAATAAAAATTGACTGAAGGCAAACCTAATTGTTCATTTCTGGTTTTAAATGTGTTATGTTAAATATTAAGGCTTTGGAATTGGCTGGCAAGGGATGTCAAAAACAACAAGAAGGGCTTCTTCAACTACATCAGCAGCTAAAGAAAGGCTAGGGACAATGTGGGGCCGCTACTGAATGAGGCGGGTGTCCTGGTGACGGAGGATGCAGAGAAGGCAGAGCTACTGAATGCCTTCTTGGCTTCAGTCTTCAGTGCTAAGAGTGGCCCTCAGGAATCCCAGGCCCCGGAGGTAAGAGAAGAAGCCTACAAAGAGGATGACTTTCCCTTGGTCGAGGAGGACTGTGTGAGGGATCGCTTAAGCGATCTGGACGTCCACAAATCCATGGGCCCCGATGGAATGCACTCACGAGTGCTGAGAGAGCTGGCGGATGTCATTGCTGAGCCACTCTCCATCATCTTTGAGAGGTCCTGGAGGACAGGAGAGGTGCCCGAGGACTGGAGAAAGGCCAGTGTCACGCCAATCTTCAAAAAGGACAAGAAGAAGGACCCAGGGAACTACAGGCCGATCCGCCTCACCTCCATCCCGGGAAAGGTGATGGAGCAGCTTATCCTGGAGGCCATCATCAAGCAAGTGGAAGAAAAGAAGGTTATCAGGAGTAGTCAGCATGGATTCACCAAGGGGAAATCATGCCTGACCAATCTAATAGCTTTCTACGATGACATGGCTGGCTGGGTAGACGAAGGGAGAGCCGTGGATGTTGTCTACCTCGACTTCAGCAAGGCTTTCGACACAGTCTCCCACGATATCCTCCTAGGGAAGCTGAGGAAGTGTGGGCTGGATGAGTGGTCGGTGAAGTGGATTGAGAACTGTCTGAATGGCAGAACTCAGAGGGTTGTCATCAGCGGCGCTGAGTCTAGTTGGAGGCTGGTAACAATTTGTGTCCCCCAGGGGTCAGTACTGGGCTCAGTCTTGTTTAACTTCTTCATCAACGACCTGGATGAAGAGTTAGAATGTACCCTCAGCAAGTTTGCTGATGACAACAAACTGCGGGGTGTGGTAGACACACCGGAAGGCTGTGCTGCCATTCAGCATGACCTGGATAGGCAGGAAAGCTGGGCAGAGAGGAACCTGATGAGGTTTAACAAAGGCAAATGCAGGGTCCTGCACCTGAGGAGGAACAACCTCATGCACCAGTACAGGCTTGGGGTGGACCTGCTGGAGAGCAGCTCTGTGGAGAGGGACCTGGGTGTCCTGGTGGACGACAGGTTAACCATGAGCCAGCAGTGTGCCCTGGTTGCCAAGAAAGCCAACTGGATCCTGGGGTGCATCAATAAGAGTGTGGCCAGCAGGACGAGGGAGGTTCTCCTTCCCCTCTACACTGCCCTGGTGAGGCCCCATCTGGAGTACTGTGTCCAGTTGTGGGCTCCCCAGTTCAAGAAAGATGAAGAGCTACTGGAGAGAGTCCAGCGGAGGGCTACGAGGATGATGAGGGGAGTGGAACATCTGCCCTACGAGGAGAGGCTGAGGGAGCTGGGCTTGTTCAGCCTGAAGAAGAGAAGGCTGCGAGGGGACCTATTAAACGCTTATAAATATCTGAAGGGTGGGTGTCAGGAGAATGGGGCCAAGCTCTTTTCAGTGGTGCCCAGTGACAGGACAAGGGGCAATGGGCACAAACTGAAGCACAGGAAGTTCCGTCTGAACATGAGGAAGAACTTCTTCCCTCTGAGGATGACGGAGCACTGGAACAGGCTGTCCAGGGACGTTGTGGAGTCTCTTTCTCTGGACATATTCAAGAACCGCCTGGACAAGGTCCTGTGCAGCCTGCTGTAGGTGACCCTGTAGGACGGTTGGACTAGATGACCCACAGAGGTCCCTTCCAACCCCTACTATTCTGTGATTCTGTGATTAAGGCTTCTTTTTTCAAGCCACCTTTTGTCCCAAACTTCTGGTAGTTCAAGGCCTCCTGTCATCACATGCACTATTAATGCTAAACTATTTTTGTGAAGCCAGGAAATTTCAGTAATACTACCATTGTGGAAGAATTTCTTTCAGGAAATGTTTGTCTTCTGGCCTATATATCACCATTTATTTTACAGAAAGGTGCTTTTAGCAGTAACAGTCAAGAAATAGACAGCTGCTAGTTTCAAGCAGAAAACCAATACATGTTCATAAATACCTGTAAAACGTATTTTTGATTCATATGAGTAGTTCTGCATGACAAATTGCTTTTTACTCTCTAAAATGTGTTTTACTAATGCATACATTGAAAATTGAAAAAGGAGAAAGTACTTCTTCAACGTAAAATTAAACCAAGTACTGTATCCAGCATTTGAAACACATTTTGGATAGAGGTTGATGGAATTAAGAATATTTTTAAAATCAAGAACATATAGAGGCTTATGGATAGGGAAGGCTGTTTGCTGGACATGCTTATGCCCCTGGTAAATACTCAGTTTTGGACATGGAGAAATCATAGGACATGAGGAAACTTTTGGTTTTAAATTATTGATTCTCTGCGCAATTTTTAGGATTTTTCTTTACCGGTTGGTTTTTGCTAGTGTGACAATCTGTTTTGATTCCCATAGATGCAAGACTGAAAATGCACTGCAAGACTCTAGAAGGAAACTTCCTTCAAATGCAAAATGCCTGTTTTGAACAGTGAGCACAAGGCTTATCTGACAGGTGCTGAGAAGCCATGTGAGGCATACTCCTTGTTTGAGCAAGAACTTCTGCTTCCATCTTGAGCAACTCAATCTAATATTGACATATTTTTATGTTAAGTAGCTTAAGATAATGATTGCTGTTGTCTCATATCCAAGATGATTTTAAAAAAGTGAGATTACAATGCTTACCTTATTGATGCAAATTAATTGGGCATATTGATGCCCAGCTCAATTGCATCTACACCGATGCAAGTAGCACGGACAATAAACAGGAGGAGCTTGAAGCCATTGTACATCAGGACAGCTATGACTTGGTCACAGAAACATGATTGGATGACTCCCATGACTGGAGTGCTGCAATGGATGGGTATAAACTCTTCAAAAGGGATAGGCAAGGAAAGATAGGCGATGGGGTGGCACTGGATGTTAGGGACTGCTTTGATTGTATAGAGCTCAACGATTGTGATGACAAGGTTGAATGCTTGTGGATAAACATGAGGGGGAAAGCATGAAAGGTGGACATCATGGTGGGGGGTCTGTTTTAGACCACCCAACCAGGATGAAGCGGCAGATGAAGTTTTCTGCAAGAGGCTGGCAGAAGTCTCCCAATCACTAGCCGTTGTTCTCATGGGGGACTTTAACTTACCGGACACCTGCTGGAAATACAACGCAGCAGAGAGGAAAAAGCCTAGGACATTCCTGGAATGTGTGGAAGATAACTTCCTGATGCAGCTGGTAAGTGAGCCTACCAGGGGAGGTGCCTTGCTAGCCCTGCTGTTTACTAACTGAGAAGGACTGGTGGGAGATGTTGTGGTTGGAGGCGGTCTTGGGCTTAGCAACCATGAAATGGTAGAGTTCTCAGTTCTAGGAGAAGTTAAGAGGGGGGCCAGCAAAACCACCACCACAGACTTTCAGAGGGCAGACTTTGGCCTATTCAGGACACTGGTTTAGAGGATCCCTTGGGGAGAAGCTGCTGAAGGGCAAAGGGGTCCAGGCAGGCTGGACATTCTTCAAGGAGGAAATCTTAAAGGCACAGGAGTCAGCTGTCCCCGTGTGTCGCAAGATGAACCGGCAGGGAAGACGACCGGTCTGGCTGAACAGGGTGCTCTTGCTGGGACTCAGGAGAAAAAGGAGGGTCTACCACCTATGGAAGCAAGGGCAGGCAACTCAAGAGGAGTACAGTTAGAAGGAAAGAAAGAAAAATCTTTGTATCCACCCCAAATCTTCATTTCAGGTTTCTGTATTTCAGCTTGTATCTACATCTCCAGTGCTCCCAAATGCCTTTCGGGATTGTGCAGAGAGGAAATTAGAAAGGCAAGAGCCAAGTTTGAACCCAGGCTGGCCACTGTTGTAAGGGACAACAAAAAATGTCTTCACAAATGCATCATCAACAAAAAGTGGGCCAAGGAAAGTCTCCATCACTTATTGGATGCGAGTGTGAATATTGCCAACAAGGATGAAGAAAAGGCTGAGGTACTTAATGCCTTGTTTGCCTCAGTCTTTAATAGTCAGAATGGTTATTCCCAAGGTAGTCAGCTTCCAGTGCTGCAAGGTAGGGAAGGAGAGAGGAACAAACCTCCCATAATCCAGAAGGAAGCAGTTAATGACATGCTGTGCCACCTGGACACTTATACATCCATGGGGCCGGATGGGATCCACCCAAGAGTGCTGAGGGAGCTGGTGGAGGAGCTTGCCAAGACACTCTCCATCATCTATCAGCAGTCCTGGCTAACAGGGGAGGTCCCAGATGACTGGACGATCGCCATTGTAACATCCATCTACAAGAAGGGAAGGAAGGAGGATCCTGGGAACTACGAGCCTGTCAGCCTGACCTCGGTGCCAGGGAAGATTATGGAGCAATTCATCCTGAGTGCGCTCACTGGACATGTGAAGGACAACCAGGGAATCAGGACCAGCCAGCACGGGTTCAGGAAAGGCACGTCCTGATTGACCAACCTGATCTCGTTCTACGACCAGGTGGCCCACCTAGTGGATGAAAGAAAGGCTGTGGACGTTATCTACCTGGACTTTAGTAAGGCCTTTGACACTGTTCCCCACAACATCCTTCTGGAGAAACTAAATGCCCATGGTTTGGATGGGTGAACGCTTTGCTGGGTAAAAAATTGGCTAAATGGTCAAGCACAGAGAGTGGCAGTGAACGGAGTTAAATCCAGCTGGTGGCCGGTCATGAGTGCTCAGCTGTGTGTCCAATCTTGTTTAACATCTTTATCAATGATCTGGATGAGAGGACTGAGTGCTTCCTCAGTAAGTATGCAGATGACACCACGTTCGGTGGGGGTGTTAATCTTCTCGAGGGTAGGAAGGCTCTGAAGAGGGATCTAAACAGGCTGGATTGATGGGCCGAGGCCAACTGTATGAGGTTCAACAATGCCAAGTGCTGGGTCCTGCGCTTAGGTCACAACATCCCCACGCAATGCTGCAGGCTTGGGGAGGAGTGGCTGGAGAGCTGCCTGGCGGAAAAGGACCTTGGGGTGTTGGTTGACAGTAGTTTAAACATGAGCCAGCAGTGCGCCCAGGTGGCCAAGAAGGTCAACGGCATAGGAATAATGTGGCCAGCAGGAGTAGGGAGATGGTAGTGCCTCTGTACTCAGCACTGGTGAGGCCGCAGCTGGAGTACTGTGTTCGGTTTTGGGCCCTTCACTATAAGAAGGAGACTGAGTTGCTGGAGCGTGTCCAGAGAAGGACAATGAGGCTGCTGAGGGGTCTAGAGAACGAGTCTTATTAGGAGTGGCTGAGGGAGCTGGGACTGCTTAGTCTGGAGAAGAGGAGGCTGAGGGGGGACCTTATCACTCTCTACAACTACCTGAGTGGAGGTGGTAGCGAAGTGGGTGTTGGTCTCTTCTCCTGGGTAACTGGCTATAGGACAAGAAGCAATGGCCTCAAGCTGCATCAGGGTTGGTTTAGATTAGATATTAGGAAAAATTTCATTACTGCAAGAGTGGTGAGACATTGGAACAGGCTGCCCAGGGAGGTGGTAGAGTCACTGTCCCCGGAGGTTTTTAAAAAACTTGTAGATGTGGCACTTTGGGGTATGGTTTAGCAGGCATGGTGGTGTTGGGCGGATGAGCGGATTTGATGACCTTAGAGATCTTTTCCAACCTGTGATTCTATGATTCTAAATAACCATGACAAATAGAATATAATTATTTATGTAATTCTACACAAAAGAAGACATTAAGTACGAAGAGCTAGGCATCTGAGTCACTCACCTTCTTAGATCTTTAAGTAACTTTACGTATCCGGCTTTAACCAACCATGGCAGCGATGGAAAAATGTAAACTGAAGTGCAACTCTTTTGCTTTGTACAGTTTAATTTCCAAATCGGAATGCAGCAAATTTTAGGACTGCTGGCTGGACAAATGTCAAAGTCACACAGCAAATCAAAGTAATTCTGGAGCACTTTTTTAAAAGGTCATTAAATGCTTGTAAAGGAAAATGCTTACTCTGGAAAGGAAAAATGTGGCCGAAAGTGTTACTTATTACTGGCCCTGCCTGTACTTTATGCATGGAGATTTCAAATTAAAACACGAAATAACTGCAATGTCTCAGTTTTCGCACAGTGATGACTGTGTGGTAAATGTTGCCTTTTTGACAAGTATTTCAGTCTGTTTTCATTTTGCATTGCTTTATCTCTTCAGTTTCTGTCCTTCCAGTATTTCAGGATGCAAATACTGCAAATAAATAAAAGATAAGCTCTATCATGGTCACAGAAGACAAATGTTTAATAAATTGTTTTAAAAATACCAAGGTAAGAAAAAGGGAAAATATATTCTCTTCCAAGAAATTGTGAAAAAAGAAGAATAGAATGGGAGAAAAAAAGGTGACCAGGCAACAAATTTGTTAAGAGACATCTAGAAATATTTTCAGAAAAATATTTGTATTTTCCTTTTTTTTGAATGGTATGGTTTTGAGGACAGTTTTGCATCTGTGTTATGGGGAGAAAATGAGGGATCTTTATATGGAGTTAACCTCATTATTCTAATAATTCAGCCTTAAAAAGGAAAAGTGAATACTGTTTTGAAGGCTCTGTTCCACCTTTTCTGAAGGGTGTTGGTAGAGCAGCTGGAAGAAGCGCAGATGTTCTCTTTGAATCTGCTTTCCTTCCTGGAGGGAAATGAGCATTATATCTATTGGATGGTGCAATTCAGCAACACTGATATAATCCCGGTCTATGTAGCTGAAAAAAATCTGCTTTTCAGACTAGAATTATAGCCATCTTCATTTCTTTTAAAATAACACAGGTGCCTATAGTGAAATTAACTAAGGAAAGTGTTTCAAAGCAAGTTCCCTCTGCATTTCACTTTATTGGCCTAATTTAGTTCTGGTCAGCTGGGAAAAGTTAGAGTGATTTTGTTTTTTATTTATCGGCTCAGCAAGACAGCCTGCTACCTCAACACGAATCTCTTTACACAGCAATGCACAGAACACCTTGTTCCCTAAAAGAGGCCTCAGAGAAAATCAAATGCATTTTCCTGTGGTGAGCCCTGCAGTGTCTGAACTAGCCTGCACCTTCTGGCTCTCAGCTCTGCCGGCAGCTGTGGGACTGGACACGCAGTGAAACACAATATGTCAGACAATCATATCGAAAAAGCCCCAAAAGTCAAAAGGGAATCTGATATGGCTGTGAAGTCTGTTGCTGGGGATCTGTGGGGGAGCACGATGCAGGTGAGCCATGTGTGTTCATGGGGTGCACCGTGTGCATACGGCAACGCAATCTGCCCTGGTGAGCTCCAGAAGGAGGATAGTTCTTGGTGTGCAAATGAGAGGTCTCTCTTTTTTCTAGCTAGTGTATAACATCCCCTTCTGTTGAGAGCAAACACAGGGAGTCAGCTGGCACTCAGTTAATTGCAGAAGAGCTTCGGCTCTTATTTCAGCGAGGCAAAGCTCTGTCACTGCTTCTTGCACTTCTTCCCCTGCACTGCAGTGCCACAAGTTCACGTCCCAGCTGGGGACTTCTTGTCTTGATGAGACTGTTTTTTGGAACTCAGTGTTCTTGGTGCTAAAAGCAATTACTACAAAGGGGGAAATTCAATCAGGAAGGTAAAAACTGTAAGGGGAAGCACCATGTAGTGCTTGTTCACTGATTCATAACTAAGGATAGGAATTAAATAGTAGGTTTGTTTAGACTCTGTCTTTCCCAGCAGTTTGCCTCTAAGGCAGCTATTATAGTGTCTTGTGGGATGAACTAGAGCAGGGAGGAAATGTGACAGTAAAAATAATAACAAAAAATGTCATGGCAGGTTTGTCTTTTAAGGAAATGTCACTTCTTTTGAGTTGCATATATTTTTCTATTCGTTTTATGTTGAAAGCGTCTAAGTTTTATACATCTGAATAACCACAGACTTAAATTTAGTATTTTAAAGGCAGATTTGAACAGAAATCATACTGGAAAACTATGTGTATTATGTATAAACCTAAGAAAGTTCATGAATTCCTATTTCTTACTGTTCATAAGAAGGTGAGGTTCTGATGCTTTTGAATATGCGTCATGAGTCTGAACACTTGCAGGACTGACATTGTAGACACTTTGTGTTCACAGTGGATTATTGCAGAGGGAATAGCTTCTGAGAAATATGTAGGTATATATCTTGTACAGCGTCTGTGTTGTTTTAATAGAATGTCTTGCGAAAAAAAGGCCAAATCCACTGCTGGTCAGGGAGGGAGTGGTCTGTGTAGTTCTGCGGTGCATGTGGTATGGATGTGAGTACTTTTTGATATTTACGGTTAAAAAATAACTGTTAAGATTTATGCAGTCACCCATTTAGAATGTTTTTTGTTTCAATATTCGAATACAGGGTCTGCAAGGTCTCTCTAATGTAAACTGAAGTACCCCACAAGCTAACCAGATGATCCAGACAGAAAATAAATTTCTTGATGGAATACACAGTGTTTCCTGTTTGTCCTTAGAAAGCTACAGAAAACAGTCAGAGAGCTACAGATCAGGATATTCTGTGTCTGTCAAAATATTCTGTTCTTGCTTTCCATACTCAACCCAGGCCAAGAAAAAATAAAACATCAAAAAGAAAGAACATCACTCACACCACTTAAGAATTGTTTAGATACAATGCTTCTACCTGTTCGAGAACCTGACTCTATGCGGTCTCTTCCCTCTGACACATGAACTTGGACTGGTAGACCCCGTAGTGTCAATAGCAGTGAAGCGTGTTGATCCACAAAGCATTGATGGGAGACCAGACCATAGACTCTAAACTGTTACTCTTCACAAGAAGGGAATCAAGGCAGCTCCACTAAGTTCAGAAATGAATAAAAAAAAAGGCTGGTGTAAAGGCAACAGAGTTTTAGTATCTCACAGGATGACATTGATCACAAAAGTCATAAGAAAATCCACAAGTGTCAAATCAAGCAATCTCTAAAAGACAACCAACCATTTATGCTCTGTCCCTGACTACTGTTTTCATTCATTCTTGTGCCTAATTTAAGAGTTTTTACCATTTTGACTTAAAAAAAATCAGCGATAAACAGACATCATGACGAAAATTTGTTTAGATATTTTGAGCTCAATCCAATGCAACTTCTTGCTGGAAGGTGTGAGAGCTCTAGAGTTGAGAAGTTTACAGAAAAGGATTTTGTGCAAAATTAGGTTTTACTGTTAGAATCCTTCTTCTGTAGTTTACATCCCTATATCACAGAATCACAGAGGGGCAGCGGTTGGAAGGGAGCTCTGGGGATCATCTAGTCCAATCCACCTGCCAAGGTAGGGTCACCTACACCAGGTTGCACAGGACCTCGTCCAGGTGGGTTTGGAATATCTCCAGAGAAGGAGAATCCTCAACCTCTCTGGGCAGCCTGTTCCAGTGCTCTGTCACGCTCAGAGTAAAGAAGTCTTCCTCATGTTTAGCTGGAACTAACTATGCTTCATTTTGTGCCCATTGCCCCTTGTTCTATCACTGGGCACCATGGAAAAGAGTCTGGTCCTGTCCTCCTGACACTCATCCTTCAGATATTTATTAGCATTTCTAACGTCCCCTCTCAGCCTTCTCTTCTTCAGGCTAAACAAGCCCAGCTCCCTCAAATTTTCCTAAGGGATCTTTATATGTTCATTTACTCCTAGAAAGACAAACGTGCCAGTAGAACCCATCCGCACCTAGAAGGGCTCAAACAGTACTGGACATATAAAAACAAAATGGAATTTTTTTCAGTTCAAGATATCTAAGTCAGTCTCTTACTTTTTTAATATTTAGGTTTATTCAGAATGTCATGGTTCTGTAAATATTTTTCCATTTCCCTAACTTTGTGTGAAGATGAGTAGTTAATTTTGGCAGCACCACCCAGTATTCCCAGAGTTATGTGCATTATGCATAAAGCATACTGCTGGGAAAAATACACCAAGAGACTCATCCAGTGGACAGAAGGAAGTTGGTGGCACACAAACTCTGAGGTGTGAAATTCCAATTCTATGCCGTAAGTATTCATGTTCCTATAAAAGAAATATAGCACTTACACCTTTTTACCTAAGAATTTTTTGGACATTTTTACCAGTCAATTAAAAGACTGAAACTTCGTTTTCTCCTTTTCCTTTTCCTTTTCCTTTTCCTTTTCCTTTTCCTTTTCCTTTTCCTTTTCCTTTTCCTTTTCCTTTTCCTTTTCCTTTTCCTTTTCCTTTTCCTTTTCCTTTTCCTTTTTTTTTTTTTTCTTTTTCACTTTTTATTTTTTTTTCTTTCTTTTTTTGATGAGCTTTTAGTCAGGACTTTTTTTTATTTCTTACAAGGGAAAAACAAGTAGGATGCAAGTAGGACAATAATTGCATTAGGTTATTTTTATGGCTGCTAATTAGCTGATGAATGATGAACACACAAAACTTTTTCTTGATTTCCTTCCTCTCCACTTTATACTGTGTCTGCAAAAGCCAAATCACAGACTAAGTGGCATGTGTACTTCTTGCAGGCTCCTGAGATTATATCTTGATCCAAGGTGCAGCCATATCGCTATAGTAAAGAGCATAATATAATAGTTCAGTGAGGAATAATGCAAACATTTCTGTCTATATTTATGTTTCAGCTCAACAGGAAGAAAACTGAGTATCTATGTCACAGACAAGTTGTGAGGGCTAACTAGGAACTGATAAAAGGGGAAAGGAGGAATAGGAAAGACTTTGAAATATCAAGTCCAACCTTGCACAACTGTTGTATGTCCTCTTTTTCTGCATTGTTAAAGTTTTTCCCCCTTCCGACAGTTACTTCTTCCTTCACATTCTCCTCTCAAAAACAGTCATATACTGGGACAGGTTTTGCAAAGCCTTACAATAACTGGAAGCGTGAAAGTTTTTTAATTCTGTCCCTGATTTACCATAACCATTCTGTCTACATTTGTAAATAAATCAGCACTTGTTTTTACTGTATTCTGTTGCTCTCAATTTCAGGTGTTCATTGACAGTGATCCTTCTCTTCTTTGATGTTTCCTGACAGAATGAATGGCCGTTTTTAACACCCTTTTTGTAGACAGGTGTCTTTCCTGGTTGTCTTTGTAGTCCTTCTTCTACTCTGTGTTTGTCTTTTTTTTTTGGAGATGGGTAGCCAAAAAGGCTGTGTTTTGCACAGTGGCAGTTACTCCTTCTTAAACCTTCCTGAAGATAACTGATGCAATACAGAAATGCATTTGCTTATTTGTAGCTGTACTTCGCTAGCAGAACAAATTCAGCCTGTATCTGGCTAAAACATTTTCCTTCATTTAGAGAGTCACTTTCAAGGGATGAGCACAGCTTATTGCCCCAGTTAGAAGGAAAGAAACAAAAATCTTTGTATCCACCCCAAGTCTTCATCCCAGGTTTCTGCATTTCAGCTTGTATCTACATCTCCAGTGCTCCCGAATGCCTTTCTTTCCTTAATGCACCCTAATCCTTCCCCATATTTACAGTGCCCTCCAGATTTGCAATTCAGCTTTATGTGGCCCAGATTTTTTGTGCAAAAATCATTAATAAAATTGTTATTAATGAAAATGATTACTCCCACTAAAGAACTTTACTAGTGACCTGGCTCAAGCCCAACTGATCTGTTTACAGTAAGAGATGTTGTTATGTTCCATTTAATCATTTTCTTTTTCTGCTGTCTGTTCTTCTACCAACAGAAGTAACTTTTTTTAAGAGACACTGTTTCAAGAAGTCCAGACATATAGACGCCACCCTGTTTTCCTGTTCTAGAAGGTTATTAAGATGCTAACTCACTCTGGTGAACTGCTTAAAACATTTCCCACAGTTCTGTCTGAATCGTCTCCCATTCTTCCAAAACCTGACCTAATCTTTTTTATAACATTGAGATCGTATTAGAGGATTTTTCCTGGTTCCTTTTTTCATGTTTTCTTACATAATGATACTATGTTTGCAACACTCTAGACATAGCATGCAGTCCTTAGCTCGACTGTTTATTCAGGAATCTTAATTATCAAGCCAAACACTTAAATACAGATAAGTCAATGATAGAAGTTATTGAAGAGCGATTGCAAATAAAACCAGTAGTTTTTATATATGTGTCTTTTGGAAACATGGCAAGGAAGAGCATTGTGGTAAAGTGATCTGACTGAAGATGTCCCTGTTCACTGCAAAGGGGGGGTTGGACAAGATGACCTTTGTAGGTCCATTCCAACCCAAACCATTCTATGACTCTGTGATTCTATGAAAGTGTTAGTAGGTACCGGTGTTACAGAAAAGACTTAGGAGCGGAACAAAGACTGAAGTTTTTGTGATAAACTAGTGACTGTATTACCGGCTTCAGTTTTGTGAGAGCATCAGAGGGGGTTCTGTTCTTGGTGTGCTTGCCTTGCTTTGTGGATGATTTTGGACAAGTCACCATGCCTATTCCCCTTTATTGAAATTGAGGATAACAACATTTTCTGATATTGTAAATCAGCTTCAGACATATCCATTTCATAATGCATTCTTTTGTACGTGCTTTAACTGATGATGTAGATAGATATACTAAAACAATACAGTATCAGCAGTACTGGTACAGACAGGGTCTTTCAGTCAACAGCTGCTACCACCACAAGAGGATGCCTTTCATTAATAAATGATTACCTGAAGTCATATAAAATTGCAAGTTTTTATATTTTGCTTTGAACAAGTATTTTTTATCTTATTAGCCCACCCAAATCCCCAAATGGAAATCCTACTAGAGAGGCTGAGGAGTGTTTCCATGGCCCACGAGCTGCTGATGCTACTGGTAGTGTGCAACGTCCATCAATAGAATTAACCATCGATTTGCAATGGCCTCAATATGCTAATGGTGCAAAAGCCATCTCTAGAGCATCACTGTGATCATGACACACTGTGAAATTTCCTGATATCATGACATTTTTTTGAGGAGTATGGGGTACACATAGAGGTAGTCCTCTGTGATGTCATTTTTCTTTACTCATGTTGAAGTCCAACATGTAAGCTTATTTGCTGATCCAGCAAACTTTCAAGAATCATTGCTCATAGCTACAAAGCAGGAGCAGAATAAATCCAGCAAAGCGGAGGTGAAAACACAGTAACGGTTTTGTAAAATCCTACTCATTATAACACTTTGAATATCACTGAATGAGTCAAATTGCATGCCATGCTGGTTTTGTGCTTTAAAACACATTTAAAGTATTCATTTGCCCTAGACATGGTGTATCCGCAGCTGTGCTATATATTCACACATTGTAGTTCAACTCAAATTCAGATTTGTAGTGTAGAAAAGTTTCCAAAATTGCACATATTTGCTGACCTTTTGAAATGTAGGGAATGTGCCAAAAATTATTGAAAGCAAGTAACTTGTCAGCTGAGTGCCTGCCTGGAGTTGGCTTCAGCCCTTTGTGTTTGTTCTTTATTTCTGCTCTACATTTCAAAAATTGGATCATCAAAGTGGAATGTAATTTCTGTTGGTACAAGCAGTCTAATATTTCTGCACTTGGGAATTATGATCTGCTTTCAATCAAGTTTACTTAAGTGCTGCTAGCAGATCTGTCCTTACCCTTCATATATAATTTAGTTCTCTTTGAAGCTTGCCCTGCCTTCTTACAGGGAAATGATCTCTTTTTCCATTATCATTTCACTGATTCTTCCCGATCATATGTCTTGGTGGATATGAGTGCAAATTTTTAAAGGTATTCTGCAGGGGCACTGTACTATTTCTGCATGGTAGCTCTTTTTCACATTGGACTGATGTGCAGAAGGCAAAAAGGATTATTTCAGGGTTTTGCATGTTGCATAAATGCATATATGCACACAGGAGAATGAGAAATATATTTCATTGCCAGATCTGAGCTCCTCTCTGATTTATTCAATGAATTTCTCTCAAGGTGTGCTTCAATAAATCAGTATTTTATGGCTAAAGACAAAATGTGGGATGTGTGTGAAAATTTTCAAGTAGTTGTGTAAGATGTTGATAACTTAACAGCAATAATAAATTATCGGTTAGCTCACTTGGACACAATTTTCCCTTTATTAAACTCTGCTGATTGCCAGTAACAGGAAAGTACGTAACGTTTCATTTTACTCTCTTATTGCTGCAGATGGAATTTTAAAATGTTTTCTTTTTCTGTTTTAAATGATTATTTTACTGTACTAGTAACACCCTAGTACAGATCTTTTCTGTGAATGGTTATGGAAATAATACAAAATTGGTGAGTTTCTGTCCCCCAAAATCTAATGAAAAACTATCTCACATATACATGGGTCTTCACGTAGAGATGAATAGATTCCCCTGAAAGATTTTAACATGGTAGAAAACCTTTTTTTGTATTTCCAGAATTTTTAGAGCATATTCCCACACCCAATTTTTATTACTGAAATGACAAATAAAATTTTATTTTTTATCAAATAGGATACTGGGTATTTTGCATTAATAAAATAATCCAGCTTTTTGATTCTCAAATATACTCATGTTTGTTGTTTTCTTTGCCAAGTAAAGGTTTTTCCCAGTGAAGTAAATTTTAAAGCATTTCATTAGACTGCAGAACTTTGTTTCTGCCACTGCATGGTGCTGCACTAGGCTACAAATCCACAGCAGGCCTCCGTGTGTCGTTTGAGAAGCAGCCGTGTAGATGGAGGCCGGTGTCCCAGATTCATGGCACAAGGAGAAGGAGAGGGAGCTGTTTCCCAGAGATATAAGAATCTGCTTCACCTCTGCCTCTCTACTGCGGAGACAGAACGACCATAGGGAGCATTTCTACAGCCAGTGCTGGGCCTGGTTCCTTCTCCCACTCTGCTTCTCCACCCAATGGCATACTTCACATGAAAAATTAGTGTCAGATGTCCTCCAAAATACTACACACTCATCTCGGTAGGGTTTTACAGCCATACTAAAAAGATGTAAGTGAACAGACAGGACACCGGTTGCTCTCAAGAGTGGATGCCAAATCATCCCTGGGTTTCCACTCAAATGTTGGGGAGGAGGCTGAAATATCAACATCTCTAGCTAAATTTCACTTTTCCTTTCCCTAAGCTGGTTATGCTTGCCTTCTAGTCATATGAAATCTATTTATTCTGTATAGCTGCCTTGCCTTTTGAACCTGATTAAGTTAAGATTGCCGCAGTGGCATGACATTTGTTTTAAGGAACTAGGATGGGGAGGGGGATCACATTCTTATAGCTTATTATGAATGCATAAAGGAATTTCAGAATCCGTCTAAGGATTTTCTTTCATTCAACAAACATGCCATCACAGGACAACCTGCATTTCTAGTGCATATTTTAAAGCAAAAGTATCAGCTAAGGTCTGACCAACTAAAGTTTAATGATGGATGGAAGAAAATACAGAATGAAAGATTTCTCAGTACTTCCAGATGTGGAAAATATGAAAAAGTTGAAAATGTTCCTGTAGTATTCTATTCAAAATTAACACAAACATTTTTTGCTAAACCTCTCTGTTAATGTTTGACTGGGGACACTGGAAGTGTAACCACTGGATAAAGACAGCATTTAAACTTTGAAGAATGATCTCTGTGTAAAATGGACAACTGACTAGGTACATTTTAAAGTTGGGAAGGTTCTAAATGAAGATGAATGAAAAAGAGAAGCTAATACAGTACCTTTAAATCATGGCAACTCCTTTTAATATTGAAGATGAAAAAAAATCTTTGGATTCTTGAATAATTATTTAATTGTAGGTCTCCATATCACTCTCCCAATTTAATCCTTAATTGCTAATACTGTCTTTCTTCCTTTGTCTTAATTTTATTTCCTAGTCTAATCTCTCAGAAATATTTAAATTTATAGATGGATCATAAAAATAATTGTTAAATGTTTTTCCTTTTTTTTCTTCTGCAATATTTTCCAGCCATTTCCCAGCAAAATTATCCTATTGCAACTGGACCTGCCCTATTTTTCATTTTAATGACAGTAAAAATTAATTAAATTATAAGGGAGAGAAAGATTTTCTTATGTGTTCAACAATGTGTTCTCAATCATTAATCTTTCAGGAAAAAAGTGTGAGTCATACTGCAGGAACATGTAAAAGAATAGCTGGAACCAAGCTGGTGAAACTACAGCCTGAGATATGAAAAGCCTGCTAGTTTTGTTTATACAACAATTGTACAAGAGCACATAAAATTAGGTTTATTTTAGAATATGTGCCTATACAAGGAGTGACGTAAATTGACTATGGCAGTTATAGACTGGATTCTAAAACATACTATTCCTCTTAATGTGTCCATGATACGTATTGTGAGTAAGCAGGGAGGAGCTGCTATTCAGATAAAGCACACAAGTATCAGTATTTAGCTCAGCTGATTTTTGGTATTGACATATGATCAGAGGAATTTGATCAGAATTAGTGATCACGAAAAGAGAAGACTCAACCCCCACCTTGAGTATTTTCAAATCTAAAGTGTTTAGCTCTTCAGGTTTTACAGCTGTGCACTGGAGCTGAATTGCACAGGTGTTAAATGCCAAACATAGTAGTGTATAAGTGAATGATAAGCATATTTGAAAAGACTTGAAATTTAATGCAGTCTTTCTGTTGATTACAGGATGGAGACAGCAGAAACAAGCCATGTTGTTGGCTGTAGTGAAACACTGGTCTCCTTCCTGTATGACTTCTTCACACGTTAATGCTGAGAGACTGGCTGGGTTACCAATCTGAGATGCTAGAGATCAAATCAAGTCCTTTTTCTGTTATTTGGTGGTGTGATTTCCTAAATCATTCCAGAAGTTCTAGGAATTAAAATTTACTGAAAGGAGACATCCCCACATTCCCACAGTGCCTCATTTTTGTTTGGTCACAGAAGAAGCATAATTTCTGAATATTCAATCTATTTCAGCTGCAGGCTGATAATTATATTATTTTTAAAAATGAGGGTATGAGCTACAGTCCTAGGGGAAAACAGGTAAAATATGATATTTAATGACCACATTCCTTGTCATTCTACCGGTAGTATTTTTTCCACACAAAACTACAACTACATTTAACTGCAGTCCATATGATTGAATTCTCATCAATTTTTGTTGGTTTCTTTTGCATTTGGTCATCCTTTCCTTTCCCACCTTTTTCTCCTCTGCTTCACTTTTCACTTTTCACCTCTACAATTGGTTTGAGGTTTTTAACCTTTATTTCCTGCTCCCTGTTTCCTGCATTGCTAGAACTTTCCTCCTCTACTTGCAGTCATCACTATGACTTGTTCTGACAGTCCTCCCAGCTGAATGCTTTTTCACCATTTCAAGCACAGCTCCCATTGCTGTTGTCTTTTGCATAACCCTATTCACCTATTCAGACAACTGGATTGACATCTCTGTGTTTGCTGCTGCTGCTGCATGCACTCACTTTTCTCTTTATAGTGAGAGCCACAGCAGTTCTTGGAAGCACAAGAGGAGCAAATCAAGCTTAAGTGTGATTTCATACGTTGATTGGCAGTTCCTTGAGGTCCCCCCTTTTGGCTGAGTTATGTAGCCTGGAGGAGATTCCTTATTTGATTTAAGAACAGTGTGAATGATCTACAAAATCATCGCCATGTCCTTGGGACAGGAATTCACACAAATACATTTCTGAGAGTGCAGTCAAAAGACCCAAGTAGTAACAGCCAAATTTGACTGCCTGCTTAGGCTCCCAGTACCATCAGAAGGCTTTTCAGTGGAAGGTTTTCAACACAAGTCAACAGAAACTGTGAAGATCAGTATTTGTGAAGGGCTGTGTTTCTAAACATGGATGTAGAAGCCTACATTTACATAATAAGGTTGGAACTCATGAATCGTATGCTGTATATATAGATTCTGAATGGATTTCTTTGTTTAGCCATTTGTTCTTTGTTCTTGAGAGGCTAGTATCAAAGCCCGATATTTTAAACAGATTATGCTGAATACAGTTATAATTTTTTGATATGGAAATAATAATTCTTTCTGTCCCAATTCCATGGTTTTACATATTTGTATCAAAAAATGTGTTGGGCCATTCATTAATTACTAACATCGTACTAAGTCTTGATACTTACTAAGTTTAATTTTTATTTGCATCTTGTGTCCTGTTTTATTGCTTTATGTGAAAAGTACATTAGTTATGCACCTATCATAAAGGTATCCCTTTTGGTCATAGTAGAGGATAATGAATAGCTAGCCTACTCTTTTTGGTTAATCAGAGCTTTGTCATCTTGGACATTTCCAGATGTCTGTGAAAGGTTTAAATTAACCTGCTCGAGGGATAACAGCACAGTATAGAGCTCGTTTGTTCTCTTTGCACTCAGAAAATGGAACCTGAAGTGGGTAGGAAAGAAAATCAGCCATAATAAAAATGGTTCGTACAAATACTTTAATTTTACTGATGTAGCAGGTCAGTCATACAAGTGACATTTCACTCAGTTCTGTTCTTTTTGTTTACCTATTCAGGGGCTTTATTCTTGTCATGGGAAAAAAAGAGTCAAGATCAAAACGTTCGTTTGTTATAGAGCTTGATTTGATTCTGTGTGTCAGATATCTTTCTTCTTGCTAAAAACAGGATATCACAATAGAGAAGATGAAGCTTTGGTGAATCTGTGTTTTGCAAGCTTGTTAAAAATATAGCCAAATTAAATACAAGTTGAAGGAGTGCAGATAAGGAGTGCAAGGAGTTTAGAGAGTTTTAGCCAGATTGGCAGTTAGATGAACTCATTACGAGAAGTATATGCTTATAGATGATTCTTAAAAACTGGAGTGAAATAAGATAAATGGAACAAAATAAAATTAAACAATGTTTCAAGCAAAAAAAGTTTGATCTTTTCATTTTTGTTATTCATACATTTTGTTTTTAACATCAACAGTAATCCAGGCTACTTTTATCTGAAACATTATCCTGGCCCAGTAGGTGTCAGATTAGATATACATTACTCCATTATCTCTGTCTGCCACTCTGCATCAAGGGGACTGTGGAGATGTGGCTCATGAGGGAGGGATAATAAATAAAGGATATTTCTTTTAGGTTTTGGAGCTGCGCTTTTACCATTAAGAAAAATCAATATGTAGATTGACTGCATTCAGTGGGGAGTATTATTGTTTCCTACAATGTATCTAATGCATATCATTATCAAAGTAATCACATTATTATCTGCCTCTGCCTTCCTATTTGCTTGGCTAGACATAAACCCAAGAACTATTTGTAATGGTGTTTTCTTCCCCTTCTTCTTCAAAATTACTGCAAATTATATTTTTTCCCAATTCCTTTATTAGCTGTTTAAACTTCTCAGTAACTCTGAATTCAAATTAAGTGTTTTCCTCCTTCTCCATTTCTGTTTTACTCACATTTATCTAAATGAAAGCTATCATTAACTTGAAATCTGGCTTTTCTGTTTCATATTCTTTCATAATGCCATCTTATCTCAGATACATTATCACATACAATACCATGTAATAGCAGAGAGAGGGAGAGACAGAGTATATCCTTCCTTCTAGGAGACTTCAAATATATTCAGGATTCCAGAGTGAGGGGCTAGGGTTAGCAAAACAGTACTGTGATACCTACAGAATTCAAAGTGAAAGAAACATTTAGAGATGTCTGATAACAACTGAACAAATAGTAAAAAACATTAAGGTGGTCACAGGAAATTGATAGCAGAGATTAAAGAAGAGAAATGAAAAAGGAAGAGAGAACTTTTAGAAGTGCAGGAAGTAATTAGAGCTTGAGGAAGGCATAGTGGTGAAATCAAACCAGGACCATTTACATTAAGTGAGAAATGAGGATGTGCTTGAATTCGAAGTCTTGGCCCATGGTGTCCAGCCAATTGGAAACCATTTTTGACACCAGATTTTTTCCAAAACTCAGGAAGTACAATGATTTTTCTTTTCCTGAATAAGTTGTTAACAGTTTCACACTAAATCTATGTAGTCAGAAATAAAAATCATTGCCAATGATTCTCTATGGATTACGACACAGGCATGGACATTTTGTTTTGTAAGGGCTACACTGCTTAACAGAGATCTGAGCTTTGGCAAACAAACCCCCGTACGCTCAAACAGAAATGCCTTTGCAGTCACTATCATTTGGCCATTGTACCTTGGGAGTGTCTTAAGCTTGAAAGCTGCCAATGAACTAAGCTCAGAAACATGTGTGAATGGCCTCTTAGTCAAATTTGTTTGGTTATTTGGAATATAGATGGGTCTTAAATGAACCTCTAAATATTTCTTTGGTATTGGTACCTGTGACACAGTAATTGCAAATGTTCCAAAGACATTGTAGATCTCAGAATGTTGCTTTTCTGTTTCACTGTCTTTGAATTTTCATCACCTCAGAATCTTCAATTTATACTTTGCCTCAGTTGTCAATAAAATCTTCCTCAGGTGTCATTCAAATCACTAAGTTTTCCTGGTATGTTTTTGTTTATATGCTATTTCCGCACAAAAATCACAAGTTTGTCAAAACATGTGGAATAATGAAACAAATTAGAAATACGGTCTTCTGGAAAGCACGTAGGATAGAGCCACGTTCCTGGTTTGGCTGCATTCACTCTGTGAGTGTCAACAGTAGATTTTTTGTTATGTGACTCAGCTGTACCATGTGAGGACTCTATACATTAAAAGAAGACTAAAATGCTTGAGACGCTTAATCTTTAGCTGTGTGATAGGGATTTAATATGTGAAATTTTATGGACAGAAATGTGAGTTGACATTGGAAACCACACCAGATAACAAAGGACTTGAGATTGTGGTATAATTTAGGTATTAGTTAAAGTGGGTATCTTGCTGGAAGAAGTTCTGCATCTAGCGTTCGCCAGGGACCACAGATATGGGCTACACAGGAGTTCACAGTTTTTGAATATGTTTTACTTAAATACACATATATATAGGTAAAGATTCGAAATGTTTAGCACCAAAACTCTGTAACAGAAAAGAAACCCTAATCAAAACGGTGAAGAAGTTCAGAGCAAACACAATGAAAATCTCTGAGCATGACAGAAGAGGAAAAATTAAGGGATCATTAAAATATGATACATTCCATTAATCACACAGGCCATTAAATACTGAATTATAGTAGTTAACTTGAAATATTGTTCAGCTGAGCAAGCACAAAAATATTGTACAGACAAAGAAGTACACCTGTGGATGACACCATGACAGCTTCCTGATAAAGTCACTTTTAAACACCTCTGCACCATATTCCGTGTCTTAGTGAAGTGGGTTGTAAAAAAAGCCCCTTTCTTTAATCATGGAAGTTAAGGTTTGAGAGTTTTTTTCAATGCCCCTATCTCCCTCAAAAAGAATAGGAATAGAATGTGGGAAGAAGAACCTACATACATTTGAATGAAACAGAGTATTGTACAGAAATTGGTATTTTTCCCTTTAAAATGATGTCACAGCTGTGGTCCATTCAAATTTGAAAGGGAGCTTGGAAGATGTAACAAAAAATACTTTAAAAAAGATGAATCCATACTGTGTTTCACTGACAGGTAAATGTGTGAAAGCTATATAATTTCAAGGACCAGGTTAAAATGTGGTCAGTGATATTCAGCGGCTGGTATAGAGCTACTGTATCTGCCCTTGTTAATTTGCAGACAGGACAAATTAAAAGATCTAAAGAAATCAAACTGCTGATATCTAGCATATATATTTGGGTGGTTTGGCCTGACTGTTTCTGAGTTGGTCAATCTGCAGTCAGAAGAGATGCAGCATAGTGTTTGCATTAGAGTGATCTATGTGAGAAGTGTAACTCTTTGTATTTGTTTTCCAATATATTTAATCCCTCTAGCATTATTCAAATCTTGTAAAAAGCACTTTCTATGAGTCTGCAGGCATACATTTATTTATGTATTTACATGCTCCACCAGATGAAATAGGGTGGAATAGATGAAAACAAATTTGGTGTTTTATCGAACTATCTTATCTGAGAGAAATAATAAATTAGGAGGAAAGGTGCACAGGGAAAATCAAATGCAAGTTTGACTTCAGATAATCAAAGCAATGTAGCCACATGTACATTAACAACAAAAGCTTCCCCTTGTGGTCTTCACTTTTCTTTTTATTTTCTTCTTTTTGCCTGTATAGGATAGCTTGCACATGGGCTGCAAAATGCATAATAGAAATAACAAAGATCAAGAAAGTGGGTAAATAGTCTCCCATACAAGCACACAGAAAGATGATACTGTAAAAGCTGTAGGATAAATAGTCTCCCATACAAGCACACAGAAAGATGATGCTTCAAAAGCTGTAAGACAAAACAATGATTCCTACTGTAAACTTCTTCATTTGAAGGAACCAATGTGGTTCGTACAGTGTTACCTCATGAATACCATTGACAAAACACTGAAATATATATCTGCAGTATAAACAATGTTTAACAGATTTTCTACACTTCTTGAAGAAAATCTCCACTAAATATTCTCGGTTTTCTGCTTTTGAAGTTTTGAAATATTTGTGCAAAAACTAATGATATAATTTTGAGAGACAACATGATTCTATTGCAGTAAAAATTATATATTTCTTTTCTGGTTTTATAAATATGTTTTTTTTTTTCAACAAATTAATTAACTTGTCACTTACACAGAACAAAAAGTGTGGGTAAGAGGAATGATGATTTTAGCTACTCCAGACACAGAAACAAGTACAGTCAGGGAAAATATAAACATCTCGGATAAATACTTGTCATTTAGTACTTTAGGTTTTAACACATGATTTTACAAAATATTCAACACAGAATGCTTGGATAATGGACTAAATTCAATTGAAAGTGTTTAGTCAGCAATATCAACATGCAAGCTACTTCATTAACTCAGGATATATAGTGTAAAACATTATAGCTCAGTGTAAGGGATTTTTAGATTAGGCTTTTAGCTAAAAAGAGTTAAAATATTCTTTGCTTTCTCGGAAGTGCAGTTGTGACATTTGCATTATGTGTGGGACTAAGGCAGTTGTGGTGCACTGGCATTAATAGCTTTCAAAAGACACCATTTCTGTCTGATTTGTATATGATGTACAGATGTAGAAAATATTAGAAATTAGCTTGATTTTAAGAGTAAGGTAGGGCACTGACTCTACAGGTGCAAAAACCATCTTTCTAGTGAATCCAATGAGCAGGTTAGGTCCTCTCGTCAGATATGGCAAATCTTTTTTTTTTTTAGCCATGAATAGTGATCAGTTTAAGCTAGCTTGAAGATCTCGGATTTTCTTTTGTTGTACAAGAGGGACAAGCAGAAATTCACTACAATATGGACGTTTTTTCATCTGTGATTTTATTGAACACAACCTTTTTCCACAGATGCAGAATTTTTTGCTTTGCACAATCATCATTACCCCATCAGTTTTATGACTGCAGTCAACTACATGCAGATTATTCTTTGCTGTAAGAGAGCTGATGACAGCACTCATTTCTGCTGACTAAATATGGCTCACTAGGGGCTTCTGTTCAGAATCTTTTAAACCTATTTACACTCAGTATGATACTGTGATAGCATAAATCAGGATCACTAAACTAGACTAAGACCCTATCAACAACATGGATTCCCTTGGTATTAGTTTATCTAAGGTAAACAAATTAAATAAAGACAAAAAAGAGTTTTTATATATATGTTCATAAAGTAGAGCAGGCATGAATTCAAGCAAGACTTCAGTATTATAAATCGTGCATGTCTATACACTCCTATATTCGTGGTTCTTTTTGATTACTTTGTTTGTGCTTTTCTATTAATTCAAATCTCTTGCAATTGCTTAAACTTGGAACATGTTTAAAGGCAACCAAAGTCATGATTTCTACATTTCAGCCTGGGTTATAATAACATAAAGTTAACTAGATTTTGGACTTTTTCATGGAAAAGAATTTTCTTCCACTCTGGAAGATGTCATATATTTATGACTTATGCTTCATCTGAATTTTGTTTCTTCTGAACTTGGCCAGAACTCTGTTACCCTATGGGCAAATGAGTAGGCAAAATTCATAACTTTGTTCTTCAGTTTCTTCAAGAAAAATCAAGAGAGGGGATTGAAAGTAAGTTTAACACTCAGTAAGTAAAGGGGGAAACTGAATTACTTTTCTGTCATTGTGACATTAATTTTGAAATTATCCAATGCTTTGAAATGCTAAAATGGAAGTTGTTTGGTACAGCATACACAGACATACAGGTTTCCACATGCACACACACATGCCAATATATAAAACACTCATTGTGCACTGGGTTGTGTGGAGAAGATTAAAAGAACCATGTTCCTCTTTTTAAGACACCACATAGGAATGTATTATGTCCTCTCCATTACCGTGTGAACAAAATAAAATTCACCACACTTTTGTTGCCACCCTTGAACATCTACTCTCTTGTGCAAACTAGGGCCCTAAAAGACAAGCAAAAGTTTGACATTATCATAATGATAAATAGAAAGTAAGGGTAGTTTCAGAAGAGATCCGTGTCTGGCTTTTTGAACAGTGTGTCTGTTGTTACTGTTGCCTACTGGACAGTACTGTCCACAACCCTGGAAGAGAGCACGTGGGTCCATATCATGCAATTATCAAACATAGCTTCTGTGGACAATTAATATGTATTCATATGTTTGCTTTGATTTATTTTTCCCAAAGCTTCTCTGTAATTTTAACACATAAATTATTTTTCATTGTAGTTATTTTCTTCATGTTGGAAATATTTCATATGTAACTGATCATTAAAATGTCATATTCTTAAAATGGGACAGGATAAAGTAGTTAAATCTACATGCTGACAGTCTGCAGCAACATTGTCTTTACATAGACAAGGCAGAATGATTTTCTGCTGTTATAAGCTAATTAACCAAGTAGATTTTTCAATGTTTGCATTTACGTTTGATGTTAGTTTAAGTTTAAGATGGGATAAGGAGTGATTATTTATAAATAATATTTACACTTGATAAATATGGAATTACCATATGACCTTGTAGGTCAACCCATAGTTTAATTGGATGAAAACACATTTCTTATGGGTTTTGTCTTAAAAACTCTTCAAGACAAGCAGAATAAAGAAAAATAGCATGCTATGTGTTGTACAGCAGTTGCAAAGTTCTCTTTGCTACAATGGACTTAACATAACTGATGTTTTCTGCATAGTATATTGTGATAGTAATAGTGTGAGGTAATCACTAGTTATTCTATGACACTCTTTTCTAAAAATGTCAAAATTTGGAATGTACTTAGTCCTAGAAATGTCTAATTAGAGTCTTCTTTGTCCCCTTATCTGTCTAAGTCCTAACCATATCTGGATTTATTTGCCAAAGCTGGAAACTGGGTACTTACGTAGGTTAGCATCTGATATTTGAAAGTGCTGAATGCCAATAGTCTGATTCCCAGCCTAAACTGCAGTCTACAAAGTCTTACTGTCGTAGCATTAAGAAATACCCATTAACAAGTTTTTCCCCTTCTAGTATTCTTTCTTTTTCCTTAAGTCCCTCTGTGCTGACAAATAACAAATAATATCTCTTAAACTGTATGTAATTAGGTAATTAGAACTTTGAAAAACTTGAAACTAGGTTAAATTAATGGAAGTATTTGGGGGAAACAAAAGCACACTCTTATAATGCTGCTACTTATTAATTTCTCCTAATTCTAATGCACTATCTTCTCTCCCTGGGGAAAAGCTTGCCAATGCATATCTGTAATCCTTGCATGTATTGATCTTCAGAAAATGTTGTTGATCTTTCTGTTGAATTCAGTCAGAACTGCACATATGATTTTAGTGAAGGCAAGCCTTACTTGGAAAATACATGCTATATTATATTTTACAGTGCATTATTAAATAACAGTAACTGAATTTCAATTGACAAAGCAAAGGAGGAAATTACAGTTTATTATTAAATAACTGAAATGCAAGTCCAATTGACAACAATGACAAAGAAATTTGTAGTAGTTTCCTTTATAATCTTGCCAGCTTTGCATTTTCATTTACGTAGAGTTTCAATAATTCATTCCTAACTGTTTGAGTAGATGTTTTAAGTCCCTCTTACTGCTACAAACTCAGGTTTCATCTCAGCCAGAAACTGAAAAAAAATAATGTTTTTACCCATTTACAACATTGTTGAGTTGATACTGACTAATGGCATTTGCTTACTAAACCATTGTTACCCAAACACATTTACAGAAGGGAACTGGCCAATGAGAGTTTTAAATGTTAAAAGAACAATACAAGAAAAAACTGTCCTAAAATAAGAGGAAAATTTAAACCTTTGGCAAAGTTTGTACAGTTTAAATAAGTAAAAATTTCACATGATAGGATTGTTAATTTTGGTATTCTTGGGGGGGGTACTGTAAATTTTAAATATATAATTTTAAAGAGAAATAAATTTTATGTATCTAGTAGGTCAAGTTTGGAAAAATGAATAATTTAGACACTTAAAACCACTTTAAAGTGTTATTAAAATAAGCCTTTAATGTAGCAAGCATCAATTTCAACAGATTGATATTTAGTAAAAAAATTCAAATTTGATTATATAATAGAGTAACTGAAATTGCTTTACTACAATTACTAATTTTCCTTAAAGGTAAATCAAGTACTGATCACTTCTTTTGTTACAAGTTCTACAATGTAGAAGTTCTGAACTTTTATAAGCTATTGTACAGATGTTACTGTCCATTTTTACCTACTACAATTAGTTATCTCACCATGAGGCTTATGTGTAATGTTTCAGCTTTAGGTGCAAGAAGCATTTTGGTGTGCAGTTTTATGACCAGAAATCATCATTTCTCTATTGGATGCACAGAGCAAATCCAAGGAGAGAACTGCTCAGCAGTAGTTTTTGTAGCTAACAAAAACATGCAGTTTTTGTTAGTCCTCTTTCTCTGGATCCCCAACAGGTTCTTATGCTAACAATTCCAGCAGGTGTCCTGGACATGTCTCATCTCCATTCTTGCCATCTGGTGCATAATTGCATGAAGTTGACTTAATTCTGGTCTTCTTCAGACTTCCCATGTAAAAAATCAGAATTTGAAGCCTCTGTTTTCACTCTTGGAACAAGTTTATTGTTTTATTTACATCTTTGGAGCTATGTTGAGGTCAGAAGGATGTTATATTTGAAACTGGAATTGAAATTTCTTTAGAAAGAGTGTTAAGCAAGGCTTTCTTTTGAAAAAAGGGCTTCATATCCAGGTCAATAAAGATTAATGAGTCCATGCAACAAAGGCAAACCTCAGCTGTAAACAATTAATCTGTCAGGAAAGCACTGATTGTCAGAATGCATATTTAAACTTTAATATTATTATTCAAGTTGAGGTAACAATTTTTTTGTCTGTAATAAGCTTTAAGTGTTAAAATGCTGCTATCTTGCAGAAGACACATTTTCCATAAAACATTATCTCAGAGAAGTAACTTTGAAAAAGGGGCTGTTTTTGCTATTTAATTCTTAGTTGTCCTGTTCTTTTATGTTAATTTCTAGATTACTAATTTCAAAAAACAGTGTGAAATGCCAAATAAATTCATAACTTCTAGGATAAGCATGCTCATTCAAAATGTATTTGAATAAATTCTATACATAGAATTTCATTTAAACTGATTGGTAGCCCTAGCAGAATTACTACATTTAGACAAAGTAGCTAAACTAGCAAATATTAGTACACAGTCTGTACACTTGTTTAAAGTAATTTTTACAGAAGAACATGTTACAAATGAGCCCAGAAATTCCGTCTGATTCCAAGAATCTTCAAACCACTTTCTCTTACGTACAGAATTTCCCCATGAGAGAAAGAGCCCATACAGGGAGCAGGACTTGTGGGAAAAAATACAAGACAGAAGTCATCTCATCACATTGCCTGAGATGTGATTACATAATTCATAACAGAGATTAATGTAAAACTAAGCTAAAAGAAAACTGTTTAATATTTGGTTATTTTTAATTTATTACATGATGAAGTAGAGAAATTGGTAGATGTTGAACTAAATTTAAAATTATACACAGCATAACACTTCTGAGTATTTCACTCGGGCCTGTTGAAAATATTAAACTTTAAATGAACATCTCAGGGATACTGTCATAATTGATTTAAACTGTAGTGGCCATGATTTTCTTTTCAAGTATTCTCTGGAGAAATACCTCTTGCAGAAGGTTTGCTCTCCACAAGTGTGCTTTCCATAACCATGTCTGTGTGTGTTGCAAAGAAAACACCAAGAGCTTAGTCTTAGTACTTTGTACTAGTCTTAGTCTGTACAACTCTCAGTACTTAGTCTGGCTAACAGGTCTGGGCCAGAAAGATTCTTAGCCTAGAAGCATGAAGCAATACAGATGACGTTATCATCAAACTTTCCATTTTCCTATCTTCTCGAGACAGGCTGGCATAAGAATTTTTATTATTGTTCTTTCCAGCACTGCTTCAACAAAGTAAAACACAGAAAGGATTGAAATATGAACAGAGGTGAAAACAGTCAGTATTCAGCTGGTAAATTTTGAGCCTTATTTGTCTTTAACATTGGAAGTAAGCTTCATGCACTTCCTAGTATAATAAACACTTGAATTCTTTTAAAAGTCACTTTATGCACAAGAAGTTCCACTATATACAATCTGCATGTTGTTATATGTATGCTAATGCAAAACAAGACTAAAAGATTTATAAATTAATGTAATAAATGAGATTCACACTACCTTATTTTTAAGAAAGGAAGTTCATTATTTAATGTTAGCTATTCTGTAAAATAATTACACCATAGAAACAAGGTAATAAATAAACACAGTGAATACCTAAAAATTGTAGAATTTAGCAATAACAAAAAAAATACTTATTTGTTCCACTTAGGTAAGTAGTTCTTCAAGGAGTATTTAGAGGATGTTATTCCTCCTTCCAAACTGATGTTAAAACTTGTTACAATCTGCTGTTAGAATTATACTGGCAAGTTAATTCATTGCCATATGATTTCCCTTTTCTAAGGCTTGTCTAAATCCTAGTTTACATGCAAGACTGAAAGCTGTTTAAAAGGATAATATACATCCTTTATGAGAAATACCACCTTCTTTACAATCCATTAATTTCAGATGTTGTCTTTATATGCTACTTACCAATTATTTCTTCCTAGGAACAGCAGCACAGCTTTTCCATGGAGGAAAAGACATTATTGTGGGGTGTTATTATCTCAGCATATTCCATAAAGACATAGGTCACCATAGATCTGACAGATGATACAGTATTTTTAATGTATAGTATTAAACATGAACATGAGCCAGCAATGTGCCCAGGTGGCCAAGAAGGCCAATGGCATCCTGGCTTTTATCAGGAATAATGTGGCCAGCAGGAGTAGGGAGGTGATTGTGCCCCTGTACTTGGCATTGGTGAGGCCACACCTGGAGTACTGTGTTCAGTTTTGGGCCCCTCACTACAAGAAGGACATTGAGGTGCTGGAGCGTGTCCAGAGAAGGGCAACGAGGCTGGTGAGGGGTCCAGAAAACAAGTCATACAAGAAGCAGCTGAGGGAACTAGGGCTGTTTAGTCTGGAGAAGAGGAGGCTGTGGGGACACTTTCTTGCTCTTTACAACTACCTGAAAGGAGGTGGTAGTGATGCAGGCGTTGGCCTCTTCTCCCGGGTGACTAGCTATAGCATGAAAGGCATTGGCCTCACGTCATGTCAGAGAAGGTCTAGACTGAATATTAGGAAAAGTTTCTTTACTGAAAGAGTGATCAGACATTGGAACAGGCTGCCCAGGGAAGTGGTGGAGTCCCCATCCCTGCAGGTTTTTAAAAATCATGTACATGTGGCACTTCGGAATATAGTTTAGTAAGCATGGTGGTTTTGGGTTGACATTTGGACTCCATGATCTTAGAGGTCTTTTCCAAGCTATGATTCCATGATTCCATAATTCTATGATCTGTAAAAAGAGGACAAAAACAACCTTTGTCTTCCCATTGGAAATTCTGTGAGGATTTGGACAAGTTATTCTATGAAGCTGTATTCTTTACTGTAACTGACAAAAACGTAATGGAAAATAAAATTGGTGGGTGAATATTTCAGTGAGTGGATCACACTAGCACACTGACACATACTTTTTGTTCAGATCATACATGATCTTGCAGACATGGAAAATGCACTGAGAGCAGTGGAGGTTTGGGCTGAGTCATGACTACAGGAAATGGCTTTCTGAATGCGTAATTATCAGTGAAATCAATGGCATAATGAATAGAGAAGAATAATATCATCACAGAATCACAGAATGTTAGGAGTTGGAAGGGACCTCTAGGGATCATCTATTCACACCCCCCTGCCAAAGCAGGGTCACCTACAGCAGGCTGCACAGGACCGCGTCCAGGCGGGTCTTGAATATCTGCAGAGAAGGAGACTCCACAACTTCTCTGGGCAACGTGTTCCAGTGCTCCGTCACCCTCAGAGTAAAGCTGGTCTTCCTCATGTTCAGCTGGAACTTCCTGTGCTTCAGTTTGTGCCCATTGCCCTTTGTCCTGTCACTGGGCACCACTGAAAAGAGTCTGGCCCCATCCTCCTGACACCCACCCGTCAGATATTTATAAGTATTTCTAAGGTCCCCTCTCAGCCTTCTCTTGTTCAGGCTAAACAAGCCCAGCTCCCTCAGCCTTTCCTCATAGGAGAGGTGCGCCTGTCCCCTCATCATCCTCGTAGCCCTCCTCTGGACTCTCTCCAGTAGTTACTCAATGATGCTATTTACATCACAAGTAAATAGTATCAGAATTCACAACAGTAAATTTGGACTAGTATCTAGAGTTACATAATTTTCCCTTAAATGCATGTCCCAGAAAGGGAGGAAACCATACACAATGTTGATGAAGCCCTTGTTGCTAAATATCCCCTCTGTCACTGCAACTAGCAATAACAAACTTTCTTGGCTAGAGAAGTAATTTTTCATTTGAAAGTGGTAATTCAGTATATTTACTACACATAATGCCTTGTTTGAAGATTAATATTTTCTCTATTAGTGACCAGATGTATAGAAAGATTTAATTACTTAAAAACATCCAGCTGTTAAAATTCTATCTAAAATGTTTAGAAATTCAATATATCCTCTGTGACATTAAAGCTTAATATTAAATTGTCATATAATTTACCAAAACCAAGTTTGGTTTGGAAACCAAACTATCTAGAAAAAAAGTTAGTTAACTATTTCTCAAGAAGGATTTTCTTTTCCAACTTACTAGTAGCAGCTGTATGAATAGCCATATGAATAGTGGAACACAGTACTTTCAAAAGCACTGTGACAAAAAAGCACATATGAAGGAAGAAGTGACAACAATATGAAATTTATTAATAAAAAGCTAAGCAGCAAAAGAAGAACATTTTCTGTTTAAATAGTGAGAAAGAAGGCAATGGGTCACAGTGACACTGTTTAATTTAGGCCTAACTACTTTGTACAAACAATGTATGCCTCACTATCAATTAGAACCTTGAAGAAGAGCTCATAGACTAATAAAAGGGGAACATCCTGCTCAGAAGGTGCCGAAAACTGGATGATTGCTAAAAAAGCATGAAATTAACACAAATTTAGGGGGCTTATGGAAAAGGTAAAGTTGGCAGGGGGAGATCGCTACCAGTGATTCAATTCAGAGCCAGGAAGACTGCTCTGTGCCCCTCTCCCATCCCCCCCATCTTGTGAGCAAGCGTAGTTAAATAAGGAAGGAATATAACATTAAAATGAGTAAACTGTGTGAGGAACCATTCAGAATGTAATGAGCAATATCTTTGTTTTTGTAAGAGTTTATAGTCTTGTGACTCTGCTAAGCGGTGAGCTGACTGTGGAATTGTCACCTAGCACCCACGTCTGCGCAAATATGCAGTAAAGACAATCTCTCTGCTCCGTCTGTACATGGTCATACTGCAGAGGGGGTAAACATTCCCACTTTTGGAAAAACAGTATTGTGACACATTAAATGTTTTTTTCAAAATACTAATATAATTTGTTTTGCATGCAGAATGAGGTGAAAATTAGTACCAAAAAGAAAAAAGGAGACTAGGAGATAACAATGTGTAGGAATTTACAGGAATGTGCCAAATCAAAGGCCAGTGGACTACAGGGTTAGGACTTATTTAAGACGCCATTAATTAACGTCCTTTCCAAGGTATAGAAGAGGGGATTAAAAGCCCAGTAAGGGTATTTTCCAGTCATGACCTAGTTTTTCGCTTTAGATAGTCTTTGGTATTTTTTTGCCTGAGACCGAACATTAAAAGTGCATCCAAACAATTTCATTGTTTCTTTGTTTGTTTGTTAGGAAGATCCTCACAGTAAGAGTAGATTAATACAATTCTCCCTGACCCAAGAAATTTACCCTTTTTTTTTTCTCTTATTACACCATGTTCAAAGGAAACCAAAAATAACACACAGTGAAACAAATTTCCATAAATATTCTGTATCACTTGAAGAAAGAAGACAGATGAAAAACAAATACAATGAGCCCAGGACAATCATAGATCTATCTTGACGTAAATGTACCATTTAGATATTTTTTTTCAAAACAAGCAAACCAAACACTACAAAATTAATATTTTTGGAAAAAACTAAAACCTTAGCTCTGACACTGAAGCTCATTCATATTAAAAGAGTGTTATCATATTTCCTAGGAAAGTGAAAATAGAGTTCAGTTACAGCATAAATTGACAGCCTCATATTTGGGAAGCAAATTCTGGACCACAGTGGCTGCAAGAACTCATGCTTATAACACTCTATTAGCAAGGGCATTTATTCTATTAGCAAGATTATTGTATGTCAGAGCTTTGAAAATGTAGTATTATTGGTCTGAGAGCTGATCTAGATAATTAGCTTTGTTGGTAGAGACTTACCTGAATGCAACAGAAATACTTTGTGTTTTGTCCCTGATAGTGCAGAATACTATCTTCCAAGATTTTAGAGCAATGATTTAGATAAAATTTCCCTTGGAGGAACAGTAGAAATCTCCCATTGACTTTCACTTTCTTTCTATAGCTCTTAGTTACCACACCTTTTTGCTGAAAACAAGCTGTATATATGCTTGTTGCATGAAATACGTAAAGGCATTTGTTTATAATTATATTATTATTTTAACGTAATACTTCACAATTATTAGTAGTCTTATATAAATTTATGAACCCCAGGGAAATGAAGACATGTTACAACATTTAATTATTTATATAAATACATAGACCTCCTGGCCTCCTTTTTCACAGTCAGTACTTGAAGGAATGTTTTCTGATTATTTCATAAACACAGGTATACTTAGTTGTTCTTCATCTCTCTGCTAAAAACATAGGGTCTTGAAATTCAGAAGCTAAATAAAATTAAATTTTATGCTACTTTTATGAATGCATTATCCCATGTTATGAAAAGAAACAGTCATTCTTTGCCTTTTAATGCAAACTTTGCAACAGAGACTCTCAGCTGATTCCCATACATGCATCTTGTTCAATTTGGCAGTGATTAAAACATGAGAGTTACCATGCTGTGTGGTCTGAGCTGCTGGTCTCTGCTTCTTTTCATGGAGAAAATTTTTCCACACAATTATGAATCCTGGCCTTCCTACTCAAGATATTCTATGATTCTGCGATTAATAATTGACTTAATTGCAAAAAGGTATGATAACAAATCATGCACAGTTTTCAGTCTTAAAATACAAGCATCTTCCTTAAACCCTGAGACTCTGTGCCCAAAATCTAATGGACACATGCTCACAGAACGACGTTGTACTATTGAGTGTGCTTTGACAACAGCAGTCAAGAAAAAAAAGAGGGCTCAAATGAAACAGGTAAGTGTATCACTGTGGCTGAAGAACAGCCAAATTTAAGTTTACATATGAAAGATGATTTTAAACCTTTCTTCTAAAAAGCACTAATGAACAACAGAATATGATATTATGAAGCTGTTTCCATGCAATGTTCTGTAGTTTCCTGTCCACCCATAATTACAAACAGAAAAAAAAAAAATCTGTTTATGTAGATATATAAGTACTTTGATGGCACTTCAGGAAGACTAGATACTGCATGAGACAGATTTATTTCTTCTCCTTTCTCAGACAGCTAATACATTTTGGGTCAGAGCAGCGATTGATCTAGTATGATTTGATAGTAGATACCATTCATGCTCTCTTTGCACAAATATGCATCTTTTCTTTAAACATGGAGGGTGGCCAAGTAGCTTCAAATGAGACCTCTGAGTGAAGTGACAGTAGCAGACCTAGCCCTTAATCAGGTCATGGGGTTCCCATTCATCTGGAGTGAGCTTCTTCCACCATTCTGTCATGATCTAAAACATTACACAGCCAGTGAATGTGTAGAGATCATGACTGTGGGCTAATAGGATACCATAGCATTCAAAAACATGGAGGTTTTTATCCTCTAAATTTTTGTAATTTATTACAGATTACCACAAATACTGAAAAAACCAACACAAACAGGTATACTGCCACAAAACCACCACTACCAAGTATACCTCAGATGAACAAAGGGAATATAAATACTTCTATGTCAAGTTATTACAAATTACTATCGGTAATCAATAATAGCAGCAATAAATTATATAGCAAAAACCAATCATATAGCAGCAATAAATGTCATAGCAACAACCAATAACAGCAACAACCAAGTAGGTATGTACTATCACAGGTTGTCACAAACTTCTCATTAGTGAAGGAAATTTATAAACAATATAACAGCAGATATACTTATGACAGTTTAATTGTATGGATACAGAATATATTCACGAAGAGAACTAGACAGATTTCAGAATCACAGAATTGTACGGGTTGGAAGGGACCTCTGGGGATCATCTAGTCCAACCCCCCTGCCATGGCAGGATCACCTACAGCAGGCTGCACAGGACCTTGTCCAGGTGGGTTTGGAATATCTGCAGAGAAGGAAAATCCTCAGCCTCTCTGGGCAACCTGTTCCAGGGCTCCGTCACCCTCAGAGTAAAGCTGGTCTTCCTCATGTTCAGCTGGAACTTCCTATGCTTCAGTTTATGCCCGTTGCCCTTTGTCCTGTTGCTGGGCACCACTGAAAAGAGTCTGGCCCCATCCTCCTGACACCCACCCTTCAGATATTTATAAACATTTCTAAGGTCCCCTCTCAGCCTTCTCTTGTTCAGGCTAAACAAGCCCAGCTCCCTCAGCCTTTCCTCATAGGAGAGATGTTCCAGTCCCCTCATCATTCTCGTAGCCCTCCTCTGGACTCTCTCCAGTAGTTCCTCAATGATGCTATTTCTTTCTTGAACTGGGGAGCCCAGAAATGGACACATTTCTCTAGATGCTAGACCTCACTAGGGCAGTGTAGAGGGGAAGGAGAACCTGACTCGACCTGCTGGCCACACTCCTCCTAATGCACCCCAGGATCCCATTGGATTTCTTTGTAGCCATGGCACACTGCTGGCTCATGGTTAACGTGTCTTCCACCAGGACACACAGATCCCTCTCCACAGAGCTGCTCTCCAGCAGGTCAGCCCCAAGTCTGTACTGGTGCCTGGGGTTTTTCCTCCCCAGATGCAGGACCCTGCACTTGCCCTTGTTGAATTTCATCAGGTTCCCCTCTGCCCAGCTTTCCAGCCTGTCCGGGTCATGCTGAATGGCAGCACAGCCTTCTGGTATATCTACCACTCCTCCCAGTTTCGTGTCATCAGCAAACTTGCTGAGGGTACACTCTAACTCTTCATCAAGGTCATTGATGAAGAAGTTAAACAAGACTGGGCCGAGTCCTGACCCCTGGGGGACACCGCTAATTACAGGCATCCAAGTAGACTCAGTGCCGCTGATGACAACCCTCTGAGTTCTGCCATTCAGCCAGTTCTCAATCCATCTCACTGACCACTCTCCCAGGGATGGAGGTGAGGTTGACCGGCCTGTAGTTCCCTGGGTCCTCCTTCTTGCCCTTTTTGAAGACTGGAATGACACAGGCTTTCCTCCAGTCCTCGGGCACCTCTCCTGTCCTCCAGGACCTTTCAAATATGATGGAGAGTGGCTCAGCAATAACATCTGCCAGCTCCCTCAGCATTTGTGGGTGCATTCCAACAGGACACATGGATTTGTGGGCGTCCAGATCCCTTAAGCGATCTCTCACACAATCCTCTTTGGCCAAGGGAAGGTCATCCTTTCTGCAGACTTCCTCTGTTATTTCCAAGGCCTCGGATTCCTAAGGACCAGCCTTAGCACTGAAGACTGAAGGAAAGAAGGCATTCTGTAACTCTGCTTTCTCTGCATGCTCTGTCACCAGGACATCCACCTCGTTCAGCAGCGGCCCCACATTTTCCCTAGTCATACATTTTCTGCTCATGTACCTGATAATCCCTTCTTGTTGTCTTTGACATCCCTTGCTGGATTTAATTCCAGGTGGACCTTAGCCTTCCTCATTGCATCACTGTATGCTCCAGCAACGTTCGTGTATTCCTCCCAAGTAGCCTGTCCCTCTTTTCACATTCCATAGATCTTTCTCTTCCATCTGAGTTCCTCTAGAAGCAGAAACCATGCCACCACAATCACAGAGGAGGACGCAACCATGCCCAAAAAAGGGAAGGACAAACCAAACCAACCCCAAAAACGTGGACTAAGTGGTATCAATATGACAACAGACAGTGTCTGACTTCAAAGACAATCCACATCAGAACCTGGAGTCAGCAAGGAGTCCTCGGCGAGAGCCCAAGGTATTGTAGAGAGCTTGTCTAAATTTCAGCCTGCATAGGAAAGGAAAAGAACATGCAGCATGGGATGTTCTTGGAGAGACCTTTTTGATATCCTTGTAATATCCTTGAGACATAAGAGGGCGTGGGACACCACCACATCAAGCAGCCAATAGATGCTCTTGATTTCTGTTTTCACCCATAACAGCCAACAGGTGTTGATGTTTTCCGTTCTTTCAGACCAATTTTATTTTCCCAGACTGTTTCCACATCTGAAAGTTGTTGCATTTTTTGGAGTTTTTTGCACTTATCCAGTAGTATCTCAGGATGTCTCCAGTTTCATCCCAGCTGAAATTCAAAGACACCAACTGCACTTTTCAAGGATGTTTCTGGTTCCCAGGCCTAGTTCCCAGGCTGGCAGGCACTTTTTTTTTTGTTCAGTATCTTTTCCCTGCTAACCAGGCTGCCTTTCTGGCTACTCACATCTCATTTGTCTTTCACAGTTTCGTCATTTTTTAGGACAGGATTATTAGAAGCTAGTTTTCATATTTCTTGTCTTTCTGGTGTGGCAGTCCTGTTTGGTTTTGCCACTTGTCTGCTACTATTGAGCAGTGTCTCTCTGCTGGAGGGCTCACAAACTCCTGGTGTTTTTTGATCTACACAGGAAGATTTCACTAGTAGAGCTCTACAAAAATATGTATTCAAAACTAACTGAAAGTGTTCATTTAAGATACAAATTAAAAAGATGCATTTCATCTTGATCATATATTGAAGATCTCTCATAATTACACAGTTTGTGTCAATTTTCAGCATCCATTTTTCAGCACAAACTCAGAATACTTTCTGTGAATCATTAACACATGTGGCAGGTAGGTGTCTGGCCCAAATGGCTTGGTAGGACTTGTCCTGCTTTTGCTTGAGCATCTTTGGGGAAAGGAGTTTGCAATCAATCTTAATTTTGCATTTTTGTTTTCCTTACAATAGCAGAATTTAGCTGGGGTGGATAACTGCAAATCCAGCATGAACTTCTCAAGTTTCTTTTGTTCAAGAGACCAGGCTGACACTATTTTCAGGGAAGGCAATCTTTACAGATTAACCCAAAGTTCAAGAGATGAAGTAGAACCATGATGTATGAGAGTTTTGTTTTTGCAGCAAAAGGCATTCTCCCACTGTACCAGCAACAATTGCTGAAATGCATTAATCAGACCTTAATTAACAGGGAAGAAAGGTGATAATTTATATTTATTTCAGATTGGCACATTGTACTTTATTTAACAAATGAGAACTGTCAAGCACTGCCAAAGGACCTTAGACTGAAGGATGTTTCAAAAATGACTCTTAGACCTGCCTGAACCTTTGTAGAAATGAGCTTTCAGAGTGTTTATACAGCCATCATTAGACGTATCTCATGCTAAACTTACATGAATCTTTGAAGAAAGAACACTCAAAGGTTATTGGGCATGAAATATTTTATAATGACACATTGTCATAATATGTATTAAATGATGATTTATGCAAAAAACCTACATTTAGGGGTGGCAAATAAAGAAGAAATAAAGATATATTTTGTGTCTGCTTTGATGGATCTTAAAACAGTAACTGCAGGAAAGAGAACAAAACTTGTGCACTCAGCAACGTGCAATTTAAGGACTATTATCTTCCCAATGAACTGGAGGCAGAAGGGTAATGATGCACCAGATTAGGCCTGTGCTCTGGGAGATGCATGAGGTCTGCATGAGTCACACAATGTTTTCCATTTTCAGGGTGCTTTTGAGCTGATCCCCAAAGGAGAGGACAGAGGATAAGTAGCTAGCACAATGAGGGACAGTAGGCTGTGAAGAACACCCTGAAGAAAAAGAGAGCTTATGGTCAAAAAATCTGTGTTTGAAGACGCAAAAGGACAGTGCAGACACAACAAATAAAACCACTCAGCCAGCAAGATGCACTGCAAATTCAGACTTAACAGAAAATATTTTATGCAAAACAATCCTCAACTGTTCTGCTTTACTGTCTGTGCCTGTTAAAAAATGGTTTAGCCCTCCTGTGCTTACTCAAAATGCAAAAAAAGAGTAGAGTGTTCTGAAAGGCGTGAGAAGTGGTTGTGAGAAGTAGCTTCCAAAATAAAATTGGCTTCTGGCACATACATGAGTACAGCTTGGACTGTCTGTGTCCACTGTCATCTCCTCATATTCTCCTAAGGCTTGATGTGGCTGGTTGGCAAGAAGATCTAGTATGATTAATTTCTTCAAGCAGAAAATATTGCTAAAGACATGTCTGGATGAGCAGATTTTCTAACTTTGTTATTTTGTACTGATAGCTGTCCTTTCAGTGCTGTGGCTATGGGGTTGTACAAGTAGATCTTGTAGGATGAGAGTGTGGTGGTGTTTAGGCATAAATCAAGCATTTATTCACCAACAGCATCTTGCGGCTGGTATATGAATGCGGATAGCCAAACAGTGCCGGTGCTTTTGCCCTTCCTGTGCTCTGGTTTTTCACTGAGGAGCCATACACAAAACCAGGCAGTGTAAGATCAAGCGGATAAGAGGCAAAATGATGATGGGGTGGTTTGTTGCAAACCAGGCTGCTTTGCAAGGTTTATCTCAGCAGTTTCAAGATGCTAGGATACTGGGAAGGGTACTGGGAGGGCCAGCTAGGCTGAGGTTTTCTACCAGCATCCCAGATGTATCACTTGGATGACATTTCCAATTATGTTCCACACCAAGGCAATGTGGTTGGTCAGGAGCATGCTTTTCAAGACAATTTCAAGGAAGACACAGCAACACTCGAGGCTCCACCAATAAAATTGCTCAAATGAATGAGAGTATGCTAATAAATGGGGATGACCATACCAGAATGTGAGCCTGAGTCAGTCTGCAGTATATAGTACATATCCTCAGTGATTTCTGTTAGAGTGATTTCTTAGGATTTCTGAAAGGTACTTGTATCTAACTCTTCCTCCTAGTGTCTGATTTATGCAATTACTTTCAGGAGAAGAAAAACAAAATGCAGATGCTCATGTTAAAAAAGGGGGGAAAAACCCCAAACACGTTTTAACTTAAGTAGGTCAATAAATAAACAAGTTTTTGTAACTTTCATATACTAATATTTATCTACCTGTACACAAGCATAAAAAATATTCCCACGTCTTTTTTGCTGACATTAGCTAAATTACTAAATCAGCTGTAGTCAGTTTCACCCATATCTAGTGGACCCACACATGGTGAGACCTTTTAGCCTAAGCAGAAGGATACACTTCAGTGATCATTTGTGCTGTTACAGACCCCCAGTAAGAAGGCAGGCATACAGGAATAAGCAGAGCGGTAAAGGTAGCACGGGGCAGTCAGAATTTGATCATGCACAGAAGTTCAGAGCATCGTGCTTATAAATGCCATGTAATAACAGATAACCAGGATAGGCTAAATGCAAGACTCTGATCTTTCAGTAATCTCTTTTCTAGTAGCACGAGGCAGGCCACAGAAGGTGATACATAAGTAACTTGCATGTTATCGGTTAAATGAGCACCTATAGACCTCTGTCATCTAAGGTACATGACTTCTATTCCTACACATTGGTTGTAATCTCTCTGGCCCATTTATTTTTTGTTCCTTAAGGTTAAAAAACAGTGTATAAAATGGCCGTCATATTTCTGTTCAGTGTAATGCCATATTTTGTTCAACATGGATGTATCCATGACTTTCACTCATAGGAGAAGTTAGCAGCTTTATAGTATATATAGTACAGGAGATGGTGGGAACTTTGCAGGACTGGGATTCCAGACGTTAAACCTGGAAAGCAAATTTGTCCTTCTCTTGTCAACTGAGAAGAAAAAAATATTCTATTTAGACCTGTGTTGTACAAGACAAGACATTATACAGCAAATGATTTTTTGTGTCTCTGACATGTTTTGTTGTGTTTTTTTCATTTACAGATTTCTTTGTGAGTATTCTCCCACAAGATGCTTATTCATGAACAGGATGCCCTAATGAAATCAACATTCTCCAAATAATTCTTAAAATAACATCACAATTAAAAAGAAGTCTCTACAGATGCTGTTCATAAGACATAACTTCTTTGAAAAGAGTGGCAATGTTTTAATTTGTCCGAGTAAATATTTTTACAAAACAATTAACCATACAAGCATCTATGGCTGTTTGTCTTTGTCTAAACAAAGACAAATTACTTTCCTAAGAATAAAATTTTACTATTGGCTTTTCCAATGCTTTTCAAGGAAATATAATGTACTGCCTGTTACACACAAGAAGTTAGAGAACCAGCCTACTGATTGGTTATGATAATCCTAACTTAGAGGAGATTCAATATAAATTTTTGCCTTATTAACTTAAAAAGAAAAATCTCCCCAACAAAAAGATGAATATTTTCTTCACTAGAATTATTATTCTTTTTTAATGAGTAGTGTTCTTGGAAAATGAGTATTTAATATATAACCAATTAGTAAAAAAATTAAGTCAATTACCAAACACAATTTCTGTGTTAAATGTTAATTAAATTCAGAGGTATTTTTAATAATATTAATATGGAGAATACAAATGGAGAAAAAATTCAATTCAACCTCAGCTTAAACTATTAATCAAGAACAGAGTTTGTTTTTTATAGACATATTTATAGCAATACTTATAGTAACGGTTAATTTAGTATTCTGAAGTTCAATTCATAACCAAAGGGCTTGAAAAATCTGTTAAGCCTGTTGTTTATGTAGATGAAGATAAGTAAAAGATACATTTCAATGCAAACATTAAAAATAAAACATCAGCAATACTTATTTGATCCTAATGAAAGTGCTGAATTAAGCCTGACCCTGTGTTGATTTATACTTTATGGCACAGTTTGAGTAAATATGCATCTTAAAATATGCAGCTGCAAAAACATCAGTTCTTCAAGTTACTGATCATAGGAAATGTAGAAACGGGGCAGCAGGAACCTCAGTCTCTTCTTCATTTTTCTTTTCCTTTTTAGTAGTTATGGGGGGTTGAAGAAGATACAACTCAAAAAAGAAATCTTATTTTAAGTGTATGAAGTTTGATTTCACATCCAAGCTTTCTATTCTGAATAAATTAATGACCAAAATATATCCCTATATATTGGAAACTCCAGAATGAACTTTGTTCCTGTAAAAGGAATAGAAACGTGTTTTGGACTTTTGTCTCCCATAATCTGATAAAATTTAGCCTGAAAGCCATTGTGATGTGATATAGTGATATCAGAAATTAATTCACTTTTGAAACAGATTCTCTTTATGGAGAGGTTTGGGGTACAGCTCTGGATGGGGAATGAAAGGCGATTGTGGTGGTGGTTTTGTCTTTTTCATAAAAAAAAAATGTTACTGTTAAACTTATCTTGTAAGATTATACACAGAGAAAAAGAAATAGTGACTTTTACCAAAATGTACTTGGATATTTCTATTTCCCTTACTATGCACCTGAGCTTGTAACACTTAGGCTCATAGCAACATCATGCTTCTCACAGCAAACTGTCCCTTTCTTATTCTAAAAGCAGAATACCTGGCATATTTTTTATCCTCTGCAAACACTCTCTTTTGCTTGCTATGGCACAGCCTTAGCCCAGCTTCTCTGGGGAGTGCAGTGTTTCCGGTCGATCTGCAATATCTCCCTCTGTGTGGCTGAACTTACACAGCTGAGGTACAGTGAAAGGAGACAAAACATCTCTCCATAGCAGGTAGCTTCAAGAGTGCTTACAGCTGCTGAGGGCTTACCATCTCCTTCTACTGAGATATTCTCACTAAAACTCTTCAAGACATCATCAAAAGGTCTGTTTGGTAAAGCAGAAAGAGACTTGAAAACAGGAAAGCAGCAGATCCAGTGAGACAAAGCTCCAGCTTTGGAAATAGTCAGTAAAGCGTGTTCGGACATTAGAATTCATTGTGAGAAGTGGTGGAAATGCTGAGGCAGGAATGAAAGCACGGACTGGTACAGAGGTTTGTCCAGGATCACTGCTTGTGCCAGTTCCTAGGATGACTTTGGAAACCGATCTGCAGCTTTCACCTTTCCACTCTGCTTTCCTAAGTTAGGTATTGACTAAAAAGTAAACACTAGAGAATTGAGAAATAAACAGCACCAATTGCTAAAGAAACAGTAATCAACTTACTATTTTTATATCAGATTACAAACTTTATGGATAAATTTACAATCTTGAGTATGATAAGACTGATTTATAAAACAGAAGAGAAGATGTAGAAAGCAGAGAGAGAAAGTGAGAGAGAAAATCGCTTCTTAGAGCTAAGAAACTCTGGAAGGAGTAAGGCATGACAGCAAGGAGCAGGTGCAGCCAGTTTGACCTCCAAGCATGGATGAAAGGAGGAAGCAATTTGCAATTTTCAGAGGACTGGGTGGGGATGGGGAGTGTGTCACAGTGTAGAAAGTTCCTGGGTCCAATGACATGTGGGCAGAGGGAAGGCAGCGTATGAACCTTTTTTTTTTTCCTGCTCAGCCTGCCCTCACAACTTGGAGTTTTCTCCACAAAGAATGTTTAATACTCTGTATTTCAGTTTTCTATATTCAGTCTTTCTGAGTATGAAGTTCGACTTTGGAAGTTCTTTAGCTTTTTCTGTGAAGTTTTTGTAGGAAAAGACCTAGAAAAAACAACACGAGAATTCTCTTTGAGTGGTGGTCCTGTCATAATCATCCAGAGACTTATTTACTAATGGTGACTTAGATGGGCTGATATAAGTATTTGTTTCTTGGCCAAACTTTATGACACATTAATGAAGTAGGAAAACTGAAAATCTTATTAGTTAGATGTGCATCTGATAGACCACAGGTGGTGAAAGAAATGAGACGTGCAGTCTGGTGTGGAGCTTGTGTGATTACAAAGGCATTCAGCACGTCCAGAAAAAAGAATGTAGGGCTAAGAAATCGATTTTATCTGATGAAAATGTGTATCAACAGAAAAGTTTTCTGAGATGCATTCTAAATATCTCCAAAAGACAGCTATGATCTGCCAAACATAACCTTCATATGGATCAGCATTTAAATGCAAATTCCCATGGTGACGAGGTAAGTCTTGGCAGAAAGGAGTGGTGTGATAAGAGTACATAGAACACTGACCAGACCAAAGAGGTGGACTGACTCCTTACATCCTTTCCTCCCATCATGAATAACCCATGATGAAAAAAAAGGAAAATTCTCTGACATATTCTGTGAAAAAACTTTCTGTACAGTTAAGGAACACAGTTCAAGGCATCACTCAGCTGACTTCTCTTTTTAGTGGGAAAAAGAGGCTGTTGATTTGCCTGTGACAGGACTGAACTTAAATCTTATGCACCCTCTGCTTTAATCCCCCCTCTGCTGTGCTTTCATTTCATACCTTTGCACCTTCCTACATTTGGTTCCACCTTCTGGCTACAGCGAGTCATCTTATCTGAGCTCTTCCATGAAGCTGGCACCGGGGGGGGGGGGGGGGGGGGGGGTGTGTCAGTAGCCGGATCTGTGATGATTCACAGGTGCTTAGGAGCTACAAAAAGGGGTAAACACGCCAATAGTAGACCATGATGTGTTTTGTCCTCTGTTACAGAAGGGTTTGTACACAGCACTCCTTTCCCAATACAAAGCCTCACAAGGCAAAAACACTCTGTGACATGCACCTCACATGTCAACAGAGAAGTAAATTAAAAGATCTTCTTAATGAAGAGCCTGCACCTACAACAGCAAGGTTGGCCACCTGTGATTGTCTGCAGTCACCAAAGCAATGTTGAATGGAAAACTTCAACCTTCTTCAAGCTAACAGTCAGCTGCAGAACGTATATGAGTACAGCAGGGTCATAGAGTTGAGGAAATAAGTCACCCTGGCAGTTATTATTCCTTCCTTACTAATCAGACCTACAGGATTTAGAACATGCGTCATGTCTGGTGGTGTTTATTTGGTGCAGTAGCATATAGTCCTGCAGCTGCTTTTCCCTTGAGTGTGACCTTTCTATGCTTTCTTAGGCAAAAAGTAATGCCTATCTGCTGCTGTCTGTTCAAAAGAACAGAAAAAAACGTATAGGCTCTTCCACTGCGGTAGCTGAATGAAAAGCATCCATCTCTAGGGCTGCTATTCTAATATCTTTTAAAAACATTAAATTCAACCATAGACATATTTTAATACAACTTTCTCTACTGTCTCTGTTTCTGATTCTGTATTACATTGGTGGAGATTTACATTAAATATTGTTTTCCCTATTGTTTGCTTTGGTAGCTTATCTGTGTCAGAACCACATATGATGCACGTAAAGAAGATTACAGCATTCCCCAAAGATTTCTCCTTGCCCTAGCAAGCATACTTCAACAAAACATATACAACTGGGTATGTTTTGTTTCTCAGTGCTGAAAGATTGCTGCAAATATCTGGGGGAATGCAAAAATAGCTGGTTTGTCTGTTTAGTTGTTTGTGACTTCTGCAATTTAGGGAACTGTCTTAGAGTTAAATATTCCACTAGCAGGTTAAAACCTAGTGGACAGAGACAAATACTGATCTCTGGATCCTACAAAGCCTACAAAGGCTGCTCTGTGGAAGGGATTTCAGTGTCCTCAGAGGTGCTGGCTTCTCAAGAGATGATATGTAGTTGCACTGGAGACTAATGTGTGAGGAACAGTCTGTGCATGTCTTGACATCTAAGGATACAGCTACAGGCACTTGGGGCTTTTTTTGCCCTATTTTGTTGCATTGAAATGTAACGTGGGAAAACTTGAAAGAGATGTGTATTTATTAGGCATTTTTGAAGGTCTGGATTTAATAATGACATTTAACAGTTAGTAATTTAATAACATAGGTTTAAGCAGCCCTCATGATTTTCAAGGTTCTTCTGTGTGAGAAAGCTTGTCAATCACTTTGTCATTCACTTTACAGATGCTATTCAATGGACACATTGAACCGTAGTGTGGTAATATGGGGGAGGAAAGGAGGAACCAGTAAGATTTCCAGCTATGCAGCTGGAAAGCTATGATCTGTCTTATGCAGCTGGAAAGCTGTGATCTGTTTTCTATCACTGAAATTTGGTGGGATGAATCACATGACCGGAGTGCTACAACCAATGGCTATGAACAGTTTAGGAGGGACAGGCAGGGAAGGAAAGGTGAGGGATTGTCCTCTACACAAAAAAAACCAATTGATTGCACAGAGCTGTCTGAAAAACAGCAATGCACAGGTTGAGAACTTAGGGGTGAATATTAGAGACCAAGCCAACAAAGCAATCCTTGTGGTTTATTTTGACTACAGGCTGCCCAATCAAGGGGAGGGTGTTGATGAAGTGTTCTCATTTGAACTACATGGAACGTCAAGCTCACAGGCCCTGATCATGCTGGGTGACCTCAATCACCCCGACATCTGCTGAAAAAGCAGGGCAACAAGCTGCAAGCAGTCTAGGAGACTCTTGGAATGCATTGAAGATAACTTCCTAACCCAGGTGATAGAAAGGCTGACCAGAAGAGGTGCATTAGTGGACCTGCTGCTCACTAAAGAGAGGAACTCTTTGGAGAGGTGAAGTTTGGTGGTAGCCTCCCCTTCAGTGGTCATGTCCTGTTGGAATTCATGACCCTGAGGGATGCAAGCCGTGCGAACGGTGTAGGCAAGATCCTAAACCGTAAGAAGGTAAACTTTCAGTTTTGCAAGGAAATAGTGGATTGGACTCCCTGGGAAAGTACCCTTAGGGACAAAGGAGTAAAAGAGACCTGGCAGCTATGCAAATACATTATTCTTAGAGCACAAGAGCTCTTCATTCTGCTGTGCAGAAATCAGGCAAGGAAGACAGGAGACCAGCATGACTGAGTAAGGACCTCCTGGTCAAAATCGAACACAAAAAAGAAATGCATAGGCACTGGAAACAGGGACACGCATCCATCCTAGGAAGAATATGGTGATGCTGCCTAGGGTTGTAAGGATGGGATCAGGAAAGCTAAGGCACAGCTGGAGCTAAATTTGCAAGGGACGTTGTGTGAGCTGGCACAGGCATGATGCAAGAACAACTGCAAAATGACAGGTGAAATGCAAAAAGTAAACTTATTTTTATTACTTTGTTAACCAGAGCATCCCTAAAACAGCACCTGGGCAGAGGCACACAAGTGGGGAGGCAGGCTTCATGGAGCTCTGTCCTTGTTGAGTGTTACTGAACCTGCTGTTTTTGCCTGTATATCAAGGATTCAACAGGCGTAGTTTACCATCAAGTTTTGATCTTTCCTGCAGCAGGGAAGGAATCTCAAACAAATTTGACAGCATGTGTCTAAGTCTATCACAGGCCTACGTTATCTAAACACTGAGATTGTACTTGTCAAGCACACAAGACTAAATGATTAGTATGATATATGTGGATTTTTACACCCCAGCTTCAAGTCACGTGAGCATGTTTACAATCTTGCTCACCAATCTTCCATTCTTTTCCCACAGATGTGAAGAACAATAAGAAAGGATTCTACAAGAACATTAGTCAGACAAGGAAGACAAAGAATATTGTAACCCCCGTGATAAATGAAATGGGATCTGGTAACAACAGACAAGGAGAAGGCTGAGATACTCAACAACTTCTTTGCCTCAGTTTTTGCTAGCGATTGCTCCACCCACATCTCTTGAGTACCTGATTCTCAGGGCAGTGACTGGGGGAATGAATTCCAACACTTCATAGGAGAAGATCAAGTTTGAGACCATCTGAGGAACCTGAACATAGTCCATTGGACCCAATGAGATGCATCCCAGGGTCCTGAGGGAACTGGTAGATGTAGTTGCTGAGTTGCTCTCCATCATATTTAAAAAGTCATGTCAGTCAGGCAATGTCTCCAGTGACTGGAATAAGGGAAACATCATATCCATTTTGTTTTAAAAACATAAAAATGAGAACCCTGGGAACTACTGACCATTCAACCTTACTTCAGTTCCTGGTAAGACCATTGAACTCATCCTCCTGGGAGATAGGTCAAGGCATAAGGATGAGAAGGAGGTGAATAGAGACAGCCAGCAATGGGAAAATCATGCCCGACTAATCTGGTAGCCTTCTATGATGGACTGCATCAGTGGACAAGGGAAGAGTAACTGATGTCATCTACCTTGCCTGCTTTAAGGCCTTTGGCATGGTCTCACGTAACAACCTTGTCGCTAAACTGGAGAGATATGGGTTGGAAGGATAGACTATTTGATGGGTAATGAATTGGCTGAATGGTCATGCCCAAAGAGTTGCAGTCAATGGCTCAATGTCCAAGTGGAAGTCAGTAACAATTGGTGACCCTCAGGGGTCCATATGGGGACCAAGACTATTCAGTGTCTTCATTAGTAACACAGAGAGTGGGATTAAGTTCGCTAAATTGAGTGGTGCAGTTGCCACGCTTGAGAGAAGGGCTGTCACTAGCAGGCCTGGTGTCTTGCAGATCTTCAAAGGTCCCCTCCAGCTGAAGCCATTCTCTGGTTTTATGATTCTATGATTCTATGATAGAATCTATGATTTGGAAGTCTAAACATAGCTTAAAGTATGACTCAGTTTGCAACTGCGCACTGCAAATGTGCAGCACAACTTGCTCTGCTCTTCCTTTGTCTTCTACCAGTCCTCTAGTCTTTTTGACACAACTGTCAACACACACGGAGGGAGGACACAGAGATATAGATAGATCTGGTGAGTAATCTTTGCCAATACCTGGGGCAAATGTTCTGCTTCTCCTTTGGCTTCTATGTAGGATGGTGAGATCATGGCTTCAGTTTCAAATGAGCTTCTTAACAATACCAGAGTCATGAGGTAACTCACAACTATCTTTGTAATCAGAGCTCTGTATGCAGTTTTAGGTTTGTGCACTCTTCAGGTGTGCATTTCATTTTTGAACAAGAGCAGTGCAGACTTCCATGGAGTTTTACTGTTACACACAGCTACTTAACTGGCAGAAGCTTATAATTCAGTCCTAATAGCAACCAAGTTTCAGCCAGCTACAGAGAAGTTGGTGTACACCTCTAGTGCAGAGCATGCTTTCTCTATCAGTTTCAGAAAGGCTAATTTAAGATGGCATTTATAAAGATGCAAAGGGCAGCTAGCCCTGCCTGGTGGCATAAGTAAGTAAAGAAAATGGGAATCCATTGAGATATAAAAGGCTTCCTGCTGAAGGCGGAGAAAGACACTCAGCCTGGGAACAGCTCTAGAGTAGAAAAGGTTGTACCCTCGAGAGGGACTGAAAGACACTTCTGCTGGTTTGAAGGAGGGTAAAGTTGTTTTCTTTTGTTGCTGTTTTAAAAGCATAACAAAATTATAGAAATATTCCTTTGTTTAATGGAAAATACAAAGTTGACAGGAAATTTCACTCCTGATTTGCTGTGACCTATCAGGTCCTCACTAGGACAAAAAGCAAACAGTTTACAAAGAAAATAAATAGTGGAAGGATGTCACAGATTTTTATGGTTTTGGATACAAACTCAATTTTCTTTATTTAGTTATATTTATGTGTAGAAATATGATACAGTGAATTTAAGCACTGCAGTATTCAATATCTAAATTTAAAGTCCTGAATTAGTCTTTTGAAACATTACTTGAAGAACACAGAATATAAATGTTTTCTGAAGCAAAAGGCTAGCCCTGTTAGCACTTAAATTCAGGGCTTAAATAAGAAGTAAAAAGGTTGAGAAAGTAATCACCACACATATGTTAGTTTGTGGACATAATGCGGAGATTTTGGCATTTTACAAATTAATATAAAATACAAACATCTACATTGTTGGGAAGCTGGATATCCTAATACTAGTTGAGGAATATGTATGAAAACCATAAGCCAGACCAGTTCCACTTTTGTATTATATTCTGAAAACTTCACACTTTGTTGCCTGTTCTCATTTTTGTGTGCTTATGATTACAGGATAGAGACTTTATAATTAAGGTCTTTAACCATAATCTTTTATATTTATGTCTTCTATTTTATTTGTTAGAATATTCTATTGCATCGCATGACTGTTTAGTTGCACACGAGAGTCAAGGCTCTTGTGCACTTCTTCAGTGACATCAGCATGACATGGTTAGTTTTTCTTACATCTGGTTCAAATAACTAAGGAAAGGTAGCAACATATTGCTTTCCTTTTTTTAGTGCATGGGTATAATCAGTAACCTGTCCCAACATAACAGTGAAAACTTCCCAATACGAGTCTATTTAACAGATCTTTACCGTGATATGTTGTAATGGTTTTGACTGAAATAGAGCTAAATTTCTTCATAGTAGCCTGTATGGTGTAGTATTTTGGATTTGTGCTGAATACAATGTTGATAACACAGAGAGGCTTTTGTTATTGCTGAGCAGTGTTTACAGCGGGTCAAGGACTTTTCTGCTTCTCAGACCATCCTGCCAATGAGTAGGCTGGAGGTGCACAAGAATCTGGGAGGGGACACAGCTGGGACAGTGACCTCAGCTGACCAAAGGGATATTCCATACCATATGATATCATGTTCAGCAATATAAAACTGGGGGAAGAAGAGGAAAGGGGTGAAATTCAGACTTAAGGTGCTTTGTCTTCCCAAGTAACCATTACATGTAACGGAGCCCTGCTTTCTTGGCGATGGCTGAACACATGCCTGTTGATAGGAAATAGTGAATGAATTCCTTGTTTTGCCTTGCTGGCACACACAGCTTTTGCTTTACCTATTCAACTGTCTTTATCTTAGCCCAAGAGTTTTCTCAGTTTTACCCTTCCGATTCTCTCCCCCATCCCACTGGAGGGGAACGAGTGAGCAGCTGTGGGGTGCTTAATTGTCAGCCAGGGTTAGACCATGACATTTGGGAAGGGATTGTTTTTTTTTTTTTCAATAGAGAGCTTTGTCTGAATTCCTTTCTAAGCTATCTAAGCACTCCTTACCGTCTAGATCCAAGTAACAGAAATGGTACAAAATAAGTACTGCTGACACAGTTCCACAAAGTATTTTCACTAACAGCCTATCAAAATCTTGTTGATGGGGTAAAGTCTCATCTATGTTTCTCCTTCTTTTTCTTCTCTTGTCTCTCCAAAAACCAACAAAGGAGAAGTCAATTTTTATTATCTCTGATTCCTAATTTTATGAGCAGCGTAGGGGACGTCAAATGAAAATCCATTAAAATATCCGCGTCTTCAACAAACCATATACACTGCAGCTATATTTCCAGTGGCCAGCTTTAATTGTTCCTTTTTTATTTCTGCAATGTATTTTTATGCGGAAACTATCACTGTAGCTGAAAACTTGAAAAAAGAAATCAATACAACTGGAATCTACACTACACTGGGGTCTTATATTCAAGCATTTTTTTCCTGGAGTTTTGAGAAACAGCTTTGCTCTGGTACTCTTTATCCAGTTGCGTACTCTAGTTAGATATTTTAAAATTCCAGTCATCTTACAGTCAGAATTTGCAGGTGGTTCTCAGAGAACTTTTTCCCCTCTAGCTAGCTGTGGAAAGGACAATGCAATTTATAACAGATGGTATGGAATGACCACGTCCTTGAGCGAATGCCTTATTGGCACCTTCTGCTAATTGTATCACATATAACACAAGTAAAAGCATAATAAATCTGAACTGGAGGACATTTTATGCAAGAGCTCTTCTCTCTTTCCAGACGGTAAATTGCTCAGCTCTTGAAATATCTATAACCTTGTGATATCCAAATTGCATTAGCTTAATTGCCTATTTTCTTTTCTTCCTTCCTCCTCTCTTTCTCTCTTTTTTTGTTTCCTGGGTCTGTAAGAGAAATTCTGTTTTGTAAGTGTACCTGCTTTAGTGTTGTAAGGAAAGGATCTGTATTTGTGGTCTTGGACAGAATTTTGCTGGGTCTGTTCTGCAAACTTATTGGTAAATTGCCCTTTGTAAAGAGCTTTAGAGCACTTCACTTGATATCAGAACATGACTAAAAGCTGAAGAAGTTTAATCGAAATCTAGAAGACCTTTCTCATTAGCTGTGAGGTAGAGTGAGCTTCAGATGGATCAACAGATATACCCAATTCTGTTTCTGAATATGACTGCCATGATAAAAATACAGTCCTGATGCACAAGGAATTTTTCTTTCTCACTGTGATAAATCAGTAGCAAATAAGTTCTTCGGAAAAAATAAGAAAAGGCTGCTGAAGTCTCAAATTTCCTTGTGCCTTGTCACCATGCAGGGATGAAGAAGAGCTGTTTCTGAAGAGCTTGCCTCTGTTAGTGGGGGAAGGTGACACTGTTTCTCACAGAATTTCTTCCGCATTTTTTTTTTTCTTTTATTTCTAATTACATCATTAATCCTGGTTTTGGTCCAAAGAGGAAATAACAGATAAGCAAACAGAATTGTGTATATAGAGCTGCTTGCAGAAGGTGCCTTTTAAAGCATAGAATGATGCTACAGCTGCACACAGTGAACAACATCCACAGTTGCAAGTGCTTTGCCAATGTATAATTGACTTTTAAGCCTAAGGTATCTCCATAGCTCTCCTAGTGCCTGTATGAAGAAGGCAATTTGACAGACAATTGGTCTTTGTGGAATATTTCAGTAAGATGAAGGAAAGTCTGCAAGCGATTATTGAAACTTCACTCAGGTCTTTACCCAAGGTGGAAAGGTGCCAAGTCATTTTAATCCATTCCCATGGCACCTATCATGCCCTTTGAGTGCCTCCTGTTCCATGTCATGCAACACAGCAGAGCATAATTAATCCAGGAGATTCCTTGACTGCGCTGTTGATAACTTCCTTCTCCAAGTGGTAGACGACCCCATGAGGAGAGGTGCTGTGTTGGACCTTGTTCTCACCAACACGGAGGGGCTGGTGAGGAATGTGAAGCTCAAGGGCAGGCTTGGCTGCAGTGACCATGCAATGGTGGAGTTCAAGATCCTCAGGGCAGCAAGAAGGGTGCACAGGAAGCACACTACCCTGTGCTTCAGGAGAGAAGGCTTTGGCCTCTTCAGGGATCTGCTGGGTAGAGCGCCATGGGATAAAGCCCTAGAGGGAAGACAGGCCAAAGAAATCTGATTAATATTCAGGGATCACCTCCTCCAAGCTCAGAAGTGATGCATCGCAACAAAGAGGAAGTCAAGCAAAAAAGCGAGCAGGCTTGCATGGATGAACAACAAGTTCCTGGAAAAACTCAAGCACAAAAAGGAAGCCTACAGAGGGTGGAAGCAGGACAGATAGCCCATGAGAAATACAGAAAAATTGTCCAAGCAGCCAGGGATCATGTTAGGAAAGCTAAAGCCCTGACAGAATTAAATCTGGCCAGGGACATCAAGGGCAACAAGAAAAGCTGCTGTAGGTACATCGGTGATGAAAGTAAGACTAGGGAAAACGTGGGCACTTTCTGAAAGTAAACAGGAGACCTGGTTACCCAGGATATAGTCTGAGGTACTCAATGACTTTTTTGCCTCGGTCTTCGCCAGCAAGTGCTCCAGCCACACCACCAAAGTCACAGATGGAAAATGAGGGACTGGGAGAATGAAGAATTGCCCACGGTAGCAGAAGATCAGGTTTGAGACCACCTAAGGAACCTGAAGGTGCACAAGTCCATGGGACCTGATGAAGCGCATCCATGGGTCCTGAGGAAACTGGCAAATGAAGTTCCTAAGGCAGGATCGATCATATTTGAGAAGGCATGGCATTCCAGTGGAGTTCCCAATGACTGGAAAAGGGGAAACATAACTGCTGTTTTTAAAAAGGGTAAAAAGCTAGAGCCTGGGACCAACAGGCCAGTCAGTCTCAGCTCTGTGCCTGGCAAGATCATGGAGCAGATCCTCCTGCAAACTATGCTAAGGCATGTGGCAAAGAAGGAGGTGGTTGGTGACAACCAGCATGGCTTCACTAAGAGCAAATTATGCCTGACAAATTTGGTGGCATTCTATGATGGGGTTACTGCTTTGGTGGATAAAGGAAGAGCAACTGACATCATCTATCTGGACTTGTGCGAAACATTTGACACTGTCCCACATGACCTATGATGAGTGGAGTTCCTCAGGGATCAGTACTGCGCCCAGTGTTGTTTAAGATCTTTCTCGGTGACATGAACAGTGGTGTCCAGTGCATCCTTAGCACATCTGCTGGCCACACCAAGCTGTGTGGTGTGGTTGACACACTGGAGGGAAGGGATGCCATCCAGAGGGACCTGGACAAGCTTGAGAGGTGTGCCTATGTGAACCTCATGAAGTTCAACAAGCCCAAGTGCAAGGTCCTGCACATGGGTCAGCGCAATCTCAAGCACAAATGCAGGCTGTGTGGACAACAGATTGAAAGGAGGCCTGAGGAAAAGGACTTGGGGATGCTAGTTGATGAGACGCTCAACATGACCTAGCAATGTGCACTCGCAGCCCAGCAGGACAGCCATATCCTGGGCTGCATCAAAAGCAGCATGGCCAGCAGGTAGAGGTAGGGGATTCTGCCCCTCTGCTCTGCTTTTGTTAGAACCCACCTGAAGTACTGCATCCAGCTCTGGAGCCCCCAACACAGAAAAGACATGGAGCTGCTGGAGTGGATCCAGACGAAGGCCACAAAAATGATCTGAAGGATGTCTCCTATAATGACAGGCTGAAAGGGTTAGGGCTGTTCAGTTTGCAGAAGAGAAGGCTCTGTGGAGACCACTCAGCAGCCTTCCAGTACCTGAAGGGGACTTATAGGAAAGGTGGAGAGGGAGTTTTTACAAGGGCATGTATTGATAGGGTAGAGGTCAATGGCTTTCAACTAAAAGCGGGCAGATTTAGATTAGATATAAGAAAGAAGTTCTTTACTGTGAGGGTGGTGAGGCACTGGCACAGGTTGCCCAGAGAAGCTGTGGGTGCCTGCTTCCTGAAAGTGTTCCAGGCCAGGATGGACGGGGCTTTGAACAGCCTGATGTAGTGGAAAGTGTCCCTGCCCATGGCAGGGGGGTTGGAACTAGATGATCTTTAAGGTCCCTTCTGAGACAAACTGTTCTATGATTCTGTGATTCTGTGAATCTATGTTTCTATGATTCTGTGATCCTATGACTCTATGATTCTTTGACTCTGGGATAAAAGTTATTCTTCTGATTTTGATTGTTTGTGTGTTGCACCTTAAAGTGTTCCCTAAAGTATCTATCTGACCTAAGTCAATAATAAGCTTCCCATTGTTTTCCTGAGACAAGAAATTAAGCTTGAAAATTATTTTCATTTAATATATTTACGCGAAACAACAGAAGAAAAGTCATTTTGAATAAAATATCTTTTGGTGCCAAGAAGGCCAAGGGTTGAAGTCAAAGAGACAAATAGTAGAAAGTATGAAAAATAACTGAAGAAACAGAAAAAAATTACAATGGACTAGTAAAATGTCCCAATGCAATTTCGATACGATCCCAAGGATGAGACTGAGACATGAAATGGACTCAAATACTGTACAGCCTTGTGAGCTTTATATCAAGGAACAGAGGAGCGGAGATGGAGTGGTCTAGCATAAGCAGTGTGAAGGAGAGGGAGAAGGAAGGAAGAAAACCAAGAGGAGAGAGATTAGTACCAAAGAAAGAAAGGATAGTCACCACCCTGGATCCCATGGCATCCTGTGGGTCCTCCGTTGATGGTCCTTAGCAGTCAGTGGTGGGTGCACACGTAGGAGGAAGGAGGAATAGTCAGCACCTGGAATCCCGCTGTGTCCTGTGGGTCCTTCATTGATGACTTGGCAGCAGTCTCCAAGTAGTGGGTGATGGGTGCCCCCCCCTTCTCCCTCCCCCAGTCTCTCAGCGTGTCCTTTTATATCCCAGTCAGTCTGGGCTGATCAGTTCACACCAATCGTCTTGCGCCATTCACCGTCACACAAGACACTTTTACACCAATCATGTTTGCACCTACGAGTCTCCAAGGTGTGGTCTCTCAGCTGCTCCTGATGAACTTCTCCCTGTCCCATCACTGGGTAGTTCCTGTCCTGTCAGTGTCTCCCCGGTTGCTAGCCAGTCGTGGCCAACCAGGCTGCAGGTATGGAAAGACTTCCTCTGTAGCTAGCTGGGGTGCTAGGGGAGGCTAAAGATGTCAGCAAATTTTCTGAGACATCACAAAAATGGTGGGGCGGAGTCCCACAACTAGTTAATGACACAATGACTGCTTAAGTCACCAACATTTCCAGTGTGATGCAAGTTTTGACATTTTCATGTTTGCTTTATACATTTGTTATTTTATTTAATCTTGATGGTGTTACTACATTCTGAACTGTTCAATAAATTGTGCCAATTTTGGCATAGTTCGCACATCTGAATATCAAGACATATTCAGAGAGACTCAAGCTTGGAAAAAAGACAGCAATTGATGAATAACATCAAGGATGCTATTTAGTCCCCTAGGAGTAATTATGCTAATCATGTTTCTATAGGAAGAATAAAAATTAAATGTGACATTATGAACTTTGTAGAAGCTGATGGAAATTCTTGTGTGTGTAAAAAAGCTAGACCTTGTAACTACAGGTAGCTAATCAGAATACTTTATTAACCATGACTGTTCACTTGCACATGTAACATGGAATCTATTTTCAAGTAATGTTAATTTCCATACAGAGCTTCAAAGAGCTACATGGAGTAGCATATTTATCAGCAACTGGCAGAATGTTGATCATAATCAAAGATAGTTTTCTAACTAAAAGACTGAAAACCTGGAAAACTGTGCTCTCTCCTTCACTGAAAAGATTCTTCATGTGCCACTGTAGAATGGATTTACCTACCATACATTGACTTCCCCTTCTGTACTGTAAAGACCATAGACTCATGGAATCATAGAATACTTAAGGTTGGAAAAGACCTCAAAGATCATCAAGTCCAAATGTCAACACAACACCACCATGCCTACTAAACATGGAGTGCCACATCTGCACTGTTTTTGAACATCTCAAGGGATGGTGACTCCACCACATCCCTGGGCAGACTATTCCAATGTCTCACCACTCTTTCAGTAAAGAAATTCTTTCTAATGTCCAGACTAAACCTCCCCTGACGCAACTTCAGGCCATTGCCTCTCGTCCTATCACTAGTTACCTGGGAGAAGAGACCAGCACCTGCCTCACTGCATCCTCCTTTCAGGTAGTTGTAGAGAGCAATAAGGTCTCCACTCAGCCTCCTCTTCTCCACACTAAACAACCCCAGTTCCCTCAGCCGCTCCTCGTAAGACTTGTTCTCTAGACTCTCAGCAGCCTCGTTGCCCTTCTCTGGACACGCTCCAGCACCTCATTGTCCTTCTTGTAGTGAGGGGCCCAAAACTGAACATAGTACTCCAGCTGCAGCCTCGCCACTGCTGAGTACAGGGGCACCATCACCTCCCTACTCCTGCTGGCCACACTATTCCTGATACAAGTCAGGATGCTCTTGGCCTTCTTGGCCACCTGGGCACGCTGCTGGCTCATCTTCAGACGGCTGATGACCAACACTCCAAGATCCTTTTCCGCTGGAGAGCTTTCCAGCCACTCCTCCCCAAACCTGTAGCGTTGCATAGGGTTGTTGTGACCGAAGTGCAGGATGCAGCATTTGGCCTTGTTGAACCTCAAGCAGTTGGCCTCAGTGCAATGATCCAACCTGTTTAGATCCGTCTGCAGAGCCTTCCTACCCTCGAGCAGATCGATACTCCCGCCCAACTTGTTATCTGCAAACTTACTGAGGGAGCACAGAATCCCCTCAGCCAGATCATTGATAAAGGTGTTAAACAAGACTGGACCCAAAACTGAACCATGGTGAACGCCACTCGTGACTAACCACCAACAGGACTTAACTCCATTCACCACCCCTCTCTGGGCTCGGCCATTCTGCTAGTTTTTACTCAGCGAAGCATATACCCATCCAAACCATGGGCAGCTAGTTTCTCCAGCAGGATGTTGTGGGGAACTGTGTCAAAGGCCTTATTAAAGTCCAAGTAGACAACATGCGCAGCCTTTCCCTCATCCACTAGACAGGTCACCTGGTCATAGAAGGAGATAAGCATCGTCAAGATGATAGTAATTATGTGCTCTTAGACTGGTTTCCTTCAGACTTAACATGCTTTGTTTTTCTGACTAGATGACCTTAAGGTTACACATCCATGGCTTTACTCAGTCTTATGTTTCATCACTGCCGAAATGGAAAGAACCTGCTCTAGTCGCCCAGAGAGAGGTCTCGTCTTCATACTCCAGCCTCTCTTCAGGCTGGCCCTGGCAGCTGATAGATTTTGCTTTCAAATATTTCAGCTGCTGAACCTTAAGAAAATCAAACTAAAAAAGCATGAATAGAGTTTAAGAGTGTGTGTTTTGTGTTGACTTTAATAAACTAAGAGAAGAGTGGAAGAAATCCAAAGCCAAATGATGAAACAGGAGCATGTAATGAGGAAGGTATGGGTTAGGAGAGAGAAGGGAATTGTACCTCTTTCTTTGGGTCACTGTAAGATTCTAGATTGTCTCAGCTGCAAAGTGTAGTCATCCTAGTAGTAAACATCTGTGCAACTGTGTTAACATGTTGATTGTGTGCTATATATGTTGGACAACAATATTTATCATGCCATAGTTTTCCACCTGTGTTGAAGTTTGAGAGAAATACATACTCATTGTCACCACTAAAAGGCCGCCTCTACCTACACACCAAATGTTATGACATTTCCACAGCTGAAAGTCAATTGACCTGTGTAAGAAAGTGTGGAAGACCATTCTTCGAAACAATGTGTAGATACATTCAGTAGGGCTGAATGATCAGAGTAGTATTTAGGTATTTAAACAGGTATTCTTATATATCAAAGAGAGCAATTTACTCATACTTTAATATTGCTGTAGATATGGCATTATCTTTGACAATTCTGCCATTTCCTGTCCTTCATAATTTATTTTTTCAAATTATGTTCTAGATATAGAAAGGAAAGGTGCTTTCTTTAAAGGTCACAGCACTTGCTTTCGTAAGTGCATAGTTTGGGTGGGTGGATCTGACTGAGATATAAATACTGTGTTCAGCTGCTGATAGGGGGAAGCTGCCTTTTTATTTTAACTGCTAAGAATTTGTTGAGTGGCTTGTCTTTGTCTTTGTCTTTGCCTTTGCCTTTGTCTTTGTCTTTGTCTTTCTCTTTCTCTTTCTCTTTCTCTTTCTCTTTCTCTTTCTCTTTCTCTTTCTCTTTCTCTTTCTCTTTCTTTTTCTTTTTTTCTCTTTCTCTCAACTACCATGACTCAAAGATGGGTACAAAGCAGAAAGAATGCAGGCTTACAGGAGACACTCAACAAACACTTTTTTTTCTAGAAACTTGCTGTATGTCATTACTCATTATCAACACAGAGCAGTTCTGAACAGTGTCTCTCTATTTTTTTGATTTTTAACTTTTATTTCCAGACATGTACTCAGCCTTTGTAGTAAATATCCATCAAAGTCATGATTTATCTTGCTAGACAGGACTTGACACCTGTTGTTCAAATACTCTGAACCTTTCTTCAGACCTTCTTTAAATTTACTCATTTTACAAGATGAAATGTCTTTACTTCCTGAAAAAGAACAAAGGAAAAGTATAATTTAGGTGACATTGACTGTCTCTGCTGGCTTTAGTCCTTTGTGGGACAATATTTTGTTGTTCTTAGAATCCTTTCAACTACAAGGTAGTGGAGTAGAAATGTAAGGCATAAATGCATGCTTCTGTATACTATAATGCCCAAAACTTAAGAGCAAAATAAAGCAAATAATGCTCTCTAGTTCTTTGATACTAAAAATTAAAGCAAGGCATATGAAAGTAGATGTTATTTTTTCAGTGAAATCTACGAAGAAGCATAAAAGACGAAGGCAGGGATGAATTCAATACATTGCAAAGTATACTATTGCAGTGTTAAGCAATATCAAATACTTCAAGGTCTTGTATAGCGACAGGTTGTACTCAAATCATTATATTTTAATTTCTTTGAAACACCTCATTTCCATGAATGAATTTGTCTAACACACCATTTTAGTCCAACTCATACTTCTGCTACCGAAAATATCCTACGATGGCAAAGCTCCATGGTTTAGTCATGAATTTACGTACTTTTTTTTCTGTTTAATTTAAGCCTCATGGGTATATGGTACTTCTTGTGTTATGAGAAATAGGAAGAAATAATTTAATATTTATTTTCATTGCCTTTAGGTATCTATCACATTCTCTGACCTGCATCCTTTGAAGATAAAGAACACCTGCATGTTGAATTTCTCTTGTTTCATTCCTCCTCTGACAAAAACTTTTCCACATGACTAATCACTCTGTTTATCTGTTTCTGTACCTTTGCGTTTACAAGACCTGCCTGGACAAGGTCCTGTGCAGCCTGCTGTAGGTGACCCTGCTTTGGCAGGGGGGTTGGAGTAGATGACCCACAGAGGTCCCTTCCAACCCCGAACATTCTATGATTCTGTGATTCTGTGATTCTAATATTCTTTCTGAACTGACTAACTTAAAATGCAAGCACAGAGCTGTGCCATGATGTGATGATACTAGCCAGAAGCACCAAGGAAGACTAAAGACAGTAGTAAGTAGAATATACAAAACTGTAAATCTATGGGATCAGCATAGGGGTAGGTATCCAGACAAAACCCATTGCCACTTTCTCAGTTCAGCCTCTTGCTGAACTTACTGTGTAGTCCACCCATTTTTCAGGCACAGCAAGTAAGTTTATAAAGACTATGAATATTTATTCAACCATGTAAGTACAAAGTATTTACTTGTAAACACTTTATTAGAATCAATATACTATATTGATAATATCAAACACAATATTAATATCAGTGGAAAGCTGCACATGGGATAGACTCAAAAACATATAGTAGGACTGTAGCTGAAAATCTGTGCAAAACAGGTTTTCTGAACATTACCCCTGGGACTCTTACTAATTTATATTTATCCTACTTTCCCTTCTAAGATGTTAATCTAGCAAATCCGTAATAGCGATGCATCTCTGAGCCGAGGTTTGTCATGTGTCTAGCAACCATATCTCTCATTAGGACAGCTCTGAATTTGTTTGAAATGGTCAACACATCACAAACAAAGATGACTGGTTGTCTGTCTGCAGTTTACCATGTAAACATGGGGAGGAGCAGGAACTAACACACACCCAAATTCCATCTGATGCAGAATAAACCAACAGAAAGAAACTGTTATCTACAAAATAACAAGAAGAGTGAAAAGTCTTTTTTCTTTATTATTCCCCTTTACCTTTCTTTGCATTTCATTCTTTATGAACAGTTTACGCGTGTGAGTGGGTGTATAAGTACGTATTCAGGGTAGTTAGAGGTTAGGGATATTTCATCAACAAAACCAGATAGCTATACTAAACAAAAGTTTGATTTGCACAAAGAGGAGAACACAGCTTGTTCCATATCTAATTGCTTTTTTAACCTTGTGCCTGTCTTAATAACAACAAATCTTGTCTACCTATCCACAAAACAAGATATGCTTGGAGCTCAGATTTCAAAAACAAGGATCATTGAATATTCAATTCAAAACAATGCATCATTGTATGAGAGGAAAATTATTTAGGGAGCCACTTATTGCTTTGTTTGCCTTCATTTCGGTTCTTTGTTAGTAATATAAAGTCCAATATTCAATTATGAAACCAGCTTTTCTGACCCCTACATCATACACATTATTTCTGCCTATGCCAAGGACTAACAGCCTTTTTTAGATAATGTATATGAAATGTTTTAAACAAAATAATATCAATACAAGTTTGAAAGAAAATTTAATTGCAAAAATTAAAGACAATTCTAAAAAGCTCTACATGAGTAATAATCAGTAACATGAGCAATGAATTTCTAACAGCGGCATTTAATGGGTTTAAGTAGTACATCACTAATGGTAAGAGGAAAGTGAAAATAAAGAGCAGAGAAAGTGGTCCAGCACAAGTTGGTGTACAGTGAGTGTATTACTGCATTTGGTAAATCCAAAGAACATTTAGGTACTGTCACATATATATCACGACTGAAACCAGCATACTGGGCACAATATAGTCAAGGTTTGTGACAGCAGTAGAGTTGGATATTTTTGTATGAAATGTGAGGAAGGGCTTAGAGCTTATATTGAGTCTTAAGCATGTTCTGACAGAGCAGTGTATATGTTGTTGGGGATTATTCTTGATTTTATATACACTACATATTTTCCTGGTATGACAGGACAGGGCATGCATTTATTCTGACTTAATTCTACTGTTAAGTATTTATCGATAAAGTGGAGAAAGAAGTGTGCTGTTTCTACATGTTTCCCAGTTAAATAAGAAAGAGGTGTAGGAAAAAGATTGTGTGTTAAATTACAAAAATGTTCCTTTTTTAATATTTGTAGGAATCCTGTGTAGATTCATAGTTACAATGAGTTTTCTTTCAGTTCTTTCTTCTGTACTAGGTTTATGTCATTACGTCCAGGTAATTGTTTTTCTGGAAGTCCTCACAATGATTATTTTCATTATTGCTGTTATTAATACAGAACTATTTAAAGATATGGATCCTCTCAGGTTTTTTTTATATATATGCTTGAGGGGGAGTGGTATTCGAGGTGAATTTTTAGTACTAATCAAAGCAACAATAAACAATCGATATGGTCTGTCCTTCAGCATTCTACACCTGTTTTGGAAACAATATCAGAGTTGAAATCTATCTGTGAGTTATAAATGGTGCAAGTAATAGTACAATGGATGGAAAGTAGTATCTTGTATTTATATGTGCAGTAGCAATGTTTTCTGACCTGTTCCATCAAAAAATTGAAAAACGGATGAAATATCAACAAAAAGAATAATACAGATATATGTTTTCCTAATTTTTAACTTATTGGTTTGTATGGACCTAATTAATAGTCAGTTACTTTAATAGATTTTAAATAAATTAAATGACTGGTGTCTTCTGTTGCAATTATTTAAATCAGGAACAAAATAAGCTCACAAAATGCAGCATGCAGAGCAAAAGAGAAGCAAAGTGATAAAAAAGTGTTCTTCCTACTGAAGGAAAAGGGGAATTTTTGATTTTTTTCAGCACTGCGATGAAAAAGTTCAACTGAATTCTTCTTTATTGCCCACTAGTGAATTTGCTACACATGCATCCAGTGGCTTTGATCTGTGTTGTTTATCATGTTGCCCTCTCATGATGTCTTTCAAACCACTTTTGTAGGAGTGGCACAACCACTGACAATGAGTCTCATTTAGTAGCCAATTTTATTTCCTAAGTATGGTCTCATCTATGTTGCCATGGCAATCTGATGTTATACAGTAGATTTCAATTACTGTCTATTAGCCTCAGAGCGTTTAGACTTGGAGAACAGAAGTCTGAGGAAGCAATTCTTCAGGTATGGTTTTCTGCCTTTTACTGTGCATTCAGCAAGTATCTGCTGGAACCATATGTACATTCTCAGTACAGTACTTCTAAACCAAAATCATGTTACGCTATACCGGTGAGAAAATACAAACCAGAGAGTTCTTTCAAACCATAAAAAAAGGGACAAGTGAGAACACAATTTAACAGAAGAATGACCAATACTGATGAATTTGTGTCTCACATGATTCCTCATGATTTAACGGGAAACTTCTTTGACATCTCTGGCTTTTTTTCTGTCTTTTCTTTGAAAGTAGCCCTTTATGCATGATATGATTTACTGCTTCTACCTGTGAATATCTCCCACTGTCACAAGAGTATGGAATCATCTCTACACTTAAAACTCAGCTTAGGTACTACTTCTACTGCCCCAAATACTGTCATTCTACCTTGTTTAACTGTGTTTCTACTGCTGATTGTTTGATGTTATGTTAATGTCCAGTGCTATGACACCATAAGTCGTCTTGTTGCAAACATCAAAACAAATATCTTGTAGAAAGCTGATCATCAAATATTCCAAAGTTCTCTTTTACATGAGATTTCTAAAATAATCTTTTGCTCTTCTTGTTGTTTCCCTTACTGTTCCTTGACACAGAAGTAACTTCACAACACTGTTGTCTGTTTTTCAGACGACTCACCTGTGTGGCAGGCCTTGCTGGACAGAGAACCACGGGGTGCAGCACTGAGCTCTCAGGTGTGGAGAGGCACTGCTGACAGCTGAGGAAGATGCAGCAAGTAGTGATCAAACCGTTAAGTGATGCCATCTGTCTCCTTGTTCATGCATGTTCTTTTTCTGAGTCCAATGAATTCGTAATGAGTGGTAACATTTTACATTTCAGATCCGGCTAGAAGGAGACTCTGTGATAACTTGTCAAACTGAGGCACCTGGTAAGATCTAGATGAAATAAAAATGAAAGCAGTGTGATTTATATTTATATAAAGAGTCTAACAACTGGAAAAAACCAAAAAGCCACGAAATGTGGTAAAGCAATATAGAATGTGAAAAGCTTTAAAACTGTTAGTTTCTTATACTGGTAACTAAATCCCAATTTGACTACAAATCCCCAGACATATTACCTTTTTACTTTGGCTTCTTTTTTAAACTTTTTTTTAAATATATTACCTACTTTACTCTTGGCCCTCCCCATCAGATTCACTGTCTTACATGTCTCTTGACTCTTTCAAGAAGATAAGCTTATCCAGATGCACTACTAATTCTAGCATACTTTCTGATGTTTTTCTCTGTCCTCCCATGCTTACCTGTTTTTCAAATTTGTTAGCACCAGTTCTATTTCACCAACAACTCTTCTCTGTCATTTAGCAATTGCTGAATTTAAACAGTAAATTAAATGCAATATTTTCTAAATATCTTTTTAAGGAAAAGAAAACTAGAAAAACCCAAAATCTCTTCCTTTCTGCTCTTTAAATAGGAAATCTTTCAATGTGAATGTCAGTGATACCAGTACATGGATGGCTTGGCTAATTTCATAGACTTTGAGTACATGCAAATATTATATATCACTGTGCCATCATTCTGTAAAAGAGGATTTCCTATTTCAAAAGAAATAGCATAATCTGATTTCAGTTTACGGATTTCTCTTTTGGCTATGATATCTTTCAGTGAATTTTAGGTGTGCTGACCAAGCGAATTTCTGCTAACTATATGATTTCTGTCCCTTCATGTATTTGTTTTTAAAGCAACACTGCCCCACGACAGAAAAATGCTCATGCTTCACTTTAAGTAGAACAGTCCAATTGGAATCAATGTTTTGTTGGATTAGACTATATAAACATAGCAAAGACTGCTCAAAGCATCACTCAAAAGCCTTATTCATGAGATGCACTTTACCACTTACATTATTTCAAGTCAATGGGCTTAAAATTAATCACATATTTACATATTTTCTTGAATCAATATCATAATTAAATACTCTTCTGGGCCTTGATCCAAGGATCCTGAAGTAACAGAACAGAGCACTGTTAATCCTGACTGTAGCTAAATCACTCATCTTTCATGCTACTTCAAGCTCATATTGCTTCATCATGTCCCAAGGTTCTCCTTTGTGTTGAAGATCTTCATCAGGTTTAGTGGAAGATATTTGGGTTATTAAACATCTGTAACTTTCACCATTTTCAGAGAGATTCATAAAGACAGAAAATATTTTAAAGCCATTAATAGGCCTGTTGAAAATATGGGACTGAATGGTAATGTTCTGTCTTGCAATACAGTTTTTGGTCAGGTGACTCACTGAGGATGTGTTCTTGTCAGAAGAAAAATTCACTATGAGAGGTAGTATTGTTAATGCCACTAATAATCAAGAACATTTACTGTCTGATGCACTTCTTCTTGTCAACAGCTCCAAATGGGCGACTGAAGGCTTCATACCTGCAAAACTTTTGACAGACGTAACAAAGAGGAAAGTCCCAGGGGGACAAGGCAACCACACCTCTGAGTTGGTGAGGACTGAGGCATAATGGCATGTGAGAATGGATGTATGTGATGGGGTGAATGAGCTACACCTCCTCTGTGAACAATCTAGGTTCAGTAGATCCAGCCCTCTGGTAACTCACAAAAAAACGCATTCAGGCCCAGTAAACCTGGAGACTGACTGGAAATTCATATTTTCATTAAATGTAGTTTCTTCTGCTTCCTGCTTCCTGTTCTAGTAACATTCCAATAGATTCTTTTTACAGCTTCTGTTTCTTCATGTGCATTTATAGTCTTCCTTTCCCATATTTTCTATGACTTTTTTTTTCAGAAACACAACAGGTGTCAGCTCAGACATCAGCTTTGGAGAAAAGAAATTATCAAATTTTCTTATGGAAAACAAAACTAAGTAACAGAGGTCTACAACCAGCCAGCCCATCTGTTTCAGTTCTTCATGATCCTTACCACTGAAGAGTATTTCCTAATGTCATCTTGACTTTTCCTAGTTGTAGTTTGAGCTCATTAGTTGATTTGTCTTTGTTTTAGGTAAGCTCAAGCCAGTAAAGTTAAAGAAGGTGGTCAAAGTAGCAGAATCTTTATTGAATCACTATGTTAATTTCATGGATCTTACTTTCTTGAACAAGTACTTTGTGTTGCAGTTAGCAATGGCAATGACATCTCAAATTAACCAAACACAAGGTTTTTGTGCTCATATGGTTATTTCATTTTGTAATATTGTCCTGGTTTTGGTTAAAATAGAACAGATTCTCTTTTATTGAATTTTCCTTAGAGCTAAGTTATTCTAAGTAACTGCATTTTTCTGAAGTTGGCTGCATATTTACAGACACTGTCCACTCCAAAGCTGAGAACACCTGATGTTTATAGCTGCACTCAGCTAATGGTAGAAAAGGAATGCAGAAAATGGCCCCTGCTTATTATTATTATTATTATAGCAGCCAAGGTCACTGACAGATCTCTTAGGTTATGCAAGTGAGGAGTCAGAACGGGTCGTACTTGCAGGGAGGGGCTAACCAAACAGGGTACCGGATATTGACCAACGAGGTATTCCTTGCCATGCATCTCATACTCATTTTAAAGCTGGGGGATCACGAGGGTCTTGCTTTCTTTGCCCATGGCCGACTTCTGAATAGGACTCTGCTTGATGTCCTGTGTCTGATCCTGATCCAAATTCTGACCTGTGCTTTCCTGAGTCCAGTTCCTTTCTAACACTGAGTCCAGTCTAGGTCTTCCTGGTGCTGCCTGGCAGCTGCTGGCAGGACGCCTGCGCCCCGGCACCCAGCTCCGGGAAACTCAGTATCAGTTTTTATATATTTTGTTTCCCTTATTATTAACATTATTAATATTATAAGTGTTATTAGTAAAACTTTTTACATTAAAATCATAAGCCTCTCTCCCTTTTCCTTCATTTCCCTTCCTCTGGTGGGAGGGTGGGGTTTAATCGAGAGCGTCTGTCCCTCAGTTTATTGACGCCCTGCTTTAAACAGTGACAAATACTTTTACCAGCTAATGATTTAAAAAAAAAATCTATTCCTACTATGGGACAGCTACAAATGTCCTTTCTTCATCATTAACCAAATACTTTTCACCACAATCTATGAACCTTTACTGGCTAAACGGCCGAGTGCAGAGAGTGGTGGTGAATGGAGTTAAATCCAGCTGGCGGCCAGTTACAAGTGGTGTCTCCCAGATCTCTACTTTGGATCCGGTCTTGTTTAATAGCTTTATCAATGATCTGGCTGAGGGGATTCTGTGCTCCCTCAGTAAGTTTGCAGATAACAAGTTAGGCGGGAGTATCGATCTGCTCGAGGGTAGGAAGGCTCTGCAGACGGATCTAAACAGGTTGGATCATTGCACTGAGGCCAACTGCTTGAGGTTCAACAAGGCCAAATGCTGCATCCTGCACTTCGGTCACAACAACCCTATGCAACGCTACAGGTTTGGGGAGGAGTGGCTGGAAAGCTCTCCAGCGGAAAAGGATCTTGGAGTGTTGGTCATCAGCCGTCTGAAGATGAGCCAGCAGCGTGCCCAGGTGGCCAAGAAGGCCAAGAGCATCCTGACTTGTATCAGGAATAGTGTGGCCAGCAGGAGTAGGGAGGTGATGGTGCCCCTGTACTCGGCACTGGCGAGGCTGCAGCTGGAGTACTGTGTTCAGTTTTGGGCCCCTCACTACAAGAAGGACAATGAGGTGCTGGAGCATGTCCAGAGAAGGGCAGCGAGGCTGCTGAGAGTCTAGAGAACAAGTCTTACGAGGAGCGGCTGAGGGAACTGGGGTTGTTTAGTGTGGAGAAGAGGAGACTGAGTGGAGACCTTATTGCTCTCTACAACTACCTGAAAGGAGGATGCAGTGAAGCAGGTGCTGGTCTCTTCTCCCAGGTAACTAGTGATAGGACGAGAGGCAATGGCCTGAAGTTGCGTCAGGGGAGGTTTAGTCTGGACATTAGAAAGAATTTCTTTACTGAAAGAGTGGTGAGACATTGGAATAGTCTGCCCAGGGATGTGGTGGAGTCACCATCCCTTGAGATGTTCAAAAACAGTGCAGATGTGGCTCTCCATGTTTAGTAGGCATGGTGGTGTTGTGTTGACATTTGGACTTGATGATCTTTGAGCTCCTTTTTAACCTCTGATTCTGTGATTCTCTGAACCCAAACTTCTACACTGATTTCTTCAAGCTTGCTACAAAATCTTGTTCCATGAGGGAGAGGTTTAGGATTAGGACTGGTTGGAAGGATGTGACCTTAATGAAACATTCCTTCATTTCCTGTTCAACTTTAGGAAAGTCTTCCTGTCTTTTTCCCCTCTCTCCTAGACGTCAGCTCACCTAGAAAAGTTACCATGCTCTTCTTCTGTTACAGGGAAACATGGTTAAATAATATGGACCTATATTCTAGTAACTAAAAACCCTATTTAAGTCCATTTCTACTCCTTTTTGTACACTTACCATTCAGAGTTGAAAACAGACACTTAGAAATGTGAATAAAACACCTGTGACCCTCAATTTACTTTTTTTTTCTTTACTTTCTGTTCCTGATATTTATGCCTGCTTTTATATGTATTTATATTCTTGCACATGATTGCTGGAGTCGCCTTAAGTTTAAAACTTCTTTACAATAAAGATAATACATAGTCTCTGGTATATTTGGGAATTTAGGGCTCAAGCTGCCATAATTTAAACCTGCTTTGATGAAAATCACACATTACAGAGTTATGGCTTAACCTGTTTGCGTTTAATTGACCATATTCAGTTTGATTTCTGTTGACAAACATGGACATATATTAGAGAAGTACTAGAATCAAAGATTTTAGCTATAAAATACTGTGTAAACTATGTAGAAGGCCATAATTGGGATTTTAAGATTATTTTATTTTAGATACTCGGTTATTTTCAATAGTACAGGTAAACTAGTATAAGTTTTGCTTTAATTTCAACTCATTTTTCATTTAATCAGCCTTACTATGCTAAAAGATTTTGATTTGCATCTTGTTTAAATTATGGTTAAGGATGTGCTAACGAGATTTTTTTCATGCCACTTGAATGATATAGATTCCTTATGTTATATAACTTCAGTTTAAAAGAAAGGATACTTTTCTAGCTCAGAAAATATACAGTCTGTAGTCTTCAAAGCATATTAGGTCATTCTTAAATACCAGCAGAGCTCTGCCTTTGCAGATTTATTATTAGAATTCAGGCAACATTTCACAGAAAGGGAGGTAGTGAAAGACAGGTTGCTCTTTAATATTCTTTATAGACTAGCCTTGGCATATCCTTCGAACTCTGTAAACCTTGCCAATAGGCCACTTGTCAAGCACATCAGATCTTGTGTATCAAGGGTAGGCCAAAATATTTTACATAATTCTGTTATTCTGTGTTAAAAAGGGAGGAAAGGAAAAAAAGGATTTTTTTTTTTTTTGTGGAAGGCCAGTCTCGATTCTTTTCTCTTTATACAATAGTTTTGTTATTTCTCTGTTAATATCACTTAAGTTCCATGAATGCTGAGACATTTTTTATGTGTTTTCTTTTGGAAGTATAGAAAAAAGAGAGCTAAATGTTGTGAAGTGCCCTGCAGATTTACATAGTGCATATTTCTCTCTGCAAATCTCTCATTTAATTATATAATGTCTGCCTGTTAATACTTGATAGCAGGATGAATAGATAAGGTGTAGTAGTTTATGAATTTTTGTAAGGTGCCCCCTGCTAGACATTTTTCACCTGATGATCTCAGACCTCTTTTTTGTCTTTTCATTGGTATTTCGTTGGTTTGGGTTTATGAGAACAATGCAAAATCTTTAGTGTATTTATTCCTATGACACATCATCATTCTGTCATGAGGAAGAACTTCTTCTCTCTGAGGGTGACGGAGCACTGGAACAGGCTGCCCAGGGAGGTGGTGGAGTCTCCTTCTCTGGAGATATTCAAGACCCGCCTGGACAAGGTCCTGTGCAGCCTGCTGTAGGTGACCCTGCTTCGGCAGGGGGGTTGGACTAGATGACCCACAGAGGTCCCTTCCAACCCCTACTATTCTGTGATATTCTGTGATATCAGGTAAAAATGTCAGACGAGAAATGTAGGTTGGATGTTTGTAAAGATACTTGCATGAAGGTGTATAGAAGAAATTCTGTTGTGTTAGACTAGCTCGTAATTTCAACAGCACCTAGGATGTGAAGAACAGCACATTTAAATATTTTTTTCTGCTCTGGTAAAGCATGATATGCTTACTGGTGAAGCAACAGTCAACAGATTTTTAAAGTTAAGATTCATGATAAATAAAACCAATTTAAACCTTTGGAATTTAGTGTGTTCTGCAGTATGAACTTTCTTCCATGAGAAATCATTTCCTTTCAGAAGGAAACGATGAAGCTTTACAGTGCGTTTACTGTAAAGACAATTCAAGCTCACAGGCTATGATCAAGCTATGAAATGCTAACTATAGCTGGAGAAAGACAGAAAAAACACCTCCTGAGTTTTTCTCTAGAGCTGCCTTTCTGGGTATTAGACAAGCCTTTAACCTTTAGATATCTCTGAGTTGAATTTCAATGTGTAGGAGAGGAATTTTCAGGAGAGGTGTTATTCCAGAAAGTACCTTTATTAAATTAGATGTAAGTCAATTTCAAATTTAATATTTTCAGTAAGTTCTTTTTCTATATTGCACTAACAACTGTACATGCCCCTTATTTTGTGAATAAATTCATCAAATACCATTCTTTTCATAATTGCAGAGTGCTTTAACAGAGTTTTACCATAAATGAAAGTAATTTTGGGGGGTGAAGATTGATGCTGATGTAATGTCTCTCATCCATAATCTGTCCTGCACTTTGACAGGCTAGATTATTTATGTATCTGCTTTTCATCCGTGTCTTCCTTCTAGTTCCCCATTCATCTAACATTTCTTCAGTTAATAGTTTTACTATTTGAAATTCAGTTCTTTATACTAATATCTTGCATTTATGGCTTGTTTCATGCAAGTAGTTGTAATAACACCACTTTTGGTAGTAGATCTGAATACCACTGTTCAGTGTTTTTAAGCATGGTGAAGAAGTTAAAGAACTTGAGTTGCCAGCTTTCTTGTAAAATACATACATATCTACAATTTTCCAAAGATGTATGGATGAAAATCTCTCAATAGTAGTTCAGAAAACTCAAAGCATTTGGATTTTAGAAAGTCACAGGAAAGAAAACAACTAATACAACATCCCGGCCTCTGTTTATTTCCTTCTCAAAATCTCCATGGCTGTGCTGGTTTATCTGGAACATCTTTCTTATGGAAGCTAGAGGAATTTGTGTTTTATTCCCCTCAACTCAAATAATAGTTCAGCATTTTATTGATTTCTGTTGTGCAGATTAAATATTCCCTTACATTTTCCCTTCAGTTTATCTAAATATTTTCACTGCTTGCAAATCCTTGTGTCACCTACTTTGCTATTCTTTGATCTTGACATATATTCCGTTTAAAAGTAGTGAAGAATCTAAAATCTCCAATGCCATGTGTATGCTGCAGTGCACAGGAGTACTTCCCAACTCGCTCTTCAGTTGCTTGCTCTGGCCAGACTCGATTTCTGTGCTGAGAGTGAGGTAAGGACTGGGATCTGGGTTGGTTTCCCACCCCACCATCCTCACAGCTTTGTTTTGATAGGAAGGAGACCAGTGGCCAGGGGCCGAAATATAACTCCTCGCACCACATCATGTGCTCTAGATTAGCCTGAAAATACTAGTCTATCCTTATCAACACTGGGCTCCTGGGACTTCTGTCTGAAGCAGTTCTGTGCTATTCTGTCCCAGAGAGAATCATTATTTCTTTTTATCATTCTCAGGTTTGGTTTTACTGTATCTGCTGCTCTGTCCCTATCTACTTTAGGTGAAATATTCAAAATTAACTGTATACCTGCATGTAAGACAGTATCACATTATGCCTTCATTCTAGAAGTATTGTTACTTTAACAATCCTAGAAAACAAAACAAACCAGGACACTGGTTATCTCTGTATTCAAGGTAGATGAGAGAAGTTTAAAACAAAAATCTAGCAAGGAGTCTCCTGTAGAAATGGTCTTCCTCTGCAGAAATATTCCTATCATAGTTCCTTTTCTGTGAATACATGTATAAAATGACCTGTTTGCTAATAAACTGACTTAGAAAATATTAACTGTGTTGTAAAAGGTTTTGAGTATTTCTATATATGTGAAAGAATTTGCACTGGCCTTTAAATTAGTGTGCATGCAGATTCCCAAATGGGCCATTTATATAGATATTTATAGGGATTGTTAATGCATAAATTTGAACATACAATTGGCTGTACCTAGTTTCCATACGCCACTCCACGGGTCTTCTACAACATTATTTTTTCTTAGGATATTAGCAACTAAGGAAGATCAAGATGTCTCTTCTATTCCTCCTGAAACCAGTAGGTATATGCCAGCACGAACTTCTTCCAGGTACGGTGGTAAGAAAGAATATATTTATTAGTGCTGTGCTAAACCAGTATTTGTTAACAGTTATGTATGCTCTTGCACTACACAAAAATACATTATTAAAAGCTTGCCTTTTCTGGAAATAATATCAGCCTTAATGGACACAAGTATGAAAGTTCAAATTTGACTCAGTTTCTACACACATACATTCTCTTTATGGTTTATTAGCTTATAAAATGATAGATCTCCAATATTGTCAGAAATTTGAGGAAGAACTTTACATTTCAACTTATGCTTCCATTGACAGCTGCAAAAAAGTGCACACAGAGTCACCATCAAAAGTGTTAAAATGTAATTATGATGAGTGATAAGTCAAGGAAAGCATATTATAAGAGGAAATGTACACCGAGTTTTCATAATCATTAAAAAAAGGATTTATGGGGGTTACTATACAGGAAATCTAGGAAACCTGAAAGTCTTCTTGAGATTCTCTGCCTACAGACCTCTGTCCTGACTTAACAGCTTTTAATTCCAATCATTACTGGTTGCTCAACAAAAGGCAGCTGTCGCTATGATAGTTCTTCCATTTGTGGCCCTGTTAATATGGTGAAACACCTTTTCATTTCTGATACCTTCCTATCTTGGAATCCCTGCTATAGAGCTGAATCTCTTAATTGCAAAGTTAAATAAAAACATATACAACAGTTCATAAGCTTTCATCTATACACAGAAAAAGGAATAAATATTAGGAAAGAAAACATTTAGGCAGATGCAAAATGTTTTCAGGTATGGACAGTAGTCAATTTGTTCCAAAGAGAGTCTCACAAATGTTTTCACAGATGTAATTGAAAGATTTGTTTATTCAGGTCTATCAGGTCCCAATTCTATCCTCCTTTTCACACTAGCACTTTCTTTGAATATTCCTCCAGACTTATATTTACTTATTACAAATATCACAGCATTGTCTAGGGAAGATTCCTATTTAGGCTAGCTGACAAAAGGAACAACTATCAGTAATACTTTCCAAAACAGATTTCTATGAAATATTTTATCTAGTTTTCCCAGTCTCTAGGAAGAGAGACTGGTGAAAGACATGATTCTGGTATTGTCAGTAATAAAGTTAACAATATTAAAATACTGAACGGAAGTATATTTTTTTAGGATTGTTCATATGTAGTTCATCTGTTTAGATTGTTGACTTTAAAACAGATAAAATTGAAAGATGATAAAAGTCTATGTGAAAACAGAAGCAACTAGAGTATGTATGTACTAACTTGTTTATGTATGTGTACATCTTTGAATATGGAAATCTTCACTGATGTAAAAATTTCCTTTCTGCTGCTAATCAGTCTACCAGACAGAAGCTGAGATTGTGGTGAAAGAGTGGTTAGGTCATTTAAATGATTACTCAAAGATTTTGCAAGAATATATTTTACTGAAAATTTAGAAAATGTGATCTTACAGAGTTTGTTGGCAAGGTTCACTCTGTTACTTATCAAATGAATGGAATACAATATCAAAAGAAGTTCTGAGTGGAAAATGATTTACACAGAGTAAAAGAAAATTGTAAGGAGGTAGGAAGACCCTCCTGTTGAGTTATCAGGTTCGGACTGGACCCCCTTACTTTTCTAAACTCTTTCTCAGAGAAGAGTTTAGGTCCAGCTGGATCCAGAACCAGCCTTAGACCACAATGGTTTGTGTCTAAGCAATATGTTTAAAAGGCGTTCAGGGTGTGCTAACAGTTTAAAAACACAGAACGAGAGATTCACAGGAATTTAGCAACTATTAATCACTGATTACCTTAACATTTACAGAGTGATTAGAAAGAATTTACTATTACAACCACAGTAATAAGATATTATGCTTTGTATTGATTCACACACACTCATGCAAAAATTCCGCCTCGAGTTCAGTGAAATTCTCACTTCAAATTGAATGATTTCTCAATGGGCAAAGGTTGACTCTCCAGCAGATCAGCCCAGGTAGTTCATGAGTTACTCTGAGAGGTGTCCCACTCGGAGTTACTGGATGCAGCCTGCTGTGGACCAGAAGAGTTCAAAGGGTCTTCTTTGGTACAGCTGTTTATAGGGTCTCAAGATGATAGACTTTTGGCATCAGTAATTTTCCTTCCTGGTCACGATCCACATGCTGCAGACAGTAACTCTGCAATTCCAGTGCTACCCAGAATGTACAGTTCTGACATTTACCAGGCGGGTGTGAGTCCAGGCATCACGAGTTTCAGGTGCGATCAGGGAGCACCTGATCGGCCCAGCTCACTGCTCTTGTACAACGACAAGGAAAGTGCCAAGTAGTCCCGATTCAGTGCACACCAGCTAACTATTCCTGCAGTGTAAGTAAGAATACTATGTTGGCTGGTTCTGGGATTGCTGGGTGGGGGTGGGGGTGGGGGGTAGGGGGTGCACCATCACAGAGGTATAGATGGATATTTTTGTGATAATATACGTAGTTTCAGGCCAATTCAGTAATATCATCTGTCCATGTTCCTAATGGTTTCCAGCCAGATGTGCACCACCCTGAAGTGTACATGAGCTCTCATTCACTGCAGATTGATGTCTGATGAAGATTAGTTCCACCTGCCCATCTATGTTCTGCAACTTTGTCCTTCCCAAAATGGTATGAAATATCTGAATGTGTATTTTAAAGCATAAATATTTATCATGTAGAAAGACAAATTCACCGAGGAGCGATTCCTGTACAAATATAAATCTGAGCTATTCTAAATGAAAAAAAAATTATCAAAATCTAAGTAAAGACTGTCCAGTAGATACTCAGACTGGCATACACATGTAGCAAGATAAGGGAGACTATATATGACTTGGCCACATCATTCTAGGGAAAACCTAGAAATTATGGTATTAATGAATTTTTGATGTGAAGTAGCTTTTGAGGGCACCGGGTGGTTCTTGTCTCCATTGCGTTCGGTGCTGTAGCTAGGCTTGACAAAAAAGATGGAACATTTTCTTTCTTAAACTAGAGGATACTGCCCAGCTTCAGGACAATAGAAGCCATTGAAGGTGAAGGGCTCTGGAGCAGAGTCTCGCGCCGAGGGACCCTTTCTCCAGTGGCAAAACCGCAGTGGCGAGGCGGCAAAAAACGCTCAGAGAAGACACCCCCCCCCTCCTTCCCCTAGTGGGAAAGCGGGAGTTGCCAACGAGCAGCAGCTCTGACTCAGCGGGGGCAGAGTCGAGTGTGACAGCGGCCAAAACCCCTCACTGATAAGAGGAGCCCCCAGGAAGCGCGAGCGACCAGGAGCGCGGGCAAACAGAGCAGGCAAACAGAGCCACAGAATCACAGAATGTTAGGGGTTGGAAGGGACCTCTGTGGGTCATCTAGTCCAATCACCCTGCCAAAGCAGGGTCACCTACAGCAGGCTGCAGAGACCTTGTCCAAACGGGTCTTGAATATCTCCAGAGAAAGAGACTCCACAACCTCCCTGGGCAGCCTGTTCCAGTGCTCCGTCACCCTCAGAATGAAGAAGCTCTTCCTCCTGTTCAGATGGAACTTCCTCTGCTTCATTTTGTGCCCATTGCTCCTTGTCCTGTCGCTGGGTACCACTGAAAAGAGTTTGGCCCCATCCTCCTGACACCCACCCTTCAGATATTTATAAGCATTTATACGGTCCCCTCGCAGCCTTCTCTTCTTCAGGCTAAACAAGCCCAGCTCCCTCAGCCTTTCCTCATAGCACAGATGCTCCAGTCCCCTCACACTTTCCCTGCCCACAGTACGTAATTGTAAAACATTTTTGTAAACTGATATAATTATATGTCAACTTAGCTGGACACTGTATTGTAAGGTGTTATTAAGAATAAAATTCAGGTTCCCTATGAATTGAGTTAAGGTGTGTTTCTTTTTGCACTGTAAGAGTAGCAGGCTGAAGTCTGTAAAACACAAAATGATACGTATTCAATATGTATACTGTAGACGATATCAGATATATAATTTAAATATGATATAATAAATATAGTAGATATGTGTATCTATTTGTATTTATTTATATATTGTATAAATATATGTGTATCTATACAAGAATCAGCATTAAATATTCTATTCAATGGCTGCCAGGGTCAAAGTTTTAGTGTGTGTGCTACTGGTCACCGCCAATACATGCAATCTCAACTTCGTATCTGAACAGGCAAGGCAAACAAAATCTCAGTGGAACCAGTAGCACAAAGGGATGATGACTGATACGCAGTCCCACCACAAAGTTAATGGTAGATCTTCCTAGCTCAGTCAGTGTCCTATTCAGTAACCCACAGCACTTCTCTTGTAACCATTATATAAAATCATATTCCTTGCAATAGGTATGCGCTCTTACCTCATAAGCTAAAACCCACTTAAAAAGTGATAGTCTAGATGTTGCAAAGTAATGAACCTGTATTTTTTCATCTCTTGATTCATTATCCTAATTCCAGCCCTTGTACAGGTGACCTCAACAAAGCCACAGATCTATATAATTTAATATTTTAAGCTTAAACTGGATTTTTTTAACAAACCTATCACACTTTTGACCACCAAACTTTGCTCATCATGAGCAAGGGAATAGTGTCTTTAATGATTAAATTATCATTTTATCTTTGAGCAACTTTAACTGTCTTTAAAATTTATTTTGCTGTTTACAATAACTTAGATTCTTTGTTATATACTAGACATAATTCCTCGCTTACCTTAATAAATAATCCAAATTTCTGTTCATTTTGTACTCCAGTAGTGGTTCATTTTGGAAAAGTGTGGTTAGACAGCCTGCATATAGTATATTAACACACATATTTTGGTGGTATCAGCTTAAGCATTGTGGGTTCCTGTAATGAGAAAAGAGAATTAAAGCTTTCTCTGAAATTGTTCAGAGTTCATTTATTGAGATCCCTCAGAACTGTGTTAGAAGTTGAAAATACTTCCACTCGTTTAAAAAATACCGTCTTTTATTTCCTTCCACTTCTTTCAGTGCATAAGAATAGTTCCACTTATGCCTATTTTTTCCCACTGGCCAGGCTGCAGCAGGGTGCTGTTGCCTTTTCTTGTGAGTGAAAAATTTCGACACAGCCTTTTTGTCTTTTTGATCCACTTGGGTCAGAACAGCACATTTGCACAGAGTGTTCTGTTCCCACATGAAAGAAATGGCAAATTAGCTAGAGGACCACTTAATATCTGATCTACTTTTTCTTCTTTAAGCTTGTTGGACAGCAATTCTCACATTGAAGTCTGGTAGAAATGAGACAAAATAATGGTGCCTCCATAATATGAATAGTCACAACGCACCTGAAGTTGAAGGATGCTTAATCATTATTTAATCAATATTTCCAAAAATTTGAGCTCTTCTCCCTTGATGGTTTTTGGGCTCGTTCCCTAACTGGTATCCCTAGTCTCACTTTTTTCTTAAAAAATAAAAATATTGATTTTTTGTTTGTGAAGATCTAAACAAAGAGTAAAGCTTCACCAAGGCAGAAATAATGAAGATCCAAAATCTTAAGTAGCTCATTTGTCTCATTCAGTGATAATCCAGGTTAAAACAGCCAAACACAGCCATTTAATAACAGATAAACAGAAGAGGGAGGAACCCTATTTTTGTAAGAGCTACACAGTATGTTACAATGAATATGTTTGGTCAGCACAAAGCAAAATTGAGTAATGTTTCTGGTAGCTTTAGTTTTCTGGTATGGACTTAGCTTTTAGTAACAGGGGAAAAGCTGCACCAAGAATTTCAGGAGTACAAGGCTGCAAAATTTCCCACTGCTGTCTTGTCTTATTGTTTCCATTAAGAGCTCCAGAATGAAATGTGAATGCTCGAGGCAGACTTATTAACACTGTAGTGGGACACTAATTTTTCATCTTCCTGTTCCCTTGGCCTGGTGTATCACAAGTTCTTTTTCTGGTTGTAAATTCTATGTTTCTGAAATGAACAGAACAGTTTATGCTGCCTGGGCTTCCTAGAGGTTTAGCAGCTTACTTGTGGCAGTACCAGCAGTTATGATGAACATGTCCTGATGGGCTTTAGGATATGCAGTAGATCTAACATTATATGTAAATCCCGAGTGGAAACACAGCCATTCTGTTCCCAACAGACGAATCCAGCATGTGGAAAACATTGTGCAGAATCTGTAATCTTGGATCATATCAGCTGCAGCTCTACTTAGTCATTTAGGCAGTAGAAGGTGTTTGGATCAATGTCCTCTAAAGTGTTCATAGACTGAGTGTGTGCTGGGGAGGTAAACTGTGGTGAAAGCTACGGTCTAACATGACAGCAGCACGCTCATTTTCACGTACAGCAACCTAAATAAACATTCGCAGTGAAATCGGTGTGTGATTAACACATTTCTATAGGCTTTACAGCCTCATCCAAGGACAGAGATTTGTAATGCAGACTTTCTATTGGGACTTTCGTTTAGTGGCCTGTCGTTGGTTTGGCCATGAAACAGTAAACTGGAAAAGGTAATGCACACCACTATTCAAATACTTGCCCCAAACCATCTGAAAGACAATGTACTTAGATCTAAAGTTATTTTCTTGTGTTTTATACAACTGTTTAATTTATAAAGATTCACTGCCAAGATTTGACCATGAACCATTATTCTGTGTGCTTTAATCAAAACAATTTCCCAAACAAGCATTGTCTCCCCTCTTCCACTTCCATTACATCCATATCCCATACTGAGAAGAGGTCAGGCAAAGGTAAAGACACTGCAGAACTTGTGTGAGTCTGCAGTCCTGAACTCTTGAGAGGCTGTTGCAGAACTCCTGTTTCTCACAATCTTCTCTTCTCTATGCAAAGCCCAGTCTTTCCTACATACACTGAAAGCTCTCAGACTCTCACAGACTAAGGATGAGACAACTACACATAATTCCTAGAGAGCCTGATGCTCCATATGTCTGTACCTAAATCATTTTATCATTCACTTAATAGCAGAAGAAATCAGTCATAATCTCAGATTTTGGTGCACATTATGCTGAGACATGCTCACACTAATACGCTTTCTGATAAAGCAAATGCTTACTCTGTCAAAGCACAAATCTTATTTTGTCTCTAGTAAAGTCAAGAGAGAGATGGACAAGTCTGCAGTAGGACTGCTTAGTCGAGGAGATTTGGAGATTTATTAGCAGATTTCATTAAATTTATGGAGTCAAACGTATAACGTCGAAAAATTCGGATGCAAGAGAAAATTTGTACAAGGCAAAACAGGAGAAGCAAGAATTATCATGGATCTGTAACAGTATCACACAGATCCATACATACGAGAACTACAGATCTGTGCTATTTCTAAGGATGCAGCTGTTCTAGAATAATGAATTTGTTTAATGTATTTGGCTGTTTCCTAATGGCACTTTCAGCTTGACAATGACTGACATCACAGGGATGTGATCAGTGACACTGAAGGCTCATGTTGCACTGGATGTGAAAATCTCTTTGCTTTGATTATAACTGGTAACTCTGCTGTGTGAAAGAAATAATTATACTTCACTTTCATTTCTGGTCCATCATCTGTCACTCTAAATATGGTGTCAGAGAAAAACGTACATCTCCTTATCTCAACTTTTAATAAGATATTGGAACAGTTAGAAGTATTAACTGACCAAAAGATGACAAATGTCCCCAGGTTTTATTTAGACAAGGAAGGAAAAAAGGCTGTGAATGTTCCCCATATACTAGATATTAGTTAAGTATTTATGGAATATTTTAATACATAATCTTATAATACTAGATTCATTCTGACAAATATTTTTAATTATGTTCTCAAAAGTTTTCTTCTGTTCATTGCTAGTCTTTCACCTGTTACAGATACTATAATTGTGAACACCCTAAATTTTTGCATCATTTTGTTTGTTGAAAAATTAACTAAATGTAAATAAGGGTAGTGAAGGAAATGAGCAAGATTTTTGCTAATGAGATCCCAAACTTAATTTACAATGGCAAATGGATGGTTAACCATGAATGAAGATTATACTCAACTATAATCCACTACAAACAACTGCCAGGTAGTACAACTGTTAAACCAGCAATGTGTGTCTCTCTCCAGGTTGTCAGAGGAAGTAAAAAAAAAGTTATAGAATACCATTGAATATGAAGAAAAATTACAAATGTATCCGTTAATAACAGTAAAAACACACAAGCCGTGAGGTTATCTTATGTTAAATCCCAGGACCATTTTCTTAGAGGTATAGTGGTAATGAATATTCTAGGTTCAGTGCTCCATTAATACAATTCAGTGTCTCTTCTTAATATGGGGAAGATAAAATAGCACAGAACAACATCCCCAAAAGCAATGACGGTTTTCTTTCCCTAACCTCACCACCTATAAGATTTCATGTGGTGTCCTGACCATAACAGAGGGTATCACATATTTCACTCTCCTTCCACAAGGAAAGAACAATGACAATGTTTTGGAGAGCTATCTAGCCTGCACGTAACATTTCCAGGGATGAGGTTGCACAGCTTTGACTGGCAGGTTGTGAAATGTCCTGTACTTAATTCCCCTTAACATCATAAAGTTTCATTTGTACATCCGCTCTAACCTCACCAGGTGCAATTTAAGACTTCTGCTTTTTGTTGCACATCCTGCAGACATAGGTAACAGGTGATTCTTCCTCATTTTGAGGCAGCTTACCTTCTGAGCTGAGGACTGTAATCACACCTTCCCTCATTGTTTTCTGGTATGAGATTAGACAAAGGTTACTTTTACAGTCTTTTGACATAAACCTTGTTATCATGGTATCCAGTCATCTTCCTTGTTCTCTTCTGTCATACCTCCATTTCCACATGCCTCTCAAGCATCAGATAAGACAAGGCTAGGAAAGAAAATCTTTTATGTGAAAACATCTACTCATTTTAACAAAATAACTAGTTATGTCATCTGTTCTGCTGACCCAGTTCTACTGCCTGAAGATGTTTTAAATTTTTAAAAACTATGTTCCTCCTCCCTGATAAATCCAACAGTAACATCTTTCAATCAGGATGAAAAGTTGTTTGTAGCAAAAGTGTAGTTGAGTGTTACAGGAGAAAGACAGACAATTTAAAAAAATCTGCATGAAGTATTATTTTCTTCTGAAAAATCTATTTTGTTGCACAGTCCATAATGAATTAACTACTCATTAGAAAAACAAACTGAAATTAAAATGGTGAAGAATCTTTTATTTTTAATAATATGCATATTTCTTTCACAGTATGTATAAGCGTTCACTTCAGTTTACCCTGAAGATTATTACTGGATTATTATTGCAGTACAGAGATGAAAAGACTGAAAAGCCCAACACACATGAGCACCAAAAAAAGACTGCACGTTTAACCAAAGCTTAATGCTATGCTTGCAGAAGCAATCAAGAAAATAATAAGCATTAAGAATACAATCTTGGTCTAAAAAAAGGAGTATTTTTGCATTTCCAGACAAATTGAAAACATACTCTCTGTTCTCACAGATCAAAAATTTAAGATCTGCAGTCAAAGAATATATTCTAAATGATTTCAAAAAGCTTATAAGAAGTGATTTTTTTTACCCCTATTCATCTCTGGTTTTGTCTTCTGACTTCACTTTGCTTCAATTCATATGCATATTAAATACCTGTATGTAATTGCAGCATGTAAAATACTCATCAGTATATGAGTTCATTAATTTCTCTTTAAAACATTGCTGAGTAAATCACTACTCAGAAACGAGAAGTCAACAAGTGAATTAAGTACGTGGTGTTATGAAAAGGAAGGCAATTTTATCAAAAAACTTACTCAACATCAGATTTTTGTGAGGGGTCAAGAAGATAATGTTATGTAATTTTTTTTTACAGTGGAATAAAATCTGAATTCTCTAACAAATGTAATTTTCTAAAAACCATAGTAGAAGCTACCATAGATACAGCTGAACAGAAGCTACCATAGATACAGCTGAACACACTAAGTGTCTTCCACTCTGTTATTTGGGATAATCTCTAATGCACGTTTTTTCAAAGGCTTGAATCCACTCTGCTCAGTGGTGAGGAAAAACAGTCATCGCCTTTGTCCTGTCGTGATGATATAAACAAACAAACAAAGCCCCCAATGAAGGTACCAGTTCAATTCAGTGCTTTTAGAGATTTTCTTAAACATGGAAAAGAAAGTGGGGTTTGGTTTTTTTACTGTATTTAATGGTGTCAGGAGTGAGGGAATGGAGTCTTTACACGTCTTTAGAACAACCAATCACTGCATAGTTGAAATTATCTAATTTCATGAGCTAATTCCTGAATAACCCTTTGAAAAGTATGTAATTTGATACAGAGAGCAAAAATAATATGGCAGTCCCTTGCCAGTCATAATGTGCCTTTTTTATGCAGAAAGATTCAGGTCTATAGGCTGAAGGCTATAATTACTGCCTCGATCATGTCAGAAGGAACTGTAAGGAAACAACTGAGACCTGACAATTCCGTAGCCTTAGGCAGCAGAGGAATTCTAAATAAGATATAACTAAGGGGTTGCTTACCTTTATCTTTGACATGGTTTGGTCATGAGCTGAATGGTCAACAATTACTGACTATTACTGAATCTTGAAATGGTATGGAATGGACTAATGTAATCCAAGTGTGGTCCACTGTGCCACTGTTATTTACTGTATGTTATTTAAATAAAAACTTGATTACTTTTAATAAAGTGTATGGCTAAAGTTAAATGACAATCTGACGTTCCTTTAAAGTCATTTAGCTATGAATATTAAAGTAAAATGACCATGTTGTGCTATTACTTTACTCGCTCTATAAGAAAACTCCGTCCTTTTAAGTGAACTATTCTTATGTTTCTCATGTTTATTCTTTAAATATAGGAAATCTGTCTGAAGTTTATTTACTGCAAACCTGCATCTACTTTCAGTGTTCACTATAGAATGCAAACACTTTCTCATATTTCTTGTTTACTGCTGTCACTTGTATAAACTCCTTTACATAATAAAAAGCGAACAAGTAAAATAGTGTAAACATCAAATTTCTGTTAGAACCTGTTAATCCAATGGTCAGATTAATATTCTTGTTTCTTGTTCTTCTCTGCACACTCCTTTTTGAATGTAAACACCAAACTTTGATGATTATATTCTTTTTCAATCACCAAACAAGTTAAGATCAATGCTACACCTTGCAAAAAAGCAATAAAGCTTTTTCTCCTCTTGTTTCCTAGCTGAATATTACTTGAAATTGTCTTAGCAAAGTCATCTTTACACTTGTGTCCAGTGTAAGGTAACGATGTTCAGTGTTCTTTGTGTATTTATTCTCTGGGTAGGAAAAAAATATTAATTTACATCCTCAGCAGAGCTGTTGCACACAATGCAATTTTTGATTAAATTTTTCATCAAAATCTTACTATAGTCCATACATTTCAGATGGCTTTCTTATGCATCCTTCTCTTTCTCACAACTTCTGAAACTAAATGTTTTTCTCATTGCCATCAGCATGTAATTCATTTTCTTGTGAGTGTAGGACCACTACCTTTGAGCCATGGCCTAGGTCCTTTATAGATAACTACACTCTGCCTGCCAGAATTATTCCTTTGAATTTTTAACTGTGTGCAGTAGTTCTTCTCACTGTTAGCCTCGGCATTGTGCAGATGCTCGCTGAACAGTTACTCTGTTTCATTCCAAGAGAGGTTTCCTATATTGTATTAATTGACACTTTCCTTGTACAGATTTCCATACATAATTTTTCAGTGATATGCTGTCCAACATACTTTGTAAACACAGATGTTCATCCAAGAGATCATTCGAATTGCAGCAGACTAGAAATACTGGCACATTCAAGACAACAGAGAAAATGACAACACACGCACTGGTCTCGCCACAGAGGACTGGGATAAATTTGTACCACATTGTATTCACAGAATCACAGAATCACAGAATCTGTATTCAAATCAGTTAATTCCATGTCTAATCCCAAATTGGAAGTAACTCTTTGTACCTCACAAATCTCCGTTCATTGAGAAAAAAAGTGAATACAACAGCAAAGGATATTCCCAGGTTTGGTTTTGCCTTGGTCCTTAAGTTTCTTATCTCACCTCTCAGGAGAAAAAGAGAGGCAAAAGTACCGTGCTTGTTGCTGAGTATTTGACAACTAGACAAATGAAAAATGAAAGAACCCACTTACCACCTTTGAGAGACGACTATAGTATATTGCTCTGTCATTTGACAGATGACCTGACCATTGCCATGGGAACCAGCAGTAAGCAAAGTGCCCCAGGATAGAAACCTTCTACCCAGTGTTAAAGGCTAATAACATGCAATAAATGAAGGGGTTAAAAGGTCAGGAAAATTCTGGTGATTCCCATGTGTAGTCTAGTCATGAAAATATGTTTCTGTGTTCAACAAGCTGTGGTAGAAAAAACGCAGAGATTAAAGGATGAAAAAATATTAAGAGATCTCCACCCTTAAAACTTCCAGGTTTAGAGGTCGTGCATTTGCTTCACATTTAGCAGTAGAATGGAGACTGAAGAATTGACATCAAGTGCTTTAAAAATGCAATAGAAAAAGTAGAGTAAAATCAATAGTGGTGTGAGGAATGACTTGAGCACCTTGTGGTTTCACAGTGGTAATGAAAAAGTAATTTTATATCCAATAATTTGTATTGATTGTTTGTGAAACTGTAATGCATTATACTGTACACCTCGTTGTCTGGTTATAAATATGTGTAGCATTTTGTTGGGCTTTTTTTTTTCTTATTGAGTTTCATTTTCTCCAAGGCAATTTTTGTTTTGTGTCTTTTGTGCATAGGATCAGAATAGCAGACTACGAATATTATTTGAACTAACAAATGCAGCTTGCTGTCTTCTCTCAGCTCTGTCTGGAAGAGAACAAAGGGGCGCATGGCATCACAGAGCCCTTGAACTAGCACCATTTACAGGTAATTCACCTGGCAGTTGTCAAGAGTTTTCTTCTTTCAGCTGCCTATCAATCGCTCTGAGGTTTGGTTCACACAGAATTGTATTTGCTTTTGAATACAAAGACGTCCCATTATGATATGATACATCAGAAAAATGCAGGACATAAATAAATTAAGTTAAATACATTTAAAAGCCTTGCAAAGACACTGCAGAAAGAGCAGACCTAATGCACTTGGTTTGAGTCGCAAGGTTTTGATAGCGGTGGGGCTACAGAGATGGCTTCTGGGGGAAGCTGCTGGAACTTTCCCCTGTGTCTGACAGCGCCAGTGCCAGCCGGCTCCAAGACAGATCCGCTGTTGGCCAAGGACAAGCCCATCTGTGATGGTGGCAGTGCCTGCGTGATAACATATTTGAGAAGAAAAAAAACCTGCAGAAGGGCATTTTAAAGCAGGAGAGAGGAGTGAGGATATGTGAGAGAAACAGTGTTGCAGATGACAAGGTCAGTGAAGAAGGAGAGGAATGAGGTGCTCCAGGCACCAGAGCAGTGATTCCCCTGCAGCCCCTGGTGAAGACCATGGTGGGGCAGGCTGTACCGCTGCAGCCTATGTAGGTCCACGGTGGAGCAGATACCCACCTGCAGCCCTGGGAGGACCCCACACCAGAGTAGGTGGATGCCTGAAGGAGGCTGTGATCCCTGCAGAGCCTATGCTTGAGCAGGGTCCTGGCAGGACTTGACCCATGGAGAGAGGAGCCCACGCCGGAGCGGGTTTGCTGGCAGGACTTGTGACCCCGTGGGGGACCCACACTGGAGCAGTCTGTTCCTGAAGCATGGCACCCGGTGGAAAGGACAGACACTGGAGCATTTAGTGAAGAGCTGAGACCCACAGGAAGGACGCATGTTGAAGAAGTTCATGAGAGGGACCATATGCTGGAGCAGGGGAAGAGTGTGAGAAGGAAGGAGTGTCAGAGACAATGTGTGATGAACGGGTTACAATCCCCATCTCCCATCTCCCTGCGCCACTCAGGGGAAGGAGACAGAGATTTCTGGAGTGAAGTTCAGCCCAGGAAGAATGGAGGGGTGGGAGGAAGGTCTTAATTTCTCCTTATACTACTCTGATTTGACTGGTGAAAAATTAAACTAATTTGCCCAAGTTGAGTCTGTTTTGCCCATGACAGTAATTGTTGAGTGATATCCTTCTCCATAACTGGACCCAGGAGCCTTTCATCATATTTTTTATCCTCAGTCCAGCTGAGGAGTGGGAGTGATAGAGCAGCTTTTGTGGGCACCTGGTGTCCAGCTAGGCTGAACCACGATAGTCCTTTTTGGCTCCTACTGTGGTGTGGTGTATAGTCTTTTTACCAGTATTCGTGTCGTCATTTTCTTCTGTTTGCTCTTCTGTTAAACTGTTTTTATCCCAACCCACCAGTTTTGCATTTTCCTTCCAATTCTTCTCCTCATCCCACCAGGGATGGGGGTAGGAGGGGTAGGGAAGGGCAGGAATGAGAGAGCGACTGCATGGTTCTTCACTGCCAGCTGGGGCTAAACCATGACATATTTTTTATGAATCCCTTCATTTTAAGTCAGTTCCTGAGTCTTAAGAACATGACAGATGTGGCAGACACTGAGACGGTAAGTGGGTAGATGATGACTGTTTAAATACATCATACAAGATCATGAAAGTTTCAGGCAGAACTCTCATTTTAGTTTTAAAAAATGTTGTTGTAAGTGAACTGCAAGATCATAAAGTGCTCTGTCCTATTTACTATTATTCTTTCAAAATGTATTTTGACTGAAAATTCCCAGAATATGAATGTATTTTATTAGCACATTTTATTAATATATTCTCCAAGACAATTTATAGTACTAAAATATCACATAATCTGTTATTACAAATTCTTTTTTGATTTTTGTGGCTTCTGACATTTACGGAGACCTCAGAGAATGTGATTCACCTTACCAACTCCAGAAACTTAACATGTAAAAAATGCATGTTACACTGAAAACCATTATTTGTACAGTGACTACTGAAACAGATACATTTCATTAAAAAAAATCCTTACTTCATCTGCTATTCACTGAGTAGTTCATACCAAAAAGGATAACCAGATACAGAGCTTTTAGCCATGTTACTAAACTGTCTTTCTGAGGTAGTAATTTTAATCTCAGTCTAGTGAAATACGTAGCCTGCTGGCTGTGTAAACTCTGCATGCTAAATGTGCAACAGAGCTTACAGATAGGGCTTCAGTGATATCTTGCATGGAGAGTGAAAAAGATCATAGCAGTTTTTTACCCATAACTAGCAGAAACTTAGAGTGTCTCTTTGGTGAAAAATCTGATTTTTTAACATTTGTTTTTGTCTTTTATCAATGCAAGTTGAAACAATTATTATTTCCAAGATAAAAATTTTTTAAAATATTTTATTTGATGATGTCTAAACTTTTATTTTCAGCTCAGTGAGATGTTTATCTCTGTTACGCTTCTGTGCATCATTGGAACTGTAGCTTTTGTACAGAATCTGTAATTTCTGTTAGGTTACATAAGTTTCCTCTTATACCTGAAATACCTCTGCCATGAGACAAAGTAGACAGAATCGTATGCTATACCCCAAGCTCATTTTCCCCACAGAGCTGTCTTTCTAGAGACCCCTAATCACCAAGGAGAGCATGACTCTGAAGTTGCCACACCACAAACCTCATTAGGCTCATTACCAGTTCAGCATACAGTTTTAGGTCAAAACAATATATAATTGAAGATTTCAGATTTATTCAAAAAACTCAAGCACTTGGATTCAATTTATGGGTAAGAAAAGTGAAATATTTTGGGATGATTCTCCTGTCAGAAAGCGGGAAAGAGAGAATTTTTTTGTATGTGTAGACATTTCATTACCATATCTTCGTATTTTGTCACTCAAATGAGTATTATTGAATTTGTGTCTGTTATTCAGAAACAAAGATTATAGACTTTGGCACTTTAAGCCAAAGGTCAAACATACAATTCAAGTTGATATGTACTTATTAAACCTATATATTTATTATTACTTAACAATTCTGAGTATGTTATATGAAGTAGAAAAGAATTTTATGAATCTCTTTCTATTATAGTAGATTTGTTGTTTTAAGAAAAGCAAAAACTACTCACTATAAACACGTTTTTTCATTAACTTTGTCACTGCCATCCTCAGCATTTCTGCAGTACGCAGCTAGTTAGTACAGCACGGTTTATTTTTACTTTCAATGAAGCTAGCCATAGATTTTATCTTTGGGTTACTTCTCATATACAGTTGTGTTGTACTTGTAGACTATTTTTAAATAATACTTATAGATTATTATTAATAATTATAATAAGAAATATTGACAAATTTTTTGGACTGACAGAAAAAAGAGGGAAGGAACCTAATATATCTTGCTTCTGGTCAGATGGAAAACTACACTAAGATGACAGTCTTGCTGCTGTTATTTCCTTCCAGCAAATTTCAGAATAATCTTTGTTCCTTTTCGAATCAGAAGATTCAGATGAAGAATGAAAATAGAAATTGTTCTGTATGTCCACTAATAGTTTAAGTTAGCTGAGTTTGAGTTAATCCCAGCTTTGTTCTCTAGCAGTGGTTTGTTCATGCTTCATCTGTTCTGTTTCATCTCTATGATGAGAAAAAGTGGCAACTTTTCAATCCAAACGACAGTGTTAGAGAGAAGATGGATACCTGAAGTGCTACCCATCTTCACCTCTCAGGTGCTGTTGCATTTATCAGTCAAGGTTTGTCTTTTTTCCAGGTACACTTAGCATGTTCAAGATTTAAAGACTTTTCAGAATATGCTTGCATGTATTGTAGAAGATTCAGGTTAATGTGGGTATGGTATGTGCTGATGAAAATGACATCTAGAAAATCTTACTGGAGGAATATGTAACCATTTCTCAATTTTTATTTGTGTTTTCTGTACCTATAGAAACTCCTGTGAAAAAGACAGTGCAGATCAGAATAGTAGCATGACTTTGTGCAGTACTAATAAACCAGCTTCAGGAACGTAATGGAATCGCTTCAAGAGTATATTTCGAAACATTAAAACTGAAATGAACCAATGCGTTTATTCAGTCCTGCAGAATGAGCTTGATCTGTATTGCATTTACATACATAAATGTACAGTATATTATTTTATATCATTTAAAGTTTTTAAGGTCAGAGGAGACTATTATATATGATTTGTTTGAGTTCATCTTTAATATAGGTCATACAATTGCCTCATGCTTTGTGTATCATGACAATCTTGTCTAATTCAGCTGCAGAATAATTTGTAGAAAGTTCTCATGGTCTGAGACACTTCATTGAGTTAAAACCCCATCCACCACAGCCTTACACCTGTAATTTGAATGGTCACTTGTGATTTCTCTCTTTTTTAAACTCCTCATCACATTTTATTATATATATCTATCTCTGAAGCTACCTTTGACATACATAGAAAGAAGAAAATGCTGCTTGGGATTACATTTCCAAATAAAAACAAAAATTTGCAAGTATGTGTCAAAATGATCTTTTTCATGCCTGGAGAAAAGTACACAGAACCGTTTCAGAACAATATACCTACATTGGCATAAATGACAAACGAAATCTACGCAATGAAACGTTGTCAACTCTGATATAAGTGCTTGGAAAATGCTGGGTTTGTTACTTCTTCCTGCTTAGACAGCTTTATTCACTGCTAGCCCAATTAGTCATGAGCAGCACCTGAATGAACATGGTGTCCTCCACACTGCTGCAGTGTGATTTGCAGAGTAAGATTTGGAAGGCAGAATTGCATGTGCAGGAGTATCAGCATCTATGCTCAGACTTTGCTTCTACTCAGCAGATAAAGCTGACATAAATGCACGTAAACTTCCATTTAGTCCACACAGTGATTTAAGGCCAGATAACAGTATTTCCTCAGTTAAAAAATTATATGGCCACACGGTAATCTACTGCTATCAAACTTAAATGTTTGGTTTGATACAATTTAGGTACCTTGATTTTTTTCTTAGTATAAAAATGTTTGGAAAGTGTGGGTTTTTCACTTCAACTTTTTTTTTATTCCTTTGGTTTATTTAGGGACTTTAATGCCAAATGTTATTTGAGGACTGAAAACCATGTATAAAATACATCTACGTATCATAAAGTGCAATCAGAACTCAAGTGACATGTATATTTAGCTTTCACTGAGATTGATGGTGTTAGCTCTCAGTGTTTTCTCCTTGCAAGCTTATGCTTCCTTCACAAGTCAAGCTCTTCCGTAATCGGTGAAATGTCTAGGGTACTCCTTCACAGGATAATTCAGAACATCTAAAGTTTCTCTTCTTATTACTCCTGCAAAAGATATCTCTGCTGACCACAGAATAAGCCTAGCCTCCTGAGGCCTGTAGAAGACCGCTACAAACTGCTTTTGTCTCGACATTGCCATTGTCATCTCTTGCTGGCCTCTGGAAAGAAACCGCCACAACGACTTGCAGGAAAGCACTAGTGCACAGAGTAGCTCATGGACGGGCAAGAACGGACTTGTCTAAGCAGGCAGCACGCATGGCAGGAACTGCACGTACGCGGACACGCTCTGTGCATGCGCAAATGTCCCTATAAAAGGGCAGCACATGCTCCTCGCCACCCTCTTGCTCTGCTGCTCTCCGCCTCGCTGCTGGGCTCCGCCCTCGCTGGGGCCTCCATGCCTGCACAGAGACTGAGCCGACCGGACATCGCTGGACATCGTCGAATCCGTGGTGGTGGTAACTGATTCCCACCCCCCCGCACTTCTTTTCCTCGCCTGCTGAGGTTTTTCCGAATTTACCCCTTTTTTTTTCTGTCTTGTCTTCTCCTCCCCCTGCTGCCGTCCCCTCCCGACCTCCGATTCCCGGTTCACCGAAATAAAGTTTACAATGTTGCATGGCATCTGACTGCGTTTGCATCTTAATCTCGTCTCCTGGGATCGCATCGAAACCTCCCCGATATCGGATCGGGACAGGCCACAATCGCTTCAGTTACTCTGTGCCCAAATCACTTTTGAAACTAGAACATATGTTCTTATGAATATTAAAATCTTATCTTAATAAATTAGCACAGGTATCCCATTCCAAAAATACACGACATAAACTCTTCATTGGAAATTCTTCCAAAGCTATGAAAAAAACTATCCTAAACTTCCTTCCTTTGATTTAGCAAACCTTACTTTGCTTCAAACATAAGAAAACTACATTATTGTAGTTATATATCTGCTGTTTTTCTGGAGAATGGAGACAGCCCTTTGCTGACTCCCTCATCCTCCTGCTGAAATGCAAAAAAATACACCAAGACAAAATAAAAATAAAACCAACAAGATACAGAGACAATGAATTTTTCTGCTTAGTACTTGTTTGCCTGATTCTTAACACTTCCTGTTGCTACATTAAACTTGTGCATGTCAGAGCTCATTAATAAAAATGAGAGAGCTTTATTGTTGCCTTTCTACTGATGGGGAGATTGTATCAGAGAGAGAGATTTGACTTGGTTAGGATGTGCCAGTGATGAAACCTCGGAAGGACATTTTCCCCGATTAGGGAGGTTTGATGTATTGTCATATTGATTCTTCTCATGTTAGCAGCAATAGTTTTAGTGGTCCATATTGTGTGAATTATTATTACAAATCTAAGGCAGAAACGGATATCCCTGTGTTGGATTTTACCCTTTGCTAGGTCTTAATCAGGCTACAAGATGATATTCCAAAAGATACAATACTATGCTGTTCTTTCAAGAATTTTAGGCATGCTCAAATCCAATGTTTCAGGAAGACCAATGTTTTAACTGCTCAAGTACCATGTCTGCAATGAACGTCTTCTGCCTGACACTGACGTATTCAGGTTTCAGATTATTTTCATGGCATTTTGAGCTCTCTGTTCCAATAAAAATTGATACAAGTATCTCAAGTAATAGTTTTAGGAGAGACTAAAACATCCCTGAAGTTAGACTTGAAAATCCAGTCTGTATTTTCAGCACCCCTGTGTTAAATTGAATGTGAATGTTGCTGAAGACTAAGATGATGGAAAACAACATAGGTTTCACTTTTTTTTTTTGACCGTTCATTACAGAGTACACTTGCTGTGAATTCAGATAAATTACAGGTAATTGTTGACTCAAATACTTCTTCGGAATGATCTTGTTTAAGTCTTTGGTCCTACCGCAGAAAAGGTCTCTAGTGGTAAGACTCCAAACAGCACCTGAGGTTGAAGAAGTTAACTAAGGAGACTGAAAGTTAGAAAACTTGTGTCTAATCCATGACTAATAGAAGTCCTCAGATGTGGAATTTTGCCTTGATATTTCACTTACAACTTTAGAAACAACAGTGACGGTCAACTTTCAATGACTTTTAAGTAGTCAGTTACAATTCACTGCTCTTCTTTCCCCTCATGATGGGGTACACAGTCTTTCCAAAAATGAAATATGCATATTGATTCCTTCTCTTTTATATTTAGGGAACAGGGTTAGAAAAACTGTTCATTGTATATATTTAATTCATAATTGTATTTATACCTGAGTTACAGCAAATAGAAGATCTGAAATCTAGCAAACATAACACAACATAAATGACATTAACAACTTTTAATATCAATGGTTACATCACTCTTCTAGATATTTGGTTTTTTTTCAAGAAGTTTTCATTTTTTCTTTGCTTTTCCAAATATTTCTGGAGAAAAAAATCTAATTATTTTGTAAATTTAAGATTTTACACAAAAGCAGATGTAAAATTATCAGTCTTTATTTTCTCTATCACTAGATTTCTTTGCCATTTTTGTAAATTTGTGTCACATGTATTGCTAATATTAGTTTTTGCATATAGAAAAATCCTTTCTTTCATGGAATTTTTAATTTTATATACATTAAACATGTATGTTTTTATATAATTAAAATATTGTAATTTCACAGTAACTTTGAAAATAGTAAGGAAGTTGCTGTAAGAAAGAGACATAAGACCAAGATCACGAAAATTAATGTCTCCTTGGAAATAGAAAAAAAACAGCAAATTTATCTCAAGCCATTTCAGTGTCACATATTTGGTAATAAGCAAAATGTCAAATATTGAAACAGTAATCTTTCTGTTTACAGTACTGAAACATCCTCCACTTTTTTTACATGAGAGTCCAAAGGATATTGTTTGAAAAGTTCCTGCTCTTTGAATTTTGCTGGTTGAAAATAATGCAGTTATAATCTACCAATTACAGCTCATATAGCTCTGAGAAATGTGAACTCTGTTTTTTATTCCCACTAATTTGTCTTATGCTGTGCGAACAGAATGGACAATACTCATGTTTAATATACCGGAAAAGTAAAGAAAAGTAAAGGACCAGCACTAGGATGAAATGGTAAATCATAGAAACTTTGAATGACTTGTTGTGAAAGAGACATTTAAAGATCATTTTGTCCAACCCTCCTGCTGTGGACAGGCACATCTTCAACTAGATCAGGTTGCTAAATCCCTGTCCAACCTGACCTCGAATACTCCCAGGTATGGGGAATCTACCGCTATTCTGGGCAACCTGTTACAGTGACTCAACATTCTCCTAGTAAATAATTTCTTCCTTATAGCTAGTCTAAATCTATCCTTGCTTAGTTTAAAACCATTTCTCCTTCTCCTGTTCCTGGAGGCCCTGGTAAAAAGTTTCCCTCCACCTGTCTCATAAGCCTCATTTAGGTACTGAAAGGCTGCAATAACACCTTTCCAGCACCTTCTTTGCTCCAGGCTGAACGACCCTAACTCTCTCAGCATTTCCTCACAAGAGAGGTGTTCCAGCCCATCGATCATTTTTGTGGCCTCCTCTGGACCTGCTCCAGCAGGTCCATGTTTGTACTGTTCTGCAGACTCTGGTACTGAACACAGGACTCCCAGTGGGGTCTCACCAGAGCGGAGCAGAGGGGCAGGATCACCTCCCTCAACCTTCTGGCCATGCTGCTTTTTGATTCAGCCCAGGATACAGTTGGCTTTCCGGGCTGTGAGCATATATTGACACCTCATGCCTAGCGTTTCATCTACCATTATCCCTAACTCCTTCTCTGCAGGGCTCAATACATTCTTTTCCCAGTTTGTCCTGATACTGGGGATTAATCTGATCCCTGTACAGGACCTTGCAGCTGACGTTGTAGAACTTCATGAGGTTCACATGGGCCCACCACTCCAGCCTGTCCAGGTTCTTCTGCATGACAATCCTTCTCTCAAGCATGGCAACTGCACCACTCAGCTTGGTGAACTTAATCTCACTCTCTGTGTCATTAAAGAAGACATTGAATAGTATTGGTCCCAATATGGACCCCTGAGGGACACCAACATTTACTGACTTCCACGTGGACATGGAGCCGTTGACTGCAACTCTTTGGGCACGACCATCTGCCAATTCATTACCCATCTAACAGTCTGTCCATCCAACCCGCATCTCTCCAGTTTAGTGACGAGATTATTTTGTGAGACTGTGCCAAAGCCCTTAGAGAAAGCAAGGTAAATGACATCAGTTACTCTTCCCTTGTCCACTGATGCACTCTATCATAAAGGCCACTAGGCTGGTCAGGGAGAATCTGTCCTCTGTGAAGCACGCTGGCTGTCTCTAATCACCTGCCTCTCATCCATATACCTTGACATACATCCCAGGAGGATCAGTTCAATAATCTCACCAGCAGCTGAAGTGAGGCTGAATGGCCGGTAGTCCCCAGGGTTCTCAATTTTATGTTTTCAAAACAAAATGATGTCATGTTTCCCTTATTCCGGTCACTGGGGACATTGGCTGACTGACATGACTTTTGAAATACGATGGAGAGCAACTTTGCAACTACATCTACCAGTTCCCTTAGGACCCTGGGATGCATCTCATTGTGTCCTGCAGACTTGTGTGGAGACGTTCCAGATTGCGTGGCCAAGACAGACAAGAATAAACACTTCTTTTTTTAGGTGTAGTCTCCACTCATCTCTACTGCAGACAATGGAATGAGAACAGGGATGACATAATCTAACACTGCATACTAATGGCGATCAGCTGTCAGATACCTTGGAATTGAAATTGAATTCAAGAAGTTCAAGGCACAGAGAGAAGACGTTCAGAACAGAGGTGCTTCCTGCACTTTTCAGTATATTGCTCCTGGCAGGTTATCCTTTACGCCTTTACTCTTTTGGTTTCTAAATCTTTTGTTACTGTGTTTGTCTTGCATAGTTTTCAGGCTATAGCTGAAGTACAGCAATGGATATTGTAAAAAAAGTGCTAAGATACATCAGTAAATGCTCTTCATTCCATTTCTTCTCCTCTCAAGAGAGCTACATGGAAAGGGATTTCAAGAATTTTTCAGCTCAGGCTTGTTTGAGGGAGATTAAAACATTTGCAATCTTGTTTCCTATTTTCCCTCTATTCTAAAACAAGGAGAATTATATCATTAGGGAAGGAAGAGGGTTAAAATACTACATTTGAAATGTTTCTAAAATACATTATTTCAGAATTTTTTGTTTCCTCTTGAAATGTATACCATTCATTCTGTTCTTTGTTAAACATTTAAGAAGGTGCTGAAGAATATGTCTTATTGAGGCACTGTCGCAGAATCCAGAATAGCTTGATAGGGATACAAAAGACCCAGGAGAGCATCTGTTTTATTCTTCTACCTCATAGCAGAAACAACTACAGTCTTATTACTCCTGACATGGATGGTCTAGGCAGCTTTTAAAGACCTCCAGTGCTGGAGGCCGCAATAAGTCTATTCCAGTGCTTCACTCACTGTGGGAAAGTTTTTCTCACTTTTAACCTGAATCTACGGCTTTCAACTGCTAAATCACCTTTTAAAAGTGCAGAAGAAAAAAAAATTACAGTGTTCTATAGAAGTTACAGTATAATTCTAAATTAATTTCACTTTTCTTATATCACAGTAATGATTATTAAATACATTCTTTATAAATTATACCTTACCACTATGAAATGAAAGAATTGAAATATTTTCAGAACACTGCACTTTGACCTAGGGATGTAGAGAGTAAGTGCACATCTTGACATTCTCTCAGATCTTTTTGATAAATGACATCATGGTGTTGGAGTTGACTTGAAAATGAATCACATGCTGGAAATATGTAAGTTCACATTAGTAACTTAAGGTCTATGCTGAAATAGTGTTGCTATCAGAAATCAGTAAACCCTTTTTTCAACAATATTTGTGAAATCTTAAATCTCTTCATATCTGCCTAAACAGGGTAATTATTTCTCTGTCTTTTATTATCCATTTGATTTATTTATAGGATAGCTTACTAATTTAACTCAGTTTCTCTGCTCCCTTATTTAATGAATATTTAAATGCAATTTTTAAGTTGCACAGAGAAAAGCTGGAACAGCATCTTTGATTTTGCAAAATCCAGTGCTGCAGTTAAACAGACATCTCCATATTCCTTTAACAATTGAACAAAAAGGTTATTCTTCATGAAAATTAGAGCCATACATCATGTTTTAAAAAAAGGCAATAAAACACCAACATCGACAAAACAAACTCTAGGAGTCTCTGATTATGTGGGAAGATAAACAATGCAAGATAATGCATTTCCTAGAATGGCAGCTAGTGATATCTTCAAACGGCCTTCACTAGAAGAAAGAAAGTACACTGCTTTAATCAATACACTGATAGTCTGTAATGCAAAGATTCAGATCAGAATATTTTAAAATTTTATACTTTGCCTCTCTATATAGCACTTTGGAAGTCAATATCTTTAGAAACTTGGTCCATTTCCCTGCTTTGAAAGCATTATATATTTAAGGTTTCTAAATAATTCATCCAGTCCATGTGATTAAAAACATAAAAAAGTAAGTCCATCCATTATCTTCTGCAGCTGTTGCCTGGATGTTAGGGTTTTTTCTTTTTTTTTTTTTTTTTTTTTAACTGCTGAGTATTCTTTTCCTTCTTACTGAATTGAGACTTCAGTGGCTACATTAAAGGAAAGGAGTATTAACCCCACCCAGCTGCTAGAATACAGTCTGCTCTTCCTCAGATAGCAAATGTGCAAATATGTGGGTGTTCATGCACACATGTATCCTTCTCTGTATTTGCTTTTAAAATGATCTGTAAAATAAGGTTATCCCATTATCAAAAGTTAAGCTGATTTGATTATCAGAAGGATGGTCAAAGCAGATAACAGTGTTATGACATGTTGCATAATTCATTGTTATCACCTCAGGAATAATGGGAGAATTACTACGCAAGTAAGGTGATGTCCTGCTTAGCTTGATTATGGAAAGACAAAGGGAAAGGGAAAAGGTAGGGAAAAGGGAAAAGGGAAAAGGGAAAAGGGAAAAGGGAAGGGAAGGGAAGGGAAGGGAAGGGAAGGGAAGGGAAGGGAAGGGAAGGGAAGGGAAGGGAAGGGAAGGGAAGGGAAGGGAAGGGAAGGGAAGGGAAGGGAAGGGAAGGGAAGGGAAGGGAAGGGAAGGGAAGGGAAGGGAAGGGAAGGGAAGGGAAGGGAAGGGAAAGGAAAAGGAAAGGAAAAGGAAAGGAAAAGGAAAGGAAAAGGAAAAGGAAAGGAAAAGGAAAGGAAAGGAAAGGAAAGGAAAGGAAAGGAAAGGAAAGGAAAGGAAAGGAAAGGAAAGGAAAGGAAAGGAAAGGAAAGGAAAGGAAAGGAAAGGAAAGGAAAGGAAAGGAAAGGAAAGGAAAGGAAAGGAAAGGAAAGGAAAGGAAAGGAAAGGAAAGGAAAGGAAAGGAAAGGAAAGGAAAGGAAAGGAAAGGAAAGGAAAGGAAAGGAAAGGAAAGGAAAGGAAAGGAAAGGAGAGGAGAGGAGAGGAAAGGAAAGGAAAGGTCACTTTCATGGTAAGTAAAGAAATATGCTTTAGAAAACAGGGGAGGATTCTTATTTTTATGTAAGGTGTTTCCATGTGTAAGAAGTACTAGGGTAAAAAAAAGGAGTATTACGACGATATTTATTGAATACCTAATTTTCTGTGTTTCTCTATTTCTTGTGCTTTTAAAAAGCCTTTTACAATTTCATTGCAAAGCTGTTAAAGAGATTTAAATATGTTATGCATTTACAGATTGCAAGTGCATGCTTGAACGTAACTACTCTTACATCAAATATAAGACAAACTTGCTCCTTCTTAATTTCTCCACCAAATCCATTGCTCCATTGTTACATTTTTTAAATAAATTCATCCTGTTATTCAAAAAATATGGGGAAGAAAAAATAAGATAATTTCCTAACTCTGCACATGATAGCTGTTCTTAATCTAACTTAGAGGAGGCACATGAAATCAGGTGACATTTAACGCAGGTTATCAGTGTTAAAGTACAAACCTTAGAACTGGATGACAAAAAAAAAGATTTAAGTTTTTATTTTAAATTAAAGCCATTATTTTATTTTGGGAAGCATGCAAATCATTTCTTATTTTCAAAAAGAGTTGTAGTAAATATGTAGTAATGTTAATCTCTGATGTCTGTGATTCTGTGTATCTGTGTGGATGCATTACTTCTATACTTCATAGCCCTCAAATATCACTCTAATATGCCTTGCAACAAGAATATCAGAGTGACACTGAAGACCGCTAACTAAGCATGTCTTTTACTTTAAGAACATTTTCTTCAAGGAACATACTGGTCCATACATTCTTTGGAATACTTCTCATCAACTCTAGAAATTGCTTCATATTTTCTTTAAGACTTTGCAACTGTCCAGTGAAAAAAACAAAGGTCCAGATCATCAAAATTAGGTAAGTTTGTAAGATTATTTTCCCACTGAGTTCTGGAGTCTGAAGTTTGATAACTAGCTACCTATGAAAACTGTCCTTTTTCTGTATTTTTCTCGACATATTAAATCACTTGACAGGAACTGGGCTCGGAGATTATTTGAATGGGAGAGGGCAGGTAGGAGGTGTTATTGATAAAGAATTCTTGGTTTTGGAATTCTTGTGTCTCCATCCTCAAGACCCTGCAAGCCATTGGTTTCAGAAGAGGTAAAATGGAGCACTCAGACATTACATCACAAGCATAAATGTTAAGAAAGGTATCGTATGAACTTTATCATCAAATATCCAGAGACAGCTATTGGCTGTAATCCTAAGTGAGGAAAATGGAAATGCACACCTCATTTTTTATTGTTTCAGGTAAAAATAATAATGTTAACTTAAATGATTTCTCTTGTAATATTTAAGAATTACTTAAATTTTACCAGGAAAATTTTTATTGTATTTTTCTCATATACTGTGCTGGGTGCTTGAGAGATTAATGAACTATCTTTAAACAAACTAGCTGTGGAAACAATGAACTGCTTAAGATCAGTTCATAAAAAAAAAAAAAATCACATACTTTAAATCAACAAATGTTGTCAAGGAAATGTTTGGTTTTGTTATTCCAGAGGCATAAAGTCTGTTGAGAGAATTTGCTATGAATTTCATGCTCCATTCTAATAAATAATATTGTAAACATTCTTCTCTCTAGCCATAATTCACCTGTTGTTTTTGTTGCCCTCTCTATGTACCCTAAATCACGTGATGTAAGAAGTCAGATTTGCTGTGATTTGGGAGTTGGGTTAAGGTTACAAAGCCATGAATGCTTTGTCAAACAGCTTGAAAATATCATTCTTCCTACCACTGCAGTTGTCACAAACACCCATCCTTCTTTGTGATGGCTAAATAACTTTGACTTTAAAATTAACTTGTACAGTAAAGAGATCAAAATGCTAGTTCTAGTGGTAGGAAGTATTAGAAGGAGACATATGATTTGTCCTTCAAAATCCAGACAAAATAGAATCTGACTCATTCTGAAGCTATGGCAAGTATTTTAAATCAATTAGTCTCTGTAAAATAAGATCAAAGCTCTGAACTATCTTAACGATCTTCTACCCTTAGCCTGCCTGGACTTGATGTATGCAGTCACTAAGTTAAGTCAAAGAGTATGTATTCTTTTAACATTTTCAGCTCAGTCCTCTGGAGATATGTGCTCATTTTTGTATTGCCTGGTTCACATTTGATAGGGGAGAAAATCAGAAGTTGTTCTTTCAATCTATCCAAGCTCCTGATGTTACATTATCATCAGCAGGGAATGAGTTTAAAAAAACCTACCTTGGCAATTTGTGTTTTCGCATTAAAACATAATCAGTCACCCTTCTGCTCCACCAAGGCAGCTTTTCTTTTCTGTGCACGCCTGAATGCAGAAGTAGTTTTGAAGAGTTTGCCTTATACCAATCCATACTTCAGTTTCCCTGTTTATACACTCATACATCCCAGAGCCAAAGAGAACTATTGAATAATACAGTCTGTTCCCCTGCATAGCTCAGGCCAGCTACTTTCATCCAGATATTTCATCCTACAGGAAATCCAATAACTAGTCTGTGAAGACCTTTCATATTTTGAAATGGCAAATGTTTTGTATGTTTAGTAATGAACACTTCATATTTTTCTAAAATGACAAACCAAGATTTTCTTTGTGGAAAATGGAAGGTGTTTGGAATATGTACCTTCTTTTAAAAAATGCTCATCAAAGATGAATTATGTAGGTTAAGCTTCTTTTTAGACTTTGTTCAATTTGTATTAGTGATTTCTTCCGATTCACAGAGTTTTAATGGTCCCTGAAGTAGTGAGTCCCAACAGGATCATTATGCTTCTTTTCAGGAGAAAGATATCTACATTTCTGAGACGTTTTCCAAGTAGCAAATTTTTTCTAAGATTTGTTCCACTTTCACAGAAATCTGTTATACTTTGGAAGGCTGTGAACACATTTGACCATCTAGGGCATAACCTCTACTTCACATTTAACCAAAAGAAATCCAGTTCGTGCTTCTTAAAGAAATTGTTCTGTGCTGAGAACTGAAGCACAGGAGATGGTAACAGGTGGGAGATTCGTTTCAAAAGCACATCCCAGAACTAAACTACAGCAGTAGCACAGATAAGCTCATAGGCTCTTCTCTTGCCATGACTGTTTATTCTGAATGGACCCAGTTATAACAAACCATAAAATGTCTTGCCTTGTGGAAGGAATAAGAGAGACATCTAGAGAGAAGTTTGAAAATAGAGATAAGAAAGGTATGTGAGCAAGAAAGGACGCGCGTAAGGGAAAGGAGGACTCCCCTTCTTATAAGTGTGGGGTTTTATTTTCAAATAATAAAAATAAATAAAAATAAATACCAAATTAATAGACACTAAAGTGAAAATCCTGGGATGTTTCAGCCCCTTAAGAAATTCACTGCTGTATGCTAGAAATTTTAATTAAAGTACACATGTATTCATATCACAATAACACTAGTCCCAACACACTTTGTAAAGGATTTTACTAACATAAAAGAAAAGTGTGAGTCTGTGATAAGAATTGGAGACAGTCCAAGTAGCACAAGGAAATCATCTTTTCATTTTGATGGAGCAGCTAACCGTGGAAAGCATTTCCAGGCAGTTAAGGACAAGAAAATAATCATGAGCAGTCAGCATGGCTTCTCTGAGGGGAAGTCATGCTTGATCAGCTTAAACTTCAGTGATGAAATGGCTGGGCTGGTAGACAAAGGGACAGTGGTGGATATTGGCTACCTGGACTTCACTAAGGCCTTTGACACTGTCTCTTGTAAGATCCTCATAGTGAAGCTGTTGAAATAACAGGCTGAATGAGCAGGCAGTGAGGTGGATTGAAAACTGGCTGGATGGCAAGGCTCAGAGGGTAGTGATCAGTGGCATGAACTCTAGTTGGGGCCTAGTAACTAACAGTGTAGCCCAGGGGTCAATACTGGGTCTTCAAGTACACCAGTAGCAAACAGAAGACTAGGGACAATGTAGGACCACTGCTGAACGAAGTGGGTGTCCTGGTGGCACAGCACACAGAGAAGGCAGTGTCACTGAATGCTTGCTTTGCTTCAGTCTTCAGTGCTAAGGCCGGCCCTCAGGAATCCCAGGCCCTTGAGGTAAGTGAGGAAAATTGCAGAAAGAATGACCCTCCCTTGGTCAAGGAGGGTTATGTGAGAGATCACTTACGCAATCTGCATGCCCACAAATCCATGGGCCCTGAAGAAAAGCACCTACGAGTGCTGAGGGAGCTGGCAGACGTCATTGAGGAGCCACTCTCCATTATCTTTGAAAGGTTCTGGAGGACAGGAGAGGTGCCTGAGGGCTGGACAAAAGCCAATGTCACTCCAGTCTCCAAAAAGGGCAAGAAAGAGGACCCAGGGAACTACAGGTGGTCGGCCTCACCTCCATCCAGGGAAAGATGATGGCGCAACTCGTTCTAGAGGTCATCATCAAGCAAGTGGAAGAAAAGAAGGTTATCAGTAGAAGTCAACATGGATTCACCAAAGGGGAAAACACACTTGACCAATCTGATAGCTTTCTATGGTGGCATGACTGGCTGGGTAGATGAGGGAAGAGCAGTGGATGTTGTCTACCTTGACTTCAGCAAGGCTTTTGACACTGTCTCCCATAACATCCTCCTAGGGAATCTCAGGAAGTGTGGGCTGGATGAGTGGTCAGTGAGGTGGATTGAGAACTGGCTGAATGGCAGAGCTCAGAGAGTTGTCATCAGCGGCACTGAGTCTAGCTGGAGGCCTGTAACAAGTGGTGTCCCCCAGAGGTCAGTACTGGGCCCAGTCTTCTTCCACTTCTTCATCAATGACCTGGATGACAAGTTAGAGCGTACCCTCAGCAAGTTTGCCGATGACACAAAACTGGGAGTTTCAACAAGGGCAAGTGCAGGGTCCTGCACCTAGGTAGGAACAACCCAATGCACCAGTACAGGCTTGGGGCAGACCTGCTGCAGAGCAGCTCTGCGGAGAGGGACCTGGGTGTCTTGGTGAACGACAGGTTGACCATGAGCCAGCAGTAAATGCTTATAAAGATCTTAAGGGTGGGTGTCAAGAGGACAGAGCCAGACTCTTTTCAATGGTGCCCAGCGACAGGACAAGGGGCAACAGGCACAAACTGAAGCATAGGAAGTTCCAGCTGAACATGAGGAAGAACTTCTTTACTCTGAGGTTGATGGAGCACTGGAACAGGTTGCGCAGAGAGGTTGTGGAGTCTCCTTCTCTGGAGATATTCAAGACCCGCCTGGACGCGGTCCTGTGCAGCCTGCTGTAGGTGACAGTGCTTCAACAGGGGGGCTGGGTAGATGACCCACAGAGATCCCTTCCAACCCCTTACTTGCTGTTATTCGGTGATTCTGTGACAGCTATTCCAGCCTTCGGATCACTTTCATGGCCCTTTTCTGGACCTCCTCCAACAGGTACGTGTGTCTCCTGTGCTAAGGGCTCCTGAGCAAGATGCAGTACTTCAGGTGGGGTCTCACAAGCCTGTCATAGAATCATAGAATCATAGAATCATAGAATCATAGAATCATAGAATCATAGAATCATAGAATCATAGAAAGTTTTGGGTCGGAAGGGACCCCTAGAGGTCATCTAGTCCAACCGCCCCGCAGCGAGCAGGGACACTGCTAACTAGATCAGGTTGCTCAGAGCCCTGTCCAACGTGGTCTTGAATGTTTCCAGGGATGGGGCCTCCATTACCTCTCTGGGCAACCTGTTCCAGTGTTTCACAACCCTCATTGTAAAGAATTTCTTCCTTACATCTAGCCTAAACCTACCCTGTTTTAGTTTAAAACCATTACCCCTCATCCTGTCACTGCTGTCTCTACTAAAAAGATTGTTCCCATCTTTCCTATAGGCTCCCTTTAAGTACTGAAAGGCTGCAATCAGGTCTCCCCGCAGCCTTCTCTTCTCCAGGCTGAACAAGCCCAACTCTCTCAGCCTGTCCTCATAGGAGAGGTGCTCCAGCCCTCGGATCATTTTTGTAGCCCTCCTTTGGACCTGCTCCAACAGTTCCATGTCCTTCTTGTGTTGAGGGCTCCAGAGCTGAATGCAGTACTCCAGGTGAGGTCTCACCAGAGCAGAGTAGAGGGGCAGAATCACCTCTCTCGACCTGCTGGCCATGCTTCTCTTGATGCAGCCCAGGACACGGTTGGCCCTCTGGGCTGTGAAGGTCCCTCTGGATGGTATCCCTTCTGTTCAGTGTGTCAGCCGCACCACCCAGCTTGTTGTTGTCGGCAGACATGCTGAGGATGCACTCAATCCCTCTGTCCATGTCACAGACAAAGATATTAAACAGCATTGGTCCCCGTATTGACCCCTGAGGAAAGCCACTTGTCATTGGTCTCCACTTCGACATTGAGCTATTGACCGCAACTCTTTGAGTGCAACCATCCAACCAATTCCTTGTCCACCGAGTGGTCCATCCATCAAATCCATGTCTCTCCAATTTAGAGATTTAACTTGGTCAAGGTGAAATAGTCAATACCATGACAAAGAAAACTTTTCAATGCTGTTGCAGCAACAGAGTTATTCTGAAAACTATTGTAAATATTGAGTTAATTAACTCTGTTTAAAAGTTTAAAGGTTTTGGCATATTTTTGAGGAATGCAGTAATCATTATGCTATTATGTAACTTTAGATTTGTAGTTTGTAGGGTGTACTAATGAATTCCTGGATTTTAATGGCAGAAGTAATTGCTATTAGGAAATTTAATCTGCTTGACACAGGACATATAATTTTGACACGTATTCCACCATCAGAATGTATTCTTGTGCCATATCTTTGTGCAGAATATTCAAAAATTTTCAGTTTCATATTATGTGTAATCATTATTGCAGCTCAGTAAATTGTTTCTGCAGGTAAGCATTCTGATGATAAAAACTTTGAGCATTCTAGCAATTTATCAAGCTATAATTTTAAGCAAATTTACAGATAAATTGATACACTCTACTAATATTAATTATATGGAGATGATTTTTGTTTGTGGTTTTTTTTTCTGTAGATCAAGAAGATAGGCCTAACAGATCTTACAGATGGGCACTTTTCTGGTCTTTTAAATATTCTTACAAATCGCTGAGTTCTTCATAATTTTCATTATATTTTTTGAAGTAAATTCCTGAAGATAGCTTTGTACATAAACAATTGTCTTGTCAATCATGTACTTAAAGAACACAGAATTCCCCCACTCTCTGTTTGCATAGTCAAGAATGTCATAAATTCCTGTTACCTGTAATGATATTTGAAGCCTTTTCTATGTTCAGAACTAACTGAAACTTACATTGGGCGAGGCTTGCCACAGTACAAAATAAAGGCAATTTTTTCATGCCATTTCTTTGACATAAACATACCCTTTAAATTGCTTTTAAAATGCTGGAATTCAAACAAAAAATGTCTAAGCACTCTCAAAATTTGTACGGATAATCACGAAAGGCATGCTTATTTCAGCAGGTGAGATTTGTGATGCCAATGATGAATCTCAGATGTCTGCACTGAACTTTAATTTATGGACCACAAAAAAAAAGTCTCATGACAGAGACACTAAAAATTCTGGTTGTTTCTGTTCATGAAGCTCCTGGTAACAGTCATGTACAAAAACTACATATGGATATTTGTATGTTCTGTACTCTCAGAAGGACCAGTGAGATGGCAGAATCTTTGCTGTGTCTGCTTTATCAGATAATCTCTGTAACATTCATGAGACTGGCTAGTTAGGTAGTACATACATTGCTCCTACAAGACTCAAGGAAGTAGAAAAAAATAGGTTATTTCCCAAAACACCTGTTCACAAGATGGTCCTCTTAAAACTACTTTTCATTATACCAGTGTTTGCTGCTTCATTTTTTAATTTTAGACTCTACTGGAAATTAAAATAAACTAACTAGATTTGGCACAAGTCGAAGAGAGAGAGAAAATGAAGACTCTGATTAGCACGTGTTGTGAATTTAATATTTTAATGAATTTTTAAAGTTGGCATACAAAGTCATCTTTACACACAGTTCATGTATGACTGCCACAAAAGATATGCATTTTGTGAATAATCAATAATTTCTCTGCTAATAACAAGTCTCTTAAGCAGAAATAGTATTTTTATTAAAAGCACCACAGGTCAGAATTAAGGAAAAAAGACAGCAGAAAATTTCTGCATTCACATCACTAGAGTGACAAAATTCCAGAGCATTACCTCTAAACAACAAAATTTACAGAAAACAGAAAAAATAACACAGTGCAATTAATTGTAATTCTATACCTTTTACAGAAGAAGTAAAATCCCAAACTGCTGATGTTCATTCTGAAAAATTCAAAGAAATTGGACATATATATATAAAGACTTAAGAAAAAAGTGATAAAGGAGATGAAACTCATCTTGTTATACAAAATATTTAGCCAATTCAAACTGAAAAACAAGCGTGACTGTGAGTCTGAACTAGACTGTATAGTTTCTAGAAGAATATATACCTATACATAGATTTTCGTATTTTATTAATGTCTGTAGAGCCTTTTTTGTTTCCACCTGTTTTATAAACTAATCAACCGTTTACAATTTCAGGCTCCTTCAGAACTTTTCATGGTTACATTTTGCCCTACTACCTAAAGCTAGGTTTCAGATTATTTATTAAGGAAACAAAATTGGTGGCTTCACCAAATCTTGTTAGAATCTCTTTATTTCCCATTTGTTTCTTTGCTGAACATAATTGAATGAGTAAGTTTGTAGGTGCCTAGTGTTGATCATCATTTCATGTTGATCTGATTTCAAAATTTCATCATACAAAATTAACTCTGAAATCTGCAGAGTACAAAATTGAAATATTATAGACTATTATTCACTTTTTAAAACCTAATTGAGCAAAATAACTCATAAAATTACAGAACTGACAGCATTGTAAAGTTTTTTTATTTAGCCATATCTGGGAAAAAATAATTTTTCTCTCATTGTAACCACCAGTACTTGTGCTGTATTGTAATGCCAGGCATTACTTGTACCCATGGTCATGGACATGAAGTATTAATTTTATACAGAAGCACACACTCTTTGCATAGGTTGGTAAAAGATATTTTTGTATCTTCTTCTTCTCATTTCCTGTAATTTTACTGTAACCTGTCCTGTTAATTGCTTATTATTTATGTTACGAAGTTCAGTAAATTACAGAGTTGAAGTAAGAACACACAACAAATAATTGATTCTCCCTTTTTTTAACTCAGCGAATTGGCTGCAAGCATCTCTCAAAATTCTCAAGCATGATAATTATTCTAAATTATTCCTGATTTTCAACAGTTCTTCAAATCTTTCAACTATAAATATACATTCTACAATTAGAATTTTGGCTTATACAGCTAACCAATTTAATTAGTAATGCTTGCAAATTCCTTGTGTTACTGACGACAACAGATTTACACTTGCATATTTACCTATAATGTAAAGTACCTATGTTCTTAACTACATTGATATATCACCTAATCAAGAAGAAAAAGCAGTAATATTTCACACATTAATTCTATATTTAAGAACTAGCAATTATCATTTTCACAAGGAAAAAATATATATTAAGCCATTGTTATTTCCCTGAATTTGCATGATTCTTCATAGTTTCTTGTTAAGTTCAAAGCTGAAGCAAAGTAAACTGACATCAAAGGATTCCAGAATATGGTAGGTTTTCTTGGCAACTTCAAAAGTTTTTCACTTTTTTTTTCCTAACATTTGCTCACATCTAATTGCTAACCTGTGTTAAGGATGTAACTTTTTCTGTCAAAACTTTTCTGTCTAGCAAAGAGTAGATGATATACATGCAGCTGTGGTGGGTTGGGTGCTTCTCAGGATTACGTGAATATGAGGTGGAAAACATAAATTAAAAAATCTTTATTTTACTCTAAACAAATACTTACCTTTTGTACAAGAAACCTGAAATGTCTGAAACAAGTTTTCTGGTTTTTGGTATTGTGAATATACCCTTAGTTCAATAGGTACACAAATAAATTCTACCCCTTTTTGGATGCAAATGTTTTGGAAAGTACTTAATCCTCTAGAGAGCAGTATAGAGGAAGAAAGGTATTTCATTATGAAGGACAATTTTTTTTTAATGATTTATTAACAGAACGGTAGAAATGTCAGCTGACTGAAAGTATGTTCATTCAGTTGTGTGAAGACTTACATATGTGTTTATCATTAAATACTGAGTAGTCTTCTGACACTTTCCCTACTTGAAATGTATAAAGTTAATAATGGAAAATTCATAATCCATTATTCATGTGCATTCTGAAAAGCTGAACTATGTCACACACTTGCACACAGTCCCTTTCAGGTTCCCCAATTCATTTTAAATCCTCTTAGACTTCAATAATTTTTTTTGTCTTCCAGAGAAATTGTGCTGTGGAATATGAGATTTCTCTCTGAGAGAAATTACTGGTTTTTTTTTCTTTTCAAAATATATGTGTGCCTAACCAGAGACAGATGCAGAAGAAAAAGTGACAAGTAATACTAGAGTAACTCTAGTACCCAACCTGGAAACTAATGATTATATTTGTATTTTACATTTTCTTTAATTTCCTTTAGTGAGAAAGCAGCACTAATAAAAAGAGTCTTACAGAAAGTTCTGTCCTTTGCAGTTGAATAACAATTCTTCATACTTACAGTAATATATATAGAGATGTAGTGATGTGCATATATAAAATATAATATTGAACACATCTATATGATTTTATTTTTAGGTAATAAAATGTTATACTTAATATCATGTGTGTTGGACTTATATATTTATTTGGTTTTTTCCACGAATAAGAACTCTGTGAGTTTTCCCAGACATTTTAGACTACTCATTGCTGAGACTCTGCATGTAATTTACAGAGACGACTACACTCCTCAGGAAGCCAGTTTAGAGACTCTTTTTTATAACTGCACTGTGCTGGGTACTATTCATATCATCAGAGGAAGGAGGCTATTCAGGTTGAGCGTATATGATGTCCTAACAGGTCTCTAGGTTCACCTGCCCATGGACCTATATGTGTCTGTAAATGCTCTTGGAAACAATAACCTTTGTCCTTTCCTCCATTTGGGAAGTAATTTTGTTGGCTGCCATAGGTTGAGGACAGAGTATATTTAAGTGTATATACTGAACTCTACCTCATTTGAGAGAATATTTTAAAGCGCTGATATCTCTGACTTTAGAATGGCTTGCAAGCCATCTAATTTTAGCTCAGTCCTACAGATTGGCTCAGGAGAGCAGAACCACCACAATGGCAGAGTGGTTTAGGACAGTGACTATATGGGTTATTAACTCCAGTCCTCTGCAATTCAATGTGATGAAATAATAGACCTGTAGATGCATAGAGAGCCCGTCCCACCACCTCTAGATATCACATCCAAACCTTCCAAAAATTATGGTAAAATACTAAAAGCTACAATTATGAAATACCCGTGAAAAAGCTGAGGAGAAATCAGAGATTTTTCCAGTATCCAAGATTTCAGAAGAAGAGAGAAATCATTTGCCAACATCTGTACACAGCCCTAAGCAGTAAAAGTCTAGTTGAAAATGCCTTCCTGACATCAGACCTGCCAGCCAATTTAATTTTGTGCAGTTACAAAAAATTTGCCTGACATCTGAGTGATTTCAGAAGTAATAAGACCACTGGCCTATCACACCCTGTTCCAGGGTTTACTTCTAATCAACCTGCAATGCCTTAGAAGAATAATTCTGGAAGCGAAGCTGTGTACCTAGAAACAGAAATTCCTTTCTGGCCACCTCAAGCATGGGACTACTACAATATAAGGACACTACAAGCAATGAGGTAATGATCTTTAAAACCTGTTAAAGATACCAGCTTATGCATACTTAGGGACATAAATCCCTAGCTCAGTTTTGTACCTTTAAGAATTTTCCTACCTGTCACACAGTATTTCATAAACTTCTCAGGAGCAGTCCTTAAATAGTTCAGTTTCCTTAAGTACTGGTGACTTTGATACTTACTTGTTAATACCTACAAATAGAGTAGCGATTCATTTTTTGATCCCCATGGGGAACGATTACTACCAAGAATTACATCTGTAGGCTTCTCTAACTGTATGTATATCTGATATTTGGATGGTGATCCTTATTCCTATAGCATTATTTTGTTTTTTAAATTCTAAGGAGACTCTATTCTTTAGTGGCATTGCCAATTGCATTTTTTGTACTCATTGAGTTACATCAGGATCTGTTCCTTCTCAGTCTTTCTAAATAGAGAGACAGTTAGTAATTGGCCAACTTGGGACTTGCACCGTGCATTGAAAATTTAGAAGTTCGTAATCTAAGAATGACTTCATGGGTGCATAATTCATAACACGCAACTGATATTTTTCTTGTGTTTAGTTCAAATAAACATCTCATAACAGGTAAAAACAGTGTAGTCAAAGTATATACAGGCACCTCTGATTCTTCTTAAGCTAACCTCTGAATCTCTATGTTAAATTCTCTTGATGAGATCTATGCTTTCAAAATACGTATTGGAGATTAAACTTTTACCCCACGTTCTCCTGTAAGACATTTCTCAGGTTTCTATTCCATTCCCATAACTGTATGAAGTATAGTGTTTTATGATCTTCCAGGATTTTATTTGAGTGCAGTGTCATTTGTGTCAATACTAACACTTCACTCGGGTCTGAGTTCTCCAGATATTAAAGACCCCTAGAGAAATTCTGTGTAAAATTTAAGTGGAGGAAAATACGTTTTGAAATTTGGGGTTCAGGATTCTGTTTCTATTGTGAGTCAAGGCAGTGTGGAGGAAGAAAAGGAACAAAAATGTTCTTTTATTTGCAGAGAAGAGATAACAGACAGTGAGGTGCTGGGATGCACTACTGGCATTGACACAGTCCAGAGAAGCTGTAAAGAGAAGCAGAAGGCAGAAGCACTGCAAAAATTACTTAGGCTATCACTTCCTCACTGTTAAAGATTTTATCCTCACAAAAGTGAGTTACACTAGGTATTGCTTTATTCACAACTCAGAGTTGGGCCATCACCTCAGTGAGTGGCAAAGCTTAACTCGCAAAGCTTAACTCGCTAGACCAGTTTATATACATTTATTAAATCGATTACATCAAGTCTAGAATCTTCGTAAGTTTCTAGGCAACCGTTCTGTTCCTTTAAGTACATCATTTATTAAGTTCTTTCTATTCTTCTGTCTTCATAGAATTCTCCCTCACTGGTTTCAGGCCTTGCTTGATTTCAGGGTCGTTTCGGCTTCTTTTGTGAATTCTGTTTGATACAATCCATACAACTGATTTCTATCCCAATTGCAACACGCCGATTGTATGGTTTCTTAACACAACTGTGTTTACACAACTGAATCTACATTCTAGTTCTATGATTTTATTCTATTAATCAATCTTTATAATCAATCTCTAACAATCACCCTGTGGCCGGTTTCCATGCGGAAATATTACACCAAGAGCTTTCTGTGCTGTGTTGCAGTTCAGAAGTGACTTTTTGGGTAAATTTGGGTTGGTTATATTAACTAAAACGTAACAAGAGTGGGTAGTAAATTACAAGAGCAGTGCAGGCTTTGGAAAGGATCTCTTTGTCCCTTCTGTACCTCAGATACCACAGTCCAAGAGAAAAATTGTGAGACAGAAAAATAGCTACAATCTAAAGCTGAAGAAAATTATGCATTTTCCTTTTCTACTAGGCTGCCATAGAGGCTTAGCTGATTGTCTTTTATGGGGTACTAGAAGCCCCTGAGATGCAGGTAAAGATAAGAGACAACTCTATGGATGGCAAACAAACACAAAGAAATGGAGAAAGAAAATCTGGAAACTTCACTCAGAGACATTTATCCATCTTATTTTTAATACTGTTCTAAGAGTCTTTTGTCCATCTGTTTGTTTGTATCTGTACACCAAGAGAGAAGCAAGACATATTTCATGTCTAGTGGAAGGAGGTAAGCAGTTTTGTCCTGCACCTTCTTTCCCATCATGCCAAAGACTCGTTGTCTTCTTAGTGTATATTATACTATTATGTTTTACAGTAATTACTATGCAGTTCAAAATCTTAAAAAATGCTTTTATAGAAAATATTCATATATGAAAATACAAAAAGAAATTCCATGGAAAAGAAAAGAGATATAGAATCAAATGTTCATTTATACATGTCTCTAGTCTCACAGCCTTCAATATTGCAGTTAAATTAAACCTTGAATATTGCAGTTAAGAAAAGAATAGAGATATAGAATCAAATGTTCATTTGAACATGTCTCTAGTCTCACAGCCTTGAATACTGCGGTTAATCTAAGTTAGTCGGCTAATTTTGAGGGACATTCAAGATACAGTCTTCAAGCTTCTAAATTATTTCTGTGTAAGTGCTTCTAAGTATGATGTTGATAGTTGATCTTAAGTGGCTAACTTATCTTGTTAGGTCTAACCATAAGTATATACAGAAGGTCTTCATACTAAAGCTTGTATACATTTAACAGGGCTATCTGTTCAGCTTGGTTTTTGTTTTTGTGATTTTTGCAGTGACAAGGACCATAAGAAACAGCAAAAAATCTGACAAACTGCAGAGAAATGCAAGTATCTGAGAGAAACAAAGAGGGCACATGGCTGTGAGCTGGTAGGTATGGCTGAAAGGATGCAATAACAGTGACTGAAGATATGTGTCAAAAACTGGATGCTGGAGAAGCGACTGGAGTCATATATTGTTGTACTGGGTTGACCCTGGCTAGGTGCCAGGTGCCCACCAAAGCGGCTTTATCACTCCTCTCCTCAGCTGGACAGGGAAGAGAAAATATAACAAAAGATCTACAGGTCAAGATAAGGGCAGAAGGATCATTCAGCAATTACTGTCATGGGTAAAACAGACTCGACTTGGGGCACTTAGTTTAATTTATTACCAATCAAATTAGAGCAGGCTAATAAGAAATAAAACCAAAGGTTAGAACCCCTTGTTTCTCTCACATGTTCTCATTGCTCTCTGCTGCTGCAAAATGCACTTACACAAATTTTTTACCTTCTTAACTATGTTATCACAGAGGCACTACCACTGCCAGTGATGGGCTTGTCCTTGGCCAGCAACAGGTCCATCTTGGAGCCTGCTGGCACTGGCTCTAATGGACACAGGAGAAGCTTCTAACAGCCACCCACACAGTTGTCTAAGCAGGCAGTAAAACTGAAAGATTCACAGTTAGTCCCTGCTATTACGAGGTAAAGAGCGTAAGAAAATTGTAAATAGCGCTTAGGAAAGCCGGCATTTCATTTGTTCCTTTTAGGATGAGAGAATAGAATAGCATAGCATGGCATAGAATTACAGAATCACACAATCACAGAATCACGAAGCACAGAATGGTAGGGGTTGGAAGGGACCTCTGTGTGTCACCTAGTCCAACCCTCCTGCTGAAGCAGGGTCTCCTACAGCAGGCTGCACAGGACCGCGTCCAGGCGGGTCTTGAATATCTCCAGAGAAGGAGACTCCACAGCCTCCCTGGGCAGCCTGTTCCAGTGCTTTGTCACCCTCAGAGGGAAGAATTTCTTCCTCATGTTCAGAGGGAACTTCCTGTGCTTCAGTTTGTGCCCATTGCCCCTTGTCCTGTCGCTGGGCACCACTGAAAAGAGTCTGGCCCCATCCTCCTGACAGCCACCCTTCAGATATTTATAAGCATTTCTAAGGTCTCCTCTCAGCCTTCTCTTCTTCAGGCTCAACAAGCCCAGCTCCCTCATTCTTTCCTTGCAGGAGAGATGCTCCTGTCATCTAATCACCTGCAGAGCCCTCCTCTGGACTCTTTCCAGTAGTTCCTCATCTTTCTTGAACTCATCTTTCAGAACTGGATGCAGTACTCCAGATAGGGCACACTAGGGCAGAGTAGAGGGGGAGGTGAACCACCCTCAACCTGCTGGCCACCCTCTTCTTAATGCATCCCAGGATACCATTGGCCTTCTTGACACACTGCTGGCTCACGGTTAACCTGTCATCCACCAGGACACTCAGGTCCCTCTCCACAGAGATGCTTTGCTAGCAGGTCAGCCCCGAACCTGTACTGGTGCATGGGGTTATTCCTGCACTTGCACTTGTTGAACTTCATCAGGTTCCTCTGCGCCCAACCCTCCAGCCTGTCCAGGTCCCGCTGAACGGCAGCAGAGCCTTCTGGTGTATTCGCCTCTCATCCCAATTTTGTATCATCAGCCATCTTGCTGAGGGTACACTCTGTCACTTCATCTGGTTCGTTGATTAGTAATCTGAACAAGACTGGGCCCAATACTGACCTCTGGGAAACCCCGCTAGTTACAGGCCTCCAACCAGACTCTGCACCCCTCTGAGTTCTGCCATTCAGCTAGTTCTCAATCCACCTTACTGTCCGCTCTTCCCGCCCACAGTTCCTGAGATTCCCTAGGAGGAAGTTATGGGACACAGTGCCAAAAGCCTTGCTGAAGTCAAGGTAGACAACATCCGCTGCTCTCCTCTCATCTACCGAGCCAGTCACACCATCACAGAAGGTTATCAAATTAGTCATGCATGGTTTCTCCTTGGTTAATTCATGTAGACTACTCATGATAAACTTCTTTTCCTCCACTGGCTTAATGATGACCTCCAGAATGAGCTGCTTCATCATCTCTCCAGAGATGGAGTTGAGGCTGACTGGCCTGTAGTTCCCTTTGTCCTTTGTCTTGCCATTTTGAAGTTTGGAGTGACACAGGCTTATGTCCAGTCCTTGGGCAACTCTCCTGTCCTCCAGGACCTTTCAAATGATGGAGAGTGGCTCAGCAGTGACATCTGCCAGCTCCCTCAGCACACCTGGGTGCATTCCACCAGGACACATGAATTTGTGGGTGTCCATTTTGCTTAAATGATCTTTCACCCAATCCTCCTCAACCAAGGGAATTTCTTCCTTTCTGCAGGTGTTCTCTCTTACCTCCAGGACCTGGGATTCCTGAGGGCCAGCCTTAGAAGTAGAGACTGAAGCAGAGAAGGCATTCAGTAACTCAGCCTTCTCTTACCCTCTGTCACCAGGGCACCCATCTTGTTCAGCAGTGGCCCCACATTTTCCCAGTCTTCCGTTTGCTATTGATGTACTTTAAGAAGCCCTTCTTGTTGTCTTTGACACCCATTGCCAGATTGAAGTCCAGATGGGCTTTAGCCTTCATTGTTGCGTCCCTGCATGCTGTGACAGAGTTCCTGTATGCCTCCCAAGTGGCCTGTCCCTCTTCCCGTGTTCTGTAGACCTTTCTCTTCCATTTGAGTTTTGCTAGAAGCTCCTTGCTCATCCACACAGGTCTCCTGCCTCTTTGCTAAATTTCTTACTCAGGAGATTCACCAATCCTGAGCATGGAGGAAGTCGCGATTAAATAGCAGCCAGCTCTCTTGGACCCCCCTACCTTCTAGAGCCCTGACCCACTTGATCCCTCCAAGTAGGTCCTGGAAGAGGCCAAAGTTAGCTCTTCTGAAATCCAAGGTTGTGATTAGAATAGAATAGAATAGAATAGAATAGAATAGAATAGAATAGAATAGAATAGAATAGAATAGAATAGAATAGTTCCAGTTGCAAGGGGCCTACACCAATCATCTAGTCCAACTGTCTGACCACTCCAGAGCTGACCAAAAGTTAAAGCTTGTTGTTAAGGGCATTGACCAAATGCCTCTTGAACACTGGGAGTCACGGGGCATCAACCACCTCTCTAGGAAACGTGTTCCGGTGTCTGACCACTCTCTCGGTAAAGAAATGCTTCCTAATATCCAGTCTAATCCTCTTCTGACACAGCTTTGAACCATTCTCATGTGTCCTGTCGCAGGATTCCAGGGAGCAGAGCTCAGCAGCCCCCTCTCCACTTCACCTCCTCAGGAAGCTGTGGAGAGCCATGAGGTCATATGGCAGGTGCACCTGCTCCCATAAGGACCAGGGCTTTTCAACATGGCCATCACCAGCTCTCTCCAGCTGTTACTTTCACACCCTTCGCTCTCTGCCATGGTAGTGGTCGCATACACACCTCTGGTCCGGCACCAACTGCTGTGCCTCACTGGGAAACAGTGACGCGGGTCACATCACCCCCCCGTGGCGGGAAAGAGAAAGGCAGGACCCCTCAGTCAGCAAGCGGGTCTCAGCCATGGACAGGCCTCATATGAGAGAAGCTTCTAGACCTCTGAGCATACATAACCACAAATCAGATCCAACCAGAATATGATGTGGTTCAATTTCAGTCACACATTAAAGTTTGTTGCAGTAGATCTAAGTGTGCACCATCTAGTATTAGCTCCCAAATGACAGCCTGAACCTGTAAATAAGTTGTGTCTGCCAAAGTGTTTGTAATATAAGATCTCCGTTCTATTTTTTGATACCATTAAAACAGATTTTTGGAACATACTTTTGTCAGCCTCACAATTGCGTGACAGGCTGTTCCTCAGCTGTTATTCCTCCAAACAAGACAAACCCATAGTCCTTAGCTGCTCCTCGCAGTATGTCCATTCCAACCCTTCCACCAGCTTTTTTGCTCTCCTGTGGATGCATTGCAGTACCTTAACAACATGAGTAGATCTCATTAATTCTGGGGATAAGCTATCTCCTTTCAAAGGTAGAAAGTTTCGACAAAAATCAGGAAACGGCGTGATTACTTTCAGTCTCATTTCAGTAGTACAATTCATGATGTCTGAATGTTTCGGATTTACATTATTTGTATGTATTTTAAACACTTATCTTTGTGGTTTAGTACTTTGGCTTCAGTGAAAAGTAAACAAATGATTATTATTAGGCCTATTTCTAATATCAGCTGTCCCAAATTGGAAACATTGTTCTGAAAGATCCTATCTGTTTGCAAGAAGTTATTTTTGTGTTTACTCATAAATTCCTTTCATATAAACAACAAGAATTCCATCTTATTCTATGGATTTCACTACCAAATTACTAGAATTTAAAAGAGTTTGAACTAGATACAAAGGTTTAAGAAAGAAGGACAACTTAGTTTCAACGAAATAGCTCACTGTTTCAAAGTACCTAATTGGAAATTAAAACACCTGCATGTCATTTTTTTTTTCCTGAATCTATTTCAGCATATTTTAAGTGAACCATAGCTGTCTCTTTAATAACGTTACTGAGCACTTGGTCTTGTTGAACTTGATGAGGTTCACACAGGCCCACCTCTCAAGCCTGTCAAGGTCCCTCTGGACGGCATCCTTTCCCTCCAGCGTGTCAACCACACCACACAGGTTGGTGTATTTGGCAAACTTGTTGAGACTGCACGCAATCCCACTGTCCATGTTCCTGACAAAAAATGGTGCAGGTCTGAATATCAGCACCTGAGGAATGCCACTCATCACTGGTCTCCACTGGTACATCAAGCTATTTACCGCCTTTTGACTGAGACCATTCAGCCAATTCCTTATCCACCAAGAGGTCCATCCATCAAATCCATGTCTCTCAATTTAGAGACAAGGAAGTCATGTGGGACAGTGTAAAATGCTTTGTTGAAGGTGAATGACAGCCATTGCTCTTCCCTTATCCACCAACGCTGTAATCCCATTGCAGAAGACCACCAAATTTGTCAGGCATGATTTATACTTAGTGAAACCATGCTGGCTGTCACCAGTCACCTCCTTATTTCCTATGTGCCTTAGCATAGTTTGCAGCAGGATCTGCTCCATGATCTTGCCAGGCACAGAGCTGAGACTGACAGGCCTGTTGTTCCCAGGCTCTTCCTTTTACCCTTTTTAAAAATGGGCATTATGTTTCCCCTTTTCCAATCAGTGGGAACTTCACCGGAATGCCACACCTTCTCAAATATGACGGACTGTGGATTAGGAACTTTCCTAACGTGATCCCTGGCTGCTTGGATGATTTCTCTGTATTCTTCCAAGGCTCCCTGCCCTTGCTTCCACCCTCTGTAGACTTTTATTTTTATGCTTGAGTTTGTCCAGGAGCTCCTTGTTCGTCCATGCAGGCCTCTTGGCAGTTTTGCCCGACTTACTCTTTGTTGGGATGCATCACTTCTGAGCTTGGAGGAGGTGATCCTTGAATATTAATCAGCTTTCTTGGGCCTGAGCTTGGAGGAGGTGATCCTTGAATATTAATCACCTTACTTGGGCCCCTCTTCTCTCCAGGGCTTTATCCCACAGTACTCTAGCCAGCAGATTCCTGAAGAGGCCAAAGTCTGCTCTCCTGCAGTTCAGAATAGTGAGCTTACTCTGTGCCCTCCTCACTGCCCTGAGGATCTTGTACTCCACCACTGCATGGCCACTGCAGCCAAGGCTGCCCTTGAGCTTCACATTCCCCATCAGCCCCTCCTTGTTGGTGAGAACAAGGTTCAGTGGAACACTTCTCCTCATGGGGTCCTCTATCGCTTGGAAAGATGTAAATTCTAGAGCTTCTTGCATCTGTTGTACTGTCTTCCAAGATGTTTTTCTTTACATCTGGAGAAGCAGAGAAAAGTGTTTCCTTTAAGCCACCTTTAAGACCTTCAAATTTTGCTGAATAGCAAACAGCTGAAATATGCTCCAGACTTTACTCCTGGAATACTCAAATTTTCTTTGCCTGAATGTCCCCAATCAACAGTCCCCAGGTGGAGGAATCCTCCCTTCCACACCCATGTGAGGTACCTGGCAGAGCCTGTGATGTGGTCTGCAAAGTGTGGGTGCATCTACAGGAGAAAAATGAAAAAGAAATTAAGAGCTTTTTTAATACTGTTGCCTGGATGCGTCTGATGAATGAACTGCTGCCCATCACTGAAGAAGTCCACAGCTGAAAGTTTTGTGTCTTGGAGGCAGAAATTTAATATTAGCAAAAGACGGGTGTTTGCTTGTATTTGGAGCATAACAGTATCTTGTAGATAGAAGGATGAGTATATACTGAGAACACTTATTTTTCAGTTTGTATTATAAATTTGTCATTCTCCTCCTGAATCACTATCAATGACAATTTTTTAACCATCTCTACTTAGTTAATCAAAAATAAAATTTTGGAAAATGAAAGAAGTATGACATCTTGAGCAGCATTAAAACCACCTTTGCCTATAGCAGAAAGTCTACTAGAACTACTGAGCTTTCAAAATATACATATACTGACATGTTCAGACTGAAATAGAAACAAAAGACAGAGAAAATAAAAGAAACAAGAAAAGAAACTTCAGCGTTCCTATTTTAAAGAACTAAGGTTAGGACTCTCAAAAGTTCAGAGAAAAGAAGAAGCATGGAGTGCTCATGTTCCCTTTACAGCGATAATTTTAGTTCTAATGTATTTAAGCTACTCACATGGTCTGTTGTGGGTTACTTGCATGGTTTATTGTGGTTGTGATGTAAATGCCTTACTTTGCAGGCCCATAACAAGACTTCACAACTCTCACACTTACGGACAGATATGCAGGAGAAAGGAACTCGTACAGTGTCTAAACAGTCCAAACAGAGTTAAAGGAAGCCAGATGCTCAACCAGTGTCAGTAGTTATAATTTCACTGGTGTTTCTTCATTTTAAAGTATCTGGTATTCTTGACTAATGCTTGCCTTACAAGACAACACAATGAGCAAATTGTGAGGCAGGAAGACCAGAAATACAGTGAGTCAATCTAGTGAGCAATAAATGTGAGATAAGAAATGTATATGAAGAAAGACTGACCAGACAACTATTAATAAAATTCTTCAGTATCACCTGATAGTAGAGTACCTAAGAGAACATACCAGACTAGCAGTAGAACTATGTCCTGGGTTCAGCTAGGATAGGGTTGATTTTCACAAGAAGGGGGGAGGAGACACAGCTTGGACTGCTGACCCAAGCCAAGTAAACAAACATGGTATTCAACACCATGTGGCATCATGCGTGAGACTGATGTGGGGGAGCTGGCTGGGGAAGGGTAATTGTTGCTGTGGAGGAGACGGGGATCAGACAATGAGAAAATTGCACTGTGTATTTCTTGCTTAATATATTCTTTTTATCAGTATTATTGTTGTTGTTGTTCTCTTTCTTTGGTGTTCCGTTAAACTGTCTTTATCCCAGCTGACAGGTTTTGCCATTTACTTCTGATTCTCCTTCCCACCAGACAGTGGGGAAGGAGTGATAAAGTGAGGGTGTCATTCTTTGTTCCTGGCTGGGGCTAAACCACAACAAAGTAGAAGTCCAAAAGGCATAGGAGAGGTGAGATCTACAGAAAACTGGGGGTCATCAGTGTAAGTGTGTCCATGGATGAGCTTGCTGAGAGGTTATAATTTCTTCTTTCATAATTGTAAATGTTTTTCATGACAGTGAGTATCACTAACTCCAAAAGTTGAAAAGTATTTGTAAATTTGAATTATATTTTATTGTCCTTACTGTGCCATATATAATTCATCAATTCATATATGATTTATTCCATTATAGTTGTTGAGAAGTTGCAGTTTTGCAACATACAACTCAGTGAAAACTGCACATTAGGAACTTTAACTACACAAGGCAATTACCAAGGTAATCCAGCCTCGTGTTGCTGTTGTGCATCAAGGACCAACACCAACATTGCTGACTCAGTTTTGGTCACCTCTCTTACCACAGATGGAGCAAGATGAAGGAGCCTAGCTGAACTCTAATGCCTCAGACAGTAAACCTGTTGGGTTTTTTCCCCTATATTCCAGTTAAGGAAGCTGGAGGTAAAAATCAATGACACGGGATATGTCTGGTGTAGTTACATGACAGCTAAGTGATGCCAGCTGTGCGATAAAGATTGAAAGTACATTTTGTTACTCTTGTCACAGCTTTGGTGAAGATCTGCAGTGGCCTTAAAACTCTCCCAAGACTGCCATATTCAGACCTTACCATCAGATCCACGTGTTGTACTTTTCTTTAGGGCTGCATAAGATCCATTTGTCTCTTCTTCTTTGAGTGCCTTCTCTGTCATGACACCCACTGGTCACCCTTTTACACTATGACATTCTCAATAACCTACAAAAACTCCCAGAGCCTTGCACAGTCTGCTTGGTTTCAGTCTGCTGGGCACTTTGCTTTAAAACATAGCACTTAGAAAACACAGACTTTGAAAATGGATTTACACGTAAATTCACAAAGACACCAGAGTCTCAGGGCTGGCAGCTGTTACTCACTAGATATGTGTGTTTGTTTTTCTCCATTCTGTGGTCTTGCCACGAGTGAGCTTGCTTTGAGTTTCCACAATTCTTCCTTGTTTCTGGGTGCCATCTCCTAGACTTCTCTGATGAAATTTTCTCTTTTCCCTGACCACAACTGGGATAAAAGTTCTTCCAGAAAATCTTTTTATCTCATCTAGCATGGGAAGTCCTGATCAACCTCAAGAATTTCTCTAGTACAATGCAATCCATGTCCACCCTCAGATGAGAAGTCTTTTGATTAGCATGCATGTAGTCTCCAGGTTTTGTAAAAACCTAATTAATCTAGCTTTATATACATGTTTCTCTGTAATCACAGTCCTTCTAGGCGGAGTGTCTACAGAATTTGACAGACTTTAAAGACTGCCACATCCAAGGCAGTGCCCATGAACCATTTCTTGGGGAAGAAAAAACATAAACATGTGTGAGGCAGATTTCAAGCATGAAAGACACAGGACAACTCCATGTAAGTGGTCACTGATTCTTTTTGGATTTCATAAATTGTTTCAAAACTGTCTGAAATGATCGACAGTCGAAGAACAGAAGTTACTAAGGTATTTCCTGTTGAAGCCATGCAACTGTAATTCAGACATCTTAGCAATTTTAAAGGAACTTGTTTAAAATGTATTCAGGTAAGCTACCACTCCACCTGCATCATGCAAAGCAACATAAAGGAGAGGAAAAGTGAAAAGTCCAGTCTGGCTGTCCATCCATTGGACAATGTTATGCTTCCATAATAGTAGACTTGACATTCTTAGAGATTTTAACTACAGCTATACATAACTCCATTGCTCCACTGCAGCCATCAGAGAAATTACTGTCAGTTCTAGGGCATCCTAGCACTGTCAGAGTGAGTTTATTTCATGAGGAAAAAAACCCAGTTAAGCCTATATCAAATATTTTTTTTTAATGTGAAAGCCTATAGTACTTCTAAATTGAGTTACCAAGCGATCAGCAGAATATCTTTACTTGACAAAAAAGTCTAAATATAATCTGAAGTACTGTGGCAGATAAAAAAGCCATAGTAAATGTAAAGTTGAACAAAAACTAGGAAAACTGCATAACATCTTTCACTGCCAAGAATGCTCAGCTGTGCTGAAAACCAGATCCTCTTCAGGATCCAGACCTGTCAGAAGGTCTTCTAGGCATTTGCTTGATAAAAGTACCTGTAAAATAACAAACCTGCCTCTTTGTGTGTTGTCGACTATGTGTAACATTCTTCTGTGACTTTTGGCTACAAAAAATCAAAATTGGTACAAATCGGCTGATTGATAGAATTATCATTATTTTGAGGACTCTGAACAGACCTTGAAAGCACAGATTTTATATAGATTGTCAATGGCATCATATCAGGGATTACATGACTACTATAAACATAAAACCAACTAGAGATCATTACGAAGTTAAACTGTAAAATACACCATTTCAAATGGTAATGCAGAAAAGAGGCTGATCAAGCCCACTCAATTACAAAGAAAGGGCAGAAAATGATGAGCCTGGAGATCTGTGCGATGAGGTCATACAACGTGACAGAAAGATCTTGCAACTTTTAAAGTTCCATTCATTTTACCTTTTCACTACTCAAATTCACCTAAAGGATTTTCTTTTGGTATGGCTACAAATTTAAACTCTGAGCAAAAAGATAACATTTTTATATGCTATTTATCTTTCATTATGATGTAAGCTGCTAGTGTTAGAGAGCTAAATGGAAATCAAAAATGTTAACTGTTCTTGCTGAAAACTCAAAATAAAGTAAAAATGTTTTCTTTACAATTTCATTCTTGTCTAAATCTCTTATCAGTTTTGCAAACAGACAGTGTAGTATTATAGGTAATGAATAAATTAAAAATACTTCAAGTCTCTCAGCAATTTGATGAAATGTTTGCAGTGATTTTCTGTTTGTGAAAAAGAACAGGGATTTTTTGGATTTATCTATGATAATCAGAAGTGAACTAACTACTTACTTTAAAAGCTTTTTTCACCTGCAAAGGTAAATTCCTATTTAGTCTTTCTATGCATTTTAATTATGCCTATTTTGATTGTTTTTCCTAATTTTTGTTTATTTCTTTGTTTTCACACGTGTTAGCTGGATGTTTATCAGGTGAGGAAAGGAAAAATTGTGGAGGCAAAAAGCTGACTCTAAAATAATCCCCAAATAAACATTAAAAGTAATATTAAAATGGTATTCATTACAGGTGGAGTGAAAAAATTTTGTTATTACGGCAACCGCTCTGGAGACTGAAAATGTGCATGTGAATTGTATCTTCAATTACATTTCAAATATCTTACATGACTGAAATCATATAAATATGATTCGAGGTCACAGTGGGGTATACCCGCTTCTGTTTTATGTTCATTTCCTATCAATGTTCCAAGTCCATGCCGTTACTTCAGCTTCAGATGAAATTCTTGTATTACTTCTGACTACATTCCATAACTCCTTTCTTTTCTACTTTGACTGCTGACCAGTTTTCTCTCTGCATTGCACCTGCTGTTACCTTTTGCTTAGCAAAAAAGAGGCCTTTTGCTCTTCAGCTCACCTATGTCATCTTCTGAATTTTTTTTTCAGCTTAGCCTTCTGCTCCCTACAGCAGTGTGTTCAGGCAACCTCCTCAGAGAACAAGGTTCATGTTCTCACAGAGGCTTTTTATTGATGAAGAGGAGTAGCAAAAACAGTTGAGATGAAGTGAATTGTTTCCAGTAGAACTTTTTACCACAAGATTCCATTAGGTAACGTCTTTCTAAACGCAGGTGGTTCAGCTGCCTTTTTATTACATCTATAGAATCATAGAATCACAGAAAGTTTTGGGTCAGAAGGGACCCCTAGAGGTCATCTAGTCCAACCCCCCTGCAGCGAGCAGGGACACTGCTAACTAGATCAGGTTGCTCAGAGCCCTGTCTAACCTGGTCTTGAATGTTTCCAGGGATGCGGCCTCCACTAACTCTCTGGGCAACCTGTTCCAGTGTTTCACAACCCTCATTGTGAAGAATTTCTTCCTTATATCTAGCCTAAACCTACCCTGTTTTAGTTTAAAACCATTACCCCTCATCCTGTCACTGCTGTCTCTACTAAAAAGATTGTCCCCGTCTTTCCTATAGGCTCCCTTTAAGTACTGAAAGGCTGCAATCAGGTCTCCCCGCAGCCTTCTCTTCTCCAGGCTGAACAAGCCCAACTCTCTCAGCCTGTCCTCATAGGAGAGGTGCTCCAGCCCTCGGATCATTTTTGTAGCCCTCCTTTGGACCTGCTCCAACAGTTCCATGTCCTTCTTGTGCTGAGGGCTCCAGAGCTGAATGCAGTACTCCAGGTGAGGTCTCACCAGAGCAGAGTAGAGGGGCAGAATCACCTCTCTCGATCTGCTGGCCATGCTTCCCTTGATGCAGCCCAGGACACGGTTGGCCCGCTGGGCTGTCAGCGCACATTGCTGGCTCATGTCCAGCCTTTCATCTACAAGTACCCCCAAGTCCCTCTCAGCAGGGCTGCTCTCAATCCTTTCATCCCCCAGCCTGTATTGATACTGGGGATTACCCCGAGCCAGGTGTAGGACCTTGCACTTGGCCTTGTTGAACCTCATGAGGTTCACACGGACCCACCTCTCCAGCTTGTCCAGGTCCCTCTGGATGGAATCCTGTCCTTCTGGTGTATCAATTGTACCACTCAGCTTGGTGTCATCTGCAAACTTGCTGAGGGTACACTCGATGTCGCTGTTCATGTCATTTATAAATATATTGAACAGCGCTGGTCCCTGTACGGACCCCTGAAGGGCTCCACTCATCACTGTTCTCCATTCGGACATTGAGCCATTGACCACTACCCTTTGGCTGTGACCATCCAACCAATTCCTTATCCACCAAACCGTCCACCCATCAAATCCCTGGCTCTCCAATTTAGAGAGAAGGATGTTGTGGGGGACAATGTCAAAGGCTTTACAAAAATCCAGACAGATGACGTACATTGGTTTACCTTTGTCCACTCTTGTTGTTACACCATCATAGAAAGCCACTAGGTTGGTGAGGCAGGACTTGCCCTTGGTGAAGCCATGGTGGTACTGAGATGACAGTCAAATCTGCTGTGTTCCATACTGACTCCATGTGTTTGGCACAATAGACTAGAGAAGTCTGAGAGGCTTAAAACCTGAGTTTTCAGCTCCACAGGAGGTAGGAAGCCATAAATCTGCAGGGATCACTATAAAGTTTTCAAAGACTTTTGCAGCCAACTCTGAATCTCCGAATGTTACACGGATATATAACAATACTGGAAATTGTATATGGGATTTGGAATTTAACATAATGATTTTCTTTGACTAAGTCTATGATCAGAAGGTTTCAAACTTACAGACTTCTCTTACACTGTTGTGGGTTAGTCCCAGTAGGCAGTTGAGAACCATAAAGCCACTTACTCACTCCTCCTTTCCCCTCAAGTGATGGGGGGAGAGCAAAGGAAGAGTAAAAACAAAAGAATTTGAGAGCGAAAATAAAGATTTTTTTGATAAGCAAAGAAGTGGGACAAGAGAGAAAGAAAACAAACAAAACAAGTGTTGTAAGGCAATCACTCACCACTTTGCATGGGTAGACTGATGTCCAGCCCATTTGTTCTGTGAATGCAACTTTTCTCTTTTCTGTGTGGTCTACGGTTAGCAAAGTCAACATGTGAAGTATCGTTCTCCTGACTGTTGCCCATCCACTGGGCCACAGCGTGGCACTTTCCAGTCAATCCCTTTCTTACAGGAACTTGCAGGAGAAAACAAAGCAGTCTGAAAAATGAGAGACTCCAGCTCTTTCACTTCTACTTGTCTAATAAAAGGAATAGTTCAGTCAACTTCCTAAATGAAGGCATCTCAGGATCCTTTCAGGGTTTTAGAATGAAGCATAGAGAGAAACCTAAGTCATGAAGAGAACTCTTGAATGACACAGCAAGTGGGTGGGTACACTGAGTAGTAAATTCAGTTTTCCAGTACATTTGGAACCAATTTTATTCTATGATTAATTGGGTGCTTATTTAAAAGCTGCCGTCCTATTCTACTTGATTTTCAGTTTGTTGTGGGTTCGGCCAGGACAGGGTTGATTTTCACCAGAATCCAGGAAGGGCCACAGCCGGGTGGGCTGACCCAACCCCAACCTGGCCAAACAGAACCGGGTATTCCATACCATGTGCTGTCACGCTGGGTTCCGGTAGGGGAGGCGACAAGGCGGGAACTCACTCGCAGCTCGGCAGCGTGCGGTGCTGGTCCTATCAGGGAGAACACCTCTGTGGGTTCCTGCGGTTTGTTCTGTGTATTCCCCTTATCTATATCATTGTTGTTGCTGTTCCCTTTGTTTGCTGTTCTGTTAAACTGCCCTTATCCCAACCCACCAGTTTTCTGCCTGTTTTCTTTCCATTCTCCTCTGCACCGCGGTGGGGGGAGGGGCGGCCGCATGGCGCTTTTGTTGCTGGCAGCAGCCGAAACCAAAACATTAAATTGGCGCCCAGGCGTGCGGCAGGGATAACGGCAGGGCTGAGCAGCGGGTGTTGAAACAGATTTCTTAGATTTTGTTAAAATTTATTGTATGCATTTATTGTGTTAGTTAAATAGTCACCAGTAAAAATGTTTTTGGCTTTGATCAAATGTCTCTGGTATTTAAACCCGTATTTGCTTTATGTGTTCACTGCCATGCTGTTCATTATCACGGGAAAAAGGATCAGGATGATGATTTTTCTCTACTGTATGATATCGACTTATGACATGATAACATCACTGTGCATGAAATTAGGCTTGTGTTTGCATGCGGCACTGCGGTCATTTCCATACCTCGGACCCTATGTCTCAGAATTTGTGAATAATCAAACCCAGCCTGTGGGGAAAACCGGACGGGATACCTTCCCCCACTCTTTTGCCCCCCCTCTCTCTCCCTCAGGCTATTCCTAACGGCTTTTGAGAATTTCGAGTACCCGTGGGATGCTCAGGCCAGCACTCTCCTTTTGTTCTGCCTCCTGAATGGGTTGCAGGTTTTGTTTAGGGTTAAACAAGTTGTTAAGAACATTGTACAGAGACCTGCCCCGGGGCTGGATAGCTGTGAGTGGCTGGGTGTGTGGGACAGCATGAGAAAGTACCTAGGGCAGTGGGCACCCCTGGTGTTTTTTAAACTCGCCCCTGAACAAATACAGAATCCGGACAATCTAGTAAAGTATCTGCAAAAAGTGTGCTGCCACCCTGGGAACTCCAGAGAGACACAAATCACCGCAACATGCTGGGGTCTGGCCCATGCCTACCGAACTGCCCTGTTCAACCCTGTTCAGTGCCCTAAAGGGGAAAGGGGGTGAAACGAAGCGGCAGACACTGCGGCTGGCGCTGCTCCCCCAGCCGGCCCTGCAGCCCCTCCAGCCCAGCAGGCAGTCACAGCCCCCCCGACCGGCACCACGGCTGCTGCAGCCACAGCTGCAGGGTCTGCCTCGGTTTCCCCGACAGGCACAGCAGTTGCTGCAGTTCCAGCTCTAGCCCCAGGCACAGTGACTGAGACCAATGACCAGCCTGTGCTGGTAGCATCACCCCCGTAAAACTAAAGAAAGACGCAAAGAGAGCAGATCGCTCCGGGAGGGATGACGATGAGCCGGGGTCATTGCGGGAGATAGAGACGGAGATCATCACCCGGTCCCTGTCCCTGAGCGAGCTGCGAGACATGCGGAAAGATTTCAGCCGCCACCCTGGCGAGCACATTGCCACCTGGCTGCTGCGGTGCTGGGATAACGGGGCCAGCAGCTTGGAATTAGAGGGCAAGGAAGCCAAGCAGCTGGGATCCCTGGCCAGGGATGGGGGCATTGACAAGGCCATTCGGAAGAAGGAACAAGTCCTCAGCCTCTGGAGGAGACTTCTGTCAGGCGTGAGGGAGAGGTACCCCTTCAGTGACAATTTTGTATGTTACCCTGGCAAGTGGACCAATATGGAAAGGGGCATTCAGTACTTGAGGGAATTAGCTGTGCGGGAGCTGGTTTATAATGAACCAGATGATGACCAGTTACCCACAGACCCAGATGAAGTCCAGTGCACAGCATCTATGTGGAGGAAGTTTGTGCAGAGCGCAGCCTCTTCATATGCCAACTCACTGGTGGTAGTAAACTGGAAAGGTAAAGACGCACCAACAGTGGATGAGGTGGCTGTCAGACTCCGGCAATATAAGGAAAGTCTCTCTTCCTCCCTTGTCTCAGCTGTGAACAAATTGTCCTGGCAGTTCCAGCAATTCAAAGAGGATATGTCCTACTCCCCACCTGTGCAGGCCCTTATCTCAGCTATTAGGGGCAAGCGTTTTTCTGCTCAGGAGAGAGAGTACCGAGGCTACACACCACGGGGCACCCTGTGGTTTTACCTGTGTGACCACAGAGAGGACATGAGGAAGTGGGATGGTAAACCCACCTCAGGTCTAGAGGCACAAGTGTGTGAGTTGTGAGGTAAAACAATCACAAAAGGGGATTCTGTTAGGAAAAATGCCGCTCCAGTTTCCAGAAGCCAGCTCTCCAGACCAGGTAGGCAGTATGATCTTGATTCCGATCCTCTGGAGGGGACCTCCAAGTCATTTTTACAGCAGGTGAGCAACAAATTCTCTGACCAGGATTAGAGGGGCCCTGCCTCCAGCCAGGTGGAGGAAAGGGACAACCGCGTTTATTGGACGGTGTGGATTCGGTGGCCCGGCACATCAGATCCACAAGAGTATAAAGCTCTAGTGGACACTGGTGCACAGTGTACTTTAATGCCATCAGAGTTCAAAGGGTCAGAGTCCATTTGCATTTCGGGAGTGACAGGGGAGACCCGAGAACTGAGTGTACTGGAGGCTGAAGTGAGCCTCACTGGGCAGGACTGGCAGAAGCACCCCATTGTAACTGGCCCCGAGGCTCCGTGCATCCTTGGGATAGACTATCTTAGGAGAGGCTATTTCAAGGACCCAAAGGGGTATCGGTGGGCTTTTGGCATAGCTGCTGTGGAGACGGAAGAAATTAAACAGCTGTCCATTTTGCCTGGTCTCTCGGAGGAGCCTTCTGTTGTGGGGTTGCTGAGGGCTGAAGAACAACAGGTACCCATCGCAACTACAACGGTGCACCAGCGACAGTATTATACCAACAGAGACTCCCTTCTCCCCATTCATCAGCTGATCCACCAGCTGGAGAGTCACGGAGTGATCAGCAAAACTCGCTCACCCTTTAATAGTCCCATATGGCCAGTGAGAATATCTGCTGGAGAGTGGAGACTGACAATAGACTACCGTGGCCTGAAAGTCTACTACTGCTGAGTGCTGCCGTCCCAGACATGCTAGAACTTCAATATCAGCTAGAGTCAAAGGCAGCCAAGTGGTATGAGACAAATGACATCGCTAATGCATTCTTCTCCATCCCTTTGGCAGCAGAGTGCAGGCCACAGTTTGCTTTCACCTGGAGGGCCATCCAGTACACCTGGAATCGACTGCCCCAGGGGTGGAAGCACAGTCCCACCATTTGCCATGGACTAATCCAGACTGCACTGGAAAAAGGTGAAGCTCCAGAACATCTGCAGTACATCGATGACATCATTGTATGGGGTGACACAGCGGAGGAAGTTTTTGAGAAAGGGTAGAAAATAGTTCAGATCCTTCTGAAAGCCGGTTTCGCCATTAAGCGAAGTAAAGTCAAGGGACCTGCTCAAGAGATCCAGTTTTTGGGGATAAAATGGCAGGATGGGCGCCGTCAAATCCCAATGGATGTCATCAACAAAACAGCAGCTACGTCTCCACCAACCAGCAAAAAGGAAGCACAGGCTTTCCTGGGTGTTGTGGGTTTTTAGAGGATGCACATCCCAAATTACAGCCAGATTGTGAGTCCTCTGTACCACGTGACCCGGAAGAAGAATGATTTTGAATGGGGCCCTGAGCAACGACAGGCATTTGAACAGATTAAACGGGAGACAGTTCATGCCGTAGCCCTTGGTCCAGTGCGGTCAGGGCAAGATGTTAAAAACGTGCTCTACACCGCAGCCGGGGAGAATGACCCAACCTGGAGTCTCTGGCAGAAAGCACCAGGGGAGACTCAAGGTCGACCCCTGGGGTTTTGGAGCCGGGGATACAAAGGATCCGAGGCCCGCTATACTCCCACTGAAAAAGAGATTCTGGCAGCATATGAAGGCGTTCGAGCTGCTTCAGAAGTGGTCGGCACTGAAGCACAGCTCCTCCTAGCACCACGATTGCCGGTCCTGGGCTGGCTGTTCAAAGAGAGGGTCCCCTCTACTCATCATGCCACCGATGCTACGTGGAGTAGGTGGTTCATGCTGATCACCCAGCGCGCCCGAATGGGAAACCCCAGTTGCCCAGGAATTCTGGAGGTAATCATGGACTGACCAGAAGGCAAAGATTTTGGAGCATCGCCAGAGGAGGAGGTGACACGTGCTGAAGAGGCCCCACTGTATAACCAGCTGCCAGAAGATAAGAAAGAGTATGCCCTGTTCACGGATTGGTCGTGTCACATTGTGGGAAAGCAGCAGAGGTGGAAGGCTGCTGTGTGGAGCCCTACACGACAAGTCGTGGAAACTGCCGAGGGAGAAGGTGAGTTCAGCCAGTTTGCAGAGGTGAAAGCCATCCAGCTGGCTATAGACGTTGCCAGTCGAGAGAAGTGGCCAGTACTCTATCTTTACACCGACTCTTGGATGGTGACCAATGCCTTGTGGGGGTAGCTGCAGCAATGGAAGAAAAACAGCTGGCAGCGCAGAGACAAACCTATCTGGGCTGCCCCATTGTGGCAAGATATTGCTGCCCATCTGGAGCAGTTGGCTGTAAAAGTCCGTCACGTGGACGCCCACGTCCCTAAGAGTCGGGCCACTGAAGAACATCAAAACAACCACCAGGTAGATCAGGCTGCTAAGATTGAAGTGGATCAGTGGATCTGGACTGGCAACATAAGGGTGAACTCTTTATAGCTCGGTGGGCCCATGACACCTCGGGCCACCAAGGAAGAGACGCGACATACCGATGGGCTCGTGACCAAGGGGTGGACTTGACCATGGACACTATTGCACAGGTTATCCATGAATGTGAAACATGCACTGCAATGAAGAAAGCCAAGCAGGTAAAGCCTCAGTGGTATGGAGGACGATGGCTAAAATATAAATATGGGGAGGCTTGGCAGATTGACTACATCACACTGCCACAAACCCGCCAAGGCAAGCGCTATGTGCTCACAATGGTGGAGGCCACCACCGGATGGCTGGAAACCTACCCTGTGCCCCATGGCACTGTCCGGAATACCATCCTGGGCCTGGAAAAACAAGTTCTGTGGTGACATGGCACCCCCTGTGGTGACATGGACCCATGTCCCCATTGAGTTGGACAACAGGACTCATTTTCATAACAGTCTCATAGACATCTGGGCCAAAGAAAAAGGTACTGAGTGGGTGTATCACATCCCCTAGCATGCACCAGCCTCTGGAAACATCGAGCGGTACAATGGGCTGCTAAAAACCACTTTGAGTTCAATGGGAGTTGGGACTTTCAAAAATTGGGATACCCATTTAGCAAAGGCCATCTGGTTGTTTAACACCAGAGGATCCACTAACCGGTCTGGTCCTGTCCAGTCAAAACCTCAGCGCCCCGTAGAAGGGGATAAAGTCCCTGTAGTGCACATGCGGAACATGTTAGGGAAGACGGTTTGGGTTAGTCCTGCCTCGGGCAAAGGCAAGCCCGTCCGCGGGATTGCTTTTGCTCAAGAACCTGGGTGTACCTGGTGGGTAATGCGGAAGGATGGGGAAGTCTGATGTGTACCTCATGGGGATTTGATTTTGGGTGAGAATAGTCCATAAATAAATTGTATAAAGTTAATTGTTCAATAACCCTGTCACTGTCTGTTATCACTGTTATGATTGTTATGTGTTGTACCAGTAGTAGCATAGTAAGAATTGTCCAGGTTAAAGAAGGATGGACTTTTTTGATGAACCCTAGCAGAGCACAGTGATGATGGAACTGGACCTGGTTTTCAACAACTGGCATCTAGCAACTTCATCGAGATCGACGTCTCCGACCTGCAGACCGTGGGAATGGGCCGCACCAGATACATCAGCCCTGAGCTCCGGATGCAGCAAGTAACCGCCCATCACCACATGTCACCTCTCCTGCCACGGAAGACCATTACGACAGATGGAGCCCGAAGTCATGGATTAAATGAACTCAACGGACACTTTAGAGTGATGATCCATAGACTAAGGGAATGATATCTGGAGAGAGGAGTAGTGGTGGTGATCAACTGGACAATGGGGAACGTGGGCACGACGTAGATGGTATGGAATAAGGGGTGGATAATCACAGAATCACAGAATGGTAGAGGTTGGAAGGGACCTGTGTGGGTCATCTAGTCCAACCCCCCTGCCGAAGCAGGGTCACCTACAGTAAGCTGTAAAGGAACTTCTCCAGGGAGGTCTTGAACATCTCCAGAGAAGGAGACTCCACAGCCTCCCTGGGCAGCCTGTTCCAGTCCTCCGTCAGCCTCAGAGGGAAGAAGTTCTTCTTCATGTTCAGACGGAACTTCCAGTGCTTCAGTTTGTGCCCATTGCCCCTTGTCCTGTCACTGGGCAGCACTGAAAAGAGCTTGGCCCCATCCTCCTGACAGCCACCCTTCAGATATTTATAAGCATATCTTAGGTCCCCTCTCAGCCTTCTCTTCTTCAGGCTGAACAAGCCCAGCTCCCTCAGCTTCTGCTCGTAGGAGAGATGTTCCAGTCCCCTCACCATCCTTGTAGCCCTCCGCTGGACTCTCTCCAGTAGCTCCTCATCTTTCAGGACAGGGTTAATTTTCACCAGAATCCAGGAAGGGCCACAGCCGGGTGGGCTGACCCAACCCCAACCTGGCCAAACAGAGCCGGGTATTCCATACCATGTGCCGTCATGCTGGGTTACGGTGGGGGTTGTGGCGTGGCGGGAACTCACTCGCGGCTCGGGAGCGTGCGGTGCTGGTCCTATCCGGGAGAACACCTCTGTGAGGTCGTGCAGTTTGTTCTGTGTATTCCCCTTATCTATATCGTTGTTGTTGCTGTTCCCTTTGTTTGCTGTTCTGTTAAACTGTCTTTACCCCGACCCACCAGCTTCTGCCTGTTTCTTTCCATTCTCCTCTGCACCGCGGTGGGGGGAGGGGCGGCCGCATGGCGCTTTTGTTGCTGGCGGCAGCCGAAACCAAAACACAGTTGCAGAGGATTTGGAAGGGGGCATTTAACACAGGTATAAAGTGAACAGATACAAAAATTAGTTCTCTAAACTGCAAATAGAAAAAGGTCACCACCATTCAGAAAACCTGACTTACGGCGTGGGCTTGGTTCTTCACTAACCTGTATTTACGTGAATCAGGAAAGCCTGCGTAGTTGACAATGGGTTTACATTTTCATGAAAATTAGTTCAAAATAAGAGTCAAAACTGAATTTGCAGATGACTACATTTTTTTCATAAAAAAACATCATTATGTGAGAAAGCTGCGTTCCAGTTTTTCCTTGCCAGGAGCTGACTGTTTGACAAATAAATTAATTATTCACCAGTCCTTTCAAATAAAACAGAAATGCTGTAATATTTTTGCAAGTGTGAACAAATTTGCACTTTGCTATCTTTTTTGAAAAACTCCAGCACGTTCAGGTTAGCTGACTTTAACTGTATCTGTCTGCCAATGTGATTATCCCTGCATAATTAGTTTTGCTACATTGCTACAATAATTTCTCTTGGCATGGCGTTGAATTGAGACTTAGAAGGCAATCAGCAACTAACAACCATAATGGTTGTTCTTACACTTGCTGACTGAGCAATTAGTAACTGATTCTGCCACTTTGACTGTGTATGTGTTAGTCTTCCATGTAGAGGGTTTTTTTCTGCATTATAATACTCTGGTACACATGAAGCATTTGAAGTAACATGCAAAGTTCTTCTCAAATTCTTAGTGTATTTAAAATGGAAAATGGAAGAAACATGATAGGAGGTAAACAGTAATAACAGAACAGTGTATTTCTCTATGAATTTGGACCCAGACTTTCACTCTCTGCAAGCAGTACATACCTCACTCTATTTGAATAGAAGCCACCTTGCAGATAGAAATGAAAAGAAGTATAGTAATAACTCCGGTGAAACGTAGATGTGGATTGAGATGCAAGCATATATTTGGACTTTCTGTTATTGACCCCTAAGCAGCTGAACTGCTGATACTGGGATGCAGAACTGGTAAAAAGGATGGAGCATATGTGCACATCTTTTCATAGAGGAACAAATCTCAGAAAATTACATATATCAGCAAAATGATAGACAAGTGTTGTCTCCATTTAAAAACCGAAATTACATAAAACATCTCTGCTGACAGATTTCTGGTACACACAGCATCAAGGAAACAGTTGCATGGACAGACCATGTGTACGGATTGAGGTAAAGGACTTGGGAAAAAAATATATATGTTCATAACATGAAGGGGTCATACTAGCTGGTAAACCTAGCACAGATACACATAGCAAAGTACATAGAACAACAGAATACAAACCAGCCAATTCTTTTTTAAGCTTTTATACACCATGTTTCCAATTCCATTTCTGCTTTTTAAGCACTTCAAGTGTTTTCTGTTTAAATTTTGTTTTTCCAAAATTCTCAAATTCTTCCATTATGACTTGGAAAGCATTGAGCAAAAGGACATCCACAAGGCCTGCCTTTTCAGCTGTTCTTGGAATACGAGATGAATCAATATCATTGCAATATTAGCCCAAGACTCAGCTTCCACGAAGAAAGACCATGAAATAACCATTTCATTGATTTTGGCTGCATATCTTAAGTATGCACACAGAATACCTATCACACCTTTGTTCACACCAGTCCTCTCTCTCCTAATGAACAAGTTTACTTCTGCTAGCACCAATGCCAAAAAAAGGTGATGTACCTGTCACAGTGACACTCTGTTTTCACAGGATAGGGAAGTATACACCTGTTGTTCTCACTTTGAACAGATAATTTCTCATAGAACACGGCAAAATGTTCAAGAGTAATCAACATAAAACTTCATTTAACCATGTCCAGTTTAGCCTAGGTCTGACAGGACTGAAACAACAGCTGGCACGAAAGAATATTTCTTTATTCTAGTATTCAGAATAACAATTCCTCTCTGCCTTCAAATTTTGAAGGCAAAATAAGGGATTTTTAATAGTATCTCAGTATAGAAAAGTGGAAAACAAATAGACCTTTGTAACTGTTGTAATATCACAACCTAGAAAATACCTAGCAAACCAAAGTTACAGATGTAGTTTCATAGTGGAGAATTTTCTATCGCATCTAAAAATACAGTCTATGTGCAAATGTGAACAAAGGCTAGCTATTGTTAGATAGACAGAAGCTTAAAAAAAAGATCATGCTGTGCCAAGGGCATAGACTGAAGGAATCATATTCTTGAAAACAGAAAATGCATTGACTATAAAGGAAGGATGAGAATTTACAATAGCAGACTAATGATCATCTAAAGATCTGAGAATATATTCTTTCATTTTTAAGAATGAATTGCAATTCAAAACAAAAATTAACAGAGTTGTGACGGTTCTTGCAGGGAGAAATTTAGAGGAAATTCAAAAGTAAAAACCAGACTGGCATGTGGTAAAGTGGATCTCAGTAATCTAGGAAGTTACTGGAAGTTAAATTCTGTAATGCTTTTGGCTAACATGTTTCTATGCTAGATGTGCTTATAGTACAAAGTCTCAGTTTCTAGGAAATATCTATTTAAATTTCAGTTTGAATTCACTACTCACACAAGGATCTGTTTCATCTTGAATTTGTTTAATTTTATTCTTAAAGTTGGAGTCCCTTCCTTCGTCAATGTTTTTTGTACCATTTGAGAGAGAAAGGTTTCTCATAGGAAAAAAATATTCTAACAGGAGAAAGACTAAATCTATCAGACAACAGTTGCTCTTAAAATGTTCATAGCATTCCATTTATTTTAATTTAAAGCCACATTGGATAACTGTAAGGCCACCACTGTGCCTTACTATTGGCTTTACCTTTTTGATTTCACTGATAAAATGTTATCACTCTTCAGACAAATAAACTTTCAGGGTCCCCTCTTTCCTATTCTCTATCATGAATGATGTTATCAAGCGTTTTTCATGACTTGTTCTGAAACTTTGTTTTTCATCAACATTTTCTGCTGATTATTCCTCAGACTGGCTCTCATTTCTATGAATGGATCAGACTGGTACTGTAGGCAGGACTGAAAAAAAATTGCGGAAGATTTATAATGGGAATGGTGTTTCCTAAGTGACATTTACTTATTCTCTGGGGACGGAGTCTGGTCTGCTTTAGAACTTGTCTCTGCTCTAAATGTGGGATTGTGTTTAGGAAATATTGTCTATGCAAAAAGAGATTGCAGTTGTTTCTCTGCCAAACCTAGTGTGAATTGGGGTTGCCTAAGAGCTTAGCCCTCAGTCCATGACTTTTTTCTTTTCTTTTTTCTTTCCCCAGTTCTTCTTTACTAAGAAGTTCAGTTTATTTAGAATTGTTCTTCTGTAGGGTTGGAAAGGATTTATGGGACTGCCTAGTGGGATAATCACATTTTTTCCTACAAGCTGATGTTAAAAGCTCCCACTATATCTCTTGTTTTAACCTGGCATATATTCTCTACTTTACCAAAATGATAAAAATATTTTTTTTCACCAAACTATAACATCTCTGTATAGCCAATGGTTTTTCAAGAATATTAAATGACTGTCAAAACTTTGCCCACAAAAGCTGGTCTTTTAACTATGTGTTAATTAAATATCTTTGGACACATTTAATATGTGAACTTGCTGAGATACTTTTTCCTCCTCTTCATCAGCTGTTAAAATATAGCTGAGATTTATTCTGATGTCTGAGCAGTCAAGTAGCCAAATCACTGAAGCACAAATAGTTCAGAGTTAGTAACTTTGGCTTCACTGTTACAAACGTGAACTTTATGGAAGCAACCCTGCAGTGATGGTATTAGTTGCTGGTTCCTGTTGTTAATTTGATCATGCATAAACATCAAGTTTAGAACTAGGAGTCCTGTAATACCATACCTAAGCCTGCTATATCACGATACTTGAAGTCTACTAGAAGTAGCCATTATTCAATATCGCAATATGCCATATATTTTGAGTATATTGCATTTTTTTAAATGTATCTTGTATCTTGTATTGTTCATATGCTAAAGTAAATTAAAATTATACTTCTTTAACAGGATGAACAAAAGTTTTATGATTTTTTTATGTAATGACAGCTAGACATGTAAGAGAGGTTACATTATGTAATATGATGTCCACACTTATTTATTTGTTGAAGAAGGTACCTCACCCCCAGACACACACACACACACACACACACTCAATTTCAGAGAAGTTATGAAGGTCTCAGCTGGAAGCTGCTATTCAAGTTAACTGCAACCCATCTGAGACTGACTTCGAATTATCAGATATTGTATGAGGTGCGGAAGCAGATGCTGCACTTCAGAAGAAATAAGAACTAGTCAGATGGTTTGGGGAACATGAAATTCCATAAATGGCTGGGACTGATCTCAGTTACAATTATTTACTGTCATTGTCTTTCCTGTGTTGCTGAAGAAGGGACATCTATCTTCTACTGAGATTTTTTTTTACCTCTTTTCTCTGTGGCTCTTAATTTAGCCACTTTCCACTTACAAAATGCTTCGCATAGTGTTAAATTCATTATGGTAAAGAAAAAGAGAGCTAATAAACTTAGGTCTATGTGTTGTGATACTGCATAAACACTAGAGACCATTGGCAGTTGTGTGGGACTTTCCTGAAAATCCTAACTCATGATATGCATAAACAAGACAAGAGTTTTCTCTACAGATGTTTAAATGGAAACAGTTCATATTGAATTTATAAGTCAAATGTCTGATAAAAGTGACACCTAAGAATTGCAAGAGCTACAACAATACCTACTCTTCTCCAGTTCATGTACAGATATTGAAGGTCCCACTACTCTTAGGGAAAATATTGTTGCTTAATCTCACAATACAGTCCTCAGTTCTTGTGCAGGGCTGCAGAGTCTTTGAAAATGGGCATTCATGATCAAAGTACCATCCTCTTTAAAAGTATTGTCAATAAATAATCAAAGAGCTTCCTTGCTGTTTTCTTTAGGATATGGGGGTCCTTTCTTAATTGCTGGTTTCAAAGCTAACTTTTCAGAGAGAAGGGGGGAGGTTAGAGGGGAAAAGCTGGTTGTTTAAAAGATGTACGGGTTCTCACCACCACATTTCAGTGAAAGGGAAGCCTTGTTGCAAATATTGTCAGATTAATTTATTTGTCAGCGAGAAATCTGTGGCCTTTTAATATTTGGTTTAGTCTTTTTTTCTGCTTATGATTCAAGAGGAGTCTTTGAACAATGAAAGTGTGACTTTATTTCCAGCTTTTTAAAATAGAGAGAAACCTTAGAATGATCTATGGCAGTGTCAGGAAATTTCAGACTAGTGTAAGGTTAACGATTTAAATATTTACTCTATGCTGAGAGGATCAGGTCTTGCTTTGGCAACCTGAGAAAAAATTCAATGTATTGAGCTAGTGATTTTTTTCTCCTGTTGTGTTCAAAACCATGGACTCCATATTAAGAGAAGCAAAACAAGCTCTCAGTAAATTACTTAAAATTATGCATGTCACAGCAATGAATAATAATTTGCTTGATAAATAGCAGAAAATATTATGGGGAATAAAATGATAAAGGCAATTTTGGTAATAAGCTGGGAATAATATCTAAATTCAGACAGTGGCAAGCTGTCCTTCAGCCTAATTTGGCTTCCAGCTGTGGCTCAGGTTTGAGACAAAGCTATTTATTTTGAGTAATTGTCATACTCAGACAAAGATGTAATGTAATGTCATTGCATAGCAGTTGATCTTTGAACTGCTCTAGAATAAAATACTATGCCATTTAGAATGATCTATCCTAGATATTTTGTTATATCACTTGTTTCCAACTGCTTTATGTGAAAATGTTTTTATTTTCTGAACCAGGATCCCTTTTTTTAAATACTCACAAACATGTTTTTAAGAATAATGTAACACCCTGAACTGAAAAGTAACATGCCTTGTCCACTTTTTGTGTTTGCTTCAACTATCATGCTTTGTTATGTTCAAGGGCAGAGTGGAAGGACACCATATAGATCTGTATATATTTATGTATACAGCCAAGAATTTATTGATAATATAACTGAAATTTTAACAGTCTAATTCAAGAATCACTGTTAGTCTACGTCTAATAGTTACAAAAAAGTAAAGAATATATAAAGAATATATAAAATTATTATACCACTCTTTATTTCTGCCTTTTTTTTTCATTATGCTAAACCTCCTGCTGCTCCTCTGAGTCCTAAGGTTGAGAGTTGCACGTTGATGTTGGTGGTGGGAGTGGATTTCACCATATAGAGTCCTTCACTGGGAAGTATATGAAGTCCATGTTGATGGTTTCTTCTTCCTAACTCTAGGATTCACATGAAGTTATTTTCATGTTTACTGAGACACTTTTACACATACCTATTTCTTTGCTGTCGCAGCTCCAGGTTACATGTGAATTTGCTGTATAAGGTGGCTTTTACTTCTATTACACGTAGACATGGAGCAACTTCTTTTCCTCTTTGTTGCACTTAAAACCAGTTTTGCCCAGCTCTCTGTCTGTATTTCTTTAACTGACCATGGGTAGGTTGATTATATCTGTCGGGTCACTAGTGCCAAGTCTGTGCCCCATCTGTTGTCACTGCATGCCTGTGCTCCTCTACGCTCCATCCCGTGCCTCCAGTTCTGCTGTTGTCCAACGTCTTTCTCTGCACAATGTGGTTAAAGTTAGGGTCATAAATATCTCATTCTTCATAGATTCACTGCTTGTTGCTGCTATCGTGTAAAAATATGATTGTACCACACAAAGACACACAAAAGTAAAATGAATCAACCATAGACACCTAGTCCACTAGAGGAATTGTTGTCACAGCTAAATGAAATGAAAACAAAGCTGGAGGCAGGTCAAGAAAAGTTATGACACAGCCAGCCCAAAAATTCTCCCTCCTGAAGTCTTGTTATAAATGTTGTGGCCTGTTACTAACAATGCTAATGCTGTATTACAGCGCTAGAAGTTACAATTTCCACCAGAGAATATGCAGGTTTGCTGACAGTAGACCATGATGTGATTCAGTGATACTGGAGTTCTGAGCCAGTTACAGTAAGTGCTAAAATTACTTTGGCTCTGGCAGTCTAAAAGCCTTGCATTGGCTAATTTATCCTGCTATAAATGCATGTAGTTCAGAGAGTGAAGTACTGACATACCTCTAGATTAAAGACTAAATTTGCAAAAACTTCTTCCACTGACTTAGGGACATGTATTGTCAATGGTTGAGTTTAAATGTTGTTTGGTATTGAAGGTGATTTCCTGTTGGCGTGGGTTACGGAACCGTTGTAACGATATGACCCCAATATGAGTATGATCGTTCAACCTTTATTAGTCAGCAAAACAAGGTTTATATAGCAAAACTACTACAGCATCTGAATGGTTAAACCCCAACCCATACATAGGCAAAACTACTGCAACTCTTTGTGATTGGTGCAGAGCTGCATCTTGAAGTGAAAGCAGTACTGTGGCAGGAAAAAACAACGTGGCAGGAAGGAAGTCACAGTGTGGCAGGAAACAGTGATGTTCCCCCTGCTCCAGTGTCCCGAGCTCGTCGCTCTGCCTTCCCAGCAGGGTTCCGTGTCAGCCGCTCCCAAGGCTCACTTCCGGATCGGAACCTGGATTGCTCAACGCACCAAACTATGTCCCCTCTCATCCAGCCCGGACTCCACAATTTCCAAAGGAACAGATGTGGTAAAATACATATATTTGGTACTTGGTCAAGAAATTATGCCTCAGTTTGTATCTTCCTAGAGTCATTTTCATCTAGATATAATCCAGTGGAGGTATCAGAAGTTTGTGTCATGAAATGACTCTAATAATTACCATGGAGATATCCATACCATTTCCTCTATATAATTTCATGGCCCCAGTGTTCAGCCAAAATCGTCCAGGAGCTAACAGACTTTGTTCACCAGCAAATACAATCCTGTTTCCTCAGCAGCAGCCTACAGCTTCCCATGCTGAGTCACACATCAGGCATTCATGACTGGAGGAAAAAGAGGCTTAAGAATCAGGGAACAGACTGCAGCCAGAGCTTATTAGCATCCACGTAGAAGGATTGTTTGAAAGCTGTGAGTTTCTTTCCTTGGACTGCACTGCCTGATAATAACAAATAGAGTCTGGAATGGTGGCCAATCCTGTTTGTGAACTGTAAATCCTGCAGCAAACGTTATTCTTAAGCAGAGATTCTTTCTATCTATGCAAAAAAAAAGCAATTCCACCTTCATATCAAGCAATAATCCCCACACAGTCTAACAGGAGAAGTCCTTTTACTCTTTCATTGGATGCAAAGAACTTAACCAGACTGCAAAACACCTGGAATAGTTCTCACAATCAGAGTTGCATGGCTGTGACACTGGCAGCAAGACCTTCCTCACCATCAGTGAAGGCAGGGTATCAGATTATAATAGTTGTCAACCAGAAAGACTAAAATGGCTTTTCCATAAGACAACATTTGCGCCCTGTAGCAAACCTCAGATGTTCTTGGATGACAGAAGTGAATTAAGAAGAGATGAGGGCTTTGGAGATAGGAATACCTTGATGATGAGAGACACCTGAGTAGACTTGTCTGAAGAAAGGTGGATCTCCCCTGGTTTGCCTTCACGGGAAACATGTACTTATGTGAAGTGTAAGAGAATTTGGCATGAAAGCCATGTGAAGTCATGTTAGTTTAGATTGCCTAAAGCACCTCAGTTCCACACTTACAATTTTCTGTGGTGGTCCTTTATTGGACAGGCCATTTGGCCAAACTTTTATCTAATTTTGCCGATACTCCAGAGGTGCTGCTCTCAATCAGTCCCTCCTGTGCAGACCTCATTTCCCAATTGAAATGAACTGGAACTTTACATGGAAGATTATGGCTGAACTTCAATGCTGTTCTCAGCATGTAACTCAAGAAGAAGAGTGTTAAGATGCAACTCACAAGAATGTAACATTGTTAATAATTCTTAAAATACTATGAAGCCAATTACTAGAAATCAAGTAGTCCGAGAAGCTGGAAAGAGGTAATTTTACTGAGCTTTAGTTAGTTTTGCAAATAATAATTACTCTTAGACAACATGTGAAAGTGCAGAACAATTAGGAACAGGAATGCAGAGGTGAATAGAAAAAAGGATGAAATACAATTTCAACTTGCCTTTATCTGAATATTCTTTTTGAAATGTCAAAATTCCTTATAAAGAAGCTGAAAAATGACAACACAATTGCAGTGTTGCTCCATTTGCCTTGCTGGTATTCTGGTTCTTAGGACACTTATGCCCAGTTTCTGAGGTCAGTTTAGACTCTAGCAGCTTAGGTGTCAGGTAACTAATGACATGCTTGACATAGATTTTAGCCATTAATAAAAATATGTAGCACCTGCTTATACTAGTTTTTCTCCTGCCTAGGCAAATATTCATGTCCTAAAATAACAGGAATGCAAAATTCTTCCTAAATCACTGAAATCCCAAAGGGGCTTAAACAGTCTTGCTTCGAAAAAAACCACACACCTCCGCTTATACATTTATGATAAAATATATTAAACACCATGATTATTTTAGCTGCCTGGTTCTCTAATGACTTTTCACAACCATCTCAGATGATGGCGACATCTAGATGCAATAGTTTCCAGGGGTTGGAGTCCAACACTAAATTATTGTTGAATTACTCTGAAAATCTCTTGCTTACCATAGCAAGGTAAAAATCACTCTATCTGTTCTGGAAAACACAGAATAGGGGTTGGTTGTGTTAAGATCTTGGTGGCAGCATATACTGAGAAGTAATACATTAAGGCATTTTATTAGAACAATGCAAGAGTTCATACTACTGATACAAACAAAGCAGGAATGTGGGAGGGAGGCAATTTTTGCGATGACTACAGTACAATATGTTATCAACTGTCCTAAAAACAGCATGGAAACTAGCAAGACCATGCAACTGTTCTGCCCAGTATTCCTCAGTGTGGCAGAAGGATCCCTGAAAACACATGGCCAGTGTTTTGAAGTCAGTATTATCACTTAACAAGTTTTTGACACTTCGTCATGCTGAATTCTGTAGTTATATGTATGAAGCTATCATATCTGTCTACGACAGCAGTTGGGCCACTATTCAAACATACACTGTTGCTGATTTCATATATTTGTGGCAAGTACATAACTTGGTTGCTTTATGAAAGTATCAGCAAGGGTATCGTGGTACACATGTATGCTGCTGACAGATCAACCCACTTCCTAGTCTAAACTCTGAAGAAAAATAAGTTTTGAACTTGCTGATTTTTGTGAATTCTGCAGACTATGTAGAAATTCAAACTTACAAACAGAATTTCTACATCAAGACTGCTACGTAGTTACACAGATGTTATACAGAACCAGAACTGGGGACTACAAGCAAAAACAAACAGAAATGGGAACTAGTATATGGCAAAAGCTTTTTATACCACCTTATGTCAATTGCGTAGTATAACCAAGCTGTATAGCTTTCTGCCTTATTGTGGAATTAAATAAAACTCTAGACCCTTCACAGAGGAATATCCAGTTTTATTCAGAAGAATATGCATAGTATCACTGAAGAGGGAGCCTGAAGAACTGTACAAAACTCATGCTGCTGGAGGAGATGAGTACAGTGGTAAAGCGGAGAAGTAGCCTGGATATGTGAAGTATTGTTAGCCACCCATGTAAACACTTAACTAACTTACTCTGAAAGGTCTGCCTCTGGGAACACAAGAGGACTGTTCGGTACTTGCCTCTCATCCTTCACTGCCTGTGCAGCTATATAAGGTATCAGAGGCTGTCGGTGCAACTTTCAGGATATTACAGTGTTATCTGACAAAAGAAAAGTTATTCAAGTTAATAAATTTTTTCTCATGTTTCTCTTTCTTTCTACTTTCTTTTCCAAACTGGAAACAACTACACTCTCCCTAACCAAGAAGCTGCATCTGTCTTGAAGGAATTGCTCTGAGACTACTGACCAATTTGCAAATGTACTCATAGCCTGTGTTTCAGGGGATGGCCTGTTCCCCTCTGAACCCTAGATCATTCCATGATAAATTTAATTATGTAGAGATGGTGACTAAGCAACTTGAAGACATCTTTTTCTAGGATATCTACAGTACAAGTTGTTCTTGATGAATCTGTGCATATTTATTTTCTGTAATCACAGTACATCTGTTTCATTAACTACTACAATCTGTACTGGAGTTCACTATCATTCCTGGTCTGTGCAGCCTAGTGCATATGCATGTACCTTCAACTTCCTTACCATGGTTTTTGAAATTCTGTCAAGTACCCAGTTATGAATTAATTTGACTTCAAAGTTTTGATAGATTTTCTGTTAAATTACGTCTTTAAACAAGGATGCTTGCCGTTCTATAATGTGTCATATATTGTACTATACTTATACTTTTAATGCATGAATTACTGAAAAAAAATTTAAGCATTGTATAATTTAGATTTGATCAAATTGTGATAATACTGCCTTCTGCACTTAAACACTGTATAGTACTTTCCAGACTTATGTTGTGGTTGTAGTGTGTTTCAAATTGCCCACCAAAACATGCAATTTATGGCACTGCCAGTTCAAGCTAGCAAAATAAATCACAAAGAAAAGGTCCACATTCAGTATAATTCTAAGGCCTTAATTTAACAGAAAAGAAAAATCTGTGATGGAGTTGCACATGCATCTTGTTGGGTTGACTAAAGCTGTGTGATGCCAGCTGTAGATGTAGCTGAGGTACAGCCACTATTCAACATTCCTGAAGTCCTCTTGCAAGACGCATCCAGTTAATAATGTCCTGTTTGTTTTTGCTGAGTAATTAATAGATTGTTCAGAAAACAAAAGAAAAGTTATGAGAAAAAGAATAAAAAACTTGAAGAATATACAGGGAAATGAACCTTCATTAAGCCAGATCATTGCACAACTTGCAAAGAAATAGTCATGGAATGGCCTAGAAGTCATGATTCAATTTATTTCCTGACACACCATACACTAATTCTCTTTTATACAAACCAGCGTGTATGTATGTGTATGTGTGCTCATACATTACAGAATTGTTCAACATTTTAAGAAACAGAGTAACATATTATTTACTGATAAACCTTAAAAATATTGCTAATTCACAGTCCCTGTATTCTACTGAAAGCCTTTCCAAAGAGCTATCTGAAGTCAGGTTTACAATTTTATAGTTATGTTTGTGTGTCGAGTTAGAGGTCTTCCAAAATACATTACAGGTTTTCTCCCATGTTCTTCCTTTGATATTATTTCTGTTTACGAACAAAAAAGACGTGCAGCTGACCTCTGCTAGAAAAGTGCCACAAAACCTATTAGATTACTTTCTTTCAAGTGTTACTTTATATTCTGCACTGAATGGAAATATGAAGGATTTTTTTGAGCAATATACAGCAGTGCACATCCACAGAAGTATTGTGAGATTTCCTTTTTTGATTTTTGTTATCTTTTCCAGTAATTTTGCCAGCCTGGTGAAGTGGGCTTTAAACAAAGAGATGGTGAAGAGATGGAGGTCAATGTGTTAAGTACATGGGCAAAGTGATGGAAATAAGAGACTACTTAGGAGGCATAGAACAGGTCAAAGGAAAGGCCATATCAATGCTCATGCACAAGTCTGTGCAGCCCAGGTGACAAGCAATGGTAGACAGAAGTCTAAGTGTAGGTGCAGAGCTGTATCACTGCCGGAGTAAGAGATGTGTTGGGGGTACTGTTCATGAGGGTGCTGTTTTGTGACAGACACATACAGACCCTCTTAGAAGGAAGGGGAAGAAGGGGTCTGTCCTTTGTCTGGAGGAGCAGCTGTGGAATCATTAGTAAAATTAGGGTTTTACATCTGAAAATTAAGGTTTATATGAAAACATAGCAGTGTTCACCCATTGAGGAAAAGCATGAAATCAAAAGGAGCTCTGAGAATGGGACACAGTTGCAGCAGGCGTGTGAGGAATCCCCTAACACAGCAACTCCCTGCAATGTACCATAGAGGATGGAGCGGAGTGAAGATTCCGTGGTCATGCTCCGTGATGATACAGTGGGAAGAAATGGTTCTCTAGAACTGATAAGCAGCTCATCTGACCCCCTGAGCCAACAGGTTTTTGAAACCTTTCTGAAGTGCTATCTTCTCGTGAACTTTGCTCATTTTAATATCATTTTAATACCAAAACACACCTCCATCCCGAAGGCTACCCGCCTCCGAGGTGTGACCACCCCGCTTCAAGCCTGCGCTCTTGATTTTTCGTAAACCATACCTTTAAATATGAAGTGAGAAAATTTTACACCAATCAATCATGATAAAAGGTATGTATGACTACAGTCACTCAAACTCCAGCTTAAAGGTAGAAAGGATATAAAAATAGCCAGGGAAATAGGGGATTTTCAGAGAAGAAGATAACACCATAGATTTTCGGAGGAAAAGAAGATAACAATGTGAGCAAGTCAAGGGAGCTCCACCTCAGACTGCCTCCAACAACCGGGATTGGCCGATGGGCTGAGGCTTGCTTCTCCCCCTCCTCAGGATGCCTTGGGTGAGACTTAAACTAAGCGCTTTCCTCGGAAATATTTGCTCCCTAATGTTTATAGCCAGGCTATATTATTTATAATCTTTTCATGTGTCTTATATTTGCACGTGCTTTCTTGCAGACAGTCACTATCACCGGCAATTCAAAAAACCTATATACCTGTTGCACAAATAAAACTGCACTGTGTAAGTAGCAGATTTGTCACAGTTTCTTACTGAACACGACCAAACATGGCCGTGCTAGTTTGTGAGCACGACTGGACTGAAGATGCAGACTGCTATTAGTGTATCCAGAATAGTGGTAGTTTAATATACGTATTAAACGCGACTGGACTGGTAGTGGCAAATTGGACATCACTCAGAATTTAAACCTAGCCGCACCTAGCCTCTCACTCCGGTGAGAAGAGTTAGAATACAAGGGGGTTTATTTTCTGCCAAATTAACGCAACAGCAGCTTAGAGGTGTTGAGCTCTGCCAGTGAGTGGGCAAGTGCCTGGATGAGTCAGGATGAGAGGGTGGTATGTGGTAAGGGTGACAGAGTGACCACAGTGAGGAAGTGGAGCAGATCTTCTTTTCGCTATTTGATGAAGACTGGTTCTCATGGGAAGCTTTAATGTTCCTGACATCTCCTGGAAGGGTGGGTCACAAGCAGTCCAAGAGTTTGATGAGGGTTTCAGGGGACAGCTTCGTAACAATTATGTGAGGTGGTTCAACTGAGCTGATGTGCTCTTGGATCTGCTGTTTAGGAATGAAAAAAAACTGGTCAAGGATGGGATAACCAATGGCACCATGTGATACAGTGGATAAGAAACAGAGGAGTTTAAAATCCCGAGGGTAGTGAGGAAAGTGGGTAGCAGAGTAGAGACCCTGGACTTTAAGACAGCAGACCTTGTTCATTGCGAAAGAGCTCAAGGGAGCTGTCAGGTCCTAAAGGACAACTTCTTGCAAGTACAAGAACAGTCCATCTTGATTCTCATGAACAAGAGTGACATGTCAGAAGATAATTTTGGCTAAGCACAAAATTTATGAGAGAGCTGCAGTGCAAAAAAACAATAAATAGGAGGCTGAAGCAGGGACGGGATACAAAGACAGAATTTAGAAACATCCTGGGCAAGCAAGGGTGGTGTTAATGGAGCTAAAGCTCAGCTAGAGCCAGAGATTGAAACAGACATCCTGAACAACTAGACGGACTCCTGCCAGTAGCTTAATAGTAAAAGAATTAATGAGAAAATTGTGTGTGCGTTGTTAAATAGGTAGGTGACGTAGTGGCAGTGAATGCAGATAAAGGTGAGATAATCCATCTTTTGCTTCTTTGAGTCTTTATGAGAGTCTCACAGACCTTTGTGCCTAGAGGGTTTTTAAGGAGAAAGGAAATTACTGGGAGTAGGAAATTTTGAATCATTGATGTCTCAAGCAATCTCAACACTTGCAAGTCCATGAGATGAGGTGAGATGCATGTAGGGTGCTGAAAGAGCTTGTGAGAAATCTCTTTGAGAGGTCACAGAGGCTGGAGGAAGTCTCCACTCACCAGAGAAAGACAAATATTGCACAGTCTTCAAGAATGTCAAGATGAACAATTGGGGAACTCTACAATATTTGACCATTACTTCAGTTCCTGGGAAAATCATGTTGCAAGACCCTTTGAAGTCATGTCTGGGCATGTGAAGAACATGATTGTGAATGTCCATCTGACCAGCCTGATTTACTTCCATGATGAAATTACTTGATCCGTAGATATGGGGAGAACAGTGGATGTCACCTATCTTGTCTTTGGCAAGATTTTCAGTATGATCTCCCGCAACATCTTTATAGTCACTACAGTATGGCCGAAAAAAACTGTCTGGATCATCATGCTGAAAGACAGTGCTTAATTGTTCACATTCTGCTTGAAGGCTGGTTACAAGTAGAGGTCCTCAGCACCCATCATGGGACTTCTCGTGTTTAATAACTTTGTCAGCGATCTATAGGAAGAGGTGTGGTATGCATTCACTCAGCAGATGATACCAAGTGTGGGTGAGTCAGTCGATGTGTGCGAGGGAAAGCCTCCATCTAGAGTGACTGGGTCTGTTGAGACGAAGCGACCGACAGGAGCACCATGCAATTGGGGCAGGAGCAAAGGACAGTCCTGCCCACGGCAGGCAGACCGCAGCAGAAATGCTGGTGGGGCTAGGAGCATCTGGGGAGAAGATCTTGGCCTTAGGTGGGCAGTGAGCTGAGCAGGGGGCAGTTTTACACCCAGGCAGTAATGAATTCTGGTAACTCCAAAGGCAGAGTGAACAGGGCGCAGGCCAGGAGCCATTGGAGAAGATTATTCTCTACTACTCAAGCAGCTGGCATCTAGAATACTGCACTCTGTCTAAGAAAAGTATTCATAAACCAGATCAAACCCATTGGAAGTCACCAAGATGGTTGGGGGCTGGATCACTGCCCCTGGAAAGAAAAAATGAGGGGCTGGGGCTGAATCAACGTAGAGCACAGAGGGCTTTGTTGTGTGGAGGTATGGAGGAAAAAACTCATCAGCAACCTACCCATACCTGCAAGAATCTTGTCAAGAGGACAAAGGCAGGCTCTGTACTGACGTGCACTGTGGGACCACAACAGGCATTGGTCAGTCTGAAGTGAGAGAGGTTCCTAGTGGATAGAAGGTGGCAGGGAAATTTAGGATAATTAAGCAATAGATCATGTTGCCCACAGAGATTTTAGACTCTCCATCTTAGGACATCTTCAGGATCTGACTGGAAGCAGACCTGATCACCCTGGTCCGAATGCAGTGCTCACCCTTCATCGAGCAGGAGGCTTCACAGGAGCTCTGCAGAGGACCCTTCCAGTCTGGATGGCTCTGTGACTCTGTGACTATGATTTGTAGTTACACTTTCCCGTGAAAGCATTGATGACGATGAATTCCTGTGGATGAATATCAGGCTTTAGTGAATACTTCATTCATTCAGAGTGGAAGGAATTTTCCTTATCACAATATAAATCCTGTTATATAAATACAGTAACTATCTTAACGAACTTCTTGAGTTTTTGGTATTTATTTTTTTTTCTGTGTGTAGAACTGCAAATTTCTGAGATGTGCCGGTGATTAGACAGCTCTTTTGACCATCATACAAGTATTAAATATGGGGGTTTTTTTCTTTTTTTTTTTTTTTTAAGTATAATATTACTAAATGTAGCCAGCTTAATGTGAAGTGTCATAAACTGTCAGATCAATGTCAGTGCCATTGACATAGTGAACGATAATGGTTCTTCTAATGCACATTATGGTCTATCATACCAAGGCTGAGCTATTGAATTTTTCAGTTGGCAGATCTTTACCTCAATAGAACATAGTTTATCCAATGTGACAAAACAAAAGTATTGACCATGCTTGAAAGATTATTATTAAATGAAATAACTCAATTGTTCAGAAAACAAGATAATGACTAAAGCGATTAGCTTGTAATGTGAACATCACAGATTAATCTCTTGCTAAATTATTTTTTGAAGATATTATTTTTTAATTATTAAAGAAAAAGCTCTTAAGCACTTGAAGCTTTCATTATAAATAGTAATTATTACTATTAATGCATACTTGAATCAAAAAATCTCCCTGTGCTTTAGACAATGAGAATCAAATTTCTTCTTTAAGTATTTTTTTCCTGGCCTCTTCTACTCTGCTGTTAAAGCCCTCAGAAAGCCTCTAGTTTACCACTACTCTCCTCTCCTAGGAGACTTCCTCCAGCTGTTTATCTTTGTCCAAGGAGCCTGACAGAACTCCTTTGGAACTGAAAAACTCAGTTCCTGAGTTAACAATAGGAAACAGACATTGTGAAGGCCCTCCTTTCCCTTTATCTCATTACTCTGAATCACAGAATCACAGAATGGTAGGGGTTGGAAGGGACCTCTGTGTGTCATCTAGTCCAGCCCTCCTGCCAAAGCAGGGTCTCCTACAGCAGGCTGCACAGGACCGCGTCCAGGCAGGTCTTGAATATCTGCAGAGAAGGAGATTCCACAACCTCCCTGGGCAGCCTGTTCCAGGTCTCTGTCAGCCCCAGAGGGAAGAAGTTCTTCCTCATGTTCAGACGGAACTACCTGTGCTTCAGTTTGTGCCCATTGCCCCTTGTCCTGTCACTGGGCACCACTGAAAAGAGTCTGGCCCCATCCTCCTGACACCCACCCTTCAGATATTTGTAAACATTTATTAGGTCCCCTCGCAGCCTTCTCTTCTTCAGGCTGAACAAGCCCCGCTCCCTCAGTCTTTCCTCAGAGGAGAGATGCTCCAGTCCCCTCACCATCCTTGTAGCCCTCCGCTGGACTCTCTCCAGTAGCTCCTCATCTTTCTTGAAGTGGGGAGCCCAGAACTGGACACAGTACTCCAGATGGGGTCTCACTAGGGCAGTGTAGAGGGGAAGGAGAACCTCGCTCGACCTGCTGACCACATTCCTCCTAATGCATCCCAGGATCCCATTAGCTTTCTTGGCAGCCAGGGCACATTGCTGGCTCATGCTCAACCTGTCGTTCACTAGGAGACCCAGGTCCCTCTCCGCAGAGATGCTCTCCAGCAGGTCCACCCCAAGCCTGTACCGATGCATGGGGTTGTTCCTCCCCAGGTGCAGGACCCTGCACTTGCCCTTGTTGAACCTCATTAGGTTGCTCTCTGCCCAAATTTCCAGCCTGTCCAGGTCACGCTGAATGGCAGCACAGCCTTCTGGTGTATATACCAGTCCTCCCAGTTTGTTGTCCTCAGCAAACTTGCTGAGGGTACACTCTAACTCTTCATCCCGGTCATTGATGAAGAAGTTGAACAAGACTGGGCCCAGTACTGAGCCATGGGGGACACCACTAGTTACCGGCCTCCAACTAGACTCAGCGCCGCTGATGACAACTCTCTGAGTTCTGCCATTCTAGCCAGTTCTCAATCCACCTCACCGACCACTCATCCAGCCCACACTTCCTCAGCTTCCCTAGGAGAATGTTATGGGAGACAGTGTCAAAAGCCTTGCTGAAGTCTGGGTAGACAACATCCACTGCTCTCCTCTCATCTACCCAGCCAGTCATGCCACCATAGAATGCTATCAGATTGGTCAGACATGATTTCCCCTTCTTGAATCCATGCTGACTACTCCTGATAACCTTCTTTTCCTTCATTTGCTTGATGAATACCTCCAGGATAAGCTGCTCCATCACCTTTCCCGGGATAGAGGTGAGGCTGACCAGTCTGTATTTCCCTGGGTCCTCCTTCTTGCCCTTTTTGAAGATTGGAGTGACATTGGCCTTTCTCTAGTCCTTGAGCACCTCTTCTGTCCTCCAGGACCTCTCAAAGACGATGGAGAGTGGCTCAGCAATGACATCTGCCAGCTCCTCTCCCTACTTGAGTAGCCAGGAGCAGGGACTGCACCCTGCCTGCTCGCCTTCCCCGTTCGAAGTGCCGCGCAAACTGCCGCTCAAACTGCTGCACCACTCCCAGGCTGCTGTGCCGCCTCTGTTTGTTTCCTCTGTTTGCTGTCTCTGTTTTCTGGCTGTGTTTGCCCGCGCTCCTGGTCGCCCGCACTCCCTGGGGGCTGCTCTTATACGTGAGGGGGTTTGGTCTCTGTCACACTTGATCTAGGACTAATATCTGACCAGACTTGCTATTAATAAAAAACCAAAACCCACAACCCACTGCTGAGTCAGAGCTGCTGCTCGTTGGCAACTCCCGCTTTCCCACTAGAGGAAGGGGGGGTGGTCTGGGGTCTCCTTTCTCTCTCGGAGCTTTTGCCACCATGCCGCTGCGGGTTTGCCGCTGGAGAAAGGGTTCCTTGGCGTGAGCCTCTGCTCCAGAGCCCTTCACTTTCAGTAGCTTCGCCAAAAAGGCAAATATATTTATGGTCCATTACTGATAAACTCTACATTACTATGAACATCGTGTCTTGTTCACAAATTGTGAAGGCCCTTTTGATACTGCAAAAGAATATCTCCAGAAACATTTATCTACCCGAGTTTTACATGTCATAAAGGAGGTTTTCATTCAAGAAAAGTGCTGTTACACTGTTAGCCATTGTTGCTCAATGAAGACAGAATAATAAGGAATGTCAAAGCATTGCTCTAATGAAAATGGAATAGTATAATATCTGGGATGCATTAGGAGGAGTGTGGTCAGCAGGTCGAGGGAGGTTCTTCTTCCCCTCTACACTGCCCTAGTGAGGCCCCATCTGGAGTTCTGTGTCCAGTTCTGGGCTCCCCAGTTCAAGAAAGATGAGGAGCTGTTGGAGAGTGTCCAGCGGAGGGCTACAAGGATGATGAGGGGACTGGTACATCTCTCCTCTGAGGAAAGACTGAGGGAGCGGGGCTTGTTCAGCCTGAAAAAGAGAAGGATGGCTGTCAGGAGGATGGGGCCAAACTCTTGTCAGTAGTGCCCAGTGACAGGACAAGGGGCAATGGGCACAAACTGAAGCACAGGAAGTTCCATCTGAACATGAGGAAGAATTTCTTCCCTCTGAGGCTGACAGAGCACTGGAACAGGCTGCCCAGGGAGGTTGTGGAGTCTCCTTCTCTGCAGATATTCAAGACCTGTCAGGACACGGTCCTGTGCAGCCTGCTGTAGGTGACCCTGCTTTGGCAGGAGGGTTGAACTAGATGACACACAGAGGTCCCTTCCAACCTCTACCATTCTGTGATTCTGTGATTCTGCAATTCTGTAAAGCACAGGATCTGATTCTGCCCCAGATTACACCAGATTGACTTTTTTGACACCAGTGGTACAAAAAATTAAGAGTAGAATTTAGGTAAGAGTATCCAAAATCTGATTACAGAACACTTTAATGATGTTAAAGAATAAAATCATTGCACTGATAGAATATCCCAACTTTCTAATTTTTCTGCAAAGTACCCATTAAATCATTGTGTAACGGACAGCTCCTACAGCTTTCTATTTTCATTGTTCCACTCTGTTCACTTAAAAATGATACCAATGAAATAAAATATGCTTTAATTTCTGTAAAAATATTTTAATTGTATTATATTTTCAATAAATTTCATTATTATCCAAGCAACTTTATAGTCCAGTGAAGCCAGAAAAGGACTTCTCTCTGAATGTCAGTAAGATCGTAAGGAAGACCTAGAGGCACTCATGGCCCGTGGGGTCTATAATGCCTTTTTTTCTGTTCTTCTATCCTGGAACAGAGTCTGGGCCCAAAGGTCACATGTGTCCTGTCCCAGTCCTGTGTTAGGCAAGCAGGTAAATACCACCTTTCCATTCCCCTCCATGCTATGTACTTGTTCTCGTGGATGATAATCATGAAGTTTGTGTGTGGGGGGGTTGTCATGAGTACATGCTTTGAACTAAGAGGAATTTCACTACCTAGTGGAAGGACTTTCTTTATTGGGTAAGTTTTGCCCTGCTGAGTGAAAGCTCTAGTCAGGAGTGTTGGCCACTACCATGTGGCGCCAGTGCTCCTACTTCAGGTAGCCCATGTTTTGTTCTTGGCCTTGTTACTGATTCACTTTGATATCTCAGGCACATAGTTATGCAAACTTTTCCAAAGTAATTCTATGCTGCTTGCTTAACTTTTTAGTTTTAATTGTTGAAATTTAAATTAGTTAGGGTCTGATTTTCAAAAAGAGCAAGAATCCATCACTTCCAGGGTTAATGTGAATGAACTCATCTGGCAAAAGGAATCATTGGCAAAGACAGAGTGTTTCCTGGGTTCCTAGGCAGTTCACTTCCATTGATCTGTTCTAATTTAAAGCAGTTTGCTACAAGTAGCAAGAGGTGGATGCTGGAAACTCAAAGGAATTAACTAAAGAGATATTTTGCAGAAGTAAAGTATATTTAAGATGTTCAGATCAAGAATGAAAGAAGACTAAACAATAAGCAGGCAAAGATCTCTGAGCTATTTGGGGAGGTAAGCATGTGGGCTAACTGAAGAGTTGTAGAAGCAGGTTATTACTGAATGACTAGTTCACAAAATCGATGGCGACATTCAATGCAAAGAAGAGTGATGTCACTTACATCCAAGCAAAACACAGCCCTGCCTTTCTTGGATGGTGATGGGTTCAAAACTTACTATTACACATAGGGTTGAAATCTGTGAGTGATGACATATAGTTTCATGTAAATATTTAGTAGCAGTTAAAGAAAATAGACTCCCAAGTATTTTTTAGCAAAAGGATTCAACCATACCACCACATTACCTGCATCTCTAAGATCAGGTCAGTTCTGGTATATACTTCAAAAGCATACAGAGAAAGTAAAAAGGCACAGGATGGCTAATTGTGTGGAACAGATTCTAGAAGTGGAATGATGAATCCTTGTGGTACCAGTTGTTCTTGTGTGTACAGGAAGGATAGTGAAGAGGTCTTTAAAATCATGAATATAATGAAGAATAAGGAGATGTATTATCTACCTCCTATAATAATACATAAAATATTGACATAAAATGTAACAATTAGACAGAAGGTGTAAACCACAAAAGATGATATTGCTACACATTCTGAGTAGATAAGCTGTAAAACGCTCTGCTGTGAGATTTGATGGTTGCTAAAAATTTACGGTTGTTCCAAAAGCCATTGAACAAACTCAGGGAAGAAGAGTACATCAGGGGTTGTTGAATAGAAACATACACATCTGACTCAGGATCCTATTCACAGCAGCTAAACCTATAAATCGTTAGGGGCTTTTACTTCCTATGCTTATATGTAAGTATCTAGCATATGGCTATCATCAGAGAAAGAATATTGGACTTTGTGTAACTCAGTATTGGCATTTTTATTTTCAGGTAGTGTGACAATATTTATTTCATTTTATGTTCTTTCATTTCTGGATGTTTTCAGTTATCTAAAAGTGAGAGCACAGAACTGATTCAAAGACCTGAATTTTCAGTCCACCTTAATTTCCAAAGAGAAAAGGAAGTGACAGAGGTTGAAGAAAGTCAGAAAAAGACACAGAGAATGGGGAATTACTTTACTTCTTTCACAAAGTTAAAAATACTAAAATAGCTACATACATTTAAAGTTATAAGCAACCATAATAAATTTATAATTAAGGGATAAGCTGAGGACCACACAGTTTTCAGCAAGAATTAGTAGTTTGCACAAGACTGGCCAAGACCAGACTGACAGCACTAGGTTGCAGCACTGGTTCTTATTAGGGTGCTATTTCATAGTTTTGATGAGAAATACAATGAGCTGAGAGAGAAATCATCACTGAACTATATACCATATCCAAATATAAGCCGTATAAATCAGACTTTGCGCAGCAGATGTCATGGAGAAAACTGCCTGCTGGTCTGTCAGCTTGACTTGAAAAACCTTGGAGAGCATTTATGTAGTGTTTGCAGCATTTGCAGCTGTTACTAGGCTATGACAGTCACTGAAAGATTGCAGAAAGCTTTAGTAAACTTCTGTACCTACGCACTTCCTCCATTCTACCACATCCAGTTTCACATATCTTGCAATACTCTGGAGACAAGAGGGGCAAGAAGGACAAAATCTGAAACCAGTAAGATTTAAAAGGCAAAGGTCACCACTCCTCAGTCCTGCAAATTACTCTGAAGCACATCGCTTAAGGCACACACAAGAGACTGCATACTTGAGTCAGTACGGGACAAGATTACCAATATTCAGATTCATGATGTTGCTACTAATCTTTTTCTTTCTCTCTTCTGCCTAAATTCTGTCTTGATTGCTCTTCTCCTACTATGTTCTATTGCACTAAGGCCCTTGTCATGCAAAGACTTGCATTGTTTACCCTTCACTAGTGACAGAACTTTTTCTGTCCTACAGTTTTATTAAAAGATGTCTCGTACACTTCTAGACACTACAACACCTGCATCAGAAGACAAGCAGGTTTGCTACTTTTCAGTATGACCAATCAAAGAAGCCATCAAGTGCCTTTTACTTTGGGGATAGTGAAAAAATATTGATGCTGTATTTTTAATGAACTGGTATCAGAAGATAGGAAAGAAAGAAGAGTAATGGAGACATTTTATAATTTGGTAGTTTTGATGTAAATATTTTTTGGGCACTTTCTTATGTCTAAAAATTTTCTTGAAACAGATTTAATCTTTTGAATACCATTCACAGTGAGCATGGAGTTTCTAAGCATAATAGGAACAGTGTAAAAGAAATATAAATCATCTAAGAAGCGTAATGGTCCACAGAATGTTGCATTATGTTTCTCCAATAAGCCCATTCAGACATTGCACAGGCTCTCTAAATTTGAAAGCCATAAGCATGAACTTATACTCAAGAATCACTTGACCCTAGTGGATGCATTGACACGCTGTGAGCAAGCTTTAAGAATTTATTTTGTTCAGGAGCTGACTTCAGTCTTCCATAAAGTGAAAAGACCACAGTAGTAAATGATTGTATTGGGTTTGCATGGCAAGGTTTTGGTAGCAGAGGGCGAGACTACAGGGATGGTTTCTGTGAGAAGTTGAGAGGATCTTCCCATATGTCTGGTAGAGCCAATGTCAGCTGGCTCTAAGAAGGGCCTGCTGCTGGCCGAGGCCGAGCCCGTCAGTGACGGTGGTAGCACCTCTCTGAAAAGGGAAAGAAAACCCTTTCATGGCACCACCCTGCAGACACCAAGGTTGGTGAAGAAGGAGGTGAAGATGCAAAGATTTCCTTGCAGACTCTGGTAAAGACCATGGTGAGGCGGGCTGTCTCACGGAGGTCCACGGTGGAGCAGATCTCCACCTGCATCCCGTGGAAGACCCCATTCTGTAGCAGGTGGATGCCTGAAAAAGGCTGTGACCCCATGGACAGCCTGTGTTGGAGCAGGCTCCTGGCAGGACTTGACCAATGGAGAGAGGAGCACATGCTGGAGCAGGTTTGCTGGCAGGACTTGTGACCCCGTGGGGGACCCACACTGGAGCAGTCTGTTCCTGAAGTATGGCACTTTGTTGAAGGGACCCACACTGGAGCATTTAATGAACTGCAGCCCGTGGGAAGTACTCACGTTGGAACAGTTTGTGGAGGACTGTCTCCTGTAAGCGGGACCCCATGCTGGAGCAGGGACAGAGGGTGAGAAAGAAGGAGTGGCAGAGACAATGTGTGATGAACTGACAGCAATCCCCATTGCCCAACCCCCTGTGCCGCTCGGGGCCAAGAGGCAGACAAAATCGGGAGACAAGTTGAGCCTGGGAAAAAGGGAGAGGTGAGGGGAAGATGTTTTAAGATTTGGTTTTCTTTCTCATTATCCTACTCTATTTTGACTGGTAATAAATTAATTTCCCCAACTTGAGTGTGTTTTACCCGTGACAGTAATTGCTGAGTGATCTCCCCCTGTCCTTATCTCCACCCAAGAGCATTTTGTAGCATTTATTCTCCTCTGCCTAGTTGAGGAGGGGGAGTGATAGAGCGGCTTGGTGGGCACCTTGCATCCAACCAGGGTCAATCCACTTCACTGATTCTGTAGACTGTGATTAAATACCTAATGAAAGGTAAACGTTATTTTAAGAAGTTGGAGGCTCATTCTGTGTTAATTACCAGAACTGAATGCCACATGGTGACAGCTTAGAACTAGTTCTGTAGAAGATGGAAAAGCAGATACTCTACTAACAGCAGTGCCTCTGCTGTGCAAGAAGAAATGAGATTAAAAGTCTCGTCCTCCCACTGAGGAGCCAGTAGTAATGAATAATAATACTATTCTCTTTTCTCTGGCTGTTGTAGTTTCTTTCCTCCATCTGTAGAATAAACTTGGTAATTGGGAGCTTTGGTAGTTCAAATGGGGCAAAACATGACTTCATGGCTTGCCAAGGCCACCGTTTTTTAGTTAAGACTGTGAGTCTTTTTTCTGAAAATTTCAAAGCATAGAAGACAACCTCTATGTGTAACTGCTCTATTTTGGCCTTTGAATAAAGGGAGTATAATTATTTCTAGAAATTGTAAATAATACTAAACAGTTTGAATTTCATCTTTCCTCTGATATTGTGAATTCTCTTTTCACTTATGTCAACATGTCTATGTACCTCAGAGTCACGAATGAATTTGACTGTGAAGGATACCTATCTGAATGAGATCCGTTGTTATCTTTATTATTCAGGTAAGGAACTGAGGTGGAGATTAAGGTCAGAGTTTCAAACTGCAGTATTTGACAGTTTGTTTCCTACTGAGTCCTCCTTTACATGCCAAAGTGTCTTTCAAGTAGAAGCCTTAGAACAACCTTTTACCACTCTGCTCCAGTCATTTAAAAGACTTTAAGATAATTTTTTCTCTTGTTCAGGGACAGAAAACTAGTGACAGAGTTAGAGGTTTGACCCTGATTTATTTGCCTTCAAACTAAGACCTTCAAACAGCTACCTTTTTTTTATTCCTTGTATTTTTAAAACCAAAAACTTTTAAAAGTGATATTTTATTCACACTTGTTAACTTTTTAAAAAATTTAGTTTAAGTAAATAAACAAAATAAATATAACATCATACTTCTTGTGCTCTGTGACTTGAATGATTTTAATACCTCTTTCAGCTGCAGCAGGATTTGATTGGCACAGGACAATTTATACCAACTTGCTTTCAAAGAATATTCATAGCACAGAGTAAGAGAAGCAAGAGATGTACTGATGTGAATGGCAATATCTTATTTCTATGGCAAGGTTATCTGGAAATATAGTATAATCCAAGGACTATATATTCCAGTGTTCTCTACAAAGTTTTTCCTAAATACTTAGAAATAAGCATTTTGCATGATGAAGATCTTTGGCAAGAATAACAGAATCACAAAATCAATTAAAATAATCCTTTTTTCCTTGTTAATCAACTAATATACATGTTGAGATTGGTGATCCTATAAATCTTGTTTCATGTCACGCTATCCTTATAATTTCAAGAAGTCATACTATATAATATTTTACTACAAGAGATACTGCTGTTTTAGGGATGGCTAGACTAGCAAAGATTTCCCAAGTATTTTCATAACTGTTCATAGAAATGACTGTTCAAGCATGTCTTGAGAACTCCAGAGAAAGTTCAGCTCTATTTGCAAGTAATCTTTTCACCTACCCTTCCACTGCCCACACATCCATCTTTGACATATCTTTGCAAAAGTACCCACTTGAAGCAGTGAGAAGGAAGAATAATATCAGTAATATGGATTTTGAGAATAATTATCTTTCCATTTTTTCCTAATGAAAACCAGAAATGGCCAGTTTCGAAGCCGTCTTCTCTGCTGCTGATAAGATTAATGCACTGATTAAGACCTCTTCCAAGTTGGACTGGAGGTGAAAGCAATTCCATTTGGCAAAACCTCATCCCATTTGCTGACATCTTCATTAACCTCACTGATAAGAAAACCATTTCACAATAAAAATTTCTCACGGTTAGAGATTTTATCTTCACAACTTCACCTAACAATGTTAATTCTCTCTGTGAAACACACAGGTTCAATTGCCTTGATAATTTCACAGTGCCCTATAGCTTTTTTTTTTGTTAAAACGTTGGCATAAAAGAAACCAATTACTTCGCACTCACTACAGAAGACTGATTTTCAAAAGGACATTTCACCTTTTAACAAAAAGAGAGAACAAGAATGTAGATAAAAGTGAATGAAAGGGTCACCACACACAGAAAGTTAGTTGAAAGTACGTATTGAAAGAAGTAATGCCATGTGACCATATTCGGAGCTGTGCCAAGCTCTTCTGCTGTATTCTGTAATTTTACTGGTTGGCAACAGAAAACAGGTGCCCTGATTTCCCTATAGCATTACTGTTGCATTGTTAAGAAGAGAAATATTGTGTCCCTTGCTCAGGCCCACTAAGTTGCAGTTCTGGAGTCAGCATTTGACAACAGACTCTCTCCTCTTATTATAAAAGGCATATTTACCACTGGAAGTAGTTGCTGACTTTTAAAGTAACAGCTTGTAATATAACAAGCAGTTGTGAAGCTAGCTGAATGGGGAAACTGTTGCTTCAGGAAGGTTATACAATTTTGACATCTGGATTCTTACTTAGAACGCGTATTCACACAGGTAAATAAGGAATATCAAGTCATTAAAGTTAGTAGCATCTTCCACTAAATCTCAGGTATATAACTCAGTGAAAGTCAATAAACATCTGCTTACGAGGATATACGCTTCAGTAATAGTAGGACTGTTTCCCTTTTCTTTTACCTTGTGTATTTGGAGTTCTTGTGTTGAATGAATGACATGACATAGTCTCTGTGTATATATATGCAAGCACATATATGTTCTTACTGATCTGAAAAATGAAATTTGATATGCTAATCTTAATAAAATGTGAACTCAGTTTGGTGTAATTTTATGCCTTTTCAAAATATACTTGAAATACTGTGTCATGCTGAGGAAGACTGTTCTCTTGCTCTTGTGCTCTATGTGTTCTCTAGAACACTACAATGTTAGGCTGGCTAGACCTGTCCACAAACTACACATGACAAAGCAACTGAAGGTAAACTTTCTATCTACTATACTGTGATGATTCTCCAACTCTGTACAGTTACAATGAAACAGTGCCATTTCTGCTATAATTCCTTGGAAGTGACTGATCTAACCTTAGATCTGATCTGACATTCAGATCTCTGAAATGTGGGTGTTCTGGTTTGGCTGTGGTCGGCAACAAAAGCGCCACGCGGCCGCCCCTCCCCCTGCCTCGGTGCGGAGGAGAATGGAAAGAAACAGGCAGAAACTGGTGAGTTGGGATAAGGGCAGTTTAACAGAACAGCAAACAAAGGGAACAGTAACAACAACGATACAAATAAGTAGAAAACACAACACAAACCGCACAACCCAGAGAGCCACTCTCACCGCCTGCCGCCCGTGCTGCCGAGCTGCAAGTGAATTCCCGTCAGCCCGCTCTTCCCCACCGGAACCCAGCATGACGGTACATGGTATGGAATACCCTGCTCTGTTTGGCCAGGTGGGGTCAGCCCGCCTGGCTGTGTCCCTTCCTGGATTCAGGTGAAAATCAACCCTGTCCTGGCCAAACCCAGGACACTGAGTTACAGTATCTCTGAATGCGTGAATGACACCGGTAAATACCCTTCATAGTCATCTAGCAAGCCATCTGTGGTGCAACATGGGTAGTACCCAACACCTTCGCTTTCAGACACTGACTTCACAGGCCTGTATGGCACAAGATGAGCTATCCCATAAGCAAGGGCTTAGCTGTACAAGGAAGGTGTGGCATATGCTTTCTATTACATAAAAACACTGCACTCTTCAACCCACAAATTAGTCAGTATGCACTCCTATCTCACAGTCTCATAAAGAGAATTCCTCTCATTCTGAGAACTTGCTCTTCAATTTTTTAATCTTCTTAGAGTTCAACATCCAGTCTTTTCTTATAGTAACATTTTGCACATTCAAATTCTTATCCCTGTTTTCAAAAACAGAAGAGTTACTTCTGCAACAGACTTTACCACTTAAATTCCTGTACTGGCATCATTTCAATTCTTCTAAATAAAAACTGTCTATTGAACAGTTGCTGCCAACTACAGCTGTCGCCATCTCCCAAGTAACCTTAGACACACTGACCTAAGATAGTGTAAGCCATGGTCTAGCCTAGCGAAACTTCGGGGTAACATGATTATAGTTATATCCACAAAAACACAAAGCTGACAAAGCCTTAGGTTCCATTTGGTGGATGCTAATTGTTCTAAGACTGAGGAAACAAATTGAATTGGGATGCTGCCTGTTTAAAAAAAAAAAAAGAAATGAAATTGTTAATGCTGATGCTCATAGTGTTTTCACATATCAGGTAACAGGAAAATAAGGAGACCTGCTAGGCTGGGACATCTTCATCTCAGCATTGGCTCATTATTAAGATGACAAAATGTTGCAATGTCACATCTAAAGTGTTTTATTGCTATATCAACCCTGGAAGCCACATGTGTGAGCTGTTTGTGGAGTCTCTAGCACATCAAGCCTCTAGCTCCATTTTCTTTTTATTTTATAGGTATGTTCTTTCTTGTCTCTCATGTGACTGATAGATATTACACAACATTTACAGTTGTACAACTGCCTTTGCAGTTGCATAAACTTGCTTCTGCAGTACCTGCTTCTGCTTAGTCCCTGTTAACTCAAAAGAAACCTAGAAAAAATAAGACAGCCAGATCTATCCACAACCTTAAATCTATCTCTCTTACCCTTTTTAGAAAATGTCTTGTTAATTTAACATTAAAAACATTTCCTGATTCAATTCAAAGGGTGTTTTACACCCTCACCCCGGGGCAGAGGTGGAGTGTGGTCTGTCCCCTGACTGGAGAGAGAAGCTTCTGGCCTTCACCCAGAGGTGCAGGACATTCAACCTCTCCGCTATTTTTCTGGCTTCATGAATGTCATGATGTCACAGTTTGACCACGCAGTATTTCAATAACAGGATGATATCGTGTCTATTCAAAAGCAGATCTTAATGCACAGGCAGAAAAAAACACGCAAAAAAACCCCTTGGGAGCAAACACTACAGAGGAGAATTTTCAGTGGGGTTGGGGGAAGAATGAAAGGGGAGGGAAGGGAAGGGAAGGGAAGGGAAGGGAAGGGAAGGGAAGGGAAGGGAAGGGAAGGGAAGGGAAGGGAAGGGAAGGGAAGGGAAGGGAAGGGAAGGGAAGGGAAGGGAAGGGAAGGGAAGGGAAGGGAAGGGAAGGGAAGGGAAGGGAAGGGAAGGGAAGTAATACATATTATCTATAATATATATGATGTTTTCTATATATGATTCTTCATATTTATAATATGTTATATATATTTATATACCACCAATACAGAGTATGAGGATCTTCTCCATTACAAGTGCTGACAGCCAGGGTTTGAGACAAGCTCCTCAGCGAGGAGCCGGGAGCAGGATTCCAAAATCAGTCGATACCATTGAGCAGGGTTTTGAAGTGAAAATAGGTGAATATCTCTGATTTTAACACCGGTTTGATTTTGGAAGCCTAGTTAAAAGGCAGCTTGATTGTAATTAGTTTTACTTTTATTTGTGAAGCACAGAACAAAGCAAGGGGTATATAAGCTGAAAAATACCAGAAAGACAATCCTTCTAAAGAAAAACAGAGGAAAGAAGCCTGGTAATGACATGACTGTAATAAAGGTAGAGAGTTATTTGTATGAACAAATTCTGAATCCTAAAATAAAAAGCTCTACCAAGTAATGCAAGGCTCATTCAGATGAAATAGTATTTATCTGCATGACTATCAGCATGTTCATCAAATATGTACAAAAGAGACTTTTCAGAATGACCATGAAGAGTAGAGAAGAACAGAAAAATATGTGTTTTAAAAGACATTGCAGTGGGATTATTTTCCAATGAATGATTTGATTTCTAAGCACTAGAAAGACGAGTGATGTGATATTTTCCACCAGAAATTTCGGGTATTGTTCCACTATACAGTGATATATAACAGAGCTATTGCAGTTAGTAAAGTAGAATAAACTCCTTCTGAGAACCTGAGCTAATAGCCTGGAACCAGAAGATCAACGAAACAGAAAGTAATTTTCTTTATCCGTTCCTGTGTGTCTTGGGGAAAACAACTATTTTATTTTTATAATACTTTCGATCTAGTTTATTTCAAATTTGGCGTAGAATATAGGTCTGAGGAAGAACAGCATTCACAAAAGTTTCACAGTATAAGCAAAGACTATACTCAATTTAAAGCCCAGATTTGAAGGCTGCTTAGCCTTAAGGACACCATTGCTTGAGAACAAGTTCAACACCAACAAAAGATGAATCCAGAAAGCCAGATGTAAATATGCTGGACAGATTAGATTTTAGGATATAGATGGGGAGCCAAATTTGTGCGTTATACATACCTCTTGATCTCTATTTTAATAATTCTGATTCACAAAGTCATGACAGGCAAATTTACAGAAATGAATGTTGCACATTACTAGTAGATGAATTTTGTGAACTGAGACAAATTATATTTTCTGCCTTGCATGACAATCACCAACTTGTAGCACCCATAGAATTTCCTGGTTTTGATAAGTGGAGTAAGAAACTGTGCTCACACCTGTTTAAATAATTTGACTTTTTCTTCTAGGTAGTTTTCACCTTTTGTGAAAGTGACTAGTGAATGTGGAACCAGGAATTCTGATGCTAGAACTGGGGACTTCTGAGTGCACTTTCCTTAGAAACAGTGCAGAAAAATCAGTCTATGCATAACTCAGAGCTACCCAGAATGCTATTAACTGATATGTTCCCTTTAAAATAGTATAAAAATCTATTAATTTAATAAGGGAAGGGATTGACAGTGCAAGGCTGTATATTATTTTAAATAATGTGAAGCTGATTTTGAGATGTAAAAAACATCAGTTTCCATTTGCTATGCCAGTATTGAGCTAGAGATATAGCCAAAGATTTGTGCAGTCTGGAGGATAACAGTTGTAGTTAGAATCAGGAAGAAAAAGAAGTTGAAAGCTGTTGCTAACAGCAGCAGTAGCTGTTGTTAATTGGCTGGTTTAGGAGATTATCCCAGACAGTTGGTGGGGGAAGGAATAAGTAGCAAAGGTGAGACATCATATGATGTTTGTATACAGCTGCAGTTACAACATTTGTTTTCAAACAAATGTGTTACCTGGTGAGTTTGGGTTACCACATATTTGTAAATGTACAGAAGTAGACAAATAGCCAGAACATAGAAATCACTGGTACATATCAAGATAGCTGTTTGTCAGTGCTTCTGTGTTCCCAAGACTGATATATCAGATGGAAGCAGATGGAGATTAGACAAACTTCCTTATTTGAGAGATGACTGCTATTTTCTTTAAAATGTGAATCATGCATTATTCTTTAATATATTTTGCGGCACAGAGTTCAGTCAAAATTATCAAACTATGTGATCAGATGCAGGGTTTTGCTTAGTTTATTTTTTTAAAGAATAAGTTTTAAAAGTGAATGACCAACACAGCCAGAGACGTTATTTCAGTTAAGCCTAGTACGATGCCAAAAATAAATCTGAAGAGCCAATGGAAGAAACATCTAGCAGGGCTTTTGTGGATGTAAAAGCAATTTTGGTCCCAAGCAGTCCCAAAAATCAGAGGAAGCATTACCTTATCTACTTATATTCTGGTTCATAATATACAATACCAGCCAGATTCAAAGACACAATAAATTACAACTACTATATCTACAATTTGACCCAGTATACCTGTCTCTGTTATAGAAGATGGATTAGGTTTGATGTATCCTAGTTATTACGACTATTCACTGTGTACATTCTCATGAATGGAAAAAAAATCCCTCTCAGCAGCACAGTCATACTGTGTTTTGACTCTGAGTTCACAATCCAGAATCCTTTTTCCTCCTGGTTAGAATTGCCTTTTGTCTTTTCACACGTGCTGTCTGTTATTACTGCTTCACTTCAGTGCAACAAGAATAATAAATAGCACAAGGCAATCTTTTTTAAAAATATGCTAATTTTGCTTTCCATTATTTCTGTCTTTATTAGGCTATTGTTTTCCAGAACTGCAACTTCAACTTGTATAAACTGGTGCAGCTCCAGCATCTTCTGGAGCTATTCTGATTTACACAAGCTAATGATCTACCTCCCACTGAATAGAAGCACCACTGGCAGTGCAGAGTACTTCTATGTTACCTCAGTCTATTTCTCTAATCTGCATTTAGTGACTTTAAATATTTCTAGCTACTGTCTCTGTGTTACAGACAAAATAAATCTTCATGTACAACGAAACTACATCAAAACGGGAAGACAAAACAATTTCTCTTCAGTATTTCAATAGAGAATTCTAACACCCTAAGTTATTCAAATTAATATATTGCAAAATAAACTTCCAGGGTTTTAGAGGGAGTTTAATTCATGATTCCAGTCTTCACAAAGCAAATGTTTTTCCACTGTACGTAAGGTACATTTCTTTTGAAAAATCAAATCAATGACACCATTCACAGTAGAGTGACAGTGTTAGTACATGTTAAATTTGAGAACAAAACCAGTAACTAAACATAAGAAATACTAGGTTGCATGAGTACAGAAGTGATGTGCCTTGGATTGAGATGACAAATGACAGCTGATGAGACTGACAGTTAAAAAAATGAATTTCAGATATAAGTACTTGTGAAGGAAAATTTCTATGGGATTTGGAAAATGAGAAAAAGAAGTGAATAATCTGATAAAAAGAGAGGGAGAAAGATTAGCTTTTGAAGATGGGCTCAAACTGATGACTGATAATAGTGAAAAGTATTTGCCTCTTCAGATGTTTCTGCAAGCAGGTGAGCCTAGAGCAGCATGCATCCACTTTAGGAATGAAATGCGGAAACACAGAAGTCCTGGAAATATGTTAGGATGTTAAACAGACAGGCTGAGACATTAAAACTGAGAGGAAAAAATAACCTACAGAGGGCAACAGATTATGTCATCAATGATAACCAACTATTTAGTTTCCAGAATCTTACTGAGATTCTCCAGTCCTCCCCAGAATGGTCCTGGAAAGCAGATTAAAGTTTTGCATTTTGCAGAACCTCTAGGAATAGTACTGCAGATCTGCAAGAGTCCCACCCTCCCGAGCTCTCCAGAAAACCTGTCTAGAGCTTTCAATCCACAGTTTCTTTAAACTCCAAGCCCAAGTCTTGTGACCCACAGAAGGCATTCAAGCTCTGGAGAGCAGAAAGATATTTACATTTATACCTAAGTATAACTGAGGGTTTAACTTTTGCATTAAGGTACAAAGCTGATGATTGAAATGTACAAACTCAAATTACAGAACAAGATTGAGGACCCAGTATGTCTTCTTTCATAAGTGCACTTCAATAAAAATATCTATCAAAAAAAGTCTGCAAGCATTAAGTAAAGAGAACTTAAGGGCTAAACAGTAGGGTGAAAAGGCATTCCTACCCCAGTGACTAAAAGTAACAAAAGAAGTGTTTGGAGGAAATTCTTGCTATTTTTATTTCTGATACAATAGAATAGTTTCAGAAGTAATAGATTCATACAGTTTCTTTTTGCTTTCATCCCTGTGGTTGGTGCTATTTGTCAGCTATAAACCTGATATTATAAACCTAACACTCTCTCACACATGATTATAAACACTTTGAGTACAGAACAGCAGTTTAGGAAAGTTACATATGTCACATTAAAATAAAATAAAACAAAATAAAACAAAATAAAATAAAATAAAATAAAATAAAACAAAACAAAACAAAACAAAACAAAATAAAACAAAATAAAATAAAATAAAATAAAATAAAATAAAATAAAATAAAATAAAATAAAATAAAACAAAAAATAAAACAAAATAAAATAAAAGTAAATAAAACAAAAGTAAATAAAATAAAAGTAAATAAAAGTAAATAAAAGTAAATAAAAGTAAATAAAAGTCAAATAAAACAATCACAGTTGCAAGTAATTATCTTGGTGTAGTAGACAGAAGAGCTAACATCTTTCCACTGCTATTACTAACCTCGTGGAATGTGACTAGAAAATTTTTTCCTTTGTCTTCAGAAAAAAAAAACCAAAACAAACACAGCCTGATTGCTGAGTCCTGCTATGACAAAGTGTCAAAGAAGTGGATTTAATGCTTTAGAAACTTCTCTGTAGGCACTTCTGTTCTCATGATAGGTCTGAGGGGTAACCCAGGCTGTGTTTAGAAGAAGTCTGATTACACTGATACCCATAAGCTGAATAATCCAGGCACTCTTCTGGACAAAAATAACAGAGAATAGAGTGGAAACCTGTTACTTGCTTTTTTAAAAAATAAAAATTTTACAGAAAAAAAATAATTTTTTTTCCTCATCTGGAAGGTGGAGCCATCAAAGAAAACTGGCTGCATTTTACAGGAAAAAAGAAAAAGAAAAGGAGATCCATTGATTCTAACAGTGCCAGATTGCTGTTCGCACACACTTAAACTGGATATGAAGCCCTTATTCTTTGAACTGAAATTTCCCCACTTGATCAAAGCACCTATCTTGCAGTACCTGCAGTATTTACTTTTTGGCTGATCTAAGATGTCTACTACAGCCTTTCAACCCCTTTCTTTACACCTATAGTAATACCAAAAATCTATTGTAATACCCTTTTGAGGGCTTTCTTCAAGGGTTTAGCTGTATAAACTTGCCATGGCATCAAAGCAAGACAGAAAGCCAAAGGCTGCAACTATTTAAGTTAGAAAGGAGCTGCTCAACAGCATAAAAAGAAAAGAAAAAGTATTGTGTGAATTTAGACTCAGGGATAAACACAATTCTTGATTAATTTTAGGCTCTTCTACACCCCTCTGAGATTCTGTCTACATAGCTGTAAAGACTCCAGTACTAAAGCAACGATCAAGTGAAAAAGAAGAGAAAATTCAGTACCAACAAGAACCACCAAGACCTTTAAAGATTTCAGACTAGAAAAGCTGCTGTTCCTGAGAGGTACAGTTGAGTTCCAAACATAGGCTAAGACAGGCTGGGTAGAGGTGCCTATTGATCAGCCAGATGGAGGTGAGGTTTTGTTAAAGGAAATGTTCATTAGTGTTTATTAGTTACGAAAAGAAATGTTAAATTTTCTTTCCCTAGATTCTTTTTTTTTCTATTCCCACTAATTTTGGTGTATTAGAAGAAAAAAATTGTTAGTGTGAGTGAAAATAAACCAGAGTCTATCTTTATGAAAAGAGGACATAAACAAAGTCTGGCTCATTTTGGGGAAAGAAGATTTAGACCAGCCTTGCAGATACTCAGAACACACTTTTAAAGTGTAACCATAGCTCCTTCTACTGTATAGTTAAATTTGTTTCCAGTTCATGGAAAGATTACACAGGTGCTCATAGTGAAAGCAAACCAAATGCTGTGATGCCACTGTTGCAATAAATGGACATAGATAAAAGAGGATTTTTTTTTTTAAATTAAATTCTGTATTAAAATGGGCTATTAAGAGACACACAATGTTTATTTAAAATGTGGTTTGGGATTTTTTTTAATCCTATGAAATATCTTTCCATACTTCCCACATTATTTCATACTGTATTATCATTCAAATACAGTGGGGTATCATTCCTTAATATATCCATCCTTTAAATGCCTCTTCCACAAATGTATAGATTCTTCTTAGTTTCACTATTCATACTAAACCTAATAGAATTATTAGAAAACCATGGGCAAGGCAAAGATCTGTGCCCAACACCAGTGTTTAAATCTAGTAAAAGGCCTTTGATAATTTCTTAAAATAAGTTAATACTCAAGAATTGCTTTCATTATTTAAAGTATACTAAAGTGCATATGGCAAAAATGTTTGTAGTGATTATATCCTAAAATAACTGGAAAAATGAGATTCAAATTTGTGTGAAAGCTGCTATGTTCTTTTACAATACTACCTTCTTCTTCTTTTGCTCCAGCTCCCATACACTTTTTGCTTTATTTTTATTTCTGTGCAAGTTCTAATTACCTAGAGAAATACTTAGTATTCAGATGATTTAAAGGAATAAATGAAATTTTCTTTCTAGTTCTTCACAAGGGAGAATTTGGGGAGCCAGCGAAGAAGCAGAAGATCCAACACTACAATAATACATAGACCAGACCAGAAAAAATCTCTTAAAGCAATTGCAGCCTTCCACAGACTTATTCCATAATCTCAGTCCTTGTGAAAGGAAAAAAGATTTTTTTCGTCTCTGTAATTTACAATGGGGATACTTGTGCAAAATTTTAAATGTGACATGCCCATAGTAGCTTGATGAAGTTGAAATCTGAATCCCAGATACGAGTTTAGCTTCGATCCTTCATGCAACTGATTTAGTGGATAGTTTAGAAAACTCAGCTTCCCTTTGAATTACTTAAATATAAATATTGCCTTATTTGGCATATTCTAGCCAGTCCCTAACAAAAGTGCAGATCCTTTTAACTGCTTGAAATTTGGTATGCAAGTGATGTGATTACATTGTGCTGTCAAAGCTCTAAACAAGAGAATATTGTCATATTTTATGTGTTTCTATGCATAAACCTTCAAACTGACACTGTATTAAAATAATCAATAAAGAATATTGCTCTAAGTAGTGTTTCATCACCCATTCAGCCCTTGGTCAACTACTCTGGCAAGAAGTATTTGCCCTGTGTCTGTTAGGTAGAAAAGTCTGTAGCTACTTCTTGCTGCATTTCCCCGTCAGCGATTAAGAACAGAGACCACCACCCAGTTACTGCTTTGTGTGTATGCTGCTGCTGCTGCTTGGATTATTTACAGCTGTGAAGCAAATAGCAAGCAAGCTCTAGCAGCAGAATAAAACAGCAAGATATATTAGTACCTTGAAAAATACTGATCACAAATTTTTGTGGCTTGTACCTCTTAACTCAGGAAAGCACTGAGTATGTATCTAACTCTAAGGATATGAGTAATCATGTCTCAAAGCTCGTGTAAAGTCACATTCATTTCAGTTGCATTTAAATGCATGATAGTTCCTTGGTTCAACAGGAACTGGATTACGGCTGTGCCTAGTATTATTACCTGATTAGTGCCTTCCTCAGTCAGGTCCTGTCTACTGACCAGTCCTCTGAGAAATAAACGATAGGAAAGTCCTCTTCCCTTTTTTATAAAAAATATTTTTTAAAAGCATTAATGAGAAATAATTAGCCCAGAATTAACATATGGTGCTCTTTCATGAATGATAAAATGACTATGTTGTTTTTGTACAATCATGCTGTGATACAGAATGAAAATAGACTGTAGGCCTTACTTTCAGATTGGGCCATTTCTCTAATCTGCCCATCTTTTTCTGTTGGGAAAATATTACTGCTGTTAAAAAATCCTGCACTTTCAAGACTCTTGAAATATATTTTTGTATTTGTAGTACAAATTAAAGGAAGTTTTCACTGAATTACAAGACAATGGGAGAAGAATGAAGAAGCTTATGTGTTGGTGCTAACTCAAGAAAGGAAATTTTAAAACTGGGTGACCAAAAACTAATCAGTATCTTTTGTACTGGATGCTCTGCCCATTGGATCCTGTTTTCTTTCACTTCCTAAAACCTAAAATACAGACCCGGTACAGACAAATCATCATGAATATTTTTGATTTTTAAAAGAATCAGTCCCACTGAGATTAAACAAGTCTGTCAGCTCTTTGTCAGACAAAAACCTTACTTCTTTCTTCTTCTTTCTTTATCAAAGAAATCATTAGAGACAAAGCTTTGCTTCTTATATGAGATAATGAATGCAAATTCCTCTATGCCTTGAGAGATCACAGAATCAAATAGATCAGTGGTTTACTTCTAAAAAAAATGACCAAAGATTGTCTTCCATGTTACTGAGCTGAACAGGGCAATGGGTACATAAGTACCCAACGGAGAAACTGTAAGAACAGTATCTTACATAAAGCACGAGGGGCTTCCGGCATTGTGAGCTCTGTGAGAGAGAAGAGGCAAGAGCTTCTGTTATTGATAAGAGGGGAATAATTAGCTGTTTGAGCTTGATCTTGCAACAATAGTTCACTGTTGTTATCTTGTGTCTCTTAGTCAACAGCAAATGTTGTTTCTCAAGAAGCATTTTCCCCATTTTACAGGTGGAACAACGCATACACAGGGAAATGAAGCCCTAATAAATAATATAATAAATAATTATATAATAATAATCATAGAATAAAATTTACTGCTGAAGATACCCTGACACATCAGCAGCAGAGGCAGGCACAGAAGCACAGACCATCCCAGACCACCATGCCATTCTGTGTCCCTGTAAATACTTGAGTTACTCACGCAATGTGCAAGAGGAATGCCCCTGCTCTCAGTAGTCTTCGTGGACCAAAGACGTGTGGCAGCTCTCAGGGCTGGCCTGATGAACACTCCTCTTTGTCCAAAGGTCAGACATCATGTCTTTATAAACCTCTCCAGTGGTCTCCCATCCTAAATTCCTGTCCTGATCATATCATGAAGGTCAGTAGTTTGTTGTGGACATCAGGTGGAAAATTTCTGTGCTCTACTGTGGTGGAGTTTGCACCCGGAGCAGTAGTTATAATAAGTACCTAAAGTTTTAGCTGCCTTAAGTTTAAGGCAGAAACTTCTGCTAAAGGCACAGGCTGCTTGCTGGCTGGGCTGAGTTCAGCAGAAGGAGACATTTCTGTGGTTTTTATTTCATTCTGACCAGCTTCATTAAAGTCAATGACAACAGCTACTAGGGACTTGAAAAAGCAAGAACATAGGCAGAAAATGAAGTAGAAGAAACTTAATATTAGAACAAAACTCTTCATCCCAAAGCAACATAGAGGACATATATAACTTCCCCCCCCCCCCCCCCCCCCCCGAGTTTGCATTCCAGAATGTTTCAGTTCCTGTTTTTCTGTTTTTTCTTCTGTTTCACAGATTTATTGAGCTGCAGTACAGCCTGGAACGCAAAGGAAAAATTGTCACTTTGAGAATAGAGCTGATTTATCAGAAGTAGGGTTTTACACTCTGCACAGAATATCTGATGAGGTGATCTTTTTTTCCTAACACTGTCTTACAGATTATTATCAGAAGCCAGTAAAAAAAACAAAAACGTCAAGGACGTTCCAAAAGAAAAGCAATCAGTTTTTATGGAATAGATTTTCCAGCAAATCAAAGAAAGAAGGAACTTCTCTATGTTATTCATCTTCTTTGAAATAATTTTAACATTCAAATATATTGTGTTTTAAACTACTTCAGAGAAAAAAAAACAACACCAAAAAGACACTCAACACCTAAACCCCCTCATAAATTTATTTTCAAATCACTGGATGGATATGTAGCAAATGCACTAAATGAACAGTTTTGTCCTTAATCCAGTTTGTGGATTGTAGTGTGAGGAAACTGCTAAATATATCCTTTTAAATGCTCAGTTACAGTCAAAACAGCCTGGTTTAATTTTCTTGAAAAGAGATACTTTTCTTTATTGAAGGGAAAGAATAAACAAAATTTACATTGCCAGAAACAAGATGGGCAGCGTTCTTATCGGACAAAATCATGACATATCTAATAAGCACACAGAGTGTTCCAACGTCTTGTTACACATATTTTTGCAACAAATATATTGCATTTTAAGTCAAAAATATGTGAAATGGGATTCAGTTTTCATGTAGATGCCTTAGATTTAATTCACTGAATTTTGAAGTACAAGTAATTTTGAAATTAAAATTATTTTCAATGTTAAAAATACTTTTACTATCAGTAAACTGGTTTTATTTTAATGTTTAACACAGATTTAACAGCTGCAAATCCAGTTTTACATTCTCATTGCAATTCATGTGTGTGATTTAAATTTCAGTACTTACAGTGGCAAGGGTGCTGGTAAAAGCAAATTAAAAAAGGTAATTCTTTACTTCTCCTTTGTTGTGGTGTAACTTCTACACTGTTTAGCACGAACACAACATTAATGTAGTGTTAACATTCAATAATGATCAGTCCATTTTCTTTTACATTAAATCACCATTAATTTTCATGACTATTATCTTTTTTCCATTTTACAATGAAAGAATACTGTTTCTGTGAGTGAGTAGAGGAAAAAACTGCACTTGTTAACTTTCTCTGCATATTCTCCTGCCAGAAGCACTAGTGCAACTATTTTACTAGAAAGCTGTCTGACAGTATCACAATTTCTTTTTACTAAGAGGAATAGGGAGTGTAGTCTGTTATGATTTGTCCCTTCGCATTAGATCATGCTTATATCAGGAGGTGTTGCTGTAATATAATGAAAGATAAAGATGAAGAAAATTTTGAAATGAAGATATTTTTTCCTTCTGCAAAAGACTAACATGAATAATACAGGGAAAATTGTGGTCTGAGTCAATGTTTACCTTTGTCCTGTAAGAGATACCAGTGAAATCAGTGGGCATGCTGACATGAGTAGTGCAGACTCTGCACCCTACTCTTGTTTGCCAAGAGGAACCAACAAATCCTGTTCCGTGCTCAGCAGAAGCCCACTGTGAGAAGGGTGAGCACAGTTTGCGACCGTTGAGCCAAAGAAATTACAACATTTTGCTCTGAGGTGGTGAGGTGGTACTTTTTTATTTGTTTTTTTTAATTTTTGAAGGGATCTGGTGAATTTTTCTGTTTCCTTTCCTGGAGGAGAAGCTTGGGGTCAAGTTAATCAATAATGATTGAATGATACATATTCAGCCCCATGGGCATTGGAGTTACATAGTTACGTAGTTCCCTACAACCCCTCTCTTCATCCTCTGGCTATAAGTACTCCTCTAGATATTACGCCTGAAGACTAAAGAGAAGATTTTGGCCTACTATAAGCATGGACATTTACCAAAGTTCTCTCTTCAGAAGCTGTCATTTCTCAGCTTAAAAGAAAAAAGTAGTTCCTTGAGGCTAGTGATCACCCTTCACATGCAAATATCAAGCAGAAAGCCAACCATAATTGAGAGTCCTTTAATGAGATGCTCAGCATGATTTCAGAAGCTCCATAGTCAGCAGCAGGCAGGCTGTCATTTTAGCAGACGTTTTGGGTTTGGTTTTTTCATGTCTAGAGATTGATGTGATGGAGATGAAAAGCTGGACCATAAAATAAAACCACTTTTGGAAACGTTGCACACAAGGAATCAGACATTTACTGCTACTGTATTAAAATCAGTCTCTTTGATACAGAGTCACACTGTTGAAACATCTCATTGACCTGCAGAATTTTCCTGAGATTTAACTGTGATGACATATCATAATAGCTGTTAGGGAATTCCTTGTGGGCCAGCCTAAGACTTTAGGAACAGCCTAGGACAAAGGGCTGAGCAAAAGCTGAATGAAACCTTGAGAAACGCAGAGAGGAATTGTTTCCTTGAGGTACATAACTATTCTCCTGCTGCAGCTTCCTTTCTCAGTGAGTTTGTGAGATGCAGCTTGTATATATGGCATACACTGCTACTGCCTCTATCCCACTTCACTCTGAGCAGTTAGGGGTCAGCAGAGGGAAGGTTTTGCTTGTTTCCTTGCAGCACTCTAGGGAAAGATTGAAGAGCGACTGAGGAGCCACACCTGTTCCTACCTTTCTGGACCAGCCTAGAGCATGAGTAAAGGGGTCAGCAGGGCACTGATTTCCTTTCCACCCTCAGAGAGACATGTAGGTTAGCCTGCACGGAGACCAGTTTCATGGGAAGAAAGAAAGGAAAAGTCAGAGAATACCACCAAAGCTTTTGCTAAGCCTAGATGACTGTATCTGGGATTGACAGCACAATCAGGAAACACTATGAAAGAAATGAAATATTTACAGTCCTGTATGAATAGGATCCACCTACTAAATACAGTCTGGGCTGTAAAAATCTCCTTCAGCCATGTGCTGTAACAACGGTTACCCCCTGCCAGTCCTTCTGTCTTAAATAGCAGAAAGAAATTGTGCCATGTAGTGACTTACTACAGAAGTTTGATATACATGTTAATTGTAATTTCTGTCACATTATTACTTTTTTGTTTTTATTTTAGGGAACCATGGGCGATTAGCGTTAAGAAGCATGTTGATATATTTTATGAGAGTGCAGTATAACGATTTCTTAAAAGGATACCTGTTAGTCTATATTCACGTGAAGGGTTAACTACTGAAAAGTGACCAGTTCACAGTATTATGGACAGCTGCCTCTGTTGCTAGTTACTCTTTGAAAACTGACAATCTGTTTGCGGTTATGAACATTATAGCTGCAAGAAAACCCTCTGTTAAGCAAAGAGGTTGTAGTCAATATTAGGGCCACAAGATATGTGAAATGAACAAGTACAGACACTGCTGTCTTGGGATACCAAGCAAGAGATTGTAATTCTGGGAAATAGTATCATCAATACAGGAATCATAAAGAAGTACTGCAAAGATCTACAGCTTGCAGTTGATGATCATTTCAGTTCAGTTCAAACTAGCTACCCAGCAGGAGTCTCCTTAGTTATAGCTGAGCAATTATGCACAGCACCCAGAAAGATCACGGCAATGTTTTTAAGTCTGAGTTGCATCACGTCAATTACACAAAACATCCTTTTCTATGTGTGTCTTACCCACTATGAGAAAAAACATCAAGACTGGCATAGCAGTTTTAAGGCACCTTTGCTTCACAAAGACTACTCATATTTTCAGTACTCTCCACTGGTCAGGTTTCAGATCACCACTCCAAAAAATACATTTGTCCGTAAGAAGCTCAGCCTTTTTCTTTTTCTCTTTCAAACTTTCCTGAATTTTTCAAAAATAATTCAAAATTAATTTTTCAAAATAAATATAGATAGGCAGATGAAGAAAGGAATGAGATATTTATTCTTTAGATGTTTTCTTTGAAGAAAATTAATTTCAAAATCACCGTCAAGGGAAAACAAATAGAGTATACGGAATTGCTGAAATGCAGGACCGTGAAGTTATTGTACTTTAGTGACAGATCTTTTACGTTATAATGGAAATTATTGGTTTATACTGGAATTACGTAAATAGAAAGAAAAGCTGGGAAGTTCTTGGTATATAAGTACATCTACATGGAAATGTGTAGATCCCTTACAAATGGCAATTAATTTTAATGCTTTCTAATTTTTCATCAATCTACAATTAAAGTAGAGCCTCTGTGGGATCTATGACACACTGTTTTGCTAATGTTTCAAACTGCATTGATTCAGTATTTTTATTGATAGGCTTGGAACTTTTAATTATTAATTTTATTTTTAGTTGTTTTTTTTGTCCCAGAGGTGGTAAAGGCATTTATAACTAAGAGGACTATACTGTCTCACAGTGATATTGCTGTGTAGCGTAAGGCTAAAATGAATTGCATTTTACTTCATAGTAACATTGTAAACTTAATGTGAATGATTTGACTTTGTTACATAAAAAAAAGTAATACGAATACACATTGTATTTTCTAGAAAAAACTTGAGTAATATTTATTTGTGTTAGTATTTCAGAATGAAAAATGTCTTTAAATGCAACAAACTGACAAATGTAAAGCAGAATACGAATGGTAGAGGATATTCTGTAAATAATTCAACCAAGATTGTGCTAGGCACTGCATGAATGCATGACAATAGAAAGACTGCTGTGTGCAGCATCTGTTTCCCAGCATGCATGTCTTGTCAGCTCCCCGACTGCCAACAGGAGCTGGAGCATGCCCCACCCTTTGGCACAGCCCGGGGAGATGCTGGGCTGTGTGGGCAGGAGCGGCGCGGCGTACAGGGCTGGCAGCAGGGGTTGCAGGATGCGTGCAGGGATACGTTGACCTGTCGCCCAGCTGCATGCAGGGTGAGTGCTTGGACGCCGGAGCTGAGACCACAGAGCCCACCTGCCTGTAAGTGCACCATGATTTTTCAGAAAGCTACACAGTTTTTTTAATTAATTTCTGCATCAAAGTCTGAGAGTAATCACATGGGATAACTCAGCTTTTAAAGCTGAATATGTACTTTTTTTTTTTTTTCTGGTCCTTAAGCCCCGCATGGATAAAACAAACCACTGTATGGGGAGAGTGCAAGTGAAAGATGAGCTAGAGAAGAGAGATCCGTGCCAAGGGAGCAAAACGGTAAAACCAACAACAAACTCACCACTACATGAATCCCAGTCATCTGTCTTAAAGGCAAGACCGTTTTTCCTCTGTTCTGTCCAGCTAGCTGCGACTAGAAGTAGTACTTGTTTTCCTTAGATGAGAGAAAATTCAGAAATCCAGTAGAAGGATCTATACAGAATCTATACAGCCCTAACCAACATTAGAATCATCCTGATTTTTTTCTCGCTGACCCAGAGATTATTTTCTGTATGAGCAAAAATAACTAGTAAGCAACTTTGCTGCAAAAAAATCTCACAGTCACAGCCCGTTCGCTGGAACAACGTGTTTGTCACTAGCATCAAAGGAAAGAATCCCACTCATGTATGTATGCAGTAAATAGAATCATAGAATCATAGAATGTTTTAGGTTTTAAAAAACCCTTAAGATCAGCGAGTCCAACCATTACCCTTACACTGTCAAGTCTACCGCTAAACCCTGTCCCTAAGAGTCGTGTCTACATGTCTTCTACATACCTACAGGGAGGTTGACTCAACCACTTCCCTGGGCAGCCTGTTCCAGTGTTTGATAACTTCTTCAGTGAAGAAACTTTTCCTAACACCCGACATAAACTTCCCATGGTGCAACTTGAGGCCATTTCCACTTGTCCTATTGCGTGTTACTTGGGAGAAGAGGTGGACACCCACCCCACTATAACATTTTTTCAGGTAGTTGTAGAGAGCAGTAAGGTGTCTCCGAGCCTCCTTTTCTCCAGATTAAAAAAGCTCAGTTCCCTCAGTTGCTCCTCATAAGACATGTGGCTTTAGTTCTGCCATGCAATAGTTTTACAGGATTAGTCCTGAAGTATAATTGTACTTTTAGATAAGGTTTTACACTACCAGTGCAGAGCAGTATGTCACCGCAGCTCCTGCACCGCTCTTGCTTGGTTTAGACATCAGTCTGGAAGCATTGACTAGACAAAATGCAACTAACTAAGGATATGTTTTTATGATTCTGAGCAAAGACTTGCAGTTTCTTTTGCTGCATGAATTATTTAATATAGTTTCAAAGAAACTAAGGTCCTTGATTTTAGGCAGTGTTAATGTTAACTGAAGAAAATACCAAGAGTACTCACTCAAATTGACACCAGAAAAAAAATCTTCTGCTGTTCCTGAATGCAAAAAAGAAATGGTCTTATTTTCAGCGGTGCATTCAGTATCACATCAAGCGGTTGTTCTAATAATAGGAACCACAAACAAATTGATTTAGGAGAGAAACTACATCACAACTTGTAATTTCCTACCACTTTGGAGTCAATCTTTGAAAGCTATGCCCAGAACAGCATCCTGGTCAATGTTTTTTGATTTGCACATGACCTTTAATATTGCTGTGCTGGTCTCCCAGGGTCAAGTTTTTAAAAAAACAGGTGTCTGAACTTTGATTTCTAAATCTATATTTATGTCCCTGAATTGACAGCTTGATTTTACAAAAGCCTTGAGCATCCAGCAGTTCCCATTGATTTCATAATGGCGTCGGATGGTGCAAGATCAATACTCTTAGGTGCCTGAATAGATTCCAGCATCAGGGCTCCGGTGGCTTTGGTAATGCTATATCATGGTGACCATTTATTTTGACTTGTCACTATACAGTGTACACGAGAGTTCATTGTCATTGTACATTTATGCGGCCTGAACCTGTGATTTCAGCTACAGCCAGCAATAGTGCAAGACCAATCCATATTTCTATGATAATGAATGTGATGCAAGTTAGTTAGACACTCCAGAAATCAGATCACTTAGGTGATGGTAATGGTTAAAAAACTCTCTAGCAGAAAATGTCACTGACAGTTGAACCGCACACCTGTTAAAAAGCAGAAATAATCATCTCAGAAACAAAACCAGAAGTTCAACTGAATACATATTTCTGTGCTGACAGGGGCTAGTATCCAGGCTACAAATGAAAAACCAACACAAGAATGAGATTTGGTATGCTAGAGACAATAGTAGAAGAAATTTTCTTTCTTTTATAAAGACACAAGTTGTTTTAAGGCATAGTAAGGTTTTGGGAAGAATTGAATAAAAAAAATGAAATAAATATAAAGAGGAAAATATTAAAGTTCATATATATATACAAGATACATTTTTATAGAAAACATACACATACATGCGCACACATATGCATAAATATATACTATTTATGCAAGTACCTACCTTTTAAAAACAAACATATGTAGAGAATAGATACAGAAGTCAAACACACTGGAAAGAAAGCTGCTTTTAAAGCACATAGTCCTCTGTTGAAACAAAAAACAAGTTCAGCCTGAATTAGGTCCTAAGTGGTTTAGATGACTCTTTAAAGGAGAAGGAAAGAAATTAGAAGTAGAGGAAGTGAACAGCCAAGTCTTTGTATGAGACTGAGAGCATCCTCCCATTCCCTGTGGGATCATCCCTTTCAGTTAGGGTGAATCTTGACAGTTAACACACTCATAGATATGTCATATTGTTGTTTGCAGAAGTGAGCAGCACAGCCTTCTGTCAAGGAAACGTTTATTACACTTCTTTCATGTCCTTCTTCCTGCCTACTGAGACTCATCATATTCTTTACATAATTCTGAAAAAAATATGGCTATCTATAGCTGTCACTGCTGTACGGGCTCAGCAACACAGCAACATCAAAGCAACTGTTTCTGCTCTGTGTCGAACTGTTTCCACTGAAGAGCCATGTTCAACATCTTTTGCTGGTTCTTTATTTTGATATTGAAAATATTTTTGTACTTGAACAGCTTACACAACTGCCACTAGAAAGTGTTAGTGGACATCTTTATTCAAGTATCAAAGATAGGTCAGAATAACTTGAAAAATCTTGATATCAGAGTCAGGAAATAGTTTCTGCTGGAAGGGATATTTAAGGTCATCTGTACAACTCCCCTGCAGCGGGGAGGGACATCTTTCACTAGATCAAAGCCCTGTCCATCATGACTTTGAGCATTTCCAAGGAGCTGGCATCCACAACTTCTCTCAGAAACCTGTTCCAGAGTCTCACCACCCTCACCACAAAAAATTTCTTCATTATATCCAATCTAAATCGATCTCCTTTCTGTTTAAAACCATTGTCCCTTGTCCTGTCAGTACAGGCCCTGGTAAAATGTCTCCCTCCTTCTTGAGACTTTCTTTTTCATGAATCTTCTTTGTCTTATGAAGTAATTTTGCTGAAAGGAAGGTAAGGCTCTTCTGCATACAGTGCATTAATTCTGAAAAATAGGTTTAAGAATTAGTTTTGTATCTAGGTAGAAGAAACTGCCACACAGGTTTTACATTCAATACTCTGATTATCTTATATGTTCCGTTTCCTCCAAATATCTGTTGCACACCACAAGAGAAACTTCAGATGATCTTCTATGAAAAGAAAAGGTATGCAGTATCCCCACTTGGAATGTTGTGATGAAAACATGAAGTCATGAACTGGTTTGGACTTTAGGGTTTTTTAGGAGCCTACAAAAAGCATAAGAACCCTGGATGCCCAGTGTCTAAAAACATTTTTGAAAGTCTCATCCTTAAAATAGTCCTTTAGTGCTTAGTCCTAGTCCAAATCGGTTGCAATTTCCAAATATGTCTTTTTGTTGGTATTTCTCTGGCTTTGCACTTAAATGACTATATATAAAATGCTTTCTTCAATACCAACTCAAATTATGGTTTTCAAATCTGGGTTTTGTCTGCAGATAATGTTCATTGGGAACCTACACAACCATGTGCTTACAAAACTTCCATAACAATGGCTCAGATCTGTATTTGTCATAGTGTCACTGACTTTTTTTCAGGGGACTCAACAATCTTTGAGACTTTGATCTTGGTCCATCCTTTGAGGACACGAAGACAAGGCAATTTCTTAAATAATGCAACTTGTGCAATCTCTGAGGCTAATGGCAAATTAATCAGTCTCTGAATCCTTTTTTTTTTTTAAGACTTGTGCATTTTTAAAGAAGATGGAGTAATTGTTTAGTGACTTGGTGCCATTGATTTTCATTATGGATGGTGTTGACTGGGACTGTGTCAGGTCACCTGGGAGAGATAGCCTTTGCATAGTTAAATAAAATGAGGAAAATACCACTTCTTATTCCATATTCACGAGGAAATCTCCAGTCCTTGAAGTAAGTTTTGGGTGACCTTCTTTTTAAAGCAACTTTCCTTCTTCACTGTTTGAATAAATGTAAGAAATGCAATAATGCCTAGGCGTGAAAAAAAGGTCTGGAATTTACAGGTCAATAGTTTCCTAGTTGAGAAAAGTTGACAAGAAGAAAAAGTTTAAGACAATAGAGAAATGTTCTTATTTGCTAAACATCTGTAAAACTATTTGATTTCTCCATTAAAAATACTGCAATAGAAATGAAAATATCCAATGAAAAGAAACATACTTTTTTTTAAGGTGTATGGTAATTTGAAAATTCTTTTGAATTTTTGGTAGTTATGCTTGGAAGAAGAAAGAAATGCCATAATATACACATCATATTTAACTGAGATACAGATTCAACCTGCCAACGTCAAGTTCTTTTTCTCCTAAGATATGATTGTAGTTTTGAAGTTGTTATAATTTTTATATTTTCAGGAGCAACACAGAATTTTTTCTAAATTATGTTAAAATGCTTCTTTCTTCCACTGTAGAGCATTGAAAATGTATCTATTCAGTCTCACTTCAGATCTTGCTTTCAAGTCAGGTGTTTGTTTTGGTTTTGTGTGCTTGTTTTTTCTTTCACTTTATTCTGGTTTTCTTGTTTCTGGATTTTCCCCCCACTTTCTTCTGTCTAATTCTTGTCTGTATTTGTAATCTAAACTTTTCCTGTTCTCTAAGACCTCAGTCTCACTCAATCTCACAGAATCACAGAATGTTAGGGGCTGAAACAGACCTCTGGGTTTCATCTAGTCCAACTCATCTGCCATAGCAGGGTCACCTAGAGCAAGTTGCACAGGACCGCATCTAGGAGACGTTTGAATATCCCCAGAGAAGGAGACTCCACAGCCCCTCTGGGCTGCCTGTTCCAGTGCTTCGTCAGCCTCAAAGTAAAGAAGTCCTTCCTCATGTTCAGTTGGAACTTCCTATGCTTCTGTTTGTGCCTCTTGCCCCTTTTCCTGTTGCTGGGCACCACTGAGAAGAGGCTGGCTCAATCCTCTTGACACCCACCCTTAAGATATTTATAAGATATTTGAAATTGTTCTCACTTAAATGAAGTCTGTAATTTTAGTGTTTTACAATAACTACTAGGTTTTAAGAAGAAATCACACATTTGTATTATGATGACTCAGTGAATTTCTCCAGAGGAAAATGTGACTTTTAAAGGTTTGTTGGCTAGCAGTACTTTTTAATTTTCTGCTACAGAAAAATCTCTCTCATAATGATAACTACATGATGAGAGTCTGTGAGCTGTTAGACAGTTCAGCAGTCAGAATGAAATGGAGTTTTCCTAGAATGACATCTTGGAAAATAGTACACTTCAATCTTTGTGATAATTTAATTGTAAGTAAGTCTTCAGAAACTATTGTTATCTACACTGCCTTCTTCCATAAATATGTGAATTGAGATCTTGTTAAAAGCCTTCCTAGATAAAGGCAAAAGAACATTGTTAAAGTAGTGTTAGAACATTTTGGGTTAGCTGACAGGTAATTTGAGAATATAAAGGTTTTTGACTCCTTGACCAAGCATTCGTCCCAGAGAGGCTAATATAAAACGCTGTAGAAAACTATTAAACATCTCTTACACTTCCTGTGTTTGCTCTAATAATAGCTTTGGGATGCATAATAACTGGTTTTCATTCCTATCAGTCAGGTCAGAGGGGAGAAAAAAGGAGGAAGTTAAAGAGCATGAGGTCCATGAAGAAAACACTGTTACATTTGCCAGTAATAAGTAAAATGGATTGTCGTTAACAAGATAAGAATATCTTTTTTTTTAAATACCATCCTGTTTTGGTGAAGCAGTCATCTACTGCAAAAGGAGAGAGAGGGACTGTCTGAGCTCTTACTCACCCTTACACTATATCCTCATCTGTAAAGTCCAGTGGGTATGTATGGTAATATTTGCTTTAATGGGGTGTAAAAAAAGGTTGAAGTTCCTTAAACTACAGCTTCAGGTGGAAAACACACAGTTTACTTCAATGACTTCCCTAGAGAAAAAGGGCTGATCTGGACAGGTATCTGAAAATTGACACTGTGTCTTCCTCTGGTACATGGCAAAGAAGTTTTGAGTTTTCCCACTTGGAATAATCAAGGAGTCCTCTGGTGATGTTTGGTAACTGTCAGTGATGTTATAACAGCTCCTGCTCATTATGTCTTTATCAAGAAAACGGGATGCTTGTGAGTCTAGGGGAGAGGAGGGGGAAGTGGAAAGCTATATGCATGTTGCATATAGCTGGAGAGCAGTCTTGTGGAAAGAGATCTGGGGGTTTGGGTTGATGGCAAGTTGATACAAGTCAACAGTGTGCCCTAGTACCCAAAATGGCCCGCTGTGTCCTGGGGTGCATCAAGCACAGCATAGCTAGCCGGTCCAGGGAAGTGATTGTCCCACCCTATATTGCACTGGTGTGGCCCCACCTCGAGGCCTGTGTGCCATTTTGGGCGCCTCAATATAAGAAAGGCATTGAACTATTAGAGTGTGTTCAGAGGAGGGCGACAATGATTAAAGGCCTCGAGGGTGAGACTTACAAGTACTGGCTGAGGTCACTTGGTTTGTTCAGCTTGGAGAAGAGTAGGCTGAAAGGTGACCTCATCACAGTCTACAACTTCGTCATGGGGGGAAGCAGAGGAGGAGGTGCTGATCTCCTCTCTCTGGTGACCACCCATAGGACATGAGGAAACAGAATGAAGCTGCAATAGGGGAAGCTGAGATTGGACATTAGGAAAAGGTTCTTCAGTGAGAGAGAGGATGGTCGCTGGAACAGGCTTCCCAGGAAAGTGGTCACAGCACCAAGCCTATCAGACTTCAAGAAGTGTCTGGATGGCGCTCTTAGGTTTATGGTTTAATTTAGGTAGTCAAGTGAGAAGCAGGGAGTTGGATTTGATGATCCTTACTAGTCCATTCCAGCTTGAGATAATCTATGATTCTATGATTCTAAATCTTGGCTCACATGCCACTCACATTAAAGCATATTATTTTTTTAAAGGATGCATGTAGGAAAATCATAGCCCTACAGTTCTTGAAGATAAAGACAAAGCATTTCCTGCTTTTCCTTTTCCTTTGAGGAACTGGTAATGAAGAGATACAGAAAATATGACCTAGTTCAATGCCAATGCTTAGTTAGATCATTTCAACATTTTAGCACAGAAACAACTTGGGAATTTGCCTATATATCTGGATTTTGTCTGGAAAAAATTGGAATCATGTCTTGGACAAAATTTTGCAAATACAATCAGTTTAATGAAAAGTTGAATGGCTATGAGTGCAGCTTCAATGGAGATGAAAAAAATTTCCAGCTAATCCACTTTTGAATTCTGTGTTTCTGATGTGTCTAGTCACTAGCAAAGCTTTTCCAGTGTGTGATAAATGAGGTGAAAATATCATGTAACCATGAACTACTAATGAATAGACAGTTTAGGAGAGAGCAGCAACACAGATTGAATGCGAATATCATGTGCTTGCAGGCACAGATCTCTATGAATATAACAAAGTTGTTTAACCTAGAAACTAGTGTTTCTATATGGGAAAAAAAAATATTCTGTAACTGTGTTATGTATTCTGAAGGAAAACAACACATCAATTTACAAAGAAATACATCATAGGAAGAGAAAAATTATACTTTCTCAAATTCCCTTTATTTCCTTACACAATATTCTATTGATTGCAAGAACAATTTTGACTGTGAAAAATTAAGGTGTCTTACATGGAGGTCACTGTAAAATATTGACTTTTCACTTGCTTTCACAAGTTGAAGCATTACTGCAAGGGTCACTGAAGTGTCCCAATCCACCATACCCACAGAAAAACCTATGCTAAATAACGATGTACAGTGAAGACTTAGTGGCTGCTTTGTCAATGTGTCTCCATTAAGTCACACTTTCATTTGCAGATCAAATAAGGATTTAGTGCACACTTGAAATGACAGCTTACTATTTATCCTACCATCAGAATGATTGTGAAGAATTTGCTTTGTGAGACTCAAAACGTTTGTGTAAGCAGAATTCCCCACTTCAGCAAGCGACTGGACTAGCTGTTACGCCTTTTGACAAACTATTCTACTATTCTGCTAAAAAATTACCGGAAACATAATATAATTAAATGACAATAAAAGGAGACAATTTTGCAGACCTTTAGAATATATCATTCCCAGTAATACAATCCTTTATCTGTTTTCATATTGTCTGTTGAGACTGAGATTTCTCAAATAAATTTTCCTTCTATGAATTATATATAACATTTTTATGGCTAATCTGTGCTTCATATATTTCAACAATGTTGATTAGTTAATACAGGTTTTTTTCATATATGGCTTACTTTCCGTCTGTGGCTTAACATCTTTTTTCATCATATTAAATGTTAGAAAAAGAATTCTGGAAATGTGATCTGAATATTTGGGAAAACAAAAAGAAGGATCAGTAGGGGAATTCAGATTGGAAATAGATAAGCAGAATTACAGAATATTAGAGAATTTTCAGTATTAATCTTTCAAGCTTGCATAGAACTTTCCTTAGGCTGGATTATTATAAGTATTAGGATATGTAGATAATTAATTCCTCTTTTCATTTTGACTGTAATTGCACTCAAACACAACCTTGTTAAGTTACAAAGATATACAGTCCTATTCTAGGTGAAATTTTTCCTGACAAATACAGAAGCGCCAGCTATCAACAAATATATGGAGGACATCAGACAGGCTGAACTAAAACACTTCCTTAGCGAGTGTTCTTTAATAAAGCTTTAATGAACAGTTGTGCAAAGGAGATCTGATCTCTCAATGTCTGCAAAATGCAGAAACAGTGAAGGTAAATCTGTAAGATATTGAATCCCTACTTTGCAAACATCAGGAAATATATTTTAATGTACTTGTTTCTGTATATATGCTTTTTACCCACAGATATTTATTGAAGTACACCATTACCTTAGAACGTGGGAGTCTGTCTACTGACTCGACAACCGTATATCAACAGTAGATTAAGAGGTTTAATAATGTCCCTGGACTGAAAAAACAGTTGTCAGGTAGTGAAATAATTCTTTTAGTTTCAAAGAAATGTACAGTCTTCAGTTCCACTGGGGGAACGAAACTGCGTAGTATCAGCTTGTTGATGACATTCTCTTTCTGGAGGGGAAAAAAAAAAGCTGGATGAGGCCATTCTCAAAGTCAGGGTATTTTTAATTCATACTGAGGAGACATAATTGTGCTAGAGTAAATATTGTTGTTACTAGGGGCAGAAAACAGAAAGATTTCATGAAATTGCAGTCTATGGATCAAGATATCTATACGTTTGTAACTGTATTCTTATTTATGGCAGCTAATATCCGTTCTTCTAGACACATTAATACGTTATCAACCCACCATTCAAAGACTTTTGCACTAGAGCATATCAGCCACACTGCAGCCAGATTTGCTGTTTGGTGACGTAAATTGTGTCGGCAGTGAGTTCCATCCCAGCCTGTAATATCCAGAGTGAAATTTGTCTCAATATCTTTGTGATAGGTGTCAACAGATCCACTGTCAACAGACTGTTAAACTATTCAAAACCAGGGATACATTACTACTTTCAGAAGTCAATTTTACTATCTCAGGTCTGTTGTGCTTTTTTTTCCTGCATGTACTCTGAAAGAGGACAAAAAAAGAAGTCCTGATGGAACTATGACCTGTCTGTTGATTGTCTTATGAATGACCAGATTTTCACATTTTTTCAGATTTTTGCATCAAGAAGGCTGTAAGATTTGTGCAAGAGACGGTCTGTATGTATATTCATACCTCCCTGCTACTTTTTACAACCCTTTTTAGATAGGCTAGGGTGCCTTTACTTGACTGCTGACACATACCTTTAGATCTAACAGAGGACATTGACAGACTGTGAGAAATACAAACTGAAAAACGTATCAGAACCTAAGACAGATTTAAATTAACTCATACAGAAAATATAACCAAATATTCTAAAACTTGTTTCCCCATGTTCAAAATAGCAATGCAATCTCAGTCTGTTTCCTTTATACAATTGATAGAAATATGAGCTGACTAAAGTTCACAGTATCAGACTATCTTGTCATTAAATGAGTCTTGCTTCCATGCTGCCTCTTGAGAGATAATTCCACACCACCACTAATTAAATTTCCCAGTACACAAGTGGTTCATGTTCTGTTCATGAGACAGTATACAAATTTGATAGATATTTTGATATGTGTAGTGGGTTGCCTGTAGGAGCAGATTTCAGGGTACAGAATTGTGGGCACATCGGGTTTTGGTTCTTAGTCTTTTTAAAAACTATGATTATTAAGTGAATAGAGGAGCTTCTTTCACATTTCTTCCACTTCCTTGTTTCTTCCCTGTGATTAGATTCAAAAGTAGAATTTCTGAGTATCTATTCTGTCAGAAGTGTGAAATATAAGGATATGAATCCCCTGGAAATATTTTCTTCATCCTCTAGGATGTCTTTCCTTGCTAACATTGTGAAGCCTGAATTGACCTGTCTTCTGCATTAATATTGTATATTCATTTCTAACAAGATATAAATAGCTAGAACTAGGCTAATTCCATGTATTTTTATGCACATGGGAAATTGGAAGCATAATCTCATTACCTTATAGTGTTCCTCTCACTTAATTTCAACACAGTGTTTTTATTTTCAATAGCAACAGAAACAGCATCTGCTGCTCTAGTTGTTCAATCTAGACTCAAACGTGGGTAAATTAAGGACAACTAAATGACAAGAGTTAATTTTCTTTTACTGTCATACCCACCTGGGGAACATTATGTCACTAACATGCTTTGGAATGAAGCATGAGGATAGGTGACTGAATTTGATGTAGTTTTTTCTTATTTGTCTTCCTTTTTAAAATTTAGTTAAAAAAATAATTCTGTCACGCAAGCTACACAAGAATCTCAAGTATCCATTTCTCATCACGCCACTTAGTTTAAGAAGGCCCGATTGCAGCTTGTGGGTGGATTTCCACTGATTGGAACACATCTGTTTTAAACATTTGAATGGTTTTCTTTATGCTTATTCTTTCTTGGAGAATGTGTCATCGGGAAGCTTTTAAAGCGATGAGGTTCTAAAACTGGAACTAAACAACTATGACGTCTGTTATGACTTTGCATGTCAAGGTTTTGGTAGTGGGGCAGCTATAGGGGTGGTTCTGTGAGAAGCTGTGAGAAACTTCCTCCATGTCTGATAAATACAGTGCCAGCCAGCTCTAAGATGGTCCCGCTGCTCGACAAGGCCAAGCCAATCAGCGATGGTGGTAGCACCTCTGTGATAACATCTTTAAGAAGGGAGAAAAAAACTGTGGTAAAATGGCAGTCAAGAGAGAAGAGTGAGACTATGTGAGAGAAACAACTCTGCAGACACTAAGGTCAGTGAAGAAGGAGGTGGGGGAGGAGGTGTTCAAGATGCTGAAGCAGAGATTTTTCCCTTGCAGCTCGTGATGAAGACTAAGGTGAGGCAGGTTGTCTCCCTGCAGTCCATGGAGGTCCTTGGTGGAGCAGATCTCCACCTGTAGCACTTGGAAGGGACCCCATGCTGGAGCAGCTGGATGCCTGAAGGAAGCTGTGACCCTGCAGGGAGCCTGCGCTGGAGCAGGCTCCTGCCAGGACCTGCGGACCCTTGAAGAGAGGAGCCCATGTTGGAGCAGGTTTGCTGGCAGGGCTTGTGACCCTGTGGGGGACCCACGCTGGAGCAGCCTGTTCCTGAAGGACGGCACCCCATGGGGAGGACCCACGCTGGGTCAGCTCGTGAAGAGCTGCAGCCTGTGGGAAGGATTCACATTGAAGGAGCTTGTGGAGAACTGTCTCTCGTGAGAGGGACCTCACGCTGGTGCAGGGGCAGAGTGTGAGGAGTCCTCCCCCTTTGGAGGAAGGAGTGGCAGAGACAACATGTGACAAATTGACTGAAACTCTCATTCCCTGTCCCCCTGTGCTGAAGGTGTTTTAAGATCTGGTTTTATTTCTCATCACCCTGCTCTGGTTTGATTGGTGATAAATTGAACTTTCCTCTTCTCCCCAAGTTCAGTCTGTTTTGTCCGTGACAGCAACCGGTGAGTGACCTCTCCCTGTACTTGTCTCGACCCTCGAGCCTCTCATCATATTTCCTCTCTTCTGTCCAGTTGAGGAGGGGGAGTGATAGAGGGGTTTTGGTGGGCATCTGGCATTTATCCAGGCCAAACCACAACAATGTGGGAAACAATTGGAGATTGTCAAACCAGCACTGCAAGAACTGCAATAGCTAGTTTCACGTACGATTTTGGATTGATAAGAGACAATAAATGAAAGTAAACTGCAGGTATAGAAAAATAATACTTTATTTCCAACTGGTTGTGAAAAAGGGTCATTATAACAGTAACCATGAGTAATTTTATGACAGAGTGAATTTGGGAAAAAAAAAAAAAAACACAACATTTAGAGGAATTAAAAGAAAAATCAGTAAATTAAAAAATCAGTACTGGGTCTCAGAACTCAACAGAGTAAATCCCTAGATTCAGAGACCCTGTCAATATTAAGATGTGAGTTGTCAAGGTGGACTGGATGCATTTATTCGAAAGTTCATCCTCTGGCAATGACCACTATTCCTCAATTCAGCTAAGGATGCGGGAAGCCTGACATGATCAGATGTCAGAAGTCGGGCCCCTGTTTCAGACTGATCTAAAGATCTCCTGAAGGTTTGCTCCAGCCCTGAAGCCTCAGGGCTGTTATCCTCTGCTCCTTCTTACCACCTTGGTTGACTCTCATGATAGCTCTCTTTACACTTATGCCTTGCACTTCTGTGATAAAACCTTGCTCTCCTTTGATTCCATGTCAGGCAAGCTCGGCTACCAGGAGTTCTGACACTCCTTTCTGCTTCTTGGCCATTGCCATAAGCAAATAAGTTAGAAGTATTCATTTTCGGTGTCTCTGACCTAGGAATGCTCTAGCATGTGAATAATTAGCCTATCAAGTCTGATACATGTCACAAAAATCCAGCTTTGATGTATGCTCACCAGGGATCTCCAGAAACACCAGGATATTTCTGGGATGGGACTGGGAGTTGTTGAGGGAAGATAATACATTCAATTAACAGTCTTAGTAAGAATGGTTTGCATTGGAAAAGACGTTAAATATCATCCACTTCCAAATGCCCCACAGTGAGCACTGACATCTACCACTGGATCAGGTTGCTCAGAGCTCCATCCAACTTGACCTTGAATGTTTCCAGGGATGGGGCCTCAAACACCTCTCTGGGCAATCTGCTCCAGTGTTTCAGCACCCTTATTGTAATAACTCTCTTCTTATGCCCAGTCTGTATCTACTCTCTTTCAGTTTAAAGCCATCACCCTTGTCCTATAGCAACAGTCCTTGCCAAAAGGTCTGTCCCCATATTTCTTTAGTCCCCATCTTTCTTAAAGTCCCCTTGAAGTACTGAAAGGCTGCAATAAAGTCTCCCTGGCGCCTTCTCTTCTCCAAGCTGAACAGCCCCAATTCTCTCAGCCTTTCCTCGTAGCACAGGTGCTCCAGATCTCTGATCATTTTTGTGGCTGTCCTCTGGACCTGCTCCAACAGGTCCATGTCTTTCCTGTGCTGGCAGCTCCAGAGCTGGACACAGTACTTCAGGGATCTCACCAGCGTGGAGTACAGGGGCAGAATCCCCTCCCTCAGCCTCCTGGCCATGCTTATTTTGATGTAGCACATGATACAGTTGGCTTCCTGGGCTGTGAGCTCATAGTGCCGGGTCATCTTGAGCTTCTTGTCAACCAGCATTCCCAAGTCCTTCTTCTCAGGGTTGCTCTAAATCTTTTCTCTGCCCAGCCTGTATTTGTGCTTGGGATTGCCTGCACCCAGGTGCAGGAACTTGCACTTGGTCTTCTGTGTTGTTGGCAGACTTTCTGAGGGTGCATTCAATCCCACAGTCCATGTTCTCGACAAAGACGTTAAATAACACCAGTCCCAATACTGACCCCTGAGGAATACCACTCATCACTGGTCTCCACTGGTACATCAAGCTATTTACCGCCCTTTAACTGAGGTCATCCAGCCAATTTCTTATCCACCAAGTGGTCCATCCATCAAATCCTTGTCTCTCAATTTAGAGACAAGGAAGTCATGTGAGACAGTGTCAAATGCTTTGTCAAAGGTGAATGACAGCCATTGCTCTTCCCTTATCCATCAATGCTGTAATCCCATCATAGAGGGCCACCAAAATTGTCAGGCATGATTTGTCCTCAGTGAAGCCATGCTGGCTGTCACCTATCATCTCCTTATTTCCCATGTGCCTTAGCATATTTTGCAGCAGGATCTGCTCCATGATCTTGCCAGGCATAGAGCTGAGACTGACTGGCCTGTTGTTCCTAGGCTCTTCCTTTTTACCCTTTTTAAAAATGGGCATTATGTTTCCCCTTTTCCAATCAGTGGGAACTTCATTGGAATCCCACACCCTCTCAGATATGATGGATTGTGGCTTAGGAACTTCATCTGCCAGTTCCCTCAGGACCCGTGGATGCACCTCATCAGGTCCCATGGACTGGTGTACCTTCAAGTTCCTTAGATGGTCTCGAATATGATCTTCTCCTACCGCACGTGGTTCTTCATTCTCCCAGTCCCTGCCTTTGCCTTCTATGACTTCGGCAATGTGGCCGGAGCACTTGCTGTTGGACACTGAGGCAAAAAAGCCTTTGACTACCTCAGCCTTTTCCGTATCCCAGGTAACCAGGTATCTGATTTCCTTCTAGAGCGGACCCACATTTTCCCTGGTCTTCCTTTTATGACTGACGTACCCATAGAAGCTTTTCTTATTGCCCTTGTTGTCCCTGGTGAGATTTAATCATATGAGGGTTTTAGCTTTCCTAACCTGATGCCTGGCTGCTTCGACAATTTCTCTGTATTCCTCCCAGGTTACCCGTCCTTGCTTCTATCTCTTTTGGTCTCAGTATTCTTTGAATAATTCTTTTATTTCTTAAAGTTTCAGAATCTCCTAACACCAAACAAGCAGCAGTAAGGTCAAGTGTGTGTTGTGCTGCCAGTGCTTATGCATTCACCACATGCCATCTCAGCTTGAATCTTTGAGTAGTCTAGTCAGCACTGTCTGCACTGAAACCGGATATTCTTGGTTTTCCCTCCCTCTCCTCAGCTGATACCAGTAAAATGGATGTCCTTTCAACAACTTCTTGTACTTTTTCTGGTCCAGGTTATATTCTTCAGACAACAGTTTGCCAAGTGCATTTGTGACGCTGAAACACAAACTAAGAACATTTCAGTAAGCCAATGTATGTTCAAATTATTTAAAATTATAATTTGCAATAAAAAAGTAGATTGTCAGCAATCAAGGTAACTTCAGCATAAATGGATCCTTATATGCAATCTGGACGCTGCGTTGTACTGATAAGTACAAACTCTTAATTTAGAGATCACTTTTTATTTTAAAGATAGTATTTCACAATGACAATACTAATTCTACAAATTAAAATATTATATTGGGAAATATATTTCTGTTGCATTCATTTATTTGTAAAACAAAGAACTGAGTCAAGCTAAATTACATTCTTCCCAGTTTCTCTGCATACTCCCAGGTAGTTTGTGCTTCAATGTTTAACTCTTTTGCCTGGAATATGTGGTGTTTTGTTACTTCATCAACAAACAGTGCCAAGTGGCTCTGTTCCGGAGGTTCAGACAACAGTAACATCACAAGGACAATGCAGAAAAAAAGCTCCACAAAGACCCTTTCCCATTTTCTCTGTGCTTGTCACTGTGTTCCTGAAGTACAAGACCAAGCTCCAGGAAAATCTATAAATGCCATTCATTCCTATGCGAGAGCTGCAGCAAATTTTCAACCTTAACCTCATAAATACACTTTAAAACAAGTATCTAGCTGGCTTCCTAGGTAGAATTTGCATATTGTAGTCATAATGAATTACTTTTACCAGGAGAAAGAGTCATCCTTTCTAAAACACAGAGTTCACAGCACATTCAGGGAGCATGAGACAATAAATTCTGAAAGAAAATGTAACTCTGTGTACAACAAGTAACTTTGCCATTAACTTCAGCAGGAATAGGATGTCACTCTATTTCGCATGTCATATTAACCCTTGGTTACAGTAAAGTCAATTCCTGCCTTCTTTCACTGTTTTTTAAAACATGCTCCCTGTTTCCCATTGGCCCTTCAGCTACTCTAAAGCAGGTTTAATATATTCTAGTAGCAAAGTATTTTCACTCAAAGAAATAAGTCCTAATAAAAGTTTTCATAAGGACCAGCCATAGGCTTGTCCCTGGTGTACACTACTCCGTGCTAGTCTTTTAGAAGTCCCTCACAAGGAGGAGATGCTTTTTACACTCTGTCACCCAAAGCTGGTGATAAAGTAAACCATTCAGTGCATAAACTGCTGATATTCTTCTACATGTTTCATGTCATTCCATGGAAATAAATAGCTGCTTACTGTAATAACTGTTATGTATGCAGTCTGTCACTTTTCAAAATAAGCTAGGTCTGCAATTAAATTTTTTACTTGCTGCAGTGTGAGGATAACCTGACTGTCCTGCAAGAGAAGCATTTAGGCCTGAGTCTTTGTCCTGAGCATGACGTTTCTCCAGTACTACTGTGTATTTGTTAAGGTAGCTTCACCATGAATCAGAGGATCCTTCTGTGCAGAGCAAAATCTTTTGCAATCTGAGATGTTCAGGTGTCAATCTTTATTACATTTATTTGATTTTTTTCTTTCTGTGTTGGGCTTTGTTCACAACATTAAAAAGAGACCAGCTAACAAATTGCAGCTGGAAAAATCCACATGTAAAAATGACCAGGCAGCCTACCCCTGAGGGCTAGACTACAATATTTATTCACAGTCGTGAATCAGACGTACTGAACTGCTCAGGGGGAGACTTAAAAAAAGTTGGGGACCCTTTGGCAATAAAGTGTTACGCAGTATTCTGAAAGACAGTAAGAATATACATTTATCTATTGCTTAGGATTAACAGCTAACAACAGTTTACTGTCATCTTTACATCTGAACTTTTACTGTTATAGCCATCAATTTTATGTACTGTCCTTTGTTTCACTTTGTAGTGCTGTGCTTAATCTAAGGATCCCGGTTATCTTCAGTTATGTGTAGACTCAGGCACAACTAGTCACAACCCTAAAAGCAGAAAAATGCAGGCAATATAAAGAAACATTTTTTTTAACAATTCAGGAAATGAAGCGGGTATGTATGAGCAGGTCAATATTTATATTGACAGGGTCTCTGATCATTCCTTTTGTCAACTGTGACAATAAAAAATATTAATGTGTTAGAGCACCCTTAAAGTCATTGTTTTCTGTGACATTACGAAGTGCTATATATGAGTACCTAAACTAGAAATCAAGCCAGCAGACAAAAATCATCATTACAGTCGTAAGATTGACTGTACAAGAGTGATTTTTTAATATTGGTTCTGTTTACTGGAGAGACAAAAAACATTACAGACAATGCAACTGAGTCATGGTTATATATTACAGATTTCAGACCCTCAATCAGATATGCAGTGTTGACTAGAAATCTGTTGAAGCAAGTGTAGTCGTTGCTCTCAGGTTAGTCAAAAATTGCGTGACATGCAAAAATAAGGAACAGCCTCTGAGCCACTACAAATCAAAGCTAGTCAGTCTAAATTAATATAAACTAGTAGGTGATCTGTTCTACGGACATTCTGAGCTAAACATGGTCTTCAATTTTGGGTTGACACATATGTAATCAAATCTGAGTTGATGAAGTTACAAGGGATGTGAGCCAAAGGAGAACTGACTCCTAGAAAAAGACTACCTAAAAATGCATGTCAAGCAGTGCACATTCAGTAAGTAGCAACAGTTGTACTCCAGATTCATTTTTAAGATCTTATCTTTGGTCCGTAGGAGTTGTTTCTAAGTATTTTCTTTTGTATATTGCAGTAAGTTTCTAGAATCTACCACAAAATCATGCTGTGATAAATAGGAAGCACATTTGTGACTCTGATCTGTGCTTATACTTTCTAAGCAAAGGTGCACCTGTTTTAAGTCTGAGACACTTGTTTCAAACATTTTGTGGCAGTAAGCTCATTGTCTTCTGGTTTTTTTTAACCTGTTGCCTTTTGAATTTATTTGTCTTCCACAAATTTTTTCTGAATTTATTAATACTTGCATGGAATAGATTTTAGTATTTTTCAGGCTATCCCCATCTACTCCTCGATCTGTTAACTATCTGATCCAGACTCTAGAGGTATTCTGATGAACTGTGTGATTTAATATTCATGTGTGTTATTTTTCATATAAATTAACTGTATTTAGAGATCAGACCCCTAAAGGGAAAATAATATATGGATAAAATTCACAAGTGGATTTCTACTAATGGGAATTTGTATTTTCCTTTTAAAACAAGACAACAAACTCATATATATATTTATAATACTTTAGAGTATAAACCAGCAAGTAAACTTGGGCACAGCTCAACAAAATCTTTTAGCAGCTAAAATACATATCTCTTCAGCAAACAACTTTGTAATATTATAACGTTAAGTACATGCCAAGATGTTTTGTTGAGAAAAATTGTTTAATGCCCGACAAAGTAACAAAAGGTTTTGAGGTTTTATTTGTTTACTTCGTGTTTCTGTGAGGAAGGAGAAGTTGTTCATAAAAGAAGATACAAATTAAAGTCTATTTCTAGACCCTTACATGTTTTTGTATGTTTTTTTCATTTTTGTGTTTGAAACAAAAATCGACAAACAGAAGCAGCCGTTAACCTAGCAAGATGTTGCTGTGTGTCCTTTCAGGGTAACAATATACACAAATTTGTAGAGATCGAAAATCTCAGCAGTTTTCAGCTTTGTAATGTCAGGATGAATCAAATGTATCAATAGAGTTTTGTCAGAAGCAGAAGCCAGGCTTTATGGGAAGATTGATGTGGTCAGCATTATGCATTGTAACGAAGGCATGAGTCAATACAGATTAAATGTTGACAGAGGTACTTCGACTAGTCTGAGGCTAAAACTAATTCCTGAAATCTTCAGGAAACAGTATTATTATACTGATGAATGTATGATTATTCTACCACTGCTAATGTTACTTATTATAGAGTTCTGGACTCTAAAGATGAATTTTCATGTGGAAAAGAACTAAAAAAAAGAAACAAAAAAGAAAAAAGCCCTGAGGCTGAAGAATAAAACTGATACTGGATATAGCAGCAGCATTAGAGACAGTTTTTTAATGAGCTTGTCTCATACACTGTTAACCGATCTTAAGGCAAAAAAGAAAGTAGTGGCTTGGAAATGTCTTGAGAAGCAAAATACCTTAGTTATGCTTGTCATACAGATGACCAGTAAAACTGATACAAGCCTGATAGTAGCGGAAATTTTAGAGAGACTAAGAAATGGTTTGCTCAAACATGTGTCAGTACTTACATCAAAAAATGTGTAGGTCAAAGTTTTAACTTCAAGCTCTGCCCTGAGCCTTTCCAAATCATGTTAGTGGCATTATCTTAATGTTATATTTCAGTGGTTATTTCCAGTCAAATGTCTCTGTGTTCTTTATAAAATAAAATTCACACAAGCGTACTCATTTTTTTCCTAAAGACAGAACAACTTGATAAATTTGTCATAAATGGCACAATGTTACCCCTGATTTTCGGCAATATGCAGCAGAAATGCTACTAGTATGTTTTTCTTTTGGCCCACTAAGGAAATTACAGCAAGACAAGTCAGAGTAGTGTAGCACTTGGATTATCTTCAGATTATGACAGGAGAGCAAATGCGGTTGGATTTGGACTAGACTGTGATGACGTGTAAAAATATGCAAGATCCTTTCTTTGCAGAATATATTGTGCAGCCCTGCAACTAACTCAGATTGCATGATTTGACTCAATGTCAAAGTCATCAGCGAACATGAATATTGCAGTGACTAGTTTGGCAAGACTGCCTCCATGGTAGCCACATTTTCAGAAGATGAATTTCATGCTTGCAACCTAGAGTTTCTCCTTACGTTTGGACCTGACTAAACCTAACCAGTCTGTTTCAGGCTTGCCTTTACTTTATGTGACAATTACAGACCTGTAAGATGGCTTTCGCCTCCTGAAAACAAAGAAAGGTTGAACAGATCATCATAACTTTCTAGACTACAACTCAGTAACATTACTTTAGGTTATTAAATCGCAATTAATTTAGGGTGAGTTTATTATGCATCTTAAAACTTTGACTGCAAGAAGCCAACATTGACACTTTTAGCAGGGAGAATTACAAGATAAGGGCAACCATTAAATCCACATAGTAGCATTTCATTTTTCAAGAGCAACATGGAAGACAATTCTCGACTAACAACAAAGACGCAGGCATGAATGTAATAAAACCTCCTACTTCAATGTTAAAACAGTCAGGATATCTTTAAAATTAAGAGCTGGTATTGACTCCTTAGTTCAAAGGGAGAACAAATTTTTACCCTTGGCTCAGAGTCTGTTGAAGTAGCACAATTTTTTGTTGGTTTCCGTTTCACCACTACTGCTATTTAAGGGTAGCTGTTGGGATACACTTAATAAACAGGTTAAGAGTTATATGCCTGTTGGTCTCACAGGTACATTAATTAAAGTAAGGTCTACAATGCCTTTTTTTTATAAATCTTTTTTATTTCTTGAAAGCCATACACAAAAATTTGCAGTATCCGGAAACAGTGAAGATCAGGGAGCTACCTGTATTCATGGTAAGCCATGCACATTTAACTCTACCTTATCATCCAGGATTTGTTCTCATTGGCACAGCAGAAAAATCACTCTGAAATCTGTCAGGCCTAATAATTCTTGAATAGTGTAACCACAAAGTTTTCCAGCCGGCATGGTGTTTTTGTTGTTCTTCATATGTGGCTTCTTGCAAAGCAAAGAGTAAACTCAAATTCTTCAGCTGTCAGATGCTTTCTGCTGGCTATGTACTGTTTCACCCTTATGCTGATCATTAAGCAGGACTTCATATCAAAGTTTTTTGCAGCAAACAGGACTTGCAGAGCTTTAGATCTGTGTTCCTTTTCTCTCTCTTTCCTTCTCATCAAATATGTAACTTCTGTCAGTTTGTACAGATTATGTAAACACATCTTTTCAAGCTTGAATCTGTGCAAACCAGACTTTAGACTACAGGTCCCATATCATTGAGGAAAAAGGATACAATTGTTAAGAATGTGTGGTCTTCACTCTCTTCACTGCTTCTCTCAGATCTGAATTGCTCAGTTCAGAAAACCAGAATAACTTCCACAGGCAGCCTAGTTTACATTAACTAGCAATGGTCATACAAGGATCATATTAGGTATACATAAAGAAAATGTTTTGCTTTAGATTACCTCTGACTATATTAATAAGACATGTTTATGTAAAGGAAATTAACTGAACACCACCAGTCCTCCCACCCAAAAAAATCTCCAAAACAGTAGGTGAAGCAGAGAAAATCTGGACAGCAAACTTTCTCCTCTGAGGAAGTTTGACCATGGAGATACGATTCCCTAAGGATTCCAGGGTGGCTGCAAAAAGTCTTGAAGAAAACTATAAGTGTAATGCTTCATCAGATAGGAGTTTAGGAGTAAAATTAGTTTGCTCTGTTTAACAGTGGGTTCCTTTAAAGTCTCATTGAGATCAAGGAAAAGTGGTTAAGAAGTGCTGTTATTCAGTAATTGTGGGGATTTTTTAATGCCCTGTTAACACATTATCTCTAAATCCAAGTCCTAATGTCACTTTCAATCGTGAAACCTGAAGCATAGTAAGAGCAGAAGAAGCATGAAGGACATTACTTGTCTGATCACCATGAAGGTAAATGTCACTGTTTATCTCTACGAACCCCATCTTGTTGCCCTCATTGCTCTGTTGGTGTTAGAAGGCAGAATGCCTTTGAATCAAAGACTTCAGACATCCATTAAAAACTATCTTCTCCCCCCGGAGGCAAGCTTTTTATGCAGTGTAAATATCACAGTGTTACAAGTCACAGGCAAACAAGCTGCATCAGAAAGTACAGCAAAGGCTGTGATTGCAGAGTGTAAAGTGACTCTCACATCCACAGAGTCCAGAAGAAATCAGGAAGCTGTCTATTATGTCTCACATCTCATCCTTAGTTTTGCATAAAATCCACAGCAAATGCTCCCCATCCCCCAAAACACATTGAGACGTGAGAAAGCTCTATTTCTGGTATTTCCATTGAAGAAAAATCTCTGCGCTGCTCTTAGAGGAGTGCAGTTTTGTATATCCTCTGTTCTTTCGAACTGATGCACCTGAAGCAGAACAAGACCTGTAATCCACACTTCACTTCAGAGCGGTAATAATGAAGCAGCCTGTTTTTACACCATCCCAAACACTCTTGAAACTAGCTTCCCCATGGTGCTCTGCAGGTCCTGGGTACCACGCATCCATGCAGCGGTAACACCGAGAACTCTTGCTCAGCTGCTTGCACCTCATTGCGCATCACGTTGACCCTTGTAAGGCCACCTTTCAGTTTATTTGGTGCGGGGAACACAGGAGTTACTGTTAGAAGACTTCTATATATCAAAGCACTCACACTACACACAGGAAACCTCAGGACTCAGAGAAGAAGGAATCTGAATATTGTTATTACTATACCCTGCACATAACTCTGGCTACCTGCACAACTTTAAAATAAGTACATTTTAGAAATTGATTAATATATCCACTTAAATTTATATTCCTTTTATGTTTACAGAAATTTAAAGTGTTTGCATTTTTGCTGGGTAAGAAGTTGATGGTTTCTACTGCACATTCATGCTCTCAACACTGCACAGTAATCAAGAAAGCAGATTTCTTACAAGTGCACTTAGGGATTCCCAAAAAGGGGGTCTCTGCCTGCAGTGACTCTTTTTCATACTGTAGCACTGAACACATAACTAAATTCTGTATCATATAGTAGTATCATGTGTATTACTTTACTGATACCTAACAAAAGTTGATCCTAGCTTGTCAGTAAAAACCCTTAGAATCTTCAACATAAATTACCAACACTTTTCTCTTTTTGCATATACATGAGCAAAGAACATATCGAATTTATCTAAGTTAAATAAAAAATAATACTTCCAGCATAATGTTTTAACTTACTGTATTATTACAGCTGCTGAGATCATAGAATCATAGAATCATAGACTCATAGCTTGGAAAAAAGCTCTAAGATCATTAAGTTCATTTGTCAAATGAACATCACCATGCCTAGTAAACCATATCGTAAAGTGCCACATCTACACTCTTTCTGAACACCTCCAGTGATGGTGACTCACTCACTTCCCTGGGCAGACTATTCCAATGTCTGATCACTCTGTCAGTAAAGAAATTTTTCCTGATATCCAGTTCAAACCTCCCCTGATGCAACTTGAGGCCATTTCCTCTCTTCCTATCACTAGTTACTGGGGAGAAGAGACCAACACCTGCCTCACTACAGCCTCCTTTCAGGTAGATGTAGAGAGCATTAAGGTCTCCCCTCAGCCTCCTCTTCTCCACACTAAATAGCCCCAGCTCCCTCAGCTGCTCCTCGTAAGACTTGTTCTCTAGACCCCTCACCAGCTTCGTTGCCCTTCTATGGACACGCTCCAGCACCTCAATGTCTTTATTGTAGTGAGGGGCCCAAAACTGAACACAGTACTCCAGCTGCAGCCTCGCCAGTTGCAAGTAAAGGGACACCATCACCTCCCTACTCCTGCTGGCCACACTGTTCCTGGTACAAGCCAGGACGCTGCTGGCCTTCTTGGCCACCTGGGCACACTGCTGGCTCATGTTCAGCCGGCTGTCAACCAACACCCCAAAAATGTCCTTTTCTGCCAGGCAGCATTTCAGCCACTCCTCCTCAAGCCTGCAGCTTTGCATGGAGTTGTTGTGACCCAAATGCAGGAAGCGGCATTTGGCCTTATTGAACCTCATACAGTTGGTCTTGGCCCATCGATCCAGCCTGCCCAGATTCCTCTTCAGAGCCTCCCTACCCTCAAGCAGATCGATACTCCCACCCAGCTTGGTGTCATCTGCAAACTTACTGAGGGAGCACAGAATCCCCTCATCTGGATCATTGATGAAGATATTAAACAAGACCGGATACCACAAAGAAAGGATTAGGCTTGTATTCTTTAGGTTGGTTGGGGTTCTTTCTTTCATTCTCATGAAACACTCAGAGGAAAGTCTTTGCGTGTTAATGCAATGTAAATGCTTTCACTTATTAAAGGAGAAATTCTCCTAACCCTCAGGAGGATCACTCTTTTAAATGAAACAGGCATAACTGCATCAGAGTGGGTTATGTTCAGCTGAGCTCTGCAGAAGATTATATTGAGTTACCTGGTATTTTTTCAGCTCAAGAGAATGAATACAATTCACTGGAGAAAAATCTCTTGATAGGGTTATTTTAGACACAAGCATTTGTTTTGAGTGCTACCAATGCACTAATAGTATTGTGCTTATCTTGTTATCACCAGGGTTTATGGACTTTTCTGAAGTTCATGGGTTTATGTATACATCTGTTCCCACAATGTTACCATATATATTAAGAGTAGAGCTGAGATAGTAAAATATGCAGCAAAATTCAGACTTATGAATCCCCAGCAATGATTCTACGTATGTGATAAATTTATTTATTATGTAAGGCTGTTTTAGAAAGGGTTTTGTGCAAGACATAAAAGTGTATTTTTAACCAACACATTAGATCACTTTACTGTCATGCAAAATGTAAATTAGATTCCCAACACTGATGACTAGTGGATGGTGAAGAAAATGCATTTAGAAAATAACCCATCACCACCCAGCCAGGAAAAAAAAAGCCATCATGCTTACTACCAGTAACAGAATTTATTTTTGAATAGGGAGAGAAAGGGAGTCCTTTTCAAGACTCAAGTTGTGAGTGTGTTAAGTGCTGAAAGCTAGGCAAAGAAGGGACTTCGGCATCACAGCATTGTCTCCTTCCCCTCTTGCCCTCTGACATCAGAGTCTGAGGCTGTGTCTAATGAAAACTGAGCTTTCTTCATTTTTGCTAATGTACAATAGAATGTAATTGTCTTTGACAGACACACTAATCTGCTTATCTCTGTGAACCTCTGCACATGTGATTACAATAAAACAATTGCACTTACATGACTGAATAATAGGCCAAGATGTCCAGTAATGAATAATTGACCATAGTTCATTACATTCCAAAATAATTTCCAGCAACTTTGTTAGTCTGTAGCAGGATGTAGCAGCTTGTTGGCTGCGAGTGTGGTTTGCTCATCAGACAAGCCAAGCTTGTGACACTTGATGCCTACAACAACTTGCAGTAGTTTGCTACTTAAAAGCTTGCTGCTTATGAACATTTTAGCATGTAAGTAGCAGTCTGCAAATAAAATATGCTTGATATCATGATTTGGTTGTGCAACTCTACTTAACTCCTTAAGACACTAGATAAAGTATCTTGAATCTGTCACAGGAGGGCTTTTCCTCGGTTGTTTAGGTGCTTAAAAAGGGTGTGAAGAAGGGTAATATATTCTGAAAGTATCTAATGCACAACAGCGATAATTTATTTCATATGTTATGTGTTGGAACACATGCAGAAATGAGTGAGAACGGGAAAACACTATGCCCTTGTTCTGCTTCTCAACATAGATGTGGAAGGGCTAAGCATTTTGTTTTCTCTTGGAGTGCTTCTAACATCAGGGGACAGTTAGGCTTAGCTCAGCAAAGCAGGAAATACCAAGCAAACATTATAACTAAAGCCAGAATGTGGATAGTTAGGGCTTGGCAGTCGGAAGATGTCGCGCTGTACGGAAAGGTAGGGGACCCCCCTCCTCTCCTGATAGCCAATAGCGTTTAGCCCATGACGTAAGCAGACGGAAGTGACGCTGTAAACCTAAGCTATATAATGCTGTGCTATTTATCAATAAACGCCATTTGCTGTCCACCACATCGGTGTCTGCGAGCTGAAGGCCCGAGCGGCCTGGGGTTGGTCACCGTGCCGTTCCTGAACCAGGTCGCCACACCAACGAAGGCAACAAGTGGTGCCGAAACCTGGGAAAGACTCGCCTGGAATCGGGTGAACGGCGGCCGGAGCAGCAGGACCAGCCCGGCGGGGAGGACGCTCCCGGACCAACAAGGAGGATGGAAGCCCTTGTGAAGGTCGTATCGCAATTACATAAGCAGTGGGGTATTGATTGTAAGCCCAAAGATTTTACTCTCACATTTGTGAGGCTTTTGCAAATTGGGGTCATTGACCAGACGGTGGATATTCTCCACCCTGAGGTGTGGGATAAGTGTACTAAAGCGTTAGCCGAGGAAACGATGTCCTCGGGTTGTGGGAAAAACCTTAAGTCGTGGGGAAAAGTCGTACAGGCCCTGCAGAAGGCCATACAAGAACAGGAGACATGGAGGGCGGCAGGGAGCTGTTTATTTGCCACCCGAAAATTGGGAATCGGGGCAGCCACACAGACTTTGCACCCCCCAGACGATGATGACTCTGCTGAGCCTAAAAATCTGCAAGAGGGCGACACGTCCCCTCAATTCCCGAACCCCGACCCGCTTACGGAGGGACAGAAACGAGTTAAATCCTCCTGGGGCGGGTTAGCCGAGGAGGCTAGGGGCGCCGCGAAAAAAACAGAGTCTGAGGAAGTCTGGGCTAAAGCATCGCCCTATGCGTCTCAGGATGGCACTGAGCACAAAGGGGAAGGGCGGGGTGAAGACGCCCTTGGCGCAAACAGGGAGGAAGCGCTAGAACTAAAAAGCGCACACAAACGGGAGGGGGAGGAGAACAAGAAAGAAAAAAGTGATAAGGGGCAGAGAACCAATCAGAACATGCATTTCAAAAAATGCTCTTATCGGGTAAACACCCCGCCGAGCGGAAGGCAGGGCGAGCCAAGAGGGGGGGGACGGCCTGCCCACAAAGGAAGTCAGCGGGGCCGAAGCCCGACAAAATGGTACTGGAAACCGGAAGTAACCAGTCAGTCGAGCTCCGACTCCGAGTCAGACACTAGCTGGGACGAGTGGCTCGCAATTGATTCAAACTTAGCAGAGGAGGAAACAGAGATAGACAAAGTCAAGAACCAAAATATCCCCATCCAAATTAAAGAGAAACTGCGAGGGGGAGAAATCCCTCTCACGGACTGGAGGAAAATAAGGATTGCGTGCGCCGCCTGGGCCCCATCAGCCGCACTAGCGTTCCTGGTCCGGGTGATGGATGGGGGACAGAGGGTCCACTCGTCAATAAACCCTAAGGATATACAAGCGGTTGTTAAGGCAATCGCAGATAAAAGGCTTAATTCTGCCATGGTCTCCACCCTCATAGATGGTGTATTCGGGGGAGACGATATGCTCCCGTTTGATATAAAACAAACTTGTAGATTAATCTTTGACGGGGCAGGGATGATCGTTTTTAAACAAGAATGGGAGGACAACTGTGAGAGGCAACTAGCCCAAGTAACTGGGGAGGATCATTCACTGCATGGCTCCAACCTGCAGTGGTTAATGGGTACAGATCCCAAAATGATTACCCGCCAGGCGCAAGCCAAGGGCCTGCGGGCCCATGAAGTTATTACAACTACTCGTGCGGCCAAAGGAGCTATTCACACAGCCTCTAGAGTCATTGCCAAACCATCGCCATGGTCCACAATAAAGCAAAGTGAAAGTGAGAGCTTTACACTATTTGTGGATCGTCTCCAAGCAGCAGTCGACTCTTCGGCCTTGCCTGCGGAGGCAAAAGGCCCAGTCGTAGCAGAATGTTTACGTCAGCAGTGTAATTCGACAACCAAAGAAATCCTGCGATTGCTACCGGCAGGGTCAAGCATCGTGGACATGATTAAGCATGTCGCAAAGAAAAAGCATCTAACCCTGATCCAGGTGGCTGTTTGCACCATAATAGCCAGAATAAAACTAATGAAAACTGTGAGTTTTTGTTCACAGGGCCGGATCATCGGACACCCCTGTAACCCATACACCCTGGTGAAAAAAGAAGATGACAAGTCGGCAAGCGTCCTGTCCAAGCCTGGAAGTTCCTCACTGGCAGAACCCAGACAACGGCAGAATAGCCTCGGCAAAGAGGGGCTACGATGTCTTTGTGTGATCCTGATTTTGGAGCTTGTTACTATAGGACAGGCAGAATTAGATTACCATCACTATCAGCCATACAGGTGGATCCTACGGGACCTTGCAAGTGATCGAGTGATAATAGAATACATAACAGTAGGGCCGATCGCGATGATCATAACGACACTGATCTTTGGACCCTGTATACTAAATAGAATCGTGTCATTCGTCAAGAGTCGGCTAGAGAAAGTTAACATTATGTTCTAGAACACCATCAACTGTTATAAAAACGTACCTACCCAGTGTTATCCTCAATTGTCCCTAAAAGTTACCTCAACTTCTACCCGTTCACTATGCCTTATGTTTTTATTCAGGTTTATGACATATACTTTTTAAGACTATTATAAAATATAAAATAAAAATAGAATAAGAATAAGAATAGCGATAGAATTTTTAAGATTGTTATATTTTAGCTAATTTACAAATGCATTTGTTTAAGATACCTTATGTTTGTTATGATAAGATTTTAATATTTACTTTTTTTAAATTGAAGTTAAGGTTAATTAAGGTTAAGTCTTATAGTTGTATCTTAGAGATAAATCTCACAGCTAAATATTAAGCTTAAGTCTTAAGGTTAAGTATTAAAATTTTTATATTTTATATTAGCCTATTTAGTTAAACATAAGGAGGGGGGAAATGTGGATAGTTAGGGATTGGCGGTCGGAAGATGTCGCGCTGTACGGAAAGGTAGGGGACCCCCCTCCTCTCCTGATAGCCAATAGCGTTTAGCCCATGAAGTAAGCAGACGGAAGTGACGCTGTAAACCTAAGCTATATAATGCTGTGCTATTTATCAATAAACGCCATTTGCTGTCCACCACATCGGTGTCTGCGAGCTGATGGCCCGAGCGGCCTGGGGTTGGTCGCCGTGCCGTTCCTGAACCAGGTCGCCACGCCAACGAAGGCAACACAAGAATGAAAGAAGGAACACTGACCTTTGCATCTGTTCTGGAATTTTTATTGATTTGCATCTACATGTACCCTCAAAATTCCATTTTTGACCTCTCCTAAATCCAATTGTCATGTTAAACCTCAGAAGAAATCATAGACATTTAAGGAAAGGAAGTGTAAATCTTGGGTTCACATGTCTTGTTCAAAGTGGGAAAAATTTAAAGTTAAAATTTCTCCTTCTGTTCTGCCATTAAGTCCTTGTTTCTGAAGGCAAGAACATCACAAATCGGATCTTTCAGTCTTCTGCAAAGTATCCTCATTGGGATTGGATGAAATTTAATTACTGAGCTTCAGAAATCTGTAAAATTTAACTATTACAAATACTGTCGCAGTCCTAACATGACTTTAGAAAGGGAGCTATGGTTTTGTGTTCCTGTTTGAGGAAAGACTTCATAAAAGAATTTTTATATTTTTCCTGTCTCACACCTGTTTATTTCGTAAATAACAACTTGATGTTTACCCACATTCACTACATAAGGATATTATTGTGACACAGAATGCAGATACCTCAGCAAAACAGGTACTGTTTTTTTCTTGCCACATCAGTGCTCGTATGATGAGGGAAGAAGCTTGCAAGCCCTCTGCTATTGTCACAGTTCATTTTCTCACATTACTTTTCTCAGATGCTTAACTACCTGGCAGGAAGTTAGTCATATATGGTAAGAGTTTCAGATAAAGTAAACTTGTGCAGTTCACTGATTTCAAATGTTATTTGTCCCACTTAACTGAGAAGCCAGTTCTCAGTATCTATTTTTTAAGTAGTCAAGATATTTCATCAACTTTTTTCTAAGTAGTAAAAGTAAATGACAAATGCACTTAATGAAACCATTTTTAATCTTCAGAGACATGGAAAAAATAACAACAGAAAGGTTGAAATAAAACTCCAGAACCAAAAACTAGAACTGTTTTTTATTTCTACTAGAATGGACAAATGAAAAAGTCGTATTATTAAAATTCGAAAGAAAGTTGGGGTTTTTTATTTTATTTTTCATTCTGCACTACTTTGAATCTCTTATGCTATAGGGAACATGCTGTTAGCTCTTTTACAACCAACTCCTTTGCTTCACAGCTGTGCACTTTCCATGGTCCAACAGAGGTCTAAGTCTCAAAGTAACATATATAGTGATGAAGTCATGTATTTAACCATGAAATGAAAATGTACATCTAAGCTGAATCTTAATGCTTATGAGGTAGTCTGTCGACAGCTGACACTTCTTCCACTGCTACCATTCCTGCAATAGGGATAGATGCCCATGCTCATCTCGTTCCATTTAGGGAAATACCAGCTAAAGAACTGCTTTTCTTTTGCAGTGATCAGCCAAGTGTGGGTGTAAAACGACAAGCTGAGGGCCAGTAGTCCACACCCAACCCTGAGCTCATTAAGGAGTTGCTGGATGGCAAGTTAGAGTGTAGTGACCAGCGACCTCTGCTCTCCTTTAACCACACAGGAAAATTGTAAAGAGTATTCTTTATAAAAGCGCATCTCAAACAAAGGGAAAGGGAGGAAACACAGGAAAAATAGTAGACCTGGACCTCTAAATGAGCCTACGAATTGTTATTACCGGTATTGAAACCATGTGGTACATTAATATTGAAACTGTGTGGTACATGTATCTACTGATACACCTTCTCTTACTTTGGGGTGAAATTCTTGGCTCTCTGCTGCAGGCATCAAACCTTCGATATTATAGCTGCTGTAGATGAAGAACATCCATGGGGAGAACTGGATAGTCACCTGTGCTCTTTCAATTTAACCTCAGGCAAGAAATAAAACACTTGGTTGAAAAGCAAAAATGAAATTTACCGTCTGGCAAGGAGAAAACTGCTTACATCCACTAGCACTTCAAAGTTTCAGTCAACAAGGAGTCTGGAAGCACTTTAATTAAGCTGCCATTTTCACTGTGAACACAAAAACATTTTGTGGCACCATATACTAGGTACATCCAGACACCAAGTCACCAGAAACATCTCATTTTAGGATGAAGGTTGTGTTGTCAATAACAACTTGTGATAAAGATATGTAAGTGCTATTTCAATTTCTGGACATGCAGGCTCCTAGTGGACCAACTTGAACCGACACATAAGAAATCTACTTAACTAAATGTGTGGACAGTGACAAACTCCATACAATCACATTTTCAAGTCCTTTATGTGACTAAATTTTAGTGCTTCCTTCTGTGAGTAAATTTAGGTATTTTAAAAGCCAAACTTAGCCCAAATTCAGAGAGGAACAATGCTTGCAGAATCTGATAGAGCAGTTGTAAATTACATATATGAAATGTGCAGAGTATAAAGTTTCCCCCAAAGAACGTTGCCGTTAAAACTAATTCCCACTAATTCAAAGTCTGAGAAACAAGGTGTGTGAAATCCCTCTGCTCCCTGTGAGAAGGGCAGTTCTTATTCTAGGGGACATTTGAAAATCTCTATGTGGAAGACAGATGCACAAATCCTATTAATGAGATTTCTATTCAGACTTACCTAACCTTCAGTGATTTGGAAAGACACCGTAATGACTAATGAACAGTAGAGTTTTGGTTTGACCGGGATAAATGCCAGGTGCCCTCAATGCCAGCTGCCCTTAAAAGTGAAATCTCAATGGAAAGGAGTCCTAGATTAACCTGTCTCCTTAAAAACAGTAAAAGCTCAGCAGTGAAACCTGAATGGATAAGAACAGAAAGGAATTTCTGAACTGGAGAGGCCTTTGGGGCTTTCCAAAATGTCTTGGTTTGGCGGTGGCCAGCAACACCATTTGGTCGCTCTATTGCCCCTCCCCATGCAGGGTTGGGGAGGAGAATGGAAGGAAAAAGGCAAAAACTCATGGGTTGGGATAAGGACGGATCAACAGAACAGCAAATGAAAACAAACAGTAGCAACAGTAATATAAGGAGAATATACAAAACAGAACAGTGAAAAAAAGCACAGAGCAACTCTGACTGCCCGACGCTCCACGCACTCCTGAGCTCTGCAATTAACTTCCCCTCCGCCCCGCCCCCCCCCCCCCCCCCCCCCCAGCTCCCCCACCTGGAATGCAGCATGGCGGCACATGATATAAAATACCCTGTTCTGTTTGGCCAGTTTGGGTCAGCCCACCTGGCTGTGCCCCCTCCTGGCTTCCGGTGAAATTTAACCCTGTCCTGGCTGAACCTAGGGCAAACAAGTTTAGGAGTTGGGACATATTTTCCTTTAGCTTCGAAATTCAGCTATTATCTGTGTTGGAAAACTCTTTTGAGATCTACAGGCAGCTGCAAGCAGTCTCACAGTCACAGGCCCTGGTTCTCATGGGGGACTTCAACCACCCTGACATCAGCTGGGAAGACCATACAGCTAGGCAGGCGCAATCCAGGAGGTTCCTACAGAGCATCGATGATAACTTTCTGATGCAAGTGGTGGAGGAACCAACAAGGAAAGGCGTGCTGCTGGACCTCGTGTTAACAAACAAGGAGGGACTGGTGGAGGATGTGAAGGTCGGAGGTAGACTCGGCTGCAGTGACCATGAAATGGTTGAGTTCAGGATCCTGCGTGGAGGAAGCAGGACGATAAGCAGGATCAAAACCCTGGACTTCAGGAGGGCTGACTTTGCCCTCTTCAAGGAGCTAGTGGGAGGAATCCCGTGGGCCAGGGCTCTCGAAGGCAGGGGGGTCCATGAGTGCTGGTCGCTCTTTAAACAACTCTTCTTTCATGCACAGGAGCAATGCATCCCCCTGAGAAAGAAATCTAGCAAAGGAGGCAGGAGACCTGCATGGTTAAACAAGGAGCTTCTAGCAGAGATCAGGCAGAAGAGAAAGGTCCATGGAATGTGGAAAGAGGGACAGGCCACTTGGGAAGAGTACAGAAACGTAGTGAGAGCATGCAGGGATGCGATGAGGAAGACCAAGGCTCACCTGGAATTGAAGCTGGCAAGGGATGTCAAAAACAACAAGAAGGACTTCTTCAACTACATCAGCAGCAAAAGAAAGGCTATGGACAAAGTGGGGCCGCTGCTGAATGAGACGGGTGTCCTGGTGACGGAGGATGCGGAGAAGGCAGAGCTACTGAATGCCTTCTTTGCTTCAGTCTTCAGTGCTAAGACTGGCCCTCAGGAATCCCAGGCCCCGGAGGTAAGAGAAGAAGCCTACAAAGAGGACGACTTTCCCTTGGTCGAGGAGGACTGTGTGAGGGATCGCTTAAGCGATCTGGATGTCCACAAATCCATGGGCCCCGATGGAATGCACCCACGAGTGCTGAGAGAGTTGACGGATATCATTGCTGAGCCACTCTCCATCATCTTTGAGAGGTCTTGGAGGACAGGAGAGGTGCCCGAGGACTGGAGAAAGCCCAGTGTCACTCCAATCTTCAAAAAGGGCAAGAAGGAGGACCCAGGGAACTACAGGCCGGTCAGCCTCACCTCCATCCCGGGAAAGGTGATGGAGCAGCTTATCCTGGAGGCCATCAACAAGCAAGTGGAAGAAAAGAAGGTTATCATGAGTAGTCAGCATGGATTCACCAAGGGGAAATCATGCCTGACCAATCTAATAGCTTTCTACGATGACGTGACTGGCTGGGTAGATGAAGGGAGAGCAGTAGATGTTGTCTACCTAGGCTTCAGCAAGGCTTTCGACACAGTCTCCCATGATATCCTCCTAGGGAAGCTGAGGAAGTGTGGGCTGGATGAGTGGTTGGTGTAGTGGATAGAGAACTGGCTGAATGGCAGAACTCAGAGGGTTGTCATCAGCGGCTCTGAGTCTAGTTGGAGGCTGGTAAAAATTGGTGTCCCCCAGGGGTCAGTACTGGGCCCAGTCTTGTTTAACTTCTTCATCAACAACCTGGATGAAGATTTAGAATGTACCCTCAGCAAGTTTGCTGATGACACCAAACTGGGGGGTGTGGTAGACACACCGGAAGGCTGTGCTGCCATTCAGCGTGACCTGGATAGGCTGGAAAGCTGGGCAGAGAGGAACCTGATGAGGTTCAACAAGGGCAAGTGCAGGGTCCTGCACCTGGGGAGGAACAACCCCATGCACCAGTACAGGCTTGGGACGGACCTGCTGGAGTGCAGCTCTGTGGAGAGGGACCTGGGCGTCCTGGTGGACGACAGGTTAACCATGAGCCAGCAGTGTGCCCTGGCTGCTAAGAAAGCCAATGGAATCCTGGGGTGCATCAAGAAGAGTGTGGCCAGCAGGACGAGGGAGGTTCTCCTTCCCCTCTACAATGCCCTAGTGAGGCCCCATCTGGAGTACTCTGTCCAGTTCTGGGCTCCCCAGTTCAAGAAAGATGAAGAGCTACTGGAGAGAGTCCAGCGGAGGGCTACAAGGATGGTGAGGGGACTGGAATATCTCCCCTACGAGGAGAGGCTGAGGGAGCTGGGCTTGTTCAGCCTGAAGAAGAGAAGGCTGCGAGGGAACCTAATAAATGCCTATAAATATCTGAAGGGTGGGTGTCAGGAGGATGGGGCCAAGCTCTTTTCAGTGGTGCCCAGTGACAGGACAAGGGGCAATGGGCACAAACTGAGGCACAGGAAGTTCCGTCTGAACATGAGGAAGAACTTCTTCCCTCTGAGGGTGGTGGAGCACTGGAACAGGCTGCCCAGGGAGGTTGTGGAGTCTCCTTCTCTGGAGATATTCAAGACCCGCCTGGACAAGTTCCTGTGCAGCCTGCTGTAGGTGACCCTGCTTCGGCAGGAGGGTTGAACTGGATGACCCACAGCGGTCCCTTCCAACCCCTACTATTCTGTGATTCTGTGATTCTGTGACATTCTAAGTAGTAGCATTTGTCTTCCCAAGTAACCATTAGGTATGACAAAACCTTGCTTTCCTGGAAATTGCTAGAAAACTGCTATGACTCCCTTACCTGTTAAACTACCTTTACCTCAGCTCATGATTTTTTGCACTTTTACCCTGATGATTCTCTCTCCCACATGACCGGGGAGGAGTGAGCTGCAAGATGGGGCTCAGCTGCTAGCTGGGGTTAAATCACAACATGCACTGGAGGTGAACAGAACCACTCAGTGCACTGCTGGAGAGATTTGACAAAGAAGTTAGGTTCTCAGATCTTGTTTAAAGTATTGAGTTCCCAGTAAAATGATGACTGAATAAAGTGGAATCAGCCATAGCCACAGACTCAAAATAAACTCAAAAAAACCCTACCTTGTGGAACCTGATGACTTCAGGAGAGTCACAAAGAAGATATCTAATGTAGCACTAAAAACCAAAATTTGTTGATTGTAGAAAAGACAAATATTTCATTACTTTTGTATCAAAGAAAGAAATCTATTATTTATTGAGATAGTTTACTGTAGCAATAAGGAATCTTTTGAGTTAGCTGATGGAAGACTACATATGACATACAATGTCAGTTATATTCTGTGCAGTTATTTTATTGAGAAGACATGTAATAGATAGATATTGGCTGAAAGTAATTTCTTCCTCAGAATGTCTGGATAAGTTGCAAGAAACAAGCCTGCCAGAACCCAATCTGAAATCTTTTTTTCAGTCTTATTCTTAGATGGGTGACCAAAACAAAAATCAGAATCAATATTCATGACTAGAAGTTAACAAGAAAAGGGGTAAACAAAATCCAGATAGAAATTCTGCAAGTTCAATCACCTCTGCTTGCAGCATGAGATGGAAAGAAATAATAACTAAATCACAGTCTCATGACTTGTTAACTGAGGAGCTCTGTATAGTGCAAAGGCCAAAAACCTGTTGGTAGTGTAATCCTGTGCCCTATATTGCCAGATAAAACATCCTGAAATCAGTTGATACTATACATCAGAAAGGAAAGAAAATAAACTGTGACTACTTAAAGACAAGATTTACAACAGACAAAACATTAGAAAGCCAGAAATTCTGGTCTTCAGAGCCAATCACTACTCTGAACATCTGACACGAATAATTAATTTTTAAAAAGGCTTAAATGTTGGGCTCTGTGGACTGTTTCTCAAATCATGTTTTCCCACTTCCATTTTCTAGTATGGAGAACTTTTTGTCCTTCAATATCAAAGTATTCTTAAATAAATTAGGAGAATCTAAGATGAAGGAATACAAAAGAAATACCCCAGAAAATATGTCTCCTTGCTTTGATATTGCAAATGCATCTACCTTGTGTTACATTATCTCACTCCCCTGCTGATCATAACAGTATTTTGAAACACTTAAGAATATTATATTAACTGTAAGTGTTAGAAATAAATGCTCCTGCATGAGTTGGAAAACTCTGTTCTTGGGATAATCTTGACCGGTGTGCTATACACATTGCTCCAAAAGTAGGTGATAGGTGATAGCAGACTTAGCTAAGCTTTCCTAGTTTGGATTTCAGAAAGGAGTCTCAAAAATTATATTTGTAAAGTTTAACCTTACAACTACAACCAAAAAGCCTGCTAATGAGCCAGATCATCCATAGAGATAATATACTTCAAATCCTTAATAGCAATTAATTACGTAATTTTTAAAAAGATATCTAGGGACAGCAATGAAGCAGTCTCATCTGATGTAATTTTCTGGAGAAGGAAATAACCATGGAAAGGGCAATCATTGTTTAGCATTTCCAAATATCCTGTCTGTGTCTTTTCCTTTTCTTTTAGAAAGTGTTTAGTATATATTACTGTAAATTTGTCATGTCTATCTATATAGCAAGACCATCATGCAGATCAAATATTTTGTCTTCCTCTTTGCCTATAAAGCACCAAATACAGCTACTTCATTTACAATACATTGGCAGCAAGAAGAAAAAGGAGTATTACTGCTTGGGTCTGGTAAAGTAACAAACACAAATTCCAGGTCAGCAAACATAGGCTTTTAATATCATTAGTGATGCATGGAGACACATTAAAACGTTAAAACCAGGCCTGGCTTTGGAAAGAGCAAACAAAGTAAATCTTTTTCCAGATGGTAGTAGTTATTTAAAAGTCCAATAGAAGCTATTTAAAAAGAGCAAAGAAACCCAACTAGGTAAAGCAGACAGCCCAGAGACAACATTAGTAAAAGTAAACCACATAGTAAACCAGGGTAGCAATAGAGACCATCATGTCAGTTTGCTTCAGCTCATTAATGTCTTTGTCACTATTTTAGTATTATATCAGACCACTGACTGGAAAAAGAAAATGCTGCTTTATAGTCAAAACAACTGATAACCCGTGCAGATTCATCTCCTTTGAGGCTGACACATTTAGAAATTAATGTCCACTGATTTCACCTGGCATACGCCACCACACAAAATACCTCCCAGCTTCTTTGGGGTTTCTGACAGGAGTTGCCTCATCGGGCCCTGAGGCAAAAGCAAAGCTGCCTCTGGGATGATATCAGAGGTACCACCTGCCACTAACCACCTGCAGTGATTTCTGCTGTTCAGGGAAGGAGGAAGAACACTTCTCTGCAGTGAGCAGGATGGGAAAGACTCATGACATGTTAGACTGAGGAAAAGATATAGAATATCGTTACCATCTTACAGTCAGAAAATGCTAGTCTCCTACAGCTTTTTCTGATTGACACTCTGGGTGGCTGGTGAAGCAGGAACCATGAGCAGCCTCAGGGTTGTAACCATAGCCCCTTTCTCTTGCAGGGACTGCTTGCAATCAGCCCTAAGGTATATGTGCCTTCACCTCCAGCAGTCACTCCCCAAATGCTGCTTGGAGGAACAAATATAGATTTTATAACAGCAGCCTAGAAGTACATGTCTAAGCAGGGCTTGTTAGAAAGAGCTACACAGCAGGCGGCATCTCTGCTGCTCCCTGCATCCCTGCAGGCATCTCCTCCCACCTGGTCAGCTCTGTCACTTGGCCAAGCTATTCCGGGGCCCGTCTGCAGGCTGCTCCTGCCCACATCACCTCCAATGCCAGCAGCACCTTCCCTCCCTTGATTTCCCTCCATCACTCCCAGCAAAAAGTGTGAGGGCTACCCCAAACCCCATGGATCAGGCACACCCTGTCACTCTCTCAGGGGAACACCCCAGTCTGTTAAAGGTGTCTGGATGCGCCGAGGAAAAGACACTGTGCTGCACGCTAGGATTCCTGTGCAGTTTCAGGGCAATTACTTTGTGCTGCATTTTCTTTCTGTCTGATCCAGCAAGTTTGAATCAGTATATAAAGCAAAGTCACACCCAGCTCATACACTCCAGCATGGATTGACTAATATTGCTGAAGGTGGAGAAGTCCTTGGGCTTAAATAGCACTTTTAAATAGGTCAACTTGGTTTAAAAGACAGAGCATGTGACATAAACTTTTTTGAATACCAGGTACAGGAATTTACAGCAGTGTATACATACATGTACATCTCTGCATATGTACGAATGGAATAGAACTTTCAGGGCACTTACCATGTAAATCTGAACAGCAATATAGTAGCTCCCACAGCTTACAAAAATCTACGCTCCTTGAAAAAAGGGGTTTTTTTTCACAGTTCATTGAGGAAGGAATAAGCATACTCATTGGACTCTGGCTGAAGTATGGTTGGTCTGCTTATACTTATTTCTTAGTCATTTGCAACTCTGCTTCAAACATTATTTGTTGCTTGAATATGAATATGTCATATACAACCTCCAAGAAGAGTGTTTGGCACTGTTGTTTAGATATTTCTTTGTATTTCAAAGGCTTCATGCAGTAACTTGTTATATGTCAAGAAAAGTCTAAATATTTCTGATAGAGCTCTGCATATGTGTCTTATCGTGTCTTACCAGCTATACCTCCTATTCTATAACAGTTGTTGATGTAAAAGGTCTACTGAACACATTCACTGTATTCTATAAAATAATAGCTTTATCACTTAATAAGTAGGGCCAGATTCTCCAGGATAAATCAGCCCATTAACAAGAGCTAAGGAGTTGACTCATCAAGTATTATATGGATGATATGCCCTGTATTCTGCCAATGGTCTACTATTCGCAAGTATCCGGGGGGGGGGGGGGGGGGGGGAAGTCGTAGCTAACAAAAGAAAGCAGTAAAGCCTTCTGAAAAAACACATTTATCAGCATTAACTGCCTCCATTACATCAAAGAAATGTTCCCAAGTTACCCAACAGTCACTCAGAGTATGACAAACAGAAGAAAAACTAGTGTATTTAAAGTTATTTTGCTACCTTAGGAGAATACTGCAAAGACAAACTGGAAGCCTGTTATAGTAGCTCTGTCACTGTAATAACAAATACACTAAAGGAGAAAAATAGCTACTGATACTTTTGGGGACATTTCTGCTAAGAATCAACCAGGAGGTCTGCCCAATTTCTGTTTCCCAACAGTCTCATCTTGCAGCAGATGTCCAATAATAAATACACAGGATCTCAGGTAGAAATCGCTGTATTAACTAATTCTACCACTATAACATCTGGCTACAACATCTATGGAGATATGCATACAATCAGTTCATGTGAAGTAAGAAAGACTAATTATATGAGAAGTGGCTAGGCATTCTCCAAGATCATACATGACTCACCCTGTGTTTCTCCTGTTCTACTCCAGTGCTAAACTATAAGAACACTGTACAACTTACCCAAGTGCATCCGATGGACAATGATGGTAACTCTGTAGTGACAGATGATTGACATTTCTATCAAGACATTTTGTTATTCTATTGCATTATCACTGCCATAAATTGTATTTTGCAAATGAAATAAGTGTATCTTCATAAAATGACCTTTTTCTGTGAGTGTGATATTAAAACAACATAGTAAGTAGTGTGTGATATAGCTCTCTTGTCTTAAACATGCACAATTTGAAAACATTCAGTCATTTTAGGACTTTTTTCTTTTAAATCATAAAAGCATTTTCAAGATTAAAAATGCTGCAGAAAGTGGCTGCTATGCAAAAGAGTTTCCGTTGCAACCTGTTATTTCCAAGACACTCAAAATGTTCACCTTTTTAATAACATTTTACACATTCCATCCATGCCTAAAAGTGAACATTTTAGAAACAGTTCAACAAAAACTAGTCCACTTTCTGAGAGATAAGATCTGGTCTATTTGTGGTTTGGATTCTTTACTCCTACATCCTGGAGTACCTGCCTTATTATATAACATTATACAATGTCTCCTCTGCTTTTCAAGGACATTGCAAAATGAGTAGCTTTATGCTTCTTCTTTCAAAAATAAAAATGGAAAAATCAATTTCTTATATCTGGGGGAACTTCATAACTAATCATAACAGTTATCTATTTTTCGTAATGACATTTGTCTTTAAAAGAAATACTGTGCATGTTCATTTCAAACTTGGTCTGCAACTTTGCAAAGTTGTTTTTGGATGAATGTTGACTGGTAAAGAGATGAGGAACACAAGTGGTTTTTTTATTCTTTATCCTTCTACTTGCAGGAAATAATGTTGGAAGAAACAGGAAGACCCAGCTGATCAATACCTGGATCCAAGACTGGTGTCACCACGAGAATTTGGGAATTTTCAGTCATGGGTCAGTCTACATGACACCAGGCAAGATGGTGACAGATGAGGTGCACCTTTACAGCATCATAGAATCAAAGAATCACAGAATTGTAAGGACTGGAAGGGACCTCTGGGGATCATCTACTCCAATCCCCTCTGCCAAAGCAGAGTCACCTAGAGCAGGCTGCACAGGACCGCGTCCAGGCAGGTTTCGAATGTCTCCAGAGAAGGAGAATCCACAACCACTCTGGGCAGCCTTTTCTAGTGCTCTGTCACCCTCAAAGTAAAGGAGTTCTTCCTCCTGTTCAGATGGGACTTCCTGTGTTTGTTTGTGCCAGTTGCCCTTTGTTCTATTGCTGGGCACCACAGCTAAACAAGCCCAGCTCCCTCATTCTTTCCTTGTAGGAGAGATGCTCCCATCCCCTAATCATCTTTGTAGCCCTCTTCTGGACTCTCTCCAACAGCTCCTCATCTTTCTTGAACTGGGGAGCCCAGAAGAGGACACAGTTCCCCAGATGGGGCCTCACTAGGGCTGAGTAGAGGGGGAGGAGAACCTCCCTCGATCTGCTGACCACAGCCTCCTTAATGCACCCCAGTGTACCATCGGCCTTCTTGGCAACAAGGGCACACTGCTGGCTCACGGTTAACTTGTCATCTACCAGGACACCCAGGTCCCTCTCCGCAGAGCTACTTTCCAGCAGGTCTGCCCCAAGCCTGTACTGGTGCATGGGGTTGTTCCTCCCCAGGTGCAGGACCCTGCACTTGCCCTTGTTGAACTTCATCAGGTTCCTCTGTGCCCAAGTCTCCAGCCTGTCCAGATCTCGCTGAATGGCAGGACAGCCTTTTGGGGTATCCACTTCTCCTCCCAGTTTTGTATCATCAGCAAACTTGCTGAGGGTACACTCTAACTCTTCATCCAGGTCATTGATGAAGAAGTTGAACAAGACTGGCGCCAATACTGAACCTCAGGGAACCCCACTAGTTACAGACTTCCAACCAGACTCTGCACCACTGATCACAACCCTCTGAGCTCTGCCATTCAGCCAGTTCTTAATCCACCTCACTGTCCACTCATCTAGCCCACACTTCCTGAGCTTCCCTAGGAGGATGTTATTGGACACAGTGCCAAAAGCCTTGCTGAAGTCAAGGTGGATAACATCCACTGCTCTCCTCTCATCTACCCATCTAGTCACACCATCATAGAAGGTTATCAGATTAGTCAAGCATGATTTCCCCATGTGGACTACTCCTGATAACCTTCTTTTCCTCCACTTGCTTGATGGTGACCTCCATCATCTTTCCGGAGATGGAGTTGAGGCTGACCATCCTGTAGTTCCCTGGGTCCTCCTTCTTGCCCTTTTTGAAGATTTCAGTGACTCTGGCTTTCCTCTAGTCCTCAGGCACTTCTGCTGTCCTCCAGGACCTTTCAAAGAGGATGGAGAGTGGCTCAGCAATGACACCCGCCAGCTCCCCCAGCACTCGTCAGTGCATTCCATCGGGGCCCATGGATTTGTGGACCTCCAGATCGCTTAAGCGATCCCTCACACACTCCTCCTCGACCAAGGGAAAGTCATCCTTTCTGCAGGCTTCCTCTCTTACCTCTAGGGCCTGGGATTCCTGAGGGCTGGCCTTAGCAGTAAAGACTGAAGAAAAGAAGGCATTCAGTAACTCAATCTTCTCTATATCCTCCATCACCAGGGCACCCATCTCGTTCAGCAGTGGCCCCATATTTTCCCTAGTCATCCATTTGCTGCTGATGTATTTGAAGAAGCCCTTCTTGTTGTCTTTGACATCCCTTGCAAGATTTAGTATCAGAGGAACCTTAGCCTTCCTCGTTGCATCACTGCATGTTCTGACAGAGTTCCTGTATTTCTCCCAAGTGGCCTGTCCCTCTTTCTGTGTTCTGTAGACCTTTTTCTTCCATTTGATTTTTGCTAGAGTTCCTTGTTTATCTATATAGGTCTCCTGCCTCCTTTACCTGATTTCTTATGCATAGACATCCACCAATCGTAAGTATGGAAGAAATTATGTTTGAGTAGCAACCAGCTCTCTTGGACCCCTCTACTTTCTAGAGCTCTAACCCATGGGATTCCTGCAAGAAGATTCTTAGCTTTTCTGAAGTCCAAGATTGTAATCCTACTTAGTTCCCTGCTTCCTCCACACAGCATCCTGAACTTCATCTTCTTACTCCACTTTCTCAAAGAGGGAAAAGGATTTTCATAGCAGTTAGCAGGGCTTATTGAAACAGCTTTAAACTAGAATTGAAGGGGGAAAGGGATAAAACCAGGTTCACTAGAGATGAGCCTGGGGGCGGCATACCAATGTTTCAGCAACTGTGTGTTAGAAGGTTCCTTCAGTCTGTTCGATGACATGCTGAGTATGACAGAGTATGTTTGAAATGTCCCTGTACTAATGCGTACAGCACCCTAGCCATCTCAGTGGGGTAGGGGTGGAGAACCATGTGGCAGCAAAGGCACGAGGGTTGTTGATGTCTTAGAAACCACAGAAGCACCTTGGAACACTCACGTAGGAATTAGGACTTCTTCCCCAAAAGAGGTGGCAGGATCAATGGCCCAGCTAAAGTACATCTACACCAATGCATGCCTCATGGGCAACAAACAGGAGGAGCTGGAAGCCATTGTACAGCTGGAAAACTACGATGTAGCTGCAATCACAGAAACTGACTCACACAACTGGAGTGTTGCAATGGACAGCTGCAAACTCTTTGGAAGGGATAGGTGAGGAAGGAGAGGCAGTGGGGTAGCCCTGCATGTTGGGGAGTGTTTTGACTGTCTAGAGCTTGATGATGGTGATGAAAGGGTCAAGTGTTTACAGGCAAGAATCAAGGGAAAGGCTGACAAAGCAGATATCATGGTGGGAGTCTGTTACAGACCACCCAACGGTGATGAACAGCCAGATGAAATATGCTATAAGCAGCTGGGAGAAGTCTAATGATTGCTAGTCCTTGTTCTCAGGGGGGACTTCAGTGTGCCAGACGTCTGCTGGAAATACAACACAGGAGAGGAAACAGACAAGGAGGTTCCCGGAGTGTGTCGAAGATAACCTCCTGACACAGCTGGAGAGTGAACAACTTAGGGAAGGCACAGCCACTAGACCTGGTGTTTGTGAACAGAGAAGGACCTGTGATTGATGTGATGGTTGGAGGTCATCTTGGGCACAACGACCATGAAATTATATAGTTTTCAATTCTTATGCAAGTAATGAGGGGTGTTAGCAGAACTGCCACCTTACACTTCTGTAGGTCAGACTTTGGCCTGTTTAGAACCTGGTTGACAGAGTTCCTTGGGAGGCAGTTCTGAAGGGCAAAGAAGCCCAGGAAGGCTGGACATTCTTCCGGAAGGAAATCTTACAGGTGCAGGAGCAGGCTGAGCCTATGTGCTGAAAAACAAGCTGGCAGGGAAGAAGACCAGCCTGGCTGGACACAGAGATTTCGCTGGAACTAAGGAAAAATGAGAGTTGATGATCTCTGGAAGAAGGGACAAACAACTCAGGAGGACTACAAAGAAGTTGTGAGGCTATGCACTGAGAAAATTATCCCAGCTAGAACTTCATTTAGATGCTGTAGTAAAAGACAATAACAAGTATTTCTATAAATACTTTAGCAGCAAAACTAGGGCTAAGGGGAATCTCCATCCTCTGTTGCATGCAGGGGAAAACATAGTGACAAAGTATAAGGAAAAGGCTGAGGCACTTAATGCCTTTTTTGCCTCAGTCGTTATTAGTAAGACCAATTTTTCTGAGGGTATCCAGCCCACTGAGCTGGAAGACAGCAATGGGGAGCAAATTGAAGCCCGCATAATCCAAAGGTTAGCAACCTTCTATACCATTCAGACCCACACAAGTGTATGGGGTCAGATGGGATTCGCTCAAGGGTACAGACGGAGATGGTGGAAGTGCTCACCAAGCGACTTTCAATCATTTGTCAGCAGTACTGGCTAACTGGGGAGATCTCAGTTGACTGGAGGTTTTGAAATAGACAGGGTCCTTGCTGTTCTTTCATGTCTAGAGCTACGACAGGCAACAGTGGCACAGTGGCATAAAGTCACTGCAACTATCAACAACTAGTAGAGTCAAGGAGTTTCTCTCTCTTCCACTCTTCTCATCAATCGCCCTGATCTCCAGGTCTCCTTATTTTGCTCAATATCAGCATGTATTCACCATACCTTTGTCATACAAAATAGAAAGTGGAAAGAAAGAAAATGATTTAAAGGAAGAATGTAAATCGGGGAACTGGGGACAGCCTGTATAAAACCCATGAGGCTTAATACTTCCCCCAGTCAGAAACCTAACTAAAAAAAGTGTTTCTGAAATAAGGGTCGAGAAGATGTAGCACACACAAGGCTGTGTGCATTTACTAAAAACGACAGTTGCACTTGAGGATATTCAAGGTCTTTTCCAACCTTGATGATTCTATGATTCTATGATTTTATGAAATGTGACATCCATCTACAAGAAGGGCCAGAAGGAGGATCTGAAGAACTACAAGCGTGTAAACCTGACCTCAGTGCTGGGGAAGGTTATTGAGCAGCTCATCCTGAGTGCTGTCACATGGCACATACCAGACACCCAGGTGATCATACCCACTCAGCATGGATTTATGAAAAGCAGATCCTACTTGACTAACCTGATCTCCTCCTATGATAAGGTGACCCACTTAGTGGATGAGGGAAAGGTTATGAATGTTGTTTACCTGGACTTTAGTAAAGGCTTCGACACTATTTCCAACAGCATTCTCCTGGAGAATCTGGGTGCTCATGGTGTGGGTGTGTGTACTCTTTGCTGGGTTAAAAGCCAGCTGGATGGCCGAGCCCAAAGAATTGTAGTGCATGGAGGTGAATCCAGTTGGTGGCCAGTCACAAGTGGTGTTCACCAGGGCTCAGTACTGAGGCTAGTTCTGTTTAATATCTTTATCAATGATCTAGATGAGGCGATTGAGTGCACCCTCAGCAAATTTTTCAGGTGACACCAGGTTGGGAGTGTTGATCTGCTTGAAGGTAGGGAGGCTCTGAAGAGAGATCTGGACAGGCTGGATTGATGCACCGAGCCAACTGTATGAGGTTCAACAAGGCCAAGTGCCGCGTCCTGCACTCGCGTCACAACATCTCCATGCAACCTTAGAGGCTTGGGAAAGAGAGTCTGAAAAGCTGCCTGGCAGAAAAGGACATTTTTGGGGTGTTGGTTGACAGCCAGCTGAACATGAGCCAGCAGTGTGCCCAGGTGGCCAAGAAGGCCAGCAGCATCCTGACTTGTACCAGGAACAGTGTGGCCAGCAGGAGTAGGGAGGTGATGGTGTCCCTGTACTTGGCACTGGTGAGGCTGCACCTTGAGTACTGTGTTCAGTTTTGGGCCCCTCACTACAATAAAGACATTGAGGTGCTGGAGCATGTCCAGAGAAGAGCAACGAAGCTGGTGAAGGGTCTAGAGAACATATCTTACAAGGAGCGGCTGAGGGAACTGAGGCTGTTTAGTGTGGAGAAGAGGAGGCTGAGGGGAACCTTATTGGTCTCTACATCTACCTGAAAGGAGGTTGGAATGAGGTAGGTGGTTCTCTCTTTTCCCAAGTAACAAGTGATAGGATGAGAGGAAATGGCATCAAGTTGTGGCAGGGGAGGTTTAGATTGCACATTAGAAAAAAGTTCTTCAATGAAAGGGTTATCAAGCATTGAAACAGAGAAGTGGTTGAGTCACCATCCCTGGAGGTATTTATAAGACTTGTAGACCTGACGCTTAGGCACACAGTTTAGTGGTGGACTTAGCAGTGTTGATGGTCGGACCTGTTGATGTTAAGGGTCTTTTCCAACCTAAATATTTCTATGATTCTATGCTTTTGTCATATGGACGAGAATTTTTCAGCTTTGTACTTTGTAATTAAGTGATGTCTGTAGGAACAGTTCTCCATTACACAAATGTATACAGGGTAAATGCAGCAAAGTACACATTCTTAAACTTCTCAGAGAGTCAGATTTGCAGAACAGAGTTTGAAAGTTTGAGGACCATTTGCTAGTACATCATTTATTGTACTGTTAAGAATTATAAACATAAAAGAGAATCTTGGCAAAATCTCTTATAGAGCAGCTGTAAGTCAGCCAGTCTTTACAGACCATAGTGTCCTCTGCCGAGTTGTTATTTTCTTAGTCATACTAGCATGGAGAGAAATTTGGGTAACTCAAATCATCATCCTAAGTCCATTGTTGCACTTTGGACAAAGGACTTTGTCATTTACAAGACAATGATGCAATTTCTCAGCTGCAGCTGTTATCTGATGATCAGCGTGTCTTGCTTTCTCTCTCATTAGTCCACAGGGTTCTATGTCCCAGGCTGTAGTTTGAACATCTGTCTCACTGGCTTCACTTTGAGCAACTTACATTCAATTCTAGCAGCATCTGGCTCCTCCAGCAGCTGCTATGCAGACATAAGTACTCCTGCACTACCAACTTGATGTCTAACTTTACTGCAGATCAGGTTCCTCAGAAAACTGCCTGTCTTTTTTGCTATGCAATAAATAATTCACTGGCAATAAAAGCCCTCGTCTTTGGGTCACCTGAGTTTTAGTGCTTTTGTCTGTAAGCAAACACCTTTGGCTTTAACCTGTCTTAATGTCTCTTAGGCTCTCCAAGCACTTTGTAAACACTGAGAGGGGACTGTTATTATGCGATCTGTGACTTTTACATTTGTAGAGAATGTGACACTATTGCACTTATCTGATATTTGAATTTAGGTGCTCTCAAAATATAAGTGTTAAAAAATAGTAAGTTGTACCTAAATTCACCGTTGATGAAAGGAGATTCTTAGAGCTAGAGACCAGCCACAAGTCACATAGTTAGCAGTTGGTCCAGGGAAATGGATTCAGGTATTTCAATCTTCACTAAATTCTGAATACCAGAGACCAGACAATTCTTTCACTAGTTATTTTTCAGTTTGAGAGTTTGCTGGGTCTTTTACTGCATATGTTCATTGTTCATATTTGCCCGTCTTGTGGCTCTATTCATTTTTTACTTGTCTATTTTATTTCAGAAGGATATTTTTTCATATGTATTTTTGAATGAAACTGATCATTTAACTATGGGGAAAAAAAAAGGACAGAAAACACTGTCATTCACAGAGCTTCTCTGGTTTTGGTGCGTTTTTGGAGAGGAAGACATAAATCTCAGAAACGCTGTCATCTGCAGATTTTTACCTCACACCTATCATCATTTCAGTACAGTGCTGCTAGGACAAAATAGAAAATTATTCAAGTTAGTGTAATTGCTGAATTCTTTACAAAAAGTAGATTTTTTTCCACATTTTTTAGTATAAGAATTAATTTTGTGTCCGAAATCTAGGACTGCACACCAGAATTATGTCTATCTTCAAACTCTATGACAGGACTTCTGCCCTTGTACAGGAAGTTGGAAACCTCAGCTGTCTGCTTCTCAGTTTCCTATTCTGTAACTTGAAGCTAAAAATTCAGTGAGGTAACTCAGGCGTATAAAAGCTGTCTGTATCAACATACATCAGCAAAAACCCCTTTTACTTCTTCTGATTTTACCATAGACTCCAGAAGACTGTAAAATATCAACTCTCATTTGCATAGCTTAATAAGCAGCCCTCTTTATTTTCCACATCTAGTAACAGTTTCCTCCTATCATGTTTTCCTTCTTTGTTTGTGTGGAATTTTTTCCTGTTTGTGTGTTCTTTAAGAAACAAAAAAACCCAGCAACCTCACATGATTCTGCACAATCAGATATTGAAGAGTTACATGGTATTTGTGTCTCATTCTAGATCTGAGTCTCACAGAGCTGTGCAGTTCTTGGCACTTTGGAGTAAAACACTTCTCTCTGATCAATTGAGAGTTGATCAGTTAGGATCCAAAACACATTTCTCTGAGGAAAATGCGATTTAAGAAGAAAAGAAAAAGATGGATATTGAAAAACTCTTTAGCTGATACTGAAATTTTACTCTTAAATATTAATATACTTTGGGGTTCTTCCTATTTACATACTTCAGTGCTTTCTTGGGACATGAGTGGTACTATATTGTCTTGAGAAAGCCATAGAGCAGCTTTGTTAGATAAAACTCCTTGCAGGTGATAATTTTTGGCAATTAATATTATGAATTCCTGTCACAAGGGGGCTGGGGAAGGCACTTTCAGGTTGCTACTTCTCTCTATAAAATGAAGGAAGATGTCAGAAGAGGTAGGCCCACTGAGAGGATCATTTCTGGGAGGAAAAGAGATGGCAAAGGCTAAAATTACCATATTTATGGACACTGTAGAAAATGAAGGTCTGAATGAGCTGTTCAGTTTATAGTGAGTGCTAAAACTTTTTTCAAATTTTCTGGACAGCATAATACAACATAGAAACTGTAACTACTCCTCTAAGAGATACTGCTTTAGTAAAAATTTTGATGTTTAATTCAGTTTTGCTTACAACTACTACTGCCTACAACTAGTTATCATAGAGGGAGGAAAGAGTCACTTGCCAGGAAAAATCAATTCTTCATCATTTGTAAATTCGTATTGTTGGCATTTGGGTTTTGGAGGGATGTGGTGCTTGCTTTGTCTCTCATGTTCTCATGATAAAACAAAAAGTCGAAAAATTTTGTGCAAAAAGTTGTTTTAACTTTCCTAAATCAGAGCAGTCAATTTGTACGCATCACGTGTCATGGGTTGACACCAGCCAACAGCTAAAGCACCACACAGCCAATCACCCTCTCCCAGCACTTGGCAGGACAAAGCAGAGAACAGGAAAAGCAAGAGAGAAAACTCGTGGGTGTAGATTAAGACATTTTAACATGCAAAGGAGAGAGGAAGAAAAAAGAAAAAAAAAACTAACCCAAAAAAAAGGTGATAAAAAGGTAACAACTCATCACTTCCCACAAGTAGACTGATGCACAACCAGTCTCCAAGCAATACCTACCTACCCTAAAAACCCCTGCTCGACCTTGGTGAACATGATGTCATACAGTATGGAATACACCTTTGGTTAGTTTGGGTCAGTTGTCCCAGCTATGCCCCCTTTCCTACACCTTGCCCTCCACCAGCCTGCTTACTGGAGGGTCAGAATGAGTGCCTCGATGCTGTGTGAGCAGTGTTCAGCAACAGCTAAAACACTGTGCTGTTACCAACATTGTTTTGGTCACAAATTCAAAGCACAGTACAATATGAGCTACTAAGAAGAAAAGTCCATCCCAGACAGACTCCCATGAACATCAGGACAAGCTGAAATTCCAGTAGTGTGTCAAATTTAGAGTGACATTTTTTTTCATTCCAGTGCTGCTTAACCTAGAAGCACCACAGTAATGAACTTTGGCAGCTCTGTTTTGCAGAGGGTGAACATGGAGGAAGACAGTATCTAAACATCCATGAACACTCATATAGTTTTCACACTGGAAGTACAATTACAAAGTCAGATCACTGTGTAGTGTGTCTTCTCTGACTCTGTCCTGAATTAGTGGTGTATAAATATCTGTGTGCATTTTTCAGGTGAAACAACAACTACAACACTATACTGCTATGGCCATATGGTTTTAGGACCCAAGCTACAATATGATTGTCCTCCATCTGGTCACAAAGATATACACACCAGCTTCTGTAAGAGGTCAAACTGGAACAGAATTGTTTTTGTAAGTAAGTAATCGTTTCTTTAGTCAGGCCTTTGACACTGTTCCCCATAACATCCTCCTGGAGAAACTAGCTGCCCATGGTCTGGATGTCTATACTCTTCACTGGATAAAGAACTGGCTAAAAGTCCAAGCACAAAGAGTGGTGGTGAAAGCAGTTAAATCCAGTCGGTGGATGGTCACGAGTGATGTTCCCCAGGGCTCAGTTTTGGGTCCACTCTTGTTTAGTATCTTTATCCATGATCTAGATGAAAGCATTGAGTACTCCCTCAGTAAGTTTGAAAAAAATGACACCAAGTTGGGAAGGAGTGTCGATCTGCTTGAAGGTGGGAAGGCTCTGAAGAGAGATCTGGACAGACTGGATCAATGGGCCGAGGCCAATTGTATGAGGTTCAACAAGGCCAAATGACGCGTCCTGCACTCGCGTCACAACAACTCCATGCAAAGCTACAGGCTTGGGGAAGAGTGGCTGGAAAGCTCTCCAGCGGAAAAGGATCTTGGAGTGCTGGTCAACAGCTGGCTGAAGATGAGCCAGCAGTGTGCCCAGGTGGCCAAGAAGGCCAGCAGCGTCCTGGCTTGTATCAAGAATAGTGTGGCCAGCAGGAGGAGGGAGGTGATGGTGTCCCTGTACTCAGCAGTGGCGAGGCTGCAGCTGGAGTACTGTGTTCAGTTTTGGGCCGCCCACTACAAGAAGGACATTGGGGTGTTGGAGCGTGTCCAGAGAAGGGCAACGAGGCTGGTGAGGGGTCTAGAGAACAAATCTTACGAGGAGCAGCTGAGGGAGCTGGGGCTGTTTAGTGTGGAGAAGAGGAGGCTGAGGGGAGACCTTATTGCTCTCTACATCTACCTGAAAGGAGGATGCAGTGAGGCAGGTGCTGGTCTCTTCTCCCAGGTAACTAGTGATAGGACAAGAGGCAATGGCCTCAAGTTGCGTCAGGGGAGGTTTAGATTGGATATTAGAAAGAATTTCTTTACTGAAAGAGTGGTCAGGCATTGGAATAGGCTTCCCAAGGAGGTGGTTGAGTCCCCATCCCTGGAGGTGTTTAAAAAACGTGTAGATGTTGCACTTTGGGAAATGGTTTAGAAGTCATGGTGGTCTTGGGTTGATGGTTGGACTTGATGATGTTAGAGGTCTTTTCAACCTATGATTCTGTGATTCATTGGTTCTGTATTTCTGTTTTTACCTTTGTGATTAACAACTAGCCTATATAGTCCTACATATACGATTTTACTTCTTGAAGTTTCAAGCTCTGTTATTATCTTTGCTAGCGACCGAAAATGAGGACAGCAGTTACTAAGCGAAAAGACACAGCAGTAACCTGATGCAAATAGGATGGATGGACACACAGTACTGAAGTGAATTGGTTTCACTGGCATTTTTCTTTTGCAAATAACATAATCGAACTCATGCCAAAATTATCTCTATAAATTGGCACAACATGTCATTCTGCTTTTTCTCCACTGATTTCATTGGCTATTTTGGAAAGGGCACAGTGGAAAACATGCTAATAACTCAGAAATTTTGGGCTCTGCTCTGTCAGTCAAAGTACCATAGAAACCTACAACAAAACTAGCCAAGGGCTGCTGGCAGGGAGTGGTCTGCAGAAAAGGCTTGGGAGATACTGTAATCATTGCCGTCTCAGCTGACCCGATGGGAACTGACTCAAAGACTTACAGTGCTAGAAGCCTGTGCTGGAGGGCCATGACACTATACCTCAGGCTTTGTCTGCCATCGTTCCATTGAAGCTCAGACCTTGGTGATGATTTGGAGCCTGCCTCCAAGACTGGTGTATAGTATGAATGGGGTTTTGTGTTAGAGTAGCACTAGAGGGTGCCTAGAAGATGGCATGTAAATGGTAGATTGCAAAAGCTACAGCAGGAGCTCTTTGGTTACTTCAGTGCTGTAATTCCCTTTTTTGTCTACTTCTGTTCAAAAGTGTTGTAGATTAGATGTACATGATTAAAGGTTTTCAGATCCAGTCAGAAATTCATTTTTAAAGCTTTGAAAAAATAACAGAATCTTGACAGAGTTTGCTCTGTGTCTGACATGACTGCATCAAAGTACTACATGGTTGAGAATTTTAATTGCTCATAAAACAGCAGAAGTATGCTTTCTTCTTTTCTTCTTCACTGATTGAGGTCTGGGCTGCCTTACAAAAAGAGCCCAAAAGTGACATTTCCACATATGTTATCTTGATTGCTTACGTTGGTGTTACCTGTCTGTCTAATTTTGTTTTGAGGGGATTTCCAAACCACACTGAGCAACAGAAGTGTTTCTTATTGTCAGGCAGCCTTTGTGTTTGTGCAGTTTATCTTCCTGCCTGTTAATAATGCTACAACACCCAGACTTTATCAAATAAACGTATACTACCTCTAGACAGTAGACACAACTGTCACTGATTTTTTCCTGGGTCTAAATATTAGGTGGAAGCCCAAAAGCTGTTATGGTCACTGTATAAAAGCTGATGTGCTATTCAATTCTTCTTCCCTAGGTAAACCGCATTGCACTGACTATCTGCAACTAGTCAGCGAACACATGCATATCTCTGGCTGGGCCAACTGAAGGTTCCTCCTCCTGTTATCATTCATTTTGTTGTGGCAAAAGGCCTTTTTAAAAGCAAGAGAAAAAGCAAAGCCAAAACCAATTTGTTACTACTTCTTTTTAAATAATATTATTTTGCCTCCATAAAGCAAAAAGTCAGGTATGTAACACCAATTTTTCCTCGCAGGAGGACACTTCAACTTCCATTTGAAACTTTTGAATTCCCTCTGGTCTCGTGATATTTCTAACATATGGAACACTCAAGCATTTTCTGAAATGAAATGTCCTTGAAAATAAAAGGTTTCAGGCACAGGAACAAAAATGTTAAAATTTACGTATGCATCTCACTCTGAACAAACGCGTTTCGATACTGAACCTCAAGGCTATACAGTGGAGGACCCAGTATTCAGAAACTGACCCTTCTGTAGTCTGGGCTGTTTCCTCGATTGTCAGTGAGACACAACAAACCTCATACAGTCTTGGGATTACTTTTTTTTTAACTTAACTTTTCAAATTTCTTTTCATTGAAATTGTGGAATTGACTAAGTAGCCACAAATTTTCAGTAGAATGCCTGTGGAAATTTTGTCCAGATTAAGCAAATACCAGAAGAAAGGAAAGGAGGTGAATATCTTTAAAAACTTGAATGGCAAGTTGTATGCAACTTCAGAAAATGTCAGAGACACAAATGTTACACTAAAAAATGGCTATTGGATCACTGCTTTGACAGATGATTTACAGACAATCCTAGGACAGAGTGGGCAAGGGCCAATACTTGTGGAATCAAAAATGATCTGTTGTAGTTCAATGCCCTGTATGTCAGCTAGAAAGTAGCTGTTGTCAGCTAATTTGGACTCAGTTATGTAAGATATATATGTGGTGTTTAACACACAAAGTGTTGCTCCACATTTCATGCTGTATACTAAGCACCAGATTAAAGGTTTACTGGATGGTCTTACATGAAAATATTATTGTCCAACCATTCTGTCTTAAGCCTTGATGGCAAATACCATGTGCTTTCCATGGCCACAAGTTAACAGCTGTGCAGGAGTCTCCTTCCATCTCCCCTTTCTAATAACAATATCCTAGGGTCTGAGACATAAATGTAGATTACACATTACATGCATGAGAGACGAAGAGGTCAATATCATACAAAGGCAACATTTCCATAAACAAATTTCCACTGGCACTCTCATCTGGCAGGTAGGTCTTCAAACCAAGCAGTTCTCTGCACGTTGCTCACTCCTGTCTGTGTAACTTGGCCAGCTATAGACAAAAGGTATAAAATGCAAAAACACCAGTTAAACTGTCCTGGTAGATTTCTTCCCACACTCTTATCTGATTCAGATAGTGAGCTACTGATGAGGTAATCAACCCTGGAGACACAAACACACACTTGCAACAAGAAAATAATGCAATTATTTTCCTTTTATTAGACATTGGTTTAATAGAAAATAATTTGGGGACATGAGAATAGTCTAAGTCAAGACTGAGCAGACTAGGGTAAATACGACATTGAGCATTAAATTGCAAAATCCTGCATCACTCTAATTCTGATAGAAATATACCTGTGACTGAAAACAAGTGATGTGAATCCTGCTTGTAACTGTTTTTCCTGCTGGTGACAACACGCCAAAAGTGACAGTTTGATGGATAGGTGTCATACATAAATGATAATCCAGGGAGCTGAGAACAATACACCAAACATGACAGAGATGTACTGTGCACAGTTGTGCAAAAACTCACCTTGCTCAACCATGGCAAATTCATGTCACAGATTTACATGTACATGAAGATAACTGCTTTATGTACTGCAATGAAGTAACAAGGTATCTCTGAGTAGGTAAAGTGAGGTTTTTCATTCTCCTTCATTTTTTCTGACATGAAGCAGAAGAAAAATAATCTCTTTTTAACGGAGCAACAGTTCATTTTTCAGCTCAGGATCAAAGTTGCATTCCAAAGAGGTTTTCTTTACTCTTTTCTCCTTCTTGCTTTTTTTCCCTGAGGGTTTCATTAAATTATTCAAAGTTGTATGTTCTTTATTCATGAATGAGCCTGATATTTTTTGTAGCTGATAGAACACTTACCTTGGAAAAGTCTTTGGATTTTGGGAGTAAACTATTGGTGACCTGGTGTTTCTAGAAGGGTAGTTAACAAATTTATCCCCAGTGAAGTTCAAGATTGCTTAAGTGTTTCTTTGCCAAATTAATCAGCATTCAAGACAAGCTAATGATGAGAAAAAATTTCAATGACAGCTGAAGGGAGAGGTGTACGAATGGGAGAGCCTTCAAAGAAAGAAAACATATGGAAGCATGATGCCTCTGACTCTTCATCACACTTCAAATGATTGTTTAGTGATAAGAGTATAGCTTAAAAGAAACCTGCTTTGGCAAGACGTTTTCATCATGTCTTCATGCAGTCAATAATAGGATGCTACTGTATGTATTTTTGTCTTTTGGTTGTTAGACAAGCACAGAACCCTATATCCAGTACTAAAAGCATCCCTCTCCTAATCATAGTCCTCTCATTTAGCAAGTACAATCACATTTATTTATATAACTCCTTCGTGTGGCAGCAGACCTAAAAGTGGATGTTACTACAGATAATTTTTCTTCTTCGTGCTTTCTTTTGTTCTGGGCCAGCAAATTAACTCAACAGTGGGGAAAATCTGAGAAGACACTGCTGGTTTTTTTTTTCAGATCAGTTCAGACGTAGTAATGTAGTAACTGTATGTGTGTATTAAATGTTCAGAAGTTTGGCGTCATATGTTTTGAGAGCTAGAGAGAACTCATTTAGCAGTGATCAACATTGGGTAGAAGTAAGAACATCTGAATCACTGTTATGTTTAGAGAAACAGACTGACATCCTAACTTTGGCAAGAGAGTGTTGTTCAAAACAAAGTTAGAAGGTATGTGAATTACTCATCTAAATGGCTAGGCACTCAGCAACCATCAAGTAATAAAAGCAAGTGTGAGGTGGTGGCTGGTGTCAATACGCAGGTTAAAGTCTTCTCCCTTCCTCCAAACTAAGTGCTATTCAGATGATGCCTTATAGTAAACCTGACAATGGGAACTGACTGGTTTTTGTTATTCTCCCAGAGTTTCACTGAACGCACAATACTGCAAAGAGGTCTGTGTTTATCCACAGCAACACTTCACTCTGCAGCCTTGGAGCTTTCATTTAAGACTCCAGGATACTGAGGATGGGAGTGGGGAAGTGTGGTGTACATCTACCTGCAGTCAGGAGGTGAGGAGTCACCACAAGGCTAGGTTTAATCTGGCCATCGTAGGCATTGGTGTTAGACATCTAGTACGCATTCAACTAAGTGTACAGTTTATGCAATGCAGAGATATTTGTGTAGTGTAAGCCTTGCAGAAGAGAATATTTAAAGCTGCATCTTGTTGTACCCTGGGAACTTGAGTTTTGGGCAGGGCATATAGTTAAGAGCAGAGAGGTTGTAGAGCTGGGAGCTGCAAAAATTTTTCTCCTCCTTTTAATGACTGGTCAGTGCTGTGCAATGTACTCAATGTGGACCAGCAGGATATCCTTTAATCCGTGATCTCTGTGGGATACTCAGTTCTTTAAATCACTCTTCTCTCATTTAGCCTTCTTGTTATTCTGATATCAGTGTGAAGACCTCTACTTCTAGGAGTTCTTTCTGGCCTTTTATAATCTGTTTTTAGGAAAACTTGATAATTAAATGGAAGAGTGAGAGGAACAAGCCAAAACTGGAAGTGATGAGGTGCAGAATGAATGCTCAAAATATTTTAAATATTGTTTTTAATGAATAGAGAAAATTACAGATAATACCACAGGAAACTTGCCACACAACTCCACAGGAAAGTGTTTCCAACAGCTTTCTCTGGTTTTAACAGAAAGGCAGTTAGAGTAGGAAAAGTTATTTTCTCTTCTTTTGTGACAGATTATCTGTCAGGCATATATAAAACACCAGATAAAAATGTCTTCCTTTTGAAACTGCTGCCCTGTTCTGCTTGAACTCCTGTACTATGTGTGTTGTGTTATATTCCTCTGTCATCCCAAGTGAAAGAGATGCTGTTGTCTAAGGACACCTGGCTAGGAAGACTGCAGTTATTTGTCCTCCTCTTCCTAGAGACAGACATGTGGCAGATTCAGTGTCATTCACTAGCTGGTACAAAACTGAAGTCACCCAGTACACGTTGTCCATATTGGAACACTTACCAATGTATCACCGCAAATATACACTGTTGTGAGCAGCCTAAAATGAATTATTTTTTTTGCTGTCCACTGCTAAGTCCAGTCCCTTCACTCCCTCTTCGAATCACATTTTTCCACTTTGATCGATAAATTGTTTCAATGAGCTATCATAATAGGATCTTCTACAGTATTACTGTATTGCTGCAATACTTCTGAAGAGGCTGGATTTTTTGTTTGACTTCAGGTTCATAGAAGGTATAAAATCCAGTTAAGACAACAGGAAATATAGAATATCTTCCAAAACTTTGAACTTTTTTCCTTCCTCCTTTTAATTTTCTCTGACATTGCATTTTGGTTTTTTTTATCTAGTTAACAGAATATTCATCATTAAACTCTGGCTTAAAATGGCAGTAGAAAAATTCTGTGTCTATACACTTACATTGATTAACACTCACTTTTTTTTCCTTTCCTTTCCTTTCTACTCTCTCCTGAATGACTCATGATATTATAATTTGCATTTACATAGCATTTAAAGTTAAAACACATCTACAAAACAGGAATAAGTAAAAACTGCCCAAGGATGTGAAAAAAAAGTAGTGTTTTAAGGAAATGAGACACCGAAGCCACAAATCGTTATACTACGCCTACATTTTCTAAGTTTCAAGGGATTATCATCTTGTCTTTATTCTAATAGTAGTAGCACCTCTCTGTGATTCTGTGCTTTCAAGATCGCTAGTCACTCATTAAATTTGTTTGCTTTTTCTTGCACAGAACCTTTTGTGTTAGACCTCTGCCACCCATTCTCACTGTTCCAGTTCTATTCACTCATTACATTGGCAACTTTTCCAGCACAATATGTAAAAATTAAAAGTTTTCTTGCACCGAGAAGATAGCTTCTCTCTTCTATGATCCAGTACAGGAGTCTCCAAACAAACACAGCTAAAGTGCATTTGGATGAGTTAAGTCTACTCATGAAGATCCTTTGGGCATGTGCTTGTGCATTGATTCTCCACTAGCTGCTCTGTTTTCAGTGCAGATGTTCTACTAACAAACCTAAATCACTCCACACTCTAGCACATCTGGTTTCCAAATTTAAACTCAAAACATAGTCTATTTAAGTGGTATTGTATTAAACCTACAGATGAAAAATAAAACATGAAAAGGCCCTGCTACTGCTGAAATACAGCATCAGGCTGAAGCACAGATACAGCATTTTCTTTTGAATGTTATAAGCTTTCACACTTTCACAGCACAGTTAAGTTTGAATGGCTCAAGACCTAACAAGCAATTCACTATTAAACATCTCAGTGAATGAACCAGATAAGACTCAGGATTAGAGACAGTGACCTTGTCTTCCACCAGTTTAGGGGCAAGTGAACAAAACAGATATGCAGGAAATTTGATAACAGTCAATAGCATTTAATGTAGCAGTTTACAGACCTTCTTTAAAAGGTGGTGATGACTTCATGAGTTGTAAGTGGATATCTGTGCTAGATCCTTGGCCAGAGTGTGTCCTCTAGCACTTATATTTCTAAGGAAAATTTCAGCAGTTCCTCTCACACAGCCAGGTTTTATCTCCACTGATGGAATTGTTACCACTAGTTTTCTCTTATTGAACCAGATAAATCTAAAGACACTGAACTCACCTAGGATAATTAAGCTCTGAACAGCAGCGGCTACTGAGGACCAGTGAAATGTCACAAGTGGTAGAAATTCCAGTCAGAATGAGAGCACAGGCAGCCTGAAGTTGGTTAAAACTTTTCATCAAAAGTAGGTTTTTCACAAGGATACTTCACTCATTCAAAAAGGATGGTATTCGTCTTTTGATATAACTCACATGAGACATGGATTTTTTCCAGCTCCTCACTATGTGGCATAAAATAATGTGAAATAGATTTTGTCTGCTTTGAAACATTTGATCTTTCTGCAGTGTTGCTGAGCATCAGAGGAACCTGAAAGTGAACAGCAAATGCAGAACCCACTATGCCTGAAATTTCTTTCTATATTATAACAATACCTAGTCATCTGCCACAAAGCTTGACAACTGAAGAGTCTGGGTAAAGCAACGCATGAAAATTCTATCTGGTCCCCCCTGCCCTGCCCTGGTTAAATACAATTAATGAACTGGAAAATGGATATTGATAAAACCGGTTCTAGTTATCTATAGGGCACATCAGATCTGAACTGGTCAGTGATTCATGTTTAACCTGATAAAACTTAAACCAGCCATGGTTTTTCTCTTCTTGGCCCACCCTAAATACTCAAAAGATGGCCTGTCACTGTCAGCTGGCCATAAATATATGGTACAGGAAGAGTCTCAGAACGGGTTAGATGGAAAATACAGAATATAATGAGAAAAGGTTAAAAATACTGAGTGAATGGTCATCTAATATTGAGCACTCAGACTTAATTCTATGCCATACAATGATACACCATTGTTCTATCAATGTTTTCCTCTTGACTTTTAAAAATTTATTGGTTTAAAATAATTTATTTTCAAATGCAAATCAGGGCAATCAACTTTCCAGAGCATGCTTACACTAGCTTACTGAAATTATTAATGAAGAAATATTCTAGTCCTGAGTCATACTTTTTAGTTTTGAATTTGTACTTCCATTCTAAGAATAGTAAATATATGACATGGCTCGATAGATTTCTTCTTTTTTTTCAGATTGCTTACTATAACATAATAACCCAGCAAAATTTTCTAAAACTGAAATGTGCAATAGAATCTGATATTCACATTCTTTTAGACATTAACAATGAAGTCCCATCATGAACAGTGAATTGTATTTTCATCTGCAGTCTCTATTCTACAGATTAAACAATATTTTCTGAAAAATCCCACACATTGTGTATGAACTCACTGAAGGAATTCAAAATATACTCTTGGAAATTAATAGCAGAATGATAATTAAGTTATGACCTGTTCTATTTATCTTAGCAAGACAAAGGCTTTATGGCACGAAATCACTGTAATACACAATTTTATATGAATCTGCAAGTGAACTGCATTTGTATTTAAAATTAATTTTAGCAATGTCTCAGTTAAAAATCACATTACTTTTAGAGTGCTAGAACACAAATGCTGAATAAGCTAACCGCAACCTCTAAAAACGTGCTGTTTGGCAAATAAAAGAATTTACAAAGAAGACAAAAATGGAGTTTTCTACAGAAGTGTGACTACTTGAAAAGAAGTGGTTAATAAACAGCATTGTTTACAACCTTTACTGTTTGCTAGCAAACACAGAATAAAATGCTAAAAGGATCTTGGAATGAACAAAATAAAGGAACATTCTGGGCAGAGCTTCTTCTTTGCTCACTGTGGTGTAATAAAAGGGTAATCCCTCTGCTGCAAGAGCTGAGTTTAACCTCCAAAGCAAAATCTCTGAATTCATTCCACTATTGCCTATTTGTTATTTATTTATTGCTAGAATGAGCTGTCTTTCCACTCATACTTTGACCCCTTTTATAAGTATAGTCAATCTCACAGGTAATGCAAGGAAAGGTAATATCCAAGATTTGATGGCCAAATTGTTTACGTTTAATATGTTCCTCCTACTGCAGCCTGTTGAACCATTAAAACTGTATCTATTTCTTCGGGGAAAAACGTGGAATCATCACTACTCATCAGTTACTATTTTTGCCTCCATTGTTGCCAAAGCTGCATACATTTTTCTTGACTGTCTTTATGTATTAATCCTTACTTCATTCTGAGGCAGCACTTATTTGCTCCATATTCTTCAATATATGGGAAAGGGCATTGAAGAATGGTAAATCTTTTCAAGAGTGATGTAACCCAGTTGCCCTTAGCTTTCAGTGGAGAATTTATTGAACAACTCACAAGAATATCTAAGAGTTAACTTGTAATTGAGGCAGGGAGCTGGAAAGAACATCAGTTAAGCAGCAGCACTTACACCTAGAGATGTGCCAAATGGATCTAAAACAAGCTATATTAAAAAAAGGAGAGAGAAAAAAGAGCTAGAAGATTTAAAATTTATCAGAAGTTATCCTGCAGTCGAAGTATACTTTGGCGAGATATCTCACAACAACAATATATATAAATAAATATGTAGTACTGCTTACACTAGTGAAAGGGAAGCAGAAAAAGACAGCTAGGACAAGCAAAAGCACACATCAAATTTCTCTCTTATAGTCTCCTTCTAATTACCTTGTGCAGTAATTCTCTTTATGCAGCAAGTGGCGTATAGCCATTCTAGTATAGTGTTGTAAAAGGTGAACAAAGAAAAGGTACTTTACCCTTTAAAAACATTCTATCCTGCCTTCGGGAAGACTTCTGACAGTCTAGCTTGAAAGTTTTGAATGCATGCAAAAGAGGAGAAGATAATAACAAATAATCCATGCACCAACATTCCTAGTCACAGTGGTTTATGTGTTCTCTTTACATTTCTGTGTGAAACAGGAAAGATCTTTCACAACTTCCAGTGACCTTCAGAGTAAAAGATAAAACCAGTGTTCGTATGCTTTCCTTACCTAGTTGTTCTTGCTGTGTCTAGGGCATGAAGCTGGAATGGTATCAGAAAGCTTTTCTTGCTTTAGTGAATGCTTGGCAGAAGTTTTAATGTCACCAGAAGCAACAAATGGCAAAAATATCCCAATCCAAATCATATCAAAGTTCCTAGAAAACGCAAGCCACAGGTCAGTTTTATTTTCAGGTCTCATCTGTATAGACCATAAAAAATCCACTAGAAATGGGTTGAGTGTATTTTTTTCCGGGAAAAGGTTAGGCTGGAAGGAAAGCAGAATCAGATATTACAGATAATTACATTGAAATTGGGTAAATAGCTGAATTCTGAGTGGCTTTTAAAACTAACAGTCCAGAAAGCTCTCTTTTTCTACAGTAACTTCTTTGAATAGGAATAGAGTTACAGTCACTTTGACATTAATAAATAAAACAACTTGCTAATATCAGTGCCTGTGATCTGCCAGTTTTCCACTCACCCCAGCAGATTAGTCCTAATTTCTGCCAAAGCATGGGAGAAGCACAGCTCTAATTTATTTTACTAATACTCCCCATTCAGGCTATTCACCACATATTGTACAGGCCATGTTCACATTTGTAGGCCCTTGCAAATCATAAATTGTGTAGGTCACAGCTCAAGCCTATTCTTTTTCATGAGCCACGTTTTTCATTTCACTTAATGGTAGTGGTTTCTGAATTTGTGCTCAAAATCTGCAAGCCTCTCACTTCTTTTGCAATTTACAATTAGAAAAGAGACCTGAGATCTACAAATAAACTTTACAATTCTCTACAAAACACAATACAGGAGAAAAAAAATGCAAGCAGTGATGAATACTGCTTAGGGTTTCCAATGGTGTTATTCTCCCTTTTATGCCTTTTTAATTAAACGTGGGATTTTCTTCGTCCAATAAATAAATAAATCAACTAACTCTATTGGGTCAATGTCATAGGCATAGGAAACAATAAACCTAGCAAAGTCTAATTTATTTTATAATAAAGATGAAACAAAGAGTACTGTCAAAATTTGCTTCAACATATCATTTAGCTGTCAGTACCAATTTTTCTGTGTAGTCAAATTATGAATAAACTGAAACTATTTTTAGGACGATCTCTTTTTTTTCTTTACTGTAATTATAGTATGAACTCTTTTCTAACCTTTCATTAGACCATATTTCTGAAAAGACAACAATTTAATCTAAGATACACAGGGAATGCTGTAAAATTAGAAAAGATTATGCACACTACTGTCACTTTACAATGTACTTGGGATGCAAGCACACATTTTTTCTGAAATCAGAGGGACTAAAACCATACTTTATAATTTGCTTCTGATGTTCCTTCTCCTGAAAGATTTCAGGACAGGTGGTGTTTAAGGAAAACAATCGAGTATTTTAACAATTTTCAGCACTAGGTGAAATACTACTACTGTGTATAAATGGTTTATTATATGGTGCTTTGTATCAGGATATAAAGGGGTAACAAATTAATGACATATAAAACATTAAACTGAAACATAAATAGGTTCCAAGAAGCCTTTAAACTTCTTAACCTCTAAAGGTTCATAGAGTGCATCAGAATATCATCAATCTAATTTCAACAAAGGTCAAAAACATGCTGAGACCCAGCCAAAGTTTGGATCTGACAGATCTGTGTCATCTTGCAAAGCGAGAAACTGAATGCTAGAATGCTAGAACCTCAACTGGCTCTTGCAGCCATAAAAGAAATGTATTGTTTCAACTTGCTTTCTGCTGGAGAGTGCAACAACAGCCTTTGGATATTCAGACAGATTAGCTGAAAAGTTTCTGAATACAATCTAAAATTACTGTGAACACCTGGTCCCTCATGGCAGCAGGTCAGACATGTGAAGACTCAGTACCAGTAATTTTCAAGCTTCATGTCATGTTTCCTAAATTCAGTACTGCCTCTTCAGTAGAATTTCTGTTTTTCTCTTGTTACTTCTTCTGACAGCATTTCCCAAAGCAGGGAACTTCAGCAGAAAAGACACGTTTTACCTTCATGATAATGTCTCTGCTAAACACCTGTACCAACCTAGCACATGAAAGGAGAGAGGCAGCAATAGCCAGTTGTGCTCTTGGCCCATCAGAAACACATCAGGAAGGTGCCTTTTTGCTTTCAGGTAGGGTGCTTAGTGTAAGGAAGTCCGGCAGAGAGAGTCAGCATGGATTGCAGAGACAAATCTTGATGGAAAAGTTCAAGCGTGTTCTCTTAGAAGAATACATCATGATGTGGTCCTTCCTGTTCCAGTGCCTCCACAGGGTAAGAATAAGCAAGGGTCACTCTCCATCCTAGAAGTGTCTGTGCACTGAAGAAGAATCTAGCTTTATGTATGATCTTATGCTAACTGCTAAACCCATCCTTTTCCCCTTTTGTGGGCTGTGTTTTTGTAACAGCTGTTATATCAGCCAGTTTGACAGACTAACTTGAAAATCTCTGGACTTCAAAACCAGATCTACTTTTGAGTTAAAGATCCTTTCTTACATCCAAGGACTGTAACATGGTTGTCTACTTTTAGGACAGGACAGACACAGTGCATTTCATATTATTTCTTCCTCATTATTGTTCAAAGCTTCTCCTCTTAGAAAGAGAAGTCATTTACCCTGCACTGAGCTGGTAGCAATGTATAGCAAAGAAAGACAACTATCAAGGGGTGAAAATGCTATCGATATTCCCTACACATATTCCAGCTGCTCTAGGCTAAACTTTCCTTCAGGGAAAAATTTCAAGAGGATTAAATAAAATTTATTGACAGGTTTTCTCCCCTCCCCAAATACCCACACATGAACAAATTATTAAGTCAGAACCCTAGCCCCTGAGAATAAAAAAAAAAATGTTATTTTGGTTTTAACCCAGAAATGAAAAGTAAAAGAGATTTAGGTGATAAAGTGCAATACCTCAGAGGGAAGGTGCAGCCTACTGAAAGGACAAATTCAGACTGAAACCAGTGCTGGATAGTGGTGTAACTCAAAACTACATCAAGAATCTGGCTTTTTTTATTTGACTCTTGAAATTATTATTAATGAAATGACCTTTTCTTTCCTTCCCTCATTGAGAACTTGCAATGTGAGTTCCTGATGAAGACATCTGAGCAACTTCTAATCAAATAAAAACATGTAACACAAAGCCAGTAGATACATGCTTTTGTCCCTGATACATGTCATGAAATTGAGGTAAATAGATTTAAAACTCTAGCATTGCAGACTATGAGATTAGAAAGCCATTAGTAGCCATATAAAGTATTAAAGCACTGGGCACCAAAAAGCCGTTACGGAGAAATTTCTTGAACAGAAAAAAACATATTGATATCATCCTTCTTCTATTATTCAATAAAGCATTCTATTTTGAGCCTTCTTGGTTTTTGTGCTATCTCTTTTTGCAGCAGAACCAATAATAAAAAACTTTCTAGATTCCTTCTGTCTTTACGGAAAGAGAGATGAAAAGAGACTTCTCTACTTCCGTGATATTGGATGACTGCTATAATAAAATCTAGTTTTGAACAAGCAGATAACTTTACCATTCAAGATACCCCTTCAGCTACTAATCATTTGTTTTTCCTCTCTAAAAATTCCCACCTTTTTCCAGTCTCTCAAAGAATTTGAATATAATGCCTGATTGTACCATTTTATTAAAAGAAGACGGAAAAGGCAAGTGCAATTCTGAACCAACGTTAAGCAACCTTGCTTTACTGAAGTGAGAAGAGATGTCTAACCGTACGCCAGCCAGGGGTTAATCCTAGTTATGGGAGGACACAAAAATACCGAAAAACATGATAGATAGTTGCTCAAGTCAATAGCTCAAGACCAGTCATACATCAGTACGTCTGACAGCAATCATAAGAATTAAAGGAATAAACCTCTGGAATGACCGTTCAAAGAGCCAGCTAGTTTACATGTGAGGTTAATAATTCAAACAACTGTTTTAAGCTATCTCTGCTGTAACAGAGGAATTTTCCAGAACACAAAGTGCTGTTCACATGTACTGTTGGAAGCTGGTGGCCTACCTTCACCCCAGCAAGAATGCAAAGATGCATTAGTCAGTGGCAGTAAGAAGGAATACAGTCTGTATTCCAGCCAGGCAGGAAAAAGGTAGGAAGGACACATCTGAGTTGCATCTACAATTGCTTTCTAATAAAGCGAAATACTAGGAAGGTAGGAAAGTACAGGAATAGCTGTCTCTTCTTCCCACATAAAGACTATAAGCTTTGAGGTAAGCCAGGAGCTGTCTGCAGACTACAGTGCTGTGCTGTGCGGAATACTACTGGCTTGTCAACCATACTTCTTCTATTTGCTAGTATAGTGCTGTCACTATGTGTAACTCCCCTGGAGTTGGAGGAAGACTTAATTAAAAAAATACCAACTCCTACTAATTTCCACCTGTTCCGTCTCATACCGTGACATTGGACACAACTTACTTCAGTTTAAGTCCTTCTGTAGCAGAAGGTACATCAATACACTTTCAGATTCCGGATTTAAAAACAGATGTGCTATATTTCTTTGTAAAACAGTGAACAAAGCAGAGGCATAAAATGTGAAAGGCTACACAGATGCTTTAAAAACACGGATATTTGAATAAAGGAATTATTTGGAAGGCTCCTTATAAGTGCCTGCTGGGACTCCATTCTACAGAATTGCCCATTACCAACACTCATAGAAGGCTGCTATCTCCCAACACTATCTGTTCCGTAATATGTGTATGCAAGTTACAAGGAGTATCTGAATTATATTTAAAATAGTTTTAGCACAGGAGCGGGTCCAGAGGAGGCCACAAAAATGGTCAGAGGGCTGGAGCACCTATCCTATGAGGACAGGCTGAGAGAGTTGGGCTTGTTCAGCCTGGAGAAGAAAAGGCTGTGGGGAGACCTGATTGCAGCCTTTCAGTACTTAAAGGGAGCCTACAGGAAAGATGGGGACAATCTTTTTAGTAGAGACAGCAGTGACAGGATGAGGGGTAATGGTTTTAAACTAAAACAGAGAAGGCTCCAGGGAAACTTTACTTCAGTCTTCTGGTACCTGAAGGGGGTCTATAAGAAAGCTGGAAAGGGATATTTTGCAATGGCGTGGAGGGATAGGATGAGAGGTAATGGCTTTAAACTGAAGGAGAGTAGATTTAGATTAGAAGTAAGAAATAAATTCTTTACAATGAGGGTGGTGAGGCACAGGAACAGATTACCCGGAGAAGTTGTGGCTGCCCCCTCCCTGGAAGTGTTCAAGGCCAGGCTTGGAGTAACCTGGTGTAGTGGAAGGTTACCCTACCCATGGCAGGGGGGTTTGAACTAGATGATCATTAAGTTCCCTTCCAATACAAATCATTCTACAATTCTATAATTCTATGGTAATTAAAATAGGCAGTATGCTTGCAAGATGCTGTTATGTTTAGAGTAAAATATATCGGGTTTTGTATATAGAAATGATGCAAATCACAGATCTTTGTTGGCTTAAAGGGCATTTATAGTAGTGTACAAGAAAAATGACTTTGCCTAAAGCCAAGTTAGAAATGGTTACATCATGTCTGTAGCAATGGCACACTGTTTTTATAAGAACTTCTCTTTCTTTGCAGTAGCAAGACAAGTTCAGATCTTGCAAAAACTTTTGTAGTCACTTTCCACGTGTAAATGAACACCACACAAATGTCTGCAGTACTGATGCCTGAGCTGTTCATGTTTAAATACATATACTTGCCTTTGATATTCTATGCATTCTCCTTTAAAAATAATGCAAACTCTTTGCTTTATATCTAGGTTGCTTATACAGCTTCCTCTTTGGTTTCATGAGTCCTCAGTGTACTTCATGCCCTGTCTATGCTGTATTGTACTCGACTATTCCTGGTTGCAGGTTCAATAAGATGTGTCATCCACAGTTGACAGCAAGCAGTGATGGCATCTGCCTGGCATTTTGACAGCACCCTTGCAGTATGCCCTACTGACCTTGTCTTCTTGATTTTTCCATCTTAATGAGAAAAGTCATATAACAATAACCGGACAAAGAATAAATAAACCTACTTCAGGAAAAATAGGAAATGCATTAATTTCATTGCTGACTGCTGATTCAGTTTTGTGGTGGTGGTGGATTTTGCTTTTTGTTTGTTTGGTTTAGTTTCAGAAGAATTAAAAATCTTCAAGTATTGAATTTTTGTTGCTTTTTTCCTTGTTTTACTGAACGTGTTGATTTAAGCAAGGCTTGAAAAAATTACCTAGCCCTAGAATTTCAGATGCTTATATAGCTCTCCAGCATCGACATTATTACCGATCTGGCAGGTTCTTAATGCTTATGAATTAGGATTTTATTAAAACTATTGCAAAGTCAGGTTGCATTGGGAAGCTCGTGAAAGTTCCTGGGGGCATTGGGGAACCACGGCTTTCGCATTTCTTATATGTGCTTTCCTTTCCATGCAGTTTATTTTGAAAATGACTGTTAGTCGTCTATACAGATTAACATTCATCCTGTACCTGGCTCTGACACCCCTTTTGTGCTTAGGTTAGGTCTATACAACACCCAAATTTGTTGAAGCTTTTTACACTAAAATGCTACAAGCGACTGCATGTCCCGTGTTTCTGACAGCTAACAGCCATAACACCTAATGCATACCAGGAGATAAACACTATTTTAACTATATGTTGAGGAAAATTAAATGAACAGTAAAGAAGTCTGCCTCCAAAAGGGGGGAGGGGGAAGAAAATTAAAGCACTGTCAAGACAAGAGGGAAACAAGAGGAGAAAGAATCCTCTGTGGAGTCTTGTTTAAAGCATGCAGACATACAATAAAGCCTGACCAGTGAGTTGTCATAATTCAGGTGCTATCACAATCGTTTAAAGGACAAATTGAGCTCACCCCTATCAAAAAGGGCAATGAGTGTGAATTCATTTCCATTGCAAGGGTAGGAGCAGATGCAGGTATTGCCAATGCTTCAGTAAATCTCTGTTTACATAAACAACTGTGAGGATCTTATTTTCTAAAATGGGATAATCTTTAGCTCATCCTCATGCAGGCTGAGCAAAAAGCAGGATGAGAAAGGCAATTTACTTGCACATATTCTGCAAGATCAACACACATTTCATGTCTTGTAATCCACTTCTTCCTGCAGTTTAAATGAGTTGTTACAAAAAAACCTCTGGACTGTTATATAAGCAGTATGGCACTGTTTTACTGAGTTTAATATTTTATTTCACCCAGGTTATGATCCTGAGTCCATAAATATAAAGTGATGTTTCTATATTGATCTCAGTGGGTAGCTGATGAGCTTGGGTAAGTTTGCAAGCAGAAAAAATACATTCACTCCTCTGCTCTTCATAAAATGTTTAGATTTTCTTATTAGACTTATTTATACCCAAATTTTTCCCTAATTGGTCCTTTATGGAGAAACGAGTACCAAAAGACCTACAGAATAAATATCACTATTATCGTATTCTCAGAAAAAACTTCTCTTTCCCCTTTTCTAATCTTTGGGTTCTGCTCCTTATTGCTCTGATAGAAATGGAGATTTTTTGGTTATTTGACTTAATAATTTTGTTAAATCTTTGTCTAGACCTCCTCTTGCATAGTAAGCATCTGCTTTATATATTTTTTTATATTTTCCACATTACATAGACCTATTCAGCACCATTTTTAAAATGCTTTTGTTTTCATGCAACTTAAAAATCTCTGGTTGTAACTGCTGTTCTCAATTTCTGCCTTTGTCTTCTCACATTATACCCCTGGTAACTATGAATTGTCACTGAATTGCTCTTCTACTCTCGTAGCTTATCTCCAATCATTTTCCTTCTTTTTTGTGGCATTATAGCAAAACTGCAGAACTCTTATCTAAGTTTAAATTGTAAATCTGATATACAACTGAAAATAAGAATCCCTACAAAATATAAGCCTGTAATTCTGAAGTGCTGAACTTTCTTATTTACGTAGCATTAAAAAAAATCCATGTAGGGTAAAAATACTCTTCTGATGGCAATGATGTTTCTGTTGTCCCAGTCACTTTAGATTAGTGAAGGACTAACCACTTCACCGTCTAAGAACTGCCTTACATGTAGTGCTGATCCCAAGAAAATCTTTAGTACTTCGGTAGTGCAGCAGGTAGTCCTTAACGTCTTCAATGTTAACAAGATACTTTTGTAGCGCCACAGCAGAGAAAACCTATACCTCTGCCACTAAGCATGGCGATTTGTTCTTAACCATTGCACACCAAACCACTGGATTCATTGAAGTAGTTTGTTTCCTTAAAAATCAGGACCTTATTACATACTCATAAAATCAACACAAAATGGGCTCATAAGCAGCTGGGAGGGAAGCAGGGTCCTTATAGCAAACTCACTGATGCCGCCAACATATAAAATTAAATGTTTTCTTCAAATTTCAGAATGTACACAGTATCATGACGAACGCTATCTTGTTCTTTGATGGGAAGAGCCATATACCTGACATAATATTTTAACTGATCAAATCTAAATGTGTATACACAAAGGGTCCTTTTTCACTGTAATTAAAAAAAAAGTCATATTTGAAAGCAGGGCCAAATCACTGGCATTGCAAATTGGGGTGGAAGACAATTGAATTATTTTGAAAGTCTTCCTGATTCTCGACTTTGCTAGATGACTACTGCAGAGTAGTCTGTGTTGTATGTGTATACGTGGATTTCAGTCTCTTGCATACATGGCATGGAGGGTTTAGGAAGAAACAATGTCAGCCCGATAGTGATGGTCTTTAAAAGACTTCTTACAAAATAATTCACCAGCTCTTTCATTAATATTTCCCCATGACTAGGAAAAAGATTAAAAATACCCAAACACAATGAGCCATGTGGCTAAGAACCCATGAACAAAGTCAGACAGCGTGAAAACAAAACACAGGTTTATGAACTTGAGGAAAGCTAAGGATAGTTTTACTACTCAGAACGAATTTACACTCAACCAGCTTAAGCCTGTATATTTTTAAACTCATATCAAAGTGTAAAGAGAAATATAAGATTATTTATTCTATTCATTTTGCCTGTGGTTTACTTGTCTGTTCTCAAAATTGCCTTTTGTAAAATTTAGACAAACAGTGAACAAATTATAATTTCCTGCTAGAAATAATCTGGAGGTCAGAGCTAAAGAAACATTAAATATGAGACTTCGTTCTTCTGGAACTAGTTGACCTGAAAATAAAACAACTGTGTGCAGATTTCCTGGAGGACATATCAATTTGAATAAAACATGAAAATTTCAATACCCTGGTTTTTAAACAAATATTTAATATGTAATTTTATCCTGAAGCATTGCAGTGACTATCCCACAGCTTCAGTATTTTTCAAAACGTATCTCTAAGAACGTATTGCTATAGCATGTCTTAGCTTCAATTTTTCATATGTTACACAAGACAATGATTAGAAATAAGCCAGTATCTTAGCACTACCTTGACAAAAAAGGGGTATTACATGTGTCTTCAAGGAACTGAGTACAGAGACTTAAAGTACTTTAATCTTAGACTGTTTCAAGTTGCAGTACCTGCATTAATCACACATGACCTACAGTATTTATAGAAAGTAAAAGTGTATTTTTTCACATGGGTGTATGTATCTGGGCATGTGTGTGTACAAATTTCTTTTATTGTCCATCAGTGTAATTATATTAATGTAAAGAACTCAATGGCTGTGAAACTGCACAAAAAAACCTACAAAGTCACATAAGAATATAGAGCACAGGAATTATAAAAGAAGTATACAGATATTAGGCTAGAAAGTTAAAGAAAATTAAATAAGATAGTGTTATCACATATGAAATCATATCATATCACAAATATGAAATCACCTTCATCAATTAAATCAATGCAAAATTAGGAGAGAACTGGAAGACAGCAGAACAGATTTCACCAACTGTAATCTATAAAATCTCCACTTAAATTAGAGGCACTATGAGAAATGATGTTGCTTGTGATATTGATTCATGATAATTAAATACCCCCTACAAACAGGTCAAATATTTTACCTTGTGTACTCCGTCAGAAGAGCTATCTGAACATACAGCTGTTACAGAAAGCAGACCTGGTTAAAACAAAAAGTATGCTGGGTTGAGATTTTTTTGTGACAAGATATCTCCAATTATATTTTTTAATTACAGGTTTTGTGGAATTTTATTACAGGTAAACTGGTTAAAATAGTTGGCTTAGTTTGGTTTGAACTTATCTTCCTCAGATATTTTAAACACCAAGCCCTGTAAACTGCTGAAGTTCCAAAGACAGAGCCTTGCTGATTCTTTTGTGACTTCAGCTTTCAAAAAGTTACAGCTTTGATAAAGCTGAAACACAAGGAAAGCCTTTACCATTATTTCATGTTTTTCTTTCACTGTCTAAAGATAAAGGTAAAAAGCAGGACTGAATCTGGTTTTTCTTTGTTTCTCCCTCTAAACAAACAAACAAATTATTAGATTTGATGAGCTACCCTAATTTCTATCAGCTTAGCACACCACACATCTGCCTGACTTCTGCCTGTATCACTGCTGTTCCTTGATCCACAAAGGGGCCAAACATCTTTCATTCCCACTGAAATCAAGTACATAAGAATATCTTTCAGTGCCTTTCTCCCACACACATTCACACATTATTTTAATATGGAATGAGAACAACGTTGAGATGTTAAAGATCCTGATACTGGTGGAAATCACTGCTAATGTGTTGAAATCAGCAATTCTCTGACAATTTATACCTGCTGAAAATGTCACCCCATCAATGAGGTGTGCATTTTGATTGTCTGTAGTTTTACTGAGCTATATTGTCAACATACTTGCTCTTATTGATACACCAGTAGATACAGCACCTTCACCCATGGTAGTATGTATGTAATTTTCCAGCACTTATAGCTCTATAAAAGTACATTCCCCTGAAACACCTCCAGCTGAGCACTTCATCACAGGATACATGTACAGACAAAGGACAAGTTAATTGAAAATTATATGAAAATTTATTATACTGCTAATTTTCACCGTCTCCATTTGGAATGACCCCTCACTTTAAGTCAGTAAGATATGAACAGAAAGCCCAAACAAAGTAACAAATGACCATAATAATAAATAAATGAAATGGATAAAGTGGTTCTTCTGCCATTGAGTCACTGAGGAGGAACATATAATTAAAACAGAAACAGAAGGTCACATGACAGAGGATGGTGTCTTCGCTGCCACTGAAATCTAGCAATTCCTAAAAACCATTCTTATTCACTGGGTTCTCTATAAACAACATATCCACACCCTTCTCATTCTACTTTCTCTTTGTAGTATTGGAGATGAACACCAACGATGCAAAAGATGATCTTTCTACTGAAACTAGTGGTGGAGATGGTCTGGAAGCAGCAATGGTCTCTAGTAGTTGTGCCACCTGCTATTGCTGGTATCAACAGACAGGCAGGACAGAGAGGTCATTAGTACCTCTGTCCATGACTCTCATGTATTCCGCTATTGTACTAATACACGGGATAATTGCTTAGCAGTCCTTACTTCTTTATTAACATAAGGCTCCGCACTCATAGGATGGTACAAATTCAGTTTCTAAGAAGTGGAAAACAAGCAAGAAGCTGAGGTGCACTGCAGGATGTGTTGCTCCTTCCCTACCCCTGCAATACGTAGCAATGAAGTGCATCTGTGCCCAATGCCCCTTGAGAGCCTGAACAAAAGATGCCTTTCTGCCTGCAGGCACAAGAAACAGGAGCATCACTAAAACCAGCCAGATGATGAACAGACAAAGAAAAAGAGACAGGGTGAAAGAAATTCCAGAACTTTCTAATAGACCTTTTCCCAAAAGTCCAGGGAGTAGTTCAGAGTGATAACAGATTAGTTGGAAAACCAAAGCACTAATAGACATGAGGAACATCTTGGGCAACCCCGTTTACTATCAAGAAACAGTGTGTTATTTATTAAGTAAGCTAGCAGAGCTGTTACTTATAATAAAAAAGGAAAGGACTACACCAAACTGGAGGTAATTCTGAACACAGGTGTCACACGAATCATTGCTAACTTCAGCAGTCCATCTGCAATGTGACAAAAACCACCAGAAGCCTTACAGAGTCTGATGAACTTCTTGTTCTGGAGTATAGCACAGATGAGGAGAAGAGAGGCTCAATAACAAGACCAGAAACCCATGCAAAGAGCCAAGTTCATTTAGGAGGTCGCCTGGGTGCACAGACAAAAACCATCAGAGAATAGCTTAGAAGCAAGTTCCTCACTAATAGCAGTAGACAGAAGAGGAGACGGATTGTTCCGAGGACAGTACACCTGAACAGCCGTGTTATCTCACCCGCAGCAGGTGACTGGTGCTAAAGGCTGTATTGCTTGGGATGGGGAAAAGGAAACGGGATTTTCCGAGGCTGCAGTGGGGAATGATTTAGAAATTGCAGTGGGCGCTTTCTTGTATGAACGTCACCCTCTGCAGCTGCAACACATTTAGTCAACAAAGAACCAGTTTACTTACTAACCAAATTCCACTGTCAGCTCACAGCATGAGACCTTGTACATTCCTGTCAACTTCTCTGATACAAGAATTCCCTTCAATACCTTGCTGTCCCCAGAGAAATTCCACATGCAAGATACAGAGAAAACAGTGTCTTTTGTTTAATGTGCTTTATTGAATTTGGGTTTTGAAAGGACTTTTAGCCACATCCACATCCCTAGAGAGAACTTCTTTCCAGCTTTTTGCTATGTGACTTCCCTACCAGAACTCAGACTTGAATCCCAACGTGCCATCTTAAAAAAACAGGAGCAAGTAGAAGCCTGGTCCACTAAAGTCTTCCACACCTAATCAACAGCAGTGTAATAGCTGTAACACAGATGCCAGAAAAATCACAAAAAGATTAATTTAGTATCAATTCTCTCTTAGCGAAAGAAATTTTTTCTAGCCAGAAATCAAAGAGGAAGTGATCTTCTAGGGAAGAAAAATACAAGGTGTGTAAACAGCCATATTGAGAAGGGACAGAACAGGGATTAAAATGACTGCACCCAAGTGACTTTTCTGGCAGCATACTCTTTTTAACAAAAACTCTGCTCCTGTGATAAAATATTAAGAATCTCTGTTTCCCAAATAAGATGGAAAATTTTCACTCAGCTGACAGATGTTTTTTCAAAATTATCAGGTATTTAAGAGGGAACAGTATACGTGGCCTACACACTGGCCTCCACAAAAATTCAGAGTAGCTAAGACATCACCATCTTCTTTTCCTGTAGACAGTCTAATGTGCAAACAAGTAAAACTTTACCCATTGGCCAAAATGTCAACAAACATGTTTTAATTACAGAATCTCACCATAGTTTAGAGGAACTAATAACCATCCCCAAAATATGGAAAAACAGCAGATTCATTCTTTCAGTAATACAGGGAATGATTCCTCTGAAAAGTAAGGGTTTTACAGTTACAGGTTTGACTTGTAAGCCTCTTCAGCAGCCTGAATTTTCCTCAAAATCCCCACCTGGTACATCTGCAAATACCCACTCTCTTGCACACATGACGTAGAAGACAGAAATCAAGCCACTGGTACTGAAATCATTCAAGTGTATCACTAAGGTATGGATGACCACTGCTAAATCACACAGTGAAAGTACAAAAACCGGTTACTCCAGAAACTTAGGTCTAAGTCTTTGACGGTTCGTTATTCTGCATGCTATCTCTTAATTAAAGAAAAAAGTATATAAGGAGATAATAGACCCAAAGATAAGTCCGTATTTGTGAAGCTCTCTGCTTTGCGAGTAAGAAAACTTAGAATGAACAAGAATCTGTAAACTGAGCAGTCCCAAAGCATCTAAAGAATACAACAGTACCAAGAGTTCATGTACATACTCCTTCTTAGATGTGGGACCCTAGGTATCTAAATAAGAATCCTGAAAATGTCTGGCCTTGAGAAGGAAGAGTCCTGGAATTGCTTGTTTTCTTGATTAGTAGAGAGCCTTGCTCATGAAGAAGTTGTTTTGTGAGGAGACTGGAAGTGCCTTGTGGGCCAAGGTATAGAATTGTTCAGAAATATACACTAATTTTCCAAATGATGAATATTTGCAGTATTTTAATAAAAGACAAAGTATTTGTTCATGCTGATCTGATTTCTTTTCTCTTCTTCTGGAATACTTACAGTCGAAATGCTAAAGCTAGTTAATGGCAATGTTTAGTCATCAAAAGAGGCTAAAGATTTTGATTATCAAGAAAGTAAGAATTTTAACTTCTTACTGTTTTTCTGAATCCCAGACCATTACTAGCCCTGATTAATGAGCTTTTACCATATATCCTGGAAACAGAGAAAAACATACACTGTAACAGGCTCCTTTGGCTGGAACTAGGAGTTGCCTAGAAGTTAATACGTGCTACACCACAGAAAGAACATTATTACATATAATCGGCCATCATTTTGCATTTGTGTAGCTAATAAGCAGATGAGTTTATTGACCCATAAGAAACCTCATGCTTTTGAGCTCTCTGTAAAGGATAGAGAGCAAGTCTGTAGCTGTATAATCAACTTACAATTTTGTAAGCAAAAAAGGCATAATTTAAGGTTATTAATAAGTTAAAATTTGTATGAAATTTTCTGGCATTTAATTAACATTTGCCAAGACAATCTACAGAAAATTAAATATCAATTAATAAAAATACTGACATTTAGTTACTCTGTTAGTTGTCACAATTATTAACTCGATATTGCTGGTTTTTTAAAATCCAATTAAGAGCCTAAATATTCATTACAATTTTTATGTGTGGAAAATCTAATTATATTTGTGTCCTATAATTTTGTTAGATTACACATCATCCTTTCTGTCAAAGATTACACAACATCTTTCTTATTAAGACACCATAAATGTTCTTTTAACTGTCAATTGATGCTGAATTAATATCACTGTCACAAAACCACACACATTTCTTTCCCTTCATGAACAGGTGAATCATTGGAGCTACTGTTTTCTCCATTTATCGCATACGAACTTCACTGTGTGCTGACTGTGTATCCCGGGTGTGGCGAGGACAGGGTTAATTTTCACCAGAAGCCAGGAGGGGACACAGCCTGGCTGACCGACCCAGACTGGCCAGACAGAACAGGGTATGCGATACCATGTGCCGTCATGCTGGGTTCCGGTGGGGGGGCTGACCAGGGGAAATGCAGTCACAGCTCGGGAGCATGCCGCTAGCTTTAGCTGGCGAGGTTCACAAGTTCGTCTGGAGGAAGCTGATTTCGCACAGAGACATGAAAGACCTCTGGCCTCCCCAGGTGTTTTTGAAGGCATAGTACAGGTATACAGGTTGAAGACCAGCACATATCTGCAAAATTAACTAGCTTTTTTGCCTTATTGGTCCCTTGATTGTGCAGTCAGAAGAAGACCATTCGGTTTTCCCCTCCATTCCCAACATGCAGGGACCCTAGCTTTGAAACAAGTAACTCAGTTCCTATATTTAATGGCAGCGATAGGATCTGGTGGTAGTCATGGCTTTGATAGGTTTTAGCTATGTGTGTCTGTCTTCCACAATGTGCAGGTACAAAAAATGGATAAGATGATTTTCTACTGTTACTGGGAAGCAATATGGTCCCTTAACACAGCAACCTCACAGGGAGATATGGCTGGGTAGCTACTATACTCCATCAGTTCCCGGCTACAGGATCACCACGAAGCAATTGTAAAAGCTGTTTAAGCTGATGCGAGAAACTTGATGACACGGTGACATTTTTTTTTTACTTGCCTTCTAAGATGTGCTATATTTAAACACAGGGTAAGAAGTTGAGGAATTTGTTATTTTAAAGGATCTTTCCTTCCTCTTGAAATTTAGTCAGGCTTTCTATTTGGTGAAGAGATAACGAGGGTAAAAAAGGTGATACATTGTTTCCCGGTTCTAGCCTTCTGTACCATGGTGCATGATCACTGGTGCAGCTGGTGAGTTTTGCAGCAGGAATGACTGTACTTCATGGTGTGTGTAAGGATGGCTTACATATACTGTTTTATGCCAGACACATTCTTCTACAGTGCATTTTTATTGAGATAGGAAAGCAAGGACACAATACTTGCATTTTTGAAGGGCAGAGATCTCTCGGGACGAAAGCCATTATCCTAACATGGTCTGACACCATTCTTTCAGTCTGGCCACAGGAGTAGCTGCTATCATGCTAACATACACATAAATAAAAGGGCTGAAGCAAGCAATTCTAAGATATTGCAGTTCTTCAGCCTAAGTCAGATGTAAGATATTTCCTCACCTAGTGACAAGGAATAGTTCTTTATGTTTAAATGTCTGTTCTTATCTCTGATCTTAATCTACTCTCATTCCCTTTTTCCTGTATCTGTTAAGAATATTAACCCATGAAAATTACAAATGCTTCATATCTATGTCATTATAAATTAAACTGTAGCTTAAAGCTTGACAAATTCCTAAACTTCTGATAGCTAGCTATATTGCATTAGAAACTCCAGATTTCTTTGGTAATAATATTCTGGTAAGAATTAACCTAACCTTAGCATGAGGCCCAGCAATAAATATTCAGCATCTTCTTGCTAAAATGCTTAGATAGTACAGCCACATTACCACTGTCCTGGCACTATGCTGTATGCCAGTGCTGCAGCCCATAAATTGTATTCCTAAAGTTGAAAGAATTTCAAGCATTTTTGAAGAATGTGATGAATCATGTAATGTGTAGTAACAGTCATTATTGAAATAGTAAGACAGTAACAAGAGAGAAAGCTTTAAAGGCTGGCTTTCCTTGGGCAGGTTTCCCTAATCTAGCATTTAACCTACAGGAAAGAGCAAAACAAACCCACAAACTTATCTAAGGGAAGAATATATAAGAATACATCGAAAAAAGCCCTTCAGATAAATCCAGCTGCAACATCCCTGCTTTCATAATTAGAAAAATAATTTAGAAGCTGAACAGGAAAGTAATAAAAAGTACTTAAATTAGACCTATATCCCCTCTACACACACATCCACCCCTATTATTAGAGAAGCTGATGTATATCATGGCGCTTTCCCATACTTTTTTTTTTTTTTAAGAGAAGGACATATTAATGTCATGCACAAATAAGGAAAGAAAGAACCAATTTATTCTCACGTGATAAAATCTATAACCACCCCTAGGATAAATAAGCATGAAGAAAGAAATTAGGTTCCCTACACTTTGCTTATGTATCAAACCAATGAAAGTAAAAAACTCACCATAGATTTCCTGTGAGTTTTTCTGTCACAGAAAGATACAAGCTGTAATTATTGTCTTTAGCTTAGATCTATCAGTTAGTCAGCAGTTTCACGTATCTTCTGTAAATGGAAGCTGAAAACTCAGGTTTTACTCTTGAACAGTTTGGTTTTCATTGTAGGATGGAGGAAGAGGTAGAGGAGTGCTTTCTAAATAGATACTAATCTATTCTTTACAGTTTTGTCAGCCTGAAAGGGCCTCTGGCAGCAGGCTTCACAGACAGGAATAGGAACAGTTCTCAGCAGACCGGACATTCACAAGCTGCAAATGAGCAGATGCCCTACTCTTTAATTTCAAAGCTGCATTAGTAATATATTAATCAATATAGATTTGAAAATTGTTGTGATCACTGCTTAGAGATCATGGCACCAGTTGCAACTGCAGCATCTCTTAAAAGCATCTCAGTCTTACAATGTCTTTGCAGCATAGAAATTATATGTCATCCATCACTGTATTTGTTTTAGCTGCTTATATTTCCAAACAAATCTTGTGCATACAGACTATACAAGACCAAGCACTACAAGTGTTAAAACCAGTTAGGTTCTCTTTTCCAATAATTTTGTCTTGTTTTCAGAACCAAACCTGAAATGTTGAAATTATTTGAAGGTCTTATTAGCTTCACTGGGCTTTTTTTTCTGCTTTTTCTTACTTCTCCTCTCAATCCTCTGCAAAGTGTGCCTCAGCAGCATGCTTAGTGCATAGTCCTGTAGATCTAGAGGCATGCAAATGAGCCTTCTTACTGATGCTTGGTAGAAACTATTGGTGTTACTGCATTCTTGCTTATCTGGGAGTGGAAATCAAAGACGATGAGATCCAAATTCCCATTTCATAAAATATCCATGTTCTAACAATAATTATCTGTTCTACCTGGCCTGGATTGTGTGTGTAAAGTACAGGTAGAATCATATACACACAGTACAAAAGAAGCCTGCAGTCCTGACTCCAGTCAATAACTACCAATAAGTTGCTAGAATGACTTGATTTTACCTGTCCAGACCTTTTGATCAGTTTGAACACTTATAAATGCTGCCTGGAAGAAATTTCTTATTCATTTGCTCCATCAGCTGGGGTAGATGAATAAAATGTGTGAGACAAGTCACCTTCTCCTATATCCTTGCTCAGACATACCACCACATTTTAGCAGAAAATAATTTCAAAATATTTTTCACTGTTTTTTTAATTAAGAAACAATCATAGAAAATTTGCTAAGATATAAAATTTATGAAATTGATAAGGGCAAACAGGACAGAAGGAAAAAAGAGAAGATACAAAGGTCTGTTGGATCCTGCACTCACTCTGTGAGCTGTGGTCTTGTATATGTATGCCCTGGGCATGAGTTCTTTGGGACGTTGCATTCACTCCATTTGGCTGCCAGCTGACATAGTGTCTCACAGTTTACAAGAAATCATTTTGTTGTCTGCATTTAAGTTCTTTCCAGACCTTGGGCCGAGACACCTAAGACATCTGAAGTGTTTTAGCAGGAATGCTGTGGAGATTCTAGTTCTCTTGAAAAAATTGCGTCTAAACCTTGGGAAAATAACGAAGAGTCCAATTCTCTGTTCAAATGTATTTCCTTATTTTTCATTCACACATTCAAAGACTACCAAGTACTGTCCAAACCAGCAGCTTTTATCAATAAGATTTTAATAATCAAGATCTTCAGTAAGAGAGGATTGCAAAAAACAGCACTGCACTGTTAAAGTAAATTTGAGATTTTTGTCATAGATGGTGTTGCCTGTCACAGTGTAAATATGCTAAAGAGTTTGACACAAAGTCTGCATAAGACAGTCAATAATTATTTTTATTTCTGTGATTATTTATTGCAAAATACCGTTACCTAATTGTTTATACTGTAATATCTTCTAAAGGTCATGGCCATGTCCTATTGTGCTGTGCAAATCCATAATGACGAACAATGAAGGCTCTGCTCCAAAATATTTGCAGTATAATTTATGTGTCCTGTTAAATATTTTTGATTTATTCTATTTCATTGGTATGCTTTACTCTTTACTTTACACTAAACAATTGTAAATAGGACTATAGGAGTGTTTGTTACGCATAATGACTTAGAAAAATTCAATGAAATTGAAAGGTAGCTAAGGAATCTGAAATGCTTTTGCTTTTCCTTAGATGTAAAATATTGAAAAGAAACACGTTTCATCCTTATTTTGTTTGAAAAGCCAAAATCCAAACATTTCAAAGAGAGCTACATGTTGCACTAAATAATTAAAGTGAAAAATAGCACAAATCAAAGCCTGGAGAAATTAATGGGAATCTTTTTAGTTCCTTCCATAGTCTTTGGATTTTGCCTCACATAAACTAATTTTTTGTGAGTACATTTCTAGAAAATAGAGGTGTTTTAGGTAGCATGAGGGTTGAGCAGAGGCAGGTTCCATAAATTTTGCTCTACAAGTGGAAAGATCTGGAGGATCGAAGTGAGAATATTTTGTATAACGTTAAATTGCAGACAGGATAGCAGAGAAAAATAGGGATTGTTTTAGGACTGGCTAAAGGGCTGGCTAAGCTTCATAGAAGTTAACTGTCCTGCAGGCATGTGATAATTACTACATCATAATTCTTGGAAGAATATTGCAAGCTATTGGACTGCCTTCTACCATCACATAGCATACATAGCCTGATATAACGAATGAACTCAGACCCCCATACTTGCTGATGTAAAAAACCCCCAAACAAACAAAAAATAATGTATGTGTGTGTGGCTATATATGTATATGTGTACAGACTTCTACAGGGTTAATTAACAGTAACTTAAGATGAAACTTCCTATCTAAATAATGTCTAAAGACCTCTCTTGTGCATTCTGGTGTTGTTCATAAAGCACTACATTTTTTAATTCTCAGAAAGAAATGTTTCTGTGGAAATACTTTTCAGAGCAAATTTATTGCTTTTGACCACAGCTATAAATTTTCTCCTCCAATACTATAAATTTGCTCTAAATGTTTAATGGTTTATAACTGTAATTATTCTTGTATGCCAACATTAAACTTTTAAAAGTTTAATTTGGAGATTATTCGGAGAAACTCATCTTTTTTACGGCCTCATAAATAGTTCTCTGATGAAATGAACAGAGGCTCAGCATCTGCCCAAGGTGAATACAAATGACACTGCGTAGTATCTCTCTTGCAAAAAGGGAGCAAATGCTGTGATGTCTCATGTGACCAGCTAATTCAAAGTGCAGTAGTGGTGAAAAGGGATACATTGCTAGTTGGATAAACATCGTGCACTCAAGCTTCGTCACCATTTATGAGGAAAGAATTTAGCTAGAGATTCGAAGGTGATGTAGAAAAGAAAAAAGGGCAAGACACCCAAAACTGAGAACCTTCATCACAGAATAAACATAGAATACCAAGACAGCAGCTGGATTCCAGACATGGCAAGGGTTTTTTGGGTTGCTGACTTGAATTATATTTAACAAATAATATATGACTAAATATACTATGTAGTAAGCAACTGTATATGGTCTGATGCTATACCCCATTTCAGGAAAAGACGAGGACTACAGCGCAGTTAGCAAATGCTAAGATGAAGAGGGTGGAGAAAGGCAAGGGCGAGTGTAATTAAAACCCGGTTTTTCTTTTCAGCAAAATTTCTTTAGGATCTGTGTCTGACCTGGTTCCCCTCACCAGTTCTGATCCTGACCCTTAACCACAATCCAGTTAAGGGCATAGCTACTTGGAAAAATGAGAACAGAATTATCAGGGTGGCCAAAAAGACAACCACCATCTCTCCTTGACATTACTACCCAGCAATGTGGACGTATTTAAGGACATGCAATGCTGCAGTGAAATCTGGAGACTTTTATATAGGTTTAACAGTTCATATAGATTATTCCTACTGTATTTACATATACACATACATATTTACATAATTCCCAAATGGCCTTCTTGTGTTAAGTGATGAACATGATAATCACTGCTCAGAAAGCACTCATTACCTAAAAATGTTCAAGGAATAGAAGGATAAAAGAATAAAACACAATGTGGCTAGAATTCACTGAGGTCCACAGTAGGTTATATTTTTTCCTTTATTAATATACCACCAAATTTCTGATACAGGGGGTGTCAGGAACTATGAAAAGCACATCTAAAATTTACTGACCTCATACTTGAGTCTAAAAGTTAAAAGGTCTGAAGTGACAAAAATTACACTTTCCTGAGGCTAGATGTCCATGGGTTTGATTTTCTAATCTATTCTTTAAAAAAAAAAGCACAGCAGAAAAACCTGGGTCTAAGTATAAGCATCTTTTCTTGAATTTGATAGTGGTTTTGTGAAGATTTTAGATTGGGTGATGCACTTAATTACAAAAACCTCCCCTTTTTACTTTTCACCTCTGGTTATTATGCACAAATAAGCTGTTATAAATAGTGTTTTAGAAATATTCTTCCTGCAGGCTGTTATAAGGTAGAGGTCAGACGGGTGTAAGAGCAGATGAAGTAGGTGGCTACCTGCCATAAGTGAAAGTGAGGGGAATAAAAAATAAATTTGCAAGTGCAAAATATTTATTACTTGTATTTATTAGGCATCTAAAAAATTCTGATTAAAAGTCAAGAAATGTAATTTGTCTCTGTTAGAATACAGGCCAATGGTGGTGCGACAAACTGTACAGAATCACAAGCAGCATCACATTCCAGTTCCTCCATCAAACTCCAACCAGTGTAACATTATCTGTAAACTGACAGATTAATATAAATGTATCAGTTTTGTACTGTGGAGGCAAAACATCTGAATCATTTGATGAGTTTGGCTCATATTTTCACTCACTCATAATATTTACCAAAAAAAAAATTAGAAATAATTAAACCAGGCTGCTAACAAGATGTCTTGTTACCATTTCAGAGTGGCTGGAAGAGGTAAGAGAGGGACACCTGTAGCTGGGGAGCCAGAACGTATCCTGTTTGACCACCATTCCCAGTAAGCTGCACGGGTATATATGCTTGTGTCACAGTACCTCAGAAACCACTCTAAAAGCTTGGGCTGAAACTGTTGGATAATAAATTCTATTATGATTCACAGGTTTTTGTGTGAAAATAACAGAAGAGAAAACACCCTCCACTGAAAGACACCCTTATCACATATTAATCTTCAATTATTTCATAATCACTTTAAGCATTTAAAGCAGCTCCAGCTGTCAGCTATGGAAACAGAATGAAAGACAAAGTGATTTTTCTTCAGTGTGAGGGCTGATATGGCATCGTGTGGGATTTAGCAAGCCATGGAAGTGAGACGTACGCTGTTAGGCAGTAGTGATTCAAAAAAGGAAAGGAGACTGCAACCTCTGCAAATGAATATTTCTGTTTAAAGCATGGCCTTGACATATCAACAGTGTCTTTTTCTGTGATATATTAGGCAGGTAAAGATATCAGAAAGAAAGAACAAGAGAGTGAGAGAGGCGAAAAAAGGAAGACTGCTTAGATTAAAGGCATTCTCTGTAAGTGCAAAGTACATTGAATTAATATATTTTTCATTATTTATCCCAGGAATGAACAGCAGTAAAAGAAACTCGAAGAAGAAAGGATTTACAGACAAAACTTGTTTATCCTCTAAACAAAACTAATGAAATCCAAAACTTTGTTATTCCTGTTAACCTTAAACCTTTAGTTCCAGCACAACAGCAACAACTTGGAGCTCGCACTTATCCGTCCAGAACAGCCTATTATTTGCTGAGTCCCTCCTCTATTTTTAGCATTTTACTAATAGCGCCCATCCAGTGGTGTTTCTTCAACCTAATTCCAACTATATCCTAAGCCAGGGCCTTTTATTTGATGTGCTTGTCTCTTAGCAAGGGCAAGAGTACCGTCACCAGAGAAAAGGAAAAATTTGTCTTTATATGATGTCTTAGTTTCTTTTTTCACATAGCTTATACCTCTCATTCACAGAGTAGTTACCATAAAAATAAATCTAATAGTGAAAAACAAACAAAAATTTACTAAATCTTCTAGAATTTTTGAATACGAGAGCCTGTCCTGTCCTGGGTATGTTGATAGTTTTCTACGATGGCGTGACTGGCTGGGTAAATGAGGGGAGAGCAGTAGATGTTGTCTACCTCGACTTCAGCAAGGCTTTCGATACTGTCTCCCGTAACACCCTCACAGGGAACCTCAGGAAGTGTGGGCTGGATGAGTGGTCAGTGAGGTGGATTGAGAACTGGCTGAATGGCAGAACTCAGAGAGTTGTCATCAGCGGTGCTGAGTCTAGTTGGAGGCCGGTAACTCATAGTGTTCCCCAGGGGTCAGGACTCGGCCCAGTCTTATTCAACTTCTTCATCAATGACCTGGATGAAGAGTTAGAGTGTACCCTCAGCAAGTTTGCTGATGCCACAAAACTGGGAGGAGTGGTGGATACACTGGAAGGCTGTGCTGCCATTCAGCGTGACCTGGATAGGCTGGAGAGCTGGGCAGAGAGGAACCTGATGAAATTCAACAAGGGCAAGTGCAGGGTCCTGCACCTGGGGAGGAACAACCCCAGGCACCAATACAGGCTTGGGGCGGACCTGCTGGAGACCAGCTCTGCAGAGAGGGACCTGGGTGTCCTGGTGGATGACAAGTTAACCATGAGCCAGCAGTGTGCCCTGGTTGCCAAGAAGGCCACAGGTATCCTGGGGTGCATTAAGAAGAGTGTGGCCAGCAGGCTGAGGGAGGTTCTCCTTCCCCTCTACACTGCCCTGGTGAGGCCCAAGCTCTGGGCTCCCCGATTGAAGAAAGACAAGGAGCTGTTGGAGAGACTCCAGCAGAGGGCTATGAGGATGATGAGGGAATCAGAGCGTCTGTCCTATGAGGAAAGTCTGAGGGAGTTAGGCTTGTTTAGCCTGAAGAAGAGAAGGCCGAGAGGGGACCTTAGAAATGCTTATAAATATCTGAAGGGTGGGTGTCAGGAGGATGGGGCCAGACTCTTTTCAGTGGTGCCCAGTGACAGGACAAGGGGCAATGGGCACAAACTGAAGCACAGGAAGTTCCATCTGAACATGAGGAAGAACTTCTTCCCTCTGAGGGTGACGGAGCACTGGAACAGGCTGCCCAGGGAGGTTGTGGAGTCTCCTTCTCTGGAGATATTCAAAACCTGCCTGGATACGGTCCTGTGCAGCCTGCTCCGGGTGACCCTGCTTTGTCAGAGGGGTTGGACTAGATGACCCACAGAGGTCCCTTCCAACCTCTACCATTCTGTGATTCTGTGATTCTGTGATTCTGTAAAGCAGAGGATCTGATTCTGCCCCAGATTACACCAGAATGACTTGTTTGACACCAGTGGTACAAAAAATTAACAGTAGAATTTAGGTAAGAGTATCCAAAATCCAATTACAGAACACTTAAATGATGTTAAAGAATAAAATCATTGCACTGATAGAGTATCCCAACTTTCTAACTTTTCTGCAAAGTACCCATTAAATCACTGTGTAACGAACAGCTCCTACAGCTTTCTCTTTTCAGTGTTCCACTCCGTTCACTTAAGAATGATACCAATGAAATAAAATGTGCTTTAATTTCTGTAAAAATATTTTAATTGTATTATATTTTCAATAAATTTAATTATTATCCAAGCGACATTATGGTCCAGTGAAGCCAGAAAAGGACTTCTCTCTGAAGGTCCCTAACATTCTATGATTCTGTGATTGTGTGTGCCTGTTCAGTCTGTATAGAACTGATTTCTCTTTCAGAAGGGGTTATTGCAAACCTAATAATCAAAAAATCCTGCCACTCTGCAATAACAATGTTCACAGCCTAAAAGTCTATATGGTTATATTAAAACCTGCTCTCAAAACACAGTAAGACAAGAGTTCTCAACACTTTACTCTTTGGAGCTACTATATATAACCAAGCCATCTCTGAAGTGGAACAAAACAAAATAAACAGAAAATCCTTACACTCTGTGTGTTGGGCTCCTACACTGACAGAATAAACTGAAAAGCAGTACAGTACAATATCATAAATGAGAATAAGAAAATTCCATTCACAAAGCAGCTTAATAGTAATAGGCTTCAAAGATGGAGAAGTCCATGCACAAGAATGCATGCTTATGCAGAAAAGTAGATGTCCCGGGAGAATGGCTTGGCTAGCAGGAAACTCATGAAAGAGCTCTAGCACAAAACGGCAGCATATGGGGGGCAGAATCAGGGAAAAGATACCAGGGAAGAATTTAGAAACGTTGTGCAGGCATGCAGAAATGTTACGAGGAAAGCTAAGGGTCCAGTGGAGCTGAGACTGGTGGGATAGGTCAAGGACAACAAGAAAAGCATCTACATCTAGGTTGCTAGTGAAAAGCAAAACAAAATGTGGGACCAGTGCTGAATATGGCAGGTGACCTTATCACAGTGGACATAGATCAAGCTGAGACATATCATGCCTTTTGTGCCTTAGGCTTCACCAAACAAGGTCTCTTATGTCTCTGTGATTAGGAATTTTTTTTAAGGAAGAGAACAATTAGCAATGGATGTGGGTTGTGTCAGGGATGACTTGCATGCATATGACCCGTGGAAGTTCATAGGGGCAGATGGCCTGCACCCAAAAGTGCCAAGCAAGCTGGAAGATGCATTTGCAAAGCCACTAACAGCTTTGAAGAGCAATGAAAGTCTGTGATGACAGAGGGAAAGAAAACGTTGCACTTTTAATCAAAGAGGTGAAAAAGGATAATGCTGTTCAGCTTCCCATCAAAGAGTAACAAAATCATGGAGTGAATCCTCTTGGAGCACACATCTTAACAGATGAGCAAGAAGAAGGTGATGGGGAACGGTGGGCATTGGTTGACTCAGGGTAAAAATTACTTCATTTCTCTGGTTGCTTTCTGTCATAAAATGGCTGGATTTGTGGACAGGAGATATCATTTACATTGACTTCAACAAGCTTCCAATACTCTCCCACAATGTCCTTGTAGCCAAGGTGGATGTTATGCTCTGGGTAGACATCCCACCAGGTGGATGAATACCTGGTTCAGCGGTCGGTCTCAAAGGTGGTGGTCACTGGGTCCTATCTGCCTGGAGACAGGTGCCCAGGGGATCTCACAAGGTCAGCCCTGGAACTTCTCCAGTTTAACTCTTCTATCCATGACCTGGAAAGGTGGCCAAAGGCACCAGTGGATATGCATGAGGGCAGGGCAGCTGTCCAGAGGGACTTGGACTGGTGGGAGGAAAGCACAGTGCCTCCATGCACTTGGGGCAGGATCAAAGGGCAGCCCTGCCCTGAGCAGGCGGAGTCCGAGCAGTGATCCTGGTGAGGTGGCAAGCTCTGGGATGAAGGCCCTCAGTCCTGGTGGATGGTGAGCTGGGCAGGGCAGAGGACTGGAGATAAGGGAAAGCTTTTTCTCTGTGAGGACAGCTGGGTAGTGCGTACAGGCTCAGGGAGGTGTTGCCATCTCCCTTCTCAGAGGATTTCCATCCCCAACAGGATAAAGCCCTCTTCTGACCTCATGGCTGGGCCTGCTCAAGGCAGGCAGTCAGACCGGAGACTTCCCTGCTGGCTTCAAGTGTCATTTGCAGCTGTAATCTTCATTTGTAAAAACGATAATAGAAGTGAGCGTTACATTTTAAAACTCTTTATTTCTATTAAAACCGAAGCCCACTCTTAACTGACTAATCATCATGAAGCTAAACAAATTTAAACACAGGCATTTAATTTTTGCTAATCTGAAACACAAACCTCTTGGTGGAAAAAGGACCCGGCAACATCCATTATGCAAAATTTCTATACCAATTTACCCCTCAGATCCATGTTTAAAATCCCACCAATCTTTTTTCCTAACCAAAAAAATGTACTCATAAACGTTTACTTTTCTCTGTTTCTGTCTTTCTGCCTCCTTTCATCTATCTTCCTGCATCATTTAACCGATACTTATGTCTGTCCCTCAAACTTGATCACCAGTTTTTTTTAAAGCCTTTTTACAGTACCTGCATTTCAGAAAAGATTTTTGGTATGTCTGCCTGTCTTATCACCTCTCCTTCTGTCTCTTCAGAATACCTGTATTTTCTCATTGGCCAATATGATCATTTATTTCTCACCCCTACTGCCGTGATTTTTTCATGTTTAACTTACCCAACAGATCTGGTAAATTTGTGTAGAAATATGTGTATGAAATTGTCCTGCATTCGGCCAGGACAGGGTTAATTTTCAACAGAATCCAGGAAGGGCCACAGCCGGGCCGGCTGACCCAACCCCAACCTGGCCAAACAGAGCCAGATATTCCATACCATGTGCCGTCACGCGGGGTTCAGGTGGGGGGGGCGGCAAGGTGGGAACTCAACTTGCGGCTCGAGAGCGTGTGACGCCGGTCCTGTCGGGGAGAGCGGCTCTGTTGCGTCACGCGGTTTGTTCTGTGTATTCCCCTTATCCATATCGTTGCTGTTGCTGTTCCCTTTGTCTGCCGTTCTGTTAAACTGCCCTTATCTTGACCCACCAGTTTCTGCCAGTTTCTTTCTATTTTCCGGGTTTGTTAACACCAGAGGATCCACTAACCGGGCTGGTCCTGTCCAGTCAAAATCTCAGCGCCCCGTAGAAGTGGATAAACTCCCGGTAGTGCACATGCGAAACATGTTAGGGAAGACAGTTTGGGTTAGTCCTGCCTCGGGCAAAGACAAGCCCGTCCGCGGGATTGCTTTTGCTCAAGGACCTGGGTGTACCTGGTGGGTAATGCAGAAGGATGGGGAAGTCCGATGTGTACCTCATGGGGATGTGATTTTGGGTGAGAATAGTCCATAAATAAATTGTATATAGTTAATTGTTAAATAACCCTGTCACTGTCTGTTATCACTGTTATGATTGTTATGTGTTGTACCAGTAGTATCGTAGTAAGAATCGCCCAGATTAAAGAATCACAGAATAGTAGGGGTTGGAAGGGACCTCTGTGGGTCATCTAGTCCAACCCCCCTGCCGAAGCAGGGTCACCTACAGCAGGCTGCACAGGACCTTGTCCAGGCGGGTCTTGAATATCTCCAGAGAAGGAGACTCCACAACCTCCCTGGGCAGCCTGTTCCAGTGCTCCGTCACCCTCAGAGGGAAGAAGTTCTTCCTCATGTTCAGACGGAACTTCCTGTGCCTCAGTTTGTGCCCATTGCCCCTTGTCCTGTCACTGGGCACCACTGAAAAGAGCTTGGCCCCATCCTCCTGACACCCACCCTTCAGATATTTGTAGGCATTTCTAAGGTCCCCTCGCAGCCTTCTCTTTTTCAGGCTGAACAAGCCCAGCTCCCTCAGCCTCTCCTCGTAGGGGAGATGTTCCAGTCCCCTCATCATCCTCGTAGCCCTCCGCTGGACTCTCTCCAGTAGCTCTTCATCTTTCTTGAACTGGGGAGCCCAGAACTGGACGCAGTACTCTAGAAGAGGCCTCACCAGGGCAGTGTAGAGGGGAAGGAGAACCTCCCTCGTCCTGCTGGCCACACTCTTCTTGATGCACCCCAGGATCCCATTGGCTTTCTTAGCAGCCAGGGCACACTGCTGGCTCATGGTTAACCTGTCGTCCACCAGGACGCCCAGGTCCCTCTCCGCAGAGCTGCTCTCCAGCAGGTCCGCCCCAAGCCTGTACTGGTGCATGAGGTTGTTCCTCCCCAGGTGCAGGACCCTGTATTTGCCTTTGTTGATCCTAATCAGGCTCCTCTCTGCCCAGCTTTCCAGCCTATCCAGGTCACGCTGAATGGCAGCACAGCCTTCTGGTGTATCTACCACAGCCCCTAGTTTGGTGTCATCAGCAAATGTGCTGAAGGTACATTCTAACTCTTCATCCAGGTCGTTGATGAAGAAGTTAAACAAGACTGGGCCCAGTACTGACCTCTGGGGGACACCACTTGTTACCAGCCTCCAACTAGACTCAACTAGAGCCGCTGATGACAACCCTCTGAGTTCTGCCATTCAGCCAGTTCTCTGTCCACTTCACTGACCACTCATCCAGCCCACACTTCCTCAGCTTCCCTAGGATGATATCATTGGAGACTATGTCGAAAGCCTTGCTGAAGTCCAGGTAGACAACATCCACCGCTCTCCCTTCGTCTACCCAGCCAGTCATGTCATCGGGGAAAGCTATCAGATTGGTCAGGCATGATTTCCCCTTGGTGAATCCATGCTGACTACTCGTGATAACCTTCTTTTCTTCCACTTGCTTGTTGATGGCCTCCAGGATAAGCTGCTCCATCACCTTTCCCGGGATGGAGTTGAGGCTGACCGGCCTGTAGTTCCCTGGGTCCTCCTTCTTGCCCTTTTTGAAGATTGGAGTGACACTGGCCTTTCTCCAGTCCTCGGGCACCTCTCCTGTCCTCCAGGACCTCTCAGAGATGATGGAGAGTCGCTCAGCAATGATATCCGTCACCTCTCTCAGCACTCGTGGGTGCATTCCATCGGGGCCCATGGATTTGTGGACATCCAGATCACTTAAGCGATCCCTCACACACTCCTCCTCGACCAAGGGAAAGTCGTCCTCTTTGTAGGCTTCTTCTCTTACCTCCGGGGCCTGGGATTCCTGAGGGCCAGTCTTAGCACTGAAGACTGAAGCCAAGAAGGCATTCAGTAGCTCTGCCTTCTCCGCATCCTCCGTCACCAGGACACTCGCCTCATTCAGCAGCGGCCCCACGTTGTCCCTAGCCTTCCTTTTGCTGCTGATGTAGCTGAAGAAGCCCTTCTTGTTGTTTTTGACATCCCTTGCCAGCTTCAATTCCAGGTGAGCCTTGGCCTTCCTCGTCGCATCCCTGCATGCTCTCACCACGTTTCTGTACTCTTCCCAAGTGGCCTGTCCATCTTTCCACATTCCATGCACCTTTCTCTTCCACCTGATCTCTGCTAGAAGCTCCTTGTTTAACCATGCAGGTCTCCTGCCTCCTTTGCTAGATTTATTTCTCAGGGGGATGCATTGCTCCTGTGCATGGAAGAAGTGATGTTTAAAGAGCGACCAGCACTCATGGACCCCCCCTGACTTCGAGAGCCCTGGCCCACGGGATTCCTCCCAGTAGCTCCTTGAAGAGGGCAAAGTCAGCCCTCCTGAGGTCCAGGGTTTTGATCCTGCTTATCGCCCTGCTTCCTCCACGCAGGATCCTGAACTCGACCATTTCATGGTCACTGCAGCCGAGTCTACCTCCAACCTTCACATCCTCCACCAGTGGAATGTGGATGGACTTTTTGATGAAAACCTAGCAGAGCACAGTGATGATGGGACTGGACCTGGTTTTCAACAGCTGGCACCTAGCAACTTCATCGAGATCAACGTCTCCAACCTGCAGACTGTGGGCACGGGCCGCACCAGATACATCAGACTTGAGCTCCGTATGCAGCAAGTGACCGCCCATCACCACACATCACCTCTCCTGCCACGGAAGACCTTTACGACAGATGGAGTCTGAAGTCATGGATTAAATGAACTCAACGGACACTTTAGAGTGATGATCCATAGACTAAGGGAATGATACCTGGAGAGAGGAGAAGTGGTGGTGATCAACTGGACAATGGGGGACCTGGGCATGACGTAGATGGTATGGAATAAGGGGTGGATAACGTCCTGGGTTTGGCCAGAACAGGGTTAATTTTCACCAGAATCCAGAAGGGGCACAGCCGGGTGGGCTGACCCAACCCCAACCTGGCCAAACAGAGCAGGGTATTCCATACCAAGTGCCATCATGCGGGGTTCAGGTGGGGGGGGCGGCGCGGAGGGAACTCACTCGCGGCTCGGGAGCGTGCGGCGCCGATCCTGTCCAGGAGAAATCCTCTGTGGGGTCGTGCGGTTTGTTCTGTGTATTCCCCTTATTTGTACCGTTGTTGTTGCTGTTCTCTTAGTTTGCTGTTCTGTTAAACTGCCCTTATCCCAACCCACCAGTTTCTGCCTGTTTCTTTCCATTCTCCTCTGCACCGCGGCGGGGGGAGGGGCAGCTACGTGGCGCTTTTGTTGCCGGCTGCAACCCAAACCAGAACAGAAATAAAGGTACATTGTACAGTATCACTTCTTCCATTTTCTAAAAACATCTTAGACTGCAGATCCTAAATACACTGCTTCCTCAGATATAACTTCCATGTGGTGTGGTAGTACCCAAAAGTTGATGAAGACGGGGCCTATTTGTAAACATATAGCATGCCTTACAACGTAAAAAAGAGAGAGTGCAAAAGGGGTGTTTTTTTAGGCCAGTTGCACATCGTATATTGTTTAGGTAGTCCAAAATAGCATAGCTGTTGGGACTGGATTTTTTACAGTGAGGTTTTCCATCATTCTCCTTCCATTTTCCTGCAAGAAACACATTGAAATGGAAAATAGAGGCAAAAGCATCTGCTGATAAATTGCACTGCCTGCCTAAACAATATCCTGTTGTAAACATGGAAGACTGAGTACGGTGAATGTATGAGTAAACACACATTGCAACACTGTTTTGAAGAGACAAAGAACAACACTTCTAAGTGTATTTGCACTTTGGTAAAATCAGCAGCTTGATTGTCTTGGGGGAGGTGACTGGACGTGCGAATGTCCCATGTGTGGATGGAAATGTAACATGAGGTTTTAGCCTCTGTCCGTATCTCCCTCCCTCATCTTTTAGTTACGGCACCATGCATCAACACATCACTACCGCAGTGGATCACTAGCTTCCTAAACTTAGCAGGCAGGATAATGATCAACTTAGCAGGCAGGATAACTATCCTGCCTAAGATCAGCCTCCCTTCTAATGCCTAGTGTTCTTACGCTATTTGCCACACTGGGTAAATTTTTCTGTTAGTACCTTTTTGACTAAAGTAAGGGAATATTCTCCAACTAGAAGTGCTTGCAAATCTGGAATTAATCCTACCTTCTGCTCTTCCGCCTGCCCTGCTGCTTTTATCCATGGTAAGAGATTTTACATACCATATGTTCTGAAACATCAAGGCAGTTTATATGTGGGAAGAAGTGCTCCTCACTATGTGAAATTTCACAGTGCCGTGCTGAGCAAAATAGAGGCTGTTTTTTTTCTGTATTCCTGAAGATGAACTGTTCCCTTTTGACAGCAACAGAACCCCAGAAATTAAAGAAACAGCTTTGAGCTTGTCTCCAGATTCAACTCTTCCTCCTACTCCACAAGTTTAAAATGCAGTAACTGATTTTCTGGTACTTGTGGATACAGACAGACACACCTATCAGTGTTGGTAAGTGCAAACTCAAGCTTTGACTGTGCATAACACGCAATGCTTTTGGTGGCTATTTTGGAGTGTAGCTTGACAAATAGTATCTAAAATGTGGACTAATTTTAACCATACATACACAAATGACAGCATTGTTAAATTCCCACAGGGGAATTCTAATACTGGGGCATATTTCTTTCTGAACTGGTTGGAGGTATTTTTATATTTTTTCTGTTTCTGTTCCTCCCCTTACAGGGCAGGGAAGTCACTGCTTTGACAGTATTCAGTGGTCTAAAGTGCCCTGAAGATGTTGTAGGCTTTCAGAAGTTAAAGAAGGATTGAGTGTGCTCTGGTGCACCACAGAATCTGGCTTAGAGGACCTATGCAGGCCTAAATCCATACAACAATAATATTGGATACTCCAATACTTGGAGAGTTGTGGATTTATATGCACTTCCTATTCACGTGTGATTGAATGCGTTGTAACTACACCTCAAGTGAAGCAGTATGGGGTTTTTTTTAACGAGAGCAATAGAGTAAAAATTTAATTTCTGTTCTGTGTGAGACTTAACTCAGCGTGAGGGTTTTAAAGAGTCATTTAGCATGAATCATCTCCAGCAAAGATGAAAGGTTCTCCAAAGGTGGGGCAGTTCAACATGTGTTTTAAATGCTCTGAATATCAGTTTCACTACCAGTTCCTCTTCTTCCAAATTTTTTCTAAGATTATGTCTTCTGCTAGTTCTGAAGGTAACCACAGATTGGTAGACAGCTAAGCCAGGGAGTCAAGACAGAGGATTTTTCCTTATTTTCTCATTTAAATAAATACATTTATGGTGCGATCTCACTACGTGTTACTACTTCATCACCTCCTTCCCTTCTGTTGCTTGTTACCCCCTTTTTGGTACTTTGGTTTAAATTAAGTGGCAATACAACAATTAGATGTGTTCAAGGGAAGAGACGTCTCTAAGGGTTTTAGTATAACAATCCTTGATCTGCTGAATCCAAGAAGACTTAGGCATCTTGTGGGCTTTGTGAAACTTGCCCCAAGTTTCTAAGTATTTCCAGTCCGCAATCTGTTTATATGTGTATGATAAGATGTGTGTGTGTACGTATATTTATTCAACCAAACCCTGTCAGTTTTACTGATCACTCCTGTAAACACAAAGGTTACAACACATATGGATGTTGACTGACGTCTTCTAGCAGTGCATGCTATGTTTAAGAGAGGGTGAAAACAGGATAAAAAATATTCTGAGTTACAGCGTCACCTACATTATTTAGGGCACTGAGGAGTGGGTTCTGAAACTTAACATGACTGGGGTTTACATGCCAGCTCAGAACTACTCAATTGCCAAAAATCTTTGTTAAACAAGAACTTAATCTTCGTGCACTCCTGATCATGGACCTCTAGCAAAAACATTTGTGTGTTTCTTTTCCTAGAAAGGGTTAAGATTCATGTGTTTATCTCTCCCTCTCTACTCAATTTCCTTCCTTCTTTCTCTCTCTTGCTTATTTATTCCTTTCTTTTGTTCAAGTAGTTTAAAACAGCTAAGGTTTGAAATGGCATTAATTGACAATTCACAGTATGTACTATCATTGAGTTAGTAGAAACAGTTCGAAGTGAAATTTTCAATCTTATGACCTATAATCCTACATTTATTTTTCTTGGGAGGAATCAAAATGTATATTCAGCAATGTGATCACACTGCTAAATATCTCATTTTCTGGCATTGAAAGTGCCAGGCACAGAAAATACATCATTAAATGCCTAGTACCAAGGGAAATATATTAGGAATGTATCTAAGTGAATATGTCATATTTCTTGAAACAACTTTTAATTAACATTTTCAATTTCCTATCAAGAAATAGAACATGCCTTTTTGGAAGATAGAAACTGATATTTAAAATTTCTTTAAAGACTTTCTGCTGAAGATTTTGTGTTTTTCTAATTAATTATAACTGCTAGTGCAAGCTCCATTCCCTGAATAACTTCACTTCAAAAAAAAAAAAAAAATTGGGAAAAAGAAGTATTCTTTTCTCAGATAAATCTTTTGAAACCTTATAATCATATACGAACATAAAGTACATAATTCCAGTAGGCCTGCAAATTCCACTGGGGCTCACACTTTAAGTAAGAGTAAAGTTTGCTAAGTCAGTCCTTAGTTCTGTTAATAAGTATTTCAGTTCCTAAAGAGTTCAGTACAATCAGGACTTGAGAATTTTGTTGATACCACCTTAAGGAGGAAAAGCAAGGCGTGAAAATTATATGTGCTAGGGAATAGAGTCCAGGGATAGTATGTTACTCTCTGTTACAATAGGGAGGCCTTTTATTTGATTCCAGTTGAAGTTTGCTACACACGTACAGTAGAGTTATATCAGTACATGACATGAAAAATATAGCACATGTATGCTATATCATTGGGATTTAGTATAAATATATGCAAGTACAAGTGCTATATCAAGCAGCAAGTACAGTAATTATTACCTGAGAGTCCCAAACAAAAACATCCTTCCGCCTTTCTGAAGTCATACTTCATATTACTGTAGTATCAAGTTCCCAGTATAACAGAGACCACATACTGTAAGGGGAGCACATGTAGTTTTGTTAGTGATAAAACAGACACTAGAAATTGATTTTTCCTTCACAGGAGGTGATTTTCTACAGCTGCCTCAGCTGTATACTTTCTGGCATTTCAGAACCGTAAATGACCTTTAAGGCACTCCACATTTCTTTCAGGCTGCTCCAAATAAAATTTACTTAAGTTTTAAATGTCTACAATTTAGTGGAAAGTGGTTTTACAGTTGTCAGAGTGAGTTCTTTCAAGCAACTGTGTCATTCTTTTTAGGAAAATACATCCTCATGCAGGCAGTGATAATTGCTGTGCTTATATTTATTTTTTAATCTTCCTGAGGAAAAAAAAAAAGAACCTGTGACATTTCCAACATATTTAAGATATATAAAAAGCCCGAAGTGCTACAATACTTAAGGAAACATTCATATGCAAGAAGTGAGGAGAGGTGAAGATCTTTGATTTTCACGCTTTAGAGTATAGAAAATACATGGGCAGACCACTGAAGTTACCGTATCAGCCTGGATGTACTCAGCAAAGTAATACTTCTCCACAGTAGTATTGTATTCAATAAGCTTCATGAGGGTGCAGTTCCTCACGTGCTGGAACTGTATTCTCAAAGCATAAAGACAGCAGCCAAGATGAAAACGCTAAACAGCAGGTAATAATAGTACTGCATTTCAAAAAGTATTTGAGTCCAGTAGTAGAATGAAGCCAGTGGAATTTCAGAATCACAGAATCACAGCATGTTGGGGTTGGAAGGGACCTCTGTGGGTCATCTAGTCCAACCCCCCTGCCGAAGCAGGGTCACCTACAGCAGGCTGCACAGGACCTTGTCCAGGCGGGTCTTGAATATCTCCAGAGAAGGAGACTCCACAACCTCCCTGGGCAGCCTGTTCCAGGTCTCTGTCACCCTCAGAGGGAAGAAGTTCTTCCTCATGTTCAGACGGAACTTCCTGTGCCTCAGTTTGTGCCCATTGCCCCTTGTCCTGTCTCTGGGCAGCACTGAAAAGAGCTTGACCCCATTCTCCTGACACCACCCTTCAGATATTTATAAGCATTTATTAGAGTGAAAATAGGATATTAGATGTTTTGCCTATTCCTTTTTAAGAGAAAATCGGTTATTTCCTAGTTTCTCACAGAACAGGTGCTGTTACTCATGAGAACAATGAAAGTATTCAGACTTTTCATACTTCATTAAGACTTAAACAACTCAGCAATGCACACTCCACAGTAAATATTGTTGTACCTTTTCTTTCTTAATTGATAAAATAATGTACGGAAAAAAAGACTATAAATTCACAAATTTGCTGTCATTTGTAAAATCAAGTGAAATTATACATAACTTCACAGAATCACAGAATCACAGAATAGTAGGGGTTGGAAGGGACCTCTGTGGGTCATCTAGTTCAACCCCCCCGCCGAAGCAGGGTCACCTACAGTAGGCTGCACAGGACCTTGTCCAGGCGGGTCTTGAATATCTCCAGAGAAGGAGAATCCACAACCTCCCTGGGCAGCCTGTTCCAGTGCTCCGTCACCCTCAGAGAGAAGAAGTTCCTCCTCATGTTCAGACGGAACTTCCTGTGCCTCAGTTTGTGCCCGTTGCCCCTTGTCCTGTCACTGGGCACCACTGAAAAGAGCTTGGCCCCATTCTCCTGACACCCACCCTTCAGATATTTGTAGGCATTTCTAAGGTCCCCTCGCAGCCTTCTCTTTTTCAGGCTGAACAAGCCCAGTTCCCTCAACCTCTCCTCGTAGTGGAGATGCTCCAGTCCCCTCACCATCCTTGTAGCCCTCCGCTGGACTCTCTCCAGTAGCTCTTCATCCTTCTTGAACTGGGGAGCCCAGAACTGGACACAGTACTCCAGATGAGGCCTCACCAGGGCAGTGTAGAGGGGAAGGAGAACCTCCCTCGTCCTGCTGGCCAGACTCTTCTTGATGCACCCCAGGATCCCATTGGCTTTCTTAGCAGCCAGGGCACACTGCTGGCTCATAGTTAACCTGTCGTCCACCAGGACACCCAGGTCCCTCTCCGCAGAGCTGCTCTCCAGCAGGTCCGCCCCAAGCCTGTACTGGTGCATGAGGTTGTTCCTCCCCAGGTGCAGGACCCTGCACTTGCCCTTGTTGAACCTCATCAGGTTCCTCTCTGCCCAGCTCTCCAGCCTATCCAGGTCACGCTGAATGGCAGCACAGCCTTCTGGTGTATCTACCACACCTCCCAGTTTGGTGTCGTCAGCAAACTTGCTGAGGGTACATTCTAACTCTTCATCCAGGTCGTTGATGAAGAAGTTAAACAAGACTGGGCCCAGTACTGACCCCTGAGGGACACCACTTGTCACCAGCCTCCAACTAGACTCAGCGCCGCTGATGACAACCCTCTGAGTTCTGCCATTCAGCCAGTTCTCTATCCACTTCACCAACCACTCATCCAGCCCACACTTCCTCAGCTTCCCCAGGAGGATATCATGGGAGACTGTGTCGAAAGCCTTGCTGAAGTCAAGGTAGACAACATCCACAGCTCTCCCTTCGTCTACCCAGCCAGTCATGTCATCGTAGAAAGCTATCAGATTGGTCAGGCATGATTTCCCCTTGGTGAATCCATGCTGACTACTCGTGATAACCTTCTTTTCTTCCACTTGCTTGATGATGGCCTCCAGGATAAGCTGCTCCATCACCTTTCCCGGGATGGAGGTGAGGCTGACCGGCCTGTAGTTCCCTGGGTCCTCCTTCTTGTCCTTTTTGAAGATTGGAGTGACATTGGCCTTTCTCCAGTCCTCGGGCACCTCTCCTGTCCTCCAGGACCTCTCAAAGATGATGGAGAGTGGCTCAGCAATGACATCCGCCAGCTCCCTCAGCACTCGTGGGTGCATTCCATCGGGGCCCATGGATTTGTGGACATCCAGATCGCTTAAGCGATCCCTCACACAGTCCTCCTCGACCAAGGGAAAGTCGTGCTCTTTGTAGGCTTCTTCTCTTACCTCCGGGGCCTGGGATTCCTGAGGGCCAGTCATAGCACAGAAGACTGAAGCAAAGAAGGCATTCACTAGCTCTGCCTTCTCCGCATCCTCCGTCACCAGGACACTCGCCTTATTCAGCAGCGGCCCCACGTTGTCCCTAGCCTTCCTTTTGCTGCTGATGTAGTTGAAGAAGCCCTTCTTGTTGTTTTTGACATCCCTTGCCAGCTTCAATTCCAGGTGAGCCTTGGCCTTCCTCGTCGCATCCCTGCATGCTCTCACTACGTTTCTGTACTCTTCCCAAGTGGCCTGTCCCTCTTTCCACATTCCATGCACCTTTCTCTTCTGCCTGATCTACGCTAGAAGCTCCTTGTTTAACCATGCAGGTCTCCTGCCTCCTTTGCTAAATTTCTTTCTCAGGGGTATGCATTGCTCCTGTGCATGGAAGAAGTGTTGTTTAAAAAGCGACCAGCACTCATGGACCCCCCTGCCTTCGAGAGCCCTGGCCCACGGGATTCCTCCCAGTAGCTCCTTGAAGAGGGCAAAGTCAGCCCTCCTGAGGTCCAGGGTTTTGATCCTGCTTATCGTCCTGCTTCCTCCACGCAGGATCCTGAACTCGACCATTTCATGGTCACTGCAGCCGAGTCTACCTCCAACCTTCACATCCTCCACCAGTCCCTCCTTGTTTGTTAACAAGAGGTCCAGCAGCGCGCCTTTCCTTGTTGGTTCCTCCACCACTTGCATCAGAAAGTTATCATCGATGCTCTGTAGGAACCTCCTGGATTGTGCCTGCCTAGCTGTATGGTCTTCCCAGCTGATGTCAGGGTGGTTGAAGTCCCCCATGAGAACCAGAGCCTGTGACTGTGAGGCTGCTTGCAGCTGCCTGTAGAAGGCCTCATCAACCTCCTCCTCCTGGTCAGGTGGCCTGTAGTATACACCCACCGTAATGTCACCCGTGTGAGCCTGTCCCTTAATTCTGACCCACAAGCTTTCAACTCCTTCTTCACTTGCCCCCAGGCCAAGCTCAATTCATTCCAGTTGCTCCCTCACATATAGAGCAACTCCCCCACCTCTCCTTGTTGGCCTGTCTTTCGTTTTTTCAACTTCAGACTGCAACAATTACTAATCTTCAGTGAAGACAAAATGTTGGAGTTAGTGTTCAGTTCCCTCAGGAAAGAGATTTAAATCCCTGTTTTCCATGGGCCATCATATCTTCCAACAGCATGACAGTTTCTGTTATGTCACAGTGATATTCCCAGTATAACTACATGCATCTTGTAAGAGATTGTGGTATAGTAGCAACAGGGATTATGTAATTTATAAAGACAAAAAAATTGTATTTCACATCCTGTTGAATCAGTGTCATTGTTTTTCATGAGACTTTAATTAATCCCTCCCTCCCTACACTTAGTGATCCCCTTCAAATCGTCTTTGACCCTATGGCTTTTGAATGTAGCCATGTCTTGATCCTCTCTTTTTTCTCCCCTCCCCCCCCTTTTTTTTTAATGGTGTGCTAGTTAGGGAAGGATTCAGTCAGTCTTTCCTGACCTCAGTTAGCACTGTCAGCCATTTGGAAATGCAGGCAGAAATTTTTCCTTCAGATTCCTTCTCTTTCAGTGAAAACAAGATATAGATTTAAAAATTTTGCCCCATTTAAGATTCTTAGCCAAATGTCAAGGCAATTATCAGCTAAACTACTTGATGTCATGGAGAGGCTGCTGAGCCTGGTAAAGCTTGTGGAATATCACCCATTCCTACTGTTCCAAGCAGGGTTAAATGGTGCTGAAAAGAGGTGACAGAAATATTGAAAGAGACTTTATGTCCCTTGACGTGACGCTAAAGGGATCAGGAGAACAAGTGTTCTCCTCTGTCCTCTGAGTTGGAGAATGGTGTTCAGGAAAAAGGAGACAAATCAAATACGTGACTGTTTGCATATGACTAGATGCATAGCTGGTACCATGCTGAAGATCTCAGCTTCTATGTTCTTGGGCATACCTGTTGACAGCTGACAGGGCTCAACTGACCAAGTGGGGCAAGAGTGTCCAGGGCTGGACTGGACTAAGTAGGCTGGACTTTTAAACAGAGCTTTTACCTAGTTTTAATGAGGGAAAGGGATGGAATTTTAAGCATTCTAGAAGAGCCAGTGGCTGCTGAGGCATTAGGAATCAACAGAGAAACACCTGTGAATTGCCTCAAGGGAATTAGGACAAGTTTCTCTAAAAAGGGGATGTGGCCAATAGTCCAGCTGAAGTGCCTCTATACCAGTGCAAGCAAGGTGGGAAACAAAGAGGAGCAGCTGGTAGCCACTGCCCAGATGAAAAACTATGACCTGATTGCTATCACAGAAACCTGATGGAATGAATAGCACAATTGGAGTGCTGTGATTGACAGCTACAAACTATTCAGAAGTGACAGGCAAATTAGGAGAGGTGAGGGAGCTGCCCTCTATGTAAAAAATTGGATTGATTGCACAAAGCTATCTTTGAAGAATAGCAATACTCAGGTCAAGAACTTACGGGTGAAAATAGAGACCAAGCCAACAAAGGGAACTTTGTGGTTGGTGTCTACTACAGGACATACAATCAAGAAGAGAAGGTTGATAAAGAGTTCTTTCTTTGACTGCAGGAAGCACCATGCTTGCAGGCCCTGATCCTGGTAGGGGACTTCAGCCACCTTGACATCTGCTGGAAAAGTGGCCCAGTGAACTGCCAGCAGTCCAGGAAACTGCTGGAGTGCATTGAGAACAACTTCCTAGCGTAGGTGATGGAGAGCCCAGGCAGAGGAGAGGGACTGCTGGACCTTTTGGTCACTAAAGCGGAAGAATTCATTGGAGAGGTCAAGAATGGAGGTAGCCTGGGCTGCAGTGATCATGCCCCAGTGGAATTCTCAATCTTGAGGGGTACAGGATGGGTAAAATGTAGAGTCAGGACCCTAAACTTCAGAAAGGCAAATTTTCAGCTCTTTAGGGAGCTAGTGTGTGGGATCCATTGGGAAACTGCCCTCAGAGGCAAGGAACTGAATGAAAGATGGGAGTTATTTAAACACATTTTTCTTAGGGCATGAAACCTTTTATCATAGAATCATAGAAACATTCAGGTGGAAAAGACCCTTAAGATCATCTAGTCTAACCGTCAACCCAACACCACCACGCCTGTTAAGCAGTGTCCTGAAGTGCCATATCTACACGTTTCTTGAACACCTCCAGGGATGGGGACTCCACCACTTCCCTGGGCAGCCTGTTCCAATGCCTGATCACTCCGTCAGTAAGGAAATTTTTCCTAATATCTAATCTAAACCTCCCCTGATGCAACTTCTGGACATTTCCTCTCATCCTGTCTAGTTACTTGGGAAAAGACACCAACACCCACCATAAGATTTCTCCTCAGCCTCCTCTTCTACAGACTAAACAATTCCAGTTCTCTCAGCCACTCCTCATAACAATTGTTCTCCAGACCCTTCACCAGCCTCATTGCTCAGTACTCGAGATGTGGCCTCACCAGCTGGGTCCTGCACTTCGGTCACAACAACCCTATGCAACGCTACAGGCTTGGGGAGGAGTGGCTGGAAAGCTGCCAGGCAGAAAAGGACCTGGGGGTGCTGGTCGACAGCCGGCTGAACATGAGCCAGCAGTGTGCCCAGGTGGCCAAGAAGGCCAAGGGCATCCTGGCTTGTATCAGGAATAGTGTGGCTAGCAGGAGTAGGGAGGTGATCATGCCCCTGTACTTGGCACTGGAGAGGCCGCACCTCGAGTACTGTGTTCAGCTCTGGGCTGACCTCATTTCTCTATACATCTACCTGAAAGGAGGCTGTAGTGAGGCGGGTGTTGGCCTCTTCTCCCAAGTAACTAGCGATAGGACAAGAGGCAAAGGCCTCTAGTTGTGGCAGGGTAGGTTTAGATTGGACATTAGGAAAAATTTCTTTAGTGACAGACTGGTTAGACATTGGAATAGACTGCCCAGGGAAGTGGTGGAGTCCCCATCCCTGGAGGTGTTCAAAAAGATTGTAGATGTGGCACTTCAGGGCATGGTCTAGTAGGCATAGTGGTGTTCGGTTGACAGTTGGACTTGATGATCTTAAACGTCTTTTCCAAGCTATGATTCTATGATTATAGGATTCTCAGTGACTAGAAAAGGGGAAACATAGCCCCAGTTTTTAAAAAGATAAAAAAGGAAGACACTGGGAACTACAGGTCTGTCAGCCTCATCTCTGTGCCCAGCGAGAAAATGGAGCAGATGCTCGTATACCCTGAGCTAAAGTACTTGGAAACAGAGACGTGATTGGTGACAGCCAACATGGCTTCACCAAGGGCAAATTATGCCTGACAAATTTGGTGGCCTTTTATGACGGGTTACAAAGTTAGTGGACAAGGGAAGAGCAAGTGATGCCATCTACCTGGACTTATGCAAGCACTTCATACAGTCCTGTACAACATCCTTGTCTCTAAAATGGAGAGACACAGATTTCATGAGTTGACCGCTTGGTGTATAAGGAACTGGCTGGGTGGTCGCATTCAAGGAGCTGATGTCTGGAAGTCTCCAGGCCAGAGCAAACAATTGTCACAAACATCCGTCTTGAGAAACCGGGACAGAGATGCGTGAATTAAGCAAACTCCTAAATCAGGCATTGTGCCATGGGAATTTTCTCATTTTGATGAGGGACTGGGGCAGACAAGTGAAATCCTGTGAAGGCAGAGTGCCGGCTTGTGAAGCCCACCTCTCTCCCTCTGAAAGGCAAGGAATTTAAGCACCTGTGCAAGGCAGTGACTAGCCTTGCAGAGGGGAGTTGTGAGACCACAGAGATCCCCCACACCCACAAACTTATTTCGAGGAAGCTGAAGTTTTGAAGATTAATTGTTGTTGAACAGAAGCCAGTGCTCCTGATAAGGCTGCAGACCTGCTTAACCAAGGATGCTGAATCACTCCCTGTCAGAAGAAACATTTGGTAGTTTCAACCAAGAACAAGCTGGAGACACTGGACTTTTTGACAAGGATAGTTAATTGGGATGTTTTATGCATGTTGCAAACTTGGCAGGAGAACTGAGAAATCATGTATCCTTAGTTCAAACTAACCTTATTATAATACTAAAAAACACACCACCTAAGCTGGACACTCCATCCCAAGAAAAGACCCTTCCTCAATGAGCATGCCTAGTGAATTTAGGGAATGCTGTATCCTTAAACAGAAATGAGACGTGAACTAACCAGTCCTAGTTAGAAGGGTATGGCTACCAAGCTGCACGAACATTTTTGACTGTATAAATATGTGCTGTGATGGTAGGCAGGTGTGAACCCACCACCGGAGGACCCTGACCATCAGCAGAGACGATCGCTGGATCCAAGGGCGGTGATATATATTCTCCTGTCTTTCATTTAATTTTTTTTGTCTTTCTCTATCTCTGAATTTCTAGACACATAAAAGCAATGCTGTTGTAAGTTTGTGTTGTGTTTTTTTCTCAATTTGTAACAAAAGAGCCATGCAGTTACTCTCTCACACCTTCCCCTCTCCCCAGACGGATGGGGAGGAGAATCCAAAGGAAAAAAGGCAAAAACTTGTGGGTTGGGATGGGAACAGTTTAACAGAATGGCAAAGGGAGAAGAAAACAACAATCAATAATACTAATAAAAGCATATACAACATGCAGTGTTCTCACCACTCGATGCTCAGCTTGCTCCTGAGTAGCAAAAGCCTCTCCTTCAGCCAGCTCCCCAGTTACATACTGAGCTTGACATCACATGGTACAGAATATCCCATCTGATTGGCTGTTTGGGTCAGCCCAACCAGCTTCTTGTGAAAACTAACTCTATCCCAGATGAACCCAGGACAGTTTGTCAATCTGCTATGTTATAGTTTTGTAAAATCAGACATTGTTGTTGCAAGTTTTGCCAACCCAATATCCGTTCTAATCCCACAACACTAAAAGCAATGTTATGAAGTTGCAAAGTTACCATCTTTTGTAACCCTACAGAATTCCAAGTAAAGCTTTGTTTTTAAACAAACCTCTTGAGTCATTTTTGTGACTGCTGGATACCGGGCAGAGAATCGAAAAAAGATCACCTCTCCCCTCACCCACCAAGTGGGACAGGACACTGTCAACAGCCCAGTGTCCAAGTGGAAACCAGTGATGAATGTTGTCCATGAGGGATCCATATGGGAATAATATTATTTAACATCTTTGTCAGGAACATGAACAGTGGGATTTGCAGGTGACACCAAGCTGAGCGGTGCAGTCAACACACTGGAGGGAAGAGATGAAAACCAGATGTACCTTGACAAGTTTGAGAGCTGGGCTGGTGCAAATCTCATGAAGTTCAACAAGGCCAAGTGTAAGGTCTTGCACATGAGTCATGGCAATCCCAAGCACAAATACAGACAAATACAGACTGGGTGGAGAATGGATTGAGCGCAGCCCTGAGGAGAAGGGCTTGGGGATGCTGGTTGACTAGAAGCTCAACATGACCCAGCAATGTGCACTCATAACCCAGAAAGACAACTGCATCCCAGGCTGCATCAAAAGAAATGTGGCTATCAGGTTGAGGGAGGGGATTCTGCTCCTGTACTCCAGTCTGGTGGGACCTCACCTGGAGTACCTCATCCAATTCTGGAGCCCTCAGAACAGGAGAGATATGGAGCTGTTGGAGCAGGTCCAGAGGAGAGCCACAAAAATGATACGGGGGCTGGAACACCTCTCCTGTGAAGACAAGCTGAGAGAGCTGGGGTTGTTTAGGCTGCAGAAGAGAGGGCTCTGGGGAGACCTTACTGCAGCCTTTCAGTTCTTGAAGGAGGCTTATAAGAAAGATGGAGGGTAGTCTTCTTACCAGGGCCTGCAGAAGAGCAGGACCAGGGGTGACCTTATAGCAGACTTCCAGTACCCTAAGGGGGCCTACAAGAAAGCTGGACAGGGATTGTTTTCAAGGGCTCATAGTGGTAGGACAAGGGGTAATAACTTCAACCTGAAAGAGGGTAGATTTAAATTAGATAGAAGGAAGAATTTCTTTACTCTGAGGGTGGTGAGGCACTGGAACAGGTTGCCCAGAAAAATTGCGGCTGCCCCCTCCCCAGAATTGTTCAAGGCCAGGTTGGATGGGACTTTGAGCAACCTGGAGTATTTGAAGGTGTCCCTGTCCATGGCAGGGGGGTTGGAATTAGATGATCTATAAGGTCCCTTTCAACTTAAACCTCCTCAGGCTAAGGAAAGAAAATGTTCATCTTCAAGGTTAGCAACCCAGTAGTGCCAGCATTCCATGTCGCTTGGCTGCATCACCCTCAGCCTGGATTTCAGAGACATGCAATGGCCCCAGCACAGCATACACACCGCACTTCCAATGCTAGGCATAAGTACTTAGATTAATTTTGGTTCAAGCTTGATTACAGTTGTTACAATATGATCATTCACTTGAACTTTTACTTTTTAGTTTTGTTTTGTTTTCCCTGTCACCTTTTGTTTTGGTCTAGTAATCACAGCACATTTCTAATCTGTATCAGATTCAAGAAGACAAGTCTTGTATAACAAATCTGATTATGTTTATTCTTTGTGAAGCCTATTAAGTATGAAGACAGAGACCAGAATAGCACTGTGAAGGCCATATTAACCTGCTTTCTTAGAAAATCTAAGGCTGGCTATAGTTCTGCCTGTGCATATTGTGATTCTGTGGTAGCCAAATCCTGTCCAGATAGTATTTTGTGTGCAAAACTTGCATTTGAGCATTTTACTTTCTGAAAAAGACTACCTGAATGCTTATCTCCTGGTTATTAGTGTGACAAAAGATTATTTTATTTCTAAGACAACTTCATCACAAGACCTTTAAGGAGGAAAAGAAAAATACCCCACAACCATTCTCAAGTCCTAAAACAAACAACAACACATGCAAATATGGAGTGATCCAAATGTTTCCTCTAGACTCTAAAACACTAACCTCAAGCTGACAAATTTCATAGTATGATTAGAAATTCTTCACATAAAAATTTCTGGTATACTGAAAGGTAGCAACGTCAAGATGAAACTGAATAATTTTAACCTGAATATAAAGCAAACTACACATGCAGGCAACTGAAATAATTTTTCCATTCAGCTTCTTTATGTAACAAAACTTTTAGCATTATTTTGGAGATTTTCTTTCATTAAAAGGCTAACAGCAGAGAATTTACAGTGTGTTAGAAACCAGAAACTTCCCACAAAAGTAAAGCCCAAGTTGCAACATATGAAACACGACTTTTGTTTTGGTTGTACTCGCTATGGCTCAAACTCAGCAAAGTCCAAAAGTCTCTGCTTCAATGCCTTTGCAACAAAATCTGCAAGCAGTTCAGCACAAGTTTAGATGCTTTCACAGAATCACGGAACGCTAGAGGTTGGAAGGGACGTCTGGGGATCACCTAGTCCAACCCCTTTGCCAAAGCAGGATCACCTACAGCAGGCTGCACAGGGCCTTGTCCAGACAGGTCTTGAGTATCTCCAGAGAAGGAGAATCCACAGCCTCCCTGGGCAACCTGTTCCAGGGCTCTGTAACCCTCAGAGGGAGCTTCCTATGCTTCAGTTTGTGTCTGTTGTCCCTTGTCCTGTCACTGGGCACCACTGAAAAGAGTCTGGCCCCACCTCCTGACACCCACCCTCCAGATATTTATAAGCATTTATTAGGTCCGCTCTCAGCCTTCTCTTCTTCAGGCTAAACAAGCCCAGCTCCCTCAGCCTTTCCTCGTAGGAGAGATGTTCCAGTCCCCTCGTCGGCCTTGTAGCCCTCCACTGGACTCTCTCCAGCAGCTCCTCACCTATCTTGAACTGGGGAGCCCAGAACTGGACACAGTACTCTAGATGGAGCCTCACCAGGGCAGTGTAGAGGGGAAGGAGAACCTCCCTTGACCTACTGTCTACACTCTTCTTAGTGCATCCCAGGATAGCTTTGGCCTTCTTGGCAACCAGGGCACACTGCTGGCTCATGGTCAACTTGTCGTCCACCAGGACACCCAGGTCCCTCTCTGCAGAGCTGGTCTCCAACAGGTCTTCCCCAAGTCTGTACTGATGCATGGGGTTGTTCCTCCCTAGGTGCAGGACCCTGCACTTGCCCTTGTTGAACACCATGAGGTTTCTCTGCGCCCAACTCTCCAGCCTGTCCAGGTCTTGCTAAATGGAAGCACAGCCTTCCGGTGTATCCACCACTCCTCCCAGTTTTGTGTCACCAGGAAACTTGCTAAGGGTGCACTCATCCCTGTTGCTGACTCATAGATTACTACAGCTGGATACTTTACCCAAGTAAAATTCCTTGTCATTGTGACTGTCAGATTCTGGCAAGAAAAGCCTTAATCCACAGAAGGTAAAAGTAATTCTTCAGGTCATTAGGATCTGCACTGCTGCTGGTTTATACCTTGCATCTGTCCTCTGCAACCTTTTTCCTGAATTATAGAAATATTGCAAGGTATTTTATATGAAAATTTGTAAAAAAATAGGGCATAAGTTTTAATATATTTTCATATTTTTTCAGTTTTTGAAAGACATGTTTTAGATTAAAAATGGCTTTCGGGAAGAATGATCAAATTTTAATAACTCTCTCCTTCCAATAACTTTAACAAAATGATACAGGAAAAAGTGCTGAATTTTTTCATCTTCCTCATATAAAAATGTGAAAAAGAAACTTTTACTAAAACAGCCAAATATTTAGATAAATATTTTCCAATTGTCTCTACTGTCACTGGTCTTATGGGGATTAAAATTTTTGCACAGAGGAAGTATTGTTTTGATGCATTGAGCTGGTATCATGGAGGTTTTTACATTCACTGTTCATCACTGTTGTATTTAATAGTCATAGTCTTACTTTCATAATGAATCCAAGATTAAATCTAACCTTTAACCTGCTTCCCAAAATTCAGTGATTCTGAGTAAGATATATTGAGATTGAAACATCAACTGAAATGGCAGTGAGAAAAAAGTTAATCAAGGGAAAACAATACTCATTTAAATGTTATTTCTTTTTAACATTAATGCCTACGAATTTGTGCTTGTATTTTCTGGTTTTTTTGCACTCCCTTTCCACACACTTTGTTCATGTTTCATATAATATTGGAAGATTCCCATAGAACTATAGGCAGAAGTCTTTTTTAACAAAAGATTCAATAACAGTGAAGAAAGTAATCTACGTAAAGAAATTTTAAATCCACTAACTCAACAAAAAATTTGTAAGATGAAACTAAACCTACTGTCCTTCAGTGCAGGAAGGCAACTTCAGGCAAAAGAAAATAAAAAACAATTTAAAAATGAGGAACATGTTCCATAATTCTTTCAGGCCTTTTGTAAAAGCAGCCACTATGGGAAATTTGGCAGAAATAAAATGTGATCAGGGCTGCAAAGGGATAGTTACAGGCTGTTACCGTCATGTGTTCAGTGCAGCAAAGTACATTCTCAGCAAGCCAGGTCTTCCACTAGTGTAAATCAGCCAAACACTAGTGACGAATATAGCTACACAAATGCACTAATTAAAAATAAACTTAGCTTGAAAAAACACTTTAGTTGAGAAAAATAGCTGGAGCAAATGACAGGTGGGATACTTATCCCTGTAGGTCAATGATTTGAATGCTTTCCCTCATGATTTACACTAGCTGAGGACCACACCTGCAGTGTTTAGTGGGAGGTCCAACTGTGCAGCCCAGAATCCAAGGCTTTAGGGAAAAATCATCACTAGTAAAAGTGATTTAAATGCGCAAGGCGTTTAAGAAAGTATTAAAATATCAATTTTCTGTCATGATACCAGAGTTTTTACGCCTAAAGGGGCTCACAAACAAGGAAAAGTTTATACCTAAGTTTAATTGGCTCAGCATGAAACAGACAGAATGTCACCTGTTCTATCTGCTTATACTTGCTTAAAATATTTTCCTGGCTAAGGCTAATTTTAACTGGTGTCATTCTGTAGTGTTTTTTGGGTAGTGCTGATTCCAAAGATAAAACCCACAAACAGTTCTGTGATTTGAATTAAATCCGATGTAAAAAGAGGTTCAGATTTCTTGCTTTTAGTTTTACCTAGCTGCTAAAATTTCTGGTTCTACCTTTTAACTTTGTAATTATTTGTGCCTTCTCTTCCCTCTCGTACTTACAAAGTGATTATCCTTTTCATCTCTGTGCAAGTCATCATACGCGTGTTATGCATATGTGTGCATGCATGAACCTCTGTCTCTGTGTAGATACTCTTGCAAAGACAAGAAAGTCCCCCAGAGGGAATGAAGACCAGATCTCAACGTAAAAGCACGCACAAAACAGCAATCCACTGTGTTTAAACCACAGCCAGCCTGTGGCTAGAAGTGCAGCAGATCTGCCTAGAAGGTTATGATCATTAAGTTCCAGAAGCAATGAAAATCTTTTAACAGAGCACAGTGAGATATACAGAAGAAATCAACAGTGTGTTTCTGTCTCACACAGTCTTAACTCTCCCATACATAACAGATGTGCTTCCTCATTCTTACCACTGTGGCTAGTCCAGATTTCCTCTGTAGGTGTCCTGGGAAATACAGTCTGTTTAGTCTCAGCAAATCTAAGGATTTTTTTTTCATAGATATCTTCAAAATGTATGTAGAATAAACAGTTAATACACAGAACAGGCTATCATTTAAGTTTCCACTTTCTCGTCAGGTAAAGAGGAATATGTTCACTTCATTTCTAGTCTCTATTTTGAAATTGGGTCTGATGGCTAGCCTCCTGGTTTGTCATTTCTAGCAACCATTTGCAAAATCTGGCTTACCTTTGTATTAGCACAACATCAAGGAACTATGTTCACTTCAAGGTATTGCCTTTCATACAGTGATTTTTCATTGAAAATACACATATGCTTGAATCAAAGAATTGCCTTTTGTGAAGAATCAAAGCAAAAAAGACATTACTACTAATCTTATCTTTTCAGTCACTTTCTAAAAGCACAAGAGTGTGTAAATGTGTGAGGACTGGCATATGAACATAATTTGCAAATTTTCTTTGAAAAATTCAAGCAATTTCACTACTAATTGATGAAATGACCAAATGCCTTGCCCAAAGAGAAGTACATTCTCATAGCATATGCTCATTGTGGGTACTTAATACATAAATAACGTGTATTTAGTTATCTTCGAAGCACTTGTAAATGCTCTTCACATTGCAGACACAGGCTGAATCAATACTGTGTTACAGTAGCTGTGCTGCTAATAGAGATTATCCTTCCTACTAAGCCCCGTTGCCTTTCTCACTCAGAAATTCTGAAAGGCTGAAGTGAACAGCAGGAGCTGAATGACCGTAAAAAAATATAGTATCAGCCTATGTCAAAGCTAGTACTACAGGGAAGATTATTGTCCTGATATTTAACCTCGTCTTTCTACACCTACAAGACCTGAATAATTTAAGTGAAGCCCTGCTACTTGGATTTTTTTTTTGGGTGTCCTTTACATCGGACTTTTAAAGTTTCACACATCACTGGTGTAACTATGAACAGGTAGAGGTGCATGACTCTCCCACTCTATACAAATCACTGGGTAGACAGTGCATGGAAAGACAATTATTGTGGAAGAATGGAGATTTTTGAGGGAAAACTGGGGAATTTTCATTATGCTCAAGCAAATTTATCCAAATGAAAGCATTGCGTAAGTAATGTTTGAATAGTGTATAACTTAAACCATGAAAGAATCTAGTCACTCATTTTAATTTATAAAGTGTCTCAAAGGGTTACATTAGATGAAGAAGGGGCCTTGGAAGGATCATAATATCTCTCATGGGCAATACTGATAGCTAAGAATACAGCAGCAATTGCTTTTAGACCTCACAGAGGAGCAAAGTTCAGATAGAGATACAAAAAATAAATAAACTATTCTTTATGTTGGTAAGAAGATCTTAAAAGTCAAACACAGCACGGATCTGCATTACCTGAAATGGGGAAACTTCCTCGTAATATAAATCTCAGTTTTGCATTTCCTCTCAGTTGGAGCAAAAAGCTATAGTTCAAACACTGGTCTGATGAGATTCTAAGCAGCTGTAGCAATAATTGTTTCCCTTTTGATGTATATCTGCAGCAGCAAAAGTAGAACTGATTTTATTAATTACTAGCTAAAAAGCTGCTGTGTAGGCTTTTTTGTCTGTCTAGACATCTGGTTCAAGATGAAGATAAAAAGTATTAGAAAGTTATTGAAAAATGAAAACATTTCAAAATACGCAAGTAACCTAGAATGCAAGAATGCAGTGGTGATTAAACAAAAGTTTCTAGAAGTAGCTAACTTAATGTAAGACATTTATTGCACTAGGCCAACCAGCATAACGATTTATAGGAAGGACGTTTTTTAGTACACCTTACTGGAAAGACTACGCACAACATTGAATCAGGTTAGTATTTATAACAGGATCACTTTAAAAAGAACCTCCATCAAAGAGGTTTGTGGGTCCAGACGCAAAAGAAGCATGTTTACTTATCACTGACCTGCAGAGTCAGTATGTGTGATTAAATTCAGATGATGAGACACCACCCTTAGTTCAGTATTAGCAAGAGCCTCTAACTTCAGTAAAAGTATCACTCACTCATCCCAGGCTATAACGCAGCCAAAAAAGAATACACAGCCAAAAATGTGTTCTCAACGTCTTTTAAAGTTAGAGTGTGGCATTCATGTACAGAAATACGGAGACAGGGAGAAATGTGAGACCAAATACACATCAGTTCGTAAAGCACTATCCTGTGACATGATTGCTGAAATCTGTCAAAAACCAAGCTACATTTCCTTACATGTAAAGGCAGATGCTAAGATTACAAGGAAAATATCTTGTCTATTGACTTGTGAAGTAATTGACCTGCATTCATTACAAACAGAGGACAAAAAAGTAGATGGCAAAACCTAGATGTCTCACATCTGCAAAGGACTGCAATTCAATCATGCCATTTGCAGCAGTAAGTAATATGAATCATATTGTCCACTTCTGCTTTATGAGTTTCAGAGACTATTTCGTCTGATTGCTTTGCTATTACTTGCATCATCTGTACTAGTGCGGATGGTTAAAAGCTCCTGCAGCGATCAAGGGCCTGTCTGGATGGCTGCCCTAAAATCTGAAACCTTGAGCTGAACTTACCAAAAATCCCATAGATGTATATTTTTTCTCTCCATAAGCAAGATGTCATAGCAGATTTTTGCAATTTCCTCTGCTCTTAAGGTGACTCAGAAAAGGTACTTGCTGCTTCATTTCAGGGATGCTATATGATGTAAGGCAATCTGGGATTAAACATCAGAGCTAAAACCACAAATTCCAGGAATCCCAGGATAAGCAAACTGTGTAAGTGTTTGAGTACATCGTATGGATGTAAGATGGATGTGTCACTGTGGTACTACTCAGGGGCCTTCCACAGAGCACAGAAATACCTGTCACCGTAGGCGTACATTCATGAGAAGGCTTGTATTGCAGCTTTTCTGACTAGTCTGTTTGGAGTTTGCAAAATTCACTGCAGTATGTCGTTACGTGTGAGCTCCATCACAGTGAAGGACGCCACTGTTCTAACAGCGGTGGCGGTGTAAAATGTTGACAGAATGTGCCCCAGGAACCAGGCAGAAAAACAGTAGACGAATGGAGATAGCCTCATACAGAGCAGCAGTGGAAACCCGAGGCAACTACTTGATGATGGTCGTTGTGTTTGTCATGCTTACTTCAAGACTGCTTTTACCTCCAACACTTGCTAATGACACCTGGTCAGGGACCTGAAAGCTCCTCCTATCTTCCTAAGCCTGTTAGAGATTCACTGTGCAACAGCAAGAGGTCCTCTCATCTCTCCCTGTACCAGTTTCCTATCCGCACGTTGGAGGTCATCTTTCCATAACTCACAAAGGCAATGCAAAGACAAACTCATCAGTAGTGGTGAGACCATTGAATACTGCAGATGTGAGTTTGCTAGTATATAATCAAAGCACAAGATCTGGGTTTCATTCTGCTGCCTCAGTTGAAGTATAACAGCTGTGATGCACCGCATCTGGGGAAGTGAGAATACAGTTCACAAAAGGCTTCTAAGCATCCAGGGCTTTGAAGAGCATATCTCTATTATTTATGTACTTTCTCCCTTTGCATATAATAGCTTTCAAGGTTTAATGGTTTATAACAACAAGCAATTGCATGTCACTTACATTGTGTGATATCAGACTAATTCATGCTGTTTAAACAGTTTTCACTGTTTCTGGGATGCTCCCTCTCCTCTTACTTTCCTGTCTCTCAGAGGAATATTTGCTTTTGTCAGGAGTCAAAACAGAAGGATGAAAAATGAGGAGACATTACTTTAAAATAGCTGGTATGTCAGAAGAGACTACTTGCACAACACAGGAGGCACTGAGGCAAGAGACTGAAATTGTCAGCCCAGCATCAGCAGAAAAACCTTCAGCAGAAAAGCAACTGGTAATTATGCATTATGAGTGAGTTAAGTTGCTTTATGCATAGACACCATGCATGCCAATTGGAAAGGCTTAAAAGCAGGGCTAAAGCTAAAAGTCGTAAAGTGAAAATGGAAGTAAACAATTCAAACTCTCTTGTAATCTTTAGGCTATGCTTAAATACTAGAGAGATATGGGTAATGAATTATCCATGAGGTGACTAGTTTTAGAGCCTATCTGGCCCACTTAAGTGTCTGACAAAAATATGGATCAAAAACAGCACCATTTTCTGGTAATGAATTATCCATGAGGTGACTAGTTTTAGAGCCTATCTGGCCCACTGAAGTGTCTGACAAAAATATGGATCAAATACAGCACCATTTTCTGGAACTTTTTCTCCCACATGCTTTCCCAGTCACTGTCCAGCTCTTGTGTTGAAGAGACATTATCCTTATTCCCTGCTGCTGTATCCAGTTGCATTGACTGCAAGGCAAGTATTGCACTTAAAAATGACATACTTAGACTACCACTTTAGTTAACTGTAAAACAGGTTCCATTTCTAGAATCTACAGGTAATCCTACAGTGGAGGATGAAATCAGATTTCATGTTCTCATTGTAGACTGTGACAGGTTTCTTTTGTACTGCATTATTTTCAGTTTCAAGTCATTTCTTATGGTAGTTACCACTTGCTTACTCAAAGTCTTCTATTCAAACACCTTTTAGACATATGTAATGAGAAATACCAATGAACCAGGCCCTAGACTAGGACCATTTGTCTATTTTACATAGTAATTCTCTAGTTCTCTACTCTAAAATGTGGGTTTTTTTCGTAGAAAGTCATCAGATGTGATCTATCATTTGCTTGGTTTTATGAAACAAGTTTAAGAGATTTTGCAAATTTAAACTTAGACCATCCCTTCTCACACTCTCTCTCTTTTCTTCTTTTCTCTGAATGGAGATTGGTAACAATCAAAACTTTATTTTTAAAACTCCTAAATACTACATTTAAAATATATGGGAATCTCAGAATAGGTTTTCATATTAGGTCTTATCTAACTTGCTGATTTTCATACGTCTTCGACAATGCCAAACTAAGCCGTACGGGATGTCCTGTCAAAAACTCATATAGAAAGACAAGCACTTTCTTTTTGCACTTAGCCACCACTTACTAAAACATTTCCTGAAATGGAAGTATAGAAACCTTACTGCTGTTATAGAGGTTGCCATCTTGTTCTTTAATCATACTGATAATTAATGTTAATACTATGCCATGGGTTTGTTTCAGGATGAGAAACCACGGCATCAGAGAGTCCTGTGCTTAAAACATGCTTTCATGTGGTTTAGACTTTTTGAAAAGAAAAAAAATAAAGAAAAAAAAAAAAGAAAAGGATAGTTACTTTCAGGGAAAAAGAGGTTTTATTATGATTTTCCTTATATTTTAATTTATATTTTGAAATCTTAATGAAGGGTTCATCTTTTCGCACTGGAAAAATACTGTGATTAAAATGTATACTGCTGTTTCCTACTATTTATAGTCAGAAGCAGTTCACAGACAGGAAAATATGCCTATGAAACCTGAATGTGATTTCCTAAGCTATGGAGAAATAAAAATACATTCAAAGCAAACACACCGGAGTTTGAGAAATGTAAAATCCAATGACTTGCAGTCTTCTAAGATCTTGTGATTCAAGCTTGGAGTGTGGAGAAGAGGAAAGGAGGAAGCAGCGAGGTTAACTACCCACAACTTACATCTTCTTTGTGAAATTAATCTGGATGAACCAATATATTGTATGAGCATTTTATGTTTGCTTTAGCATCTACAAACTAAAGGCACTAGGAATTATATCTCCCACATAACACAGAAGTCGATCATTTGCAGCCAGTGCAGCCCAAGCGGCAAGGAAGGTACTTCAGAAAGAGGTTTGCGTCAGAAGGCTTTATAGGAAAGAAAGAAGCCAAACTGTGGCTCATCTTTTGATGTCAGGCACAGACACAATGCAAAAAGGCATGTCTCCTCAACTGGCAAATTAAGATACTTCCTCAAGATGCTCTTTCCAAACCGCACACTAATTCTTGTCTCCTATTATTTCACCAAGGTCTGTCTCCCAGCAACAAGAAATACTCGCGTGTAGAATAGCAGCCCTGTGTCGCCTGATGATCACACTCCTACGAGAAACAGACAGTGTTTCTCTATGAAACTGAATTTTTCCCCTCTGTACAAAATTCATGAGCCCTTCCTTTGTGCAAAGCAGGAATGAATTGAGCATTAATCTGCAAAGAGGAGCCAGCAAACCTGCAAAGGAACCAGCAAACACAAGAAATTGGATCATGCAGACTTCTGTCCATAGTGTTTGTAAAATCTGATTGAAGGGCAAAGAAACAGCTAAGGTAGCATATAGCTAATAATACTTGTCTGTAGATTTTACCTTTCCTCCCTGCACCCTATACTTCTCCGTCTCCAAATACAGTGAAATAAATTAACGGAAACATCAGAGAAGATATAATGGTTTATTTGTTGTTTTATTAACTTTTTAATAAGGGTATGAAGATGAAATAAACACATATCTCTTTTTTTTTATTTTATTTTTATCTAGTACATGAAATCAAGTCTGAAGATCATCATTCCTCTCTAGCAGTTTTTAAGTACAGCAAAGGGTAATAAGTCTCTTAAATGGAAGAAGAAAAAGGAATTATCCCAAATGATCTCATCCATATCTTAAACTATGCAATTCAGAATTCAACTCTATTAATGTCCACTTTTAAAAGTCACAATAACATGCAAAACATGATACAAACTGGTACATTTTTAGAAGCAATGCTGTTATTCTGTTAATACATTTACAGTCTCAGAAGACAAAAAAACAGAGAAGAGAGAGTTTTCCTCAGCTTAAAACTTTGGCCAAAATGCATTTGCTTTGGTACTGCAAAAGATGACAAAGCAAGCTGTTTTGTTTTGGTCTAAAATATGGCTTTAAATCTGCAACCTTTGAAAGAAAAATCTGAGTGGGACATAGAAAAAAGGGCTTATTAAATTTTCAGTGAAACAGGATGCCAAAATTCCTTTAAGCATTAGTGTATAATCAGGCTCCTATTCCCTGATCCAGAAACTAACAGTGAATGCATCTATCAGTGGCGTACAGTCTAACAAGAAAATCTAGGCCAAACTTTGTGATCTCTGTGGCAGGAATTTCAGCCCAGAGCTGGATTAGAAAGCCGTTAGATTGCTGCAGTTTTTACTAATAAGCAAGGGTCGAGGTACTTTTATTTATTTGCAAATCTGGCAGTGGATCACCTACCTATCTTGTCTTACTACAAAAGCAAACTTAGGAAGGATGTGATTATCATGCTTCCATAACAGAGTCAAAAAAAATCTAACACACAGAAGTCACACTTTACAAAAATCAGGGTTTTTTTCCAGGTGTGGAATAGGTGAATACTCTTACAAATCACTTTATTTATTTTGTGCAGACATTTTCCCCATAAATCCTTTTCCATGTGTACAGACATTTTACTGAATAAAGTGTGATACATATTTCCAGTGGACTTCAGGTCACTTCTTACCTTTCAGAAAAAAGCATATGAATTTTTTTTTTCAGACAGAAGTCCAAAACCACGATTGAACCAAGCTCCCATACTGCATTACAGCTACCTTCGTTACCATTCAACCTGTTGTCTGCTGCAGTGTCCTGTGACCAGAGGAAACCGCAGGCAATGCCCTGTCTTAAATTCTTAAAAGAATTAAAATTAACAGACAGTGAACTTCTCCAAGCTTCTGTACACTTCAGAATTAAATAAGGAATAGTTCAAAGAGGGGGAAAAAAAACAACGAAAAAACCTTGAGCAAATAACCTTCAGATAACTTCTCTATAAAAAAGCAGAAAACAACATCTAGCCTTAGAAATACTGCCAGTTAAAGAACACCTAACTGAGTGCTAGCTGCTTGTATGTAAACAGACTTTACAAAGAAACAGCACCCGTACTGCTAATTTGACAGGTGATGGGTTGTATCCTTGTAGCTGATTTAAACTGCTCTGCCACGGTGGATTCTGTAGTTGCTGCTAATAAGGGAACAACTTTTGAATTAATATCTCTGAAACTGAGAAGAACCTGGGGAAATCTTCTGACCTAACAATGCTAAAACTGCAGCTGTGAAAATGTGTGGATAGCAGCACAAGTGATATTTCAGCATGTGAAATGGCATGTGTGCATGTGCATGCGAGGAGGGCACATGTTTCTATGAGTACACTTGTGTCTTTGGAGGAGGTACCCACAGACACGTTTGAAACATATTAAACTTCAAGGAGGGAAACATCACAAGACAGTGACTTACTGTCTACTGTCCGTTGTGGGCTACTGCAATATAAAACTCAATTATTTTCAAAATTTGCTTTTTACCTAGCTTTTATTGTTTTCTGTTTTTTGCGGTATTATTTTATATTCATGTTGCTTCAGTGATTTTCTGAATTATGTCACCGTTTCAAAAGATATTTCAACAAAATTAAAACACCATCTGCCAAAAGATGTTGTTCCTGCAATTTGTTTTATAATTATACAGCAATATGCTGAGGGAGGACTCTTTCCTGTTCCTAGAAACATTGTTTGCTCTTGCAAAATTACAGTCTGTTAGATAGTTACTGTACTTTTATGGACTTTGTTTTTTTCCAGATAACATGTGCAGTCAAAGACCTGTTTTTCCTTTTCTGTTTTTCTTACAGACCACTTTTTATCATCACACTTTTGACCCATATTAAACTTATGAACTACTCTAAGACTAAGTGTTGCTGCCTGCCTCTTTTCCTTCACCTCGTAATGAAGATGATGCTTTCTATTATACAGAAACACTTTGCACTTTCTTCAGCAAATGTCCACCATGGAGTTTTGGATCATTTCTTCACTAAGTATTAAGTCCGTGTTTTCTTTCTAATGACACGCAAAGTCTTTGCAATTGCCTCCTGTAGAAGTCTACTGCATGTAGAAATCTACTACACTTAGATAGAAGTCTACATTTTTTTAAGAAAATAATGAATACTTGCAAACTTAACACTGTATAGATCACCATTTCTTCATTTCAGGTTGATAGCAACTCATTGATAATTTTCTCCGACTATAGTTTTCACCCAGATGACCGGCAATTTTACAGCAATTTCATTTGGATTAGAAATTCCCTTGTTATGCAAGATGCTTACTTCAGTAAATATATATCTTATCAAAAAATTATCTCTGATTAGCTAAATTAACTATTTTGTAATGGAAGAAAACCAGATCGGTTAGACAGGATTTGTCTTGACAAATCCACGTTGTAAGTTTCTCATTACCTTATTGTTCTCCAGGATTTAGACTTTCGTAAGAACAAATACTTCATTGTCTTGGATGCATCACTTGAGTGATTATAGCTATGTCTGGCAGCTCTCCTTTGTCCATTTTCCTGTCAACAGTACATGTTCATATTCCCCATTTCATGGGACTAGTTTATATATTCTGCAGCTTAATGATTTAAATTTAATGATCTATTGATTCTGCAGTTTAAAAACAAGGGTAATATACTTTCAATTTATTATTAATGTTTGAGAAGATCTGAAAATAAGTGATTTTAGTGAATTCAAGATTTTCCTTTAAAATCAAAAAAGTCCTAGTTATTCTAGAGTGGGATTTTTTTGTTTGGTATTTGATTAATAAAATGAGACCTGATATTTGCACTTAAATTTCTTCTGTGCAGGAACTGAGCATTGTGCATTAAGATATACATGACAAGGTCCAACTCAGATTGCCAACATTCAAATCTGCTGGTGGTACATGGCCATTAGTTTTCTCTTTCTTACTAAGACACAAGTCCTTCTTCTGAGATCATCAGTTCAATGTGCAAGCATTATTTAAGAACAGATCCATTGAAGAAAGTTTGGTTCTTCTGCCATGTTTTTTATTCCACTTGAGTATGAACAAAGACAAGATGAAATGGTAGAAACAGATTCATACGCAAGCATGCATGTGCTCCAAGGGTTATTTTCATCTTCAGCATTTGTTTACAACCTTGTCCATGACTTTTTTGCCTCACTCCATATATGTATAATATACTATAAATAAAAATTTTAGATACATAGCTCTTCCTTATTGTGAGAAATCAACATCATTTTACAAAGGGGATTAATCTGTTGCATGGACTACACATTTTCCTGACTAGTCTACAGCCTACAGTATTACTAGCAGCCATCCAGGAAACACCAAATGACGGAATATACTAGAAAGGCTCATTTGAAAGTTAAAAGATTTGAGATGTTCATACTAAAGACTGTAATTTGTGATTGCATGTGACAGTGTGTTAGTAGTTTGAACTCATTAAGTGTAACTGATGGTATCAGCCTTTTTTCACTCAACATCTGCCTGTCATGTTGCAAGAATTGTTCCTTGTTCAGGCAAAAAGTACCTCCATCATATAGATTTGAAGTGGCTGTGCAAAGGTAGACAACAATCGGTCATTTTGCTAGGCCACTATTATTGCCATCTTTACTTGTGTAAATCATCAGTATTTACTGAGAAATCAAATCCCTGTTATTCAGGTTGCATCTTCTTTTCTTCAGGCAGTTTAAATAACCAGGAAACAATATTGGGGTGGGAGTACTGTTAATGCTTACCAAGAATATTTATCAAGCGGATTTTATGTGGTGCCAGAATGTGTTATGCATCACGATAAAAAATTATGTGAAATCTGAAGGAGAATAGGGAGGGACAGGAGAAGATCACATTGACACTGGAGACTTTATCTCCCATGGTGTAAAAATGTGTATCAAATACTAAGGTATATAATAAGCTGTATATGGTTGGAGAGTTTCTCTTTTCCTTTTCTCCTCAGTTCTCAGCATTGAGACCAGTGACAACTTTGCTTGAATTAGGACCTGACAGGAAGTGGAAAGGAACTACCATATCTAGCCCAATTTAATAAAATTTTGTTTCTATATCAGGTTAGTCCAGTTTTGATAACCATTAATGCTTTCTATATCAGCCTTTTTGTCTTTTTTTTTTGAACTATAGATAGTCCTTTAGGCACACACTGAATCTCATGGCTTTGAATTTTAACCTTTTACAACAATAATAAAATACAGACACCATTCAGGTTATGTGAATACATGACAGCTAGAATAAAAAAAACGATCTAAGCAAGCAAGTTGAACCAAGTTTTATACTGTTTCTTCCACCGTTTCTGGTGGCTTAAAGAACCTAAAGCTTCATTAAATGGTGGAATAATAAGCTTTAATACCATTAATTATTCAAAAGGATCACAGTAAAGAAGAAAAACTAATGGAAAGTGACTTTGTGAAAAACAAGATTAGGTAAAAGAGACAGCTGGGATCAGAAGAATGCACACCACGATATTTAATAACACACATAGCAGGAATTAAAAAGCTCTACATATCTCCATTTAGTCTAAGAAAAATATAACTGAATTTCACAACTGTCCATTAGTTTCAGGGCAAGTTCAAAGTTGGGCCTTCACCACCAATGATTCAGAAACAACGAGTTCACTTAAGATGTGTATTCAGACTGATCTGAAAAAAAATAATAGTGTTCCAAATGTAGGGGTAGAGAATGCTATTAAAGTGACCATCTCTGATGTTCAAAAAGCCAAGCAGTGTCTGAAAGAATTTTGTAGAATTTTGTTATAATTTTATAAATTGATATTGTATTCAAATTAGCAAAATATAAAACTGTAAAATGTGACAAAATATTTAAATCTAATATTTGAAACCAGTCTTAATATACTAAAGAATGCAAAAAGTTTAAAACAGGAATTCACATGTAAAGACCGCTGATATCTTATCCTTCCCAGAAAACTAGAGTACAGGTAGTCACTAGTCCTGAAACTCTTGTTGACGCAGAAGGAAGGAGGAATATAAACAAAACCAAGTACCTGCCATTTTCAGAAAATGCTGAAACTTACTTGAACACACTCTCCTGATCAAGACTTAAGCAGTGATAAGAAGTAAACAGATTTGATCTGTTTTTGTGACATATCTGTGCATGAAAGTCACAGCAATGTAACTGAAAGGATGCTTCACCATGATGGTCAGAGATGTGCACATCTAAAATCATTGAATCACAGAATGGTTTGGGTTGGAAGGGACCTTATAGATCAACTAGTTCCAACCCCCCTGCCATGGGCAGGGACACCTTGTACTACAGCAGGCTGCTCAAAGCCCCATCCAGCCTGGCCTTGGACACTTCCAGTCATGGGGCACCCACAACTTCTCTGGGTAGCCTGTGCCAGTGCCTCATCACCCTCACAGTAAAGAATTTCTTTCTTATATCTAATCTCATTCTACCCTCTTTCAGTTTAAAGCCATTACCCCTGGTCCTATCACTACCTACCCTTGTAAAAAGTCCTTCTCCGGCTCTCTTGTAGACACACTTCAAGTACTTCGAGGTTACTATACGGTCTCCCTGTAGCCTTCACTTCTGCAGGCTGAACAGCCCCATTTCTCTGAGCCTATCGTCATAAGAGCGGTGCTCCAGTCCTCAGATCATCTTTGTGGCCCTCCTCTGGATCTGCTCCAACAGGTCCATGTCCTTCTTGTGCTGAGGGCTCCAGAGCTGGATGCAGGGCTCCAGGTGGAGTCTCATCAGAGCAGAGTAGAGGAGCAGAATCCCTTTGCTTGATCTGCTGGTCACTCTGCTTTTGACGTAGCCCAGGATATGGTTGGCCTTCTGCACTGCAAGCGCACACTGCTGGGTCATGTTGAGGTTCTCATTAACCAGCATTCTCAAGTCTTTCTCCTCAGGGCTGCTCTCAATCCACTCTCTGCCCAGCCTGATAAAGGTGGCAAAATAAAGGTTGACAGGAAAGAGTTAGCTTTTTCTCCTCATCCTCTCTCACTGTCACAGATGCAAAAATCAAATCTTGATGTGCAAGTTTTACAATCAATAAGTAACATAATTACCAAGGTGCATCATTTTCCCTCCAAATGGAGCCGCAGCTCTCCTAGAACTTGCATCTGCCTTTGCTCCATGCCTAAGAGTCAAGCAGGAGAGGGGTTCAGCCTAACACTACTGGTTAGCACTGATAGCTGCCTGCTGAGGTTAATCCACAGGTTCCAGTTTTTGTTGTGAACCAGGGAAACCATTATCATTTCAGATGCTGTAGACAAATTAGCTTTTTCTAATGGTCTTGCAGGAGGACAGTCCACAAGAGCCAGAATACCAGAGCAGCAGTCCAGCAGCAGCATGAGACACCTTTATCTAATAGTTATGAGCCCTTCTAACCCCTGAGTGTATAGACCCAAAGTTCGAGCCATTTATTTCTTAGGCATTTACTTTTTTAGCTCCAGGTACTCTTGTCACCTGTATAAAAGGCTACACTTTGTTTTTTAAATCTTGACAAATTCTTAAGATCGTTAGCATCTCAGGACAACCTTTTCTACTTTTAAATGTAACACAGTAAATTAAGTCTATCATTCAATCTACCACCTCTTCGATAGAGAAGTATGATGAGTTCTGAGATTATTTCAAAAGAAATGAGAAGTCATACTGAGTACATGAAATAAATATTAATAACTCTTTGGGCCACAACTTTCTGTGCGTGCTTAAGCGTGTAACTTCTCAGCTCTGCTTCTCAGTCTCTCCTCTGCCCTCTTTGTCTCGTATCTATTGACTATGTGCTTTTTATATATTAATTCATTGATTAGTACACATTTACTATACTGTCTAGCAGAGTAAACCTCAAACAGCTGCATCAGATTGTAGGGAAAAATCAAATAGAAGTGGCTAATACAAGCAACTGTTGTAGTAATCGTACCTATACTCACCTTCAAGCTTATTGGTGCTCTGCTACACCTGTGGACCATTATAAAAACTTCCATTAGATTTACCCACTTTAAAATTACAGAGATTACAGCATTAATCTTGTCTAACCTACTGCTTTACACAGGCTATTGAGTTTCAGCCAACAATTTCCATATTATGTGTAAAATTTCTGTGTGTGTTTCATGGACAAGTGTTTATCTCGTTTCATTGAATATTTATTATTTACAAAATGTAAACAACCCCATATACTTCCTCAGCAAGAGGGCTTTTGCACTGTTCTTGAATAGTTTTTAACTTTAGATCAGGATGCTCCAATTCATTCTTTGCAAGCATTTTGACCATTTTGCTCCAGTATGCAGCTGAGTGCATAACTTTTCATTTTAAATTATGCTGTTTTAAAATGCTTATGCAACTCTGCCAGAGTAACATGTATTTTAAAGCATTACAATGTATATGAAAAGTGATCAAGTTACAGCTCTGTTTCCAAATTAAAGTGTCATTTCTGTGAACACATACATGCATGGGTACAAAGATAATGTTCAAACAGGATTGAGTTTACAAGAACCTGGACCAGGAGTATCTGTGCCTAATCATAAGTAGAAAGGAGGTGTTTCACAGCAGTTCAATTCACAATCAGCTTGCTTCTGCTGCAGTCAGAAATGCTCAATATAACACCAGATGGACTGTGTAGCTTTCAAGAACTGAAAACTTGCACAGATCCCTAGATGTAACCTGGAAGACAAGGGTGCCTAAGTTTTTAGGGGGCCAACTACAATTCTTACTGTGCCATCGTTATCATTATTTATGGCAAAGCTGGACTGGATTTACCTTAGAATAAGTCATAACAATTCTGCAGTTATTCACCAGTTCAGGAAGACCTAGATCAAACATTTCAAGAGGCTAATCAAACAGAGGAAAATCATTAGCAACCCGTAAGTGGCTAGTAAAGACTTCTAGCTACTGCAAGAAGATCCTTGCAACATCTTGCCATGCAAAGGAGGGAAATTCTGACATATTCTTTTTTCTCTGACGTGGTGATCTCCTTTCCAGCCACTACAAAATCTTTTTTCCCTTAATTTCAATCTTTTTTCCCCTCATTTTTCTGCTCACCCTCCCAATCAGGATGTAAAACTGTTTCAAAACTTTTTTTACTTTCTAGCTAATCACATTCAATAACAGACTTTTTTTTGAAAGTAATAGATGGACAGAGACATTGAATGTGCTCTCCAATTCATCCCAGTACCCCTTCTGTCTTCTTATACCAAACTCTGGACTTTGCTTCCAACAGACAGAAATAAAAGTTCACAGCCTATTTTGTAAATTGTTTCACGTATGTTGTACGAATCATAAAAAAAGAAACAATGAAGACAGATTGTAACAAAAAGTTTAGTGAGTAAAAAAAGGGGGGACAAAAGTGTATAAAACACTAACTATAGGTCAGGTGGCAACTGATACGGAGTCTGACTCCGTGCACAGTGAGTTGCAAGCTGTCTTGACACAAACAAAACAATTACAATCTGTTCCTTACTTCAGGCTGAATTGAAATTTCTTCATTGATTTTTAGTTATTCATTGGCATGATTCGCTTTTGTTGCTTAACTGTGGATGGATATTTAAATGCTTTAAGCATTGCGGATAACTGATCATAAATTCTCCTGAAAAGACTTTTTCTCATGAGTTTCTCAATTCTTTCTAGTTTCAGTCAGTCAGGAAAATTAAATACTGTGGACAATCACTGTGACTCATACTAACTTGTAATAACTGAAGAAGAGTAGAAGGAAAAGCTGCAGTGCAATTGATGAGAGCAAGCCTGGTTGAATCTCTGGAAGTAAACGGTTACTAGCTGACGGGAACTGGTAAAAGCATATGATAGGCTTTTCAGTGATTGAAAAGACTCCCGTCTACAGTGTCAAATTTAGATTGCTTTTTCTATGACACCTTATAGCTGTTGTCCTTTTATGTCAGGTTGAGGAACCTGTTTATCAGTCCAAAGAACTAAATTCCTATTCAAGATTTTGTGACTGGGTGGTTGAACTACCAGCTGGTGTTTCTGTCCTTCCTTTCTCAGCACCTGAGATCTTGGAAAAACATTGTTTCTGAAGTAGAATGAAGAGAGAAAAGAAGCCTTGTCAATCTGAGGAATCAGAAGTGTTCCCCTCCACTATGGTGTAGAGAAATATGGAGACAAGGATTGTTTTCTGCAGATTTAAAAAGCAATCCTGTTCTTTTTCTACTGCTGAAGTTCTTCATTATTATTTATACGTATTATTTATACATTCTTCTACAAAAATGAGTTGTATACTACATGAAAGTTAAGGTGAGTTTGATATTATAGGTCTATTTCTCACATAGATGACTCCTTTTAATGGCTTCAGTTACAATCTCTCCTCCTGATCCTAACAGTTTCCCCCAGGCAACACTTACACCCATGGGTAAGACTGTGCTATTATTATTCACTGCAGTAGTGTTTAAAAGCTGGATGTGAACCTCATGCAGTCAGACCTGGTGGAAGCCTATTGTTAAAAGACTATGACTGTGCACGAGACTCTGTGGCCAGCTTCAGCAAGGCCAGGTACCTTCATTCGCTCATCCTCATGCTGGCCCTCTGGGTGCTGTTGCTAGTTTTAGCTTTTCACTTTCTGTAGACACACATTTAATTTTGGATGATTAATCACCATTAATCAACACTGTTAGCAAGTAGTTATTTTACAGCATTTTCTGCAGAGCATGCCTTATCATTTGTTATCATATTCTTTTTCACCAACTGGCTGAATATTATTCATTTTAACTGGGGGACCAGAAGAGCTGAAGCTGAATGTACAAATACTATCAGTCAATGCTGTCACCAGCTTCTTCAGAAAACAAACCATGACATAAATCTGTTTTATTTTTGCCATGTTTGAGTAAAAAAAAATAAAATTTTTTCATTGCTTACATTGCCTTCTTCTTCCTCAGCTGGTAACAAAAGCACAAAGCTAAACGAAACCACTAGTACAATCCAGACAACAGCACAATGGATAAAAGTTTAAGAAATCTGTCTCTTATACTAGCCTAAAGGGCAGAAAAACCTTGGCAAATCACTTTACCTCTTTGTAACTCAATGTCCCTAAATAATAATTCTTTTTTATAAAGACTTTCGTACCTTGGTGGGACAGTATTATGTATTGTGAAGAAATTGTTCTGCTCCACTGTTCTTAAGTGCTGAGAGATACTAGTTTAGAATCCTCCTGGTCTCATAGAAGAACTTCTTTCTAATAAAATTTCCCCTTAACTAATGTGGTTATCAAATATTAAAGCAGCACTGAATCAAAAAGACTTTCTGCTTGTTGGAAGAAAGAAAGAATTCATTAAATGAATGTCTAAGTAGCCTTATTAATAGGAAACATCTGTTAAAATAATGTGTATGCACAGTGTTATTGCCCACTATGTGCCCTGTCTTATTTGTTCTATATTGTTCTCCATTCCACAGCTTTAAAGTAATTTACCAACCATGAATTACTGATTTTTTTAACCCTAATGCATTTAGTAGAGCAGAGACAGCATTTTTCTAATTTTAGGCCATGATTTTTATTTGTACTTAAAAGAACTATGCTAAAAGAACACATTAAGGCTGTAAAATCAAGTGCTTGAAACCCGGAAAACAAAAAATGGAACATTGGGTCCCTACAGAAGAAACTCTTGTATCCTGTAGTAGTAGCAGTAAGTGTAGTAACAGCAGTAGTAGTAGTAATATTAAACATAATACAGTAGTCTTCCTAGTTCTGTGCTAAGAACTGTTGAACTGCCTTTTCTGTAGGTTTTCTTTTGGGAGGGAGGGTTTTGACCATTAAGCCCAGGGTAGCAAACAGAATATTTCATTCAAAATGGCTGAAGTATTGCAAAATGAAAACAGTGAAAAAAGCGTCTTGTAGGGGGTCAAGCAACCTTAATGCTAACCTCTTTTTCATTAAATGGTTGTGGAAAGCCTAATATGTTTTGAAAGTCAAATCAAAAAGCTGATAATGATACTTCACTGTCATCCAATAATCTCATCACAGTCATCAGTAAAATCTACTTCTCATAATGCCTGGAAATGAGAAAACTGTTTTCTCACCTTAATGCTAGGGCACTGGGACACAAAAGATTGCAGACCAGCTTTGTGACAGAAGTGGAAACAGAGACCAGATAGCCACATTCAGTATTTGAGCCACAAGACACCTTTCCCTTAATAAAAGCACAAGGGTAGATAATCATATAAAAGATATAGAACGTCAAGCTGAGAAACTCAAAAATAAATATGAAATGAAGAAAGCTAACAAGAGCTTTGCAATTGGTGTGAGACGGGCTAAATGGAGTTTGAAGAGGAAAATTGAAAGAATAGAGACTTGTAGGAAATCTAAATAAGCAGGATTGCTGACAATTCCTACAGGTAAGGGGGAAGAAGTCCCAGAGGGACTCAGAGAGAAATACTAGATGTTGATGAGGAAAATTGTTCTTGCTACAAGAAATACTGTCATAAGAACTCCAACCAGAGACCAAGGGAACAGAAATAAAGTATGTCTAATAACTGAAGTAAAGGCAGCTGCATACAGACTCTGCTCTCATGTGGGGACAGAGCATCGCCAATTGCATGTACAGAAAGCTCCAGATAATCCTGTTCAGGGAAACACTTTTCATGATACTGTTAATCTTCATTCTGCAGAGCTGCACTGGACAATGCTGCTGCTGTATTTTAGAAAGGAAATGTTGTTTATTGGCAAAGCAAGATGGCAGCAAAATCACAAATCACTGTCTGTAAGTTAAATATTACCTAATACACTTCAGTAGATGGTTTCCCCCTTCATTGAACACATGGTAAAATTACAAATGTGCCCATAATTAACATAAATTAAACATAGCTCCCCTGCAGTCAATGGAAATTCAGGTGTGAAAGCAGTGTGTACAAGGAGATTTTAGCTTAGTCTAAGGTTCTACATGGTTCTGTCTGTCTGAAGCGGCCCTTTTTGAGAAGAAATGAAATTTTAACATCTAAGATTTAGCCTTTTTGGATGACTGCAACAGAATAATTGCAATTAATTTTAAAACCAGAAAACTCTAAGCACAAACAAATCACACTCATAAACCTGACCTTTAAGCTCCAAATTATGTTGTTTTACATGGCTTGCTACAAAGACCTTTCCTTCATATTTGGCAAGACTTTTGGTAAAACACAATCTAGAGAAGATAAGAAGTAATAAAGATATATTTTTGATACATTTTTCATCTAAAGCAAAAAGATTTTTACTCCTTTTGCAATAATTGAACCATATGTTACTATGAGAACAATTTTAGCCTCTTTCAAGAAAACAACATGTCTTCCAAATAAAACCCCAGATGGGAATGCTTTATGAAAAATAATGAAGACAAAGTTTGTTCTGTAAACAGGAGGACCAACAGAACTGGTATTTCATAGGATTTGATTGTACCTTTATGTGCTTGCTCCAGAAAAGCCTCACAATCATTCTGTTCCACATTTCCATAGAGCTCCTCTCCCTCCTGCAGTTTATAGACCTGATTACATTTTTATATCCCTCCACCACATATTTCATTGAGCAGTCACCTTCCATTCACGTTCCCCATGACTGGGACTCTGTCTGCTCACTCTGGGGGTAAGCTACCTTGTGGGCCACTGGGTCCCCTCATGGCCTTTGCTTCACTGGAGTAAGGTTCGTGTCTCTAACCTTCAACTAGATCCACATAGTACAAAACTTCATGGCACTTGGTATTCCTAAGGTTTATTTCGTAGAATCATAGAATCATAGAATGGTAAGGGTTGGAAGGGACCTTAAAGATCATCTGGTTCCAACCCCCCTGCCATCAGCAGGGACATCTTCCTCTAGACCAGGTTGCTCAGAGCTCCTTCCAACCTGACCTGGAACACTTCCAGAGAGGGGGCAGCCACAGCTTCTCTGGGCAACCTGTTTCAGTATTTCACCACCCTCATGGTGAAGAATTTGCTCAACACAACCGCAAAAGTCCAATCGTCTTTGGAAACCAGGCTGGAGTCACGTTTTTGTTGGGATGCAGCAGGCATATAGCTTGACTGTAAAAACGTGAAGATCCATCATTAGAAACCTCTTGGAGATAAGAGGATCATCTCAGTCAGTTGGGTTCCTAGTGGAGAAGAGGGCCACATCATACAGAGCTGCTGACAAGGGACTTTGTGTATGCTATGTGCAGAACTGCTGAAGAAGCCCCAGATGTTGCTACCCATTTCAGTGAATGACAGGCCTTTGCCGATGAAACTTCTCAGTCACCATTTAGGCACTAGCATAGGAATGTGGATAGGAGTAGAGTGTTGCTGGGCATTTGTAGCTGTAAGACCAGCCGCACCAGAACAGATTTACATGGTCTGTTCAAGCAGATGGAAACATCCTTTAATTTTCACCCACAGATGTCTGTGTTTATGGCCCTACCCTGTCCCCCAGTCTCTGCTTTGTCACTGACATGGCTGCACAGCCTTGCCCTTATCATCACTTAGGACTGTTTAAAATGTCACCCTGCCTTGTTGCTGCATAACAACACATACAGAGATAAGAATTTGATTAAAGGATGCAAGCAGGGAAATGTATGTCACATTTCTACATCTCTGCATTCAGTAGCAGAAAAGCAGTAATACAGATATGCAAATACCTATATAATGCCTAAAGTAATGTGCACAGATAGACCATAGAAATTAAAATCACTGAGAAATTGATAGTCAGCATATTCCAAAGTTTATTATATGGAAGAGAAGAAGAAAATAAATCAAAAACATTACTTTATAAAAAAATGAATATTTTATGGTGATTTAGCAGATATTGTCCCATATTTCCTTTAGGAAATTTTCTGAGATTTGTATTATCTCTACTAACATATTTTAAACACATCTTTAAGCAACACATGGTAGCCAATTTTGCAAAGTGAGCAAATGAAATCTTCTAATTTCATCTGCTAAATAAGTTATTTTACAGCCTATTTGGTAAAGAAGCCAAGTTTCTGATTGTTTTACACAATAGGCAGAAGCTGCTGACTATTCTTTAAATGAGGTTGTGAAATTGTTCTGGAGAAACAATTTTTCAAAATCATTCTAACTTACACATTTGCTGGCTGAGCCTATCAAATTTACTCACAGAGCAGCCTTCAGAAAGTTGCAGATGGTAAACAAATTTATCCACAGCTTCTGTCTAATGGTTCATACAAAACCTAAACAATTGTTCACATCTCATATCTTACACATGTATTAGAAGAGATTAGATTTTGTGTCTTGATGAAATTTTCATATAGGAAGAGCAGCCTCCAAGAATATGACAGAACTGGTCCTAAGCTCCAAAGAAAACCTTATTCTTTCACAGTTTTCATTGTACATAAAAAACTGTCTCAAAATTTTATATTCACAGGATTTGAATTAAAATAAAAGAATACATGAAATTATATGACTGACATTTCACCTCAACATCTTTCAGAGATTTCAATATCATGAATACTAACCTGGGCTTTAGCCTTAAAGATATATTTCTCAAGTCAAGTTCTGAATTTTAGTTTAAGGTCACAATCCAAATGTGACAGAAACATCCAAAAATATACTAACCTGTAAGGTATACATGGTATTTTCAAGCAAAGTTCAAATCCAACTTTCTTTGCACTACCCATCTGCAAAAGTAGGTAGTGCCTGGAGTGCTGCGATGGAAAGATACTGGTTATTTTAGGCAGGAGAAGCTGGCAAGGTGAGGGGGGGGAGTGACCCTTTCTGTAAAAGACCATCAGGAATTCATGGAGCTCTGCCGTGAGATGTGTCAGGAATCAGTCACGAGCTTAGCAGGCAGACCAACACGGTGTCGTTGTAGTGGAAATCTCCTTAGACCACCTGATCAGGAAGAAGTAGATGAGGTTTTCTTCAAACAACTGAAAGAAACCTCACTTTCACAAGCTGTGGTCATCAGAGGATGTTAACCACCTTGAGAGCTGCTGGAAGGACAGTAGAAGAGGGCTCAAGAAACAAGAGATATTTCTTTAGTGCATAGATAGCAACTTCCTGGCCCAGGAAGCAAAGGTGCTCTGCTGGACCTGGTTTTCAATGAAGAAGGAAGAACTAGTGGAAGAGATGAAAGACAGAGGCAGCCTTGCCTGTGTGACCATGAGAAGGTGGATGTCAGGATCCTAAGAGGAGATAGTAGGGACAAAAGCAGGAACACAGCCCTAGATTTCAGGAGAGCAGACTTTAGCCTCTTCAGAGATCTGCTTGAAAGGATGCTGTGACATACCCTAGAGAGAAGAGAGGTATAGTAGTATTAGCTGATAATCAAGGCTAACCTCCTCTGAGCTAAGGAAGGGCCCATCCTGACAAATAGGAAATGAAGCAAATGCAGTAGGATGTCTGCAAGTACGAGCAAGAGCTACGGACCTAACTCTGACATAAAAAGACAGGAGTACAAGAGATAGAAGCAGGGACAGGTGACCCAGGAGAAGTATGAGTCTGGAGTTGCTGTCTGATCTTACAGGGATCACTCTCTACAACTACCTTCAAGACGATTGTAGTGAGGCAGATGTTGCTCTTTTCTCCCAAGTAACTAGGAATAGGAGGAGAGGAAATGGCCTCAAGATGTGTCAGGGGAAGTTTATATTGGACATTATGAAAAATTTCTTTGCTGAAGGAGTGGTCAGCCATTGGTTGTCCAGGGAAGTGATTGAGTCACCATCTCTGGAGGTGTCCAAAGAAACGTGTAGATATGGCACTTCAGGACATGGTTTAGCAGGCATGGTGGTGTTGGGTTGATGGTTGGACTTGATCATCATAGAGGTCTTTTCCAGCCTTAATGACTCTGTAATTCTATGAAGGCCAAGGCCAACCTGGAGTTGAATCTTGCATAGGCTGTGAAGGGCAACAGGAAAGGTTTCTACAAGTACGTAAAAGACAAAAGGAAAACAAGAAAAATTTTGGGCCTGCTGCTGAATGAGTCAGGGGAACTGGTGACTCGGAGAAGACTTAGAATGATTCAGGAAAGGCCAAGATACTCAATACGTTCAAATAAACTTTCCTAGAAATATCAAAGTTACATTAGCAATGTCTCTCTCAGCTACTCAGAGCTTTTTACAGCTGTTATGGGTTATATTAGAGCAATACAGAGCCATTCAGATTATCGTAGCAACTTTATTACAAACCTTGTGTTGATAAGCTATTTCTTTAATGTCTTACATGTGGCCAATGAAGGCTTCACAGTCTTGTTTCAAAAGGTTATGCAAAGATGGGTAGGAAGTCTTGCAAATTCAGAGCTGGGCAAAGTGAGAAACGCAAATTTACCGAAGTCCAAAATCCTTGGGCATTTCACTGTCTTGTAGAAAGCTCTTGTTTGCAAGGGACAGAAGCTTTCGTAATGGTTGTGTGCACTTGTGCGCATCTATCTGCAGAAGGAAAGTCCATCTTCACAGAAGCTGGCTTAAACATTTGGAGAATGCCAACATTGTTTTGTACCTTAGGCAGTAGCTAAATTTGTGACAGAAGAGATTGAAATTGTATGTGTATCGAAGTTCTCCACATGGAAACCACAATTTACCTGTCATAATGAAAATCCAATCATACGTGAAGAGCTTTATGGACCCAGTCTTTTCTTACTGTACAGATAGCATCCTGAGAAATAATGAAATATTTTCCTATTGATATGCAACAGAAAAGCAAACTATTCCTGAGATGATCTCTCTTTCATAGCACCACCATAGATTTTGGAATTAACAATTGATAAATGCATCTATTAATTCTAGTAAGTTTATTTGAATAAAGATCAGGACAGACATTTTCAGATTGCTCTTCACTTACAGAAACTGATGGTCTAAACATGGGCTACTTCAGGGATATTTAGAATATTATTTATAGTAATTTTTTATGTAGAATTAGGTCACAAGAGTAACACCTGCTTACTTACATGAATAGAGAAACAGTGGCAACATGATAGGTCTAGACCTTAGCAGAGCAGGATATCTGGAGATCATACCTTTCCAAGTTACAGAAAGACTCTTTTCAATCAAATATGCAGGTCTCTCAGTGGAAGAAAGACTCACTTTCTTCCTTCATTAACACCAAGATGAAGGTTTAGCAGACCGCCAGATGTATTTTCTAGAATGGGAAATTAGGAGTGACTAGTGAATATGTAAGACACTAATTTTTTCCTGAAAGCTATACAGGTAACTAGGGATTTTAATGTGTCAGATTCTATTTTTTACCTTCCTCAGACACTGAAAGCTAATTCATTGGCCTTGCTGGCCTGCACTGTCATTGTCCATCGTAACTGCATATAGGAATGTGTTCACAGGGAGAAAAATAGTTATTTAGGAAGTCAGAAGTTATACTGCTTTTTGTACAAATCACAGTAGCAAAGCCTGAAATGAAGACTTTTCTACAGATAAATAGCACAGAGAGCGTCATGATGGGGAGTATTTAATACTGATCTCCTTTGCAATTCCCATCCATGGCAATTTTATAATATAAAAGTTATAAAAATGTTTACTCCAAAATTCCACAGCTCTGCTGCTTTTGAAAGATGTACACAACTAAATCAGCCCCCTGTAGTTAAACCAGACGCAGAAAAAATTAAATTGTCTCTCTTCTTGTACAAAATCTTAGAATAGACCAGTGATTCCTGTGTGAAAAAAACCATATGAATAACACATATATAATGGCTGTATAAATTGTTCTTGCCTCAGGGAAGAAAAGCCACTGAAGCCTGAAAGTGTGAGATGCATAACCAACCATTGATGTTCCAGATTATCTTCACTAGGGCCTTCACGCTAATGACTGGGGTATCCTTATCCCAAAAGCTTCAGCCTTTATTTCATATGCATCTTCCTTGGAGTGGCATATGATAGAAAACAATGTGTATAGGGAAAAAAAAGGCCCTCTGTGTACTCCCCTCTGTGAGAACAGAGAATACTCACCACCTGTAGTAAATTAATCCAGGCTCAATCTGGAAGGACAGATGGCTCAGATCAGTTGCAGTGATAATTTCTGTTACCACAAAACTGCCCTGTCATTGAATATAACCTAACCAGAAACATCAGGCACGTGAATGAGGCTTGACTACAGAAGCCCATCTCAAACTGACCAGACTCTTCTAGTGTCAGCTGGATGACTTGGAGACATAGATGAAAACCTGATCTCACTCTTCTTTGGTCATTAAGCTACTTGCTATTACTTCCTATTTTTTATTAGATAATCAAATATATTATAAAAATGGATGGAAAGAAATAACAATTCTATTGAACTTCTGAAATTATACTACTGACAAATCACCTCTGGGAATATTCGGGGTTCACCTCTTAAGTCTGATATAAAACTACAAAACCTGAACACAGGTTAATTAATGCATTTATTTAAGCAGGGACTGACAATACTTGGGTGCCCCTTCTTGAAAATAAGACCAAATTTAACCATTTTTTAATTGAAAATGCAAAGTCTTTATAAAGCAATAGGAGGTCAGGTCATGAGTGAAGACCAAATGTTTGTAATAATAATAAGCACGGACATCAAAACCAAAACAGAATCTAAAATAGGAATCAGAAGTATGCAAAATCAAATGAGTTGTGGATGTACAATGTGATACCATTATTTTTCAGTGCTAACCTTCTCTAGACTAATGTAGACAATGCCTAGAAAAACGTAGCTGCCAGTCCCTTCACCTGATTACAAGCAAAGTGATTCTCAGCAGAATAAGTTTGGAAAAGACACTTTGTGGCAACTGACTCATCTACAACAGAAACAATTGTTACATTTCTGAGAAAAAAAAAATCTATTAATGTGACAGAGAAAATGAAACAACGGAAGTCAAAATATCTGAGAGTACTTAAAGTACCATTAACTTGCACACATTTTGCAAAAAATAAAATGAAAATATTATCATTCAGAAACCTCTGAGGGGTATAAAGAATATGTTTTGCATATTTTATAATAAAATTATATAGGAAAAGCAAAGGGATGAGTTAAACAAAGAGAGACGATCTGTTCAAAGGAGTAGCTATCAGCGGCGGTGAGGAGATGCCCATCTTACCCCTCCTAAGCTGTTTATCTGACTAATAATACACTGCTAAAAAAATGCTTGATTGAATATGAGACTCAGTAACATGTCTCATAAGGCTCATAAGCCTTAGACTCAAACCTAGCATTTAACAAAATTTGAAAAAAAATGCTGTGCAGGCAGATGGTGAATATGTGCCTAAAGTCTATCCCAAAGCTGCAAACACTGCCATCTGCTCCTTCAGTGATCTGGTTTTTGCTAAGAGTCATTGTTTAGACCTAGGGACTGAATTTTCACAACATAGTTGTTTGACACATAGAACTCATTTACGGGATTTGCTTTCTTTATCTGGATCAGACCAATTTGAATCACTGGGCCCAGTGCCTCTATGGCAGTGGAGAATATCATGATGCATCTTAGGAGTCACACACAGGGTAAAAATCTCTCCACTCCCCACAGTCTTATGTCAATTACATGCCAGGCTGATATCTCAGTGTAGCTCTTCTTAAGGAAGAATTTTCAGGATATAATTCTGAAAAGAAGTTTAAAGATACATGATACAATATACAGTTAATGTGTCCTTGCTTTAGCATGTAGAAATTTGTAATACAAAATACCATACTGCAGACCTATATATCCAGCAAAGTTTAGTTTGTCTATTAGTCTGCATTTTCAATAGAAGTTTGTATTTATATTTGCCTAACAGTTTCTTTCCTGCTTGGTATTGTTATTACCTTAGTATTTGTATAATTCCTATAGCAATTTGTGGGTATTGACCTGTAAAGCATAGGCTAAGAGATGATACAATACCATCCCATGGCTATTTTAAAGGTAGCTACAAAGACAAGACAGATTCTACCTGTTATTGGTAGATCACCTAACAAGTGACCCCCATCACAAATTACATGTTGAGCTGGTCAGGTTGGACTTTAGATGGAACAGTTTCCAGCACTGGAACAGGATGCCCAGAAGTGGTGGGATCTTCATTGCTGGAAGTTTTCAAGGTTCAGCTACACAAAGCAAGGACTACCACCCTAGGATTGGAAACAACACCTCTGTACAAGTTGCACATGACGTCCCATCTCATCAGCTATGCTGTGATTACGTCCAGGATAAAGCACTCTGCAGTGTCAGACTAGCAATCTGCACATTCTGTCTATCGATTTTCAGGCAGGGAAAGATATTTGTGATCACACAGGTGTCCAGCAAACCTTGGACCTCTCACATTGTGCTATAGAATTGATCAGAGCATACATGTACAGAGTGGGACAATGCCATGTGGGATACAACAGACTCGCTGGGCATATACAGATTGACTTCAATGAATGTGAGTGTCCTGGGTTTGGCCAGAACAGGGTTAATTTTCACCGGAATCCAGGAAGGGGCACAGCCGGGGGAGTGGGGGCTGACCCCACCTGGCCAAACAGAGCCCGGTATTCCATACCATGGGACATCACGCTGGGTTCCGGTGGGGGGGGCGGCGTGGCGGGAAGGCACTCGCGTCTTGGGGGGGCGCAGCGCCGGTCCTGTTTCGGGAGAGCGGCTGTCTGGGTCGTTACGGTTCGTGGTTGTGTTTTCTCCTTATTTGTATCGTTGTTGTTCCTGTTTCCCTCTGTTTGCTGTTCTGTTAAACTGCCCTTGTCCCGACCCACCAGTTTCTGCCTCTTTCTTTCCATTCTCCTCCGCACGCCGGCGGGGGGAGGGGCGGCCGCGTGGAGATTTTGTGGCCGGCGGCAGCCGAAACCAAAACAGTGAGCAATTGGCGCCCAAAGTGGGGCGGGGATAACGGCAGGGCTGAACAGCGGGTGTTAAAACTGCTTTCTTAGATTTTGTTAAATTTTGTTGTAGGCATTTTTTCTGTGTTACTTAAATAGTCGCCGGTAAAAATGTTTCTGTCTTTCATCAGATGGTTGTGGTTTTTGAATCCGTACTTGCTGTACTTGTTCCCTCTGGCACTATTCATCGTCACGGGGAAAAGGATCAGGATTATGATTTTACTGTACTGTACGATATCGACTTATGACATGATAACGTCAATGTGCATGAAATTAGGCTTGTATTTGCATGCGGCACTGCGGTCATTTCCGTACCTCGGACCCTATGTCTTAGAATTTGTGAATAATCAAACCCAGCCTGTGGGGAAAACCGAAGGGGATACCTCCCCCCACTCTTTCGCCCCCCCTCTCTCCCTCAGGCTGGTCCTAACGGCTTTTGAGAATTTCGAGTACCCTTGGGATGCTCAGGCCAGCACTCTCCTTTTGTTCTGCCTCCTGAATGGGTTGCAGGTTTTGTTTAGGGTTAAGCAAGTCATTAAGAACATCGTGCAGAGACCTGCCCCGGGGCTGGATAGCTGTGAGTGGCTGGGTGTGTGGGAAAGCATGGGCAGATGTCTAGAGCAGTGGGCACCACCGGCGTGTTTTAAACTCACCCCTGAACAAATACAGAATCCGGACAATCTGGTAAAATATCTGAAAAAAGTGTGCTGCCACCCTGGGAATTCCAGAGAGACACAGATCACCACAATGTGCTGGGGTCTGGCCCACGCCTACCGAGCCCTGTTCAACACTGTTCAGTGCCTTAAAGGGGAAAGGGGGGGAAGCGAAGCGGCAGGCGCTGCAACTGGCGCTGCCCCCCCAGCCGGCCCTGCAGCCCCTCCAGCCCAGCAGGCAGTCACAGCCCCCCCGACCGGCACCACGGCTGCTGCAGCCACAGCTGCAGGGTCTGCCTCGGTTTCCCCAGCGGGCACAGCAGCTGCTCCAGCCCCAGCTCCAGCTGCAGGCAGCTCAGCTGAGCCCAATGACCAACCTGTGCCGGTAGCAGTCGCCCCCGTAAAACTAAAGAAAGACGCAAAGAGAGCAGATCACTCCGGGAGGGATGACAATGAGCCAGGGTCATCGCGGGAGATAGAGACAGAGATCATCACCCGGTCCCTGTCCCTGGGCGAGCTGCGGGACATGCGGAAAGATTTCAGCCGCCACCCTGGCAAGCACATTGCCACCTGGCTGCTGTGGTGCTGGGATAACGGGGCCAGCAGCTTGGAATTAGAGGGCAAGGAAGCCAAGCAGCTGGGATCCCTGGCCAGGGATGGGGGCATTGACAAGGCCATTGGGAAAAAGGAATAAATCCTCAGCCTCTGGAGGAGACTTCTGTCAGGCGTGAGGGAGAGATACCCCTTCAGTGACGATTTTGTATGCTATCCTGGCAAGTGGACCAATATGGAAAGGGGTATTCAGTACTTGAGGGAATTAGCTGTGCGGGAGCTGGTTTACTGTGACACAGACGATGAGCAGGTACCCACAGACCCAGATGAACTCCAGTGCTCACAATCCATGTGGAGGAAGTTTGTGCGGAGCGCACCCTCCTCGCATGCCAACTCACTGGCAGTTGTAAACTGGAAAGGTAAAGACGCACCAACAGTGGACGAGGTGGCTGTCAGACTCCGCCAATATGAGGAAAGTCTCTCTTCCTCCCTTGTCTCAGCTGTAAATAAATTGTCCCAGAAGGTCCAGTGACTCGAACAGAGTATGTCCTACTCCCCACCTGTACGGGCCAGTGTCTCAGCTATTAGGGGCAAGTGTTTCTCTGCTCAGGAGAGGGAATACAGAGGCTATACACCCCGAGGAACCCTGTGGTTTTACCTGCGTGACCACGGAGAGGACATGAGGAAGTGGGATGGAAAACCCACCTCAAGTCTAGAGGCACGAGTCCGTGAGTTGCGAGGTAAAACAATCACCAAAGGGGATTCTGTTAGGAAAAGTGCTGCTCCAGTTTCCAGAAGCCAGCTCTCCAGACCAGGTAGACAGTTTGACCTTGATTCCGATCCTCTGGAGGGGACCTCCAAGTCATTCTTACAGCAAGTGAGCAGCAAATTCTCTGACGAGGATTAGAGGGGCCCTGCCTCCAGCCAGGTGGAGGAAAGGGACAACCGTGTTTATTGGACGGTGTGGATTCGGTGGCCTGGCACGTCAGATCCACAAGAGTATAAAGCTCTAGTGGACACTGGTGCACAGTGTACTTTAATGCCATCAGAGTTCAAAGGGTCAGAGTCCATTTGCATTTCGGGAGTGACAGGGGGGTCCCAAGAGCTGAGTGTACTGGAGTCTGAAGTGAGCCTCACTGGGCAGGACTGGCAGAAGCACCCCATTGTAACTGGCCCCGAGGCTCCGTGCATCCTTGGGATAGACTATCTTAGGAGAGGGTATTTCAAGGACCCAAAGGGGTATCGGTGGGCTTTTGGCATAGCTGCTGTGGAGACGGAAGAAATTAAACAGCTGTCCATTTTGCCTGGTCTCTCAGAGGATCCTTCCGTTGTGGGGTTGCTGAGGGTTGAAGAACAACAGGTGCCAATCGCGACCACAACGGTGCACCGGCGACAGTATCGTACCAACCAAGACTCCCTTCTCCCCATTCATCAGCTGATCCGCCAGCTGGAGAGTCAAGGAGTGATCAGCAAAACTCGCTCACCCTTTAATAGTCCCATATGGCCAGTGAGAAAATCTACTGGAGAGTGGAGACTGACAATAGACTACCGTGGCCTGAATGAAGTCACACCACCGCTGAGTGCTGCCGTGCCAGACATGCTAGAACTTCAATACCAGCTGGAGTCAAAGGCAGCCAAGTGGTATGCTACAATTGACATCGCTAACGCATTCTTCTCCATCCCTTTGGCAGCGGAGTGCAGGCCACAGTTTGCTTTCACCTGGAGGGGCATCCAGTACACCTGGAATCGACTGCCCCAGGGGTGGAAACACAGTCCCACCATTTGCCATGGACTAATCCAGACTGCACTGGAAAAGGGTGAAGCTCCAGAATATCTGCAGTACATCGCCGACATCATTATATGGGGCGACACAGCGGAGGAGGTTTTCGAGAAAGGGGAGAAAATAGTTCAGATCCTTCCGAAAGCCGGTTTCGCCATTAAGCGAAGTAAAGTCAAGGGACCTGCGCAAGAGATCCAGTTTTGGGGAATAAAATGGCAGGATGGGCGCCGTCAAATCCCAATGGATGTCATCAACAAAATAGCAGCTATGTCTCCACCAACCAGCAAAAAGGAAGCACAGGCCTTCCTGGGTGTTGTGGGTTTTTGGAGGATGCATATCCCAAATTACAGCCGGATTGTAAGTCCTCTGTACCACGTGACCCGGAAGAAGAATGATTTCGAATGGGGCCCAGAGCAACGACAGGCATTTGAACAAATTAAACGGGAGATAGTTCATGCCGTAGCCCTTGGTCCAGTGCGGTCAGGGCAAGATGTTATAAACGTGCTCTACACCGCAGCCGGGGAGAATGACCCAACCTGGAGTCTCTGGCAGAAAGCACCAGGGGAGACTCAAGGTCGACCCCTGGGGTTTTGGAGCCGGGGATACAAAGGATCCGAGGCCCGCTATACTCCCACTGAAAAAGAGATTCTGGCAGCATATGAAGGCGTTTGAGCTGCTTCAGAAGTGGTCGGCACTGAAGCACAGCTCCTCCTAGCACCACGATTGCCGGTCCTGGGCTGGATGGTCAAAGAGAGGGTCCCCTCTACGCATCATGCCACCGATGCTACGTGGAGTAAGTGGGTCGCGCTGATCACCCAGCACGCCCGAATGGGAAACCCCAGTCGCCCAGGAATTCTGGAGGTAATCATGGACTGGCCAGAAGGCAAAGATTTTGGAGCATCGCCAGAGGAGGAGGTGACACGTGCTGAAGAGGCCCCACTGTATAACCAGCTGCCAGAAGATAAGAAACAGTATGCCCTGTTCACGGATGGGTCCTGTCGCATTGTGGGGAAGCAGCGGAGGTGGAAGGCTGCTGTATGGAGCCCTACACGACAAGTCGCAGAAACTGCCGAGGGAGAAGGTGAGTCCAGCCAGTTTGCAGAGGTGAAAGCCATCCAGCTGGCTTTAGACATTGCCAGTCGAGAGAAGTGGCCAGTGCTCTGTCTTTACACCGACTCTTGGATGGTGGCCAATGCCTTGTGGGGGTGGCTGCAGCAATGGAAGAAGAACAACTGGCAGCGCAGAGGTAAACCTATCTGGGCTGCCCCATTGTGGCAAGATATTGCTGCCCGGCCGGAGCAGTTGGTTGTAAAAGTCCGTCACGTGGACGCCCACGTCCCTAAGAGTCGGGCCACTGAAGAACATCTAAACAACCACCAGGTAGATCAGGCTGCTAAGATTGAAGTGGCTCAGGTGGATCTGGACTGGCAACATAAGGGTGAACTGTTTATAGCTCGGTGGGCCCATGACACCTCGGGCCACCAAGGAAGAGACGCGACATACAGATGGGCTCGTGACCAAGGGGTGGACTTGACCGTGGACACTATTGCACAGGTTATCCATGAATGTGAGACATGCGCTGCAATCAAGCAAGCCAAGCGGGTAAAGCCTCAGTGGTATGGAGGACGATGGCTAAAATATAAATATGGGGAGGCTTGGCAGATTGACTACATCACACTGTCACAAACCCGCCAAGGCAAGCGCTATGTGCTCACAATGGTGGAGGCCACCACCGGATGGCTGGAAACCTACCCTGTGCCCCATGCCACCGCCCGGAATACCATCCTGGGCCTGGAAAAACAAGTCCTGTGGCGACATGGCACTCCTGAAAGAATCGAGTCGGACAACGGGACTCACTTTCGCAACAGCCTCATAGACACCTGGGCCAAAGAACATGGTATCGAGTGGGTGTATCACATCCCCTACCATGCACCAGCCTCTGGAAAGATCGAACGTTACAATGGGCTGCTAAAAACCACTTTGAGGGCAATGGGTGGGTGGGACTTTCAAAAATTGGGATACCCATTTAACAAAGGCCACCTGGTTGGTTAACACCAGAGGGTCCACTAACCGGGCTGGTCCTGCCCAGTCAAAACCTCAGCACCCAGTAGAAGGGGATAAAGTCCCTGTAGTGCACATGCGGAACATGTTAGGGAAGACGGTTTGGGTTAGTCCTGCCTCGGGCAAAGGCAAGCCCGTCCGCGGGATTGCTTTTGCTCAAGGACGTGGGTGTACCTGGTGGGTAATGCGGAAGGATGGGGAAGTCCGATGTGTACCTCATGGGCATTTAATTTTGGGAGAGAATAGTCCATAAATAAATTGTATAAAGTTAATTGTTAAATAACCCTGTCACTGCCTGTTATCACTGTTATAATTGTTATATTTTGTACCAGTAGTAGCATAGTAAGAATCGTCCAGATTGAAGAAGGATGGACTTTTCCGATGAAAACCTAGCAGAGCACAGCGATGATAGAAGTGGACCTGGTTTTCAACAACTGGCATCCAGCAACTTCATCAAGATCAACATCTCCTGCAGACTGTGGGCACGGGCCACACCAGATACATCAGCCGTGAGCTCCGGATGCAGCAAGTGACCACCCACCACCACACATCACCTCTCCTGCCACGGAAGACCATTATGACAGATGGAGCCCGAAGTCATGGATTAAATGAACTCAACGGACACTTTAGAGTGATGATCCATGGACTAAGGGAATGATATCTGGAGACAGGAGAAGTGGTGGTGATCAACTGGACAATGGGGGACCTGGGCGTGACGTAGATGGTATGGAATAAGGGGTGGATAATGTCCTGGGTTTGGCCAGAACAGGGTTAATTTTCACCGGAATCCAGGAAGGGGCACAGCCGAGGGGGTGGGGGCTGACCCCACCTGGCCAAACAGAGCCCGGTATTCCATACCATGGGACATCACGCTGGGTTCAGGTGGGGGGGGCGGCGCGGCGGGAAGGCACTCGCGTCTTGAGGGGGCGCAGCGCCGGTCCTGTTTCGGGAGAGCGGCTGTCTGGGTCGTTACGGTTCGTGGTTGTGTTTTCTCCTTATTTGTATCGTTGTTGTTCCTGTTTCCCTCTGTTTGCTGTTCTGTTAAACTGCCCTTGTCCCGACCCACCAGTTTCTGCCTCTTTCTTTCCATTCTCCTCCGCACGCCGGCGTGGGGAGGGGCGGCCGCGTGGAGCTTTTGTGGCCGGCAGCAGCCGAAACCAAAACAGTGAGCAATTGGTCCAGTGATTCTGTTTGTCAGTACTAGGGGGTTTGATATTTGGAGCTAGAGAGAAAAAAATGTAAAATATTCAGTTTGGATATTTCACGAGCGACGGTCATTGCAAAATTGACCATATACTGCAGTAGGATGATTAAAGTTTCATCCCTACCAAAAAAACCCGAAAATACCAGCTGTTCTCATTAGCTTTAATTCACTTTGGAAAGTTTGCTGCATTTTGGGTTGGGACATAAATGTTATGTTTTTCACAGAGGCTAATGAAGTATATTGGAACACTATCTCACTTTATAGAAAAGGTTAAAAAATAGTGCTCATGGATTCAGACAACACATGTTATCTCTCAAGCATGGATTCAGAGCACATGTTTAAACCGCTCTAAGAAATTTTTACATGAATGTACATTTGCATGTATGATAGGCAGAGGATTGCTGTAACAAAATGCACTTTTTATTTGCATATGTAAATCTATTCACATTTGCAATGACATGAGCAGCCCTTAAAACTAGACCTAAATAATCGATTGCCCCTTGTAAAGGATTATCAAAAGAAATTTGATTACTATAAATGTTAGTGCTTATTAAAGTGGGGAAATAGTAATAAAACATTCTTCATTTTAAAAAGCCTATCTTTGTGGTACACAGAAAAAATGCACAGGTGTGCTTTCAAACAAATAAAAAAACTCCTTCTGAGGGGCCAATTGGCATTTCTCTGTGCCTTCTCCTTCCTTTCCCTTTCATGACAAAATTACTATGTTTTCCATTTTCTTCAATTTAAACTGTATCTTTTACAATTGGTCGGTGAAGTGGATTGAGAACTGGCTGAATGACCGAACTCAGAGGGTTGTCATCAGCTGCGCTGAGTCTAGTTGGAGGCCTGTAACTAGTGGTGTCCCCCAGGGGTCAGTACCGGGCCCAGTCTTGTTAAACTTCTTCATCAACGACCTGGATGAAGAGTTAGAATGTACCCTCAGCACATTTGCTGATGACACAAAACTGGGAGGAGTGGTAGATACACCAGAAGGCTGTGGTGCCATTCAGCGTGACCTGGATAGGCTGGAAAGCTGGGCAGAGAGGAACCTGAAGAAGTTCAACAAAGCCAAATGCAGGGTCCTGCACCTGGGGAGGAACAACCCCATGCACCAGTACAGGCTTGGGGTGGACCTGCTGGAGAGCAGCTCTGCGGAGAGGGACCTGGGTGTCCTGGTGGACGACAGGTTAACCATGAGCCAGCAGCGTGCCCTGGCTGCCAAAAAGGCCAATGGGATCCTGGGGTGCATCAAGAAGAGTGTGGCCAGCAGGTTGAGGGAGGTTCTCCTTCCCCTCTACACTGCCCTGGTGAGGCCTCATCTGGAGTACTCTGTCCAATTCTGGGCTCCCCAGTTCATGAAAGATGAAGAGCTACTGGAGAGAGTCCAGCGGAGGGCTACAAGGATGGTGAGGGAACTGGAACATCTCCCCTATGAGGAGAGGCTGAGCGAGCTGGGCTTGTTCAGCCTGAAGAAGAGAAGGCTCCGAGGGGACCTAATAAATGCTTATAAATATCTGAAGGATGGTGTCAGGAGAATGGGGTCAAGCTCTTTTCAGTGGTGCCCAGTGACAAGACAAGGGGCAATGGGCACAAACTGAGGCACAGGAAGTTCCCTCTGAACATGAGGAAGAACTTCTTCCCTCTGAGGGTGATGGAGCACTGGAACAGGCTGCCCAGGGAGGTTGTGGAGTCTCCTTCTCTGCAGATATTCAAGACCCGCCTGGACAAGGTCCTGTGCAGCCTGCTGTAGGTGACCCTGTTTCGGCAGGAGGGTTGGACTAGATGACCCACAGAGGTCCCTTCCAACCCCGACCATTCTGTGATTCTGATTCTGTGAATGTTGATAAATATTAACTTTAAAAGGAAATACTAATGTAACATGAAATGGCTGTCAAGAAACAGTACAACACACCATAAGAAGCAGGCACAAGAAGTAGCAGGCAGACGATATCCAAACTTTGTCATTATCTGCTATTATTATGTGGCATTCTGTAGTCATAGATTTCTTGTAAAAACATGAATACTTTGCTCCAACTGGATACAGACACATATTTAATAAATCTAGTTTGGATAACTTGCTTTTGTCTCTCACAGGAAACAAGATACTAATTAGTCCAATCCACAGTTTAATTGCACCCATCATCTCAAACTTTTTAATTTGAACCTTTGTGTAACAGCCAAGAAAATGACAAATCTGAGTCATGATATCTGTGCCCTTTTTGCTGGCTGATACAAGACACCTGCAGCAGTAACAGAAGTAAGAAGAACCAGGAACATTAACTGAAATGGTAAACAGCTATCTAGTCACGGATGTTGTAGGGTAAATGGCTATATTATGAAGTTTACCTATGACATTTCTCATTACTATACTGCAAATATCATATTTTACCGTATAGATATGCTGTAACTCACATCAAAGCTTGACAGCTGGCATACATACTTTTGGTTTTAAAGCAGCATGAAAATTTGTCCTGTTCAAGCACATTACCAGTGCAATCCAAAGAAGCACAGAAAAGTGTCTATTGCAGTCAACATTGGCAGCTGCTCTACAATAGCCCACTTCTCACCTGCAGGAAGAAAAACCCTCCTTACCCACCTAGAAAAGTCATACTCTTGTGGCAAAAATCTGAAAACCAGCATCACTGGCAAGAGGCTGGGTTATCTCTGTTGGTTGCTACTGGACAAAGTTTCCCCTCACATTTTCATTCAACTTTTCCTTCCCTTTCTTCTTTACCAGTATTTTTGCAGAGAAAGTGACTTTTAGTAAACTGTGACAAAATAGCAGCAAGCTGTGCAGGAAACAGCTGATTTTTGGAGAATCTTCTGTATGCTTCTGAGCAGCGGGCGAGAGGGATCCACATAAGCTGTGATTTATGTAAAGCAGAAGGGTACAGATAGCAATTTCTCGCAGCCTAAAAGACCATTGGTCATGACCTTCTTCCAACTTTCCTCCTGAATCCTACCTTGTACATCCAGCCAACTCTTCTTATTCTTACAGTTCACAAATTTGAACGGAGCAGACCCACAACGTTTCCTCTTCACTCGTGTTTGGACCCAATGCTGTGAGAACCTTCAGGACCATATTCATCAGGGTTGTTTTTTTTTTGCACTTCTGTGCAGCTAATTCAGTTCAAGGCAGGACATTTTGAAACCTATTTTACTTGTTCATTTCCTGGGGGTCAGACTTCAATACTTCAACAATACCTCAGCTACCGTGCTCAGTTACCCCACTGAACTTCTCTTCTGCAGTCAAGAAATATGATGCAATTTTAAATGTGTCAGGGTAGCAGACTCAGATCCTTAATTCAGGATTTGTTCCAAGCAATAAAATATAAAAAGACAAGTGATTCATTATTAGAAGTTCACTAAAATATAAAATATAAAGGAAACAACTTTCTTGATGCATTTATTTGTTTTACAAAATAATTTCATGCTCATTGAGGCAGAATGAGTTTACGTGTTCTGCTTCACAGGTAAGATCTCTTTGCTTTTATTGTGTGTCCCTCCAAAAGATAGACAGAGAAAAAAAGGATAGATAGAAAATAGTATGACCAACCATTTAATGACAACAGAGAACCAGGCTTGTAGAATCTCTATATCTAATCTACCTGTCAGTTGTGAGCAGGCACCTGTTCTTCTTGGTCTTTATTCTATTTGGAAAATCTTTTGCATGCTACCTTCCCTGTTACACCATCAGTGTCTTTCATCTCATGTATAAGCCAGCTCCTACATTTGATCTTGTTTCATTGACAAAATGTCCCACATCTTGGCTGTTTATCTGTTTAATTCCTTAAGAAATGATTGTATCCCTGGCACTCACGTGTCCTTTTATAGGAAGTCAGTTCTCCTCAAGGTGGTTGTCATGCAGCAGTGTGCAATATTGTAAGCAGAATACAGAAGCTGAGCCCGCAAAAACAGGTCAGTGACTCTGAAAGGGCAATTTTCATTAGTGACATGAGTGGAAAGCTGTAGTTTCTAACCACATTGTCAATAACAGTGTGGGTTGGACTGCCTTTTTGCATTTGAAAACTTTCATCATTACAGTTAGCCACATGTTTCCATGACGTCTTTAGACATGTGCTTTTTGTAGTGCTTCTGAGAAGTCCTGGGTTTAGTTCATTTAAACCACACTCTCAGAGTCCCTACGAAAAGAGCAGGAGACCTGTTGATTAATAAGACTTTCAGACACAGAACATGGGAAGCTTTATATTAGTTACCAGGTCACAGGGTATAATACCAACAGTTATTACAGAAGTATACTTGTGAGAGCTTCAGGACTTTGGATGGGGTCTTGCTCTATTCTTCAGAAAAATTGTGAAAAGGAACAGAAGGACAAAAGCAAACAAGTTCCTTCAACAGTTACAGTGATCTGCTTTTATAGTATGTTTGCCTTTAAAATTTTTTTGCAAATATTGAAAGTAAACTGGAAAATGGGATATAAAGGTGATGTGAGTTTTTTCAGAAATACCGTATTGACATGGTATCTGTCATGATTTGCCAGTGACAGTTAGCTTATACGTTAATACCTGTGCTCTTAAAAGTCAAAGAGCCAATTAGAGCTGATATCAGCAAAGCCTTTGCTCAAGTGCCACCTAGAATTTGTTAGTCAATTTATGGAATACTGTTAGGACAAGGATTTGGAAGCTGGTCAAGAAAAGACAACAGAGATAAAATGATATATAATATTAAGGTTATATTAGAAAAATATATTAGAAAATTTTATTATATTATAAAATTTTATTATAAAATTAAAATTAAAACTATGAAAGTAGAGGGAGCTGCGCTCCTGAAAAACACATCAAAATAATTCTCAGAAGCTAAAATCAAAGAGCAAACTGTGACACCTAGTAAGTACAGCCAAATAGCGACTTGAAAACTGCAATCCTGATTTTTAATGAAGGGAAGAAATACATCAGTAATAATCCAATTAGATCTTGAAATATTTCTCCTTGTGTTTCACTCATCCAGAGAGATGGTGTCATGTGAAGTGGTGGGCTGATGTTCATTATGCCAGTGAAACAAGAATGAGAAAGTATCATAGTAATATTTCTCTATTAAGGTTGCATAACACTTGACACAGATAGTCTAAAGAACAAAATTTCTTGATGTCATGGTTTAACCTGGCAGCTAAACACCAGACAGCCACTCACTCACCGCTTCCTTGCCCCCTGCCCCAGTGGAGATGGGGAGAAAAATGGACAAAAGGTAAAACTTGCAGGTTGAGATAAAGACAATTTTATAAGACAAAAAGGAATTATTATTATTAATATAAATAATTATTAATATTAATAATTAATATTAATAACTAATATTAATAGTATTAACAGCAACAACAGCAACAACAACAACAGAATCATAGAGTGATTTGAGTTAGCAGGCACCTTAAAGGTCACTAGTTCCAACCCACCTGCCATGGGCAGGGACACCTTCCACTACACCAGGCCACTCTAAACCCCACCTAATCTGACCTTGAACCTTTCCAGGTATCCACAACTTGTCTGGCCTACTACGTTCCCTCAGAGTAAAGAATTTATTTCTTCTAGATAATCTAAATCTACCACCTTTTATTTTAAAGCAGTTATACCCCTTGCCCCATAACTATATGCCTTTGTAAAAAGTCCCTCCCCAACTCTCTTGTAGGCCCCCCTTGTGTACTGAAAGGCCACAATAAAGTCTCCCTGCGACCTTTTCTTCTCCAGGCTGAACAACCCCAACTCTTTCAACCTGTCCTCATAGGAAAGATGTCCCAGCCCTTCAGATCACTTTCATGACCCTCCTCTGGACCAGCTACAACAGGTCCATGTCTCTCCTGTGCTGAGGGCTCCAGAGCGGGACGCAAGAGTCCTGGTGGGGTCTCACCAGAGTAGAGTAGAGGGGCAGAATCCCCTCCCTCGACCTGCTGGCCACACTTCTTTTGATGCAGCCAGGATATTGTTGGCCTTCTGGACTGCAAGTGCACATTGCTGGGTCATGTTGAGCTTCTTGTGAACCAGCACCTCCAAGTCCTTCTCCTCAGGGCTTCTCTCAATCCATTCTCCACCCATCCTGTATCTGTACTTGGTATTTCCCTGACCCAGGTGCAGGACCTTACACTTGGACTTATTGAACTTCATGAGGTTCGCACAGGCCCAGCTCTCAAGCCTGTCAAGGTCCCTGTGGAAGGCATCCTTTCCCTCCAGCATGTCAACTGTGCCACACAGCTAAATGCCATCAGAAAACTTGCTCAGGGTGCACTAAATCCCACGGTCCATGTCACCGACAAAGACGTTAAACAGCACCAGTCCCAATACTGAACCCTTAGGAACGCCACTCATCACTGATCTCCTCTTGGACATCGAGCCATTGACTGCAACTCTTTGAATGTGACCATCCAGTCAATTACTTATCCAACAACTGCTCCATCCATCAGATCCATATCTCTCCAAATAAGAGATAAGGATTTCACGCAGAACAGTGTCAAATTATTTGTTCAAGTCCAGGTAGCTGACATCAGTTGCCCTTACCTTATCCACCAATGCAGTAACTCTATCATAGTACTCCATCAAATTTGTCAGGCATAATTTGTTCTTAGTGAAGCCATGTTGGCTGTCACCAATCACCTCCTTATTTTCCACATGCCTTAACATAGTTTCCAGGAAGATCTGCTCCATGATTTTGCCCGGCACAGAGGTGAGACTGAGTGGCCTATAGTTTTCCAGCTATTTCGTTTTACCCTTTTTAAAAGTGAGGGTTATTTTTCCCATTTTCCAATCAGTGAGAACTTCACCAGATTACCATGACTTCTCAGATATGATGCGTAGTGTCTTACCAACTTCATCTGCCAGTTCCCTCAGGACTCACAGATGCACTTGATCAGGTGGCATGCACTTGTGCACCTTCAGGTTCTTTACAAGTTCAGTTTTCTCACTGAATCCCAGAATCATAGTATGTTAGGGGTTGGAAGGGACCTCTGTGGGTCATCTAGTCCAACCCTCCTGCCAAAGCAGGGTGACCTGCAGCAGGCTGCACAGGACCTTGTCCAGGCAGGTCTTGAATATCTGCAGAGAAGGAGACTCCACAACATCCCTGGGCAGCCTGTTCCAGTGCTCCATCACCCTCAGAGTGAAGAAGTTCTTCCTCATGTTCAGACGGAACTTCCTGTGCTTCAGTTTGTGCCCATTGCCCCTTGTCCTGTCACTAGGCACCACTGAAAAGAGTCTGACTCCATCCTCCTGACACCCACTCTGCAGATATTTGTAAGTATATATTAGGTCCCCTTTAAGCCTTCTCTTCTTCAAGCTGAACAAGCCCAGCTCCCGCAGCCTTTCCTTGTTGGAGAGATGCTCCAGTCCCCTTTTCATCCTTGTAGCCCTCCGCTGGACTCTCTCCAGTAGCTCCTCATCTGTCTTCAGAGATGGACAGAGTACTCCAGATGGGGCCTCCCTAGGGCTGAGTAGAGGGGGAGGAGAACCTCCCTCGACCTGCTGGCCACTCTCCTCCTAATGCACCCCAGGATCCCATTGGCTTTCTTGGCAGCAAGGGCACACTACTGGCTCATGGTCAACCTGTCGTCCACCAGGACACCCAGGTATCTCTCCACAGAGATGCTCTGCAGCAGGTACGCCCCAAGCTTGTACTGGTGCATGGGGTAGTTCCCCCCTATGTGCAGGACCCTGCACTTGCCCTTGTTAAACTTCATCAGGTTCCTCTCTGCCCAACTCTCCAGCCTATTCAGGTCTCATTGAATGGCAGCAGAGTCTTCTGGTGTATACACCGCTCCTCCCAGTTTTGTGTCATCAGCAAACTTGCTGAGGGTACATTCTAACTCTTAATCCAGGTCATTGATGAAGAAGTTGAATAAGACTGGGCTGAGTACTGACCCCTGGGGGACACCACGAAACAGAAGGTTCATTCCCACCTAATGAAAGAACATTCACCTCCTTTTGGAGCCCCTTCACATACTTAAGCTTGTATATATGTTATAAAACTGACAACTGCATTTTATGCAAATATATAAAGGGGACTAGTATTTCTGGCTCATTACTGACTTTTGATTGATTCTAGACATGTCCACAAGCAGCTACTTTAGGGTGAATTTCCAATTACTTTAGGGTTTTGGGTGAATTGAGCCTAGCCCTGTCATTGATGGATTCAGCGATGTTTAGCTTTTCATTTAGTTCCCAATTATATTACATCTTTTCCCCATAATACTACAGTGCATCATTACTGGCTTTTTATACAAACTCTCCTCTCTCTTCAAGGCATGTAGTTTAATAATTTTATCTTCACCAGTATTCCAAACATTTAACTCGATATTGTTGTTTTCCTTTTTAGGTGGATAAAACCCCAAACAGTATTCTATTACTCAAGCATTTCACAAACTGTTTCTTGAAAAAAAAAATTTACAAAAGTGCTGCTGTACAACATACAGACACACCCACAGAGTTTTAGCATCCTGCATGCAATATAGCATTTTCAAAGTGTTATTACAGTCAGAAACTCGTTTCACTGATATTCAATGGGACAGACACCTAATTCCCATGAACCCCTTTAAGGACATGTATTTTGTATTATTATGAGGCCACTTTTCACACAGTGCTAGTAACAGGGTAGATATTTCTTTCTGTACTGTTCTTCAAACACTGAAAACTTTCTTAAGGGTTGTGGTTTTATACAGAAATAAAATTTTTTTTCTTTGGGATTGTAAAAGATCATTACTTTGAAAAATACAGTTAACAAAGAAGGTTATTTTTTTACCAGAAAAAACATATGTCTGAGCTTTGAGCTAAATGCTTAAGTGTGCTCCCCACAACCTATGAGTTACAGAGATCATTCCTAATAGTCACAACACTTCTAGACCAGAGAAAATGCATGACACAAATGTTTTCAAGGATTTTAAGAATAAATGATCTACCTAAATTTTATTACCTTCCACTTACAGAAACAGCGTGCTAAACACAGAATTTCAGGTGGAAGGGCAGGTGAGGACTGAAAAAAATAAAATCATCAATATCTGTTTCACAAATCTCAGAAACAGACTTCAGCTCACAGAACCACATTGTGAAGGTGTGTAGACATCCGAATTTCACTTAAATCTGCAGAAAGGCAGCATCTTCTAAATTCTCAATTCCTTAAAAATATAAACAATTTAATAACTAAAATACTGTTATAATTCAAATACTACTAGAAACATTCCTGCTTGTGGTCATTACAGCCAAGATAAAAATGAAGACCTCGTGTTCAAAGTTTACTTAAAGCTTTCTAAATTATATTCATATACCTGTGCATTTAAAGTAACAGCGGTGAATCAGCTTTTGCTGTAGTAACAGAACTAAAAAAAATGAGATCTCTTAGGGAATGAAGGTGCAAATCAAGTACTTGGTAGCACTTAGTTGTAGCCAGCTAGGGTTTGTCTTAATTTCTTTCTTTTCTGAATCAGCAGAAGCTGATCATCTACAAATATTTACTATCGAGATATTTAGGAGAGTAGTAGATGAGTTGCACCTACTTGTTTGTTTGGGTTCCCTAATGATCCCATATTTAATTGCATGCTAAAGTTGGAATTTTTAAAAATTACATTAGCCTTTGTTGCACATAAATTTTAACACATTTCCTTAGCCTAACCCATCAGCAGAAGGGTTTAGTACTGGCAGTAAGATTTATAGCCCTATATGCAAGAGTTTATTCCTAGTAGTCACACAGACATTTTAATGTAGAGATGAATTTTAGAGTAAATCATCTGTTTGTAACTCTTAGATTATTACAGACATCAAATCTGACTGTCCTAGAGAGGAAAGAAAGACCTGTAATATCTTTTCATGTAGGACAGTATTTCTTAGTTACCCTACACTTTTTGGGTTTGGTCTTTTGTCTTTAGGCACCAAGGTTGTCCCAGACGTGGGATCATTTATTTGGTGTGCGATACACCGATATACACACAGAGCAGAGGTATTGTCTTTACTGCATATTTGTGCAGATATGGGTGCTAGGTGATCATTCCACAAAGCTAACACCCCTCTTAGCAGAGTCACAAAGACTATATACTTTTAGAAAAACAAGGAAATTACTTATTACTTTCTAATTGGTTCATAGTGTTACATGCCTATCTTAGCAGTATACTCCTTCCTGACTTCACTACGCATGCCGGCAAGCTGGGGGGATGCAGTCTTTTTGGTTCTGAATTGAGTCAGTAGTTCGATCTCCCCCTGCCGCCTTTATCTTTTTCCTAGTTACCCTCAATCTTTGTTGACTTCATGCTTCTTTGGAATTCGTCCAGCTTTCAACACCTTCTAGGCAGGATGATACCCTTTATCAGTCTGTTAGCTACTCTTCAAGGGCATGATTGTTAGTAAGGCATGCAGTGTTTACACAAAGTAGTTAGGCCTAGATTAAACAATGTCACTACAAACCGAGCATTTCTCCGTTCACAGAATCACAGAATCACTGAATGGTCGGGGTTGGAAGGGACCTCTGTGGGTCATCTAGTCCAACCCTCCTGCCGAAGCAGGGTCTCCAGCAGGAGGCTGCACAGGGCCTTGTCCAGGCAGGTCTTAAGTATCTCCAGAGGAGACTCCACAATCTCCCTGGGCAGCCTGTTCCAGTGCTCCGTCACCCTCAGAGGGAAGAAGTTCTTCCTCATGTTCAGACGGAACTTCCTGTGCTTCAGTTTGTGCCCATTGCCCCTTGTCCTGTCGCTGGGCAGCACTGAAAAGAGTCTGGCCCCATCCTCCTGACACCCACCCTTAAGATATTTATGAGCATTTATTAGGTCCCCTCTCAGCCTTCTCTTCTTCAGGCTAAACAAGCCCAGCTTCCTCAGACTTTCCTCATAGGACAGACGCTCCAGTCCCCTCATCATCCTCGTAGCCCTCCACTGGACTGTCTCCAGTAGCTCCTCATCTTTCTTGAACTGGGGAGCCCAGAACTGGACAGAGTACTCCAGGTAGGGCCTCACTAGGGCAGTGTAGAGGGGAAGGAGAACCTCCCTCAACATGCTGGCCACAGTCCTCCTAATGCACCCCAGGATCCCATTGGCCTCTTTGGCAACAAGGGCACACTGCTGGCTCATGGTCAACCTGTCGTCCACCAGGACACCCTGGTGTCTCTCCACAGAGCTGCTCTCCAGCAGGTCTTCCCTAAGCCTGTGCTGGTGCATGGGATTGTTCCTCCCCAGGTGCAGGACCCTGCACTTGCCCTTGTTGACCTTCATCAGCTTCCTCTGTGCCCAACTCTCCAGCCTATTCAGGTCTCACTGAATGGCAGCACAGCCTTCTGGTGTATCCACCAGTCCTCCCAGTTTTGTATCATCAGCAAATGTGCTGAGTGTACACTCTAAGTCTTCATCCAGGTCATTGATGAAGAAGTTGAACAAGACTTGCCTTGCATTATTACAACCTGAGCATTGCTATGCTTTGAGTATTTCTGTCTGATATCACCAATGTTAGCCACCAAATTATCAGTCAAGACCACTGGCTTAGGTGTTCTAGCCTTACTGGTTTCTAAAAGCAGAAACATGTGAGACGTTTGAAACCAGATAGGATTGTGATGAGTTTTCATGGTGGTTTTCTGCCTCTAAGCACTATTGTATATTAGTCTTTAGCAAACTAAAGACACTGAGATAGTAGACCTTTGTGCTCCAAACCTATGTTTAAATACATCATTACCAGTATCTCATAGATAGGTAAGAGGTCTAAATAGAATTTAAAAGCATAAAAGAAAGGAGAAAACAGTACACAGTGTGGGCGTCCTATACAATCTGCAGTTTACTATACGATCTTTTTGAATTCTTTGCATTGGCTATTTAAGGGAATTCCCACTATGGCCTTCATTCCATTAAACAGAGTAAGCATTATGGTACAGAACAGGTGGTACGTTAACATCTTTGATCATACTGTAAACCACATCTCTGTTCCATAACAGACTATTGGAAATGTAATGAAAACCTAATGAAAGCAAAATTTTCACTTACCAACTGGTAGCATGTAGCACAGCTAATTGGACTATAGTGTAAAGTGTTGCAAGACAAAGAGAAACAGCCAGGTTTATAGTTGTAAGAAATTTGCTTTGTTTTCAGCCTTGGAGCTACCTGAGTGTGACCCGTATTTAACCTTTCAAAATCAAAAGTTTCACCTTATACAGTTTACATGAAAGACTATTAGAGCTGTTATAGAGAAAGTAATTAATATAACCTTTTCTATATGCTCCTTGAGACCTGCTGTTAGGCTTTTATGGTATTTCGTCCTCACCTAATTGATACATATCTACTATGGGTCATCAAACCAGTTAGGAACAAAATAAATTCAACAAGGGTTGCTTCTATTCTGTTTCACTGTTTGAAAGCTATGTGCTTCATCAAGGATCAAAATTTGAAGTACTGAAAGAAATGCTCACCCATGTCATCCCTGGTCTCACTAGGAGAAGGAAATCAGGATTTTCCATATCCACTCTTTTGAGATGCCTAAAAAGTTGAGGCCCTGGTAGTGTAATTTTAAAAATATTATTCACATGTGTGAGCATATTCTGATCTCCTGTGCCTAGTTAATTAATATTTGGAAGTCCAAATAGTCCAGGAAACATCAAAACTTGTTGGGAATAAAAAAAGTCCTTAATCAAGATGCCTTATTTCTTCTGAAAAAAATCAAAGTGGGTCCCACGCTGCTCATGCTTTGTCTCCTAGACTCTTAAATCTGTCCATTGACATGATTTTCTGTCTAGAATAGACACCCTGTAATGCATCACTCTAGCCCAGCCTGTTAGTTTTTGGTTTCTTACAACACCACAAAATAGAACAAAATTATTTTCCTAATTTGCAAGTGCTGCTTTTTGTCCTTCATACATTTTATTTTCTACAGTGTAGAAACAGAGGAACGTAAGATCCATTAAGAGAGATACATATCTTTTTTTTTTTTTTTTAATGGAACAGTAACATTTTTTAAAACAAAAAAAGAAAAATTACTAATGGCATAAAAGATAATTTGCAGTTATAAACTAATGTCCACCCAACATTAGTATGTCATATAGTTGTTGTCATATATGCTTCTGCATGAATGTATGTGCAAAAGCAATTTAGAAATATGCATGTACATAAATTTGTGTGTATATGTAGCCAAAGATGTAAATACTTTTAGGTTTGCATGTATTTTAGTGCTTGCATAAACTTTCCTCTCAGAGGATCTCAGAAGCACCTTACAGACTTCACCAAGTTACTGGGAACCAAGAAACAAGATCATAAAGTCTCAGGGGAGACCTTATCACTCCTTACTAGTACCTGAAATGAAGTTGTAGTGAGGTGGGTTGACAGTCTGTTTTCCCAAATAACAAATGATAGACAACAGGAAACAAGCTGATGTTGCACTGGGGATGGTTTACATTGGATATTGGGAAAAAATTCTTCACCAAAAGTCCTGTCAAGCATTGAGTGGTGGTTGCGTCATGATCCCTGCAGGTATTTAAAAGATGTGTAGATGTGGCTCTTAGGGACATGGTTTAGTGGTGGACTTGGCAATGTTAACAGTTGGACTCTTTGATCTTAAGGGTCTTTTCCAACCTTAATAATTCTATGTTTCTAAGATTTTATGAAGAATCCTCAGGTTTCTTTAAAGCAAAAAACACCTTGTTTTTTCATCTCATTCTGCATCTGCCTTTAAAACCTTGCAGCCTCAGGATAAATGGCGTAAAATCTGAGTAGCTAGAAAACAAAACTATTGCATTAGTTACAAAGAAACTATAAGAATTACAGTACCATGAAGCAAATTTTGGTTATCATAGAGATACTGAGATAAAACTATGGTATAGTTTATTTGTATTTATAACTACAATAAATTGTCATAACCACAGTAACAAAGACCATCTTGAAATAAAACATCTTGGGTCATGAATTTATATTAGCGTTTGTATAGTTACCATGGTTTTACTGCAATATGTATAATAGAAATATAATTTTATGAAGGGGAAAAAAAAACGGCATTGTGAACAATACCTGCAAACAGCAACATTAGTTTTACTATTGTAAGAGCAGTGATGACATTTAGTGGCTCCAGCTATTGAGTGATAAATGCTGTTAAAACTATTTTGAAGATTCTATACCTAGAACCACTAAGAATATCCATTTTTACCTTCCTTGAAATTGCAATTAAATGCAATAATTTCATTAAAACTCTTTGGGTTTTACCAAAGCAAATTCCTCAACACTCTTATCTAACACAATTTCTTTTCATTTAAACGTGTTAAGCCGAGTATTAACTAAACTGACATATTCTAGTCACTTATACAACAGTGCTGTATTTGTCTTTGGATTTTACACAGGTACCTAGCAGCTGTTTCACATTTGTAGGGTAAATCCCTATGGAGACAAAAGGTTTATTCAGCGAGTGCCACTCTACTCCCAAATGCCCCTAAATTAGGCCTGTGGGCAAGGGCTACCTACAGTTTTCAAGACCCTCTTGTTTTTTCCTCTGTATCTTCTTTTGTCTGCTTTAGGGTTTCAACATGCTAAAATCTCTGCCGAGAACATTATTCTCCTCCATAGGTGAAGCAGACCAAAATTCTTCAGTCCCCAGGGTGAGGGGTCCATAACCACCCTTGCCCACCCAGCAGCACAGCAGGATGCCTGCACTCCCATCACCGCCTGGTCTGCTGCCTCTGGCAGAGTGGGGAAGCACAGCTAGAGACGGTTCTGTGGCTGCAAGGAGGTTTTGTATGCGTTCATGCATGCAAATACATGGGAAATATGGAGAAAATGAGGGAGACCATACTTTCATCCCTTCAGGCTCAATGGGAGACAGGTGTGTCCCATAGAATGTTTTCCCTGTTCACATTTCTCAGCAGGGACTCCAAAGTGATAGCCAGAGAAAAAGATTCCCTGGGGGTAAAATTTGAACTTGACATCATTACGTTTTTCAGTCCAGTTTTACAAAGCCATCCAAAATGCCACCTCAGGCCTTTAAAATGTATACCACAAGAATCACCCACATGACTGCTGCTAGACAGTGATCTTTCATTCCTTAAACATCCCCTGCCTTCCTTATACCAGCAAAAGACATGTTTGCACCAGATGTCTTTTTTTCCCTTTTCTTCAGTGACACAGTCTTTTAGATATAATGCATTTTGTAAGAACACAGCTGGATGTCTATAAAGAAATAGGAAGGCTTCCCACTGACTGCAGCATGACAGCCAAGGTCTTCTAAGTGTTCCAACAAGAGGTTTGAAATTTCATCTATAAATATAAAAAATCTGCAATTTTTATACAAATTCTGTACATGTATAACCATTAAAAATAGGTAAAAAATATGGGAAAAAATGGAATTATTCAATGTAATCCATTGAACTCTGCTCTCAGAAGTGTCAGGTGTTTACTGCCTTCACTTGCAAAAGGTGTATGGAGCGTTTTGGAAAAATACATCTGCCAGTGGAAGTCCTTTGCAGCACAATCACTATATTCTCTTTCAGATGAAACTTCCAAGACAATTTGGCTAAGTAATGAGTACCTAAAAGATGTATACATGTCTTCTCAACCAATTTTGTGAAATCAGTCTTCTTGCATATTTATGAAAGCACAAGTTATAATCAACTGACTGTGATGTTAAAAATGAAAGTGTGTCATCATCAAGTGAAGTGGAGACAGTGAAGTCTGGCTACTACAAAATACCTGCTAATATTGGGCATTTCAGATATAATGGAAAATAGTACATAAAATAAAGATCAATTTTACTCCACAGTGAAAATTTCTCTGCAAAGAAAGACTTGAGTGCTTCTAACTGCCAAAATTTAATGAGAAGGGGGATGTTGCCTAATGTAATTGTAGAAAATGAAAAGGTCTTGCCAACCAAAGTACAGATATTAATATCAGAACAGTCAATTACTTCTGAGCAGCTGAGCAAGTCTGATAACTTCTGCTAACTAAAACAATGTCACAAACCTATTCTGTTAGTTCTGAGAACTCAACAAAGAAATTTTAGCTGCAAGTTTTACTTTTCTTCAGCCACACAAGTAGGAAAGATCTAGAACATGAAAAATCCATAAAACCCCGGCTTTTAAGTACTGTATTGTGAATGAAGCAGCAACTGTAAAACATTTGAGAAGGAAGTGGGAGGAAAGGAAGGAGGAATTTGGAAACTTTTTTCAAAATTTATTTTAAAATAGTGTTTTGAGATTCAAACAATTCCTTGCAGCCAGTAAATCTTGTAAACAGCAACACAATAATAGAAGTACATCAGGAAGAAAAGGTTAAAATGATTACAAAGTAAAAGTAAATTACTTCATAATATTAATCACAAAGTAAAAGATCAAAGGGCATAAACCATGTATGGAGGATATGAGAAAATTATCTATTACTGTGTTTCTTGAGCAAAAATGTGGAAACGGAGAGGGTAAAGACAACTTTCCACCATTTCTGTGCTCTCTCACTCTTAATCTGAACCTTCAAGTTATAAGACAACTCCAGTTTATGATCTGTGTCTCCTGCAGCAGCACTCTAAATGCAGATGGAAAGCAAGAATCTGAAGAGTTACGGTTTCGTTTTCTCCAAACATCAGAAAAAGCCTTCATTGAAGGTGGAATGAAGTACAACAAAAAGTCAGAGCACCAGGGGTCCATGAAGAAATCTGTTCTGAATCTCACACAGATTACCGTATTTCATGTTTTTCATTGTGGGCCAAGTGTGACACAAATTTTTCTCTTTTAAATAGCCTGAACAAGAGTGTTTTACTAGAAATGAGCCTCTGGGAAGGAAAATACATCTGACTTCTGTGAATATCCTATCCTTCCTCTTAGGGAATAAATGAAACCACATTCTTAGTGGTGGGAAGTGATAGAGATGGACAGGTTAGAAGAATTGCTAGAAAAGCAAAAAAGGATCAAAATCAAAAGAGGGCGGGGAACCAGGATAGCAAAGTTTATGAATCGCTTCCTCCTGGTATCATCAAAGAAGATGCTTAAAATCTGTAATTCTTTGACACTTCTTAAAACAATCTTAGAGCTTCCAGTAGTGTTTGTGCTCTCATCACCCAATAGAGAAATTTTAGGTGAAAGTTATTCCAAGTATTTCTTTAATGACTCATTTACACATAAAGGTGCGTAAAGGTATGGCCTTCTTATCCTAGGCTTAGAACATCTATAAATAAAGTTAGTCAGAGATGCCTGATTAGGAACCCATCCACAGGGATGACTGTATTTAGCCAAGCCTTGAACTGCAAAATGACCCTTCGATATCTAATCCTTCCACTGATTTAACACTGTATCAGACCCAGGATCTTAACCTGACAGTACCTCTTTAAATGGCTTATCACTAATTTAAATTGGTCATTAGTCTAGCTCATTGTGTCTCCTCTTTATTGTCGGAGCTTCACTTGTTTATGTAGTGTATTTTCCAGCAATTCATTTGATTTTGCGGCACGGCTATTTCTTTCAATAAATCCTTTTTATTTGAACACTTATCTTCAGCATAGCAGGGAAAAATTTCACTAAGAGAAAAGCACTTTGACACTTCAGTAAATGGGTGGCTTCTCAGGTATTTGTTATCTTTGGTCAGCCCTTTGACACTTACTGTCAGTGAAGCAGCAAAGCAGTCCCAGTCCCCTAGGTAATCAGTTCATACTAGTGAATCAAAGCTTCCTAATTACTTCTATTCCCAGAATCAATAAAAGGAACATGTGTGAAGGGGTGTGCATGTTTTTGCGTGTTTTGGGGAATATATGCTTGTGCATCCATGAAAGAAAGGAGAGAAAACCTGGCAACCCCTGCAACTGCGCATAATATCTTCTGATCTGCCTCATTTTACTCTATCCACCTTGCCTTATTGGAAGCTCCTTAATTGACAAATGAGGACTTTATCAAGCTTGGCAGGAGTCGTTATGTCTGTGATTTTCCTTGAAATGTATCTGTCCTGCAGCTCAAAATTAAATTGCCAGTTTTGGGCCTAACCAGAGATAGGGCAGTGACTCAAAGAACTCAGAAGGGAATGAATGATTAATACAGTTTATAGACAGAATAGCACTTTCTCTGTCTCATGTGCTTTTTGTATGTAATCTCTAGTGGTTCAGCTTCAGGTGGATCTAATGAAAAAGGACTGGATGTTTTCCACCTTCTCTTCAGAGCATGCTGTACGATTTATCCACTGACAAAATGTGCTAATGAAATGTCACCTTGGACAGCTTACCAAAGGATTGATGGGCTGAAAGTTTTGCACTTTATTTAACTTTTGCAGAAAAAATGAAGAAGTCCTCCAAACTCTGTATGATATAGAGATCCATTATGGTTTCCCACTCAGGAAGGAATAGCTACACTGGGATAGAAAAGGAGGCTATGGCAAAGAGGTGAGAATAACGTAAAACAAATAATTACATATAAAACTGAGGTGCATGACTTCATTACACTCAAAGACAAAAATGATAGTTGAGCTGTATTACTTTTTGAATCTTCTTTCTTCAATATTGCCTCTGCCCTTTAGGAAATGACATCATCCTCACAAATCTAGTCATTCTGTTTATCTGATGGAAATAGCATTTTAAAAATATGAATAGTGATTCCAGCCTTCTCCTTACACAGCAGCATTTTACATGCCTTTACACTGAGGCTACATCCAATGCTGTCAAACTTCCATAAGACCAATAAACAATGAGTTAGTACCTTAATTTTACTATAGTCATTCTGCTATGCTTCATATCTGACTTTTCCCGAGAATAAAAATAAAACAAAGACAGAACACTACCTGAATGCTAAATGCTCGCCACTGGTATCTAAGGAGTCCTACATTTTTTACCTTACACTTCTTTCACTTCCTCATTTCTTGGAAGTGTGTGTAGCTTGCCTAGCCAGAGAAAAGAGCCAGCACCAGATGTACAATCAGTGTGGTAGAATAAAGGAACTGCTACCTTCCCTATCCAGACATACAAATATTCTTCCACAGTAGGTCTTGGTTTCTGTTATATAGTAAACTCTTTGGGTCAGGACTCAGACCCTTCCATTAGCAATGCAATCAATATGTACTTTACGTCACTAAAAAAGTACTAAAGTCATTATTTTCTATTCACTACAATTCACAGATATTTGTACCAAACATTTCTCCAACACACAAGTTCACATATTCTCCAAAACTTTATTCTTCAGGGATAAAATAGGACCTGTTCATAAAGTTGGTATCTGCTGGTTGTAAATTTGTTGTCTCCATACTGAAGCCAATTACTATTCATCCAGAACGCATCGTGTCTTGTCCTCAGGATTATGCAAGCTGCCATATGCCCACCTCACTCTGACCCAGCTCCAGACGACTCAAACTGAATCTAGCAAATTCTTCCACACAGAAATGCTGCAGAGGAGCATGCAAACAGGATCCTGCCCCCAAACTGTTCTTTATGCCAGCATTAACATCAGGGGTTTTCCTCATCTTCCAGTTCAGAGACATCCTTGGTTTTACTCCAAGTGTAAGTGATCTTCTGTGACATTTCTCTTAACCTCTCTTTCTCCTGAGCACTATACCTCTCAGATACAGCAAAAACAAAGATAAATAATCCAATTTTAAATCAAAGAGTTCTGAGACCTTCATTTCTTTCTGTGTTCCCCTGTTTCGCCTTTGGCAGTCTGTTTCCTGCCTCACAAGCATATGCTGAAGCTTAAGATTGTCAGATGCCTGAAAACCACACTGAAAAATGAATGTCCCTTACATCCACTACAGCTGGAAACCCTGTGCAAAGGAGGCTTCCTTACCTGGACAAGACCAGCTTTAAATAAATGTTAGGAAAATTTGTCCATTCATGTTTACTCAAGAACTTCATGAAGATCTAACAGAGGGACACCTCCTCAGGACAGTGAGATAACTCATTCCTGCTCCCTGAAACCCAGCTGTTTCCAGCCTTTTTTCCAGAAACCCCTTGAGTCATGGCACACAAAAGCTGAATGTGCTATTTTATGTATTCTTCTCTCAGAGAGAAATGTTCTACTTTGGACACATGAACTGTGTTCTCTAAAACAGTGGTTGCTGTGTAGTATTTAGGGCAAGAAGTCTGACGTTTCCCATAAGAGTTTTTTTTCTGCTAGCATCAGCAAAATTGTACTAAATATGTGATACTTTTTGTACAGATACCACATCCCATAAGCATCATCTGAGACGTAAAAATTTGAACTTTACTGCAATTAGAAACAAGGCTCAAGGAGAAGGAGGGAACGTGAAATAGACACCCACTTAAAAAAGCATAGTCTGCTCCATGTTAGTCCATGCTCCTGCTGCTCCTGGGCCACTCCAACATTCACCTCTTCTACTCCCTGAACCTTTCACCAGATTGTTTATGTATTGTCATTCAGATCCACAGTAAATGCCACTGAACACAGCGGGAGCTTCCATACAAGAAACATGCAGTTTAGTGGTACTGCCTGTAGAAAGCAGCTTTGAAAAAAGGAACTAATGAAAACAATGAAATATGTGCTGACTACACAGTCCAAGTGTGTCTTCTCTCAGTTAGACGTTCAGGAGTCACTTAAGGTTTATTCTTCGTGAGGAAAGAGGATGCAAACATGACACTTCACAAAGCAAACTATTTTCTTGCCTTGCTTTCCCTTGCTTCTCTTATGCCATGAAAGCATATTTCCATACACTCCAGAGCTTATTATTTTTAATTTATATTTGCATAGAAACATCATTATCCTTAAAAAAATATCCATATACTCAGTAAAGGCTTATGACAAAAAGGCAATATATTCCTTGCCACATTTGTAGCACGGCAGCTGCTTATTACTCTAATAACAGTGGATTGTTAATATGGCTTTTCCTAACTGTCCACTTCTTCCCTTCTTTTGTTCTTGCTCTGATTATAGGTTCTCTGGGGCAGACACTAACCCTACTTCTGATGTACACACATCAAGAACAAAAGGAACCATGACCAGGTTCTCTTAGCACTACCACAATTAGAAAGTACAATAATTAGGGTAATAATAAGAAGTTCAGGATTTCCAATTGCAGCTGCTAACAGTTGGTTTGGAAATTAAACTCTGTTTGCCTTTGATTTGCAAATTATCTGCCATAATCAGCTTTCCCACGCCATTAACTGCATGTGCAGTAATACCACTCAGCAGGATTTCCTTTCATGTTTTATGATGTGTGTGTGTATGTCAAAAGCCAACTAAACTACTGATGTGCTACATGGTCTGCAAAGGCATGTTATATGTACTTGCCTCTGTTTTTCTGCACATGCACAACATGATGTCCTTGAATACAGTGGGGCACAAATCATATTTCATGCAGCTCCAGGGATGTGAAAGGAGCGAAAACAACTTGATTCATAGAATGTATGCTGCTATTGCCAATTGTTTTTAAACAACAGAAGAAAAAACATCTGTGTTGAATTGATTAGCTGGCTGCTAGAAAGTTAAGGATAAGAATAGCTCATCTCATGCTGCTATGCCCATGGTACTGCAAAGTTTTAGATGATAGTGTTATCTTACATATTACTAATGTATAAAGTCTTAGAATAGTCACGTACAACTGGGTGATTTAAGGACTAAACTAAAGAACAGCATCTTCTCTGAAGGCTTATGCATGGCAAGTTGAATATAATCTTTTATTTTATTTTACAGCAGTTTTTACAGCATTGTTTCTCTAATCTGTATTATGGTTCAAAAAAGGATTAGAAGTTAAAAATATAAAGAAATATTCCCCAACAGTGTCTTACGTAATTCATGCAGCTATGCTGTCTCCATTCTACCACACATACACGGAAAATTTTAATAAATACTCCTGTAACTATAGACTATATCCAATACAAACACACAGAGCCAGGATTAGGGTTGCCTAAATATAGCTTGGTTATTATTGAAGTAAATCAAATTATGCTAAGCATTAAAATGGACATTAGCAACAGCAAAAGGAATTTGGAATTCACATGCTTTGAACACTGCCTGCAAATTATAAACCTTAGGAAACAATATGTTTCCGATCAGCCTTGGGTTCAGTCCTACACCTCCTACTTGTTCCTTTGCTGTCAGAGAAAGCTATTGTGTGGCATGGTCTGCTTCAGCACACCCTTGTGCAGACCGCTGTGGAGCTCCTACAGTCACTTAATGGAAATGTTAGTCCCCTAGGAGAGAAAAGAAGTCACAGAGAAACAGAAGTTCTCTCAGTCAAGGGCTGAATGCTTCTCTGGATATGACACATCTAACTTATGTGGGGTAAAAACTCTTTTGATATCAGATGAATTCAGCCAACTGGAGTCAACCACCTTCTTATTAACAGCACTGTCAGTATTACAAGAAAGTCTCCACAACTTCCCATGAAAACAACTAATGGAAGAAAAGTGAACAAATAGTGAGTGTTTTTATGGATAACCCTTTAGCAGGATACTTTATTACCTTTGCAGAGAGAACTACCTTACTTCCAAGCCAACCGTCCTACAGCATAACATAGTAAACTCTATGTTCAACATGAACGGAATAATAATAAGTTCACAATTACAAACACCCCATAACATTAAAATTCTAGTACTAAAATTGACTATATAACCTTGATTCACAGCAGTGGACATACACCTTTCAGTTTCTACTGAATACACTCAGTTTTCAGTTTGAAGATTAATTTACTTTTTTCTTTTTTGATGACCCTTTTGCTTGACTGAGAAGTTAGTGCTCATTTACATAAACAACAATTCAGTATTTATTTTCTCCTTGATGTTTTGTTCATGCTTTACTTATGGTCCAGTACTAAAATGCTACTCTGTGACCTAATATTGCATATGTACAATAATGATATTTCCATTACTGCATGTAAGCATCCAATATTTATGTTTCTTTCTTGTGAGATGAGAAGGAGAATCTCTCAAATTTAGTGCTGAAGTCAAAGCAAGACAAGTCAAAGGTACTCTTAAACTCTGACTGTCCAAGTCAAAATATATGTAAGTTGGGGGTTTTTAGAGAATGCAATAGTATATAGTACTTAATATATTTAAAAGACAGATTGTGTTGGTTTCCATTCTAGCTGCAAGCACTCAGCACTTCTGCAAATCAGATTTCAGGACTCCATTCAGGCATTCAAAAAAATGAGGCACATTGAATGACTTTGGTTTAGTTTTGTGATAGAGATGGAATCCAGTTTCTCATTGCAGGTTTCTGTTGCCTTGACTATGGCTTATCTCCCTACTGCCTCTTTCCTCATTCACCTTCCATCTCTGCAATAACTGAAGAAGTCTTCTTCACTATTGCAGAGTCGAGATGCAGGCACAAGAAATCTGAGAATATGTATTTGTGATGTACATTCACCGGGCAAAACTTCACCTGATCAAGGATAGAGATTTTACTCCTAAAACAGTTGATGGCTCCAGAGATCCAGCAGCAGTGTCTCCACTTGCAGATTTCTGGTGAGATTCCTGGATACAATGAAACTGTCTCCTTATTTTAAAACACATTTGAGTGGGCATTCAAATGGAAAGCAAAAAACAAACAAAAAAAAACCCCAATAAATAAAAATACAGCCTGAACGCTTAGTCAGTAGAATACACAGACTTCTAATGGGAATTATCAAGAAACTTTTGTACTAAAGTGCTAGATATATCTTTATAGTGGACGACCAATTTCTCCGTAATAGCAAATACATTACTGAAAGAGAAGATATCAAAATTTCCCATGAGTACTCCTAAGCATTAAAAAATGCAGATACAGAACCAGCTATGAAGTCTGTGTATCAATTCCTGCTTGTTACTCTTTCACTGACTTCTTTCAGATAGTATCACAGCCCTTCAAATATTGTGAGAAGAATTTTGTGTTCTGTATTATAACTCAAAGGCAATGCAAATGAAGGCTTGAGTACAGGTGCTAAATTAGCAAGGTTTGTAATAATTGCTTCATTTTGGTCTGTTCATGCTGGGTATTCTAATACCTAATACATCTATTATCAAGTACACTCAATGCAGCTCCTCTTGGTGAATCACAGAATCACAGAATCACAGAATCACAGAATAGTAGGGGTTGGAAGGGACCTCTGTGGGTCATCTAGTCCAACCCCCCCGCCGAAGCAGGGTCACCTACAGCAGGCTGCACAGGACCTTGTCCAGGCAGGTCTTGAATATCTCCAGAGAAGGAGACTCCACAACCTCCCTGGGCAGCCTGTTCCAGTGCTCCGTCACCCTCAGAGAGAAGAAGTTCCTCCTCATGTTCAGACGGAACTTCCTGTGCCTCAGTTTGTGCCCATTACCCCTTGTCCTGTCACTGGGCACCACTGAAAAGAGCTTGGCCCCATCCTCCTGACACCCACCCTTCAGATATTTGTAGGCATTTATAAGGTCCCCTCGCAGCCTTCTCTTCTTCAGGCTGAACAAGCCCAGTTCCCTCAACCTCTCCTCGTAGTGGAGATGCTCCAGTCCCCTCACCATCCTTGTAGCCCTCCGCTGGACTCTCTCCAGTAGCTCTTCATCCTTCTTGAACTGGGGAGCCCAGAACTGGACACAGTACTCCAGATGAGGCCTCACCAGGGTAGTGTAGAGGGGAAGGAGAACCTCCCTTGTCCTGCTGGCCACACTCTTCTTGATGCACCCCAGGATCCCATTGGCCTTCTTGGCAGCCAGGCCACACTGCTGGCTCATAGTTAACCTGTCGTCCACCAGGACACCCAGGTCCCTCTCCGCAGAGCTGCTCTCCAGCAGGTCCACCCCAAGCCTGTACTGGTGCATGAGGTTGTTCCTCCCCAGGTGCAGGACCCTGTATTTGCCCTTGTTGAACCTCATCAGGTTCCTCTCTGCCCAGCTCTCCAGCCTATCCAGGTCACGCTGAATGGCAGCACAGCCTTCTGGTGTATCTACCACACCTCCCAGTTTGGTGTCGTCAGCAAACTTGCTGAGGGTACATTCTAACTCTTCATCCAGGTCGTTGATGAAGAAGTTAAACAAGACTGGGCCCAGTACTGACCCCTGAGGGACACCACTAGTTACCGGCCTCCAACTAGACTCAGCGCCGCTGATGACAACCCTCTGAGTTCTGCCATTCAGCCAGTTCTCTATCCACTTCACCGACCACTCATCCAGCCCACACTTCCTCAGCTTCCCCAGGAGGATATCATGGGAGACTGTGTCGAAAGCCTTGCTGAAGTCAAGGTAGATAACATCCACAGCTCTCCCTTCGTCTACCCAGCCAGTCATGTCATCGTAGAAAGCTATCAGATTGGTCAGGCATGATTTCCCCTTGGTGAATCCATGCTGACTACTCCTGATAACCTTCTTTTCTTCCACTTGCTTGATGATGGCCTCCAGGATAAGCTGCTCCATCACCTTTCCCGGGATGGAGGTGAGGCTGACCGGCCTGTAGTTCCCTGGGTCCTCCTTCTTGCCCTTTTTGAAGATTGGAGTGACATTGGCCTTTCTCCAGTCCTCGGGCACCTCTCCAGTCCTCCAGGACCTCTCAAAGATGATGGAGAGTGGCTCAGCAATGACATCCGCCAGCTCCCTCAGCACTCGTGGGTGCATTCCATCGGGGCCCATGGATTTGTGGACATCCAGATCGCTTAAGCGATCCCTCACACAGTCCTCCTCGACCAAGGGAAAGTCGTCCTCTCTGTAGGCTTCTTCTTTTACCTCCGGGGCCTGGGATTCCTGAGGGCCAGTCTTAGCACTGAAGACTGAAGCAAAGAAGGCATTCATTAGCTCTGCCTTCTCCGCATCCTCCGTCACCAGGACACGAATATTAATAGCATTATTAAAACACAATTACAAAACATCATATGTAATTGTAATAGCTACTAATATCTTGTTTTATGGAATTTGTTCAAGGTCTTGATATTGTTTAGTAGACAAGTTATCAATTTCAGGACCCAAACACTGTTGAGCCTTACACATGCGCTAGAGTTGATGAAAATTTTCCACTCTGATGTTTTTTTGTAGATGAGAATTATTTTATTATACTTTCAAGCATTGAGTTTTTGTGGAATACAACAATTCTTTCCCATTGAGAAGGGCATTCTCTGGCAGTTGTACATCAAAAACCTTCAATATAAACATCTTCAGAAATATCTTTGGATTGCCAGAGACAAACACTATCAGTTTTCACATTTTTTTATGTAAGCCAATAATTTATAAAGGAAAACAAGGAAGAAAACTTTGTTACCAAATTGGGACCAATATCTCACTCCCTACTCATGCCACCTCATTCACTGATGCAATTAACCGGGATGGAATCAACCAGTAAATGATGTGCTCGTGATTCATGTTAATGGCACTTCTAAACAGATTGATAATGAGTCTCCGGTGCATTTACTGAAGTCCAGATCCTGAGAATATTACTCAAATTTTAATTCTTTACACTAGCAGTCTTTTCCAAAACCAAAATTCTGCCTACATGGAGTTTGCAAAAGCATGAACAAAGATTAAGTTTGCAAAGGAGTAAATACATGCATGTCACCAAGACTGTCAGGAAAAAATCTCTCTAAGATAAAAATTGGAATTATTAGGGTTGTATAACACCTATTATGAAGAAACATGGTTCTTATTTTTGCACAATGCTTGATCTTTTGGAATAACACCGCAAAATATCTTCTGGGGTGAAAAAACTTTGAACAAGCCAGTAGACAGTAACCAGGTCAAATTCTAAGAGATAAGGATTTCACTGTGTGTGGAAAGCTGTTTATAGCAGTGTCTAACCTCCCTCAAACGATTCCTTTGAAGTGCTATGTATAAACCATGGGAAGAAAAAGAAGACTAAGCAGAAGTCTGTAGCTTGTCTAAATGTTGTTTACCTCACACTCAACCTAGTGTCAGAGAAGAGATGTAGGAAACTTAAATCAGCACATATAACTGAGAAAATATCATTGCCCAACACTGATTTAGTAGATAGTTTCATGTTTAAAATCACAAGATGAAGGATTGTCATTAAAGTGACAAGAATTGCCCAAAGAGAAGGGCACTATAAAATGGAAAATGTGGCAGTCTGCAGTCTTAGGCAGGAACTACACAGAGCTATTACTCTCAGGACTCTCAGAATAGCAGACAGAAATACATTTCAAATACTAGCAGAGGGAGGTTGACCGCCTCTGGGTAAAACCAGCACATCAACACAGCCTAAAAATGTTACACCGTACTGTCACATGAATTCAGGCTTAAGATTTAGTTTCTGTGGTCAGACTTTTGAGAGACGTACAGCTAGAAAGAACAGCTAGCATCAACACATCCAACTCTCAACTTTTGCAAGTGCATGTATCAGCCAATACATTTCACAAAATGATCAGGCTTTAGTTTAAACTCCACCAGATTTTCATCCTGCCTATTTTTTGTGTTCTTCTCAAGTCTCTAGTCATCTTTTCAATACAGAATTTTGCAAACAAACTGCTTTGGAATGTGAAGTGTTGGCCATTATTAAAGGACAGAAAAAAGGATAATGTTTTGCAAGATCTCCAGTAAGAAATAGGATTAGTTACTGGGATGTTATTTGAAAGGTTCAGAACATGTATCGGCACAGTACAGGGGAGTGCCTTCTGTAGAAAAAGCTGCGAGGATGCTATCATGTCACTGGGGATCAAAAGAATTATAAGCATGCACAGAAGTGACAGCAAAGTCTGGGGAGTGAGAAAATGAGAATCGTGAATGTGTGGAAGAAGTATTATCAGTACAACCCAGCTAATAGTGTCAGTGAGACTAGATTATAAGTGCTTGTTCTAGGACACAAGGAGAAAAACTTTAAAAAGCTTTTATATTTTTCAGTGTGTATTAAGCACTTCAACTCAGTGAAAGTCTGTGTCTAGAAAGGGCCCTTAGCTCTGCAGGGACTCAGTTCTGCCATTCTCACTTTCAGTACAGAAGAAGTGCGACAAAAAACCTCTTTTCATGCAGTCTTCACCCTTCTCTCATTCTAGGAGCCAAGAGACTAAAATGCAAACTAGGGGTGTTTGATGTACTCCCCTGGGCTCTTTCAAGCCTCCTCATGTGAATAGCTTCCACAACACAGCTATAATTCCTGTTTTCATCTATATATCAGAGAGCAAGGAACACAGCCTCACAACTCTGATTTTTCTGAGAGTTTTCTCACTCACCACAGTGAAAGCTGGACTTTACCAGGGTCACCAGGAAGGATGTCTGAAATTTAGTGTATGGACAGGTGAAAATGATGTTCCTTAGCTGACTTTCTCTCTGTTCATATTACTGATTATTTTATTGTATGTATTTCTCAGTCTCTCAGAGTTTTGTATTCTGCTGTCACTAGGTCATATAATTAGCACTTATTATGGCCCTAGTTTGGGTGACCTTTTCAAGTTACCATATGAACGAAGTGAACTTCAGCAAAGGTATCCCCTTTCCAGTTAAAAATCCTAAAAGAAATGCTAATTGAATGCTAAGGTAAGAAATTTATTCTTCTGCAATTGAGCTAATGGTCAATCATTTGTACAAGTGAGATTTGTGTATATTGAAGTGACACCTGAGAAAAGCAGATCTTCTAAACAAGTGGTAAAGCATTCATTCAAACGAAAGCAAAGCATGGGTTTTCACCAAAGCCAGAAGAAATTTGGCACTGATTTTAATGTGAGAAGCATCAGATTCTTTATCTTCTACAAACTGAGATTTCCCTCAGGGAAAAATAGCTTATGGGAGCAATATCTCAGAAACAGAGACTCTTGGCAAAGTTGAGAATGGGGCACAAACAGAAAGTCAAATGTTCAAAGCAAAGATTCTTCAGAGGAATTTTACTCTCAGATGTCCTAAAATAAATATATTGCAAGCCTGAGTGAAAACGCACAGTTATAGCAGAATGCAGTATGCTGCCATTTCTACTTGCGCATATAAAATAGGAGTAAGTTGTATTTTGCATCACTGCAATTTCCTATAGCAAAATGCAACTATCTGCAAAGATCATTGCTGACATACTTTTTCATGACCACCAGAAAAGCTTCTGCAAATACATTTTTAGGAAGAAACTACATAGCCACACAAGCTTGTATTTACAGTCATTTAGATCACGTATAGAAAAAACAAGCACATAAACAGCACGAAACAGAGAAGACAGGAACAAGAACCAAGTATTGTAAGTTACACTGGGTACATAGGGAATTCACATGTGTAGAAGAATATTGTTCAAAGTACCTTCTTAGTTCTAGCTCACAAATAAGATAAAATAGCAGCAAAAATCACTAAGATTCCTACTGAAGGCTGAAATACTGGGAAGGGCTGAGGAGAGGAGAACAGGAACTGTGGGTCATCCTTTGAAATACTGCTCTAGAAAAATCTGAACATAGTATTTGGTGCCCAGTTTTAATATAATATCAAGAAGCACACCGTTTTTTTTTACGTTACTCAGAATACCAGCTAAGCAGTGCTATTCTGGACATAGTAATTTAAAAAGTCCGAATAAAAGAGTTGCTGGATTTATTCAGTTTTTCTGTATATCAGTTACAGAAAATCCTTTGAGTATATTCCCGGGACTTAGGCTGGGATCTGGTGAGCAGATCCACAGCCTGTTAATCTTTTATGTCTAATCACATGCTTCTGTTATTTTACTTTTTCTCAGACCCATTCTCTTTTTTTCCAGCTTCAGATTTTACTTGGCTAATGTAAATTGATATGTACATACGTTAAAGGTCTTTTGGCAGCTTTAATTTGCACATTTTCTGCTGTGCTTTGTTCCATCTTTTGATTCCCTTATTTTCCTCATGTAAGATTTCTCTCTGAGCTTCACATGGTTTGTTTTGCGGACGTTGTGTACTGCAGGTGTCCCGGAGCAACCCTCAGGTACTTGCACTGCATGGCAGCCTTTCTGCTACAGCATCCACTTTCTCTATCTCTAAACACCGCAACGCATGAAATAAAATCCCTCTTTGTGAAAACAGAACCTGTAGTGAGCTGAGACATAATTACCATCTGGGACAAGCTCTCTGCTTGCATGCTAGCAGGCAAGAGAATTCCCCGAGTTCAAAGGGAAGGATACAAAACCAAAACTGACTATCTCAGTGCTATCAGAATATAAGTAAAGGGTATGTTCTGGAGGTGTGCTTTAAAAGTCAGTTTTTGTTAAAGGACCTTGAGGTTCATAGTTTTCTCTCCACAGTACTTTCGGGCCTGTTCCAACATATGAAAAGCTAATAGGATCCATTTTATTTCTTTCAATGGAGATGAAGGTTCTATCCAGTCTTTAAGATGTACAAAATCCCTTAAGGAGACCTTAAAAAAATGGGACAATTCTCTCAGATATAATGAAACTGCACATTTGTAGGTATTTTTGGAGGTAAGGCATTTGTCACTTTATGCCAGGTCAATAAAAGGTATGCTTTGTCACAAGACAAAGCAGATGGTCTATTTAAAGCAATTTAACACTCCATGTCAGAGGCTTTGAGGGGACAAAAAGTGTCCCTTTATTTCTTATCTTGGTTGGACAGCTATAAAGGAGAAGAAAGTTTAAACATTCAACAATTGTTTAAATTTTAAAGATGACATTTTTCTTCTTAATGTTGAAACACAGTTACAGAATGTTGAAATTGGTTTACAGTCTGTGATGGACCCTACTGGCAGCATCAATGTCATCTCTCAGCAAGATGGCCCTCACAAATTGGCAGCGTGTAAATAACAATTGTGTTTATCACAGGGTACACTCATGCACTTCAGTTTCTATTCTACAGAATGAAATTTCTTTGCGTACTCCTGTCCTGCAAACTGCGGTTGTTTAACAAAGAGTGGTGGTGATGATGACTTTCCTTTGCAGAAGTTTAGATCAATCCCATCCCAAGAAGACAAACCAAAAGGCATCACTTGCTATGTACTTGTCAGCTAACACAAGGACCAGCGTTTGTAACAAGGCAAGAAAGACATTGAATTTGTACACTAATCAAAATGACTGTAAAAATGACAATGAAGGAACCCAAATACTTTGCATACAGTTCACATTTATATCAATATACCTCTGTTGTGGACAGTAGAATCTAGCTCTTTCACAGGTAGATCACAAACAGCCTCACAAAGGAGGTGAAAATGCATGACAAGTTATAGGTATTGAAACTGAAGTAGTGGAAAGTGGAAAGACTTGTTCAGCACCATCTAGTTAGAGGCAGAAGTAAAATATTTTTGAGTTTTGGACTGCAGCTGTGTTAAAGAACAAGAACCAGTCCCTCTGCTACTTTTTTCAATGTGGCAGAATTTCCTGACCCACAGTGTCAATTGTCCACTCTGCAAATTAAAATTAGGAGCCCTGATTCAAAATTTCTTTCCTCTTACAACAATAAGATGAATGCTGCTGTAAAAACTTGCTTCAGCTCACAAATTAATCGGGCAAGAGTCTCGCTCTGTTAAAGCACCTGTGTGACTTGGCAGGTTAGAACAATGGGCTTAGCCCTTGGGAGGTCAGACCCAGAAAACCAAGCTTTGCCCCAGGCCACTTTGTCAGATCGGGCAAGCTACAAAGCCTTGCTTTAGCCTCTATCTGTGAGATGGAAATCAAAGCACTGTCTTGCTTCAAAAAATTGTTGTGAAGATAAGTCATTTGAGTGCTATAAGGCATGTGGACATTATGTCAATACGGAACATAGAAATAAATGTTTGTGTATGCACGTGCATTAACACCTGTTCTAGATAATTCTGGAAAAAGTGTTGTAACATTAAAGACTATCCTTCTTAGTTGTCAAGCTGCTCCCTGGGAGCAAACTGCTCCCTGTAATTCTGTAAAGAAACTTGTAGAAATACTCCAAGTGAGAGAGACTGAATGACATCAAGGTCATAAAACTGTGTTGCAAACCATTGACAATATTTTTAAGCAAAGTGGGGGAATAAGAAGATGGAGATTTGCCCTGCTCATGTGTGTGTATGTGTTTGTGTGTATGAGAGAGAGATGTTGAAGGAGAAAGAATACATTTCTCTATGTCTGTTCTACATATAAGTTAAAAAAATACTTTGAGCAAATGACGATAACTTCAAAAACAGCACAGCAGAAATGAGGAAATTCATCCTAATTGTGTTATTCCTTTTGCAGCCTGTAGCCTTCTCTAGAAGAGAATATTTTTCTTATGGCCTTTTTATGATTTTCTTGGTTTATGTTAATATTGGTTTTAATTCATGAAGAAAAAAAAATGAAGATTTTTTAAATTATTACTCCTGCTACCTTTATCAAAAAGGATTTTTACCAAAGGGTTCAATGATAATTTATTTACTGTAAAATTCTTTTGCTTAGGCACATGCAATTTATTATTCATTGGAAATCACCTAACAAAAAAAAAAAAGTCATCAAAATATTACCACTGTATCATACAAATTATGGCACACACAGGTACTCATTGAATTTCCTCTGACTCTGACCTTTACTGTGGTACTTGCTTCTAGAGTAAAAACATTTGAATATAACATTTGATTTGTATGATTGCTTAAAGTAGCAATGAGATGAGAGGATTAAACAGTCTAATGGACTGTATGGTATAAAGGATATCTTCCTTGGTTGTCTGATAAAAATTTCTCAGTATGAACTGTATTAAGCTCATGTAGGAGTCATAAATTTCATGAACCAGCAGCACAGAACCATAGAGAAATGAGTCCATGCGGTCTCATTCCAGCCTCTGATGGCTGAATTGGTCCACACTAGACTGCTAAATAATAAGTGCATGGCACTTTGTAAAAGATGATTTTCCAGTCTTTTTTTGTAAGAGGTGTACAAGTCACTCTGAAAACAATTACAGAAGACAGACTGTTGTACTAGCTGTTCCACGAATAGATCACCAATGTGTTGGCAGAGACTACTGGATTAGTCTGGGGTTTTTTAATTGTCAGTGTTGCCTTGCTATTAATTTCCTCAGTCTAGTGCATATATTAAGATGATGAATAATCCTGGAAGTAAGTCTCTGTATCATAGCATTAGAATAAAAAACTTAGATCACCTTCTTACAGCGAGGAAAGAAAACAGAAGGAAGAACAAAATATTTTTTACATTTAACATAGCTGGTCTTTACTCATTTGCTCTATCAGCTGAAGTCACAGGCTATGTTACGCAGATGAGAAATATTAACATATTGTAATTATGTGAGCACTTCTGATTTTAAAGTTCCCCAGCCTCACCTGACAGCTTTGCCTTGGAGAAATGAAACTGGCTAGATCATCCAAACTGAAACAGGAAAAAAAGGGTTTTAAGACCACCCTTCATCCTTGTTAACGGCTCCTTGATCTAATAATAAAAGCTTTTATGGCTTTTCCTCTGACATTTTGGCCTTTTCCTTTGCTCTCTCTGCCTAATTTTCAATATCTTGCTATTTCATAGTCAAGAAAGAAAGAAATCGTTATATGGGAATTATCTTTAGTGGTCATATTTGTAAACTCATCCTAGTCTCATTTATTTATGACATTTTTGGAAGATCTAGAAATCATTGGATTATACTCTTATTGAACATCATTGTCTTGGAGAGGAATCTAGCAGTTTTTGACATCAGGCAACTACATTCCTGAGTAGTTTGGAAGATTTGTTGCAAAAATGTGCGGTTTGAAATGCATTCATACATATTCATATATGCAGGAGAAGGAATAACTCAAGGCTATTAACTTCTATGCTCATTTGTACAGACATTTTGTATGTCCATGTGCCATATTGTACCTTGACCATTTCCATTACTAACAGAAAGTTGTGCTGACTGACTCAGGGCAAGACATGCCCCTTTCGCTGCGCTTTACACCAAATAAATACACTAGTTTCCCAGCTTACTTGGAGCAGAGAGTGCTAGTCTGGCTTGCCAAAGAGTCTAACTGAACTAGGTAACCAGAAACTAATTATTCGTAATTCAGACTGCATAGACTCATTTCTAAATTCCTAGACAATTTTTTTTTTAACACTGAAAACTACAATCGCTACTAACTCACATTTGCTACTAGTACAGGTTTGTATTACCAAGGATAAGGTATATTTTTCTTAAGATTCCTCAAGATATACTAAATCTTCAGTGTAACGAGTAAATGATTTGAAATCAAACACAATCAAATGTCCCAGCAGATTTTCTTTCAGGTCAACATTTGACATGGATATGAAAAAAATGTACAATATCGCTGGTTCCTTTAGATAGACCAGTTACTAAAATACATCCCACTGATCTGTTCACTCATTTCTAGTAGTAGAAAAAAAATTTCTCCATAATTAAAAAGTGCTCTCTAAATGTTAACCTATACATTTAAAAGTCAAGCTTATTTTAGAAACTACTTAGTCGTATGAAGTTCTATACTTCCTTTGAGAATTACTTGTGACATCTGTGTGGGGTTATTTCCCTAGCTCACCAAGGCTGACTTATGTATTCTTCTACTGAAATATTTCCTGCTTATCTATTCGAATATGGATTAGAATATGTATTTCTCAAGTTTTCCTTCAGGTACACTTTCTCCAGGTTTATGCTTTTAGCTCAACCAGATTGTTTTCACTTCCCACGAGTCTTCTACAATGGTTTATCCCCATCTATGCAAGTCTACTGCTTGGCATACTCAGATCTTGACAGAAATTCAAGAAAGAAGAACTTCAGCTCATTCAGCAGGGAGACACGGAAGTTGTTGGCATCATGTGTAGTAGACAAAAATTTGATCCAGACATTTGCAGATCAGCTTCATACCTTCTGATTTTGTGCTTAAATGTAAGTATCTGTCTCAAAAATTTCCAGAAGTTTTCTTAAGCATATCCAACAGAATCACCTTTAAAATACCAAGTAAAATTAAAAAAAAAAAGCAAAAAAAAAGAGAAAACCCACAGGATGCATTTTAAAATAGGATAAACAGAGGTTTCCATACTTAAGCAAGAATAACCTGCCATAGGCAGAAAGAAGATGAGAATGAGATTTCTTTGCAAAGCTGTGAAGGGGCAGGGATTAGTTGACATATTCTGGTTATATACTCTACCTTTTGCATTCTGACTATTGCCCTGCAGTGTTATTTGTCTATTTTGTAGCATTGCAATAGCATCTCAAAATCACTAACTGAGCTCATCTTGTAGCTGAGATTTATTAGTTACTGACTAATACCTCCAGTGGTAAACCACATATTTTGAGCTATGCACTGGTAAACTGAGTCAAAGCATTTTAGTGCTTTCCTAATATTAATTAATTTTACCCATCCTCACCTCTATCAACTTTTGTGATTTATATGGAACTTCCACCTATAGATATCAGATGCAGAGACATTTCTGCCTGAAAAGAGACCTAATATAAAATAAAACACTGGAGTTATATATGCTGACATGGGTACTGGATAGAAGATCTCTACGGAAGAAGGTTTTTTCTTTTCTGTATCATCACAGTGTGTTTTGACCCATGAATAAAACTAAGATAATTGAACTGAGTTAATTTGAACAATTGGAGTTTTCAGAAAAAAAAACAAAAATCTGTCTTCCTTTTCTTTTTCCAGTCAAAGTGCTATGTGACTAGTTTTGTCGTGATATCACAGAAGTTCACATAATAACAAAAAAAGTCATAATTAGAGCTAAAAAGTCCTTTAAGCTTTTGCATCATTCAGAAAGGGAACAAGCCTTATTCTGATGAAATGAGGCTCCTGATGACAGGAATGTAGAGAATACATAGGGGGAAATGTATTTTCTGTAGAAAAGACAGTATTTCTCTGCTTACCATCCTGCACAGACTTCTTTATTCTGCACTGCAAATCCTTAAAATTCCAGTGCAGTAAAATGCAATGCATTTGGTTCCCTGCACAGCACAATGCTGTGAAATTCCTGGAAGAAAATGAACAATCTGTCACGGCTGGCAATGTTTAGTGATCTTTTACCACACCAAGCTGATTTCTTGATTCTTTTGAAGGCTGCTTCCTTTCTCCATTTCTCTGGAGAGTTGTAACGAGAGACCCATCAGAGTGCTCTAGATGTCATAGGTTGCAAAAACAAGCTGTTTGCCAGGTTAAGAACAAAATTTTGGCAAGGCAATTTTTCTTTGATCTATTTTTAATATGAGGCTTGTTGGTGGCAATGCTGTCATGCTTACTTCATGGACATCCATAGCTCTGTGAGGGCTACTATTGTTACTGAAGTGGAGGAAGAAAGTAGTTGCAATACACCAATGGCCACAGACTCTCATTCAGGATCACACATGGGTATGAGTTTCATCTGAACAGGGGGGTTTTCAGTGAGTACAGGCAAGTTATCTTCTCCAGGCTTTACCCCTTTCCATCAGAGATGGGTTTGGCCAAAGGACAGACCTCTCAGGGCAGTCAACAGTAACTCACCTGCCAAATTCTCCTGCATCAGGAATAATGTTTTCAAATACGGTAAACAATTTTTATAAAGTCCGCGAGTGAAAAGCTGTGCTTGGTCACACGGAAGACTTGTGTTATTTTCCCACTGCTAATGTAGGGTAGGTTCCTGAACTCATGGAGGGATAAATTTTGTTGTGTGGTATAAATTTTCAAGTGAAATAATAATCATTTCTCCAGGCTTGTGTTGTGTTTCCTGCAGGTCTAATTGACATTTCTGGAAACAATATTTGAACTAGAGTTTACCAGCAGCTGTGGTGTCATTTCTGGAAGTCCCATTTTTTAAAAGAAGCTTATCAGAAAGAGGAAGTGCACAATAATCAGTGGATACCTTACCTGTACAACTCTGTGTGAAAGCAGAGCTGCTGCAGAGTGAGGGCATCCCCCCTCTACTGGTGTTTAAGGACACTGTAGAGTGCAGCATGGCCAGACACTGAAGAATCCTTCATAATTCAACGAACAGAGAGAAGCCAAAGTGCTTGCCTGAGGCAGGGCTATCCTGCACTTTAGTCACAACAACCCCATGCAACACTACAGGCTTGGGGAAGAACAGCTGGAGAGCTGCCTGGTGGAAAAAGACCTGGGGGTGCTGGCTGGCAGCCAGCTGAACATGAACCAGCAGTGTGCCCAGGTGGCCAAGAAGGCCAAGGGCATCCTGGCTTGTGTCAGGAATAGTGTGGCCAGCAGGAGGAGGGAGGTGATCGTGCCCCTGTACTCGGCACTGGTGAGGCTGCACCTCGAGTACTGTGTTCAGTTTTGGGCCCCTCACTGCAAGAAGGACATTGAGGTGCTGGAGCGTGTCCAAAGAAGGGCAACGCAGCTGGTGAGGGGTCTAGAGAACAAGTCTTAGGAGCAGTGTCTGAGGGAACTGGGGCTGATTAGTCTGGAGAAAAGGAGGCTGAGAGGTGACCTTATTGCTCTCTACAGCTACCTGAAAGGAGGTTGTAGTGAGGGAGGTGTTGGTCTCTTCTCCCAGGTAACTAGTGATTGAATTAGAGGCAATGCCCTCAAGTTGCGTCAGGAGAGGTTTAGATTGGATCTTAGGAAAAATTTCCTGAAAGAGTGGTCAGGCATTGGAACAGGCTGCCTAGGGAGGTGGTGGAGTCACCATGCCTGGAGGTGTTTAAAAAATGTGTAGATGTGGCACTTCAGGACATAATTTAGCAGACATAGTAGTGTTGGGTTGACGGTTGGACCTGATGACTCAGAGGTCTTTTCCAACCTGAATGATTCTATGATTCTATGATTCTATCACAGGTACAGGGAAATGGCTCTGGTAGTGCAATTGTTCCCAAATATCCGGGGTGAAATGCAGGTTTTTTTTCACTTGTGAAATACTATATTTAAAAACAAAGTGGATGGAACTGTTAATTATGTATTTAGTGATTACAAGTAGTATGAATACAATATCACTGATGGCTAATGGGCTCCCTAATGTCTACACTGCTTCTATAACCATTCTACAATGAAAACAGAAGTTCTAATGCATTTAGTCCATTTTATGCTTAACAGGGTGTTGTGAGACACTCGTCTAAAGAGCAGTCAAAGAACTCTGCAAATGTACAGAAGACTTGCATGACAAGCGACAAGAGTGATTAATTCGTGGCACTTTTACGAAGGTAGCAGATAACATGCGTGTCCCATTGTTTAGCAGAATGAATTGTCTCTTGGATTCACTTCTTTGGCTGTTTGTCAGCCAGTCGCACTGCAAATGGCCTGTGCCTTCAAACTTTTTTCCCTTTAAACAGTGCAATCACATTATGCGTTTCTTGCCCATAGCTTTTCCTCCTTAAATCAGTCCTTGGCCCTTGACACTTACAAACTAAAAATAAAACGAGCTCAGTCCCTAGTTAATGTTAATTTATTAAAGATGATCTTTCATGTATAGAATTACCAGGACATTTGGCCTGATTTACTATACTAACATTTCCAGTTTGGCCCTGGGTAGAGAGCTGTGCTAGTAATGCTGCACCCTATGGTGAAATAGTGCCTAATCAGTATTTATGAATAGGGTTTTGGAAGTCACTAAAGAGCAGAGCTTTCACAATGGACTGGGGAAGAGGTTTTACCTTCTTAAAACACAAATATTGCTGATCTTTGGGAATTTATATGGCACATTAGGACTGAAGAGCTTTCATTTTTAAATTGCATTTAAAAATCTGTAATGTAATACTGTCAGTAATTTAAATGGAGTGTACCTGTTTCAGCCATTAAAGTTCTTTATAAAACTTTGTAACCCACTTTGTAATTACTATGCAAATGAACTGCTGCGCTTAACAAATGGCAATACAGTGAATGCAACAGAGAAGAAAAGCCTGAAATTCTAACAAATGTCAAAATACTCCCTTTTTTTTCTTTTTTTTTTCTTGTTTTCATTTTTCAACTCAATGTTGTTTAGGGAAGACTGCATTTTGAGAAGAGGAAGTAATTTTTTGGTATTCATAGGAGGCCTGTGCAGCTAACTCTGTGCAAGAACAGGCTGCTGAAGGAAAAATATCTGGTTTTCCTAGGTCTGGGATCAGTTCTGTTGCATCATGTGGGATCCTGTTACTTTCTGTTCTCTCCAGGTGAAGAACAGATTCCTGCTCCCTTTTGTTTATGCAGCTACCTTATATTTACTTAAAAGTAATAATCCTGTTTTCCTGTCATCTGGTTATCTAAGCAAGTCAATCTTTAAATCTTCACCAAGTTCCGTCTTCTAGATCTCTATACTTACCTTCCTCAGGAATTTCTCCAGTGATTCTGTGCCCAAAATTTGATATACCAGTTGAAGTCTTCCAAATACGTTTCCCAACAGATGAAGAAACAGTAAGAGAATGTTCTTTCCATTACAAGCTATAATCTAGTTTATGTGGTCAACATTTACTATTGTTTTTCTCATGATAACAAAATATTTTTATTTGCTGTGAGATTTGTGGTGCAGGATAAATTTTAGATACTTCTTTGCAAACTTGTTATCTAGAGGCTTGTTCTCCCATCGCTATTTGATTGATTCATGAGTTAGGCATCACTCACAGCTGCCTCTCTGCTTCTCCCAGTTTCTAGTGTCAATGCTAGTGAAGTGAAGTGGAAATCACTTTTAAGATTTCAGTCATGTTCACTGATGGTGCGTATAGTGAATGCACACATGGACAATCATGTGTAAGAAAGGAAGTCACAGATTGCTGCAAAAAAGTCTCTTGTTAGAACTTAATCATGCTATGCAGCAGTTTAGGAAGGCTCTAAAACAAGCCATGCCTTCTAATATTGTTTATGAAAACAAATGTACACCCGTATTTTTCACAATACTGAAATACAGTTTATCTTACTCTAGCAAAATATTGTTTTGCTTAATGCTATTTGCACTGTAACATAACGATCTTCTGTAAAAATACTTTTTTGAAATACAATTTCTTCCCAGGTTTAATAAATAAGGATAAATTCCTGTGTGTTTGATATCATTTCGAATTTCAAAGGACAGACAGTAGCAGCCTTGGCATTGCTTTTGCTGTCATCTGGGTAGATTGACTGTATAATGAGTCCTTCGTTGTCCTTAACCAAAACTTTGTTGGACAGGTTCATTTACAATGCTCAAGCAGAATGACCTTCCAATCTGGCTTAGAGGCTCCTAGATTGCTGTAAATGTAACCTGACATTTCCTTATGGGTGAAATATTAGATTATAGCAAGGAATACAATAACACAATTTTATTTCAGAGTCTAAGTGAAAGTGATGGTCAAACAGATTAAGATGTAAAATTCCTTTGTAAAATTAAATTATTTATGATCTGATGCATACCCTTTGTTTTATCTGTCATATAATACAATTACTTTATACAGTATAGTAGCTGTATTCGTTGGTGCTGCTGAGGAAACAAAAATGTTTTCATTGCCAAAGGAGGGGTCAAGAACTTTGGAGGGCAGTTATTCTACTTCTAAAATAAGAACACTTGCAACTTTTGCTGTTTTTCATAATGGTGTTTGGATATTAAACTGATTTCATTTTCACCTGTAGTACTAGTCAGAACCATCAACTTAGAATCATAGAATCTTAGAATGCTTTGGGTTGGAAGGGACATTTAGAGGTCATCTAGCCCAACCCCCTTGCAGTGAGCAGGGACATCTTCAACTAGATCAGGTTGCTCAGAGCCCCATCCAACTTGGTCTTTAATGTTTCCAGGCATGGGGTCTTCACTACCTCTCTGGGCAATCTGTTCCAGTGTTTCACCACCCCTGTGGTAAAAAATTTCTTCCTTATATTCAGTTTAAATCTACCCTCCTTAGTTTTAAGCCATTACTCCTCATCCTATCACAACAGGCCCTGCTAAAAAGGTTTTCCCTACCATTCCTATAGGCCCCCTTCAGATACTGGAAGGCTGAAGGTCTCCCCGCAGCCTTCTCTTCTGTAGGCTAAACAATCCCAACTCTGCCAGCCTTTCCTCATAGGTGAGGTCCTCCAGCCCTCAGATCATATTTGTGTCCCCCCTCTGGACCCGCTCCAACAGCTCCAAGTCCTTTTTGTGCTGGGAGCTCCAGGGCTGGATGCAGTACTCCAGGTGACATCTCACCAGAGCAGAGTAAAGGGGCAGAATCACCTCTCTGGACCTGCTGGCCACACTTCTCTTGATGCAGCCCGGGATATGATTCACCTTCTGGGCTTCTAGCGAACATTGGTGGCTCACGTCCAGCTTTTCATCCAGCAGCACCCCCAAGCACTTCTTGGCAGAGCTGCTCTCAATACCCTCATCTCCCAGCCTGCATTGATAGTGGGGGTTGCCCCAACACACATGCAGGACCTTGCACTTCACCTTGTTGAACTTCAATGAGGTTCACACAGGCCCACTTCTCAAGCTTGTCCAGGTCCCTCTGGATGGCATCGTGTCCTTCTGGCATGTCAGCTGCACCATTCGTCTTGGTGTCATCTGCAGACTTGCTGAGGGTGCACTGGATCTTGTTGTCCAAGTCATTCATGAAAATATTAAACAGCACCGGTCCCAGTATGGAGCCCTGAGGGACACCTCTTGTCATGAATGTCCATTTGGACACTGAGCCATTGACCACTACGCTCTGTCTGCAACCTTCCAACCAATTCCTCATCCACCAAACAGTCCATCCATCAAATCCATATTTCTTCAGTTTAGAAAGAAGGATATTGTGAGGGACTGTGTCAAAGGCTTTACAGAAGTCCAGATAGATCACATCCATAACTCTTACCTCACCCATTGAGGCAGTCATGCCATCATAGAAAGCGACGAGGTTGGTCAGGCAGGACTTACCCTTGGTGATGCCATGCTGGCTGTCTTGAATCAGATGATTGGCATGAATCTTATGAGGTCCCACAGACTTATGCATGTTCAGGTTCCTCAGGTGGTGACGAATTTGATCTTCCCTTACATCAGGAGAGGCTTTGCACCTCCATTTCCCATCTTGCAGTCCATCAACTGGGGAGGGGAAAGGAGAGAGGTTGCCAGTGACGACAAAGGCAGAAATGTTATTGAGTACCTCAGCCTTGTCCTCATCTATTGATACGAGGTTGCCATTCTTGTTCATCAGGCGGGTACACTTTCTTTGACCTTCCTTTTCTGGCTAACATACCTGTAGAGCCCCTTCTTGTTATTCCTAGCATGCCTTGCCAAGTTCAGCTCCAGCCACTCCTTGGCCTTCCTGACAAAATCCCTACACAACCAGGCAGCGCCCCTATGCTCTTCTCAGGATACCTGTTCCTGCTTCCGTTGCGTGTGCAGTTCCCTCTTTGTCTTTAGCTTGACCAGCAGGTCTTGACTCAACCATGCGAGATTCTTCCCTTCCTTGCCTGAGTTCTTAAGCCTAGGAACTGAGAGTTGCTGTGCTCTCTGGAAAGCGTCCTAAACGATCTGCCAGCTCTGTTCAGCCCCCCCGTCCCTGAGGACCGTTTTCCAGGGGGTCCTACTGTCTAACTCCTTGAAGGCCTGGGAGGTGGATTTCCCAAAATTTAGGGTCCTGACTATACTCCTCGCCTTTCCTATATCCCTCAGGACTGTGAACTCCACCAATGCATGATCATTGCAGCCCAAGCTGCCTCCAGTCTTGACATCACCGATGAGCTCACTTGCATTGGTGAGTATCAGGTCCAGTATTGCATCCCCTCAAGTAGGGGTGTCAATTACCTGGCTGAAGAAGTTATCCTCAATGCATTCTAAGAATCTCCTGGATTGCCTACAGCTCGCCATTCTACTTTTCCAGCAGATGTCAGGGTGGTTGAAGTCCTCCAGTAGGACGAGAGCCTGTGAGTGTGAAGCCTCCTGGAGCTGGAGGAAGAAGGCTTCATCAGTAGGCTCCCCTTGATCAGGTGGCCTGCAGTAGACACCAACAACAAGGTTCCCTTTGTTGCCTCAGTCTCTGACTCTCACTCATAAACTTTCAGCCTGCTCGTGACTATTCTTCTGGGACAGCTCTTCACACTGTATAGATTTCTTAATGTAGACTGCAATGCCTCCAACTCTCTTTGCCCACCTGTCCCTTCTGAACAGCCTGTAGCCATCAATAGCCACACTCCAGTCATTGGATTATCCCACCAAGTTTCAGTACAGGCAATCAGGTTGTAGCTTTCTAGCAGCACAGTGGTTTCCAATTCCTCCTGTTTGTTTCCCATGCTGCAGGCACTCATGTAGAGGCATTTCCTCTGGGCTGTTGGCCATGTCACTTTCATGGAGGAACACCCCTTGTTTCCCTTGGGGTGTTTCACAGAAACTTCCTTGTTGGCACCTACTACCTCAGGAGCTCCCACCTCATCCCTGCAAGACTTTTTGCAGTCTTTTGACATCAATTTTTTAAACGACTAGATGTTTTTCACACTTTCTACAGTTTATCAGCAGCTTTACCTCAGTCTCTAACTGTTTGCCATTTTGTACCCACAATCAGCTGGATTTCCCAGAGACACTAGGTGCAATTATTTAGAAGTCCAGGCATTTCATAAGTAACTCTCATTCAATGATTAAATACCTAAATGTTGTCAAGTCAGTGAAACTGCAGGATCAAATTCAGAAGCAGTAGCTAAAATTGGGTCCAAGATCTTTGATACACTTTTAAAATTCTTTGCTTTTGTTGCGTAACTCTTAGAGGAGTCTTACCATATTAAAATTTATAGGCATTTCCTTCAGTTGTTCAATTCTCCTGTGAAGTAGTACTGGTCAGACCACATACTTGAAAGACATGGTGAGCTTATAACAATTAATTCACCAAAATGAATTATATTTTCAATGGAAACTTTAAATTTCTACCTTGTTATATAGAGCTGTTTCTTTGTTCTGCTTTTTCTTTGTGATGTTTGAACTTCCACAAAGCCTCTTCATAAGAAAGCAGAAGCAAAAACAAGCCGATCAACTGCAAATACTATGAATTTCCAGAAACTCACTGTTTATTCTGCCAATTCAATACCAACACAGAGAGAAGTCTGAAGACCCCATCGTGCTTGACGGCTGTGCTGTGTTCGTTCAAAGAAAGTAATGCACACATGCAAATGACAAAAAAGACAAGAACAAGAAACATCAAATCTTGGCGATGTTGTGAAATGAGCCACTAAAAACAAGACACCTTTTGTCAGACCAGCAGTGCTTAGTGATTAAGTCCACTACTCAAAAAGCATTTCTGCAACCATAAGCTCAACCAACAAAAGGAAAAAGAAGAAGTTTCTGTCCTTTTCATCCTGGAATATTTTGACCTTAAGATTACTTGGCTTCATGGAGCACCTCCCATGTTGTAATTTTGGCCCTGAGATTGCCTTTTCTCTGTGCTGTTTTAATGAAATGGGCAAATAACTTCCAGTATCAAACACTGAAATAAAATTCTGCCCAACATAATAATCCGTTTAATCTCACATAAGCACATAAAATTTTGTATTTTTATCTAAACTGTTACCTCTGCATTTGATTTAACACTTCTGTCAAGACCTTGTACATCACTCTGCATATATTATCTATCTTTATTTATGTAATGATTTTCCAAAGAGACATTTTGGTTTCTAGTGGTACCACAAGTTTCATGCCATTCTAACCTGTTGTCAGTCTACATTTTTCCATCAGTCTTTACGTCTGACAAATCCATAAATTTCTTAAGACTGTGTTTAATAAAATGTCAAGGGTGGCAGATTTTCTTAGCAGGGATTCAGAATTTCAAAATCCGTTAAAAGATGCTACCATCTGTATCATGAACAACTGTAAGTTTCTCTCACTCCCCAGTTCATAGTGTTGTACAGTGAGACTGCATATTCTTGCACAGCACCACACACTGAGTCACAAAAGTTCTGCATTTTATTGGAGTTGCTCAGCAAAGCTTGCCATAACATATCAGAGATTCCCAAGGCCAGCTGTCAAGTATACTGTTACAAGCAAAATACTCAAGGACCACTTGAGAATGGGGAAATGGTATTATTTATCAGCATGACTCAAAAAATTAGATATTTTTGATGAGGTCCTTAGTCTACCTGAACAAGTTAATACTGTTGTAGGTTACCTGCGTACATAAAAAGTTAGTGAGGCCACAGAACACTAGGCATTTTTGTCTTCTTTTATTCTAGTTGTAAAACACTGCCTGTAATCGGCCTTCATTGTCACATTGCTCGGAAAACTGAAGGCAACAGCAAATAATATGTATCCTTCAGTTCTTGCTCCATAAAAAAATAACCATGTACAGAAATAGTGCTGAAGCTCCTAGGAGCAGAGTGACATTGCTATTCCTTGGTCAATAAGTTCTGCGTCTCAGGGAATGTCTTTCACAGAGCTGTCTGTCATCTTGGATTCAGACTTGAAATTCCTTCTGTTGGTATCAGACCTCATTTTCTGTGTAGCACTAACCTGACCTCAGCACAAGTATGATTTTGCGAAGTGCTTTAGGGATATCATTAAGTACACAAAAATACTTCATTTGCTTAGAGAAACTTTTCATAAGTAAATATGCATCATTTGCCCCTCAAGCAAAAGCATTTAACCACCTGTACACATGGAAGGTTTCTTAACTACTTTACAATATCCCAAAACAGAGGCTTTTTTTTTTACAGCAAGTCAGGTCAAAGGTATAAAAACCCATTTTCCTGGTGCCTTTAAGAACTTAAAAAAAAACCAACACACACGCAAAAAAAGTTCCCAAAACCCAGAAACTAGTCCAATATGTTCTTCCCACAGCAGAAAATTGGCCACATGGAAAAGAAAGGGGAAAAAATCTATGACTTCCATTTCAACATTTTCAAATGACTAGGATATCTCAGCCACTTTTATCACATCTTAATTACATTTTTAAAGAGAATCTGAATTAGTGGAAGGCAACTTAATTAAAACTGATTTTTTTATAGTGAACAAGAAAGCAAGAAGTGCATATCCTGTAGCACATCTATCACATTACTCTGTCTCCATTTCAATTACATATTCAAAGACAGTACAAGGCCAGCAAATTAATAAGGCACTGGAATGTTTAAGGACTGCTGGTAGAATGTAGAGTCACTCTAGATTAGTGTTGTTTCTCCTTCTACCACTTTTCATTCATCTTGCAGGAAACTGTAGATGTTTTCTACTTATATCAGTCATCTTTTTCATACAGATCTCTGGTTTCTTTATCACAATGGATAACCTGCTTTGGGAGGATAATTACTATCGAAATGAGAGAAAAATATTCTACCAAAGCAGGTTCATCTTCAGCAGATACATATATATATATAGTTATATATATACATATATATAGAGAGAGAGAGAGAGAGAGAGTTTTTGGAAGTACATACATTATCCATTTTGAAGATTGTTGCTCCTGTTGGAGAGACAGATGGACATCCTGTGAATCAAATCCTCAGCCACTGCACTTTTAAAAATTAAATCCAGCATTGATTTTAGCTCACTCTGCAAAAAAAGCCCAACAGCACGTAAACATTCATGACATACTTCAACTGTTGTTACACCGCCTCTGCTATAAGTGATGATTTGCAAAAGCTATCCAGAGCACTAATCACTGTCACTGTCCCCACTCATCAAGTACCAGCAGGGCAAGAGGTCCCATCACAATCCTTAAGCAGCCCAGGCTGCAGCATCAGAGGCATGATGCCCAAGCTATGCTAAGCCACTGCTAGGTAAGAGTAAAAAAGCAGTACCTGCCCCTGTGCTTAGCTTGGGATAAAAGGGTGCACAGAAGCAATTATTACAGAGCAGTGGACAGGCTGTAAAAAAACAGCTGTTGAAGAAATGTGTTTGTTTTCTCACAGCCACAACAAAAATGAAAACCTGGAGAGTCTGGCATTTCCATGTGTGATTTATCCACATATGTAGGTGGAAATATTTGTAATAGGACTGTGTTGTCTGATACTGGTTGGAGTTCTACTGCAAGGATTCAGTGTTTTAGCAGAAATTTATTTAGTGTTGTGGAAGATTGTGTATGGAGAATTTTGGTTTATATTTTCAGTTTTAAAAACATTTTTAAAAACTTAATGTTGAAACTGTTAGCAGAAACCTCTCCATTCTCTCAAAAATCTTGCATTTGAATGATATAATACATAAAGCTTCAAAGATTTTTATCTATGACTGTAATCAGTGTAAGTAATAACATTATACACAATTTTCCATTCTAACTGAAATTAGCACAAAAGAGAAAAATGGTTTTAGTATTAAAAGCATGGGTCAGCTCCCTGTTTTAGTGTAGACTGTCATTTGTAAAGGCTAAATAGTCATTAGCACAGTGACAGAATAATAATTAAATTACATTGCCTTTTTACACTGTGACAAAAAAAGCCATAGCATCATTTTTGCTTCCTCTCTTTCCATTAGTAAAGGTCATTTTCAGCTTATTTTCTTGATTTTCTATTTGCATTATGTCAGCAAACTCATAGACATAAAACAAAGCTAGGACAGTTAATTAACATTTGCTGGTTGAAGAAACAATAAAATGCATTGTGAATAGTCATTTCTGCATACATTCTGGGTATGGGACTCTCACTAAGCTAATCAGAATTCCTGTTAAGAAATGTGAAATTATATTTTAATAAGTACAGTGGTAAACATAATACATTTACAATTTAAATGAAATTATTTTGATCTAATTTGTTTTGAAAAAGGGAGTTACAAAGAGTAAAGAATCTGTCCTACAAATGCAGCCTAATAACATGTAAAAGGTAAATATTTTACATTACTTATGGTAGTTCAACTCATAATGTCAAGAGAAGAAATGAACACAAGCAGTAAGGTAGTAAAAATACCTGAACAAAAAATTTCATATATGTTAATAAGCACAGAAAAAAGGAATAAAAACAGTCACACTTGCATCATTTCTGTGTCAGAAATGCACATGAAGTTTAGAAAATGATGTTGTTAAAGGATAATCCAAAAGTCCAAGGTATTATTCTTATTTTATATGAACTACTGTGTAAAAAAAAAGAAATCTATAATCTTCTTATATTTTTTGCAGTCAACTGCTTTCAAAACTCTTCTTCAAAGTCTTGACCAAAATTACTAGAAAACTATAGAAAATTTTAAAGAATATAATTCCTACTTAGAAACTATTAAGAAGAGTCCAAGTTTTAGTCTGTTGGAAGATAATTGAAATTTAACACTCTTGGAAACTTATTATAGCATGTGTTGTGGCAGTAAAGGCTTTTGTCTAGTCTCAGGCATTCATTCTTCAGCTCTGATTTGGTGCCGGTACTAAAGTGCAAATGATAAGGATTAAAGAACTAGGCTAACATGCTCCTTAATCTCCTTACCTACACTGACATCTGCATTTGTATTTTTACTAGCTCCTTTTTTTCAAACTATGGAAACTATGGGAAGTTACCGTTGCTGTGATACACAGAGATTGAAAGTCCCTCTTCAGAAATGAACACCAAGTCACTGAATCATTGCACATGGGTAGCATGTTGTCACTTCCAGTTTCCTTCCAGGAAGAGCTGGACAGAAACTTTCTTGCAAAACAGTGAAAGAATATCCTGTAAGTATTCTGCTAAATGCCTATGAAACCCTAAGTATTTGGTGCTCCTTTCTTCTGATACATGTAGTATTCCCATCCAAAGCAAACTATCTCCACATGACTGAAACTAGTTGCAAGTGACTGACAGTGGGAAGAACAGCCCAGAACTGTGTCCAGTTCTGGGCTCCACAGTTGAAGAAAGATGAGGAGCTACTGGAGAGAGTCCAGCGGAGGGCTACAAGGATGATGAGGGGAGTGGAGCATCTCTCCTACGAGGAGAGGTTGAGGGAGCTGGGCTTGTTTAGTCTGAATAAGAGAAGGCTGAGAAGGGACCTAATAAATGCTTATAAATATCTGAAGGGTGGGTGTCAGGAGGATGGGACCAGACTCTTTTCAGTGGTGCCCAGTGACAGGACAAGGGGCAGCAGGCACAAACTGAAGCATAGGAAGATCCATCTGAACATGAGGAAGAACTTCTTGCCTCTGAGGGTGATGGAGCACTGGAACAGGCTGCCCAGGGATGCTGTGGATTCTCCTTCTCTGGAGATATTCAAGACCCACCTGGACACGGTCCTGTACAGTAGTAGGTGACCCTGCTTCAGCAGGAGCGTTGGACTAGATGACCCACAGAGGTCCCTTCCAACCCTGAACATTCTGTGATTCTTTGATTCTATGTGAATGTTGTAAGGAGGGAAAGCAGGATGTCAAGTCAAGCTGAACTATTCTGTAATAGATTTGTAAATGAAAAGTAACTATTCTTGAGTTGAAATAGTCAGAGTAACAGGTACAGCAAATACATTTTTAAAAATCTGCCTTATTCCCCCCTCCAAAAGAACTGGTTTTTTAAATCTGCTATATAGCAACCATAAGAGGAAAGTCATTTTCTTCTTCTGATTTGAGCAACATATGTAATAAATAGAAATAATGTTAAGGGGAGAAAACTATGATTTCCTTACACTCTGGCTAAGACTGCGAGGAAAACAAACTGCATATAGACAAAACCTTTCCCAAAAATGAGTACCAGAAAAATCAGGAAATGTAAACCACAGTTACATATGAGCTGATGTGAAATTTGCCAGAAGATCTGCACGCCCATCTCCACTATCCGACCACTTTCCACTCCACACTGCCAAGCCCGGTGCTTTCCCAGTTCTGGCACACCATTCTTGCCAGTTCTTCCTCCAGAAGCCTTTTGCTCCTGCTCACAGCCCTGCCTTTCTGTTTGACAGCCATTGCTGGCTGTAATGCAGCGTACACAACAGTGGCAGCATTTTAGTCATTTTTCACGCTGCTGTAGTATTTTGGATCATTAATACAAGTCTCTGTGGACACACTGTTTAGAATAAGTGCTTCGGCAACATATTTACAAGATGCTGACATTTTGTTCAGCTAAAAGTGTTTCCTCTGCTCTCTCTCCTGCCTCAAAGGAACTATCACTCACACAAGAGTTCATCTTTTGCATACAAATTATTGACAAGATGTAGTGGCATTAGCCAGACCATTTGCCAAGTAATTATATATGTTACCTCAGAAAACATGGGGAAAAAAAAAGTGCGAGTTTCCAGATGGTACAAACTTTTTCTTTAGTCATTAAAAATTAAAGGCAAATTAGGAATATGTGTGCAAGTGAAGTTAGTATATTAGTTTAAATGACTAGGCAGCTGTAATTTGGCCAGGATAAACTGAAAGGCTCATCTTGTATTTTTTCCAACAGAGATGAGAGCCACTAGCACCAAAACCTCTTTCCCAAAAGAGGTGTTCTGTATAAGTCTCCTGTAGCAAAGACATTCAGAAAAATCTGCAACTGGAGAACAGAAAGTCCGGAGCAATTTTTCTTTCTTTCTGAAAGCCAAGCCTCTGCTGTGGGTTTCAAATCAGGCACTTTGTAAGCTGCAGAGATACTCAGAATGATTTGTCACCCTAGAAACCTTGACCAGGGAAAGAAATATTTGTGGATGATTCTAGTATTGTTTGCCGTGGTTGTCTTTATCTCTGACTTCTCCGAGAAGCTGACACATGAGCCTTTACAAAAGGACTGCAACAGACCACAGCAGGGTATATTTTGCCATGTGCTTAGCTGTATTCTTACCCTAATGGATGAACCTCAAATGACTGGGTAATTGCGTTGAAATAAGTCTCCATCTGTCTAGTGATCTTATTTTCAGAGGGGCTCAGCTTCCACATCAGCTCTTAAATGAAGTAGCCAGACTTTCAAAAGCACTCAATTATTCTTCTTCTCTGTGCATCCACAGGCACCACTGTGCTGGAACAGCCATGGTGCTGGAGCTGGATTTGGTTCCTGCAATGTAATGACAGGAAGAACCTGGAAGCAGACCCAGGGCCACCCCGCTGGTGACATGGTAAAGGAATTCTTGAGCACATCCTTCTTGTCAGGAGACACCTCAAAGTGTGCACAGAGCAGCTTGTTCTCACACAGCATGACTGCATGGTGGTCTCCTGCACATCTGTCCAGGAGCTGTCCTGTGGCCAATGAAAGGCAGAAACACATGTATAAAGGTTTCCCTGGGAAGATGAAGACTGTGTGCCACATGAGTGGGCAGATAAAGCAGGCAGGCTGCCCTAAGGCTGAGCTCCTTAAAGACAACATGGCCTTGAACTGCCAGGTGTCATGAGCACACTGAGCTTCCTGCACTCCATGAAGAGGCAAGTGTAAATATAGGCAACTCTTGTGTGGTACCAAGGGACTTCGTCTTTTCCCTGTTGAGCAAAGGCAGTCTCCTGCTCTGCATGAAATATTCTGTGTGTTTCATTTTCTAATCTCTAAATCTGTCATCACTGCAGTCCCTGACACTAGGCATCAGCATGTTCAGCAGCAGTTATGAAAAGCATATTATTGCTTTTTTTTGTTTATTGCTGTTTAAAACTGCATAGTACATGAAAGGTGTTTCCAAATCCCCCTGTTGCAGCATTTGCATCTGCAGACAGTGCAGGGAGAGTATTTATTGTGAAATTCCTGTCAGAAAGCACAACCCGCTACAGTGACAGGGATTTTTTCAGTGAGTTTGCCAGGTTTTATACTTGGGACTCCTTTCAAAAGCCCTGCTTGTGCAGATTTAAAAGCTCCTTGGATTTAGTTATTGTAAATACATAAGTCAATATCACCAAAATCTCTACTGCATATTTCTTTACAAAGTACTGCATGTTCTTGTTATGCACTGAGAAGCAGCTTGCTCAATGGCTGAGATTACCGAGTCAGAACTGAGAAATCTAGGTTTTATCCTAGCTCTGCCATGATTTACTGTGTGATTCTTGGACAATCCCTTCATCTTCACAAACTTCTCTTGCCTTCCTTTTTTGTGTTCTAGTTGTTTAGAACACAGTATCTCCCATGACAAACACCTTCTCCCTGTTGTGTGCAGCTCTTAGCACAAGGAGATTTGAAGTACAACATCTAAATTCAGATTGCTTAAACTGTACTGATGCTGCAGTAAACAAGAAGCATGAACATAAATATTTCCTTTTGACAAGAAACACACGCAGCATTTCTCGTTTATTCCATTAATGCTAACTATTGCTGAGTACAGTCAGGAATGCAAGGAGAATATGCTTTACTTTTGCACTTGATGCAAAGCAGTTCTTTGGTTTGAAGACATCTCTTTTTATATTCCAGATGTGATTCCCCAGAACAGGTCACAAATAACTCTCATTTGTCCCAGGACCAAAAGAGACATTCCAAAACCTGGGCAAACAAGATCAGCCTTTTTCTACTGTAAGTATTTTTTTCAAGTTCATTGTAATAGTTTGGGTTTAGGATGGTTTTTTCTCACAGTTTATGCTGGAAAAGCGTTCTAGAACATCCTTCCTCAAGTAATTTGCTTCTAACATATGCTTGTTAATGGAAATTTGGCCCTTTTTTTAAAAGAGAAATGTTCCAAGCCAAAAATAAAAACCTGTCATTTCACCCTGCAGGTGAACAGTATTTTACTCTTGACTTCCCAAATACTGACAGAATCGGGAAAATAACTTTGAGAAAACTGCTCTAGTCTAACTTCAAAAAGGAGGAGATGTGGTGTAGTGTTGACCCACAACCCTATCGTGAGTAGTGATTCCTTTCTACTCAGAGCAGGTGTGGCACCATCACCCAGTGGAAGATAAATCAGCTTGTGCTGACCTGTAGTTTGGCCAGCTCAGTTGTATCTGCAGTACAACCCAGACACAGCAGCATAGGTATAACCTTGTTTATAACACTTCAGTGTTGCCATTGGGTGTTTCACTTCTGCTTCAAATACAACATTTTGCAAATTCAATAAGTTATTCATACTTTGTCTATTGTAGAAAACTGAACTACTTTAATGATACTGGTTCTTTAAGAAAGGGATTATTGTCTTAGTGTGGACACTTTATACCACTACAGAGGTTCTTTACCTGCTATAGCTACTCCTGTACAGGCAGGACAATAAACTTTACAGATATAAATCACTTTTAAATGGTTATAAATTCCCCTGTTCACAGCATTCAAGCTGTGGCAACATTGTGGTTTTAAAAAACAATTTCATATTTTTTTAAATCTGTAAAAAAGAGACCTGATTTACTGATTTGAGCTCAATGAAAAAAAAGTGAAAAACCACCTGTCACCCTTGCCTGACATTTTGAAAGTGCAGTCACTGTAAGGATTTGGATTATTTTTATTCAATGTACTATTTAAAAGCTTCCAGATAAACCGCTATAAAATTTCTCCCATATACAGAGGTTTACCTCCCGTGCTAAGAAGTCCATTCCTCTTTTACCCAATTAGCTACAACTATTCCCAACTCTCCTAGAAGAATAAGAGGAAAAATAGGACAGTATGAGCCTCCTTCCCCAAATTTTTGTCTGAGAAACATCACAAAAGAGAATACTGTATGAAAGTTAGCTTGTTCTCTCAGTATTTTCGGCTAATGGGTGGCTTAATGTTGAGTAAATTCAAGGAAGAATGCTTTAATTCAGGAACACGTATTCCCAAACACTAAACACTTGGTCGTTTTCACTCTTTGGCCTTTGTGTCTGGGAAAGTGCATTGCAAATTCACATATGCAGGCATTTGAGTAAATCCCAGTTAGGTCAGATTAAATCTAGCAGGCAGATTTGAAAATTGAACAGGGATACCAACTCTGATCCTCCTTAGTCCTGTAGTTTAGAACTTCTCCAGCAACTTCTCCATCTTCCACACTGTCCTGTGCCCTTCAGGACTGGCATGACTAAGGCATGCTGGAAAAAGGCTGGGTGTTAATGCCACCTGATTAGCATATGGTAAAACTCACCTTGACAGGTATAATAAGGCTACACAAAAGCCTAAAGAAGCTGAGGGACTCAGCACAGTCCCTAGCAATCCTCAGGTTCATGCTGCTTCTGTTTTCCCAAGAGGCTGACCCTAGATGTCTCAGATCAACAGGACTGAGCTGGCCCTGGTGGCCCCTGCACATCTGTGTCCTCTGCAGGGCTTGTCCGTGCTGTTCCATCTCTCACATCAGCTCTGCAGCACGCCTCATTAGTGATGGTGGATAAACTGCCATAGTCAGTAGTTTGTAAGGGTGATGCTGTCCCTACACGCCTTCACCCCTGGTGCAGCTGTTGCACACCTGGGAGGTGTGTGAACAGTGTCAGGCAGGCTTCGCACGCCTTTGCGGGGAACGCTGCCCCTGGCTTGCACCACCTCTTCCTCCCCTGCTTTTGTGCCTGTGTTGGCCTCACCTAAACCTTTGCTCAAGTGCTAATGTTTGTATAACGTGCTGCCTCTCCTGCTGATCTGTGATGAAAATGCAGGTTGCTACACTTCATCTCAGGCAAGGCACTGGCTGAGTCATTGCTCCCAATACACTGATGCTGGTGTTTACCCCTGACAAAGGCATTTGTGTCATTATCCTCATACAAGGTTATAAAATGCAAAAATAACTACAGTCTTGTTACTTACAGGTTCTGCAGTTTAAAAAGAAAGGTGTTAAGAAATATCAGAGCTTTTAGCTTACAGAAACCAGTGTCTAGCAGAGCACACTATTACACCCTTATTCAGGAGGGTGTTGACATGGTTAAGAAGTCCTGTGTGCATGCAGAGCTGTTCATTGGATGCTGAAGCAACAAACAAGGGTCAGATCTTTAGGCAGATATGATTTTCTTCAGATTCCAGGAAGAAAATTTGCATGCCTCTGAAGATTTTAATTTCCTTTCTCTCCCAAACTTTTTCATGCTGATTTATGCTATTAAAAAATGCAAACTTAGAGATGCATAAAAGTCAGTTTTGATATTTCATTCCTTTCTTGAACCTTCATTTGCAGAGTGTGATGAGTATCCACCTGATAGGGAATATAAATATGAGGCTTGTATTTCTGCCTAATCAATGCTTGTTGAGGCAAATCACATCTCTCAGCACATGATGAAAGTGTCATGTTGACAATCCATTCCCAGGAAAATTCTGATCAGTTTCTCCCACAGCAGTTTTGCTAGAATGGCGACTGGAATAAAAGTGGAGAAAAATATAGGCTGCAGCTGATAGTTGTAAATCTGTTGTTAATGTCACTGGGACCGATGTCTCAGGCAGTGATTCCAGGTCATTTATTCCCCTTGAAGTCCTGGAATATTAAATGATTTCATAAGAATCTTTCTGAAGAAAGTATATGATCTATTTCCCTGTTAATATAAAAAATAACTCAAAATAGAAGCCATCTCTATCAAAAATCTAATAGGCAAATGAAAAAAAAATCCTTTCTTCCAATCTCACAGCTTTCAAGTCTTATTTTTGAGGTTCTGAATGCTTGTGATGACACACAAGAAGAAGTCAGAAGTGGGACTTTCAGTATGGGTTTCTTGCATGTAGGTAGTGCAGACAGTGATCACTTTTCCTCTATTCCTTGTCCATTCTGGGCAGATGGAGCAGCAGGAACATCTCCCCACTGCCTAGATCCAACTGTGCTTGCTCAGGCTTGGAGAAATATCAGATGGAGGTTGCTCTGAGAGTTGCAGTCAATGTATACCAGGGCAGGGCTGCCACCCAGAGGGACCAGGGCAGGGGGAAAGGGGAGACAACAGCCCTCGTGAATCTGGGGCAGAAGCACTGTGCAGCCTTGCTCCGATCAGGCAGAGCTCCAGCAGCAATGCTGGCAGGGCCAGAGGCAGCAGGTCCTGTGATTTCAATAGGATTAGTATTGTGCCTCAATAAACAAGGAAACTCCTCACTAGGGGTGCAAAGCCAAGAACATTTCTGGAGGTCTGATTTTCCCCTAAAAATATTTAATGTAACTGAAACAAAAAAGCTTTTGAAAAGGTAAGGTGGAAAATAGGAAGCTTGTGATGCATGTCTTCACCTCATTAAGCTTTCCTTTCTGGAAAATATTTACTACAGTGTATTACAGCTAAATTAAATACGGTGAATGGATCTCTCCTAAGGGGATAAACTAAATTAAACCAGGAAGAAACCAAATCTAATTGTATTGCATTTTGTATAATCAAGCAGCAGGAATTCCTTATTCTGACTCAGTTCTTTACCCTTGGTAAGACTTGCACTTCGTCAATTAGAATAATATTTCTTGCATTTCATACCAAAAAGGTGGTTGAGAAAAATAATATAAGACAAACTATCTTTCAAATCTTCCTGCATTTTATATATGAAGGTCATATAGTAAGTTCACAAAAAGTCTGAAGTTACTGCTGGCAAATTATACTATACTTTATATACATTCTGCAAGTCCTTATTTAAATTATAGGGAAAAAAAATGTGATCTATTTAACAAGATTACATTTTAGCTCTAAAAAATCCATTAAGTTATAAAATACTAGTTCCCTTACATGAGGCAGATATAAAACACTAGAGTGATTATAGTGTATATACACTCCAGAAATAGACATAAATAAAAGAGGACAGAGAAAAAAGAAAAGCTATATTTAACATCACATGGGAAAAGTAAGTTCTATAACAAGAAGGGTTACTCTTAAAAGAAATGGATTTAAAAAAAAAGATATAAACGTGTCATTCACAGATTAAAAGGCACATATCAGATATAGCATTAAGTATCCAAATGTCTTTGACGTTTTTTGACCATTGTGTTTTGCGGAGGGTCACTGGAACAACATGAGAGGGTTTGCACATTGGTCTGAAGTACCCAGAGCCTGTCTCACCCTAACTCTTCCAGCCTGAAATGGCTCCTGGGCTGGACAACACTACACCTCTATGGTTGGAGTATACACACCAGCGTATTTGTGTTCTGTCTTGACACACATTTCCAAGATGCTCTGTTGGAGCTACTCAGTAAAGGACGAGTTATTTTTTTGTGGCATTTTAAGCAGCAGGGGTGCAGAACTCTGAACAGTAGCCAGTATTAAAAAGTAATTAAATATAGCAACAGTCAAGTACTCCTTGTAAGCATATTGACAGATGACATCACTTCACAAATGTCTATCTTCGGTGTACTTATTGACTTCTCCAAATACTGAAAAACCTCCATATGAATGAATCTGAACTTACTTAATTGTGAGATTGAAAGAATATGAAGCTTCCCATGAAAATACCCAACTAGATCGGATTTGCCCTACTCTTGGGAATGCACAGTGCATGAAGTGAGTCTAAGAGTGACTGGTGAAAAACCAGGCAAACAGGTAATACCCATAAATATCAAATTGCACACACACCACTAAAGCTCGTAAGTGTGGAATAGCTCCACAACTTCTACATTTCTTGTTTGCAGACCAGGAAAGGTAGGATGGTCCCTCCATGTTCCCATTTATCCTGATTTATCGCTTCTTTACTGGAAGTGTGGGATAAGTTTACAAGCAGCTAAAGAAATTAGGCCCACTGAGATCAGTGGGAGCAGTATTCTGGGCATGCCCTGGTCATCTGTGATTTTTCCAAAGCACATAGAAAAGCAAACAGCAAAATAAGCTTATTTATACATGCATGTACTGGTAATGCGCTGCCTAAATAAATGCCATATAAATGCCATATAAATGCAGAACATATGAGTGGACAATAAAAAACTTTTGCATCAATTTCAATTACTAGTATTAGAGGAGCTTCACAATTGACTGAAACGGAAAGCATTTTGTCTAATACCTTCATGTCCTCATTGTTAAACAATGGATTTGGTCTGAGCCAACATTCACATGAAATAATTGCAAAATCTTGTTTTAGTAGTCCTTAAGGAAATAAGTTTTGATAAACTTTTTTTTTATCTGCAAAGTATACATCTCTTAGATTCAATTATTCTGTCATTACTTTTTGCAGAAAGAGATATAAACAAGTTTAGGTTTTCTCTCACCGCCACCTCTACTAGCTGCTGAGATGAGTGGAGCAGATTCAGTAAGTGAACAACAAAGGGATTTGTTCAATGAATGCACACACTGCGTTAAGAGCCCGGGAAAGAAAATATATAATATAGCTTTACTTACATGTATTAGCTGACAAATAATGTGCTGGGGGGTAATATTACTACATATACTCTGCCATAAATGCAATGTTAATTTAATTTCAAAGCACCTGCAGAAAATGAATATTGCCCACTCATTTTGGCATACTTTGCAGTGGAAGTATCCTAACTGAGAATGCTGTTCTCGTTGGGGCAGACCATTTTGCTTGCAGCACATAGGCCTAAAATATCTATATCAGCCAGTTTTGTATTCAGCAGGGGGAAGAAATGACACCTACTTGCCAGCAAGCTTATTAAAATATATACATTTCCTCTACATATAACAAAACAACTTCTTAAGTCTGTGAATTTTGGGGCTGAAGGCATCAGCTCTCGGTCTGAATTTACAGTTCATGGAGCATGAAAAGTCAGCCCACCAAAGCATATTCATGGTCTGACAGATCTCAAGGCTGTGTTGCAGACTTCTGATTTAAAACAACTCAGCTCAGAGGCAGGTTAAGAGGAGGACCTCTAACACAGATATAAAATCCCCAATAAACCTTACTTCATAGAGATATGACACAACGCTGTTTGTTAAAGGGCACAGGCTTCCCACCGTACCTGGATGGACAAAACTTCTGGTTCCAAGTCTGTAGTAAGAAGATAACAGAACAGGGATTTTGCAAGAGAGAGTCTGACAACGGGCATTCGTAACTGCTTTGCCAAAAGGAACAGGGGGGCTACGCAGTCCTTCATCAGACCAATGAACCTTTCCCCAAGTCTTTATTTGTCTGATGGAAGGCTGCAAGGATGGAAACTGCATGCAAGTGATGCATTTTATGGCAGCCTCATGTGCTTCATGGTGCTTCAGTATGTGGCTGCAATTCTCAGCACCACTGCAACTGTACAGCGAGTGCAGGGTCCAGATTCGTGTTCACAGTGCAGGACAGGCCCGGATGTACAGTGGTGAGTCCAGCAGAGGGTCATCATGATGGTCAGGGCTAGAGCATGGGATGGATGAGCTTGGTAGAGGCTGCTGGGATGGTTTAGCTTGGAGAACAGAAGGGGAAGGGGAGAATTCACTGCTGTCTGACCCTTGTTGAAGGTGAAGGGACAGGAGGCAACAAGCACAATTCTGACCACAGGAAATTCTAGTATAACATTCAGAACACTTTTTCATCATGACAGGGGACAAACAATTGGATGTGGCTAAGAGAGATGGGCGTCTCCATGCATAGAGATGTTCCAACCTCAACTGGATGTAGTCCTGAGCAACCTGTTCTCATGAGCGCTGTTTTGAGCAGGGCATAGGACTAGATAACCCCACAGGTCTTTTTATATCATAAAAAAACTTACATAATTTTGTGATTCTATGATTCTTGTCATGCATTGTGGGTTTATTACAACCATTTCCTTCTTTTGAGACTGCCCTCTTCATGAAGTTAGTAGTGCAGTGTTGTCCCCATATATAACTTAAGTCAGAATACACCAATGTTTTGCCTACCTGAGCTTGCAAATAGGATTCCAAAGAGCCCCATATATAAAAAGGAGTGAGCAGTTCCAAGCTCCAAGTTCCACACCCAAATTCCTCCGATGACCCCCACAAAAGAGTAAAAATGTCCTTGATAGTAGGCTGATATTATTGCCTGCAACAAGTTTTATTTTTAAGAACACCACCATAGAGCATATTGGCTATGAATGCCCAGTGCACATGGGTAGTCCAGCTCCACTGGTCACTTAGCAACTTACAACATATCATAAACACAAGGCAGGGCAAGGAGGCACAAAACAGTAGATGGAAACTCTTAACAACTGCATTGATTTTAGCAGAAACATGAAATCTCTACTAAAATGTCTTCTTTTAGATCAGGTTATGAGTCTACTATTCAGATCTGTCCTTTAGGCCAATAAAGCTAATGCAGTGCTCAAGGATGTTGTTACAGCCTTGTTGCAAGTCCACGACACAGAAACAACCCTGTTCATTCAGTGCCACAAGAGCAGTAACATTACCCTGACCAGACTATTTCAGAAATCCTATAGGACTGGATCAGGAGGTTGATTTTTGTCTTAATACAATACAGCATATTTTATTTTCACTTTTTTTGCTGTGTGCTTTTTGCTACATAAGTTGAGAGGATCTTCTAGCTACTCCACCAATTATGATCTAGACTTCTTCTCTAGCATTACAAGTAAGATGTAAAAAAAAGATGTAAAGCAGGCTGGTGAGCCATGAGACCATCAAACCAACCCTGGTGGCAGCCCACAGAAGATCTGGTACTGCTAGGACTAACAGTCAGCATCACCATTTCTGCAGGGCAGTCAGTCTTCTACTGTAATCTACTGATTAAGTCACTGTTTGAGAGAGGTCTGTCTGCAACAAAATTTAAATGTTGTAAGTTGTTATTAAACATTTAATGCCCTGCTTGTATTGATCCAATTTCTCTGATTAAAAAGTCAGAGGAAAATCCAACAATAAACAAGAAAAAATGCACCTTTATTTAATACCTTTTGTCTTCGTGTTCATCTGTTAGTTCAGGTCAAATGTATCTTGGCTGTTTGTGTTGCATCTTGACATAAGCCTCGATGGCATCAATTATTTATGCAGTGTGCCACATGTCTGAAGGTTATTCTAAGATGTGATGGATGCAGATTTTTTTTTTTAAATCTGAACAGCTCCTTTGCCACAGTAGGCAGAGTAAAAGGAGAGAAAGCGCCTGGTTAATCATTCAAAGAAATCTGATAAGAAATTAACTACTTCAATATTTTGTCAAAAATTATTGCTATGAGCAAATATTGTTAGTTTCTTACTTTTATTCAGAAGAGAATGAATTAAGAACATTAATAAAAAGTAAATTAAATAATTTAATTAGGCCTGTGATCCTTCAGGGTGGAATTCATTCCTCACCATACAAACTCAAATAATTGGGTAACATGGATAGGGTTAATTAGATACATTTTATAGAGCTCTATAAAAGTGATACACAGTACTACTCTCATATAAAAAAATAAGGAAATATGACTATAAACATATTAGTGTAATGCTGTGACAGAGATTTTTAAATGTGCAAGGCTTGTAAAATTCTAAATTACACCTCCCACAGCAACTGTATTTCAGCAATAACGCATATATAAAAATGTCAAGTCTAATGCTGCATACTGTACAGTTTTAAAAAAATGTCTCTATAACTGAGTAGATTTGTTTAGGGCTATTCTGGGATTCAGAAGCTCTACAGAATGTCTCAGGGCCATTCGTTCCCCAGTTCAGCAAAATATTTAAGCAAACATCTAATATTGGGCATGCAGCTGGTCTTTTTGATGACACCATCAATCACATAGTTATAGCCAGAAATAAAGTTAGTGTTTCACTGAAATAGAGCTATGTAAAACCTATAAGACATATTCTATGTAGCCAACGCCTGACTCTGGCTCTCAGGTGGGAGAAGTTTCATAATGCTAAGCATTTTATATACATCAACATTCTTTATTTTCAGTTGTGTTTCTATAAGACCTGATGTTTTTATCTGTATTTGTCATTGACCCACAGAGAAAAGCGACATTCAAGCTGCAGCTAATTTAAGGTCTGATCTTGCACTTTAAAGTAATCTGTCTCTGCTGCCTCCAATGTCGAGTACAAACTCGTAATGAACCAGATAGTGTTAATCTGCACCGTATGAGGCATAAGGCACAATTGCCCAGCTATAGATTTCTGACAAATGTATGATTAGTGTAGGAAAAAATGGCCCTGAAGAGAGACAGACAAACACACACATTATAGCAGGCACTGTAACAGCCATAAATACCTTTTGTTTACGCTCTGTGAGATGACTACACCCAGTCACGCTTAAGGGACATCAGAAACTCCAAATTAGGGGGAGGCAGATGAAACTATAAGTTGGATTCGTCTTAATGACTACCAGTAACTTCATGGTTACTGGATGAAGAAATTCTGGTGAGAATGTGGTGTGACTAAAGGAAAAATTTCTGGAAAAGCATCCATAAAGATAAAGTTAAATGTGAATATGTAACTAAAACAATCTGTCTGGAAAGACTGCTCTGCAGAGATAGTTTGCACCAATTATGCTCCTTACCATGTTGCTCAAGAAACATCTGCTTATCTTTGAGGCTGAGAAATACAAACAGAGGGCAAAAAAAAAACCACAATATGAGTAAGGTTTTGGTACAGATCTAAGAATAGAGAGGTATATATGATAAGTTTATAGACATACGTGTAACAACCTCTGAAATAATTCTGAAAATATTTAGATCATTTAGCTGAAATTGCATGTTATTTTTCCCTGAGATAATTAAGATAAAATATGTCTTAAGATAGCTGTATATTAATGAGCAGTCATTTTTAAAGGAAAAGAGTGCCTTACTGTCTGTCTTTAATATTGAACAGCCTTCACAAGACCCTATCTCCCTCATTCGGTCATTTTCAGTGACACCCAACAAAATAAGAGTCAACTCTTTCAAAGGCTGAACAGTGGGTTAATAAAAGAGGATCTCAGTGAGGAAGAAAAGCTCTGTGTTGGCCATATTTAGCGAGGAGCTCTTTCCCACGAGGTTTCCAGCAGCACTGGTGATACAGCCAGTGTAGGCAGATCTCAGTGTCCAGCAGCACCAGCAGTGCTGCAGTCCAGCCTCCAGACCTTGGGGGCTCATCCGCCTTGGCCAAAACTTGTTAAAACTCCCTATGGCTAAGGTGCTCTGAACCAAATTGTCCAAATCTTGATCTCAGACATATTCCTGCATGACTACTGCTTCTATACACAACACTTCAATTTTGCAGTGCAACAAACCTGAGGAGTAAAACCTTTGCATGTGAAGGACTTTGGCTGTCACTTGCGGCATCTCAGTGTGCTTTGACTGCCCTAATGTGCACCAATGGTCCAAAGAAGAGATGATGAAGTAATCAGAGTCCTAACTGAGAGGTGCTGAGCATCCTCCATGCCCTTTGTTGGTTTGGTGAGGTGTTTTAAGCTCTCAGCACCTTGTGAGATCCAAAAGATTTTGACAAAGTTCATCAGCTGCAGAAAGCTTGCTCACTGTAGTGCCCCTGTTCTTTGAACTGCATCTGCAGCTGGGATTTTGAGTTTACAACTAATGCTGAAGTATTTGTGGGGGCAGAGGGAGGGGATATTTTCCTCAGCTGAAGGATCATTTTCAAGGGAAAGAAACTGAACAACTACCTACTGCAGGAAGACTGGAAAAAGTTTGGTGTTTTTTTTATTGTTGTTGCTTTAAATCATAGGCAGACAAAGCCTAGGCTGTACTTTGTTGATATTTGTAGGAAGAGGTTAATTAGTGTCACTAGAAGTCTCAGCAGCAATGCATAGCTAGTCATACAGTACTGTCTGTTCCCAGCCTTATAGAACAAAAAAGTTGAAAAGGCAAGGGGAGGAAGGAAGGGTTTCTTTCCCACAATCTTTGACAGAAAAACCATTTAGCAAAACAAACATAAAATAATTGGATTCTTTTTCTTTGCTTTCTTTGTCTCTTCTCCCAGCTAAGTGTTTGATTTGGCTTCTCTCTTTACTCTTTCCAAGTCTTACATGTGTTGTGTAGCAACAAAGGCGGTTTTGCCTCTTTTCTGAGGCAACTACAAAAGCACGTTGGGAGTTATTTCAGTGCTATGTATGGTGCAAAGAACACCTGTGAAATTTTGATAATGTAGATCAAGGGTGCAAGTTAGATTAGGCTGGATTTCCTCTTTAATAAATCCATCACACCATACAGTATTCTTTGCCCCCACAATCTTGTGCTTTGCTTTTTCCACAACAAGGACATTTTATCAAAATACTCTTGAGCATCTTCTCTGTTTCTTCAGGGAAAAAATATCTTCTGTAGTGCATTTGTGTTAGAACATGGATATTTAAGTGCACTACTGTTTTCCATGATTTTGAAAATATATTTGATTTCCCTAGATGTCTAAAGAGTAGCTGAACAAAAAATTATTTTTATGTAGTTAATGTATGGAAATACTGTGTTCCCTATGTTTCCTATTGATTTCCAAGTCATGCAGATTTTGTCCTACAGATAGCAATCAGCAGCACTTCTAGAAATATCTGTCAAGATAAGACACTTCATTGCAAGGCAGCATCTACAGCATTATTTATGTAAAATATAATTGCTTATTGGTCAGTCTTACCTAAATTAATATGAGACATTTGGATTTAACTACTTTCTAAGAACTCCCCTGCTATTTATTTACCAGAAAGGACTACTTTACTTTATATATATATTATACAATATATACTATACAAAAATCCTGCAGAAAGCAGTAAAGTGCCCTTTTATTAACGATTACATTTTCACATAAACTGCCCCCTCCAGCCCCCAGCTGCCAGATTATAAATCAATGCGACGCCTCATACCTGTGTTTTGATGGCTAGTCACTTAAACCTACACTGCTCCAGGCCCTACTCATTGTTTCATAAAGAAGTGGAACTAGAACATTTATAATTAGTCTTGTATCTCCACTTCTCATGTCAAAAAAATGCTACGGAGTTTAAGTTTCCAGTATAAAAGAAGAAGAAGAAAAAAATGGCTTTTATTAAAATGTTTCCTATGCTTTTAAAACAGCAACTCTGAACAAAATGTAAGACTCCCCAAATTATACCCAAGAAAACAGAAACATCTGTGTCTCAGGGTAAGTGGAACAAGAAGATTAAAATACAGTAAGAACTATGAGTTTTCATGATGTGTAGCAGTGCTCTAATGAGCATTAGCCTCCATAACAAATATGCTTCCTAGAATGAAACCATTTCCTCAGTCTGCTACACTTGCACATGGTTTCTCACTGGCTATTGAAGTCCTGCTATTCAAAGTCATGTTAAGTTACTTACACTTAAATACTTCCTTTTTTTCAAGTCCCTGGCGTCTCCCAGTTCAGTTATCTGATGTATGTGCAAATTTGGTGCTTATGCACACATAGTTCTGTATATTATTCATTGTACTTGACAGATTCTTAATTCAGATCTATTAGTTGCTATTGCTATTGCACCTAGTGGAAAAACTTAAGAGGCTGAAGGCTCTTAAAAGACTTGGGAACGGCAAATGCAGGTGGAAAATGTGCTCCAAAGTGACTTAACCCCACCCACAACAAGTCCTTAAAAGGCTTTTACTCATTCACTGTAAGTTTTGAGGTAAGCGAAAAAAAGGAAAGCAAAAATAATGCTAGAGTATGGCAGAAATGCTGTGTCAAAAGTAGAAAAGACAAAAAAGCAGAAAATTGAACTCTACATAGCATACCTTACCATTCTACAGGTAATACAGGTAATGTTATTTGTGTTAGTGGTACACATATATTACTATATGGACATGAAGTATCACATTCAGTACAACAATGTAATCTATTGTTTGATTTTTAAAAATTGTACTACAGGCCATCTTTGAGTCTACTGCTAAATGCAGTACTATCATAAATAATTTAAATCAAATTACATTTATCAACTAAACCAGCAATGTAGCTGTGTTGTGTGTGTTCCCTTGGTTGTTGACTGGTAAAAGTCAGTATTCTGCAATTGATCTCCTAGTCATTAGAATGAATGAATGATGCCCTAAGAGGTTTCCAAAGAAAGGTAAAGACATTTTCTTTTCATTTCCATTTCATCTGACATGAAGGGTACTGATAGCATGCTGTAAACAATTGCTTTAACACAAATGTAAGTTCTCATGGAAATTAAAAAAAAAAAAAAAGTTCTCCAGTTACTTCAGCTCACACGATAGGGCTCCTCTGCATCCCAGTATCACCCCACCATCACTGTAGGTCATGGCCAACACACCCAACAGTGTGAACTGCCCACCAACATCCCCACTTGCTCCACCTACCCCAGGTCACACATTTCACCATCTGGGAGAGCCAAGGAATTGCCAAATCCAGAGGTGGACCCAAGGCAGGGGATGACAACAGCTTTTTGTAATGCCTGTTGTTGTGCAGCAGATGGGCCAGGGATTGTGGCTGAAGCTGAACAGTCAAGGTTGGGCTCAGCCGCCCCTCAGCCACATCAGGTCTCCTGTTCATTGCTGGCAGCCCTTGTGTCAGTGTGGCCAGCTGCCAGTCACGGCTAGCAGCTTTCCACTCCATCTGGGAACTGACACTGGAGGTACTTGTGACCTACACACAGATCGGGAGTTACAACTTCCCCACTTCCCTTGCTCCTGCTTAGACATACAAAGACCTCAGGTAACTGAGGACTTTCAAAATGGTATGAGTAGGGAAAACCACTCCTTACCAAGCCACTCCTTTGTTTTATTGCACCAGTGACATCAAAAGCCTAGAAGTCCTCTGTGAGGGATGACCTGTCACAAGAAGGCTCTGAGAACCATATAGGAGGAACAGCCGCAGAAAGGGATGAGTGCATGAGTTGTGGTGCGATGCATTCTTGTAATCCCCATCAGAAACAGTCACCAGGCTCCTCTGATTTCTGCTTACATTTCCTCACTAACCCCCTAATAGATCTCTCACTTGCCTGCACAAGACTTACTGCAAGAAAAGATCAGATCTTTTTTTTTGTGTTTACAGCATTTTCACTATTTGCTGGGTGAATCCATCTGCTTACCACAGCTCTGATACAAAAACTGCCAAAACACGATTGCTTGAAGTAGGAAATCTTCCTTGAATCTCTATACTCAGTAATTTGCAACTGCATGTGTTCAGTTAGTTATTGTGCAGAGATGAAGCATCTTCCAAAAATGAGCCAGTATTGGTACTCACATGTTGAAAGGAAGATGTGTCCAGCCAAAGCTGGGAGGCCCTCAGAGCTAAGAACTTACTGACTAAAGCAGAGCGATGATCATCATTCATTCATATGGCTGAAATGTAACACCAAGAGAAACTCTTAAATGTCAGTGCTGAGAAATCGAAAAGCTTTAAGAAACCAAGTCTAAGTTTTTCTGCGTTTATTGGTCATAAATTTTATTTTTAACTTTTAAAATGCACAAAAAAAGAATTTCAGTAGGAAATGTTAATCTTATAATACTTGCAGACTCATGGCTGAGACAAATATTTTGGTTTGCAGCAATTCAAATATTTCCATTTGATAGGCAAAAATCATAAGCAGTAATAATATTGGTAATAAACTCTAAATTATTGTCCGTGATTCTTTCTTGTAGTCACATGGGATCAAGTCTTCAGCCTGGTATTATGTAAGGTCTGTTTCTGAATCTCTAAAATCTTTCAAGCAAAGCATTTTTTTTTATATTCTATTATACTTTGCTGTTCTTGCAATAAACATCATTTAAAGACTGTTTCTTGAAAATAACTCTTCAGACATCCTGCATGAAATAAGGTAAGGAAATGGAAGTGGGAGTCTGAGTAGAGGAGCTCCTGGAAGGAAGGGAGCAGGCCTATTGGGAAGGTCTAAAGTTGGCAAAATGGTGCATGCAAGAGTAAACAAATCATAATGTGAGGATGCAAGGGAGGCCATGTTTTCCTGTTGTGATCCTGAAGCAGAACAGCTATTAATGGGACACAACCCCCTTAAGACTTCCATCTGTAATTACATGATTTTGGACAGAAGTCCAAAGCAAAAATAAAAAATCAGCATAAAACCTACAGAGATCTAAGCAATCCCATTTGTAACTGAGCTCTACAACAGAAATACACACAAGAAGATTAAATGAGTTATCATCTGGTAAAAGGGCAGACCTGGTCTGTGATCAAGTAAAAGGCAACAGGAATATGCATGTAGAGAGGGACAGCCAAGAGACAGAGCGGTGGAGAATGAATTCACCAGAAAGACAGATTTTGGGAAATGTGCTAGCTGTAAAGACGGCTGAAATTCTGAACAGGCAAAATGTCTTTCATGGTTTTCGTGGAAATTTTGTAGATGTTATTAAACAGAGTGGCATCAAAAAAACAATCTGGCTCCATTGCCCGTTTCTCCTCAAAAAGTTTTATTAAGCCATTCAGGTCAAAACAAATAATACATAACAAGGAGGAGACTGTGTATTTTTATACCTTAGTCTGGAAAACTGATTTAAACAAAAAATAAAGTTCTAACAAATATTGGGCTGGTTGGCTGATTTTCTCCCTTCCCCCCTGCCCACCTCCTCCATCCTTTAAGAAAAAGAAACAATCAAAGATTTTAAAACATGTCCATGGAGTTCAACCCAAAGACATGGAAATCAATGGGCACCAATATACAGGTTTCAGAGAACAGCGGACGAATTAAAATTATTCTGTTGTGAGTGTCTTTATTTTTTTCTTCGTTTTTCTTCTGATTCCAGAGCATGGAACTATGTAGTTTTTCTGAAGGGCTCAAGGCTCCATCTCTGAGATTAATTTATTTTTCTGCCTTTTTAAAAAAGAATTATAATTGGTGAGAATTATCATTTATCTTGTGATTTTGAAACAGCGGAAAAAATCAAGGGAATGCATTGCCATGGGGGGAGGGAGTGGGAGAGATAGTATCTCTTTTCATTTATAAACAAATACGTTCAGAAGGGGAGAATATGAACACAAACTTCTTCAAAGAATTTCCAAATGCTCTTGACTAGAAAATATTTTCCTAAATTGGCTTATACTGTAGGGATCAATTAAAATATCATTGCTTATAAATTGCTGCGAGTAAACTGCAAGTCTGGACATGCATAGCCTCATTTCATAGAATCGTAGAATCATAGAAAGTTTTGGGTTGGAAGGGACCCCTAGAGGTCATCTAGTCCAACCCCCCCACAGCGAGCAGGGACACCACTAACTAGATCAGGTTGCTCAGAGCCCTGTCCAACCTGGTCTTGAATGTTTACAGGGATGGGGCCTCCACTACCTCTCTGGGCAACTTGTTCCAGTGTTTCATGACCCTCATTGTAAAGAATTTCTTCCTTATATCTAGCCTAAACCTACTCTGTTTTAGTTTAAAACCATTACCCCTCGTCCTGTCACTGCTGTCTCTACCAAGAAGATTGTCCCCATCTTTCCTATAGGCTCCCTTTAAGTACTGAAAGGCTGCAATCAGGTCTCCCCGCAGCCTTCTCTTCTCCAGGCTGAACAAGCCCAACTCTCTCAGCCTGTCCTCATAGGAGAGGTGCTCCAGCCCTCGGATCATTTTTGTAGCCCTCCTTTGGACCCGCTCCAACAGTTCCATGTCCTTCTTGTGCTGAGGGCTCCAGAGCTGAACGCAGTACTCCAGGTGAGGTCAAGCCAGAGCAGAGTAGAGGGGCAGAATCACCTCTCTCAACCTGCTGGTCATGCTTCTCCTGATGCAGCCCAGGACACGGTTGGCCCTCTGGGCTGCCAGCGCACATTGCCGGCTCATGTCCAGCCTTTCATCTACAAGTACCCCCAAGTCCCTCTCAGCAGGGCTGCTCTTGATCCTTTCATCCCCCAGCCTGTACTGATAGCGGGGATTACCCCGACCCAGGTGTAGGACCTTGCACTTAGCCGTGTTGAACCTCATGAGGTTCACACAGGCCCACCTCTCCAGCTTGTCCAGGTCCCTCTGGATGGCATCCCATCCTTCTGGTGTCTTGACCGTACCAGTCAGCTTGGTGTCATCTGCAAACTTGCTGAGGGTACACTCAATGTCGCTGTCCATGTCATTCATGAATATATTGAACAGCACCGGTCCCAGTACAGACCCCTGAGGGACTCCACTTGTCACTGGTCTCCATCTGGACATTGAGCCGTTGACCACTACCCTTTGGCTGTGACCATCCAGCCAATTCCTTATCCACCAAACGGTCCACACATCAAATCAAATGGCTCTCCAATTTAGAGAGAAGGATGTTGTGGGGGACCATGTCAAAGGCTTTACAAAAATCCAGATAGATGACCTCCACTGGTTTTCCCTTGTCCACCCTTGTTGTTACACCATCATAGAAAGCCACTAGGTTGGTGAGGCAGGACTTGCCCTTGGTGAAGCCATGCTGGCTGTCTCAAATTATCTCCCTGGCCTCCATGTGCCTTAGCATATCTTCTAGGAGGATCTGTTCCATGATCTTCCCAGGCACAGAGGTGAGGCTGACAGGTCGGTAGTTCCCAGGGTCTTCCTTTCTACCCTTTTTGAAAAGCGGCACAATGTTTCCCTTTTTCCAGTCACTGGGAACTTCCCCTGACTGCCATGACTTTTCAAATAGCATGGAGAGTGGCTTGGCAACTACGTCAGCCAGTTCCCTCAGGACTCTGGGATGCATGTCATCAGATCCCATGGACTTCTGTACATTTAGGTTCTGCAGGAGGTCCCGAACCTGGTCTTCACTTACAGCTGGAGGGAATTTACCCTTCTGGTCTCCTTCATGCCATTCATCGACTCAGGATGGGTGAGGAGAGAGGTTGCCAGTGAAGACTGAGGCAAAAAAGTTGTTGAGTACCTCAGCTTTCTCCTCATCTGCTGCTGCTAGTTCGCCGGTCTTGCTCATGAGCGGGGGTACGCTTTCTTTGACCATCTTTTTCCGGCTGACATACCTGTAGAAGCCCTTCTTGTTATTTTTCACATCCCTTGCCAAGTTCAGCTCCAGCTGTGCCTTGGCCTTCCTGACCCTATCCCTACACAACGGGGCAACTTCCCTATACTCTTCCCAGGAAGCCGGTCCCTGCTTCCACTGCCTGTGCAGTTCCCTCTTCTTCCTTAGTTTGACCAGCATCTCTTGCCTCAGCCATGCCGGTCTCTTCCCTTCTCTGCCCGACTTCTTACACTTGGGGATCGAGAGCTCTTGCACTCTGTGGAATACATCCTTAAAGACCTGCCAGCTCTGTTTTGTTCCCCTGTCCCTGAGGACCGTTTCCCAGGGAGTTCTTCTGACTATCTCCTTGAAGAGCTGGAAGTTTGCCCTCCTAAAATTTAGGGTCCTGATTATGCTCTTCGTTATTGCCATTTCCCTCCGTAGCGTTAGTTCCACCAGCGCGTGGTCACTGCAGCCCAGGCTAACTCCGATCTTAACATCCCCAACGAGCTCACTCGCATTGGTGACTACCAGGTCTAGTATCGCATCCCCTCGGGTAGGGGTGCTTATTACCTGGCTTAAGAAGTTGTCTTCAATGCATTCTAGGAATCTGCTGGATTGCCTTCAGCTTGCCGTGTTGCTTTTCCAGCAGATGTCGGGGTGGTTGAAGTCCCCCAGTAGGACGAGAGCCTGCGAGCGTGAGGCCTACTGGAGTTGGAGGAAGAACGCTTCGTCTATCAGCTCCTCTTGATCTGGTGGTCTGTAGTAGACACCAACCACTAGGTTCCCTTTGTTGCCTCTCTCTCCGATTCTTACCCATAAGCTTTCGACCTGCTCGTGGCTATTCTTCAGGGACAGCTCTTCACTCTGTAGTGTTTTCTTGATGTAAAGGGCAACGCCCCCACCCCTCCTTCCTCACCTGTCCCTTCTGAACAGCCTGTAGCCATCAAGAGCCACATTCCAGTTGTGGGATTCATCGCACCAAGTTTCCGTGATGGCAATCAGGTCGTAGCTTTCTAGCAGCACGATTGCTTCCAACTCCTCCTGTTTGCTTCCCATGCTGCGTGCGTTTGTATAGAGGCATTTCATCTGAGTTGTCGGCCTTCTTACTTTCATAGCAGAGCACTCCTTTTTTCCCTTGATGCATACTGTTTGATGAATCAGCTTTCCTGTTAACTAGATGTGCAGAGCCATCATCTAATGAAAACACTGTGCATTTTATGACTCCCTAGACTGTAGTTCTGCATATTAAAATAGAATTGCAATCTCAGTGTAACAAATAAAATCAAATCTAGCATCTATGGTTTGAACAGAACAGATAAAAATGCTGCTCATTTAATTTTAACAATATTTTTTAATGTTAGAGGGAATAAAAAGAGGCCCTGGATGTAATTAAAAAATGCCTACAAATTAGTGATAAATTGGTAGAAATTGGCACAACTCTTCAGTACATGGACTATTTTTATTAAACATACAAATTTGATCGCAAAGACTTTTGAGTCCTATTTAAAAGTAACAAAATTACTGTTTTACCACCTATTACATATTGCTTTCATCTGTTCAACAATAGATAGATCTTTAAGGTGCATGGACAACACATCAGTCTCCTTGGGTTTCTTACCTCTTTTCAGCAAAAAAGTGATTTTTTGTTAGGATCCCACAACAGCACTTTAGCTTTCTTCAAGCAACTGCGCATGAAGGGTGCCAATACATTCTGCCAGGAAGTACTGAAAATCTATTCACATGAAAGACTCTCATCCTTCAACACAGTGATACAGGAACAGAAATACTTAACACCAGTGTTAAGGCAAAACAGCCTTACAAATGTACCATGCATTCAGACTACTCATATTATTCTACTGTTTGTCTGGGGTGGCTTTCCTCCCTCCCTTGTAAATCAAACAGAATTCTTCCTTTTTTTCCTTTTCATTTTCCTTTTCCCTTTTTTTCTTTTTTCTTCTTTCCTTTTTTTCTTTTTTCTTTTCTTTTCTTTTCTTTTCTCTTCTTTTCTCTTCTTTTCTTTTCTTTTCTTTTCTTTTCTTTTCTTTTCTTTTCTTTTCTTTTCTTTTCTTTTCTTTTCTTTTCTTTTCTTTTCTTTTCTTTTCTTTTCTTTTCTTCTTTTCTTTTCTTTTCTTTTCTTTTCTTTTCTTTTCTTTTCTTTTCTTTTCTTTTCTTTTCTTTTCTTTTCCTTTCTTTTCTTTTCTTTTCTTTTCTTTTCTTTTCTCTTCTCTTCTTTTCTCTTCTTTTCTTTTCTCTTCTTTTCTCTTCTTTTCTTTTCTTTTATTTTCTTTTCTCTTCTTTTCTTTTCTTTTCTGTTCTTTTCTTTCCTTTTCTTTCCTTTTCTTTCCTTTTCTTTTCTTTTCTTCTTTTCTTTTCTTTTCTTTTCTTTTCTTTTCTTTTCTTTTCTTTTCTTTTCTTTTCTTTTCTTTTCTTTTCTTTTCTTTTCTTTTCTTTTCTTTTCTTTTCTTTTCTTTTCTTTTCTTTTTTTTCTTTTCTTTTCTTTTCTTTTCTTTTCTTTTCTTTTCTTTTCTTTTCTTTTCTTTTCTTTTCTTTTCTTTTCTTTTCTTTTCTTTTCTTTTCTTTTCTTTTCTTTTCTTTTCTTTTCTTTTCTTTTCTTTTCTTTTCTTTTCTTTTCTTTTCTTTTCTTTTCTCTTTTCTTTTCCCTTGCCTTGCCTTGCCTTGCCTTGCCTTGCCTTGCCTTGCCTTGCCTTCCCTTGCCTTCCCTTGCCTTCCCTTGCCTTCCCTTGCCTTGCCTTGCCTTGCCTTGCCTTGCCTTGCCTTCCCTTCCCTTCCCTTCCCTTCCCTTCCCTTCCCTTCCCTTCCCTTCCCTTCCCTTCCCTTCCCTTCCCTTCCCTTCCCTTCCCTTCCCTTCCCTTCCCTTCCCTTCCCTTCCCTTCCCTTCCCTTCCCTTCCCTTCCCTTCCCTTCCCTTCCCTTCCCTTCCCTTCCCTTCCCTTCCCTTCCCTTCCCTTCCCTTCCCTTCCCTTCCCTTAGCAGAGCTCTGTAAAGGTAACTGTGATTTTGAGTTTTGCAACAGTATATAGTCTTTGAACACGTTAATGCACATGGCTTTCTCCTGCTGCTGAACTCAGTTATATAAGGGACAATCAACATCACTGTTTCTTTGCTGTCACACTTCATTTTTGCTAACAGTGTTCTCCCATATAAATTCTCCGATAGAAGGCCTGGGAATTCAGTAACAAAAAATATGAAAATGTTGCTACAAAGCATTTGGACAAATTCTGTTTTTTAAATTTTATTACTCCTTCAATTATTCCTCTTTTTAAGAATAGCTGCACAGCAAGAGAGCTATTTTCTGTAACAATACTCAATGTTGCAAGGAACAGATGGATCTCTTGGAAGCTAGAAAATAAGCCATTAATGTTAAACTTTGTCTAGAGCACAAGAAAAATGCACATAGAAGGCCCATATTCTAATAAGCTGACATATCTATGATCTAAGTAGTATACAAATTTATTAATCGAAACTTTGAGTGCCCCAAAAGGTTAACTTCATATCAATTCTTCATTGTTACAAAGTCAAGAATATATAGCCATAAAATAAAACAACAGTAAAAAGAATAACGTTTAAAAAAAACCCCACAACAACAGCAAAGTCTTCTTTTAGAGAAAACAGTTAATGGAGCTGCCGCGATTGAGAGACGGGACACCGCTTGATGCAAGCAGGATGATCGTTTTATTGTTCTTACACACATACATTTATACAGATCAGAAGGTAGCGTGTTTTAAACTGATTGGTTAAGTTTCAAACTAGGCACCTATTGATTGGTTAACACAGTTGCTAATACAGACACATTCTTTTCCTAAGCTCATCTAAACTAAGGCCATGCAGACACATTCTTTTCTTATCTTATCCAAGGCCTTGCTTCCTCCCTCAGGATGGCTCGGCACTATCTCTCTTCTTCTCAGGGTCAGGATGGCTGGGCACTAACTCCCTTCTTCCCAGGGTTTATGGCCCACAAGTTCCAACACATCCTCCCTCATCAATTGCACCGCGCTGGGGGCCCTGCTGAGGCCCACATCTCCCCCTTCCTGTTGTACAATAAGAATTTCTTTTACTGAGCGTGTTATTAGTTTTTGCAAACACTGCAACAGGCATGGAAGGAGTAATAACAGAAAAATAAAAACAGCTAAAGCATACACTGCTGTCTTTATAGCATGTACACAAAACCCATGGTTCGCAAGTGTTACAGAAAAGACACGAAACTTTCGTGACTGGTGTTTCTATATGCTGGTTCATACAGTCCTTCTATGTTTATGATTCAACCGTCCTGATTGTCCCGGTCCTCTGGAGGAGGTTCACCAACTTGCTGCTCTGAAGGTTGGTCCTGGGTGCGATCCGATTCATCCTCAGACGGTTGTGGCAACGATTCACGGAAAGGCCGCACACTTTTTGCTGGAATCCATCGGGGGCCTCTTTCTGTGGAAACACAAGCATAACCTCTGCCCCACGTGATAAGGGGGTAGGGTCCCATGATCTTACCTGTTTCAGGATCTCGAATCAATACTGGGGCCTTGATTGTTGCTTCAAACGAAGCGTTTGTATTAAAATGACGAACTATCGGAGGGTTGCTGTCTAACAGAGAACAATTTAAAAAATTAAAAACATATAAGGCTTTCTGTAGACGCTCCTCAGGGGTAGCAGTCCCTACTCCCCCTTTTTGTTGTTGTAATAAACGTTTCAGAGATTGATGAGAGCGTTCAATTAAGGATTGGCCTGTAGGGGAGTGAGGAATGTCAGTAACGTGAGTAATACCCCAGGAGTTAAAAAAGGCTTTTGTTGCGGCGGACACGTAGGCAGGGCCGTTGTCCGTCTTGATTTGAGAGGGTATACCTAAAGTGGCAAAGGCACGCATTAAATGTTTTTGAACATCACGTGTCTTTTCTCCTGTGTGGCAGGAGGCAAACAAGGCACCAGAAAAGGTATCAATGGAAGAGTGAATACATTTTAGATGACCAAATTCTGAAAAGTGGGTTACATCAGTTTGCCACAGTTGTAAGCTCTGCAGTCCCCTAGGATTAACCCCTCCCGCTACCGACGGAAAGGAGTGTTTTTGACAGTCAGGACACACGGCGATAATGTTAGTTGCTTGCTGGGTAGTGAGGTCAAATTGCCGTTTAAGACCTCCAGCATTCTGGTGAAAAAAAGAATGGCTGAGTTTAGCCTGTGCTATGCGATCCGGTAATACTTGCACTGGTAACGTAAGTATATCAGCTCGTCGATTCCCTTCTGCAATAAAACCAGGTAAAGCAGTATGTGCCCTGACGTGCATGACAAAATAGGGATGAGGGCGCGAGTCCAGGAGGAAAATAAGTTCCTGCAATAAAGCAAACAATTCAGAATGTGAGACATCACATAACACAGATGCTTCAGCTCGTTCAACAATTCCTGTAACATAAGCTGAGTCAGTAATTATGTTAAGCGGTGTGGACCACTTTCGGAAAACTCGAACAACCGCGTTCAGTTCTACTATCTGAGGAGAACCAGGTACAGTCTTTATATCCGAGTCCCATTGTCCACGTTGGTCATCCCACCATAAGATGACCGATTTATGCGACTTTCCAGAGCCGTCCGTAAACACGGTGAGGGCCTGCAAGGGTTGGTCACTTCTTTTTGGCCTGGACAGAAGACGAAAGTCAGCATTGAGTAGCTTATGAGATGGCGGGTGAGAAGTAAGTTGTCCTGTATAGCCAGCTATTGCTATACTGAAGGCATCGGATTGTTGGTGGAGCCACTGTAAGTAAGTACTTGCCACAGGCAAACAGATGCAGGCAAAGTCCATTCCTGATAGTGTCAGCAAACGTTGCCGGGCTCTAATGATTAAAGATGCAAACATCTCGTGCTGTGTTGAAATAGTCTTTGAAGACTGATTCGGTAAGAAAACCCATTCAATAATCAGCAGTGGGTCTGATTTTTGAGAATCCCACTGAAATATTAGCGCATGCGGTTGTCGAGCGGGGTTCAAAATAATCAGAAAAAAGGGTAGCTCGGGAGCCCATCGATGTGCTTGTCGAAGACTAATTGCTGTAGCAACCTTTTGCAGGGAAGTAGTGGCTTCAGGGTCAAGACTGCGGGGGGAGTGCAAGTCAGTGTCCCCTTTTAGCAGTCTAAATAAAGGACTTAAATCTGCATTAGAAATCCCCAACAGTGGTCGAACCCAATTGATTGTTCCCAATAATTTCTGTGCATCATGTAAATTTTGTATGTCTGTCTGTATCTGCAGAGGTTGGGGAATTATAGTCTGGGCCCTGATGCGCCAACCTAAGTATTTCCATGGAGATATTTTTTGAACCTTTTCCGGTGCAATACAGAGGCCTGCCGAGTTAACGGCAGCCATGACAAGAGCTACGGCTTCCTCCATGACCTCATGGAGTTGTGCAGCCACCAGGATGTCATCCATATAGTGATACAACAAGACACTAGGCATTGTAGTTCTAACAGGGGTAAGTACTTTAGCTACGTACCACTGACAAATAGTAGGACTATTCTTCATTCCCTGCGGCAGCACAGCCCACTGGTATCTTTGCAATGGGGCTTGCATGTTGACGCTTGGAACTGAAAAGGCAAATTTAGGAGCATCGTCTGGATGCAGTGGGATATTAAAAAAGCAGTCTTTGAGGTCAATAACAGTCAAGTGCCAATTTCGAGGGATCATAGTAGGGGACGGGAGTCCTGGTTGAAGGGCTCCCATGTCTTCCATAGCGTCATTAATTTTTCTAAGGTCATGGAGTAAGCGCCACTTGCCAGTTTGTTTCTTGATGACAAAGACAGGTGAATTCCAAGGGCTAGTGGAGGGCACAATGTGCCCTTTTGTTAACTGCTCCGTGACTAATTCCTGGAGGGCGCGAAGCTTTTCCAGAGGGAGGGGCCATTGATCTACCCAAATAGGGTCATCGGTTTTCCAAGTTAATTTCAGGGTGTCGCGCACTTCAATGGCCCCACCTAAAAATGGGTCCAAATGGACATTCCCCACTGAGACAGTACGTCACGCCCCCACAGAACCATAGGAACAGGTAACACAAAAGGCTTAACAGAAGCTGTATGCCCTTCCGGACCTTGGATTTGGATTAATTCTACGCTTTGGTGGCTTTTACCAGTTCCCCCAATTCCAGCTAATGTCTGGGAAACGTTAGCCAGAGGCCATTGTGGAGGCCACTTGGCCTGGGATATTACTGTGACATCAGCTCCAGTATCAATAATCCCATTTAATATTACTTGCTGCCCCCCACGAATAAGGGTACATTGGTACACAGGTCGTTTTTGGGATATAGACTGTACCCATAAAATTTGTGGGTTCCCCGTAGATCCAAACCCTCTCTGCCTTTGTTGAGGTTGGTTAGGAATTGGGGAGTCCGTCACTGTGGGAATCAATATCAATTGTGCTATACGGCTGCCTTCTGGTACCGTGCAGGGAGGAAACGGGGTCCATGCCATGATTTTAATTTCATCATTACTGTCAGAATCAATGACCTCTGGTAGTACAAAAAGTCCTGACAAGGTGGTAGAAGATCTTCCTAACAAAAGCGCTTGAGTTTTTGGGGGTAGGGGCCCCGAAACGTTTGTTAACAATAAGTGAACAGAGGAATTGAGCAACGTTACTGTGTGGGAGGTTGCCAGGTCCAATCCGGCGCTACCAGCTGCTGTTGGGTGGAGACTTGAGACACTGCTGGTTCCCTCCGTAGGGGTTGAAAGGTCGGCTGCGGTACTTGTGTCTGCGCGCGTCGCTGCCCCGCGCTCCGCGATCGGTTTCCCTGTATCGGTTGACCCTGGAAATCATACTTAGACCGACATTGATTAGCATAATGACGCCCTTTTCGGCATCTAGGGCAGACCCCAAGGGCCTGGGGCCTGGCACCAGCATTGGTAGACAAACAGTTCCTTTTCAAATGACCAGGTTTGCCGCAACCATAACAATTCCTGGGCCCCCCAGAGCTGTGCATGGCCGCAAAAGCAGCAGCCATGGCTCCAAATTTATGATCCATAGTGCCAATTCTATTACAAGCCTCTATGATCTCCACCAGTGTGGGGTTTGGATTTGGGAGAGATTTCAGTAACTTTTTACAATCCACATTAGCATTTTCTACAGCCAATTTTAACAACAAAATCTCCCGCGCTTCCGTGTTGTCTATCTGACGCTCCAGAGCTTGCTTCAGCCTGTCAATAAACTGCATATAAGGTTCCCGGGGGTCCTGGGTAATCGTAGTGAAGGTTTTTTGTGGTTTTTGTGAGTCAGGGACCTTAAAAAGGGCTTTTTTAGCTTTTTCACGAATCGCTTCAAGAGCTTCCCGTGGGATATCCCGGGCTTGAGCCACCGGATCAGAATACTGACCCGTGCCAGTAAGGTGCTCTATAGTCAGCGCAGCTATAGCTGCATTGCCATGACCCACGTAAGTCGTGACAGAGTGCCTGGAGTCCCCCCCTCCAGTGTGACTCCCACAGGGAGTACTGTGTCGGAGTCAGTAACAGTTGCGCTAAAGATTTTAAATCATGCAGAGTCATAACATAAGTGTCAAAAACAGAAGACAGCAAACTTGCAAAATACGGAGACGAAAGCCCGTGCTCAGTAACAGTACGACGCAGTTCCTTAATTACCGAGAAAGATAAAGCCTCCCACTGAGCCCCCCGACCCTGATAGATCACAGGGGCTACAATTGTTTTAGCGATTTCTAACTCCCCCTCCTTCAAGGCTTGGCGTTTTATATTAGCCCACACATCGCGCAGGTTAGGGGGGTAGAGATCCGGTTCTTTTTCAGGATCCACCGGACCCGGGTCAAAAGGATCCCCCCCCGGGGGGTATCCTGCAGCACACACTCTTAAGGGTTTGTTCTCCGGCAGCACCGGAGGCGTCGTAGGAGAGTTATCTTCCTCCCCTGCTTTGTCTTTATGATTTTTCTCTTGCGCTTTTAAAGTCTCAAAAACACTCCTCCACCAGGGGAGCATACGCTGCGCTTCAGCGTTCCCTGTTGTTGCCGCATCCCATAGTTTCACCCCCACATCGTCTCAAAGTTCCCGCGTAAAGATAGTAGACGCAGTTACGGTGGGCATCTTCACTTGTACCCATTTAAGCAATAGTTTAAGATCATGCCCGGAAATATTCTTTCCATGTTTTTTAAGGAGAGCTTTCATAAGCTCATATATGTCTCTCTCTGGGGAAGATGTCTGACTTCCCATGTTTCCCACAGCTCACCTCTCAGCTCCAGAGGGATTGTTTAAGCTGGCTCCTGCTTCCTTTCAGCAGCTCATTCAACGTCCTGTGGGACTCGCAGCATGCCACGCAGATAGGTGGTTTTTCTCCGAATCACGTCGGGGTCACCAATTTGCCGCGATTGAGAGACGGGACACCGCTTGATGCAAGCAGGATGATCGTTTTATTGTTCTTACACACATACATTTATACAGATCAGAAGGTAGCGTGTTTTAAACTGATTGGTTAAGTTTCAAACTAGGCACCTATTGATTGGTTAACACAGTTGCTAATACAGACACATTCTTTTCCTAAGCTCATCTAAACTAAGGCCATGCAGACACATTCTTTTCTTATCTTATCCAAGGCCTTGCTTCCTCCCTCAGGATGGCTCGGCACTATCTCTCTTCTTCTCAGGGTCAGGATGGCTGGGCACTACCTCCCTTCTTCCCAGGGTTTATGGCCCACAAGTTCCAACACATCCTCCCTCATCAATTGCACCGTGCTGGGGGCCCTGCTGAGGCCCACATGGAGCGTCTGTTTTCATACAATAAGGTTAGCCCTTAAACTTATTTCCTCTCCACTGACTCATTTTTCTGCTGCTCCCTCCTATTATAATGTATGGTATTTGGCTGCACTTGTTATTGTTTGCAGTGATATTCCTTGTTAATCCAATGCAAGGTTAATGTGGCGCTAAGGAATATTACAAACTCAGATTCTATTTTTATTAGCAAGAGTCATAAAAGGAACCATGGGATTAAAATTTATGTGATATAAAAAATTTCACTATATAGTGACACCCTGGCCTTGCAAAATGTGGGACGCCATGAAGTGTGCCAGAGTGCCAGGAGTCTGTAGATGTAGTCAGTTCAGTTGGATGACATGAGCTTCTAAACATTTATAAATGACAAAGTAAAGTAATCTCTTATAGCAAGAAAAGAGTAAAGGGACTGAAAAAGCCTAGAGTTATTATTAGAGATAGATTAACATATTTAAATGGTGCGCTGCTTCAGATTTTTGTCTGTATTCAGAGCTAACCAGATCCTGAATATTTTTTCAGCTCATGAAAATTTAGTTAAGGACTAGCTCATGTCAGCCTTATTCTGCAGCTGTCCACCTCCCCCTTCTGCCCTTATCCCTCTTCACTTTTCAGTGTACTTGCTCACTCCTGATTATGCTCATGAAGCTAGGCACAGAACTAGTGAAATTAATAAGATATTTGCTGATATGCCATTGCTTGTTTCTGGTACCTTTATAATGAAAATTACACTGACATGTACAGACAGCCAAGCCCTGTTTAAATAGTCTTGCCCAGCTTTGTGCAGTTGTACAGTAGTTTGTGATACGGACACACTCTTAGCCATTTCTGCTGTATGCAGGAGAAGGGTTAGCAGGCACAGCGCTCTGCAAGGAGATCTCTCATCTCAGGGGAGAACAGCATTATTATCTCTGGTACTGCAGAATTACCTGGGACCTTAAGCCATGGATAAGGGCTACTGGCAGGCCCTGGCTCAGCAAAAATCTAGGTAAGATTAAATTCTGTAGAGGAACTCTTGGGTAGAGAGAACTTGGGGAGGAAGTTCCTTTTGTTCCTTTCCAAGGGGAAATGGAGCAGAGGACTAAGTTAGCAGGGCAAGCAGAAAAACATCAGGAATAAAAATCTGAAGAGGTCAGTGCAAATGATTAAGTCAGGAAATACATTTGAGTAGGAAGCAGGTCAGAACTAAAGCAGTTTAGATGTCACTTAGCAGCATTTGTTTGTGCTTTTTGGATATAGAAAACCACAATGTTAATCTAAGCCATGACAGACTTCCTACAAAGGATGGGACATCTCTTAACTAGAGACAGGGATAGGAATAAAAGAGTATCCATTTCTCCACCACCTCCTTTTCAGTACAATACTAACGATAATGTTTGATTTGTGCAACCAAGACTCCCTCAAGGAGTTTTAGAAATTGCGAGTGCCACAGCTTCTCAGATTTAATAAAACCTATTATATACAAACAAACAGCATCAATCCAGATAAGCTACAAAAACACATCAGCAGTTGCTGAGAGTGTCAGCCAGTGATCCTGGCCAGTCAATACTAGGCACTTTTAAACACTGTCTCCTTTGAAATTAGCTGCTGTTATATATGTCATGACACATCACTATACTTGCCCTTGATGTTGCGTATCGATTGACTGCACTGGTACTTGAACACTGCCCATCATCTGACAAGATAGATGTCTTCAAATAGCATGGAAGCAGGGGTAATACTGTGCCACCTAAACATATTTGTCTACAGCTATGATTATTTACTGTCACAATTATCTGCTTTGGTAGCGATAACTGGAAAATTGCCACAGCTCTTATAAAACAATATGGTCTCTTACATGTGAAAGTTTCACTTCTCAGATGCTCTTGAGGCTCACCGCTCCATATCATGGCACTTGGTTAGCAAACATGAACATGGATATGGTCCTTGCTTTTTCACTTCTTACGGAAATGTCTTCTATTAAGTTGAGGACAATTTTTGTTGTTCCAAAAACATGTGCTTTCACTGAAAAAATATTTATAAGATGGAAAAGGAAGAAAAAATATGTTTCGAGCATGCTGGAACGGAGATTTTTGGGACAGCCTGGAAGAGGAGAACAAAAGATATATTTATACAAGTTTTGTAAAACAAACAGATCCTTTTCCACAGCTGTTTTCTGGAGGATGAGGACAGTATTTTCATACACAAAAACATTATTTTCCATACACATAAACTACAAGACTTTCATTTAGCAGCAGTAAGTGTTGCTATGTATGCAGATGATCTGTGGATAATTTAAAACAAGAAGCTTTGGTCTTCTTAGCCTTCTTCAGGGATCCCCAGATCCCTCCCCCACCTTCACATAAGTTTGTTACAACACTGCAATGGCGCTATTTTCAATAAAACAGTCTCATAGGAACCTGTTTCTTCTACTGCTCGGGCTACTGCTTTTGCACTGGAGAAATAAAGTGTGGTCCAAAGAACTCTGAAAGATAGGATTGCATTGCAATTTAGGGAATGACTTCTTGAGGTGAGTGATGTCATTTTTCCCTTGTACTTTCATTTTGAAAGTCAAAAGAGTCATTAGTGACCTTGCACAAAGAGTAAAAATAAAGTAAAATCCACATCCTGTGGGTATAAACACAGGCATTTCTCCTTGCCTAGTGAGACTAGTCTCTTTCTTTACTTGAACTTGGTCAGAAAGGCAGGTTCATAGATTTCTAAAGGCCAGTAGTAACCTTAGATCTTCTATTCTGACCTTGGGTACAACGAAGCACAGGATTGTGCACACTCCCCCCCACCCCCTTAAAATTTCATATGTTACATCAGCCATTTTCCAAAAGCTGCCTGGCTAGAACAAAGAATAAGAAACATCACCTACCTGCCCAGGCTATCTATGCATTGTGAATAGTGTTTTCTTCTTCCTGTCTTACATATAAATGAGTGCACTGTCCACATACACACACATTTCCAACACAACTTCCCAGAATATCTGTGTCTGGAATATATACATTTCTCAATTGATTCACACTTTCCAGGCTGACTGATTCCCAGATTCAAAAAGAAAAACTGGCTGTACTAGACCTCAAAATCTTGATTATTCACCTTTTATGTATAAAAGTAAAAAAAGAAATTTGTGCTTCTTTCTAAATGTCCAGATTATTTCCCAAACCCAGTTTCTCTCCAGAAGCAGGACTCCTACCAACAAGCTTCAGTCTTGCTCATCCAAGAGCGTGACCCTTATGGACTTGCACTCTTGCTCAGAGCTGGTATTGGTCCTGGTGTCTAACCCACACCTATTCTACAAAACTAGCCACATTTTAGGCACGGGAGAAAGAGGATGAAAGCAGAATAAGCGTGTTTTTTCTCCATTTGCCTATAGTTTTTTTAAAAATCAATCTCTCGTATTTGTTTTAAGGCCCAGTTAACCAATCTAAAATTTCTGACCATCTATAAAAGTAGACACAGATGCTAACATATCTTACGGAAGGGCAATACAGCCAGGTACAAGCAATTCAGTTTTCTGGCAGCTCCAGGAAATTTCTTGATGCAGGTGATCAATCAACAGACTAGAGGTGATGCTTGGTTGGACCTGGTACTCACAAACAAGAAAGAAGTGGTGGAAGATGGCAGCTTTGGCTGCAGTGATCATGAGATTGTAAAGTTTAATGTCCTAAGATAATTCATCAAAACAGAATTACAACTGTGGACTTCATAATTGCTGATTTTGGCCTTTTCAGGACTTCCCAGTTCTCTACTGGAGCTTGTAAGAGAGTGGCAGTATCCACAGAAGGGTGGATTGAGATAGGGAGCACTTAAGCCAGTTAAACATACAGAAGCCTGTGGGACCAGAGTGGAAAAAGGAAAACACTGCACCCATCCTAAAGAAAGATGAGGACAGGATGGATCCAGGCAACTTACACGCCATTTGGCCTCACCACAGTCCCTGGTAGGGGAAGGAGCAAGTCCTCTCAGAAGCCGTTTCTAAACACACGAAGGACAAGGAGGTAACTGGGAAATCCTGCCCAACCAACCTGACTGCTTTCTGTGATGAGGTAACCAGCACTGTGGACAAGAAGAAAGCAGTGGGTGCTGCACATGTTGATTTGAGCAAAACACCTAACACAGCCTCTTGTAGTTTTCTTCTCATATGGGGATGGATAAGGGGATAGTAAAGCGGGTGGAAAATTGCCTGGAGCGCTGGGCTCAGAAAAGTACTACAACTGGTGCATACAGCAGCTCTGCAGGAATTCCCTGGGGCCTTGGGGGTAGCAGGTTGCCTGGAGGCAGCAGCACTCCTGGGGAGCAATGCTGAAGCAGACCCACACCCAGGCACTGCCCCTGCCCTGCTGCTGGGCACCAGCGAGACCACACCAGGAGTGCAGGGTCCAGGTCTGCGCTCCTGGTGCAGGACAGACTCTGGCGTACAGGAGCGAGTCCAGTGCAGGGTCCCTGCAACGCTCAGGGCTGGAGCCCGGGACAGACAAGAGGAGCTGGAGGGTTCTGGGTTGATTCATCCTGTGGAAGAGGAGGGTAAGGGGAGACCTCACTGCTGTCTGCAGCTGCCTGGTGGGAAACAACAAAGCCAGAGCCTTCTCACAGATGTATGGTGACAGGGAGAAGCAAGATGTGAAAGCAGGAACATAGGAAACTCTGATAAGGAAAACAAAAATTACGATGAGGGTAGTTAAACACTGGACGAAGTCGCCCAGGGAGGTTGTGGGATCTCCCATACTGGAGGTGTTTAAAATTCAACTAGGCAAGTCCCTGAATAAGCCCTGCTTTGAGTTGGAGTAAGTGATCTCCAGAGGTCCCTGCTACCCTGAGTTGTTCTAGGTGATTCAGTGATTGTAAATATTTGAGTTACATGCATTCAGACAGAAAGCATATTTAAATGTTTCCCTGCAGTGACCTTACTTTTTTGTTAAAATTTATTATGGCTTATGGTTTTCATAGTTCTATGAAGCAGATCTAATTTGCTTGTCAGATTTCCTTAGAACATATAATGAAGCTGTCTACTCATCATATGTATAGAATTCTTTATAATTCAAACTACAAGATTTTTCCCAATAATATGATTCCTTTATCAATTAGACCTCAAGTTGCTTCCTTGGCAGGCTGTGTGTCATGTGGACTGTACAATCCATGTATTCTGTCCTTAGTCACAAACTACTGACTCCTTAGAAGAACTCAGATTTTTTTTCGTTCATTGTGGAAGGAGAGGTTAGGGATCAATCAGTGACATACAAGTGTGAAAAAAAAGGGAGAGGTTTGTCACAATGTCACATTCATAGACACATTATGCAATTAACTAAAATGTAGTATCTGCCATGGAAGATTACTTTTCTCATTGTAATATAATAAAAATTTACCCTATGGGATGTAGTCCCAAATCTAGCGAATTTAATGGAACGACTGCAATCAAATTTAATAAGGTCTTGATTTTTTCTAGCATGTATTTTTTCTGTATTTTTTCAAACTTTAGATAATACTTTGGGCTTAATAATCCTCAGAAACTGCTTCCTAACTGAACCTTAGCGTGTGACAGTTCTTATTTGCAAATAAATCACAAAGTGATAAAGTTGTAACCTTCTGTAACCTCAAAATCATGTCTATGCTAATTTAGTTATGGAAATCAAAAGTGGGAGACAGGGATGGCTTGCCACGATGATGATTTAAAAACATGATAACTTTTGTTTCTCACTCAAATAGCCCAGATGGGAGAGGGAGGTAGCACTATTTTATCCAAACCACTTATACATAAAATGCTGAGTTTACAGATATTTTAAAATGTTATCATGTGAATAATATTTCTATGTAAATATTCTTAGTTTACGGGCACTTGCCATATGGCATTCCTGCAATTCAGTCTTTTTTCTTTTTTTTTAAACATACAGTGCATTCACTTGTGACAATCTCTCCCCATTGAATTTCACTCATAATTAATCTCTTGGTTCACATAATCACTTCTGTATATTCTCCTATGAGTTCTTGGGGGTGCAACATCTTAGGCAAGGAACAAAGGCTTTACTTCCCTCTGTCCATGTTACAGAGTGCTAATGTGATTCTCTGTAGTTGAGCTTCTTAGCAAAGAAACTGAGGATTTACAGTTCTCTGGCTTTCTCTGCTAAGGGGTTCTTCAGGGCTTTCAAGAGCTGACCTTGCAAGGGATTGTGTTCTTTTAATGCACTCCCTTTTAGAAGACAGCTTACCTGTTTTCTCAGCCTGATGCAGATATTATTAAAAGGGGTTTCCATGGATACGGATATCAATAGGAAATGAAAGAGGGCTGTCCTCCTTTCTGACCCACTGGAGTTCCTCACTGTTGCTATGGCAAAGCTTACAGATGCTACTGGTATTGTTTTGCATAATCTGATTTAAAATCTGCAGTCTTGGCAAAAGTATTCTGTAGGGATGGGTAAACACTTCTAGGTAGAACAAGTGAAAATTTGTGATTGATGATGGTCTTAGAAGGTTTCTCGAACTTTAGTATAATTTGTAAAATAATCTTTCTTATAGGTCTCCATCAAAGACAGAAGTAGAAGTTCAAAAGAGAATGAATCTCAGCACCTTCTGAAATGATCTCATAGTACTTTGGAATTAAACCTTGTCATTTTACACCAGCTAACCCATATGAGTTAACAATATGTGTTAACAATAATTCTCAACTTATAAACTAGTGAAGAACTACAATTTGGAATTTTCTCATTGTGGACCTGGATCAAAGACCAGGTAAAAGAAAGTGCCTCAGCTAATCTGACTGGGATGTGGATGCAGCAGCAAACTCCAGCTTAGACATTTATGATAAATGGGTAGTAATATTTTAACATCCTAATACCAAATAATGCCTTTTGATGTTATATAGCCTTTATTTTAGACCAGGAAGGTTTTAGGAATATTCCTGCATTTCATAAGAAGCTTCCACAAACAAAAATGAAATACTTTTCCCCTACTTTCTCCAAAAAACATGCGTACAAAATAAAAGAACCACACCCCCTGAGATCAACAAAGCTTTCAAGACTTCTCTAGCAGCTAAGATTTATTGTCTGAGTCCCAGCACTTGAAGATGGATGCTTTGCCAGAAAGAAGAAACTGAAAATTGGTAGAACAAATAAATGTAGGGTCATACCAGTCAAAGAAAGGGTCTGACCTCCCCAGCAATGCATTAATTTATCATGTTATGTCGCCTACATTAATCTGTTTGTTTGAATCTTCTGTGTGTATGTTTTATTGTTTTATTTCCCATGCTGGTCATAAACCAGGACAAGGGCAGATTTCTTGTTTAGTAAGCAGAATTAGGGTGGCTGCGGTTTACATAGTCAATAGCAGTCAAACACCAAGGTCGGTGTCTATCACATCTTGGAAAAATTGGGGTTACAGCAGGTGAAATTATCATTCCATTTTGGTTTTATGACTCTAACAGATAGCCACAGAGTCCCTGACCCCTGCTGCCACTCATGTCCTTCTCTAATAGCAAAGTATAACCTCCGACACTCAATTAAAACAGGAAACAAGGCAAAGAAGGGGTCAGTATACATGTTTGGCCAACCTGAGACTTTGGAAAAGGGGTCCAAGAAGGTTTTCAGAGAGGGAGGAAGGGGGGACGAGGAGAGGGCAGAGGTGAGAGTAGGAGGGAAAGGGGAAAGGAAGGAGGAAAATGGGAAACAAAGAGGGAAGGTGGAAAGGGGAAGGGGCAAGGCAGAAAGGGGAAGGAAAAGAAAGCCCTTCCACATTTGTGTGTTGTGTGACCTTAAGTGCATTAAAGCATCCTGCTGTACAGCAATTCACACACATTTTGTCTCTCTACTAAAAGCACAGTTCTGTCTTCCTGGCTGCCTGAGTGGGGCAATGTAGATGCTTTTGGTTTTAGAATTTAGTACACAGTCCTTTTCTTTAACTAATTTTGCTATATAAATGAAAAATTACTTATTTTCATCTAATGCATGTGAGCAAGGGGAAAGCAGGACAAGAGTCACTTAATTTTGAAAGCTAACCCCATGTAACATTGCAAGCAAAATGGGATTAGCTAAGAGAAATGGTTTGCAGATTAGTCTGATATCTGTCACTGGATCTCAGGGAAAAGGAACGCCTATTACTTGCTCTGACCTGAGGTAATAGGTTTTTCCTAGGAATAAAGGAGCTTTAACTGTCCTCAGTCTAATTCTAGATCTCTATTGTAGGCTGCATACTGTTATAGATTTGTAAGGTTATACGAATCTACAGCAATCACATAATTTTACTTGCAGTAAGCCACAGAAGACAACCTCAGTAATCTTAACATTAAGTCACCAAATTCTGGCTGAGTTACAGTGGCGGTTTCAGAAAGCTATTCAGTCTTGATTGAAATAATTCAATTAATGAACCACCTGGCATGACTCTAACTAAACTTTTTCCAGGGGTTAACAGATCTTGCAGTTAGAATATCTGTGCTTATTTTCTATTTGTATTTTTCTAGCTTCAGTTTTTAATTGCTGAGCTGACATTTTTCCAGTAAATTATTTTTGAGTTTGCTGAAAAAAAATCAAGGGAAAAATCAGTTTGGGATTGACCCAAATAAAAATTTTTGCTTTCCCTTAAAAAACTATGCAAAAATAGTTTCAGAACTAAAGTATCACCATGTTTTGCAGTAAAGATAAGCAAATTGAAATGAAAGTTTGAATTTTTAGGAAATAGACAGATTTTCATTGAAATCAGTTCAGAGTTCAGATAAATTCTGAAAGAAGATTTTTTTCACCATCAAAAAATAATACCACATCTCTTCCCACCATGTTTTTTCAGTGTGAGATGAGAGTTGTACATTGCTGTAAAACTGTTCCTTTCTCTAACAAAGGTGGCAAAGCTCTTGAAGCATTACTAAAGACTATTTAAAAGGAGTTAAAAACTTCATTTTGGATTTGCAGCACCAGCACATGATAGTTATGACTTGCTGGAGGCAGACAGAACAATGCACAAGCAACCAGTGGTAAGTTTAGGTTAGGGATATCTTTAACCTAACCAGAAACTAAGGAAAAATTCCTCCTACTATTAGAACAGATTGTAACTGCATTTCTGTTAATTCTGCTCTTGGAATTCCTATTAGAGTTTTGCAAAGGCATTCAGATAGGATCATGAAATGCATTTTAACCAGAGGCCTGGAATAACACCTGGGCCCACCCACTAATGCATTGCTAAGTATTTTCTGTCAACCAAAACTTAATTCTATGGCTGGGTGATTAAAGAAAAGAAAAAAAGAACATCATCAATGTCCTGTTTGGCCTTAAAAACCCGCAATGTCTCAATTCAGGGATACACCTTATGTTAGGAGGCTTCCAAAAAATTCATGCCAGACTTCAAGTACACATGTCAGTGCTTTCTCAGCTCTTCAGGAACTAAAGCTTATGTTCCTGGGGTGTTTGAAAAAAGAAATGTACCTCCAAGCCTAAGCTGTTGTTGTGTAAAGCTGATGTCTTCTTCAGTGCCAAAAAGGCTGAAATATTTAAAACAAATGCAGTTAAAAGCTTGTGCACAGTCAATGTAAAGGGTCACAGAAATCAAGCGGAGTTGGTTCAATGACTTTTTATCATTAATTTTCTCAGCTGCATGTGTTACTGCAGATCTTTTGTTGTGAAGGATCCTGAGCAAAGAGGTAAAGACAGACTTACTGGCTCCTAGTACTACTCCTTTCTGTCCAAGGCTGAATGGTTGGTAGCAAATGATGAGAAATGTTCTGAATTTGGTTGTCACCACTGCTACCCAAAACTGATGAAAGGAGTGACACCTAGTTGTTCAGATCAAATCAGCTAGCAATAACTCACGCTTTTCATTTGTCAGAAGCACTTCTATGGCTACTGGGGAAAGCCAGAACAGACCTCTGAGCTTCACACCGGAAAAAGAATTTCTCATTCCCACTTTTAGTGAAACAGTAAGATCTGCTTTGTGATGGCTTTCTACTTGCACAGAAGACTAGGAAGAAATAGTGAAGAAAAGACCACTGACCGCTGTGTATTTTGAAGACCTCAAGTAAATGAGTCCCCTTCATATTCAAGAGGAAGCTGTTTACTTACTGTGGTTACAACAGAGGGTTCTCCACAGATGAACTTAACAAATTTACTCATTGTGGAGCTCCCCGCTGCTTCTAATAATCTGTGTAACTATGTTCTCTGTTCTATACCACGATGTAAATGCACCTGTAGATTCCTATCCACAGCAGAGTTGAGAAACTTCCAAATAAAGTTTAACGTATGTGTATTATTCCTTTAGCTAAGTTCTTCTTAAAATATCTCTCCCTTGTTACTACATTTCCTCCTCATTTCCTGTATTAGAGCAACTAAAAGCTCAAGAAGCATCATCCATTCAGCTAAAGAAAACAGTTTTCTTCTGCATGCTTTTTTTCCATGGTTTTATTAAATATTTGTAAATCTGTGTTAGTCAGCAGTAGTAAAGTAATGCATCTGCTTATTCGACCAAGTGCCCAGCATCTTCAAAATTTTAGAAAACATCTGTAGATGATTTCTTAGAGACCTTGCAGTGTAGTTCTCAGACCTTGCTCTTCTCTTCTGTGACTGACATGATGAGCACCGAAGTCCATGCAATGCTTTCTATTGACTTCTTGCAGCTTTAACTGGGCTACCAGTGGAAGTAGTCTCACTTTGCAAGAAGGAACATGGTTACTTTGCAGAAATTTTGCTCTAATACTGCAAAGCATTACATCTACTTTCTTTTTCCTGTATGTAGAAACTATAGATTGAGTTAAGGACAGGTTTCCTTTGAGTTTCCCTTATTTATGGCAGACACAGCTAAAATTATTCTGACATATATTTCTCCATTCTACTTTCATGCATGATAACAGAAGGTAAAACTTGAAATACTATCTCACTTTAATTCTAATACCATTGCAGCCCTTAGTACCAGTCCTGCCTACAGATAAGAAAAAGGGGAGGGAGGTGATCTATTAATCTTATGTAATGTATAATCCAAATGAGATGTTGTTCTTATGATGTATTAGATCATGCATCACCAGAGCCAGCTGTCACTCCAATGATCTATTGACTTAATAAATCATAGTGGGGCACAAGTATTACTCAAAAGAGAGTGATGTCCATGTGAAAATCAGTACTGCAAAAAAAGTGAGACAAAAAAAAACAAAAAACAAAGCAACATGAAACTGTGGCCTAGAACTGGATTCCCTACCACCAGACAAATGCATGAAAGAAATTGCAATTAAGTGCCAACATGAAGATCTTAAAATAAAACTATTGTTAAAGCAAACCATATTTAACCTCCAAACAGAATCAAGCTTTGAATGTCACTTGAGTCACAATTTCTGGCATCGAAGAATCACTTGTGGAATGTTATTTCACACAGCTCAAAACTGAAATCCCATGTGGCCAGTTCAAAGTCTATGAGAGGTACCTAGCTGAAATTATTTTCATTCAGGTTATACTCATCATTCAGAAGCAAAAACCTGAAAGAGAACAGACGAAAGAGTTCTGACATGTCAAAGCATTTTGGTTTGACCCTTTCAGGAAAATTATTTAGACATTTTACTTCAAAATATTTTGAGTCATGTATTAAATGTTGGAACACAAAATGTGACTTTGAAACTAAGTAGGGCATTTTTTTCCGAAAATAAAATATTTTTTATTCCTCTAAAAAGAAAACTTTTACAATTGTTGGGTTTTTGTAGTCAATTTTGCTCCAATTTGCTTTGGAAAGTTAGGAAGTGAAGGGGAAATTTTACCACCGTCTAATCTCGTATGATCAAAGATCCTTTTTCTCTGGTCAGTACACAGTAAAAATTTATCTGCCTTTCTATGATGTTTGAGAAGTAGTGGCAGTCCAGTGGCATTCCCACTGACTGGAACAGGGGAAACATAACACCCATCTCCAAAAACGGAAAAAAGGAAGAACTGGGGAACTACAGGCCACTCAGTCTCAGCTCTCTGCACGGCAAGATCATGGAGTAGATCCTCCTTCATACTATGCTAAGGCATGTAGAAAATAAGGAGGTGACTGGTGACAGCCAGCATGGCTTCATTGAGGACAAACCATGCCTGACAAATTTGGTGGCCTTCTACAATTGGATTGCTGTGTTGGTGGATAAGGGAAGAGCTCAAAGAGTTGCAGTCAACGACTTGGTTTTCAAGAGGACACCAATGATGAGTGGCATTCCTCAGGGATCGGCACTGGGACTGGTGCTGTTTAACATCTTTGCTGGCAACATGAACCATGTGATTGAGTGCACCCTCAGCAAGTTAGTCGGCAACACCAAGCTGTGTGGTGCAGTTGACACACTGGAGGGAAGAGATGCCATCCAGAGGGACCTTGACAGGCTGGAGAGGTGGGCCTATGCGAACCCCATGAAGTTCAACTAGGCTAAGTGCAAACTCCTGCAGCTGGGTCAGGGCAAACCCAAGCACAGATACAGGCTGGGTAGAGAATGGATTGAGAGCAGCCCTGAGGAGAAGGACTTCAAGGTGCTGGTTGACAAGAAGCTCAGTGTGTCCTGGCAATGTGTGCCTGCAGCCCAGAAAGCCAACCGTATCCTGGGCTGCATTAAAAGAAGTGTGGCCAGCAGGTCGAGGGAGGGGATTCTGGCCCTCTTCTCTGCCCTGGTGAGACCCCACCGGGACTCCTGCGTTCAACTCTGGAGCCCTCAGCACAGGAGAGACATAGACCTGTTGGAGCGGGTCCAGAGGAGGGCCGCAAAAATGATCAGAGGGATGGAAACCCTCTCCTGTGAGGAAAAGCTGAGAGAGTTGGGGCTGCTCATCCTGGACAAGAGAAGGCCCCGAGGGTCCTTATAGCAGCTTTGCAATACCTGAAGTGTGCCTACAAGAAAGCTGGAGAGGGACTTCTTGTAAGGACATGGAGCAATAGGACAAGGGGTAATCACTTTTGACTAAAAGAGTCAATTTAGATTGGACATAAGGAAGAATATTTTGTGACGGGGTTGACAAAACACTGGAGCAGGTTGCCCAGAGAGGTGGTAGATGCTCCATCCTTGGAAGCATTCAAGGTCAGGTTGGACGGGGCTTTGAGCAACCTGATCTAGTGGAAGGTGTCCCTGCCTGTGGCAGGTGGGTTGAAACTAGATGACCTTTAAGGTCCCTTCCAACCCAAACCATTCCACAATTTATCTATAAATAGAGAGATGAATGGATGGATGGAGATGTATTGCAAATACAGCTCTTGGAGAATTTTCCGTGAAGTTAGTCTATTTTCTTTGCAAATACTGCAGCTCACACAGTCATGCGAGGAATAAAATGCTTAGGAGTCTGTTACGCTTTCACCGAAAGCAATAGCCCAATGCCCCCAGCAGATCAAACCAGCTGTTTAGCTGTTGAGAAATACTGGCTGCATTTTACATTGACTATAGAATCTAGGCCTCATTGTCTTCAGAAGGTGCCTCATAAAGTCTTGCAAAGTCCTATGCCTTTGAAAGATTATGAGTAACTTTGTTGAAGATCTGTACAAAAATGGCTAATGACATTAACACAAAAGACAGACTATGGCAATTTTTTTCTGAATTATTGTTAAAATTTAAAAATACAAATGTTACTTACTTCTAAGAAGTACAAAACATTTTCCAGCTTTCAGAGGCTGCATTTTTAAGAACCAATTATAAACGAATGCAGTTTTAGTTACAGTATTGATTTCACCTCTTTGCCAGAGTGCAGCTAATTCAATTATTTTTAATTATGTGAATGTTGTGGCCAGGCTAATTTCAAAAGACTATTCTACAAAGGCAAGCTACTGTGGAAAGCCATGTCCCTTCTCTTGCTACAAATGACAGGCAGGCAGACGGTCTTTACAAAATTAAGATTCAGCAATTGCGACATTTGCCTGCAATCTGTAACCAGGTTTAAATCAGTCCCTGTCAGGAGAATTGAAAGCAGTCAAAATTGTCAAGAGAAAAACAAGCCTAGGCCTTCAAAACCTCAAACAGGCAAAGGATTTGTGGGGTTACAAGACCTGAATTCTGTAACATTTACAGAAGTAAAATCTCTTTTACCAAATTACCCAACAAAATAATACACTGGGAATGCAAATAGAGAGCATCTCTTTGTAATAGCAAGAACACTTCGCTTAAGAGAGGAAAGTGATATTTCCATCCATTGTTACGCATTTTGCCTAGGTCAGTCAGCTTTCCACACAAGTCCCGCAAACCCATGCTTCCAGATTGTTCAGAAAGGTAACAGCTTTCATTCCTCTGTCAACATTATCCTCTTCAGAAACTGCCTTGGTCCACTTGATGTGAGCTACTAATCACACATGACATGGGAATGAAAAATCATGAGCAGAAGTAGAATTTACCTTAACGTCTGCGTATTTGTATATGTTTATTTGAACGGCCCAGGACACATTCATGTATGTGAGAATCTCCTCTAGACATTTACCACTCTGTCATAATGACAAGGCTGCCTGCATTTGCCATGCTGTGGATCCAGAAACAATACAAGTGGTGTTTGGTAAACTTTTGATGTGAGAGGTTTATTCTGAAGAATTAATCATTTCAGTTTTGCATGCACATGGAAGTAAAAATTAAGAATGGTGGCTACAAATGAGTTTTATACTGAAGTTTGATGTTAGCACAGATTCCAACGGAAAGTGAACTCACAGAGATCTGAGGCAGGAGAAACTGTCTGCACACTCCCAAAGAACATAATTTACTGAGTACCACACTCCATTTGAAGCCTCTCGAATTGGCAAAACTTGGCTGGAACTCTTGTGAGAGTAATTTCTTGTTACTGTAAGCTTTCAAAGATCCTGGTTTTTGTTAGATATTATGTGAACAGAATTTCTGATGAAGTTGGGTACTTCTGCTTCCTATTGGGATGGAATTATAAAGAAGGTAAAAAATAAAACTTTAATTGAAAAAAAAAAAGTTAAAGCAGACTGTTTTGTACCTCAGAAGTTACTGGTTTCCAATCTAGAGGGAAGGTTTGAGCAAATTTTAGTATCAAGGAAGTTCATTCATCTGTTCTTTCTGACCAAACTAATACAATAATCTGAAAGTAACAGTGCTATATGAACACTATCTAAGCACCCTAGAACTGCACATATGGAGTTATCAATCAATAATTTTTCAAAATACATTTTGAAATTGTACAGAAGATTCAGACTTTTACTGTCTGTTGATTTTAATAGGACAATTATTCTTCACAATACTCAGACACAGATCAGGCTATCTATGGTGATGCAGAATCTTAAATATAATCTTCCACATTCCTTTTTCTTCACTTTATTTGATTAATATGTACTTTACTGAAAATTACGTAACAGACTCCCAAAGAAATTTTGGTTCTGCAGAGAACAAAGTCTTAACTCTCACAGACTTCTGTAAGCGCAGGATTTCACTTACAATGCCCATCCTAAGAAAAGATCATACAATACAGGATTCAAATGGTAAGACAAGACCCTTCAGGATGTTCCTTTGTCTTTGGACACTGAGGAAACGAGTTTTTATTTACTCATAATTTTTAAGTAATCTTGAAATATGCTGTTTACACTAAAAAAAAAGCCAAAAAGAGAACTGCTATACAGAAAGGAGGGATAAAAGGAGTGAAATCACTTTCTGGAATTAATTAAAAGATAATATTCACAGAGGAATGGGCCAGTGCCACAAATAAGTATCACTTGAGATTATGCAGTCAAAAAGACAATTAAAGCACCAAATATAGCTAATGAGAATTCTTAATTGATAATTTTTCATGCTTATGGATTAATCTTGTATATTATCCTTTCTTTGTCACACATACAGAATCATTTAGTCTGCTGCCTCTCTGCTCACTGGACAAGAACTGTCTCACACACAGAATGGGCTTTCAAGAGAAAAGACGTCTGTGTGGCCAGAGAGAAGGCTTGCTTTATGTTTAGCCAATACTGCAAAGAGACTGGTGAAAAAACAAGCCCAAGAACTTTCTTCTCCTCTCAGTTAGGTCTGTGAAAATTAGGACTAAGTACCACAACATCTGTGTGGTCATTGAATATAAAAGTAGACATAAGTGAGAAGATACAACCCAAAGACTCCACGAATCACAGAATCACGGAATTACAGAATCACAGAATGGTAGGAGTTGGAAGGGACCTCTGTGGGTCATCTAGTCCAATCCCCTTGCCAAAGCAGGATCACCTAGATCAGGTTGCACAGGGCCTCCAGAAAAGAAGAATCCACTACCTCTCTGGGCAACTATTCCAGTGCTCCGTCACCCTCAGAGGGAAGAAGTTCTTCCTCATGTTCAGATGGAACTTCCTATGCTTCAGTTTGTGCCCGTTGCCCCTTGTCCTGTCACTGGGCACCACTGAAAACAGTCTGGCCCCATCCTCCTGACACCCACCTTTGAGATATTTATGAGCATTTATTAGGTCCTCTCTCAGTCTTCTCTTCTTCAGGCTGAACAAGCCTAGCTCCCTCAGCCTTTCCTCATGAGAAAGATGCTGCAGTCCCTCATCATGCTCGTAGACCTCCGCTGGACTCTCTCCAGTAGCTCCTCATCTTTCTTGAAATGGGGAGCCCAGAACTGGACACAGTAATCCAGATGGGGCCTCACTAGGGCAGAGCAGAGGAGGAGGTGAACCACCCTCGACCTGCTGGTCACACTCCTCTTAATGTATTCCAGGATCCCATTGGCCTTCTTGGCAGCCAGGGCACACTGCTGGCTCATGGTCAACTTGTCATCCACCAGGACACCCAGGTCCCTCTCTGCAGAGCTGCTCTCCAGCAGGTCAGCCCCGTGCCTGTATCGGTGTATTGGGTTGTTCCTCCCCGGGAGCCTCTGTGTACCTTTGCACTAAGGAGTTTGGGATCCCTCTGCACCTATATTCTGCTCTTTGCAGTTTGCCAGTTTCTTCTGGCCTATTTGTTCAGTCAATGTTCCATTCAGGATTTGCCACATTAAGACCATCTGTTTTGATAATAATTTTATCAAATCAGATGTTGATGACTTTAAAAAAAAAAAAAAAAAAGAGAGTGCAGTTATTTGTGGAGAGAAAAGACAAAGAACCATTTTGGCTTGAAGCTTGTAAATACATTTCCTGGATGTCCACAGTGGTCAGATTCACAGACAACACACCAGACATAAGGCAAGGCATCGTGACAAAGATATGCATGCTCTCCATCAAAAGCGTAACCTTTAACGAACAATAGGCAAGTAAACACATTTTACTTTTACCTTTCATCCTCTTCATTCATGACAAACAAAAGGCAAAGATTTGATAAAAGTTTTTAACCTTTTCCCCTGGGGTCTTATGTTAACCTTGGTGCAGACATGTGGTCATTGAGCAGACATTGCTTGGTGGAGGTAGATTACTTCATCAAGATGTTGCAAACCACCTCTGTGCGCAAGGATGAATGGTGTATTCACTCCTGAAAGGACGGAGATTCAGTATTAGCCAAACAAAACTATACTAAAGGAAGGAAGAGAGAAGAGAGACAGAAATACTCAAGAGAAAACCTAAGAAAAGGGTAAACCAAACTCAGTGGGGTTTTATATTACTCCTGCATTCAGTCTTCCTCTCACACCTCAATGCAAAGGATCTATTCCTTACCATTCTTTCTTTATTATGTTGCACTCTTTATGTTATCTTGGCTCAAGGTGCTGCTTTTTTACCTCTTCCCCAAGAAGGGCAGACATTCCTGCCATCATTACTGCTCTTCTCACCACTCCAAGTTCCAGATTTACCCATTCCCTCTGCCAGCCTACCTAAGCACTGTCTCTTGAACATTTCAGCAGTGACTGTCAGGGAGGTAATGGAAATCTTAATTCACTAGAGCACCTTCAGAAGAAAAGTTGTGCCATCCTCAGGCTCAACAGACTAGAGGGTAAAGGAGGGTGGTATGTTCAACCTTGGTATTCCAAAGACTGTTTTCTCTGGAGAAATGCCCCCAGCAGCCCCCGTACCCGACGGCGCCCTGATATTCAGGGCATGTTTACACAATTCTTTTGAATTTGCACCAAGTTAAATCAGCAGGCTGTAGGACGGAATACAAACTGTGAATAGCCACAGAATGAAAAAATGAAATCTTGCAAGGTATCATCCTGAGAATGTTTCAAGTAATGTGCAGCACTGGAGAGCCACTTCCCCAATTTTAAAAGTTATTTAGCAACTCAATGGCATGTCTGCATAGCACAGTGTATGATCAGACACCAGTCCCTCAGCCACTGTGAATGAATTAGCTCTAGAAACAAAGTAGCATAGTTACAACACAGTTACAACAATGTAGCAGTCACTGTATAAGGCAAACAGGCTTGCAGGACATCACAACTGTTCAGCCCTGTCCAAATCGTGAAGCAAAACACCTATCGGAGCTTGCATTTGAATCTCTCTTGCACTTGATCACCGCACTGGTCTGGAAAATAGCGGAGATAAAGTTAACGCAGCATTAAGCTATATCATGTAGATGGTTCAATAAAAGCCAGTGGGATTTTGCATCCTACCCAACTTAAAGACTACATTAAGAAAGAGTTGAGCTAATACTTATCCAACTTGCAAACCAAAATTCTGCCGCAGTGGCAGAATTGTGATCAGCAGATCAGTATTGCAGAATATGCACAGCAGAAGCTTAGATCAGAAATGCAACACACTTAAGGATTTTACGTATGCAATGTACTACAAAATCACTTGCCTTGCTAAAGCAAGGTAATTTCATAATGAAAAGAAAAAGTAGGAGGAAGACAGAAATTTAGCTCACCAGTTCAAAACTGACCCATAGATTCAGTAATGACTCTTTTTTTAATTATTTCCTACTGTTTTCCAAGTTAAAGTAACAAATATTCTGCTTTCTAATTGCATGTCACTGAGGCTTTGGGCTGTTGCTTGTCATTTCATTTCTCATTCATTGAGAAGTTCAAAGGCTAAAGTGTGTCACATGTACCATTTTCGGGCACTAATTAGAACTTCTCTTAATCTTAGGAGGGACAGAATCAGCCTAATGCCAGTCACCCTGTGTAAGGTCACAATGCTGCAATAGTCCAGGTGGTGTAGCTCATTCTGACATTACACTTCATAACATTGTTGTGGATTTTTTGCTTTGTATTTTCAGGTACTGTACTATTTAGGTTTGAATTTGAAGTCAAGTTACAAAACTTACATTACGGGAAACATAAGTTGTGGCAGAAACTAGCTTGTTTATCACTCACCACTCAGGGAATTTTCATCCCTAAGTCCCTCTCCATTATGAACAGTCCCATGACACCATTCATTTATTCCAACCAAAAAAGTGACTGCATTCCAGAAAAACCAAAGCCTGTATTCTCCTCTGCTGTCTGGATGACTCCAAGGCAAAAAAACTGAATTGAATCTGAAACTTAGTGATGCACAGTGCTTGCTACTCCTTTAAACTCCCACCAGTGTAGCAGACTCTACATCTTCAGAGATCAAGGCCTTCTTGTAGAGAAGGGACAAATCTGAAGACTTCTTGAAGGCACCTTGGTTTTTCAAGGTTATGTTTTCCCCTGTAATCTAACACAGCAGGTCATAACCAGGAAAGCTAAAATAACTGCAGATAATGCCTCATGGTCTTTTCAAAACTAGTAATTTTAATTAGTAGACAGAGAAACAAATCAAGACTAATAAAATTTAAAATAGTACATGCATTATTGTCTATTTCACCAGAAATTAGGCTTTCTTCTTACACCAAGTGGAACAATACAGAACCTATTGCCATTCTCCACCAATGCAAAACACTCATCAGCTGGTGTCTTCTGTTAGGCTTTCTCCGTCTTTCCCTTTCCCTACTCACACTGGCTTTTACGTTTTCGTATCAGATCAAAATTGAATGATTACGAAGTCCTGCTCTGACACTGTCTTTTAACAACAGTGAAGTACAAGCTATTAAAGCATACTTCCTGTGACGTAAAAAGAATCTGTTCCCATGATAGCTCCATGGAGTTATGATAAAAAGACTCTTCAAGAGTGACAGATCCAGATTCACCATTCATTTTTAAATGACCATAATAATTACTAGAGTCAATATATTCTGTGTCCTGTCTCTCAGTCAGCCACGCTCAAGAGAGACTAACAGAAAACACAGTGAGTTTTTAAAACTTTTTTCTCCTTTTCATTCAAATGCACCTGCCTGCTGTGTTGCATTCCAAGGGACTTAAAAACACCTCCCTGCTTGCTGAGCCACTCTCCATCATCTTTGAGAGGTCCTGGAGGACAGAAGAGGTGCCTGAGGACTGAAGAAAGGCCACTGTCACTCCAATCTTCAAAAAGGCAAGAAGGAGGACCCAGGAAACTACAGGCCAGTCAGCCTCACCTCAATTCAGGGAAAGGTGATGGAGCAGCTCATTCTAGAGGTCATCATCAAGCAAGTGGAGAAAAAGAAGGTTATCAGGAGTAGTCAACATGGATACACCAAGGGGAAATCATACCTGATCAATCTGACAACTTTCTACGATGGCATGACTGGCTGGGTAGATGAGGGGAGAGGAGTGGATGTTGTCTAGCTCAACTTCAGCAAGGCTTTTGACACTGTCTTCCATAACATCTTCCTAGGGAAGCTCAGGAAGTGTCAGTGATGTGGACTGAGAACTGGCTGAATGGCAGAGCTCAGAGGGTTGTCATCAGCGGCGCTGAGTCTAGTTGGAGGCCTGTAACTAGTGATGTCCCTCAGGGGTCAGTACTCAGCCCAATCTTGTTCAACTTCTTCATCAATGACCTGGATGAAGAGTTAGAGTGTACCCTCAGCACATTTGCTGATGACACAAAACTGGGAGGAGTGGTAGATACACCAGAAGGCTGTGCTGCCATTCAGAGAGACCTGGACAGGCTGGAGAGTTGGGCAGAGAGGAACCTGATGAAGGTCAACAAGGGCAAATGCAGGGTCCTGCACCTGGGGAGGAACAATCCCATACACCAGTACAGGCTTGGGGTGGACCTGCTGGAGAAACATCTCTGTGGAGAGGGATCTGGGAGTGCTGGTGGATGACAGGTTAACCATGAGCCAGTAGTGTGCCCTGGCTGCCAAGAAAGCTAATGGGATCCTGGGATGCATCAGGAGGAGTGTGGCCAGTGAGGTCGAGGGAGGTTCTCCTTGCCCCTCTACACTGCCCTAGTGAGGCTCCATCTGGAGTACTGTGTCCTGTTCTGGGCTCCTCACTTCAAGAAAGATGAGGAGCTATTGCAGAGAGTCCAGTGGAGGGCTACAAGGATGGTGAGGGGACTGGAGCTTCTCTCCTATGAGGAAAGGCTGAGGGAACTGGGCTTGTTCAGCCTGAAGAAGAGAAGGCTGAGAGGGGACCGTACAAATGCTCATAAATATCTCAAGGGTGGGTGTCAGGAGGATGGGGCCAGACTCTTTTCAGTGGTGCCCAGCGACAGGACATGGGGCAATGGGCACAAACTGAAGCATAAGAAGTTCCCTCTGAACATGAGGAAGAACTTCTTCCCTCTGAGGGTGACGGAGCACTGGAACAGGCTGCCCAGGGAGGTTGTGGAGTCTCCTTCTCTGGAGACATTCAAGACCCACCTGGACGTGGTCCTGTGCAGCCTGCTGTAGTTGACCTTGCTTTGGCAGGGGGTTAGACTAGATGACCCACAGAGGTCCCTTCCAGCCCGTAACATTCTGTGCTTCTGTGATTCTGTTCCTGTTGTTGGAGGTGTTCCTCCTTCCCTAGAGGTGTTCAAACAACATGTAGATGTGGCACTTCGGGACATGGTTTAGTAGATATGGTGGTGTCGGATTGATAGCTGGACTTGATAGCCTTAGAGGTCTTTTCCAACCTATGATTCTGTGATTCTATGATGCAACAGTGCTTAACTGAAGTTATGCATCTTGGAAGTGCCTACACAAAAACGTGTTTCTGTCCTCTGTAGCACACAGCTGAGGGGTGGTAGCACTCTGCAGATCTTTCCAGGTCTCAGCTGGAGGCCGGAAAGGTAATGAAGGAGTTGTTTCTAATGTGGATTGGTATGAGTTTACCCACATAGCAAAGCCAACATTAGAAAGAAAAGGCATTTCACTGCTTACTCTCCATAGTTAATTACACCAGAATATTTTTATATCAGCTTGTTTTATCTCGAGATGGAGAAATTCTCCTCACCATCATCTTATTTGTATCAAAACAAAAAAATGATATGTAGAGTAACAGATGATAAGCAAAATTAATAACATTGTAATTTGAGGGCAAAAGGACCTCCTGATTAATATATTAGCTCAGATAGTAACCAGAAACCTTGAAAGAGAAATCTCCACCTGCAATACTGAACTCCTAGGATGAAGCTTTCTGTGCACACAATGTGCAGTGGGAAGACAAAAGCCTCAAAGGTTGGATAATTCAAGTGAGTTTTTCTTGTTAGACCAATGACTGTCTGCAAAGGCACTTTCCTAGGATACTGCCCACTGGAAGGTAAAATAAAATGCATTCACTTATTGCTTTTCAAGAATAACACAAGTTCACCTGTGTTTTACAATCTGGTTGGTTTAATGAGTTCGGTTTCAGCAACAAATACTTGAGACATTACACAATTTTGCATTAGTGATAACAAGAGTTCTGACTCTAGCTCTGATGAAGCACTGACAACTCTGGCAAAAAGACTCTTCTGTTCTACCCGTAATTCATTACTTGGTATTTTGCTTATGAAAAGATCCAGGCTACATTGTATTAATAATATTTGCAGTAAGAACAATCTGGGAATACACGGAGGGAGAGCTCAGCCATAAAAAGCATCCCTGCTAGTAAGTATTTTTAGCACTTCAAAAGTACCCAGTGTCAGATCAATTTTGATCCCATTATTGTTATTAAACTCTTAAAAATCACCAAGGGCAAAAAAAAGAAATTGATAGCAGGATTTTTCATGCTGTTTTCATTAATTTTATTTTGATTTTTATCTGTTTATGGAGTGGGAGGAAGTTTTTTTCTTTCTTCAAGCTGACTTTAGGTTACTATAAACAAACAAAATGGCCAGTTAATTCTATTTTGTCTAAAGAACAAAACATCCCAAACTTTCTGTGCAGTCTCTTCATACCTTTAGTATGACCTTACTGTTTTAATACTAAATAAGTCTGTGTGGCCTTTTGACTACAAGTATCATCACTTTGTCATCTCTTTGAATTAATGTTTGGATTTCCAAGTACCATAATGGTTTACACCTAACTCTTTCAATAAAAAAAAAAAATCTTGAGGATAGACAACATGGCACCATAGAGCCTACTTTTTGCTACTGTCTCTCCTCTTACTCAACTTCTTCCATTACCCTTCTGTTTTAAAAGACTTTCTTAGCTACTTCCAGTGCCAGTTCAGTTGTAAATGCATCTTCTTTCATGACAGTAAGTCCTCTGGCCTATTCAAGGAGTTGACACGTCACCATTGACTTACAGATGACCCATTTTATTACTCAGGTGTTTGTCCTAGTGTAACCAGGGTGATAGAATCAGTTGACCATAAACATGAACAGTGATGCTATGTTCCTGGTACAGCCCTACCCACCGGGACATTAGGTCTAGGAACAGAGGGTCTAGTCTCTAGGTAACCATTAATGCTAACCATAGTGGGTAATTGTGTTTTTGTCAAGAGAAATGATGGAGTGAGGTTCTGTGAAACGGACTGAAGAAACTGACCAGGTTTGCCAAGATTGCGAGCCTAGTGGGCAAAAGGTAATTCCGGCAGGGGGAGATCGCGACCACCGACTCACAGATCCCCTACTCAAGTAATGCCACCTACTCAAAAAGGAACAATGGAAGAGGGTAACTGAGTCTGCGCAACAATCTACGTAAGAAGCGAGAAAAGTTTACGCCAACCGCCAAAGAGAATAATACTGAATATGCATTAATAAAATAAATACATATATTTTTGATCTATACAAACTGCATGGAAAAAGTATGAGGTATGCACGTTTGGTGGAATTATCCCCCGTGCATCCAGCACTGCAATAAAGAACGCCTGCCTTTTAATGCTACATTGGTGTTACGAGGTTTTATTCCTGGATTTTCAGTGACAGTTTCTGGCGACCCAGATGGGACCCTGCTTGTGAACACTGACGGATCCGCGGGATCACAGGACCTCCAGCCGGCATCAAGGGACTCTCGAGGAGAACCTCTGATCCCCGGACCGAAGGATTCCAAGTAAGTCCCCTGGAATTTAATTAAGGCATTCTTTTAATAAGTAACATGGGTTAAAACTTGCTCGTAAGTCGCGGTGAAAGCCACGCAGGGTTGGGCTGAAAAAGGTACCTTTGTGGAAAGTCTCTGCTCGGTGAAAGCCAGTGGAGTGGGGCCCAAGGGGGAGGTCTTCAACAGGGGGTTGAAGTCTCCAAGATCTCAGCAGGGCCTGGGATCTGAGAGGGAGATCTCACAGAGGGTGAGATCCCTCTGGCTAGTGTCTGTGATATAGTGCACAATCACTACCACTGGTCGTTTGAAGGATGGGCACCTTTCCAAGTAAAAGACCCATCCCATGGGGCACACCTTTGGGATGTATTTTGAAACACTGGAAAGAGCTGGGGGGGGACCCTTTAACTCGGAAACGATTGAGTGTTGTAATCATTGGTAGCCATTGTATACTCTGGATGATGGGGAGAAGTGGCCGGAGAACAGGACACTAAGTTATAATACCATTTTGCTATTTATGTTGTTCTGTAAAAGGGAAGGTAAACGAGAAGAGATGACATACGTGGATTTGTTCTTTACGGTAAGAAATCACCCGGAATGGCAAAGGCAATGCGGGATACATCCGCACGGTCCTATGGTAATGGCTTTGAAAAAGGGAAAATGTAAAAAATGTTTGAAGAAATGCTGCGCTGCTTGTAGCATCGGGAAAAAGTGTTTGAAATTTGAGTCTGAGGAGGACGATGTTGAGCTAATGGTGGCGCCATGTCGGAGATGGGGGGACAATCAGGAGGAACAGGAATCCGAGATCGGTAGCCCTTCAGCTTCTCCTCTGGGGGAGGGGGCGGGAGAATTTAGCCCGGTTTCAGGAAGAACGCGGGGAAGGACAGGAGGGGTAGCGGAGCCAGCTCCCCTCCAGGCTCCTCTCCGAGAGGCAGTAGGAAATACTAGCCTGGTGACAGTAAAAGTTCCATTTTCAATAACTGATTTAAGGTCGGGGAAAGAGGTAGCAGGCACTTATTGAGAAGACCCTGAGAGAGTAGCAAAAGTCTTTGAGACAATACTTAGTATCCAAGATCCTGATTGGAATGATTTTCAGGTGATTTTAGACACTTTGCTTGATGATACAGAAAAAAGAATGGTGTTAAATACTGCCAAGAAGCAGGTAGAGGGAGCCCACGCCCATGGAGATTTGCAGGGAACAGTAGATCAGAACTTCCCCTCCTCGGATCCTGACTGGGACCCGAATCAGCCAGGACACAGGGGAATGTTGACTAGATACCAGAGGTGGATTTTGTTTGGTGTTAAACATGCAATGCTGAAAGCGATAAATTAGTCAAAAATTTATGATGTAAGACAGGAATTAAGTAAGTCCCCTTCGGCCTTTATGGAAAGACTAAAGGAGGCTGCCAAGAAATATACTAATTTGGATCCAGAAAAGCCAGAAGAAACAACACAATTGGCCTCCATATTTATGGGTCAGTCGGCCCCAGATATTAAAAAGAAGCGCCAAAAATTAGAAAGACCTGAATCTAGAGGTTTGGGTAAGATGCTGGAAATAACCTGGACTGTGTATAAAAATTAGAAAAAAGAAAAGGAAGTAAGACAGGCGCGGAGGGATGGAAAATTATTAGCAACCTTAACTGGAAATAATAGAAGAGGTAGACGAAGAGGACAAAAAGTAAATGTCAGGGAAGAAGGGAAAGTAAACCTCCGATTGGCACCAGACCAACGTGCTATTTGCAAGGAACGCGGGCACTGGAAAAGGGAATGTCCTAAAGCTGGAAAATTAGATCTGACTCTCCGTGCAATTAAATCAATGACACTAAATGAAGAAGTCTGAAGAGGACCGGGGGAGTCAACCCTAGCTGAACCCCTGGTTACATTGAAGCTAGGGAATGAAGAAGTAGAATTTTTAGTAGATACAGGAGTCACTTATTTGGTATTAAATACATGCAAAAGGAAATGTAGTCATAAATCAGTAAATGTTATTGGTGCGACAGGGCAAAGAGAAAATAGGCCTTTTTTTAAAGCCATTAAAATTTAAATTAGGAAAACAGTGGGTGACACACCAGTTTTTATATATGCCTGAATGCCCTTTGCCTTTATTAGGGCGAGACTTGCTAAGTAAATTGGAGACACACATAACTTTTAAAAATGAGGAAATTGAATTATTGATACCGGAATCAAAGCCATAGAAGCCAAAGTATTTATGTTACAGGATCCTTTTAAGGAGGAACAAATTCCAGAAGAGGTGGAAAACGCAGTAATCCCCTTGGTTTGGGCAAATGAAGTTCCGGAATGGTCCAAATTAGCAGAACTGGTAAAAGTGACCTTAAAACCTGGATCCAAGCCGGTAAGACAAAAACAATATCCTATTAAGTGGGAGGCTCGAAAAGGATTCGAGGGGTTAATCACGAAATTTTTGGAATATGGACTTTTGGTAGAATGCGAGTCAGAATATAACACTCCTATATTACCGGTAAGGAAATCTGGAGGAAAAGAATATCGAATAGTCCAGGGTTTAAGAGCTATAAATCAGATAGTTCAAGATATACATCCAGTAGTAGCCAATCCCTATACTTTACTGACATCTCTGAAAGAGGAACATAAATGGTTTACTGTACTAGATTTAAAGGATGCCTTCTTTTACATACCTCTGGATATACAAAGTCAAAGCATATTTGCTTTTGAATGGGAGAGCCCTGCCACAGGACAAAAGATGCAATTGACATGGACTGTACTTCCACAAGGATTCAAAAATATCCCCACAATATATGGGAATCAGTTGACAAAAGAATTAGAAATATGAAAGAAACAGAACCAGAAAAAGGGAAGATTGTTGAACTTAAAAAGGCATTGATGATGGCCCCTGCCTTGGGTTTACCTGATCTAACCAAACCTTTTGAGCTGTTTGTACATGAGAAGCAACATCTGGCTCTTGGAGTGCTGGCACGTCTGGATCCTAGAAGTGACCAGCAGGATACTTCTCTAAACAACTTGACAATGTGAGTAAAGGATGGCTGGGATGTTTACGTGCTGTGGCAGCAACGGTATTGCTAATTCAGGAAGCTCGAAAATTGACTATGGGCCAAAAGATGGTCGTGTATGTACCACACATGGTGATAACCATTTTAGAACAAAACGGGGGTCATTGGCTATCCCCCAGCAGAATGCTGAAATATCAGATTGTCTTGCTGGAACAAGACGATGTGGAATTAAAAACCACAACCATTGTAAATGCAGCAACGTTTCTGTCAATGGAAAATCCGACAGAAAGTCTAGAACATGACTGCCTGCTAACTGTTGAACAAGTCTATTCCAGCAGATCGGACCTGAAAGATGAACCTCTGGAAAATCCTGATTTGGAGTTATTTATGGATGGGAGCAGCTTTGTGAAAGAAGGAAGACGAACGGCCAGATATGCTGTTGTCACCACCACCGAGGTACTGGAGTCAGGAACACTACCTGCAAATACCTCAGCAGAGAAAGCAGAACTGATGGTGTTGAAGTCAGCCTTGCGAATGGCAGAAGGAAAGAGGGTAAATATACAGACTAATTCCAAATATGCTTTTGGCATGATTCATGCTCATGGGGCTATCAGGAAAGAAAGAGGGCTGCTCTCAGCCTGAGGATCATCAATAAAACATAAAGAAGAAATCCTCCAGCTCCTAGAAGAGGTGCAGAAGCCAAAGGAAGTGGCGGTAACGCATTGCAAAGCTCATCAATTTGGTCAGACAGCTGTAAACATAGGTAATCGATTGGCGGACAAAACGGTAAAGGAGGCTGCGGAACGAGGTATCCTTGCACTAGTACCAGTAAAACAGATAAAAATCCCGAATCTGAAACCAAAATATAGTAAATTGGATGAGCAATTGGCGGAACAATTAAAAGCATCACAAAATACAGGACGGTGGTGGGTAACGCCAGAAAAGCAGGTAATAGTAACCCCGCAAGTTATGTTAGAACTTGCGAAAGAAAAGCATGCACAGACACATTGGAGTGTAAATGCTACGGTCTCGAGTTTAAAAACATCTGTAGTGTGTGTAGGAATGACAGGAATAATTAAATCGATAGTGGCCAAGTGTCCAATTTGTCTCAAATATAATCCTTTAAATCAGAAAAAGGTACCTTTAGGAGTAACGAAACAGGGTAACTTCCCAGGATACTATTGGCAGGTTGATTTTTCTGAATTACCTAGGCAAAATGGATTTAGATATTTATTAGTATTGATTGATACATTTCCTGGATGTACGGAGGCCTTTCCTTGTCGCACCAACAAAGTAAGAGAAGTGGTTAAAATATTGCTAAAAGAAATAATACCAAGGTTTGGGGTACCAATAGGCATGTCTTCTGATAGGGGACTACATTTTGTAGCAGAAATAGTTCAACAAGTAAATAAAATTTTAGGAATAAATTGGGATTTACATACCCCCTGGAGGCCGCAATCAAGTGGGAAAATTGAAAGGATGAACCAAACACTAAAAAGGCAAATAAAAAAGATCTGTCAAGAAGTATCTTTGAAATGGCCACAAGCCTTACCATTAGCACTCCTGAGAATCAGAATCCAACCAAGATCTAAAGACGGTATAAGTCCATACAAAATCTTGTATGGCAGACCTTACCAAACTCCTCTAATCCCAGGGGATATGAGAATAGCAGGGGAAACAGATTTAACAATGTATTTGATTTCTTTAGGAAGAACCCTTGGAGCACTCCAAAAATACATTGTGCTGACTAGATCGCTTGCTTTGGATACACCTGTACATCAATAACAGCCAGGTGATTTTGTGTATGTAAGAACTTGGAACTCTGAACCACTGCAGGAGAAGTGGAAGGGATGTTTCCAGGTACTGTTAATAACTTACACTGCTATCAAAGTAGAAGGATTGGAACCATGGATACACTATAATCGAGTGAAGAAGGCCCCTTCATGGAAAATCATCAATAGAGATCCAGAGACTGCAAAACTGATCTTAAAATATGTCGAAAAGAGGGGGCTATCATGGTAAAATATGGAAAAAATGAATTCTGACCTGGAGACTGATGATGATGGGAGCATTGTTTAAAGTATTAAAAGTGAAAACAAGAAGTAAAGATTGGCCGTCAATAAAAGCAGAACAGTTAATATACTTCCCAAGAACTCTGGAAGAAAATTGGCTTGACAAAATATTCAATGGATTGGGGTGGAATCTGAGTTCCGGGGTAAAATCCTTAATTAGTACTGGGCTACATTTGCTAATCGTATTTTTAGTGATATTACTCATTTATAATTGTTCAAAAAGGAACTCACCAATAAAACAACCTTCAATTGAATGATTATTCAGACAGTAGCCAAAAGACAAAATTTAACTGATTCAGTCACGACGCTCCCACCGTCATATAGTGGATAGTGGATAATTAAATTGTTATAAAATCATTATTGACAGTAGAGTATTGAATTAGTGTATAACTAAAATACAATTTCATTTAGGATGGAAGTATTGAAAAGATGAATATTTCAAAACTTCCAAAGGGGGGAAATGTAACCAGGGCGATAGAATCAGTTGACCATAAACATGAACAGTGATGTCCACCGGGACATTAGGTCTAGGAACAGAGGGTCTAGTCTCTAGGTAACCATTAATGCTAACCATAGTGGGTAATTGTGTTTTTGTCAAGAGAAATGATGGAGTGAGGTTCTGTGAAACGGACTGAAGAAACTGACCAGGTTTGCCAAGATTGCGAGCCTAGTGGGCAAAAGGTAATTCCGGCAGGGGGAGATCGCGACCACCGACTCACAGATCCCCTACTCAAGTAATGCCACCTACTCAAAAAGGAACAATGGAAGAGGGTAACTGAGTCTGCGCAACAATCTATGTAAGAAGCGAGAAAAGTTTACACCAATCGCCAAAGAGAATAATACTGAATATGCATTAATAAAATAAATACATATATTTTTGATCTATACAAACTGCATGGAAAAAGTATGAGGTATGCACGTTTGGTGGAATTATCCCCCGTGCATCCAGCACTGCAATAAAGAACGCCTGCCTTTTAATGCTACATTGGTGTTATGAGGCTTTATTCCCGGATTTTCGGTGACACTAGTTCTGCTATAATTCCATTGTTGATAACTGTTGACAACTTCTCTGTGCCAGGGAGCTGACAAGTCACCACTGATTTATAGGTGACCCATTTTTTTACTCAGGTGCCTGTCCTGGTTCTGCTATAATTCCATTGTTGATAACTGTTGATAACTTCTCTGTGCCACCTCCAAAAGGCATCTTTTCTATCTATTCGTTATTATAAAAATTGCTAGCCTTGACAGAACACTATCAAACTACACTCATAAAACCTAAAACCAAAACAATGTTTGGTGAAAAAAATAAAAGAAATTGATTCAGTGAACAATCCTAGTAAACACAGCAGTAACGAGATAATTCATCAGCAGGTACTACAGCTGTGGGTCTTCACAGGAAAACTCAGCTCTTCTTGGTCTTCTTTGTTGCAGTCATGGAAGTGACAAAGGAGCAGTAAGAGAAACATCTAAAGCACAGCTATTTCCAACCTGCTGTGGTATTCGTGAAAGATTTCTTTCCTCTTGCAACTCTCAAGAGCGCATGGGCTCCATTATGGCTGGCCGCATAGACCATGCAGGTAGAAATGACAGGTGAATGTAAGTGCTTCCTGTAGCAATGACTAAGACTTTGCTGTGAGAGAAAAACTTCTTTCACTGGGCTGTGCATCATCTTAACACAGTGTGTACAGCTGTGGCTGCTTGCAAGTACTGTGTGGCAGGAGAAATAATACCATAGTACCCAGAGAAAAATAAAAGTTACTAAAGCAAAGCAGAGGTCAGAGACACCTGTAAATTATTGATGTACCCATAATGATGTATTTAATCTCAAATCTCTGTATAAAAGTACTAAAACAGTCAAACTCACAGTAGTATGCAATATTTTCTAACATTGCAATAGCATAGCCAAACAAAATTTAACATAACTATGAGTGAGGTGATCACAAAGGGAGGAAATATGGGGGCAGTTGCCTAGAAGAGACATCCAGGATCAAAGGTTGCTAGACAAAGGGCAAGATAAGCACAGCTGACTGCGAACAGGCAGGACATCCTTCTGAATAGACAGGGATTACTAGAAACACAAAAGAAAATAAGATAATCAGTAATGAAGCAGAGACTTTTTTTCAGGCAAGGGGCAATAGCCTAAAACCATCAAGCCTCTGGGAAAGCGAGAGATAAAAATAGCACAAACCCACTCCAGCTCTGGCTTCTCCTGTCCAACAGCTCTCAAACCTGATCATTGTGACCTCCATGACCAAGTGCCACGATGCATCCCAGCTATCAGCCCTAACGATATGGCACCAGTCCCTTGGTATCACATCCTTATAGCTCACCCAGGACATAGTGTGAAAGACTTACATCTTTGTATACATAGTTACGATGATTAATACTGTGTAAGAACTGATCGTTACTAAGGGTCGTGTTGCTAATGAATTAATTTAGCAAAGCTTTTTTTAGAGTTTAAAACTGACCTGATTCATCAGCCTTTTAAACACTTCATCACAGCAATCTTTGTAACTGTGTAACTGATGCATGTATAGAGAGAGATATAAATTCAGTTGCAACATTATCATTCCATTTACTGGCAAAGAAAAGAACTCCAGATATCTAATGCTTTGCAATATGCTTTCCTTCAAGAAGGCAGCAACGACACTTTGATTTCTACTTCTGAAAACAAATACAAAGGCAGCTGCTTTTAAAACATACGCTACATGAAGTGGTTGAAAATCTGTTTGCCTTGTGAGTGAGTTCATGCAGTTCCATTCAATTCAGCAGAACTGTAAGATTTAGATTGGCTGAGTTTTGGCATCTGTACCACTTACTGTCTGATAAATAACAGATTGGCAAAACCTGTATTTTGGCAAGATTACCTCTCCTTGAACAGCAATAGGAATATGGAAGCAAAATATTTAATGTCTCACAGGCCTTTGCAGGACTCACTAGTTAGGAAACACTTGTAGCTAATGGTCTTGCCAGTCAGCACCATTTAATTAACAAAGAAATGGATTATTTGTAAAAGGATGTAGTGTCTGAAGCCTCCTTATCTGAAAGATGTCAGTCCCTGTTGTTATTTACCACCTCCTGCTTATCTAACAGGGTTTGGCGAAGAACAGGTTGTACATGCTAAAGGTATACAAGCCCCACAACTGCCCCGTTTGGGCAGAGTTCACATTGTCACTGAACTTGGGAGTAAAAGTTCTTAATGCCAAAGCAGCACTAAAAAGCAGGCATTATTTATGACAGTGCCAGACGCATGAAGCATCGCTCCTCCTAACGTGCACGCCATGTGTTGCCTCACTCCAAGCTTATATCACCCTGGTACATACATGTACATTAAGTTTCCCAGAATGTTTATACATATTTATTCTATTCCCTGGAACTAATTAACATATTTGCATAGTTATTACACATGAGGCCTGGGATTCTGAGGGGCTTCCACAGGGTCCCCAATGGTCTCTGGTGGTTCCTATTGGCTGTTGAAGAGGCGTTTCTTAGTGTCCTTTCCATGAATTTTGAGTATTTCCTTCCATCTATGGTCATGAGTTGGCTCACTGAGCAGTTTGTGGATTTCTCAAATTCCTTATCTCGGTGTCTGCTGGCTTATCTGCAGCTCTTTAGGATGTGCCTGTTACATGTCCTTTGGTGTGTTCTTGCCTGAGGCCTCTGATAGTCCTTTTTTTTCCTGCTTAATCTTGGTGAAGATTGTTATCACTCTTATACATTATGTAGCCCCCCTGTACATCACATCATGTACCCTGTTTTACAACAACATCAGAAGAGGCCACTGTGCTGCTGCTCCGCAGTCTCTCCTACAGCAACAAACTGCTCTGGCTCTGACATCATCTAAATGATTTTTTTAAAAAATGTTTTTACCTCTCCTAAGGAACTTGAGCCCTTTTAGGGATCTTTTAAAAGATTTTGCCCTTTAGAATCTGGGCACAGGGATGGTCCGGGTGCCAGGTCAGTGCTGTCCTGCAGGACACCACCCCATGCACACACACCTTGAATATACACAGTAAATGCCCTTGCTTGTGAAGGGGAATTAGCATGGGGAAAGCTGCCGAGACAACGTTTGGACTGTCCCCTGCTCCAGGGAGCCAGAGATAGCAGGATTATTCACCAAAGCAGCAGGAACTTTGCTTTAATTGTTTCAGTTCATATTGAATATGTTTTAAATTAACTACTCAAATACCACTGATTGAGATTAGACCTTTAAGGATGAAGGTGGGGTCAGTCAACTGAAACAGAGACACCCTCCTAACCCTATGCAGCTGCTGTGTATGCCCAGGCATCTCTCCCTGTAAGATATTCCTCAGAAGACAGTAAAGGCGAGGTGGGGGAGACTCTCTTCTTAGTTGAAAGACTTCTCTCCTGCTCCGGTTTCAAGCTATAGTTCACTTGATCTTTTCACTTAATCGTGCTTGAACCACCCAGGAGGCAGGAAATATGCTGCAGTGAACCTGGAAGGAGTGATTTTCATCCTCCTGAAAACTACTGGCCAAATGGCTTTGCAACTACACAAGCAAGAAGAAAAACAGATGTACCTGCTCTTGATTGTGTGGCCCATTCAGTGGACCCACACCAACAATGGAGGGTGATGGCCGCTATGTGACAGGACTGGTTTGCTCCACATTCTTCTTGTGTGCATATTTTTCAGTTACTTGTCTATTCTCAACATTATTTTGGAATTGGCAAGAGCCGTGGAATGCTATAGTGAAGTTGCTGAGCTAATGACTACATCATTAAAATGTTGGTATATCTACAGAAAACTGATAGAAGAAAGAGAAACTTTAAGCACCTTAAAATGTGATTTCCCCTTTTTTACAGTCCACATAAATTTATGGTTTGTAAAATTCGTACAAAATCTTATTTATTTTATTCTATAGCTTGAATGACCAGGAAGAGGCTTTCATTTTGTCAGAAAGTAACAGTGTAAAGGATTGAAGCTTGTTAGTATCATTCTTACTCCTGAATATTCATAAATTTAGGACATGGTTTCAGCATAATAATATAGGAGAGCAGATGAAGACGAGCATAGCTGCGTACCTTAAACCGTGGGGACCACTTGTAAGTTTTCAAGTTGACCTTATTCAGGATGTCTAAATGCTCTCATTTTGAGTATGTCCTTGTCATTTTAGATACCTTCTCAGGACAGGTAGATGCCTGTCCTTGTAAATGTCCAGATGCTACAACTGTAGCAAAGAAGGTGTGAGAACTCATTCCTGGGTTTAGTATCTCCCTGACAGCAACAGGGGACCTGTTTCTCTGGACAAGTAATGCAGGAAAGTTCTGTAGCCCTACAAACAGAACCAAAGCACCATTGTGCCTGTCACCACCAATCCAGTGTGGCTGTAGAGAGGAAAAACTCCAACTTAAAAATCAAATTGGCAAAGGTTTGTGCATAGACTGGTTGAAATGGCTGGATGTGTTACTTCTCCCATTAATATACATAAGCACCATGAATAGAAATCATTGGCTGTTACCTCATGACATATTTTAAGGGGCAGACCCACTCGACTGCCGTACACAGCACCCTTAACTCCTGTACAGCACACCTTACCACTGACAGTGCTCTTCTGAAATACTGTCAGGGGTTAATGAAATGTGTGTAAGGACTTTCCATAAACAGCTGAAAGAACCCTCACCTGAACCCTCCACTGAAGTCTGTCACTCCTTGAAACAAGGAGATTCGGTCTACATAAGGTACTTTAGGGAAAACACGCCACTCACACGCAGTGGAAGGGACCTTATCAGGTACTGGTAATTACCAATACTGCGGTGAAGTGCAAGGGGGCCTTCCCCTCTGGATCCACATTTCTCAGCTTGAAGGGGTCACACCACCTTCAGACACGAGGCAGAAATCAGCACAGGTGGATGACCCAGATGAACATCTTTTGATCAAATATCAACAGAAGTGCAAACTACAACCCTGCAAACAGGCTTTGATGACTTTATTGTTGATCACCTGAATATGTAAATTGTTTCTGGAAACTGTAGCCTTGTTTGCTCTGGGATTATTTTGCATTTGTGTTTATATTACTAGTCATACACAAACTTGTAAGAATTGTCATTTCATAAGACCTTAAGAGAATGAATTATTATGCTGGGTATGTAGCTTTAGTGGCTAAAAGATATTGTCTGTTAATTGGACTGCCATGTGTCCATTGGGATTTTTTTTCCTGCCATCTCAATACATTCAGATCCGTTCAGGGATGACGGGCCCAATTTACCCCAAGACACCAAATGAAATACAAAATATTCCGCAAAATCCACTTCTTGTTTGACAAACTGGCTTCTACTCGTTTGCATAAATGTTTATCCCCTGGCTAGGAGAATCAGAATTAGAAAGATCTATCATAAAAATTCTGCTGCAATAGAAACGATGGGTAATGCTTTTTCAGCCTTACAGTTAGAGGCAAAACACATCACAGGCAACCCTGCAAAACAGAATGGTATTAGATTACGTGCTTATTGCTTAAGGAGGTATATGTGTATTATTTAACACCACTTCTTGTACATATGCAGACCAAGATCAGAGACTAGAAATGAATGTACATATAGCTCAAGATAAACTTCAGATGCTACATGAAATATCTGGAGAAAAACTTTCTTGACTGGGGCGGATGGGTCCCGGACACAGAAGGATGCTTAGGAAAAACTGCCTAAAACAGCATCGAAGTACAATTAGCTTTGCTGGCTGTGTATGTATTGGTTCTGTTGATCTTACATTCCGGCAATTGCTATGTGAGAGCATGGAAGGAGGCATGGCTCAAGCAGAGGCCAGAATAATGATGCTGAATGTTTTAGAGGATGTGGAAGGAGAGAAGGGAAGAAGTGCTTGGACTGATGACCCTACCAGATTATAAAAACTAGAGCAAGAACAGACAATGGGACAGCACAGCCCATGCAGTGATTGATCCTGGGCTCACAGGAGTCATGAGCAGGGCATTCACGGCCCTTCTACTGTACTCTAGATATCCAAGAGAAAAATGGTGATAGATTGTAATTCTCAATGGGGAAAAATGGAAGCAAAATAGTTAAAGTCTCATAAGCCTTTGCAGTCCTCACTAGTTAAGAAACATTTGCAGCTAATGGCCTTGCCAGTCAGCACCATTTAATTAACAAAAGGAATGGATTATTTGTAAAAGGATGTGCTGTCGGGAGCTTCCATATCTGAAGGATTTCAATTGCTGTTATTTACCACCTCCTGCTTATCTGACAGGTTTGGTGAAGAACAGGCTGTTTATTCTGCAAGCACACAAACCCCATAACTGCCCCATTTGGGCAGAGCTCACATCAGCAGAGAGTGTTGGGCTGCTGCTCTGTGATCTCTGCTATAGCTATAGGAATAAACTGTTCCTGGTCTGACCTCAAATAAATTGTACTGCCATTATTTCCATGACAAATACATAAATGTGATGCAACCAGAGCTACTAGGGCCAGCCTACTTACTGGCTTCACAGCTCTGCCCTTTTAACAACAACAGAATATAGTACATGTTTTCTCTATCTTTCTTTTATTCATATACTTTTATTTCCTCTTTTAGTACTTGTTTTTCTCTGTTTTTGCATAACAATCAAAATCAATCTAACCTAAGGCATTAATACATAACATGAACTGGTCCCGAGTCATGCGCACAGCAGAGCATGACCTCTCTAAAAAAATGGTATGTGGTTCTAAACATGACTGAAATACAAAGGGAGATCTGCAATCACACTTCACACTTCACACAAGAATAAAGTAACCAGTTACTGTTCACAAAGTAGAATAAGCATTAAAAAAATCATGTTTATGCTTATTGATTGGTTGTATATTATAGCCGATTCTGTATTTTGTTCTCTGGCTTTTCAGCAGTAGTTTTCACTTGACTGTTCCCATTTATCTTCAGATGACATGATTGTAAGTAGCAGAATCTCTAAGCAAGATTTTCAAAAGAAGGTAAGAGACTTATCCTGTTGGCAGTAATTTCACAAAATCAGGCCATGATATAGACAATGCACATAAAAGTCCTCCCTTCACCTTTGCAGAGACACGTGCACGTACCAGGTATAGTGTCTGCAGATTGGAACATAACCCATCTCTGTTTTCATTCAAACACTTGCTATATGTGTGTCCTGAAGTTCCTTCATTATCCCTCAGTTGACAGTCTATTACTTTTTAAAGAAACTCTTACTATAAATTTAAAATGAAAATGACTGAAAGCGATATTGTCTAAAAGTTTTGGAAGTGCCCCAACCTATATTAATACTAAAGCGGAATGTGACTGAGGCACTTTACATACATTAACTTCATATTCGCTGTTGTTTCATTTTACAGAAGATGAAGAAAAATTATAAACAACAACATTCCTATGGGCAAGGAGACAGGGTGGTGCACATCTAGGGTTAATGAAAATGACCTTTAATAAAAATTATATCATCTAATTGGACAAAACAAAACACTCCTTTTAAGCAAAACAGAATAACTAGCAGCGTTATTTACCCATTGCTGGTAATTAGCAGGCTTTCTGTTGACCATGCTGAATTACTATTATTTTCTTTTCCTAGCTGGTTTGGTTTGAAGCACATATTTTAAGCAAAGCTATCAAGTTTCAGCATGTGGGGATGCATCGTTACTGAAAGAAAGCTACTGAGTGTTTTGTTTCAGCAAGGATTTCACAAGGTACTTTTGCCCTCTCTGAAGCCCTATGGTTGCACTTGACCCCTTACCAAAACCTGGACCTTACTAAAACCTGGACTATTGTTTTTCAAGACCTCCTGAAGGCAGAGCTGTTTAAATTGTATACAACACAACTAGATGATCATGAAAGTACACCTCCAGTCAGTCTCCCTCTGAAGTCCCTACTGCCCAGATTTAATTAAATGAAGTTTGACATTCTTCTCCACTCATACTTTGTTTAGTCAGAGGACTGTTCACCCCAGATGTTAGTCTTAATTTGAGTAGTCATTGGGTACCTTCTCAGTGGAAATCTTCAGGTAGTTTCTGACAAAAAGGATTCTTTTTTTCTCCTCGTGCTGAAAACCTGTTGCAAATACTTTTATGGAGAAAAACAAGCTGAATTATATTAATACTGATGATTAAAAAAAAACTTTAGTAATGTTTTTTTTACTGATCCAGTGAAACCAATCTGCATCAAGTCACTGCTTTCACAGGGTTTGTTTCATGTGAAGAGTATTACCTGAAAAGTATAGATTGCTTTTCATTAATAAGAATTTCTTACAAGCAGTTTATTCTGGTCTGCAGGCCCATCACCAGTACTGCTGATGATCACAGCAGCCTCCTATCACAATTTTCAGATGAAAGCAGCTACAGCAGTAAAACAAAACACAGTTTTCTGCATGTGAACACCTAGGCACAGAGCGTTCTCCCTCTACAACCACAAAACCTCTTGGCGACCCAGCTAAGCTCCTGACACTTAAGTCCTTTTCAGATAATGTTCAGCAAGTTCACATCTTCCAGCCGATTTAGGTACTTATCAGTTGATACCTATTTCAAAGTAGAGCGGCTGCTCAAAAACCATCTCAAATGTAAAACGTGCTGGACAAAAAGCCTAGTTAGGAGGAGAAAGACTTTTTAGAAACAGATGAAAATGAACACAGTACACAGTTGAAAGACTTATCCTTTCTGTTTCACAGAAGAAAATGACTTGGAGAACATGCGTGGTAAACTGATAGATCCTACAACCAAGACTATTTTGACATACAGTTTTCTAACAACACTATCTTTGAATTTTATGCAGAGATATGCTAACAACATTTAAAACTGGGTTTAGTATACAGTGAAATACGAAGCAGAGTAACTTTTTTTCTCACACAACTTCACACTCAGATGAGTTTTACTGTATACTTCATGTCTAAGTTCATACGAAGAACGTAAAACACAGGCTGTTAATCTAAAGCTAGATTTTGATCTAAACTGTATTTGCAAGATTTGCATAAAGCATAAGAGAATCATGCACTCAGACTGGCGTGTCACAGAGCTCAGCTGTAAACTGGCAGTTCATGAGAAATCTTGCAAAGCAAAACAAAATCAAACATTTTTGTTCTGATTCAAAGCAACATTTTTCTTAAGAAAAAAATAATCAGAGAATTCTGTCTGCGGTTCACTGTCACATTTCTGAGATGTCAAAATATTTTGTTCCATTTTCAAAAATACAATACAAAACACAGTAACACACCCCCAAAGGAAATATTGCCCCCCAGCCCCCCAACAGCCTAACATGCCCCTGTAATTTTGAAGAAACCATGTTATTCACTCTGACTGAGCAAAGGAATCTGAGTCAAAAGCTAAAACCTGTCTTCCTTGGTGTACACATAGGCCAAGAAGAAGCTAATAAATCCATCCTTAATCAGGAAATGCAATGTTGCTCATTTGCTCGATGCTATGCAGAAGAGACACCTAGGGCATTAAAGCAATTACACTTTTACTTGATTGAGAAGAGCAGTAGCTGGCATATGAGGATTTGGGAAAAGAATAATCTTCCATCTGGATTCTCTAGTCAAAGAAAGACTCCTTTAGTTGCACTTTTAGTGTAAAGTATTCTGAGGGAGTGGCTTTTTTCATGATGACTTAATTTGAGTTAGTGCATTCTGGTTAAGGTACAGGTCTCTACACTGTGAAAATACAAGAGGAAGGAAAAAAAGATTTTTCTCTTTCTCCTAAGAAGAAATAAAAAATCAATTTTGGCTGCAAGCAGCTGAACTAGGACTATTATTGCATAATTTAAAGTTGGAGAAAGAGATCACAGAAACATCTAGTAAATATTTTCAGACTGAATCTTCCAGTTATTACACTTACAACTAGAAGTTAAGCAAAAAGTCCCCAATGTCAGCTGTCATGAAAGATTTTTCCCCCTCCCTTTTTGCCTTCTCAACCACTTTATAAAGGCTCAATGGGACTATCGGACACAGTAGATTTGTACACTTTAAAGAAAGTAGACGAGTTAGCTTCTAGCTGTTTGCTCAACAATTAAGATTTTAGAAATATACACACACATATACCTACATATATATATGTATAGATCAGTTCAGTGGGTGAATACATATATGGGAATTAGGGGACCTAATATATGCTTACAAATATCTGAAGGGTTGGTGTCAGGAGGGTGAGACCAAACTCTTTTCAGTGGTGCCCAGTGACAGGACAAGGGGCAATGGGCACAAACTGAAGCATAGGAAGTTCCGTCTGAACATGAGGAAGAACTTCTTCCCTCTGAAGATGACGGAGCACTGGAACAGGCTGCCCAGGGAGGCTGTGGAGTCTCCTTCTCTGGAGATATTCAAGACCCGCCTGGACAAGGTCCTGTGCAGCCTGCTGTAGGTGACCCTGCTTCGGCAGGGGGGTTGGACTAGATGACCCACAGAGGTCCCTTCCAACCCTACCATTCTGTGATTCTGTGATTCTGTGATATATGACTGTGTAGTCGCACATGTCTGCACAGTCATATATATTCACACATCAGACTGCTCTATGGTCCTTACTGAACCTATCCCTGACGTGCTGGACTTGATATATTCCCAACAACAATACATTTTTCCCTGTCAGCTGTGCCAGGTTCAAAGGTTTCTGTCCCTTTATTTGTCACTGGTCAATTGTGTCCAACCTCAGTGCTGTAGCTCACTTCCAAAGAAGCTTTCTGAAAGGTTGCTTCCAAAAGCTGGGTAACTATAATGGCCCTCAGTTAAGAAAAGGCAGAATAGCTTGTCCTGAAGTGGGTAAAATCAAGAAGAATGTAGGAGGACATAGGCACACACTCAGACAACTGATGATTTGCATCCTGTCTTTGTAGGAAACCAAGTTACAAACAAGGCCTCCTTTCCAGCATTGCACTTGCTCCCAACCTCACTCTATTCTGTGAAGAAGAAAATAAAAAAGGATCTTTCTTCAGTTATTATCTTCTTTTCTACCTTTGAAATTTTGGGATTCTTCAAGTACTTTTTTCAAACTAATGAGTTAGCAAAAATATATGCCAAATTGTGGAGGATAAACAATGTGATGGTACTCAAAAGACCTCCTGTGAAACAGCTCTGTAATCTCGTTCACCTCAACATCAATGAAAATGGTAATTTTCCATCACCACAAGCATCTAATTTCAACTGTTCTGTGCTGTTCATTTAAAAATCCCAGCTCTATCATGTCAGTACCTTCTGCATCTCAAGAAGAAGAAAAAAAAGTGTGGGAATGGGAAATGGCCATTGTTTAACACAAAAATAATAATCATTGCCACCTCTTTTTATCAAAATACTATTAAAAAAAAAATGTTGCATCTTGCATGTTCTGAAATGCTTTCCTTTCCATCTCAAAAAAAGGTCAGATCAGATTCAGACACGAAGGCTTCTATCAGGTCTTCATTAGGTGTATTTGTAATTTTACCTTTGATACATTCAAGCTCATAAGCACATTAAAATTGACTTTACTAAAACGTATCAAAATTTATCAGTCTATGTTTCCCAAACATAGCAACACATCTATGTCCGTGCACAGACAGAGCCCAATGACAGCCTAGCTGATACATGCCCCACCAAGGTGGCAAAGCAGGGAGATCTGTCTTTGCAGATCACTTGACATTAAACATACTCACTTTGTACACAGGAGAACCAACGACAATGCTTCCTGCTCCCTGGTGTGGGGATCTCTTGCACACCACGGAAATGCCCATCATATCAGACTCGGCCTGGGGATGGATGTCCTCCATGAACACCCTTCCTTGCAAAATTCCTCACCATTTAGCGTTTCACAGCAAGAATGCACCACCTTTATTAGTTGCTGGCCCACTTTGGCAAAAAATGACCATGATTATCTGGGAATATCCATTGCCTAAAAGGAAATTGGCCAACACAGAGCTGGCCAGATGCCCTAAACCACAGACAGCCCTTGGCACTTGCTCTGACTCCCACCGGTTCCTCCTGGACACAAGCACAGTGTCCACGACAGCATGGCATGCTCCATGCCCCTCTCACTCAACAGCAAAGCATCCTTCCCATGACTGGCAGCTTGGTTCATTGCTGGTGGTCACCTAGGAGGTGAGGTCCAGGCTCTGGTAAGGTGATGTCTGTACTGTGGTGTTGCCGTCCTCGGCCTGCTGAGGAAAGCAAATAGTCACCAGTACATTTTATCAGGTGCAGTGCTCGGTCCTCTCCTTCCACATATACACCCTTATTAAGTTGAAGGAACAAATCTGCAGGATTTATAGCACAGAGTTTTCTATCTTTGTAAAACATGATTCCTCGGTATAAACAATAGTTCAGTGAATATTCAATCATCTCTTACCATAGTTGTCATGTTCACTGTAACTATCTCGATTAGCGACTTCATCACCAATGATAACTGAATTTGCTGGGGAATAATCTTCCCTTCCATACTGATTTGGCTGTTCTCTTCCCGTCATGAGGAGTTTTTCAGATGAATAAGTCAGACGGCATTACCCTTGCTCATACAGAATAGAGCTTCTCTCCATAATTATCTCTGTTGACTTCTGTAGGACTACTCCTGGTAAAAGTTATTTAATAAGGCTATCAGCCTACACACTCAGATTTTAGCATAGTCTGTCTCCAGCTCTTATCATGCAGAGTACCCTTAACAGTCTTGCAGAACCTGTAAGATGGTAATACCACATTGTCTCAGTCAAATGGGTCATTTTACACACACCAATTTTATCTATATCATCTTCCAGGACTTTCATTTACTTAATAATCTGAAGAAGTAAGAACAATTCATAGATCTTGCAGCATTTCCACTGACTTTTTTCAAAATGTTAGCCTGCTCCACAATTTGTTTTCATCACTTTTAAAATTTCAGTTTTACATTCCTTGCATTGCACAACGAGCATTTGTGAATGTACCTACTCCTTTGCCCTCATTCTCCCTTTTCTTTCCTTACCCACAAACGTCGACCCCAAATCCTAGTTTATCAATTCACTAGCCCTTCTCCAGTTCATCCTGTAAATATTCTACAAGTTATGACTTACTTTTACCTTCTGTTTCCCTGGTGTCTTCACTTTTTTCTGCACTGTTCTGTCTTTCCCCCTTCAATATCATTTTCCCCCTACCCTACAGACACCTCAAAAATCTTTGAAACACTGATAGCTAGAAGTTGAACAGGTATCACAGGAGAACTATCATGTGAGATTTGACCATCTCTTATAATTTTTCCCCAAACTATTTGCTACTAAGCTCTAGTTAGTACTACATACTACTTAAGATTGACTTTATTCTCCTGTTCTTGCAGCACAGGTCTCAGCTCACTGGAACAATATAATGAGAAAGACACTTATTGTTTCTGTGTAGATATAGTCTTCACCACCAGAGCATCCAAATCTCCTGCACACTTGCACATCTTCCCGCCGTGTTCTACTTCCTTAATCAGCAATGCATTTGCAAGTTGGAAACTGATGTGCAGAGTTGAGATCTGCTACTAAGTAAATCCCACCGAAAGTAAATAAGCACCCTAAGAGGTGGTAACCCATCCAGGCACAGCAAGGCAAGCACTTGAATCCCTGCCTTGTGAAACAGCACCCTAGAAAGACTTCTACTCTCATCACACTTCATCTCGCATCGTACACTGCACCAAGGCTTGAGAGAGAACAGCCACAAGCATTTCATATGACATTTGCTCTTTATCCTTAGACAGTCCAAGGACAAAGGTGTTCTTAGTCACATACAGAACATGTACTAAGTTGCAGACTTTAAAATCTTTGTGAGAGAATTGCACTCTTTCATGAAATTGTATTTCCTGGCATAGCAAGGAAGTTAGTGTCTCAGGTTTCTATAATGTATCAGTAATATAAACCAAAACATATAGCTCTGGACTACAGTAACCACAGTCAACCTGCCACACATCCAAAAAATAAAGTTTAAATTTCCAAGTTGTTTTAATATATAACTTGAAAGAAATACCATAAAGACGTGTTTCATTATGAATCTGATCTCATCTCCGTGATAATAAAATGTGACCAGCATTTGAATAATGATTAGGGTTTTTTATTTACTAAACAAGAGAAAGATATATTTTCTGTACACCTGAAGAAGAAAGATTTTCAGGCAAACTATTTCTAAATCAGTCAAGACAGCTATTTGTTAGAGGTATACAGGAGAATTAGTAAGAAAACTGCCCTTTATGGAAAACGTAAAAGCTGTGGGATTCTTAACTAACAAAATGCAGAATTGTTACTTTGCTTTTAATTTGCCTTAGTTGAAACCATACTGATCTTCTCAGAGAAATACAGATAAAACATGGTACTACTTGTCACCAAACTCAGGGACATGGACTATCTCTTCCATTCCTCAGTGTCCACCATCAGCATTTTACTCAAATATAAATGTGCTCCACTTCTCTTAATCAGTAAAGCCAGTCACTATTTTAGCATAAAAAATTTAAAAAGAAACTCTACACTGGTAGCGTAGATTCATTAAACTGGTAGTGCACAGATGCTATGCAGAGCTATTCTCCACACACAGGACTAGTCTAAGGCCCTTAGCAAGCAGGAAAATTACAGACAGCTTAATGTTAAAGGTGTGTAGGTTTCAATTTCTAAGATAAGATAGGACTACCAGACCTGCGAAAGGAATACCCTGTTTTGATGACAGCAATAAACCTTAACTTTAGCAATACTTAAGGGCTATTTTTCAGCAATCAATGGAACAAGTAACAGACTGAGGAATGCCCACCTGGAACGGATTGGTAGCCATGCACATCAATGTTATAGCTGACTACAGAGTACAAGTACAGAAAATATAAAAACTTCCTTCAGCAATATTTACAAAGTGTTTTCCATATTTTATTTCATCATTTTTAATAGTTAATTGACAGTTGAAACCTAGCACAAAAATGGGTTACTGACACCCTGTCGTCTAGGCACCCTGATCTTCACTTTTCTGCTGTAGCACAGAAAGTCTTACCCAAACACTAAGATACTGCATACTTTCAATGTCTCATAAAGCTGAGAACTAGAAGACAAGTGCAGCACACACAGCTTTCTCACTTGCCATCCCCAGCTTTAGGGCAGGCAGAATTCATTTTAGTAATTGTTCTTTTGCAACAAACAAAAAATATCAGTATTTACCATCACTTCAGAAGGATCAAATTTTGTTGGCTTTTCTCACATGATTACTTCCACTGTTTTCCAAAAAACTACTGTATGAATAAGTGAGTATTTTTCCCCTATGTCTACCAAAACGTTAGCAGTATCTAAAAGAACCAATATTCAGCAACAGGTACATAGCAAGAGGGGAAAGAAGGAAAACAAAAGCAAAAAAATTCCAATATGCAGCCGAGTACAATTACAGACAAAAAGCCTCAAACAGAATTTAATCACTAGAAAATTAATTAAATCCCATTGAAATGAAAATGTGCTATCTTTAGCATCCTTGGAGGCAAATAAGAGAAGAATTCAGTGAATCTCCATGTGCGAAGCTTAGAGGAAAGAAATATGCATCTATGAAATCTTTTGCCTGGACCCCACCATTGCCTCTGGATGTCTTTAGACCTTTGCTTCAAATGCTGGGGATAACCAGTGAGGACAACAGCAAGGACCCACACAATCCATTTTGGCATCATGACCTCCACAGAAACCTGTATACAAGAAAGTTTATCTGCTCCTGATCCTCCTCCATAGCCGGACAGGTCCAGAAGAAAGCACCAGCGGGGCAGCCTCAGACACACCTGCTCCTGCAAGCTGTGGCATACCAGACTAGAAGTGGAATTGGCACAGCCTAGAGGGCAGACATGCAGAGGCAATAATCTGATCTTGTACCTTGGTATTTATTTGGTATGTATTCAGAGAAAGTCTTGTATAAAATTCTGCAAAGACTACAGTATGTATGTGTATATATTTACATACACACACACTTGTACTCCTACCCCCAGTGCAAAGATATGAAACTAGAGAGTCTTTACCCATCCTCTAATTCCCTCCACCCTTTTTCCTCAGATTTTTACAACTGATGGGTACTCCTACTCATTTATCTGGTAAAAGTTGCCAACTTGTGAACTTGCAGGAGAAAAGCTGCCTCCTACAGACCTTATAAAAATGGCAGTGTGCAACTCCACAGTGCTGCATAGCTCCTCTATACGGCATTTAATCTTTTTTTCCTTCAAATAATCAGGGGTTGCTCAGAACAAAGAATGAGGCAGCTAAGGATAAACATCTGCTGCTGTGCAATATCTTAGTTAACGGTGTTTAAGCGACGTGCAGAACCCAGCTCACACTTGCTGTTAATTGTAAAGGCTCAGCTAAATCAATGAAGTTATACTGAACCACACTATTTCACTATCTTGCATAAGACCGAACTGTTTTCCCAAAAATTCAATGTCCTTTAATACTTCCTGTATTCCAGAGAGTCCACGAGCCATTTAAATCAAAAAGGCACTGTACAATGTACTTAACATTCCATAGAAAATTATGATAAATACACAATAAAGTATGACAAATCTTTTAGCAAGCCAGCAGCACTGAATTTTGCAGTTAACATAACTCTGGAACCACACAATCTAGGAACAGCCTCACAGATTCAGCTAAAGCAGATTCCTAATGAACTGCAACATCAACTGGATTTCATCTAACAAAATTTATGCTAATAGATGAAAAGAATTTTCTTAGTTGGACAGCTGCTATCTGAATTATTAAAATACCTGCTTTGAAAAGAAAGGAATTGGTGTAAAAAGTCTGAGACTGCACAAATGTACTGAACAATCACGCCACTGAAAAGACTTAGCACGAAAAGGATAAAGTAAGTTTTCATACCTGTGCTTAAAGAGAAAACAAATTAGTTAAATTCCACAACTTATTGCAGAGGCTCAATATCATACTTTTAGTTGTGTTAAAGTTATCTATACACATAAAAATACAAGCTTTCACAGAGCAAAACTGGAAGCTTTCCTGGTCTATGTTGTACCTCATTTTGTTGCAAAAAAAGAGTGGTCAGTGACAAGTATTTAGACTACTTGTTCCCTTATGGTCAGAACTACACATTTGCAATTTCCACAGGAAAGGCTGTAAAAAAATATCCTCCTTCTTTTCTTCCTGAGGCAGCAGTAATAATAGTAAGGACTTTATTTATGAATAACGTTAAGAAAACCAGTGTGTTGGCTTTATCAGTAAACAGCCTCAAGGTAACAGCTCTGTTACCATAAAATTCATCTTTATTTTTTCAGGATACCTACAAAATATGTTGAAATCTTTCAAATAAATAGGATATTCCCTAGTCCACCTATTCCTGTTGTGAACCTCTTAACTCAGGACTTCTAAAGAGAGAAAAAAAATACAAATTCCCTAAGATTACAAATGATGGATGAATCTCAGGATACTCTAAAATAGGGTTATTAAAAGGGAATTAGAGGTAGGAACTATGAAGGGAAAAAAAAAAAAAAAAATGAATGTCTCAATTAACAGGTGCCACTATTAGAAACCGCTGTAGAGTAGTTCTCTGAAGGAAAGTCCGAGAACGCAGCACCCTTGTTCCCACTGAACTGAGGCTTCTGTCATACAGCAAATTAATCACTTATAGATCAGCAAAATGCCTCCTCTCTGTCTCATATGTATTACATTCAGTGTTTCTCAGCAAGACAACACTGTTCCCACTGGCAAAGCCAAGCAAGCTCTTAGAAAGCAAGAGAATGAGTTTGAATATCTTTATGCCAAAGACAGAAGCCACATCTTGAATAAGTTCTCTCAGCTTTGAATTGTTGTGTGAGTCCCACCTTCAGATGTGTTTTCTTAAGAAAATGGCAGCATTCCTATATTTTGCACCGTGTCTAGCACCTGAGGACTGCTCTGTGAAACTGGTGCTGTACGAGCCGCTCAGAATAGCTTAACACGTGGGGGAAAATGAAGACTTCAGATTCTACTTGGTAGTAGATGTGGGTTAACACAGTGATATCCTCAGCTTTTCTGATATTACAGTGCTGCTTGGCACACAGAAAATGAAAACTTTAAGCTCCTGGTAAAGTTTAACACAAAGTACAGAAATAAAACTCAAGTGACTGCAGTTTGAGAGTTAGGTGCATGCATTCTTTCCCTGCATTTAAGAGCATGCAAGAATGTAGCTCTAAATGCAGTTCTGAATGCAGTTAAAAAGTACTCATCGTGCTGGTCCACTCCAAAGCAGAGCATTCCCCGGAAAGTCCAGAATCTGTTCTAGAGATCTGTAAGACAACAGTCAGGATTAGTATGCGTGGTGCAGGGGGGACAAGGTCTGGGTGTGCAACCAGTTAAAGGAGCAAATTCCACAAGAGCAGTAAAAACAGCACTGACATTACCCAGTCACAAAGACCCCACCATAACTCTGTCTGTAGCTTCTCAGCTTGCTCAGGCCAGGAGGAAAAGTGAGTGTGCAAACCCTGATAATTTACTGGGATGGGAGGGAAAGACCGCTCACAGCCAGCTCATAAAGGGCACAAAAAATATATATAAAAAGGCAGCATATGGTAACCAGCCTAAAAATCCAGTAGAGGAAGTCTTGTAAGACGGTATCCTTTGTCCTACGTCTCACCCAAGAAGTCCTGGAAGGACTCTTTGAGGACCACTACAGTACATGTGTTTTGGGGCTGGACTGCCAGACACATGCATTTCAGTGCTTATGAGTTTTTCCTTATGAAAGGATTAATCTGAAAAAGTAAAGTCAGTTTTGCTTTAATTATTGGAAATAAACACACTTTCCTCTCCTGGATGAGCTTGCATTTAACTTTGCTACACTTTTGCAACAGTATTTCCTACACCAGCTTGCTGTAGTCTAGCATTTTTCTTAGCATCTTTTACATGAAAATCTTCAATGCAACAAGGGCTTCTTACCCATATGCTCAGAAATCTTCCCATCTGTTTTTTAACCAGATACAGTCAGTCTTTTTCTAGCGCTATTGTGGCCTTTTAATTAGCCAAAGCGAGATCTTGCAGCTTCTGCGTTTCATGGTGCTCAGCAGCCACAGAGGAGATGGAGAAATGCCTACTGAGGCCATGAAAGCTTCTTTAGCTAAAAGCTGAAATGAAACACTTCCTGACAGAACACAAACAAAAGCTTCTCTGGTACCAATAGAAGGCTAGTAACCAAGCTGACTGACGCCTGAAGCCCCCGCCTTTGTCCCCTCTCCAGATGTCCTCCAAGCCAATCCAAATTTAGCCAAGAGCATCTACTTATATCCAGGAGATGAGCAGATTTTCAAGCATATTCCTCGAATTGCTAGTCCTTTTTTCAGTGCTGCCATACAAGTCTCGAGCACACAGGGTCAAATCTGACTTTTATATTAGTTTCAAAGCTGCTTCTTTCACAATAAACAGAGGTTTCAAAAGTAAAACAGGCACAATGTTCCTCTGCCAAATCAAGAGAGCCTTCTGGGACTGCTTGTGGTAGCAAAGACCTTATATGTCCATATCTGAGAACCTCTGGTGCTGTGAATTCCTTGTTTTAGATTTTATGTGCCTGAGTCCTTTGGTAGATCCAGTGACTTACATTTACACTGCAGAGTAATGACATACTTAACTGTCATTAAAACTATAGTTCTTACATCACTAAAAAAATTAAAACCAGAAGAAAAACAAAATCTTCCATAGGATTTAATTGAAATCTTCTGCTTTGTTTCATCTTACTTTTGGACTGTTAATGTCCTTGGCAAAACATGTCAAGTACACTGCTCTGATTCTAAATAATTGTACAGTATCCACCCTGAAGCTATCCTCACCAGCACAGCACATCTCCCTCAAACTGTAAAAGTAAGGCAACATTTTTGATAATTTTTTTTTTTTTAAATCACTTCTGAATGAAAAGTAATGACAATCATCAAAATTATAAGTCATAAAAGCCTCAGCTGGAAATGAGGCTTCCTAATAGCCAGGCAGAATGATTTGACCATCTTCACCATGAAGAACTACCAAATGTCCACAGAGTCATGGTTCTGACTGAGGAACACACAACACTATTTCATACTTAATAAGGTGAAGAAACACAACTGCAGCTAATTATTCGCAACTCACATGCAAACATATCAGCTGTTGTTTCAGTAGCCCATATAATTTCTGTAGGCTGTCATTACAACAGAAGTCATGACCACTACCGTATTAGACCACCGTACTTTGCTTCGCAACCAGCTCGCCTGCAGGCACGCCCTGAGCTCTCACACGCTGATCAGCACCAGGCAGGGTCAGGCACTTGGAAGCAAGTTTGTCACTGCTCAACGCCTGGGTGTTGCTGGCTCACTGCAGAACGTTCCTCCACCACTGAACCCATACTCCACACATGGGTCCGGAGTTGTGCCAGTCTAGGTGCTAAATTGCAAAAACTGTGTAAAGCACTTGAGGTCATTGAAAATCTTGCAACATTTATAAAACGAGGAGGCTGAATCTTCTGGCCCTCACAAATCTTCGCACAAAATAAATTAACATTAATCTCAGCAGAGGCTAAGGACTGTGTGCAGAGCAGCTCTCCAAAGCTTGCCCTCACTTCAGAGACGTGCCAGTGCATGACAGTTGCATTTTTCCTCAGTGCTAATCTTTTACTTTATCCAAACTTTGCACTGTTTTTTTTTCATTAAAAATACACCCATATACATGAATATAATAATTACACTAGTTTTTGTTTGATGGTCACATCCTTCCACAGTAATTCTTTTTCACAAAATGTTCTCTCTGGATTATCCAACCAATGTGCTGTCTTCCCAGCCTTATACCCCACTCTCTTCTATAAAGCTAGATCTAAAGCAGCCTCTTTATGCCCTCTAAATGTAATGTCTTTTATCTTCTCTGCTGCTACAACTACATTCTGACTACACAGGCCCTTGACAGCACAAAGAGCAAGCAGAATGGCCTTCAAAGTCATTAAATAGTCCTGGTTGCAAGCTTTTTTAAAAAGAGCTTTAAAATCATGTGCTGTTATTATTCTCTGAGTGATGTGGGATTTTACTTCGGAAGGAATGTGGCAGTAAATTCAACCCGGATATTGTACAGAACAATGACTGTTCCCAGGCAGTCATTAATACCTAAATTTCCCGGTATGGTAATACAGGTACCAGGTATCACTCAAAAAGATACAGGAAAGACCTTGTTAATTTGTGATCACTAAAAATCTGGCTTTAAACCACTACTTCAAATCATTTGCAAGTTTGGAAAGGAGCCTTTTACACATCTTGCAAAAATCTTTGCTGGACAGAAGCAAAAGGGGATACCAAACACAGTGAGATAGACGGAAAGGGAAGTGTAACAGATGACTGCTTCGGTAAAAAAGTAGCTGAACTAAACTAATCTGAGTGGCATTAGTTTATCATACAAAGACATTTAATTTATTTCATTATTATCTGTGGGCAGTTAAAGCACCTCAAGGCCCTAACATATTCAAGGAGATGAGCACAGCGGACAAAGACTCCTTCAGAGTGCAATATTTAATGAAACTTAAATTAGGTCTCAAAAGAGCAATAGAGTGTATATTAAATATGGCACTGACACTGAGCCATTCTGTTCATACGCATGTGTTTTAAAGTAATTGCCATCAAATTCACACAGGGGCCTAGAAGATTTTAATACAGTTTAAATATAGCCATGCATATAGCTTCCATTTTAACACACAGTTCATTAACACTTGTTAACATGGGGCACAGGACAGAAGCGTAAGCAAAGGTCTGCAGCTAAGACTGAACACTCATTAACAAGCAAAAGAAAATAATTTTGTTGTCTTAGCAATGAAGTGAAAAGCTACAGGATTTTTGGTTCTGTTTGCCTCTATATATTTATATATACATGTGTCAAAAAAAGTTAAGAGAATATGTACTCATATTTTAAACACTACAAGTTAACAAGGTGATCAGGAACACATTATTTTCATGTGTTTTATGCGTTCTGTTATGTTTCTATGTACTTCTGTTGGGGAAAAAAAACAAACCAAAACTAAACACCCAAAGCCCCAAATCCAAACTTGGACTCAATCCATTCTCTAACAAAAAACTTACCTGCAAACAAACTCACGCCCATATAGTACTGTGATGCACTATAGTACAAAATACTATAAAAGATAATTAAAAGTAAAAACATTTTAAACCTGGAAAATAATCCAAAAGTCTTCAAAAATTTGTCCTTAGCAGAAACAAAAACGTGATTTTTTTCTCTAGTAACTACGACAAAGAAACAGGCACTAGAATAGAAACAAAAACATTAAAAACACATGGTTTTGAAATTAATGACCAGTATACAACTGAAATGATTATGAATCAAAATGTGAAATTATGAATGAAGGACAACAGGACAGCATGGTTCTGCTTGCTGAGTATACTGCAGCAATTTTGTTCTGTAATATGCTTTTTTCAAAATCCAGGGAAGTAGCATTCAGTTAGGCCAAAGACAGGAAGACTCAACACAGTAAAACATGGAAACACAGAGACATTACTGCAACTAGAACAAAAAAAGTATAAATACTTGTCATAGTCCAGCACACAATAAATAGAAATAAAGATAAGATTCAGGAGTAAGAAGTGAAGACTGGAACTTCAGAATTTCTCTGCTTATGGGGCAGAAAGCAGAACAACGGGAAACACAACAGATCTTAGCCAGAAGTAAAGGAAGGTTTAAGCTCTTCAATTGTAGTAATGCTTCACTCATCACTCCAGCTGCGTAGATCCTGTAATGTATCAGGTAATTCCAAAGATATTCTGTGCTTTCTGCCAGCCATCAAGACAAAGGATTTTGGCTGACATGGAGTTTTAGGGCCAGGTGTGATAATATCAAGCTACTAACTGTTAGAACTAGTTGTACAGACAAATCCACTCTACAAGCATTAGGATTTGAACAAGTATAGCCTTCAGGATACACCTGTATATTCTCTTTTCCTTGAAGCCTCAGTATTTGTAGTTTCCTGTAGCCAAGGATCATGCAAGTGTGTCACAAAGGAAACCCACCACCTGCAAACCATTAACTGGGCTACACTGTAGTGAAGCACTACTTTTGCTCAATCTTACCAAAGCCTTTCCTAAATCTTACATTTTCTTGTCTTTTGCTCTCAAAAACAAACTCACAACATCCAGATCAAATGATAGGTTAAACACAACTTGGTAATCTTGCATAAAAACTCCATTTATTGGGAGTGCCCCAGAAATCTTTAATTAAAAAATCTTGCAGATTCTATCACAAAAGTCCAGAATCTCCTCTTTTGTATGTGCCAATATTTGAACTTTTGACAAGGATGCCTGGCACAGCAACACATTTCTAGCATTGTATCTTAACGCAGTCATATATTCCACTATTTTGACAGATTCCTCGTGTTGCTTGGGTATTCATACTTTACTGGAAACAGCTACTAAAATAAGACAATTCTGTTAAGTGCACTTATTGTAGGTACTGTCATTCTTGAGCATTTATCAATTGAAGCATTTCTGAGAATACTTCATTCACAAAACAATCAAAGACCACATCCAGACATCAACACCCACCCTTTCTCATTAAAGAAAGATTAACTGCACAGTGCCATACTGTTTTTCCATTTTGAGAACGCACTTCCTTGAGGCTTCAGATCCAAAGAGACCCAAGTTTAACAAGCACTACAGCCATTTTACGATTAGAGGCTTATGCTGACATTACATGAAGAAATAACAGCTACTCTTTCTGTAAGGTATATGATCAAAGATACTTACAGAAATCATTAATTTTCACCTTTTCATGTCACTTTGAGTTGAAACAGACCTTGGCTATTAAAGCTTCACGGAACCAATCCCAAAGCTGAATGCGACAGCTTTTAAATTACAAAAAAATGAGGGAACTCTACACAGCTTGCTTTCAAACAGTAGATTTTCTAAAGGAAGACAGGTCTGAAAAATAAGAAAATTGCTTTCAAATAGCAGACTTGCTTAAGCCAGACAGGTCAAAAACCAACCAATTCCTTTGGCTTTGATCAAGCGCATTACAAAGGTCGCAAAGGCCTACCATTTCAAAATAACTCTGTTAAAAATCACACATACGACAGTCATTTGGTGTGTCATGGTTTTATTTTTTATCAGCTGCAGTTTTATGTAAAAGTGTGAAATTCAGATCATTACCCATGTGACGGTGAACAAAGTCCATCACTAACGATACAAATACTGTTTTGCAGTAAATATCCAGACAATTCAGAGTGGTTCAAACGATCACCAGCTTTTCCTGGAGTGCTGACAGAGAAGCTTGCAAGCTCCCTCCACACCCTTTCGTAAGACATATACACACTAAAGAACTACTCAGAGTCGTCTTTTGATATCTCCACGGCTACTGAGGTCTACACTGAGCTGCTAACCCAGAGGAAAAAAGTGAGCTACAGCTGGTCCCCAGGGGAAGCCCAGTTCAACGCTATGAGGTGACGTAAAACCAGCTGTTCTTTCCACCGTGGTTCGTTTCTCCATGACAACAGCCGCTTCGAGGCATTCCTCAGCTACAACACTCGCCTCTTCCAAGCGTCACTTTTCCAGCTGAACCCGCTTCTCCTCCATCACGTTCAGCGCTTCCTGGTTGCACACCTGGGAGGGGGATTAAAAAAAGCCCAGCCAACCCCTCCCTCAGCCTTTCTTTGGGAAAAGCTGCGTCGCCTGAGCGGGCGGGGGTCAACCCCGCGCTCCACGGGGGCGGGGAGGGGAGGGGGGAGCGGCCAGGCCGCCTCCCCCCCTCCCCGCGGACCAGCGCTGCCGGCGGAGGCGGCGAGGCCGGGCGGGGCAGGGAGGACCGCGGCACCGCCCCCTCCCAGCAGCCCTCCCGGCCGCGCCTTCCCCTGGGGGCGGTGGCTAGACGGGCGGCAGCGGGCTCCCCTCCTTCCGTGGCTGCTCGTTCTCCTCCAGCAGCTCCTCCAGATCCCAGTCGTCCAGCTCCGAGGCTTCCGGGCCAACGGCGGCCCGGCAGCGCCGCAGGTGCTGCAAGGCCCGGCGGTGCTTTTCCTTCAGCCGCCCCAGCTGGGCGCGCAGGGCCTCCGCCTCCTCGTCGGGGTTCCCGTCGGCGGCCTTGTCGAGGCCGCCGGGGCCGGGCCCCAGCAGGGCCTGGCGGAAGAGAGAGCGGTTCTCACGGCGCAGGCGGCGGTTCTCCAGCCGCAGCCGCGCGTTCTCTTGGCGCAGCCGCGCGTTGTGCCACTCCCGCTCCTCCCGCTGCCGCAGCGCCTCGCTGTGGCTGGCCGCCAGGTCCGCGTACCGCTCCGCCAGCTGCTGCGGCGAGCCCCGCGACTGGCCCCGCCAGCCCTCCCGGCTGGCGTCCGGGCCGGGCGGCTCCTCTGCCCCGCCGCGGCGGCCTCCACCGGCGGCGGCGAGCCCCGCCCGGCCCCTCCGCGCCGAGCCGTTACAGCCCCAGCGCCCGTCCACAACGCGCATGCGCCTCATCCGTGCCGTGCCCGCAGCCCGCCTGCACGCGCCGCCGCCGCCGCCGCCGCCAGGAGAGGAGGGCGGTGCGTGACGCCGGCACCGCCTTATGCTAATGAAGGGGCGGGGCTTCGGCCGCCGAAGGCGGAGGTCGGAGGTCAGGGCGGAAGGGCCGGCGTGGCCTGCCGGCGCCATATTGGGAGCGGCGCCGCTGTGGGCGTGGCGTTGGGGTGTCTGCTGTAGTCAGCAGCGCTGGTGAGTAGGGTCTTGGGGCCTAAGCCCAGAAACACGTCAGGTCCTCCGGGTCGTAACTTGTGCTCCTGCACCCGGTTTCCCAGCTATGTGAGGTGACGCGTCCATTTTGCGCCGCCGGGTGGTTGCCTCTCTGAATACCCCAGTCCACCCTGTTTCCTGTCTGGCGAGGTTGGGGTTTCACTGGTCCAGACGATTGCACAGTCTTCCAATGTTCACGTGGGCCTTGTTTTTATTGTTGCTTAAAAGTGGTGGGTACAGCACAGAGGAAAGTGCGTGTCAGCTCAGAATTGCTTGGTGAACAAAGACCTGGTCAAATAAATGTTGCTTAGTCTGTTCTAGTGTTGTGAGGTTGTTGGCGTTTAAGGAATAAAAAATGCAGGCTGGAAGGATGTCTAGTTAGTGTGTGAGTAGTTCTGACAGCTTGAAGGGGATTCAGCTTAAAGTAACAAGATCATGCCGTATAAAGTTGCTTGTAAACAATTTCCAAAAGAGGAACAGAAATAGGGTGTGAGGACTCGATGTCATTTCATGGTGTGTGGTGAAGTGCATTAACCTTCTGAAATTCTCATCAATTCTCGTCATCTCTCCTCTGCATAACCACACATGTAGGTATGGGCACAGTTAGGTACTCCTGTTGGGATTACCGTGACTGTGCAGTATGTATCACTGTGGACCTCTGCGCATTTTTTGCAAGTCAGGTTGCAAACTGTGGCAGGGACCATGATTTCCTTTATGATCCAATGTTCTTTTAGTTGTCAGCTGAAAGTTTCAGTATGGATCGTGTATTTGGAGTTCAACAAACAATGCATAGCAATAACAGTAATAATTATTTTCAGAATATTTTCGGTGCTAAATGATGACTGTTCACTTAAAAAGTTTATAGAAGAAACAGAAAATCATTGCAGAAAGAAGTAATTTTGGTATTACTGTACTTTTGCCATGATTGCTGATCAGCAAAAATGAACTCAGAGCAAGTATTTCCTGTACTAAGCCAGCTTCCAAATATTACACTAGAATAATTCCATGTAATATGTGACCAAACTGGTTTTGCATTGAAATAAACACGTTAATGCCAGTGTATTAGTCACTTCTTAATGTTGCTACTTTAGAAATTCATAGGTATACCCACAGCCAAGATGCCCATGAAACTTTACATTGCGCTGTAGGCTGAATCCAGTAGAGCGCTGAGACTCTTCAGTCTGTGGGGAAGTGGACCGGGGCTTTCCCCTCCTGAGAAACAGTGCATGGGGTAACACAGAGTTTGATTTTTTGATGACCAGTAAGTTCGATTATAGTCATTGTTAACAGCATCGTCAGCTTTGATTTGAGGCTGACTGTTCCTCGAGTCTTATGATGAATGTTGTATTATGGCTCTTATTTTTGTTTATTTGCCTATTTTAGTTTTTCATGTGCCTTTATTGTACTCTGGAAATTATGTGCATGTATGCAAGCATAAAGAGTGATGGGCTGTGTTCCTATAAAAATCATACTCACGTATCAGAAGGGAACTTACTGAATTTCAGATTGCTCGGACCATGTTTAAGCACTAATTTAATATTCTTGGTTTAAAGGTAAGGACAGCAAGTAGTGATTGGGAAAAGATGATAAATCAGCATAGACAAACTTTGGCTGGGAGATAGGATCATGCTAGACAGCATGGATCCAGTGAAAGGGGGAAGTAACCAGAGGAGTTCTGAGTAGTTATCCAGTCTTCAGTGATTTTCTGCTCACAGAATGCCTGTGAAGGAGACGGTATTTTAAGCAGCAGCAATATAGTAGGGATAAATACTATTTCCATTCCTGTTGATTAAAGCCCAGCTTTTATTTAATGATATCAGTCACCATAGATGAGAAAGTGTCAGTGCGTATGGATCATGAGCTGCCATTGATTTTACACCCTATCCAACCTGCCCAGGAAAAGACTCTAGAAAAACACCTCACAAGGAAAATAAAAACTGTTAGTGTCCACCATTCCCTTTACAAATGGGGACACTGAATTCATGTTTTTGAAGTGAAAGGAATCCAAACAGCTCTGCAGTTTGTGTGGATACACAGGGTTTTTATTCTCTGTGATTCCTAAAGGAGGTCATATAAAAAGTTGGGCCCAAACTGATTTATGTTCCATTTTTGTACTCCATTTGTGATCTTACAATCATAGAATCATTGAATCGTAGAAATATAGAATACTTTGGGTTGGAAGGGACCTTTAGAGGTCATCTAGTCCAACCCCTTTGCAGTGAGCAGTGACATCTTCCACCAGGTCAGGTTGCTCAAAGCCCCATCCAACCTGGCCTTGAATGTTTCCAGGAATGGGGCGTCTACCACTTCTCTTGGCAACCTGTTCCAGTGTTTCACCACCCTCATCATAAAAAATTTCTTCCTTATGGCTAGTCTGAATCTACCCTCTTTTAGTTTAAAACCATTACCCCTTGTCCTATCCAACAGACCTTGCTAAAAAGATTGTCCCTATCTTTCTTATAAGCCCCCTCTAAGTACTGAAAGGCTGCAATGAGGTCTCCCCGCAGCCTTCTCTTCTCCAGGCTGAACAGCCCAAACTCCTCAGCCTTTCCTAATAGGAGAGTTGTTCCAGCCCTCTGATCATTTTTGTCACCCTCCTCTGGACCCACTCCAACAGCTCCATGTCCTTTTTGTGCTGGGGTGTCCAGAGGTGGATGCAGGACTCCCAGTGGGGTCTCACCACAGTGGAGCAGAGGGGCAGAATCCCCTGCCTCAGCCTGCTGGCCACGCTTCTCTTGATGCAGCCCAGGATGTTGTTGGCCTTCTGGACTGCGACTGTGCATTGCCAGCTCATGTCCAGCTTTTCATCCAGCAGTACCCCTAAGTCCTTCTCCTCAGGGATGCTCTCAATCCCCTCATCTCCCAGCCTGTATTAATAGTGGGGGTTGGCCCAGCCCATGTGCAGGACCTTGCACTTGGCCTTGTTGAACCTCATGAGGTTCACACAGACCCACTTCTTGAGCTTGTCCAGGTCCCTCTGGATGGCATCCCGTCCATCTGGTGTGTCAGCTGCACCATTCAGCTTGGTGTCATCTGCAAACTTGCTGAGGGTGCACTCGATCTCGCTGTTCAAGTCATTGATGAAAATATTAAACAGCACCGGTCCCAGTATGGACCCCTGAGGGACATCACTCATCACCGATCGCCATGTGGACATTGAGCCGTTGACTGTTACCATCTGGATAGAACCATCCAGCCAATTCCTCATCCACCGAACAGTCCCATCTATCAAATCCATCTCTCTCAAATTCAGAGCGAAGGATGTTGTGAGGGACTGTATCAAGGGCCTTACAGCTCTTACATCCATAGCTCTTCGCTTGTCCACTGATCTAGTCACTCCATCATAGAAAGCCACTAGGTTGGTCAGGCAGGACTTGCCCTTGGAGAAGCCATGCTGGCTGTCTTGAATCACTTCCCTGTCCTCCATCCGCTTTAGCATAGCTTCTAGGAGGATCTGTTCCATGATCTTCTCAGGCATAGAGGTGAGGCTGACAGGTCGGTAGTTCCCAGGGTCCTCCTCTCTACCCTTTTAAAAACTGGGCACAAGATTTCCCTTCTTCCAGTCACCAGGGACTTCACTTGACTGCCATGACTTTTCAAATATAACAGAGAGTGGCTTGGCAACTGCATCAGCCAGTGCCCTCAGGACTGTGGGATACATCTCGTCAAGTCCTGTAGACTTCTGTATGTTCAGGTTCCTCAGGTGGTCATGAACGTGATTGTCTCTAATAGTGGGAGAGGCTTTGCCCCTGTGTTCCCCGTCTTCTGGTCCGTCAACTCGGGAGGGGTGAGGAGAGAGGTTGCCAGTGAAGACTGAGGCAAAAAAGTTGTTGAGTACCTCAGCCTTCTCTGTTAATACTAGGTTGCCATTCTTGTTCGTCAGGAGGGGTACACTTTCTTTGACTTTCCTTTCTGCTTGACATAACTGTAGAAGCTCTTCTTGTTCTTTGCATCCCTTGTCAAGTTCAGCTCCAGCTGCACTTTGGCCCTCCTAAACCCCTCTCTACACAACGGGTTGCATTGGTGACTATCAGGTCCAGTATTGCATCTGAAAAGGAAGACTGAGTTGCCCCAAATCTCATACTTTTCCACATAAAGGAGTCCAATAAAACATGTATTTCCTTCCTTTTCAAAACTTGTCTTGCTTGTAGCTTTAGACTATCACATCAACAATGTTGCTTAAGATATAGGCGGGTTTTGGCAGTTTAATTTTAGATCAGTGCTTTGAGACAAAATTTCAACGTTGTTCACAATGTTTTGTGTGTTTCCAAATTCACTACAATTTTAAAACTGAAACGTGACCCAGAGTTCATCACACTCAGTGATATGAGTGGGGTAGGGTTTTTTTTGTACATCATATGAGAATGTTCTTTGACATGGCTCTTACAAAACAATTATTGTCAGAAAAATGCAGGTTTTTCCTTCCTATTCTTCTCCCTCTTTCTTCCAAATCTGTTTTTTTCTACAATGGCTCTGCAATCTCACAAAAATTGACACTTATTACATATAATCAAAAGAAACAGGAAAGTACACAGTCACCCCTAGGTACTGCAAATCGCACAATAAAAGACTAAAGAGACAGAACAAGCACAAGGGAAGGATGTGACTGTTTGTACTCTTGATCATGCCAGCAAGCCTGGTGCTGTGTAGGCCATCCCATATGTCATACTTCATATAGGTTTTCCTGAAATCAAGGGAGGTGATTCTGCTCTGATGCAACCAGTGCAATGTATGGCTTTGAGGTTTGAACTTGATTCAAAGTTGAAACTCTGAAAAGCTCTCAGGATTTTGAGACACATGTTTGGTGTAGTCCTGAAGGTGAGGGTGTTGCTGTGTACATATGAAGCAGTGTCATCCAAAGGACAGCAGACAACAAATTTAAAAATACAATATAGCAAGCATTAGCTATAAACTGAAGTGATAAGTGCCTGCAAAATAGCATGGGCCAGTGATGTCATCTTTCCAGTTGCAAGGCCCGGTTGAGCTGTTGTAATGTGTTTATGTAGTCACCAGTTTTTTTCAGAATCTAAATGTGCATTAACAAATAAAGTTTCTAGCTGTCAGATTCTGAACTTTCCAAGAGGAAGTAAAGTTTAACTAATAAATACATTTTCTTTGTGGCTCAGCCTGAAAGAAAACCTGGAAGAGCCTTACCAGGAAAGAATATTCAGACTCATTAGGTTGGATCTTGCTTGCAGAGCTCTCTGATGGCATGTAAAATGTTAACGTTAACTGCATTGTTGATTACATTTCAAAGGACAGAATAGGCAAAATGTTAATTGTGGGACCTGTTGGAAATGAAAGTAAGGAAAGAGCTACAGAGGAACAAAAAGAAAAGAAAAAATAAAATGAGGGGAAAAAAAAAAGCACCACTGGTTAAGAGAATAACACAAAGGAAGAGGAAAGAGAAATGGTGATAACTTGTAAGAGGCACATGTTTCCTAGTTGAACAAGAGTGAAAGAGGCAATGTGATAGTTAAGAAACTGGAAAGCATACTTGCAATACGATAGGTTTATTCTCTTGATCTTTATGTTCACGTAAGAGTTTCAGTGTAGGATGAGAAATGTGTGCATCTACATTTGTAGTCTAGCCCATAGATCACCGTTAAAAATAGCTTCCTCCAAGAATTAGATTTGACATCAGTAAAGCGAGAGCAACAGGGGATGTATCAGTAGTTTGCTATCAGTCCCGGAAATAGTGTAGGAAAATGCAGGTCAATCTGTGGGTCTTTTCTGAAGTTAAGGGGAAGGGTTACCTTTGGAGAGAGCATCAGTGGTGTGGTGCGTCAAGAAGATACGAACATTTCCTTTCCAACTGGAGAAGATCTGGAAAGCTGTCCCCTTCTAGCTGATTTTATCTCCCAGCTTTAGTTTTCAGTGCAACAGAACTAAGTAAACCTTGGTCCAAAGAAATCTGCTTAGAGACAAGGAGGGACACTGCTGTCATACTGAGGGAAAATCTATAACAACATGGTAGATACAGTTCTGATAGCCTTGCTGCTGATGCTTTTATTTGGTCTTTATTAATGTTTTGTGCAATTGGGAGGAAACTTAGTCAGCATTGTGAGCTGGTGATTGCTTAAAAAAAGGTCTGCGTTGATAAAGCTTGTAATGTCACCTGTAACACCTTTGTAAATTAGCCTGAGTAGAAGACACAGCATATCTGTTCTCAGCAGTCTGCACATTGAATTCAAGAGCAAATAGAGAGGCTTTATTCTCATCCCTTTTCACTAATGTTAAGCAGGAATGCCGCTGTCAAAGGCAATGGGATTGTACTTACACTACTGTTAGCCTGGAGTAAATGACATCAGAAGCAGTCTCTGTAACTAGAGATCTGCAGTGCACTGTTGGGAAGAGGAAGAGGATTTGGAAGCTAATTTACTTGCGTTTTTGCCAGCCTGCCTTAGACATTGTGTTTAAGTTGTCATCGTTCCTTGACTGTTGATAGTGTTGAGAAACAGGGCATATTGGAAGTTGCCTCGTCATCCTTGGAAGAAGTGATGTTTCGTGAGTTATGTAAACCCACCTTTTTGCAAACATTCTGAGGATGGCATGGGTGGCTCGCAAGGGTATTTGCTGCTTAGCTGGATTGCCAGTCTTTGCCTAATAAATGTAGACCTGTGGTCTGACTTGCTGCTTTCTTATACTTTTCTTTAATCTTTGAGTTTTTTTGTTTCATATGTTGAAAAGTTTTATAAAATACATATTGTATTGGTGTTGCTGTTACTGCTAATCTTTCTTTCAAAATCATCCTTAGGCATATTTTTTTACCGCCAAATAGACTTACTAGTTGGTGCCAGCAGTTCTTGATGATACTTAACAACATAAATACTACTTTAATGAAATAATTACTGAAGAAGTAAGAAGAGGTAGTACTGATGGCATTTATTTATTGTCTTGGTATGGGCAGCAATATTAAAAGCCATCAAATACCAGCACCTCTATTTGACAGCACCATTTAATCCTATCCATGTGTTGCCATAAGAAGAACTGAATATAAATAAGGGAAGCTTGACTTACTAATTTTAATTAAAATTTATATTGCTGTGGGAAAAGAACAGTCCCTCAAAATACTGTGGACTGAAGCAAGGAAGCTGATTTTGGAGCTGCACATGCTTTAGTAGAGAGGAAAGAGAATGGTGCATGAAGGGTTACAGGTTGGGTTAAACTGTAAGAACTTCAGCATACAAGAAACTCCCTGTCGGCTTCTTGAGCAAGCCTTGTAACCTGAAATAAAAGCATTAGTTAGACTCAGAAAGACAGGCAAGGGGGTGCCTGTACTTTCTAAAAGGTCTCTGTGCACATGTGTTGTGCATACATGTGCATACATTTTGTTTGTGTAAGAGGGTGAAAATGGAATTCCATATTCTGGGAGTGAGAAGCACCACATTAAAAGACAAAGCTTATTGATATGTAGGTCAGCCCTGAATATTTTTTTAGAGTGAAACTTAATGGTTTGGCCTTCAAACTAGTAATAAGGTCTGTGAATTGTGTAGGAATAATGAACCATTACTCAGACAGTTGTGTTGATTCATCAGATTTGATGAGATAGCTAAGGATTATGAGTCAAAAATTAACCACCTAATTACAGGTAGTGGTTGAGGTCCCAATTAAAAGGATGGGGAAAGTGAGTTTGAAATTGCACTTTTAGAATTAAAGCAAGACTTTTGGACAGCTGAATAAGCTAACTAAGTGTCTTGCATTTATGTATGGCTAATCATCTGTAAGCCATGCTAGAAAACGCCATACAAATTCAGAGCATGGAAATTATAGATGGAAGAAAAACATGTGCAAAAAAGTGATCGTTAGCAATGTTTTCAGTGAAGAATTTGTTTCTAGGGTCAGCTGTTTTAAGAAATACTGGTCATCCCTGCTTTTCAGCAGAAATTTAGAAAGTATCTCTCGAGATCTGGGGTCATGGGCTAAATTTATTTACAAATGATGTTGAGGGAATGAACAAACATCCTTTTTATGCACTGAATCATCGGTTGAAATTCACCTTGTGTTTGAGGCATATGTGCTTACATATATTTACACTTGCTCTATTCATGGTCAGTTAGATCCTTTTGAACACGATTCGTTTCACTGTAATGCAGGTGTCTAAAAGAAGTCAGGCAGATCAGGTTCCAGACAACTTTTTCCTTTCTGTTGGTTGTTAAGGGAGTCTGAAAGATGCGTCCATTGTAGATGTCCAACATTAGACCACCTGCATCCGATCTTCAGAACGAAAATGTGCAACAGCTGCAAAATGTGAACCTATAGATTTAGTAGAAGCTTGAGCAGAGAAAAAGCCTGAGGGAGTATGATTGTCATGTTCTGGTTTTTGTTTCACAGCAGTACTGTACATCTCTGTATGGTCACGCAGATACAGCCTAAAAAACTTTCTGATAAAAAATCTGGAGGTCCAGCAGTTAATTATACCCAAAGAAAGTGATTGATCAAAATAGGAAGACAAACTTGGAGATATCTCAGGAGGTTGTGCTTAAGCCTTCAATCAGCCCATTGTCATTTTGAAGGAAAAAAAGCAAAGCTGGCAGCATCAGATTCTATAATTGCAAGACAATCAAGCAAAGTTCTTTCCAAGGTTTGTTATATAATAATGATAATCAGGTGATACCTTGAAATTTGTAACAGATTATGTACGTCCTTTAGCTCACTCCTACACAAGATTCTCTCTGTCTTGCAGGAAAAAGACAGCAGCATGTGTGATACTATCGAACACTTGTGGAACACAGAACACTGAAGGAAGCTTAAAGCAGTAATTTTTCCATTGCATGTACCTGACAGTCAGTACAGTCATCTTTCTTAAAGACTGTATCCCATAGGAATAGGTGGAATATATAATGTTACAAACATGGAATACCCTTACACTGCATTACTCATTTTTGAAATTTGGATAAATTTTGAATAGAAATTTGCACATTTTAAAGTAGCTACTGACACATGACTCCAAAGCAGTAACTTGCCTACCACCTTGAGAGAAGAGGCATCTGCAAGGGTGTGTAACAAGGCAGTTACACGTTGAGGTAGCATTTCTTGGTATGAACACTATGATGATAGTATGAATTCTGTTTACACATTGCAGTGAAATGTACGAGTTGCTGAGACATACACATTTCTCATCCACATCTAGTTACCTTACTTTTGTCCTTTCCTCCCATCAGATTCCCTTCAGCCTGGTTTGATTATTTTAAATTTGTGAGCTTCTAAGAGCACACAGCTCCCCCCCCCCTCCCCCCCCAGCTAAAACTGGCAGGTGATCAGTCAAAGAAACAGCACTCTGCAGAAAGGAATTCTCAAACAGCTACTGATGCCTGCCTGTATTGTCTACAGCTGTAGTATTGCCTAGAGCCTGAAACCACCCACACACTCAAAAGAACATGTAACAAGCAGTTGTACATAGAGAAGAAATTGCTGTGCAGAATCATGGAGTATGAAAAAATAAGGATGAAAATAAGGATGCCTAAAAAATATTACCAGGTTAAAATCCTGTATCTGTCCCTCTTTCCAAAAACAAACAAAACCCCCACAGTGTATTGTGTTCCCCAGAGCCGTGAGTGGCAGAGCCATCTGAGCTCGTGACAGCTCTAATGAAGTTTAGTATCGCTGAACCAACTGTGGCTCACAACAACGGGGTGCTTCTTCATCCACGAAATAGCATGTTACTTTGCAGAAAAAGAGTGTAATTGCACACTTAGTTTCCCCTGGCGTGTTACTAAATTGGTCTCTGCTATCCCCCACCTTCTGTTACCTGTTTTGCTACCATGTGTAAGACAATCTCACAAGACTTATTTTCATCCAGTAGGGATTGATTGACTGATTGATTTCTTTCCTTCTTTCCTTCTTTCCTTCTTTTTTAATTTCTTTCATTCCTTTCCTTTGTTTCCTTCCTTCCTTCCTTGCACTGCTTCCTCCCTTCCTTTCTATCACTGGTATTTAACTGCAGATGTTTTTAATGTCTACTTTTGATTTTGACGTATGGAGACTGCAGAAAGATTTAATAAAAAAGAAAAAAATTAGACGTCTAAAACATTGAAATAGTACAATTTTATATGTGAAATCATCTTCAACATCTAGACATAATTGAATTTTTACAAGGCATATTAATTTTATGATGGTATATTTAAAAACTACTCGTAAGAGTATTCTGTCCCTAGAAGAATGAATAGAAAGTGTTTTCAGTGTTTTCAGTGTTAATTGATGTCTTTCCTTTTTCATTCTTTTCCTTTCAAATCACCTTTTATCCTACATAAGTTAACGCATTATCCACAGGAAAAGATGTAACAAATACACTCCTGCTTGTGTTACTTTCATTCATATAGTAACACACAAATGAATTGCACTTTTTAGGTAAATTAAATTATGGTTTCCTTCTTCAGAGAGTTTTTAGTCTCAATATAATAGCAAAGGCTGCTGGCCTTGCTCATGAAACTACAAGCAGCAGATCTGTCAGCATGACTGAAGTCATTGTACATTGATATTGTTTAATGACAACAAATAAGGACAACACATAGCTTTATCTGTTTAGCCAAGATTGACACCGGAACAAAACATCACTACAAATTATAGCAACAATTTCTCCTAGTTTCCCATTTCAAGATAAGGTGCCTCAACCAGTGGAAGTTTTTGTTAATATTACTTCAGCACAGTTTTATACAACCCCTTCATCAACCTCCACCTAGTCAGCCTTCCCTCAGAGCTCACCGTAGACATCAGACGTCCTTCCTATATACAACAAGGAAATGAACACCTTAATACCTTAACCTCTCCCATATTCACTCGTCTGAAAATTTGGCAATACTGGATGATAAAGTTGTGTAGTGGCTTTCCCTATAGTCAAAGGAGAGAGATGCATTTCTTGATGCCCATTGCCTATGTTAAGTAACCCATTTTAACATGGTTTCTAGAGTATGCTTCCTGAAGTCAAAGGTTGTTTCTTGACAGAAATTCCCACACTTTTCAGTATAAGATTTTTCTCTTTTCAGGAGTTTAATTAATGATGAGGAATGCTAGATTTTTATACAGTTTTAGTTCTTTTTCGTTTAGTTTGATCATATCCTTATGACAGCAACACTGAAGGTCTATATTTCTATTAAAGAACTCATCAAAGATGCTCCTTTAATTTCTTCAGTTCCTTAATCAGATGTTGCTAACTGTTGTCCAACTTCTTGTCAGCTATAACTACAAGGTCCAAACTGAAATACTGTCTTACCTGTGGCAGATGATTCTGGAAAGAAAAGTATTTTCTGTAAGTTTCTTGAAACTTTTTTCTGCTGCCACATTCTCTTCAGAGTATGAGAAACCGTACACTCCATTTTAAAAATAAACTGGTGATTCATTTTAGGTACAACAGAAAGTGAGGCTACCAGAGATTTTATTTGATTACCTAACCCTGAATCCTACCAATCTGGGTGAGTCACTGTTTCCTTTTGCTCCCTTCCTACTCTTTCATAACACAAGTGCAGACATCAGGACATTGTATGAGAAACGATCTTCTGTGGGCTGCTCATTTCCATGGGATTTTTTTGGTTGTTTTCAGCATGTCCTCAATGTCATGTTTTAAGTCTAAGGATTCATGAAGGGACAGAAATTAACTATTTTTTCCCTCTCAGCTCTTGTATACAGAAAGCAAAGTTCTTCTTTAAAGTAGATCTCATTTCTGGCTTAGCCTTTATATGTCTTTTAGGATGTAACTTGAAAAGGCGTTTTTAGGTAAACAAATACTTATCTGTGTGTTCCAGTTCTGAAAACCAAACATGCCCTTAATCAGATACCTGCCCAATTTTCTGAATTAGGTTGGAGATGAGCATTTCCTGAAACAGGGTTTCTTAGTGTCTAACTTAGCAGAACTTTCTTCTCTTGCCCATCTTATCTCTTTCTTAGTAGTTCTTACATTAAAGACCACGAATCATGAATTATTGCCACTGCATTAGGTTTGTGTCTTTACTGATATTGTTTTGTTGCATATACTAAAAAGGAAGACTTAGTTGCCCCAAATCTCATACTTTTCCACATAAAGGAGTCCAATAAAACACGTATTTCCTTCCTTTTCAAAACTTGTCTTGCTTGTAGCTTTAGACTATCACATCAACAATGTTGCTTAAGATATAGGCGGGTTTTGGCAGTTTAATTTTAGATCAGTGCTTTGAGACAAAATTTCAACGTTGTTCACAATGTTTTGTGTGTTTCCAAATTCACTACAATTTTAAAACTGAAACGTGACCCAGAGTTCATCACACTCAGTGATATGAGTGGGGTAGGGTTTTTTTTGTACATCATATGAGAATGTTCTTTGACATGGCTCTTACAAAACAATTATTGTCAGAAAAATGCAGGTTTTTCCTTCCTATTCTTCTCCCTCTTTCTTCCAAATCTGTTTTTTTCTACAATGGCTCTGCAGTCTCACAAAAATTAACACTTATTACATATAATCAAAAGAAACAGGAAAGTACACAGTCACCCCTAGGTACTGCAAATCGCACAATAAAAGACTAGAGAGAGAGAGCAAACACAAGGGAAGGATGTGACTGTTTGTACTCTTGACCATTTAACAAAGAAGCAGAAACAAAGTTGTCATGAGATTGCCACATTTTATTTTTAGAAAAGCGGGACTAATGCACATTTGTTCTACACTGGGTAACTTCCAATAGAGACTAACAACAGAAACCACAGCAAACATATAAATCAAACTAAGACCAGAATTTTGGGCTTCAGTCCTCTCCCTGTCTCCCCTACACATACACACAGGAAGTAACCTGTTTGCTTACTTTTTGTTTCTTCATGCATGAACAAGGCAGAAAAACCTCAAAAAAAAGAGTGCGTAGTATTTAAAGCCAGCATACTTGCAGTTAGCTTAACATGTATGTCAAGATTTTTCTTGTGGTTAGAGTAGTCAGGCAGACAGGACTTTGAGGTGCCACTCCTTATATGACCATTGCCCATTCCATCAGTTTGAAGAAGACGCTTGGATTTGCAGCACAGAAAAATGGTAGTAAGACAGACCTGACTTACCGAGGTGCTTTGAGGCTTTACAAATTGTGAAGTTCCTTAGATTCCAGTATAAAAGATGTCACCTGCTTGTCTTTTCTGCAAGTCAGTGCTTCTCTGCTTGCAGCTTCCTTGCTTCTTGGTTTTCCTGGGAAGGTCTTCTGGTCACAGTAGCCCATTCCTCTGGGCTTTGCTTATACCCATACTATGTTTCTTCTTGCTTAATACACTCAAAAGTACAAATCAAAATTCTGGTCACTCATAATAATCACCAATCTGAGAATGATTTACTGGCCAGAAATAATACAGATTCAGTACTACCACTTTATCACCCTTAAAAATAGAAGAAAAAGCCAATCCTTGGCTTAACACAAAAATAATGTAATCTCTGCCAGTTAGAGTTCATACCCATACATTAGGTAGTTGAGCTAAGAATTCATGGAAACATGCCGTATTGTGAGAAATATGGAAAGAATTTTAGTGGATTCGCAATCCAGTTTTCAATTGTGACTGTTGATCCTGTCAAAACAAGCATACAATTCAATGCACACCAGGAATATTTCAGATAATGACCTTCCCAACTCATATGTATACCAGGTGTCCTAGAAGAGAACCCTCTATTAACAAATTCAGCTTGAACTCCAAATTCTTGAGGAAAGCCAGTATATTTTTACAGTTATTTAGATTTGGGGCTGGCAGTAGAAGCATTTCCCAAAAGATTTATAGTACCTACCCTACACTTCTTCACCCTGTTCCTACTGATGAAAGCGGTGAGTTACATATCTAACTCTTTGCCAGTGCCTGACACATCACAGGAGTTTACAGTGGAACTCCCAGTCCTGAAAACAACTAGGATAAATTCCTCAGTAAGGCTTTAATAACGAGAGAATCAGCTGGCAGACTGGAAGACTTCAGGAGTGCAGGACAGCACAATAAGAAACTGAAGCATGTGCCAGGCGAATTTTTTGGTGACGCATGACCCACTAGCTCCACGAAAGATCAGAGTACAACTTACCTGTAAAGCAGAGCTTTATTTAACAGAACATCTGTGGGTTTGAGGCAATCAATACATGAATTACCGAAACAATTATCTAACTGGTTAGCAGTTCTATAGATCCGATGGCTTTTCTGACCATACGTGATCAGGAGCAAGGAGTTTCTTTCTTGTACACTGTCCTCTTTCACATATGGCAGCTGAAAATCCTTTCTGTACATACAAGTGGTAACACCTCTTCCCATATAATTTTGGCCTCATTTGCTAATTTTGCTAAATTTATGATTAAGCACAAGTTGTAGCAATTATATCACTCAACTCAAGCAACACAGAAAAGAAACAAACATTATTCTCCACATTCTTCATGCACATAAGCAATACAACAGTTATGCAACTTTCTCATTGAATTATTTACATGTTTTTATATATAGTTTTTCTGCATACGTTTTCACTTGAAGAGTGTGAATTATACAGACATAAGTATTTATGCCCACAAAACACAGCAATTGATAATCAGGATTTGGTAACCATGAAGTTAATTTGGACCAGTCTCAGATAGTGGTTAATATCACATAATTAGACAATCACCTTCATAACTTTGTGTTATCAAAATTTTGCTACCTCATTCCTTGCTGACCTTTGCAGATCAATGTGTGTATCAAACACAAGACCTAGTAAGGAATTCTGAGGCATTTTGTTGTTAACCTTTAGACATGATGAAAACTGACCTTTTAATCCAGCTGTTTTCTATGTTTTAGTTTGTGACCCAGGATATTTTTTTTCCTTCTCACATCATAGAAAGCTAACAGCTTGTGATTCATTTCAGGGAGAGGAAATGTTTGAAGTTTTATGAGCTGGTACCTTATCGACTAAATACTGCCAAAGTAAATAATTTATAAGAGATCAATAAAACACAATTTTCTTTTTAAGAAGTCATGCTGCTTAATCCTTGAAATTTCCTGATTTTCTATTGCAGTGATTTTAAATAGCTTTTCATCCAGACTGCTCAGTGTATCTATGGCTTACTAAGTTATAATTCTTTGATCCAGCTACTAAGCATTTTGTAATTTAAATACGCAGAAAATATTTTAAATTTTTACTTCCTTCCAGGTCTTCAGAACAACGGCTGTTTTAAAAAATTACTAGATATACTTTCATATTTTGGGGCATCACATGATTCTATTCCGTGATTCTGTAAGTATCATCTGAATTAATCCTGCTGTCTTGCTCAAGACTAACTTGAGAACAGCTTCCCTTTTTTGGTCAGCTTCTGTGAAGAGTTTCTTAAGTGCTATGACATCATTTTATCCACGATTTGCTAGATCATGCAATAAAGTATTTTGTAAAGTGAAGAACATCATAGTGTCAGCTGTTTCTGTGTCAGCTCTCACAATTCATCCTTACCTATTCAGCCAATAAAGATAAAACAAGACTTTCTACACAGCAAGCTGTGATTTGTATTCAGACAAATCACCACTGATACAGATTTTTCTGCAGAATTTTATCTTTCTACTTATTAGCAATTGTTCATAACTTTGATTCTATAACACAAACAAAAATGCATACTAGTGACATAGGTGGAACAGATATTAAAATAATGATAGATTGGACAGAAGTGTTTTATTACCCATAATACAGAAGTACAGAACTTGACATCAGATCTGAAGTAAATCCCAATGAAAAGGTTCAGGTTTATAATATTAATTTCAGATCTAGTACTTTGTTGCATATTATCTTTATAGATGTTTGATGATTTATAATAGATCGACTTAAACTGCCATGAGGAAAAAGTGGAAAATTCCAGTTGCAGCAATCAAGCACATCTGAAATGAGAATCGGCAGACAAAAAATATACAAGACCAGTCTTACTTCATGCAGCCCATGCTCAGGCAAAGTGTCCAGTGATTTAACTAGGAGTTTTGTAGGAAGAACTTTTGTCTTTGCATGTTTGAAGCTATCCTATGACTTCCATACAGTTTCCGGTTACACTGGTCCCTGATCTTCTACGATATTAGAATCATTAAGGCTGGCAAAGATCCCTAAGATCATCAAGTTCAACCATCAGCCCAACACCACCACGCCTGCTAAACCACGTCCAGAAGTGCAGTGTCTACACATCTTTTGAACACCTCCAGGAATTGGGGACTCAACCACATCCCTGGGAACGCTGTTCCAATGTGTGACCACTCTTTCAGTAAAGAAATTTTTCCTAATACCTAATCTAAATCTCCCCTGACACAACTTCAGGCCATTTTATCTCGCCCTATCACTAGTTATCTGGGAGAAGAGACCAACACCCACCTCACTACAACCTCCTTTCCGGTAGTTGTAGAGAGCCATGAGGTCCCGTCTCAGCCTCCTCTTGTCCAGATTAAACAGTCCCAGCTCCCTCAGCTGCTCCTCATAAGACTTGTTGTCTAGATCTCTCACCAGCCTCGTTGCCCTTCTCTGGACACACTCCAGCACCTCAGTGGCCTTCTTGTAGTGAGGGGCCCAAAACTGAACACAGTACTCGAGGTGTGGCCTCTCCAGTGCTGAGTACAGGGGCACAATTGCTTCCCTACTCCCACTGGCCACACTGTTCCTGTTACAAGCCAGGATGCCATTGGCTTTCTTGGCCACCTGGGCACACTGCTGGCTCATGTTCAGCCGGCTGTCAACCAGCACCCCCAGGTCCTTTTCTGTCAGGCAGCTCTCCAGCCACTCCTCCCCAAGCCTGTAGCATTGCATGGGGTTGTTGTGACCAAAGTGCAGGACCCGGCATTTGGCCTTGTTGAACCTCATACAGTTGGCCTCGGCCCATCAATCCAGTCTGTCCCGTTCCCTCTGCAGAGCCTTCCTTCCCTCGAGTAGATCGACACTCCCACGCAGCTTGGTGTCATCTGCAAACTGACTGAGGGAGCACTCAACCCCTTCGTCCAGATCATTGATAAAGATATTAAGGAGAACTGACCCCAAAACTGAGCCCTGTCAAACACCAGTCCTGACCAGCTGCCAACAGGATTTAGCTCCATCCACTACCACTCTCTAGGCTCGGCAATTCAAGTTGGAAGGGACCAGTAAGGATCATCATGTCCAAATCCCTTCTCCTTTTGGGACTGCCTAAAACTAAACCATAGGACTAAGAGCGTTGTCCAGATGCTCCTTGAACTCTGACAGGCTTGGTGCCGTGACCACTTCCCTGGGGTGTTGTAGTGACCGACCACCCTCTCAGTGAAGAACCTTATCCTAATGTCCAGCCTGAACTTCCCCTGATGCTGCTTCACTCCATTGCCTCGTGTCCTGCCACTGGTCACCAGAGAGAGGAGATCAGCACTTCCGCCTCTGCTACCCACCTTGAGGAAGGTGTAGGCTGTGATGAGGTCATGCCTCAGCCTTCTCTTCTCCAAGCTGAACAGACCAAGTGGCCTCAGCTGCTTCTTGTAAGTCTTGCCCTTGTGGCCTTTGACCGTCCTGGTCGCCCTCCTCTGGACACACTTTAATAGTTCGATGTCCTTCCTATATTGAGGCTCCCAGAATGGCACTGAGTGCTTGAGGTGAGGCTGCACCAGCTCAATGCAGGGTGGGACAGTCACCTCGCTCAGCCCACTAGCTATGCTGTGCTTGATGCACAGTTGGTCGTTTTGGTTACCAGGGCACACTGTTGACTCATATTCAGCTTGCCATCAAACCAGACCTCCATATCACTTTCTGCCGGGTTGCTCTCCAGTCTCTCATCTCCCAATTTGTACGTATAACCATGATTTCTCTGTCGCAGGTGGAGAATCCAGCACTTGCTCTTCTTGCATTTCGTATGGTTGATAATTGTCCAGATCTCTAGCCTACCCATATCTCCCTGTAAGTCCTCTCTACCCTCAAGCAAGTCCACAGCTACTCCTGATTTACTGTCATCAGCAAACTCAATGTACATTCAACTCCTGTGTCCAGATCATTTACAAAAAACATTAAAGAGCACTGACCCTAAAATTGAGCCCTGGGGAACGCCACCGGTGACTGGCCATTCAGCATGATGTAACCGTTTACTATAACCATTTGAGTCTGACCCATCAGTCAGTTGTTCACCCAGCATATTGTGGACTTGTTTAGCTGTGTGCTGGACAGTTTATCTGGAAGAATACTGTGAGAGGCAGTTTCAAAAGCTTTGCTAAAATTCAAAAACTAGGGAGCATGTGTTATCTGGTTTGCTGGAGATCTGCCTGAACAGACTATACAGACTCCTTGCAGGAATGTCGTGCACAGATGCTTTGCTCTAATGAACCAATCAGCCTAATGAATTCAAAAAGTTTTCCTGTGGTTCCGTTTTCTGTGAGTCCATACAACTTCATGATTATAATTAACTGTGTAAAGCTCTGAATCAAACTTCTGTATCATATTAGATTTTGTTTGAATCTGTTTCTGTCTGGAAAATAGTGGGCTATGTATATACAAAAAAAAGTATGCGGGTGGAAGTTCCCTTCAATAGGTAAACAGCTTATGTGCACACAGACCTAAGTATTTCTGTGTACGATAAGTAACATCATATGCAGCATGCATTGCCGTGCTTACTACTTTAAACAGAGTTTTTTTCCTGTATGTAATCCTGTTCTAAAGTGTCTTGATTCATTTCAGTTTGGACAGACATACTTTACATTCAAACTGATTTTGGTATTCTGGCTCTGCTTCTATCAACAGCTTCCTTCTCCAAGCAGTATGACAGTGGGACGTTCATGCCCATGCACGTAACATTTGCTAAGGCTATGCTGCAGGCACCACTTAAGACCAGAGAGCTTGAGTGATTCTTAGGAATGTGCTGACTCTCTGCTGAGTTGTGATTTTCATTCAAGCAAGAAGAACCTTGTCCTTTAGTAGTTGCAGTATAGGATGGGAAATGTCAGAGTGAAGTCATTCAGTTTCTTGGTGCTTTAAGAGAGATTAATTGAAGAGATATTTGTTTTTCCCTTGAAAAAGAATGGAAAATTCTCTGGCAGTCTTTCATGGAAGGATGATTTATTTTTTCCAGCTCTGTGTCAGTCATGGAAGCTTTGAAACGGGTAGATTAATCAAAGAGACTTTATCATCAGTCACAGTGAAACGGTTTTATAAGTGCAGTTTTCCTTCGTGTCCCCAAACAGAAGGCATTGTATCACTGTAATACAAGGACAAAACTGCAGCTTCACAAGAAAAAGAAAATACAGCTTCAGCTGTGCATGTTTCAGTGGAAAGAGAGAGGAAAATAAATTTGTTACCAAATTATGGTAGTTGGATTCACCTTGCTTTTTTTTTTGGTGCTAGACTACCTGTAAGTATCAGAGATCACCACAGAGCTTTAGTTAAATGTGCTTTGAAATCTACAGTGTACTTTTATTTTGCTCTGCTGAAGACCTGATCAGGATGGACAGCCTTTTGGTCGATGGAGGGTAACTGGAAGCAGGCCTGTGTTTTGTATGGACTTCCATGTGCAGTTAGGCATTCTGCCAATGGGTAATACATTTCACTTAGCCTCCCAGCCCTGACGCCAACAAACATACATGCCAAAATGCTTGAAGTTAAAAGTAAAAAAATTAAAAACCGAACAGTATTCCTGAAACAACATCCTAGCCCAGTTCAGTGGCATGCATATTCATATCAATATTTTGATTCTATATTTGCACTTTTACTGTTTTGGTTGCTGCTGAATTTGGGTATTTTGATCGTCAAAGTCACAACAAATCTGAGCTGCAGGAGTGATCGGTTCCACAATAATCTGAATCTAGTGACTTTCTAGGCATGCTGCACAAGGCACTAAACCCCTACTAGGTTTATATAAAGGCTAGAAGATCTATCCTTGGAACAACAGAATGATAAAGGTGCTTTTTTTCTTCTGTTTCTCTAGTTAACAGCCCAACTTTGTGTCTAATGCAGAGGAGGCATCAAAAATATACTTGGGAATTAAAAGGTCAGCATGTGTATTCCCCATTTAACAAACATAAATGGATAAAGCAAGAAGAATAAATAAATAAAGTAGTACTGTATTTGCCAGGAAATGCCCTAAGTCATCATTTTCTCAACTGGAGCAGATTTTATGATGTAAATTTATACCTTTAGAGTTCAAGAGGTCTTTCAATGTTTGGTCATCTTGAGAACAAATTATTTGCAAATTGTACTGGAAAGAGTCACCTGTCTAGACATTGTCACTTTCTTTTTAAACAGTAAGCTGAGGGATGAATTCTGCTTATGGTGGAGTACCTTTACTCCCATTGCATAGCGTTAACCACATTTCTACCTGTTGGTAAAAGCTGAAGAAGGGGCAGGATGCACCTAATCGTAAGAGCTTTTGACACTTCTAAGTTATACCAGCCTGCATTGTTTCAGGCAGTTCTGAGACATTTCCATAATGATGGAATAACCATTGCCTGTACATTTGCCACAAATTGTAGGAAAGCTTTGTGAAGCTTCTCCTACTACCTGGCCTTCCTATATTTCTGTTCTAATTATATTGTTAAAAGGACAATATATGAACTTAATTCTGTACTCATATGCACTTCCAGGCTATGTGGAAAGAGTTCCTGTTCCTGAATTTGATGGACTAGACTCTTGACTGCCAGCCCTCGGTAGCACACTGCGTAGAGGTACCACATAGCATGTCGTTAAAAGGAGCAGACTTTTGTTGTTTATATCTAATTATATGTCATTTGTGCTTTGTTGCTAAACATTGTGGAAGAGCTCTATGCATCACCCTTTTTATATGTGGCCAAAGAAGAACAGGGACTGTGTTCACGGCTTGTCAGGTTGTTTTTTCTGCCTCATCATTCCTCACCACAGTATGTTTTCAGAGACAGTCATGGGCATCAGCCAGGCATCTCTGTCTTATTGTCTGTCTGTTGGATATGATGCTTTCCAATGTGCTTTGCTTAGTGCATCACTTGTCCAATACAACCACAGACATGAGGGAGGTCATAGCAATGTCTTCAACATCCCTGATTCTCACAATATGCTACCTCAAGGTTTATGGAGATGCAATTCCGACAAGAAGGGAAGACATCTGCTTGAATGTTTTCCTGTCAGTTTTTCGAAGTCTATCTAAAAAAGTGTGGTCTTGTTTTTAACAGGCATGCTTGAGGGTGAAGTTTCCAGCAGTTTCCATGGTTTCAGCTTAAAAGGGCTAGTGCACAGAGTATATATTTAGGAGTCTTTTCATTTTGGGTTCAGGTTTTCATGTGATTTGAAGATGGGATAAGCTAGCCAGTGGGAGGTGAGTATTTCTTTGCTGGTCTACATACTGTGCTAGCCGACAGAGTCACAGTTTAAGACTGAAAGTTCTGCTAGAAAAATAAGAGAAACGAGTTAACATTTTTCAGTAATAAGGTAGCTTCTTTGCTTGCATTGTAAATGGCCATCAGCCACAAAATTTGTTGCAAGCCATTGCATGCTGACAAGCAAAGGAAAAGCAGGGAGATTTGACAGTCCCAAGTCAATCCTCAGAATATTGACCAGTGCAGATAAATTTTGCTAATGAACATATCACACAGAGAATACACTAGGACTGAAATAAAAGGGAGTTTGCTCATCAGAAGTCTTGTTTCCTATTTTAGTCAGACTATCTGGGTGACAGTGAGTCACCTAGCATTTAAATAACTGATGGCAATAGATTAGCTAACTGAAAACATAGGTTATGGAATAGAGATTTATAAACTACATTTCTACTAATTGCTAAAGGTAACTCTTAGAAATCCAATAACTTAACATGTAATTACATCTCTAACATTGATGTTTAATAGGATCTACCTAGGAGGAGTATGAAGTCAATCAATTAGTTAATGTTTGTGCATCACAATGTGAAGTGCTGTATGATTATAACCTATTGTTATTAGCTGGTTTATTAATTTTTCTGTTTACATATACCCTGTACAACTTTTCCAGGTCAGTATTTCAACATTTTAGGAACAAAGCGGATAGATAGATTTAAGTTGTGGACCAAGATTCAGAGCCCAGTATGGGCACATTTTGTTTTCACATAAACACCAAAAAGTTCTTTTATCTTTCCCCCAACAACAGTTTGATTTAGCTGTCAAACTGGAATTATGACTCTTCAACTCATCTACAGAAATTAGAAAGAAATTTTTAAAAATGCAAAAAGTTTACAATGTGAGGAAGAATCCATTGTTCTCAGCACACGCATGAGGAAATAAAAATGTAGGTTCTCTTCCGGTTTTTCAGGCAAACACTTTACATAAACTTCAGGGCATCCATCCAAAATGTGAATTTCGAGCATTGTTTTCAACAGAGACTGTGAAAGGGTAACAGGAGCCAGAGATACCCAATTACCCTTATGATGAAAGTATTATATTCCATACTCCCTCAGTACCTGCTATCTATAACTTTGGGAGAAAGCAAGTGGAGGAGGTTATAGATTAAAACCAAAACACGCAATACTTAAGCATTGTTACCCCTTTTCCTCCTACTTAATGTACTATTGCAAATGTTAGCTATTGGTTAAAGGTAACTACACAAAGCCACTACCTTAAGAGAAAGAAATCAGGGAGCGCCTGTTCTTATAACGATTTTTAATATTGTGTTCCTTGAGACTGCAGCTCCTACAGCTAAGCTCTGTAAAACATATTTTCTTTCTTTTGTAAAAAATCAGAAACCAGTAAACACAAGAGGCAGGAGCATTTTTTCCTTCATTTTGGGCATTTAAACTATCTCTGTGGCTTGGCTTGCTCTAGTTTTCTGCTGCCTGATACGAGGCGGTCAGTGTGAAGCTCTAATGCAGTTGGCAATCAGATACCATCTTTCATCCAAATATCTCAAAGTGGTTAACCAATTAGTAAGGCTCCACAATTCTCCATGAAGTTATGTGTTAATAGCCATTTTTCAGAAGGTGTATCTGAGATATATCGAGGTTAAGTGACTTGTTCAGCAACATAAATATTCTCTCCCTCAGGAAGCTGGAGTAGTTTTTAAAATTTCCTCTTTTTTTTCTGGCCTATCTTTTGCATGCTACCTGCTCCTTCGCCCACATACAATCACAAATGAGAAAAATAATCTACAGAAAACCAAAACCAAAAACCAACTCCAACCAAAAAAACACCTCTAGTAACAAAAAACAGTACTGGTGCCATCTGAAAAGACACAGGCTGCAGCTTATTAAGTATTTTTTATCAGTTATACCGTGCTTTTTTAGAAAAACTGCTTTTTAGGAGCTAGGTCATTCCCCTGTTTTCTATTTTTCTTCATACCTGTCCTTTCTCTGAGCTATGAGTCCTATATATTGAATGCTAAATAATGAAAAGTGATTGTGCTGCTTTGTACGCTTTGCTTCTAACTTTGCGGTGTCATTATATCTCAGTAACTCAATATGGAACATCAGCTTGTAGTTACTGTGTCCGTTGTGCGTAGCATTTAGTTGTTACTGAAGAAAGTAACAGTTTAGGTTATTTTCTTCATCTGCAAAATGTCTTTGCATTTATAATTTCTGTATTAATTTGTTTCCTGCATCAGCTAAAGTGATTTGTACAGGTGTTTGCAGAAATTACCTCAACATGCGTAAGCAAAGTTGTGTCATTACTAAACTTCATACAGCTTATAAAAATAAACTGGACTCGTACTCAACACAAATTTAGTGAAGGTGATACATTTGACCAGTAAAATCTTGAAGAAGTCTTTCCTTCTCCTGGATGATTTGACTCACCACTCTGGAAACTTTTCTTGGGAGTTTCACTCTGTCTGACTGGGTCTGAGCAGAATCACATGTTCCTTATTTGGGATTTTTGTAAATTTATTTTTTTAAGGGTGTGTCCTATATTATATTTTGTTAATCAAACTTTCTATTGTTGTTTGCACTGCAGATACCGACTGCTTGTAACGATAATGCCAGGTAGAGGGTATTAAACTTTAAATCCTTTGTTGGTCAGCCTTGTTCAAAGTTAGCTTATGTGGTATCAGTAGTTTTTTAGGTACTTAATTGCTCTGTCTTTGTTGGCTTTTATCAGTATACCTTGTCAGTGGTAAGATGAAGAGGAAAAACTGGACAGAAAAGTAAATCAAAGTTATTCTGAGTTTTTCGTTAGACGTAAGAAAAGTGTGATATGAGTCAAGTTCATTGAAAAGTTTGGTTTTGGGAATGTCGGGGCAGAATCATCATTTCCTGAAATTTCCAAGTTTTGTTTTCTGGGAAAGCTAATATGTGTCAAACATTCAGGAACATTAAAGTTTCTTACTAAATGTGTCAGCCGTAGAAGAGTGAATGCAGATTGAAGTGGTTCCGGCCAGATTACATCACTGATTCATAGTGTTCAAACCACCCACTGTTTGGTTGTTGTGTTGAAAAATTTTTGAATCATAAAAATGGCATACTGATTATAAACATACAGTTCAGTGGCTTCCAAGGAAAGAACTGCAAGAAAGAAGAGGGAAAAAAGAGCTGGAGCACCTCTGCTGCGAGGAAAAGCTGAGAGAGTTGGAGCTGTTCAGCCTGGAGAAGACAAGGTTACGGGAACATCTTATTGCGGCCTTTCAGTACGTAAAGGGGGCTTATAAGAAAGATGAGCACAAACTTTTTAGCAGGGCCTGTAGCAATAGGATAAGGGGTAATGGTTTTAAATGAAAAGAGGGTAGATGTAAACTGGATATAAGGAAGAAATTTTTTATCATGAGGATGGTGAAACACTGGCACAGGTTGCCCAGAGAGGTGGTAGATGCCCCATCCCTAGAAACATTTGAGGTCAGGTTGGGCAGGCTCTGATCTAGCTGAACTGCAACCTGATGAAGTTGAAGATATACCTGCTTACTGCAGGGGCGTTGGACTACATGAGCTTTAAAGGTCCCTTCCAACCCAAACTAGTCTATGATTCTACGATTATTTGCAGCAGCCTCCAAGATGCTGGATATTCATTGCATGTCTGCATCTGCTTCCAAGGCTGCATTTTCACCAGCAGCATTGATGGGGGTGGCCAGAGTCCCTCAAGAGTCAAGCCTCCTTTTTACCATTGTGGGTCTGATGCAAGCTGCATGGTGTTCTCAAAGACTAGCAGTTGATGGTCTATATGCAAGTGGCTGATGCCTATAATCCCATCCAGTTTGCAGCACTATTTGTGGGTGCATACAGAGAGTGTGCCTTGATACAAGTTAAGCGGAAGCTTCACCCTCTTTAGAAATTTCTAGAAGGCAATGAATGTGTGTAATAAGAATTTCACATGTAAAAAGAAAGACTTCTGGGATGGGTACTGAGCTATTTTGAAATGTTTTGCATGTTGGATTGGTACAGGTTAGAAAAGGTGGAAGACTTAGCATTGTGGATATATCATATGACTGAGTCAGTATTTTCTCTTTCATTAAACCTCCATGCATTGCCATTTTCACAGAGGTTATTTAAAAACTTGCAAGTTCATCTCTATCTCCGCAGGTGTCAGGCTGCAGGATGTGCCCCACTTTTATGCCCGTACTGGACAACAGCAGTGAGCACACTTACGCGAGGTGCACCCAGGTAGAGAACTCTTCAGCTTAGAGGCAGAGATCTGGGAGGAAGTGAGTAGGCTGAGGAGTATCAGAGAGCCTGAGAGAGAGATAGACTACTGGAACCGCACCCTGCCTTCCCTGGGACAGACCTGTTAGGTAGACAGGACATATGATACGGAGGATTCCCTATACTTTCTCCACCCAGCAGAACATGGTAACTTAAGGGATATAGAGGCAATGGCAACAAGTTCCTACCTGGCACAGCAGGCACATCTTCTTCCTGACTACCCCACCTTCCCAGGTGCCCTTGCATAATAGGTATGAGGCTCTGCAAGTGGAACTGAACAATGACAAGGATGATGGTTCATCTAGGTTGGCGGTGTTGCCATGGTTAACTCAGCCTATGGCTTGCATCAAAACCACTTCCATAAAGAAAAAGAGATGGGTCTTTGTCATAGGACACTCTCTGCTGCAGGGAACAGAAGGCCCTATAAGCTGACCAGACCTACTTCCAAGGGAAAACTGCTGCCTTACTAGAGTCCAGGTTAAAGATGTGATGAGAAGACTTCCTACCCTGTTACGGCCTTTGGATTATTACGCATTAATGATTTTTGAGGTAGGCAGCGATGAAGTTGCAATTAGAAGTCCAAAAGCAATCAATAGAGACTCAGGGTCTTGGGACGACTGGTTGAGGGATCTGGAGCACAAGAGTGTTCTCTTCTATCCTTCTAGTTGCAAGGAATGATTATGGAAGAAACAGGAAGACCCAGCTGATCAATACCGGGCTCCAAGATGAGTGTCACGGGCAGAATTTTGGATTTTTTGATCATGGATTGGCATACATGACACCAGGCCTCCTGGTGACAGATGAGGTACACCTTTCTCAAAGAGGAAAAAGGATCTTTGCACAGGAGTTAGCAGGGCGTATTGAAACAGCTTTAAACTGGATTTGAAGGGGACTGCATTTGAAGGGGGAAAGGGATAAAACCAGTCTTGCTAGAGATAAGCCTCAGGATGGCATGCCAGTGTTTGAGGGACTGTGTGTTAGCAAGGTCCTTCAGTCTTCTCCACAATGTGCTGAGTACACTGGAGCATGTTTGAAATGTCCTTGTGCTAGTGCGTGCAGCACTCTAGCCATGTCAGTGGGGCTAGGGGATGGAGATCCATGCGGCAGCAAACACACAAGGATTGTTGATGTATTAGAAACCACGGAAGCATCTTGGAACACTCACGTAGGAATTAGGGCTTCTTCCCCCAAAATGGTGGCAGGACCAGTAGCCCAGCCAAAGTGCATTTACACCAATGCATGCCACATTGGCAACAAACAGGAGGAGCTGGAAGCCATTGTACAGCTGGAAAACTATGATGTAGCTGCAGTCATGGAAACATGGTGGGATGACTCACACAACTGGAGTGTTGCAGTGGACATCTGGAAGCTCTTTGGAAGGTATAGGGAAGGAAGGAGGCAGTGGGGTAGCCCTGCATGTTGGCGAGTGTTTTGACTGTCTAGAGCTTGATGATGGTGATGAAAGGGTCGAGTGTTTATGGATAAGAATCAAGGGAAAGGCTAATGAGGCAGACATCATGGTAGGAATCTGTTATAAACCACTCAACGGTGATGAAGAGCCAGATGAAATATTCTGTAAGCAGCTGGGAGAAGTCTCATGATTGCTAGCCCTTGTTCTCGTGGGTGACTTCAATGGGCCAGATGTCTGCTAAGAATAACATATGATGGAGAGGAATCAGACTAGGAGGTTCCTGGAGTGTGTGGAAGATAACCTCCTGACATAGCTGGTGAGTGAGCTAATTAGGGAAAGTGCCGCTCTGCACTAGCTGTTGGTGAATAGAGAAGGACTTCTAGGTGATGTAATGGTTGGAGACTGTCTTGGGCACAGTGATTATGAAATGACAATTTTCGATTCTCATAGAAGTAAGAAAGAGGGTTAGCAGAACGGACACCTTGGACAGATTTTGGCCTGTTTAGAGGCCTGGTTGACAGAGTCCCTTGGGAGGCAGTCTTGAAGGACAAAGGAGTCCAGGAAGGCTTGACATTCTTCAAGAAGGAAATCTTAAAGATGCAGGACCAGGCCATCCCCTTGTGCCAAAAGACGAGCTGGCAGGGAAGAAGACAGGCCTGACTGAAAATAAAGCTTTGGCTGGAACTCGGAAAAAAGAAAGGAGTTTATGATCTTTGGAAGAAGGGGCGGGCAACTCAGGAGGATTACAAAGATGTTGCTGAGAATAGGCCAAACCTTATACTCTCAGAATTGAGTCCTGTAAAGGCACCTCTAGCTTCTGTCTCTGTATATTTTATTGGGTGTTCCTGTCTTTGTAGAAATATACAGTCCTCCTTGGTGCATTAGAATTGACTAGGATGAGTGGGTATTTTAGGAAAAAATATTTTTAAAGAGTGTCTAGGGAAAGAATATGCACTAGCTAGAAGAGCTCTGGTTGAAACCAGCAAAAATACCTGGTTTCTTGGTCCTTTCTGAAATAAAACTGAAACAGGAGTTCTGTCTAATTGTGATGGCCCTTTTTAATGACATAGTAATGTCATTTGTTGCTCAGATGACCTACTTTTTGCCATGACTAATTAGCAAAGTAATCAATGTTAATGCTGACTTTATCTTTTACAGTAACTCACTGCTGATTTTAGGGCTAATTAGTGCTAACCTTATTAGAGAAAATCCTAATAATTGACAGTTAATAAATTTCATACTTTTCAATAGATCTGATAGCACAGTAACCTAGCAGAAGTTGATTATGTAAGGGCAACAGGGTCAAAAAAAGTTAAAGAGAAACTGTAACTGCTTGATAAGCTCAGGGAGGTACAAAATGATAGGTTGATTACAATGTGTTGGTAAAGTACAGAAAGAAATTAACTTTTAATTAATTTCTGATTTGAATTAAATGTACTTCAACCAAATCCTTGAATTTGTGTGAAGTGTGGATGAAGAATCAAAGTTCATATTTCAAGGTATCCACACATTGTTTGGGTGAAATGGAATAACTTTATTTCCGTCAAAATATACTGATAATAAATGCGTAGGGGTAGACAAATAAAATCTAGAGTCCTATGGCTCAAATTCCAAGCCATTTAATGTCACCGAGACTTTTCACAGAATCACAGAATCACAGAATCACAGAATGTTCGGGGTTGGAAGGGACGTCTGTGGGTCATCTAGTCCAACCCCCCTGCCGAAGGTGGCTGTGGTACATTTGGAGGTGCCACTCTGTTATACATGGGCTGCATTTGTGTTTAGGGTTTTCTGGGTTGTTAAGAACTCCACAATATTCAAGTGGCGAGCTCCTGCAGACTATTTATCTGTGATTAATCCAGAGGACAACCAAGTGGGTGGAGTGGGCAGCATAAGGATGAGTGAAAGATGTTATGGAGAACTGAACACTGGAACGAGTGCTGAGACACTTCCTGGAAGATTCCACAACAGTATTTGCTGAGGAAATCAGAATGACATTATCAAAATACTTCTGATGACTGTCACCAACATACATCTTAAACTCTCAATTATGTTTGAATGATCATGGCCGTTGGGAGAGGTGCCTGAGGATTGAAGGAGAGCAAAAGTCACTCTCATCTTGAAAAAAGCAAGAAGGGTGCAGGGAACTATAGGTCAGTCTTCCTCACCTCAATCCTTGGGAAGGTGATGGAGTAAATAATCTGGAAGCAGTTTCCAGGCACATGATGGACATGAAGGTAGTTCTGAGTATTCAACACAGATTCATGAAGGGGAAGCCTTGCTTGACCAAACCTATAATCTTCTACAATGAAATGACTGGCCCGGTAGATGGGGGGAGAGCAGTGGATGTAGTCTACCTGGACTTCAAGAAGGCCTTTGACACTGTCTCCCATAAGATCCTCATAGAGAAGCTGATGAAGTATGGGATAGATGAGCTAATAGTGAGGTCAATTGAATACTGGCTGAACAGCCAAACTCAAGGGAGTTGCAGTTGATGATACAAAGCCTAGTTGGAGGCCAGTGGTGGTATACACCAGGGATCAGTACTGTCTCTAATACCTTTCAACATCCTAATTGATGGTCTGTATCATGAGACAGAGTGCACCCCCAGCACGTTTGCAGGTGACACAGAAGTAGGAGTGGTTGGTACACCAGAGAGTCACGCTGCCATCCAGAGGGACCTTGACAGAGTGGAGAAATGGGCTGATGGGAATCTCTTGAAGTTCAACAAGGGAAAGTGCAAAGTCCTGCACTTGAGGAAGAACAACCCCAGGCACCAATATATGCTGGGTGCCCAGCTGGAAAGCAGTTTAGCAGAAAAGACCTGGGGGCAGTGCTGGACACGAAGTTGAACATAAGCCATCAGTGTGCCCTTGCAGCAAAGGTGGCAAATGGTATCCTAAGCTGCATTGGTAGGAGTGTTGCCAGCAGGTTGAGGGAGGTGATCCTTCCCTTTTACTCAGCACTGGTGAGGCCTCATCTGGAGTGCTATGTCTGGTTCTGGGCCTCTCAGTACAGGAGAAACATGAATGTACTGGAGGAACACCAGCAAAGGGCCACAAAGATGGTGGAGAGACTAGAGCATCTCACATAAGACAAGAGGCTGAGAGAGCTGGGACTAATTAGTCTCAAGAAGAGAAGGCTCACGGGAGATCATCAATGTATATAAATACCTGGACGGAACATGTGAAGATCACGAAGCAAGCCTGTTTGCAGTGGTGCCCAGTGACAGGACAAGAGGCAATGGGCACAAACTGAATGTGCTCCGTCTGAGCATCAGGAAACACATTTTCACTGTGAGGGTGACTGAGCACTGGCACAGGTTGCCCAGAGAGGTTGTGGAGTCTCCAGTCTTGGAGATTTCTAAAGCCATCTGGACATAGTTCTGGGCAACTGACTTTAGGTGGCCCTGGTTGAGCAGGGAGATTGGACTAGATGACCTCCAGTGGTCCCTTGCAATCTCAAACATTCTGCAATCCTGTGAATTGTGTGCCAATGCAGACTCTGAGATAGTGAACAAAGGTGGGCCGTAACACACGTCCTGTTCGAGGAAGTATAGTCAGGCTTCTGTGCGCATTCAAGGAAACTAAATTGAATTAGATCGTATTTATTTTTTTTAATTACAGAAATGCAAACAGCTAAACAAACCCAAGAGACTTGTCAAGAATTAACAGATACATCCATCAGCTGCAGACATTTTCCTGGGAAACTCCCAATATTCACTACATTTTGCGTCACAAGGTGATGTAAAAAAACCCAAACAAACTGTTTCATTTTAAGCTTCTGTAGTTGCTATTGATCGCTGGAGTAAACTTTGATGCTAATTATGTCTGCAAACACAGGGTACTATATTATGTGCTACTGTTAAACAGAAGTGCTTCACTACAAGCAGTGGGACTCCTAAGAGCAGAAGCTTTTGAGTAGCTGTTTTTTGAGAAGTTGCTACTTAATACAAACCATTTGTGTCATAAAGTAATTCCACCATTTATCTTGTTCCCATTCATAGACATTTTGCAAGGGAGCAAAACCTCATTCCACAAGTATTACATTTTGGTCAAGAACCTTCGCATCAACTCCATTGCATTTTACTTTTCTAACAATGTGTGTTGACTCTTACTTCTATGGAAGAAAGTTTCAAATGAGTAGATCCAAAGTAAAAATCCTGCAATGGTCTAGAAGATTTGTGCAGACTCCCAATTCTGTTAGGATGATTCACATTTCATCTTTTCTAGAGAGATGGAGAAGTGACTCTCTGTCCTGCAGGTCTACAGCTTTTGAGTGCAGTCCATGCTCAGAAAAACTTCATTTGGTTTGGATCTACCTTGAAGCCTTCACAGGTAGAAATCCATAGCCATTGTGCGTTGCATTCCCTCTCTCACTGGAACTAGACTGGTTTACAACAGCTGAGTCCCTGGCCTACAGCCTGTGAATCCATTTGCATTTAGTACAGGAGAGGCTGAATAACTGTAGAGGTCCCTGAATAAGTCCACTAGTTTCCATGAAGGAAACATTCAGCACTATGTTGAGATGCTAATGTGTGATCACCACGCACAAAACACTTTCAACTAAAATCATGCGCTGAAGACTCCCAGGCAGACTTGCTGTTGGTAATTCTGTCAAAGATAAGTTTTCCCATTTCTGCTAACACTGGCTTTTATCTGCATTATATAATGAGATGAGTTTAAATTTTAACGTTTATTTCGTGCAAATAGAAGGTGTGGTTTGGCCATAGTCTTCCTCAGCAAATCTGAGTGGGTTATATGGGGCTTCCCAGCTAGGATTAAATCATCATTCTGAATTCATAGTATATTTTTTATGCTCTACGTTTCCTGTCAGTATTCTCTGAATGTATTTCTGGGATCATATTTAACTGCAGAAGCAAATTATCCTGGTGATAGTTAGCTGGCCAAAGTCTGTCACCTTTTTTCTCGAGGCTGATGAGGATATAGTGTTTTTACCTACAGAAAGCAGAAAAATGTCTTTCCTGCTACTTCTAATTAGTTATTAGAATGGCTAGTAAGTATAACTCCTTAAAGTGGTCGGATTTAGAGCATATAAATAAATTCAGAGCTATATTTACAAATAAGGCATACTATAAGAACAGTGGAAGAGAAATGCAGGATTAATTTAATTTTTTTCTTTCGTACTAATTATCTCTTGCTCAGCATAATAGGAATTTGTCATGTAAGAGCAGAAAGGAAGTAAAATTAATGCCTTTTCCTGTAACACAGAGGGTAAGTGGTAGCCTACACGATTTGTGATGGCCTACACTAATTCAGGCCTTCAGTGGCTTACAAGCAATTTAGTGTATCTTTGCCTGAAAGAAAAGGTGAGAGATTTTCAAGTACAGAATGAACTTCACAAGACTGATATAGCAATAATTGACATCCCAATTCATTCATTGTTTAGAGAGGATTAAAGAACCTTTATATGCCAGGTTCTTGCCTGAAGAAACGTTGAATTTGATGATATTCTTGTCAACACAGGAAGGGGGAATATTGTCATTTACATTCAGAGACATCTTTGTGTGTCAGCCATTCCATAGTTGTTAAGTACTTGTACATAAACCTCTGATAGATATTCTTACATGTATTTTTCTGTAATTGCCTGTACACAGCGTTTGATTAGTGGAGTATCTGAAGAAAAAGAACTCAGTGTTCAAAACAAGAAATTATATCTGATCAAAATAGTTTGTAGTAGACAGCATTGCAGCACAAAATCCTACATGTTCAAATATTAACTAGTCAGCTTCTAGATGTCTAACAGGAATTTACATTTTTTTATGTCACTTGATTATAAAAGTCCATGATAAGCATACTGGGTGTGAGTCATGCATAAAACGTAATATCACTAGATTTCACAGAGGTGGATGAAGTCACCATAGTCAATCAAAGTACTCTGGACAGTTAATTTAGAGAAATTTAGACATACAAGCTCTCCTAACTTTCGGTTTGTTCAAACCCTGGAAATTCAAGAACTCACCTGAAATACACGCATTTCTTTGCATCTTTGAGGCTGATGTGGTGGTAAGAAAGCAGAAAGTGCACTGGAGATGGGAGTGAAATATAGCAATTAAAATCAAAGCAGACCATGAAAAAGGAAAAAAGAAAAGTTCTTCAGGCAGCAAGCACACCTCTCTGTTACTGTTCTGAGCGTTTTGATTATTTACTTATTGATTAGATTGGTCCTCTGTACTCTGTCTGGCAGTTTATGATTTACTTTGATTTTGAACATTTTATGTATTACCCTTCACAACCTAGTTCAGCTGTCATTCAAATAAATGTAAGTTTGTGTAAAAAATAAACGTAGTTGCAAACTTTTTTTTTTTTTCACTTGATAGTCACTCTAGACATCTGGAGACTAGGGCACCACTTTGACAGTGTTTCAGTGATGACATTTGACACTAGCGAGTCACTCCATGGCTATACATGCTTTCTGAATTAGCATACAACCAGATTTTTAGTATCAGAAATGTCTAGGGTGATTTTTGCTTCAAAGAGAGCTTGAGTCTGTGCTGAGGTCAGTTCATAACTTAAATTCTCAGACTAATGCGCAAATGGCACCCTGATGGTGTTCTGCAAAGCCTGTGCTGGCCTGTTGATTAAAAGTGGGTTTTACTCTTTACAGGCAGAAAATGTCCTGGTAGTTATTTTCTCAGGAACAGAGAATGGGGCTCTGCTTATTGTTAGAATTTCCAAATTTTGCTCAAAAATATTCGCATTGCATTGTGTCCTTCTAAGATGTTTTGAGGATGATGCACAAATAAGACCTGTGGACTATATCTTTGGTAAGTATATACCTGAAGAACATCTGTTGTTTGCTGTTACAGGAAAATAGAGAAAAGTAAGACTTAATACACACAGAATACCTGCAAGTTTTTTTATGACCTGAAAAGACCACCCTTAAACACCTTGATAAGGCAAGCGCTTCCTTCTGATTCGTCCAGCAAGGCTGAGTCCCTGGAAAGGGAATGGACAGTTTCCATCTTTGCTTGCGTCATGTGGCCCCTGCTATAGCTCACTGAGCAATCCTGGATAATGTACAATTTATTGACTGACTGGAGGCTCCTGGGGTCTTGAAACCTGTTTAATAGGCAATTTAAAGCAGCAGCTCTCTCATAATAATATTGCTGTAATACAGCTACAATACTGCAGAGTGCTATTGCTCTGATGATGTATCATGGAAAATGTGGTGCTGGCCAGAAAATCACCAAGGGAACTCATAAAACATTATTTAACCTTTTGTTAATTTAAAGGCTCCAATATTATCTAATTTATTTATTATGTGAGGGAAGGGACTGAAGCCAATTACACAGTGGACTGTGAGATCTGTATATGAGCTTCAGTTCTGCAATAAATTATGGATAGTGAAAGGCAGAGATTTAAGCTTTAAAACCTGCACCTAAATGTTGACAAAGTATAGCATAATTTTTATTAGTGACAGGTATTGCTGTTCAAAGGAAAACAAAATAAAATTCAAAGCCATGGTCACTCCCACTGCAAAATCTATTTAGGAATTGTGAATCTAGGTCTTTGAATTTTTGGATAAATAATTCTTTATCTTTTTTTTAAAGCATTTTAAAACAACTCAGTTCAACAAGCATAGAGTTTTGTGCATTATAATGGGATATTACAGTAAGTACAAGCTGCATTAACAAGCGTGAACTATTTAAATCAGTTGAAGTCAGTTGCACTGTGGTTCTCTACAGAAGCTGAGAATCAAATTTAGAATGGCTGAATAGAAAAGGTGGTTTCTTGGGTAAGACCTTTCAAAGGTGCAGAGAGACCGCAGTGAATAGTCTTTTGTATGAGAAATCAGTGACAACAGTAAATGTATCAGGAAGTCTTTGAGTGACGGGGAATTTCAGTACTTGACTACTGGGAATTATTAGCTGCTGCAGAGCATTGAAATGTCAAGCCCACGTATTTTGTTAGCATGTGGGCTGTGTATGATCTTGTAGCCCAGTGGGCAAAGTTTTCTGCTGATCAAAGTAAAGTAGGCAGGTTTACTTACAGTAAAATGAGTAAAATCAACAAGTTTTTTCATATGTTTGTTTGTATGTTTGATGGTGTACAGCGTGCTTGCTTTGGGTGAAGTTCATCCTTGTGCTTGAATTGCACAAATCAGTTGTGCTTGAATTGCACAAATCAGTTGCCTGACTGGATGGTTGAAGTGTTTTATGCAAAAGAAAAACTCATACATCTTTCCATCTTTGGTGTGAATGACATCCCATTTGCACTAGCAGTCAAAAGAAGAGTGAGTCATAGGCACTCAGAAGGTCAGTACTGTATATGCGATGTCTCAGTAGCCTTCAATCACCTCCATTTTAAACATATGAATTAAATACACCCATTTTTATGTGTCTTAGTTTTAATTACAACTTCAGATTAACTGCTCTTAAGTGAATAAGAGAACTTAGAATATTTTCTAAACTTCATCTTTTGAGCCAGTGTTAAAGACTTGGTGTCTGAACTGGGTTGTTCAGATCTCAAGTTCGCATGACATCTCCTTCATATACACCCATATCAGTCCCCTGAGATGACAGGAGGTATTTCTAACTACAGAGACTGAAGTGAGAACAAGATCAGTCCTGTCTATGGTGAACAGAAAGTGTGCCTATATCTTTGTGATCAGGATATTGCTAAAAAAGAAACCCACCCTACCTTGGCCCAGTTCTTCCACTTTTAGTATTCAACGTTAGTATTTTCATGAGGAGTTACAATTATATTGCTAGGTGACATTCTGGATGACTACAACTGAAGGATGTGCCAGTGAGGCTGAAGTTATAATATATGGGATCTTGGGCTACTTCGGAGTGAGGGGCTCCCTTCTCAGGTAACTGGAAGAAGTTCCAAAATCAGGCATTGAATGATCAAGGGAAAGCTGAGGCTGGAGATAAAGCTGAATCAGGTGAGTGGTGGTAAATGATGGGGTGTAGATTCATGGTGTACATACATATTCATCTTTGTAAGCCCGTGTGTTATGCAAGCACGTTGCAGAGCTGCAGACAAAACCCTCCAGGAGAGTTTTTGAGAATATTGACTTAGTATTGAAATCCAAGGGCTGTATATTTGTCACTGGAGGGATTTCACAGAATCACAGAATGGTAGGGGTTAGAAGGGACCTCTGTCGGTCATCTACTCCAACCTCCTGCCGAAGCAGGGTCACCTACAGCAGGCTGCACAGGACTGCGTCCAGGTGGGTCTTGAATATCTCCAGAGAAGGAGACTCCACCACCTCCCTGGAGAGCCTGTTCCAGTGCTCCGTCACCCTCAGAGGGAAGAAGTTCTTCCTCATGTTCAGCTGGAACTTCCTATGCTTCAGTTTGTGCCCATTGCCCCTTGTCCTGTCACTGGGCACCACTGAAAAGAGTCTGGCCCCATCCTCCTGACACCCACCCTTGAGATATTTATAAGCATATATTAGGTCCCCTCACAGCCTTCTCTTCTTCAGGCTAAACAAGCCCAGCTATTTGATGCCTCATTTCTTCCTTGCTATCAATGCACCAAAGTAAACCTAACATTTTTTGCCTATGTCTAAGTGCTTGCTCTGTGGTGCATCCTCATCTCTACCCTTTTTCCCCCAGTCACCTGGAGTGGGAAGTGTGATGGCACACACCAACAGCTCCCTCCCTTCTCACCCTCCTGGATTTGCTTCCAGGAGAAAGTGTAGCGAAGGCCAGGAATACCCAAAACACAGGACTCATTCTAGCATGTGGTCTTCACATATAACCTTAGGGCGGGGAACTGCAAAGTGCCACCAGCTTCCACAGTTTATCTGAAGCCTTTGTTTAACAAGTTAAAGGGTGCTGTGCACTTAGCACTAGTACACAGGCAGCTGTGTTTCACTAAAGATAGTGATGGTTACACCCATTTGACTTGGAACCATTGCCAAAGGCATGTAATTAATTGGGAATTAATTAATACATTATAATTGACCTCATAGGTTGGCTATTAATAAGGGGCAGATTCTGACACCTCCAGCATGCCTAGTTAAAGAGTGTGGAGTTCAAAACAGGACTGCTCCCATTATGTCTTCTTCTCTGAGAGCAGCAGCTAGTATCTCAGTAAAGATGCTCCTTGCAGCCCCTTGGGATTTATCATGCAGCTGATATCCCCTGCACAAAAGGAACATGGCTAGTTAGGGCATGGCTTTATCCCATATCCACTTCCATTTCAGAGCTGGTACTGAGGCTAAGGTAAAGAAAACCTTTATTCCCCCGGTTCCTTGGAAAGCACTCTGCGTGCTTGTGTTGTCTGTAGGCAGATTTTTACTGGGAACTCCCTGGGGTACACTGCCGCTCTGAACCTCTCTACAATTACCATACAGCCCTTTAAGTTAGTGATGGTTAAAGCCCTGCATCTAGAAAGTATGTTCAATGATACAGTTTTATACCTTGTAGACTTTTTAGTGGCTGCACAGATGCTTCCCTGCTTCTCTCTCTTTTTCATACCCTAAAAATATCTATATCTGTATATTGGAAATGGTAGATACCAATCTTCCTTGGCTCATCTGTTTCAGTTTTCCAGAGGAAAAGCAACTACCCAATTACACACAGTTGTAAATTAACTTGACAGCCCACGTACTGGAACTGCCATGCCTTCCTGAGCTGTTTGAATTTTTCATGAGTTCTGAGTCCCTGCAAATAGAGGCCAGAAAGGAACATTACAGGCCCCTAGAGAAACTGTGTTTCTTCTTTATTTTTCAGGCTTACTGGCAACACACTTGGCGAGGTAATGGTTATGAGCTTCTCTTTCTCAGTAGAGTCATTATGCTAAAGAAGCCTCCTGTGCTCTCTCATATAAACATATTCTGAGTAAGACAGTTCAGATCACTGCTGAATCATTCATCATGTTCACAAAAATGCTGGATATACAAGTTTGAAGACTGTTGAAGTTTACAGCTGAAAATATGAGAGATGTTTCTCCGCCCTTTTCTCCATCAGCCTTATTGCTCCCTGACATCTAAAGTGTGAAAAGAGAAAGATTTGGGTAAATCTTAAAAAATCTCTGATTACTCCTACAAGGTGTAATCTTCAGGGTCTGCTGAAAGAGTGCAAAGAAATGCAGGACAGTTAGCGTTTTGTCCAGCTTCAGTTGCCTACAGCCTGATTCTGCCCTGCTCTAAACTTCCGTCTGTCTCCTTTTCACATCATCATCCCCTAGAAACAGAAAACAGTCTCGGAAATATCAAAGTAAAAGTATGTGTTCTCAGTTCCCACTCACACTGGCATGCACGATCAGTTCCCAGTTTCCTGTGCTTTGTCATGTGTATCTTGATATTCTTCCTTTTAGAAGCTTTTAACTTGGACCTTATTTGGATGATTCATTTCTGAAAGGCTGAATAGATGCAGAGTGCAGTACGTCATTTTTAGCTCTGATTCCACAGCACATATGGGTGGCCTGAGTTATATTTTACTGACTTCAGGTACAGTGGTTCTCTCCTTGGTCATGCTATTACAGCTGTCTTACTGGACAACCTTTCACAGAAACACTTCATGGAATTGTAAGGGTTGGAAGGGACCTTAAAATCATCTGGTTCCAACCCATCTGCCATGAGCAGGAACATCTTCCCCTAATCCAGGTTGCTCAGAGCTCCATCCAGGCTGGCCTTGAACACTTCCAGGGAGAGGGCAGCCACATCTTCTCTGGGCAACCTGTGCCAGTGCCTCACAACCCTCACAGTAAAGAATTGCTTTCTTATAGCTTATCTAAACCTACCATCTTTTAGTTTAAAGCGATTACCCCTTGTCCTATCCCTACATTCCTTTGTAAAAAGTCCCTCTCCAGCTCTCTTGTAGGCCCCTTCCAGGTATAGCCCCTGGAAGGCTGCTATAACCTGGAGTCAGATTTAATTCTATCAGGGCTTTAGCTTTCCTAACCTGACCCCTGGCTGCTCGGACGATTTTTCTGTATTTCTCACAGGCTACCTGTCCTTGCTTCCACCCTCTGTAGGCTTCCTTTTCCTGCTTGAGTTTGTCCAGGTGCTTCTTTTTCATCCATGCAGGTATCCTGGCATTTTTGCCCAACTTCTTCTTTGTTGGAATGCATTGCTCCTGAGCTTGGAGGAGCTGTTTTTTTAATATTAACTAACTCTTTTGGGCACATCTTCCCTCCAGGTCTTTATCTCATGGTATTCTAGCCAGCAGGTCCCTGAAAAGGCCAAAGTCTGCTCTTCTGAAGCCCAGGGCAGTGAGCTTGCTGTTCACCCTTCTCACTGCCCTAAGGAGCTTGAACTCCACCATTGCATGGTCCCTGCAGCCAAGCCTGCCCTTGAGCTTCACAGTTCCCACCAGCCCCTCCTGGTTAGTGAGAACAAGGTCCAACATAGCACCTCTCCTCATGGGGTCCTCTATCGCCTGGATAAGGAAGTTATCATCATCAGTGCATTCCAAGAACCTCCTGGGCTGCCTATGCCCTGCTGTTTTGTCCCTGCAACAGATGTCAGGGTGGTTGAAGTCCCCCATGAGGACCAGAGCTTGTGAACATGAAGCTGCTCCCATCTGTCTATGGAAGGCCTCACACACCTGGTCTTCCTTGTCACGTGGCCTGTAGCAGACCCCCACTATAATGTCACCTGTCCCTGCCTTGCCTTTAATCCTGACCCATAACGTCTAAGTGGGCTCCTTATCCATCCCCAGGTGGAGCTCCATGCTCTCCAGCTGGTCATTGACATAGAGGGCAACACCCCCTCCTCATCTCCCCTGCCTGTCCTTCCTGAATAGTCTGTATCCTTCCATTCCAATGCTCCAGTCATAGGAGTCTTTGGGAAAGATACGCATTGAAGAACTCAGATGGTTGTTTTGTAGAAAATCCCCTTAGTATTTTTGTGAATGGACTATTTGCCCTGAGTTTATCCATCTGTAGACAGTCCCCTGTGCAGTTTTCCTACTGCAGTTCTCCAGTTTCAGAAGTCCCCCAGGGGTCAGGACTCGGCCCAGTCTTGTTCAAATCTTTATCAATGACCTGGATGAAGAGTTAGAGTGTACCCTCAGCACATTTGCTGATGACACAAAACTGGGAGGAGTGGTGGATACACTAGCAGGCTGTGCTGCCATTCAGCGAGACCTGGACAGGCTGGAGAGTTGGGCAGAGAGGAACCTGATGAGGTTCAACAAGGGCAAGTGCAGGGTCCTGCAGATGGGGAGCAACAACCCCATGCACCAGTACAGGCTCGGGGCGGACTTGCTGCAGAGCAGCTCTGTGGAGAGGGACCTAGGAGTGCTAGTGAACGAGAAGTTGAGCATGAGCCAGCAGTGTGCCCTTGTTGCCAAGAAGGCCAATGGGATCCTGGGGTGCATTAGGAGGAGTGTGGCCAGCAGGTCGAGGGAGGTTCTCCTTCCCCTTCTACTCAGCCCTAGTGAGGCCCCATCTGGAGTGCTGTGTCCTGTTCTGGGCTCCCCAGTTCAAGAAAGATGAGGAGCTACTGGAGAGAGTCCAGCGGAGGGCTATGAGGATGATAAGGGGACTGGAGCAGCTGTCCTGTGAGGAAAGGCTGAGGGAGCTGGGCTTGTTTAGCCTGAAGAAGAGAAGGCTGAGAGGGGACCTAATAAATGCTCATAAATATCTGCAGGGTGGGTGTCAAGAGGATGGGGCCAGACTCTCTTTTCAGTGGTGCCCAGCGACAGGACAAGGGGCAACGGGCACAAACTGAAGCATAGGAAGTTCCGTCTGAACATGAGGAAGAACTTCTTCCCTCTGAGGGTGACGGAGCACTGGAACAGGCTCTCCAGGGAGGTGGTGGAGTCTCCTTCTCTAGAGATATTCAAGACCCGCCTGGACGCAGTCCTGTGCAGCCTGCTGTAGGTGACCCTGCTTCAGCAGGAGGTCGGAGTAGATGACCGACAGAGGTCCCTTCCAACCCCTACCATTCTGTGATTCTGTGATTTTCTTCCCAACACTGTATATATACTTCGAAATATGTTTTTTTTTCCCTAAATGTCTACAAAAAATTGTTCAAAATGTATAAACCCCTGCAGTTTATACTGTAGACTGTTTCTCACTTTTTTGTTAGCCTGATTTTTTACAAAGTCACTGAGAGAGATAGCCATTGCTTGGTGTGAAATTGCTGAGTCAACACACACAATAAACAAAAGTGGGAGGGACATTCATTTATTCTAACTTTTCAATTGAAGAATGAGAAAGTTGTGATTGGCTGACATATTTAGATAGCCTCTTGACAGATAATCCTTTCATTTAGCTAGGATGTGAATTGTGGTGTTAAAAATAGTGCAATGTCCGTTAATTTTTGCTTGAAAAATTGCTCCATAAGAAATTTTTGTGACATTTTTTTCAGTCTGCCTTTGTTCATGTGTTCACTTCTTAAGAAAGTTAATGGTAATGGCACAACTTACTCCTTTAATTTCTACTTTAAAATCCCCTGCTCCTGCTTAATTCTTGAGGAATGGTAAAAATCTTAGTTTGAAGGTTGTTGGCAGCATATATATGAAGATCAGACATTGATTGAATAAAAACCAGTGCTTCACAAGTTAAAAGTCTGTAGTCTGTATACATGGAAAGCTATAGCCAATGTTTCTTTGAATATCAGTGTTGCCTCAAGCCCAGAGAAGGCATGTTTGAGGAAAAGGGCAAAGCTGCTGCTGTCACCTCATAGTGGCAAATTTTGGAAATCATACAACTGTACGTGAGAGAAGCAGAAAAAGAGAGAGAGAGAGAGAGGGAGAGAGAGATAGATATGTCTGCAATTAGAACAGTTGTTGAGAAGATAACATAGCACCTTTCTTTGCTTCCCGGGTAGTGCATAAGCTCTTTCATAATTTTCACAGTGTGAGCTGCAGAATTGAGATCTTGGCTTGAAACCCATTGTATTGCCATTACGATTTCATTTAAAAAGCTGTGATTTGTATTGTCTGCTTCAAATCAGTGATAGCTCTAAATCATAATGATCTAAAATGAGTTTTCTGTTTCAGCTGCTGTGCTTTTAATTTGCTATGAGCTTACTTTCAGACTGTGGCTCCACCATCCTCAGCTAACTCAGAATGGCATTGACTTTGCTGACAGAGCCCAGCTGTTTACACATCCCGATGAACTGAAACTGAGGGAGCACATTTGCTATGCATTTTCAGAACTACATTCTCGATATTGCAGGAAGCTGAGCCAATCAATAGACAATTGGAAATGCTTCTCAGTAATGCTGTGCTTTTAGCAAATGCAAGTGAAGGACGTGATCCCATAAACTCATGGGAGTAGCTGTTGTGCATGCAGCTTTCACAGCATACTGACAGTCTCCCATCCTGACATAGAGAAGAGCCAAGATTTCTGATTTCTTCCAGATCAGGTAATTAGGTCCAAAATGTAAAGAATCACACTGGCTTCATCCATTAATAAGTTATGACAGGGAGAACTTGGTACAATGCTTTGCAGCATAGTTTGTAAAACAAAGAGCAAACAGCACAAAATTTTGAATATTTATTTTTTTTTTATAATATTTAGAATACAGAGTATTATATTTATTTGATAAGATAACCAACATGGCTAAGCGTATTTAGTGCAACCCTCCCTTGATACAATACTACTACTGGGAGTCAGAGCAACATATCAGGAGCAAGGTTGCAAGAAGGATCTGAAATGTTTTTGTTTGAAGCCTAAGTGATGCCCGAGGTAAAACTGCACAGTGTTAAAGCAACGATAATTGGCTTCTCCTGGCTTTCCTCACTAAAAGGAATTGAAATTCAATTGACTTTCTGTGGAGTAGCAAATGTCATTGCTGTGACATTGTATATTTCTGTATCAGGCATTTCTCAGAAGCGAAGAGAAAATGTCGTAAATTAAAGTATGATCTAAGAATGCATTTCATGGAGGGAGGACAGCACATGTGATGAATATCATATACTTGGTAGCAGGCTTATGCTGAATGGTGTTATGCAGGCTATGCATATATAGTACAAAGGACACAAGAATATACTGCTCTGCCAGATACACAAACATTTGCATGATAGCTTCCTTTTTGCACCATAACAGTATCTTCAGCAGTAAATCAGAGTCTGAGGCATTTATTACACTAGGGAATGGAGATTTAACAGGTATTTGGAGATTTTGGGGGTATGTGTACTGGGCTGATTTGAAATGATAGAGAGCTCATTAGCCCAAGGCAGATTGTATAAAAATCTCCTTAGTCCAACTATTCCAGCTGTTAGCTATCCTCACTGTTAGAAAGCTTTTCGCAGTCTCTGATCTAAATATGTGCAACATAAACCCATTTCATTCACAGAAGACGCAACAAAGAAGTTATTCCCTTATTCCTCACTGAATGTTCTTCGAAGATTTTTTGACCATTTAAAGCTTTTTTTGTCCCTTCATTCTTCTCTTCTGCAGGCTATAGATCCCAGTGAGTTAAATATTTTTGTATTTCATAGATCCATTCGTTCCTCCAACTAATCAGTAGTTTTCTTGACTTGGAGTACCCCAAACTGGACAGGGCCCAGCTTTGGTATTAACAATGCAGACCACAGCAGGAATACTTGGGTATTCACTTGTCTTCTTGATAATGCTCCTATTTATATTTCCCTCGATAGTGAAGGTGTTTTTCACAGAAGTTACAACTAATTCATGAACTTGTTTTCCACAGGGTCTTTTCTACAGATCTAGTTCTCCTCGCCGTCATGTCCTGCCCTTCCCCCAGACACATTATTCCTCCCTACTACTTTACAAATTATGCACATTTCCTTGTTGAATTAAATAGTATTTTTCAAAGTGTTTCTCCAATTTCTAAATGCACCTTTGTTTTCCAGTATGTGTGAATTCACACCACCCTGACCAATTTCATGTCCAGTTTTTCATTATCAATGTTTATACTGATAAAACGACATAGTGTTTAGCATGGGGTGAGTGGCAGCAGTAATCTATTTAATGAGTCCTTACAGCATTGTGGTGCACCACTGATAACTACTGTATGTGGTTTCCAACAAGAACTTCTGTACAGTATTTTCATACAGGCCACGTTTCCCTAGTTTGCTTTGAAGCATCTCGTAAATGCCAGAAGTTGCACGAAAGCTAAGATATATGACATATTCAGACACTTCTCTATCCACAAGGCAAGTTACCATTTCATGGGAAGAAATTAATTAGTGTGGTGCTACACATTCTTTATTAATTTTTTTCCTGCTACTTATTCTTTCTTTCATTATTTTATAGATGCTTTAATATTTCTTTCAGTGTTTTCTATCACTGAAAGTTAAGTAGATCATCTATAGCATCGTGACTCCTCTTCCTATCTTTTTAAGGACAGGAAATACAACTGTGATGCTCAAATCTACTGGACTTTCTCCTGTCTCAATGAGAAGGGAAAGGAAACTGCCATTAACTCCTGTGTCATCAGCCAGTTCTCTGTAGTTGAACTCTTCTGCAGTACTCAAAGACTGGTTTAAACTGAGAGCTTATGTCTCCTTCCCGTCACAGTCCACAGATATTTTGTAGAAGGTGAAAGTTAAAAAGATACCAAACACTCTGACTTTCAGTGTCCTGTTGCTAACTCTCACTCTTCAGCAAGAAGCAAACAAATTCTTTGGTCTTATTATTATTTATAGACTTGCAAAATGAGTTTTTTGCCACTGCTTATATTCCTCCGGGAGCTCTGTGCTCTGTATGCCATCCTGGCTAACGGTATATAGTAGCTTTATTTTTCTGAACTGCTGGGAAAATGGCCTTTGAGGATGGCAGCACATGTATCTTCACCCTAGGAATATCCTCCTGCTGTCAAATACCAAATGGCTTAATTCAAATACTATAATATACTCACAGTGTAAGATGTAATGCATTTAATTTTGTTTCCCCCATGGTGACAAGTGAAATCCTTTGGTCATAGTACACTACCAGAGGACTTTATGCTGCTCTTTCTACAGCCGGGGAGTCTGGGTGTTTGCTTATACCTTCAAAAAAATTTTGCCTAGCAGTTGTCCTGAGCTGACATTTTATTCTGGTATCTGGGAATACAACCTTTCCTGTTTGTTAAAGCTAGGACTACTGGGATTGTCTCTGGGTGAATTTCACAGAGGACGCCTACTTCTGCACTGTACTTTGTCCCAGTTTTCTGGTGCAGCTTCCCTAACTAGACAGTTAAATTCATCATAGCAACAGAAAATATCTGCATGTTCCTGTGAGTGTCAGGCACCTGCAAGGAGTACGAAGGCAGGAAGAACAGTCGTTGAGGCATCAGCATCGTTCATGGAAGGAGCTGTTTTTCCCTAGTTACTTGACTTTTGCTGTGTTATCTCTGTGTATAGGAGGGAGGAAAATCCTGTTTCTGCTCAAATTGTAGTGAACAGCACATTACATGAAAGGTAGAGATTTCATGTGTTCACCTCTTCCCAAGCTGGGGAATGTTCCTCTCAAACTTGACGAGACAATGGAATATCACAGAAATTACATTGTTTGACCCATGTGAAAAAAAACCCCAACATTTTCAAGTTAAGCTTTTGAGAACATTTTTCCACTGTTTTTCACATTTTTCCTATGTTTCACATAGGAACACAGGAATTCCGAGTAGATCAGATAAGCTGTTCAGTTAGTCTAGCTTGCTTCCACCTTTGGGAAGAAGGCTTTAAAATATCTTTCCTAGGCATAGCTTCACTACAGGCAAAAAGGTTTCTTCTCTGGAACATGGTGCTTAAGCCTGGAAGCAGAGCATCTCTTCAGAAACTCTTTTAATACTTTTTACTCTTACAGCTCTTAAATATCTGCATTATTTACATTTGTGTTGCAAAATTATAAGCTCTTTATTTTATTAATGTCTTTTGGCAGATGTTGGGGAAAAAGAAGCAGAATAGTGCTTAGGCCTTGCAGTTTCTTCAGTGGTTAACTTGCTGGTTTTTTTATTCTTCCTGGAGCACTGTCAATCAAGGAGGTGGATATTTTTGCTATTTGTAAGGAGGCTAAATATAACATATCATAGAAGCATATTTTTGTTGATTTTTTTCCTACCCTTGAACTGATGAACAAGCTTACAATGTGAACTATTTTATTTGTACGGTTTTCCATCTTGCATTTGTGTACAGCTCAGGGTAAACCTTCAATCAGCATGTTCTCTGGAATGAGCTTGAAGTGTTTGTTCTATATTTTATATTGAGCTTGGGCTCCTGTCTGCTGCTGACAAATGGCTTGTTAACATATTGTTTCTGAAGCACAATTTGCATTTCTGTGAACCAGGGATTAAGCACTGTGTGTAGATTAGGAATAATTTATGTCTAATAAATAATAGATGGAGTTTTGCTCTCCTGTTTCAGATTTTACTTTGCGTAAGAACAGCAGATTACTCCCTGGTGATGACAAAGGAGAGCATTTCTCAAGTGCAAATAACATTAAAATATTTAAATTGGAAGCAATTTTTTTTTTAACCACTTGCTTACTGACCAATAAATTAGTTCTGACCAAGTAATGCACTCTCTTTTGGAGACTTGAACATAGTCGGATGTTATGTTTATTTCGTCTAAATGGCTGTGCTTCCAAGTCTATGCAAAGTAATTTAGCTTAGCAAAAGTACATTGGTGTAGCAAACACTTAGCTGTATTATATGTAATTTGTATTGAAAGAGTTATTAAAGTTGTTGATAATGATGCATACTGAAATGTAGTCTGTAAGAACCACATAATATGCATTTTAATGAAAATCTTGTCCTTACAAACAATCTGGTTTACACTTAACTTTAACAATGCATACAAAAAGACACAACTGTACAATAATAGGACCATTAGTTTGTTTTGGTTCCTAACCATTCAATTGTGCCTTTCTTCATTGTTTGACTCTTGCAGCCACAGGCACAAATAAGGATTTTTGTTGTGGATGGTTTATTTAGATTAGTGATGTTTATTGGGTGGGTTGACAGAATGCTTTTCTATAAATAATTTCAATCATTTTAATGGGAACTTTGCAATCAGGGAGAAACCAAGAACAAATAATATGCATTTGATGACGTATAGATTTTCTTCAAAATAAATGATCTTTCTCCCCTTCATTAAGGAAGAAATGGATTATGAAGTGAGTTAATGAAGAAAACCTTTCTGCAATCTGAGTCTGAGCATCGTAGGCAAAATGCAATACCTGATACTCAAGAAAGCAGTCCTTCTGGCTTGAGCGGGCGAGGAACCGTCACCACACAGGATTTTATTATTGCTGCATAATTCAAAGGCGATAAGAGCTGCGCAAGTAAAGCCCAAGCAGTTCAAAATCTTTCTCAGTTGCTTTACTTATCACTACAGTAACAAACCAAGTGTCTGTTGCACAAAAGAGCATCAATGTGTGATGCTGCTGAAAGAGGGAGTGCCATGAGAAAGAAAAAAATGTGCGTCTGTTGTTTCTGTCTCCTCCTCAAATATGAGCTGAATCAGGAAGATGGGGGCACTGAAATGAGGGCAGTTTCTATCCTTAGACTAGTCAGTTGTAGCAGCTCCAAATGTAGGTTTGTGCCAGCAAGCTGTATGGCAGATGTGTTTTTTAGACTCTTGGTGTGTCTGCTTGTCTCCTTCCTTGCAGATCACTGTAACTATGTCTGGAGAGACAGCATTCCTCTGTAGTGTGATCTGAAAATAGCCTTTACGCAAAAGCTCTGTAGAAATAAAGAACGATGGCTGTATTTAATTAAAAAAAAAAAAAAAAAAAGAGAAAGTCGATATCACCATATAGAACTTAAGAGAACAGTATAATTTTGACATGGTTTTGGAGCCGTCTTATAGGATAATAATTCTCTGCTGAATTCTATGATGGCACTAAACACCTTGTAGAAAGACTAACATGTTTATCAAGCAATGAACTCCTGCAAATTTCCAGCCTCTGCTGCCTACTTCAGTGGTCCTCTTTTTTTCCACCTGTATTCCTGTCAACTTTACATGGACGAAGGGTTGTATTTTCTCACGTAATTGTAACAAGTCACCACTACTTTTCTGTGCTGCAGTGGCTGTTAGGTGGTCAGCTGACTTAATTCTGTGGCTATAGTACACTGAAGTGCTGTGTATGGTTGAGAACATAGGCTGATTTTCTGTCATCATGAGGAAGAGTTGCCTATTGCATTATGGATGCTTTTCAGTGCTTTATTTGCTCAAAAGACCTACCCGTGAAATACTGGATTATTACAATTATCAACTTTCATGTGATCTTTCCTGTCTGCCATAGAAGGTTTTCTTTTACAGGTGAGCAGTTACATTTGTTCTGAGGAGCAAACGAGTCTTCGCAGGACAAACAGAAATCCAGGAGTATACATGACATAACTAGAAGTGAATTTGTCACTCAGTAAAATATATGGCCCTAAAATATTTGACCCAAACAAACGCACATTTTTTGTTAGAGAGCTTTGTTTTGTTGAAGGTAATCCTAGGTTCTAATTTATGGGGTTTTTCCCTCAAAGGAAGGCTACTGAGTACTCTTACGGCTATGTTCTGTAAGTATGGCTGACGTGGAAATAGATTTTACTGCAGATTGTGGAACAAAAGCCATAGATGCTGTTGTACAAGGATGAAAGGTAGGCATTCATGATAGATGATAGCACAGGAATGCTTGATTTATTTGAAAATCCTCTTCTTGTTACTCACCATCTTTGGTTAGTATGGAGTAGTGCTCCAGTTTATATTAGTTTATAAAATGTTTGTTCTTGGAGTGGAGTGCTTCTGTTGAAAGGGAAAAACAGATTTTTTTTATTTTCTAGCACATTCTAACTACCTCTTTTCTGTTTAAAAATGTGAAATCTATATAATACTCTACGTAAATGAACATGATTTATTAATGCTTTAAACCAGAACAAAGTGAAGATACACATTTTTTTACTTAAGTAACATCTGTGTAGCTATAAAATGTGTCGATTGAGTATAATGCATATCTGTTTCAACACTGCTGAGCTCCAGTCACTAGAACTATTTTTAAATGCATATAAATAGCTCTCTTATCTCATTTTCACAGCTCCCTTAGGAAGGCTGCTTTTTTAATTTTCTTTTTTCTCCTCCTTCCCCCAACTCCCTTTTCAATGATAGATTTCATTCCAGTAAAAGTTAGTAGATTGAAAGCTCACAATTAAAAAAAAAATCCTCTCTTCCCTCCAGAATAGGCAACAACAGTGCTCCTATCAGCTATTTTCCAGATTTGTTTGTGTGGAACAACTTGTGGGCGTGACAGATGATTCACTAACTCCATTTCATCAGTCTGAATTCTTTGCTGAAGCTCTTTGGGAAGCTGCCAGCAAGTGCTGTTGCATGGACCTGAGTGGTTTTGCATCCCTCCAGGTACAGGTGTCAGTGTGTCTTCACTTCACGAGGTGTCTAGGAGGCAAGGAAGTGGTATTCCTTCTCTTCAGCTGGAGTTGATGAGAAGCACAAGGACAGAAATAGTTTGTACAAGATTGCATGGGACAGTGGTCATCTGCAGATTGTGCCATCTAAAATATGAAGCTCCAGGTTTGTTTCTTCTCCTTTGTCCTCTGCGTACAACAAATCCAGGACCTGGATGGTGGCCTTCACTTTTCACTCTGGAATTTTAAGTATTACTTTCTTTTTCATATTCAGACAGATTTCCTGGGAATGCAAGTTCCTTATACCTCTGAGCATGGACAGAATTGTCACAGTGGCACAGCTGCAAAGAGAGAAAGCACACCACAAATTTTACAGAATAATAGCTATTTAGCAGGGGAATTAGGAAGGAAATTCGCCTATGTTGATTGGATCTGCATTCCAGTGGCACAAGTGTTTTTTTCTTTCTTTTTCCAATATGTCTATTGATGGAGAAGCCAGGATAGTCTTTTTCGGTATCAGTATATGTCTAGCTCTGCTGCTGTGTAGTTAGGTGTGAATGCGTACTCCTCACAGCTACACTGAGCCCCTTGCCAAGCCAGAGCAGAAATTCAAAAGCAATGGACAGAACTGCCAAAGTAGACTGAAGAACTTTCCACAGGAAATGATTTTATGAGGCTTGCAGCATAGGGCACCTCTTTTTTGTTATCTGTTTTACTGCACTGCACAAGCAATGTGTTTAACTACTGTGTGGTTTTATGGCCAAAATCACTACAGTACAAATGCATAAGAAAGGGGAACTGGTGGCTCTGCAGGTGTGGGAGCAGTAGCAGGACTCTTCTCAAGACAACAGTGAAAGAGCACAACTGTCGCATGCCCGAAATTCCTCTGAAACAGGGGACAGATTAGTTTGTATGCCTTTGCAACCCTTTGTTTAGAGCCACTGCAAAAGCAGATTGTGTGCAAATAACTATTAAGGTTCCAGTGTGGATTTCTTTATCTATATTAATTTCCTTTGTCTTGGAAATCCACGGATCTGCTTAAGGGGAGCATTTCACAGCTAATAAAGAATAGCCCATAAATGGAATAGGGTGTGAAATTCGAAAATATTAACCTGGTTTATCCACTTGAGTTAGGGGTTAATAGAAATCTGCAGTGAGTTCTTATTTTATCTAGGTCACTTAATTCATGCTTCTTGTATGTAAGATTCACATAGAAATACAGGAGTTGCCTGGCATTTCAAGATGTATAGAAAATGTATTAATCTTCGCTAAAGGATGGGTGATTTTTACTCTCCTGGCAGGTAGTCTCCTGCTGTACTTTTCCAGCAAGAAGAACTCACGATCACAATCCTTAAATCTCCTTCCTGTTCTCCAAAATCTGTCTTCAAAACCTTCCTCTCATAGCACAAGGCTGTGTTTACTGTTGCTGACTAAAGAAGACTGCTGATTCCCTATTAGCTGTACTTTTTTCTGACTTGTATGCTCTGTCCCTTTCTTACCCTATGATCCTCACCGTACCCCGTTTGTGTGTTTGATTTGGTTTTTAAATCTGTCTCAAGCTGCCCAGCCTTCTCAAGAGGAGGGTTTCTCAGTCTGTTATACTGTACTGCACTTAGTGCAGTAGATCCCAGCTACCTGCTCTGTGCTATAGTGGTATTTATACTAAATGACATTACGCTGATAAGCAGATTATTGCTTTCTGTGTGATATTGGGGAAGTAGCAATAATGAGCCTTTAAAACACTCTTCACCTTGCTGTCTGCATGGTTTCTTTGATAAACTCAGCTCAGAGTGTCTTTATGCTTCTTTAGTCTCCACCTGGGTTGATTATGGTGAACTATTATAATGTTTAGCTTTTTAGCAAAATTTAGAGTAAGAAAATGTATGCCAAACCTCTTGAGACCTGATTTCAATACTTTGGTTTTGTGCTGAGTACTCTTCATCTCCTCTTGAAATCTACAGGGTTACTCTTGATTGTGTTTATATCAGTGTGATGGAAACCTGCAACTGTGCTACCTTAAATGATAAAATTTACCATATATAAGTAATAAATTTTAGTTATTAGAGATTTAATTGTGACATGACTGTGAAACTTGCAAGAGTGTGGACTGGCCTATTGAACAAAGTACTTTTTGGTTTTCTGTCAGCAGTTAGTCAGTCTTAACTAGCATTGAAGTGGTAGGCTGAGGTGCCCTTGTGGATCTGGCCAGATGTTTGTAAAAAATCCCTGGGGCTAACATGGTGAAATTGGCAGTGTAGTGTTGGTTAATGTAGAAAAGGTTAGTTTAAATTCATTTCTGAGGTAGCAGCAAGATGTTATGTCTTCTCAGCTGTTTGTCTGCTAACCCCTAGCTAAGTGGCAATAATGAATTGAAAAGATGATAGCATCGATACCTGCAGCAAGATCTGTGAAATATTTTTTCTCTTATTTCCAAACCAGGAGTGCAATATGCAGTGTATTGTCTTCCTCCTCCTAATAGCCACCCCATTACATTTAAACATTAAGTAACAGAAGTATTCTGCATCAGAAAATTGAGAGCCTTTGCTGTCCTCTGTAAGCCTAAAATGGGCTCTGCTTCCATAGCCACAAATAGTTTTTAGGTAATGTTTTATGCAGTATGGAGAGAAAGGCATTATAAATTCTCAGTTCTGTACTGCACAAATAGCATACTTTCCTTTTTTTTTTCTTTAAATTTTCAGTGGTTTGTAAATGGAAAACAGCCATTTTACAAGAACCAATTAAAAAAAATTTGTAAAATTTACTGTAATGATAATATATTAACATAAATACTAAGCTATTTAGAAGGCTAGCATAACATCAGTTTTCAATCAGTCAAATGTAAGGTGATTGTGGCCTTTAAAATTTTTAACATTCTGCTTTAAAAGAGTCTAGACATAGAGGCTTATTTCTGGTTTTACTAGAAAATAATTAATGGATGCTAGATCTATCCTTTGAACTTTAAATGGAACCAATACAGCCTGTGATTTTTTTGCCATGTTCATTGCACTGGAGCATAAGTTTTCTGTGAAATCTTTAAAGGAAGTCAATTCAAGTTCAAAGGCATTTGTTAAAAGGCAAGCCTTCATCTTGAATGCATTTTGATGGCAAGGAAATACCTGTTCTCAGAGTAGTTCACCTTTCCACATGCACTGCAGGGTTTTTTGAGCAGAAGTCTACATGGAGATGAGAGATCATGCCTACTACAAAGAGATCTCTGGGAGAAGTGCAGCACTGAATGCCACGTTTCATCCAGTCTTCAAGGAGCTTATAAGAATGGCTAGACAAGAAGACATTTAGATCTATATTTATTGGAACTCCAGTACTAGTCTTATTGCATGGTGGAATTTGCTTTTATGCTATGAATTTTCATGGGTTCTTAGATTGTCAAAGAAAGTATTTGCCTTTGAGTTGATGCATGTTTGGATGGTCCCCAGAGCAGGTGGAAAAAGTACATTTTGAAAGTCCTTGTCTCTGGTGTTCTGGAGGTGTATTCCACACCTGTTACATGTAAGATACTTTGGGGGAGAAAGGGGATATGTTGAGGACTTAGCTACAACATTTGCAGGACTGATGGTAGTCTAGTCACTAGTACGTCAGTAGGGGTGCAGAACTGCTTTGCCAGGTTAAAATCGTAGATATCTGATACAGATTTCTGTGCAAGGTTTTCTTGGCTGGCTGTTTATAAATCTGCTCTTGACAATGAATGGGACAAAAGAGATCAGCTACATCTTAAATAGTTACATACTACGACAGCAGCAAGAGGGCAAGTGAGAATCTGAAGGTATATACAGAAATGACGGCATGCAAAAGACGTTGCAAGCTTTTTTGCTGAATCAACCAAAAATACATTCAAGCATGTGTTTTCACTGCTTTGTACTTTGGCTGTGGCAGGCACCAAAGGGCCACAGGGCCATTCTATCCCCCCTGCCCCCGCTGGGGTGGGGAGGAGAATGGAAAGAAAAAGGCAAAAACTCATGGGTCGGGATAAGGAAAGTTTAACAGAACAGCAAACAAAGCGAACAGTAACAACAATACTGATAAGAAGAATATACAAAACAAACAGTGAAATGCACAGAGCAACTCTCACTGCCCGGTGCCCTGTGCGCTCCCGAGCTGCAAGTGCCTTCCCCCCACGTAGCTCCCCAACTGGAACCCAGCATGACGGCACATGGTATGGAATACCCTGCTCTGCTTGGCCAGTTTGGGTCAGCCTGCCTGGCTGTGTCCCCTCCTGGCTTCTGGTGAAAATTAACCCTGCCCTGGCTGAACCCAGGACACACTGGTATGTAGAGCTGTTGAAAAGTTATAGGGTTGGAGAGCTGTGTGTTCAAAAGTTTGAATGTCTGATGTGTAATTTCTTGTACATTTACTGTGTTGAGTTTTTCATTCTCTCCTTCATTGCCACTGTTCCTCCTACACAAGCAATGAAAGACTCAGGTTCCAAAACAGCATTAAAATTTTCTGTAATAATTGAATACATTTTTCTTTTTAGCATAAACCAATTCTGTCTCAGTGTGAAATGCCTTTGGATTGAAATGACAGAGCAGTGAAATTTCTAAAGTTAATATTATTATATTTTGATCTTTTTCTGTATGAAATAATCTGGAGTTCAGCAGTTTCGTAGATGAGGCTTAGCAGCCAGTCTCTCCAGGGTTTAGACAAACGTTAATACATGGGCTTGGTTTCAATGGTGTGGACAGAATTTCTCACATGTCACAAGGTTTTATGCCCTGCAAAGGCAGCAGGTAACAGTGTTCACCAAGACCAGAGGAACATGGCAAAGAGGGTAGCATTGTTTGTATGAAACAACAAGATCACAGTCAAGGATATAGTGTGCCTCCTTCCGAAACCACATGGTTTGTGTAGAAGACTGGAAAGGAATGTGACTGGGGTCCTGAGCCTGGTTGCTTCTACGTGGACTTCTTCAAAAGGAGGGACGAACAGAACAAGATTTCATACGATACTGCAAACTAGACAGCTGGGCTATAGTATGACCTTGTTTCTTGTGAAGGAAAACAGTCATGGGTACTCAGCATGCTGTGGAAGATAGTTACAGGAAAAAGAAAAGAAGAGCCATCACATCTGGATACTGAAAAGGTAGTTCTAGAGGTGGAGAGAAGACAATGGGCTAAGGGGCTTCATAACTAGCTCATGTTCACATATGGCTCCAACAGAAACATCCACTATAGTTAATGCAGAGACTCAGTTTTATTTTGACGTCTTGAATCAGGATCATGTCCATTTCATAGAGATACGATTGTCCTGAAATGTAATCTTCTTCCAGTTCCTCTGATTATGCTGTTAGTCTGGAATCCAGACTTGTAGTGATCTGATCTCCACACTGGTTTTGGAACGGTACAAAAGAAATCTTGCAGAAAAAGTAGGAGGGATTTGCGAGCAGAAGATAAGAAATCATATATTTGTCTTGCAAGCCTTAGGCAGGAAAAAATCTTGCTCAGTAAACGTGAAGAATCAACTAACACTCTATCCAGTGCTTGTTTAAACACAAATGATAAGTAGTGTTGCTCTCCATATCAAAGCAGCCACTAGTTCTGAACAACTCTCCACTATACTAGGGGGCAAATGCAGCTCTTGAAGTCTACATTTTGGAATCCTGAGAGCAGACTTCAAAGCCTGTTGACTAATACTTCTGGTAGTCTAAAATTGTTAGATTTGTTGTGACTTTTTGCTAGCTGAGGTTGCATGGTGATAAAAATAATAACCTAGGGTACTTACAGGTAACTTACAATATCTATAAAATATTGAATTATATATATTATATAATATAAGAGTATAATCTTAATACTACTGTGTGAGAGAGTTACGAGAACAGCAATTAACTAATGTTCATGAATCTGTGACATCCTTGTATGAAAGATGCTATATACAACAAGTGCCAAATACGATGCTTATCCTCAGCAGTATACTTCTGACTTTAATTAGATGATTGAAGGGCAAGCCCTTGAACAATGCTGTACAGGACAAGCTGTTCATCACTGAGTATCTTAAAATTTCCTTTTTATTAACGTGTTAAATGAGTTAAGGGAACAGCTATGTACTGCATTTTCTGTCTTGCTTAGATTTTTTTCTCTAATGTATTTGTTGTCAGACCTCCCTTGGGATTGGTTTTGCTTTCATTTACCTCAAAATAACTTGCTTTGAAAGAGTGTAGGTTTCCTCTGTGAGCAGAAATAGTGATGGATGATCCTTGCTTATTGTCTGCCCTACCACTCACGAGTATAAATAACACTAAAGTTTGCACGTTTGCTGTAGTTTTAGTTTGGGAACAGGCTTACTGGCTGCATGGTATTTCTCTAAGATTTTTTGCCATTAGTTGCAAAGACCACAGAAGCTCAAAGAAATCAAACACACTAATACCACATATTGTCTTGAGACTCAGGTAGGATTTCCTATCATCTGTCTGCACCTGTGGTACTTAAGCATTGTTAATCACAGTGCTCATACGAGTGATATATACTTAAAAAGAGTTGTGGCTTTAGTCATATGCTCTTAAGCAAACCTTATAGGTTCAATTCTTATGATAAAATTGCTTAACATGGAGACAAATTCTTCTCCCCTTCCTTCCCTAACAGCATACTTTGAAGAACAGTTCCACCTGAGAAATTGCTCAGCGATAAATGAAATTACTTTCATTTCAGCTTTTGAACAAAGCCCACATTAACCTCGGAGGTTTCAGCTTGGCAGTAAAGATAATGAACAGTCTCTGATGTTCCAGTGTTTGAAGAAGTCATGAAGCCTCTTAAAGAATTGTCCTTTCGTATTCTGACGTAAGATCAACATACATATGTGAATGTATGCTCGCAGATGTGAGTTTGAGAAGGGGGTCATCAACAGTATTTTCTTCAATGTGAAACTCAAAACAATGTAGAAAGTACTTTTATAATAGCAGATAACAGTAGTCCCCTACTGAGATCAAGGCTTTCATCCAGGTCTTCAAGGTCTTCAATGAGAAGAGAACTCTAATTTGTTGATGTAGGTTGGTAGTTTCAGACCATGGCAGTTTATTTTTTTTTCCTCTGTATGTATTCTATATGGTGTTATGGTTTCCAATGACAAAATTCTGACACAATGCTCACCTGGTAACCTAGTCACAGTTTGTTTTCTTCATTGAGAGGGAAGAAACAGAAAAGTAGAACTATCGAAGGACTTCTTGGTTTATCTGCTTGTGTCATACATCACTGAAACTGTTTGTGCAGATACAGCTGGTAAGATATGATGTTGTCTAGTGTCTTCTTTCTGCCAGTCAGGCCAATGCGAAGAAGCCCTGATGCGCTAGCACATGTTGTCTCCTCAGTGCACAGCAAACCTTCGCTCCAGGCTGAGTGGAGTGAGCTCTGTGCTGTTTGCAGTAGTTGTGTGCAGGTGCGGGTGAGCCACAGTTGAACTTTGTAATACAGCTGCATAGGCATGCCCACGTACTCTGAATAAGAAGTGTTACAGTCACAGAATCACAGAATGGTAGGGGTTGGAAGGGACCTCTGTCGGTCATCTAGTCCAACCCACCTGCTGAAGCAGGGTCACCTACAGTAAGTTGTAGAGGACCTTGTCCAGGCGGGTCTTGAATATCTCCAGAGAAGGAGACTCCACAACCTCCCTGGGCAGCCTGTTCCAGTGCTCCGTCACCCTCAGAGGTGACGTGCGGAATCAAACTTCACAACTCAGAGAGTTATAAAGCAGGTATGTTTATTGCGGCGCCAGGTGCAAGGGGGATCGCTCCTCCTAACTTACTCACCGAGTCACAAAGCATGCACCTATTTATTACAAAGCTTATCTAAGTAGGCTGGACTATTGTAATTATTTCTAGGAATTCATTATCATACTCCACCCCCCTTTAGCACTTGCGCAGTGTCATCTGGTGGTCGTCTGTGGGGGTCTTCTGGATGAAGGCTCGTAGTCTTCCTCACTGTGTGCTTTCACCTTTGGCTCAAAAATTCCTGAGTTGTCTGTGTTGGCTAAGTCCCAAACCATAGAACCAGTTTCAGCTAGAGAGTTGCTGCTTACAGACAACAAAGTTCTGGTTATCAGTCCTTGTTTCTCTTCGTATGTCTTGCAAGCAGTCCTTGTTAGCTACATTTGAGCCACAACAGTCCTTGTTAGCAAGATTACAAAGAACAGAACTAAACTGAATAACAGTGTTTAACTCTTACTTTAACATAGATGCAAAATTATATAACAAAATTAAACTAAAGCTATAGCAAAATTGAATTAATTGTCAATTCCCCACATCAGAGGGAAGAAATTCTTCCTCATATTCAGACGGAACTTCCTGTGCTTCAGTTTGTGCCCATTGCCCCTTGTCCTGCCCTGGCATTGCAATACAAGTGGAATGGGCCAGGCAAGAATATGTATGAACATGCTGGATAATGACACTGGGTTCATATCACCTCCTTTGTTTGCTCCTGAAATTGTGTGTTGCAACAGTGGAACTGCAGTTAGGTCATTTTGAGTGATGGCTTTCTGACATGCACAGGTTCATAGTGCTAGATTTCCTGTGTAGATCACACTCTCTCTGTAGATAAGAACTCCTCTTCAAGATTTTCTTTTTTTCAGAGTAACATATGGCTCCTCTCTCCCTCTGTCACATGTAGTCATATTGATCTGTGCCTGTGAAGGCTTTTATTTTCATATTATATCCTACATTTTCAGATATATACAATTTGTTGTGGTTAGCCATTTTTTCCTACTATCAGCCACATTCCCACCACATAGGTTTCAGGCTGTACCCAGTCCCTTTAAAGAGCTAGACAGTTGGACAGACCTAATACAAGGCTGACCTTCTAAATCCTAGCAGCACTGAAATTTTTACAAAATTAAAATAAAGCAAAATTTCATTTGCCACAACTTTTTTTTTTCTTCAGAGTTTTGGGGACATGTCAGAAAAGATCAACTGGCACTGATTTTATATGTCTAAATAGATAATTCATCCATATTGAAATTGTCTCCACCAGCATGACAGTGCTTATCTATGATTTAATTTGCCATCTTTCCCCTCTTTTTTTCTGCCTAAGAACCAATGTTTAAACAGAGGAAATCTGAAGGTTATAGGGATCATGCATTTTAATCAGTACTTCTATAGAAAGCAAGCACAGAAATATTTCCCACAGCAGGCATTTTTTTTGTCTCCCTTTGCTTCATTAATCTGCATTGACTTGTGGTGACATTGAGGTATTGGAGAAGGAAATGGTCTTTTATGACAGAACAGAGCAGAGAGATTTCTTTATTTGATTCCTCTTCTGTGCTAATACAAAGACTCCTTTTCTAGGGCATTGGGTTCAGTAAGGAGGCTTAACAGTGGTTTGAAGTCAAGCAGCAATGAAACCATGTTGTAATACCTGACACCATTATTTCTGTGCAGTAGATCACGGTAGCTTGTCATACAGAGACAACCAGACTGACAGAAGAAGGAACTTGTTGCTGTCTTGGGTGGGCTTGGAGTCTGATCCATGGCTTTTCCCAGTTTGTAGCAGGAAGTACATTTTTATAACAGATATTTCATGTTTGCTTCATCCATTTGGTCCAACTTTATCTAAAGAATCAAGCTTGTTCTTTGCAGAATTTGGGAACAGGCTGGATAGAACTCAATTAATAATTGAACACTTTCTCTTGCATGTCAAAATATGGTAGATGATACAGACTGGTAGCAGAGCTCTGTGCCATCGCCCTCTACAAGTTTGTAGAGAGTATTAAGTAATTCTTCTACTCAGTCATGCACTGCAGTAATTGGTGCTCACGTAAATATCCCACATCTGTACAGACAATGCCTTTTTAACTCTCTTGAGGAAAGCAGACCTTCTGGTTTCACCAACAGAAAAAATGTATCATGTACCTTAACTAGCATCCAGGATTTAGGATAATCTGCACAATGAAATGAAGCAGGTTTTTTTGGTAACTGTTTTTTAATTTATCAGGAGCTTTTTTTTTGTGGAACTCTTTTATTTCTTCCCTCTGTGTTCCTGGTAACCTTTGAGTTATATGAAGGCAATACAAAATAACCCAATGCAGCCATATGTCAACTGTCCCTGTTACCAACTTCCATATGTTTTTACAGATTAGCCCAGTATTTTTTGTGACTCTTCAGTGAATCCTGAACATTTCATGCTACAAAATCATGCAAAGAGGGAGAATGTAACTGTATTTTTAAATTATATGGAGATTATCAGTCCTTTGTTAGGACTTACAAAAATTGTTTAGCTACTTCATTTAGTGACTGAGATTTTGAAGAACCATTCAACAAGAAGGAAATAAATACCCAGTTTATATCCCTGTAATGAGTTTGCTTTGGTTCCTTAAAAGAAAAAAGGAATTGCATAAGTTAATAGCTCCAGGAACCTATTCACCGTACTTGATTGATTGTTATTGCCATTTATAGTATTATACTGCAATTTGATTACTCAGGCAGAGCACAAATGGAGATTACACAAAAAGGAACGATGCTATAATTAATGACGACTCTTATTAAATATTTTTATTATTACATGCAGGTAGAAATCCCCCTGTTCTGTGAGGTCCAGAAATGCGTACATAGTTATGGTCCACAAATTCTCAGTTTAACAGAATAAAATTGGAAACCATAAGTATGTTTCATTATTTTTCTTCTTAGAGCTTTGTCTTATCATGTATCAAATTAATTCAGGCAATACATGCTTGTTTAAAGGGCAACTTCAATGAAGATTTAAACTTGACAATAAGTTTTCTATTGACTCCTCCTTGTCAGTGTAGCTGAAATTTTTTTACAGATTTCAAGTGTGGTGATTCCCAATTAAAGAGAAGAACTCACCACTGTTTTGGTGGAATTGCTTGTCCAGAACATGCTGCTGGGTGATGCATTCAGTATGAGTGAAAAATGTCTTTTTTTTGGAAGTTAGAAGTTCTAGAATTTCTGTCAAGTGTACCACCATAGCAATTATTCAGTGAGGAATGGTTTTAAAATCTGTTAAAGCCGATGAAAGGTTTTAACATCCATTTTATTTTTTTATCCATGGACTTCAGTAATTTGTGTCAAGATATGTGGACCTTGGGGTCATGTGCGTAACAACAGAAATCATGGCAGTCACCTCCAAGAGCTGACTTCAACCTACAGAGCCATCTGCGATGTGGGATTGTGTCCTGCCAGAGTCACTCAGTCAGTGGGATCTTACAAAGAGTTAGGAGATGCTTGCCTGTGCTCTCCCAGCAGTTTTGGTAAAAACAGACCACATAACAAAATCCATATGAAGAGTTGTTTAGGGGTGTGTAAATCTTTCCTTGAAGGCATGCTTCAGTTGCACTTGGATGGATTTATTTTTAAGAACACAATTTTAGTAGTAAAACAAATCTTGAATAGAGTACAAATGTTTAAAGCTGATTAGAACATAAATGTCTCATATTTTCTGTATTAAAAAGTAGTGTCTTCTAACTTGGGTCTCATTTTTATGAGCAGAATAGGCAAATTTTTCAATGAACTTGAAAGAAAAAATTTTAATGGGTATATGAACTGCTGTGATATTTTACCATGTTCAGTATCTAAGATTTTTGGAAGTAACAAGTTTCAAGAATTAGACAAAAGCAATAAGAAAAACAATCCTGTAATATAGTTTTAGTTTTTAAGTCACACTTTCTTAACCTTGACAAGAATTTTTTATAAATTTATGTGTAACTGCTATCAGAAAATCTTAAATTTATTCATTCATAAATTTCAGGAAAAGGTTCTCTGTTAATAGATTCTAACTAAATCCTATGCTTAATTTATTTAATATTACAAGTACCTTAGCAACTGTTCACTACAATATCACATTCTGAAAGAAATGGTTGAAAGTACTGAAGTATCTTTAGTGCCCCAGTCTGTAAAATCAAAATAATATTAATCATTGGATCCATCTTAGCTCTGTGCTGCACAATAGCTAAGGATTAAAAGATGTTAGCTTTATTTTCCATTAGTGGAATTTAGGCTCATAAAACACTAGCTCAGCAACCCATTGACCCACTGACCTCAATGCCCAAAGTTGTATTTCTGTTATCTTTTTCTCCCTCCACCTTGCCCTTTTCCTTGTTGTATTATCTTTTTCCTTTGGATTCACTCTGTTCTGCGCTCATACGCATGCAAATATAGCCTTTGAAAATATTTCACATTTCTGCTAAAGATGCTTTATTGTGCTCCTAACTGCCAGTTATGGTATAACTATTTAGTTTAAGAAATATGGAGTATTTAGAAGTCTTCTTCTGTCTGAAACAGGAAGAACTTAACAAAGATTTCCCCAAGGACGTTAGAAGACACTTGCCATGCTGAAAAAGGAATAGATCATTTCTTAACAGCTAAATTTTGTAAATCAAAATGATATATTATTATAGAAATAAATCACAGCATTAAGACACTGATATATCAAGTGATCTGTAATCCTTTTCAGAGACAAACTGCCAGATAGCCATCACTTCTCAGGGAGACAACGGTGTCCATGTTGCATCACACAGGTTAACACCATTCATGCAAGACTTGAACACCAGACGTTGACCTCAATACACTGTGGGGAAGTTATGTGGTGGTACTTGTTTTGCTTTGTGTCTTTTCTTTCTGTGAGAAAAAACAATTATTCAAATAGGAAATATTTAAATTAACTTTATACATTGAGTCCCTTGTGAATTCCTCATGGATGCACTGAAATTCATCTTGCATTTTTTACAAAGATTTTCTTTTGAACTACTAAATTCTAAAACTTTCATTATTTTTCAAAACACTTTTACCTGTTAGCTGCTTACGTCTGATTCATATTAGTGCAAATGTCTATTGGTGCTCTGGAATAACATGAAGGATAAGTAAGTTCATGCAAGTGTGCCTACCTTCTCATTTCCAGTGACGGTGTTGCTCGCTATAGAAAATACTGAGTTTCTTGATTAAGGCCTTTTAGTTTCAGTACCATGTACATTAGTGTTTTAATTGGTTTGGCCTGAGTTTACATGAATATATGAGAAGTCAAAAGTGAATTTGTAACAATATTCATCTAATACCACATTCAGTGAATATATATTATAGAACTACAGAACTGAATAGGGTGCAAAATCCCTTTGGATAGAAAAAAAGGTAGTGATGCAGTGAGAATGTTTTTCAAGTATGATTTCAATAAAACCGACTATCTGCAAACTATGTTGTATTGTTAGACCATTCCACTGTGATAGTTAATGCATAAAGGGTTTTGGTTTTTTTTCATGTCATGAGCATATTTTCTTGTAATGGCTTGTGTCCTGTAAAGATATTTAAAAAAAACCCACAAAACGACCTTGCTGGACCCAGTGATACTGAGATGTTACTTAAGTGGTGCTGCTTCTCCTTATCCAAGACATGTATGGGTATAGCTGTACAGTAGGTGACATTCACTATTATTTACACGTTGAGCCAAATTCTACACCCTCATAGATACACAGAAGCATATGAGAAGCTAGCAGGATGAGATATGCTTATCTAGTTTACTTTGGTTTAAGAGACTTTTTTTTGTACTAAGCAGTATCCCAATTTCTCTTTGTCCTTTTTTTTTTTTTTTTGTTCTAAAGAAAACGTTCATTTCAACTTTACTTCTGCAGAAGACCAGACTTCTGTGGAAACTTGCTAAAATCATTTTATTCTGAAGCATTTTAAGCAAAAAGTGAGGGTCACCTGTAGATGAAATTGGTTTTCTTTTTAGTATTAATTATTTTCCAACTGAGACATAATTAATGTATAAGTATGCAAACATAATGTACTTCTTAAAAAGTAAAATTTAAAAAAGCTAGTTAGGGATATTCAATCTCTAATTTCCTGTGATACTCTTATTTAATTACAATAAATAACATAGCTTTCAGAGAGACAAAATACAAATGGTTATCTTGCTGGACACATTTCCCAACAAGTCTTAAAGCAAAAATGAGCTATTAATCATTCATATATTGCAATTTAACTTCCTACTATATCATCAGTATAATATAAACACAATTCAGAGGATCATTTCATTCCAGCAAGACAATGCAACACATTGACTACACAGATAAATTTTTTGCTGAAGTTTGATCTAATTATAGAAATTGGTAGGCAGAGAGTGCTAGCTCTTGACTCAAGTAGAATAAAGTAGATAAATAGCAGACTTCTGAACATGCATGAAACGTACCCAGAATAATCATTTTGTTCAGATTTGGGGAAGTTATGTATACCTATCACCCTGGTCATATCTGCTCATTACAATCAGTATCCCTGCCTGAGAGACTGCGTTTTGGGAAGGAAAAAGTGAAATGTTTTCATGTATCTTACTTTTGGACTTTTCAGACAGCAAATGCTGCCTGAAAAATCTTAAATTTTGCCTGGACCTTTATGAGGTTCAGAGATGCTCTCTCATCTTGAATCTCTCTGTCAAAGTAGAAGATCTTATTAATCGTAAGGATCAGAAACAAATGTTCTTCTTATTGCTGAAAATTTAAGCATTTTTGAACTGACTTCTTGTGAAATGCCAAAGATACATCTAAGCTGGAAGATGTTCAGGGAATAATGTCACAGCAGAAAACACTGACATATTAGGACATTATCCCAAAAGAGCTTTATTCTCTTCAGTTACACTGAAACAATAGAAGCAGGATTTTTTACAAATCCTACTTGTATGAAATTATATGAAACCAAAGGTCCAAATTATTCATTGTAAAATTTCTGCAAAGTATCAATTGCTGCAGAAGCAGTTGTAAGATATTCCCTTGGTGATGGTAAAAAAAGATTGAAGATTTCTCTGCTCAGTAGTTGGGCAGTTTTAAATCTCTTCCCCAGAAAAAATTATTTCTGTACTTGATGGTGGCTGTTTTAGTCCTTAATATTTTCTCTCTGTTTATTCTTATTATGTTCAGTTCTTCAGTGACCTGCTAAGTTCTTGGCTGTGGTAGTGCCCTGTGCAATGAGTGCTGCCAGCTAATTGAATGTCCGTGGGAATAAGGAATTGATTAGTTTTAAATACAGACAGCACTGTCTGGCTGCATTCAACATTTCAATTTATTGAACGAGGAAGTGAAACAAAACCTGTCTTTTCTTTTTACATACCATTTTATATTTTGAACAGCTTATATTTCCTTTCTAGTTCAATTTCTCCAAAGGTCAATTCTGTTTCCCATTTCTCTTCTATGGAATTTTTCTCTGTCTCTAAACACGTCTGTCTCCTGCTGCCAAAACTTCCTAATTTCTGCTGCATCCTTTCTGTGAAAGGACAGCCAAATCTGAAGTCAAGTGTTTAAGAGATAAGGTGTTATTACTTTCATTAGACACTTAGATTAGTTTATTACTTCAGTCATTCCTTAGAGTTTTGCATTCTGTCACATGGTTTCCCTTACCACTGTCCTTTCACAAGTGTGCTCCTTATTAAATCCATCAGTAAACATATTTAGTCTGATTTTTAGTATGGAAACTCAGCAGCTTAACTACCAGCATTTTGTCATGATGAAAACAAATCATGATATGAACCATATATTTGATCATTAGTAGTATCTTGACAGCTACAGTCCGTGTTTTACTCAGAGCTGCATAAAAGACCCTATCAAAAGACTTTCAGGAGGCCATATATACTGCTTATTCTTGGTTGCATTTTCCCATGGTATAGCATTCCAGAGGACAGATAAAGATGTCTTGTTCCTCCTTGCGATAACCCTTCTGATTAGACCATGTCACAATTAACTGCCTGGGTCTTTGTGACTCAGCATCACTCTTTATGCTTAGTCTGTTGCTTTGCTCCCTTGCCCCATATATTTCTATGGATGTAGGTATGTAAATTTAGTCTGTGTGTGAATACCCTCTATGCTCCAAGGGTGAGGTTCTGCCCACGTGTGTGAAATAGAGCTGAAGGGTTCTGGGCACAACCACACTGATGTCAAAGTGCTTCTTCCAGCCCTGCTTCAGCAGCACAGGACAGTCCTCATACTGTGTCCAGGCATGCTCTGGAAAGAAGGATGTAATTGTTTCTGGTTTAATCACTATGATTGTCTGTATCTCTCCCCAGACCTTTGGAGTTCTTCACTCTTATGCACAGTGTTGCACAATTCAGTCCATGCTAGAGTTTTCAGATGTATTTCCGAGAGGGAAGGAGGTTGTGAGAATTCAGGTGAGGTGAGATTCTTCTTTCTTTTTATTTGTGTTATGATGAATGTAATTCATTTTGGAATAAAACAGTTCTGACACCTTTCTCCTTGGCTGCAGGAAGTGTATGTATGCATCTAGAAGTGCTTCATGTATCGGATTAAAATGATGGAGGGTACTGTACACTTTATTTCTAGTAGTTGAAGAATTGCACCATTAAAAGTCTTGCTGATGCACTTTTTTTGGGATGCTGCATAAATGGTGTTACTTGACATTCTTTTAGTTCCTCTAGGAAAATAAGGGACCTTTACTGTAAATGTAATGTTGTTGCACTTGTCATCAAATAGGCTGGGCTCTAGGCTGCACGTAAAGAGCTGGAGAAGACTGTTGAAAGCTACAGACCTGCTGAAAAAAGGAAATGTGTGCTCTGCTGCATGTCTGGTTTCGCTCAATATTGCAGGGCTGTGAGACCTTCAAGTTCATTCAGCCATGACAGGGCTGTTGTTCTGTGTATATTCGCATATTTCTGAAAGAGAAATCTGCACATATAATACCACAATGCACCTTTAATCCAGCTGATGTAGTCCATGAGGAATACCCCTTAGAAATACCCTGTGAAATAGTTCTCCGTCTTAGAATAATTATAGCAGAAGAGGAGATAGCCAATAACTGTCTGTGCTCTGGTAGTTCCTAGCTGCTGGAGGTAAGGATACAGGGATAATTTAGTGCAGCCTCAGGGCTGTGCTGCCATATGCTAAAAGCTGAACTGGCCTTTTGGTAACTATTAAAGTAAGAAACTGACAAAATGCCATGGAGGCACTTGTGCCGCCTAAATACTCCATCCTGAGGAACTAGGATGGGTCCTTTGCTTGTGATCTAAACATGGCACATATAGATTTTGCCCTGAGAGAAGCTGCTATTTTTCATTCTTTTCTCTTGCATCTTGCCGTGAGTAGCAAAATAATCTCCTGCCAGCTTCTTTATAGGTATAACCTTCTCCTCCTCAGTCTAACCTTGGGCCCAGCCCCTTGACTCAGACAGTATGGAGCGTGTAAGATGAAACAGATACTTCTGAGCCAGCCTTACACAGCTCTTCTACCTGTTTAGTAAATTTCCAGTACATGGAGTCACATGAAAATGTTTATAAAGCAGGGGACAAGGCAAGTTAAAGCCACATAAGAGCTTCCTCACAGGAGTGCTTCTTGTTCCATCGCTTTCAGAGATGCTGTTTCCTTCCTTATATTTAAAAAATCTGTCATTCTAAGTGGGATAGGTTAACTGAGTATTTTTATGTAGAATTATTGACTTTCCACCATTTATGTGGATTATACTGTATTTCCAGTGTGCAGATAAAATAAAATCAGTCTTTGCAAACCGTTATGCACAGAAGGAGCAGGTGTCAAAGTTTATGGCTACAGACTGTGAAGATGTGCTTGGAGCTATTAGCTCATACTCTTTTGAAATCAGTTTTGTAAAGTAAAAATACCGATTTAGTATTCTGAACATTCTAAGGAGCCTACACTCTCATTTGCAGGCAAGTTTAGCTCCTTAATCCCAGTAGGAGCTGCTGAATTCAGGTGAAATGAGGAGACAGTGACTGCCTCAGGTGTGATTTCTGTAAAATGTAGAATGAAGTGTTCTAAGAAGATAAATTAAAGTACCTAAATTATTTCAGAGTCACAGTTTTAATACAGAGATGGTGCTGGACGAGGCCATGGCTTGTTTTGCATAGGAGTTGCAAAGCAAACTTGTGTCACAGGGATGAGAGCAAGAGAGGGAACACCAGCTGTGAGAGGACAGAGCAGAGCTGCACACTCGGAGGAAGACTGACATGAAGAGATCTGCCTGGAGTAAAAGGGCTCTCTTCAGTCCAGTTCACGTCCATAGTTAAGAGCTCAGCACTGAAGACTAAAAAATGTTGGAGCTATAGAAGCCTGGAGATACCTGAACATGCCTGCAGCAGTCAGCACTGAATGAGAGCGCTGAATGAGGGTGTCTTTCAACACTCAGGATTCCTGTAAATTGTCCCTCTACAGGAGTCACAAAGCTGAAGCACCTAAAATGAGAATCGCCTTCCGAAAGTTGAGCTGCTGTGATGTGTATAAGGTCACACAGGGGAAAACCACGTGCAGAGACTGTATCAGTCCTCTGAATCTGGAGAATGGCCTCCTTGAAATTGCTGGTCCTAATCAACAGACTACACTTCATATATTGTTATATATCCTGCAGACATATTTTACGGTGTAGGCTCGTGATACTTTTGCAGCCTAATCCCAGCTGCATTATTTTGCTATTTATTATATCTTTCTTGCAGGCTATCACTGATGGAAGCATCTTTTCATGATGCTATCATATGTATATTATCTTTAAATGGTAAAATGTTAAAAAGAAAAAAGGGCAGTATAAAGGCTCATTACAAACTGGACAGGGAAGAACTGTATTCCATTAAAAAAGCCCCCCACAAAAACTACGCTAATGTAATTAAGTATTAGGAACACAGTATGTAAATCAAAATAATGTCAGGGAGAAAGCTGTGCTCTTCATCAGAGATACTACAGATCAATCCCTAAAAGACTGTAAGGGAGATTAAACCTATTTTAAAAGTTCAGTGTTTATATAAGCATTAATATATTCAATAATGTTGGATGCAGTGATGAAAATAAATTATTAAAGACAGTCACCAATATTTCATATGGAATAGTGACTGTGCCATTTTGTTAGTTTTTTTAAAGTGCAAATTTGATGTTAAAAGACAAATAATTCTGAATTAACAGAAGAATTAAAAATCTTTATGGGACACAGTTTATTTGGTTTTCATGTCAAATATAAAAACAACTTACTTGTCATCATCTTTCCTGAACAGGAAACTGGAGTTAAGTTTTGAGTCTAAGTAACAGAACCAGAAGATGACAGTACCAGAAATAAGTGGACTGTGCAGAAAATGCCTGGTGACGGGAGCTATCTCCTCTGCCCCTAGCTAAGCTGCTTGGTACTCCAGAGTTACACTCCATGGAAGTGCAGGGAGTTACCATCCTGCTATCCGGCCCCTGGGTGCCTGGTTCAGTGACTCTCAGTGAAGATATAAGGCAGTTAGCAGTCTATTTAGAGAAAGCCAGATGGGTCACTGCTGGAAGTAGAAATCTTGGAAGCAGAACTCTTGGAAGCACCTGAAGACACATTTGTTGTCTATTAATGATACAATGCCTTTATGGAGGATGGCAGGGGGAGAATTAGGACTGGCCTGCATATCCCACAATAATCTTGTGTGAACAATTGAGTTTTGAAAGGGCGTTATTTTAGTTTTAACTGTGTTTTTCTTGTGTGGCTTTGTTATAATTGTTTATTAGGAGTTGTATGCACCATTACTTACATGCAATGTAGCAATCCATGTCTGCCTTCATCCTGACTAACTGTGGCCTGAAGGTCTTCATCCATCTGTACCCCAAATTCATTTTCTTAAACATACAGTATGACCTTTCTTCTCACTCTGGAAACATTTACTTAGTAGTACTCTCCTTTCCCATTTACATACTTCCTGCATTTGCATGTAGGTGCAGGCACTTTTTTTATAATTCTTTGCCTTTTTACAGCTAATGAGTCTCATGTATGTTTGCCTAAGTTACTATGACTAGTCAAGGTTTGGAGGTTTTAAATGACCTTTAGTGATAATTTCTCCTTATCATGTCATTTTGAGTGAAGATTTATCAAGAATTAAGACATGACAATTACTTAAGAAACGTGGCTAGAATAGCTATGTATAGCAAATGATCATTATTTAATTATTATCTTTTATAAACGTAGAGACATCGATGAATCAAAGGTGGGAAAAATAACAGGAGTAAATAAGCTATTCTGTTCAACCTCAAAAACTGAATTGTCTTACCTGAATGCTTAACCTGAATAATCTGAATGTATTTAGTTAGACAAAGCAAGCAGAATGAATAAATTTTTTATTTCAGAGCTCAGTAATATATATATATATGAGCTCTGTAGAAAAGCAGTGGCATTTATATGCATTTATATGAATATAATTAAAGACTACTACATCCAAATTCATTGTTTCCATCATAGTTAACATAGTAAACATCATTCCTCGTTTAGATTTCACTCACTAAACTGATACTTGGATACTGTTCTTGAATACAATGAAAATGTTAATGGACATCTTACATCATCAGAAATGATTCAATAATAATAGTATATTTTAGTGTTAGTATGAAAAGGCTATTTCATCACTATGCAAACCCACAATTTTGCTAGTCTTCAGTCTGATGTGGGACAGGGGTATGAAAGTATGTCTGCCTACAGCTTATTACATGGCTGTTGAATCCTGACTGGGAACAGACTGTGTATGGCAAGACTGACTGCGTGAAATAAACAGTGGCCTTTGTCTGTGGCCTAATCTGCCAGGAAGAAGTGTATGTTCTCCGCTTCCCAGATAAAGGAGGCCCTCTGCCATTATTTCTTGTGATACCATTCTAAAAGGTAAACACCTTTAAAGCAGACCTAGACTTTAACATCCTTTCTGATGCTCCTGTATTTCTGCGCTTGAAGTCAGCTTCATATCCAGCCTCTTTGCATAACATCCAAGGGGCCAGACCACTACTTGTTTTTGGGGTGATTATTATTCACCAAATGGTGGGCAATCAAAAAGTCCTGTTTCTGTAAGGCTAAGCATGTCATTAAAGTTTCCTAGAGCTAGACCTACATCGAGCACAAGCTGTACATACTGTCATGTGAGGCTGTGTGAGGGCCACTAATCTCTAACCATTTCAGAGTAACTTGTTTTCCAAAGATAAGTCAAAAGTGGTGCTTGATGGAAGACCTTAAGGCCTATGTTCAAGTTCTGCTGAAAGAAGAATTAGAGTGTCTTGAAGTAGAAATTAAAAATAGAAATAAAAAAGAAATATTGAAGTCTTTAAAGAATGATCACTCTGCAATATAAACATCCTCTCACAGATTTGACAGAAGTATATATTAACAGCATTTCAAAACAAAGTGGTGAACACAGGCAGCGAAAAGCTCTACTCTAGTAAAGTGTGCTCATCACAACGTATTTGCATCCATGTAAAGGAAAGGGGAAGAATATCTGACCCATAATGAAATTCAGTACAATAGGAGACACCAAGAGTAAGGATGTCTGGATCTTTAAACTGAATCAAATTATGTGTAATATTAACATTGATAATAACAAAAGCTAAGGCTAAAATAAGGAGTTACCCACATTTGTTTTTCAGGGAGCAAGCAAATCAATGCCAAGGGTCAGGAAGGAATTCCTTCCCTCTCTGTACAAGATTGCAGTCCATAGTTTCAGTGTCTTTCCTTGATACTATATTCAGAGTCAGGATGAATCTATGGATAGTTGGTCTGTTATGTACCACATATGAGAATGAATTGATGGTTTGAATTGGTTACACAAGTATTAATTCATTTTCCCAGAAACCTGACTTGGAATGACTCAATAAATACCCTTCACTCTGACATTTTTTCTGCATACAGTTAGTCATTTGAAGGTAATCACATGAGAATTATGCAGGCTAATACAGCCTCTGTCCAGTATCCCCAGCTGTAGAAATTTATACTTTGACGTGTTGGTGTTCTGCACCAGCAGTGGTGCCTTGCACTAGTACCATAAATATTGTTCTTGCTGTAAAATTTTTATTTGAAAATTACTTAGCATATGTCATGTGGAACTCAGTATTCACCAAACAACTGTACGTTACTCTGATGAAGTCAGAGAATTTTTCTCCATTTTAAAAAATAAATCTCTTTTGGAGTTCCCTTCTAGCTGAGCTATTTGGATAGGCAGAAATCCTTACATTTTCCCATCCCACACTGAGAATTCTGTAAAAAGAAAACAGATTCACAAGCAATCCCATATGTTCTATTATGCACATTGGGCAAAATGCAAATGTAGTAGCAGAGATGTTGCCACAGGAGCAGTAGTTGGCTGAAAGCCTTAAGTCACTACCTGTAAAAGTCATTTGACAGAAATTTTAAGATGTAGGAAACAGCATAGAAATCAGGGTATTTCAGTTGTAGTGCATCATCCAATAAATATACTATAAATCTACACTGTATATGTTCATGACACAGGGAAGACAGTTCCACTTGCAGTGTATACACACCTTTATTTCCAGGTGGTTCACTCAGACTCACAAATCATGACTATCTGTTCAGAGGTAAGACTGAAGGATATAAACCATCACGGAAGAAAATTCAGTGAAGAGTATTATTTATGCCAAGGTACATTTATTTTGGGGACATGCAAACCATTGCATAATAAAATGATGGTGGAAATCAGACTCAAAGAGCTGTGAACATCAACAATTTTAATACCACATAGTCTGCACAGAGCCATAGCTTTTTCCTTGCTCCCTGAAGAGCTGAAATTCCTCACACCTTTTTTACATCTGTAAACACATACAGAGTTCTCTGAGTCTTGCGCATAGTGAAAGAAATATGGAAGCTAAAGAAATGAAGAAATACTGAAAATGAGAGTGCAACAGCATGATTTTTTTTACCTCAGTTGCAGCCTCTCAAGATTGTTTCCATCCAAAAACTCTCTTAATTAGGTACACATATCCATATATGCATAGTGCAAATAGTCAAAATCAATCCAACTTGTGCAGACCCATGGGATACTTCCTGTAGGGAGACGGGCATATATCATTTACTTCTGACATTCCTTTGTCTAAGGAACAAGAATTCTAATAAGCAGGATCAGAAAGGGGAAAAAAGGCAAAAAAGAAAAATCCCCCCAGAAACCCAACATAATAAACAAAGAAAACAAATCAACATTAACTAGGATTGAAACTCAGACTTCAGCCTTTTTTTAATGAGACTTGAAACACATGTTCTTTAGGAGCAGTTCATTCTAGAGCTACTAAACTGCCTTATCTGCAGCAGCTTCTGCTGGCCTGTGTTGGAAACAAGGAGTGACTGCTCCTTCTGGTGCAATATGGTAAGTTACCTGGCAGTTCCACAAAACTGTTCACATGTTTCTCTAGATTTTTCACATTTCTGTTTCCATTCTTCCTTAGCTGGTTGCAGTAAAAATAGGGTTCACATTTTGATACCAGATACTCCACTGTAAACTTGATGAAATGTTGTCACCTATGAAAATGACTCTAAATTAATGTCAGTGCAACTGAATATAACAAAACCTAGTAGTGCAGTAAAAAAATTGTAGGATAGAATGAGGCATGTTGCTTTCAAAGCAGTATATTTTTATGACTTAACCCTGGTGCCAGGAGTAATATACTGTTGCATTAGATCTGTTTCTATATATGCATATTTCTCTTCTCTTTTAACAAAAGATAAGTGCTAAGAACTCAGTCAAAAAAAATCTTCTTCAGTTCTCTGCTAAGTACATAGTATATAGTATGTACGATATAGTACATAGTGTACGGTGTATGGTATATATTATAGAACCAGTGCTGATGATCTAACATTGTCCCAGAAAATGCTCCATTGATGTGATTTCTGCTTTTATTTTTTTTCACATACCTACATATACATAAGTACATACATAGAAAATATTTGATAGCCCTATTCACCATTTCTTCCTTGAGATCAACTTTTACTCTTCATAGAACCATCTTCATGCAGGTAGTCAGCTCTCTCTAGCAATGTCTTGCCTCAATCTAAAATAAATGGAAAAGCTCTATGTTCGTGATAAAACATTGAAATTAATTTGTCATGCAGCCAACAATGTATGCTGCATTTTAGAAACCTGAATGGTTGTTATGTCTTCTGCTGACTCTCACCAACTTGCCTGTGGTTTTAATTATCAAGATATTTGTTAGTATAAGTATTTAATTACTAAGAATTAAAGCAACACCAATTTAGCAAAGAAGAATACTCCAAAACAAAAATTAGAAGTAAAAAAAATTATTTTCTCCATTATTTAAACCTGTTTAGTTTCCTCTGTGATGACCTTGGTGATCATTTCATCACAAGCATTTTCTCAATCATACAGCCTCCAGTGATGAGACACAGTCTGGTCCAACTGGAAGGACTAGACTGGGAAGCTGGTGAGGAAGCTCTTAGAGGAAGTCCTGTTTACAACCAGTTCTTTAGGCAACAGCAAAATCTCTTCTTGCTTGAGAGTATGCTTGAAGAAGTTCTCCATTTATTAAGATGAACCTCAACACAATGTTCCACCTTGAAATCTCATCTGTATACAAGAAGACAAAACATACTAAGGAATTTATCTGCTTCCATTCAGATTATATTGTCAGGCATTGTGTAGAGCTTTATGTGAGGAGTGTTCTGGTTTCAGCTAACTCCTGTTACAGTTAGTTATGTACCATAGGGGTTACTAATAATATCACCACTATCACATGCAACTTGTTTTATAGTAACTCTGTGATCCAAATCAGTTAGTTCTTTCTGCATCTGGCCAAATTATCTGGCAGAGTTCATGCTTTTCTTCCAAAAGTTAATACCCTTAAACTCTGTGCAATTACTCTACATGACAAAACATTTGTCAAGCTACATTCAAACTAGAGTTGTGGGATCTGTTTCAGTAACTCCTAAATATATATCTTAAAAAGGAAAAGTAAAATGCCCCAGAAGAACCGTGAAATAAGAACATTGGCTACTTGTTTTGCTAACACAAAATGCTGCTTTTAAAACACTGCGTCACTTTGAGCACCAAATCCTCAGCCTCTTATATTGTTAGTAATCGAGATTCTCTAAGGGGCTTGGATAAGCACTGAAGTGTTAGGTTTTTTATCCATCAATGTGTTGAATATCCTCAATCTATAAACACGCACTAAAAATGTCACAACAGCAGCTTCTCAAGTAAGCTTTGTGTTTCTTCTTTTTTCTTTGTTTTGTTTTGATCAGACCAGAATCATCACACTACCTTCTTTTCCTATCCTGTCTGCGAATGACAGTGAATTAACAAAACTAAGTAAAAAAGCATTTTTTTTTTCCTCGCAGGTCTCTGGAAGAGGTACATTCAGGCTCAGTTAAGGCTGAGTATCCCTGGAACAGAAGCAGCTCCTATCTCAATTAAACTGTTTTACCCAGTGCAGTTCCATCCTTTTGAATCACTGGAGGAAAGAAAGAATAAAACCAGTTGTAGATCCTTGTCTGTTGGCAATTGACCAGAGGCCTTTTAAGTTGCTATAAGTCTTACAAAGTCAGTAAGGATGATTAATATCTTCAATCTACTGTAACTTTCGAGTGACTTTCCATTGTTTTGAACACGCTTTATTTACCTGGTTATCATATGGTCTTTTTTTCTGTCCTGGCATGGCCCTAACCAGTAGTCTTTCCTCTTTCTTCTACAGCCAAAGGATTTCTGTTTCTCCAAACATAGAAATCCTTGGTGCTTATCAGTCCATGCTCCTCCCATGCCATTCTCTCGCTTATCTCCTCTCTTCTTCCTTCTTAGATGCTGAAAAAATTTTAAAAATACTAATTTTGTCAAACTTGGAAGTCAATTTTTTAGTGCCTCATAATGTCAAAGGCAAAACTTGGACTCATTCAGTTGGGAAAGATCATATTGCTGTTTTGGTAGCTTGAGAAAGAGCAAGTTTTCTGTGGAAACCTGTGTTTAGCCTCTTCTGCAATAACTGATGAGGCCTCATGCTCTAAGATATCTGGTACTGTTTTTTTAAAATATTTACTGTACAAGCAAACACTGGTATTTAGAAAAAGTGGTTGGAATAGTTTCAACATAGAGAGCCTTAACTGTGCCTTGGAATATGTCTGTCTGAATGTATGGAATATTGTGCATACCCACGGTTTAGAAATTGTTGCATTAGCTCCATGAAGGGTCAAGCTTGATTTAAATCTGTCTTTTCAGAAGAAAAGCCAGTTATACATTTTTTAGCATGAAAATTATAGTAACAAGACTTCTTATGGTGCTCTAATAAGTGAAACATTTGTCATGGTTCCAGTTTTACCCAGCTTTTGCAGAGAAGAGGGACCAACTCACATTACTCAAATCACATTTCTGAGAGCTGGCCAGCCTGCAGCTGTCACAAAGACGAGGACATGAGGAGGTCAGGCATCTGAAGAGTGCAGAATTCTGAAGAAAGGCCCAACCTGTGATTTAATCTTTTAAAATATCTACAGAATCTTTGGGAGTACAATTCCAACAAATGATTTTTATATTCAAAGTCTGACTATACTATATAAATTTTTGGCCATGCAACACTGCAACGGAACTGAAAATTTTTGCCTTACTTCAGTGAGACCCCAGTTGCTATGGAATTTGCTCAAAGATTGTTCTTCATTTGAAAATAGAGTGGGATGCCACACATTTATTTTACAGTGTTATAGTTCCACCATTCCTAACATGACTGCAAAGGGCAAGAAGATCCTCCAAGGATAGAACTGAGGATCACTGTTCCACTACTGATCAGGAGTTACCAGGGACCAATGAGTCCTGGAAAGCTGTGTGGAGCATCTTGGACCTTTCCCGTCCCTATTTGTCCCCAGTGTAAAGAGGGCAGGTGGACTAGTGCATGTCCATCATCAGCCACTGCCTTCCATGCCCTTCTGGTAGGATAATGGCAGTGGTGTATTTTGACACATCAGGCTGAAAGCTGTGGCATCTGAGGATGTTGACCTGGAGTCCCTGTCAGGCTGGAGAGGTAGCTACCTTCAGGTGCCAGATGTATGTCAAGCTAGGATATTCTCAGCCTGAGCCATGGTTTGCAATGAGCAGTCTTACCTTCTAGGAAGCTCAGTTTGTCATAATGTGAGGTGCTAATCCATATGAGCAGGGGAACCCTGTAAGTGAAAGTAGGAAAATGTGGTGCTGAAGGCTCAAAGGAATAATTTTACATTTTGTATACAAAACAGTACAGATGAAAAGCATTTGAATACATGTCTAAAGAACCCAAAGCAAAACTACACTATATCTGATCAGTTGTAAGTAACATAACTTGGATTTGAGTATTTAAAAAGATGCCACTGGGAACCCACACTTAATCCACGGGTAAATTCAAATACTGAACACGTACAAGGGAATAAGGATTTTTGTATAAATATTCAGTGAGCTGAAAAACATGTTAACTTCATTCAATAAATTATTCATTGTTACTAACTTTTTCAGCACTAAAGCTAAACAATCAGAAAATATTTTAAAAATCTGTATCTGAAAGTCAAATAAGATAAATTCATGTCACTAAAGTAGAAACACTCAATCCGTTAAAATTAAAAAAAACCACTTACATTACCAGCATTATTAGCATCTATTACTGTTGAATGGAGTAAAGTCCAAAATGGTAGCTTCAAAAAGAAGTGTGTCTTATTAGCTGTAGTGGTACAGTGATCTTTACTGTGAAAAATTAATTGCACGTATGGACATTATTCAATGAACAGAAAAATGGTAGCAAACTGTTACACTTGGCTTTGTCTTCTGTGCTTGTAAAAGTTAGGTGCAAACACCAATAGTCCAGTTGCTAAAGCATGTATCATAGTATCACAATTTCAAACAGTGTACAAACATGATTACTTAAATTACACGCCACATATTTATTTATAAGGTCATTTGGGGTAGTGTAGCTCTGCACTATAAAAATCAGTAAAAAAAGAAAAAACAGGAGAAATGTCCATAAGAATATATAGCAGTTTTGATCACAAGAAAAGAGAGACAGAGCAGCAGTTCTGTTAGTCCGTGGAGCTACTCTGTTTCCAAATAACAGGGCAGCAATACATTAGCAGAGGTACCATGTCCACCATGAAGTTCATTGTTCATGATATAAGCCTGAGTTATTTAAATTTCTCACCAGTTTTGAAGTCTGGTGGGTGACTTACTAGGTCACATCCAGTGCACAGGTATGAGGAACATTAATGAATCTGATGCCACAGCAGGACAAAAACTAAATCCATGTTAATGCATGATTGATTTAACAGTTTAAGTATCCACACACCACTATTGAGATTTAAGTTAAAAAAATAAAAGCCATGTTCTTCTTTAAAACCGTTCTGTTAGTCCCTGTGATAAAAATATGACACTTGGGAACACCAGTGGGAAAGGAACTTTATTTCCTAGTCCTGTCTCACAAGGTTAGTAAAAGGTTACTGCCTGTCACTTGACAAAGACGAGTCACCACTCATTTCACTGCTAATTGCTGAATTCTCCTCTTACTTCATTTCATTGCATTAGAAAGACAATGCAATTAGCTACCCAAAATGCAACCTGAAAGTAGCACATTCAATTAATAAAACACTAAGGAAGACACAGAGATTGGCATTTGAGCCTACCCAGTATTCCATGCTTCTGGGAAGATGCTGTATATAAAATCACATCATGGCTACCTACACAAAGAAGCCTGAAAGCAACAAAAAGGCAATGTGGTAGCGACTATTCATCTTCAAAGAAGGAAAAAAAGGAGCAAGGAAGGCGGGGAGGAAAAGGAGCATAGAAGTGATATATGAAAATGAAGCAAAGTAGGGTTGCATGCATTTAGGATGCAATTGCAATGCATTATGGTTTAGTACAAGCCAGTGCGTTAGAGCAAACAGGCAGGTAGGCACTGGCAAAGCAGACTGCTACCAGTACTATCATGATGAAATGCAGTGATCTCATCTGCTTAAATACTTCCTGCATGTTAGTGACTGGTTTTCAGCCCTTCACTAGCTTCTTGTACTTTGTGTTGGCTGTGCTCCTGGGTGTAAGTCTGGCCATAGTGTTAAATCTAGAAGTGATATTTGGAAGCACGCTGACAAACAGAAGACTCATATTTGGCTTCAGCGTACACACTAAAAATGGAGATTTGATTCCATCGCTTTTATTCATGATACAAAGTCTTCATGCATACAGAAAGCACACACTTTTAAAGTACTTATTAATTAAGAAGACTATTGAGGGGAAGGTGTTATAAAATTCAAGTGCAAGGTTAAATCCAATGATTGAAGTTTTCCTAGCATTTGGAATCTTTTATCTAAGCCTGTATTTGAGATCCATAAAGTTGTGTAACTGTAGTAGGGACAAGATGTTAGTGTAGATTAATTTTAAATGTGTTTATTTATTGCATTCATTCACTGTGATCCAATTTAAAAGTTCCTTGTGAAACAAGACAAAGAGTAGAGCAGTAATATTGCTGGCTTTCTTTTATATGCTGTTTTTAAATTATGTTTCTAAGTAGGGAATAAAAAATCCATAAACATACATCTTAGCAGGTGGAATTTCCCCTTTTTTTTGCATGTGTATTTGTTTGCCTTTTGAAATTTTTTAAGCAGATGTTCAGAAAACAGTGGAACAAGCAGAGGTTCAGAAAACAGTGGAACATTTCCAGTATCCAACTGTGAAAGTACACATCTCTGCAGCATGGACACTGCTATCAAGATTTCAGAGTGGAGGATTTCTTATTTTCTAAGGCAGCTGATTGCTCATTGTGCTTTGCTTGCTCTGTGGAGATTTAAATGTATGCTCACTTCAACATAAATCCTGCTTCTTGTTGTAGTTCTCAGACATTTGAAAGACACTGGGAAAGCTTCTATGCTGTCTTGATCATTTCCTGTTAATCAGATAAAAGACAAGAAAACAATAGCTAGAATTCAGATCTGTTTTGGATTCCTGCCGGCTGCATTTTAATTCTTACATTAAAACCTCCCATTCAGCCAGAATATAAATATATAAATAAATTTATAACTTTCACTTGCTTAGCTATTTCAACTCAATAGATCATGAGGGATATATTATTTTAAAGCCAAAACATCATCAGTATTACACATGATTGCATTAGGGACTCCAGTCCCCCAAGAATGTGTTTTAAAAGCATACACCACCTGTCATTGCACACAGTACAGGACATTAATGGAAGAAGTTATTTGAAAAAATCAGTTTTACAGTGGCATTTCCATTTGTGGGAAATTCAGTCTTGAAGTTTTCATCTCACTTTTCCCCATCTGGACTACATTTTAGAGTGCTGTTATTCAAGTGTTATATAGAGAGGCAACACTTCAATAAAGAAGACTCAAACTTCCCTGTTGATAAATTAAGCTGCAGAATGGCAGAACTCGTCTGAGGATGTTATAGAGCAAGTAGCTCACAATGGTGGGTTTTTCCTGTGTTTCACCTCTTTCTGGGTGCAAAGTACCACTGAGCAGGTTGCCATTCCTCTCTTCTTCGTCCTTTTGAATATTTGACTTTTTGTTTTGGTATAAATGCTTCTTCCTCTAAGGCTCAATATTACGGAGAAGGTGCTATTTAGTTGTGAGCAATCACATGTGCCCCATGCTGTTGTTTCGTTTCCTGCTTTGTGCTAATGCTATCTGATAGCTTCTGAAAATAATGTTCACGCTACTGAATAGAAAAATCTTCTTTCTGAAAATATTCATGTCACTAACATCTAGTCTTTCAGACCTGACGTACAAATCCAGCAGAAGGAGTTGGAGGTACAAAGTATAAGCAAATATTCAAAGAAATGCTTACTAGAAGGGTGGTCCCAAGGCACTCCCTTTCTTGTCAAAAAAAAGGAAAAAGATAGAGTTTATCAAGGATAGACTTTACAGATTGGTAAGCTTGCTACAGTTAAACTTTAGTAATGATTCAAGCAAGTGCAAGCACTGAGTCTAGCCTATTTTATTATTTTAACAATATTTACACTCTGAGCATGCAGTTTCTGGTGTGTTGCTGAATTTGGAGCTGGAACATACCTGTTGCAATGGCAGAGCTCCCAGAAGTCCGGTTTTGCTTGGAGTTTTGTTCTGTTCTGAGCCTGCATTCAGAAAATTCGACCAGGAATATTTCCAGTGAAAAGGAGCAAGAAGTGGAATAACCCACTGTTTGGTACTTAGAATCATATCGCTACCTAATTTTGCCTTCTGCTTCTCTGAATTGACCATGAAGTTTAATGAGTTTTAATGAATGGTAATTCAAATCCAATCTATGCATATGTATGGTACATGTTTTTCTCCCGAAGTTTAGACTGGAATCCACAGCAGCCTCAGAAAATGTACAAATTACAACAAAAGACATCAGGTGCTGGAGAGGGAAAGCAAAAGATCCTACTTATTGTGTGTCTGCAATCACTGCTGAGTGATGCATAGTGATTACTTTTTTTTTTTTTTTTTAATTGGTAGGCTTCTGAGACTGCAAAGGAAATTGGTGACAAGGTGATGGATCAGTTTCACCATATTGGCTTGTTGATCCAACAAACCTAAAGTGGATATTGGCATTTGTCATTCAGCTTCGGACTCCTACAGACTCCTGCTGCTAATTAGTCAAATACTTCATCTCCTTGTAATTATTGTTTCAACAGCAGAGGCTCCAAGAGATTCTCAGGGGAACAAACTTTTACAGCATAACTGCAAAGAAGTGCTACTTAGTACCAGTTGAGTGAAAGGAAGTAAGCATATGGGAAAAGGGAAGAAATCAAGGAGTGTTTGAACAGCTTAACCCTGTTGGCCCTTGCATGTTAATAGATTATATGTGCATCACTTCCCTAGCAGGAGGAAATTAGTATGATTAACATTTTCTTTTTATCGACTGTGAATCACAAATTGGAAAAATGTTTGTATGCATTTTTATTTATTCCTTTGAAAAGCTGTGACAGCAGCTCTGAGGCCAGGGCAACCTCTCTCGTCATCTGTGCCTAGTTCCTATGGTTTACTTCCACAGAAAAGTTTTCTTATTAGCTACAGGCAGACTGTTTTGTGAAGGTTAAAGGAAGCTGTGTCAAGTAAAGGAGGTAAAATAAAAGCGTCTCTTTCTAATTTTGGCAAAAGTGGTAATGAACAGATTTGCAGTGCACTGAAATGCATCAGGTCATTCCACAAATGATATTTCACTATTAATAGCTGAGTATTCTATGGCTGTATCTGTTATTGTGTAGGAATATGACACTGATTGCGATGTAGCAGGATTTGGGACATATGTAATACAGTGGCTGGGTGTCCTGAAAAGAACTGAAAAAATGTTAAAGTCTGTGTGGCCCAGAAGTTATGCAAGGGAGAAGTGTATGAGGTTTTGTTACATGTGGGATTATTTGCTGTGATATGGCCTGAAAGAAAACAGAAAGTAGATGTCTGTTCTTTTCCCATGAAAAGGACTTTCTTGAGCCACAGAAATCTGTAGTATAGAATATATTTCTTAAACATTCCCCAGAAGAGCAGCCAGTAAATTGTCAAGAATCTGAATTAGATCAATCTACAGATTATATCACAGAAAGAGCCAGATAAAAAATACTAGACCTAGAGAACTTAAATATGAGATACTGTCCTTTAGCCTGGATGCAACATGAGTGTCTTAACCAAAGCCTGAAACAATTTTGATGAATAGTGCTGCTTCTCTAGGGAGAGGGAAAAATCTTCATACAATGAGTAGCTAAGTAAGACAGTTTGTGTTGTTTGGGGGGTTGTGTGTTTTTGTCTTTCTACGTTTTAAGATATGATAATTCCCAGGTTTCTTGATGTAAGAAAGACTGCGTGATGTTTGCCTAGAGGTCTTCCAGTAATACCAGTATCTGAGCCATACACAACTCTGCAGAAAGAGAAAGAAAAGGTGCAAAGCTGAACTGTGTGAGGCAACATGTATAAGAAAAAAAATTTCAACATGAGATTAAAGCACTTCCCATGTATATCACAAAATGCAGAACATTTAATTTAGCTCCAGACAGGCTGCACATGATGTTTATATAAGTGTTCTGAGAAGTATCATCTAGGTGGTTTGATTAGATACCCCAATCATATAGTAATTGCCATTCACTGATTTGGAGAAGGGGTGGCTGTATTAAAGAAGAAGGTTCACCAGAGACTGTTGGACCATGTAGAGAGAGGAGTGGTTATTTATTTATTATTGTTTCTGTTAACAACCTAGGATAGAGATGATGCGTATTACCTTTATGGATGTTATAAAGCTGAGAGAAGTTATATGTGTACTGTAGGACAGGAAATGAATCTCAACGGTATTTAAACACTGCAGAAATAGCATGGTGAAATTGACATGAATTTCAATATAAAACAAGTACATCAGATTTTATATGTAGGAAAACTTGTGAGGAAGCAGCTGTGCAGGAAGAGATCTGGAGGGTTACAGTAAATGACAAGCTGGACATGAGTATATATTTTGCAAAAATATTCCTATTGGAAGACATAAACAAAAATGAAGCCTTTAATAAATGCATTATTAAGGGAGGCTCCTCAGGACTGCTACATTTGAAGAAAGATGTGCATCAGTGGCAAAGAGTCTAGAGGAGTCAAATGAAGAATTAGAGTTCTAAAAACATGACTGATGGGAAGATAGTGAACAAATTGGGATTTTTTTAGCTTAGAAAAAACTGAGGAGTAACACAAGAACAGTCAGAGGAAGATTACCAAGGTAGGCATAAAATGAAAGAAAAAAAAAAAGATTCAGATTAGCTTTTAGGAAAAATTTTCTAACAGAAGGCACAAAGAAGCATAGGGACATAATGGGGTGTCCATCAGGTGATGGAGCACTTATTGCACAGGGATGACAGGGAATAAATTGGTCTTGCCTTTGAACAAGGTGGAAGATCAGATGATCTGCGGTGGCTCTAGCCTGACTTTGCTGTCCTTTTATAAAAGAGGGAATCGTCTTAGGTTTTGAGGACTTAGCACTGGTGGAGAAAAAAAGAAGATATCTGCAGTGACAGTTCCATATCTAAATGATTGATATGGCTTCTGCTATAATAAGTAATCTTAATAAAATACAGTTATTCCCATATTCCATATGCATACAATTTTACTTTATGATTAAAATTAAATCCAACATTATAATGAAGAATGACCTTTGAAAAGAGTGAGCTTAAAAGACCTAGCTAGAAGGCATTTCATAAAGATATTTCTTCAAGCATACAGATTTTAGGGATTTCAAATGATTCAGCAACAAAACTTCCTTTCTCCTATTCAGCTCCCTACCCTTTCCCCAGAAACTTTCCCTTCTCTACACACAGAGGCATACATCTACTTCTATTTGAGCAGAGGAAATTTCAGTCATTTCAGCAACCTGACTTCTTTGCTTTTTTCTCCACTCCCCCCACCCTGCTCCATACTGCTGGGGATCTCCAGGCTGTGAATTTTCTGCTTTAAAATCTACAACAGTTTTGTCCACATAGCTGTGCATTTTTTGGGTTATGCTGGCTCAGGGCAAGTTTGCTATTACTGCCGATATCTCCTTAGACAGTCTGGTCTCTCTGGTAATATCGCAAATAATAGTGATTTAGAAGTACCTTAGAAGTCGGTAAGATAAAAAAGGGGTGCAAACATTAAAAAAACAAATTAAGGTTAATAATTTTGTTTTCAGTTTTTAGTGCCTGATTTTTCTCCCTCCATTTCTCAGAGCGTCCTATTACGGTCTTTTGTGGTTTGGCTTTCCTTCCCCACCCTGGATCTTTTGATTGTTTTCAGAAGTGAAAGTGAAGAAAAGATGACAAGTGGAAGCAAAAAGAAGCAGGAATTTTTAATCTTTTCCAAAAATCACCCCAATACTGGCAATCAAACTACTTTGTGAAAGTCTGATTAGCTGATTCTTCCCTTCCAATCACATATGTATGTGCACAAGCACACATTGTTCTGGGTAGTTTTCTCTATGTTAACAGAAAAACTTTTTGTACTTTTAGCTGACACAAGTCCTTTACCTTCCTCATTCAGACTTGCTCAAAGTTCTTTCTTAAGTTGGGCAATGTGTTGTTTCTGAACATAATTTTATTCAGCCAGCTGGTTGCCACATCACAGACTTCCTTTAAGCCAGGAACGATACAGTCATGTGTTTTTCCCCAGGGCGTAATTCTGCTACCAGCTCATTTTCACATGTACCACCACACAAATATTCCCATTCTCAGAAAATTACCTCCAGAAAGGATTTATGTTTGTGTCAGCTGCCTGTGTTCTTGAGAAGTGCAGCACAACCCAGGAAAGAAATCCATGTCAGAAACACATCCTTTTCTTCAATACATAAATCTGTGCACAGACAGGCAGCATGGAAATAGTCTTTTAAGATTATGTACATGAGAAGACCTATACTAGACCATACTAGAGCAGTGTGATTTCTCTAAAAAAGAAGCTGTTGGTGAAGACTGCATTGTACCTATGATAACATACATGAAAGAGTATGGTAGAAAATTAAATTTGTGAGTTGCAGTTTCATTTGGACCTTGTTTTGTGGTGAACATCTGCAGAGAGCAACAGAGATATTCCAAACAAACATAAAAATTACGTGTATCTTTGCCATACCTCTTGGTTCCCTCATGTTGTTTCATAAGGATAAATCATATTCTATCCTCACCAATCTATTTCTGAATCATCCAGTGCCTCAGTAGATAACTTGGTAGCTGACACCTCAAGAGCTGGTTTCTCTCTATATATGCTGTTCTGGGAAGCTAGACCAGAGCTATCAAGACTGACCAAACATTTGCCACATATATATGCTAAATGTATGTTGTAATCCAGCCTTCTATAAGCATAAATTAAATGGATTCTTTTGAGTATTTCTCAGGGAGAGGATCTGTGCATAGATAACGTATATAAAACTATTATTTTAAAAGCAGATAAATGCCCCCTGCTGCAAACCAGTACCAGGTGAGGGAAGATAGCAGCAGTAGTCTGAGTCAAACTCACGGAAGAACAGAGTGTTGGATAAACAGTAACACCTCACAATACTTCTGGTGGGTGTGAGTGGAATCCGTATAAGAGGATTATCCAGAATTACAGTGCGTGGGGGAGGTTACACAACAAATCTAGTATGACAAAGGAAAATTTCTACTGGAGAGTTTTAAGTAGTTCATGTTCATTATTTTCAATTGAAAGCCATAATACAGTACTGCATAACTGAACACAAAGAGTCTGACAGCTCGGAGGAGTGAATAAAAGAGTCCCACCAATTAAAACATGCATTAGATCAGGCCCTAGTATAATTCTTGTAGTTTATCTCATAAGATCTATTTTCAAGGTTTGCCTCTGAGGGGGAGAAGTTAACTATAATCATGCAGACATCAGGTTTGAAGTTAGAAATTCTTTGAAATGTCTTTTTTTGTGTGCATCAGCTGCGCAATAGTAAAATTAGAGAGGCTTTGTACTATCCTCCTTTTAGAATCAAAGTATATTGGGTTGAGAACAGTGAGATTATAAGGATTTTTCTTATTATTGTGAACAATTTTCTTCATGTTTCATATTTAAGAAAATATTTAAAGAATGTACGCTGAAGCAATATGAAATGTCCATGATTATTAATATTAAAACAGAACAGGCTTGAAGTTTTGGAAAGAAAGATAGATAAACAAAAAAACTTTGTCATCCTTTTAAAGAAAATTCATAATTTGGGGTTTTTTTTTAAAGATTTTTATTTCTTTAAGAGATTGTTTCAGGGCTTAGAAGCGGATCCATAAACTCTGAGATGTGTTTTAGGGAGATAAACCTGAAATGTTGGGGAACAGGCCGGATTCAGGAGCCTCTGGTACACAGAGCTGCTATTCCCAGTCCCCTCACACTGATGCAAAGATAAGGCCAAACACAAAGTCTTCCTATACCCGTTCCCGGTACTGCATGGTCTTTCCTGTGGCAGCCTGTAGGATGCAACACATTGGTAGAGCTCAGGGTATCCATGCTGCACAGACGTAAGCCACTCTGATGCAGCACTGCCATTTGTCAGTGGTAAATGCTGTTCGTTACCAAAATGCAAGAGCCTGTGACAGGCCAAGGCTGAGATCATGGTGCAGGTGGGAATGGTCTCCGCTGACCTGCTAGGACCTGTGATGGGGGGTGCTAAGCAGAGCTTTTCTGTACAGCACCACAGCAGGGCAAAAGTGTGTTGTTCCTCTATAGTTGCATGCTCTAGGCTTCTCAGTGACCAGGAGATGGCTAAAAGTCATGAAGAAAATATTTTCAACATGCGTAAATTCAGCACTAGAAGTCTTACATCTGAGGCTGTGAGAATCTGAAACTGACCCTAAAAGTCAAGACAGGACGTCTAAAATCAATTTGGTAAGAGGAGCAGCTGCTCTTCTCACCTAAGATGCCACACAAGTTCACCACTTGTGACCAATTCAACCTCAAGCCCCACTTTTCTTCCACTCAATAGGAATCAACTCTTCTTCCCCCAGAAATTCTTCATGAAAAGCACGGGGCTTTGAACATACACAGTTGCTCAATAGCTAAGGTGTGGGGAGGCATAAGGAAATGGAAATGGACAGTTGGATAACTTGCTGCAGCAAGATGCAAGAGAAATAGAAGGGAGCTCGAAGTCATCTGTGGATTCACTTCTGCATGGGAGGGCATGAAAAGAGACTGCTTTGGATATAGCAATGCTGTACTTCTCTGCTGTTGTCCTGCTGTAGCAAACCCAGAGAGCAAGAGGAAGTGCACACCCTGCACTGGGGCAGACCCACCGTAAGCGATGGTTGTTTACCATGGACACATGCTATGCAAAGCTGATAACTGCTGAAGCGTTCCTCTATAATACAGACTCATCTTGCATCCAGTAAGCAAGACAGGGCTGCATTGTAATTAGTATGCTGATGGTAAGTTATGTTTGGAATTTATCTTGCCAATTACTTTGACTAATACAGAAAAGGGAAGAGATTCTTAGGCACTGCAGCTTTTGAAATCCTAGTGTTGACTACATGGTGTGTTACCACCATTACTCATCACCTTGTGTCTCGCTGGTAGCCCTGGAACCACAAGAGGGAAGACGCAACATCCCACACCTGCTTTATTCAAAATAATATAAAATATAATGACTTCAAAAGAGAGAAGAAAATACAGCGTGGGAAAGTAAAACAGAGGAAGAACAAACTAAAAACTGAGAAAAGTTTATATTGCAGTATCTGAGTGAAAAATAAAGAAGAGAGACACACAGAGAAGAGATTGCATATGCTTATATGCTTATATGATGAAGAATGTGTTCACATAAAATATTTTAAAACTCAAGTTGATTTCTCATGAAACAGAATGAATTAGATGAGAGGTATAAATGAAAGGGGAGAATGAGGGAAACGTGATGTAGGTTTTAGACCAAAAAAGTTAGGAGTACCCAAACTGTTTAGTTTTTATAGGCATAAGGTTAAAAGTATGCAAATGGAATAATCAGACAGAGAGTAGAATTTAGAAATACGAAACAGGTTATCAAAGGAAGAAAGTATGGGGTGTAAGTTGACCTGTGACTTAAGACGTCAAAAGCGTAAACTGATAGAGAAAACATCACGGGATCCTAGTCAACAGCCTCTGACATCAGAAAGGGTCCTTCCATTGATGTCGGTGGGAATTAAGTCCAGCTCTCAGACAAAAAGACAAAGAAAACAAAACTGAAAAGAGCACATAACCAGAAAAAAGAAGTTGGATGAGACAAAAGAGAGCAGATGGTGTTTGGAATTCATAATGTGCTAATAAATGGACGGGTCTGTGTCTTTGCGTTTGACAGACACTGTTATCTTAAATGGCATGCTTAAATGATATACTTAAATGACTGATTATTTTCTTGACAAGAATAATTTCTGTAGTCTAAAGAAATTTAAGACAGTTTCTATTAACACTAATTAGATGTTCAAGGGCCTTCCTGAGCACACTGGGTAGTCACATCTAATTCATAATGGTTCAAACTAATTGCTGTATGAATCCTCACTTTTCTTTTTCTTATATTTTGCCTTTTTTTTTTTTTTTTTTGTTTAATTGCGCACAGAGACCTAGATATAAATACAGGCTAATTTCCTGATCTCCAGTTTCAAATCACATTTGGCCTTCAGGCTGTTAATAATGTTTTTTTAATGAATGACCACTCAAAATTACAGGCAAATTCTTACAGAATTGTATATTTCCCTTATAAAATTAGAATAAATGATTATTATAGTTGTTATAATACATACCTTGGGACATAATATATTGTGAACACTAATCACACCAGCCGCATTATGTTCTAGTTATTTGGGAGTGTTACCAGCCTATTGTTTATTCTAAGCTGCTTACGAATCAAATCTTTGCCCAGACTGTGAGTGCTGGTTTCCTTGCGTTTATAAATAGCAGTAAAATAGGAATAAAGCCCAGTGAAATGTTTCCCTCCAAAATCAAGATTAAATTCATGTTGTCTGTGATTTTACTTCATGAGCAAGCAGGATGACAGTCCTAGTATTTGAGTCATCCTTTGAAAATACTGTATAAAAAGACACGTTTCACAGCAGCTGATGCATTGCTGTGGCCCACTGTGTTCACTGGTGCTTCACACAGGCAGATAGCTTCAGTCATCCATGGGGCAAAAGTTGCAGAGCTGAGACCAGAAAACAAAACAAAACAAACAAAAACGTCAGAGCTTACTGTTGTCAGTGGTTTCCATGGTTTCTGGACCAGTTCTAAAATAAATAGTTAAATATTCTCTAAAGTAAAGGGGAATTTGTAGTTACATGGGAACTGCAAGCTGTATTCTTAAATCCATTCTTTGTGTTCAGCAGTAGTTTCATGTCTGAAAGCACCACTACCTCATTCCTTTTAAGAACATTCTTGTAGCTTTTATGTTCACATAACAAGATTCTATATTTTACATTTTTTTTTTCTATTATTTAGACAGACTGGTGCTTTAACTTATTTTATATTTTAAATGAATACAAGGACTGTTACTGTAATTGAAGATTTTGAGGTTAAAAATGACAGAACTCCAAATTTGAAGTTAGTTCTGATGAAGTTGAATAGCTTATGCTGCATTACATTTTGCATATTTTATGAATATGCAATAATAAATGGTGGAATGACAATGGTTACATTTAAATTAGGAAGAGAAAATAGAACTGCGTATGGTGTATGACCAAATTATTGTTGCCAAATTTACCTTCCAGAGCTGATCAAAGTCCATTTGTGTTGGATTATCACCAAAGAGTGTTCCTTTCCTCCATGTTTCTGAAGCTTTTCAACAGAAAAAAGAGGCTAGGGAAGAAGAGTGGTCAAAATAAATGAAAGAAGTGTACTCTGAAGAAAAAAGAAATATGCTATTTATGCTTCAAAAGCTTCTTATTTTTTTTAATAATAACTGTGCCTCTGGTTGGATGAGTGTTCAGTTCTCCAAGCAGAGTTACTTATGCTTATACATATACTTGCAGACTGGCATTATTTATACTTGGTTGGTTTATTTTACATGTGTATGTCTGTAATCTTAAGAAGTTTTTAGTTCACTACAATACATAAATAAGAACTGCATTTTCATCCAGTTGTATAGAAAAGAGAATCTGCAAGATGATATAGGTGTAAAAATACTGCCTTCAGAAGTTTAACAGTTTTCTAGTGAACAGTATAAACTCTTGCCCCCACACCTCCTCTGGCAGCCCTTGACATACATCTCTTCGCATGTCTCCTTTGCTTGCTTTCTGCTGGTTCCTCTTAGGACAGGCTTTCTTTGCTTACCTACCATTAGGGTGAAGTCAGATCATGGTGAAGATTAATTACGAGATCAATATTGTCATTTGTTTTCTATAGCTTAACTTTTACCCCATATTCACACTTTAGGAGGGTGGTTGTTTTTTTCTTTTTTTGGAGTAGAGCTACTGACCAGCCTGCTGGTACCATGTTGAAGAGTTAACCCATCATGGCTCAGCTCAGACATCCGCTACACCTGCATTTAGCTGAATACTCAGTCTGATGCTGTTTTGCTCCAGCACGCTGCAGTCTGGAAAATCACTGTGTTTCACTGAAAAGAATCCAACAACCTCCCTTCCAAAAATTGCCTTGTTTTTTTTTCAGCAGCTGTGCATCAACATCAATAACATTTTGTGAAGGTTTTTATTACAGAAATGATTGTGCAGTACCCTGTGCCACCGTTTTGTATATTGCAGATCTGTCAGTAAACCAAGAGATTCTTGTGGGGTATGAGAGAGATTTACATGTTGCGTTTTACTCACAGAAGCATGATAGTTACCTCTGCTTTTCAATTATAAGTCCCTTCTGGCTGTATGCTCACAGACCATGAAAAACTAATGATTCAGCAATAACTTTTAGTGCGGAAAGTACCTGGGAATACCAAATTGGTACTTTATTCCCATTATCAATTCCTAAGTGAACACAACTTTCCATATACTTACCATATACTTACCTTATTGTGTGAAGTCATGGGCTACAGAGCATTTCACATGTAGACCACAGGGTCAGTCATTCAAATCTTGCCTAATCAGGAGCATCCACTGATTGGTAACTGCATGAGACTCTAAGGGCATAAATACATGCAAAAATCCATAATCAAAATTGACATATTAATGTTCACATTGTTATCATGTGTAGACTCCAGGGCCCCTTACCTTAGGAACTAAGTCTTTGTTTTTAATAACTTGCAATTTTAGGTACCTCATATGAACAGTGATAGCAGAGGCCAGTTACTGAAAAAGCAGGGGAAACTCACATTCTGGAAACAGTGATATAGTCTAGATCTGTTAAATAAACCACAAAGCTATCATTCTTTAAAAAGCAGCTGCAAAACTATGACACAGAATTATGGGAACTGTTGCAAAAGCTAGACAAATGCTTAATGCAGTCCTTCCTACAAGGTAACAGATTGTGAAAATCCCAAAGAACTATGTTGTTTAAGTCGCTTCTCCATTGTTGAGTGCCCTACAGCTCACCATGGATCTAATACAAGAAGAGCAAGGTTAACTACCAAAAGGTTTAGTTAATCTACATAAAGAAAGCATCAAAAAGATTGTGTTCTTCACAGATTCACTGTATTACATAATTATTATTTTAACTTTTTAATAAACCCTTATTTCCAGAAAGGCATGTGAAGCAGAGTTTTAGGCTTTGTCAAGAACTCTGGGACAAGCATGTGACATGTCCTAAATAATTCATTACGTAAGTGGCTGAAGAAGCTTTCTATTTGTTCTCCAGCATCACTTTATTTTCAAATACTCACATTCTGGTTTTCAAAGCATGTTTCCACCCTGAATGCAGCTGAATCCACAGACTGCATTCCCTCAGCCTATCTGTACTTGAATACAAGAGGTTTCTGTTTATAAAGCTAATGACACAACACGCCAGACCAGCTCAACAGTCACAGAGAGACTTTTCTTTAAGTCCCTCACTCTTCTCACCTGTTATTTCCCTCTTCCAATACCTCATCTATATGTGAAGGTACTCTTGTCTGTACAGTGAGCATTTTGTTGCCGCTTTCACTTTGTGGCCTCACATCAGGAGAGATCCTTCTGAAGCTGTCATTAGGAGAAATAAACCAACAGCAAATCCCATCTTTCTGTATGTGCATAATGAAAATATTATACAAAATGGTAAGAACAGAATAAGTAGAAGCTGTTACCATATATCATGGAGGAATAGAAAAGGGACGGGAGCTTTCAGGGAAATACTTGCAGCACTTGCTTCTAAAGTACAGGTTGCTGTTGATTCTATACACAAACACATTTTTTAAATGATAAATTGTCCTTTCAATTATGAAACATACTTAATGTCAAAGGGAGTCAAAGAACAGGGAAGTTATTGTCAAGAGAAACTACAGAGAGGACCAAAGCATGACTCAGTCTTGAGCAACATCAGACCAGCAATCAGCTGGTTACTCTGGTGATTTCACTTCAGGGGAGAGGGATGCATTTGGTCCGTGATGCCTTCTTCTGTACTCCACTGAATCTTCCAAAACACACTTTTGTGATTATTGCAGTAAGTATCTGCAGTTGATGGATTACACTGTAGTTCATGAATTTCTCCTGCTATGCACCCTTCTGGTAGCTTGTCTGTGTTTTTTTGCTTTCTATCAACTTCTGCTCCAAATCCATTAATCCCCTGTTTTTTTCTGTTCCCCTCTTCTCAAAATCTGCTCTTCCTGATGTCAAATTTCGACTTCATATACAAGTGTTTAGTTATGAATTTACATAGACCATCCCTATTTTGAGGTACATCTCTTGCAGATTGCAGGGTCTGCCCAAACCTCTACTGCTCTGTGTGATTAGGCAGAACTTTACACAAAGAGAAACTACCAAATCTTTCAAACATCCTTGTCTGGTCACGTAGTCAGTGCCTGGCTGTGCATGGGGCTTGTATGTCCTGTAGTGATAGGGGAGTAAGTGGATCTTCATGGTTCTGATTTAAACACTGGATGTGATTAAAGGTCTTGAAAGAAAGTTGCATTTCCCTGATCACCATCCTTACTTTCAGGAACGGGTTTTGCACATAATTCTCGGGAACTCCTGTTAAGTCCCTCCTCACACCGGCTGATACTCAATAACCCTTCCCGGTTTCAGTTAAATAATATACAAAAACAAGTGTGTTAGGATCTTGCTCTTATACCATATTAAGAGACCATAAGGTGAGGATAAGTAATATGAAGACTGTTCATCTATTTCATCCTTAAACACAGGGTACATATTTCTGGAAAACCGCTATAAGATAAATATCTGCAGCTCTTCCTCAATAAAACACTCAGTGGAATTCAAAACCAGTTTATTTTTTTTTCTTTCATTTCAAATCTATAAAATATTAAGGAAGTCATACAGTTGAAACAAAAGTCTGTCCTTCAAAGAAAAAGAAGATTGCAGTCCTGTTATTTCCAAGTTTATGGGGCTGACATTTTTCTCTCCTTGGGATTTTATAACAGTACGAGTCAGTTAATTGGATTGAAAGCCAAGGGCTGTCACAACTCAGATTCAGAAATAGAGCACTACATTCATATACATTTGCAGAGACAGACAAAGATATTTATTACTATGACTGTTTAAAAAAGTACTCACAGTACAGGGAGCTTAATGGTCAGTGTAGAAGAAGGTTTAAATACAGAAAAAGCAGCCATGAAATTCTTTTGTTTTCAGACCTTCCTGTGTGTAAAAATATGCAAGCTGTGTAATTTTAAAGTATCTCTTTCTCCTCTGCATATTGCAGTGAAAATTTAGCTCAGTAAAGCCATCCAACACATCCAATCACTTTGTTGTTCATCTGCCAGAAAAAACTGTATCTGAGTAGTTACTGCCTACCTTGAAGTATCTATCCATGCTCCTCTCCTTGGAATCCGCTAAAAATTTAAAAGAAATCATCAAGTTCAAAAATAAATCACTTCTTGAAGATTGCTGGTTTACTTTGAGGAGAGATGTTCGTTACGATATCTTTAATCCATGCACTTGTGTCAAGATGTAATGACGCAGTTGCAGAGTGAATTTCCAAATTTAAGACCAAAAGGAAGAGTTATCTAAAATATCTAATTCAGAAATGCTATGCAAAAAAACAGTGGAGGATCATCTGTAATTCTGACTATTGAACTCTAGCAGCTGTATATGTAACAAGCTAGTAGGTGAGTCAAAGCTGTAAGAAAGTGAGAGATTTTGGATTTTCTTTCTTTCAGAGTAAATGAATGTGAAACCTGTGCTAGTTTTTAACAATGTCTTCTAATAGCATACATGTGATTGCGTGGTTTTCTTCCATTTTGTAATGCAGTCTGGGGTCCCCAAACTCAGTGCAATGAAATGTGACCTTGCATACAGTAGAAGGCAAATATAAGACTCACTACTCAATAGACGATTGTGACAGCAATTTGCAATAATTCCCCTGACAGGTCCTACATTTAAACACACCACAAAAAATCATATGTTCACAGAGGATGAAACCCACATGCTATAGAGAAAACATGGTCTACATTACTAGAAGTATTTCTACCTTCTCAGCCTCTTTCTTAACATGCTGAACAGAAAACTGTGTGGGCACTAGCAATTAATTATCTTTTACTCCTTAAAGCACTTTAACACACATTTTACTTTCAGATAGTAGCATACATCTTACACTGGCTTTGGACACCAATATAGAGTCTTGCACGCGTCAAAAGGCAAGCTGGGCATCAACTGATTTGGTGAAGATAACGTTCAGTTTAGAGAGATGCATCTCTAAATTTTCTCAGTGTAACGCATGGTGGACTTGGAGGAAAGAAAATCTCCAGAATTGCTATTCAATAATTGTTACCAGTGGTCTAAGTGAACTGTATGCTGCTTAATGGTTGTTAATGGTAGTGGTGTGGCTTGGTGAGTGTGAAGGAGCTTTAGGAAAAGGAAGCATGAAGGTCCATCCAGAGGCTCCTAAGCAACATATGCTTGAAAAACAGTAGGAGAAAACCCGCCAGCTACTCTCTTTTGGACTCGTATGTTGTTACTCATCAGAGTTTATCTTCGTCGTGATTTAAGCTGAGATAATTTGAGGAAGACTGAGAACATGTTTATGGCCGTTCACCACTAGTCTAATAATCCAGCAAGTTTGCTATGATGATTTGGATATTTGCATTTCTTCTTGATATCTTAGTATTAGGGGAATTAATCAAACTGTTTGAAAGGGGTCCAAAGTGCAGCCGCTCTATTTCCCAATCAAGTTGCAAAAGAATGAACTATTGATCCATCATCACACCATAATCTCCCGATAACCTTGTGATAGCTGTTGCAGATAATTTCTGTACATATATATATGTAGACTATATGGGCTTTTGTACATGCTCAGGAGGAGTAGAGTAGCTCTGCTGTCTCTGAGATTCTTCCAATAACTGCAGGATAAAAATGGCTTTGGCAAGCACTTCAATGGAGCTAGATTGCTGCTGAAAGTACAGGCAAAGGTTTAGTGCATTTTATGGTACCTTCCTGCAGTACTACTGAATTGTGCAGTACTACTTTAGTACTACTAAATTAAGCAAGTGGAGGAAAAGAAGGGTATCAGGAGTAGTCAGCATGGATTCACCAAGGGGAAATCATGCCTGACCAGTCTAATAGCTTTCTACGATGGCATGACTGGCTGGGTAGATGAGGGCAGAGCAGTGGATGTTGTCTACCTTGACTTCAGCAAGGCTTTCGACACAGTCTCCCATAACATCCTCATAGGAAAGCTCAGGAAGTGTGGGCTGGATGAGTGGTCAGTGAGGTGGACTAAGAACTGGCTGAATGGCAGAGCTCACAGAATTATGATCAGCAGCACAGAGTCTAGTTGGAGGCCTGTAACTAGTGGTGTTCCCCAGGGGTCAGTATTTGGCCCAGTCTTGTTCAACTTACTTATCAATGGCCTGAATGAAGGGACAGAGAGTACTCTCAGAAGGTGGCTGATGACACAAAACTGGGAGGAGTGGTGGATACACCAGAAGACTGTGCTGCCATTTAGCATGACATGGACAGGCTGGAGAATTGGGCGCAGAGGAACCTGAAGAAGTTCAACAAGGGCAAGTGCAGGGTCCTGCACCTGGGGAGGAACAACCCCATACACCAGTACAGTCTTGGGGCGGACCAGCTGGAGAGCAGCTCTGCGGAGAGGGACCTGGGAGCGCTGGTGAGTGACAAGTTAACCCTGAGCCAGCAGTGTGTCCTTGTTGCCAAGAAGGCCAATGAGATCCTGGGATGCATTAAGAAGAGTGTGGCCAGCAGGTCAAGGGAGGTTCACCTTCCCCTCTACTCAGCCCTAGGGAGGCCCCATCTGGAGTACTTTGTCCAGTTCTGGCCTCCCCAGTTCAAGAAAGATGAGGAGCTACTGGAGAGAGTCCAGCGGAGGGCTATGAGGATGATGAGGGGACTGGAGCATCTCTCCTACAAGGAGAGGCTGAGGGAGCTGGGCTTGTTTAGCCTGAAGAAGAGAAGGCTGAGAGGGGACCTAATAAATGCTCATAAATATCTTCAGGGTGGGTGTCAGGAGGATGGGGCCAAACTCTTTTCGGTGCTGCCCAGTGACAGGACAAGGGGCAACGGGCACAAACAGAAGCATAGGAGGTGCCGTCTGAACATGAGGAAAAACTTCTTGCCTCTGAGGGTGATGGAGCTCTGGAACAGGCTGCCCAGGGAGGTTGTGGATTCACGTTCTCTGGAGTAATTCTGGACCCACCTGGACACAGTCCTGTGCAGCCTGCTCTAGGTGACCCTGCTTTGGCAGGGGAGGTTGGTCTAGATGATCCCCAGAGGTCCCTTCCAGCCCCTACCATTCTGTGATTCTCTGTGCACCTTTCTTTGTGCTGCATTTGTCTGCAGTTAGGGGATTTCTGGGATTTCTGTCTGTGGCATGAATCTCCTATTGCAGTGCTTTTCAGAGCTCTGAGAGAACCCTTTTTCATGCACTCTATAACTTTATTTTCTTCAACTTTAACTTCCTGATTTGAAATCAGGTAGAAGGACAACAAACAGATTAAGTCCTTTAGTATCATGAATGAACACATGCGGTAGACTGTGCAGGCCTGATTTTCTGTGAATCGTAAGTTATTTAATACTTTGATTCTGTAAAGCCCAAACCACATGAGATTTCTATCATTTTAGGCTTCTTTATCAAAATACAGCACAGCATTGAGCTATTTACTTCATAGAGTAAGTGTCTGTGTTAAGAGAGATCAGATATAAGGAGAAAGAAATCTGTGTGTAATCATTAACTTTCCTTTTCTCATAAAAGGAAGGAAATTGAAAAATGATCTTAATAAAAGTCGTCACATAATCTGAAAATATAGTCATAAATTACCTCCCGAAACACAGACACATTTGAGATGCAAATTACTTTTAAAGTCATCTAAAAGTAATTTGCTGCTCAGATCTTAATAAGACGAAATTTTCACAATGTTAAAGAGAGCAACAGACGTTGTTTTCAATATTTATTGAAAAACAGTTGTGTTGTTGTAACACAATACTCTCTTACTGACCTTTTTTCCCTGTCTGCTTTGTTATGTTTCATTAAAAGCTCTTATCACCAAATTGTTTTCCATAGCAACTTGGGATCACAGTAGCTTCCACTGACAGAAGTGTCCAGATTGTCATAAAGACCTGCATGTGTCAAATGCTAAAGTAGCACTTCACAGAACTACAATAAAGCAAAAGAAAGCAGAATTAAAACACAACAAAATAGTTTTCTTTCTCTGTTTTTCCTAAACAAAACAAGGATTTTCCTTCAAAGTAGTTTAAAAAGAGACCAACCTATACTAGACTCAAATCTAGCAGTATTTCTATGCAATACTTTAAAAGGTCCCAGACTTTATTCAAATTTGCTGTTGTTATTAGTGAGAGCTTAATCTCTGAATTCATTGGAGGCAAAGTTAGGCTGGAACTGTGCTGATTTTATGGTTTACTAATCGCATTTTGTAATACCTGTGTAAATAAATGTGTGGGTGTGAATCGCCTGCTTTGGTGCCATCTTCATGTATAAAAATTTTAAAATATCCAAAGCCAATGTAGCATCAGTAAATGTACTGACCTAATAGCTTTTAACAAAGTGGAAAGACAGAATTCTTGCAGTCTGCCTGGAAAGTGAGCGAGCACAAGCTCCGGCAGATAGCTGAGGTGACTAACCTGCAGCATGGGACACCCCTTTACAGAAATAGTCTGTTTGGCAGCTTCCTCGTGTTTGTGCTGGGCACGTACCAGCCACACCGCTCAAGCTATTCTCACCTGTGGCAGTGTGAGGAAAATTCGTCTATCAGGTAGCTGCTTACCAAAGTGCTCACAGCTTGACAGATTATATCGTGATCTCACCTGGGAGGTTACTGGAAGCCGGTTCAAATCCGAAAGCAGTGCCCTTTTGTTCTCAGCATCGACACCATTTAGAAAAGCCACACAGCAAGTAAGAGGTGTCAGGAATCCCAGAACTGAGTCCCACACACCAGAGCTGTCTATTTGTGGTGCAGCTGATGGTTGGATAATTTTGACAGGACTGGTAATACAGTGGAAAGGATTTATTTCTCTTCTCAAGTGCAGACATAGGCAAAAAGATTTTCATACTCTCTACCTGTCCTGGGTTTGGCCAGGACAGGGTTAATTTTCACCGGACTCCAGGAAGGGGCACAGCCGGGGGGTGGGGCCTGACCCCACCTGGCCAAACAGAGCCCGGTATTCCATACCATGTGACGTCACGCTGGGTTCCGGTGGGGGGGGCGGCGCGGCGGGAAGGCACTCGCGGCTTGGGCGGGCGCAGCGCCGGTCCTGTTTTTGGAGAGCGGCTGTCTGGGTCGTACGGTTCGTTGTTGTGTTTTCTCCTTATTTGTATCGTTGTTGTTCCTGTTTTCCCTCTGTTTGCTGTTCTGTTAAACTGCCCTTATCCCGACCCACCAGTTTCTGCCTCTTTCTTTTCATTCTCCTCCGCACGCCGGCGGGGGAAGGGCGGCCGCGTGGCGCTTTTGTTGCCGGCGGTAGCCGAAACCGAAACACTACCCCAGGACAAGACAGGCTGAGGAGCGCAGAGACAACCCAATGTGATTAGGTTCATGAATAGTTCAGATCACTGGAATGGCTTTGGATGGCTTGTGGGCATGCCAAGTGCGTAGTCAGGTCTAGCCAAAAAAAGTGGGAAAGCTGTGGCGAGCTTCTGAGGAGCGAAAAGCAGGTAGTCTGGATAATAAATAGTGAAACTCTTATTTCCCCAGAGAGTTTCAAAGATGTTGTCTTGCATTTTGGAAAAGTCTAAGCCAACTTCAAAACCAAAATCTGCGCACAGAATTACAAATAAATCTGCTTCTATTATCTAGAGAAGCTGCATTAGGATAGCTTGCCAGCACAGTGAGTTGTTTCACTTAGAAAAAGAAACAGCAGCATCCCAGAAAAATCTTGGTATTCCGAGTATATGGACATGCCCATATGTTTCAAGAAACCTACATAAGACTTGAAGAAGCCTTCTCTAAGATACCTCCACAGTCATTAACTGCCCAGGGAGGCAGAGCTGGGCAAATGTGGGCCCTCTTCAAGTCTTCTACTACATGCAGGCCCCCATCCGGTGTTCTGGCTCACACCATACCCTCATAAATCTAACAGGGTCTTTTGGGAGTGGGTAGTGGTGCTGGTCATCATTAAAACAGCACTTCAAGAACAGCAAGGCCTAATCTAAACTATGTGAAGGTGCAAGGGAGGAACGAAAAGTTCCAGAATAGCCTGAATTCCAGCCAGAAACACTACATTACTTTTTTTTGTGGATAGACAATTTCCATCTGTCTGTGCAACACAGTAGATGAAGTCAGGTACAATCTCTCATTTGATTTTCTTTTTCTCTCTTAGGTTATTTAAAGACAGTGAATTCTCTGAGCTCTGGGCAATAGGGCTAAAAGTGCTTTAGTGAAGCTTGTATCAGGATGATAACGTAACTGGTATAGTTGAGGACATTCCTCTGCAGCTAAAAGGGGAAAAAAGATTGAAACCTTACACACCACCACATCTGGACTTTTCTTGTCAGCAGATCCTTGAAGACGATTCTCTGTTTCTGTAAAGCAGTATAATGTGCTACACATTTTATCTAGCTGAAAACATGGGGAAGATGTTTTGCTCAGCAAAACACCTTTGATGCTGCTCAGCAACTGTGCCATGGGGGAAAACAAATTAATGTAAGACAAATAAAGCCAGGCTACCTAGGAGTTGGGAGATTGCCTGAGAAATGAGGTGGGCAAATCCCAAAAGATATTCTGTTTGGATTGAGTCTGGAGACTGATCCAGACTATTCATATTTCTTAACTCTATAACGGTAATATTTTGCCTCCTAACTGAGATCTTCACTCTACTTCATGAAATTAAATAGTGCACATGAAATCCTGGAGAAGGTATTTGTGGTTAAGAGGTGGATTCTTACCAAAGAATGAAGAAAAGCACCGAAAAGGTTTTGTGTTTAAGTCTTCATTGTTCTCAAACTTGCATGGTTGTTTAGTCCTGTGCAAATTGGTATGAATTCTGCAGAATGACTATGGTCACACTAACTTTGTCATTTATGAAAGTCAGTGTGCCTGTTGGCTTTTTGGCCAGGAATGACTTTTTTCTTTCTTTTCTGTGCTTAGCTCACTTCACTTTGCAAGCTCATTTAGCTCACAACAGCAATGTAGTTATAATTAATACTGCATCCTCCAGAAACAGGATGCAGAATGATCTCTGAGGACCTATCAGCAGAGTAATTGGAGTGTTTGAGAAGAACATGTTGCCGTCTTGTTTAGTTCTAAGAAGAAACGGTATGGCTACATACCCTACAAGTCTCAGGAAAAGGAGAAAGAGAACAGAGGACTACAGCCACTGTGTTATGCCTTATGAAGTGCTAGAACAGTCCAGCAGTCCCGAGTTATGAGGGCTGCCATTGAGTTACCAGTGAAGCTACTGAGTACCAGCCTTGCATACCCAGACTTGGTACATTTGTAGACTCTGGAAGGTCTATTTATCCATTTCTAAATTCATATCATGCCAGCTGGACTGCATTTAAGTTATGTTCAAAGGTAAAATAATATTTTCAGGATAAAGTGTTTACCTAATTCCTAAAATAATGGAAAATATGGACTTAGTGATAGGAGGGAACAGAGTCCTTCTCAGAAGTGTGCAGCAATTACACTAAACAGTTTGTAACCATGACAGAAACATGGTAAACAAGCCAAGGAGTATTACTCCTCTAGTCATATTTCAAAGTGAATACCTTTTGTGTCCTTCCCTTAATGTCATTCCAGAGCAGACAGCTTTTTAACGAAACACTCCTCACCACTATGTAAATCCCAAGTAATCACTGCAAAGATTATCTTTTTTCCACAGATTAGAAGTCTGTCGTAGCACATGATACCCGATATAGGAGTGGTGGTGCCTACTTTAGGGAAAAACAAAGGAACGAAATGGCCTTTCAAATTCTCTAAATCCTTTTTCTCTCTTCAAAAGTGGAGTCTAAATCCTTTGTGGCAACAAAAGGTTTTACTGTCCTCAGCAATGACATGACTTGTGCTCTGCAAGATGCTGCGTGCCTTCAGTTCCCAGTTAGTAAAAAAACAGAAGACACCTAAGGTTGTTACCTTGTTGTGATCTCTGTCCCTGAAAACGAGCTTTGCTTTGTCTTCTTTGCTCCTGAGTGGTTAGTTAGGAATCACTGTGCATTCAGTACAGTATCTGCATTAAGATTTAAATTCTTTTAACATTTAAAAGGGGACTGTTAAAAATAGCACATGGAAGCATTCCCTTTACATATTTATATCTACAGAATATGATGTTTTGTTTCCAGTCACAAAGATGAACTTCCCTGGTGCAAGTAAATATGAAATGAAAGCAAGCTGGAGATAGGTTGCTACAAAGACATGAGGTATGTAAAGCTGAACAGAGAAGTTCGCCCAGGAACCTGGGCAGAAACCATATACCATACTGGCCCACAGAAAAGAACCAAATATTCAGTAAATAGAGCTTAACAAAGCAAATAAGGTTACAATTATCTGATATCGTCTCCATCATCAAGCTGACACAAATCTGTCTTTATCACAGGACAAATAAAGCAGTACTGTACAATTTCAGCCTGATTTTCAAGAGAGATTTCAATGCTGAACTACTGTATTCCCATTGAAAAATCAACATCTGTCCAGAAAATAAAACATGTGAGGACTGTTTATCTCCTGTGAATAGATCCTCTAAGAAAGCATCCTGATAATTTTTTTGAGCAATAAATCTATCAAGCAGCAACAAGTGCTGCTACATTTAAACTGCAGTGAATGAGTCAGTGTTCTAACTAGAGAGCTTCATTCTGAATATCAGCAGCCTTTACCAGAGACACCACCAAACTCATTAGCCAGCTGGTTACCTAAAACATAATGGGCCAGATTTTCTGCTGATGTCATTCTGTTTGAATTCAGTCTCAAAGTAAGTTTTTCACTTAAACAGCATGAGAGTTTGTTTTACATAAATAAGGACTCCCATCTATAGAAGAGAGTAAGCCAATGCATATTAAAAAAAAATTCTTGATTAATCATTACTGTACTTGTGAAAAGGTCTGAAAGATTCTACACTGCAAGTAGCCGCACTAACAAATTTTAATTTATATTGAATCTAATCCTTGGGAAAAAAAAAACAAGGAAAACAAGTAAATGGAGTTTATTTCATGATCTCAGGACAATGTTTACCATAGACATAGCAATGGTATGTCAGTATGACAGTAGACACCTCAAAATCATATAAACATTCAGATAGATGCAGAAAGACTTAAAATGGGATCCATTTCCATTGAAAATTTGAATACTATTTGAAAATGCCATATTTCTACTATTGTAATAGACCATGCCACCCATGCCCCAAACAATCCTAGCATATTAACTTAAATCATGTAAATACGTGGTCAAATCTGTTACAATTTTTCTTTTCAGAGACTCAGTCACCTCTCAAGATTTTTCCCATTGGTGTGAAGAATGAGAAAAGACCTGATGGACTGCATATTCCCTCTCCCTACTAATCCTTGCTAAAATAAATAGTTCCCAAGGAGCCAGATTCTGCTTTCAGTTGTACCAGTGCAAAAGAAAATAGAGTTTCAAAGCCAGAATGATATTCATATAATAGGAGCAGAACGTAACCCTGTTTATTTGTCTGATCCAGTTTTAAGTGACTGAAGTGACAATGTTTTTACTGCTTCCCTAATGAAACACTTTTACAATTTAACAGACCTGACTGTTAAGATTACTTTTTCTCCTGACATTTCCCTCATTTTCATTTGCTCAGTTTCATCCTGTTTCACCAGTCATATCCTACTGGACAACATAAGGCATGCTGCATATATATATATATAGGTAGTGGCAAGCTGTACTACCACTAATATTTAGAAAGCAAGCACAAATGCTGAAATGGCCATGTGATCTTACTTAATGTATCGGATTCAATCAATATTTTCTTGCATATGTCGCACCGCACCTTTCTTTTTTCCAGCACACTTCATTATGTCTCTGCATCATTATGCATGTGTGCATGTGTTTATGTGCATTGTTCATTTATTGTCGCTTCATGGACAAGTTTCACTTCATTTTCCCCCAGCTACTCCACTATTGACATGTCGACTGAGGAAATCTCAAACAGACTTCTTCCTTTCTTTTTTTTCAGATGTGCTTGTCTGTCATAGGCACTATTTAAATAGCAATACATCTATGGAACTCACACATAGTTTATTTATAAGGCCCCAAAACTCCCTCACGGCAATCATTTAACATTGACAGTTCAGCCAGCTGCTATCTCTGTTGTTCATTTTTTTGAGTAATACAGTAAAATGCAACAGCACCTATATTATGCCTTTCAAACAGAGTACCTCGGAGCACTTCATGCGCAAGAAATATAACTATTAAAATGAGTGCTGTAGATTCAGGGTAGTTGAATGGTGGGCTGAGAAGAGAAAGGCTGTTAGCAGGAACCTGAACTTTAAAGAAGAATAATGGAGACACGCTGCAAGAGAATCCCGACTCTTATCCATGAGTGCTGTGCTGCGAGAAACACCGCACTGGCAGGAAAAGGGTTGTAGCAAGTGGGTTGTGGGGACTGGACTACTGTGTTTTATATTTTATTTTAATGAATGATTCTTTAATTTTTTCTAAGCAGGCCGTGCTCAGATATTAAACATAAAATAAATGTACTGACAGGCATACAAATGTAGTTTTTTTCCTAGGTTCCTTTTTTGCTTAGTGAAACACGATGGCAAATCAACTGACAGCAAGCCTGTCTGTTATAATAGATTTTCTCTGAAGGACCAGGGCAATCCTGTCTCTTTCCCAGGTTTTGGGAGGACTGTCCAGGCTGGGGCTCTGCTGTACAGCAGGAAACCTTGTTGCATCCTCACTGGAACAAGATGTGGATATGGTTAGTTTCTTCGTACCAGTACAAACTTTCCAAAGCAAAAGTAGGAATGTGGGAATGACTTGGAAAAGGGTGAATTCTTTAGGAGGTTAGTGCATGCAGGTTTCTTACATAGGCTGTACTTCAACTCTGGAAGGTTTTTTCACCCATCCTTTTGAGACTTCTGCTTAGGACACATTAGTATTTGTTTGGCTCATTTTCTCTTTGCCTAGGCTTTCCTGATTGTGTTCCAGGAGATTTTTTTACTTTTTATTTGTACTATCAAACATTCCTTTCAGCTTACGACAATGTTGCAGTAGTCTTCTGTAACTGGTGATATTAGTATATGTTCCTTTTTTATGGCTGGTTTAAAGAAAGCTGTGAAACATTTTGTGACCAGCCATCAACTGTATTTTGCCTTTAAAAACAGAAGAGATGTCTTTATTCATGTGTCTTTCCTTAACTGCTGTTAGGGAAGGCAGCAGAACATCTGTGTAATGTCCTTTGACTGTTGGTGATAATGATCACAGTACAGCCCTTAAAGTGATATGAAGTATGTAGGGGTGAGACTTGTATAAAGCGATGCTCTTCAGCGCATTTGTGGTCTACCCTAGTTTTCTTAGAAGAAACTGTGAAAGCAACCTCTTAGCAAGGAGGAAGCTGTGATATTTTCTGGTAGGTATCCTGCTTAGACAAGGGGAGGACACACACTAGGGGGTAGATACATGCTGTAGGGTAGATGCAGCCACGTGGAGTAGTCAGATTGGATGAAATTACTCTGTCTTTGCTCTGAGCTCAGGTGCTAGTCAGGGTAATATGTGTAATTCATACTGCATATTTTCCCTGATGAAAAATCAGAGAATATTTAATACCATAGCTACCGATATGCACAAGACAGTCTTAAGTGAGAGACCTCGTTTGTCCAAGTCTGTTTACAACAGTATCCCAATAGATAAGCATTCTACACTACTGTTATGAGTGGAAATATCCTTTTAGAAGGGAGTAAGGTCATGTCAGCAAAATGAGTGGGAAAGTTGTTGATGCTGAGGGCCCAGTGACCCGTATCTGACACGATTTAGCAGTTAATCAGGAAGCTCTATTAATATTGAGTAATCTGAATCCATTTCATAATCAGACTCCCTCAGATGGAGCATGTTGTGAGAAAGATCAGAAAGAATAGGTATGAATATTTTTTTTTAGTAAGGAGAGATGGTGCCAGAATCTAAAGTCAGTGGCACTTTGAAATCAATAGCAATCAATTCTGCAACAATCTGGAAGCCAGTGATACCTGACAGAATAGTCAAGATGTCAAATTTTATTACAAGTGAGTTCCCTGATGTCACAGCAGCAGCCTTTAAATGTATTTCTCTGTAAGATTAATCAGATCAGAAGAGCAGCAAAAGGACGAGATGGTGAAAAAAGTGTAATGAAGTCTTGATGGATAAACTGAAATGTGATGGTGCTGGAGAATAAAATAAATATTACTTTTCTGATAATGCATAGGTAAAGATTAAAATGGAGAATGTCTGAAAAGAATAGGCCAGGAGTAATTATAGCAAAAGACTTTAAATTGTACATATATATTTTTTAAATGTACAATTCGTATAAAAATGCACTATACAAAATATGGGAACATGTAAAGTGATCATTTGAGAAAGACACGGGCAGATATTTATCAATGGGGAGCAGGAAAGAAAAGTAGCTGCTTTATTGTCAATGGTGGATATTTTTTCCTTAAAATGCTGACTGAAATAAAATGTTTCTGTCCTGATTTTAAAATTTTTGGTACAAAAATATCAATACCAAAACCGTGTTTCAGTCCATAAATGTATATCACTGACTTAAGGGGCTGTGTTAATGCCTGTTCTCAGAAATGAGACGACCTGACCTGTGACACACAACTGTGCCCCCTTCCAAAAGAAGATAGAAGCAGAGTATCTCTTGAAGTCTGCGGTTACCCTATGTGTTGCAGGGAGAATTAGACCATGAAATGCAGGTCCTACAGGAAAACAAGGACATGCAGAAATCAAAATGCCATTCCCTTACAAATATTCTGGTCAAAATAAAAAACCATTCAACAGAAACATTTTCATTGTGGAGAAGCTGGGCTTTTTGAATGGAAAATCCCATTTTCGTAAGAAACTGAATATTCTTCATGAAAAAATGCACCCGGTTGAAAACACAGAATCCTTTTGAAAAGTTGTCATTATAAAACCGTGAATGCAGCCTCTGCAGCATCAGTATGTAGGAATCATTGTTTCCAGTTCCTTTTTTTTTTTCTTATTTGTTCACCAGCCACATGAAATAAGTCACCCTGTCCAGTTCTCCTTTGTAAAATTTACGGAATAGTCATAGTATTCCTAATGGGTGTATTGAGACTTATCTGCTGCCAGTAAAATACTCTGGGATCCTAAAATGAGAGGTTCTGTCTAAATGGGATTATGTAGAAAGCATTATGTTGAAAGAAGATGTTCCGTGCTGATGATCTTATTCCCTCAGGATTTTGTACTCTGTAGTCTCACAGAAGAGAGATCAGCCCAAGATACAATTACAGAATCTCATGGGAAGAAGAATAATTTCTCCAGTCACTATCTTGCAGCAATGTGCACCAACATTTATAATTTTATTCTTACTACCAGACACAACATGGAATACATTCTGTAAAAGAAATAGAACAACTGCAAAGCTCACACTACAAAGCCTGCAATCAGAGTTCAGTTGAACGTTTTAGACCTAAACCGACATTTATCATTCATAAAGACCCTGTGGGCTTTCTTCAAGGTCTGTCAAATCCACTATCTCATATGTATACCAAATGTGACTAACTTCATGGCAGAGGCACTATAGGCAATGCATCTGATCATTTTACTGGACCTTTACTAACCTAGAAAAAAATTGTTCAGCTTCACTTCTTGCAAAGTTGAAATTCTGTTAGACAAATCTCCAGCACACTTGCTAGTGCTGTCTGCCTGTGAATTAATATTATGTGGAATATGACAAATGTTTTTTTCTTTAAAAAAGAAAAGGTTTCTTTTTTTATATCTTGACTTTGCAGACAGAAATATCTTGACTCAAAGGTCTTGAATTCTGAGTTTGCATTTAAGAATTCAACTTAGGAGAGAGCATGATTATCCAAATCTTCTATGCTGACATTTGAATTCTAAACTAAAATAACAGAAGACAAATAAAAGCAAAGGGGTAACAGGAACTACCCGAGGAAATATATTATTTAGATTGAATTGATATTCTGGAGAAAGGGTCCCTTGGCACAAGAACAGAGGGAGGAGAGACAGAGTTAAAATGCTACAGGGCTGATAAAGGATTACAAAGCTGGAGATACAGGAGAAAGAAAGAAAGTAATTTTAGACATTGCAAATAGATGGCATTTGTCTGGCATAAAGCACAAAATGGGAAGTTGTTGGTGGTCTGTATTTGTGACTCCTTAATCAAAAGGGGTTTTTACCCTTCACCTTTTTTGTTTCTGTTGATTTCTTATTACTGAACCAATTCATAGGTAGATGACAGAGGTGGTGATAGGGTGGCTCATTTAAACTTCTGTTTCTGTGGTCTATCTTTGTACCTTAAGTGGGTGTATTATGTAAGCTCTGGCCGGGCACCAAATAGTCCTTTCAAAAAAGCAAAATTTCAGGCTGTTTGTAAAGTCCATATGCAGCCTATGAAGGAAGGATAAATTAAGAATGCTGCTTTCAGAGGTATACAAAGTTGAGCAACTTCACAATTGGAAATCCACGGGCAACATTGTACTGATAAGCAAAATTGTGTTTAGTTCTCCCAGTGGCAATCCTGCACTTCGTAACAGAAATCCTGGCTCTGCACCTCTATGCTCTTATCTTTCGTGCCATTTCCTGATTTGCTTTTAGTAATCCAGTTTGAAAGATCATCCAGATTGTTCTGCATTTTTTCTGTGTCAATGGAACTCCAAGTTTTATGTCATCACCAAGTTTCAATTAATGCACTCAGCTTTTGTGACAAGATTGCTAGCAAAGTCATTGGGTAAGATTGGTCCCAGGACTGAATCTTGAGGAACAACGTTTGTGATTTTCCTTTCCCAGGGCTGGTGATCTGTCACCAAAACTGCTTGTTTCCTTTCCCTGAGGCCGGCCCGTTATGCATTTAGGGATAATTTAAATCTTTTCTGGTTCATTTGATGATTATCCACACAACATGTGACAGAAGTCTTGACTGAAAGCATCCTAAAGGTTCAGTTGTTTGACCAAAGAAAGATACCAAAATAGTTTCATATGACCTGTGGTAAGATTATGTGGCCCTGGATCCAAATACCCATTTGTCATCTTTCTTTGACTATTGTGCCTTTAAAAATTACCATTTGTAGGACACAGAGTGTGTCCTTGATATCCTACATTAGTCAGGCCAAGTGTGTGAGCCTGCCTGGCTCAGCCTGCACCCGTGTTCTGTGTAACATTTCATTAAAGGATTCCCAAAATAAGCACTTATACTGAGCTTGCACCCCGGAAGCCAGTATGATTGTTAGGTTTGGCTGGACTCCCTAGTCAAGCATCACCTGCCATAGCTTTTTCACACATGCAGCCTGGTTAATATTCAATGCAAACATGTTGTGTCCTCTTTCATGAATGTAATATGTATCTTACTGTTATCAAAATGAGAGGCTTTCTATCTAGTGCTGATGTCAATTTCACTGGGTGATTTTAAATGGGAAAACAGTGCCAAAATGGCACTTTTTAAATGGAGAAAGCATTAATTCTATCATAACATAGCAAGAGTGGAGAGAAGCATCAGCACAGCCAGTATCAGTTGTCTATAAAAAAACAGAGCAGAGATGGTTATTCAGCTACTTCATGCACTTGAGTGAGCAATGACACAACTTGAGGCAGTTTCCTCTTGTCCTAGCACTTGCTACTTGGAAAAAGAGACTGACACCCACCTTGCTACAACCTCCTTTCAGGTAGTTGTAGAGAGTCATAAGGTCTCCACTGAGCCTCCATTTGTCCAGGATAAAAAACCCCCGTTCCCTCAGCTGCTCCTCATCGGACTTGGTCTTTAGACCCTGAGATCATGGAAGGGGTATGAACTTTCAGCTTGGAAGAATGGGATAGAGAAGCAGCACCACACAACCACCACAACCTGAGTTTTTCCACCTTTCAGAGGGAGCCATTTTCAAGTTCAGTTATCTGCTCTCTAAAACCAGATGGTCACTCTAAACAATCTTGGAGAAAGCAAGAAATTTTTTAGACCACATCAAGCAGTTGGTTTACTACAGGTTTTAAGACCATTCTTGTTTTGTCATTTATTTGTGTGTTCGCTCCTTTGGAACCCCACACTGAATACAACTTGAGCGATTTAATACTCTTAATACACAACACAATTTTATCAAAGACATAGACAGCAGAATTGAGTGCACCCTCAACAAGTTTGCAGATGACACCAAGCTGAATGGTGCAGTTGACACGCCAGAAGGACAGAATGCCATCCAGAGGGATCTGGACAAGCTTGAGAAGTGGGGCTGTTTGTGAACCTCATGAGCAAGGTCCTGCATCTGTGTCGGGGCAACCACCGCTATCAATACAGGCTGGGGGATAAAGGGATTGAGAGCAGTCGTGAAGAGAAGGACTTGGGGTTACCGGTGGAAATAAGCTAGACATGAGCTGGCAATGTGTGCTCACAGCCCAGAAGGCCAACCGCATCCTGGGCTGCATCAAAAGCAGCGCAGGCAGCAGGGCAAGGGAGGAGATTCTGCTCCTCTACTCTGCTCTGGTGAGACGCCACCAGGAGTACTGCATCCAGCCCTGGAGCCCTCAGCACAAAAAAGACATGACCTGTTGGAGCAAGTCCAGAGGAGGGCCACGGGTAGACCTTGTTGCAGCCTTTCAGTACCTGAAGGGGGCCTACAGGAAAGCTGGAGCGGGACTTTTTATAAGCGCCTGGAGTGATAGAGCAGGGGGTAATGACTTTAAACTAAAGAGGGATAGATTTAGACTAGATATAAGGAAGAAATTTTTTACTACGAGGGTGGTGAGGCACTGGAAGATGTTACCCAGAGAAGTTGTGGATTCTGCCTCCCTGTCGGTGTTCAAGGCCAGATTGGATGGGGCTTTGAGCAACCTGATGTAGTGGAAGGTGTCCCTGCCCATGGCAGGGGGGTTAGGCTAGATGACCTCTAGATGTCCCTTCCATTCCAAACCATTCTATGATTCTGTAATATCCTCATCAAAATCCCCTATGAAGGTCCTATCATGATTCTCATCTACTTCATACAAATTCTAAAATATGGTATTTGTACAATAGATTTGTTCTCCTATGTAATTTCATAGAATTCTAGGAAAAAACTCAACACTGGGAGGAGGGAGAGAACTCTGTTTTCTCTTTTCTGGGACCTGCCTTCCCTCTCATTTTATATGATGGACAAAAAAAGCCTTCTTCTTAATATTTTCAAAACTGCTTTTAAAGATCACAAGAATTAAGCAACCTCCAGTGAGTCATAGACATTTTCAAAGCTCTTCTACCTCAGTCTTTCGTCAAGAATAAATAGAAAAAGAACTGACTCTTTAAAATAACATAAGCAAAGAAAAGGAAAGTGAACTTCAGTATTCACGACCTAATTTACATTCCCTGCTCATTCTGGCAACTCTTGTAGTTAGCAGATGGTGCAAAGGCAAATACACCTTTTGATTACAGGAAAAATGAAAAAAAAGAAGTGATTTAGGAAATGTGCTCCATTAAGCATAAGAAATTAGGACTGGTTCACTTTTATTACTAGTTTGCAACACAATTAAGCAAATTAGACGAAATTGGGTACCTAACTGGCTTCAGGCCTCTAAAAATATATCCCATTAGTCCTAGTTCAGGAAGCAGGTCTGTTCAAGATATCATGCTGGATCCTACATATAGCCATCGATGTCACTGACTTCGCTGCTTAACTGCAGCCTCTCCGACAAATTCAAACCTGGCAGGTACCAGTGTGACATAGAATCATAGAATCATAGAAAGTTTTGCGTTGGAATGGACCCCTAGAGGTCATCTAGTCCAACCCCCCCACAGCGAGCAGGGACACCACTAACTAGATCAGGTTGCTCAGAGCCCTGTCCAACCTGGTCTTGAATGTTTACAGGGATGGGGCCTCCACTACCTCTCTGGGCAACTTGTTCCAGTGTTTCATGACCCTCATTGTAAAGAATTTCTTCCTTATATCTAGCCTAAACCTACTCTGTTTTAGTTTAAAACCATTACCCCTCGTCCTGTCACTGCTGTCTCTACCAAAAAGATTGTCCCCATCTTTCCTATAGGCTCCCTTTAAGTACTGAAAGGCTGCAATCAGGTCTCCCCGCAGCCTTCTCTTCTCCAGGCTGAACAAGCCCAACTCTCTCAGCCTGTCCTCATAGGAGAGGTGCTCCAGCCCTCGGATCATTTTTGTAGCCCTCCTTTGGACCCGCTCCAACAGTTCCATGTCCTTCTTGTGCTGAGGGCTCCAGAGCTGAACGCAGTACTCCAGGTGAGGTCAAGCCAGAGCAGAGTAGAGGGGCAGAATCACTTCTCTCGACCTGCTGGCCACGCTTCTCCTGATGCAGCCCAGGACACGGTTGGCCCTCTGGGCTGCCAGCGCACATTGCCGGCTCATGTCCAGCCTTTCGTCTATCAGTACCCCCAAGTCCCTCTCAACAGGGCTGCTCTTGATCCTTTCATCCCCCAGCCTGTATTGATAGTGGGGATTACCCCGACCCAGGTGTAGGACCTTGCACTTAGCCGTGTTGAACCTCATGAGGTTCACACAGGCCCACCTCTCCAGCTTGTCCAGGTCCCTCTGGATGGCATCCCATCCTTCTGGTGTCTTGACTGTACCACTCAGCTTGGTGTCACCTGCAAACTTGCTGAGGGTACACTCAATGTTGCTGTCCATGTCATTCATAAATATATTGAACAGCACCGGTCCCAGTACGGACCCCTGAGGGACTCCACTTGTCACTGGTCTCCATCCAGACACTGAGCCGTTGACCACTACCCTTTGGCTGCGACCATCCAACCAATTCCTTATCCACCGAACGGTCCACACATCAAATCCCTGGCTCTCCAATTTAGAGAGAAGGATGTTGTGGGGGACCGTGTCAAAGGCTTTACAAAAATCCAGGTAGATGACATCCATAGGTTTTCCCTTGTCCACCCTTGTTGTTACACCATCATAGAAAGCCACTAGGTTGGTCAGGCAGGACTTGCCCTTGGTGAAGCCATGTTGGCTGTCTCGAATCACCTCACTGGCCTCCATGTGCCTTAGCATATCTTCTAGGAGGATCTGTTCCATGATCTTCCCAGGCACAGAGGTGAGGCTGACAGGTCGGTAGTTCCCAGGGTCTTCCTTTCTACCCTTTTTGAAAAGGGGCACAATATTTCCCTTTTTCCAGTCACTGGGAACTTCCCCTGACTGCCATGACTTTTCAAATAGCATGGAGAGTGGCTTGGCAACTACATCAGCCAGTTCCTTCAGGACTCTGGGATGCATCTCATCAGATCCCATGGACTTCTGTACATTTAGTTTCCTCAGGAGGTCCCGAACCTGGTCTTCACTTACAGCTGGAGGGATTTTACCCTCGTGGTCTCCTTCATGCCATCCATCGACTCGGGAGGGGTGAGGAGAGAGGTTGCCAGTGAAGACTGAGGCAAAAAAGTTGTTGAGTACCTCAGCTTTCTCCTCATCTGCTGTTGCCAGTTCGCCGGTCTCGCTCATGAGCCGGGGTACGCTTTCTTTGACCATCTTTTTCCGGCTGACATACCTGTAGAAGCCCTTCTTGTTATTTTTCACATCCCTTGCCAAGTTCAGCTCCAGCTGTGCCTTGGCCTTCCTGACCGCATCCCTACACAACGGGGCAGCTTCCCTATAATCTTCCCAGGAAGCCAGTCCCTGCTTCCACAGCCTGTGCAGTTCCCTCTTCTTCCTTAGTTTGACCAGCATCTCTTGCCTCAGCCATGCCGGTCTCTTCCCTTTTCTGCCCGACTTCTTACACTTGGGGATCGAGAGCTCTTGCGCTCTGTGGAATACATCCTTAAAGACCTGCCAGCTCTGTCTGTTCCCCTGTCGCTGAGGACCGTTTCCCAGGGAGTTCTTCTGACTATCCCCTTGAAGAGCTGGAATTTTGCCCTCCTAAAATTTAGGGTCCTGACTATGCTCTTCGTTATTGCCATTTCCCTCCGTAGCGTTAGTTCCACCAGCGCGTGGTCACTGCAGCCCAGGCTAACTCCGATCTTGACATCCCCAATGAGCTCACTTGCATTGGTGACCACCAGGTCTAGTATCGCATCCCCTCACGTAGGGGTGCTTATTACCTGGTTTATGAAGTTGTCTTCAATGCATTCTAGGAACCTGCTGGATTGCCTACAGCTTGCCATGTTGCTTTTCCAGCAGATGTCGGGGTGGTTGAAGTCCCCCAGTAGGACGAGAGCCTGCGAGCGCAAAGCCTCCTGGAGTTGGAGGAAGAATGCTTCATCTATCAGCTCCTCTTGATCTGGCGGTCTGTAGTAGACACCAACCACTAGGTTCCCTTTGTTGCCTCTCTCTCCGATTCTTACCCATAAGCTTTCGACCTGCTCGTGGCTATTCTTCAGGGACAGCTCTTCACTCTGTAGTGTTTTCTTGATGTAAAGGGCAACGCCCCCACCTCTCCTTCCTCGCCTGTCCCTTCTGAACAGCCTGTAGCCATCAAGAGCCACATTCCAGTCGTGGGATTCATCCCACCAAGTTTCCATGATAGCAATCAGGTCGTAGCTTTCCAGCAGCACGACTGCTTCCAACTCCTCCTGTTTGGTTCCATGCTGCTTGCGTTTGTATAGAGGCATTTCATCTGAGTTGTCGGCCTTGTTACCTTCATAGCAGAGCACTCCTTTTTTCCCTTGAGGTGCTTCATGGGTGTTTTCTTGTTGGCACCTGATACCTCAGACACCTCCAGCTCCCCTCGGCAAGACTTCCACATTGCTGCAGTGTCCCTCACCTGCTGCTGGGCAACGGGTTGAGGGCTCCTACTAGCCCCCCATCCCTCTAACCATTGTGTATCCTCCCCTAGCCTGTCGCTGGCAAGCCTGATAGGTTCCCCTTCCCCCTTCACCTCTAGTTTAAAGCCCTGTCAATGAGCCCCACAAGCTTTTGGGCAAAGATCCTCTTCCCCCTTTGAGAAAGCTGGTCCCCATTTCATGCCAGCAAGCTTGCTCATGTGTATGTTGTCCCATGGTCAAAGAACCCAAAGTTGTGGCGGTGACACCAGCCACGGAGCCATGTGTTAATAGACTGAGTCTGCCTATGTCGCTCAACATCTCTGCCTACCACTGGAAGGAGCGATGAAAAGATAACCTGTGCTCCAGATTCCTTTACTAATCATCCTAGGGCTTTGAATTCTTTTTTAATTGCCTTCGGGCTACTTACTGCAACTTTGTCTGCACCCACATGGAAGAGCAGTAGAGGATAATAGTCTGAGGGTCGGACCAGTCTAGGAAGTTTCCCAGCAATGTCCTTGACCCCTGCTCCCGGGAGGCAACAGACTTCCCTGAGAGGAGGGTCTGCCCGGCATATCGGACCCTCTGTTCCCCTCAGCTGGAAGTCTCCTACAGCTATGACTCTTCGCTTCTTCCTTGTGGAGCTGGTAGTAATATGAGAGGGAGGTCCTTCTGATCTTAGTGCCTCCTCTGATGTGGATGGGTCAATCCCTGCACAATCCATCACCTTATCCTCCACATCTAGAACCTCAAACCTATTATGCAGAGGCACCTGTGGAGATGTGGTGGGCAAGGGAAGGGTTCGCCTCCTGCCCCGTTTGCGGACCCGCTTCCACTCGCTGTTTTCCTTTGCGTCCCTTCCTTCAGCCCGATGGGGGGATGTTACTAGTTCCCTTTGGTCCCGGGCCTTTTTTACAGGTTGTTCATGGGTACACTCCTGGGTTGTCAGGGCACGGCTCCACCAGTTGGTCTCCTTCTCAGCCTCCCTGATGCTCCGTAACCTATTTACCTCTTCTCTTAGCTCTGCCACCAGGCAGAGTAGATAGTCCACCTGGTCGCACCTTATGCACATATTCCCTTTGCTACTGTCCGTTTCCAGCGCTAGCTGGTGGCACTCACTGCAGCCAGAGACTGCTGGTCGCTGCAGACATCATATAATCGTTCAGGGTGAAACAGACTTTCAGACGTCCACTTTCTTCACCCTCTGAGCTCTGCATCAGACACCAGATGAATACAAAAGGGTCTCCACCATTTCACAAAGGAGTTTCAGTGTTCACCACAGCATCCACAGTAACAGCTTCCCACAACTCCTTGAACAATCAAAGACTAACAAAAATCAGCATTAACAGAGGGATAATTGTTATGGTCAATCCACTGGCCTTTCTGGTTGTCCTGATGGTGCGCTACATAGTAGTGGAGTCCAGAAGGCCTTGCTGCATTTGAGCAGCAGAATGCCAACTAGGTCTGACAACACCAGTGGTTATCTCTGATGATACAGATGCTTCTGCAGGAATACCTCATTTGCCACCCCCACCATACTGTGACCTTTATTTCCCATCTCAGATAAGCCTAGCATATTTTTCAGAGTAATGATGGCCATAGTCAGCTTGCAAATCTTACTTTTTAACTCTTGCTGTCTTTGTTTTCTTTTTTATTTTAATATTCATATGGCCCTGTGGACACTTAGTATACACTCTTAAGCATGCAGGCTGGCTTCTTTGGTCTACAGCTGAGGAAAATTGCAGTGGATGCAAATGCAAGTTTCACCTATAAAGGCAAATTATGGCTTGGTGTTTAGTTTTTTTGTTACAAGCCCCCACCTAGTTGAAAGAGTTGTTCAGCAGGCGCATGTAACATTTGATTCCAAATCCAAGCCAGAAGCTGGGGTCTTCTCAGGAATATGTTAAGGCATCCAAAACTGTAAATTGACCTTCAGCCTCCATCAGACTTTCTTTTTACACTTTCTTAAAAATGCATCTCTTCTGTGTTTCACTTCAAAGTGGAGGGTGTTGCTCATCACAACTTTGTAGGGAGTTTTTGAAGCCTCCCTCCTCTGCAGGAGTTAAATGAAATGTATTAAGAGCACTAATTGCTTCATAACTGGCTGGTATCAAGAAATAAATTTACCTTTCGAATATATACCTGTTTCCCAGCACTTCTTGCATACATGAAGTACAATATTGCTTGAATCTCTCTTCAGCTGTCATCCACGTTATGAGAAAATTGCAGTTAGAGCTTTTAGTGTCTCTTTTCTGCCAGTCAAGGTAAATTATTTCATTTTATTTATAACTCAGATCACTCTGTTAATTGGATGTTTTTCTGTTGACACCTGAAGAACAGTATTGTTCAGGCCTGTTTCTCTCTCTTTATAACTATTGTTTTCTTTCACCGTAAATTTGCCTTCAGATCATATTTTGCCACATTACAGTTAAAGTGTGGTAAAGGACTCTGGAATGATTCATATTGCTGTGGTCGTCTGGTGTTTTGACTGAGTTTGGGGACAGGAAGAAAACTGTCTTACTTCTTAAAAATCTAACTGTTCCAGCTTGATAATTCCCCATCTGGGAAACACATTTCCATCATTTTCATCTGTTTTTCAAGAGAATGTCGCAAGTTTTGAGGCACCTTATTTATTTAGTTTAATTGCTTCAGAAGTATTGTGTGGTGAAAGAAAAATCAGATTTCACACTTCAGGAGATAAAAAGGATTTAGCATGACATAAAAAGTTTGTGAGATTTCATTCTTGGCATGGGATATCCTTGTAGGTCATTGGTAGGTAAGATTTCTGGATTTATATCAATAATCTACATTCATGTATTAAAATTAGTGCTCTCCAATTTTTTGTCATTCTGCCAGGATGTGGTCTTTATGAATAATCCTGTGGAACATGGTTCTTCTTGGGTTTTGTTGTCCTTTAAAAAAGGAACAATAGTAATCTTAAAAAGGTATGCACAGGTGTTACGGTCTCATTCATTACTCTGTGATTAAGGAACAGACACATGAAACAAACATCCTGTGCTTTGTATGGTACCTGTAAAACATTTTTCCCATCATTAGATACAAATACTGTACTATTCTGGTACCAAGTCTTGTGTATAACACTTTTGGATCTCTTGTTACCATAACAACAGAATGAAAAAGAGGGAGGAGGTTAATATCGTAGTTCATTTTTTCACTATGTTTATTCCTGCATCTAAAGATTGTCTTCTTCACTCTGAAGACACTTACATTAGAGTTCAATTGGTGAAATATACATAATAATTATGCCAAGTTCAGTATAGGGGGGGAAGACACGACACACAGCATTCAACACTTTATATGAGAAAACTGATTTCTCCCTTAGGAACTGTATTTGTTCCACAAAAAGCGACTCAGGAAACCTCATCTTCTCTCTCTGATTTTGTGCTTTTTCTCCTTCTCATGCAGATACGGGTGCAGTATGAAATCTGTTTAGGAAAATACATATGCTGGATAACAAACAGTCATTTCTAGTGCGAAAATTTCCTTTATGTCATTGTCATGGTAAGAAGATTTTCCCTTCCTCTGAAGATAGGGGCTGCAAATAAAGAAATACATCATGTATCACCTCAGGTCAGAAATATATCATGCATCACCTCGGAACTGACAGCTTTGCGAGCCCACCACCTGGGAAAGCAATCACTATCTTTGGCATCATGTACAATAGCTCTAATGTACACTCAGAAATCTGTAAGAAACAATACACATTGTAACTGTCCATTCAGAGTAATTCTCAAGAGAATGAAACTGTCTTGAAAGAAACATCTCATTCACCAATTAAGTCCAGTTAGGAATTCAATATAAGATCCAAGTGACTTGGAAAACGTAAGACAAATGCTTGTTCTCTACATAAAGGTAAATATCAACTTCTCGCCTTACAGACTCATGTGCCACTGGTCTTACAGAAAGTTTTTAACCAAATCTAAAATTTCAATGAGATTATGACCCTGTGAAATATATTTGAAATACAAGATACATGGTGTAACAACAAAGCTGATGAGTCTTTCTTTGTAACATGCAACACATGCTTACATTAAGAACACTCCTTTTTTAGAATTAATTTTATCACAAGATGGCTGAAAAATCTACAGAGAACTCTGAGAAGTAAAATCACAGTAAAACTCTGGGATATGTTACTCTCTTCAACATGGTGACAAAACAAAAAGACCTAAAGGACTATTTATGATTACATCGAGAGAGAAACTGTTTTACTTAGTAATTTTTATTTATTTTATTCATACTTTATGCTTTTTAAAACCATCTCCATCGTAAGTGGCTTAAATATAAGTTGAAAAAATGCTTTCTTGTGGTCATTCTGCTTTTTTCTGTTCCTTGTGGTGGCAGTGCTCTGTGCATGTAGCCAGGAACTCAGACTTGTACATCAGCTCTTGTTTTCACCACATCTTTGCCATGCATCTGCTTACATAGCTGTACATTAGTGTAAGGATCATTTCACATCATCTTATTTGCAGGAATAAGGGAGCGTACTTTTCCTTCTGGTCCATTACGGCACAGGCAGATGGAAAAGACCGTGGTTATTCTACTGCTAAACACAACCAGTACAGTGAAGGTCCTATACTGGGAATAATCTGCCATTCAAGATATGAGCCAACAGAAAATTGCTGCTTCTTAGACTGCTTTTCTGATGGAGCTAGAAGCGGTCTAACACAAGTGAACTTGCAACTCACAGAAACTTTCTCACTTAAACCAGAATCATCTGTAAAATGGGTAAAAAACATATTCAAAAGATCTCACAGAGGACTTCACATCTGCAAAGTGATACATTGCCCATGACTTTGTTACACCACATGCAAAATGTACTTTACATACTCTGAGGGCTGAAGAACACAACTGAGAACAATGCACTGCCACCTTCTCTGCTGTTTTTGTGCTAAGCAAATAACAGCACTGATCACACTAATCAATTCTCAGGGTCACATCAAAGCAGTATAAAATCTCCATATTCTAAACCACATCCAGGGTGTTGAGTTCTGTTTGTATTCCACTGTTGTAGCCTATTTTTTTTCTCCTGTTTACAGAATATATTACTAAGAGTATGCTAAGTAATTAATGAGTTATAAAGGGTAAAACTGTTATGAAATCCTAAACCATTTAAAGCCAATTCACAGATCACAGAAAGCTCAGACTGAGGAAAATAGAATGTGATGAGAACTGTAGCTTAGTTTTTAGACATTGAACTACGCTTTTAAATAGACCTTTACATTTAATGTAAGGTAACTGCTGGTAGTTTCACTTTCTAATAAATACTTTTTGCAATTAGACTGTATGATAAAATATTATCAGGAAATAAATCAAAAAAGCAGTAAAAAGGATAAGTACAAAGTGATTTCAGTCCTGTTCTGCTTAAACATTGCCCAGTGTTTTATTTCTCAGTGTCTTTCTCTCCCTGTCTTCTTTTCACATCTTTTTGCCTTGAGCACTCTAACAACTCTGTGTGGTCATTTGGGTTTTATTTGTTGTTCATTTAATTGCAAATTATTTGAGGGTATTAAAGTGTTATGATTCGTTTACTAGAGAGAAATGCAAGTTGAGTCATGTTGCAATAATTTGTTTTGCTGTAGTATAATAGCTGTGTTAGGGGATTTTTTGTTAAGGCATCAGCGCATTCTGTAATCTGTGCTATTATACCACACCATATAATTTATAAATTGTGAAAGTAATTATTACGAATTAATTCTGTGTTAACTGAGTAGACGGCGGAGCAAAATGCTTCAGCAATGAAACAGGGAACATAGGCCTAGATTCAGAGAGTCAAGCTCAGCATTACCATACCAATTTTCACCAATTTATCTCCTTATGCAGTATTTGCAGTGCCTCAGAGTGGCATGTAACGGACACAACATGTAGAACGCGTCATGTCACCAGCAGGAGGGTAACTGTGTCCTTCCCATTTTCTGCACCTTGGTCTTTTCTGTAAGTGTAGAGATTTATTTCCTGAGTCTTCTTCTGGACTTGTGAGCTGTGACTGTCCCTTCCTTAGAGTATCTGTTGATCGTAATGTGATCTTTTACTCACGTGAGTAAAAGGCAATTCCTTCCCCAGCTCATAATTTGTTATAATAATATAATTAATAACATAGTGAACCTTGACATTTCTTTGTTATTTTTCTAGATGATTTCTAATAATAATATTGTTATTATTACTATAATTATTATGAATAATGATAATAAACACTATTATGATTATATGACAGTAGCTCAAATACATCAGAAGGAAAAAATATGGAGCTGACACTACATGAGATGTTGAGAGATTTTCTGTGTGACTAATGGTGAGCAAGCGGAGGGACAACGTAGCTTTTCCATTCGATAGGCCACAATATTAGTCCTTTAAAAACCGAAATTTTAAACCTTCACCCTCCTACTTCTGTAGACAAATGAAAACAAGGTGGTTCAAAAGGCAAATGTAAGACTCTTCTTTGGAGAGACAAGAAGATGTAGGTCACAATGAAACAGTCAGTGTCAGAAGGACACAGAAAATGAACATAGATGATTAAAGCATAGTGGAAATTTCAAAGTGCACAAAGCTCAGAGCAACATGGTTAAAAAAGAATTGCAAGAGAAAACAGCACAAACATTTTAAGCATCAATAGCTTCAAGTAAGGTTCATAGAGGTCTTCCGTCGTATAAGTGAGATACTCAGGAGGAGATTGTTTTGAATACCAATTCAGAAGTTTTTTGTACTTTTGTTTTCATACATTTCCCGCAGGTATGATGCTTGTGAGGAAGCACCCACATCTAAGCACAGTTGTGGGGTAAGAGTCATTCTTTACTGTCACTGACAGAGCTGCCAAATATCACCATTTCCATCTCGGTCATGTCTTTGTCAGCCCTAGCACAATTTCCTGCAGCCTCGCTGAACGACCATGAATCCAGCTGTGCTGCAGAGGGAACCAGGAGTCCCCACTCTTATCCTCCAGAAGCTGCTGTTTGATCACTGCTGTGTGATTAATCAGTAATTCATTTGTTGCTCAGAAATATCTGGGACTTTTTTTCTTTTTGCAAATACTAAAATCACCACAAAGTATGGGTTCTTTTTGTTTGTGTGTGGGAAAGTCAGGTGTTAAAAAATCTCAATTAGCATTGAACTCTGCAAAGACTTTTGTCAGAAAGGGGGAGATTTCAAAATGTCAAAAAATTTTATTTTGAAAACGTGCAAGTAAAATATTTTGACATTTTCAAAATTAAATGCTTCATTGAAGAAATGGTGAAACATTTAGTTTCAAGAAACAAACCCTTCCAACTTAGTATTTCAAAACACCCTCTCCATTTAAAAATTGTGTTCATTAGAAGAAAAAGGTTAGAAGTAGATGAAATAATTTAGAGCTGATACAAAATGGTTTTAGTTTGTCTCAAGCTGATGTTTTAATGGTTTTGTTCTGTTTCATTGAAAACCTTAAAAAATTTCCCCAGCACCCTGTTACCTTGATAAGTTCCTGCTTGTTCTCCCATCCAACCACTGATATGAAATGCACTAGAAATCCAGTTTTGAGCTTTCACTGTTCTGCTTGTCGTTAGGTTTACTGTTTTCCTCTTGCTTATTTTTCTCTGTTTCCTGGAATAAATGCTTGATTTTATTTACAGACTACTGAAACGTTTTCTCTTTAGCTGAATACCCCTTAAGCACGGTACTTGCCTGTTTGCTTTGGCAGAGAGATGAGGCTTCAGTTATGGGCTACAGTCCACACCAGGACAGCAGTTACACAAGAAGGAAGGGGTTTTTGGTTCTGTCAGTATCTGGAGTCAACGCAGGCAGCAGAGAACAATTTATATTTATCCTTTTTTTTGAATCAGATCTATGTGAAGTATTTCTCCAGCTCCAGCTCCAGCCAACCAGACCAGCTGCAGCTTAGTCATAACCTCTGTTTTTGATCCAGGGCACAGAGCTGTCCCATGTTTCCCACTTTCTAAGATGGTGAGAAGTAAATTTCTTTCTACCTAGAAGTAGGCCAATCAAGCATTCTTTAGGTTTCTGTCCTAACAGAGGGCCAGCAGGAATGTAAGCCAATTTTGATCAGTTTTTAATCAACTGGCAGTATACTTGCTATGGGTGAAACAGGTCCTTTATAATATTTAGACCCCTAAGTCACTAACACAAAATAAATTACTCCTTAAACCCCAAGAAGTACTTCCCACAATTCAGAAGGAAGCACTGTGGCAGGGCACCATGACCACTTTCATTTCTGACTTTCTGTACAGAAGAGCAAGATGACCCTACCTCCTGCAGAGCCAGACACACAGTTGTTCACCAGTGAGAAACTCACTGTGGAAGACTCATGTGAACAAAGGAACAGCCACAAGATGCTGAAATTGAAAAAAAAAAAAGAAAAGAAAAAGAAGAGATAGTATGACAATGAAAATCACTTTTTAAAAAAATGCATAAAGAAAAGTATTTTTGTTACGTGTTTTTCACAGGATGATATGGCTACTGTCTACTATCTTCTATAAGAAACTAGTGATTTTAACTCATTTTGTTGTTCTAGACATGCTGAAAAGTCATTTCTATCAAGATTTTGAAAGACAGTTGAAACTCTGTACCTGACAGGAGGATACAGACAGTATTTTTAAAATCTGATTTATTCCCATTTCATTATTTTTGGGCAGGGACAGTTAGTTTGTTAACTGGTAATTGCTCACAAGTGTAAGGTGTTGATGACTCATTATGACATGGTGCGTGAAGTTTTTTTTTTAATATAGGTCTGTGATTGTTTTAATTGTAATTTAAAATCTAAATGTGGAAGGTTGCATTGCAGCAGCTTTACTGATTGGGTAAAGGGCTTCTTTTCAGTCCTGTGAATTTCTGGAAGGCTTACAGAGCAGCTTTTGGTCATGATTATCAGAAATGTGCCAAACACAGTCATTTTTCTATCTCTATACACAAAACTCTACATCAATATGTAAGTACATAAAGGCTGTCTCTCACCCCCTCCCATTCCAAAACCAAAGGCCTGCCCTTGTGTACGAAGTAAAAGATGAAGCCAGCAGAACTGAGTCACAGCTCGCAATTTTAATCTGATCTAGCGTATCTGCAGCACATACGTGCCTGCTCTCTACAATGCAGTTTGCAGGGTACTTAAACTAAGTTCAAAAATGTGTAATGAGGTAAGATTATGTGCCCATATTTGGAGTGCAGGATACATCTTGTGTGCGTCCTGGAGGTTACACAGAGCTATACGCGCAACACTCATCCTCGTGGCATTTTGTGTGGCTGCTGCAGGATGACAGTAGGATAAAGATGACCTGACATACAAGCAGAAGAAACTGACATGTGTTGTCCTTCTTGCATCCCATGCAAGTACAGAAGGCCGGCATATGCTTTGCCTAGAAGTTACCGACATGAGGCATAGTGATAGCAAGCTTTGTTGAAACAGCAGTCTGAGCAAGGTGAAAATGGCACATCAGCTGAAGCAAACTCTGCTAAAAGATCGTGTCACAAGACTGCCTCAATGCAAGGCCACCATCATGGAAATCTATCACAAGGAATGGATTTTTCAGTTGGAAAATCTGTTATGGGCAATCAAAATGAATCTGTTACAGGTGATAAATATTTACAGAATGGAAATTTTTATAAAACGACAATCTCTGGCTCACAAGAACAGCAAGACAGCTAGTAGTTCTACTTTTTTTCACTCAGGTAATTATGCATTAACAGCAGGCACATTTTCTTCTTACAAACAGTTAATAGCAGGTAGCAACCATTTTGGAGGTGGCATAAGCCTAATACAGTGAGGTAGTCCAAACAATACTGTCCTGGGTTTGGCCAGGGCAGGGTTAATTTTCACCGGACTCCAGGAAGGGGCACAGCCGGGGGGTGGGGGCTGACCGCACCTGGCCAAACAGAGCCCGGTATTCCATACCATGTGTTGTCACGCTGGGTTCAGGTGGGGGGGGCAGCGTGGCAGGAACTCACTCGCGGCTTGGGGGTCGCGGCGCCAGTGCTGTTCGGGAGAGCGGCTGTCTGTGTCGTACAATTCGTTGTTGTGTTTTCTCCTTATCTGTATCGTTGTTGTTCCTGTTTTCCCTCTGTTTGCTGTTCTGCTAAACTGCCCTTATCCCGACCCACCAGTTTCTGCCTCTTTCTTTTCATTCTCCTCCGCACGCCGGCGGGGGGAGGGGCGGCCACGTGGCGCTTTTGTTGCCGGCGGCAGCCGAAACCAAAACATTAATTTGGCGCCCAAGCGTAGGGCAGGGATAACGGCAGGGCTGAGCAGCGGGTGTTAAAACAGCTTTCTTAGATTTTGTTAAATTTTGTTATATGCATTTTTCTGTGTTAAATAGTCGCGGGTAAAAATGTTTCTGTATTTGATCAGATGGCTGCGGTTTCTGAATCCTTATTTGCAGTATGTATTCAATGCCGTGCTGTTCATCATCGCTGGGAAAAAGATCAGGATGATAATTTTGCTCTACCTTACGATATCGACTTATGATATGATAACATCACGGTGCATGAAATTAGTCTTGTATTTGAATGCGGCACTGCGGTCATTTCCATACCTCGGATCCTATGTCTTAGATTTTGTTAATAATCAAACCCAGCCTGTGGGGAAAACCGAAGGGGATACCTTCCCCCACTCTTTCGCCCCCCCTCTCTCCCTCAGGCTGGTCCTAACGACTTTTGAGAATTTCGAGTACCTGTGGGATGCTCAGGCCAGCGGGTTTCTATTCTTATGCTTCCTGAATGGGTTGCAGGTTTTGTTTAGGGTTAAACAAGTCGTTAAGAACATCGTGCAGAGACCTGCCCCGGGGCCGGATAGCTGAGAGTGGCTGGGTGTGTGGGACAGCATGGGAAAGTACCTAGGGCAGTGGGTACCACCGGTGTTTTTTAAACTCACCCCTGAACAAATACAGAATCCAGACAGTCTAGTAAAATATCTGCAAAAAGTGTGCTGCCACCCGGGGAACTCCAGAGAGACACAAATCACTGCAATGTGCTGGGGTCTGGCCCACGCCTAGCGAGCTGCCCTGTTCAACACTGTTCAGTGCCTTAAAGGGGAAAGGGGGGGAAACGAAGCGGCAGGCACTGCGGCTGGCGCTGCCCCCCCAGCCGGCCCTGCAGCCCCTCCAGCCCAGCAGGCAGTCACAGCCCCCCCGACCGGCACCACGGCTGCTGCAGCCACAGCTGCAGGGTCTGCCTCGGTTTCCCTGGCAGGCACAGCAGCTGCTCCAGCCCCAGTTCCAGCTGCAGGCATTGCAGCTGAGTCGAATGACCAGCCTGTGCCAGTAGCAGTCGCCCCTGTGGCGCTTTTGTTACCGGCGGCAGCCGAAACCAAAACAAATACTTATTTGTTTATATATTGACTGACTCTGTAATTTAAGAAGGAAAAATCTATTGAACTCCAGCCTTCTGTGACAAATGAATGGTAATATTTTTGCTATTTCTTTTCCATTCCACTATTTTGCTAAGTTTTCAGTTTAAATCACCCATCGCAGAGTTATTGCCAAAGAATTCTGCAAAAAAGTGAACAGAAAAATTGTTTTGCGCTAGAATGACTCTTAATCAATAGAAGAGAAAAATTATTTCCTTTTCTGGTACGTTTGCTGTAGGATGTGTCCAACCTCCATTTGACTTTATTGAAGCTTCCTAGGTGATGAAAGGCTGCTTTTCATGAAATGAAATTTCAGTTTCAGAAGTCGGTGCTGTTCCTCAGATGTAATTATCCCCATGTATGAGAACTGTATCCTCTTCTTCTGCAGGTATTTTTCCTGTATTTTTTTTGTTTCACTATAAAATCTGAGTGAGGAGGAAAATGAAAGAAATCGATAGTCCAGTATATTTCAATGGAAAACTAAATAGTGGTCTGAATAGTCCATAGATAATGACAAGGATTCCTGAAGATAAAAAGTTGCTTTCAAAAGTACAGTTTTAAAGACTGATTCCAAACATAGAAATCAGGGCAATGAAAGAGAAGCTGTAAAATGCCTAAAAGCTCAGTATTTTTAGGTGATTTAGGCAATTACAAGCCTAAATCTCATTGAAAGTCGGTGGGTTTTAAACTCCTGAATCCCTTCTGTATTTGAAATTTACGCTAATTAATCACACAGAAAGCTCAAAGTATTTCACACGATGGCACAGCAGCATCTGTGCAGGAGGACAATGTTTCTTTTGGAGCATATGATTCCTACAGAACTGAAGCTATAGTTTTAAGAGTTTTGTGAGAACTCTGGGGTTTTTGCAATTCTTTCAACACTTTTTAAGAACGAAGCCTGAATTCAGAGTGATTCAGCAGGCAGTAATGCTGCCTTCTCCATCCTTCCCTCCACTTACATAAGAGGTGCAGAAGACAGGTTCACTGGATAGAATCTAAATGTGTATGTCTGAGGGTAGAGCTTTGGCCAAATGCCACCTCATCTTTACTTCCAAGCATCATTGGTGTCTGCAGCTAGAAAATGGAAAATTCCCATGTTGTTTCCAATGTAATTGCTTGGTTTTTTTTAAAAAACTAAACAAACCAAAGAACCCCACAAAAAATCAAGCACACCTTTTATCATGGGTTTGATAATCATTGGTTTTTACATTACCTGTTATTTCAACTTGTTAACCTGAGTTTAGTTTCTGATCTTTAAGTTCTTGAACTTCTTCAAGCCTTCGATTCTGGAAGGCTGAGAATACCATAAACAGAGCTGGCAGAAATCATGTTCAGAACCATCTGTTATTCTGCATTTGGCCATCACTGAGCAAATCCCATAAGGGGAAACAAGAGATAAATCAATGCTCCATACATGTTCCATATGTAGAGCTGTACCAGACAAAGCAGTAATTTAGTGCTTCAAATACTCACATGGGCTAGAATGGCCCACAATGATCATCATAGTAATAATAGGGCAAATCTTGACTTATGAAATATATGTGCAGCAGCCTACAGTTGCCTTCCTCATTCTGCTGTAGGTCTGTGGACAGTCATCTTCCTGACAAAGTTGCTGAGTGGGGATCCCTGAAGTTTTCTTCTGGTCTTGGAAACCACACTGGAGCTGAAACGCAGCCAAGGCATGTACCCAGATCTTGGACCTGGGAATGACTGTTGTCATCTGCATTTCAGGTATCATCTCACTTTTCAGGTAGGAATTTTGTTTCACTAGCTAGTTCAAATTAAACATTACTAAAATTGATGTGATTTTGAAAACATACGTTCTTTTCAGGACCACCATTATACCTAGAAGTATCGAAAGTGTCAGTACTGCCTCCAGCAAGAGGGTAACAAGGAACAAGAAGTGCATGGTGAGAACTTTGAACTTTTTTAAATGGGAGCATATATAAAAGCAAATTTCTTTTATGATATCCTGACATTTTATGTGGCCACAGTGCAAAAGGTTTAAGTACGAGTGCTCAGTTTTCTGGGATGCAATAGTAACTCAGCAGAAGATTATGCCTCAGACAGGCTTGCGTGGCTCTTAAGGGAACAGAACATCTGCAAACCCACACATACAGACACAGAGGTACACACACACTGCAGGAATGGTTAAAGTGGACTATTGCCTCCAAAGACATTCTGTGGAGTTTTTTTCTTATCGTGGCATGACAGTAACCATTATGCAGTTCTCAATCTTCCCCCAAAACGACTGCTTTAAATTAAGCAGAAATAACTGAGAAAGTCTTAAACTGACCTTTAACAGTGTAGCCTGTAGGTATGCAGAGAATCAAATATCACAAAAAATCACAGAGAATACAAATTTATACTTGGGAAGAAAATCATTCAGCCTAACTGAAAAAGGGTTGTGGTACTTTCATTAAATATGTACTATCCTTTTTTATAAGATTAAAAAAAACATAAGGAAAAACATAAAGTCAAAGTGAAAAGGAAGAAGGAAAGAATAAAGGAAGAGGAGTGATTATTTTAAGAATTCTTTCATATAATCTGGTAGTACAAATTGATTTCTTTTAAAAGAAATAAAGTCTTCAAGGACTGAAATAAGAGATGAAACCTAAAGGAAATGGCTTCAAGAGGACTCAATAAGGATGCTAGTCTTGAAAATTACATAAACAAAAGAGTTTTCTTCTGCTAAGCATTCTCCATATCTTCCTGTGTCTTTCTCCCATATGCAGTGGCTCCTTGTGCATCAAGCTCTTGAACCAACAGACAATTGTCTGAAGGAATGTTCACTCTTCTGCATCAAATGATAGGTGCTTCAGTCAGCTGGCAGAGACGAACAAACTGTAGGCATTGATTCATATTTTTGCTTCACTACTTTCAGTCCTATGTGCTAATTTTTTCCTTTTTTAAATGGGACTAAATCCATGTCCCAAACAGTGAGGTATTATATTTCACTCAAAACAAAGTAGCTGGTGTTATCTACACAAGGTTCCCTGCAGAGCTCTGTGTTCCTTACTGTTGATTTGCTATGCTGATACATGACCTGGGAAGACACATTGTAACTTTTTTGTTGTTTTCAGACCTTATTGGAAAGAGTAGGAGCATCAAGCTTTGTCCCCTGGGGTGTTAACAGGCAAGCACAGAGGTGGCAATAGGCAGGAGGTGCAGCATGTGGATGAGCATGACCCACCTCACTGTGCTGTGCAGCAAATCGACAGGTTGATGTAGATCCAGAGTTGGAATGTAAGTCCACTTTGCAATCATTGGACATGGGAGCACTGTCTGCTGTGTCAGAAACCACGCTGGCGCCAACAGCCTCTGAAGAGCTAGAGGAAGCAACTGTGCTTTGATGCCTTAAGAGACAAGGAGTCAGATTTTTAAATGGTTAGATATTTACTGTGTAATTTTATAAACTCTATTCCATCAAATAGATCAATGCATTCCTTTAAATGTTTACTGCAGCCTGACTTAAAATGAAGTATGGATGGTGTATGTACCAGAGAGTAACCTGAAATTTAGGAAGACACCACTGTTCTTGATAGTTACTTGTGTGTGAGTGGCAAAGTTTCTTACCCCAGTGAAATCTGCCTGACCTCTGGAAGATAGCTTACATTCCCTAAACCAGGAAAAACATTCAACCCAGTATCCTGTGGTCCTGTTCCTGCAGGGAGCTGACCTTCTAGGCAGGACGAAGAGGTCTGCCATTGCGCACATGTTCTCTAGCTACCAGCCCATGCATTTTGTTCCTGCTGCCTATCAGAGCTTATCTGCATGTCAGGCTGGGGAATAGTGGACGTGATGCTCCTGCTTGGAAAGATTCTTCTCAATGATTCTCCTTTTGTGCTTGTAAGGAGGGGAGATGGAGGGATGTTTCTCCCTTCATCCCCTGTCTCTTCAACAGAGCTCGTCTTCTCAAGTGTTACACTCAGGAGTTAAATTAGTGAACATGATGTACCAGTAAAACTGGGAGAGTACCTTGAAGAGTTAGCAAAGAACACAGCAAAGTTTAAAAAACTGTCTTTGAACCTACATGCTAGCTTTATTGCCATTTTGAGAAATGTCAGAATAATTAACCGTTACTTAATTATAATATATTCAACATAACAAATTTTATATTTCATTTGTGCTTGCCCTGCAATTTCTGAATGGAGTGTTACAGTATATCTATTTTCTGTGTGATTTTACAAGTACAGATTTTGCATGTATTTCCTGTCCCAAAGTGTTATGGATTTGGGGTAAATAGTGTTTTATACCTTTCCTAAATGGTCATTACACTTGTATCAAAACATCTAAAAATTAGGAAATTAAGTTAAAGCCCAAATTCAAATATTTTCTAAAGAAGGCTTAAGGTCAAAATAGTTTCCACCCTAAACACTAGTCCCTAAAGTGGTGTCCCAGATCCTCCCTTCTCCAGCACAGGAGCCTGGCCTGCAGAGACTAGAAATCCTTGTCTTCTGTTAGGCAAAATATCTGGATAAGCTGGTACCAATGAATTGATGTAGAAGAAACAAGCTCACCTGTAAATACTTTACCCAGCCAGACTAGTTGCTCCAGAAACTTTTTAACCAGCTTGTTACCACTTTCCTTTTGTACGAAGATGCTCCACCTGGAACATTATCTTCGCCCAGCCCCTTAATCAAGCACTGTGGGTGAATTTCTTGTAATGGCAGAAATATACTGTGGTGTTCCTTCTGACACGTTTTTCTAAAGTTTCTAGACATTGTATTTTGCACAGAGTGCCAGTCTCTAGCCCCAGTGACGCAGCTGGGAATGACAGAATGACACACTGTCCAGGCAGCAGATTTAACTTTCGCTCTGAATAACTGTTTGAACACTGTTTTCTAAAAAAGTCACCATGACCTAGAGAGTACTTCAAGTCAGATGTAAAGGTAAGAGCCATTAAGGAAAATCAGACTTGGTTTCCTGTCATGCACATGAAAGGTGCTGTAATTATCACACCGTAGGAATTTGAGGGGCTGGAAGGTGAGCCCAAACAACTACAGCTAGGATCAGATACTTTACTTATGTTCTTGAAGATATAAAGCATTTTTCAACAAGATTTAACCACTACTGGAAAATCTTACCTGCTGCCTCTTCATGAATCCTACCAATACATAAAAGTAAGTTATAACTCTAGTAGAGTCATTTGAGTAACATTTTGTATTATGTCAATTACCAATGCTTAGCTGATTCCAGAAGGATGATTAGTCTGCATCACATTATATCCATGGTCTCTTCCCAAGTAACATTCTTAATCACGTTTTGTGTCCAAATAATCTTGGCAATTCTGGCCCATTTATGAAAGTATAGACTGTTCTGTCAATGTATCTAAGCAGAGGAAGCCAGTAGTTTCCAGGCTTGCATAAAAACATTTCTTGATTGTTCTCTAGACCATTTCTTACATATTTGAAATAAGTCTCCAGTCTTTGCCTGTAGTGGGCAGAAGGGTTTTTAATCGCACAAAATATAAATATGTCTGTGATAGTTACAGCCACACAACTCAAGCAATTTCTGACACGTGGGCAATTTCCATTATATATGGAGAAGGTAGCATCCCTTACGCTACTAAAGAATCACTGCTGTTCTCTTGTAACTATGGTTTTACAGAACTTCACGGGTGTGGAAGAACCAATGACATGGTTCAATTTAAAGCTGTACATAATGTTTATAGAAAGAGAAGGTGTTAGTAGAATGGTTTGGATTGGAAGGGACCTTAAAGATCATCTGTTCCCAACCCCCATTCCATGGGCAGGGACAACTTCCACTACACCAGGTTGCTCAAAGTCCCATCCAACCTGGCCTTCTACACTTCGAGGGATTCGGCAGCCACAGCTGCTCTGGGAAACATCCTCCAATGCCTCACCACCCTCATTGTAAAGAATTTCTTCCTTGCATTAATCTAAATCTACCCTCTTGTAGTTTAAAAACATTACCCCTTGTCCTATCAATCCATGCCCGTATAAATCGTCCCTCTTCCAGCTTTCTTGTAGACACACTTTAGGTACTGGAAGGCCACAAGAAGATCTCCCTGGAGCCTTCTCTTCTGCAAGCTGAACAACCCCAATTTTCTCGGCCTTTCCTCACAGCAGAGGTGTTCCAGCCGTCTGATCATTTTTGTGGCCCTCCTCTGGACCTGCTCCAACAAGTCCATGTCTTTCCTATGCTGAGGGCTCCAGAGCTGGACGCAGGACTCCAGGTGAGGTCTCACCAGAGCAGAGCAGAGGGCCAGAATACCCTCCCTCGCCCAGCTGGCCATACTGCATTTGATGCAGCCCAGGATATGGTTGGCCTTCTGGGCTGTGACCACACATTGCTGGTTCATGTCCAGCTTCTCGTCAACGAGCACCCCCAAGTCTTTCTCCTCAGGACTGCCATCAATCCATTCTCCATGCAGCCTGTATTACCCTGACCCATGTGAGACCTAGTTATTTTGTGTCGTTAAGTTCATTTATTCAATATTACTTCTTCAAATTTACCTACAGTCACTATGCAGGTATCAAATCAGATATGTCAATACCACATGGACTGGAATGCACACCAAAAACACACAGTACCATGATTCTAGCACAGCAGCACAAACAGAAAAACACTTCCCCTTGAATTTTAAGAGAAAAGTTTAATTTGGAAGCATTCCCATGGGGAATAATAGACTAATGAGACTGGTTAGTAAAATCTGTATATTCTTATGTTGTAAAAATTCTATTATAAACTCATAAAATTTTCTCTGGAGCCATTCCAGTTATTCAAAATTGAAAAAAAAAAAAAAAAAATAGATGAAACACAGATAAAAATCTATAAAGGTTAACAGTAGAAATGAAGACTGATATAAAAAAATACACAATTTTCTAACTCTTTGGGCCAGCTAAAATTCACTGTGTGCTCAAATTACTATCACTGGCATATTTGTGAGAAATAAAAATAACATACCTGATATGAAATGATGAATATAGTGATATAGACAATTTAAGCTGATATATTTCAAAATTGAAAGACTTATTTGTATGGCATTGAAGGTTAGCAACAGGGAATGTTATTTGATTAAGTTCCCAAGAGTACAACTTCGTCTTTATGTGGATACCTGCATTTAGAGCGTCATTTACTGATGCCGCCACTGAAACAAGCAGATGGGCTATGACACAAATAGTTCACAACTGCCAAGCTGGGATCTGTGAGCAGCTGTCTCCTCTGCAGAAAAGTCACCTCATGGCTATTACACTCCCTTTCCAAACAAAGAAGCAATGCCAGCTGAATAATGAAAAACTCACAGGAACCAAGAAACTCTTTCTTTGCTTCAAGGACCCTTGAACAAAGCAGCTGACTCGTTAACCAGGCTTGGTTAGACTAGTAGGACAGCTGGTCTTAATACGAGCTCAAATCCGACAAGCTTGTTTAGAAAAGTGATTATAGAGGAGTTGCTGCAGGGAGTTAGAAATGCTGTGGCTCCCTGGATTTAGCACAAGGCAACAAGCTTTACACATGCTTGTTTTTCTCATTTTGATTGTTTATTTAGCCCAGATGCAGTTAAAATGATATGCCATGAGTTTACAAAGATAAATACAAAGATAGATCTGTTGAGCAACGAGATAGGGGGGTTACATCAGGTACACAAGGCCCATAAAAGGTATAATTTTGATGTTACTCTTTTGATTCTGAAGTTTTAATTTTGGTCCTGCCATACTGTGGGTAGTTAAGGCTTGGCGGTCTGAAGATGTCGCGCTGTACGGAAAGGTAGTGTCCCCCCCCTGTCCTAATAGCCAATAGCGTTTAACCCATGAAGTAAGCAGACGGAAGTGATGCTGTAAACCTAGGCTATATAATGCTGTGTTATTTATCAATAAACGCCATTTGCCGTCCACCACATTGGTGTCTGCGAGCTGATGACCCGAGCGGCCGAGGGGTGGGTCGCCGAGCCGTCCCTGAACCAGGTCACCACGCCAACGAAGGCGACAAGTGGTGCCGAAACCCGGGAAAGACTCGCCTGTAATCGGGTGAACGGCGGCCGAAGCGGCAGGACCAGCCCGGCGGGGAGGACGCTCCCGGACTAGCAAGGAGGATGGAATCCCTTGTGAAGGTCGTATCGCAATTACATAAGCATTGGGGGACTGATTGTAAGCCCAAAGATTTTACGCTCGCAGTTGCGAGACTTTTGCATATTGGGGTCATTGACCAGCCGGTGGATATTTTCCACCCTGAGGTGTGGGATAAGTGCACTAAAGCGTTAGCCGAGGAGATAATGTCCTCGGGTTGTGGGAAAAACCTTAAGTCGTGGGGGAAAGTTGTACAGGCCCTGCAGAAAGCTAGACAAAAGCAGGAGACCTGGAAGGCGGCAGGGAGCTGTTTGTTTGCTACCCCAAAATTGGGAATCGGGGCAGCTACACAGACTTTGCACTCCCCAGACGATAATGGCTCTGCTGAGCCTAAAGATCAGCAAGAGGGCGATACATCCCCTCAACTCCTGGACCCTGACCCGCTTACGGAGGGAGAGAAACAGGCTAAATCCTTCTGGGGCGGGTTAGCCGAGGAGGCTAGGAGCGCTGCGGAAAAAACAGGGTCTGAGGAAGTCTGGGCTACACCACCGCCCTATGCGCCCCAAGATGGCACCGAGCCCAAAGGGGAAAGGCGGGATGAAAATTCCTTTGGTGATAACAGGGAGGAAGCGCTAAAGTTATCAAGCACACAAGTTATCAAGCGGGAGGTGGAAGAGAACAGGGGGGCGAGCGGGGGGCAGAGAGCCAACCAGAGCATGCATTTCAAAAGGTGGCCTGTGGGGTAGGCACCCCGCCGAGCGGAGGGTGGGGCGGGCCCGGGGGGGAGGAGCGGCCCGCCCATAGGGGAGGGGGCCAGAGCTCGGCAAAAAGGTACTGGAGACCGGAAGTGACCAGTCAGTCGAGTTCTGACTCCGATTCGAACACCAGCGGGGACGAGTGGCTCACAACTGATTTAAACGTAGTAGAGGAGGAAACAGAGATAAATAAAGTCAAGAGTCAAAATATTCCCATCCAAATTAAAGAGAAACCATGAGGGGGAGAAATCCCTCTCACGGACTGGAGGAGAATAAAGATTACGTGCGCCCACTGGGCCCCGTCGGCCGCACTAGCGTTCCCGGTCCGGGTGACGGACGGGGGACAGAGGGTCCACACACCGATAAACCCTAAGGACATACAAGCGATTGTTAAGGCAATCGCAGATAAAGGCCTTAATTCTGCCATGGTCTCCACCCTCATAGATGGTGTATTCGGGGGAGACGATATGCTCCCATTCGATATAAAACAAACTTGTAGATTGATCTTTGACGGGGCAGGGATGATCGTTTTTAAACAAGAATGGGAGGACAACTGCACGAAGCAACTAGCCCAAGTAACTGGGGCAGACCATCCACTGCATGGCTCCAGCCTGCAGCGGTTAATGGGTACAGATCCCACAATGATTACCCCCCAGGCACAAGCCCAAGCCCTGCAGGCCCATGAAGTTATGGCAACCACTCGTGCGGCCAGAGAAGCTATTCGCACAACCTCTAGAGTCATTACCAAACCATCGCCATGGTCCATAATAAAGCAAAGTGAAAGTGAGAGCTTCACAAAATTTGTGGATCGTCTCCAAGCAGCGGTCGATTCTTCGGCCTTGTCTGCAGAGGCAAAAGGCCCAGTCGTAGCGGAATGTTTACGTCATCAGTGTAATTCGATAACCAAAGAAATCCTGCGATCACGATCAGCGGGGTCGAGTATCGCAGACATGATTAAGCATGTCGCGAAGGAAGAGCATCTAACCCCGATCCAGGTGGCTCTTCGCACCATAATAGCCAGAATAAAACTAATGAAAACTGTGAGTTTTTGTCCACAGGACCGGATCATCGGACACCCCCGTAACCCGTACACCCCGGTGACAAGAGAAGATGACAAGTTGGCAAACATCCTGTCCGAGCCTGAAACCTCCTCACGGACAGAATCCAGACAACGGCAGAATAGCGTCCGCAAAGGGGAGCTACGATGCCCTTGTGTGATCCTAATCTTGGAGCTTGTCACTATAGGACAGGCAGAATCAAGTTACCAACACCATCAGCCATATAGGTGGGTCCTACGGAACCTTGTAAATGGTCGAGTAGTAAGGGAAGTCATAACAGCAGGACCTCCTAGATTTGCTGCTCACCTGTGTGAATTAGCACCCATACAGCCCTGCCTAAACCAGCAGCCCTATTACTTATGTCCACAATCTAACCCAGGAAAGGGATATTGTAATTCTCCTAATCAATATTATTGCGCATATTGGGACTGTGTCACTATCGCTTCCGCTTGGACACCCCCAATCCCAGACAAATATTTAACGACAACATGGGGACCACTAGGTTGCAAACATCCATGACTTGATTGGTCTGGAGGATCTGTAGGGTACAGTAATTGTGACGCTATAATCCTCCAAGTAATTAATCCAGAAGACTCAAGATGGGTAACGGGAAGAACTTGGGGAATTAGGTATTGGGAACCAGGACAAGATCGAGGTGGATTGATACATATAAGGAAGGAGGAAATAATAAAAAACCCTCCTCATGGAATTGGCCCCAATCCAATTGTTAGTGGACCACAGATAACTGCTAGCCCCCTGGAGACCACCCAAAGTGATGTAATATCCTCCCTCGATGGGATGAGGGAACCCCCCTTATGGAAACTAATGCGAGCTACCTACGACACCTTGAACCAAACCAACTCTAACCTAACTGCACACTGTTGGTTGTGCTATGATGTGAAACCCCCTTTTTATGAGGCTATAGGGGTAAACACAACATATAGCCTAGACACCCAATCCGTACCACTTCAGTGTTCTTGGGGAGAGAAGAAAAAGAGGATAACCATGCAATATGTTTCTGGATCTGGGACCTGTATAGGCAATGTGTGGGGACAAAAACGGAAGCTCTGTAGTTCTGTCTCATCCACAGTGGGAAAAACCAAAGAAAAATGGGTTATTCCCTCTGAAGGAGCTCAATGGATCTGTTCCAAAAACAGGCCTTACTCCATGCATATCTCTGGCAGTGTTTAATCCCATGGTTAACCACCTTGCTATCCACCTTGATAGGACCAATCGCGATGATTGTAATAGCACTAATATTTGGACCCTGTATACTGAATGGAATCGTGTCATTCGTCAAGAGTCGGCTAGAGAAAGTTAACATTATGTTCGTAGAACACCGTCAGCTGCTTTAAAAACGTACCTACCCAGTGTTATCCTAAAAGTTACCTCAATTTTTACCTGTTTACTGTGCCTTATACTTTTTCAGGTTTATAGCATATCCTTTTTAAAACTATTGTAAAATATAGAATAAATATAGAATAAGAATATCGATAGAATTTTTAAGACTTTAAGATTATATTATATATATTTCAGATTATGTTTTAGCTAATTTACAAATGCATTTGTTCAAGGCGCCTTATATTTGTTATCGTAAGATCTTAATATTTATATTTTTAAGTTATAGTTAAGATTAATTAAGGTTAAGTCTAACATAATATTAAGTTTAAGTCTTAAGTTAAATACTAAGTTAAGTTAAGTTAAGTATTACAACTTTATATTTTATATTAGCTTATTTAGTTAAGCATAAGGAGGGGGGAAATGTGGGTAGTTAAGGCTTGGCGGTCTGAAGATGTCGCGCTGTACGGAAAGGTAGTGTCCCCCCCTGTCCTAATAGCCAATAGCGTTTAACCCGTGAAGTAAGCAGAAAGAAGTGATGCTGTAAACCTAAGCTATATAACGCTGTGTTATTTATCAATAAACACCATTTGCCGTCCACCACATTGGTGTCTGCGTGCTGATGACCCGAGCGGCCGAGGGGTGGGTCGCCGAGCCGTCCCTGAACCAGGTCGCCACGCCAATGAAGGCGACACCATACAAGCTGTGTGTTGGTTAGAGCATAACTCATGTCTTTTAGATTTTTGATGGAAAGTAGCACTGACCCCTTTCTGCTGAGGTGAAGAAAAGTGATATGGAGACTTAGGAGATGAAGAGTATAAAAGTCTACTCTCAAAATGAAAGAAGTGAACCACATGATTATTGTATTTGTGCATATAGGCATAGGACCATAGGGTAATTATCTGAACAAACAGAAAGGCCTTTTTTAATTGGCCCTAAAGATGAATAGGAAACAAAAGTGACAGTGGATGGTCTTATTGCTTGGAAAGAGATATCAGCTGGGACCTCCTGACATTAGGAAAGCAGGACTTTAGGAGGTTTTACAAGAAGGAAATGTAATAGACAAGGAGGGAAAGACAGGTATTTATTAGGAGTCACAGTGAAAGTAAAAAGGAATTTGACAATGAACCAGCAATAGAGACTTCTAGATGAAAGACCTGATTGGTCACGATAATCTCTCACTGATGACCTTCACAAGATTCAGTGAAACTATTTGTGGCTTACATTCATTCAAGCGTCATCAGAATCAGATGTGTAGAGTTGTGGTGGAGACAAGAGAGTCTTAGATGAGAAATACTGACGTAGTTTCTGACCGCAGGATAGTGTTGCACTAAAATAAAATTTGTTTGCTAAAATGCTGTGGATTAAGGGCTTTGAATTTGATGCCATCTAAATTTCTACCTGTTAAAAAATTACTAGTTTAGTAAGATTAGTTCTTTCCAGAAACAACTGCTTCTGTAAATTAGAAAATCAAGTTGCAATATTTTCTGGTGAGAACAAAAGGATTTAAGAATTACCTGAATGTTATATTCTTAGCTCTGTTTCTGTCTACTTGCTATCTTTTATAATGCTAAACCTACGAAGTGAGTTAGTTGTAAAAGATGGCATGTGATTTGAGTTTGAAAGACTTGACTCTGGGGAGCCATTACCTCTGTGTATACTGATGAAACAAATGAGGTGATTGACAATATCACAGTTGCTACAGAACTTCTTACATAGCAGCTGTAAAGATGACTGAACCAGCTCAATGATACTGCATGATCAGTATGCATCATGGTTTACATGCCTACAGCCAGCACTTTTCACTATAATTATATGATTGTCAAGTCAACATTTCAATTCTGATTCTGTCTTAATATCAAGGGGTTTACTGGACTGGTGTAAACAAAGTCCCCTGAATTTAAATGATGCAGTCACACTATCAAGATTTCTGCATGATGTTTTGGATGCCTCAAACAATATCCAGCCTCAGTGGCAGCTCTAGCAATTTTTAGCTTTTGGGTGATCCTGGAGGCCTGAAGTGTGGGTGAAAACTCTTTCCTGTTCTGACACATGGTGGTGCCAGGCTTGGTGCTGGCATATGTGCTGCCCATGCTCTAGCTCAAAACCCCAGAGTCAGTGCGAACTAAGACTAAGGAAGACTTCATAGGGCATTTGGAAGTTCAGCTGCGGATGGACCCTACCATTCTCCACACAGGAGCTGTCTCTGAGTTTCACTTAAACTAGAATTAATAGAAGAAGGTAGACATAGCACACATAGCCTCAGCAGGGTTCCTCAAAGGAATAATTTGCTTAGACTTTTTGACTCCTTCAGAAAATGGCTTTCAGGAAAAGAAGTTTGCATTACTTTTTTCCAAGTTAGGGTCAAGAGCAGTTTTTGTAACTCAGCATGCACTAAGAAAAGAAATCATAGCAATTGAATAAATAAAGGTCAACAGTCCAAACTGGATTAAAACTTGGGGATATATAAATCTTGAATTATTTCATTCTCCAAAAGTTCAGCTATAGGTGCTCCTTCAAATGTTTTTGTGAAGAAGATGATAGATGAAAGTCCAAGAACTTTTTAGCATTTGTCATAAGCTGCAGTTCTTAATGAAATATTGTGCTGTTGCAGGCTCCAGAAGAACCACAGTTGCAAGGAATTTGGGGTGTAGCACAGCAGCCTGAGAGGCAAGATGTATCGCAGCCTAGGCATACTTGAGAGACCTTCTGAAGGATACCATTTTTTCTGATGTGTCTGGGAAACTCTGTAGTCTGTGTATTATGTATTTTTCAGTAGTTCTGTCAGGGCTTCTTTCTCCCCTACTCCATACTCAGGCTCCATATATTTATTCGTGCCCATTTTGTAAGTCTAGAATGAATGGCATTCTAATTCTGTGAGTCTAATTTATTTTAAATGAAAAATATTCCGTAAGTATCTGTTCTACTTGATACCGATAAAAGATATCTAATATCCAAGTCAACATGCCTGCTAGCTGTGATGAAATTTTTCAGCAGTTTTTAGATTTGTTAAAGATCCTGCCTAGTTGGCTGCTATATTTAGTTTCAGTATAATATGACTGACAGAAAAATAGGAAACTGGTTGTCCAAAGCCACCAGTGCTTTTGGAAAACTCTGTCTGGATCTATAGAGCAAAACAGATTTTAAATGGATAATAACATTAAATATGTAACTGAAAATGCTTATAAATTTATGTACTTTACACGGGATAAATGGATCAAATAAAGTTCTTTTAAAACAAGTTTCTTCAGAAGGAGAAAATTTCCTGGTGCCACACGAGAAACAGATTCTTAATATGACACATATATCGACAGTGTACCAAGTATAAAGGCAAGGTGTCAGTGAGGTGAGTGGAGCCAAATGTCAGATTACTGAAAAAAACTTTGTGAGGTAAAATGGGACTCGGTAAATGATCTCATGTGGATAGCTTGAAAGGTGTAAATATTGCCCAAAGTATAGGCCCAAAAATCTGAATATTCATTGCCACATGGGAGCATGGAGCTTGTGACAGGAAAAGTTGCCGTGATTTATGATTATGACCTATTTGCGTTTGATATAATTCATATCAAAGAAGCCAAAAAAGGAAAAGAAAATTCAAGGGAAACTTAGGAAAGTGTAGTCTTAAGAGTCAGTTTGACAAGTTGCTCTCCAAATTAGGATAAAAAATTGTTTCTTTTTCAGAAGCTGAATTTTGTAGCCATAGAAGAAGCACTAGTCATGGTAAAACACAAATTGTTAATTATCATTAACAGTGATAACTCTCTAGACATTGTTTTGCATTTGGAACAGTAGAAGAGTGGAGCATTTGTACACTAGATGAAATACAAACCTATACACAGAGAGTAAATAAGAAAGAAGTTTACTTCATACCTCATCATTTTATTACATTTCTTCGTTTCTTCTTTTTTGTTTATTTTGTTTATTTTGTTTCTGTTGTTATTGTTGTTACCCTGGTGTTTCAACTAAAAAAAATAGGGAAAAAGTAGGGGTTAAAAAACATGGATGAAGTGTTCATTGTCAGTAATGTATTATGTAAGATGCTTGTTGTGAAGTAAGTTTACTCTGAGCATCACCTATTTTTTTTCCCAAGTACTCACTGAAGACTTACTCTCGGACATAGAATGAAGACAGCATTATGGGTTGCAGCAAATAAACTCTTAGTATTCTCAACAGCATGACAAAACAACAAGAAAAATTCACTATTTCATTCTAATACCTGCATAGATTTTGTTTTTAGGAGAGATTTTGCAGACCAACTTGAAGATGGTCAGCACATAATAACCACACTTCCCTCACTCATTCATTTCCAGAATTCCTAGTCAATCCCACTATCATAATTTCAGATGAACTTGTAAGAATAATAGTAGCAGTAGTAAGGCAATAAAAACCTATAGTGAGCCGTAAACAAGAACATTTTCATGCCAATTTAATAGCAAGCAGAAGCACAAGTTCTCTGGGTTAGAATTTAGCCGTGTTCAAAGAGGCTATTCTTATGAGGATTCCCATGGCACAGCTATTACAAACTAAAGAGAAATAATCAAATACAAAAGGGACCACTTTTCCAAACTGTCAAAAGTGATTTTCACTGGAAAAAGATGTGAGACTTCATCTGCATGAGGTGGTTTCTAAACTGTAATTAAGGGGTCCCTGTGCAAAAGGATCCTCATCAATACACCTAAGACATCATTGGAGCCAACTGCAATCGTTAATGGCAAAGATAAAATAGGCAAAAGGAAATATATTTTTAAAAAACCCTGCCAAAAAGAAATGCCTGTTCCAGTATTTGTGAGATTTAGGGGACATGCATTGAGTGTAACAGGGTCATATATTGTAAAGCAGTAGGGATAACGTACGTAGTAAAACATACCATGACATTTCGCCTAACAGAAAATGCTTGGGTTAGCTGTGTCACATGCATATACATACAGTTTAAAGAACAAAGTTTACAACAATTTCACTGACAGGAAGGGAGATTACTGAGTGAAAAGCATCACTTTGTGTGCACTCCCAGCATGACTACTCTTTTCACTGTTTATTATCTGAAGTATAACCCTCTTCAGTTTGTCTTTAATTAGATACAGACATAACATCCTTAACAATAGGAGGAAGAATTGAAGAGGTGTGAGAAACACTAATAGTTCTGTTCATGTCTTGCCCTTGTATAAGCAGGCCTACCTACATGCACACACATTATAGGGTTTTCTGTAATTCCATGTGTCTATCAAAACTGAACTGACAATAAGCAACAGCAGAGTTTCTGCTGTGGACGCCTCAATCAGTTCTATCAATTACAAGCTATTAAAGTTGTTTAAAATAATTTGAAGTTATTTACACAATGGCTGTATTAAGCTATACAACAAATTCTGTGAATATATGACCAGCTCTAATTTTATCAGTAATAAATATTTTTCCCTCAGAACATGGTCACTACAGTCCAATCTGTAGCTTTGAACAGATGCATCAGTTAAAAAGAAAACCCAGTACCAGGACTTTTACTTTTCAAAGTGCATCAAAATCCTTCCTTTTATTGAAGAAACAGCTTGATGGGATCTGCATCCTGCTATTACGATATATTCCTTTGCTTTTTTAAGGCAATCACCAGCTCAAAGATACAAAATACTGGCTTTGTATGGCTTCCAGATAGCTCATCTTGCCTAAAACATTACCTTGCCTGGACATACTTCTTTGTGGTAGCAGCACCAGTTAAAGTGAACAGATCAATCTACAGTTACTCAGGACAGAGTAGAGCAGAAAAGTGAAAAATAAGCATGTACCTGACACATTGTAAGTATGGCCTGTCTTTTCCTTGTGGCTTCACACATGTAAGGGGTTTTATATTTCATCAGCTAATAATTTCCAAACTCTATTATCAGGCATAATCAAGAAATCGAGTGTATTTTTAAGGTATCAGATCACAAAGAAAAAAATACACTGTATGTAGGTGATGCTAAGAGGTTTTTAATGGCTAAATTTGTTTCTGAGCTGTCCTTCCTTCACTGCAAATAAATAATCTGTGTTCCCTTTCATTCTGCAGAAATAAGGTGGGAAGAGCTTTTTAATCAGCATCTGGCCTATTCCAGATGCCCTGGGTTCAGCCAGGACAGGGTTAATTTTCACCAGAATCCAGGAAGGGGCACAGCCGGGGGATGGGGGCTGACCCCACCTGGCCAAACAGAGCAGGGTATTCCATACCATGTGCCGTCATGCGGGGTTCAGGTGGGGGGGGCGGCGCGGCGGGAACTCACTCGCAGCTAGGGAGCGCTCAGCGGCGGTTTGGTCCGAGAGAGTGGTTCTGTTCTGCGGGTTTGTTTTGTGTATTCCCCTTTTCTGTACCGTTGTTGTTGCTGTTCCCTTAGTTTCCTGTTCTGTTAAACTGCCCTTATCCCGACCCACCGGTTTCTGCCTGTTTCTTTACATTCTCCTCCGCACGCCGGCGGGGGGAGGGGCGGCCGCGTGGCACTTTTGTTGCTGGCAGCAGCCGAACCAGAACACCTCCTCTGGGTTCTGCCACTGCTGGCCCCAGGTAGTAACAGGAACAAAAACAACTGCCTGGCAGGGAAGTAAAAGATCTAGTTGAATAGACACTTGCAGTTATTCTCATGATTTTTAAGATATCTCCATAGACTCACTTTGTCTTAGAATTAACAGATGAACAACTTAAAATGTAGTTTTAAAGTAAGGCATTGAGGGGTTTGTGTCAACACTGCTCAGTGATGAGCAACACTGGCAAGTGCTGCAGAGATTTCCTGATCATTACCCGTGGTCACCAGTGGTACAGCTGTGGCAACAGTCTAGTCTGCCTAGTCTCCCTGTGGCTGGTTCTAGTCTGCCTTGACACCCAATTTTGCAAAAATTGAACAAGCACAAAACTAACTAGGTAAGGCATTTTAGTATTTATTCATTAAATGTGTATTTGTAACTGAAAGAGGTATGCATCTGAACCACAGATAGTTTGACTGTAAACTTCCCCAGTCATGCTTCTTTCTGACTGCAGAACACATTAACAGCTGACACCATCGTGAGTCTCAATAAGCAACTGTGTGTTTGTACTGTGGCATTTGTCTCATTTGTTGCTTCCCTGGTTGAACTAACGGGAAGTGTGTAAATGATCGGAAAGGAGACAAAGCAGGTTCGTTTCATGTATGTTGGGCAGTAGCTTCTAGTTAGTATTGTCCGACAAAAAGATATGCACCTGGCTTCTTGACTTACAAACTAGATAAGAGTTTAATTCAGAAAAAGAGAAAAAAAGAAGGCAGCAAGAGACTTCATTAGAACTAACCACAAAAAAATTGTGGGTAGCTAAAACGTTTCTTCCGACCACTGCAAAAAAAAAGTCTTTCATGCCTTTATCATGTCAGCCTGCATTTTTAAGCTAAATTTATATTTAACTCTTGAAGATTCTGAAATGCTCTGTCCTTCTACCTTTTGTTTCTGGTAACTAGGATCACGATCTGAAATGCGAAAATAGAATAAAGCAATATGTTGCAGAGTATTTGACAGAACAAGTATAAGTCCAGTGAGCATCTTTCAGACTGAAAGATACATTAAAATTTCAGGACAATGTTTTTTAAAAATGCGTAAAGTCTCACCTCAGGTTTTGAAATTAATGACCTCCAGCAGCTCCCACTAACTTTAATTAGCTTAGTGTAAGACAGAAGTGTGATTCATAAGTCTCGTGCATATCTTCTGTAGACATGGTCCTATTCTGTACAAAAGCACTGCGTAGGAAGCATACACTGCAGGCAGAACTTGGGGTTGTTTTGGATATTCCTGGCAAGTGCTTTCCTCGGATTAAGAGGGATTTATAGCTCAACTAGATAACTGTGATTTCTGAAAAAAAGTGGAGGGAAAGGGTAGCTCCTTAAATTAAACTGGAGATAATGTAGCACAACAGTAATTTTGGGATTTAATACTCTACCCGCATCTTCCAAACACACAACCTTCCACTGGCATCTTCCAGCCCAACCTCAGCAGTCCTCCCCATCTTGCTTGTGTATGGACTCTGGGGGTCGTAGTTTCTTCTCTGTGTTGCTTTTCAGCGCCTCAGTGTTCCAGCTGCTCTAGAGCCAATGCAGACAGCACATTTTATAAACTATTGCCATTGTAAGCCTGAATATTGCATTTTAAATTATTTAGCTTATAGACTGATAAATTATGCATGCATTAACTGTGTTAACTCTATTAATACCTTAACACAAAACTAATGGAACAATTGAATTATTAATAAGCCACTTCTACGTAATTGCATGAAATTATAGCTAGGAGCAATGCAACTTGTGGATATGAACTTCTCTTTCTGAATCTTGATGTTCAGTCTGTAAGATATCTCTACTCTCGAAATGATCCTTAAGCATGTGCTTAATTTTGAGAAACTCTGAAGTACATGTTTAGGTGACTTCCAAAGCTGAGACAGATCGTGGTCAGCGCAGAAGGGAGAGAAAGAGATCCCATAAGAATAGCATTAGGGATTCAATAGGTGGCACTAATCATTATCGACTAGATCATTCAGCTTAATGCAGAATATTAAAGGGCTCATTTTTCAGCTGAGATATAAACTAATGGTTCCTGATAACTTCTGGCTTTTATGGTTCTCATGGTAATTTGAAGGTACTGGCACTGTGGAAAACTGTGTATCAGCTGGGCTTTCATGCTGTGCTAGTTGGGTAATACTCAGTTTCAGTTAGTGGATAGTCCTACAGTGTAGTGGGAATGTTTATATGGTCCTAAAGACATGTCATCTGTGGATGAAGCAACTCCCAAGCACAGTGTGTGTTTTAGTACAGGCCAGAGACCAGTCCTAATAACCACTTTGCATGAAACTACACTGACATGGAGAGAAAGCTTACTGAACAGCAGAGGTGTGGTCCAGGGAACGAGCCGTTGCACTGTTCAGCTTCCTGGCTGAGACACAGCGCACCAGGAGGGAAGCTTTGTGGTAAAAATGGATTCAGCACCATGCTCCATGCCGCCACGCAGCATGGGACATTCCGGAGCACTGCTGCAAGCAGCCTTTCCAGGGAAATGAAAAAGCAGCTGCTCCAAGTACCGCAGCATTATAACTCACAAGCACAACCCATAGCTGTTAGGAAAAGATTATTAAATTTGCATGCTAATAATGCTGGTTTTTCTTTAAATATCAGAATTAAAGCTGTCTGTACAATCTCTGTTTAAACACATTCGTGGTATCATATACCAGGTACAATCACACGCTAGTTTTCCTACAATATGCAAGTCATTTCCTTACCATGTAAGCAGTGACCCGTCAAGGTCCTTCACCTTGCTGGGCTTCACCAGCCCAAGCGCCAGACTATTTTCTGGTTAATTAGTTTCCTCTTAGATTGCTCCTACCATGTAAGTTCAGAATACTGCTGCATTCAGACCCCTCACACGGAAACAGGTATTTTCAAGGAGAGTTACCTTGTATTTCTGTTGCATCAGTGCTAATGTTGTAGCCTTTTGACTGAGTCTTGTTATAAAATGTTGTCTGCAGGACAAGATCTGTTTTCCATCCTAAGCCCTAGCAAAGGTTATTGAGTTTGTCTCTTTAAATCTTTTAAATCGTTTTAGCCGTTCCCAGTGCATGCAGCTATGATGGCTGGGAGCGGAGGTAGGGGGTGGTTGTCCAACCAGAAAGTGAACCTGGAAGAAAGAAGTCAGATACTCGACTCTGCTTTCTACTTTGCACAATCATTTCATTGGTTCTGGCTATTACAGAGTTAGATGCTGATATCTTATGATCGATTAGCAATCTTTGGAGTTGCTCAGCAGCAAGGACTTTGAACAAAGTCGGTATAAGTCACTAAGGATGCAGTTTTGCAATTACATCGGTCTCTACAGGGCCATTGAAAAGGACAGTTCCACTCTTCTCCCATCTTTCCCCACCCACTGCACTAGTGTTAGACAAGAAACCTGGCCCAAGGAGCTACGCTGCATTAGTATTCTTCCAATTTCATGCTGCTTAGTGGCCTTAGCTTCCTAAACACAGGAAAGGAGCAGAGGAAAATTGGAGGTGGAAAGAGTAATGTGACAGGCTTGCAGCAGTTACATGGCTTGAAGGTACTGTAAAATCACATCTGAACCAACTCTGTTCAAGTCATGTGCCAGTCAATATTCTGAAAATACAGCTATCCATTACACCTAATTCTATCCCATCATGAGTTGCTGACAGAAGTTGACAACTCAGATCCCTAAACATACTGTGATGGACGGTGGGGAAACAAGGACAAGAGGAAGCAGAAAAGCAGTGGCATAGCTTACAGCAGTTTCCTGCAGCGTGACTGAGGAAGGTGGACAGACAGCAACATGCCAGCAAATTTTTCTGTTTTGTTCCTTTTACACTATGGATTGATGTAATGACTTATGTCATGACTGATGTCAAACTTTTAACGAGATTCTTGGTGTGAACATCACTCCTCATCCCAGGTCACTGCCCATGTTCACATCTTTCTCTTTCATGGCCTCAGCTGAGGGTAGGCAGCATGTTTCTGTATTATTGTAAAATAATTATTGAAGGAGGACCATTTCCAAGTATTTCACTAGCGTGACACTCAAATGGAAAAGAAAAATAACTTATTTTCCTGCCCCACATACTGTGCGAACAGATTAAATGCAGCCAAAGACACCTTACTAGGAGGTATAAAGGTATGAATCTCACCAGTATTGTTACTAAGAAAGACTTAATACTGAAGGAGTTCCTGCTATGTATCCAGTGTGGTACAGACTGGAGGGAAAGGAGGAGACATGTTCTTCCTATTAACTACAGCAGTTATGGATCTCAAAGCTTTTTTATGTGATGTCAGGATTGAAGAAATTAAATCTAATGTTGCTACAGGAGAGGACAGATATAACCAAAGTATTTGAACCTAAAGTGAGCACAGAGTTGAGTAAGGTTGATGTAGAGTGATCAAAGGGAATCCTTCTTCCAAAAAAAAAAGACGTTTGAACTTGAAGATCTTAGAGGTCTTATCCAACCTTAATGATTCTAGGATCCTATATGTATAAAGTATTCAGGCCTCCAGGTCCCCTTATCCTTCACTTCCTTCCGTAACAATGCCCCAGGTTGTGTGGCTTTGCTTTTAACATAATACAGGAATGGATTGAGAAGAATCAGTCATAGGGTTTCCTGTGTCACCTTCCACAGTTAACATTATACCATAGGATCAGCCACAGAAAGGCCAAAGTTTATTGTGTAGAAGAAATCTTTCTGTAGAAGGGAAGAACTCATTAAAACCACAGATTATTAAAGACACAGAAGGGTGAACAATTTTTAAATAAAAACTGCATTTTTTTGGTAACACAAGATATTGTCCATGACCTTGAATAAAAACTATATATAGTAACCACAAACTCAATGTACCTCAAAGACTGGTTTCTGCTGGATTTAGTTGCAATTCTAACAGCAGCTCTGGAGACCCAGAAGTGTACTGTGAAGGGCTCAGAGCTGAATCAAGTCAGTGTAGTTGCACAGGCATACTTTAGCCACACTTTTTGTGTTTCAATAATGCAGTTCATCAGTTCAGTGTAACTGAATTGGCGGGGGAAAAAAAATAAGTTTTTAACAGCTGGCAGAGATTCTTTTCTAACCACTGGGCAGGTCTTGCTTGGTGCACTAGCCCTCTTCCCAGCAGCAGGGGTCGGGCAGTTAGGGTGCAAGTGTCTGTGTACAGATTGCTCCTGTCATGCACATCAAGATATGCTTTGACAGAGGCAGGGAACTACACAGGCCCCCTGCTTTGCCCTCACACGTCAAAGGGCAGGCTTGGAGCTACCAAGAAGTGGTTACAAATTGTGCCTTGTGCCAGTTATGGCTAGGGAAGAGGCAGAGTCCTCATCCCCTTTCCTGCAGGAAGCTGCAGTGATTCTGTCTGTCCTTCCTGCCTCTGCTGCAGGAGCTGCAAACTTGTCTTTCTCCCAGTCTCACCATTCCAGCTCAACCCTTCAGCGTTCTACTTCTCTGTCCCTTCCTGGGGTAGACACAACCTTCAAACAGGGTGTGCCTGCATTTGGTTTTACCTGCAGATCATGAAGTCCTCAGTCAGTGCCACACTTTTTCATTACTACTGTTGGCTGAATTTCTTTCTAACTAAACACAATATAAAGTTTCCTGCCTTGGGATGTCTTCTGTTCTTTTTTCCCTTGCCAAAATTTTTAATACTGCGGGTTTTGATTGGCAGTGGGAAGTCAGCCTTACTGACACTCTGATCTCAAATAAATGTTGTTATTAATGAAAATTAGCTACTGTGGCTATGGTTAGCACAACACAAACAGCAGGACATGTCAAAATCTTAGCAAGACACAAGAGAAACCAAAGTAAAATGCAGGCAGAAAATGGAGTTGCTTATGTACTTGATGTTGAGCACGTGATTATCTCACTGTACTGCAACTGCACAAGTAATTGGACTAAACAAATATTCAGTCTCCAGCCCACTCACAAAACATCATAGCACGGGCTCAAAAGTAAATTGAGACAAGAGCTACAGTCAGTGCTCCTTGGTTTCAGACAGGACCAGGGAAATATTCCAACCCTTTCTTGCAACTTGAAGGTTATGATATAGGAAAGAAAGAGATCATAATGCACATTGTAACCTTGGAAATATTTTGAAATATAAGCACCGCGTCTGTTTATTCTGCATTTACATTTGGCTCTGTCGGTCAGCATCCAATGAAACTTATTTGTGGCATTGAAAGTAACATTTCCAATTACTGTTGGAGTCTGAAAGAACTTAAAATGAAAAATCTGAGGAAAGACATTCCAATGCAACCCAGCTGAAAGAACACTGTGCAGTGTAAAACAAGCATGTCCGGTAGGATTGTTTTTCAAGGAAAATAAACACGAATATAAAGGTAGTATGTATCAAAAGATATATTGCCACCAGAAAAACACTAATGACTGGAAAAAGACTACATATTTCACTGTCATTTACCAAAAAAAGTATGTATTATTCATTTTAATGAATTAAGTTACAGTAAGTTAATGATGATTCCCAAACTCGATAACCATCACAGAAAAAGACATTTTTTAAAAGTATTCTGTATTAGAATTTAGAGAGCTTGTCACAATGAAATATGAATGATGTCAAATATTCACTGAAGAATGGTGAATGAGGTTACAGGAAAGTCACAGGCAAAGTGATGCTTCTGGAAAGACAGAGTGGAGCTGAAGGCTTAAAGAATGCATATTAACAACAAATTCTGTTCAAGTACTGACAACCAAAACGCTCTCTAATGATGAGATTTGCAGGAGAGTTCAGCACCTATTAGTTCCTGAAGAAGTCACTTTGTCAGCGTTTAACGTTAAAGTGAGTTAATGGGTGCTGAATGCATTCTCACACCTGAAACCGGGCAGTGTTGTTTAAAGTAACAGGACCCTCTCTCCCCACCAGCTCACTCTGAAAATGAAATAAACCTTACCTGCCCTCTCCCTGACAGAAAAACCTACAAAACAAAAAACACACAGAAATCCTTGACGAATTTTTCTTTGCAGAAAGACAATTGGCAAAAATCTTTTGTAAAAGTGTTTGCTGTTTCGAGTCCGCTTTAGTTAGTTGCCTAATTTAATAAGACGGTCAATTATCCAGAGTTCAGCAGTTAAAATTCTTTGAATCAAAACCTATAGTGATTTAAAACTTGATAAAGAATGTGCTAGGATAGGAAGTCTGAATTATCTGAACCTCCTTGGCACTGCAGACCCTTGATGTAGAATACTCTTCAAGACAAATGCATAACACTGACCTTATACAAAAGACTTTGTTATGACCAGCAGTCATTTCTGCAGCAGTGAACAGTATTCATAAACCCAGCACCATGTTTTGTTTTTCTCGTAAGAATTTATTGTTTCACTGACTATATTCTTTTATATTTGTGTGATTATATTCCTTATTAGCAACCTGAAAGAAGAAGTATTGCATTTCTACTCAAAAACATACACAGACATTCACAATATCTCCCCCAAGAACACTTCAGAATATTTTTGCTTCATAATTAGGCTATCTTTTAAGTGAAGACACATAAGGATGAGGCCATCTGGATACTCAAGAAACAGTTCAGCTGGAGTGTCAGGCTCCTTAAGAAATGTTGGACAGAAGACCAAAAGAGCATGAGTTGCTTAATAGGTGCAAGTACAGATGTACACCTGGCATAATTCACTTTTTTATTTTCTTTTCTGACTGTGTTCTTATGATGCATAGTGTTTAGGTCTTCCAGCACACCTTCCAGCCCTCTAGATTCTGTGCTCAGATTTATAATTGCAGTAACTTAGAAAATCATGTAATTCCCTCCAGCTGTCTCCTGCTTTCAAGGACTTTTTTACATGCAGGATTAGTCTGTGTTGCACAAAATAAGAGCATGGAGTTTGCCTGCTAGGTAAAGGTATAAAGACATAAACATTTCACTGGGCAATATAAAGCACAAGTGCTCTGTGTCAGTCACAGAAACATTTCTAACAAAAACTCATATGTTGCAACTACACAAACTATTCAATGGATAGTGATCGGGAAGACAGATTCAGTTTTGACACATCATAAATGTAATTGCCCGATACATACTAACAGAGGTACATACAAGTCTAGCAACAGGCAACAGAGAGAGAACATTTCAATTTTCCATTGGATTTGCAGAGCTGGCAAGACAGCCTTTGATGTGTAGAACAGAAGCAGATTTTTCATGACAACCAGTGAGAGAGAATAAATCTGGAGCTCCTCATGTCGTTTGTACAGAGTCACTCTTCCAACTGTAAGAGCACTTATTAAGAGTGGATCTAACCTCCCAGCTGTCTTTGGATTTTCTGCTAATGTCCTCTTTCGCATCTCTGCGGTAAATCACTCTTCCAAGACACGGAAATTGTGAAATTGGAACAGATTTTGATGGAAAAATATCTCTGTATCAAAGCCACTAAAATTTACTGCTTTCTCATTCCGTATTATTCCTTTTTAGTAGTGTTCTAGAATTTAGTCACTTGTCGTTTTTTCTTTGTTTAAATGTAATTTCTTGGCAGATGTTTTGAGAAGAAACTCATGAAATCATATTCTTCTTTTACTCCTCCTTATAGGTCAAAGCATGTTTTGTGGCTCAATAGCAACTTAATTTTTCCACAAAGGAAAAACATACTAAGTTGTTTTCTTGGATGAGTACCATCTGAGGGAAAAAAAAAAAGCCAGAGAGAGAGGTTCTGCCTGACATTTCTAAAGTTTTGCACTCTGTTGTAAAATACCAGCATTTCTTTGGACATGCTTCGCCAATTGAAACAGTTTAACTTCTTGCTGGGACAGTGACATTTCACTGGAAATAGCATTAAATCGTCTAAGATGCTTATTTGTGTCCATTCAGATGTCACAGTAAAGGATTTAATTTACATTTCTCTGTCTCATAGTCCTCAATTACTATGTGCAACTCAACACTCACCACTTTCCAGGACCACTGAGAAACAGTTATTCTGTCAGATCAAACAAGTTTTGTTTCCTTCTTGTCTAGGCAACTTTATGGTTTCTGTCACTTAATCTTTGAATCCTAAGAGCATATGGCTGCACCTGAAGGTGCTTTTAAATGGCAGAAGTAACTGTGACACTGCGATCTGGCTCCCTCTCATCCTGCTGGAGGTGCTCCCACCTGTGAGATGTGCCTTCCCAACAGAAAACAGCCTGCAAATTCACTGCTGAACAGTGCAACTGCGCATCGCTGACCGCTCCAACTGAACTCACCTGGGAGCTGCAGGATGGGGCAGCTCCTCCAGCCCTCATTGAGAAATGATTTCCCTGCATATTCCTGAAAAAGCTGTGTACATCTTGAAGGGTAGATGTGTGTATTTCTTGCCACAAATACCTATTGTTTGATATGAAACCCCAGGCGAACAATCACCGTGGCCTGGATCTGAAGTGAAGTAGGATAAACAACCTCATCATTTGAACTCTGAAAATATACTCCTTTTGCTTCTATTGACCTTGGATATTTTAGAGACACCAACAATTCATACTTCTTTAGCAACATGCCTAAAGAGTTTCAGCAGCTACAAAAGAGAAGAGTTACAGAAAGCTACAGTAAGAATTTTTTCTGACCCATCTCCTGAAAGTGCTGCTTCCAGAACTTCCCTGGCCTCTCTTGGACACCCCATCACACCAAAAGCAGCTTGTCCCAGCTCCAGAAAGGATGTTTAAGGTGGTCTCCTCCTTGTACTATTCTGAAACACAGAGCAGTGAGTAAACAAAACTAATGGGGTCCTCTTGCTGTTACAGCTATGTTGTTACCTACAATAAGCACGGCTAAAGGCAAAATGGCAAACAAACATAATTTTTTTAGGAAGAAAGGAGGCTTAGATACACTGCCTAAGCAGAAAGATGGTTTATGTTGGTTTTCGCTAGGTTTTGGTCGATTTTTTTTGTTTATTTAGCATTCTGGAACTGTCTTTGCTATTTTAATAACAGCATTTTTGAGCTACACCAGTAAATAAATCTAAGAGGAACATAACATAGACAGGAAAAAGATTTTTAAAATCTCATAACATTCTAATAAAGCTAAAGAAATGCATGATCATAGGTAGTCCTAGTTGCTATCAATGTGAGATGCTACAGAGCGAGATTCCCATCCTGACAAATGTTGACACCAAATAAACTAAAATATTAAACAAGTATTGCCAGACAGCAGGGAAAAGAAACAGCGTTGTAGGCCAAATAGTAATCAATCAGATGCTTCTTCAGAGAAAAAAATGAAAATACTGGAAAGGGCATTTTATACTTTCTTTCCAGAGGCCAAAAGTGTGAGAGAAAACTTACGAAACTGTGCTGAGAAATGGGAAGATTTTAATGTCAGTATATGCATAGTCATGGCCACCTTTAACCCTGCCTGCTGGAAGATGGACCTCTCTAAAGCCCTCCTTCACAAACTCTTGACAGTTCACTTCTCTGATGATGCAGAAGTTTCATCTATTACTTTTTTTTTCAGAAGGTAGTAAGTGACAGCACAGAGTAAAATGTTATCCTTGCTGAGAAAATAAAATCTTGCATATAACATATGATATTCCACTAAAACCTTGCAACATCAGAAATTCCAGATTTTTTGCTTTTTTTTTTTCTCAATAATTTTATTCTGGCATAAACTGCCAAGGCAGCTACACTAAATCAGTCTTCTGTTACATGGAAAGTCAAGGATCCTGGACTTCTCACGTTCAACTGTCTTCCATAAAAATGCTAGTCACAATGGCAGAGTGCGCTTGGCTCAGCATGCACCCAGCTGGGGCGAATATAAGCAGACTCAACAGTTTCTTCAGTGTGCTGCTGGTGTTATCATCCCTCTAGAAGCAAAGGGTGACCATTAGAAGGTTACCAAAAGTCAGGCAATTAATGAAGGCTACTATTTATGGTGTCTTTGTTAGTAACAATGACCCTTTTTCCCACTGCTAAGGCAGAGATGAGATGATCAGGAGAGCTAGCAGTTAGTTATTGGTGAGATTTTTGCAGCAAATGTCCTCATAATGTTTAGAGCCCTTATAAGTAAAGGTGACGGAAGTGGATCTTGAAAGAGATACAATGAAGGAAACTGGTGAAGTTGCTAGAATGAAGTCAGAAACAAAAATGTCTTGTTAGGAATAATTTTAAATTTTCCTTGAATTTCAGCACAGGTTATGTCTCACATCAACTAGTATCTATCTCCAAGAAAAAAACAAGAAAAAAGAAGAAACTTCTAAGAATTGTCAAACATAGATGTCAGCAGAATCAGGAATGTTTGTACATAGACAAGGATTGCCCATATATCTCTGGCTGAAGATCATAGAATCACAGAATCATAGGTTGGAAAAGACCTCTAAGATCATCAAGTCCAATCATCAACCCAGCACCACCATGCCTACTAAATCATATCCCAAAGTGCCACATCTACAAGTTTTTTAAATACCTCCAAGGATCGTGACTCCACCACCTCCCTGGGCAGCCTATTCCAATGTCTGACCAAATCTTCCTGCCAGTACAGAAATATGAAGAACAATGCCTTGAATTTGCAGGACCAACATAATTTCTTTCAGATGCTGCAAATGGTTTTTTTTCTAAGAATTTTTATAGTATCTTCCTGATTAATAGTGTGCTGGGTAGGTCTGTGTCAGTTTGTAAAGCTAAAATCCCCCACAGAGGCTTCACCTGACCAGCAGCCCAGAGGTATTCAAAGAATGTTGTCGTAGTCGCAAAGAATTTTGAATGTTTTCTTCTACACACAATTGCACTGTCTCTGCTGTCTGTAGTCCGAAATGAAAATAGGAAAGAACTTCATCTTCACAGCTGCAGCTTATTTTCACCTATCCAAAACATACTTTCAGTAAGTACACACACCATAAGAAAGGCCCACCTCTTGTTTTTTCTAGACATAAGCTGGATATTTCAGAAACTACAATACTTACTAGCACAAAGTACAAACGGGTTTCTAATTTTTAGTAATTCAAACCAAAGGGAACATTCCAACACTGATGCTGTACATGTTAAGGTTGCTAACAAAATCTAAATATTATATTCTGAATCAGTTGAATAAAATAATGAATATCATAGTTAATCTCTTTCTTGGTGATTTATTACTCATAGCTAATACATAGAGGTATATGAGAGACAGCTTTCTGTCTTCACCAGCTGATCCAGGAGTCTTATATGAACTATTTATCATGCTCAGCCCTCACCTCCCCCGTCTGGGATATGAATACACAACCCTTTAATTTCTCGTAAGGTTGCTCTGAGCAGCCTGCCAACAACCACAAGATGTTCAGATACTTCTACAGAATAAGAGTTTATTTACAATCATAACAGTATGTCACAAAAAGCAAAACAAAAAGAATTAAAGAATTATAAGTAGGAAGCAATGTATGTAGTAAAGAGGAATCACACAGTATCTCCTCTACCATTCACACAATTCACAACAATTTGTAGTAAATAAAAAAAGAAAAAAAGAATGACTGAAAGAAAACTAGCAACCTGAACAAGCCACTGCACAGGATTCATCAAACAACTACCAGCTAGATTGCATGACTGTTAAAATGTCTAAAAACAATGCATACAAAACAATCTTTACAAAAGGTAGGAAAGAGAAACAGATTCTTTTGGAGGCTTTCAAACCAGTTACCTTCTTCTCATAATTATTCCCATTACTGTATTTTGTCTACAGAAGGACTCAACTGGCCTCATTGTGCTGGTTAGCAGTCCTCAGAGGTGTATCCCATGTGCAAGATTAATACATACTAGAAGAAAGCTACAGAAACTTACATTCTGTAATAGTCCAACTTGATATTTTTAGTTGGGCAGCAAAAATCAGTACCCTTGAAAGAAGCGTCTTTCCCACCAAAACTTTGATATCCGGAGTTGAGATGTTAAGCAATTTCAAATGGAAGATGTTTTGAAAGGAAGAAGAACCACCAGGTTTGATACGGTAGGAACATAACCTGTGGCAGTTTTCTAGGAACTTGAGAAAAATTCAGACAGAACTATGAAATACTAATATTTAGCTGGAAAGGATACACTTTAAAACTGTGCTATTATGAGATAAAGCACTAGGAAAAAAGAAAAGACGGATGCTATCTGGTCTGGGAGACCCAAAGTAGTCATCTGTATTTGGAACAGCAACAGGTCATCTCTTACTTTAATGACATTTCTTAGTTACTTTGTCTGTAGGACTTCACAGGGAAGGTAGCTCTTGGGCTGGGAGCAGAGAGAAATGTCCTGTCCAGTTTTCCACTGCAGAATATGCAAGGCAGCTCCTCCCTCTTCAGCTCACATTGTCTGAGCCTCTTGGGTCTCACTAAGCTGCAGCACTGTTCCTCCTTGTTCTAACAAGCCTGTTTCCTAGGCTTTCTGTCCATTACCCACATGAAAACAGAGCCTGCATGCACTAGTCCTGCAAAAGACAAGACAACTTAAAAATACCTCCTAACTGAACCCACGTCTTTCGGTAGATGTTTGCAGTTCACTGCCATGTTTCTTCAGTAGACAACAGAAGTAACAAATATCAAAGTTTGCACTCAAGTCTTGCGACTTCATGAGACAAAACAGAATGCAAAATGCTGCTCCAGTCTTCTGCCTCAGTTTCCCTATTACACTAGAATATTCTTTAGAATGGGATTACCTACTATCTTCCATATCTAGCTGATGGCTTATCTCTTTAACTGTGATGGCTACTTCTATCTTGATTTTGTGGCTTTAGAGGTGCTGTTTTTGTAACGTTATACCCATTTATGCCCCACACCTTGTAGATTCCCATGTAGTTTCCTCTAATGTTAGTGGACCAGGATTAACAAATTTTCCTGTATTGCAGCCTGCTGCTGAGACACTTATAAAAAACACATGTTCTTCCACTTCAGCGGATAACTCAGGCAATGAGGCCTCACCCCAATTAACAACCCATATGATTGCACAGCTGGCCATAGCCCTTAATCTCAGAGGTGTGTTGACACAATCCTTAGCAATAGTGCTGTACATATGTTCACTTATAGCCCTTTGTATCAACAGCAAGTTATATATAGCCCTCAAATTACTCCAGAAATGCATCAATCACCTGCTTCCAGATTCTCTTAAATGGACAAGGAGAAAAAGAAGAGAAGTTTTCACCTACCACAGTTGATTATGAATTGCTGTAGCTAATTCAGCGTCACCAACAACAGCTTTGGGACCAAGCCACCCCAAAGAATGGGTCAGATCGTGGGCACATCTTCCCTCTTCCCTACTAATGTTCAATTCTGCCCATAAAGCTGCAGTCATTCCAGCTTTACAAATGGAGTCCTAGGCAAAGAAAATATGAGATTTGGTCAAATTTCCACAGAAAACCAGAACTTCACTGACTGTTGTTAACACTATTATTCTCGAATATCAGAATAACCAAATTAACCAGGTGGACCAGTTTTCACTTAAGGAGGAGTTTCACTGTTCTAGTAAATACTACTGACTGTTTCTACACTATTAAATGGTTTGTGGGTTTTTTGTTAATCTACAGAAGTCAAGTACAAAAATCTTTGCTGACATTTCATTAAGTTTACAAAACTGACAAACTCCATTGTCTATAGTGCCATCCTATCTTTAATGTAACATTTCAGAATAATTCACATTTTCAGTGAAGCAAGTTAGGGACAATGTCAGTTTGCATGCAAAAAGAACCAATAAACTTTTAGGTATTTTCAGTTTGTGCCATTTCCTGAATGTCACTCAAAGGTAGTATTTTGTATTTGGTTCCCATGGTCTTCTCAGAAAAAAACCCAACATTCATTGAACCTTATAAAACATGCATTACTTACCTAAATGACAAATTCCCAATAAGCAGGGGCTTTAGTCTCTGTATATATTATTTAAGAACTTTTTTTTGTTTATCCTATATTCATGCAAATTGTTATGTAGTTTTTTTTCCCTACAAGTAGAATATGCAAACTGGGTACTATCCTCTTGTTACAGTGAGCTGCTGCCTGAGAAACGGAGGACAGCAGTGCCAGTGACAAGATAGACCACTTTCAAACACTGGGAAGAGGACTCTGCTCATGAAAGTAAGCCTTGAGAAAGAGATTGCTCAAGATTACAACTGAAACTTTTATGAATTAAAAAAAAAACATGTGAGAGCTATTTGCTTGGTCCTACTATCCACAAGGAAGATGTCAGATAACCATTTGACCATGTGGGGCTCTGGTCCACCTTAGCTGCTCTTGGCAGTTACCCAGGAAGTCTAAGATCTTGACACTGGGAGGGAAAGCAGGACTTTCTATATGCATGTATGTTTGCTTAACACAAACATGCAATTAATATTTTCCAGAAGCAGAAGGACATTATCAAAGTCCTGAACGGACAGAAGCTAAATTGAATTACTGTGTAAGGAAATCTATAGAAAAGCAAGTAGCAGAGCAAAGATCCAGGTTTTCAGGAAAGATTTTGGCTTACTTAGGGAGTAGGTAGGTGGGATCACAGGGGAGGAAGCTCTGAAGGGCCACAGAGCTCACGGGAGCTGGCAGGGCTTTAAAGGCAAAGTCCTCCAAAGACAAGAGTGAGCCATCCCCATACTCAGACAAACAAGCAGGTTTATCAGGGGACCCCCATCCCCATCCTTCAACAGTTTCAAGCCCCTATGGGATAAAGCCCTGGGTAACCTGGTCTCACCCCTCAGCTGAACCTGCTCTTACAGAGGGTTGGAATGGAGACATCCTGAGGTCCTCGACAGCCTGAGTTGTCCTAGGATGCTATTATAACAAAGTGTGGGACAAAGAAAAAAGAATGAGTTTCCTAAAGAAAATTTCATATTTGCACCATAGTCACATTACTGGAAAAGACGGCTGATGCACTAGGTAAACACGTCAGTGCCTCTGTTGTCTGTTCTGAGTTTTATGAGAAACTTGAGAATCTTTTTGAGAATCACGTCCAAGTAATACACATCTCAGGATAAATAAATGTCAAACACTCCTAAGCAGAAGAGTAGTACTTGTGCTCCATTGGCCACTATATAATGATGAAAGGCAAACCTCCAACACACCCCACTGCTGAACACCCATCTAGTACCAAAGTCAAGCTTTTATTTCCCAGTAAAGATAGTATGAAGATACTATCAGATAAGATAATACAGCTTTACTAGTTTAGTAGATACTTCATTCCATTTGCGTGCATGTATACACACAAATTTATTGCCTGTGTCACCAGGAAAGGATGTATCAAAGTCAACCTTCAAGTTTCTTCATTTTTCTTCTTAATGCTTCATTTCTATGAAAGGTTCCTGCTCTTACCCTAAAGCCAGACACTCACAACACCTAGTATATCCTATTTAAAAACCACATTCTCTTCAGCAAGTAAAACATAGTCACTAGTGACTAGTGACCTTGACTGTCCTCTTGCTTCCACTGGCAAGAATCATCAGAAGTTTCACTGACATCAGCGGTGTAACACCAGGAGAGGAGTTGTACTCCTGTGTAGTAATTTACACATGAAGAAGCACCTTTATAATGCTATGTTCAATAAGAGAAAGTGCACAATGAGAGGAGAGACCCAATTTATACAGCAGAGCAAGAGCCAGGAATAAGGGAAAGTGCACAAATTTCAGGAATACAGCATGGAGATAGCTATAACCCAGCTTCTTGGCTTACAGTACTTTACACTTACATAGTGTAAATGCACATTATTTAGTAAATGCAGAACAGGAAACATTCCACGTTTTTACAAGATGGCCAAATAATTTTAATATTTTTACAACTATTCTGTGTAGGGTATATAATACTCCTCTGACCTGTCACAGAAGGATAGCTCCCACTTTTTGCCTTGCTGCATCAATCCAGCATATAAGAAATAAAAAGAATTTCATTCCCCTTCTTTCACCTCACACAATTTCATACTTGAGAGGTATGCTAAGAATAACCAATTACTGGTGTTCATGTCAGCTCCTCCGATGGTTTAGATGAGCTGACTTCCTTTTACTTTAGCGGAGGTTAAACAGTTTCAGACAGGTACAGAGAAGAACAGAAAAACCAAAAACCTTATACTTTCTTTAAACACATATTCCCTTGGTAAAGAGTGGTCAAGAAAGCTAATAAAAGTTAAGAAGCTTCACCTGAATCTTTCATGGATTTAAACCCTGATGACTCTTTGCAGCAGCCAGCAAAGCAGCCATAACTGAAGAGCTAGCAGAAGGACAATCTATTACATAGTTTTTCTGATTTTGAAAAATGCTAGAGCAAGGAAGAAATAAAACCACTTTAAATTCCAGTGCTTGGGGAACAGGGCAAGCACAGCAAACCAACTATCAGTAATCCATTACCACATCTTCAAAGCAATGTTTCATTTCTGACATCCAACTTCATTCCAAGTAGGAATAAGTATTAGACCAAAAATATTAAAGGATTAAGCTCAATTCTGACTTGAATGAGTTTTCTGGATCAAAATTTGTCTTCTGTGCTATGCCTTACAAATAACATCCTTTCAAAAAAGTAAATCTTGTTCCGATTGCATTGACTAGAAAGATAGTGTTGCAGAAAGACAGGGAAAAGGTGAGCTATTTGGTAGACAAAATATGACTAAGAGCTCATGCTCAAATCTCTGAATTAATAGAAATCTGACTGTTTATTCATGGAACATGAAAGAAAAAACAAATGACACCGTAAAACTTGACAAGAAATTCAGATTTAACTGATACACACATATATGTTTTCCTACTCTCCAATAACTCTATGAATGAATTTTGTTCTCCAGTCAGACAATGGTTCTCTGAACATGCCATGCCAGCTCGCACAGAAAATGGTCTTCCAGTCACACTACAATGGATGTACTCTGTTATTTCTAGCTTACCTTAGAATACGTTTTGGAAATTAGGCACCCACACTCCATCTACACCTGCAGTTGCTCACTGTCACAAAGTGGCCACCCTAAAGTATTCACCATGAAGACATGAAGTTATCCTGAAATGAAAATGTGGCAAGGTGTTAGCTGTTACAGTCAAAGTTGTTCTTAATTTCTCAACACTTTAATTTCCTTACCTGGATGTATTAAATGGACATATTCACATTTGTCACATGTAACTTGTAATTTGTTTGAACAAATTTTGACAAGATATCTTGCAGTTAAACTCTGGAATTCTGAATTTCATTGCCTAACTCTGTACTTTGAATTCAGTAAAGCTTACAGTGTTGGACCCAGCAGAAGGAAGGATGACAAATTCTAATTCAGCTAAAAATCTCTGGGCTTAGAAGTTTCAGGAACTGAGTAGTATGGATTAAACTTCAGATTGGGCTCTAGTTTCAGCGCTGATGGCCACGAAGAAGAAGACAATCTCTTTGACCCCATTGCAGTGCCAGGACCAGAATTGAAGGAAATTTTGAACTGCCCATCCTGGGAGCTGAGACATATTTAAGGAAGAATGAGATAGAAAATGTGACTGTTAGAGGCTCCATTTTTCTGTGTGGCCTTAGGACTCCAGAGATGGAATACTCTATCCTAGAGGCCAACAGCTAAGACACACAGGAAAACAAAGAAATCATGTTAGTCAAGCAGGGATTGCTATGATTTTTTGGGAAAAATAAACTCACAAACAAAACAAAATAAAACAAAAATGCTTCTGTAATGATTTACACTTCTCTTTTTCAAGCCGAATTTGAGGTAAATCTATGGGTGATGTGCTACTTTGGATGTAACAAGACAACCTGAAGATTTGTGATTATTAAAGTGGAAACTTTGGCACAGATGAATCTCATTTCTCTCATCAGGCCAATTTGGCAGTCAGAATAGATTCATCTGAGTGCGAGTTTAGGATACAGATTATTCTGTGGGAATTTTGCCCATTATTTATTATTAATGAAGAGGTTCATTAAAATTATAACATCCAGAACACAATATTTCCAAGTTAAAGATGGAGCAAGGGAGGTGTTATCCTTCCATCTCTGAGGGCATCAGATTTCCATAAATTCAATTGCTCTGGAAGAACATAGGACAATTCAAATGAAACTTCTGGCATGATGAATGTTGCCTTCCAGCTTTCTGCACTAGGGTGAATTCCTTGCAATTTGGCATTCAGTAAGCATGTTTTCAGCACAGAGCTTAAAAAAGAAAGCTCCTCCTGTTCTGTGTTCTGTGTGAAAGATGATAACTTCAATACTTCCAGAAAGGCAGCAGTTTTAGCAGAAGTCTTCTTCAGTGCTACCATTCTGTTAAAGTATTGCCCTTACTGATTGCTATTTAACCGCTATAACTTCTTAGAAGACAAGCCATACCAGGTTTAAAAAGAGAAAACAAGACTATCCAGAGGAGTAGAGAATCCCTCCGACCTAAAGATTTATGGCCTTGGTTTTCTACTTTCCACCAGTAACTTACTGTCTCATAATCTTTTCTATTAGTGTCTTAGCTTGTTTAAACACACATAGAAGTTCTTTCAAACTTCCCTGTCTCATCAATTACAATCTTTAGTGATGAGAATTTGACAATAGGTAGACAGGCACTCATCTAAACACAGGAAAAGTATAAAACACTTTGGGTCACACCTAAGCTGTGAAAATAAGGCAAAATATATAAAAACCAGTGAGCTATGAAACTCCCAAGTATTTTTCCCTCCCTACTGTTCCTAAAGCCTGGGAAACATGAATCAATCTTGTAAGAAGAAATTCCTTAAGGGAAGGAAAATCTAGACTGACAGAGATAAAATTAAACCTGTTTTATAGCACTGGCATTAGTTCAACTCATTTCTACATGACCTAAAATAAATCAAGTTCCCAAATCATAGAATCATAGAATGGTTGCTGTTGGAAGGTACCTTTAAGGGTCATCTAGTCCAACCCCCAAATTAATACAGTAAATTAATACTTCAAATAAATAGAAAATATATTCAAAGTTGTCTTGAAGGGTGGGAAATCTCCTTTCTGACCATTTCTTTTGGGGAAGAGAGAAGGAGAAATTCCCTTTTTAGACTGATAAAATAAAAAGACATATTTAAACCAGTGATATATTTCTCCAAACAAGCTAATAGCACTCAGAAGCCATTCCTGATCTTTTTTCTTCCTCTTTGAGTGAATTATGAGCTAAGTTCATTGCCGACTAAGCCAGTCAGATGAGTTTTTTCCTTATCTATTATAGGATGCCTACTAGACTGAACAGCCTACCCTCTTTCCAGATGGAAAACCTTTCTCAAAGGTTCTCACGTAGGTAATATGCTCAGAGTGACCAATTTAAGATATTTGAATTTTGAAGACTAAGTCCTTCCAACAAATTGTTCGTCATTGAGAAAAAGGCAGAGAATTATGGGTGAGACAACTCTAAACTGCAAATCCTCACTTCACATAGGTACTTAATTGAAGGCTGTTGGTGAATCTGAAGAATTGGAAAGGGGTGGAATTTCACATGTAGCTCACTTCTACTGACATTTCTTCTAAGGTGACTTAGTTATCCCTTTCCTGAAGCATGAAGTCCAGCACAAAACTGGTTTGGTAGTCACAAAGCACATTTTGAGGCCCATAACTTTAGTTGCACTGCAACAGGAAAATAAAGTTAATGATTCAGGGCTGCCTTTTCTACTCTGGGAATCATGTACCTAGAAGCTAGGCCACTGTTAGCCTATGCATCTAGACAGATTGAGCCCACATAAGTGCAACAAACTCAATTAAAAAAGCCTTCAGAGAGGATCCCAATTTTCCTCAGGTTCCTTCTGCGGGTGCTAGAGATATATGGATCACTTTGTGCAAGTGTTTGTGTGTTTTTAAAGAGATTGAAGAGCTATAGAGCAGTTAGTTAATTAAGATATCTCAAATAATTGCTCTAAACTTTTTTAACAGAGCAGAGAAGCAAGCTTCATGTTTCTCAACAAGCTATGAAGTCAACCAAATTTCTTCAAAATCTTTAATTCTGCAGTGAGCAATAGAAGCTCTACACAGCTACCTAAGTTACTGCTGTCAGCAGGGACAAGAGAAATGGGAGACATGCAGAATACCCTACTCACCTGCTTTTTCTATAACCTTTAGAAAATACAGTTGTTAAACCCTCCTTGATGTGCTTTTCAGTGTATTTTCCTCTTGAACTGCTGGGCAGCCATATTAACAGAAATTACATTTGAATTGTAAAGAGTCACTGTTATTTGAGAGTACAATTCAGTCAAAATTATTTGAAGGAATGAAGGGAACGTACCCTTGTGGGAGATTTCTTCGCTGATGCTGACCTGCTGTAGTCCATAGAGCAGAATACAAAGCTACTTATTCAATGATGACAGAGGATTTGGTCCTGAGAGGATTCCCATGCCTGAACATTCCTCACTTCAAACAGCAATCCTGCCAAAATTAAGAGTTGTTTTCAGGAATTGGTTTGCAGGAACAAAAGAGCACAGCAGCAAAAGTTTTGCCGTGGACAGGCAAGCTAATCGAAGGCCGACTGCAGCTCCCTCTCAGATCCTCTGGACTTCATGGGAATTTCAATAATATGCGTAGAAAAACAAGGTCTGCTCTACAGAGCTGCTGGGCATCCAGAATCCAGCTGAGGTCTCTGGGAAAAACAGGAGTCAATACCTCTGAAAATTCAGCAGTTGACGTGGAGAAATCCTCACATAGGAGAAAAAATGGAAAACGACTTCTGCTAATCTAGGTAAAGTAATTGTTGTGGAGGTACCCCCATGCTCTCAAAAGCAAGTAATTCTTGCAGTCACATAATGGACATGAATCTGTTCTGTCACCAGCATGCAAGTGCCCCAGACATATCATATCATATCTCTTCCTGGTTACTTCAGGTCCGTATGTTGTCCCAAAAGTGGGATTGTTTACCCCCTGTGCAGTATGCCAATGTACACACAGAGCAGAGGTATTGTCTTTACTGCATATTTGCACAGACATGGGTGCTAGGTGATCATTCCACAAAGCTAACACCCCACTTAGCAGAGTCACAACGACTATACACTCTTACAAAAACAAATCAATTATTCATTGCATTTGATTGGTTCATCCCTTTACCCGTTTATCTCAGAGGTATACACCCTGCTTACTTAACTACTGCATGCTTGCAAGCTGGGGGCTGCAGTCTTTCTGGTTCTGAATTGAGTCAGTGGTTGCGATCTCCCCCTGCCGCCTTTACCTTTTCCCTAGTTACCTTTCATCTTTGTTGACTTCATGCTTCTTCATCAGTCATCCAGCTTTTGGCACCTTCTGGGCTGGAAGTTCTGCTTTTATCACTCTGTTAGCTACTCTTCAAGGGCATTGTCATTAGTAAGGCATGCAGTGTTTATGCAGGGTACTCAGGCCTAAAATTAAACAATGTCAATACAACCTAAGCATTTCTGACCTATATCATTACAACCTAAGCATCGCTATGTCCTGAATATTTCTACCTGATATGTATGTATATGCAAGCTCAGTCAACAGATCAGATGTGCAGGCAACGTAAAATAAAATCTACCCCAGTACAGCTTTAGCTCTGAGGAAGGCAGGGAAGGGCTTGCAGAATTTAAGAACTGTGTCAATAGATTTTACATGGCTCATTGAGTAATTTTTATTCCATGAGTCTTGTGGATAGTCTAGTCTTACATAATTAGTACATTTCCCTGTGCAGCTTGAGTAGGAGGAATGGACATCTGTGTTGATCATCTATCTATACAAAGATGAGCTATTCCTAGATTATTATGCAAGAAGTAGATGTGGTCATAGCAAACCCATTTAAAGGTTCAAAATAACTTTTGTCTTAATTTTTGATCTTATTTCTTTAACCCTGCCTCTGGTGCCAGTTCATCTTCTTAGTGACTTCAAAAGATTAATAAACTATGAACAGAGCTACTGAATGCCTTCTTTGCTTCAGTCTTCAGTGCTAAGACTGGCCCTCAGGAATCCCAGGCCCCGGAGGTAAGAGAAGAAGCCTACAAAGAGGACGACTTTCCCTTGGTCGAGGAGGACTGTGTGAGGGATCGCTTAAGCGATCTGGATGTCCACAAATCCATGGGCCCCGATGGAATGCACCCACAAGTGCTGAGAGAGCTGGCGGATGTCATTGCTGAGCCACTCTCCATCATCTTTGAGAGGTCCTGGAGGACAGGAGAGGTGCCCGAGGACTGGAGAAAGGCCAATGTCACGCCAATCTTCAAAAAGGGCAAGAAGGAGGACCCAGGGAACTACAGGCCGGTCAGCCTTACCTCCATCCAGGGAAAGGTGATGGAGCAGCTTATCCTGGAGGTCATCATCAAGCAAGTGGAAGAAAAGAAGGTTATCAGGAGTAGTCAGCATGGATTCACCAAGGGGAAATCATGCCTGACCAATCTAATAGCTTTCTACGATGACATGACTGGCTGGGTAGATGAAGGGAGAGCCGTGGATGTTGTCTACCTGGACTTCAGCAAGGCTTTCGACATAGTCTCCCATGATATCCTCCTAGGGAAGCTGAGGAAGTGTGGACTGGATGAGTAGTCGGCGAAGTGGATAGAGAACTGGCTGAATGGCAGAACTCAGAGGGTTGTCATCAGCGGCTCTGAGTCTAGTTGGAGGCCTGTAACTAGTGGTGTCCCCCAGGGGTCAGTACTGGGCCCAGTCTTGTTTAACTTCTTCATCAACGACCTGGATGAAGAGTTAGAATGTACCCTCAGCAAGTTTGCTGATGACACCAAACTGGGAGATGTGGTAGACACACCGGAAGGCTGTGCTGCCATTCAGCGTGACCTGGACAGGCTGGAAAGCTGGGCAGAGAGGAACCTGATGAGGTTCAACAAAGGCAAGTGCAGGGTCCTGCACCTGGGGAGGAACAACCTCATGCACCAGTACAGGCTTGGGACGGACCTGCTGGAGAGCAGCTCTGCGGAGAGGGACCTGGGTGTCCTAGTGGACGACAGGTTAACCATGAGCCAGCAGCGTGCCCTGGCTGCCAAGAAAGCCAATGGGATCCTGGGGTGCATCAAGAAGACTCTGGCCAGCAGGACGAGGGAGGTTCTCCTTCCCCTCTACACTGCCCTGGTGAGGCCCCATCTGGAGTACTGTGTCCAATTCTGGGCTCCCCAGTTCAAGAAAGATGAAGAGCTACTGGAGAGAGTCCAGCGGAGGGCTACAAGGATGATGAGGGGACTGGAACATCTCCCCTACGAGGAGAGGCTGAGGGAGCGGGGCTTGTTCAGCCTGAAGAAGAGAAGGCTGCGAGGGGACCTAATAAATGCCTATAAATATCTTCAGGGTGGGTGTCAGGAGGATGGGGCCAGACTCTTTTCAGTGGTGCCCAGTGACAGGACAAGGGGCAATGGGCACAAACTGAGGCACAGGAAGTTCCGTCTGAACATGAGGAAGAACTTCTTCCCTCTGAGGGTGACGGAGCACTGGAACAGGCTGCCCAGGGAGGCTGTGGAGTCTCCTTCTCTGGAGATATTCAAGACCCGCCTGGACAAGTTCCTGTGCAGCCTGCTGTAGGTGACCCTGCTTCAGCAGGAGGGTTGGACTAGATGACCCACAGAGGTCCCTTCCAACCCCTACTATTCTGTGATTCTGTGATTTATTTTCTATAAAGCAAGGTGGACCATAAAAACAAATTGTACAGAGTTCTTTCATGATAATCCCATTTCCAGTAGAACTGCCATAGAGTCATTTAGGCAGCAGAGCTGGATACTGATACCACTCTAGATATGTCTTTCAGCTGCTTCTGAAATTTCTAGTTCCTACTATGTAATCAAAAATTAAAATCTGGACAGTAGGGATTTTGAAGGGTTTTTTGATGTGAAAAAAGAAAAAAGTGGTTACAAAGATTTTAGAAGAACAAAGGGATGCTTACATGCTGGCTGTTCTGACACCAAAAGAGTAGAACCATAGCAGTTTGCCCAGAACACTAAAAATAGAGTCAAAACACACAGGCCTGATTTTTAAAGGTATCTAGAGAGCTTATTCACGGTGCATTGAATATAAATTAGAATTCTAAATACTAACATAATGCAAATAGGAATTCAGTATGCTGAGTTCCATGAGAAATACTGATATTTCTGTGCAGAAGTTTCTCAAAGACTAGAAATAGAGTAATAGTTTTATTAAAACTTGAATTTATGTTATTTTTCTATCAGTATGGCTATTCTGAGGTTTCTGATTCACAGAGTTCATGTCCCAGTGGCTATTTGTAGGCGTGGTTTGCCTTGGCTTTCACAGAACACTTGAGCAACACTGAGCTGGTAAAGCAGGATCCTCATTGCATATATCTTCATGGCACAGTGGTACAAATTACCCACTGCACAATAAAGCACCATTTCCAGACTCATTCTTATCTGCAAAAATACTGAAATTTACCGCATAAGTAAAATGAGATCTCAATGATTTTTCCCTTTGCAGCTTTACAAAAAATTGTAGGAAAGGACATGCCACAAGCCTGCTGACTTCAGTGGACTCTCCTTTAAGCCACGGTTGCAGGTGGCACTTACAAACAGGCTTTTTTCAATTTGCTGCTAAAGAAATTTTTTTTAAATTTTTTTACATTTATTATTGGAGCAATATTTCTATGATATCATGAATATTGTATTAACCTGTCCATATTTCTGCTCGTTCTACAAGGATATATAGTGGGATTTATAACAAGTGAGATTCACTTCTTAAATTGATTGACTCTGATTAGGAAAGGATTTGTCAGGATCTTCATTCTGGCTAATATAATGGATCCAACATACTGATGGAAACATAGACTTATGAACAGTAGAAGGTCTATATACGTGTGCATATATGAATTGCACACCTAGCTTGTGAAGAAGCAATAAGGACTTGTTTGAAAAATAATTTGCATCTAAATTACCTATAACACTGTAATTTTTTGCTATTTTCAGACACACAAAAAAAACCCCTCATGTTCTCTGCAGGGATTTAATGTACGGTTAGTCATTCATTGATTTTTTTCCAAGATTTGTAATATCTGTGGAGATTTCCAAGCCAGTATCATGCTTGGTTTGTCTGCTTTTATAGACATAAAGCAAGTGCTTTTATTAAAAGTAGTTGCCCAAAATATATCCCACTATATATCCTTGTAGAACGAGCAGAAATATGGACAGGTTAATACAATATTCATGATATCATAGAAATATTGCTCCAATAATAAATGTAAAAATAAAGTCATAGTTATGTGCAAGTTAGAATATTCCTGGTTTATAAGCACAATTATTTGATGTCTATACATCAATCGAGTGTTCACACATGTACATAACCCAGCGAATACTTATGTGACAGCTATAATGAAAAATGCTTAATTTTCTTAGTCACAGATGAAAACCAGAAGAACAAGTCAGATCTCTGTGTTGGTGTATATACACATAGATAGGTAAAAGCATGACTCTCAGCCTAGAAATTTGAAGTTGCTTTCAAAACTTTGTGCCCAGTATTTACCATTTCAATTCACATTTGAAAACTTGAGTGTACACTGAAGTTAAATAAGATTCTTGAGGGTATTTAGGGTCTTTAGAAATCTAGACTCTGCATATTTTACAGAAGATAGAAAATTCAGAGCCAGCCATAACTGAGTATTTCCTTTTTGTCTCTGTCAAACTGAGCCATTCCAGTTCTTTTTCAAACTACATGGTCATTATCACAACTCATACTGCAGTATACACTCCGCTAACCAGAAGCTCCGTTTCCAGTAACCAGATTGTTCTGTTTACAGTTAACACCCCAATAACCAGATACTCCAGTTTTTCATTACTAGTCTGTTCCTCTCCAAAGAATAAATCCCATAATTCTTCTTCTTTTCTGAGACACCAGAGCTTGGCAATATCCCCCAACACAGGCAGAGATTTGGCTGTGGGGAAGTGGTGCAACAAAACTGAAGACCAGGAGTTTTCCCCCGAAATGCCTTTTCAGAAAGAAAAAAATACAAAAGATTTTTGTCCCAGATTTTTAACTCTGTCAGGAAAAACAAAACAAAACATGTATATTTATGGATTTTTTTTGTCTAGTTGTGGTATTTTGCTTAGGTTTTGTTAAATAAATTCAATAAAAATTGAACTTGCAAGCGATCTCATTGGATGTTCCAAACTGATGTTTAATTCTCTGGTCTCTCCTGCATACCAGACCTCCACAGGAGAAAAGACAACAGGGATTATCTTCTCTCAAAGGTACATGATGTTGAGAGAGATGCATAGCTCTGGATCCGTGACACTGACATACCTGCTCTATTTTCCTCTTTTGTTCCTAAACTAAATACTTTTATGGATAATTATGCCCCAGGAGGAATGTAGGTTAATCTGTTTCATTTTAGTTTCTGAAAATTAAAAGGAAGATTTTATTTTAATTCAGTCAAATTTCACTTCATTCAGAATTTCGTTTGAAACATCATAATACCTCATTTTCATCAAAGATTACAGTATGACAGGTTTTGTCACCTTCAGACAGGCATTTGTAATATTTAACTTCAGGAATAATATACATGAATATAACAATTTTCCATCCCAGTTCTCAGTGAAATGTGGTGGCAAACTGTAGTAAGGTCCCAAAGTCCCAGCCTCCTGCAGTTCTCTGGCTGATCCAGATACGCTCTACTTCAAACCCTAATTACCTGGTTCAAAGCAATATTTACTGCGCAAGATTTCATAGACTTTGTTCTGCAGAAGATCCCAAAAGACATTTATAATGATCACTTATGAATCAAGGAGGAGAGTCAAGACTCTGCTCCTCCCTGGAGCCCTGGGAGCAGCTGACATCAGTGAAGGTCACTTTCATGGTGTCCTAAACAGTGTCTGAATCTGAGCAAATCAGAATCCAAGCATCACAAAGGTAACCTGAATTTATTTCATCTCCTTGCAATCCACATCTCCCAACTACTCTAAAGCCAGATTACTGATTTTACTTCTTTAGATATAATTGAAAGAGTAATTTTTAGTTTCCCAAACATCTCAAAAACTGATTAACGAAGCTGTCATTAGACTAGATGCTGGTTAATCTCCCTACCTAAATTAGATCCTAGAACTCATTGTGTGCAAGCCTGATTTATGACAAATGTAAACTAAACTAAAATCTGTTGTCCTGAGTTCTAAGCTTTCTGCCTGCGGCATTTCCTCCACTTTTAGCCATGATTTGATACACAGGGATGCCGGAAAGGCCCAGGAATGAAGTTTGGGACTCAACTAAATGTGTAACTAAGATATTCTACCCAGTGAAGAGCAGACAGAACTCAAAAATACAGCACTTGGATGAAAGATTTTTTAATTTCTGACTGAGGCTTGTTTACCAAATGATGATGTTGTTTAAAAACTTTGGGTCCATTCAAAGAGATCTGGAGACAAGCTAAGCCAAGCAAAAGTAAGAGTCAAAGATTAGAGACTGGCCCTGACTGAAAAACTTAAACATGGATTGGATCAAAAAATGACATTTTCATAATACCTGTATGCCTTCTGAAAGGAGTATTTGGTGTAGACCTCCATTAGGAACAGGCTTAAAATGTACTTTCAATTTAAAGTGAAACTTTTCTGATTCTAAGGGGTCTGGAACATTTTTTCCAAACTAAAAGTGTGAGGGAAAGGAGAAGGGAGAAGGGAGAGAAGAAAATATCATTCAGCAAGCATGTGCAAAAATATTTGATTAAAAAGAATTTAATGTTTCTGTGTAAGGCAAAAGAATGCATCTCTGCTATAGCTTTCTCAGGAATCTGAGAATATCTGTTCAAGCTGAGCAAGCTCACATGTACAGTTCTTTTCTTCTCACTAGCATGACAATGCCCTCGTTAGGAAAGTGGGAGGGTCTCATGTTGTTAAAAATTCCCAAACCAATGACAGAAATGTAACTGCTTTTTTTTTTCTTGACAGAGGTTTTCAAAATCACCATGTTTAGCTTGCCATCAACAGTTTTAATTTGCTCCTTATTTTGGGCCAGAGAAACATCAAATAACCTTGGCATATTGCTACTGCTCTGTCAAAACTGGAATCCGAGATTAAGAAGCTGAATAACTGCCACTCCTGGTGCTGTCAAGGGTGCATTTCCACTTCAGCGTTGGTCACTACCACATTTCTGTTATTTCTCTGCTGACTTGAATCCTAAGCATTTTCCAAATGCCCTTCCATGTTCTCAGAGAAAAAGCATTTAGTACTAAACGTAGAATAAGATGTTCATCCTGTCTACAGGTCAATGGCATCACAAATCAGTGCTCTACCCTTACCCCAGTATGGGAGCTGCAGCGAAAGGGTATTAATTGATTTTAAAATATCCGGTGTTGGGTATTGTCTCTGAACTGCAGTGATGCATAATTGTTTGGTACATAATAATACATTCCTCTTATTTTGCATTCCCATGCAGTGCGTAGTCTCCCATTGACTGTTTGATTAAGTTTTGTGTGGTTGGATGCCTTTTAGATAAAGGACACTATTCAATATTGGAACTAGAAGCACTCTTGTCTTCTTTCCCCCCTCCTCTCATCTGCAGCCAGAGGAGAAAGAGAAGGAAGAGACTAAAGAAGCAGAAACTCAAATAAATCTAGATGCAGCAATTTCTCCAGCCACTGAGCAATAAGGTTTCATATACTGCTGAAGAACCCATTCATCTTAATCCTTCTGGAAAGAGGTCTACTTGCAATATTTCATGATCTAAGTACTTTCTGACAAATCTATTAATTATACACTCAAACAAATTATTTGCTGCTTGTGGAGAACTGCTCCTGGATTTTTTCTTGTGCCAGAATCCTTGCTCTTTCCTCTCTTTTTAACTCATAGTTTTCATTACTATAGTCCAATTACCATCATCATTTTTTCATAGTGTCTCACAACACAAGTTCCTTGGGGAAAGGGATCTAAAGAGACATGATAAGGAAAGTGACAATTGCCCTATCAAATGGGAATAAAAATCTTCTATCAACACACCCTTCCCCCTCCATCCTTACTTTTCTTATATTATCCCACAACTTTAAAATTCACTGGATTTTCTGTTGCTGACATTTAACACACAGTCTTTAGGCAATTTCTTCTGCAGCTAAGATCACATTAGCACCATCAACTGCTACAAGATTATGAAATCTTTTAGTCAGTATAGACCTGCCAACCCACTTAGCACTGCAGGACTTTTCAGGCCGATGGGGACCACAGGAGGTCTCCAGAGTAACCCCCTGCCCCAATCAGGCTCAACCATGGGGTCAGATCAGGTTGCTCAGGGCTTTAACCTGTGGAAGCTGGAAACCCTTCAAGGATGGAGACGGCAGCACTTACACGGGCCCTGGCCCCACTGCCCAGATGTCCTCACAGGGGAAAAGCTCTCCTTGATCTCCAGCCTCTCTGGCCCTGCTCATATTGGTGCCCACTAGGGCCGAGGACCTTCTCACCAGAGCTGTCTCTGGGCCCACCGGCATGGCTGCTGGGGCTCTGCCTGCACAGGGCAGGGCTGTGCAGTGCTCCTGCCCCAAGGGCACGGGGGTCCTGTCAGCCCCTTCCTCCAAACGACCTCAGTCTCTCTGAACAACAGCCCTGCCCCTGCAGGTACCAACTAGTATCCTCAGGTCTTGGAAGATTTGAAGCCCCTCTCTTCCCACCACTCAGGTGAAGTCCTAGTCCCACCTAAGAGAAAGCATTACCCTGCCTGAATCCACAGGGGTTCAGGATTTAGAGAAATACATTTTCAAACAGAAAAGTGGAAAACAGTATAGTAATGATTCAGTTCTCTCTTAACCGGTGATTTACAAGGAGCTACATCTAATTCTTGAGGACTGTGAGCTAATCAGTTCATTCTAATCAACTGGAACTGAAGTATAGGGACACACATAGCTGTCAGGACATCCGGCTTGACAGAGCAGATCGATACCACACACGAGAAGCAGTAACCAAACTTGGGCAAAGAGAGGTGCAATTTTTCAGCAGGATGACTAACCTTCTATTACTGAGGCACACACATTTCTGAAAACACACAGTTTATTCTCCTTTCATGGTACTGAAAATTTTACTTTGTGTCCAGATTTTTAATAGTAGTAGTAGTGTCCAAATTTTAATAGAATGTTCATTCTCAGGAATTTCTCTTCTCTGCAGCACAAGCAAATGCCATGGAGGCAACAGAGCAATGTCTTCTGCGGCTTTTTGGAAGATTTGCAAGGTAAATGATATAAACAGAGTACAAGAGGACTCCTACACAAGCTGTCCAAACAGAGCACAAAAATCTCTCACTTTACAGAACAAAAGATAAACAATTTTGGAAAGAAAAGTTTCAAATTGCCATTTTCTTCCTCCCTCTGTTTTATGTCTATAGACATCACTTCTCTCAAACCAGGTGACAACTAAGTTTAAAATTAAAACTCTCATGTCACTTTTCTTTTCTTTTAAACCTCTTGTCACGTACAAAGTATAATGCACAGGGAGCAACACTTTCAATAATATTTCAGATCCAATACAATACACCATGTTCTATTGACCTTCATGTAACTAAAACAGGTACAGAATTTGAGGATTTGTCACCATGTAAGTAAATAAGAAAATTAAGTACATAGATCTACTATGCTGCTGAGTAGAAGAGAGAATGGGACATGGGGTTGCTCATGGTGCGTGAACAACTGGGGTTGTTCAATCTGGAGAACAGGAGGCTCAGGGGAGACCTTATCACTTTCTACAACTACCTGAAAGGAGGTTGTAGTGAGGTGGGTGTCGGTCTCCTCCCTGAAGTAACAGGTAATAGGACACTTTCTTCACTGAAAGGATTATCAAGCACATGAACATGCTGCCCAGGGAAGTGGTTGAGGCACCATCCCTGTAGGAACTTTAAAGACTTATAGATGAGGAGCTTAGGGTCATGGTTTAGTGGTGTAATTGACAGTGTTAGGTTAATGGTTGGACTCTATGACCTTGAAGGTCTCCTCCAACATAAACAATTCTATGATTCTATGAGTGGATATTCTGTGCCATTTCCACAATTTACCTGAATGATGTAAAAACCATATCAATTCTGTTTCGAAAGCAGTTGGTAATGTCATTTCTCAGTAGAGCATGACCTAGGTGAAGTGGATTTCTTGACCATTTCTCAGGGAAAAATTTTGGCACTACTCAAATCCAACGTAATTTCAGCAACCTGAACAAGACAAAGGAGGGAGCTGTATAATACTTTCTTATCTCATGTGCACTCCTTGCATGTCTAGAAATGAAGATTCAGAGGTGTATTATGTTTCTCTCTTTATTGAAGATTAGAAGTTATACACCCTATCTACTTACTCTTACTTTTCTATTAGAAATTTTTTCAGCTTAGTTGCTGTAGCACTCAGCCAGGATTGATCTTCTTAATATGGTCTTACTCTTCTTTGTAAATGTAACCAATTACAGTTCCATGCCTGTATCAAAGTAATGTTCTTTGCACACTCTCACCATCTACCTTTCCATGGGTGCATCTGGTCCTAAACAGTGCATAAGTAGTTCAGGAGCTCAAGTAGCAGTTTTCAAAAAGTCAGGGTTTTGCACCAGGTTTTCCTTTGTAGCATTCTAACCAATTCGTGTCTTGGTTTCGTTTTCAGTCAGTGTAACAGCACAGGATGCACCATCTCTAAAATGTTTGCAGGAAGTTCAGGGCAAGTATTAGTGCCATTATACAAGGCACTGATGAAACACATTGAGGTAACACTGTTGGCAGTTATAGCCAAACGCATTCAAGAAAGGCAACTCAAATTGAAATAGAGCACAGAAAATGTTACAGGAATAGTCAAGACACTATAGTGTACTTCACAAGAGGAGTCTGAAGAGTCTTCTTCATCTGCTCAGGTTAGCAAAAGGAAGACCAAGAGGGATCCCACAGTTCAAAAAAAAGGTGAGGAAAGAAAATTTTGCTTAAATATTATTGAAGGAAAATAACTATTTTGCTAAACACTAAGAAAAGCTGTCCAAATGTATACTGACAATTAGATAACAGTTTCTATCTGTGGAGGAAGTGAGGTGTGAAGCAGAGCACTACAGAACAAAGCCAGCCTCACAACTTTCATAAGAATTTTTATCAGCCATGAGAGAGGATTTCTGTTTTTACTAAGTTGTTCGTAGTAAATGGAAACTTAATGCAGTGGTCATAGAAGTCCTTTCCAATTTTGTGTTTCTTTTTTATAGACTGCCCACACTCACAGCAGAGATTTTATCTCTATGATCAGACTGAAAGCATTTGCATATTTCATTTCCCTTTCATCTGTGCTGTTGCTATCTCTAGCCCTCCAAGAATGAGCCATTAATATCAGCAAGATTGACCCTCCAAAAGTCTGCCAGACTCCAAAGTGTTCTGGTGTATTTCTTCTCCCTCCAGACCACCTACATGTGGCAGCATTTCAACCTGTATGCGTGAACTTCCCAGTAGTCCTGTTATAATCAGTCCTAGCTATTCTTCCACCACATCCCTTCTGGAGAAGATCTCTGCCAAGGAAACGAGTGAGAAGGCGGAGCAGACAAGGACCTCAGTGTGTCGAGGCTAAGGGGAAGGTGGCAGCTGACTGGAAGAGCAGAGCTGGATTTATGAGCATCATGGAGGAGTGACACATGGGACCAGCCACAGAAGTGTGTGGAGAGGCCGTGGTCAGTTCGGTAGTAGGACAGTAGACCCTGATTCAGCAGGGGAGTTGGACTAGATGACCCACTGTAATCGATGGCCTTGCTGGACGTGTCAAATGCCAGAAGACAGACATACTCGGACTGAGGCAACAAGATCCGCAGAGTTAACAAAGGGAGCAATTAACTTGTGCCTATCTTATCAGACAAAAGTAAGGAGAGATAGCCCATCACTATCACTGCCCAGTGATCTGTGGGGCATGGTGGAGGCTGCACAACCAGAGATTGCTTTGGATAAAGAACAGATGGCCCCCGGAAGCGCATACCAAGATGCCCGCTCTGAAGGCGTGTTGAACTGCTGAGTCCCACTTCTGATGACACGACATTCCATGACAAGAGCCAACTGATACACAATAATTGACTCAGTCCCACCTCGCAAAAAGATTTTCCAAACATATAAAATTTGGCACTTGAAACCTCTCTTTGGGAGGAGGAGCCAACTGAGAACTTTGCCTGACGGACGGGTCGATGGACCCGAACCTCTCTTCCTCCCCCAAGAAGAGACGCCTTTTTCGTAAGACTCGCACCTCTGACTTTGTCAGACGTATCCCCGGGAACACACTGTTAACTAGAGTGCTAAACGATTACTTTGAGCTCAACTTTTGCAGACAGTGCATTTATCAATGGCAATCCTGAATCTGTGGTACCTGTCACTTGAATAAATTACTATTGCTTCAACTTTGTGAAACTGTTTCAGTGAAAGACCTTGGCAGGGCTCTGGTAGGCAAGCTGAATCTGAGAAGTGGCTACACACTTAACCCTTTAGACATGAACCGTTGACCAAGTCTGGGACTGGGGGTAGATCCAGCCGCACCTAGACTCTCCTCTGAGACGGAGTTTAGAAAGCAAGGGGGTTCGGTCTGAACCTTGTGACTCAATGGGAGGGCTCTCCTTTTGCCGCTTATCAGACTCTCCTTACCCCCTTTAACGTGACAACCACAGAGGTCCCTTCCAACCCCTACCATTCTGTGATTCTGTGTGATTCTGTGATTCCGTGTGACAGATACTACAAAGAGAGGCTAAGAAAGTGAAGGATTTTGATTCAGCAGCCAGAGTCTGACTAGAATCACTTGGGTCCATAGTCTTAGAAAACAGAAGTGAGAGCTTGAATGGAGTTTATTGCTTAATTATACTGCTGATTCAGTGGTGAAATAGACAGGTCACCAGCTGATTGCTACATGAAAGACTGTTTAACAGGACCCTGTTATTGATTCTGCTCCACCAAGAGAGCAGATATTGCTGCACACAATAGCTACCTTTCCCTCTCCACCCTGGCCTTCCCAGTACACATTTCTTTCCTGCCAGTCTTCCACAGCCCCTGCAGCAGTATACAAGGAAAAACGTAATGGCAACCAAAAACTAACAAACTGAAAGATGCAAATGTTAGCTGCAACTGTTACTTATAAGTATCTGTTGATGTTGGTGTTGATCCTCATGTGAAGGCTGTGATTTCTTCCAGTTTAAATCACTGGAAGATTCACTGGAATCAGTTTCAATCAGTTCAGCCCAATACACAGGGAAAAGTTTTTGCTAAGAGCAGATAACACACGCAATTCTGATATTGAGGGATGAAGTTTGATTTCTGAATCTGCATTTGCAGACTTCGTGGACGCAGCCTAACGTTAAAAACTGTTGTTATGTGTAGCTTCTGCTGGAGCCAATGGAAATTTGTAGTGTCAGGCATTTAGGAAAATCACATGCAGCAGCCTGTTCAGTGTATTTCAGACTTAAGCCTGTCTTGTATTATCTTAAGAGCAGAATACAGAAATGTAAGTAGCATTAAAGTACAAGAATCTTTCTCCTCTGCATAAGAACCATCCTCACCAGAAGCCCACTGCCACATTTCCATGTTCTTGCACTGAGAAGCAGCAGACTTGTTTTGCAAACCAATCAAGCTTTTAAAATTTCTGTATAATAACAGCAAGAAGCAGAGGAAGAATAGGCAGAGGTCTGAAAACTTGTGCCTCTGAACTGGGGCAGAAAAGAGCTGCGGTAGCTCAAGACTGCTGGGCAAGCATACAGAAGTACCACTGCAGTGAAGCTCTTCTTATTTAAAGAAAGCACTGAAATCAACTGAGAGATGATTGTTTGGGAATTTCTTGAACAATGAGGCAGATTTTCTCATTTTCCAATCGAAATAATTTGTTTCAATTACCCACATTATGAAGACAAAAAGATTTTTTCAGTCCATAAAGAGGACAGTTGAAGGAAACTCATGGGTTAACATTATATTCTGCTTTTGATTGAAGGCTTTTGGGGACCAGGTACATTTTTCATTTCATCCAAGCATTGGGAGAAAAAAAAAAGAATTTAAATATTTAAGGAAGATTCTTCCAGCAACGGTGCCTCAGAAAATTCAGTTAACTATGTGATAAACTTTTAGTTTTTATGAATGCTTGGTCTAATTCAGCTTCCACTTGCAAAGGGTTTACTGTGTGCCCTGACATGATGCACTGGCCGTCACCCCAGTTTACTAGAGCTCTGCTTGCTTGGCAGGGTGACTGGGAAACCTGAAAAACCCAGCATGAGAAAGAGAGCCAGCACAAGTTTAAATTCATCAATCTGCCTACCGTATAACTCAAACCAGGCAGGGTGGGAAAAAGAATTGCCTTGTAATGTCAGTACACACTCTGGGCAGGCAGCCAAGATAGCACATTTGTGAGAAAGAGATGAGAAGAAAGTGTTTTAATATTTTGGTTGAAAAAGTGACAAGCAAGGGCTATGCACAGAGGAAAGGAGAGTGTGGATGTGAAAATGAATTCCAGTGTCTTGTCTCCCAGAGGATGCTCCCTTCCCCAGGAAGAATAACATGAGAGCTAAAAATTTCACAGGAGATTTAATGACACTCCTTCAAGTTTTGTCTAGAGAGGGCAGAGAATTTACTGATCATACACCGAGAAAATACACAGGAAAGGGGAAAAGAAAAGTTGGGGACCTTGTATCAACTTTTTCTTCCCATTTCATAAAAATGTAGGTGCAATCCCTGTTTCCATGTGCTCAGTCCCACAATTCAACCCTGAGTAAACTAAGGCATGTAGTGCTGCTAAGTCAATCAAAAGACAGAAAAGAAAAAAAAGGAAACAAAACAAAATTAAACTAAACTAAATGAAACACAGTGACTGAAAATGTATGCTGAGGTACAGATCACAAAAAAGTTGAGTTTTTTTTGACAAAGTGGTATTCTATTTGAACTGAAATATAGATCATAAAAGGAAAAACTAGGAAAAAAACTGGCTAAAAGGGTGTTTAGAAACTTTTAATGCAACAGATATGGTCATCTAATGAACATAAAACTTAGGCTGAAGTACTAGCATGTTCTTACACAAGGGTTCGAGAAGGTTTTGTCCAAAAGACACAGAGAAAAACAGTAAACATCCAACAACAAAAATGAACAGGTAGCTCATATCCCATTTACACCTTCCAAACATTCAGAGGATGACAATGCAAATCAAAAAAGAGAAAAGCTCTAATAGCAAAGCTATGACAAGCTAGTAAAAGCTTCTGTTAAAGAAGTTATGCCAATCAAATACTTAAACAAGGAACAAAGAAAGGCTGCAGTTATTTTTGACCTATAAAGTAGAATAATCCCTGTTAGCATTGGTTTGTAAAACTAAATTCTCGCAGACTCATCGTCCCAACTTTTTTAAACAAATACTACATGGAGAGGGTCCCACATGGCAAAATCATAGAAATAGTGTCAAAACATCCTTACCTGTGTTTTGTCACTTGCTAATTGCCAGCCTTTATATATTTCACAGACATTTGTCAGATTCTAGCCAGAAAAGCAGAACGTTACTCAAAATGGCAGCCTTAAAAGAGCTTGTGAAAAATTTCATAAAAAGATAAAAACAACGGATACAATTTTGCGCTACCAGACAGAATTCATTTAATGGTTTATTCACAGAGGCGACTGGCAGGGGGAGAAGCAGGCTTACCGTTTTTTGCTTCTGAATTTTCTGCTTTTGAAGGACTTGCTCCTTTACCTAATAAGAAGCATTGATCAAAGAGAAGGGTTTTTACTGCTGTTCTCAAAGTCTAAAAGCTTCTCTGCACCTTAGGAATGAGAAGGAGCACACCATTTTGAATGCGCAAAGATGACCTTATAATGTAGATACACCTATCTAACAAAAATGTGCTCCCAGCAACTCAAAAGTTGCAGAAGGCTACTTTTTCTAACATCTAATGGAAAGGTCTTTGCTTCTCTAACACTTGTGCAGGAGCTGAGAAACATTTAATGTGTAATTTGCACCATTTTAGTGTGTAGGGTTTTTTGAAAATAAGAAACCCAAGCTAAAATCAACAAGGTTACTCCAGATGCAAGAAGTGCCCAGGAGGGTACTACTGAAGTCAACGGGATTATATATCTAAATAGTCTGGAAAATCTCCAGAAAATCCATAGGGCCTAGCTGCATCTTCAGCTGCTCCCATTACTGTAAAATCTTTTTTCTTGCTTCAAAATACACATGCTCACCTGATCCACTGAGCCCTCTTTGTTTAGCTACCTAAGTTGAGTGAAATTTCATCCATGTCTTTCAACAGAGATCCAATCATTTGCAAAGCTTTCCCATTATCCCCTTGCTCCCATGTTTTATGTATTTTAAATTTCAGGTTTTAGACATGATTAGAAGCACGTGTGACCAAGAGAAACATTTCTCTACATTTTCTTCTAGCCATTATTAGTAGCAGAAATGGGAAAAAAAAATCACAGAAGAGGTTTGTTCTCACGCTGCATACAGCTCTGTTTTATAGCTCTGTTTTATAAACCAAAAGGGTGGTTTAAGTAGCTCTGAAATCAGAACTCTGAAAAATCTGTCCAGCTGCTTCAACAGTCCTTCACAGACACAGGTGTGAGGAAGCTTCTGGAGCTACTCAGCATGCGTAAGTAGCAGCCAGAGGCAGCAGCAAATCTTTAGCAGGCAAAATTACTGTAGGCAGCAAGTCGGCTAGCACTAAAGTAAGGAAAAGGAAACAAAATAATGACCTGACCTTCAACTTGTTCCATCTTCAGCACCTGCATGTAGAGCTCTCCTTGTTGGGATTCTGCTGAATTCTCCATCGGGTATTTTCTTAGACACAAAAATTCTTATGCTTATGTTGAACAAAGGTTCAACCTCTGAAAAACAGAGATGAAACATTCATCTTGATCATGATCTTGTACATGTTGGGGTGAAGAGGAAGGCTGGGTCACTACTTGGCAGACTAGTAAGGACCCAAACAGCTCAGCCAAGGCTTTGGTGTTTGGTCTTGGGCAGCCCACCAGTGAAACCACTATCCCACTGGGATAGCAGCATGTCATGTCTCACAGGTCCATTGAGAGAATGAATGTGTAAAAGCATCAGATACAATTGTCAGGTATTATGGTACTGGGCATGGATGAAAGAAACTGTGCTGTTACTTAATGGTTCCTTCTCCAGTATCACATCCTTTAATTTAGAATTTTTAAGGGGCTATATCTTTGCCATTCAGTCAGTTGAATAGATCGTGAAAAGTTCCCATTAGAATGAGTGTATTATGAGTTACAGATATAGTCCTGTTGTTTATTGTTAGCAGCAGCTGTGCATGTTGTCCACCCAAGGTTGTTCGCTACTTGGTCATTTTCATCATGACACATTTAAAAAAATGCATAAATAAATAGTTTATGAGACCCCTGTACAACGATCACTGTCCAGTGTTAATTACTGCACATGATAAAGCTCCAGAACCGCAATTAGGAGAGTAGGTGCAGGGAAAGATACTAGTTTCAGGAATGTGTAATAAAACACATTTCTAGAAAACACATTGTTGTAACATCCAAGTAATACTGCCATAAGGGCTGTTCATCATACTGGTCAACAAACTCAGATATAATTAAAAAAAACCCCAAAACTCAACAAATGCAAATTTGAATAAAGATCTGTACCTTTGATTGGATCCAGGCTCAAGTTAACAGAATTATAATCCTTCTATTCTTCTTCTTACAAACTGAGATTGCACAAGCCCCTGTGTTGTATAACAACACAATGCCTTTACTACCATGAATCTAAGCGGTGTTTCCAGTGTAGTTCGTGCTCGGTTTTACAGCAGACAGGATAAACGAGACACAGAAAACAAGTGCTTATACCTTCTACCATTATGGTGCTATTAACCTAAGAAAAGGCCACAGTCCTGAATCAAGCCCATCTCAGGAGCAAAAGAGCTGGTGATGGATTCTGCCACCCCCTCATAGCTTTCCTCAGGCTCCCATTCAGTCACTTCACCTTGGCCCTGAGATAAAGATCTACAGAGGCTGTTAGCTCAACAGCCTCTTTCTGCAGTCAAAAGCACATGGACAGCTTCTTGGTAAGCAGCTCTGTGAAGGCCCTTGCTCAGTGCCTTGCCTGGACTTCACCTAGCTGAGAACATCCAGCAAAACATCCCACGTCCTCATTCAGCGGACTCACATCAGCCATTTCCTAGTTCTGTGCTGGAGAAAGTGTGCACCAGCTGCTGCTCCACCTGTCTGTCCCTCCTGCATTTCATGGGGCAGAAAGCCTGGTATAGGCCAGATAGAAAATTCAACATATGTCCAAGGAATTCCAGCGCAAATAGCTGGAGGACTAGGACTCAAGGATTACAACAACATCCACTTCCAGGCAAGTGTGCACGCAGCTAGAGCTCAGTCAAATTTCAGTCCATATTTAGCATGGTATTAGCTCAAAAATGTCACGCATGTTACCCTCTCCCGCTCAGACTGCAGAAAGTTAAAACATTTAACCAATATTTTCTTGGTAATGTACAGAGATATGACAAGATTTTAAAGGCTGAATGCCAAGTAAATGCAAAATTAAATAGCTTTTCATCAGTTTGGGTTTTTTCTTTTTTGGTAGAACCCACTCATAGTCAGTCTCTCTGACTTCAAGCAGATAACTAGAAAATGCCAGTAGTTTTTTTCAGGCTGTTCTCTCAAGAACCTAAAGGTGTGAATGGTTGTACAAACTAAGACTGCAAGTCCATCTGCCTTGTGTTCTTGTCTTGGGTTTGGCCAGGACAGGGTTAATTTTCACTGGACTCCAGGAAGATGCACAGCGGGGGGGGCTGACCCAACCTGGCCAAACAGAGCAGGGTATTCCATACCATGTGCTGTCATGCTGGGTTCCGGTGGGGGGGAGCTGGGCAGCGGGAACTCACTCGTGGCTTGGGAGCGCGTGGTGCTGGTCTGGTCCAGGAGAGAGCGGCTCTGTTGTGCGATCTGTTTTGTTTTGTGTGTTCCCCTTTTCTGTATCTTTGTTGTTACTGTTCCCTTTGTTTGCTGTTCTGTTAAACTGCCCTTATCCCGACCCACTAGTTTCTGCCTGTTTCTTTCCATTCTCCTCCGAACCCCGGCGGGGGGAGGGGTGGCCACGTAGCGCTTTTGTTGCCGGCCACAGCCAAACCATAACAGTTCCTAATGACAGCATCATGGAACAAATATTTCGGAAGGACAGTATCATAGAATGATACAATCATAGAATTGTTAAGGTTGGAAAAGACCTCTAAGATCATCAGGTCCACCTGTCAACCCAACACCACCATGCATATTAAACCATGTCCCGAAGTGCAATATCCACACATTTCTTGAACACCTCCAGAGGTGCTGACTCCACCACCTCCCTGGGCAGCCTGTTCCAATGCCTGACCACTGCTGCAGTGAAGAAATTTTGCCTAATATCTAATCTGAACCTCCCCTAATGCCGCTTGAGGCCGTTGCCTCTCGTCCTATCACTGGTTACCTGGGAGAAGAGACCAGCACCTGCCTCACTACAGCCTCCTTTCAGGTAATTGTAGAGAGTGATAAGGTCCCCCTCAGCCTCCTCTTCTCCAGACTAAACAGCCACAGCTCTCTCAGCCACCTCTTGTAAGAGTTGTTCTCTGGACCCTTCACCAGCTTTGTTGCCCTTTTCTGAACATGTCCAGCACCTCAAGGTCCTTCTTGTAGTGAGGGGCCCAAAACTGAAAATTTTTGAAGAACGCTTTATTGGCCTCTGGCATCATTCCTGCGCTGCAACCTTCATCAGGTTGACCGAGTTCTTCATGGGCAGGAAAGGCTTGATCTTGTGCCTGGCCCAGACACCCTTGCAGTACCACAACCCTGTGTGAGGATGTTTGCCCAGCCAGCGATTCCAGCCTGTCTTCCTGATCAACCTCTTGTTGTGGTCAACATTGGACACGTGGCCCACCGTGGCCATGCAGGTCTCCAGCACCTGCATATGCCACTTGGAAGGCAGCTGCACTATGGCCATCCTGTTCACTTTCCTCAGCAGCACCCCACAAGTCCCAGCCACCTGGATGTACAGCGCTGCCTTCCCAGGGTGGCTCTCCAGGTTGTGGATCATCTTGCTAACAAGCAGACCCCCGAGCGGGTAGGTGTCCCCTTCGTTGGCTGACACTGCCATCGTGCCCATGTGAGTGGAGGTCTTGATGATGTCCCCCAGTTGCATGTTCTCCATGGCAATGATCCAGCACTCACGGTTGTCTCTGGCCACCAGTGCAATGTCAGCCAACCCGCAAGGGCTGTATCGGACATTGATGGCCTTCTCAGTGAAGGGCTGTGACAGGGCCCCCTCCTCATAGAGCAGCCACTGGAAGTCGAACTTGCGGTACCACGTCTTGTGTCCCCCACCAATCCCCCTCATGTTCAGAAGGAATTTCCTGTGCTTCAGTTTGTGCCCCTTGTCCCTTGTGCTCTTTCTGGCACCAATGAGAAGCATCTGGCCACATCCTCTTGACACCTACCATTAAGATATTTGTAAGTATTTTCAAGATCCCCTCTCAGTCTTCCCTTCTTCAGGCTAGACGAACCCAGCTCCCTCAGCCTTTTCTCGTAGGAGAGATGCTCCAGTCCCCTCATCATCCTCGTAGCCCTCCACTGGACTCTCTCCAGTAGTTTCTCGTCTTTCTTGAAGTGGAGAGCCCAGAACCAGGTGCAGTAGTCCAAATGGGGCCTCACTAAAGCAGAGTAGAGGGGAAGGAGAACCTCCCTCGACCTGCTGGCCACACTTCTCTTAATGCTTCCCAGGATCCCATTGGCCTTCTTGGCAACCAGGGCACACTGCTGACTCAGGGCTAACTTGTCAACCACCAGGACACCCAGGTCCCTCTCCGCAGAGCTGTTCTCCAGCAAGTCCGCCCCAAGCCTGTACTGATGCATGGGGTTGTTCCTCCCCAGGTGCAGGACCCTGCTTTTGCCCGTGTTGAACCTCATCAGGTTCCTCTGCGCACAACTCTCCAGCCAGTCCAGGTCCTGCTAAATGGCAGCACAGCCTACTGGTGTATCCACCACTCCTCCCAGTTTGGTGTCATCAGCAAACTTGCTGAGGGTGCACTTAACTCTTCATCCAGGTCATTGATGAAGAAGGTGAACAAGACTGGGCTGAGTACTGACCCCTGAGGAGCTCCACTAGTTACAGGCCTCCAACTAGACTCAGCGCCGCTGATGACAACCCTCTGAGTTCGGCCATTCAGCCAGTTCTCAATCCACCTCACTGTCCACTCATCCAGCCCACACTTCCTGAGCTTCCCAGTGAGGAGTTTATGGGAAAAAGTGTCGAAAGCCTTGCTGAAGCCTAGGTAGACTGGCCTGTAGTTCCCTGGGTCCTCCTTCTTGCCCTTTTTGAAGATTGGAGTGACACTGGCCTTTCTCCAGTCCTCGGGCACCTCTCCTGTCCTCCAGGACCTCTCAAAGATGATGGAGAGTGGCTCAACAATGACATCCACCAGCTCCCTCAGCACACATGGGTGCATTCCATCGGGGCCCATGGATTTGTGGGCATCCAAATTGCTTAAGTGATCCCTCACACAGTCCTCCTCAACCAAGGGAAATTCGTCCTCTCTGTGGGCTTCCTCTCTTACCTCTGGGACCTGGGATTCCTGAGGGCCTGCCTTGGCACTGAAGACTGAAGCAAAGAAGGCATTCAGTAGCTCTGCCTTCTCTGCATCCTCTGTCACCAGGACACCCGCCTCATCCAGCAGCGGCCCCACATTGTCCCTAGCCTTCCTTTTGCTGCTGAGGTAGTTGAAGAAGCCCTTCTTGTTGTTTTTGACATCCCTTGCCAGCCTCAATTCCAGGTGGGCCTTGGCCTTCCTCATTGCATCCCTGCACGCTCTGACCACATTCCTTTACTCTTCCCAAGTGGTCTGCCCCTCTTTCCACATTCCATGGACCTTTCTCTTCCACCTGATCTCCGCTAGAAGCTCCTTGTTCAACCATGGAGGTCTCCTGCCTCCTTTGCTAGATTTCTTTATTGCAGTACAAGGCAGTGTACTGCAGTCTCGATTTCATGGACTTGCTGAGGGTCATTGTACAGCAACAAGACACTTTTCAATGATTTCCACTCTGTGTTAAAGATTTTGATTGTACCTAATGCAGTTTATGCTGGCTGCAGAAGTCATGAATACTTTACATTGTGAGATAAGGAGTCTGCAAGAAAAAAATATCTTTTGTTCCTTAAGCAGGGCTCCGCCCACACCCCTTCTCTTTCTTTACGTGAAAAAAAAAAATGTCAGCTGCTTAGAAAACTTTCTGAATCTGTTTAAGTGGTTTTAAATTTGCAGAATGTGCTCCCCAGCGTGTTAAAAACTAGGTTGTCAGGAAAGAAATTTTATCACTTGAATAGAGTGGGGGGAGTATTGAGAAGATGGAGACATAGAGTGTGAATGGAAATGCCTGGGAGCTTACGTGGGAAGGGAACTGAGATGGGTGAAAAAGCTGAGCCTTGGTGAGTTCTTCAGTGTTTTACAGAACTTGTCCATCTCCCCTGTCTTCTTCAGATAACCACTTCGCTTTAGCAATGTGAACAGCACTGCTGAAAAGGCTGGGTAGAAACACCAGCAAAACTTGGAGAAGAGATTATAATAAAATCCCAGCTAACAGCATGGCATTCCCATGAGTAAAACCTTGAGCGTCTGAAGAAAAGCAATCCTAATGCAGTCTTTTGAATTTGGTTTTACATGACTTTTCTTTACAACATTTGTACATAGTTATTTGCCGAAGTGTAGGCTGCTTTCTTTCTGTACAGTATAAAACATCAAGAAGGCACTCAGCCTTTTTGTGTGAAGTGCAAGAGTGCTTCAGCCCACAGAGAGCCCATCTGGGAATCCATCACACGGTGGAGCAGAGAAACACTTACAGCATCTTGTTGGATGGTTGTTGTCCGGGCAGTGCACCTACCTCGTACTGTATGAGTAACACAGCTTTGTATGTTATTAAATACTCACACGTTAGCAGTGAACACAAACAGCATTTGACTGTCTTAGCCGAAAATACTCCAGTTACAGTATCTACAGATATGTCTTTTTCTTCTCTCTTTAGGTTTTCATCCCAAGTTACTGGGCTTCTCTCTCTGTTTTTGGGGGCAGAACTCAGCTATTCCTAGTGCACTGGACATCTCCTGCTGTCATTTTTTTACATTAATTGTGGGTATAGAGTTGCTTTTTCTTACCTCTGCATAGTCCTTATTAGTATGTCCTGGTTATGAAGTTTCACGATGAATATTCCTTTGTGGATAAAAACCATCAGCTGACTGCTATGGGGTTATCCCCATACAGGGCCATCAATATCAAACCTATGCAGTGACATAATCAAAAGATTACCTTGCATGTCCCATTGGCATGTCACCTGTAGTGGTTATTATTCTAGCTAATAAGTAGACATGACCACAGATGTGAACTGAAAAAAATTCCAGTAAAAAATAAACTCTTTAAGAAACTGAATACTGTAGAAAAACAGATTTCCTTTAGAAAAAAAAAATAGCTAGTTTTCTGCTGAATCTGAAAACTCTGAATTTTTTTTCTTTTCCATTTTCTCCTTCTTTTTATAATATTGATGACATCATATGTGATTGAATAATGACAGCAGTTACATTCTCTGCCTTGCAGAGTTTCCCTATGTTATTATACACTTTTGCATTTTTTACTTCTGGAAAATGTACACGCTAACAAAATTCAGACATATGGTGGAACATGATTCCACGAGTAGTGCATTTTAATGCACTGAATGGCAAAAAAATTACGGAAAATAACTTGGGGAAAACATTTATTAAATTTTAAGAATTAAAATAATTTCCAAGAATGTTTAAAATGAAAAAAATAAATCACATTATGATGCCTGAAAAATACAAATAGTCAAGTAGCTAGATTATTCGTTAAACTGGTCTTCTTTTTTGCAAGTATGCAAAGGACCCTGGTCCCTGGAGGTAAGAGAGAAAGTCTGGAGAAAGAAGACCTTCGCCTGGTTGAGGAGGATCGGTTTAGAGATCATTGAAGCAAACTGCACAGCCATAAATCCATGGTTCTCAATGGGATGCACCCATGAGTGCTGAGGGAGCTGGTGGATGTCATTGCTGAGCCACTCTCCATCATCTTTGAAAGGTCCTGGAGGACAGGAGAGGTGCCCGAGGACTAGAGGAAAGCCTGTGTCATTCCAGTCTATAAACAGGGCAGGAAGGAGGACCCAGGGAACTACAGGCCAGTCAACCTCACCTCCATCCAGGGAAAGGCGATGGAACAGCTCATTCTGGAGATCATCTCTAAGCAAGGGGAGGAAAAAAAGGTTATCAGGAGTAGTCAGCATGGATTCACCAAGGGGAAATCATGCCTGACCAATCTAATAGCTTTCTACGATGGCATGACTGGCTGGGTAGATGAAGGGAGAGCCATGGATGTTATCTACCTAGGCTTCAGCAAGGCTTTCGACACTTTTTCCCATAAACTCCTCACTGGGAAGCTCAGGAAGTGTGGGCTGGATGAGTAGTCGGTGAAGTGGATAGAGAACTGGCTGAATGGCAGAACTCAGAGGGTTGTCATCAGCGGCTCTGAGTCTAGTTGGAGGCCTGTAACTAGTGGAGCTCCTCAGGGGTCAGTACTCAGCCCAGTCTTGTTCACCTCCTTCATCAATGACCTGGATGAAGAGTTAAGTGCACCCTCAGCAAGTTTGCTGATGACACCAAACTAGGAGGTGTGGTGGATACACCAGAAGGCTGTGCTGCCATTTTGCATGACCTGGACTGGCTGGAAAACTGGGCAGAAAGGAACCTGATGAGGTTCAGCACAGGCAAAAGCAGGGTCCTGCACCTTGGGAGGAACAACCCCATGTGTCAGTACAGGCTTGGGGCGGGCTTGCTGGAGAGCAGCTCTGCGGAGAGGGACCTGAGTGTCCTGGTGGACGACAGGTTAACCATGAGCCAGCAGTGTGCCTTGGCTGCCAAGAAGGCCAATGGGATCCTGGGAAGCATTAAGAGGAGTGTGGCCAGCAGGTCGAGGGGGGTTCTCCTTCCCCTCTACACTGCCTTAGTGAGGCCCCATTTGGAGTATTCCTCCAGTTCTGGGCTCCCCACTTCAAGAAAGTGAGGAGCTAATGGAGAGAGTCCAGCGGAGGGCTATGAGGATAGTGAGGGGACTGGAACATCTCTCCTACAAGGAGAGGCTCAGGGAGCTGGGCTTGTTCAGCCTGAAGAAGAGAAGGCTGCGAGGGGACCTAATATATACTTACAAATATCTGAAGGGTGGGTGTCAGGAGGATGGGGCCAAGCTCTTTTCAGTGCTGCCCAGTGACATGACAAGGGGCAATGGGCACAAACTGAAGCACAGGAATTTCCCTCTCAACATGAGGAAGAACTTCTTCACTGTAAGGGTGACGGAGCACTGGAACAGGCTGCTCAGGGAAGTGGTGGAGTCTCCTTCTCTGGAGATATTCAAGACCCGCCTGGACAAGGTTCTGTGCAGCTTGCTGTAGGTGACCCTGCTTCGGCAGGAGGGTTGGACTAGATGACCCACAGAGGTCCCTTCCAACCCCTACCATTCTGTGATTCTGTGATTCTGTGTAATATTCTCCCTGCATGGTCTGAAGGGAGTCAGGGCCTTGTTCCTGACAATATATCTAAAAGAGGCTATGCCTGTCTCAGCACAGCAGATGTGTCAATAACATGAATTCCCAAAGTGGCCAGTCATATTTTAGTCATATTTCTGGCCTGCTGCAGAGCAAGCACATTTTGTAGAACAATTCATATAGTACAGTAAGAAAACTCTCGAGAGAAATTAATATACACAGCTCATTCCCTAGCAGATTGGATTCTGCAGGATCAAGATCACTGAGTAATTTCTCCCATAGCAACTTGCTGCAACTTCCCACCCTGCAGTTTGTTTGAACTGGACAGACTTTAAATTCTCAGAGAAGGATGCCCCCAAATAGGTTGCCGTGCAGTGAATCTCGCACAGGCAGGCTTTTTGAGAAATGTGGAGTGTGTTCACCAGAAGATGCAATAAGCAGTGATTGCCAACAGGAAAGACTAATGAGAAGGAAAAAGGGATATAAGCCTACCTAATTTTGTCTTGTACCTCAGCAAACAAGTAAATATGTCAGGTGGCTTCCTGGTTTTAACAGACAAAATACTGCTTTCTGTGAGATTGAGATACTGAGTGAAAGCATGTGGGTTACAGTATAAATGGAATAGAAAGCCAAGCACAAATGGCATATGGATTCTTCGTCTGATTTGACAAGATAAACAATAATTCTGCAGGACATAGTCATTGATGAAAAAGCCAGTCACTAGCATAAAATTTGCTTGTGCTTAAAATTTTTGATATGGCTTATATTACATTTTTATTACTATATAGGTGCATTTAGTTAAACTGAATAACTGAAGGACAATTTTGTCCATTTCTCACATAAAGTTAAACTCATCTCCATGCACAGAGGCAGCAGAAGGCTTCTTGTGGAACCTTTTCTTAGAATCACAGAATCATAGAAAGTTTTGGGTCGGAAGGGACCCCTAGAGGTCTTGTATTCCAACCCCCCCGCAGCGAGCAGGGACACCACTAACTAGATCAGGTTGCTCAGAGCCCTGTCCAACCTGGTCTTGAATGTTTACAGGGATGGGGCCTCCACTACCTCTCTGGGCAACCCGTTCCAGTGTTTCACAGCCCTCATTGTAAAGAATTTCTTCCTTTTAAGTCTCTTCAGCTGCTTAGATCAATGACTGAAATGGGACTTAAGCAGAGCTCTGGCCTTCTGCCACTTCTTTGCCCAGGTGTTAATTTTACCAACATGCGATGGTCTGGATCACTATCCATATGCACTCACCGTGCCAAGTAAACCCACTAAAAGAACAGTTCCTCCAGAAATTATTTTGTCCACTCCTGGTTTATAGTAACCCATACTGTGCCTACATTTTTGCAGTAGGAAGCTATGGGTATTTTATGATATGATTAAAAAAATGCATTCGCATCAGCTTGGAGATTTCTAGAGGATCACATAATACATTCTGGGTTTTTTTTAAAGCCAAATCATAAACCAATGTAAATTGGCATTTTTCCACTGGCAGAGGATGTGTCTTCCAACACACAGATTTATATGAATGTTCACCTAATTTAAATGTATTTAACTTGCACATCCATAAATCACGTAATTACCAATCCTTATTCACTAGTAACATTGGGTCCACGAGAAAGTGGTTTGTGAGTCTCTTAAACATTAAGATAGTCTCTGAATTAGTTTGTATGGGCTTTCCAATGCTTACATATTGTATGCTTTCTCTTAACAAATACTGCCTGTTTGTGGCCCATGAATCCTAACAATTAATGGCACTGTAACTGAATGAACTGGAGTACTATCACTACAACCCAGACTCAGTCAGCAGAAATATCAATGTGCTAGGGGAAATCCATGGCCTGGCATTGCTTCCTGTTTGAATCATACCAGTGCAACATATGTTGCCCTGAAAACCTTCTACAGTAACACCAATTGCTGCTGGACTCGCAGGAAAATTCCAAATAGCATAAAATTCATATTTTTCTTCTCAGAAACACAAGCCACTGTAGGCATAGTTATCTTGCCCTTTGCTGTCTATCAAAGCTTTTTGTAGAAAGTAAAATTAATGCTACACCGAGGCCCTCATGTCCAAAGTGCTCAGTGACATGGCCCTATGAAGTCTGGAAAAAAGAAGCAGCATGAAAGCACAGGTTGACACTTCAGTTTTTATTTATCCAGATGGAGGATAACCCTGATGTAGGTAGAAGGCAAAGCTTTGCATCCTGATATTTAACTACAGCCCTCTAGTGCGAGTATGGCTAGATCGTGATCTTTCCCACCGCACCAGTGAACATTTTTTGAAGTTGAATAAGGTAAAAGAAGCCTGATCTTATGTATATTTTTGTCTTCAATTGAGATATTTGAAAGGACACATTCTCCAGAAAATTAGCAAGTCTTAGATTCCCACTGCAGCTCTTCCCTCAGCTGGAGCCCTTGTTGTGATCACTTACATGGCTTTTCAGCTCTTCCTGAACACCTGTTTTCATAAAATGTTTAAGAACTCCATTATTCTGGAGACATCTACCACTCTGTTAAATTTGATGTTGATCCATGGGTTGAAACATCATTTGGATACAGGAAGGAAGTGGAAATTCGGAGAGAACTGTACTGAGTGTAGGTGCTAACAGAAACCAAGAAATTAGGCCAAATCCAAACCCATACCAAAATAAACTGCTAATCTACACAGATGTAAGAGAAAAAAGGAAAGAAAACCAGATTCTCATTGCAGAATTTTTTGTAACATTGTGTTCAGACATCCAAGGATGTGACGTAAGTAGAGAGCAGAAAAGAACTGTAGTGAAGAAGCGGACAGACATCAGATTTGTAACAGTCATTAGGAAACAGAAAATATGGAGGTATTGAAGAAACTGATCTAACTTAAATTAAACAGAGCCGTATAATTCATCCTCACAATAGATGTGCATGTCTCTTTGAATGAGTCCTATGTACTTAAGAGAAGTGTTAATTCAACATACTATTTGTTTATACAAAATAAATGAATAATGAAAGTGTTTAACAGGTTTTCATTCCTATACTGTAAATGGAGCTCTAACTGTAGGAACAGAAAACCCTCCTAGAGTCTGCCAGCTGTTCTAGCTGCTGAAGACATAATGCTACCACCACAAACAATGATAGACCTAAAGCAGCAATGTGCACTTACTCTGGAATAGATCTAGGCTTGAGACAAGAGGTGCGCAAAAGCCAGCAACAAAACAAGTGGCTTAAAAGTGCTACAGCTACCTGGAAGAGCAGATCTAGTATGGAGATAGTATGATTTTGCCACACTTTGAATAAGACCAGGAATAGACTTGAGATAACTTTTGTAAGTAGGGAATGAAGCTTCCTGAAGTAACAGCAATGCACCAATGGTCTTATTGGCAGCTGACCCATACAAAGAGGCTGTGAAACAAATTGGTCCTACAGAGCAAATCCAGTCAGTCATGCTATTAGGGAAATGTGCAACTTTACCTGTGTAGTTAAGATCTTAGATGAATGAGTTGACATGATGTGTTATTATCTTAAATTAATGTAAATGTATACAATAGAATAGAATAGAATAGAATAGAATAGAATAGAATAGAATAGAATAGAATAGAATAGAATAGAATAGAATAAGCTATATTATTAGACGCTTGAAAAGTTCTGCTCTCAGTGGGATTTCAGAAAGATGTAATTGGTCAGCGACTATAGTAAAAACAACTATTGTAAGCAATACTGCTCGACACTGTCAAAATTAAAGCAGATTTTCAATATGTTACGCATTATCTCCAGATGTGTTCCACTATTGTTGAAAATATACCATGTTTCCTACACATGGATGTGTCTATAGTCCATTGCCACACACAAAAAGAAACATAGCCATGTTTCAAATCTTACATAATACCACCCTGGAAAAATACCTGGGGGAATCTTCTCTGTGAACCATTTTAATGCTGTATTAGTTGCCAAAAGAAACTAAAAGAACTTTCTTTAATACGAATTTTACCACCCATTTCATTCCTTCAATTCTTCCCTCTCTCTCATAAGCATAAAAGCATACACACTTACACTTGAATCACAGTCTCAGTATTAAAGTGTCTGAAGACTAACATGGAGGTAAACCAATGCTGTTTCAGTTGGTCCAACACAATTTTAATCGTAAATTTAGGGATATCCCAGCTCTACAATAATCAGTCTGCCACAGAAGGAAAAAGGGCAAAAACACATTCCTTTCACTGTGACAAATTATTACAGGTTCAACTTCATAATGAGTATTCTGTATGAAAGAGCTAGTACCCCAAGCCACCAGATGACAATTTAACTGATCTTAAATATGTACAAAGTATTTTAAACAATGCTAGGACTTATCAGACTATAAAACCTTTCAGTTAAACTTAATTTAAACTGAAAACAAACACTAATACTGATCCAGCTGAGGGAATTTCTTGTCTGAATCACCCTAAAATTTGTTTACAATTACCCTGTCTCCATTATACACACTGAAATCATCATGTGAAGATTACTGTATATTGATGGGAGACTGTTAATTAACTCTTCTGAGCTCAAAAGGTTCCTCTCTAACTCCTTTTTCTGTACAAATTGCAAAACACTTTTGATTAGCCTCAAGCAAAAATTCTTGAGTAGCATGTAAAAGCAGGAGGGTAGCAATAAAACTTTCAAATAGGTGTTATTTTTGAAAATAATAATTTGTTAATTTATTTAATTACTGAAAAAAGTTGTGAAAACATGATTTTTGGGCACTTTAAGACAGTTAAGAGACCGACTGCAATTGTGCACCTCATTCACTCTCACATTTGAAAACATTTATTTTCTCTCTTCTCTTCTCTTTAGCAGTACAGTAAGGTCAGAAGAAAATCTTCTTGGAGCTCAACTCAGATGAACTAGCATTTACTTCTAGCATCAGGTTGTCTAGTTAAATAAGGACACCTTGTCTGTAAACCACCATATGTAAAACAATGTGACCAAGTACTCCAGTGGCTCTGATCAGAAGTGCACATTCATTCACAAACCATGGAGGTCTCTAACTTGGTACAACATATGAGAAATGACAAGACTTTTGCACTGAGACCATTGCTAATGTCTCTTCACCATCAGGGCACTTGAGTCTTCATTCTTCTGATGCCTCAGGGACACATACTTGTGTGTCACAAAGAACGCTCATGAATGAAAATTGTGATCATGTTATAAATGTCGACAGAAAACAAACAGAAAAGAAGTATGTATGGATAAACCAAGTCCTCTATACATGCAGAACTCAGGATTATACAGGTTTTGAACTTCAGAATTTAGCCCTTAAAAATTAAATAAATAGCAGACGCAGTCGGAGACTTCAGCAGTACTCGGTACAAAATGGCAGGAAGCAGGCCACTTGGAAAGACTACAGGAATGTGGTCACAGCATGCAGGGATGCAATGAGGAAGGCCAAGGCCCACCTAGAATTGAATCTGGCAAGGGATGTCAAAAACAACAAGAAGGGCTTCTTCAACTACATCAGCAGCAAAACGAAGGCTAGGGACAATGTCGGGCCGCTGCTGAATGAGGCAGGTATCCTGATGACAGAGGATGCAGAGAAGGCAGAGCTACTGAATGTCTTCTTTGCTTCAATCTTCAGTGCCAAGGCAGGCCGTCAAGAATCCCAGGTCCCAGAGGTAAGAGAAGAAGCCCACAGAGAGGATGACTTTCCCTTGGTCAAGGAGGACTGCATGAGGGATCACTTAAGCAATCTGGATGCCCACAAATCCATGGGCCCTGATGCACCCACAAGCGTTGAGGAAGCTGGCAGATGTCATTGCTGAGCCACTCTCCATCATCTTTGAGAGGTCCTGGAGGACAGGAGAGGTGCCCGAGGACTGGAGGAAAGCCTGTGTCATTCCAGTCTATAAAAAGGGCAGGAAGGAGGACCCAGGGAACTACAGGCCAGTCAACCTCACCTCCATCCAGGGAAAGGTGATGGAGCAGCTTATCCTGGAGGTCATCACCAAGCAAGTGTAAGAAAAGAAGGTTATCACGAGTAGTCAGCATGGGTTCACTAAGGGGAAATCATGCCTGACCAATCTGATAGCTTTCTATGATGGTGTGACTGGCTGGATAGATGAGAGCAGTGATGTTGTCTACCTAGGCTTCAGCAAGGCTTTCAATACTTTTTCCCATAACCTCCTAACTGGGAAGCTCAGGAACGGGTGACTTTACTGTCGGTGTGTACTACAGGCCACCTGACCAGGAGGAGCAAATTGATGAGGCCTTCTACATGCAGCTGCAAGCAGCCCCACAGTCACAGGCCCTGGTTCTCATGGGCGACTTCAACCACCCTGACATCAGCTGGGAAGACCACACAGCTAGGCAGGAGCAATCCAGGAGGTTCCTACAGAGCATCGATGATAACTTTCTGATGAAAGTGGTGGAGGAACCAACAAGAAAAGGCGCTCTGCTGGACCTTGTATTAACAAACAAGAAGGGACTGGTTGAGAATGTGAAGGTTGGAGGTAGACTCGGCTGCAGTGACAATGAAATGGTGGAGTTCAGGATCCTGCGTGGAGGAAGCACGGCAATAAGCAGGATCAAACCTTGGACCTCAGGAGGGTTAACTTTGGCTTCTTAAAGGAGCTACTGGGAGGAATCCCGTGGGCCAGGGCTCTCAAAGGCAGGGGGTCCAAGAGTGCTGGTCGCTCTTTAAACGTCACTTCCTCCATGCTCAGGAGTGGTGCATCCCCCTGAGAAAGAAATCAAGCAAAGGAGGCAGGAGACCTGCATGGTTAAACAAGGAGCTTCTAGCAGAGATCAGGCAGAAGAGAAAGGTCCACGGAATGTGGAAAGAGGGGCAGACCACTTGGGAAGAGTAAAGGAATGTGGTCAGAGCGTGCAGGGATGCAATGAGGAAGGCCAAGGCCCACCTGGAATTGAGGCTGGCAAGGGATGTCAAAAACAACAAGAAGGGCTTCTTCAACTACATCAGCAGCAAAAGGAAGGCTAGGGACAATGTGGGGCTGCTGCTGGATGAGGCGGGTGTCCTGGTGATGGAGGATCAGAGAAGGCAGAGCTACTGAATGCCTTCTTTGCTTCAGTCTTCAGTGCCAAGGCAGGCCCTCAGGAATCCCAGGTCCCAGAGGTAAGAGAGGAAGCCCATAGAGAGGACGACTTTCGCTTGGTTGAGGAGGACTGTGTGAGGGATCACTTAAGCAATCTGGATGCCCACAAATCCATGGGCCCTGATGGAATGCACCCATGTGTGCTGAGGGAGCTGGTGGATGTCATTGTTGAGCCACTCTCCATCATCTTTGAGAGGTCTTGGAGGACAGGAGAGGTGCCCGAGGACTGGAGAAAGGCCAGTGTCACTCCAATCTTCAAAAAGGGCAAGAAGGAGGACCCAGGGAACTACAGGCCAGTCAACCTCACCTCCATCCAGGGAAAGGTGATGGAGCAGCTTATCCTGGAGGTCATCATCAAGCAAGTGGAAGAAAAGAAGGTTATCAGGAGTAGTCAGCATGGATTCACCAAGGGGAAATCATGCCTAACCAATCTGATAGCTTTCTACGATGACATGACTGGCTGGGTAGATGAAGGGAGAGCCATCGATGTTGTCTACCTAGGCTTCAGCAAGGCTTTCGACACTTTTTCCCATAACCCGCTCACTGGGAAGCTGAGGAAGTGTGGGCTGGATGAGTGGTCGGTGAGGTGGATTGAGAACTGGCTGAATGGCAGAACTCAGAGGGTTTTCATCAGCGGCGCTGAGTCTAGTTGGAGGCCTGTAACTAGTGGAGTTCCTCAGGGGTCAGTACTCAGCCCAGTCTTGTTCACCTTCTTCATCAATGACCTGGATGAAGAGTTAAGTGCACCCTCAGCAAATTTGCTGATGACACCAAACTAGGAGGTGTGATAGATACACCGGAAGGCTGTGCTGCCATTTAGCAGGACCTGGACTGGCTGGAGAGTTGTGCGCAGAGGAACCTGATGAGGTTCAACACGGGCAAAAGCAGGGTCCTGCACCTTGGGAGGAACAACCCCATGCGTCAGTACAGGCTTGGGGCGGACTTGCTGGAGAGCAGCTCTGCGGAGAGGGACCTGGGTGTCCTGGTGGATGACAAGTTAGCCCTGAGCCAGCAGTGTGCCTTGGCTGCCAAGAAGGCCAATGGGATCCTGGGAAGCATTAAGAGAAGTGTGGCCAGCAGGTCGAGGGGGGTTCTCCTCCCCCTCTACTCTGCCTTAGTGAGGCCTCATCTGGAGTACTGTGTCCAGTTCTGGGCTCCCCAGTTCAAGAAAGTGAGGAGCTACTGGAGAGAGTCCAGCGGAGGGCTACGAGGATGATAAGGGGACTGGAGCATGTGTACTATGAGGAAAGGCCGAGGGAGCTGGGCTTGTTCAGCCTGAAGAAGAGAAGGCTGAGAGGGGACCTTAGAAATGCTTACAAATATCTGAAGGGTGGGTGTCAGGAGGATGGGGCCAGACTCTTTTCAGTGATGCACAGCAACAGGGCAAGGGGCAAAGGGCACAAACTGAAGTATAGGAAGTTCCGTCTGAACATGAGGAAGAACTTCTTCCCTCTGAGGGTGACAAAGTACTGGAACAGGCTGCCCAAGGAGGTTGTGGAGTCTCCTTCTCTGAAGATACTCAAGACTCGCCTAGACGTGGTTCGGTGCAGCCTGCGGTAGGAGACCCTGCTTCGGCAGGGGCGTTGGACTAGATGACCCACAGAGGTCCCTTCCAACCCCTACCATTCTGTTATTCTGTGATTCTGTGATTCTGTGATTCTGTAATCCATTGTGATCATGCACAGGAAAAGCCCGAACAAATAGATACTTAACAACTGCTCCAGGGGCTCAAGTACCTTGACATACCCAGCTAAATGAACTGTTTGTGAAAATCACCATCATCAGTCGTCTTCTGTCAGGGATACACTAACCCCCAAGTATAGACTGAAAAATACCTAATTTCTGTCCATTTTTGAGACAATATATGAAAAACAGATAAATATTATATATAAGGCAAGAAAAGCATCCTTGCCTGGAGAAATAAAAAATCTCTATGATAGGCATCTTATCCCCCTTTCAGTGTATTTTTCTTACTTTACAGGCTTCCTGATTCAGCCCTACTAAGAAAGGGTTAAAACTTCAGACTATAAGGGAACAGTCAGCTTTCATATAGGGATATTTCACTATGAATGGCATAGCAATATATAAGCATCATTTTTTTTGTGGTGGGCAGGTACTTCTCAGCCTTTATAGAGACTTTTTTCTTAATTTGGAACATAAATTAAATTAAATATTTATACCAGAGCTGCCAAAAGAAAGAAGAATGGAGCTGGCAAAAAATTCTATTAATAAAGTTCGATCATTGTAATGCACACTGTTGTCAAAGGGTAAGTGCAAGTTATTTTTTTCTTTAAAAGTTTTGCTTTCTTTTTTCTGACAGTCAAGCCGGAAAGAACTAATAATTTGAAAGGAGATTTATTCAGGATGTTATCCTGTACTCAGCTGAAGTGAATACAGTTCCTTTTCCCTTAGGCAACATCGGCATCTCGTGAGAACATGTAGCGGTTTATTTTTACTAGCTGTTTTGGGGAAAGTTGTTTCATTAATATATATTTCAACACGCAAACAGATTCACACATGCAAATGAAAAGAGAGAAAGTTTCCTTAGTTCAGTATCTTTTTTATCTTTTTTCTTTAAACTGTTCAAGGAACATGATGAAGACTGACAAAGTTGAAGTGAAGTGGGCAATAATCTAAGCACAGCCAACCACAGTACCACGATATCTTGCCAATCTTGCCCAGGTACAAAGCATTGCTGGATCATCAGCAGGCAGAATCAAAAAGATGCCATGTGTCTCTAAAAAACAGGTTTTCAAATATATAGTAATATGCTAAGAATTTTTAAAACCTGGCTTCTAGCACAGCTGATGAGTGATTTCTGTCTCCCGCACTGCCAGCTTTCCTCCTGTCAACAATACCACTTTAACATCTACAGATAACCTCTGGGGAGACAAAAGCTAAGTGTAAGAAGAGAAAACCTGAGGCAGACTTTGGAGAAGGAACCTCCTGTAGTGATACTGCATTGCTGAATTCCCTGGAAACAAAACATAGAAAAAATATCCAAATACCTGAAATCCTTGCTCAGTGAGAAATTCCCAAGTAGCTTACTGTATTGCCACAGAATGGAATTCTAATGAGGCTCAATATGTCATGTACTCCTAAGCCTGAATGACTCAATTTAATCACCTTGTCCAAATCTCTTTTTCAATGAAGTCACATGTTGTTGTAAGGACTGCTTGCATGGTCCACAGCAGAGGACTGGACTAGTCTAAACTAAAAAATGGATAATTACATACTAACTGAATATCTCTCTTCTGTTGTTTCCTGGATGACCCTGAGTTATTCCTTCCTTACGCCTCAATTTCCCTGTTTTTAAATGATGACAATGATGTGTTCTTTGATAAAGTTCATTCAATAATGCTGTTTGAAGAACTAGTAGACCACATCACTTCTGGAGTTCTTCAAATTCCAACAACAGCATTGAAAGAGATTTCATAAGATCTGAATGACATTTCCACCTCAGTTTTAAATCTCCCAGTGCCTTTTAGTCCACTCTCTGCCTCATCTATATTCCAATTTCTCTCTTAGTACGTGTCTGCACAGTGTGATCTGAGCTGGCACTTAGTACAAGGAGTCCAGAGCTAAAAACATAGGAAATAAGAATTTATACATTAATCCTAGGAAGCCAGTCCCCAACTGGTATAAATTATCATCACTGAATTCCTTCTGCTGGAGATCACCAGTGTTCATCTTTGCAACTTGCCGTATTGTCTGATTCACCATGATACAATGGCATGCCAGGTATACTTTACACTAACCAATATTTTCTACTGCTGGGAATCTTGAATCCTAACCCTCATGTATCACCTGGGATCTCTAAAACACTCCTATTTTCCAAATAACCATGCATTTATATTGGAATATGAATTGTTATGATTTTTGATACAATATCAAATACTATTTTCAAAGGTCAATGAAAAATTTGTAGAAAATGATATCTTTACCTTACCAACAAGAAAGAGGCAATTTCCAATGGGCTGCATTACACCCGTAATCTTTTTCATCAACAAGCAAAAAAGGCAGAAACCTCTGAAATCCTCTGAGGAATGATGAGGAAAGGCCAAGGAACAGATGCCTTGGGCCAGAAATTAAGAAAAACATGCATGCAAGTAGAATGAAGATCACAGAATCACAGAACAGTAGGGGTTGGAAGGGACCTCTGTGGGTCATCTAGTCCAACCCCCCTGCCGAAGCAGGGTCACCTACAGCAAGCTGCACAGGACCTTGTCCAGGCGGGTCTTGAATATCTCCAGAGAAGGAGACTCCACAGCCTCCCTGGGCAGCCTGTTCCAGTGCTCCGTCACCCTCAGAGGGAAGAAGTTCTTCCTCATGTTCAGACGGAACTTCCTGTGCCTCAGTTTGTGCCCATTGCCCCTTGTCCTGTCACTGGGCACTACTGAAAAGAGCTTGGCCCCATCCTCCTGACACCCACCCTTCAGATATTTGTAAGCATTTCTAAGGTCCTCTCGCAGCCTTCTCTTCTTCAGGCTAAACAAGACCAGCTCCCTCAGTCTTTCTTCATAGGACAGATGCTCCAGTCCCCTCATCATCCTCGTAGCCCTCCGCTGGACTTTCTCCAGTAGCTCTTCATCTTTCTTGAACTGGGGAGCCCAGAACTGGACACAGTACTCTAGATGAGGCCTCACTAGGGCAGTGTAGAGGGGGAGGAGAACCTCCCTCGTCCTGCTGGCCAGACTCTTCTTGATGCACCCCAGCATCCCATTAGCTTTCTTGGCAGCCAGGGCACACTGCTGGCTCATGGTTAACCTGTCGTCCAGCAGGACGCCCAGGTCCCTCTCCGCAGAGCTGCTCTCCAACAAGTCCGCCCCAAGCCTGTACTGGTGCATGAGGTTGTTCCTCCCCAGGTGCAGGACCCTGCTTTTGCCCGTGTTGAACCTCATCAGGTTCCTCTCTGGCCAGCTTTCCAGCCAGTCCAGGTCACGCTGAATGGCAGCACAGCCTTCTGGTGTATCTACCACTCCTCCCAGTTTGGTGTCATCAGCAAACTTGCTGAGGGTACATTCTAACTCTTCATCCAGGTCATTGATGAAGTGAACAAGACTGGGCTGAGTACTGACCCCTGAGGAGCTCCACTAGTTACAGGCCTCCAACTAGACTCAGAGCCGCTGATGACAACCCTCTGAGTTCGGTCATTCAGCCAGTTCTCTATCCACTTCAACGACCACTCATCCAGCCCACACTTCCTCAGCTTCCCTAGGAGGATATCATGGGAGACTATGTCGAAAGCCTTGCTGAAGTCCAGGTAGGCAACATCCACGGCTCTCCCTTCGTCTACCCAGCCAGTCATGTCATCGTAGAAAGCTATTAGATTGGTCAGGCATGATTTCCTCTTGATGAATCCATGCTGACTACTCCTGATAACCTTCTTTTCTTCCACTTGCTTGATGATGACCTCCAGGATAAGCTGCTCCATCACCTTTCCCTGGATGGAGGTGAGGCTGACCGGCCTGTAGTTCCCTGGGTCCTCCTTCTTGCCCTTTTTGAAGATTGGCGTGACATTGGCCTTTCTCCAGTCCTCGGGCACCTCTCCTGTCCTCCAGGACCTCTCAAAGATGATGGAGAGTGGCTCAGCAATGACATCCACCAGCTCCCTCAGCACTCGTGGGTGCATTCCATCGGGGCCCATGGATTTGTGGGTGTCCAGATCACTTAAGCGATCCCTCACACAGTCCTCCTCGACCAAGGGAAAGTCATCCTCTTTGTAGGCTTCTTCTCTTACCTCCGGGGCCTGGGATTCCTGAGGGCCAGTCTTAGCACTGAAGACTGAAGCAAAGATGGCATTCAGTAGCTCTGCCTTCTCCGCATCCTCCATCACCAGGACACCCGTCTCACTCAGCAGCGGCCCCACGTTGTCCCTAGCCTTCCTTTTGCTGCTGATGTAGTTGAAGAAGCCCTTCTTGTTGTTTTTGACATCCCTTGCCAGCTTCAATTCCAGGTGAGCCTTGGCCTTCCTCGTCACATCCCTGCATGCTCTCACCACGTTTCTGTTACTCTTCCCAAGTGGCCTGCCCCTCTTTCCACATTCCATGGACCTTTCTCTTCTGCCTGAAGATAATTTGAGTATTGTTGCCTGCCTGTCTTAATTTCACATTTTGGGTGACATCGTGTAATCTGCCACCCATGAAAGCATGCCATTTTTTAATGGAAAAAACACCCTTTAGGCTGATGGGTAGTTGAGGCTCTGTACTACACTATTGGTAGCTCATTTTCTTGCTAAGCATGCGAAAAGGTTGCTAGGTTTGGGTGCTACTTCCTTTTATTGGCCAATTACACCTCACCCAGAAGCTAAACCTCCACTTACTTCACAGCTGTCAGGAAAAGCCAAGATATCATATCATTCCTAGTAAATATTTTTGTATACATTTTGAAATTCCTGTAGTCTGTGTACTTTGCTTTCATGCTCAATACCTAGACATAATGAGGGCCTCGGTGGAGGACATTGTTAGAACAGGGTGAGCATCTGAAAGTAAAATTATGAGCATCTATCCTCACATATATTTATCACACTGCCTGAAAGCATACCTGCTAATGATTCAATAAGTTTCAATGCTCACCTCTTTGATATTACAGGTCAATAAATGAATCTATTACTCAGCTTTGATGGGAAAGACCTTGCCTGGAAGCACTCAAAAAGCTTGAAGAAATTGGAAACATCATTTGGAAATTCAGTATAACATGAAACAGTGTTCTGATTTTTCTCCTTCTGGGGTATTGATGTCTCCACCAATGCAGTGAGATTTGCTTGTCTAATCTGATTCATAGCTTATGCACCTGCACCATAGCAGCAACAGTAGAACTAGTGTGCACCTTCAGGTTTTCTTCCCTACTTTTAATAATATGTACAAAACAGACACTCATATTTACTTTTTTAATGATTTATATGTCTTCAGATGTATTCTCTCTTGAGATGCAACTTCATGTACTTTTCATCAGACATGGCAATTTTGAAAAGTCAGCTGAAACAGACAGATGAAAACACCAGCTTTGTGAAACAAGCATTGAAAGTCCCAGATCTCAGATCTATTGTCCTCCTGGACTGAAGTGAATATAGTTTTAAGGTTCTCTGTAGTAAGCATACTTACCCCAGTCATACTGCACTGAATAGTCACTGATCTGAAGGCCCAGTCCTAAGAAAGTACTTTGTAAGTGCCTGGTTAGACAACTGCTCAGTTGCACATCCACTTTGAGATAAAATGGGGCTGGGAAGACAGTTGCTCAACTGCCCAGCCCTGCCAGTATTTTCTGCTACGACCTTGTCCCTCCTGTACTGGGACATAACAGAGTCAATGAGCCCTTTGCACACTCAGGAAACTTGACCACTCTTTTTCTGGGCAAAATAGAGCATGAGCCTGGGAATTAACCAAAATAACTCCCAGGACATGAACTTAAACAGCGTTTGCACATAGCGTCCTGAGAGGAGCTGGATGTCAGGTCAAGGGCTTTCACTGATGTAAGGGTGCTGTCCCCTCATCTGGAAAGGGGAGAGGTTTCTATGCATTCAGTGCACACTCGTCTATATCACATCCATTGACCTGCATCCATTGACCTGTCTTTCAAGGAAAGAAAAGTATTGAAGGTTATTGTTGGAATCAGTGTCTTGCCTCTCCTCTAGTAAACAGGTGCAACTCTTACAAAAAGGAAAGGCAGAGACAGGGAGTAAAAAGGTCTTTAGAAATATGTTCTCAGAACAGAGTATGCAGCTCCCAGACCTGAGAAAGGAGATAAGTGGTAATGAATTTCACCTCTTCAAGCTCTTCAGATACCTGGAGGAGTGGGCAAGATTTAGTCCACTACAGAAGTAAGATAACAAGAAACTAGGAGTCATGCTCTTTGATTTTCTTCCTGCTGAAAAAGTTTGTTCCTCTATAGCCACCACGGTTATTCTAGAAGGGCTATCAGAAGCCTGTAAGTAGATTTCCATTTCAAAACAGATACCTGAGTCTGATTAGGTATGATGGATAATCAGGCCCAGTACACAGAGTCTTAAAATGAGCCTGGGTCAAGTGCATACCTCTACCCCAAAAGCATGAAAAGGCTCCAGTCAGTAAGAAAAGGGAGTACTTGGAAAGATCAAGCAGAGGATAAAAAGTGCAGCTTGGCCTGAACTTGACAGAGGTGCTTTGGATTTGCAGTGGTGGTAGAAATTGACCCAAAATAGCTTAAACACCAGTTATACAGAAACATCAATATAAGGAACATCAATTTATTTTTATATTAACACTTGATTTAATGAGCAAAGGTTAAAAGAAATATTCAAGCCTGTCAGAAAGTAGATTGAGTGGCTGAAAGCTAAAGGTGTATAAATGGCTTACAAAGGATTTTTCATATTGGTATACACTAAACTAGAAGGTAACAAGACAGCTTTGAAGCGTGTGTAAAAAATCACTTACGTGGATTCCAGAGAATGGAGGAAAGACTGCTGACAGAACAAAAATGGAAAGAGAAAAGAGATGATGTGTCAGCAGCAGAGTTTATTTCTTTGGGTTTGGGTCATTTGGTAAGGTGGGCATGAGAGTTTCCTTCGAAAACCACCCCTACTTTTTTATACTATTAGACTGGTAATTCAGTTTAAATGCTAATGTCAGAATACATACCCAGTCATGCGAGATATAACTCGCTATAATTACAGCAACAATCGTACATTAAGGGAAACATCAGCCCTTAAATCAGTAAATTGGTTTTTAATAAAACATGGCCATTGTACAAAATGGGAGGGAAGTGGTTTCTTTAATGGCCAAGAACCAAACAATTTGTTATCAGATCAGTATTTCATAACTATCAGAACACGCAACTACTTTTGTAGTTATATGCATTCGAACTGGAAAAGTGTCCGTCCTTCATATTATTTTTCTTAATAAGAAACAAAAGTACATGTGTGTCATTAGAAAAATCCATGTTTACCTTATGAGGTTAATCTATCATATTTTTTTAATGTTTTCCTTCCTTTCCCAAAGTAATACACCTTACTTGGGATGGTTGATCTCTGTATTAATTCCCAATAATTTAGCATCTGTATCAAAATAAATGTTCCATTTATTATTGCATAGCTTAAGAAATGATTTATTCATAAAATTGCATGTATTCTTTGCTACTCTGTATATTAGATTTGACTTCTCAAATTCTTACAACTCTGATATTATCGTGACAAAAATTATGACATGACCCTGACAGCTCCCATGCCAGACGTATCACACATATATATCACTATCTAAAACACATTATTATGCTAATCACAGCAAAAAAAGAATGATAATTATCAAATATTATGGTAAGTAAAATTAAATCAAAAGCCCAACTGTGATCTTGCTCTTAATTCCATAACAGAAGCCTGTCTGGATGTTAGTGGTTCTCAGCTCATATAAATCTTGAAATTTACAGTTTTGGCCTTACCAGTGTTTCAGTTCTCAGCTCCAACAGCCTTTCATTTGGTTAGACTGTATGTCTTCTTGTTAGATATAAACTTGCTAGATATAATTAAGAGCCAGAAGAGCATAAACGAACAGTTCATGTGACATTTAATGTAATTCTGATTATTTGCTAACATTTAAAGAAGAGCTTAATGTGGTTGATATAGAAAGATAGTAACTCTATAGTTACTTTGAAGAGACAAACTAAGCATGAGATCCGTGTAAAAAATACTGGATCAATCGTATCCTAACAGAGAAACAGCAACCCTTTGTTTTTCCTTTTTAGTAACGGCTGTGGGTTATCAAGTTTTGCAATCTTCAGTCTTTCACCAGAAAAATATTCATACAAAAAAAACCCAAACAAAAAACAGTTAGGTGTAAAAAACTATTTCTGCTGAAGAACATAGGCATTTAGTAGAGTCAGAATATTGCTCTGAAACTTTAGTTTTACTTGAAACGGATGCTAAGATGCATCGTCCTCATTTGCTTAAAAACCCATGGATCCATAGCCATCATTTCACACAACCCAAAAACCCATTTAGAGTCCTAATATACACCCCAGAAGGTTGGAAAATTACTCCAGAAATGTGGTGCTTGGCTCATTTTGATGTCATTCAGCCTCTCTCATCTTCAAAGCCGGAGCTTAGTTCCAATAAATACGAAGATCTTCATGTGAGAAACTGAATTTTGATTGCTTTACCAGGCAGCAGTTTCACTGAAGTTAATACAAGATCTCTATGATGAGGAGTTCATAATCAGAGTCTCTAAGCCATTGCTACTGAACAGCTGTTCAGCTATTTATACAAAATTAGTTTGCAGTTCATAGTGGACAAGTGTTGATAACACAAAAAATACTGCTAGAACTGGCACTAACTGGCATTCTTGTTGACAATCTGAGAATCCCATGGTCCCATGGGGGGACTGCTGTTCGAGAAATGTCCCATCTATAATAATGCAGTGTATAATGAGTAAATCATGACATACACAGCCTTCCCATTTTTAAGCTAAAGAGCACTAGGAAAGAAGAAAATCTTTCACAGAACTGATTGTCAAGAGGAGAATACAGCTACCTTGGCAACTGTGAGCTGAAGTTTGTATTCATCAGGTTTCTGTCAAAAACTGAGCTCTAAATGTAAAAATTATATGGCTGCTTTGTTTTTCATTTCTCAGCTAATAATATGTGCTTTCCTGGAATTCAGTAAACAGAGCATTTTTAATCTGCATGTACAGGCTGCAACAATGGAACAGAAACTAGAACAGATGAATGTGAAGTAAATGAAAGAGGCTGGTTAGGAGGCATGCACACACCAGATAAGGAGTTAATGATCTCAGGAAATATGACATCATTCCCACTAAAGTTTTGAAACACGTTGTTTATTTCTCTCCATTCTGCAGATATTGAAATGTAATGCCCTTGCTTTTGCATCAAGGGGTAATTCAAATTTTATTTGTTAATGAATCAGCACACTTTACTGTGACTAGCTGTCCACAGCTGTACACAGATAGGCAATGCAAGCTCAGTAGTCCAGTATCCAAACTTACAAACCATCCTTACAAAAGATCAATTTGCACTTAGCTCTTTTGTGGTCATTTTCACCTCCAACCAAACCTGTGTTTCCCATGACTATGGAGACTAATCAAATACCTGATGTTCAAAATTAGTTAGGTGTTATTTAAAGTTAAACTTGCCGTCTTACAAGGGTGGAAATTTACCAAATTTACACCGTGAAAACACATGGTAAATGTGATTTCCTTTGCAAATTTAAGAGATGACATTAGAACATTCATTGGAAAGTGGTGTAACAGCTTGTAATATCAAACTTAGTACTACACACTAAAGTTATATCAATATAGAGTAAAAAATGAAATTTAACTGCATAAGACAATTAATTAAATGGGACATTTTGGTACTAACAGTGTACTTTAAAATAATTCATATAATGACAATATGATGACTCAGTCTACTCTTTGGTAAGAAGCAGTGCTGGTAATCACTATTTCAGAATTACAAGAAGATTTCCAATTTTTGCTATTATGGAGAGTAAAGACAGTCATGAAGCTAGGTCATAAAAATATTCACACTCCTAATTGCTTTTCATAGTTGTATTCTGTCTTTCTCTAAGACAACTCACCTTCAAAAATAGGTATTATCATCACTGATCCAGCTCACTTCCCAACATCCCAGACTTCAGTACTTAGTATTACATAGTATGCTTGTCTGTTCTACGAAGTCACAGCTAGGGACACCTTAATGCACAAATCACAGGTAGAGACTCCTTAATTTCCAAAGTCCACCCCAAAAGCTACAGAAACTAATCCAAATTTTTTGCAGCTAGGGTGAATGATATGCCTGGATTACGACAAAGCAGGACAGGGAAAAATAGAATGTATTTGACCACTTAAATGCCCATTTGCGCTAATACGCCTAGAATAAGCACTTTCCTTTACAGAATTGCACAAGCAGCACAACACTGAAGTACAGTACAGCAAAGCAACCATGCAGAAGTTGCAAGAATTGAATTTGTCCTCAACTCCAAGTAAATATGTTTTAAGATAATTACCAGAAGGAAGCTGAAATCCATCCAAAAAACCGCATTGTGAAGATAGGGAAACAAAGAAGGAAGTATTAACAGCAAAATATTATCAGGCAGGAGCTGAAAACGTCAAAGAAGGCTGTAAAAAGACTTTAAAAATACCCCAAACCACACACAGATAACAACAAAAAGCTGTAGAAAGAAAGAAAGAGAATGAAAACATAATTAGAAAGAAAAAGAGACTATAGTGTATGAGCTGGGCAGGAAAACAGCCAGAAAAATATAAATCCTTTTCATAGGAGATAAAGACCAAAGAAAAACAGAGAAAAAGAGAGGGACCAAAACATTTTAAAAGTTTTGTAAGTCCTTCAGAAGATAGAGGTCCTGAGGATTGTAGGCTTGATCCATGATTTGGGACAATAGGAGGAAAGAAAAGTAAGTATACTGATTAAAGGTATAGTTAATTACACACTGAAGAATAGCTGCTCTGCTACAGAATATTGCAAAACCTAGACAGATACGAGCTTTAGGTACTGTGTAGGAGGAATAATTGGAAAGATAAAATAAGGTTATTTTCTCAAACACTCTTGAGTATGATGGATCTTTTTTCTTTGCAGACTTTTCTCTACAGTGCTTATAAAGGGAGCCCTCACTTTCACACTCCCACTGGCATGATGCTCAGGGTTTCACTTCATCATCAAAAGCCAAGAACACCACCACCGTTTAAATTCTACTGCCCTCCTTCTGTGGTGCTGGCTGTTGCATCCGTTCCAAAACAGAAATAAAGACTGTGCTACATGCCAGATTACTCCAAAAATATCAGCTAATTGTGCTTCAAGCGTGTCCATGACATAGGAATTACAACCCACATCCTGCAAGTAGAACAAACGGCATGTTTAGCTATTTGCAGTGTTAATATTCAATCCCATGACAGAAGTAATAATATCAATATTTATCTTGAGAAGCAGACTCCTTACTTTTAGAGATCATTCAATCAAAGAGTTCAAGAGGCACATCCAGAGACTGATGCAGCAAACTTGAGAATAACACTACCTTCTATGTTGCTACACAAAAAGGCTTAAGAAATTTAACTCATTTCCTTGCTGCTTCCTTCAGAAGCAACAAATCTTTTCCTCTACTGCCGCAAGTAACCAGAACAAATCTGTATCCATTTGGACAAGAAATCCTAGGTCACTCGACATCCCATTCTATTTTCCTTTAGATATAATGTCTCACAGAAAATCACATAAAGCTGGCAGAATATCACAATGGTAAGAAAAAATTAGAATACATGTATCATTTTGTTGTGTGTGAACTTATTTAAGGACAAAACAGATCATTGTCTTTGAAGTTAGAGAAAATTATTCTGCATGAGCAATGCTTAATTGCTCCACCCTGTTGTTTCCAAACACAGATATCTACTGTTGCAGCTTGATATCTACCCAGGTAACTGTGATTGGAGCTGCTGAGAGTCGGAGTCCTGCCAGAGAAACTTACGAACTGCCATTCTCTGAATGCACAAACTTTAACTGATAGTAAACACAAAGTTTCATGGGGCATTCTGCATCTTTTCAGATGTTTTTTTCTAGTCTTTCTGGGAACTCTTTACAGGACCGAAGTAATGAACTTTTTTCCTTAGCCTTAGTCCAGATTTTATGTTGTAACTCCACAAACTTTTTACTGAAGGATCCAAAGCCTGTAAAAGACTTAGGTGATAAATTTCCTAGAATCGAAAAGGAATTAGGGGCTTAATTAGGTGCTCCATTCTCTTTTCAACTTTTTGTTCATTTCACAGCATCTGATCTCTCATTAACAAACAAATATGGCATATACAAGACTCTGTCTCACACATGAAGAAAATGTTTCAGCTCTCTGACTAGAAAGCAACTTTACACATTTAAATGAAATTGTGTAGTTCTCAAACACCACTAATCAAGAAAGAAAAATTTAGAAATGAGAAGATAAATAATACTGCAGACTCTGGCTAAATGGTTTTTCATAGTCATATTAAGAAAACAAACTTTTGTCACTACAGAGCTGGTAGAAAGCAATAGTCAGGAGGTGAAATCAAACACTAAAAAAGAATGCTGAGAGAATTTTGCACAGAAACTAGTGACAGCAGGGGAGGTCCAAGAATACTTGGAAGGATAGGAGAGGTAAATCAGAAGGGCAACTTTGGGGAAAAAAGACTAGTTCTCACTTATTTACTTGAACCTGTGGAAAAATAGCAGTATAGCTGGAGTTCTACAGGCTTTTTTTTTCTAGCAGACTCCAGCAGATTCTAAGGATCTTTTTCACTGCTAATGAGATGATAATACTCCCTCTAGTCCTGATGTCCCATTCAGATGGGCCAGGACCAGAGGGAGGAAGAGGCCAGAAGCACCCCCATGCAACTGGAGCAGGAGCAACGTACAGCCCTTTCCCAGGCAGGCAGAGCCCCAGCAGCAGTGCCAGTGGGGCTGGAGACAGACATGGGGAGAAGCCTGAGCAGGGTCAGAGAAGCCGGAGGTAAGGGGAAGCTTTTTCCCCATGAGGACAGAGGGGACAGGGCCAAGAAGCTGTTGCTGTATCCTTCCCTAGAAGGTTTCCAGACCTCACAGGATAATGCTTTGAGCCTGCTCTGGGCAGAGGGTTGGGCTGGAGATCTCGCAAGGTCCTGAGTTATCCAGTGCACTGGGTAGAGGGCCATACACTAGCAGAGAGTGTGACTGGGAGACTGGTACTTTGTTCTTCATACGGAGACATCTAAGGGACTCTCAGTTACCTATTTAGAAGCAGACATTTTCAGCAAGCCTGGCAGTTTCCAGAAGCAACAGAAAATCATGTTTGCAGTACTACCAATTGTACAGTATAATTAACACACCTCTCAGCAGAGCAACCATCTTTCATTGCAAATGCAACAGGGGAACAGAACATAATTTTCCCTACCTTTCTCTCAGGATCACTCCGTGACTGTGTGCTGTACATGTGCAGGGAATCGCTTGGTACCCATAAAGGCAAGGGGTGTCTTGGAGCACTTCAGAAAAAGATCTGTGGAACTAGAACTCTGAAGATCTGCATGCTGTTCCAACCTTTGTCTTTGACGAAGTTCAGTTTACCTAGTTGCAAAAGGAAGATGATGATGCTACCTTCCCAGCAGAGAAAAACCTCTCTCTGAAGACTGAAGTATGCTTCATACAAGCTCATCATTTGCTCCTGTCATTTGCTTCATGTGACGTCCTTGCACAAAGAGGTGTGATTTTTTTCTATGGTACATGTACATGGAAGAAGGTAGATGGCTTGCCACTGAAGTTGACAGGCAATGGCCCAGGCTAGATTTTAATCACTGCAGACAAGGCTCCATAAAATCAACAACAAACACTAGCAAACAACAAAGATCCACAGCATCCAGCCCTAAATAAAGCTCCATTAATAAAAGTCCCACATCATAAGATGTCAGCAAAAAGTAAGGAAATATTTCCAACAGTTCAAGTCAGAGTATAGGAGATTTTGCCGCAGGTCATCCTGATTACCAAAGGAGGTTGCTACATAAAACATCATTTCAGCTGTTGTCATAGGGGCTTGTACATCACTGCTTTTGATACAATTCAGTCAAAGTGTTCAGAGGATTTAAGCACATTATTATTAAAGAATGAAAGTTCAGCAATGGTAGGCATGACACATAGCTTTTATTAATCAAGTATAAGACAAATTATTTACTAAGATAGAAGGTTTTGATTCATTAACTTCTTCCAGAAAACCGTGAAAGACAAAAACTCAGAGAAGTATTTGTTTTACATATTAAAATACCAGAGATACACACAAACCTTGCTCACACCTCCATTCTGAAAACTTAAAACATTTGAGTCTAAAAATCCTGGAATCAAGGATTTTTAAAGGCTAAACTTAACGCATTGTTTCCCTCTTTCACTAAAGCCCTAATTCCAATAACTTCTTTCATTCCTTACCCATTTCTTAGTCATTCTTCACTTATTCCTTAGTTTTCCACTTCTTGCTTTTAAAACCTCAGCCAAAAGAAACAATGGCACTTACTCTTATTCCTTCACATGACTAATGTATTCTGGGTTCTTCTATCTGTATAGTACACCTGCAACGCTAACTCAAGGAGAAAAACTTGATGAAAAATTTACACTGTATCAATGCCTGGAATAGAGGGAGTCAAGAATATACAGGTAGTTTACTGGTTCTAGACTAAAATATTTTTACTTGGGTCTGGCTTAGAAGAACAGTTCAGAGTACGAAATCAGTCTGACAATCAAGGAATAAAGCAATTTATCTGGCTGCTTATAAAATTGCCTATAGCTGGAACTCCATATAATGTATTTTTTTCTCACAGTGGTATTTTACCGTCCGCAGATCACTTGTGACAAGATGAGCCAGCAGAGTTAGAGTCTTTTATTAGAGCAAACCAGCACAGTGCACTGGTCTTTCCTGTCCTTATAATTTAGACCAAGGACATGACTGGATTGGGAAGATCTCACTCACAAGTTTCCAGTGTTTCACAACACTCTTCTGGTTATTTATGCTGGTGGAAGATACACACAAATGTATAAGAAAAAATACCAGCTGTAACAAACTAAGGACGTTGTAGTAAGATGAGACTGTACCTAACTGAGATAATTGAAGTGACTACAAACTCTAATTTCCTTACTCGATTTAAAAATGTGAACCAGAAAAAGTCATAAAGAAGAAGCTGACAGAAAAAAGCTCTCTTTAGGTGATTCTTTGTAAGCGTGACTGGATAGAGTGACAGGGTAGCAGAGGGAGAGGAAAGAGACCAACAGGGTTATGAGTTGGAAGGTGCACTAGAAGCTGGATGCAGTGATCTTCAGTTTCAGTGCCTGCTGTCTTTCACCTGCAGCTGCATCCAAAACTCAGAGAGATCAGGCACATAGTATTCAAGATCCTGGAAAAAAAAGGAGATTAACCCCAGCAAGGTGCTTGCAATGTGCCAGAACAATTATTTCCAAAACAAAAGCTCATTGACTGAAGATGACAGGGAACTAGTGTCCTGGGATTGGCCAGGACAGGGTTAATTTTCACCGGACTCCAGGAAGGGGCACAGCTGGGGGGTGGGGGCTGACCCCACCTGGCCAAACAGAGCCCGGTATTCCATACCATGTGTCGTCACGCTGGGTTCTGGTGGGGGGGGCGGAGCAGCGGGAACTCACTCGTGGCTTGGGGACGAGCGGCGCCGGTGCTGTTCGGGAGAGCGGCTGTCTGGGTCGTGCGGTTCGTTGTTGTGTTTTCTCCTTATCTGTATCGTTGTTGTTCCTGTTTCCCTCTGTTTGCTGTTCTGTTGAACTGCCCTTACCCGACCCACCGGTTTCTGCCTCTTTCTTTTCATTCTCCTCCGCACGCCGTCAGGGGGAGGGGCGGCCACGTGGCGCTTTTCTTGCCGGCGGCAGCCGAAACCAAAACATTTGAATTGGCGCCCAAGCATGGGGCGGGGATAATGGCAGGGCTGAGCAGCAGGTGTTAAAACTGCTTTCTTACATTTTGTTAAACTTTGTTATACGCATTTTTCTGTGTTAAAATAGTCGCTGGTAAAAATGTTTCTGTCTATCATCAGATGGTTGTGGCTTTTGAATCCGTACTTGCTGTACTTGTTCCCTCTGGCACTATTCATCGTCACGGGGAAAAGGATCAGGATTATGATTTTACTGTACTGTACGATATCGACTTATGACATGATAACGTCAATGTGCATGAAATTAGGCTTGTATTTGCATGCGGCACTGCGGTCATTTCCATACCTCGGACCCTATGTCTTAGAATTTGTGAATAATCAAACCCAATCTGTGGGGAAAACCGAAGGGGATACCTTCCCTCACTCTTTCGCCCCCCCTCTCTCCCTCAGGCTGGTCCTAATGGCTTTTGAGAATTTCGAGTACCAGTGGGATGCTCAGGCCAGCACTCTCCTATTGTTCTGCCTCCTGAATGGGTTTCAGCTTTTGTTTAGGGTTAAACAAGTGGTTAAGAACATCATGCAGAGACCTGCCCCGGGGCCGGATAACTGAGAGTGGCTGGGTGTGTGGGACAGCATGGGCAAGTACCTAGGGCAGTGGGTACCACCGGTGTTTTTTAAACTCACCCCTGAACAAATACAGAATCCAGACAGTCTAGTAAAATATCTGCAAAAAGTGTGCTGCCATCCTGGGAACTCCAGAGAGACACAGATCACAGCAATGTGCTGGGCTCTGGGCCACGCCTACCGAGCCCTGTTCAACACTGTTCAGTGCCCTAAAGGGGAAAGAGGGGGAAACGAAGCGGCAGGCGCTGCGACTGGCACTGCCCCCCCAGCCGGCCCTGCAGCCCCTCCAGCCCAGCAGGCAGTCACAGGCGCCCCGACCAGCACCACGGCTGCTGCAGCCACAGCTGCAGGGTCTGCCTCAAATTCCCCAGCGGACACGGCAGCTGCTCCAGCCCCAACTCCAGCAACAGGCATCACAACTGAGCCCAACGACCAGCCTGTACCGGTAGCAGTCGCCCCCGTAAAACTAAAGAAAGACACAAAGAGAGCAGATCGCTCCGGGAGGGATGACGATGAGCCGGGGTCATCACGGGAGATAGAGACAGAGATCATCACCCGGTCCCTGTCCCTGGGCGAACTGCGAGACATGCGGAAAGATTTCAGCCGCCACCCAGGAGAGCACATTGCCACCTGGCTGCTGTGGTGCTGGGATAACGGGGCCAGCAGCTTGGAATTAGAGGGCAAGGAAGCCAAGCAGCTGGGATCCCTGGCCAGGGATGGGGTCATTGACAAGGCCATTGGGAAAAAGGAACAAATCCTCAGCCTCTGGAGGAGGCTTCTCTCAGGCGTGAGGGAGAGGTACCCCTTCAGTGACGATTTTGTATGCTATCCTGGCAAGTGGACCAATATGGAAAGGGGCATTCAGTACTTGAGGGAATTAGCTGTGCGGGAGCTGGTTTACTGTGACACAGACGATGAGCAGGTACCCACAGACCCAGACGAACTCCAGTGCTCACAATCCATGTGGAGGAAGTTTGTGCGGAGAGCACCATCCTCACGTGCTAACTCACTGGCAATAATAAACTGGAAAGATAAGGAGGCACCAACAGTGGATGAGGTGGCTGTCAGACTCCGGAAATATGAGGAAAGTCTCTCTTCCTCCCTTGTCTCAGCTGTGGAGAAACTGGTCAAGCGACTAGAAAGGAATATGTCCTCTTCTCCACCTGTACGGGCCAGTGTCTCAGCTATTAGGGGCAAGCGTTTGTCTGCTCAGGAGAGGGAATACAGAGGCTATACACCCCGGGGCACCCTGTGGTTCTACCTGCGTGACCACGGAGAGGACATGAGGAAGTCGGATGGAAAACCTACCTCAAGTCTAGAGGCACGAGTCCGTGAGTTGCAAGGTAAAACAATCACAAAAGGGGATTCTCTTAGGAAAAATGCCGCTCCAGTTTCCAGAAGCCAGCTCTCCAGACCAGGTAGACAGTTTGATCTTGATTCTGATCCTCTGGAGGGGACCTCCAAGTCATTTTTACAGCAGGTGAGCAGCAATTTCTCTGATGAGGATTAGAGGGGCCCTGCCTCCAGCCAGGTGGAGGAAAGGGACAACCGTGTTTATTGGACGGTGTGGATTCGGTGGCCTGGCACGTCAGATCCACAAGAGTGTAAAGCTCTAGTGGACACTGGTGCACAGTGTACTTTAATGCCATCAGAGTTCAAAGGGTCAGAGTCCATTTGCATTTCGGGAGTGACAGGGGGGTCCCAAGAGCTGAGTGTACTGGAGGTTGAATTGAGCCTCACTGGGCAGGACTGGCAGAAGCACCCCATTGTAACTGGCCCTGAGGCTCCGTGCATCCTTGGGACAGACTATCTTAGGAGAGGCTATTTCAAGGACCCAAGGGGGTATCGGTGGGCTTTTTGGCATAGCTGCTGTGGAGACGGAAGAAATAAAACAGCTGTCCATTTTGCCTGGTCTCTCAGAGGATCCTTCCGTTGTGGGTTTTCTGAGGGTTGAAGAACAACATGTGCCAATCGCGACAACAACGGTGCACCGGCGACAGTATCGTACCAACCAAGACCCCTTCTCCCCATTCATCAGCTGATCCGTCAACTGGAGAGTCAAGGAGTGATCAGCAAAACTCTCTCACCCTTTAATAGTCTCATATGGCCAGTGAGAATATCTACTGGAGAGTGGAGACTGACAATAGACTACCGTGGCCTGAATGAAGTCACACCACCGCTGAGTGCTGCCGTGCCAGACATGCTAGAACTTCAATATCAGCTGGAGTCAAAGGCAGCCAAGTGGTACGCTACAATTGACATCGCTAATGCATTCTTCTCCATCCCTTTGGCAGCAGAGTGCAAGCCACAGTTTGCTTTCACCTGGAGGGGCATCCAGTACACCTGGAATCGACTGCCCCAGGGGTGGAAACACAGTCCCACCGTTTGCCATGGAATAATCCAGACTGCACTGGAAAAAGGTGAAGCCCTAGAACATCTGCAGTACATCGATGACATCATTATATGGGGCGACACAGCAGAGGAGGTTTGAGAAAGGGGAGAAAATAGTTCAGATCCTTCCGAAAGCCGGTTTCGCCATTAAGCGAAGTAAAGTCAAGGGACCTGCGCAAGAGATCCAGATTTTGGGAATAAAATGGCAGGATGGGCGCCGTCAAATCCCAATGGATGTCATCAACAAAATAGCAGCTATGTCTCCACCAACCAGAAAAAAGGAAACACAGGCCTTCCTGGGTGTTGTGGGTTTTTGGAGGACGCACATCCCAAATTACAGCCAGATTGTAAGTCCTCTGTACCACGTGACCCGGAAGAAGAATGATTTTGAATGGGGCCCTGAGCAACGACAGGCATTTGAACAGATTAAACGGGAGATAGTTCATGCCATAGCCCTTGGTCCAGTGCGGTCAGGGCAAGATGTTAAAAACGTGCTGTACACCGCAGCCGGGGAGAATGGCCCAACCTGGAGTCTCTGGCAGAAAGCAGCAGGGGAGACTCGAGGTCGACCCCTGGGGTTCTGGAGCCGGGGATACAAAGGATCCGAGGCCCGCTACTCTCCCACTGAAAAAGGGATTCTGGCAGCATATGAAGGCGTTTGAGCTGCTTCAGAAGTGGTCGGCACTGAAGCACAGCTCCTCCTAGCTCCACGATTGCCGGTCCTGGGCTGGATGGTCAAAGAGAGGGTCCCCTCTACGCATCATGCCACCGATGCTATGTGGAGTAAGTGGGTCGCTCTGATCACCCAGCGCGCCCGAATGGGAAACCCCAGTCGCCCAAGAATTCTGGAGGTAATCATGGACTGGCCAGAAGGCAAAGATTTTGGAGCATCGCCAGAGGAGGAGGTGACACGTGCTGAAGAGGCCCCACTGTATAACCAGTTGCCAGAAGATAAGAAACTGTATGCCCTGTTCACGGATGGGTCCTGTTGCATTGTGGGGAAGCAGCGGAGGTGGAAGGCTGCTGTATGGAGCCCTACACAACAAGTCGCAGAAACTGCCGAGGGAGAAGGTGAGTCCAGCCAGTTTGCAGAGGTGAAAGCCATCCAGCTGGCTTTAGACATTGCCAGTCGAGAGAAGTGGCCAGTGCTCTATCTTTACACTGACTCTTGGATGGTGGCCAATGCCTTGTGGGGGTGGCTGCAGCAATGGAAGAAGAACAACTGGCAGCGCAGAGGCAAACCTATCTGGGCTGCCCCATTGTGGCAAAATATTGCTGCCCGGCTGGAGCAGTTGGCTGTAAAAGTCCGTCACGTGGACGCCCACGTCCCTAAGAGTCGGGCCACAGAAGAACATCAAAACAACCACCAGGTAGATCAGGCTGCTAAGATTGAAGTGGCTCAGGTGGATCTGGACTGGCAACATAAGGGTGAACTGTTTATAGCTCGGTGGGCCCATGACACCTCGGGCCACCAAGGAAGAGACGCGACATACCGATGGGCTCGTGACCGAGGGGTGGACTTGACCATGGACACCATCGCACAGGTTATCCATGAATGTGAAACATGCGCTGCAATCAAGCAAGCCAAGCGGGTAAAGCCTCAGTGGTATGGAGGACGATGGCTAAACTATAAATATGGGGAGGCTTGGCAGATTGACTACATCACACTGCCACAAACCCGCCAAGACAAGCGCTATGTACTCACAATGGTGGAGGCCACCACCGGATGGCTGGAAACCTACCCTGTGCCCCATGCCACCGCCGGGAATACCATCCTGGGCCTTGAAAAACAAGTCCTGTGGCGACATGGCACTCCCGAAAGAATTGAGTCGGACAACGGGACTCACTTTCGCAACAGCCTCATAGACACCTGTGCCAAAGAACACGGTATTGAGTGGGTGTATCACATCCCCTACCATGCACCAGCCTCTGGAGAGATCGAACATTACAATGGGCTGCTAAAAACCACTTTGAGGGCAATGGGGGGTGGGACTTTCAAAAATTGGGATACCCATTTAGCAAAGGCCACCTGGTTGGTTAACACCAGAGGGTCCACCAACCGGGCTAGTCCTGCCCAGTCAAAACCTCAGAGCCCCGTAGAAGAGGATAAAGTCCCTGTAGTGCACATGCGGAACATGTCAGGGAAGATGGTTTGGGTTAGTCCTGCCTCGGGCAAAGGCAAGCCCGTCCGTGCGATTGCTTTTGCTCAAGGACCTGGGTGTACCTGGTGGGTAATGCGGAAGGATGGGGAAGTCCGATGTGTAGCTCATGGGGATTTAATTTCGGGAGAGAATAGTCCATAAATAAATTGTATAAAGTTAGTTGTTAAATAACCCTGTCACTGCCTGTTATCACTGTTATAATTGTTATATTTTGTACCAGTAGTAGCATAGTAAGAATTCTCCAGATTAAAGAAGGATGGACTTTTTCTATGAAAACCTAGCAGAGCACAGCAATGATGGAACTGGACCTGGTTTTCAACAACTGGCATCCAGCAACTTCATCAAGATCAACATCTCCTGCAGACTGTGGGCACGGGCCGCACCAGATACATCAGCCGTGAGCTCCGGATGCAGCAAGTGACCGCCCATCACCACACATCACCTCTCCTGCCACGGAAGACCATTACGACAGATGGAGCCTGAAGTCATGGATTAAATGAACTCAACGGACACTTTAGAGTGATGATCCATAGACTAAGGGAATGATATCTGGAGACAGGAGAAGTGGTGGTGATCAACTGGACAATGGGGGACCTGGGCATGATGTAGATGGTATGGAATAGGGGTGGATAATGTCCTGGGTTTGGCCAGGACAGGGTTAATTTTCAGCGGACTCCAGGAAGGGGCACAGCTGGGGGGTGGGGGCTGACCCCACCTGGCCAGACAGAGCCCGGTATTCCATACCATGTGTCATCACGCTGGGTTCCGGTGGGGGGGGAGTGGAGCGGCAGGAACTCACTCGCGGCTTGGGGGCACGCTTCGCCGTCCTCTTCGGGAGAGCGGCTGTCTGGGTCGTGCGGTTCGTTGTTGTGTTTTCTCCTCATCTGTATCGTTGTTGTTCCTGTTTCCCTCTGTTTGCTGTTCTGTTAAACTGCCTTTATCCCGACCCACCAGTTTCTGCCTCTTTCTTTTCATTCTCCTCCGCACGCCGACCAGGGGACGGGCGGCTGCGTGGCGCTTTTGTTGCTGGCGGCAGCCGAAATCAAAACAACTAGCAGTTCAGTCCTTTAGCAATTCTTTGTGGCCGTGGTACAAATTTGAAAAATCAGAAATTAAGGTGAAAATTACCAGCTGAAAATTGACTTGTATGTACTTGGGGAGGAAGTATGTCTGAAGCAGGGAATAACCTTTCTCTCAACCATCAATAAGGAGAACAAATGCTTAAGAATCATCATCAGTCTGGACAAGCCAGGCATAGTTCATCTTGTGTTGTTAGTAGTTGTCCTCTTTGTAACTCTACCAATGATTAGTACTCAATAACATTGTGGGGTCAAAGGGCTCGGAGTTTTAGATTTTGATAGTATTTTAAAGAAGTGAACGAACTATTATCAACACTGAGATCAAATTCAGCAAATGTTTTAGGCCAAAAAAGGGGAATGGGGAATCTTTGGGGGATAAATACCCCAAACACCACAAATCTTAAAGCATACATTGTCATACTTATAAAAGAAAACCAAAAAATAAAAGAAAACTAAACTAAACTAAACCTAACCTTTGAATTCAGGCATACTTTATTGCAACATTGCTACTTTTGGGGGTGAATTCCATTTTAGTTAATTCTTTCCTCTTTTTTTTCAAGTTGCTTTGAAATGAATTTTTGGTGAAAATAGATTTTTGACCAAAAACAGACAAGGCTAACTTTCCGCTTAATTCTGATTTAAACATATATTGGACAGGTTGATTATTCCAGTTTGGTTGCAAAGGAGAAAAACTCCACTATTTGTACTGCACTCCAAATCCTACCGCTGATCTGTTTTGAATTTGTTCTGGCCCACTTACTGATGTTCTCTAGTTGCTGGAATGAGGGCTAACACTCTAAAAGAATGTTTGAGGATTGTGAGGTGGTAATTACTGTGCAATACTGCATCTCTTCTGGCTTTGCAAAGAAGAACCTTAAAGCATCATATGAGTACACTAAGGTGGACTTAAACTGATCGTTAAAACCTAATTGGTACTTAAAGCCCCAGGAGCAGGGAAAACCACTGCCTCCGACGCTGGAAGACACATTGGATCTGTACGCAAAGAGCAGAGAGTAGAGATTCATTTTACTGTGACAGTTTATTTTTAGCATTACAAATGAAACCTTTTGTTTTATCTTTTATGTTTTGTGTTTGCTAGTTTAAAATCTGCCTTTCCTATAGTTGGCTTACGCCCTGGGGTATTCAACAGGCTACGTCCTTACAAGGTAGACTAAAGATCCCTTGAAACAAATTCCTTACCTACTGCACCTATTTAGAAGACATTATTTCTTTCTCTATTGAGAACAGACAAGTGTTTTTGAGACAGGTTTTACTTTTTTTGCCTAAACCAATTTTATTCATTACTATTCTTCAAGGACAGAAACTTGTCCCGTAAATTCAGCTGAACTGGTTTTGGGGTCGGGTTGTGGGGTTTTTTTCCTGTTGCTCTTTATAGAATCATTTGTTATAGCTGGTTATCACAGGAAGTTTTTGATGGCACAATATCTGGAAATTTTTTGTATTGATAACACCTTCTAAAGGATTTTTATTGGCTATTTCACTGAGACAGTTGAGGTTGGTAGTAAAGTTTATTGGTGGTATTATGTTAGTGGAAATGCTGGAAGTGTGGATGAAATTTCCTTTGTTTCTTGTATGGTTTATAGCACTGATGATTAGATGTCACTGAAATGTCATCACCAGCATGAGTTTGTTCTGTTAAAGCAGCTTGTTACACTGGACTCATTTTCACGACTGGTATCTTTCATCGTATGTTTTGTTCAAACAATATTTTTGCTTCATATAATGGCCACAGCTACGTTCAGGCAGTGGCTTGGGTATATTATGGACAATTCAGCTTCTGTGATAGTATTTGACCAGAATAGTTTCCTCATCTGTCTTCTCAATTTTCAAAGAGATTTTTGATGTGATGTTTGCCATTAGAACTTCTGAATTTAGCAATGCAAAGATAATAATTAAATACTAAATATTATATTGTTAGAGATTATTTACTGTAACAGCTTTGTATCAAATGAGTCGTCTAAATCCAAGTGCTTTTTCAACTTCTGACAAATTAGGAAGCTTATCTGTTTCGTCTTTTATTATCTCAGGACATAAGAAAATTAACATTAGTCCCAGAATATCCATCATAATCAGTCATAGCTATTGACTCCACCGATGTTATATATGAAGAATTTGGTTTCATCACTCAGATAGGCAAGCTTAGATGCCTTATTTAAAACACTTATGATTTGGGGGGACACATTCTCTAATATTTTATTTTAAAACATCTTTATGAAAAAGGGGAGATAGGAAAGATGAGGAGCTTTTTGCTCCATGACTTTTGCTGGAGAGATAGGAGGAATACTGCCTGAAAAAACAGCATGACTACAAAGCCCCAAGAGTCTCGCTTCCACTCCTTGGATGATGCAAAAAATATTTATGACTTTTTCATTTCAAGAGTGTGTTTTAAGAAAGCAAAGCAAGTAGGCCAAGTCTTAGCTAGCTGACCAACTTTCCACCACAGAGAACACTTTCACTTTCAGGAAGAATTTGTCATGGTAAGTTTAAAACTTACTCATCAGCAGTCACATGCTATGTTATACTACACCAAGACAAGTTACAAAACAAAGTAACTGTAAACTCCAGCACCTTCCATTTTGTCAGAATAAACAAACTCAGATGACCAGAGTTGTTGGGTTTTTTTTTCCACCGGAGGCCCCGGGAGACTGAACGGCATTGAAACTCACTAGTGTCCCCTGGGAATGGGACTCTCCAAATACTAAATCAGCATGGAAATTGTCTTTGAGGACACTGTGTTAGTTAGCAAAGGCACTTAGGGTAATAAATGTCTGGCAATACATTGACTTCTTGGACAAGGTTGATTAAGAAGAAGTTTCCTTCTTCTGTTCTGGCTGTGCGTTTGCACTTCCCCACAGCTCTGCAGTTGTGCCAGAGCAACAGTTTCAGGTACTGGACTGTAAATCAGATCACAGAAATGACCTAAGCTGAAAATAAGCCTACAGAAATAGCATATTATCAATGAAGGTATTTCATCACCTGATTCAAAACACACATTTCTGGCTGAAGAATGACACCAAGACCTCTCTCTTCAGTGGATGCTAACATGAAAATCAGGAGCTAAAGTCAACAAAACTGCACAGATGATCAGTCGTTAACTGAAAACAGTTTCAATGTCTTCAACTGCTTTGACTAAAATAGTTCCTTTTTCTCCCAGATATGGGCTTTCAGTGACAAATATATTATTGTTTTTATAAAATTATTTTTAATGTAATTTCTGATTTTTGAGTGGGAATTTCCAAGTGAAACGACACCTTAGCCTATATCGTTTGTTGCTTCTTAAAAAAAAAACTCGTAGCTTCTGAATTTTTCATCCACCTGCCAACATCTATATTTTCCCTCTTCCTTCTCTGTAACCCTTTGAAACATCTTCAGCATGGAAAAATTAAGAGAAGTTCTTCTAGAACTGAAAGTTCCCAAGCTTAATTTTTTTTTTTCCAGGGTTGAGGTTTTCCAAATTCATACTGAAAACAGCAGAAACAGAAAGAAAACATTTCACAGAACACCTTTATATATCATTTGGTTTATGTCACCTGGCTGCAAAATATTTAATAATAGTAATAATATTAACAATCATAAAATACAAGCAAAGAAAAAATATAATTAAAATTCAAAATTACTCTTGTAATTTTAAAAAAATCACAAAAGATTAAAACTTGTTCTGCTTCAAACACTGCAAAACTGCAAAACAATTTCTGCTTTCAAGTTTCTGCAAGGGATTTATATTTCCCATTTTTCAGTGAACAATTTTATTTAAGCAGTGGTTAGTAAATTTCAAGGAATAACCCTTAATCAATGGCTAGCTGAAAAAATTTGATATCTTAAGATACAATGAAGTCCTGGTAATTGATCACCCAAAAAGCATAATGAAGAAATGTCATTATTGCTGACAGAAGAAATACATGGAGTTTTCTTGGGGGTTTAGGCATTTTCACTGGATTAAAGGCTTTCATAAAGCAAGACATCATTAGACCTAATCCAGATCACATTTGACCTCTGAAAACAGTGCATACATCTGTCCAGGGTTCAGCTGGAAAAGGGTTGATCTTCGCAAGATGCCAGTCGGGCTGACCTAAACCATCCAATAAAATGGAATATTTAATGCTATGTGACATTATGCTCAGTATTTAAGTGGGGGAGCTGGCTGGAGCAGGGTGATTTACTCCTCCGGAGCAAGCTGAGCATCAGACAGTGAGAAAATTGCACTCTGTATATTTTTTTATCACTATTATTGTTGTTATTTTCTTCTCTCTTTGCTGTTCTGTTAAACTGTCTTTATCCCAAACCAAGAGTTTCTACCTTTTCCTTACAATTCTCCTCCCCATCCTACTGGGGGAGGTGGGGGGAGTGAGAAAGCCACTGAGTGGTTCTTTGTTGCCAGCTGGGGCTAAACCATGACAGCATCACGCAAATACTGTAATTGATTGCTTTCTTTTCTTCATTACAGTTCCAGGGATTTTTGTTCTATATTCAAGTAATCATCCAGATCCCTTATTCTGTACCTACAACTAACTTCAGAGCCTCATTTTCTGTAAAGTGACCCAGCTGGCTAAGATTATGTTATCTAAACCATGACCACCTAAACCTAACTACAAAACTTGGCAAGCTGAGCTGCTGTCTCCTGAGGTATTTGGTAAAAGAACACTCACATTTGCTAAATTCCTTGGTGATGGAAAGAATGAGACTATGTGCATGTGTGTGGAAGGAAAGAGGGGTGTAAAACAGATTTTTTTTTTAATACATCTATACATTTCCAACAGCATGTTTGATTTTTACCATAGGAAGGTGTTCCTCTCACATTGTCTCTGATTCTTTGATATGGAAAACGCATATTTCCTTTTTTTAGTCGTCATAAAAAGGCATTTAGGCTTCTAGCAACAGTAATGAAAAAGAGAGAGAACCAAAGGGAGGACTGGTTTTTGGTCTCTTTTTCTGCTCTTTGCCTACAGGAAGGGAATGTTTTGTCAGGATGCACAACGCAATAAAATGTTTAGCAAATAAACACTGCCCCCTGTTGGAAAAAAGGTCCGTCCTCTGCTACAGCTTTCTGCGAGTAGTTTGGAGTAAGCGCTGCCATACTCTGTGTATTAGCAAAATATTATCCACAGTATGCTTATAGGAGGAAATGCATGGTCTGTAAGTGTAAAACTTGTGGCATCATCTAGTACATCGGTTCAAACTTGTCTCTGAGACAATATCACAATATTACAGTTACAGGTAATATTAGAGGGCCGAACATACAAACGAGATAGTATTTTCATTGATTAAAAAGATTACACTGCAGTTCCAGAAACATAACTCTCCTGTTTGTGGCCACAGTGAATGCTTTAAGAACCTTTCTGAATGTTAACTTTTTCTGAACACAAAATCCCTGCAAGACAGCGCATTTCATTCTGTCATCTGACAGATGACAATTTACTGCCTTCCCTTCTGCCCCTCCCTCCCCACCACCCAATGAAGAATTTTCCGTACTGGTCTATACTGCAAAATTTTGCAGGCAGCAAGAGCTATGATGTGCTAGCCTCAGCAAGAAAAACACAACACAAGAGAGAAAACATGATCCAACACGAGACAAGAAGAGACTGCAAACTAATTCCTCAGTTCTCTAGAGATCATAGGGTATACCTAGCAACCTTCAGAGAATGCCAATTTAACCCTAAGTTATTAATCTCCCTGTCTTTGAACCAGTTTCATTATGCACTCTTTTTAGATAGCAGGAATGATATACAATTTTGCAACCCCTGTGTTTGGACAAAACACATCCTTGCAGACTCCAGCTGAATCCAGGAAAAATGTTTCCTATCACCCTGTAACACATACTTTGGTCTACAGAAGGCAAGGCGATGGCCTTGCTATCTCCTCCAGCTTTGCCATCAAGTCAGATGCAATAACAGCGGCAATAGGTCAAAAGAGCATCCACAGGTCCTGAAGCCCCTCAGACAGAGGTAATTTATGACACCTTATCACAGGCCTGCCTTGTTCATCAGGCAATGCCACTCAGTAGCAGGCTGGTGGCATATTTAGAAATAACTTTTATACCACCTTTCACTGCCATTCAGGTGATACAGAACTTTTTAACAATGCCTGACCATGTTCTTCATGCGGCTAACTAAGAAAGCTTACAAAGAGGACACACATCAGCAGACTAACATGTTAGAAGCTATGCTTCTGGCCTCATGTTGCAGCACTTCTGAGCCCACATTCCGAAGCCAGTGTCCAGTTTTGTTTCCAAAGGAATGAGAAAGACATTGCTGAGTTGGAATCAGTCTGGCAGAGGGTCCCTGAGGCAGCCAGGACTGGGAGCACACGACAAACAAGGAGGAACTAAAGATTGCTTGGCCCAAGTAAGGCAGCCGTTAAGAATTCTAAATATTATCTTCAATTACTTTATGCTTGGTGGGTTATAGAGAAGATGGGCCACACTCATTCTGGAGGCACACAGCAGAAGAATAAGGGGCCTACTGTAGGTAACCCTGCTTCGGCAGGAGGGTTGGACTAGATGACCCACAGAGGTCCCTTCCAACCCCTACCATTCTGTGATTCTGTGATTCTGTGGGGCAACAGCCACAAATTGTAGTACCAGACATGAAGTCCCAGCGGATACACTGAACTAACTATTCACCAAGAGGATGGAAAAAGAATGGAGGTGTCCACAGAGGCTGTGGGATCTCTATCCTTGGAGACATTAAAAATATGAATGAACAAAGAGCTCAGCAACCAAATGTAACTTCAGAACTGGACCTGTGTTGGAGCTGGGGTAGAAGAGGGAGAGTTTTCCTTCAGACTAAACCAGTCCATGGTTGTGAATTGCCGTTGATATTCCTGAAAAAAAGCCCAAGTAAGAAAAGGTCTTATTGGAACTGCACAGTTAAAAAGGAATATGTTTACGGTATACAGGCATTTCAACAGGAACATGGTATTCCTGATAAACTACAGCTTCCTTGATCTCCTAGGCTAAATAAAATATGATGCTTTTTTAATTTCCATACTTCTACCACTCTTGAGCCAGCAAGTTGTGGTCATGAAATACAATATTCATTGTCATCACCCTAGAGAACATGATTACTGTTGTCTTTGAACAAATTTGACTAATTCACTTTAGATGCAAATCAAGTGTTTCCGTTTCCAAATAACACTACTTTTTTATGTTTGACTCTAATATTGCAAAAAGTGGATTTCCACAAGAAGTGGCCTCAAAGAAAGGACTTGCAAGTTCTCCACATTAAACAATGTATCTCCTAAAATCTTGCTTTTTCCCAAGTGTCAATTTCCTCTTACAAGCAAAGAAGTGTTGCTAATATTCATTTAGCAGCACACTGCATGACTGCAGTTCCCGTGCTTCAGATTGGGCTTTCCAAGACAGAAGTCTGTGAACAAACCATACAGCACATAATCAGTGAATCTGTACGAAACACAGGTAAGATGTCCCAGACATCAAGCACAAAGAAATGCATGCTGTAGAGTGTATCTGCAAACAGGCAGTATTCACTTCATGAGACACCCAGAAGTTAAAAAGCTCCAGACAAAATTCCCTCTGCTCTGGAGACCATGTATTTGAATTTTCTCTGGTATAGAATTTTATGGCACAAAAAAAAAGGAAGAAAAGAAAACCCAGTGCTAGTAGCCAGAATTTTACTATTATGTTCACTCCAGTGTTTTCTGGAGCTTCATGGTTCAGACCCAGATATAATGATTATCTTTTTTTTTTTCTCCCCAAAGGGTAAAATTATGAATTGTTCGTCACCAGAGTGGTTCTCACAGAGAAGTTAGGAAGGAGCTCCCAAACTAAATTAATGAATTGTATAATTAAACCACAGGAGAAGACTCTCTGGATCACCTGGCCTGCTGTGACAGATACAGAATCCAGCAGCCTGTATTATTTCCTGCTCAGTTTGAATTAATCATAGTTTTCTACTTTGTGACTGAAAAGGTGAGAAAGCTACAAACTTAATGAGAAATTATAGGTCCGCTGCAATTAGTAACAAAACTCCTCTTGTCATTTATGCGTGCAGTTTTGCATCTCTGATAATTAAATTGAGAAATTAGTTTCTTTCTTCATGGATCGCCAAGGTTTGTTGTGTTACCAAAAGACCTCTCTGTGTCAAGAGTCAGGAGCTAACCTGAAGGAGGATTTCTCTATTATCTCTTTTGGAACTATTCTTCCAGTTCTAGTTAAAGTTGAGTAGAAAGACGATGACATAGCATTCGTAGCTGTTGGTATGTCTCCTTAATCTTCTCTGCAAGGGACAGAGTTGATCAGCAGAGCTGCAGAAGCTGTGAAACAGAATTGCTAAAGCAAGCTTGTGTGTGTGCATGTGTGTGTCGTTAAGTGTCTTTCTCTCTATTAGTGGATAAACTGAGTGCAGGTTTCCACATTTTAAGTGCCTATATGGCACAGAAATCTAGTCTAGAAGGAGCAGAGAATGGTCAACAACAGAAGTATACTAGCCTGTGTATTTACAGAATAGTATCTAAAAACATATTTGGATATTCCCTGCACTTCTATTGGAAGCTACATGGTTAATAAATCTTTATCATACGCCTCTAATCTGGGGGCAGAATTTCTTTAAAAACTGTATGGCATCTTTCAAAAGATCCCAAATTGCCAAAAATTCAATAAAATAATAGAAGACTTGTTCTGTATTTTTCAGCGTGGATATAGAACTGTTCCTCATGAAAGTTTGTAAAGTGTTTCTGGAGATTCTTTGAGTTTGCTATCAATATTTGTCAACTCTGAGGACTGCACCGTATTTTCACTACTTTCCAAAGTGAGAGAGGCAAAAACAGGGCAAGCACAGAATGATTTTGAGTTCCTGTTGCCATGGTAATGCCACTTCATGTTAGGAAGCTTTTTCTGAATGTTTCACCTATTTTTCTCTCCCTGGCTTTGCTTAATAGATCTTCGATATTCGCATGTTTAATTGACCTGGCAGAAGCTTTTTGGCTTTTTAATAAAGCCCTGCTACAGACAGACTGAAGTCAAATAGTATATGTGCTTATTTTGTTACACTTCAAAAGATTTCTTTGCACAGAGAGTGATGTCCTCTGTGTAAGGAAAACTTTCATGGTAACTTTCTTCCCCATCTCAGAAAGAAACAACAGGGTACCAACAGGGTTAATCCTCACCCCTTTTTTGCAACTATCTTCCATTTTCATAGTTTTTCCACTTATACACATTATGGTTTATATACAAGAAAGATTTGGACAAAGAATAGGACAGGAACACCTGCACAGTCACAGGCCGGGGCTTGGAAAGAGCATAGGGCTGAGAGTCAGATGCTGTATATCCACAGAATGCTGTTCCCACAGGTAATCCTGACAAAGCCACTTCACTTTCTCTTTCAGTTTTCTCCTGGGAAAGCCAGAGGTGAGAGCTGCTATAAACACGCACAGTGACCAGTCCAACACCTTTTCATGTTTAGCAATTGCAACCATCCCTTGGGATTGTATGCATGTCTTTAACCTAAACCCTGCTAAAACCAAGGACTTCTGAACTGTAACAGTTCATGATCCAGAGATCATTAAGACTCAGAATCAAAACATAGAAACAACCCCACACTAAAATTCTAGCTTGCTTACGGGTGCACGTTTGAAACGTCTTAGGTTTCAATAGTGATTGGTTCTGTGAAATGAGTGAAGCTGTACCAACAGTGTATCGTCTGTCCTTGCAACTTCTCAGTGCCTTATTCTTCCCTGCTTTAAAACAGAGATCATGATTCTTCTGCATCCCTGTTAAGTGTATTGATATGTCTGGCTAGACAGCATCGGAGGTAAGACAGCAAGAAAAGGTTTCTGCGAAGGACTGTGTTTTACTTAACAAACTGAAGTGGTTTGAAAAAAAGCAGATGTACTATTCAGCACATAAGCTTTTATTCAGATCACCTTACAGAGTTACTAACATTTTGTTATGAATGTGTATCACTTTTGTTCTTTGCCTTTGCAAACAAAATTCTCATTATTGAAATGTTCTTGAAACACACAATAGCATACATGCACCATCATTGTTATAGTATTTTGAATGTATTTTAGTTTTTTTATCCATGTCATTTTTACGAACAACCATGGAAGTATAACAAAGGAAACCAAAGTCTCAGTTGCCTAATCAAAGTCCTGTCCATAAACATACCCCAAAAATAACTTTCATGAAAGAATAAATCCAAGGATTTTGAAAGCATAGAGGACAAAATGTACACTTCTGCTTAGAGGTCCAGTATTGTGGTACAGTTAACTGCTCCTGTTACCTGAGAACAAATTTTTATTCAATTTGTTATACCTCTGGTAAATTTAGCAGAGTGTAATGGTTCCTGTCATGATAAAAGGAGAAGAAGGTAGCTGTGTTTCGGTTGTAAAGGTAATTTGAAGCCTGCAAAGATTTCTTCATGTTGCTTCTCACTGCACAAAGAGTTCTAGACAGGCATCACCTTTTTATTTTAAATATAAATGAATAAATAAAAAACAATGATGGATATAAATGTCTTCATACTATTTTCTAGTGTTCTTTGCTAATATAGCAGGTGCCTTCTTTTCTTCTTGAACTGCAGCAGAGATCCCAGAAACCTCTCCACAAGGACTTGTTAGTCTCTGCTTGGGAGAATCTAAGCCATTCAGAGCCGTCAGCAAACACAGTAGTGCTCAGCCTGCACCACATACCATTGTCTTACCTGTTATTGCAAGCCTACTCACTGCATTCAAATTCAGCATTATCTGGAAACAATTTCAGATCCCTTCTGTGCATTTCCATAAGAGAAACAGTCCAAAAAATCTGAAAAAAATCCGAGTTGCCATCCTCTGTGTCACCTATGTCTTCAAAGAAACGGGAGTTAGGCAGGACCCTGACAGTAATGGAGCAGCCTAGTCCTGAATGCAGTGAAGAAAAAACAGTTCACATTCTGTTTGGTTAATTAACTCCCAAATGGCACACACACAGAACAAGAAGTCACAAGGAAGAAAAGATGGGGACATTTGTAACTCAGTTCTAATTTTTGGGCAGGTCAAACCAAAAGTGTAATCACTTTCCCGCCATGAATACATTAATAAAAATCTCACAGATTTCTGGTGACTGCACTGTTGCTTTTTTTTACTTTGCCCCAGATGGAAATGGTGTTTCTGACTGTATGGATCTTGAAACCATATTTCAACAATAAAGCAAACTTGGATTTGCAGCTCCTAGTTCAATCACAGGATGAAACACACTGATCTCCTATAAGGTTACTCCATCTTCAAATTTATTCAGATATAGGTTGGTTAACTATGTGGCAGCTGGCTTTATAAGTGAAGTATCATCTCTCTGTACCATTGTAATTTAATCTGATAACCTGTCCTTCTACACTAAGCAAGAAGTCGCAGTAAAATCTGCACTGGGTGTTCCAGCTAATCTGAACAAAATTAAAGCATGTTATTGCACAAGACCAGGGGACAGTCCTGATGATCTGTCTATGAGTTGATGCTTCTCAGTTCTTGCACGGTTCAATCCTAGGGCCGGTTCTGTTCAATATCTTTATCAATGAACAGGAGTTGCACCACTAACAAGTTTGTTGACAACACCAAACTGGGAGAGGTTGTTGGCTCTCTTGAGGGACCAGAGGCCTTGCAGAGGGATATAGATTAAATGGAGCATTGGGCAGTCATCAGTGGCATGAAATTTAACACATTGAAGTGCTGGATTCTGCAGCTGGGGTGGCGTAACACAGGGCACAAGTACAAATTTGGAGAGGTGTGGCTGGAGAGCAGCCCTGCAGAAAGGGACCTGGGGGTGCTGGCGGCAGCAGGCTCAGTAGGAATTAGTAGGGTACCATGGCAGCCAGGAGGGCAACCGTCTGCGTCCAGGGATGCATCAAACACAGCCTAGCCAGCCGATCACAAGAGGTGATTGTCCCCCTGTATTCAGCGTTGGTGTGGCCTCACCTCGACTGCTGTGTGCGGTTCTGGGTCCCACCTTTTAGGAAGGATGTGAAGGTGCTGGAATGTGTCCAGAGAAGGGCAATAAAACTGGTAAAAGAGCTGGAAGGCACGTCCTGTAAGGAGCAGCTAAGGACTCTGGGTTTGTCTAGTTTGGAGAAAAGGAGGTTGAGGGGTGACCTGACGTCTGTCTACAGCTTCCTGAGGAGGGGACATGGAGGAGGAGGTGCTGAGCTCTGCTCCCTGATGCCCTGTGACAGGACTTGTGGAAATGGTTCAAAGCTGCATCAGGGGAGGTTCAGACTTGGCATCAGGAACCGTTTCTTTACCAAGAGGCTGGTCAAAAACGAAAACTGGCTTCCTAGAGAGGTGATCAATGCCCCATTCATGTCAATGTTTAAGGCGTTTGGACAATGCCTTAATACCATGCTTTAACTTATGGTCAGGCCTGAAGTGGCCAGGCAGTTGTACTGGGTGATCACTGTAGGTCCCTTCCAATTTGAATATTCTATTCTATTCTATTCTATTCTATTCTATTCTATTCTATTCTATTCTATTCTATTCTATTCTATTCTATTCCTATTCTATTCTATTCTATTCACTACACCTACCATAACTTTTCTTAACATTCAAACCTAAGTGCAGAATGTATTTGCCTTACGTTGCATTAATAGAAAATCTTTTCTAGTAACAATCACAGCTTGGTAAGTCTGAATGCAGATCAGCTTGCTTAGTATTCGATGTTCTTTCCAAACCTATTTTTTTGTCTTCCTGTATCTAGAAACTTTGAAATACATACTTGACAAAGCTTTGTTCACACACGTTTATGTCCTTTATAGTACAGATGTCACACTAGGAAAGTTACATTAGACACCTGCTTCTATGATCCTAAGACATTCTCAACCACTAAGCAAGTTAAAGACACTGCATCTGAAGTTTCTCTGCTCCCATTCTATTAACACAGAAACTTCTTTTTCTTGTCTGTTCCTCGAAAAGGATATGTGGGTACCTTGACTGCTTTTTAAGACTAAACAGAAACTGTGCAAGTTGTACAAAAGCATGGATGGAATTTTTTTAATTATTCATAAAATAAAATCTCCTTATTTTTTTCATGCTATCAATATCACACTAGAGAAAAATTAATAAAAAACTGTAAATGCAGCTGAGAGTTCTGCTACATCACAGAATAAAATCCTAACACACAAACTTACATATATTTTAGAAATAATGCATTCACTGACTTCTTTCTACACTTTCACCTATAAAGTTGAATTAGGGAGACCAGTTATTAATTCTAAAGATATCCTATTACGGTTAATCCCTATGCAAAGATGTGTATATAGCACAGTAACACTATAAACTATCCGCAGCTTAACTAATAAGAAGTAAAATCAGGAGAAGGAACAGAACTCTGCTCACACTCACACTCACACTCGAGAGTATGAACTGGTCAGAGTAATCATCCCCTTCATATATAGAATTTTGATACCTTGCTTTGAGATATGAAGCCTCTTGAAACTAACATTACAGTGATAAACTTTGACTAGAAAAGTGCAGACTCAGCTATTCTAAGAAACATTTGCAAAAGGGAAATATTACACCTACCAACTTTATACAAGATCTGCTTGGGCATTGGGTTCTAACAGTGGTTATATGTAAGTGCCATTTATTACAGAATGGTCTTCCTGCTACTGCAGGATATTTCCATTACGGTATACCGAAAACTTCATGACTATCCATTCATTAACATGTTCTAGGAAGCAGACTTCACTGCAAAATGTTGCAGTTTTGGTGCTTCTTGCTTTCTTTGCTGTAAAGAAAACTATCACTCTTCATGTTCTCCTGTAGATGGGCTTTATCTTGCATCGATTTTTACTCTGCTGGATATTTTTCTCTTGCCTACATGCTGGAAAATGACTTTCTTACTCATTCTGTGTGACTTTGCTGTAGAAATTCATTGCCAAATTAAGAAATTTACTAAATTAATAATTAATGAATTACTAACTTGATTGCTAAATACTTTTTGCTACCTTCATAAGAATGTGGAGAAAAGATCTTGCATGAACTTCTTTATAGGCACGAATTTTATAAATGCAGTTTAAAAGACAGGCACTTGAAAAGGGATAGATTTATGAATGTCAATCATCTTCCTAAATGGCTGCTTTACTTTACACACAGAAGTACTCAAAGTGTTTTCACAGATTATGTAAAAGACCTGTTGCACCAGTTGTCAAGCTCTTTACCACACTGAGGACAAACTATACAGCAATCTTTAAAGGTTGCCCCAAATCCTCATACACAATATTAGGGAAAAAAAGGTATCATCAGCAATGTACCCTGATATCTCACTGACTTCTAAACCATATTTTTGCGCTGTGTTTTCAAAAGTTCTTGAAGACACAGAAAGGCAAGGTGTGGGATTTTCAATATCTGAAAACTCACCTGTCTTTGAAATCAAGAGGCATGACACTTCCATGGTCTGCTGAAAACCTCACTAGATTTTTCTTTGCCTTTACTCATGTTACAGTGCATTTAAATTCTGTCCCTCTGGCCATTGAAGACAAACCATTATTCTCACTTGATGATTTTCTAGTTCTGCTTAAATTCTAAGGAATTAATCAGAATTATATCTTCCTTGCCTTATCTGAATAGATGTGTCTGCAGGTAAAAATCTAAAGTGATGCTTCAATATATGGCATGTATTATTTTTCTCATTGTGAGGTCTAGGGCCTTAGTCATGTGAGGGCACTTTTGTGTGTTTACCGCTGGACAGGTTGGGAGACATGCCTTGAAGGTAATCAAAATAGGCAAACCAGATGATAAGGCTTGAGTACCAAGTCTGAATCAGAATTATAGTTTCCCAGAGGAGGAAAAGAGAGCTCACCATATTTTTTAAGGTGAAAGAGGAGATCTGGGACAAATCTAACAGTTTCTCCAAAATCCCACACCAATGCTTTGGTGACAAACAAAAGAGAAATTGTACAAGAAAGAGTACACTTTTACTGCTACACTTTTCTGAAAGCCTATTTTGAGATAGCTGTTGTCTTTCATTTCCTCAGATACCAAGATCGAAATAGAAATAGTTAACAAGTCAGAGGGCTTGATATATCTGGCTAGATGTCAGGACTGAATATTCCCTTGCAGATTCTTCAGTGTTCAACCCGGTTATAATTCCTGTAATTCCTAAAGTAGATGCCGGAAAAATGTCATAGTGAGACTGCTAGGTGTACGTATGAGTCTCCAGACAGATTTGCCCCTTAACATCTAGTTTCTTCGGACTCCTCAGCACCATAGATATACTATTGAGAAATAGTTCCTGTTTGTTCCTTCAGAGCATTTGGATAGATGGCTTTTGGAAAAAATCCCTAATCCACTTCGAAATTTATATTCTTGCTTTCTCTAGTATCATTTTGGGAAGATGGGACTTCATTATGGCAGCCATGAATGCTTTGAGATTTTCTGTAAGTAACATATTTAAAAGCTGTTGCTATTTCTGGCATTTTTGGAGGACTGCGTTACGACTCCTCGAAAAACATTATTGTTTTTGAAAGCAAGTATGGGCCTGAGGCACCAGCAGCTACGTGGAAGTATCTCTCTTCTGTAGGCTTGTTTGCTTTTGCTCATGTCAACATTTCTCCATACTCAGAACAGTTGCTAGTGTCAACCACACAGCTGGACTGATAGCCTCAGGATTGGATGTAAGTATGAGTATAGCCCTGAAATATTTTGAGGACGTGGTTTATTCACCATAAAAATGTCACCTGTGTTTCGTTAAATTTATCTGTCTGTTCCTATTCAATCTCCATGGTGTCTCTTTCAACATATGTTTTTAAGATAACCTCATTCGAGACCAATGACTTTGAAATATTTTGTAATTATTGACATCCTCAGTTTCTTCAATAGGTGATGCAGTTACATACCTTGCAACGTTTCCAAATGCAAGGAAGAATTTACACCTTTCCTATATGATTTCGAGAAATTCAATTCTTATCTGTCTCTAGCCTTCTGTACTGACGTGAGGTTTCCTTTACCTCTCACAGGGTTTAGGAAAATTTTCTTACTCTTTTCTCACTTTTTCCATACTTTTTTTAGATAAGCCTTACATATTTTCTCTAGTTCTTATTTATTTCCCTCATTCTTCCATATCTTCTATATTGCTTTTTTTTGTTTTTTGTTTATTTGTTTTCTATTGCTGCTTTCCCCTCGCCACTGAACCTGAGGGATGCTTTAGCCAGAGCTGTCCTGTAGAAGCTGATTTTGACACAACTGTTCATCTGAGTACAAAGGAACAGCTATTGCTAATGATGCTCTCAACTGCCAAACAGAAGATCCTTATTCGTACATAGGTGCACTAGTGGTCTACCTCCTGCCCTGCTCCAGTGGTGTCATTAGAGTGCAACCCCTTATCTAAGCAAGACAGAAGATAAAAAACTCTGTTCTCACAAGCTTGGCCACTGCAACGAGAAGAGGTAAAGTGACAGGATGGATGTGAAAAGTTCAGTAAAATTGCATGTGAGTGAAGACAGTAGTTACAGAAGAGACTAGATGGGAGTACTACTCATCCACAGTCTGACAAGTAAAGCGAAATTAAACAGCAATGTTTTAAATTTTCAATCAAAGATGAAGTATTTCTGATATAAGTGAATTACATATGTATTTACTTCATTCGTTGCATGAAACAACTATTTCACTGTTTCATACTCATGTGTGTTTTTTAATGTGTGTTTTCAAGTGAAAGTCTGAATTTCTCCTAAATTATAAACACCCCAAATAAATATATTTAGTTGAAAACTGATGTAAAAAAAATTTAAAAGACCTTAAGATATTACAGAAGCACTGATTAAATGCTGGAGTTATGTATTAAAGAGCCCAAGGATCTCATCAAAGACTCAGTTTTGTTTTCTTATTAGGAGACATCTTCCCGCCCTAATATGACTAATATTAGTAGGTCTAATCAAAGGATAACAGAAACCTCATGTAGTCTTATATTCTTAAGAAAGTGAATAGGCTAGACTGAGCCTAGACAAAAACAAAGAAAACCAGTTTTTTGAAGTGTCCCTCTCATCTCACAGCTGCTGTAGAAAAGATAGCTTGAGAATTAACCAAATGTGCTAAAACGTGAGTGAAATAGAAAGGATAAATCCATTTAAGTAACCCTTGAACTTTATTGATCTTTCACAAGCTCAATGGTCTGAGCATCCTAACAAACAGGAAAGCCAACAAGTTACTTCTGTTTGCACCAATATCTGTGTGCTGGCAGGAAACCGCCCTGCAGGAAGCCATAAGAGTGATTATGTGTGAAAACCATCAGGACAGTGACAAAGAACATTTGGGAAGAGCAAGAATGAAAAATGAACAATCTATCCATGTTTACCTATACTCAAATACAGACTTATTCATTGTCACTAAGCCTGCCCACAGGCACACAAGACCCTTCACCAGCTCCGTGCTTCAAACTTGAGGGTGACTGGAGTCTAACCTGTGAAATTCAACCAGCTGCTAAGACTGTATGCAAACAGACCTGTGGTTTCAGCCTTCTAACAGTCTGCTCCAATATTACACAGAGATGAGAAGCCATAAAAATACACTCAGCTTGGAGTAGACAAGGGCTAAGTGCTCTGAAAATCAAATAATATTCCCTTCAGTTGTAGTGTAAAACAGGTTAACTTCAAGCGAAGCTGTCAGATAATGCCCAGGCTTGGCTTAATAAAGAGCTTGCAAAACATAATGTTAAGAGAAATCTGTTCTTAACCGCTCTTTAATCATTACAAATGTACTGAACGTTTCTGGAAACAACAGCAATACACCAGTTTATGAGAATGAGAGGATGAAAATGGCTATAAACTAATGAATCTAATATCACTTTTTTGGGGGGTGGGTAAATGGATATGTTGCTGGGTCTAGACCTCACATATGTGAGAATAATGTATATCATACCAGAGCCAGAAGGCACAAGAGCCCTGGAGCTACAGTTTTGTTCCCTCTCACCTACTTCCAATGCAAGCCAGCAGCAAGCTCTTTAACATTTCCAGATGTGACACCCAAGTATTACTCTGTGATAGGAAGCTCTTCTATTCCCAGTTTTGGAAAACTCAGTGTTACGTTTGTAACACTGACATTGAGAGACCCTACAATGAATCTCAATCTACTGTTATTAAAAAAACTGTTTTAAATGTGTCACTGTGTTTTTTTTAAGAAAATGAGCCATCTGATTTATTCAAATTTATATACATTACTGAAGCTATTCAGTCCTCACCACAGATAGTCATAAGTTATCTTCCACAGCTCTAAGAATAGTTTAAATTTGACTAAAGTAAAACACTATTTTTTTAATTATAAACTTACAATATGCTTGGTTTCATTCCCATTCAAAAATGAATAAAAGCTGAATACGAATGAACAAAACATTGGGAGGACAAAATACTCCAAGCAACCCTATTAGTATTAAAGCACTGAGCTTAGCATTGCACTTAGCACTTCCAAACAACCAAAGAACAAAAATTGCCTGAAAATCAACTGCTGCAGCTGATGAGCAGAAGCATATTCTACAGACAGAAGTCGTGGTGCCATCATGAGAGGCATCCAGGTAGATTTAAATGACTGTAGATGTATAGATGTCCAACTGGCTTCAAAGGCGACACAAGTGACAATAACAGCACAAGCTTCTGCAATTCTTTGCTATTCAGTACTGAACTTTTATTTGAAAAGACTCCTCTATAGCTTTCATCATTAAAGGAAAGCTCTATCTTACATATATACAAGACCTATGGAGAAAAATCAGTTTATTTCTTTAGTTGACTCTGTAACAGTAGTGAATTAATAAATATTCAAGGAAGATGAAAATGTTAATTTCAACTACAACTAAAAATAGAAACAAAGCAAGTTATGTTTGCCAAATGAAAATCAGCTAACTTTTCAGGCTAAGAATTCTTATATCCCAGGTTCTAAGGAAACATTGCTAACAAAGCAAAGCAAATAATAAAATTTTAATTATTTAAAAAATACTTGCAACTATGACTTCAAAGGGAGTTAAATTATGTAGCCGTCAAACTTTAAGGACACTTCCCAAAAGAACTAGATCTGTAGTTCTCTTAGCTGGTGTCCTGGGTTTGGCCAGGACAGGGTTAATTTTCAGCGGACTCCAGGAAGGGGCACAGCTGGGGGGTGGGGGCTGACCCCACCTGGCCAAACAGAGCCCGGTATTCCATACCATGTGTCGTCACGCTGGGTTCAGGTGGGCGGGGGGGCGCGGCGGGAACTCGCTCGCGGCCTGGGGGGACGCGGCACCAGTGCTGTTCGGGAGAGCGGCTGTCTGGGTCGTACGGTTCATGGTTGTGTTTTCTCCTTATTTGTATCGTTGTTGTTCCTGTTTCCCTCTGTTTGCTGTTCTGTTAAACTGCCCTTATCCCGACCCACCAGTTTCTGCCTCTTTCTTTTCATTCTCCTCCGCACGCCGGCGGGGGGAGGGGCGGCCGCGTGGCGCTTTTGTGGCCGGCGGCAGCCGAAACCAAAACATTAAATTGGCGCCCAGACGTGGAGCGGGGATAACGGCAGGGCTGAGCAGCGGGTGTTAAAACTGCTTTCTTACATTTTGTTAAATTTTGTTATACGCATTTACTGTGTTAGTTAAAGTCGCCAGTAAAAATGTTTCTGACTTTGATCAAATATCTCTGCTACGTAAATCCTTACTTGCTGTATGTGTTTGCGGCCGTGCTGTTTGTTACCTCGGGAAAAAAGATCAGAATGATGATTTTGCTGTACTGTATGATATCGACTTATGATATGATAACATCACTGTGCATGAAATTAGGCTTGTATTTGCATGCGGCACTGTGGTCATTTCCGTACCTTGGACCCTATGTCTTAGAATTTGTTAGTAATCAAACCCAATCTGTGGGGAAAACCGAAGGGGATACCTTCCCCCACTCTTTCGCCCCCCCTCTCTCCCTCAGGCTGGTCCTAACGGCTTTTGAGAATTTCAAGTACCCGTGGGATGCTCAGGCCAGCACTCTCCTATTGTTCTGCCTCCTGAATGGGTTTCAGCTTTTGTTTAGGGTTAAACAAGTGGTTAAGAACATCATGCAGAGACCTGCCCCGGGGCCGGATAACTGAGAGTGGCTGGGTGTGTGGGACAGCATGGGAAAGTACCTAGGGCAGTGGACACCCCCGGTGTTTTTTACACTCACCCCTGAACACGTGCAGGATCCGGACAAACTAGTAAAATATCTGCAAAAAGTGTGCTGCCACCCTGGGAACTCCAGAGAGACACAGACCACTGCAATGTGCTGGGCTCTGGCCCACGCCTACCGAGCCCTCTTCAACACTGTTCAGTGCCTTAAAGGGGAAAGGGGGGGAAACGAAGCGGCAGGCACTGCAACTGGCGCTGCCCCCCCAGCCGGCCCTGCAGCCCCTCCAGCCCAGCAGGCAGTCACAGCCCCCCCGACCGGCACCACGGCTGCTGCAGCCACAGCTGCAGGGTCTGCCTCGATTTTCCCAGCGGGCACAGCAGCTGCTCCAGCCCCAGTTCCAGCTGCAGGCATCGCGGCTGAGCCCAGTGACCAACCTGTGCCAGTAGCAGTCGCCCCTGTAAAACTAAAGAAAGATGCAAAGAGAGCAGATCGCTCCGGGAGGGATGACGATGAGCCAGGGTCATCACGGGAGATAGAGACAGAGATCATCACCCAGTACCTGTCCCTGGGCGAGCTGCGAGACATGCGGAAAGATTTCAGCTGCCACCCAGGAGAGCACATTGCCACCTGAATGCTGCGGTGCTGGGATAACGGGGCCAGCAGCTTGGAATTAGAGGGCAAGTAAGCCAAGCAGCTAGGATCCCTGGCCAGGGATGGGGTCATTGACAAGGCCATTGGGAAAAAGGAACAAATCCTCAGCCTCTGGAGGAGGCTTCTCTCAGGTGTGATGGAGAGGTACCCCTTCAGTGATGATTTTGTATGCTATCCTGGCAAGTGGACCAATATGGAAAGGGGCATTCAGTACTTGAGGGAATTAGCTGTGCGGGAGCTGGTTTACTGTGACACAGACGATGAGCAGGTACCCACAGACCCAGACGAACTCCAGTGCTCACAATCCATGTGGAGGAAGTTTGTGCGGAGTGCACTCTCCTCACATGCCAACTCACTGGCAGTTGTAAACTGGAAAGATAAGGACGCATCAACAGTGGATGAGGTGGCTATCAGACTCTGCCAATACGAGGAAAGTCTCTCTTCCTCCCTTGTCTCAGCTGTGGAGAAACTGGTCAAGCGACTAGACAGGAATATGTCCTCCTCTCCACCTGTACGGGCCAGTGTCTCAGCTACTAGGGGCAAGCGTTTCTCTGCTCAGGAGAGGGAATACAGAGGCTATACACCCCGGGGCACCCTGTGGTTCTACCTGCGTGACCACGGAGAGGACATGAGGAAGTGGGGTGGAAAACCCACCTCAAGTCTAGAGGCCCGAGTACGTGAGTTGCGAGGTAAAACAATCACCAAAGGGGATTCTCTTAGGAAAAATGCCGCTCCAGTTTCCAGAAGCCAGCTCTCCAGACCAGGTAGACAGTTTGACCTGGATTCTGATCCTCTGGAGGGGACCTCCAAGTCATTCTTACAGCAAGTGAGCAGCAAATTCTCTGACGAGGATTAGAGGGGCCCTGCCTCCAGCCAGGTGGAGGAAAGGGACAACTGTGTTTATTGGACGGTGTGGATTCGGTGGCCTGGCACGTCAGATCCACAAGAGTATAAAGCTCTAGTGGACACTGGTGCACAGTGTACTTTAATGCCATCAGAGTTCAAAGGGTCAGAGTCCATTTGCATTTCGGGATTGACAGGGGGGTCCCAAGAGCTGAGTGTACTGGAGGCTGAAGTGAGCCTCACTGGGCAGGACTGGCAGAAGCACCCCATTGTAACTGGCCCGGAGGCTCCGTGCATCCTTGGCATAGACTATCTTAGGAGAGGGTATTTCAAGGACCCAAAGGGGTATCGGTGGGCTTTTGGCATAGCTGCTGTGGAGACGGAAGAAATTAAACAGCTGTTCATCTTGCCTGGTCTCTCAGAGGATCCTGCCGTTGTGGGGTTGCTGAGGGTTGAAGAACAACAGGTGCCAATCGCGACAACAACGGTGCACCGGCAACAGTATCGTACCAACCGAGACTCCCTTCTCCCCATTCATCAGCTGATCCGCCAGCTGGAGAGTCAAGGAGTGATCACCAAAACTCGCTCACCCTTTAATAGTCCCATATGGCCAGTAAGAAAATCTACTGGAGAGTGGAGACTGACAATAGACTACCGTGGCCTGAATGAAGTCACACCACCGCTGAGTGCTGCCGTGCCAGACATGCTAGAACTTCAATATCAGTTGGAGTCAAAGGCAGCTAAGTGGTATGCTACAATTGACATCGCTAATGCATTCTTCTCCATCCCTTTGGCAGCAGAGTGCAGGCCACAGTTTGCTTTCACCTGGAGGGGCATCCAGTACACCTGGAATCGACTGCCCCAGGGGTGGAAACACAGTCCCACCATTTGCCATGGACTAATCCAGACTGCACTGGAAAAAGGTGAAGCTCCAGAACATCTGCAGTACATCGACGACATCATTATATGGGGCGACACAGCAGAGGAGGTTTTTGAGAAAGGGGAGAAAATAGTCAGATCCTTCTGAAAGCCGGTTTCGCCATTAAGCGAAGTAAAGTCAAGGGACCTGCGCAAGAGATCCAGATTTTGGGAATAAAATGGCAGGATGGGCGCCGTCAAATCCCAATGGATGTCATCAACAAAATAGCAGCTATGTCTCCACCAACCAGAAAAAAGGAAGCACAGACCTTCCTGGGTGTTGTGGGTTTTTGGAGGACGCACATCCCAAATTACAGCCAGATTGTAAGTCCTCTGTACCACGTGACCCGGAAGAAGAATGATTTTGAATGGGGCCCTGAGCAACGACAGGCATTTGAACAGATTAAACGGGAGATAGTTCATGCCATAGCCCTTGGTCCAGTGCGGTCAGGGCAAGATGTTAAAAATGTGCTCTACATCGCAGCCGGGGAGAATGGCCCAACCTGGAGTCTCTGGCAGAAAGCAGCAGGGGAGACTCGAGGTCGACCCCTGGGGTTCTGGAGCCGGGGATACAAAGGATCCGAGGCCCGCTACTCTCCCACTGAAAAAGGGATTCTGGCAGCATATGAAGGCGTTTGAGCTGCTTCAGAAGTGGTCGGCACTGAAGCACAGCTCCTCCTAGCTCCACGATTGCCGGTCCTGGGCTGGATGGTCAAAGAGAGGGTCCCCTCTACGCATCATGCCACCGATGCTATGTGGAGTAAGTGGGTCGCTCTGATCACCCAGCGCGCCCGAATGGGAAACCCCAGTCGCCCAAGAATTCTGGAGGTAATCATGGACTGGCCAGAAGGCAAAGATTTTGGAGCATCGCCAGAGGAGGAGGTGACACGTGCTGAAGAGGCCCCACTGTATAACCAGTTGCCAGAAGATAAGAAACAGTATGCCCTGTTCACGGATGGGTCCTGTTGCATTGTGGGGAAGCAGCGGAGGTGGAAGGCTGCTGTATGGAGCCCTACACAACAAGTCGCGGAAACTGCCGAGGGAGAAGGTGAGTCCAGCCAGTTTGCAGAGGTGAAAGCCATCCAGCTGGCTTTAGACATTGCCAGTCGAGAGAAGTGGCCAGTGCTCTATCTTTACACCGACTCTTGGATGGTGGCCAACGCCTTGTGGGGGTGGCTGCAGCAATGGAAGAAGAACAACTGGCAGCGCAGAGGCAAACCTATCTGGGCTGCCCCATTGTGGCAAAATATTGCTGCCCGGCTGGAGCAGTTGGCTGTAAAAGTCCGTCACGTGGACGCCCATGTCCCTAAGAGTCGGGCCACTGAAGAACATCAAAACAACCACCACGTAGATCAGGCTGCTAAGATTCAAGTTGCTCAGGTGGATCTGGGCTGGCAACATAAGGGTGAACTGTTTATAGCTCGGTGGGCCCATGACACCTCGGGCCACCAAGGAAGAGACGCGACATACCGATGGGCTCGTGACTGAGGGGTGGACTTGACCATGGACACCATCGCACAGGTTATCCATGAATGTGAAACATGCGCTGCAATCAAGCAAGCCAAGCGGGTAAAGCCTCAGTGGTATGGAGGACGATGGCTAAACTATAAATATGGGGAGGCTTGGCAGATTGACTACATCACACTGCCACAAACCCGCCAAGGCAAGCGCTATGTACTCACAATGGTGGAGGCCACCACCGGATGGCTGGAAACCTACCCTGTGCCCCATGACACCGCCCGGAATATCATCCTGGGCCTTGAAAAAAAAGTCCTGTGGCGACATGGCACTCCTGAAAGAATCGAGTCGGACAACGGGACTCACTTTCGCAACAGCCTCATAGACACCTGGGCCAAAGAACACGGTATTGAGTGGGTGTATCACATCCCCTACCATGCACCAGCCTCTGGAAAGACCAAACGTTACAATGGGCTGCTAAAAACCACTTTGAGGGCAATGGGGGGTGGGACTTTCAAAAATTGGGATACCCATTTAGCAAAGGCCACCTGGTTGGTTAACACCAGAGGGTCCACTAACCGGGCTGGTCCTGCCCAGTCAAAACCTCAGCGCCCCGTAGAAGGGGATAAAGTCCCTGTAGTGCACATGCAGAATATTTTAGGGAAGACGGTTTGGGTTAGTCCTGCCTCGGGCAAAGGCAAGCCCATCCACGGGACTGCCTTTGCTCAAGGACCTGGGTGTACCTGGTGGGTAATGCGGAAGGATGGGGAAGTCCGATGTGTAGCTCATGGGGATTTAATTTTGGGCGAGAATAGTCCATAAATAAATTGTATAAAGTTAATTGTTAAATAACCCTGTCACTGTTATGATTGTTATATTTTGTACCAGTAGTAGCATAGTAAGAATTCTCCAGATTAAAGAAGGATGGACTTTTTCTATGAAAACCTAGCAGAGCACAGCAATGATGGAACTGGACCTGGTTTTCAACAACTGGCATCCAGCAACTTCATCAAGATCAACATCTCCTGCAGTCTGTGGGCACGGGCCGCACCAGATACATCAGCCGTGAGCTCCGGATGCAGCAAGTGACCCCCCACCACCACACATCACCTCTCCTGCCATGGAAGACCATTATGACAGATGGAGCCTGAAGTCATGGATTAAATGAACTCAACGGACACTTTAGAGTGATGATCCATAGACTAAGGGAATGATATCTGGAGACAGGAGAAGTGGTGGTGATCAACTGGACAATGGGGGACCTGGGCGTGACGTAGATGGTATGGAATAAGGGGTGGATAATGTCCTGGGTTTGGTCAGGACAGGGTTAATTTTCACCGGACTCCAGGAAGGGGCACAGCCGGGGGGTGGGGGCTGACCCCACCTGGCCAAACAGAGCCCGGTATTCCATACCATGTGACATCACGCTGGGTTCCGGTGGGGGGGGGGGGGCGCAGCGGGAACTCGCTCGCGGCCTGGGGGGACGCGGCGCCGGTGCTGTTCAGGAGAGTGGCTGTCTGGGTGGTACGGTTCGTTGTTGTGTTTTCTCCTTATTTGTATCGTTGTTGTTCCTGTTTCCCTCTGTTTGCTGTTCTGTTAAACTGCCTTTATCCCGACCCACCAGTTTCTGCCTCTTTTCATTCCCCTCTGCACGCCGGCGGGGGGAGGGGCGGCCACGTGGCGCTTTTGTTGCCAGCGGCATCCGAAACCAAAACAGTTGGAGTTTTGCCAAGTCTTCATGTGATTACAGCATTAAATGCTGGGGAAAAAATAAATCTGGGAGAAATGCAGTGCATTAAATTGAATTTATAAGAAATACCGAAATGAATAAAGAAAGTACAAAAATATTTACTTATGATTTGTATGCATGTATCTGAAATGGTTACCAACAAAAGTCTTCCTTTGGAACTAAATAAAAGTTTCATAAGATGCATTCATGCAGCAAACCTGTATAAACTAATAAAATAAGGCTTGGGTATTTGTGCACTCTGAAAAAAAGGGAACAACAAGTGTTTCTTCCAATTAACTGCTGAAGTCTGGTTCAGTACTGATTATTTCTGTCACACAGTGGGAAATCACAAAAATTGAAGAAGTATTGGTTACAAATGTACTAGAAAAGACAAACGGAGGCATAAAATTTAAAAATTGTTGTTTACTTGTGAAGCAAACTTCAGAAATGCCTTAAAGAAACTCCATTTGCTTTTTAAACTTTCACTTCAGACTTTTATATGAAAAGAATATAAGAAACTTCAAAGGAATTACAGCTTTAGAAATTTATACAGTGATTTAAGCACTTGCATGTACTATTCACATTTATGGTAGTATAGAGCTAGGAAAGTTATACAAGCATGTGCATACAAGAAGCAGATATCAGCTCTTACTTACGTAGTGCACACTAATCCCTGAGTCACCGAAAACACAGTAAAATGGCCCAAGTGGCAAGAAGGAGACCTACCATTGTATCTAGTAAATATACAAAAGTGGCTGTGGCTTAGAAAAAAGGGGAGGGGGGGCAGAGGGAAGAAAGCTAACCTTTAGAGTAAGGATATGGTGAAAAACCTAAAAAAGGTCTAAAGATCATGGAGAGCTCAGGAGAACTGATGGTGAATCAAGGTTGCAGGATGGAGAAAGTACAACAAACATTTTCATGTCGTTTGCAATAGAAACAGTAGAATTTAATAAAGTTGAACATGTGAAAGTTCAATATAAATTAAATATAGTTGCACAAAAATGACCCCTGAACCTCTGTAATACAATAATGAATTACTGTAGAATCTAGCTGCCATTTTTTTAAAATATATCCAATACCAATTGGAATTACACAATTCGTAACTCCTATGTAAGCTGACATTTTTCTTTACAGTTTTTTTCAAGTAGAGCATTATCTCCATTTTACGAGTGACATGTCAAGTTATAGAGATATTAAAGATAAAAAAATAAGATGGCTAGAACTAAAGAAACCCATGAAATTAGTACAGTGTGACAATTTTGAACAAGTATGTAATTTAGCAACAGATAACTTGTATAACTTGATCTCAAGTTAAAGTAATAAAGTACATACATGAATAAATAACTGAAACTTCCCATTACTTGTGGGGGAAAAAAAGTATGTAGGAGAAGAAGTAGCTGACTAAAACAGTCATGCTGGAATCCCAGGTATGCCATGCTCTGCCCCTTGACTTCTGAGCAAGTTTCTACTATGAATCTGACTTTATTTAAAAAAAAAAAAAAAAAGAAATCTGGAAAGAAGAGCATCATATTGTGGATGGAAATAAGTTGATATCTGAGAAAGGAATATCAGTCTTCCATGTCAGCATCCTCCTGCTGGATGTCACCTTCTGGAACAGAGTTAGATCTATGCCAGGAAGATTTTCCCCTGCCAAATATTAATCCTATGGAAAGCAAGCCAAATAAAATTTGACTAGACACCAGACTCTATAAATTCCACACTTTCTAGAGAACCAAGAAATAGAGTCATTCAGATTGCAGGAATGTTTTCAAGATTGACAAAAAACTGTTTTTTAAAGTACTAGCTCATTTAATAAATAGTCTGTACCTAGCATAGAGACAGAGTTGAACCAATAAAAGCAGCACAGAAAAACTGTGAAGTATATTGTTTTACTATTTGTAATATCCTTGGTTCATACTTGGCCATCAAACAATTAACACCTGGACTTTCAGACAAGTGCCTTCCTTATATTAACAGTGGAATTCATATCCAAATAGGGATTGTTAAACTACCAGGGAGAAAAACATACGAACAATGCATGTTTCTAGGAGTGAAAAGTTTCCAAGTAAATTCCTGTTTTGCCAAGAAAGCTAGCTCATGATCTCAAGCTTTTACTGTACTCTTTTTAGGTAAGTTGTCATTACCAACTCACCCCAACATGTCATATACCACTAAACCATACTCGTTAGAGCACATGTTTGGGGACAACATGCTCATAGCCTATAACGATGGACTACAATTCTGTTTAGTTTTGAATAAACAGGTAAGTAATAATTTGTATGCTGTAAAACAACTACTGTTTCCAGAGCTTTGAGAAAACCGACATGCAGTTCAGCAGAGTTTTTTGTGCCTGTTGCCTTCCACTCGTTTATCTGTTCTCTGCAGCAAACAAAGCAGAAACATGGGAGAACATTGTATCTTTAGCTTCTTTTTTTCCTCTGTTTAGAGTTTTTCTTGACTTTCCGTATGCCTTATCATACTGTTTCTCTCTGTCACTCCCCAAAGGAAATTTTTAAGATTTTGAGTCATGCTGTGAAGGCAGAATGTGCAGCTTTTGCATTACTCTCTTGAATGTGTAAGACTGTAGGCACTATAATTCCTAAAAGGCTTTTTGCAGAGTACCCAGATTACTGCTAGTCTTGAGGAAACATTAAATTATACCAGTTGGATCCCACAGCAGTCCCCAGCTTAAGCCTCTTTCGGGACAACTAAGCAGTTCTCTCCTTTTAGGCAAGAGATGCAGCATATGATATGCTTGAACTACACTTACTGTTTTAGTTTTAAAAGAGTAGGATGCCACAAAGGGACCTGAAGAAGAGACATGCTGATCCAAAGAAAAGGACAGAGAAATAACTGAATATTTATGAACATGTTTCACTGTAAAAACTGAATGTGGATCCTCAGGCAAGGTTAAAAATTTGCTTGTGAGGTAGTGAAGGCATAAATCTAGGTGAAATATTTAACTATATAAAAGCCACACTTCCATTCACAACATACACATGGCTATGTAGAAAACATCTCTATGCACTCACAAAATATACCTGTGATGACCAACAATGAAAGAGCAATGTTCTCCTGTATAGACCAGCTGAGAAAATAAGACCCCTATGTGCTTGCCTTCATGCCCCTACTGCTTTTTCACACAAATTTCTTTCAAAGGGATCCCCTTTATTTCTACTAGAGGTATTATCACAGTACATTTTACCAGACAGATTTTCTCAATTTCACAATCAAAAAGGTAAATAAAAAGTTCAGATTAGTAAACTGAGAACACTGTGAAGATCTCAGTGGCAACAGTCCTGCTGAAACTTTTTATTGCGGTGTGTGTGAAAGAAATATTTAGAATTTGCTAGAGCTCTACTAGGAAGGCTTTTATTCCAGCAAAAGGGAATGTAGCCAGGAGCTGCCTGCTGGCTATATACTCTGGGATTCCCTGTTTGCTGTGGGTCCTGGATCTCCTTCCCCTGTACTACTCACAAGCTGTCACACATGAGCCCTCCCCTGAAAGTTCCTCTGGATGATGTCTAGAAAAAGTGGAATCATTATTGTTTTTCATCTGGGCATGAGAGACAGTTAAGTAGGGGGGTTTTTTAGGTGCCTGGGACAGGTCACTCTGTGTATATCACAGGCATATGAGCGCAGCTGTTGCGAATGAATAGGCAACATGAGCAGGAAAATATAAATGAGAAAGTCTGATAGACTTAGGTATTTTCTGTCTTGTCTCCTGTATGGGTATTTCAGTTTAGTCTGTGGCTTCTTTTTTTAAGCTGTCAGAGTAGATTTAGTGACATGACAGGAAAAAAATCCAATGCCTTTTATTTTCTGGTTCCTCTGAGCCAGGATGGAGGAGTAAGGCAGTGTTGTCATGTTCCTCCGAAGCAAGAACACAGCCAGCTATGAATAGAATGCTGCAAAAATGATGAAACCTAAGTGTGCAATTCCAGTCACTTGTGTAGTCAACTGGAAAGAATGTGAATCACAATCAATTTTATTATATCTTTCTAAAGCCTGTTAACTTTGTAATGCTCTTTGCTGGTCAATAAAGAAGTGAGCAACCCAATATTTCCATCAATATAAACATGCAAACAGGGTATTTTTTAAACACAGTTGCCTCTGTGGTGATAATGCATTCTTATCATTATATTCGTAAACTACACAAATATCAGATGTGCTTGGTATTTTCAGCAAAAAACTCAGGAACATTGTTCATAATTATATGTAAATATGGGCTCATCTTGCAGAAAAATAGAACAAAGAAAATGCCTCTGATTTCACATGGCAGAATTGACCTGGTTTGAAAAAAGGGAAAAAAGGCATAAAAGAAAAAGTGTAGGATTTTCATATTTTCTTCTGAAAATCCACATGCTTTCCAAACTTTCCAATAATAAAAAAGCATTTCAGTATCATATTCTAGGATACAGACACTTGGAAAATGCAAAATTATCCTGAGCTAGTAAACGCCTTTTTCCATGTAACTTCAGTTTAAATTTGTTCATTTTCCATGCCTTTTTAAAAAGAAGCCTAAACAAAATAGATGACTGCAGCTCCAAGTCAGAGCAACTTTAACTGTGATTTAAGAGTTGCTATATCTCCAAGACTAGCCTGAACATATTTTTCTACTCTTGGTATTTGAACAGGTAACAGCATTTTTTTATTAGTACCTGAATGAACATGAGACAGCAAAACTCATTCAGCAGTCTCACACACATATAAATGAATTAGTTTATGATAATATTAAAGCAAACCTCACAAGAAAGCCACTCAAAGATCAAAAAACCCAACCCCCCCTCCCTCAGAAAACTAGGAGTTCTTCAAACTCTTTTGTTTGTTTAAAGGGGACCTTACATCCTAATGAGACAGCATCTCTTACAATTAAAGTTTTCCCTCCCACTCTTTGGTTCTACCACTATGATACACTGCAAAATCCCATGGGCTGCTACAGCTGCTCAAATACAGTAGGACTTCAGGGCATCATAAAAGATATAATCCAGATGGAGAGCAAGGCTTTCAAGGGATAGTCAGGACTGTTTGAAAATAAGCGCACTTTGTGATTTAAAAAAATTTATTTTCTACTCGTAATTGCAGGGGAGATCCAGTTCTGGTACTACCACTGTGGAACTCTCCAGAAGACCTCCACAAGTTCAGGTGCCTGGGCTGTTAAGGAGACGGGACACACTGATCACAGTTTCCACCATTAATCCAACAGGCCATGAAGAAAAGTCAAGACAGCACCTTCCAGAAAAGTAGGCAAATTCCAAGGGGATTTGATGAGATGTAGCTTCTTACAGAATCTTGACAGTATTCCACCAGACCTTCTCAAAATCAAGCCACCTTATGAATGTTGCAAATATTTTTAAAATTATAATTGAAGAAAACATTATTACGTCACAATTTTTTCACTTAGCAGTGTTCTCATCCAGAAGTGGTCTCAACTACAGATTGTTTGAGGCACTCAAAGAAGCAAAGATCAAAACCACATGAAATTAAGACCTTTCTTTTAAAAATACCAGAATACTTCATCTAAATATATCAAAGTAGAGTGTCAGTATTTTGATTTTTTGCACCAAAAGTCCATTTCAAGGTACAGAAATCATTAGTCAAGTAAGATTTCTCAGAATCACTGGGACTGTCTTGAATATTTACTCCACAGAATTTTGTTGTGATTTGAGTTTTAAGGAGTTACCCCAGGTGAAATGCTAACAGTGAGACACCTGGCACATCCTTTGAACTGTGATGAGGTTAGTTGTTTTGCTAGCTGCAGAAGTTTACTTCAGAACCACAGGCAAGCATCCAGATTGTTAGTGAGAATTCATTTCAGACTTGGATAAAAATCCTCAAACTAACCATGAGCTGGCTCCAGCAAATGTACAGATCCATTCTCTGAAATAACGCCTCAAGATAGGAGATTATTTTATCCGTGTTACATTATATAGATCTTTGTGTTCCAACTGACTTGGGATAAGGCTGAAGTTTTGCCACAGGTCAGCATTTTGATTTTTTTCTTTTTCCCTATTGAATTCTTGCAAGAAGAAGAGGATTAGCAGAAGAGGTTTAGATTGCTGACAGACTTTCATTGTTTGGAAGAATGGTTTCAGCTGTCTTCCCCTAAAACCTCTATGCATTTTATCACAGAAGGATTTCGTCACAGCTGTCAAACTTCCCCTACTTTCCCAAGTAAACAGTCAGAATGATTTGTAGAAACTGGCTGTAACTACTTGCTCAGCAATGCAATATGTGAGGAAATGCTCTTGAGAAACAGAAGATTGAAATGACAGATCACTTGAATTGTGATGCAGGATCAGATCCGTCCCTGGTGTAACTCTACTTGCAACAGATGAACTTGGCCTGCTGTTGTTCACTGTACTTGTTATCAGCCTGGGAGTGTGGGCTAAGGGTTAAAAGCACAGTGCAAATACCATCTGACAGCCCTGAGCTCAGTTAAAAAAAACGGAGAGGACAGTACTCCCCAGCAATTTTCATGAGAAATTCCTAAATTAGCAGATTTGAAGAAGAGCAGAATTTGGCCTACTATGCAAAGAGAAACACAGTAGCTAACAGTATAACTAGATGTAGATATAATTTAACACAGAGAAGGACATGGTAGGAAAATTAATGTTCCAAGTATTTGATATACAAAACTGTATGTTCTGTACCTGGAGATTTTTAGAGGAAGAGTCCTGGATCTAGGCAGTTGTTTCTCTCCTGCTTTTTCCGCCTCTCATTAGGATACCAAATATAGCATCCTATGGCCTCCCCACTAAGTTTGGGACAGTTTAAAAGTGTTTTCCCCCCTTTAGCAAGAGGTATTTCTGAGAACACACCCTACAATGCCAAATCAGATCAGTGAAGTAGTGCCTTCTGTCCAATTTCCTTTTCTTGCCTTCTTTTTGGTCCAATTTACTGCTAGTGCTTGCTCAGTGAACTCATAAATTGAACACCGAGTTCCACCATTCCACAATCAGCAAATCTCATTAGTTTGGGTTTTAGAAACATGAATAGGACCTTTGTACTGCGATATTTCAAAAGTCAAATATCCTCAGTGTAACGGCAGACAACCGTGGCCACAGTACTAATGCACATGGTATAAAACAGATCTCACTATTCTTCAGGTTGGGCTACAGATGATTTATAAGCTTTTATGTTGGCTGAGGACCTAATGGAGCAAATCTCACTTCCATGAAATAGAACAGGCAACTGCTGGCTTAGTAGCATTCTCCTCACTTTTACCTGAAGTCCCCAAGAAACGCTTCATTTGGCATTTCTTGACAAACAAGTTTGGGCATGAGAACTAAGTAAAAGTAAGGAAAAGACATTCCGCACTTTCTGTATCCTAGTGTTAGCGTAGAATCATAGAATATCTCAAGTTGGAAGGCACTCATAAGGAACATCAAGTCCAAATTCCTGGTCATAGCAGAACCACCTAAAACTAAACCATAGGAAGAAGACCATCATCCAGATGCTCCTTAAACTCTGACAGGCTTGGTGCCATGACCACTTCCCTGGGGAGGCTGTTCCAGTGACTGGTCACCCTCTCAGTGAAGATCCTTTTGCTAATATCCAGTCTGAACTTCTCCCAAGACAGCTTCATTCCATTTCTTCATGCCCTATGGCTGGTAACCAGACAGAGCAGATCAGCACTTCCCCCTCCACTGGCCCCCTTGAGGAAGGTGTAGGCTGTGACAAGGTCACCCCTCAGCCTTTTCTACTCCAAGCTAAACAAACCAAGTGACCTCAGACACTTCTCTTAAGTCTTGCCCTCTAGACCTTTCACCATTTTTCTCACCCTCCTCTGGTCACACTCTGATGTCCTTCTTCTACTGAAGCATCCAAAACTGCACACCATACCTCTGGTGAGGCTAACCAGGGCATACAGGACATGCCTTACAGCTCTTTTAGCAACTTTATTGCCCTTCTCTGGACACATTCCAGCACCTTCACATCCTTCCTAAAAGGTGGGACCCAGAACCGCACACAGCAGTCGAGGTGAGGCCACACCAACACTGAATACAGGGAGACAACCACCTCTTGTGATCGGCTGGCTAGACTGTGTTTGATACACCCCTGGACGCAGAGGTTTGCCCTCCTGGCTGCCATGGTACCCTACTAATTCCTACTGAGCCTGCTGCCGCCAGCACCCCCAGGTGCCTTTCTGCAGGGCTGCTCTCCAGCCACTCCTCTCCCAATTTGTACTTGTGCCCTGTGTTACTCCACCCCAGCTGCAGAATCCAGCACTTCAATGTGTTAAATTTCATGCCACTGATGACTGCCCAATGCTCCATTTAATCTATATCCCTCTGCAAGGCCTCTGGTCCCTCAAGAGAGCCAACAACACCTCCCAGTTTGGTGTTGTCAGCAAACTTGCTAGTTGTGTGTTCGACTTGAACAGAACCAGCCCTAGGATTGAGCCCTGAGGAACACTGCTGTTGACTGGTCGCCAGTCAGATGTTGCCCTGTTCACTACAACCCCTTGAGCCCTGCCCCCCAGCCAGTTCTTCACCCAGTACAATGTGTACCTGCTCATCCCATAGTTGGACAATTTATCCAGAAGGATGCTGTGAGGGACAGCCTCAAAAGCCTTACCAAAATCCAAAACAACTTACAACCACCACCTTTCCTATATCCAAAATGTAGGTGATCTTACTGTAGAAAGACATAAAAAGATTTTCATTTGGGAACCTGTGTTGACTGTGCCTGATCATTGCTCTGTCCTTTAAATGCCTTTCAGTAGTAGCCAGTGTCATCTTTTTCATAATTTTTCCAGGAACTGAGATTAGACTAACAGGTCTGTAGTCACCCAATGCATTACGGAGTTGTCTAGCTGTGTGTTGGACATTTTGTCTCGAAGAATAGTATTCTTCCTCATGTTTAGCTGGAAATGCCTATGCTTCACTTTGCGCTCGTTAAAAATCTTATGATTTTTGAGCAGCAGTATTTCATGAATAACTTAGAAGTGCTGTATTTGCTTATAATCAGGATCAGCCTAGCCTGATCAATAACCATTGCTCCTTAAACGGAGCTGAAGAACTTTTCTTTAAAATTAACTGCCTTCAATGTCCCACACCAAATATTATAGTGCTGCAATTTATGATACAATTCCCACAACTTAAATCTAATGAGAGAAAAGAAGGAAACAAACACAAGTGTGAGTTATATAACAGTTTCTTTCCCAGAAGTTGAAATATTCATTTTGCTCATAACTAAATGATAAACAAAAATGCATGAAATAGCAAAAAAATACAAGAAAAATAATAAAAAAATGAAGAAATAGATCTATTTTGAACTTTAACTTTCTCTGTATTTTGTAGCCTATTTTTCAAATTTGTGTAAGGCATTCATCACTGAAATGAAAGCTTTACATGTAATGAATACCATTACATAGATAAAAAATAATTTAATATATTAAAGCTGCAATAATGAAGAGGAAGGTTTCACTCAAGATTCCAGATTTACCTAAAGTAACTCCGTTACTTTAACTATAATTACAAATAAATTGACTTTTTAGCCACAGCATAATTGATATCCACCAAATAAGGCATTTTTCCATTAACCCACTTTAGAAATAATTTGTCCGTATCCCTTGGATACATTTATGTTTACATTGCATAATTGCCAAAATATTTGTAATTTTGTCCTCAATTTCACATGGCAACTTAAATGAGAAAATTTATATGTATGAAATGATCTGTTCTGTTTTAAGTTGGACTGGGCAAAAATAGGTGACTTTTTAGAAATAAAAATTATGCCAACTCATTATCAACCATCCTCCCTGAAATTTGCCTGTGATGACACTCACAAGCAAATCAACAGGATTCTTATGAAATTTAGGATTTATACAATTGCTATTCCTGTTGACACAGGTGGTACTCCAAACCAGGTTACAGAGAGCATCAGAGCACTGCCAAGTCATGGCATTCTACCTCCATCAGCTGTGACGGTGCTGATTCCGACAGTCACCAGGTTATTCATCTGCAGCAACCCCACACCAATATTCTACTTGCTTGGTCTCCACTGTGTACCTTGCAGACTTAATTGTCCCCTCTTCAACTTCGCCTGGCCTCAACCTGAGCCACTGCCAGTCTTTATCTTCAGAAACACTTTCAGAAGTCTGGCGTGAATGTGGGCAGAATTTGTAAATGTACTGCAGTCTTTGCATACCAATTTCACTTTCTCTCAGTCTGCCACAGCTCTAGGATTTTCTGCCAGGTCGCATTTTACTTGCTCTGCTGCAGCTAGCATAATAGCAGTTTAAAAGCACAAGGCTGGCAAATTTCCTAGTGTATACACTGGCTAATCTGACAGAAGTATGACTGCATGCCTGCTCCTGATTGAGGTATATTTGCATTGCCAGGTCTTACTGTGTGAAGATCACTTATTAATTCCGGTGAAAGCATGGCTTAGATATCAAAATGTTGGGTGAGCCAATGTTGTGAATACTAGGGAGAACATGGCATGCTCATTCTCCTACTGGAATTTTTTTTGGCCAAACCAGAAGCACTTGGAATAAAATCTTTATTTAAAAGTGAAGGTGGACTAATAATGAGATAGAAGAATGTAGCTGAGTAACAGTAAAAATTGTGTCTTGATTCTTGTAAAAACAGGGGCTCATAATCTCAATTAGAAAAAACAATTTTTAAAAAAGAGATCTAAAGAAAATTCTCAGTATCTTCTCCTGAAATAATATGAAATTCCAGATAATATTCTTCCCATTGTTTGCTTCATTGTTCAGAAGTTAAGGACTTAACGTAACACCATAAGGCTGAGATACAGGAAAGCGCAGAGTGATACGTGACAGAACAGTACCTAGTTGCAGGGAAAGCTCCTGTGACTTTAAAAATGGGGAACTGTTACAGTGAAAGTAGGTGAAGAAGAACGGAATAAGAGCAGGAACATGTCTTCAGTTCTGTGCTGCATAGAGTTTTTTGCTATAAGTGAGCAGAGAGAAAATAGCAGGAAATAAAGTCACACAGTCTCCAGGATGGCTGTGATAATTTTGCCTTTCTGATGGGGATTTCTTCAAGATGAAACTTCAAATCTAAGCAGAGTTCTGAATAATTATTACTCATGAGGACACACACAAATACAGCAGGAAGGAGAAACACAGATCTGCAGTCTCTTGTCTGGAAGCACTTGAAATGATGACAGCCCTGTCAGAAGCATCATATGCACTTATTTTCTAGGATAAGGCAGCAGATGATTAAGAAGATGCTTGGAAGGAAGACAACCTCACGTAGTTCTCTCTGTGCTACATTAGAAAATAATCACTTAATTGCTCAATTTATTGCCAAGAGCCTGCAGCCATTCTCTGTCCTGAATAATGCATGAGTTTTTCAGGTTTTCATATCTCTGCATCAAGTCCCTGTTACAGGCAGCCGTCGCATCTGTGGTTGCTCAGTGTCAAAAGCACCACCGACCTGCTTTGTCTCCAATACCTCAAGTGTGTGTCAATACAGGAAATGGCCCCAGCGCACAACACAAAGATCAGCAAGCAACTACAGAATGCAGTCAAAAACTTTGCTCTTCTGCCAGTTCCTGAGACATGTTACAGACACCATCAACTCGGCCACAATACTGCCCATTTTAATAACACAGCACATTTTTTAGTCTCACCCAATGCTATTAACAAAAGAAACATTTCTGTTCTTGACTACATACTCTGTTCAGTCTAAACTGGGAGCCACTGATGTGAACACCACTTCCCATCCTCTTCCTAAGGGCCTTCTTTTTCAGATGAACCTCCACTGGTAAGGAGAAGAATAGACATCACTTAAGAATCAAAAGGAGACAAAATATTTCCAGTTTTCTCTACTTTTTCACAAACTTTTTCTTTTCCACAATTCTTAACTATTTTCCAAAGATGTTAAAAATGGGGGAACAAACGTTGCCCTGCCAGACGAGTTTTCTATCATCAAACTATACATTCTCATGCACATTTCATGCTGGAAAAAATACTGACCTTAAAATAAAATCAAATGAATGCATTTAATGTACCACAAATGGTACAACACATTTTCCCACTCTTCCCCATCAAACACTTCTACTGATATGCAGGCAATCTCGCCCAGATTTCACAGTCAGTTTTGGATCACACACTTAGTTATTACATGGAATTCCTCAGCATGTGAACCTTCATGCTCTACAACTCTCAACGTTTTACTTCTTAATTAAATATATGCATAACTGCACAATGTTAACATTTGCACATTTACCAAGTTCTACTGTTTCCATTTATTCGTATACTGCATGAAGTGTGTCCTTTTTGATACTGAGCATATGTTCACTTCCAGGCAACCCTCTAAAAGTGCCTTTTCCCTTCCTCAGCACAACATTCATTACGTTGATAATCTTCTTTCATAGCAAGTCTTACTTTGTTACCTGTGACAACTGACTAGATTGAGACCACAATTTATTCATGTACAGTTCTTTGTGCCACAGAAAAAACCCATCTTCTTCAAATACTCACTAAACCAGGTAACCTTTTGCTTCTACTGTTACATAGGTATATTCGAAATACTAAGATCAGAGATAGAGTCACCTTACTACAACATCAGTCAGTATTTAAATATTAAAGAAAGATAATGGGACTTTGAGCACATGTATGACCCCAGGCATGGAGCTCTCATTTTTCAGAACAGTATGACCTGTCAGGTATCACTAGTGATACTTAACCTACTGCCTCATAATTTGTCCAACATACCTCCAGAATCCCAGAGTTCAGTTCAAAACTCTGCTGGTGAGTGATAAAGGTGAACAGTCAGTCTTCACCACAGAGCTCTTGCTTATGAAAGCAGCTGCCTATCAGCATCCCTGGCATGGCTCGCTTAAGAAGAGGTGCATAGGGCCTGTCTGTCCAAATTTCAGTGTCTAAAATACAGAAGTCTGCATCTGAACTGTTTGTCAAGACTGCTTCTGTAGGCAGCAAAAAGTAAATGGCACTTTTAAGGCATATTTTATCCTACAGCAATGTCCACAGTAAGCCAGATTATTCATGAAGAAGCTACTTTTCTACATCAACTGTAAAGTAAGTTAAGACAGTAACTAAGAACATGAGAATGGCTTTCCTTCATAGATCAAGGTCTGTCTATAACAGTGTCATTCTCTCAGTGACCAATAATGGAATTAACTGTCGGGAACAGCCCAGGGAAACAGTGTTGGCTGCTAGGAAAGGTCTGTTTTTATCATAGGATGAAGTATGTTTTTAAGTGCACAAACTAGACTTGGCAGTCTGGACAGACCTTCATCTAATCCTAATGTCTTCGTCTTCTAGTGACAGCACATATGCACACATCTTTCAATAGATTAATTTCACAATAGACTAATGAAATAATAAACCCCAAGAAGTTGTCTTTTGTCTATGTTGTTCATACCTTATATACCTTATTTAGCTTGGTTGTTTATTGTCTGGTGCACAGAACAGCCCAGAGAGTCAGCAAGTTTTATCTTACCTTCTAAACAAAAAAATGTTAGCAACCTTCAAAATACAAGACAATATTTTGGTCAAAACTGCATGTTCTGAGGCCAGGCTGAGTTAAAAAAACAGCTAATGAAATACATCATCCTACAAAGACACAAGCTTTGTATTGCATATGACATGGGATCATGAACAAGCACATTAAATGATACTATATAGCATAAAACATAAAAAACACATTTGCACGGAAATGTGATACATGCCAAATCCAGGTGACATTGCATTTCTGATCTGTTGTATTGCCTAATAGGCAAAAACTTCAGCAATTTGTATAGAGCTTGTCCCGTTCTACTCAGTGGGTATGGTGAGGTGAGCTTTTCAGTTCTCTGTGTGGCACCCAGGAGTCACAATAATGACCCAAGACACTCAACTACAAGCAAAGCTTTACTTGGAATTAAGTGGAATTACAAGAGATGATAACTTCGTAACTTCTTTTAGCACAATGGGGTTAGAATGGATATTGACTCGACAAAGCTTACAATAACATGATGTCAGATTTTACAAAACCACACAACATAGAAGACTGACAAACTTAGAACAACATCACAGAATCACAGAATGGTAGGGGTTGGAAGGGACCTCTGTGGGTCATCTAGTCCAACCCCCCTGCCGAAGCAGGGTCTCCTACAGAAGGCTGCACAGGACTGCGTCCAGGGGTGTCTTGAATATCTCCAGAGAGGGAGACTCCAGAACCTCCCTGGGCAGCCTGTTCCACTGCTCCATCACCCTCAGAGTGAAGAAGTTCTTCCTCATGTTCAGATGGAACTTCCTGTTCTTCACTTTGTGCCCATTGCCCCTTGTCCTGTCACTGGGGACCACTGAAAAGAGTCTGGCCCCATCCTCCTGACACCCACCCTGAAGATATTTATAAGCATTTCTAAGGTCCCCTCTCAGTCTTCTCTTCTTCAGGCTAAACAAGACCAGCTCCCTCAGTCTTTCCTCATAGGACAGATGTTCCAGTCCCCTCATCATCCTCGTAGCCCTCCACTGGACTCTCTCCAGTAGCTCATCTTTCTTGAATTGGGGAGCCCAGAACTGGACACAGTACTCCAGATGGGGCCTCACTAGGGCTGAGTAGAGGGAGAGGAGAACCTTCCTCGACCTATTGGCCACAATCCTCTTGATGCTTCCCAGGATCCCACTGACCTTCTTGGCAACAAGGGCACACTGCTGGCTCATGGTCAACTTGTCGTCCACCACATTATCCTTATGAGCCTATGAAGTCAGAGACAGGGAGGAAAGTAAGAGAAGAAATAAAAGAAATTATATCACCACCCTTGGATTCAGCGATGGTCTCTGCTGGTGGTCGGGGTCCTCCAGTGTTGGCTGTGTGCCAAGGGGTTTGTCCACTCCCCTTTTATACCCTTCGGGTACCTGTCATCCCTCCTCAGGGAAGGGGTACTGTTGTGCATGTGCAGTCATTCTTCTCATAGCTTCACGAAAATTCTTGAAATGAGTCAGTGAGCATGGGAGGGGTCTTGGTGGTCACACAAATCCCACCTGCAACGCTGGTCACTGCCTTGCGCAATCACTTAACTTCCTTGCCTGCATGACATCAACTTCCTTTCCTAAATGACGTCTCAGAGGGAGAGAAGTAGGCTTTCCAAGCTGGCACCCTGCCTCTGCAGGGTTCTGCTCGTCTGCCGTAGTGGCTTGTCTAGATGAGTACGTTCCCAAAGCAAGTGCCTGATTTAGGAGTTTGCTTAATTTCCACATCTCTGTCTCAGTTTTTCAAGGCGGCTGTTTGCAAAAATTGCTTACTCCAGCCTGGAGCCCTACAGACCTTCATTTAAAAAAACAATAATAATTAAAATAATTTATTCTAATAGCCCTACAGAGGAGCCCTACAGAGATTTATTTTAAAAATTAATAATAATTAGAATTATTTACTCAAGGACCAAACAAGGACTGTGACACACAAAATGAAAGACAAATCTTGTGAAAGCAAACATAATTTTTTATTATCCTTGCTTTACAAATGGGATAGAATCAAAAACTGCGTAGACATAATCTCATTGTATTAAATGGAAAGATTTTATAGATTACAAGAAAGAACAAATTCTTCTGTTCTGAAGATTATGAACAGAACATCTCTTGAATTTTTAGTTGTCATTAACCTTTACTTCATTTCCTCAGTGCATAGCACAGGAAACACTAGTTGTCCATGTTGATTTTTCAAACTGTGTCAGATGAATTTAAACCATAACTGTCTGAAAAATGCAAACTGGGTAGCACCAGCAACTATTACACGAAGGGCCAACTGCAGAAAAACCAATACCACATAAGTTTCTCTGCTGAAGCAGATGAGGCAGAGCTGTATGGGAGGAGGCAGCAGCAGGACAAAAACATTTTATTAAACTCTACTATATAGAAAATATAAAACATTTTTGAAGGGAAATCGAAGAAATACCTTATCTCAATAGCTGGAAGACACAGATAAAACCTTTTGGTTCATAGGGGAGAGGAAGAAAAGAAGGCTAAATTTTTAGCAAATTGTGTGTGTGTGTGAGTGTGTTTATTCCATTGGATGTTTCAAGACAGTATCTCTCATGTTCCCGTCGAATTCCAGTTGACAGTGTGTATTCAGTATTCAGCACACATTCAGATAACATTTTGGTCCAGACATTCACCCCTGATGGACAACTGAGAGGTTTCCAAGAATAAAATAAAAAGATATATTAAAAAGGTCCCACTTCCACCATTCTGTTTCCCACTGTTGACTAACTGGTTTGAAATTAATATTATTTTTTTTTAATTCGGAAACAATAAAGGGACAAAACATTCTCAGTATTAGTTATGAGAAAACAATTGGGCCCTAACACTATCCATTTTTAGTTTATTCATGCTGACTTTGTATGACCTTATGAATTGTACTATGTTAATCTTAGAAGAGAGCTTTTTATAGATAAATTGTCATTATTCTTTGTTGCCCATTGCAGTTTTTAGAAGATGGTGTTCACTCAGATGTTCCCAAGTTGTTTCCATGAAATTCTTCTCCCAGACACAAAATCAGTTTGCAAGCTTGTACTCAGTAATTTGATATGAAATTCAGTGAAACTAGTACATTTGAAAAATCTGCAACAAAAAATCTGCATTTGTTCTTAAAGGTGATACTAAATGAAAACCTTATCTATCTAAATCTGGGCTTGAAATGCAAAGAAAGAGTGTGAAGTGCTGCTGTTCTTTTCAAAATTAAAAAAAATCCTCCATATGTTTGCCCAGCTCTGCTTCTTCCACCCTAGTTTAACAGGTGCTCTCCTTCTCAAGTACCTAAACAGATTGTCTGCCTTTTTCCATTCTCTTAGCAGTAACCACTGTTCATTTAAAACACCAGGACACCTTGCTGGACATTGCAGAGTATGAACACCTGTGGTCTCACAGGTATCCAAAATGCTTTGTGGGACAAGAAACAAGGCCCATCAGTGGCCTTTTGCAGTGCATTAACCAGAAGATAGTTCATATCTCATGTACTCACTGAACTGCCATCAGCAACCTCTAATCACGCCACAGTCGCTTAGCTGTCGAACCATCCTTCTGTGGCCAAGGACTGCTGTAATCTCTCTATATTGAGTTCTCCAGAGGTAATTAATCATGGTGTGAAAAGGTTAATGGGCCTGCACAGGCAACCCTGAGATTTGGCTTTCCAATTTCATCTGCTTCCCCCACGAAAACTAAGGAATAAACAGGATTAACTTCCCTGCATTTGAAAAATGTTAAGACAGGCAGGTGACTGGACAAGGAAGTGGGAGTATAGCTCTAAAAAAGGAAAATTTTTCAGTCACCCATTATTTTGTTTGACCCCAGCCCACCTTACTGCTACTGCTGCAGCAATCATCTGTAGATCAGGAAGATGGGATACCCTCCACCATGTGCAACAAGAAGAAAATTAATAGAAATAGCTGACATCTACATTTACTGCAATTCATTTCTCACATGCACTGTGACTACAATTCAAGTTTAATAAATAAAGAAATCCAGACTTCAGAGGTCACAGTAACAGAGAGCTTAGAAGAGGGTAAAAATTGCTCAAGGGCTAGTATAATTTGTAAACTTGTGGCACATGGTTCAGCATAAGATCCCTGTGCCTGAAGAAATACTATTGAATTATAATAACATCTCTGAGAACTTCAAGACTGTATTCGAAGGCAAATTTAAAGGCAGAGCAATTAGCAGTCGTCAGGTTTTAATCATAGGAAAAAAGCCTTCAGCAAAGTTAAACTTAATCAAAACTGAAACTTATGGTATTTAAACTTACAGAATTCTTGGAGATACTTTGTTTCTGACTGTAGCTGAAGACCAAGACTCTCATATAATCATATGTGAAATTATTATTTCAGACAACAGGATAGATCTTTCTATTAAAAACGAAAAATCTACAGAAAATAGCAAGGGTCATATATGGCAATTTGATTGAACATGAACCTGTTGCCAGAGAACTGTAAAAGAAGACCCATGTGTCAAGCTGAGGGTTGCGCAGCAGAAGTCGTTTGCCATCCTCACGCCGTTGATCCCACAGCCAGGCTTCCAGCATCTTGGCGACAGCTCATGCAGTGGCTCTGTGCAAGAAGACTGTCATGGTCCCCTCCATTCTGCAGGGGACATTCAGGCCATGCCACGCCCTTCAAGCACCCAGGCTTTCACCTGTGCCTCAAACTGGAGGAGGAAATGCTGTTAATAACTCTTCCTTCTCTGTTTGCCAAGCTAGAATTAAAAAGTCCTTTGGGAACTATACCACTCGAAAGGATCCTTGTCTTTCCTGGCTTTACCAGTAACCCCTTTCAGAATCCTACTTATTTGCTTTGAACACTGTCTTACCGACAGTTTTGGGTTAAATACTTTGGGAAAGAATGCGAAATAATAATCTTTTCACTGACAACTGTAACTGCCCAGCTCCCTCTCTGATTAGGGAAGAAGAAGAAATGGGGATTCATAAAAAGAAAACAGCAAGAACAGATGAGATATTGCAGGAGAAGAGCAGGCATGTTCTTAGAGCAGTTGTTTTATATTTTCCAGAAGGTGTATCACTATCACAGCTACTGAAGACTATAAGCTAAATAAAATTTGTCAGTTTTTATGGTATCCAGATTTCTTGCTCTTCTCTCAGCACCATTCTGTCTGCCTGGGTTTTTTTACTACTACAGGGTAAGGGTGCTTATTGACAGTTATAGCTGCTCCACCAGTGGACAGTAATTTTATTGTAGGTCAGAGTCCTGTGCTCCAAATAAATTGCTTTATTATTTCTTATACCAGTTATGTAGATACATCACACACACTGATCTCTATTGTACCAAAAAAACCCCCACTTTTGTTTAGTACTTCCATTTCCAGTGTTTGATACCATTGCAGAAAGTAGTCTATGCAAAGCCTGAAATAGCTAACACTAGTAGGCTTTCTCCCTGTAAGTTTTAATTCTCTTCTTGTTTAATCTCCCTTGCTTTGGTGCTAGTAAGGTACAGTTTGACTGTCCTGGTGTTGGCTGGGACACAGTTAATATTCTTCTCAGACATTGCTGTGTTTTGGATTTAGAAGGAGAAGAATGTTGATAATACATTGACATTTTTAGTTTGTCATGGTTTATCCTGGCTGGATGCCAGGTGCCTGCCAAAGCTTCTCTATCACTCCCCCTCCACAGCTGGACGGGAGAGAAAACAAACTGCAAGAAGCTTGTGGTTCGACATAAGGACCAGGGAGAGATCACTCACCAATTGCTGTCACAGGCAAAAGAGACTGAACTTGGGGAAACTGGTTTAATTTATCACCAATCAGATCAGAGCAGGATAATGAGAAATAAAACCAACTTTTAAAACACCTTCCCCCACCCCTCCCTGCTTCAACTTCACTCCCGTTTCTCTATCTCTGACCCCCAAGCGGCGCAGGGGCATGCGGAATGGGGACTGCGGTCAGTTCATCACAAGTTGTTTCTACCGATCCTTCCTTCTCAGGGGGAGGACTCCTCACACTCTGCCCCTGCTCCAGTGTGGGGTCCCTCCCATGGGAGACAGTTCTCCATGAACTGCTCCAATATGAGTCCTGCCCACGGGCTGCTGTTCTTCACAAAATGCTCCAGCAAGGGTCCCTTCCACTGGGTGCAGCCCTTCAGAACAAGCTGCTCCAGTGTGGGTCCCCCATGGGGTCCACAAGTCCTGCCAGCAAACCTGCTCCAGTGTGGGCTCCCCACAGGTTCACAGCCTCTTTCAGGCATCCACCTGCTCTGGCCTGGGGTCCTCCATCAGCTACAGGTGGATATCTGCTCCTGGGGCTGCAGGGGGACAACCTGCCTCACCACTGTCTTCTCCACAGGCTGCACGGGAACCTCTACTCTGAGGCCTGGTGCACCTCCTCCCCCACCTTCTTCAACAACCCTGGTGTCTACAGAGCTGTTTCTCACATATTCTTACTCCTCTCTCCTGCTGCAAAACACTCTTACACAGATTTTTCTTTTCTTCTTAACCATGTCATCCCAGAGGTGCTACCACTGTCACTGATGAGCTCGGCCTTGGCCAGTAGCAGTTCTGTCTTGGAGTCAGCTGGCATTGGCTCTGTCGGACATGGGCGAAGCATCTAGTAGGTTCTCACAGAAGCCACCCCTGTAGCCTCCCCTTCTACCAAAACCTTGCCACACAAACCGAGTACATAGTTGTTGCTAAGAAATCAGGGACTTTTTTCAGTTTTGCATGTCTGGCTAATGAGCACATGTGCAGGAACTGGAAGGGGGCACAGCCAGGCAGCTAGCCCAAGCTGGCCAGTGGAAATATCCCATACCATAGACGTCATGCTCAGTACATAAATGGGGGTTGCCCAGGGGACAGGAACAACTTTTCCATGAGTTTGGCTAGCTCTGTGAAATATGCGAGGTTCATTGAAATCCATGAGTTCTGTGAGTTCCACAAGTTCTGCAGTCCCTGCTCAGGGACTGGTTGTGCAATCAGTCATCAGACAATGACAAAAAATATGTTGCGTATCTCTTGTTTTGCACATTCTTTATTTTTTTTATTATTATTAGTGATAGTATTACTATTATTATTATTTTTATTTCCTATGTTATCTTATTAAACTGTCTCTGTCTCAACCCATGAGTTTTACTTTTTATCCATTCTCCTCCCCATCTCACACAGGGAGAAAGGGAGGAGCAAGTGAGTGGCTGCATGATCCTAGTTGTCAGCTGCCGTGTTAAACCACAACATTGACATATAGCCAAGCAGAAGCCCCGAAGAAGAAAAATGCACCCACCAGTCACATCAGTGTTCTTCTGTATTCACCATCACATAACAAAAACCAGAGGGTATCCCTGATTCCTACAAAAGGCTGAGGATTTCTCAAAAGGTTTTAACTCCCACCGATTTTGAAAAGATAAATATATAGTCTCAAGAAAATCAATACATTAAAATGCTCACAAGTATCATTCTACTATTTTGTGATATTAATAGTAATAACAATAATAATGATGATAATATACCCATCTGTCCTGGGTTTGGCCAGAACAGGGTTAATTTTCATCGGAATCCAGTAAGGGGCACAGCCGGGGGGTGGGGGCTGACCCCACCTGGCCATACAGAGCCGGGTATTCCATACCATGTGACGTCACGCTGGGTTCCGGTGGGGGGGGGGGGGGGGCGGCGCGGCGGGAAGGCACTCACGGCTTGGGCGGGCGCAGCGCCGGTCCGGTTTCGGGAGAGCGGCTGTTGTACGGTTCGTGGTTGTGTTTTCTCCTTATCTGTATCGTTGTTGTTCCTGTTTCCCTCTGTTTGCTGTTCTGTTAAACTGCCCTTATCCCGACCCACCAGTTTCTGCCTCTTTCTTTCCATTCTCCTCCGCACGCCGGCGGGGGGAGGGGCGGCCGCGTGGCGCTTTTGTTGCCGGCGGCAGCCGAAACCAAAACATTTAATTGGCGCCCAGACGTGGAGCAGGGATAACGGCAGGGCTGAGCAGCGGCTGTTAAAACTGTTTTCTTAGATTTGCTTAAATTTTGTTATACGCATTTTTCTGTGTTAAGTAGTCGCCGGTAAAAAAGAAAAAAAAAAAAAAATGTTTCTGACTTTGATCAAGTGGCTCTGCTATGTAAATCCGTACTTGCACTATGTGTTCATTGCCATGCTGTTCATCATCACTGGAAAAAGGATTAAGATGATGATTTTGCTGTACTGTACGATATCGACTTATGATATGATAACATCACTGTGCATGAAATTAGTCTTGTATTTGCATGCGGCACTGCGGTCATTTCCGTACCTCGGATCCTATGTCTTAGATTTTGTTAATAATCAAACCCAGTCTGTGGGGAAAGCCGAAGGGGATACCTTCCCCCACTCTTTCGCCCCCCCCCTCTCCCTCAGGCTGGTCCTAACTGCTTTTGAGAATTTCGAGTACCCCTGGGATGCTCAGGGCAGCACTCTCCTTTTGTTATGCCTCTTGAATGGGTTGCAGGTTTTGTTTAGGGTTAAGCAAGTCGTTAAGAACATCGTGCAGAGACCTGCCCCGGGGCCGGATAGCTGTGAGTGGCTGGGTGTGTGGGACAGCATGGGCAAGTACCTAGGGCAGTGGACACCCCCGATGTTTTTTAAACTCACCCCTGAGCAAGTACAGAATCCGGACAAACTAGTAAAATATCTGCAAAAAGTGTGCTGCCACCCTGGGAACTCCAGAGAGACACAGATCACAGCAACGTGCTGGGGTCTGGCCCACGCCTACCGAGCCATGTTCAACACTGTTCAGTGCCCTAAAGGGGAAAGGGGGGGAAACGAAGCAGCAGGCACTGCGACTGGCACTGCCCCCCCAGCCGGCCCTGCAGCCCCTCCAGCCCAGCAGGCAGTCACAGCCCCCCCGACCGGCACCACGGCTGCTGCAGCCACTGGTGTGGTCCCGGCTCCCCCGGCGGGCACGGCAGCTGCTGCAGCTCCAGCAGCAGGCACAGTGACTGAGCCCAATGACCAACCTGTGCCGGTTGCAGTCGCCCCCGTAAAATTAAAGAAAGACGCAAAGAGAGCAGATCGCTCCGGGAGGGATGACAATGAGCCAGGGTCATCACGGGAGATAGAGACAGAGATCATCACCCGGTCCCTGTCCCTGGGCGAGCTGCGAGACTTGCGGAAAGATTTCAGCCGCCGCCCAGGCGAGCACATTGCCACCTGGCTGCTGCGGTGCTGGGATAACGGGGCCAGCAGCTTGGAATTAGAGGGCAAGGAAGCCAAGCAGCTGGGATCCCTGGCCAGGGATGGGGGCATTGACAAGGCCATTGGGAAAAAGGAACAAATCCTCAGCCTCTGGAGGAGACTTCTGTCGGGCGTGAGGGAGAGGTACCCCTTCAGTGACGATTTTGTATGCTATCCTGGCAAGTGGACCAATATGGAAAGGGGTATTCAGTACTTGAGGGAATTAGCTGTGCGGGAGCTGGTTTACTGTGACACAGACGATGAGCAGGTACCCACAGACCCAGATGAACTCCAGTGCTCACAATCCATGTGGAGGAAGTTTGTGCGGAGCGCACCCTCCTCGCATGCCAACTCACTGGCAGTTGTAAACTGGAAAGGTAAAGACGCACCAACAGTGGACGAGGTGGCTGTCAGACTCCGCCAATATGAGGAAAGTCTCTCTTCCTCCCTTGTCTCAGCTGTGGAGAAACTGGCCCGGGAGGTCCGACAAATGAAAGAGAGTAGGTCCTACTCCCCACCTGTACGGGCCAGTGTCTCAGCTATTAGGGGCAAGCGTTTCCCTGCTCAGGAGAGGGAATACAGAGGCTACACACCACGGGGCACCCTGTGGTTTTACCTGCGTGACCACGGAGAGGACATGAGGAAGTGGGATGGAAAACCCACCTCAAGTCTAGAGGCACGAGTACGTGAGTTGCGAGGTAAAACAATCACAAAAGGGGACTCTGTTAGGAAAAGTGCCACTCCAGTTTCCAAAAGCCAGCTCTCCAGACCAGGTAGACAGTTTGACCTTGATTCCGATCCTCTGGAGGGGACCTCCAAGTCATTTTTACAGCAGGTGAGCAGCAATTTCTCTGACGAGGATTAGAGGGGCCCTGCCTCCAGCCAGGTGGAGGAAAGGGACAACCGCATTTATTGGACGGTGTGGATTCGGTGGCCTGGCACGTCAGATCCACAAGAGTATAAAGCTCTAGTGGACACTGGTGCACAGTGTACTTTAATGCCATCAGAGTTCAAAGGGTCAGAGCCTATTTGCATTTCGGGAGTGACAGGGGGGTCCCAAGAGCTGAGTCTACTGGAGGCTGAAGTGAGCCTCACTGGGCAGGACTGGCAGAAGCACCCCATTGTAACTGGCCCCGAGGCTCCGTGCATCCTTGGGATAGACTATCTTAGGAGAGGTTATTTCAAGGACCCAAAGGGGTATCGGTGGGCTTTTGGCATAGCTGCTGTGGAGACGGAAGAAATTAAACAGCTGTCCATTTTCCCTGGTCTCTCGGAGGATCCTTCCGTTGTGGGGTTGCTGAGGGTTGAAGAACAACAGGTGCCAATCGCGACCACAACGGTACACCGGCGACAGTATCGTACCAACCAAGACTCCCTTCTCCCCATTCATCAGCTGATCCGCCAGCTGGAGAGTCAAGGAGTGATCACCAAAACTCGCTCACCCTTTAATAGTCCCATATGGCCAGTAAGAAAATCTACTGGAGAGTGGAGACTGACAATAGACTACCGTGGCCTGAATGAAGTCACACCACCGCTGAGTGCTGCCGTGCCAGACATGCTAGAACTTCAATATCAGCTGGAGTCAAAGGCAGCCAAGTGGTACGCTACAATTGACATCGCTAATGCATTCTTCTCCATCCCTTTGGCAGCAGAGTGCAGGCCACAGTTTGCTTTCACCTGGAGGGGCATCCAGTACACCTGGAATCGACTGCCCCAGGGGTGGAAACACAGTCCCACCATTTGCCATGGACTAATCCAGACTGCACTGGAAAAGGGTGAAGCCCCAGAACATCTGCAGTACATCGACGACATCATTATATGGGGCGACACAGCGGAGGAGGTTTTCGAGAAAGGGGAGAAAATAGTTCAGATCCTTCTGAAAGCCGGTTTCGCCATTAAGCGAAGTAAAGTAAAGGGACCTGCGCAAGAGATCCAGTTTTTGGGAATAAAATGGCAGGATGGGCGCCGTCAAATCCCAATGGATGTCATCAACAAAATAGCAGCTATGTCTCCACCAACCAGCAAAAAGGAAGCACAGACCTTCCTGGGTGTTGTGGGTTTTTGGAGGATGCACATCCCAAATTACAGCCAAATTGTGAGTCCTCTGTACCACGTGACCCGGAAGAAGAATGATTTTGAATGGGGCCCTGAGCAACGACAGGCATTTGAACAGATTAAACGGGAGATAGTTCATGCCGTAGCCCTTGGTCCAGTCCGGTCAGGGCAAGATGTTAAAAACGTGCTCTACACCGCAGCCGGGGAGAATGGCCCAACCTGGAGTCTCTGGCAGAAAGCACCAGGGGAGACTCGAGGTCGACCCCTGGGGTTCTGGAGCCGGGGATACAAAGAATCCGAGGCCCGCTATACTCCCACTGAAAAAGAGATTCTGGCAGCATATGAAGGCGTTCGAGCTGCTTCAGAAGTGGTCGGCACTGAAGCACAGCTCCTCCTAGCTCCACGATTGCCAGTCCTGGGCTGGATGTTCAAAGAGAGGGTCCCCTCTACGCATCATGCCACCGATGCTACGTGGAGTAAGTGGGTCGCTCTGATCACCCAGCGTGCCCGAATGGGAAACCCCATTCGCCCAGGAATTCTGGAGGTAATCATGGACTGGCCAGAAGGCAAAGATTTTGGAGCATCGCCAGAGGAGGAGGTGACACGTGCTGAAGAGGCCCCACTGTATAACCAGCTGCCAGAAGATAAGAAACAGTATGCCCTGTTCACGGATGGGTCCTGTTGCATTGTGGGGAAGCAGCGGAGGTGGAAGGCTGCTGTATGGAGCCCTACACGACAAGTCGCGGAAACTGCCGAGGGAGAAGGTGAGTCCAGCCAGTTTGCAGAGGTGAAAGCCATCCAGCTGGCTTTAGACATTGCCAGTCGAGAGAAGTGGCCAGTGCTCTATCTTTACACTGACTCTTGGATGGTGGCTAATGCCTTGTGGGGGTGGCTGCAGCAATGGAAGAAGAACAACTGGCAGCGCAGAGGCAAACCTATCTGGGCTGCCCCATTGTGGCAAGATATTGCTGCCCAGCTAGAGCAGTTGGCTGTAAAAGTCCGTCACGTGGACGCCCACGTCCCTAAGAGTCGGGCCACTGAAGAACATCAAAACAACCACCAGGTAGATCAGGCTGCTAAGATTGAAGTGGCTCAGGTGGATCTGGACTGGCAACATAAGGGTGAACTCTTTATAGCTCGGTGGGCCCATGACACCTCGGGCCACCAAGGAAGAGACGCGACATACAGATGGGCTCGTGACCGAGGGGTGGACTTGACCATGGACACTATTGCACAGGTTATCCATGAATGTGAAACATGCGCTGCAATCAAGCAAGCCAAGCGGGTAAAGCCTCAGTGGTATGGAGGACGATGGCTAAAATATAAATACGGGGAGGCTTGGCAGATTGACTACATCACACTGCCACAAACCCGCCAAGGCAAGCGCTATGTGCTCACAATGGTGGAGGCCACCACCGGGTGGCTGGAAACCTACCCTGTGCCCCATGCCACCGCCCGGAATACCATCCTGGGCCTGGAAAAACAAGTCCTGTGGCGACATGGCACTCCCGAAAGAATCGAGTCCGACAACGGGACTCATTTTCGCAACAGCCTCATAGACACCTGGGCCAAAGAACACGGTATTGAGTGGGTGTATCACATCCCCTATCATGCACCAGCCTCTGGAAAGATCGAACGTTACAATGGGCTGCTAAAAACCACTTTGAGGGCAATGGGGGGTGGGACTTTCAAAAATTGGGATACCCATTTAGCAAAGGCCACCTGGTTGGTCAACACCAGAGGGTCCACCAACAGGGCTGGTCCTGCCCAGTCAAAACCTCAGCGCCCAGTAGAAGGGGATAAAGTCCCTGTAGTGCACATGCGGAACATGTTAGGGAAGACAGTTTGGGTTAGTCCTGCCTCGGGCAAAGGCAAGCCCGTCCGTGGGATTGCTTTTGCTCAAGGACCTGGGTGTACCTGGTGGGTAATGCGGAAGGATGGGGAAGTCCGATGTGTAGCTCATGGGGATTTAATTTTGGGCGAGAATAGTCCATAAATAAATTGTATAAAGTTAGTTGTTAAATAACCCTGTCACTGTCTGTTATCACTGTTATAATTGTTATATTTTGTACCAGTAGTAGCATAGTAAGAATTGTCCAGATTAAAGAAGGATGGACTTTTTCGATGAAAACCTAGCAGAGCACAGCGATGATGGAACTGGACCTGGTTTTCAACAACTGGCATCCAGCAACTTCATCAAGATCAACATCTCCTGCAGACTGTGGGCACGGGCCGCACCAGATACATCAGCCGCGAGCTCCGGATGCAGCAAGTGACCGCCCATCACCACACATCACCTCCCCTGCCACGGAAGACCATAACGACAGATGGAGCCTGAAGTCATGGATTAAATGAACTCAATGGACACTTTAGAGTGATGATCCATAGACTAAAGGAATGATGTCTGGAGACAGGAGAAGTGGTGATCAACTGGACAATGGGGGACCTGGGCATGACGTAGATGGTATGGAATAAGGGGTGGATAATGTCCTGGGTTTGGCCAGAACAGGGTTAATTTTCATCGGAATCCAGTAAGGGGCACAGCCGGGGGGTGGGGGCTGACCCCACCTGGCCATACAGAGCCGGGTATTCCATACCATGTGACGTCACGCTGGGTTCCGGTGGGGGGGGGGGGGGGGCGGCGCGGCGGGAAGGCACTCGCGGCTTGGGCGGGCGCAGCGCCGGTCCGGTTTCGGGAGAGCGGCTGTTGTACGGTTCGTGGTTGTGTTTTCTCCTTATCTGTATCGTTGTTGTTCCTGTTTCCCTCTGTTTGCTGTTCTGTTAAACTGCCCTTATCCCGACCCACCAGTTTCTGCCTCTTTCTTTCCATTCTCCTCCGCACGCCGGCGGGGGGAGGGGCGGCCGCGTGGCGCTTTTGTTGCCGGCGGCAGCCGAAACCAAAACACCATCTCCCTTTCCACCTTTTTGATGAGCTAGCAACACAACTAAAAAAACAGAACATTGTATCTTCAGTGAAAATTACTGCAGACCTGCTAAAGTAAATAGTATCTTGGACTCAGAATCTTAGGTACTTTGACGACAACCTCTAGGCTAGAACCACTTTTCTTCATAGCAAACCAAGCATGGAACAGTACTATGTCATCATTAAACGTTTCTACTGAGCCAAAGCCTTGACATATTTGAAGTGTGTCCCTGCTTTAGGCACTCTACAAAACAAAAGATTTTGGATAAAGAGCAGGCTTTGCTCAAGCATGTTCAAAATACATTACTGTGACTGGAACTAATTGATACTATTTTTTGTTTCCTCTTTCTGTATTTCTTTACTCCCTGTTCTCTTTCAGGGAGCAGAAAGGGGAAACATAGCAATGGTTCTTAAAGTTTTACTTCTCATGTGCTTAGCGTGATCTTCTCAAAAATAAACCTCCTATATGCCTCCTGCTGCACAAATGATAGGCTACTTTAAAGAGCTTGCATTTGAAAATATGAAAGAGGGAAAATACCTCCCCAGCACTTCCACTTCTCTTTCCCTCATATTACTATCAAAATATTTTTTCGCCAGTCTTTGTTGTCCACAAACATGATTGCTTTCAATATTTTGAATGCTCTCAGAGCTTTTAGAAAGTTGCACAACTGTAGCCGTTGTGTCTGGGTAGTTATGAAGGAAGAGACGGGAGCATTGTGCTCTGCAGGACATCCCAGGTCTGGGCAGCTCAGTGACCTCCTTCATGGCTACGGGCTTGGCAAAGGTGCACCAAACCTGCTTCTGATTTCCTTTCTAAAGATTTCTCGGCAATGGTAAAAGGGAGAGATGGCATAGCCCAAATCTTGTTCCTTATTCAATGGCAGATACCGTAGCCTTATGTGCTACTCCAACCTCCTTCTATTCACGTTCGGCCTTTCCACAAAACATGTGAAGAAACTGTGAGCAGATGACTTCCTGACAGGGTCTAAAGAGCAGCAATGTGATTCCCAAAGTGTTTCAAGAGGTTTCTGTATCTTCAGTTTTCCCATCCCAAGAGATCAAAAAGGCTGTGAAGGAGAACATAATGCTTTTCAGCTATGACAGAATGAGTTATCTGTTCTTGACAGACAGGTAATAAAGGTATTTCTAATATTTTAATAGTCTGATTTTGACAGCTGTCTTGGAAATCACATGGTTTGGAGAATCAGTTTTTACTCCCGTATTTCAGCTTGGGAAGAGATTATATTTAAGCAGGCATTATGAAGTTGTACTGTAGAAAGCTTCCAGCATCCACAGATTTTTAAACTCAAGTGACACACAAATTAAAACCAACAGTGCATAAAAGTATCTAACAGTATTTACACAGTGATCACTATTGTGGTCACTGTTGATTGTGCTATTTCTGAAGTTATCCATATGCAAACAGAGTTGGTGAAGTGTGCCAGTGACCATCTGAATATGCTGTAAATGTTGTTTAGAAAAAACAAACCAGCATCAGCAAGCTGTGTATCTGTATAGAAAGTCAACTCCTCTCAATTCATCCTCTCACAGAATTGTTCTGTAAGCATATTAAGAGAGATCTGTAATTATTTTTTACTTTCTAAAATTAAAAGTACAGAATGGAATGTTTGATTTTTTTAATCAGCTGATAAGAAATTTCATCAACAAGCTGATGATAATGTATTCTTAGATTTCTATGAATGTAGTTGGTGCCCCCAAGGGCAATGGTCACTGGAGATCAAATGATTCGACTGACTCTTCATAATTTCTCCAGTCGAAGGCATTTAAAGTCTACCTTTGCACATGCAAAATTCAGCAAGTCCATGTCCCCTTGGCTCATCACAAACTTCATTGGTCAGATACCTTCTTTACTTAGAAAAATCTGTTTCCTTCCTTTACAGAGCAAGTTACTAACACCTTTTTGTTTTGTCTCCTTCTGTTTCTGCACCTTCTTTCGTTTTCATGTATGTAACTCGTATCACCTGCACTTGAGGATAAAAAAAGAACAGTTGCACTCTGTGATCTTAAAGGTCTTCTCCAACCTAAGCAATTCTATGATTCTGTGATTTTACGATAAGGATCTAGATCTCTTCATGTCTCTTCCAGATTGTGTCAAAGCCGAAAACTAGCCAGTTTCAGGTGGATGTACTTTTCTTGAGCCAGATATCAAAAAAGATGCTCCATTCTTCAAAGAATTTGCTGTTTTTCATGCTTCCATTTGGTCACAAGTAGAGGAGTCCATTAGAGCAGAGGATGCATGTCCTGTATTTCATACACAGACCATCCCCTTGGCACTTAATAACTCAAATTTATTTTTAAAATTATTCCTTTCATTATTCATAAGCACATTTTCCTGTCAGTCTCTCAAGGAGAACATCAGTATCCACTGCTGGCAAAGTCATATCTGGCCGTACTGTCTTCACATTCACTAGCATGAGACAATCTTACACAAGCTGGAAAAACATTCTCACCAGCCCAAGGACACAAGTCACTTTGCAGTTCCTGCTAATCATTTCTAATGATATGCAAAAGTAAAATGAGGATTAAAAACCCCTGAATTTTCAAAAAGCCCAAAAGGGTCATGTCAGGCCCTCTTTTTAAAAAGTTCAATGACTTCAAAAAATCTACACACAATCTGGAAAATGGAGGCATTAAGTTCTATGTAAACAATTCTGTCACTATTCAGTGGCCTCAAAATCAAGTTCCTACAATCAAAGTTTCTGTCAAGAATTTGATAAACAATCCCAATGTCCTCCAGAAAATAGCCCTGATGTCTCCAGAGTGCACATACCCCAGAACATACTTGTCTTGAGTTTTTACTTCAAGGGCAAGAATGTTAGTGCCTTCAAGAAAATACAAAAATTAAGCTTAAGGAAAATATTTAACTTCGATCACTTTTTTGTGATTGTTCAGAGTTCTTTTCCTTAACTTTATTCTAAGCTATACTTCAAAAATGCGTGAAAGCTCTTAAAATTCTAATATGTGGCAGAGTTTCTTTACTAGGAGCATTACTTGCCTTTTTTTTTTCACTTATTAATTACTTTCTGACCAACATCTTAAGATCCTGAATACTTCTGTTCTCAGCTTTTGCTTTGTGCCATTACAATTTCACTAAATAAAGCCAGGTGAGTGCAGTCTTTCAGCCTGATATGACTACAGAGATAAATAAAAGAAAATTCAACGACCCAAGAAAATCTTTCTAGCATTATGGTAGAAAAGGCAGAGGTTATCAGATAAGAGAATTAATGTGTTCTTTTTATTTTACAGCTAGAAGAACTCTGCATCAGCAGGCAAAAATATGATCTTACCCAAGCCTGTGTTTCTTCGTGCTTAATTTTTCATGAAAGAAATCACACAGGCATCATTCCAGGCAGTCTAATTATCCATAATACAATTGCATTTTGTCACATCACACTCTTGCCCAGTGATGTTGTTTTCAATGAATTTATACCATATGTAGATGGACAGAATGAGAAACAGACAAAGAAATAAAACCATAAATATAACCATAATAGACTAATAAATAAAACCATAAATATAAACATAATGGACACTTCCCACTAACCCCTATGTCGTTTGTTTGGGGAATCAGTTTTTCAGTCTTGTTGAACATCAGTTACAACACTTTCAGTAATTCTGCAAATAAAAGGCAAACCAAACATGCATGTTCAAGCCTTGGTTCAAGCCTTGGTTCAAGACTTAGGTCTGAGTCTGCAGACCTAATTCACAGCATGACAAGTATCACAGGATGTTGTCAGTGGAATATGAAGTGGGCAGCAGGGTTAGTTTGACTTCAAGGCCTTAAAACCTTCTGGGTTGCTCTCAATTATAAAATAGTCACTAAATTCAGTGACTATAAGACTATTTTTGACACTCCTCCTTATCTAATTGCAACATCACGTTATGGGTACAGAGATCCTACGGAAGGTCAGAATTTCATTGTAGATGGGCTTATAAGAGATTGCAGTAGAAGATAGTCAGCTATCCTAGAGTATAAACAGTATTCATTCAGAGGGGAAAAGCAGGAGAGAAAACTAATGTAAAAAGAGGATCTAGTACCTGCATTATGAAAGACAACAGGACAACTTCCTGAAAACTAGAATAAAACCTAAATAGTTTCTGAAGTATAGGAATGTGCTGCTTGGGAATTTCCACTGAGGAAATCATTGACCCAATACAAAAAAAAAAATGTCTCATTTCAGTCTCAGTCCCTCTTACAGTCACACATTCATCAGAAAATTTTACTATTGCTTGAACCACCTACTCCATCCAGCCCAGGTTTTTTTGTCCCACCTCTATGAGTTTGTACAGTTAGTAGAAAATGATCCTGACTGAAGGACACATATAACTCAGTTTATTGCTTCACACTACAGCACATTGCCATTTAGAACTGGTCTGTTTCCTTTCATTGTAACAGCATGGAAGTAAATAAGTAATTTTCATACATATTACAAAAAAATAAGTAAGTCACAGCTTAATTCATATTCTTGTGGTTAATAGTCCAGAGTGCCTGGATGAAATACACCTTCCCTGATGAACAGCATTCCATTAGTCCACTCATTTAGGTGTGAAATCTATCTGGAAGGTGGTTTACTTGACATTTGGGGAACAAATTAACTACATAGAATATTATATGGGAAGAAATGTTGAAACAGTCTTCTTGGATCAAAAGAACAGGTGAGAGGGACTCAAAACAATGTCTGTATTCATTGGTTCAGGTGGCATCACTCTTAAAAGAGCTATGAGCACATCACATTATTCCAAAAAGTATATTTTCTGTACCTTGTCTATTAGTGGACAGACAAACCAGTCTGAAAAAATGAAATTGATTTTATTCACTTAGGGTTTCATACTTCATTGTACAACAACCACCTAGCAAATACTTCATTAAGTGAGGTAATTATTTTAATGAAGATTAAGCATAATTTAAAATTCACATTCCTCTTTATCTACCTGATTCAGGTCTGAACTAAACCTGAAATGGAGGTTCTTCAGTGAGATCTTGCCTTGCAATCAAAGTCCCACTCTGGTGGCCTTTGTTTTCTTGCTTTCTTCCTCCTCTTTTGTACCTTATCTAGCAGTGACTTTTGTACTGATTTCAGACTAAGAATTTCCACTGTTCAGTTAATACAGATTTTTGTGATGCCCACTGACACATGCAGAGTATTTGGCAATTAAAATCAGAAAAGCAGAAGTGCTGTATAAGTAGTTTGTGCATGCAGCTGTTTAGATAAAAGCTGTCTGTATCATTGCTAAAGTAGATTGGCTAATAGTATACTTGGTCTTCCTTATTGCCATTTCTTTTCCACATAGTTTCGTATATGCAGTAACTGCTGAACAAAAATATATTAAGAAGAAATGAAATTTAAGTACTAATCAGAAATACAGAGTAAAATCAATTATAGAGCTGGTGTAATCACATTCAAATAAGAATTCATTACAAGACTTAGGATGAAATATAAAAGAAATGTAAAAACCTTAAGGCAGGAAAATGTGCATTTCAGATAAGCAGACACCTTTAGAGTGGTATTTATAAAACTAAAATTGATAACTTTGTTGAAGGCAATCCCAAGTCCCAAGACCAACTAAACAGATGCAGAAAAAACTCTATTTCCTCTTTAGTTTTACTTCTTGTCTTTCCAAATACTAGCATTTGAGTTCTTGAAGGAACGTTGAGTTTCTGCTTCTTCTTCACTAAAACAATTCTGATTTCTGAGCTCACACCAAAAAGGCCTTTCCTCCAGTAAATCAATGCAATAATGCCTTCCCCAAAAAGAGCACCAGTACCCAGGTGAGTGAAGCTGTACACTTACAAAAGGAGTTAGCCAAACCTTCTCTGACACCCGGTGGACATAAGGACTCCTATGTTTGCATTCCTATAAGAAACGCAAAATTTTATTCTGATACAACAGACCTGACATTTGTGCAACAACACTATTTTGAAATATAGTAATGAATAGCAGAGTTTCGTTACTGAAGTTGATGAACTAAGACCAACTAGCAAGCGAAAATTTAGGAGAAACACATCATGTAACAAGTGCCAAGTCATATTGATAGCCTATGGCAGATTCCCCACGTTATTTTTTTTTTTAAACTTCCAGACTGGTGTCTGAGCCACCAGATCATCTTTCGATTCACTTTCCATATTTTTTGCACCACTACATAAATCTCAATCTGACTTTAAGATTAACAACTGCCTAATCAGTCAGTATGGGAGACTGCTACACACACATTGCCGATCTCCTAATTTCTGCTTTTAACGTATTGTATTTTACAGATGGCAGGTCACTGTTCACAACAGCATTTTTCAGGTTTTCCTTTCACTGTTTCACAAAAAAAGCAAATGATGGAAGATCTGGAGGGTACTTACAAAACTGAGTGCCTACTGACAACTTTTGGCATCATTATAGCTAAGACATCTGATTAAGAAGAGCTGATGCAATTTGAGGGCTTGCCTTTCTGAGACAGGCACTTTTCCCAGTGGAAACTAGACAGGGGCATGAATAATTTTGTGTTTGAATCAACAATGAAGAAGTGAAAGACTCCCTATATTGTATAGCTTATTCTCCAGAACAGAAATATGATTTTACCAGCTTCAATATTCCTTCCTCTCATCTCATGCCTTTCAGCTATATATCCTTTCTTTTTTTTCATTTCTATCGCATGGGTCTTCTAAGTCTTTTTAGTAATCAATAACTTACATCCAAATTAATAGTTTCAGAAATAAAAGCGTAATGATATTATGGAAGATTTCCTGAAATTAAGCTCCCCCTTTAAGGGAGATCTGCACTTCTTTGCTTTATACGACCTTCCTTAAGGTTTATGCTGATGGAGCTACAGCTAGTGAAAGTGAGATTCCCAGAATTTGGGAAACTTGGCTGCTCATCCTGACGATGCCATTGTCAAGCTGTGATTACTCAAGACAAGGTGCTTTAGAGAGGAACAGAAAGGGAAATGACACCATCCGTCCTTTACCAGCACCCATCATGGTTATGCTTTTTCTGCTGCATAAAAAGTCAGATGCTCTACAGCTGTGCAGAAGGTCTCATGAGTACAAACAGGAAATTTCACATGGCAATTTCTCTGGAGATCAGTTTCCCCAAATGCAAAATGGACATAATAACACATAAATACCCTAGGGAAAACACAGGAAAATGTTGAAATGACAGATGCAGCAGAAGTGCAATGCAATTATCACAGTTAATTAGGCTGTTACAAACCATGAACACACCTCCTTTTCACCTAAACCTTTATGTCCTTGATTACATTCTGATTTTTTTAATCTATTGTCTGCCACTAAATGTGTGATTTAAAATTTAATATTAATAGTCATTAACAGTCTGAATTTCTGTGGACAGAATAAGTTATTTCTACTCTTACAAAATCTTGGAAATACATCTTTCTGCTCTTCTCAGACATGCAGCTTCACAAGGTGAGACAGCACCATGAATAACCTATTTCCAAACTCTTTGTACTATAAGAATGCTAATTCCTTTCTCTGCAGAACAAATCAGTTTAACAGGCAGATGAACTTGAGTGTAAACTATTTAATTGCCTCCAAAATGCTGATTATGTTCCCACGTCACCCCATGCAGAATGCAAAGATGCTAGGAAAACCATCAGCAAAAGACAATATTGAGCATTTAAAAACAAAGAACCATACGCTGTCACTGATATTTACTTATCGTGTTCCCATGTGAAGTCAGTTTGTGTATTCAAAAACTAGCAAAGAAGATGTGCTTGGGCCCATCATCGTATGAAAATCTTTTCATCAGGTTTTTTTATGCAGCTGCTCCAAAATCTAAGAAAAAGCAGTCAAAAAAGGAAAGTAATTATTTGTTATTTCAGAATGACACATAACACAGTCCCTAAACTTACACCAATCTCTTCTGACAACTTCTTGGTCTTGGGAAGTTGTTAGCTGAAATTGTGCTAAATCAGCTTGTCAATCTTTCCTCTCACAACTACCTCTCAGAAAAATGCAGTACCTATGACGGCTAACAAGAAATTACAGCTTCCAAAAGGACAGCTACAGGCAGATATTCAGCTTTTAAATCTCTGCCATTTGCCTGCAAGGTCTAATAATCGTGGTCTGTCATCAGTAAATGTGAAAATGCAAACAAAATACCCTAACCAATATTGCAACTGTTTATGCACTAAACCTGGAAGATCGATATTTAGACTTTCTCTTAATATCTTCTCTGTTTTAACACAACTTCTGATGCATGTTTGTAGCTACCTTAAATCCAGCCTATTTACTTTCTGCAGGTATTGTGTGTTACACTTCAACAAAGTGGTAGGTGGGGACGCATAGAAAAAATAGACAAGACAGAACTTGAATTTCAATGTTCAGAGATTATCACACATTTGTGCTTAAAAGCTTTAATGCATAATGTGTTGGACAGAGTCCTACCGCCATAAGGAGATCTACAGGGAGTCTGCAAAGGCACAACATGAGCTGATGTCTTAAGTAGAATTGCACCGGCACCAATCCCATGAGCATCAGCACAGGGCAGCTCAGTCCAGTATTGGGTCCATCCCCCAGCCCAGCTCTGCTGCCCAAGGGTGGCCCCAGAGCGCTTGCCGTCTGTGACCGATCAATTGCTATGAGGCAACACTGCGGCATTTCTTCTGTCATCATCAAGGGAAACTTCCCTCCCTTACAGAGAGTCATTCCGTCCTGGCATACCTGCATCCAGCCAATTCAACCCCTTCTGCAGCTGGACCTTCTTGCTCTCCATGCCAGGTCATTCCATAGACACAAATTACCAATGCTGAGCAGCTACAATTTGACTTTCCCTTAACCAGGCATTCCAGGAAACTAATCATGACAGGTTGAATTACATTGCAAATATTTCATTGTATAGTTGGGAAGTGCAGGAGAAGGCAAGGGAGTAGAAGAAAAGGAGGCTGGACACAAAGATTATGGGTTCTTTCCTTCAAGAGGTACAAGCAGCATTTTTATGTTTGGAAGGAACAGAGGAGTAAGTTTGTTCACAAGGTCACAATGTTTCTTGTTGCTCCTTAGAAAACTTTTAGTTTAAGAAAGCTTGTAGAACAAGGATATGGTCACAGAGCTCATTTAGTCTCTTTCCCCCTCCACTTTTGTTGCATCAAGACACTACATTTACCTTTTGTCTTCCTTTAAAAAAGAATCTAAACATCTCCAGGAACATTTCTGGCTCTCTCTAACCTGATCACATCATTCAAAAGACTTGATAAACTTTGCATGATTGTATTAGAGACTGCTATTTTTTGAGTTATTACCTAAACACTCTATTATGCACAAAATTCATGTCAACATTCATTAGGTGGGAATAATTTGTGATATATTCCCTTTCCCATGTATTGCTTGGGCAAGCTGTGTTAAGCAGGCCACACCAATACTATGTTGATCATAAATGCAGCTAAAAATAGGAAAAGGCAGACAAAGGATTTTTCTGTCCCACAGTTAGAGGGAAAACGCATAAATAAAATAGAAACTGCAAATCTTTTCAATTATACAACTGCAGGTTTACAGTTATAAGCATACACAAAAATAGTTTTTGTTTAGGCTTTATAACACAACTACTCCCTCTTTTAAGGAATGGGTTGACAGACTTAGAAAGCAAGACAAAATCAGGATGAGCAAAAGTACAGCAAGCAAGAACACAAAGGAAATCCAACAAGGATCCCACAAGTAGTTTCTTGCAATAAAGAAAGAAGATCTTTGTTGTATTGTTTTGGTTTTGTCTACATCTTTCATCATTGGTTACGTTGCTGGTTTGTAATCAAGACGGAAACACAGAGAAATAACGCAAAACCAAGTGTTAGTTCCAGCTGCATGAAGTTTACTGCATCTCAGCTACCTGCAGAAACCTTCACTACATACAGATGGGTTCAGATATAGACCATGCCCAAGGCCGCTCTATACCTACACATTTAAAACCTTATAGCAAGCTACCTAACACAATACACTTTTTCTTAAATGGCAACACCAACACATTTAGTCTTCTAAAACAACAGATCTGTGGTTTTTTAATTCTCATGGTTGTAGACAGAGTACTCTTTCCAATGTAACAGCAAGCCTGACTTATGCTTCCATAGATCTCTTGTGAAAGCTCACAGAACCACTTCTGGGCCAGAAATGTAAATAAAATGTAGGCTGTGCCAGGACCCAAAGTACCATTCTTAATGGCATAATAAAACAGTATTTCAAGAAGCAACATTTAACAGGAAATAAACGAGCTGAGGACCGAGCAGGGCTTTTAATATATAAGTAGAGCCTTCTAGTGAACTGTCACACAGACGAAGTCTCTCGAAGACATGCAAGGAAACTAGGAAGTTCCTTATATTACTTACATATCTTAGGTGATGATGACCTCACCCCTCAACACAGAAAAATAAGAGGATTAGCTAGTGAAAAAATAAAATTAAGCCAATAAGCTGTCATGCAGAGTGTGGTTGTTATATTTGATAGAAAATGTTAATTCAATTGAAAACATTAATTTTAATTTTAAAAAGAGACTTTTTCCTTTGGTAAATGCAAAAGTAGTTCTTTTTTACTAAGTTTTGTTTCCCTTGACTTTATATCAACTACACTTATCAAAATAATGTGTCTGCCAAAATGACACATATTGTTAATTACTGATGCAAAATATTGTGACACTTCCAAGACAAAACATGTGGAGTTTGTGCAGCATAATAAACTAAAAACAACATTAATTCTACATAGAAATCAAAATACATTTTGAAATGTGTGGGTTTGTCATGTTGTCATGTGAGGAAATTCTCTAGGATGTAAGAATTACTGTGCTGTAAAAATGGTGTGCACCTACCCAGTTTAGTGTCCTGCCTTGACAGCAGCCATATTAGTTTTTTCAAAGAATACTTTAATACATATAGGAACTACTTAAGAAACTATGTCTGTTATTTTCTCCTCCTGCTATTCAATCTACTTATTGTCTATTTCATTTTCATCGTTTCTCAAAAATAAAATGAATAACAGCATGAATTGTATCCTTGAATAGTTCCTTTCACTGCATCTTTTCCTAGAAGTTTGCATTTTTAGATATTTTAAATATTTATCTACCATCTATAAGACCCAAGGGCGTTGGCGGGATGGGGAGTGGAAGATGAAGTTATTTGAGTTATTTGGGCATCTTACTTTCATTTACCAGCTGATAAACTGGAGGTGAATCAATGATACTTATGGTATTGGTCCGATAACGATTATGAAGGTGGGGATGTTATTCTTGCAATCCAGAGGGGTCAGGTAAAAAGCAGTCTGACTCAACCTGCTTCTAAGCAGCAAGAACAAATACTATTAAGCTGCTGTTTACTACTGATCCAATTTTACATACAAAGGGTTAGAAATAAGAGAGAAGGCAGGGCTTCAAACATGCTATGGAACAGAACGATATTGAAGTGACAGAGTGGAAAAATAGTCTGAAATCTTATTTTAACGTAAATACAAATTTACTCATGGCTAAGAGTGAATGAAATCATTCGGGAAATATACATACAAGCTCAATGCAGCAGTTAGAGTCAGAAATATATTACAGGACAAGTTGTTGCAAGATTTCAGTTTCCATTCAGCTTTCATTTTTAATAAAAAATTGAAAAAATATAGTCTTTGAGACCTCTGAAACAGGTGTAGACGGTTGAAAATGTAGCTATATAACTTTTTGATACAGATTGTGATTTTCAAGAAAGCTTAAAATATGTTCCCACATTTAAATCTTCCATGACATCTGAAAATCCCAACTGCACACAAATGTAAAGCTACAGGTAAACTATACCTCTACTGTGCTTTGCTTTGGAGGAAAACAGATATGGAACCATGGCAATATGTGATATCCACTTGAGTTTTTAATGGACAAAGATAAGAAATTCAAAATACATGTCACTTATGTCTCATCTTAAGGGTACAATCTTTCCACCACTTCATAACTTACAGTAAATACATTTGTTTCTAAAACAGCTGCAATGAAGTTTTACTCTGACCTCAAAATTCCCATGGGGCTAGAACAAAGATGGCCCACATCCTGCTTCGTCAACTTAAGTTTCAACATTTTATGCAACAGATGCTGAATACAAAAAGATAGGTACACGTTCCAGTTAAGTCAATTTAAAGATTTTAAAGAAAAGTGTATCATTGAAGGTTCTGTTTGCTCTGTAATTGAAGATGCAAATTGGGAATATTCTTTACTGAATAAAAACCACCTGAATTGTTGAAATCTAATTTTATATCAACAATTCTAAAATTTACTGGGCTATTTAAAGATAATCCAATTGTTTTCTTTCAATAGCATTTTACAGTAAAAAAGGCGAAATTCTGCCCAGCTTGGACCAAAAATGAGTCAGGAAACATGCTTGCTTCACTGATTTTGCGTTTCCTACATAGTTTAATATAATTAATAATTTAATGGTATCATTCATTGAGGACTACCATGTTCCTGGTTATAGTTTCCAATATGATATTTACCTGAATTTCTGATTTGCATTAAGGTGGAAAGCACTCCTTTTCAGGAGGTGCTGCAAATTGAGTGAACACACCAAAGGTGGCCAGAAATAGGAAGCTGATTCATCTGTCAGAAAGATGACACTGCTTTAATAATAGAATGAAAGAATGCTATCACAATGTTTATAAAAGTATTTATAAGAGGCAAGGCTTGACACAGCCTAGTAAATATCAAGCTTTATTGCCTTGTATTTCTCAGCATGTTGCCATATTAGAAAGTGACACAACAGGAGCCACAGACCAAGACGTTTCCATCTGTTACAAGGACTACCTATCAATGTCTTACAGGGAGTAATAAATATATTTATATACATGCTGAAACTATCTAATTTACAGCATCTTTGGAGCACAGAGCAGTTAAGAGGTAACAGCCACCTCTACAAATGTATCATATTTTATTTGGAAAGCAGCATGTTTAACTGTATATGGCTGAGATACATTCAAGAAAACATCAAATATGAAAACCCTAACCTTCAAAAAAAATCAATGCACGTGCACCAGTGTCTGATTTTCTCAAACACTGTCAAAAATTATGATTTACTGTGTTACAATGCATGTTGTCTATTTGTAATTAGATTATCAAATCCTTAAGGTCTAGCTCTGAGGAACTGAGTAATTTTTTAATGACAAGTACTGCAGTAAGGTTTTAACTGTTAGCAAAGACAACAGACAGTCCAAAAACATGCAGTGTGTCCTGGGTTCGGCCAGGACAGGGTAAATTTTCACCGGAATCCAGGAAGGGACACAGACAGGCGGGCTGACCCCACCTGGCCAAACAGAGCAGGGTATCCCATACCATGTGTCGTCATGCTGGGTTCCGGTGCGGGGGAGTGGGGCGACGGGAACTCACTCGCGGCTCAGGAGCGCGCGGCAGCAGTGGTTTGGGAGAGCGGCTCTGTGGGTTGTGCGGTTTGTGTTGTGTTTTCTGCTTATTTGTATCATTGTTGTTCCTGTTCCCTTTGTTTGCTGTTCTGTTAAACTGCCCTTATCCTGACCCACCAGTTTCTGACTGTTTCTTTCCATTCTTCTCCACACCCCGATTGGGGGAGGGACGGCCGCGTGGCGCTTTTGTTGCCGGCCACAGACAAATCCTAGCACAGTGTTACTGTAGCCTTGTCAACAGCAACAAAGAGTATGATAATGGATTCAACAAAGCCAAAATTTCATCAGAAGTTCTGTTGCTACTAATTTCCAGTACTGTCTTAAAGAAGCAATCTAATTTTCTGTAAAATAGCGCTCTCTCAAAAGTGAACATTTATCGATACTGTATGGGCACCAGAGTGTTTATGCTATAAACTGTTCCAAAATCTTTGGATGACAACTTATCTATGGATTTACCCATACTACCCTATATATGTGTCAGCTTTATTTATTTGGCAGATAACTGCAAGAATATCAGTCCCAAACCTGATGCCTGACCTTTCAGATTTCTGTGAAAGGTCATTCATATATAAATTCATACACAAATCCAGCACTGAACCATCACTAGACCAAATATTTTTGTCTCTGTTCGGATTCCTCTTCATTTACTACAGTACAGTACAATTAGAATTGAAGGCATTAAAAGTCAACTATTACCTCTGAGTAACTGAGAGTTTCAGTCCCCGAACATACTGGTCTAAATTGAGCACATGAATATATTACGAGCCATACAACAAAAGGCATGAGGTTTATACACTGGTGTCACAGTCTTGAAGTTGCAAGTAATCTTGGGGGACTCTGTAAAACACACATCACCAAAAATAGTATGTGAACATAATAAAATACAGAGTGAAGTAGCACAGCTTTCTCAGATTTTCTCTCTGCAGTTCCTGGCTCTTCCAATGAAAACTCATTTTGGTCTTTCTTTCTGTCTTTTATTTTTCTTTAAATTGTGTGTCTGATTACTCTATGTCTAACGCATCTACATTATTCTGGATCTCACAATGCACAACAAAAATCTGTGTGTGACAGGAGGAAATGAAGAAATATGAACAAATCACACAGGTGAACGAGTGATTCATTAGCCAGTTACTTGCTCCCAAGATAGGCACGCTTGTTCATGAAAATCAAGCCTCAAAGTTAAAATCTCTCCTTCCAAGCATATCGTCTTCTCCCTACTTTAAAAATGCTTGCTACTAGAAAAGCCATTTCAAGAGAGGACAGATGAACAACACCGTTATCCTTCTGGGTAAGCAGAGTCAAGTACAGTAGTCGGTTATAGATTGTAATGAACTAATAATATGTTTTAGCTTCCTTCATAATAGTTCCAGGTATACACAAGCTAATGTTTTGGACTGTCATGCAAAATTAGGTAAAAACATCAGCAGAGAAATAATACTAGATATAGTTAAAATTCTCTTTGACTACAGAAGTTATGAGAAGTCAGAGCTGACAGAACTTATACATTGTTTTTTCTATTACCAGCTGGAAAAAAAGCTACAGGTGGAATAAGTGAAAATAAAAAAAGTAAACAGACAAGAAAACTGTAATAATTTTATTATATTTCAAAGCTGAAAAGAAGCATAGGAGGAAAATTATTGAAATATACTATCTGCTTTAATTAAAATGTGCATTCCAAAAGAAAAATTGTTTTAATTCTAAACTCAGAAAAAAAACAACAGGGGAAAAAAACAAGCAAGAAAAAAATTTTGAAAGACAAAAATAAGAGACCCCTCTGCTGAAGACTGGGCTGGTGTCTAAACCTTTAGATTCATTTTTCTCAAGGAAGTGACTTTCCCCACTTGTTCCTTCTAACCTGAGCTAAAATGCTATGGATGACCTAAAGAATACACAACTTCAGAAATAACTGATTGAGCTCTGAGCACCTACTAGAACAGTGCATTTTGACAGGTGTACTATATATCTCATTTGAGGAGCGTTGATATTCTCTTCTACACAGGTAACTTTAACGCAATTTCTGCTGGTGATAGATTCAAACAAGAAAAAGGAGCTGTCCCTGCAGCTGGCATGAAATGCATGCCCTCACTACAAGAGGTTATGAAGGCTAAAGCTTGTATTGGTTAAAAATAACTGGGCACATTAATGGAAAGAATTCCTCAGCATGCTCCTAAGTGTAAAACACTATTTCTGGCTCAGTAACTCCCTGACCTGAATACTGTTAATAGCTGAAGGAAAGCATCCGTGTGTTCTTACTGTGCTCTTGTAGTTTTAAAAGTTTGATACAATGAGCAAGAGCATATTCCCAGTTTAATGCAAGAAGCTTGCTTTCATGCATTGAATTAAAATGTTCACAGTGGCCAGTGACTCACAGGGGCAAAGAGTGTGAGGTCGAAGTCTGGTCACAGTTGTCCTAAATGACTTATTTTTGCTTTTAGTTTCAAATGCATACTTTCCTTTTGTACTTACCCAAAATATTAAAATGACCTCCATATCACCTCATTCACTTAGAACGGGAAAAAAGAAACAGAAAATTACATGGAATTGACCATTACAAAAATTACTTGCAAGGCATTTTCATTTGATAGCTGTATCTTCCATCGTATTATCATTCTTTTTTGTTGACAAGTTTCCTAGATTTTAATCTTGGATAGCAATGTTACTCTACCAGAAAAGGCTTATATTTTCCCAGCAGGTACTGTGGCAGAATGCAGAATCTTTTGTGGGGGCAACCATTGTATTGAAAAATGTACCTTTGCTAGAAAAGGCATTTAGTTTGGTAGTCTGCTTGTCCATAAATCATCGTGTATGTGCTCAGGGCTCCCAGACAACAGATTGAAATCTCCTCTGCTTCTTTTATTAGAATAGTAACATTTGCATTGCTGTTGTTGAGTTGAATCAGCGTTTCTAGGATAAGCCCATATTTTCAGCTAAGGGACTTATTTCTCTGATATTAATATTCAAACTGGATCGAAGTCAAACATAAAAATATGCCAGTTAAGAATGGTAGTTTCAATACTTTTGCATGTGAACATATACTGTTATGCCAGCTAGTCAAAAAACATCCAGTCTAGCTGATATTCAAGAATATTTTGCTTTATTCGTGTGCTAGATACGTTTCCATCCAGGACCGACTTCCCAGAAGTATATTTCAAACCTTAATGTAGAGTAACACTGCAACAGAGAGAGCCTTTTCTGCATTTTTTTTCCAAAAGGCAGGAGAAAATGGATTGTGCTGTTTGGCACTGTTCTCAATGTAACCTGCAGAGTCATTAATGGCTTGTAGATACAGTCTTATAATCATTATTACATAAACATTTCATTTAAATGGGACCAGAAAAATAGAGAGCTAAAACTCTTCAGGAAACTGGAAGACACAGAAGAGAGTGAGAGACATATTCTATAGTCCTATCAGTGCATTATACTAACTTACAACAACTCTATAATCAGCACCATATTTTCTAAATTGTATACATTTGGATTAATTTCTAATTCAAATTTGCTTTTTATGAGGCTTTATTTCTCCTTTATTAACATAACAAACAGGCGTGTGTTGACAGCCATCATTAACTTTTTATTGAAAAGGAGAAAGGTAAAAAGAACATATATGTGTGTGAGTGTATGCGTGTGTGTATAAATATAGGTGTACATAGATTGCTAGACACATCTAAACAAATGGTAAAGACACAATCCTTATACAGGTAAACCATTGTGCCACCCATATGAAACATGTTATATCTCAAAGCTGATGAATATTACAGTTTAAAAATGCAGTCTTATGATCAAACATTGTATAGTAAATTAAACGCTAGAAGCATGTTTTGACCCCCTGTGTATTTTCGTACTTTAAATGTCAGAAAAATATATCTCGATTTGCATTATTAGACTCAAACATTAAAATCCCAAGCTAATAACATAATTTCCTCTCAGGAAAGCACCAGTAACTACACAACACTATAATCTGATCCTACAATTTTTTTATTTTTTTTTAATTTATAAAACTCTCAGGCCATCACAACTTTTAGAACAGAGTTTTAAAAACTTCTTTAAAGCCTGTACTGTTTTTTTCTCTCTAAAATATGTGCTCTGATCCCGTGTCATCTCCGGCTTCAATGTCAGACAAATACACCTATTTGAAGCCTACTTTGACTGAAATCAGGGGAGAAGTCTTGGATTTCACCCACGGCTGCAAAGTTTTCAAAGGGAAATATGAGAGATCAAATAATGCATCTTCAGATCTTAAATTTTTTAGATTTTAAAATGATTCAAGTAAAACAACACATACTATTCTTCAAATGTGCAGGCATAAATCTAGAACAGCAATGAAATTTGATATTTAAGGTGTATTTCAATTTATCTATATACATGGTGAAGGTGTTACAAACTTTTTCACCTCAAAAACAGCAGAATGAAACAATTTCAGCCCAGACTGAATGAAAGTGTTTCATGAAGAATAGTATGGAAACAACCTCGGTCTGAGCTTTATGAATTCATTAGTGGGTAACTCATTCTTGCACTATAAATGGACATTGTCTGTGATGTAAAGCCCTCATAGGCTCAGCTATAGGAAGCCAACAGATTAAAGAACAACGTCTTACAAAATCTGCAGAGTACAAAGGGACAATAAACATCTTCTGCCACTTCTCAGCCTGAGGAATCCAGCACCACTCTGACACAATGAAGAGCAAAAAAACAGAGGTCACTCTGCATTGTCACTCAGAATTATGCACAATAAATAATATCTGAAAAAGATATTGAGCACAAAATATCTGTCTGAAACATGGAGATAGAGAGGTATTCAAAGAATTTGCTTTATGTAAGAAAACAGAATGAAGTAACTGCTATTTAAGATGACACTTGTTGAAAATCTAAACTTCAGCTAAGACAGGCATTCTGAGAATTAGTAGAAAGTAGACGCTGTGTTGGCATTTGACACATTTTCAGGGAAACAATGACATAAAAATTCAATTTAAGAGCAACAGATAATGCAGTCCTCCTGGGAGGAATCCTAAAGATTATCCCAAATCAGCAATACCTTTTCTGCTTTGGACAGTACAGACAAGAAAACAATATTCTACATAACTTATTTAGAAAAGGTGATTTAATGTGTTTTCCAGAAGAAGGATACTCCTACCATTACCTATTCTGTGGATCTTCAGAGTGTAACTAATGCCCAGTTACAATCAGCGCATCATCACATATCGTTACCTGAAGGCCTTCATGTTCACGTTCAAGGGCTTCTTCCTCAGGATTGCTCTACTGACCACCATCATATACAAACTTTTCTCGCAGTATGGGGTTTGAAGAGAGAGACATATGGGGACAGGGAAAGCAGGAAGTTTGGTTAGGAGTGCTTTGCAAGGGGAAACAAAAGAGAATTCAAAGATTAAATATTAACACATCTCTACAAACAGGAATATCATTGGAGTTCAGCTCTGCTGGCTGTTTGCACTAGCTTTGCCAGTTAAGCCCACTCCTGTACATTGTATACCATACCTCTACCTTAGAGTGCTGCTTGGGCAAGAAATGAGTGAGGAGACAAAAGTTAACAGAGAAAATACAGGACAAAGAAAAGTGGAAACCCCTGAAAAATCTCAGAATATACAACATCCACAGGAAATTCTCCATCAAAGCATGGCATTAATATTTTTAGTGGATTTTGTGTATTACTTCAGCCAAAGTTCAGACAGGAATTTTGTTGGTTTTTCAGTCCACACCAGATCTACAGAAGCCAGAATTCAGTACTGTAAAAGCATATAAAATATTTTATAATCTTATTATATAAAAAATATGTGTCTTCTGTACCTATAAGACTCATTTGTATCATCTTGACTTTTTCTTAAATATCTATGCACTGTTATTGCTTCAGGATGTTAAGAATGCATTTCCTTCTGAGTCTGAACTTGGAACATGGAAGCTAGCGCAATTTTTACCATTTGCTTCAATGAACACAAAGTCAAGTTAATCTAAAGAATGACGCAGAGGGCTGCAACAGCTTGTGCTTTCCAATAGACATTCAATGTACCTTGAGTAAGTCGCAGACGTACAGATACTTAAAAGCTACGGAAGCATATGACTCCATCTGAAATCAGTCTTGGGACCTGCTCATCAGTGGGATTAAACTCTTAAAACGTTAATAATTCATATTTAATTTGTAAGGGGATAGTGTCAGGTCATGAAAAAAGTTTAAATAATTAGGGACAATGGGAAAAGGAAACATATATGTCTATTTAAGACTAAAATGCTACTTGAAAAACTAAAGTACACACTTTGGAAACAGTATTAGGCGTGTCACCGGTTTGAAATCTATGGAACTAAGTCACATGAATAAAGTGAGACTGCATCTTACACAGATCCTGAATTAGTCTTGCAGGAGTGAATTTTCTCTTTTAAAAATTAAGCTTTATTTAATTCCTGAAGTACCAAAGCCCTACCAAATTTGAAGAGGAAAACAGTAAATAATTTGTCAGTAGTTATTTTTTGTTATCTTCATCAATGTGTTAAAGACAGGCCTGTTTTCACATAATTTCATAACAATAAGTTGTCTGCTTCCTAACATAAGCACTAACAAGAACAACTGAGGGGATTATCAGCATATCATAGCGACACAAATATAGATCACACCAAGTATGAAATAGGACACAATCAACTGCAAAGTCTGAAGGAGGCCAGTGGGGGAAAAAAATGACAGGCCTTGGAGTAGCTTCCAGAGTCAAAAGTATGGATCAGCTGTCTCCAACCAGCCAAGTTTAATGCTCATCTAGATAATCCCAGGACTTCATAAATGATCACTGGTAATAGCCCTTTCAACGAACATGTATTATGTATCTCAAAAGCCAGAGTCACATGGCAAACACCTGCATATGTTTTCCCTAATGGGCTCCAGTCCTATGTTTGATCCAGGATATACTTGCAAATGTATGTGCTGGTATCTTAAACCAGGAGGTAGTTTCTTATAAGATGACAAGATGGTAGCTATCAGAGCAATTAACTCTGGCCTATAAAAAAAGATTTTGTTTCAACAGTTTAATAAATGATCCTGAGATCACTATAGCATGAAATTATTAAAAAGCACAGAATAAAGAAAGAGCCTGTCACAGATGAAGTGGTATTATTGCCTGTCGACGTTAACATTATGATTTCATGTAACACTTGTCTACCTACCTATCTTTCATGGTGGAGCTCACTGCATTTTTGAAAGACGCTTTCTCCAGGAGCTATTTGATCTTTGTCTATGCGAGTGAGCTGGTATCTGACACTGACAACCTGCAGAAGGCCATTTCTTCAACTGCTTTAAAAGACTAAGGAGTCAGACGTGACAAACTGCAGCCTGGAATACCTGGCAGCAAGTCTATTAGTGCTGCAATGCCAAAGATGCACAAAAAAATTACTTACATAACATACACTCACTTCATTTCTGTCATGAGACTTGCTGTCCCGAAACACAAGCTGAAGCTTTCTTTGCCCCCATCACAGCTTGTCAGAGATTTTGAAAGTTAAATATATTATTGATTCTATCTGAGATATAATTACTACCGTTCTTATCCTACCTTGTGAAGTAAGCGTCTTTTTGACATCTTATGTAATTTCCTCAGTACAAGACCCCAGCCTCTCTTAAGATACACTTCATCTCAGCAACTGTTACATTTCATCTGCAAGATTGCAAAGGGAGGAAAAGAACACTTCTATTTCCTCCTATAAGACAAGCTGCCCCTGGATACACTGCTCTTGAGTGTCAGGGATGAGACAAGATTGTGATCCAAAAATGCCACAAAATACCTCAGGCAAGTAGTAGTGAAACATAAAACCTCTTATGCTGAGGCTACAAACAAATGCAGCCAGGCTGATACTGGCAAAGAACTGATATATTGGGAGGTCAGTGCAAAAACACACTTCATTATGTTAGAAAAATTTTTTCTCAGCAGCAGTTGAGTTTCTGAGACACTCTGAGTGTCATTCATACTGTAAGGTCAGCCTTCACCCAGGCCTAAAAGATTAGTCTGTAAAGTCCACACACATTAAGGATCAAATCTGACTTTCTGAGGATAAGGAGACCTTAAAAATATTAAGTACTGACTACACCAGTCTTGAAGACGTCATTGTTTTGTACAGTGTTTAAATACAGGATCTGTTTCTGCTGAATTAACTTGAGTGCCTTACAGCTTTGTTCAGCTGGGGTCACAGAGGCCTTTAAGAGCCTTCAAAGTTTTACGTAAAACACCAGCTAATCTCACAATGTAACAAGAAGCTTAGTTACACGTGAAATATTTACAGATTTATTTTGCAAGCTTTAAGACTTTCATCTCTAAATTTGACAGTCCAGTATTTCACTGTTGTATTCTGAGATTGTTCACAAAGCTGAAGGAAAGAATCCCACAGAATGATGACATAAACCACCTGAAATACAGAATCACAGAATCACAGAATGGTAGGGTTTGGAAGGGACCTCTGTGGGTCATCTAGTCCAACCCCCCTGCCGAAGCAGGGTCTCCTACAGAAGGCTGCACAGGGCCTCCTCCAGGTGGGTCTTGAATATCTCCAGAGAAGGAGACTCCACAACCTCCCTGGGCAGCCTGTTCCAGTGCTCCATCACCCTCAGAGGGAAGTAGTTCTTCCTCATGTTCAGATGGAACTTCCTGTGCTTCAGTTTGTGCCTGTTGCCCCTTGTCCTGTTGCTGAGCACCGCTGGAAAGGATTTGGCCCTGTCCTCCTGACACCCACTCTGAAGATATTTATAAGCATTTCTAAGGTCCCCTCTCGGCCTTCTCTTCTTCAGGCTAAACAAGACCAGCTCCCTCAGTCTTTCTTCATAGGACAGATGCTCCAGTCCCCTCATCATCCTCGTAGCCCTCCGCTGGACTCTCTCCAGTAGCTCCTCATCTTTCTTGAACTGGGGAGCCCAGAACTGGACACAGTACTCCAGATGGGGCCTCACTAGGGCTGAGTAGAGGGGGAGGAGAACCTCCCTCGGCCTGCTGGCCACACTCTTCTTAATGCACCCCAGGATAGCACTGGCCTCTTTGGCAACGAGGGCACACTGCTGGCTCATGGTCAACCTGTCATCCACCAGCACTCCCAGGTCCCTCTCCACAGAGCTGCACTCCAGCAGGTCACCCCAAGCCTGTACTGGTGCATGGGGTTGTTCCTCCTCAGATGCAGGACGCTGCAGGTGGAATATGTATACCTGGAGGCGGAATGGATGGAGATCTTAAGCCTGAAGCATGAATGTAATTTACTCACACATTTTTTTTTCTAAAGAGAGAAAGAATGAGTAGAACTTAAGAATTCCTCTTCCATGGAAAATTTTTGAGGGGAAATACTTCAAAGCCTTACAGACGTCTTCACATGAGTTGTGTAGCATCACACTGTCTACTATACCTTCTTTGTGGATCCACCCCCAGATTTGCCATTGACCTTGCTAATCTTCATAATCTCAAATAACCGGTCTCTCAGCTTCCCACCTCAAATCTGATCATTAGCTGGATTCGGTAACCATCCAGAAATTTCTGTTATTCTACAACCAGATAAGCATGCTATGAAATTTTTAATGTCAGACTAAACCAGCAACATTGTTTAATTGTTGTGGCCTGAATGGCATTAGAGAGAAGTAGAAATCTTGCTATGTATGCTGGTATGGATTCAAACATTGTGCCAGCTCTGGAATACAAATTAGAACACATACTGAGACAAATTCACTCAGAGTAAAATCCCACTGGCACAAATAAACTTACACCCAGGAATAACAGCAAGAAGATCAGGGTCTAGCTGTTCTTATTTTTCTAATTTACCTATGAAAATAAGAAAAGAAACTGTAGTAGATCATGAGCAACAACATATGCACTGGACCATATGGATTCAGTATGAAGAAGTGTTCAAATTCATTTACAGCTAATGAAAATGCAAGACTTAACACAGCATTATTAGCTGTCAGGTTATTCACTCACCAACAAGGAAGTTAGTCTGACAAGAGAAAAAGCAACTGGCTCACTGACAGCTGGAGTCACACCACAGTGAGAGGTATAGTTTGTCTCCTGGGGCTCTATTTCACATTAAAATCAGACAAAAGGAAGCCTCAAATTCATGTAGAGGATAAAAGCAGTACTACCAGTCTATTAGCAGCACATTTAGTCACCACACTTCCGTTTTTGTATGAGGTTTTCAGGGTTAAGGATGCAGTGAGAGTGTAATGGTTTAACCCCAGCAGGCAACTAAGCCCCACACTGCCAGTCACTCACTCCCCTGTGGAAGAGAGAATGAGAAGGGTAAAAGAGAGAAAATTCATGGCTTGAGATAAAGACAGTTTAACAAGTAAAGTAAAAGACATACATGCAAAGCAAAGCAAAACAAAGAATTCACTCACTGCTTCCCATTGGCGGGCAGGTGTTCAGCGTTCTCCAGGAAAGCAGGGCTACATCACATGTAGCAGTTACTTTGGAATACTCAAAAAGTCCCACCTTCCTTCTCGTTCTTCATCTTTTATTGCTGAACACGACATCATATGGTATGGAATATCCTCTTGGTCAGTTACGGTCAGCTGTCCCAGCTGTGCCACGTCCCAGCCTTTTGTGCACCTCCAAACTACTCACTGGCAGTTGTGAGGAACAGAAAAGGCCTTGACTCTGTGTAAGCACTGCTCAGCAGTAACTAAAACATCAATGTGTTATCAAACTCTTTTCTGCACAAAATAAAACGTCTCCTCATACAAGCCACTATGAGGAAATTTAACTCTATCCCAGCCAAAACCAGTACATTCTTCACCCCTTATTCCATACAATTTACATAGAATCATAAAATCATAAAATGATCTGGGCTGGAAGGGACCTTAAAGATCATCTAGTTTCAACCTCCCTGCTATGGATAGGGACACCTTCCACTACACCAGGTTGCTCAAAGCCCCATTCAGCCTGGCCTTGAACACTCCAGTGAGGGGACATCCTCAACTTCACTGGGGAATCGCTTCCAGTGCCCCATAACCCTCACTGTGAAGAATTATCTTACAGCTAATATAAATCTACCCTCTTTTAGTTTAAAAACATTACCCCTGATCCTAACATTCCATACCCTGGTAAAAAGTCCCTCTCCAGCTTTCTTGTAGGCCCCCTCAGGTACTGGAAGGCTGCTAAAAGCTATCCCCAGAGTCTTCTCCTCTCCAGGCTGAACAACCACAACTCTCTCAGCCTTTCCTCACAGGAGAGGTGTTCCACCCCTCTGATCATTTTTGTGGCCTCCTCTAGACCCGCTCTAACAGGTCCATGTCTTTCCTGTGCTGAGGACTCGAGAGCTGGATGCAGGATTCTCGGTGTGGTCTCAACAGAGTGGAGGAGAGGGACAGAATCTCCCTTAGTCTGCTGCCCTTGCTTCTTTTGATGCAGCCCAGGATATTATTGGCCTTCTGGGCTGCAAGCGTACAGTGCCGAGTCATGCTGATCTTCTCATCAATCAGCATCCCCAAGTCCTTCATCTCAAGTTTGTTCTCAATCCATTCTCCACTCACCCTGTATTTGTGCTTGGGATTGCCCCAGCGCATGTGCAGGACCTTGCACTTGGCCTTGGCCTTGTTGAACTTCCTGAATTCGCACATGCCTGCCTCTCGAGCCTGTCAGGATCCCTCTGGATGGCATCTCTTTCCTCCACCGTGCTGATCACACCACATATTTTGGTGTCATCAGCAAACTTGCCAAGGGTTCACTCAATCCTACTGCCCACGTCACCAACAAAGATGTTAAACCGCATCGGTCCCAGTACCGACCCCTGAGAAACACCACTTATCACTGACCTCCATTTGGACATTGAGACCTTGACTGAAACACTTTCAGTGCAAACATCCAGCCAGTTCTTTATCCACCCAGTGGTCCATCTGTCAGATCCATGTGTCTCCAATTCAGAGACAAGGATGTTGTGTGAGACAGTGTCAAATGCTTTACACAAGTCCAGGCAGATGACATCTGTTGCCCTTCCTTTATACATCAATGCAGTAACCCCATTGTAGAAGGCCACCAAATTTGTCAAGCATAATTTGCACTTAGTGAAGCCATATTGGGTGTCACCAATTGTCTCCTTATTTTCCATGTCCCTTAGCATAGTTTGCAGGAGGATCTGCTCCATGATCTTGCCGTGCACAGAGGTGAGACTGTGTCTTGGTTTGGCCGTGGCCGGCAACAAAGGGCCACATAGTCGCTCTGTCACCCCTCCCCTTACTGGGTTGGGGAGGAGAATGGAAAGAAAAAAAGGCAAAAACCCTTGGGCTGGGAGAAGGGCAGTTTGACAGAACAGCAAACAAAGCAAACAGTAACAAGAACAATACTGATTAGGAGAATATATAAAACAAGCAGCGAAATGCACAGAGAAACTCTCACCATCCAATGCCCTGTGTGCTCCCGAGCCACAACTGCCTTCCCCCTAGCCAGCTCCCCCACTGGAACCCAGCATGATGGCACATGGTATCGAATACCCTGTTTGGTTTGGCTAGTTCGGGTCAGCCGACCAGTCTGTGTCCCTTCCTGGCTTCTGGTGAAAACTTGACCTTGTCCTCTCCAAACCCAGGACAGACTGGCTGGCCTGTAGTTCCCCGGGTCTTCCTTTTTACACTTTTTAAAAATGGGGGTTATGTTTCCCTTTTTCCAGTCAGTGGGAACTTCACCATACTGCCACACCTTCTCAAATATGGTGGATAGTGGCTTAGCAACTTCACCTGCCAGTTCCCTCAGGACCTGTGTACGTACCTCATCAGGTCCCATGAACCTGTGCACCTTCAAGTTCCTTAGATGGTCTTGAACCTGATCTTCTCCTACAGTGGGTGGTTTTTCATTCTCCCAATCCTTGCCTTCACCTTCTGCAACGTGGGCAGTGTGTCTGGAGCACTTGTCGGTGAAGAATGAGACAAAAAAGCCTTTGGCTGCTTCAGTCTTCTCCTTGTTCCGGGTAACTAGGTCTCCCTTTTCCTGCCAGAGAGGGCACACTTTTTCCCTAGTCTTCCTTTTATCACTGATGTACTTATAGAAGCTTTTCTTGTTGCTCTTGCTGTACCTGGCCAGATTTCATTCTATCAGGGCTTTAACTTTCCTAACATGATCCCTGGCTACTCAAAAAGTTTCTCTGTACTCCTTCCAGGCAATCTGCCCTTGCTTTCACCCTCTTTGGGCTTTCTTTTTGTGCTTGAGTTTGTCCAGGATCTCCTTGTCTTTTGGACAATTGTCTCTTGGCAATTTTGCCCAACTTCCTCTTTGTTGGGATACATCACTCCTGAGCTTAGAGGAGGTGATCCTTGAAGATTAACCAGCTTTCTTGGGCCCCTTTACCCTCCAGGGCTTTATCCAATGGTACTCTACCCAGCAGATCCCTGCAGATGCCAAAGTCTGCCTTCCTGCTGTCCAGGATAGTGAGATTGCTGTGTGCCCTCCTCGCTGCCCTTAGTCTTGAACTCCACCATTGCATGGTCACCTCAGCCAAGCCTGCCCTTGAGCTTCACATTCTTCACCAGCCACTCCTTGTTGGTGAGAACAAGGTTCAGCATAGCACTTCTCCTCGTTGGCTCCTCTATCACTTGTAGAAGGAAGCTGTCATCAAAGCAGTCCTAAAACCTCCTGGATTGCTTATGCCCTGCTGTGTTGTCGCTCCAACAGAGATCGGGCTGGTTGAAGTACCCATAATGACCAAGGCTTGGGAATGTGAGGCTTCTCCTCTATGCATACAGAAGTCCTCATCTGCTCAGTCTTCCTGACTGGGCGGCCTGTAGCAGACCTCCACTATAATGTCACCAGTCACTGCCCTGCCTTTAATCCTGATCCATGAGCTCTTGGTGGGCTCCTTATCCATACCCAGGTGGAGATCCATGCTCTCCAGCTGGTCACTGACATAGAGGACAACACCTCCTCCTCATCTCCTCTACCTGTCCTTCTTAAAGAGCCTGTATCCTTCAATTCTAATGCTCCAGTTACAGGAGCCATCCCATCACGTCTCAGTGATGCCAATAAGATCATAACCCTGCAGACGTCTGCACATCTCCATATCCTCTTGTTGTGCATGTTTGCATAGAGGCATTTAAGTTGGGCCTGCGATTAAACTGGCTTACTGGCTGGAGTTCCTTTGTGCTGCCCTGCAGATGCTCTCCTGCTGAACTGTAATGTTTCTCCAGGCTCTGGACATCTGCCTCTGGGACTAGCATCAAACTGGTAGCAGTGGGATGGATTGAGGTTCTCCTCTGCTGACAACTTTAGTTTAAAACCAGCTTGGCAAGCCTCTGACCGAAGATGCTCTTCCCTTTCTCTGTCAGATGGAGTCTATGAGCCCCCAGTGGACCAGGTTTTTCAAAGCAATTCCCATGGTCTAAGTAACCAAATCGTTGGTTGTGGCACCAGTCCCATAACCATTTGTTGATTTGCCAGATTCAACTGGCCCTTTCATACCCCTTCCCTTTGACCAGGAGGACGGATGAAAAAACTACCTGCGCTCCAGAGCCCCTTACCACTGCTCCGAGGGATGTGTGATCCTTCTTGACATTTCTCAGACTGCTCCTGGCTGTGTCTTTGGTGTCCTTGTGAAACAACAACTGTGAATAATAGTACGTCATGTTCAGGTCCCTGCTTCTCACAATACATCCTCATCAACCACCCCTTCTGCCATAAAATGTGTGTGAAATGTCCATAAATATCCATAATGTATTTACTGAGTTCATTTGGTTTATGACTTTGGGCTTCATCTGTTATGGTGGTCACTCAGGGCAGGAGAGGTAGTGTGTTGCCTGGAGTTATTTGGCACCAAAACCAGCTCAATTCAGGTTGCTGCTGCACTTGCACTGCTTCTTGTGAGGTTCACTCTGTGTTGGATCAGGCGGTTTCTGCTGTAGTACTTCCTATAACATGCAATTCAAATCATGGGTTACAAAAATTTAAAGGTGTATCTCTTACATTCTCCACCCATGGTCTGTTTGGACTAGTCCATATAGTTTGACATTGCAATGAATTCCTCCTCTTGCCTCTAGCCTGGCTAGCAGGGAGAGGTTCCTGCTGCAATACCTTTGACATATAGCAGCCACAGCAGCAGTGACATACAGCATCGTGTAACACTGCCGTCATATAACTCAAATCACGGATTATTTTCACCTAGGATTAAATCACCTCGAGGTACATTTTGGACTCCCCCATCCTTCCGCATTACCCACCAAGTGCACCTAGGTCCTTGAGCAAAAGCAATCCAAAGAACAGATTTGCCCCAAGGAAATAAAAATTTGATAGTCAGATTTTATTGACCTTCTAAAAGAGCAGAGCATGTGCCCTTTCTTCTGGTAGTGATTTCCCAGTCAATTTCTTTATATTTAGGGACTAACTCAAGTAAAATCTTCTGTGATATTCTAGAAAATTCAGATAGCAGGACCTGAAAGACTTTGAGGTCAGTTTTGCTATGTAAGACAAATAGGTGATGTAAGTTACCTAGGTATTTGTGATGAACACAATAGGATCACACCTGAATATATTTCTAAATGCTTCAGTGCAGAGAATTAGAAGTGGGAGTTGGTGGTGGTGTTGAATTCCGGGCTCTACAACCCACTTAATCTGGGCACAGCTGTTGCTGCATATGACACAGTTTCTCCGTGTATTATAAAAAGAAGGGATAGCAATCATTTATTTTAAGTGAGCATGCTGGTCATGACTAAGATCTAAGATCTATGTGTTTTAACTCCTCTGACCTAACTTATGGCCAAGTCAATGTCCTGATCCAAAACTTCTTCCTTGGTATACCTAAGCTGCATAGACCACCTTAATGCATACTACTAATCTTTTACTATCATTGCAGGTGTGGGGTGAATTGAGTAATAGGTAAGCACAAGAATACAAGTGGGGTGGCACTAGATGAAGGTCCCAAAATCTTTGTGCCTTGCATGATGTTACAGTTAAGGAGGATGTAAGAACAAACTCTGCTGCCCTGCTTCCAGCAGCCATGCACAACAATCTGTCCACTAGTGAAATTAAATCCATAGTTCTGTTAGCAAAGAATAGGTTTATCAGCTCAGTCATGAGTGTTCCTACACCAATAATTTCTACACAAACAGAACTGTATGTTCTCATTACCTCTGCAAACAGGAACTCGTTATGTAAAGACCCCCAAGAAGTCTGTCCCATAGGTTAGCAATCAGCTGCATGAAAGCATTTCCTTTTGTGTTCTAAAAATCTTTACTTTACAATGCCAATGAATTTTTCAAAAATGGTGAAGTAAAATAAAGCGGAAACAAGGACATCAACCCTGGAGATCTGAATACCACCTTCTGGGATATTCTGATTTCCTTTCTTTGTTTAACAAGCTTCAAACAATGCACAGCCTCAACACCACACTTTTTTATACGTCTAGTCTGTACCATCTCATTTTGTTCTTGTCATTGTTTGCTGCTCAAAATAATTTAAAAAACCCCTTTTTTTCATGTTTTGTTAGCTATACAGACAGTTGAACAAAGTTACACAGGGCCACAACTCTTCCTCTTCTTTCCAGTGAAAGGCAGAGAAAATATCTTGCCCTTGGGGTGTGGCTAGCCGTGAAGAAGAGGGCAAAGTATAAAGAATAAGCACTAAAATAAAGAACATTCAAAACAGACACTGTTGTTGTGTATGTTGCTGCCTTTTTAAGGTCTGACTTAATAAGGTCACAATCACTTTCAACCATGGACCGCAGCCCCCAAACAACCATAGTATATATTTCACACAAGCTGCGATACAATTCTGTGTACATTTATATGAAAGAATATCGGAAAACAGAGACAGGTGACTGAGAGGAGATTTATGGTGGAAAAGAGTAAGGGACTTACGGTACTTGGTTTTATAGCAAGTTATCTACACCAGTATAAATTAAGAAAACTGCACAAAGATATTCTCAGACAATAAAAATGCTTAAGAACTGACTTGTGTCATGATCTGCCTTTTCCAGAGATAAAATCAGTGGAATACCTCTAAGGAATTAAGGGGTGTTCCTCTAAGCAGGTGGCATGCCTGACAGCCCATCTGAAGTGCCTCTACATGAATGCATGCAGCCTGGGCAACCAACAGGAGAACTGGAAGCCACCATGCTGCTAGAAAGCTACGATCTAGTTGCCAGTACTGACACATGGTGGGATGAATCACATGACTGGAGTGCAGCTATTGATGGCTGCAGGCTGTTTAGAAGGGACAGCTGTAGAAGGAGTGGTGGAGGCATTGCCCTTTACATCAAGAAATGGATAGAGTATGAAGAGCTGTCTCTGAAGAATAACCATGAGCAGGTAGAAAGCTTACAGGTAAGAATCAGAGACTGGGGCAACAAAGGGAACCTTGTGGTTGGTGTCTACTGCAGGCGACCCGATCAAGAGGAGCCTATAGACAAAGCCTTCTTCCTCCAGTTCCAGGATGCTTTGCACTCACAGGCTCTTGTCCTGCTGCTGGGCGATTTCAACCACCCCGCCATTTGCTGGAATAGTAGCATGGCAAGCTGTAGGCAATCCAGCAGACTTCTGGAATGCGTGGAAGACAACTGCTTGTGCCAGATAATAGACAGCCCTACCAGAGGGTATGCGATACTGGACCTGTTGGTCACCAATGCAAGTGAGATCATCAGTGACATCAAGATTGGAGGCAGCCTGGGCTGCAACAATCACACACTGGTGGAGCTCACAGTCGTGAGGGATATGAGTCAGGCAAAGAGTAAAATCAGGACCCTGAATTTTAGGAAAGCAAAATTCCAACTCTTCAAGGAGTTTGTCCATAGGACCCCCTGAGAAACTACTCTCATGGACAAGGGAGCAGAACAGAGCTGGCGGATCTATAAGCATGCTTTCCACAGAGCACAAGGGCTTTCGGTCCCCAAGTGTAAGAAATCAGGAAAGGAACAGAAGAGACAGGCATGGCTGAGTCAGGACCTGCTGGTAAAACAAAAGGGCAAGAAGGAAATGCACAGGCAGTGGAAGCAGGGACAGGTAACCTGGAAAGAGCATAGGAGTTCTGACCAGTTGTGCAGGGATGGAGTCAGGAAGGCCAAGGCGCAGCTGGAGCTGAACTTGACAAGGGATGCAAAGAATAATCAGAGCTTCTATAGGTGTGTCAGGCAGAAGAATAAGGTCAAAGAAAGCCTCATGAACATGACTAGCAAAGTAGTTACAACAGACAAGAAAAAGGCTGAGGTACTCCACAACGTTTTTGCCTCAGTCTTCACTACCAACCTCTCTTCCCACACCTCTTGAGTGGATGGACCACAAGACAGTGAACAGGGGAGTAAAGCCCCTCCCACTGCAAGGTAAGACTAGGTTCATGACCACCTGAGACATATGAACATACAGAAGTCTGTGGGACCTGATGGGATGCATCCCAGAGTACTGAGGGCATTGGCTGGTGTAGTTGCCAAGTCACCTTCCATGATACTTGAAAAGTCATGGCAGTCAAGTGAAGGCCCTGGTGACTGGAGCAATGGAAATATTGTGCCCACTTTTAAAAAGGGTAGGAAGGAGGACCCTGGGAACGACCGACCTCTTGGCCTCACCTCTGTGCCTGGGAAGATCATGGAACAGATCCTCCTAGAAGTACATGGAGGACAGACAGGTGATTCGAATCAGCCATTATGGCTTCACCAAGGGTAAGTCCTGCCTGACCAACCTAGTGGCCTGCGATGATGGAATGACTGTGTCACTGGACAATAGAAAACTATGGATGTTGTCTCTCTGGACTTCTGTAAAGCCTTTGGCACAGTCACAGAAACACAGAATCACAGAATCACAGAATGGTAGGGGTTGGAAGGGATGTCTGTGGGTCATCTAGTCCACAACATCCTTCTCTCTAAATTGGCGAGATATGGATTTGATGGGTGGACGGTTTGGTGGCTAAGGAATTGGTTGGAAAGTCACAGCCAGAGGGTAGCAGTCAAAGTCTTGATGTCCACATGGAAATTGGTGACAAGTGGTGTCCCTCAGGGGTCCGTACTGGGAAATGTACTGTTTAATACCTTCATCAATGACATAGACGGTGGGATTGAATGCACCCTCAGCAAGTTCGCAGATGACACCAAGCTGAGTGGTGCAGTCTACTTGCCCAAGGGACGGGTTGCCATGCAGAGGGACCTGGAAAAGCTCGAAAACTGGGCCCATGTTAATCTCATGAGGCTCAATAAAGCCAAGTGTAAGGTGCTGCACACAAGTTGGGGCAACCCCCAGTATCAATACAGGCTGGGGGATGAAGAGATTGAGAGCAGCCTTACAGAGAAGGACTTGGGGGTACTGGTGGATGAAAAGCTGCAGATGAGTCAGCAGTGTGTGCTCACAGCTCAGAAGGCCAACTGTATACTGGTCTGCATCAAAAGGCCTTTACTACGGCCTTTTGTATCTTCCTGGAGAAACTAGATGCCCATGGTTTCGATGGGTGTACTCTTCACTGGACAAATGGCCAAGCACAGAGTGTGATGGTGAATGGAGTTAAATCCAGCTGGCGGACAGTCACAAGTGGTGTTCCCCAGGGCTCAGTTTTGGGTCCAGTCTTGTTTAACATCTTTATCAATGATCTGGATGAGGGGATTTAGTGCTCCCTCAGTAAGTCTGCAGATGACACCAAACTGGACGGGAGTGCCAATCTGCTGGAGGGTAAGAAGGCTCTGCAGAGGGATCTGGACAGACTGGATCAATGGGCTGAGGCCAACTGTATGAGGTTCAACAAGGCCAAATGCCAGGTCCTGCACTCAGGTCACAACAATCCCACTCAATGCTGCAGACTTGGGGAGGAGTGGCTGGAAAGATGCCAGCTGGAAAAGGACCTTGGGGTGTTGGTTGACAGTAGTTTGAACATGAGCCAGCAGTGTGCCCAGGTGGCCAAGAAGGCCAAGGGCATCCTGGCTTGCATCAGGAATAGCGTGGCCAGCAGGAGGAGGGTGGTGATCATGCCCCTGTACTCGTCACTGGTGAGGCTGCACCTTGAGTACTGTGTTCAGTTTTGGGCCCCTCACTACAAGAAGGACACTGAGGTGCTGGAGCGTGTCCAGAGAAGGGCAACGAGGCTGGTGAGGGGTCTAGAGAACAAGTCTTATAAGCAGTGACTGAAGGAACTGGAGCTCTTTAGTCTTGAGAAGAGGAGGCTGAGGGGGGACCTTATTGCTCTCTACAACTACCTGAAAGGAGGTTGTAGTGAGGCAGGTGTTGGTCTTTTCACCCAGGTAATCAGCCACAGGATGAGAGGCAATGACCTCAAGTTGCATCAGGGGAGGTTTAGATTGGATATTAGGGAAAAATTTTCTTCACTGAAAGAGTGGTCAGACATTGGAATGGGCTGCCCAGGGAGGTTGGGTCCCCAACCCTGCAGGTGTTTAAGAAACATGTAGATGTGGCATTTCGGGATACAGTTTAGTAGGCATGGTGGTGTGGGGTTGACAGTTGAACTTGATGATCTTAGAGGTCTTTTCCAACCTATGATTCTATGAAAAGCATCTTGGCCATCAGGTCAAGGGAGGGGATTCTGCCCCTCTGCTCCGCTCTGGTGAGACCTCACTGGGAGTCTGGCGTCCAGCTCTGGAGTCTTTAGTACAAGAAGGACATGGACGTGTTAAAGTGGGTCCAGAGGAGGCCACAAAAATGATCAGAGGGATGGAACACTTCTCCTATGAGGAAAGGCTGAGAGCTTTGGGGCTGTTCAGCCTGGAGAAGACAAGGCTCTGGGAACACCTTGTTGTAGCCTTTCAATACTTAAACAGGGCCCATAAGAAACAGAGACAAACTTTTTAGTGAGGCCTTTAGCAATAGGACAAGGGGTAATGGTTTTAAACTAAAAGAGGGTAGATTCAGATCAGCTATAAGGAAGAAAATTTTTATGATGAGGGTGGTGAAACACTGGCTCAGGTTTCCCAGAGAGGTTATATATGCTCTTTCTCTGGAAACATTTGAGATCGGGTTGGATGGGCCTCTAAGTAACCTGATCTAGTTGAAGATGTTCCTGCTCATTGCAGGGGGGTTAGACTAGATGACCTTTAAAGGTCCCTTCCAACCCAAAACGTTCTATGGTTCTATGAAAACAGTGTGCAGGTTTTGGCTGGGATAAATTTCTTTATAGTAACTTGTAAGGGGCTGTGATTTGGTGTATGTGCTGAAAACAGTGCTGCTAACACATGAATATTTTAGTTATTACTTAGCCGTGCTTACACAGAGTCAAGGCCTTTTCAGGATCTCACACTGCCCCACCAGCGAGTGGGCTGGGGGTGCAGAAGTTGTTGGGCGGGGACACAGCTGGGACAGCTGACCCCAACTGACCAAGGGGATATTCCATACCATGTGATGTCATGCTCGGTAACAAAACTGAGAAGGAGGTTGGTGGGGGTGCTCAAGGACTGGTTTGCCATCTATTGGTGGGTAACAAGCAATGGTTTTTGTTTGCATCACTTTCTTCTTCAGTTTTATTTCCCTTCCTCTTTGTTTTTGGGGGTATTTTTCCTCTTTTCCTTGCAATTTTATTATTATCACTATTATTTCTTTTTAATTATTAAATCATTTTTATCTCAACCCGTGAGTCTATTTTGCACTTTTACCCTTCCAGTTCTTCCTCCATCCCACCAGGGTGGAAAGGACAATGAGTGAGCCGTTGTGTGTTGCTTAGCTGCCAGCTGAGGGTTGCCAGCTGGGGTTAAACTACAACAAACTGTGTCAAAAAAAACTGTATATTCTGCTGAAAATACATTTTTCCACACAGATCAAAGAATTCTTCACCCATTAGAAACATATTTTCCTATTTAAAATAAACCACTATCGGCATAGCCTCATCAAGGTTGGATGAGGCTTTGAGCAACCTGATCTACTGAAAGGTAACCCTGCCCATACTTAGATGATCTTTAAGGTCCCTTCCAACCCAAACTATTCCATGATTCTATCATTCCATATTCAGCTAGTAGAATGGTTTAAGTAAAACAGTCTTCTTTGAATAGATTACAGTTTATCTAAAAACTGAGAGTCAGGTGAGACACAGACATTAAAATTAGTTGGAAAAAAGCAGGAAGCTGTTAAACGTTTATAATGTCCATAAAACTAACCCTTGTATTCTAGCTAGGTACTTTATTGTTTTCCGATGTACTTTTTAATTGAATTTTTTAACATAACTTTTTAAGTTATAGTACCATCTTACAAAATAATATTACTTTTGGTCCCAGGAACTGATTTGTACTTGTATTTATTATTTGCATAATAAATATGCATCAGTAGGCTTTTGGTCAGCATAAAACATAGATTACTATTCACTAAGCCATTTATCCAATGGAACAGTTTTATTTTGTGTTTACTCAGATGCAGGCAACAACGACCACTGTTGAAGGGTAGACAACTGTTTGCAGCTATCCAGACAGCAACCTCTGAAATATTGCAAATTCTTCAAAATATGTTTCTGTAGAAAAGTGAACAATCATAAAACTCCAGGTAGGAAAGTGAGTAACTCTTTTTGAAGCACATTTCTATTAGCATCTATTTCGTCCAATCTGTGTTTATTGCTGTCCTGGCTTTTTGCAACCAGTCAGTCACATAATTTCTGTAACAGGACAGTCTCCCTCAAAGCCACCTACCAAGCAGAATATAGAGGATACTGGTTCACAAAAATCATTTGATGTTACACAAATACTTTATTGCTTTCAAAAACGATCTTGTAAAAAATAAACTAGCATATATCTATCTTGTCATTTTCCCTGCTCCAGCATCACAAAGGGATAAAACAACATGTTTGATGAGACACTTGATTACTTAGGGGAATTTTCCATTTAATGGTCAGATACTTTTGTATATTAAAGAAGGTGGTGATTCTTTGATGTTAGAAGGGGCCTCTGGTGTGATATAGGGTAGGGACAAATAAAATCAACTGTGTCACCTTTCCAAATTGTCCTCGTAGAGCAAAAGTATTTGACCAGCCTGAAATACAAGCTGCTTGAAACTATTAGGTCCTTACATCTGTCTTCTGCAGACATCATTTTAGCAAAGTATTCTGGCTTTCCCACTAAATTAAGAAAATTTTGCCAGTGTAAAACACAAATGAAACATTCTTACCCTGGCAATTTTCTCACTGCTTATTTAAACTAAAGAGAAAAAAAAAAATCCTCCATAATGAGCATCATTTACCTAGACAGATGTGTCATCCTGCCCTTTAAGATGCCAGTAAGCAGCCATCTGGCCCTAAAATCTATATTGAATTGCCTTTACAGTTGCTTTAATTTTCTAAATATATCTGCCTTGCTCTTGCTGAAGATATCTATAGTGACAACTTTTTTTTGTCTCCTGTCCAGAAAAGGCTTCACAGTGTAAATCGCATGATGAGAAGGGTTTCAAAGTGGGGTACAAAACCCATTAAATATCAAACAGTAACATATTTTCTCAAGAATGCAGGGAGCTCAAAAGCCAAATCCCATCAGGTGAAGATGTGATTTTCCCTCTAATACTCATTCTCTCACCCTCCTCCCTCAAAATCACATGAACAACTTCAAAACAAAAGCAAGCTGAGTAGAAGTAAATGCTGCTGGGTTTTTCTTGGTTGTGTGAAGAGAAGGAAAGGTGAAGGTGAATATTTCAGTCGGGATCTCTTTAAAAAACAATCTAGCTATTCATCAGGAATATAGTTTTCTTTCTGGCCTGATATCCAGTGCCATAACAAAATGAAGAAATTACCATATCCGATCAGGACAACAATCTAGCTAAAGTAACATGATATCTCATACTGTTTATCACCAAAGTCTCTTAATACTTTAATGGGAAAGCCAAAAATTAATATTAGAGTTACGCCATTATTCAAAGTAAATGTAGACACTCATTTTCTTTAAACTTACTTCTTGTCCCATTTCTATAACTGGATAACAAATACCAAATGCAGAATGAAACACTTTTATCAATCAAGTGACATAACAGATCAGGCCACCTTGTGACAAATTTACTAGATTTCTGAATATCTTGTCATCATGAAACATATGTCAGCAAAATCCAGCCAAATTCAGCAATAGTATCAAAGCTGTGATTCTACATATCAAGGTATTAAACATATGTATCAATACTAATAATTGTTTCCTGAAATCTAGTTATTCTATTGCCATAATCTCCTTTCCAGACACTTTTTAAAGTAATTAGCTACACTTTTGAGAGCAATCAATCATACTATTTCTGTCGCAAATCTCCTTGTGCTTTTTTTCTAGGTATGGTAAATTAAAAGCCAAAATGTGAGTTTTAAGAAGGAATCTGTTTTCAAAGCCCTACCTACACTTAAAACTGTATTGTGATTTCTTTGCGGCTCTTTGATGCTAACATAAGTTCATAATCTAAACTTAAAAAATAAAGGAACTTGAAGAAAATAAACATACAGAATATGTTTCTCCTAGCTGTCTAGACATATTTTGCAAGACAATAAATAAGCCAGTGTTGCTGAAATATTAATTAAACTTTTATTTGTGTTTATAGCAAACTGCTCCCTCCAAAAAGAAAGGGAAAAAAAAATAGAGAAACTACTATTCATTCATATTTAATATCTGGTGGGGAGGTTTTCAACATATGCAGACACTTCAAAAGTTGCAAAAAGGCATATGGCTGGATTTGAATTGGAGAGGAGACACCCAGACGCTTTCGGAAACCTATGCCTAAATACCACTTCAAATTGACGCTGCATGACTGTTACAAGAGGAACAATATATGACCCTAAACTGGAAGACAACTACAAGTTTGACTGAAATTAGTGAGAATTTTTTTTAGTAGGAAACTTTTTAATAATTATCACTCACGACCTCATTAACATTTTCTCCTTTGTGTTTTAATAGCCAAAACTAACTTCCAACAGAGTACCCCTGTCAGCCCCTGCTTCATTACAGTTTCTGGGGTCACTGCCCTTCCATGAACCTTGCAGGCACCAGACCTCCTTGACAGGCAGCCTTCAGGAAGGGGAAGAGGACAAAGCAGCTGCAGAGAAGACAAACACAATAGTAATAGCACTGCTGACACAAAAGGAAGAGCAGTTCGGAGGGCTCAAAAAGCTCTGAAAAAGGAGTTCATGTAAATTATAAGAGTTAGAGGTATGGAACAAACTGGAGGCAATAAAGCTTCACTACCACAGAAGACTTTAGGGGCAGTGAATGGGAAAAGAGGTGCAGCACAAACGTGCTACTGCTTTGACCTAACACCCAGGCCAGCAGCTGTAGGCAGGGTTGAGATACAGAGCACACCGTACAAGGACAGCGAAGGCACTGGAGAATGAAATCAAAAATTCACACCCACCATATCTGCCACAGGAGGCATAACCAAGGCCGCAGCCAGTAATGGGACACGTGAGACGCCACAAGGAAAGGGAGCAGCAGTTCAAGGCTGGTGGCTTGCAGCGCTCCACTGGAGAAGTTTGAGAGTGAAAAGAGCATTATTTTTATTGATCATGAAAAACAAGTCATGAGAGAGCAGTCTTAGCCTATAGCATGTTTCTTTAGCTCATCACAGTAACAGCCAGCAAGGCGCCAAGGCTAAAAAGGAATCAGCAGGAATGAGAACCAACTTCCCCATGCCATATTACATAATAATTTTTTACTCAGATTTAATTGCTGATTTCAGTTTGGAGTTTCAGTTAGGGGTTTGGTATCTCTTGATAGCACAAGGACCTCTGTATTCAAATAGTTATTGTTCCAAATCCACTTCTGATCATGAGAAGCAATTATTACATATGATGAGATTGTATGATGGAGCAGAACACTATGGGTTGTGCTGTCACTGGAATACTGACAACAACAGAGCCCAGCAATATACATGATGAGATGTTGTGGCACCTTGTATGAAACAAAATACAACCAGCAAAGGATAAATTTTAATTTCTTTTGCATCTTTCTACATTCCTTTTTTTCAGTGGAGATAGTCATCACAGTTAGAAACATGAATAGTGCTTATAACAGAAACTACAGAATGCCTAAGCAGCATGTACACTACCAAACATGTGGTGTTGACTTCATACCTTTTAATTGGGACTAAAAACATCCCCACAAAATGCTTCTTTTTAGTTCAAATGTAACTTTTTTTTTTTTTTTTTTACTATATTGAGGTTGTGTTGATCAGGAAAATTACTGTTCCTGCTGACGTTGACTGAGTTAATGGTCTTCTGGGTCACATATAAGAAAGGGCAACTCTTTTAATTCTCTCAGAGCACCATTAACTTTCCTCAGTACTAGTGTTCTGCCCATAATTCAGCAGGGGTAATAAGGACCCGTTTTCCCAATTTAATTCAATTTTTGCTGTAAATAATTAATTCCCCCTCCTAACCCACCATGTACCATTGAATGAAGTCACACAGCAGGTTTTGCACTTCACCCCAGCCTGGATTACTTTGTCCCCTCTTGCTCCCTGTATAACAGCACTGCAGGGTCAGCCAGTGCCTGCCCGGATGTACACCTAAACCCAGAAGAGTCACTGAGCAGCACAGCAGCACGATGGCTGGGTGCCCCTGCCTGGCAAGAGAACATGTTCTCAAAAGTTTTCAGATCTTAGGACGACCAGCAGATTTAGTGCCACTGGAGTACGGGATGGTGTCAGGTCCTGCAGCCTATTTTCCCTCATTTGACCAGCCATACACATGACCTGATGTCCACACCAGCACGCAGGAAAGACCTCTTACTCTGCCGCTGTGACAAAAATGGCTTCCATGCCTGTATCTTCCTTGATTTTAGAGATTTCTGGTGTGTTTCATGGACATCAGTCTCATGAAAGACTAATCATGCAGCTGTACCACCTGAACTTCCAGATTCCAGTTCAGTAACATTCTTTTGCATAAATTGCCCCATTGATCTTAGCAATCAGTCAACACAGACTGAGACACAATCCTTGAACTTTACAGTGTCCCAGTCAAAGGAAAAAGAAAATTAATAATTCTCATAGAACATATACAGTAAATATGTGATTATATTGTAATAGAGATACTACATTTTGCATTTGCTAACATTAATGTGTGCCTAAGAATCAAGTGGAAATCAGTCAAGCTTCAAAAATTCCATTTAAAAAATTGTCCAAATCTTATGTCCACCAGAAGTGCTTGTTTCATTGAGCTGTAGAGGAAATTTCATGAAACACGGTTTAAACTTGAAAATTGAATTAAAATTTTAATGTGATATTGAGACAAGTTGATCCAGATGTATCATTCAGTATGCTCCATCTATGCTTCATCTCCATCAATGTCCAGAAGCCAACCCAGGTGCTTCCTTTCTAACATAAACTTAAAAGCAGAGGGATATGACTAGAAAAATATCACCATATATTGCAAGACTCAACATTGTGCCTTTGAAATCCACCACAGCAGACACCTGAATCATGCAAAGTTTAAGGTGTTCTGCCAACACTCAGTTCTGTCCACATGTGCAGTCAGACAGTCAGACAGCAGCTGACTTTCTTAACCTTTAAAAAATCCCTGCTAACAGCGAAGAAAAAGATAAGTGAAATCTTTTGCATTACCATGTTCTCAGGAGCCAGCAAATACTTAAATAGACCTGTGAAGAAACGTATTCTTACTCTATTAATGACCTTAATCTAATTGGGATTTTGGTAGTGCAAGATACAGCTACAGCTTTGTGAAAAGAGGTGAGAAGGAGGAGATCAGCTTTAACTCCTGCAAAGAATTTATACACCTTAAACGACTTCTACAAAGATCCATGGTCATTTTATGGAGTAATTTACATAAGCTGAGGATCTGTTCCAATATTCTGCTGGAACTACAATGGTACTTTTACATCAGCAAGGATTGACTGAGATCAGACTGCTGACAAATAAGCAGAAACAAGGACAAAAGTTCAAATCAGATATACTGAAACTTGTGGGGGGAAATAATAGTCCTACAGCACATATGCAATCCCCATTGTCATTGAATCAAATGCCACATATTCAGTACTAATTACAGCTTTCTTTGCTAGGGCAAGCAATCTCAAATATTTGCAGACAATTTAAAAATCTTTGGTAATACATGGACACAGAATACACCAGGAAGGCAAAGAAATTCTTACCTTCAGGTTCCGATGGTAAGTAAGCAAAAATTTTTCCAGACCCTCTTGTCACTTGCTTACAGTACCAGAGAAGTAATGTCCTTATTAAGAAAGCCTAATAGAAACTCAATATGCAGAAATTCAACATGAGCTTATCACAGAATCACAGAATGGTAGGGGTTGGAAGGGACCTCTGTGGGTCACCTAGTCCAACCCTCCTGCCAAAGCAGGGTCACCTACAGCAGGCTGCACAGGACTGCGTCCGGGAGGACATCAGACTTTGATTTCCATTCTTTGGTCTTCCAGAGAGAAAGAATCTGATTCTTTTGGTTTCAAATCAGAATAGCTGGACATGGACAACTCTTGTTGATTGTATATTTCTTGGAATAGTCTTTCAATAAAAATTCTAAGTGTAGCTATTCTTATGGCATAAGGTAATGAGAAAGACTAATCTAATTATCTTGTGAAATTCTGGGCCAGGAAAAAGGACAATTGTCAGGCAGTTTTGGTGTTGCGTATGGTGCAGTTTCAGTTTAGTAGACACCTAGATACTTCTACAATGCCAGTAATAATGGGATAAAATATACTTATGCATAATTTGTGTGTGTGTTACCCCATAACATGAAATTTTCACTTTAAAACCAATGTAAAATTTCCCTGAGGGATTCCTTCTTTGAAACCAAGGTTACTTTGCATTTATTTACAAAGGTATTTTGGCTCACTTTTTAGAATATTTGGTGTCATTTCTTTCTGACTCTGACAAATGTTTCCTTCATTGTTGAAAATAGTTCAAGTTAACAAAGAAGCAAATGTACAGAGCTTTTGCAAATGCATGTATCTTTGTAAAGTTGGGTTTAATCACTTATTGATTCATCCAGGTTCCTCTACATTGCCTTCCAAAGCACTTTTAACACTGAAAATGAAAGAAAAATACCAAAGCTATGATCCTAATGGCAAAGTCATTTGCAGTGATCAACTACCTTTCACATGGGTTTGATGAAAAATGACTTATAAATGGTGACTTCATCAAGAAGATAAAGTACTCATAGTTGCATTTTGACACACAGAAAAAATTGCAATGTGATTGTGGTTTCCATAGTGCTTACCTAAGTTTCTGAAGCAGATTTTTACATTCATCTTCTGCACTATTTCCTCTACATACTATGTACATTGTGCACATTTAGAAATATGTTGTCCGTGTCTTCTTTGCTATCAAGCAAAACATTTCTGTCAACTACCCATAAAGTATCTTATTCTTGTTTACTAGCTAAAAAAAAAAAATAACCAAAGTCATGGACAGCTGCATGCATGTAAACGTTGAGGAAAGAGGTAAATTGGGCTGACTAGTACATCAGAGATGAAGTTCTTAGCAATTCAGCTATCAAAGTTACATTAATTTGCCTGAAAAGTGAGCTTGCTCTGTGATTTCTTGAAACACTAAGGAAATAAAGGATTAATCCCCCTTGATGCTGTGTCTCCTGAGGCCAGGGACAGATTTGTGAATGCAACACACTACAGCATCCGTACCTCAGCTTCTCAGTCCAGCTATAGACAAAGGTTGCGGGTGTGAAGGAAGTGAAAATAATCAAAGTTATTTATCTTGAACTGAATGTGCTTCAAACATAAAATATGACTATCGCTTGCAGTGTAAGGGAAACCTGAAACAATACACAGCCTTTTCCACATTTAATAAACTCCTTGAAAAAGATCTGGTTACTTGCTAAATCCTATTGGTTATCATCTTACTGTTGAACAAGTATACATGATCCTGTAAGCGATGATGAAGGTAAATGAGATGGATAGAGAAAAGGAAGAGACGTACCAAGGAGATGCATGAAGTGACAGTGCTGCGCAGCACGCTAGAGCACAGTGGATTTTTTGAAAACATTTATTACTGTAGCCAAAGCCAGTCCAAGCACTTTGAATATTTTTCACGTAAGGAAAGGTCAGTCTGCACCCAAACAAGAAGAAATTATTAAGAAATTACCTTCTCACACTAGTAACTCCAAAAAAAAGCAGTCATGGCAACAAAAACTTGATGGTTCATGTATTTCTGCAATGTTTTTAAGAAGTGATCAAGGAAGGGCAACAGGATGAAACTGTAACTCAGTGCAACTTTGTTTCTTACTTTGTTCTATCCATGGTGACTTTCTTTCACTAAAAACAAACAAAAGAAAACTTTGCCAGTCTAGGGGCTGGTCCTCAGAACATGGCAAATCTTCTGCTGCCAACCTCCAAAAGCAACAGAAAAATCACAAATGTACCATTGTTGACAGCAATTTAGCGGACACCATCTGGCATGGGTGTCACAGCTCAGCCTTGCGGAAAGCCTTCAAATCCTAAACCTGCTGTGTACCTTAGGGAGCCATTACTCTGTTATGAATAAAATAAAACAAAAACCGTCACCAGATATAACTGCTTCAGATGCTGTTCTATCTTCTCCAAGTCTGGGGAAAGAAAGATTCTCCCTTTCTCTGAGGGATTTTTGCTTATAAATAATAGCCTTTATAACAGCAGTGTAATACAGTTGTGGAAGTTGCATGGTCTGTTTTTCATAACAGGGAGCAGAGGTGAAGAGCTGCAAGTTATTTACAATGTGAACTAGGCTTATTGAGTGCATGTACTCAATGCGTTGATGCACATGAAAACACAAGGTCACATCCTGCAGAAGGCAACAATGGATGTAATTTCCATGCATCAGAAGGAGTTAAACCTGGTACGTTTAGAAAAGGGAGCACTAGTCCATAGATTTAGCTTTTCTACTTCTTTTCTTGGGACATAATTATTTATTATGAAGCTACTGACATGTGGTACAATTCTTGCCATTTTTAATATAGCAACAATACTTAGAAAGACTGTTATGCCAAAGGCTCATGGTACAGCTTTTTACTGCTACAGAACTGCCTTTCTGAGCCATGGTGTAGCACCATAAACTATAAAGAAATAGCTAAAAATTAACCTTTGTTTCTTTGCAGTACTCCCTTTCTGCAATCACATCTTCCCACAGTCTCTAAAAGACAAGCATCTTTCCAATAGGTATGTTTTGAAGTCTTTCACTTTCTGACAGTGAAGCATCTGGAGCCAGAGCTGCAAAAAGGCATGTTCTAATGTGGTGGCCAGAAATTCACTTCAGAGAAATTGGGTTTTAGAGACATTTCATCTTCAAGGTCCTCAACCGAAGTTGCAGATTTTTAACATTTCTGAAAAAAGGCCCAAATTGTAACATAACTGGCCAAGAAAATTATGACCCACAATAGATCTCAGTGCATCTGCTGAAACTATTGCTATTTAAGCACAGAACAGAGTTTCAGGCACATCACAAGCTCTCTTTACATATTGGTTAATAGTCAAGATGAAGAAAGATTACGGTATTCGAATCATTTGAAGAACATGTTCATGACTTGAACACCTGCACAAAACTCAGGAAAACTCATCTGTGCTTCTGAAGAGAAGGGGCCTCATCTACCTTAAGTAGAAATGGAAGCCATACTAGAAGAAAAGATCTTGCACATAAGTCAGTTTTCCATCTTCCTGAAGACTTCGTTGGACAAATTATCATCTTGCTCTGAGCATCTTTTCTGCATCTGTGAAATGTCTAAATCATCCCTGCTGCCACTGTTTGTTTGATCTCTGCCTTAAGACTGTAAGCATTTTTAGGGCACAGCCTAGCCTTTTCTGTGTATTTATACCCCAAGAAGACTCCAGTCCTTGCATCCTGTCTCTTCTGTCACGCTGCTGTTGGAACAAATGCTGTTCATTTGATAAATAAGACATCAGGTCTTTCTGCAGGTCTTCATGATGGCAGAGAAAGGTACCTGGTGTACACTTCCAAGGATGTAGCAAAGCAGTTCCTGAGCAGTGACTGGTCTAGAAAATGATAAACACAGAGGGATGTGAAAATGCTGGTGAGGTAGAGGAAAGCATTGCAGGTTATTACAAGAGTTAGTGAAACTCTCAACAGCATACTACAGGCTAATGTCGATTGTGAACTAAAAATCTGTGCAAAGTATGAAGACAAAAAGCAGAATTTAAATGAAAACAAATAGCTTGCCCTCATTGTATAAAAAGCCAGCTACAACAATGTTCTGCTCAGGGCACTGTATCTCCATGCTTTACCTTAATCTGCACTCATTAATCTACCCACTTGTCAGCGGCTTGTTAGCTGGATACTGTAGGAGAATAAGTGTTTCATAATCAGACATTTTCTGGGCTCCTGTGGACTGACTAAAGTACAATGCATAAATAAATAAAATAGCATTCTATTGTCTACCTGTGAACAAATAATATCTGTTTACAGCACACAGACTTAAATTCAGGCAGAAGTACAAACAGCATAATTTGGCAGTTTATATTTGTTTCTTCCTCTTTTTTCCGCCAGCTCCACATTATAAAATTGACATCATTTCTGTGCAAGCCAAAAATCCCCCAAACCTATCATTCACATTAAAAGAGGTGAGGCCTGAGAACTGGATTGTTTTAGTTGAGCAATACTAGAGAAGCTAGAAGGAATATGAGATAAGAAAGGTCAGTGCTGGCAAGTTTGATGCTGACTGCAGTCCACAACAAATGCTACTAGCTAGATTCAACTTCCAAGCAACATGCTATAGTACTTTCATGGTGTCTTAAGCACTTTTTCTTTAAATTCTAAATTTTAATCTTAATATCATTTGAATATTTTTTTTTTAATCTCCTGGCTTTATGCTAACAGTTCAGCTCTGGCATTTTCTGGGTATCTTTAATGGCCTTACTTGTGCAGAAATTACTAGACTTTTCCTGGAGCTGTCAATTCAGGCTAATGAATTCTCCAGAGTAGCTGAGATTTTTTTCTACCAGCAAGTCAAACCAAGAGAGTTCTCTAAACTGCAGAGGACTCACACCACTTACTTTGGTTTGCATCAGCTGGTGTCGTATTCAGATTAGGCTCGTTCAAACCAGAGGACAGCACTAGGACTCATGCACAATTGCACTTGCGGAACAGGATATTTATCCTCAGTTTACCCAGTGTTCAACCATGAATCTTAAGACCCTGTTCTTGGATGACTCCTTGTCAACAATGTAACAAAAATGACCATGATAAATTTGCAATGATTACTAGTGCCGACACAATTATTACATAGAGATATACAAGAAAATGACGTACATTAAAAATGAAAAACAGATCAGATCATTGTTATGAAGCAACAATAAATCCTTCCTGCTACTGTTCCACACATGAGAATTTTTAGGAGCTTCCTAAAGTGTTCACTCCTGTACTGACAGTGATAAATTTTGCAGCTGTTTCTTGGGATTTAGGCAAGTTTTCACTTCTCTCTGCTTTGACAAGAGAGTAATGCCTGTAAGCTGATGTGGATGAGAGCTGAATCTTGAGGTGGTAAATGGGAAAACCTGCTTCAACACAAAGCTATGGGATGTGGAGCTACTTCCTCAAGAGTATTCCTCCTTGTTCAACTTGACAACTTCCCCACCAATATGATCAATGCAAAGACACAGATAATTTACCATGGAATAGATAGAAAAAGATCACATGTTTCAGAAACTGAGCAAGTACAGAAATCATACAATAAAGGTAGGAGATGAAACAGGGAACAGCAAGTAAATGCAAACACATTTCAGCTATGGACGGAGGACACCTATTCTTCACCTGATTCAATGTCACACAAAAGGAAGTAGTGGCTGGGAGCTCGCACCACCATGAAACCTCATTTTGGGCATTAGACCTACAGCAGGTGGCTGTATTTCAAGCTTTGTTATGCAGGAAAGATCATTTTTGCACAGGCAAGGGGAGTGTACTTTCACAACTCTTCCACAGCACACCATGTAGCAGTCACAGGGCCAGGTGGCACAAGCCCAGAGATGCTTTTTATCAAAGCTACAGGTTGTGGAGGAGACAAAGTGAGTAGCAATGAACTGACTATGTTAGCACTGATAGCTATGAATGGCCAACCACCACCAAACAGGCTTCTTTCAGACCTCAAAATGGTCTGAAACTGAAGGTAATATTATGTATTTTGTTAGGGAAAGAACCATATGTCCCCCATGAAAGAAGGCACAAACTCCAGGAAGAAATTTAGTCTTTGTTCCCGGTAACAATAAGAACTTATGAATACTGGAAATTGATTTCCCTTGACTGAGCAGAAATTATTAAAGGGAAGACAGCAGACATACCTGGGAAATTCTATGCAAAAGCCCATTTTAGTAAAACAATGTCTTTATAGATTCCAGCTCTGCTGAGTACAAAGAGCCTAATTTTTTTAAGGTGATAAAAACATGAACCTATAATTAGAAGCGGCCTTTTTCTTTCTGTTCACCAAACCTGAGAAGTCAGGCCATGAGCCACAAAGGCCTCTTTCACACAAACAAAAAAAGAAAGTGTCCAAACTGCTTGCCAGCATCTTCTTACCACCCACTCTGAACAATGCTTGAGAGGACCCCTTGTATGGTGTTAGAAGATTATTTGGGAAAGGACAAAAGAGAAGCAGCTCTTCTGGACTTTTTGTACAACAAACCATTGGGGGATTGTGAAGTCTGATAACAAAGCCCTTATTCCTATCTACCATCGGGACCACGGGTGCGCATGTAACAGAATGACTCAGGGAAGAAGAGCACAAGATACAAGTTATAGAAAGTAATATTGAGCCTACAGTTATGGACACGCCACTTATCAGGCAATATAGAGGACTAATTATGGTAGAACAGACTCAGCTACCAACCACTTTTCAAAGCCCACCTCAGTGGTAGCAGAAAACTCAGTAAGATTTGAAATTATACTGCTGGTGATGGCTTGTCTGGGCTAACAACTGCTTTTAAAGTCTGAATGCGCAACCGAATATGGAAATAATGTATGGAAATAATGTAATTGTGGAATATTTGAGTTTCATTTTAGTTCAGAGAAAATGAAACACTAGGCACCACTTAGGGGTATGTACATCAGACTGGGAGCCAAGGACCCACAAATTTTCTGTCAGTCAGAAAAGCAGGTTAAAGAAGGCGTACCCACCCCTGAGGAGCAAGAATGGCAACCTCGTATCAACAGATGAGGACAAGGCTGAGGAATTCAACAACATTTTTGCCTCAGTCTTCACTACCAACCTCTCTCCTCACCCCTCCCCAGTTGATGGACTGCAAGATTGGGAACAGAAGGGCAAAGACTCTCCTACTGTAAGGGAAGACCAGGTTTGGGACCACCTGAGGCACCTGAACATACAGAAGTCTATGGTATATGACAAGATGCATCCCACAGTCCTGAGGGAATTGGCTGATGTAGTTGCCAAACCACTCTCCATGACACTTGAAAAGTCATGGTAGTCAGGTAAAGTCCCTAGTGACCGGAGGAAGGGAAACATTGTGCCCATTTTTAAAAAGGGTAGAAAGGAGGACCCTGGGAACTACCAGTCTCAGCCTCATCTCTGTGCCTGGGAAGACCTTGGAACAGATCCTCCTAGAAGTTACGCTAAGGCACATGGAGGACAGACAGGTGATTCGAATCAGCCATCATGGCTTCACCAAAGGCAAGTCCTGCCTCATCAACATAGTAGCCTTCTGTGATGGAGTGACTGTATCAGTGGACAAGGGAAGAGCTATGGATGTCATCTATCCGGACTTCTGTATAGCCTTTGGCACAGTCCCTCACAACATCCTTTTCTCTAAATTGACGAGATATGGATTTGATGGATGGACTGTTCGGTGGCTAAGGAATTGATTGGAAGGTCGCAGCCAGAGGGCGGTGGTCAATGGCTCAATGTCCAAATGGATGCTGCAGACAAGTGGCGTGTCTCAGGGGTCCGTATCGCAACTGGTGCTGTTTAACATTTTCATCAACGGCACCCTCAGCAAGTTTGCAAATGACACCAAGCTGAGTGGTGCAGTTGACACACCAGAAGAACGGGATGCCATCCAGAGGGACCTAGACAAGCTGAGAATTGGGCCCACGTGAACCTCACAAGGTTCAACAAGGCCAAATGCAGGGTCCTGCATGTGTGTCGGGGCAACCCCTGCTATCAATACAGGCTAGGCAAGGAAGGGATTTACAGCAGCCTTGCCAAGGAGGACTTGGGGGTACTGGTGGATGAAAAGCTTGACATGAGCTGGCAATGTGTGCTGGCAGCTCAGAAGGCCACCTGCATCCTGGGCTGCATCCTGGATGAGAAGCATGGCCAGCAGGTCAAGAGAGGGGATTCTGCCCCTCTGCTCCGCTCTGGTGAGACCCTGCCAGAAGTCCTGTATCCAGCTCTGGAGCCCCCAGCACAAGAAGAACATGGAGCTGTTGAAGTGGGCCCAAAGGAGGCCACAAAGACGATCCCAGGGCTGGAGAACCTCTCCTATGAGGAAAGGCTGAGACTGTTGGGGCTGTTCAGCCTGGAAAAGAGAAGGCTGCAGGGAGACCTTATGGCAGCCTTTCTGTATCTGAAGGGGCCCCATAGGAAAGATGGGGACAATAGTTTCAGCAGAGCCTGTTGCAATAGGACAAGTAGTAATGGCTTTAAACTAAGGGAGGGGATATAAGCAAGAAATTTTTTACCATGAGATTGGTGAAACACTGGCATAGATTAACCAGTGAGGTAGTGGAGGCCCCATCCCTGGAAACATTCAAGACTAGGTCGGACGGGGGTCTGGGCAACCTGATCCAGTTGAAGATGTCCCTGCTCACTGTCATTTCCAACCCAAAGCATTCTATGATTCTATGAGTCTAAATTCAAATCCTTGCATAAACCTTAATAAATCACTGAAGTTGCCTGGTTTTTTTCTCTTCAGCTGTTCTGGGCACAATTATTTACTCCTCTCCTTCAATGTCATTTTCATTAGTAATTTCATATATTATTATTAAGTTGTAACTATGTATTGCACACCTAAATACATCACTAATAAACTCGTATATTACAAAAATGTCTGTTCTTTAGTTGAGTATAACAGGTTGAAACTTCACATAGCATGTAGCAATATCTGTGTGCACTGTAGAAACACTACAATGAGTTCAGAAATATTTCTTTTGATGTAAAAGCTCAACATCAGCAGCTCCTTCCTTGCAGAGCCTCAGATAGATTTGCATGTTAGAGACAGAAAGTTCTTAGCCTTTAGTAGTAAATTAAATCGTAGCTGAAAACCTGTTTTTACTAGTCTGTAGTAAATTAGAGCAGCCAACAAGATGGGAAAAGAGTATTCCAGACTTCCTTCTAAAATTGGCCACAACAAGCACAAAAAACAGTGCAAGAATAAAGGTATACTACGCTGTGGTGACAAAATCAAATTGGATGAACAATCCAGACTGAAAAAACATTAATAAAAATTACAAGTACAATATGTACCTGGAGTTTTAGAAAGGTGGAATGTCTGCCAACAGTTTTAAAAAATATTGTGTAACCCTAAAATCTGAAAAGATGTGCTACAGTGAACTAGTATAGAAGGAAAGAAACAAGACTGTAGAATCACCCTTTTATATTTCTGAACTCCTGAATGCACAACCAGGCAATATTAGCATTTTCTTAGGATACCTTTCATCAGAGATGCACAGTATATGAACCAAAATAGGGTCACATCAGGGGTTTCTGCTGCCAAGCATTAATATACAGTATGCTTTCCAGTCATTTTTCTGTCTTAATAGTCCTATATAGCCAGAATTGGTATCATTTCCACTGCAATCTATTTTTGCAGTATGACTGCTTTACTGGGAACTTGCCATGCTGTTTTGATGAGGAAAATAAATGCCTTATTGCATAAGAAAGATGGGTCATTTGAAAAGATAACGTAGGTATCACTTTCTCCAGACTGGAAAAGACAAAGGTCCCTGTGATATCCGAAATGCCCATACGTTTTCTCCATAAAATCATGGTATGTATTAGACATGACAACCTGTTTCTATGGTGCAAAACAGAAACTATATTTTTATGGTTCCTGGGAGGTACTACACAGACCTGTTTTTTTTCTTGGAGGAGGGTGGAAGGGGGGTATTGCATTAATTTGGCAGAAAATAAACCCCCTTGCGTTCTAACACTCCTCACTGGAGTGGGAGGCTAGGTGCGGCTAGGTTTAAATTCTGAGTGATATCCAATTTGCCACTACCAGTCCAGTCGCATTTAATATGTATATTAAACTACCACGATTCTGGATACACTAATAGTTGTCTGCACCTTCAGTCCAGTCATGCTCATGAACTAGCACGGCTGCGCTTAGGATCTGGTCGCGTTCATTGAGAAACTGTGACAACTTGCTACTTAAACAGTGCAGTTTTATTTGTGCAACAGGTATATAGGTTTTTTGAATTGCTGGTGATAGTGACTGTCTGCAAGAAAGCACATGCAAATATGATGTTATTAAGTATAAAACGCGTGAAAATGTTATAAATAATACAGCCTGGCTATAAACATTAGGGAGTAACTCTCTAGAGAGATTTCTAAGATTCCCGAGAAAAGCGCCTAGTCTGAGTCTCACCCAAGGTGTCCCAAGGCGGGGAGAAGCAAGGCTCAGCCCGTTGGCCAGTCCCGGTTGTCAGAGGCAGTCTGAGGAGGAGTTCCCTTGATTTGATCACAGTGTTATCTTCTTCTCTGAAAATTCCCTATTTCCCTGGCTATTTTTATATATCTTTTATATTTTATAAATCTTTCTACATTTAAAGTGGAGTTTGAGTGACTACAGACATGCATACCTTTTATCATGATTGTTGTAAAATTCTCTCACTTCATGTTTAAAGGTATGGTTTACAAAAAATTGAGGACGCAGACTCAAAGAGGAGTGGTCGCACCTCGGAGGCGGGTAGCCTTCGGGATGGAGGTGTGTTTTGGTATTAAAATGGTATTAAAACGAGCAAAGTTCATGAAAGGATAGAATTTTGGCAAGGTTTTGAAAACCTGTTGGCTCAGGGGGCCAGATGAGCTGCTTATCAGGTCTAGAGGACCATTTCTTCCCGCTTTATCATCACAGAGCACGGCCACAGAATCTCCACTCCACTCCGTCCTCTGTGGTATGTTGCAGGGAGTTGCAGCGTTAGTGGATACCTTGCATGCCTTCTGCAGCTGTGCCCCATCCTCAGAGCTCCTTTTGATTTTGTGCTTTTCCTCAGTGGGTGACTAATGCTACGTTTTTCATATAAACTTTAATTTTCAGATGTAAAACCTTAATTTTACTAATAATTCCACAGGGGGGGAGCTGTCCTTGATTCCCTGCTAAGTAGATTTGAAGCTGCACAAAGCCATCATATATAAATTAACTAGAGTATTATCCAAATTGTATACAGGTGTTTGGTAAACCTCTTTTTATTTGGAAGTTGTAAACATCACCTCTTGTGACTATCAAAATACAGAAACACATCTACTCCAAATTTACAAAGTCTCTTTTAACCAGTATGGCTCCAGAACACATAGAGTCTTCACTCAGCAGGTATAGACAATGGCTTCAAAGAATGGATTACAGCAACACCGAACAATGCTGTGCAATGCAAGAAAAAAAAGTTCATAAGTAATTCCAAATACCAATGTTCATTATTAAATGTAAAGATTCATCAAAAGCACACCTGTAATTTCATTTCTAAGCTGGAATCCAACATACATGATAACTGTGGAATGAGAAAAAATCATGATATTTATAAGAATAATTTTCTAATATCTAATTTTTTCTTTATATTAAGCTATTAAGATGCACCTAGATCCTATCTTCATACTTTTCTTGTTTACCGCTTTCACGACTAGATAATTCCTTTAAAAAGCTGTGGTTGAGTTCCCCATGCAACTGCATGAATTGAGAAGCTATGGACTTCAGTAAAACTCCAAACACAGCAAGTTCTACAATGAGGCATATTTGCTTCATCACTTCCTTTTTGCAGCTCAGTCAGATTTTTTTTGTTGATCAACCCTTCAACATATGTTAAACTACCAGAGAGTTAACTGTTGATTTACTGGATAAGAAAGGTTAGTCTAATCAAAGGATGGATGACAGTACGCTGCAGAAACTGTAGTCTAGTCAAAGTGATCAGTTTTGAGGAAAGAACTAGAACACAGTATAACCAAGTCATAATTCCCATCAGACATAGCAGAACCTTAGACAGCTGCAGCTTCTTAATGAGCTGGTTGGAAATTAGAAGTTAACTCAAATATAATAAGGTTTTCTCCTGATTGCTCAAAAAATGTCAAGTCCTGACAATATAAAACTTTTCTTACAAAGCTACATTTTACACTGAAAAAAGTAAGAAATCTATGGGAAATTCCTGGCCAGTATTCATAGCAAATTAGTCTAGGATTAGTGATTTGGTTTTCTGTTTGGTTTTTGTTGCCTTTTTTTTACAGAAATAGAATATGATGAATTTACTTCTGATACTATTCAGAGTATCTAATTTGTTCGCAGTCCACTGCAATGTTTTCTTCCACCTCCCACCACACAAGTATTTTCACTTCATTACTTTGTATCTCCTGAAACCACAACCACCCTCCTCTGCAGGACTGAACTATCAGCGCTGCTGAAGAAATTAATACAGTTTCTGAAACTGTGATTTAAAGATGCTTTAGTTTGGCTTTTAGCCACTTTATGTTGGTTGAATAGGTCATTACTAGAATTTCCATCAAATCCTTTTTCAAAAGGATTTTCTGATGATATCCATATCCAAGACCAATCTAAATGACTAAAATAAAATAAAATTAAATAAAATAAAAGAAATAAAACAAATAAAGACAATGAGTGAGGAGGATAAGCTATAGACAATAGCACAAAGTGCTGAACAGCAGTAAAGATTCATAATACTCTGTGGTTTTATGGTGTAAAAGAAAAACATCATTAGCAACATTAGCAGGAAACTGAAAATATTCTGGAATATTCCAGGAGTGCAATATTCAAACACTAAGAATAGATAACACTGCTTAGTTTAAAGCACTTCTCAGTACAGGTTAAGAAGAAAGATCCAGAGGCTGTGAAAAGTGTCCTAATACCCTTCATCAGAACAAGATGATAGATACCTCTGCTCCATAACTGAGACTGCCACAGGACAACAGGCAGTCACAAAGCACTGGAACCCCCTCAAAACTACAGCTGCATAGGACTATGCCATCAGCACTGTTAAGAAGCAATCATAATTTCAAAAGAATACAATCCCTATTGTTGCCCTTATTTCAGCATCCTTCCCTGTCTCCTCAAGTGTGTTAAGAACTACTATTATGCTTCCTAGCTTCGTGCTTGTACTAAATTTTTTACAGACGTAAGACCTTAGAAAACCCTGTGCTACTTCCCATCAGGGTAATACAACTTTAACATTAAGAACACCATACGTAGTTCTTGATGCTAAAAAAGAGGAGAAAAGGATAATAAAAATATATATAATAGTACTGTAGAACATGTTGGATTCATCCTGCAGATGATTCTACCCCTCTTTAAGCCTCAGTTGTCACCCATTGCTGGAGAAAGGACAGCAAGCTGACGGGAAAATGAAGAGATCCAGTTCATCAGGAGTGATGTTCCCTTGCAGTTCCACCCCTGGGTATTGGTGACATTATCAAATTACACGGATTGTGTGCCTGTATCTCATGTCACTAAAACATCCCCACGGAATTATAGCTTTACGTTGTGCAGGTGGATGAACAGAACTCTAAATGTAACAGATACCTACTTATTACTTAATTGTGAAGCCTTTCAGCAACAGTTGTTTAAATAATATTCAGCTAACTGGTTAACTTCATCAAAATTCAATTTTTATTTGAAGAGTTTTAAACCTTTTCCTTGATTCTTCCCTCTTTTTGCTTCAACAAATATAATCTCAGTTATTTTCATATTGACTTTCTTCTTTATTAAGCCTGCACCTTTTTTCTCCTACATGGCATATTGAAACTATAACAAGAGCAAATTTTGTTTCTTCAGCTAATCCATTATTTATTATCTTGTTTTCTAATAAAACAGAAAATCAATAGCTCTAGTTCCATAGTTTACTGAAAGCTTCACACACTGCCACCACAGCAGACCAGGAAACAAGCAAAGGAGGTAGCGGACCTGCATGGATGAGCAAGGAGCTTCTAGTGAAACTCAAATGGAGGAGAAAAGTCTATGGAACATGGAAAGCAGCACAGGTTACTTGGAAGGAATACAGGAACATTGTCAGAGCAAGAAGGTAAGCAACAAGGAAGGTTAACGCCCACCTGGTATTAAACCTGGCAAGGCATGTCAAAGACCACAAGTAGGGGTTCTTCAAGTACATCAGTAGCAAATGGAAGACTACGGAAATGTGGGTCTGCTGATGAATGAGGGGAGTGTCCTGGTAATGGAGGTTACAGCGAAAGCAGAATTATTGAATACCTGCTTTGCTTCAGTCTTTACTAATGCATCCCAGTCCCTGGGAGTAAGAGAGAAAGCCTGGAGAAAGGAAGAGCTTCCCTTGGTTGAGGAGGATTGGGTTAGAGATCATTTAAGCGAACCAGACACCCACAGATCCATGGGCCCCAATTGGATGCACCCACCAGTGCCGAGGGAGCTTGCAGATGTCATTGTTGAGCCACTCTCCACTATCTTTCAAAAGTCATGGGGGACAGACATGCCTGAGGACTGGAGGAAAGCCAGTGTCACTCCAATCTTCAAAATGAGTAAGAAGGAGGATCCAGGGAACTACAGGCCGGTCAGCCTCATGTCCATCCCTGGAAAAGTGATGGAACAGCTCATTCTGGGGGTCATCTCTAAGCAAGTGGAAGAAAAGGAAGTTATGAGGGGTATTCAACACGGATTCACCACAGGGAAATCATGCTTGACCAATCTGGTAGCCTTCTATGATGGCATGACTGGCTGGGCACATGAGCAACTGAGCAATGGACATTGTCTATATTGACTTCAGCAAGGCATTTCACGCTGTCTCGCATAACATCCTCCTAGGGAAGATCAGGAAATGCAGGCTAGATGAGTGGACAAGTGAAGTGGATTGAGAATTGGCTGAATGACAGAACTTAGAGGTATGTCGTCACTGGCATAGAGTCTGGTTGGAGGTAATCCCCCGGGCTTAGTACTCAGCCCAGTCTTGTTCAGCTTATTCATCAATGACCTGCATGAGGAGTTAGAGTGCACCCTCAGCAAGTTTGCTGACAATACAAAACTGGGAGGAGTGGCTGATACACTGGAAGGCTGTGCTACCATTCAGCAAGACCTGGACAGGCTGGAGAGTTGGGCAGAGAGGAACCTGATGAAGTTCAACAAGGGCAAATGCAGGGTCCTGCACCTGGGGAGGAACAACCCCATGCACCAGTACAGGCTTGGGGCAGACCTGCTGGAGAGTAGCTCTGTGGAGAAGGACTGGGAGTGCTGGTGGACAACAGGTTGACCATGAGCCAGCAGTGTGCCCTCATTGCCAAAAAGGCCAATGGGATCCTGGGGTGCAATATGAAGACTGTGGCCAGCATGTTGAGGGAGGTTCTTCTTCCCCTCTACACTGCCCTGGTGAGGCCCCATCTGGAGTACTGTGTCCAGTTCTGCACTCCCCAGTTGAAGAAAGATGAGGAGCTATTGGAGAGAGTCTGGAGAAGGGCTAGAAAGATAATGAGGGGACTGGAGTATCTCTCCTGTGAGGAAAGGCTGAGGGAGCTGGGCTTGTTTAGCCTGGAGAAGAGAAGGATGAAATGGGATCTTACAAATGCTTATAAATATCTTCAGGGTGGGTGTCAGGAGGATGGGGCCAGACTCTTTTCAGTGGTGTCCAGTGACAGGACAAGGGACAACAGGAACAAAGTGAAGCATAGGAAGTTCCATCTGAATATGAGGAAGAACTTCTTTACTTTGAGGGTGACAGAGCACTGGAACAGGCTGCCCAGAGGCATTGTGGAGTCTCCTTCTCTGGAGATGTTCAAAACCTGCCTGGACACGGTCCTGTGCAGCATGCTCCAGGTGACCCTGCTTCAGCTGGGAGGTAGGACTGAATGATCTCCAGAGGTCCCTTCCAACACAAACCATTGTGTGATTCCATTTTACTGCAAAATTAGGCTTCAAGTCACTCACTAAAAGGGACAGAATTTTCAATGATTTTCAGAAATCTGAAGAAGCTTGTCTATAACTGTGACATGGAGACATTCTTTCACTGTGGAAGAGAGTCATAGCACATACTAATAAATTGTTTGGGGCTTTTAAGTTGTAAAGTGCGTAAAGTTCAAAACCTGAATTCACTCTACTGTATTACAGTGCCACTATGCCCTTCAGAATACTTACTGACAATTCGCATAGATAAAATCAAAGAAGGCAAAGTTGCAACTCCCCTCAATGGCAAAGCTTCCTTGTGAACCCTTCATGCCTGCAAAGTCTTTGCTTTGGAGTCATGTAAAAATAAGTTCCATTTTCCTATTGATGTACTATATTCTGTTCAAAAAACCCAGAAGTGACAAAAAATGTCTCAAACTTGTCATGAAAATAGACAACGTATCAAATGTGTTAGCAGTTAAACAGAGGTTCATGAACAGTTTGAGCAAACTAGAAATCTTTTAACAGTGGCAGGTAAATTCACTGATTTTAAAATGAATTCGTAAGAACATGATGTTTGTGACTAAGCAAAGGAAAATTCACTTTATGATTGATTCTGATTAGATTTCTGCAGAACAAAGCTGTGAAAGAAGCCCATATTGTCCCTTCCCTCAAATACTTTGATTATTCCCAGTAAGCTGGAATCACTGGAAGGTTCAGCATTTCTGTGTTGAGTGTCATTTTGGTGTCATCTTGTGAAACACTGCTCTGTTTGTCAGAAAAAAGAGGATAATCAATGGAAAGGATCTGATTTTTAAAAGGGGCCAGGCCAAAGTTTTTTAATTAGGAAAAATTGGAGCTTAATCCAGGTAACTTTTAAGGGAAACAAACCCAAGAAAAGGGTTTTGAACCGTATTTCATGGGCCATATCCCTACACCCACTAGGTTCAGCAGAGTTCATATGTGTTTGACACGATCTTACTGTTATCCAGTCTTTCATCCTTCCCTGTTTGTTTTAGGACACTCTAGCTCATCTAGTGCCTAGTTTCACGACTCTAAGCTTTGTTTTCTCATCCCTTTTCATCCAGATGAAGCAGCACAGTGCTGTGTTGCCTTTCCGCCGGGGGCTCAGCTGCCTCCATCTCAGAGACCAACAATCAAACACAGGCATGGCCACACTGCACAGAATAGAGGTAGCAGTGCAGAGAAAAGCCAATTTAGTTCTTGCATATGCAACGACCTTTTGTTTCCTCTCCACTTCCTTTGCTGCTTTCAGCTGAAACAAAAGGGGAGCAGCTGTACAGCTCAGACATGTGGGAGACACTGACCATTTTGATCTTGCTTTCAGAGGTAATAAAATAAGCACTAGCCCTAATGAAAAACTGTTTCTCTAAAGCTTATTAGAGTTGAGAATAGTCTTTCCACTGACTTGGGCAGATTTTGAGGCAGAGTTCTTAGTGCCCTGTGCAGGATGTAATGGTCCTGCAAAGCAATCTGACTACAGACATGCAGTCGCTTAGAGCAATTGCACAATCTAGAGCAAGAGAATGGTCACATTTTTCAAATACAGCAGTATCTAGAGTGAAAGGAGAGAACACAACAAAATTACAGACAGAGATATTTTGTTTCTAAATGAATTTTATCAGCTTTTTCATATCTTATGCTCTGGCCCTTGAAATTTTTTTGTCCTCTCTGTCCTTTATCCATTAAATGGTCCATTTTGATATTATGGCATTGATTTACAGTTGATAATTATCTTGGTTTAATAGGTTTAGGTATTTCTTTGTTTACTGTTTGCGATCAACAGGGTCTGTACAATATGCCTTTGGCTGAAATGCAGTTTATCATCCCATAAAAATGTCTTCAGCTAAATAAATAAATTCAACCCCCCATTCTTTTATGATTCTGCTTTTATAAATTTGGGGTGAATATTTATGTTCTGGGAAGAAGGGAGGCTGCTGTCGTAAAACTTATAGGTCTCCCTGTAGATACAATATAGTCATTTATAAAATGCATTGGGCCACAGTGACCCACTAGTGACCTAGTATTCCTAATGATTAAAGCCAAGATTGTTGAGTGAGTTTGCCTTCTGAGGAGAAAGTAAGGTCCCTTTTGTACATTCTTGTCAACGTTATCTGAAATAACAGAAGAACAAACATAACGTTCATCTTCAAAGGGAAGAAGGAGATATACAGATTTGTGTAGGTGTGTGTATTTGTGTCTCCGTGTGTGTATGTATGTGAAGCAAATTGTTTACGCACTACAAAAAGCTCAGTCCTATGTTTTTTCTCGTACCAAATCACTACTAAAGCCATTCCAAATTTGTATTGTAAGATGGCACAGCTTGTCCTAAAATGAATGTCAATAAAAGAAATAATCTGAGACAGATAATCAACTCATTCCAGACTCCAGCCTGCCTATACATTCGGGACTCTGTAGTAATTTGGGTGAGCTGCAGATACGATCAAATTGGCTACTGCAGGACTGACAGCTACCTTCTGCAAGGTTCTGCAAAAAAATAATTCTTACAGTCATGCCATAAAAGCAAGACGTCTGCTCTTCACTATCTAGTTTTCGTGACTTTTGGCTTTTTTAACTACAAAATGGTGCCATATCTGTGGCACACATGCCAAGAGTCCCCAGGCTTTTCCTTTTCATTGCAGACCTAGACTGTCAGACCAAGTATAGCAATAGTCAACTAGTATATCACTAGAAGTAAGGGCATGGTTTATGTGCTCTGATTAATGCAGCTGCTGTTCTACGTAGGCTATTTAATCAAGTTTTTCCCTCTCTTTATCCCAAGTATTGGTGTCCACACAGGCTCTGCATATCTGGGGAAATCTCTAGGTCAGAACTGAGAGATGTCTACATCAAAACAAACTTTGTCCAGATCCTAACTCCTCCACTGAAAAGACACCCCATTTTTTTCTCCTGTATGTGTAAATATTATGATGACTTCCTCAAGCCAAGTGTCAATGATACGACGCTTTTGAAATGCCTTTCTTCTGAAGTTGGTTTTTTTCCTCTATGCACAAAAATACACCTGAAAAAAAAAGTTGAACTCCCGTATTAACAGTAACATTGCCTAGTATAATGCTGTACCTTATGCTTGCAGAACCAGGCCAGTATGACTTGTCTTATCCCACAAAAAACAAAGCACAACCTTGACAGTAGTAAAATGACAGTCACATTTTTAATCAAATTTCATGACATTTTTCTGTTGTCACTGTGCAATTTTCCTAGCAGAAAAATGTACCTGCTAAATTGTTTGCTGAAATCTTATGTTTCAAATAAAGATTGTTGAGAGAAAGCTAAAATCATCTACTTAGAAAGATAATACATATTTAAAAACTAAACAGCTGATTTTAACAATTATATCCATACCCTATGAAACACCAAAAAAAAGGTCTGTGACCAGCTCCTTAGATCAGGGGTGCCCTGAGTAAATCACAGAATCACAGAATCACAGAATGGTAGGGGTTGGAAGGGACCTCTTTGGGTCATCTAGTCCAACCCTCCTGCCAAAGCTGGGTCACCTACAGCAGGCTGCACAGAACCTTGTCCAGGCGGGTCTCGTCTTCTCCACAGGTATATAGAAAAAATAATTTGTAAGGCAATCTCTGGAGTATTTATACAAAAATCAGCATAAATATGGACTATGAGATGTTTCCTCTGGGCTTATTGAAAAAAAAAAGCTATAGAAGATGAAGTATTTGCAGGAATCACTGTATAAGCAGTAAGTAAAAGAAATAAAATTATTACTACCTTTGGAAAATTCACGAACAGGATAATGTAATAGAATTAATAAATAATTCTTTTTCAGGGTTTATTTGCTTCATAGTTGCTCCAGCTCACTACAGGAAATACAGGACACAATACTGAATTTTAAAAAATCTAGTTTCAATAGTCTCAGCCTGTGTGACACAAGAGAGGTCTTGTTTTGTAAAACTTCATCAAGATGTTATCGAGCTTATACAGTTTAGTTCCCACTTCCTGATAGATTTACGGAATTCCATTACGGGCTGTAACTGATAGCCACACAAAATTCCTCATTTGGACAGCCAGAACAAAGTACTTGTCTGTATTGCCCTCTTCATTTAAAATTTTCTTAACTTTCATATTATTTAACAGCAAAAGAACTTCTATGACTTAAGAGAACAAAACCAGTCAAATCTATCTCTTTACAATTCAGAAAATATTAAATGTTCTTGAGTTCAAAGACTGTGTTTTTATTACAGAAAGGCAAAAGCTTGGTTGTTTTGACATTTTTGCTACTGTCAACATACATACTTGTCAATTTTATAATCTGACACATACAGCAAAAATATTTCAGCAATGTATGTGCTCAGCTGGGCTTGTGCCTGGTTTTGGAAGAATTTCTGTCAGTGTTTGGGTCAAAGTTTCAGTTAAATAAATTGCCCCCATCAAAGCATGTTTCCTTCATAATTTCATCTTTTAATGTGGGGTGGGAGAAGGCTTGACAAAACACGAAGTCCTTTTTCATTGAAAATTTCCCTACAGCCCAAACTGGAAAAATTAAGGACAGATATAAAGAGTATTGATAAGCCAACCAAGCATAATTTATGTCAGCTCCTAATACAAGGTAGAGTTGCTGTAAGATTAGTTTAACTGTTTCAAAAAAAGTGTGCAAGGAAATGAAACCAAGTATGAATTCCCTACACAAAGAAGAAGGGACATGGCATATAGCGCACCTTTCACTGCAAAGAAAAGCCTCTCGAATACCACATTGCCCAATGCGGCATGACAGAGCAAGATGAAGGGACATGTCACAGACAGCCTTTTCAGTTCAATAGTGTGTCAAGGCAAACAAATCTTTCCTCATTATGAGGAAGTAAATCCTTACCGAAAGTTCTAGAAGTGACTACAAAGTATTCAGGTTTTAGGACAGGGATCTATACAGCACATCTAACTTACATCCAAAGCCCTTTCTTCTAAGTCCTAGGACAACAGAGACTTTGCTGTATTTTCTATTTTTAGCAATACAGGTATCATATACAACTCATTAATGCTTTTGAGTTACTTAAATAGGCATGTGCATCATTTAGTGATATAGTCCAGTTTATGTGCATTATTTGATCCTGCATCCTGAAGCCAGTAAAATTCCCATATGCAGCCTTTTGTCCCTGTTTCCCAGCAATTCTACCTGTCTTGATCTTGACACGAATGCACAGAGAAGTAGGAGGTGGATCTAAAATATAGCTAAGATTATTCTGTAAAGTTGTTGAAATCTCTGCATATAAAAATACATTGCATGAAAGACTGTCCAAGCTCACTATGGAACTCCAGGTATATTATGGGACAGCTTTGATCAGATGTGATATGTACTTTGTACTGATATGGTAATAACTGCTTACTTTATTTGACATTTGCCATTTGAAATATGACTGTCTTCCCACTGACTATCTGCTTGTGCTTCAATACTTTTTTTTCCCGATTCAGTTTAAACTGAATAAAACTCCATTTTCTGTTAAAACAATGAATTTAAACACTGTGTTAGTTTCTGTCTCAAGCTCTTCCATCAAGAGTTTTGAAAACATTCCTTTTAATAACTTAACAATAAATAAATAAAATTGAACAATAATTTTATTAGTAGAACATATTGTGCAAGGGTTTTTATTTTTCCAGGATATGCAAATCGGATATACCAGCTAAATCTTCTTAGGAGAATGTACTGATATTTCAGATTATATTATAGGATTGTAGAGACAAAGCCTTGTAAGAAGCTTTGCAATAGCTACCAACTTTAGAGTGAAGCTGTTTTATTTGTTTTACTTGGCCTGTATTAGTACTCTGTACTCATATGTACACTACACACATGAACACTCACACCCCTTTCGAAGATTACTTGTGCTATACTCCTTTTCAATAGCTCTTATTTCCCATAATGAAATTATTCTCCTCCTGCATTCCTTTCGTCAGAGAAGAAGGATGGCTAAAACACAGCACTGGAACTCAGAAAATGCGTTATCAGTTGGATGTTTCAGCAGTTCCCTTGCTTCTTCCACTACCTTGCAAGGAAAGAAAAAAAGATTGACAGCAAATGTTTCAGCCAGAAGAAAAGCCAAGGAGTTCAGCCTGGACACTTTTATTTTTCGCCGTAACAGGCTTGCAGAGGTTTTTAGTCTATTACATAGGCAATTGAGGAAACTCTTTTGGGGTGGTTCTTTGTTACTTCTTGGTGGATGCTGTCACATCGCACAACTAATCAAATCACAGACAACTATCGTACAGATGACTGGACCTGAGAAAAGGTTGACTAATGAACAACAGGTAACAGACATGACTGTGGAGGACATGTAATGATGAGCAACTGTGAACAAGAAGACCAAACATTGAATCTGTTAGCTGATTACCTACTTTGTCAGGAAAAAAGGGTAAATTCACAAGAGAATTTTCAAAACAACATTTTCCCAGCAGAAAACGGTATACTATATAGCCAGTATTTTATCACTGAAATATGTTGATTGCATCAAGATCAAAAGAAAAGGTTCACATTAATTCACGACAGGGCATATTGCAGCTTATTTCTTTTGAAATTTACATTTTCTGTTTTATTCCAGTGTTCTAGCTTAATTTGCCTTACTAAACTGCATCATCAATGTTTCATATTAAAGTGACAATATAGAGAAAACAAAAATACATATATTTAGATATTTAATTGAAATCACAGCTGTTCTACTCTTTTTGTAATTTCTGTTCTGTTCCCTCTTTCTTCTTGGCTTTTAGATCCAGTTTATAATGATAATAATTTTTTAAATGTTAAAATTTACTGCAGGGGTGAAACTCCATTTCAATAACAATTTTAGTGAGGAAATATTTTTGAAAATGCACTCACTGAATACATCTATAATTATTCTTTAATAATTTTTAGTGTCCACAAGGTTCTCTAACTGCTCAGAATTCAAAAGTCAAGAGGAGTTTGTCTTCTTTGGCCACAAATATTGCATGGTCGTTTTTTGTTCCCTGATCATAATGGATATATATCTTACAATTATGTTCACAGAGTCAGAATTACACACCTGTAAATACTTCCTGAAGTTTCTTCATTATTTTCATTGTAAATCTTACCATTTATTTCTTAAATTAATATGCGTGACAAAATCAATACTCCTTTAATAAAAACATGAAGGGTTTTTTGATAAATATTATAGAATTCTTCACAGGTTTTCCTCATATTTATGTCAATGTGGTGCTTATTATAATCACTTTTATTCAGTTATCTTAATAAGAATTATTAATTAGAACAAAAAATGAGAAAGGTATTCTACTTCATGAGAAGTAACTTTTTAAAAATAATTTTAAAAGTGTCCTATGTTTTTTCAGATCTACTCCAAAATATTTTTTAAATAATCTTCTGAGAAGAGAGCAGTGATTCTTCTCATGGCCTCTACACCCCCTAGGAATGGAAGCCAGCAGTGTCAGCTCTCTTAGCCCATTTGAAGTCAATGCAGCCACACTTATTTATTCCAATCAGTAATCTGCATGGTGAGTTTAATATAAATTACATTCAGCTAGATTGGGTCATCTGACCCAAGATAGTTCAACACAGAATTCAAACAGTGTTCTGCACTCTGAACCCTCACTTGCTGACATGATTCAGGGAACAAGCCAAACTTTAGCACAGAGCTTCCAAGGAAGATGATTGTGAGAACCTGAATATTTGCCCTGGCCAGCCTGGAACATGTCACCCTGTAGTAATCATGGCAGTAATACTTACTGTAATTCGAGCATTAATGGACAGCCACACATTGACTTAAACATTCTGAAGCTGCAAAAACTGATTCCTCTGGGACATACAGTGCCAGTCACTTACTCTTCTGTTCTCACAACAAACATTATAAATACTTCCAGTAAAATATCCACTAAAAAAGACACAAAATTGAAGCCAGTGTCTTCACAGGATTTGCAACTTTTTTCCTTAAAACCATCAGCTTTACAGGTCGTCCCTTTGCTTCCAGTCCGTGCCCTACAATTAAAGAAGAAACACCAGAGCAAGATACCACAGGAACAAACTAAGAGTACACAACATCTCTGAATCTTCTTGTTGCTGGCAGGACAGGACTACTGGCCAGTTTCACCAAAGTAGACTAAAAAATCCCGAAGTTAAAAACTCCTAAAATTCTGTGTTCTGCAGCAGCCCGTGGAAAAGAGAGACCTGCATGCCCCAAGGAAGCAGGCTCCAATCATGGACTATTTCTCTATTTCACTACTTTACCGCCATAGTAATAAATTATATTTAGAAAATTAGTATCAAAAAACCCTAGAACATACATATTTTGTACCTTCTGTTGTGTCCCTGTTATCTCTCTGTTGTATGAGAAGATACACTTGAAAACATACCAGCAGATCTAGCAGTGTACAACCTGATGTCCAGACATAGCACTACTTGCAGTAAATACAAGATCTTTCCATCTTGCATTTCTTCCTTGAATTTGTTTTCCAGTAACCATGTGCTCAAGTCTTTGTAAGCTTCAGTGACAAGTGATTGATTTGATTCAAGGTGTTTAATCTCAGGCCAGAATGAGTCATCTGTCTCCTCCCCATCCTACTCCTTTTTTTTTTTAAGCCTTGCTGGGAAGAAAAAGAAAATGCTTTAATTCTTCTCTGATCTTTAAATGAAATGTTCAGAGATCTCTGGCAAACAATATGTCATAAAGCCAGCACAGTAATTCAAACAGTAATCTATGGATATATATATATCATCCTGCAATGGTACATTAATCATTACCCTTAAAGACAGCACAAGAGTGATGAAGTTTTTCCAATTGTGTCTATTGTAACTCAGCTATATTCAAGTGGTTTTAATCTGGGCCATTAGATCAAAAGGTAATAACTGTATTTTAATCTAGAAATCTTTTCTATCCCCTTTCCAAGTATGACTGGAAAAGAATCATAAACAAAGGAGAGGTGGCTTTTGAATTCAGCATGCATGTTAATGCACAAATGCTGGCATGTACACAGAAAAGTTATCTACAGGATATAAAATTAACATTGCTTCCAAAGGAGAAATTCATTCAGGTCACTGAAGATAAAACTTACTATAAAAAAGAAAGAGCAGGAGGAAAGGATTTGGTTTTACGCCAGCTGCAATCGTGAAAGTTATTGCATCTTCTGTCACTAAACTAAAACTATTTCAATATACTTCGGTAAGAAGAGTTCAGAGAAAGAGATGAGAATTTAACTGTTGGTAGGAAGTGTATCAAAAAAACAGGATAGTAGCTGGGCTGATAAAACACCTTTCATATTCAGAAATGCTCAAAATTGTTTCAAAAATTAGAATATTGTGTTAATGCAAAAAAATGTAGAACACATCAGCCTTTCCATATTCACGACAACTTCTACACTGCTTTGAAAGCAGGATTCACCTTACCAAAAAAAATCAACCCTGACAAAAAGGTTTTCCCCAAATTCCTTCAAGAAGTATCTACACCGTGTCTACCTGGATTTACCTCTGGACATTTGATGTTAATTCTGTAGTATCTTACTAGTAGTGGTCATGAGCCACCCCAATTCTACAAGACACACCAGTATACAGTTTTCCAGTCCAAAGCCAAAAATCTAGTCACTAACACATATGATGAAGGAACCAGAGATGTTGTTTCTAGTTTGTTTTTTCAGTGCGACCCTTCTAATTCAGACACATAACTGGTTCTCTGTTACTTTACACAGCACAATACGGAAAACTTCTGCTGAGGTCTGCTGCTTAAAGCAGCTGAGCATCTCGTAAGAGTACCTGCGAGGACATTTCCAAGCCAAATTTCACCCTGATAAAAAGCAAGCGTAAGTTACACAGAGGCCAGGTGTAGTCTGAGTGATGGGACTGGATAGCTGCCAGAGGACATTCGTTCCAAGAAGACAGTCCTAATCTGGGGGCAGAAAAAGAACAAGAAGGTCACAGGACTCACAATCTTTCCATTAAACCCACACCTGCGTGACAAGCACACAAGTGTCAAGAAGTGTGAGCAGAAGGGTGTTATAGTCAGCTGAGTCTTCATATCTTTTTGGTTTGTAAACTGAGAAAGGTTGCTGATATACAGTCAGAACAGTCAGAAAACAGCATGCACTACTGAACACTTATATTTCACTTTCTACAAGGATTAGACTGTGTTCTTTCTCAAATTACCCTCTTCTTTGAAACTGACCTTCTATTTTGTACCTAATACCAAGTTCATGGAAATAATACCACTACGTCAAACTTCCATTTCTTCTAACATCTTGAGACCTTATTGCTCTCTACAGCTACCTGAAAGGAGGTTCTAGAGAGGTGGGTGCTGGTCTCTTCTCCCAGGTACCAGTAGGAAGAGAGGAAATGGCCTCAAGTTGCACCAGGGGAGGTTTAGACTGGATATTATGAAAAATTTCTTCACCGGAAGAGTTGTCAAGCACTGGAACAGGGTGCCCAGGGAAGTAGTGGAATCATGATCCCTAGACATATTTAAAAGACATGTAGATGTAGCTCTTAGGGACGGGGTTTAGTGGTGGACTTGGTAGTGTTACGTTCATGGTTGGACTTGATAATCTTAAGGGTCTTTTCCAACCTAAATGATTCTACGATTCTATGATTCAGTTCTATATATTTTGTGACTCAGACCAACATTATTTGGCAGCCAAACATAGCCTTCTTTATGAGCACTTATACTCAGAAACTAAAAAAAATCAAATAAGTGTCCTATGCAATCTATTGTGATACCAACCCTTAGGTGCTCAGTTTCTTTCTTTTATAAAAGCTTATATAAGATCACAACTGTGCTATGCCAATATTTGATCTTTTTCTTCATTTTTATTTTCATCCTGTTTTTTGGTTAATGGAATTATTGCTTTTACTAAAAATTAAAATTCATTCTGTTTTCTTAATTGCAATGTGGTCAAGAGAACTGAACATGTAGAGCTTACTAAAATGCACCATGCAATTATATGCAGCGCTCATTATAGATGCAAGAACCACTAATCTTTAAACATACCCTTTCAAGGGTATACCTAGCCACAGGGATGGGAGTTAAAGTTTATTACGTGCACTTCAGCTCATACCAACAAGCTGACAAGAGGATAAGTATAGTCTATTCCTAAGCAATGTGAGCAATAGTATTATACGTGTCAGGAAGTCCTTTCTGAAATCAAGCTTGTTCAATCCATTTTATTTTTGGTGCTCCAGCAATGACCATGACAATAAACTAATAGCACAGGTCATTCCAAAAATAAACACTTTCTGAAAATAAACATATTTTTCAATATGTAAAATTACTTACAGAGAAAGATAATTCAAGATACGGCACAGACTGAAGAAGTAAAATGAAAGGATGATGATTAGAAGAGGAAGGTGGACTTCAGGTCTGGGAAGCCAGTCTCTCTGTTTATTTTAGTCTATGCTCTGCTTCAACAGAGAACTCTTGAAGTCCTCATGAGCCACTTCTTTATCTGTTTGTGCATCCTAAAATAAAGATGGCTAGTGCTTTTGCATTCTGGCTAAACTAGGACAGCCAGCTCATCAGTTTCTCCGGACTAAAACCACTTTCTGTTCAGACAGTGAAAACAGAATATAGGAAATTCAATCTTTCCATGCATTCAGCACAGTCTTGCACCAGTTCCACTCCCAGGTTCTCCCCAACAAGAGACTCCCTGGCCTTTTCCATGGGCTGAGTTGGAACTTCAGCCTGAAGTGGGCAGAACAGGAACATGGTGACTTTAACGCAATTATGGAGGACTGATGCTCCAGAAACCAAAATATCTGATAAGTAATCATACCGCTAAAGCTGTGTGAGCCTGCCGAATCCTCTTTCTCAACCCAATAAACAGGTAGCTGCCCACACTGATGGCAACCATGGCCAAGCAGCATGGTGAAAAGGCATCCTCTGAAGTAGGGAGGACCCAGGCCTTTTGTAGATCACAACTTTAAGGTGCTCAGGAAAGAAGTCCTGTTTGTTTATCAACTGGCAAATAAATTCTGCACAAGCTGCAGCTTCTGAACTGCTTTAAGATGCAGCTCCATGTAGAGCTCACTGATATAAGTGGATCTGAACACTGTCAGGTCTTCACGTAACCTGATCTGTTTGGATGGCTCACTTGCCATCTCATGGCTACAATACGTGAACCATCTCCTGCTGTGAACCATCTCCTGCAGAATCTGTATCTTATTTCCAGCTTCTTAAATTGTGTCACTTGTTATTTTGTACTCTCTGTCAACGTTTTCCAATCCTCAGCAATACTCAAGCACTGCTGAGGCCACTGGAGACTGCTGCTCTGTCAAGACAGGAAAAAAATCCTTTTTATAACTTCTCTTCAGAGCAAAGTCTCTTACAACGGACTATCACATCTATAAGCTTCCTTCACACTCTCTTCAACCAAAAGCCATCTTTCCTCTGATGAGACAGCTTGTGCTCCATATGGCACACTAGATTAGGTCTGGTGGTACAGGGAAAGAAATCTAAAAAGCCTGAAAATTCTTGCAATTTGAAGGCTTTTAAAGGTATTTGCAGCAAAATCAGTGACTATACAAACTCATGGGGTTTGGATTTTGCCACAAGCACTGAGTTCCTACTGAAGCTTAATGCTTAAAAAGATAAGAACATCTTCTGAAGTACCTCTGACTTTGTCCTGACTGAACAATTCACAACTTTCTCTTACAGCTGGCAGAAATTTATTTACACAGAGTAAATAGTAGATTTCACTGCTTTGATATTTGGAGTACCAAGCCAACATTTTAGGGATGATTCAGGTAGATTGAGCTATGGAGGATATTGATAGCATCTGCTTAGAAGCAAAACATTCAACCTGGCTCTTCAGTGGAAAAGTCCCAGAACCATACAGCCACTGGAGTTGGACAAAATGCATTCTTGGCTGGATTTTTCCTGGCATAGAATTTCTCTTTGTGATGCAGAATTCTGTTCTAGAAAAGTTCAATTAAAGAAAAATATTTTAGCAGTTTCTTCCTTTTTAATGAAACAAACAAAAAAATACCACAGAACAAACAACAAAAACAAGCCAGCTCAGAGATATTTCCATTTCAAGAACTCATATTCTTTGAGTCACCAATAGTAGGTGAAGAGAAACTGGTGGAGGAATAAAAAAGAAAACACCCCCCAGGATTATTTGTTTTTCCTTTTTTTTTTGCCACTGCAACCAGAAAAAAATTTACACAAACATTTCATGATCTCAGTTTCATAACATTTCTCCTCAGAAAGCACTCGTAATTTACCAGACAATTGCAGTTCATAATTTTTGGGTCACATTCCATGTTCAAGTTATGTAAAATTTTATTCATTATGATCTTCTCAATTGAATAGTCACTCAAATAATCATGCCTGCTAGAGCAAAGCACATGTAAAAATGCTCCCAAACTGAGATACTAGAGTAGTAGTGTATATTGCTATACTTGACAGTGTAAGACAGGCAAAAATCAAGTTTAGAGTTCTTAGCAACACAGGTAGTCACTCAAAGCATCCTTATTTTTCATGTATAGAAAAGGTGTAATATACAGTTAGTAACAAATATTTTCTAGCTCTCAGGTAATACCTCTATTTTTTGTATTTTTGAAAAGGATATTCAATATTTTCTTTCTTAGCTCTGCTTTTCCTCATTTGTTACAAATGAATTTCAGAAATTCCTATTCCAGTCACCTATGACTAATTAATCTAGACTACAGATATTTGCTAAAAATTTGTATATCAGATCTGCTTCACAGAAGCTCGTGGAGGCAACCCAAATTTTGGCAACATCCTTCACACTTGCAAGAGCAACAAACTTCTTTATTGTCACATGCAGAAATTCTTTTGATGTGTTGTCTCTGAATAGGGCAATAGCCCACAAGTGCAAAATAGCCCAATAACACAAAGTAGAAAAGTGGAGAAGCACAACCCAAATTGGGTCATGCTATTTATCTTGCCATTTGACTTTAACATATGTTTCCATATAAAGGAAAGAAAATTATAATAGTATTGTGATGTCTGTCCTGGTTTTGGCTGCAATAGAGTTAATTTTGGCTGGAGGCAGGAGGTAATCAGCTCTTCTTGATTTCCGGGAGGTTGGGGTCCTCTCTCGGCCAGGAGTTCAAACCTTTTTTTTCAGGCTGCGGATCGGTCATTGGGTAGTGAGAAAAATTTGTATTTTGTATAGTTTGTTTTGCATATTCATTACTATCATTTTTACTATCACTATTAGTAGAAATATTAGTATTAGTATTTACTTTGTTGTCATATTAACCTGTCTTTAACTCCATCCATGAGTTTTCCCTTTCGTCTATTTCTCCTCCCCATCCCACTGGAGGAGAAGACGAAGGGTGAGCGAGTGGCTGTCTAGTGCATAGCTGCCAGCTGCCAGATCAAACTATGACAATGTCCCACCCAGAGTCATTCCATCCACAGTGTCCACAAACTTCCCCTGGCCCCTGCCCCTGCTCTTCTCCTTCATAATTTATACTCCTGCAGTAAAAGCCCGGATGGAAGAATGGCATTGCAATCAATCACCTCCTACAATTACATCTTTAATCTTTCTCCTTCACTTTTATTATTTTTTATTTCCTCTGACCCATTGGCTGCCAAGTCTGTAAGTATTACACTTTGTGAGTTTTAGATAAAGAAATTATTTACACAGGAATATGAAAAATATATTAACAATTTTATTGTCTCTTGAACTCTTAGTCATGCAGCCAAGTTGAAACTCTTCATAAAAATTTGTCCGCTACCATCTTATGTTAGGGCAGGGATCCTCAGCAAATAAGCACTTAACCTTTACAACCTCCTTTCAGGTACCTAACGCCCCTTTGCTGTGTATTCATCTATTTCATGTCATCCACCCAAATACAGGTAGATGACAGAGAAGCTGAACCTATATTCTTTAAATATTTACTCACTAGTGTACTCTTAGCAGTACAAGTTGTAGGGCTAAATTCAGTTCCAACCTCCCATGACTGGCTGGCAAGTTTAACAGCCATACTGAGGACCACAGGGCCTTTTCACCTATTCCATCTGAGCAGAAGCCATTCCCTCATCTCAAGCATATGAAGGCAGAGACATCTTTTGCCCAGCCCAGCATTCCAACAAGTCATGGCCAGCTGAAGCCTTGACAGCTCACTTAGCACAATGTAGTTCGTAGATGGAGAAGTACCCAACACACATAACATCTTAAATTCGCAACCAGCAGGAGGGGGAATGCCCTTGTGAAGGACTGAACTCAATGACCTTCATCAAGAGCAGCTTGAGACTGACTTATTCCAGCAAAGAGTATAGTTCAGTGCCCAGTGTGCGCTGAGGATATTCACCCTAAACTCTAGCACATGTGCAGGGGGATTCACACACACCTGGTTCCTGTCTGCCAGGACATGGTTGATGAGTGCAAAGGGCCCTGCAAATCTTGCAAGAAGCATGCATGAGTTTCCTCCATTAAGAGACAAAACTGGGCAGATATTCGTTCCCACTTGTTACTTTTATCAGTGGTCATTTACTGAATAAGATCAATATTCTCCCACCGTCTCTCTGACGCTTTATTCGAATTAGTCTTTTTGGCCTACCCAGCTGAAAAGCAGAGCAGAGAAGGATTTGGGTTAGATCTAAAATGATAACATTAATTTAAAAAACACAAATACCCTTTTTTTCCCTGAAATGAGGGATATAATTAATATAGCTCTATATTAGTATTATAGTAACTATAATTAATATAGTTCTGAAAGTATCCCTACTCACTACATTATGTTGAAATGTCCATTTTGAAAGTTACAGTGAAAACAAGGAACCAACTAAGAAAAGCTACCCAAAATTTTGTTCATCTAAATTTATTACATGTAAATAAAGCTAAGAAGGTACTTCTAATAAGCATAAAAATATGTCTAATTGCAACAAAACTATTTTATTTGAGACTTACTGCGGATTAACGAATCTCAAAACATGACAATTTTATCCCATTTGAACAAGAAAAGGAATGTTGTACACCCACCAACACATGGCTTGTACATAGGCCAGCCACAATTAAAGCTGATGTCAGAACCAAAACTTATTTCAGGTTTTTTTTTCTGTTTTTTGCACATGACTATTTCTGCTATAAAGTCATTTTTCATAACTTCAGCACTAAAATAGGATAAAATTTTTCTGGTAAAATATTTCTCAAATGGAGAAACAAAAACCAAATAAATATTCTACAACTACTAATCAATGTAGAAAATGTGTAGCTTTGAAAATGTCTGGAATAAGGCTTTTGATATGACTGAGTAGAAAAATCTCAGTTCATTTTCTGAAGTTACTTTTCCTTTTAATTTCATATACAGGATATGATATAACAACGAAGAATGCTTTTATTATGTGGAGAAGGAAGCTTTTGATTGACTGAAAGAAATAATACCACCACCACCAAACAAATGCTCAGCAACTTCAGTGGTGTGAAAGTTTTAAATGCAATTGCTCTGTTCTGATCCAGAACACTGTTTTCAAAAGTTTGAGTTTTGCACAGCAGATATATGGCATAACATTACCCCACACCACATCATGCCGACAATCAGTTTGGATTGGTATTTTCACTATGACTTTGGCCAGCAGCTGAAGACAAGATAAGAAATTTATAGTGGAGCAAACATGACACTGATGCCTTACTGGTGTAGTCGCCCAGCACCACTGATCTACAACTAAGGAGAGGACTGGAAGAGGAACAGAGCTTTTCAAGATAAAGTTTTCCTGAATACATTCATTTTCTGCTGCTTCATGTGAGAAAAGAGATTTCCATAACAAGGGTCAGATACATGGATAAACCCCATGTATTTTGAATCACTGAGCTTTGTTTCACATCCAAAGCAACACAAAAATGTCAAAAGGTACTGGTCCTGCTTATTTTAGTAATGGTTCCTGAAGGTCATGCGATGTTTTTCACAGGTAACTTGTGGCACAGCCACTGACTACTTTGCAGATTTCACTCTTTTCCCCCACAGAAGGAAATCTTTGTTGCTTTTTTGTAAACCTTATTAAATAGTAACCCAGAAATGAGATGATAAACTGTCAGACCCATCCCAGGCCAGTACCGATTTTAGAGAAGCAGCCTTAAAATCTGAGAGAAACATGATTTGTTAAGTTTCATTATCTGCAGCAATTGTTAAAAGTGCTTCTAAAAGCAACATAGGAAAATGAGATGGAGCTCAATCCTTACAGCCCATAGCAGTATGGAATTAATAGTTATGGGAGGGACATTTTGAGCAGCAGACAAGTTCCCCACTAACACTGATGGTGATGACTGGTGCTTGTGTTGCATTGACAGGCTCCTTTAGCTACACCTCGTTAGGAGCATGCCTTTTCTTACAAAGCAAGTTATTGTCCAGACCAAACTACACCTGGGTTTTTTCCCTGGTTGCTTGCAAATTTGAGGGACCCACTGCAGGACATAATGTTATAGCTGTATCTACTGTAGGAGTTCTGGTCCAGGCAATCCAGATTCCACAGTATACTTAGCTATAGAAAACCCTGGCTCGTCACAAAGTTTGATGTTATTTGAGCAAATTCTAAACCATTGTAATTACAGGTAAGGTCCAGAACAGACCATGTAAAAGTTGCTTAAAGATAGCTTTACATCTCTCTTGTCTCTTTTTAATCAAAGCTAGAGCAGAAAATATGTATTGCTTGGTGTAAGAAAGGATGTGGAGAGCCATGCTCCTTGTCTTGAAAGTATCATTACTAGGGTGGCAAAGAAGGATGCCTGCTAAATTTCATAGACGACAAGGGAACCAGGGAGCTGAGGAAGTGCTTGAAATGACAAGCACATCCAGCATTTCCTAGAGGCATAGTGCTGGCATCAGAGACTGGTTAGCTCCCATATGTAATGTAGTCCACCAGGAGTTAAGGGAAAGCATATTTTCCAAAATAATACAGCAGAGAAATAGTACTATGGTAATCTGTAACAAGATGCAGTTCAAAATACACCAAGGTACTCTACCATTTCAGAAAACAATCAGAGCAAAGGGCTGTAACACACCAGTATTTCTTTCTGGAGGGATGCATGACTGTTCTGACTAGAAGAGGTAAACAATCACCTCCAAACATTGCTGTTGTTTCTCTGCTTTTGAACCTGTCAGCTCTTTTCATACCACAAACTTTCCCTCATCTAAGGCCACCAGGAGAGCAAAGAGCCCACAGGACATGTCCACTGCTCTGTAGCTGGAGCTACAGGTCATGTCACAGTCACGGGAGATGAGATTGCAACAGGCCAAGACATTGTGCAGTCCTCCTCTTTTGCCCAAATCATGATCTTAGTGACCTGTTAATGCAGAGTCTGGATGCCACAGTTTCTTATTGGCAAGCTTATTATTCTTCAGTTCTAAGAAGTGAAGACCAAAGATGAAAAAATTCCTTGCCCTCCATACTTTAATTCTTATACTGAAACTGCCAAATGCAATGGTGACTTCTGAAATTTGGGTGTGGGAGTTCACTAGGAAGCAGACTGGAAACTGTTCCTTTCAGCCAAGCAATCACACAGCAAACAGGGTATTATTCTTGGCAGCAGAGACCCACCTGGGACAGAAACATAGCTGAGATCCAAACCATGCAGTCCAAGTCTCACAGCAGTTGCCAGGGTTTTGATGTTAACTGCAGTGCAGTCAGGATTTCACCCAGAAGACACAGGAACCACTGTCACAGTTCCCTCCTGCCAAGCCAGTTGTAGTCCCTGTGCATACCAACAACCGTTTATTTCTGTTACCAATTCAGTGAAAAGTTATTATTTTTTGAATATAATCAGTATCATGGAGGGGAAAAATGCTCTGTGCCCCAAAGCCAGCACTGAAATGATACACCTGTTCCATTTCCACACTCTCACATTTCAGTTTTTAGCAAGAACAGAGCTTCGTCTGTTGAAGAGCAGCAACACACAAACTATGGAGAGGAAAATAAGGAAGAAAGCTAGAGATTAGTGGAATGGAGATGAGAATAGCCTCACAGTTAAACAGTTTACTTTTCAAAGGCAACACAAGGACAAATTGCTTTGCGCAAAGAGAAAATTAGTTTCCAAGGTGTGTGCTTTCTACAAAGAGTCAAGTTAATTATTCAAAGAAGAGGCCCATGAATTCTTACAATTTAGTCATTCTGTTCCGACACATTCAGGCCCAGTGAGCTGCTTCATATCACCAAGACTTTGATAATTACCTTAGGCGTATCAAATAAACTTTCTGGAGAATTCAGTAGTAAGCAGGTATGACATCCTAATAGGGCTTTTGTTAGGCATTTCTCTGCACAGTAATGTATTAGCAATCACTGTGACATTTTCTGCTCTGAGGGGTTTTGGCCTTGCTCGTTTTTTGCACTTGCTGGGAAATAAATTTATTCACGGCAGAGATCTAATCCAATACATGACTCTGTTTACCCTGATTTCTAAAGTAGCAGGTCTCAGAATTAATGAGAAGTGACATATATATCATAGAAGTAACTGCAGTGTCTTCAGCCTGGCATGACTGAATAGCAATAATCTTGTCTAAGCCTGCAGCCAGTGGGAAATCAGTCCTAACTGCCTTGGTCTGCACATCACAGCTGACGTCAGCACAAGAGAGCGAAAAGATTTCTGTTACTTATTTCCCAACCAAGCCAAAATTCTGAAAGATAGAAGAACCAATAACTTCCTTTATTATAGCTCCCTAACTTCAGAAGAGCACTTAGTAAATTCCCAGAAAAAAAAAAAAAGAGGCTCAACACTAACAATACAATGTGAATTTCAGTGGCTTTCTTGCTCTTCAAGATGTGAATTATCGTGTGGCTAATCTGCACTGGTCACAGGCACACTTCTGCTAAAAAACCCGAAGTTATTTTTAGAGGATCCACAACCTGGAAGTGGCCTGATGCACAGTTTTGGTTCAACATTTTGTAAAGTGTCTTTTACAACTGCATCTCAAAGAAAGTGAATTCACCCCACAATTTTTGTAATGGCAGCTTTTGTAATGGCACCCTGGGAAAGGATTCTCCTGAAGGAGACAAAAGAGCAATACCTCGATATCTTCTCCTTTCACAAAGTAGAGATCTTCATCAAAAGATAAAACCCGAGTTGACTTAGCAGAATAATAATGCCCTATAAACCTTATATTTGTAGGCTACCAGTGGACATTCAGGAAGGTCTTCGACATCTTCTTCCCATGTTGTCCAGTCATTGTAGTTCACGTGAAGTGAAACAAACTCACAACTCTAGACCTGCCAGCCAAGTAATCTACTGCTTTACCTGTTTCAGAAATATTTTACTGGCAGCAGGACCTTCAGCAATAGCAGTAACTACACAGTATGCAGCTGAACACACTTCTGTGGCACGTCAAGTACAATACACCTGCATGTGTTCAGCAGGTCTCCAACAGGATCCTCTCAGCTATTGCTTTATGGTGCTCTGTATCCAGCTGAACATTTGAACATACATTTCTGGGACTCCCTATGCTTATGATAGGATTCTGCTTCATTCTTTACTACACCAGGTTTGTCTATGCCTGAAGAACATCTTTGCCATTATTCCTCATCAAGTGGGGAAAACAAAGCTGATACACCAGCTAACTTCTGTAAAAGATTGCCAGGTCAGGGCTAAGGTAGAAAGTGGAAGAGTTTGTACTGTATTTACACTGGTGAATCTGACATCTCAAGCAAGTTCTTCAAATTTAAGACAGGGCCAAAAGAACAAAACACACAATCATAAATGCTGTGAAAATCCTCCCTAAACGCTAAACAAACACTTTAATACCCCTTATACATAAAGCTGTATAAGGCTACAGACTGCATAGAACCTGAAATTTTTATCTAACCAGACCTAGATGGAGTTCACTTTTACATTGCATTCAGAGAGGGAAAGCAATTCACATCACCAGTAGGGATGATATTAATACAGAGCCGCAACAGGATCAAAGTGGGTTTAGCACTGACTCTGATACAACTTTGCCATTCAAACAACACTAGTCCCACCGAAGATTTTCACATGTGTGGGTTTTTGACTGAGATTTCCAGTCAAAAACTGGTGACCCTATCAAAGGCATTATAATGGTTTTGGCATTCATTGTGATGATACCTTCTCCTAGATTTACAATTGTGAATGGCATCTCTGAAGCCACTTTCATAATCTTCCAAAAACTCTCCAGCCCAGATGCCATATCTATTCAGCTACCTATTCTCATCAATAATAAGGATTAAGTTAGTTGTATTGTATTCACCCTTCATGATGATCGTAGTTGCTCTTGTGAACAGACCCACTAGGACACAGTATTGGTAACACCTACCATCTCATGTGTGAATCTGTTTATTTCTACTTCTGCTATTGTTACGTCTTCTCCACCTTCTTTCCTGGTTACTCCATTTATCTGGAAGCTTTCCTTTTTAGCTGAAGCTCAAGCAATGTATGCAGTTCAGAATCAGCTGATGCAGAATTAGTAACTGGGAGATATTTGGAAATCTCACTGTTGAGAGACTGTCACAGAAAACGCTCTTTTTTTTGAGGGCTTTTTTTCCTCCGTTATTCTGGTCCCATACCAAATATGAACAATCATAGAATAGTTTGGGTTGGAAGGCACCTTTAAAGGTCATCTAGTCCAGCCGCCTTGCAATGACCAGGGACACGTTCAACAGGAACAGCTTGCCCAGACCCTCAAGGTTTCCAGGGATGGAGCATCTACCACCTCTCTGGGCAACCTGTGCAAGTGTTTCACCACCGTCATTGGAAAAAATTTCCTCCTTATAGCTAGTTAAATCCACCCTCCCTTAGTTTAAAACCATTACCCCTTGTCCTGTCACTAAAGGCCCTGCTGAAAAGCTTGTTCCCGTCTTTCTTATAAGTTCACTTTAAGTATTGGAAGGCTGCGATAAGGTCTCCCCGGAGCCTTCTCTTCTCTGGGCTGAATAACCCCGACTGTCTCAGCCTTTCCTCACAGCAGAGGTGCTCCAGCCCTCTGATCATTTTTGTGACCCTACTCTGGACCCGCTCCAACAGATCCATGTCTTTCCTGTGCTGAGGGCTCCAGAGCTGGATGCAGGACTCCAGGCGGGGTTTCACCAGAGCAGAGCAGAGGGGCAGAATCTCCTCCCTTGACCTGTTGGCCATGCTGCTTTTGGTGCAGCGCAGGATGCAGTTGGCCTTCTGGGCTGTGAGGGCACATTGGTGGCTCATGTCCAACTTTTCATCCACCAGCACCCCCAAGTCCATCTCTGCAGGGCTGTTCCCAATCCCTTCACCTCCCAGCCTATATTTAGAATACATATATTTAGAACATAATTCATTATTCACTGGCTACTTTTGTTAAGGCATTATTGTACCTCCACTAAATAGGCTCTTAATCCTGCCAAGCACTCTGTAGGTCATGTCTGTTCAAAACAGATGTGTTGCAACTTTAAATTCTTGGACATTGCAAGACCCGTACTCATTTCTTTCTGATTCAAGACTGATCCACACACAAAGGAAACACTAGTGCTGGCTTTGAACCTGCACAAAAACGTACCTTGAAAGTTGTAGTGCAAGGAGAAATACATCACTCTGATGTTCTAAACACAATTAACAAATGCAGAAAGCCAGTTTCTCATGTGTTTGACTTTTGGACAAGTTAGTATCTTGGCACGGACTTGAAGGCTGGGACCTAATGACCTAGTTTAATGAAACTTTTATAGATAAGCAGTAATAATTCAGTAATACTTTCTGACTTTGTATGTGAGTACAGACCTGGTAATCAAAAAAACTACTACATTGCTGTATATCATTGAGATCACCGCATCTGCTTTACTAATACTATAGAGAGGCCATTTTTCCAGTTTTAGGACAGGAAATAATGGATTTCACGGGTGTTCTTCAAGAAATGGGGATGAAATCTCATTTTAATAATGAACTCTATATAAAAATAGCTGACAACAGTTAAGCTGCCAAGGCCCGGAAAGTGGCAAGTGTCTACTATGCTAACTGATTGTGGTGGTGCAGCCCCCCTCACACCTGGCAATCCTGGAACCAGCCGACGTAGTATTCTTGCTTGCCCTGCAAGAATAGTTAGCTGGTGTGCATTGAATCGGGATGACTTGACATTTTCCTTGTTCTTGAACAAGAGCAGTGAGCTGGGCCGATCAGGTGCTCTGTGATTGCACCTGAAACTCCTGATGCCTGGAGTCGCACCTGCCTGGTAAATGTCAGAACTGCACATTCTGGGTAGTACTGGAATTGTATAGTTGCTGTATGCATCATGTGGATTGTGACCAGGATGGAAAATTGCTGACGCCTCAAATCAATCATCCTGAGACCCTATAAACAGCAGTACCAAGGAAGACCCTTTGAGCTCTTCTGGTCTGCAGTGGCTGCACCCAGTAAATTCCTCTGAGTGGGACGCCTCTCAGAGTAATTCATGAACTACCCGGGCTGATCTCCTTCAGACTCCACCTTCGCCTGCTGAGAAATCATTTGATTTGAAGTAAGAATTTCACTGAACTCAAGGGGAATTATTACGATTGCATGTGTGTGTGTGTGAATCGATTCAAAACGTAATATTCTATTACTGTGATTGCAATAGAAAATTCTTTTTCATCACTCTGTAAATGTTAAGGAAATCAGTGATTAATAGCTGCTAAATTCCTGTGAGATTCTCTTTCTCTCTTTAAACTGTGAACATACCCTGAATTGCTGCTAAGCATATTCCTTAGACACAAACCATTGTGGTCTAAGGCCGGTTCTGGATCTAGCAGCATCCAAGCTCCTCTCTGAGCAGGAGTTTAGAAAGCATGGGGGTCCAGTCCGAAACTGGTGACTCAAAGAGAGGGTCTTCCTACCTCCTTACACTTCTCTTTTACTCTACATAAATAATTTTCTGTTCAAACCCCTTTTATATTCCGTTCATGTAAGAAGTAATAGAGTGAAGCTTGCCAACAAACTTTCTAAGAACACATTTCCTAAATTTTCAATAAAATCTTTGATTGCACGTCCTCTGAGTGATCATTTAAGTGACCTAGCCACTCATTCGTGACACTGATATAGCATTGTTTCCTTGGAAACAAGCAGTCAGGGAATACTTCTGTCTTGGTCCTTGTGGGATATTTGGAGAACCACAGCCATGTGGTGAGGCCTCCAGATACTCTGAGTCTGACTCTTGATAGCCTGTAAAGGAGCAGGCATCAAGGTACAACATGAAGAAATGAGGAACTAAAGGGCCTGCATTAACTGCAATTAGCAAGACAAACAAGATCTTGAGGAGGACTTCGATGCGAGTGGCCGATAACGTCACACAAATCAGAGACTGAGAAGTACGCTTGAACGGCATGTGGACGGTGCATGCATCCAATCACATTAGAGCTATCGCATGGCAAGGAACTATATAAACACGGCCTTGTAGCATAATAAACTGGCTTTTTCTGATCATATTGATCATATGACGAGTCCTTAATCCCGATGCGACAGGTCCTGGCTTTCTACCTAGTCTGAAAGTTCCCTAGGACAAGGACTATCCGTTTGGTATGAGTATACACAGCAGTCTGGGCACAATTGGCATACAACTCCAACTGTAATAGCAAACGTAAATAACAGCAGTGCTGCTGTCAATTAGGTGCTGAGTGCATTATTTCCCCTTGGAAAATGCAGAAAATAATTAGAGATTCTTAGGTCATATGAAGCTATCTAAACTTTTCTTTTTATAATCCCCTCTATAGGATCACCTGCTCAGCACACCTAAGTTGCTAAGTGTGGGTTGTTCTAAAATTCCGATCCAAACAGATAAGAATCACGTCAGGGTAGATTGTGCTTACCACTGATCCAGAATCATGCTGTGATTAGACTTATCTTCCTTCTACATATGAATACCTGGAATCTCCATAATAAAATACAAATACCAGGCACAGAACCCACCTTGATACTTGAGAATTAGCTTCTAGTGTTAAGTGAGCAGTCACACATTACACAGATTCAAAAGGGGAAAGTCGAAGCTGTAATGCTGTATTTGAAAGGTGAGTGATAGAACATGTAAAATGATCATTGACTTGGCTGTCTCTGCTGATTATTAGTAGCGTGACTTTGTTTAGCATTGAGTCTTAAGACAAATACCAGACTTCAGTGATACCCACCCAGGTGCCCTGCAGTTAGAGAGGTAAGACAATCTTTTTGTAAATAATGATGTTTTCAAGGTGAAAATCAACTCTCACATAGGTTATGTTGTGTGGAAACAGTTGAGTTTATGCAAGAACTCAAATTTCTACTGATTACCACTGAATAGTATTTATTAAATGACTTTGTGCCCTAAGTTGAAAATGGCAATGGCAGTGCTTTTTGGCACAATGTGAGGCTAATATCTGTAATTAAGAAGAGCTTAACAAGAATTTGTAAAGTACTTAGTCTGACCGTTCTTACAAAAGTAGATGTATTTGCTTGATTATTTGTTCCTGTTTACTTGTTTATTTACTTATTGCCCTATTTTAAAGATTATGGAATGCCTTTCCCTCCCTTTAACTTGTATGGAGTTTGGGAAATTGCACATGCTACTTACATGAAGCAGCAGTGAAGGTAGGTAAATGAAAAAAACCCTGTTTGTCTTCACTTCTCCCCATGGTTGTGGGGCATTGAATTCATGGACAACAGCTTAATTTGCTTCTGTCCTGAAACCAGCAGAAATTTCAGCACTAGCTTGTAGCCACTCCCAGCTAAGATCCCAGGTCATTTTTAATGCAGAGCATTGCTTCACTGTATGAAAGGTTTGGCAGAAGTTTGCTATGAAGATTCCTGACATTGATATACCTTAGCACATTTATTTTTAGACAAATAGCATAAAAAGTTTATAAAGGGATGAAAGGAGCACTGTCCTCGCAAGGAGTGAGGCAAGGTGCATTTGTGGTATTTAACTACGGCATGTCCAGAAAGCAATTCCCAAGTCATTATCTGTCCTCTTTAAAAATGTATAAGGAAATCTGGCTCCTCACTTCAGATGCTCTGAGTCTCACTTAAGCCAGTTATAGACCATATGTTCATATGCTGTGCAACATGGGACACCCACCAGCAGTTTGATCCTGTCATGGAGCTTGAAGTGCCCTTGAAAACACCAAGTGCATGGGCAAGGTATATTAGACTAGGAGGGTCAATAAAAACATCTGTCATTTCGTGCTTTCTGGCCTCATACCTTTTCTGAAAGAGATGTTCAGTTCCTGAGCTCCTTGCTGCTTTGTCCAACAACAGTGTGTGTTAAAGCATGATGTCTGCAAATACCTGCCAGTCTCCATCTCTAAATTAAAAAGGGTCATTTGGGAGAATGTACAGTGCTTGCAGTCATACAACAGATGGAATTTAAGAAGAAAAGAAGTGAAGAATCAGATTCATGGAGGTACTTCAATGTTAAATATCTTCATAAATCTCACCCTACATGACTTTCCCAAGGTAACACAGGAAGTTTGTAGCAGAGAAAGAACGGAATTTTGATTTCCCGAGTCCTGAGCTACCACCCATCCACTGGATTTTAAAGCTTTTTAAATCATCCTTAGATAGACTAGATTCAAACTAGTGACCCAAAAGTGATAATTTCTTCATCCCATTATCATAGGGTTATCTCATTACTGGTCTCCTGAGCCATCCATTATCTACAAAACTATTTAGGAAAAGCAAATTATCTGTGGATATTGCTGTACAATAAAAACCTTCTCATCTGCACCTACAAAATTGCACAGTAAAATCTATGTACTGTAACCCAGTAGAGGGAAGTTTCTCTTGACCAATATATTTCCCACTGCAGATGATACAAGAAAGCTTTCTCATCAGAAAGTTTCTTCCTCTGTTGCTGCAGCATTTATCTACGGAAATGAGAGAATCTGTAAACACATTCTAGTTGTGGAAACCCAAATAAAGGCAGAAGCTTCCCTGAAACTGAAAAAAATACATCAAAAGGATGAGCAGAATATGAGACAACAAACAAAAAGCAAGAAACTTCTAATATGAGCATATATATTTCAAAGTAAATTACCCTGACTTATTCATGGCACAGCCAGATTGTAATGTTATAAAACGCTTGACTGTAATCAAAGGCCCACAGGATTAGCAGTTGTTTATAATAATTTTATTTTACTCTATAATAGTTATGACAAGTCAAGGATGTTTTTCATTCCAAGCATAAAACGGGATCTTATTACATTCTGCTATATACTGCAAACACAGAAGAAGAATATATTATGGATCTTGAAAAGTGTTAATAAACATGTTCTTTATACTAACCAGTCTGTTAAAAAAAAATAGGGAGTCTAATCCCGTATAATTAACAGAATTCTGTTAAAATTGATTGGGGTTTGGCCTTAATAAATTGAAGGAGAAGAGTCGTAGTTTGAACATTCAAGCAGCTGAGAAGATCTGTAGTTACAAAATATTTTCACCTTTCACCTAGAAGAGACTAAGAGGTAGTTTATTCTGAAGTGAGGACCAAATATCTGTTTAACGCCTTACGTGCATCTTTTCTGTCAACAGGTAAATTGAGAAAACAAGACGGAATTTTCCAGTGTTGTCATGAGACTTTACTTGTCGTTACATTTTTAGGAAATATTTCATTTCTTCCTGGGTTCAAATTACAGCTTCAGACAGCTCAAGGAACAGTTTAAGGAAGCTCAAAAGCAGTCATGACCCCAGTCATCTTGGAGAAACAGCGGAAACCAGATGTTTTGCACCATCCTTGCACAGATTGAGGTAGAAAGACCTCTGTCTCCATCTTGGGGATACATACCTTCAGGGAGGTTCAGCAATTTGTCTTGTTAACAAGCTGAACTTACAAGACTCAAGGCAAATCACATAAATAATGGTGCCAGATTTTATAGGACTCCTTTGCTCTGGGGGATCACTGAGCAACATATGCTAGCAAGCATAAGGCAAATTTTACAAAGTACAACCAAAAAAGGTAGAAGTCCTCCAGAGCTGAAACTCCAGGGAAATGCAGAGAACAAAATGGATAAGATAAGCAGAACTTTCACAAGTCACTCAACATGTATGGTTCAGGCAAACTGGAAAGTAATACAGAATTGAGGCCTCTGAAGATCTTGACAGTCTAGCTAGTTGTGAGTTAATTTGGGTGGAAGACACTACCTCTGAAACTTTTGTAATACAGAAGAGTGTGAGGGAGTACTGCGTTCCACCTAAAAACACATCAAGCACAGGGATGTATTTAAAGATAGCACAAACAACATGGGCTCAAGCCAGTCTCACTGTTCAGTGGAGCTGAATGTATGAGAGCAGGTTGCGCTTAAATTGTGCTTTGCAACAAAACATACAGAACAGCTGCTAATTAAGAGATTCAGAATTGTAATGCAAAGGGAGATTCCTGGTCCAGAAAGACAGTTGTAGATTTCACTAAGCAAAGCCGAAGTTTGTTGTGAACCACAGTCACAGACCCATGCAGTCCTGTGGTATAGCTAAATAATAAAATATGGAGGAAACACCTTCTTGTCAGTAGTGTAAATATTGTAAATACAGAAGAAGTGTGCTGTGCCTGGTGTTACCCATATGTGTATCACATGCTTAGCTATCACAATCATCTGAGGATGAAAAAAGCTGCAAAATCTTCACTAAGTTTTTCTTGCAGGAATACATGCATGAAGGTATACCTGCTGCTCTGTCTATGATACTTTTCATATGTAATTTCTCACTCAGAAGAATACACAACATTTATGAAAATTAGTAACAAATGTGCCGTACATTTATGGATTATGATTTGATGTCCATAAATGCTTACCTTTTCTCCTTCCAGCATTCTTTAGTTCAACTTTTTTAAATTTATGGTGTCATGGAAATATTAAAAAGACTGACTATGTTGCAGGAAAATACGGAGAATGAATGCATTATCAAAATTATTTCCCATAGCATTTAAGTAGTATTTTCACAGTTTTTCAGCTGGTGCTGAGATTGAAGTAGTCATGGCAAACACACATATATCATTTAGCAGGTAAAATCCATAAAAGGACTCTTTAATTTATACAAAGGTTGTAATAGTGGACCAAAGCTGTAAGGAATATAACTCATCTGACAGATGAAAGTTTTAACAATACCACAGGACATCTGGAATGGAGAACAGGTTAGACAACAAGGACCTGTTTTCCACCAAAATAAATAGTTCTGTTTAGTTACCAACAACTAAAATTACAATATGCAGCAAATATATTGTAGTTCACTGTGTCACCAACATTTCTCAGTTCAGATAAAGGATAAAGGTTAGATTTCTCATATTCTGAGTTGCAGTTTTGTTGCCAAATGTAAAATATTTAACCATTAAGGCATTCATTATTCTTCTGCTGTTCTGGCCTGATTAATTCTTATAATATTAAATAGCAATTCATTTTATCCCTCCACATCACAAGTCCAGCTGAAGGAGATAAGGGGCTGATAAAAGATCTCTGAGAACAGTTATAAATTATGCACTTTAAAAGAATAATAAAGCAGCTATGCAGAGCTGACTAAATCCTCTATATATTGCACATAACTTACTTAGAAACCTTCAGGAAATTACATTCAATAATCTTCATTGTCAACCTGCTGTTCCCCAAACTTTTGCACAGAAATTTACCTCTGATATGCAAATATTTAATTAGTTTTTAATGGTGAGGTTTATTTTTACTAAATCTGGTAATCTGTCTCGATTATTTTCTCGATTTCTTGTAGTGAACAAGTAATTGTCATTTCAGGAGCTTTCTTTCTCCTTCCTCTTGTTTTGTTTTTCCATCTTTGAAAATGTAAACTTCAGTAAAAATAATCAGCACACGTCGCCTGAATAGGGATCCATGATAGAGATCCACGCTAAATTGTTTCCTCTTGGAACAGATATTGCCAGTTCAAGGGCTTGAGTATGAGGGAGGGAGCTGGAACTAAGCTGGATCTATGGGGCATTGTTTAAATATATGCATGAATGAAGAGCATGTATCTTGCTTTATCCTGATGTAAATAACTGATGGCAGGGAATGGGCACCATTGACATAGTATGAATTTAGACATTTTATGGCTTTTAGATGTGAGCTGTGATGCACATGCTGTCCTGGGGAAAAAAAAACAGCAAACCAAACAGCTTTGCAAACTCTGAACAGCAATATTCTCTGCATTTAGTTCTTATGCTGTGCTGAAAATATAATTCAAATGTAATAACAATACTACAGATACTTTTTCATACTACGCATTTTTCCCTCCTTTGAGTATCTAAGGACTGTGATAACCTGTGAAAAGTTCACCAAAATTTATTAAATTATTTGGGTTTTTTTCCCTATGTCAATAACTAGCTGAAAATGTTTGAAGCAATGTAATGTCTTTCTCCCACTAAATTTGGTCTAAATAATTAAAATATTGCTTATTGAATTGTTCTCTAACATACAGCAGTACATCATCAGGCAGATAACTGCATAGCCTATGTTTGAGTAATCGTACTTACAAAATTTAATTTTTAATGATGTAAATGTTATGTGTGGTACACAGCAGTATCTCCTAAACCTAGAGTCTCAGATCAGAGAGCTACAAAGTTTTCTCTGGTCTCTACATTGCCTTCTTGTTACATGACTGTCTGAGTGAGTTTGATTTTAACACACAGGCAGTGGTAGCCTGGGCAGACTAGTAGGAGACCTATCTGCCATGAGGACTGCTCAGATGTCCCTGGGGCCAGCAGGAACGGCAGGTAATTTGGAGGACTGTGATTCACTTGAAAGCCTCTGGTTCTTTTGGACATGTGCAGTCCGTTTCACCTGTTGCTGCCAGCTAGTAGGACCTTGTGGTCTTTATGACAATGAAGCCTCCTTGTCAATTACTCAGACACCATGGCAACCTGGATGGATAGGTAGACTCTAGAAGTATTGTTGGAGGAGATATGTGGGACGTGAGCAGGCTACGTCACACCAAGGCTCTTGACCACACTAGCTGTGTCCTATATTCTCTCTGAGAAATTAATGTGTACTGCAAGAACCCTCCTCTTGAAAGAAAAACAAAGGATGTGATGACGAAACTCACATGGGTGAGCACGTAAGTATTAGTTGCCAAACTAAATGACAAAAAGTTGCAAGGATATGCTAGATAAATTGGGTCATCTAATTTACAAATTCTAAAATATCAAATTTTCTTCCAAGCCTGACAAAGCAATCCCAAAGAAATCAGACCCTCCTTTTCACTACACTTCTGAATTATCTCAATATACAGCCAGTAAAGAGTCTGTGGTAACATTGAGTAACTGGAGCCCATATCATTCACAACAACTACAACCATCTAACCACTACCAAACATCGCACTCTGGATCCTGGGAAAGGAAATCATGTGTGCCTTGTCCAGCAGCAGTTCTGCTCGGACTGGCTGCCACGCAGGCAAATGATCCTGAGAGAGCAGGCTGTGATAAAGCAACTGTCAAACACCTGAAAACAGTTGCTAACATTAATGACAGCAGGACATGTCTTGCTCTGTCACCATCTGCGACCACTGCTGTTGTCACAGAAGCCAAATCACTCACAATGGCAGAGTTTGAGGAAAGCAAACACAAGACTAAGCACTTAAAATCAGAGAATCAGAGAATGCTTTGGATTGGAAAGGACCTTTAGAGGTCATCTAGCCCAACCCCCCTGCAGTGAGCAGGGACATCTTCAACTAGATCTCTTTTCTCAGAGCCGTATCCAACCTGGCCTTGAATGTTTCCAGTGATGTGGCCTTCGCCACCTCTCTGGGCAACCTGTTCCAGGATTTCGCCACCCTCATTGTAAAAAATGTTTTCCCTAATCTAGTCTAAATCTACCTCTCTTAGTTTAAAGTCATTACTCCTTGTTCTGTCACAACAGGCCTTGCTAAAAAGATTGTCCCCCTCTCTCCTAAAGGCCCCCATTAGGTACTGAAAGGATGCAATAAGGTGTCCCTGCAGCCTTCTCTTCTCCAGGCCGAACAACCCCGACTCTCTCAGCCTTTCCTCACAGCAGAGGTGCTCCAGCCCTCTGATCATTTTTTGTGGCCTCCTCTGGACTCGCTCCAACAGGTCCATGTCCTTCCTGTGCTGAGGGCTCCAGAGCTGGATGCAGGACTCCAGGTGAGGTCTCACCAGCGCAGAGTAGAGGGGCAGAATCACCTCCCTCGAACAGTCCACCTATCAAATCCATATCTCCCCTCTTTCGAGAGAAGGATGTTGTGGGGGATTGTGGCAAGTGCTTTACGGAAGTCCAGATAGACAACACCCGTAGGTCTTCCCTTGTCCACTGATGCAGTCACTCCGTTACAGAGGCCACTAGGTTGGTCAGGCAGGATTTGCCCTTGGTGAAGCCATGCTGGCTGTCTCGAATCAGCCGCGTGCATTAGCAGAGCTTCTAGGAGGTTCTGTTCTATGACCCTCCCAGGCACAGAGGTGAGGCTGATGGGTCAGTAGTTCCCAGGGTCCTTCTTTCCACCCTTTTTAAAAATGACTCTTCATGATTATGTGGTCTCATTCTTAAATAGAACATTATTACAGTGTCACACTCAGTGACAGATTTGGCTTAGTCCCTCAGCATGTAATTAACATTTGTTAAAAATATGAGAAAAACAGCAATCAATGGGGAAATGCACCATAGTTATCATTGTTTTTGCAAAAGTTGTAAGTTAGATACCAAGTTGGAACCATGGAAAATCTGTAATGAAGTAATGATCTGACACAGTTTAGAAGATCCTATGTCTATTTTGTGCATTAGGAAGGAAAAATTTCTGTGCCATTTGTCATAAATGAGCACAGATAGAAGATCACCTCCCTTTCACATGAAGTTTAGTTAAGAGACAAACAAAATTTAACTACCAGCAGATACATGTGATCCTCTGCACAATAGCCAGTTACCATGGGGATGAGTTGTATAGTTGTCCTGGGTTTGGCCAGGACAGGGTTAATTTTCATCGGACTCCAGGAAGGGGCACAGCCGGGGGGTGGGGGCTGACCCCACCTGGCCAAACAGAGCCCGGTGTTCCATACCGTGTGACGTCACGCTGGGTTCCTGGGGGGGGGGGGGGGCCGGGCGGCGGGGACTCACTCTCGTGGCTCGGGAGCGTGCGGCGCCGGTGCGGTCTGAGAGAGCGGGTCTGTTTTTTGTCGTGTTTTCTCCTTATTTGTATCGTTGTTGTTCCTGTTTCCCTCTGCTTGCTGTTCTGTTAAACTGCCCTTATCCCGACCCACCAGTTTTCTGCCTGTTTTCTTTCCATTCTCCTCCGCACCGCGGCGGGGGGAAGGGCGGCCGCGTGGCGCTTTTGTTGCCGGCGGCAACCGAAACCGAAACATTTAATTGGTGCCCAGACGTGGAGCGGGGATAACGGCAGGGCTGAGCAGCGGGTGTTAAAACTGCTTTCACAGATTTTGTCAAAATTTATTATACGCATTTACTGTGTTAGTTAAAGTCACCAGTAAAAATGTTTCTGACTTTGATCAAATATCTGTGCTATGTAAATCCTTACTTGCTGTACGTGTTTGCCGCCATGCTGTTTGTTACCTCGGGAAAAAAGATCAGGATGATGATTTTGCTGTACTGTATGATATCGACTTACGATATGGTAACATCACTGTGCATGAAATTAGGCTTGTGTTTGCATGCGGCACTGCGGTCATTTCCGTACCTCGGATCTTAGAATTTGTTAGTAATCAAACCCAATCTGTGGGGAAAACCGGAGGGGATGCCTTCCCCCACTCTTTCGCCCCCCCTCTCTCCCTCAGGCTGGTCCTAACGGCTTTTGAGCATTTCGAGTACCCGTGGGATGCTCAGGCCAGCACTCTCCTTTTGTTTTGCCTCCTGAATGGGTTTCAGCTTTTGTTTAGGGTTAAGCAAGTCATTAAGAACATCGTGCAGAGACCTGCCCCGGGGCCGGATAGCTGTGAGTGGCTGGGTGTGTGGGACAGCATGGGCAGGTGTCTAGAGCAGTGGGCACCCCCGGTGTGTTTTAAACTCACCCCTGAACAAATACAGATTCCAGACAATCTGGTAAAATATCTGAAAAAAGTGTGCTGCCACCCTGGGAACTCCAGAGAGACACAAATCACAGCAATGTGCTGGGGTCTGGCCCGTGCCTACCGAGCCCTGTTCAACACTGTTCAGTGCCTTAAAGGGGAAAGGGGGGGAAGCGAAGCGGCAGGTGCTGCGACTGGCACTGCCCCCCCAGCCGGCCCTGCAGCCCCTCCAGCCCAGCAGGCAGTCACAGCCCCCCCGACCGGCACCACGGCTGCTGCAGCCCACAGCTGCAGGGTCTGCCTCGGTTTCCCTGGCAGGAACAGCAGCTGCTCCAGTCCCAGTTCCAGCTGCAGGCATCGCAGCTGAGCCCAATGACCAACCTGTGCCGGTAGCAGTCGCCCCCGTGAAACTAAAGAAAGACGCAGAGAGCAGATCGCTCCGGGAGGGATGACGATGAGCCAGGGTCATCACGGGAGATAGAGACAGAGATCATCACCCGGTCCCTGTCCCTGGGGGAGCTGCGAGACATGCGGAAAGACTTCAGCTGCCACCCAGGAGAGCGCATTGCCACCTGGCTGCTGCGGTGCTGGGATAACGGGGCCAGCAGCTTGGAATTAGAGGGCAAGGAAGCCAAGCAGCTGGGGTCCCTGGCCAGGGACGGGGGCATTGACAAGGCCTTTGGGAAAAAGGAACAAGTCCTCAGCCTCTGGAGGAGACTTCTGTCAGGCGTGAGGGAGAGATACCCCTTCAGTGACGATTTTGTATGCTATCCTGGCAAGTGGACCAATATGGAAAGGGGTATTCAGTTCTTGAGGGAATTAGCTGTGCGGGAGCTGGTTTACTGTGACACAGACGATGAGCAGGTACCCACAGACCCAGATGAACTCCAGTGCTCACAATCCATGTGGAGGAAGTTTGTGCGGAGAGCACCCTCCTCACATGCCAACTCACTGACAGTTGTAAACTGGAAAGGTAAAGACGCATCAACAGTGGATGAGGTGGCTGTCAGACTCCGGCAATATGAGGAAAGTCTCTCTTCCTCCCTTGTCTCAGCTGTGAATAAATTGTCCCGGCAGTTCCAGCAATTCAAAGAGGATATGTCCTACTCCCCACCTGTGCGGGCCAGTGTCTCAGCTATTAGGGGCAAGCGTTTCTCTGCTCAGGAGAGGGAATACAGAGCCTACACACCACGGGGCACCCCGTGGTTTTACCTGTGTGACCACGGAGAGGACATGAGGAAGTGGGATGGAAAACCCACCTCAAATCTAGAGGCACGAGTGCGTGAGTTGCGAGGTAAAACAATCACCAAAGGGGATTCTGTTAGGAAAAATGCTGCTCCAGTTTCCAGAAGCCAGCTCTCCAGACCAGGTAGACAGTTTGACCTTGATTCCGATCCTCTGGAGGGGACCTCCAAGTCATTTTTGCAGCAGGTGAGCAGCAATTTCTCTGACGAGGATTAGAGGGGCCCTGCCTCCAGCCAGGTGGAGGAAAGGGACAACCGTGTTTATTGGACTGTGTGGATTCGGTGGCCTGGCACGTCAGATCCACAAGAGTATAAAGCTCTAGTGGACACTGGTGCACAGTGTACTTTAATGCCATCAGAGTTCAAAGGGTCAGAGTCCATTTGCATTTCGGGAGTGACAGGGGGGTCCCAAGAGCTGAGTGTACTGGAGGCTGAAGTGAGCCTCACTGGGCAGGACTGGCAGAAGCACCCCATTGTAACTGGCCCGGAGGCTCCGTGCATCCTTGGGATAGACTATCTTAGGAGAGGGTATTTCAAGGACCCAAGGGGGTATCGGTGGGCTTTTGGCATAGCTGCTGTGGAGACGGAAGAAATTAAACAGCTGTCCATTTTGCCTGGTCTCTTGGAGGATCCTTCCGTTGTGGGGTTGCTGAAGGTTGAAGAACAACAGGTACCCATCGCAACCACAACGGTGCACCGGCAACAGTATCGTACCAACCGAGACTCCCTTCTCCCCATTCATCAGCTGATCCGCCAGCTGGAGAGTCAAGGAGTGATCACCAAAACTCTCTCACCCTTTAACAGTCCCATATGGCCAGTGAGAAAATCTACTGGAGAGTGGAGACTGACAATAGACTACCGTGGCCTGAATGAAGTCACACCACTGCTGAGTGCTGCCGTGCCAGACACGCTAGAACTTCAATATCAGCTGGAGTCAAAGGCAGCCGAGTGGTATGCTACAATTGACATCGCTAATGCATTCTTCTCCATCCCTTTGGCAGCAGAGTGCAGGCCACAGTTTGCTTTCACCTGGAGGGGCATCCAGTACACCTGGAATCGACTGCCCCAGGGGTGGAAACACAGTCCCACCATTTGCCATGGACTAATCCAGACTGCACTGGAAAAGGGTGAAGCCCCAGAACATCTGCAGTACATTGATGACATCATTATATGGGGCGACACAGTGGACGAAGTTTTTGAGAAAGGGGAGAAAACAGTTCAGATCCTTCTGAAAGCCGGTTTCGCCATTAAGCGAAGTAAAGTCAAGGGACCTGCGCAAGAGATCCAGTTTTTGGGAATAAAATGGCAGGATGGGCACCGTCAAATCCCAATGGATGTCATCAACAAAATAGCAGCTATGTCTCCACCAACCAGAAAAAAGGAAGCACAGACCTTCCTGGGTGTTGTGGGTTTTTGGAGGATGCACATCCCAAATTACAGCCAGATTGTAAGTCCTCTGTACCAAGTGACCCGGAGGAAGAATGATTTTGAATGGGGCCCTGAGCAACGACAGGCATTTGAACAAATTAAACGGGAGATAGTTCATGCCGTAGCCCTTGGTCCAGTCCGGTCAGGGCAAGATGTTAAAAACGTGCTCTACACCGCAGCCGGGGAGAATGGCCCAACCTGGAGTCTCTGGCAGAAAGCACCAGGGAAGACTCGAGGTCGACCCCTGGGGTTTTGGAGCCGGGGATACAAAGGATCCGAGGCCCGCTATACTCCCACTGAAGAAGAGATTTTGGCAGCATATGAAGGTGTTCGAGCTGCTTCAGAAGTGGTCGGCACTGAAGCACAGCTCCTCCTAGCACCATGATTGCCAGTCCTGGGCTGGATGTTCAAAGAAGGAGTCCCCTCTACGCATCATGCCACCGATGCTACGTGGAGTAAGTGGGTCGCTCTGATCACCCAGCGCGCCCGAATGGGAAACCCCAGTCGCCCAGGAATTCTGGAGGTAATCATGGACTGGCCAGAAGGCAAAGATTTTGGAGCATCGCCAGAGGAGGAGGTGACACGTGCTGAAGAGGCCCCACTGTATAACCAGTTGCCAGAAGATAAGAAACAGTATGCCCTGTTCACGGATGGGTCCTGTCGCATTGTGGGGAAGCAGCGGAGTTGGAAGGCTGCTGTATGGAGCCCTACACGACAAGTCGCGGAAACTGCCGAGGGAGAAGGTGAGTCCAGCCAGTTTGCAGAGGTGAAAGCCGTCCAGCTGGCTTTAGACATTTCCAGTCGAGAGAAGTGGCCAGTGTTCTATCTTTACACCGACACTTGGATGGTGGCCAATGCCTTGTGGGGGTGGCTGCAGCAATGGAAGAAGAACAACTGGCAGCGCAGAGGCAAACCTATCTGGGCTGCCCCATTGTGGCAAGATATTGCTGCCCGGCTGGAGCAGTTGGCTGTAAAAGTCCGTCACGTGGACGCCCACGTCCCTAAGAGTCGGGCCACTGAAGAACATCAAAACAACCACCAGGTAGATCAGGCTGCTAAGATTGAAGTGGCTCAGGTGGATCTGGACTGGCAACATAAGGGTGAACTCTTTATAGCTCGGTGGGCCCATGACATCTCAGGCCACCAAGGAAGAGACGCGACATACCGATGGGCTCGTGACCGAGGGGTGGACTTGACCATGGATACCATCGCACAGGTTATCCATGAATGTGAAACATGCGCTGCAATCAAGCAAGCCAAGCGGGTAAAGCCTCAGTGGTATGGAGGACGATGGCTAAACTATAAATATGGGGAGGCTTGGCAGATTGACTACATCACACTGCCACAAACCCGCCAAGACAAGCGCTATGTACTCACAATGGTGGAGGCCACCACCGGATAGCTGGAAACCTACCCTGTGCCCCATGCCACCGCCCGGAATACCATCCTGGGCCTGGAAAAACAAGTCCTGTGGCGACATGGCACTCCTGAAAGAATCGAGTCGGACAACGGGACTCACTTTCACAACAGCCTCATAGACACCTGGGCCAAAGAACAGGGTATTGAGTGGGTGTATCACATCCCCTACCATGCACCAGCCTCTGGAAAGATCGAACGTTACAATGGGCTGCTAAAAACCACTTTGAGGGCAATGGGTGGGTGGGACTTTCAAAAACTGGGATACCCATTTAGCAAAGGCCACCTGGTTGGTTAACACCAGACGGTCCACCAACCGGGCTGGTCCTGCCCAGTCAAAACCTCAGCGCCCCGTAGAAGGGGATAAAGTTCCTGTAGTGCACATGCGGAACATGTTAGGGAAGACGGTTTGGGTTAGTCCTGCCTCGGGCAAAGGCAAGCCCGTCCGCGCGATTGCTTTTGCTCAAGGACCTGGGTGTACCTGGTGGGTAATGCGGAAGGATGGGGAAGTCCGATGTGTAGCTCATGGGGATTTAATTTTGGGCGAGAATAGTCCATAAATAAATTGTATAAAGTTAATTGTTAAATAACCCTGTCACTGTCTGTTATCACTGTTATAATTGTTATATTTTGTACCAGTAGTAGCATAGTAAGAATTCTCCAGATTAAAGAAGGATGGACTTTTTCTATGAAAACCTAGCAGAGCACAGCAATGATGGAACTGGACCTGGTTTTCAACAACTGGCATCCAGCAACTTCATCAAGATCAACATCTCCTGCAGACTGTGGGCACAGGCCACACCAGATACATCAGCCGTGAGCTCCGGATGCAGCAAGTGACCGCCCATCACCACACATCACCTCCCCTGCCACGGAAGACCATAACGACAGATGGAGCCTGAAGTCATGGATTAAATGAACTCAACGGACACTTCAGAGTGATGATCCATAGACTAAAGGAATGATATCTGGAGACAGGAGAAGTGGTGGTGATCAACTGGACAATGGGGGACCTGGACATGACGTAGATGGTATGGAATAAGGGGTGGATAATGTCCTGGGTTTGGCCAGGACAGGGTTAATTTTCACCGGACTCCAGGAAGGGGCACAGCCGGGGGGTGGGGGCTGACCGCACCTGGCCAAACAGAGCCCGGTATTCCATACCATGTGACGTCACGCTGGGTTCCTGTGGGGGGAGGGCCGGGCGGCAGGGACTCACTCTCGCGGCTCGGGAGCGTGCGGCGCCGGTGCGGTCCAAGAGAGCGGGTCTGGTTTTTTGTCATGTTTTCTCCTTATTTGTATCGTTGTTGTTCCTGTTCCTTTTGTTTGCTGTTCTGTTAAACTGCCCTTATCCCAACCCACCAGTTTTCTGCCTCTTTTCTTTCCATTCTCCTCCGCACCGCGGCGGGGGGAAGGGCGGCCGCGTGGCGCTTTTGTTGCCGGCGGCAGCCGAAACCAAAACAATAGTAAAGAAATTGCATGAAAAAAAGTGTTGGTGGCCAGTCTCATTAGAAAGATGTCCTGTATTTGACACTTGATGTCAATCTCACAGGATAAACTGACCAGCTTTGTGTCCCTAATAGCAGCAGTACGCATATGCTGGGCAGGGGGGCTTTATTATGTTCAAATTCAAGAATTCAAAAGCCTGCCACCTGTAAAAGTTCGCAAAGTCCAACGGGCAAGACCCCAAGCAGGGTCTGAGGAGAGGCCAATCTCCATCCTGCCCCTCTTTGTGACAGAGCACACAGATCACATCAGACCCCCAGGGTTCTCTTGCTTGATACCTGCACAAGCAGAATTCAAAAACAAACTTTCAGATACATTGTTCTTGAACAAAACATGTTAAAATACCACCCTGATGATGGTCATTTCTGTAGTACTATAGTTCATTGACTGACTGGTGCTCCAACACTATGGTCCATTCATAATTAACCTTGAGGCTCATACACTCAGAAGGAATATTAATGGATTGTCTGGTTTGCAAAGAATGAATGGGTGATGAAGCTGGACTTGCTGTTTTAAACAGTGATTGTACTAGTGGAAAATCTAAAGTTCAGTATATCTATTTGTGAAGAAAATGCCTTAAAATATCTTTTTGAAAACAACTTATGTAATTTCTGGATTTCTGAACTGGTTACATTTTTAATGGGTCTTACTGTCAGACGGTTGTTTCCCACCTCCAGCCTTTCCATCTTTCTGAAACTGAGCACTCTAAAAACAAAGATAGGGAGTAAATTCAATCCCATCATCTTAGTGACAAGAATTGGGCTTTTAAACACTGATCTTACAAAAGGATGTCTGAGCAGACGTTCATTGTCCTTGCGTTCTGTATAGTGCTGTGTGGAATGCAGAATAAACTTTTGCTCCTTGCCCTTTCTATCACTTCTCTTTTAATGCAACAATCATAATAAGCACAAAGAACCTTTTATGAAGGTTCCTGGTATATAACTTTCAATATCCCACAAACATGTTACCACAAAGTAGTTTATGGAGTAATGCATTATGTTCTTGAAGTGCACTGACTTGCAAGTATACATGCCAGCCCTACTGTGAAAAGAGTAAGGCTATCATGAATTCTTGTGCTACGGGCATTTAAACTGCAGTGATTTACTGAGTGAAGGTTTATCAGCCAGTGCACTGAGACCACGCTCCTTTCCTTTGCTGAGTTGTCTCATGGGACCTTTCAAATCCTTTAGTTGAACATATCAGTAAGAAAGGAGCAAGGAGATTAAACATCTGCCTTTACGCTTCTTCCTCTCAGGTATTAACTTGTTTCCAGAGAAGATGAGAATAAAAGTGCCTTACAGTAAATACCTTGCAAAGTGCTAGTAAGATAAGGAAATTCAAATGTCACAACAGGAAAAAAATATTTGTTTTCTTTAACTGCTAAATAACCCCAGATGCTATTGACTGTGTAGCAGCAATCCTCGGTGCCACACAGAAATGTCTTCTTCATAAGATTCATAGTGAAGCAAAATGATATAGAAACAAGACTAAAATTTTTCCAATTCAAATGATGAACCAGAAAATCATGACCCTTTATGGAACATTATGCCTCAATTTCCGCTATGCTGTGTGGTGATGTGAAGAATTCAACTTTGGGTTCTGATTTTGCAGCTAGTCTTTGTATTTTTATACATACGCCAACACAAAAGAAATCTCCCAGAGATAAAGAAATTTAAGGGACACTAACGGTATGAATTTTTATTCACTGAACAGGAACTCTATAAAAAGCTCTACCCACCTTTCTCCATTTCCTGCAAATAATCTTCACCAGACTAATACTCCTTCCCCAACATTAGCAGCAGAAGAAAGCTTATGTGATGTTGGCTGCATGTAGAGAGATACAGAAAAAAGCAAAGAGTATAGGTGGACAGGACTCACGTAAAGAGGTACAGATAAACAGGCAAGAAATCCTAGATTAGAGTTGAGGTCTCAGGGATTAGATTTGAGTTGCTAAACTACCTGTATAGATCTAGTATTAAAATCATTAGCTAACTTCGCTGAAGTTCAACAGCGGCAGGCTATGCAAATTGTAGAGGAAAATTAGCTTTGCTTTGATGTTTAAGCATGAACTTGACAACAGAGCTGCAATCAGATCTCTCAGTTGAAAGGAACAAATTCCAAGTACCAAATGGAAACGAGCTTCTGTGACCCAGGGAAATTTGTAAATTCCCTGTTCACGCCCATATTTCGTGACCTGTTTCTGTCTCTGTTCATGACTGGTCGGCATGGTGAAGATGTGGAATGGAGATGTACTGAATTTGGCCTTTTATGATAATGACTCTGCTTCTCTTTTCTGATTATTTCCACAGGCAATGAACAGATTCAAAGCCTTATATTACTGAACTTTAACTAGGAGACTAGTCTGCATACATTTTAAATGTTAATCACTGTTCAGTAAGCTTGTGAACTTTGATGGGTCACAACCTGCTCACCACTGGAATAGTTTGTAGCTCTCACTGCATGTTGGCATTGATGCCAGAAACCAAACTTGGTAGGACATGTTTGGACAGCATACCTTACTCTTCAGAAGTGTAGGTTCATTACAGAGGTGAAGATATTAAGCAGAGAATTTGAGCTGATTCAAAAATTACTTCTTTCTGAAGAGTGCCTTGGTGTCCATGTTACTTCAGACATTATCTACTGGGTAAATTTCAGCTACTAGTTTTAAAATGGTAAGTTGCAGCAGATAAACTGCACAGAAATGATATTTATTATGCTATGCTTACAATAAGTAGCAATGTAAAAAACAGATATTCCAACTCAAATTATGGAGTAAAAACTGAAGAAATTCAGAATTGGAATAATAACAGTTCATTTGCAGCTTCAGTACTTCTCAGCTGCTTTTATATTAAAAAAATAAAACAGCATCTTGAAGGACATGTTTCTACATTTTGATGCAGTCAGGCTGATGAGGAAGGACAAACACTTGAAAAGTGCAGTTACACAAGGTGCTTGAAGATAGAAATTATTTCCTTAAAGTGTTTAATCATGCTTTCCAAAACCACTTCCTCTGGTGACCTAATCACATAAATCATAGTAAAAGGTTAAAGACGAAGTTCAACTGCACCAAATTATATGTGCTATTTTCCCTGAAATGGATTACTTTCCATTAAAGAGTGAACTCATTCTACTAAATAACCATATTCTTTGCATGGCCTCTGGACTGAAAGCTGATACTCTGTCACACACTTGTATGAATGGACTTTTTGACTCCTGAAAACTCTGCTACATGGGAAAATAATAACCAATCACATAGCCACTTTGTTCTAGAAAGTACTCACTTCACTACTGCCTTACTCCATGCAATGAAAAAGTTATGTGTGACTTTTGATTTATGCTGAAATTCCTTGAAACTCTGCTTGTTTTACAGCTGGGGAAACAGAAGCTTAGAGATACAATTGGAGAGCATGGAGGTGGGAGATGTCCCACTCCCAGACTTATGCACTGCACTGTCTTCTTCCTCCTATCCCCCACAAGTGATGCTTCTATCGCAAACTTCTTACTCTTATGTATTTATTTTGGGTGACATCAGTGTGTTTGCTGGGTTAAAGTTTGGAGAGCAAAGGTCACCAATCTTCTGAGAAACTGATGAAAGGCAGCAACCACATTGTGCTGGCTGTAGAGGATACTAAACAAGCCTCAGCCCAACTGCCCTCTCTGAAAGCCAAAACCTTGCTCTGACCAGGGAATAATCAAAGAGAAAGATGCAATTCATATAAAAGTTGATAATGCAATAAGAAGCAAGGGGAAACAAAGAGCCAGAGCTGGTAAAGGCTGCCCCTACATTGAATGGTTGCAACAACATAAGCCTGAAGAAGCTTTCATTACACGCATCTTGAAAGATAGTGGATACTAGCCAAAGGTTTTGGCAACTGCAAAGTAGGTGGCAGGCACAAAAAAGGTGGCAGAAATTGTGTGATGTTATGGCAGAAGTATTTCAGCTAGATGGAACTTCTATAAGATGATCCCCAAGAATGACTTAACAATATTAATATCCAAAATATAACCTTTAGATTTAGAGGTCAGCGTTCAGTCCAAGAAAACTGGACAGGGTTCAAATCTCTGACAAATGCTCTAATTTCAGGTTCTCCTTTCATAAAGTAAATAGCATTTTATCGATTCAGATAATAGTGTACACTTTAAAAAAGGTATCCTGTAATTGCATCTCTTAAAGAAGTTAATGTGCCTTAATCTATACTTTAAACAAACAAGGCCAGTTTAAGACATCAGTGAGGCATTTGAAGTAATATTTTTTATAACAAATTTTCTACATATCCACACCATAAATTACTACGCAAAAAGATCCTAGACCAATTGTTCTGAAAAATCAGTACCAGATAGCTGCAATGTACAGAAAAAAATGACACCCACAACCACATTGTGCCCAAATGCAGCTGAAAATTTTGCCATCCAAATAACAAGGAGGGGCTCCAGTACATGTGAAAATCAAGTCAACACACTGGCAGGCAACCATTTCTCTGCTGGTAGCCTTCTAATTACAAAGTAATTTTACTAGAATACTGTAAATCTTCACAGTTAATTAGTACTTTATAATGTAGCTTTGATAGCACTACTTGAACTTAATTATGAAAGAGGTAACAAGCTTGTCCCCACAGTAAAGAGAGTAAATACATCATTACATAGGAAATCATATTAAGAAATAAAATAGATATAATTGTCATACAGGCAGTAAAATTTATACCAAAGGCAACAAAGGTCATACCAAATTAATAATATTTTTTAAATGCATCGCATGTAGTAAGATATGTGAACTGTCCACAGCTGAAATATGCTAGTCTTAGAAAAAAACTTGAGTAGAACAAAAGGATTGTGTACCACCCATCAGAGTTTCAGTTTTTGTGTGAATTTTCATATCTGTGTGTGTGTATTGGTAGGGGAGAATACAGTGGGTCTTATCTGCATCCTGAGCCAGTGGTGAAGACTGTGCCTCTTGAACTTGCACGAGCAAGGCAGTCACAAAATCTGCAACTCTTCCATCTCTGCAACTCTGACCATGGTCTTGCTGATTCCTCAGGGGAATCTGAATCCAGCTATGGGGGTTGCATTGAAATGTTTGGGATGACTGTGACTTTTCCTGGAACGCTAAGCACTTTGTCGGGACGTAGTTATCTGGACCAGGTTTTCCTCACACAAAGGAAGAAATCGAGGGAAGGGAAGGGAAGGGAAGGGAAGGGAAGGGAAGGGAAGGGAAGGGAAGGGAAGGGAAGGGAAGGGAAGGGAAGGGAAGGGAAGGGAAGGGAAGGGAAGGGAAGGGAAGGGAAGGGAAGGGAAGGGAAGGGAAGGGAAGGGAAGGGAAGGGAAGGGAAGGGAAGGGAAGGGAAGGGAAGGGAAGGGAAGGGAAGGGAAGGGAAGGGAAGGGAAGGGAAGGGAAGGGAAGGGAAGGGAAGGGAAAACTTCTCAACCCCAAAGCAGGCAGAGAAGAGATTTAAACCGGGTCTCCAAGGAAGGATCTTAGCTTTGATCTGGGCAGGCTTGAATGCTGAAAAATAGTAATTTTGGTAAAATTCCATTTATCTGAAAAATTCTGAAGTCTTAGGTTTTGACTAGTGTGGGGGGTGGGGGAATGACGGGAGGACAAGACAGGACCATAAAGATGCCGGGAACAGACTTTTCTTGATGAACTCTGAGCATTTTTTAAAGTCGACTCTCTCATTCTGCTGTCAGAGCTAAAGGATTTATCAGTCCTTTTATGCTAGTAAAAGTCAGGATTTAATTCACCTTCAATGCACACTAGCCATGCCAAAGAAATGCCAGTACAAGCATGCCTCTGAGTAAGGTGGCAAATATGTCTTTCCCTTCTCTGTTCAACATCTTCCAGCATAGCTACAAGGAGAAGAATTCATGAATTACAAGTCTCATTTTTCTCTGATACAGATCTCTTCTTTGAGTTCTTTCTGTTTCATTCTTGGCGTTTTCAGTGGCATTCTTATACAGTTATTTAAATACCTGCACATCTTTTAAAAGATAGAGTGGTCAATATCCACTGAAAGAAGTTTTGCTGTTGTGGCTGGCTGGAGAGCTACCTTTGCATGTACTGTTGGTTGCCTATAGACAGACCCACCTTCTAACATACACTTTAATACCCCCAGTGATCCACGTCATTTTCCAAGAGGGTTTCCAATTGTAGTAAGCACTTTTGGTATAACTTCTGTGTGGGCCTGCTTTAGCTGTAGAGTGTCAAGAGATGTACTCTAATTTAAGAGAGCATGTTGGAGCTGTCAGAGGCATCACTACAAAGGTTATTTCTGGAGACAAGTTTACTGCAGCAAAACAAAAGCTGTACGCATAAGCCATGTTTCCTGTGCTTTACAGCATGAACTTGACGCACTTGAAAGTGGGTAATATGCCATTCAAACAGTGTGGGTAGCCAAGAGATCATGAGCAAATAGATGCACCACAAGAATTTAAAAGTTAAATTTACACCCATGAACATCTCAGCAGTTGAACATCCTGATCTTTATAGTCCCTAATTAAAAGATGGCCTCCCCACAATTATTTAAGTTGGGATGCATAGTCTTAAAGAGCAAAGAAATTTTTCTATGCTTATTTGAGCAAAAGTTTATTCAACTTCATTCAGGAAGAGTGAGTCGATTACAGGCTCCCATTCCAACGTGTGTACACACTAACCAAACCAAACCATTGTTTCTTTTCAGTTTAGCTGAGAGGCTCCAGGTCACTTGACTAGGTTTTGTGGCTCAGCACATGGAGAAAAAGTGGGCAAGGTTCATTTAGAGAGCACTCTTGGCTGATTGTTGGCATTTAAATTAAGCATAGTTGAGGAGATTGACAACATGGACTCCAATATCCAAATTGAAGACCCTTTATTTATCAGAAAGCTGCGTTTTATACCCTTGCAAAGCTGTCCATGCGCTCCAGCCCAAATGTTTATTGGTTAACGTACATTGTTCACGCACCTATTATAAACACTCAATTGGCTACCTGTGCATGATTTCTCCTTTGTTTGCTCTGGGCGTTCTACCCAAGTCCTCTGTTGCAACTGATAACATCCTTAATTTTCTCTTGTTCAGAACCTCTCAAGGGCATCATGACCTTCGTTGATATAGAATGTTCTCACACATAGTGTCAATGTTAATTAACATATAACAGACAACACTTCCAGTCCTGCTAGGCACGAGTCTTGGACCCAAACTAGCCGGCTGCAAGCCTCTGCAACAGACTAAATACACCACAGCCAGACACACTGAATCCTGGCCCTACTAAAACAATATGCCACTGGGATCATTTCAGTGAGCACTGAATTTCTCAGCTGAGTTCAGGTGCTTTAAGATTGTGTTTGAATCTAGAAATTCACATATTCACAGCCATTCAGGTGCAGATGAGCAGAGTAGAGATGACTTTTCAGAGAGAGACCTTTTTCTCCCTGGTTGATGAGATAGGCTTATTCAGTGGCAGTAAGACAGTGGAAACCCTTGGACACTACGTCACTCTGATCAGGCTGAAAACTGGTACTGCTAAACAAGTAATACGACAGAAAGCTGTAAATATTGCATTTGATCCAGCTATAGCTGCCTTCAGATAAGGGTTACAACCCTGAATTTGCTCTCCATTTCAATTAGAAGATTTGACATCAGTGCATAGTGAGCAGCCAGGCTTCCCCATCGACACTGTACATCTAATACATTTCCACAGCCTTTGCAGAGAAACCTGAACTTACATTTTTTTGCAGACATATATGCACTCATTATGCTCCAATATTGCAAGGCCCTGAAAACACAGTGTTCAAGGTAATGCAGAAAATCCTGCCAAGAACACCGTGTAGGCTAATGAAGTGGCGTGACTTTCAAACTGGTGCTTGTTCCACAAACCCGTAACCACAAAGAGAGCATGAGAGACCGCAGCTTCCAGGGAGGGAGACTGCTGGCAGCTCACAGCAAGCATGGCAAACAGGCACACCCTCATTTTTGAAACAGACCTTAAACGTGCTAATGGGGCAGGCACTGGCCTTCCACGCTGTGTACACTCCTGTGATTAGCAGTGGGAGTCTCTTCATTGCATTCAGAGCCTCCCTTCACAAGTGAAAACTTTTGAGCTTCTAGAACATTAAAGGAGATAAGCTGAAAATCTGGCTAAACATCCTCTTTTCTGAACAGCCTCAGGTTCCTCTACCCTTAATTCAAAGTGAAGCAAGCAGATAGTGACAAGCATAACATGCACTAGGCACACTTCTCTTAAGACAATTATAACGTCAAGAAGGGACAAAATAAATTCATGAGTCTCAGGAAAGAGGATTCAGAAGGACATTAATGGTAGGTAGTTATCTACCTAAACACTGTGCTATGTTATGCTGTCTGGCCATTTTTTCATGCGTCAGTGTAATTTTTCTGTAGGTGTGGCTCAGGCAATAGCTCAAAGACGAGGGAAGTTAAAATTTCTGGCCCTGCTACTGGAACTCTTTTCACCGTATTTCCCTCTGCTACATTCACATGTTAGTAAATTTCTTTGAATATTTGAGAAGTGCTTCACAGCCTCACAGGATACGCAAGAAGGGCTCAAGGGTTCAAAATTTACATGCACTCAAGCTGAGAGACACACACATGTGCACTCACATAGCCCAGTCAAGGAACAGGAGAATGTGATTCCTCCACCTGCACAGCCCTATTCCTGTGTCATCAGGTCCTTCATTCTTATCCTCCAGTATAGATACAACTTTGAGCCATTCCAGTGGCATCACATCCATGTGGAGCAGAAGAGTTGCCTCTAAACAGGTCGTGTTCCCTTCAAAAAGAAAGGAAGGAGAGGTTTGTCCTTTGGTCTCCTCTTTGTGAAGTCCTTGCTTGTCAGTTTTGTCTGAAGGTGTAATTCTCCAGACCCACCAACCTCAACAGTACTGGAAGCAGAGTATAATTTTTGACTGTTGGTTCATAGCTATGTTGCCACTTTGGGGTGTTGGATGGACGTTATCAGGCTGCTGTATGTCAGGCAGAGTGCCCAGAAATGGCCACTGCACATATAAGAGCTCCTCTGCAGATATGATACTCTGCCTCAGCCTTCTGTTGCTCCTGACGCAGTGTGATATACCCACAAAAGGTTCATCAGACCAAACTGGACTCTTAAATGCATTCACACATGTGCACTGATACTAGTCTATTAGACGTACATGTGCACATTCAGTAGGTTCAGTAATGGGAAAATATGGAGCCTATTGCTTTCCAATCAGGTAGCTGGGACTGGTCTTTACACTTTGTGTACAAAACTGTGATGTACTCAAAATCTAAAAACACAAAAGCTGCACAAGTGGTATACAAAATCTAGCACAAGAGGAAAAAAGAGTCCTTGAGAGAACTGTTTGTGGGAATAACTGCTTGAGCAAGCATGTAGTGACACTTCCCAAGTTTTGCCAACCCCAGTTTTATACTCCAGTAGGCATTTTTGTACTACATCCTTTCTGCTGCTCTCTTATCTTATGTTTGGCTTGCAAATTCTTCACCACAGATTTTTTTCTTATTTTCTTTTTTTCTGAGTAATCATAACACCTAACACAACGAGTACAGATGTTGACTAAGCTGGCAAGTCACTATTTGTATTAACACTAAGTGAAGATTTGTGTTTAAGTCTATTACATGCTGAGCCTCAAAACGAAGTGTATACCTATGTGTTGCTCCAGTTCTCTGCTGATTTATAGCATCATAAATCTTGAGTCAGCCTGAAAACAATGGACCCGTTTACAGCACTTCAGGAAAAGAAGTTTAAGACAATGCTTTATACCTTTCCCAGTGTTGTTTGGCTTGACTGTTCAGCATACTGTGTAAGATTTTTATTCTAATATGTCTGTTGTGGTTACATCTGAAACACTTTTTTTCTTCCATTATATGTATCTGTCAGTTCTACCTCTCATGCCAGAATGCAGCTGAGAGAATATTCGCTATGATGCAGGGGAGCAGGAAAAAATCTGTGTATCTTTTAAATCACCAAAAAAAATAGGTCTTAATAAGGTCACTATTACACTGAGCAAATACTCTTTAACTTTGATTGACTGTAATGGAGGGTAAGGCCACTTAAAACTAATTTTAAGTACTCAATAGACAGAAGGACAGCACCCTACAGGCTTCATCTTACTGCAGGAGTCAAGGACAGTTTATGTCACTGAATACAGTGGGACATTACCAAACTCCAAACAACCCCTCCGAGGTCATCTAGAACTGGAAATCACTTCTTTCGCATCTCCACCTCAAACCGTAACTAATTTCAAAAAACCAAGATTGCAATCCCGTGAAAAGAACTCTGCATCAGTGAATTTAAATCAAAGGACTGTAACAACTGAAATGTATGGGGATAAAGTGGGTTGAAGCATAACCCAGATAACACAGTTTGTTTCCATGCTGTTCAGTGGATTTCAACAAAATATTTGCCTGCTGGAGATACACAGTTGCTAATATTTGAACAGGTGTGACAATAAGTATGAACATCATTTTTTAAGTCATTACATGTTGCTTCAGAAACTAATACTTTCTACTCCCTTGAGGGTAATGAATTTATTAGGAAAGAGGTGTGTGCTTTTCTCATTCCAAAATGTTACATTCTATTACATTTTAGGAAGAAAAAAAAAAGGTAAGAGATTACCCTATATGTACACCCTAGTCTTCAAAGAAGAATGTCACACCAACTCCTTCTTGCTGGTGTTACTATGTTAGAAGATAGCTTCTAGGTGAATGACATCTGCCTACAATGATCACATTAAGGCAGAAGTCATTAATTAAATATAAGGTCTGGTTTTATTCACTTCTGGTGTTAGTTGAATAACCTGTGGCATTTCTTTAACAAGAAAAAGGGATTTCGTGCCTCTTCTAATAAAAGAAGAAAAAATGTACATGCTATATTCTTATGTTACCGTAGATCAGAATAGCTCCATGAGTATCCAAAAAGGTAGAGCTATTTCTAAGAAAAATATGCATCAAAACATAGAATAGCCTTGTATGATCACAGAGTTTCTGCTTGCTGCTAGTTACCTTCAGTATATATTAGTAACTTAAAAATGTTTTCAGAGGCTTTTTAAACTATATCAGCACACAAGTTCTCCCACAGTGTTCCTGGTTTTAAATTCTCTATTGTTCCATAGATAAATAATACTCATAGACAAATTCAAAACCAATTTCACATTTCGATAGTTCCTGTGAAGGAAAGAAGTGCCTTTGGTACAACTGGCATATCAGATTCCACTGTTGTTGATGTCAATTCAGAGTAATGCCACGGAACCAATGGCAATTTTTTGATTTATAGCAGCATCCATGGAATCAATGTGTGGCTCAAAGAGTTTTACTGATATTGTTTAAGCAATAGCAAGTATAAATAAAAACATAGATCAGAAATCTCATTGACTGTATCTTCTAACCCACTTAAATAAACTTTGTGCTTTAATAGAGGAAAGGCCACCACCCCAATCAAATTCTGCACCCTGAATCCTAAAGAAATTTTGTAATTTTGGTTTGATCTCTGTGGCTAAATGTTATTTGTCATATTAAACACAGACTTTGTAACAGTCTCATTTTTCCATGGACAATGGGTTTGTTTCTGAATCTGCTCACCACCTATTTACTTTATATTACAACAGCACACTGCTCCCTAGCTGCCTCTTCCAGTAATAGTCAATTTAAGTGTAAACATATATAATTGTTATTACAGTTGTGTATAAATTAAATGGAGCATTGCCTTTTGCTGGCTTTGGTAAAATATGTTTCAGGACCAAATGGGAGGGACTTTTCTGACTGCCTTCCCAGTCCTGTAATGGAATTACCCTGGTGTGGGTTTCTGTTTTTCAATACTTCAGTCATTGTGTCACTAACACATCACCAGTGAAAAAAATACCTTCAAATATTTGCAGATCACTGCAAAAAATCCAATAGCGGGGCCCATTAACATGGTTCCACCACTTGACATATCAAGAACATCTATGATAAGTAGATTATTATATATATGTGGACATAGGAAGGTAGGTAGATAAATAGGTATATAGATAGATTGATAGATAAGTAGACAAATAGATATGTATTTATCCAACATTTCTATTTTGCAGCAAATCAGCTAGGAATTGTCTGTATTTAACAGTTTAATGCATCTGGTAGTTACTCACATAGAGAAATTAATGTAAATGAAAATAAATTTCTTATTACACTCAGTAGAAAAAGCACGTCAGATTACATGTCATCCAGTCTACTACTCCAAGCAAAGAGCAACACTAGTGTTCAAATCTGACAGACACATTTTGTGAGGTGATATGAGCTTTTCACTTTGCTCCTTCACAATATTTTGTATGTCCTTCAGTGTCCTCCAAATATGTTTTAGTAGAACGTCATTACCTTACAGGGTTTCAGAAGAAAGTGTTTTAATAAACTGCATACTACTTTGCAATATTCAAGATATCATTTTCTATTAGCTTTCAGTCAGGCCCATCACATCTTTTCTTTCTCCGCTGTTTTAGTTTGTTGAAAGGCTGAGGGGGAGGGTAACTATAGCTGTTCACTAGATGAGAAAATGAAGTTTTCTGACCTTGAAATTGGGATGCAGCCAAAATGGACCTGACTTTTACATTCTCTCTTTTTTTTTAAACCAATGGTGATCTCCCATCTAAAAGGACAGGTTCAATTTCCCTTCAATTCAGCCCAGTTAGAATGGGCCTGAGCAGAATTAATAAATCCACCTATAATTTATTAAAGTCTTCCACAGTTCTCCACTCCACTAGCTCACATGGCATATACTTTTAAAAAATGATTCTGTCACCTGGAATGAGAAGATACAAATAATGGACAAAACAGGATCAGAGCGACTGAGTTTAACAACTAAACTGCCAGGAAGCTTTGTGGCAAGCATCACAAATACCCTTATGTTTCACTACAAATGAGATAAAGCACTGACCCACAAGTGACTGATGATCCTCACCTTAGTTAGTAACATCTTTAAATCACAAAAGCTTCATGAAACAACGGGTGTGTGCACCTTGCTAAATTACAAGGCATAGTTCTTCAGAGAAATCTATGGCTTGCTGTGAACCCGAATCTCTTACAGGGGTCAGAAAAGGAGTAGAAGCACAAATGATACCATGCTACTACCTAATGCTGCATCACAAATACATCATGGAGATTATTCTTGGGTCACTCCTTCCTTGGCAGTCTGGACCAGCAAGGACCTTCTCCTTGGAATTAGTCAGTTGTCAATATGAGGACTAGGAATGTAGCCTCCAGCTTATTTGGCTCTTATACTGCCAAGAAAAAAAAAAAAGAAAAAAGGTCAGGATGGAGTAAATTAAAAGTTAACACAAATATGTAGTAAAATACCATGACATAAGATGTTCGTCCAGGATCAGATGATTTTCCCATGCAGTACCATTAAAGGCATGAAAGAAAGCACTGAAAGAAGGAAGAAGGCTTTTGAAGAGGTACTCAGAAATGAGCAGAAATACCTTGCAGTCCAGCTAATTCACAGGTTAATTTGTTGCTAGTTCAGTGGCTGTATTTCACATTCTGCATAAGGGACCTAGCTACCTTTGTGCTGCATGCCATAAAAACAGAAAACAAAAGGAAGATCTTGCTGCAGAGAAAAAGATGTTACACTGGTTGTTTGAAAAGGAGCAAAACCCCTGTGGATGAAGCATGGGGATGTGTTGTGCCTGCTAGAAGCATCTTCTGACAGATTCAGGATTAAGAAGACAAATCCCACAATCATTTTTCAAATACACATTCTGTCTACTCGATCTGATTTTAAGTTCAGTGCGGTAGAAAATTTGAATAAATTAAATCAAAACATAAGAAAATTACAGAGGTGTTCATTGTGTCTGCAAACAAAATGTGTTGAAAACACACCTCAGGGTTGAATTGGCTTGAACCGGCTTTCAGAAGAATTAAACATGTCCAGCAGACCTACAACAAAACACAGAACATAAGTTCTTAATAGTGAACTTCTAAGATTTTTTTCTGAAATAACTGAATTAAATAACAACTACATTACGTCATTCATGTTTGCTTACAGTACTCAGGGTGAAAGGTAAAATCAGCTTTAATTTCAAAGTCTCCCTGAAATTTCCAGTTAAAATAAATACAAGCCTCTTGTGTCTAGTTAAAAGTAGATGCTGTTTTGAACATGTGCATTAAAGCGATTTATTTATGTATGTGCTTAATCTTTATTTATCATGGAAATTTTGGGAATAAATATATATATGTCCCTTTTTAGAACATGTTTTTCTGTTATGAAATTACACCTCATTTCCAAAAGAAATGTTACTATCAGGATTTCTTTAAGTTTTTATACTGTCAGGATTTGTGGAGTTTTGCTGTACGTGATTTCTTCTACTTAAAAAATTATCAGGATTCAGCCATGCTCTTCTTTTTATAAGCATGTAATGGATGATATGGTCAAGAACCACAGAATCACAGAACGGCTGAGATTGGAGGAACCTGTGGAGATCACCTAGTCCAACTCTTCTAGCTCAGAGCAGGGTCAGCTAGACCAGGTCATCCAGGATTCTCTGCAGTCAGGTTTTGAATATCTCCAGGGATGGAAACTCCACAACTCCTCTGAGAAACCTGTTCCAGGCTTTGACCACTATCATTGTAAAAAAGTTTTGTCTTGCATTTAAATGGACTTCTCTGTATTTCAGTCTTCACCTATTGCCTCTTGTCCTGTTATTTGGGGTAAGTGAGAACAGTCTGGCTCCTTCCTCTTTGCTCCTCCATCAGATAGTTATACTATGAACAAGATCCTCCTGAGCCTTTGCTTCTGAACAGTCCCAGCTCTCAAGACTCCCCTCATTTCAGAGGTGCTTCTTTCTCTTCATCATCTTTGTGGCCCTCCTCTGGCATCGCTCCGGTATACACAGTCTCTCTCACACTGAGGAGCCCAGAACTGGACCAAGCACTACAGAGCAGAGGGGAAGGATCACCTTTCTTGACCTCTTAGCGTCAGTCCTCCAAACACAGCCCTGGATGTTGTTGACCATCTTTGTCACAAGGGCACATTGCTGGATCATGGTTAACATGGTGCCCACCAGGACTCAGGAATATTTGATGCATTATTCTTAATTTTATTCCTCCACACCTCTCTGCTGAAAATGTTTTCTCCCCTCCCCAATGTACTTTGAAAAATATCTTGAAAGCAAAAATTTAGGGGTTCTAAAAGGAAGAATTTCTATGAAATAAAGGGGTTTTTATTAATGCAGGCTGGTGCAATTAGCCCCTTCCCTGTCTCCGTGGACAAGATTTTAGACCTTATTTTCTTCATCTGCTACCATGGGTCTCCAAGATTAACAAAAATACCTTCACCTCACTAAACATTCTTGCTAAGTGTAGAGAGGAACAGCTTGGAGAAGGCAGATATACACAGGCCGTATGAAACCCAAAATAAATATGTTCACAATTTCTATAAAATATGTGAAATTGTTTTCCCCAGAAGCACATATTTTCCTGCTGTGACATCACAATAGACATCTTGAATTGGGAATACAAAAATACTCAGGAACTTCTAAATTTTGAACATCTCTTGAGGCTCAATTCACAACAGAAAATTAAAGAAACTTAGGTTTATAGTCCTGCAATATGGGATTTGGGTTTGGTTCAGCATCTTTTTTTAGACAAAAACTACAGATTTATTTTGGAGTTTGATTCCAGTGTCCCTAGCATTTAGAGGAAAGAGAACAGAAAGCTGAGATACAGGGCTTTGACTTTGACCTATGGCTTCTCTCTTTCTATATCTTGCTCTATGCTACACAATCTCAAATAGGGTTTACAGGTTTATGAGCTCAAGTATTAATTTATATTATTCTTTGATGCATGCTTGCCTGTGTCTATCAGCCTATTAAGAAATTAATAGGGTCTCAGTATCTGTCCTTGCTAATTTTAAATGGGAACAAGGACATGCCAAGCCATAATATTGATGCATTTGAAAATATGTTAATTGTCTTTCTCATTATTCAGCCTACTTAGCTACTTTCCAATACTACCTTCCTAAATACAAGTCATGACAGATATTTTAACATTTTAAAAACCATATCTGAGTTCCTTTGAAAAGCCAGAGTTTTTCTACTAATTGAAAAATAAGTTTCATGAGGATGAGGATTTTTGTAGAGAAATCACCAATCAGAAAATGAAGATAATGTACATTTGGTACACACTATTGGCTGTTTTTCAACCTCAGTTACTAACAAAAATTAGCTATCTGAACTCAGCAGAAGTGCTAACTAGCTTTCAGTGCTAGCAGTTCTCAACCTAGACTCAGAACAGCTGCAAAGAGTTCAGTCACACTTCTGTTGCAAAATTTCTGTGGTAAAATGGGAAGTAAGCAAGGGAGTATATTTTTCTCCCTAGCAAGCCTGAGTGATTCCTACTAATGCTAATACAGGCACGCTTGTGCAATAATGCCTCTATATTGCCCTAAAACTGCAAATTATCTTACAGCATATTAGTGTGTATAAGGAAGCATAATGATTGCTAACAGTGATTTAATGCATCATTTTCCATTTTCTCTGTGGAACCTGGAATACTGGAGGGTCCTACTCCACTTTAGGTTTTGGGAGGACATAGAGTGGGGGTTTTTTGAATGTGTAGAGTAATAGCTCTTTTGACATTTAGATATCAAGTTCTCCATTCTGATATTTCATTCATGGGCTGCAATATCTTTTCGACTGCCCAAGATCTTACCCACACACATTTTTAAAAAAAGAGTTCATCTTCAATTGATGAATAGAGATGGCAGCCTTTCAAATAATAAATCAGGAAATGTCTCCCTGATAGCGAACAAAAGCTAGAGTGGCAAGGGGGGTGGGGTGGGGGGTGCATGCACTTGCAAATGTTGATTGTTTTCGCTGCTGGTACTCTTTAAAATGAGTAACAATTATCTTATGGGCTATAATACCTTTATCTCTACTCCTGACCAAGTTTCTGTACCTCACCCTTCTCTAACACTGAAGGAAATGATTTATCCAAGAAGTGCAGATAAATTGCATTTCTTAGCACACGAAACCAGACTCATTTTGCACGTGTTCATGTACGTAATACTCTACATCACAAGCCAAAGACAAAGAAGAATATAAAAGAAATCATCCAAGAAAGAGATGGAAGCAGAGGTTATAGCTTCAGAATTTCAAGAGGAGGGGATTTTGCTCCTGCAAGTTGTGCTCAAAGGAAATCAGTATACGTACCTAGAAATTCTCTGCTACTTGAGCATTTAGGCTTGGATTTTCAAGTGGATATTCTGGCACTCAAATCCTACCAAGATGCATATAAGATATTCAATAGTTTCTCAACAACTCTCTGTTCTGTGAGGGACAAGGAATGTTCTGCAATTCTGTAAAAATACGCCTAGAGTTCAACTTTATTTTTAGGAGAAAACAGAGGCAGAAAATCCACATGTAGAAACACTACGGTCCATGTAGAGGTTTGCATCTTCAGAGCAGTATACGGTACTGCTCTGCAGGAAGAAGAAATTCCTAAAAAGAGGGAGAATAAGAGGGAATTGGCCATTCAAGACTTAAAGCTAGTCCCAAGCTGTGTGTAAAACTAAACACATACTTCATTTTCTCAGCCTGTAAAGGAGAGGTAAAAGAGAAACTCTTGTGACAGGGAATAAATTCCCCATGTATGCCTTACAAAAAAAAAAAAAATTTGCTGAAGTTTGAGGGAGTTTGACACTTTCCATCCTTTAGACAAAAAAAATACAGTGAAAATCAGAACTTCTCACTTGGTAGAGATCAAAATGTTTCTCTCCTCATGCCCCCACTGCAGGCATGAAATAACAGTAAAGGTAAGGTCCCTGGGATACTCATGGGACCAGCTTCCTAAAGCCACATTACGCTGACAGACACACATTTTGCATAAAGTCTTGTCTCCAGTGAAGAAGCGAACGATTTGTCTCTTTTTTCACTGTGGCCAGGTCTTCACATTCTTAATTTTGGAAGTCCCTGGCAAGAACATTTAGTGTTCTGGTTGGTATGTGCTTTAGTCAATTTTTAACCCACAATGACAGATACTTGTGCCAAAGAAAAAGCTGTGGCCACTAACAGCAGTGATTTTGTATTGGGTCCCCCAAAACTGATTCAGCTGCAGTCCAGGCCAGCTGTAATGCCATCAACAGCTACTGAAGGTGAAGGGCTCTGGAGCAGAGGCTTGCGCCGAGGGACCCTTTCTCCAGTGGCAAAACCGCAGCGACGAGGCGGCAAAAAGCGCCGAGAGAGAGAGGAGACCCAGCCCCCTCCCCCAGCGGGAAAGCGGGAAGTGCCAACGAGCGGCAGCTCTGACTCAGCGGGGGCGGAGTCGAGTGTGACAGCGGCCAAACCCCCTCACGGATAAGAGCAGCCCCTGGGGAGCGCGAGCTACCAGAGCCGGCAAACAGAGCCGGCGCAGCAGCCCGTGAGCGGCGCGGCAGTTTGCGCGGCAGTTTGCGCGGCAGTTTGCGCGGCAGTTTGCGCGGGCAGGGCGAGCAGGGAAGGCGACTGGCAGGGTACAGCCGCCCCTTCTGGCAACTCAAGTGGTGGGCATCGCCTATCCAGGAGATATTCTAGCCATGGTTATGACCCGTGGTAAAGCTGTTGCTCGAAGGAGTGTGGGGACCCAGACAGAGCCCCCACGAAAGAACGCAGGTGTCCAGGTCTGTGGCTGCAGGGAGTGCCTGAGCCTGGCGCTCGTACCGGAGGACAGCAGAGACAGCGGCTGTGTTCGGTGCGAGCAGATGAATGATCTGCTCAGCCTGGTGGCAGAGCTGAAGGAGGAAGTGGAGAGGCTGAGGAGCATCCGGGAGTGTGAGAGGGAGATCGACCGGTGGAGCCGCACCCTGCCCTCCCTGAGGCAGCGGCAGCAGGAGGCGGCTCCACAGAAAGCAGAGAACCCCCAACCCTCTTGCCACCGAGCGGAAAGAGGGGACCTAAGAAAGGGGGGGGGGGGGGGGGAAGGAAACGGGTCGCTGCTCGGGGGGGCAAGCGAATCTCCCCCCAGCCTCCCTCACCGGCCCAGTTGCCCTTAAGCAACAGATATGGGGCTCTGGAATGTGAGGGACTGGCCACAGAGGATGTGGGTGAAGGTGAAGCTCCATCCGGGGGGTTGCCTAGGACGAGTCAGACAGCCCCAAGAATTACGACTGCCTCAACTAAGAAAAAAAGGAGGGTCATTGTCATAGGTGATTCCCTTCTGAGGGGAACAGAGGGCCCGATCTGCCGACCGGACCCATCCCACAGGGAAGTCTGCTGCCTCCCTGGGGCCCGGGTTAGGGATGTTGTGAAGAAACTCCCTGATCTGGTGCAGCCTTCTGATTAATACCCCCTCTTGGTAATGCAGGTTGGCGGGGACGAGATAGCAGAAAGAAGTCCCAAGGCCATCAAAAGGGACTTCAGGGCACTGGGGCGACTGGTTGAGGGATCAGGGGCGCAGGTGGTGTTTTCCTCCATCCCATCAGTGGGAGGGAACAGCACTGAAAGGGGCAGGAAAACTCACCTGGTTAACAGATGGCTCAGGGACTGGTGTCATCGGTCAAATTTTGGCTTCTTTGATCATGGGGAGGTGTACACAGCACCGAGCCTGCTGGCGACAGGTGGTACTCAGCTATCTCAAAGGGGAAAAAGGATTCTTGGCCACAAGCTGGCGGGGCTCATTGAGAGGGCTTTAAACTAGGTTCAAAGGGGGAAGGGGATATTGCCCAGCTCACTAGGGACGAGCCCAGGCTTGGTGTGCCAGGGTCAGGGGTGAGATTGACAGCCCAGCTCAAGTGTGTCTGTACCAACGCACGTAGCATGGGCAATAAACAGGAGGAGCTGGAAGCCATTATACAGCAGGACGGCTACGACTTGGTCGCTGTCACAGAAACGTGGTGGGACAACTCGCATGACTGGCATGCTGTCATGGATGGCTACAGACCCTTTAGGAAAGACAGGCCAACAAGGAGAGGTGGTGGAGTTACTCTGTATGTGAGGGAGCAACTGGAATGCATTGAGCTTGGCCTAGGGGCAAATGAGGAACAAGTTGAAAGCTTGTGGGTTAGAATTAAGGGACAGGCTCATAAGGGTGACATTACGGTGGGTGTGTACTACAGGCCACCTGACCAGGAGGAGGAGGCTGATGAGGCCTTCTACAGGCAGCTGCAAGCAGCCTCACAATCACAGGCCCTGGTTCTCATGGGGGACTTCAACCACCCTGACATCAGCTGGGAAGACCACACAGCTAGGCAGGCGCAATCCAGGAGGCTCCTACAGAGCATCGATGATAACTTTCTGATGCAAGCGGTGGAGGAACCAACAAGGAAAGGCGCTCTGCTGGACCTTGTATTAACAAACAAGGAGGGACTGGTGGAGGATGTGAAGGTTGGAGGTAGACTCGGCTGCAGTGACCATTGAATGGTCGAGTTCAGGATCCTGCATGGAAGAAGCAGGGCAATAAGCAGGATCAAAACCTTGGACCTCAGGAGGGCTGACTTTGCCCTCTTCAAGGAGCTACTGGGAGGAATCCCGTGGGACAGGGCTCTCGAAGGCAGGGGGGTCCAAGAGTGCTGGTCGCTCTTTAAACGTCACTTCCTCCATGCTAAGGAGCGGTGCAACCCCCTGAGAAAGAAATCTAGCAAAGGAAGCAGGAGACCTGCATGGTTGAACAAGGAGCTTCTAGCGGAGATCAGGTGGAAGAGAAAGGTCCATGGAATGTGGAAGGAGGGACAGGCCACTTGGGAAGAATACAGGAAAGTGGTCAGAGCATGCAGGGATGAGACGAGGAAGGCCAAGGCCCACCTGGAATTGAAGCTGGCAAGGGATGTCAAAAACAGCAAGAAGGGCTTCTTCAACTACATCAGCAGCAAAAGGAAGGCTAGGGACAATGTGGGGCTGCTGCTGAATGAGGCGGGGGTCCTGATGACAGAGGAAGCGGAGAAGGCAGAGCTACTGAATGCCTTCTTTGCTTCAGTCTTCAGTGCTAAGACTGGCCCTCAGGAATCTCAGGCCCCGGAGGTAAGAGAGGAAGCCTACAGAGAGGACGACTTTCCCTTGGTCGAGGAGGACTGTGTGAGGGATCGCTAGAGCAATCTGGACATCCACAAATCCATGGGCCCCAATGGAATGCACCCACGCGTGCTGAGGGAGCTGGTGGATGTCATTGCTGAGCCACTCTCCATCATCTTTGAGAGGTCCTGGAGGACAGGAGAGGTGCCCGAGGACTGGAGAAAGGCCAATGTCACGCCAATCTTCAAAAAGGGCAAGAAGGAGGACCCAGGGAACTACAGGCTGGTCAACCTCACCTCCATCCAGGGAAAGGTGATGGAGCAGCTTATCCTGGAGGTCATCAACCAGCAAGTGGAAGAAAAGAAGGTTATCAGGAGTAGTCAGCATGGATTTACCAAGGGGATATCATGCCTGACCAATCTAATAGCTTTCTACGATGCCATGACTGGCTGGGTAGATGAAGGGAGAGCCGTAGATGTTGTCTACCTAGACTTCAGCAAGGCTTTCGACACAGTCTCCCATAATATCCTCCTAGGGAAGCTCAGGAAGTATGGCCTGGATGAGTGGTCGGTGAGGTGGATAGAGAACTGGCTGAATGGCAGAACTCAGAGGGTTGTCATCAGCGGCTCTGTGTCTAGTTGGAGGACGGTAACTAGTGGTGTCCCCCAGGGGTCAGTACTGGGCCCAGCCTTGTTCACCTTCTTCATCAACAACCTGGATGAAGAGTTAGAATGTACCCTCAGCAAGTTTGCTGATGACACCAAACTGGGAGGAGTGGTAGATACACCAGCAGGCTGTGCTGCCATTCAGCGTGACCTGGATAGGCTGGAAAGCTGGGCAGAGAGAAGCCTGATGAGGTTCAACAAAGGCAAATGCAGGGTCCTGCACCTGGGGAGAAACAACCCCATGCATCAGTACAGGTTTGGGGCAGACCTGCTGGAGAGCAGCTGTGCGGAGAGGGACCTGGGTGTCCTAGTGGACGACAGGTTAATCATGAGCCAGCAGTGTGCCCTGGCTGCCAAGAAGGCCAATGGGATTCTGGGATGCATCAAGAGGAGTGTGGGCAGCAGGTCGAGGGAGGTTCTCCTTCCCCTCTGCACTGCCCTGGTGAGGCCTCATCTCGAGTACTCTGTCCAGTTCTGGGCTCCCCAATTAAAGAAAGATGAGGAACTACTGGAGAAAGTCCAGCGGAGGGCTACAAGGATGGTGAGGGGACTGGAGCATCTCTCCTACAAGGAGAGGCTGAGGGAGCTGGGCTTGTTCAGCCTGAAAAAGAGAAGGCTGCAAGGGGACCTAATATATACTTACAAATATCTTCAGGGTGGGTGTCAAGAGGATGTGTCCAAGCTCTTTTCAGTGGTGCCCAGTGACAGGACAAGGGGCAATGGGCACAAACTGAGGCACAGGAAGTTCCATCTGAACATGAGAAAGAATTTCTTCACTCTGAGGGTGACGGAGCACTGGAACAGGCTGCCCAGGGAGGTTGTGGAGTCTCCTTCTCTGGAGATATTCAAGACCCTCCTGGACAAGGTCCTCTACAACCTACTGTAGGTCACCCTGCTTCAGCAGGAGGGTTGGACTAGATGACCCACAGAGGTCCCTTCCAACCCCTACCATTCTGTGATTCTGTGATTCTGTGATCTGTGAAAGACAAATTCATTGTAACAGAACACTGCAAACCCAAGGAACCTAATGAAGATGTGAGGACAATGAAATGGGAATCAGAAGCATTAAGAGATGGAAGACAAAAGAAAACACAGATCCTATCTCATCTTTGTGCAACACATCTTATTAATACGAAGAAAGAACTCATGACAAATCACCCCTCATTTATTTTCATAGTACATATTGAATGCCTAGTGTATTGGGTCACTGATCCTTTGCACTAGTGAAGCAATACAGGAATATACAGTCATGAGGGTGAATATAATGGCAGGAACACTTTGAGTCTCTTTCTCCAAACTGAAGAAATCTGTGCTATTCGCAAAAGAAAGAAAAATTTTATATCTGTGTGTTGTAAAATTTAAGCATGTGACAGGAAGCAATACCTACATTTTAACATTTTTTCCTTGCACTGCTCCTGATTTGCTGTGATACTTTGGTCATGCCTTCCATGCATTTTTTACCCATAGATGAAGTGAGTTTCCAAAGGATACATCAAGCTTTGTGAGTACCGGTTGCTTGAACTGTCTGGATCACGTGTTTAGTTCTGTTTTTCTTTCCTCTCTAGCTGATACTGTATGAGTACAGCAGCAATTGAGGGAGAAGGTAGAGCCTCATCACCTTCACCATTTGTTCACTCTCCAGGAGAGAGCAGAAAGAGGTGAAGGAACCGTGGGGCAGAATTTTACAAGAGCTACGTTGAGTCTAAGCTGAATGTGCCGTGCTAAAGTCTGTTTTTTCCACCTAGAATACCCAGAAGCAGGAGAGGAAGCAAAGGCAGGAAAGTGTCACAGTTACTGATGAAGATTGTGTGTTCTTCTTTTACGTGATCCAGTTCATGGGAGCCAAAATGATGACAAGACACTTCCTCATGAAAAGAAGGCTCAATGTAATAGTAACACTTGATACTGTTTAGAGAGGAATGCTGAGGTAAAATGAGATCTTAACCTGTGATGATATTAAAAATGCCTCATCTTTACTAGAATAATATCTTTTGTAGGTCCTTCTGCAAGGTGTCCATCCCTCTTTGGACAAGATTTATTCCAGGACTGGTGCAGCTTAATATTAACCATGTACATGGGGCCCAATGGCACCGTTTAGCTTGCAGATTTTACATTTTTAAAGCATGCTAATATCTTCTGACTGTAGAGTGTCTCTCATAGCAACATGCAAAGTATCTGAGATTTTGTTTAATCTCAAGTGTGAACAAAAGGGGAAAAAGCATGGCTGTAGGGTGTTCCCTTTCGTCTTAGGATGCTCTGTTGTTGCACGATTTAGCTATAGTAGAAAGTTTTCTGGTGCTACAGTAAGCACAGAATCCTGTGATGTAAAGGAAAAAAAAAAAACTGTCATAACATTTAGTTCAGGTGCAATCATGTAACTCCCAATATACTCTGGAGACTCTGTGTTTCAATTTGCAGCATGTAAAGTCCAATCACAATCTTGGTAATCAGCAGCAAGTGAACTCGCCATACCCAAGATGTGAGGCAAGGGATATGTTTTCCACGAGTAGCATCGCTTGGGACACCAAATCAGAAAGAACAAATTAGAGTGGCTTCTCACCACCAGCGCTTGCATTAAACCAAGCTGTACAAGAGAGAGCTTGCAGCTATATTTTATCGTGCATAATCAACAGTCCTGACAGGCCCAGAAGTATTTGTCCAAATGAGAGGATAATATACCATAAAAAGGTCCAGGAGGAGGCAAGAGAGAGGGAAGGAGGGAGGAACATACTGCTAACACCATTTTTGGGTGCTACTCCAGTACCTACATTAGCAACTGAGACTTGCTGTTGACAGAGACATAGAAATACCTAGAGGGTGGGCAATGTCCCCCCTCCGTAGGGTACCAGCTCTGCCGTGACTTTGCTTGTCTCATATTGTTTGTGTCACAGTAACTTCAGGACACCCTGAAGGGGACTGGGGCCCCACTGAGTGAAGTAGCATGCACAAAGAAAGTCTTCAACAGGCCACTCATCCAGAGGCTGCCAGACACAAAAAAGCCATCTTGGTTTCCACTAGTTCCCCAGTAGCCATGACAGATGCCACAGCCATGGCAACATCTGGAGAGACAGACGACGCAGGCTGATGTGCAACTGTGCGCTCACTGCAGAAGGGCTGCCCAGCTTCGTATGCTGCAGCTGTTGAGGAGAGCTGGGCTCCTTGCTCCGCTGCATAATTTGTTATTGCTTTCTCACTCTGGGAGAAAAAGATAAAAAGCTGGTGTTTTTCCACTTAAAAAGACACAGCACAGGAAGAGTTAAAATAAGAAAGCCTGAATGTTTAATCTGCCAGAAACATATGAGAAGAGCAATCAAATCTGGGATAAGTAGCTCCAAATGAGGTATGCCTGATTGCTTTAGGCCATGCTGTTTGTCAGTCTTTTAAAATTCAAGTCATTACCAGATGCTGATCTGCTATAATATTGTGATATTTTATCTGATTACACTTATCTGATTGTGCCATATCTGCTATTTGCCTTCCCATTTTTCCATGTATATTAAATGCAGGTGGTTTTATTATTCAGAGAGCTAGAAAGTGTTGACTGCTCTGAATATAAATGGGGATATTATATCATTACCTTGCTCTGAAAGCAGAGCCATTCAGTGCATAAATCATATGCAAGGTACCTAGTGGAGACACAATAAACCATAATGTCTTGAGAGAGAAAGCAATGAGGAAGGGATAAGGAGATAAAAATTTAAGGCATTGTTAAAGAAGGATAATCTTCCTAATCCTATTTAGTTCTTTCAAACCAACGTTTGTGGATAATATAACCTTTATATTCAAAACTTTTTTTAAGTTCATTAAGTATCTCTTGGTGAAGTTACTGCCACACGTAACACTATCAATAATGGGACTGAATAAAAAACAAGATCACCAGCCAACCAAGCATTTTAGCTGCTTTCAAAAGGATGCAGAAGGGACGCACACATTTCTGCAAAAGCTCTGTGAATACTTCCTCTCCTCACCACAAGGCTTACTGTGGGTACAGGGCTAAAGGATTCCCTGGAGAAATGTGCAGGAATCACTTACAGCACATCTGAACAGCAGATCAGGGTAGCAGGGCAAGGGGACTTCATCCGAGATCAATATGCAGATACAATAAATTTAATCTGGGAACCTCCTTTTTTTTGTAAGCAAAATTCCTTGATGATTTCACCGTGATAAATTGAGACATGATAAAACCTCCTGTAAGGATGCTTAGAAATGTTACTAAATCACAGAAAGGCTGAGACTGGAGGCACGTCTGGAGATCACCTAGCCCAACTCCCTTGCTGAGCTAGAGCACGTTGCTCAGGACATTGTGCAGTTGGGTTTTGGATATCTCCAGTGATGGAGACTCAATAACTTCTCTGGGAAACCTGTTCCTGTGCTCAAAAACCCACACAGAAAAAAAGTGCTTTCTTATGTCTAAATGGACTTTTCTGTCTTTCAGTTTGTGCTCATTTCCTCTTTTCTTGTCACCTGGGCACCTCCAAGCACAGTTTGCCTCCATCTTCTTTACTTCCCCCATAAGGTATTTATACACATTGATAAGGTGTTATGGTCCAGGAAGACCCGAACCGTAGAGATTCGTTATTATTCCCAGAGTGAGATTAAGACACAAATGAGGTCAAATGCCGCCAATCAAATAGATTTATTGATCACTTATTGAAATGAAGGCACGAGGAAACAGTGACAGGAATGAGAGGAAAAGACAGGAAAGAAAGAAACTTATCAAGCAGTCAGGATGGAGTTGCAAGACGTAGTCATCACCATGGATCCAGTGGCGTCTTGTCAATCCGTAGCTCCTGTGTGCATCAGTGGTGGGAGTCCCCTCGTCATTTGGTTGCATGGTCTTTTATAAGGCATTCGGGGAGATTGTTCCATAGGCAGTGGCACGTACCCCACGTTCCCCCAGTTCCATGCGTGTGTTTTTCTCTCAGCCCCTGTCTCCGGCTGGACAGGGAGGGGGTCAGTGTCTAGACACTTATTCCACAACCACATACCCATCTACCTGCCCTCGAACTCCCTTTGAGGCTGGTTTCGTGTGGTTGTTTATTCCTTGTCTGGTTTGTGTTTGGCTGGCCTGCCAGGGGGTCCTGCAGCGAGCTGAGGTGCAAACAAACTTTTCTGGCCCACTAGGAGGTCCTGCAGCAAACTTTGCAAACAAGCTTTGAGGCAATTGTCTTAAGATATGGTCTCAGACATAGGGTCACACCTGAGCCTTCTCTTCTCCAGGCTGAACAGTCCCAGCTCTCTCAGCCTCTCCTCAGAGGAGAGATGCTCCAGTCCTTTCAACATCTTTGTGGCTCTGCTCTGGACTCACTCCAGTATGTCAATGTCTCTCTTTTACTGCGTAGCCCATGACTGGGCACAGCATTCCAGATGTGGTCACCTCTAGATGTTATTCCTCTCCTTTGGCTCTCTTAGTGTAATGCCTTGTGATCCCACTCGACCTCCAACAGTCCTGACTTGACAAATGCAGGTAAATGCTCAACAAACAAGTAAAAGCATAAAATAGCTAATGTCTCCCCATGCTCGCTCCCACCAGTTCTGCTTGCAACAGTCAGAGGGACACCAGGGATGTCAAGGTCCCCAAACAGGCTACAGCACAAAGCAACCCTGCCACATCTCCATTTACAGGAATGGTTTCACAGAGCATGACAAGGAGTCCAGAGGGAGGTGGTGTTGGTCAAGTTGAAAATAACTCTAAGTAAAGCAAGATAACCTCATGTAGACACTGGTAGGAGGTGGAGAGGAGCAGGGTGTGCAGAAGGCAGCAGGGGGAAACCTATATAATTAAAACATAGCAGGCACTGACTTCTCTGAACAAGAAGAATGAGAAAAGAAAATAAAAAAAAGGATAGGAAGGGGCAGTCAACACAAGTGCCATGGACGAACTGCTCAGAGACCCACAAGTTCAAGAAAAAGAAGTAAATAAAAAAAACAAACACAGAAGAAAGACCCACATCTATCAAAGGTTAGTTTAAGCTTGCAGGGAAAAGCATAAGGTCAACGAAACCAAAGCAAAGACCTGTGTAAGGTGACAGAATTAAGAGTAAAGGTGGTTTGAAATCTGAACTGAGGAAAGGGTACATTATTGCCCTGGGACCACAAGGCACAGTGTCAAGCTCTTAAGTGCATCTTTCATACAAGTGCACAGGCAGTCCAGCTAGGTAAAAGTAGGTAAAAGTAGCAGAAACGCTCTCCTCTCTGTAAAATGCACCTTCAGCAGACAGAAACAAATCTGTGGAAAGGACAAAAAAAAGGCAGACATAGGTCTTAAAGTAATGTTAAGAGCCAGACGGACAAACCACTGCCTAGAGTCCCTCTCTCCTGAATCTTCAATGATTTTGTCTGCCCAGACGATTTTCAGCACAGAGCAACAGCCTAACTGTGTTGATACACAAGTCTGGACACTAAGGGAATTAGCTGCCAAGCTTGCTGTAATATGTGTAATTTTATCATGAATATCACAAAACACATTGTTCTTAAAGCCTCTGCTCCCAGAGCCATGTGACACAGGAAAACTATTGGTTTGTGTTCATATTCCAAACTTGAGCTTTTCACCTTCCCTTCTGTGGAGAAAAGACTGAAGATGTCAGTCCAAGCTTAAAAGAGCAAAAAGCAACTAAAAAGAAATTCATGTTTAAAAAACATATTTTTAAATATTTTAAAGAATGTCACTTTCAAGATTTTGGAAATCTTGATTCATCATGCTTGAGCTCATTTTCACTCCTTTTTCAAATCTCTTGGACAGAAAAGCTAACAAGTGCCATACTGCTTTTCCAGGATAAAAGCTGTTCTTCCAATCACCATCTCTCACCTATAAATCTCATCAAAGGAAAAAAAAACAAAACAAAACAAAACACCCAACAAATAACAGAGCAAAAGAATTATGCAGAAAATTCCAAAACTTCAAGCACTGATAGTTAAAAAGCAAGGTCTTGGTTCATGGTATAGAGGCTTCTGTGTGCAAAACACTTGTCGGTAGTGCTGAATTAGGGATTTCTAGACCTTTTTGTTTGCTTGGAGTAGCAGTTCTTCAGAGAAGGGGCACTGGGTTTGCTCTGCTTTCAGATAGCAACTGGTTGCACTAGCACAGAGGTTCATATCCATGTCTTCTTGGTTCTAGCACCAGATAGAGGATTTAAAGATCAAATACAATCAAAAAACTGAACCGTTTTTTCCTGTTATTTCACTTCTAATAGTAGGGAATAAAGGGAATGTTGGACTAGATGAACTGTATTTGGATGCTGGTACGGCTTTCAGCAATCTTGTGAAAACATCTCAAAATTCACTCAGATTTGTTTGGATAAAAGACAAACTTTTACAGAGACTGAATGGCAGAGTCAAAGTGAAAGACAGTGGTGTAAATTTTGAAAGGCATGCAGATATTCAGGGAAAAGGAACTGTGTCTGGCTTGGTTTTATCTAAAGCCTCTCTCGTATAGTTTTTCAGAGGGAATAAATACTACATTTGTGAAAGCTGCAAATCTTACTAAATGTAGAGAACCTGCAGACACCAGTTAAAGCAGAATAAAGCCAAACCTCTTTAAGAGATTAGAAACACAAATTGGTAAAAATAAAGGAATGAAGCCATTTTCTCAAGAGATCCATCTAGTACAAAGCTCCTTGTACGCCATATTTCTGTAAGGCAGAGCACGCAGGGTCACAGGCTTTCCTGGGCTGCAGATGTGCCACAACAAAGATCTAAGAAGCTGCCTCAGTTAATCTAGTAATGGGTGGACTGATATCAGGCTTATTGGTGTGAAGAAGACATTTGACTCTTGGGACTTTCAGATCCCACTCTCAACAATTATTTGCCTTAAAGTATAAGGAGATGGGAAGAGGAAGCTTGACATTGCTCAAAGGACTGTGACGGGCACAGAATGGTTTGTTGATTCTTATTTGATTTAATATGTAACATTGCTGGGGATGGGGCTGGGAGAGGCTGGGCTGGGACATCAGCCTTGGGGTAAGGGTCAGGATAAGGTGGTGATGGACCCAGGTTCAGACACAGCTCCGGGACTGAAGATTGAAGTCAATTCATTTGCGAAAATGATATCAGAAGCAAAACAGCTTGCTCAGTATTTGTCTTTATCCTGCATTTGTTTATATGCTAATTCCTGTAATACTTCCGCTAAAAATACAACTTTGATTGTTAATGCTTAAGAAGCATCAGTGCAAATAGAGCCTGCAAAGTCATTCAGTGCATACTGCAGCAGTACTATAGAGCCCCTCATGCATGCGTTGCAAGGCCTGGAAGGGCTCCCAGCCAAAGTATGTGCATGTTTTCGAGCTACACACAGTGAATTGCCTAAATCCTTTGTTGGGCTGCCTTCATCAGGGGTGACTCACAGCTGCCTAACACACTAATGGGACTGGCCAGCATGGTTATAACACCACTGTAGGCAGTTCTACATCTGTGGGTCCCAGCCACCCACCTGTTCTTCTCCCCGTTTTTCTCTTCCTGTTGCTACTTCCGTTTCCATTGCTGCCATATGTTTGTTGATGAGAAAGCTTGGTCATTTCCTTCAAGAGACACCTTCAGACTGCTATGCAAATTTTATCAAGACTTGACTTGATTAACGCATGGCCAGGAGCATCATTTTCCAAAGACCTCAATGACCTCAGTTTTCACAAAAGTGACTGCATGGCTTTTATCACTCGGGTCACTCTAGCAAGGAATTACTTCGGGAACTTTACTTGTAATTTAGCAGCTTGCTATGTTACAGAAATGATATGTGCAAGAAATGGACTAACAATTCCTCCATTAAAAGCTGTAATCAGGTAAGACAGATGCATGTACATATTGAAGTACCTGTGTATTAATGGAGCTTTACACATGTTAGGACACAGCGTTGTGTCCCAGAGGATATTTCAGTTTGAGTTCCTGCACCAGATGTTCAGTCTTCTTCTTCCCCCTGTGCTGTCCCTCAGTTACACTGACACAACTGTTCAGTAAGGCTGTACAGTGAGCAGCGCCTGGGTTAAAAGCAGCCCTGTAAAAAGGGAAAATCTTGTGTACCTCTAAACCGCCTGAGCTCACTGATGAGTTTAACACACTTGCTGTATTGTGCTGAGCCTGGTTTTTCAGGTGGGAGGATGCTTCAGAGAAGCAGAAGGGCTTCAGCCACTGCTGTGCCCAGGGAGATGTTACCTGGATCTCTGCTAGAGGATTATACTAACCTAGGTCTCTGCTCCAGGAGAGAAATTCATCTTCTCTAGAAGGCTTCAGCACTGTTTTAAACTTTCATGAGCTTTTAAAAATTTAGGCATGGATTTGTGTGGCATAGAATTACTTTATTACTAAAGCAACAGATCCTTCTTTGCACATGTCCACCCATCAAAAACAAAGTTTATTCCTGCCCTTACTTAGAAATTTTTCATTTACAAATGGAGAAATTAAAATGTCCACCAACACCTTTATAATGCCTTGTCTATTCTTCCCTCTCACCCCATTACTACAGCTACACAGAGACTCTTATTAAGCAGATAGCAAAGAAACAGACTTTGGCACGGAATCTACAATGCCCACCAACTCCCTGACCAAAAGGCAGGGATTCAGAAGAGAACCTAATTTCCTAAGAAGACTGTAGTTCAGGCACACTCACTGAATGAGTGCCTTCCTGTACACTGGCAGTGGTTTTTCATGGAATGAAAATATTTAGTCCAGTAAAACACTGACAGCCATTTATTTCATCAGTACTTGCCATGATTTATCGGTGATTTTCCTTCCAAGATTTTTTGTGCAAAAACCTCATCCATCCGGTCTCCCATATTGTCTTCCAGTCCTTTCCAAGGATGGCCTTTGTTACCTCCATCTGCTGGTAGAAAAAGAAAGAGAGGCTTCTTATTTATGTACATACATACATATATGCTGCTCATATATGCACACACAGGAAATAGCAGCAGGGTGTTTTTACTTCTCTTTGTTCACGTGGAAACAGCCTACTATACATGGTAAAACCTTTGCAAGCCAACAGTTTTGCTGCATTTCTGAGTCAAAAAAACTTGCAGCCCTGCAAAAACAGCAGGCCTAAAACTTGACAAAAAAATTCACTCCTTAGTTAAATTTTGCAGTATTACTAGTATACAAATTTAGGCACTCTAATAAACTATTTACAGAGCTGTTCCTGATTCTTTGCAGATGGCCCGTGCAAATTGTATCCAGATATGACAGCAGTGCATTCATTGATAGTATTGGCAAAATAAATATTTTCAATAACAAAAATATATCAAATTAAAAAGAAATATTGAGTCAGAGCATCATACAGTATCAATAGGCACAACAGTGTTCGGGCAATTCTTTTACTCTTATTTAATCTGTAAATGCACATTATGCATGAAGGATGGAGAATGATAGGCTAGTCATTCGGAAATATTTGGTCTCACATGGAATATGAGGACATGATGCAGTGGGTGACAGTACAAAGGCTCTAATGTGGAGCATGCAGTTCTTCAAAAAGAGTGCAGAGCTGCTGTAAACACTTCCTTACTTTTCCATTCTTTACTAGTAGTAACGTAAACCCTTCAATAATTAAGAGATTTTTAATGTTACTCATAACTTATGCACTTCATGATCAGCTTTTCTCTTAGCTTGGAACTTTGCACCATCTGGGTACTGAAACATATTTTGAACACTGTTGAGTCAGATATCTGCTGCAGAAAAACTTTCTATACTTGATTTTGAGAAAAGCTCTACTGACATAAAAATTTATGAAAATATATTTTGCCAAAGGTAAATGCATATTGGATTTTGTCAGTTTTGTTTTAAGGACAATGTTATATTGAAACGCCAAGAAATTTGATTACCAGCTTCATTGGATTTAATAACCTAGGTCACAAAACCAACCAATTCTCTGTATAAAATAATACATACTGCCTCTTTCTTTTCATTATATATACAAAGCACCTGTTCAATACTTTTTTCCCCACAGACCAAAAAGTATGTTAACAACCTCTAGCTGCTGCCAATAAAACACTTGTTGGGCGTGATCAACACAAATCCTTTCTGTGCTCATTAACTGAGGGAAAGGTTGGGCTCATTAAAGCTAGTCTGCACTTCACAAGCAGAGAAGGAGGAGGGATAGGATATGCAAGGGACAGGTCAGGAAAAGTGTGTGGCAGGTAAGAATGCAATTTCTAGTTGTTTTCCTCCTTATAAGCCTCAGGATTACCCCAAGAACTGGTTGCATTTTAAAGACAATAGAGAAATTTCTAGTTATCTGGGAAGGCACATGGGGTGGTCCAAGACAGTAAAACACTGCTAGCAGAAACCTTCACAGGGAGACTGTCACAACCTAGAATCACAGAGACAGGAGCAAGGAGATATGAGGAACAGGTGCGGAAAGTGTGAAAAAAGAAGAACTAACTTGAACACAAGTGCAGAGACAACCACCCTGTGAAGGTGCACCGGTTCTGTCCTTATGAAAAACCTCATTAGTATTTACTGTAACTGCACAACAGCTCTGGCGTTGGAGGTAAATCTGCAGGACCCAAATTAATGTGCTGAACCAAGAACTTGTATAGATTATCAGAGTTCACCCAGAAAAGAGTGTCAGTTTTGTCCCATAGATATGCAATATGTCCCTCTACCACTACCAAACGTTAGACTGAGAGCAGAGCAAGAGATCACACAGGGACCAATGAAGAGGATGCCTGATGCCCATTTTGTTAGGAAAATAAAGAGTAAGAAGGGAAACTTAAGCCTAACTCAGAGCAGCAGCTAAAAGAGACAGTCACTCTAATAGTCAGTGTGACAATGCTCAAGCAGCTTTGTGGACTGAACTTCAAATCTCTGTGCCTCAGTTGCCCACCTCAGCAAAGCAGATCATAGGATTGCCCTGCTCCACAGATTCTCATTCATCTTAAATGAAGAGACTGAAATTAGGTAGAGTTTTTTCACCATGGGGAACCAAAAGTAAGATAAAAGGCCTGACAAAAAATGCTGGGGATGCCACATCCAGAAGAGCTGCACTTCAGAATGTGAGTTCCTGATGCAGGAGGAGGTGCCTGAGTACTAAAATCACAAAATTCAGAATGTGAATTCCTGTTGCAGGAGGAGGTGCCTGAATACTAAAAATCACAAAATTGTCAAGAAGTGGAGAAAGGATCAAGAAGTGGAGAAAGGATATATACTCTCTAGTCGGCATGAGTGTTAATGATAATAAAATAATCTTTCTAGTCCTGGTGTCCCTCCCAGAGGAACCAGGATTGTCAGGAAGAAGGGGCTGGCAGGATTCCCATGCCCTTGGGGCAGGAGCACTGTGCAGCCCTGCCCTGTGCAGGCAGAGCCCCGGCAGCGATGCTGGTGGGGCCAGGGGCAGCCCTGGTGAGAAGGTCCTGGGCCCTGGTGGGCACCAATATGAGCAGGGCCAGACAGGTTGGAGATTAAGGAAAGCCTTTCCCCCATGAGGACAGCTGGGCAGTGGGACCAGGGCTGAGGCAAGTGTTGTCATCTCCCTCCTCTGAGGGTTTCCAGCTCCCACATGATAACGCCCCGAGCCCTGGTCTGACTCCATGGCTGAGCCTGCTAGGGGAAGGGGGGTGCTCTGGAGACCTCCTGAGTTCCCTGCTGGCCTGAAGTATCTTATGATGATCCAATGTTCTTGACTCAAGGAGGACATCAGAATGCTGGAGAGGATTCCTGGAAGACCTAATTGAGGATGAATTAAGTACCTGGAAAAGGTGCAGTGCAGAGGAAGATTTTAAGGTTCTCAATCTTGTTACCTCATTAGAAGGATGTTAGTGGATGCATTGATTACTGTCCTTAAGTACCACTTAAGAAGCACAAACCTGAAAACAGAGGGCTTTTCAGTCTGTCAGGAGAAGGTATAACAAGATCCAATGACTGAGACAAAGAAAGTCACAGAAAGAAAAAACATGGACATTATTTAAAATGAACATAGTTAAGTATTTAATTTGTGGAAATCCTCTAGTATCAACAGAATGTAAGTAGGCTCAATTAGAGTTGGCATTCGGGCCTTTTACTCTGAGAACCCTGAGCACTGAATAACATTTTTTTTACAAAAAGGATCAACACAGGATAGAGCTTTTTCTGACCAAAGAAATGAAAGATGCATATCAGCCATTGACTGAGAAGATGCAAAAATAAAGTGTAGGAGAAGAGTCCACGGAGCAAAAGAAACCTAAGTCCAAAGGAAACAATAGTATGGAGCTGCATAGTCATAACTATAAGCTGACATTATATGGAAGATTGAAAAAAGAGAGACTTGTACTAATTCAATTCATTCTGGCTTTCTTGTGATAGCTCTGCAGGGTTAACAAAAACACAGATCATCAGCAAATGAGGCTTTAGGTCTATAACTTTCCAGCGCATAACAAGAAGGAAATTTATGTGGGGCAGGAACCATCCTTCTGTGTCAAAAAGATGTTATGTCGCTTGTATTGCCACTGGCCGGTACCATTAGACAAGTACAATTTACAATCATTGTAAAGGCATAACAGCAGCATACATGACACTGGATGCACATGCAGAGCAGTCCTTTGTTGCACCCCGGACTTAAACCGATGCTGTGCAGGGCAGAACCGTCCTTTACAGTTCAATGACAACCGGATGGAGAGGTGAATCAGAAGGTTAGATAAATGACAGAGACACATAACAGCCTGTACATGGTTAATATTTATTTCTAAGTAGTACAAAAACAACAGAAGAGACCAATAATTAGCTGAAAATGCACTAACAATACTTGAAGGTATAAAGCACAGGCATTTGGAATAAATGGCATAATTAATAAGGAATTTCAATACTACTTGCAGGTCTGGTGCTGAGCTAGAAGCAGAAGCTACAGTCAGCACCTGTCCTAATACCATAGTGGCATCAAGAATATATTACAAACAGTGATTTTTCAGTGTGATCAGGTGTGTACTTCCTGATCAAGTCAGATTCACTTTTTTAAAAGACACAGAAAATAACTAGCAAACATTTCTCTTTGTACTATAGCCTGTACTGGACGTTGCTTCAGTTACATCAGCAGGTGTTAATATGGTGAGTGGAGAAGAGTGGTCTGACAGAGGAAACTGCAGAGCTGATCCAAAAAAATAAATTCATAGCAGGTGTGGTTCCTGGTGCGAAAAAGTTTGAGGATGCCTTCCAGGCACTGAAAATGCCTTTCGTAACACTTAAGCAGCTGAGTGGCAAGATTCATTATACCTAAAAAGCCTAGTACATTTTAATTCCCTCCTTGTCATGAATGTTTCCTGTTTCCTAAGCTTTGCATGGGTACCTAATGGCGGAGGCTGAGCGGTCATGGACACCAGGCAGTACCATGTCAGTCTCGTACCATACCATGCAGATGGTCAGGGCAAGGTTCCTAACAAGGAACCATGCAACAAGGACCTGGCCATAAGAGCAACTCTTGAACTGCCACCATCTCCTCTATAAGCATATTCTCCCAGCTGCCCCAGTTATCTTTGGTGACAAATGGTCTTTTGACCATCTAGGCCCTTCAGACCCCAAGTTCTGAAAGGAATTCTGTGGAAGAAACAAGCTGAGTATCAGTACAACAAATAAAGTGACTTTCTTAGTCTGAGTTACATGCGCAAGTTACAGCAGCCCCCTAAATTTCACTCTGGTAGTATAGCTCCAAGACTATCAACCTGCTGTTGGACTATGTGATGCGAAAGTCAGAAAAGCTGACTTTCAGTTTTACTGTTTAGTTTCTTGTTTCCCAGTTTCCATAACAATGACCCCATGTAAGGTTAGTAAAACCACATGATACATTAAGATACTAGAAAAAATTCCAAATGGTGCACACTTAAAGAACAGACTAATCTGTTTCCTAAGTGGGTATAGGTCTGACAGCAAAGAATTTTTGCAAGAACGCGGTCTGTATTTATGCTGTTGTTGAATGATGAGTGCCTTGCAGAAGCCTACTAAGATCAGGGACTTTATCCATGATTCAATACCAACAATACTTTTTCTGCAAAAGTGTAAGAACCTTGCCTATCAGCAGTGTCTCCTTCCTGCAAAGTGCACTGAATCACTGCAAGATGCTTTCTTGATAACTGATTCTGCAGGGATTTCTTTTTTCTGTAAGTCAATAAGCAGTCCAAGTTTTGTTCGATTGCTGCATTTTTATTTATACTTATTCAATGCATTTAAAAGGCTGCTGTGGCTGGAATGGAAAGGAGGTTGTTACACATCAAATATTTCTCCTGTGGGCTGACAAAAAGAAGCTGTGTCTTAACCTGATGGCAATGAAAGACAGCGAATGAATCATTGCTTGAGGAAACCAATTTATTTAGTCACTCTGTGTCACTGTTATTTATTACTTGTCAGCACATGCTGTTAGTTCAATAAAATATAAAAACCTGAAGTTCTCTTCCAGCCCTCCCCCCACCCCAATTTTTAAAAACACACAACAAACAAGAAAAATGACATGAATCCGCCGTACTAAAGCAGAACCCTTTGGGTTTATTGTGCTTCTCTTGTTTTAATTAAGCTTTGTTTATTAAACTTCTGCAGCTAAAGTATGGGATTATTAATCTTTTTCAGTAGCTGAAGATAAAAGTTAGCAGAGAGAGGACATTATAAAAGCACAGTTTAGAGTTCCCCACTGAGATATGCATAAAAAAAATGAAATGAAGTGGTGAGATAAAGTGATGATTACATTTTATCAATAAAAATACAGGGAGCAGTAAACAGCAAACATTTTCTCCCTGTTGCATACAAAGGAATAAGGAATGAAAACTCCTGATTTTTATATATAGGCATGTATGTCATTTATAACATTAATAGTAAATGTACATGACGTCTCACAATATAATTACACATACAAAAAATGTCACATACATTTCAGTACTGCCTGTCCTCCTGCATCCCTGTCCCTTGTTTAAGATATGATGAGGGTAGATAACAGAATTTTTGTTCCTCATGAGAGGATTCACTGTTCTTTGCTTAAAGATACAATCAACATGGAAAGGCTTCCTTACAAATATAAATCATAAAACAAATAATATGAATACAGAATCTACTGGTCCATAGAAATTTGGCATTTGGAGATTTGCTTAACATGTGTTGTTGCTAAAGTAACAATAAAGCTACTCTGCTCAAGACCGTTTTCCAACATTAAAGCAATAGTCTGAATTGCAGTTCCAAGCAGGTTTATATGTCGACTGTGCCAAACACTGACCGCTGATTCCTGACTGATTCCAGTTGTCAATGATAAGCATGCATTATACCCCAATAGCTTTAGGAGCTGCCATTCTTCTCTGACTATAGCTTCAACTTCAGTTAAGTTCATTCCCTTTTGTCTGTTGGTATTTAGCAAACAATACTGGCAACACTGCCTTCTTCTGTAGCAAGTGGAGGTGTAATTAGGAGCCCAGGGGCTGCCTGTTATCCCCCTCTCTTGTTTAGGTCTTGGCTTCCAATATAAATTTCAGTGTTAATTTAGGGCTGTGGCAGGGAAGTAACATATTTTCAAAAACTGGTCCACTAAAAAGTGTTTCAGTCCTTCACATCTTTGACATGTCATGTTTTTCACGAGACAATCTTAATTTTGCTTGGAATATACAGCAGACAGCTGCCCAGAAAGATAGTTTAAGGAGTGCCTGTATTTGTAACAAAGCAATTCTACAACCTGTAGTGATACAGGAACTGCTGCAGCCAAAGAAACGGTACACTAAAGCAGAAGCACTGGGATCTGCAGTGTATACAAATTCCCCCAATATGGAGGAGAAAATGCTATGGCTGCTAAATATTGATGAAGAGCAACCTACCTGTCCCCAGCTCCAGCAAACCAGGTTATGCATCCTAGGTCAGGGGTGCCCCGTTAGGACTGAAATAGCCAGGGTGCTGGTCTCAGCCTTTCCACCCATTTCAAGACAATGAGTACATGTCTTCATCCTTAAATGTCAACGATTCATCTAGGTATACCTATAACAACATTTCCTTGCCCCTGCCTTGTATTTGTCTAAATTGCAAGTCCTTCTCCTTCACTGGTCTGCTTCCATCCCCTTTTTTATGTACGGAAAAGCAGTGCTTACAACTTGTTTCTACAGTTTGGGTTCTGCTCTTAGTGTCCAGCGCTTTGAAACGGACATTGTTAAAGCAACACAGCCCCCTAGTGTGGATGCAATCCAAAAGTTAAATATCCACACAACTATGAGACACTAACTTTAACCAGACTACTCATGGTAACAATTGCAGTGACCTGCCTTAAACAAACATACCGATAATCATAAGTATGCAGATTGGCAAGTTTAATAGCTAAAATAGTTTAAATTTGGAGCTGTCCAGCTACCATTTCTGAATGAAGCTCTGTATCACTTCAGCAAGACTGAATGAAGGTATGGACCTTAATTCTGATGCCTTCTATCTCAAGGACTGGAAGAACCCGGGGTACCAGTTGTGTAAGACAATCCAGCACCATCTTCAGCAGATACTCAATGCTATTCTGTTGTGCCAACACAGCAAATTCAATCAGGATGCAGACCCAGGTGGGGAGGAGAAAACAGACAGCATTCCCTGCTCAAATGAGCTTCCTGACGTGGTTCTCTGCACACCCATGTAAACACTAGCTGCAAAACCGTGGTGTGGGAGTGAGGAGACAAGGAGGCAGCCTGGGAGCAAGTAACCTAACAAAAATGTATCCATAGTTCCTCACCAGTATTCATATTAAGCTTAAATGTCTTTCCCAGTACTCTATTTCTGCCAGTCTTTAAAGGTGAGTTTCGACACGTTTAGACTGAACATGCTTTTCCAGTCATGTCTCCTGTCTTCTGTTCCTCTGGTGACCTTAGAGGTCTTTGTCTGCATTTGTTCCACTCCCAATACATACGTCTTCAATACAGAACAGCACACAGTATTCCAGGGAAGTAAAGCTCAGATTTTGTAACTAAAGACTGACTGGAGTCAGAAAATGGAAGATAGGATGCAAGATCATAGAAACAACAATTCATGGTGTAAAATACTCATCCAGAACAACTTTGCAGAACCATTAGATACAAAGATGAAAATCCAGTTTTGAGCCTGACATCAAGATGGATCCCTTGAAAACAGATTACATTTTCCCATGTGCTCAGGAAAGCAATGATGCACTGAATGAACATGTTTTGGGTTTTTTTAACATAGATGAATACCTGAGCTCTACAATTTAATAACCACACAATACTTACATATATGGTTTTGGGGTCTTTCCCTGTCTGAATACAGAGTCTGTCTGACTAACTGGTATGTGGCTAAACCTTTTTACAAGCTTCAGCTTTTTCTTCAGCTTTTATGTATGTTGTTTACGTATTTCAGTATTAATGCCAAGAAAGGCCCATGAAACACAAGACTTGACAAAAAGAGTCCAGTATTTTAACATTTAAATTTGGCCATAAATAAGGTGAACAAATATTTTTTTATCTCCATATATTGCAGATTGACTCAGCGATAAACATGAAGGCTTACATGACTGCGACTAAATTGCAGGACTTCATAATCTGTTTTTAATTTGGTGTGCATGCTCCTGAAGTCAAGCTGTTGTTTTCTATGCTTCTGCATCAATTAACCACCTCATCTCCTTCCCGGACTAAAGGACCTATTTCACAATTAGTGTTTAATTATCTGCCATGAAAAGAGCATGTTTGCCAGCATCAGTGATCTCATGCAGCTAAAGCAGTGTTGATAATTTTAAGATGGGCACGTAAAATAACACGTAACAACTTACTACACATTCTCGTGCACAAAACTTTTTTCAGTTACTGCTTTTTAGAAAACCCTTGACGTGCTTTATCCACAGAGGAAAACGAAGTAATTTTAGTTAAGACAACTGCTTTTACAGACTAGTATTTATAAAAGAATACTAATAGCCAAGCAACAATTTACGACCTTTAAAGCTCTGACCGTGTAAGGAATCAGATGGTGAAAAGACGTTTTGTCCCATTACAGGGTTCCCCCACAGCGGCTGCCGTTTGTGACACCACACTCCCTCAAACACAGACAACGCTGCCAGAGAGCGCTATGCAGCTGCCTCGCTCGGCGACAGTCACAACGCAGTGCCATGCTGCTCCTATCCAGTGTGGTTTTTCAACAACGTTCAGTTAGAACAGCAGCATCTTAAATCACCTACACAGATGACTTGGATTTTCTGTGTGCTACATTTCTATCTACTTAGCAGCAACCTGAAGTGAGTGCTCACAACTTGCATTAACTGCAATTAATAATTACAATAATTTTAAACAGCAAAGAGTATTTTTTATTACACACCTTTTAAAAAAAAAGTTACACAAAACACTAAATCTCTTTGGCAAAATTCTTTTGAAAGCAAATACTGTAATGAAGAGTGTCACAGACAGAACCAATTCTTTTCTGAGGAAATGCCTGTGATTTGTCTCTCAAAAGTGGCATCTTGAAGCCTAATTATTATTTTCTGTGAAATCACCATAAAAATAACATTAAACCCTCTAAACACAAATAACAGATACTTTTGGCTCTCTGGGGAGTCACGTCTTTTTATTTAACTAATACAAACATAATCAACCCTCCTCCTCAAAAAAGCACTGTGCTTCATCTACAAGGGCAGCCAAAATTCACTAGAAACTATTTCTGTTGCTGTCCAGAATATAATCAGGATCCTTTTCCTCATGGTGACCAACAGCCAGTTTGTAGTATTTCTTCCCAACAAAGTGGTTGATCAAAAAACAGTAAAATTATTTTAAGGTTTCATAAATAATGCATGACTGCATTTTACATACAAATTGCCTCTTCCTCCAAGTGAAATATTAAATTATTTTTCAAGGAAAAAGTCAAAAGAGATATTTAAAAGTGAACAACAAGAACAGCTGTATAACAAATATTCTAAATACACTGGACTTCTTGAACTGTGCAGTGATACAAATCAATGCAGGAACCCATATAATTTAGCTGATCTGTTTTTAACACAAGCAGCAGTAGTACAATACCCTAAAAACGAATTATCACTTGTGTAACCAATCCCATGAAGTCTCTCTTACGATACACATGTATTTTATTTTATTTTTGTAAACAGCTTGATTTAATTTTCTTGGAATCCTTCTAATTTCAAATTTAATTAGGCTGTAATTACAAACCATCTCTTTCTTATGCATAGTAAACCCATTTCATCTTTGTCATATTAAAGTTAGCACATGCAACTTCTTGATACAGACCTTGACATAATAACCTTTGACAGTTCAATACACTACAAAATGAACTTCCAAAGGTGACCTGGAAACCAAATAGGAAAATCAAGCTTAGTTCAGAAACAAATGCCATATACCTCCAATAAGCAGGCAGTAGAAGTGAACTACGTTCTAGTTTGTCATTACATCATTACTTCCACATCAGTATTTCCTTCTTGCCGAACAACTGCAAACATCCTGTTCTGCAGCACCCCTGAATGGACTTTGTACATTTGACCGTATCAGTTCTTCTGCTGGCACAGGAAATATATTTCTAATTAAACCTGATTTACATTCCGCTTTCCTAAGACACCTTAAGTTATGCCTTTCCAAGGCATGGCTTTTGCATGAAGTAAGCTTTTACTGCTCCATGGTTGGCAGGAACACATGGGAGCCACAGAAGGCTATGCACTCCGCAAGGAACCACGTCTGCGGGCAACAAAACCACAGGAGCTGGGAGTACCAGTAAAAACAGAAAGATATAGGTCTGTCAACATTTGTCCTATCAATCATCTACTACTGTATTGTAAATGTTTCTTCAATATTACAGACTGACTTCTATTTATTCACATTCATTGGCATTTTGCCAGTCTCATCAATGCTATGGCAGACTGTAGAACTGGCATATGAACCTTGACACGAAAGAAGAGAGGCAAACAGTAAGGAACAAGTTTTCGTACTGGTTGAGATATACAGGGTTGCACAGGACGAGGAAGCAAATGGCCTTGCAGGCGAACTTTTTCGTTTCCACAGCAGGCAAAGCGAGGTATTTATTGCCTCCAGGATCTAAGTATATCAGCAGTAAAACTTATTTTTACAGTCTGACAGCTTTCCACTAGCCTATGACTTTACAAATAACAAGGCAGCACACCTAGGTTTTGCCAACTGTCTTTCTCTCATTACCTGCTTTTGTTTCTCTGTACTCAAATAAATCACAAGTTCGCCAAACAGCCAAATGAAATTAATTGAAGACAACACACACATATTCTGAGACTGTTCTGAGACCTTTTGAATTGGATATACATATTCCAGCTTACACCCTCCATTTGCAAAAAAATAATAGAGAAATGCTGTTGCTGTGGGTAACTGATTACAGTCAGGCGAAATTTACTCAGGTCACTGCCATCATTTAGTGAATGCACACTGTAATTTTCTCAGCTGTATTTAATGAAGGTTTTAGTTTATAAGCAAATTTACTCTGCACTACTTTGCTACTATTTTACTGACAATACTGTTGACTCTATCAATCATATTTTAAGAAATATACAAGAAGCTTGCTACTAAAGACAATGCACTTGACTACCACTACAGAAAGGCGAAAAGGTAGGAAAGGGGTTAAAAGGAAAGGGGGGGAAAAGTAAGGGAAAAAACAGTATAAAGGGGAAAAAAGAAAGGAAAAAAAAGGAAGGAGAAAAAGAAAATGACAAACCTTGCAAGAGAATTCAAGACATAATATTTGAATAGAACAAGGTCTGCAGTAACATTACAAAATAGCATGTGGAAATTACTATGCTACTGTTGTAAATTATCTAATTTGCTTTCTAAGTAACAACCAATGGAAAATCAAGAGTAACAATATATAATACATCACTTTACTTAACAAGGACCACATTCATAAACATCATACCTTAAAAAAAATATCAGTTTGTGGGTGTGTGTGTAAACAAACACACACATCAATAGTTTAATATGCATTTGATTAGCAGCCAAGTACAAAAGCATCACTAATTCTAAATAAAATCAGAATTATTTTAATTGTTGTAAGAAATCATAGCAGGAAAATTTATCCTCTAACACAATTTACTTACAAAGAAATACCCTTGAATTATTATTTTAAAATCTTTTCTAACAAATAAATTAAATGCCTTTTCTAAAAAATACTTATATGGACATTAGGAGGATTTTCCTATTTAGAGAGGACACAAAATGTCCTAACATCAGTGAAATGTTAAAAACTCAGGGTCTTCTGAGTAGTCTGATTTGCTGCACTGCCCTAAATATGATGCCAAATATTCAACAAAAATGCTTCACAGTCAAGAAAAAACTCTGTTTTCTTTATTTCATTATGACACAGAAAATAAACAGCAGAGTGACAAAATTACATGACCAGCAGTATAAAAACTCTTGTTTTTGCAACTTTCAGGCACTTTCATAACTCTGAAAATAACATAGTTCAACTGTTTATTCTAAAGGAAAAAATCTATCCCTTCCGGAATTCAATTTTCTAAAAATTAAGTATGTTTTTAAGTGAATCACCATTCATTTTAACTAGAATAGCTACATTATGATGAGCTGGGCCCCAAGGAGAAATAAGCAATCTCAAATCCCATCACAGACTGCTGAAGGCAGTCACATGACAAAAGACCTCTTCAAAATGGTATTTTTAATGAAGTACATATAAATCAAGTTTTCCAAGTAATTTAAAAACTTGCTAATAAATAAATAAAATCGCTGGTAATTTCCAACAATGGGGTTATAAAGAACTTGATTTTCCTGATCTTTCTGGAAGGCACCAGGTTCCTGGCATAGCTCTATACATTGTGTGACTCCTAGAGGAGATAACCCAGCACAAAGAGACCTGATCTCAGCGAAGCCTCAAACCCCTCTGTGTATGTCACAGAAGCAGCACATTAAAGGCAAGGAAACCAACTGTCAACACCTTAAGCCACAGGTCAGGATACACAACCAGGTTTGAATGAGGAATGTCATACCCAGCCCAGCGCTGAAGAGAACAGACGTCACACCCTTCAACAACAAATACTGAAAAATAAATCTAAACAATCTCAGGGCTGTTTTTTCACATCACCAGCTTTCATCAGAGCTTTAATAGCTCTGGCCCTCATCTCAAGCTCCAGAAGCTCCAGCTGTTGTGCTGATGGCTGAACATCTTCTGATGGAGGAACAGCTAAGGTTGCTGCTTTGGGCTCCTTTGGGCTGGACTCTGCCAACCCCAGTATCTCATTCACGCTTTTCTCAATGTCCTTCTGGAGGTCATCTATCTGACTGGCTCCACTTCTGACAGGGTTTTCTTGCACATCTGGGCCATCTTCTTCATTGCATGGGCCTTCTATGTCACTATCATACGCATCTGCATTTATGCTGAGGACATCACTATCTTCTCCCTTGCCTGTAACAGAAATGTAACAATCACACAGTTGCCTAACAGAACCATGTTTCTTTCAAGTTACAAAATTACTTTTGCTTAAAGTGTTTCTCTGCACATTAAGAGAGTAGCAAAGAGATCCATGAATTTAAGACAACTAATTCATCTCTTTCTCCTCCAACTTTTAAGGCTGATCTAATTTAGACAAGTGTTCATGCATTTTTATGCCAATTTAGGAGAACATGCAGTATAACAAAGCAGCAGTACCAGGAAAATTTATTCCATCCTATGGAGTTACATAATCTGTTTTCCTAATTAAAATGTCATAAGGTTTTATTTCACAAGGAAGCCTCTGCAGTGCAAAACTGATTATTGTTTATTATCTTTAAAGCAAACTTAGTTTTCAAAATACTATTTTAAAAATGACACTTTAAAACTATTTTATGTATTTTAAAAAGAGTAGGACACTATAGTCAGGCACAGTACTAAAAAGTAACAGAAACTCCACTTACTGTACAACTATTCAGAATCTCTCACAAGTATTTCAGACGTATTTAACTCAGTAAGAACATGGAGAAAGTTATGGCACTGGCTTTTAATGCTGGCTAAAAGTTAGTTTGTTAAAAAAAATAATTAGAAGAGACAGTGCAATAAAACAAAAGCACTCTAACAGAACCTTGAGCAACTGTTCTCACAATTTGGTTACAGAGAGACTATTGCTTTTGACACCTTGGCCTGAGAAATAATCAGTCCTTCACCAACCTTATTATCTACGGAAACTTACAATAGGATTGCTTCCTACTTAAAATGAGCAATTTATAGTCAGATGATGGTAAAGTTACTGATTCTAAAGGCTTTATAATTGCTTTTGGTAGTACCACTATCCAAAGGTACGGCTGTATTCCCTGTTAATTAATAATGAGGGTTCAGATCTAAAGATCTATGTTTTTGAAATACATATATTTCTTACCTTTAAGATGGAAAGAAAGTTTATATTCCTGTGTAAGCTACATTAGATTATAACAATCCTCCAAATATCAGAAATATTCTTTATTTAATATATATTCAGAGAGTATTGCAAACCTGTTTAAGTTTTCTTTAATTCTCCTTTAAAATACAGGAGAACACCAAGAGAAGGGAGAAAAAATGTTCGCAGTACTGCAATACTAGGCAGGACTAGTGGCAGCGGGCAAAAATTAAAACACAGGAAATCCCATCCAAACACATGTAAAAAGTTTTTTTTTATTGTGAGGATGGTCAAACACTGAAGCAGGTTTCCAGAGGGGTTGTGGAGTCTCTGTACTTCAGATATTCAAAACTCAACAGCACTTGGTTCTGAGCAACCTGCTGTAGCTGACCTACTTGAGCAGGTGTATCAGGTTCGATAATCTCAAAACAGTCTTTCTAACCTGAACAATTCTGCGACTCTCTGATTCTTAAAAATAGTATGTTGACATATAGCTTTAAAAGGTTCCATTTCATGAAACGGGTTTTTTTTTTTTTTTAACTGCTGGTTTCATCCACCCATACCTTTGGTTCCTGAATCTCAAATCTGCAGGGCTGTAAGTACAGACTTGCAAGGATTGCTCATCAACAACAGAAGAATCAATCTACTGGAAGCAAGTACTTCCTCTGTGAAATGCTGTTTTTTTAATATCAAGCAATCAGAATCTTACTGACATTCAAACTGTATAAAAAAAATTGATAATGCAATCTACCACAGCAGGGACCTATGATTTTAACACCTTTAACTAATGATCTTCCTCTCACTGGCTTTTTTTGCTCAAGATGCTCACATTTAATGTTTTACTGTTGGAAAACTTCTGGAAATATTTTTTTTTAAATTCTTCTGAAGAACGTTACTTTGACAGGGGTTTCAGATCCAATACAAACAATTCTCTACTCTTCGAAAAAAAGAGTAAAGCATCTTTGAAATGACATTTTCAGCAGTCTTTGTTTTACACTATTAGTGCCACAGCATCTTTTATTAAACAGGAAATATTTTAAGATGCAACAAAAAGAATGTGAGACTGTTCTTGAAAACACAAGTGCAAAGCGTAAAAAGCTCCCCATCCACACAGAGATTTTGTATTTTCTTCTCGAGTTTTTGTGCAAACCCCTCACACTAGCTGGAAGCTCTGTACAAAGACTAGCAGTAACGTACAGATTAGAAAAATTCAATTGTACCTTGTTCAAAATCAGTTTAATCAACAAACCTTAAAAGAGACTAGTTTTACTCTCAAAGGAAAAACAAATAAGGCTTTAGAAAAAACAATATTCTTTTTTGAAAATGTTTTGAAAAAACTTTTGGTACATGCATAGGGAATCAGTATGAACCAGGAAGCTGGGCTAACCTGCCTTGGGTTGTGGTAAGAATTTGAAGCCTCCAAAACTGTATAATACAGTGTTCATACGAGCTCATTGGTGTACAAATTTTTAATTAGCTTATGGGTTTTATTTCCGTCTTCTGCAGTTGTCATTTTACCCAGTTACAAAGATTATGGTTGGCATTTCTCATTATCTTTTTCATTTTGCTAACTTACTTTTTCCTTCAGCTATTGTTGCAAAGTTCATTTTAGCACACTTCATTCAATTTTTTTAATTTTATTTTATCCACTTTTATTTATCCTCTCATTCTCTCTTTTTTTCTGATAGCATCACAGGCTGCAGCTCAGCAGAATGATTAGAGTTATATTTTTAAATTTATATTGATATTCTCAAAAGCTCTTTAAAGCTAACATCTTGAGTGGAGCCACTGTTATAGCCCAAAGCCATCATGATACTCTGGTTGATTAAGTCATAAAAAACAACAATGAAGCATCACCTGCAACAGTCATCAATTCCCTCTAACACAAAAGTGGAAGAGATCTGCAGATAATCTGTCAGTTCTAAGGTCACTCCATATAGTACAAAAAGCAACATTTAAAGCACTCTTCACAAAGCCATAACAATCCGCTCCTAAAACTTTTGATGCTTTTAATACGACTGTTTCCTTCCCCGTTTAATTCCCTTCACTGATCACTTCAGAAAAAAAACGTTTCACAAAGTTATTCCAACAGACATCTTTTAGACAACATTCTGAATTGTGAAACAGGATTTGCAGGAAGCAAATAATGTTAGATCTTCGCAGAAGAGAAATACAGCTTATAAGAACTAGCAGCGTTCTTTGATTGGAAAAGCAATTTCTGATGTTACTGCATACAGCCAGTTCAAATGAAAATAAACAGACTGAGATAGAAACACTTACAATTTTAGTGCTTCATGCACAAAATAATACTGGTAGTTGTTATATGGTGCTGATTTAATGCTGGAATAATACAAACACTGCTGCAGGTTAAGAAAACTGCTTCCCTACACAGCAGGTACTCATTATCTGCTTTTGCATTTTCTATTCTGCCAGTCACTGTAGTACCTGAACTACACTTTTGCATTGAAAATGAGAAAACATACAAGACAAAACGTTCATCCTCAGAGAGTCAAAGATTTGAGTGTGTACTTCCACTGACACTGACTTCAAGTAAAATATGTCAGTTATCAGGAGTGGTGGGTGTTAAGCACCATTCCATTGGACCTCAGCCCTGCATAATCAAACAAGGCAAGGTAATTATTAAACTACAAGCAGTCCTTTAGCAAACACATATTGTAATGGATTTCTATGAATGTCAAAACAGAGTACTGTAGACTCTTATGATCATCTCAACAAAGTAAAACTAACTCTTGAAGAATTCAGCAAATGGTAATAGCAGTATTAGCCATCAGCTATATACCAAGAAATTGAGATGACTGAAGTTCCTCTTCAGCCGCAAAAATAGATATGAAGAGCCCAATGAGCCTCGCAAGAGCTTCAGTCATGTTCCAGGAGCTAAACTAGCACATTTTGAAGAGCTGCAATTTGCTTCTAACCACAGAAAACTCTCCAATGTCACAGAATTAAGAAGCCAAAGTTCCTACAACGACTTGTTCCATGTTCCCCTCTACTTTTCTGGAATTGGGCCCAAGGGAGAGGTTGCATCCCTACACCAGGTGATTTCTAAAAGATGCTTCTCTGTGATTGCAGCTACTGTTCAAAAGAGACCTATCAGTTATCTGGAATTAGTCACTGCTGAACGTCAAGAAAACAAAATTTCAGGTTTCTCCACTACATACCTTGTTTTGATTCCTGACCTTCCAGCTTGTTGTCTTCTCTGACAGAAGAGGTAGAGTCTATACTGTTGTCCTGTCTGGAAACAATTGAGAAGACATTTTAATCTACTACTTTTACAATTAAAGAGAACTTTTCTCTTTAAGAAAGAGAAACTTTTGCTTTAATTAAAGAAATTACGTGGTAGTAGGCCAATAGGCCAGCAACAGTACGAATAAAGGCAAAAGCTACGTATGGAGTGGTAATGTAAGCACTTGAGAATGAGGTGTTTTTGCTTTCCCTAGTAATACAAAAGGATAAAGTAATTACTTCCACTACACCCTAGCCTTTCAGAATAACAATCCTCACTGGTAGCCTCTCCCTAATATTAGGAGCTTTTCTCTAAAACTCTAAATAGCCACACAGTTAAATGATTTGGAAAAACTATCGTTTCAGTTGCATTCAAATATTACTTACTGTTTTCTTTTGAAACTAGGAAGCTATTTTTATGAAGTTACCATCACCCCACCACCATCCGCCTCTCCTACATTACAATCTCAGTCTCACAAAAGCACACGCAATGCAACTCAACTGCTAAATTGTATTCAGTATCTGCACTTCTGTCTTTCTTCTATTCAAAGGTTTCTACCCTTGACCTGTCAGGTTTCAACCGCTTTATACAAACGATAAGGAAGAGAAAGTTCTGTGAAATGTTCATGTTCTTCACACATTGCACATGTACTAGTTACACAAACTGTGGCAATACTGTGAAATATACAGAAAAAAGGCAGGCAGAAGGACACAGAATCACAGCAAGAGTTCAACTGCCATGTTTAGCGAGCATTTGAACAGTAGAATCGCAAATTTCCTACCCCGAATGTCGGTGTGGCACTGGTTTCATACATATGAATATGGAATCAATGCAACTATCCTGCCTGTGGGAGCTAAACAGCACTATAAAAAGGACTGCAGTATGCTGGTATCACAGATGTAAATATAATGACTTTAACAACTTGTTTTTCAGTAAGGGCCTGGAGGCTCTTCCTAAAACTGAACACAGATTTGTGTTACCCATGCTCTCAAAGATATATTTTTTTCAAGTGTCCAATGGCTATGACAGGAGGGAGAACACCATAATACTTCTACTCATCTTGGTCTGAAAGGCAGAGTTATTTTGACTGCTGTTTCCTTTTCTGTAGTAGCAAATCTTACAGATCAATAGACTATTCTGTTTCTCCCACTTTTTGTACCCATTGCAACACAAATGCGTATGGTAGCATGCAGTAATTAAGGAGAACATGTAGCCATTCTCACATGCACACAGCACCTGAAAAAAAGATTTTTCAGTGTTCTGCATGTTAAGGAAAAAGAAATGTAATGCCCAATGCAAGTTCTCAGTTCAAGGTGAAGTTAAGAGGGGGGGCAGCAAAACCACCACCATGGACTTTCGGAGGGCAGACTTTGGCCTGTTCAGGATGCTGGTTGAGAGGGTCCTTGGCAGAGAGTGCTGAAAGGCAAAGGGGTCCAGGCAGGCTGGACATTCTTCAAGGAGGATGTCTTAAAGGCACAGGAGCAGGCTGTCCCCATGTGCCGCAAGATGAACCGGCAGGGAAGACGATCGGCCTGGCTGAACAGGGAGCTCTTGCTGGGACTCAGGAAAAAAAGGAGGTTCTACCACCTATGGAAGAAAGGGCAGGCGACTCAGTGGGAGTGCAGGGGTCTCGTTAGGTCACGCAGAGAGGAAATTAGAAAGACAAAAGCCCAGCTAGAACCCAGGCTGGCCACTGTTATAAGGGATAACAAAAAATGATTTTACAAATACATTAAAAACAAAAAGATGGCCAAGAAGAGTTTCCATTCCTTATTGGATGTGAGGGGGAACATTGCCAACAAGGACGAGGAAAAGGTTGAGGTACTTAATGCCTTCTTTGCCTCAGTCTTTAACAGTCAGACTGGTTATTCCCAGGGTAGTCAGCCCCCAGTGCTGGAAGATAGGGAAGGAGAGCAGAACAAACCTCCCATAACCCAGGAGGAAGCAGTTAACGACCTGCTATGCCCCTGGTCACTTGCAAGTCTATGGGGCCACATGGGATCCACCCAAGAGTGCTGAGGGAACTGGCAGAGGAGCTGGCCAAGCCACTCTCCATCATCTATCAGCAGTCCTGGCTAACAGGGGAGGTCCCAGATGACTGGAGGATCGCCAGTGTGACACCTATCTACAAGAAGGGCCAGAAGGAGGATCCTGGGAACTACGAGCCTGTCAGCCTGACCTCGGTGCCGGGCAAGATTATTGAGTGATTCATCCTGAGTGCACTCACCGGGCATGTGAAGGACAACCAGGGAATCAGGCCCAGCCAGCATGGGTTCATGAAAGGCACATCCTGATTGACCAACCTGATCTCATATTCTATGACCAGGTAACCCACCTAGTGAATGAAGGAAAGGCTGTGGATGTTGTCTACCTGGACTTTAGTAAGGCCTTTGACACTGCTCCCCACAGCATCCTCCTGGAGAAAGTAGCTGCCCCATGGTTTGGATGGGTGTACTCTTAGCTGGATAAAGAACTGGATGAATGGCCAAGCCCAGAGAGTGGTGGTGAATGGAGTTAAATCCAGCCAGCGGCCAGTTATGACTGGTGTTCCCCAGGGCTCTGTTTTGGGTCCAGTTCTGTTTAACATCTTTATCAATGATCTGGATGAGGGGATTGAGTGCTCCCTCAGTAAGTTTGCAGGTGACACCAAGCTGGACCGGAGTGTCGGTCTGCTTGAGGGTGGGAAGGCTCTGCAGAAGGATCTGGACAGGCTGGCTCAATGGGCTGAGGCCAACTGTATGAGTTTCAACAAGGCCAAATGCCAGGTCCTGCACTCGGGTCACAACAACCCTATGCAGTGCTACAGGCTTGGGGAGGAGCGGCTGGAAAGCTGCCCGGCAGAAAAGGACCTGGGGGTGTTGGTTGACAGTAGTTTGAACATGAGCCAGCAGTGTGCCCAGGTGGCCAAGAAGGCCAAGGGCATCCTGGCTTGCATCAGGAATAGCGTGGCCAGCAGGAGGAGGGAGGTGATCGTGCCCCTGTACTCGGCACTGGTGAGGCTGCACCTCAAATACTGTGTTCAGTTTTGGGCCCCTCACTACAAGAAGGACACTGAGGTGCTGGAGCGTGTCCAGAGAAGAGCAACGAGGCTGGTGGGGGGTCTAGAGAACAAGTCTTATGAGGAGTCGCTGAGGGAACTGGGGCTGTTTAGTCTGGAGAAGAGGAGGCTGAGAGGTGACCTTATTGCTCTCTACAACTACCTGAAAGGAGGTTGTAGTGAGGCAGGTGTTGGTCTCTTCTCCCAGGTAACTAGCAATAGGACAAGAGGCAATGGCCTCAAGTTGTATCAGGGGAGGTTCAGATTAGATATAAGGAAAAATTTCTTTAATGTAAGAGTGGTCAGACACTGGAATAGGCTACCCAGGGAGGTGGCTGAGTCACCATACCTGAAGATGTTTAAAAAACGTGTAGATATGGCACTTTGGATATGGTTTAGTAGGCATGTGCTGTTAGGCAGATGGTCAGACTCGACGATCTTAAACGTCTTTTCCAACCTAAATTTCTATGCCATTATCATAAACTAGGAATAGACTATTTACTGTGATGCATTTTTCTCAGAACTCAGTGGTATGTAGTATCTCTTCAGTTTGCTTTCCTATTTGATCAACTCAAGAAGTATTCCCCCATGCTTTTAATTTCTGTTGGACTTTCCATTCCCAGGTAGGGCTGAAAGAGAAGGAATTGATCAGGAAGTTCTTTATATATGGCTAACCCTCCAGAAAATTGTTTAAACTTTACCTCTTCAGAAACAAAGAATTTGCTCCTTTGTTTTCTATTCCAGTCATCAGTCTTGCACTACAAAGGCCAAAGGTGTTGCAAGACGGATTATAGTCCTCACCTCTTAGACACAACATTAGCCCAGGAATTCAAGAAATAAAATTAGGTCTGCTACACGTGATGGTTTAGACATGTTAACCAGAGTCTCAATCTTCCTGCTGTGATAGGGGAAAAGGAACATCAGACAGCATAACATTACCACATCCAATTCATCTGTGGCTAGAGCAGAGGATAGGCTGTGAGGAAAAGTTTCACACTCATACACTCACCCGTATGGTCAGAGTTAACGGAAACCAACCCCAATCACCATTCCAGTGAGTCTGCACAGCCTAGCCCCACGGAAACACCCTCTCAGCAATCTCTGTGCCAGTCTCCAGGCCGCTCCTTAGGACCAAAGGCTAGCTTGTGCTCAGTTTGAGACAGTTCCAGACTCCTGGCTAGCAGTATCTCCCCACCTACCTCCATCACTGGGTGGAGTTAGGCCAGATGCCAGCACAGACCGCCAGCCAAATCTGTCCATGATTCTGTCACAGCACACCTTCCCAGAAAGGTTTTGCTCTCCTGCCACTTGCCACGGCTTACCACACTCAGCCCTCCATTGTATGGTCCTGCCCATTAGGTTACACGCTTAATAGCGAGTCACCACAAGCACAAAGGCGCAGTGTGGAACAGGGGAAAACAGCAAGCAGAGGAACCCTAGTAACTTCATCAGTACAGAGGGATCACCCTGCCTGAGCTGCTCCTAGGCCTATCAAAGGAGACCAACCAGCCCATTTTCTGGGAATGAAACCTCGGAAGAGTATAGTCTGCCTAGAGCAATCACCTTATAGGCTGTTACTGTGTACAGCAGCAAGGGGGTCCATATAGGATGCTGAGGAAAAGCATTTCAGGATTGCATAAAACGTATCAGCAGATGTTTTAAAGGAGAGTGTAGGAATGTGGATGGGATATTTTGAGGAAGAACCAACTGTGGTAAAATGGAGACAATGAGGCAGATTGAAAAAGAACAAGCTTGGGGGGGGAGGGAAAGAGAAAAAAAAATAAGCCAAAGGGCCAGCAGCGCATAAACAGGTTGCTGTTCAACACACTTGTCCGGCCAAGCCCTGGAACTGATCACTAGCCTGTCCTGCCTTCTTATTGCACTGTATTGCTATAATATTATTCCAGATGAGGGGACACAAATCTCTGCATATATGCACCTGTGTGTGTGTGTGCCTAAGTGCCAGCAGCTGCAAAAAGGACTGTAGGTCACACGGGCTTGCAGGACTGTGTTGCCAGAAACTAGACAGAATGAAGAGTGTACATGCTTCCTTGGGGAACTTCAACATTATGCATCAGTGTGTATGCAGATGCTTGAATTCACCAGCAAACCTCAGGCTAGTCTAGCCAGCAAGTCAGGGAGTCAGCTACCAAACGGGCTGTAAGATCAGAGATCAGACTCCTGAAAGAGAACACAGTCTGCAAGTAGGCAAATCGAGGGATCATAGCTCCACTAGGCACACAAGAGATCAGCAGTCTCAGTGTCAGCTACTGGGGACGATCACAGGTCTGCACCAGCTGTCAGAGGGGCCTGTAGGTGCAAGAAGGCCCGAGCAGCAGCTAAAGCAGGATTGCAAACCTTGCAGGCTTATATGTCCAAGCACCAGCAACCAGGGAGAGCAGTGGATCTGGGACCAGCTCTTGGTCAACAGATCTAGAGAGATACACTTTTTTTTTTTTTTCATTTTTAAGCAACTCTTCACCATTTCTTATCCTTAGTCAAACAACTCTTGACCAAAATAAGGCTGTGATATATCCTGCTTATCACTAAGCGCAAAAGTTGCTTAGGGTGCCCCTGCCCCACCCTCCCTCACACAAGCTTCATCATTTTGAACTGAGTAGTCATCTCTGCATTGGACAGCAATGTATCACTTGGGAAGTTCTGATCTTGCACAAACAGTACCCAGGCAAGAAACTCACATCTCTGGTATCACCCTGAGCTCCGATGCCAAATTTCACTGAGGAGTTACAATCATCCCTTTGACAGAACACTCAAGAGTGACCTCTATGGTTCAAACACTGGCTGTGAAATTACCTACACCCATTACTTTTACCATTAAAAGGAATTATAAACTGAAAAAAAACACACATCAAAACTTATTGTAAAGTTCCCTCCTGTTGCCTTGAACCACCACTGATTACAGCAAAACCATCTTCCTTTGAAGACTATCTGCTGTCAGCAAAACAATTCTCAGCACCCAAAAGCACCTTTACAGCACATCTTACTCTTTCAAAATTGATTAGATTGGACTGTTTTGCCAGCGAACCTTCACCACTTCATTTTATCGGTGGGCATTTTGCACCATCTCGTGGCCAAGCAGAAGCATTTCAGTTTACCGTTCAGTTTTGCTCTCGAAATGGTGTGTCCAAACAACGGGAGTAGAAGATATGCTAATCTAAAATTAGGGCACGATATACAGATTTAATACACTAATCTTTCACATCATGCTAGTAAGTGACCACAGTAATTTGGAGCTCCTTCGCTTCATCTGTCTTCAAACATATTTCTTCCTCAGGATGACAGTTAAGTTCAAAATCACACTTCCAAGAGATAAACTCAGCTTTTTTTTTTTTTTTTTAATAGAACAACATTAGCACAGTATGCTCTTTTCAGCAGAAAGGAGCTAACTATTACAGTTTGTTGGTGATAAATGCTGTACATTTAGGTTTGCCTTACACTAGCTTTTCATGTTGGCATGCTCCACGGCAGTGCAATGCTTACCTGGGCTCATGCATGTGGATTCTGTACAGAACCTATTACTTTCAGGAACCCACATAGCTGTCAAAGAAATCTGGGTTTGAGGGTGATTAGGTACCACAACTGCAGCAGATTACACAGAGCGTGATAAGCCAGCAGCACAGGTTCGGAAAAGGGGTACACATCAGAGGAGTGGATGGGTAAGGACTAAGACAATCGCACTGTTATACTGGTGGCTGGGATTCCAAGCATCAGCAGTAACTGGGGTTGGAGACCAGTAGGAAAATAATTGTGACAGAAAAAAAATATCTTAATGCTGGACTAGAGGACAGTCTGACAACATGAGATACAGTCATGCCAATACTTTCCTCACAGGGCTTTTAATTGTTGTTAAGAAACATTCACCTAAATCTCTGGAGGGAGGCTTGAGTACCTCTGCTACTCTGACATAAAGATGATGTATCTTCCTAAATTAAAATTTGCCTTTGCAGTTCCAAGTCTAAAAGATATTTCTTTAAGTCCCAAGTCCTCATAAGCTTCCTGCAAATTTTTGTTTCAAGGGTAGTTTTCCCACCACAAATGACAATTAAAATCACTAACAGCAAGCAATTTAAAAAAAAAAAAACAAAATCCTTACGAAGGATCCCATGAAAGGTTACCCAAATGACAGGTGATAATCATATAGTTCAATGCGCTATGAAACGTCCATCAGTCTGACTACACGTGAAGTTTGAGGACACCAGGAGAACAGAAGACAGTGAACAGATGCCAAGTGCTAATGTATCTGTTCTGTGACTCATGTAGCCTACTCTTCCAGTGATTCCAAATGGTGAAGATAATCTAATTGTCCTAGAGGTGTAAATATCAGATGGCAATTGCATGCCTGTGAGCAGACCAGTATCCAGGAGCAAAACACGTTAAAACAAGGCGAGCCTCTAAACTGCTAACCTTTCTAAAACAAAAGAAGCCAAAACTGCAGTAAAAAGCCTACAAATTCTTGAAAAAGCAAATACTAAACTGCAAATATTCACACAGTGAAAAAAATAAGCACATTAGATTTTTCAAAGCAGAAGATCATTTACTCACATTATACACACACAAACACAGGCTCCCTGTCTACTGACTTCTTGCTCTTCTGGCTGAAACAGAGTTTGCTGAAGTTTTGCAAACTTGCATTTATACTTCTTTACACACAGCTTGCAAAAAAAGTTGACATAAATGCCCAAAGGTTAGACCTACTAGTAAAAAGGGCTTGTGACATTTTACAGTTGTAAAAGAGTAATACTGTTCTACTTACTGAGCACTGGACTTAACGATCAATATAAAACTTTAATTTTCCTCGTTTCACCTGTTTCTTCCTGTCCCTTTATTTTGCTATCATCCAAACAGCTCTTCCTTTGTTTTTTTTTGTTAAAGCTAGCACACAGCTGAACCTACGAGCCAAGGTTCTGAGACAGCACCTTTGTGTATAGCATACTCTTTTTTAACCCACTCTATTAAAAGAAGAAAAGCCACAATTCCTACACCAACATATCTTGCCTGGCCAATTTGGAGGGGTCTGAAATATTTAACTACTAGGACGGAGATAGAGATACAAAAAACGGGCACCTCAACCATTCTGTTAATCAAAGGAACCAACCTGCTTTGTAACTTTGATCAATGGCTCCTAGTTTCTTTTACTTCTTTTTTTTTAAACACAGTTTCTTCTTGATTTTGATTTCAGATACCGCTCACATCTTTCTCATCAGCAACGTAAGGTGACCTAGCTTTGTCAAATAGTTTTTGGTAACTCCAGCAATGGTTAAAGAACTTGGTCAGTTTTAATTCTGCAGTACTTCAGTACAGCTATGAGAAAACGTAGACAACGCCAACCCACTTTGGTTTACTCACTGCATATGTCCGGGATATTATCTGTACAGTGTGAAAACAGCAGACTTCTAAACTGCAATTTAGAGCCTCTAGATGTTGTTTTCCTGAACCTTCCTGTTTGCCATGGGCAAATGGGTTAAGTGTCTTCAGATACCCGCTAACTAAAAAATGGTAAATCCTGCTTGCTTTCCCTATTTTGTTGTTTTTTCTTCATTACTTGACAGTAACAATTTCCTCTTTTTAGGTTTTTACCAGCTCAAGTCATTACTTTACTTGCATATAAGCAAGACTTTACACAATCCACCATAGCTGAAGATCATAAATACATGTCTCAGCAGTAGCTTTGAAACACCTTGCAGTCATGGAACTACCTTACTGAAGCCTAGCAGCACTAATCCTGCCTCACTTCTTCAAGATGAAGAACTTTTCATGTATTTTGCTTTGCGACAATGAAGAGCTTGTGAATTAGGCCTTAAAAAACCCACATAACTTCTCCAGACATGAAAATTCTGCGGCATTTTCCATGGTTCCCTTAGCAACAAGTTTGTCTTCTCATTCTGTTTAGAAGTTCATTGGAAAAACATCAGTCATTTAACAGAGACTCCCTTACATAAAGAGACCTGATACGTTGTGTACTTTGTAGGTTCTGAATTTTTAATTTTGCTTTTTTAAATAGCCAGAGGGCAATGTCCAAAATAAGAAAACTAGTCCACATAAATGGGTGTACTGCTACCATTCCCAGACCATGCAGGCAACAAATAGCAAAGGCGGGGATACAGTCAAAAAACAGCTCCAAATGGAACCCCAGAAGAAATAGTGTCAAAGGGTATAAAACTGTATCATCTGAGTAAAACTGAAACATCACTCAACTTAGCACCACTCGTGTTTTCTAGTATATTTGAATGATGCACGATGAGATGTGATCAAAGACAATTACTTCCTTCAGTAACTTCATAAGCTGTTCTGAATCAGAGACAGCATCAGAAACCAGGTCTCCATCAATTTAAAAAATATTGACCAGAATGTGAAATTTAGATTACTATCATTACCCTTCACATCCACTTGTTCCTATTTAGTAAGTCTAAGTGAATTAGCCAAATCAGCAACTAAGCGGTACTTTAATCTGCCCAACACTGGTATATTGTCTTGTATTGTCTCAGAGGTTTATAAAATTTGATCATTTCTCATGAAAAATCCCTGTATTATTCAGTATTCCTAAATTAAGTTTTTAAGTGTTTTGTCTTTTACTCACTGACTGACTGATTCACTTCCAGTCTTGTCTCCTCCATCTGCCTCCTCGTCAGTATCAGAATCTGCTCCAATCTTGCCTAAATGTACACAGTTTCAAACATCAAAATTTAGGCAAGTAATATAATTAATGCTACATAGTTAGGCGTACTCTTAATGATTAACTCTATCACAATAATCAGCAGAAGAGGCTTTTCCCAGTTAAAGCAAATGTTCTACAATCAGTTATTCAAAACCCTTATTTCAGTTACAGTGTACTATGAAAAAAACAGAATAGCTATCGCTAGTACAATACTATCGGTGCTAAAAATAAAGCACAGGAGACAGAATTAATAGCAGATACTCCGCAGCATTCAAGATTCAAAGAGCTCCACTTAATTGAGAAGACAGCAATACGTTTATAAATAAATTCCACAGCCCTTAAATATCAAGTGGAAGTTCAGTAACATACTGAAAAGCTGGAACATGGTACCCATAAGCAAAGTGCAGGAACTGTGTGTCTCAGCAGAGCAGAGCCATCTACCAAGAATCCTTTAACTACATCGAGTGCTCTACTGCAATTGCTAATACAATTGAACTGGCATTGCAGTATGTCACATTTCCCCTGCAGAGAACCAGGAGGCAACTTAATGTCAGTTTACCTAAAATAATGGATTTTAAACAATATTTCTACACTCCTAGCTTTGTTTTTTCCACCAAGTCAACAGCTTTGTTCTTAGTTTGGGTACTAAGGAAAAGAAGCTTATACTACCATTTTCTGAATGTGTCCCTGCTAGCTTCTAAATCAATGCACAATTTCATCCAAGCTTAAAAGATCAAAATCAGCATATATATATATATGTGTATATATACACGCACTCTATATATACTATTAGCATGTGTATATATGTCACACCAATATATATACACAACAATATATAATGACATGTGTGTATTTATATATTAGTAGCTAGAAACAGAGTGAAAATCCAGTTTAGAGGCAGACTATTCTCTGGTGTACAGTGGTGCCTAAAAGTTTCATTCATACCTTCAAGTATCTTCAACAGTTTTTTTTCAGATAACAGCTCCAACTGCTCCAAGCAAAGCCTTTTGATTTCATCCATGGAACAGTTCTAAGAAGACAGATAAGACAGACCATGAGCTACTAAAAATTTCTGAGGACAGAGTAATTATGAACAGTAATTAGTACTCCAACTGCACTGAATGAAGAGCTAACTCAGACTGCAAGTCCCTTTCCTATTCTGACCCGCGTTGATGCAACTGTTGAAGAATGGCCGGTAGGTGTTTCAGTTTTGACAACTACCAGAAATAGCGTGTTTTTCTGAGAAATTAAGCAATACACACTATCAGTTATCTGACCTACGGCTTGGGAGTTTTCACTACAGCTGCACAGAGCAGTAGGAATATTGGGCCATATGTGCAAAGCATGGAAGAGAAACAACTGTAGCCCTGATCACTCCGAATTCTCCATCACTCCGGAGCAGGTGGATTACATAATTAAGCCTGCAAAGACCAGAGCCAACTGTTGAATCCAAGCCCACAAACTGAAGCAGACACTGCTACTGACAATACACCATCACTGTATATCATAACGAGAAAAACATAAGAAATACATAGACTGCCATCCATTCCTCATATTTGATATACACCACACATTTTATGGATATTCCAGTTACCTTCACATCTTTCATATTACTCGGTGTCCTCTTGGTGAAATAAAGTGATAATTTCACACTTTCAAATGAACTATGACACCACATACAAGTACCAAAATTAGAAAGTGCCGAGCATATCGTAACATTGAAGGCCCTACTGTCGGTTTGGTTCAAATTCCTTTCAAAAGCGCCTTGGCCTCCAGCTGCTCCAGACCTCTTTTCTTCTCCCAGAGATGAGAAATGGATGAAACTGTATGCCATTCAGCAGCTCACTACATGTTTAAAATTAAGAAGTCTTGCCTCGTTTATGTTAATAATATGACTCCTAAAGATAGTTAAAGACAAAAATTTCTTTTTTGTCTATTAACAAATATTACACCAACGGCATTTCACCTGCAGCCTCTTTTCTGTACAGGCTGCTAGCCTAATTTATTTTTACCAAGTCCTGCAGTTCACAAGACTCAAAAAGCTTATGTTCTAAGCCAGTAAAACTCTAGCAACCGTACCACTCTAGCCCATAGAAGTTACAGCTGCGGAAGCTGTTTGTCAGGTAGGGGGTTTATTGACTTATCTCAGACATTAATTTAATACCATACAAAGAAATTCAGTTGACACAAATAGAACTCAAACTTTTATTAACAAATCTGCTATTTATTAGTGAACCATGCTACTGAATTTAGTCCATGCAATTATGGAACTCCTTTTGCATTTAACTAACCAGTAAAGACAGACAGTACAAAAATTAGAAGCCTGCACCTCAGCAATGGCTGAGCAGTGGAAAAAGGAGTAAGCTGGACTAAGTACATCAACTCTTAACAAAGTCTCACTTTTAGAGACTATATATAATCTTTATTTCAGACATACATAGGCAGCTTTTCATCTGGAAGTGCACTAGACTTGAGAGATAAATGTGGTTTGTCACATAAGCATTCACGCTTGTAAAAAGTACATAAAGGTAAGGGTATTTCAGTACCTTTAAAATATCGGGCAGCATCTTCTGTAGTTTTTTCTCCCCTATGACACAGAAACACTGCTGAAGCATTTCTCTTTTGTCCGTGATGTAGAAACTGATTGGTTTGAGTGACACACTGAGATCTAATCCTCCTTCTTCTATATCACTGGGTTGTTCAGCTTCTTCCACTTTTTCTCCAGATGGTAAATTGCATTTTGCTTCCTAAAATCAAACCAAGGAGGTCAAGCGCAACTGTCACATGTTGTAGCGAACTAGATGAGAAAGAAACTTACAGCTTCATTTGTGCTTGCGATAGTTTTCCCTTTGTGGCTGCAAAGGACATCTCACGGTGGACTTCTGAGCTTCCAGGTAAGAGTTTTAGTGTGCAAGCTAACTGCATTACAGAAGCTGAATTTTTGGCTATTCTTACCTTAGGGGAAATATTAAAAACTTCAAGAGGCACCAAGTACTTCTAAGCATTAACTGGAAAACGTGACCTGGCACTACCCAGCTCATCCACCGACGCGTGCCTTAAGGCAGGTGACACCCCCTCTCCCCCCGCCGACCCCGCCGTGCGGTCAGACACGGACCCCACAGCCCGCGGGCACCCCACTGGGCAGCGCACCCCGCCCGGCCCCCGCCCGGCCCGGGGAAGGCCGCTGCCGCCCGGACGAGCCCCAGAGGGCGGCACGCCTCGGCAGCCGACAGCGCGTCACCGGCGCCTCACGGCCTCGCCAGGCGGAGACGGGGGGGGGAAGCAGCGGGCGGAGAAGCGAAGCGTGCGGCCGGCCCGCCCCTCCTTCCCGCCCTACCTCCGGACCCCCGTGGCTGCACTCGGTGCTCCGCCGCTTCCTCTCACCGCCGCCCGGCGCCGAAGCTCCCTCCGGGCAACAGGACCGCGACCGCCGCCGTTTCTTCTCCTTCGAGGACCTCCGGCCCAGCATCGCCGAGGCCGCGCGCACCGCTGGCGCGGCACGCTTCCGGCGGAGCGCTGATTGGCCGCCCGGCGACGCGTCGGCGCGCGCCTCCGGCGGGGCCGGGTTGGTTCCGCCGCCCGTCGGGTCCGTTCCGGGCCCGCGCGGGGTATGGTGCTCCCCCGCCGTCCCGGCTCGGCTCTGGCCGGCCCTCCCCGCCCTTCACCCCGTCTCGCCGGCGCGGGGAGCTGCATCCGCTTGCTCGGGCAGATCTCCGGAACCGGAGGTCCTGCCCCAGGCCGTCTGGGAGACAGCGGGGGTGACGTAAGATCAAACTACGTCATCCGAGTGACGCTGTCTCGGTGCTCAGCGGCACCCGCACAGCAGCTCCGCAGATTCGTAAGGCGTCCTGCCCGTGGAGAGGGTAAAAACAGTTTTGATGCCGGTTTGTCTGGTCTGGTTCTGTTGTGAAATAGGGTACGTGATGTCATGTACGGGGGGGGTTCATGATGTGCAAGCGGGTGTGTGATGTACAGAATCGCAGAATCAGAGAATGTTTGGGGTTGGAAGGGACCTCTGTGGGTCATCTAGTCCAACCGCCCTGCCGAAGCAGGGTCACCTACAGCAGGCTGCACCGGACAGCGTCCAGGCAGGACTTGAAGGAGAGAAGGAGAATCCACAACCTCCCTGGGCAGCCTGTTCCAGGGCTCCATCACTTCAGAGGGAAGAAGTTCTTCCTCATGTTCAGATGGAACTTCCTGTGCTTCAGTTTGTGCCCGTTGCCCCTTGTCCTGTCACTGGGCACCACTGAAAAGAGTTTGGCCCCATCCTCCTGACACCCACCCTGAAGATATTTGTAAGCATTTATAAGGTCCCCTCTCAGTCTTCTCTTCTTCAGGCTGAACAAGCCCAGCTCCCTCAGCCTTTCCTCATAGGAGAGATGTTCCAGTCCCCTAACCATCCTTGTAGCCCTCCTCTGGACTCTCTCCAGTAGCTCCTCATCTTTCTTGAACTGGGGAGCCCAGAACTGGACAGAGTACTCTAGATGGGGCCTCACTAGGGCAGTGTAGAGGGGAAGGAGAACCTCCCTCGACCTATTGGCCACAGTCCTCTTGATGCACCCCAGGACTGGCCTTCTTGGCAACGAGGGCCCACTGCTGGCTCATGGTCAACTTGTCATCCACCACATTACCCTTATGAGCCTATGAAGTCAGAGGCAGGAAAGAAAGTAAGAGAAGAAATAAGAGAAATGATATCACCACCCTTGGATTCAGCGATGGTCTCTGCTGGTGGTCGGGGTCCTCCAGTGTTGGCTGTGTGCCAAGGGGTTTGTCCACTCCCCTTTTATACCCTTCGGGTACCTGTCATCCCTCCTCAGGGAAGGGGTACTGTTGTGTATGTGCAGTCATTCTTCTCATAGCTTCACGAAAATTCTTGAAATGAGTCAGTGAGCATGGGAGGGGGAGGAGAACCTCCCTCGACCTGCTGGCCACACTCCTCTTGTTGCATCCCGGGATTCCACTGGCCTTCTTGGCACAAGGGCACACTGCTGGCTCAGGGTTAACTTGTCGTACAGGAGGGATATGTGATGTACAGCGCAGGTACGTGATGTACTGGGGGGGTACCTGATGTACAGGGCGGGTAAGTGATGTACAAGAAGGGGATACTTGATGTACAGGGGGATTCGTGATGTACTGGGGGGGTTACATGAGGTACAGGGTGGGTACATGATGTACAGAGAGGGTTTGTGATGTACAGGGGGGTACATGAGGTACTGGAGGGGTACGTGATGTATGGGGGGGGTTGTGATGTAAAGGGTGGGTACGTGATGCATGAGAGTGATAGGGAATTTCACCAAGGTTAAGCAGAAAAGACAGGACTGGCTACCAGAGGCCTCAGGCAAGAATGCACCCAAGGACGAGTAACAAGCACATCCTAAAGAAGCCCAGCTAAACCAGCAGACGGCAAGCTAAGGAACCTGAGAAATCCACAGACTGCTCAGTGAGTGTTGCGTTAAAAGAGGGTAAGGGGAGTCTGGTAAGCAGCAAAAGGAGAGCCCTCCCGTTTAGTCACAAGGTTCAGAGCAGACCCCCTTGCTTTCTAAACTGTCTCTCAGAGGAAAGTCTAGGTGCGGCTGGATCTACCCCTAGTCCCAGACTTGGTCAACGGTGTATGTCTAAAGGGCTAAGTGTGTAGCCACTTCTCAGATTCAACTTGCCTGTCAGAGCCCCTCCAGGGACTTTCACTGAAACAGTTTCGCAAAGTTGAAGCAATAGGTAGTTTATTAAGCGACAGGTATCACAGATTCGGAATTGCTGTTGATAAATGCACTGTCTACAAAAGTTGAGCTCAAAGTAATAGTTCAGCACTTCAGTTAACAATGTGTTCCCAGGGATACATCTGACAAAGTCAGAGGTGCGACTCTTACCAAAAAGACGTCCCTTCTTGGAAGGGGAAGAGAGGTTCAGGCCCATCAACCCGTCCGTCAGGTGAAGTTCTCACTTGGCTCCTCCTCCCAAAGAGAGTTTTCAAGTGCCAATTTTTATACATTTTGAAAATTTTTTTGAGAGGTGGGACTAAGTCAATCATTGTGTATCGACTGGCTCCTGGCATGGAATGTCGTGTCATCAGAAGCGGGACTCAGCAGTTCAACGCGCTGATGCCATGAAAAGCCGGAATTGAAGACTCAATAGTTGGCAGAATATTAAGCAGGTATTCTTTATTACGGCACCGGGCACACGGGGGATCTCTCCTCCAAACGTGTGCACTGAAGAGACACAGTTACTAGGTATTTATGCTATATTAACATACATATTAATTACATTTCAAAGAAATGCTTATCATCGGCAGGGGTTTTCAGATTATCCTGCAGCCTCCTTATCTCTGTAGTTTGCATACCTGTTCTCCCAAGGCCCAGGTGCCTAAAGGGATTATTCAGGAGTCCCTTATCTTGCAACTGTCCCAATTATTCACAAAGAACCAAGACTTGTTTTGGTTGTGCAATGATTCTGACCACCTGAAGTGATAACATCCGCTACATGTTACATTTGTTACATTTACAGTTATCAACGCCTTCGGAGCCGGCATCGGCATCTTGGCGTGCGCTTCCGGGGCCATCTGTGCTTTATCCAAAGCAATCTCTGAAGCAATCTCTGGTTGCACAGCCTCCACAGATCACTTGGTTTACAGTGATGGGCTATCCCGCCTTCTGTCTGATAAGATAGGCACAAGTTAATTGCTCCCTTTGTTAACTCTTCAGCTCTTGATGCCTGAGTCCAAGCATGTCTGTCTTCTGGCATTGACAAGTCCAGCAAGGCCATCGATTACAGTGAGCAAGCTCATGACCATAGGTGGAAAGACAGAATTCATGGAAAGGACACTAAGAGACGTCTCTTCAGCAACTACTAGGAACCACCGGAGACCATCGAGGACCCCATGCAAGCCCCAGGCTGCATGCGTAATGACTATGCACATATGATAATGAGTTCCAGTGTTATGGTTTGGCTGCGCCCGGCAACAAAAGCGCCACGCGGCCGCCCGGCAACAAAAGCGCCACGCGGCCGCCCCTCCCCTCGCCGGGGTGTGGAGGAGAATGGAAAGAAACAGGCAGAAACTGGTGGGTCGGGATAAGGGCAGTTTAACAGAACAGCAAACAAAGGGAACAGGAACAACAACGGTACAGATGAGGAGAAAACACAACACAAACGGCACGACCCACAGAGCCGCTCTTCCGAACCGCACCGCCGCTGAGCCCTCCCGAGCCGCGAGTGAATTCCCGCCACCCCGCTCTCACCCACCAGAACCCAGCATGACGGCACATGGTATGGAATACCCTGCTCTGTTTGGCCAGGTTGGGTCAGCCCGCCCGGCTGTGCCCCTTCCTGGAGTCTCATAAAAATTAACCCTGTCCTGGCCGAACCCAGGACATCCAGGAAATAGAATAAATATGTATGAACATTCTAGGAAACTTAATGCACGTGTATGTAACAGGGTGATACAAGCCTGGAGCGAGGCAGAATATAGTGTGCACATTAGGCAGAGTGATCCTCCATGCATCTGTCGCCGTAATAAAGAATGTCTGCTTTTTAATCCTACATTGGCATTAAGAAGTTTTACTCCCAATTTCAGTGACAGTTCTAGTCTTTGCTATGATCCATATAGTCCGCCCAGCAGAGAGGCGTTCAGCTTAATTCTCTATTGTTCTAGAGAGTCACTTCTCAGACTTGCTTAAAAATTATTGGAGCTGCTCTTGGGAGCCCCTGGTACGACGCTTTAAGCAACAGGTTACATGTCGCAATAAATCCCGTAACTTCGCTCTCATGTAACCTTTTGTCCCCAGAAATTTGTTCTTAGTGATTTGGTTGATGTACTGCTAATTTCTACTGAGACATGCTCCACTAAAAAATGGTTCAAGTGTGGAAATACCCATAATAAAAAACCAAATATCAATATCCCAGTGAATGCTAAAGTCAACAATAAATTTATTTTTTCTGTGATATTTCATGAGTATTGCACAAGTGTGACACAAACTATTTTTCATGGGATGCAAACAACTAGGAATCACGGCGGAGAAGCCCGTTACAGGCAGATGACCACTCTGTGCAGTTCAGTAAGTCACTGATCAGCCTTCAGCCACCAATGCCAAGATCAGCTATAGAGAGAAATGCCAGTTAAAGAGGGTAATTAGTCAAAAATAAAGACCAGGGTTGACAAATGTCCATCATTACACAGAGAGAATTTGTATTAAGAACTTCCTTTTCTGTGCAGAGACACGCAACAATTTTCTTCTTTATTTAATGCGCTAGAGTGTCCATTCATTTTTCTCCTGGGTCTGTTTCTTTCCCAGATTCAAACACGTTGCCTTCCAGTTCAGTATATTCCACATTGTGTCAGATCTTCAAAGAGCATTGGTGGTACTGCCACATTTAGGTAGAGGTCCACTGAGTGCAAGCTGTACAAAGCCAATGGTGATCAAAAAAACACTGTGACCAAATAATGAAAATTGATAAACCAATACAGATAACGCAGTGTTGACATTGTGTTTTCAAAAGACTATTAAAGACAAGTTTATTAAGTATCATCTGTTCTTTTTTCAGTAAGTGTGGTCACAGTTAGGCTTCAAAATTTACTGCCAAAGAGGGGTAGTTCATATTTAACATTTCTTTTTTCCATGTGTTTGATACAGATTAACAATGATTTAGTCCACATTTGCAAGTTCATCTTTGCCTTTGGAAAGTCTATAAAAAAAAATTTCCCCCCAAAATGGAAAGCTCAATCTCTACAGCCCATTTGTAGAAGAAACACAAAGAAAAGGAATTGAGAGTATTATGATGAGGCTGAACAAGGAAAGTGACAAGAAATGCTGTAGTCGGTGCAAATAGAATAATTGCAGAAACAACTGGGAGTGGAAAAGGAAGAGCAAAAAAAAGTAAACATCAAACTAGAACTGGTGGTAATTCGGGCCCCCAACATCCCAGACCCTGTAAAGACCCATAAGTTACTTGCGTCCCTGAAAGTTTGGGACAGAGATATATGGGGGGACCCTGAGCAGGAATTTAATGATGAGAGTAGTGAAGAGAGTGAGTTACCTGAACCGGAGTTTAAGGTGGCCCCCTATTATTAAAACTGAAGCGTCTGTAGGGCCCCAGGGCAGTGACCAAAGAAATAACGTAAGAACCATTCCATGGGACCCCCTTCAGTTGGCTAATTTGCAAGAAAAGTAGGGGCATAAACCTGGCAAGATCGAAACCAAGTATCTGTGATGTGTCTGCTTAACTGGAGAAGATCATGTTATGTTAGACCAAGATAAAGTGGATGACTTTTGGGGACCAGGAGTATCTTTTATAGGGCGACCAGACCCTAACAATGCACCGCATTCTGTCATGTGCTGAGTAGCGTGTTGGGCAGGGTACATAGACCCTTGCAACCAAGGAGAACCCGCTGCTATCCCTATATGAGCATTAAGCAAACTTTCTACTGCTGCTACAAAAGCAGCCTGCATTCAAGCTATAAGTGATAGGGGTGAACATGGCAGCTACCCTGTCTCAGCTCCAGGCCATGAAGCCACTAACACAGGGACACCCCGCTGTTTTAAAACCATATCTTATTGCAAAAAGAGACAAAATCAAAGACAGCTGTGGAGATAAGCATCGTATTAGCTCTAGGTGGATACACCCTAGCGGCTCACTAGAAGGGATAACCAGTCCGGCGTGTCCCCACCGAGGCTTTCGTTTTTTCCCTTTGCAGGAACAGTACCAGGGACGATACTAAAACACCTTTGCTGGAGATTGGGTCACCTACTGGAAGACTACTTACCCTGCTTGCGGGTGTCATCATCCCCAGTGTGAACCAGAACAGTTTATGTATTGACAAGCCCAGTGCATGGGGTGGAGATCCTCACTTCTGTTACTTGTGCTAGTCAATATGGTAACGGTCATAACAACGCTTAAGCCTGAGTGAATTACGATGACAATAGCTAACAAAGCAAGCTGTAATTGCACAAATTTAGGAATCCCATCCATTAACATGAATTTGGCAGAGGGAAGTATATGCATGCTATGTGAAACCCAACCTCCAAATAATGAAGGGGAAATTTACTTACTTATTTTTCAATATAGTTCCTTCAAAAATTGGCATGGATGTAACAAGGCTAGTAGCTGTTCAATGAGTGTGACATTAAAAGAAAATATGGACAGGGAAATAGAATGCACACAGAGGTGTAATTTATCCTCAGATGAAACTGGGATACTTCATACCAGCACAGCAAAAACTACCTTAGCCCGCACAATGCATCCTACTACCTCCAAGACCCCTGATAAGACTTATTGGTTGAATTGGTCGATAAGGCTTATAAGGTTGAAACCTTATCCCCACGAATTTTATATCTCTGCAATAAACCTACCTGCTCACCATTCCTAAATACATCCTATACAGGATGGTTAGCATGGCTGCACAGGTGAACCCTCACCTCTCCAAAAAAGCAAGGAGACGTGATTGGCATCCTGGGAATAGGATTAGGAGTATTAAACAGTATAGATGCTGAAGTTTTGCAAATTAAGCTTGGCAATGAGTGATTTGTAAGAACTAGAACATCTATTAAGATCTTCTTTGCTGTCATTAGGAACTACTCAATGGCTCTTAGCTGATACATTGCCTAATTCGGAAAGAACTGATGAAAAAGACCACCAACTAATTGTAGACACAGTTGGCATTGCCCAGAATTAATGTTTCTCTAGCTCTTGGCTGTATCCAAGCTCACTCGTGGGTGCAATCCGCAACAGCAGCAATTAAAAGGGAAGGCGATGAGAGGAGGGCACCTTACCCAATGAGATTTGAAAGGTAATTTGAGAAAATGCAACTCAATTCAAAAAAGATTTCCAATCTCAGAGGTATCTAGTCAGCTTCACTTATGACCCCACTAGCAGTAAAGCCATAGCTTCTGTTTTAACAATACACAATGCTTCAGTATCTACCATATACCAAATCATTATGCTGGGATTAATTCACCATGGAACTGTACTCTACCTGTTAGAACACAGAGTATGGGCCCAGCAAAATGGGAACAAATGGCAAACTGTCGGTGTTGCTGCATGTGTTGTACAAAACCAACAAGGATTTCTTTGTGAAAGCAATAGTATTAAAGCCCAAGACGTTTGTCGTGACACTGAACAGAATTTTTGCCGTTTGGAAATGCATCCTGATGAAACCCCTGAAACTGTACTTGTATATGCTGGACATGGATGTGTTTGCCTGAGAACCCTTTATGATTCTGTATTTATGAAGAACAGCACTGTAGATACACACAGTCACTCACATATCTGTATTTGCATTTTTGCTAAAAGTATGGGATGCGACTTTAACTATTCAGCTCGTGTCACAACCCACCAATTCCTACACTGTATCTACACACTGTATGAAGATTTATTACCAACCCGTATTGGAATGAATCTCACATTGGTAAGAAAACTGTTGCAACATGATGACCTGTCTCAATTGCTAAAACAAGTTCAAAACAATGGACAAAGAACACTAATCACTGTGCATCATGATGCAGAAGTGATATACGCTGTCCTCGACAGAGTGAAGAAAGATGGAGAATATCACTGGTGGAGAAATTTTCCTTGGATGGTCACAAACGGCAACCGGAGCTTTGAATTTGATGTTACACCCAACTTTAGTCTTGTTAATCTTCTTTGTCATGTGTTTTTTGTTAACCCTTTGTTTATATATCAAATTATGGTCCTTATCTCAACATATGAGAGCTATGAGTGAACATGTTGATATTAATCAGCAAATCTGATATATTAACTTATTTACCAGCCTTACTGAAAAGGTGATGTCTTTACCACCCTGTATTTATGCCACAGAGGCAAAAGGTGACCGTACCACCACTCTGTGAAGTGGATTGACTGCAGCCACAGGGTAGAGTGTGATGTATGCACTCCTCCTGTTTGAACTAACTGAACTTTGAACCAGGCAGATGCTCAGCAAGTAGGCCTGATCAAAGTCAGTCCTATTGTATGAGGCTATCAATGAGAACACAGCACCAAATCCAAAAAAAAAAAGGTTTGGCTGGAGACTGGGCTGATAAGTAGCTGAAACTGCGTTAACTCAGCAGAAATTCTGCCTGCAAATCAACCACTTGACGCTATAAATATCTGCAGCCGTCAGGACCCCTTGAGCTCTCCCTCCATAGCAGCTGGCTTGAGCAGGGGTGCCCCTCCAGCTTACCCCTCAATGCTGAGAGATCCCTTACCTGACACGAGACAGATGGGTTGGTAAGTGACATTTTTTGCATGCATGTAACATTTAATGTACCTACAGTAAGCTGTCGTGAATGAGTGGTTAGGTTGCTTAAAGAATTGCCATCAAAGGTGTTTGCAAGAAGTGATTTTAATAAGAATTTATAAAATGTGATTTAACAAAGCTCGTTGGCAAGGTTCACTATTACTTGTTAAATGAATGGAATACAAGATCAAAGTAGGATTGAGATAGAATGGTTTGTAGAGATTGGCAAAAGATTTAAGGGGCAAGGGAGACCCTCCCATTGGGTCACCAGGTTCGGAGTGGATCCACTTGCTTTCTAAACTCCTTCTCAGAGAGGAGCCTAGGTGCAGCTGGATCAAGACTTAGCCTTAGGCTGCAATGGTTTCTATCTAAAGGATATATCTAGCAGCAGTTTCAGGCTTGTTCATAGTTGGAGAGAATCACACAAATGTAGTAGTAATTGATCATTGGTTAACTTAGCATTTACAAAGTGGTTAAAAAGTATTAACTACAATCACAATAATAGGATATTGTGATTTCAATTGATAGACACACACGCATGCAGACAATATGTCTAGATAAAGGTACGTGTTAAAAATTCCCCTGGAGTTCAGTGAAATACTTTAAATGATTTTTCTCAACAGGTGAAGGCTGAGCCTCAGGGAGTGAGTTCAGCCCAGATCCCATCAGTGATAGTAACTTTGAACTTCAGGATTGTAGGGCTCTCAGAGCCATCCCACTCAGAGGGAGATGCTGGGCGCAGCCCACTGCGGTCCAGGAGACCTCAAAGGACCTCATTTGGTACCGCTGCTTATAGGGTCAGGAGATGATTGACTTTAGGCATTGGTAAATTTCCATCCTGGCCACAATCCATATGAGGTTATCCTGGTATCTTCACAGCAACCATACAATTCCAGTATTTGCCAGAATGTATAATTTACCGGGCAGGTGCGATGCGGGCAGCCGGAATTCCAGGTGCGGTCAGGGAGTGCCTGATCATCCCAGCTCACGGCTCTTGTACAAACACAAAGGAAGTGCCAGGTCATCCCGGCTCACTGCTGTTGTACAAAGACAAGAAAAGTGCCAAGTCATCCCAGATCACTGCTCTTGCAGTACAGGCAAGAACACAGTGTCAGCTGGTTCTGAGGTCGCCAGGAGGTCTGATATGGGGAGCCATGCCACCACATAAGCTTAAGCGATAATCTTTGTATCCCGTACTAACTTTGAGTATAGCAGAAGACTGGCCACAGGTCCATCTGTACCTATTATTTTACATACCTAAATTTACTGATCAAGACCAATTCAACTAACTACTAGATCAGATCCGCCTACGTGATCTCTTGACTCCTCTCCTGCGACATCCAGGTTATGGGACTATAGTGTCCATTTGTCTCAGCCAGTACAGCAGTTGGTGCTGACCCAAGGCAGTTTGATTCCTCATTCAGTTCCCTAGTAAGGCATTTTATATTGCATGCTGAGTTCTGATCCGAGTAAATCCCAAGTACTTCCACTTCATAAAACCTAAGGCAGGCCTAATGACAAAGGTTTAATGTGAAGTGCTCCTGCATGCTGTTTGCTGTTCTTTCTAAGAGCTTCCATTCTAGCTCAGAAAATGATGCCAAGAGAAGAATTGTGTCATCTACTGAGAAGCTTTACATTCGTAGCAGAAGACAAAATTTGTCTTCAAGGAGGTCTTGAAATCCCTCAAACATACTTTTAATTATTCCCCTGATGAATCAAATGAGGAGCACTTGGCACACAGATCAACTTACTTGAGGTTTATTGCTGTACATAGCAAGCCAGCTTTGAGTTCTGTGCTAGGCACATACTTGTTTTCAATACCCTCTGGTCTCAAAAGACTGTACCCCACGGACCTTCTGTCTGGCACGTGTCCTAGGCACAGGTTTAACATCCTTTCACTGAAACGGAAACTTCATTCCAGTGACATCCTTAAGGTTTTGTAGTTTGTGATCTCAGCAACAGGTTTTGTAGTACACTTAAATATATTTGCGTGTTTACGTACATGCGTGATTACATGTACTATAATGGAGTTTTAGAACACTGTCACTTGAAACAAGAGCAATAGCAATTATTCATTTTCACAATAATACAGACAAAAAAAGGGTATTTACTTGTTATACATGAGAAAACAGAAAAAAAATGTCCACTGCTTTGTAAAACATAGGAGTTTCTCTTTTTGCATTCAACCTGTGCTAGCACATACCCAGTTCTTCTAGCTTGGGAAAATCCTCACTGAAAGCTACTGCACAAACACATAAAAGCATGTGACGGCCAACATGCTTCTGTGTCGATTAAAAAAATCCACCCATGTTGTAAGTTCTTACAACATGCTCTAAGATCTTGCTGTGTGTCGTAACTTTTTTTTTCCCATTACCTCCTCTACACATTACCTCCATTGCCTACACTGCCACTGCATGTCTCTGTGGAGACAGACCCCCCAAGGACAATTCCTGTGGGGACAGAATCTGACATCCCCCGCTGCCTCTGTTCCCTCAGACAATGCAAAGTCATGGAATGGCCAGGTATCGCAGTAGCCTGCAGCAGCAGCCGTCCTTCTACCCAAATACCTGGCCTGCTTCGAGTATCTTGCCTAACATATAGTGCTGCAGCCCCCAGATGAAGGATTTTTTTGCTGTGACCCATCATTTTCCTGCAAATTTAAGTGAATTTTGGAATATCTCTTAATATACCAATTCTTGGAGTTGCAAGAGTATGTTTATTAATATAACCATTGATTTTTGGCCTGGGAAATCGACAATTTTCACGTAAAGAGGTAATCTGTAACAACAAACCCACAGTAACAAACCGAGAATGTTTCTTAAAATAGTACATATACAAAGACAGTTAAAAAGCACAACATTAAAAAGCTAGTTTCAAGAACAATTGTATCATAGGCAACTAAAATTCAACAGACAGGCACATAATTTCACAGACATGATTCCTAAAGGTGGTTTCTTAGATGTATTCCCAGGAAGGGACTATCTATTGTTAAGAGCTGTAAATCCTGAATAATCTATTGGACTGCCTTATATATGTACCTGCAATGGATCAGATGAGAAAACCTGTGTCTAAGGCCATAATCAAGACCGTTTGTGAGGATATGTATCTGGAAATTAATTGCAAGTGTAACAGTGTAAGTGTGGAACCAAGGATCTGAGAAACAAGGTTTGCTGGAAGTAACGTAGTAATTCTGACAGTGCAGTTAGACGGAGCAAAAAAGTTAGAGCTCATGGTCACAAAATCCTTCACATCTGGCACAGATGAGGCAGACAGGTATCATGTGAAGAGACCATGTGCCAGAAAAGCTTGCCCCTTTTTTTCAAGTTTTCTATTCTATTAATGAAAAATGTAACTTGATCATTGATCATCATAATTTCATCTTAATTCTAAAGCAAAGTGTAACATTTGCAGGAGCAGTAGGAGGTAACATTCCCCTTCTGAGCTGAACATCTCATATCTGCTGGAGTAGCTGTAAAATATTATTTTCCCTTTTCACAGTCGCCACAGTTATTATGTTAAATCTACTTGATAAGACTTGACTTCACATTTGTACAGTTTAGAACAGAATAGTTCAGCTGGAAGGGACCTACAACAGTCAGCTAGTCCAAGTGCCTGGCCACTTCAGGGCTGACCAAAAATTGGAGCATGTTTATTACAGGCATTGTCCAAATGCTTTTTGAACACTGACAGGCAGGGGGCATCAACCGCCTCTCTAAGAAGCCTCTTCCTGCCGCTCAGTCTCTGCACCTAGATTTCTCTCCCCCTCTTCAAGATGACTTTTTTTTTTTTTTTTTAATTCATCCAGCATTTTACACCATAGTTTAGAGCAAGACACTTGCTATCAACTGGTGGAGTACTCCTGGCAGTAGAAGTTAAAAGTCATGTAAAAGCTTATGTAGAAGGTCAAGCCATTTTACAAGATACTTTAGCAGTGAAGCATGACATCTATAGGGCAGTTAAGAGATCCTACCCCTCAAAAAGTCACCTAGCTTTAGGTTAAAACCAGTAATAGCCGTAAAATAGATAGTTTTCAAAAAGGAAGCAGAAAAAAGCTGATGGAAAATTCGGTAAATACCATTTTCTTCCAGCATATTTGACCAGGGTTAATATCAACCAGTGTTAGCTAATAAGATTTTAAAAAGCACCACTGAGTTCTCAGGGCCCCTTCTCCGCACAGTGAAGAAACAGATTTATTGTGCAGAAATGTGGAGATGTAGTTGGGGTGGGCGTCAGAAGTGGCAATCATTGATTCACAGCCATGTCCTACATTTCCATCCAGATGACCTTTAAGCACTGAGATGCTCTGACTTCCTGGTGATGTATTTTGATCTGAGCTACTTTAGAAGGACTGCCTGCAGAGATCCTGTGCACTGTAGACTTCAGAAAAGCAGTCAAATGACAACCAGTGTAAAAAGTTTTATTCGCTCTGTATCTTGCAACAAATCAGGTTTATTCATCCACAGTATCTTCTCAGTTACAGTCTGTCACAAGATATGAACAAAAGCATCTTTTTTTTTTGTGCATACACTGTGTCTCCCAAGTGCTAAGAGAAACAGTTATAGCAGATTAAGAACAAACCTACAGCATTCCTTTACTTTAGCCGGTTCTGATACAGAGGCATACTTTTTTATTTGAGCGTCAACTCCAAGAGACTTAGCTAATTGCACAGCATTTGTATCATCACTGATTAGTGTCCCAAGAGCCACAAGCAGTCTAAAAATAGCTTCAAGGTCTTGAACAACTTCCATAGCTGTGCTGATTACTGATAAACACTGAGCTTTGCCCTCAATGTTGTTGACTTTATGTAAACATACAGCATAGTTCAACGTTAGTGTGGCAAGCGCAATGTGGATGTTCTTATTACTGCTCGATTTCATTTCTACTGCTTGTGTCATTATTTCATCTCTCTGTTCCATCATGAGCTTCTGGCCTGCCTGGCTGACAAAACAATTGCAAAGAGCTCTAAGTGCCAACAGCTGGTTTGCTTGCTTTCCTTTAGGGTTCAGAAATTTAAGGAGAAGTACGGTAAGTTGTACGTGATCCTTTTCACTGCAGAAGTTCTCATTCACAGTGGGATGCCTGACAGACAATCTAAGAATGTCTAGGGCTGGGAAGACAATATCTAAGAAACAAAACAAAAAAGATTTTAGTGTTAATACTGCATTATGTGCAGATGTGCTGGTAAGCTTCTTTCACATACAGACATTCTTAAACACCTAGCTTTGGGAACAGACAGTAACAGTTTCATGCAGGAAGAGACTGAGGTACAGCACACGTTGTTTGAAGTTCAGAGAGACTAGTATTGACAAACCCATTCTAGTAACACTTCAATTAATCACAAAAAAAATGCTCCTTAATTTAGGATAAACACAGTGCTTTGCAAAAAAAACTTAATTTCCTAAAAGCTCTAACTGGTAACACTGAAAGTAAGCACAAAATACAGTAATTAATTCCAAAAGGTCTTTGAAAGCTGCTCAGTGGCTGAACACCCCCCTACACAGGCAGCATCTCCCTTTGTTCTCATTCTGTATTTTATAGTTTAGCATAGCTGCAAAACTGCTTACAGAAAGAAAAATGACAAAAAAATAATTTAGACTACCTTCAACTATCAAACATAATTTGCAATGAAAAAAGAATAAAAAAAGATGTCTTCAACTGATCAGCTGGAAATCATTGTAAGGAAACTGAACTTAAAAGTTTGTTCAGTAGTTCCCCCTGACTTTCCCAGATTTCAAATGTATTTTGCTCCTTGCGTCTATTATCAGTATCTCATGCTTATAACTAAATCAAAGCTGAACCTGCAGTTTTTCCTGCAGAAATGCAGAATCCTGAGAATTAATGCATTGTACAATGCAAAGAGTCTGACAGGTATGAAGACATCGGCCATCACCAGCTCCCAGCTGCGCAAAACAGTTTAAGTAATGTTATATAAAGAATATGAATTTTTAATACCAAAGTGTCTACCTTCTGGCCAGTTAACTGCTCTCCATAAAGTCTGAAGCTGCTGGGCTGTAGGCGTTTCTGCAGAGGTGTTGCATGTTGCAGACAGTAACTTTTCTAGGATTATCAAGTCATCTTCTGTAAGCTTATTTTCTTCAGCTGCATTGCCATTAAGTTCCTTTAACTTGCCTGTAAGATCAATGGAAGAGGCAAGGCTTTCTAGTATTAGAACGTCACAAATCCAGGTCTTGAGTGAAATATTACAAAAGCACTTTACAAACAAGTTACAACTATTCTAATTGTTTTGGGGAGTTTTAGATTCTTAAACATTACTTTCCCCAGTTTCAGCATCCTTTTAATCTTCAGTTTTTAATCACAATCATTGCTATTATTAAGCCCCTTCTAATACTGCAACACAAAGATTCAGAATTCACATCTTAGCCTACATGCAGGCAAAAAAGCAGAAAAGAACCACAAGACCATTAGTTTTCATAACTGAAATACAATTCCTTTTCTGCTCTTTTTTATTAGTAGAAACAATAAAGAATCTATATGTTCTTAGTGCAATCACAGTTTTTGTATTTTTACTTATTTAAGTGCCATAAGCAACACATGACTGCACCACGTTGTATATTCAAATCACAATGGAATTTAAAAATCAAAGTATTGGAAAAATTATTTTAAGGGACAGCATTTACTTAAAATGTATCTAGCATTAAGCACCTGCCAATCGTGGTTCTTCCAGAACTGATGAGGGCCATGTAAACAAACACACAAGCAGGCAGCATTACATTATTACACCCTTATGAGTTTTATAGTATGCATAAAAATCAACTACAGGCCTCAAAAATTAAAAAAACATACCATTATTAAATCTAACAGCCATAATATTTGCAAGTGTATTTAACCATGTACTGTTACAAAACTGCAGGAAACTCAGTAAACGCAGTTTCCAGGTTCTAAGCTTCAAAAACCAAACAACCCACTTATCCTGTGGCTAATAAAGTTATCCCTCAAGAATATGGCACAAAAATAAACTGATGCAATATGTTTCTAAGACTAAGTAAAAGTCTCTGCTTTGCTATAACATAGCAGAGTGGAAGTCAGCCAGTCTTGCTGTTCACCCCCTTAGAAAGTTCTGGACAAAATTTTACTGTAAAATCTCTACAAAACTAAGAGAAGGCTAAACCTATTTACTAGTGAAAACTAATCAGAAAAAGATTTTCTACTTTGTGAATCCCTTATCTTCTCCCTGAACAAACACATACCAAAGTGCAAGAAAATTCAGGGAAACAGGATGAGGCTGACTGAAGATTCTGACTGGTATTTTTAAACAGAACATGAAAACTGAGCAAGTAGAATGTAGAAGAGGAGGCAGACAGAAGGCCCCAGAGTGACCTTGACAGGATTGAGAAGTGGGCCCATGTGAACCTTATGAGATTCAACAAGGCCAAGTGCAAGGCTCCTGCACACAGAAGAAGAGATAGTAGAATAGGAATGAGTCATGGGAAAAGAGAGGGAAAAACAAGCCAATAATAATATTTACCAAAAATGTGTATGATTACTAATATTGTATACCCTTTTCTTTTTTTCTATTATGCAGAGTGTTCTGCTTAAATATAGAAATGGCCATTGCAATCTATGAAATCTATGAAATTGCAGAATGCCTTACTTTAAAACTTCATAGATTACACTGTATGGCTGTCTGGTGAACGAAAACTTTCATGAGCAAAATCAGAAAGGGTTTGCATGTGACCTGCATACTGAGCAGCTAGGCGAAAAAAAGTACAGTATTTATATGTACCAGTTTGATAAAAAAGACGCTAAACAACAGCAGATACAAGCCAAGGGTAAAAAAGTGGATATCCTGTATCAGACAGAATTCTTGTGAAATTTACATATACTCCTAAGCCTTCGAATACATGCACCATTAAAGCAATGAATGCAACTTTAAGAGGTCAAAACCAAGAAAAAGTAGGAAAGCTATGGGAAATCACTTAGCTTTTTGAGAAGATCAAAAGTGAAGTTACTTAAAACACATGAAAAATAAAACCATCCTTAAATTAAAACACTGACCCAGTATCTGCGTAGGATTGGCCTGGTCAAAGGTGACAGCATCCTTCTTTGGAAAATAAATATTTTCAACTTTAGCTGCAGTTGATTGGTAGGCACCCATTCCTAAATAAAGAAAATACTAAAAGTTCAACAGTGTACCAAAGTGTCCGACACAGAAAAATATCCTGCCAGTAAGCTTCTCCAGCTGGACATTACTCAGAAAAGTATCTGTTAAAAAAATTGAATGCTTATGCAAATAGCTGTCATTCCTTACATTATTTTTACATTCAAGGGTTAATGCTTAAAGTAATACCTTCACAAACTGTTCTGTCCCATGTGAAAATTCAATATACAAGTCTAAAATGGTAACAGTGATTTCTGAATTACATGATCGAAATACACAGCCATTCATAGGAATGGGTATTGCAGTTAAGACATGAAAATGGCAAGGGTCATTTTAGAACAAAGATGCCTCCTGCCCCTGAAATCTGATCTTTTGATTATTTTCATAATGAATAGGGAAAGTTTTTATATATTGCAAGATTTGCAGATAGGACCAAGTTATGTCAGATGCAGTAGCAGACAAATCTTAAAAAGAGTAATGAAAAGCTTTAATCCATGACCTATAATGATTTCCTAGAATCACAGGTGAATTAGTGACTGATATTGTGTAATTTCCATTAACTATACATATCAATTTCTCTGATCAACAACTTAACTAGTAGGAAACCAAAAATCCTCTCAAAAACAGATTACTATCATATGTTTTAAAGCCTCTGTGCACCATTCCTGTATGTAAATGTAGGCTGTGATCCATTGTTTTGGTTTCAGCTGCCGCCGGCAACAAAAGCGCCACGCGGCCGCCCCTCCCCCCGCCGGCGTGCGGAGGAGAATGGAAAGAAAGAGGCAGAAACTGGTGGGTCGGGATAAGGGCAGTTTAACAGAACAGCAAACAGAGGGAAAACAGGAACAACAACGATACAGATAAGGAGAAAACACAACCACGAACCGTACAACAGCCGCTCTCCCGAAACCGGACCGGCGCTGCGCCCGCCCAAGCCGCGCGTGCCTTCCCGCCGCACCGCCCCCCCCACCGGAACCCAGCGTGACGGCACATGGTATGGAATACCGGGCTCTGTTTGGCCAGGTGGGGTCAGCCCCCACCCCCCGGCTGTGCCCCTTCCTGGATTCCGGTGAAAATTAACCCTGTTCTGGCCAAACCCAGGACATTATCCACCCCTTATTCCATACCATCTACGTCATGCCCAGGTCCCCCATTGTCCAGTTGATCACCACCACTTCTCCTGTCTCCAGATATCATTCCTTTAGTCTATGGATCATCACTCTAAAAGTGTCCATTGAGTTCATTTAATCCATGACTTCAGGCTCCATCTGTCGTAATGGTCTTCCGTGGCAGGGGAGGTGATGTGTGGTGATGGGCGGTCACTTGCTGCATCCGGAGCTCACGGCTGATGTATCTGGTGCGGCCCGTGCCCACAGTCTGCAGGAGATGTTGATCTTGATGAAGTTGCTGGATGCCAGTTGTTGAAAACCAGGTCCAGTTCCATCATTGCTGTGCTCTGCTAGGTTTTCATCGAAAAAGTCCATCCTTCTTTAATCTGGACGATTCTTACTATGCTACTACTGGTACAAAATATAACAATTATAACAGTGATAACAGACAGTGACAGGGTTATTTAACAACTAACTTTATACAATTTATTTATGGACTATTCTCGCCCAAAATTAAATCCCCATGAGGTACACATCGGACTTCCCCATCCTTCCGCATTACCCACCAGGTACACCCAGGTCCTTGAGCAAAGGCAATCCCGCGGACGGGCTTGCCTTTGCCCGAGGCAGGACTAACCCAAACCGTCTTCCCTAACATGTTCCGCATGTGCACTACAGGGACTTTATCCCCTTCTACTGGGCGCTGAGGTTTTGACTGGTCAGGACCAGCCCGGTTAGTGGACCCTCTGGTGTTAACCAACCAGGTGGCCTTTGCTAAATGGGTATCCCAATTTTTGAAAGTCCCACCCCCCATTGCCCTCAAAGTGGTTTTTAGCAGCCCATTGTAACGTTCGATCTTTCCAGAGGCTGGTGCATGGTAGGGGATGTGATACACCCACTCAATACCGTGTTCTTTGGCACAGGTGTCTATGAGGCTGTTGCGAAAGTGAGTACCGTTGTCCGACTCGATTCTTTCGGGAGTGCCATGTCGCCACAGGACTTGTTTTTCCAGGCCCAGGATGGTATTCCGGGCGGTGGCATGGGGCACAGGGTAGGTTTCCAGCCATCCGGTTGTGGCCTCCACCATTGTGAGCACATAGCGCTTGCCTTGGCGGGTTTGTGGCAGTGTGATGTAGTCAATCTGCCAAGCCTCCCCATATTTATATTTTAGCCATCGTCCTCCATACCACTGAGGCTTTACCCGCTTGGCTTGCTTGATTGCAGCGCATGTCTCACATTCATGGATAACCTGTGCAATAGTGTCCATGGTCAAGTCCACCCCTCGGTCACGAGACCATCTGTATGTCGCGTCTCTTCCTTGGTGGCCCGAGGTGTCATGGGCCCACCGAGCTATAAAGAGTTCACCCTTCTGTTGCCAGTCCAGATCCACCTGAGCCACTTCAATCTTAGCAGCCTGATCTACCTGGTGGTTGTTTTGATGTTCTTCAGTGGCCCGACTCTTAGGGACGTGGGCGTCCACGTGACGGACTTTTACAGCCAACTGCTCCAGCCGAGCAGCAATATCTTGCCACAATGGGGCAGCCCAGATAGGTTTGCCTCTGCGCTGCCAGTTGTTCTTCTTCCATTGCTGCAGCCACCCCCACAAGGCATTGGCCACCATCCAAGAGTCGGTGTAAAGATAGAGCACTGGCCACTTCTCTCCACTGGCAATGTCTAAAGCCAGCTGGATGGCTTTCACCTCTGCAAACTGGCTGGACTCACCTTCTCCCTCGGCAGTTTCTGCGACTTGTCGTGTAGGGCTCCATACAGCAGCCTTCCACCTCCGCTGCTTCCCCACAATGCGACAGGACCCATCCGTGAACAGGGCATACTGTTTCTTATCTTCTGGCAACTGGTTATACAGTGGGGCCTCTTCAGCACGTGTCACCTCCTCCTCTGGTGATGTTCCAAAATCTTTGCCTTCTGGCCAGTCCATGATTACCTCCAGAATTCCTGGGCGACTGGGGTTTCCCATTCGGGCGCGCTGGGTGATCAGAGCGACCCACTTACTCCACGTAGCATCGGTGGCATGATGCGTAGAGGGGACCCTCTCTTTGAACAGCCAGCCCAGGACCGGCAATCGTGGTGCTAGGAGGAGCTGTGCTTCAGTGCCGACCACTTCTGAAGCAGCTCGAACGCCTTCATATGCTGCCAGAATCTCTTTTTCAGTGGGAGTATAGCGGGCCTCGGATCCTTTGTATCCCCGGCTCCAGAACCCCAGGGGTCGACCTCGAGTCTCCCCTGGTGCTTTCTGCCAGAGACTCCAGGTTGGGCCATTCTCCCCGGCTGCGGTGTAGAGCACGTTTTTAACATCTTGCCCTGACCGGACTGGACCAAGGGCTACGGCATGAACTATCTCCCGTTTAATCTGTTCAAATGCCTGTCGTTGCTCAGGGCCCCATTCAAAATCATTCTTCTTCCGGGTCACGTGGTACAGAGGACTCACAATTTGGCTGTAATTTGGGATGTGCATCCTCCAAAAACCCACAACACCCAGGAAGGCCTGTGCTTCCTTTTTGCTGGTTGGTGGAGACATAGCTGCTATTTTGTTGATGACATCCATTGGGATTTGACGACGCCCATCCTGCCATTTTATTCCCAAAATCTGGATCTCTTGCGCAGGTCCCTTGACTTTACTTCGCTTAATGGCAAAACCGGCTTTCAGAAGGATCTGAACTATTTTCTCCCCTTTCTCGAAAACCTCCTCCGCTGTGTCGCCCCATATAATGATGTCGTAGATGTACTGCAGATGTTCTGGGGCTTCACCCTTTTCCAGTGAAGTCTGGATTAGTCCATGGCAAATGGTGGGACTGTGTTTCCACCCCTGGGGCAGTCGATTCCAGGTGTACTGGATGCCCCTCCAGGTGAAAGCAAACTGTGGCCTGCACTCTGCTGCCAAAGGGATGGAGAAGAATGCATTAGCGATGTCAATTGTAGCATACCACTTGGCTGCCTTTGACTCCAGCTGATATTGAAGTTCTAGCATGTCTGGCACGGCAGCACTCAGCGGTGGTGTGACTTCATTCAGGCCACGGTAGTCTATTGTCAGTCTCCACTCTCCAGTAGATTTTCTTACTGGCCATATGGGACTATTAAAGGGTGAGCGAGTTTTGGTGATCACTCCTTGACTCTCCAGCTGGCGGATCAGCTGATGAATGGGGAGAAGGGAGTCTCGGTTGGCACGATACTGTCGCCGGTGCACCGTTGTGGTTGCGATGGGTACCTGTTGTTCTTCAACCCTCAGCAACCCCACAACGGAAGGATCCTCCGAGAGACCAGGCAAAATGGACAGCTGTTTAATTTCTTCCGTCTCCAAAGCAGCTATGCCAAAAGCCCACCGATACCCCTTTGGGTCCTTGAAATAGCCTCTCCTAAGATAGTCTATCCCAAGGATGCACGGAGCCTCGGGGCCAGTTACAATGGGGTGCTTCTGCCAGTCCTGCCCAGTGAGGCTCACTTCAGTCTCCAGTAGACTCAGCTCTTGGGACCCCCTGTCACTCCCGAAATGCAAATGGACTCTGACCCTTTGAACTCTGATGGCATTAAAGTACACTGTGCACCAGTGTCCACTAGAGCTTTATACTCTTGTGGATCTGACGTGCCAGGCCACCGAATCCACACAGTCCAATAAACACAGTTGTCCCTTTCCTCCACCTGGCTGGAGGCAGGGCCCCTCTAATCCTCGTCAGAGAAATTGCTGCTCACCTGCTGTAAAAATGACTTGGAGGTCCCCTCCAGAGGATCGGAATCAAGGTCAAACTGTCTACCTGGTCTGGAGAGCTGGCTTTTGGAAACTGGGGCGGCATTTTTCCTAACAGAGTCCCTTTTTGTGATTGTTTTACCTCGCAACTCACGTACTCGTGCCTCTAGACTTGAGGTGGGTTTTCCATCCCACTTCCTCATGTCCTCTCCGTGGTCACGCAGGTAAAACCACAGGGTGCCCCGTGGTGTGTAGCCTCTGTATTCCCTCTCCTGAGCAGGGAAATGCTTGCCCCTAATAGCTGAGACACTGGCCCGTACAGGTGGGGAGTAGGACCTACTCTCTTTCATTTGTCGGACCTCCCGGGCCAGTTTCTCCACAGCTGAGACAAGGGAGGAAGAGAGACTTTCCTCATATTGGCGGAGTCTGACAGCCACCTCGTCCACTGTTGGTACGTCTTTACCTTTCCAGTTTACAACTGCCAGTGAGTTGGCATGCGAGGAGGGTGCACTCCGCACAAACTTCCTCCACATGGATTGTGAGCACTGGAGTTCATCTGGGTCTGTGGGTACCTGCTCATCGTCTGTGTCACAGTAAACCAGCTCCCGCACAGCTAATTCCCTCAAGAACTGAATACCCCTTTCCATATTGGTCCACTTGCCAGGATAGCATACAAAATCGTCACTGAAGGGGTACCTCTCCCTCACGCCTGACAGAAGTCTCCTCCAGAGGCTGAGGATTTGTTCTTTTTTCCCAATGGCCTTGTCAATGCCCCCATCCCTGGCCAGGGATCCCAGCTGCTTGGCTTCCTTGCCCTCTAATTCCAAGCTGCTGGCCCCATTATCCCAGCACCGCAGCAGCCAGGTGGCAATGTGCTCGCCTGGGTGGCGGCTGAAATCTTTCTGCATGTCTCCCAGCTCGCTCAGGGACAGGGACCGGGTGATGATCTCTGTCTCTATCTCCCGTGATGACCCTGGCTCATTGTCATCCCTCCCGGAGCGATCTGCTCTCTTTGCATCTTTCTTTAATTTTACGGGGGCGACTGCAACCGGCACAGGTTGGTCATTGGGCTCAGTCACTGTGCCTGCTGCTGGAGCTGCAGCAGCTGCCGTGCCCGCCGGGGGAGCCGGGACCACACCAGTGGCTGCAGCAGCCGTGGTGCCGGTCGGGGGGGCTGTGACTGCCTGCTGGGCTGGAGGGGCTGCAGGGCCGGCTGGGGGGGCAGTGCCAGTCGCAGCGCCTGCCGCTTCGTTTCCCCCCCTTTCCCCTTTAGGGCACTGAACAGTGTTGAACAGGGCTCGGTAGGCGTGGGCCAGACCCCAGCACGTTGCTGTGATCTGTGTCTCTCTGGAGTTCCCAGGGTGGCAGCACACTTTTTGCAGATATTTTACTAGTTTTTCCGGATTCTGTACTTGCTCAGGGGTGAGTTTAAAAAACATCGGGGGTGTCCACTGCCCTAGGTACTTGCCCATGCTGTCCCACACACCCAGCCACTCACAGCTATCCGGCCCCGGGGCAGGTCTCTGCACGATGTTCTTAACGACTTGCTTAACCCTAAACAAAAGCTGAAACCCATTCAGGAGGCAAAACAAAAGGAGAGTGCTGGCCTGAGCATCCCACGGGTACTCGAAATTCTCAAAAGCCGTTAGGACCAGCCTGAGGGAAAGAGGGGGGGTCGAAAGAGTGGGGGAAGGTATCCCCTTCGGTTTTCCCCACAGACTGGGTTTGATTATTCACAAATTCTAAGACATAGGACCCGAGGTACGGAAATGACCGCAGTGCCGCATGCAAATACAAGCCTAATTTCATGACATGATAACATCACTGTGCATAAGTCGACATCGTACAGTACAGTAAAATCATAATCCTGATCCTTTTCCCCGCGATGATGAACAGCACCACAGGGAACAAGTACAGCAAGTACGGATTCAAAAACCACAGCCATCTGATGAAAGACAGAAACATTTTTACCGGCGACTATTTTAACACAGAAAAATGCGTATAACAAAATTTAACAAAATGTAAGAAAGCAGTTTTAACACCCGCTGCTCAGCCCTGCCGTTATCCCTGCCCCACGTCTGGGCGCCAATTAAATGTTTTGGTTTCAGCTGCTGCCGGCAACAAAAGTGCCACGCGGCCGCCCCTCCCCCCGCCGGCGTGCGGAGGAGAATGGAAAGAAAGAGGCAGAAACTGGTGGGTCGGGATAAGGGCAGTTTAACAGAACAGCAAACAGAGGGAAAACAGGAACAACAACGATACAGATAAGGAGAAAACACAACCACGAACCGTACAACAGCCGCTCTCCCGAAACCGGACCGGCGCTGCGCCCGCCCAAGCCGCGCGTGCCTTCCCGCCGCACCGCCCCCCCCACCGGAACCCAGCGTGACGTCACATGGTATGGAATACCGGGCTCTGTTTGGCCAGGTGGGGTCAGCCCCCACCCCCCGGCTGTGCCCCTTCCTGGATTCCGGTGAAAATTAACCCTGTTCTGGCCAAACCCAGGACATCCATTTTTCTGAATAATTTCCAGAGTATGAGCAGCTTCAATCTGCTCATTATTTTTAATTAAGTATAAATTTGCATGAGTATAGAATCCATACCAAAGGAAAAAGCGAAGCAAAAGATCAGGGATGCTTTTCATTAGCAGACATCATCTCTTACCTGTATATGGATCAATCCCACCCGCTGGAGCTAATGCATTTGCTGCTGAACCAGGAACATAGCGACCAGCACCTAAACAGAGACATTAGGCTTCTCAAACACCACCACCGGTAAAGAGGTAACGTATACCTCTATTTAGTTACTAGTTTTCAAACATCACTATTAAAGGTGTTGTTTTGCACTACAGTCATTAGAAAGAAGTCTTCCAACACTTCCCCAAATGTAAGGATTAAATGTGTCTATGCACAAGGGTGGTACTAGTGGTGCTGATGGCATTCGCAAGCTACGTGACCCACAGCTGGGAGACATTCTGGCATGGCCTCTGGCACCCAGTAGTGCCAAAGCCCCCAACACAGCAGATACCTTATCCATGACAAGCTCCAGGGAGAGGGCGTCGCTGCCCAGGCCTGGCTTCCCTCTGTGCCAGGGGCTAGCACTGGCCTCTCCTGTCCTGGCACTGAGGCCCCAGACGCATTTTTGCATCTGCAGAGACCACAGCCTGAGCCAGACAAAGCAAGGGAGAAGAGACAGCTGGAGACCACAGCAGAATAGGAGTGGAGAAAATCAAGATGGGGAAGGCTGAAGGCTGTGCCTTTTGGCAACAGCACAAAACGCTGCTGTTCCACCTGTAGGTCTGCAGCTGCAGAACAGGCACAGTGCTCTGACACTGATGTGGACAAACACCCAACAGCGGATCAGAGCCAGCTAAGACTGCACCTCGTGTCTGCAAAAAGGGAAAGGCAAGCAGCACTGATGGGAGGCTTCCTCCTGCAGGATATGGAGGCACCCATCTACTGACATGGCCTCGTGTCTTGGGAGGTTGGTGTCTGCTGGGTACCAGGATGCTGCAGAGAGACTGCCAAGGCTGCCTGGCCTTCAGACTATTACCCTGCTACTCTTCCACATGGGCAATGATATTGCTGAGGAAGTCATGGAGAGTATCAAGTCATTAGAGAACTCTAGGGGCAAACGTGAAGGGCCAAGCTGGTGTTTCCTTGATGTAGCCAGCAAAACAGAAACACTTCAGTAGAAAGCACTCAAGTGGTTCAGCAATTCACTGCATGGCTGGCTTTACAGGCAGGACTTTGGCCTCAATGACTACAAAACCCTCTTTGAGGAGCAAGAGCTACTGGTGAAGGATAGAATAAGTCTGCAAAGCAGGGCTGGAATGTCTTTGCAAACAGGCTTGTGAAACTAGTGAGGAGACTTTAAACTAGCTATGCCAGGGAGAGTTAGAATCTAAACTCAGAGTGGAAGGTACTAATAAAGAACATGTAATAAGAAAAAGGGATTAATAAGGAAAAAAGAAAACTACTTCTACGAATATACCAATTCCTGTGTTGGCCACGCATATGAGTCTGACAAAACATAAGGTTTAAGACCTTATTCATCTGCTGTGGAGGACAGAGTGACATGAGGCAGTCCAGACAGAAGAAGGTTCTCCCCTACTACACAGATCTGGACATGCTTCAGCAGCATCAGTCTGTCTCACACTGCTGCCCTGAATGGAGAACTGCAAGAAACAGTGGTCTGGAGCCAAACACTGAATGCAACTGAATACGACAAAATATGCATCTTAAATGCTAGCAAGACAGATTATGAATCTTACATTACCTGTAAACGGATCTGCTGCAGGTACTGTACTTGATCCAGATGAAGAGCCTGGAACATAACGACCAGCACCTAGCGAACCAGTAAGAAAAACAATGATTACTACACACAGCTTGATGTTACTAAAATGTGAACACTCTTCAGACAGAAGCAGCCCAAAAATAAAGCCAAACATCAAATACGTCTTAGTGTTTATTGTGGCATTGTAAGAAATGTGATCCTACACACCCAAGTTCCCCGGTGCTGAACAAATTCTACCAAGTTATCTGAAGGTCAGAAATTTGTTTTTGAGGGCGTACACATCACACATTTGGACATAGCCAAATCAAAAGTACCTGCGTAAGTTCAGATGTCTGCAGCTCCACGAGTTACATCTGAACCCAACTAACGGCCTGTATTTTGATTTCTGTTTCTGTTCATTGCAAGAAAAACATTTAGCTCAATTATTTTAATGACATTTTATTCCTAACTTCATCTTTGTGAAACTATTTTGTAAGTGTGATAAGCAGGATGTAATTGATTAACGTAGTTCAACTTACAAGTAATTAACTCATTCTAGCTCCATTTCCTGCCTGAAAAAGGGTCACATATGTACCTCACTCAGGTTCAGCTAATTCTCTAGCTAAATTTTTGTATTTTGTTAAATGCCTTAACAGCACCTAGACATCTCTTCAGAGACGAAGAGTAGAGTTTTCTGGCACTGGGGAAAAACTAGGCTGAAAAATAAAATTGGCTTGATTAAAATTTTGTTGAAGATTTTTTCTGAGAAATGCTTCATAGATTTGTCAAGTTTTCATACTTTTATTGTCAGATATATCTGTGCCTTGCCCTCAAACATCTGAGGACACGAAAGTCCTGAACAAGAAGTGCAGGAGCTACGACACTGAAGTCTCCCTGAGCAGACAGTGAGGTGGATTGAAAACTGGCTGAACAGCCAGGCCCAGAGGGTGGTGGTCAGTGGCATAATGTCTAGCTGGAGGACAGTCACTGGTGGTGTACCCTAGGGGTCCGTACTGCGTCCAGTCCTTTCAATATCTTTGTTAACGATCTAGAAGATGGGTCAGAGTGCATCCTCAGCAAGTTTGCTGATGACACAAAACCTGGGAAGAGTGACTGATGTCATCATTTCACTTTACAATTTTTACCTGTAAACGGATCTGAAAATTGAGCACTTGTACTCAACAGTGTTTGTCCCTTAGTGTTGTCCATAATAAACTTTGCCACCTGATCCAGAAACATAGGATTTAGATCATTCTTTTGCAGAAAGTTGTATGCAGTCAGCCAAGGATCTTCAGTGATGTTATAAGGCAGTTTGTAGGAAGGTCCGCTTTCATTTACATCAATAGTGAAAACATAGTCATACTCCTTTAAGCAAAATAAAAGTTAAATAAGAAGTTTGTTAGCACTTTCTACACAAGGATGTATCAAATGCAGAATAATAATGGCCCAGGACTAAGCCTAAAAACTTACAATCTGGAAGTAGCAGTATTTATCAACAATACTCTCCTACACAGGCTGCAAGTAAAAAAATACTTAAACTACACTCTGTGTTTTCCAGAATTCTCTGTCTCAAGAAGAGCAGGCTAGAACAACATATATGATAATGCGTGTCCAGATATATTACAGACCACATGCATCAGGTAACTCTCATGGACAGCTCTGGCTGCCTGCAAAGCCATAGGGCACTTGGATGCCTCAGAAAACTTCAGTCTTAAAAGCATACTTCTAATACTAAAACCCAACAAATTCCTACAGTTTCTTTAAACCATATTAGAGATAAGCACCTCAAAAGCATCCTTTCTGTGGTGGCACTAGGCAGACTTTTGTGTGTATATTTCTATAAAGGAAACACTTTTCAGCTTATCTGTCTTTACGTTCAAAACTTACTGTAGAAAGAGGGTACAGAAAGCCTGTTACCTAGTATTTTAGGTAAGCCTTGCATTATAAATCACACAGTTCACTTCCTTTGGAAAGAAAGTTAAAGCTAACTTTTCAAGATATTAGTAATAAATACTAGAGAACATGATCTTTTGTCTACTCGTAGTTTACCTTTCTCCAAAATAATTTCTCTCTATTGGCTTGCTTGTTTTACAAAATGTGTTTCAAAAGTAATAAAGCAAGTAGTAATTATTTATATTTCTACCTCTGAGTTTTAACAGATCACAGATGACAAAAAAGTACCAACAAACACCTATTTTCTAAATTATATTTTATCTGAACAAAGACTGGAATAAATTTTTAATGGTAAATTAGGCGTTTTACTTAGGAAGAAATAAAAGCAGTTCAAGTTTGCACATACCTTGCCTTCAAATAAAACCTTTCCAGATGTTTGTTGTGTGGCTCCAGAAGACCCAACAACATCACCAATCTTTATCCATCTTTCTTCACTAACGCTCCACTGATACGCTTCTACTCTTCCATTATCTTTAATAAGCCGTGTCTGTCCATCTCTTGTTCCTGTAGACAGGAGTGTTTAGGAGTTTGGACAAATTCAAGAATACGATTTACTTTACGAAACAAAAAAGTCTTCCACCAGTGCTCAGATTTAAAGATGAAAAGATAGTTCACCAACATTTAAAGTCACAGCACAAGAAGTGACTAGATACTACGTGTCACAATAACAGCGGAAATCTTGACAACAGCATCTTACAAGTATGGTAATGCTATCTGCCACGAGACTAAATTGGAAACGCAATCCTTAAGTCAGGGATTTCAAAAGTTTACCATTTTCCCAGGGAGATGACAATCAAGAAAGGTGATACTCTCCTATGGTCTAACAAGATGGAAAGCTTCATATGATTGTAAGATTTATGCCACTTGCTGATCAGAGCCAAGGGCTGAGGTCACTGGTTACTTTGCCTTGGGAAAAAGTATTTGTCTATTTAAGTGTAAACGCAACTACCACTGCTTCCACTGTATTCTCAGTAATCTCCCAAGTGCCTGGAAAGTGTGAACTGATTCACTCAAGACAAACAATTTTTCATACAAAAAGCTAAAGCAGAAAGTTTGCATCTACTTCTCTTTTAGCAAAAAAATTCCACAGTGAGTAGTCCTTTTGAAAATTACATAACTGTCTCATACTATTGGCACAGCTGGCTTCACAGATGCAAAACATCTCGAACACACTGCAGCATCCTGAATTCCACCTGTATATAAATTGTCTTGTAAGGCAAATATTTTTTACCATTTTAGTCTACAAAAAAACCCAAACCATATTTAAACTAGAGTCTTGCCTCCAAAACAATCAATGACAGGATACAAGAGCAAAATTAAGCTGTTTTCTTCAGTAACTGTATTGCAAGTGATCAAAGCCTTAATTTTGGAAACTATGGTAAGTTTCAATACATCAGAACCAAGATTTCGAAGCATCTCTAACATGACAGAAGTACAATAACTTACCAGGATCCTTCAGATGTTCTCTTCCAGGAAGGTCATCCGCATTAATATCTCCTAAATCACCAGTTTTAGGGTCAATGGATGCTTGGGAAAGCTCATTTTCAAAAGCCTGAATCTCCTCAGCACTTGCTGTACGTTCCAAAGACTCTGTAAACACTCTTATAATTCCATCACTGAATGAAAAGAAAACATTCAAAGAAAAATACCATTTTAAATGTCAAAATGATTACATGCATTATCACGGTGACTTCTATGTCATGAAAAACCATCATTATTTCTAACAATCCCTCCCAATTACTTTTATGAAAGGAATTCCCTCTCAAGCTAAAAACACCCAGGGAAGGACTTAAGCAGGTAACCCTATCTGTTGTATAATTTTAAAATCAAGGTAGGATATGCCAATCAAAAGGGTTCTTTATACAGTACTTGTAAGTCCATTCTCAGTCTATTCAGGGTTTATCACATCCGTAAAGAACTCATTCTACCTCTGCAATTCACACTAACAGAATAATTTTTTAGATGAAACATAGCAGATGTTTAAATTTAATCCCAACACACATTTTGATGCCTGTGTTTTTAAACATAGATGAAAATGATCTCCGAACTGATGCTTACGATTTCGTCACAGGTTTGCAGATTTAGATCTAAAAACACACCGAGAATAAAATCTGGATACCTTGCACCAACTACGATGTCACCATTGTCTAACACACAGCAGCACCATACAGACTGAGCTGGGAGTCTGATTGTTTGAGCACATTCCCCTTGTTTCCAGATTCTAAGAGATCTATCCTCTCCAGTAGTTACAAAATCTGAAAAGAAAAAGATACAAAAACTTTTAAAGTATATTTTTAGTGTACTGTGATACTACATGCCATTCCGCAACTGGGTATCTAAAAATTAGAACAGTAAAAGAACCTTCATACAATTTAATACTTCTCTCAATTGCAAGACGAGAGCTAAAAGAAAACCACTGCGTAGTTATCATGTCAAAAAAAAGAGTGCATAAATTGAGGACTAAGCAGCCAGACAGGGAATGAAACTATGCTCAAGACAAACAAAAGATTCCTCCCTCCTTTCAAGAGTTTAAACAAAGAATTTATAAAGAATTCTAAACCACATATTTTTTTAAACAATGAATTTTAAACAAAGAATTTGTAACCATCACTGTTTTATCTTACACTACACTTGCATAGTTTCACATTGTTTTAAATTCAGATTTTTTGCACGGTAGGCCCACTTTTTCAGGAAACATGCATAAAGCACTCTCCAAAGTCTATAAACTCCTCAGTGAGTAATTTTAAGGTGAAGAGATCTACAACATACGCCCCCACTAGTATACGTGCACTTTACTGGCTAAGCAAATGTGCAAGTGTCCCGTACACCACAAAAAGGTCACTGACTTGGAATTTCTTCTGCAACTGTCTACAACAGTTAGTTCTAACTTCTAAACCTCTAACTCTGAAAACAAATGCAATTAAGCCCCACACATACAATTCTTAACCTATACTCTTTATAACATACTTTGAAAACTTTCTGTGGAAGTGTCTAAATTTACGTATCTCAAACTAGTAAGATGCGCATTATCATTTTAGTGCCCTGCCACAGGGCTGAAATACAGATGGCAACCTGGATGAAAGCTTTGCCTAAGTTTCACTTAATCCTTACAATTAGGCCTAACTCAGGACCTTTCATCTCACCTACTGCCAGAGCAATTCTGCTGTGATTTGGACTCACAATTTTTTTTAATTACTTATGCTAAAGGAAAGAAGTAAATTAAATGGATTGGACTGAGAACTGGCTGAATGGCAGAACTCAAGAGGGTTGTCATCAGCGGCGCTGAGTCTAGTTGGAGGCTGGTAACTAGTGGTGTCCCCCCAGCGGTCAGTACTGGGTCCAGCCTTGTTCAACTTCTTCATCAACGACCTGGATGAAGAGTTAGAATGTACCCTCAGCAAGTTTGCTGATGACACAAAACTGGGAGGAGTGGTAGATACACCAGCAGGCTGTGCTGCCATTCACTGTGACCTGAACAGGCTGAAAAGTTGGGCAGAGAGGAACCTGATGAAGTTCAATAAGGGCAAGTGCAGTACAGTCTCGGGGCGGACCTGCTGGAGAGCAGCTCTGTGGAGAGGGACCTGGGTGTCCTGGTGGATGACAGATTGACCACGAGCCAGTAGTGTGCCCTGGCTGCCAAGAAGGCCAATGGCATCCTGGGATGCATTAGGAGGAGTGTGGGCAGCAGGTCGAGGGAGGTTCTCCTTCCCCTCTACACTACCCTAGTGAGGCCCCGTCTAGAGTACTCTGTCCAGTTCTGGGCTCCCCAGTTCAAGAAAGATGAAGAGCTACTGGAGAGAGTCCAGCAGAGGGCTACAAGGATGGTGAGGGGACTGGAACATCTCTCCTATGAGGAGAGGCTGAGGGAGCTGGGCTTGTTCAGCCTGAAGAAGAGAAGGCTGCGAGGGGACCTAACATATACTTACAAATATCTTCAGGGTGGGTGTCAGGAGGATGGGGCCAGACTCTTTTCAGTGGTGCCCAGCGACAGGACAAGAGGCAATGGGCACAAAATGAAGCATGGGAAGTTCCATCTGAACATGAGAAAGAATTTCTTCCCTCTGAGGGTGACGGAGCACTGGAACAGGCTGCCCAGGGAGGTTGTGGAGTCTCCTTCTCTGGAGATATTCAAGAGCCGCCCGGACAAGGTCCTCTGCAGCCCACTGTAGGTGACCCTGCTTCGGCAGGAGGGTTGGACTAGATGACCCACAGAGGTCCCTTCCAACCCCTACCATTCTGTGATTCTGTGAAATGCTACCCAAGTTCCTTAGTTGTGGCAGCTCCACAGAATGCCTACCCTATCATTTAATTTTGGAGGAATGTTGGGCAACAGACACAAAAATAATCTTACCTTTACATTGAGGGAAGACAGAGATGCTGTATATATAATTTGTGTGTCCATAATACACCTGCAGACACTCGCCAGAGATCTGCCATCTTCGAACACTAGCATCATTAGCACAGGAAAGAAATTCCATTTCACTGAGAATAGCTAAACCTCTCACACAATCTTCGTGTCCTTTATAAAGGAAAGAAAAATGTTTAATGTAGCTGTTCTTTCCATCAGGAGCAGTACACCATTTCTATTTAGTTCACATTTAAATCCTGGCAACCAATCTTCATTATGGGAGCAGTTTAAAAAAATGGCAATTAATTGGTCATTATTCTCTGAAAAAAAACCCCCACTAATTCTTTTAAAAGTGATGCGATTTCTGAGCATGTAACTTGAGAAACTTTAAAATCCTCCCTACAAATTGTTCAATTTGTCTACAATTTTGTGGCGTTTTAATTTTTTTCTGTTCTTAAAAGAGCACATGACCCCGATAAAATTACCAACTGCAGCAACATTTACCTGTGAATGTTCTTTCACATCTGCCTGCCTTCCACAGTTTAATAGTTTTGTCAGCTGAACCAGTCAACATTAATCCCTGTTCAGGAAGTATCTTCACTGCCCATATTGCAGCTGTGTGACCCTGTAAAAAAACAACATCATTAGACATGTCAGAATCAAATTCAGAGTACCCATTTTATATCCATGCAGAGAAACTTCATACCTGTAATGTCATCATACATCTGTCGTTCAGCCAGACTTTGGCTGTCGTGTCCCATGATCCACTTAATAATGTGCCAAATTTCCCAGATGAAAGGCTGCAAACTGGAATGAACGTTCAAATCAGCACGGACAAGTTTCCTGCACTGCTACCAATCTCATGCCAGAAATGTAAAGACATGTATTTAAGGAGATTTACTTGGTATTAGTAGCATATTTAGCATTAAGGAGTTGGGGAAGAATTAAGTGGAATGGTAGTTGCACTGCAACCTGCACAAAGGAACTGCTCAAAAATCTCTTCATCTGAGATAACAAAATTTCATATCTTTTTGACATTCATATTCTAAAATTTCTCTTAGTACCAGGTCTCTTCTCAGACTAGAATATGTTTACAAGCAGGTTAGACAACTAGTCAAGACACAGAATTAATGCAAAAGTTTACTTTTAAGATTACAGAGAAAGCCAAGATTTAATCAACATGTATTAATTCATGTCCTCAAGAAGCAGGATTTTGTACAAAAAATACTTCGCTCATTTTCCTGGAAGGCAAATTACTACTACTAAGAAAATGTGGTGACATTGAAAGATTTAGAAAAAAAATAATCTGCATATGCTCTAGTAATACAGAGGTACAAAACTAAAAACATACAGTGCTAATAGGGTTATACTAATAAGTTTACAAGAAAAACAAGACAGGTTTATCACACACAAATAAATTTCTGGTACTGCTCAGCAGTCCAGGGTATTGTCAAACTGGTCTTCGCAACCATTCTTTAACACAGTTTAAAAAAGCCCCAAAACCTCCAAGGCTTTAAATGTTTATTTATGACACCCTATAATTGCATGATTAGACTGTTCAAAGATCTATTTAATACTCTATCAGCTCACAAAAATATAAACTTAGTAAGCTAATATTAAAATTGCTGAATCTTTTATTACATAGTTCAAGAAAAGGCACACAAAGTTGGTTTAATATGTGACATGTTTCACTGACCTGACTAAAGAAAGACGAAATTTCTGCAGTGACCTTTTAGTCTTCACTATGTATTTAGAACAGCAACTAATATTAGATCCTCATCTAGGTAACAAAATGGTCAGTGAAAGTTTGTTTATTTAGGAAGCTCACTTTTTCTACTTCCATCAACTTTGAAATTAAGCTTAAAACATGGAGAACTAAATTAGCTGCTTCTTAAAAATGCAACATTTAACAAAAGGGTAATCATTCTGTAAACTGCCATGTGTTCACACATATGGTAAAAGCTCAAGCATTCATCAGTGTAAACTTAGAAGCCTTTTCAATGAAGTTACTGCATGAATTGAGATCATAACATTCTATTTACGGAGGCCATAATTAAAAATTTGCTATTTTAAGCATCAAAGAAATAAAAATTGAGTTTTATCAATTAATTTCCTCTCTAAGATCCCGTTAACAGTTATGCAACAAACTCCAAAATAAAATGATTACGCACCTGTGTTCTTGTGACCCTTAAGGACGTAAAGAGGAGCTGGGCTGTCAACTGTGAAAATGCAAATATTATGATCATTGCCACCAGTTGCAATCAGCCCACGAGGATAGAGGTCACTTGGAGGTATGATGCACACACAAGATACAAAATTTGAGTGGCCACTCATACAGTGCATTTCAGTAAAACCCCTGTTAAGACTAAACATATACGATAAATCAGTTCAGAGTCATGACAGAAACAGTACTTATTTGAGGCACAGAATAACAAGAGGTGTTTCATACTCCAGCTCTTGAATTAATAACTACGCTTGTATTGTGCTGAATAAATACTACGGATGAACTAGAAAAGATGAAAAATTCAAGAGAAAAATTATATCCCAGCATTCCAACCCTGTAAGCAATATTTAAAGCTCTCCACTTATTTTTCAGTAATGGCAGGCCTGGAAGGACTCAGTTTTGGTTTTTCCTGCTCATTGGCAAACACTGTGCCCAATTTGATCAGAAGCAGTTGCAGTTTGCCTTCAGGAAGTCTTCTGCTTGAGTCTCATGACTCAGGTATGCACCCCAGTACATCCTACAGTAACAGAGCATATACATGAAGAAAGTTTACTGCCTGTCAAATCTATTCACTGGCTCTTAATTAGGAGCACTGTAGAAGCTTAATAGTTAAACACATCATAACTGATTCAACCAGCACCCTTATTTCTTCACCATGATCCACCCTCAATAGTTACAGCACTAACTGGAAAAAGCTACTTATCCCCTCACAAAAAATGCGTGGGTTGTGGTGGTGTTTGTTTGGTTTGGGTTTTTTTTTTTTCCCTTTCTGTGCCTGGTTATTTTCCCTCCCCAAAAAAGTAGTGTATCATATCACATTGTCTTCCTTTATGCTCTAGTGCTTGGAAAGCTTGGAAGATGCAGGGAAATCATGATACTCTTTGAAATTCTAAAATGCCTTCTCTGCTGAAGGTAACGTATCTTCCCGTAAAATTTACCTAACATAACAAAAATAACCTAAAGCAGTTTGCTTACCCACTGAACCCTGCCTACTGTAATCCAAGTCTTCAAATGAGAGAGCTATAATCTTTACCAACGCTACGACTCTGCGTAAGTTACCCATGTCTTCCTCACACAGCCCTCAAAAATTATGGGTTAGAATTAAACTTCCTTTCCCGCCATACACTGCTATACAATTTACTAAGTTCTTCCCCTTGGGATGAGATATTTAACAAGACACACTTAACGAGATTAGTCTTCCTTCCCCTCAGTTGCAGAGCAACAGAGATCAATTTAAACACACATTTGGGGATTCAGGCAAATTTGCCAACTATCTCTGTTTCACTGGAAGGCAGCGGAAACAACACCTGTGCCTAACAACTTCGGAATGCAGTTCACAATGTGAAACTACGGACAGGTGAGGAGGTATGTCCTCTGGCTTCCGGCAATACCCTACGTCTCCACCGCCTCCTACTCCCACCGCTCGCCAGTACCACTTCTCCTCACACCAAAGTGCTGAAAAGGTCACTGAGCGAGTTCGGCAAGACAAATCCAGCAGGACACCGCGCGGTACAACATCAACACCAGAGAAAACAATGCTGATTTTTCCTTCTTCCAATGTCTTTGCGGATGTAAATTTTCTGCGCAGCTTTTTGTTCATATTTCATTTTATGCTGAGAGAAGGCTGCTCAGCAAGGGAGAGAAGAAGAGTATTTTGACAGGACTTAAAGCACACCGCCTGGCTGTGAAAAGCGCGGCGCTGTCACTCAGCACGGTTACTTTGGCACCGAGAGGCGGAAAGAACCCTCACACCGCCCGGGAAACAGCCGCCCAGATCTGCAGGTGCTACCAGCGTCCACACAGCGCGCCAAAGCCTCGGCAGGCAGGCGGCCGCTGGAGCACGCCGCAGCCCCTCGCAGAGCCCCCGCCTGGCACACGCCCGCCGACGCGGCCGGGAGGCCCGGGGCAGGAGCAGCCGCGGGCGGGGCCCCGGCGGCTGCAGCTCCGCGCCCTTTCTCCCGCCGAGCGCAGCCCGGAGCGGCTGCCCAGGCCCGCGGCCCAGCCGAGGAGGGCGGGCCGCGGCCCAGCACTTACCCGTCAGGAGCCCAGAGCCGCGCAGTCCGGTCCCGAGAGACGGAGACGAAACAGCCCTGGGGGAAGAGGCCGCGGGTCAGACCCCGCACGTCCTGCCCGTGCCCCACCAAGGAGCAGCGAAGCCGGTACCCGCCGCCCTCGCCCGCCATGGCGCGAGGCCGCTGCGACGCCCTGACACAGCACCAGCCGCCGCCGCAAAGCGCCGCGCCGGAAGAGCTGTCACACGGAGCGCAGGCGGGGCCGGGGGAGGGAGGGCCGCGGGACTCCAAGTCCCGGCATGCACCGCGCCGCAGAGCGGGGCGGAGCCGTCACTCCGCCGTCGCGGGGCACGCTGGGAGCTGTAGTCTCCTCCCGGCTCGGCGGGCTTGCGAGCCCCCGGAGGGCGTCGCGAGAGTTCCGTGTCTCGCGGCAGGCGGGACCGTTGCTGCGGTATCGGCTGCGTCGCCTGCGAAGGTGAATGGCCGCCGGCGGGTCCGGTGGGGGGAAGGGCTGCAGCGGCCGAGGGCTGCCCGCTGCGTGCTGAGGCTGGGCGGGAGCGCCGGTGGGACGAGCCGGTCTGGGCTTGCGACGGTGCCTGGCGGGCTGCGTGTGCGGATACCCCGGGCGGGTGTTTGCGGCAGCTGTTTGCTTCCAGGTTGTTTCGTGAGAGGCCTGAATTCTGAGGGCAGACGCTGAAAGGACAAAAGCCACGAGAATTAGCGGGAGTTTATGTGTTTAGCAGTATAAACTGAGGACTGATTGAGCACCGAGGAGGGGCTGCTGTCTCGCCTTACTGATGGACCTGCTGTGGTCCTTGCTGAGCGCTGTTTCTGCCTTGTACCGTGACTTTCCTGTAAGGAAGTGCTTTGTGGATTTCTAAAGAGAACTAAACTTCTAATAGGAGGGAGAATTAATCTTTAACGAGTTGGTTTCCTGTAGTTTTTAAAGACATTGTGCAAATTAAAGAACTACTGCTATCCTTCTTTCCAGGGAGAAGTTCAAAAGAGAACAAATATGGCCAGTAGTCACAGACCTCCGATAGCTCGCCCTTCTTCAAGAACAGGAATGGGGTTGACTGTAAGGCCTGCCTCTTCAGCAAGGACTCCGTCAGCATCCAGAATAGGAACAGGGGTATGCTAAAAATATCGAACACTAACATCGATAGCTTTAGGTTTTTATCCATTGTCTTGTAATTTTTTTAGTACCATGACTGGGAGTGTAGTTTCTTAGGAAGAATTTTAAGATTTTTATTTTATAGAGAGTTTTATTTTCTAATTTTGACTGAAAGGGGTCAAGGAGGTCTTCCATCAAGAGTTCACCTGGGAGACCTTAATAGCATGAATGTTGCTCTTTAAACAACACTCTTGGTCGCTTTTTAAACAACACTTCTTCCATGCACAGGAGCAATGCATCCCCCTGAGAAAGAAATTTAGCAAAGGAGGCAGGAGACCTGCATGGTTAAACAAGGAGCTTCTAGCGGAGATCAGGCAGAAGAGAAAGGTCCATGGAATGTGGAAAGAGGGACAGGCCACTTGGGAAGAGAACAGAAACGTGGTGAGAGCATGCAGGGATGTGACGAGGAAGGCCAAGGCTCACCTGGAATTGAAGCTGGCAAGGGATGTCAAAAACAACAAGAAGGGCTTCTTCAACTACATCAGCAGCAAAAGGAAGGCTAGGGACAACGTGGGGCGGCTGCTGAATGAGGCGGGTGTCCTGGTAACAGAGGATGCGGAGAAGGCAGAGCTACTGAATGCCTTCTTTGCTTCAGTCTTCAGTGCTAAGACTGGCCCTCAGGAATCCCAGGCCTCGGAGGTAAGAGAAGAAGCCTACAAAGAGGATGACTTTCCCTTGGTCGAGGAGGACTGTGTGAGGGATCGCTTAAGTGATCTGGATGTCCACAAATCCATGGGCCCCGATGGAATGCACCCACGAATGCTGAGGGAGCTGGTGGATGTCATTGCTGAGCCACTCTCCATCATCTTTGAGAGGTCCTGGAGGACAGGAGAGGTGCCCGAGGACTGGAGAAAGGCCAATGTCACTCCAATCTTCAAAAAGGGCAAGAAGGAGGACCCAGGGAACTACAGGCCGGTCAGCCTCACCTCCATCCAGGGAAAGGTGATGGAGCAGCTTATCCTGGAGGCCATCAACAAGCAAGTGGAAGAAAAGAAGGTTATCAGGAGTAGTCAGCATGGATTCACCAAGGGGAAATCATGCCTGACCAATCTGATAGCTTTCTACGATGACGTGACTGGCTGGGTAGACGAAGGGAGAGCCGTGGATGTTGTCTACCTTGACTTCAGCAAGGCTTTCGACACAGTCTCCCATGATATCCTTGTAGGGAAGCTGAGGAAGTGTGGGCTGGATGAGTGGTTGGTGAAGTGGATAGAGAACTGGCTGAATGGCAGAACTCAGAGGGTTGTCATCAGCGGCGCTGAGTCTAGTTGGAGGCTGGTGACAAGTGGAGTCCCCCAGGGGTCAGTACTGGGCCCAGTCTTGTTTAACTTCTTCATCAACGACCTGGATGAAGAGTTAGAATGTACCCTCAGCAAGTTTGCTGACGACACCAAACTGGGAGGTGTGGTAGATACACCAGAAGGCCGTGCTGCCATTCAGCGTGACCTGGATAGGCTGGAAAGCTGGGCAGAGAGGAACCTGATGAGGTTCAACAAAGGCAAGTGCAGGGTCCTGCACCTGGGGAGGAACAACCTCATGCACCAGTACAGGCTTGGGGTGGACCTGCTGGAGAGCAGCTCTGCGGAGAGGGACCTGAGTGTCCTGGTGGACGACAGGTTAACCATGAGCCAGCAGTGTGCCCTGGCTGCCAAGAAGGCCAATATGATCCTGGGGTGCATCAAGAAGAGTGTGGCCAGCAGGACGAGGGAGGTTCTCCTTCCCCTCTACACTGCCCTGGTGAGGCCCCGTCTAGAGTACTCTGTCCAGTTCTGGGCTCCCCAGTTCAAGAAAGATGAAGAGCTACTGGAGAGAGTCCAGCGGAGGGCTACAAGGATGGTGAGGGGACTGGAGCATCTCCCCTACGAGGAGAGGTTGAGGGAACTGGGCTTGTTCAGCCTGAAGAAGAGAAGGCTGCGAGGGGACCTTATAAATGCCTACAAATATCTTCAGGGTGGGTGTCAGGAGGATGGGGCCAAGCTCTTTTCAGTGGTGCCCAGTGACAGGACAAGGGGCAATGGGCACAAACTGAGGCACAGGAAGTTCCGTCTGAACATGAGGAAGAACTTCTTCCCTCTGAGGGTGGTGGAGCACTGGAACAGGCTGCCCAGGGAGGTTGTGGAGTCTCCTTTTCTGGAGATATTCAAGAGCCGCCTGGACAAGGTCCTGTGCAGCCCACTGTAGGTGACCCTGCTTCGGCAGGGGGGTTGGACTAGATGACCCACAGAGGTCCCTTCCAACCCCTACCATTCTGTGATTCTGTGATTCTGCAGAGGGAGCTATGAACAGCGGCTCAGAGGTAGTCTCTTACCCTTCTGCAGCAGACACTGGACTGAAGCTTTGTTTACCTGAAGAGATGTAAACACTAAAAGATTCTTACAGGAACGGTAGAGATACTAAGATAAGTTTTTAATTGCTTTGGCAATTGCATAAGGATAGTAAATTCAAAGTTGTGATGTTTGTGGTTTGGTTTTTTTACAGATGCCTCCTAGTACATCAAGACCTGGTTCTCGTGGTGGTTCTTCAACTACAGGAGGAGTCTTATCATCTCAGATTAAAGTTACAGATCGTCCAGTGACTCAGCAGGGATTAAGTGGAATGAAAACTGCAATGAAAGGTATTTTTTACTGAAAATAGCTATCAAGGGGTCTGAAAATGTTTTAAAGAAATATTTAGGTTTTAAAAGGAAAGCTTATCGTCACTGTAGAAGTTGCAGAGTGAATAGCTACGATAAATAGGACTAGGAGAAAGGAAAGGAAGATGAAGACATCCCTCTTTTATTTTCTTTGCTCTTGGCAGTCAGAGAAGACAGAGGCTTTTCTCTGGCTGAGCTGTATTTAAAAAAACATTCAAAAGAATAGAAGATAAATTATGTCTTCTTCCGTCACTGCAGAATAATTAAAATGCTTTGTTACATTGTAACTATTCATATAGCTGGAAAAGTAATGATTTTCTTCATAACAGTCTAAAATTAATTTCTCCCTTTGTTTGTTTCAATGAGGTAAAATTGTTGTCTCGCAAACGGAGTTCATTACCCGGTGTGCAACACCCACTACGCACACATAACCAAGATACCAGTTTATTTCATGGCTTCGCAGAGATGGGTGCTAAGTGGTAACTCCACAAGGCTAGCATACCTGGTTATGGTCACATCGCATATTTATGCAGTTAAAAATGTTAGTTCCACCTGTTAGCTATACCCTCCTAAGTGTAGTTGGTTAGTTCTCTTCTTAGTTTGGTTTAAAGATATAGTACTCCTGGAATTTGCTATGCATGCTCAGTAAATGAGGGTCTCTGCTTGGTCTGGGGTCTCCAACTCAAGGGGTGCAATTTTTAGTGTTATAAGGAGGATGGTCCATTTAAGGGCACTCGTCATCATTCTTATGCTGTTAGTTCCAAATTGTTCAAAATCATCTTAATTAGCTTACATATTTCTTCAAGATACACTTTGTTCCCAAGGGCAGTAGTTCCTGATTAGACACTCCTGTATTAACTGCTCTTGTCAACATCTTGGCCTCTCATTAACCCTGTGCCTACTTGTATAATACTGAGTTTAACTGACTACAAAGTCTGTTGACGGACACTGAGAAGATGGCAGTTATCTGCCTCCAAATTCTGCAAATTGTTTTCATAATTTACAGTACTTCAAAATTAGTTGTTTTCTAACAAAATGTCATATTGTTCTCCTTTGTCAGGGCCTCAGAGACAGATAATGGATAAGACATATTACCTTGGACTGCTGAGGTATGTCTTAACAATATTCAAACTGCAGGAGGTTTAATGCTCTGTTCCCTTTGTGAAATGAATTTGTTTGTGCCTAACAATAGCATGGGGTAAGTGGTGTTCACTTACAATGATATTGGTCCTGCTATAAGAGTTAAGGTCACTTTGCATATAGTTTGTAGGAGGAAAGGAATTTTATGCTTATGTTCAGGTACAAGTAGATTCTTTTGAAATTTTGTTATTATGTTTGCAAAGTTAAAGGCAATCCCACAACGTTCGTAAAAGGAGGATCAGTAATTTTGAGCTTCCACCTGTAATGCTTGATAGGTCTGATAGCTCCATTTCTAAGAAGCAGCGTCACAAACTAAACACTTTTTAGTGTGCGTTTCAGGTGGTTTACTTGGATTATACATTGAGCTAACACTGGCAAAGGCAAGGCCTTGTGGAAACTGTATTGCATACGCTACCTTGTCAGTTAATCGTATTGCAGTATCGAATAATCAGTCCTAAAAGATGTCATTTTAAGTATGGGTGATATCCACGTTCTGTGAAATGATTCTATGATTGTTTTTCCTGTCCATTAGAGAATGTTTCATCAGCAGGGACAAAAAGGTAATTAAAACATTACATATTCCAGGGAGAAAAAGTTAATTAAAACACTTCATATCCAGGTTTTCTAACAACTGCTTCTGATTTTATCTGATAGAGCCAGTCTGCTTTTTTGCTTACTTACCCAGCTGTTCTTTGAAGTACTGATTTGAAACGTGGTGCTGTGTGAGAAAGAGATAAGGATTCCACAGCTCTTGTAGTAAAATACAGTTTCTGTTCTACCTGTGTTTTAGTTGCAGATTCAAATGTTAATGATTCTTTTTTGTTTATTTTTTGCAGAAGCAAAACAAATGAGCTCACAACAGAAATTAACAAGCTGCAGGAAGAAGTAGAAGTGTACAAGCAAGAAAAATCTGTCTATTTGTCATATGAAAAAAGGTGAGATGTGTTGCAGCTAATGCAGTGCTGACTTTCTCAGTCACAAGACTGTTCTCAAGTATTGTGCAGTCTTCAAGGAACCATTAAATAATTCTTTTTTCATTATTTTATTTTTACATACACAAATCTTCCCATCTTAAGTTTGGCTTTTTCTTTTGTATTTAGGGCAGAGGCTTTAGCTGGTGAAATCAAAGAATTTCAAGGTCAGCTAGCAGACTACAACATGGTATGCTGCTGTTAGCTTTTGATACTGAATGCTGTCCCTTCTCTTATTTACTTTGTACTGTTTTTGCTTTACTTCAGCATCTTTTTGATTGACATTTCTCTCTAAAAATATACTGGTTAAGACTGCCTTTTATTCAGTTGTTGGAAAGGGAAAAGATGGAAACTAAGGAAAACATGAAAGAAAGAAGTATACTGTACATTAGGAGAAGCAGTTTCATACAGATTTAAGAACATTTGTGAGCTTTGTGCAGCTGCATATAATGATGGTTGCTTCCGAAAACTGCATGTAATCTATTAAGATTCCCAAATCATGTTTTTTCCATTTGCAATAACAGAAATTGCTGTGTTTTCATGAGCGCTTTGTGAGTTGCTACCTATTTGTCTGATTTTTTTTGTGTGTAATTAAAAAAAGGTAGAGCAGTAACAGGTTGTAATTCTGTCTCGTTTCAGGTTGTGGACATACTTAATACCAATACGGATATGGCAGAAGTGATTCGAGATTACAATATGGTAGGAATTAGGATATTTGCCATGTTTTGAACAGTGAAATGGTGTGTGTTACATTCCTAGTGCTTCGAATGTATGACATACGTAAAAAAACATAGCACAAATTTAGAACTTAGCCATTTTTTCTAGTTAAATTAACCATAATATTGGCAACGTGTTTATAGTGAGACCATCATCGGAAGTGTTGCGTTAACAGCCCTGTGATATTTTCGGTGTTCTAGATTTGAGAGGGCTGTTATCCCAGCCAAAATTATGAGTGTTAAAATGGAAGCATAGGACATTAGTCTTACAAAAGGCAAATTCACTAGACTGCACTGCCTTGTAAAGCTGCCTGGTCTTCTGGAAATTTAGTTTTCTTTTGTTGTCTGCCTTTTAAATGTCTCCAGGTCATCTGACATGGCCAACAACAAAATCAATGGGCTTTGTTCTTTACTTTCTTTCTTTCTTTTCTAACACAGCTAGAGTGTTCTTCGAAGTATTAAGGCGTGAGTGGCGTTAAGCATGTTCTGTTTCTTACGATGACTTTGTCCATAAGCAAACAAAACTAGTTTAAGAAAAGGTTATTTTGGGAGCTTGAAAAACCACCTGAGTATTTGTTGGTCAAAACAATTTTTTTTTTTTTTTTTGTCCTGCATTTGACTGAAAAATAGTGTCTCGATGTCTGTGTCATAAAAAGAAGAATGCTTTGCAAGTGTTACATTTTCATTCTGTTTGTAGGCTTAAACAGTGTTTTAGTAGGTGTTCCAGGAATAGATCCCACAGTAGCAGTAAGTGAATTGATTTGTTACAAACTTCATTGCATTTCTTTTTGAAGCATAGAGATCCCTTCTTATTTTGGTTTCCACTGGAAGACTGCAATTTCAGAAGGTCTTTCTTCAGTATCTGCTGCGAAAAACCTCTGGAGCAGGTGCTCTGTGCTGCTCCTTCCTCTACTGGATTCTAAGCTGCTTGCTCATTTAAAGAAACTTTTAATTTGTGTATAAAATCTATATCATTATTAGTATACATTATATCAAAATTTTTTTTTTTTTTTAAGTTAAAGGTTCAGAATGACCAAGATGCTCAGAGTGTGGATAAAATTTTCACAGAAAGACAAGCGTAAGTACATGAAGTGTATGCTTCTCCAAAGCTGTTAAAATCATAACTGAACGTGGCAAAAGCAAGGTGTTATCTACTTCAGAAGTTCTTTAACAGTGCGATGTATGCCACAAGTGATACCTGAGCAATTACAAGATGATGTACCAGTGCCAGGCTGCAGCCGGAGTTCCCAGGTTTACACTCTTGTGAAGAGTAACTGCTGTGGAGATCCTTACCATGTAATCCAGGAGGATTTAGGTAGCAGTGGAGACTCCTGTCTTTTGGCAACCTACTGTCGAGGTCTTGGCTTTTGGAGGTTTTGTTGTGGAGTAGCAGACTGGAGAAAGCAAGCAGAAGTGGGAACTAGGAACTGAGATTCCTGTCTGGTAAGGTAAGAGTATGTGGAGGGGAAGATGCGAGCAGTGAGATGCTTGCAGTGAGAATTTGTAAGCCATGACTATGACTTATGTAGTGGTAGGCTGAGAGGGTGGGTTTCCGAGATGTTTAATTTAGGGACAGGAGATGTGCAGGAGAAAGAGTTATGACCCTGCTTGTTGCTAGTAAGAGCAGTCTCAACTATGAGAGTTTATGTAAAAATAAGCACTTTCAAAAAATAATTTACGATTTAATAATAAATCACTTTTCAATAATGCTGTGGTTTTGAACAGCTCACAAATGTGTCTATTCTACCCCTGAATGCATTTCCAAGCGTTCAAAAAATATGAATTGAAAACACTTGGCTCAGTAGCCAACTAAGGCATAAAGGCAGTAGTAATAATTTATCGTTATACTGTATGTAGACACTTCCAAGGGAATGGTGCAGTTGGGCTTTCTTACTCTGCTAATTTGGGTAAAGAAAAACCCCGAATGCTCTGTTCTCTAGTTATGTTAGTTTTGCCTAGTAGACTACTGAGCTGTGACACCATTGATTTGGGTTCAGTCCCCAGTCTGGCTGTGGTCTGCTTCAACATTTTGAGATAAATAATTTTTCCTTTCTGGACGTCTTCACAATTAAACCATTAGTGATTGTGCCAACTTCACAAGCTACTTCGTAAAGACTCATTCATGTTAAGCAATATACAGTAAGCTCTGCCTCCTGCCATAGGCAGCCAAATAGGGTTTTACAGAAGGTGCATTATGAGTATTTTTTGGTTGTTCTGAAAGATTTATTGTGACACAACTGCCTGCACATCACCACAGTTTTTAGCTTCATGATTCATGCAGCAATGCCTTGTTGTGGATATGACAAGATGAAAGGAGATGGACTGCTTAGCTTCATTTTGTATTGTACATAAGTAGGGTAGTATGGAGGTACAAGTGTATTACAGTTCTGAAAAGTCAGTTCATCATCCAGTGTTTAAGACATTAACCCTCCTCAGTTACATAAGAATCTATGTATTTATCCTCAATAAATCCATCTTCCCCAGGCACACAGGCATGAATTTTCTCAAATATTACTATGGGATCTTCGTTGTTTTTACCCGATACTGTAGGAAAAGAACTCATGTCAGCTGAGAACTCCTGTTCAAACATCTCTGAGTCATTTTCTTCCAGACGACGGTGACTGTAGCTGATCAAATAGTGATACCACGTTGGGCATTTTATAGCAGTAAAAATCAGGAGCGTAGTGCTTAGTACAAACCCTAGGACACCCGCTAGGAAGGTCCAACTTTTGCCAGGAGGTGGTAACTCTTTAAAACAGAAAAAAAAATAAAGAAGAATCACGTGCATGAAGAATAACTAGCAAGAACTCTCATATGAATTTTTCCATAGTTAAATTGAGAACTCACATAATACACATGGATAGGGGAATTACTGAGTGTCTTCAGATCTTTAATATAATGTTATTGCTTTGTTGTTAGGGAGTCCGTATCATCCCTCAGACCAAAAATGCATGTGCATCTCATATTTTCTAGCATTATAAATTAACCATGCATATTTATAAAAAATAATAGTTTCAAAGTCAGTTGAAGTTCTGGGAACACATAAAAGGTAAAATAATCATTTTTTCAAAATTTGAATTCCAAGACTGTACTTTGGGGGAAAAAAAAAATCAGTAATTGACTTCAGATTCCATTTCCCAGGCTTAAATTTCTGTATGGTGATGATGTCTGCACCCTAAAATACTACATTTTTTGTTGGCATGTCCTTTCAATTGTATTTCTTTCATAATAAAAATTTCAATGGCCTCTACTTGCCAGTAGTCTTTATTTAGAAGCTTGTTTTCTGCACTGGCGACTGTCCTAAAATAGATTATAGCTGCTACAGCAAAAGAAATGAGTGGCAGTGGTGGCTTACAATTTGTGTATGTATCTGGAGAGGGATATTTCTTCTGCTTTAGCCAGAAGCAAGAAGTTAAGCATTTCAGTATAGAAGAGTGGAGAAAATCATCAATTTGCATGTAAAAAAACCACAAATTGACTTTACCAACATAAAAGGTAGAATATTACAGAGTTATGATGGAATTAACATCAAACAATGAAGTAAAGTAAGGAGTCTGTCACTGAAATTTTCAAAGACTGTGGGATGGTTACCTCCATGTGCTTTACACTGAACACAGTTGAGGGCAGGAATGAAATTAATAGGCTCACTCCTTCACATTTTAAGGAAGATGGCTACGTTGAAAAAGCAGTTATTTTGGAAGAAGTAATTGAATTTTTTTAAAGATGCTTCCCTAGTTCTGTTAGGCAGAGATCTGGACAATTTTCTGAATTTCAGGCCTTTGAAATTTCATCATCAGTTTGTAGTATCATTGGAGAATTTAGGTGTGGCTTATCAGTTTTGAACACTTTCTCAGTAGAACTTCAGATTCACTATAATCTTTGTATGGTCTACCAAAACCTGGAAATACGCTCTTTCCATAGCGCTGGGTCTTAAGAAGAATTACAGTGTACTGGGAATACAGAACACTATGATACCGTGGAATGGCAAATCCAACAGCTTGTAAGCAGGAAAGCAAAACATCAGTGAATTACCTGCATGCGTTCTGTTGTTTCCTGTGATATTGTTTGGAGTCAGAGCTGTTACTAAGGCATTACTTTTAAGTTTAATGGCAGGAGAGGAAGTTAGAGTGTTTTCTAAAGAAGCTTTTTCAGTTTTGCAGTCAGCTGGTTGAATAGCTGCCGTCTTGATGGAGAAGTTTTCCTTGGTGTTTGGGAATGTGCACTTGGTGTTGCTTTCATTTTCTGTGAATGTGAGCAGTGGAAAGGCTATGACATACTGTTAATTAATTGGCACTCCAAAAAATTTTTGTGGAAGACTAATGCATTACTGAAAAATACAGAGAAGTTGATGCTGGATATTATCCACATCAGGAAAAAACAAGACAAGGCTGTTGAATGTAAACAAGTATGAAGTGCTGCTCTTACGAAAACTTACCCATTGTGACACTGGAGGCAGTTAGCCATATCTGTAAATCCAGGAGGTTACAGGAGCAGTTCCATGGGTTTCCAGCTAAAATAATTTTAACCAGTTTAAAAGATGAGTTTATGTGAAAAGAGTTCAGAAGGTTGTACTGTAGATTTAAAACTGTCAGACTTTTCAGAGAGGTAAATACATCTGAATCTAGTTGAGTAATCATGTTATAGGATAGATTCAACACTGACAGTTGATTTAATCCTGCAAATGCTGCTTTGTGAACTGTGCTAATATGATTGTTGCTGATATCCAGAATTACGAGTTTTGTCAGATTACAGAAGCTGTTATTATACAGTACAGTAATCATGTTTTCGTTCAGATAAAGTTCAGTGAGGTTAAGAAAACTTCGAAGAATCTCTTTGTCACTATCTTTTAAAGTGATTTTATTATTCCTGAGGCTTAATTTAGTAACGTTTTGGAAAAGGCTAGTGGGGATATTAGAGAGGTTCTTTCCACACTCCTCACATGTGACCTGTTGAAAAAAAAGAGAATGGCAACCATTAAATACTGTAGGGAAATCCAGTGATGAAAGTGTCTCAGTGGTGTCTCATTATTTGTCTCTATGTGCTTGCTTCTTCAGGGATTTTATGTTTATAAGGTAGTTTTTAAAATACCTTTAGCTTCTAGTGTATCTTTCAAAAATAAGAGCAATTTATGTACATATAAAACTTACCGTTTGAAAAGTAATGTTGCAGTCAGCAGTGACTGGATTCAAAAGCAGTGTTCCAGCCCAGATCACAAGCCAAGACAGTTTCATATTTAGAGCCTAGTAAAAAACAACACTTTTGTATACCAAGACCAGAATACCAGTGTCTTCTGTAGTGGTAGTTTAGCAAATTAATAGATGTAGTTATTTCAATGATAATTTAATAAATTTTGTTCTATGTAAATACTATGAAATATAAAATCAAGAGGAAAAACATAGGTTATCAGAATTAGTGCATTCAGCTTTCACTTAATTGAGCCAAACCTAATATCCAGTGAGTGGACTGTACCAGCAAATAGAAAAGGCGTTGATTAGACAAGTTAGTAGACAACAGCTTCATAAATGGATAAAATGAATAGGCAGGCATGTGCTCATTAATGTCCCTTGTAAAGCAATTGTGGGTGCTGGAGGACTATGATAGTAAACTGCAGAAATCATTCAGGCTTGCATGCTGTCCCTAAATAATTTCTCTTGTTGCCACTGACAGAGGCAGAATACTGTGCTAGATGGATTGTTAGTTTATCCAGTCAGATTTCTCTTATTGTTCTTATGTAAGTTATTAAGCATTTTTTATGAAATTTTAATTAGTAGATTGCTCTTCTAATCTTTTTATTATCCATAATATACCATGTATCATATGACATAAACGTGGACCTCTGTATTATGAAGGTGTAGTTGTTGCTCTCATCTTTGGAACTAAGTAAACATCGTTCAGTCTCTTATGCTGAAGTTTTTGTACAGATTTGAACCTTATTTTTTGAGAGTCATGAAAGCTTTTCTGACAAACAGACACTGTGACGTCAGTGTCTCTCAGAAGTGTCACTCCTCCACCTCCATTGATGTTATTTACAAGATCTACTCCTTTTGAGCAGGACTGTTGAACCATCTCTGTCAAGATGTTAAATCAGTCCCTGTTTATGCTGGACTTGAAAGGTTATGTAAAAGGTAGATTATCCTTTCATTTTTACACCTTTTCTTAAGCACTTGAAGAGAAAAGATAGCAGACTAAGTGAATCCCAATATCCCCTTCCCAGATTTCTATCTTCCAGATTAAAAAAGACCCAAAAGATAAGGTGTAAGATACTTATTTAAAGTGCCTATTGTATCTTGAACTGTAGAGAGTATTCGCTGATTTTAACAGAGAAGAGGGGGGAAAATTACATACAGAATCTCAGCTGCATGACCAATGCTAAATACAGGCAGCTAGTCAGATTTTAAAAACTCCACCAATCCTTAAAAAGAGTGCCCGGAGGCTTTTGCTGATCAGTATGGAGTAGATGAGGTCACAGAACAAGTTGGTCAGGTGTTGTAGATTGCCTGTATACATTTGTGTGTCTGAGGACTGACCTCATTCACCTCACTGAATCAGCCTGGAAACTTACTAACTTCTTGGAATGAAGAGGAAGATAAATGCCACTTACGCTGCTCTTGTTCCACTGTGTGTTTCTGCTGCTGTTGGAAATGTACGTTAAATATCAAAGGAGTTCATAAACCTTTTTGTGAGACAGTATCAGTGACAGGGAGGAGGGGTAGTAGCAGCAGCAGCCACTGTTGTGTTACGTTCATGTTAGGTATTGTTCTCATCAGTGATCATACTGGTGGCCTGCATACTTCTTGGAGCTAGTTTGCGTATTGCTAGTGAAAGCTTGATGCGGTTTGAGAACTTCCAATGTAGACTGTGTTAAGAGTTGGATCTTGTGGCATACTTGGACCTTAAAGATACCGCTTCCAATATGTTCAGAAGCAGAGCAGACCTTAACCAAGCAATCTAGAAACACAGATGAATAGTATTACTGTAGTTTGCAGATTTCAAGAACAATACTGTCTTTAATAGAATGGTAAAAATACAATAAAATATTATTTTAAAAGTTAGTCTGTAAATTAACCAATAGCAGTCAGTTGAAAATGAAAGTTAATTTAGAAGTTTTTCAAAACTTCCAGCAAAAAGTTAATATGTCTGAATGAAGGGATTGCCATTGACTTGAGAAATCCTTTTCCTGTCTAAAAAATTACTGTACATATTTCTAAGTCACAGCCAGTAGTTTCTACTGAAAAGTTAGAGATTTTCTAACAAATTCGATTTCCTGCATTTTGTGTGTGAGAACCCATATAATCAGTACAAGAACAGGAAAGCATCTGTAATTTTAATTCCAGTTTAGCTTTTTACTAGCACCAGACTTTAGGAATTCCTGTTTAAAGTAATGTCTTTGGAAAGAAACTGAGCCTGGCAATACACTGGTAATATCTTGACATTTCCTTGTAATAAATGTTTTCTTAAAAAGTTTTCCTCAGTGAACTTTTGGAGGTTTTATCATTTAGTGGTAAAGTGATTGCTATTGTTTTTCATGCATTTGTAAAGAAAAAGGCAGATTTGGGGAGGTAATGGAGTTGTAGCATATAACCAGGTATAATATAGTGTAGTATATAATCAAGTAGTCTGCTTTTCAGAGAAAAAATGGGCTGTTCCCACAGGGGAACAGGCTGTCCCCCATTAAGTGTGACTTAATGATTTGGCATGTACAAGGTTCGTAGTAATTCGTGAACTTTTGATGTATCTCAGGATGTATTTGTTTCCAGTCTAGCAACAAAGTTATACTAATAAATCTTTACCTACGTTTTGAAAAAGATGTGCCAAGTGTCTTACCTTTCTGTTGCTTCTTTGAGGCAGCATATATACACGTGTAGATTTTTCAGTGCACGGACAAGAAAGGATCCGATGCAACAGCACTTTGTTTTTCTTCAACCTTTGTACCTGATGAATAAGCAGGTGGTGTAAAAAAATAATAAACCTAGAAAATCTTTAGCAAAAGATTGACTAGGTTGAGCAACTTCTTATAATCATCTTGGATTTAATTGGACCTGCAGCCAATAGGAGAGTCTAATAGTACTATGCTCAAGTGTCAAGTTCCAGATCGCATAGGAAGCACTGAGTTAAAATGCCACTGGGAGTTTACAAGCAAGTTGGGTTATAATCAATTAAAGAAATGCTGGAGATGGAAAAAGACTGGCATTTTTTGTGTGATCCATCATGAAATGAAGAGAATTTCAAGACATTTGCATACAAAAGTAAAAATCTTCAGTAGTTAGTTAAATCTGTGTTAAATTCTTGTGGTTTGGAAACATCAGCATCAGAGGAGCTGCAGGGTGTGATATATAAAGCTCATTTACACAGAATTACAAGCATTTAAAGGCACCAGTTATATAGGCTATATTTCAGGAAGAAATTCTGAAAACAAATGATACTCGGTCTGATTTGAGAGCATGTCTATATGCAAGTTGAAAAAGGGATTATATTGATACACAAACACAATGTCCAATACATTTTTTCTTGCATTGGTGCTTGTTCTCTAAGCCTTATTCTGTCCATACACAGCATCAAACTACAAAATGCTTCGGTCTCCTCTTATTCTCCTTTCCTCTCAAATATATGCCTGTAGAAACCATTTTACTTCACTATCCCTCTTCGATGTTATTGCCACTTTGAATTTTTGCTTAGTATCTCAGAACATTCTACAACTTTTTCAAGTCTCATCTTTGATTCGGCTTCATCAATAGCCTTCAGATTACTTGTGGTAATGAATTGTCTTCCTGTGACAGCCATTGCGGATGTTTGTATTGTCCCCACACACTTGACATCAGTGGGGCTGGAAAAGTAGGCTTTCTTTCCTCACTCTGCCGTGCGTATTTGCAGTTTCAGGCATAGAAGAGAAAAATCCAGTAGAGCTTGGAGACACCACTGCTCACAACAGTGGCAGCTGCTTCCACATGGTGGTTTGAAACAGAAGAAATGTAGCAAGTGGTATTCTCTCCCCCTCTATTTTGTGAGATCCCCAGTGACGTTGAGGAGAAGGAACCCTGTTTGTGCTTAAACACAAGGTCCATATGATCAGTACTAACTCTCTCCAGGTGAATTACATCTAGTGTGGAGATTTATTCTGGAAACCAGCAACATGAACATTTTCTTGAATGCTTTATTGAAATTTCTCTGTTTTCATTCTGTTGTGTCTTCAGTTGGGCTTGATTTGAGAGAAACTGTCACTGCTGAGACTTTGCATCAGCTTTCATAGGCCCAGATTGTGTGATGAGGAGCCTGCAATAAAGTAACATGAAAGCTCTCTGACAGCTTCCAGTTCTGTGCCTGCCAGGGTTTTAAATCAAATTACTTTCATAGCTTAAGAATGTGCTTCACTTAAAAAATTACTCCTTTCCAGTACCAAGCATAACATAATTATCCATTCATAAACTGGTGTACTTACAGTGAGGCCCTCATTCTTTGGATGGGGTCTGAACAAACCTCTCAAGAGGGTGTTCCATTTAATGTCATGTTGCAACTATCCAGTATTTCTTGGGAAGTCCCAGTGTACTCCAAATTTGTCGCAGAAAGCGGGAGAACGTCACTTTGATTTGTTTCTTCATCATCAGGCTCCAAAGCATCTTTGCAGCATGGGTTGTTAACCTGACAGAGCTTCTATTTAACATCCTCAGATTCCTGGAGACTATAGATCGATCTTGAAGCCAGGTGGAAGACTGGTTACAGTTTTTGATCTCTTTTGAGAATTACTTGGAAGTGGTGTATACTATGAGGAAAGCCTGAGGGAGCTGGAATTGTTTAATCTCTAGAAGAGAGGGCTTAGTGGGTATCTTATAAAAGTAAATACCTGATGGGCAGGAGTAAAGAAGATGAAGCTGGTCTCTTGTCAGTGATGCCCAAGGGCAGGACAAGAGACAATGGCCACAAATGTAAGAAAAAAACTCTTTTCACTGTAAGAGTGGCCAAACATCAAAACATTGCCCAGACAGGTTGTGGGGTCTCCATCCTTCAAGATGCTCAAAACCTGCCTGAACACAACACTGACAGCCCACTCAGCTGAGCGTGCTTTGAGTGGTGGGACTGGACTAGTGACCTTCAGAAGTCCATTCCAACATGAGGTCTACTCTGTTTCTATGAAATTTTCATTATTCCCTTACCCTGAGATTGCACTTGTGTAGTTCCACAGTTTTGCATCATCTTATAAGCCTGAGGGCATTCTTGGCTGCAATCATTAATCTGATAGTGTCAGTTACATAATTTAAATTTTCTGGCATCTTGCAACTCGGGAAGAGTTAATGAAAACCAGAAGAAAAATAAAACCCGAAGGAGGGTATCCAGCTAATTTTGTCATTCTCAATAGCAGAAGTCATTCTGGAATACAAGCAAACAATTTAAACAATATTTCATGAACTGTAAATGGAAAGAAGGTATACTTTTCAGGCTCTTAGGATTTTTTATTAATTTCCTTTATCTGTGTTCTCAGATTGATTCTCTAGCTTTCACGAATATCATAGAAATTACTAAACACTACACGAAATAGTAAGAACAACTCTTTATGCCTTCCTTGAATCTGCTAATACATTTGCTTGTAGCTCACTATATCTGCAGTGGTAGAGAAGTTTTTATGGTTGCATCCCATTGACTTCCAAATGAGATTGAAGTCATAAATCAAGAATGTCAGAAGTGGCTAATTTCTTAGTTCTTGCATGGTTAAGAAGCTCCATGCTCCCTAAGACTCTGAAGCCACTCTCCATTCTTAAGGAATTGCTAAAAGAAACTTGTCATCATAGTTACTCAGTATCATCAAGTCCTGGTATCTATACAACAAGTTTTCTTTATGTGCATTCACGAATCACATAGGAGCTTCTTTATTTCAAATTGCCCATTCTTATCTGGGAATTCACTGACTGTGAGCAACTGAGAGGAGTAGTATACTTTTGCCAGTGTTGGAGACTATGCAGGTAGAAGGATGGGAGTGTGGAAGTAGTGGAAAGTACTGTGTGGGTACTGTAAGGGCAAGGAATTCTTCATCTTCTACATTCCATGATATGAGTCTTTATATAGCTAATCCAACTCCAAGAAGATTAGATACAAGTAGGTAGCTCCTTTTTTTTAGAGTCTGTGGAGTTTTTGCGTTAAAGGATCATTTCATTGAGGCTGAAGGAATACCGGGTTTGAAATGAGTGCTTAAAATAAACATCAACTAGTAAAAGTTACAAAGCTGTTCTGTTTTTACAGCACAGAAAAGTTAATTCAAGGTGCAGAAGAAGATATCAAACATGAAAAGGTTGTAGCAGATCACATAATGAAAGACATGTCACAGGAAAATCAAGCTAAATATATGGAAATGAAGGCTGCAAATGAAAAACTCTCCCAGGTTGGTTTGTTCCACTGTACTTACCTAAATTTTTCTCAATCTGGCTCCATCAGTTTCAAATACAATATAAATATTAAAGAGCTTGAGAATGGCGTAATCCAATAAAAAACGTTGCTGGTACCTTAATCAATTGTGGAAGTGCCTGAAAAATAAATAGAGCAACTGACAAAACCCAAATATTTTGTCTTTTTTTATTTCTTATTTTAAGAACAAATTATGTTCATCATTTTCATTTTAAATTTGAGGACTGACATGCAGATTTTTAAAACCACTGTAGTGCTTAGAGGTTTCATCAAGTGTAAAAAACAAGCAAAAGGGAAAAACACGCCCAGCAATTTTTTTAGTTCGCTTGAGTAGAAAGCTTCCTTTCTCTGTACAAAACTAAATCTGACTGGGTTTTCTTGTTGTTCTTGTTGTATATCTGAATATCAGAAAAATGTGCTGGTCTTTGCAAAATTGTTGTGATTTCACTAATCCTAATGTGAACAGCAATAAGATTTGTAGGTTCTCTGGGATTGTGTAGCTTCAGGCATACAGTCTTAGAATGTTTCTCTGTATAGCCTGTACAGAGAGTTTTTGCTATTTCTTTGGAGCCCAGTGCTTCCCAGCTGTCTTATGATGAGCTGGATCACTAGTCAGGGCCTGCCTGTCTCTGGACTGTGAAGAAACCATGGTGGCTAGTTCAAATTTTAAAATCTGACTTGAAGCTTCTGAAGTAGAAATGATAAATTCCACACTCAGTGCTGGTTTTAAGAAAAAATAGTGGGAAAAGGGCAAACAATTTTTTTGTTTATAGCCCAGTTGCAAGGAACAATGCTAAGAGTTTACTGGAAGAGTTGGATGCTGAAGGCAAGTGGATATTATATCTGAGTTACCTGGACAAACTGGACACAGTCTAGTCTTTTAAATTTTTAACAGCAGCAATGAGATGTTTTACAGCATTTTATAATACTAAGTTGCAGAACAACTAAGTAATCTCATCAGGTAGTGATTTTTATCTGAAATTTGCATTTTTTTCCTCTTTAGGAATTGGTTGTTCAACAGCAGGAACTGGATGCATTAAACGTAAAGGAGGAGGCTCTGAGAGCTGTATGTATGATAACAAATGATCTCTGTACCAGTCTTTGCTGAACTCTAGTGTAAAAAATAATACAGTAGAACAATACCTATAATCTTTCTCCTTAAATTTTCCAATACTGTAGGATCATGCCCTAGAATGGGGGAGGCAAGGCTCCCTCTCTGTTTTCCACCAATATTTTCTCATCAGTGGTGGAGAAGAATTGTTTCTGCTAGATGCCAAGTACAAAATTTTGATAGCAATACTAGAGGTTTCTAGCTGTAGATACTCATGGGGTTTCAAATGTTTTGTGTGACGTTTGATGCATTTGGAATTACTCTCTGAAGATAACTGTGAAATTATCGTTCACATCCTGCTTAAGGATTTGTGAGACCTAATTTTTCAATGTTTTCAACTTGCAGGATGTGTGAGAATGATTTTCTTGTTCCACATTCCATTTTGAAAGCAACTGGCATTTGAAGCACAAAGGGGTACCTGTTAAGATATTTTTTATCCCACATACATACATAAGCACACACAGCTAGTAGGTGTTTGCTTTTCCCAACAGGAAATAGCACACTCCCAGGTGAAACAGGAGGCTGTGCAGCTGTATGAAAAGCTCCATGAGCTCGAGGAACGTCGAGATCAAATGGTTGCTGAGGATAAGAACATGGAATCTCCACAGGAGGAAAGAGAGAGATTACTAAAGCAGGCAAGAACATGAAATGTTACCATGTAAAAGATTCTCTGATTCAATGGGATGATAATATTTGAAAATACTTGGGTTTGAATCTTGCCTTTATTTTCTCTTTAAGCAGCAGAGGTCATCTGAAATTAAGAACAGTTAATGATTGGCTGGATGGGATGTTTCAGGTTTAGCCAACGCAAAAATGGCACAGTCAGCTTTTCAGGTGGTTGACATGTGCCAATTCATCTGTCATATTGGTATGGGAAAACAGTTCCTGTTGAACCGTTCTATAGCATAACTCCAGACAGTGTCCTTGTGGGTACTGAGCAGAGGTACTAATCCTGGAGCAATGTAGTTAGTTTACAAGGGTCTGTGCAGTGTTCTGTAACTATCCATGTATACTATATGGATTATTGGACTGAATAACACTGATTAGTGTGTCTGATTATTAAATGGGTATTGAGAAAGCAATAAAACATAATACTTAAATCATATCACTTCAGTGAAGAGCTGGTGTTGGACAATGTGAAAGCAAGTTTGTGATTTCATATGCTAAGTTTGTATTCCCTATATAGTCAATAAAGAAATTTCTTTTAACTTTCGTTTTTTTCTTTTTTAAATTTTATTTCATGTGTTAAAATTTTTATACTTTTTTTATAGGTTAAGGATGATAGTCAAGAAATAGCAAGCATGGAAAGACAGTGAGTAATCCCATTATACTGTTGCTACAAAATACATTTGGACCCTAAAGACAAATAGTTGAATTCCATCGCACATTTCAGTGGACTTCTAAAACATCACCACATTTTCAAGCCTCTGCTAGTGTTCACCTTCCACAGAGAATGAATATATCCTTCTGTTTTATCTAAACAACTCTTATAGTGATAGGACATTTAGATCTGCATAGTAAGATCCGTCCTATCCTTATGAACATGGCTTGAGAACATAAACTGGTAATAGCACTGACGTAAACTTCTTTAAGGCAGAAGATGACATTTATCTGTAAGAGCTACTCATCTGGGACATCTATGAAGTTGAGTTTACATTATGCTGCAGTGACATTTTGAAGAGTTTGTTTGTTATGTGTTCTTAAAACCTAACAGTTACAAAGTTGCTTACCAAAAGTTTGGTTCTAAAGAGTAACAGGACATTGCTTCTTGATGTTTGGGTACTGGACCCTTCTGAAGATTTGCCAGTCTGGTAAATATTATAATAAATAGTAATGTATTGGGGTGGGGGGAGATAAAGCAGTACAATGTTTTTGTAACTTTGAGCCTTTTGATTTTTCTCTCTTTATAGAAAAATAGAGATAATTCCTGATGTCTCCTAGAAACAATTTTAAATTCTTTTAAGCAGTATTCCCAACTATAATCATTGGTTAATTTTTAATGCATTGACACGTTTGACTGGATACTAAGTTGCTTAACAGAATTGTTTGAAAGAAGCAATAAAAGGGAATTCTATTCAAGGATTTACGTAGAAATGTTTTTAAGCAAATGATTATGTGATACAGTATTTTTCTAATGGATTTCAGTGAACACGTAGGTGATTTTTAAGGAATACAATTTCTTGTTGTAATTTACCAGTTCTGTTGTACCTTTGCAAAGCTGTATAGCAGCCAGCAGAGGGACCAGTTGAGTAAGTTAAGAACTACTGATGACTCAACAAAAAATGCTTTTAATAAAAAAGAGCAGCAGTACTTATATTTAATAGATATAGGGACTGAAGTGACAGGTTATTTACATATACCTTTTATAATAACAGCAACCCTCCTGATACTCTTTTGGTTTTGATAAAATTAGGTTTGCTTTTTTTTATTCTCATTTTTTCTCTCCATTTTTGTCTAAAAAAAAAGTATTTTACAACGCATTTTCAACCTTGGATTTCACTGTCAATTTGTCAGGCTGACAGAAGTAAAAGAGAAAACAAACCATTTTAAAAAGGTCATTCAACGACTTGATGTGGATCTGGAGAATCATCAAGGTAATATGACTAGAGCTGTAGCGGACTATGCAGAGCTGCATCTGTTTGTGTTATAGCATGTAATGTTATGGACATTAGTTGCTTTGAGGCTTATACAAATGTCCATTATTCACCAGAGGTTTTGTGTCCAGGGGTGCAGGCTTCTCTTTTCAGATGTAAGAAATGGGGAACGCTCACCTTTACTGTTCATCAGTTTCATATTGAGTAGTAAACCCACCATATAAAATAATAGTACAGCTTTCTAGTTTCCTGTTCCAATTTCATATTTAGGACTGCTGAGGAATAGAAGTTTCTCTTACTGGCAGCATTGCAGAACCAGCTGGGCTTTAGAAAAGCTTTTATTTATTTCACCTTTTACATGATCTGACACACTGTCAGTGAATGTGGAATTCAGAATGTTTAATAATATTGTGTAAAGCAGACAGAATTCAGTAGTATTCTTATCTGTCTTTGAAACTTCTTGGGTTCGTCTTTGCAAGAAGAGTTTGGGAGCTGCCTAGAAATGGCATTAGCTTAGAAACTTACCTCCAGCAAACACTTGCTGTTCTATGTTAGGCTAGGTTAGGTTGGGATTTGTCCTAGCACTTGGAGTTACAGTTCTGGAGGCAGTAACTTTGTTTGAGCATAGGCCTTCAACAGCTGTGGAAGATTCTCCTTAAACTGGAAATTCATCCCATGGTAAAACTTTCTTCTAATTAGAAGGAATCTTGTTTAAATAGGAGTTACATAAATATGTTCATACATTCTGGAAAACTTTCTAACAAGTTATTTAATTTCTATAGGACTGATGAATTAATGTGTTTGTGTCCTTTCTACTTTAGACCTTTTCTCAGGTGATCAATGTAAAATTTAGCTGTGAATTTCTTCAAGGTGAACAAATACTTCTAAAATTGACCCTAACCAAATGTTTCATACATCTATTTCTCATCTTTTGCATTACAAAATATTTCATATTTCTCCAGTTATTTCAGTATTTTTGTGCAAATCATTTATTAGGACCGTCTTACTAGCTTTCTTGTTTCCGTATAATATCATTGCCAATTTTACTATTCTGCGTTAATTTTTCCTTTTTGTTTGGCTTGCAACTCTTTTTTTTTGTATCTATGGAGAAATTCAGAAGGTAAGAAATGAGTTCATTTTCGCATTTTATAGTTAGGTTTACACACACAGCCATTCGTTGCTGGACTGTATGTCTTATACTGTGTTAGAAAAAGACCTCTGTTGAAGAAAAGGGTTTAAAGCATATGTAGGAGAAAGCATATGCTGTCTGTCAACATATCAGCAATGGTCACGATATTCAGTGTAAGGTTACCTTGTGATATAATACAGAGAAAATTATACCTGTTGGTGTAACATCAGGGGAATAAAAAGATATGCATAAAGAGTACCTTTTAGATACAAAAATCTAATCTCCTAATGCCCTTTTCTTTAGTGAATGGAGAGAGAATCCCAGAGGGCCATACTTATTTCTGCTTTAAATCAGCATCTTGATGTGCCCTTGAAGTTCCTGTTCTCCCTCCCTCCTTAGTCAGCTTACTTCTGGCTCAGTATTTATGCTGTTTATTACAAAGCATTCACAGACCTTCAGCTTGTAAAATTTTTTAGTTAAATTTTGGATAAAATAGCCAGTAAAAAAACGAAAACAATGTTTCAGGATAAATAGTTCAGTGCTAGGAACATTTTTGAGCAGGAAACAAAATAAACAGACCATAAATAGAAATAAATATGTTTAGTTTTCACTTAAGAAAATCTAAATAAGTAAAAAACTTGCCCACTTATTATATGTTCCTTATATTAGCAGTTACCTCTAACTGATCAGTGAGAGTTGTCATTAACTCATAATGGGATAGACTTATTAATTCATGGAATTGCATGAGAGGCCAGGATACTGATGTAATAATGCCGTATTTTAAAGAAAGCATATCTGTAAAGACATTTTAAAGGTTGTGGTCTTTATTTCAAATTTTTTTTTCTTTAAACACTTGGCAGATCGTGTAGCTCTTTGTTTCATGGCTCCCTGTAGCTAGGCTTTTTAAGAATAGAACAGACTGAGTTATCAAATATTGGAGGCATGCATTGCAAAATGAAAGAGAGAGTCCAGCAAGGAACAAAGCCACAGCTGCAAGGAAGCTGAAGCAGAATCACAGTCCCTTAGGGGCCCACGGGTGTTCTTATTGTTTGTATATACTAGATAAAAAGGAAATCATGGGGGTGTAAAAGCAAAAAGACCTGGAGAAATTTGCTTGCTCAGTTATATCTGTATCTACTTCATTCTCTTTCTGTGTATTCTTTAAAGATACAAGATTGTGCTGAAAATTAATTAATGACTAAGACTCAAACAATTAAAAATGTAGATGTTTGAAACTTAAAATTGTTCTTAGGAGCTGGATTGTCTCATCTTCTTGAAACTTGTCACAAATATGTGAGGTCTGCCCCTTCAATAGTACATTTTAATTAAGACGTATTTATAATCAGTAGTTGGATTTGAAGATGGAGTGACTTATGCATTGTATGTTATTAATTACTCCTAATACTACTGTAAAGAATGTGCGTGGAGATATTATTTTAAACTTAATGATAGAAAGCTTTCTGTGCATTTTATTTTCCTGTACCATTGCTTGTACAGTTTTGCTGTTTATTTCCCCGAGTTTGTCACAGTTTTGCTTACAGGCTACATATCCTGATGAAAGTCCATTCTAATATGTGAAAGTGCTATTGAAATAGCCCATATGACAGAGCTGCAGAAAGTTTTAACTAACCATGGTTCCCAAATACACAAGAGCATTTGTTCTCTATGATTGAAATTCACCTGACTTCAGAAAAATCCTATGATTTTCTTTTGTTCATACCAAGTAGTTATCCCACTTTTATTTGACAAAAATTCTAACCTCTAAAACGTTTTAAAAATTTCATTGGGGCTGATTTATTAAGCTAATAATATTTTTTTTAATATAAAAGTGTGTGTGACATAGTTGAAGTGACTACATTAAATGACGTAGGATGAGTTTCTAGGCATGTAGAATTTTTATTTTTAAAACTGACATTTTGCGTGCCAAAAGGAATGCAGGAATGAGACAGTGTAAAGTTAAATCAACGCTACATCTCTTGCAGGAGAGGAGAATTGGAAATACAAGGAGCTGAAGAAGAGGGAAGAAAGCATGGACAGTAAGTTGTCTCATATATTTCAATTAGGCCTAATTCCACTAAAAGACTGGTTTTCTTGTATTGTTAATACTGAGTTCATTTAGAGCTGAGAAGAACTGATGTCCTGATCTTTGCATAAGGTGTCTGTGATCTACCTCAGGACAAGAAAATTGATATCTTAGGACTTATAGGACAGTCGCAAATACTTGGAGCATCTTTCAAGGCTTTTAATCAAAGATTAAAGGTCTTAGGAACACAGCTTTATTTTATGAAAGCAAGGCTGAAATTACATTTAAAATTAATTTAAATAGAAGATATATAAACCCCGCTGTTTAGGTATGGTTAAAAGCAGAACTTCAAAATGGACAAGCGCAGTCATCATGTAATTCTTTAAAATTAAGGCTTGTCATATCTGTTCAATAAAGATGAATGCTACTGAAACTTTCTTCCATATTAAAAGGATCTAATGTTGTACAGACCTCAACAGTAACTAACAGAGGATGAAAACAGAACTGTTCTTAAAATATACCCTATTACTAGTATACTGTTGCAGGAAGCTTACAAAAACAGTTGGGCTGTTACTCAGCAAAAGGAGAAAATGATCAATAAATATGCCATGACGGCCAAAGTACATAATACCTTTTTGTAACAATGTTCTGTAAAAATGTTCAGTATAACTTATGGCTAGTGTGATACTGAAAGAAAGGTCTCAGCTGACAACAAGTAAAGGTGGGTAAGAGCATACTTAAAAAGTTTCTGCATTTTCAAAGCATCTGATTTCCTGAGAGGCAGAAGGGCAAAAGTTCACTTGATCTCAATTTTCAGTACAAAAAGACTGTGAAAGCAAGACCTCATGATCTATCTGGCTTTTTGGGTTTTGGTTCTGCTTCTGCCCTTCATCAGAGGATACTGATGCGATTCCAGAGCTGTTTGAGATTAACTGAGAGGTCTGTGGGAACATGCAGACATCTTAACGACGGGAAAAGAGTAAATATGGTACCTGTCTTGAGGAAGCCATGGAAGTATAGACCAGTCAGCTTGGTATCAATTTCCAGAAAGGCTGTGTGAAAAATAAGCAAGCAAACAATATGTAAACATTACAGGAACAGAAATATGAATAACATTGGTACTGATTTGTCAAGAAAAAAAAACTAATTTCCTTCTTTGACAGAAAAATAGTGCAGGATAAGGGAGGAGCACCAGATGATGTGAGCTTTAACTTGAGTACATCTTCTACTGGTGTCTCATGGTGTTCTGAGAAGCAAGTTAGGGAACTATTGTCCATTATTGACCTGTAATGTGCATTTGATTAAAAAAATTATAAATTATGAAGTATTCACAGCCAAGGTGGAAGGATGTATTGAGTACAGTTTTGCACTGTGTTGTATGTTCAGATTAGTCAATATTTTTAGTAATCAGTTGGATGACAGGAGAGAGAATAAATACATAATTTCACAGAAAATGCTACATCGGAAAAGCTGAAATGCTGAAGGACATGGTTAGAATAAAACTACTTGTGGCAGATTAGAAATGAAGTACAAAAAGTTTAAAAAGGATTGTTTAAGTTTATGCATTTGGGCAGAGTAATCAACAGCAACAATACAGAATAGGGAGCAGTTTGTTTGGCATAGCTCTGTGATACGGCTCAGAGTTACAGTGAAAGACAAAGTGAACATAGCTTAGCAGTATTACACTAGCATGGAGGAGAAAATACTGCAGCTATAGGTTTACACAGGAGTGTAATTTGTCAGACGCATAAAGTAATCTTGTTCTCTGTGCATTGAGGAAGGTTTCAGTTGGGGTATTGTCTCTAGTTCTGCACATAAGGAAAGAGGTTGACAGTCCTGAAGAGAGACTGATGAGGGATGCAGAAAGCATGACCTGCAGGGGATTATTAAAGAATATGTCTTTTATTTTAGAGAATTTATGACAGTCATCAAATGTGCAAAAAGGCTATTTCAAATAAAAAGTGAATAATCTATCTCCATATATACATGGAGGATGGGAAAGGAATAATACACAAATAGCTGCAGAAGGATTTCAGGTTGGATATTGGAAAAACACTTTCTAACGTTAAAACTCACCAAGTGTTGGAATAGATTGTTCAGGAGGCTTGTAGAGTATCTCTCATGAGCTGTCTGTAAGAAGAGTGTGGACAAATGTCTGAATTACTGCCATACAGTTGTTTTTGCCCTGGAGCAAGTGAAGTAATTAGATGACCTCTTGCAGTCACTTCCATTCAATTATTTATGAATCTGTGAAACACACAGCACTCAAACAAGGTCAATCAGACAGGTGTGATGAGGAGAACTGCTTGCAGAAAGACAATAAGATGAGATGTAAATCACAGAATCACAGAATCATAGGGGTTGGAAGCGACCTCTGTGGATCATCTAGTCCAACTCCGCTACCGAAGCAGGGTCACCTACAGGAGGTTGCACAGGACCTCGTCCAGGCAGGTTTTGAATATCTCCAGAGAAGGAGAATCCACAACCTCTCTGAGCAACCTGTTCCAGTGCTCCGTCACCCTCAGAGTGAAGAAGTTCTTCCTCGTGTTCAGATGGAACTTCCTATTACTCAGTTTGTGCCCATTGCCCCTTCTCCTGTCACTGGGCACCACTGAAAAGAGTCTGGACCCATCCTCCTGACACCCACTCTTCAGATATTGATAAGCATTTATAAGGTCCCCTCTCAGCCTTCTCCAGGCTAAACAATCCCAGCTCCCTCAGCCTGTCCTTGTAGGAGGGCTTCTCCAGTCCCCTCACCATCCTCATAGCCCTCCGCTGGACTCTCTCCAGTAGTTCCTCATCTTTCTTGAATTGGGGAACCCAGAACTGGACAGAATACTCCAGATGAGGCCTCACTAGGGCAGTGTAGAGGGGAACGAGAACCTCCCTCAACCTGCTGCCCACACTCTTCTTAATGCACCCCAGGATCGCATTGGCCTTCTTGGCAGCCAGGGCACACTGCTGGCTCATGGTCAGCCTGTCGTCCACCAGCACTCCCAGGTCCCTCTCCACAGAGCTGCTCTCCACCAGGTCAGCCCAGACCCTGTACTGGTGCATGGAGTTGTTCCTCCCCAGGTGCAGGACCCTGCGCTTGCCCTTGTTGAACTTCATCAGGTTCCTCTGTGCCCAGCTCTCCAGCCTGTCCACATCTCATGGAATGGCAGCCACAGCCTTGCGGTGCATCCGCCACTCCTCCCAGTTTTGTGTCATCAGCAGACTTGCTGAGGGTACACTCTGTCCCTTCATCCTGGTCACTGATGAATAAGTTGAATAAAACTGGGCCCAGTAGTGAGCCCTGGGGAACACCACTAGCTACACGCCTCCAACTAGACTCTGCGTCGCTGATGATGATACTCCGAGCTCTGCCATTCATCCAGTTCTCAATCCACCTCAAATATGGACCTTCGTCATGTTTCTAAATAAATTCAGAGAAGGTTTGGAAAAAAAAAACACCTGAAAAGATCCAGAATGCCAAAGGAGAAAAACACTAGTCAGGTCATATAGGTACAATTCTTAGGTACTAATTCCACTGTTTTGGGCTCAGTTTTACAAAATTACATACTTGTGGATGTAAGTTGCTTTAGTTTTGTTCTTGTTTCATATTTATGAATGTGTGAGAATGCTTTACTTTCATGACAGTGCTTTTATTTCACTCCTCTGTCTTCCCTACGTATGTGCTTTGGAAGATTGAATATCCTTATTGCCTATAGCTTCCTTGAAGCCAATAAATAGGTTTATCAAAATACTACAATCAACTTATTTAAGACCTCTTGCTAAGAAGCATCAAAGTCCATCGCATCATCTGTTATGTTGAGAAGAAGTGGCGCAGAACCCCCCACGCGACAGATGTTAATGAAGCCTTTGCTCACCATTAGAGCATGAAGCAGTTAAATGTGATTGAAAGTTTGGTGTTATCTGAGTGATTCTTTCTGTAAAAATTACCCACTTAATTTTGTAAACAAAAAAGGAAAGTACAGCTCAAATGTTTTAAAAACAAAACATTAAGCAGGAATTTCAATACTATTGCTTTCCTCACTGCCTTTACCTTAGTTCTGTTGAGCTCAGGTATTTTTGTAGTGTATAAAATTCTTGTTGGTATTTCACAGCAACAGATGGTATGAAATATCCAGTAAGTGCCCTTTGAAGAAGGAGCTCTTTTTGGAGCTGTCGTTGTTGCTTCTCCTGTTAAAGTATAGTTATGCTATCTTTAAGATAAAACAAGACAAGTTCATTCTGAAGGAAAAGAACATCACAGAGAGAAATTAAAATTTCCCTTTCTAAGGATGGCTTCTTTTGCAGCCTGGATACTGGGGAAAAACAGACCTGGCGATAGTCTTGTTCAGTACTTGGGACTGGATGAGCTTTTTTCAATTGCAGGCTCTTTAAGCTTTGTTTTTAACTGTGTTTCTGCTTACTAGTTCACAGCAGTGTTGGTGAAAGGTAAACCCCCTTACATTCTTTCCAAGTACTGTTCTCTACAGTTACTAGTCAGTTTCAGGTGGACCAAAACTTTATTTCAATTTTTTGAGCCAAATGAATCTGCATCAGAACTAGTCATTATTTTTAGCAGTCAGCTGTACACATTACAAATTTGTTGTCTGATGCCATTCATTGAACTCTAGGAATTCCAAGTGTCTTTCATCCTGAAATCTCTGCCTCAGAGGTAGTCTTTGTAGTATCTTAATCTTGTCCCTGGCTCCAATAATGTGCATTTTCCACTCTAAAAGTTTTAGAAGCTGTACTCTGTGAAGCATTTCTGTTAACTCTTTCATGGACAGCAGTGCAGATGATGACAGATAGTACGATAGTTTTCTTATCCATTATTTTTTTATTAGCAAAGAATTTTAAAATTAGGTATTTATAAAAAATCCTGGGTGCTTTGGGATCCACATTTCTCTAGTCAATCCTCATCCCTTCAGGATTTGTTAATATTTCCACTAAGTAGTTCCTTCTGTCTTCTTTCTCTCTTCACAGATAATCTTTCTTGTATTTACCCTTATCTAATACTTCTTGCTCAAAAAAGCACTTCTCCCCTTTTTCGTACAGCTAGAAAGTTTGTAAACTCTTATGTTTTCTGAGTGCTCGTGTTTTCCTGAGTGCTCTGAGGGAGCTGGGCTTGTTTAGCCTGGAGAAGGCTGAGAGGGGACCTTATAAATGCTTATCAATATCTGAAGGGTAGGTGTCATGAGGATGGGTCCAGACTCTTTTCAGTGGTGCCCAGCGACAGGAGAAGGGGCAACGGGCACAAACTGAGTAATAGGAAGTTCCACCTGAACACGAGGAAGAACTTCTTCACTCTGAGGGTGACGGAGCACTGGAACAGGCTGCCCAGAGAGGTTGTGGATTCTCCTTCTCTGGAGATATTCAAGACCCGTCCGGACGCAGTCCTGTGCAGCCTGCTGTAGGTGACTCTGCTTCGGTAGCGGAGTTGGACTAGATGACCCACAGAGGTCCCTTCCAACCCCTACCTTTCTGTGATTCTGTGATTCTGTCTATATAAGCCATGTTTCAGGAGGAGACTGAACAGGAGAGGGATGATCGTAACTTACAGCCCTAAGTGGCAGCTTGATGGACCTCTGACTTACATGTGATGTGTCCAGCACCTTTTTTTTCAGTATGTCTGTCACCAGGAATACAATGTAATATGCCTAGGACAGAAATACAGAGTGCATATCACCATTACAAATGTCTTGTCAGATTCAGTTTGACACTTACTAGAAGGAACATAAATCAGAGATGTAGCGAAGGGACATCATACAGAAAGAAAGAGATGATACTAGGTGAATATTGGTCTCAGGTCCTTAGCAGTGTTTGGCATTTAGTCCAGGCCATTAGAGATAGTGAAGTCACCTGTTTCCTTTATTTAGTGTCCCTTTTTGATAGCTTTCAGAAAAATGAAGACTGACAGCGGCTGGCACAATCATTCAGGAAGATGTCAGAAATGATGGTGGTGAAAATCCTTTCTCATTGGGTGGCAACCCTCAACTAAACAGTATGCAAGAAGGTGGTGACCTCATGCCATTAATCAGTCAAATGTGTGTCTCGGGAAAAAATTGTCATCTTTTTCATTCCAAACCATAAGTTGAGAAGTTCAAGGACTCTACCACCTGTCTCTTAAATAGTAACCTGCCTGAAATTGTGCAGCTTATCAATTTAATACAAAGTTTCAACTGGAAACAACAAGGGCTTGTGCTGTGCTAGTGCAAATAGCAGCCTTCTTTATCATGTTTGTTGATTTCTAGATTTTCTTGAGACTTTTGAAGAGGTGAAAAATCAGGAATTGGAACGAAAGGCCCAAATAGAAACCAACATTGTTGCACTCCTGGAGCACTCAAGCAGGGTAAGGGCATTTCCCTCCTCCTGTGGCAAGTTACAAATTTAGAAGCACAGAACAGGAGAATGAATGGATAAAGAAAGATGGGGGTTTTTATATATTATACAGTCAGTATCTGCATAATAGTCTCATAAGAGGATTAAACATTAAATTATGTACAACTGTAGTTAAAAAAACACCTTAATTTCTCTTTATTTCTGGGGACAGTTTTGAATATTAGATAATACTAGTGACCAGAATAAAATAAATGTTTGCATAACTGCTAAAACTCATCATCATTGCTATAATGAACATCATTCCAGTCATGATAAACTTTTCAGAATACTGGAAATAAAACTACTGCAATGTTTTGTTTATGTAAAGTCTGCAAAACTCAGTTCATGGGTATTCTGTCACTACTGTTAAGTAGCTGACAACATTCCAGTCGTCTCTCTGATCTACTAAAATTATGTCTGGAATACCCTACTCTGTAGTATTTAATGTAAACACTTTAGAAATTATTCCCATTTGCAGTTTACCATTCTTTTGCACTTTCAAAGCATTTTTTCTTTTGACGTTTTTGGTTCCGTATAATTTTTTCTTACAGAAATCTTTCAGCTGAGTTCTGCTTTGATTATATCATCACTTTAATTGTCTTCTAACTCTTTCAGTGTGGTGTACCATAAGGTATATTTTCGGCATTGACAAGTACTTTAGAAGCGATCAGTATGTCAACACAGTTTATACCTCCTGCATTTTTGTTTCATCTTCACTGGCCTGTCAGTACATTTTTTATCAAAACTTGGCAGAATGAAAATCGTTCACATTTAAATCAGTTCACACTGTTTCCAGTATTTTCAGTCTTCGTAGTAGAAAAACCAAATAATAGACAATATACTAGGACAGCATAGTTTTTTACTTGTCCAGCTACCATTTGTTGTTTCAAAGACACAGCATGTTCTCATTATTGTTATTGGTAACACACAGAATGTGAATCGTATGAAACAAATTTCGTCTGTTACCAATCAAGAGCTGAAGATTATGCAGGAAGACCTCACTTTCAAATCAAATGAAATGCAGAAATCACAGAGCACTGCTAAGAATCTGCTTACAGGTGAGATCAGCAATGAATTTTCAGATTAATTCCTTTAAAAATTCCTTGAGTTGGTACACTAATAACAAGTACAAGATCAGTGATGCCCAAATGTTAAAATACAAATACAGTGGGAAGCTGACAAATTGAAACTCTTGTGGGTAACAAGTGATTTATATTGCTCAGGATTATTTCACATACTATTATCAGTAAAAGATCAGCTTCCTTGCACAGATATACGTTAAACAGATGTATTTTAATACAGGGGTACAAAGTTCTTTGAGCTACAAGTTTGACTTTGCTAACATTCACTGCAAAATAAATGTTTTTCACAGTCTTAAAATAGTGTTTAATAAACTGAAGTAGAGCCTTCCACAGTTGTCTAACCATGTATGATTTGTAAATGTAGTTCTTAGTATCACTTACTTAAGGCTCGTGCTTTTCTAAAGAGGTAGGTACCATGGGTGAAAAACTAGCAACAACAGCTCTCATATCTCAGGCTTTGATTCTGCAAAGTGAATATTCATTTTGATTTAATTTTGGAACTATTCAAATACTTAGAATTAAGTATAAGAATCTGCAGGATCTTGCCTGTGGTTTCAAAAAGCAGACAGTATTTCGTTTTCATTTCCATAACAAGTATCTATTTAGTTCTTTATTTGCACTGTTTATAGTGGAATTGTTCTCATAATTCTAAGCCTTTGCCAGTATCATTATTGGTTCAGCAAGCCTTTCCTTGTTTGTTTGGCTGAAAGGAAGGGGCAGGAATTAAGAACCATAAATCATTTTGTTCGAAGGCTATTACGTACTGTACTTGGTAGTAATTTTCAAAATAGGAGGCTGTATTGTAACATCAAAGTAGTTATGTGCAAAGAAGTTGTTATGCACAGAATGTTACACAAATTGATTGTTCTGTTGTGAGTTTGAACATTTAGTGTTCGCTTGTCTGCAAATACTCATTTTGCAGTTCTAGCATAGTTTAAAAAGCTGGGCTATACATTACAAGTTCAAATAAATGATTTTTTCTTCTTTCATGTAAGCATCAATTCTTACTACTTTACAATATAAGGATGTTCTGGAAGCACTAGCGCTATAGAGAAGTAATTAAAAGACATTTCTTTCTTCACAAGGGGAGAGAAGGAAGTTACAGTACATAATTTCCAGCAGATCATTTAAATGGTTCATAAGTAAACTTCTGAAAGCAAGGAGTCACAGATGCTGCAATAAACAACTTAAGGTTCTTCAAAAATACAGTGAATGTTCAGTTTGCACGGTTTAAGTTCTTCCTAACCCTTGAATTATCATACAGTCATCATCTTCAGGATTCTTTTGTTGTGCTTGAAGTCTGGATTTCCATGTTTTCTTGCTGTAACAAAGATATAAAAAGTCCACCAGGAGAGTCCTTAAAAAAAAAAGGGGGGGGGGGGGGGGGGGGGGGGGAAGAAAAAGAAACCATGGAGAGTAAACAAAAGTGCTGATGGCATAGTTTCCCAAAAACATTTCCCTGGGTCACTGTAGTTTGGTCTGAGAGTTTGCTGCTGTGTACACACTGCCTGCTAGACGCTGCAGCTTCATGGCGTATCAGAAGGAACTGGGCTGCATCCTCTTCCTGTCTCTTCCCCTAGAGAAGTTTTGAGGAATTTTGGTTTTTAGTTTTTTTCATTGAGGCTGTTTCTGGATGAGGATAAAATTCACCTTTTCCAATTTCTTCCCTTCTCTTCAGAAAGTGTGAATGGATAGGAATAGCCCACTGCTGTCTCACCATAGTTTTTATCAGTAAATAGATAGAACAGTCTAAAAATCCTTTCTGACTTCTTTGGTATTTATGTTGTTATTACTCTTTACATGTAAAATAAATCCCAATTAGTCAACTAAGTATTATTTTAAAATAACAAAATATAAATATTAGAACAACTACATAAAAAACAAAAATGCTGTGATTAAATAAATCCTTAAGAAAATCTAAAGTTTTTTTCTGCTATTTCTCTCCAATTTGAATTATTTTTATTTTCTAAGTCTATTTTTTACTGGTTTTAGTGTTAAAGCCCTGATTTATTGAGGTCCTGAAGCATTTGTCTGTCTTTAAACCGCAGTGCGATAGGTACAAGAGAAGTAGAGCTGCGGTCTATTCACTCATGTTTTAGGATCTGACATTGACCAATACCAGTAACATCAAAGTGAAACTACAGACAGTTATGAAATATTCTAGACAGAGGGAAGGTCTTTTCTTAAGCTCTTTAGGGTGGAAGGCAGCATAAACATTGAATCACAGACATAGAATGCACTTCCAAATCTTTTATTTTTAAGCCCTTTTTTTTACTGATATGGAAATTTTTTGTATTTATATAAATGCTCTGCACATACAGGACCCTTTCAGTCTTATCCTATGGAATTGTGTTCCTCAGGATAATTACATACTGTACACAATAGTAATTTTAATATAGGAGTCTGACTTACGGGATGATTGTGAAGATCAAATTTTTTTCCTTCATTCATATTAACATTCCCATGAATAACAAAATCAGAAAGATATGAAGGAGCTGTTTGTATTGCTTAAGTATAGCATAAACCTTTATATACTGGACAATGTATTATGAAGTAAAAAGTACTGTTAATTAGAGATTGTGTATCTGGTGATCTAGAGAGTCAAAAACTGCAGATGGACCTGCAGAAGATGGAACTCTTGGAAGGGAAGATGGTTGATGAACTGGCTTCTCTTAAAGACAAAATTGAACAAACAAAAGCGGAGCTGGAGGTCTATAATAATTTGCCAGCTCTGAAAGCATCAGGAGAAGAGAAGAAAAAGGTAATACAAGGAATAAAATCTTAGGTTATACAGAATTTCTGTGGTTTTGAGTACCTGGGCGGGGGATCCAGCTCTATGACGGGGAATCCTGACTGATAGCTGAAAACTGGGTTTGCACACTGGTACAAATGAATCCAAATGCCTCTCTGCCTATATATATGATTTACTAACTGGGTACAAGGCCAAACCGTGACAGTACATGTAGCAGGCTATAAGATGGATACCGTTTGGTAATTTCCTTCCACAAAATTTCCCATTTGTTTTAGTGATTCATCTGAACTTTTCTTCTGTAACTTGCGACTATCTGTACGTTTGAATTTAGCAATCTAACCACAGAATCCAAACAACAAAGAAAAATCTGTCTTGTGTGTATTTGCTCTAAGACAAACTCCCATCTAGAGCACTTCCCATTTCACATGAGATATGTTTCTTACAAATTCTTAACGTCAGTATTCCCACTGGTGCTGATATAGTATGGTCTAAGCCTACAGCTTGGTCATAATCATTTAATATTGTGTTTAGGATAAAACATGCATTGTTAGAGAAAACCCTTATGAGTTCTTTATGCATATGATCTTGTTCTGAAAAGAAGAAGAAGTAGCATCTTGAAAGCTGAATTAAAGTAATTTGTCTGTAGCCTACAGCAAATGAACTCATCCATTAATCAGTTTGTGTTGGTTTTTTTCCAAATAGAGGCTCCAGGACGACAAAGAAAAGTTAACAAAACGTAGCCACGGTTTCAAGAAAATAATGGAGCACTTGAATGCAGAGTATGAGACACTAAAGAGAGATCTGCAAGAGAATGAGACACATTCTCAGGTACAACTTCAAGCTACAAGTTATCTCTTCAAGTTGTTTCTGTTGCGGTTCCGCTTTTCTCGCGCACAAGAAGCATTGTATGGACAGAATCAGTTTATTCCTTCTCAGGGAGTTTTCCAATTTATGTGTTGTAAATGTGAAGCCATATTTTCTGTTTTCAAAGAAAAGTTAGTATCGTGCCAATAAATTTCTTATAAGCTTTGGATTTCAAAGTCACTAGGCAGAGTTTTTTCTGAGCGTAAAAACTGTGCGAATCCTTTGTTTAAGTGTTTATACTAATCTTGCTCAGAACTCCCCCTTTTCCCCTTCCTTTGCTTGAGGAGTTTTGAGGACCAACTTAGAAAAAAACGACAGGAAATAAAGTCAGTACTAATTAGATAAGACCCCTTTTGCTTTTAAAGTTATGGTGGTAGGATTTTTCTTGCAACCTGTGCTATTAATTCCATTTCCCTTTTTCCAGTCCTTCTGCTTCTTGCAGACCACTGAGGTTTTATGGTTTGTTCAGACTTCTTTAAACCCAGGGAACTTTGGTATATGAGTATATTTACATTTCCATTTCAAAAGTGAATCAGGAAAGATGTTATAAACTCCTGAGCAGCTTTGATTATTCCATTATAAACACCCATAAATTGCTGTCTTTTTGGCAACAGAACTTTACTGACATAAAGGTTTGAATGCAAAGAATGAAAATGAATAACCTCAACATAAGCTGAACAATGGAAATTTATTATTTTCTCTGCATTTCCCGGATTTTTATTGTTTCAGGTTGTTGACATCTTTGTTCTTTAAAGTTTACTTTTTTCTAATTCAGTTAAGAGCTGAAGGTGATATCTATACATGTTTAAGTTAACTTTCTTCTGGAGTGAAATTTATGAAGTGGATGAGAGAGCATAGCTCTAAATGAGGAGATACATGTATACACTCGTAGCATACGATCATTGTGGGCTAACTCCAGAGTGATGGTATAAATCCCCAAAGCTGCATGCCAAAGTCTGCAAGACTTCTGATACTGCATATTTTTTATGGCAAGATCAGATTCTTATTCCTAGAGATTATGTAAATCAGAAATGGATACCCAGTCCATGTTAAGATACTTGCATCATGATGCTAAAATGTTTAAATAAAATGGTAGTTCTACAGCATTTCTTCGGTTCATTAAGCTGCAGCAGTTCTATTTCATTGTGTGCAAAAAGGGCTTGTTTCTTTGCTTTATATGTCATGAGTATAAATGTCATGAGGGTGAATAAAGGTATAGTTTAAAATAGCTGATTAGTTGGCATGCATCGAGTGTTTTGAAGTACAAATAGTGTTTACATATCTTCAGGGTTTGAGCAATTTCACAAGCACTCGACTGCATGAGTTGTATCATTCAAGGAGTTACTATGAAAATGCACTGAATATTTCCTTTGGTGTGTATCAGACAGTATTTTAAACCTAGGCTCCTTCACTGGCTGTATTGCATGTAGCAACATCTAGAAAGGGGGCAATAAAAATCATAGTTGGTCAGAAATATTATATCTTGGAAATAAATGACTGCCATGTTTGCTGTGAAGCAGTATGCTAGATAACTGATTCTTCGCTTTAATATTTATTTTGAGTAGTAGAGCAAATATTTTCATATCTTCTAGCTTACGAAGAAGCTTTTAAGTAAAATGTTGCAATATTTTCCTAATTTATTACCTTAGACTCCACTGAAAGTTTAGTCTCAGAATGATTTTCGGTTTTTGCATTTGAAAATAACATCCGCATATCTTGAAATGCAGAACCTTGAACAGTAGCATCAGAAAAACAAAGATTATAAAATTGCATTGTAAGGAAGCAGCCATCGATATAATGTCCACATCAGTTTCCTGTTGATGCTGAAAGTATTGAAGAAGTGCCAGCATTTAACCCACACTCCTACAATCTTCTCACTGCAGCTCTGTTCTTATCAGAGCTTCTGGCATCAGGCAGGAAACTTAACTATGGAAGTAAGGAAGTTTCTTCTGTATAGCTCAAAGTCCAAGGCAGTGTCAGGAAATATTGTATCTTTGGTGATTTTAGATCTTACTGATTTTAAAAAGAGATCATTTAAATGATATGAAGTATAATGAGAATTAGTATCTCCCTGGAGTGTTCAGTTTTTTGCGTCTGACTTGCTTACACATTTCCCTATACGACAAGTCTTGAATTCTCATCTGATTTTTTCCATATACCATTGCAGTTGCATGCAGTGTTTTTATATATAGAGATGTATGAATTGTTAAATTATTTACAGGCTAATCATTGGCAGCTTTACAAATCATTTTGTTATTGTTATCTCATTTTTGTAGAATTTTTTCTGAAATAACTTTGATCTTACCAGGTGATAAAGTACAAGGTATTGATACAACATTTTTGGAAGATTCTCTGTATAATAATCATTTGCATTTTTGCCTCTTTTTATGTTTTCAGCTTACAAATTTGGAGAGGAAGTGGCAGCACCATGAGCAAAATAACTTTATGATGAAGGAATGTATCCTTTTCTTTAAGAACTACAGTAAAATTCATGCACTGCATTAATGGAGGAAGAAGTCTGTTTCCTCCAGCAGCATAAGACAGGACGGAATGGGGAGCAGGAGATAGGGGAGGAGGGGAAAGGCAATGCTTTGCAAATGTCTGGTTGGATGATAGTTTTGCCATTAGGTTTCATATGATGATGAGGTGTCGCTAGGTTTCATACAAAGATCATCTTCACATCTGTCCAGTCGTATCTGAAATAAGCAAGTGTAGCATTGTTTGAAAATCTGTGTAGCATGGTGACTTTGCATGGTATTTTGCATTTTTAAAACACCGTAAGTATAAATGATGAAAAACTAAACAACAAATTATATGCAGTTAATGTATTTCTTATTAAATAGAAGAAAAATTGCATATTACAGGGAAAAAAAATAGATAAACGTGGTAAGGTATGACAAGGAGATGCTTTAGCTACAAAATGGGCTGGGATGGGGGAACTGCATTGTAGCTCTCCCGTTATGTGATACTATTTAAAGAGTTACATTCCACTAATCATATAAGACCTTCCAAAACATCAGCAAAATCTTATTTGCTACAATTGACTTTCATAAGGTAGTTTTTGAAATTAGCAAAAGCGGTGAATTTTTTTTAACTAGAATTGATGGTTCTTATCTTGTCCAATTCTCCATAGTTGCTATAGAGATCTGAGTAGAGTATAGTTGCAATTTTATTTTATATTCTAGGGACTTTGAATTCACTGCAGTAAATTCACTTCTTTAAAATTATTTAGGAAACAAAAAATCTGAAATACCAAAGATGCATAGAATCACTGTTACATGATTATAGTACAGATGTAATTGATAAAAGTGACAGCAAAATTAGACCGTGTCCTTCAGTGTTGTGTGTTGGACAATGGACGTTGCTACATGTCTCAGAAAATGGCAGAAGAATATATTTCAGGAAATTCTGTAATAGCCTAGGCATCGGGGGCGGGGGGGGAATGGTAATGTAGGATCTGTATACAGAGTTATTTTTTTTCATGTAACAAATATCCCGTTTCTTGTATCTGATAAATGCTGTAATACCTAGAAAAAATCTGAAAAATATTTTGGACAATTTAATGTCATTGGAGACACCTCGTCTGTGAAGACGGCTTTACAGGAATATCTTATTAAAGCAAGAATCTTAGATCTTATTTTTTCTAACAGAAAAAATTCTAAAAGAAACCAAGAGAAAAACTTGATCAGGATGTTGAAAGTGCCTCCAAGTGCAGACCATGGTACAGAGTTTTGTGTCTGCTTGGGCTACTGGAATGACAGATCCTGATTTCATGGACTAGGACTCTTGTAGCCGGAGTTCTGAAGTGCTGGACTGTATGGCTGTAAATAGCTGAATGCCTTGAAATGGTTTTGTTTGCAATGTAGCAATGGACAGAGTGCCCCACGAGGGACCTATTGCCTATATATATGAAAACAAAACTGACTCAGGCATGTAGTCTCTTTTTTTACCATGCTTGGCGTGAGATCGCAGCTAGTAAATTGGTGTAAGTCTTTTAGACCCCATTTGAGTTTTTTCCATTATTTGCAACCTTTGACAGTTTTCATGAAAGGAAATGTAACTGTATTGTGGTTCCCTTATGATCTCTAATTATGCTAATATTTATACTGGCAGTTTGTTTCCTTAATTCTTTTAATCAGTCATAGCAATAAAAAGTCAGGAGAGTGACTACCAGCCGATAATGAAGAATGTGAGAAAGCTGGTCACAGAATACAACAAAGCCCTCATAGAAGCTTTACAGAACACCAAGAACTGAACCCAGGCACTTCCTTCCTGCCCCAGTGGACCAACAATGAGAGATGTGCACAGGCAGCATGGAAAGCTGGACTACTGAGTGGATTTGCTCACCACTACTGTGACAGATATTTTTAAAAGTATTTTTCCAGGTTTTTAGAAGTCACAGGTTTTAGTTGTATCCTGCCTTTTGCAACATTTACAATTTTTAGAAATAAACTTCTGAATTTTAGAAACTTGTAGCAACAAAAAGAAAATACTGCACGAGTGTAAAATCATCAGAACATTATACTGAGGCCCATTGCTGGTTTGCATCTCACATGTGAAACTTCAGTCTGCTTGACTCAATGAATCTCTAGTTGTCTTGTAGTCCTATCCTTGCCAAACACAATAGGAGTTTTCTCTGAATAAGGACTGCCTGACAGGCTCTCATATGCATTATCTTTAATTAAGTGTATAGTAAGATAAATGGTAATATCAGCATACCATCCCTATTTAAATAGTAATTTATAACAGGTAAGGAAAACATCCTTACTTTACTTAAGGACAAGCATCTTTTTAAGTCCGAATTGCTTGATAGTATAAATTCTTTTAATAAAAGCAAATGTACTTTGGATCTGTCAGCAAATTTTAATTTCCCAATGGAGAGCTGATTAACTTCCTTATTTTATATTTTTTTAATGTAATTATAAGGAGAGGACTGTGATAAGAAGTAGTGAAACACAGCTAATACCGACCTTGTGCAGAGCATTTTACTTTTGTAGTATTCAGCAGTAAAGGAAATAACAGGGGAAATTATTTATACTTTCTGCAATTTTTTTTCCTCAAGTTTCAAGCTGCAGTGTAATATGCAATCTGTACTTTGACAAAAATACATAGAAAGAGATTCAACATAGAGCAAAACCAGGAATGATACAGAAATGCTTTATGATACAGAAATTTCAAAAAACTTTTACATAAAACAAAATTTTCTTGCATGTATTTCTCTCACATTCTACATGTAATGTAATTATAAATTACCTATTATTTCTTCCAACTGGTATATTGTAAACTCGTCCTGATCAAAAAGAAAAAAGCGCAGTTGATTATAGGTAGGAATCTTAGCCAGACAGTAATCTAGCCTTTTACAAAAAATAATAAAAAACAGTGGGGTCTGGATTTATAGTTGTTCTGCTCTCTTAGAAAAGTTTAGTGAAGAAGAGGTGGACGATATGTTTCACTTTATAGAACTGGAATAAACAAAGAATTAGAAAATGTGTTGAGTCTGTTAAAACAGAAGTTCTGTATTATTGTCACTAAATTTCTCCAAATCTATGATTGTCATTTTGAGTATAGAAAGGTATGTAAAACAAAAATATTGAAGATTCTTGCAGAGGCCACTGTGTTTCCAAATTCAGCACAGTAAATGCTGTTTCTGTGTATATTTATGTCTGTATAATATTTAGAGGTATTGGAACAGGATTTCTATAAATCAAGGACTGTTATCTAGGGGAAATTCCCACTAATGTCTCTTCCTTCCTGTCAAAGTTTCAGCTATTCCACAGACAGCCCATTAGTTGCTGAGATAAAGCTGAAGTCTAATATTCTCACCAGTCAAACCATCAGCCGGAGAGATCACCTTCTGAATTCCACTTGTGCTACAATAACATATTTTCATGAACAATGGAAAAAAGCTGCAGACTGAATAAACAGACTGCTTTAAATTCGCTTTCACTCAGGGCAGGGGATGATTTTATGCCTTGGTAGTGATTCTGTAAGATAACGTGGCAAAGTTTACAGGTTTTTGTTGTGTTCCCTATGAGGTGCCTGACATAAAACCCCTTTCTCTAGCATGCTGTTCTTTTCCTTGTTCTGTTGAAGGATCTCCAGATTACTGTTTTCTGTCTGAGAATCTCATCAATCATTCCTTCTTTTAATAGTTCATCCTTACAGTCCTGGGTCATGGTCATAGTACCCATGGCTGAAAAGAACTGTATGGATTCTAAATAGTGAGCTACGTATCAGGCGTTTAATCTGCCTCTAGGAGATAAACTCATTCCCAGTAGTGAGCTGAGTAAATTATATCCATATCTAGCTCCTAAAGTCTGAGTGAAAATAACTTTTTCTTTAACTCTTTTCTTTTTTTCTTTTTAATACAAGTTTAAGTACCAGACACATGGCATTTTTTTCACCAAAGTGGCTGTGTGTATATCAGGACCCTAATTCAGTAACACAGGTCTCTCTACCTAGGCAACCCTTTATCCATTTTATGGTATGACTTCAAACTGAGAGGACATTAGTCAAGTGGCAGCATCTATGGGGTGGAGAAATTTAAAACCTTTCCTGCTCACCTGTCTCACCGGGGCTGAGTAGAGGTAGGGATCACCTCCCTCAGCCTGCTGGCAATGCCCTTCCTAACACACCCCAGCATACTGTTGGCCTTTTTTTCTGAGGATTGTTGGCTCATGGTCAGCTTGGTGTCTGCCAGGGTCCTTCTCAGCAAAGGTGCTTTCCAGCCACATGGCCCACAGAGTATGTGGGTGCCTGGGTTGTTCCTCCCCCAGGGCAGGACTGTGCATTTATACTTGTGGAAGCTCATGAGATTCCTGTCTGCCTGTTTCTTCAGCCTGTTGAGGTCCCTCTGAACAGCAGCACACCCATCTGCTGCATCAGCCACTCCTCCCAGATTTGTATCATCTGCAGACTTGAGGGTGCACTCTGACCCATCATCCAGGTCATTAGTGAAACAATTAAACAGTATCGACATGAGTATCTGCCACCACAACTGACTGGCCTTCAGGTGGACTTCAGGCCACTGGTCACGCAGTGAGACCCAAGCCAGTTTTCAGTCCACCTCACTGTCCACTTACCTCACCTGTACTTTGTTAACTTATCTATGAGGATTTTGTGGGAAACCCTGTCAAATGCCTTGCTAATGTTGAGGTAAACAACATCCACACCTCTCTCCTTGCTCGCTGAGTTTGTTACCTCCTTCGGGAAGGCTATCAATCAGGTCAGTTAAGCATAATTTCCCCTTTATAAATCCATGCTATCTATTCACGATCACCTTCCCATCCTTCCTGTGTCTGGAAATGGTTTCCAGCAGAAGTTGCTCCATCTCTTTCTCAGGGATGGAGATGAGGCTGACCAGCCTGTACTTCCTTAGCTCGCTCTTGTTGCTTTTCCTGAAGGTAGGAGTGATACTTGCTTTCTTTCAGTCCTCAGAAGCCACTCCCTATCATCATGAAAAAAATATAATCGAGAATGGCCTTGCAGTGCCATCAGCAACCTCCCACTGCACATGTGGGTGCATCCCAACAAGCCTCATGGACTGACATATGTCCAGTTTGTTCAAAAGTTCCCCAACCTGGTCCTCCTCCAGGAAGATGCCACTGAAGCATTAGAATACCAGGTTTGACAGTGTCTGTCACTCCAAATCCCACTTCACTGGCACACTGAATGGAAATAAGCACATCAATTCCAAAATCTTCTAACCAAAAGGTCTGTTAATTCTATATCACGTTTGTGCTTTGCATCAGGACTGTCATTATTCCCAGCTCATGATGGGGTGACACTGCACCAACGTTGTTGCCATATTCAGGGACGTCATCATATCTCCAGGCAAACTGTATTTTTGCTGCAGGCAAGACTAATCCTCTTATTGGTCTTCCTGCTTCATCGTATCTTTACTGCTTTTCATTGTGATCAATAAAGCTTTTTTTTCTTTCTAAAATGAGTTGATTTTTTTCCTTGTGTTAGTGAGATTAGAAGACAATATGCAGCATTCTTGTGAGCAATTTCAGATAGGCGGAACACTGAGATTCTTTTTTAGTTCTCGCTGCCTGATGACATTACTTAATGTTTCTTAGTGCTTGTATGTGCTGCTTCACAGTCAGAGGGATACATTAACAAAGTGCAGTGGTTGTAAAGCCTTTCAGTACACTTCTGTTTTTCACAAGTGTAACACAAAAATACAAGGCATAACGCAGACCTTATGATGAGGCACTAGCTATAAGAATATCGTCGTTTGAGGAGAAAGGTATTAAAATACCTACTTTATTCTGCAAAGTACCTGCTTTGATTGAAGGCTTTGGAAACATGTCTCATAGCGATAAGGCATCTGGGTGGGGTGGACGTGGCGATTGTCTCCAGTGAAAAAAGCCCTTGGATTCTGTCTACTTACTTACTGTCTACCCTTGCAAATTCTCCTTTCAGGAAGGAGGACTAGTCGGACAATATGCCAAATGTGTGAAATGGAGGAAGCCTCCCACATTTAACAAAAAAAAAAAAGAACCAGAACTGTAAAATGATCTGCTCTTGCTTCCTTTTGTAAAGCTAATTCCTTGAAAGCTACACTCATTTAAAGTGACTGGGCTTGATTCACTGAGCACTGGTATCTTTGGATCAGGCTCAAGATTTCTACTGTGCAGCAAAGGATGGGTAAGGTGCAAGACCTCTGTCTCCAACATACAACACGAGTTCACCCACAAATACTCTTTCAAGTGGGGTGAGAGGGACTCAGCACCTCTGAAAATTAGAAAGAACAAGAAAATAATGATTATAACAGAAATTATAATAGCATCAGTCACACCAACAGTTATGCATGAGGGGCAAAATTCCAAATAAAGTCTTCAGATTTTCAGTATCCCTCCTCTTCCTTCTTTTTCTTCCAAATTATTTGAATTTGAGAGGGTGTTTAATGGCCTAGATTTGTGTGGAAGTTTGCTGTATTTAATAACTTTTTAGGATTATTCAGCTGAAAGTTACTGAAGTTCTTTACCTATATGCAAATCTACTTTTTAACTTCTCATCTTAACATGAGAAGTGCATGTTTTTCACACGTCCATATTTCAAGAACTGCTAAAATTATGTTGTTCAAACCCTCAAAAAGATTTGCCACTTAGAAATCTTTGTCTCACACAGAGAGAAGACTGAAGTTAAAACTGGAGTGTTCAAGAGAAGGAACTGTTACACTGCAGCTCACCAACAACGCTCATGCAGCTGTCCTATATCAGGACAAGATTTTAGCCAATCCCAGTGTGACATAAATTTGGTACATAGCAAAATTATCACTGAGCTGCACTTGTTGAATGCTGGTTAAAGTTAAATAAATTTAAGTAATGCAGTCGTCAAATAAAAAATACTATTAGAATCACATTAACAGTGTGAAATTAGTTCAGTGGAAGATAGAGGGTCCTGCAAACAGGATTTTATGAATGAATTTTTGTAACCTTAATGAATGAAAACACTAACTCTGAGATCTAATTAGCATAACCCATTTCCTGGTCCCTGGAAGCCGTAGTCACATCTGCAAATTTCACATGTATTAAACGGCTTACACAGTTAGTTTTTATCTCTCTAAGTTGCACAGATATGAAATTTTCCTCGTTAATGCCAGGCTACTTTAGGCAGTCATATTTTTATTGCTGTGCATCATTTGGGGTGATTCAATGTTAATATCTTAAGGACATTTGGATATACAGTTGTTACCATTAAACATAAATACACAGACTCATTCGTCCTTTAAAATGTATTGTAGAAAAATAAAGTAGAAAAGCAGTAAAAGAACAGAGAGGAGAAAAATTGTGGACTCTGTAGCTGGTATATGAGCTCTGCTTACGTCCCGTTGGATGACACTTCTTTCAGGCTGGAGAAGCTCATTCATCTCCAGACTTCATTTGACTTTGGGGCAGCAGGAGTATGAACATCACTTACATTTGTGCTCCCAGAACCTGACCCAATCTTGGCAGAGAAACAAAAGCTTGATTTGGGGTTAATTTAGAACATGTTCAGAATCACCCTTTTTAGCAGATGTTTTAGAAAACAGGGCAGATACGCTCTAAAGTAGGAAAACAATGGGCTCAAAAAGCAACGAAAACAAGGATGCAGTTTTGTTCCTTTCATACAAACTAAGCGGAATGTAACTAGCTTGCTTACTTCTCACTCGTGTGACTTCATATACACATTTGACATCATCAGTGGGTATCACCATTACCGTCTCTTCACTTCTCACACTTTCTTTCTTCAATAATTTTTTAAATAGTCTCTCGGTTCCTTTTGTCTGCAAAGAACTGTGAAGCAAAAATTATTTTTGTCTCTTTCTGCTGACAATAGGCCATTCTAAAATCTACGTGAAGCCTATTTCAGCAAAACATGAGTGACTCACAAAGTATAAATTTCCAGAGTATAGACCTCAGTCAAACAGCCTGATGTCCTTCACAATGTCTTTACTGATACAGAAGCCCTAAAGTACTCCTGTGTTTTTTCATCAGCTGAACTTTCCCCTTGACGGGAACCTGAGATTCCCACAAGATCCTGTGTCTAATTCTATTGTAGCAAATTCCCTTTCATTTCATTAGCAAGGAAGAGAGGAAAGCACCAGCTCCATTTGGATAAGGCTATTCTGTAGATTGCGATTTTCCAGACTATGGTCTCCTGAAAATCCAGGAGAAGCTCTTTATTGGGAAGAAAACAAAAATGCTGAGTAAAGCAACCGATCATAGCTATGTTTGCAATCCTGAGCTACATTTTGAGTATGCATATGCAGAGGAGACAATAGGAAAAGCAAGAAGTAACGGCACCTCCTCAGCACGGGCTACCAAGTCGAGAGAACGAGCTGCAACAAAAAACAGACACTGTTAACTTTTCTACCACACCTTAAAGCTTCTCACAACCATCTATTACAACATCACCACTCCTCCACACTGTCACTTCTGTGTTAGTAAGACTTCTCTTTAACCATGTGCCGCAGAAACCTTTATCCTCCTCCAGTTTCCACACTGCCACTGCATTGCACAGGGATAGTCCTCATCCTGAGTGCTTAGACCAGCAACCGCACATGCCCTCTGACTAGCCACCTGGATGCCGCCTCTTACTTCCAGGTGATCCAAAACAGGTGGCTTAGGGGCTGTGGTTGGCCTCAGTGGCATAGGCTGTTCTGTAGGGGAGAATAAGATCTGTTTAAGAAAAAAAGCTTAAACTCCATCATTTAGGATCCTCTGCTTCACATTATCTGATTGTGGTGAGTGATAATTCCCAAAGTTCCTTTACTGCCTCCTACTAACACATATTAACATCATGTCAAGGCCAAAGTAATGGCTTGTTTCCAAGAAAGCACAGTACAGCCAGACACTGCAAGAGGATATATGCTTTCTGCTAACACATCTACCTGATTAAAGAAGGGCTGAGTGGCATTGTTTCTCTTTCCTCCTCACTTATTTCCATGCAGTACAGCATGTATGAATGGATTGTCCTTGAGACAAGCATGCTGCTTATCTAAAGAGGAAAGCCTGGTGTCAGGAGTTCAGGGCACTTGACATACAACAAAATTAGCCTTCAGCAAACAGAGTTATGAAAAGTCATGTTTAATGCTAAGGTTATATTTACATGTTGAAAGACAATTTGTTTCCCTGCTGTATCTAATTTAAAAACTCATGCCAGTCATTGTGATGTGTGTCAAGTTAGATGTGAATGCTGATATGTGTTAATCAGCAGTTAACCGTCAACAAAGTTGGTGTTCCTGAGGGGAACACTTTAGAAATCACATGGGGTTGGACAGTCTTTCCAGATATCTTTAGAGAAGACAAAGGGTATAGTCTACGGGGCCCAAATACAGCTACATACCCACCTGAGGACATGCCACGGACATGCTCATTGGCCAGCCCGGTAGTCAACAGCCACTGTTAGCCCCACATGCAACAAAACCTAGAGTAGCTCGGTGTCGTATTTTACTCTTCCTGCCATCCTCACTTTTAGCCCTGTTTCTTTCACTGGCAATCTGGTTTTGCCAGAAGGTGACTTCCAGTTCTTCTGCTCTACAACAGTGAATGCAGGCCAGGATTTAAGATCTTCTTGTTTGCAGATATGTCAACATACGCTGAGGACTGGATAAAAAGAGATGGGCTTGTGCCTGGGATCCTGCTATGATACCATTGCTGCTTGGTAGGGGGACAGACAATCCTACCACACTTCTGTGTTGCTCAGTAATGAAAAGGATGATCAGATCATACAGTTCTTAGTTCCCAGAACAGAAAATTTATATGATCTACTCTTAGGAACACTCACTTTCTAGTAACATGAAATATAAGGATCAATATATGGAAGGTGCTGCTGGCAGACACTTAGATAGTGAAATCCTCTACATTCCATCGTCTAGCAAAAGCTTATGATGTGATTAATTTTGACTTCAGTGGGAGCAATAATCAAACTGTGGCACTTAAACACGTTCCAAACAGAAACAGATCTAAGCTTAAACACTTATTACACATAAACAAGTACTTAAATGTTTGCTAAATCTTAGATGCTATTCTTTATTTCTTCAAAAATGAAATTGCATCATTAAGCACAAAACAAATGTATGACCCTGCTGAGGCTGCTATCCCAACCAAATTGGTTTAGTATGTATTTCCTCTCTTCCAGCTTTGGCAAGTCTTTACAACCTTCATATATTTGTGGAGTATTGCATGTTTAGGCTGTCCGCTCTCATCCTGGCTACCTTGTTATGGCAGATGAAATGACCAGCTGGCACAATGTGAGTCTTCCAAAAATACTGAATAGCTGACCTGACCAATTATACATACTGCAAAATCAGTATCAGCAGCAGTCCATGTGCATTGCTTGCATTTAGGTGCATTAAAAATGGAGACATGATGCATTTCTCCTCAGTGACCTGTTTATTCCCTGAGGAATGAGATTTAAATGAAAAGTTTAAAAACCCCCTCTAAGCGCACAATAACAACCTGGAGAAACACAGCCTTGACTGAAGTAGTTTAATGCCCCACCCCTCAGCAAATCAAGAGACACTGAAAAAAAATTAACGATAGGGCATGTCAGAAGTAGCTTAAATGAGCAACAGAACAGAGTTATCCATTAGATAAGAATTATCTTAATACTTAATATCTGGAAACACACTAAGTATTCTGATGCTGGAGAGGCCTATACCAGCAGGCTTATAAAGGCTAATGTGCAACCGGAGTGTGGATAATCACTGCCTCTTTATATCTAAGAGTCGAAGAAAATGGTCTCAAAAATCAAAGATACACAAAATATATGTGTGTATTTTGGTCTGGAACAAAAACAGGTAAATATCTTGTATTCTGCCTCCTTTAAGCCTCAAAATGCAATTTTAGTAGTGTTTGGACCTCGCACTGTGTTTTTACAGCCAGAGGGTATTTTCAGCTGAAATTTCTACTTGGTTTGCCTTCAGCTATATTTTTTTGCCAGGTGGGCGGCATGTAAGGAGCAACTCTGCGTTAATGCATTGAAATCTGCTGTAGGTGACACCATTCTGTACACATGGCAATAGTTCTTGAGTGTAAAGGACTTCCTCTGTGAAATTTACAGCAATTGAAGGCTAAAAGGTCTTCCTAAGGAAGTTAAAGTAGGATAAACCCACACCCCATTTCCAAAATGATGCTGAACATTCACTTTTCAATACTTCTGTAAAAGTCGTTCTGGGTGTTAGCATCTTGGCAGAACTACAGGACTTGCAAATGCTACATTCTCATGGGTTATATTTAGTCAAGTGGTAAGAAAGATTGCCCTTTATTTGCAATCCTGTTTATATATCTGAGTGCTGCTTTTCCATTTATTTCATTATTTTTGTATGGTTTTCTTTGTATTTTTTTTCCTCATGTTTTGTTTTAGCTTCTGAGTTTTGAGACCCCCTTGAGTGATGTGGCATTTTGATCCCACTGAAGTCACAATAAATTTGGGTGCAATTTATTATTGCAAAAAGTTTTCAGTGTGTTCCCAATTGTCAAATGTAGAGAAAAATTGTTTCCAGTAAAGCACATGAACTAATGGAGTAGTTTGCTGGATTGTGGCTGTCTTTGGTCTATACTGGATTCAGCTGGATTTTGTTACTGTTTACTTCATATTTTTATTACTGTGTGCTGGGATGCGTTGCAGCAGCAGCTCGCACATGGATTAAATAAATAAGGGAAAAGATGATAGTGCCCTGAGAAATCAGGAGATCTGCACTTTGAGAAGGGGATGACAATTTCCACCTACCGTACCTAGGTGGAGGACGCGTTACTCACGCTCTCCCGCCTACTGGAGGATGCCATCATTGTTCCTATTTTGCTGACTGTGACCAACAGCAGTTCCCTGCCTGCTTCTCCAGCAGCTCCAGATAACTGTTTTGATGTATTGCTGGATAGATGGGATTTGCACTGCCCTGCAGTCCCGCTGATATAAAAATGCCTTTAAGATCCTGCCTTTCGCATCCTAATCTAGAAAGGAAACAGGAAAAAGGAACTTAAACTCCCTGTACTCAGACAGCAATGAGACTGTTCCAGCCTGCTCCAGTGCTGCGATTTCTTGACTGTGACTTGTAAACAGCATACCATGCAGGGGAAGAGTAACTGGTAACTGCTAATCGTCTGCCCCGGGAAAAGGATACTCTATGAGCGACTGTAAGAATTGGATGGATGTATTTTGGAAAGTATGGACCCTTTAGCACATCTAGTTCTCTACGGATTCAGCCTGATGATTTCAGGTAAGTCTTTGCATTAGTATCTGTAGTTGACCCGTCATGCCGTTCTTGTTTCTCACGCGATGTACAGACCAAACTCATGACTCCTTTACACCAGCACTTATGTTTACTGATTTAAGTACTTGAATTTGTTTCACTGAGTCCGCTTATCTCTATGCAGAGCTCTTACAGCGAGTGGGGGCAGGACTGTAGCCAAGCTACCTAGGAAGATTTAGCTACATGTAGAGCCTGCTGCTACATCTTTTTAATTGTCAAAGTCATTTGTTTGACAGATAACCACATTGCAACAGGGTTTCTCTTCTGTCCAATGGTATTAACCTTTTCATAAATCATATTACTTTAAAACCATTGATGTCTTTCCCCAAGAATATCTGCTCTAAATACAGATTCAATATTGACTTTTTCTGTGACTGACTTTATGAACTGGCCGTGCGGTAGGAAATGTTGATGTTTCTAGGTGTTCTAGTATCTGATTTTAGACAAGGTTTTAGACAAGATCACACAACTGGAATCTAGATGAAAGTCAGTAGAGAAAAAAGGGCAGAAAAATGCACATTATATAAGATCAATTAATAATACTTCAAGTACAGCTAAAGAATGATTCAGTATTTTCAGCAAATGTCATTAGTTCCTCAAGTCAGAAATTAGTCAAGAGACATCTGCAGAAAGGTATATGGTAATATTATACTAATGCAGATATAGGTTTTTAGTATTTGGAGCATTAATGTTAGAGCTGCTTTGCTGAAGCTGTCACAAGCAGAGCCATGAGGAAGCCTGCGCTCTTCCCACTGGATTCCTAGTTGCTCAGCATTTGAGTATTGCTTTTACCATTCACATTTTGATTTTCTACACAGTCTCTCCTGCGTAGTATAACAAGCAAAATCTGTAAAAGAGAAATACAACTCACACAATGACCTTAGACTCTTAACTCACTCCTAACCCTTTCATTGAGGTATGCATAGGTTGTTCCAGTCCATCTCACAGTCAGGTAATGTGGTGTAAAACTGCAGATTGTGCTGCAATGAAAACCAGAAAGTAGCAAGAAAATGCAGAAGTCCTCATTGTTGTGTAACTTGCCTTACAATTTCCAGATTTTCTTGATTAGCAGAATGTTAATAGCTAAGTGAAACTATGAACAAATGCATTTAAGATTAGATATTTGGCATCTACAAAAGGCTAGAGATTAATACAGGCAAAAAACCCTGTGTTTAAAATCCGTTGAATTGCATGTTTATAAGTATTCTTATCTATCCATTGCTGTAATAAGCTGTATCTTGTTTACCAATTCCTCTTTTGTGGCTTAAGCTTCTTGATTGTTTAGCTGCACATTGATTCAACCTATTTAGCCCTCAGATCAATTCCAGCTTTTCACTTTAAGGAGGTATCTGGTGCTGTAAGCATTATAGATGGAGAAGAAAAGAAAGTCCAGTTACCCCAGCTCTTTCTCCTTGTCTCTCCTGTTTCTCTACATGGTAACAAATACTTAACTGACAAAGAAAGCAAGCAGCGTTAAGTCATAAGCCTGGGAGAAGCAGAAGTCGGCTCCAGAGATTACCTATAAACATGGACCATGCAGACAGCTCAGTATTGAAGAGCTGCCCATCACTGCCTTTTTCACAGGGGCTGGCCGGCGAGGTGTGTGCTGTGGTCACACCCGTCTCGATAGATCTGTCAGCTTTCCCGCTTTTGTTTGAGAATGATATCATGTTTCCTGGGGCGAGCGGTGGAAGACAATGCGAGTCCGCTTTCCTCTAGATACTGCAGGCAGAGTTCAGGAAAGCAGGAATGACATTCCCTGAGCAGGGGAGGCTTTACACTCAGTGCAAACAGTGAACTGGCTTAACCTTGTCCCCAGTGATCATGGGCTTCCCTGGGTGTGTTACTGGGTAGGCACAAAATCCACTCCACCCTTTTCCAAGGTGAAGACAGTCGGCTTGGCTCCCATTACAAGAAATGGTCTCTGATTTAATTGCCCTTTTTTTTTTTTTAGCAACAGTACTCCATTTGCAGCTAGAGCTAAAGATCTGTGTTCAGAGGTAATGTTTAAAATCTACACAAATGCCTACTTTTACACTGTGAAAACGATCACTGCTTGCCATAGCAAATGTTCAATTAAACTGGCAAGGGTTTGAATTTAATCCTGTCTGAATTCTTGAAACTAGACTGAGCATCACCATGTGGTGTTCTTTTGGTTGATTATACTCAACAATTTGTAGAATCAAAATGATCCTGGTATCCATCCTGAAGTATGGATTCAAACCCCAAGGTTGTGGCTAGGTACGATCTGTTAAGTCCTGACCAAAGAAGAGCCACAAACTCACCTATTCCCTCAGAAGGTTGAGGACAAAGCAAGGAATGAGTGTCAGAACTTGCCTTTTGTCTCTTAACAACACCCTCAGATGGTCTGGAAATTTGCTTGCAGCTTCTCACAGTGGGCTAACTCTCAGAAATGTTCATGTGTGAGCCTTATTTTAGCAAGATGGCCACCATCAGTAAGAGATTTGTGGAAACCAGCAACAATTAAAACCATTTTCAAGCACATTTTCTGGCAGGAAACAAATACATTGTCAAATGTCTTCGTTCTCCCAGACAGACAGAATCTTCTGTGCTACAGCTTTGCTCCAGCAATAGTCTTAGATCCAGTGGGTTTCTAAAAATACTGGAACTCTTTTTCTTTTTATTTATTTAGCTGTTGGACCCATATATGGTAAAAAACTCAAAAGGTTATATTAGCCTTCAAGAAAGGGTAACAGTGGAGGTAACAGTGCAGTGGCATTCAGTGGTAGCTCTCTATCATCCCTGTTGATGGCTGAGTTTTCTTTGGGAACAGTAGGGGTTATGAAAAAAACCATAAATCCTATATATAACCATTATTATGTGACTCATTTACATATTCAGGAAGTTAAGCAGCTTTTAACATATATTACCAGACAAACAAGCATCACTCTGATGCTGTAGGCTCTACAAAACTGTTGTCAGACCAAAATGGCACCTGAACTTCAAACAGTCCATCCTACAACGGCAGTGGTGGGGCTTTGAGCCTCGCACAGCCAAAGCAGTGAACACAAACCACAGCTCTGTTTGAGCTTTCAGTCTCAGGTATTTCAAAATTACGCTGACTAGGCGTTACATTGACACATAATCTTTCAGATGCCTAAATTAGCAAATTACTGATGTGAAATGCAAGAGAAATTTAAAAAGGGATTACATTCCTTGTTCCTGAAGTGTATTTGATTCATGAGACCCAGCAATTGCATCTGCCTGCCACACTTAGGTTGTTTACCCAGAGGGAACAGCATCCTGGTGCCTTTTTCATGACTCTGAAATTTGCACGGAATTTAGACTTTTCTTATGATGTAACCTTCACCTAATCCAGAAATGATGGGCCTTCCACAGGAGTCACAGGTTGAGTCTCTGACCTGACGAATGTTGGCATTTTTGCACAGTTCTTCTGTTAAGGTGATCAGGACTACAAAATCAATGAATTTCTTTTATGGGAGAGAGCTGTTCTGTTTTAGTTACGCTGCTGGCTATATACTTGCAAAGAAAAAAGTTCCAGCTGTGACTTGATTCTTTGCTCCCTGACTCGGCAGCTGGAAGCCAAAAAAAACAGCTTCAGCCTGTGCAGGCAGCTCTGTGTGCCTACCCGAAGTGAAACTACAAAAGTGGGCAGATTCTTTCCAGTTCTTTAATTTTTCAGATTTAGAGTTTGCTCTTGGTGTGTGCCTGGTCCAGACCTAGTGAGAGGTAGAATAACTCTCAGGAAGCCTGTGTTGCTACAGGCCATTTCAGCAGCTGGGAATAGTCAGGAGTGAAGAGGCATTGCATCAGACCTGGAGGAATCAAATCTAAAAGGGTGAAATGATATCACACTACATTCACAAGTGTTAACATATGCTATTATTTTAGATACAGATTTCATACAAATAGATCTATATACACACACATACACACACGTCTATTAGATTGTTTGCGTAGTTAGTCATAATTAAGATTGTTGGATGGATTACTTTTTTGCTGTAATTTAATTTCAGGGAAAAAAACAAAGTTGTAACATTTTGCAGAAATGGTCTGATACCCACAAGAATTTAATCTGAAAGGCTTTCGGTGGACAAGAAGTAACACAGAAGTCAGAGAGACTGACTGCAGCTGAGCACCTGGCTTTAGAGAAGTGGAGCAGTGGAGTTCGTTCTTCCTGTGCCCACAATGAGAATTACCTGGCTTGGAAACCTGCTCTGTATCCATCACGTAGACGTGAGCCTGCTTGGTCCAGACTTGTCTCTTAAATACACAAAAATCCTGTTCAGCTTTCCATAGAAGACCAAGCAGTCATTGTGGTGTGGAGGGTGGTGGGTAGGCACAGAAGAAATGAACCGAAAATGGAGGCACCTAACACTTGTGTGAAATAGATGTATAGTTCCGTGGCCAGCTCCCACTGTGATGCAGGATCTATCTGGGACTGGAGGGATCAAAATCTTAGAGAAATTTCAATGAAGAACTGTCCTCCAAAGACAGTATCTAACCTGTGCTAGCAGCAAGATAGTATTTACGATGCTGTTCCACTGCGGTTTCAGTGGAGACACATAGCAGAGAACCAGGTCGTGACTGAACTGGAGACTTTCCTGTAAGCAGTTGAAAATGCTGATTGTTTTTTAGGGTATAGATTTGATAACTGTACTTCAGCTAACACCCAAACCAAGAACATGCACCAATAATGATAAACAAGGGTCATATCATAAAGAAGGAAAAAATCCAGTCAAAATTCATTTTGTAATTCATCACCAGGAAATGCAAACTTTTAGGATGTGAAGATATTCTGCATTTACTAAGTTCTGTAAGAATTTTTGAAAGACAGGTTCACAAATGACATTTCTGTATTCAAGGGCAATATATGTAATGCCTGCTCATTGCAGGGGGGCTGGACTAGATGACCTTGAAAGGTCCCTTCCAACCCAAACTATTGTATGATTCTATGATTCTATATGTAAACTTTTTGCTTCGGTGCCAGTATTTTGCTTGCCTGGTATTTGTTTACTTTTTGCATTGTGTCAGCCTGTCTAATGAACTGGCTTTGTTAATTTCCCCCTTGGAATGTAACAAGTCTCTCTTGACAACGCAGTTCCATCTGCACTTCTGATTGTGCGGATGATTTTCTCTTGTGTTATCTTCCGCCTGTTTGTCCCAGACCTCCCATTAGTCAGGGACCTTAGCCTCGTTAGTCACGACGTGTGCTTAGCACCAGAAACATCTCCCACTGCGCTACTCAGAAAAAACAGTAAGTGGCAAAGTGAGGGTACACTACTGCCCAGGCAAGAACATATTAGAGTACGTCTGTCCAGCAGCCAACGCTCACAGACACTTCCAGACAGTTAACCGTATGCATATTGTACGCACAGATATATCCTGTGAAGACTGATGGATTTCCTGTGTTATCTTGCATACTTCAGCTTGGCACATGCACACGAATAACTTACAGTATACATATGCAATGTACTTAGTAGCTTCACGATACAACTTACAAGGACCACCCTTGTTGTGGATGTATTTATTCTTGCTTGCAAGTACTTTCTTGATGGTAGTACCCGTATTTGGCTAGCTGCAAATCCAGCCATATGTAGCTGAACTACAAGCCTGTTCTACTCCAGCTTTCCCACATTCCTCATCCTTTTCCAGCATTACCTAGCGCATTGTCAGCTGGCTGGTCAACAAGCAATTTTTGGTGATATGTGGTTTTACACTTTACTTGCTTATGATCAACCAAGCCTAAGCAGAAGTCAGGAGAAAGAGTCTTTCTGCACTTTGGTTACTTACACGCACGTATTTACGCATCCTCACTGGGAAATGCCCAACCAAGCTGCACCAGTGTTTGTTTTCTAGCTTTTTCATCTCAAAAGATTGCTTTGACTGACTGTGAAACAACTGAAATGTAGAGAAAACAATTTCACTTTATTTTACAAGAATGCAGTTGCATTTCCTTCAGCTGCTCCAGATGTACCCAAAGGCCTGAAAGAAACCATTAGCCTTATTAGCTTTGACAGACTATTTTATTTTTCATACTTGTGCTCTAGTATTCCCACTACTGCTAAGTAGCAAAGTGATGTTCTGTCACAGATTTTTTCTCTTGTACTGGTTTCACAATACCTTCCTTCCACAAATAATGACCTATTTCTAAGGGCAAGAGGTCTCGGTATTCTTTGGGCTGTGAGTTGTCCCACAGCTGCCCAGTAGCATCACATAAGATACAAGTGGTAGGAGTCCTTCCATCTACAACAAGAAAGGTTTTATTGGAAAATCTGACTTTTTGCCTATTTACGAGATGTTTTTCAGCAGCATTTCTGTCTCTCTCTTTTTTTTACCATGCTGCTGCTGCCGTGTGACAGAGAATCTTAATCTGTTTGGGTAATAACAACTTTAGCCTTGTCTTCCTGTGGAGGACTGAGCGGTCAGAGGAGAATTTGACTCACTGGGAGAAATTGTCTGAGGTACTTGCTATCTTTGCATCCCAGATGAAGTTTCCAGAACACTAAGAGACAACTGAACCCATAAAATGAATGTATAATTTCAAAGCCCCCCCAGATTATCTACTTTTTTTAGAGAACAAATAAAAAATAACGAAGATTGGTAAAAGAAATGTTGAGTGCACAGAAAAAGAGGAAATAAAGATTGCCAAATTCCGTTGCCGTATATGTTCTACTCTCCATATGAAAAATGTCCCCAAACCACTAACGTTTTGGGTTAGTTTCTCACTAGCTTCAATATTAAGTAAGAAGTACTCTATTTTTTCTTTTTTCTTTTTTTTTTTTTTTTTCTTCAGGGAAAGGAGACATAAGGACCGGGTCTCAATTTTGTTAACTTATTCATATTTCACTTGCATTATTTCCATCCTGATTATCTTTTAAATAGGCTACTTAGTTAATTTTTTAAAAATCAATGTAATTTATTCAGTACTTCACTAAGAATTAATCAAATGCTATACTTTTTCAGCAAAATTGTTTACATGAATGCCATTTGTTTTTTTGAATAATTTAGTTCAATTTTTTCAATTTGGTATGTGATTTTACACAGAAAAATACACTTAAGGAGGATATTGCCCCACTTGTACCTACAAAAGAGAAATACTGAGGTGCAGGCTTTTTAGCAGGTTAGGTTTGTTGTAAATCAAAACCTTATTCTTTTAAGAAGGGTGACTTCTTGGTGTCGTGTTTGAGAGACTTGAAGGATGAGGGGTTGATGACTTGACAGTGTGGGACACACTTCCATCAGTCCCAAAACGATTTTTAAATCCTGCAGTGAGTGTCATATGCAACTGACAGTTTTACTTTCAGCATAACATCAAACCTATACAAAACACAGATTCTATTTTTTCCTGCTAGTATAGTATCTACATGTTTTACATTCCTATTCCCAGATAGTTAATAGCAGAAATAATTTCTGTTCCAAGCAATGACAGTAAAAAACCATCAGAACTGCCTAAGCATTTCAAATTGCGCCACTTTTTATTCCCCTTGCTTCACGTGATGAAAAAAGGGGTGGAATTTACTGGAAGTTTCTGCCGGCCCCTCTTCTCTTCAATAATACTTTAAAAAATAAAAAACACTTTAAAAGTATTAATCTTTCCACTTACCTCTTACCACATCTCTTCTTTTTCCTCTGTTATGCTCCAAGTGCCACGGAAATTACTTCCAGCTTGTAGTCACTTCAAATAATTAATAACAAAGCTTTACAAATACAAGGAAAATAAATATATCATTAGTTTTGCAATGTCTAAACAATTTCTTTCCTTCCACTACTCAGTATTAATTAATAGCTAAAAGATTTACTCAGAACTTTTCATTCTCAATACACCTTGGAAATATGGACTAGTAATTAAATATGTGTTTGGGGTATGGTTATCCTTTACCTTGATGGAGCTGCTTGCTAGGGTAGAGAGTGTTAGCTGCTCCACAATATTGAACACTTTTCCAATTAACAGGCAACTTTGCAAAGCCCTCACATTAGGTAGGAATTGTCTTGAATATTTCCGTATTCATGTCTGGGGACCAGACAAGGGTTAACAGTGTAAATCTGGAATTATTTAGGCAGAAATTTTCTGAGATGAAAGGACAAATCGTAACACTTTTCTGTTCTCTTTAAGACTTGCTGTATGTACTCTCCTATGGCATTAAACTATCTCAGCTTGAGATTGCTGCATTGTTTTATTCCCAAACTAGTGTCTAGCACCAATTCCAATGTAGGGAAATGATGTTTTAAACTTTATCAGAGACTTTCTTGCTCTTTGGGCAGACCTGTGGCTGGGATGTGTTCCAGGGAATTTCTGAGAGCTGTTTCTTCCAGCTGGTCCTGGCTGAGTTTTGCTGGTGCAACACAGCACAGAAAATGTGATGACTCTGTGCCTGTATGAATGGCAGTTTGGTGGGGAATGAGAACATACAGGGGCTGCAGAGACAGCGTGATACATACTTACTGTCTGCTCAGCACAGTTCTCCCAGGTGAATATCTACTAGAAAGGCTGTGAAAGATAGAGCCAGGTATCACCTCGTAAGAGAGAGCATAATCATGTAGTTACGAGTGGGCCAAGAGGAACTGCAAAGGCCTCCCTGTGTTCATTTTGCCATCAGGGTTATAGCAGGTGTGCTATTACTTACACTTACTGCTTTTGAGGATGCCAGTTTCTCTATGGTGGAAAGGCTCAAACCACTGCACCACAGTGAGTGTATGTCATAAATACTGGGCAACGAATCCTCTCTGCATGGCATCTCCCATTTCCAGTACTAGCCTTCTGCAAGTGCTCTTTCTTCTCAAAATCACTTTGCACACACAGCAAATTGCCTTCCTGACAAGGTCACTTCTTCAAGGACCAGGGCAGGAGTCAAAGGATTTTTCAAGGAAGCACAGAGGATTGTCACTGATATGGAGACAGGATGTTTCCTGTCTGTATTTGTTGTGCTTTTCTCAGAAAGCTAAATCCTGTTGTCCTTATTTAGTCCTTACGTACTCAGATTCTTCATGAACATCAAGTCTAGGATTTGCTCAAGTTTCACCAGACTAGGTAAATTTCTTTTTAGTGAGGACGTTTGGGTTAGATTAAGTTGCCCTATCAGAAAGAAATGCTGTAGGAATCCCTAAGCATAAAGCATATGTGCATCTTACACTTTACTGTTTTTTTTTTCCACAGTCGGAGGGCAGCAACTCCTAGTGGAGTCAAAGAAAGCCTTGCTATCACCTCAGAGGCCTTAGGCTGGCTTTAAAATACCAGTTCTGTTAGATTCTGTGTTGAACAAGTGAGTTGCCTTCAATTTAATATGCAGCTAGGGTTTGGTTTTGTTGGGTTTTTTTGTGCAAAATACACCTAAAACATAGCTTTTCTTAGTGCAAAACTTTCATTTGGATGTATTTTAATTTCTGCTTGCAATATATTCCAGCTTCGAAACCTTAGGTGCCAAATTATGCTTTGTGTATTATTCCGTACTTATGCATAGATATTAATCCCTTTTAGACACAGAAAGGCTTTATGGTGTTCCTCCAAGAACACATGAAACTCCGTCTGTGCTTTGCCTCACCCAGCTGTCTAGGTTACTCTGCAGCGTCTAATATGACAAAAACACACCTGTATTTAGACAATCAATCAGAACACTATCCATCCACCAGTGGCTAGATTTTTATAGAATCATAGAATGGTTTGGGTTGGAAGGGACCTTAAAGATCACCAAGTTCCAACCCCCCTGCCATGGGCAGGGACACTTTCCACTAGACCAGGTTGCTCAAAGCCCGATCCAACCTGGCCTTGAACACTTCCAGGGATGGGAATTTTGATTCATCTGGAATAATCACAAGTGTAAATAACCAATACACCTGAGCTGTGGTTTTTCTAGAACTTGATTATACAACTTGTATTACTGCAAAGAAACAGAGAAGTGTGCAGCAAATGCCCCGAGTCTGATATGACCTTGCTTTGCTATGTCTCGCATAGGAATCAAAGGCAACAAGAAAGTTAGTCCTCAAAACTCAAGACTTCTACTAGTTTTTCTTAGTGTATTAAAAGATTGAAATGCAGCAGGGGAAGGAGGTGTTATTTTCACCTTTCAGTCTGTGTTGGAAGTGAGAGGAACAGAAAAATGCTACAGAAATGGAACTGGAGCCCTGGACAAGCACCCATCCTCTGAAGGACCCGAGCAACTTGGGCCCATACCTCTGTATTGGAAAGACAGTTGCAGCTCTGTGCCCTGTGGATGCTAAGCAGAAACATCGAAGTATTTCAGTTCTGATCTGCAGCACCCTGCCTGACCTCAGCACACATAATCATGGCAAGTCACAGAATTTAGATCCAGATTCAATTCTGAGTTTCACAGAAGTTTGCAGAAATCAGGGTCTTGCAATTTATGTTTTTAAGAATATCTCTGCCTGGCACCTGATCCTTGCTGATATAAACTAAAGCCCTCTGCTTTCAGTGTTGGTGACTGTTGAATTATATCTGCCTTCAGCCAATGCCTCAGACCCTTAGTAAGATCACAAATGTTCCTCATACAATTTTAAAAATGTTGCAATAAATGCCCTATAAAATGAATGCACGAGTCTGGCCTCATTTCTATCACAGGCTTGTTTATAACTTTGTTCAGAGGATTTATTTTTGTAACATGAAGCAGGACGAATTGACTTCGCCGACCCACACCTTTATGCAATATTTACTTTAACGTCCATTGCATCCTTTCCAGAAGGTTTCATTTCTCCATTATGCAACCCAAGTTATCTGGGCTGGCACATTAAAGGGTGGTAGCTGTGGCTGCCTGGCTGGGTGTGGTGAGTGTCAGTGCGCTGTCAAGATACTCCAGTCCCCAGAGTGTTTGCTGGCATTGAATGCAGAGGAGGACCTCCTCCCTTGGCCCCAAGCACGGCAGAGACGCACGCAAAGACTGCAGTCAGCGCTAAGACCTTTTGACCTCCCTTATCTAAGACTATACTCTTTCCTTCCAATCAGAGAAACATTTGGAAGCTGAGTGGCACTAAATACTGGGTCTCTCTGTGTAAATACAAAAAATACTGGTATCCAAAGCAGGAAAATAGGTGTGATGAACAAAATAAATCAATTATTCTTCCTGTTTCAGCTGGAAAAAATGTTACTGTTTCCCTTCTCCTTACACTGAATTTCAAAAGTAAAGGGAAACGCCTGTTATTTGCAATTTTTTGATTATAGGGGAGCTGTATTTCCCTCCTGCTATGCACATTTGAACAATTGAATCTGTAGGACTCTGTCGGAGACTGTTTTAATTAGGCTTGTATCTATCACTTTCAAAGAACTCACATCTCCGTGTATTTCTGGCAGTTCTATTGATCAAAGTGAGCCATTTTGATTGATTTAAACCCACCCTCATAAAAAATGGCTTTACTAGTGCTGCCGACTTGCTCTTTGTTTTTGAGAATGTTTCTTTGTGCCGTGGTTCTTGCTGCTGTCTGTTAGGCCTTCAAATGGTTAACGTGAATGATTATGAAATCATTAATCCATATTCATAAAACAGCTGGAAAAAAATACTCCAAGTGTTCAAAGTACTACCAATTACTATAAATGAAAGATCTATCTGCTTTACATCTGTTCATACTTATGAAATCTATGTAAAGGACATAAAAGAAACACTTCTAAACTGACAACCTTATGATCTACTGACCTTGTTACCAGCAAAGCACCATACTGGAGGCATTTATGTACCTGTCTAACTATCCAAGGATCTATCTGCTTCTGCTGCCCACAGTTTTCTTGGGGCTTCTGCACAGCTCTTAAAACAAATTCCACAAGTTTGCAAGGCTTATTTCCTCTTCTGAGAAGAACAAGGTCCATCTGTTCATGACATAGAAAGTAAATCCTAAAGTCAGTGTAGCAGAATAATCTACAGTCTTCCTATTTTTCACAAAAACTGCAAGACACCAGCCAGAGCAACTCTGAGTACTGGGTGAAACAGCTTATCTGGTGATTTGATCAGCCACGTAATCAAACTCTGTAGTAAAATTTTTTCACTTGCTGCTTTTTTTCTTAGGTAAAGTAGAAGCAGCACTGGACCTCATACTGATCAATTCATTCCCTCTGGTGGGCAACTCCGAGACATCACTTATCTGTATCACTTCCAAATGGCGCTCCCGTGAGTCTATCACAATAGACCGAGACCAGGAGGACATGACAAACCAGCACCGGGAACCGCTGGAAGTTAATGAAGATGCAAAGAGAGCAACAGCCAAAACAGTGGTGTGGAAGAGGGAACAGGCCAGTGAAACTATTGGAGCATATTACTGTGAAGGGAAACTCAAGGATGAGGTGACAAGGATACACACCATGAAGATGCCACTAGGAGGTACTGTATGGTGGTCAGATCTGAATTTTGCATGTCACTGCCTGCAGATGGGCAGTTATCCCTGGTTGACACAAGTAGGCACAAACATGGCTCCAGAGCGAGCAAGGCAGTCTGAGTCAACAAAAATAGACCTGGCTCAAGCCTGTGTTTTTTTTCTAAAGTGCAGAGACAACTGATCAATACTAGCTGCTAGTCATTTCCTCATGGAAGTTAGTCAGACATCTGCAGGTATTCTGCCCATATCGGGCTATTGCCAGGAGCACAAAGTCAGGTGGCAAATAAGGTAAGTACTGGCCTCACCAACCCCATGCAGTAACACATACGGTGACTCCTGCACTGGGCTTTTCACATCCCAGACCCTTGATTTCTAAACATGCTTCCATTTTAAAGTCTTGACAGGTCTGAGATGTAGATAGCTAAACATCACTATCTTTTTTTTTTTTTTTTTTTTTTAAACAAATGGGCAGCCTAGGCCTAGAAAATAACTGCCTTGCCAAAAGTTCAGTAAAACTACAGATCAGCAACATTGGAACTGCACAGTCTGCGTCTGTATGGAAAAAAACAATCCAGCTCAACATTGGAAAGAAACTCCAGAGAAGTTTCCCAAATATCTGAGAAGGTTATTCACAAATATCCACTATGGATTTCATTATTGACTTGGGTTTGGTTTTAAGGCCATGCACAGTAGAAAAAGCAAATGTGGCAGGGAGATGGTAGGATGAGAAGGTGGGATTTCTAAGGTCTGGCACTCTAGCCATTAAATTACTTGTTCTTATGTGTAAAATTTCACTTGTCTCTGGACCTCATTAGACTTCTGGGACATGTTCCAAAGCAGAGATCACCACAAACTACAGAAAAATGTAAGGAATTTTGGCCAATTTTCTTCAGCAAATCAAGTTTTCAAAACTTCATCTGATTTTTACTAGAGTTCACCATATTGCTATTGGTTTGTGCCATGGCAGCTGGCCTGTGAGGAGAGTCAACACTTTTAATCCTTCTTTATGAGGTTTTAGTAAGAGCAATTATCATTGCTCATATCTCCTGAAGTTATATAGCAATTTTAGAAAAAGAGGTTTTTCATTTGTCCAAGAAATACTAAGTATGGGAACACTAGAAGCAAGGTGGGCAGGACAAGTCCATTTTTCTTCGGGTTATGTTTTCTTTGATCAAATATGGTCTTTGAAGGGTTGGACTGGTCACCAAGAAAGCTCTGCAGATGCAGACTGACAACCCCATTGTTTAAAGGAGGCTGCAATGAGTAGGAGATAAGACAACAGTCCATGGAAAGTCAATGTGACCTTGCCTGCGGCAGAATGCCAGTGAGCTGAGCACATCTCTGGCTGTCCTCTAGAACAACCTCCATGGGTGGAAGAGGGTCTTCTGAATCACCCCGTTTTTTGCACTTTGTGGACCGAGCAGCGGAGAATTTAAAGTAACCAAATTTTTAGAGCTTCCTATGCGACAGAAGTTGTTCTAACCAGAAATAACTCAGCATTCACACCTGTGGTAGGTAGGTAGGTTTCTTCAAATAATTTCTGGGTTGGAATCCATTACCCAGATTTTCTCTGCAAAAGCTTTCTCTGACAAAATTTCAGCTAGCAACTTGTTGGACGTGTATAATCTAAACAGTCTAGATAGGTGAGAAAGAGGCGCGACAGAAATTCTCAAAGCTATTAACGTGCACAGAAAGAGGAAGAGGAGGTCAGTGAAGGACTGTGAGGTTTGGCAAAGGATCTGTAGTTGGAAAACAGGCCTTTTTCCCCCTTGACTGTTGTTGCCTGAATAATTTTTAAAGGCAGAATGTGTTTTTCAAAACCAGAAATTGAGCAAGAGTTGCACTGTGTGGTTTCCCACAGAGGACAAAAAACGCACGGGAAGGAGCAGCACTTCTGAAAATCCCACAGCTGTTTTGCAGCCTCAGGGCAAGAAGCTGCTGAAACACTCACTAAGCATGAGTCATTTTCGTAGCCCCACTGACTTCAGTGATAACTGTCATCTGCCTAATTATGTACCTGTTATCAGATATGTAGACACAGTGAACATTTTTGCTGTATCATACAGAAAGAAAACAGGTTCATTTTCCTGATTTACACTACACATGCATGATTCTGAAAGTAACAAGTCAATTCTCCTGAATTCTTTATATTTTAGCATTATGGTTACATATTTAATATTCATACATGCAATCAGAGGAAACAGATTATGCTTTATACGCGTATGGGGAGAAATGTTTACACTATATACAGCACATATATCTACAATAGAATACTATGTAGCCTGTTCTGCATCTAGTCAAATATAATTTATGCACTTTCTCTACACAATAAATGTGTATTTTCAAACTGAGTTTCCCCCACAGAATATGTCTAGAGCAGGCAAAGGGACAATAATGGAAATGCTAGCCACAGAGCGTTATGGCACTTGCCCTGTAATTCAGTTCATTATGTCTCTATAAGGAATTGGCACACTCAAGATGTGAAATCATAAAATACAAGTCATTATCTAAAAATGCTTTGGAACTGAGCCCACCAGGGGGTGCGTGTTCCTTTCTATTGCAACAATACTCTGAAGAAAAAGCCTTGTGGTTAAACTAAACAACATACAAAGAAAAGAAAATGGGAATACAAAAGTTTAACATATTGTTAAAACAATTAGTGATGCCTCTCTAAATTTGGTCCAAAACCCACTGCAACTGAAACACTTAGGATCATTTGTAACTAGCAATTAATTTTTGAGAAAGCTGTAGAATTTTCTTTTCCTAAATAGATCATGATTTTCACCATGCATTTGTTAATAATAAGTAACTTCTAACTCAGGAGCTGAAGTTAGGACTGCTTTCAGTTTTTGTTTGCCTGTTTCTAATGAGATCTTATTTCATTATTCTATAAGAGAAGTCTCTGATTCTCTATGATGTAAGTTCAGATACTAGTGCCTAGGTGACAGGGCAAACGCTTAACAAATTCCCATGCATGTGCTTAGTGTCATGCAGGAAGAGTCCTGCTGAAATCACTTGGATAGCTCTTACAAAGGAATGAAAACATGCGGCAGAGGCTCAGAGCACAAACACTAGAACTGCACAGGGGATGGAAATTCCCTTCTGCAAAGTACTGTGAGTTTTAAATCGTTGTCTTATTTCCAAACAGAGACAAAACATTAAAACATCAAAATTCTCCAAGAAATAATATTCTGGGAGAGAAGCTGGCTGGGATTGATAGAAATGTCTTCATCTTTACTCAAATTTTCTTTCTTTAATTTTGCATCACATAACACAAAAATTTTGGTTCTTAATTAAAATGCCATTCTGAAATGGCAGTATTAAAAGTTTCTTTCTTCAAATATTGCAAGAATACTACCCTTTTTTCCCCCTCAGATTTTACAAAGTAATATTGTGGAGGTACTGACACAGTTTCAGCCTCATACAAACTCTGATGTAGCATCTACGTGCTCATTTTTTGCAGCTCTATTACTTGTATGACGTAACAGAAAGCATGATATATCAGAAATGAAGTTCATAATTTTTTCTCTGCTTTCTGATCCTATCTCTGTGTATTTTTTGCAACCAAATTTCAGCCACAGACTCCAAATTTGTTTTCTGCAACCATCAGAATGAACTAAAGTATACTTCGTTGACAGTTTTCTAAAAACGAACCAAAAAAAAGAGGCATGACTATAGATAAATGGCAAATTTTTATTAACCAGTTCTCTAACAGTTCATACTAACCTGTGTATATGTTCCTTAAAGAAAATATTCCCTGTGAAATAAATGCACCTTTAATAGAAAAGGAACCTATGCAAATGCAGAGCTAACTAAGAGCATGAATGGCTCTTCAAGGATTTCTTCCAGCTGAGGTTCAGGTGGATCTTTTTGTTGGAAAGGTCCCGCTCACCTTGCTGGTGAGGCAGGCGGCAGCAGAACTGGGCTCCCAGCAGCTGAACAAAACCAAGATGCAGGACGGACTTACCCAACAGGAACTTGCACAAGAGGAACTCTAAGGCTAAACAGCCTCAAAAACAGAAAGAGAAAAGGGGCTGGTGAAAATTAACGCCCCACTCCCCTGGGTGCTGCAAAAGGGAAAGTACAAAGGTATAACAATATCACCTAGGTAAAGAGCTGAATAGTTTGGAAGCTTATCTAATTTTAGAAGAGTTTCTGTAAATTTTTTCCCATATGACATATCAGTAACAGTATGGCATAAAAACTCAGAGCTAAAAATGGACAGAAAAACTGAATTTGTCCACAAAAAAACTTCACAGCTTTCCCTTGGAATTTTCCAGCTAAATGAGAGGAAGTGTGCTTAACTTCCAACTTGTTTCAAAGTAGTGTTGCAATTAAAATTATCATTTCACTGGTTTCAAAAAGTACTGTCTCTTCAGATTTTTCTGTCCCTTCCCCAATTATCTTCTGATGTTTTTTTCCACTAGTGATGATGAGGAAGCACAAAAATCTCATGAAAATCCCTCTACCTACCACTCTGTTCTTTTTATTAAATCAAGAACTATAAACAAATGTATGAAAGTACTTTTCTTGTTAAGCAGAAGAATTAATTTCAGTTTCCCAGCTGGCAAATTGAACAATGTCACTTATCTAAACAGTTCCTCCCACAGAGTTTTTATTTTACTTAAGCCGCATTTGCAGAGGAGAATATTTGGGTATAAGTACCACTGGCTGTGAATATGGTTTATTTCTTTTTTTCTTAGTGCAAGCCAGCACTCTCAGTATTTATAGAGAGCATGGTGAACTAACATAGGCAGACACCTACTCTGTCTTACCACATCTCCCCCAGACCCTGCATGACTCTGGTCTCCTGAAATATCTTGACTGTTCTGCATTATACAGCTTAAACAGAAAAGAACGGAGTCACTCAGGGTATTTGGTTGCCAATGACAGATTGTTCCCTGCGACACATTTTCCAGTACTTTATCCAGTCTGCTTTAAAAGTGTTTCAAGGGATGAAGAAACTTGGGAAAATATTTTACAGCCTCCTGTAGCTCCTAGTTAGGAAGTGTTTCCAGTTACTGAGCCAAAATCCTTTTTTTTTTTTTTTTTTTTTTTTTAAATTTTAATTCATGCCCCAGGTTCTAGTGGCAGTCTGTTGTTTCAGGACACTGGTGAGACCTCTGTCTTTCCCAAAACATAGAGTTGAGACTGCTGGAGATTAAGAGTCAGTGTGTGTACTCTAAAGAAATCTAAATGTCAAAATCTGAGTCAGGGTCATGCTATAAACCATTCTCAGCTTTCAACCCACAGACCAGATAGAGACAATAACTGCTGCCATTTAGCCCATTTTTTCTGTCCTGTTCTGTTTTCAGCCTCATTCCACCCTGTGGCATTAACTGTTACAGCAAATAAGGGAGAGCATGTGAATATCTCTTTCATCAGAATGGCAGCAAAAGAGGAAGATGCAGTGATCTACAAAAATGGTAATTAACCTTTCTTTCTTCTCTTTTCTCTTCCTGCTATTATTGTCTTAGCCACATGCCATGCAACTGTTCTAAAGTCATTGCTTGTGATGCCCATGCTGTGCAACCGGAGCAGACATAATTCCTCATGCATTTAATGTTTCCTGAAGAAGCCATTTGCCATATCCAATATATTGAGCTGACCTGTTTCTCTTCCGCCAGAATGCCAAATCCTCTTTTTATACTTTTGCTTTGTTTCTCATTTTCTTTTTTGATTTCCTTCTATATCCCCTCATATATTTGCCTAGCTTATTTTAGCATTTTTTTTTCTTTGTTGCTGTGCCACTGTCAAAGCCTAGTTACTGCATCTTTTGTTGCATTTCTACTCTTTTCAAGTGCCTCCCTTTCCTTCTTCAATGGCTTTCAGTGGCCATTTAACTTCTGTGACACTCTTCAGGCTAAGAAATAAAGCACTAGTAATCTGCTATTAGAAAGTCAAAACTGTCAACAAAATCTAATCCTTGTTAGATTCAAGTACAAAAAGCAGTTAGGTTGTGAAATTTATGACCCCAACTTTTCCATCTAACATGGCACCTAAGTCACATGTAACTCATTGTTCAGCTGTGTGTTGCTACTGCTTGACGCTTGGAAATATGTGCAGTTTGCTATCTACACTACTAGAAATGTAGTAAAACACAGCTCACTAAACTCACCATGCCTTTGTATTTAATAAGAGTGTTAGACCCCAACAAATTATAGCTGTGGAAAACACACGTAATGTACTGGTCCACCTTCATCTACTGATAGTCTAGCTTACAGTGAGCTACCAGGAAACAGGGATTAAATAGAGCAGGATGAGGTAAGGAAGCGTCAGCGTACTTCAAAAGAATGCGTGCAGTGGATCAGCACCAGTTCCTGAATACTTGGAGCAATTCCCTGCAGGCTGGAAGAGAAAAATAACAAAAATGTGTCTTTTTAAAAGGCAACATGCAAAGCAGAGTTTCTTAAAGACCTGTTTCTTCGCTCTTCAGAGATCCAGAATGGCAGTGCTCAGTGGAGAAAGTTTGCCATTACTTGTCCTTTAAGGGTCCCCAGGGAAATTTTGTGGTGTCCTGTCAGCATTTTCTCATACAAGAATGAGCTGATAATGTTGGAGCAAGAGTGATTACATCATGGTCCTGCCTTATCTGGGATTCCAACTGGAAATTTAGCAAAAATCTTTAAATTAACCATGACTCTGGACAGTAGGTCAAGTTCTCCACCTGAGATTGCAGCTGAAATGGCATCCCTGAGGAATCCTAATACAGGAGCTGGCAAAGAAAATACTTGTCCTGTTATATTTAAATGTTGCAGTCTTTCCCTTCAGTCGTTTAAAGTACCACTTGCCCCTTGCGGACCCTCACAAAGGCTGTCTAGAGAATGAAACTTCTGCTGAACAAGTCTGCTTCAAGTCATTGGCATAACTTTTGGTACCTTGGAAAACAAGCCACAAAAATTGAACCTTGCTAACAGACTGTGGGCATAAGACTTTCTTAATATTTTGCTGCTAGGTTTGTTTGCAGCTTGTAACTCAAAAGAGACGCAAAAAAACCCCCACAGTTTCAGAACCCATCTCTTTCATTCTTTGCTCTTTTTCTTTGGCCCCGTTTTCTCAAGGAACCGTTAAGTGTTGTCACGGACTAAACTGATCCAAGATCTTTTTGCTGTTTTGATTATGATCCTCAGCAAAGTTTTATGTTCCTGGGCTGCCTGAAATTTGACTACAGTCAAATTGATTCTATGATTGTATGTATGACCACAGACAGTAAAGGTCCTGCCTGACACAATTTACCTTCTAAATTATTCCAACAAAGTCAGAAAAGTTGTTTCCTTATCAGTGTAACTGTAAGGGGATGTGGAAGGTAAGGGCTTTTGATTTGTGGGAGTATCATCTGGTTAATGGTCATGCAGTGTAAAAGACTAAGACAAGAAACAAGAAGTAATAAAAAGACACGCAAGCCCCAAGGAGTAGCAGAAGACAGCAAAAACATCAAAGGGCAGAACTCTCCAGCTTCAGAGGGCCACTGAGGGAACAATGTGAAGCCCTGAGTAGCTTCATCCAGAGCTCTGTAGGTGCAAGATTTGGGGAGCAGGATCATCATGGATCACAAGGGGAAGGAGGAAACAGGTTATGGCATGATTGATGGGAACTGTGAGCGTGTGTAGAAGTAGTGAGATATTTAGAGAAAGAGCCAAACAGGAGAAAGGGAAGGCTCAAGAGAACACGAAAGGAACCAGCATGGGAAAATAAGGTGGGAGGCAGGTAAAAGGTGCCACTGGTCTGGCCAAGCTCTGCACTACAGTTGATCTGATCCTATTAAACTCTATTCTTCATTATCCTCCAACACATGTGTGCTTTCTGTCTGCTACGCATATGTATAATCTTCTAGGGACCTTCAGGCCAGACTAGAAGGCACAACAGGTTTGACTCCTAGTGACTGGAAACACAGGCTAGGGGTCAAAGGGTCTTGTATGGCCAGTGGCAGTAACCCGAGAGATTAAGTGTCTAAGGCCAGTTATGGTAGGGACCTACTTGTGCGTGTGCTTGTGTGCAAGTGTGACACCAGCAAACTTTCAGCCAGGCGAACCAGTGAGTAGGATAAGAGGTCTGAGAACCAGCTATTAGAGAGACTGTAGGTCCAGGCCAGCTCAGACCCGTTTTGGGGTGTGTGAGTGTGTGAGATCTGCCAGCAAGCCTGAATAGCTGGCAAGTGAGAACAGGACTGGGCTGTCCGGGCTGTTGATGTGCATGAGTCCCGTGCGCACACACAGTACGGTTCTGCTGCGCGGGTCTGTTGGTGGCTGGCCTTGTCAGCACAGTGTGTGTGAGCATGTGCATGTCTGTTTGGGTGACAACTGGCTGGACCTGGCACTAGCCAACGGGCAGCAGCCTTGCTCTAACACGCTGGAGTGGAAGGACTCCCAGGGGTCCTGAAGTCCACTGGATGCAGCTTCTCTTTGACAGCAACCAATGTTCAAACGTTGTTACTTGGTGTTCCAGAGGGATGGGAGAAGACGAAATGCTATTGGCCTACTCAGCAAGCACGTATGACCAACTATAGCAAACCTAGAATAACACAGATAAGCTCCCTTGCTGAAAAAAATAGAAGAGGCAGAAACACATTAAGTCTGGGAAGAAAAGATAAAGCTGTGCTGCATTCTTCCTGCTTCGGTCTGCTAAGTAAATCTTTGTGGTACTTAGATTAAATAGGACCTGGCTGGCATTTGCTGTTTGACTCCTTCCAGCCACACTAGAATCCTTACAGGTGGTCACCCCTCACTTCAGGAAAGGCCAAGAAACTAAATTAACCACTAGGCTCTTAGCAACATTCCTGTAAAGCAAGACTGAATTTGAACTTGTTTATCCCATTCACCTACAAAATATCCTCAAGATCTAGCTTCTTTTTTACTTGCACCTCTCCAGTTACCAAAACCTAGTATGGCTAAAGAGCTGTCAACAAATTCATAGCTAATAAATAGATTCTGCTGCTTAGCACATCCCAGCTGTCCTTCCTCAGTAAACAATGCAAACTCACTTCTGTCTGTACAGGGTTAATGACTTCTTTCTGCTGTATCTGTGTGCTCCTTCCCCAGGTTCCTTCATCCACTCTGTACCCAGGCATGAAGTGCCAGGGGAGCTGGAAGTCTCCTATCCTCAAGTTCAACCACAGGATGCAGGGGTTTACTCTGCCAGATATATAGGAGGAAACCTCTTTACTTCTGCTTACACGAGGCTTATTGTCAGACGTAAGTTCCATTAATGTGTGCTGACGATTAATCGTTTAAAGTCATAATGAATATGACGTGAAACTTACATTGTGCCCAAATAAGGGCCAAAATCTCCCTTGGCATAAGCTGCTGTCAGATTATGTCAGAAAATTTTTTTTCCCCAATGATGCTTGGTACAAGCTGATACTGATTCAAGCAGCTGAGAGAGAAAATAATTCAGATTTAGGTTCAATTTGTCTTAGCTATTGCCAGGACAGCTACCTCTCTTCTCAGCATCTCAGCTTTTCAAACATCAGGTAAGGATGGATGAAGAATGTAGCACTGCGTCACCCGCAAATATGAGGTTGGGTCTGATCACAAAACAGAAATTTTCAAATGTCTCTGTTCTCTGTGGTGCGCTACATCCATTTATCCTAAGATTTATCATCTTTAGCATACATTATTGAATTTCAAAAACTACTCCAGCCTTAGTTAGCTCTTAAAGTTCACCTTCCAGTGGACGACAGGACCAGTTTACAATGCAGGCGGATATTCTCCATTACTTGTAGCTCACGCTGCTATGTCTATTTTCATCAGATATAAAGGAAATTATATTCCATTAACTTAGAAATATAAAAGCAATATGCAAAAATAAATAGCTGTTCAAATATCTTCTATTATGGAGAAAATGTTTCCAACAGTAAAATGTATTTTACTTGCAAACATCCACACAATACTTCCAGATGTCACAAATGAATCAATATAATGCCCCAGATTTAGATTCTGAAGCTATTGCCACCTTACTAAATTAAATGGTCCAAGATATGTTCTCTACTTCAGCGCCAAGCTGCACAGCAGAAGACTTATCCATAAATTCTGTCACCTGCCTTGAAACAGCCTTTTGTCTTGTCTGTCCTGCCTATTGGGAAGACCCCTGGGGCACAGTCTGGGAGAGTGATAAGGAGCACACTAACAATAAAGAGAATGGATGATTATGTGCCACTGCTCAAACACGTCTTGTCTTTCTTTCAATTAGCATTGTAGACACAGACAGAGGACTTTTAGCAAAGCTTTTTTTTTTTTCAGTATCCACATGTAAGAATTTCATTCCGGTAGCAGGAGGAGATAAAGTTCCAAGTGCCATGTTGATTCGTTAAATGCTTGCTGAAATCTGAAAAAGCTGATCTGAGTCTGGGTTACACACTTTTAGTGAGCCTGCCTCAGGACTTTCCAGGTTGATTACTCTTCTCAGCCCTAGCTTTACACTAGAGGAAGTCATGAAGGTCAGACTCTGTCGTGTAAGAAATATTGTTATAAACCAAATACTGAAAATTATTGAGTCCTCTCAGTTCCCTCCGATTTCAAAAGCAGCTCAGAGAATTTTGTATCCTGTAGGGACAGATTAAGCATTTTCCTGATGAAGTCACATATACTTGTTCAGAGCTTGAGCTCTGCTTCTATGAAATCTGTGTCAGAACTGGCAAGATTAATGGCAGTAGTATCTTATTAAATGATGAAGTGGGAAAGAAACTCATGGCAGGCATTAAAACAACTGATTGCTCTTAGTCCATTTATTCCAGAAACAGATCACCCATTGATTGATGCTTCTCATAAAGTCCCACTGAAGACAGTAAAGATGCAACAGATGTGAACTCAGTCTAATGAACATTGAAGAAAAATATTGTCACAGAAAACGATCGTGAATTGCCTAATGCTGGTACAATGGTAGTGATGCCCAGCTTCGTACTGCTGGCTTACTACCAGTACAGCCAGCTCCAGGTGAATCCTCTACCTTTTGTAGATCTCAGATCCCTGCTACAAGAATAGAAATCTTAAATATAAAAATCTTTTTCAATTTCCAAACTTACTCTTCCAAACTGAAAAAAAAAATCTATCTTTAGTTTCAGAAATGGAAGACTTTTTCAGTTCCTGCCTTGAAGATGTTACATAGCATTACTGCATACTATGCAGCAGTTCTGATCCAGAAACAGGGGCACTTCCACAATGAAAAAAGGGATTCTTTACATTGGGCCAGTTGGCTGCGGGTCCATATGGATTGTATTTTTATCTATTTACTGTTTGTCTCAATTAAAAAGAATTTTAGTAGTTGATTGGTTACTGAGTAAGAAGACAACAAAGATGTCATTATATTTTTGCATAAAAGGATGTGAAGCTCAGAGATGGGGCCCTTCCTGTAGCTCCCACTGCCCTTCCTGCACGAATAATGGCGTTTGTCATGAAGATACTGGGGAATGCATCTGTCCTCCAGGTTTTATGGGAAAAACATGTGAAAAAGGTAAGCAAATAGCGTTTTCACTGATGGCTTATTAACTTGTTCTCAGTAGCTGAAGTTGGCAAATTATTGAGGGGAGTAGCCTTGTTTTACTCCTTATAGCTATAACATTTAGAGCTGCTGCTAGAGACAAGACAGTGTTGGGTGAGATGAACCCTGAATTAGTAGGGCTGTTGCATTTGTGATTTGACTTCTCCCTCTCTTCTCCTAGTAGAGATTACATTGCCAGGGAAGATGAATGTTTCCAGCTCTTCTTGAGCAATACGCACTTGGACAATCTGACAGATAATCTCTTCTAGGCTCCGTTTCCCAGGACAGGCTGGACCGGATGATCTTTCGAGATCTCTTCCAACCTGGGCTGTTCTATCATTCCCCTGAAATCAGTATGCATGAAGCTACTGACTGACTGTTAAGTGCATGATAGAACAGGAGATCTTAAGGATACACTAGCACTAGGAAATGAAGCCCTGTGTTAGAGATTCCCTGGCTACTTCTGAACAAGCTGTTGACATGCTCACAGGGTCCATTGCCTCCGCAGGGGCATGTCAACAGTAGAAGACTGTTGGTGCATATCTGTGTCTGTGACAATCAGTTTGGATTACGGAATAATTACAGCAGGCATCACACTGCTCTGGTCTCTCCAAGCAACTTTTGGGTCCAGTGCTAAATATGTATCCTAATATTCTGACTGAATTGCAGTGCTGCAAATACTGCAGCTAAGCTATTGGAACAGTTGACATCTGAACTACTCTAATATAACAATGATAAAAGCAGAAAAGCAAAACCTCGAGCTTAGCAGTTTCATATGCACTCACCTCTAACAATAATATTTGGTTTTCATGGCACTGTTTGTCCATTTTATATTAAAAAGGTTTACAAAGATGTTTTATTGCTGAAGCTCTGTCCCCACATATTCAAAGCAATAGGTGCTTTCCTGATGTATCCTCACATGGGAGAAAGTTATGCTTGTTTCTGCTGCCTGAACTTAACCACTGGTGCAGCCATGGCTTAAGTTGTTATGGATGTTATCTTATCTGGTATGTGAATGGTAAAAATGCTATTTTTTATTTTAATTAATATTTTTTGTTGTCTAAAGCTGTATCATTAGAGGCATAAGCTCTTTTGTGGACTTAATGGTGTTGTGCTATTCTTTTCCTCTCTCGCTTCAATAGCTTGTGGAGCCAATACATTTGGCAAAACATGTGAAGAGAGCTGTAAAGAAAACTATGGCTGCAGAAACTATATGTTCTGTCTACCAGATCCATATGGTTGCTCTTGTGCCACAGGATGGATGGGACTGGAATGTGATAAAGGTATAGTGAAAAATGGTGAAGAATGGTAGAGTCCGTAGTGTGCTGCACATAGGAAATATAGAAGGGAACTAACAGAGGAGACTAAAAGACGGGATCTTTTACGTTCTTTAAAAGAGGGGTAACCCATATCAGAGGCCCATGTCAGATTCTCAAAAGAAGTATATATTAAAGTTAAAAACTGTTCAAATTATTCTGCAAAATGGATTGATGTTCTACTGAGACATTAAAAATCATCCATTGCTGAGCAATACTGAGTATAATCAGCCTTAATCAGTTTGATTAGATTGCAGTCTCTTTGGGACATGAAGCACATCTTCCTTTAAGAATATGTGTCATCTTGTTCAGTGGTAACATGACTCTGATGGACACTACCACAGTGCAAGTGAAACAACAGTGGAGATTGAAGAATTTTCCACATTGGCATCTAGTCTACAAATGACAGGCACGGATACAAATGTACTCTACTTTTTTGATGTTCGAGCATTCTCAGGCTGCTCTGTGGATGATTTAATTCTAATACATACAGCTTCAAGGTAAAGCCAACCGAGGGAACTAAACCCTGCTGGAGAACTGATGCATGAGATTGAAAAGTAATGGAAGACATTTTCTAGTACCTTTACACTAACTGGAAACATATGTACTTGCAGAATGCAAACCTGGTTTTTATGGGTCAGATTGCAAACTCAAATGCAATTGTCACAATCGAGGGACATGCGACAGATTTAAGGGCTGCATTTGCTCCCTTGGATGGCATGGTCTGCAATGTGAAAAAGAAGGTAAAGCAAGGTAACATGGTAGTAAATGGCTTTTCCCAGTGTAACTGAAACAGATCTTCATGCTGGTACAGCACTTCTACTCCAGGCTGGTATCCTTGTTCTGCAATTGCATTCCAGGGACCCAGACTTTTCTGTACATCTTCATTGCAATGCAGTGTTTTTAAGCCTCTGCCCCATAAGCTACAGGCTGAAATGCTACCATTTAATCTGATGTTGATTTCATTGGAGGTAGATTTGCAAATCTTACTCTATATGATTTGACTCTGACCTTAATATCAATTACTGACAGAAGCTGCACATCCTACCTGCATGATCAGCTTTTGGACAGACTCATGGTACTTTACCGTTACCTGCCCCTTACTCATCTGCATACACTCCTATGTGCCTCATGATCTGAATTTGATGACTGAGATACCAAGACAACCCTGCAGTTTAAAATAGCCCTGTCTCTCTGAGAGACAGTCAAGCTTGCAAAGCTGAACATACTTCACCCAGAATATCTTTGGATTCAGGCAAGGTTCACACGCTATATTAGAAGATGCACTCAGCATCTATTATTTCTGCTTGATAAATAAATTGACAAATCCACTGTTACTGTCTAAGAGCTTTCAAGAGAAACAGACAAAGAAGACTGTGATCCAGCCAGCCAGACTATACTATTGTGATGTGACTGCTCTTCTTAAACAGCAATAAGGAGAGAAAATAGATACTGTACATTCAATACAAAATGTGTGCATGATTTTGCCATAGCTAGACTCTCTGTGCTTAGACTGTCAGCGAGAAAAAGAGGGGAAGAGGGGAGCGGAAAAGAAAGCAGAGTGGAGGCAGGACTTGTTCATTCTCACATGGTATTTGCACTGATGTAACAGTGCTGAGTTTGGTAAGCATGATCATTGCGTATGCCCACGAGGCCTATGCTCATTGTATGCCTAAACTTGTTTTTTTGCTGCCTTTTTAAAGTTCCGATTGAAGGCTGACGTTAAAATACTATACACCTTCTGTAGGTTCAGCAGATCTTCCACCTCAGATAGAAAACTTACTAGATCCTGTAGAACTCAATTCTGGCATCGAGTTCAAGCCTTTTTGTATAGCAAGTGGGATGCCACTTCCTAAATCTGAAGAATTTAAACTTTTGAAGCAAGATGGAACCGTCCTAAGGGTAATTGCTTCCTGTTATTTCTGATGTTTATATTTACTTTATCTGCAGTTAATGCACACTATTCCTTTTATTTCTGATGTTTATATTTACTTTATCTGTAGTTAATGCACACTATGCTTCTGACGCATGATGTGAAATTTCGATATTCTGAGATACCTCACAAACTGTATGTAGCACACAGGAAACTATGGAATTGACCATTGTAGACCCTTTCTATTGATATCACTGAACTCTAGATGAGTTTCTAAACTGTGAGAAAGTGTCATGGGAATATTCCTACATGTCCATATTTTTCAGGCCCTCTATGTCCTTTGTCATTTCAGCCTGCCCTAATTGTTACCAGTAATCGCTCTGAAGCCATGTTTACAATTAATCGAATCCAGCCTCGTGATACAGGAACCTGGGTCTGCAGTGTGCAGACAGTAGCAGGAATGGCAGAGAAACCATTTCAAGTTACAGTCAAAGGTAAAAGCATGAATCTCTTCAAATATCTTTGCCCCTCTGCTTTGAAGGGCAGCTTTACACTCTAACATGGCAGAGCTTTCTGTTCTCTGCATTGCAGGAAAATGTCTGAATAAATATCTACTATGACAATATCAACAGAAACCCTTTATAAGCAACATGCTAATTATGCGTATTGAAAAAATAAGTGTGATGGTAAGGATCAGAAGAAAACCCGAGGCTTTTTTGAAAGATCTAAATTGTCAGCTCTAGGGTATAAATCCCTGTCTACTATGTACGAGTTTTGAAGACCATCTCCCATTTTCCTGTAGATCTAGGAAGATACCAGAGTTTTAATGATACAGGGAATTAAAAGGCTGGTTTAATATTTGCGTTCTTGCTCAGTTCCTCCTGTGCCACAATATGCTCCAAGGCTGACAGACAGTGGACATAATTTTCTCATAATTGATATCAATGCTGAGTTACATCTTGGAGATGGACCTGTTGTGTCAACAAAACTGCTGTACAAGCCAGCAAAACGTTATCAGTCCTGGATGTCCGTGGAAGGTAAGAGGACATTCTTTAATTCCCTTAAACATAAACTTCAGCTGCATGCTGAAACATAATGTGGTATCTGCTCTTAACTAGACTGAGAAGACTACAACACATAAAAGTTAAATCTTTTCTGACTGGACGCTTAACTCTTTGTATATCACTACGTATAATGTTAATGTGGATGTGGTACACCAAAACCAGTCAAAACTGTATATTCAGTTTTCAGTAACCAAAGTACTCCACCCTCCTTCCTTAACATAAACAGTACACAATGTTGGGACCAGCTGTTGAAAACTCATATGTAAATAGCAGATTTTCAAAAGTAGTGAGGAGTACAGAGACATCCTGGAGCATCTGCAGTCCTCCTTCATGATTATTGTGCCCTCTGGTGAGAAAAATATATTACCTAAATAGTTATTAGGAATGGTGTGGGCAAAATGAAGCCTGCTTGTGAGTTAGATTACCTCTTCCAGCCCTGGTTTAACATTTTAAGCAGGGCCTAAAATATTATAGGAAACATTACAGGAACTTGAACAAGTAACAAACAACTGTTGCTACTAATTCAAGATAACCCAGGATTGGCATACACAGTGCACACTGCCTCAGCAACCTGTCTTGTTCTGTCCTGAAGGAAGGGCAGACGGAAACATTGTTTGGGCTGGGTTGGAGCTCAGCTTAGAAATAAATATTATGTACTTCTAAATAGTTTATCTTTGTGAATCAGGAACAAAAGAAGAGCCTGAGTATCTTAGCTTCTATGGTTAGTGGTTCAGAAATATTTTCCAAACCTTTTCTTCCTTAACATTTTTCAGCATGGACTATGGCTTTACTTTCTCCTTTCGTTATCAGTAAAAGGCACAACCAAAAGACTGGACAATCTGGAACCAAAAACAGAATATCAGTTCTGTGTTCAGCTGAGTCGGCAAGGGGAAGGTGGCGAAGGCCATCCTGGGCCACAGGCTAGCTTCACAACAGCTGCACTTGGTAAGTCGTCATCTTGGATTTTTGCAAAAGGGCTGTCTCAACTGTTTTTCTCTGTGGTCTGTTCCCTGATCTCTGCCAGAGCACTTTAATTTGATCAAAGAAGGCTGGACATGAAAACGATGTAGACTCAAAATAATCTCAGCAAAGAAAAAAAAAAAAAAGAAGAAAATAATAAAACAGAAGTGAAGAAAACCAGAAAAGGGCAGAGCTATTATTCTCTCTGATTTAGAGATGGGAAGTCTGGTAAAGGAAAGTTTATGTATTTTGGCTGGCTGTGCAGCAGAGTTGGAGATAGAAATCATTTATTTTGCATGCCAGTCATTCCTCCTAATACAAGATCCATCCTTCATCTTAATATTAGACCAGTTCACTTTAAAAATGAAGATGTCTGAACAAACAGAAAAGCTTTTAATCCACTGAGGCTACAGTGCAAACTGAATACAGACATACAAAATAAATGAGAACTGCACCAGGAACTATCTCATGAGAGCGAAAGAGCTGACTTCTCATGTCCAAAAAGTGCATCTGCAACACCATCTTGGTGAAGAGACCTTTTTATTGACATAACAGCTGTTGATAAGATAAGATACTTTGGGACTATCAACACCTCTTCGTGCCAAATTGGGTGGGGTGACAGGGAGAATTACCCTTTGTCACCCCAAGCTAGGGCAAGTGGTTGGGAAGAACTGGTACCCCTATTATAGCTTGCATGTTAGACATAAAATGTTGTCCCCTGTCTCACTGTGGCTTTTCCAAGGTCTCCCTCCACCAGAAGGTCTCACTCTCTTTCCAAAAAGTATGACATCACTGAATTTATCATGGCATCCTTTAACACTGAGGACAGAGGATGACGTTCATGTTGAAGTGGAAAGGAAGAGCGTCAATGACAATGGTGAAGAGAGCAGTGTTATTACTCAAGTGCCAGGAAATATGTCCACCCTGATCATTAAAGATCTTGAGCCTAGACAGCAATACATGTGCAGGGTACGGGTGAACACCAGGTCCCAAGGAGAATGGAGCAACTATCTGTATTCATGGACTTTCAGCGACAGTAAGTAGCTGATTCACATCCTTCTGTTTAATTCTTCCTCTTTCCCCCAGTGAGCAGACTGATTGTCACTTAATGACTACATTGAATGTAATCCTTTGTTCTGGTAACAGTTCCTGATGATCACTTGTGGTTGTTTTTACTGCTATTGTGAAGATAGCTCAGTGTCCAAAGAAATTCTTACACTGGAAATTATCAGCAGTTAATAATGAGTTTAAAAGAAAATGGGGAAAACAAATTAAAAGCTTGGGACTCCACATGTTCATTTCAGTACGATTCATACTTCTAACACAGGTAGCACTTTTTTCCTTCCCATAATGGTGAACCCACAGAGTTCCCTACTCCAAGCTCTTTTGTTACTCCAAAAAACCACTGACTCTGCAATCCAGCTATGTCAATACAGAAATAGGCAGCAGTTAAAGAAGGAAGAGAAGATACAGTGCAAGGTAAAACTCCCGTGAGCAAAGAGTAGTTAAGTGTGCTACACTGAAGACCAATGACTGCCCTTGAACTCCCTGGGTGCGAGTAGTGTCCTTTCATAATACCACAACAAATGCCCTATCTGAATGAAGTACCATCTGAACAGACGTCCATCTGAACAGCTGATGGTTGCCACTGCCCACACCACACACTGGAAAGGTGGGCTGCTTCCTCCTTACGGGTCATGTGAGGAGGCCGTCACTGAGTTCCTATGTTAACAGAAGTAACCAATGGCTGTCATGGGACGCTCCAGTTTCCTGAGCTCTGATGCCAAACAGCACTAAGAAAAACATAAGGATATTGTTTTCCAGGAGAAGGTACTTAGCTTAGTAGTCACAGGTGTGTCCACAAGTCCAGCACTCAGCCCCACTGGTGGTTTTATGATGAAATTTGTGAAAATGTCGGTATTAATTTCCCTTCTTTCTAACAGCCCACATCCTGCCAGCGAACTGCTCCCTGAAGCAGTGAACGTATGGGACCGGGGAATCACACGGGGATTGCGATTCAGTATAGAATGAACCCTTTCTGCATTAATTTGAAAGTAATCATGTTGTCTGTGCACACAGCTCAGAGCATTCGTATCACCCTCCAAGGACAGGAGTATACTGAATGCCACTCCAACCTCTGCTGGAGGTATGGAGTACTGCAACACGGGTGACAGCACATCAGGTTCATAAAACTTCAGTTATCATAGCTCATCAACAAAATTCTGCTTCTGTTTAGCACAGCAAACGCATCAAGGAGAGTGTTTGGCTCACTGCAGGAAGGAGAAAGAGGTGGATGCACACTCCAACACTTTATGTGTGTTTGTGTTTATTCTCAGGAATCCCTCCCGCACCATACAACATCAGGTTTTCTAACACCACAGACACATCCTCAGTCATCTCTTGGACAACTGCCGAGGGTCATTCCATCTCCTCCATCATCATCAGCTACAAAATTTACGGCAAGACTGAGTACAACCACATCGATATTATCATTAAGAACACCAGCATTACTCAGTATCATCTCAAAGGCCTTGAGCCAAACACTGTGTACCAGGTTCAGATTAATGCTCAGAACAACATTGGCTTGAGCAACCCAAACACATCGTTTGAACTGAAGACTCTTCCAGAAGCTAAAGGTTGGTTATTCCAGCATGCTGGACTTGCACAAAGCAGGGCCTGTTGTAAAAACTAGTTAACTAAGGCAAAGTCTAAATATTTTTTTTTTAATATGAGTTTTCTTTTGCTCTTAATTTTGACCCACAACACAGCATCACCAAAATGTGTTTCTCAGTTTGCTGCATGGCATTGGTTAAGTGACAACATACAACATTTGTGTCCATCCACTAGAAAGTGCCCAACAGCTCCTAAGATAAAGGAGCTGCATATACTAGGACTGTTAGATCAATAAATGTGACCTGAGCTCTGCTCTGCCTGAATTCAGCGGGACCTGCATGTGCTCACGCATCTGAAAGTCAGAGTATCCAACGTCTGTGACGTTTTCTGAAAACAAAGGGATGTATCTCTATGTCTATACAGTTTACAAGACAGGAGTATTTAGCTGTACAGTGTTCATGGCTTTTTCAGAATTTGCTGGAAATAATTATGAACTCTTTCTGTGCTTCCTCAACAGCTCCATATGAATCAAAAGGAGGCAAAATGCTGCTTATTGCTATTCTTGGCTCTGCAGGGATGACCTGTGTAACAATCCTCCTGGCCTTTCTCATCATGCTGCAGTTAAAACGAGCCAACTTCCAGCGCCGAATGGCTCAGGCTTTCCAAAACGTGGTGGTGGGTTTGCAGATTTCCTGTGTTCGTGTGGTTATTAATTTTGGTCCCATCTTTTCCTGATTTATTCCAATTCCTTTTCCTTAGCCTTCCCAAATACCGTCTTCTCTTCAGGTCTGCAATTAGTACTGTTGTTGGGAAGTGTCTCTGCTAGTGACCCTGGATCTAAGCAATCACACTTCTAGGCTATGAGGTAGAAAACCTGACCTGAAAACAGCTGCACCCCATTTATCCTTCTCCCTTTCCTGCCTTGTCGCACCTGTGTATGACAAGGACCGAGCCAGACAGAATGGAGGAGCCTGTTCTCCCTCCTTGAAATTGTGCCTGATTTTGAAAATTACAAGATTTTTTAACGCTGATTGTGAGCATCAATGACTGCTCAAGTAATGGCTTTTCAACTTGGGGACAGCACACCAGCGATCAGTCAATGGCAACATCATAGTTCTGGCTGTCAGGAAATTGCTAAAGGTTGTAACATCACATAGAGATGTCTATCTATCTCATATATATATGAGATATATTTGTATCCTGCTGTAGTCTTTTTATCACTCTGCTTTCCAGTGCTATTGTCTCACTTCAGAGGGGAACCTGTGAAGCAGAATAAAGCTGGGTCAAAGAGCTCCTGCATATGGATCTGCATAAGTGGTTTCATAAAGATGGGGCTCAGCCAAAAAGATGACCAGTCCCCAGGCCACACAGAATACCTCGTGCTCCTTGTCCTGAAACTTCTCCCACAGAAGTATTTCATGGGAATGTGTAACTGAAGTAGAGATGTCTCCTCCAGTGTGGAGGAAGATCATTTCCTCCCTCTTTTGTTCCCTTCCTTCTTCTTTCCTCAGTCTTCCTACTGAGCCTGATCAGCTCAGGGTTTAGTCCAACCTAATATGAGATGAATCTCAAAGCTGAGGCTTAAAATTGGTTTTGAGATCAGTTTTACCACATGATTTTTGCCCATCTCCATCTTCAAGATGATTATAAAACTCTTCAGGAGGCCTAGGTCTACAAACGTACCTATGCATAAATTAAGAGCCTGATTAATTTTGCGGTCTGGGAAGAAGCTCTTGGTGTAGTTATTGTCTAAATTGGTGCAGTTGTCTACTGTACTCACTCTTGCGTGAGCAAGAGATGGATCAGGCTCCATGTGTGTCTGTGTAGGTGAGTGAGCACCCATGTATTTGGGGAGTGTAACCAGAGAGTTGCTCAGGAAAGCAGCAATCACAGCTAATATCATTTGCTTAACTCTGTTACAGAGGGAAGAGCCAGCTGTACAGTTTAACTCAGGTACTCTCACCCTGAGCAGGAAAGCCAAAAACAGCCCAGATCCCACTATTTACCCAGTTCTTGAGTGGAATGACATCAAATTTCAAGATGTGATCGGGGAAGGTAACTTTGGGCAAGTCCTGAAAGCGCGCATTAAGAAAGATGGCTTACGCATGGATGCTGCGATTAAAAGGATGAAAGGTAGTACAGATCAGAGACTCGCAGACTAAAGACTTTTGTTGGTTGTTTATTCCAAGTGTTTCTCTGTCATAAGAAATTCCTTGTAGCCCTCTCCTAAAGCTAATATTCAAATTTGCTAGTGAAATTCTATCAGCTGTCACTAGGCCAAGATTTTTGCCCTGGCAATGACTGTACTTCTGCACGGTCAAGTTGGTTTATATTTCTCTCTAATTATTAATATCATTAACTAGTATGTATTTTCCAAATCATAGGTCAGTATGAACTTCATGTATGAGCTCACCTGCAAAGTGGGAGCCATTAAAAGATGCATTTAATAGAGAGAGGAGCACACAGCTAGCCTTGGGGCACAGCGTTTGCTCATCTTGCTTTACCAGACAACTGTACCTATGCATCTGTATATGTACATACTACGAGGATCACTCATTTTCTTTGTAATCGTTGGGCATGACTGCCACATCCCAGAGAGAACTACAATATGTGGAATACTGCCAGAATGTACATATTTTCTTGCAATTCATTAGATTATTATCTAGGCAAATTGGGAGACACTCTTAAGTATGATGTTCATTTATAAAAGAGCCAAGGTCTGCATGCAGGCAGAAACAATCAGCAGCACACACATGGAAAGGCTTTTAGGCAGCTAGTTTTCCTATGATCTGCTATGACATTTTACATTCTCAAATAATAAGGGAAATGATGTGATATATTAACAGACTTTGTTTCTCTGCAGGTGGCTGCTACAGACATTATGTTGTCTTTTTTCTTCCTTTGATTGAAAAGTCCTACTTTTTTCAGTAAATACTAATGTATGTTAGAGTTTTTCTGTTGGGGCTGAAGCAGTAGTACCCTGGGCAGCCCAGAGTCCTCACAGTTAACAACAGTATTGTCATAAATTCAGTTCAAAAGAAAACACAAATGCATGCTTATTTGATTTTCAGAGTATGCCTCAAAAGATGATCACAGAGACTTTGCTGGAGAACTTGAAGTTCTTTGTAAACTTGGTCATCATCCCAACATCATAAATCTTTTGGGAGCATGTGAACATCGGGGTAAGATAGCTCTTGAATACCTGTACTTTCAAAATTAGTTTTTATAAAAACCTCCACAGTATAGCCCATACAGTCCATAGAAACACTAGCTTATAAGCAGATCTTTCTGCGACATTTGTCAAAAAGCCAAATAAACTGGTTTTACATCTACAAGCCCACATTAATCCTTCAGAAGTGATGTTTATAAATAGCTCTAAATTCTCCTCTGAACCTAGGAATTATGCTGTTTGATATTTCCCCTCCAGTCTGTTTTATGTTTATTTCTTTTTCACTCAAAGCAGTGTAAGTGTCCAAATACTATTACTGACTCTCTTTTACTTTGTGATCTGCTCACTGTCTGATGTTTCATTAGGATATCTTTATCTTGCTATTGAATATGCCCCCCATGGAAATTTACTGGACTTCCTTCGGAAAAGCAGAGTTCTAGAGACAGACCCAGCTTTTGCTATTGCCAACAGTACTGCATCTACCCTTTCCTCTCAGCAACTTCTGCATTTTGCAGCAGATGTTGCTAGAGGGATGGACTACTTGAGCCAGAAACAGGTCAGTAATCAACTCTCTACCCACTGAAAGCACAGCAATTTATTTCTCAGGGAATATGCCCTATAATGAAATCAAAATAAGGTTTTCATTTTAGCTTGTATAGCACCTACTGGATTAGTAGGTTCACTTAGCCCTATCAAATGCTATGGTCATGGGAAATCAAGGAAAAGGAACTAAAACTTAGAAATGACACAATAACTAACTGCTTTCATCTTCAGATGAAGTTTAAAATGTTCTTGGTAACGACATACCAAGACGTTTGTTTTGGGCTTTGTTCTTATTCTTAATGTTCGCAATTTTCAATATAGCACTAAAATAATACATGTAAAGCTCATAGATACTGTGGCAATTTCCTTTTTTTTTTTTAATTTTAGTTTATTCATCGAGATTTGGCAGCAAGAAACATCTTGGTTGGAGAAAATTATGTTGCAAAAATAGCTGACTTTGGCTTATCAAGAGGTCAAGAAGTTTATGTTAAGAAGACCATGGTAAGGATCAAACCAAACTGATGTAGGCTGTTTTTCCCGTTTTTTATTTTCTTGCTTCTTATTTTGAGTTTTAATATGAACAAAATGCAAACTCATAGGTACTACAGAACTGATTATTTAAATATTATATATTAACATATATGACTATTTATATTGTGTTTATTAATATACATACATTGCTTCTAAATTAATTCTATACCATGTTAATGATATAATATACAATGTAATAGAAAATTATTTTTATGAATATGGATGGCAGTAAAATAACCAGTTTTGCAGCCAGTTATGAGATTAAGTAAAAATGTATTATTAAAAAAACATAGACTATCCATTTGACATACGAACAGGATACGTGCATGTGGGTGGATCTGTGCAGCTATAGAATTTGTCCAGCTGAGGCAAGCTGGTCTAATTGTATTGAACGAGGCCAAAGCTGGCAAGATGGTAACCAGAGGCATGTCAGAATCTGTGAGCTAGAAACACAGCTGTCGAAAGCTAATGCTTTGGAAGATGTGCAGGAAGCATCATGTAGTCATAGACCGGGAATAACACCAGGTGGTCAAGGGAACAGGACTGGTCAAAGGCATCATAAGACATCACTCAGGTGGGAACTATTTCCATTTCTTCTGCTTGTACAAGTTTTCTATTAGCTCTAGTGTGAACTATCCTTTTGGGAAGTAAAAGCACAACTTAAAGAAATAAGTTTATTTACTTGGTTAAGCTTACTTGGATAAAATCAGTGTTCATTAAGGTAACACAGAGAACAATTGCTGGGTTATAAAATGCAATATTGCTATTTCAACCACCAACAAAAAAAAATTCCATGAAATACTTTCCAGGGACGGCTTCCAGTGCGATGGATGGCAATTGAATCTTTGAATTACAGTGTTTACACCACAAACAGTGATGTGTAAGTATGTTTTCAAGTGGTTTTTTTCTAAATAAATATTTTTCAATATCAAAGAAAGTTTGACAGCCAGAATGAGACATCCACTCCTAACTCAAAAAACTAAGTATCCATGTCAGCATGAGTGAGCAATGGAAGCAAAAATAAAACCCACGACAAATAAGTTATTTTATTTCATCATCAGTGTCTGAACAAGTCCTGTGTTCATAAGCTAATTGGATTTGTGCCACTACTTTATATTTCTTATTCAAACTCAGAAACCTGATGAATCCTTGAGAGACCCAGAGGAACTCAGTATTTTAGTCAGGAAACTGGAAGTCATATTTGGCAAAGTAATTCTGTAATAGTGCTATTTGCTGAGAGCTTACAGTCTAGTAAAGGGCTCTGGTTGATGGACACACAGTGGATTAAATTTGCTAAAGATTTCACTCCTGCTTTCTGATTCTACGAAGCCTACTATTAGACAAAAATTAATAAAACATATAGCAGAATGAATCACACTTCTCTGTGTTCTCTGAATACTAGCAAAACCATCTACCATTTTAAAATATGAAATCTTGTTGAATTCTTGTTGCACTCCATAACATCCCTCTGTTGCAGATGGTCATACGGTGTCCTATTATGGGAAATTGTTAGTTTAGGTAAGTGTCTGAATTTTGTACTGCACAAATAAACCTATCTGAGCCAAGCCACCTCCATTCAATCAGTCTGTTAAAAATTTATTCCTTTACAATGTATTTCCTTTTTTGCTGTTTCATTCGACTAATGTTTTTTTAGCTTCGGTATGCTTGGAAATGCAATTGTCACACTTGCAATTCAGGTACCATTCTAAATGGGAAAAGCATAACGACCATGTTTTCATTCCACTATGAAACCTAGGCCATATCTAAATGTAAAATGCAACATATCACATGATTTGTAGCCCTAATCCAGTGTGCTTTTAGTTTAATGGGTGACTTTTCCTCAGCCTTCACAAGTTTTAAAACAAGATATAATTTTTATGACTTCTTTGGCGGGGGCAAACCTCTTCAAGTATTCTCAAAGAAAATTTTTGAACATTAATCTTCAACTAAAATTTAGAGTTCATGTCTGCACACACGTCTATTCATGCTGTGTGTGATATAGCCTCAAACCACTCAAAAGGACTGTGTGACATAGCCTTTATGATTTTCCTTGGAATGTGTCGCACGATCTGCTGGCGAAGAGACACATCCCAACTGAGGTGCATGTTGCGTACTGGACTAGTGAGCTCTTGCTTTCTAATTTGTTCCCAGCTTTCCTTACTAAATTGGTTTGCGCTAGACATGGGTGGGAACTAACACACTGCAGTGTGGAAAATCAAGAGTCTCAGCAGCTAAACATCCACAAAAAGGGACAAAACCAGCTTGACAGTAACATCTCCATGAGTCCGTACTGGATCTTTACTAATACCATGCTAATGAATGAATGGCTTGCCTGTTGCCACCAAGGGTATTGCAAAACTAGTTCAAATTCAATCGGATGCAGGCCCTTGGAGTTGTAGAGAAATTCACGGCAGCCCCACAGATGATAAAAGCTTATACTCTCTTTTATTTTTCTTCTCAAGACTGTGCATTAAGCAGCATGGAAACACTAACAACAAAAATGTAGCTGCAACATATTCCCTAAGGTTGGACTAATTTACCTGTTAATGAGTCAGTCATTCTTTTTTATTTCTGCTATGTAATTAAACTTTCTTTTACTAAAAACACCATGTGTTCATGGCAATGGTTGAACTCTGCTTCAGGTGGAACACCGTATTGTGGAATGACATGTGCAGAACTCTATGAAAAACTGCCTCAAGGGTACAGACTGGAAAAGCCTCTCAACTGTGATGATGAAGTGTAAGTAACTGCCGCAGCAAACAAAACAAAACAAAGTAACACAACACCTGCTATAGGAAATGTATGGTGTCTATAAGAAACCAATAGAACAAACATTTTTCAGGAAAACATAAAATTTTTAGAAAAACATTTTAAAAGAGTGCACAATTGGAAATCTTTACTTCAGTCCTTTGTTACCCAGCATGCACTGTTATTTGCCATGAACCCTTTCCCGGGCTCCCTGCTCCTGCCAGATACCCTGTCCTTTACACAACATGGCTTGGCTTTAGCTCAGAGACAGATTTTTGATTATTTCAGAGACAAAAAAAATTCTTTTCAGATAGCAACCAGATGTGGAAAGAAGAATTCCAGCTATGTATAAATCCATTTTCCTTTGAAAAATGGAATGTGCACAATCTTCCAATAAACATGAATCTGTATCTTTAATCTATGTATCTAAACTGTCAAATGTTTGTGTTTTTCAAAGGTATGACCTGATGAGGCAGTGCTGGAGAGAGAAACCATATGAAAGACCATCATTTGCTCAGATATTAGTGTCACTGAACAGGATGTTAGAAGAAAGAAAGGTAAGAATGAATCCCTAGAAAATAATTAGGCCACGAATAATTTCAGTATAGTCTAAGATTCTTGAGGTAATATAACTTGCATCACGCTTTTTCTGTTTATTGTCTTTCCAGACCTATGTGAATACTACCCTGTATGAGAAGTTTACTTATGCAGGCATTGATTGCTCCGCTGAAGAAGCTGCTTAAGACAGAAGGAAACTTCATTCATCAATGATGTACTGAAGAAACCCAAAACCCAGTCTGCTGGAGCCCAAAATGTGATGTGCTGTGTAGAACTGTGTATAGCTATAACTGTATATAATACAGTAATACTGTTTTACTACATATATGTATGTGTATATCATACAGTAACCTCTGTCTCCACAGGCTGTAGAAATGTATATACTGTTCAGAGTAGGAATAGACTGAAATCTGCTGTTTCATATGCAGCGTTTTCTTGTTTCCCAGTCATGTAGATATAGTGTATACATACAATTATTGTAATGCATTAGATATTGCCATCTTAGATATTTTCTATACTTTCTGAGAGCTACTGATAGCAAAGTCAGTATCTTCTAGCAGTATTTCAAAGACATTTCATTGCGATTCAAAGAAAAATGCTAAGCTCAATGTGACAATGGGAGTCACAAGCAGATGTCAATCCAGTATGCTCACCAAGGACAATTAATTATTAAGTAAGACTAGTATTTGAATGTAAAAGTGAGCTAGTAGAAATAATCTGTTCAAAAATTATATTGACACTAGTAAGACACAAGGTGTGCTATTGCTCTTTCATTGTCCAGTTTAACAGCCAGTGTTTGCCTATATGCAAAATATGCATATATTTTGAAGTGTTTAATGCTATCGGAGGCAGCCATACAGCAATTATCACGAAGCATAGGACTGACAAACATACTACATATTGTAAAACACGTTTTTACAATTAGCCTGGATATACATGAGGCTTATTCAATTTGTATTTCATTTAATAATTTCACTGCATAATTATAAATTACTACCTACTATATACAAGCAGGGCCTACATACTTTTGCTTATTTTATCCCTTATGCAGTCTATATTGTGTTATGGCCTCTTAAAAATACTGTACTGAAATGCTTCAAAGAAATGATATTTGGCCTACCAGAAAGATCTCCTAGCTATTAGGTTAGACAGATAGAGGCAGGGTTGGCCTAAGCTTCTGGTATCAAGTCAACCACGTGGGATCCTGCGGACTTACCCTATTCAGACTTCATGTATCAACTAACCTCATGCTTCGCACATAGGTTCCCCTAACCTCCCTTGTGACTCACCAGCTCATAACTGAGCACCAGACCACAGAGATTTGCTAGCTGGGTGGATCATGCTACCCTCCCAGACTTAGAGGAAGATGTTAGAGAGAGAGAAAAACAAAAAAAAGGTTTTCCCTTCTGGTATTTTGTGGGTGTGTATTTGGCCAGTTACAAGGCAGGGATATCACAGTAGAGTACAGAGTAACATTACTGGCATACACCATGCTGACTCAAATAGGAAAAGCACCAAGACCCTTCTTAAAATGGAGCAAGTCAACAAACAAGGATGCTGAGGTTACTTGTGTGGCCTTGAGACAGGCAATCGGAGTTTACAAAGAGCACACAGATTCACTGGACCAAAGAATAATTGCTGGGTACCCCAGGTTCAATAATTAGATTTTACTGTCTGTTATCCAGTGCTGGAAAAGCCCAATCTAGGGCAGTAGCTGGCATAGAAAAGTTTTTAACCATCAGCAGGCTGTATGTTCTGCCTTCCACAGCACATCACTTCAGATCCCATGTCCCCTCCTTCCCAAGTGTCTTCCATTTCTTGGCTGTCAAGAGCACAATGCTACCAAGTGCCAACAGTTTTCCGTTATTCCAAATACCCCACGTCCTAACATTCTTTACACACCTCCACCTATTTACAATCGCCGACCTCTATGCACAAGCTTAGACTATCATCAGTTATTCCCTATGTTGTTTTCTGATATCATAGCATCAGTTTTCTCATCTTCTCTCACATACCATTATCAAGCTCGTACTTAGTACAAATTTTTGGATGGGAAAGAAAAGAAGCCCTTCAGACAAGTGGAGCTGTGGACATGCTTTGAGGTGTATGTGACACAGAATGGCAGATAACTGCTTACAGTCAAGCATTATCTATAGTTTAAAAAGATATTACCAGGAAGCTGGTCAGGGAAAGTGGAGCCTTTAAGAACAAAAAGGCAGAAGCAAAGCCTCCACACAACTTCTTCCCCAAACCTTCTCCCTCACCATCCTCAACTTCCATTCAGTGCAGCAGCTCTGGTTGTTCAACAGTCTGAGTGCAGACAAAAACCAAAAATCCTTAATATGTCCAAGCAAAACTCACGAGCTGCAGAAGAATATAGTGTACTTGGCAGGAAAGCTAAGAACTTATCTGAGAACAGACATCACTAGCTACTGTAATGCAAGGTTCACTAGATACTATCGTGAGGGGAGAGGTAACAAGAACTCTAAATAGGCACCTTTATCCTCATTAGACTGGCTGAAAAGTACGGTATAACTACCCCTGGAAATGTCTGAATACAGCTAATCCACTCAACAGCTGCAGTTCTCCCACTCCTCAGTAACCCAAAAGGAAGCACACATCTGGTCTTAAACAATGGGAGTATTTAATTCTTACTCCTCTGTGGACAGACTATGCCTGACACAACTTTAAAGTCAAACACAGCCTCTTTCTACTATCCAAAATATAACGATCAGGCATTTGCTGAAACTAAAAGACAGAGCATTTACTGCTACATACATCTCATCAAAGTGTATAAATACCTGATAGAAGGAAGTAAGCCATATGGAAGTCGCCTCTCAGTTGCTACACCACGATTCTGTGAACTCTGCATGGTGGGGGAAGGGAATTGCAGAAAATAAGCCGAGGCCCAGCCAAAGAGCATGAGCAATTAAATTACAAGGGCATAGTTCAGCTGTGATCAAACACAAGTTTTCCCTCTTGCTGCTAATTCCCTCCCTGTGCTGGTACAGGACATTCCCTGCTCCCAACACACTGTTCTGCTTTTCCCCAAGTCACACGCTGATCAGCCATTCCCATGAGCAAGGGAGCACTAATCAGCAAGCCATACTGTTGCAGGCTGTAAGTCAAAATCCTCAAATCAAGCACCCCTTGTGTAATGTTTCCTTATAATACTTCAGAGCTCTTTCATCACGTATTCACTTAATAGCATAATACACGACACAGGTGGTGGTACTCCCACAACAGGAGCTGGTAGTTTCAGCAAGTCCCTCTGAAAACTGTGGAGGCCCTATTGGACCACACCAGTCTCTCACATCTCCAAAACACGAACTGAGCTTCCAGCTCCTGAAGATGCTGGTCAGGTTGTGCAGCAGCCAAGCCTATATCATCAATACATGTGGGAAAGACAAAAGTGTACTTAACGGCAGGCAGCAGCAGAGAGATGACAGAGATGTGACTCAGAGTTAAGTCACTATTCCAATCATTAACTGCACCTATATTCACACCACCTTTCAGTTTTGGTAAATCTCATTACTTCCAGCATCAGAAGACTGTTTTATTTTGCTATTTTTACAAAAATGTTAGTATCTAAAAATATTTTACTTATTGTGCACAGTATTATATCCATTTGGTTTTAATAATTCAATAGTCAACTACAAGAAGAAGTTATGATGAAAAGTCAGATGATGGAGGGTCCTTAGGGCCTCAGAATTACCAGCTTGGTTGCTGCTAACAGGTGGTTGAATGACTAACATGAGTTTCTCTGCTACGTAGAACAGGTTCTACAGAGTAAACTGTTTCTTCATGTTTACTCAATAGTATACTCAAATAATAAAGACAATCTTCACAAAAAAGGTTTACTTTCAAAGCTGGGAGGATCCATGACTAAGTCTATCCACTTCATACAGAACATGCCAAAACCCCTTCTCTAAGCTGCAGTAGGGCTTGTATACGGGACTGTTCTGTTAATAAAGAAAAAAAGAGGTGAAGGAAAATCAGAAGCTTTTTTTTTTTGACATTATGAGCAGCAGACACAGGACAATAAACACGCAATGCTATTTCTACCCACAGCTATCGCCTGTCAGTATCTCACAGAACAGAACACATGCCCCAAGTACTTTAATGCATAGGAAGCTGTTATAGTGATTTTTAACCTTCAATACAGAGTTATGTAGTGTACTTGTTCTTCAGGAAAAGTCTGTGAGCACTTTTTTACACTACTGGTCTTCTCTCCTAGGGTCCTCAGTCAAGACCATTCTCCCCCATCACTCTCCGCTTTCTTCGATGAATCAGCACAAAGCATAACTTCAGCTCAGAGCTCGGGTTGTACAAAAAGTGTGGTCCCTTCTTACATTCTCATTTCTTTGTTTCCTCCACACAAAAATAAGTGGCAACAGACTTCAAATTCCTCCTCCCTGAAGGCAGCAGATGCTCAATTCTATGTTAAGCAGGAGATAGGGAATTATATCTTGGAGTGTAGTCCAGTTTTAGTTGAAGCAGTGAACACATTTACTTCTTGAAATACTCTGCTTTTTGGGAACCCTTATAAGTCAGAAAAGCTTATTGCTTTTACAGTTGAAAAATCTTCCTACAGGCTCAACTTATTTAAAAGAGACCAGCTTATTGTGCTCCAGAAGAGGTCACATTTCTACCATTATGTCTTTTTGTGTCAATTAGTACATTAAACACAACTAAGTCTGTTTTCTTGCTCTCTGAAAGTGCACGTAGAGGTAGAGAGAAGCAGGAAGGGAAAGGGAAAAAGACAACAATAATCTTAAACTTTAATCACACAACAGAAGCTTAAATTTTATTCCACAGAGGCTGAACAAGATGAAATCAATTTATATACAGAACTTTAAACAATCAGTACTTTCACTTACTGCAAATTACAATTTTCAGCTACACAGAGCACTAAGGATGATTACAGAAATAATACTCTTAACAGAACAAAAAACAAGTGGGTTTGCTGTTTAACACAGGAATTTACTCTGCACATCTTACTTGTATTTTGTACATTTGTGTTTTCTCCTTCCTGTACATCTTCAGCTTCAGAAGTGGATATAGTCAAGTCTTCCCACTAGATTTTCCCATTGTCATCATTTTTGCATCAGAAAAGTAATTGGTACTGAAGCATTAGAGAACAGCGAGCCAAAGTGATTTTCCCCTCCCATCTTGTTCCTTCAAAGCCATAACAATCACCATTTTCTTCTTTTATTGTCCTCCTTGACCTTCCAAAGGATTAGTTCCATACAAGCAGTTGCATCTTCCCTGGAATTATGACCACCAACTAGAGGAGAACAAAAAAACATTTGAAGTGTTAGATTATGTATTTCTTTATAAAAGAACAGAGGCTTTATTTATTAAGCTGAACAACTATCAAGAATATTAAGACAATATTTGGCATTCAGACAGTTTTTGGTGCACCTTCTTGCTACCAGGATTCAAGATAATAGCCACATGCTTCTAGCAGTCCAGTACTGTCTGGCAATATTCAGTTTCCCACTGCATACCCCAGCTTCAACATCCAGCGGAGCCTGGATTAGTAACCTAGAGTATCCAACATAACTGTCTTTGGAAAACCAGCCTTTCCAAGTCCTGTACTTTCAAATTAGAAGTTGAGAGAGTAACAGATAACAAGTTGATTTCACAAGCAGGCGGTAAATTTCTGCCTTAGTTAATTAAGGACAATCTACTTGTCCCGATCTACTGAAATGCTCCACAAAATCTGAACAGAATGGAATTAAAGGATGTAAAATAGATACAGTCATACATTTTTATGACATGTTTAGTCAAAGCTTAAAAAGCCAACAACTTACAAGTTTATATGTTTTATGCAATTCCCATAACAACAAAAAGTAGAGTAGAAAGGGTTTAATGCATTCTGGCTGGAAAACAATGGTAGTCATCCAAACAAGAAATGCATACAATCCTCTCATTAGTTGGCATTTGATGTAGGCATCAGAACATCGTTCCAAACAGAGTCAACACAACAAAATGCTGGCTGCTATGATAATGGTAGTTAACTACTGACAGGTCTGAGTGCTCCTTACTGAAAGTCAAAGATGCATGTTCGGGCTCTCCTAGAAACTTTAGCATAGGTAGCGAATAGACCTACTATATTCAGCCATCATCTTCATAAACAGAAATCTGACAGTGTCAAATTGTCACATTGACTAATTTGAATACATGTCCCTCAGAAATCCTGTATGAACTGATCAAGGGAGATCAATTCCTGTATGGTTTAAGCTGTTAAACGAAGATACCATTTTGAGTGCAGAAGTTTTAATAAAGGTGCAGAAGATCTCAGACAAACAGGTTTGGGACAGGGTCTGGTTATCCAGAAACCAAAGAAGTTGTGGAAGAAAAATCTGACAGCATGTAGTTCAACAATTTCATCTCAAGGTGGCAAAATCCCCTCCTCATTCTATGTTTCTGAGCTGGTGGCTCAAAAAGAAACAGGATTGCTTCTTTGCACTACTGCCTTACTGCACAGATTCCACATCTGCTTTGGGCAGGGGAGAACACCACAATAAAGTAAGTTGATATGAGGGAGACAATTTTCTTAGATTTCATTGAGATGTTCTGTTCCCAAAAGGAGCAGAGGACTTAAAAGCTATCACAACAAAAGATAGTACAAGCTTCTAGCCTTCTCTTGTAAAATTTAAATGTCAGTGCTTTCAGATAATTTTTCATATGTAGCGGCCTAGGCTCAGAAGCAAAGATCTTCAGACACTTACAGACATGTAGCTGCAACTCAGATATCTACTGGCTTAAAACAGTGCAGTATCTCCTTGAGTGTGGAAGTGGTTTTACTCCTCTCTCATTAAACATGTATTTTACACAGTCATAGTAATCCTCTGCAACAGTATTAATGTGTTACATGAATGCTTTCACCAGCATATTTTGTAAGAACTACCCCTGCAATATCTATTTCGATCAGACATATAAAGAGCTGTGGAAGCTAGCGGAGGAGAATCATAGCTTTTATCTGTGGCAGGGAAGTTTACACCACTTAGTAACCTCTACTATTCAAAGAATCACACAGCAGCTGGTAATAACATTGAAGGTTCTAGTCTTCTCCCCTCCTAAATGTACCTTAAGAAATAAAGCAGAACAGTTGCCAATAATCAAACAGAAACTATTTTGTAATTTGGGTAAGAAAAACAGAGGTGATCCTGTGAGCTTCCCCTCTGCCCTCGCTGTTCTTCTCTGTTTTGTCAGAGACAGGTCCAATCCTCATTTGCTTTCCAATCTGCAAAGAAGTGCTCTGCCTTGCCATTCCACCCTTCGGCTGTTGCTATTTTTAACTGCTCGGGAAAGTACAACCTGTATCAGACATGTTCATCAAGTAGTCTGAAAAGGCTCAATTATTGAAACCATAGTCTTCTAGCTCTGTTATGGATTCTTAAATTTTTCAGTCAAATCAAGTATATGATGTACTGTAAGTCAAGCTACCTCAGCAGTTGCAGCTCTTGTACCTTGGACACCAAAAATCCTGGAGTTAAGACCCCTTAAAATGCACTGCTAATCAAACTCCAGTTTGAGACAGTCAAAAAAAAAAAAGCAGATAGTCAATTACATTCAGCACAAGTTAAATCACCACAGACTTACTACTTTCTGACAGCAAAGAGTGTTTCGTTCTACTAATCTGTAGGTTTACAAAGAGCAAATCCAGACTTGAAGTTTATTACTCCTCTCTTGCACTAGCACAAAACTAACACAAACTAGCGCAAAGCAGCAGCACGAATCAATATAAACATAGCAAGTGGAAGTCATGCATCGGGATTTGTTTCATTTTTTTCTAGAAATGGCAGCTATATAGCTGTATAGGTTAAGCTTGGATTTTAGCTCAGTGGTGATCAACAAAGAATGGTTAAACACAAACTTAAGCAGGAGAGTCTGCTAAAAGCAGTTTTGGCTATTTGAGACAGCCATCTTAAAGTCTGTACAAATAACTTGTGACATCCCCCTCACCCCACCACCACAGTGCTGTGCGTCAGACTGTCAGAGCAAAGGAAATCAGAGTATACTACAAGCTTTGAGATGCAGCATCCAGCTACTCCACTGAGTATCAAAGGCCATCAAGTTCTGTCAGTGCAACCATTTATTTATTCCCTGGGCAATGAATGTATGTTAGCAGAATAGAATATTATTTGTTGTCTAGAAGGCTTCACTGATAAAAGCAAATATGAAGATGCCAGTTTATTAGATACTGAATTTGTTCTAAAATCAGATTAAAAACAATTATTTGGAATGGCATGGTCAATGCAAAAATAAGTCTGTCAAATGCAATGTTTCGTAATTATTATATGCACACTGTAGAACAGATTTATTGATTTGTTTTTGACAGACGGCCAAGAAAGTTACTATAATTTTACTACTGAAAACCCCAGCTGAAAAGCTCCTGTATCATCTCGGATAAGTAAGCGAATCTTGAAATAGATGTTAGCCTCATCACACTACCTTTAGAATTTTAAGAATGCTTCTTATACAGTGGAAAGAAACTGGAACACATTTTGTATGGTGAACACTTTAACAAGCCATCTGTACTATTGGGGATGAGTGAGTGATTGTGTGGTGCTCAGTTGCCGTTGAGGATAAGCCACAACACCACCCATCTTACCCTTCAGGTATACGCTCTGCCTTTACTATACTATTGAAGTAAAACTAAGCAAGACAAAGCTTTAAGTGTCAGCAAGTGTATTACTACCTCTTCAGTTTTCTGAATTATTCCCGTCTCCCGTTTCACGATACAGTACATGGATTACTTAAAAACCTGCGCTCTTACCATCATCTTGATGAATTCTCCTGAGGTAGTCAGCCATCAGACTTCTAAGTGCTCTTTTGTGAGGGAAACCTTGCCAATGAGGAAACACTACTGATGTGTCCACTACTGTGTCATGAATTAGCTGGAAAAGAGCAGAGGCCACAGTAATGATTACGCATGCAGTTATAATCTTGCACCTCCTTTTACTTATTAAAAAGAAACCCCCTCTAGCATCTAAACAATTTCCTTTCTCAATAATATGCCCAAATTAATGCTTGAGCCCCAAAATATTATGTTGTCTGCCTTGTGTTCCTCTATTCATCATAGAATGGCAAACTGTGGGAAAATTATGCTTCGCAGTGATTTCTGTACACTGCATTGACATTTATTCACCAGTTGTACATACACAGTGAATATGATTAATTCTGGTTTTAGATAGCCAGTACCATACTGCAAAGTCTCATTTGCTTTAGCCTTTAGATATCACTAGCAGGGAAGCCTATCAAGGCTAAATTCTCATTCCTTCATTAGTAATAATCACAAAATGGCTGAGGTTGGAAGGGACCTCTGGAAGCCATCTTGTCCAAACCCTCTGCTCAAGCAGTGCCACCTAGAGCCAGTTGCCCAGAAACATGTCTCGGTGGCTTTTGAGCACCTGCAAGGCAGAAGGCTCCACTGCCTCTCCAGACAACCTGTGCTTGTGCCTGGTCACCCTCAAAGTGAAAAAGTGTTTCCTCATGTTCAGAGAGAACCTCCTGTGTTTCTGTCTTGTGCCCACTGCCTCTTGTCCTGGCACCAGGCACCACTGGAAAAAGCCTGCTCAGTCCTGTTCTTACCCTCTCTCCAGTTACTTATATAGCTTGACAGATCTCCCTGAGCCTTCCTAAGCAGACAGTTATTTTTCTTATAGAATATTGCTGCTTTTGATATTTAATAGCATAATTCATGCATTTCTGGTACCTGAGGCAATTGCCTGATAGGCAGCATAGCTGTTTAAAGAGATTTTAAGAGCAACACCTTACTATTACTTGAATTGTCACTGTCTTTTATGCATTTGCTAGCATGAGTTCAGCAAGATCAGAAAACATACAATTCTAGGTTTCTGTGAACCCAAAAATAAAGACAATATAATTCAGTGGTGATATATGGTTGCATAGCTAGAAGCACAAACAACAAAGTAGGAAGCCCAGATATCAGAATCTTTACCATACTGTGTTTGTATATACAGCTCTTCTTTCTCTGAATGTAGCTGAATACAGCTATCATTTAACAATCAAGTACGTCATTCTTTTTTTCCACACATGTTCATCTGCTGAAATGCAACTTTCTTTTCCTTTTTGAAATTAATTAGAACATAGTAAAGACAAGTAGTCATCTCTTAAAATTGGCTTCAAACAGCGTATTTTACCTTGAGAACAAATAAGTGCTTTTCTAAGCTGTGTCCAATTAAAATTGTACTTGCACTGAACAAATTTAGCAGTATTGCCTGTACATCTCGAAGAGATGTTGTGGTATTCTTCAGATCATCTTCTGTAGCTCCAGACAGTCTAAAGACAGATTTAGAAGAGCTTCATTAACAAACATACTAAGAAATATCTAGAAGAACTAGGTTTTTAGTGGTCATTCCCCCAGCATCTCAAGTTAACACCAGCCAGCTTTGAAATCACATAATGCTGAAGTCAACTTAAGGCATTTTTTTCACTCTCTTCACCTAGGTAGTGTAAGATAAACTAAGCTAAATTACATTAACTTAGCTCTACCACTACAAGTGACTAAGTGTTTAAGCATGGACCTAAGACAGCGCTCTGAGCAAACACATATTGCTGTTGAAGAAGTAGGAACACTATGTTAGCTGCCCTCCAACTTTTTTTACAGTGAGGCTCAAAACCTGTGTTTCTTCTCAGAGCAGTTGATTACAAGTAATTTGCACTAAACACAGCCCAATCTTGAGAAACCGTACAGTCTGATGGCCTCAATGGATTACGACTATACTGCTTTTCTGTGAGACAACATTTATAGATGAAATTTGCATTTTCTTCTATCCCCTTAGGGAATTTAGCAAGTTCTGGGAGGTTTAACTTGATTGGGGTTTTTTTTTAAGGAAGTGGAGAAAAAGTATTCAAATGTGGAAAAAAATTAATTGAACTAGGCAAAGAAAAAAATCCTTCTCAACTGAGCTTTAAGAACAAAAGCCTCATTCCTGATTGAAGGTGTTTGACTTACGTTACTAGAAACAGACATTTAAGAGAGGTATGTTCCTTCTTATATAGTTATCTGCCAATTTATTAAGTCTAATCCTGAAGTATTGTAGACTAATTAGCATACCTTATATCGTAGTCTACAACTTTACCATCTGGTTTAACAAATGTATCATAGACAACCTGCAGCTTAGCATCAACCACTGTCACTCTAGTCAGTTCCAAGCCATGGGTTGTGTAACACTGAAGAAAAAAGCAAATTCAACAAGCATTTACACAGCAGTGATGTTTCCTCACATTACATAAGTTGTACAAAAAGCAGAACTAGCCACCAGCTCAACAGATCAAAACAATTTTGCTCACTGCATATTCGACACTAAAGGTCTAGTAACACAGACTTCCCTAGTCAGAGTTCTGCAGACCTCTTGGAGACAGGAGTTCCCTAGTCAGAGTTCTGCAGACCTCTTGGAGACAGGAGTTCCATACTACTACAGCTAGGAAATTGCTTCGTATACAGTAACATAGTTTTCTATTAACTGAACCAAACTTTTTAGGTGGCTCATACCGTTTCGCAGTCCAGAGCATATACACCACAGTTTCCATCAAAAGGCGGTGATTTAGTTAATGTCTTCGTGAAGCCTTCCAATTTCTCCCTTCTTCCATCATGAACATGAAGCTGCAAATTTCCATTAGTATTTAAGTGCAAGTTTGCTAGATATATCTTACCCAAACTGACAGACAATTTGTTTCTCTAAGGGAGTCAGGAGTATATATATACACTTCTTGTGAATATTTGCCACATAATTTACTAAACACTAGTAAGTATGCCTAAAAGGCCTACACCAAACTGCTCACAGAAAGCTGTGACTCAGCTTTAAGTCAAAAGGACACAGAAAGCAAAAAGGAGATACTGCATTATATAAGCCTTCTGAGAACATTACTCCTACCTTTGCAATCTGACATCCAGCAGATCCAACTATTCTCTCACAACAACTATAGCGTTTTTCCATGCCACCAGGAACTGCCAAAAAGAAAAGCTGAAACTTGAGCAGGTCTTGCCACAACTATCAATGGCAAAACCAAATCAGTAGCCTTGCTCTTCCGCTCAAATTTCTCTTCCATTTCCTTCTGAGACTGTGCTATGGAAAGAAGCAAGACCCACCTACAGGTCTCATCTATGCTAAGATGACAAACTGTACATCGCTTCCTCCTACGACAATGTTTTATTAAAAAAAAAAAAAAAAAAAACAATGAATGGGAAAGTTTTAGCCTGCTCTAGAAGGTTGTCCCTGTGGGAAATATTTAATGTAGCTTCTGAGTACTTAAGTTGTCTCTCAGAACAGATGACAAGGTTCACTTAGAAGTTAGTGCAAGGCCACACAATGAACATTTTCCAACCTTCTTCCATATGGTTTTCTTAACATCAGCTTTCCTAAAGTTATGGCACATTCAGAGAAAACATGCTTTGCTAACTTGCCACACTGTCAAAAGTACGGCAGAATGTATCTCAGCTGAACCTTGTGCAAAACAGTTTCATGCCCTGATCTTGTTCAGTTTTGACATGAGATATTATAACTTTCAACCACTTCACACAGACTGAATGCCAAGGATATCTACCTTTTTGTTCCAGTACTCTACCAGAATGATAGTTGCATTCTTCTTTACGTCTATGTTCTCCTGAAGAAGTAACAGCATATACTCCGCCACACCTACAGCACATTCTTTTGAAAGCTAAAAAAAGGGTAACAGAGAGTATTTCCTAGCTGGCTTGCCATAAAGTTAAAAAAATGCTGAATTGAAGCATAAAACAAAGTCACATGAACAGTAATTGCAAGAGCAGCGTACCAATACATAAGCAGCCTCTGAAGATTAGACATATATAAAAAAAAGTTCCTCTATAGCATGATAAGAAAGTCAAGTTTACCTGCAACTTCAATTACTATGTTGAAACAGAAGTTAAAGAAGACCTACAAAGCTTCATGGTTTAGTTACGAAAGCTTGTGAATTCACTTGTAGTCCACGCACTACATACAGAACACTACCATACCGTACAATGTTATATCCATGTATTTTACTGTACTGTGAACTACTGACTGAAAGTCAGTTTTGTTGCAGTCTAGTAGGCACTTACCATCATACCCAGCACTTTTTACAACCCCAGTAAGTATAGCGCTACCATTTTTTCCAGGATTTGGTCGAGGGAAGTTATTTTCATTCAGCTGTTCCTCAGTCAGCAGATAATCTTTTAAAAGTTCATATAGAACACCACCTGTAAATGCTAAAAAAACACCCCACAACTAAAAATCTACAATTAAACAAGCCCAAAGCTTAAGCAATATTAGAACAAATATAAGTAGCACTTGTTATATCCTAGTACTTCCAATATAAAAAAAACTGAAATTACAAGATGCGCACTATAGTTTATATGCAAAAACTATATGCTTGTACCTCAGAGGAATTAGAAGTGATTAGAGGTGAAGCATTATTCAAAACAAAGACACTAAGCAACAGGGATGTTAATTCACTAGCTATCCCAGAAAGGCTTGGCATGCAATATTAAAGAATACGCTCCTTCCAAGCAAAGTCTCAACATTTTTCCCCTAAGAATAAGCCTTTAGATACAAATAGGGAATTGTGTTTGAAACCCTTGCAGTGGTTAACAGATGATAAAGCTTGACCAAAAACAGAGCAACACATTCATGCTAAATAAGCCCATTTACAGGCGAAAGTGGAGAACTGACATCGCCCTTCCCCTTTCTTTACCTTGCTCTTGCTCTGAATCTACGGATCCAGCACCACTAGAAGATCTGCTGTCATAAAGTCGTCCTGAATGGAGGAAAACATATTTTTAGCATTTCTCCTCAATTCTGGGTTTCCTGTTAATAGCCTTGGCAAATATTTGTAAATCAAAACACCAATTTATTTCAGCTATATATTTCTACAAAAGGATTTAAACATGCATAAGTATCTTTACTAAACTAAATCTTTTAAAGACATGTCTCTGCTGTTCTAATTTCTACATTTACAACCAATTGTAAAAAAATCTTAATTAAAAGCAAAACTACCATGATCTCTTAGCTTTTTGAGAGTCTTCACAGCAAAATTCAGGTACATTTTTTTACTGCCACAACGATCATAAATAGATTGCTCTTCTGTCATGGCCTATATTAAAAAAAAAGAAAGAAAAAAGAGACAAGTGTTAGTGGAGTACTGTACGTTCTACAAAAAGCACTGCCATTTAGAATCTGAGATTTTGAACCTAGAGGTAGATACACATGCAAGTAGAGTCCTAAACCTGAATTGCAACAGGAGACATGAAGTCAGACAAGACACCTAGAATGACAAAACCAGTATTTATGAAGGAAAGATCTGTGGGGGAAATCCATGCTCCAACTCAGAATTTAAATCTAATCCTTTGTGGGAACTTGAACACGCTTAGGGCAACCATTCCTATGGATACAGACAGCTTTTTCTGATCCTGCTGCAAGGGAGGCATTATTACTTTTTTAGGTCAAGAACTACTTCCTTAATTTTCCTTCTGTAAAGTTGTAAAAAACAGAAGTGAAAGGAAGGTCTAGCATCTTTTAACTATGAAGAACCACACATGAAATATAGAATTACATTAATTAGTCTTCTGGGGGAAGAAAAATACTTCTTCCCTGGTTTTATTTCACTGTTTACACTACCTGCACTGCCAACAAAAGCTCATTTCAGGCACTAACAGTGCCTTCTAATAATCACCACAGCAAGTGCAATTCACAAGTTACAACCTCTAAGCAGAGGAAAAAAGAAAGTGGAGAACTGATGAAGCTGAGAAATAACACAGGAGGAAGTTAGAGAGAATGTAAAAGAAACATTACTTAGTGAGAATGAGAAGTCAGGCATACCAAGGTATGCTGCATAATACAGAGAACACACTGTAAACAGCAAAGTAGTAACGTCTGATGTTTTACAAGCTTTCATTCAACACACATACAGAGTCTTACCAGTACACCTCCATAAAGTATATTGATTTTCAGCATGGAAGAAATTTAAATCACCTAAAGGCTAAGCTCAGGATATTTGTGCCTGCCAGACCGTATCTGTTTGCTATAAGCTTGAGTAGCACTTGGTATGCTATTAACAGTAAATACAAGATCAAAGGCTCAAAATGATTGAGAGATTTATGGCTGTTCTTCAAACACGTTTTCCTCCTGTCCTGAACAGATCTCAAAGTCATTATTACATTCCAGGAAGCCTCCAGTATTCACAAGAAGATTTTTATTTTGCATTTGCAAAAGAAAAACTTTTCTTTTTTAATACTAAAATAACATGTCCTTTTGGAAGCTAATTAGCAGTACTAAAGACAAATGTTTTTACCTGGAGAAAACTGAAACTGATTGATAATGCTGGCAAGTATCAGATCAAGTATATTTTAACTTCTGCTTACTGAAAAGTCTGAAATATTTGCCTTCAAAAAAAAAAAATCAAGGAAAAAACCCCACCAATAGATTGTGCAAGGTAAGACCTACTGACTTAAATCAGAAGTGGAATTGTAAAGATCTACAGAACATAACAAACCTTGTCAATAGCTTCATTCATTGTGCTACAAATTTTGAGGCATTCTGCAAAAAAAACCCCGACATATCGGTTTCGTGTCTCAAGTGGGACTTTGGATCCTGATTCTGGAATCGAAGGCCTTATCTGAATAGAAACCTAAAGAAAAAAGAAATAAAAAACAGCTCAGACATTCTTTTTCCCATCCTCAGAGGAGGAGAAAAAACAAACAACTAAACAAAAAAATCCCCCAAAACATTGCTGAATAGCTATTCAGAAAACTGAAGTTGCACATCACAGGGAGCCAGAAACAGCCATCAGAAATAGCAGCTACAGAGGTTTTCCCTGCTTGAACTAAACAAAATAATCTTCTGCTCAAGGTTATGCAAGGTATTAAAACTTTTTAAAATTCTTTTTTCTGAGAAAGTTGAATCCTTCAGCAAGCACTAGCAGTGAATTTAAGACATGCTCTCCATCAGACCTTTATTTCAGGCAGTACTTCACCCAGAATGTAAACTAAAGACCCAATTACTAGACTGAAAAAAAAAAAGCTTATTTTTAGGAACCTATAGCCTTTGTTAGACAATGCAATGTAGTGGTTTTGCTTATAACAATATGCTTATTTTAACACAGGGCACAGAAGCTAAAATCATCACATTCAAAAATCTGGCAGTAAGTTCAGTTAAGCACAGTACAGTCAGACCCAAAAAAGGTCCAAACAGCTACAAAGATTGTGTGTATCAAACAAGGAGTAATATACCACTGCCCAGCCACTCTCCATGATACTTAAAGGTCATGGCAGTCAGGTAAAGTTCCTGGCGACTGGAAGAAGGGAAACGTTGTGCCCATTTTTGAAAAGGGTAGGAAGGACGACCCTGGGAACTACTGACCTCTCAGCCTCACCTCTGTGCCTGGGAAGATCATGGAACTTATCCTCCCAGAAGCTATGCCAAGGCACACAGAGGACAGGGAGGTGATTTGAGACAGCCATTATGGCTTCACCAAGGGCAAGTCCTGCCTGACCAACCTAGTGGGCCTTCTATGATGGCATGACTACACCAGGAGACAGGTGAAGAGCTATGGATGTGACCTATCTGGACTTCTGTAAAGCCTTTGACACAGTCCCTCACAACATCCTTCTCTCTAAACTGGAGAAATATGGATATGATGGGTGGACTCTTCGGTGGCTAAGGAATTGGTTGGATGGTCGCAGCCAGAGGGTAGTGGTCAATGGCTCAACATCCAAATGAACACCAATGACATGTGGTGTCCCCCAGGGGTTCCTACTGGGACCGGTACTGTTTAACATTTTCATCAGTGACTTAGAGAGCGAGATCACGTGCACCTTCAGCAAGTTTGCAGACGACACCAAGCCGAGTGGTGCAGCTGACACGCCACAAGGATAGGATGCCATCCAGAGGGACCTAGACAAGCTGCAGAAATGCACCCATGTGAACCTCACGAGGTTCAACAAGGCTAAGTACAAGGTCCTCCATCTGGGTCAGGGCAACCCCCGCTATCACTACAGGCTGGGGGATGAAGGGACTGAGAGCAGCCCTGCCGAGAAGGACTTGGGGGTAATGGTGGATGAAAAGCTTGACGTGAGCTGACAATGTGCACTCGGCAGCCCAGAAGGCCACCTGCATCCTGGACTGCATCCTGGATGAGAAGGATGGCCAGCAGGTCCAGAGAGGGGATTCTGCCCCCCTAGTCCACACTATGGTGAGACCCCACCGTGAGTCCTGCATCCAGCTCTGGAGCTCTCATCACAGGAAGGACACGGAGCTGTTGGAACAGGTCCAGAGGAGGACACAAAGATGATCCGAGGGCTGGAGAATATCTCCTATGAGGAAAGGCTGAGAGAGTTGGGGCTGTTCTTCCTGGAGAAGAGAAGGCTGCGGGGAGTCCTTATAGCAGCCTTCCAGTACCTGAAGGGGCCCTATAGGAAAGATGGGGAAAATATTTTCAGCAGGGCTTGTTGCTATAGGACAAGGAGTAATGGCTTTAAACTCAGGGAGGGTAGATTTAGACTGGATACAAGGAAGAAATTTGTTACCATCAGGTTGGTGAAACACTGGAATAGATTATCCAGAGAGGCAGTGGAGGCCCCGTCTCTGGAAACATTCAAGGCCAGGTTGGACGGGGCTCTGAGCAACCTGATCTGGTTGAAGATGTCCCTGCTCACTACAGGGCATTTGGACTAGATGACCTCTAAAGGTCACTTCCAACCCAAAGCATTCTATGATTCTAATATGTCTGTACCACATTTATTTGCTAATGAAGATTCTTTAAGAGCAGCATTTAAATGTCTGTGCTGCTACCAAGGAGAAGGTATTTTTTGCACAAAGGGAACAAAAGCAATGTGTGTCATTCTCACAACCCAGGCTCATCATTATTGGGGCATGCAGTATTCTATTTAGGAAACAAGAAGCCACATACTGGAGATATGAAGCACGAAGTAAACCGTACTTAATATCCCAGAAATGTGTCAATAACCAAACTGACAGAAGCCATAACATTTGACATTTTTAAATAGAAAGCAAAAATCTGATTTTGTAATTTATCTGACCCCAGGAATCTTCAGTGACCTCTGCTTTAAAAAAAAACAACAAACAAACAAAAGCAAGGTTAGAGTAATCTTTCTGAGAAGAGAACCTTATGATACTCTGCCACTCAAAATTACAAGCAAAGTTAGCACTAAAAAACCAAAATATGCCTGCATGAACTTTCTGGCAAGTTCCTTGAAAGAGCTCTAGTTTATAAAAATACCTCTCTTGAAGTCAAATAAAGCCTTTCCTCAGATATCATCTGCCACTATACATGGCAGGAAGTTTTAAGCAAAAATAACCAACACCCAAGCATGACTTGACTGAAAACAAACCAGTACTTAATTCTGCCGTAACAACCACTTTGATTAACAATTTATCTATTAAATTGCTAACATTTGTGTAGTGCTGGCTAGTACAACCAAGGAAAATGAAAATTCAATTTGCATATCAACTTGATTAAAGCACAGAGGAAAGAGTATTTTTTTTTGAAAGCTATACTAGTATACCACATTACTGGGTCTACATTACAAAATACTGTTTGAAATTAACTGCAGTTTTTCTACTTCTATTCCCATTCACATATCTGAGTTCTGCAGCAGTAACTCCACAATACCTTGGGTGGCACAAGATTAGTCCTTTTGAATGAATCAACAGAAACTCCACAGGGCACTGCTGTTAAAACATTTCCTTCCTTTACTATAAGCAGTTGACCACAGCTGGTTTCAGTGCGCTGAACTTCAAGCAAACTTACAGAGGCTGAAACACAGAAAAGACACAGGCTGAATCTAAACTCTAATTGTAAGCTTTATTATTTAATCATGTTAATCTGGAACACAGGTATTTCACACCTCCTTTGTCAAAGCAGGATAAAAGCAAACTAATGCACAGAAGCAAACTCAGAACGTCAGGAAACACATTCATTCAGGAAAGACTTCACTTCTGTAGACAGATTTTATGCAAAGTGTTCTCCGCTAGTTTTGAGATCATTTATCAGTTTGAAGACAGAATAAAACAGCTACACAAGTCAAATTAAAAGCTATTTTCAAGTTGTAATGACTATGATTTTTAAACACCTACTTGCCTGCCTTCCTGTCCCTTTGCCCTCCCATGCAAAAAAAGTATGATAGCAAGAAGAAAAAAAAAAATCAGGAAACCCACCATTCTAACTTTATCTTCCAATGCTATCAGTGAGTGCCCTGAAGTATTGCTTTGCCTCTTTAAAGTCAGGAAAGCTACAGATCTCAGACATAAAAATTTGTCATGAGATTCTGGAGCCAAGGTATCAGCATTTGGCTTGCAGTCATCCTGCTTAACCTGCATCAGCACCTATTTTTACACAGCAAGACACATTTGAACACCATGAAATACACTAATCTATTTTACTGTTTTTCAGAAAGAATGCATACAGGGGCAGAATGACTCAATTTTATGTGAAGATGTTCTATAGCATGTGTAATAAAGACACATGAATGAAACTACGAAGCAGTACTTTATTAATTTAATTGCTAGGTAGGTTACTGTGTAAGCATGTATTTCAAGTGACAGTAGAAGACTGGAGGGGAAACATTGTTTAACTAATATCAAATACTGAAAATAAATTGTACTCCAGGATTTTTCACTTATGAAGGAGAATTTAAGGGCAGAAGAATATATGATTTTCGAATAAAATTTAACAAATTGTTTCAGAAGGTTTGAATGCTTCAGATTAGAAACCTAACAGTTGACAACTGTAGCGAAAGGAAACTCGCTCGATTTCTTTTTTTACATCTTTCAACCCGCGTATCAAAAGACTTTCAACAAAACTAATGTCTGCAGGATTTTGATCAAAACTGTACACGTTCAAAAAACTTATCACAAAGTACTCGTCCCCTTTCCATTACAGCTACCGAGGCTTCATATATAACCTTGTAGCTTGATAGGGCATTTATCTGCACAAGCTAAGTGTTCACCATCCAACTCACAGCTAACACTCACCACAGCAAAAGGAACACTTGCAAGCCATGCCTAACTGAAGCAAAACCAAGCTAAGTTTGTCAAACATACAGACCAAGCTGCCATACCCATTGGTCCAATGCTTTGAAATTGAGTAGCTGACAATCCAGACACAGTTTTCTTCTGTTCAAAAGCTGTAGCAATAAAAGCTTCTCCCCTTTTAACTCCAGCTGCAAACTCCATTGCCTTGCAGTATGCCTGCTGAGTTTCTGCATCACGACCCTGCTGCCAAAGAGGAGATGCTTTGAAAGGCACCATTTCGTTTTTGGTATGTACCCGATATGCACACACACACATACCCAGAGTTAACATTCAAGCAGTTCCAAATCACAGTAAAATGGGGTTAAAGTTGACACACTGCTTCTAAAAGCAGAATTTTGCTATCAGATTCAGAGCTTAGCATGCTGTCCCCGGAAGGAAAACGCCAAGCTGAAAGTGCTCAGGGGTGGTGGAGGGCACTTGAAGAATTATGCCTGCTATTAACATTGCCACCCAAAGCACTGTAACAGCAGAGAAAGCAACAGCCACTTCGGGTTTCTAAGTGCTGCATCTGTAATCTCACGGCACAAGGCCTCCATTCCAAACTGACTTTTCAATACTCACTAGCCTCAGCTGCCCTGGACAGCAGCTTACTTCACCTGTGTCGGGAACCAACCCCCGGTACTACAATATTTGCCACAACTTTTAACAGAACAGTTGACGACACATTTGTTTGAACTCATTTCAAAATATTTTTACAATCAGATTACAAGACTCAGCCCACCTGAAGTTCAACATCAGTCTACAGATATTAAGTAAAGCTAAGTTGACCTTCAGTTTATTACAGGATTATAACTCACTGCAAGTTTTGTGGTGTGTGCAATTCTTCGCTTTGGTCCAGAAACATGTACTTTGGTTTCTGATAAATTGAGATCTACGTTTCCTCCGTAGGCCTATTAAAAAACAAGAACAGACTATTTAGACCAATTGCTATGAAGCTCTAGCATTCAGTAGTATCCTCATGACCCACTCACTCCAATGTTTCACGATATTCAGTCAAAAAACTCACCAGGAAAATTACAATTCTATCAGTATTAGACACTGACTTTACATTCAGAACAGTTACGCCACAGTGCTTTGAAGCCTGAGGCAGTGGCACTCAAAGTACCTGCATTTGTTTATGAGAACGGGAGACTACTGAATACACAACTGCCTCTAAAACTCTGCCTATTACAGTGAAAATAAAAATGGCTACCCTAAGGCATGGAGCTATTCAGACCAATTTTCTACTTCCGGAAGCATAGAGATCACGCATTGTCAAACTAGAGCAGAGAGTCACATGTATTCCTTATTACTTTGTCAACTAGCATTGAAGGCTCAAATATTTAACCTTTACTAGGACACATTCTCAAAAGAGTATTTGAACTTGACTGTGTGTCACATCCCATCCTCATATGCTCAGAAAAAAACCCCAAGCACTGAAAGCAAAACAAAATACCTGCTGATCACCGTCCTCCTTTTGTGATTCTCTTTCAAACTCCTCAAAAATTCTCCGACACTCCTCTAAAGGATCATCTGATTCGGAGAGCTCTGTGTCCTCCCCACTTGGTTCCACTTCCTCAGCAGATGAACTCAGCAGAGTTATTTCATTTTCTTTCTTGTTTAGGTAATCAGCTCGATATGGGTATGTATCTTCTGGGCTATCATTACCCCCATTTTCTTCTATGCTCTGGCTTTCCTCCCAATTTATTATACCCTTATAACGTCTTTCAACTGCAGTCTCATCTTTCGACGAGTGACCAGCACGCAAGGCAGACTGTGTCACTCTTCCACCCCTCACAGTGTCTTCAGCATGCTTCCGAACAACTGATTTGACCAATAGATTGTTTTCTGCTTTCCCTTGCTTCAGAATGCCCTTCCGCATGTCTGCCTTGACAGAAGCAGCTGAAGATACATGTTTCTCCTCAGTATAAGCAAGGGCGTGTCTTCCCTTCAAAACCTTCAATGCACCAGTGCTTACATCAGGCAAATAAATCTCATTTGCTTTTGGGGAAAAATTGCCCAGTTTTTCAGATTTATTTAAATCTTTGCCATTTTTCCACAAAGTAATAAGTTTCTCTGATTTTTCTTCTGTACACCCAGGGATGTCTGCTACAGCACTATCATGTAATTTTTCGGCACATATTACAGCAGCCAGTTCTTTGTGCCTGTTCCTACAGTTCCTACTTATTCTTGGCTTTTTACTAACAGCTTCTGGTGGCACATCAATCACAAGATCACATTCATCGTCAGATTCTTCAAGTTTTATTTCAAGTTTCACTGGGGAAGAATCTCTTGACCTCGTTGTGTCTATACCTCTACTCCTAAACGGAGACAGATTTGAACTCCCATCCTGATTTTCACATGGAAATACTTCTGCTGGCTTACACTGCTGCTTAGCATTTTCATCCTCATTTCTTACAGAGGAAACAGAGAGACCTGCAAAATAATTTTGAAAAAATTATATTCAAGAACAGTTGCTGGACAGCTATAAACAACAACATATTTTTCTAATTAAAAACCAACAGTCATTGTATACCAGGAAACCAAAACCACATGACACGTGTGTGCTAAAAAATGCACTGCAATGTTTTTCTGAGGAGAAATTATCTTACTTTTAAGATCATTTTCAAGGGTTAAAGTGTTTAGAATCATTGAATTGGGAAGACGGTAGTGTGAGAGTTCCTTCTGTTCCTCGATTTCATTCTTTACTGAATGTACTGCTATTTTAAACTTTTCACCTTTTTGTAAATCAGCTGCCTCTCTTTGAGGAAAGACAGTTATGCCCTTAAATTATGTCATCCTAAACTGCAATCTACATATTTCAGCTGAGGAAAAAGAAATAATCTATTTTATTAATTATGCACAAGACTAAAAGTCTCATTGTCCCAAAGGCCCAGTACCATTTCAAGCCAGGCATATTTATAATTGTGCACAAACTTTTAGCAACCTTGAAAGTTAAATTTTCCGACTGCAGATTTAAGCGACTAACTATTATCTTTTTAGCTTTTATAGGCTGTAGACTGCTTGCCAAAACTCAGCCTGACACTTTCTCAAAGCACTGTATCCATCCTCACATGGATATTTTGGCAAATCACAAAACGTAATGGTTATTACCCTCCCAAAATTTTATTAATTGTGTACAGACCCTGTCATCCAAAAGATCTGTTAGCGTCAACCATGTATTTTAGCAACAACGCTATTTACATTGTCATTTAAAGACCCACATCACCGTTTGATTTCAGCAGTGATTGTATCAGTAATTACAAAACTTTTCAGGGAATTACTAGAAAGCCACATTTTGTTAGTGAATGGGACCTTTCCCAGGTTAGTCAAAACCAAGAAACTTTGGAATTAAAACAACAGTAATACACTAAAACAGGGTGGTACCACAAAGCATCATGATGCTGTTGTGGGTTAACCCTGCCTGGCAGCTGAGCCCCATGCAGCTGCTCTCTCACTTGTTCAGTGGGATGGCGCAGGGAATCTGAAGGGGAAAAGCAACCAAAGTCATAGGTTGAGATAAAGACAGTCTAGCAGGTAAAGCAAAGCTGTGCACACAAGCAAAGGAAAAGAAGGAATTCATGCACTGCTTCCCACCAGCAGCCAGATATTTAGCCACTTCCAGGAAAGCAGGGCTACATCACACCTAACCGTTACTTCAAATGTCTCCCCCCTTTCTCCTTCTTTCCTCAGGCTTTATTGCCAAGCACTACATCGTATAGGTTGGAGTATCCCTCTGGTCAGCTGGGGTCAGCTGTCCCAGCTGTGTCCCTTCCCAGCTTCTTGTCACCCCTACTCGCTGGCAGGGCAGCGTGAGAAACAGAGCAGGCCTTGAGGTTGTGCAAACACTCTTCAGCAATAACCAAAACATGGGTGTGATATCAACACTGATTTTGCCAGAAACCCAAAACTTTGCACTGTACAGAGCTACAAAGAAAACCTACTCCATCCCAGCCAAAACCAGTACACCCTTCGGTATGAGCTGGTAGCTGTTCTTATCAGAAATACAAATCAACCTCACAGAGGTAATGGTTCCCCACCTTTTCTACATGTGAGACACCATTTAGACTACGTAGTAATCCATGTTACAGGATTATCTGACTAACCAGAGCCCGAGTGAACCTTCAGAGTTCATGCTTCAAGTTTTCAAGAAACTGCAGAAGCCATTTAATAGTGGTCATTTGTCACTTGAAAGGAAACACCTATGGAATCAGACTGGAACAAGTCACAGCACACTGCACAGCTAGCTACCTGCAAAATCAGCAAGTGCAAGTCAGGAAGAGAATGACCTCATGCTGGTTTCTTCCCCTCCCCCCCCCCCCCCCCGCCCGACTGCCATAGATCTTAGCAACCATCAAATTATCCCTGTGCTTTTTGCACACTGAAGTTCTTTATGCTCCAGTGCAGAAACCTTTGAGAAAGAAACAAAACATTACCACTTACAGGTACCTGTGAAAACCCAGGTACTCATTGAAGAAATGAAAGCTCCTGCTGCATAGAAAGAGACTACGCGCAGAGGAAGAACCTGCACTGTGACTGAAGTTTTGGAACTCCTGAGCTGTGAAGGCAGAAAATCAGTAGCATCTGCTTAAACAATGCAGACATGACAGAGCAAGAGACACTCTGATGGTTCCCTGGATTACATACTTTTCAAGCAACTCCTAAAGCCGTCAATACAACCCACAGCAAATGACACCCAAGAGACTAACCCAAGCTCAAGGTAATCAGAGAGCAGCTACTTGTTTTTAATTACAAGACTTTCAGGTCCAGTTCGGAAGCAGGTTGCTTTCTTCATTAACATAGGCTATCAGTCTTGTTACGTTTTGTGTTTTCCATTTTAAAGCCATTCTAGTACTCTGTCCCTCGCCTCTTGCATCCATTTGGCTTTATTGCCAACAGCTTGAACACACTACTAGTTCTGCTAAAGAGATCTAGCTTACAGTTGCCTGAAAACACTCGGTCATAAGAGGAACATGACGACACCAAAACAGGTAGTTACAAATGTTATCACTCATTATGCTTAAGAAGAAAGTGGAGCACCACAGGAGAGGCATACGAATGTTTTGGTAGAAAATGCCAGTTACTCACTGATGTGCAAGCAGGCCCTTTGCAGACTGCTAACCCCGCAAGCAAACCAAGTGCCCTACAAAGATTAAAAGCAATTCCCATCACAGCTCCCACCCTTCATAACCAGGGCCCAAGGCCACGCACCACGAAGGCAGGCTGACACCCGCTGCCACGAATGCGGGAAGCCACCCGCTGATGTTACACCGCCGCGCAGCGGTGCCAGCAGCCCTCCCAACTCCAGCTTCCAGAAGCCCAAGCCCAGGCACAACTACCAGCTTGTATTATAGCCCTAGTATCGCCGCTGCTGCTGGCCAAGGTGGGGGCATTTAATTCATGAGTATTTTTTTATTTCTATAACGCCAGGCCACCTCACTCTTCAGCCCCGGAGCAGGGCACCATCGCTCCTTCTCTCCCTGCGGCAGGGACCAAGCCACGGCCGCACCTCAGCGCCTTGGAGCGCCGGCCGCCGCCACCCCCACCCACAGCGCTGCCGCCCGGGAAGCCGCCCCCCGTCTCCCTCAAACCGGCCGAGCCCTGCTCCCTCAGCGCAGGGGCGGCTGCCGACCCCGGCCGCCGGCCCACAGCCCATCAACAGGAGCGGCGGGACAGGTCAGCCTCACCCTGCGAGCCGTCGGCGGCAGACCGGCACCGCCGGCCCCCCGCCGCCCCGCCGTCGCAGAGGCCGGGAGAGGCCCCGAAGCACCGCGCGCGCTGCATGGCCCAGCCGGCGCCTGAGGGGAGAGCGCGGAGGCAGCGCCTCGACCGCCCGCGCGCCCTCTCGCCTCAGCGCCGCGCGGGGCCCCAGCCGCCCAATGGGAGCGGAGGGGGAGGGCGGGGCCGGGCGTCGTGAGGGAGCCGGCGGTCGGCGGCGGTGGCGGCGGAAGCCGGCAGCGGGGGCCGGCAGCAGCAGCGGGTGCGGGGTGGCCGGCGGCGTCTGCGGTGGCGGCGGGAGGAGGGGCTGTCCCGCCTCCGCCGGGCACCCGCCGGCGGGAAGGCGAGGAGCTGCCGAGGCAGTCAGCGGAGCGGCGGGGCGGGCCGCACCGGTGAGAGCAGGCGGCATGCGGCGCTGAGGGCGGTTTGCGCGGCCGGTGTTCGCTGTTGGGGCGCGTGCCCGGGCTGCCCTCAGGCCCGGAGCTGAAGGGGAGCTGCCCGCCCGCTGAGGGCCTTGCTGGGCTCCTCACCCGGAGCCGGGTGGCTGGGGAGCCGTGGGCCCTCCTAGAGACCTCCGCGTAGGGGCTTCGGCGAGCTGGTCTGCCGGGTGGCCTGCAGTGGCTCGGGCCCGCTCGCCGCCCGCTGCTGCTGCCTGCTCTGAACCCGGCCCCGGCGGGTTTCGCTGGACGCTCCTTGCACTCCCTGCCGGGACGGGCAGCCGGCTGCTGCCTGTTGTACCCGTGGCACTTGGTATCTATAAGAGGCTTTGCCTTCCCTCCAAGACGTGCTCTTTTCCAGCCCATTTCTGTGGTTTCTGTTGTGGAAGCAGTTCCTTTCTTCCCATGATTCTTGTCAACTTACCTTGAACCTTTTCTGGTTTTGTCTCTTGCTTTTAAGTGCGACGGACCAGAATTGCCCTTGGTATTCACAGTGACCAGGAATGGTGAATTTGTGGGGAAAAGCACCATCGTGTTTCATACGCTGTTCTGTATTAATTCTGTGAGGTTAAGTCATCGGCACTGTCAACTCATACAGGTGGGCTGAGCTTGGGTACCACCCCTAAGGCAAAACTTTCATTTCAGATGGTCACAGTCGACTTCAAAACATGGAAAACATGAAAATGAAAATAATAACAAGAAAAAGAATTAAGAAACTGACTGAAAATGGGCTGCTGATGTAACTGTCCCCTGCTGGCCAGTAACGTGACTGGAAAGAGAAAATTTGCTGTCAGGTGCCAGAGAAGATAATAACTTATATTTCTTAATATAAGAAAGAATGAAGGAAAAGAAGTCTTGCCTTACCGCCTTGTATTTCTGCATTGTGGGACAAATTATTTTCAAAGCTTAAGTCATTATAGCTACTTCTGTGTGCAGGATCCTGAAAGTTAATGGAAGTGTTCCTGGGTTTTGATCTGGCTTTGGAAGACCATGGCCAAGCAACTTTTCGAAATCGATTGCATTGCCTGGAAGACAATGCATTTTGGCTGTAATATGTAAACACAGGGTTTTGATGCCTCACTGCATAAAACCTCTCTATAGACCAGTCTCTACTTCTGACCACGTGGTTCTCGTTGCACTTTGCTTCCCCATGCTGGAGTAGTGTCAACTGAGGAATTGTCACTACTGTCTGCGGGTCGCAAAGGCAGGTGTGATATTCTGGGTTTGGGGCAGTGTGTAAAAAGCAGAGGAAACAGAAAAATTGTGTTCTCTTAAAAGATCTACCAAGAGGTCTTTTTTCTAAAAATACCTACCTTGGTGTTATTTGGGCTCGGGTGTTATTGTATACGTACAAAGATCGTGTAAGGCTGTTGTGCACACAGGCATTCCAAAATGCACGTGTCCTCACATAGCTATCCCAAACAGAGGATTTTTTTTTTTAAAGTCATTATTGTTCAGAGATCCATCATTACATTCTTAGTCAGTGTGTGCCGCTAATGTTGGATTGCTTTAATTCATTTCAAGAAGCCATTGTGTTTCAGCTGTTCCTTCTTAACTTGAGGAATAATGTGGAGCTGTCTTCTGAGCATGGTTGTATCTCCTGGCACCTGATTCTGCAGCAGTTCATGTTTGCCTGCAAACATTTGTGATCCAGTTTTAATGACACATCACTGTCTTATCAGAATGTAAAGTTTATTCTGTCCTGTCACAAAATTTCAAGTTGCAGATTTAGTAAATCACAAGAATTGTTTACATTAACGTGGTTGCCTGTGTACCAGTGTCTGAGTTAGAGAGCTTGTCAGTCACTGTCGATGAGATTCGGTATAGCTGTAGTCTCCATTTAAGTCTTCTTATGAAAGAGAATTGGTGAGACTTGATGCATGAGAAATCGGTGGCATATCAGCTACAGAATTTATGATAGGTAACGTTTCTGATTTTGTGCTTTGCCCACTACTGTCTGTGTCTGATGATGTTTTCACACACCACAGGCTGCTTTCTGCAGCTCTGGAAGCTGAAGAATCAGGAACTTCCTTCAGAGGGTTAAAATAACATGCAGAAGCTGGTCTCTGTTGTTTACACGAGCACCTAAATGTATGACTAAAATTCCTGTAAACACAGAACAAAAGTCTTTACGTTAGTCTAACCGGAGGAATCCAAATGAAAATTAACAGGCACTGGTGAAGATGGATAATAATTTACTGAACCTGCTTGTTTTTCAGGATTTGAACTGACAACGGGGAGCATCTCAACTTATAAGGAAATGTTTAGAACATGCTCTCCTGGTAATAATATAATTTTTGATTTTTTAATAATTTCTGCCTTCACTTTTCATTTGCAGGGGAAAAAGTAAGCAACTTAACTCTGTGTGTGTACAACCTTTCTGAGCTTTTATCACATTTTTGCATGTCTTTAATACTATGTTTGGAGTAGCACCTTACTTTGTTATCCAAATAATAAAGCACAGCACATGGCTGGAAAACTTACCCTTTTTCCTTTCTGTACTTGATGAAAGCCAAAAAACAGCATATCAGAAATGTTAAGAAGCAGACAAGAGTTGCACATGACACAGCAAACATTACTTTTACTTTAAAATCTTCTTGGCTCGTTTCTTGATCTGTGTTCCTTTGAAGCAAATCCGCATTATCTGACACTGTAACAGTAAAGCACACCACACCACTAGTATGCACGCAGGTGATATCCTGGACAAGTCAACATAGGTAGGAACGGATTATATCTGTGTAATTTGCAAATAAAAATAGGCACCCTTAATAAAAGGACTACCTCTGTGAAAACTCAGATCCATTTAGTTGTTGATAAAGTGGTCAAAATCACATCCTACAGTCTTTCTAGATGTGATTTGTGTGCTTCATGAAGGCTAATTCTGATGGAAGTTTAGCAGGCCTCTACAGAGATGCTACTACTCTGAGTTTATTAGAACTCATTTTTTCACCTGCGAGGGGATGGGGTCATCTAAAGCATTTATGGAACCATCAATTCTACGTATTCCTAATTTATTGTGTGCGAGCACCATCAAGACTGCTACGCTATGTTCTTGGCATTTTTTGGACAAATACATTGCTTGGTTGGTATCTGGTGTCCTTAAAATCAGGAGGACAGGCTGAGAGAGCTGGGCTTGTTCAGCCTGGAGAAGGCTGCAGGGAGACCTGATTGCAGCCTTTCAGTACTTAAAGGGAGCCTATAGGAAAGATGGGGACAATCTTTTTAGTAGAGACAACAGTGACAGGACGAGGGGTAACGGTTTTAAACTAAAACAGGGTAGGTTTAGGCTGGATATAAGGAAGAAATTCTTTAGAGTGAGGGTGGTGAAACACTGGAACAGGTTGCCCAGAGAGGTAGTGGAGGCCCCATCGCTGGAAACATTCAAGACCAGCTTGGACAGGGCTCTGAGCAACCTGATCTAGTTAGCGGTGTCCCTGCTTGCTGCGGGGGGGTTGGACTAGATGACCTCTAGGGGTCCCTTCTGACCCAAAACTTTCTATGATTCTATGATTCTACAATTTATATTGCCAGAGATACAGAAAGCATATACTACTGTTTCATTCATGAATCAACACAGATAAAAACCATACAATCTCAGAGGCCAGGCTGCACCTTTGCACACAAATGCATGTCTCCCATTCAGGTCAGTAGAATCTTAGCTTCATCTGTATATCTGTGAATATGTTTAACATTTTCCCTCAGTTGCAAAGCAGTAATGTAACTGGAGGTAGGAGAACAAGAGATACAGAGACTAAAGTGTTCTTCAAGGTTTTTCAACAGAAGCGTGTTTTCAGATTCAAAGTACTTTTTTGCATTACTTTTTCTATAGTTTCCTAATATGGCCCATGCTAATTTTCATCATCCTGGGACTTCAGCTTGTTTACCTGCTAATAAGCGAATGTCTCAAAGACAGGGCTTGCCTAATGATTTTTAGTAGTTTTGTGATTCTCAGATGAAAATGTGACAAACTCTCTTATTTTCAAGTTTCTTTTTCATTTTGTTTTTGCCCACCAAATTTGGAATTGCTGTTGTTGTTATACTGTCTAGTTAGAAGAACTGAACTTGTATTTAATCTTTTTCTGAGCCCTCTACCATACCGTCCAAAGGTGGTTTTTCACTGTGGCTCTGTGTAAGGTGATGGGGTCCGAATCTGGATTCTGGGGAAAAAAAGAAAGAACAGCGGCAAAGATTATTTGTAAGATAAAGCAGAGAAAGAAAAATCAGGAAGTTGTACATCTGACATCAAAGGGAAGGAGGGGAAGCTGCTGCATTATTGTCAAAAGTCTAAAAGCCAAAAAAATCAGAGATTAATGTAGTTGACTATGAAAAATGATTGGAAAAGTGGTAAGAACTACTTTCTTTAGAAAAAAACCCCATATGTTTTATTCTCTAGCACTTTGCAGTTCTGCAGTGATTAAAATTGAGGAACTTGAAACAGCTGTATTGTGAACTTACAAATAGCAAAGGGATACCTGGTCTTGAGCTTGGTGAAACTGGGGAAATCATGTTCAGATCAACATGTCAAACCAGATTTTTTTAGGGTGGTGGTATAATACTAGAAACCCCAAAGGGAACACCAATTAGCTGTTACCTAGTGCCTGCTCTTCCTGAGAACTCTACTCTTCCACTCCTTTGGTAGAGATGAATTTTTCTACAAGCAGTAATAATAAAGAAGCTGAAGTTACACAGGGTGACTCTCTTAGGAACAGAAACAAACTGCTTACAAAAATCCCAATCTACGTATATATTTTAAGGCAGAGCTATTTTTTGCAGAAGCATTTTCCCGATTCATACTTGATTTTTGATGGCCTTGTATGGAAGGCAATGTGTCATCTGCCTGTGGCATTCTGGGTGGGTTAACAGTTTGCAGATGAGACCACCTTTCATGCTTGTTGGCGGAGCTGATGAGTGTAATAGCCAGCAACAGTATGCTACTTCCTATATGCGGTTAGTCACTCAGAAAAAAAAATACCCAAACATTACTATTGTAGTCCGTTTTAATCATCCTCAATTGTAACAGAAATATCTTAAAGGAATGATTCAGGCAGAACTGGAAAGGGACTGTGTCAATCTGTACACAGTGCCATGTGGACATTGTGGGGTTACTTGTTTTCTGCAATTAATTCAGATGCAGGCTCTCTTTAAATGTGAACTGTAAACCATGCTGGAGATCATAAAGGTGACCAGAAAGCAGTAGATAGGATAGGAGGATCCTTGAAACATAGTGAAATAAAGCAGAAACCCATGGGATCTAATTACTCACAAGTCAAATTATGTCTTGTGAACATATTTTGTTAAAAGGTGAGAGAACAGCAGGACATTCATTCTTCTCTCTCACCTATTGTTCTGTAATTTTTTTTAGTAGTCTAGGACTAATCTAATATTTCTGGACCTAACCTCTCGTTAATTTGTCTGGTTTTTAGAGCAGTTGTATCGGTAACAAATGAATGCAACACAACATACAATCTGAGATGCATAGCTGCCTGATATGTGTGCCAGGCTCTGCTGTCTGGACCTTACTACTACTTAAGCAGCTGTATATAGTTTCACTCTGCTTAAATGGTATCTTGTGCTACTTACATTCCTCCTTCAAATTCTGCATACTCTCCTTTAACAAATGCTCTCCCTCATCAGGCTGGGACACAGATGTCCTTGCAGAAATTTCTAAATGAATGCATATTAAGTCAGATTCCTATCTTTGCCATATAAGTCTGGCGTTTTCCAAAGAGCACAATGGGAGTATTCACAGAAACAGTCACATCCAAGTGAGAGAGATGGTTTTCCAACTACCTAGTTGTGCTTTGACTGATTTGTGGCTGATGAAACGCAGTCCTTTTTACAGAGAAACCAACCATTCTGTTCTTTGAAAATTTGGATTGCACTATTCTGTAACTGCCTAAAGTGCCATTGTAATGAGTGTTGTGAAGGCCACATATAACATGTTTCTTCCTCTATTTTTTTGTTAATAACCTTTTTTGTTTCCAGTCTACAACGTGCTTATAAATAAACAGTACAAAGTTTGAACATGCTTAGTTCAAGGACTGAATAGCACAGCACAGTTCCTCTCTCTTCCATCTTCCCCTTCCTGATGCATGAGAGAAAGAAACAGTTAACTAAAATATTTTCCTTATAGGGATATTTTATAATTCCATTCTTTAACATTATAGTCCTCCGCTCTCGCCCCTGTCCTACTGCAGGCAGGCTGTTCATTTCTGCCCCACCAGTAAGCACTAGGCATGCCACTGCCTGGTCCAAGAACGGGGTTCTGCTTCAAGGACGTAGCTAACGGAACCCTACATGCATTTATCCAGTCCTGTTACCAGAAACTCCCCACTGAGTTTGTGTGGATGTATAAGCCATTCGCTTGGCTTGGGTGGAGACAGCGACTCTGTGAAACGATATTACCAGCAGGGATTGCAAACATCAAGTTCACGTTACATGAAAGGGAGAATTCCACTTCACGTAAAATTTTGAATACCTCATCCTGAAGTGATAAATTTCATTTTACCAGTTTCTGTAGTCTCCTCATCAGGACTTTTTTCAACATTAAAGTTTTTTTCATCATCATCGTCTTCTTGCATCTCGTCTTCCAAATAGCCTCCAGGTAGCGCTACTTTGGAGAAATGCAGAAGATGCTTAGTCAATGACTGCTTAGCCAAATACATGTTTTTTTAAATAAACAGTATTTGCTGATGATTTGACAGGCTGCAACATATGCTTGCTGCAACAAGTGACTAAAAACACTTTAATAAATTATAAAGCAATATTGTTCACCTTTTAAAAAGTGACGAAAACCACTTTAATGAATTATAAAGCAGTAATGCTCACTTTTTTAAAATGCTGTTATTATTTCTTTAAGATCCCCATAGTCATATGATACTGTATTTCTAAATGTGACCTGTTTCCAACAGCCATGTGCATACGCTAACATTCAGGAACTGTCTCCTGCATCAGGCTCCCACTTAGCTCTGCCCTGCCGCCCTCACAGTACAGCATGCCAGTTAGAATATTTCTCAGTCAGGACAAATAATTACATGTGCTAGAAAATAATATTCCTGTCTTGGGTCTGGAGTGTAAGATAATGTCTGCAGCAGTCAGGAAACCAACAGTCCTTGTTTTGCCTTGTGAAACCATTTTTTTGCCCCTTTCACTTTGAGGGACAGCGAATCTGAGCCGCATCCAGCCCGAGGAACAGTGGAGAGTGTTTCAGTGTTGCTGTGTTGCAGTTCCCAATGTCTGAATGGTGCCGCATGTCTGCAGGGTTGACCGTCCCCACACCGTTGGAAATCTCGAGGGCAAACCGTGTGCAGTTCTCCGTCCAGCTCGTCGCTGGGGTCACAGAATTGCGAGCAGATGCTCTTCTCTGCGGTGCTGCGAGCGCTGGCAGCTGTGTCCTGACTGGATGCTCTGTGGCTGCTGGACCTGCTGGACAACCTCTCTGCGCCTTTGGCCCCTGCGCGCTTTTGCACCCGCACGCAGGCGGAACACGTCGAACGGCAGCGTGTGTTTTCACAACAGCAGTGTTACCACGGCAGAAGGGAATGGTCTTATTAAGCGCTCTGAGGAAAAACTTCATGTAACTAAAAAGTAGCGAGAGGAAGAAAACCCTCTGTCCTTTTATATATCTAGCAGAATGCAAGCTCTGTAATAATTTTTACGGGAATGAAGTTTTGATTCGAACATACCGTCAGCAAACATATATTTTCTGGTCGTCTCTGCAGAAGTAAGGAAAGAGAACAAAACCAGCAGAATGACTTTCATGGCAGAAGTGGCTCTGCTGACCCGGAGGCTGTCCTGGTCCCTATGGTTGCTCTTAGCCACGAGAAGCGGAATGCACCTTTGCAGGGGGGCACTGTGACGTCATCGTGACGCTGCGAGCTGTCAGGAGGCAGCCAGAGGAGAAGGTAAGCCTGCCCGTCTGGGGAGAGACCACCAATTTCTCTGCGGCGAAGAGGACACTTGCTTAGGATCACCCCGTTGTTCTCCAGACCCGCAAAGGGAGCTGCGGGGCCCCGCGGGTGCAGGAGCACAGAGCGGCTCCTCTCCCGCGTCACTCCGTGCTGTCAAGCCGGCATTTGTAATGGAGCCTCTTCAAATGAAACAAAAGGCCCTGCCCGCTCAAGAGTCTTCCTGCAACTCAGCCAGCAAGCGGAAGGTTCAACCCAACCTCCAGTTCTCACCTGTCATTTTTGCTTGCCTGTGAGCGACAAATGTTTCAAACACTTTTTTCCAATTGCAAGGTTTTGTCTAAACTCTAAAGACTCTGTTGCTTCGAAACAGAATTATATTCTTTGTTGAGGTGAGGCAGAATATAGACCGCTGGTAGTATCTGGCTGGCATGGTTCATTTAAAAGGAAAAATCTAGGAAAGGTATCCTGTTCCTGATCTGTAGCGGTTTGTCAAACTGCCTATGGACTGCCACTATGCCAGAGCCTTTTAAAGTTTTAAAGGCATAAGATTCGTCCTAGCTTATGTGAACTGAAAAAAGGGGAAAAAGCAAGATTCAAAGCACAGACCTCTAGCGTCTCACATAAGTAAGTGACATAGCTCCCTCTGCTGACTACATAAGAAAAGTCAGGTTTTTAAAAGGTAAATGAAAAAGTGAGCGTTGAGAAGAAAGTGTTGCAGAACAAAAACATGAAGAAAAACCGACGGCTGAGAACAACATAATTATACTAGGAAAATAGAAGTCCATAGTTTATAAATATTTTTTCAACTAACACGGACATAAGCTGACTTACTGTTGGCCCACATTAGTCGCATAAACATCTAAAAGAATCACATAAGAATCTAAAAGTAGAACAATTTAAAGATGAGAAGGCAGAGCATTTCTGGTGTGGCACATGCAGATCCAGTCTGTAGCGTTTGGCAGTTCAGCAAAATGGCTTTTGGGTCAGTAAAACGAACAGTGATCTTACAGCCGTCTCCCTTCCTAGAGGCATTCGATTTTGGTTGTAACAGTCACTACTTTTTCAAACTTACATTCGGATGTGAGCACTTGAATGCTTTTTGGTTAAAACATCACATGTCTTTTTTAAATGTCAGAGACAAGTGCATCTCGCTCTGGAGACAGAGAAGGCTGCAACCTCTTTCTGAGGCAGACTGTACTGAAGTGATAAATCCCTCGCTAGAGGTGAGAGGAGTAACGCAGAGGAGAGTTCCATGCGATGACTGCCTACATAGTCATGGCAGGTAGTGCACAGATCTGCCCATGAGGAATTCAAGTCAAACAGAATGGAAGCCCTGTCATCCTTATACTGCTGCTGCGGGGAGGATGGAACACGAATGGAAGAAAAAGAAGTTGATGATGAACATAGAGGAGGAGGGGAAAAAAGAGAAAAAAAAAAACACCCTTGCCAATATTTAAGCCAAAGTCACTAGCTTCAAATTATTCTTCCCCTTTACACTGCAAGTTGCCTTGGAGTCAGCGTGATGCTCTTTCAAGACTTCAATGAGTGCAGCTAACAGAGGGAGCCTGGGGTCCTGCAGTTTGCACACCAGCTGGAGCAGAGGGAGGCAGGAACTCCGCTGAGAGCTGTGCGTGTGTGCTCAGCGATGGTGGTAGCACACCACTGGTCACAGGCCCGAGCACCCACTGGAGCAATTGCTCCTGATGTTGACCTGGGTGGGTCTCCCGTAGGAGGACGCAGGTCTCCAGGTATGGGGCTGAAGGCAGTGCAGAGGACTGGGGCATCACTGAGGCCAGGGTGGGGTGATGGTGCCCTTGCTCACAGGGGCTGTGTGCTATTGGAGCACCTCTGCTGCCAAGTAAAGGAGCAGCAAGAGAAGGTCAACAGGATGCACAGGCTCAGATCCGTCAAGAATGAGCTGAACTGGATTGAGTCCAAACCAGACCCTGAACATCCAGTTGTCCCAAAGGAGGGGCAGGCAGCGTCAAGCTGGGAAGTGGCAAGTCCCTTAATGGTGAAGGCTGGGACATGGTGATCTTCTGTGCCAGGAGGACCACTCCTGCTCCACCTCTGTTATCTTCAGCTACAGAGCAGGTTCAGTGTCCTAACCACAGTGGAGGGGCTTGGAGCTGTGTCCAATGAAGCAGGCAAGCCAGGAGAACATGAGCCCTGCAGCAGCACCAGGAGGAAGTCCGAGAGAATCCTCGCCGAGGGGGCGGGTGCCCCATCCGCTGGCCAGGGGCACTCTCGGGGAGAGTTGGTTGGATGGTCGCAGCCAGAGGGTAGTGGTCAATGGCTCAATGTCCAAATGGACACTCATGACATGTGGTGTCCCCCAGGGATTCCTACTGGGACCGGTACTGTTTTAACATTTTCATCAATGACTTAGAGAGCGAGATCAAGTGCACCTTCAGCAAGTTTGCAGACGACACCAAGCTGAGTGGTGCAGCTGACACGCCACAAGGATAGGATGCCATCCAGAGGGACCTGGACAAGCTGGAGAAACGGACCCACGTGAACCTCACGAGGTTCAACAAGGCTAAGTACAAGGTCCTCCATCTGGGTCAGGGCAACCCCCGCTGTCACTACAGGCTGGGGGATGAAGGGATTGAGAGAAGGCCTGCCGAGAAGGACTTGGGGGTAATGGTGGATGAAAAGCTTGACGTGAGCCGACAATGTGCACTCGCAGCCCAGAAGGCCACCTGCATCCTGGGCTGCATCCTGGATGAGAAGCATGGCCAGCAGGTCCAGAGAGGGGATTCTGCCCCCCTAGTCCACACTATGGTGAGACCCTACCGTGAGTCCTGCATCCAGCTCTGGAGCCCTCATCACAGGAAGGACACGGAGCTGTTGGAACAGGTCCAGAGGAGGCCACAAAGATGATCCGAGGGCTGGAGCACCTCTCCTGTGAGGAAAGGCGAGAGTTGGGGCTGTTCAGACTGGAGAAGAGAAGGCTACGGGGAGACCTTATAGCAGCCTTCCAGCAGCCAGCTCTCCAGACCAGGTAGACAGTCTGATCTTGATTCTGATCCTCTGGAGGGGACCTCCAAGTCATTTTTACAGCAGGTGAGCCGCAATTTCTCTGACGAGGATTAGAGGGGCCCTGCCTCCAGCCAGGTGGAGGAAAGGGACAACCGCGTTTATTGGACGGTGTGGATTCGGTGGCCTGGCACGTCAGATCCACAAGAGTATAAAGCTCTAGTGGACACTGGTGCACAGTGTACTTTAATGCCATCAGATTTCCAAGGGTCAGTGTCCATTTGCATTTCGAGAGTGACAGGGGGGTCCCAAGAGCTGAGTGTACTGGAGGCTGAAGTGAGCCTCACTGGGCAGGACTGGCAGAAGCACCCCATTGTGACTGGCCCCGAGGCTCCGTGCATCCTTGGCATAGACTGTCTCAGGAGAGGGTATTTCAAGGACCCAAAGGTGTATCGGTGGGCTTTTGGCATAGCTGCTTTGGAGACGGAAGAAATTAAACAGCTGTCCATTTTGCCTGGTCTCTCGGAGGATCCTTCCGTTGTGGGGTTGCTGAGGGTTGAAGAACGACAGGTACCCATCGCAACCACAATGGTGCACCGGCGACAGTATCGTACCAGCCGAGACTCCCTTCTCCCCATTCATCAGCTGATCCGCCAGCTGGAGAGTCAAGGAGTGATCACCAAAACTCGCTCACCCTTTAATAGTTCCATATGGTCAGTGAGAATATCTACTGGAGAGTGGAGACTGACAATAGACTACCGTGGCCTGAATGAAGTCACACCACTGCTGAGTGCTGCCATCCCAGACATGCTAGAACTTCAATATCAGCTGGAGTCAAAGGCAGCCAAGTGGTATGAGACAATTGACATCACTAATGCATTCTTCTGCATCCCTTTGGCAGCAGAGTGCAGGCCACAGTTTGCTTTCACCTGGAGGGTCATCCAGTACAGCTGGAATCGACTGCCCCAAGGGTGGAAACACAGTCCCACCATTTGCCATGGACTAATCCAGACTGCACTGGATAAGGGTGAAGCTCCAGAACATCTGCAGTACATCGATGACATCATTATATGGGGCGACACAGCGGAGGAAGTTTTTGAGAAAGGGGAGAAAATAGTTCAGATCCTTCTGAAAGCCGGTTTTGCCATTAAGCGAAGTAAAGTCAAGGGACCTGCGCAAGAGATCCAGTTTTTGGGAATAAAATGGCAGGATGGGCGCCGTCAAATCCCAATGGATGTCATGAATAAAATAGCAGCTATGTCTCCACCAACCAGCAAAAAGGAAGCACAGGCCTTCCTGGGTGTTGTGGGTTTTTGGAGGATGCACATCCCAAATTACAGCCAGATTGTAAGTCCTCTGTACCACGTGACCCGGAAGAAGAACGATTTTGAATGGGGCCCTGAGCAACGACAGGCATTTGAACAAATTAAACGGGAGATAGTTCATGCCGTAGCCCTTGGTCCAGTGCGGTCAGGGCAAGATGTTAAAAACGTGCTCTACACCGCAGCCAGGAAGAATGGCCCAACCTGGAGGCTCTGGCAGAAGGCACCAGGGGAGACCTGAGGTCGACCCCTGGGGTTTTGGAGCCGGGGATACAAAGGATCCGAGGTCCGCTATACTTCCGCTGAAAAAGAGATTCTGGCAGCATACAAAGGTGTTCGAGCTGCTTCAGAAGTGGTCAGCACTGAAGCACAGCTCCTCCTAGCTCCACGATTGCCGGTCCTGGGCTAGATGTTCAAAGAGAGGGCCCCCTCTATGCATCATTTTCTGGATTAGTTATGTAGGTATTTTTCTTCAAATTAAGACATGGGTGTACATCTGCATGATACAGGTAATCTATAACAGACCTAATTTCAGGATACTAGTTCTTAGCTATCTTGCAATTGATCTACAACAACTTAATTGTCTTATTACTTGCTTTTCTCCTTTTACCATACCTCACAGCTTCTCTTCCATTTTCATTTTTCAAGAATTATCCTGCCTGCCATCCTGATGAATAAGCATTGTTACGGGATCAAAGTTAATGAGATCCATCTTGTTGAATTCCTGTCATGGCCTTCAAAAATGCATTACTTTCCACACAGAAATCTATATTCTATTTAGGACTATCTCTTCCTCTCTTTTACCTCATCGAGCGCCTCAGAAGGGGACCAGTTGAGTGTTCACCAGAGCTGACAGTACCTCCTGCCTTTTGAAGATGTTTTTGGGCCAAATGATGTAATTTTCTGTGGTTTCCATACTTGTTTTTCCCCAAAACGAGTACCAGATGAGGTACAAATAAAAAAACCCCAAATGACACACAAAAAATCTCAATAAAATATCAAAATGCTCAAAATTTCTGATCAGAAAACTCTTAGGTCTATTTCATTCTGCCCATCAATCACAGAATGAGATTTTTAGTTAAAATCTGCAAATACAGTATGTTGCATTTTGCTTTCAAAGAAATTTCAGCTTTTTCCATCTCAAATCTAAAAAGCTATGTAGTGATTACACAGCAACCTTAAGCACTGGCAGCTCTGCTGCCATTTCTGGCATGCCGATTGCTTGACATAGCTTTACTTGGAGCAGGATTTTAGGAATTTGCTGGTATGAAGTTGGGTTTGAAAACTGTCCTGGTTTCAGCTGGGGTAGAGTTAGTTTTCCTCCCAGTAGCTGCTGTGTTTTGGATGTAGTATGAGAGGACTGTTGATAACACTGACGTTTGCAGTTGTTGCTGTGAAGTCAAGGACTTTTTCCAGTTCCCCGTGTTCAGCTAGTGAGCAGGTGTGCAGGAGCTGGGAGGGAGCACGGCCAGGCAGGCAGCCAGGCTGGCCAGTGGAAATATCCCATACCATAGACGTCAAGCTCAGCTTGTGAATGGGGCTTGGCCAAGGGGCAGGAGGCGATCAGCTCTTTTTCAGTTTCCGTGAGTTTTTCGAATTCTCTCTTGACCGGGAGTTCGAACATTTTTTGGAGCTGTGAATTAGTCATTGGGTGGTGAGACAAAAACTGTGTCGTATATAGTTTGTTTTGCATATTCATTATTATCATTACTATTATTAGTAGTAGTAATTCCTTTGTTGCCTTATTAAAGTGTCTTTATCTCAGCCCAGGAGTTTCCCCTTTTGCCCATTTCTCCTCCCCTTCCTACTGGGCGGAAGGGGTGAGCCAGCTGCTGTCTGGTGGTCAGCTGCCAGCTGCCAGCTTAAACTACAGCAACAACCAAGAAATAGCCTTGATGACTTCAGCCCACAGGAAGAACAAGATAAAAGGATTTTGACATTTCCTCATCTTTTTCACATCACCCCAGGCTCAGAAGATAAAATGAGAGGCAGTGCAGCACAGACACTTAAAAAACAAACTCCCCCTAGAAAAACACCAAGAAAACCCAGCCTGAAGTGCATGCTGCCTGTACAGTCAAAACAACTACAGAAGGGACATTGTGATTTCATTTTACTTAAACATAAAAGTACGTGGGTAACAGCTGAAATTTGTACATTCAGGTAGGAATTAGAAGAATAGAAAAAATACTATTTCAGAGTTTCCACTTGAAAAAAAGTAATCAGTAACAGTTTCCAACTGTTTCACTAGGAAAAGTCAAATACTGTACGTAGCTCTCTTTATGATCCTTTATTCTTATATTGGTTCAAACAAAACATTTTCTCCTTTACTCACCCGTGCTGCTGGTTACTCTGCTCTGTACCTCTCTCATTCCATTTCAGCGAAGTAGAAGCTATTTTCATCATTCTGAAGGTGGCACATAACAAATCCTAGCTGGATCTAGTAATGAGCCTCCGTCTGGGCCACAGACCCGCAGGGAACAGCCAGTCTCTTAGAACAATGAAGTGTTTTGAATGAATGCATGAGGTCCACTTTGAATTCTGCAAAACCACCTCCAAACTAAGAACAGGAAATGGCAATAAAGTTTAGTGCCATTTGTTATTCCAGTCTGTTAATGAGTGAGCTGCTGCAGTAAGGATTTTATAATACCTGCTTTATAGAGGTCAAACTTTCAGATGTTTGTTTGAATTCAGGTGCAAGTTTTGAGCTTTGTTATGTTCCTATTCCAGTAGTTTTATCACTTTCCAGAGACCGGTGTGCATCGTGACTTGTGGAAATGCAAGTGCCTGCAAATCAGAGGTAACAGACTGCGGACACCTGAAGCGGTAGTGCCATAAACAGCAGCACAGGGTGACCTTCGACATAGCTCTCCAGGCCTGCAGGGTAAACCTATCAGGCTGTTTTGTTGGGTTGTGGTTTTTTTTCCCCTTTGCTAAGATATGTTTCTTCTCTTCTGTACTTTGTATTTTGTATTTTGGAATTGTTTTTTCCAATGGGCTGGCATAAAGAATGATTCATGTAGGTCCATCCAATGAAATCAGCTTGTGAACTGTTTGCTAACAGCAACACAATGCTGTGTCAGACTAAGGCAGCAGCTTTGCCTCATCTGCAGGAGCATTTGGGTTGCCTGAGATGGGAACCCTGACAGGCATTCAGGCACTCATCTATCAATAAAAATCCATTTTCCATGTGTTATTTGGAACAGACATTTTGAGGGTGAGCCACATCACAAATCTCAGGATCACTGAAGTGCCACTTCCAAGCTGAGCTTTAAAGTCAGCTCAGCCCCTCCCTTTAACCTAAGCTCCGTCCCGTTTTTATAATTGTGTGTCATGTCCAAGTAACTCAGAGCTAGAAACATAGGCCAGGCAACTCTGATTTCACTGCCATGGATGATCAGCTTAGAGCTACATCACCAGCAGGCTGGCTGATTGATGGGCTCCAAACACCACCACTAAACAAAAGAATACAGTGTTTGTGTAATTTCTTGTACTGACTTTTTTTCTGCTAGGAAAATCTAGCACAGGAACACTTAATGAACAATGTCCTGTCAGCAAAACCTGCTTACTAAGGAAACCAGCTCTGCTTCTCACGCTACATGCACCAGCTCATAAATTTATTGTATACCACTCAGTTTGAGAAGGGTAAATGCAATGTATTAGATGATTAGGATTTGGGGCTTTTTATCCCTGAAGAGTTTGTCAGCTAGTATATGCCGTTTCTCTCCTCACTCTCGATTGTGTCACAGCTACTTAAAAATTAAGCAAGCAAGTAGGCTGATGAATTTGGCATTGTATTAATATGGTTATTGTGATGACAACTGGGAGGGCGGGAGACAATTCTTGCGCTTAACTATGCAGGTCTTACATATGTGTGTCACTGAGACCACTGGTCAGTGTGGGAGTTACCAGACCTCACTGTGAGCCCATTTCTCCGACTACTTGCAGAGAGAAACTCTCAGAAAGTCAAAACAGGCAGTGGTTTGGTTTGGTTTTCTTTTTTCTGTTAACATAGTGTAAAGGAGTGCACAGAACAGAACAATTTAGGGAAACATCTGATGATTTTTACAGCTTGAGCCCAGGAGAGCCTAAAGGGCTCAGGCACTCTGAGCGACATGCACTTCAGCACAGCATGCCAGCACAAAGCTTTGATAATCACTCACAGCTGACTTGAGACCTATCTGCAGACTGAGCAAGTCTTCCAAACCTGGGCCTGAATCCTGCTCCTGTCACTGCATCCACTCACTCTCTTTTACCTCATGAATATGGATGCCATGGGTAGAAAACAAATTGACGATTTGTCTACAGTGAGAGCACTACTGGGCGGGAGGCTACCAGCAACAAAGGATGCAGATGAGCTCAGTGGGTTCACAGCCACTTTGCTGTCTTGTTGCTCCATCTGCACGGGGGTAGGGGTGTTCAGCAAACTGTCCCTCTATTGGCGGGAGCGAAGCCACTTCTTAGAAGTCAGCCTCTTGCTGTGAACAGCAATGACACCTACGAGTACTGCCAGCTGATAGGCGTTGTCCCTTTTAAGGCAGAAAGTAGCACGACAGGTGCTTAACACTGCCCTACAAAAAAAAAATGTCCTGATTTGCAGAGGTGACTAGCCTGACAAGATTCTGCAGTGCTCCAGGAGGATTCTGTGACATAACTCCTGCAGATACAGTATAAATGTAGAATTTTAGAATGGTTTTCTATTTTTGGTTTTGTGCTGTTGTTGTTGTGGGGTTTTTTTCTGTTCAACGGCCAGACTGTAATATAATTTGGGTTACAGCAGGAGAGGGGCTTGATTTACTGTTTATGCAATGCGATGCCAACTCCCCTCCCAACTACTGCTACCCCTTGTGCCATATTTATTAGTGAATGGTTAGTAATTACCTACAGTATGGCTTTTAGGGTTGTGAGTAACTGCTACTAGACTGGCTCTGCTTACCAAAATGCATGCACCAGGTGTGTGACACCTTCAGCTGACCCGTCATTTACTTGAACTGCTCTAATTGCTCTGACATACTAAATACAGTCCAAGGGCTCAAACCACGAGGTCCATCCGCTGTATGTTAGAACTACTTTTTTGATCAGGCAGAGCTGTTTGGTTTTCACTGTGTCGCCTGCTGGGTTTGCCTCACTTCTATTTTATGCTGGCTCTGAGGTCTGTGAAGAGCAGTGTGGCGTAGAAAAGGGAGGCAGAACCCTGCTTTGCCATCATATTGTGCAGCAGCAGGCAATCATCATCCCAGCTCCAGTGGCAATGATGCAGCCGAGACAACTTCTCCAGCGTAGCAGGGTGTGTGGGACTTTGTAGCCAGTCTCACTTGTCCCCTGCTGCTTTGCTCCTTGGCTGACCCAGGAGGTGCGCTCCACCTGCATGCACCTTTCACTGCTTGACGGCATCAGGCTGGGGAAAAACAGAGAGGCATGCAGCAAAGCTGGAGAGGGAAGAGCTTGCTGCAGCTCCTTCCCCTGACAGCACAGGTCTCTTCTGGCCTGGACAGGGAAATGACACCAGCAGACTGAAGAGCCTACACACTGGTGTAATCGCAGGCTCACAACACCACTGGGCTGGAGGCACTGCTGGAGGTTGCTAGTCCAACCCCATACTCAAGAGTCGGGTCACACTGAATACGTTACACAGGGTTGTGTCCAGTTGGTTTTTCTAATACCTCCAAAGTTGGAGACACTACAACCTTTATGGGCAACCTGCTCCAGTGTTTGACTACCCTCACAAAGGTTTTTCTTATGTTTAATAGGAGTTCACTGCACTTCAGTTTGTGTCTGTTGCTTCTGTCATTTGATCCCACTGAGAAATGTCTGGCTGTCTTCTTCACTCACTTCACCAAATCGTGTGCATATGGATAACATCCCCCATGGGCCTTTTCCAGGCTAAGCAGTCCCGTCTCTTTCAGCCTTGCCTTGTGTGAGAGATGCTCCCGTCCTTTTATCATCCTCGTGGCTCTTTTCTGCACTTGCTCCAGTCTGTTCTGTCTCTTGTACTGGTCAGCCCAGGACTGGACCCAGCACTCCAGGTATGTCTCACCAGGTCTGAGCACTGGGGAGGGATCAGCCCTTGACACCCCTCCTAATGCAGGCCAGCAGGCTTGTTGGCCTTGTTTGCCATGAGGGCAGATTGCTGGGTCATGGTCAGCTTGGTGTCCACCAGGACCCTCAGGTCCTTTGCTACCCAGCTGCTTTCCAACTGGGTGGTCACCTGCTTGTACTGATGCCTGTTCCTCCCCATTTCTCTTCATTAAACCTCATGAGGTTCCTGTTGGCATTTTTTCCCAGCCTACTGAGGGCCCGCCGAGTGTTGGCACAGCGCTCTCGTCTATCGATATGCACATGCTGCGCTGAGAACCTTCCTGCTACCCTTGCCATTGGGCTTCTCTCAGCGCTGCCAAGTTGCTCAGCTTCCCTCAGCAGCCGTTTTCCAGTTACTCCGTTAGTCCCAGCATCTCTCTTCTTCAGCTCCTCCCACTGCCTGAGAGAGACACCCAATGTCCAGCATTGGCTCTGCTTCTCCCGGGTGCTGCCTCTACATCGCTGGCAGCCATTCCTAACCCCTATGCTCCTCCTCCCCTCAGGCTCCGTGACTGACCTCATATTCAGTATACAGTAGCTTTATATATAAAAGTGCACATATATATATATATATATGTATATATATGGTGTATATATGTTCTAGGAATCAGGCCAAAGGACAAAGAGAACAGTCTAATGAGCTGCAAGTCCATATGATGGGGATAGTTTCTATTGACCTACTAGACCTCCATTTCCTTCTGTGGCAGCCAAATTCTAACCAAGGCTCTTTAGTTCTAAGATGAAACTTTGCCTTGAGCTGGCTTGGTGCTACGCAAATGTCCCTCCTGTCTTGGCATGTCCCACCAGGAACCAGCTGAAGAACACGATGAAACCCATGAGTAACCCAAGACAGAAGAACTGTGATGCAAGAACTAGCAGGTCAGTTTAGCTAAAGAAAGGCTACTGGCATGGCTAGTCCAACCCTGCTGGAGTTGGCAAGAGGCTGGCCAACGTTCATTAGCATGACGTTTGGTTGATTTTTCTTGGTGTCGCATCGGTTCCAGGAGGGCTGTGAGGAAGTTGGCACATGGCAGTGATGGATCTCAGTCACCTCCAAGTCCTGTGAGCCTGACAGGAAATTCTACCCCACAGTATGACCACGACACACATTTTTCTTGCTGAAGAGTTAAATCCCAAACAATTTCACAACACTTCTGCAAGGTTATGTTTCTTTTATTCATATTTGGATTTCGTTGCTTTATTCACTAGGATTGGGTTGAAAAGTTATATTTCCATTTCTTTTAGTGACTACAACAGTTAGTGTCGGTCTCCTTCCATACAGTTGAACCACTATTTAATAACACACAAAACTAAAAGAGCCTAAGACACTTCTGACATCATTTAAAAAAACTAACATATCAAATAGCGCTGATGCATGGAGGAGGAAAAGGAATCAACCACTTCTGAGAAAGATGCATCCCCCTTAAAAATTACCAAAAAAAAAAAAAATTGTTCTGTGAGGAAGAGCAGGGAGTGTACATATGCACACACCAATACTTCCACATTCCTATCCCCATCCAAATATATATATAGTTTTATATATATATATATACACGCACACACGCACATACAGGCACATGAATGTATCAGACTGGACAAGTAATTTTTTTTTCCCCTGGAAGAATATTATTATAACTCTTTATTATATTATATCTGTCTCTAAAACAGGAAAAACTTATTAAAACAGAAAAGAAACAACTACTTTAATAGCTCCAACTTATCTGGTTAAACCTTGAAAAACATTGACTCTCTATTTAGCATGAAATACATGAAAAATAAAGTTTGATAATTTTACATTTAAATGTATACCACGACCAGGTTCTTCTTAATGATTTGGCTTGCTTTGCACTTGGAACAGTCTCCAGAATCATTATAAAGGTCTTTAATTTCTTCCAATATATAGGAAAAAATGTCTGAACACTGACCACTTGTCTACACTGGGTCCCGCAGTGTTATCCCCTTTCTAAAGCACTTCAGGCATGTCAAATAATGGCAAGCAAGTTCTTGGAGAAAACTGAGGTTTTCATAAGTATCCAACCTCTCTCAAATCTGATGGAAATCATCAATTTCACTGCTGTGTGCCAGTAAAAAATCCCCCCTTTGACAGACCCTGGGACTCCATCCTTCATAAAACCTGAGGGAGTTTACGCTGAGATTTGTTTCATGTTACATTTGTCACTACAGTGACACTAGGCTGTGTTCACACAAAGTTCATTACAAAATCCCTTACTACAGAGACAATCGATGAAAGCTATTAAGTCTTTAATTACTGGAGGCAATTTTGGTATCACAGGAACCTTTCACACTCTGAAATAAAGCTGACTGGTCTCAGTCAGCTGAAATGATCCCTCGTACAGTGCCTTGAAGCTTAACACTAGCAGCGTTTCTTAAGAACCAGACTAAAAAAAAATTTGTTTTTTAGGCAAGAAAAACAAGACGTGATTGAAAGACTAGAAAGGTGATTAAAAAAAACCCAACCAAAAAACACAAAACAACCACCCCTCCCATCCCCCCAATCCCAGAAGCATATGAAATGCTGGAATGATCAGGCACAGACATAATTAAGATCAGGTAGGAAGTTTTTCTCAGTAGGTGAAATGGGCGCCTCTGCATACAATCATGTTTAAACTCAGTTCTCATTACATATCCTGAGGAATTACATAAATCAGGACTTGTAATTAACAACCAAAACGATTCTGTCCAGATGTAGCCCCCAGCAAATTACCAAAGGAGCCGGAATCCTTGAGTATGAGATCCAACAGGACGCTGCCCCTCTCTCCTCTATGGGAAGGGGTAATATGATACTTTTATGTAGTGATGCCATGTTCCAGACATTATTCTTATTGGGATATCAAATACCAGGCACAGCAAAAGAAAAAATGGACCATGGCAGGAGATGGCCAGGCCGCGGCTGAGTATCGCTGCAGTGGAACCAAGAGTACCTGTTGGGGGACATTCACCTGAAGGCGCAGCCCTGCCATTCTGAGGAATTTTATTTCATCACCTAGCAGACTCTGCATTCTCCCCAGTAGAGTAAGGAACCAAAACAAATACATTTTGCACTTCTTTGTGGCTGGTTCAGCTCCTGGGTTGTAATGAGCTTACCCCATTAAAGGAATTTTGGCCAGGTCAAACACAAATCCTCTAGGGTTCAACCCTGCATTTCCCTCCTTTGCCTCATACAGTGTGCTGTAGTAGAAAAGGAAACGCCAGAGTTTGTGAAAAACAGTTTTAGAAAAAGGAAAATACCACAACAGATAAGTTTTGCATTCACAAAATTAAGGCATTCACAAAAGAGCTATTCAGAAATAATTCAAAGTTACTGGGAACAAATTCTGCTTGATCTTCAGACTGAGCTACAGTGAATAGACTCAAAACAATATATGGTAAGAAGCTTAATAAAACAAAGAATAAATTATTTTATATATAAAATACCACATTTTTCAATTTGTGTAGCGGCTTTGATCTTTATGCACAAAATTCCACACATTTGCATCTTCATGTTAATCTTTAAAATATAGCACGGCAGTACTGCCCAGCCATAATAAGAACACCAGATGGCAACTGACCACAGTCAAATTCAAGAGCACTGCATCGCTGCAGTTCCATCTACAACAGTGCAACAGCCCAGGCACTTCGGAGGAGTACAAGAAAGCCTTCTGTAAGCATCTGACATTGTAATTCCAGGCAGTTGTCATCCACACGTACCATGTACCTTCTTCAAAAGATACATTTCTCATCTTCTTTAAAATGAGGCAACTAAGCTGAGCAGCAGCTGTGGCAAGGAATTCCAGAAGCTAGTTATATCCTGCAAAAGCACCAGCAGGCCAGAAATTATCTGTGTGCACATTCCAATCCCCAATGAATGAACCTGATTGCAAAGACCACCGAAGGAGGTAGGAACAAGTCAGTCCATCCCCTTGAAAGCAAAGGATAATGCTGTTTGCATAATTCTAAAGATGCAGAAAAGCCTCCATGTAGCTACACAGAATGTTCACAGACAAAAGCCCTTTCTTTGTCCCAGGAGGTGATCACTAACATTTACGAGCCCTGTTTTAAGGAAGCAGGCAAGCAAATCAGAATGTACCACAATATGAGCTAGAAAAGGTTTGCTGTTCTTCTTTTGCGTCTGCTGCCCCTCAATTTTAATTGTTCCAATCACTGGATACTCCATGAGATTTACTTCTGATACTGTCCCAGAAGATGTAAACACACCTAACTCACCCAAGGGGAAGGCAGCAACACGGTTCAGCACTTACTCAGGAAGGAGTAATATTTCACACAAATGTGCAAAATTCATTAGAAGGCACAGAATATATAGCTGTGTTCCACTTGATTCCCATTTATTCAGCTGTATCTCTCTTGTGATCTCTCTGTTAAGTATTGCTCTTTTTTTTTTTTTTTTTTTAGAAGAAAGACTCTTCTCAGGGTATATTTGGCATAGAAGACTTGATTTACTGCAATGGATCCTTCCAGGCTGTCCATACATGTGTTAATTAATTTGGTTTGAGTTCTGGAAAAAAATTTTGTGTTAGTCCAGGGCGGAAAGCAAGCCACACTGCTGGACACTATTTAGATGCAATACAGACCTTCACTTAGTCCCTCCTGCTCTAACCTTTATTCTACTCATCTTTACTGTATCTTCCTCACAGTAACTAAAACTAAATTTCATTTTCCCTGAAAAGATGAAATTTTAAGGTGAATGAGAGGGATCCTTTTTCTAAGAGGATGAGAGGATATCAAATTACATGACAGAGTGGTGTATTTCATAGGGGACTTCAGGAAAATGATGACTATAGCTGCTTTTTTATGTAATGTAGAGATACTGAGCAGATTTGCTGTGAGTCACAGTATGAATTCAAAGAAAAGACTTCAACACTGCAGAGCTATATCTGGATTCTTACTCACATAACTGAGATCAGAAACTGTCCCACTGTCACCCAATTATGAGTCACAATGAAGCACAAACTCCCTGATCAGCTGAAGGACACAGCTGTGTTCCTGGAAACACAAGGGTCGCTGGCATTTGGGAACGGTGACCAAGCCTTTGGTGGCCTGGTGAGGGGTGGGGGGCATTAAAGGCTAAAAGTCTTCTGTGATTCCAGACCGTCTAAATATTCTGTTGCACTTAGGAAACAAAGCGCATACCAAGAAACAAAAGAAAAAGAAAACAACATTGCAGCTAACAATGCAGTTTCATTTCAAAACAACTCATCTGGAGGTCAGCCCAGGGATCTGAGTTTCAGTAAAGCTTTAGCAGCAGGAGCACAGCCTGTCATTGTTCATGGCTGAAGAGGCTCTTATCCCTAATGAAGAAGTTAAACTAATATGCAGTTGATTCTTCCTTTTCTCAGTAATCCAGGTCACTCAGGTAAGGTTCCTAGCAGCACATTCAGGGTTAAGAACACTGACCGTGGTGGGAAGCAACTGTGAAAGTAATTGTGGTTCCCAACTTTCCTGCTTTCATGGATTAACAAGCAGGCTCAGTCCATGAGGGCTGTCACATTCTCAAACTCTGCAGTAAGAAGGAAACTGGACTTCGCTTTTCTTCACCGGCTAGCTTTTCAGTGACACATCCTGGTTGTCATCTCTTTCTGTCAAACAAGAAGGAGAGATTAAAAAGCAAATGGCATTGGTTGTAAAGTGCACACACACCTCTTCCCAGTTAACATTTCTGCATCTCTGCAAAATAATGTGGTTTTAAATGCCACTATGGTTCTGAGCCTCTCTGTCACTTTCAAGGACAATGAACATAACTGGCAATTAGCATGCAGTATTTTGTGATTTTTGACAGCTTTAATACCCTATTAATTCCCTAGCCATGTCACGCAAATGGTACTGCATCCCACAAAAAAAGAAATACATCACCTGCAAGAGCAGGAAACCTTTTAACATAAGAAAAAGGATTCCAGTCATTCATTGAACCTGCGGCCAACATTCTTTGCTTTGTTCTTTCTGCCTCCATATGGACACAAAAGGCACATGGACACAAATCTTCTTCAGGACTTGTCCAGAGCTGTGGCATTTGTCCCTAGGATGGGATCTTGGACAATTTACAGACTCCATTAGGAACTGAGGTTTGGGATCCATATAGGATTTTATTTCATCTGATTTACAGGCACTCTGATACAAACTCTCAGGTAACTGGCTGCCCCATTCTATCCAACCTGTCATATTTGTCAGCAGATTTTCTGGAGAGATGTATCAGATGGTCTGTCCAACAGCTATCCACATACACAGTACTAATGCGTGCCGTTTGCTGTCTAGGCTGCAGGGCTGCCGCCTCTACGGGTCGCCATAGTTGTGCAGGTTGTCACTTTAGCTCCTCTTGCATAGTCTTTCCAGACCATACAGCATTTCCCTTGGAAGATGTATTTAGATTTACCAAGTTACCAGAAGTGTCTTAGCTTGCTTGAATAATGTTATAATTTATAAAATGATTAATATCTCACGTAAAGGGCTTCATGACAGTCTTGTAACTGTATCTTACTCTGTGCTTAACAGGTAATTTCTCCACCTAGAATCCTACACAGAATTGTAGGACTTTTTTTCCTTTCCAGAGCTTTAATTAGTTTTCATATCTTGTAGATTCACAAACTATCTTGCCTCACTTGTTATTTTGATGTCATGCGTGTAATAGAATGGAATATTTTAATTTGCAGCTGTTATAAAGACAATGGTAATTAGTACAGTAATTTAGACAGTAATGTGTGATCTCCACATGGATCCATACAGTAACCTGAACTAGTAATTGCTTCTTCTCTAATTGGTTAAAGGTGACAAAGGTGAATGTTCATGGAAGACTCTGTCCCTTTTTCTCCTTAGAAGTTTTGTAGAGTTTTTCTGAGTTGTTTTGTTTTTCTTTCAAAACAGCTGCAATCAGGCTTATTCCTTCACAGCAACAAACACCAAATGCAGAACTTAATATAGTTCAGCACACTGTCGGACAGCTTCCTACTGTTTTATACATAAGCAGATACAAAATGCCTCTCCCTCTTCTTTCTTCGAGAGATCAGAAAAAGCAACTATGCTAGGAAATACTGAAGAACAGCATATAATTTGCCACTACATCAACACCTTGCTAACTAGCTCCAAGCAAAGCAGACATCTGGAAGCTAGTAAAATCCAGCAGCACTCAGCTTGATCCAAAGCCCTCAAGAAGCTCTTCCCAGGGAAGGCAGAGCAGGGCAGGGGCCGCAAGCCCTGATGTGGTTTGACACCATGGAGGAGTTTCACTAACAGGGCCCAACGCCGTTTCCAGCGCTGGTTTTCCCAGCAGAGGATGCCAGGTGCTGCTGCAGAAAGGAGCTAAAACACGCTCAGGAAGGGAGTACTCTTGCCAAAGTCTGTGTTTTCTTCCCAGATTTTAAATAATTCTTTTATTTCCCTTATCTCAAGATTAACTAGGTGCTAATACTTCTCAGAGGCAGTGTTAGTCTTTGCAGACCCCTAAATTTACACATATTCAGTCCCTGCACCTCCGTACTGTACTACCAATAACCACAGCTGATAGGTCTGCAAGGTGAAACACCACCACTTCTTTCTGTAGCTGCTGCTGAACAGCTGTTTTCAGTCAGACAGTAGCATCTTATCCTGTTAGAAAAGCAGTAAAGAGGGTAATGTAGACAGCATCAGTCCTTGTGAACTTGGCCACCCTCCTTCAGGAGCAGTCGAAGGCCAACTGCGTCTCGACAGAATAATAAAACATCATAAGCAACACATCCAATATGCAAAATGCATCTCCATTCTTACCTTAAAGGAAAAAATACCACCAGAGGAAGGACGTTTGGCATGGATAAGCGTGTCCAGGCAAAGGAAAGAGCAGGACCCTAGATAACCTATGCGTAAGCTGTAAACTAGAGGGCTTTAAACCAGTTTGCCATGTGAGCTTCTGAAATGTTTCAGCTATGTGCAGATGTGAGTGTTCCACTGCTCTAGAGTCATGTGCACCTACCATGCCATTCCTAACTTTTCTGTCGAGCCAGAATTTATTTTTTATAGTAATACAAATTCTCCCCAAGCCTCTCCCTCCCTTCATTCCTGCATTTCTGTTTGTTTATACAGTTACATTCACTGTCCCTTACATCAGCTATATTCCTCCTAATTCCTATTCCCCCCATCCTGTCAGGAGAATGTTGCTGCAAATGGCTCTGCAGTTTTCTCACTCCTTCTACTTAGCAGGCCTTCAGTTCCAACACCTGCTTGGCTTTGGTTTTGGAAATGCTCACCAAAGCTATAAAGTCAGAAACATGTTCAAACTTACAAAATACCATCATCTCTGATGCACAGAAACTTCTTCTGTATTGACCTATACTGTTATCAGTAAACGAAGGACACGGTTACATTGCATTCGTGCATGTATGTGCCCAAGCTTTTACTGACTGCAGCCAATGATGATGAACTAGATGCACTTTTTAAAAGAAAAAACAAACAACATGGTCCTTATAACAGTGAATTGGTACATGCTTTGTGAGAGTGACCTAGTTCTAGTTGTTTTTTTCTCAGAGGAATTTACAATAGGGATGAAAACCAAACAGGAAATGGTTTCTCAAAGAGCCTGATATAATTATGAAGCTGGCAAAGAAAAAGTTAGCTTCACTCAAAATGCTGGTGAGAATGAGAGGAAGGGTCATACCCACAGGGTCCAACCTTGGCCGGGCAGCAGCACGAGGCACGCTGTGAGCTGCAGAGCCTACTGCCGCGCCTTTTACAGAGCAAACTGCTCCCACCTGCCAAACACTCCCTCCGAGGTACTGACCTGTAAAAACTAGTTGCCCGCTCTCCGCAGAGCCTAATGGAAAATCTCTCACCGATTCTGATGGGCACAAGGGAACTTAGCACACAGTCCCACCCCACTTAATTCAGCGGAGAAGTCCCCCTCAAACCTCGTTGGGGATCTGGCTCTTCAGTTCTTCTGGTGGTGTCCCGCCATCAGGTGAACACTGTCTTCAACACAAACGCCAAGCTGAGCCTTCCTCAGTGTTTCCTGAGTTTTCCTGGGTTTGTGCTTCTCTGAAGCTTTCCTGTTCATTTTAATGTGGGGAAGGTGTAGAGGTATGTTCTTGACTAATAATTATCAATTAAAAGTACACAAGGGTAGTTCCCAAACATGGGAAATGACAGCTAGCTGTTGACAGACTCTTCCGAGCAGGCAGGCAGACTGGAAAGGCTGACTCTTTGGCTCAAGGTACTCTGATACCCAGCCCAGTTGGATATTAAATGAAATAATACAGGCTAGACAGACAAGTTACAGAACCAGACACGGCAACACAGACAGGCACAGACAAACATTTTAAAAGATATTTAAACCTTTCAGAATCTTGCTGTGGCGACTAAACACCCAAAACACTGTAACAGAAACTCTCCATACCAGAACTTTGGATACCAGATGCGCTTCCTCTTGAAAATGAATTACAAGAAATTCCAGAGCATTATTCGGTATCACTGCAGTCAGACTTGTTCCTGTTCTCAACTTTGGATTACACAATTAACTCAAAAAATGAAGGCACAAATAAATGCTGTTTTTCAAAGCCAAAATACAAAAGAGAAAATAAAATCTGGACCCTATCTGTGTGGTGAATATGACCACAGACCAAGCACTAAGGAGAATTTAACACAGGAATAACTTCTAAGTAACTTAAAGAGAAACATTTATTAATGCTAACAAGCCACTTTGTAAGCACCAGAAATCTGTCTTGTCTGTCAGTATTTGTGACTTCATGGAGGGATGCATTCCTCAATATTTTTCAGGGAGTACCAACATGATTTCCTAGAAGAAGGAAAAAAGGAACACATGGCCTTCACAGGGTAATCAATCTTTATCTCTGATGGATGTCTGGTCCTCTCTCTTCCCTACTGCTCTAACATGCATGTCAGATACATTCAGCACATAAATCTATATCTAACTATCCTAATTTCTGGTCCTCAGTTCACCTTTAAATAACGCAGTAAAAGAATGGAAAAAATCTATTTCTTACAGCATGCACGAGCAGTTTTTTAACAGGACCAATCTACATCCAGGGAGATGCTGATAAAGTCTGAATGAGTTACTAGAAGAACGAGTTCCCCAATAAAAAATCATGTTCTTCTAAGAAAATGGTGCTTCTATGCTTGCATGAGTCACATATTGAGTAGGCAAAACATAAGACATAAAAAAACCAGACATCAGCTTTGTACCAGTACTTCATGGAAGCAAGGGGTCTACAGTCTGCCTTGGGCAAAAGCTGATGGGAAAGTGGGTGAAGTGACAGGACTAAGTAGTATAAATAATATTCTAGACAAACACCAGAAAAAATTAATAAATGCAATAATCACCTTCAATAAAACCTGGGCTGCTTTAAAGGTCTGAATCCTTGTTCAGTGCCTGTGTCCCACCCTCACTGCCCGTTCCCCAAACAGCAACCAAGTGGGTTTGCCATTCTCCCTCCTCACCTCCTCCGACGGCCAGTTGGAAAGCCTAAGGACAATGTGACAACAGCTTGTTTCAGCCCTTTGACAACTGTTTTAAACATGGTTAGGGTTTAAGTGTCTCAGCAGAGAAGTGGTTGGAGGAAATGTATTACCTTGTGACGGGCAGGGATACCCTGCCCGCAGGTACCCAGCAGCTTGGAAGATCTGACCAAGTGGCCAGCAGCAAGCAGACACCAGCAACGGACAACATGCCCAATTCACTTGCCTCAACTTACTGACTTAGAGAAAGCAACCTTCCACATGCAGCCTGCCATTTACTCATGTCTTCAAACAAGCATTGCCCAGCCTTAACCATGTTCTTATGGTTAAGGAAGTTAATATCTGTGTAACAATCCTGTGAATAAATACACCGTGTTGGGCAGGAAGGCATACACAAACAATCCTTCTGATGTGTGGTTCTTGGTTAGAAGGCTCTGCTGGCGCTGACACAGGCATCACTGGGTCATACCTCTCTCCTCCCTACTCTCACAGTGAGACAGAAAAGCAAGCCACACCCAAGGGGAATCCCAAATCCCATACAGAGATGCTCAGTGATGTACCCATGCAGGCACTTCACAGTCTTTCAGATATTCAAATAAGAACCACAGAATAAGCAGATAAAGAAGCAAAAGGTTTAAAAGAACATTTTATATACTGTTCTTCAAGCACAAATGGCTATGACTTCTGCAACTTTTTTTTTGTTATTTTGTTTTCTTCACAAAGATGTCAACAGCTGACAAATAGTCACCATGTGGACAAAGCTCTCTGTATGCTGGTCACAAAAGAGGCTGTTTACTATGCAACAGCACAGATCACGCAGCCAAAGATCCTGTGTTGCACAACTAATCTATATTCAGACAGCTAACTGAGCAGGATAGGAAGGCTGAAGCCAGATTTCTAACAGTTAAACTCCTTTTCTCTGGCATTTTTAGCTAGAGCCATGCCTTGAATTTTCATTTAGCAATTGTTTTCTCCAAAGTTACTAAAAAAAAATGTCCTCTACTTCTTTAGTTGTCTGTCCCTGTTTACTGACAGAAAAAAATGGCAGACTGGTAATTGTCATCGAATGGGCATATTGATCATATGGCTATTTCCTTTGTTAGGTTTCAGGATGTCTTCCACTTGAATGAGTCTCAATTATTATGATGCACAGGACTAAATTAATCTCTCCTACAATCTGTTTGGCTTCAGGGTAGTTATTCTGAAGCTAAGGATAGTCTAATAATAATCCTAGCTGATTATTCCTGAATCTGTATGGCGATGTTTGCAGGACACAGACAGTACTCCTGTCTGCAAAAGTATTTCCTTATCACTGATGGCAAAGGCATTTTATCAACTGACTGCAAGTGGAAACAGGATCGGAAAATCACACTGCAAAATGCACCTGTCAGTAAGGTTAGATCTGGATAGACACACAGAACATGCACTTGGATGACTGACTTGCTTAAACGCATCGTACTCCAAGCAGGTACTCTTGTCTTCTGTATGGTTTTGTCTTCTGCAACGATAAAATAAAAGTCCTTCTGTGGTTGGTTTAAAAAAAAAAAAATCTATCCAGAGACATGTTAGTTCTCTACTACGAATTACAATTCTGTTGCATATAGTAGATATTTTACATAAATAATTTTATACACTAACAGGTCTATTTAAATGGGACATTAAAGATACCCTTCCCTATTATTTTTACAAAACTGTCAAGTACATGCAGCACTACATTTTTTCGTACGGCAGTTAGAAAAATTGGACTTGCTGTTTCTCAGTTTTCTGGTTCATGTGGGTTTAGAAAGAATCATAACTGCCCAGTCCAACACTCTATAAAACTAAGAGTCACCCAACAAGTACTGTTCAAATTACGAAAATATATATTTTTAGTTAGGTGGAATAGCTTTCCTGAAACTTGTTCTTAACAATGTCTTCACAATTGCCTTCTGATGCTAGTTATACTACTGGATTAAGGCATTAAGTGTTAGGGAGCGAAAATTATAGATATTTTTTGAACAGTTACCAACAATTTCAAGTTGTTTTGAGTTCTAGGAAATCCCAAGTTCTGCTGCTGTTGGGATTTTTAAGCAGACTTTCATTTGTGAAGATTGACAACACACCATCAGTGGATTGCCTCCTTGTTTCAGTCTAGTAAGGGCAGCTGATCTATGTTATTCAGAGAAGAACAGGTTATATCTAAACTGGTATTATGGTTTAACCAAGCAGCAGCATCTAAGCACCAGGCAGCCGCTTGCTCACCCCTTCCCTTCCAACCGAGCGGGATGGGGAGGAGAAATGGACAAAAGGGAAAACTCGTCAGTTGAGACAAAGACACTTCAATAAGGTAACAAAGGAAATACTACTACTAATGCTAACATTAATACTACTAATAATAATGATCATAACGAATATGCAAAACAAACTATATACAATACAATTCTCTCACTACCCAAAGACCAATTTGCAGCCACTCCCCAAGCAGTGAACACAGAAACCTGAACTCATAGATTTTGCAAATTTCACAAAATTACAGAAAAAGACAAAACTCCCAGACGATAGCAGATTCAAACTCATGGCAAGGAGAAGAGTTCCCTGCCCCTCGGCCAAGCCCCATTCACAAGCTGAGCTTGACGTCTATGGTATGGGATATTTCCACTGGCCAGCCTGGCTGCCTGCCTGGCCGTGCTCCCTCCCAGCTCCTGCACACCTGCTCACTAGCTGAATATCGGAAACCGGAAAAAGTCCTTGACTTCACAGCAACAACTGCAAACGTCAGTGTTATCAACAGTCCTCTCATACTGAATCCAAAACACAGCAGCTACTGGGAGGAAAATTAACGCTGTCTCTGCTGAAATCAGGACAGCTGGGAAGATGTTACTTTGTCAAAGAGGATGAGCAGCAGTAGTTCTCTCCATAGTAGTAAGAACAGCTGAGATGCTAGTGCAAACAGGACAACCACATTTCCAAAAGCATTACAGGAACCATGGCGGAGGTGTTCCCACCATACTTTTTGCAATGCTGGTGAAAAAGCTTTTTCCAGTCTCTGCTCGCTGGTCATGTGCCTTCCACACAGAGCACAAACAATTAGCAAGGAGTCCTTTTGCTGACTGGTATAGGCACTAGTGTAAACGGACCCATACAAATTATACATGGAAAAGCCTATTTGATTAAATTCTTAATGGTTTTGCCACTTTCTAATTCTACCTACAGCATATTCTCCAGAGCTTTTCCATGATGGGGCATGAACTGCAACTCTGATTCATATTGACTACAAGTTACTAGAACAGACAGAGTAAGGTATCACGTTGTGGTTACTAAGGAGAAATTCTGGCTCTGATTCAGCTCAGAATTTAAACATAGGGACAAGTCCATATGCAGGAAGCTCACATTTGAGTAGAGTAGAAGAAACACTTATGTATACATTATAAAACAAGTAGTTACAAATACTTTTTTTATATCACACCTGACCTGGAATGCCTTTATAATTTTTTGTGGTTTTGCAACCACAATTCCATTTTTCTAATCTGTTTTTTCTCCTTGTCGCTGTAACCAAGCCAGCTATTTCCCACACATACTGACATAGCACAGAACAACAACCTATTGAGCAGGTAAGATTCACATTAACTCATCAGCAGCTCAAAATTAGTTCAATAATTATGGAAAAGATTCTTTGTGTGTCACGTGTTCTGCATTATAGCAATCTCATAGCAGTTCAATGTAAAAAAAAAAGTGCAAAAGTATCGGATGCTATTTTGCAGTTAGTTTCTGCTCTTTCAATATCTTGCAAAATTGAAGAGATTTGGAGGAATAAGCCTCTTCAAGAGTTTTTCTGCTCTCGCTTTATTCTAAACTGTTAATTATAACTCTTTTTATCTTGTATTAATGATGTCTTTGAAGTACAAATGTGGTGCTGTTTATTGCAAACTGTGAAAGGTGGATTAATTTGGAGAAGCCCTTTTTATTCAACAGGCTATAATTTACATTCATTAGCTGAACTTCAAAACAGGACTTACTTATGTGGTGTACTCCTCACCAGCGAGACACCTGTACTTATGTACCCACAAAAGAGAGATAATTGTGTCAAAGTATTAGACAGCAGAGCAGTTAATCCAGAGCACCAAAAAGAACCACTCCAAAACCTCTCATGAGTCAATGACACACAGAAAAACTGTCAGTAGGAAAGTCCTTCTGTTCTCCTGTTCTCAGCAGTGTGTGGCTTAGGTTCAGTGCAAGCAAAGTAGCTGGTGTGATAAAAATAGTCATTAAAAACATGCATGCCAGAAACTATTTACTCAGAAACTCTGGCACTGCAGTGTATCTCATGATGCTTTACTTGAGCATCAAAGTTGAGAATCCTATTTTTCAGCAATGTTAAGTCCTAGAGTTCTCATTTCCCCCCTAATTTCTTGCAGGAAATGGAGGACATGCAAAAGATGGCATTTATTTATCTACCACTGGTTTCTTGTTCAGTTAGTGATCAGATCCATCTGTTACATTCTTGTCATTTGTACAACGTAACAGAAATCCTGTTGGATATTATCGCTATATCTTGTTGAGGCAGAAAATCTGGACTGAGGGCAGGAAATGCTTGGCTGCTTCTTTTTTTTTCCAAATTTTTTCTTTAAGAAGACAAAAATACTGCTGGCTAGTTGGCAGCAGTGACAAGTCCTGCCTGAATGGGGACTGTTTTACTACAGCAGACAACGAAGGGGGGAAAAACAAAAGAAAATTATACCTACTTTAAAGTTGGGCCAAAGAGTATTTATTTAATTTTGGATAATACCTGAACAAGTACTAAGTCATTCTACCAATTTGTGATGAGTAACAGAATTTAAAGTAACTATAAGCAACAACCTTGTAGGAAAACTAAATTATTAGATAAATTCATATTGTGAATTGCACTTGTGAGCACAGAAGTACCTGAATTTTGAACAGCTTTACAATAGCTGTATGCCTAAAGAGAGCCACTGAACACACACACACATTGGTAAAAGACCTCAGAATCACAGAATGTTTGGGGTTGGAAGGGACCTCTGTGGGTCACCTAGTCCAACCCCCCTGCCGAAGCAGGGTCACCTACAGCAGGCTGCACAGGACCTTGTCCAGGCAGGTTCTGAGTATCTCCAGAGAAGGAGACTCCACAACCTCCCTGGGCAGCCTGTTCCAGTGCTCCGTCACCCTCAGAGTGAAGAAGTTCTTCCTCACGTTCAGATGGAACTTCCTGTGCTTCAGTTTGTGCCCGTTGCCCCTTGTCCTGTCGCTGGGCACCACTGAAAAGAGCCTGGCCCCATCCTCCTGACACCCACCACCTGTCTTGTACCAGAGGCTGTGTGTAACTGGTCAGGGAAGTGTACTGGCAAAAATTCCAGCTCTTCAAAGAGTTAGTCAATAGGACCCCCTGGGAAACTGCCCTCAGGGACAAGGAAGCAGAACAGAGCTGGCAGGTCTTTAAGGATGCTTTTCACAGAGGGCAAGGGCTCTCAGTCCCTAAGTGTAAGAAATCAGGAAAGACAGGCAGGAGACAGACATGGCTGAGTTGAGACCTACTGGTCAAACTATGTGGCAAGAAGCAAATGCAGAGGCAGTGGAAGCCGGGACAGGTATCTGGAGAAGAGTGTAGCGACACTGCCCAGTTGTACAGGGATGGGGTCAGGAAGGCCAAAGTGCAGCTGGAGCTGAACGTAGCAAGCAATGCAAAGAATAATAAGAAGGGTTTCTACAGGTATGTCAGCCAGAAGAGGAAGGTCAGAGAAAGCGTACCCCCCCGATGAATACAACTGGCAAACTGGCAACAACAGACAAGATGGCAGCTGAGGTACTCAACAACATTTTTGCCTCAGTCTTCACTGGCAACCTCTCTTCCCACACCTCTCAAGTGAAGGCACCTCAAGGGTGAGGAACATGAACATACAGAAGTCTGTGGGACCTGATGGGATGCATCCCAGAGTCCTGAGGGAACTGGCTGGTGTAGATGCCAAGCCAGTCTCTGTTATATTTGAAAAGTCATGGCAGTCAGGTAAAGTCCCTGGCAACTGGAAGAAGGGAAACGTTGTGCCCATTTTTGAAAACGGCAGGAAGGACGACCCTGGGAACTACTGACCTGTCAGCCCCTCTCTGTGCCTGGGAAGGTCATGGAACAGATCCTCCTAGAAGCTCTGCTAAGGCACACGGAGGACAGGGAGGTGATTTGAGACAGCCAGCATGGCTTCACCAAGGGCAAGTCCTGCCTGACCAACCCAGTGTGGCTGCTATGATGGCATGACTACATCAGTGGACAAGGGAAGAGCTATGGATGTCATCTGTCTGGCCTTCTGTAAGGCCTTTGACGTGGTCCTCACCAACATCCTTCTCTCTAAATTGGAGAGATATGGATTTGATGAGTGGACTGTTTGGTGGATGGGTATTGGTTGGATGGTTGCAGCCAGAGGGTACCGGTCAACGTCTCGATGTCCAGATGGACACCGGTGACAAGTGGTGTCCCTCAGGGGTCCATACTGGGACTTGTACTGTTTAACATCTTCACCAGTGACACAGACAGCAGAATCAAGTGCACCCTCAGAAAATTTTCAGAAGACACCATGCTGGGTGGTGTGGCAGATGCACCCGAGGGACTGGATACCATCCAGAGGGACCTGGAGAAGCTCAAGAAGTGGGCCTGTGTGAACCTCATGAGGTTCAAAAAGGCCAAGGGCAAGGTCCTCCATCTGGGTCAGGGCAACTCCCAGTATCAATACAGGCTGGGAGATGCAGGGACTGAGAGAAGCCCTTCCGAGAAGGACTTGGGAGTACTGGTGGATGAAAAGCTTGACATGAGCCACCAATGTGCGCTCGCAGCCCAGAAGGCCAACCGCATCCTGGGCTGCATCAAAAGCAGCATGGCCTGTAGGGCGAGGGAGGTGATTCTGCCTCTCTAGTCACTTTGGTGAGACCTCACTGGGAGTCCTGCATCCAGCTCTGGAGCCCTCAGCACAGGAAAGACATCGACCTGTTGGAGCGGGTCCAGAGAAGGGTCACAAAAATGATCTAAGGGCTGGAGCACCTCTGCTGTGAGGAAATGCTGAGAGAGTTGGGGTTATTCAGCCTGAGAAGAAAAGGCTCCGGGGAGACGTTATTGTGGCCTTTCAGTATTCACACCGGGCCTGTAAGAAAGATGGGGTTGGAGTTTTTAGCAGGGCCTGCTGCGACAGGACAAGAGGTAATGGTTTTAAACTAAAAGAGGGTAGATTCAGACTAGCTACAAGAAAGTTTTTATGATGAGGGTGGTCAAACACTGGCACAGATTGCCCAGAGAGATGGCAGATGCCCATCCCTGGAAACATTCAAGGTCAGGTTGGATGGGACAACCTGGTCTAGTTGAAGATATCCCTGCTTATTGCAGGGGGCTTGGACTAGATGGCCTTTAAAGTTCCCTTCCAACTCAAACAATTCTATGATTCTGTGAAAATCGCCCATTTTGGCTGAGCTGGTACTCAGCTGATCTGACTACCAGGATCTGACTATGGTAACACAAAGGCCAGTTCTGACACAAGGAAGGAGAGAGGACTACCCAGTGAGCAGTGATAGGAAGGGCAGGATCACCATTTCCAGTTTTAGACTGCATCAATCTGGCCTTAAAATGATTGTGGAACTATACCTTAAGTGATTTAATAGATTAAAGAAGATACTGGCTGAAAGGCTGGGAGATGGAAACGCTGTCTTTTCACAAGCAATGCCACACATCTGGCAGCACTTCTGACATCCTGGCTCTAAGTACAAAATAACTCTTCCTCTTCCCCAACTTTTTTGGTTGTTCTGCTAAATGTGCCTACAAACCTGTCAGTTAATACATCCATGGGGCACAGAGCACCCTACAGCAGCACAGAAAGGAACATATTGTGTAATACTAGTCTTGGTGGAAACACAGCACATGAACATACCACCTGTGACTGCCGAGCTAGTTTTTTCTCTGAATTTTATGGGAAGATCTGGAATAATTCCACTGGCTGAAAAGCAAGTGCCTCAGATTCATGTCAGTGTCATCAGGGCATCAATGCAGTTCTGAATCATAAAATATAGGAAGGTAGAGGTCATTACACAAACCTTAATGTGGAATCTCCTGAACACATTTAACTTTGAAATCTTCTGTCACCCAGACTATAATGGGTTTTTGCAAATAATATACAATACTGCTTCCTAGAGGGATAAAAGAGAGAGAAAAAGAAAAAGAAAAAAGGAAAAAAGAAAAAAGAAAAAAGAAAAAAGAAAAAAGAAAAAAGAAAGAAAAAGAAAAAGAATGAGAGAAAAAGAGAAAAAGGAAAAGGAAAAATAAAAAGAAAAAAAACCCCAATAACAGAGTTTACTGATTAGGTTAATGTATTAAACACTCATCTCGTTAGTTACTAGACTGCCTGGACAAGCAATAAAAATTCCATTCAGAGAGACAGTTCTCTACAGAGCTAGGGAAAACAACCCATTTAGATGGTTACTTTTAAGCAGTTCAAAATATTATATGAAAATGTTATCAGAAGCCAACCATGCTATAAAGCGAATGGAAGCTTTTACGCTGAGAACAATGGAGAATAAAGCAAGAAAACCTTACTGTCTTTGTTTATTCTGCACATGAATCCCACCCTCATGGAGGCAAATACCAGCTTCATCATATTTAACATCAGCTCCACTGACTGCCACCACTTCCAACCCCAAAGCTATCGACTTGCTACCATGGCTGATTGTCTCTCAGCCTCCATGAAATCAGCATTTTAATAGTTATCAGAACAGCACACATAAATGATACCTTTCTCTGTTTTTCTTCATTCAAGTGTAATTATTGCTTTCTGTTCTTATAAACAAAATGTTTATAAAAATCGGCTTCTGAGAAAAAGGTGAAAATTTTCACAGGATGGGACTTACAAAAAAAAGACTGCTGTAGAACAAGCAAAGCACAATGGCGATATTCTGCTGTCTTTTACCCCTGTGATCAGAGGGAAATTTCATTGTCATCAATAGTTTCCAAAGTTATGTATGAATCTGCTGGGAACCTGACCGGTTTGCAGCATATTTTTTGATATTTCTTAAAGGGCACAAAAGGTACTCTTTGCTCTAAAGCGGACACTGAATTGGTTAAACAGAAAAACATACAAAAATGGCATATACTAGTACCTCTGACAAACAGATTTGGGCATTTGACAATTCCTAATAGCTGTGAGAGAAGCAAGTGGACTCAAACCATGTCAATCATTTCTTCCTATGTAGCAGGTTCTCCTTACGCATCACTTCCCATTGTTTATTGACACGATATGAATGCTTGACCTGTCCACAGTTCTGCAACTGGGTGGCTCTCAAGAGATGAAATAGACTTGGGTTTGCCATCTAGCTTTGTTATTAGAACACCAGTTTCAGAGTACATATTAAATATACAAGCCCTGCACACATTCTCAGGCCCTCTATGACCTTGCACAGATTTGCACAGCAAAAAAAAGACCAAAAATCTTCCCCCCGACACGCCCTCGCCTCTCCTCTTTAGAGATATAATTTAAGGTTATGTTAATAAGTGATGCTCAACAATGAGAAAAAGAGCTAGGTCCGTATCTCCCACAAGTTCAAAAAAAAAAAAAAGCATGTTGGAAACCTTGTGCCTTCAAGTGAGCTACACCATGCTCAGACCTCCAAATTTAAAAATTTTACACTGAAATCTCACCACATTTTTAGGTGTTTTCTTTTTATTAACTTAACTCTGACAAACATAAGGCACAGTGAAATATCAGGCAAATTAAAATGCACAGATGTAGAAACAAGCTACTGCAACACACAGAGATCAATGCTGAGAAGCTGGGAGCAGTCTTGGCTGCATCACCAACTAACTGTTATCTGACAAAATGCTTTGCACTGAGATTCAATCACAAATCTCCATGTCCTCTGAATCAGAAGGCTCTTACATGACTGAAGGAGAAGTGTAGCTGCCAGATTCTTTGCCTCTGTCCGTCTGACACGCACCTTCCTGCTAGGGGAAAAAACCCACCCACTTTGTGGTTTAATGCCTGTCTGGCGTTAACTTTATTTTTTTTCAGAAGGTTTTAGTTTTTTCTTCCCCCTTGCCCTTTCTAGAGGTCATGTGGCTGTAGCTGCACTGATCCTCAGGTTTCATGACAGGGTCTCTGCCTCCTCCAGGTAAGCTTGGAGTGCATCAGTAAACAGGCTCTGCAATCACCAAGCCAAATCAGGCATCTGAAGGTGGTTGCCAGCTACTGCTAAAAAAGACACCCCACCCCCTCACACTGAGGAACCGAAGGAGGAATTCTTTTTCTCTGAAACAGTGTTATTTATACCAGGGAAAATTCTGTGACCTGCTGCTGCCACACTGCTAGAAGACACTTCAAAATGATAGACTCCTTTAGGGGGTACCTGCTCTACCTGTAGCAGTACTTTACTCTCGCTAGTTACCTGCTCTACCTGTAGCAGTACTTTACTCCCGCTAGTTAGTCTTTCGTTTGTGAGATGATAGTAACAGAAAGTGACGCATATCAGATAAGGTACTCACCTCTCTTTAAGGGAAAATCAGATTTATGATGATTTATCCTGTGGTAAACCATATAATTTGAGACAGAACAGCACTGTCTCATGATCCTGAAAGATCAGCGCGTCCTGTGCCTCCCTTCTCTGTTCTCATGAGATAAGCTGTTTTCACATATCCAGCTGCAAAAGATCCTGGAAAACAGCAACTGTGAACTGGCATTCGCAAAGCCACGAATCCAAAGCTGACTGGCTCTAGTAACTATTGTATTAGTATATAAGGTATTCACTTGAGCAATAAAATGATTCTGATTGAGCACAAGATTGGGGTCCGTGAAGTCATTCACCACATTATCCTGTGTTGAGCAAAAAGAAATAAAAAGCTATTTGGAAGGGACTATGTTGCCTGCATACAGCCATTAGTATTCCTTAAAGTAAAAAAAAAGCTCATGAGTGACCTGTCCCTGAAAAATGTATTAAAAACAGGTCTCAAGTTATATCTTAACTACAAAGAGCTACACCTCTGGCAACTGGGCATGGAGTATAAGGCTGCATTTATCGAGAATACTTTAACAGACACGAGGTGTTCTGTGAAGCAGTTCTGAAGATATCCAATCTACCCTGGGGGCGAAGAGGAACAAGGGTCTGGATCTGTCGTTCAGAGCCCAGACTAACAGACTACTAGTTTCATGTGAAGTCTACAGAGCTCAGAAGAATGATGGCGTGGTGCTTATACACCTCCCGTTTGCACCAGCGGAACTCCTAAAGCGACAGCAAAGCAAATCAGTGAATGCCAAGGAACATAGGAAGTTTTGGTCTTCCCATTCCTTTTGTATGTGTCAAGGATCCAGCTTGCTGCTGAAGGTAGGAAGTTGAACTCGGACCAAGCTCTACTGTCATCACAACTCTTACTTCATAGCATCAGAGTACTTTGCCAACATTGTTCAATTCAGGCTCATAATACTTCTGTCAAATGCTAAACATTCTTATAGTCCATATGGGAAAACTCATGAAGAAACTTCTTACCCAGAGAAAGGCAAGAAACCCACAACAAAACCGGAAACAGAAAGAAAGGATTGAACCAACAGATTGTGTATGACTTACCTTGCAGAGGATGCTTTACACTGGGCATAACCGGCAGGGTTTTGGTAGCCGGAGGCTAGAGGGGTGACTTGTTGTGGTGGGAGGCCAGAAGATGCCATGTGCCAGTCACAGCTACTTGCAGCCGCCCCTGAAACTGCTGTAAATAACCCACCATATGCCAGAACTTCAACCAGTCAGAGAAGCACATGGTGCCTCCGCTCACGCATGTTTAAGACAGCAGTAGCCACTAAGAGGAGAGGACACATGGCTGGTGGCCCTGTAGGAGATGTGGCTGGGGACGTACTCATGGAAAGAAGTGCCCTGTGCCAGAGCCGGCACATCCCTGAAGGGACTGTGGGTCATGGGCAGCCCACACCAGGGCAGCGACACCGCAAAGGGACTGTGTCCCACGGTAAACCCATGCTGGAGTGGAGAAAAACAAGTACATACATCCCAGGTGTCCTGCATTGTTCCTCACCTCATCAAAGGGATTAGGAATGGATGAGTGTAACATGTAGCAAAAGCAAGGTGAGTTGAGACTTGGAAGTGGAGAAAAAAAGTTTTTTACTCAATTAGAGCCTAGGGAAGCACGGTGTTTCTTCACCAAGTACTTTGTTAAATAGTCTTTTTTTCCTCAATACCCAGATCTGTAATCAAAAGTTTTGTTAACTGGCAATAAATGAAGTAAAATTCTCTGCACCAAGACTGTTTTGCTCATGATATGTTTATAAAGTACTCTGGCATATTTCTTAAGTCCTACATACTACAAAATCTATTGTTAGAGAAAAGGGATCACAGGAGGGAAGTAGAGGGGCATTACTTGATATAGCTGGGCTGCTGTTTGAACAGCAAGTTACTGTGCTGAGGCAGCTGCATTAAGATTCTCACTAAAAAGCACGTTTAGATGAAGTGTTTAAAGCACCCTATACAAGCCTATACAGGGTGAGGGTGGGATGGAGGTAACAGGCACCACTCCACTACAGAGTTTTGGACAGCGGAAGAGGCTCAGAAGTGAATTAAGGTGAACTACTGCCAGCGGAAAATAAAGTCAGTCGCACAGGGAGCCATCACAAAGCAGATGTCACATCTTAAAATTCAAACCTTAGTTTATTTCCTGATAGCCTCCCCATGGAGGTGTGCCTTAAAGGTCTTCTGAGAGCTTTTACAGTGCAGACTGCCTTGTCTGCCTGTTAGCTGCATCATCTTGAGTGCACTCACCGGGCCTGTGAAGGACAACCAGGGAATCAGGCCCAGCCAGCACGGGTTCAGGAAAGGCAAGTCCTGCTTGACCAACCTGATCTCCTTCTATGACCAGGTGACCCACCTAGTGGATGAGGGAAAGGCTGTGGATGTTGTCTACCTGGACTTTAGTAAGGCCTTTGACACTGCTCCCCACAGCATCCTCCTGGAGAAACCAGCTGTCCATGGTTTGGACGAGTGTACTCTTCGCTGGATAAAGAACTGGCTGAATGGCCAAGCCCAGAGAGTGGTGGTGAATGGTGTTAAATCCAGCCAGCGGCCAGTCACGAGTGGTGTTCCCCAGGGCTCTGTTTTGGGTCCAGTTCTTTATCAATGATCTGGATGAGGGGATTGAGTGCTCCCTCAGTAAGTCTGCAGGTGACACCAAGTTGGGTGGGAGTGTTGATCTACTGGAGGATAGGAAGTCTCTGCAGAGGGATCTGGACAGACTGGCTCAATGGGCTGAGGCCAACTGTATGAGTTTCAACAAGGCCAAGTGCTGGGTCCTGCACTTCGGTCTCAACAACCCCATGCAATGCTACAGGCTTGGGGAGGAGTGGCTGGAGAGCTGCCCGGCGGAAAAGGACTTTGGGGTGCTGGTTGACAGCCAGCTGAACATGAGCCAGCAGTGTGCCCAGGTGGCCAAGAAGGCCAAGGGCATTATGGCTTACACCAGGAACAGTGTGGCCAGCAGGAGGAGGGAGGTGATCGTGCCCCTGTACTCGGCACTGGTGAGGCTGCACCTCAAATACTGTGTTCAGTTTTGGGCCCTTCACTACAAGAAGGACCTTGAGGTGCTGGAGCGTGTCCAGAGAACGGCAACAAGGCTGGTGAGGGGTCTAGAGAACAAGTCTTATGAGGAGCGGCTGAGGGAGCCGGGGCTGTTTAGTCTGGAGGAGGCTGAGGGGGGACCTTATCGGTCTCTACAACTACCTGAAAGGAGGTTGTAGTGAGGCAGGTGTTGGTCTCTTCTCCCAACTAACTAGAGACAGGATGAAAGGCAACGGACTCAAGGTGCATCAGGGGAGATTTAGATCAGGTATTAGGAAAAATTTCTTTACTGAAAGAGAGAAGAAGTTCAGGCATTGGAACAGGCTGCCCAGGGAAGTTGTTGAGTCACCATCCCTGGAGGTGTTTAAGAGACGTGTAGATGTGGCCCTTGGGGATATAGTTTAGTAGTCATGGTGGTGTTGGGTTGACGGTTGGACTTCATAATCTTAGAGGTCTTTTCCAACCTTAATGATTCTATGATTCTACAAAAGGGCAGATATGCTTTCAGAGTTCTTCTTTTACCCCAGATTAACAAATTGGACATGCATGTTTTTCCTCAGAACCACCTGCGGGATCAGTGACTGTGCCAGCTTCCTTTTTTGTCCCCACATAAAACAGCTCTATGAAAGACTTGGGGATGTGTCAAATTAAGATAGTGATGTGGATGGGAAAAAGATACGCATTTGAAACTATAGCCCCCTCTTTGCCTGCAGAAAGGACAAGGTATGTAACTCCCGAATTGGAGGGGGAACCCTGTTTTAACCATTTTGCTTCATTGGATTTTATAACTGCTGCACTGGGTTGCAAAAGGCTGATAAAATCTATTTTAAACAAAGAGCATAAGTCCTCCAGGCTAATATTACTATGCATCTACTGCCTGCTTTCCCAATTACTCTTGTTTCTTGAAGTTATGTTGATAAATCAGTTGCCTTCCTGTTCATTAAAGCATGTGGCAGTCTGTTTATTTAATCATCTCTTGGCCCATTTTCTAATTAAGGGGAATAATGTGGGCTCATTTCCTGCCGTGGTGAACCTGGCAGGGCACAGGTTGTCCTCAACTACTGCATTAAAATTCAAGATTATTTGTAACGTCTGCTTTTGTTTGGCAACTCTTTCCCTTCTCTCTGCCCAGCTGAAGACAAAAATAGAGACATACATTTTCTTCTGCATTTCCACACTGCTGACACCCACCCAAGTCAAGGACAGGAAGATGGAAGCAGGTGGAGCTTTGTCAATTTGCTGACATGGTGCCTCCCCAGGTGAAACATTCTTCTGGGAGATACTGCATACCAGCAAAGTTAATAATGCTGCATCATATGATGATCCTAAGCATAATTTTGTGAAGGGAGGGAATGCTGGAATGCAAGGGGAAAGCACACACCAGTTAGAGCACGTTCCTAGCTTGCTCTGTTGCTGGACTTGGGCCACCTTCTGCACCACTCTAGCCCAAATCCTTCATCTGTCTGCTTATTGCAGGAATATTGCTAACCACCAGCTGCAGCATTAAACAATTTTTGTGCTCTCTGTATTCTAAAGCAAGCAAGGATCTTATAGTGGCCTTAAGATCGCCTGTCTTCCTACCTCTGAGATCTCGTGCCTTGTATCCTGCTTGTGACACATCCTCAGCACCTAACAGCTGCAGCTAACCTAGGATTACTAGTCTGGTGGGGAGGTTCTCTTTTGCAGGGTCTCCTTCTCTCCCTTACGACACACTTACATGGCCTATGAAGTTCTTCTATCTAGAAATAAACCATATATACATTGCAAGTTATCAATACACGCCATACGCAGTGTCTTTCAGCAGGGCTTGTGAACTGCTGAAAACAAGACCATCCATTTAATCTCACTTTACAGGCTCTCCTTCAATCAACGTAAGCAAAAACACGTACCACACCTGCAACAGCTCCAATTCCTGTAGAAATGCAGGCAAACATCACTTGGCCACAGTTTCAGAACTGTTCCACACCAACTATGCTAAACACCTCCTTGCAGTGTGCCTTTAAGTGGAACAACTGAAAACTTGACGAGGTCCTGGGCAACCCTCTCTAGATGACAGTGCTTTGAGCAGGGATTTGTCCTACATAGGTGCCAGCCAACCTCAGCTGTTCTGTGATTATGTGGGAAAAAAAATAAATCCCAGTGGTTCTAGCACTTCATCAATAAGCTGTATGACACAGTATTTTCCAAACTCTGACCCATGGAGAAGCGTTGCCCCGACCCCTTTTGAAGTGAGGGTTTGTGCATAAGCTGCTTTCTGAATTGCTCCTTACTTTTCCTTCTCTGCTTTCACTTTTGTTTTATTTGCATTTGCAAGCAACAGCAAAAGCATTTCCATTTCTGGAGCCTTACTTTTGGAAACAATGAATTTAATTTTGATCTATTTCAGTCAAAAAGGAAGTGTCTGGTTTTGTTACGCTGCTAATTGTCTGAATCCTCTGTCTCACCTCATCTGTCTCACTTAGATCCAGAGAGTGCTTTGGATCTAACACACTCAATACCTTCACAAACACCTACTTAGAGATAAAAAAAAAAATCACCTTTATATAGACCACTGTTCCCTTCATACACATTCATGTGACTGCTATGAGTACCACGCTGTTACTGACTAATGAAAAAAGACAGAATTAAATTCTATATAAAACATACTACAGGAAGAAGCAGAAGACAAATGAACTTCTATTTGCAAATGGCAGTACTTCTTACCTTGTATTTTTCCATACAAAATACATTGCACTTTTCTCTTTATACTGAACCTACTGAACATCTCACAAATAGCTCAGCAGATAGAATGGGTCTGTGGACAGAGGCAAGAGTTCATCCCCTTAAATTGCCGGTATTCAGTCATGGACCTTACTCCCCAAGGGAACCCACTGCAACAAGTGTGGGAAAGACTCTGTAAAGGGAGGAGGAAAACTTCCTAGAGCTTTCCCCCAGATTCCACACTTACCAAAGGCTCTAGTTCTTTGCGGTCTATGAGGTTGAGCTCTGTCACAAAGTAATAAAAATGCTTGTAACAGGTATTGACGTGAGCCTCAGCCCCCATAAGGATGATGCGGTCAAAGTGATGGATGTAGACGTGAACAAACACCCGAAAAAGCCGGCAGAGTATCTTCTTGCAGATCTGAAGGAAGTTCTTTGGAAAGGGAACACCTGTGAATAGAGAAGGAAGGGTTGTCATCACTGTCCTGTCATCCTCCCAAGACAACAGCTTTGGAGCAAAGTGTGAGTTTGTAATGGCAAACTAGGTTATGACTTCCTAGCCCTCCTTTCCAAACCAGAAGATTGTTTAACGCACACATTTATCTGACCGCTAGCATGAAAGATAACCCAATACTTAAGGAACTTCAACGGATTAAGACTGAGAGCTACGAGTCCTTTTTCCCTGAATAATTTAATGGAGGAACATCCAGTATTGTAACATTCAGATATGTGATTTTCACTGCAGTGCACAGTGCCCCATTAACATCAGTGGCTTTACATCCTGAGATGGCCGTTCCCCATACTGATACATACAGAGCTCGTCCTAGAAGTGATAAGACACTCTCCAGCTCATCTTATTCAACAGTGGCATCCCACAGCATGAAGTTTAATAATGAACCTGAAACGACTGACTGAAGGACAGATCCCTTTACTTCCACCTTTCTTCCAGTCTTATGCACCAATCTGATTTCTCTTTTAACAGAGTAACTCTTGAAGAGACACAGGAACAGCTCTCCCAAAATACCTTAGCAGTTACACCACTTTGCAGCTGGAGACTCCAAAGCAGCAGCAAAAGCAACATTTGCACGTAAACAGCCAGGCATCCACCGTGTGGAACCAGTAATTCCTTCAAAACCACCCTTCATTAAAGATTGATCCTGCACAGCCTTGTGTACCATTGAGCTGCCCCAAAAAGCTGAAGGGTTCATCCCCTTCTGTGATTGTGCCTCAGATATGATGACTTTAGTGCCATGCGTGAAACTACTGCTACTTTGCTTTGTTGCACATCCTCCTGATTTTTCAGTTATAGTTCATGTTTTAGTCAGATTTGAACTACATAACTCTAGCTACTGCTTCTTTAAAAAAAAACCGAAAACCTCACACTAACCAGTCCCATAATCCCTAAAAGCCCAGCTCATGCTCTCAACAAGAAAAAAGTTTATTATTTGCAAAAAGAAGATGGAGATATTAAATTAACACTGTTGCAAGCTTTCTAGTTTTCAAATTTTAGTCTCCTGTTAAATACTGCTCAGCACTCAAGAGTGGTGAATTAAAGGATAATTTGCCCAGTTTCACTGGGGGGGATGTGAGGACATACAGTGAGAATTTCCACACTGTAAATAGATTTTAGATTACAGATTACATAAATTATCAACTGTGGCTGTAACCAGTCTGGGTCTCATCAACAGAAACATGCGTCTTATTCTGGACTCCCTGGCCAAGCAGGTACCAGGGTACATCCACTGCGGATGTGAACAACCCTGTGTCTGTTAGCACGTGAGTGGGGAAGCACATCAGCAAGCGGAAGTCTCCTGCTTAGTTTACTCCTGAATCGCTTCTACACTTGCCGTAGCTGAGGGGTAGATAATGTGGGAAGGCCTCTTGGGCTTTTTTTTAGCCTGTACTGGGTTCACTGGGGGCAGATCCTTTTGATATAATTTCAAGCAGCTTTAGAGACGCAGTGCAGCCCTTCTTACTCCTGATGTATAAAGTGAGAAACAGATAAATAGCTGCATTTATCAAAGCACAACTACTTTACCTCCTTAAAAAATGTTTGGTTTTGGTTGTCACATCCATTCATCTCAATGCTAAAGCTAATATTGAATCTCAGAGAGGAGGAGGTCTAAATGCTCAAGTCATGAACTAAGACATCACTAAACTACAGAAATGATAACATATACAGATATCTTGGCAATATTTGAATCAAAACTCCACACGATTAGCCAAACACCTGGACTATAACAAATGATTGCTGTTACTTCCAAGGGCAAAATAAATACAATCTACCAAAAACCATAACAGAAACCCCATTTAGTTGCTTATTAACCAGGGGGATCACATTTCAGCCATCAGAGAATAGCTGGCACTTATCACTGCAAGCTGGTTCACTGAGCTGAGAGATGAATTCTTGAAGGCATTTTCTGATACAGTACAAGCATGTTCCAAAACGGAGAATAATGAGTTTCATCCTCCCCAGGCTGACATATGATTGTTACTAAAGATATTACTGTAAAGAACAAACTCGTACTTCACTATTAACTGACTAAAACTGAATAAACCAAGCTGACAGATCTTTAACTTCTCTGCAGCCCATGTTCCCACTTAACAGTTACAAGCAGTAAGTGCAAAGGCCGTAGAGTACTGTTTCTGCTGTGGGTAAGGACCTTCATCTGACAACTTCTTAGATGTGTTAGGCAGTGATAGAGGGGATTGTAAGAAATGTGAAACTATAACAAAAAGCCTTAATATTTTTTAGTTTTTAGTAGTCTTTAGTACTGTAACTTGTATTCCTGCATGCATAGTGATCTGACAATGTAATTATTACACTAATCCCTGTTTTCTCATTAAGGAATGTAGTGGAAGGACATGGGCACAAACTATCACTTAGTCGTTAGACAAAATAATTAAGTGAAACAAAAGTGGTCTTGATTCTCAGCAAATAATTGGGATAATTGTGGGATAAAAGAGACTCCTAAATAACTCTACTCCAGACTGGTCGGCCTTGGGAGGGCAAATGCGCCAAGCTACAGAGATAAGGAGGCACCAAGAGAGCAACAAGACTGGAGCAAAACAACCTGAAGGACATGATATACGTGATGCTAGAACTGAGTTTGCGCAGAAAGAAATGTCAATCAGTGAACAGCGTGATGAAGAGGATGGGCCTTCATCTTGGGACCCCCGAAGACCACCCAAAGATACTAACAGACATGCGTGAAAGATATTTACATATGGTAATTAGAAATATAATGAATAATTACCTGTGTGATTGTATTTAACCTGAAGCAACAGGGTGTCTGGCGCGCACGTTTGGAGGAGAGATCCCCCGTGTGCCCGGCGCCGCAATAAAGAATACCTGCGTAACAGTATACATTGTACTGTTAGGTTTTTCTTACCGGATCTTTGAATCAGCAGTCAATTTAAGGACATGTAAATACACACAGGAAAAAAATAGCTGGTGCAGAAGAGCCTAGGGTCAATAATAAACTTGCAGTGTTCCCACAGCTCCTCATGTGCATTAAGTTTTCAGACAGGCTGTGTAGTTTCATTTGCCATTGTGGAACTTCTCTCGTTTTGCAAAGCTATCTTTGTTTCATCTACTCTTAAATAAACAGCAAAACATTGCTGCTATCACACATTTATCACCCGGGTATGGCAGAACCCATAATGGCTCTCCGACTTCTCTCCCCTTCCTGTAAAACTGGTTTACAGACTGACATGGTGTGCTAAATAGTTAAAAACTGCCTCCTTGTACAACTGAAAGCAACTGGCAGCTGTGCAGTTAGCTAGACTCGTGAGCCTCGGAGAGCCTGCCAGCCCATCTGCCCCTGGAGTACAGAGGAGGCTCAAAGTTTGGTCAGCCTCAAGGTGCAGATGAGCATACTGAGGTGGCTGCACCACTAGTTTAGACATACACTCTGCTGCTCTCTGTGTTCAAAATTAGACAAAAGGATGGTAGAAATGCAGTCTCAAAGGAAAAAAAATTAATATAACAGAATAGATTCTGATCTCAATTATACTAGAGCGAATACAAAGCAATGCCATAAAAATTTAAAAAATCATAGTGAAATGATTCTAGATTTATATTCTGAGGTCAGAATTTGGCCTAATGTTTTGTTCCCACTGCAACTGCTATAGTTGTAAATAAATCAGCCACAGAACATAAGCATTATGAGTGGCTCTTGGGAATGGACTAGCTTAGATTTAGATCCTTGACTTGTTAAGGAGTCTGTTCTCCGTTCCTCAGCTCAGCCACAGTAGCCTTTGCCTTCTCCCCTCCAAGCCCTCATTTAACATGGAGTCCAGATTTAATAATTCCTCTTCTGGAACTTTGTAGTTAAAAAAGGAGAGGAAGAGAAAGGAAAAAAAAAAAACAACCCTAAACCTACCAGAAGTCCAAGTATGTATTTAAACTCTGGATTATTTTTAACAGCGAAAAAACTTTCCAAGAAGAAAGATGACTGTCTTTCTACCTGCAAGGGGATACTGTAAAAAGACAGAATGTAAAACCACCAAATTAGATAGCTGAGTTATGGTTACTAAAAGGCAAAGAAATATAAAGATGACACTGAAATTTCTGAGCTAGCTGCTGCTTGCTGAAAAAAATATTTCTTGATGAGTGAACTGGCAGCCTTGATTCATCTGTAGGCTGAGCCCCAGTGTTGATGTACGAGAAGAAAGTAATAGCAGGGTCCTTTTTGTCAGCCTGGTGTTCAAAACCCCAGAGCTCCCCATTATGTCCCAAGAACATGCAAGCAGCTTTCAAACATCCCAGTCACACACCAGAAGCTCCTTTAACTCAGGCTTATATATGCAATTGGGAAACAATTCAGTGTGGGGCAGACAGTCATGATATAACCAGTAACAAACACAGCCAGCATGACTGGACCCCATACCCCTCTGGAGCATGTGCTGTACTTGCCAGAGCTGCACTAACAGACAGCCTCCTCCTGCAGAAAAGCTGCACCCGTACACTCTGGTGACAGATGCACCACAGCAGCACAGGGGAGCAACCACGCCATTTCCCCTGCGCTCCAACCTCTCTCTACTCCCTCGACAGTTCTGCTTCTGTTGTCTTGCTAGAAAAGCTACTTGCTACTCCTAACATGAGCAAGACTCTCCACAACTTCCAAAACTCAACTTACCCAATCCATTTATCCAGTTCTTTTCCACCAGAAAATGGAGGGATTTTTTCCTTCTTTTTGAAAACAGCCTTATACCCACAGCTTTCTGTAGACTATCAACTTCATTTTTTACACATTCTTAATTTGCTGTCAGGTGATTTGCTCCTGTGCCACAGTGAGCATTCGTATCTAATCTATCCATCACCAAACGGACATATAGCACAGTGCTAACAAAGTGAGTCATGCGATTGATCTGTTGTCTTTTTTCTTTGAGTGTTCCACACATGTGACAACGGAGACAGTGTCATGGCCCTCCTCTCACAGCACTCCCCAAAAGCAGTGTTACAACTGCTATCTGCTCACAAGGCTGGTCACAGTAACATGGAAAAGTAAGCTGAAGATCTCGTGCAGTGATTTCCAGTAAGTTAATGGTCTGTTGCTTTAAAATACAGATGTTTTAATGCAAGGTCCTTATTTAAATCCTGCTGACAGAAAACCTGTTGTTTGCATGATGCAAAAAAAATGGTGGAATAAGGCAGAGAGAATACAAGTTAAGGAAACTAAATTAGGTGGGGCTAAAGGAGGGTAACTAAAGGTCTGAGATGAATACAACAGGCAAAAATTCTGTCTCATTTTCTTCTTACTCCAATATGTATCACAGCCTCCCCTGAAGCAGGTCAGCTGCACACCTTAGAGAGGAAACAGAAGAAAATCCATGATACAGTTTGTCTTTGTTGCCTGATTCATTATCTCTAGGTAAGAGTCAGAAAGTATACGGCCCCAGAAAATCGATGCTGAGGAACCAAAGAGAACAACCCAGGCTTTTTGCCTGCAATGTTACACGTGGTTCTCCACTGCCTCGCACCTGTAACATGCAATGAACATGACTGCCCAGTTAAATCTTCTGTGATGCCAGACGCGTGAGCATTTTTGGCCTTCTGTATGTGTGTGGTTTGAAGTCTTGATTTACTCAAGAGAAGATGGTAAGCCCTTTGGCAATTGTGCACAGAAATTCTGCTGCTTATTTGAAAATCCTTTTACAAGCCACAATCATAAATAATTCTTTTTTTAAAATACACGTGTGAGAAAAAAGAGAGACTCCTTTCTCCATTGGCAAAAGGGCTGACACTATACTATTGCAAACACACAACACATACCAACTTGGTAAAGTAAGATTTTTTTCTAGTTTTGTAATAAGGAGCAAGAAAACTGTGTTACCAGAATCTAACAATTTGGAGAAGGCACCTGAACCAAACCCTTCTTCCCCTCCTCCCTCGGTGTTTTCCTTCTCCTATTCCTGCCCCAAGTAGAAAAAATTGCAAAAGATGCCCTCAGCTATTGCTGGAAGCTTTGCTGAAAAAAACACCTATCCTGATCCAAGCAGATATTTAATGTTGTCTCAGTGTCTTAGTCAAGCACATGTCTGTTTCAAGAGCCAATAAAAACAATGTCAGTTTTGCTGGACTTTGTTCCTCATACAAATAAGCAGACAGCTGGAAAATACTAGGGATAAACTAGACTACCATGTACCTATATCCTCCTGACACTGCCCTCATTTCTGCTCTCATATCAGAGAGAGCAGCAGAAGGGAAAACAGTTTTGAGATTATATTGCTTTCTAAGCAAAATCGTGACCTTTTCTCTTTTTAAGCAGCGCTGCCTCTAACAGCATTACTCTAGAGTGAATAAATCAGCAGGCAGGCCTACTGCAGATCTGCAACGTACTCATGTGCTGTCCTGGAGAGAACTCTAAAAGGAACAAGGTGCAGATGAGAAAATTGTTTGAGGCTTTCCTCTACTTGAACATCCACAACAGCTCTCTCACCTGCTGTATACCAAGACATCAGTGATGGCACTGAATTTTGCCATTCAATAAACAACTTCTCCAGAAGCGGTGTCTTATTATATAAATACTGCGAAACACCTAAGTATGCAAAGCACTTGAATTGACTCACTCTGAAATCAGAGGACAGAGCGACCTAAATCTTTGTGCCATAAGCCAGATCCCTTGGATTTTAAGCAAATATTCAATGGCCGCTCCTGACTACAGTCTGAACTCCTTCCTGTTACTTCTTACTTCTGCCTCTGCTATTGCAGAGGAACAGAAGAGAAACACTGCAATGCCAGAGAGCAGAACACTCTTGCTGCCTGTACTAAGCAAGGCTAGTTTTAACCCAGACAATAATCAGGCTGATAAATCCATTAGAATAGATCTGTATGTCTTCAAGGCAGTGAGAACACTGAATGCCATAGTAATCTGCAGAGTCATGGTTTTGTGACAGTGTAATTTATCAAACACATTTGTCTGCCCTGCAAGATCAATCTTCACCACAGTAACAAAATTACATTTGTTGGAGCATTGCATTTGAACAACTTTATATGGCATTAATACACATATAGCCTAAAACAGGCTTGGCGATCCATTAGAATAATTTAGAGCTCTCCCTGCCTTAGCAGAGACAAGTGAACAAGTGAACAAAATGCAGCCTCTTCTGGGACAGAAAATACAGCAGCCATTTGGCAGTATAACAGCTTAGCATAGGAAAACGGAGTTTATTAACCCCATGAGTGAACATAAGGAAAAAGTATGTATGAACACCGGAGCCTGGCAAAGACATCAATGGAAAAACTGTCCTCCCCACCTGGCACAGGTTTGTTAATAGCTTTGTTCCTACAATACTTCACCATGGCCTGACAATTGCTGGGTAAAGACATGGTTTTGGCTTTCCACGCTGAGTGCACCACTGGCCAGCATGGCTTTTGTTTTTGTTATTACCTTCTGACATCCTCAGGAAACTAACATTCTGGTTCCCTGTTAATTTCACAGGCACACTGGAAGAAACGTGCTGTTTTAAGGGCCCCCTCTTGGGCTTTCTGATGTAGCAAGGTGCAGCAATATGAAACATTACCAGAAGCAGCAAGCAGCATGGTCTTGGAAACGCACTCAGAATCAGACAAAACACCCTCCTGTCCCCAAGACACAGATATTCCAGCAGTTAACTGAAAAACAGAGGCCTTACATCTGCCAAAACTCATGGCATGACATTAACAAGTAACTGTAGTTGAAAGGTTAATATCACAAAAGAATGTTTGCTCTTCAGATGATTACTGTGCTACATTCCTTTTCAGTGGGCCATTAGAAGAAACATTCAGGCAGTTCTAACACCTCAGATCACAGCCTTTGTGTCTCCTAATGCAAGTTATTTTCTGGCGCTTTGGTATCTGTGCTCACTTAGGAATCTTGTACGTGTTTGAGAATATCCTCAGTGCCTACCTGTAGCTCCCTGGTGAGGTAATTCATAAGTTTTAAATAAGCTATTTTTCCCTCCAGTAAAACGTAGTTCTTTCATGACATAGGGAAAGAAAACTGAACAACAGCGTGCAAGAGAAGTTTCGTGGAAGATCGGAAGTTCTGATCCAGAAAACTGAGAATAAAAAACCGCAATAACAGAATCACAGTCCGTGACTTTTCTCAAGTTAACCCTGATTTACAACAGCACAGCCTGGAATAAAGTTCAGTGTCCTGGAAGAGATTCTGCAGGCTGACAAGTCAGGGCTCTTGAATCTGCTTTTACATGTTTAACTATTTTTGCTTTTATAATGGCAGATCTCAGGATAACACAGCAGACGCTTATCACAACTTTCTTTTTTTAAAGGGTTGTAAAATGAATGAACCCATCAGATGAAGAAAAAAGAGCCAAGCAAACCCCTCTCAGCATACTGAAGCACTCTCAAACATCAGAGAGCTAAGCCAGATTCACTTTTCGGAAGTTCGTAACTGCAAACTGAGCTACTCTGTCTTCAGTTGCTGCCAATCCATGCCCTTGCTCAAACGAGGCACCTGAAGCTCTGCTTCCCTTATGCTCTCAGAAATGCCTTACTGGAAGAGGTCAGTCCCTCCCTCCCACAATAAACACTAACTGATGTTCAAACACTAAACAGGATATCTAGCTTTCCTTTGAGGAACGCTCAGCACATGCCTGGTATGTACTGGTTGCATCAGGTTGAGTACCAAAGGCAATGCTGACTTTTTTCATGTCAGAGCAGAGGCAGAGAAGGCAGTGCTGTCTTTTATGTATCACTCAGATTTTTTGGCGGTATTTTCTGAGCCAAGGACACACAAACCTCTTTCTACTGTTTTGCAGAGGGTTATGTTTATCAATAGAAAACCGATGAATCTGGGCAACTGCACTCTTTCTGCTATCTTGAAGCTGCTGTGCTGAAAGGAAGAGAAGACTTTCAATGTCAAAAGGCAGTAGAATCATAGAAAGTTTCGGGTTGGAAGGGACCCCTAGAAGACATAGCATGACTCTGTAGCCCAGCAGGTAAAGTCCTGCTCCTGGAAGTGCTCCTGCATTTTGCAGTATGATATTAAATTCATAAAAGGAAACCCATTTCAAATCATTCAGGAATAGGAACCAGACTACATAGGACTTTACGCTCACAGATGACAGCACTTTCCAAGAGATTTCAGGTTATGTCGGCAGGCATGCGCGCACACACACACAAATCCACACATGCAAACACTCCCACGCACACTCACACTGCGAAGCCCACATTGACTGACAGGTTTCGGATCCCATGTAATTCCAAAACAGGAACTAGAGTTATATAAAGAGGCTTTGAATGTTTTGATTGCATATGCCTCTATAAGACTATATTTACTATTACAGTACAGGCCAGTGATGCTTGGATTTACAAGGCACTCAAAACCTACTACTGCCCACACAAAGGAGCTACTATAATTTAAACAGATTCTTCCAATATACCATTGACTAGATACGATCTGTCTCTTCAGATGCCGAGGGCTCTATCTGGTACCCAGAAATCAAAAGAAGCTTTACCACTAATTTCACTGAAAATTAGTCTGGAAAATCAAGGAGCATGAGTGTCCTGTTTCTTTCAAAGAACCATGAAGCTAAGCAGCATAATATTATTTTAATGTCACTAACAAAGGACAATTACAGAAACAATTTCAAAATTGCATTAACTTGATCTTAACCAACTACTTTAACAAGATTCATGTGTTAATAAAATTTTTGAACAAAAAGAGGTCAATAAAAATCAAATGCACTACAGGACCAAAAGTGTTCAAAGAGAACAAATGAAAGGAATATTTTAAAACATAATTAGCCAAACATAAGTTGATTTGCTCTATTATCAAATTCAGCTGAGAAAAGGAGGCACCCTGATCTCACTAGAATAAAATTTTCTCCTTAACAGATCTTTTACAGGGTCAATACACTCTGAATCCTTCCCTAACTCAGCATCCATCACTGAACAAACCTTGAAATATCAAAGATTTTTGACAGCCTCGAACACTATCTTTAGCAGAAACACCTCAGGCCTCAGTCATGGGCAACACCATCTTACCAACAGACCTTTTAACTATTATATAAAGAACATTTCTACGTTGCAACAGCTTCAACTGCATGAACTCTTCACTGGTCTTGAAAATTGCCTGCAAAAACTCTCTGTTATTCCATTTAATGGCTACTGAATGGCACAAAACTGCAAGAAAAACAAGGCAAAGATTATTTTAGCTTAATACCTTGTTTTAGAAGCTAGAAGCTAGTTCTGCAGGAATTACTTTTATTTCATTCACAAGAAGAACAAGAAAACACGCATTAGGCCTTAATTTTCATAAATGAAAAGCTTAAAGAAATTCAAACACAGAATCATAAAACGTTTCCTTAGGGTGCCTGATTTCCATACAAATTAATAAAATACTTTTTCATGTATGCCAGAAAACCAGTATATACCACCACTCCACTCCTCAGACACACAACAGGTACCATCTACACTTCCGCCTTACCTTTCACTTTATGTCTGAAACTGAAATACTGGTCAGATCCCCACATTGTTTTCATTATGCAGGAACAATTCAACTGAAGGTGGGATTTATAGGGCTTTTTTGTTGTTTTTAGCACAGCTTTAGAAACCTACAGAAAGACTAAGTGCACTTCTACTAGCAAGGGTGATTACTCCACTTCAGTAACAGAGCTAAACATAGACGTTTAAGTTTCTTGCTGAAGAGACTGATTTATCTATATGTTTAACATTAATCACCTGAGAAGCAAACATTCATTTATCTTCTTGTTTAATGTTTTAATGTCTACACATTTTTTCTATAGGTTTAACTTAAGTTTACATGATCTCTGCCACTGCTGATATGGTGTATAACATCAATCACCTTTTCAGTTTATGGGCCTGTATATGGTCACACTGTAACTAACATAGCCTGAAAGCTAAGACAACGAAGGACAGATAAAACATGTGTGTAAAACCTGGAAGAAAGCTGGCAGCTTTATGTAACTGGACACTCAGAATTTCTTGTCTGTAAAGCAGGAAGATGGGTGAATGTGGTCTTGGCTCCACAATTATCCTTAAGCATCCTTAAAGAGGAGGCACACAGGAGCACAGGTGCTAGCTGCCACCTCTTTTGTACTTGGAGGCATCGAGTCTGTGTGCTCAGGCTCTGGGCACCAATGAACCGTGCAAGATGCCAAGCACCTACACACATCTCAGACAGTGCTGCCAAGGTCAAATTAACTGCTAGCACCTGGAGTGAAGTCAGCTGTGCGTTACTGGAAAAAGGACTACCAAGACAGTGAATAGGGAGCTTCAAACTACTACAGACCCATTTCTCTGATACATGGTTGCTAGCAGAGTTCTGACAGGTCAGTGTGCTGGCAGGCAAGGACAGACTTTCAAAAGGGTTTCATTTTTGCATTTTGAAGCGTGTCTCCAGGTGCTGGGCTCAAGCTGGCCCTTCCATGGAACAAAAACCATGAATAAATCGTAGAGTAAATGGATTTCTTATTTCCTCTTGCTTATTTTTGCCTCTTTTTTCCTCTTGCTGTAATTCTGTGATTCTGTGATTCACAAGAGACCTGGTTACATCTTTTGATTTCTAAAATCCTGAGGACAACACCAATACTTGTCTCTTAAATCCTCCTCTCACCCTCATGATTTCCAGTTCAGTGTGTCTTAAAATGTTAGATCTTCACAACTGTGAATAGGCCAGCTTGCCAACTTATGCTTTAGTGATGTTCCAGGAAGCTGAATGTTACAGAAACAATGTCTAATAGGGTCCAATTTGTTCTGAGTGTACTGGAGAACTCCATCAGTGACAGAAGATACAGAGAGGCTCTAGATTTCACATGTTCAAGACATCATGCCTTTTCCATTCCTCTCATCTCAGAGACAAATGCAGCAGCAGTTGTGATTCTAATGACAGCAACAGCTTAACATGGCCATGGAAGTGGGACTGTTCAAAGAACAATGGCAATAAACTCATACATCTTCACAGCCAGGAGTTCATTGCTAGCAACTGCCATGAGATAGAACTGATGGTCTGCAAAGACCAAATACTTGATTTTCTCTGCCTGGATCACATAGTTCTGTCAGGACAAGAGCAAAATACTGAGCAAAACATGTAATTTTCAACAACAGCATAGTATGCATTGTTGGTGCACTGCAAGAGGCTACTGCATGAGAAGTGGAAGCGTAGGAAGGGATCTAGTGATGTCTTGTTACATGTCTACAGTTTCAATAGAGTGCCTTCATCTGCAGATACACATGGGCTCGCTGAACCTCAAAAGCAGATTTCTACAAACACTAACTAAACAATTCTGAACTTAGACAATATTTTCTTCAGGCAAGCGGTTATTTGTGCATGCCCTGAGATCTAGCAGGTTCATCTATTACATTTAAGAATTAATACACGGCTCTGCGGCCCCACCACTCAGATTCAGCACGCATCTATGCCGAAAAATACAGTGACGTTCAAAGAAAAATGATTACAGACTGTGTTCAAAAAACTCCTGCAACAAACATGCTATATTGAGGGTAAAAACCTAGACAAAACAGAAGTGGTAAAATGAAAGAGATGGCTGTTATACTGCATTTGGCCATAACAGACTGATACCACAGTTTAGTGTTGTTCAACACGCAGGGTAAAGAACTTGACATACTAATTTCTGCATCAAGTCATACTTTCCAGCTGTACCATGATCAGAAATCCACTCACTGTTTCCCAGAAATGTCACCTTTTGTATTAACAAAAAATGAGTAAATACAAAAAAAAAGTTCAACAGCAACACTGCATCAGTATGGATGGTCCATCATTTTAGATTATTATCTAGTAGAGTTTCTAAATTTCTACTTGCAGAAACTGAGTTAAGTTTACCCTGAACCCAAAGGATACAACTGCAATGCTCTCCATAGACTTGAGGTCATTGTTAGTCTGTTTATTTTTCACCTGAAGGCATCACTATGATTAGTGTCCTCCACTCCTGCCCCTGATTCAGAACACTTTTCCATCGGGACTGTTCCCACGACAACGTGCTTACCATTCCTGGGGCATGGTGAACGTACTCCAAACCATGTAAGGGTTGCAAGGCATGAAAAAACGACTGTCTTTGTGGTCAGACTTCTCCAAGGCCTTAGGGTATCATGTTGCCCTAGGGAGCATGGGGAACTGTTACAGCACCATCACAAGTGTTCCTACACGGACATTTTTTCTTGCAGCACTTCAGCTCCTGGAATCACTTGGCCACTTCAAAAATTGGACTGATTTTATCTATGTGTATACACAAAATCTTTTAATATCTATCCCAAAGTTAAGTACAAGTTTTAAGCCTTTTTGATTCTACAGAAAAAAGGTTTGAAACATAAACACTAAAGACAGAATCCAGAAGATAAATAAAATAAATTAATTTAAAAAATGCTCTTTTTCAGTTCTTAAGACAGACTGAAGGTTCCATCAAAAGGTGCCTTTTAACTCGTGTTTAAGTTTGCATACAAGATGACTGAACAGCACAGAGGCACCACACTGAGCCCTGGAAAGGAAAACAATGAAGTTGTTCCATCACAGCATCTGCAAAAAGGACATCTATAGTTTCCCTCAAAAATACAAACCCCAGGAAGAAATGGAAAAATTATTCTGCATTGAGAATATCTGCATAAAGCTTTATAAAGATTCCTTACACAGACTCCCTTTTTGATGCTGCATAAAATGCCTAAGGACATCTCTTTCTTCCGCAATGAAAAAATTAGTATGCATGGAAGCCCAGGAAAATTATAGGCAGAATTCTCTACGATTCCTGGGACTTGCCCAAGCACTAAAAACAAAAATCCTGTGGTTATTTTAGCTAGTACTTTATAGTGACAAAATGTACTGCCTGACCAAATGCTTCAAAGGAGGAAGCTGTATTTCAAGAAGTCCAAAAAATTCTTCAACGAGTTGGCTGCTTTGTTCTTGCGTACCAGAAGAGCTGCTACACTATGTGACGGCTGCTAAACAGCTGCCTTTGCAAAATGGTAAAGCTTCTTAAAATAATTCAGGGCACAACATGAGGCGACAAGTTATATAGGATGCCCTAATGTAACATTTCTCACTGCACTGTTACAAAATCTCTTATCTATTACCCCCCTTGAAAATCTAAGATGAATATCAGTAACAAAGCTAGTAAGAGGGGAAAAAAAAGTCTGTTGCTCTCAGTCTCAATCTAGCACTACATCAATAACTCAAAAGATCTACACTGCCAAACATAATGGAGATTTTCAGCTTAGCATCAACAAAAAACTTCTGCATTCTCTGAAATTTAAGCTCAGGCAGACAGACCATGGGGCACAGCAAATCAGCTGGCTGTTACCACTTCAACCTGTCACCCCACTCTCTTCACATAGTTTGCTACTATTATTATATGTATGTCTGATCTACTTCTAAAAGTTAAGCAGAGCTGAGTCACTGTAACGTGCTGAAAAGCGCACCAGTTTGTTCTGCTTCAGGCCACTATTCTATCTATGATGTTTTCTCCCAATGCCCTCTTCACCTTTGATCACTTTCTGCTTGAGTGATTTGCTGAGCCCACTGCAGCTTGTCTATCCAGTAGCCTGCAAGGGATCTCTCCTCAAACTGCCTCTCCAGCTAACCCTAAAGCCTGCCGCTAGTTCTTCCACTTACAGCTCGCTTTGGCAAGGTGCTGCATAGTCTGCTGGGTGCTCTGTTTCTTGTATGCCTCACTCTCCCTGGCGAGTTCTTGGGTTGAAACAGGCAGTAAACAGGCAAACCCTGCCTGCAAAGCTTGTAACATACCCCGCTCATCACTTGCCTCTTTTCTACGGAGACATGTCTAAGTCACCTTCTCTCTTCCTAATACAGAGGCATTTCTATAGCTTTGCTCCTCCTGTTGCCCTCTCTGAAACTTTCCCAGTTTTAAAATTCCCTTCTTTGTGACGAAAGAACTGCAAAAAGGTGTGGGAGAAACAGAGACTTCCACAGTAATATAATTATGCTTTTTTGTTTTGCTCCCAATTTATTTCCTAGTAATTCTTAACATTTGGTTGGCACTGAACTGTCTTTATTAATCTCCATGCTAACAGTCACCTCAGAGATGATCATATTACACAGAAACCAGGACTGTTTTTTCACATGGACCATTTCTTACTTTTCTACATTGAATTATATCTGCTTTTTTATTGCATAGTTACTGTCTCACGGTATTGCCCTCTGTAGTCCTTCAAAGTCAGCCCTTGTCCTGCTACCACAACTCCATCAGCAAATGTTAGCACCTCGTTGATAGCCCTTTTTTCCTGCTTACCTATGACTGTGTTACACAATCAAAGTCCCAGCATGGCAGGCTGCAGAACTCCACTGTTGACCTTCTTCAGTTCCACAGTAGAAGCACTCGACTATTTACTCCTACCCTTTGCTTCCTTTTCTAGCCAATATTTTATGCATTTATCACCTACAGTCTCAACACTGAAAGGTAGCTTTTAGTATGCAAATATCATAACTGTATCACACTCAAGAGACTGATTTTTTCAAGAGGATTCATCAAAAAATAAAAAACAAGGACCAGACAGGGAAAACCCTTCACACACAGTGTTCTTCAGCTGTGTTGGTTCTTAAAAAAAAAACCCAGAAGAACTGTCTACGTAGTAGGAGGTAAACTGAGATAGTTTACGTGACAAGGCGCTGAAAGTGAGTCAAAGAAAATCAAGTCATCCTGAAACAAATTTTCTGGAGAAAGAGAAACTAATGTACAGAAGAAAATGACTCTGTGATGAGGGGTCTACTGAAAATACACATAGTTTTTTGCAACCCTTCCTGTTGGCTACAGCCATACCCATGGTATGATGACCAGTTATCCAGACCAGTTTAAAAATGCAGTCATACAGCTGGCAAAGGTTCACATGAAAAAAATACAGGGTGTGAGGAGAGGGAGATGAATACAGACACAAAAGGTAATTACGGAGATGGATTTCACTAATGAAAATGATGTTTCGGCCAACTGGTTCAAGAGATAAAAGAAAACATCAGCAAGGCAGACTGACAGGGTAACAGTGAATACCTAATTTCTAAAGTAAAGCAAGGTAGGAAAGTTAATTGTCCCATTCCCTGCAGTAACACCTCATTAACAGGAATGGTTAAATGCTTCCAGGAAGAAAAGACAAAGCTCAGTTGCTGCTGAAGCTGGAGTACAACCTACTTCAACTGTCTCTGGCTTGTTGCTCCTTATTCTGTTAGCTCACCCACTAATAAACCCTTGGCCTGCTTGACTTTCTTCGGCAGTTATTCACACTCAGTCAACCATGACAGTTTAACCATTTTCTGATATTTCAACTTAGTGCACAGGTGTATGGTATCGCTGAGAACCAATATGGTGCCCCTGGTGTACAAAACTTCTGTAAACAGCTCCTCCCACTTTCCAGACCAACTCTCGCAACTTTCCTGCTGCTCTTTACTGTCTTCTTTCAGGGAGTAAAGCTTCACCCCAATGCTGGAAGATAATGCTAAGTATGGCCTTAGATTCAGAGATTGTCCATTGCCCTGAATCACATGCTGCCTCTTCTACATTCCAAGAATCCAGAAAGCAAGGTTTCTTCAAAGAATGTCTCATTTCTGGCATTCACACACTGATGTGCTCAAATCATCAATAATTTTTGAGATTATAAAAGCTACTCCAAGCTCTTCTTTTTCCTTTGAGACCATCAAACATGCAGACAGTTTTGTGCTTCTGCTTAAAAACAAAAAAGTAAAAACTAATTCAAAATGCAGATAATGTTCAAAACCAATTGAATTATAATTGGAAACTTTGTGGCTGTCTCTCTTGGGAAAACAATGTTAGTAACAAGGCAGTATGTAGTGTTCAAATGTGGTACACAGATGGAAAATTTAATAGGTATCTTTAAGTACCATTAGATGATTTTACAGCTTATTCCTGGCCAACAAGGGGAAGTGGGCCATTAAACATGTAGTGCTAAGAAAAAAACATTTGCTAAAGCCAGCAGAGGCTGGTTGGTTGAATTAGCAGCTCGAGTCTGCAGCTGACAGTCCTCACACTCATTTCTTTGTCTGTCTCAGTCACCAGGAATTAACAATGCAAAGTTTAAAAAAGAAAGCAGTGTCCATTTTGCTCAGCAAAGGGTGGTGGAAGTTCACATGGGAAGACAAACTACTTGCCTTTTTGGGATCATATTCTGACACATAGGTTGTAAGTCAAAACTTCAGTCCCAGGGGAACAGAACTGGTGGTGGAAGATCACAGCTTTGAATTCCTATCTGGGCGATTAAATCTAGACCAGATCAACGCAGACATTACAGAGGAAAATGCAGGAGACACATGGCAGCCAAACGGGGCCAAAATAGAAAAAGGAGAAAGATACTGCTCACTGCCATGTCATTCAAGAAGAAAAAATTATGAAAATCAAAACATGTTTTTTTATGAATTTTCACTATAATTACCGAAGAAGAAAAAAGTCAAATTAATCTGTAACTAGTAAGCCTTATCTTCAATATCCTATACTTTTTGTAATCAGTCACGCTATTGTGAGGGCAATTTTCAGTTTTAAATCACTAAAATTTTATCTGTGATTTGATTCATAGTCTATGTTTTCATTCTATCTTTTCTCTTTGCCTAGAAGACACTGGTCTATCATCCAAGAAATACTTTTCTGAACAAGTAAGGGTGTATAACTAGCTACATTCTGGGAGATTTTATAGAAACTGATTTTGTTTGCCATACCTTCTGTTATCTCCTCCCTAGAGAGTCACCTGCCTGTGTCTCCCAGCACTGCTGCCGGCACTTGTGAATCGCTGTCAGCTACACCATCCCAGGAGGTTTCGAAAGAGGGGGGCTGCCATCCACCAGTTACAGCAAGGAACATTTTGGCAGGGCCTGTTTCAGGCTAATTTGCCATCTATAATTATACCACGAAATTCCATTTAAAAGGTAGCTATAAGTACATCAGAAATTTTAATATTTATTCTAAGTGACCACATCCTAAACATTGGTGGCTAGGATTGGAGACTGCAATGGAGTAATGTCGGCAAGGAAGGAGGGGCAGAGAAGACAAGGACGAGAGCGGCCTGCTGTGTGAGAGCACTGGGAATGCAAAGAGCTCTGCCCTGGGACAGGTCAGGAGTCAGTCAAGAGCTTCTGTGTCGAGATTAGTGGACGGACCAATACGGGCGCTGTTGTGGTATCTGCTACAGACTGCCTGCTCAGGAAAAGAAGTAGATAACACCTTCTGCAAACAAGTGGAAGAAGTTTAACATTCACAGGCTTTGGTCTTCAAGGGGAACTTTAAGCCCCTTATATCTGCTGAAAGGACAGGCCAGCAGGGCTCAAGCAATCTAGGAGACTTTTTGCGTGCATTGCAGCCTCCTGGCACAGGTAGTAGAGAAGCCAACAAGGAAAGGTGCTCTGCTGGACCTGATACTTAACGAAGAAGGAAGAACTGGTGGGGCACATGAAAGTCAGAGGCAGCCTCAGCTGCAGTGACCATGAGGTGGCAGAGGTCAGGATCCTAAGAGGAGCTAACAGGGCAAAACAAGACCACAGCCCTGGATTACACGAAAATACACTTCCACCTCTGCAGAGATCTGCTTGGAAGAATCCCATGGGATACAATTCTGGAGAGAAGAGGGGTCCAGTAGGGCTGGCTGCTAATCAAAGATCATCTCCTCTGAGCTCAAGAAAGGCCTCTCCTTACAAGTAGGCAATCAAGCAAATGTTGCAGGGGGCCTTCATGGATAAGCAAGTTGCTCCTAACTGGAGTTGAATCTGGCAAGGTATGTGAACATCAACAATAAAGAATTTTACAAGTACAAAAACAGCAAAAGGAAAACTAGAGAAAATGTGGGTCAGCTGCTGAATGGGGCATGGGAACTGGTGACAAATGATACAGAAAAGGATAAGGTGCTCAATGCCTTCTTGGGCTCAGTCTTTACTAGTATGATCGTCCTCCAGAAGTCCAAGGCCCCTGAGACAAGAGGAGAAGTACTGAAAAAAGAAGAATTACCCTCAGTGGAGGAGGGCTAGGTTAGGGAAAATTTAAACAAACTGGACGTACATAAGTCCATGGAGTCTGAAGAGATGCACCCACAAGTGCTGAGGGAACTTTCTGTCACTGCAAGGCCACTCACAATTACCTTTGAAAGGTCATGGTGATTTGGGATGTTCCTGGAAACTGGGAGAAAGTTTATATTGCTCCTGTCTCCAAGAACAGCAAGTGGGAAGATGTGGAGAACTCCAGGCGAGTCAATCTCACCTGAGTCCCTGGGAAGGTGTTGGGAGAAAATCCTTCTGGAGGGCATTTCCAAATACACAAAGGACAAGAAGCTGATTTGGAGTAGTCAGCATGGATTTACAAGGGAAAAACCACACTTGATCAACCTAACGGCCTTCACAGTGAGGTCACTAGCTAGGCAGATAATGGGGAGAGCAGCTGATGTTCTTTACCTTGACTCTAGTGAAGCCACTGTATCCCATAATGTCATCACAGACAAGCTGACAAAGTACAGGTTAGATAAGTGGACAATAACGTGGATTGAAAATGGGCTGAACTACTGGGCCCAGAAGGTTGTTATCAGTCCCATGAAGTCCCGCTGGAGGCAAGTCACTAGCTGTGTACCCCAGGGCTCAGTAGCAGGCCCAATACTGTTCAGCATTTCCATTAATGATCTGGATGATGGGTCAGAGTGCACCCTCAGGAAGTTTACAAATGACACAAAGCTGGGAGGAGTGGCTGATACACCAGATGGGTGCGCCGCTGTTCAGAGGGACCTCAACAGGCTGGAAAAACAGGCAGAGAGGAATCTCATTAAGTTTCAAAAGAGTAAATGCACAGTCCTGCCCTGGGGGAGGACCAACCCAGACACCAATACACTCTGGGGGCTGAGTGGCTGGAAAGCAGCTTGGCTGAGAAGTACCTTTGGGTTCTAGCAGGCCAAGATGACCATAAGACAACAATACAACCTCACAGCAAAGAAAGCCAACAGCATCCTAGGCTGCATTAGGATTGGCAGCAGGTCAAAAGAGGTGGTCCTTCCCTCTGCTCAGCCCTGATGAGGCTGCACCTGGAGTGCTGGGTCCAGTTCTGGGCTCCCCAGCAGAAGAAAGCCATGAACTTAATTAAATGGAGTCCAGCACAGGGCCACAAAGATGATAAAGGGACTGGAATATCTCTCATATGAGGACGGGCTGAGAGGTAGGACTCTTCACTCTGGAGAAGACTCATGGGATGTATATAAATACCTGATGGGAAGGAATGGAGATGAGGGGACAGATTCTTCTCCATAGTGACAGGACAAGAGGCAATGGCACAAATGGCACAGCTTGAAGTGCCAGGATCAGCGTCAGAGTGCTTGCTATCTTACCACGCTGCACTCATGGACTTTAAGGAATACTTCTACACTGGAGCTTCTAGAGAACTGTTTAAACACGACCACGTCAGGAGAGGAGGAGGCCTGTTCCCATCTGCCAATCTGTCCTTCAACAGCTGTAGGAGTACTATGACAGAGGAACTTAGGGTACCAGACCTAGACCAAACAGTACTGAATATAGGCATCTTGACAGGTTCAGAGAGCAATTCCTGCCCCAAAAGCAGGTGAGGAATGCATGTACACTTCCACTTCAGACCAATAGACCTCTCTGACAGGCTTGAGAGGTGGGCCTGTGCGAACCTCTTGAAAGTCAACAAGGCCAAGTGCAAGGTCCCACACATGGGTCGGGGCAATCCCAAGCACAAATACAGGCTGGGTGGAGAATGGATTCAGAACAGGTCTGAGGTGAAGGACTTGGGGGTGCTGGTTGATGAGAAGCTCAACATGACCTGGCAGTGTGTTCTCACAGCCTAGAAGTCCAACCGCACACTGGGCTGCATCAAAAGCAGTGCAGCCAGCAGATTGGGAGCTGATTCTGCCCCTCTGCTCCACTCTGGTGAGACCCCACCTGGAGTACTATGTCCAGCTCTTGAGCCCCCAGCACTATAAGGACACGGAGCTGTTGGAGCAGGTCCAGAGGAGGGCACAAAAATGATCAGAGGGCGGGAACACCTGTCCTACGAGGGGTGCCTACAAGAAAGCTGGAGAGGGACTTGTAGTGGTAGGACAAGGGGTAATGGCTTTAAACTAAAAGAAGGAAGATTTAGATTAGATGTAAGGAAGAAATTCTTTACTATGAGGGTGGTGAGGCACTGGAACAGGCTGACCAGAGAAGCTGTGGATGCCCCCTCCCTGGAAGTGTTCAAGGCCAGGTTGGATGGTGCTTTGAGCAACCTGGTGTAGTGGAAAGCGTCCCTGTCCATGGCAGGGGACTGGAACTAGATGATCTTTAAGGTCCTTTCCAACCCAAACCAGTCCATGATTCTATGAACAGCACAGCCTGGAGACTGGGAACAGATTCAGGGGTGCAGATAACTTAGGTACATAGTCAGCAACTTTCTTGTGTACCTTGGTGAAGGCAGAATATGACTCTGACACTGGACAGTTTGTTTTCTCCTTGACGGAAGAAGAGTGAAAGCTAGTATCACTGGAAAAGTTTGTGAATGTGCTGTTTAGTAGTATGAGGCCAGAAATTTAGCAGGTGACAGTTTACATTATCACAATATGTAACATAGTAAGACTGAAAAGGAGTTGCTCAATTTAAAAATGTAAGATTTAAAATGCCGAACTATTAGAAAAAATGGGGCCTCTGAATTCTTTGAAGGAACACTGCTGTAGTGAGACTCCATGTGTGGCCTCCATAGCTATACATTCCAGTGATGCTGAAAAGAAGGTACAGTTCATTAGTTGTTGCTATTTCAGGTGAGCTTTTGTGGATTTGATTGCAGGATAAAGCAAGAGATGAAACAGCTTTCAAAGGTGGCTCTAATTTTATTGCAGGATTTCTGCAGCTGCCTGACACAGAACTCTTTGCTAAAGCAGAAATCCAGTTTTGTTGTTCCATGCTACGTCTCCCCTGAACTAGATTTGGTGCACTACAGTAGTACTGGTGTATGTCTGAGGATCCCACCTGATGCAGAAATTTTCCCAGACCTTTTGGATAGCTTTGGCTAAGCAGTGAATACAGACTGCAGCTGGTCAAAAGAACCGTGCTTTTTTCTCTATTTCTCTTTTTTGGCCTACACACTCTGAACTAGACAGAAATCATTAGCTTAATGCTCCTAGTTATGCCACATAGAATCAGTCTGCCTCAGAAAGGTTTTATAAAAGATTCAGATTTTAGATTCAGAAATCTCACTGGAAGACAATGACATTTGTCAGAGCCCAACCCTGTTCCCTCTGCATTTACAAAATCCAGCTTGATGATAAAAATGTGAGAGGAAATTGCACTACGAACAAAACAAGATCTTGATACAACAAACATAACTTTTGTAAATTAGCCTATAAAAACTCACATAAAGAAAAGTCTGCTCAAAAAATCAAGGAAGGTGACATTGTCATCAGCATTTACTCTGAGAATTCAGAGATTTCTAAATTTTATTTAAAGACAAACCATTAAGACATATTTTAAGTGGAATGAAAAGAAGTTTTGTGTATGTTGACAGTTGAGCCCTCATAATAGGAGACATGCTAGGATAAGCTTGGGCAGATGACAGGAGAGATAACAAGGAAATCCTTCATTCTAGCTGAAGGCTACATTCCATGTGATGTTTTTTTCATATTGAATATTTACATCATCGCTTGCTTTACTGTAAAGCTTCTCAGCTCATGTGCAAGCAGCTGCAGCTTCAAAATGAAGTCGTCAGTGCCCTGCAACCCAATTGTCTGCAGGAGGGACGGACTAGGCAAAACTAAAACTATACCACAATCCTGGCGGCAAATATCCACAACAGTGAATAACTCTGATTTCCTGGTGTGAGCTAGCCTCACTTGTGGGGGTTTTTGTCTCTTTTGCTGCTGTTGGTTTCTCAGAAGACAACTAAATTACTGTATCATCTTTTTTTTTTTTAGTTTCTTGACACCTGTTGCTGTGCCTTGGGACAGTTACAAATGTTTGTGATCTCTGCAGCAAAAATATATACTGTTAGTTAACTGTTAATCAACTAGTTACAACACAACTTGAATACTAAAATGAGCACTGGTTTGTATTAAAAAATTTTGGGTCTGGATGTGACAGCTACTGTGACATGAAGAGTTTTTAAAATATGCCTGTCCAAAGACAATTTATAAAGTATTTGAAGGAACTGCAAATGTAAACAAAAGATAAAATGTCTATTAGGTTTTAGATCCCTTATTTTCACTTTAAAGCAGAACTGAAGGATGTGTATTCAGCCCAAACCTATCAACTGCTCTTTTCTTCACCAGGAAAATTTACAGGCAGAAATTCTCAATGCAGCCGAATCCATTAGAAAACTAAAATGAGCAGAACAAGGGGTCACCATGAAGACAAAACAGGGGAACTGCCATTTGTCAGATCCTCATTCTTGCCAGAATCCCCTGGATCAAAGGATGTTCTGACACTTATGAGGCAACCTCTACCATGTGGATTGCTGGAAGTTGGGAAACAGCACCTTCCCCTTGTCTTACATCTTCCTCCCATGGACATCCTCTATTGGGCTGCATGCACCCTTGCTTCGAACTTTACAGCCTTTCTTCTGCAAACCATGTGCTCAAAAGCCATGGATCCGGAACCAAATACTCAAAAGAGTGTAATCTTGTAGGTCCTGAGTAAACAAACACCTAGGCAAAACCTCTCTCTGTCTGATGTGCAATTTTACTTCCTCCAGAAACCCTGTCAAGCATTCTTCTGAAGGGCTAGAAATGGATTCAACTGGAGTCTTTATAAATTCCTTCAGCTTTCATTTCCTTTACTCCAAATGCATACGCAAGCTAGGGGTTTAGGAATAGATGAAGATTATTCCTGGAATCACCGACACTACCTGTTTCTGGATCCACCAACGAACCATTGTATGATCCACGAAAAATCACTTCTACTCAGAATTTCCTATCTACATAGCTACTCATACATTATGTAGACTACTTTGATTACCTGAGCTTTAGTCTCATTTTTGACAAATGAAATAGTAACACTTACTTTGCTTTACAGGGCTCTCAACAATTAGATATTTAAAAAAAAATACCAAAACCAAGCCCTAAAACGGCAAAAGAAAGACAGCATGGTACACAACTAATTATAAAGCATCTAAATTCTAAACAGATGTATTATTTTAATGCCCAAATATTCACTGGCACTTTTCTAAAATATCTGATGTCATCCAGTATGTGGTTTGGAAGAGTCTCTGTTACTGAGTACTATAGCTTAAAGCTTTGGGATTTGTCTGTTAGAGGGCTGAGTTCTTTCTATTAAGGCTAATTAGAGCTGATGCTGTAAGAACAACAATTACCATTTTATTACCATACTAATATTGACAGTATACATTTACCGGTAAACTATAATGTTTCTCAGTTCAGCTGAGCATATGCTTCTTAGAAGACAGGGTACTTCTTCCTATATCCAGATGGAAGATTTGTCTTCCAAAGACAAGCTGTTCATTGTACTCCCTTTCCCCTTCCAACTATTAACAGACTTTGATTATTCCCTTCTTGACCATCTCTGCTTCCAGATGTCTCGGCAACCTTGCTTTTGTTTCTCACGAGTCAAAGTGACACTGGTTCACATTACAAGAAGGAAATACAAGTTTCCGCTGCATATTTTCAAGCATATGAAATGGCACAGCCTCCCTGGGGTTCTCAGACATATGACTCACTGCGAGATGGAAAGAAGCAAAAAATCCTCTGTGTCAGCAGTGGTTCACTTGATACTGTGTTGCTGAGATGCTCTGAGCATTTGTCAGGCCTTTTCTAATCTTTGACTTTGCTGCAAGTGTATTTTTTCTGCTCAGTCATACAAAACAGTCACTCACCAGGTATCATGGCCTGCATTTATCCTCTATTTCAAGGATTCTAAGCATGGCTCAGGGGTTTTTCCAAGTAAAGCACAATTTTTGAAAAGGAAGACTCATGAAACACTACAGAGGTTTGTGTTTTAGGAAATTCCTATATCCATTTGCATGTGGAGGCAGCAACTTCTGTAGTGCATCATCTTCTGTAGAGCATCCTGTGCCAGTCTTCAGGGAAAATAGAACAATTTAGACCTTAGCTTTCTCTTCCTGAAAACAATTCTTTGAGGCTAAACGTATAACAACAAGACTTTAGGTCTCATACAAACATTGTCAAACACTGAAAATTACTTGATATTTCCACAGTCCATATGCTGCACATACAAGTTTTGTGGCACATGGCCTGCTATAACCAAAGAATTTTCACTGTAAGAGTTGTTCATCCCTCTGACACAGGGCTCACAACTCATCCTGCGAATGACTGTCAAGCTGCAGAACCTTTCTCTGGGGACCCTGTCATTAATGTGACTTACAGCATAACAAAACTGCAGTTGTCTGGCTTCTCACAGTGCACTGCGTACGCACGTGGAAGCTACATTAATCATCAACAAAGGGGAAGGGGAGTTAATTGCTTTAATTAAGACAGCTTATGCAGTTCTGTCCACATGGCTGGTAGAAGGTAAGGGAGAAGGTAACCACTTCACATTACTTCTGTGACTCATCAGATCTCTTTGCAGGACAAGCGCTTGTCATGTCACAGCTACATTGATAAGACTGGCCTTCATCTTTTGGCTTCAAAAGCCAAAAGGTATATGCAGGATGCACATTTTGGTTCCTGTTTCACTGCAAGCAGTTCTTTGATTGCGCTGGCTGATGGGTTCCAGTCAAACCTGCCAAGCTTACAGGGAAATTAAAACCAACAATTCTGCCAGCAGCTACATATGTTAAGAGCAGAACAAAATAGAACATCAATGAAATTCCAGTTTCTGTTGTAGTTCTATGCAATTCCAAAAGTCAAAAAACTTTGTGAAGTTTCCATTAACAAGGATACTGCAGAAAACACTTTTTGGGAATATTACAGTTCAGCTGACTAATATGAACAATTGTACACTCAAAACCCATTTTTGACAGGAAAACAATTATCCATTTAAAAATGCCTTGCTCTTTATAGAAACATAAAACGAAGACACATGTTTTAAAGCAGTATCACTAACTAGTATTTTTATACACTCTCAAACCATTTAATGGGGTATTTCTTGCTTTACTGCTGTTGGATGCTTGCTGGCATCAGTAGCACATGCCTAGTCTGACCAGATAAAAAGCAATGAAGTATAATATGTGATGGTGAGGCAACGTAAAGCAAGGTCTATTCTTGTTATTCATGTTCTGTCACAGATCCCGATGACCCTCAATACACAACTACCAGTAAAACCAAGAAGGATGCTTTATATTACCACTAAGTATGACTTAGTGCCAAAATAACTGTATTGGCTTCACCATAGAGGAATTCTGATAACTGGCATTCATACTGTTTACTATCATACTAGCTTCACACCTGTAATAAAGCAGGGTTTGAGTCATTAATTTTATGGTCACTGAATGTGAACTGGTTGAATTATGATGTCTAATAAATAATTAGCAAGTTGCACATAAACCCAAAGTTTTTGCAGGTGCTCTCCAATGTTTAAAAAAAACCACAGTTAAGATCATATGATTTAAGGGTCAGCTTTAGACCCAATCCCCACCTTATTAATCTCCATTTCTTCCTGCTAGGCCAATGCAAGGATTGCTTCAGCTGAAGAGAGACCACTAGCTGTGAATCCTGTGTGGCGAAGGTAGCTGGGTAGCTATGACAAAAGATACGAGCAAATTCTTATCCATTACTGAGACAATGACAATTTGAACCTGCTTTCCAGAGCAATTCAGCTTTTCCTGAATGTAGATGATAATAAAGCTTAAGTATGTTCCATTTTAATGAATGGCTGAATGACTCTAACGCAGTCTTGTGGAACAGACACAACAAGCCTTGGTCCCCTCTGCCGAGGACAAAGGGACAGTGAAGAAGAAGGAGGTTTGACTGTACTGTAGAAAATTGTTCCAACAAAATGAATGTTGTCCTAGTGGTGCAAAGACTGGCCTGTTTTTTTCTTCTCCTCTACCTCCTAAGCAAATCTACATGTTTGTGTTCAGTGTTGTACCAACTTAAATTTTTGAAAAAAAAAAGGAGACTGATGTCCTTCCTACTTTATGTCTGTTATCTGTTAAGGTACTACAACTCTCCTCCTCCTTAAGAATCTACAGTAGATAGAATACAGCTACCTTCTTCAGCATCACATGAGAGCAGAGATTTCAAGTTGTTTTCTTCAAGGTACTGAACAGCTAATGCACCAAGTATTGACAATTCCTTGCGTGAAGCACTACAGTGGCCCACATATCACAGGAATGGTGAACCCCACAACCACAAAGTTAAAAGGGAACCACTGTAAGACTCTGAAATAAATTCCCTTCAGAACCATCATCATTGTCCTGCCATGGTTTAGTCCCAGCAGGCAACAAAGATCCACGCGGCCATTTTGTGGTGGTGTGCCCACCCCTCACACCTGGCAATCCCAGAACCAGCCAACGTAGTATTCTTACTTGCACTGCAGGAATAGCTAGCTGGTGTGCATTGAATCGGGATGACTTGACATTTTCCTTGTTGTTGTACAAGAGCAGTGAGCTGGACCTATCAGGCGCTCCCTGATTGCCTCTGAAACTCCTGATGCCCGGATTCACATCCAACTGGTAAATGTCAGAACTGTACATTCTGGGTAGTACTGGAATTGTATAGTTGCTGTCTAAATATTCAGATTGCACCATGTGGATTTTGACCAGGATGGAAAATTACTGATGCCTAAAGTCTATTATCTTGAGATCCTATAAACAGCAGTACCAAGGAAGGGCCTTTGAGCTCTTCTGGTCCACAGTGGGCTGCACCCAGTAATGCCCTCAGAGTGGGACGCTCACTAACCACCTGGGCTGATTTCCTTCAGACTCCACCTTCGCCCGTTGGGAAATCATTCGATTTGAAGTAAGCCTTTCACTGGACTCCAGGAGAATTCTTGTGTGAGTGTGTGAGTGTGCATCGATTCAAAGCATAACATCTTATTACTGTGGTTGTAACAGTAAATTCTTTCTAATCACTCTGTAAATGTTAAGGTAACCAGTGATTAATAGCTGCTAAATTCCTGTGACTCTCTCGCTCAGTCTCTTTAAACTGTGAGCACACCCTGAACTGCTGCTAAACATATTCGTTAGACATCAGCCGTTGTGGTCTAAGCCCAGTTCTGGATCCAGCCGCATCTAAGCTCCTCTCTGAGAAGGAGTTTAGAAAGCAAGGGGGTCCAGTCCAAAGCTGGTGATTCAATGGGAGGGTCTCCCTTACTCCCTACACTTTTCTTTTAACTCCATGTAAATCATTTTCCACTCAAAACCTCCTTTGATTTTGTATTACATTCATTTGATAAGTAACATAGTGAACCTTGCCAACAAACTCTGTAAGATCACATTTTCAGTAAAATATTTTCTTGCAAAACCTTTGAGTGATCATTTAAGCGACCTAACCGCTCATTCATGACATGCTTGCTCACTCACTCCTCCCTGGGGTGGGATGGGGAGAAGAACTGAGGAAAAAAGCAAAACTCCTGAGTTGAGATAAAGACAGTTTAACAGAACAGCAAAGAAAGAGAAAAAGAACAACAATAATAGTGACAAAAAGTGCAAAGTGAGTGATACACAGCGCAATTTTCTCACTGCCCAATGCCCAGCCAGCTCCCGAGCAGTGATTCCCCTCCTCTAGCCAGCTCCCCCAGTTATATACTGACATGACTCCATGTGAATATCCCATTTGGATGGTTTGGGTCAGCTGTCCCAGCTTCCTCTGAAAATTAACTCTTTCCCAGCTGAATCCAGGACAGTCCCAGCTTTCACTTTTTTGGTATGGCCTTTTCCAGTGTAAACACATGCAAACACACTCATGAAGAAAAGTCAAACTATAAGATGCAACCATGTAGACAAAGGCTAGTCATGTCATGCGCAGCACTACCAGTAATTGTTCAGCTGACAGTGGTCAAACTAATCCAGTGCAGAAAAATCAATTCTAGCAGGAGGCATGCTAAATAGCTTTTCTCTGGGAATAATTTTTCTTCCCACAACCTCTTGCTGACTTTTATTTTTCTAAGCATGTAAGCTCCTCCAGGCAGAGAACTTCTGCATAACTAGGCACAGGAATATACTACTCTAGTTGTCCTTAATGGTGAGCACACAAGTGACTTAATCACACTTATAAATAATACTGATAAGAAAGTGTGATGGTTTTCTCTGCAGCATTATCACGATAAACACTGTACTTTCAAATGGTTCAGATTATCGGAATATGTCATTCTTGCTTTTGTGTTTAAAGAGTAAAGAATCACAGAATCATTTAGGTTGGAAAAAACCCTTAAGATCATCAAGTCCAACCGTAAACCTAACACTGCTGAGTTCACCACTAAATCCTGTCCCTAAGCGCTGTGTCTACACATCTTTTAAATACCTGCAGGGATTGTGAATCCACCACTTCCCTGGGCAGCCTGTTCCAGTGCTTGACTACCCTTTTGGTGAAGAAATGTTTTCTAATCACCAATCTAAACTTCTCCTGGTACAACTTAAAGCCACTTCTTCTTGCCTTATCACGAGTTGCTTGGGAGAAGAGACCAACACCTGCCTCACTACAACCTCCTTTCAGGTAGTTGTAGAGAGCAATAAGGTCTCCCCTCAGCCTCCTCTTCTCCAGACTAAACAACCCCAGCTCCCTCAGTCGCTTCTCGTAAGACTTGTTCTCTAGACCCCTCACCAGCTTCATTGCCCTTCTCTGGATATGCTCCAGCACCTCAGTGTCCTTCTTGTAGTGAGGGGCCCAAAACTGAACACAGTATTTGAGGCGCGGCCTCACCAGTGCCGAGTACAGGGGCACGATCACCTCCTTACTCCTGCTGGCCACACTATTTTGATACAAAGGCTCACACATGGCTTTTATCAATACAAGGGGTTTTTAACCATGTATTTTTTAAGTACATACTTGACTTTCCTCCAAAAAATATCTAAAAAAGACATGAGGACCTCATTTAAAAGAAACTAATGAGTTTTCCCCTGTTAAAAGCTTCTAATTTTGCCCCATTTATATGCTGTATGTGAATCTACAAGGCCAAAATTCTATCTGAGAGAAGGTGGCCAAACTTAAAGGCAATATTGGTGCATATACCTCTGGCTGAAGTGAAGACCTTGTCCTTGCTTAATGCTTTCCAGAAATTCCCTTAGAACCACACTACTGTAGCACTCCAGCTGTTCCAAAGTGAAGTTAAACTGAGATTGTGCTTTAAACAGGCCTAAACTATTTTCTTTTCATATCTCTATGACCACACTTTATTCTGATAATTGTTACTATACGTCTGGGGCAGCTGAAGATGCCACTGACATACGTCTCTTCCCTTGGCTAGATTCTTCATAAAGCATGACCCAAAAGTACCAGTGTCGTCCTCAAAAAATTGACCTTAGGGAGGAAAATACTTTATGGAAGCAGGGACTGCCATGAATTTTTCTACAATATTTCTGAGCTTTAACAACAACTTCAATTTAGCAAAATAAACATAGGCAAAAAGTAGTCACTAAGAAAGCCGATCCTTGTGAATCTTATTTCATTTGCTTTCCAAAAAATGAACCAGCAAAGTCATTATGACCTGTAAATGTCACTCCTACACATATTCTGGTTTGCAGCATATCAGACAAAGTCTGTTTTCTAAGGTTTCAAATACAGAGTTATTCTCCTTGTTCATCAGGGAAAGGAATTCACACAACAATGCGGAATACAGACTCCTCAGTTCACACAAACTAAGCTTTCCAAGGTAAAGCACGTTCAAGATACCAAATCTCCTCACTTTTGAGTTGGGCACAAGCTCAGTCCCAGTATGCCATAGACTTAACACACTGCAGACATCAGTCATGCTGTGAAGCTAGCTAAAGAGAAGAGGTTACATATTCAGTTAGGGTAGAAGCTGCAGTTGTGGAGTTGCAGATCCTCTGAGAGAATAATTTAAGCAATGACCCACAGCGTATGCAATCACAATGTGCTGGAGAGCTAAATTCCTTAAGAACAAGGGACCCGGCAGCTACAGGACGTACCACTCCAGTTTCCACGTGGGACACCACTGCTTGCAGGTGTTCCCTACTTCTTTCTTCCTCCCAAATCAGTATCAGAGTGAGCAGAGATCCTGAAACCTTTCAGCCTTTGCGAGCCAGCTAACACATCCCTCCTCCCATAAGCTTTCCCTCCTTCATGCTACCACTTAAATTTTTATTCTTCTTTTTTTAAATATTATTTTAAGTTTCTGTAGCATGGAGAATGGAAGAAGATATCTGATGAGACCTGCTTTTTTACATGTTAGAAGAAATGCTTTTTAGCCCTTAATGATGGCCATAATCCAGACGACCTGGCATATGAGGCATCAGCCTTCTAATACGCATTCTCCAGCTAAGGCAGCGTTCCTTCAGACCAGCAGTGCCAAATCATTCTCATGGAAAAGCAGAGAATGTGCTAAGGACTTTGCACTTACTTTCTATTGCATATTTTCTATTATTCTCGGAACTAGACTAAAGAACTGGTTAATTTACACGTCTGACCTGGAAGCAGACTCATATGATCCTCAGATAGCACATCTAGCATCAGATCAGAGGGTATACTGGGGAAGATAGCTGGGGAGGATAACTTTGGGAGCAGTCACCTGTCAGTCAACAATGATTGGGCTTGAGGATTGCATAGACTACTCCTAAGCTTCAGTCTCTATTCTTGTATATGCAGAATCCCTAGACTAAGTAAGGCATTTTAGATACTAGACAAAAATAGGGAATCAAATTGCTCTGAAGTATAATCAGTCAGCAAGAAAGTAATGCAATGCTAAAAATGACAGACAGATAGCTATCTAGTAAACTGCATCACTCACGATACAAACAGGGTCTATACAATTTTTATCAATCTTCTTTGATGGTAATCTTGATGTGGACTAGGTTTGCAGGTTGATTCATCTTCCAGCTTAGTTTTCACAGAAGCATTTGTTGAATCCTGAACCACAGAAACAGGAAAAGGGGGAGAGGAGGAGGAAGCTCTGACATATGATCTAGTTGTAAATTATCTACCTGATATTTTCCAGACACATATATTTTCAGACAGCAAACTTTCTAAGAGGATAGCTGTACTGCTGCTATAACTTTGCTGTAACATACATGTATGCACAGAATTCACAAAGTTTAATGATTAGAGGAAAGCTACAGCCATACAATAGTCTATGCCTTGCAGAATTTTCTTTCATGTGCATAAGAGATTAACTCAAAGCTCTTCACAAGTACATCCATGCTGAAGGAGAGACCAAAGAAGGGCAGCAACAGTGAAAAGAAGATAAGCTTTAGAAAAACAAAATTCTTCTTGAGCCCAAATCCAGCATTGATGTGACAGGTGTAAAGATCAAGCAGAAAGGACTGTTTGAAATTTACAACAGACTTCAGTTGGTAGCCTACAGCTACATGCATCCACCACTGTAATAACCAGTTAACAGCCGGCAATCTGACCCCTCCCTTTGGCCCCTGGCAAAGCTTTGTCTTAAAATGAAAGACACAAATCAGCTGCAGAGATTGCATATTTTTATTGCAGGGTGGGTGTGCATGAAGTAATGGCAGTTCCTAGATGGTGCAACTGCAAGAGCCACAAAGAATAAAGAAAAAGTATATGCAGCAAATGCCAGCAAACGCCACTTTGCCCACACCATCGGCACCTCCTCGTACTTTGGAAGAGCAATAAGACAGGGACAGCTGTAAGAAAGTCAGTGATGTCAAACACTGTCCCCACATTTCTACAGGCTGTATTGTGAAGTGGCCTTTGCTCAGGAAAAGTAGTTAAGGAGTCTCTATTCACACCCACCAGTCAGCTGCTCCCCTGTCCCTGCACAAAAGTGTCCGAAGTGGTAACCATTATTACTGACTAGAGAACCAGAAAAATTCTACCACAGTATTAGTAAGAATACCTTGAAAAAGTTTAGTTTTTGACTCAGTGGTTTTTTGAATCACATCCATGAGGACCCTCCAAAGTCTCGGTCTGCTTTTGTAGATGCTTTGCAGTGACATATTGGGCTCCTCTTTCGGAAGTAATGTCACACACATGCTCTGTGCAAAAACTCTGAAGTTGCCAGCTACCAAAATTTAGTAGTTCAGCACAGATCATGCAGTGTATTTCTAAAGATGCATTAATTTTTCAGCCAAAGTCCTAGGCTTTAAACATTTTAAAAGTATCTTTTCATTTTGATCAGCCATAACCAGGCTATTTGATTACAGTAACTTAATAACCTTTGAAATCCTCCTCTACAAAAACTCTCATAGCTTAAAAGTGATTTTGTACTTCCATGGAATGCCAAATTGCAGCTTCTTAAACTCTTTAATCGGTTTCCGGTCAGTATAGTTCTTGTACCTGAAGCAGCCTGTCAGTGCTGAAATTAGAATTAAGAATCATGGGATAATTTAGGCTGGCACAGATATTGGGAGGTCTGCATCCCAGCCTTCTGCTTTATATAGGCATCGGATCAGATCAGGTTGCTCAGGGCTTTGTCCAGCCTGGTCTTGAAAACCCTTAAGGATGGAGACAGCACAAACTCTGTGCCTCCTCTCAACTGCTTTATTTTCCTCATTGGGAAAAGTTTTTCATTACGTCAAGTGAGGAAAGAAGTTAATGTTCTTGTTTATTTCGGCAGAACTCTCTGTCTTCTGTCTGTCTTCTCATTTCAAATTATGGACCTGATGGAGGAGTCATGTGGTGACATTCTCTGGCCTGTGTTATGATGGAGGTCAGATTAGAATAAATGAAATAATCCCCTGTGGCCTCAAATATCTAGATGTCTCTCCAGGCAGCTCTTACAACAGAAAAAAGCATTCCATTCACTGAAAATCCAAACAAGACAGAACTGCTCCTAGTTTAAAGGCTGAAACGAGAAGGAGGAAAAAACCTAAGGCAACTGAATTTGTGGTGTTTGGGAATCAGAGCCTGAAGGCAGCACAGCCATAGAGAGCTGCTTGCTTTCTTAGCTCCTTTTTTGATACTGCCCAAACACGTATGGTGAAAGCTGACAACTGCAGTTCACCAAAAGCTGCAGCTGTCCCAAGGATCTACTGCTTTCTGCGCCAAATGACTTCTTCAGCCAGTTTACCGAAAAGCACAGAGATAAAAGCAGTAGGGCAAGGGGCCAGAAGTCATCTTGCCAGTGTAAACACTGAGAGGGTTAAATATAACATTCATAACAATTTATAACTCCACTGTATTTGTGGTTTATTTAAACCGCAGAGGAACAACAACACAAAAAAAAGAGCCCATCAAGCCTGGCTATCCCGATCCTGAAATGATTTTCCTTGAAAGTAGCTCCCCAATGGAAGCTGTGCTTAATGACAGTTCTTGATATTATTTTTTAGATAGTTTGCATGAGATATGTCAAATGAGAGAAGACAAGTTTAATACAATTAAGCTGAGAAAAATGTGCTCAAGTTTCTGTGGACAGCTCCTATGAATCCTGCACTGGATCTCTTCACCAAACTCATTTGCTAATGGAAAGGCAAGCACACATCCCACCCACTGGACATACACTTTCTCCAGAACAAAAAACTCTCTGCAGACCATATGCTACAAAGACTCAAGTAATAAACTAATCTCTTGAAGTTACAACCAGCCAGTGCTTTAAAACCGTGGTACTATCAGTAAGGACATACCTATGCCTGTTTTGATTTCACATCTAATTATGTAATTTTTCAAGATCTACTTCAACTGCTTTGAAGAATGAATGATCATCATTTTCACCATCATTAATTTATCTGAATGACAACAGAGGTTTGCATTCTTACTAAGCCTATGATGCACCTAACCAAAAGCTGCTGCAGAACAGGTGTGAACAGTACCCAACAGTAACAAAGCTCCTCTCTCTGATCAATTGTGACCAGCAAAACATGTAACAATATACCCGCTGACATGCTGAGTGACTGCATTTCATTCAACAGCTTTATAAGCAGTATTCCTACAGGCTGGCAGGTATTATCATCTCGATTTTACTGATAGGGGTTTGATGTGCAAATAAATCAGAAATATTCCGTTGAACGAAAAGCAACTTACTCAGGAACAGACCCCGACTTCCCTTTGACCATTGTGGGTGCCTAAGTAGGGACCTGCTGAGAGAAGAGCTACCCAGAATGCCAGATTCAATGCGGTGTGCATCTGCTTCTGAACTGTAAGATCTAAGACCTCCCAAGCAATTCGACCAATTCATACCACAAATTGGTGAATTAAGAAGATAATGAGAAGTGTGCAGGTGGCCGCTATGGTATCTGCAACAAAGGCTCAAGAGGAGGGGAGAGCGGCATACAGATGGAGGTGCTGCTCTATGGATTAATGCTCCAAAAGGTGTCTATAAAATCTCTTTATAGCACTGTCCAGTCATCTCAGTCTGTAACACCACCATGGCATAGTCCACCACTGCATGAGGGCTTAAGCAGACTCTTCTCCTTCCATTAGCTCAATCCAGAGTGAAAGGAAGATTTTTCACAGACATCAAGCATTCCTGCTCTGATTTGTATCAGAGTTCAGCCCCATACTAGAGACCACAAGGTCTTTGCCTTTTCCTCAGTTTCTTCACATTTGATTTAATCTGCAACAGCAGGAAATGCTGGGAGGAGAAAAACAGTAGACTGAGAGTGTTCATTGATTCCATTTTATGCTTACAACAGGTAAGCATTCAGGACAAAGGTTCCTCCAAATGTACCGTACCACAAACATAGGAGGGGAATACCTAGAGCTGAAAAATTCTACATTACAGATTATTTGTGGGTTCAGTAAAGCCCATCATCATGCCAGTGTGTTACCTGCTCCCCGTGCTTGCAGACAGATCACATTTTCTGCTTATGCAAACTGCAAGAGCACCGAGTAATACTGGAATACTCCAAGATGGAAACTTGGTATAATAAAAGCCTGCAGAAATACCAATGGAAGCAAAATCTCATACTTCATTGCACCTTCAACCCACCCTCAATGCCAAAAATCATTCATCCTGCAGAAACATACATCAACAAATGCTTGAGGAACCAAACTCATTTTCCAATACACAAAATATATGGTCCTGCTTCCTTTGTAATCCTCCTCCTTCTTGCTGTGCTGGAAAAGTCCAGACATACTTACTACCTACTTTCTACTTATTAATGTAGAAAAGTGATAGGAACTGGGAAACAAACCCCAAGTTTGTCCAGACAAATAGCTGTCAAGGCCAAGAATAAGGTGTTCCAAAGGTCAGGAAATACTGACAGACACAGCCTTTTGATGTATCATCTACCAATTAGCAGCAAGCCCTAGCTGCAAAAAAAATGCAAAATACTTGATTGAACTCATTTTAATATATAAGCATTCTGCTTGTTTGTTACTCATCTGGACCAATTACTTACATATAACATCTCACATTTCTTACAGCAAGCTCCCATCTTTCCCACTTGCAAGAAGTGAATCAGAACTCATTAACTAAAATTGCTAAAAATTCCACAAGTACATTGACATGTCTAAGGTATGACATCCCGTCTTTTTTTATTACCTGCAGCCACAGCTAAAGATTTAGGCTGCCTACACTACACAATGCACCTTTCTGCGAAGTTCTCCTCATCCAGAGGGAACTATTGTCTCGTGGACCTCGTGTTAACAAACAAGGAGGGACTGGTGGAGGATGTGAAGGTCGGAGGTAGACTCGGCTGCAGTGACCATGAAATGGTCGAGTTCAGGATCCTGCGTGGAGGAAGCAGGGCGATAAGCAGGATCAAAACCCTGGACCTCAGGAGGGCTGACTTTGCCCTCTTCAAGGAGCTACTGGGAGGAATCCCGTGGGACAGGGCTCTCGAAGGCAGGGGGGTCCATGAGTGCTGGTCACTCTTTAAACAACACTTCTTCCATGCACAGGAGCAATGCATCCCCCTGAGAAAGAAATTTAGCAAAGGAGGCAGGAGACCTGCATGGTTAAAAAAGGAGCTTCTAGCGGAGATCAGGCAGAAGAGAAAGGTCCATGGAATGTGGAAAGAGGGACAGGCCACTTGGGAAGAGTACAGAAACGTGGTGAGAGCATGCAGGGATGCGACGAGGAAGGCCAAGGCTCACCTGGAATTGAAGCTGGCAAGGGATGTCAAAAACAACAAGAAGGCCTTCTTCAACTACATCAGCAGCAAAAGGAAGGCTAGGGACAACGTGGGGCCGCTGCTGAATGAGGCGGGTGTCCTGGTGACGGAGGATGCGGAGAAGGCAGAGCTAATGAATGCCTTCTTTGCTTCAGTCTTCAGTGCTAAGACTGGCCCTCAGGAATCCCAGGCCCCGGAGGTAAGAGAAGAAGCCTACAAAGAGGACGACTTTCCCTTGGTCGAGGAGGACTGTGTGAGGGATCGCTTAAGTGATCTGGATGTCCACAAATCCATGGGCCCCGATGGAATGCACCCACGAGTGCTGAGGGAGCTGGCGGATGTCATTGCTGAGCCACTCTCCATCATCTTTGAGAGGTCCTGGAGGACAGGAGAGGTGCCCAATGACTGGAGAAAGGCCAGTGTCACTCCAATCTTCAAAAAGGGCAAGAAGGAGGACCCAGGGAACTACAGGCCGGTCAGCCTCACCTCCATCCCGGGAAAAGTGATGGAGCAGCTTATCCTGGAGGCCATCATCAAGCAAGTGGAAGAAAAGAAGGTTATCAGGAGTAGTCAGCATGGATTCACCAAAGGGAAATCATGCCTGACCAATCTGATAGCTTTCTACGATGACATGACTGGCTGGGTAGACGAAGGGAGAGCCGTGGATGTTGTCTACCTTGACTTCAGCAAGGCTTTCGACACAGTCTCCCATGATGTCCTCCTAGGGAAGCTGAGGAAGCGTGGGCTGGATGAGTGGTTGGTGAAGTGGATAGAGAACTGGCTGAATGGCAGAACTCAGAGGGTTGTCATCAGCGGCGCTGAGTCTAGTTGGAGGCTGGTAACAAGTGGTGTCCCCCAGGGGTCAGTACTGGGCCCAGTCTTGTTTAATTTCTTCATCAACGACCTGGATGAAGAGTTAGAATGTACCCTCAGCAAGTTTGCTGATGACACCAAACTGGGAGGTGTGGTAGACACACCAGAAGGCTGTGCTGCCATTCAGCGTGACCTGGATAGGCTGGAAAGTTGGGCAGAGAGGAACCTGATGAGGTTCAACAAAGGCAAGTGCAGGGTCCTGCACCTGGGGAGGAACAACCCCATGCACCAGTACAGGCTTGGGGTGGACCTGCTGGAGAGCAGCTCTGCAGAGAGGGACCTGGGTGTCCTGGTGGATGACAGGTTAACCATGAGCCAGCAGTGTGTCCTGGCTGCCAAGAAAGCCAATGGGATCCTGGGGTGCATCAAGAAGAGTGTGGCCAGCAGGACGAGGGAGGTTCTCCTTCCCCTCTACACTGCCCTGGTGAGGCCCCATCTGGAGTACTGTGTCCAGTTCTGGGCTCCCCAGTTCAAGAAAGATGAGGAGCTACTGGAGAGAGTCCAGCGGAGGGCTACAAGGATGGTGAGGGGACTGGAACATCTCCCCTACGAGGAGAGGCTGAGGGAGCTGGGCTTGTTCAGCCTGAAGAAGAGAAGGCTGCGAGGGGACCTAATAAATGCTTATAAATATCTGAAGGGTGGGTGTCAGGAGGATGGGGCCAAGCTCTTTTCAGTGGTGCCCAGTGACAGGACAAGGGGCAATGGGCACAAACTGAGGCACAGGAAGTTCCGTCTGAACATGAGGAAGAACTTCTTCCCTCTGAGGGTGACGGAGCACTGGAACAGGCTGCCCAGAGAGGCTGTGGAGTCTCCTTCTCTGGAGATATTCAAGACCTGCCTGGACAAGGTCCTGTGCAGCCTGCTGTAGGTGACCCTGCTTCAGCAGGAGGGTTGGACTAGATGACCCACAGAGGTCCCTTCCAACCCCTACTATTCTGTGATTCTGTGTGATTCTGTGATTCTATTCCAGCAAAGACACTTACACCTACTTGCCCCAGTCTTCAGGAAAAATTACTATAGTATTACATTAGGAAAGTTGTGTTGTCCTTAACACATCTCTCGTCTGGGCTGTCTGGTTAAACCACAGCAAAGCTTGTTAGTTATATACAGTCTTAGAAACAGTAATTTGAAGAATAATTCACTTCCCAATTCGTCAGTTTTGGATGGGACGTCAAGAGAGGGTGGGAGGGCAGAGTTCACTGCATTCCTGATTCTCCACTGCCATGTACTGCATATAGCTGTACACACTTCCAAGGGAGGATACCACTCTAATTAAGCTTTGCTTTCTACCCATTCTGTATCTGCTAAGGGGTCAAGTAAAGTCCAAAGCAATGCAAACTTGAAATGCAAGCTTTCAACAAGACAACAATGCAATGCTGACCACTTTTAGTGATTAACCTGGGAGGCTTATCAGGGACAAATGGCTAGAATGAAAGAATTTTATGCTAACAAACCCCACCATATCTAGCAGTCACAGTTAGTATTTCATGTATTTCACACTATTCCTGCAAGACACCCACCTCCTCCCTGCCTGCTGTTTAAAGCCTTGAATTTCATCACCCCTAAAAATGAGGGTGGGAAGAGAACATGCTTAGCACATAGAACGAAAGCCAGTTTATGTTTTAGGACTTCTTCCTCACACTTACCTACTCTTGTAGGAAATATATCCTCATTGTTGATTTGCAACTCAATCCAGTCCATGAGAAGATTCATATATTGGGGTGCTGGCAATGCTGTGGGCTTCTTGTACTTCATGTCATCCTGCCACCGGTACTCATACTTAGGGCCTCCAGACATCACCGGGCAGGTCCTCTCTGTGCAGAACTCACAGATAGTTCCATAAATGAGGTTGATCCTGTTGAAGAAGTCAACAACATGGACAGCCACCCAGTCATTTTGGTCTTCTCCGTTGGGCAACTGCACAGCTGCTTTCAAGTCCACGCCTGAGTTCAGAGAGGCCTGCGCTCGTTTGTGAAGTTCAAACCTCTGGGTTCCAGGCTCAAACTTGCGTTTCGGGCGGAAAGTCTTATCTTTATTAAAGACTTGCTTGAGTGCTATGGACATGTCTGCGAATCTTCTGCTCTGTAGCAGCTGGGAGAAAAGCACGGCTGAGATTTAATGCAGGTATCTCAAAAGAGTTGCTCCCTATCACAGGTCCTCCAGGCCTTGCTCTTTTTCTTAGAGATGCTTGTATCAATTCAGAGCAGTTTGCTAGGGCTTCCTCTTGAAAGCCTTCCCAAATGGCTTCACGTCCCTAAGGATACGGAAACAATATACATTAGTGTTGAGCTCACGTCTGGCCCTGTCTGTCTGTTACTGTTTTACCACAATTTTCTAGTAACTATGAGCTGAAAAGCAAACATGTAACAAGCTAGACTTAGAACTTGGCCAACCCCTATCCTGATGAACTTCTAAAAGTAAAAAAAAAAAAAAAGACACATTTCTTTAAGTATTAAGGAATTAACTTATCTATTCTTTTTAAATATCTACCCAAATAGAGGCTTTAAAATTATCATAAAGGTGGGAATTCAATAAATCTTGTATAATCTTCCCATCTTTAGATGATTTTTAAAGTATCTTTTCATTTTGCTGCATTTTTACAGTGATAGCATAACACACATAAGGTATGTATAAATTTAGTAGACAAAATACTATGTGACTAGTTAGAAGTCTTTTCTAACTGCTCCTAAAGTGACCGATGTTGCCTCTAAGCATTCACAATAATTTCAGTGCTCTTCTCTGCAGGAAAAAAATCCCCAAGCTAGATTTTTCCATATTTGTTCTCTACTTTAATTAACAAGCTATTTGTTTTTGCAAACCTCATAGACCCTAGTTAAGAGGGAAACCTACACTACTGCACAGATATAATTCCTGTTTCCCACAGAACTGTACAGAGATTGTTACTTTCCTTAACCACATTCAGGAATTCAGCAGTGGTCTTAATTTTCTACTGGATTGTGTAGAATGATTAGAAAGCAATAGTGAAGCTGCCATTTTCTTTATGGCTCTATTCATCTTCTCTACAGGGGAATACTTGGCATTGTCACTCTAACAAAAAGAAGAGCATGGACTTTGTGTCGTCCCATCTAACCTACTCTGGCAACAAAGACTGGTTTTAATGGCCAGGATGGTTGAAAAAATAAATTACTGCATTAGAGCCTTGTTGTTCTTATATATACACAGGCAGAAGAGCATGATCATCAGTAAGTGCAGGCAATTAGTTGTTGATAGGGTAGATACAGGCTATCTCAATTCTATTTTTGTTTTAGCACTGAAAGTTTTATGATTAAAGATGGAGAGTAAACATTTCATGCTGTGCATTATTTAATGTCATATTAAATAACGTAACAATATAAAATAACACAGTATGTTTTGAATTTGCACAGCACTGTAAAAATCCTACCCTATCAGTGGCTGATGAATTCTCATGATGGGATTATGGATGCTCCACTGTCTTCCTTAACACAAATCATGTGCATGAAAATTTTACTAGGCTGTGTGTGGAAAGCACTAAATTGTTCTGAAGATAGTTGCCCAAAGCTTTGCTGAGGGGCAGAAAGGAAGAGAAAAAGGTGCTTCTTTTTTCTTAAGCACTACAAGAAAGCAGAATGTACCTAAAAGAAATCTGGTGTGCTAGACCCCAGCCCCACACAATAGCCTGTAAATGCCATGGAACACCCTCTCCCAAATAGCTGAAAGATTAGCATCCAGCCAATTTGTCAACAAGCAGCAACTAAACAAAAAACAGCAAAGAAGTGATTATTTTTCCTTTTGCTGATGGCATGATGGAAGGATATCCCAATCATGAGTTTATAAACATTCTTTCTGTGCCAGCAAAATACGAGTTCAGGGATGAACTCCAGGGAGACTATTGTTGTATCTGACATGTCCCTTGGAGTAATGTTCAAACACAGAGATCCTGAATGTTCAAATCCAGAGATCCTGAAACCTGACAAAGCTTGCCGAAAGAAGACTTTAAACAAAACTAGCCGTGGAACAATTTAGTTAAGTGTCACTGGCAGGAAATGAAGGCACCTTAGAGAGACAAGTTTGGCCTACAGTTTGTTGTTTGTTACGAAGATCCATAACCTCTAGCTTTCAAATGCTCTGTGGCAGTCAGCTGTTTATTTAAAAGCCTTTCAAGGAATAGGTGAGTATTGCTCCACAGACTGAGCTTGCGACAGACACACTTTGAGATGGCATGGAGCCAATGCCCTAGTTTGCAATAACAAGGATGCTAGCTCCGGAGTTTTCCAGCTCAGGTTAACTAATTTTTTCCCACTTTAATATATCCAGCACTCTCATGTGGCTGCTTTGACTCCCTTCCTCATCTGTAAATATTCACCAGAACATGCAAGGAGTTTTTATTTAAAACAACAAGCTGAGCACCAAATAAAACTCATTTTCAAAAGACACATTTTGAAGCGCAGTACTCACTGCTGTTAAACCTTTTCTAAGAAAACCAAAAGACACCACATGTTGTAAGCTATTTTCTACTGAATATGCAAACATAATTAATCTTATTAAACATGTACTCTTTCCCACTCCTCTCCATACATTCAGTAAGTCTGCATAAAACCAATTAATGCAGAGAAAAAACAACCAAAATATTCAGCAAACAACTCATTATCTCAAGTCTTCTGTGTACCAGGAGCCGCATGTTGAAATTCTCTGTGGAAGCATATATACATCTTGGTCAAACCAAACACAAAGACCAATCCAAAAGATTACTATGCAGCCAAATGAAACTGCTTGCTAACCTACTAAGGCAGAATCAGAACAAACAAGAATTTCCTATACATTTCCTGTCTGGAGAGTCGTCTGTTCAGTGTCTTGCAATAAAAGCTAAGAAGACTCTTTCATCTTTGTATCACTTCACACAATACAAAACTGTGTACTATATTTGAAAAGCTGGACTGTAGAAGTCAAACCCACTGTTTAGCTTCTCTAAGGGATTTAGCTCTGCTAAGAGCTGATTTTTTTCCTCTCTCTTAAAATGTCACTGAAGGCTGTGCAAAGCCAGGGGATGGATAGACCTGATTTCTCATGCATTTTCACATACAAGAACATAGAACAGAAAAGTGTATGACCTGAATTTCACAGAAATATTGTGGTGAATCAGCCTTCTGAAATATTTTTTGCATTGTGCTTCCTGAGGGTATTTGCTGTCTAATTAACCCTTGTCTTCACTCAAAAGCTAACAGAAATGAACAAAGAAATAAACAAGAATTTTGAGACTCATCCCCTCACTTCTGAAACAGACTGCTTTCCTGCAGTTTCCTGCAGGTTACGCAGCTGTCCTTACTCCTCCCACTCAAGCAACCACCTCTGTTAGGCTTTTCTAAACATAGACCATCACCATTACTTTCCTGGAATAAAGAAGCTTTCACTTTACTCACAAGAGACCAAAGAACAGGCTCACCTGATTTTCAGCAGAGATTAAACACAGACTCTTTAGGTTTGAATCCTTCAGAGGCTGAAGCTAATGCGAAAGCTCTACCCAGAGTCTCTGGGCTCTAAAAGCATCTGTACTGCTTAGGCAACAAAGTGGTGTTAGTTAATGGTAGGATGGCCACTCCTCTGCTTTGGACTGAATCACTAAGCCACTGTGGAAACTCATTCACCTTTAGACTTCCAGGATGTTTCTGCACTGTGTTTGCATCAACAATCAGTGATGCGAGGTTTGTCATTCCATCCCAAATCACATAGAGTCAATTAAAACTGTAGTGTTGGACTTACAAAGCAAAGCTATTGCTTCAAAATTGCACAGCATTAGCAAAAGGAAAAATCATCACACAACCTCAACAACAAATGGTGAGCAAAACCTTCTGACTTTTAAACCACTAAGAATGTAACTTGGCTTGCTGGCCACCACTTTCGCTTCCATGACAATTTTCATCTGACCAGACTGAGAAACGCTCCCACTTTTGTTATCTCAATTGGTCTTGGCAGAGTTACTTCAGAGATGAAACACTCTGAACAATGTTGCGGTACTGGTCAGATTGCATCATAACTCCGTGAAATCTGTGGTACAGTAGCACCCACTCTCCTTCCATGTGAAATTCAATTTGACTATTACTAACAGATATTTTCCAGTCACCTCTCATGTCATAGCAACGTCAGCAGAACTGCTCGTGACTTATACATGTGTAAAAGGCGATAGACACCAGCTTCTGATCTTTCATGACAGGTCCTAACTATACAATGGTGCATAAAGAATGGCATTGTGGCTCATGGTGTTTGGTTTGATGGTATACAGAGCCAGTGTTCTGGATGCTCTTCTGAACTAAACACTCAATATATGTCTGTCCTGCTATGGGCAGCTCAGATACGTAACTCCTTCCAACACTTCAGCTTCTCTTTCTTTCTTTTCAGAGCAAAGAATTTCTGAAGATATGTGAAAGTCACCAACAGCTTCTCCTGAAGAACTATTCCATGGCATGAATAATGTAGTTGGGTGAATACCCTTGCTGGCAGGACTATGACGGAGGATGGTAACAGCAGATTTGGAGATGATCTCAGAGCAGAGAACCAGACCCACAAGCTTCATTGATGGTGTCAGCACCACAGCAATCAATACTGTCCCCAGCCTTATGCAGAAACATGCACATATAGAGACAGCAACTCTGTCTAAATATCAGGTGTACCAAGTCAACATATAGAAATAATAAACCAGTCCTACCCATGCAAATACCACTAAAAAAATACCCACAACAAACCACACACTATGATCACCACTATGTCTGAGTCACTGCTGAGTTAAAAACATACCGTATCCTTTTGTCATATACTTTCTACTAAATCACAGACAATAAAAATGTTAAATGACACACTGTTTATAAACACACATTTTTCTTCACAGCACTCTAGTGAGCATTAGCAAGCTTTAGCAGGCTGCTAGTAAGGTAGCTGGTATAATTCCCTTTTCATTAATCAAAAAAGTGAGAAGATATTACTTCTCCAGCATTAAACACACTGTAAGATGTCTATCCAGCAAGACACTGTCTGAAAACCAACTCTGCAGCAGCTCATTTTTCTTTCCAAAACATAAGTCTACACCTCGAGCACTTGCACAGTCTGGTCAAAAGGCAGCTAAAGCCTGTAGGAAAGCATACATTTGATCCAAATCCCAATAAGGTTAAACATTCTGTAGACTTCTCACGTTTGGCTTCATACTTCGCTATCCATAGAAGGGGCTATTTTACTAGGCTACATCAGACAACTGAGGCAGCAAATACATTATATGGAGGCACATAAACATACCATGCTCCTTTCTGATTGAGTAAATGTACACTTTTTCTACTTCCAGGCTCTTGTTTCAGAGCTGGTATTATGCTATACAATGAACAAGTTCTCTGTTTAATACACCAAAATACAAAGAATTATTCAATAAGGAAAGACCTGTCCTGAAATCTGAAAATACCTGTCCTACTTTCAAAGTAAAAATCAGTCAAATGTGTAGGATCAATAATATTCCATGTATTTTATTTACATACTTACATCTGTGCAGTTCAGCTAAGTTTCACCTGAAATCAAAAGAAAAAAAAAGGTTGTGCAATTATATGTATTCATACTGAAAACTCCTTGATATGAGAAGGCATTCTTCAAGGGTAAAACCCCCTTCCCTCACTAATCTGTTATGTACACACGGAGATTAAGATTTGCCTTATGGTTTTGCCAGAGCTGAAAGGGAAAGGAAAAAGGATCAAAGCAAATTTAGGTTACTGAGAAAAAGTCTCTTGAAAGCAGAATACACAAACACAGGAACCAGGTTCTGAGTGTCAGTGTATCTTTTCCTACATTCCATCCTATCCTCAACAATCTTGCAAGTTCCACAAAGACCAAGGTCCCAGAAGTAAGTGTGTCTGATTATTACTGTAAGACTTAGAAGAATTATACACCGATATGTGTAAACCATGCCTCAGCTTTCCAGGTGCTGGCTTGGATAGCGTCTCCATGGCTTCTGTAGTGAAAATTTTCATGTAGAACCATCACTATTAAGTATGACAATGTCCTGCTGCAGCCTTTGTCCATGGTTTCTGTGTTATTTACACGAAACCTAGAGCATGTCAATTAAAACACAAAATAGCAATAGTAAATGGTAGCATCCAATGAAAGGAAGCTTACTGATGCTTCAGGACAAGAATTTTCTTTGCTTATTATGGTAGAAGTCCCAGCAGCTTTGAGGGGGGAAGGGAGCAGGAATTGGAATTTGGCTTAAAGTCCTCCCTAAGAAAGGATTCCTGGGGTTTGTCCAAGTTCTTCCTTTTCCTCTAAAGCTGCCAGTATTACCTTACACTAATCCATATGTGATATGGATCACAATAACAACACTGCAGCCTCAAGGTACTCCGGTGGAAAGCACAGTCTGGAAAGAAGCCTTCCCATAGCCAGAAACACTCTCTATAGTCAGAAACACTTCCCACATACAGCAACATCCATTCATTTGACATGCAATAACTAGCCTTTGTTTTGCCTATGCATGGGAAAAAAAAAAGAGCAAGTGCTTTCATGAAACTAATAGAAGCCATAATTGTAAAAGATCACAGAAAACAGCATAAAGGGTATTTTCATAATCAAAGTGTCAAGGCTCAATGGAGTAAACATAAATGACTTCTGATTCTTTTCTTGTTTAGACTATCAACCACGCTACCCCATTTCTTAGGTAAAAGATTGAGAAGGGAAGGCAAAATACAATGGAAAACTGTCTATAAAACTCATGCTTTAAAAATGAATGCAATTATGTAATGTGATAAACAATAACTAAATTGGATCAGCTTCTGCCTGGAAATCTCTAAACTATGCTTATAGTATAGCAACATTTGACAAAGTGAATAAAATGATGCTTCATGCTTCTGGCAAAATACAGAGATTTTCATAGGGATAAAACTGAAAAGTAATAAATGGCTAAAGAACAGGGTCGGTCCCTCTGTTGTGTTTGAGTAGCAATGGCTTGGGTGGGTGTTGGGGACAAAACATTATGTTTACAGTCCCTTTTAAACAAATGCCATTAATCATGTTATCCTCATTTTCGCCACGAGCATATTTCAGAGGTGATGTTAGGTAGAACTATTGCATTTTAGTATCCAAATGCTTTATTTACAACCATTTAATTCCACTTCTTTCAGTAAATGTTCCTTCTATACAGACTACAAAATCGAGAAGTCCCTCTTTCAGGAAAATTGTTTGTACAAACCAGTTAGAAGTTGACTTAAAAAGCAGTCATTTCTGTGTTGAAGTACATCAGCTGTCTGACAGCAGCAGAATCAGATACGACCGCTCAAATCTTAGGTGATAGTGCTGTTTATTAGCCGAAATGAAACCTGCTCTTCACCATGGGAATAAATGTTTGGTGTTTAAACAGAGGACTCACCTCTCAACCAGTGTCATTCTAGTGGCCTTTTACAAGTACCAGCTGTACTCACACCTCATCTGCAGTTCCGGAAAGGTACACTGGTCACCATGAAGATATTGAGCATACCCTGGCACTTACAATAAAAACTTGCAGTGAAGAAGTAACAGTATCCATGGCAATCCAGTTGGAAACATGGCCTTACTGTATCATACAGTTTAAGGTGAACTGAAATCGCTATCTCTCAGAACTACAGTAAAGAAACTGCAAAAAATGCATGGTTTAGATTATACTGAGGTTCAGCCTCCGTTCCTCTATCATCCAGGAATTTAAGGTCTTGATCCTCTACAGACTGACAGTCATGCAGGGGTATGTACAGCTATAATGTTTTTCTGTGAAGTCAGTCCTGCCTCACCTCCTTCCCTTTCATGTTCCCGCCTTCTTGCCATCTCCCCTATGATACCTGGTCCAGGTGTTTATATATCCCCTTGCAGTGAGCTGTATGAGACTAAGTAAACAGTAATAATTAAACAAACCACTAGTTTTTCATCCCATTCTACTTCTTTCATCCCCTGCTGGGCCACACAGCATAGGGAAGAGGACAGCATATGGAAAGGTCTGTGTGGAAGGCAGCGGATAAGACAGATGGAATACAAAACCTATGGGAGTACTTTTTCAGCCATAGCCACTTTAGTGAATCAGTGTTTGCAAAGATCATTTCAGACCTCCCAAACCTATAAAGCAGGCGGGGAACTCCCTTTAGCTCAGGCAACTACCGAGGCTGAAGTCTGACAGAATGACAGATCACAGTGAAGCATGCAGTTCGGACAGCCCCTTTGAATGCTGGTTTTTTGTGACACACCCAGGTTCTTCTAGTTCTCTCCCTCATTCACAGGCTTTTACTGGTCTGAGCTGTGGTTAGCTCATGTTCAAGCACAGAGAATGTGGTTTGGTGACTAGAAGTATGCAAACAGCCTCTGCTTTCAGCTATCAAGCCCTTGTGACCTGCTACATCCTTCCACCACTAATAAAGCAAAGCCTTTATGAGTGCATGTGCCTTGTTTCACCAGCTGCTGTTACAATCCTCGCTCTCGTAAACAGTTACCATACTGGTGGATTGGGTGGTTGAGCTTACTTACTGTGGTAGGAGCAGCAATAGCACCAGGTCACTAACCTGGGGGCTGCCGAAATCTTTCAGTCTCTGTGGACAGAGTCCTCACCACAACAGTGTATGGTTGTTACACTTTTATAGCATGCTTATTGCAACATTTGTTGCAACAAAGAACTATTATCCTTCACTCCTTTAAAAACAATATATAGAGGACAGGTGGAAGGAGTAAGAAAATTTTAATAGCATTGAAGAAGAGCAGGAGATAAAAAATTAAATTACATGGCGACTCTCCATGATAATACACATTTTACTCCTCCAGCTTGTTCCATTTCTGACTATAACCTGTTCCTGAAGATTAAATTTTGACTATGCTCCTTATTAAATCGCAGCTGAACTTCACAAATCTCTTTGTTATGTTTAGCTTAATTCACTCCTAAATCTAAAATCTGTCTTTTAAAAGCACTGGCATGAATGAGTAGACAATGAGAGAGTTAAATATGATTTCTTGCTCACTCCTACACTCTCAGAACATCCACACAATTCCCATACAAAAGCCTAAAACTATGTCCACTAAAGTCTGTTGAAAAAATGCCAGTCGGGTCATGTGAGTGGTAAGGAACAACAAAAGATGCACAGTCAAAAATGTGGTCTCAGATTTTACGTCAAGGCCTTACACTTTTCATTTCTGTACAGATAAACCAGAGAACCAGTCCTTCTGTACAAGGCAATACAATGACTTATCACAGAATCATAGAATGGTTTGGGTTGAAAAGGACCTTCAAAGGTCATCAAGTCCAGCTCCCCCGCAATGAGCAGGGACATCTTCAAATAGACCAGGTTGCTCAGAGCCCTGTCGAATGTGACCTTCAACACTTTCAGGGAGGAGGCATCTCCCTGAGTGGGCAATCTGTGCAATCTGCACCACTCTGGGCAATCTGTGCCAGTGTTTCACAACCCTCATAAAAAATTTCTTCCTTATAGCTAGTGTAATTCTACCCTCTTTTAGTTTAATACCTTTACCCCTTGCTCTATTGCATTAGGCCCTGCTAAAAAGTCTGTCCAAATCTTTCCTATAGGCCCCCTTTAAGTACTGAAAGGTGTGAAATGAAGTTTCCCTGGACCCTTCTCTTCTCCAGCCTGAACAGCCCCAACTCTCTCAGCCTTTTCTCATAGGACAGATGTTCCAGCCCTTGGATCATTTTTGTGGCTTGCTCTGGCCCCACTCCAACAGGTCCATGTCCTTCCTGTGCTGGGGGCTCCAGATCCAGATGCGGGACTCCTGATGGGGTCTCACCAGAGTGGAGCAGAGGGGCAGAATCCCCACCCTGCTGCCTACGCTGCTTTTGATGCAGCCCAGGGTACGGCTGGCCATCTGGGCCGCAAGCTCACATTGGTGACTCATGTCAAGCTTTTCATCCACCAGTACCCCCAAGTCCTTCTCCACAGGCCTCCTCTCAATCCCTTCATCCCCCAGCCTGCACTGATAGTGGGGTTTGCCCCTAAGCAGGTGCAGGACCTTGCACTTGGCCTTGCTGAACCTTGTGAGATCCACACAGGCCCACTTCTTGAGCTTCTCCAGGTCCCTCTGGATGGCATCCCGTCCTTCTGGTGTGCCAACAACTGCACCACTCAGCATGGTGTCATCTGCAAACTTGCTGAGGGTGGACTTGATCCCGCTATGTCACTCATGAAGATATTAAACAGTACATGTCCCAGTACAGACCCCTGAGGGACACCACTTGTCACTGATCTCCATCTGGACATTGAGCCATTGTCACTACCCTCTGGATGTAACCATCCAACCAACTCCCACCCACCAAACAGTCCACTCATCAAATCCATATCTCCCCAGTTTAGAGAGAAGGATGTTGGTGTGGACCATGTCAAAGGCCTTGCAGAAGTCCAGACAGACCACATCCACAGCTCTTCCCTTGTTCGCTGGCATAGTCACTCCACCATAGAAGGTCCACTAGGTTGGTCAGGCAGGACTTGCCCTTGGTGAAGCCATGCTGGCTGTTTCAAATCACCTCCCTATCCTCTGTGTGCCTTAGCAGAGCTTCTAGGAGGATCAGTTGCATGATCTTCTCAGGCACAGAGGTGAGGCTGACAGGTCAGTAGTTCCCAGGGTCCTCCTTCCTACCCTTTTCAAAAACAGGTGCAATGTTTCCCTTCTTCCAGTCACTAGGGACTTCACCTGTGTCGTAGTTTGGCCCATGGTCGGCAACACAGGGCCACTTTGTCACTCTATCACCCCTCTCCCTGCTGGGGTGTGGAGGAGAATGGAAAGAAAAAGGTAAAAAAACCTCGTGGGTCAGGGTAAGTGCAGCTTAACAGAGCAGCAAAGGAAGTGAATAGTAACAACAACAATATTAATAAGAAGAATATACAAAACAAACAGCAAAATGCACAGAGTAATTCTCACCGTCCGGTGCCCCGCACGCTCCCTAGCTGCCATTAACTCCCCCCCTGGCCAGCTCCCCCACTGGAACCCAGCATGAGGGCACATCGTATGGAATACCCTGCTCTGTTTGGCCAGGTTGGTTCAGTCAGCCCGCCCAGCTGTGTCCCCTCCTGGCTTCTGGTGAGAATTAACCCCGTCCTGGCTGAACCCAGGACAACCTGACTGCCATGACCTTTCAAATACTATGCAGAGTGGCCTGGCAACTGCATCAGCCAAATTGCTCAGGACTCTGGGATGCATCCCATCAGGTCCCATAGACTTATATACGTTCAGGTTCCTCAGGTGGTTGTGAATGTGATCATCTCTTACAGAAGGAGGGACTTTGCTCTCCCAGTCTCCATTTTGTGGTCCACCAAGTCAGGAGAGGTGAGGAGAGAGGTTGCCAGTGAAGACTGAAGTAAAAAGTTGTGGAGTACCTCTACCTTCTCCTTGTCCGTTGTTATGAGTTTGCCAGTCTTGCTCAACAGGGGGGGTACGTTTATTTTTACCTTCTTTTTCTGGCTGACATACCTGTAGAAGCCCTTCTGATTACCCTTGGCATCTCTTGCCAAGTTCAGCTCCAGCTACGCCTTGGCCTTCCTGACCCCATCCCTGCACAACCAGGCAGCGTCCCTACGCTCTTCCCCAGATACCTCTGTCCCTGCTTCCACTGCCTCTGCATTTGCTTCTTGCCCCATAGTTTGACCAGCAGGTTTCAACTCAGCCATATCGGTCTCTTGCCTACCTTTCCTGATTTCTTACACTTGGTGATTGAGAGGCCTTGCGCTTGGAAGAAGTCTTCATCAGTAGGCTCCTCTTGATCAGGAGGCCTGTAGTAGACACCAACCACAAGGTTCCCTTTGTTACCTCAGTCTCTGATTCTTACCCACAAGTTTTCTACCTGCTTATGATTATTCTTCAGAAACAGCGCTTCACACACTATCCATTTCTTGATACAGAGGGCAACGCCTCCGCCCCTCCTTCCCTGCCTGTCCCTTCTAAACATCCTGCAGCCATCGACAGCTACACTCCAGTCTTGGGATTCATTGCACCAAGTGTCAGTAATGGCAACTAGGTCGTAGCTTTCCAAAGGCATGGTGGCTTCCAACTGCTCCTGTTGGTTGCCCAGGCTGCATGCATTTGTGTAGAGGCACTTCAGTTGGGCTGACAGCCATGCCACCTTCTCAGTGGAAAACTCCTTAATTCCTTTGAGATATTTCACTGCTGTTGGCTCCTATTACCTCAGGAGCCTCTGGCTCAACTCCATCAGTCTTCAGCGTGCTGCAGTATAGCCAGCACACCTCAGAGCAACAGGGTCAAGGCCCTGCTAGAAGTCTGAAATTTATCCCTTAGAACTTCAAGGATCCTACTCTGCAAGCAGTGGCCAAACTCAGTTCTATTTTTGGTCTAAATCTTAGCTTTAGGAAATGACATATGTGTTCTGCTTTAAGAAAAAAGTCTAAACAGTATGTTCCATCTCAGTGACATTTCAACTAAACCCAGCCATTTTCTTGTCCAGGAAAAGCATGCAACGAAACAGAGATAGAAGGGCAGAGTCATGTTACGTACACTATACTGACAGAGGCAACTAATTAACACTCCTTGGAGAAAACAGGACTTCTTGCAAGCATAGATACTGAAAACCAGATGTAAGAAGGTCAGGTGACATCCATTCAGACACTTTCACCTTAGTAAGGCTTCTTTCACCAAAGCTCAAGTAAACGTGAGGAGGGTGGACAGGGGAGAGGCAGGTTGGTAATACAGTGCCTCACCAACTGTCCTAAAAAGCTCAGGATGTCAGAGACTTTATTTGGTCAAATTTCAGAGATTTCATTTGGTCAAAATAGCCTATGGGGTAAAACCAGAGAATCCGCTGAACATAAGCACACCCCCCGCCCCCCCCCCCCATAAACCAGGCTATAAACAGAATACCTGGGGTGAGGTAGTCATCCACAGCCCAGAGCTCTAAATCAGCAGTCTTACAGGACTCACAGGGAGAAAGAAAAGTGTTTTCTTTGCCATCGGTGATACCTGAAATATGACGAAAGCAAGTAAATTAGGTCAGAGGCATGATATATCTAACACAATACTGGAAAGAACATGGAGGATAGTAACTACATCCTCTGAGGACTGTAAGCCTCCTCTCCAATTCAGGATACAACTGAATTCAGGATAAAACAAACCTTGCTGTAGCAAGGTTTGTTCACGTGGGGAGAGCATAGGACAGAAAAAATATGCTGTCCTTCAATGCAGTTTAGCAGATGGTAAGTAGCCAGGACCATACTGACCAGGTAGCTCTGCACAGACCATAACACACCAGCAGCAACAGACCAATGCACTAGCAATAAGTTGTAGGGAAGGAACAAGTGTGGAACTCCCTTCTGCCCTCTACATGCTGAAGAATAACTTTCCAGTTTATGATTCTACTTTACCTTTCTAGTGAACTAAACTACTTTGAAAGCATTTTCTACATACTGCTTAACCCATACTATGCTTCAGGATGCATTTAACACAGCAAATGAAACTTCTACTCACAAACTGACCTAGAAGGAGGGTTTTGGTGTTTTTTTAATTAGTCCCTGTGGTAAGCACTTTATAGACACAAGTACAGTATTTGATTACTCTTTACAGTTTGTGGTCAGAGCAACTCTCATCCAGCACTCGCTCTGAGACCAGCTTTCTGTGTGCCCTCCAACTATTTTGCACTATGCTTCTAATCACGCACAAAAAAAAAATGTATTGTGACAGAGCTATAGGACCAAGCTCCTAAAAGGTATAAAAAGAGAAAAACTTCCTTCACTGCAGGCTAAGCATCTGCCTTTTCAAAAAAACAACAAAACAATTCTGACCAAGAAAAAGGAAAACCTGAGACCTTTCTGTTTCTACTTGTACACTTGTGTGCAGCACATACTGTGACTCAAAAGCAAGGTCTCCGTCTGTCTTGGTCCCCGACCAGAGCAACACCGTTACAAACTTTTATTTGCTAGTGTAACTAAATGTCAGCAAGGAGGTTCTGTGGTGGTATTTCTTAACGAACCCTTGAACCTTTAAGGCCATTTTCCACCATACCTCATCCTGTGGCCTCACATCTCCTAAAGCAGAGCTGAACAGAAGACCTTTAGTGGGAACTGCTAAAAGGCACCTAAGTCCTGGCACTTCTCTCTAAGAGAGTATAGATGCTGGGGAACACACGTCGCAGGAGAGGCTGTCTTATCAAAGACACATCCAAATCAACGGTAGTTACAATGGTTACACAGTGGAGGAATTCACAAAACCTCCAGTGTATCACTAAACACACGTGCATAACCCATACGCCAGTATGGTTCTTCTTTTCTCAAAATAAGCCTTCATAATACTAACACACTCACATAACCCTCAAGATATCATAAGAAGAGGTTGGTTCAGAGTCATCATAGCAAAAAAAAAACCCGCCAGAAGGTCACTAAGAGCTTTGTGAGATCAGAAGCAGGAAAGCCATCAAAATGTGTGGAGAAGTCCTTGGGGTAAGCAGCCCTGCACTATCTGCACTACCTGTACTCAGACTCTGGGTCTCCTCTCGTTACTCTTTTAACAGCTCACTCCCAATTTGAGAATCTGAATACATGGCACTTCATTTTCTGCTGCTGGAAAAACTAAATTCAAAGTATTCCCAGGAGGGCTGCAAGATACAGTTTTTGCAGATAATCTGGAGAATCTTACATAAATAATTATTTGTATATCAAAGTTAATTGTTTTTACCTGAAGAAAAGCAGTGTTGAAGAATATCATCCCAAAACACCATTTATTGCTTGGTCGTAGGAGGTGATTAGCACCTGAGGTTTCTGCCCTACCCCAGCCCTTCCCTCACTTTTGTAGTCTTCCAAATGAGAAGCACTTGAATCTGCAACACGCTTTTCATCCATTCATCCAGACCGTGGCCTAGATGCCATACCCTGGCCTACCTCATAACAGGAACGAGTATTTGTGATGTTGCTGAATGTCTCCATGCCCAGGTTCTGTATCTCTTTCCCTCTCCTACTTCCTACCACAAACACATATCCTGCAACATCCAGAAGATAATGACACTGAGATTTTTTTTTCACTATATATTTAGTACTTCTGCTACATGGCTTTACTATATTTATTTTAACATTTTAATTTATCCACTAGAATTTTATAGAATCTTTAACAATACTGAGAATGCTGACTCTGTTCACACAAAATTTAGCACTTGCAATTTATTCCGAAATTGCTATTAAGCCAAAACAGCCTTAGACCTACTGCGCTTTAGGATGCTTTCATCACTCTGGTTGCTACATAAATAAATGGTTAGGAAATTGCATTGCTACCTTGCTGTTCTTCGTCCCTTTCCAATCACATCTTTTGCCACCCATGCATTCCATACATTATGGTTTTGATCCTGCCCCAAATTATTTGAGTAAACCGAGCTGTATCACACACAATATCTGCTATTAGAGAGGCAGATGCCATAACAATTTTTGAGGCAGCTATCACCACAGATCCCAAGGGTAGTCCCAAATAATAATACCTGTGCTGTCTGAAAAGCATGCCACCCAGGTGACTAACTGAGAAGAGTGAATCTCTACCCTAACAAGGCAGGGACAAGTCAAGGTGTGCTTTAGAAAAACAAGTGAGAACTCAGGATGGCAAGCCACACAACTGAGTTTCGAAGCAAGCAGTTTTTTGAGGGAGTCACTATCTTGTAGACCACTACTCTGGCTCCAGCAAGACTTGAAACTTAGACTACAGATATTTCTTTAGGAACCACTGATTCTAATACCCAAGGAGAACCAAGGTGCAAATCACTGGAAGTATATCTGCAGATGCCACGATTACAGCAAATTCAACAGTAGTTAATAGACAGCTTCTCCCATACCACTTCACACACTGAAAACATGCAATCCTGTAAGATCAGATGACGATTCAGAAATGCTTTCTCTTTCGAGGAATATCTATTCCCCATAGTCCTCTCTTTGCTCCAAAATATCCTCTTCATTTTCCTTGCACTTTTTTTTCTTTCTCCCCTTCTTCACTCTTCCACTTAGTGTTTCTTGCAATCACATCCAGGAACTGCAACAGGCTTTCATTTAAGTGCCAGCTAAACAGCAATTTAGAAGGCTGACAGCAGGCACCAAGGCAAAGGTTGCTGGCTACATCCTGTTTTAACTCTACTGAATTTCTAACTCTAGATTCAACTATAGAAAACAATCAGGCAACTACACAAAGATAGTGTAAACCACCTACGTTTGCTGCTTTTTATATCGTCATGCGCAGACAGGTTCAATTATTAAATTATTGTGTGTGTGGGGGAGTACATGCAATTAGGTAAGTATTCTTGCACACTTCCTGTTTTAAGAACAGGACAACATGCTACGAGTCATACAGCCTGTAAGACCAGAGCCTATCATCCAATCCTTCACCTGCCTGCTCTAAAATAAAACAAGATTAGCTCCAGTTAGGTCAGAGTCAGACTGATGTGGCACATCTGGGAATTCAAGAAAAAAGCCACTACCGTGTGAATCATTCTTTAATACACCTGCTTAAGGTGGTATGAAAAGTCTGGTATAAGTAATATATAAATTTAGAGAATGTGATCACTATAAAGGAACATTATAAATACAGTAGAAAGCTTCAAATACTGACTACACCAGTTATTCCCATGGAATTATCTACTACTGCCAAAAAATCAGGATTTTCCAAATTCTGCTAAGCATCATCACTCTTCTGTTTCTCTCAGCTCCAACTTCTTTATTTTAAAACAAATATGAACACTGGCACTATATTTTCCACTACTTACTAAAAGAAAAAAATTGTCAAAACAGGCAAACCTGAAATGTTATGAATATGGAAAAATAAAGAGCTAACCTGAAATCCAAGCATATGCTCATATTAAAATATATTTTGATCACTGGATGGACAGGAGGAGTTAAATTAAACTCACAGCAGTAAAACGGTCATGTTGATATATTTCAACACAAGATAACAGATAACTATCAGAAGTCCACTCAGACCTCTCTAAAGGCGTGAGATTTACTTTATTATAAACATATTGGTAAGTCTTGAGAATATAGTAAAAACATATGGGTGCTTCTGAAATTGTGTAGATCCCATGCAAACTGTATTATTCAAAGTCCAATGTAATTTAGTGAAGAAGATTACATCTACAGAGAGTTACATAGATGTAATCTCTAGTAGTTCTGGCCTACAGAGATATAAATAGGATCCCTTCACATGCTATAGATTTCCTTCAAAGCTTGTACATTTCATGTAATCTACAGTTTTTCAAGAGACACACCCGTGGAGGCAGAATATAACTCTTAATTTCTAGAACACAGGTACCTATCCAACACGCCTTAAGCCAAATGATATACTACCCTGCAAAACTCCACAGAACAGTTGTCATCTATGGTAGGCTGGACACGTAAAACTTTTGCTTGTTGTTGACAGTGGTCTTTGGATATACCGACTCATATTCCATCTGTGTGGCAGAGATATTGTATCCAGACTGTGAAACTGCATACTCTGTACCTGAACTGCGCCCTACACAAAAGAGATTTCAACATACGGTTGCTAAAGGGTAAGGGGTAACCTTATATGCTTGCTTCTGATCTGTCACATCTCCTTTTCATTAGACCTGTTCGATTAATTGCATGGTTTATTCCAGTATCAGGCAGATGTTACAGAACAGCTTCAGTGAAAAAACACAGGAAAGTTTATGTCAGGCATTACGCTTCTTGTCTGCTTAAGACTTCGTAATGTTTTGGTTTCTAAAACATTATTAGATTAATACAATTAGTCTAGGGTGCAGATAGTGCATTGCTGTACTACTGTTCACCTGAGCGTTAAAAGATGAGACTTTGCTGGAACAGATTCCAAGAAAGCAGGCAGCAACCCAAACAACTGAAATGGTTCAGCTGCACTTTTTTTGTGTGAAGGTATAATGAGATGGACTGAGGAAAGGGGACACCTTTGGGGAATACAAGGAATCAACTCATTGACTCGGACCTCAGTATTCCTGAAAATTAAAACAATCCATGCTGTTACTCTATTCTCTGCTTTGAGTTGAAACACTAGAATGCACACAGAAAGATCTTCAGGAATAAACTTTCGATATAAAGACAAATCCTCATTTAAGCGATACTTGCTCTAAGCAGCAAATAAGAACTGAGGCATGCTTTGCTTCCCCAAGACAGAGGTAAAAAGAAGCACAGAACAGCACAAAACTACCCTGTAGAGACTTCAAATTTACCCCACAATCAACTTATCACCTTCTTAAAGTAAAGCAGCAATCTTTTTGTGAGTAAACATGTTTCCACTTAAGTTCAAAATTCAAATCCAGTTTCCACGTCAGTTTTTGCAGACTATCAGTCATCTCTGCTATGATACACATACACATTCACTCATGTTTACAGATCTGAAACAAATACCTGCTAGCAGTGCAGTACATTAGTTCCAGAGGAAAACTATGATGATAATCTGTTAAGTAGTAACAGTCCCCTCTTAAATATTTTTGTTAAAGGAAGAAACCTCCGCTAGAATTACTATATTTATCAACCATGAGATGCAACGGCATGTTAAGGACCTCCTAACTACAAAACTTTAAGAGCCAATTCTTCACAAAGATTTAACATTTCAGAAAATACACTTGCAATTGTTCACTTCCATAATATCGTACTAAACTGGCCCACTAAAGGTAATTCTGTCTCCTTTCTACCTATCATAAGTGGTAGATGATCCACAGAGGTCCCTTCCAACCCCTACCATTCTGTGGTAAGAGAGTAGTCTGGAGGGGCAACAAAGATTTGGCCTTTCAACATGAAAATCATGCCCAATATATATTTTTAGTGGATCCGATTTTTTGTGTGCTTCCCATCAAGTGCTTTTGAGAATAAATCTTGGCATTTAAGAGTCCTAGTCATGTTTGAAAAATAGCTTTCACATCAGATAAAATATACTGGACCTTTGTACATTGCTTCCTTCAGTTTGACTCATAAAACAAGGCTGACTTGTCTAAGGAGAAGCTTAGCTTTGGTCATTAAGAATAGTACAGATTATGCTGAATTTAACACTAATGCCTGACAGAGTTACTGAAGCAATATAAAAATAGTGATGAGGACATAAATAAACCCCACAATTTACAAGTGACAGGGCAACACGAACAACACAATAATGTAATATCTATCAGCTTAATTTACTGCATCGCTCAGCACAAGCCCATATTAAGAGCATCTAATGGTCCTACCTTAGAAAACTAATAATTACAAATAATAACTCAGCAGCTCCAACTTTCTGAACCAAATGGCAGATTATATGGCATAATAAACCACATGTATTAAATCAAGCAAGTGCATGAACAAAGTTCCTAACAAGCAACATCAGCAACTCTCAGTTATCTATCAGTAGCTTATTCAGTGGGAAAGCTGAAGAAGGGAGAGTAAGGCAATGTGCCTCTGGACTGACATTGCCTAAAACGGGCTAAATTCTGAAAGGGCTTACGACTGAATAATTTTTGACTGTATGATTCACAGGGACAACACAATTCCAGCCAGGGAGACAATTTCATACTGAGCACAGCCTGATCACCTAAGCCAGCTGACCTAGCCAGCACTGATGCTTCATCACCGCACACCCAGGACACAGAAACATGTTGGCTTTGTGGTTACCAGCCCAGACCAATCCTCAGAGTGTCACCACACTATGCTCCTCAGAGCATGAACACTGGAGAGGCCTCCTGGCCCTTTGAAGCACACTGGTCGAGTAGTACGCTCAGGGTGATCAATGCTCCCACACTGCAGAACACCAGTGGCTCTGGCACAAATACAGCAGTCCAGCAGGAGGAAGCACAGCTGCCACTGCCGTAACTGAGAACATGGCAAAATTTGAAAGCTTTCTGATAAGCTGTATGGGTTACTGTCATAGCAAAGTACATAAATGTAGGGAACTTATTTCTTCTGGGATGAGGTGTAGGGCTGGTAGTAAGATGCAGAGGGGTTACAGTCAGAGCCTTTGGGAGGGGAATCATCTGTTCAATTGTAAGTATCTCTGTTGTAGATTTTGACACCTTTGGTTCTTGTCTAGACTCCCATTATAGTTAATGAAGAGAAACATTGCTATGACACAACTCGTCTCACCCTAGACATGTAAAGTACATCAGATGCATCAAACTTAAAATCGCTCATTGGTCTCCTCTGATACTAAAAGTAGCCCAAGGTAACAGGCCCAGAAGTGCAAGTCTTACACTGAAAGCTGGAAGCTGCAGATCCCATCCTGAACATCCTTTCACGCCCTCATCACTAGCACATCATTACATTATGGGCACGCTCCTTTGCCCATTTTGATTCTACTGTCTTTACAGAAGCATAGTAATGCTTATATGTAAAACAAGGTTTCATTAATACATCCAAGGAAAACATTATGTGATTCTCTGATGCAAGATATTGTTAGAAATGAATAATTATATGTAAATCTTGTATTGGGTCTTCATGAAAAAGACACAGTAATATTTCTTTACTGAATTTTAATATAGCAGTGTAGAAGTGCCTCCCACGGCAGATGATATAGTGGCAACAGATTATGAGACCTAATATTCTCATCCATACATAACTTAAAATCTGCAGCACAATAAAAAAAAAAAAAAAAAAATCACAGTCCCTGACACTTTTTATCTAATCCAGTTGGGAGCCTTATGGTTTTAATGCAGCCACTGGTGTTCTCACACACTCTGTACTGAAACTTCAAAGTTACTCTTTCCAGATTCATTCCTCTTAAACACAAGGCAATTCCACTGACTCAATACACACAGATAATAAATATAACAGAGTTCACAAATGTTAGCAGATTAGCCTCTAGCATGGCAGAAAGAAAGCCCTCCTGGCCCTCATTAAAGTAACTTTACTTGCAAAGGTGCATAACACATGAAACTCCATTGAATATGAGCTTGCTGGTGAGAACTCAGCAATAATTTTTAACCAGAATCACAGAATGTTTGGGGTCAGAAGTGACCTCTGTGAGTCATCTAGTCCAACCCCCTGCCGAAGCAGGGTCACCTACAGCAGGCTGCACAGGACCCCGTCCAGGCGGGTCTTGAATATCACCAGAGAAGGAGAATCCACAACCTCTCTGGGCAATCTGTTCCCAGAACTATAATCTGAATTATAGTTCACAGAAGGTGACTGCTAGGCCTCTGGACTGAGGATGTAGCTGTTCTGTCAGCGTCAATCACTGTGGGATTGGGATGAGAAAATTCAGAGCACTGCAGCCTATTGCTGCAATTTGCCATAGTACCTCTCTTTGTCTAGCACGTAATTGTTCAGACAGAAACCCAGCAACCTATACTCTTTATTCTATCGAGGGTTTTAAAGCTGTCATTCCTATAGGCTTTGAAATAAGTTCTACAGTGAACTGGTTCACAATTTCAGCGCATCAAAAGTTCCTGTGTCCAGATGCTGTCCAAAACACTGATCTGTCATGCGCTGGCCTGCTGAGTTGCCTGTCGTGTGTGCTAAGCAATTTCAAAATAAGCATCAGCGCCAAAATCCTAGACCACTTACTAACTGCACTGCACTGAAAGGGACATGTGCCAGCTCACTTATTCCAGAAGCGATCTCCTGAGCAAAGACTAAAAAAGGGCTTAGGAAACTCACCTAGCTCTTTCACAGACAGACTTCTCCAAAATCCTAAGTAGCAAAACACTTGGTACAAATAGCTCTTCACTCTGGAGTCGCAATCTACACAGCAAATGAATTGGGTGTCACTGGATTCATTGGGGGTCTTCAGGCAGGAAGTCCGAACTATTTCTGATGCAGTGTGAATTGTGAGAATGGCTAGTGCCCCAAACACTCCTCTGCACATGGCAGACAGGACAAATACAGTCATATTTTCATAGAGCAACATGAGCTGTTCCCAGCTTGGAATCTGTCCTGCGGCAGGAACCTATGTGATCATACATTCCTCTCAAGCTTATGAGAGCCTTCAACAGCAACTTTGTTACTTGATGATCCATCAGCCACAGAGACAATTATCTCTATGACAATTAAACATTTAATCCTTTAGCCAAGATCATTAGCAAGGCAGGCTGTTAGAACTGCTGGTAATGACCATTTTCATGATGTTACCATCTCCCCAGAGGAAACAAAGCTAATATGAAATACTGATATTTACCGGGGGGACGGTGGGGAGGGGACACAGACAGACGGGACACGGACACGACCCAAACAAGCAGAAGCTGGCATTGTTATTACTCCTGTTATCAAACCAAGTCAGTGTCAATATTCTCTGTCCGCACGTTATTTCATTTAAGTTCAGAAAAAATTCACTGCAACTACACTTGACAATAACGCCTAATTCCAAAGACATAATATATGTGTGTTATCAACTTTAAACAACTTTTCAAGGGAAAATATGTAATGATATCTCTATTGCACTTCTCAACTGATTTCCTAAAAACAAGATGTTACACAGCCCAACTGTCTGTCTTGCTTCTCACAACAGCTTTCTCAACCATCGTCCAGCTTCAACGATGTTCGAGAGCACAGTTCAAACCTCAAATAGATACCATCCTCCAGAGTTCACAAAATTAGCAGCAGGACAGGGATGAAAACAAGTCTACTGACCTCACTAAGGAACAACCTAATTACTCAGCATGTGTGGAGTTGAAAATTAGTTGCAGTATGTCCTCTGTCTTGCCTTCTGAAAGCTTTGACAGAACACAAGGAGGTGGAGTTGAAGAATCAAGTGAAAGGAGGTCAAAAACCAGGCTTCATTACCTCATGAAACAACATTTTAAAAATTATTCACACTTGGCACATATAGTTCAGTCTTCACCTCACCATGTCTGGGCAATTCTGCATCACTACTCAGTTACCAGTCTTCCTACAGTCACGTCACATTGTTCAAGACTTTTCTTACATGCAAACTGCCATGCTGAAATAAAAAGCATTTGTCAGTAACACAAAGACATTTTCATTACATCAGAACACTAACTGCCCTCCACTCAACATAAGTGACCAGAAATACTCTGTTATTTGTTATTATGAGGATGATACAAGATAGCCTACACAATCTCTGTATGCATATATGGTAAAGCTGAACAATACTAATGCACGTTTGTAGCCTCTAATAGTCACACTAACATACCACACAGACTGATTTATATCTGGCTTCAACTCTGTAACACTTCACAATATACCTAATGCTTCCCTTTCCTGAAAAATGGGACTTTGATGTCATGCTGAGACAAGATCACATGACTACCTCAGGTTGCCTTCTACGCAGTAGAGGCTCCTAAACTCAGAATACTGGGTTTCCAGCCTCTTCGTGTCATGTCTCCTTTTAAAAAGGTCTGAAGGCAAAGAGACCAGATCCAAATTGTCAGCATCACTCTAAAAGCTAAGAAAATGATTTCTTTTCCTCAGAGGCCTTACCATGGGAAATCAGAAAGATCAGATCATCCAAGCCTACGCATATCATCTCAGGTGATCTGAAGGCTGCCTGCTGATAAAAGCACATGCTGCTTCTATGCTAATAGCCATGTTCTTCTGGTCATCCCTATGTGCCAGCACCAGCTCTACTATGATTAGCCAATCCAAAATAGAAAAGCAGGCAAAAAATTGTCCATCCTTCCCCCCCACTGCCTGTCTTAGAGAAATGGAAGAGGATTGACTTTTTAATTCTATTAGTTTCCTGAGCTGAAACAGTCCCTAAGGGCAAACAGGAGAAAAACTGGACCAACTCTTTGGGTAGGAGCTAACTATTAGATCGATGTGGCTGTGTGTGGTAAAACTTCACCCTAAGCTCGACATCATCTGTCGTGTATTAAAGGCTTGCTCCCAAGAGTAATTTGGCTGACAAAGATCTCTAAAAACACATGCAGCATGAAACATTTGCTCTGCAGTTGGGGGTAAACAAGTTGGCTGGGTGGAGCTTTCCCTATCATGTTTATTGGATTCTGTCATTCAGGCCTAAGGGTGTTTCACATCTGAGAGAAGAAATATAGCGATGTTTGCACTCTTCCCAGAAAGAAAGAAATGCTGCTCAGCGGGAAAACTGAGTGAATGTCTCTCCTGGAATCTAGTCTGGCACTTTGGTTTCTTATTTTACCACACAAACTCACAATTTTAACAAGACCAGCAATGACTAGTACAAGTGAGAAAGCATTAGGAACCTTCTGTCTCCTGTCACTGTGGAGATGCTTTCATGATTGCTATTTTATTGGCTGCCAAGATGACCCTTTTACAGATTGATAAGCAAGAATGCTAGTCTAACTGTTTATTACAATTGATTGCAAGCAGATGAGAACACTAGAGTCACAAATATCTAACACAAAGAGTCTGACAGTGCAGCCAGATGGAAATTCCCTTGGAAAGGCAAACAGCCTTTGTAGGGTATTCCACCTCCATTTTTCTGGTATGCTATGACCTCTACATTTTCGCCATGGCAAATATTCCAGTAAAGATTAATCTTTTCTTCTTAACCCTGCAAGTGTTCCTTCACTTGTACAGTCCTCAATAACATGAATGAGGTGAGATGGGTACCTTATAAGCACTTAGATGAGGCTGTGGATTTCCTACTGGAATTGCTGTCCTTGGCTGAAAGAAAATGACTGTCTTTTGTTAGGGTAGGCAGAATCCAGTAGCCCAACAGAAGCAAGGCTGCTGCAGCTCCATGTCCCCAGGTCCAACCAGTAGTGAGGCTGACCAGGCCTTCCCAGTACGCACACACAGGCAAACACATGTGCAGCACATACATACGTATACACACGACCAGATCAACACAGAGCAGTCACATAAATACCAACAGCTTCTTCCTGTTCCTCTCTCTTGCTAAGCAGGATGGAGGTCTGCTAGTGGGAATATATACAAGTATACACGTATGTACAAAGTTAATCCCTCCAGCAGCTGGGCTCAGACACATCATCTGCCCTGTAGCTGTCTCTGGATCCTGGCACCTGGACATGTGGGCCACCAAGTCCTCAACCCCACTCCACTTGCTGGTGCAGACCGCCTCGCACACATGTGCACACACATAGAGAGCTCCACAGCAGATGACCGGGACTCCCTTGGTGCCCCCAACACCCAGCCCCTCCTGTGCTGTCACCCTGAAAGACAGCCACGCACATGGCTCTCAGACCACACTATCTGCTCACTGGATAGTCTAGCTTGATACTCTCTAGCACCCACATGTTCTATCGCATACCCTCACTCGTTGCAGTCGCTGGCACCACTGACACACAGATCTCTGACCCCAGGTCCCAGTTCAGCTGCTGGAACTTAAGTCCACTCATTCTAGTCTCTCCAGCTGCTAATGCCAATGACACACGGGGCCTGCGGTCTGACTCTAGGTGCTGGCACTTAAGACTCCATACTCATGCACACCTACAGAATACAGCCCTTCACCCAGGAAAATACTTAGAAATGGAGTTTATCAAGAAGAGAGGACATACTCCTGTTCAGGCGCAGGGCCCAACCATAGAAATGTATTGACCAGCTGCTATTTACACATGACTGGTCTTTTTTATCCCTTCAACCCTCTATTTTCACGTATTCTCTTTCCCAAAACACCCAGCTCTATCCCTTTCCCTACCTTTGGTTCCTCCCCCAAACATCCCCTAACAGGTCCTGTGTAATCCTGAAATAATTCTTCCTCTGCATCCCATAACGTGTCCCCTACCTCTCGGCAGCAACCCCCAGGAAGTCCATGAGGTGCTCTGGCACTGACTCACCTAGATGAGTTTCTCTCTCAGGCCATGGGGGTGATGCTCCCCCAGGACAATCTTGGAAGGGGCCCTTCCTCTGAGCCCTTAATTTGCGTTCCTGCTAACCGCTGTGCCCCTGTGCTTGTTTGGGTTTGTGGAGGTGGGATTTCGCTGGGCTGACGGTGGTGGGGCTAGGAGCCATCGGGGGTCCTCCATCTGCCAATGTCTCTCTACGCTTCACTGTGTGGTGCAGGCAAGTTTTTATCATATGAACTAACAGAGTTTATCACCATTACTTCTTAAGCAAGCAAACAGGGCAACATTAGAGTGAAACAAAGACAATCCGGACATTAAAGTAGCTTATCTCCCAGAAATTAGGGTCATCCAGATTCAAAAGTGATTTGCATTGATCAGGCCTCAGCAATTTTTTTTTCCTCTTTTTGCCAGCATTTCTCACACTTCCACTAGATGATCTTGACACAGAGCCTGGGCAAAGCTATACAACACTCCCAACGCATGCAGTAACTAGGTGTATTTACCGTGTAAAGATGCAGTTAAAATACAGGAAAATTGAAAGGCACTTTTAACCTAGGTGTCACCCAGGTGAATTCAGATCTGGGATCATAGTTCCATTCAGTTGATTCCCAGTCCTTTGTACTAGACTTATTGCTTCAGCTTAAACCTCTGAATTTTATTCTTGGCTCCCACCAGAGCCACAAAATTTCATGTCCTGAGCTGCAAAATGGTATCCACAGTCCAAGAAAAGTTCTTTAGCTATCACGAAAGCATAACAGCATATGTGAGTACAAAACCAAGACATTTTGATGCTCACACTTGTTACAGACACACAAAATCTGTAATGGAGTGGGTTTTTTTTAGTTATTATTATTTAAAAGATAAAAAGAAAACAGCAACAACAACAAAAAATTCAAAACCAACAAACATATTCTATCTCGCTAGAGAAAAAATGGTTTTTCCAGCAATTCTCGGTCCCTTGCCCAAACTCCACAGAAGTGTTTAAGAGGAAAGAATGTAATGCAAAGCTCAGAAAAACCTGAAGCACCAAAACAAAAGCATAGGTTCATAGCTCCTGACTTGCTCATTCAAGCTTTTCATCTCTTTCCCACAGGGAAAGTATTTCCATGTTTGCAGAACAGCCAGCAGTGTGTTAAGCAAGTGTCAGTGTGAAGAGGTTGCTCTCAGGGTGGACGGTTTGCACTACAAAGTAGAATGTGTATATCTCTTCTTTCTCTCTGTGTTTTCAGAGAAGGAGAGTTTTAATTTAGAAGTTGGTAATTTTTTATGTGGGTAAAACACGTTGTCAAAGTAGGGGAGTTACACACAACATTGTGTAGAGACAACTCAGCTTCCCTCAGAAGCAACCATCCTTACCTTTCCCTAGACAAGCAGCACAAAGCCAACAGGTCTCCGATTCCTAATCAATGGCTAAAAGGTTCTTCCACAATGAATATATTCTCTCCTTCACCACCTACAGCTCATCTAGAAGTGACTGTGAACAGATTTTCCCTTGTTGCCTTTTCTTTTTCCTTTTTTTGAAAACATTTCTTCCGTTTCTCCAATAACGGTTAAAAGACTCTTAATTATTGTTTAATCTCCCCTTGAAATTTTAGTATTTTTTCACAACATCCAAACAGCTCATGGATCATCTATGAAATCACAATGGAAAGAAAATAAGGGATGACTGGGGGTGCAACTCTGCTTTCCAGTGTGTAAACAGAATGAAACTGTTTTAACAGTGAATTGGATCCAGCTTTACCATGCAACACTAAAATGTTTTTTGTGTTGCTTTAGTAGATGAAAGGACTGGTCCTCACCTGATTTAAATCAATGTTGTTCCATCTAATGCAACAGAGCTATCCATATGTACACCAAATTGAAATTTTGTCCTGTTTTTTTATTGCAAAGAGTAAGCCAAATCAAAGGTGAGATGAATTAGCATTTAATTCTGAACAGAACTATCAAAACTGTGGCCAGACATTAAAACCATGTTCCCAATGGTAAAGCTTTTTGATCAGACTCTGATCTCTCTGGCATTACAGAATAGACACTCTTAGTGTGATCACTTTAGCTGTAACCTAGACATGGATCTGATGTGATTTATTTTCATACGATGCCTTGAATCAACCAATTTCAGCTCAGCACACGTAACTAATCTCTCCCTACACGCTTCCAGACATGTATCAAGATCTGAATCAGCTTGCTAGTTATTTTCATTCTGCTCAGTCTAGTCTATTAAAGCCAGAAGTTTCTGACACTACAATCTCCTCAGTTAAAAAAAAAAAAATGCTCTACTGCCTTTTTAAAAAATTAACTTTGTGTCAAGCTGATGCTTGAGACTGTGTGTAACAACTAGTAAATAAATCCTGTGTCCTGGGATCTTTTGTGATCAATCTAATTTCAGGAGAACTCATAGTTATCCCTCTAGTACAAGCTTCAGTAACCTTTTATGACGCTAAATTTCAATTAGATATTCTGATCTTTCTAACACTACATGTTAATTACAGTTTATTTTAAATCTTTGATACATGCATATATTTAAAAAAAAATACACAACAAAGGCAATGCCTCCAATTAAGTTTAGACCCCTTATGCACTAGAAGTCATACATATCTTAAATATGTTAAGTAATACAAACAGATACAGCAAACAAGAAGAGAAATGTAATAATTCCATCTTTAAAAAAACTAAGAACTAAAAGAAAAAATAATTCAATGTCTCATCAAAAGACATCTGTGGCAAATCCATGCACATCTACCATAGCCTTCCTGATGCTCTGTCCAGTCTTTTCAACACAAAACCATTCTCCCCACAATTTCATTCATAAATTAACTTCCCTGAAGATCTCTGGGTGTAGACAATTTATGACAATACCACAGTGCTACTACAGCAGTAGCAAAACAAAAAGAATAAGCACAGGAGCATTAATATGTTAGTAGGGTCCTACTGTGTAGCTGCAGAAGCCATCCTGTGGCTTGGTAAAGAAACTGTTTATCCGTAGCAATCTTTCAGTCTGTCACAGTGTTAACAGGTCCTCCCAAGTACCAACAGGACATTTTTTGCTAATTTTTTTTTTTTTTTTTTTTTTTTTAAGAAAATACTTTCTAATCTCAAGAGTGTCCAGGAGTTCCCTTGCTGCTTATATTCCTGAGCTTCAACATTTTCCATATTCTTTTTCAAAAATCCCTGTAATTATGTAGGCTGAATTATGTAAGTGCATGTCCCCTGGCTTTCTAAACTCTCTACAATTTAGTGACAAATCACTTCGGTTCATATATAGATGTAGCAATCCTTAATGATTCCCACAAGAAGAAAGTCAAATCCACCTGCTAAATGCCTTGTAACTTTTGCTTACCTTAATACTCAACTCAGTCTTCCTTTTCAATCACCAGTGAGTTCTCACATTGTGATTACAGTTACAAGGGCTAGTGCCTCGCTAGAGGAAGCCAGCAGTACCCAGAAACACTGCTCTTTGCTAGTGCATATTCAGAAACCAACCAAGCACTTCCATTTCAAGCCACAGTGCTTGTGTAGCACTGTCTCCGAACTGTCATCACAAAAGGCTGAGACTGTTTTAGGCACTTACAATTAACATGCTGGTGGCTACCTGCCATGCTACTACAACCTGGCCATGATATTCAGAGAAGTACACTGGCCAGACGCTGGGAGGCGTATTCTAACAGTACAGTGGCTGGGGTGGTCCTGAAGATACGACATTTTGCTACCAACACGAGTAAATTCAGTCTACTTAAGAGCTTGTCTTCACACGAGAAGGCTTCAAAACAGAAGTTTCTTACTCCGAAATGTAATGAATTCCTCTTCTTTACATAAAAGCGTATCTTCCTTTATGGCTCTAAAATGTAGGCTAATTCATCAAGTGATTAAGTAGAAGAAAGCTTCTCTGAGCAGTGAACTATCAGAGATTTTGGAGAAAAAGGCATCTGTTTTAAGAGCTGTATATACATACCTTTATTTGCCAACATAGTGATAGCAACATATGCCCCTAGTGAGTCAATGCTTGTGTCAACAACAGGGCTATTTTGCTAATAAAATTTACGTCACTCCCCGAACAAAACAATTTGTCCTACCAAAAAAGACATTTGTTTTTAAATCAGTAAGATTACATCTTGTTTAGAGTTCATATCTCCATATCTGTTAATTGGGGATATGATTCTCTTTCACATTCTTTGCCAACTTAAGCATAAAAGTAAACTTTCTCAGCATAAAGCAAGACTGCCTGTTCTAGTAAGCATGAGATTAAATATCCTTACCACATTCTAACCTGCTAATCTGTCCATGTCCTCTGACTGACCAGATTGACTCACTTACTCTTTTTTCAATTAAATACAGTCAAGGCAGAAACAAACAAACCTTTGCAACTGTTTGAAATCAGCAGTAAACTTTGGCAGGATCGCAGCTGATAAAAACGTAATTCCTGCAAAATGAGTAATACCCAGCATGTCATACAGAGGAAATAAATTCAGAGACATGAAAGAGAAGCATGCGAACACAAAGACAATGAAGAAACTGCAAGCTTACGGATCTGCAAAAAGACAAGGCAAATAGTGCTGACTACTTCATCAGCATGACCATCCTGCTTCAGAGAAGTTTACTGCGAGTTTGCATTACATTGACATTGTACATCAAAATCTTGCATCCAGTTTGCCTCTTCCAAGGAATTAAAGTGAACTACCACAACATGAACTTTCTGTGCAAAATGGATGGATATTTTTCTCCACAATGTCTCAGCGAAACAACTGATTTCAGATTTCCCATGGAAATTACCAAAGTCACACAGAAGAATGTCACAATGATCATCTATGAGTTCCTCCAACAGATCTTCCAACTATTTAGCAAAAATCTTCCTGCTGGTACTTGGAATGCAAGCAAGATTGAGAAATTTCAAAACAGAATTCATCAGCAAATTGAAGAATTAGAGACATGTTTGTTAGAAGAGCTATCAAGAACTTTCAAAAGTGGATCCCAAAAAGTACTACCCTCAGCGTGAAAAGGTACTTCCAAAGAATCACCAGTTTCCTAAAAGATAAGCAATACAGCCAGTGTTCCTGGCAAGCAGTCCAAATGGAACTGAGGACATGCCTTATAATTTTTGACAGTTTGATGAAAAAACACATGTCATAAAGAGGTAAAATCTTCTTTTCTTGGATTCTTTGTAAGAATATGATAATCTTCCCCTTTTTGATAGGCTTTTAAATCCCATATTTTAATCATTTTCAAACTGATAATTGGGGCTTGTTTTCAAAAAGCATTCAGGGCTCTAAGTTAAACACGTAGAGTACTCAAGTAAAGGGGCATTCAGTATCACTGCTTCTGTGGGAGATAAGCTCTTTAAAAAACAAGTGGATATTGCTACACTATAAAACCATTTTGTGGTCTTTCCGTAGAATATGCCAATTGTTTTATGACCTGAAATTCTTGCATTTGGACACTGCATAGATTTTACTTCTGCATTACTTCACTAATACAGAAAAGAGTACAAGATGCAGACATGCATAAGGAAGACAGACCTTCCTGGAGTCCTGTAGGCTACGAAGATCCTAATTTACAAAACAGATTTTAACATAACTTGGACCTCTGTAAACTCAAAAATAATGATGGGTAGACCTTCAGATCTAGAAAGTCAATTTCCAGCTTTGATCCTTATTTTGCAAGTAGACTCATCTCTATATCCTATGGGGATATAAAAAAACATCTTTCTATACAGCATATTCAGTAACTACAGCATGGATTTTTAGGATATGTTGGTTTACAATGCTACACAAAATACGTATCTGTTCTGTCTGCTTTGAGTTCACAAGCAGACAAGATTAATCTGAAAATATTTACTATATGGACACAGATGCAAGCAAATGTCTTCCATTTCTCTCTCACCTTTCTTTCCCTCACACAGGCAGAGCCAAGCAGTGCTTCAAGTCATTGCCTGTTTAACTGCTACTCCAGAAACCTTGAATATCCTGGGTCCCAGTACCACTCCCTGTATCATCACTGACTGGATGAGTTCTGACATGTTTTTTTTCCCACCTCTGATCTCCAAGCATATCTGATTCCTAAAATCTGCTTATAATAAATGGAATGCGTTGAATTGGAATGTAAAAGGAAAGCAGCCAAAATATTTCTGTGACTATATGGGACTGGGGGAAGAAAATGGGAATATTTTGAAGAGAAAAAATTCAATGTGCTGCTACCATTACCTGAGGATAGAATCTCAACAATTTGCCTGAGAAGTTTGAGGGCTGGACAGCAACTTTAGTCTCATAGTCTCATGTCTTTATTTAAATGTTATATATATATAAAAATTCCTTCCCACTTGGGGGGGGGGGGTAGGGAAAAAGGCGGAAAACTAATTCTGGATGTACTGATCTTAATAGAATGGTATTATTATTCCTGATCCCAAGTGTACAACAACAGGATACTTACAACTGCCTACTTTTAGGCGTCTAAATAAGACATTGAGCTAAGGAGACTGGCCCACCCATTTCATTCTCACATGATCCTATTTTACAGAATGAGGGGGAGGAGAGCATGAGTTTCAGACTCCTAAATATAAGTCTACTTTCAATCACCAACGTAAGAGGTCAGTTCCTTAACTGGTTGTAAATGGAGCTTCAGGTCAATTTAGCATATACTTAAATTCCCAACAACCTCATTAATCAATTTTTGGAATCTCTGTTTTTGTTAATTTAAACACTTAGCAACTACTTTGATGCCATAGTGATGTTTGACAGCAGAAAAATATGTTCAAGCACATTTAATCCTGATTGGTATTTTTTTTCCTAATTTGCTGCTTTTAATGTATGGTTACTGTGGGGAATTAATACAACCCAATTTTGGATACCCATCTTAAGAAAGCTGCTGAACTAAAGCCCATGAACTTGAGGTTTCCCTATGCAAAGTGCATCATACAAGATGATGTCAAGTTGTATCTATGTACCTATATCTATGCTGGACATACTTCTCTTTGCTCGAATCTGGACTTGGATTTCAGTTTCTGAGAAGCCAAGAGTCAGCACAGACTTCAGCAGATATGACTGGACACAACCTTACACATCCTACCAGATTCCATCAAGTCTTCCTGGGATCACAGCATATTTTGGTTAGGTAATGACAGCACCATGAGCAAAAGCCATCACTTGACAGCGTGGAAACACTCACATCTTTCATCTGCTCTTCTGGGGCGGTACTTCCACGAATCTAAAGCAGATATGTCTATTAACTCATGCATGCTTTATTGTCAGTTGTGACTCACATTTCAAGATGCAGGGGTTTTTTTTTGAGAGAGAGAGGGAGATCAAGAGGTCATAAAGCCATGCATTCATTAAGTGATAACATGGGGTATCCAGGTGAGCTTAACTGACTGGTGTCAGCTAAGCATTTATAGGGAACAGTGAAGAACTACCTATGCTAGCTTTCTGTAAAAAAAAATATTTGCTTTTACAAGTTAATTCTGTCTCACAGAAGAAAAAAGAACTTATTGTAGACAGTATTTTTTTCATGTTTCTCATCTGAAATTCAGTGTTAACCTTCAATGAGGATACATATGCAACTTTCCATTCCTGTGGAACGAGTTGCACTGTCTGAGACTAAACACGGCCATCTACTACTTGAAGTCAAATAGCTTTAAATCTTGACCTTTTCACTTACAGGAGTATTTAGAAATGAAGTACTGCATTTGTCTATTAAAAATTCTAGACTACTGTTGTTACATGTAACTTTTACAGTTAAACTTTTTGTAACTTTTGTAACTTTTTACAATTACTGGAACTAGAGGTTCAAAGAAACAAAACCATGTCTATTTGTTCAAGTTTTTTTAGATTGTTGTTTTTCATACCACTGTGGATACGCATCACTTCAATGTCTACCTTATCAAGCACTGTTATTGCCATGTCAGGGGGTATTTCCATACAAGAACAAAGGGAAAAAAGGCACCAGAATGAGAAATTAAATTACTGCATTTCATGATCCTCTGACTTGACAGTTTCTTGACTAGATAAAAGAAGAAAAAGCGGTAGTCCATATTTTTTTAGGGAATCACTATTTGAAATGTTCACTGCTCACTGCTAGCATTTGTACCACATTGTACTGGTCATTGAAATCTCGGATCATTTTGAAAAATAGATAGTTGTGAGATGGAGAAGAAAAATAGCAGTTTAGCATTAGAAGGAATGCACAATTAAAGGGTGAGAAATAAAATGGAACTTCATTTCTTACAGCCCTCAGCCACACATCTTCGGTTTCAGCACACTGAGAGTGCCACCCAGCCAAAGGCTGGTGTCAAACTTCCCCAGGCTGTTTTACATGCCTGTTCAGCACTCCCTCCAGTCCCCGATTTAGAGACTGCACTCATCTACCTACTAGCACCTGTTTTAAAACTTCAGAGCTGCATAAATATCATAGAGGTATTTTCATTTTTTTATACCCTCAAATGGCAATAAGTGTAAAATTACAAAAAGGAAAATTCAAAACAAATGTTCACTACTGTGGGAAAAGACTTGTTTTTAAGATGGGAGAGGCCCTCTATTACCAAATACCTGTATATAATGCATGTTACTACCACAGCATTTGCTACAGTCTTCTGGGTTTAAAAACCTGCATCCTTTGGTAGTATGAAACTATGTTCAACCTTCATACAAAAACAGAAAATCCTTTTTTTCTGATTGTATTGGTGTGGTAAGGAAATGTGCTCAATAGCAAAAGTGGCAGATATTTTAAATTAAATCCGAACACAGATTTCCTAGATCAAACAGATCTTGGGAAGTCTTGACTGAAGAGCACCGTGCTCTTAAAAAGTGTGTTTCCATTAAGCTATTTGATTAGCCTAAGTCCCTTCTTATCTTTTTGGGGTAAATCAAACCAAAATTATGGCCCACAAGACAGGACGACCCAATTTTACACCCTCTCTCTTCCTCCCTTCCCCACTTTTCAAACCCACATTCTTGTCCTGCTGTAACACTTGTTGAACCTTTTCCTGAGCTTGCCAGACTGACAAGAAATTATCCAAACAAAACAAGCAAGCATAATCCCTATTTTTGCTCCAAGGTGAAGATTTCGAGTAAAGCAGAGAAGAACTCCGACCGCATATGAGAACCAGCACAAAGTGGAAAGGGGACTGTGGCAGCAAGACTTCGTAACAACCACAGGAGAGGAGTGAGCAAAAATCTCCTCTTCTGTTGTTAGCCAGTCTGGATTCCGTTAAAAGAGTCTCTCAGCTACTCTGTGTACAGCTATTACATTTTCAGCCATACCCACAGTTCATTTCTAAGCCTTTTTCCTTTAATGTACTAATTTGCTAATTATACACCACCCAAGAAGCTTACTGCAGCAGTAAGTTGGTAATTTCTCAGGAAGTAAGTTTAATTGTAGAGTAGTTAGCATTAACATTCCAGTTACATCTTACTCATTTCAGCTTTCTGCCTCCATCTTACTTTCACAGGCCTAAGCCCCTGGCGTAGAAGAGGCTCACAAGACTCATATCTGTAAAAGATACTAGTGAAGCATCTAATCCCAAGGTAACGTCTTAAAACATAAAAATAATACCATTCTGTTTTGTCTATAAACTGTTCCATCCGAGACCTCACTTTACTGGACTCATGATAAGGACTGAACATTAAACAAAGAACAGTACCACGTTCTTCCCGCAATATTTTTAAGCAACTGCTATTCCAAATGACTCTGTGATCCATGTTCCCAGAGCACTTGGCCCTGTCTGCTGCTCTTAGTTGCTGTTCCAGAACACGAGCACCTTCCTTAGGGATCTCAAACGATGCCGAGTACTTTGCTGGCAGTTGATAAAGGAACATTTATCATGACAGAAGTATCAGCAAAGAGGCTGAAGTGATCTGGTCCAGTCCCAAGTTTCACATCACCCACTAATGCACTCTAAACAGTGCCAGCTACTACACCAACACTGTGGCAAACAGTATTAAATCATCACTCCATGCTGCTTGATGTCAAACAACATCACGCTATTATTCTGTGTCCATCTCCTTTTGCTCTTCAGAGATTTCTGGAACTCAGTATTCCTTGACTGTACCCTGTCTACCTTGTGTTCCTCTTCTTTCTACCCTACCCCCCTTTTTGAGATGTGCATACTCTCTGTTACAAAAGAACAGCTGCCTCCTTTTTTTGTGGCAGGCATGATTTTTCTCTGTCCCACAGAGTGGAGAAGCAAAACTGTCACGGATGTTGGTCCACTCAGTAGAGTCTGCAAGGCTTAGAACAACATGCTTTGCTATGGTGGAAAAGCAGGACACAGGCTCTCCATCTACTTACTGCAGAGCACCTGGCCCACAAACTCTCCAGTCCAAGAATATCCAGAAGATTTTCTCATGAGTATCCTTCGTTATACACAAATTATATATGTGTGTAAAAACACAATTAAATGGCTTGCAGAATAGAAATAATCCTGTTGTCTACATAAGAAATCACTGCAATCTAAGCAGGGGTGGGAAGGATCCTCAACCACCCTTTATGCTTCTGATAATCACACGGGTAACCTGTTCCTGCTCTAACTTCGTTAGGACACACCCCTGCATCAACCAGAACATTTTGTTTACAAGAGCTGCCCACAACCAGCCCCAGAACAGGTTGATCTGACCATCAAGTGGGAGCAAGAAAGCCTCCACATCTTCAAATACCAGCTGGTGGCAGTCTTAAAAACAGATGATCCGCAGGGTCAGTCAGCTGCAAGCAGGACTCTACAGGAGCCCCTGCCAACCAGGACCGCTCTGTGCTTGCATTGCAGCTGTTCTCTTTTAAGCCAACAGTGGGTACCTCCAGCGTTTGCTGGTCCTTGCACTGGCAATTGCTCATTTCTCTTTAACAAGCCCTAGGTCAGCCTCTGAGAAACCAGCTGTTAGGCTGTCACATCCTGATGCTGCAAAGACTGGCAGAGATTTGAAATCATGTGTTCCACTAATGAACGAGGAGTTTAACACGAACCATTTTTCATCAAGCGACCTTGCAAACTGAAAGGGAAACCTGTCACCCTGAGCCTGTCTCTACACAACTAAAAGACAAAATCACAGAGTCACAGAATGGTAGCAGATGGCAGGGACCTCTGCAGGTCATCTAGTCCAACCCCACTGCCGAAGCAGGGTCACCTACAGCAGGCTGCACAGGACCTTGTCCAGGCAGGTCTTCAATATCTCCAGAGGAGATGCCACAACCTCCCTGGGCAGCCTGTTCCAGTACTCCGTCACCCTCAGAGTGAAGAAGTTCTTCCTCATGTTGAGTCGAAGATCCGGTAGGAAAAACCTAACAGTACAATGTATATTGTTATGCAGGTATTCTTTATTACGGCGCCAGGCACACGGGGGATTTCTCCTCCAAACGCGCGCACCAGACACCCTGTTACTTTAGGTTGTTTGGCTCTGGTCTTGTTGCTCTCTTGGTGCCTCCTTATCTCTGTAGCTTGGCACATTTGTCCTCCCAAGGCCGAGCTGTGTGGAGTAGAATTATTTAGGAGTCTCTTTTATCCCACAATTATCCCAATTATTTGCTGAGAACGAAGACCACTTTTGTTTCACTTAATTATTTTGTCTAACGACTAAGTGATAGCTTGTGCTTATGTCCTTCCACTACATTCCTTAAAGAGAAAACAGGGATTAGTGTAATAATTACATTGTCAGATCACTATGCATGCAGGAATACAAGTTACAGTACTAAAGACTACTAAAAACTAAAAAATACTAAGGCTTTTTTGTTATAGTTTCACGTTTCTTACAATCCCCTCTATCAATGTTCAGCTGGAACTTCCTATGCTTCAGTTTGTGCCTGTTGCCCCTTGTCCTGTCCCTGGGCACCACTGAAAGGAGTCTGGCCCCGTCCTCCTGACCCCACCCTTCAGATATTGATAAGCATTTATAAGGTCCCCTCTCAGCCTTCTCTTCTCCAGGCTAAACAAGCCCAGCTCCCTCAGTCTTTCCTCGTAGGAGAGATGCTCCAGTCCCCTCACCATCCTACAGCCCTCCGCAGATCAGCTGCACAGCAGGTTGCTTGAGGCACTAACTTCATCCCCGACATCGAAAGCACTGCAGCTTCAACGGGCTGTGCCTCAGCGTTTGCCACGCCGGCAGGCGGCCCCCCCGCCCTCCCGTCCCTCGGATCAGCAGGGTGGGACGGGACCAGCAGGCAGGGCTCTGGGTCCCACCCCCCCCGCCCCCCGCCCGAGCACGGCGCAGAGAGGCAGCAGGAGCAGCGGGCCGGGATGGGGACACCATACTGGGTGTAAATAAACGGGGTGGAGAGGGAAAGGCAATCCAAACCCAAGTCTGACGACGACCCACCTCCTCCTTTCTCTAACCCGCCAGCAGCTCCCCGAGCGGGACCGGGCAGACCTCCGCAGCTCCGCAGGAACAAACGCAGCCACCTACCTTTGGGAGACGGGGCGGGAATAACAACGGAAAGCGCTCAGGAAAAGGCACCTTTCCACGGGCCAGCGACCGGGGAGCCGAGCGCTCCTCGCAGCGACCCTTCCCTCCCCTCACACGGCGCCCACCTGCCGTCCCGAAGAAGGAGGGCCCCGGCCGGCGGGGCAGCGGGAGACCCTCCGCGGCGGGGCGGGCACCGGCCGGGCCCCCCGCGGGCTGGGGAGGAGCTGGGGGGTGTGAGGAGGCACCTCCGTTCGGGCCGAGCCGGATGGGGAACGGGCGGGCGGACCGCTGGGAGCGCGTCCCGATCCGCGACCCGCTCGCAGCGGGAAGTTCGTGGGGCGGCTGGACCGATCTCTCCCCTCACGGTGACCGAGCCGCCCCCTCGCACGTACCGACCTATCCCGCCGCCCCCGCCTTACCTCCGCCCCTCCCGCTGCCGCCGCCCGCCCAGGTGCCTTCCCCGCCGGACAGCCCGGCGCGGATCCCCCGCGTACCAGGAGCCCCGGCGAGCCGCTGCCACCGCCCGGCCCGGCCCCCCCGCCGCTGGCCCCGGGCTCCCGCCGCGCGGCCCCGCACGCTCGCCACGGCCCTCGGCAGAGGTCGCCCCCTGGCGGGCACGGAGCGGCCAGCGGCGGCACCGGCCGAAATGGCGGCGCTGCCCTCTCTCCCTCCCTCCCTGACGGGCGCACCCCGCCGGGCTCGGGGCGGGGGGGGGTGAGGGGTGTGGGCCGCCGCAGCCCGCTCCCCTGCGGCCCGGTGCGGGGGGGTGGAGGGGGGCAGCCCGCTTCCCCACGGCTGTCGGGTGGAGATCTGACCCTTGCGCCGTGCCTAGCCGCGGTTCGTGGAAAACTTACCTCAGTCTGGGCAAAAAAAAATGGCGGGACTTGGAGCTGTCCCGGGCCCGTAAGGAGCGACGGGAAAATCTCAGCCCCCCGCGGCCTTCTGCCACAGGGCTGCCCGCAGACACGGCTCTCCGGAGGAGTTTGCCCTCCGCAGCGGTAGGGCTTCACCCCGTCAGCATCGACCAAAGACCACGATCCCTTCCATCAGGGTAGGAGGAAAAGGTAAATAATCTTTCTCGTGTCGCTGTTTCACCAGCTGAAAGGGTTTTTGGTATATCTGATCCATGGCGTTTATGGGAGTAGGCTGATGCACAACCATTTCTATAGTTAAATCCACCTTTACACAGACTTAATTGTCTCTTTAGGGAAGGAAAAAAAACCCAAAAAAACACCCCATATTACCCAGTCTGAGTATATATATACACAGCTTGGACAAAAAGCTCTTTCTTTTTCATGCCACCAAAGACTTCAGGGTCTGACACCTTCCCATCCGACCCACCTTTTCCACTGTCAAAAAGGGGGCGGGGGGCGGAGGAGGAAGGTGGTAACAGCAGAGACCCATTTCAGTGCCACCCAACTTAAAATGCAACGACTGCATGCCAAACTCTTCATTCTTAAGCAGAAAAATGTGAAACCCAAGAGTAATGCTGACTGAATTTGGGAAATACTGTTTTCAGTAAGACCGAGTGAACAAAAACCAAATACTCCTCTTTTCAAGCAGCAGAAACCCACCAGGAATCGTACAGCCCAATAAAGATGCAAGACAAAGAACCATGCAACACTGAAGGTGTTCTTCTGAGAACAAGACCAGCATGGCAAGCATTGACACATGTCCATGGAGCAATGCTGTCTCAGAAGGCACAGTGGAGAGTGCTGTCTCCTTCACAAGTTTGCAGAAGATTGCAATAAATCAGCAGGTTTTGTTGAAGGCTGTCATTCCCTCCTTTCCCACTGTGAAAAGCAGAAGGCAGCGGCCTCTTTTCCCCCTGCTGTGGACCCCAACCATACTGTCGCAGAAGGGCCCAACTTCTGTCTCTGTTCAAATGGGAGATGGAGTGGGACAGCAGATCCCGCGTGGCAGAGGCAAAGCAGAACCTCAAGGCCTGAGGGAAGGGCTGAATCTGTGGCCTCTTAGGTGAGAGCTTGTCTTAGGAACCATTGGCTGCCAAACCAGAGAAGAAAAGGTGAACAAGTAGCTAAGAAGCTGCCAGCAGTTTGTGACTGGGGAGGAGACTGAGTTGCTTGAAGGAAGTACCATATTGTGACTGATCTTTCTTTCTTTCCAAACGTTCTTTCCAAACGTTCCAAACTGTTCTTTCCAAACGTGCAAATAGAGATAGTGGAAGCAACCCTTGTACCTTCACAAACACAACAAGAACAGCCTGTGAAGTGACCCTTTTTCAAACAACTCTTTAGTTTTAGGGTGGCAGGCATTAGGTGTTTCTCACAGAGCTATCTGAACAAATAGCAGTAGAAATAATCTTTCTGATAACAGAATGAGCAGGTTTAAGTCACTGGTAGAACTGCTTTTTATCTCATTTTACCTGCTTTCAGGCAGTGAGTCAGTCCTGTCTTTTTCCCCGAGCTTCAGCATGGTTTGACATTGTCATTACTGTATCCATATCCCTATGTAGGAAATTGAAGACAGTAAAATATGCATAGAGAGAGTTTGTAGGATCAGACCCCTGTGATGAAGCAGATAAAAAAGAGAAAATGCCACACTCAAAATTTCCTGAAGTAGTTGGAAAGACTCAAACATAACACTGGGACAATGCCAGGTCAAAACCCAGCAACACAGTAAGACAATTTTCAGACAAATTCCCCATTAAAAACAATTCAACGACCTACACAAGCTGTAGTCTTCTCACTGTCCCACTATCCCCAAAAGTTTAAAGTTTGCATCCCTCTAAATTCTGCACAGAAACATGTTTTAAAAATGCAGTAAGTATGGCTGACAAGATCGGTTTTGTTATGTGTACTCAAAGAAAGATAGTGTCTTTGAGGACAGCATTCTCTTTTCAGTGATTCATCATCATTAAAGAGTATAAAGAACCTGCCATCTTTGCCTAGGGAGAATTTATTTTTGGTGACAAACTAGAGCCCAGAAAGGACAAACTAGAGCCATGATTCTTTTCCTGCATTTCAATCCACGACCCCTTTCTTCTTTTCTGACTAACACAAGTTGGTAGAGGTGCTAGCGTATTCCAGAAAGAGTGAGAGGTGAAAGGGACAAAGTGCTTAGAAGCACAGCAAGCACAGCTGACTGTGAACAGCAAGATGCCTGCCCCTCCCCTTTCTCTTGTCATGCTGTACACTGGATCATTACCACAGCCACGTTCACCAGCACTTGATGGAAGTTGCTGCTTTGCTGCTGGGAGAGAAGCCAGAGACCAGGGCCATGAACCCAATCAGTCTATTGATTTCAGCAGAATTTAACTAGGAATTGATTCAGCCGTGCATGCCCCATTGTTCTAAGTGCATACAGCAAAGATGCTGAAGTCAAGTGTCTTTCCTCTTCCCACCACACAAAATACACAGCTCAAGAAAAAAAAAATGAGCAGGCCTTCAGATTAATTGTTGCCAATATGAGCAAACTAAAATAGGCATCAAATGGTTGAGGACTGCTGAGTATCTTCCACTGTTGGGAATCCAGAATGGGGAAGGACACAGATAGGGTAGATCACAGTGGTACAAACGATTTAAACTGGCAGGAGCAACCCGTTATGAAGTTGTCTGTTTGGTTCTAGATGTGCTGGGATGCGCTGAAAGAACCAAGACCTTGCAAGTGGAGCTTGCAAGGGTTGTTTTACTATGGCTCTTTTCTGTCTGTTTTTTGTTTTGTTTTTTTGTGCCTGATGTGACTAAATTCATTTTGCCTCCTTAGCAGATCACAAAATTTACATACACCTATTTGTCTACCGTGACATAAATTTACATAGGAGTTGCTGAAAGATACCACCTTTCAGATTTGTATCCCTTAACCAATTTTATGAAACTGGCTACCAAAATCAAAATTGATCTTGGGACAGTGAGAAGGATAGAAGCATGTATGTAACTGCAATGCTATCATAAACTCCATTTTCTTGGGAAAGCAGGATAAAATTAGAGCCTGCGTCATTCTCTTTCCTTTTTCAAGTGGCCAGCTTATGGCTTTGGTCTACAAGAAATTGCTGTGGCTGTGTTAAACCCCGTTTAAACTCGGAGATAGTTTTTACTCCATCCTGTATGGAACTTACTGATTTACTTGTATGTCAAGGCCCTGTATCAGCTTAAACGAAGCCAAACAAAGCCATTGCTAAATAACGGCTGGTGGAGTCAGCTGAGACATTTAAGAAGTTAGTGCCACAGCAGCTTGTTTCTTCCCATTTTGTGGTGATTAACAGTCCCAAAGCTGAGTCCACTTCACTAAAAAACAATTCATCTTCCTTTAGCTCAGCCACCGTCAATGTCAGTTCAGACCAGCTGATTTTTCACCGAAATAGGTTATAGCAGGGTCTCGTGTCAGGGGCTGTAGGCATGTGAAACTTCAAAATAGTGTGACTAAAGTGAACTTGGAAATGTAACTTAAATAACTCAATCTGTTTTTGAAGTACGTCTTACTCTTTACCAGTACCCAATTCTTGTGTATTAGGACTGGCCTTACCAATGACTATAAGTTACAGAGCTTTACTAAAACCACAGGACTATGCCATGCTGTGCCCTCTGAGTGTGTAGCCAGTGACATGTAGCTAAGCTGCTGTCAGCAGTATTGTGTTTGAAAGATCTCTTACAGGTTAAATAAAAACCACTTTTTTTTTAAAGTAGTTTTTTCCAGCTATTTAAACAAATACACAGCATACAATGGGTGCCTTGTGATGTGAGGAAGGAAGGAGGAGAGATGACAGCAAAGTACCATAATAGAATGTGCCTACCTTTTTACCATTTTTGTCTCACTGACTTGGATGTGTTTATGCAGCAGAATTTCTTGAAAGAAGGAAAAGAACACTATGCACCCCTCACGTCTCTAGAGGAGATCTTTCTCCATGGTCACCTTTAAAGGAGTTTTCCTCTTTTCTAATCACCAGCATGACTTGAGTCCCCTGTGCCATCCACAGAAAAATAATACAGCAAAAAAAATTGAAAACAGGAAAACAAACAAAAAAAATTAACACACACAGAGAATCAATCAGTGAAATTCTGAATAGGTTAAAGACACAGTGCATGCCAAATTAAATATACCTTTTTATATTTTTATATCTCCCTGCACACCTTTCAGTTGCTAGCCCACAGGGTACTGCATGCCAGTATCCATCATGACTGGCTCATTATTTTAACAGCTCTTCATTTTTTGCAGCATAACTGCGCTCTACACAGTACCAAGCATTAAGTTCTGACTTAAACCCCGAATTACTGCACAGTAAAGGCCTGCTGCCATAAAGACAATGTCAACACAGTAATCTTCTTTCACACCGTACCATCCCATTAAAACTCCCATGTATGGCACAGACCTAGCGCAGTTGCTTCTCAAATAGTTCTGGCGACACAAAGAGTATTCGCTGACCTAGGGGAAGCCACAGCAGGCTTCAGTGGCTTGGGCTGCAAAGAGCTGCGGCTGCAGCGCTGTGATGCTTGCGCCTGCGTGGAAGGCGAGTAGATGCTGAGGGAGACTCTGAAGGGCAGCGAGGCCAGGGCTGCTCTCAGGAGCGGGTGCTAGCACTGTGTGGCTTGCACCTGCTGCCACAAACAAATGCGTCTCTTCCACACATTCATCCCTAGCTTTATTTCTGTTCCCTCGCCACCTGCTTTACAGGGCCAGAACAACTCAGACCCAGAAGTGTGGTCTCCACCCTGCTCCCATGCAAGACGGATAGACAATTTACCCTCCCCACCATACACATATGCACCTGTGATTACAAATAGGAAGAGGCTGTTTCTTACCCATAAAAAACAAGATGCAGATTTTTTTTTATGTGGCAATATATCTAATATGCTCCCAGATGCTGTAAATATTCTGAATAGAAAGTCTAAATACTCTACTTCAAAGTCCCTAGACTCACATGTTACTGTGCGTTTTTTAAAATATGGTGAACATACATTGAATTTGTTGGCATTAAGCACAAATATTACAGCAGTAGATCTGCTCTCTGTTCTATTTAGGAACTCTGCCACCAGGCCTGATTTTTCACTTGTTCCAAAGCATCACACCCTGGGAATCTCCCACTGATATACCTAGTAGAAGAACTTGGTTTGGCAGGGGGGATTTCAAACTCTGTCGTTGCCATTATGAGTGGACACAGAATCAGCTTTTTGATATATTGATTTATTTTCAATATTTTCTTTTTTTTTTTTTTTTTAACTTAATATGGCTTTATGCAATTTGGAGATGTTCCAGTATATGCAGTATGCTGGCAAGCAGCAGCAGTGAATACAGTGATATAAAACGCATTGTAAGACTAGCTTTGCCATTCTTACGAGTGGCTCTCACAGCATCCACAACCAGCTCCTGCATAATGGCTGCTAGTTGCAACCAGAGCTTGCTGTTCCCAGACCTGTCAAGAAGCAGGACACGAGAAGGAAAGATACCAGAACTCTGAATAAAGCCATTGGATGGCCACACAAGAGCTTCATTAGGGCTGGAATCCTTTTTTATTGATTTTGGCCAGAGATTATGATGATCCTGTCAAAAGCCTATTTTCTGGTTCAATGATTCAGAAAGACAGCTATTCCCTCTGCTGATCGTCCTGATAATTATAAGTGCCCATAGAAAATTCATTTCCAGCAGCTGAATGGCATCAGCAAGAACATTTGGTGGCCTCTGTGCAGTGATAGAGGCCTGAGCACATTTTGGCCTGCCTTTACTCCAACTCTGTCATAACTGTCTCAAAAGCATGGTACCTGGGCTGAACGTTTGGTGAGGGGGGAAAAGAATAACCCATATTTTACCGATACTTAGCTGAGGTCTGACACCAGTGACAACCTGAGGGTAGGATACTCAGATGCAGTTATTGCTGTGAAAAACCACAGCACTGTCTTGCAGAAGAAGACCTGTTTTGCCTGGAGAGCAGCTGAACACCAGTGGACTATATTTGCTAGTGGTTTCAGGAGTGAAAGAGAAACAGTGCTGAGGTCAAGCGACCTGCATGAACCATCTTGTTTGCCTCTGCTCCCTGCCTGTTACTGCTCACCTGTGGGGTTTTCTCACAGGTTTCTGTGGCTGATGGCTGATGGGGAGAGGCAGGGACTTGTGTATTTCTACAATAATGCAATCTCTTTGATGTTCACTAGGCGGTGTGAGTGATGCCAAAGTTAAGGAGGAAACACAGTACCTAGAGGGAAAAGGCAGCATGTGGCCAAATTATTAGCCTTGTTTCTGCGTTAAGAAAACTTTTCTAGAATCCTCCAATGCAAAATATAACCCTTCTGCTGGCATTAGGTAATGCCTTCCAGATTTCATCTTGAAGTGCATGGAAACAAGTTTTTCCCAGTCTTAGTGGCATAAACCAAGAAAATCTTCCTCTTCTAGCAATGAGAGGATTATACATTTGTATGAAGGTGACCAAGAGTGGAACTTAGTGCCCTTTGTCCCTTTGAGATTAGAGTATTGTTTGCCATTCCTAGCCAGCAAAAAGTAAACAGCAAAATCCAATTACCAGTTCCTCTAACTCAAACACTGCTCAAGGCTTCTCTCAGGACAATGCTTGTATTCAGGCTGCTCTCTGAACTTAATTGTGCTCTTATAATTGCGATATCTCTTTAGGATTTATTTGCCAAAAATGTGTGGATCAGAAAGTGCTATAATCTTACTGCATTTTGACAAAACGGAAGTCCCCTCCTTTTATTTTTTTGAATCCTTGCTTCCTCTCCCCTTCCCATCCAACACAGAAGATATAATTTCAGCTCAGGATTAAAATAGCAAATTACTCGTTGTATCAGAATCTGTCAGAAGACACAAAAATTAGCCTTCAAATGCCAAGCTTTTCAGCCAACCTGACCACCTAAATGGTTAAGATTGCTTGAGGAATAGCAGCAGAAACAATGCTTTGCTTGAACTAGTGGCAAATTTATATCTCCTCCTGGGATTGCTAGAACATTAATGTAACATGAAGGCACTCTGTCAGGTCCGCAAAGCACACATTTGCTCAGCTTCCAGCTCCATTAAGAGCTATTTGGTTGAGGATTTTGTTTTCAGCTACTCAAGTCACATTACAGAAAAGGCATGGCCAAAACCAGTTTTCCCCAGTGGTGTCTTATAGCTGAAGGATAGAATCGTGATCTCTCCATTACAGCCTTCAGAGCACCAGACGAGACTGGCTGGATGCTGGTTAACCTGAGGATGTCAGCTGCACTAATGAACCAAGCCCTGCAGAGTGAAGCCCCCTCTTTCAGCCCTTGCTGGCAGTGTTTTATGTGAGAGGACAAAATCCACACCAGCGTTTTCAGGAGGGGAAGCAAGGAGATCTCCAATTAACATCAACCATCAGACAAGCTTATATGCCCACCTAGGCCCAACCTACCCACCAGCATTTGCTATGGTAGGAAATGAGAAAGACAAGTTTTCTGTTTACCACAGGACACACAGAGATATAGCTGCAATGCTATGGAAAGAGGCAAGAGGAGCATCCCTCATGCTCAGAATCCAGCCTGGCTCCTTCCTGGTGTACAAGAGCTACTTAAAATACTTCCCTATGCATGGCTGCCACTAGATCTGTCTCCAAGTTTTTTCATTATTTATTTCCCTCTACTCTTAGAGGTTTCCCATGGAACTTCTCAGCTCCTGCTTAAAGCTACCATGAACCTTCCTCCACCTGTGCTTAGAGCAGATCATCAAAGGACTGTATGCAAAGTTCTGCAAATTGCCCTCTTTGCCCCTGTTCCCAGTTATCCCAGTATTTATCAGAGAATTTATACCCCTTTTTGAACAGACTCTGAATTTTGTGCAAAACCCAGTAAATCTATGCTGTATTATCTAGGCCAGCCATTATGGGGCAAATACCATAGGAAAAAAAGAAAAAAATGGAAATTGTGCAGAGTTTCACTACTCTTTAAACATGTCAGCCACAATTTGAAGGGACACCCACTGTGAACCAATGTCTGACATGCTTTGTCACTAAACACTTGAAAACATACATGGGATGTAGAAAAGGTCATGCTATGTCTTGGATACCATGTGTTATAAATGACACATCAGAACAGTTTGTGTATGAACACACACATTAAAAGACCCATAAAAAGATAATGATAAATATTTTTGCTTGGAGCTTAATCTTACCTGTTCAGTGTTGACATAGCACTTTAGCACTTTTCAGAAAGATGTATATGCAACTGGAAAAGCTGTGGATTAATGTTTGAGGCTGGCCTATTCCCTGTCTAGCCCTAATCTTTCCTTCTATTTAATGACACCATTTGGACGCCAAAGCTAATTTGGAACCTGGCAGCCCACTTACTAAGTGGGACTTTATGTCAGGAGGACATTACGCTGCTGCTCAGACAGCTGCACTGGCTGCCTGGAAGTCTCTGGGGAAAATTCAAAGCTTTCAAAGCTCTAATTGTTTTGGATCTGGGTTATTTTATCAGCAGAAGAGGCACTCAACTTGGAGAAGCCTTGATATAAAAGCAAAATGGGTGGCAAGGGCACTTGGGTATTCAGGTCTGTTTCTCCCCAGATTGAACTCCCAGATGTGTTATTAAGCCCTATTTTCCAGTCTGACAACTGGGAGAGGGAAGGTTAGGAGCAGCTCTTTGCAGCATACAATTTGTTTAGGTGCTGAGTGCAGTAGCATCAGCTGGTGGGATATCTAGATGATGAAATTCTGTTATTTTGAACATTGTTATAAATTAGGAAGACTATTCGATCCTTGGAAAGACATTTCTGGTGTTTATGTCTTGTAAAACACACCTAAATAAAACATGCTCTTGGGAGTTATTTTCTGACAGCCCAACAAATCCAGAACACTAAGCAGTTTAAATCTGAATTCAGAGTTTTTTGACAAGACAAACCATGGAGCACACTGTCATGTGTTTCCTCAAAAAAAAAAAAAAAATTACTATACCCTTAATTTACTCTTCTATCTAAAGATAACGCTACCATCTTCCATACAAGGAAGGTTACCTTACAGGCCAAAGCACGCACAAAGGGCTTGTTTGGTGAAAGAGATGCACTTGCTTGAACAGCAGGCACCAACTCAAATGGGCTGATGCCTCCAAGAAAGGCTCAGACCTGTGCATGCTGCACTGGGTGCAGAAAGTCATAAAGTTGATTCTTCGCCTGTCACCTGATTCTCTCACCCTGAAGGCTGCAGCCTCAGTGAATTTCAGCTTTCCACAAGGATGTGTTGGCTAACCTTATGTGCTCTGGCTAGCAGGGATGAGTAATTTTTTTCTGTTTGCACTCTGTTTCTCTGAGTGGATCTACAGGAACATCCAGAAGAGCACAATAACTCTAAATTGCACATACAGCAATATCACAGGGATCCTACAAGTTTTTCAAAGTTATTGCTACCACAGCAGCTGAAGGAAAGGCAAGGGCCTGTACTGTCTTCAAAAGTACTCAAGATACTCCTTCACTAAAGGAATGAGGTAAATACAGCTCCAAATCACAGTTAAACCATCAGGCTTACATTTTCCGAGGTGACTGTGCCCTTCAAACAACATCAAGGACTCACTTGATAGTAAAGGCAGTATTTGTAGTCTAAAATCTCATATTAAAGCACGTGACTTCCTTTTTTAAATTAAGTTACTGGCTTAAGTAATAGTCCCATCTCTCAGAGAACCAATTTCATAACCATAGGTAAAATATGATGTACTTATTCATTAAAGAGCAGGTAGCAGCACACCTCTTCATTTCCCTGAGATAAGGAAATGTGGGCTAATCCATCACAAGATAAGATAGTGCATTCCAGCTGGTGAAAAGGACTGATGGAAGGGAGTGCAGATTGCATTTCAAAATATAAAGCTAGTCTAGACATCCATGTGGATTGTCTGCAATGGTACAATTTACCTAGGAAATGTAATTCTCTAAGGAAAAGCAGAGAGGTTTGAATAAATTAAATAAAATGTGCATAAGCGGGCCCTGCCTGCATGCAGAAATCTTGGTGTAACCCCAGCGGGATTCTACAAACCTGAGTGTGGAGCCCTGTCCAGACACTTTAATTTGGTTTCAGGGTGGCTAAATTACCAATATTTATGTAAATGCATTCTCAGACTACATAAACTAATCACTGGTTATCCATATCCAGATGGCCAAACAACCGTTTACATCAGTCTAATGTGAAGGACTTCAAATCACACTGAACATGAAAGGAAGGTGAAGAACAAAAGTCAAGTTGCTGTTCCCAGTGCCATTTTTGCATCTTAACTGAAAAAGCTCCATCCACACTACTTTGTCCTTGCTGACTGTGCAGTACAGGCACAGTAAGGTAGAGAATGTGGTAATGCTTTAATTCTTTCTATCTATAGGCACATGACACACAAAAGATGGTCCTTTCTGGTGCTGAAAACCCGCAACGGCCTCTGAGCCAGAGACTTTATACTCTAGAAAAAAGATCTGAAACTGAAGAGAAAAAACGCTGCGTCAGCCCCAAAGTCTTCTTTCTATAAATTCCATATGCATTTTTAATCACACATACATGTATCACCATTAGTTACTAAACCGATGCAAGATGTTCCTGTTCCTCTCATCATGGATTACAATCTCACAGTTTTAGTTTCTGGGAAGCCACTATGGGACCACAGTTTTTGCTCACCGAGTTCTATCATGATCTTCAAATTCATGCATATTCCCCTGAGCCTCTGTGAATCTGCTGCATACAAAGATATGTGTCTTTTAAATCCAATCAAACCATGAATCTAGTGAGGTCTTCATTGTCTAATGAAGATCTTGAGGTTAGCTAGCTCATAACAAAATGTTCTTTACAGGGACCTCCAAAGTAAAGAGACAAAAGAGGTATCTGAAACACCCTGAAAGTGATGTCCATCCACAAACTAGGATCCAGACTGTGAAATCCCAAATCCACCTCCTACAGAGAAGGAAGAACCACAAGAAGAGCTGAATCCTAGTCTGAAAATGTTGGAGTTGACTCTTGTATTACATCAGAAACAAAGTTTTCTTGGCTGTTTTGCCAGGTGTATGTCATTCTGTGGTGTTTCTGTTTTTATATTCACTATATAACTTTCATGAATAACTTGAACTGGGAGATGGTTCCATCAGGACTGCTCCAGTTCAATTAGTTCTGTGATCTGGGGTCTAAGGGTATAGTAAAATGCATGCAGAAACACACAAGGATTCAGAATGCCAGAGATTAAAGAGCAGAGAAATTTCAGTTTGTCAGTTTGGCCCTTTGCAAGTGAGACTGCCACTTCTACAGGCCATAACACTCCTTGTAGAAATCAGACATCACAGAGTGTCAAAAATGTCCTTGCATGCACATTTGAAATGAAAGAGTAAAAAGCTTGAAAGAAGTTACTTCCATTACAACTTTCACAGCTCAGCACTTGCTGGGTAGACAATGAAGGGCAAATGAAGTAATCTCAACTGAAACAGCTCTTACAGAGAATTGTTCATCTGGTTTTCAGGCAACTGAATCAATCAAAAAAAAATCAGAAATCTGTCATATTTGTTTTCTTTTTGTTCATAGGTTGACTTTTTTTTTTTGGCTAGTAATTGTTTTACAAAAACTGTTACAATGATTTACAATTCTCATCTCACTGTTTCTGAATGCCTTAATGAAAACCAGTCATACAGCAGGTTTCCAGGAAGGTAATTAGTAAAAGCCTTGTTTACTTTCTCCTTTACCTTTTGCATCTACTTCTGCTTCTATTTCCCCTTCCTTTCCTCCTGAAAACAACTATGGCTGGAAAAGGGAGCAGGGAAGCTGAGTATCAGCAACATACATGCCACCTCACGTCAGAAAGATTCAAGAGTGACTGTGTGTCGTGGTTTCGGCATTAGCACTTTTGCTATGCAGCCAGCAAGGCTCTGTGCTGAACAGAGCAGCTTATCTGCAAGGGAGAAGAACAGAGAAGGACTCAGGCTGGTCCCTTTTGTCCCTACTAACTGAATAAAGATCAGCATTCTGGAAACACCATAGGGTTTCATTGCTGGCTTTGGGTGTCCAAATGAGTGACCCTGTCATTAGCTGACCATTAATGCCATGTTTGCATCATCAAGGCTATGAAATACTGTGCTGTAGATATGCCATCTAGAGCAAAGCCTGGCTTTCTTACTGACAAGCCATGACTTGGGTCAAACCGACTTTGGGACACGTCTGCACTTGGGACAAAAAACAGCTGTTGTGTTAACTAAAATTTTCTACTTTCAAGAGCTTTCTCTGCCACACTTTTGATAGAGGGGATTGTAAGAAACGTGAAACTATAACAAAAAAGCCTTAAAATTTTTTAGATTTTAGTAGTCTTTAGTACTGTAACTTGTATTTCTGCATGCATAGTGATCTGACGATGTAACTGTTACACTAATCCCTGTTTTCTCATTAAGGAATGTAGTGGAAGGACATGAGCACAAACTATCAGTCGTTAGACAAAATAATTAAGTGAAACAAAAATGGTCTTGGTTCTCAGCAAATAATTGGGATAATTGTGGGATAAAAGAGACTCCTAAGTAATTCCACTCCACACAGCTCGGCCTTGGGAGGGCAAATGTGCCAAGCTATAGAGATAAGGAGGCACCAAGAGAGCAACAAGACTAGAGCCAAACAACCTGAAGGACATGATATACGTGATGCTAGAACTGAGTTTGCACAAATGTGAATCAGTGAACAGCGTGATGAAGAGGTTGGGCCTTCATCTTGGGACCCCCGAAGACCACCCAAAGATGCTAACAGACATGCGTGAAAGATATTTACATATGCTAATTAGTTCATAGAAATACAATGAATATTTACATGTGTTATTGTATTTAACCTGAAGCAACAGGGTGTCTGGTGCGCACATTTGGAGGAGAGATCCCCCGTGTGCCCAGCGCCGCAATAAAGAATACCTGCGTAACAGTATACATTGTACTGTTAGGTTTTTTCCTACCAGATCTTCGAATCACTTTAGCCCAGAACACTATTAGGAGCAGTTATCCTACAGATGTAGCAGACCTTGAATAATTCCTGTTCTGGACCATCTTTAGCTGGCTTCAGGTGACTCACCACAATCACTTAACACTGATTAATGAGGTATAAACCTCATCACTCTATCGCTGCAGCCACCTGCTTGTAGAGTCATTTGTACTCATCAGAGCAATCTCTTAACAAGAAAAATAAGGCTAACAACCCGGAACATGAAAAAGCTGTCTAAAAACCACACTATCCAGATGACTGTACAGTCACCAGAGCCGTTTTTTCCAGTAACCCCAGCACACCAAGCTGAAACCCTGAGATGCTACCACAATGTCAGCAAAGTCCTTCCAGCTTGTGGTGGATGGCATTTAGCTCTCTGCTGCCTCAGGAATCATGGAAACACGTGGATCTTGCCCACGGTTCTCCTTCCTCCCCTCACCTACAGTGTCCCCCCCCCGACCGGAGCCAAGCAGATTTCACTAAAAATATCCTGGTTCTGAAGTCTGTGCTTCAGTCAGCAAAGTCTGCACTGCTTAGCCTGATAGACGTGGTCTCACACAGTATAAGAACCTTATGGGTCTTGCTTTTGTCGGAAAAAAATAACAGTGCTGTTTTTAACAATGGCTTTATTTTTCTCCAGCCATTGGCAAGATTTGACATGCAGAATAGTCAGCATTCTACAATTTCTGCCCACAAGCAAGCGTGAGATGGCTCCAAGATGCCTTGCTTCTCTGTACTGCAGGAGTTTTCTAATGAGAAGCCAAACTTCTGAAAATGGGAGATGCTGCAGCACAAAAAGCCCTTGGAGAAGAAGCCTGTAAAACTAAGTGGAAGTGGAACTAAATCAGGCTCCATTGGAAATGCAGGAACCTACAGCAATGAACGTAGTAATCTGTCCCCTTCTGTAGACTGTTTCAAACAAATTGTGAAAAACTTAAACTTACGAAGTTTTTCCACAACCTCATTCTATGGCTGACATGAATAGAGGTTTTTCAGTCCACTTCAATAACCTCTAATCAAGCCGTATGTCTTTACAAGCTTTTAGATGCATTACAATAGTTTTAAAAATTCTTCTCATGGTAAAGCACATACAGAAATATTTGCTGAGACATGTTTCTGCCTGTTTATTTTGATGCATGGTGCATTAATTTTTTGCTAGAAATAAAAACGCTGCCTGCATTCACTGATTAGCTGGGAGGGAGCAGAAGGGAGGAAGGAATCGTATAATGCATTTCAACAATATTCTACCAGTAGAGAGAAAAGTATAGTAATCCGAACCAGATGTGGTAAAAAAAAATAGAGGCACATAAATACAATCATTCTAATATCTGTTTGGTTTCTGCCATTCAGATTTTTTTGAATGCTGAAAATTCAAATGTGTTTATGACAAAAACAGAACATTTTTCTAACCAGAGGCACAGACCTCAAAATAGGTTAACTTCTGCCCCATGCCATGCTACCTTTGAACAGAAAGGCCTGTATTCCTTTCTCCTCTTCTTTCAGAGCTTCCTGGATGATTTACCCTTTCCTTTTTGCTCTTTTTGTTTTCCCATTTTCTGCTGTCTGTTGTCCTTCTACGCTTTTAGTTTCATTTGCACATTACTTGTGACCAGCTGCCTGGCCAGAGGGCACATCTGCAGCAGTGTTTCAGTTCACAGTGGGAACACTCTCCTGAAATCATTTACCTGGTCACCCATCCCTCCTCACTGTGGTTTGGCTCACCTAACGGACTGCATAGAATGGGTGGCATCCCATTAAACTGAGCAGGAAGAGGCACTCTAGCAGCTGGTGAGCAGTCAGTGTGTCGGATGGAACCAAAGCTCATCTGCTGAAACATGTACAGTGCGAAATTCAGGTCCTCAGCACCAACTATTTTGCTTTATGAAACTGCTCCTACAGCGTTTCGCAAAATGCTAATGCAATGTCACAAAGCAACAGGCGTGCATTTGTGTAAGCACACACCCTCTAAGGCTGTTCCATGTCCTGTGAATGCACCCGCTGGTTTTCATCTCAGTGCTGTGGTTGTCACACTTGGCTTTGACATTCTCAGCCTCCCTTTGCACCTTTCAATCGCTGGGCTTACTAGCACACCCGTGATGGTCTCTCCCCTGCCCTCCCCAGCATCCTTTCATTCTTGGTCCTCCCCTACCAAGGAGGCTTTGGCTCAGTTTCCCTGACCTCCACGGATGGATCTTTATTTTTTTTACCTTCCCACTTGGGAAGAATTTCGTGCCTAACCACTCCAAGTCCTCCTCCTTTCACCCAAATCTTTGCGCTGGAGTAAATGCTGCGCTTTCAGCACAGCCATAACCACGCAGCTTGCTTTTGCTGTGTCATTGCACTGTTCTTCCCAGCTTCTTCCTCCAAAGACGCTGTGAATTCTCTTTGGAAACAGAGAGCATTTGAAATCCCACCGGCTGCTCCTTGATTGGTTGGGCCGCAGGCTCCAGCAACTGCAGCAGAGCTGTTTCCAGCAGCCGCCCGCAGACAGACAGGAGGTCTCTATGCGCGGAGCCGGGCAGGGGATGGCCTTCTGACCTCTGGCACCCAAGTTGTCTAAAAGCCTCCTTTTCACAGCCCGAAGAATCGATCTTTCACTGCACAGCAGAATAACACTGGCTTGTGTTTCAGGAAAGAAGTAGCCTTGTTTGGTTTTAAAAGCAAAAATGTTTTCAGTCTCTGCACAATCAGGATCTTTGGAGTTCAAACAAACAGCCTCAGGTGAAAATTACTTAATTCTTCACCATTTAAACTGTTGCGAGGCCATGGGGACATTTCCCCCGCTCTGTAGGAAAACCTCTCCCTCCCTCACTGAGCTGTAGAGCCAAAAGGTAGTAGAGTTCAAACAACAGCGACTGGAGGGGGGCGAGCTGGGTTCCCGTCCTGCTTCTCTTCCTCAGCTAAGCCACCTTTGGGCTGGGGCTCACAACACCAAACTGTTGCCTCTTGGTTGCTTTCTTCATCCTCCTGCAAAATTACTTAATCTCTCTTCCTCTGTGCCAGACTCCAGCATCTTTTTTATTTTTTTCTTTTACCTCATTTTATAGTCTTGCCTGGAACCAGGAGCAGGCATAGGAAGCTCAGCAAACAGCTGAGAGCACCAAGCGCACCTGCCTCCTTGCACAGAGTGGGGCTGGCCTGCAGCCTTCAGAACAGGGGCGAAGCTCGGTTTCAAAACCGTTGCTATCATCAGGTTTCTCTTTGTAGCCTGTGGTTCCAGCATCACTCTGTTAGCCCTTGGCTGACCAAGGCTAGCCTCAAAATTGCTGCGACTGCCAAATATTAACCTTTGCAGAAGGGCTGTGTTTAATCCAACACTCACAATTTTTGGCATCTATCCCAATGCATTGATTTTGTAGTATGTGTCAATACTAAGCATCAGAAATTAACGAAAACAAGGGGACTAAAAAACGAAAGTTTTTAGAAAAACGAAAGGCACCGATGGTATTCAGTTTGTGAATTTGCACTCTCAGATAAAATTAGCAGCAAACATCACAAAGCCACATAAAATTCTGGAACATTTAATGCAGTCCCCACCAACATAACCATCTGCTCAAGCATGGCACAATTTTTTATGCGTACACACTCTTGATTAACAAAACTCCGTAATCAAAAGACTAGATGTACTCTGTGACACTAATGTGTAAAAGCAGTCCTATAGATTTGTCTGCTTTCTCTGTAATAAGCACATTTGCAAGCTGGCATTTCTCTAGAAGTAATTAAAGACATCACATTGTCACTATATCCATAAGACCTGTCAAACACATTTCTTTTTACATGTGACAGGGTTTATTCACAAATGGACAAAGAAATCTATTGAAATATGCAAAGCTGGGAACGAAAACTGGGTGATTAATTTGAAAATAGATATTCTGAAAGTTAATGGAATCTATTAGCTGTGAATTTTTTCATGTTCATTTTTTTTCTTAAATGCATTAGGTGACTGGAATGTTTTATTATATTATTGTCACATCTTCATAGTTTACATTTTATTTGTATATGTTTTATATCTATGTGAAACTTTTGCCTGAAATACAGATAGGAATGTAGCTCCGCCAGACACTACAATCCTGTGGGGTGCAACTATTCTAAAAAACATTCTGCAATATAGCTGCCTTTTTGTGGAGAACTTGAGGGATGGTGAAAGGGTCTAAAGAACAATTCACATTTTATGAAGCCACCGTGGCAGCTCCCAGCTGGCACCAAAGAGCATCTTTATTTGATGAATTCACCAGAAACCAAGCATCTTGAGCGCACTGCAGCTGGGACATGCTAGCGCCATGGAGCCCTGAACCACAACCACAAGCTCATTTCGTGAGGTGCTGTGCCGCTACCCCATGCTCCCGCAACCTGTAAGGAGCCTTGCGAGCGCCTCTCTGTTTCCCCATCCTGGAGGTCCTAGCACTGAAAGGTGCCTCGTGGCTTCGTTCGGTCGCCTTCCTGCACGCTCCGGAGCTCACACGGCCCTCGGCCTCGGCACACCAGAGGGCTGGTGGGGCACGTGGCCCTGCAGCAACCAAGGTCCTACAGGGACTCGCAGCAGCCCACGGCAGAAGTGTGAAAAACAAGTCGCTGTGCTGGTATGCAAACCGTCGATGCGTGTGGTAAGAACCTGTTCATGCTCAGTAGAAGGAATGGAGGCTAAAGTAAAGTAATGATATCTAGGAACTGAGAAAGTCCAACCAGGCTGGAGTGAACAAGGGGAGCCTTGGAGTGCAAAGCCACTCACACCGAGCTTTGCTGCAGGTAAAGCCACATTTGCCTAGTATTGCCTAAGTCACAGTGTCAGAAATACCACATTGATGTGCAGATGTAGCAAAACTAGGACCAATGGGGAAAAGCAATCAGGTGTGGGAAGCTGAGAGGTGTTTGGTGGGGGATGGAAGATGCAAGGATGGCAAAAAAATCAGCTTAAAATACGAAAAAATCGGGAGTAAAGTATGAAACAAGGCAGAGAAAAAAGGGAAGTGGCTCCTCCCACAGCGGGAGCATGAATGCCTGCAGACAGCAGCACTGGTGCCCAGGTGGCCAAGAAGGCCAAGAGCATCCCGGTTTGTATCAGGAATAGTGTGGCCAGCAGGAGGAGGGAGGTGATCGTGCCCCTGTACTCGACCTTGGTGAGGCTGCACCTCGAGTACTGTGTTCAGTTTTGGGCCCCTCACTACAAGAAAGACACTGAGGTGCTGGAGCGTGTCCAGAGAAGGGCAATGCAGCTGGTCTAGAGAACAAGTCTTACGAGGAGCGACTGAGGGAGCTGGGGCTGTTTAGTCTGGAGGAGGCTGAGGGGGGACCTTATCACTCTCTACAACTACCTGAAAGGAGGTTGTAGTGAGGCAGGTGTTGGTCTCTTCTCCCAAGTAACTAGTGAGCGCACAAGAGGCAATGGCCTCAAGCTGCATCAGGGGAGGTTTAGATTAGATATTAGGAAAAATTTTCTTACTGAAAGAGTGGTCAGACATTGGAATAGGCTGCCCAGGGAGGTGGTGGAGTCACCATCCCTGGTGGTATTCAAAAAACGTGTAGATACGGCACTTCAGGATATGGTTTAGTAGGAATTGTGGTCTTGGGTGGATAGTTGGACTTGATGATCTTAGAGGACTTCTCCAACCTATGATTCTATGATTCTATGATGCTGACCCACATGCTGCAGCCCACTAGTGTGCCTGAGGGACCCTCCTGGGACGACCTGCCATCAGGTCTGTGTCCCTCAGGTTTGGTGTGGTGGGAAATGGATTTGCACTTCTACACCAACAATTGTAATTTGATTGTGATTACGTGTTTATGTGTTTCGCTGGACTTCAAACCTGTAATTAACAGTTTCATAGTCAAGCCTAATACTCTGCATTGTTAATTACAAGTTGGTATATCTGATTGCCTAGATCACTTTTTGTTGTCCTACCCATTTCCTTCTGGTGTGATCACTAATCAACAAAGATGCTAATCAGTTTTCACCAGCTACCTCTCCAGTCTCCAACCTGAAGGGGAAGTGTCAGACCCTGACAGTAACGGTGCTAAAAGCAGACTGAACCCAAAACATTCCTCAGCCTGCCAGTGCCCAATTCTCTGCCAAAAATTTGTATGAAGTTGATAACTCATTACTTCTTGTCCAGGTGCTTTGTATTCTGTGTGGTTTGTCTGTGCAGCTGCCCTTGGCTATTAAAATCACCCCTGATGCCAGAAGCTCCTTCCTCCAGAATCTAGATTATCAAACGTTACTTCCAAATACTGCTGCCACAGAGACAGGGCAGGGAATGCCAGCAGGAGACAAAGTGATGCATGATTATTCTCCAGCGAAGAGGCAGCCTGAGACAGACATCTCAGCACGGAGAAACTGCTTTGCATCACTGTGGGTGAGTGCAGAAGGCTGAAACTGCAGTCTCATCAGTCAGCCACACTACCGAACATCTTGGCAGACATACTGAATTGCTGTATGTACGGGCTGCAGTACTAAATTTCAGTATTCCCTGACCTGTAATTTCTTACGTTGCTGCTTCTAGTGCAAACCAAAAGTTTGGCAACCGTTAGTCACATTTAACTGAATCTGGAAAAGACACTCTGTTGTACTATAACGAGACAATTTTTTAAATGGAAGAGAAGCTGGCATTGAACTTAAAGTTTCACAAATTAGCTTTTGGCTGTTGTATATTTTCAAACATTTTGGTTTATTGTTAGATACAGGTTAGGGGTGAAGCTTCAGACTTTGCCTTTGAGATATCACCGCTTCACAGCCTCAAGCTTTTACTTTGACACTCAGCCAAAAACATCTTGAGTGATTTTACCTAATTACCCTTGCCTGTATGTTTACATTCTTCTCTTAAAATTCTTTGCTTCCTTGCTACAGATAGAGGTTTCTACAAAAGGTCCTGATTAGCCCTCACATTTCAGTAAAGGATATGCTGCCATTAATTTTAACACATGTGCTAGTCCCTACAGATACCATATTCCGGATACCTAAACTTCTCTCTCCGGGATTCATGTGTTAGTGCACCTACAGTTTCACAGGTGAACCCAGGGCCACCTTCAAGCTTAGCAAGAAGGAAAAAGGTTTCTGCTTTATTTCAAAGGAAAAAAGATAATGATTCTCTCAAATAAAGAACAGAAATTCAATGGAAAAAATCAGCAGCTGCTGAAGTCAAAAATTGTGCATAAATTTTATTAGAATATTTTGTTTCTTGAGCAAGATTTACAATGCAACATGCAGATGTGTTTAATAATTTACTTCACTATACATTCTGGACTTGTTACAGTGCACTTGTGACAGCTGTGCAACAAAAGTAGCAATTGAGAAAGTTTCCAGCTTTTAGTAATTTCAAAGTGACAGCATTTTCAGTAAACAAACAGTAAACTACTGTTAGTAGTGTCAATGTTAAGTTTCCAATGCCTATCAAGCTTAAGTGATTAATTTCAGCAGCACAATTAAAGCTCTTTAGACTTCAACACAACTTCTACACTAGAAGTTTCAGCAGTGTTTATTACATTTTTTCCCAATCTTAGACACGATGGTAAAAACTTTGCACAATCTGGCTCTTTTCTAATGGATCAGTTGATTAAAAGCACATAGGAAATGATAACGGTATGAAGACAGAGTCTCAGCACAAGTCACTTATGTCAGCATAGTTCTGACAAGTTCTTCTGATGAAGGGCTGAGCTCATGGCAAGAGTCCTACATACAGTTAAAAAAAAGGGTTCCACAAAACATAATTACTTATGCAACCAGGTAATGCTGATGACGCTCATTCACAAAAATGGTGTGGCAGCTGGGGCTCAATCCACATCTTTCAGAAGCTCTGAATATTTAATTGTGAATCTTTGTCTTTCAGGAAATGTAAGGGAATTCTGGTCATCTAAATAAAGGACAGTATTCCTTTTAAAATCTGAGTATTGGACATTTCAGCAAAAGTTACGATTCTTTATTAACTTTTATGCCTCGCTGCATGAAAGAGACACTAAAACCTATCTTGAAAACAGAAACCTGTTCACCAAGCAGTGTTGTAAACAATTTAAGCAATAAAGCCACCATGGCTTCTCCAATCACAAGTACAGCTCTTTCATAATGAATATTGATTTATGAGGTTACGCTAAAATGTGACACAAATAAATTCCTGTGTTTGTCCAAAAAGAGAAGAAATACAACATCATGCAGTACAGATGTACCACTGATTTCAATGTAACACACACCAACCATGTGTCAAAACTCAAAAAAATGGGTCTGGATTAACCTGACACCACACCGCTCTACATGCTACTGAGAAAGAAAGGTTGAGGCACAGACATAGAAAAAGTGTCATTTCCAAGCAAAGCAAAGTTGGAGATACGCTAAGACGAACTAAGAAGACTGTGAAGATTATTGACTAGAATTCACTTACTAAATTGCTAATCACATTAGTTCATAGCTGTGCTCATCGCTGAATTAAGGATTACTAAACATATTAATGGCAATGTAAAAAAAAAAATTACTTTTATCTTTTGGTTTGGCTGTCACCTTGGTGTTCTTTGGGAAGGTCTAATACTTTAATCTAAACCTTATTCCAGCTGACAATGGAAAAAACAGTAGCAGTTTACAGAGAGAAAGACTGACAACCGCTGCTGAATGACACAAGTTTTCTGTTTTGAAAGAGCTCAGTTATGCTGGATCACTGAACGCTTCACCGCAGGAAGACCCAACAGTCTGTGACAGAGTATCCTGGTTGGCACTTACATACACAAATCTGCTTAAATAATGACCCAGTTCCCACGTGCAGCGTGCTGCTATTTAAGCTGCCAACAGTCAACAGTTTGCACACAAGAACAGCACTTTGTAGTATATTAACAATCCCACACAACTTTAAATACTCTAAATGAAGGAGCCAGTAGTGTTAAAAAGGGAGATGAGGGATGACATATTTCACATTTGTACCACATACGTAAGAACAAACACTTTTAAAAACTCATTGAAACTCTTGGAAGGCCCCTGTTCCACAATTGCCACAATTACAGAAGACGTATGTGTTGTTTGCTGTGGAAACACTAAAACTACTAACACAGCAGACAGAACAGGGAATACCTGACAGACACCTGAAGGAAGTCTCTGGGAAAGAAAATTAAAATGCTTCCCTTTATTGTACAACAAAACATGTTCAAATTTATCTATTAAGCCCAAAAGGCAAACAGACCTCTGGTAACATTTACTTTACTGTTAAAAAAAGCACACAGAAGATATGGATTCATTAAAATCATGCTTGTCTAGCTAAGCTGACATTCGCTCTAACAAGACTCCCTCCTGCTTTGGACAGGCTGTAGTGTTACTGCGCTCCTAAGGCTCCACCCTTGGTCAAGTCAATGACAGTCACGAGTGCGGCTGTCACACGGACAGACTTCTTTTCATGCCATGCAAGACTACAACATTACACGTTGGCAGTGGAGAACTTTAAAACGTCATGAGCATATCACGTTCTTGTACACTAGTGTAGAACGGCCTCCCAAAGATAAAGGAATGCAGACCTGGTTTAATCTTCTCAGCCAAAGCCATTATTATGTTCAGATCGCCCTCTGCTGTTAAGTCAAGATCTATCTTTAAGCTACGAAGAGACTTAAATGGTTTTTTTCCTTTTTGCCTGCAAGAAAATTAAAAAGCATGTCGTAAAAAAAAACAGAGGAAGTTTCTCAAAGTCTGCTTTCTATTATGAGTTCACTTACGTGTCATCCTCTATGTATTTTATTAAAGTTAAGGCTTTTCTGTGAAGAACTAGCATAAATTGTGCAAGGAAAGTACTCCTTAGAGACAAGCCAGGCTTCAGATGAAAAATCTGTTAAAAATTATACCAGAAAATTAGGTAGACATGGAAATTCAAGAATCATTTTAAGAATGTGGAATATAAAGAAACACTGCATACACATGTAACATACCCTTAACTATAGCAAAGCAGGCACATTAACAGCAGATTTGTAGATATGCTCAACATTTTTTCATAGTTTTCTAGCTGCTCAAATGCACTAAATTAAGCTGGTTTACAATTCTGTTTGGATAAAGTATTATCTTCCTTTTTAGAACGATCTAAAATTAAGCCCAGTCAGGTAGCTTTCTCAGTACTGTAATTGTAGACATTGTCACACAGCAACAGAAAATGTGCAATTGTTTTTCATACATAAGAAGGGGTTTCACTATTATTCTAACACTACGAATTACACAAGTTTTTTTTCTGTCTAGTTATGCAGAGAAGAATCATAGCACTCGTATGAAAAGAGCTACCAAGCCAACAAATTATCTATACATGTCAAATTATCTGTTGCTAGGGCTCAAAATACTGAACTTCAGCTCCTGTTCTTTCTGAAAAAGCAAGGATTACCTGATCCAGGAAGGCTTTTACTAATGTATCTTGATGCAGGATATCTTGAAAGACATTTCTATAGAAAAGAAAGCAAAGAAACATGTGAGGTAATGCCATGAAGGGACACTAGCTGTCCAGCAGTTGTATACAGCAACAACACTACTATTTACAGTCTAGCAGAAATTAAAAGTGAATTCAAAATTTTAGTGAATTACAATCCAGCTATTTTTAAAGCTAACACAGAATCTTAAAGCAAAACCTTCAGATGAAATGAACTGAACCCAGGAAAGCCATTGGGCCCCTGCAAATTTACTTAGTTTTTTTTATACCGCTATTTAAAACAGGCAACAAAATTAACATAACATGGTCATAAGTATCACTGAAAATGAATTGCAGTAATATTTAATGCAACAAAACTACTGACGGAACTGGTAAATTCCTCCAAAATAAATGCACCTACTGCAGCTGAAGGAGCTTCTTAAAAGCAGAAAAACCTCATGTACTTTATTAGAAAGTACACTTCGTACCACTTCACTCTCTTGTCCTAAATCAAGTAACTTCAAGAAATGTGAGAGAGGAGTACATACAGGTCAGGTGTGAAACTCTCATCTGTGTGGATAACACCATCTTGACACATTTCTTCATCTGAATTAGCTCTCCAAAACGCTGTCAGCTCGGATCTCATATATCGTCGTTGGTTATAGATGTGTTCATGACACGGGGGCATCTGCTTCACTGTATTGACATCTACATCTATATGTGTAGTAGGATATGGGGCATACATTATTTGACGGAAGGGCAACACAAAGCTTCCTGTTGCATCCTGTTTTAGTGAAAAAAAATACTCTTCTAGTTACTTTTTTTTAAAAAAAAAAGCTACATTGGAACAAAACAATATTAAAGAATCATGCCTAAATTTTAAATCCCATTTGTTTAGACATGTTTTGCTTAAGAGAGCTGTTGGTTGTATCCCAATTAAAGTCCTTCATAAAGTCCTTCATACTGGATGACTGCCTTAAAAAATAACAGTGAAAACAGGTACTGAGGTAACCTATGTACTACAGTATTGCATCATCTGCATTGTGAGCTCAGTAACATTACAGTATCATATTTATCTGGTAGGTTTAGACTGCTCATTAGAGGAAGCAGCATTTATTTTTCTATTCATCTTCACCCATGGCTACAGCCTTTTTAAAATACTTCGAAACTGTAGTACTGATGGATTGTTCTTTTATTGTTTTGGTACAACACAAAAACTTACTGTCTTTTGGGATTCTAGCCTCAAGTAGGCAAAAGGGTATTATTATTATACCTCAAAGCACAGGAACAATTCTGGACAATACTCAAGAAACAGATGTGTCAGAGAAAAGACTCGTTTGGAATTTTAATGTGCAAAATGCTACAAGGAAAGCTAAGCACCAGAAAGGAATCAAAGGAAGATTATATATGTCTTTAAACACGGATGTGTGTATGTGTGTGCATATCGTATGCACACAAATACACATACATTGAAAAATGCTCTTGAACTACAGAAGAATAGAACTCTCCTAAGTGCACTTACTTTGAGTAAGCCTTGAACAAAAAGTCCTGACTCGTATCTGAAAGAAGACTCAGTTCTACAAAGTCTGGAACACTTCCGCTCTGATGGCGTAAGAAACAGACACAACGTTCTCACAATCTGCATTAAAAAACACAGTTTTGAAAAACATGAAAACGTAAGGAATAAACTGATCTTCAGATGCAATTTCTGACTAGAATGTACTTGGCATTTCAAATGGTGAACAAAGAAGTTCATCATGCTTATTAGAAAAGCCAAAACTACTAAGGTCACAGAACAGTGAGATGCTTAAAATACTAAGCTGCAGCCACTTTAGTCCAACTTCTTGTCAAATGAAGAAAAAATCCAACACTTCTTGGCAAAGTTTGTTTTTTAGCCACTTATGTAGAACAAGTCTCTTTTGCCATCTGCTACCTCTTCCTATTACATAAAGATGAGTTACTGTGATTACTTTCCTAGCCTTTTAAGCCTCTTATTCATTCCGTATTGAAACATCAGCTATTGTCTCCAATCAGGCACAGTCAATTTCATAAACAAGTATCATGCTTATTTCCTCAGTAATTTCCTCAAAATCTCTATTAAAAGCACCAAAGGTACTTCATTATCCCTTGTCAAACTCCTGTGCTGCAACACCTACAGGTAATCATCTCTAAATACAAACATGTATTCCGTTCTGCTAATCTTTCATTCTTAACCTGTGGTGTCCTATCTGTGTCTAAGGTCTAAGGTGTTTGAGAAGGCTCTACCCTTGCACAATGTGTTTATGCAGTACCTAAAATTAATGACAACCTAGTTTCTGACTAATGCTTTTTGCCATTTCAGCAAGATGCAACAGTTGCTTTTTTACTTTAAGGAAAGCTAAAGTGTGCCATAAAGAAACCAACTTCACTTGCACCGTGACACAAACAGCACACCACTGATAAGAACCTGTGTAGAATTTATTAAATTTATGCTGCATGTGTCTTGAGACTTACATGCTTTTAGATTTTTTTTTTCATGAAGTGTCTAGCTTACCCATACATTATTTTACATACTCATAACCATTTAGACCTTAAAGCCTTTTAATGAGTTACTTCATGCACTATAAACTTTACCCTTTTTACAACCACTTAAGCCTTTAACATCTCCTCCATTGCACTAACATAATCATGTGCAAATCTCACACTCCTGAAACAATACTTATTAACTGTGATTAGCTGTCTTCAGCTAAGGACTGGGAATTTTCTTTTCTCTGGTTCCCCTGTTGCTCATGATTATTTTTGAGTATCGGCATTTACTGTTCATCTCATCAGAGGTGCTCTACTAACACTACCAACACATAGAAACCAATGTGTTTTCCCCCACAAATTTTTATAAAGCATCACAAGCTGCTTATTTCAAAACACAGGTTTACCAAAGGTGCCTTGAATTTTTTAAAAGACTATTATATTTCACTGCAGCAAAGAGCCCTACACGTAAAAAACTACATCATATATAATATGTATAGTCTATAATTAATATGTAATATATTCAGTGGGCCCACTGTTCTGAATTTTTATTTCACAGTGAAGTGATACACACAGATACATATCTATCTATCTCTCTATATATATCTCAAAAAGGGCATCAACTTGAAGAACTAAAAGGAGTTTTCCTCAAAGGAAATTTTCAGTCTTACAAAATAAACCACAATTCAATAATTAGTATGCCACAATTAAAAACATAATCAGACAGAAAAGCCCAATATACAAAAACATTCCCCATCAGAAAATTAAGTTATCTGAATATACTGCTTCTCCACATGTACCACTGTAGGAACTTTGTCATGGTCTCAGGACACAGGACAATTGTTATTGCACTGCCCAGAGGACCCAGTGTAAATTGAAAACTTACCATGCTACACAACTACACAGAACCTTACCCTCACAGAAGTATTGATATACTCGTTAAGTGCAGTGGCGCCTAATACCTGAAGGCTCTAGGACTGCACACTTTTATGAAGCCCTTCTTTTTATTCTCAGTTGCAGGGATATTCCAAATCAAAGAGGTTTATTAAAGGACTCAGCCATGAATGTAGAGAGGCAACTGACTTAGTGAAACACATTTTCTCAGAAAGAAAACATTTTCTTCATGATTTGTCTCTGAATATCCTAACTGAAAATTAACTTCAGTGTTTTATTAGGAGGGATGGAGAAACACCCTAATTAAATACAAGTTAAAGGGAAATCTCTCTGAACAAAATGCTGATACATTGCAATACACTAAAAATAAATATGTTTTAAGAAATATTTCAATGGACAGTAAACACAAGGGTACCTCTTCCAGGAATTGCTTTCAATTTATCCAAAACTATCATTTTGGTATAGTCAAAAAGCTGTATACAGAAAAAGTAGTTGGAGAATTCCGAATAAGGAGAAAATCCTCATTTGACTTTTCTTTCACATACTGGGTAAGCTTAAAATAAGCATCAGGAAACTCACAATTTACACCAAAATATTAGAGGAAAAGCAGTGCAGTTGATAATTTCATATTGGTTCAAAGAAGTATTTCATAAGCGTAGGAAAAAAATGCCTACCACAAAAATGTAATTATTTTCTTGTTCTGAACTGACAGCTTCCAAGAGAGACCCTTTTTCCTCCCAAATAGACCACCATGATGTACACACCCTTGCCCATTAAAAGGTACAGCTAATGCTGCTTATTGTTTCTAGACCTGAAAGCTCCTAAACATCATCCCTACTGATGTGCTCCAGCAAGTACGACACACTGAGTGTTTTGTTGTTACAGCACTCAGTTTTAGGGGTTTATATCCGTACTTTGCCTCTTTCTGATTCTTCTGCAAAGCTCTGTCAAACCTAATTTAAGATCTTCCAGTTAAATTTTACACTTATTTACCAATTAAGTTTTAAACACACTAAAGATGAATTCAACACAACACAGCTACGAAGAAAAAAATGCTGGAATTGCTGGAATGATTTAAGACCCTACTAAGACTGCCTGTTCAACGCGTGTGTGTGACCACAGATTCAACAGCTTTTGAGTTTCCATGAAATACAAGCAGTTCATGATACAGAAGTACATTTATTCCCCAGCATAAGTGAAATTACGCAGATACTAGGTTCTTAAGAGTACACAGACAATACCCACTGACACAGCTGAATTGGGCAAGTCAGTACAGACTTCTTCAATTTGTACATTTTAGCTAACTAACTTGATTTTAAAAGCTCAGACTAATTTGCTACTAGTTTATAGACAGTATCAATTAAAATGAATACATTAGTTTTCTTATATATATATAACTGATAAGGCAATTTTCACGCAGAATTATCAACTGCTAGACCAATCAGCTGAAGTAAGATAACCAGACAACAGTACTCCTTCCTTCTTCAGCCTCAAGTATGTTTATAGGCAAACCTTGCTCCAAATAACACACAAATATTCCCAATAATCAGCATTTAAGTTTGGTACATTAGAAAAACCATTACCTTATTAACTTTTTCTGCGCTGCTTCCTACAACTACAGAACAACCACAGGTCTGCAGGTGTGAACTAATTGCGCTGCAAATAGAAAGAAACATAGGTTAATACATTTAATCAGACTTTTCAAATAAAACAATTCTCATCTTCACAAGAAGAATGAAGTGATCCCAGTATAAATATAGGCCCATACCTATAGGCTTATACCTACAGGACCTCACACAGCTGTGTAGGTTACTGGTGAAATTCAGAAGTTTGACAGTATCTACATTTTCATTTTGATGTATAAAAAGACTGTCACTCAGAACTTCCAAACACCAGTTTTAGAGCAAACAAAAACTGTCTGCTGCTACTGTCTAACTGTATTACAGCATCTGTATACAATAATTCATCTAAAGTAACAGAAGACATATTAATAATGATGGATTTGAGAACATCTTGAAAGAAGATCTCTTCCATGATTGTCCTCATTTTCTGAAACTGTGGATCAGAAGCCAGTTTTGGGAGACTTGGCAGGCAAACTGTTCTGCTTTTGGTAACTACATGCTCAAGATCACGTCACAAGCTTGAGTCCCTTGGAATACACACAGGCATGCTGGCAGTTGCGTGATCTTGTCTTGTGAGTTGCCAGCAGCACAGATCTGATTTAGTTTATCTGAAGTTTGGAGGCTGCAGCAAATATACCTGAACTAACCTTGACAACTATGAACTTGTCCCTAAGAATCTTCTGTTGAGGGTTCTTATCCTCCCTTTCCCCCTACACTTTCTCAAACCAAACACCTGACCCACAGCTTCAAAAAGTCTAGAAACCCTAGAAAGTCTTGATACTATTAAAAATTTTTCTGCAATGTCTGTGAACACACGAAAGTACATTTATGCTGTCTTACTGGAGGATGCATTGAATGTGATTAACCAGTTCTAAAAGACACCCCTAATTGATAAGGACTATAATAGTTAGATTCCAACTCTGAAATTCTACAGGTGGATGTTCTAGTACACCTGCTACTATTTACCTTATCAAGTATATTCTGAGAGTTAAATTTCAGGCCATCTGAATACTTATGAATTCTTCCTTTGGGGCAGAAATAGATGTTCAGTTTGATTTAGAAGTTACTGAGAAAGCATGGCTGCTTTTCTTACTGGTTGGTATTGTTGATACATTTATTTAGTTCAACCCAACTTTTATTCAATTACATATATAAATCCACGCAACACTGTATTTAAGACTTGAAATCTGAACCTAGATCAACTGGTAATCTCTGCAGATAAGCTAAAAAGCAGACATTTGGACCCTTCACACAAATGGCCAAGTTATTCTTTTCTTTTCAGGACAAAATTTCCAGGGAGAAAAAGTAGCAAGAAGAGATAACTGACACCCTACAGTCTACTACCTGCCCAATAAATCTCCAGCTGGTATGAGAATAGCTCATTATTGTAGGATCAATGGCTCTAGTTGTTTGCAATAATCCAGTCCATGGTATGCGCTTCATTGTTTCCCAAATTCTCTGTGGAACTAAATACTACGTTATTGTGAAGAATTAGTTAATTTAACACATGCATTTCTGTAGTACTGAAAGCATCTGTGACAATGTATAAATAGATGGCACTAAGCACTACATAAATAAATGCAGTTACACCAGATATGTTCTGAAAGGTACCAGAACATCAGTTAAAATCTATGAATTATACTTTCCCACAGGAAGAGACCACGTTGCTTTCCAGTGCAACTACTTCTACTTGTACATTAAAAACAGGGGAAAAAAAGAGAAATGCACAATTTAATAATAATTGTTCTATATGGACGGCATACCATTAATGACTCTTATTTATGCAGTAAACACAACCAAACATTTTTGGTATTTCATAAAAATCTAAGACTTCGACTTATACTCTCATAAAATTAAATGTATCAAAGAAAAATTGATAGCAATTCTGTTTTCAAGCAAATGGCTGTGACCACAGTCTATAGAGATCCAGCTATTAGCCCAGACCTGCTGTTCTAAAAATACAGCAACTTCTACAGCATTGTATAGACAAAAATCTCAAAAAGTCAAATACATGTCATCCTTCCCCCTCCTATAAAAAAACCTAATCCAATACATGCTCACATGCACATACAGATAGAGAGAGATATATGCACACACAAGTCTAAGCCATTTTACTACAGCGTAAGTCAAAACTGAAATTCATACTTGAGGAGAAAGCCTTCATGGCAACTATCCCCAATGTCATCATCATTTAGCACTGTGTCACTTATCTGAAATGCAAGCAAATACAAACAAAGGTTAGACAAGTATCTGCAACACCTTCCAATTAACAGATTTTTGTTTTTAAGGATAGGTGGGAACCATTTCGGAACTATTTATGCTAAGTTCTAAGACTGCCCAAAAAAGCACCACCTTTAAAAGACCTTCTGACTTCAGCCAAAGGATATTGAAGATGAGAAAGTCACTCGATTATTAAATGTTCTTCACCAGTCACAAGTCAGATTCCTTCCAGTGATTTTTTCTATAACCTTATCCAGAATACTGGAATAAATTAGTGCACCTGTCATCACTTCTTCCATAAGAGCACTAACCCAAGCTGAAACAGGTATCAACATTAAAACCATTTACCTCCCCATCCATTTTGTTTTGCATCAAATAGCCTTGCCACTCCACTCTTAAAAATGGTATCCTACGCAGTCGATGTTGCTAAGCGCTGACCATAAAACCCGCTGTCAGTACTGTTATATTCACCAAACTTAACCAGTTACGTTAAACCATTCCCTACACGACTTCGGAGAACTTGATGTAAAACTACTGAAGCATGAAAGAATTTATGCTAGCTGTGGGGTTTTGTCTGCTGAAGAGAGTACCAAAGCAGAGAACCAGAGACACTTTTTTATTCAGAATGCAAAGAGCACCAGAACTTACATCTATTTCTTCCGGAACACTGTGTGATTTCATAGATGAAAGGAGCTCCATTACAGGAATGACTTCTCCTGTCAGCATTGGAATGATGCTCTGACCCTGTGCAATAAATAAAGTGCTTGAAGTAAAAGCACATTATGAAGTGTTTGAAGTTAGCATTACTATGAACTTGTAATATTACATGCAAAACAACTTTGACTTCCTATTGTTTAGAAGTGTGGCATGAGCAGAAATTCATGTACAGACTTCTTGGGCTTTGCTCATCAATTATTATAAACTGGAAACATACATTTTGCGTCTCGACATCATGTCTAAAATTTATCTTTGGGGTCCTATGCTAATTTTCACCATTGGTTTGATCGGCCTAGACAAGAAATATTTGGAGTGAGATAATTTCATCATACTGTATTACGTGCAACTACTGTTAAGCATTTTAGATCCAAGTCTGCTGTTTTAAGAATGACAGGAAACCAAAACCAGGCATATCAGTTATTAACACACAAAATTACTTCTCTATCTATCACAAGAAACTGAAGCCACAATTTCATATTTACAGTTTCAGAAATCAAATTCTTGTCACAGTCTTATCCATTAGGTCTCCGACCACATTGCAACGTGACAGACTCCGTACATCTCTATAACTCGAAAAGGTAATGACCTAGCAAAAAACCATCCTCGATAGGAGGCCAGCATGAATCTATGGAAGCTACTACCTTTACAGAGCTTCAAGTTCAAGTCAATGCCTTTCCTTTTCTGAAAGGTAATATTCTTCACAGATTTCCACTTTACCCATAAAATGATGAAACATATTTTCCTTCAACTTGTTCACAGCTTCCATCATGCTGTCTTCAGAAACTTTGCCTCCTGTGCATGGCAGGACATCAGCCAGTCCAAAGTATCTTCCTGGATCCCAAAAATAAGAAGCAGCACCAACTTCTACAGTCACCGGATGCAGCCAAATAGGTTTGTGATGGCATGCCACAAGCATCAACCAGATGACCCTTACCTGATCCTCCATTCTCTCTGTGCCTTCCAAGACAATCTTCTGGAAATGTTCTTGCCTCTCCTGAGCAAGAGAAGCAGTTAAATATAAAAGCTCTGGTATTTGTCTATATATGTATGCACACAACAGTCAAATGGTACAGTGTCTTCCCTGCGGAGTCACGCTTCTTGGATTCAAATTTCGATGTTCAAGTCTTTTTTCTTTTACAGAGTTGACAGCAGGAAGTGACGTCATTCTAAACAGATCAGTGCTCCCTGCTCTGCCCCCCACCAAACCTCTCACGCGCTTGGGCAGGAGTAGCAGGGAAGTGAGGGTGTGATGACAATGACAAAACATTAAGTTTCTTCATTACAGATCACGAAAATGCCACATGATCAGATTATAGTGCAGAATTCCACTTTATGTATGGATTTTTATTTTCAAATGGATAAGGTATGAACTGATGGTTCCTGATGCAAGAGAAAAATGAGATCTCCAGAATGAGAAAAATTATTTGTTTGGGGAGGGTAAGACTTTTTTTTTTCCGCACATCTTGAGACACTGACAAGTCTTCAAAACACTGTTTTATACCCAAGTACAGGAGACATGAAACCTCAAAATACACAAAACACAATGTACAAGAGACTAGACAAAGTTCTCACAACAGACTCATCACCAGCTGAATAGCAAACTTACAATGGAATCAAGTTATTATTCACAAAGAGGATTCGGCATTAATCACTGAAACAATCGATATAACACGCAAAAAATAGATGATGCTGTGAAAACTAATGGTATCTTTTGCGAGATGCTGACAGGTGATTGCATTCTTATTGGTTACTCATTAGTTTCCCGTGACTGAACTACTCAAAAGTTGATCAAGTGGGAAAAGAGTTTACGTAACTTCGAGCAGATGAACAGCGAACAAGCTACAGTAACTTGCCCTAAAACAGTAATAAAAATTGTCTAACCATCTAAAAGAAGCATCTGTGAAAAACAGCACTGGAATGAGGCAGATTCCTTAAGGCTACCTTCATCCTTGAGTTCAGCGTCAGTGAAGTCAGACATGCATGACAATGAAGTTCCTTTAAAAGAAGCCAATCTTCATGAAGATAATGCCAAACAAATGGTGTAAACCACTTCTTTTTGGAAATATAACTGCTCAGAATTATCAGACAAACATCTGGAACCTGAAATTGAAGTAGATAAAAGGGGTTTCTAATCCCATGTGGATGATTTGCTTGGAGTCGCTTGGCTTTCTTTGCCAGTCTGAACACTGTTCCATTTTTCTCCTAGTCCTCGAGTTCAGGTTTCTTCTCTTTTAAAGTCTAGCTGGAACTGTTGTCCAACTCTGCACAGAACTCATGAGAGCTGATAACCACAACCATTAGAAATTCCAGATCAGATACACAGTTCTTTTCAGATATGACTCCAACACTTCTTGTTCCGTTGTTGCCATAGTTGCTGAACTGTTTCAATGCGCAAACTACAAAATGCGTGTGTTTTAATTTTATATTATAATTCTACAACTTATGCCTAACTTTTAATCTACATTTTCAAAGCAACTCTCTCTCTTATAGGTAAGGGTGCAGAACTGCAGATATATGCTGGGATCTTTGATCTTCCTCAAAAAGAAAAAAAAAAAAAGAAAGAAGAAAAGGAAGACAATAAATGTCTATTTCAGAATGTGTCACTGTCTCAGCTAACCCAGCTGGCCTATCTGCTTCAAGAACATCTGAAAAAGAATGAAGAATTTAATGACTAATTTCTAAGGAAACTAGTAGAAAGTGTTTCTTTGTCATTCTCAATGCCACTTGAAGACTATTTCTGGTGTGGAAACATACTGATATGGATCAACGTCCAGAAAGAGAGAAGATGTACTACAGGTAAGAACGATGGACAAGTCATATTTGACGACTCACGTTAAAAGTCAGTACAAAGGGCACTAAATGACAGAGAAGCAATGTAATCAAGGACATGAGATAGCATTCACTTACGTCAAAAGTACTAATGTCCAGCAGGCTTTTAGTGGACTAGATTTGGAATGAAACATTTGTGTTGCTACTATACTGAAAACAAAGGTTTATGTCCTATCATTCCTCTGAAAAACAAACCCCAGAAGTATCAAATGCCAAGGTGACAGAAAACACTGCCATCCATCATCAGGCAATGCAGCAAAAATCAGTGGAGTTTGTTCATGTAACAAAAACTAAACACCACCACAAAAATTAACATTGGCTCATTGTTTCTGGAATCTTAATTCATTCAGATAAGAGCACTCAAAAAGGGAAGTTTAACATATGTTGAGGAGAGGTCTACAAACAGAAGAGGAACAAAAACTTTATCAGACAAACATGCATCACACACATTACAGCTGACATGCAATCTACTGCTCTAAGACAACTTGTACTCCATGAAGACGACAGAGATTTTAATCTTTATTATTAGAAAGTCAAACAATACATGACAATTTTCACTTAATAAGGAAATATCCATAATGTACCCAAAGGTAAGAGCTGCAATTCTTCAGAAAAACTTAGCATGTTTTCCTTTTTGAATTTCAAAAGTAGAAATACTTGGACTAAAGTACATGTATTTTCATGGCTCTCTCCTTAGTTTTAGACAAATTTAACACCTGCCAAATTGTTTGTTGATACCCTTTTTTTTGAAAAATAAACAACAACATTAATTACATCAGTTCCCTTTTCTGGGACCTCAATAGTAAAAACAATGATTTGAAACACAGTAGATTTACAATTCTACCTAGTTTAAACACACTAATTAATGGTTAAAAGCAACAATGTATATCGAATTCAGAGAGATGAAAAACTGTACAGGATACCTATTTCACCTAGGTAGCCTGGTGCAGGTTATATACTATTACCGGGATAAATCACGTGGCTAAAAACCTCAGCCCTGAATTTGCTGACATATTGATAACTTTTAACCTTCAAAACTGTATACCTGTAGAGAGGTCAGCCTCCTCTTGAGTTTTTGTGTCTGGATTGCTACATAACAGGTGTCACAGAATCTTAATTCTTGCTTTTGCTCAAGACAACTTGGACAACTGTTTTTAGTAATGAACAATAAACCTACCTTATGCATCCATATTCTTCCTTTCCTTATAATATGTGTTAACCTATCCACGCACACTCTGTGAAGCGGGAGGTAGAAGCCAAGTTCACTTTGTGGAAGTATAATTGATAGTCCGTATGTGCTCCTGTCTCCATTCCAGTTTCCATCAAAGATTAACGACACAATAATTACCCTTTTTTCTGCTAAGACGAAGAATTTCACATCTATTGCACCACTTTCTGCATTCCGAAGTATTTCTCCATTCAGGGTGTGATTAGCAAGAAAAGTTATTTCACCATCACTGAGAAGTACCTGTTCCGTCTTTGGGGCCCAGATATGTCGCACTCGGGGGCCAAGAATGTTGTCCCAGTAAGCGAAAGTGGCAGCTAATAAAGGTGACTCGCCATTCAAAGAGATCTCTGTTTTAGCAACTGCAGGAGATGGTGGTGGACAAAGAGCTGACATGCCTACTTCCTCTCTCATGTGCAACTGAAATGCTTACATTACCTAAAATAGAGTTTTCATAGAAAAAAAAAAATTAGAGCAGCACTCATTATCTTGTTTCCAAATAAGACTTCAAGAGACAAGCCGATTTCTGCACGTGACATTTCATTGTAGACTTCATTCCGGAAGGAAGTGTATATGCACACGCCCCACATAATGAAGTGGTATGCTTTACAAATGTTAGTCAGTCAGACCTCAAATACCCTCTGCTCACTATACAAGTATGACGAGCCTTCACAACATTCAACTTGTGTCAGAAAACTGACATACAATAAATATACCCTTTACATCATGGTGACATGCAGGGTGCTGCGGTACAAGACAAATGCTTGGCACTTTACAGAATGCGCTGATGGAAAATTCTTCATATTGTGTAGACACAAACCCTTAAACATTTTCCCTAGCAGTTTCCAACAACCCTACAGCTTCCCCATTTTGATGGTGCTGCAGCAGACAACAGGAAGTTTCACCTTCCCTAAAAGTCATGCTAGAGTCACAGGAACACATTAAATAAAAAAGTTTTATGAACTCCGCCCAGGATGGAAAAGCTAAAACAGATCTATCTCGACAAGATAGATCACGACCAGAGCTCCGCTTTAGCCCCGCCGCCTGCAGCACCCCGCGTGAAGGCAGAGGAGCAGCAGCACCCGTCCGTCTCACCGACACAGCTGCAAGCGCACGCACCTCTGGCACCCTTCCGTTTCACGCATCTCAACTTTTTTCTTTCCATGTGAGCGTCCCTAGTAAGCCTGCCCAGGAGAGTGTCCTCACAGCAACAGGGTATAAAAGCGCCTTTCTCTCCGGCTGCTTCCCCGGCCCGACCGACCGACGCTCGGCCGTCCCCCGCCAGCCGGCCACCAGCCCGGAGGCCGACGATCTCTGAGACTCCACAGGCGACTTCGCGGTTTCCAGGGAAGGCGAGAGAGCTCGCCAGTCCCACCCCCCGCCTCCTCACGCTGACGGGCTGACGAGAGGCGTCCTCTCACCGCAGTCCTTCCACCAACGCCAGCCGCCGCCACCCGAGGCAGCCGTGGCACACCACGACCGCCCGGAGGCTGCGCCCCCGCCTTCCCAGCCCGGATCAGGCCCGTTTCGCAGCCTCCAGGTCTGGTCCCAACTTCGGAAAGGACCCCACACCCCGGTGAGACGAGCTACGAGGAGCCCCGGCCCCCTTCCTCCGCCACCAAGAGGGGCCGAGAGCAGCCCCCGGGGCGGACAGCGCTACGCTCCCCTCGGCCCCGCCGCGGCCCCGCGCCCGCCTCACCTGCGCACCGCCCATCGCCCCGCGCATGCGCTCGCCCCCTAACCGCTGCCCACACAGCGGCGGGCCTCAGCGGTGCTCCCGCGCAGGCGCGGCACCGCCCCTCGGCGGTGCGTGGCTGGTGGCGGGGGCAGCGGGGGGCGGTGCTCCCTCACGCGTGGCGGAGGAGGGGAAATGGCGGCCGCGGCGGAGCCTGCGGGGAAGCGCTTCGGTGCTGCGGTCGCTGCCGGGGCCGCGGCGGCGGGGCGAGCGGCGCGGGTGTGCCCTGGGACGAGTAGCCCGCGTAAGCCAGGTCACGGCCCCAAACCAGCCCGAAAACCCCGCTTAGTCCTGGAGGGGGGCCCGCCGAATGCGCAGCCGCCTGTAGCCGTGGAAGCATCGTGGCACGGAGGGGCTTTTATGCTTACAACAGGGAGTTGATAATGGCGGAATTAGGTTGGTACCCAAACACACTGTATGCAGGGCAGTGGAGGAGTTCGTCTTCGAGCTTCATTTAGTTTTACAGGTACACGGTGAGTACCTTTACATCCTATTACTTCTTTAATCCGTCCTGGAGAAAAATCACCGTAGTCACACGTAAGAGGCATTTATTTAGTTAGAGCCTAAAAAGGAGTAAGACCGCTCTGATGTAACGACACAGCTGTAGTCATGCAAGCTCCCTCACCTCTGCCGTGCTGTGGAGAGCCCTGTCTCCAGCAGCTTGAACAGGCCCATGCAGGAGGTCTTAACCGGGCACAGCAGACCTGAAGTGTGGTTTTGTGGCTCATACCCTCCCAGTTTAACCACAGAAATTGCCCTTCTCGAAATGCCTTTGGTGTTAGGCAGTGAATAGCTTCACATCGAAAAATATACTCTTCAGCCAGCTAAAATTTGTCTGTTAGATTGCTTTTATTAATGATTTTTAAACAAACACTGAACATAAAAATGTTTTATGTCTGTGTATTGGATTGTAGTTATACTTCTGAGAAGCAGAGCTCCGACAAAAGTAAATGACCACACAAAATGTATGTAATGATTGTACAAGAGCTTGGAGAAACAGCAATTAAACTCTAGTTTTGAGTTTCATTTGCTGAATTTAAAGTTTAGTCATCAAACTCAGTGGAATTTCACTACCTATCTCTTGTCTAAATGTAAATCTCTGCAGCTGATACAGAAACGGGTTTTGTTCATTTAGTTTGTGTTTGAACAGTGTAGATGAATGTAAACTGCTTCTCATGTAGACACTAAACTCTATGGTAAGAAAAGTGTATTGATATTGAGTAATGGTGTAGCAAAAGCGGGCCTCAGGGGTTGGGAACTAGAGTTTATATTGCCACTGAATTGTCATGTAGTCTTACATAAGACACTTGGTATTGCTGCATTAATTTTTCCATTAGAAACTGCTTTGAGAATTTTACGTTAAAAGTGAATCACCATGTTATATGCAAAGAAATGTTAGCACCGATTACAAAGACTTTCTTTTTTTCTTGAAGTAATATGTGAGTCTCCGTAATTGCCTCAGTGGTATTAGTGGCAGAGTACATTTTCTGCCTGTTGTAGCAACATTGATAGTTGTCTTTTTTTTTCCTCCCTTTTTCATGCTTTCTTCAGGCAGAGGAGAGAGTAACAATCTCATTGCATATGGTTTGAAGAGACTGACAGCATTTCTGCAGGTGCCTTTTGTGGACACATCAGAGAAGTGGTGACAGACTGCAGTGTAAGCAGATTTTTTTCCCCTGACGGAGAATATGTCTGGCTATGAAGCCTAATGCTGCATATCTGCAAAGAAATTAGAGAGTGAGAAATGGAGAGGATGAAAATAAGCTCATGGTCTGAGCTCAAGCAAAAAACACATTTCAGTTTTACTTATTTATGTTTCTAGTGTGGCATCCTGAATCATCATCATGACTGATGTCATGCTTTAAAATAAGGGAGTACATAGGCAGAAAAGGAAAGGGATGAAACAAAATGTAATGGAATTCAGCTGCTCAGCCTGGTGGAGAAAGAGCATGGAAACACCAAGGCTTACCTAACTGCCCTGCTGCACTGAAACCATGCACGCACTCAGGCCAGTGTAAGTTTGCACCATGGCAAAAAACTGATCTTGAAGAATATGAAGTTCACAGTAATAAAATCAATGTTTTCCAACCAGATCAGATTGCCACAGAATTAAAACACAAGGTTAAATAAGACCAAATGGGAAGTATTGGTTGGGGTTGTGAGAAGCAGGAATGCTTGGTGGTGGTGTAGAAATCAGTGCCAAGATTACGCCTTGTGCACATATGAGCAACATAAAGCTAGATTTAGGCTCTAAAAGTTTGCACTCTGCTATCCCAAATTCTTCATTGCTAAAACAGGGGATAGATGGGACTTTCCACAGAATCTCTGATTGATAGTCTAAGGCTGTAGTTTCACTTCTGTGTTAAAACCAGTGAGGTATGCTTGCACTGTGATGTTTATGGAGTATCCTGTTACTAGTTTTAACTTGTTCTTAAAAACACTGGCTTTAGTAAGTGCTAGGGACCTTGCAAATTTCAGATTGACCTGTGAATATAAATTAATTTCACACAACTTCTGGTATTGATTCTAGCTGCATGCCAGCAGTTTGTGTCTGAGTGGTGCTATCCCAGGCTGCTGTCATTATTGTGTTAATAGTTCACAGATCATTAAATGCACAGACATGGCAATGTAGGGACCCATTAATTACTGTGACAGAAAGCACCCTGCAGTTCTCGAGCCACTGGGTGGAAGTTAACAATTTTCAAATGGAAGTTAAGGATCCAGAATTTTTGAGCACTGGGGAATTTTTTTCTAAGAGGACTCCCATGGCTTTTCTTTTTTTTTCATGATCCTCTTACACATGGAAAGGGTGATTTTATCTCTTAAAGAAAAGTATTATATCTCTTCAAGCCCATGAGACAATGGTAAAATTACAACAAAATAGCTATGTAAATAAATGATAGGAGGCAGAATATACGTGACTAAAGAGCTTTCAGATAGTAGCTGCTTTGGAGCTTGGAGAGCACTGGCTTCCTCTGTCTGGACAGATGCCCCTAAGTTTTACACTACAGCAATTCAGTTTTGTACAGGTTGGATAGACAGACTGGATTTAGGCAGTAAAGGTAATTAACTCTTGCTTGGCTGCCGAAATCACACTGTCAGTTCCTCCTAAGCTGCCACAAATTTAAAAAGTGGAAAACCAACTTCAGTGTCTTTAAAGATGCCTAGCATTGATTAGAAATACTTATAATGAAAAATTTCCCAAGGTATTGCTGTTTTATTTATGGTGGAGTAGTGGTCACATGAGCTCCGAGTTTTTTGTTGATTCCAGAGTTGTTTTCCAAACACAGCAAGATAGCATCTGCTATAATAAGCACCAGAGTTGTTTTGACTTGTCAAAATGGTAGGAATCTGGAGTCCACACCAGATTGCTGCAGTATCAGTTAAAACTAAATAAATTATGAATCTCAAGAAAAGGAGAATCCACTGCTGAGGTATATCCAGCTCTGTTGTTTTGTTCTAACACCACTGAAGGAGAATGCTGTCTCAGTAAGATAATAAGTGATGTTAAAGCAAACATAAAATAATCCATGTAGACTTTGGCTGGAGTGTGGAGATAGACATGTCACTTTCGATAAATAACAGGCAGTGTTCTGTGATTTGTATCTGTCTCAGATGTGCTTTGTAAAACAATGTTTCCCATAGCTGTAAGAGCTTAGCTAAGGCAAGTTTCCATCATCTACCTTACTGTGCTAGTTGTGTTTGCCTGATGTCTTTCTAAGACTCAAAGGCATTGTTCAGGTGCAGTTACACAAAACAGCTGTTGAAAACAGTTGGTCAAGTCTGGCCTCTCCTCTCTTCCCAAACCCAGGTGAGTGTTCCCACTTTTCTTTTCCTGCTTGTATTAACATTTGTGTGGGTGAGATAACCTAGCTGTACAACAGATTAGACTCATCTGTCTGAAAACCTGTTTCTTTTTTTGTTTGGCTAGGTAGGCAGGCAAACCTAACTTTGGGAATAGTGTTCTACAGAAGCAAGCATGTATCATGATGTCATATTAAGCTTTATAACAATAAAACAAAATTAGTCGTAACCCAAGACCATGTTTTAAAATAGGAGATGTATATATTGGGAAATTTTCAAGTCTGAAAGTTGCTGGAAGAACAACGGAAAGCTGTCTTCAATACATGTTACAAATGGAAAAGGCAGGAGAAACTGTAGCAGTACCTCTTGTTAGGACCATTACATAAAGAACTTCTTCCTCAAGTTTCATTTCTTCCACTAAGTTTTACTTCACTTATTGGGGAGGGCTGTGAGAGGTATTGATGAAAATTGGTGGCAACATGCTGTTTTTAAAAGCTGTAGATAGCCCTTGTAGTTTAGCATGGTCGTGCTTGCTGCTGGAGGTCAAGACATCTTGAAGGAGTTTCCAGCAGAGGAAATCTTGTCCTTTCCTCCAAGGCTTATGAAAATGGCCCAGGACTACTCTGGTAGGACAGGCAGGTTTGGGAAATGTTTAAAGTTGAATCTTCTGTAAGAGTGCGTTAGGAGTTATCTGCTAACGGGCAGAAGAGTGTAAAGTTCTCTTATGGACCGTCCACTTTTAATGAAAGGCATTCTTGAACTTTGGATAACAAAACAGACGAGGTGCCTGCCATCACCGAGCAGACAGTGCTAAGGAATTGCATTCTCCCCACAGCCAGGTATGGCTGAACGGGGTTAGTCAGGAAGTGCGATGCTTGATGGACACTCCTGTACCCGACTGTTTGTTCACATGCTAGTACTTTTATTCGCTGGAGAAGGGACATCAGGAAAGCCAGCAAAGACAATTTATGATTCTTTTTTGTTGTTGTTGTTTTTTGATGTCCAAAGATTTTCATACTAAAAGTGAAAATGGAGACTTCAGTTTGTTCAAGTTTTGAATCACATTGTTTGCAGTGTCTCGCCCAGCTGTTTTCATGGATATACAGCATTTTCATGAGCCCTGACATAAAAACTTTTGACACACAGTATTCTGTACTTGAAGTTCTTTCTTCTTCCACTTTTAACAGAATATTAAAGTACACACTTTTAAAAAACATTGCTTTTCTACTTCGTTATTTCTAATATCAATTCCGCTTGAAAAAAGGCAACTGATTTTAAAGACATCTGCCTTACTCTGTCAGAAATGTTACTGATGGGTTTGCGTGGCAAGGTTTTGGTAGCGGGGCAGCTATAAGGGTGTCTTCTGTGAGAAGCTGCAAGAAGCTTCCCCCATGTATGGTAAAGCCAGTGCCAGCCGGCTCTAAGATGGACCCACCGCTGGCCAAGGCCAAGCCAATCAGCAACAGTGGTGGTAGCACCTCTGCGATAACATATTTAAGAAGGGGAAGAAAAGAAACCTCTGTGGTGAAAAGGCAGGGTAGAGAGAGAGGAGTGAGACGGTGAGAGAAACAACTCTGCAGACACCAAGATCGGTGAAGAAGGAGGGGGAGGAGGTGCCCAAAATGTTGGAGCAGAGAGCCTTCCCTTGCAGCGCGTGATGAAGACCATGATGACGCAGGTTGTCCCCCTGCGGTCCATGGAGGTCCGCGGTGGAGCAGATCTCCACCTGGAGCCCGTGGAAGGGACCCCATGCCAGAGCAGGTGGATGCCTGAAGGAGGCTGTGACCATGTGGGCACCCCACGCTGGAGCAGTTTTGCTGGCAGGGCTTGTGACCCCATGGGGGACCCACACTGGAGCAGCCTGTTCCTGAAGGATCGTGCCCTATGGAAGGGGCCCACACTGGGGCAATTAGTGAAGAGCTGCAGCCCGTGGGAAGGATTCACTCTGGAGAAGTTTTTGGAGAACTGTCTCCTGTGAGAGGAGCTTTCACACTGGAGCAGGGGAAGAGTGTGAGGAGGAAGGAGCAGCAGAGACAACATGTGGTGAACTGACCACAGCCCCCATTCCCTGTCCCCCTGTGCCGCTGGGGGAGGTGAGGTAGAGAAACGGGAGTGAAGCTGAACCTGGGAAGAAGGGAGGGGTGGGGGGAAGGTGTTTTAAGATCTGGATTTATTTTCTCACTGTCCTGCTCTGATTTGATTGGTGATGAATTAAACTCCTGTTTCTCCTCAGGTTCCGTCTGTTTTTCGTGACAGTTATTGGTGAGCGATCTCTCCCTGTCCTTGTCTTAACCCTCAAGACTTTCATCTTACTTGCTCTCCCCTGTCCAGTTGAGGAGGGGGAGTGATAGAGCGGTTTTGGTGGGCACCTGGCATTTATCCAGGCCAAACTAGAACACTGTATCATACTAGATGTAGGGAGTGCTTATTGCTTCTGAAGAAAGTATGTAACTTCTTGTAATATTAACATCATGTTCTCTAAAGATATATTAATGTACACTTTTAAGTACCATGGCAACATCCAGTTTCTATTTTAGCTTTGGAATGGGTCAGAAACTTGCTGCAGAGTCAGCAGAAACTGTCTGGGAGGTGGGTAACAAGCCCAAGACGGGTAAAAAGTTTTCTCTTGTAGCATCAGAGGTCAGTGGTTATAGGTTTGGTGCAAGTTTTTCCAGGGAAAAGTGTCGGGGCTTTCCAAAGTCAAGGTCTGTGTTGAGGTAAAGCAGCAGGGTTATTCTCTTATCACTGCTGTTTTCGTCCAGCCTTACCAGGTCTGCTTAGTGTCACCGAAGAACGTTGCTCCGTAAGCAGAAGCAGTTTCCATAAGGCTTCATTTAAATTGAAGGTCACTGGGGACAAGCAAGTTTCCTCAGGAGTCATCCAAGGTCAGATCCAAACTTGAAGGCAGCCACTAGGCTCATCCTAGTGTTGTCCAGTTTGAGACTCAGTGCTAAACTATGCTCAGAGGTCAGCCAAGGTCGCAGCTGCCACCAAAACCAGACATCATAAGTCTTCTGGCTGAATTCTCCGTATATGCAATTTTCTGTAGTCAGTCAGTTTGCTTGAATCATTGACTGTTATGCATCTGCTTTTGAATGTTTTTCCAATAAGAAACCATTTGCTTTTCACTTATTGCCTTGGCTACATCTATATCCTCTTAGTACCACAGCACGTTAGTGCAATGTACAAAGCTGGCATGATAACCTTTGGTGGCATGATGCGTGCTTCACACAAGAAGACTGCACTCATGAAATAATGAACCCTAGGGTGCAGCTTCGCTTGAAACATAGCAAATAATTCTGCAAGTAAGAGGCGGGGTCGGCTGTATCACAACTACTCTTGACAGATTTTTCACCATCCTGATCAGCCATGAAAATGTGGCCTAGGTTCCTTGTTGGTCATTACAAAAAAGGATTACAATGAGGACCTGCAGGGGGTTTGGAGGGCTTAGCAGCTGGCAGAAGGCAGATGTCTACATAGAAGTTGTGAAAATCTACTAACACATATGGGTCTCATCCCCACTGCAAGAATAATTTTGATGATCTAGGTATTTCACAATGCTCTTTTAAGCATAAGTTGCTAGACTTGTTTTGTAATCACCCGCTGCTCTAGAACATGCCATTCAGCGTGACCTGGATAGGCTGGAAAGCTGGGCAGAGAGGAACCTGATGAGGTTCAACAAAGGCAAATGCAGGGTCCTGCACCTGGGGAGGAACAACCTCATGCACCAGTACAGGCTTGGGACGGACCTGCTGGAGTGCAGCTCTGCGGAGAGGGACCTGGGTGTCCTGGTGGACGACAGGTTAACCATGAGCCAGCAGTGTGCCCTGGCTGCCAAGAAAGCCAATGGGATCCTGGGGTGCATCAAGAAGAGTGTGGCCAGCAGGACGAGGGAGGTTCTCCTTCCCCTCTACACTGCCCTGGTGAGGCCCCATCTGGAGTACTGTGTCCAGTTCTGGGCTCCCCAGTTCAAGAAAGATGAAGAGCTACTGGAGAGAGTCCAGCGGAGGGCTACGAGGATGATGAGGGGACTGGAACATCTCCCCTACGAGGAGAGGCTGAGGGAGCTGGGCTTGTTCAGCCTGAAGAAGAGAAGGCTGCGAGGGGACCTAATAAATGCTTATGAATATCTGAAGGGTGGGTGTCAGGAAGATGAGGCCAAGCTCTTTTCAGTGGTGCCCAGTGACAGGACAAGGGGCAATGGGCACAAACTGAGGCACAGGAAGTTCCGTCTGAACATGAGGAAGAACTTCTTCCCTCTGAGGGTGACGGAGCACTGGAACAGGCTGTCCAGGGAGGTTGTGGAGTCTCCTTCTCTGGAGATATTCAAGACCCGCCTGGACAAGGTCCTGTGCAGCCTGCTGTAGGTGACCCTTCTTCGGCAGGAGGGTTGGACTAGATGACCCACAGAGGTCCCTTCCAACCCCTACTATTCTGTGATTCTGTGATTCTGTGACAACTTCGAATCCCCATTGTCAAACCATGACCCAAATGTTCCATCGTATTTAGTGGCGTGAAATTAATTGGCAATCAATGAACTGTGCATTCAAGATCAGTGTAAGCCATACAACAGATAAACTGATACTGAACGCTTGCAAAACACTAAGAGCCACTTACAAATTTTTAATGCCTATCTATAATCCCAAAATGTTACAATGACATCCACGTGTGCTATCCACCCCTCCAAGTTAGGTGGGTGGTGGGGTATGTAGGTTGCAAGCTCACGTCCCCTTTCCTGAGTGCTGTGGTGTGGACAGGACGCTCCAGCTGTACCTGCCCCTGTGTCACCCTGCAACCCAGACCCACGTGCCACTGAGGCAGCCTCTGCCAGGTCCCATAGGCGCATGCCGATGGCGTGTCACTCCTCTGTGTCTTTAATACTGTTGGGGCACGGGGGCCCAGCGGTGCCCTGCAGGAAGGCTGCTCCATCCGCCCCAGCACCGACAGCTCTCTGGGTGTCCCTGGGCTGCCCTGGCTCTGCTGCGCTCTGCTCTCTGTCTCCACTGCTGCAAATGTTTCTGCAGCATTTATACTGCTTTTCAGGGTGATTCCTTTGTTTTTTTCAAAGTCCCTCTTAATTGCCTGATTGCTGTTGAATCCATCTGATAGTCATCTTCCTCTTTAGCATTATCAGTGTTGGACAAAAGCCCCCTGAGACAGTTTTGGGTGTCCCATTCATTTTCACTGTTACACTGATGTCCCCATCTGATGCACTCATGTTATCTGGCTGTTTGAACAGGAAGAGGGACCTCAGAGGCATCCCAACAATCACTCTCATACTCTGGCTATCAGAATTCTGAGTGGGGAATTAGCGGTAGAAAGACGGCTTTGTGGCTGAAAGGAAATGATGAGGAGCTGGAAGAGCCAAATTCTGTCCTGTCTGCCTTCATATTTGTAGCTTGCCATATGTTCAAATATAAGTGTGCAAGGCGTTGTAAGAGTAAAAAGCAAAGCATGGAATCTTAGAACCAGGACAGGCATACACTTTGGATGAAACACACTGTCACCTTGATTTCCAGGTGGAAAACACTTCCACACATACAGTGGTGATCACTTCTCTCTTCTGGGTGCATGACATAGCATCCTGTATTACACATCCAAGAACTAGTGGGGGATAGCTTGACTGTTACCCATACTGCATGGCCAGGTCAGGCTGGCTGTCTCTCTCACTGACTTAAGAGCACCTAGTGCTAGAGGAAAACAGACAGTAACCATAAGTTCCTGTTCAGAAGGGTTAGGGGGCAATTCCCACGAGCTAGATAATATCTTTTTGGTGCTCTGGTAGTGTTTTGAACATGCAGTCCTTTGGTTAAAACACTTGAAAAGAGTAATAGTGACACTGGTGTCTTCTGTGGCTGAAATGGCACCAGCTGAAGGGTTGTGACAAGTTTCTGGAGCTATGAATGTTGAGCTAGTCTACCAAGCTGTTTAGTTGGCTTCATTGTCCCACTACCAGCTCATTTTAATCACCACATTACAGTTCTTTTGCCATTTTTAAGGCATTTACAGGTGTTGAAGAATCTGGTTTTTTTCTTCCGATACAAATGTTGTGGTACCCAAAATTCATGTGTTGTTAGAGCAGCATGCTCATCTCTGCTGCTTTTCTATGCATGTGTGACAGAGGACACCTCAGCTGGACTTTGTGCAGAGAATTCTTATGAACTCTTAGGTGCTTAAACTTCTTTGTTCCTCCTGTTGAGCTAAACAAAATTACTACAGCTATTTTCCTACAGCTCCAAGGCCAAAGAAGTATATTCCACCTCAGCCAGATTAAAAGTGCATATCCAGGTCTTCCCAGAGCTTCAAGACATGTAGCATCTACCTCCAAGCAGAGGTCCTGAGAGCAATTTGCAAGCAGAAAACAGCAGTAGTTCTTACTGAGGATTCACTGGAGATTCAGTGGGACAGCAAGTCCGTGAAGAACTGGCACCGTCGGCATTCTCTGCTAGCTCACTTGCTTTCGGAGTTAGGCACTTGATTATCCAGCAACCCTGTCCTCTCGTCACCTTGCTGCCATTGCTGGCTGTAGCTTCAGCACAAATAGTGTGCTTGAACTTCCCAGAGCTGCATGTGACTCAGGAGCCTGTCCTACAGACAGTTTGACTGAGCAGCGAAGAACAATGCTGGTTTCTTAGGAGGATGGGTGTTGCGAAGTCTCATATCCTTTCCGCATGGGAAAGTACTTAAAATCCAGACACAGCTCAGCACTTTGTTGTCAGCTGGAAGGAGCCACATGTGAGAGTGTGTCTAACCATATCACAGAATCACAGAATCACAAAATAGTAGGGGTTGGAAGGGACCTCTGTGGGTCATCTAGTCCAACCCCCCTGCCGAAGCAGGGTCACCTACAGTAGGCTGCACAGGATCTTGTCCAGGCGGGTCTTGAATATCTCCAGAGAAGGAGACTCCACAACCTCCCTGGACAGCCTGTTCCAGTGCTCCGTCACCCTCAGAGGGAAGAAGTTCTTCCTCATGTTCAGACGGAACTTCCTGTGCCTCAGTTTGTGTCCATTGCCCCTTGTCCTGTCACTGGGCACCACTGAAAAGAGCTTGGCCCCATCCTCCTGACACCCACCCTTAAGATATTTGTAGGCATTTATTAGGTCCCCTCGCAGCCTTCTCCAGGCTGAACAAGCCCAGCTCCCTCAGCCTCTCCTCGTAGGGGAGATGCTCCAGTCCCCTCACCATCCTCGTAGCCCTCCGCTGGACTCTCTCCAGTAGCTCTTCATCTTTCTTGAACTGGGGAGCCCAGAACTGGACACAGTACTCCAGATGGGGCCTCACCAGGGCAGTGTAGAGGGGAAGGAGAACCTCCCTCGTCCTGCTGGCCACACTCTTCTTGATGCACCCCAGGATCCCATTGGCTTTCTTGGCAGCCAGGGCACACTGCTGGCTCATGGTTAACCTTTCGTCCACCAGGACACCCAGGTCCCTCTCCGCAGAGCTGCTCTCCAGCAGGTCCGTCCCAAGCCTGTACTGGTGCATGAGGTTGTTCCTCCCCAGGTGCAGGACCCTGCATTTGCCTTTGTTGAACCTCGTCAGGTTCCTCTCTGCCCAGCTTTCCAGCCTATCCAGGTCACGCTGAATGGCAGCACAGCCTGCTGGTGTATCTACCACACCTCCCAGTTTGGTGTCGTCAGCAAACTTGCTGAGGGTACATTCTAACTCTTCATCCAGGTCGTTGATGAAGAAGTTAAACAAGACTGGGCCCAGTACTGACCCCTGAGGGACACCACTTGTCACCAGCCTCCAACTAGACTCAGCGCCGCTGATGACAACCCTCTGAGTTCTGCCATTCAGCCAGTTCTCTATCCACTTCACCAACCACTCATCCAGCCCACACTTCCTCAGCTTCCCTAGGAGGACATCATGGGAGACTGTGTCGAAAGCCTTGCTGAAGTCAAGGTAGACAACATCCACGGCTCTCCCTTCGTCTACCCAGCCAGTCATGTCATCGTAGAAAGCTATCAGATTGGTCAGGCATGATTTCCCCTTGGTGAATCCATGCTGACTACTCCTGATAACCTTCTTTTCTTCCACTTGCTTGATGATGGCCTCCAGGATAAGCTGCTCCATCACCTTTCCCGGGATGGAGGTGAGGCTGACCGGCCTGTAGTTCCCTGGGTCCTCCTTCTTGCCCTTTTTGAAGATTGGAGTGACATTGGCCTTTCTCCAGTCCTCGGGTACCTCTCCTGTCCTCCAGGACCTCTCAAAGATGATGGAGAGTGGCTCAGCAATGACATCCGCCAGCTCCCTCAGCACTCGTGGGTGCATTCCATCGGGGCCCATGGATTTGTGGACATCCAGATCACTTAAGCGATCCCTCACACAGTCCTCCTCGACCAAGGGAAAGTCGTCCTCTTTGTAGGCTTCTTCTCTTACCTCTGGGGCCTGGGATTCCTGAGGGCCAGTCTTAGCACTGAAGACTGAAGCAAAGAAGGCATTCATTAGCTCTGCCTTCTCCGCATCCTCCGTCACCAGGACACCCGCCTCATTCAGCAGCGGCCTCACGTTGTCCCTAGCCTTCCTTTTGCTGCTGATGTAGTTGAAGAAGGCCTTCTTGTTGTTTTTGACATCCCTTGCCAGCTTCAATTCCAGGTGAGCCTTGGCCTTCCTCGTCGCATCCCTGCATGCTCTCACCACGTTTCTGTACTCTTCCCAAGTGGCCTGTCCCTCTTTCCACATTCCATGGACCTTTCTCTTCTGCCTGATCTCCGCTAGAAGCTCCTTTTTTAACCATGCAGGTCTCCTGCCTCCTTTGCTAAATTTCTTTCTCAGGGGGATGCATTGCTCCTGTGCATGGAAGAAGTGTTGTTTAAAGAGTGACCAGCACTCATGGACCCCCCTGCCTTCGAGAGCCCTGTCCCACGGGATTCCTCCCAGTAGCTCCTTGAAGAGGGCAAAGTCAGCCCTCCTGAGGTCCAGGGTTTTGATCCTGCTTATCGCCCTGCTTCCTCCACGCAGGATCCTGAACTCGACCATTTCTTGGTCACTGCAGCCGAGTCTACCTCCAACCTTCACATCCTCCACCAGTCCCTCCTTGTTTGTTAACACGAGGTCCAGCAGCATGCTTTTCCTTGTTGGTTCCTCCACCACTTGCATCAGAAAGTTATCATCGATGCTCTGTAGGAACCTCCTGGATTGCGCCTGCCTAGCTGTATGGTCTTCCCAGCTGATGTCAGGGTGGTTGAAGTCCCCCATGAGAACCAGGGCCTGTGACTGTGAGGCTGCTTGCAGCTGCCTGTAGAAGGCCTCATCAGCCTCCTTCTCCTGGTCAGGTGGCCTGTATGCAAGCAATGCCTGTATGCAAGGTGGTGCAAGCTAAGGCTGTAACCACACAATGAAGGGGCTGCTGGCTGCATAGATTTTAGGACTGTTGAAGGTGACCAGGTTTCTTCAAGAAACCACACGACTGGCTAGTGGTCATGTCAAATGCAATTGGAAAGCCCTCTGAACTACACATAAATAGTTCTGGTCAGTATATGTCAGTTTAGAAATACAAACACGATTTCAGGATACTTAAAACGATTACGGATACTCATCTCTTACAGTTAAGCCAAACACTGGCATGTTAGGTAGACAAACCTGAAGTATCAGTAAGGTGTCTGCAGGAATAAATCTGTGCTGAAAATGTTCTTTATATTTTGCTGTGTCTTTTTGCTTTCTCTGCATTCGGTTCTTCTTCCACTGGGATCAGTGGCAAAAGTTTCCTTTAGATTTCCAGAAGAGGAGAACTTAGCCTTGAGGCACTGCAGGATGTTATTTACTGCAGCTGTCAATGACAGCTTTATCTTAGAACAACAATGTCGATACATTTCAACACTGTCTCATAACATGCATGATTATGTTCACTGGAGAAAAGATTTGGTAGCTTTCTGCACCTCCTTCGTTTGATCCTGCTCTGAAGTGTTGCATACAAAGCTTGGTAACAGACTCATGCTTCATGTCTGTGGTGTTCTGTCTCGACTTCAGTATTTATTTTCTCTGTCGTTATCTTTCAGGCTTGATTATCTTGTTTGCTATGTTCAAATATTAGAGAGTATTTCTGAGTGATAAAAATATGTTGCGATTCATCAAATATTTATTTTAGTGGTTGTTTGACTGGCTAAACTTGCAGTGGTTTATGTCTTACAGAATCTTCTGTCTGCATAAGCTAGTAATGCATTTTTATTAGGTGTTTCATTTCTGCTTTATTTTCATGTTTTACTGTCATGAGCATGACAGAGAAAACATAGTGTGTTTGCATACTGGGGTTTGAAGAACTGATGATGTTGGCACAGTTATCCTCCTTGATAATTTCACACATACACTCTCACCCATTCCCAAATTCACATTCACTCAGTCTTGAGTTCCTTCTCATTGGGGAGGTTGCAGCTGGTCCTGGAGAGATGGGGAGAAAGTGTTGATTTTGTGCTTTTCTGGTGCTTGTGTTTACTGATCTTGAGTGTCAGTGGCCAAGTCCCCAAGCATCCCTGGGCTTTTTTCAGTGCATTTCCAAGGAATTTCCTCCATTTCCAGGGACTATTCCAATTTTACACACCTGCTTTTCTCCATCTAAATATGATTTATTTTCAAACACATGTGATCTGCCTCTTAACTAAGGGTTTTGCCTCATGTTATGGCATGTATCTTTTTATTCTTTGGAGGATTTGGTGTATGTTGCTTCTGTTTATTCCAGGTGTTACTACATTTTACAGCAAGCCCGTACAGGTTGTAGCTACCAGAGAACAGACGTGTGCTTGAGAATTCAGAAGTTTAGTCTTGAACATTCGCCCCCTCATCCCTACAGTTATGTCCTGCCTGTTGATGTTCACAATCTAAGGTATTTCTTGTCCACCACATTTACTAGTATCAGCATTTAAAAGGTCAAAAGAACACAAACTGTTCTATGGTCTGCTTTCAATTTTTGTCTTGTCACTGAGGATTCTTATCCTTACTTTCTTATCCATTTTTTCTTGTGATGTGCTATTAATTTTCCACTTGGGATTAAAATCCTACCAGGCATTTTAAAGCTACTCCGCTATGTGTCTTGATGCAAGGGGGATAGCCTTATGTGGCCTCATGGTCATTGCCTGATTGCAAAAAGCAGTTGTACTTTTAGATGACACTGAAAATAATCAGCAGTCTCAGACAAAGTTCAGAATTTCTAAGGACTGGTTATAGCAGTGAGGTACCACATCCAGTATAACAAATGCTTATATTTAGGAAGTATAAGAAAATATTCAAATAGATAGAAACAACGAAGAGCATATAGTATTCTGTTTCCTCTTCACAAGCAAAGAGAAACATGACTCAGAAACAGGGTCGTTCTTCATCCTTTCTGCTTTGGCAGAATAGTGGAACTTCAAGAGGGAGTTTTGCCTGAGTAAGTAGTGTGGATTAATATCTAAAGATAGGAACACAACTAGGGAGCAATAAAACTGGTGGCTTAGAAATATGGATCTAAAAGCAGTCTTCGTTGCCACTTTGGGACAGGAATTTATCATTTCTGCAACACTTAACTTCACAGGAAGTTGTCCAATATGTCTCTGAAATTTTCGAGCACAGTGTAAGCCCTGTACATCCCCACTGAAGAGGTTAGTAATTGTTTTCTTTCCAAAGTGCAGGACAAAGTAGCTGGTATCCTGGGCAGAAAGGAGTAATAGAGATATGGGATATTAAAGCATGAGAAATTAAAGTTCAGGTGCTGATGAATAAACTCATTTCAGTGAGGCAGTGAGTGCATATGAAGTCATTTTTATTGTCATAATAACACCTAAAAAAACTAAAGGAAATGTGGAATTTGATGAGGAAAAGGCAATATATTTTCTTTCCAGTACTGGTTATTTTTTTTCGGGGTGTATTAATGACAGAGGCAGTAGACTTGTGTTGGAAGCAAGGATTAAAAGGCTGTCATTTCCATGTGTTATTCAAAATCAATCAACATGTAAGATCAGAAATTGTGCTTTTTTTTTTTTTTTTTTAAATAGAGACCTTGAGAGTTATTTTCCTCTTCGCAGCCGGATGTAAGTAATCCATCAGTCATCATGGTTACTGAAGCAAGACAGGAGAATTGTCCCGTGGTTTTTGCCCTGTTGTAATAATGCACTCAACAAGAAATTTAATACACTGCAAGGCTAAATCTGCAATCCTCATGCTAGCCAAATACTTGTGAAAGACGCCTTTTCGTATGTTTACTGTATTCTGTCAGAAAATGTAACAGAAGTGTCAAGGAACAAGCTCATCTCTTATTAAAATAAGTATTTGAGATCAGAATCTGTAGCAGGAGTTAACAGTCTTTGCAAATAAGTAAGATGGGTAAGTGACAGCTCTTCATGGCAGTTAGTACCTGACGCTCAAGGGCTTGTTTCAAGGCTCGGGGAATTTGAGTGCACTCTCTCTTGTGCTGCAGTGCAGCTAAAGAAGCAGGGAGCGGTATGTCTTGACCTCCTGGTTGCAGCATGTTTTTCCCCTAGGGAAGAAAAAAAATCTGTTCTTTTGGATTCTTTTTGCTAGCAAACCTCGGAGCACTTCCAGGACTCACATCTTTCCTAGCTGCTTGAATTCCGTTACAATAAGCAGACACTTTTAAATTGTAATACCTTTTTTGAATACACACAAGTCAAGATACCTATCTGGTCAAAGGTATATTCAGTAACATTGCCACTATCATTTATGTTTGTAATTACTGTGCAGTTGCCATGGGAGCTGATACGCAGCAGAACAAATGACAGCAGAGAACTAGCATCTCTGCCACAGAAGTTCATATATGAGCCAAATACTTGGCCCACACTGGTGTCATTATATGAATTGCAATTGCACTTTAGCACCTCTCACGTTTGACATGTCTGTGGCAAGAAGGTCACTTAGAAGAAACACAGTGGTTCCATTTGGAATCCCCTTTACAGTGTGGGAGGCCACTGCCAGGCTCCCCAAACAAGGGTCGCTGAATTTGGTGTGCAGAGAGGATTTGCAGTCTCTGATGGAGTAGGTGGTGTCCTACTGATGTTCAGGGCTCTCAGCAAAAAGACCAGGAGTGTTCCATTTGCTCTTATCTGCTCCTTTGGTGCCATCTGTGAAGTGATTTTGGTGGCCTAGCATGATTTTCCAATGGCTAGGTGTCAAAGACCAGCATCCATGGCTACTGGAGGAACACTGCCAACAGCCTAAAGATGCAGGATGGTGACTAAGTTACGTGCTTTCACTCTGAAATGACATTTCAATCAATGTTGAGACATGCTTACTGCTAAACTTTTCTGAAGATAGAAGTTCGGTTTCCAGAGCATCTTTCAGAATGCGTATTCAACACAAAGATCAAAAAGACCCCCGTGATGTTACCTGATGCCTGCATATCTGACAGAGAATAGACAAACAAACAGAGTTATTTTAAATTATTCAAAAATCCAAGAATTTCTGCAACGTAAGAACATTTAGAAAGTTGTTGAATAAAGTGAGGTAGGTCCCTCTTGGCCTGTTTTCCAGTGTGTTACAGGTGCAGTCTATTAACAGTGTCTTTGAGGATGGTAGGAACTCACCAGTTCTTTGATTGCCACTTACAGCTTCAGATGTAATGGAGTTTTGTGTGCTGTAGATCTGAGGATTGTTGCATTTGACCTCTCATAGTGAGGGGAGGTACAGCAGATAATTATTATCGTCTCATGACCCTTACTCCATAAGTTCTACAGCGGTGTTAATGAGAGGTTGCCCAGGTGTTTTCATGTAAAGCATGAATCCGGTCTTGATATGTGTATCTGAGAAAACTGTCTTGTACAAATAAGACACATGTAAAAGCCAATGAAGTTATATAGTTGATAGAAGAAACAATATGAAATTGTAAACAATGCTAAAGGTGTGGAACCCGAGTGAAGAAGACGGGAAGCTGCACCATGTTGTAATCTATATTTTGTAGTTGTTATGCTTTCTCAAAGAGTGTGGAGGAGGTCAGCCATACGAAGCTTAATGTTATCCTGCAGTGATTAATTATGGTCATGTCTAATCTCAGTCAAGAGCCGGTAATGAGCCACTTGCATTTTCCCATTCAAGTATTTCTGTTTAGCATTTTGTCAGTGTGCTAAATATTGTGCTCAACAGATGAAGACACTTCACTCTGCAAAAGCAGCACCCTTAGTCACCCAGGTGGGAGGAAGAAGTTGTGTGTGACGTCAAGGAGTCAAAAAGTTGCATAGACAGAATGAATGTCTTGTGGTCCAATCTCAGAACATTTCCATACCCAAAGAAACTAGTAGAACTAGCTATGAGCAGGAAGATCTTCCATCGGGAGGTTTCCTCTAATACATGAAGCCTGAAACGTAAGGGATCTATGTGTGATCATGGTGCAAATATATCCAGTATCCACTCTAAAAGCCCCTGTCCCAACTCCACTTGCTTACTTTATTAAGCACATTTGTGATGATGCTGTGTTAGAAGTTACGATGCTACTTTGTCTTTCACTTCAAGCTGGCTTGTTTTAAGGGTGATTTTGCATGAGCTATATAACGAGGGAAGTATTTCTTACATGGGGGAGTGGTGTGGTAAATCTGTAAACTGAAAAAATGAGCCATCTTTGCAATGTGTATAAACCCCAGATAATGTGGTAGGTAACAGAGCAGGCTGGCTGAGACCCGCTGTCCCTGGAATCAGGGAAGGTGCCTCGCAGGGACTCAGTTGGCTACCCTGGCATAGGATGAGAGAGGGAAGAGTATACGTGAATCCTCAGGGTTTAAATGAGTTACTGTTATTGGCTAGGCTTTCTTTTGTATGTTACATCGCACAGGATTGTAGGGAAGAGCAGAGGAACATTTAACAAGCCAGAAGGGAGGAATTCTAGTCAGCCTCTAAATCCCAATGGTACCGAGGACCAGACAAAATGTCATGTGTTTCACAAGGTCATAAGCATTAGATCCACAAACACCTACCAAGTCTCACAGAAATTATGGTTAATGCGTGCTCAGAGAAGTTAAGCATGTTCCTAATGGTATTACAGATACTAATATGTATTTTGGGAATTGAAAATTGTCTGCACTATCAGTGGAGTCTGAAGTGGGACAACCAAGGCACTTTAGTCAGAGCAAGGGAGTGATGTAAACAGCTAATAAACTCAAACGAACTCTCTGTTGCCTAGTACTGCATAACTGGTTCTAATCTCTACTTCACAGAAACATAATTTGGGGATCTTTTGTTACGTTGTTCTATTTCAGCCTGCAAAGTCACAGGGCTACTTTGAGTGCATTATTAAACATTTTAAGGTATTACCAACTTCCTGATACCTAATAAAGTATAATTTTACTTTTTGTATATTTTAAAATGAAAATTACAAAAACGATCCATTGTATGTGGTGTTAGAGGCATGCTTGAGCAATGTTTCAGGTAAACACAAAAAAATTATAATCCAAGCATTCAGGCAGAGAAAACTTTCAGTTATAGCATCAGCTACAGAAGTGTAACAGCAATGGCATCTGATGCGGACTAGCAAGGTTATATCCTTCTGATATCAAATTGAAGAAGATGTGGTGTCTAACTAAGAAGTATGCAAATCAAATGCTCTAGGCAAATAGGCAGCACTGCCGATTAAACACAAGACTGCTGTAATCAGTCACTGCTATCTCCATTTGAAGTTTATGAACAGAAGTTAAAAGAAAAATGACTTCAGACATATCACAGTGGAATAGGAGGAGGAGGTGAAATTCTAGTTGTATCTTTATAAAGTGAAGGACAGCAAGATGCACACATCTCCTGTGAAACTACAGGGCTGCTAAAGGCTATGCTTTTTGCAAAATTAGGGGTGATTAAAAATGATGTAGAGCACGTGTTGACAGCAGCAGGAGATTCCATACTATGTACATAAGCAGTGACACCTTAAAAATGACACAAACAGACAGAAGATTAACTGCTAAAGTTTTCAGAAAGTACGTTTTGCTAACAAGTATTTGAGAAGTGATCAAATTGCAAAGTATTAGCTTTTGTGAGTGCAACCAGTATCTCAGCTGAGTCTGATGGACTGCCGTGGAGATTAGCTAATTTACACCAGAGAAGGACACGTCCTGCAAAGAACATATCAGCAGTCAGTTTACACTGAAAACTTAGATGTTTTATTTATCTGCAGTAGTTATGGCGCAAGCTGCAGCCAGGTGGGCGCTCTCTGGTCATTAAGATGCTCTCACTGCTATACGAATTGCCGCACTGAGAAAGAGGCACATGTCCTGGCAGGACTCAGACACAGTACTCATAGAGCAAGGAGGAGTTAAATTTTGTAATCAAGGACACTGGCACCTGTAAAAGATAATTGTTCACGTTTATGCTTTGTGATCATTAAAGCTAAAAAGCGTAATCGTGCAACTAAATATATGTTTACATACAGGGAATTAGAGATCATCGTGGTTGGGGTTTTTAGCAGACTGATAAAGCCGGCCAATTTTAAACTGAAAAGCTTTTATTAAATTCATTCATTAACAACTCATTTTCTGCTAGCATTTAGTGCTTACACAATATGAATAAACTTCACTACATATGTAAAACTCTTTGTCCGTAAGACTGATACCCTAAATTACCTCTGTGTATGTGATACCACAAAGTCTGATCTTATGCGGGCCTGTCCTGTTCCTCCTCTGTCATTCCTCTCCCTGCCTGATATTTGTGTGCTCTTTGCTTGCCTCCTGAAAGAAGGATCTCATCTGCCTCTCTTGCTGCTTACCTCGGTTCAGGTTTTGTCAGTCATCCTGCATTTGTGTGCAGCAGGATGTCGTGCCTGCTGCAGCCTTTTGTATTTATCTTGTCCTTTGGCAACTTTTTCTTGGATGGAAGCTTCCTGTGTGCAGCTGTATGTGTACTTGTTTGCCCTGCTGGTGGTCACATTGCTCAGACACGTATGTAAAATGCTTATGCATTGTGTGTGCTTGTACTATCACGATAGCACAAAACATGCTATGGTTGGTTACACTTTTTAGTACGCTTGTATTGGGTTCAAGGCAAGCTAATGTTGGTTATACCTTCAGTAGTGCAGTCTCAGTTTCTAGGTGTCACAAATCTCTGCTTTGGCCACAACAAGCTTAGTCTTTCTCGAAGACAGGAGTAACGCAGCATGCCCATCCATTTTGTCAAACAGAAAGCTAGTTTGACCTCATGATCACATCGGTCTCTACAGGAGCTAGCAGGGGTTACAGGCAATGCTCTTGAAATGGTATGCTGGAATCCAGGAATTCTTATTGCCTCCTTGAGACCAGATCCTGGTTTTGTTTGTCTTGAAAAGGAGTCTTGTTGAAGCAAAGTGGGAAGGCAAGCTAAAAATATGGCACGATTCTCATGTGTTCAGCCCTTGGTGCGACTAAACTACTTAAGGAAGACGGACATCTGAAAAAGGATGCAAAAGCTATACACACATGCAAAAGAATGCCAGGCATGTCTTGTCCAAATTCAGATCAACAATCCCCAAAACAGTGAAGAGAATGAACGGGGAAAAAAAAGGAAATGTGGATGAAATTTTGTATTTTTTAAAAGGTGTTCGGATTTGTTGCAACTCAGTCATCCTTAGATACTGTTTTACAGAATCTCAGAATCACAGAACAGTAGGGGTTGGAAGGGACCTCTGTGGGTCATCTAGTCCAACCCCCCTGCCGAAGCAGGGTCACCTACAGCAGGCTGCACAGGATCTTGTCCAGGCGGGTCTTGAATATCTCCAGAGAAGGAGACTCCACAACCTCCCTGGGCAGCCTGTTCCAGTGCTCCGTCACCCTCAGAGGGAAGAAGTTCTTCCTCATGTTCAGACGGAACTTCCTATGCTTCAGTTTGTGCCCTTTGCCCCTTGTCCTGTCGCTGCGCACCACTGAAAAGAGTTTGGCCACCTCCTCCTGACACCCACCCTTGAGATATTTGTAAGCATTTGTTAGGTCCCCTCGCAGCCTTCTGTTCTTCAGGCTGAACAAGCCCAGCTCCCTCAGCCTCTCCTCATAGGAGAGATGCTCCAGTCCCCTCACCATCCTCATAGCCTTCCGCTGGACTCTCTCGAGTAGCTCCTCATCTTTCTTGAACTGGGGAGCCCAGAACTAGACACAGTACTCCAGATGAGGCCTCACCAGGGCAGTGTAGAGGGGAAGGAGAACCTCCCTCAACCTGCTGGCCACACTCTTCTTGATGCACCCCAGGATCCCATTGGCTTTCTTGGCAGCCAGGGCACACTGCTGGCTCATGGTTAACCTGTCGTCCACCAGGACACCCAGGTCTCTCTCCACAGAGCTGCTCTCCAGCAGGTCCGTCCCAAGCCTGTACTGATGCATGGGGTTGTGTGGCCAAAAGGCCAACTGAGATCACGTTGTTATTATGCAGATGAATCAGTTGTATGCTTAATTTAGGCAAGATCTGGATGCATGGCATATTTTGTATATATTTAGACAACAGGCATGGCACTGGATGCTGGTACCATTCAGTACCATTGTGATACTGCGGACTATTTTTGATGAACACTTGTGTATAGCTATGAAACGCAAATCCCTTCCTTTCAGAAAGCTCCGAAGGAGAACTCTGTACTTGTACATCTGGAAACTTCCAGTCATGGAGGCTGTGATTCACAGTTCAAATGACTTGCAATGACCTAGGCTTTAATTTTAGCTAGTTCTAAAAAATGAACTTTACTTTTCTGATGCCAATTGAAAGTACTTTAAATGATAAGCCCTCCCGAGTATCTAATTGGGCATAAACACTCTGGATTAGGAAGATCTCAAACTGAACATCAGCTTAAATGGAATATATAACCTTAATCTTCTTAAGTCTTAATATAATAGAGAAAAAACGCATGGCCACCTTCCAGAGTGATGTGACTGAAGGCAGTATCACAGCATGATGCAGGGAAATAACCAGTTCCTCAGGATGGCAGTAAAAAAAATATATTTTGTTTTCTCAAAGGCTAAACAAAGGTATTCTTAATAGATCTGACTAGAGGTATAGAGAGAATACAGGAGCTGCTAGTATTATCCATCTCACAGGTATTGTAAGAGAAAGATATGAGTGTTATATATATTCTGGGGAAACTCCCTAGAGAAAGCAATAATGAAAGGAAACAAAATCCTTTCTGCTATGTCAGCAACCAAAATTAAAACAGATGCCAAAGCATGTCATTAAGGGAGACATTTTCCAAGACAACAGTAGTTCAGTGCCCAAGTTACACCGAAAGTCTCCTTTTCAAAGGCTGTTGCAGCTGCTGCAATAACTCTCATCCTCCCCTCACTCAAAAGGGGAGAAAAAGGTCTATAGTTCAAGTCCCTGAATAGTTGCACAGATAAACAGATGGGAATAAAACAGAACAATTCAATGCCATAGCCTATAAAAAGCTGAGGTTTTGTGTTATAAAGTAATACCTAATTCACTCAGGGGAAAAAAAAACATGTTACCTTTTTAAGGAAAAGCTGCAAGGGCACTGACATCACAAAATCACATCATTGTCTGATCTACAAAATGTGCACTGACGGTAGTGAAACATGTATTGTCCTCATGACACTGTCAGCTGGAGGCTTCAGGGTGGAGCACACCCATGTGGAAAGCGGAGGGTTTTGGGGAACAAGGGTGGTGTCTGCAGAGCCGCATCATCTTGCCCACGAGATTAGCCCACTCGACCTATAGACATTAATGTCATTCTGTCTCTAAGTGATCAGCATTGGAGTGCTGCTTCTTTTATTCCTATCTAGCAGCAGTTCAGATGAATTCAAAGCTTGTTCCTCCTTATTTATAATCCTTATTCCTTAACTGCTTACCCATACAGGCTGTGAGTTAGGAGCTCCTTCAGTTATTTGCTCACTGATCCATTTGACCTTTTCTTGAATTTGGTATGTGCCTAGCTGTAAACGGCATGAAATACAAAGGAAAAATAACATCCCAGGATCCATGTATTTATTTTTTTCATTCTGCCAGGCACACAATGTCCACTGTACTTCCAAAGATAGTCCACGTACATTTTATTTTTTCTTGCAGTTCTTTAGAACATCTGACTTCTTTCTGGTTAAGACCATTATTTGTGTTGATTATCTAAAGGTTAGGCGAATGTGTGCCAAATCACCCTAGATAAGACAGGCCACTCACATGTGAACTCCAAGTAGATTTGTCAGAGTCCTGCCAGAGCAGTGCACGTAATACTGTATGGATATCAGGATGACACAGTGTTATGAGTGCAATGAGGATGTGCTACGATGCAGGCATACATATGCACATGAAGTGGAACGCATAGTTTTTGTAGGACACACACCTCCAATTAAAGTTTTTTCCTGTGTGGTTATAGGAGAAGTATGGGTATGGACATAGCATTTGGGAAGAAAACTGATACTTAGAATAAAAAAAAATAGAGGGTAGAATGTCAGCCGCACTGAAAGGAGGGGTTTTGTCTGGCTAAAGATTATAGGAGGATTAAAACAATACTCAGGATTATATCGAGGTTATCAAGATGGGAAAAAACCCCACCCAGCTGTCAAATGGATACATAAGGTCATCATAAATTCCTGAAAGTACAGTTAGCTTCAGGAAAGCAAGGATTCTGGAATAACTATTTGGAATAATTCCAATTAATTTTGGAATAACGAGCTGTAGACAATCCAGGAGACTCCTGGAGAGTCCCGCCTGGACAAGGTCCTGTGCAGCCTGCTGTAGGCGACCCTGCTTCGGCAGGGGGTTTGGACTAGATGACCCACAGAGGTCCCTTCCAACCCCTACCATTCTGTGATTTCTGTGATTCTGCATGAAGGATAACTTCTTAAGCCACATAATAGACAGCCCTACAAGAGGGTGTGTGGTACCGGAGCTGTTGGTCACCAGTGCAAGTGAGCTAATCAGTGATGTCAAGATTGGAGGAAGCCTGGGCTGCAGTGATCATGCACTGGTGGAATCAGAGTTCTGAGGGATAAGGGTCAGGCAATGAGTAAAGTCAGGACCCTGAACTGTAGGAAAGCAAACTTCCAGCTGCCCAAGGAGTTAGTCAGAAGGACCTCCTGGGAGACTGCCCTCATGGACAAAGGAGCAGAACAGAGCTGGCAGATCTTTAAGGACACTTCCCATAAAGCTCAAGAGCTCTGAATCCCCAAGTGTAAGAAATAAGGGAAGGCAGGCAAGAGACCTGCATGACTGAGTCGAGACCTGCTGGTCAAACTAAAGAGCAAGAGGGAACTTTACAGCCAGTGGAAGCAGGGACAGGTATCTTGGGAAGAGCGTAGGGACGCTGCCCGGATGTGTAGGGATGGGGTCAGGAAGGCCAAAGCGCAGCTGGAGGTGAACTTGGCAAGGTGTGCAAAGGATAATAAGAAGGGCTTCTACAGGTATGTCAGCCAGAAGAGGAAGGTCAAAGAAAGCATGAACAAGAATGCTGACCTATATCATCAGACGAGGAGAAGGCTGAGGTACTCCACAACATTTTTGCCTCAGTCTTCATTGGCAACCTCTCTTCCCACACCTTTCAGGGGGGCTGGACCACAAGGAAAGGATGGGGGAGCAAAGTCCCTCCCACTGTAAGAGAAGATCAGGTTCCTGACCACCTGAGGAACCTGAACATACAGAAGTCTGTGGGACCTGATGGGATGCATCCCAGAGTCCTGAGAGTTTTGGTTGATGTAGCTGCCAAGCCACTCTCCACGATATTTGAACAATCATGGCAGTCAGGTGAAGTCCCTGGTGACTGCAGGAAGGGAAACATTGTGCCCATTTTTAAAAAGGGTAGGAAGAAGGACCCTGGGAACTACTGACCTGTCAGCCTCACCTCTGTGCCTGGGAAGATCATGGAACAGATCCTCCTAGCAGCTCTGCTAAGGCACACGGAGGACAGAGAGGTGATTTAAGACAGCCATTATGGCTTCACCAAGGGCAAGTCCTACCTGACCAACCTAGTGGCCTTCTGTGATGGAGTGACTATGCCAGCGAACAAGGGAAGAGCTACGGATGTCAGCTGTCTGGACTTCTGTAAAACCTTTGACATGGTTGTAATCGATGGCCTTGCTGGACTTGTCAAATGCAAGACAAAAGACAAAGGGTCTGAGGTTGTCAAGAGCCGAAGAGCTAACAAAAGAAGTAAATAACTGGTGCTTATCTTATCAGACAAAAGTAAGGGGGGATAGCCCATCACTGTAAACCCAGTGATCTGTGGGGCGCTGTGGAGGCTGCGCAGCCAGAGATTGCTTCAGAGATTGCTTTGGATAAAGCACAGATGGCCCCCGAATACACATACCAAGATGCCCGCTCCGAAGGCATGTCACACTGCTGAGTCCCGCTTCTGACGACACGACATTCCATGCCAAGAGCCAATCGACACACAATAATTGACTTAGTCCCACCTCGCAAAAAGATTTCCAAACATATAAAAATTGGCACTTGAAAACTCTCTTTGGGAGGAGGAGCCAAGCGAGAACTTCACCTGACGGACGGGTCGACAGGCCTGAACCTGTCTTCCCCCCGCAAGAAGGGACGCCTTTTTGGTAAGAGTCGCGCCTCTGACTTTGTCAGACGTACCCCCGGGAACACATTGTTAACTAAAGCGCTAAACTATTACTTTGAGCTCAACTTTTGTAGACAGTGAATTTATCAACAGCAATTCCGAATCTGTGATAACTGTTGTAATAAATGTATACATATAAAATTTGTTCTCAAACCAGCTGATGGAGAAAGAGGAGAAGCCCTGTGATGAATAGGTTAACTTTGTTCATGAAATCGCATGTGAATGTTGGAGTTTCTTTGTAACTTAAGCTGGAGCCACAGACATCAGGAGGAGTAAGCAAAGTAAGCAACCATTTGCTGAAGGGAGATGGCCCATCTGCTGATAAGCAAAGCAATGACTTGGGGCATGAATGAGCAGACAGCAGGGCGCCTGAGAAAGACTTCGGCCTTCATCCGAACGACCACCGAGAGGCAGACAACGACCACCTGGCAATTAGTTGCGCAAGCGCAAACACAACGCAGAGAATACCAGAAGTCACGTATGCAGGAAATGGGAACTCTATAAAAAGAGGGGTTGCATCTGTTATTGGTGCGAACCGTTGGTGGAGCAGGAGGCTCCCCGGCCGCCCAGCACTGTTTTGCTCTTTAATCGCTTGCTAATAAATTCACTTTGATTAATGAAAAATTGGCTTCTCAATTTGATTTGAGCACGAGCGTCTATAACAACTGTCGCTTGAATAAATTACCTATTGTTTCAACTTTGCGAAACTGTTTCAGTGAAAGTCCTTGGAAGGGCTCTGGCAGGCTAGTTGAATATCAGACTCCCCTTACCCCCCCTTTAACATGACAATGGTCCACACCAACATCCTTCTCTCTAAATTGGAGAGATATGGATTTGATCGGTGGACTGTTTGGTGGATGGGAATTGGTTGGATGGTTACATCCAGAGGGTAGTGTCAATGGCTCAATGTCCAGATGGAGATCAGTGACAAGTAGTGTCCCTCAGGGGTCCAAACGGGGACCAGTGCTGTTTAATATCTTCATCAATGACAAAGACAGCAGAATCAAGTGCACCCTCAGCAAGTTTGCAGATGACACCAAGCTGAGTCGTGCAGTTGACACACCAGAAGGACGGGATGCCATCCAGAGGGAACTGTACCAGCTGAAGAAGTGGGCCTGTGTGAACCTCATGAGGTTCAACAAGGCCAGGTGCAAGGTCCTGCACCTCTTTAGGGGCAAAGCCTGCTATCAATACAGGCTGGGGGATGAAGGGATTGAGAGGAGGCCTGTGGAGAAGGACTGGGGGGTACTGGTGGATGAGAAGCTTGACATGAGTCACCAATGTGAGCTCTCAGCCCAGAAGGCCAACCGCATCCTGGGCTGCATCAAAAACAGCGTGGCCAGTAGGACGAGGGAGGGGATTCTGCCCCTCTGCTCCACTCTGGTGAGATGCCACCAGGAGTCCTGCATCCAGCTCTGGAGCCCTCAGCACAGGAAGGACATGGACCTGTGGGAGCGGGGCCAGAGAAGGCCACAAAGATGATCCAAGGGCTGGAGCACTTCTGCTGTGAGGAAAGGCTGAGAGAGTTGGGGCTGTTCAGGCTGGAGAAGAGAAGGGTCCAGGGAGACCCCATTGTGGGCTTTCAGTACTTAAAGGGGGCCTATAGGAAAGATTTGGGCAGACTTTTTAGCAAGGCCTGTTGTGGTAGGGCAAGGGGCAATGGTTTTAAATGGAGGGTAGATTCAGACTGGATATGAGGAAGAAATTTTTTATGATGAGGGTTGTGAAACACTGAAACAGATTGCCCAGAGAAGTGGTAGATGCCCCATCTCTGGAAACGTTCAAGGTCAGGTTGGACAGGGCTCTGAGCAATCTGATCTATTTGAAGATGTCCCTGCTCACGGCAGGGGGGTTGGGCTAGATGACCTTTACATGTCCCTTCCAATGCAACCTATTCTGTAATTCTGTGAACTACAAGGAATCATGTTGCCACTTAAGCATTTGTAGGTTACTTTAAGAATAAAGTCTAACTCAGGATCTACTTTATTCATATATGTGGATTTTCTTTTTGATTTATTTACTCCTATATGGCCTTCCTGTACTTATAACACCCATAAGATAGTGCAAGATACAGTAAGAGGATGTAATGAAACTGCAATAACTGAAAAGACAAGTTTATAAAAAAACTAAAACTGGTCACCTTTCTTTCATAATGAAAGACATCAGAGAACTGATAAAAATTACTGCAGCAAAAAATGATAATTTCTGCAGTGAATCTGTCCCTTCCCTCTCTCACAATGGATCCATGGTGGATAGTCTTAAAAAATGAAGTCATGCATGTCAAAAAGAATGCAGGAGTGAAGGTTAACAGTGAAGTGGCTTTTTTTAAAAAAAGGCTATTCTATGGAAATATTTTGATGAAACTAGTAATTTGGCCTTGCACATATCTTTTTGACACAACTTAAAGTTTTAATACTGTGTTGAAAGGAGAAGGTGCAATTTTTTTGTTATACCTTCCATTTTGCAGAGAAGGAAGAAAATTTTGTGTGGTATAGCTGACCCTCTGCTTTTGTGCACTCTGTCTTCTGTATTAGATATTTGCCTTTTTTTCAGCAGTGTTTGTGAACCGTAACAACAAATAGCAATTTTTGTTTAAATGAAAGCTGTTTAATACCTCTCCCCTTCTCTCTGCTGTGGTGCGTTTCTTCCCATGGCAACAACCATGGTGCTGTATTTCAGAGGCCTGGGTAGGCTGTGGTGGGGGAGAAAACAAGCCAGGAAAGGAGGTTATTGCTGATTGAGAAGTGTGGGAGAGAGTGCGAGTGAGAACTTCGCTGCCTGTGTGCGTCTTCAGAGCTGGGAAGGGATGGGGATATGCTGCCATTACTCCTGCTTCCCAGAAAAGTGATCCTACTTCAGGCACCCCATTAGTACTGAGTGAGCTCTAAGTGCAGCCGCTCTGGGAGCTTGGAGAGTCCTCTACAGAGTCATTTCACGATACTGATGTGCCTTTTCATGTCCTCCTTTTCCTTATTTGATTTAGTCTGATCGTTTCAAATGATGCTGTTGGAGGTGCACTGCTCCAAGTGAGAATCAGCACAAGGGCTTCAAGCTTATAAACTCAGTCAATGCCTTGGGGGGTAAGGATGCTTTCAACCTACTTTTTTACACATGCAAGAGGACCCATTATATGCCCCTCTTAAAAGGCATTCTTGTCAAGGAACATGTACCAATCATTAAAGCTGCTTTTTCCTGAAGTTTTAGGTTAGGTTTCCTTTTTAACACAATAATGAGCACTTAGTTTGGCAATATGTCTTTTCTCATCCAATTTTTTTAACCCAATGTCCTGCACCTGATCTAAATGTGAAGGAGGTGTCATTTCATTAAAAAAGTGAATATTGGATAAAGTCTTGAAATGTGGGTGCTCAGCCATGGCTATCGGGCTGTGCAATCAGACAGGCAAATGTCTCCAATCTGAGATTTTGTTTTTGTGAAGGTTGTGAGTACCCTTCTTTCATTAGCCATCACAGCCTAGACCTGAAGTTGCAAAGGAGTGAAAACGGCTAGAAGTCCACTGACAGGCACTTCACCGTTATACTAACACTGAGCATAACCCGTGTTCTTAATGTCACTGAATACCAGCCAGCAAGCGGTGCGGATGCTTGTGCTTGGGCACAGAAGGGCTGGCCCTTGTCAGAAGGAGGTTGCTGCCATGTGCCCCACTCGGGGCCTCGGGCTCCCCTTTCTGACACAGCTGCTGCCTGGCAGCGTCCTGGCAGTCTTTTCAATACCTGAAATGCATTTACAAAGACAAAGTTCATGCTCCACGTGCAAGGTTCTTCAGAAAGGGAAAATATGCATCATCCTGTTTGGAGAAAGGACAGAAAAAAGATCAGTGAAGATGTGTTTCAGCTGACTATGAAGTGTCAATAATAAGTGAACATAAAGAAAATTAGTAAACTTAGGAACACCATTTATTCTTATCTTATTCTCAGCAATTACTCCCTTTCTTATTCTTGTTAAACTGAAAACAAGCAGTCAGTGATGATAAAAGGTCTGTAATATTTTGTAATAATGAAGCTTAATGCATGGTCTATAAATACAGTAAAGTTTAATAATTTCCTTAGGAAACTAAGAAAAAAGGGAAGATTTTATTCATTTACATAGCTGCATGTTACTTTTCTCTCTCGAATTCTTGTTTGTTATGCAGAGAATGCATTACTGAAGACATGGTGGTAGCTGGGTGCGTGTCTTTGGAAAAAAGCATTAGCCGTAGTTCCTGAATTGCGGTGGAAGACTGGCTGTGGCAGGCTTTCACAGCTCTCCATCAGTGACGAATGTCCTCTGAGGATCAAGGTGAAGTGTCCTGGTACAGAAACCGGTGCTGGGAGACAAAGTTGAGAGGGAGACAGAGGGAGGGCGGGCTGTTTTCATGGTGCCAGATCTGAAAGCATGTTAGGCTGACAATGTCTGAGACTGGGAGAGGGAGAGGAAGGTTTTGTAAAATGTGCTAAAGCTAATGCAACAAGCACGAGAACAAACAGTAATTTTTGATATCTAGAGCAAGCCTAATCATTTTTAATATCTAAAGTAAATAGCAACAGTTGAGCAATTACTATTGGTATCTGGAATAACACTTTGTATCTGAACTGCTGTGAAAATAACAGTTTTCCAAAGTCCCGTTTGTGATATTGACCCAACAAAACTGAATCCCAGAATTTTTAGTTCTAATATTTAATATGACACAAGCTTAATGGGACCTATATATCTCTATGGTGTTCCATTGTTTTTCCTCATCAAGGGGTAAATAAGCTTCAAAGCAATTTTTAATCTATATGTAAATTAGGTATTATTGTAGCATCTGTAGCAAGAATCAGTGAACACATAAGGACAGGGGACATTTGCAGCGAAACAATACAAAAAGAAGACAAGTTCTTGTCCAAGAGTGGTTGGACGTTGATGGAGATGGTAGATATGATTTGGTTTAAGGACAGTTCCAATTAGTTTGTTAGCAGTGTAGTGGTTTATTTTTTCATCACTCACTGTTCTTGCTTAGCAGGAGGGTGCTGTTTCTCTCCTCTGAGGCACATATTGTACACCTGTTGGTAGATCTATACTAATGCTCATAATGTTGTCTATTGTTCATAATATCATTAACTAGGTGATCCCAGGAGCCACCCTTACCATCGCCACAGAAATCAGTGAATATGACATGATGCTACCAGCCTCATAGGGAGCTAGGAACTGCTCTGCTCATGGCTGTACTTCAGTATGGTCCTGGCCAAGCCGCCCTGTTAGCTGAAGGCCCACTCAGTGGCGTGAGAAGCCAGCCAGAACCGAAGTTGCTATGTATGGCACCATTTCTGAAAGGGTTGCTGCTCAGTTCAGCTATAAATGAAGCACTGTCAGTCATGCAGTCCTACTGTGAATGAATGCTTTAAAATGTACTTGGAGATTGGCTGGTATGGTAGTGGTAGTGGGCAGTTATGTGAGTAACACAGCCTGTTCTAAGCCCTGTAATTCTTGGGGGAGGAATGTGTTGCCCGTCCTGGAACATCACATGCGAAAGGGGAGCTGTGCTGGCAGAAAGGCAGCTGAGCAGCTTTCACCCTGACTGCCAGGGAAAGGTGGCAATTGGGGCCACTGCAGCCAGCAGCCAGCTCACTTCAGAGTCTCTCTGCATGCCCAGCTCCATCCTGTACTGCAGCGGAGCGATGGGAGCCATCACTAACAGCTGTTGTCTCCAGCCTGCGAGTTGTCCTGGAGTTCGCTTCCCTCTGGGCTGCACGGCCTGTAGCTCTCTGCCATGCAAAGATTTTGGTATGAAGCATAAGGCCAGTATGGCTTCCCAGAGCAGCGTCAGCAGTAGGATCGTATGCACTGGCAGTGTGAGTCCGTTACAAAATTTCATGTCAAAAAGATCTTCACATCTGATTTGCAGAAAGACTTAGTAGCAGGATACTTTGTTTAATAGTTCTCTTAATTCCACAGTTGTTCCATTTTCAGCATTGGCTGCCTGCTGCAAAACTGCAGAGGGCTGAAATCTTCCATTTGAGAGAGAAATGAAAGGAGAGGGGGTGATTTCTAACCCCATGCTGACAAAGAAATCTTTCCAGAAATGAAGGGAGTATGAAGATCTATAGGGATGTTTTTCCAGAAGTCTGCAAACAGTCTGCCATAGTATCTCACAACATCATCCAATAGCTTAAACAGTCCTGATCCTTCCCCAGTGTTTACCCTGCTGTATTCAGCGACAAGCACATCCTTGCTTAAAGCCCATTTTTGCTAGCTGAAACAAGCTGAGCTTCTTCAGTCCTGTTGCATATAGTTAGTTGTCCATCACCGAGCTCAGAAGGTGTTAATACAAACTGCAGAATTGGAAGGGAGAGCTACGAAGATGAAAACATAGGGCCGATTAGTGCAAGAATGCTATGGCTTCTGCAATGCTGGATTTTGTAACAGTCTTTCAGACATTTTGGAAGGAATAGATTTCCTCTCTGGAGGGCTCCATGTGACAGACAGTGTTTGTCAAAGAGCAGCATGGTGTCCCATTACAAGTTCTGGCGTTGTCCTGTCCAAAAGGTCTTGGTTCTATACAGGCAGGCAGGTGGGTTCAGTCATATCTATGCATCTGATTAAATCCAGAGGCATCTCCAAGGTATGGTTGTTATGCTGTTGGTTCATACTGTGACCCCTGCCAAGCTGCACAAGGTGATGGGAGTGGAGCTGGCGCGGTTCAGTGGAGCGGTGTCAGGGTGCAGATGCAATGCTGCAGGGACACTCTGCAGTGCTGATGTTGGGCAGGTGCAGGGACAGAGCACTTATCTAGCTGAAGAACATTCGGAAGACTGCCCGTGTTGTAAGAAAGAAACATACAATCTTGCAACAGCAATGACAACTGTATTATTAGGGGAGGTTAAAGAAATCAGTAACTTTGCCAGATACCTTTTGTTGGGGAACCCCCCCCACCCCGAACTCTTTAAACATCTCTAAAGGATATTTATGTAGGAGTGGAGGGAACATGGCAGTTTGCAAACCAGGGCCTTCAGCGCTAATGCAGCAGGTGGCCCTCGTTCGGGAGATTGATTGAAAGTGTGATAAACTTTGAAAAAATTTACATCCTGCTGGAACTTGAGCTGATGCACAATTCCCACTGCATCTGAGTACACACTTAAAACCTGATTCAGCAAAGCTTATTTCTTGTGACATTTCTTGTTCAATGCTTTCCATCCTTGACATGAGTTACTCTGCTCTTGTGAACTTAAGAATAGCATGGAGAAGCTATGACAAGTCAGTCTCCCTCTCCTGCAAAGCTCCAGAAGTATCTTCTTTACATTAGATACCTTGATTAAACAGATTCATTTGTGAAATTGCTGGCTGCCATTGACTGGGCAGTCAACTAGAAGGATTCTTGACAGGTTCACTATGTTCTGCTGCACTGTTGCAGAAAAAGAAGGCAAGGAGCAGAAAGTATGATACATCTGATAACAATCAGAGCAAAAACTCAAAAAAGGGGAGAAAATATGTTAACTTGTAGTGTCTTAAACCTGAGTCTCCCTTAGACAGGTTCTTTGAAGTGGGAACACCTATAAAAATAAACTTCTATCGTGTCACCTGTTTTACACTTCTCATTTGGCTGAATATTTGTGGAACTGGGTGCTGGAAGTTTTGGGGTCTGTATTTTTAAGAAGCATTTTTTGCATGTTTACAGTTCACCTTAAGCTGCAAAATGCTGTTGTAGGCATCCGAGCACCTATGTCACACTGCAGGATCAGGACACTGAAATGCAACAGTGGAAAAAAAATCTGTACAATATTAATGCTGTTTGGTTTTTAATTTATATATATTTTTGTTTATTTTTGATAAAGAATACTGTCGGATTTAAAGAAGAAAAGGATTTTTAAAGCTAACTCCGGAGCCAAATCAGGATTATTGGGTTCACCCCTTTTTGTATTTCACTTACGAGAATACTGCAGTACAAAATACTCTGGCAGTGGTTGTTATCTAGAGATTTTCCATTAAAAGTTTTCATGCTCCGCAGTCTAATGCAATAACGTCGAGAAGCAAACAGAACAAGGAAATCTTCATATAGTTAGCAATAAAACCCAGGAAAAAATTTACAATGACAAATCATATCCAGTTTGTAATTTTTGACTGTTTCAAACTTTTGACTTTATTCAAAATGTTTTTCTGCCCCCCCATTTTTTTTAATAAAACATTCTACTGCCCGTTTGAAGGAAAACTGAGAAAAAAGATTGAGATCCTAAACCTAGAAGCTGGTGGACTTGAAAACAGGCAAGCATACTTTAAAACAGAGCTCTTGGTGCTCTGGAGATACTATAAACATCATCAATAATGCTCCAAGGAGCACTGACATCCTTTTAAAACCTCAGCATACTTCACCATTTGGGAAAGTTGTGGCAGCAGTACATGGCCTAATGATATTAAAATGAACACACATCAAGAGGATTTTCCAGTATTTGAAACACGTACCATCCCACATGCCTTTTGTCATGAAATAAACTTCATTGGATGGCAAAAAGCCCATGAGGGTCTGTCATGTATTAGTAAGCCATGAAATTGCCTTTGGCAGCAATGGGGCGTTCTTAACAGGATCTTCAGGAAATGCTGCTCCTCCTCATTTCCAGCAGAGGAATTAGGTCCTGAAAGAGTCTGGGGAAAAGCTGATCCTGCAGTAGATGAGAAACAGGGAACAAATCATTCTCATATTCATACCCTCTTTTTCACAGTGAATGTAATCAATGAGGAACCATCTCAATACCGGTAAAACAGCAAGAAAAGAGGAGATTTTGTCTCCCACTAACTTCAGACCAATTGCTCTTAATGGGGTCCTGACAAGTCAGTTTACATACTTTGTCTGGTGCGTTTAGGTGAAGAGTATCAAGAGCTCTTTCTCATCTGTCTCGTCTAGTCCCATCAGCTGTCTCGAGGAGCATCGTTTCAAGCTATTCTGGCCCAAATATAGCTTTCCGAGTTCTCCTGTCCCATCTTTGGCTCAGCCGTGGCAACACCTTCCGTTGAGGGTCTTATGCCATGTTCTCCATTAACATCTTCTCCCTAGCCTCAGTTAAAAGATCTGCCTGTCCAGGATGTGCTCTCTGCTCACTGCTTCCCTGGCTGTCGTGGCCTCCCAAAATGCTGTGGTATGTTTCAGCTCCCACTGAAAACACTTGGCTGCACTTGTAGCCTTTGCTTGTAGCTGTCACAGAAGAACAACCTTCTAGACCTCAGAGACAGGGTCTGACATCTGCAGCAGGAAAGCGGGGAAAAAAGCAAGCAGGAAAACTTGCACTCTCTGGCTTGCCACTGCAACTCAGGAGAGACAGAGGACAGTGACAAACACCCATCATTCGTGTGGGAAGGACTATCACAGCTCTTTCTGCAATGACCAGCCCACCTTAGTTGGCAGGAGGCAGCAGCTCTGGCCATCTCTCCGATGGGTGCACACTATGTCTGTGGTGTGCTCTGTTGGCTGGCTCTCCGTCTCCCAGCCAGTGATGTTGTACTAGCCACCCCCAGAGATCGAGCCTGACATGCAGTGTTGGCTATGAGAAGGCGGTAGTCAGCTGGGGCGAGTGAACCCAAGCCACTTAGGGGTAGGTATTACCATGGAAATACCTGTCCTCTGCATTCATGAACAGCAGGCTGACAGAGTGGCAGCGTTTACAGCAGCAAAGGCGACTCTGCCTGAACAATGGGACTAGTTTCTGACATTATCCAAGCCCTGGAAGAAACCACTTTGGGAGGGTGTGGACTCTGCTGTGGAGCTCTGGGGGAGCAGGCTGGATCTGCACCTAACTGGAGTGACCACGGTGGTGCTGCTTCAGCTTCAGAGCAAGGGAGAAACTAAATTGATTGTGGCTTCTGCTAGGCTTTATGATTTTACAAATGTATTGCAGTGTGTAGAAGAAAAAGAAGCTCCGCAATATCACAAACCGTAAAGTGTTCCCACTGGACCCGCGTCTAATAATATCAGCCCCTCCACTCCGTCCCAAAAAACCCACTCAAACTAGCAAAAAGTGAAACCAAATGCTGGAACAGCACTGAGGAAGCAAAGCTGTACTGATGAAGAAATGTTTTCACTTTGCAGAGACAGAATGTCTCATGCCACTCCGGAAGAAACAACAGATTTTTTGTTTAGAAAGGCATAAATTTTAAAGGCTTATCAAGTGAAATGAAATGGTGGCATGCCTAGACGACAAGCTAGTGGCCTGCAAAAATGAAGACAAGAGCAACAAAGAATCTACTCAGGATTTTAATTTCTAGCTATCTTGTATATTAAGTTTACTTGGAACTTCATTACAGTACTGGGATTATGACCCCTCTGCTTAAAAGGTACAGTCTCCTGCCTGATAAATTAATGAAGACTGTCTCAGAGCAGGAGTAGAGAACGAAAGCTCTGCAATACAGATCATTACAATCAAATGGTCTTGAAAGGTGCCATTAAACTTTTAAATGGCATTAGGGCTCTTAATTCAGAAAGAAAGAAGCAAAAGCAAGGATGGGAGGAATGAATTTGCAAGAATGAAAATTACAGTATTGCACCTTCAGAAAGAAAATAAGGAGTTGTTTGGCAGGTATATATTGCCTGAGACTCCTACTTATAGTCTTTTCTATGTTTAGCACAGGTCTGAACATCGATTCATATTCTCTAAGTAATGCAGCCCAGCTAAAAGGCATTGATCTCGGTTAAATGATTTTTAGTGTTTAAAAAATCAAGAGTACTCGGAGATGTCTTAATAAAGCAAGGTCAGGAAGGAAGCTAGACCTTTATGAGAGACTCCTTTTTTCCACTTGTGCTCCTCAAATCACGACTGAAAAGTAATAATTTTTTATAAGCGAAGTATTTCATACTAGAAACGACAGTTTGAGCGTGGTGTGAGCGGTACAGAGAGTTTTCCTGTACGCACCAGGAGGGGTCACTGTTGAAAGAGAAATCATCTTCACCAAATCTACAGCAAGAAATTGCAACTCCCTGAGCCTGTACCTGCAGAGCAATAAAAATCTGCGTAACTGCTTTTCTCCATCTTCCTAATGCATAATGCTCTGTCATGAAATAGCTCTAAAACGTCCAGTCTTAACTAAAAGTTATGCTACTGATCTTAAGAGGAGTAAGTGCATGTTTAAAGGTTTTAGATGGAAAAACCCACCCAGCCCTGCCTGGATCCGGAATGATTGTTTAATAGTTAGAAAATATTTGTATGAAGCTGTAGAAATGCTAAGACATCAAACACATGCAGTAAGCTTGCAGCCTTTTGTACATGCATGTGTACGTGATTCTCTACTGTGAAGTAGTCAGACAAATTTGGGAGATCATTCACCTATCCTAAAACAAATGTGAAACTTTTGCTGTGGGAAACACCTTTTGAATCTACAGAACACGTATTTCTGCAGCATTTTGGAAGGGAGTGAAGACAAAGATCCTTGAAGTGAGGTACCATATTAAATAGAGTTTCTTTGGAAACACTGTTCTTTGCATATTTTAGTTTCCTTTAAGTCACCATAGCTACTGGACATCATTGACTTTGGCAGCAACCTGCTGAGGATGACCAGCGCTTCAAAAATCATTAGTCAAGTAAAATGCTTTAAAAATATTCAAGAATTTTGCCAGAGATTATATACTCAGACCCCTGCATTATCTTTTCACTGAACATAGCGTATCACAAGGGGCATAAACCTTTAATATACAATTTAAATTTCAGTGATTGAAAGTCCACCACAGTCAAGTAGGTCATTCTTCTAGGAACACTTAAGAAAACGTGAACACTTTTATGACATTTAGGTATTACGAAGTGAGAAGCAAGCAGCCTGAGGCCAACAGAGGCCTGGGGCAGTGTGATGCCTTTGCTTTGGGCTTCTTCCACCTGCTTGGGAACGTGGCATGGAAAGTCTGCCATGGGATCTGACTGGAGGAGGACCACACGTAGTAGCAACTCTTTGTTGGTTACAGGTAGGGAAACGGGATGTTCAGAAAGAAAGAGTTCAAGTTTGAAATAATAGAGTGTAGAAATAAGGAAAAAGAAGTTTTAGAAGGACAAGTGAATCTGGAGGCAAACAGGAACATCAGCATGAGTGCTTGGAAGGAGAAAGAGTGGTGCTGAGGTTTTCCTCATTTTATTTCTCTTTTTGAGAAGATAGGCCCAAATTTTATGATGCAAGCTGTCTGTTCCTCCAGATAAAAATGTACAGCTGCACTGGTTGCTTGTTTAGCACCCTCCTGAATTGTTTGTGGAATAGGAAAGTTATTACTCACATCTCCTGACATGGAGACATCACTTGGAGTGTATCTCAAATACAGAGCAAGAAAGTTTACCAAACTTGTTTGTTTTGATTGCATTGTTATTATTATTACCAGTTTTGCTAATTCTATCTGTGATAGGAGTTGCCTTGTTCTGTATATGACACGATGTTAGTGTGGTCACAGTATAAACAGCTTGCCCTTTGGAATTACTTCTGTCATCACCATAACTGAGACAAATTTGTGTTCATAAAGTAGGAAACAGCTACAATGAAGTAAAAGGCAAATGGATTTTTATTTTTTTAAGATAAAAATGGTTTGTATTTAAGTTTCCAGTTAGTAATGTTTGGTAATGATGTTCTGCATGACTAGTTTTATGCTTGTGCGTTGGTGCTGGTTCCTTTGTCTTGGCACATTTTAACTTTCTACAGCACCATGTGCTGCTTGCCTCATTACACAGGAGTGATCTATGACAAGCAGACGTGTTTATACACGCAAACATTTCCAGGACCTTGGAACTGGCAGAAAAAAATAGCATCTTGTGCACAGTCTGTTTCTCCAATTCTCATGCGCTAGCTTGATCAATCCAGTTGTTTCCCTTGGACTTTTCAGATACAGAAACAGATCGTTACAATATGTTCAGCTGATGCTAAGATATGCCAAGTTCCCTACTTAAAAGAGCAGGGTTCATTTCACAATTCGTATCATATTCATGATAGGGCTCAGCAAATAATTGCATATCATTTGACATTTTGAAATCAAGATTGTCTGTCCCAGAGAGATGCTGCAGCACAAACAAAGGTTATGAGTCTGGTACAGAAATTATTAGATAAAGAGCTGTGGTCTGTGTTGGGTGGAGCACACTACATGGGCCCTTGCCTGCCTTAGAATTTAAGTTAAAATTATCTCCAAAAGGCCCTAAAGGTATAGCAAAGGAGTGGCTGACTGGATTTTGGAGGGAAACTGACAGCTAACCATACGTCCATCTGTAGAGCGCTAAAAGGTCTGTGATTCCCTGGTAGCCATCTAAGCGATTACAGTCGTGGAGTACAAACTGCTTCTCTTCTTCTTCAGACCACCATGACCTGACTATCACCTGAAGGCCAAGACGATCCTTCTAAAATGAATATACAGAAGCACAAGTGAATATTCTCAAACATGTTCAGGAAGCAAGCATCTAAGTCAATACTCTACGTGCCTTGCTAAAGAAAAACACCCTGCTTATTTCAAAATATGTACTATAGCATAGCTATAGCTGCTATTGCATAGCTGCTGCATAATTATTGTATATATGATTTTTAAAATTTATTTGCACTTGCAATACTGTCTTTTGCAAAGCTGGTCAGTTTTGTAAACAGAACGTGTCATTGCATTTCTGTCCTCTCTCAGATTTTGTGTGTGCAGTTGATGTAAATTAATATTAAATACAGACAAATGTCTGGATTCCAAGAAATGAGTTTTCATTGTGATACATTCTGAACTCTTTATCAATGTTACCATATAATTTAATGTATGTTTTTTGTATATATCACATTTATGTAGATATACGTGCGCATGCGCTTCTGTGTGTATATATATATAATATTTATATAGAAAAAATGCCTGATTATCTGAATAATAATGGGAGATTTATTTGCAGATTCCATCAGTTCTTCTTTGGAAATTTTTGCCAAGAATTTTTCAATAATTGAAATAATCCAGTGAAGTTCTGGCTATTAGCTTCTGTTCTCTTCCTTGGAGCGGTTAGGAGCACAAGAAACATTCTTGCATGTTGGCGCCCACATCAGCATTTCAAGCTGGTCTGGCCTCAAGTCAGCTTGGCAAGCAGCAGGAGATGGCATCAAACAGGTGCCCACAAGAACATGCTATCACCTCCCCTGTTCTGGCATGCACAAATGAAGTATGTGCTGCGGCAGTGGCATGCTATGTACTTGGTTGATGCCACAGAGAGACAGATGACCATAAAAGGCAAAACTCCTCTCACAGGGATAAGTCACATGCGAGGACTTCTCCCTTGTGCAGGAACTGTTCTGAAGCAAATAGACCTTCTGGAGGAATATTTTACTTTGCAGAAAAGCCACTAATATCATTACAGTGTAGGCAAAGCTTCTTTCTCTGCGTTCATTCTGTGTCAATGTCACATGTTTGAAGAGCTAGAGGGTGACGGTCCAGCACATCTTCCTGCTCCAACCCAAATAAAGCTGCAGCTTTCTCGCGGAGCAGATGTAAAGCACTCAGTATTTCTGTCTCCTTGGGCAGGCCTCCAATGTGAAAAGCTGTTAGCAGATCTGTGCTGGATAGTACTCGTGCCGTTTCTCCAGGTCCAACCAACTCCACTCAATGACAGCGGATTTACCAGTTCAACCGCTTATACCTCAGAGGTTTGCCGAAAAATGGGTTGTCTCTAGCCAGCATAAGGGTGTTATACTCACCTGAGTTTATAGGACATATTTATCCATTCAAACATGGTCACTCCAAAACACAGTTTTGGCTTGTGCTATTCTAATGGCCATCAAATCTGATATAACCCATGTGGATTGCATCAGGCTACAAATAACATCTGTATTGCATCGTAGGTAAATCCCTGTGATCTGGCCCACCCTCCTGGCAGCTTAAAAGAAAGCGTTAACTGACCTTTTTTTTAGATCCAAAATTCTTTTAGGCTTCTTTCAAAGAAAGCCTTCTGACTCACACTAGTTTTCTGTCATTTGAGTAGTCTAATGAGCAGAATATTTGAGGATCTCTAAATTGTAAGTGCATTTATACCTGCTTCACCAAGGGTGGTGTATGTGAAGTGTCACCTCATTTCATAGCTAGGAGTTAAGAGACAAAGGTATTAAATAAGCTGCTGTAGATCAGCCACCAAAACTACAGAACAAGGTGTGGAGGTAAGAGGTCTTCTCATCCACTCAAGTTCCTGAATGGTCAGTCTATCCTTTTTTCCTGTGGGCAATGGTATAAATGACACTTAGACATAGATGCAAATATAGCATCATGTGTCCTTGCATGGAACTGATATGTGTTAGTATACTCTGTATCTTCTGTCAGAGATAGACTTTCATCTCTATTTAGGATGAAGCTTTGATGTTTTCTTAGTTGCAGAAAAAAATTTACCCCATCAGAAGATACTCAACATCACTGTAAGAAACATACACAAACTGTGTAACTATTTCTGCCTGTGGGCAGAAAAAGATTTACTTTTCTTTTTCACGGAAGATTTTATGTTAGTATAGGCAAGCAATAACTTTTTTTCTCCACCACCAAAAATAATAACTTTAGAGGAAATATACAGACTTGCTCTATGAAATCACTCTTCTGTCATGTTTATGCTTCTATCCATTCTTGAAAATGAGTCACTGTTTTAAAAAATTTAATTCATTTTCTGTGCATAGCACTGAATAAGAGAATACCAGGAGTCACCATTTTCAGTGGCAACATGGCATAGTTGCATCCTGAACTGCAAACATAAAGCTCTCTCTGAGCTTTCTGAAGACAGCTGCAGAGAGGATCTGTTTTCTTGGCTATTAAAAATGTCTTTTCTCCCAGTTAGGTAGGTGTTTCTAGTTGGATCTTCAGGCTTATTACAAAGGTGGCAATGGAAAAAGTTCCCAAGAGGGAAAAAGACCCTTTTTGCCCAAAGTCCTGCCATTTCTGTAGTTTATGCTATGTTATATATCTGAAATTCAGACAGGATCAACCTCATTTAAGAGGTAACTAGAGAACTAAGTGTCAGCCAGTCCTATACTTAAAGCTGTCAAGATGTCCCTGTCAAAGAATGGCCAAACATCTGCTCACCTAAGGTACACAGAGAACTCATTTCTGTTCTGGGTAGTTCCTAGTTGAGGAATTCAGTGATAAAAAATTACTACTTGCTCTACAAGAATACCTTGTAATTATCTATGTAAGCCATCAGATGTACATGGGTAGTTTTAAGCAATGCCTAATATTGGTGGTCTTTATGGTTAAATCAAGGCTGTAATTTTAGCTTTTTTTCTCTTTCACAGTGCTCTATTATTTCAACAAAGAAGCACTTTAATAAAGCATGGAAGACTTGTATAAATGAGCCCCACTCATGCAAAACTTTTCTTAATGCATTCCGAATAAAACACAAGATGAAAAATTGTAGAAAGTTTTATGAGGCACTTAAATGACCATCTGCACTCATGACCTGGACCTGTGCATACAATGGGGATGGAGCCTGCAGTAGATGAGAGATTTCACAGTGCAAAGAGCTACCAAAAACTAGTTTGTTCCTCCCAGCAAGCCCACATGCTTGTAAAGCTAGTCTCCTGGCGAAGGACAAGGAAGTATAAATAATCCTGGTTTTCCATATTCTCCACCACTGTGAAATGGAGCACAGCCCATAAAACCTGTGATGTGTTATGTTCAGTGACAACTCAGCTGACATCCATATGCTGCACAGTGGTCTTGCAAGAGTGGGCAAAAAGAACAGAGGAAAAACAATGGGAGCATGTAAGAATGGAAATAAATTTCCTATGTTCTCCATCCACCAAAGGTAAAGCAAGGGGTTTGGGCAGATGACTGAAAGTACCAACCCCTCATTCTGCAACAGTGGTGTTTTACATGCCTCGTCTGCCAGATGACAAAAGGCAGGAAAGCAGAGGTGTTAGGGCATGCCACATGAAATTGAGGATGCAATTCCTTCCTTCGTAGGTAACACCTGCCTCTGAACAGGCTTTTCTAAAAAGAGTAGGAGAACACAATCTGTTTGGAAGTGGAAATTAGGGAAAAATCCTAACTCATCATAGACCTGAAGAGACAGATGTGGAAACACAAGACATAAGAAAGTGTCCAAGGAAAGGCCTGTGGAAGACATGAAATAAAATAGAGTTACCTGGCATGGAATCAGTGCTTATGTGAATTCTAGAAGGTGTTTGGGGAGTTACCACTCTCTCAATCCCGACACCTTAGAGGAGGCAAGCCTTAGATGGTACGACAGCAGTACAGGAAGACCTAGAAAGGGATGGATGTCATAAAAAGAGCAAAAAATCTGCTTTTAAAGTCTGACAAACATCCATCATGGGATAGAGTCTAAATACTCATCTCTCTCAACATGAAGTATTAATGGTTTTAACTCACAGTTGCACGCTAACCAATTTTGCACCAATAGTCCTGTCTCACAGTGTGATGGGGGAAACTGCATCTTGTTAAAAGAGCAGCTCTAGCTCTACATGTACTCACACGACCCCTTTAGAGCTGGGTCCAGAAAACACACTGCTGTGTGTTCAACAGACCTGACCTGATGGAAAACAAATCCACCCCAAATAACTACCTTTTATATTTACAACTTGAAACATTTTCCTGTGGATCATTGTGTTGAAACAGCTCAGTTTGCAATTTCATGGAAACACAATGCAAGGGAGGGAGGAGAAATGTGTAGCTGGAGGAGCTGGACTGCATCGAATTTCAGCAACCATTTACAGTTATCCTGAATTGCGTTTAAAACAAAACTGAATATAAGCCAGTGGTGAACTGTCACAGTCAGTTGGACACAGGGAACCACCAGCATTTACCAGAGCTTTTTTTGCCTACGTGAATCCTCTTGTTGCTTAGAGTTTTGCACTAACTTTTCCTACTGCCTAGGAAATAGGTGTTTTACACTTTTGTGTTCTTCATGGCATCATTGTTAGCAGGTATGTCTTCTATTTTATTAACTGGTATCATGATTTCTGCTATTGCTACTAAATAAAAACATATGTTCACATGTGCATATGGACATTATTTTCTTATCTATCTCATTAGTTACAGCAGTAAGAACAAATTAGGCAGATCTGAGGATGCAGTGTTGCAATCATCTTCTGTAATTGGTCTCAGTAGTTCCCAACATTGTATTTCATCTATCTCACAGTCACAGCACTGCTTCAAAACTGAAAAAACAGTGACTGTTTCTTTATTTAGTAAATGGTCTGTGCTTATTATGCTCTAAATAGCTCCACACAACTGCATATCTTAAATGCATTTTTTTTCCCCAAGGGACTCTGAAAGCAATGAATAAATACGTTATTTAACTTGTCCAAAACATTTTTTATGCTTTAGACACACATTCTGTTCAGTTAGAGGCCCATTTCTCTGGTTGTCCATACTGTCCATATGACAGATACTTGGTTTGGAAGGGACCTGTGTACAGCTCTGTAGTCCAGCCTTTCACTCAAAACAAGGCTACCTTCAGAGTTAGGTCAGGTTGCCTAGGAACGTTGTTGCGATGTTTTAGGATAGTGTGCACCCAAAATGACAGGGATTGCCAGTGAGACTTGAAGCAATGTAGTGCCACTGGTGTAGGGATTAGATTGAGATGTCCTGGAATTAGCCTCATGTCCAGAGCCTGGATGAACTACAGGAGAGTTCTCAGGTAGAATGAAGGAAACCAAATGTCTGACTTATAAGAAAAGGCAAAAATTCTGTATATAATTTAAAAAAATTGCAAGGATGTAAATATATAGGTTATGAAAAAGTGGAATAGGAATTTAATATGAGATATGACTATATGAAATGAGATGAACTTTTAAGAGAAAAAATAGGCAAAGCATTCTCAAGAAGCAATAGTTACTAAGGCCAGGGAAATTCTAGGGCTCTACTCTAGAAAGAGAGGAGTGATCTCATGACAACAGCAATGGGAAAGCCAAATCCAGCTATGGGGAGAGACTGTCTATCACTGTCTTGGTTACTGGTGTTCCTGCCATGCAGATGTCGACAGCAGCAGTACCAAGCAAAAACAATAGGGTGCTAAAGTGCCAAATTTTTTTTTATGATTACACTGGGAAAGCATTGTATGGTGCAAGAAGATCTCTGGGACAATGAGTTAGACAAGATCAGTTCCCTTTGTTACCTTCCATGTGTCCATCTCAGTCATGCAAAAAGGAAAAAGGAAGATTAAAAAAAGGAAAGAACATGTAAACCACAAACCCAAATTATTTCCAGAAGGGCGGGACCGTTACATATCTGCAGTCAGGACCATAAGATTGCTTCTTTAGCATGATATAATAGATCTGTTGTTTGCACCTCAAGGATGTTTTGATTCTCGCCTCTTAAGTTAGAGTAAGTAGAGTAAGTCTACCTCTGTAGGTACATCAAATCTTGCTATTATATGGCTGCATATGTGAAATTGCGTTTGACTTTTCAGATGGTCTGAGACTTGTTGGCGTGTAGAAGCAATGGACAGGAGGAAGTAAAGCCTTTGGCACAGTCCCTCACAACATCCTTCTCTCTGAGTTCAAGAAATATGGATTTGATGGGTAGACTGTTTGGTGGCTAAAGAATTGAATGGAAGGTCGCAGCCAGAGGGTAGTGGTCAAAGTCTCGATGACCAAATGGACACTGGTGAGAAGTGGTGTCCCTTATGGGTCCATACTGGGACATGTACTGTTTAACATTTGCACCAATGACTTAGACAGCGACATCGAGTGCACTCTCAGCAAGTTAGCAGACGACACCAAACTGAGTGGTGCAGTTGACACACCAGAAAGACAGGATGCCATCCAGAGGGACCCAGACAAGCTTGAAAAGTGGTGACATGCGGAAAGCAGACTCCACAATCTGTAAGAATGTAAAGTAGGTATGTTTATTCGGCGCCGGGTGGCACGGGGGTAGTCCCACCAAAGTCGTGCGCACTCAGCAGCAACGTGTCTCTTCAACTTATACAATCAAGTATTATGTATGCATTAGATTTACCAATACGCCTATACCTATGCATAACCTATTCCCGATTCATATTAAAATCAGTTCCAAGAAGTAATTTCCATATTAAAATCAGTTCCAAGAAATAATTTCCATAGATTCCTCCCAGCTGCGCTTGCGCAGTGCCTCCTGGTGGTGGTCATCGCGGGTCCCAAGATGAAGGCCCATTCTCTTCATCGTGGTGTCCGCTGATTGACCTTTGTTTCTGTGCAAACTCAGTTCTCTTCTGGCTCCCATCCATACAGCAGGGTCGGTCTTAACTGGTTCTAGGTGACTCCCAGCCCCTATCAGGAACTGACCCCTTTGTATGGAGATGCAAGACTCTCTGCTTCAGTTAATTTACACAGCAGATAAGCACAATCAGTTTTTTTTTAAATGCACAGCAACTATTAGGTAATGCTACTTCTACTAAAGTCCGTTTTAACCCCTTCCTTCAGTGGGCCTGTGTGAACCTTATGATCTTCAACAAGGCCAAGTGCAAGATCATGCATCTGGGTCAGGGCAACCCCCTATATCAATACAGGCTGGGGGATGAAGCGATTGAGAGAAGGCCTGTGGAGAAGGACTTGGGGTTACTGGTGGATAAAAAGCTAGACTTGAGCCGACAACGTGCACTCGCAGCCCAGAAGGCCAACCATATCCTGGGCTGAATCAAAAGAAGCGTGGCCAGCAGGTTGAGGGAGGGGATTCTGCCCCGCTACTCCGCTCTGGTGAGACCCCACCTGGAATGCTGCGTTCATCTCTGGAGCCCTCAGAACAGGAAGGATATGGACCTGTTGGAGCGGGTCCAGAGGAGGGCCACAAAGATGATCCAAGGCCTGGAGCACCTCTGCTGTGAGGAAAGGCTGAGAGAGTTGGGGCTGTTCTTCCTGGAGAAGAGAAGGCTGCGGGGAGACCTTATTGCAGCCTTCCAGTACCTGAAGGGGGCCTATAGGAAAGATGGGGAAAATATTTTCAGCAGGGCTTGTTGCTATAGGACAAGGAGTAATGGCTTTAAACTAAGAGAGTGTAGATTCAGACTAGGTATAAAGAAGAAATTTTTTACCACGAGGATGCTGAAACAGTGGAACAGATTACCCAGAGATATAGTGGATGGAGGTCCCATCCCTGGAAACATTCAAGGTCAGACTGGATGGGGCTCTAAGCAACCTGGTCTGGTTGAAGATATCCCTGCTTACTGCAGGGACGCTGGGCTAGATGACTTCTAAAGGTCCCTTCCAACCCAAAGCATTCTGTGATTCTATGATTCTATCAGGTGGAGTGAAAGTATCCCATAAAATGTTCTTCTTGGCTTGAAGTCTACTCCAGCTTCCATTCTACCCAAAAACAATCACAAAAGCTTTCCAGCATGCACAGGCAAATTAATTTAACCACTAAAATGAAACAATTATGTGAAATTTTTTTACCTAATGCCTTTCACCCAAGGATTCTGTTCAAAGTGGCTTTATACTAGTTGAAAGGAGAACAAGTCTCAGTTGATCACCTTTAGAATTCAGAGATATAATAAGGCTTATAACATGTCAGAACAGAGACTAATGATTAAAATGATGATATGGGCGTATAGGCAGGTGGGGTCTTACTGAAGCAGATATACAAGCAGATGTTACTGAAGATATTTAAGCTGATGCTGGAAGGCAGTAGAAACAACTCATTTAGAATACATACAAGATTTGTGGAATCATAGCACCCCTTGAAGACTGTTAAAAAATCTAGCAGCAAACACACACAAAATGTGTTGTTACACTGATTGACCTCAGGCTGGTGTCTCTCCAGATCCCTCCTGCAAGTCTAAACTCCATGGTCCAACATAACCAAACCCTCAAAAACCCCCAAATTAGATGGATTGTGGTTTTGGAGCATGCGAAGTATTAGGAACTCACTCTCCCACTTTTCACTCACATATTGACATTCTCTTAAGTATGTGACTTAGGTATGCCAAACCTGAGAGACAGCACGAAACAGACTTGGAAGTAGCAATGCCACTTAAATGTCTCATTCCTGAGCAATAAGTTTACGAAGCGGTTGCAGAAGTGTTTCTCATAAGCCTGACTGATACAGGGTATTAGAAAAGTAACTCAGTACCAATCACTGAAATCATAAGATGTCGTACAAACAGTTCCTGGTCAAACCGCATTGATTTCAGAAGGGTGAAAAGTTGTTATGCATTCTCAGAAAACACCATTCTGCTTATTACCCAAGTAATTGGAAACAAATGGCTGATATCTGGGCAAGTGATGATAAAGACTTTGCATGTGGCACAATGATTGTGAAAAAAATGTGTGTCAAATCTGTTGTGGAGCTAGAAAAGTTAAAAAAACCCCACAGGATTATGGAGTGTAGGGATATCATGACCCCATCAGGTGGCTACATTTTCTGAAGAGCACTTCTGATTTTTCTTGCACTGTTTGTATTGGTTTGCATAAAAGTACATTTTCACAAGCCAGCCAAGAATTCTTCTCTAAGCAGCACTCTCTATAACTCTCAGTCACACAGCAACCAGCCAGCAATCCCCAAATGTCTCATGTTCACGCTCACCACAATGAAACAGTACACTGATGGATTAGCAAAGCTTACTCCTCTGCAGCGCCTCATCTCCAAAGTGAAGTTCCTGTGGTGAAAAGATGAGAAGATTTTAGATTAGAAAAATGTGAAGACAGAGACCATAATGCTGTGGTTCTCCGTTCCCCTCCACATGGTGCCGGGTGATGCCGGCTCCTGCCATGTGGATATCTGTCTGACACCCTGCTTGGGGATGCCCCAGCCCCAAAACTGTGTGCGCTCCTTAGAGACCTACCCAGGGCAAGTCCTGGGACAGCAAGTTAAGCAGAGCTGGGTGTCATGATACTTTCCCAGCGGAAGGGGTAGTTAGGAGATGGCTTGAGACTTCTCCTGACCCACTCACTTTATGGCCTAAGAAACTGTAATCCCTTCTCTGTCCATTCTCAGGGAAAAAAAAGAAAAAAAGCAGCAGCAGCAAAGGAGGAGAGGTGAGCCAGGCCATGCTGCATGCACCTGAAACACATGGATCTGAAGCACCATCATTGTAAAGAGAAATGGAGATCTGTCTGTTCTCCTGGCTTCCCCTCCTTTGTGATCCTGCTGAAACGGCAGTTTAAAAAAGGGAAGTCCACAGTGGCAGATGCATGGCCCCTATTCTGGTATCTTGTGACTACTGTGCATTTTTAAAATTGATCTGCTTTCACTGCCTGTTTTGTAAAACTCTGTAGGACTACAGAGTCCAAAGTGTAGGCTGAAGAAGAAGGTAATAGATGCGGAAGCTGCCTGTGTACTTAGTGTAGCCGTATTCATATACACAGAGTAGCCAGCCATATGTGGTATCTGCCTATACTGGCTGTACATGGAGGCTGCGAAAGACTGTGTTACAGACTGCAGGAGAGCTTTCCACTCTGTGTGAAATGCCTGGCTGTCATCCTGCATCTCGGAGCACTCTGCTTTGTTCCCTTGAAGTACTTTCATGCTTACCATTTCATCACTTGCCCAGAGCTTAAACATTACGGGACAATATTTCTGATGGATATTTTGATAAAGATTTACTTAACAGAAGAGATCTTTGATTTGAATAATCATATCAAAGACTCTTCTTCTGATTAGGAGGCAGAGTATTGTCTTACACAGGCCTTTTCAGCTGAGGCTTTCTGTTTTACTTACTTTCACAAATTCACCTTCTTGTCGTGCAACATCTTCAGGTCCCATTCATTTTATTCTATACTTGCTGACAGAGTCTGGGCTCCTCATTTCAGCATTGCTCTTCAGAAATGCAATTGACTTTAAGTACTACTCTATTCTTCAGGTCATTTAATTGCAGCGAATTGAGCTCTTCTGAAGGTGACAGCTCTGCAAATTCAAAGAGTTCTGATCAGTTCAGAAAAATTGCTTTCAAACGTAACTTCCCCTGACATTGCAAAAGCTTCTGTTAAAACTTTTTCCATTTTCCAGGCTATCATTTTGTTTCTGAACATAGATTTCTTTCCTTTGTGTTCCAGTGACAATTTTCAGCTTCCCATTTTTTCTCCCACCTAGCCTCATCTTGCAAACTGCACTACTAAATTTCGGACCGTTATAAGAACACTTTTCTGCCTTCCTCCCCAGTTCAACCCCAGGCAGTGGTATGGCCTTTTGTAATTCCTCTTCCACGGCTGCCAGCATTACCTGGGGAGACGCAATGCCCCATTCCCTCTGGAGCCTGCCTGATTCCTAACTCGGGGCAGCACCGACTAGAATGAAATGCCCCTACCCCTTCATCCAGCGGGGCTTTGCATGGGGGAAATCTCTACCTTTTGCCCAGAATTATGACAGAAATCAGCCATCGGAAAACACAGGGAGTGCAGCCCAGCAGGGTGCAAAGCCTGAGCATCGAGCAGTAGCAGCTCAGGGGAAGGGCACCCAGCTCAGAGGCTGCTGTTGCGTGGTGGCTCAGTGGCCCTCGGCTGCCGGCCGTTCGCCGTCCCTGGAGAAAGGCAGGGGTCTCTCAGCAGAGCAGCTAGCACCCTCGGCTGCGCCCCACTGGGGGCTTTGCCCTGCTCGGTCCCGGCCTGGCTGCTGCTGCCCGCCGGGGCAGGGTGGGGAGGCAGCCATCTTCCCGCAGGCCAGGCAGCCAGCAGGCTGCAACTGCAAGAGGCTGTCCGGCCCTGCGGCCCTCTCCTGCTTTGGCCTCTGCCGGCAAAGGGACAGGGCCTGCAGGCCAGCGGTGGGTTCACCAGCGGTCGTGAAGCGGCAAAGCTGTGACTGCTCCTCGTGCGGGGGACAAGAACTGAAAAACAGGGTTTTCTTTTTTCGTGGAAAGCTGTGTGAAATTTCTCTTCTTCTGTCATTGCTCCTCCATTACTGACATTCATGGTTACAGATACCCTGCTCCTCTGAGCTCTTCTTGCTAACTCAAAAAAAAGTGTCGGGTAGAAATGAGGGCTCACAGCTGTGGCAGCAGTTGGAAGTTTGTGGATCCCAGAAGAGCAGCGACTAGCATCTCGAAAGGCGTATGCATATAAGGTACTGTAATAACAGCGAGAGCAGGGCAGCAAGATGAACAATTGTTACAGTTCTATCATGCTTTCCCCATTCCTTTCTATACTCTTTCATATCTAGACCTGTAAGTTTGCTTTCAGTTTTTTATTCTTTCCAGTATTTACTAGCACAATTATAGGTGTGTTTTTTTCTGTTCGTGTTTGCGGTTGGATGGGTAATAGCAAGAGCAAGTCGTTAATGCAAATGTCACGATTAGCAAACCAGTCTGCATTAAACCTGACTTATCTCTTTATGTGCAAGATCTCAGACATTCATCAGGAGACCCAGGGGGAATTGTGACCCAGCCAATATGTTTTTAAAATGCTGCTGCCATACAGCTGCGGTTGGATTAGGAAACTTCCCAGTGCAGCTGCGGAGCCAAACTGCAAATTCTTTCTTAAAGGAAGGTCACCTTCGATTCTGTTTTCCCAAGACACACTCCAGATTGACTTTTACCCTACATTGCCAACCACTGCCATCTTGTTTAGCTTTGCCGCTTCAACTTTGCCTTTACAGCTTGTAACCTCAGTTGGTATCTCGCCCTCCTTCAGTGTGCAGTAAAAAATATACATTTTGCTTTATACCACAGAACAAAGGCTGCAAACTTCTTTCTCTTACAACCAGGAATATTATCAATAATAGAAGTGCACTCTGAAAGGGTTACTGACACTAATGTGTTTCAAAAGCCCTGACAAAATAAGAAGTAAATCCAAGCACAGCACTACTGAGCAATTAACAAAGGTGCAAAGTCAACTTGCTAAGCAATCTTCACTATCAGACACAACTGACATGGGAAGAAAGGGAAAGAACGCTAATTAGTAATTAAGTAGGGCTGCTGGGATGCAAAATCAGGGGGGACCCTCAGTAGCAGAGCATGGGAGAACTAATCTTTTCATTACAGAGCCTGGTGTTTACTTAGTCAACTGAATCCAAGCTACATAGGAACAATGTAAAAGAATCAAACAACAATGCAGGCAGTTCTTTGCTGCATTTCTGTATATTTTTAAATATGAAATGAATAATAGATGATACCATTCTATAAAAATATGTACCAAGCAACAATGCGTACCATAACACTGACCAGCGCAACAACTGTATCTCTGTCTTCTTGGGCTGATTATGAGATGCTGAGCACAGCCACCTCCTGTTGATGCCTCATGAATTTCCTTGTGCTTGGCATACATTAAAGAGGAAAAAAATCAGAATAATGCATATTGTCTCATTTCATCACAGCCGCTAAAACAATGATCACTACAAATGTGATTTTGTAAAATAAAATAAAAGCCAGACTAACATAAACCAGTAATTTTTGTGTCCCTTTTGCTACAGTCTCTGGGCTAGACTAGTCAAGAGATTTAGCAGATGTACAAGTGCAAGTGTAGAATGGTATACTAGAGTTTTGTAGGGGGGGCAGGAGTCAGACGGGCTATCCCCTGCTTGCTCATTTATGTATACAAGTATTAGATTTGCAGACATGGTAGATGTATGTGCTAAATGCAGCGGGTTACAGAGAACACAGCTCTTCTGGAATGGAATCTGCATGACAACAAGAGAGATAATCACACAACTGTGGTGTCCAGTTTCTTTGAGTACCTTGAGCACAACGTTACTCATTTCAGTGGGGATATGCCTGATGTAGGTTGTGGTGGCCAAATATGGGGACCAACCTGACCATTTCAGTAATAATCTGCAGCATGTGAATCGAGGGAATTATCTCTCTTTTATCATGTTCTTCATGATGTATACAACCTGGTCTGCGAACTATTTTATTGTCTAAAATAACATCTGAGGAAAAACCATGCACACACACTTGCTTAAATGAATAATATTTACCACAAAAGCACCCACTCCCTGAGATGCATACATTCATGAAATGAAAGATGACTCACAGAAGGGGTCACTGTAAAGCAATATTATTTGTGGTTTTTTATTAGAACCTGGTGCTCTAATGCTAGACAACAGCATTATTCACAGGGGAATAAAAGCTTGTGGGCATATGAATAGGGAGGGTTGTACAATTACAGAAACACCTGTGCTAAATAACCTTGCACTCATCCCCTAGGAAAATCTGCATGCTCAACAGCCCTGAAATTTCTCGTGTGTATATTAAGCTGGAGTATAAAAGCATGGTGTGATAGCACAGGCTAAAAAAAAATTCTTCAAGGGCATATATATAAAACCTGTGTTCTTGCTTCCATTTTTTTTTCCTCCTAAACACTGCCTGCAGTGTTAAGGCACATTTTACTTCTCAGAACATAAAGAGACCACTCTACATAAAGAAACAATTTTTTTCATCATAACAAGCACAGCATCATGCCCTGGTGGAAAGAAGGTAATTCCTACTGATTTTCAACAGTTGAGCATCTAGCCTTCTTGTGGGAGTATTTGCTGAAAGCTGGTCCAAATCATGCCAGAACGGTGGCGATCCTGATACTGCTGCTTTGGATAAAAGAGGTGTTTATTCATCTCCTAATTTTTCAAAGCCTCCTACATTTGTGAGCTTCTGCAAAACTACCTGCCAGAATGAGTAATACTGCAGAGAGGATACTGGCAGCCCCCAAGGCAAAAGACATTTGATTAGGGATCTGACATCTTTCACACACTCATGTATCATCATACAGACACAGATATTTCATTTTCAAGTGATGCTTAGCACTAGCAATTAGCTCAGCATGTGCTCACACAAATTCAAAAGCGCACACAAAGACTGGATTGCAGGCTTCTCTGTAACAGTGCAGATACAGCTTGGTTGGATGCCAAATTAAAGCAAGACAGAGCATCCTTCACGGGTCATTGTTTGGCCTAGAGCATGTTATAAATCTCCTACTGGCTACAAGTTGTTCTATTTAAGCACAGGAGATTGCTGTAGGCATGATCATTTATAAAGGCAGGGCTTCCATTCCTAAAAACCATTGACCTGTGTATGTCCCATTTTAGCCACGGAATGACCCTCCCCAAAGTGTACAGAAACTGCAGAAGGAGATTCGCTGTCATGACTCTGCTACTAATCAGTTTAATAGACGACAGTCATCTGCATTCCCCTCTGTTTTCCCCCTTGCCCTCCTCCAAGACGATGTCTCTTGAAAGTTGTTCTTGTGCCTAATGCACAGAAGACGACAATTTAAGGAGACTTTGGTTTTGGATTTAATGAAAACACATGATGTCAGAGAGCGTTAACTATATAGTCCTTAACACAGGATCAGACAAGTTAGAGAGCAAAAAGATCAGATTAGCAAGTCTACCCAACTGGCAGGGCAGAATATAATCTCTGGAAGAAGTATGCAGAGATTTCAAAGCAGGTACGATACAGGACTTTATGCAGAGGAAAAGGCAGGAAATTAGGATTTTCCAGCTAGCCGATACACATGGCTTCAATAGGACTGAATTTGCAACGTCGTGATGAGAGCACCAGATCTGGAGCAAGAACCGGTGCTGGAGGGACATGGCCAATACTACTGACAGCTCTGATACCTAAAGGCAAGGGAGAGTCCCTGCTATGTTCTGGAGTCCAAGAGAAAGGCAAAGGACACTGTGGTTATGAAGCTGTCCGTGTTAAGCTGCTCTGCGGCCAAGAAGTTTCCTGTACTTATGACTTGGAGCAGGTCACTTGGTCTTTCTCTACATGCCTTATTTTCTCAACTCTAAATGTCACTGCCATCTATCCTGTGAGATTTTATAAATAAGCATGTCAATTATCAAAGGCTACACTGATATTAAGGTTCCATGGCCATGTTGTGGATCATGGGCATTAACAATGCTACCAGGCTAACTGAAAATTTGTAACTGGACTCTTGAGGTGACCACTGGAACAACACTTTCACTAATTTTGGAAAATGAGTTGTAACACAAACAGCCTGAATTCTCCCTATACATCTTCGATAGCCCATATTAAACCTTACCCACTATTTGGCAGGACCATGGACTTAAGTGCAGCAGCAGTTAAAGGATGAACGCAGGTTAAGCAGTTACCTGTGTCAATATTAGATATTTTAGAAATTATTCTGAAAATAATTAGCATCTCTGAAGCAAAAACTCAGGCTGAAAATGGAGTAGGTTATACTATCCAGGCAATTTGAACAGCAAATCAGATCTTTATTTAATATAAGCTTTATGAACTGTCCCACTGTCTGAAGCCAAATCTTCCTGATGGATATCACCTTCCACAGGGAATCAGGAAAGAACTGCAGTTTAGATTTTCACTTTGCAGTGGGCAGAGACTGAAGGAACACTTGACTAGCTTGTCTACTATCACAGCAGTTTGGCCTGCCCATACAGAAAATACGCCCTGTAAAAGCATCTTTTTTTTCTCCTTCTCTCCCACAGTGTAAGTCAAATACACAGCTTTTACAAGGAATGGAAAGGCAACATATTGCTGAGATAACAGGAAAGCTATAATGGCTTTGCACTTACAGCAAACTAAGGGGAGGACAACACAGCTTATTTGGCAGTTTTTCTACCTTCACTTCCATTAAAAACAGATAGTAGTAGGAGAAATTTGAAGAGTAGGCACAAATAACCAATCCATATTCTCTTTGTAAAGTAAGGGTAGGTAGGGTTTTTTGTGTGGAAGATTTAAAAGAGAAGGAACTACATCTCATATTGTTCTAACAAGCAGTGTCTTTGTACTTTGGTACATTAGATAGCAGAGTTGTAAGGATGCTTGCAGTAAAAGCAGAGACAAGTCAATCTGTGATCACACCATTTCCTCAGTTGGACTTTTAATCTTGCTTTAACTTCCATCTCAAAGTCAGTGGTGTAAATTAGTTTTACACGTGCGTCTGCACATGTGTATGTACACCCTAGGTTTGTGAGACTTTACAAAACTTGACAATTTTTCCCATGTGCTCTGCCCAAATTGGTTCTAGCATCACTCTTCTTTCTGTATTTGGTGTGTGGAGTAGTACCACAGCTTCCTCTTGCTCACGTGCATCCTACTGATAAAAATAATGTACTCAATTTCATTTTGCCCTTTCTCACCATCTGAGGTTTTAGGTGTTATTTTCTGGGGTTGTATTTGTTACTAACTGGCCTGAAAATATTTAAATCTGGATCTCTCTTATGTGTGTGTTTCTGAGCAATTTATTGTCATCCATCCACTACGTAAGAATTTTCTAGCTCCAGACTTCCAGATTTTGATGAGAAGACTCCTGATAAATTCTGCAGGGAAAGTCTTCTATCACACCTCCTTTTAGCAGGACATCCTAACCAAGAAGCAATAACTTTGCAGCCTTCATTGGTACAGCTTGCTTCTCTGTACCAGTAACTCATGCCACAGCTGCAGCTGGTTCAGATACAAGTCTTGAAGGCAGAGATAGGATGCTAAGATATTCCCATCTGACTACTTGACCAACACAATGCCCTTATGCAAAAATTAAGAACGACTTCTGAGTCTCAATATTTGGTGTTTATTTTAAATCTATCTGTTGGAAAGAAACAAATACTACCTCTCAGGCAGACCTTACATTTTGAAAACTTAGCTCTTCTGGCACACGGTAATACGTGTTGGAGCCTAAATTAATTTTTTGTCCTTTAGCTGTTATTAAAGCATTTTGGGTTTTTACACATGTGGAAAAACCAGTATAACTTCAGAGCACTAGGGAGGCTTTGGGAAATATATACGTGACAGTGGTGCTGAGAAAAAAACCAGCAATTAATATATGATAAAAGTAAAAATTATTTGCCTTTTGAAGGAAAGACTTTTGCATAAATTGTCAGGGAAGTTCACGTTGCAAATGAGCATGGTAGAAAAAGAATTTACTTCTGTTCACTTCCAAAATCTTGATAAATGTATTGGTGTGTACCTTTAACCTTACAATGAAATCTGGGTTTTGAAGAGAAAGAGACAAATTGACTTTGCCAGACAAAGCAAAAATCTAAAGCTTATGGAGAGATGAAAATCAGTTTTAAGATTAGTTCCCAGAATAGCCTTGTTTATGAAATCTGAATTTTTCTAAGCCAAAAAAATAGGAGTCTCAGCAAAACTAGGACTTTGAGGAAGCCAAGAGGTGTAGTGTTTCCATATTTCTCAGTGTGGGCTAGGGAATATTTTTACGTAGGTTGGGTGTTCACTCAAGACATCCATTTCCAAAACTTCCAGCAATTGAATTTGGTTGTCAGACAATAAAATGCTCCAGGTCCTAACTGTTAAACTTTAACTGAGGATATTCACTGTGTGTTATTTAGATGTGTTGCAATTAATTAAGAGAGCTTAAAAGCTCTCCAGGCATTGCCAAATTAAACCCAAAACCTTGCTTCTCCCATGAGCCAGAGCGACTGTGTTATATGTATGCCTATACAAGCACTCTCAGCTCCCCCCCTCCCCAAGTGACCCAACGAAGTGAGTGTGGCTTGAGGCCCTGCCACATTACACCTTGGGATTTCAGCTCCAGAAGAGCTTTCCAGCATCATCCTCATGCAGCAATCAGGGCTAGTAAGAGGAAACAGCCTGCTATTCCTTGTATAATTGCCACTCTTCGCTAAAGTGGGATCACATGCAGAAATTCAAGGTGTGAGAAGAAAACGCTTGCCAACTTTGTTAAACAGAGGACATAACCTCACTGAAACTTTTCTTTTTTGATGGAGAGGAAGCTGAAAATATTCCTGACTGAATATTGAGACTGTATGGTCAGGCTTACAAAACATTCTGATTAAGGAGAAAATGCTGATTCATTTCCATTATCTGTCAGGGTTATTATTTCCAGGGAGTGGTTTATGACACAGCTGGCACCAGTACTCACAGCCATACACAACATATCAACACAATGGCAGTATCATTTTGACTGGACCTTGTCTGAGTTATAGTAATGCCTGCTGGCATTGTCTTGTTACAGGAGGCTTGTGTCAGCAGTTCTGCTTCTGCATAAACCCATTTGTTTAGGGGATTATAATAACTCAGCCATAAACATTCTGGGGTTGAATTATTATTATTAGCAGAAGTAATACTAATAATATCTTAAATTTATACTGTGCCTTTCAACAACAAGAATCCCCAGGCACTTCAATGGATGCATAGAGAGCATCATAACTTTACCAATCCCCCAGCAAAGGTACTTTTCAGGATAAACAAAAACAGTCACTCTGAGCTAAACCCAGAATTTTTTCATGAGTAAGGAAACATGTTGTAACACTTTCTTATGATCAAGAAGCCAAACGTATTTATCTGTATGCCCATCCCTCCTAAATATGCAGTGAGACCAAGACTGCATACCATAAATTCCTAATCATGAGTGCTTCTTAATTTCAACTTCTGTGTTTCCCAGCTGAAACCAGTACACCAACAATTATCATTTTATGGATAGGTTAAAATCACATTGCTTGGAAATTAAATAAAATACTCGTTTTCCACCCAAATGGAGAGTCAGATGAGAAACCTCGTGAATATTTAGGAGACTTGTGAAGTGAGCTTAAACCAGTCTGTTTAATGGAGCAGAAGAATTGAGGATCAAAGCAGCATCTACTCTTCTGCTGTGAACTCTCTTTAAGGAGCCAAGTCAGATAGCCCTGATACATAAAATGCTTTATACATGAATGGGCTTATGCCATTAAGGTAAATTAAGTGATTTCTACAAAAGCCCGAAGGACTGAAAGTGTCACATTAAAAACTAGGTGCCTGGAAAAGCTGTGATCCATTGAATGCAAGGGAGAAAGTTTGACATCCGTAAACATGTAACCACCAGTAAGCTGACAAGTAAGACAATATTGTCAGTGGAGAAGGTTTTGGCATGGAAGATTGTTGCAGAGTGTTGTTTCAGGACTTTTCCCACAGCAAGACAGATCCCATCTTCTCCAGGCATGACAGCCTGCCTGGGATGTACAACAGAGCAAAGTCGACTATATGACCACAGCAATTCATTCTCCTGCAGTGATCCTGGAGATGGAGCAGGGATAGACGGGGCAAGGCCCTCCTTTCCCGTCCAGGAAGCAGATCCATCAATGAAGGGTCACACTATGTAATGGTCTGCAGGGACCTACTCTAATTCCAGTTTTTGCAAATGTGAGCCTATTAAACCTTGTAACAGTCAGGAAAAGTTCACTTCAGTCTGTTAGACAATAAAATGTGAGAAGCTAAGCTCATAGTTTTCGGACACAATAGCCTCCTGTTTTTAAAGTGCCTAAAGAAAGCAGAATGACTTTGGGAACATGCTGTCACTGGAGATGCAGCATGTTGAACTGCAGCCTGTGATGAAGACACGACCTCATAAGACTGTGGAACGATCCATGAACATTTTCTCTGGGAATTCAGGGGCTTCAAGAACCTTTGTCTACTGGAGTGGCAGGCTCTGCCCAACCTGCTATAGGCAGCAATTCACCCAAATAGTACTCCTTTGGGATCCAAGATGGGCATCCCATCTATAGAGAACCCTTGAGGCAGATATGTTGTTCCTGAATACCCCCCACTGAGGAATATACAGATCCGTATTGAAAATGTTCAGACTCATCTGAAATTATATCCATTACAGAAAAGGAAACTGTATGTTAGAACAATTTTAAATTTACCCCTAAAAGAAGATCACTGGGCTGGTATCTTCCTTTTCATTATTAAAATAATGAGAGAAGATTTAGGAGGTAAAGTTGATATGCATCTATAGTCTAACTTGACTCCTTGATGCTAAAAATCTCTGGGCAAAATTTCATGGCTGATGATAGTCAAGAGATTAAACTAGATGATAAGCATAATGAATCTTTCTGGTTTTGAGCTGTATTATTTAATTTTAAAGGCATACGGAATTCCTTTGACGACAGCACTCGGTGTTCAAGTATTTGCAGCATAAATTCGTTGCTGCAATCTAGTCAGCATTTGAACCCACTGTTAACATAAGGTTCAAATCATTGTCTGGTCCAAAAGGTTGTATGGTTTCAAATTCAATTTTAAATCGCTCCTAGCAGAATAATAAGATGAAAGCAGGGAAGAAAAGACAGTTCGTAGTGCAGCTGTCACATTCTCATGTCACACTCATTGATAGTGGCTTGATAGAGCTTTCTGAACACATGACAACTTAAAAAAAATTAACATCTTCATAAGCTCTCAAGGGGAGTGACAAAGTTATGATCTTTAACCAGATGAAGAGAATCATGTTTACCAAAGAGGAAATACTCATCTACAGCTGTCTGGTTATCGGCGGCATCTCTGCCTGAGCTGACATTTCCTGGCCTTGGATTTTTTTTTAAGCCATAGTCAGAGTGACTTCAGTTTATAAGCACTTCTTATAATAATGAATATTGCAGTTATGCTGAGGATGGCATTTTATTGTAGAGGATATTCTATTCCTGTCATGAACAGCCAGCGGTCCTTACTTCTTGGCTCATTTTCCAGACCTTTACAAATGTCCAAGCAACCAGCCAGCACAATTTCATTAAATCTCTGTAAGGAACAATTGTTATTGCCATTATCTGTTATCCCAGTTATCCCTTATTACTCCGTTACCCACCTATCTGTTTTCAGATATAACTTTTGCACTCACAGATGAGCGGGTTAGCAGCCGTGGATGGTAGACCATGGGAACTTCTGCCCCTGGCCTGGCAGGTCAGACACACATCACGGCTAATGCCAGACTAACAGCAGCCAATATTCTCTTTTATCGTAATGTTTGACACAGTCCACCATACAAATACACATCTTTATTTCATAATCTTTTGTCAGTTACTATTAAGTTCAGGATGTTCTCAAAAGAGGACAAAAGAGGGAAGTCTAATCCTTAGGAAGGCATACTCTATCAGCACAAATACTTTATTGAGCGCAGTAGTGCAAGATCAGAGTTTAAATGGTAGAAAATTAGGAGGTCAGTCTTAAGGGTCTTTAAACACATAAGAAATGCAGAGAGACAGTTAATTTCTACTGAAAGTCCACAGGCCTACTTTTATCAGTCCCTGAATAAGCAGGAATACTTTAATTTCTTTACAATTGGCCAAGAGGATCAGAAGAAGGTAGGTCCAGCGATTGCAGTGTAGCTGTTTTGTTTCTTTCTGTGGACTACTAAGAAAGATATGTAGTGTTTGACCATTTTTATTTTTTTTTCCCAGCTTCACAGCAATTACCTCTTGTACCTAGGACTGCTGTTTTCTTCAGAATCCCAAATATAGGAAATTTCTTTAAAATAGAAGCATGTATGAAATATCTTTCAGATCAGAATTTTGGTAAATGAGAACTGAATTTTTTGTCTCTTTTCAAATGAGTTTCATGAGATAACTGGAAGTCATCAGACAATCAAGTATTCACTTCACAGTTCCTGTCTTATGCAATAGACTTGTCCTGGGTTTCACAACAGGCTCATCTTAAACATCTTTTTCAATCAAATTACTAGCGACCTATTTGACGTAGTGCTCAGGATCTCTTACAAACAGAGGGCAGGAAAGCTAATTATATGCACTCTGCCAGACTAAGACATTGGTGTTTCCTCAAGGCACACATCGGTGTCCCCAGGTCACCACCAAATCTCAGTTTCAGTGCGTTGGTCCAGTCACTCAGAATAATGAACTTGTCTTGCCAATTGTTACAATGCTCTGCCGTCACATCACCAGCATATGGCTGGTGGCAAATAACTTAGCTATTATTTGCACATCTGCTGGGTGATACTATGTTAAAACATTACATGCACGATTATGTTCAATTATATTAAACAGATCTATTTCATGTAATGCTGAATCTCCAGGGCTTGCACATCTTTAGTTACAGGAAGTTTAGTGCAGGGTAGCAGATGTTGCCAATATTTTAATCAGATAATATGTTTAAAATGTCAAGTGTACAACAATAATTTCATAACAGATATTCATTCTAGGCAAATAAATAAAATTAAAAATTTTTGACTTTTAATGGCATCAAGGGAGTTGCACAAAATTTAGCATGCCAACACCTAATCTTGGACACATGTGAGCAAGCAGGGCATTTTTCAGACTGCAGAGAAGTAAGCAATGTTTCTACTTTTGTTTTGGAGTCATTCCCAGGCTCATTTGCAACATGACTTGAAAGTGCTAGGTCCCCTTCTTGCCTTTCTCTTCCCATGTTGTCTTATCTGTTTATCCTTTTTACTTTGCATGAAGCTTTCCTATGCCACAGGTTTCACTCAGGCATCTTCTTTTGCCCAAAGTCTGTTTCTGGAGGGATGTACGTTCAGACTACAGATTAACACCCACAGTGGTACTGGGTCAGTAGAACACCCACTTTATCAGGTGCAAAATGCATTCCTTTCTTTTATATCTTTTCCCCAGCCCTCATCCCCAGCTGGTATATGCTGTCCTGGCCGGTCGTGGTGTCAGCTGTGTGGCCAACAAAATGCACAGCATTAAAGCCAGAAATTTTGATCAGGGAGGACAGAGTTTTGGTTGTGATATGTAGAAAAGAAGATGATTTTTTCGCCCAGCTGAATCAGGGTTCTGTGATCAGTGAATTGTGATACTCCTTTAGGATTTAATCCTACAAGGTGCTTCACAATCCGTCTTCATGAGCTGATACAGATGCACAACAGTATATCTCACAATTCAACTTTGTCGTACCAGCTACTAGAAAGTATTATTGCTACCCTGTTTCATGCACTTATAATCCCTGCCATACCTGTGGGGTATTTAGTCCTTATTTTACCTTGTGAATCACAGATAGGAGTGTGTGGCAATGCTGAAATTTATATTCCAGCCCAGTTACAAGAAAACCTATAATGGACCTGTTTATATCCATATTCCCACCTGATACTGCAAGATATATCTGTGAGTAATATGTATATATGGAAGCAAAAGTGTTTTTTCAGGAAAATGCTGGCTTTTTTTGAACATACCCATTACACAGCACAATGAAAATCTATGGTACCCCAGGGGCTGAGGAAGCCCAAGTAGGAGGCAGGGCAAGACTGTCAGCTCACTGGGTGTAATGTGAAAGATGTCCAAGTAAGACCTCTGTCAGTCCATGAGGGATCAAAAGCCAGATGAAGAAATTAAAAAATCATGGCCCCATCCTTCAGCCAGCCCAACGAGGCAATAGCGCAGTGAATAATAATTACCTAAGTCACAGGAGAAGAAAAATGGTGCACTCGTGCTGAGGAAATCCTCCATTTCTCATCCCAAACATCACAGAAAGGGCAGCTGCCAAGAGTAGACTTTTGTTATTCTGTAAGTGGCAGAGAAAAAGGATTTCTTTTGAGAGCTCCAGTGCTAGGTAGGACTTTTCAAACTGTAATATGCCCTTGCCAGATATTCCCTGTCATGTAACTTTTTGCCATACCCCCTAAAAAACCAAGAGGCAATAAGGCATTATAGGAAATTTTGTACATGTGAATCCTGGCCACTGTGACTAAGCATTTGGCAAAAAAACAGAGTTGTTGACACAAGGATTCCTGCTTCCAAACCCCGCAAACCCCCCGGCCCCCCACCAGTTTGTAATAACTTTATTTCACTTTGCCCCAACTCTGTGATTTACCGTAGAAATTTTATGTTACCATAGAGGCTGTTTTTTTGCTTTTCTGGACTGGAACCATGCCAGGGGGTGCACTGGCTGAAGTAATACCAAAGCTAGCCTTAGCAGAAAGGTGAATGAATATGTTTGTACTGAGGGCTAATTGGGGAAATGCCTCCATGGTACAAAAAGATCCTCTGTCCTCATCCTGATCAGCCATCCATGGTCCAGCAGCCACCAGCCACAAGAAGACTCAAGGATGTCTTCTGTTTTAGTCTCAGCTTAAATAACAATTCCAGAGCTGGGGCACGCAAACGTAACAAAATACCACCTTGATTTTCCACCCGTAGTTGTACCTATTGTGTGTCAGTTTCATACTTGGGGATGAGTTATAAAAGAGGGGACAACACACACCCCATTCCCATAAATCTCAGTGGTGTGCACCGGCTCCACTGCTGTTTGAAGCTCTGTGGTCCTCCCTGTGTCCCCTGCTGTTCCCCTGCTCCAGAGGAGACCAGCCAGCACGGCAGCTCACTTCCCATCTCGCCTCCTGCTGTAGACGTGTGATTCCATGTCTGTGGTGAAGGGGTTTCCAGGGGCAATACAGCTCGGTACAGTGGTCCCCTGTAAAACTGTTCTGTCCTTTTCATCATCCTAGGTCCTCCTACCTACACACCCAGCCTGTTCCCTGACTCCCTGCAGCCACTAAAACAATGTACATTCCTCTCCTTTTGCATTTAATGAAAACAAGGCTTTGTCTTATAAGTCATCCTCTCATCCCTGAACTGCAAAAAGAAAAGCCATTAGTTGGTAGCAGGGATGAAGCTTCTGACTTTCAGTGTTGTAAATAAATCTCATTTGTCTTTCTCACTTGGGAAGCCAGAGCAGACATTTGAGAAAGGAAAATAGTTTGCTCTGTACCTTAGGAATGGTAGCTAGGGACAGGGAAGACAGGCAGCAAGTGAGGGAGACCACTGACCTAGATTATTTATAATGATAAATGGAAGTATCTTCTCTTCCTTCTGAAACTGTGCGAGCACCAACTGGAGCTTAAAGCTGACTTGCTAGCCTGTCAGAAAAATAACAAAGGCCACTTACACAAAGACCTCTGTAGTTGCAAGGTTAATGCATTTTGATGAGGACGGATTGTACTCATCAACAATAAAATTCTTCAACTATTGACACCTGAGTCTTCAGGAGCAAGGTTTTTATGCAGTATTTTCATGAGGGTAGACAATATTTGTAGTCTTGGGCTGCTCTTTTTAACTGAGTAATTAACCCCAGGATTCATTCAAGAGAGTAAAAAGGATAATTTGTTTTTATAGTGTGGGAGCACTCTTTATTCCTGATCTAGTTCTTACAGGTGAAAAGACAGTTTAAAGCAATCTGTCTGCTGTCTAGTATACCTTCCTTCATCTGAGAGCCCTGCCTTTTGTAGCTACAGAGCAAAATTTGAGGAGTGCTCAAGAGCAGTGGGAGGATCATAATGGACCTCCTGAGTGAGCAGAGTATACCAACAGGAGCACCCTGGAAGGAGTTGTAGGGTAGAGCATCATTTCCAGTGGTGTTTTGGCGTCAGCCACTTCAGTTTGCCTGAGTTGGCACCCATGGAAACTCTGCAGGTGCAGCATCTCAAGGTGAATGCAAACCTTTGTCCCTCCCCTTAATCTGGCTGAGACAGATGGTGGGGGAGAGAGAGAGAGAATCAAGAACAGACTGAGTGTGATTCTGCCAGTTTGCATCAGATTGTGGTAGTTTCTGTCGGCAGGAACAACTGTTTTTTGTGCGTGAGATTTCTTCCTGCAAAGGAAAAATTCTTTTTTTAAAAATGAATCATTGCTGGGAAGAAAAACAAGAAAACTTGGTTCAAAGAGCACAATGCACAACAACCACCATGACTAGTTCCCTCACTTGAAACCAGTGTGGAGATATTTACCTCAGGGAGGTACATGAAAGCCTTGAGATTCTTCCTGCTCATATAAGAAACTGTAGCAAACCTCAGTGACCTGTTGCTCAAGAAAGCCTAGGGCTTTGTCATAATGAAGTAAGAAGGAAGCTGAATAGATTTACACTTTGTGGAACGATGCAGGAAGTAACAACCAAAAAAGCCCCAAACCTCAAACCCTGAACTTCTCTGCTGAAGTAGAATACCAATATTGCTTTAACTAAATTCTACCTCCTGCTCATAAGCGTTCATCAGGGACTCTCTGGATGAGGTTTAACTGCTTGCCTTGGAGATCCCTTGTTAATAAGGACCGCTTGGTAGGCCAGCTGAAGCCCAAGTATATCTTTCTGCTTTGTGGCCTCTTTGCAGATGAGCATTTGTCCATTATATTCTTTTCCTCCAGTGTATTACAGAAATGAATTACTCTTCTGCATGCAGGAAAGCTCTCCACGTGTTGGATGAATTTGCATGCCACACAGCATACACAGAAGCCAGCCATATGTTCTTGTGCTCATGGATGATTCCCCAGAATGCAAATAAGGCCACTTTCAGCCAACAAATCACACATCAGAGTTAACTATAAAGACAGACTAAGCTAGCAAAAGTATTTTGACTTTACAAAGTGCAGTTCTGCCTCCATACCTGCTTGTCTCTGAAGCAGGACTACAGAAGTACCAGGGCCTTTACATAAAACTTTTCCTCCCCCTGTTCTAGCTTTGGACTTGCGCAGTGCAATGTATAGCCCACTTGCTTACTGTGAAGATCTTGGAAACCAAAATACAGAAGCCTGGAGTGAAGATACAGATCTCGCTCTACTCTTAGTCTTTGAAGCTCTTGAGAGAGGAGCTCTCAGGAGTGGAAGAGGAAAAATGAGCACAGTGTGGCGGGAGACAATCACCAAGGGAAATATGAAATAAATGGGTGCATAGTATACAAAAGAAAATACATCCAAAGAGTGCAAAAGGGAGGAATGAGAAAAGAAAGCCATGCAAAGAGAGGAAACAGGTAGGCAAACACATGAAAAAAGAGATGAGACAAGCCTTCGTACTTTCTCCCAAAATCCTACTAATCGTTTTGTGCAGGAAATTAAGCCATACCTTCCCCTAAATGCTTAGCTCTTTCTTCAGCTGTTCAATTCTCAACCTGCTGCACAATGGCCATGGTGCATATGCCCATGGGTAGGCAGGGCATACCCCAAAATTCGAGGGAGGTAGAAGGGGTAAAGGCTAGTCAGGAAACCTTATTTTATGGGTCAAAGAAGTGCTGAGGCATGGCAGCTGTGGGAGGCACTGCCCTGGTGCATCTTGGCCAGTGACGGTGCTGCTTACTGAGAGCCATCAGCTCTTGGTGCAGCACAGAGATGAGAAACCTGCATTTCAACCACAGAATAAAGAGAATTATGGAAGTGTGTTGAGGAGTTCTGAGAAAGAACAAGGCACTGTGTCAGTCAGAAACCCACACTACACAGGAAAAGCTTAGTTTGGGTGACCTTTGGCAAGTGAGAAATACATGACAGTAACAAAAATTAGTAAGGGGGAAGGTGAGAGAACTGTATCTGCAGCTGCGTGGGCAGTGAAATAACTCGATAAAATGCAGGGATAGAAGGCACAGAATAAGGGATACTACGGACACTTACCTTAGCGCATGAAAACAATTGGTTTAACATGCTCTAAAGAGATCGTGAAATCACTCCCAACATTAATTCAGTTTACTATGCTCTTTTTTCACCCACAAAAAAAAACATCTCCCCCTCCTCGTCACTCCCCTTTCTCCAAGAGATTTAAAATTTCCCAGAGCAGCACAGGTTACTGTACCAGGAGATTAACTAGTGAAGAAAATTTTAGCACCATGTTGCTGCCATTACAGTTAAGGTGGTGTCAGCATTTCTTTTATAAACTTCTATTTTTATAGGGTTTATGAGGCTGACATAGCCATAAAAATTTTCTGTAACCTGACCTACAGGACTGTGCCCTGAGAGCAAGAGGTCACTATTCTTCATTCTCTTTTATCAGGTATTATTGAAAGTTTTTTGGTCAGTTTTTATGAAAGCCATAGAAAGAAAGAAATATAACTCATGTGTCCCCATTTTGTAGAAAAATGACAGAGATACTAACGTGTTAAAAGATTTGTGAACTGAGCATATGTTCAGTAACTCTTTCAAAATTAAAAGGTCGTAAAGCTTTGGAGTGCCTTGTCTTAGTGATCCTTCACAGCCTTTGGTTTAACAGACCACACGGACAGCTTTTACTGAGCCCTGGGTGTATGTTTTATGCACTGAAGGGAAGCTTTGTGATAGAAAGCACTGTCTGCAAAGACTTATTAAGCCCTATTTAACAAATTTGCTTTTGGTTGTCTATAGGATAGAGAGGCAGTTTAACTCTCCTCCATATCTCCGTTTATCTGGTTGTGTGATGATGGTGCGAGTGGTCAACAATATGGGACTTCCAGCAGTTTCCCAAAAACCATAGGCTTATATGCCTCATGCTTTGGCCTCTTCCTGATCCTGCAACCTCAACAGTCAGATTAAGAAGGAAAGAAATATTTTATGCTAGGATCATGGAGATACGGAGAAGCCAGGGACTATGCTGGCAGTGCAGGATTTGCTTGTGCAGTGGCAGCATAATAGCATAGAATCCCAAACATGAAGATGGACATTTGGCAGGTAACAAATCCCAAGAAAATCCTCAGGCAATGGCCATGGGTTGGATTTACATATGCTGTCAGCTGCCGCAGTTTTGTTGAGTTGTGTGCCAGTAAAAGCCGAGTCAGGGAGCTTTTGCTGAAGTGCTGATCCACCTGGGTGAGGTATTGATAGGTGGGTACTCTATGCATCTGTAATGTTTTAAAAACATGCTTGGACTCAGCAACCTCTGCTTGCACAGAAGGTGGCTGGCACATTTTCTCCATTGATTTTTTTCTACCAAATCCAAGTGCCTTATGCGACTGTTTTTTTGCCAAGCCACAGCCCCAGGCCAGACAGCTCCTTCACCAGCTGCTGGGGGATTACTTCCAAAGAGTCACAGGGACTGCTCTCCCATCCCTTGCTCCAGGATCTGCTGCAGGAGTCTGTCTTCCCCGTGATGCCGTGAAAAGCCGGAATTGAAGACTCAATAGTCGGCAGACTATTAAGCAGGTATTCTTTATTGTGGCGCCGGGCACACAGGGGATCTCTCCTCCAAACGTGTGCACTGAAGAGACACAGTTACTAGGTATTTATGCTATGTTAACATACATATTCATTACATTTCCAAGAAATGTCTATCATAGTAATGGCTTTTCTGAGAATTCATTAATATATGGTAATGTCCGTTGCACATGTTTGGCGTCTTTCAGCGGTGGTCTTCAGATTATCCTGCAGCCTCCTTATCTCTGTAGTTTGCATACCTGTTCTCCCAAGGCCCAGGCGCCTAAAGGGATTATTCAGGAATCCCTTGTCTTGCAACCGTCCCAATTATTCACAAAGAACCAAGACTTGTTTCTGACCACCTGAAGTGATAACATCCCCTACATGTTACATTTGTTACATTTACAGTTATCAATCCCTCCTTTTCTTTTGAGGATTTGTAGCTAGAAAGCTATGAATCCTCACTATTCTATTTTGTAGGTATTATTTTCAAATAATACTATTTGGTGCCTAATCTTGTTCCTTTTTCCAGTCACTGTGTGTCTCAACTGAATCCTGACAACACCAAAGGGGACATTTGAGAGACATGCAAACAAGTATTCCTAAAACGACCAGTGTGATCATTCCCATGAATAATTGTTTCAACCACTCTAAATTGGGGAGCCAAGAGGTTAAATTTTGTTCCCCTGCTTACAAGTGGGTGGTCTTCCCGTTTGGCTCGTCTCCATGATGTTCTTAATATGCCTTTAGGTATTTGGGACTGATTATATATTCGGTCCTGACTGACTAGATGACCTATGACCTATGGTACACATTCCCTTCCAACCCGCAGGGAGCTGCTTTCTGCTAATGCCATCACCACATAGCCACCAATACCCGTCGGGTAATTTACAGGGCCCGTCAGTGGCTGTGAGATTAGCTCCGTAAAATGTTCCGCGGTTTACCCAGCCAATTGGTACATTCCTAAAATAATCCCAGTTCGAGGGGCTATAGGTTTCTAATTGGGTTTTGTCACGCCTGTCCCTTTCAAATCCCAAGTTCCTACTTCTACTGTAGTTTTGTTGATCAAATAATCATTCCACCCATCCCTGCAAGTACAATTTTTGTGTGTATGGAAGGGGGGTCGGCACGAACAAGTGTTGGATCTTGCTTTCCATAGGCAGCTATTATTGCTGACCAATATCTGGGTGTTGTTATCTAATATCTGTAGGTCAAATCTTGGTCCAGTTATGTAGTTCGAGTTGTCGTGATCACAGTATCCTCCGTCGTGCCTCCTCCAAAACTCGGGCCAAGCATTATTATCACAATTCCAATGAATGGATCCTACCCCATATAAAGGGAGTCTCATGTCACCTTTTGGTAAGGCAGTACAAATCCAACAATCCTTAGCTCCCGTGGCATTCGCTATCATCTGAATTGCATTGTAATATAAGTTCTCTCTCCAAGCGTTTACTAAAAAACCTAGGTTTAACAAAGTTACCGCTGCAATCATAGTTTCAAACCACCAGCCATTTCGACCATCCATCCTGGTTTAGGAGCCTTCTTCACTCGGGAATAATGGATCCAGGCCGGCTGTTCTCTAATCTTGGTTGCAGTGAAGGTGGGCAGCAATACCTGGTAAGGTCCATTCTACTTCTCTCTCAGTGGATCACCTGAAAAATTCTCTTAACATAAACCCAATCTCAAGGGCTAAATGGATGGATCGAGTGATCTACCCCTTTAGCCCTGATACCCAAAACATTTTTCTGTAGATACTGATTTCCCAACTGGTTCAAATCTTCCCCTTGAAATTTAGCCTGATATGGTCTCCCATAAAGTATCTCAAAAGGGCTCAAATTTTCTTTGCTTCTAGGTTTTACACGTATCCGAAGTAGTGCAATAGGCAATGTTTGGTACCAATATAGATTTGCTTCTTGGCTTATCTTTGCATCTTTTCTACTTGCCCACTGGCTTGTGGTCTGTAGGGTGTATGTAACTGCCAATTGATTCCTAACAGTTTGCTGACCTGTTGCACTACGTCTGCACAAAATGTGTCCCCCTATCTGAGGAGATAATTGTTGGTACCCCAAATCGAGGTATTATTTCATTTAATAATACCTTAGTTACTTCCATTGCTTTATTCGTTCTACAAGGGGAATGCTTCTGCCCAACCTGAAAAGGTATCCATGAGTATTAATAAGTACCTTTACCCTCCTTTTCTTGGAAGTTCAGAGAAATCAATTTGCCAGTGTTCTCCCGGTATACTTCCCTTCCCAATACTTCCTAATTGTACCCGGTTACCTGTATTGGGGTTATTTTTAAACATGTTTCACATTGTTGGGTTACTTGTCAGACTGTAGTATACAAATTGTTCCCTATTAATTTCTGATTTAAAAATTTATACGGGGAGTCCGCTCCCCAGTGTGTCCTATTGTGTTCTTCTTTAAACACCCCCCATATCTGTTTAGCAGGGATTATAATTCTGCCATCACTTCAATAGTCCTATCCCTGGGATGGAATTTTTCCTCCTAATCCCTCTATTAATTCTTCGTCAGCTTTAGAATACTCAACATTTTCTTGGTCACTCAGGTTTCTATTTCTGTTATCTGGAATTAAGGCTAAAATCTCTTGCATTCTTTCTGCTGCCTGTTTAGCTTCATAGTCAGCCAACCTGTTACCTCTTTCCTGGTCAGTGTTACCCTTCAGGTGTCCTCGGCAGTGCATGATGGCAACTCTTGTTGGTAGCTGAATGACTTCTAATAGTCGAAGGACTTCCTCAGCGTATTTAATCTGCTTCCCTTGAGCAGTTAGTAGTCCTCGCTCCTTCCAAATTGTCCCATGAGTGTGGACAACTCCAAAGGCATATTTGGAATCTGTCCATATATTTATCTTTTTTCGTTTTGTTAACTCCAGAGCCCTAGTTAGGGCAATAATTTCAGCCTTTTGAGCTGATGTTCCAGCAGGTAATGACTGAGACTCAACTACTTCATCTGTTGTTGTCACTGCGTACCCTGCCTTTCAAATACCTTGTCGGACAAAGCTGCTTCCATCTGTGAACCAGGAGTCCTGTGCATCCTCCAGGGCTTCCTCTTTCAAATCTGGTCTGCTGTAGTACACAGTCTCTATGGTTTCTAAGCAATCATGTACCGATGGTTCAGAGATTGACCCACTGAGAAAAGAAGCTGGGTTTGTAATATTAGTTACTACAATATTAATATCATCTGATTCAGTCAGAATGGCCTGGTATTGTAGAAATCGGGATGGGGAAAGCCAGTGGTTCCCTTTTTGTTCCAGTACAGCTGATACTGTGTGTGACACCAGCACTGTGATCTTTTGGCCCAAGGTAAATTTTCGGGCTTCCTGAATATTCAAGACCACCGCCGCCACAGCTCGTCTTAAATGCATTTTGAGCTTGTTTGGACCAGATCAATCGGGTGGGGTTGTTTTTCAAAAGTTCATATAAGGGTCTCACTATTATTCCGTAATTATAAGTCCACAATCAGCACCAGCCTGTCATTCCCAGAAAGGTCCTGAGCTCTTTTACCATCTGAGGGAGGGGAGTCCTGCAGAATGCTTCTTTTCATTCTGTTCCTAGTTCTCTCTGTCCTCCAGACAGCTCGTATCCAAGGTAGGTTACCTGTTGCTGCACCATCTGAGCTTTCTGTTGAGAGACTTGATACCCGCTTAATCTCAAAAAGTTTAACAAACTGATAGTCCACTGTATACAGTCAGGTTTTGTTTCAGTTGCTATTAATGTCATCTACATACTGTAAAAGGGTTCCATCTCTGGAAGAAGGGTTCCATGTTTCAAGTTCTCATGCTAATTGATTTCCAAAGATCATTGGGCTATGCTTAAAACCTTGGGGTAACGCTGTCCAGGCAAGCTGGGTTTTTTTTACGCGTGGTAGGATTTTCCCACTCAAATGCAAATAAATTCAGACTTTCTTTGGCTAAAGGCAGACAGAAGAATGCATCATTTAAATCCAATACCGTAAACCATACTTGCTGCCACAAGGTGTATGCCCCTAACAATATTATTCACTTCTCTTAAATCCTGTACTACCCAGTAAGTTCCACCTGTTTTTGTTTTGGTGTTTTTTTGTTTTTTTTTAACTGGTAACACAGGAGTATTGTATTCTGATTCATACTCCACTAGTAGTCCATACTGTAAAAAGTTACCTTGTTTCCCCTCTTTTTCATTTCGTTTTTCTGTTGCTTAACTTCTAAGAACTTTGGTGGTTTTTTTTTTCTTCATTTAGAGCAGCAGCTAGCAAAGCAGCTTGTAACTTGATACCTTTCTGTTCTAATCACTTTACACAAGCCTTTGTAAAATCCAGAGGGAGTTTCCTTTTTTTTTTTCTTTTAAATACCACGTTAAACTTTTCGTCTCCTGTACTTTTTAATTGTCCACAAAACCGCATCAATTCTAACAACATATCATAATTCAATTAATTGTTTCCTTGTGAGGGGATCACCTCCCTCCGAAGCTCATGTTACAATAAAATAACTTCTCAACTTCTCCACCAGTCGGTTAACACAACACATACACACACACACACAACCTAGAAGCGATCTTTTAAAATCCTTCTGTTTACAAACTGTATCACCCAAGTACAACAATATATACAGGCAAACCACTTCACTTAACATGTTTATATACATAGAGCTCTTTCAAAACAATATATATAGTATATTTAATACATACCCCAAAAACAGAGTCCCTAAATGATCGATCAATGCCAAATAACTAGAGAACTTGTAACCCCACAATATATACCAACTTGTATTTTAAAACCAATCCTCAAATTACCAATTCAATTCCTAAATCATGCCGATTTTCTTTAAGCAAACCAAACCCCATACATTATTAATATGTTGTCGAGTGAGGGGTCTCGCCCTACTTTTCCCAGTGTTGCCATATAGATCCTGGGAGAGACTCTCAAAATCCCCCCCACGGGAAGACCCTGCACTGATACTTAAGAAATCATAAACCACAGCCCCGATGACTCAGAGTTCAAATACAACAGTCCGAAGTCAAAAACCGGAAATCAGCAGAACGTGCCAAACGTACGTGGTGTTGTTTTTTTTTTCTTTACCATTTTTTTCTCTCTCTCTTTTTTTTTTTTTTTTGACTTATTTGTCTGTCACACAGAGGCTTCATACACAGTCACACAAGCTTTTCAATGTGCTAGAATACATCCTAAGGGGCTTTTCTTTAAAATACCACTGCTTTGCTGTACCCCATTTTACTTTGTTCATTCTGTACTTGTATTAGTCTTTATCTTAACAATTTTAGTCTGTTGTCCTCTTCTGTCCCGCTCTGACCACGTTCCAAAAATGTCACAATTAATATTCTGGTCATGAGAAAAGAGGTTCACCGTGCAAGGTGGTTTTTTTTTTTGGTTGGTTGTTTTTATTTTTTTGGTTTTACGATGCTTGATGGGTATGTTAACAAGCCAGTATCCAAGATATCCGATATCCGAGTTCAATACCAACAAATCCGTATCGCCAGAAGTACAACTTAAGCGGGTTTCCTAAGCATACCAATACCGCATGTATGTTATTACAGAAGTACAAAGCTTAACCCATGCTTGTACCAACACACAACTACCAAAAGCACATTATTACAGAAGTGCAAAGCACAACCCGTGCCTGCACCAACGTACCAAGACCAAAAGCACATTATTACAGCAGTGCAAATCACAACCTGTGCCTGCACCAACGCACAACTACCAAAAGCACGTTATTACAGAAGTACAAAGCTTAACCCATGCTTGTACCAATGCACAACTACCCAAAGCACGTTATTACAGAAGTGCAAAGCACAACCCGTGCCTGACCAATGCACCAAGACGTACACCCTCAGGCACTAGTAGCCTGGTGTACAGCGCTCAGTGTAGGACATCTCCTACAACTTATGAGAACTCTCCAAATGACCGGTCTCACATACCAAAACAGAGAAAGAAAGGAAAAAAAAGAATACCTTTACTCGTTTAGATGGTCCTTGTCTGCTCCCGCAGTGATCCGAGTGAGGCGAGGAGTCCCTCCGGGAAATCCCGGGGGTACCCTAGGGAGTCCTGTTCTCCGCGGGTCCTGCAGCCAAGCAGAGCGGGTCCCTTCTGGGTCACCAGAACTGATGCCGTGAAAAGCCGGAATTGAAGACTCAATAGTCGGCAGACTATTAAGCAGGTATTCTTTATTGCGGCGCTGGGCACACGGGGGATCTCTCCTCCAAACGTGTGCACCGAAGAGACACAGTTACTAGGTATTTATGCTATGTTAACATACATATTAATTACATTTCCAAGAAATGTCTATCATAGTAATGGCTTTTCCAAGAATTCATTAATATATGGTAATGTCCGTTGCACATGTTTGTTTGGCGTCTTTCAGCGGTGGTCTTCAGATTATCCTGCAGCCTCCTTATCTCTGTAGTTTGCATACCTGTTCTCCCAAGGCCCAGGCGCCTAAAGGGATTATTCAGGAATCCCTTGTCTTGCAACCGTCCCAATTATTCACAAAGAACCAAGACTTGTTTCTGACCACCTGAAGTGATAACATCCCCTACATGTTATATTTGTTACATTTACGGTTATCACCCGGAAGCATCTTTGCAGCTTCTTTCACAAGGAATGACCAGGTCACAGGTGGGGCAGATAATTTCATATGCTTGCCCAAGACAAAACAAGTGGATGGTAAAGAAGCAGATGACTTTTTTCCTAATCCATGGAAAACAAGTCTCCAAGAAATACTATATTTCTCCATTTCTTCTTCTAATTTCAACAAACCTGTATACACATATTCACCCCAGTGACTTCTGCATAAAATTAAAGATATATGTATCTGAAGGCTATGTAGCTTGTAAACCATCCAGCCCGGGAGAGTAGTGTCACATCCTTCCCTTAAATTACCATATGACCACCCTTCTAGCCAAGAAAACACATTTTTAAGATATGTTAGCATAACTCAAGGCATTTGACTGTGAATAGGCAGCTTGCTGGGTACACACCAAATACAAGCATCCTGTATCCTAGTCCTGAGAGTACACTTATATGGTTTGATGCATGGTAAACAGGTCTCATAATTCACCTTAGTGGCCTGGCACTTAAGCGTCAATGTGTTCCTTTAAAATGGGACTCTCAGGAAAGACAGAAAAGGAGACTTTGTTTCCTGGTACTGATATCTTTTGAAAGAACCAAGGTGTTTGTGTTGTGACTGGAGTGTGTGTCGCATTAAAGGGGGGGTAAGCGGAGTCTGATAAGCGGCAAAAGGACAGCCCTCCCGTTGAGTCACAAGGTTCAGAGAAGATCCTCTTGCTTTCTCAACTCTCTCTCAGAGGAGAGTCTAGGTGCGGCTGGATCAACTCCTAGTCCCAGACTTGGTCAACGGTGTATGTCTAAAGGGTTAAGTGTGTGGCCACTTATCAGGTTCAACTTGCCTGTCAGAGCCCTTCCAAGGACTTTCACTGAAACAGTTTTGCAAAGTTGAAGCAATAGGTAATTTATTCAAGTGACAGGTATCACAGATTCGGGATTGCCATTGATAAATGCACTGTCTACAAAAGTTGAGCTCAAAGTAATAGTTTAGCACTTTAGTTAACAATGTGTACCCGGGGATACGTCTGACAAAGTCAGAGGCGCGACTCTTAACAAAAAGGCGTCCCTTCTTGGAGGGGAAAGAGAGGTTCAGGCCTGTCGACCCGTCCGTCAGGTGAAGTTCTCACTTGGGTCCTCCTCCCAAAGAGAGTTTTCAAGTGCCTAATTTTATATGTTTGGAAATCTTTTTGCGAGGTGGGACTAAGTCAATTATTGTGTGTTGGTTGGCTCTTGGCATGGAATGTCGTGTCATCAGAAGCGGGACTCAGCCGTGTGACACGCCTTCGGAGCAGGTATCTTGGTATGTGTATTTGGGGGCCATCTGTGCTTTATCCAAAGCAATCTCTGAAGCAATCTCTGGCTGTGCAGCCTCAGAGGCACCCCACAGATCACTGGGTTTACAGTGGTGGTCTATCCCCCCTTACTTTTGTCTGATAAGATAAGCACCAGTTAATTAGTCCCTTTATTATCTCTTTGGCTCTTGACACCTCAGTGGAGAGACGCCTCAGTCCGTTTGTCTTTTGTCTTACATTTGACAAGTCCAGCAAGGCCATCAATTACAGTGTGAAATTGTTCATGCTGAAATCCAAGGCAATTTGTGGGACAAGAAAATCAAGTCTGGAAGCTGGGCTACTGGAGATGCTCTCTGATCTCGGTCTTTCACAGTTCAGCTGAGTATCAAAAAGTCTTGCTTAACACAACTCCAAAAAAATTATGTAACTCTGTAGTAAAACTAAACAAAGCAATTCTCCAGCCAAAGACCTGTATACAGATAAGAAGGCTGAAGAGATGGTGCGGGAGGAAGAAGTGTTGGCAAATATTGATGAGTTTCAGTTTCCCTGATATTGTTATTACACCAGATAATAAAAGGTGGTTACCACCTCTCATGATAGAAAAGAGAGGAAAAAATGCCATCCCTAGTGAAAAACTCCACTTATTTGAAAAGAGTTACAATAGATTGTGTTACTCTAGAGGCATATCCCAATTCTCCTCACAGATCTGTCACTGTTATGGCTGTACAGATTTATGGGAACCAAAGAAAAGTCACTGTGGTCCACAGAGCTGTATCCAGATTAACTGTTCTGTTGCCAGGTTCTGTTCAACAGGACAGGATCCTCTCTTTATGTGCTCCATGCACTTAGGAGTGGGGAACATTACTTGCTGAAGGATTGTTATTGTGCCAGTTTATGAAGCTTACTCTCCTTGTGATATTTAAGTTAATGACCTAAAATCTTCTATTCAGGTGGGGCTCTGTACAGAGTTTTTAGCTCTGGAAAAAAGTCCCATTTATTTAAGCTCTTCAGCTGCTTTATGATCTCATGCAATATGTTTCTGCCATTTAAAAACGGTTAACGATCACCAGAAAATATCAGCCTCTTTTTCCCATAGCAAGCATGTTGATTACCAGAACTTCACACCCTGTAAATATTTGCAGTCTTAAAAAAATGCCAGCCCCAAATGGGCATTTATAGTACAGCAATACTGCAAAACACAGTACTGCAACACACTAGTATAGAAACATGGAAAAGCTTTCTGCATTCACAGAAGGCTGTGTAATAATGTCAGAGATGCTGTACATTTCTAGGCATCCGTTGAGCATAAATGCAGGCATTTACTATACCTGTTAAACAGCCAAGAAGTAAAGATCTTCTGTACTAGAGACCACCTGGGGTCCAGCTTGCACTTTTTTGCCGTAGAGTGGAAACAAGGAGATGATCAGCTGCTTGATCGTTGAGATGATAGTTATCATCTCATACCTGAGATGATCGGGGCCTGGATTAAGGACATCACTAGGAAATTTCCTAGCCTGATATGGTGCCCGGACTATTACCCATTACTGCTCTTCCATGCAGGTGGCGATGAGGCCATAATGCATAGTCCAAGGACAATCAAAAGAGACTTCAGGGCCTTGGGATGTTTGGTAAGGGAATCTGGACCACAGATTATTTTTAGCTCTCTCCTTCCAATTGCAGGCAGTGACACTGGAAGAAACAGAGAGGCCCAGTCTATTAAATACATGGCTCTGTGGCTGGTGCCACCACCACAATTTTTGATTTTTTGATAATGGGATGGCGTACATGGCACCAGGCTTGCTAGTGTCAGATGGGAGTCACCTTTCTCAAAGGGGGAAGAGGGTCTTTGTTCAACAAGTTGCCGGGGCTCACTGACAAAGTTTTAAACTAGACTTGAACGGGGAGGGGATGATATCAAGCTTGTCTGTGACAAGCTGTAGGATGACACACCAAGGTTAGAGGGATGGGGTGCTAATGAGGTCCCTCAGCCAGTTGCTCTGAGATGTGCTGGGTACACCACAGCACACTTCAAGTCTTATAGAGATGGGCCAGGGGATCCTGAGGTGATAGAGGCCATCAGGGAAACACCAGTGAAATACCTCAAAGGAATTAAGGGCCAGTGCTGTTTAATATCTTTATCAATGACAAAGACAGCAGAATCAAGTGCACCCTCATCAAGTTTGCAGATGATGCCAAGCTGAGTCATGCAATTGACGTGCCTGGAGGATGGGATGCCATCCAGAGGGACCTAGACAAGCTTGAGAAGTGGGCCTGTGTGAACCTCACGAGGTTCAGGAGGCCCAAGTGCAAGGTCCTGCATCTGGATCAGGGCAAACCCCAATATCAATGCAGACTGGGGGAGGAACGGTTTGAGAGCAGCCCTGCTAAGGACGTGGGGGTACTGGTGAATGAGAAGCTGGACAAGAGGCAGTAATGTGCACTTGCAGCCCAGAAGGCCAGCCGTATCCTGGGCTGCATCAAAAGAAGTGTGGCCAGCAGGTTGAGGGAAGGTATTCTGTCCCTCTACTCCACTCAGGTGAGACCCCACCTGGAGTCCTGTGCCCAGCTCTGGAGCCCTCAACACACGAAAGACAAGCGGCTGTTGGATTGGGTCCAGAGGAGGCCACAAAAATGATCTGATGGCTGGAACACCTCTGCTGTGAGGAAAGGCTGAGACAGTTGGGGCTGTTCATCCTAGAGGAGAGCAGGCAGTGGGGAGACCATATAGAAACCTTCCACTACTTAAAAGGGGCTTATAAGAAAGATGGGGACAGACTTTTTAGCAGAGCCTGTTGCAATAGGACAAGGGATAATAGTTTAAAATTAAAAGATGGTAAATTTAGACTAGCTATAAGGATGAAATTTTTTACGATGCGGGTGGTGAAACACTGGAACAGGTTGCCCGGAGAGGTGGTAAATGCCCCATCCCTGGAAGTGTTCAAGGTCAGGTTGGACAGGGCTCTGAGCAACCTGATCTGGTTGAAGATGGCCCTTCTCACTGAGAGGGTGTTGGGCTAGATGAGCTCTAAATGTCCCTTCCAACCCAAAGCATTCTATGATTCTGTTCTATGATTTTGTGATACTTCGCTTCCACTGAAGCATGGTATTTCAAGCAGTGTAATAAGTGGTTGTGTGCTGTGCTACTTAGACTAAACAGGCTTGATCTTGGAAATAAGATGACATAAGCATGTGGGCATATTAGAGCGAGAGTTAACCTGGCCAGAAAGCTGACAGTAGTGGCACTGGCACAGCAGGAAGCACTTTGGCATGAGACAGATGCTGGCCAGCAAACCCTCTGGTGACCCAGTGTCATTAGGCTGCTGTCCTACGTCACTGCGCCTTCACTGCTCTTGCAATGCTCTTGCCTTCAGCCCAGAAATAAGCCTACCAGATCTGTGAGTCACAGAGACACATAGCACTTTCAACAACTTTGATTTCTCCAATTATATTCAATGGGATCATGCTTCATAGCCTTTGTGGTGTGTCTAACCTTACAGTGACTCGTGCCTCTCATAAAGCTGTGAAACAACATTGGTTTTTTTCCTCTTTTTTTTTTTTTCCTTAAGGATTTCAGCTAACGCTTCCATTCAGGTTTAACATCACAGTTATTGTGGATTTAGTTGAACACTATCTGTGTTACTTACACATAACATTGTCTTCCTCCATTATGCAAGATTCAAAATTTCCTTTCTTATTGTAAATGCACAGCTTTTGTTATTTAGAAGCTACTACATACTTCTGCTTTAATAATACTTGGAAATAAGGAAAATCTAGTTGCAAAGGGTGTGCTCCCTATTAACTTGTTTGTACACTAGAATATGTCCGGTCTTAGCCGTAACTCCATGATAGTTTTCCCAATAAACTGAAGAGAGAGGGAGGAACAACCACACAGTGCCAGTTTCAGCCTGACCTTCAGGAAGGGACTAGCCTTTAATCCCCACAGATGAAGACAGAGTACCAGCCCTGCTGTTTGAGGTATGCAGTTTCTTGGTGTTCACACTATCACTCAGCGGTAGCTGCAGGTGCCTCCCTCAATTCGGCATATCTCAGCTCACATGTCACAGGAAAAGGGGAAAGGAGCAGTGCTTAAACAGATGTTAGCTAAATCTCCAATTAGTATGAAGTAGTAAGCATGCATACTACTTCAGATATGTTTATGTGGCAATGTAGATTGGTCACTCCTGGGAAACCACCACTTTTCTAATGATCTGGGGCAATGTAGCCTTACAAAGCTGCAAAATTTGCTTGGTAAGAAATGTAAATTTTGCCACCAGAGCCTTTGACCTGATCTCTGGGGCATGTGGGACAATGACAGATTTCCCATTCTTCTGCTAAAGGTGCCTGTGACAAGAGACCAGAGCTGCTTTCTTACTGTTCTCCTTGCACCTTTCAACTATTAAAACAAGTAGGGTCATAACAGCAGAAGGGAGCAGGGCTATTGACAACTCCACAAACTTTCCTAAATATGGAAACAACCTCAATGAGAGAAGCAGTGGAACAGCATGTGCTGCTAATGGCTTCCCTCTCTGAGAAGTGAACATTCATGCATCTGTTGTGAACCCCAGCAGGCCAGAGCTAGAGGAAGGGGTCATGTAGATTTTTCTATACTTAATAAAGTCCTTAGGGTCCAAACCAGACGGACAGTGGCAGAAGTAGGCAGTTGTAGGTACACTCACAACTTTGAAGCAAACAAGATACCATCCAAGTAAATAAGCAATTTCAGTCCCAGAGACCTCAGGAAAAGAATAACTCATCCCATAACCATGGCTATTCTTGGAGCAATACACAGGCCAAACACACTTGCATACTGCTGATGTGTAGCACCTGTCTGCAAAGACTGCCTTAAAGTGGCTTGCATGCATGAGGGTCAGGATACTAGACGAGGTTTTACCTGAAACCTATTTATGTCAGAAAATTTCCATTTCTGAGTGGTAACTTGTATGTTTGGAAACTGCGGTGTGCAACCTGTCTGTGGTATTTGTAGGCACAAAGCAGCTCAAAAAGTTAACAAATATTGTATATAACAAAGGGGAAGAGTTTAGTGTGATGAAGCTATGTTAATTCAGTACCAATGAGCCCTTCCCTTTGACGTGTTACACTCTGTTAAATTTGTCTACATTTCATATGACATACAAAGTAGCCAACTCTTCATTTAAACTAATGTATATTTGCTGGAAGAAAAGCCACACCTTACCCAAAGATGCACTCCACTGAAAACAAATACGTAAAAAGCCTGAAAAGGAAAAATACCATTTTTTCTTAATGATAAGATGGATTTCGATTGGCTGAACCTGAATTTAAATGTATATTCGATAACCTGTTCTGAGCACTGAAATTTAGCATAGCCTTACTTCCATTAATTAAGATCTGCTAAGTACCATAAATTGTGCATCCATTCTGAAAAAGTCTGAGCTAAAGAGAGCAGTAAATGACCTTTAAAAGCTGGACGATGAGTGTGAAAATGAAACTGCTTTTGTGTGGGAGAATAAATACAGTTTTAGCAGCTTAACTTTATGCATCTGGGTTTGTGAATTTTGGCCCTAGGCTACAACAGCACAAGAGGAGCAGTTTTGCCTTGGAAAGCTGAAACTACATGATTACAAAATCCAGTGGGTCTGTATTAGCTTTTTATTCTGTTTCTTCAGCATCTCAAAACCTCTTATCATCAATACACAAATTGGCATATGGCAATCATTCACTAGAATAAATTTTGCAAAATATTAATCTTATCCAAGAAAAAAATTTAAGTAATCCAAAAAGGCACTAACCAGAAGGGTTTCCTGCAGGATTACCAACTACCTTAATGTTATGGTTTGTCTGCGGCTGGCAACAAAAGCGCCACGCGGCTGCCCCTCCCCTCACCGCGATGCGGAAGAGAATGGAAAGAAACAGGCAGAAACCGGTGGGTTGGGATAAGGGCAGTTTAACAGAACAGCAAACAAAGGGAACAGTAATAACAATGTCGCATTAAAGGGAGGGATAAGGGGAGTCTGATATTCAACTTGCCTGCCAGAGTCCTTCCAAGGACTTTCACTGAAACAGTTTTGCAAAGTTGAAACAATAGGTAATTTATTCAAGTGACAGGTATCACAGATTCGGAATTGCCGTTGATAAATGCACTGTCTACAAAAGTTGAGCTCAAAGTAATAGTTTAGCACTTTAGTTAACAATGTGTTCCCAGGGTTACGTCTGACAAAGTCAGAGGTGCGACTCTTACCAAAAAGGCGTCCCTTCTTGGAGGGGAAAGAGAGGTTCAGGCCTGTCGACCCATCCGTCAGGTGAAGTTCTCACTTGGGTCCTCCTCCCAAAGAGAGTTTTCAAGTGCCTAATTTTATATGTTTGTTTATTTATTTTTGTGAGGTGGGACTAAGTCAATTATTGTGTGTTGGTTGGCTCTTGGTATGGAATGTCGTGTCATCAGAAGTGGGACTCAGCCGTGTGACACGCCTTCAGAGAGGGCATCTTGGTACGTGTATTCGGGGGCCATCTGTGCTTTATCCAAAGCAATCTCTGAAGCAATCTCTGGCTGTGCAGCCTCAGAGGCACCCCACAGATCACTGGGTTTACAGTGATGGTCTATCCCCCCTTACTTTTGTCTGATAAGATAAGCACCAGTTAATTAGTCCCTTTATTATCTCTTTGGCTCTTGACACCTCAGTGGAGAGACGCCTCAGTCTGTTTGTCTTTTGTCTTACATTTGACAAGTTCAGCAAGGCCATCGATTACATTATCCACCCAGTGACTTTAGTCACATCTTGTCAAAAAGGAATATTAGATGAATTTAGGTTCAGACGGGTTGAAGGGCTCATCTTCCTCCCTAATAGGAGAAGGAATTTAAAGTACCTAATCAGGGTTATGAACTTTAGGCATTCTAATATACATACTAAAAGTTTTAACTAGTGAAGATTGTACACATGATAAACCCACACAAATAACAATAAGGAGTACAATAAACATCAGTACATATTGAATCAAACTTTGTATCCATCCACTAATGTTTAGTCCAAGTCCATTAAAAACTTGCGAGATCCACCCCGTCCATTCCTAGGGCTTCTGTTTCATATTTTCACGGAGTTCTCGAGACTGTTCCGCAATCTTACGCATTTCATCCATGGCTTGATGAAAAGTGATGGATACATTTGGGATAGAAACACAACAAGTTTCATCAGGATAGGAGGCATTTAGCCATCCACAGACACCACTTTCTTTTAACAAAATCATATCTAAGGCTAACCTATTCTGTAGCGTCGTTTTGGATGTGGCTTGCAGCTGCAAGTCAACTGCATTAATTGTCCAGTTTGCTAAGGATTCTACTTGCCATGTCAAATTTTCTATATATAATCGATTATTGGTTTTTACTGTCCAATAACCCCAAAAAGCTTTCATTCCCAAGTTTATTCTCATTGCTGGTGTATAATAGCTCGGCCAGGCAAAAAGTTTACCATTTTCTTGCATAGAGTTCCACATTTGTGACTGTCTTTTAGCTCTATGTCCTCGTGATTTTGTTAAAGATTGAATGAAATTAAAAGCTATAGTAGGACACAAGCTTACATTACCTAGAGTACATTCTAATCCATCCCAGTAGGGTTGAATGTAGTCTGATATTTGTCCATTAGAACACACCCATACAGTTTCAGGTGGTGCAGGCAGCGTTAAAGTGCTACACGTACTATTTTCGAGTTCATCAAGGCTATTATGTCCATTTAGATAATGTTGGAAAGGAACTCGGCATCTTTTGGCCTGTGGGCTCAGCATTGTTGCTAGAAACTATATGATATGCCCATGTGTTAACCTGTTTGGGATCCACTTTTATCATACACTCTGACCTTGTCTTAGGGATCGGAGCACTATAATTATGACATAAACATACACTTCTTAAAGCTTGGTAAAGGTCTGCAACCACCCATACCCATGGGTAGTCATCAATATTAGAACAAATTATCTTGTTGGTACAATTCCATAATTGGACTGGCCCTAGCGGCGTGGTAATTGGAGGTTTTTCTCCCCCTTGTGTAAAACGAGTTCTATGATCAGCAATAGTCCACATACAAGGTACATCATTAGATTGTGGACTACACTTAGATCCATAGTTTGAGGGAAATTCGATACACCATTCAGCTTGTACTGGGATACTATATTTAAAGGTAATAGGTACAACCCAGAATGGTTAAGGAGGCTGGTCAAGCCAGGGTACCTCCGTACAGTCAATAGACAATTTTATCTTGTTATTTAAATTCACGAAATTTTTGTCAAGCTCTCGAGTGCAGTTAGAATTAGACAATATTTTGGTATAGTTAAGATTTGAAGGATAAGTATAATGTTTGTAGGTAATTCCACTTCCCCATGATATGGAGATGGTATTGTCTTTCATTTCCCATAAATCCAGCAGTGCTCCTTTTAAGTCAAGGGGAATAACCATAAAAGGGAGTCCCTCTGCAGGGGTTGTCGGCAACAGAAGACAAGTGGTTCCCAGAGTCCAATTCATCATTCTAAGAAATCCTTGTAACAACTTAAAGGCTGTGTTTTCCTGTATCATACAGAATCACAGAATCACAGAATCACAGAATGGTAGGGGTTGGAAGGGACCTCTGTGGGTCATCTAGTCCAACCCTCCTGCCGAAGCAGGGTCACCTACAGCAGGCTGCACAGGACCTTGTCCAGGCGGGTCTTGAATATCTCCAGAGAAGGAGACTCCACAACCTCCCTGGGCAGCCTGTTCCAGTGCTCCATCACCCTCAGAAGGAAGAAGTTCTTCCTCATGTTCAGACGGAACTTCCTGTGCCTCAGTTTGTGCCCATTGCCCCTTGTCTTGTCACTGGGCACCACTGAAAAGAGCTTGGCCCCATCCTCCTGACACCCACCCTTCAGATATTTATAAGCATTTATTAGGTCCCCTCGCAGCCTTCTCTTCTTCAGGCTGAACAAGCCCAGCTCCCTCAGCCTCTCCTCGTAGGGCAGATGTTCCAGTCCCCTCATCATCTGTTTAGCCCTCCGCTGGACTCTCTCCAGTAGCTCTTCATCTTTCTTGAACTGGGGAGCCCAGAACTGGACACAGTACTCCAGATGAGGCCTCACCAGGGCAGTGTAGAGGGGAAGGAGAACCTCCCTCGTCCTGCTGGCCACACTCTTCTTGATGCACCCCAGGATCCCATTGGCCTTCTTGGCAGCCAGGGCACACTGCTGGCTCATGGTTAACCTTTCGTCCACCAGAACACTCAGGTCCCTCTCCACAGAGCTGCTCTCCAGCAGGTACACTCCAAGCCTGTACTGATGCATGGGGTTGTTCCTCCCCAGGTGCAGGACTCTGCATTTGCCTTTGTCGAACCTCATCAGGTTCCTCTCTGCCCAACTTTCCAGCCTATCCAGGTCACACTGAATGGCAGCACAGCCTTCCGGTGTGTCTACCACTCCTCCCGGTTTGGTGTCATCAGCAAACTTGCTGAGGGTACATTCTAACTCTTCATCCAGGTCGTTGATGAAGAAGTTAAACAAGACTGGGCCCAGTACTGACCCCTGAGGGACACCACTTGTTACCAGCCTCCAACTAGACTCAGCGCCGCTGATGACAACCCTCTGAGTTCTGCCATTCAGCCAGTTCTCAATCCACTTCACCGACCACTCATCCAGCCCACACTTCCTCAGCTTCCCTAGGAGGATATTATGGAGACTGTGTCGAAAGCCTTGCTGAAGTCAAGGTAGACAACATCCATGGCTCTCCCTTCGTCTACCCAGCCAGTCATGTCATCGTAGAAAGCTATTAGATTGGTCAGGCATGATTTCCCCTTGGTGAATCCATGCTGACTACTCCTGATAACCTTCTTTTCTTCCACTTGCTTGATGATGGCCTCCAGGATAAGCTGCTCCATCACCTTACCCGGGATGGAGGTGAGGCTGACCGGCCTGTAGTTCCCTGGGTCCTCCTTCTTGCCCTTTTTGAAGATTGGAGTGACATTGGCCTTTCTCCAGTCCTCGGGCACCTCTCCTGTCCTCCAGGACCTCTCAAAGATGATGGAGAGTGGCTCAGCAATGACATTCGCCAGCTCTCTCAGCAGTCGTGGGTGCATTCCATCGGGGCCCATGGATTTGTGGGCGTCCGGATCGCTTAAGTGATCCCTCACACAGTCCTCCTCGACCAAAGGAAAGTCATCCTCTCTGTAGGCTTCTTCTCTTACCTCCGAGGCCTGAGATTCCTGAGGGCCAGTCTTAGCACTGAAGTCTGAAGCAAAGAAGGCATTCAGTAGCTCTGCCTTCTTCACATCCTCCATCACCAGGACACTCGCCTCATTCAGCAGCGGCCCCACATTGTCCCTAGCCTTTCTTTGGCTGCTGATGTAGTTGAAGAAGCCCTTCTTGTTGTTTTTGACATCGCTTGCCAGCTTCAATTCCAGGTGGGCTTTGGCCTTCCTCGTCTCATCCCTGCACGCTCTGACCACGTTTCTGTACTCTTCCCAAGTGGCCTGCCCCTCTTTCCACATTTCATGGACCTTTCTCTTCCACCTGATCTCCGCTAGAAGCTCCTTGTTTAACCATGCAGGTCTCCTGCCTCCTTTGCTAGATTTCTTTCTCAGGGGGATGCACCACTCCTGAGCATGGAGGAAGTGTCGTTTTAAGAGCGACCAGCACTCATGGACCCCCCTGCCTTCGAGAGCCCTGTCCCATGGGATTCCTCCCAGTAGCTCCTTGAAGAGGGCAAAGTCAGCCCTCCTGAGGTCCAAGGTTTTGATCCTGCTTATCGCCCTGCTTCCTCCACGCAGGATCTTGAACTCAACCGTTTCATGGTCACTGCAACCAAGTCTACCTCTGACCTTCACATCCTCCACCAGTCCCTCCTTGTTTGTTAATACAAGGTCGAGCAGCGCGCCTTTCCTTGTTGGTTCCTCCACCACTTGCATCAGAAAGTTATCATCGATGCTCTGTAGGAACCTCCTGGATTGCGCCTGCCTAGCTGTGTGGTCTTCCCAGCTGATGTCAGGGTGGGTGAAGTCCCCCATGAGAACCAGGGCCTGTGACTGTGAGGCTGCTTGCAGCTGCCTGTAGAAGGCCTCATCAGCCTCCTCCTCCTGGTCAGGTGGCCTGTAGTACACACCCACCGTAATGTCACCTGTATGAGCCTGTCCCTTAATTCTAACTCACAAGCTTTCAACTTGTTCCTCATTTGCCCCCAGGCCAAGCTCAATGCATTCCAGTTGCTCCCTCACATATAGAGCAACTCCCCCACCTCTCCTTGTTGGCCTGTCTTTCCTAAAGAGTCTGTAGCCATCTATGACAGCATGCCAGTCATGCAAGTTGTCCCACCACGTTTCTGTGATGGCCGCCAAGTCATAGCCGTCCTGCTGTATAATGGCTTCCAGCTCCTCCTGTTTATTGCCCATGCTATGTGTGTTGGTACAGACAGACTTGAGCTGGGCTGTCAATCTCACCCCTGGCCTTTGCACGCCAAACCTAGGCTCATCCCTAGTGAGCTGGGCAATATCCCCTTCCCCCTTTGAACCTAGTTTGAAGCCCTCTCAATGAGCCCCGCCAGCTCATGGCCAAGAATTATTTTTCCCCTTTGAGATAACTGAGTTCCACCTGTCGCCAGCAGGCTCGGTGCTGTGTACACCTCCCCATGATCAAAGAAGCCAAAATTTGACCGATGGCACCAGTCCCTGAGCCATCTGTTAACCAGGTGAGTTTTCCTGCCCCTTTCAGTGCTGTTCCCTGCCACTGATGGGATGGAGGAAAACACCACCTGCGCCCCTGATCCCTCAACCAGTCGCCTCAGTGCCCTGAAGTCCCTTTTGATGGCCTTGGGACTTCTCTCTGCTATCTCGTCGCCAGCAAACTGCATTACCAAGAGGGGGTAGTAATCAGAAGGCTGCACCAGATCAGGGAGTTTCTTTGCAACATCCCTAACACGGGCCCCAGGGAGGCAGCAGACTTCCCTGTGGGATGGGTCCGGTCGGCAGATCGGGCCCTCTGTTCCCCTCAGAAGGGAATCACCTATGACAATGACCCTTCTTTTTTTCTTAGCTGCTGCAGTCGTAATTCTTGGGGCTGTCTGACTCGTTCTAGGCAACCCCCTGGATGGAGCTTCACCTACACCCGCATCCTCTGTGGCCAGTCCCTCACATTCCAGAGCCCCATATCTGTTGCTTAAGGGCAACTGGGCAGGTGAGGGAGGCCGGGGGGAGATTTGCTTGCCACCCCGAGCAGGGACCCGTTTCCATTCCCCCCCATCTCTTAGGTCCCCACTTTCTGCCCGGTGGCAAGAGGGTAGGGGGTTCTCTGCTTTCTGTGGAGCCGCCTCCTGCTGCCTCTGCCTCAGGGAGGGCAGGGTGCGGCTCCACCAGTCGATACCCAAAGAGTTCTTTGTTTTTTGATTATAATCTCTATGGAACACATGCACAATTATTACACCTAATATGTAAACACATGTTAAACTTATACATATTTGTCTGCCACTGCCAACGCATGATAGAATATTCATATTGACAATTCTATAGTAAATTATAACTATCAAAACCACAACAAAAGAAAACTATCGTGTATTATAAAAACAGTAACCTAAACAATAAAGCAAAAAGGTAAAAAAGGTCACATAATATACAAGTAAAATTAGAAATCAGTATTCCTATCAAAATTAAATCACTACTGTCCTTTTTCTTAGATTATTTCGACCTTCTGGAAACTTTGGTTCACAGATGATTAAAAATCAACAGTCCTTGAGGGCAGTCTGTTTTGACACGTGACAGTCCGTGATTTTAGGCGTAGTTTCCCAGTGTTTGGCAAATACCTGTAAACAGAAAAGAAAGGAAAATGCTCGGTTGTCATTGAAACAGGCATATAATAGGTTAAAAGGTAGATACTATCCATCTAGTACTGATTTGATGCAGTTTTCCAGAGCTATCTTTCGCTTCCCAAGCTTAAAGATTTTTTGGTTTTGTTAATACTAGTGCCACTGTTCCAATCTGAGGCATTTTAACCAGCACTGGCTGGCATGCGTAAAAGCCAGTAGGGTGTTCTGGTTTTACATCTGCCTTTGACACCAGAGTTGTGGCAGAAGCAGAGAATGCTTTTATTTTGGGACAGCCGTCTCCGGTCCATCGATTATTTAATTGATAGATGGCATTGGATAGTCGCAGGTGCCACCCAGATTCGTGGGTTTTAGCAAATCGCTTAACTAACCTGTTTGTTCGCTCAACAATACCGTTTGTTTGGGAGCAGTACGGAGTATGGAATATCCACCGAATTCCTTCTTCTTTTGCCCAGTCTTGTACCACTGTAGCTGTAAAGTGTGATCCGTTGTCACTTTGAATCTCCTCAGGAAGGGGGAGTGTGCTGAACCATTCCTTCAGGCTGTAAACTGTGTTATCTTCAGTTGCAGCCGGGACAGCTGTTGCCATGGTAATTCCTGAAACAACTTCCACCCCTACTAATATATGTTTTTTACACCCTGAGGGTCGCAATGGACCTATGTAATCAATTTGCCAGGTGTGCCACAGTGGTTTTTTTATTTCGGATGTGCATGGGAGGTGCCTTACTTGGATGATCTTTGTTAAGTCGCAGGCGACACTGTGAACAGGCAGTGACCACTTGTTCACACAGTTTTGTTGACACAGGCCATCTTCGGGCTATGCCTTCCCGATACAAATCAGCTCGGCCAGTGTGCCCTCGTTTTACATGTAACTGTAACCAAGGGGATGAAATCTGTTAACCATAAACATAAACCATGTTGCTAGTTATGTCCCTTGTATAGCCCCTGCCCATCTGGACGCTAGGTCCAGCAACAGAGAGTTTGGTTTCCAGGTAATTATCAATGTTAAACAATAGTAGTGAAGGAAATTTTTAATAGGAATAACGTTACTATAGTTGCAGGTGTGTTTGTGGTTTTTATCTATTGCCTAAATTAACTGAAACAAAAGTTTCCCACCTGAAATGTTAGCAGTCGCCTAGAGCCAGTCAAGGCGACCTAGCTACAGCGACATAGTTACAGCGACCTAGCTACGGGACAAGAACCAGAAAAGGACTGCGCATGTGCAGAAGCTGGGGTCAACCAGCGGACACTGTGATGAAGAGGATGAGCCTTCATCTTAGGACCCCCGACGACCACCACTAGGAGGCACTGCGCAAGTGCGGGTGGGAGGAGTGTATGAAAATGGACTGATTTGACTATGAAAGAAAGGGCTTATGTAATCAGATAAATATGTATATTTTAATCTATATAAACTGCGCGGAAGGGGTATGGGGTATGCACGTTTGGTGGAATTATCCCCCGTGCATCCAGCGCTGCAATAAAGAATGCCTGCCTTTTAACACTACATTGGTGTTACAAGGTTTTATTCCCGGATTTTCGGTGACAGTTTCTGACACCCCAGATGGGACCCTGCTTGTGAATACCGACGGATCCGTGGGATCACGGGACCTCCAGCCGGCATCGAGGGATTCTCGAGGAGAACCTCTGATCCCCGGACCGAAGGATTCCAAGTAAGTCCCCTGGAATTTAATTAAGGCATTCTTTAGGTATAATATATGCCTGCTCATAAATCGTGGTGAAAACCTCGTAGAGTTGGGCTAAAAGGTACCTTTGTGAAAAGTCTCTACTCTGTGAAAGCCGGTGGAGCGGGGCCCAAGGGGGAGGTCTTCAACAGCGGGTTGAAGTCTCCAGAATCTCAGCAGGGGGCTGGGATCCCAAAAGGGAGCTCCAACAAGGGTTGGGGTCCCCCTGATTAGTGTTTGTGATATAGTGCACAATCACTACCACTGGTCATTTGAAGGATGGGCACCTTTCCGAGTAAAAGACCCATCCCAAGGGGCATGCCTTTGGGGTGTATTTTAAAGCACTGGAAAGAACTGGGGGGGGATCCTTTAACTCGGAAACAGTTAATTGAATACTGTAATCATTGGTGGCCGTTATATATTCTGGATAATGGGGAGAAGTGGCCGGAGGACGGGACACTGTGTTATAATACCATTTTACAATTGATGTTGTTTTGTAAAAGGGAAGGAAAATGGGAAGAAATGACATACGTAGATTTGTTTTTCTCGCTGAGAAATCATCCGGAATGGCAAAGGCAGTGTGGGATACATTCGCATAGTTCTATGGTAATGGCTTTGGGAAAGGGAAAATGTAAGAAAGGTTCAAAGAAATGCTACGCCGCTTGTGGTGTCGGAAAAGAATGTTTGAAGTTTGAGTCTGAGGAGGATGATGTCGAACTAGTGGTGGCACCGTGTCGGAAATGGGGGGATAATTATGAAGAGGGATCCGAGATCAGTAACCCTTCCACCTCCCCTCTGGGGGAGGGTGCGGGAGGATTTAGCCCGGTTTCGGGAAGAACGTGGGGAAGGACAGGGGGGGCAGCGGAGCCAGCTCCCCTCCAGGCCCCACTCCGAGAAGCAGTAGGAAATACTGGTCCAGTGACAGTAAAGGTTCCGTTTTCAATAACTGATTTAAGGTCTTGGAAGGAGATAGCGGGCACTTATCGAGAGGACCCTGAAAGAGTAGCCAAGGTCTTTGAGACAATAATTAGGACCCAGGATCCTGATTGGAATGATTTGCAGGTAATTTTAGATACTTTGCTTGATGGCACGGAGAAAAGGATGGTACTGAATACTGCTAAGAAACAGGTAGAGGGAGCTCACGCTCATGGAGATTTGCAGGGAACGGTAGATCAGAACTTTCCCTCTTCAGATCCTGACTGGGACCCGAATCAGCCGGGACCCAGAGGAATGTTGACCAGATATCAGAGGTGGATTTTGTTCGGTGTTAAACATGCAATGCCAAAGGCGATAAATTGGTCAAAAATTTATGAAATAAGGCAGGAACTAAATGAGTCTCCTTCAGCTTTTATGGAGAGACTGAAGGAAACTGCCCGAAAGTATACTAATTTGGACCCAGAACAACCAGACGAAGCAATACAATTGGCCTCCATATTCATGGGTCAATCGGCTCCCGATATTAGGTAAAAGCTCCAAAAATTGGCAGGACCTGAATCTAGAGATTTGGGGAAAATGCTCGAAGTAGCATGGATTGTGTATAATAATAGAGAAAAAGAGAAGGAAGTAAAACAAGCTCGGAGAGATGGAAAGTTATTGGCGGCTCTAACTGGGAATAATAGAAGAGGCAGAGGAAGAGGAAGAGGGATGAATGTTGGAGAAAGAGAGAGGATAAATCTTCGATTAGCACCGGACCAATGTGCTATTTGTAAGGAACGTGGACACTGGAAAAAACAATGTCCTAAGGCCGAGGAATTAGATCCGACTCTTCGCGCGATTAAATTGATGACTTTAGATGAGGAATCATGAAGAGGACCAGGGGAGTCAACCCTAGCTGAACCCCTGGTTACACTAAAGCTAGGGAATGAAGAAATAGAATTTTTAGTAGATACGGGAGCCACTTATTCGGTATTAAACACATGTAGAGAAAAATGTAGTCATCAGTCGGTAGATGTCGTTGGTGCGACAGGACAAAGGGAAAATCGGCCTTTTCTAGAACCATTAAAATTTAAATTGGGAAAACAGTGGGTAACACACCAGTTTTTATATATGCCTGAATGCCCTTTGCCTTTGTTAGGGCGAGATTTGTTAAGTAAATTAGAAGCACAAATAACTTTTAAAAATGGGGAAATTGAATTATTGATACCTGAATCAAAAGCCATAGAGGCAAAAGTATTTATGTTACAGGATTCTTTTAAAGAAGAACGAATTCCAGAAGAGGTGGAAAATGCTGTGACCCCCTTGGTTTGGGCAAGTGAGATTCCAGGACGATCTAAACTGGCAGAACCGGTAAAAGTGACCTTAAAACCCGGATCCAAACCGATAAGACAAAAACAGTATCCTATTAAGTGGGAGGCACGAAAAGGATTAGAGGGGTTAATCATGAAATTTTTAAAATATGGGCTTTTAGTAGAATGCGAGTCAGAATACAACACACCTATATTACCGGTAAAGAAACCTGGGGGACGGGAATATCGACTAGTCCAGGATCTAAGAGCTATAAATCAAATAGTTCAAGATATACACCCAGTAGTGGCCAATCCCTATACTTTATTGACATCCCGGAAAGAGGAATATAAATGGTTTACTGTACTAGATTTAAAGGATGCCTTCTTTTGCATACCTCTGGATGCACAAAGTCAAAGCATATTTGCTTTTGAATGGGAAAGCCCTGCAACAGGACGAAAGATGCAACTGACATGGACTGTACTTCCACAAGGATTTAAAAATAGCCCTACAATATTTGGAAACCAGTTAGCAAAGGAATTAGAAATATGGAAAAGACAAAACCAGGAAAAGGGGACATTGTTACAATATGTGGATGATATTCTAATAGCAGCAGAAAGCAAAGAAGAATGTTTTGAAATTACTATCAGTTTGTTAAATTTCCTGGGCCAAGGAGGATATAGAGTCTCCAGAAATAAGGCCCAGATAGGAAGAGAAGCAGTGATTTATCTGGGATTTGAAATATCTCAAGGGCAAAGGCAATTAAGCAACGAAAGAAAGGAAGCCATTTGCCAAACCCCAGAACCTAACAGTCCAAAGGAGCTGAGAACCTTTTTGGGAATGATTGGATGGTGTCGGCTTTGGATTCCAAACTACGGACTATATGTGAAGCCACTTTACAACGCTTTAAGAGAATCCAAAGACTTGTATTTGACATGGACACCTGAATGCCAAAAATCATTTAAAGAACTTAAAAAAGCATTGATGATAGCCCCTGCTTTGGGTTTACCTAATTTAACCAAAGCTTTTGAACTGTTTGTCCATGAGAGGCAGCATCTGGCTCTTGGAGTGCTGGCACAACATCTGTAATCCTGGAAGTGACCAGTAGGATACTTCTCTAAACAACTTGACAACGTGAGTAAAGGATGGCCGAGATGTTTGCGCGCTGTGGCAGCGACAGTATTGCTAATTCAAGAAGCTCGAAAATTGACTATGGGCCAAAAGATAGTGGTGTATGTACCACACATGGTGGTAACTGTTCTAGAACAAAAGGGGGGTCATTGGCTGTCCGCCAGCAGAATGCTAAAATATCAAGTTGTCTTGGTGGAGCAAGATGATGTGGAATTAAAAACCACAACCATTGTAAATCCAGCAATGTTTCTATCAACAGAGATTCCGACAGAAAATCTAGAACATGATTGCCTGCTAACTGTTGAACAAGTCTATTCTAGCAGACCGGACCTGAGGGATGAACCTCTGGAGAATCCTGATCTGGAGTTGTTCACGGATGGAAGCAGCTTTGTGAAAGGAGGAAGACGAATGGCCGGATATGCTGTTGTCACCACGACCGAGGTATTGGAGTCAGGAACGCTACCTGCAAATACCTCGGCACAGAAAGCAGAACTGGTGGCATTGAGGCAAGCCTTGCGAATGGCAGAAGGAAAAAGGGTAAATATATGGACTGATTCTAAATATGCATTTGGTGTAATTCATGCTCATAGAGCCATCTGAAAAAAAAGAGGACTGCTCTCAGCCCAAGGTTCATCGATAAAACATAAAGAAAAAATCCTTCAGCTCCTCGAAGAAGCGCAGAAACCAAAGGAAGTGGCAGTGATGCACTGCAAGGCTCATCAATTTGGTCGGACAGCTGTAAACATAGGTAATCGATTGGCAAACAAAACAGCAAAGGAGGCTGCTGAACAAGATATCTTTGCACTAGTACCAGTAAAACAAATAAAAATCCCAAATCTAAAGCCAAAATGCAGTAAATTGAATGAACAATTAACAAAACAATTAAAAGCATCACAAAATACAGAAGGGTGGTGGGTAACGCCAGAAAAACAGGTAATTGTAACCCCGCAAGTTATGTTAGAACTTGTGAAAGAAAAACATACACAGACACATTGGGGCGTAGATGCTATGCTCTCAAGTCTAAAATCATCTGTGGTGTGTGTAGGAATGACAAGAGTAGTTAAATCCATAATAGCTAAGTGTCCAATTTGTCTCAAAAATAATCCTTTAAATCGGAAAAGGGCACCCCTAGGGGTAACAAAACAGGGTAACACTCCAGGAGATTATTGGCAAATTGATTTTTCTGAACTCCCCAGGCAGAATGGATTCAGGTATCTATTAGTATTAATTGATACTTTTTCTGGATGGCCGGAAGCCTTTCCTTGTCGCACCAACAAAGCGAGAGAAGTAGTTAAAATATTGTTAAAAAAAATAATACCAAGGTTTGGGGTACCAATTGGCATGTCTTCCGATAGGGGACCACATTTTGTAGCAGAAATAGTTCAACAAGTAAGTAAAATTTTAGGAATAAATTGGGATTTACATACCCCCTGGAGGCCACAATCAAGTGGAAGAATTGAAAGAATGAATCAGACATTAAAGCGACAAATAAGTAAAATTTGTCAAGAGGTGTCTTTAAAATGGCCACAAGCTTTACCATTAGCACTTCTGAGAATCAGAGTTCAACCTAAATCTAAAGATGGTGTAAGTCCATACGAAATTCTGTATGGCAAACCTTATCAGGCTCCTTTGATCCCAGGGGATATGAAAATAACAGGGGAAACAGATTTAAAATTATATTTGATTTCTTTAGGAAGAACACTTGAAGCACTCCGAAAGTACGTTGTACTGACCAGATCGCTTGCTTTGGATACACCTGTGCATCAATATCAACCAGGTGATTTCATGTACATAAGGACTTGAAACTCTGAACCACTGCAGAAAAAGTGAAAAGGACCTTTTCAGGTACTGTTAACAACTTACACTGCAATCAAAGTAAAAGGGATGGAACCGTGGATACACTACACTCGAGTGAAGAAAGCCCCTTCGTGAAAAGTCATCAATAGAGATCCAGAGACTACAAAACTGACTTTGAAATATATCTAAAAAGAGTAGTTATTACTGTAAAATGCGAGGAGACTGTATCTCGATCTGGAAACTGATGATAGGAGCACTGTTCAGTGTATTAGAAGTAAGAACAGAAAACGTCGATTCACTGCCAATAAAAGCGGAACAATTAATATACCTCCCAAGGAGGACTCCGGAAGAAAATTTGATGATTTGGCTTATAAAAGAATTTGCAAACTTACAAAACGTGACCCAAATAACTGCATGTCTTCCAATCCCAAGGGCTGTAAGAGAATCAGTTCCGTGGGGAATCTTAACAACAAATCTAAGTAACAAAAAACCCAAAAATGACAGTACTCATTGTGAACAAGTTCCCATTGTTAAGTGGCAAGAACAAATAGATTATGTTAGAAAACAATGGAAAACCCCTGGAAGTAGAACAAATTGTGAAAAGTTACTAAATTATGTTTTTATCCAAATAGTTTTTCCCAATATAGGTTGGTGTGCTTATGATGAACCCGTTAAGAAAAATGTTACTCGAACAATCATGAAATGGGAATGCAAAAAGTCCAACAAAACTAAACAAAAAATAACTTTGTGGGATTCAGTATGATCAATGGCCATCACATCTCAGTTCCAGTATATGGCCAGTGCTCCCTGGTGTTTCACCTAAGATGGAATGATTTTTGCAGCTTTCCCATCGGTCAATGACAAAGAAAGTACTTCCCGAAAAAAGGAAATTGTAGTACCCTGGTGGAATTGTACAAAAATATATAATTGCAGTACAGTTAGTAAAGCAATCCAAAGTGTTCCACCTTTGGCAGCTGCCTTGAAATATGGATGCCAGTGTAGGGGACTTAAAAATGATTTACAGTTGACTGATACCTATAAGCCAAAAAGAGGAACATTCTTTAGTTGTAGAAAATCAACAATTCAAAGTCCAGAACACTTAGTTTGGGCAATGAGTGATGGAACCTGGTCCACTCACCTACCAGTTGATGGTAAGGTAAAACAAATTACTTTAAGAATGCCAACATTATGTCCAATTTGGAAAAAGACTCCCTTTAAGGGGAACTCCGAAAATTTAAAATTAATACGAATAAAAAGATCAAAAGTTGAAAAAGATGAAAACTGAAATGAGCCTTCAACAGGAGTAAAAATTGGATAGGCCTTAGAATCTTTATTGACTCCCTTATCGACTTATAGGAATAAGGCCTGGTTATATAAACTAACTGGTCAAGTAGAAAAATTAGCAAATGTAACAAGAAAAGGATTCAGACAGTTAAACCTACAGTTGCAAGCAACCTCAAGAATGACTCTCCAAAATAGAATGGCCTTAGACATGCTTCTGTTAAAAGAACATGGAGTATGTGAGTACCTAAAAAATAGAATAAATCATTGCTGTCTGCATATCCCCAATGTCACTCAGGATGTTGAACATGACTTAAACTTACTAAAACAAATAGAAAAAGACACTCAGGAAATTCAACAGGACATGCAAGAAAATTGGCTTGATAAAATTTTTAACGGATTAGGGTGGAATATTAGCTCTTGGGTCAAATCTTTAATCGGTACCGGACTGCTTTTATTGGTAGTGGTTGTAGTAATAATGCTCATATACTATTACCTAAAAAAAGAACTCACCAACAGAACTGCTTTTAATCGGAAAATTATTCAAGCTGTTACTAGAAGACAAAACCCTGGTGAATCAGCTGCTACGCCTCCACCACCCTGTAGCGAAATAAATGAATTATGAAACGAATATAACAATCAATAATTATCTAACCATTGTAATTGAAATAAAGTTTGATATAGAATAAAATGGAAGTATTGAAAAGATAATTATTTCAAAACTTCCAAAGGGGGGAAATGTAACCAAGGGGATGAAATCTGTTAACCATAAACATAAACCATGTTGCTAGTTATGTCCCTTGTATAGCCCCTGCCCATCTGGACGCTAGGTCCAGCAACAGAGAGTTTGGTTTCCAGGTAATTATCAATGTTAAACAATAGTAGTGAAGGAAATTTTTAATAGGAATAACGTTACTATAGTTGCAGGTGTGTTTGTGGTTTTTATCTATTGCCTAAATTAACTGAAACAAAAGTTTCCCACCTGAAATGTTAGCGGTCGCCTAGAGCCAGTCAAGGCGACCTAGCTACAGCGACATAGTTACAGCGACCTAGCTACGGGACAAGAGCCAGAAAAGGACTGCGCATGTGCAGAAGCTGGGGTCAACCAGCGGACACTGTGATGAAGAGGATGAGCCTTCATCTTAGGACCCCCGACGACCACCACTAGGAGGCACTGCGCAAGTGCGGGTGGGAGGAGTGTATGAAAATGGACTGATTTGACTATGAAAGAAAGGGCTTATGTAATCAGATAAATATGTATATTTTAATCTATATAAACTGCGCGGAAGGGGTATGGGGTATGCACGTTTGGTGGAATTATCCCCCGTGCATCCAGCGCTGCAATAAAGAATGCCTGCCTTTTAACACTACATTGGTGTTACAAGGTTTTATTCCCGGATTTTCGGTGACATAACCATTCAAGTAAACGTTCCCATTCTTATTCATCACTTACAATATCAATTTTGTGTAGCCGTGTGAGACTTATCAACTTGTTGATTGAACTGGGCAGCAATAGAAGCTGATCGATCATGCCCTTTCACCCAACCAATGTGCAGTATCCTTTTTTCTGCTAATTTTAGCAATTGTTTCCAGCTGTCAGTTTGCCAGACTGGGACTCTATTAACCTGCCAGTCGTTGGCTGCCCAGTGGCTCACCCACTCGGTAGCTCCTTTAAAAACAACATATGAGTCAGTGTAAATATAGTCAGCACCATGTTGTGCAGCTAATAAAACTGCCCTAAGCTCCCCTACTTGTGCACTTTACCTGTTTCGCTGACCTGTTCTCTCGTGGCTACTTCCAGTGCCACTGCATTATAATTCCACTCCTTGTTTTGCCTGTAGGATGACGCATCAGTGAACCATAGCCCTTCGAGGCTATGGTACATTCCTAAAATAATCCCAGTTCGAGGGGCTATAGGTTTCTAATTGGGTTTTGTCACGCCTGTCCCTTTCAAATCCCAAGTTCCTACTTCTACTGTAGTTTTGTTGATCAAATAATCATTCCACCCATCCCTGCAAGTACAATTTTTGTGTGTATGGAAGGGGGGTCGGCACGAACAAGTGTTGGATCTTGCTTTCCATAGGCAGCTATTATTGCTGACCAATATCTGGGTGTTGTTATCTAATATCTGTAGGTCAAATCTTGGTCCAGTTATGTAGTTCGAGTTGTCGTGATCACAGTATCCTCCGTCGTGCCTCCTCCAAAACTCGGGCCAAGCATTATTATCACAATTCCAATGAATGGATCCTACCCCATATAAAGGGAGTCTCATGTCACCTTTTGGTAAGGCAGTACAAATCCAACAATCCTTAGCTCCCGTGGCATTCGCTATCATCTGAATTGCATTGTAATATAAGTTCTCTCTCCAAGCGTTTACTAAAAAACCTAGGTTTAACAAAGTTACCGCTGCAATCATAGTTTCAAACCACCAGCCATTTCGACCATCCATCCTGGTTTAGGAGCCTTCTTCACTCGGGAATAATGGATCCAGGCCGGCTGTTCTCTAATCTTGGTTGCAGTGAAGGTGGGCAGCAATACCTGGTAAGGTCCATTCTACTTCTCTCTCAGTGGATCACCTGAAAAATTCTCTTAACATAAACCCAATCTCAAGGGCTAAATGGATGGATCGAGTGATCTACCCCTTTAGCCCTGATACCCAAAACATTTTTCTGTAGATACTGATTTCCCAACTGGTTCAAATCTTCCCCTTGAAATTTAGCCTGATATGGTCTCCCATAAAGTATCTCAAAAGGGCTCAAATTTTCTTTGCTTCTAGGTTTTACACGTATCCGAAGTAGTGCAATAGGCAATGTTTGGTACCAATATAGATTTGCTTCTTGGCTTATCTTTGCATCTTTTCTACTTGCCCACTGGCTTGTGGTCTGTAGGGTGTATGTAACTGCCAATTGATTCCTAACAGTTTGCTGACCTGTTGCACTACGTCTGCACAAAATGTGTCCCCCTATCTGAGGAGATAATTGTTGGTACCCCAAATCGAGGTATTATTTCATTTAATAATACCTTAGTTACTTCCATTGCTTTATTCGTTCTACAAGGGGAATGCTTCTGCCCAACCTGAAAAGGTATCCATGAGTATTAATAAGTACCTTTACCCTCCTTTTCTTGGAAGTTCAGAGAAATCAATTTGCCAGTGTTCTCCCGGTATACTTCCCTTCCCAATACTTCCTAATTGTACCCGGTTACCTGTATTGGGGTTATTTTTAAACATGTTTCACATTGTTGGGTTACTTGTCAGACTGTAGTATACAAATTGTTCCCTATTAATTTCTGATTTAAAAATTTATACGGGGAGTCCGCTCCCCAGTGTGTCCTATTGTGTTCTTCTTTAAACACCCCCCATATCTGTTTAGCAGGGATTATAATTCTGCCATCACTTCAATAGTCCTATCCCTGGGATGGAATTTTTCCTCCTAATCCCTCTATTAATTCTTCGTCAGCTTTAGAATACTCAACATTTTCTTGGTCACTCAGGTTTCTATTTCTGTTATCTGGAATTAAGGCTAAAATCTCTTGCATTCTTTCTGCTGCCTGTTTAGCTTCATAGTCAGCCAACCTGTTACCTCTTTCCTGGTCAGTGTTACCCTTCAGGTGTCCTCGGCAGTGCATGATGGCAACTCTTGTTGGTAGCTGAATGACTTCTAATAGTCGAAGGACTTCCTCAGCGTATTTAATCTGCTTCCCTTGAGCAGTTAGTAGTCCTCGCTCCTTCCAAATTGTCCCATGAGTGTGGACAACTCCAAAGGCATATTTGGAATCTGTCCATATATTTATCTTTTTTCGTTTTGTTAACTCCAGAGCCCTAGTTAGGGCAATAATTTCAGCCTTTTGAGCTGATGTTCCAGCAGGTAATGACTGAGACTCAACTACTTCATCTGTTGTTGTCACTGCGTACCCTGCCTTTCAAATACCTTGTCGGACAAAGCTGCTTCCATCTGTGAACCAGGAGTCCTGTGCATCCTCCAGGGCTTCCTCTTTCAAATCTGGTCTGCTGTAGTACACAGTCTCTATGGTTTCTAAGCAATCATGTACCGATGGTTCAGAGATTGACCCACTGAGAAAAGAAGCTGGGTTTGTAATATTAGTTACTACAATATTAATATCATCTGATTCAGTCAGAATGGCCTGGTATTGTAGAAATCGGGATGGGGAAAGCCAGTGGTTCCCTTTTTGTTCCAGTACAGCTGATACTGTGTGTGACACCAGCACTGTGATCTTTTGGCCCAAGGTAAATTTTCGGGCTTCCTGAATATTCAAGACCACCGCCGCCACAGCTCGTCTTAAATGCATTTTGAGCTTGTTTGGACCAGATCAATCGGGTGGGGTTGTTTTTCAAAAGTTCATATAAGGGTCTCACTATTATTCCGTAATTATAAGTCCACAATCAGCACCAGCCTGTCATTCCCAGAAAGGTCCTGAGCTCTTTTACCATCTGAGGGAGGGGAGTCCTGCAGAATGCTTCTTTTCATTCTGTTCCTAGTTCTCTCTGTCCTCCAGACAGCTCGTATCCAAGGTAGGTTACCTGTTGCTGCACCATCTGAGCTTTCTGTTGAGAGACTTGATACCCGCTTAATCTCAAAAAGTTTAACAAACTGATAGTCCACTGTATACAGTCAGGTTTTGTTTCAGTTGCTATTAATGTCATCTACATACTGTAAAAGGGTTCCATCTCTGGAAGAAGGGTTCCATGTTTCAAGTTCTCATGCTAATTGATTTCCAAAGATCATTGGGCTATGCTTAAAACCTTGGGGTAACGCTGTCCAGGCAAGCTGGGTTTTTTTTACGCGTGGTAGGATTTTCCCACTCAAATGCAAATAAATTCAGACTTTCTTTGGCTAAAGGCAGACAGAAGAATGCATCATTTAAATCCAATACCGTAAACCATACTTGCTGCCACAAGGTGTATGCCCCTAACAATATTATTCACTTCTCTTAAATCCTGTACTACCCAGTAAGTTCCACCTGTTTTTGTTTTGGTGTTTTTTTGTTTTTTTTTAACTGGTAACACAGGAGTATTGTATTCTGATTCATACTCCACTAGTAGTCCATACTGTAAAAAGTTACCTTGTTTCCCCTCTTTTTCATTTCGTTTTTCTGTTGCTTAACTTCTAAGAACTTTGGTGGTTTTTTTTTTCTTCATTTAGAGCAGCAGCTAGCAAAGCAGCTTGTAACTTGATACCTTTCTGTTCTAATCACTTTACACAAGCCTTTGTAAAATCCAGAGGGAGTTTCCTTTTTTTTTTTCTTTTAAATACCACGTTAAACTTTTCGTCTCCTGTACTTTTTAATTGTCCACAAAACCGCATCAATTCTAACAACATATCATAATTCAATTAATTGTTTCCTTGTGAGGGGATCACCTCCCTCCGAAGCTCATGTTACAATAAAATAACTTCTCAACTTCTCCACCAGTCGGTTAACACAACACATACACACACACACACAACCTAGAAGCGATCTTTTAAAATCCTTCTGTTTACAAACTGTATCACCCAAGTACAACAATATATACAGGCAAACCACTTCACTTAACATGTTTATATACATAGAGCTCTTTCAAAACAATATATATAGTATATTTAATACATACCCCAAAAACAGAGTCCCTAAATGATCGATCAATGCCAAATAACTAGAGAACTTGTAACCCCACAATATATACCAACTTGTATTTTAAAACCAATCCTCAAATTACCAATTCAATTCCTAAATCATGCCGATTTTCTTTAAGCAAACCAAACCCCATACATTATTAATATGTTGTCGAGTGAGGGGTCTCGCCCTACTTTTCCCAGTGTTGCCATATAGATCCTGGGAGAGACTCTCAAAATCCCCCCCACGGGAAGACCCTGCACTGATACTTAAGAAATCATAAACCACAGCCCCGATGACTCAGAGTTCAAATACAACAGTCCGAAGTCAAAAACCGGAAATCAGCAGAACGTGCCAAACGTACGTGGTGTTGTTTTTTTTTTCTTTACCATTTTTTTCTCTCTCTCTTTTTTTTTTTTTTTTGACTTATTTGTCTGTCACACAGAGGCTTCATACACAGTCACACAAGCTTTTCAATGTGCTAGAATACATCCTAAGGGGCTTTTCTTTAAAATACCACTGCTTTGCTGTACCCCATTTTACTTTGTTCATTCTGTACTTGTATTAGTCTTTATCTTAACAATTTTAGTCTGTTGTCCTCTTCTGTCCCGCTCTGACCACGTTCCAAAAATGTCACAATTAATATTCTGGTCATGAGAAAAGAGGTTCACCGTGCAAGGTGGTTTTTTTTTTTGGTTGGTTGTTTTTATTTTTTTGGTTTTACGATGCTTGATGGGTATGTTAACAAGCCAGTATCCAAGATATCCGATATCCGAGTTCAATACCAACAAATCCGTATCGCCAGAAGTACAACTTAAGCGGGTTTCCTAAGCATACCAATACCGCATGTATGTTATTACAGAAGTACAAAGCTTAACCCATGCTTGTACCAACACACAACTACCAAAAGCACATTATTACAGAAGTGCAAAGCACAACCCGTGCCTGCACCAACGTACCAAGACCAAAAGCACATTATTACAGCAGTGCAAATCACAACCTGTGCCTGCACCAACGCACAACTACCAAAAGCACGTTATTACAGAAGTACAAAGCTTAACCCATGCTTGTACCAATGCACAACTACCCAAAGCACGTTATTACAGAAGTGCAAAGCACAACCCGTGCCTGACCAATGCACCAAGACGTACACCCTCAGGCACTAGTAGCCTGGTGTACAGCGCTCAGTGTAGGACATCTCCTACAACTTATGAGAACTCTCCAAATGACCGGTCTCACATACCAAAACAGAGAAAGAAAGGAAAAAAAAGAATACCTTTACTCGTTTAGATGGTCCTTGTCTGCTCCCGCAGTGATCCGAGTGAGGCGAGGAGTCCCTCCGGGAAATCCCGGGGGTACCCTAGGGAGTCCTGTTCTCCGCGGGTCCTGCAGCCAAGCAGAGCGGGTCCCTTCTGGGTCACCAGAACTGATGCCGTGAAAAGCCGGAATTGAAGACTCAATAGTCGGCAGACTATTAAGCAGGTATTCTTTATTGCGGCGCTGGGCACACGGGGGATCTCTCCTCCAAACGTGTGCACCGAAGAGACACAGTTACTAGGTATTTATGCTATGTTAACATACATATTAATTACATTTCCAAGAAATGTCTATCATAGTAATGGCTTTTCCAAGAATTCATTAATATATGGTAATGTCCGTTGCACATGTTTGTTTGGCGTCTTTCAGCGGTGGTCTTCAGATTATCCTGCAGCCTCCTTATCTCTGTAGTTTGCATACCTGTTCTCCCAAGGCCCAGGCGCCTAAAGGGATTATTCAGGAATCCCTTGTCTTGCAACCGTCCCAATTATTCACAAAGAACCAAGACTTGTTTCTGACCACCTGAAGTGATAACATCCCCTACATGTTATATTTGTTACATTTACGGTTATCACCCGGAAGCATCTTTGCAGCTTCTTTCACAAGGAATGACCAGGTCACAGGTGGGGCAGATAATTTCATATGCTTGCCCAAGACAAAACAAGTGGATGGTAAAGAAGCAGATGACTTTTTTCCTAATCCATGGAAAACAAGTCTCCAAGAAATACTATATTTCTCCATTTCTTCTTCTAATTTCAACAAACCTGTATACACATATTCACCCCAGTGACTTCTGCATAAAATTAAAGATATATGTATCTGAAGGCTATGTAGCTTGTAAACCATCCAGCCCGGGAGAGTAGTGTCACATCCTTCCCTTAAATTACCATATGACCACCCTTCTAGCCAAGAAAACACATTTTTAAGATATGTTAGCATAACTCAAGGCATTTGACTGTGAATAGGCAGCTTGCTGGGTACACACCAAATACAAGCATCCTGTATCCTAGTCCTGAGAGTACACTTATATGGTTTGATGCATGGTAAACAGGTCTCATAATTCACCTTAGTGGCCTGGCACTTAAGCGTCAATGTGTTCCTTTAAAATGGGACTCTCAGGAAAGACAGAAAAGGAGACTTTGTTTCCTGGTACTGATATCTTTTGAAAGAACCAAGGTGTTTGTGTTGTGACTGGAGTGTGTGTCGCATTAAAGGGGGGGTAAGCGGAGTCTGATAAGCGGCAAAAGGACAGCCCTCCCGTTGAGTCACAAGGTTCAGAGAAGATCCTCTTGCTTTCTCAACTCTCTCTCAGAGGAGAGTCTAGGTGCGGCTGGATCAACTCCTAGTCCCAGACTTGGTCAACGGTGTATGTCTAAAGGGTTAAGTGTGTGGCCACTTATCAGGTTCAACTTGCCTGTCAGAGCCCTTCCAAGGACTTTCACTGAAACAGTTTTGCAAAGTTGAAGCAATAGGTAATTTATTCAAGTGACAGGTATCACAGATTCGGGATTGCCATTGATAAATGCACTGTCTACAAAAGTTGAGCTCAAAGTAATAGTTTAGCACTTTAGTTAACAATGTGTACCCGGGGATACGTCTGACAAAGTCAGAGGCGCGACTCTTAACAAAAAGGCGTCCCTTCTTGGAGGGGAAAGAGAGGTTCAGGCCTGTCGACCCGTCCGTCAGGTGAAGTTCTCACTTGGGTCCTCCTCCCAAAGAGAGTTTTCAAGTGCCTAATTTTATATGTTTGGAAATCTTTTTGCGAGGTGGGACTAAGTCAATTATTGTGTGTTGGTTGGCTCTTGGCATGGAATGTCGTGTCATCAGAAGCGGGACTCAGCCGTGTGACACGCCTTCGGAGCAGGTATCTTGGTATGTGTATTTGGGGGCCATCTGTGCTTTATCCAAAGCAATCTCTGAAGCAATCTCTGGCTGTGCAGCCTCAGAGGCACCCCACAGATCACTGGGTTTACAGTGGTGGTCTATCCCCCCTTACTTTTGTCTGATAAGATAAGCACCAGTTAATTAGTCCCTTTATTATCTCTTTGGCTCTTGACACCTCAGTGGAGAGACGCCTCAGTCCGTTTGTCTTTTGTCTTACATTTGACAAGTCCAGCAAGGCCATCAATTACAGTGTGAAATTGTTCATGCTGAAATCCAAGGCAATTTGTGGGACAAGAAAATCAAGTCTGGAAGCTGGGCTACTGGAGATGCTCTCTGATCTCGGTCTTTCACAGTTCAGCTGAGTATCAAAAAGTCTTGCTTAACACAACTCCAAAAAAATTATGTAACTCTGTAGTAAAACTAAACAAAGCAATTCTCCAGCCAAAGACCTGTATACAGATAAGAAGGCTGAAGAGATGGTGCGGGAGGAAGAAGTGTTGGCAAATATTGATGAGTTTCAGTTTCCCTGATATTGTTATTACACCAGATAATAAAAGGTGGTTACCACCTCTCATGATAGAAAAGAGAGGAAAAAATGCCATCCCTAGTGAAAAACTCCACTTATTTGAAAAGAGTTACAATAGATTGTGTTACTCTAGAGGCATATCCCAATTCTCCTCACAGATCTGTCACTGTTATGGCTGTACAGATTTATGGGAACCAAAGAAAAGTCACTGTGGTCCACAGAGCTGTATCCAGATTAACTGTTCTGTTGCCAGGTTCTGTTCAACAGGACAGGATCCTCTCTTTATGTGCTCCATGCACTTAGGAGTGGGGAACATTACTTGCTGAAGGATTGTTATTGTGCCAGTTTATGAAGCTTACTCTCCTTGTGATATTTAAGTTAATGACCTAAAATCTTCTATTCAGGTGGGGCTCTGTACAGAGTTTTTAGCTCTGGAAAAAAGTCCCATTTATTTAAGCTCTTCAGCTGCTTTATGATCTCATGCAATATGTTTCTGCCATTTAAAAACGGTTAACGATCACCAGAAAATATCAGCCTCTTTTTCCCATAGCAAGCATGTTGATTACCAGAACTTCACACCCTGTAAATATTTGCAGTCTTAAAAAAATGCCAGCCCCAAATGGGCATTTATAGTACAGCAATACTGCAAAACACAGTACTGCAACACACTAGTATAGAAACATGGAAAAGCTTTCTGCATTCACAGAAGGCTGTGTAATAATGTCAGAGATGCTGTACATTTCTAGGCATCCGTTGAGCATAAATGCAGGCATTTACTATACCTGTTAAACAGCCAAGAAGTAAAGATCTTCTGTACTAGAGACCACCTGGGGTCCAGCTTGCACTTTTTTGCCGTAGAGTGGAAACAAGGAGATGATCAGCTGCTTGATCGTTGAGATGATAGTTATCATCTCATACCTGAGATGATCGGGGCCTGGATTAAGGACATCACTAGGAAATTTCCTAGCCTGATATGGTGCCCGGACTATTACCCATTACTGCTCTTCCATGCAGGTGGCGATGAGGCCATAATGCATAGTCCAAGGACAATCAAAAGAGACTTCAGGGCCTTGGGATGTTTGGTAAGGGAATCTGGACCACAGATTATTTTTAGCTCTCTCCTTCCAATTGCAGGCAGTGACACTGGAAGAAACAGAGAGGCCCAGTCTATTAAATACATGGCTCTGTGGCTGGTGCCACCACCACAATTTTTGATTTTTTGATAATGGGATGGCGTACATGGCACCAGGCTTGCTAGTGTCAGATGGGAGTCACCTTTCTCAAAGGGGGAAGAGGGTCTTTGTTCAACAAGTTGCCGGGGCTCACTGACAAAGTTTTAAACTAGACTTGAACGGGGAGGGGATGATATCAAGCTTGTCTGTGACAAGCTGTAGGATGACACACCAAGGTTAGAGGGATGGGGTGCTAATGAGGTCCCTCAGCCAGTTGCTCTGAGATGTGCTGGGTACACCACAGCACACTTCAAGTCTTATAGAGATGGGCCAGGGGATCCTGAGGTGATAGAGGCCATCAGGGAAACACCAGTGAAATACCTCAAAGGAATTAAGGGCCAGTGCTGTTTAATATCTTTATCAATGACAAAGACAGCAGAATCAAGTGCACCCTCATCAAGTTTGCAGATGATGCCAAGCTGAGTCATGCAATTGACGTGCCTGGAGGATGGGATGCCATCCAGAGGGACCTAGACAAGCTTGAGAAGTGGGCCTGTGTGAACCTCACGAGGTTCAGGAGGCCCAAGTGCAAGGTCCTGCATCTGGATCAGGGCAAACCCCAATATCAATGCAGACTGGGGGAGGAACGGTTTGAGAGCAGCCCTGCTAAGGACGTGGGGGTACTGGTGAATGAGAAGCTGGACAAGAGGCAGTAATGTGCACTTGCAGCCCAGAAGGCCAGCCGTATCCTGGGCTGCATCAAAAGAAGTGTGGCCAGCAGGTTGAGGGAAGGTATTCTGTCCCTCTACTCCACTCAGGTGAGACCCCACCTGGAGTCCTGTGCCCAGCTCTGGAGCCCTCAACACACGAAAGACAAGCGGCTGTTGGATTGGGTCCAGAGGAGGCCACAAAAATGATCTGATGGCTGGAACACCTCTGCTGTGAGGAAAAGCTGAGACAGTTGGGGCTGTTCATCCTAGAGGAGAGCAGGCAGTGGGGAGACCATATAGAAACCTTCCACTACTTAAAAGGGGCTTATAAGAAAGATGGGGACAGACTTTTTAGCAGAGCCTGTTGCAATAGGACAAGGGATAATAGTTTAAAATTAAAAGATGGTAAATTTAGACTAGCTATAAGGATGAAATTTTTTACGATGCGGGTGGTGAAACACTGGAACAGGTTGCCCGGAGAGGTGGTAAATGCCCCATCCCTGGAAGTGTTCAAGGTCAGGTTGGACAGGGCTCTGAGCAACCTGATCTGGTTGAAGATGGCCCTTCTCACTGAGAGGGTGTTGGGCTAGATGAGCTCTAAATGTCCCTTCCAACCCAAAGCATTCTATGATTCTGTTCTATGATTTTGTGATACTTCGCTTCCACTGAAGCATGGTATTTCAAGCAGTGTAATAAGTGGTTGTGTGCTGTGCTACTTAGACTAAACAGGCTTGATCTTGGAAATAAGATGACATAAGCATGTGGGCATATTAGAGCGAGAGTTAACCTGGCCAGAAAGCTGACAGTAGTGGCACTGGCACAGCAGGAAGCACTTTGGCATGAGACAGATGCTGGCCAGCAAACCCTCTGGTGACCCAGTGTCATTAGGCTGCTGTCCTACGTCACTGCGCCTTCACTGCTCTTGCAATGCTCTTGCCTTCAGCCCAGAAATAAGCCTACCAGATCTGTGAGTCACAGAGACACATAGCACTTTCAACAACTTTGATTTCTCCAATTATATTCAATGGGATCATGCTTCATAGCCTTTGTGGTGTGTCTAACCTTACAGTGACTCGTGCCTCTCATAAAGCTGTGAAACAACATTGGTTTTTTTCCTCTTTTTTTTTTTTTCCTTAAGGATTTCAGCTAACGCTTCCATTCAGGTTTAACATCACAGTTATTGTGGATTTAGTTGAACACTATCTGTGTTACTTACACATAACATTGTCTTCCTCCATTATGCAAGATTCAAAATTTCCTTTCTTATTGTAAATGCACAGCTTTTGTTATTTAGAAGCTACTACATACTTCTGCTTTAATAATACTTGGAAATAAGGAAAATCTAGTTGCAAAGGGTGTGCTCCCTATTAACTTGTTTGTACACTAGAATATGTCCGGTCTTAGCCGTAACTCCATGATAGTTTTCCCAATAAACTGAAGAGAGAGGGAGGAACGACCACACAGTGCCAGTTTCAGCCTGACCTTCAGGAAGGGACTAGCCTTTAATCCCCACAGATGAAGACAGAGTACCAGCCCTGCTGTTTGAGGTATGCAGTTTCTTGGTGTTCACACTATCACTCAGCGGTAGCTGCAGGTGCCTCCCTCAATTCGGCATATCTCAGCTCACATGTCACAGGAAAAGGGGAAAGGAGCAGTGCTTAAACAGATGTTAGCTAAATCTCCAATTAGTATGAAGTAGTAAGCATGCATACTACTTCAGATATGTTTATGTGGCAATGTAGATTGGTCACTCCTGGGAAACCACCACTTTTCTAATGATCTGGGGCAATGTAGCCTTACAAAGCTGCAAAATTTGCTTGGTAAGAAATGTAAATTTTGCCACCAGAGCCTTTGACCTGATCTCTGGGGCATGTGGGACAATGACAGATTTCCCATTCTTCTGCTAAAGGTGCCTGTGACAAGAGACCAGAGCTGCTTTCTTACTGTTCTCCTTGCACCTTTCAACTATTAAAACAAGTAGGGTCATAACAGCAGAAGGGAGCAGGGCTATTGACAACTCCACAAACTTTCCTAAATATGGAAACAACCTCAATGAGAGAAGCAGTGGAACAGCATGTGCTGCTAATGGCTTCCCTCTCTGAGAAGTGAACATTCATGCATCTGTTGTGAACCCCAGCAGGCCAGAGCTAGAGGAAGGGGTCATGTAGATTTTTCTATACTTAATAAAGTCCTTAGGGTCCAAACCAGACGGACAGTGGCAGAAGTAGGCAGTTGTAGGTACACTCACAACTTTGAAGCAAACAAGATACCATCCAAGTAAATAAGCAATTTCAGTCCCAGAGACCTCAGGAAAAGAATAACTCATCCCATAACCATGGCTATTCTTGGAGCAATACACAGGCCAAACACACTTGCATACTGCTGATGTGTAGCACCTGTCTGCAAAGACTGCCTTAAAGTGGCTTGCATGCATGAGGGTCAGGATACTAGACGAGGTTTTACCTGAAACCTATTTATGTCAGAAAATTTCCATTTCTGAGTGGTAACTTGTATGTTTGGAAACTGCGGTGTGCAACCTGTCTGTGGTATTTGTAGGCACAAAGCAGCTCAAAAAGTTAACAAATATTGTATATAACAAAGGGGAAGAGTTTAGTGTGATGAAGCTATGTTAATTCAGTACCAATGAGCCCTTCCCTTTGACGTGTTACACTCTGTTAAATTTGTCTACATTTCATATGACATACAAAGTAGCCAACTCTTCATTTAAACTAATGTATATTTGCTGGAAGAAAAGCCACACCTTACCCAAAGATGCACTCCACTGAAAACAAATACGTAAAAAGCCTGAAAAGGAAAAATACCATTTTTTCTTAATGATAAGATGGATTTCGATTGGCTGAACCTGAATTTAAATGTATATTCGATAACCTGTTCTGAGCACTGAAATTTAGCATAGCCTTACTTCCATTAATTAAGATCTGCTAAGTACCATAAATTGTGCATCCATTCTGAAAAAGTCTGAGCTAAAGAGAGCAGTAAATGACCTTTAAAAGCTGGACGATGAGTGTGAAAATGAAACTGCTTTTGTGTGGGAGAATAAATACAGTTTTAGCAGCTTAACTTTATGCATCTGGGTTTGTGAATTTTGGCCCTAGGCTACAACAGCACAAGAGGAGCAGTTTTGCCTTGGAAAGCTGAAACTACATGATTACAAAATCCAGTGGGTCTGTATTAGCTTTTTATTCTGTTTCTTCAGCATCTCAAAACCTCTTATCATCAATACACAAATTGGCATATGGCAATCATTCACTAGAATAAATTTTGCAAAATATTAATCTTATCCAAGAAAAAAATTTAAGTAATCCAAAAAGGCACTAACCAGAAGGGTTTCCTGCAGGATTACCAACTACCTTAATGTTATGGTTTGTCTGCGGCTGGCAACAAAAGCGCCACGCGGCTGCCCCTCCCCTCACCGCGATGCGGAAGAGAATGGAAAGAAACAGGCAGAAACCGGTGGGTTGGGATAAGGGCAGTTTAACAGAACAGCAAACAAAGGGAACAGTAATAACAATGTCGCATTAAAGGGAGGGATAAGGGGAGTCTGATATTCAACTTGCCTGCCAGAGTCCTTCCAAGGACTTTCACTGAAACAGTTTTGCAAAGTTGAAACAATAGGTAATTTATTCAAGTGACAGGTATCACAGATTCGGAATTGCCGTTGATAAATGCACTGTCTACAAAAGTTGAGCTCAAAGTAATAGTTTAGCACTTTAGTTAACAATGTGTTCCCAGGGTTACGTCTGACAAAGTCAGAGGTGCGACTCTTACCAAAAAGGCGTCCCTTCTTGGAGGGGAAAGAGAGGTTCAGGCCTGTCGACCCATCCGTCAGGTGAAGTTCTCACTTGGGTCCTCCTCCCAAAGAGAGTTTTCAAGTGCCTAATTTTATATGTTTGTTTATTTATTTTTGTGAGGTGGGACTAAGTCAATTATTGTGTGTTGGTTGGCTCTTGGTATGGAATGTCGTGTCATCAGAAGTGGGACTCAGCCGTGTGACACGCCTTCAGAGAGGGCATCTTGGTACGTGTATTCGGGGGCCATCTGTGCTTTATCCAAAGCAATCTCTGAAGCAATCTCTGGCTGTGCAGCCTCAGAGGCACCCCACAGATCACTGGGTTTACAGTGATGGTCTATCCCCCCTTACTTTTGTCTGATAAGATAAGCACCAGTTAATTAGTCCCTTTATTATCTCTTTGGCTCTTGACACCTCAGTGGAGAGACGCCTCAGTCTGTTTGTCTTTTGTCTTACATTTGACAAGTTCAGCAAGGCCATCGATTACATTATCCACCCAGTGACTTTAGTCACATCTTGTCAAAAAGGAATATTAGATGAATTTAGGTTCAGACGGGTTGAAGGGCTCATCTTCCTCCCTAATAGGAGAAGGAATTTAAAGTACCTAATCAGGGTTATGAACTTTAGGCATTCTAATATACATACTAAAAGTTTTAACTAGTGAAGATTGTACACATGATAAACCCACACAAATAACAATAAGGAGTACAATAAACATCAGTACATATTGAATCAAACTTTGTATCCATCCACTAATGTTTAGTCCAAGTCCATTAAAAACTTGCGAGATCCACCCCGTCCATTCCTAGGGCTTCTGTTTCATATTTTCACGGAGTTCTCGAGACTGTTCCGCAATCTTACGCATTTCATCCATGGCTTGATGAAAAGTGATGGATACATTTGGGATAGAAACACAACAAGTTTCATCAGGATAGGAGGCATTTAGCCATCCACAGACACCACTTTCTTTTAACAAAATCATATCTAAGGCTAACCTATTCTGTAGCGTCGTTTTGGATGTGGCTTGCAGCTGCAAGTCAACTGCATTAATTGTCCAGTTTGCTAAGGATTCTACTTGCCATGTCAAATTTTCTATATATAATCGATTATTGGTTTTTACTGTCCAATAACCCCAAAAAGCTTTCATTCCCAAGTTTATTCTCATTGCTGGTGTATAATAGCTCGGCCAGGCAAAAAGTTTACCATTTTCTTGCATAGAGTTCCACATTTGTGACTGTCTTTTAGCTCTATGTCCTCGTGATTTTGTTAAAGATTGAATGAAATTAAAAGCTATAGTAGGACACAAGCTTACATTACCTAGAGTACATTCTAATCCATCCCAGTAGGGTTGAATGTAGTCTGATATTTGTCCATTAGAACACACCCATACAGTTTCAGGTGGTGCAGGCAGCGTTAAAGTGCTACACGTACTATTTTCGAGTTCATCAAGGCTATTATGTCCATTTAGATAATGTTGGAAAGGAACTCGGCATCTTTTGGCCTGTGGGCTCAGCATTGTTGCTAGAAACTATATGATATGCCCATGTGTTAACCTGTTTGGGATCCACTTTTATCATACACTCTGACCTTGTCTTAGGGATCGGAGCACTATAATTATGACATAAACATACACTTCTTAAAGCTTGGTAAAGGTCTGCAACCACCCATACCCATGGGTAGTCATCAATATTAGAACAAATTATCTTGTTGGTACAATTCCATAATTGGACTGGCCCTAGCGGCGTGGTAATTGGAGGTTTTTCTCCCCCTTGTGTAAAACGAGTTCTATGATCAGCAATAGTCCACATACAAGGTACATCATTAGATTGTGGACTACACTTAGATCCATAGTTTGAGGGAAATTCGATACACCATTCAGCTTGTACTGGGATACTATATTTAAAGGTAATAGGTACAACCCAGAATGGTTAAGGAGGCTGGTCAAGCCAGGGTACCTCCGTACAGTCAATAGACAATTTTATCTTGTTATTTAAATTCACGAAATTTTTGTCAAGCTCTCGAGTGCAGTTAGAATTAGACAATATTTTGGTATAGTTAAGATTTGAAGGATAAGTATAATGTTTGTAGGTAATTCCACTTCCCCATGATATGGAGATGGTATTGTCTTTCATTTCCCATAAATCCAGCAGTGCTCCTTTTAAGTCAAGGGGAATAACCATAAAAGGGAGTCCCTCTGCAGGGGTTGTCGGCAACAGAAGACAAGTGGTTCCCAGAGTCCAATTCATCATTCTAAGAAATCCTTGTAACAACTTAAAGGCTGTGTTTTCCTGTATCATACAGAATCACAGAATCACAGAATCACAGAATGGTAGGGGTTGGAAGGGACCTCTGTGGGTCATCTAGTCCAACCCTCCTGCCGAAGCAGGGTCACCTACAGCAGGCTGCACAGGACCTTGTCCAGGCGGGTCTTGAATATCTCCAGAGAAGGAGACTCCACAACCTCCCTGGGCAGCCTGTTCCAGTGCTCCATCACCCTCAGAAGGAAGAAGTTCTTCCTCATGTTCAGACGGAACTTCCTGTGCCTCAGTTTGTGCCCATTGCCCCTTGTCTTGTCACTGGGCACCACTGAAAAGAGCTTGGCCCCATCCTCCTGACACCCACCCTTCAGATATTTATAAGCATTTATTAGGTCCCCTCGCAGCCTTCTCTTCTTCAGGCTGAACAAGCCCAGCTCCCTCAGCCTCTCCTCGTAGGGCAGATGTTCCAGTCCCCTCATCATCTGTTTAGCCCTCCGCTGGACTCTCTCCAGTAGCTCTTCATCTTTCTTGAACTGGGGAGCCCAGAACTGGACACAGTACTCCAGATGAGGCCTCACCAGGGCAGTGTAGAGGGGAAGGAGAACCTCCCTCGTCCTGCTGGCCACACTCTTCTTGATGCACCCCAGGATCCCATTGGCCTTCTTGGCAGCCAGGGCACACTGCTGGCTCATGGTTAACCTTTCGTCCACCAGAACACTCAGGTCCCTCTCCACAGAGCTGCTCTCCAGCAGGTACACTCCAAGCCTGTACTGATGCATGGGGTTGTTCCTCCCCAGGTGCAGGACTCTGCATTTGCCTTTGTCGAACCTCATCAGGTTCCTCTCTGCCCAACTTTCCAGCCTATCCAGGTCACACTGAATGGCAGCACAGCCTTCCGGTGTGTCTACCACTCCTCCCGGTTTGGTGTCATCAGCAAACTTGCTGAGGGTACATTCTAACTCTTCATCCAGGTCGTTGATGAAGAAGTTAAACAAGACTGGGCCCAGTACTGACCCCTGAGGGACACCACTTGTTACCAGCCTCCAACTAGACTCAGCGCCGCTGATGACAACCCTCTGAGTTCTGCCATTCAGCCAGTTCTCAATCCACTTCACCGACCACTCATCCAGCCCACACTTCCTCAGCTTCCCTAGGAGGATATTATGGAGACTGTGTCGAAAGCCTTGCTGAAGTCAAGGTAGACAACATCCATGGCTCTCCCTTCGTCTACCCAGCCAGTCATGTCATCGTAGAAAGCTATTAGATTGGTCAGGCATGATTTCCCCTTGGTGAATCCATGCTGACTACTCCTGATAACCTTCTTTTCTTCCACTTGCTTGATGATGGCCTCCAGGATAAGCTGCTCCATCACCTTACCCGGGATGGAGGTGAGGCTGACCGGCCTGTAGTTCCCTGGGTCCTCCTTCTTGCCCTTTTTGAAGATTGGAGTGACATTGGCCTTTCTCCAGTCCTCGGGCACCTCTCCTGTCCTCCAGGACCTCTCAAAGATGATGGAGAGTGGCTCAGCAATGACATTCGCCAGCTCTCTCAGCAGTCGTGGGTGCATTCCATCGGGGCCCATGGATTTGTGGGCGTCCGGATCGCTTAAGTGATCCCTCACACAGTCCTCCTCGACCAAAGGAAAGTCATCCTCTCTGTAGGCTTCTTCTCTTACCTCCGAGGCCTGAGATTCCTGAGGGCCAGTCTTAGCACTGAAGTCTGAAGCAAAGAAGGCATTCAGTAGCTCTGCCTTCTTCACATCCTCCATCACCAGGACACTCGCCTCATTCAGCAGCGGCCCCACATTGTCCCTAGCCTTTCTTTGGCTGCTGATGTAGTTGAAGAAGCCCTTCTTGTTGTTTTTGACATCGCTTGCCAGCTTCAATTCCAGGTGGGCTTTGGCCTTCCTCGTCTCATCCCTGCACGCTCTGACCACGTTTCTGTACTCTTCCCAAGTGGCCTGCCCCTCTTTCCACATTTCATGGACCTTTCTCTTCCACCTGATCTCCGCTAGAAGCTCCTTGTTTAACCATGCAGGTCTCCTGCCTCCTTTGCTAGATTTCTTTCTCAGGGGGATGCACCACTCCTGAGCATGGAGGAAGTGTCGTTTTAAGAGCGACCAGCACTCATGGACCCCCCTGCCTTCGAGAGCCCTGTCCCATGGGATTCCTCCCAGTAGCTCCTTGAAGAGGGCAAAGTCAGCCCTCCTGAGGTCCAAGGTTTTGATCCTGCTTATCGCCCTGCTTCCTCCACGCAGGATCTTGAACTCAACCGTTTCATGGTCACTGCAACCAAGTCTACCTCTGACCTTCACATCCTCCACCAGTCCCTCCTTGTTTGTTAATACAAGGTCGAGCAGCGCGCCTTTCCTTGTTGGTTCCTCCACCACTTGCATCAGAAAGTTATCATCGATGCTCTGTAGGAACCTCCTGGATTGCGCCTGCCTAGCTGTGTGGTCTTCCCAGCTGATGTCAGGGTGGGTGAAGTCCCCCATGAGAACCAGGGCCTGTGACTGTGAGGCTGCTTGCAGCTGCCTGTAGAAGGCCTCATCAGCCTCCTCCTCCTGGTCAGGTGGCCTGTAGTACACACCCACCGTAATGTCACCTGTATGAGCCTGTCCCTTAATTCTAACTCACAAGCTTTCAACTTGTTCCTCATTTGCCCCCAGGCCAAGCTCAATGCATTCCAGTTGCTCCCTCACATATAGAGCAACTCCCCCACCTCTCCTTGTTGGCCTGTCTTTCCTAAAGAGTCTGTAGCCATCTATGACAGCATGCCAGTCATGCAAGTTGTCCCACCACGTTTCTGTGATGGCCGCCAAGTCATAGCCGTCCTGCTGTATAATGGCTTCCAGCTCCTCCTGTTTATTGCCCATGCTATGTGTGTTGGTACAGACAGACTTGAGCTGGGCTGTCAATCTCACCCCTGGCCTTTGCACGCCAAACCTAGGCTCATCCCTAGTGAGCTGGGCAATATCCCCTTCCCCCTTTGAACCTAGTTTGAAGCCCTCTCAATGAGCCCCGCCAGCTCATGGCCAAGAATTATTTTTCCCCTTTGAGATAACTGAGTTCCACCTGTCGCCAGCAGGCTCGGTGCTGTGTACACCTCCCCATGATCAAAGAAGCCAAAATTTGACCGATGGCACCAGTCCCTGAGCCATCTGTTAACCAGGTGAGTTTTCCTGCCCCTTTCAGTGCTGTTCCCTGCCACTGATGGGATGGAGGAAAACACCACCTGCGCCCCTGATCCCTCAACCAGTCGCCTCAGTGCCCTGAAGTCCCTTTTGATGGCCTTGGGACTTCTCTCTGCTATCTCGTCGCCAGCAAACTGCATTACCAAGAGGGGGTAGTAATCAGAAGGCTGCACCAGATCAGGGAGTTTCTTTGCAACATCCCTAACACGGGCCCCAGGGAGGCAGCAGACTTCCCTGTGGGATGGGTCCGGTCGGCAGATCGGGCCCTCTGTTCCCCTCAGAAGGGAATCACCTATGACAATGACCCTTCTTTTTTTCTTAGCTGCTGCAGTCGTAATTCTTGGGGCTGTCTGACTCGTTCTAGGCAACCCCCTGGATGGAGCTTCACCTACACCCGCATCCTCTGTGGCCAGTCCCTCACATTCCAGAGCCCCATATCTGTTGCTTAAGGGCAACTGGGCAGGTGAGGGAGGCCGGGGGGAGATTTGCTTGCCACCCCGAGCAGGGACCCGTTTCCATTCCCCCCCATCTCTTAGGTCCCCACTTTCTGCCCGGTGGCAAGAGGGTAGGGGGTTCTCTGCTTTCTGTGGAGCCGCCTCCTGCTGCCTCTGCCTCAGGGAGGGCAGGGTGCGGCTCCACCAGTCGATACCCAAAGAGTTCTTTGTTTTTTGATTATAATCTCTATGGAACACATGCACAATTATTACACCTAATATGTAAACACATGTTAAACTTATACATATTTGTCTGCCACTGCCAACGCATGATAGAATATTCATATTGACAATTCTATAGTAAATTATAACTATCAAAACCACAACAAAAGAAAACTATCGTGTATTATAAAAACAGTAACCTAAACAATAAAGCAAAAAGGTAAAAAAGGTCACATAATATACAAGTAAAATTAGAAATCAGTATTCCTATCAAAATTAAATCACTACTGTCCTTTTTCTTAGATTATTTCGACCTTCTGGAAACTTTGGTTCACAGATGATTAAAAATCAACAGTCCTTGAGGGCAGTCTGTTTTGACACGTGACAGTCCGTGATTTTAGGCGTAGTTTCCCAGTGTTTGGCAAATACCTGTAAACAGAAAAGAAAGGAAAATGCTCGGTTGTCATTGAAACAGGCATATAATAGGTTAAAAGGTAGATACTATCCATCTAGTACTGATTTGATGCAGTTTTCCAGAGCTATCTTTCGCTTCCCAAGCTTAAAGATTTTTTGGTTTTGTTAATACTAGTGCCACTGTTCCAATCTGAGGCATTTTAACCAGCACTGGCTGGCATGCGTAAAAGCCAGTAGGGTGTTCTGGTTTTACATCTGCCTTTGACACCAGAGTTGTGGCAGAAGCAGAGAATGCTTTTATTTTGGGACAGCCGTCTCCGGTCCATCGATTATTTAATTGATAGATGGCATTGGATAGTCGCAGGTGCCACCCAGATTCGTGGGTTTTAGCAAATCGCTTAACTAACCTGTTTGTTCGCTCAACAATACCGTTTGTTTGGGAGCAGTACGGAGTATGGAATATCCACCGAATTCCTTCTTCTTTTGCCCAGTCTTGTACCACTGTAGCTGTAAAGTGTGATCCGTTGTCACTTTGAATCTCCTCAGGAAGGGGGAGTGTGCTGAACCATTCCTTCAGGCTGTAAACTGTGTTATCTTCAGTTGCAGCCGGGACAGCTGTTGCCATGGTAATTCCTGAAACAACTTCCACCCCTACTAATATATGTTTTTTACACCCTGAGGGTCGCAATGGACCTATGTAATCAATTTGCCAGGTGTGCCACAGTGGTTTTTTTATTTCGGATGTGCATGGGAGGTGCCTTACTTGGATGATCTTTGTTAAGTCGCAGGCGACACTGTGAACAGGCAGTGACCACTTGTTCACACAGTTTTGTTGACACAGGCCATCTTCGGGCTATGCCTTCCCGATACAAATCAGCTCGGCCAGTGTGCCCTCGTTTTACATGTAACTGTAACCAAGGGGATGAAATCTGTTAACCATAAACATAAACCATGTTGCTAGTTATGTCCCTTGTATAGCCCCTGCCCATCTGGACGCTAGGTCCAGCAACAGAGAGTTTGGTTTCCAGGTAATTATCAATGTTAAACAATAGTAGTGAAGGAAATTTTTAATAGGAATAACGTTACTATAGTTGCAGGTGTGTTTGTGGTTTTTATCTATTGCCTAAATTAACTGAAACAAAAGTTTCCCACCTGAAATGTTAGCAGTCGCCTAGAGCCAGTCAAGGCGACCTAGCTACAGCGACATAGTTACAGCGACCTAGCTACGGGACAAGAACCAGAAAAGGACTGCGCATGTGCAGAAGCTGGGGTCAACCAGCGGACACTGTGATGAAGAGGATGAGCCTTCATCTTAGGACCCCCGACGACCACCACTAGGAGGCACTGCGCAAGTGCGGGTGGGAGGAGTGTATGAAAATGGACTGATTTGACTATGAAAGAAAGGGCTTATGTAATCAGATAAATATGTATATTTTAATCTATATAAACTGCGCGGAAGGGGTATGGGGTATGCACGTTTGGTGGAATTATCCCCCGTGCATCCAGCGCTGCAATAAAGAATGCCTGCCTTTTAACACTACATTGGTGTTACAAGGTTTTATTCCCGGATTTTCGGTGACAGTTTCTGACACCCCAGATGGGACCCTGCTTGTGAATACCGACGGATCCGTGGGATCACGGGACCTCCAGCCGGCATCGAGGGATTCTCGAGGAGAACCTCTGATCCCCGGACCGAAGGATTCCAAGTAAGTCCCCTGGAATTTAATTAAGGCATTCTTTAGGTATAATATATGCCTGCTCATAAATCGTGGTGAAAACCTCGTAGAGTTGGGCTAAAAGGTACCTTTGTGAAAAGTCTCTACTCTGTGAAAGCCGGTGGAGCGGGGCCCAAGGGGGAGGTCTTCAACAGCGGGTTGAAGTCTCCAGAATCTCAGCAGGGGGCTGGGATCCCAAAAGGGAGCTCCAACAAGGGTTGGGGTCCCCCTGATTAGTGTTTGTGATATAGTGCACAATCACTACCACTGGTCATTTGAAGGATGGGCACCTTTCCGAGTAAAAGACCCATCCCAAGGGGCATGCCTTTGGGGTGTATTTTAAAGCACTGGAAAGAACTGGGGGGGGATCCTTTAACTCGGAAACAGTTAATTGAATACTGTAATCATTGGTGGCCGTTATATATTCTGGATAATGGGGAGAAGTGGCCGGAGGACGGGACACTGTGTTATAATACCATTTTACAATTGATGTTGTTTTGTAAAAGGGAAGGAAAATGGGAAGAAATGACATACGTAGATTTGTTTTTCTCGCTGAGAAATCATCCGGAATGGCAAAGGCAGTGTGGGATACATTCGCATAGTTCTATGGTAATGGCTTTGGGAAAGGGAAAATGTAAGAAAGGTTCAAAGAAATGCTACGCCGCTTGTGGTGTCGGAAAAGAATGTTTGAAGTTTGAGTCTGAGGAGGATGATGTCGAACTAGTGGTGGCACCGTGTCGGAAATGGGGGGATAATTATGAAGAGGGATCCGAGATCAGTAACCCTTCCACCTCCCCTCTGGGGGAGGGTGCGGGAGGATTTAGCCCGGTTTCGGGAAGAACGTGGGGAAGGACAGGGGGGGCAGCGGAGCCAGCTCCCCTCCAGGCCCCACTCCGAGAAGCAGTAGGAAATACTGGTCCAGTGACAGTAAAGGTTCCGTTTTCAATAACTGATTTAAGGTCTTGGAAGGAGATAGCGGGCACTTATCGAGAGGACCCTGAAAGAGTAGCCAAGGTCTTTGAGACAATAATTAGGACCCAGGATCCTGATTGGAATGATTTGCAGGTAATTTTAGATACTTTGCTTGATGGCACGGAGAAAAGGATGGTACTGAATACTGCTAAGAAACAGGTAGAGGGAGCTCACGCTCATGGAGATTTGCAGGGAACGGTAGATCAGAACTTTCCCTCTTCAGATCCTGACTGGGACCCGAATCAGCCGGGACCCAGAGGAATGTTGACCAGATATCAGAGGTGGATTTTGTTCGGTGTTAAACATGCAATGCCAAAGGCGATAAATTGGTCAAAAATTTATGAAATAAGGCAGGAACTAAATGAGTCTCCTTCAGCTTTTATGGAGAGACTGAAGGAAACTGCCCGAAAGTATACTAATTTGGACCCAGAACAACCAGACGAAGCAATACAATTGGCCTCCATATTCATGGGTCAATCGGCTCCCGATATTAGGTAAAAGCTCCAAAAATTGGCAGGACCTGAATCTAGAGATTTGGGGAAAATGCTCGAAGTAGCATGGATTGTGTATAATAATAGAGAAAAAGAGAAGGAAGTAAAACAAGCTCGGAGAGATGGAAAGTTATTGGCGGCTCTAACTGGGAATAATAGAAGAGGCAGAGGAAGAGGAAGAGGGATGAATGTTGGAGAAAGAGAGAGGATAAATCTTCGATTAGCACCGGACCAATGTGCTATTTGTAAGGAACGTGGACACTGGAAAAAACAATGTCCTAAGGCCGAGGAATTAGATCCGACTCTTCGCGCGATTAAATTGATGACTTTAGATGAGGAATCATGAAGAGGACCAGGGGAGTCAACCCTAGCTGAACCCCTGGTTACACTAAAGCTAGGGAATGAAGAAATAGAATTTTTAGTAGATACGGGAGCCACTTATTCGGTATTAAACACATGTAGAGAAAAATGTAGTCATCAGTCGGTAGATGTCGTTGGTGCGACAGGACAAAGGGAAAATCGGCCTTTTCTAGAACCATTAAAATTTAAATTGGGAAAACAGTGGGTAACACACCAGTTTTTATATATGCCTGAATGCCCTTTGCCTTTGTTAGGGCGAGATTTGTTAAGTAAATTAGAAGCACAAATAACTTTTAAAAATGGGGAAATTGAATTATTGATACCTGAATCAAAAGCCATAGAGGCAAAAGTATTTATGTTACAGGATTCTTTTAAAGAAGAACGAATTCCAGAAGAGGTGGAAAATGCTGTGACCCCCTTGGTTTGGGCAAGTGAGATTCCAGGACGATCTAAACTGGCAGAACCGGTAAAAGTGACCTTAAAACCCGGATCCAAACCGATAAGACAAAAACAGTATCCTATTAAGTGGGAGGCACGAAAAGGATTAGAGGGGTTAATCATGAAATTTTTAAAATATGGGCTTTTAGTAGAATGCGAGTCAGAATACAACACACCTATATTACCGGTAAAGAAACCTGGGGGACGGGAATATCGACTAGTCCAGGATCTAAGAGCTATAAATCAAATAGTTCAAGATATACACCCAGTAGTGGCCAATCCCTATACTTTATTGACATCCCGGAAAGAGGAATATAAATGGTTTACTGTACTAGATTTAAAGGATGCCTTCTTTTGCATACCTCTGGATGCACAAAGTCAAAGCATATTTGCTTTTGAATGGGAAAGCCCTGCAACAGGACGAAAGATGCAACTGACATGGACTGTACTTCCACAAGGATTTAAAAATAGCCCTACAATATTTGGAAACCAGTTAGCAAAGGAATTAGAAATATGGAAAAGACAAAACCAGGAAAAGGGGACATTGTTACAATATGTGGATGATATTCTAATAGCAGCAGAAAGCAAAGAAGAATGTTTTGAAATTACTATCAGTTTGTTAAATTTCCTGGGCCAAGGAGGATATAGAGTCTCCAGAAATAAGGCCCAGATAGGAAGAGAAGCAGTGATTTATCTGGGATTTGAAATATCTCAAGGGCAAAGGCAATTAAGCAACGAAAGAAAGGAAGCCATTTGCCAAACCCCAGAACCTAACAGTCCAAAGGAGCTGAGAACCTTTTTGGGAATGATTGGATGGTGTCGGCTTTGGATTCCAAACTACGGACTATATGTGAAGCCACTTTACAACGCTTTAAGAGAATCCAAAGACTTGTATTTGACATGGACACCTGAATGCCAAAAATCATTTAAAGAACTTAAAAAAGCATTGATGATAGCCCCTGCTTTGGGTTTACCTAATTTAACCAAAGCTTTTGAACTGTTTGTCCATGAGAGGCAGCATCTGGCTCTTGGAGTGCTGGCACAACATCTGTAATCCTGGAAGTGACCAGTAGGATACTTCTCTAAACAACTTGACAACGTGAGTAAAGGATGGCCGAGATGTTTGCGCGCTGTGGCAGCGACAGTATTGCTAATTCAAGAAGCTCGAAAATTGACTATGGGCCAAAAGATAGTGGTGTATGTACCACACATGGTGGTAACTGTTCTAGAACAAAAGGGGGGTCATTGGCTGTCCGCCAGCAGAATGCTAAAATATCAAGTTGTCTTGGTGGAGCAAGATGATGTGGAATTAAAAACCACAACCATTGTAAATCCAGCAATGTTTCTATCAACAGAGATTCCGACAGAAAATCTAGAACATGATTGCCTGCTAACTGTTGAACAAGTCTATTCTAGCAGACCGGACCTGAGGGATGAACCTCTGGAGAATCCTGATCTGGAGTTGTTCACGGATGGAAGCAGCTTTGTGAAAGGAGGAAGACGAATGGCCGGATATGCTGTTGTCACCACGACCGAGGTATTGGAGTCAGGAACGCTACCTGCAAATACCTCGGCACAGAAAGCAGAACTGGTGGCATTGAGGCAAGCCTTGCGAATGGCAGAAGGAAAAAGGGTAAATATATGGACTGATTCTAAATATGCATTTGGTGTAATTCATGCTCATAGAGCCATCTGAAAAAAAAGAGGACTGCTCTCAGCCCAAGGTTCATCGATAAAACATAAAGAAAAAATCCTTCAGCTCCTCGAAGAAGCGCAGAAACCAAAGGAAGTGGCAGTGATGCACTGCAAGGCTCATCAATTTGGTCGGACAGCTGTAAACATAGGTAATCGATTGGCAAACAAAACAGCAAAGGAGGCTGCTGAACAAGATATCTTTGCACTAGTACCAGTAAAACAAATAAAAATCCCAAATCTAAAGCCAAAATGCAGTAAATTGAATGAACAATTAACAAAACAATTAAAAGCATCACAAAATACAGAAGGGTGGTGGGTAACGCCAGAAAAACAGGTAATTGTAACCCCGCAAGTTATGTTAGAACTTGTGAAAGAAAAACATACACAGACACATTGGGGCGTAGATGCTATGCTCTCAAGTCTAAAATCATCTGTGGTGTGTGTAGGAATGACAAGAGTAGTTAAATCCATAATAGCTAAGTGTCCAATTTGTCTCAAAAATAATCCTTTAAATCGGAAAAGGGCACCCCTAGGGGTAACAAAACAGGGTAACACTCCAGGAGATTATTGGCAAATTGATTTTTCTGAACTCCCCAGGCAGAATGGATTCAGGTATCTATTAGTATTAATTGATACTTTTTCTGGATGGCCGGAAGCCTTTCCTTGTCGCACCAACAAAGCGAGAGAAGTAGTTAAAATATTGTTAAAAAAAATAATACCAAGGTTTGGGGTACCAATTGGCATGTCTTCCGATAGGGGACCACATTTTGTAGCAGAAATAGTTCAACAAGTAAGTAAAATTTTAGGAATAAATTGGGATTTACATACCCCCTGGAGGCCACAATCAAGTGGAAGAATTGAAAGAATGAATCAGACATTAAAGCGACAAATAAGTAAAATTTGTCAAGAGGTGTCTTTAAAATGGCCACAAGCTTTACCATTAGCACTTCTGAGAATCAGAGTTCAACCTAAATCTAAAGATGGTGTAAGTCCATACGAAATTCTGTATGGCAAACCTTATCAGGCTCCTTTGATCCCAGGGGATATGAAAATAACAGGGGAAACAGATTTAAAATTATATTTGATTTCTTTAGGAAGAACACTTGAAGCACTCCGAAAGTACGTTGTACTGACCAGATCGCTTGCTTTGGATACACCTGTGCATCAATATCAACCAGGTGATTTCATGTACATAAGGACTTGAAACTCTGAACCACTGCAGAAAAAGTGAAAAGGACCTTTTCAGGTACTGTTAACAACTTACACTGCAATCAAAGTAAAAGGGATGGAACCGTGGATACACTACACTCGAGTGAAGAAAGCCCCTTCGTGAAAAGTCATCAATAGAGATCCAGAGACTACAAAACTGACTTTGAAATATATCTAAAAAGAGTAGTTATTACTGTAAAATGCGAGGAGACTGTATCTCGATCTGGAAACTGATGATAATAGGAGCACTGTTCAGTGTATTAGAAGTAAGAACAGAAAACGTCGATTCACTGCCAATAAAAGCGGAACAATTAATATACCTCCCAAGGAGGACTCCGGAAGAAAATTTGATGATTTGGCTTATAAAAGAATTTGCAAACTTACAAAACGTGACCCAAATAACTGCATGTCTTCCAATCCCAAGGGCTGTAAGAGAATCAGTTCCGTGGGGAATCTTAACAACAAATCTAAGTAACAAAAAACCCAAAAATGACAGTACTCATTGTGAACAAGTTCCCATTGTTAAGTGGCAAGAACAAATAGATTATGTTAGAAAACAATGGAAAACCCCTGGAAGTAGAACAAATTGTGAAAAGTTACTAAATTATGTTTTTATCCAAATAGTTTTTCCCAATATAGGTTGGTGTGCTTATGATGAACCCGTTAAGAAAAATGTTACTCGAACAATCATGAAATGGGAATGCAAAAAGTCCAACAAAACTAAACAAAAAATAACTTTGTGGGATTCAGTATGATCAATGGCCATCACATCTCAGTTCCAGTATATGGCCAGTGCTCCCTGGTGTTTCACCTAAGATGGAATGATTTTTGCAGCTTTCCCATCGGTCAATGACAAAGAAAGTACTTCCCGAAAAAAGGAAATTGTAGTACCCTGGTGGAATTGTACAAAAATATATAATTGCAGTACAGTTAGTAAAGCAATCCAAAGTGTTCCACCTTTGGCAGCTGCCTTGAAATATGGATGCCAGTGTAGGGGACTTAAAAATGATTTACAGTTGACTGATACCTATAAGCCAAAAAGAGGAACATTCTTTAGTTGTAGAAAATCAACAATTCAAAGTCCAGAACACTTAGTTTGGGCAATGAGTGATGGAACCTGGTCCACTCACCTACCAGTTGATGGTAAGGTAAAACAAATTACTTTAAGAATGCCAACATTATGTCCAATTTGGAAAAAGACTCCCTTTAAGGGGAACTCCGAAAATTTAAAATTAATACGAATAAAAAGATCAAAAGTTGAAAAAGATGAAAACTGAAATGAGCCTTCAACAGGAGTAAAAATTGGATAGGCCTTAGAATCTTTATTGACTCCCTTATCGACTTATAGGAATAAGGCCTGGTTATATAAACTAACTGGTCAAGTAGAAAAATTAGCAAATGTAACAAGAAAAGGATTCAGACAGTTAAACCTACAGTTGCAAGCAACCTCAAGAATGACTCTCCAAAATAGAATGGCCTTAGACATGCTTCTGTTAAAAGAACATGGAGTATGTGAGTACCTAAAAAATAGAATAAATCATTGCTGTCTGCATATCCCCAATGTCACTCAGGATGTTGAACATGACTTAAACTTACTAAAACAAATAGAAAAAGACACTCAGGAAATTCAACAGGACATGCAAGAAAATTGGCTTGATAAAATTTTTAACGGATTAGGGTGGAATATTAGCTCTTGGGTCAAATCTTTAATCGGTACCGGACTGCTTTTATTGGTAGTGGTTGTAGTAATAATGCTCATATACTATTACCTAAAAAAAGAACTCACCAACAGAACTGCTTTTAATCGGAAAATTATTCAAGCTGTTACTAGAAGACAAAACCCTGGTGAATCAGCTGCTACGCCTCCACCACCCTGTAGCGAAATAAATGAATTATGAAACGAATATAACAATCAATAATTATCTAACCATTGTAATTGAAATAAAGTTTGATATAGAATAAAATGGAAGTATTGAAAAGATAATTATTTCAAAACTTCCAAAGGGGGGAAATGTAACCAAGGGGATGAAATCTGTTAACCATAAACATAAACCATGTTGCTAGTTATGTCCCTTGTATAGCCCCTGCCCATCTGGACGCTAGGTCCAGCAACAGAGAGTTTGGTTTCCAGGTAATTATCAATGTTAAACAATAGTAGTGAAGGAAATTTTTAATAGGAATAACGTTACTATAGTTGCAGGTGTGTTTGTGGTTTTTATCTATTGCCTAAATTAACTGAAACAAAAGTTTCCCACCTGAAATGTTAGCGGTCGCCTAGAGCCAGTCAAGGCGACCTAGCTACAGCGACATAGTTACAGCGACCTAGCTACGGGACAAGAGCCAGAAAAGGACTGCGCATGTGCAGAAGCTGGGGTCAACCAGCGGACACTGTGATGAAGAGGATGAGCCTTCATCTTAGGACCCCCGACGACCACCACTAGGAGGCACTGCGCAAGTGCGGGTGGGAGGAGTGTATGAAAATGGACTGATTTGACTATGAAAGAAAGGGCTTATGTAATCAGATAAATATGTATATTTTAATCTATATAAACTGCGCGGAAGGGGTATGGGGTATGCACGTTTGGTGGAATTATCCCCCGTGCATCCAGCGCTGCAATAAAGAATGCCTGCCTTTTAACACTACATTGGTGTTACAAGGTTTTATTCCCGGATTTTCGGTGACATAACCATTCAAGTAAACGTTCCCATTCTTATTCATCACTTACAATATCAATTTTGTGTAGCCGTGTGAGACTTATCAACTTGTTGATTGAACTGGGCAGCAATAGAAGCTGATCGATCATGCCCTTTCACCCAACCAATGTGCAGTATCCTTTTTTCTGCTAATTTTAGCAATTGTTTCCAGCTGTCAGTTTGCCAGACTGGGACTCTATTAACCTGCCAGTCGTTGGCTGCCCAGTGGCTCACCCACTCGGTAGCTCCTTTAAAAACAACATATGAGTCAGTGTAAATATAGTCAGCACCATGTTGTGCAGCTAATAAAACTGCCCTAAGCTCCCCTACTTGTGCACTTTACCTGTTTCGCTGACCTGTTCTCTCGTGGCTACTTCCAGTGCCACTGCATTATAATTCCACTCCTTGTTTTGCCTGTAGGATGACGCATCAGTGAACCATAGCCCTTCGAGGCTGCTGGTTTCTTTTAGAGGAAGTGGCTCCTGAACGGGAGATGGTTTGCTTGGAGGAGTTTGGAACAGCGAAGTACTGTCTATATCTTTTTGCAGTTTGGACACTTTAGTGCTGCCCTCTGTAATAGGCATAATGCCATGGATGCTTTCCAGATAGGCGTACCACTTATGGACCGTGGGCTTTTGGGCAATGCCAGCAGGTGGCACCGTCCCTTTAAATATTGTGTCTAGGAGGCGGAAAGGTCCCCGAATGATTACACTCTGTTTTTTTCTTATATGTTCCACTCGCTTTACAGCTCTTACCAAAGACAATAGTCCCTTTTCCAGGTCTGAGTATCGCAATTCAGTATCATTAAAGGACTTTGAACAGAACTCATGTGGACGCTCGGGCCCTTCAGGTCCTTTTTGCCAAACATTACAGTGAGAACCGTGTTCACTAAATCCCCATTCCACATGAATTGGATCAGAGGGATGTAGAGGACCTAGCTGCTGAAATAGTCTCAATTCTTTTACCAGTGTCTCCAGCGCATTAGAATCTTGATTTGTCCACTCCCATGATTTCTTTTTTCATAGTAAATTGTAAAGGGGTCGAGCAATGATAGAAAATCCAGTGACATGTTTATGCCAGTATACTAAAGTTCCTAAAACTTGTTGCAATTCCTTAACATTAGAGGGATCCTGTCCCTGTTCTATTTTCTCCAGTGTGTCAGGAGGGATAGAGAAGGCTCCTTTCATCCACCAGAGCCCTAGGAATTTAACTTCCTGTGCTGGTCCCTGACACTTGGATGGGGGAATTTCCAGACCCAAAGTTGTTAATTGCAAAGTCACATCATCCATAGCCTGTTTAACAGTGTCAAATTGTTCCCCGCCAATCAAAAGATCATCTATATACTGATATACAGTAACGTCTGATGGAATAGGAATACCAGTCAGTGTTTTAGCTAAAGCATTGTGAGCAATCGTGGGGGAATGTTTATATCGCTGAGGCAGCCTGTTAAAGGTGTATTGTATCCCTTTCCAGGTAAAAGCAAATTGGGCCTTATCATGTTCCTGGAGTGGAACCATAAAAAACATCTAAAGTTACCATCCATGTGTGAGATGCTCCCTGTATCTGAGTTACCAATTCTCCAGTGCTCCGTCCAGCTGCAGTTAAAGGTGCAGTGTTAGCATTTAATTGCCTGTAATCAATCGTGAGTCTCCACTGTCCGTCTGGTTTTTTTACTGGCCAGACAGGGGAATTATAAGGTGAGTATGTACGAGTGATGATGCCTCGGTTTTCTAAGTCTTTTACCACCCTGTCAATACCCGATTGCACAGCTGCTGGTAACGTGTACTGTTTTGTGTTTGTAATTTTTGATGGTGGTAAAGATATGGACATTTCTAGTAAATTAATTTTTTTAGGCTCATTCTGTTTAGTTTCTCGCCCAGCAAAACTCCAAACTGAACCATCAGGGAGTTTCCACACTCTGCCATACGATAAATCAAATCCTAAAATATTAGTGTTGGCCACACTGTCACCGAAAATCCGGGAATAGACCTTGTAACACCAATGTAGTGTTAAAAGGCAGGCATTCTTTATTGCGACGCCGGATGCACGGGGCATAATTCCGCCGAACGTGCATACCCCATACCCCTTCTGTGTAGCCTATATAGATCAAAATATACATATTCATCTGATTACATAAGCCCTTTCTTTCATAGTCAAATCAGTCCATTTTCATACACTCCTCCCACCCGCACTTGCGCAGTGCCTCCTAGTGGTGGTCGTCGGGGGTCCTAAGATGAAGGCTTATCCTCTTCATCACAGTTTCTGCGCAAACTCAGTCCTCTTCTGGCTCTTGTCCCTGCGGCATGGGTCATCTTGACCAGTTCTAGGCACCTGCTGGTTTTAATTAAAACTAACTTCTTTGGGTGGAGATGTATGACTTTTTGCTTCAATTAATTCACACAATAGATAGGTACCACAAATACACCTGCAACCATTTGGTAACGCTATTTCTGTTAAAAATCCCCCTTCACCATTATTGTTTAACATTAATGATTACCTAGGGACTAAACCCTCTGTTCCCAGACCTAATGTCCAGATGGGCAGGGCTGTACAAGGGACATAGCAGCATTGTTCGTGCTTTATGATTAACTAATTCCATCACCGTGGTTACAACACCAACCAATACTTCCGTGCGGGTTAATCTTGGTTCTCCCGGGAGCCACAGGGTAATTTTTGCTGTAGGGCATTTCCTTATGACTCCATCAATACCTGTAAATTTTACTTTACGGCGACCAGGTTTTACATTTAAGCATGTTGCGGTCTCCTTGGTGATTACTGAAATTTGAGCACCCGTATCAATGAGAAAATTTACAAAAACTTTCTTTGGTCCCACCGGGATGACAATGACAGGTTCGGGAGGTGTATCGGAGAGCCACTGTATAGCTAGTACCCACCGAGGAAGGAGGCTCACAGCCCTCCCCGTGGATATGCATTTTTTGCCTGAGGGTCTGTTAGATCAATTAGTTCCTGCTGTGGGGCGGAGGGTGCAGAGTTAACAGTTGCTTTGTTTTCTGCCGGCTGACCTGTCTTTGTTGAATTAAGCTTATGGCTTAACGATTGTACGAGAATTTTTAGGTCAGTCGTGGATATACCAATCAATAGATGCCATGGCACCCCAATAGCTCGAGCTTTACTCCAGAGCTCCTTATGCTCCATATCAAATTTTAATTTGCATTCAGGCTTAGCCTTAGGGCTGTGAATCTGGCAAAGTCACCGAGGTGGTGGATCAGATAACTGTGAGGATCCGATCCATCCTATCCTGCGCCCGTAGTTTACTATATCTTGTACAAATTCACTCCAAGTGATTACTTGATTTTGATCTTGGTCCTGATCCTGATCTTGCCCTCGACATGGGCGTCGGCCTTGTCTGGGGCAAGCGACTTGAAGTCGATCTTGTATATTGGCCACATATGATTTTAAACTGTCTGGGAGGCCTCGGATCAGTGGAGTTAATCTTGCCGGATCTATAGGGGCTAACACTGGGGATCTTATTAACACATCCTGCTCATGCATTGCTTGCATGCAGGCAGCCTTTTGCACAGATGTCACCAAATCAGAGAACCCTGAGGTTTTTATAACAGAAGGTTCTCCTCTGTCATGAGGGTCTATGCCACCAGCCCAATAAGCAGCTCGCATAGTTAATGAATAATTATGATTACCTGGAGTGGTAGTTAGGAATACTCCAAGACCCCAGTAGCCTCCTGCTTCTTCCTCATTTAAGAGGATTCGGTCTCCTCCGGTAAGGGAGACTCGACATACATATTCCGTCTCGGATTCCTCTGGATGCCTGGAATATTTTTCCTGCAATTTTGCCAGTTCAGTAGGAGACCATGGAATGGTTCATACAGTAGTACGAGCCTGTTCTCCACCCTCATCGGTGGTTTCTGTTTTAATCAACGGTCGAATAGGTATAGGCTCTGAGGCCAAATCATAATCAGAATTTTCCTCCAGTTCATCATTATCATCACTGTCCCAGAAGTCTCCATCCCACATCTCAGGATTCGCATACTGTATTAATTTGCGGACTTGTTTAGCTGAGACTGAGGACAGTATTGGGCTTAATGAGAGATTTAATTTTTCTTCTAAATGTTTTTCTCACCTAGTGGCCCTTTGGGCCACAATTGCGATTTAAGGTAACTGATTTCACCTTTTAGGGTGTCAATTTGTGTCTCCAATTTCTTTTGACTTTCCTTTTCAAAAGTCAGTGAAGTTTTTAACACTTCATTTTCTGATTTTAGTGCAGCATATTCTACATCTGCAATTTTTTCAGGTGGTGGGGACTCTTTAATTTCTTTCTGCGTGCAAGATAGGCAAGCCCCTAATACAGCACAAATAAATTTTTTGCCTTTAGTGCCTTTGATCTTTTGCTCACTTAAACATTGTTTTATACGTTCTACCACTTTATACTCATCTTTCCAGAATTTCTGGGCCCATTCAATTCCTACTTGTGAAGGTGCACACTTATATTTTTGTAGCAGTTTATCCATGGCAATCCTGCCAACTACCCCAATTTTTTTACTGTCGTGTTAAAGGGGGGGGGTAAGGGGAGTCTGATATTCAACTTGTCTGCCAGAGCACTTCCAAGGACTTTCACTGAAACAGTTTCGCAAAGTTGAAACAATAGGTAACTTATTCAAGTGACAGGTATCACAGATTCAGAATTGCTGTTGATAAATGCACTGTCTGCAAAAGTTGAGCTCAAAGTAATAGTTCAGCACTTTAGTTAACAATGTGTTCCCGGGGATACGTCTGACAAAGTCAGAGGCGCGACTCCTACCAAAAAGGCGTCCCTTCTTGGAGGGGAAAGAGAGTTTCAGGCCTGTCGACCCGTCCGTCAGGTGAAGTTCTCACTTGGGTCCTCCTCCCAAAGAGAGTTTTCAAGTGCCAATTTTTATATGTTTGGAAATCTTTTTGCGAGGTGGGACTAAGTCAATTATTGTGTGTCGATTGGCTCTTGGCATGGAATGTCGTGTCGTCAGAAGCGGGACTCAGCCGTGTGACATGCCTTCGGAGCAGGTATCTTGGTATGTGTATTCGGGGGCCATCTGTGCTTTATCCAAAGCAATCTCTGAAGCAAACTCTGGCTGTGCAGCCTCAGAGGCACCCCACAGATCACTGGGTTTACAGTGATGGTCTATCCCCCCATACTTTTGTCTGATAAGATAAGCACCAGTTAATTAGTCCCTTTGTTATCTCTTTGGCTCTTGGCACCTCAGTCGAGAGACGCCTCAGTCTGTTTGTCTTTTGTCTTGCATTTGGCAAGTCCAGCAAGGCCATTGATTACAAACAACGATACAGATAAGGAGAAAACACAACACAAACGACACAGCCTACAGAGCCACTCTCCACACCGCTGCCACTGGGCGCTCCGGAGCCGCGAGTGAGTTTCCGCCGCCCAGCTCCCCCTCCACCGGAACCCAGCATGACGACACATGGTATGGAATACCCTGCTCTGTTTGTCCAGGTGGGTTCAGCCCACCCGGCTCTGCCCCTTCCTGGAGTCCGGTGAAAATTAACCCTGTCCTGGCTGAACCCAGGACACTTAGGCGCTCTTTCCAAAGGCATACTCCCTTCTCACTAAGAGACTGAAATAGGCACTAGCCCAAACAGCAGTTAACAAATATTTTTTAAAGAAAGCCAACTATTAGTAGATTGTTTTCTTAATTCAAAGTTCTTTGGGATAGTCCTCTAAACATAATAGCTAACACTTTTTAGCTAGTTTAAACTTGTATTGTGCTTTAAATAGGATTACTTTCAGCTATTCCATGATTCTTTTGTGTCTACGACTTAGGAAAGATTTCAGCGTATGAATGTGCAAAGCCCTTTCTGAGGAACTAGCTGCTGTCAGAAATTAAAATTCAGGGATGAATGCTGTCTCATCTCATCGCTGCTCTGCATGGGCTTTTTCACTTGCTTCACTTAAACCACTCTTTCTAACAGCTGATTTCTTAAGTGTCTAATTTTCTACCTGCACAGTAGGAAGCTGAGGTGCCTTGTTTACCAGTGAGGGTGCTTAAGGGTTAAAGTAATTGCGGTGTTCTTCTGTTCTGGATCATAATGCTCTGAAGGGTAAAAATCTGAAAAAAACAAGGGGCACAATGGAGTCCTGTGAACAGTGCCACTGAAAAATATTTTGCATTTCCTGAGCATAGACCTTTCCATTGTGTTAAAATTATTTTGTCTCCCCAAATATGTAGCAAGAAAATGCAGTGGACTGTTTATGGGATGCACTGAACTATTATTGACAATAATGCCTATACTTTAGTTAGTGGGGGGTAGTGTACAGCTTCTTTCTCATCTACAGCCCATGTACTTCTGTCTTTTTATTAAAGACACAAACGTATTTGCATTACAAAGACATAATAAGTTCTGATGATAAAGGAAATGTAGATTTTTCTTTATAATTATTTTGTGTTCAGTATTTCCTTTCTGAAGTAAATATGGAACTGCCAAGGAATTCCCAGATTCCTTATAGTTAGTCTTAATAAATGATGTATTCTACTTCTGTAGGGTGTTTACATTAATAATTAAGACAAATGCAATAGCAAGTACCCTAGAAGGAACACTTGTCAAATAGTTTAATATTATCTGTTCCGAAGCTTTTAGTTGAATCCAATTAATATTGCTGTGCAAGAGTGGAGGACCTTCAGCTGATGCTTTTCAAATCCATCAAAAATCATAATGAATACTTGTATCCGTATTATGTCTAAGCCAAGTCCATCTTTCTGAAATGAAGGAGGATAAGAACTTTGCCAGTCATAAAAAGCCGCATTTTACATTTAAGTTGTTAATCCTGTGCTGTCATTCATTGCATGTAATTGGTTTCTTAATTGCATATCCTCAAAAATTCAATCTGTTCAAAGTTCAGCAATCTCTTGCTGGTGAGACCATCAGAGTACAATCTCCAGTTAAATGTGTTTGCCTTTTCCAGGCATTATCAGGATTTCAGTAATGAAGTCACTGAGATGCACCCGTGAAAAAGTAACTAAGAGAAGAATGAGATGGTTCATTTTGTGGAGCATTTCTCATGCTTAAAGGAAACCAGTGCCACTTGATTTGCAATAATGAAATTTTATTAACTTAGATTAGTAGTTTTCAAAGTGTTTTTCAGCCTTCCATTGGAGATGTGCATCCCTGTACAGCAAACTGGCAGACTGGTAGCAGGCTGGATTTTCTTAGCTACTTTTTGAGAATCCCTGTGTCTGTTTCCTCTACACATCAGAGATATGCCAGTTGAAATGCATTGACTTGGCAAATAAATGAAGAATTCAGGAAGTCTGATTAGAAATGCTGGAAGGAAGCAGGCTGATATAATGGCTAATGAATTTATTTCAGGTTCATTATTCTGCTGCATGACTGTACTCCAGTCAGCAAACCCCAAGTTTTTGACCATATGTGGAGGTACAGCTGCAAAGAAATGAAGGCATTCCAATGCCTTAAAAAAGTGTCCATCTGTGCTGTTGCACTTTCTGGATAGAAAAATAACTAATCCTTTTTTAAAAAGAGAGGGAAAGAGGTAAACTTAGTATGAATATAAATGCATGAAACTCATGGAACATACAATAATATATTTCAGTTCATGCATGTGGTATAAATTTACCTCCCTTGCTTGCCATGAAGTCGCATTTGTGAGTGGAAAGTACTGACTGTTGTATCGAGCCATTACTACCTCACCCTGTCCTTGAGTATCATCTTGGTAAGATTTGCCACTTCCCTGATAAGTTGGTTATCTTAGTTCATATTAAGATCCATGTAAACTCCATGAGATTGTTTAAAATTACACTAAAACGTATTACATATTAGAGTAGTAGTTTAGACTTTATATGATTTCAGTTTTCTGTATACTTCTCAAACAAACAACTTTTCCAGTTAAAGTAATTATGAATGCTGTTTGGGTGTTTGTGCTTATATTATATGATGCTTACATTTTGCACATGTATTGCTGAGTTTAATTCAGAAAGCAGCACCGAATGACCATTGCTTCTGTACTGTTAAAGTGCAAATGCATATAAAAGTGTAGGTGTTTTACAGATGCCTGTTAATTTTAAATTGAATCAGGATGAGCCTTCTGTTCATCATCTGGCTGCTCAGTTGCCTGGATGCAATCAAAGGAGCTGAAATATGACAATAAAACTGATGTTACTCTGGGGGAAGGATGGGGACAGGGGAAGAAGATTGTCTGAGGAAGACCAATGCAGGGTAAAATTATTTATATGGCATCTTGGTTGCAGAGTAAACGTAAACAAATGGCCTTCTTTAATAAGCATTGTTTTCCTGATCAAAATGTGTCTTCTGTACGTGTAAGAGTTATGTGCATTCATTTGTATGAAATATAGCAGAATTTTCATTCCTGCTGCACTCCTGCATCAGCAGGTAATTGCTCACGTGCTGATCCATCTTTTAATGCAGAGGAAAAGCAACATCTTGTGGAATCAGTGAATGAAGATTTTGAGGAAAGCATCTTAGCTCAGCTGAGAAACAGGCACTTCAGTGAGCAGTGACTTGCAACTCAATTGAAGGTACCTCAGAAGCTTTGAAAACATGCTTTTAGATCATGGAAAAGCACTAGGTGAAAACAAAAAATTGAGGAAACACTTAAGCAACAACTCTGTGAGTTATATAGTAAAACCTTGCTAAAACTGAAACTGGAGCCCTTTGCCCAGTTCAGGGCCAAGCTGGGATATGCGTCTCTCGGAGCAGAGGCAGTCACCTCTTTGACAGTCAGAAATGGAAGTGGAAGTGTACACAGTATGTGTTCAGCCACGACATAGGAAAAGATAGCAGGTCTGTAATTCCAGTTTTTCTGGGCACGAACATGTGCTGCAAGTTTGGAGAAAGTCGTCATGGGATAGCATGTTGCAGAGCTAACTAGAAGACATTTTCTTCTGTGGCATGTAATTTTATAAGTATTGATGCCGTGAAAAGACGGAATTGAAGACTCAATAGTTGGCACACTATTAAGCAGGTATTCTTTATTATGGCGCCGGGCGCACGGGGGATCTCTCCTCCAAACATGTGCACCAAAAGGACACGCTTACTAGGTATTTATGCTGTGTTAAAGTACACATTCATTACATTGGAAAGAAATGCTTATCATAGTTTTACTGAGAACTCATTAGTATATGGTAATGTCCATCACGCATGTTTGTTTGGTGTCTCTGGGTGATAGGCGGGTCTTCGGATATCCTGCAGCCTCCTTATCTCTGTAGTCCCTTATCTTGCAACCATCTTGCAACCGTCCCAATTATTCGCAAAGAGCCAAGACTTGTTTTGGTTGTGTGTGCAATGATTCTGACCACCTGAAGTGATAACATCCCCTACATGTTACTTTTGTTACATTCACAGTTATCAGTACAGAAATTAATTTATCTAATTCTGCCAATTCCATCTCACAAAATATTTCAGGATTTTACTTCCTATGTGACAGTAGCAACTTATTTTTTGACAGGCCTACAGAAAACATTGTAAGACTGTTCAAACAGATCTATTTTCTTCTTACCTCTAAAATTAAATGCAATACTAACAATTGCATCTCAGTACTTTTTCTACGGCTGTTTTTTTGTACTTCTGTTGACTAACAGTAGGACAAAGTGTACATATTTGGACCAATTAGATTTTTGAAAGCTTCATTTCACTCCTCTTTCTGTCACTCCTTCCCCTAGTAAGCATAAAATACTGTCTCTGGATATCTCCAGCATTCAAAGGGAAGTTGTGATAGCTGAATGCAAAATTTCACAGGTGAATTTTAATGTCTGGTATTCTCACACACTTTAACAGGGCCTGGTTCCCTTTAAGCACTGTTTTACACAAATATGTTAACAAATTATTGTAGAAGTAATGTAAATGTAGAAATTACTTATTTGTTTTTGCATTGTATTCACAAAGAAGCAAAAGCAAACATATCTGCAATATTAATAAAACATAAAAACTTTATTTACAGGAAACATAGCATGTTGCAGGGAATAGAAGATATTGGTGGAAAGAAAAAAACTTGTACTAGGATAGATCTACTTTTAGGATAGATCTACTTTTAGAATAGATTGGGTGATATGCTGTTTTGTTATTTAGTGAACAGTAAGAGATTTCAATACTAAGCAAAGAAGCAAATCAAGCAGAAGTTCTCAGTGAGGCCCTGAGTTTAAAAAGTGGTTTTGTGCTTGAACAGCCCGTACTCTTGTACCAAGATGTTCTTAGTGAAAGTTCCTAAGTAGACAATTACTTATATATTCTCACAGTGTTTTTCTGCTGCTAGGTATCCTCCTCTCCCTAACCCAAAGGCTTTTAATCTACTTTCCAATTTCTGTCAAACTTGAGGAGTGTAGAGAATAGAACAATTTGGGGTAACATGACAAGAATCATTCTTCAGTATTTCCCTTGCTTACAGAATGATTTGTGAATTGTTGACAAGAAAATTAGGAATCTGCTTTTCATTCCAGCCAGGCTGGCCAGCACTTTTGATATAGGTCATAGTAATGCTTAGGTCGTAGTGATATATAGCATAATGGCTTAGGTCGACAGTGTTTAATTCAGGCCTGACTGCTTTGTACAGACAATGCATGCCTCATTAACAATTATGGCCTAGAAGAGGAGTTAACAGACTGATAAAATGGGAAAATCCTGCCCAGAAGGCACTGGAAGCTGGGTCATTGCCGAAGAATCATGAAGTTAACAAAGATCTAGGGTGGCTAGGGAAAAGGTAAAGGCGGCAGGGGGAGATCGCAGCCACTGACTCAATTCAGAACTGGGACGACTGCAGCCCCTGAGCGTGCAAGCCTGTGTAGTTAAATAAGGAAGGAGTATGCCTTTAAAATGAATGTATAACGTGATGAACCCATCAGAATGTAATGAGTGATTTCTTTGTTTTTGTAAGAGTATATAGTCCTTGTGACTCTGCTAAGCAGTGTGCTGGCTCTGTAGAATTGTCACCTAGCACCCATGTCTGCACAAATATGCAGTAAAGATGATACCTCTGCTCTGTGTGTATATTGGCGTACTGCACAGGGGGTAAACAATCCCACTTTTGGGACAACACTTTTTGTCACTCAGTTTATCTGATATCGGCCCTTGTCACTGATGCAATGTAGTAAGCCCCACTTTTGCTGAGTTTAGCATCTTGTGTGGCGACTTAACTCACCCAAATTATCCTGTCAGACAGTTTGCTTTACATCTTTGTTATACAGGTGTAAATAACTATCCAGAATGCACTGGACCACCAGGCAAAATTAACATATATCAGAGAAGCAAAACATCATAGTGTAAAGAATATCATTCATCCAACAGGCATCCATTTAAATCAATGATGTGCAAATGTATGCAATACACTTCCATTTCACTGAAGTCCTGCAAAAATTCTGACTTTGAATAAGAATTAAGAGGCTGCTTTTAAATGTTGTCTACAACATTTTGGTTCTGGTCCTCTGAAACAAGATTTCAGATTTCTATCAAGTTCAAAGACATTAGTGGGGGATATCAAAGTGCTGAAAACTGAACCCAAAAAAAGACTTTCAGCCTAGGAAGAACTGTTAAGGTGGCTACAGCAGACATTTAGTTCTGTATAAACTAAGAGGCTTCAGTGGACAATGAATGACCTCCCCTGGGTTCCCTGGAGTAGACCTGAATTTCACAACCTTTCAACATTGTGCTGACACTTTCTGGGTAGAAGTTTAGCAACAAATTACGAAAAAATAATGCTATTTAACTTATTATTGGAAATGGTTAGATAGCTCTATCTTCTGTGTAAAAATCAGAATCTTGAAGTGTCAAAAATCAAGAATCAACATGTAACTTATTGAATGATGGATCTGAAATTCTTCTGAAACTTCAAATGATACTCCTTTTCTATGACCAGAGATGGTTTTGAGCTTGCAGGCTAGAACTCTGTGCATTTTTTCAAATTTTACTTCTGAGCCAGGAAAACTGAAAAACTTGAAAATCATGAAAGCAGAACATCTCGTGCAATGTTGAGTCCAGCGAAGAATTATAAAAATAAATGAACAACAGAGTTTGTGAAAGTCTGAAGATCATGAGTCTTGTAGAAATTGCTGTAGCTGACAGTACTGAAGAAGTCCTTTTGTGACATTGTCAGTGCTTGCCAAGAAATTGTGTTTTTTCTGTGTTGTTCTTTTGAATACAAATTGATCTTTAATAGGCCATTGCTGGTAAACCTCTCAGACACAGTCTGTCTTCGTACACCTGCAGCAAGACTATGAGCCCAGCATGAAAGAGCATAAGTGTGTTGTGGCTGCTTTTTGTCAATAATGGAGGCCTGGTCATAAGAGGGGGTCTTTAAGCCTTGGAAAGTTTAGTGAATGCAGCAGCAGAAGTTTTGCTGAATCATTTGGTACTTGATTGGCCCTCTTCTTAATTTTTCCCCCTAAATCTTACATAAATATAATATCAAGGATTTTAGAAACTCCACAGGCAGCTCTGTGCCAAAGGCAGGAATGTGAGATTTTGTTCCTCATGCCAAGGCTTGGGGTTAATATGTTGATTTCTATGCAGTTGAACCAGACTAGGGTGAGGCACTTTCCTCATCCAGAGGGGGCTTTTGACCCTGCCTAAATCTTGTTCAGAGGAGTCAGGCTTCTCCTACTGCCTGGTGTTTGAGGAGAGAGAAGGGGAAAAAAGAGGAAAATACGGAGGACTATTAAATATGAAGAAGGTCAAAGTAGTTCCATCTTGCCTGGATGATTAAACACAGAATATGGATGAGTCTAACAGAAGCCATCACCTCTATCAATCCTTTTTATTTCCAGGCTCAAGATCAGCGTTTGGTGGCTAACCATGTTGTAATAAATGTATACATATAAAATTTGTTCTCAAACCGGCTGATGGAGAAAGAGAAGAAACCCTGTGATGAATGGATTAACTTTGCTCATGAAATCGCATGTGGGTGTTAGAGTTTCTTTTGCAACTTAAGCTGGAGCCACAGACATCCGGAGGAGTGAACAATAAGTAAGGGAATGGCCCATCTGCTGATAAGCAAAAGAATGGCTTGGGGGATGAATGAGCAGACAGCAGGACGCCTGAGAAAGACTTCGGCCTTCATCCGAACGACCACCAAGAGGCAGACAACGACCACCTAGCAAGCAAACACAACGCAGAGAATACCAAAAGTCAGGTATGCAGGAAATGGGAACTCTATAAAAAAATGGGTTGCATCTGTTATTGGTGCGAACCGTTGGCGGAGCACTGACTCCCCGGTCGCCCAGCACTGTTTTGCTCTTTTATCGCTTGCTAATGAATTCACTTTGATTAATCAAAAATTGGCTTCTCAATTTGATTTGAGCACAAGCGTCTATAACAATGTGAAACCATTCTAGGTACAGCACAGCTGTACAAGCCTAAGATTGTTGCTGTGAACACCTTTCATTCCTTGACTCCTGATATCTGAAATATCATCCACTCAAAAAACCTTTGATGTTACAGAGATTCTGGCTTTAGGAAAGGCATCAAATGGCGGGAGCAGATGGGTCTCTGGGGCAAAAATGAAATTGTTTTCATGGAAATGCATTCAGAAAGAAGGCAAAAGTACTTCTAATGCTATATCTCACTGTGCTGTGAATATTCTTGAGAGAAATACGGCTACATGGATTAGAAAGAACTTTTCAGTAGTAACAGATAAGTCAATCTGTATCTAGACAGGAAGTATCTTCAGAGTTTTGTTCATGTTTTAAACAGCAAAGGATCTCTGTTGTTCTTACTTTGGCTGCATCTCATGTCCCAAATGCTTGTTCATGTAGGTTTGGTTCAATTGATCTCTGTGACCACTTCTCATTGCCACTCTATTTTAATCTTTCAGCAATTGAAGGATACCTAAATGTAGAAGGATTTTCTCATACATGCAATAGAATAGTCATTCATTTGTACTAATTTTTCATGATCTATCCTTTCAAAATCAGAAGGTTAGTGAAAAAAACAGCTCAGTGCAGCCTGATGCTAGCAAAACTGCACCTATTTTTTACTTTGGATTCTTGTGCTTTGATGAAGAAGGGAAGAACAGAATTATTATGCACTCCATCTCCGGGCAAATAGATGATGAAGGTTTAAAACAGTCTGCCAGTCACAGAAGTGGCTACCAGACCTAAGCTGCAGGCACAGGTTATGGATGTGGATCAGCTGGAGTAAAGAACGTAACATCAAAGTTATTTCTCCTAGGATAGTAAGATTAAGACATTCACAAGAGTTTAGTGATTCTGCACAGTTTTGGCCATCAGTGCCTGAAGCTTAGACTCTTGCCAGGACTGAGTTTCATCAAATGTCTAGAAAATGCAGCCATTTCAATTGATGTTTCATGTTGTCAAAAGCCTTATCTCTGTAATTCGGTGGTTAAAATACTATTATGGTTTGCTTTTAAATTAATTTAATATTCTCCTTTTCATATTTCCATACTTCAATCCACCTTCCATATTTTTCTTCCATGGTACTTGTTAGCATGTAACTAGATTTTCAGTAAGAATAAATAAGTTGTTAAAACTATGAAGCAATACAAAGACATTCTCCAGGAAAAGCTATATAAAATATCTATATGGCTTTTATGGTGGTGTATGACACAATATTAATAAATATGGAGATTTTAAAATGCTGCGTTGTAGGAGATACCAAACGTACAAACCTACAACTTTGTCCAAGTCTTCAAAACAACTAAGTGTAACTACACAAATGTGTTCCTGGAAAGACACTATAAATCAGTCATAATTAATTCACAAGTGTTAACAAGTCCTGCTATATTATTTTGATAATATTTGCCTATGGTTCCAGTGGATCTTTGTTTTCCCAAGTTAAACTCTGGCAGTCAACACAAACTGTATAGTCTGACCTCAGAAAGGTAAATGGTAGCAGACTGAGAAGTGAGCTGTAGGCACAGTTCACCCTTCAATACAAGTCTGTGTCTAGGTGCACTTTTTGTGGACATCAAGAAGACATGATCGGACACCTTAGGCCTAACTTAACAGCATGCCACAGAAATCTGTCTGAAGTGTGGCTGTGGCAAACTCATACTGCATTAAACAGACTTACTAGACAACCGTTGAAGATGTCCTTCCAGGTCAAAGTTTATCTTTTTTGTTATTAGAGAAGATCAGAGGAATCTTCACAAAGCGTTTTTAGTGTAATCATAGTTACAAGCTGTGCTTTTTGGCTCAAGTAACTCATTAATGACATGAAAAGGAACAAAGAGCCAGCTCTTCTTTGAGAAAATTATGCGGTAATGATGAGCTGCCTAATCCTTCAGGAGAACAGTCCATTTTGCAGAACAGATAATTTCCACGTAGTTGAAAGAACACCGTGAAAGCCCTTGAAGACTGGCAGCTGACTACCGTATAGAGGAACAGGTTTTTGTTCTGTGTTTGCCAGCCAGTCCAGGCTATCAGCCTAATAACTCTCTCAGTGCCTTATAACAGCTCTGTGTAGACCCATTCAGAGCCCTTGATCACACCAGGAAGAGAATAAAGAGCCCTCCGTACTCATGCAAGGAGGAAAGAAACCAAAGCATCTGCTTGTGTGAAAGCAAATCCATATAGCTGCTAACAACACTTTACAGCAGCGTCAGTGATGACATGAATAGCAGAAGTTTGAATACCATTTCTCATCCTAATGCTCTTTTTCATTAGTCAGTGATGGAGTAACATCATGTAAGCTGCAGCTGTTTTGTGTCGGGGGAGGGAGTAGATAGCTGTCAAAATGTTGAAGTTCAGGGTGCGCCGAAAAGCTCAGAAAAATGTGACATTCATTTGAAGCTGAAGAGAAAATAGGTTTGTTGGAGTGCAGCCACAGAACTAAGTTTATATTTCTGTTGTGAAATGTTCATGTACTGAAATAGTGGTAAGGAGAAGTTAACCAGCTTCATCCAAAACTGGGGTTTCCCTTCCAGGCAAAGCAAGGTTGAGCAGTAAAAGAGAAAATGAAAAATCAATGGACCAGGACAGAATTTGAGGAGTGGTGTTTCAGTAGCTACTGACTAGTGAATTTCCTCTTGCTAACGAAAAGTGTAAGAGCTACCTGTCTGACTATTCCAGAATCAGAAAATCAACTGGTCTTAAGGTGAAAAGTCCAGGGTAGTGTAACGCTGACGTCCAGGAGGTTAAATGAAGGACCTATTGTTCTGGTTTGGCCTGGATAAATGCCAGGTGCCCACCAAAACTGCTCTATCACTCCCACTCCTCAGCTGGACTGGGGAGGGGAAATAAGATGAAAGGCTCGAGGGTTGAAACAAGGACAGGGAGACAGCCCCTGAGTGGCACAGGGGGGCGGGGAATGGGGGTTATGGGCAGTTCATCACACATTGTCTCTGCTGCTCCTTGTCCCTCAGGCGGAAGGCTCCTCACACTCTGTCCCTGCTCCAGGGTGAAGGTTCCTCTCATGGGAGACAGTTCTCCACAAACTTCTCCAACGTGACTCCTTCCCACAGGCTGCATCTCTTCATGAACTGCTCCAGCATGGGTCCCTTCCCACAGGGTGCAGTCCTTCAGGAACAAGCTGCTCCAGTGTGGGTCCCCCATGGGATCATAAGCCCTGCCAGCAAACCTGCTCTGGTGTGGGGTCCTCTCTCCACGGGTCCGCAGGTCCTGGCAGGAGCCTGCTCCAGCACGGGCTACCCATGGGGTCAGAGCTTCCTTTAGGCATCCAACTGCTCCGGCGTGGAGTCCCTTCCATGGGCTACAGGTGGGTTTCTGCTCCACTGTGGAGCTCCATGGACAGCAGGGGGACACCCTGCCTCACCATGGTCTTCATCACGTGCTGCAAGGGAAGGCTCTCTGCTCCGACATTTTGGGCACCTCCTCCCCCTCCTTCTTCACTGACCTTGGTGTCTGCAGAGTTGTTTCTCTCACTCCTCTCTCTAATTGCTGTCTCACCCAGAGTATTTTTTCCTTCCCCTTCTTAAATATGTTATCACAGAGGTGCTACCACCGTCGCTGATTGGCTTGGCCTTGGCCAGCAGCGGGTCCGTCTTAGGAGCCAGCTGGCACTGGCTTTATCAGACATGGGGGAAGCTTCTCGCAGCTTCTCAGAGAAGCCACCCCTATAGCTCCCGCGCTACCAAAACCTTGCCATGCAAACCCATGCAAACCCATAACACCTACGTAATATGTGTCCAAAGCACCCTGTAAATCTGAAATGTCTGATTTGCAAATCACTAATTCATTGCTTTAATCACTTCAGTAACATAGAATAATTAGAAATTATTATGTCTGAAGGGACATTAAAAAATATAAAAAATAATTAGAGAAGAAGTGGAAGAAGCAAGCAGTACAGAAAATCTGCCATCCTTATGTATTTATAAGTTGTGTAGGTGTTCAGGGAATACCTGCTATTAGTAATTACATGCTGATTTTTCTTTCCAATTACATTTTGCAATATGTTTTGTTTTTAGGGGAATTCATAGACTGAATCGAAAAGGGGACAAATCTTCAACAGAATATTATTGAACCAGAAATGAAGCATTTTTAACAGGAAAATCTTGAAGATGCAATTCTACAAATTGCAAAGCCCTAGCTAAGGGCATGAATGGAAAATGAGACAAACGTTGGTGGCACAATGGCCAAGAAGTGAAATTATAGTCCCAGCCCTTCAGTACCTTTAGTTTGAGACCACTGGACAAAGGATGAAGCCTTAAATGATTCAATACATGGGAAACTATGTGAATTTTTAACAGAATATTTGAAGTATTCTGTATCTTATGGTTCACACCCTTTTGATAAAATCAAGATGTTCCATTTTGCAATGAAATCAGTGATGCAATATGTGTTAAGGCTTCTGCACAGAGCATTGAGAATAAAATCACAGAACTCAGAAAAATTTCATTGGTGAAGGGTTCATTGTGGGCCTGGAATATGGTTTCAACTTGCAGACTGGTTCGCTTGTTCTGTACTTTTGCTTTCCGTGTGTTTTTTCCCCTCTTGATTTTCAGAACCTGAAATGGAGTCCTCCTCTGGACCCTTGTAAGTCCCAATGCTTTCATAAAGCTCAACAGAGTTAGAGGTGCAAGGAGGAAGCAGACATGAAAATGTGATTGCATTGCGTTCTGCCTGTAACTTACAACTTAGTATAACTTATATGTGTAGTTCCCTTGGTGTTTTGACATTTCAGGAAACATTTCCTCACTTGGCAATTTGCAAATACAAGACAGGTAGTCTTGCTGTGTGGTAGTTAGTATTGCTAAGGTAGTTTCTTCTGCCAGAGGTGTGCTCAGGTGCAAATCTGAAACTCCACCTGCAAGTCGTAGCCGCTTGCTGTACTGGGGTAGATTCAGTGGGACTCCCACAAGGGCTTACCTCAGAGAATGACGCAGAGAGCCCTGGTGTGCTCATAGCTAGAAATGAAGATACATACCATAATAAAATGATTACACCTTGTAACTTTGGTTTTATATTCTGAAAGTCATTCCTCATCTCTGTTATTATAGTGTAAATATTTCCTACTGCTTCCATAAATATTCAGCTCCTCTTTTACCCTTGCTAACACCTTAATGTTAATGTTCATGTCACAGACTCTTAAAATTGAAGAAAAAAATTAATCTGAATTATGTTTCATAGATAGAGATTTGATCTTTTTTTCAAGTCATCAACAGACTTTTAAGAGCTTAAGTGCTACTTGCATAGTAATTTATTATTACCTTTATGCAAAACAGGTAACATTTATATTAAATGTAGTGATATTGATATCTGAGAAGACACATTGTTTAACATACATTTTATACTGATGAATTTTATCAAGACAAATATACCAGACTAAATTGTACAGTCCCTTTCCTTCACAGAGAATTAGCACTATGTCCTGGGTTCAGCTGGGATAGAGTTAATTTTCACAAGAAGCTGGTTGGGCTGACCCAAACAGCCAATCAAGTGGGATATTCTGTACCATATGATGTCAAGCTCAGTATTTAAGGGGGGAACTGGCTAAAGGAGAGGCTTTTGCTACTCAGGAGCAAGTTGAGCATTGGGTGGTGAGAACACTGCATGTTGTATATGCTTTTATCAGTATTATTGATTGTTGTTTTCTTCTCCCTCTGCTATTCTGTTAAACTGTTCTCATCTCAACTCACCATTTTTTTGCCTTTTTCCTTCTGATTCTCTTCTGCATCTCACCAGGGAGTGGGAAGGAGTGAGAGAGTAACTGCATAGTTCTTTTATTGCAAATTGAGGCAAAACCAGAACACACTAGAGGAGATGAATAAAATTAACCTATTAAGTAAAATTAGCAAGGTTAGTGGGTGAAAAAATATCAGTCATAGAGGAAAAAGCAATCTTGGCTCATAAGTTTGTTTTGAGAATTTATCAATGGGAGCAGTGTTGCCAAGAGCAAGCATTAAGGAAACATGAACCAAGCCCTGAGATCTTGGTTTATGAGTCAATCTCACATCAGTCCTGAAAGGTGGTTATCACCTAGTGTACAGAAAATATTATTTCTATATATACTGCATACTAGTTCCACATAGCCAGAGGACCAAGCTAGCAAAATCCCTCAGAATTATCACAGGGATTGATAGGGATTTCTCTCGACCATAAACAGTCTCTCTGTCTCTTATCTCATTTTGGAAAAACTGAGTAGCATCTTATCTTCAGTGCTGTCTCATTGCCTAAAAAAAGCAGAAAGAAAAAGGCTCATGTTAGCCCGTTCTGCAGAGGCCATTTGCAGCCTTAACACCTTCTCTCACTTGCATCTGGATCTCATCACCAGTTCCAAGAGCCTGGAACAACTCTATTAGGAGGAGAAATGGATGTTTGCTCTAGGAAAAGAGTGGAAAGAGGGCACTTGAGGAAAGCAAATTATGGAAGATAATGAATAGGGAGAGGAAGATGGTTTAATTTTGAGTTGCTGCTCTCCTCTCCTTGTAACACAAAAGAACATTTTAAGCTATTTAACTGTAGCAAACTGCAAAATTATAGTAAAAGAGTTCTTTTTAATTTACTATGTAATTAGACTGTGGAACTCACTTTTCAAGAAGTTATTAAAGATCAGAGCGTACCAAGATTAAAAAATTCTAAACTATCATGTTTGATCTATTGTTGCAAATCTCATGTACTATATCGCCCACATAATGCTTCTCTCTCCTTGCTTATTCACTTGGGCTTCCCTGAGAGGACCAGGAAAAGGGTGTTCAAATGGGCATCTGGTACCGGATTTTGTTGTATGTGATGACATCTTCATGAACTTTACTTCTAGAGAGAGAATTTCTTTGTAACAGGCTGGAGTTGGCTTTTACTTGGCCCAAAAACATATTGCAGTATTTGTAAAAACTTGTAGGTCTTCTGTGGGTCTTCATATACTGTGTTGCCTGCCATTTACACAGCTTTTGTTTCAGAAGGATATACGTATTTAAATTATATTTCATTTTGAACTCACTGATAATATGTTTTCTTCCTCTGTCACAGACTGAAAATAAAGCTTCTTTAGAGTACAGATTAAATAACATTTCACTTTTCCTGTAGAAGCCAGCTGTGTGCAGAGAGGCAATAATGCAGTAATAAAATCTTAAATTCAGTTCAGAATTTTACTACATACCTAGAAATACTTAAAATAAAGGTGTCACATAAAAATGAAAATTAAAGATTTATAGGAGGATTTCCTGGCAGAGTTGTGTAAAGCCAAGGACAAAAAAAAAAAAAGAAATCTTAAAGGCAAATTGAAGGGTAGTTTCTTCACCAAATATTTGGTAACTAGGAATTCGAACTATGAATGGATATACAGTCTTCTTCCCCGGCACCTTCAACAGAGGGATGCAGCACGTGTCCTCTTTTCCTATGAATTTATTTCCACTGTTGCTATGCACCTTCCATTCCCCTCAATCTCCATTCCATATTCCCTGACATCCCGACAGATATCCCAATGCCTTCAAGTCCTGCTCCTGCTCTATTGCTTTTCACTGCTAAGTAATATCCTTAGCTAAGTCAAATTCTCTAACTGCCAGCTCTGAAGCATGAAGAATGTGTCAATGATGGTTTCAAGCTGTAGACATCCCGGATGGTCTGTGTGCGAACCTTACTTTGCAGCTTTTGCTGTAGGTAACACATGTGAATTTTTCTTCTCCACATAGCCACCCCTTTTCTCAAGATCTGTTGGAGCTCTTTCTCTGATATCTTTTCATGCCTTGGCCAACTGAAGTCTACTTAACAATAATCTGTAAGTTTTCAAGGAACTGGCAGACCAATCTAATCACATCAGCTTTGTCCATGTAGAAAAGTAGCCTGGAACATGAAAGGAAGAATTAAAGAATCAGAAATTATCAGGATTGCATTGAAAGAATTTTGGGGGAACCTGATTCTCAGTGGCCTCATGATATTTATTACGTAATTGTTTCTTTAACTTTATGCAGTTTTCCCCTCAGACCTTTGATTAGTCTCATCATTTTCTGCAACTTTTCTGATTTTAACAGGTCTTTTTCGAATGCAAATATCTGAATTGGGTACCATATTCTAGATGTGATTTGGTATAATGGCTTGAATATTGCACTCCATCTGATGGAATTACCCTCTCTTCTTTCATTACTGCTTAAAAGCACATTCACTACTGGCTGTGAATAAGATTGCAAAGAAAAGATTAAAAAGCATGTGTGCTGTATAATGTAGTGATGCTTTGTCTTGACAAGAGAGCCATCACTGGTACAGCTCTGGGTATATTAAGGCCAGAATTATTCCATGTACGTAGAGCAAACCAGCCTCTGATTAAATTAGGCAAAGAGAGTGATGATAATAATCTCACAAAATATATCAAGTGCCACCAAAATTGCAAATCTAAATGCATAGCAAGAGCATTTGGTAGCTTATAATCCACCTGTTATATGCAAGGTGAGGAAAAGCTTGTGTCTCATTTTTGGGTAAGGGAAAGATGCATAGAGACATAAAAGCACTGACTGGGCCTCAGTCTTCGAGTCCTCTGCGTAGGAGGGAGCTGTTCTGTTCCAGGTAACTGAGTAAGCACGTTGGTCTCCCTTTCAATTTCAATGTTTACACAAATCCGAAATAGAGACTACACTTGCAAAAATCTTGATTACTGATGAAGCAGAACAGCACAGTATTGTATAATGTTCTCCTCTTTTGAAAACATGGTATTTGCAGCTAGCTATTTCTTCAACAAAACCATACAGGTTCAGAAGCAGTATTGGAGAGAACAACATTTAAAGAGATCTGTTTATCAGTCAATAGATCTTAATGAATATTTCCATATGAATACCTTTGAAGAATCCTCCTCTTCTTTTGCATATCATTCAATTTCATGTCAGCATTCAGTTTTTCCACCCAAGGTTGGATGATCCTGCTGTAATTTTCTTCAGAGCAGACAAACAGTGATTTACCAATACCCATTGTATTCAGACAGTCAGATTCCACTTGTGAAAGGAGAAAAAAAGGTAAGATACCACACCAGCATAGAAGATAGACATCTGTAACATAAAAAATTAATGATACAAATGCTAATCTTTTTTCAGCTGCCTGCAGAGCCACTAAATCAGACCTGTACTAAAATAAATGAGCAGAGACTAGAGGTTTAAATACACTACGTTTGCGCTGCGTACTGTTACACAGGACAGAGTCTGAATTTCCTTGAGAATCAGTGATGATTTCTCTAGTAAATTTTGACTCTAGTGTTTACCACAGTGCTCAAGACAAAAACATAAGAGGAAAGACCGATCAAGACTGGAGCTGCTGAACTCAAAGCAGCACTAATTTGCAAGCATGGGTTTCACTGTTATGAATTATGTTTCACTGCCCATGTGGAAATCATTATTATTTGTTGGGACACAGTGATGGGCCAAAGAAAGGTTACAGAGTAAGACTACCACAAATCAGCTGCTAACAAGACAGAAGCAGCCCACAATTAGTGTTATTTCTGTATCTAGTGAAAAATCAAAGAATGACTTCTTAAACTTTTGCCAGCCACCCTTTTTTCGCTTAGATCTATCACTCGTCTTCACTCAGGCCTATACTGTACTCTGTGTGGGAATAATCCACAGTAGAAAGAAGCCATTTTTTTTTAAAGGATTTTCTTCTTGTAGTTTTTTTTTTAGTAGGACTTGAATCAATGATCAGTCACTGAAGTGTGAACAAGAAGTTCTCTTTATGCATCTGTGCCTGAACTTGTGACCAGAAAGAAAGATGCAGGGATAACTAAAGCCTTGTAAATCATGTCACTTTGCCTTGATGAGAATGATTGAGTCCGCATGCTTAAATGCAGATGACCCAGCTTGTGCCCGTGGGATACACTGACTCACAGCCACGCCTGCTTAAACAGCTCCAAAGCTGCAAGTGCTGAATGGGAAGGTTTGCCCAGCTGTGCCTAAGGGTGGCTTGGGCAGGAGCTGTTAGCAATAGAGATCAGGTGGACTTGATCGACTGTGAATCTCAAATGCTTCTGTGTCATTTGGGCACTCCGGTGCCAGCTCAGGCATCACAATATTTGATGACCCTGGGGTGGCAATGCATGACCATGCAATTCTCCTTCCAGGCACGATAATGCAGTCTCCTCCTGTGGACAACTCCCAGTACCAGACCATCCTGCTGTGGGTGGGATATCCAAAGTAATGGTGTTGTGGAACCTCTTTTTTTGTTCCCAGCAGAAGAATCCATCTACTGCTCCCCTGACTCGGCCCAGGACTAACAGCAACCTTTTATTCTCTGCTGGTACTGCCCCAAACAGAGCTTCTGCATTAACAGCCCCTTTTTATTAATGCGTGTGAATCTTAAAAGGCTCTATAAGAATCAATGTAAGCTTTTAATGTATGCTATAATGTTTATAGCAACAGCAGAGAGAGACAGAAGCAGAAGAAAAGAAGAAAGGAGGGAAAGCATGCCGGTCTAAACCCAGCAGCAGGGACCTTGCCTCCACTCACCGTAAAACTTCAGACAGGAACAATTCTCCTCATATCACTGGTACGGGAAAGCGAAATCGTCTCTTGCATGCACATGTACACTCTCTCACACTCTTTCTCTTTTCCTAATGCGATCAGAGAGAGACATCTATCCTTAGTCAGCCATCCTTGCTTTAAATGCCTTTAAATTGAAATAGTATCATCTCGCAGATTATGCGGATCCCCCTTGCCAGAGTAATTCCTGGGAATACAGCTCCCATTTGATGAAATGCAGAGGTGCTAAATTAGCAAAGGACTGACCAAAGACAGGGTTCTGATTTTGTAGCAGAATCCTGTTTTACCAACAATTAGCTTTAAACAACCTTCTAACACAATGCGTATGCTTTTGCATTCATGTTTCTGTATTTTGTTTTCTGCCAGATTAGATTCTCTGCATGTGTCTCACTGGAAATTTGGACTTTAGCCTATGTGCTTGCTGCCCTCAGCCTCAGAGATCTCAAACGTATAGGCACTATTTGATCTGCTTGCCCCAAATCAGTTTCAGTTTTGCACTTTCACAGAGTGTGCATGTGGCTCTTCGTCACACACAAAAGACCTACGTGTAACTCATGGGTTAATTTAGCTGCACTGGGGTGCTTACACTCAGAAGAGAAGAAGAACCCACCACTGACATGGGCAGCAAAGAATATCTTTTCTTTGTTTAAGAAGGTTGTGGGGAAAAGGAAGGAAATATCCCCATAAGTATTACTGCTGAACCAGTCAACAAAATTTATGTAAGGCAAGACTTGGGCTAGCAACACTCGTACCTTACCAGTTGAGAATCAATGCAAATATGCATAAAATAGGTTTTAGTACTCTGATGCTCATTTCTAGATGGTTTTATGAGACAACTTAGGGCAGCAAAAAACCCTGTCTTTATAATGTTGAGAACAGACATACCATGACTCCTTTCTTTTTCATAAATTTCCTGAGGATTGTTTACTCCATCTAATGCTCAGAGTATTCTGTTTTATCACATTGGTGAGTGTCCGGCATTTTAATACCCTCTGTGTCCAGAACTGGGGAGCCCAGCTGGGTATTCATTACTTTTACTACTGCTCGGAATCTTTGCTGTTCCTCTTCTGTAAGGGTTCAAAAAGAAGTTCTTAATACACATCTCAGAAACTCCAGAAACAATTACATTCCTCGTATCTGAGAAAAGAAAATTAATAGTACTATTTTAACCATGCTTCTAAAATGATTTCAGATCATTGCATTCAATGGGATTGCATTACAACTTTTAATAATGTAATTCTTGAATAGATATGATGTATTTAATATTGCTACTATTAAAAGCTTTACATAATTAATTTATCTTGTGCTTAAATGAATTATTTTATCTCTGGAACAGCAGTTATTCTAATAGATAAAGCTATGAATACTAGTGGTTCATATAATAAATGTTCCAGTATGATGAGCAAGATGGACATGTTTTCTGCCATGAGCTTCACCGGTGCTGTTTCTGTAGGCTCAGCTGATGTCATTTAGATCAACAGTTTACTGTTATTAAACCCACTGTAGATTAAAAGTTTGACAGGAGAATCTTACGAACGTACAAGCAATACATGTTCTAGATTTAAGATTGTCTAACATAAGTAAAAGCATACATCTTTGAAGACTTAAGTTCTAAAACATTTTTTTGTACTAAAATGAATTGCAATTAGACACCCAAATATTTGTAGGTGAAAGATAAGTCTTTAATGAACTGTCTTAAAAATACTGGTGTACCACAGAACCTGTGAGAAAAGTTATAATAGAAAAAAAATAGTTATGACAACTAAACCCACATTTTATACAGTAATTATTTCAGAACCCTAAAAGCATCATAATTATGTTGTGACTCTTGGCACAGAAATATTTGGCAAAAATATCTTCTACAGCGAAATATGATTATCTGGAAAAAAAACACCTAAGATCTGAAGGTGGTAAACAGTAGAATTTCAAGTTAAAATAAAATCATTTTGGACTAAAAGATGCTGGAAAAATCATTAATGTTTCATAATTCAGTATTTCAAATTACATTACAAATGTTTTCATTTAGTCTCAGCAGAAACAAAGGGTTACATTTCAGCCTCACAGGTAAGTCCACCAAGTTCAAGTAGACAATTCACACAAAAAAAGTAAGCTGTCAGCCTGTGCTCCTGAAGTGTGTACTCTCCAAAATGAACAGTTTCCACTAATCCTGGAATTGTAATTGGGCACAGTGCCAGACAGGCAACTTTGGACTGCCACCACCAGGCGTTAGTTACTTGCAAATGTGCCTACTGATTGCAAAACAGGACGGGACCCTCAAGTTCATTATTTGTGACCCTTTAGGTAAGATACATATCAATATCAGCTGTGAACAGCATTCCAAAAACAAACAAATATTCTTTCAGAACAGGACTGGTAGAACTGAATCTTCACTGTTTTTACCAAACATACATATATAGAAATTTAAAAGGCTTGCATGTCAGAAAGCTTGTCTTTTGTTCCCAGTCAGTTGCTTAGATGAGACAAAAAATTTTATCTTCCATAGGAAACCTCCTCACAGAGAATCACAAACTATTCCAGTAATTGGAGTAAATGGAAACACAGCAATGCACTCTAAAGATGTAATTCAGGACACACAGAATTAGTGTGCTGTTTTCGGAGGGCGAGTTCCAGAATAGCTTCTGCCATTTTCAGAGTAGACATACATGCATTTTTACTGAGATTTGAATGGAGTTCATGAACAAAAGGAATGGAACACCAAATGCTGTGTAATTTGTATGACATTTCAGAATTTGCTGTGTGTATATTTGCTTGTACCAAAGACTACTTTGTGGAGATTTTATGTTTTCCTGAAAAGACGCAAATTGTGTTCTACTACTGAAGATGAGGACAACATCTTCAGCACTGTGAATCAGACAGGTCTGCAGTAGACAAGAGAATTGGGCTGGGATCTTTACCCAAATGTCTATTATGTATTACTCTGTTTTTAAAGACCAAATCTGTTTTATTTCTTAGGTTAAAATGTTACATTTATATGGCTCCTTTGATTGCAAGCATAATCAGTAGAGGTGTGTGCTATATAGAATTAAGGAGATCCTTTAGGTCAGTGCAATTTGACTTTACTGTGTACTATCTTGTCCTATCTGCTTTGTCTTTTGTAAACCATGGTTGTTCGTCCTCTGTCTGAGGTAAGGTAGATCATGACATACTGATCAGCCTCTTTCCATACAGAGAAACAACATGTTACACCATTATCTGGATGTTTTAACATTGATAACGCAGTGCTGATCAGGAGCAGCAGGCAAGGTTAGTTAAAGAATTGCTGATGTACTTTATGCTTGTTTTTTTGCCCGTAAAGCCTTTAAGCATGGAAGTTGTTAAGCTTGGAAGAACGGATTAAGTAGTTGGGTTAATACTCAAGGTTAATAAATGAAAATCATGTGTACATATCAGGTTTCAGCTGATGTTCAGTCAATGACAGTTGAGTTGTTACTCTAGCAGTGATATACTTCAGGTTACAGAAACTGTCTCAGGCGTTAGAAAAAGGGGTGTTTCTTGTATAAACTTCTGTTCTTACTGTGCTATGGCCACTTTCGATTATACCACATCAACTGGACTCCAAATTTTTGGGGAAGTACAGGATAGAAACTCTACCATGTGAGGAGATCACCATAAACAGTCTATCTCATTTTCCTGTTAGATAAGCGTGAATTACTTCTTTTCTATCCTGCAAGAAGGAAGTGACATGCTTAAATTCCTTTACAGATCTGGACTGTGAAATTTTAAAATAAACTGAGTGTTAGAAAGACACCATAGAAGTGCCAACTATTTGTATATTGATAGTTGTATGTATTACTGCTTTGCATTGGTCTGATCACTCCATTTTTCAAATAATGAAAGCACGCATTCAAAGTTTTGGGATTGACATAGATTTTGACTGCATGTTATCTAAGATTTAAAAAGTGATGAAGTATGCCCCCTTTACATACTTAAATACTTCCATAGCCAGGTTAACAGCACTAGTAAATAGTATTTAATTGTGCTAATTAGGGAGAGGATTAGTTCTTCAGCAGGTCATATATATTTCTGTAAATAGCTAGATGATAATGTTGCATTATTAATAAAAGCAATTCTTTAAAATTATGCCCATCAATTATACTTATTTTATGAACTTCTGGAAAAAGATACAATTTTTTTTTTTTCTCAAGAATTTGTGTAAGATATCTGTCAATGAAAAAATTGCTAATTTACAGATGAAATAATGTGTTTAATATTTTGAGAATTGTAAGTCCTCATTCCCTTCAAGCTTTAAACTAGTTCAGTGGCATATATTTTATTTACTGATGTTGAAGTTGAGTTGACTGTAAGTTTTCTGAGCGGTACCCTGCACTTTGAGAGTTCTCCATTACTGCCTTCATTACTGATCTGCCACTGTAGAGAAAAAAAGCAGAGCACATTGTATGAGGCCCTGTGCAGAGATATTGCAATGTCAGCACTCATTGCTGTGCAAAGTGGTGTCTTGAATATCATTCTGCAGCAAGTACGGCTGATTTGGAAACTCACTCACTTTACGACCTTGACTTCCTTGCCTCTTTCCTCTCTAACCTTACCTCATCTTTAAGTGGTCCCAGCTCTTTCCTGAAACTTTTTTTCTCAGTCCTTTGAAAGTCAATATTCTTGGTTTTCTGCAACAAGACGATTCAGTGCCTCTGGGGCCAAGGGAACTATGGTGCAAATATCTAGTCACTAGGGAAGGAGCAAAAGGCAAAGAAGTTGAGGCTTTGGCCAGAATATGTCATCATGTTACCTTCTTTCTCAACACAGCCCTGAAAGAGGTTATTGTAAGAAAAGCACACCTTTGCTTAAAAAAAAAAAAAAGGATGTGCCTAGATGAAACAAAATGTGTAAGTGTCCTCTGTACACCTGTCTTCCAGCAGCATCTTTCAAAATGCTTAAAATTCCACTTTATTATTATTTGAGACAGCTGCCAAGACTCTTTATCCAGACTGAATTTTGCTTTCTGGTGTAACTCACACTGATGCTCTGAACTAAAGTAGAAGCCTGAATAAATTTCTGTGGCTTCCTCCCACACAGAGATTTGACTAACTTGCAGATACATGTTGAGTCTTACATTCTCTTCACAGTGATTCTCATCTCCAGTAGCAGCACACAACTTCGATTAGTTGTGAATGAAGTTTACCGAGATACTTAAACATTGCGTTTTAAATATAGTTTAAATTGCCAATAAAAAGAATAATTCAAAAGATACAATTTTGCAGAGCATTAAACACTACTTATCAGGATACTTTCTGAGAGAGTCAGATTAATATTTTGTATGATTTACTGTATCTTCAGAATGGAATACTTTCAGGAGTTGCTAAACCATCATTTTTCCTTTGCCTGTAATAAAATATACATGATGGGTCTAACGCTCACACAGGTGTAAATCAGGAGTTGCCCGGCAGGTTTGACTGTTGCTGTAGCTCTACCTGTCTTCTCCATTTTTTCCCTCAGCACACAGAGAAGCTTTTATTCTTGGGGAGATGTGCAGCTTGGACCTGTAGCAAATCTACAGCATGCAGAAGTAGCAATGGGAAGGAGGGAAGGAAGGATGAAAAAGAAAATTGTGCTTGTGAAGTTGTATTTTGAGACAGAGTCTCTTGGATGTTGGCACTGCTTTGCCATCTGCATCATTTAGACTAGTGGATAGCAGTTGGCACTCAGTAGAACCAGAATCCATTTTTAGTTTCCTCAGGTGCATTCATGTCAGCAAAGCAGGCAGTATTTTAAAAAAGAGGACCAAGAACATCAATCTGATGTTCCTGCTACACTAGTATCAGTCCATTGACTTCTCTGTAAATCAGAATTCACTGGAGGAAAAGCATGTCACAGTGAGCTCTTTTCAAATTTTAATTTTTTTGTGTCGTGAAGAAACATATCCAAGTTGCACATACATAAAGAGAATGACCCTAGAAAGATAAATGCTTAATTTATGTTCAATTTTATTTTCTCTGTGACATACTACCGTGTAACCAAAAGTGATTAGTTTCCAGTCAGAAAGCAAAAATGGATTATCTGGAGAAGCAAGTGGAGTATGTTTTGTGGTAAAGCAGTGACATGGTATTAGAATGGCATGTTTAGTTTGGATCATGACTACAAGATTTTTGGCATGCAGATGTTTCTGGGTATGTAAACAGCAACTTTGTGATGTGCTTGAGCACATGTGACAGTTTAGAAAATAGTGATTTTTCTTATACAGAGATGCTTTGCACTGTACAGGCTGTTAGTTACTGTATTAATATCACCACTAAGTACAGCAAAATCTTATTTATTCTTTTTTAATTAAAGTGATTAGAAACTAAGCCAGCTACTTGGCATATTTCTTTGTCTTGGAATACAAGAGCCTCTGAAAATCTTATGGACTGTGCTATGCATAAGGTCAGAGAAACTTCCTCTGGCCTTCAAGTTCATACATCAGCTCATCAAATACCATGTGAAGAATTCATGGTGCTAACTTACAACAGATGATGATCTCACCCTATAAGTATATAGGTTAGGAGGATAATATATGTGTTTAATATGTGATTAACGTGTTAGGGAAGAAGATCTGAGGAGAAGGGATTATTGAAGGGAGCACAATTGGATGGCATGACTAGGGCGTATCATTCTACAAAAGTAGAATGCACAGCCTTTCTCAAGAAAAACACATTCGTATAACTCAGAGGATTAAAATTACTAGAATTAATGAGCAGTTAAACAACTGTAGTGCATTTTGGCATCCCAGAAGTGCCTGCAAGGTGAATGATCATAGCAGTTGCAGAGAAGAGATCGGCCTAGAAAGTCTCTCTGAAAGCTTTGTGGAGATGGTTTAAATTTTTAAAATCTGAATGTTATTTTTTAACTCAGTGATTCTTCTAACTTTGAGAAACACATATGAATAAGCTTAAACCTACATGCAAGTGCGGAGTGGTGTTTATGACATGAGGATCGTTTATAGCTTTATTTGGTAAACAGGTTTTCAGACTCATTTCACAAATAATTGCTAAATGTAAAGGAAACACATGACGCCTTCTGAGTTTCTGCTTACAGGATTGTAACAGAAATGTTTTGAAAGAAAACTTTTAACTTTACCATGATGAGCTGCTCTCTTTGATCTCCAGGTCTTGTCTTTCAACACACTTTGCTGCCACACTATGTGGCAGTGCCCATATACTTACCTGCATGTTAGTCTAGGTCAGCAGGGTGCATAGGGAGACCATTGCAAAGCAGGAGACTGATTTTTTCCTTTGTAGGTCTCCTTTGACAAGATAAAGCTGCAGTTACTGATTTCAGAGTGGTTACAGAGAAAGAATGTTTATCTCCTTTTACAAAGCAATCATCTGAAGGGTTCTACTCACATACTCATGTTAATGTTCGTGAATACTGGGAAAGGCTGCTGAAGATTTTTTTTTTACAGCCACAGTTTGCCTTGGATCTGCTTTGAGAACACAGGACTCTTACAGAAAATCAACAGAGAATAAAAAATGACCTTATCTAACCAGCGGACCTAATTTGGGCAACTTGTTCCAAAAGTGACATGTTTTGTATCGTCAAACCATAGCACAGTGCTTAGTGAAAGTGTAAGAAACTTCAGGACCTACTCCTTGTTCTTTTTCATTAGTAAAATTTTCTTGTTCAGCATAGGATAAAATTAAAAGTTCTTTACAGAAAAAAAAAAAGGATAGAAGCTCCCAAAGATCTGAAAACTATGGGACAGTGTGCTGTATGGAATAACTGCGTGAAATAGTCCCATGAATTTGTGGCGTGGATTTGCTGAACCATGGTTATGCCTTTCACTACCCAGATGTTGGTGAATGACCTTTTTCATGGAAAAGAAGCATCCAAGGAAGATTAAAACACAGTCTTGAAGTTCTCATAACCTGAAGTTAGAAGACTATCATTGCTTCACTGCATCAGTCGACAGGGTACCCAAGTACTGCATCTGTGTTTTAAAGCTTTACTTTTCCTGTAGTGCAAACAGCAATAGAATTGGAGAGAGATTATGTGACTTCTCTTGTGCTGGGTAGGCAGCTTTAGTGCACAACGTTCTAGGTATGCATTTGTAATACCTCTGTTAGGTATTGAATTCCAGCCGCTATAGGTTGTGGTCTAAAAATGAACACATTAAAAAAGTAATTCATTTTCAGCATTAGAAGTGGGTCAGGCAAGCACTAATTAAAGTTTCTGAAAAGCAGCATTTTCCCAGCTCCTCACAGCAGGTCAATGCTATTGCTGGTATCTGTGAAGAAGAGAAAGCTCAGATTACACGACTGTCATCATCCTTTGCCTTTCACAGTTGTGATTTTAACATGTTTAAATATTACTTTGAAATGCCACCTTGTTTGCTGAATTATGGAATAAATAGTAGCAGTGAAACCAGCAGAACCATTGACTGGTTTGTGCTGTTGCCCATACACGATCTGTAACCACAGTCTTTGCAGGTTATAAGCAGATTTGTCATAATAGCTGTTTACTTGTGCTGGATTTGTCAAGGTCCAAGGTTTATCTGCAGCAGGTACTGTACAAACATACAAGAAAGCATGAACTCAGAGGCAGTACTCTAGCTAAACATGAGAGAGCACAGAAACTCCTTTTTTACCTCTCAATGGTGAGGTGCATCCCGGCAGATGTGCATCTTTGTTTTTTTGATCATGTTTCAAACTGAAGCCTAAGCAACACATTCCTGAATGCACTGGTGAATAGGTATGGATTTAATTTGTGTTTGGAATCAGGCATGCTCTTAAGCACTGTACTATGTACTAGAGACTTGTATCCTATATCTCTTAGAGCTCCCCAATGCTCTCTCTGCTACAAGTCTTGACAACTATGGTCATGCCTGCTGGTGCTGGACACAACACAGGCTAGACTGACAGACTGCAGACTGAGCAGAGCTGCCTGCACATCTCCAACCCTGTCATGGCTGTCCAGACCATTAAAGGTCATCTCAGAACCCACTTCCTGTGCGTTAGTAACTGCAGTTTCTAGGGACATGTTTACTGCCTGGTACTGCCCTTGGAAAGTAGAGATGTGTCATTTCTGCTTGTGAAAATCGCTGAAATAATTACAAGTTCTGCTGCTCCTTCATGTTCATCAAGAGATGCTCTTCTCCCCTGGAAGACATTCTTCATGAAGTCTTCAACTTCCCATCTCACCTTCTTCAACTCACATTCTGTTCTGGAACACCTAACTGAGTGTTTAGGAGTGCCTCTGATTGAATACTGAGAACTTCTTTTTGTTTTTTGCTTGTGTCTCCCATCTGCGTTTACCTTAAACATAGTGAAATGTCAAATCTATCTCATATCCTGATAAAGTCTGAGATTTTATGCAAAAGGATGATGATTTCTTCCAACTCTCTGCAGAAAGCATATTTTTCTCCAAAATGTGTGGAAAAATTCATTTTAGATTTAGAAAGCTGCAGAAAAGGGCAGGTGCCTCTGCTTCTCCAGGGCTGAGCTGCCTCCAACCCTTGGAAAGAAGGAGCTAGGGAATCTATGGCCTGCATTAGACCCATTTGTGGTCTCAGTTCTCGCGTTTCATTTGCAATTTATTTGTATGTGTGAGAACATGGGAGACGAAGCTCTGATAAAGCCTATTACATCACAAGCTGTGAACCGCAGCTTCGTCTGATTCTGCCCAACTGGCTGTGAGGTGCTTGTGTTTGCAGTCTGCTTCCTGTTAAGAGCCCAGAAGCCTGGAGGTACACAGACCCGGGACAGGGTGTAACTATGCAGAAGGATACACTTAACAGATAAATTAGTGACAGAAAATCTGCAGCGCTCCTTTATTTTTCCAGGTTACATCTTTTTTTCTAGCTGATGCCATTATTCCCATCCCTAGGAAAAATCACTTTTGCTGAATTGCTGCCAATTACAGTTAACCGCCAGTTAATATTTTAATCACTGCAACACTATTCATTCTATCCAGAGCATCTCACTCAACATTTTCTTAGACTATTATGATGTTTTAGCACCCAGCAGTCACTTTTAATTTATGGAAAGCTTTTCTCTGCCCTCAACCAGATGCAATTTTTCTTTCCTCTTATCTAGGTTAGTTATTATAACGCATTTTGCATTTAAAATGTTTTTTTGTATGTGTGGTTTTTTTCTTAATTCAACTGAACAAATAATCATGTCATCACTTCTAAGTATCTTGAAATAAAAGTTTTACCAAAATGCAGTGCAGCAATTATGCAAATAAGTGGACTGTACAATTTTAACATTACAAAATTAGCATACTGTATTTAAGAATAAATAAAAAGTTATAATGGATTTTAAATATTTATGATAAGTTGTTTATCGCAGAAAATCAGTACAGCACCAATTTTGTGTGTTATTCCTCCACTAATTTTGTCTTGGCTTACAGCTTGCTGTTGTGACTAAGAGATCTGAGCTGGTTTAAATTAGAGGAACCCTACAGATTTTGATGAAGTTCTGTGGATTTACATCAGCCACGAACCTGCACCTCTTATACAACATGCTGTGAGAAAGCCTGACAGTGGTCTGGACTTCATGGAATAGGTTGTGCTTATTCTTCTACTGAAATCCTTTTTTTTGACTTCCATTTTGTCAGGCTGCATTTGGGGATCAGTTAGCATTCCACAAGTTTTTTCACTCCAGAGCCGTATACAGAAGTCTCTATTCAGAGTCCCCGTTAAGTCCTCGCCCTTCTCTGAGCAGGCTTGCTTTAATGTGCTCCCTGACTCTTTCTTAGGCATCCTCTCTGTTACACTGGGAGGAGACCCACCGAACAAGTCTTCTTACCTGCAACCACACCAAGGCCTTCAGTTGTTGCTTAAAGAAATCACGTCTGAGGTTTTAAAAATATGTTAATTTGCAAAGATTTGCATTCAACCTCTGGGTCTTGGATCAGGCCCTCTGAAGACCATTCAAACAGCTGCTCAGCTGCATGAGAAACATAAATTTAGCATGTCCCTTCAAAGCGTTTTCAGGTGACCTCATCCTGGAGGTTACCACATGCTCTTTGCTTGCCACTCTAGTCACTGCTTAGAAAATCAGGTGAGGTTATCAGTTGCTGTGAGGCATGGTTGTGATGTGGGCTAGTCAGGTGAACACAATTTGCCCCATTCAGGGTGAATGCAACTAATGTGTACCCTGATCAACTTTAAATGTAAATGACTAGCTAGAGGCGAATAATAGTGTCACTGTGCATACACTGCATGTTTCTGGATAATATTGAATTCTCCACTTTAAGTGAAAGTACGTTCAGAGATAGAAATTATGTCAAAAACATGTGTCCTCCAGATTTTGCTAGTCTTAACAGAGTCTAGACCACTTCTTGCAGAAAGAAGCAGCTACGACTTTTTTCCCTCCCCACATTTGACAATCTTTTCTGCATCTCAGCCGAATCCTACAGGAGCTCTCTTCCCCTGAAGTCTTGGATTGCCTATTCTGCCCTCCCTGCAACAGAGTTTTCTGTTTTTCCCTATGCTCCCTTAGTGCGTAAAGAGACTATGCAGTCAGAGGTCACATGAAAAGCGATGGTTTTCAGTTAAACTTAAAAAGTATCCTCACAATGCAATATAGAAAGCTACAGGCTGAAACTCAGAAGCCTAGCTTGATGGGAGCATGCAGACCCGTCTTTATGCCTCCTACTCCTGTTATGCATCAGGGAACACAATACTTGCCATAGCAAGTGTGGTGAGTTGGCTCCAGTTGAAACCAGAGGAAGCTTCAAGTGGGGCTTTGCGTCAGGCCTTTCTTAGGCAATTTTCTGGAAAACTCTTGGTGGTAGACACTGCCCTTCTCTCCCTCTCTGGCTTTTGCTTTGGCTATTTCAACTCCTTGGGTCTGAATCTTGTTTTTAGTCAATTAGCCAGTTTGGTAGTTTCCAACTCAGGCTAATATTTATGAACAACCTTGCTACCTTTTTCTTTAGACTCCAGAAAATTAATTTTGAGCAGGTCAGGTGAGAGCTCAACTTGGATCCCTAGGGAGGGTGGCATTGTTCATGATGGAGCCTCAGGAAAGAAATTATTCACAGAAGGAGCCATTGAATCATACAGGGACTGGGTAGGTTGTTCCCAATGTAATTCCTCATCTCTGTCTATCCTGATAATCATGGAGCTAACTGAAGGCAAATAACTCTGCACTGAGCACAGGTCTAACAGATACATACCTCTGTTATAGCCAGATCATTTGTTACATACCTGTGGTCCAAACAGTAATGGAGTGTGACAACACATAAAATAAAACTTTAATGAGGAGTAGGAAAGATAAGCAGCAATACGCCTGTTGAGAGACTCACCCAATCACAGAATGCAAATACAGGGTCCTAAGTGGTTCCATAGCTCTGGAAGACTGACAGGGACACTTGGTGTCTGGATCATCTGGCAGCAGCCAGTCGTGAATATGCCTGCTGAATGCGGGTGAGAGTCATGCCACTCGTTGGCTCCACCAATGGTATTGTGAGTTGAGAAAATCGTAGCTTACATGGAAGGTGGGCAGCATCCTGCCTAAGCTGCAGATATTGGTTATGGGAAGGGTGTCAACACCTATTAATTTTAAGAGAGAAACTTCAGGGTGGGGTCTTAAAGAATTAACATTTTCATTTTATTTTTATCTCTACCGTGTTTAAAAATTACAGTTTTTAATATTTTGCTGTATTTAATTTTTTACTCTTTCATGATGGCGTTATCCACAGGGTGGTGGGACAGAAACATGGTTTACACAGAAATCCACAGAGCTGGACTTTGATCTCAGGCAGACAGGGATCAAGATTTCTACTTGAAATTGCTGGCTAATTGTTGGGTAAAAAAGGAAAGACTTGTATAATTTCCTGGGAGCTTAACATGACCTACTTAACTACAAACACCTTCTTTTTTGGTCTATATTCCTGAAAAATACAATAAAAGAGACAGAAGGTATCATCAGACTGCTGAATAGGAACAAATGCTACATATCATTTAAAACAAGGAAAACATCTTGGTAGTGGCTTGCAGATGCCACAACAGAGCTAAAATTTCAGTTACTAGTGCAGACCTCTTTTAATGTTACTAATGATGATCTCAGACAAAAAAATCTTTCCACTTCATCATTCATCTCGGTCATAAAGGATTATCATTCCTGCTTCTTACTTTCTTTCGTTCTTTCTTTTTTGCTGAGGCTTTAGCAAAAGTGGTTCGGCCATTTTGGAGCTATAGAATTAGGAAAAAAATTACACTTTTCCTACAGGTCACATTTAAAGATGTTAGCCTTGTGTAATTGATAAATGATAGACACTAGAAACTTCATTTGTGGGAAAGAAAGTCAGAGCTGAAGTTTAAGAAGACACATAATTTTCCACAGAGGCACGGGGTATCTGGAATGCAGGTAATCATAGATGCACCCTAGGATGTGTTTTGTTTCAGTGTAAAAGTTGTTTAGCTTACTGCAAACCATATTTCTGGCTGTTCCACAGTAGTTTTGTACCATGCAATAATTGCTCTGGCTTACAACAGCTTTTTTTTTTTTCAGAAACACTGCCTGAAGGAGACATATTCTAGGAATCACATGTAACATTAAGACTGCTCCTTTCACAGTTATTAAATTTAGGAAGGATTAATAAAAATCCCAGTGCTTTTACTCAATGATATAAATAAGTTTTTTTCTAAGATTTTTCTCCCCTCATTGTTAGGTATAGGCTTCAGTATAACACTATGATGCTGTGATTAATGGCTGCATTTACAAAATATCTGTACAATTTTCTACCTGCATTGCTGCTGACAAAAGTATTGAATGTTGACTGAAGGGGGAAAAGCAGTTGCTCGTCCGGTGAAATCTTTACCCACAATAAGTCCACAGCAGGCTGGCAAAAACACATCTTATTCTTTGGAAAGGACATGGACTAAACATCACATCAAATGTATTGATGTGGTTGTGCATTAGGAAACGCTATGACAACGACCTGGACCCTACTGAGAAGAATGACAAGCCTGACAATACTGTTATACAGACTGACCAAAATGTGGAGTGAATTCATCTGCTCAGAGAAGACTAGAAAATAGGACTCATAGATACAGAGCAGAGGGTTATTTAGTTCCGGTTTATGTCACTATGACTTAAAAAAGTTTGACTAGAAATGAGAGGGAGTCTCTGGATTCTGTCACTTCTACAGATACAGAGTTCTTTCTAATGTGTTCTCCAATGTATAGATTATGCATTAATGTAGAGTCAAGTGGAAAAAATAGCATGGGTGTGTGTATCAGATGCCGTACTTATGCATACGAGAGGGCAGCAGCAAGAGTGAGAAGCAAAATGTTTTTTGACAGGAAAGCTATTTTCTGGCCTGATCAGTCAGACAAGAGTTGGATTTCCTACTTCTGCTCTTCCAAGTTGAAAAAGGCCATCAGCCAAAGAGACTATAACAAGTGGAAAGTGCTCTCTGTGGTTTACACTCTGCGTAAAATCTGTCTCAACCAACCTAATCCCATTCAGCAGCTTGAACTTGCTGAATGGAAACTATGGGCATCAGAGAGACTGTAGGTAGGAGTTAGTGTGTCACAACATGCTAGAAGAGCATTCTGTAGGCAGAGGCATCCTACCACTCTTCACTTCCCCTCTATCATTTCCCTGTATTCCAATAATGTCTAGCATTTTCACATGATGACCTGTATCAGCAATAACTTCCTTCAGTGAAGTTTCTACAGCAAATCCACATCTTTCTCGTTGCTTTTGGCCTAGGCAGCTATGATGAGATAGAAGAACAACACACAGACAGGAGAGGATTTTGATAAACTTGCTGCAATTCCCCTGTGTCAGCCCAGCACTCTGGTATCTTACTGAATGCTAGTGGGCCTTCATCGTCACCAGTAGACATGGCGGTCGCCACTGCTGCTCCTGGGTGCAGCTCTTCACCTGCCCTGCAGCTCACCTCTCCTGTCCTCTGCTGAGTGCTGACAGGCATGCTGGGAAACCCCAGAGCTACAGTTTGCAACTTGACAATCTTGTGTGCCAGGCAGATGTTCAGATCACATCTAGTGCAAGATGAATTAAGGTAAAAATAAAAATATAAGCATTGATTCATGACGTATAAAACAGACAACACAGAGATATTTATGACATCCACAGATTAAGAAATGAAAGGAAGATGATTCAATCTACTTACGGCAAAGTTACACCACAGTAGCATTCTTTTAGCCCTTAGGAGAGCCCTTTCTTGTGAGACTACTTCAAGGCTTTTAGCAAGAGCCCGCTGAGGGCTCACATGAGGTCTAGACCTTCACTACTTGGTTCGGAGTGGCTCAGCATCTGCCTTGAAACTCCAGACTTGCAGTAGTGGGGCAAGAGCAGCTGGGCGCCAGGGAACTGCAGGTCTATAGCTCATGTCTGCATTTGTCATCTACCATAGGTGAAATCTGGGAATGAGTGGGATAGTTGCCCTGTCAGCGGCTGAGTGGGTGCTTCTAGTGCTAACACCAGCAAATTTTCAAAATTAGATGAATCCCCTTAATTGGGAAAGGACACAGTAAACTGCCAGGCAGTCATAATAATGTGGCTGCTACAGAAATAAAACCACCTGTGGTAGAAGAAATTGCTTGGATACATGTTTAGACTTTTGGGACTTTTTCCTGTGGGTATTGCAATTAAAAACCTGCCTGAGCTACTGAACTCTTGTTAGGCATTGCACAGCTATAGAGACATAGATTATTAGATTTAAGCCTCCGAGATTAACTCAAAAGTCTTCTCAAGCCCTTTTTTGCTCTCTTGTGTCTAACCCACTTGCTCTGCTAATCTGGGTGCTATAATAAGCAGGTAACATGCTGCCCTACAGTGTGATCTGCTAGAGGTGTGGGAGTGTGGTTTTTGTTGCTACTGTTTTATTTCCCTGCTGGAACTCATTTTATTTCTTAGGCTGTTCTGGCAAAATCTGATTTTATATTTCATAAACTACCACACTTATGCAGGATCTATCTCTAATATTTTCTGTCTCTCTGTCTTCTATTTGCTTGTTTACAGGAAAATAGAGCTCACAAAGTAAAGAAAATCAGCAAGAGGTCTCAAAGTCCTTGCACAGAGAAGACAGAAACAACAGCTCAATTACTTACTTCCATACGCAAACGCTTTGCCAAGACAGCATAATGTAGCCTCTCAAATGGATGTTAATAGAGCCCCACACTCACTGTATAAGACGCAGAAAGAAAGAGGGGATGACAGTCAAGATGACACTTTTGTATTTTCAGTGGTATGACTTGACATGTAAATTCCGTGGCAAGCTACCTTGGCTCACCCTCCCCTAACCTCCACTACAAATTTATGCTGAAAGAGATGCTGTCAAAAGCAGCACACTCTCTATTTATTTTGCCTTCAAACAACCTCCAGAAGTCAAGCCAAGCAAACCAAAAAACCTCATCCATACTCTACAAAGTCAGAGCTATGATTGTATTACCAACAGTCTGATCCATTGGACATCAAACACACTCACGCTCTCAGTGCCCACCAGGCCATGACAGACTGCTGGCAAAGCAGTGATGCCATGGAGTGTTGGGAAGAGTGCTGTGCCTCACCTACGCACAAAAGTGGAGTCCTGGGGGCTGGTGGAGGGTATAGATGTGCAGACTGATGAAGTCCTTGAGGCCTGTGACCTTGCTTTGGAGGTGCTGGTTGCTTCATGGTCCAGAGGAACTAAAAGTGCCCTGCAAGTTCCTCTTAGGAAGCCAGGCACACTGCACAAGCAAACGGACATGCCAACCTGCCTGCAGCACAGCAATCATCTTCTCATTACTTTCAACAGAAACAGTCGAACAGCAGTAGATATTTCAGTAGCTGAAGCAGTGCAAGTAGTTTTTATTTGTTTGTTTAAACTGTCCTAATTTAAAAGCGGGTTAATCTGTACATATCCAACCAGGCAGTGCTGTTTTTATGCATGAAAAACAGGTAACTGCCTGGTGGAGAAAGCTGAGAAATTGGTATGCTTCTCAACCACAAAACTATAAGCACTGACTCTTAAGGTATGCACATTCACAACATTAAAGACAAGGTACTCTGGTAAAGATATAAAGTGGCACTTGGCTGTAGTTCTGTGTACTGAAATAGGATAGTGCTGGGCAATGAGAGGAGAAACCAGTAATAAGTGAATCTCATAAGGGCTGTTCAAGGGAATAAAGATGATCTTACACTGATTCAATTATAACACCATGAAAAACAGCCTTTCTTGGATTTGTTTTTCTTTTATAATTTCTTTTTTTCCGTTGCTATGTGGCTCAAGCATGGAAAAATGACAAGATGATTTGAGGCCTTTTCTCTCCATACCCAATCCTTTCTAAAATCTACCTGGAATTTATTCCAGATAACTCCAGTATACAGGAACCTAATAATTCTGGTACTAAGAGTGGGATCAAGACTTCCAGACTGGGTGCTACATACAATCAAAATTTCAGCAAGATTTTGAGCTGAAATTTCTGTTCTGCCCTTTTTATCAGTGAGAAACATTTATGCAACTGTTCCCAGATTCAATCTATAGCACTCACAGCTTTCATAAGGAATTTAATTTAATTTCAAAATTTGGTATTGTCTGTTAACATTTAAATTGCTGTGTACAAACATTAATTCTAGGCAGCAACTAAATCTCACAGTTACAATTATACTCAAGACTTGTATGCTGTGTGTACTTACATTTGACATTCATTCAATTGAATTTCTTGCTGACTGGAGACAAATGAACTTTTTCTTATAGTCAACGGTGTCATAAAGTCCCAAAGAGAGGCCTGGGGATTTCTGGTCTTTGTTCCCTGTGCTAATTATGCATTCATGGTGTAGCATGTACAGGCTTCAAAGGCGTGTGTGGTGAATATATAATAACAATTTTATTAAATTTACTAATGCTTGCTATAACCAGCTCTTACTAATGCAAGAGAGTGAGTGGGAGTTCTGCGTGCTATGTGCTCATTATTTAATAAGCAGATTGTACAGTACACAGACTCTGAATAATAATGAAATTCTAAATATAAAAGTCACATTCTTTTGAAACACAACAGAGAGACAGAATACTGCCAAGGATAAAACTACAAAAAGTTGCAGAAAGGGGTCAGCATGACAGGAAGTGAGACTGGTATTGGCAAAGGGTGATTTGCACTTGGTGATGGGAATGTACCAGCAGGAAAAATAAAGAAAGAATTTGTCTCAGACAAATTAGTACTATAGGAAGGAGTGTTTGGGATGGAGGAAGGATAGTGGTGGGAGCCATGGCAATGACATAAATTAACACTGCGGATGAAAGTCACATAATGCTGAGGAGCTGTGTATAGCTGCTTCTCTCCTAAATTGTATGGAGAGGGTGAGTGAGGCACAGTCATTGTGAATTGCCTTGCCACATGTTACAGCATCCTAAGAAGGACTAAAGCATTCTTTTCTGTATGCACCAGCTAAGATGGTGCATTCAGGGTGTAAAGTGATCCTTTTCTCATAAAAAGTGACTACATTCTCACTTAAAAACAAACCAAGAAGACAACTAATGATCTTTCAAAAGGGAGGCTGATTTCCTGGTCAATTGCAAGCATTTACCTGAAGTCAAAACAGTGTAAAAGTTAAAATGAAGCAAGTTAGTCCTGTATAAAAGCAATGTAAATGGGCTTGAGTGGTTTCGGTAAGCTCTTTCTAGAACGGGAGTTTCACGTGGCCTATCATGAGAAAAGCCAGCCACACTTGTAGGAAAGAAGACAATTCTGTTAAGAGTTCAAAGGGACTAAAGAGACAAAGGCTGTTACTGCCTTCATTTGATACAGAGTATGTTTATACCTGAAAGGTACAAACGAGGAGTATTGTCTCAAAATTTTCATATAGACTTCCTGCAGGGAGGACACAGCAATAATGAAACCTATCAAACACAGGGAAAGATGTGAATTATAAAACAAAGCACCAACAAAGGACTTCCCACATAGCTGGATAAGAAAGACTTGGCTGAGTTTTGAGATGTCCCTACAAGGATGCAAGCTGCCACCAGAAGTGAGAGTTAAGGAATCCAGTATACTGCTTCCTTAACATGGATTTAAGCTGTAACAGTAAACTGTTGAAGTATTGCAGTAGCACCTGGTACTGTTTCTGGTATAAGACATGTATCCATAAGCCCTTGATCTTTTAAACAACTCATTTTCTTTTCTGCAAGAAAATTGTGCATATGCAGGCGATATTGGCTTTAACTGTTAGCTGTGTGCTGGATGCAGGGGCTGTGATGTGTCTTTTGTTTCTGTTGTTTCTAACAGAGAAGTCGAACAATTCTTTTCATTTAGCTAGCATAAAAAGCCCACTAGCTCCGAAGAGACTGGTGATGCATATAAACCAAAGATGAATGCAGTTACCTGGCAACCTCCAGCAGGCTCATAGTAGCAACAGGATATATTCTTTACAATCTCTGAAAAGTCAAGCCCTTGTTCTGGGGCACAGAACACTTTGCGTTGGTTGTTCTCACTCCAGCTGGCCTTTGTGTTCCAACTTGCTCTGGGCCTTCGTGCTGTAAAATTATTTCTTCCACAGCTCTGTGCGGCACATTCTTGAGAACAACATTTCTGTCCCTTACCTTCGTCGAAATACAGAACCACAGCTGCTTTCTCTTGGCCCAAAGGTATCAATTCTCAGAAGTCCAACCCTACAGGGTTTATTGAGCCAGTAATTCTCTCTTCAGTGCATCCAGAAATTTTACAGCAGCTTTTTAAGGAGTATTAACCTTAAATGGCTGTTATAAGAAATACACAGATCCCAGATACAAAAGGTGAACTCGTAATTGCCTTTGTAGACCTCCTGGAGCTCCTGTTGCACCACTGGCTTGAGGGTATCGGGGTGACCTTGGAAAAGAGCTGTCCAGATGTTGTGCTGGAGGTCACCCGCTGGAGCCCTGGACACCATCCCTGCAGTTCCCTGCTGACCTGGAAATAGTGTACGCTGTGGAGAGGATGGTGGGGATGCCATGGAGTAATGAGGGCTGCAGGTGTCTGAGTGTCAAGGAGCTCTTCCTGACCAGATGCCAGAAACTGATGTCTGTGGTGGGCGTTTTGTTGTACTCTAAAGTAATTTTCCACTTGCACTGAGAACTTCATGAGATGGACAGTGTCCCTGCAGAAGACACAGTCTGGTTTCCTACTGGCCCACCGTACCATGCTGCTGCAAGCACATCCTGTGGTGCCTGCTTCCCTGAACCAGGCAGGGCCAAGGAAACACAGCTGACAGCTCCAGGGACGGGCACCAAGAGTTGCCACAAGTGGGCACCCAAGAGCTGCCACCTGCAGCCCACAAGTCAGGACCCAGCACCAGCTAAAGCCTCACTTGACTCTCGAGGCCTTATGCTCACACTCAGCAGGAGTGCAGGCATGAACCAGGCTGGGCTGGACTCCGTCGGTGCCCAGGGAAGAGTGTTGAGAGTGGCACGATCACAGTTCATCACTTGGGTCCGTTGCAATGGGCCATGCCAACAATGCTTGCCCTGGCACTGCTCTGGCCACACCAGCACACTCTTCTGGGGCCTCATGCAATGCCCCTTTCCACTCCCTCCCCTAATTTTCTGTCTTCTGCTCACATAGCCACCAAGGATTAGGCCGTGTTGTCCCAGAGGCCGATTAGGTTGCCCTGATGTCTTCTTCCTCTTTGTGAGGGATTTTGCTGTTAGAAATCATTCTGTAGCTGCCAAATACAGTTGTCCCAAGGCTTGTCTCTGCCTCAGGTGTTCATCTCGTCCTGGGCTCATCTGGAATAGGGTTCATTTTCAAAAGAAGCCAGTTAGGCTGACCTAAACCAGCTGATCAAATGGGATATTCGATGCCATGTGGTGTCATGCTCAGTATTTAAATGGGGTAGCTGGCTGGAGCAGGGGGATTTGCTACTCAGGAGGAAAGAGAACATTGGGTGGTAAGAAAATTGTACTCTGTGTATTCTTTTTTTTTCAGTATTCTAGTTGTTATTTTCTTTTCTGTTTGCTGTTCAGTTAAGCTGTTTTTGCCTTTCCTTCTGATTCTCCTCTCCATCCCACCAGATGGTGAGTAGGGAGAGAGCAACCGTGCGGTTCTTTGTTGCTGGCTGGGGCTAAACCAGATGTCCCCCATGGCCCCCTAGTAGCGTTCCCCATAAGCTGGTTGCCGTGGCCAAAGCCAGACAGAACAGAGAAACCAGGGCAGAGCAGAAGTGTCAGGAGCTGGACAGAAAGGGACTGGCTGATGGCTGAGGGCATGTCTATCTCCAAAGCAGAAAAAAGATGTTTCCCTCTGTGGGGGGGTGGATGTGCCTGCTCTTTGGAGGATGACCAGCAAAGAAAGAGGTGGACAGCAGTGAAAGGGCTGGCTTTGTGACAGGGACTAGTTAAAGGCCCCTGGGTCAGCAGCTTATCAGCACCCAGATCGCATCTCCCGTCAGTTGCCTGGGGACAAGGCACTGGGACAAACCCTTACATTTGATGGTCCTAGGACTGGGTGGGGACACTACATGCTGGACTTACCAGTCAAACCCAAAGCATTCTATGATTCTGTGACTCTATGAAACGCTGTTTGGAAAGTGTGGGGAAAGGGCAGAATGGGAGATGACACTTACATGGCAAATGCTATCCTAGTTGGGGGACACTAGATTTATATGTGCAAGAAATGCTACAGAAAAACTTTTTTGTTTGCAATCAAGTACTCACTGGAATGCTGGGCATATTTCCAAAGCTAGAGCAGACAGTCAGAATGACAACCTCCAATTTTTACCTTAAAAAACACAAGTGAAACATTAATGGATTTTTATCTTTTCATTTTCTTTTTTTTTTTTAAAGGAAAGTTTGTTATTTTTGTGCCTCAACAGATGAAATTCATAACCTTATTTCTGATAAGAAAATTGAAACATAGAAATCAATTACAACAATGTGCTTTTGAGCTTTTATTTCTTCATTTAAGTAACTGACAATTCGGAAGGACACAAACAATAGGGCTGTAGCAGAACAGTGTTACAATTAAAATCATTTTCTATGGAAAACAATTACAATAGCTGTTGAAAATCCAGGAAGGGTTGATATTTTGACCAGAACAGACTGCATTTTAAGAAAGTATTTGTAATGAAATGAGGTGGTTTGTAGCTTTCCTGTTTGAAAAAGGAGAGAGGAGAATTCTTGCGTTAAGTCAGGATCTGGAGGGAGCATTTTATCACACTGAGAAAATAGTTTTCTCATCAACTAGTACATCTCTTTTCCATCTTTATGACTTTTCATTCTTACACTGTAAAGCCCACCAGAGCAAAATGTTCGTGTTTTTAATGCATACCCTCCTTCTGTTTGCATTGGTTTGGGTTTCTGCTTTAGTACATTAAGCCTTAAAGGACAAATTGACCTCTCACATGCCTTTTTGTGTGCAGTTCTCTAAGACGGCATACACATTCAGTAAGTACTCCCTTCAGTTCTCATTGGCTTGAACACACAGCTTCCAGCATCTTGAGTTGATAGTGGTCTTGAATGGCAAAGTGGATGTATGCTGGTTAATCTCATTCCCAAAGACCAGTTGTTATTTTCAATTGTGCCAGATAGGCTCATATCTCAGAAATAGTTCCCAGTGTCTGCTGGATGTAAGGGAGTAACTGGCCATTAACCACCAAGCATGCTTCACTGACATTCACAGCACATTATTCTGGCTTCAGTGCTAAAACAGAAGCTGGGAATGAGGCAGTTCCAAGTGTTTGGCTCATGTATAAGCAAAATAATCTTGATTAAATGATGAAGATGAGGTTGGCCATGATTCAGCATTGTGGCAAATAATGTGTCAGGACAAATTCCCTAAGATGAACATTGGCAGCAGAAATTTCACAAGTGGATACTTGTTACTTTATCTATTAAAGAGTTGGAGAACCTGTGGGAATGATAGATTTCTTTCAATAAACTTTGATTAGAGAGTACAGAAACTACGGGACTTATTTTTGGTAGTTTTGTAGAAGGACCAAATGGAAACGTTTTTGTAGTAATAGTATTGTGAGTGCTTGGTGTGACACTTGAAAACCTGGCAATTGATGTGTAGTTTGCATTCATTTCAGCATTTCTCATCTATATTCTAGGGCAAAACAACAATTTTTCGTATTTTTTTTTTAGGAGATGAATCATATTTCTTAAACATTGCAAAATCACTAATTAAATGAGGCATTAAGAGGTCCTTTCATGCAATAGACCACTGAACTGCAAAAATGAAGAAGTCTATCTGGTGTGCATCTTTCATGAAATTTTTCTTTCACATACTGCCACTGCTGTACAGGAGCATGTATTTTACAGCTGGTGGAGATGCTGACTACAGGGCAGACCACTGCTGTCACCACATTGCCATTATCTTCTGGAGCGCTTTGGGCAGCAAATGATGCATTTCTTAAAAGAAAATCTTTCCTTTGTCTGATACCAATGCCTATTACTGCATACCAACCTACAAACCAAATTATCATTCCTCATGCAGGGATGGCTGGACCATAGAATCCTTGGCTTTATAAACTTTAGTGAAATAGCAGAATCTTACTTTTGAAAAGTAAATATTGTTATTATATTCTCCAGAGAGTTAGAGGCCCAGGGGTTCTGATTACAGCTCAGAAATCCTGAGTTCCAGCCTTCTGCTTGTGTTACTAGTTGACAGCTATGCTGTCCCCAATTCAAGCAATGCTGATCTAAGGTTCTTTAGCAAAATGAGACATCCTGCCAAACTCACGAAAGCGAACACAAGATTCCACAAGGCCCATTAAAATGCGAGCTTTTTTATGAGTCAGAGGACTGTGATGTCTCTAACCCTTTTGCACGGCATGCCTGTTCTATGTAAAAGCAGAGTGTTATCTGCAGTGCACTAGAACTGAAGCACTGCACAGATGCACCAAAGGTTGGTAGGTTTCTAAGATGAGATGTTGTTTGGTTTCAGTGATAATAGTACTTTACATAATGGATGATGTCTTTTAGTCTTTCTACATACAGCAAAGAGCTCTTGTAGCAAAAGTAATAGATTCAATTTATTATCGTTGTTCTCCTGTAATAAAATAAATGTGCTCTCCATCACTTGTGCTTTTGAGTTATATAAATAGCAAAAGTTATTGGAAAATAGTTCAGAAAAATATAACTTCCACTTAGGGACTGATGAGGTAAAGAAGATCTTCCAGCTGGTGATTACAGCTTTAACTAGCTGAATGCATCTTCTAGCTATTAATTAATAAACCAGCTCCTGTAAATCCAAATAATTTCAAAGGTACTTCAACAAGGTACCAAGTACCAATGTCATATAATTTTAATTTATTCTCTACTATCCAATCCTGTATGTTTCTTTCTTACTGTATTACTTTTACCTTCAATTACTAAGGCTGAAACTTATCCTTCCAAGAACAGAGGCAAAATAAGACTTTCCATGGGGAATCTTCTATTTCTAGGAAGGAAAGAAATTTAGACCAAATCTCGCAGTCTGCTGCCCAGTCTGGAGACAGTAAGGTCAGGTCTTTTGCAAGAAGTCTGTGTTTCTTAATCCAGTAGTTTCAGACTCATTTGTGCTTTCACAGCACGAATTACCAGCCTCTCTCCCATTCCAGACTGTACAGGAGATGAATAAAGCCCTTTTTATAGTGTGTCATCTACACCTGGATGTGGGAAGGTTTTATGATGAAGAAGATTCACTGTGAGCATTCCCCCATATGAGAATAACTCAGTCTCTGTGAACTGAGTTTATTAATTAGTGAATAATGTGATTTCCAATTTCCCACTACATTTTTCAATTACAAAAATGTTAAACCCAGGCACTCCTTGGAATAAACTTTGGATCCCAAGACTGGTTTATTTAAAGGTTACTGCAGTCTCCAATATACCGCTACTAACTCTGAGACAAATCTTCTATAGTGGATATGTAAAAGTATAAATATTCTCAAAAATTTATTAAATTTATTACACTTTAGAAAATGTTGGATGTTTTTTAAAAGCTGAAGTGGTATTTTTCTGTGAAGGGTTGTTTATAGATACAAAAAAAAGAGGGTAGCTCTGGAGAGCACAAATTTTTTCTGTCTAGACCCTGGGCTTAATGTGGACTATTTTAACGAATTTGTCAGTGATTGCCTGATGTGATGGTGTTTTTCTCTACCTGGTTGTCGTGGAGAAAACTAGTAGTTTCTTCTACTGTAAGACCTGGAAGTTGCACGCTAGATGCTGTGATACAGGAACAAGTTCCACGTCTTGAGATAGTATCAGGTAGTCCAAAAAAGTAACTTGAATGGCATAAAAGAAATCTAAAGCTTAAGTCTGAGGAACCTGTTGAGGAAACAAACTCAATGTAATTTGCAAACTCAATGTTCTCAATGCAGTGGTAGGTGCAATGGCTCCTTTTTCACGTCATGTTGAAGGCAGTACTGCAGTACACTGCAGACTGTCAATTGGATTACCAAATTAAAGGAAGATAAAAGAACATGAAAATAAAGCAGATTCTTAACACAATCTATAGCTAAGTTTAGCCCACAGATTCATTGCATTTGACATTCTGCTGCAGAGGAGGGTACAGTGATGCAAGTCAGCCAAAACCTTATAGACGTGTCAAATGCAAATACAGAAGGATAAGACAGATTTCAGGAGGCACAGGAGAGCTCAGATTCAGCCCATGTCTGTCTCTGCTCCCAGCAATCCAGCAGGATTTCAGCCTGCCTCTTCCTTTTCTGAGGTAGCAATAATAACTTTGTTTCCCCCTACCAGTGAGTAGGACCCTGGTTTAGAGGATAATGGGTTCATGGCTCATAAATCTTATTTCAGATGATCCCAGAAAGCATGAGCAAAACTCTCTGTTGGAGAAGGTACCTAGCTATGGGAGAATGGGAGCTGCAATAGTGGCGGTTATGGCCTGTGTCCTTCTTCAAAGGTGATCTCTGCCAGAAATTTGATGAGTAGTGACACGCCTCAGGGGTTTGGAATAGCTTTCAAGCTCAACAGAATCTACTTTCCACCACTTAATTTTTCTGGTGCAGTTACAGTGGAGTTTGAATATTGGTGATTTCCTTAGAAACCATGTTTCAGGTGCAGATTCTCAATATTAGTTGCCTTCCAAGTGACACACAGCAGGTGAAATCTATCTGCTGTCCTCTCCATGGTACTGATAAGTGGCAGGCTTTTTTCTTACAGGGTTATCCTGATTGATATCCCCATCAATTACACTTTGCAAATGAAAGTGAGGGAACAGGCTGACTGATACTTTGCATGGAGGGTAAATCCCAAAACACATCTGAATGTGACCTATGTTTATCTCTCTGTTTGAGGGCTCCATGCAGCGAAGAAGGAGTGAAAGTGAGTAGATGAAAAATATCTGCTAGAGTCTTCTTTTTCTGACTGCAAAAGTTTATATTCTCAGTTCAAGAGTGGTGGGTCTGAGCAGATTCCCTGTTTTGAAGACTTAGCGCTAAGGACTTCAGAACTGGTGCTGAGAAAACTGTATTTTTCTAGTCTCATTTTCCTCCACTACCCCTTGATAAAAAAGTGATCAACTACAATAGCGAAAGTAATGTAAATTTTCTTCACTTTTCCCAGTAAATTTTGCCACTCCATGGAATTTTTTATTTGGGTTTCATTTTGGGTAAGTATGATACATATCATGACATAAGCCCTAAAGTAACTTTTAAAATGACATTCAAGACAACTGTCTTGACAAACAAAGTTGGTTTTTTTTTTCCTTTTTTTTTTTTCCATTGTATTAGCATATTTTGCTCAAACATGAAGCAAAATTACGGTCAAACCCGACTTCTCATGTGCTTCATGGATCATAACAGCAAGGTTGTTTCATTTCCCATTCACACTCATGATCATATATATTAAAATAAATTACAACACATTTTTTCTGGTTAACCTTGTCACCTTTTAAAAACAATATACATTTAATACTTGAAGTAAGAAAAGAACAAAACAAATATAACTCTTTTTTTGCACACAGAAACATATACGTATGAACTACATGTGCTTGCAAATAGATTTCAGTATGAGTGATGATATTTTAATATATATGCACTATGGCGTTCCCTCCCCAAATAATGAGAGACTTGCTATCATATGTACTTGCCCAGAAACCAACTTCCTGTTATATGGCTGTAAGCTCACCAGATCAGGGCTGTCATTTTCTTCCTACTTACACAGTGCCCAGTGTAACGAAGCCAAAGTGTCATTTGCTTTTAGATATCAAAAAGGCATAAATGAATTTTTTAAGAAGCAAAAATATTTTGTTTTCTGAAGGATCAAAATTCTTAATATGTGTACAAGCTGACAACCATCTTCCGAGCTGCCTTGAAATTTCAAGCCAGTGTTCTTGGCTTATGTGTGAGGAGATAATGTTGTTGACTTGCAAACATCACAGACACAGAAATAGGCAGACTTCTTTAAGGTTATAGATTTTTTTTTTCTTTTTTCTTTTTTTCTTTTCTTCCCAGAATCTACATTTTCATATTCTCCAGATCAGTTAGCACTGGCAAATATTAAAGTTAATCCAGAATAGAAGGTGTGCCACAAGGTGAGAAAAAACATAAGCTCTGCATATTTTCCGCTATTGTCTGCTTAGTAGAAAGCAAGAAACCTAGATGCCTTTATCAGATTTCTAGTGTAACCAATGAGTAACAGAATGGTGTCAAGACGATTTCTCTTGATTTACGTTGCCTGACTAGAGTAGAAAATCTGTTTTCAGGCTCTTGCTTCAGCACTTCTGCTTCATGACATTTTTCTTACCAGTTTGAATAAATACAAATAATCAAATTATGAGTTGAAAGCCTGCTCTTTTGTACTCTTCTGTGAGCTATTCGAATATGAAGGATAAAGTATCCTTAAATTTAAGTTGAAATAACATCAAACATGTTCTTGACTATGCCAGCTCTTTCCTTATTCTGCTGAGGCTATAAATACAGATTTTTATTTCCAGCTGGCCTTATATCCAACCACCTGCTTCTAGTGGAAAAAAAATAAAGGCTGCAGATTACTTTTGGCATGTAGCTATCTCAGTAGCAAGAACCTTGCAGAAGTTCATTTTTTTCCTTTGCAGGAGGAGGTTTACTCAAGTTCCTTCTTCCTTTTTTATTTTTGTATTTGGCTTGAAGAGGGTTTAACACCATGCTTTAAGATCTAGATTGCAAAAGCCATGTGAACATGAAGTGAAACTAGACCATATCCAGAGATCTTCATTTGGCATCACTGTCATTTGAAACTGAGAAAGGAAGAGGGCAGTGCTAAGAGACAGACAAAGGGAGCAAGTGTCACTGAACCAACTGGCTGTGATTCTTCTAAGCTGCCAAGGCAAATTGAGTTTGTAATTCTTATGACAGGTGATAGGAACTGGGCATCCAAATTGCTCAGCTAACTTGGAGTCATTCATTGTTTCAGTGATTCTCCAGCAATCAGGCCCTTTCCCTTTTCCAAAGATGTTGCTTTAAATCCTCTAGGCACAATTAACTTTCAAATTACTGGATGACAGTTTTTTAGTTCTTCTTCCCTAGTTCTTTTTAGTGCAAGGAACAATCACCTAGGATGCTGAAACGGGGTGAGAAATTCAGTGTTTTCCCATGTATTATCTTATGGTAAAACTACAGATCAGTTGCAGCAGACTGAGATTTCTAAGACACTGCTGTTGCGCTTGTTTTATTTGGGAAGACCAGGGTTGCAGTTCAGCAAGGAGGAACAGCTTGACCACGTGCTCCTTTACCTGCTACTCTGTGTCAAGCCACATTGTGAGCTGAGAGGATGGGAATGGGCAGAGCAGTTGTCATGCTAGCCCCAGGTAGACTAGGATCATTCAGGGTAGAAAGATAGCAAAATGGGCAGAATAGTCTTCCCATTCCTCACTTCTTGATGGATGTTTCACTGCTGGGAATGGAGGTGGAACAGACTGTAGCTTATTTACACAAATGTTGCCCTCTTTGAAGAAAAATGAGTAAGGACTGCCCATTTTATTATTGGCTAATGGACCTTTGTTCACAGGATGCGGTAGTGGAGAAGGCAAAATAACTATGTGACTGCAGTTTCTTGGCTGTCTTTGCTAAAAGCTGCTGTTGCCCTTAGGAAGCCAGCAGCTGCTTGCACTACTGGATTTTCAGCCAATGCTTTGTCTTTTTATGGATTAAATGTGGGCTTCTGGCATTCACACATCCTGAAAGATTTTCAGGAGAAGTCCACTGTCCAAATCAGATGTCTAGGTACGGTATAGGAAAGTCTATTTCTACATATCTTTGATGTGATTCAGTCACAACGCAGCCTACGTTCCAAAGTTCCTCCACACAAGTTTTTTCTTCTATCACCTTTCCATTAAATATTAATGCTGATTCCTTACTGTGTGTCAGATGCCTCACCTACAACTTGTGGTGTTGAAGACGTAATGTGTCTTTCTTTCTTTACAGTGTACAATTGTCATAGGTGATGAAAGAATTAAGGAAAAAAAGATAGCTACCATTCACATAAATAAAGGAAACATTGAATGGCAGTGTGACAATGATGTCAACTAATTAAAACATAGTTTAATTAAAAAAAATACCTAGTCACGACAGCTTGTATTTAATTTCTCTAGATGCTCCTGGCTCATTTCAATTGTATCTGGAGCTGTTGACCCTGTTGGCACTGGGAGCATGTGTGAATGGTGAAGAGGGAAGAACAGAGGGTAAAAGCAGTTTCCCAGTCTGAATCTAAGTTGATGTTGTGGATGAAGCCTTTCTGAAAACAACACGCCAAGTTAATAAGACAGGAAGAAGAGGGGGGAAAAAAAAGCGCAGGAGCTCAAAACCTAAAAATAAGGCTGAGATGGGGCACTGCTTAGTCTTAATCCATCCTTATATTATTGCAAACTCTTAATACATTTCTGTAGTGGCCTCTTTAACTCACTTGTGGGAACTCTGAGCACTTGTACATACATCCATTCTGAACAAGGAGTACCGGTCTGTGGAATTGGACTTCAAAATGCATTTGTGGGAGGCTCAGCACTGCTCGTACAGGAATTATTGACAAGGGTGCTGTGGTACTTGCTTTGTCAAGTCGCTCTGCTGGTTTTTACATTTTCAGTTTTGTCCTTTTCTGCAGAACTGTTGCTCCTCCTTAGTCTTGTTACACTGCCTGGGAGGTAAGTTCAGGCTTGGATTTGTGCCACTGTGGGGGGCAGCTGGTATAAAACTTAGAGGTAAAAGAAAAAACATAATTCCCTCTTTTACTGGCAGGTCTGCACAGTCTACCTGTTTCTGAATATATGATAAGGGAGCCATGTTGTTCGGATGCCTCCTCACAGCCCAGTCCTTTTTCTCCCCTGCAGTAAGACAAACTGTGGTGTCTCCTTGATCTCTAGGAGACAAGGAGCAGTGACTCCTTCAAGAAGCAGGGTGGGCATTCAGCCACTCTGTTCTTAAAAGAATTGCCAAAAAGGTGCTTATCTCAATCTGACCCTGACACTGTATTCCTTATTCACTGAAAACAGCCACAGCGAGTGTGTGTCTCAAGAATACGTGTAAAGAAGATTATGTGGAGCAAGATAAAAGATTGTCTCTGAGTCCTACTGTTCTCACTTCTCTTAAGAGATGCCATGTGCCTTGCCAAGTCCACAGTGAAATAAGTAGGCTGCAAAAACTAGAACATTGCTGCAGGCAGGGAGCAAACACTGATTCTTAAAAACTGAATACTGACTGAACTCAATGCGATACACACAATGATGACAGCTCTGCAAGGTGGTCCTAAGCAAGAGCAAGCAGTGATTTTCATCACCAGCACATTTCACATAGGTAACTAAGCACATTACTGCTCAGAAATCCTTGCAGTGCACTAACAATGCAATCACTTTTTAGAGTCATTCTAAGGGAACAGGGGAATTCAGCAATTCATAATTAAACCTAAAAGCACATTTTTTCTGGGGTTTTTATGAGAATCTTTTTTTTTGGTGTCATTTAAGATGAAGCAATCAGCTGCAACTGTCTAGAATTTAGGACAATTTTTGCTTCTAAGATTGATTTTAACATTTAACATGAAATGACTGCAGGGGTAACAGATTACTAGCTGAAAAAATTACAATTACAAGGGAAAGGCACATGCAAATGTCTTTAATGGGCAGTTCAGAAACACCTTGTTTTATCCCCATTTGTTTCTTTAACTACCCACATTAAGGTACAGTAGAGTTTTGGACTTCAGTGCGGTGGTTATTCTATCAGCAAAAAATGATTTCCCTGGTGTTAGAATTTAGTCAGGGGTTATTCCATTTTTTTGCTGTTGCACAAACTGTCATAGAACAAAGAGGGTTAGTGTCAAGCATCTCCATAAATCTCCAACTATCTAGTTCAGAGCATAGAAAAAAAGAAGCAAGAAAACTCAACTATAATCTTAAATCCAACTAAAGTGGAGAAAATTCAAACAATCCTTGCAACCTCCTCAGTCTGACAATCTAAAATGAGGCAACAATGCAACCAAGGATCAACCACCAAGGAAAGAGATTCTCAAAACTGCCTAGCCTCGGGTCCTACAGCTATATTAAGGGTACACCTGGGGAGCGCAGCTGGATTTTACAACTTTTGGCACATTTCCCTTGATAGGAGCAGATTTTTGTCCTGATTAGAAAATCTGTGCCAAAGAATGTGGATATTAATTTTAGAAACACCTGCATCCCATTATAGGTCAGCCTGACTTTGGTTTCGAAGTGCTGAAATCTAATTTTAAGATTTGACACAGGCTCTTAAATCACATTGATCTGAATACTCTGTCTTATGATATTTTCATATTCATTTTGGCTAAACCCATACATAGTCATTTTTATCCTTGCTTCAGGTTATGCCAATCTTTTATAAATTGTATTTGTTATCAACCACTTAGCAACAAACCTATGGCTCATAATTGCTGGATAATTGAGAGGTGGCTGAACAACTCTTCCCATTGCTGAGAATTTCAAAATAAGAACAGTGGTACCAACAATAAAGAATAAAGAATAGAGTTTCAGTTCTGAGCCTTTTGAGGATTTGTTTAGAGGCATAAAACAAAAAAGGTGACTGGTACTGAACTAAAGCTTCACTGACTTATTCTCTCCATTAAAAACTTCCTAAAACCTGGAAAAACTTGCCCCTCTTGCTCTAAGATACTGCCCCTGAAAGAAACATAACCACATAGTTATTAAAATGGCATCAAGAATAGCTAAGTAATCTGTTCTTGGAAATTAGCTTTGCGTTTGTGTGTTATCTACAAATATACAAGATGAGAATGACAGTGGCTAGAGGTTCATTATATCTGGCAGTATGTTAGCCTTTTTGAGGCTATCATGTTTTAAACATCATTTTAGCATTATAATCCCCATACTATGCATGGGCAACCGTAGTTTACTTGGCACTGGAGATGAGTTCATTCCCAGTAGCAGAGCTTTTGTATACTTTAATTCACTCGTATAAATAGTAAGATGACCATATTTCCCAAGGACTATTCATAATATATTCTGTTCTTTCTTTTTGCCCGGTACACATTAACATTTTGACAGTAGCTTTGAAATTAAAATCAGGGCTAAAAAAACCAGCTCGCTCTCTTCAAGTAGAACTCAACTCCTCTACACCAGCAATCTCTCATGGGTTGCCTTCCCTGGGCGAGATCCAGGGCTGTGTTACAGTAAACTGGTCCAGTGTGATATCACAGATATAAAAAATATTCCATTCTGTATCAAAACTAGGCACATGCCTTATATTTATATGAAGAGAAGATCAACAGAGCTGAGCATTTTTGCTCTCAATTATTCATCTCTGGCCTTCTACATGAGGAGAAAAATATCTTATGTTATTTCTAATTGATAACTACAAGAGTCTAATTTGGGTTAGATGGTAGTCAAAAGGAGGGTGACATCACACTTGGGTCAGTATTGGTGGATATCTAAAAGCACAACCTCTCGTTTGTATTGCTTTAAAATGTACACAGTATGGATGTAGATTAAAAAAACTACCAATTTTCTGTGGTGTTGAACCAACTAGAAGGGATGATGCAAGGTTTTACCGAATGAGATCTATGGATACAAATTTCACTGTAGAGTATGTTTTAGACAAATGTGTCTTTTTCTTTAAGTATGTAAATCCTACACTGTAGGCTTTTTTTTTCTTTTTCTTTTCATAGTGGTAGAAAATGTTGAACAATTGTCCATGAGCATGAGCCAGCGGTTCATTGCTGATATCCCCAGAATGCCAATATTTGCAATGCAAACAGTTAGTACAATTTACCAGTTCTGTGAAAGGCCCTGACATATCTGCCTCAAGGTCTGGAGGCTCTGCTGTATAACCACAAATAGTCTTTCCATTTTCATGTAACCTTTTGATACAGTGACAGCTGCATTAAGCTGCTTTTGCCTAGCAATTCCACATGCCAGGTTGGTTTAATTGATTTTAATGCCACAGAAAAAGCACTGCTAGCAGAACACCATCAAATCATTTTCATATTGAACCTTCGTGGTCCAGCAACCTCCCCTTCAACCACAGCACCATTGTTTTTACGAGGGACATATTCAAGGTCAATGCTGGTTTTGTGTTTGCCTTTCCCTCGGCTCCACACGAAAAGAAGGAGGAAACAAAATAAAACCACTCCAAGGAATGTGAAACAGCCCATAGCTGTGGACACCAATATTGTCTTAAGGTCCAGAGAGAAGGTGTTCGCATTAGTTCCATTGGAACTTGTGTCATTAGAGTCTGTCATATACATAGGGGTCCTGTTGGCATAAAGGAAACGGTCTGAAGTAAACCCCTTTACTGTAAGGGAGGCCGAATAGGTGTCATTCCCAGCTGCGTTACTTGCAATACAAACATAGATCCCAGTGTCCTGGTCTTGAGCAAATCGGATCTCCAGGGTGCCATCTCCCAGCACAGTGGCTCTTCCATTCGATTTAGTTGTGATCAGCCTCCGACGTGGGGTAACCCAGGAGATGGTAGGCTGCGGATCCCCGTCAGCATTGCACATCAGCTGCACTGTCTGCCCTTCCTCCACTACCAGGTATTGCAACTTCTTCTCTTGTATCTTGGGCTTCTTACAGGTGAAGTAAAAGGAAAGAGCTGTGCTGTGAAAGTCTTTGAATGACCTCTCTTTGACACTGTCTGGGCCAGCACACGTCGGTGGCTGGGCTCCAAACTGCAAAGTTGGTTGCCTCTGTAAAATCCAAAGGAGACGACAGTCACAGGCCAGAGGATTGTTGTTAATGCAGAGGACCTCAAGGCTTTTGGGGGAATGGAATACATTCTCTTCTAGGGTTTCTAGCAGGTTTTGGGACACATTAAGCAGACGTAAGAAACGGAGCCCTTGGAAAGCGTGTGATTCAATGGTACGTAGCTGGGCCCCCACTACATGGAGTTCCTGCAAGCGAACTAAATCTGAAAGCATGCCTGCTTCAATGGTGCTGATAGGGTTGTACGAGAGGTTTAGATTTGTCAGGTAAACCAGATGTTTAAAAGCAGAGTAAGGTACTGCAGACAGGTTGGTGTTGGTGATGGAGAGAGAAGTAAGGTTGAGACCATACAGACTGTTGGCAGGTAGCATGTCCAGGAGGGGCCAGGCATCTATCTCTAAGTCTTTCAGACGAAACAGTCTTTTAAAGGCATATGCAGGCAAAGCGTTAATGTTGAGCTGTTTCAGATGCAGACTAATGAGGTTGTGGAGGTGAGAAAGAGCTTCCGTTGGTACAGCTGTGAGGTTGCATCTCTCGAGGGTGAGCTGCTCCAGGCTAAGCAGTCCGCTAAAGGCCCTGTGTGATATATAAACCAAATCATTGTCCCCAACCTCCAGGGATTTTAGGTTATGCAGATCTTGGAACATGTAGTCCAGCAAAATGACAATCTTGTTTTCACTTATATCAAGTTTTGTTAAGTTTGACAACCCAGTGAACACCCCAAGGGGGACCAGCTTCAGACGGTTTCCTTTCAGCCTTAGGGAGCGCAAGTTGAAGAGATTGTTAAAAGCTCCAGGCTCCACATTGGCAACTATATTGTCACTGAGGTCAATCTCCTCCAGCAGAGGGTATGATGTGAATTCCTCAGGGTTGACACTCTTCAGTCGGTTCTTGCTGAGGTCCAAGATTTTGGTCTCAATGGGAATGCCCTCTGGGATGGACATCAGACGCCTTCGGTGACAGCTGACGGACTTGTTCTGTGCCGAACATTCACAGCGGGCTGGGCAGCCTATGGTGGGGCCCATGAAGACTAGCAGTACAGCCAGACCCAGGAACGGCTGCCAGCATGATACAGCCATGTGACGCATGACTCCACTGATCCGGTCTAACCCTCCGTCACGGGCCTGTGGGGATGAGGATGGGAAAGGGGAGAAGTTAAGTCTGCAGCTAAAGGAGACGTCTGCCAATTTTACGGTACCACTTCAAAGAAGGCACATGTGTTTTCATTTGAAACAACATAATAAAAGCTATTGTGAATGGCAAAAGCAACAAAAAAGCAAACTACCCTTCGTTATCACTGGGCTTGTTGAAGGATCTGTTCATCCGGCATTTCCCCTCCAGATATCAGAAGAGACAAAACAGCTTTTCCTACTGCAAACAGTAAAGGAGGTTAGGTTTTATTCTTTTCTCATTCTCAGCAGGTCTCCTCAAAACAGTGCTATAAGTAATGCAGAGATAAACACCATACACTCTGCAAATAGGGCTAATCACGTTTGTGAAAAATTTAACCGCATTGGGCCTCTGTGAGGTGACATGAAACCAGGCATTTGCCTTTCCTATTCACATCAGTGTTTTAAGGCAAACCTTAATGATGTATTATCTTCAGGAAAAGGAGCTCCTTGACAACGAAAAGATTCGTTTTAACATTTAGTGCATACATTACAGCTGTAAATAGATGGAGCTTGTTCGCATGTACACATACACACTGGCTTAGATGAGAAAGGAAGAACTGGTGCATCTCTGATTAGAATTTGTATTAAGGACAAATTGACTTTTTGCTTTTACTGCACAGAAAGATTTTATGTGTTTTTTTAGAACCAAAGAACTGAGAACGGTTTATAGAATACATCTTTGCACTTCCAAGACATGTAAACTAGCTCTCAGGGAGAGAAAAACAAGATAGGATGAGCTGGCTGTGTTTAAACAGCACAATGTCCAAAGGAGCACAACAGATTCAGTGGAAATCACAGTCAGTAAGAGATTTATTCATTCCTGCCTTCAGGTTAAAACTGAATATAGTAGAAGACAAGATAACCTCTATTAAATTAACTACCTTTCTCCAAAGACTGTTCTTTATAGGCTTAGTCACCAAAGGCAAGAGAATTTTTCAAGCCTAGCTACTAAATGGAGATACTCAATAACCAATTTCAAAAGAAGAAGAAGAAAAAAAAAGAATAACGTAGGTGATCATCGAAGGAAAGTGTGTCTAAGACACTTGCAGAGTAAGGCACTCTGCAAGGAAGGACTATAGAAGCGGAAGTGTCTTAACTCCTGTGGTATAGCCAACTCAATGATGCCAAGTGGTAGTACTAAGACTTGGTCTTTATAACATTAACAGACCTCACAAGGTGCCTCAGGTCTTGTGAGGCCTTTTCTATATTGGTTAATTTGGGCTTCATTTTAGTTGTACTTGAAGAATTATTATACATAACTCCTGCCTGTAACTTCCTCTCGGGTCTGGACAGCTGGTCCTACCTATAATGACAAATCTACCCAATGGCTGGGCATTCACTGCCTGACCTGAATCTTTGGACTTTGAGAATCATCTGGCTAGTGCTTAAAGTTTTCATCTTAAATTTGAGTCAAGCTTTGTTCATCTGTGTACAGTCATGTTGATTGTATAATAAAAGATCCTGCTGTACACAGAGGATTCACAGATTTAAACAAATATGGTATAACTAAATTTATGATGTAGTCAGACAGTTATTTTGGCAAATAATCTGTTTGAAGCACATAAAAATAATATTGAGTAAACCCGAGACGGAGGAAGAAGAAACTCCCACCAGTAATTCTGCTACAACAACACTATACCGCACTGGCAGACAACTTGGGAAGTGATAACTCACCAAATTATCTTGACTGAGAGAGGAGGGTTGCCCTCTCAGATTGTGGATGGTTAGAAGTGTGGGGATTCAACATGCAAGAAAAAGAGTGGATACTTGGGTCTACTGATCTTATTGTATCATTAACAGTTCTCGACTGAAACTAGGTGGTTTGGATTGTATGCATTAACTTTATTGTAACTGGACTAAGGAATAAACAGCTGTTGTGTTTTGACTGTTAAAAACTTGAGTGAACAATAACTTCTCTTGGAGCTGCATTGAAATTTTGTTCGTTGACTGACCATAAATGAATGGTGCACATATTACTCCTCTCATAACTCTGTGCAAGAATCTTACTCTTGACTGATGTGGCTTCTTCTCTTCACTCTGACACTTCTACGCAGAGACTAATAATATGAGGCAAATTGCATGCTGGTTTTGTGATGTAGTCTGGGGACCTGGACTATTCTTTATTATACTACCTATAAAAGAATATTTCAACTTTGTCCTAGAAGGACAGCCTGCTGAGATTCATTTAGTTTCCTCCTTAAGTTGTAGTCTTGCAAGTAACTATTGCTAGTTATGTCCAGCTGTGATAAAGGTTTTCAGAGATAAACTTCAGTTCATTAGGCACTAAGTTAAAACTGGAAATCTATAGGGGTCTGTGAGTTAGGTGTTTGCAATGAATTCAGATCAAAGAGGCTTTCAGGTGCTCTGATCATTACTTTCAGAGCTCAGTCTGTGAGGGTAGCTCTTTTGTACTGATACTCCAACAAGTAGGGAATTCATTTTTTACCTTCTTCACCTAATGTACGAAGCACAAAGTAAACAGGTTCAGTGGAAGACAAGCACCCCTGGAGAGTTCATTTTAGGTAACAAAAATATAAAATGCTTTTTGCAGCTATCCAAGCCACCTGATAACTAAAACTGCTGAGGAGTATAAGATAGAAGATGGATGGTATAAAAGATGATAAAAGGACTTTTTTGACTGGGGCTGGAATAAAGAAAAGTAGTGCTAATAAAGCATTTCAAATACTAGCAGTTGCCTTCTGCAAGAATGTGCACACAGATGAAGATGGATATGCAGAGTGCGTGCATGTGTGTGTATGCACTTGCAGGCAAGCAAGATTCAGAAATGAGATTTAAGCTGGAGGAAATTACACATCAATACAGAAAAATAATAAATTATATTAAATTGTAAGTCAGAAAAACAAAGATTACTTGGATCAACAAGTGCAGGCTAGAAAAAAATGTAAATTAAATTATTTCAGTTTACAGTGACCCAGATGATACTACCATGCTTCCTGCTAACCACATCTGTGACTACACCCTTAGCTTTGAACTGCTTTGTGCAAAAATAACTTTATCTTCGTTATGCAGAAAATGTAACCTTACCTCATTGTACAAATAATGAACAAAAGGTGAAAAAGTCTAGCAAAGGAAATATGTGAAACATAAAGATTTTGGACTCTTTGCAAGACAAAGTGAATGTTGGGAGAAGCCTACAGTGAACTTTCACCAGCTATTGCACAGCGTGCAGTTTGAACAGGCTGGGAAGAGAGTGGCTTGAGAGCAGCCCCGCGGAGAAGGACTTGGGGGTACTGGTGGATGAGAAGCTCAACATGAGCCGGCAATGTGCACTTGCAGCCCAGAAAGCCAACTGTATCCTGGGCTGCGTCAAGAGAAGTGTGGCCAGCAGGTCAAGGGAGGTGATTCTGTCCCTTTACCCTGCTCTCATGAGACCCCACCTGGAGTCCTGTCTCCTGCTCTGGAGCCCCCAGTAGAAGAAGGACATGGATGTGTTGGAGAGGGTCCAGAGGAGGGCCATGAAGATGATCAGAGGGCTGGAGTACCTCTGCTATGAAGGCAGGCTGAGGGAGCTGAGGCTGTTCAGCCTGGAGAAGAGAAGGCTCTGGGGTGACCTTCTAGCAGCCTTCCAGTACCTGAAGGGGGCCTACAGGAAGGATGGAGAGGGACTTTTCACAAGGGTGTGTATTGATAGGACAAGGGGGAACGGCTGTAAACTAAAAGAGGGCAGATTTAGATTAGATTTTAGGAAGAAATTCTTCACCATGAGGGTGGTGAGGCACTGGCACAGGCTGCCCAGAGAAGTTGTGGATGCCCCCTCCCTGTCAGTGTTTAAGGCCAGGTTGGATGGAGCTCTGAGCAACCTGGTCTAGTGGAAGATGTCCCTGCTCATGGCGGGGGGTTGGAACCAGATGATCTTTAAGGTCCCTTCCAACCCTTAACATTCTATGATTCTATGATTCTACAAATTTAGTGTGAAGCGGTATTTCAGGACATATCTGGTAATATAACTAACAGGGCCTCCCTTTGGTCTTCAGTGTGAGAACATTTTGAAAGGATACATCTTCATCGCCAAAGTATATTGTGTGTCAGTGTGATCACATTTTCTTATTATTATACATCCATTAAACAACAATGGTACTGTTTAAAAATCTGAATGTAATTATACCATTTAAACATATTTCACTGCAAAGTGATTTATTGCAGTAAAAAATTGTTTCCCATATTTATTTAGACTTATGTTAATCATTTGGCAACCTCACTGGCACTCTACTGAACTATCAGTGTCACTGTTCAATACAAGATCTTTTATTCCTGCTAAAACAACTAACACTACATACTTTGCCCTTTGCTGGTGTAAGAATTCCCCCTAAACATCTACATGATTTCCTCATTTTCCTTCTTTGGATCCCTCTGTACATACAGCTTTTCTTCACTGATATATACAATAAAGTGTATGCATTGAAGTATACATATATATGTACACATGAGCCAAAAGTATCATGTTTTTGCTCTGTAACTGTACTATGCCTTGCACTGTGGAGTATTTCTCTACAATTATACCTTGTTAGCACAAAAATTCTAATAAAAAAATAAGTAATTACAAACCGGCAGATTTTATAAGCTTGAATGCGAATGACAACATATAAAATTGTTTTCTCAGCCTCTCTGGGGTATTTATCACACTTTGATACACTCTGAGAATTAAAATACATGAAAGAATTCCTTAACAAAAATATATTATTAACTATCAACATCCTTTTTATCTTTCTCTGGCTCTGTTTCTTAACTCCAAAGTCATGAGTCAAATTACAGTTGGATGATACTCTTTATCAACACAGGACCTCAGTCAAAGTTCAGCTATGCAATTAAGAATACTCATTAAAGTTATTAGTTAATTGTTCTTTGTGATCTCACCCAAAACAGACATCTCTAGTACTTTGAAATGCAAATAATTTTGCACAAAGATCTTCAGCTTTGAATCTACCCATGAATGCTTTACAACAATGTATGTGTACCAGTACCCCGTAGCTTTTGAATTGAACTATAACAAAAAATAAATAAAAAGCAACGTGACGCTCCCTCAGACTGCTGTCCAATTCTGAACATCGATAAGAATGTGTCAAGCCATGGAAATGTGCTATATATTGTATCACTTCTCTCTCTTTCTCAGAAAAATTTAAGGCCTTTATTGCTAAAATCTAGAGTGCATTTGACCAGGGTCCTTTCCTTGTCTAATCCGATGCTCCAGTACTGTCTGGGAACAGCTTTAGCTGGAAAAGGTGAGAGTCAGATTTGTTTCTATCATTACCTGCATGTTTGATGGTCCGACTTGGTAGTTTTGATCTCATGTTTCCCTGTCCTTCTCCCAGACTTTCAGATAATTAAAAATTCCAGTGGATCATATCAGAGAGGACAATTTTGCATGATGTTGAGGTGACAACACTTTGGCTTCTAAGATTCCCTTTTCAAAAACTTAACTGTATTAAATCAACCTTCTAGGATGAAATGTTGCATGACAAGTATCTGACCTGTAGTGATTATTCACCTAAACATTATCAGCTAATCCTGAGAACAAGGTAAAGTTTCTGTTTTAAAGGTGTGAAACTCTATCTGTCCTTCACATTGTTCAAGGCATAAGGAGTCAAGATGGATTTTTTACGAGCCTATGCTCAGGGAAAGTAAATTATTTTTCCTGTATAAGACTGTTTCTTTCTCCTCTTACTTGCTGAATTTTAACATTCCTATATTTTGGAGCAGGGAACAGGTACCAAATATGAAGGGGCCTGTCTTGCCTGTCTTTGCCATTCCTGCCAGCATCTGTGACACTTCAGCAAGCAGTAAGCCAAAACTTGTGCGCAAACCGTTGCAACAAAACGCCTTTGCTTGTGTGCTCAGTAGACAGTTACTGAATATGATCAGCTAAAACTTCTGCCGAATTTAGCTATGTGGTGCAAACTTTGCCCAGCTCAGTGTGATATGGGGAGGTTTTTACTCACAACCTTATCTCTCTATTACCTGTTGCAAGGATTTTAGGAAACCGATTGCTCTGCCTTTCCTGCACTCTCCAGTGACGCTGGACCAGACCAGGTAAGGGCAGGGTGAGTGAGGAGTCCTTGCTGCTGGACGGCACCAAGGTGGCAATGGTGGGAAGTTTTGCCTAGGGGAAGAGTGCAAACAGGCTGGAAAGATGACAGAGGCAAAATGAGGTGGTTTTAGTGTCAGTCAAATAGAAACATAAAACTATTAGACAATTAGGAATGTTCTTACAGTGAGACACAATGCCACACGGAGGATGAACAAAATTCTGGCTGTGGCATTTTCTGACTAGACTGTGCAATCTTGACATTCCTGCCATATGGTCTTTCAATGTAAGAGCCAATGTATAGCAAAGGCTTTGTGTCGCCAGGTCTTGTGCCAGCAAATTATCTCAGTTTAGTGTATTGATCCCAAGCTCTATCACAGGCCAAGTCAAGCCTGCCCATAAGCTCTCCAAAGTAGGATTTTTCTTTAAATCAGAGCATCTCAGAAATGATTCAAGTGAACTATGATGTACTAACCTCCCTGCCTCTTTAATCAAGCCTTTTGTGCTTATGCAGAGATTTTGTTCTCCCTCCCTTCACTGATCTCTTAAAAATCTCAGTGCTTAAGTAGCTGTCTATCTGCATTTCAATAATTAGTAGATTGGAAGAGACCTTGAATAGCAGCCACCGCAGCAGCAGCAACAGCAAGCACCAGTCTGTCAATTCATTGAATCGCAAACAAAGTTTTGTTTCAAATGTTCTGCAGTCTTGGGATCATTCTCTGCTACTAAGTCACCAGGAGAAGCTTCATGGGCTAACACCGACTCAGAAACTACAGTCAAGTTGCTTTTGATTTCAGAAGAAACAGTACTTCCTTCCAACAGTACCCAGTTATAATTCCAAGAATGAGATCAGTATCATGTTATAACAGACATGATATAGAAATTGAAAAATAGCAAAAATAACAACCAGAGGGACATTTTGAACAGCTGATCCACTAGTATTATTGTAAGACTGATTAAAATCATTGTACCAATGTGGGTATAGTTTTTACCCCAAATGCTGAGATTATTGTTTGAATTGAATTGAAAGAAGCAAGTGTGCCAAACAATGGTAGCTAAGAAAATCAGGATAAATTCATATGATTATATGAATTACCTGTACAAGGCTTAGAAATCCATATTGTCTGAAATTAAGCAAAGAAATGAAGCCACCAGTACACCTTCTGTTTCTAACCCAATTTTAAGACTGATATACCAATTTCTTGCAGATGTCACAGAGAAGGTGAATCTCAGGAGGAAATTTGAAGGAGACAATAATAAAACTTTAGCATTATCTCACAGGAGACATTTCACGCATAAATAACTGGAAAATAAAGTGGAGATATTTGCAAGAATTGTAGACAAAATGACATTCCCACTGACATTGTTGATAAGTTGAAGGGGAAGAGGTTTACAAAAAGTTTATAAGAACAATTATGTGAAGGGCTGTAATAGAGGCTTGGAGGTAAAGTAAAATTCATACATTTTTGCATAGGTTAATGATATAAGTCAACCATGCAGGGAAGGTGTACTGTCATACACACACAATTAACTACCTCATAAAAATTGCAAATATTTGCATAGAAACATTTTCTGACAAAGAATCTTAGTTGAATAAATTAATGAACTACTGTGAATAGCACATCTTTTCTGCCATCTATTCCTTCTGAATGCAGAAACACATTTTTGAAGGGTACAATGCTTCAAAATTTCTTCTGCCAAATTACGGAATCACAGAATCACAGAATGGTAGGGGTTGGAAGGGACCTCTGTGGGTCATCTAGTCCAACCCTCCTGCCGAAGAAGGGTCACCTACAGCAGGCTGCACAGGACCTTGTCCAGGCAGGTCTTGAATATCTCCAGAGAAGGAGAATCCACAACCTCCCTGGGCAGCCTGTTCCAGTGCTCTGTCGCCCTCAGAGGGAAGAAATTCTTCCTCACGTTCAGACGGAACTTCCTGTGCTTCAGTTTGAGCCCATTGCCCCTTGTCCTGTCACTGGGCACTACTGAAAAGAGCTTGGCCCCATCTTCCTGACACCCACCCTTCAGATATTTGAAAGTATATATTAGGTCCCCTCGCAGCCTTCTCTTCTTCAGGCTGAACAAGCCCAGCTCCCTCAGCCTCTCCTCGTAGGGGAGATGTTCCAGTCCCCTCACCATCCTCATAGCCCTCTGCTGGACTCTCTTGAGTGGCTCCTCATCTTTCTTGAAGTGGGGAGCCCAGAACTGGACAGAGTACTCCAGATGAGGCCTCACCAGGGCAGTGTAGAGGGGAAGGAGAACCTCCCTCAACCTGCTGGCCACACTCTTCTTGATGCACCCCAGGATCCCATTGGCTTTCTTGGCAGCCAGGGCACACTGCTGACTCACGGTTAACCTTTCGTCCACCAGGACACCCAGGTCCCTCTCTGCAGAGCTGCTCTCCAGCAGGTCCACCCCAAATTGTTCACTCTCTTGCAGTAAATAGTATACCTGTTTTACTGGTGAAAAGTGGTATCTCTAATAGGTAAATATTCAGTGGCAAAGACAAGAATAGCACAATTACCATGGCTAGAGATGTGTTGATGCACCTAATTGTAATAATGCAATAATGGAGAAAGATATAGACTTCTGCATCTGAAAACAGTGCAGCTTCTTGGTAGTTTGTACTACATTTTATTGGGGCTGCTTAGTATTGGAAGAGCACCCAACTGTTATAGCTAAACTCCGTACATAGACTTGATGTAAATATCTCTGCACTGTAGTCTGCTGAGTGATGTGTGACTTCAAAAATGATATGATGACCATCTTGGTGATGGAAAGTTACTGAAAAAAAAGAAGCTGCTTTAAATCCAGGACAGTAGCAGACTTTCAAGGGCTAGTACATTCAAGCATAATTGAATCACACTTCGATAATCCATTTAGGAAGCCATAAGCAATCTACATTGGATCTAGGACATTACAAGAAAGGTTCTTGATATATCCTGTTATAAATGGATGTTCCCTCTAAATACCTGCACATGAAAGTCCAGAGATCTCTACGACAGTCAGAAAAAATGAACTGTTCTGGTAATGTGTGGACTTCTACCTTTAATAAACAGATACAGTGGTAAATTTAACAGCATGATTTGCAAACTTCTGGCCTTTAGCATATATTCATTTTTGTTAGATTTAACACCAAAAGTTCTTCTTCATTATCTTATTCACACACACAATAAGAAAAGTAGGTGGCAGTGACCTTATTGGCTGTTAGGGGGGCAGACAGATTAATGTGCCATCTGTATAATGAAGGCAGGTGAGAACTTTTTCCCTAGCAGCTCTACAGGAACACTGAGCAGGAAAAAAGGGAGACAAATACTGCATTTTACTCCACAGGGTATGGGTCTAGTAGAATTTATTTTTAGTGCCGACCACAATCCTATGATTGGAGTCACTAAGGAGCATGGCAAACAATTTGAATGTATTGACTTGTGACCCTGCAATCTTTTTCTGGCAGTAGCACAGAGCCTAGTGACAAATCGTGGTATGCAGAGGCTAAAGCATATGCATGCAGAACATGCCCAGGAAAGCTAAGAGATCAAAAAATTAGTGCTACAAGTTCTGTTGTTGTTTCATAACACAACTCAAAGCCTCTTTAGCCAGAAACTCTGAATACTTAAGATCCCATATTTTTAAGAAACCTTTATAGCTAAGTACCTCTGAAAGACCAAATGCATTTTACAAGGGTAATATTAGTCCATCTTGCCTGGGTGTAGATAGAGTTTAAATTCTCTGTCTCCAACTATTTGAAAACAGCTAAAAATTAAATGAAACAGGAATTCTGAAGAAATTGAAACCAACACATTTTCTTTCCTGCTAAGACAAGAATCTCAAAAATATGTGGGTATGGCTCATGTCGTGGTGGGGAGACAAGATACACTTAGTGAAGCTGTAACACACACATAATTTCAGTGGAACTTCTTTGACTAATACATGGAAAAACTAAATCCATCAGCTCTGTGAGTATTCTTCCACCTTGATAAACATGTTTGTAGCTGTTCTAATTGTATCTTGCACCAAAACACTAACAGTCAAAACAAGGAGCATATTCACTAGGGACTATCATCATTCTGTCATATGCAGGGCCTTCAGAGCATGGCATGGAAGCAAGCTGATGAGCTATCTGATGCTTCTCTTTGTAAACTGCGGGAGTAGTCAGAGTCTAGAAAGACAGTATAAGAGCTAGAGCGTTACATTAGGTACATTAAAAATAAGCACAAGAGAATAAACATGTTTCTGAATCCTTGTCAGAAGGTCCTCTCTTGATTCAATGGTGTCAAATTCAGAGTGGTTATCCTAGCAGAAAATTGTGACCTGCACTCGGGAGGTGACACAAAGGAATGAAGGGATCTATTTCAGCTTATTGGTCAACACTAATAGGTTATGCAGGAAGAAACTGTGTGGTAGACCCAAATGTACACACTGAATGGCTCAGATAAGGAAGATATCCTAGGGACAGCTGAACAAAGCTACTGCACTTTGAATTAAAATAGAGTTGATTGTAATGTATACACTTGAAAGAGAAGAAAAAAGTAGTGAACTGCCTTGGGTTCTCCTGTTTGCTAAAGGCATTATTTAAATATATTTAGATTCAAAATCAACCTGCAGAAAGGTCAAGGTAGGACATTCAGAAGTAAACCCTAACATGTTGACAGGTGAACAAGACACGACCATTACTCTCTGCTTTAGTCATCCCCGTACTTCATGAATGTTACTCCAGATACCTACTGGTGTCAGCATGAGGTGAACTAAGTCACTGTTTGAGAGACAGAGGAAGAGAAAGAGAGAGCGTGTAGAAGACGCAAAAGAGTTGAAATTTTGTAGTCAGACTTTTTCAGCTGGGTCAGAGTCATAATCCAGCCCTTTGTTTGAGCCTGACCTGTTTCAGAGCTCCTGGTGTCAGAGCACTGCCGTAGGTAGCTCCCAAGTGAAGTAGTTGAAATATGCTAATTCTTGTATGCTTCACAGCCGAACTACACTTTTTACACTTGAAACCCATTCCTCTTATCATTTACTGTCACCCATTTTCATTAAATTTGTACCCACATTTGCTACGTTGTTTCTAGCAACTTTCCAAGAGCTTTCCAAACCCTGGTAATGGAGATTGTTGCCTTACTACTTATGTGATGCAGTGTTTATACATTTCTTTGGAAGTAAGAGGGATTTCCTGAAAATCTGTGCTTCATTTAGCTACTGTCAGATGTGATGAAGGCACTTGTTGTACAAGGTAGAGCCTCTGCTTTTTGAATTAGTGTATATTTGGTAAATATTTCCTTTAATAGTTAGCAAAAGACAAATGATACTTTCACAATATCCCAAGCATATTTATTTTTCTGGTTAACCACAATAAAAGGCATTAAAAAGCACAGCTTTCCATATTGGGTTTACTCATCTGCCCTACCTTGCTAGCCCTAGTTACAAGGGTAATTGTGTATAGTTTTAAACATAGTCCAGAAAACAATTTTTTCCCTTTCTTTCTTTTCCTTGGGAAGGTAGTCTGTGTCTATGTACTCCTGCAGCCTCCTAGAGAAATTGACATACCATGCTCGCGGTGGGTGGTACTCTGTCCTGCAGTTATTCCGGATCTGCATCAGGACTGATGCCTGACAGGAGATGCTTGGGTCCTGACAGCAGTGAGCTGGTGCAAAGCTACAAGCTCTGTAACTGTTGCATTGCCCAGTTTCTTTTGTACTCTTTACAAGCTCATCCACTGACTTGCTCTCTCCTGGGAGACATAGCACTGCTATGCTGGCCCTCTACAAGTTGAGTAGTAAACATAAACTACACTCACATCATACTTGCAGTAGTTTTCTTGCTGGTTTAGAACTACAGACGTCAGCTCAGAGATGGAGATTTAGCTTACAGTATAGCTTCTGTCTCACTCTATAGCTGTACAGTACAACTCCACAAAAATAAAAAATGTTTTTCTCATGAAAAATATTTCAACTTTTGTTGAAAAACTGTTTTCCAATAATATTTTTCCCTTAAGACATGTTCTACAACAGTGATATTTCATTAAAAACATAATATTCTATCAAGAAAAAATTTCAACAAATAATTTTCAACCAGTTCTGTGTTTATACATAGTATCATGCACAACAATTCACATATGCTTAGAAGGCTTTAAAGGAGAGCACTATTTATACCATCTGTAATAATATTCTCGGAGAATAACATATTTGTCTTTTTCCTAAGTAAAATTAATGCTAAACTATCTTTCTACTGCCAGAGCACTTTTAGATGGCCTAATTTAAAAAACAAAATAAATAATGAATGCTTAGGTCTATGTGGATACTTCTATCCATAATGATGTGTTAGTTGTACTCCTAATTAAAAGCTCATTAATATCAAAGACATTTATAAGAAACTCAGATGCGACAATACCATTTAGCATCCTAAGACTGAAGCCACTCATACTATCAACTGAAATTCACTTATTCAAAGGCTACTGTAGGCGCTGTGTGAAATAAAGTTTTATGCTGTAGCAAATACTTCTTGATGAAGGCTGTATGTAATATTCAACAGTTTCAGTTTGTTACTGGCTCCGAAATGTCACTTCAGGCAAACTTCGCCAGAAGAATTGAAGAAAAGAGAACTGAAGGAGGGTAATTCATTTACTCTCAAAAGCATTGCATATCTTCAGTGTTACTGGACATGGGAACAGGGAGGGGATGCAAACAAGGAGGGTGCATGAACAGGAAGGATATAATCGGAGCTCTGCACAGGAAATCTTTCTGCATGTGCTCCAGTGGAAGATATCTTACACATCTGTGTCATTTCTGAGCAGACCCTACCATAAATGCAAAATCTCCATAGTGACTCAGGAAAAATAAAAGAGGCATTAATTTTATTTGAATCCTGCAGGGGAGTTTATGCCCTCTGAATCTGGAGGTGAAAGGATATCCATGAAGCAAAGGATGCTGGCAATTTCGCTCTATGCTGAAATATATGACACGACTTTCTGCAGACTCCTTGCCAGTAAGTTGTAATTCACTTGATTTGGAAAATTCACTGCAGTCTTAAGCTTTATTTCTCATCCCAATGACAAACATTGCTGTAATAACCTGTAATTCAAGAAAGATCAGAATAGTGTTTTTTTGTATGTGTATGTATAAGGGTGATATCAATTATTTGGCAATTGAAATTTTCTTTTCAGGCAGTTCACCAGCTAGGGCTAATTACTACGATCATGGTTTCAGTCATGGAGTCATAGATCACAGATCTCAAGTTGGAAGGGACTCATAAGGATCATCGAGTCCAAATCCCTGATCCTCACAGGACTACCTAAAACTAAACCACGTGACTAAGAACATTGTCCAGATACTCCTTGAACTCTGACAAGCTTGCTGCTGTGACCACTTCCCTTGGGAACCTGTTCCAGTGACCGACCACCCTCTCAGTGAAAAACCTTCAATGTGAACTTCCCTCTGCTGCAGCTTCATTCCATTGTCTCGTGTCCTGTGGCTGCTCACCAGAGAGAGGAGATTCACAGAATCACAGAATCACAGAATGGTAGGGGTTGGAAGGGACCTCTGTGGGTCATCTAGTCCAACCCTCCTGCCGAAGCAGGGTCGCCTAGAGCAGGCTGCACAGGATCTTGTCCAGGCAGGTCTTGAATATCTCCAGAGAAGGAGAATCCACAACCTCCCTGGGCAGCCTGTTCCAGTGCTCCGTCACCCTCAGAGGGAAGAAGTTCTTCCTCATGTTCAGACGGAAAATTCAGACAGATTAGCAGCTCCCACTCTGCTGCCCCCCTTAAAGAATGTATAGACTGCGATGAGGTGACCCCTCAGCTTTCTCTTCTTCAAGCTGAACAAAGAATGTGACCTCAGACGCCCCTCCTAAGTCTTGCCCTCAAGGGCTTTACCATCTTGCTCACCCTCCTCTGTATACACCTGTGCCCAAAACTCCACACAGGACTCAAGGGGGTCCACACCAATGCAGTGTAGAGTGGGACAATCACCACCATCCATCCACTAGCTGTGCTATGCTTAATGCACCCTAGGACACGGCTAGCCCTTTTGACCACTGTTGATTCATATTCAACTCGCCATCAAACCAGACCCTCAGATCTCTTTCCACAGGACTGTTCTCCAGCCTCCCATGCCCCAGTTTGTACATATAACTGGGTTTACCCTGTCCCAGGTGGAGAATCTGACACTTGCTTTTGTTAAATTTCATATGGTTTGTGATTGCCCAGCTCCCCAGTCTATCCAGATCTCTCTGTAAGGCCTCTCTGCCCTCGTGGAAGTCCAGAGCTCCTCCTAGTTTAGTACCATCAGCAACCTTACTTACTGTACATTTGATTCCTGCACCCAGATAATTTATAAAAGTACTAAAGAGCATTGATCTTAAAATTGAGCCCTGGGGAACCCCACTGATGACTGGCTGCCAGCCTGATGTAACCCCATTTGTTATAACTCTTTGAGCCCAACATATCTGCTAATTGCTCACCCAACTTATTATGGACTTGTCTAGCTGTCTGCTGGATATTTTGTCCAGAAGGATACGTTGAGAGGCAGTGTCAAAAGCTTTGCTAAAATCAAAAAAAGCCACATTTGCTGCTACCTTCATTCAGGGCATTACAGTCTAGCTCAGTAAATCTAGCATGGGAATTAAAACCAACCCCCCTCTTTTTTCCCCTGGATGTTTATTTAATTTACTTTGTTTTGAGAAATAATTAACTGGGAAATGATCTACAGACCAGAGCCACATATGTAGAAAGCAACTGTCAGTTTCAACTGGGAGGTCTATATAGCAAAAATACTTTTAGGTGTTTAAAGGTGTCTTTGGGTAGCTTGAGGTATTTAGTGAGCCTTGTCTTAGCTGATCAAAATTAATCTCAAGGAGGCTGCAAAATGTACTCAGATAAGATTTTATTCTTGAAATGTACACATTAAGATGGAAATTTCCACTACTCAAACAGACTGAATGTCTTTGATCAGTAATGGAACTTTGCTGCACATTGCCATAAATCTCACTGGAATTACCACTAGTTAACTTTCCATACACTATGAAATTGCCAGATGTGCAACTATTTATGTCTCGGGAGCTGGTAAGTGGAATGACTAATAGAGAAACTCAACAAAACCTGTAAAACCAACAGTTTTCATTCATACATATCTACCGCAAAATGGTTATCTGTGACAGTATTTTCTAAGATTCCCCCACTTCTTCCTCATAATAAAAATCAGTATACTATAGCTAATGAAGCAATTAATTTTTGTGTGTATACTGTATTAGTATTCATGACCTCTAACTATTCTTATGTACTGTGTGAGGTGAAGCCATAAGCCACAGAAGAATATAATGACTGTGCCCAGACTCAGAGTCCTCAAAAAACTATGTAGATCCATGAGTTGTTATTGGTGTTCAGGGCCTCACACAATAAGATCATTCAAGATATTGTACTCAGTCTGTTTCTCACAGTTGTATCTCTGCCAAATTCTGCTTTCATGTTTCAGAAGGCGAAAGAATAATACTCAAAACGGAACAACTGGGCTGCAAAGATACCTCCATTACATCCAGTTTTTTGTTGGGTGGCCAGATTTTCATTCAACATCTTTTACACAATTCAATGCCCAGCAAATACTCTCTAAAGCAATAATCCTTGCTCTTATGTATGATAGAAATATAAAATGAGCTCCCTTTCTTCCACATGATAATTCTTTTCCAAAGCCTTCTATGCTTTTGCATTTGATTTCCCGATTCCACATCCAACTGTATCAAAAACATTGCAATAATGTGAGCTGGCAATTTCATTAGCTTCTTAAATGAAAATGGGAGGAAAAAAATGTAACAATGACCACTCCTCTGCTTGTTACCAAAGCAGCAGGTATGGGAATAAGGAGAGTTGGAAATAAACACCTGGTGGGTTCTCAAGACAGGCACTGTCTCTCTCTCTGGTTACTCTGCTCTGGGAAAGACCAAGCGCTGTGCAAAATTCAGAGGATTCACACATTTTTAGGCTTTTTTTGAAAGGGGAACAAGCAATGACTGTTGCCTTATTGCACATAATTACAGATGCACAGAACTGAGTTGTAAATTTAAAGGCAATCAATACCAGACCCAGGCAGATGATATGAAACAGTGAGAGGTGTTCATTGTTTCCATAATATTGTCTTTGCTGGAAAAGTAAAAGTAAAAATGATTTGCTGTTTTGTTGCTTTCCTAAGCTTATCTTAACTTCTTGCTTATAAACAGATATGTACTATAATTAAATGAGTACAAGAATAATATAGCAATCAATACTCCATTTTCAGTCTCTTTCAGAACAGACAGAACACAAACTGTCAAGTAGCTGCAGTTAGTAAAGTAAAAATTGTTTAGTAAATATTAAAAAGATAACCATTTCAGTCCCATCACAATAAAGTCTAGGTATTTCTTTTCCCATGCACAACTGCCTGAGCTCAGCTCAACACCTTTGGAAAGCAGCTGATGTGAAAAATACTGGAATACTCACAGGTTATTCTTTTTCCTGTATATATAATTTGTCTGGGATATAAAGAAGCACTGTATCAACCTATCCAGGTGTCTCAACAAGCAGTGACATTAGACATTACATTCAGACACTTCTTTTTTTTGTGCCTTACATTTCATGATAGAAGAACTGGGTACTTCAGCTTAGGGTTGGGAACGGAGAGGATTTGCCAAAAGGACATACCCCGCCTAAGGTGCACACCCATGATCAAACCTTCTGTTTGATGGAAAACATCCCTTTTTCCTTGTAAGATTTTAGTATCTGACCTAATGTTAATTGTAACATTATGGTTTTACTATGACTGCTTTTCATGCTGAACCCAGATTTATAGCACCATCAAACCAAGCTTCCACAGACAACAACAGTAAATGTCTATTTACTAAACCACCCCTCAGGATGTGAGGACAGAACTCTAATATCTTGTGTTACTTGAAGAAGTGCCCAGCCAAAGAGCTGATCAAAGGCTGATGCTTTAAAAGACCTTGTTTCAAAAGAGCAGTGGGAACTGTCCTCTTCCCTGGTGCAAACACATGCTCTGTTGTGCCCTTTCTTGGAGAGGGCTCAGAGCATGGGAGTTTGGGCTGAAATGCGTGAAGGTATGGATCACTCCAGCACTGCGAAGGGTAAACTTGTGGCTTGCACTGACAACCTTCGAGACCCCTGTGCCTCTTGCAGGTAGACACCCAAAACCTGGATGTGGTTGTCATGCTATCATGGGTATGAGACCCCCTTCTGGTGTGCTCGGGTCTGCGTGGGCACGTTGTCAGATGGCATTGTCCCATTGCTGAATATGGGCACGGCTTGGATAAAATGGTGTTCCAGCTTTTGAAGAAGGTTGAGTATTTAGTCTCACACACTAGGTTCACTCCCAGGTAAATCTTCTACCAGGTAATAGGATGAAAAGGTTCTTGTTCCTGCTGCAGTGAGAGCAGCTTGCCAGTGGTATCACTGGAAACAGAAATGCTGTGAACAAAATTCCAGTTAATTTCCTCAAGCAAGTGATTGTGCCAATGGCTGTGCACTCATGTACGAAGTGTATGGTCAGACACATACTAAATTACAGTAACATTTTACACACTGTCAGGGTTTCCCTAAGGTTGTAAGTTTTTCTACAGCTTTGATGCATCCGTTACAGTCTCCTGCAGCTGGATGGGTCTTCCTCAGGTAATTAGGGATGATACAGAAACACTCTTTTTAAAATATTACCAGCAGTGGGTATCTCACATCAGAACACTTGATGTTCCTTCCTTCTTTATTACACAAACTGGGTTCAAATAAAAAGCCCTTTCACTTTCACACAGGTTCCTGTACCCCCAAAGGCAGCAATATCATGTAATACTTAGAAGCAGATGAACTGCTAAATCCAACAGGGTGACTCATATGCATGAAGTCAGTCAGGTTAAGGATAACTGTTTGCTCAACAGATGATGTTTCTTTCTCAGTTTTGTCTCTCTAACCTTCCTATAACTGTCTGTGAATTTTATTTTTTCCTCCATGACTGAAAATCTTTATTTTTTAATAGGGTTATTTAAACCTAATCCTTTCTGCTAGGAAAAAAAAGCAGAAGATGTTGTGGCATCCCACTTTCAATCAGTCAATATAATATAAAGCATACACTTAGGAGGTAAAAAAAGAATAAAAATAGTGCACTTCTCTAAGTGCATAGATGCACTTAGTACAATGATAGTGCCACTTCTGATAAACTTTGAGCCTCTATGTTTAAAGCTGAGCTTCTGGATCTCAGTTAGACAAATCAAGCCTACTCTTACAGATGTAATTTCAAAATATGGAGTTTGAGGAACTGTGAGCTCTAAAAGTATAGAAGTAAAGACATACCAAAAAAGGTTTAAAATGATAAAAAAGGGAAAAAGGAACAAAAGGGAAACAATGCAGTATTATTTCCATAAATTTTGAGGATTACTTAGTGCTAAATTTGCAATTTGCAAGGAGGGTCTGATTGCTGAGGTCTGAATGTCTGCCATTGCTTATTCTGTGGCAGTGTGGGACAAGTTGGTAACTGGTCACGGTGTATGAGGTGCGGAGTAAACAGCAGAGAATTACCGTGCTGTCTGTGCTTGTACAAAATAAAAGCTCCTTCCATTGCAAACTGATAGATGAGAATGGTGCAGGCCAAATCTCAGTGCTGTGATTCAGAACTCTCCTGCCCAAGCTTCATTTTCAGTGTTTGGAAGCTCTGACAATCACTTGGGTAAAGAAAACTGCACACTTCAATTATCTTCCAACGTCTGACAGAGAAGAGCACAGAGTTAATAATGGGCATTATATTTATTTTTTCAATCAGTGATTCAGAATGCCTTACTCTGCATTCTGCTTGCAGGTCTTGATGAACTGAGTGTTCCCAGAAAGACTTAAGAAAACTATTGTATAAAACCAAGAATTGGTAGGCAGTTAGCCACTGCGTGGGAAGTTTAATGAAATATAAAATGAAATAAAAATAAATGTGATACTCTTGTTGGGAGAGGGTAAATTAATTCCAAAATTCAGCTTACACAGATTGTATAACATTAAAAATTACAAAAAAGTCTATACGTCAGCTATGAAGCCTTTGGCTAATGTAGCAGGGCAAGTAGCCAGCTGTTGTGCTCCAGCCATGCTTGCTTCTGGATTTCTGGGAAATTTATATGTGCATTAGGAAATGTTCTGTAATAACTTCTGGATCAAAGCCATGAACTGGGATTTTGACCAGTGATGCTGAAGACCGTTTCTAGTTTTGGTGCTGCTGGAATTTGATGAAATAAAGCTCCATGCTTATTTCATTAATAATTACCACATAGTTAAGGAAAAGATGTTCTCATCTATTACTCTGGGAATAGATTTTCAGCCACTATTTTTCAGCAGCGTCCCAGGCTAAGATCTTTCACAGTGAAGATATGTATCCAGTTTTATGGACAGCTTAGCTGCTAGAAGAGAGAGAAAATTTGTTTATTTATTTTGGTATTTGAAAGGACTACAACATTCTTGAAAAATCCTTCACGTAAGTGGTGTTCAATATAGCAACTGCTGCTGTCCATGTTTCTCTCTGGTTCCCAGACTAAGGATTTGCATCTCTAACATCCCTTGGATATTATCCAGGCAGGTCCCTGCACAGTGACATGGGACTTGCAGTTGGACCAACTACAGGACCATGTCTCTGGTCTCTAGACTGTCCCTTAGTTTTGGACTGCTCTATAGAGAAGGGAAAGGAGCACAGTATTATGTGGCTGATAGCACCAAATACCAGCTACCACAGTTGGTAGACTATTTTTTCCTTTCGGGGTCAATCAGATGAATGATTCTTGCTGAGCCTCTAATTGAAGGTGTCCCTGTTCACTGCAGGGGGATTGGTTTAGATGACCTGTAAAGGTCCCTTCCAACCCAAACCATTCTATGAAAGCCCAAGCCATTTGAAAAGAAGCTGACTTATTTTCATATGGATTATTTTAATGCATATGTGTTTGTAACTTATAAGTAACCTACAGATAATTTGGAAAATAAAATGACTCCTGTGTTAAGCACACTTTGAGTTTACATCTAAGGAAGGGCAGATTAAGTATTTACAGTTAGAGACCATAATGCTTACATGTCTTTGAAGTCTCATCTTCCACCCAAAGGCAACATAGACATGAAGTACTCTCCACGAGTAAGTTTGTGGCTGAAGAGGTGACAGCTTGACAGCTGAGCTTTTGCAACAGACCACTTGTAGGCTTTCACTATGCATCATTTCTGAAATGTAACACATAAACTTGTGAAGCCTACAAGATTCTGCAACTCTTTTTCTTTCGAAGAAGTCCTATGTATTATCAGCTAGAATGGGAAGGTCACTTTAATCCTTAACAAAATGAAGGATTTTTAGATTACTACTGTGCCAGCTGAGAGAGAACCATGAGAACAAGTGAGTCCTGGCAACAGCATGGTTATTTCTTCTGTGAAGTTTTGACTTCAGTTCTTGTTGATTAAAACTTGTAATTGATGAAGAAAATGCATTATATCTATGTACAAATCTGTGAGCATAGTTTGTTCTTCTGTACCAGTATCTCCATTTGCTTTTTTAACACAAACACATTTTAAAAGAGCGTCACTTGGCTGCCAGTTCTGTTCACAGTTAGGAAATTTTATGCCTGAAAAGCTGAACTGCAAGTCAATTAAGACAGTTGGTCAATATCTGCTTTGCTGTTGTAGTGAAAGGAAATTATGCTGATAGATTTTCATTGGTTCTCTTGATTGGTATACATTTACTGTCAATAAAGAAGATGGTTCTTTCTTTTTAAACAATGCTCTGTCTAACATTGCTTAAACTTATTTTTACTGATGCTTGACACACCTTGATATGTTTTCCTGTAAGAAATGCTCAGTCTAGCTAATTTATCTTCTTTTCTGCATAGCAACTACATCCAAATACTGATGCGTAACCACTGACTGTACACACCTCATGAACAAGAATTTGTAAGATGAACTGTGCATCAGGCAGATGTTTAGAGAGTGCAACTTGGAGTTTGATCAACATTTTACTGAATTCTGCACTATGAACTGCAGAAGAGGATTTTAGGTAGTTGCAAAGAGTTCTGCTATCTGCTTATCACTCAAATAAGTGTACCATCGGGACTCAGCAACTAGCCCTTGTCACTGGAAGGGAAAAGAAACAGCCCAAACCTTCTGGCTTATGCACAAATATAAAGAGGAGAAAATAAGCTGCAAATGCTGTTTATTTCCCTCTACCTCCTCTGGGGCTGAAAGGCTATGTTCTGGTTAAGCATTTCTCCCTCTTTTCTAATACATCCTGCCATATGGAGGAAAGAAAAGAGAATGAATCACTGACTTCACATGGGGCAGGATGAAGAGGAAAAAGGCACAGAGGAGACAGGAATGGCAATCTGAATGCAGACCTGAAATTCCCCCAAACAGTTCCAAACAGCAGTTTGGCTAATGGCTGTAATTCGGAATGGTTGTGCATCCCTAAAAAAGCACAGGGGAGGTGGGTGGAGAGTAGATTAAGCGTATCGGTCTCTGATTCACTTCTCACTGCCTGGCTAGCACGCATGTCCCCTGCATCCCTTAGCACAATCTGGCGGTGCTGGTGGGAGGACCTTCTGGTCGAGAGCTTCTGCCTTATGGAGCAGCTTTCCCAAATCTGCTCCACTGAGTCACCATTTCAAGTGAGAGCTCAGTGCTCAGTGCTCTTCTCCTCTTTTAAAGACTGTCCCTGTATTATTAACTTTTTAACAATGCAAATGGTTTATTTAGCAATGGAAATCAACCACAATACCATCTGACCAAATCAGTCTAGGCAGGAAAGTTGTGCTCGGTTATATTTCAGGCATGCTCAAATTCTATCTGACTGAGTGGCTTTTAGCACTCACAACACTGTAAAAAGGCCCGATGATGACATTTAAGGAAATAGCCTAGCATAGCACCACAACACGTACACAACAGCATCTGACTGGTAAACATTGCCTCTATCATGTCTCAAAAGGATGACCCAAAACGAGCCTTTCCTAATGTCTTGAGGAAGAAAGGTTATATTTATTCTTGTCTTTCTTTCTGAGAAAGGCTCTCTACATATTAAAAATATTGGGACTGATATAAACATGAAATGTGTTGGTTTTCAGTAAATAACAAGCCTTATACAAATCCTATTACACAAATAACTGAAGCTTATATAATTGCTCTAGAAACTGAAAAAAACCCCAGTCTTTTCTGAGATTTACTTTTCGAATTCATAGGCTCAGAACTGGGTAAGTGGGTTAAGGCTGGGATTGCTATTTCAATAATGCACAGACCTAAACGGCAAGGAGCAAAAAATGAGCAAGCTGTAGTTCAAAAAAGACTTCTATTGCTAAGAAGCACCTTATAAATTAGGTGTTTATGTGAATTTACTTGAGGATTTTTAGGTATGTCCTTGTTTGCAGAAAACTAAATCTTGGCAGTTTTAGTTCATGAAAGTTCTAGACAGTGTCCTGCCATGCCATCTGGTGCTAGCTGGTTGTTCAGGCAGAGCATTTGCCATGTGTTCAGGAACTGTTTTTAGATGGGTATAAGTATGTACTGCACTTGCTAGTCTGAGGTATGATCAATAAAACTGACTAAGCATCTGTAATGGAGACCCTAAAAGCCAATCTTGCATGCTACTACCTTAATTTGCAAAGGTGATATACTGCTTTTTGTACTTCTATGTGATTTATAGCTTTTCCAGTGGAAGTGATAACTTTGCTCCCGTGTCTTAAATTTTAAATTACCCTTGCACAATACAAAGTGTGAAGTATCTATCGCAGTCAGCTCCTGGAAGTACGAGGATTTTAACAGAGAGAATTTAACTAAGACAGCGTAAGTCGGCTCTTCACACTGCCATTTCATTGGCCATTTCAGCACTCCACTCCCTTCCTGGGTACTATCAGTATATAACTCATGAACTTTTCCTTCTACTATATGCTTCTTGAAACATACTGTTAATATACCGACAGGAATACCTGTTCCCTGCCATAAATTCCAGACGTGATGAAAAAAAACTTCAAACATATTTGAGTAACTTGCTACATGACAGATTATCTGGAAATATTTGCCTATATCTGCATGAAATTATATGTGCCATTTGAGAAAATGCTGAATATATCATTCTCAGGTCTGATTTAGACCCTGTTTCTCAAAACAGTTGCTATACTACTTGAAATATCTTTGCCATTAACTTAGCAAGACACTGATGAATAAGTATTTCCATACATATATTCAGCCTGGTTCTCATGTGAATTCAAAGTGTCTTTACACCATTGGCGAGACTGAAATGTTCTAAGGCAAATGGAAAAAAATGAGCATAAAGCAAGCAAGTAAATGTGTCCTTCAGGCTGATGAGTATAAAGAAATCTCAAAACAGCTGTGATTTTGGACTTTGTTTTCACTAGTTCAAGGCTAGAAAATTAAATTTTTAGTGCAAAGAAGCCATTAATTATTTGGCAATGATGATATCTAAAACAACATTTAATTCTCATGCAGCAGAGTAAAACCAGAATCAAGTCACATTAGCAACAACGGCTTCAACAAAAGGTAGGTAATAGCATAGCATACTTGTGTAAGTAGTAGGAATACTGCCAAGAAGAACTGAATACATTGCTTTTTCTAAAACTTTTTACTATCTGAATAAATATACAAAACCCTAAAGAAAAATTCACATATGAGTATCCAGAATTTTATGAACTATGTATTGCTGTATAGTAGTGGTGTAGTAGCACACTGAACATTCTTCATATTTAAAATAAAAATTAAGATAGAAGTAAAATGATGTTAACAGAATACGTAATGAAAGAAGCATATGCATTGCAGTTTGAAAAATGCAGAGTTTTAGAATGGTTCTGGATGTAGACAGAGCATGAAATGAGAGTACAAAACTTTTAACAATCTCTTTCCCAAGTCTTTCTCTTACTCTCAGGCCTCCTTTCAGAGCACCTTGCAGGAGAGACAAACAAAGAGCAATTATTCAGGAGACAGGATAGTGTCTTTGTACAATATGACAATACTAGCAGTTGGAGCAGTGTTTCTTAAACTGTAGTTATTGGTTAACCAATGATATGTGGAGTCCTTCATCATCCTACACACAGTAAAGCTGAGTTGAGAATACAACCATGAAAGGCAGCAAAGGCTGAGGTTAAATCAGAAGATCCTTAATGACAAAGACAAATTTTCAACTGACTTGGGGAAGTTTTGGATCAAAGCTGGGAGAAACACGTCTCCCTCATGTGGAACAGTGTTCATATCTTTCAGAAGCTGTGTAACAGGATACTGTGATGCTAAAAAAGCAAAAAAGAAAATCATGTGCTTATGAGGACCAGTGAAAGTCAATGATCTTGAAATCTGTCCAGGGCAGGTCTGTTCACTGTTCAGTTGTTTGAAAGCAGACCATGCTTAGAATTTATTCAAACTAGCATTCAAACTATACATATGCTGAAAGATGAGGATTCAGAGGATATGTGTTATGTCACCTGATAAAGCTGGAGGAGGGAAAATCACAGCTAACTAGTCTGTTGTCATCTGTGGAAACAGATTTTGTAACAAGGCTTGCCATCGATTATTGTCTACGTTGTCTATAGCTTTTATAATCAATGAAATTATGGGATGTTCTGTAGACTGCTTCTGTTTCAAGAAATGTACTTTGTGTGGGAAAGTGATGGCCTCAGACATCTCTAATAACATGTGAATGACTGTATCATTACTGAGCGTGACACAGCAGCAACCCCCTGAAACACTGGTATAGAGAACGCTGTCTGGTGAGAAAGATTGTTTGAAATTCATCTACATAGGATCTTGACACGTCTTCAGTAAGTCATGTTCCAACCATAAGGGATCAGCCCCTGTTTCTGCTGTTCCATTTAAAAGCTGATGAGCTGTTTTTTTTCTCTACTATGTAACACCATTCGCTTTAAAGCTCTTGAGTGAAGGGAATGACTGCCCTGCAGTCCTAAACTCTCCACCACGAGGTCTGGGCCACCTACCCTGTTTTTTCTTTACTGTCTTGAGGCCTTCCTGGCAACTTTTGAGGCGCCTTTGCCAAAATGGCTGTGTGACATCGCTCTGTGCTGGTGGCCACAAAGGTGATAAGTGCAGGGTGCAGCTCCAGCTTGGAGCAGCACATGAGCACAGTGAGCCATATTATGTGCTTAGTGAACTGTGCTAACCTTCTCACAGCTTTGTTTTTTCCCAGTTTCTTCAGAAGGCAGCAAGGACCCTGGTAAACTCTAGCTCGCTCGCATTTGTCACAGGGACACTCTTGGTTTTGCTGCCATAAACAAATGACACATAATATTGGGCTAGATGGATCCCTGCCTAATCAGGAGTTGGGAGTTAAGTATCTGTTACCTGTCCTGTGTTCTCAGAAACACTGAAGTATAGGGAAAAGTGTATGTGAAAAAATGATCTCAGAGGTGTCTAACAGGTTAGGATATGGAGTGCACAGGGCACGACCCTAAGTTGGGGGTCATATTGTAGTGGCTTCAGCAAAGATGCATATCAAGAAGATGTATATTGGTACTTGCATTCTTGCACATGTGTTTGGGACCAAGAGTTTTGTGCTCTGCTCACCAGTGAATAGAGGAGGTTGAAGCAATGGCAGGCAGGACACCTGCATCACCCAGCCAGGTGCAGATGGATCCCTGCCTAATCAGGTATGGCTGCTTTTATCTGCTGCAGTACAAGATGGCCTTGTAGACTGGGTCTGTACTGGTTTAAATTTCACTGAGAAGTTGACCTATGGCTTTATGGTAAAAATATTTTATGTGTAAAGTTTCCACAAGTGTCATTTAAGTGTCTCACTTTCATAAGCATTATTGATTCAGTGGGAATTATTTAGCCCCAAAAGACAGAAAAATGTGGTCATGCATAATACCTAAAAGACAAAAGAAAACATCTATCTGCATTACATATAAAATCATTAAACAATCAGAAACATAGGCATAAAGAGCATTTCCCTGCTTTAATACTGATAAAATACTAAAGCTGATGTGTGGAAAGAATGATTTTAAGTGACCTCTTGCTTTTTTGTTTCTGCAAACCCTGATTATAACAGCCATACAATTCTTTCGTCTTCCTAAATCCTGTCACAATATTTAAAGCACACATGTGGTTTTTGTCCCTGCTTCACAGAATGGAGAAAAAAGTACAGAGAAGGATTATGGTTTAGAATGCTTTGAGACATGACGCTGAAGCAGAGGGACACCGAGACGCTTTCTTCGCAGTTTTGTGAGTTCGTCAGCAAGAGGCAGGAGCAGTTTACCGATGCCACTAGATGTCCCTGGTAACCCACGGCAGCACCGGCGCTGGAAGGTGCAAACACGGCTCATAAACCTGTCCAGAGAAAATACGGCACGACCGAACCAGGCGACGGCACTGCACAGCATCGTCTGCCCAGCTGTGCATCCCTTTGTCGTGCTGCCCGTTGCTTTTGCCTCGCAGCCTTTCAGGGATGTGGGTACCTACAGGCAAGGTCAGTACTAGTCAACTGCGCTGTTTCCTGTTCAGTAAATAAACCAGGTATGTCCTTGGCAAGTGTTTTTTGAGACTGCAGGCTTTCCGAGACCACACAGTCCTCAGTCAAAAGCCAGGAAGTTTTCTGTGGTGTCCATCGCACCAGGCGTATCAAACTGAATAATGCAGCATTTATCGAAAAGGGTACAGATGCTATGCTTTCAGAACTGGCTAAGACAAATACACTAAAGGATCACATTTTTGCTTTTCCATTTTTTCTGTTCCCATATTTTAAAATGATTGAGTCAAATACGTTTTGATTTAAAAGCTCATTTTTGGGAAGCAACAGATTTTGCAGTATTTCAGAGGCAGATTCAGGGACCCTGTAAGCAGCTGTAAAAGACAGCAGCATTTTACTTTTAAACAGCTAATTTTCACATTCAAATAGATAAGATTTTTATTATTGGCGTTACTGGGAGCAGTGTTCACCCAGTGTCGCACTCTTTCCCCATTCTAGGTGCCTCTCTATGCAACCACAGCCATTGAGTGGTCTATCAAGACATGGTCTGAAGAAAAATAATGATGTTTACTTTTTGAATGCAGAGTTGCCCATTTCATACAACAGCAGATAGCTCTCTTTAGCTTGCTTTTTATAAATTAGAGCTTCACAAAATCAAGTATTTTATTCACAAGTTGTATTTGTTCTATTTTTGCCCTAGGAAAAAACTCTTTTCTTCTCTAGTGAAAAAGAAGAAAAACAGCAAAAGCCAAAAAAACCCCACCAAACATCAAAAGCCACAAATGCCTTCCGTCCAAACCTCTGGCGTTTATACTGATGCCCAAAATGCCTAGGCACGATGGTGCCTCACTGGAATTGCAATCTGGCTGTATCCTACACCTGTGAGCTGGAATTTCTACAAGCTGGAGTGCTTCCCTCTGTGATGCATCACTATCTCTCCCTGAAAAGAGAGGTTTTATTTTATAAGAATAATAAAGTATGTTACACTGTGATGGAAATGGTTCTGCCAGAAAGATGAAGCTACAGAAAAACATTGCAATATAACACAACAGGACTGTAAATTCCACAAAAAAAGAAGTAAGATAGGAATCTTTGGAAGTTTTGCTGAAAATTTTCTTCTTACAGTGCATTTGAAAATCTGTGTGTGTTATTTACAAATTACGTTATTGACATTGTTTTTTCAAAAATATTTCAATGGAAGGGGTTTTCTACACCCCCCCCCCCCCCTCCCCCCCCCCCCCCCCTCCCCCCCCCCTTCCATATAGTCATTTTGTTTTAGACTTTCAGGACTTTGATCCCAGGCCTGAGAAGATTTTCTGTTAATTTTTCCTCGTGAGTGATGATTCTTAATTATGTACTGCACTTCATCCACTGGAAAACTCTCCCCATTTTCACTAACAAAGTCCCATTTTTCACACTTAGTTTTGCCATGGAAATTCTGAAGAAATTCAGCATGAATTTTTCAAGGTTCGGTGACCAACTCCTTCTGAAATATTAGAGCCCTTAAAATCTGCATGGCAGTACACTTTAATGCCACGGCTATAAAAGCAAAAAACATAATAGATTTTTACTTGCTACTCTTGGCTACCCTCTTGATGCTCTTTAATGCATGCACAATAGTGAAACACAATGGAGATAAGTGCTTAATGAATGCTGTCAGGTTTTCAGTACTGACTTTACGCAACAGATGTAAAACAGATAAAACAGCAATACTGAAATATTTAAGAAATTATTATTTAAGAAAATTTTCAACCATTGTCAGAGAAAAGAAGGGAACAATGAAGAACACATTCTTTCAGGCTCATCTTGACCTTGTCTTGTTTGAGTTGCCAGAGTAAGGAAGCAGAGAGGATACATTACTCATAGAAAAGTTTATCATCTTTCTGTAATGTAGAGAGATGCTACTGATCAACCCTGACCAATGCAAACTTACGGTTGTCACAGCAACTTAAAAAATCTTAACTGTTACCCAAAGACAACTATCATTCCCACATCAATACTTAAAAAGATAGTCCATCTAGACTTAAAAAGCCCACATGCTACAAATCTTCTGTCATTGTTGCAAAGCTTTTCTTGTCATTAATTCCTTTTCCTTTTTGAGATGGACCAGAAATGAATGTTATGGAAAATTCTGTTGCCTACTTGGATTGATGGTGGTCAACATAGAACCGTGGCCAGTTGGATTGGTCTACTTCTGATGGATATTCATGACACAGCATGCTGTTATGGCATCATCCTTTTTTAAAATCTCTGCACCCAATATAGTATGATATGAACAAACAATCTGGCGCAACGTCCTCTATCCTGGCTGAAGTTGTCCTCTCAGTTCATTGTCAACAATCACACATCGTTAATTCTGGGACATTTAGGAAGAATATTTTAACTGCAATACCACCAAAAGCGAGTAAAATTCACTTCATAACATTTAATAAGAATAATGCAAGACAATAAAGAATAGGATGAAATCTCAGTAGCTGGGTGATGACAGGGGTTAGCTCAAAACCTTGTATGTTATCAGCATACCATGCAGCCTGAATTCAACACACTAAAAAGGAGTCTCTCTGGGAATCAGCTTTAACATTGCAAAGAAAAGAGTTAGCCTCGATGCAAAGGAATTGGTTTACAAACATAAGACTCAGAAGCATGGTTCTTAGAACCTTTTTTTTTCCTTCCTTTTCCTTTCTTTTGTTTTGCTGCTCCAGTCCACATGCATAGAGTAGGACATGATTGACAACCTCTCAGTGGTGCTATGTTTCAAAGATCAGGCAGATTTCCATGGCCTTCTCTGAAGCAGAGCTGTGGGGAAGGACCAAGCCACAGGGAAGGACAGGTCACTGCCTGCAGGAGGCAATCCTCCCGAAAGATCGAAACTGTACGCTAAGAAGCAACAGGATGAAACAAGGGAACAAAATAGCAAAGGGAAGAAAAAAGAGGGAGGGGGGAGTAAAATTAAAGCAAAAGCATAGTAACACAGGAGAGGTTATGACCAAAAAATAGAGGAGCTAGGGGAAAAAGAAAGCTAGAGACAAGATGTCTCTTCTTCTAAAATGTGAAAAGATCAGAAGAGAAGGGAAGAGATGAAAGATGAAAGATACTGCATTTTTCTGCATTCAGCACTTATTTTATTACTCTGTTGTACAAGCTATTCCTGTTCTATACAATTCAATAGTAATCCATGCATAAAATAGGACTTACCACCCTAGCTAAATTAAACAAAGAAGGAAGAAAAATATTGCTTAACAGCAGAGTGTTTCTGGCAAAATCTCTAAGTCAAACAGAAGGAAAAGGATTTTAATCCTTTTCATTAAACAGCAAAACATTGCAGGTTAGGAAAAAAGATGGAACCTCATAGCAAGGCCACTGGTGTGTGCAGAAAAATTTTGAGGCTCAGCCTGGAATTCAAGAGATACAGGCACATACCTGGCCTCTGTCATTTATGCTCCAGTTGGGTCAGAGTCATTCTCAGTTCTTGCTCTTGGTCATTTTCATTTCTTCAGCACTGCCTTCCTCCCACCACTTCCCTCATTTGTGTAATTGATCTGTAAGCCCTTTGGTAACTGACAGCCTCTTGCCACGTGAGCAAGAACTGCTGAGAGTTTTTTAGCTCTCAGCTAAGTGTTAGCTGCTACTTCTTCACAATCCTGTAACTCACATAAAAATTACTCTTCACTTCCTCTCTGCTCAGCACGTTGTGCTGTGCACCTGGTGATGGACTGGACTGGTACCGTGGCTCATCATGTGTGCAGTACCATCTTTCACTGGTATCACCACCTGCACATATGCAAATGGTATTTTGTTGCCAGCTTACGCCCTGTGTGGTGACCAACTCCACCAGGATCTCCTCCCCAAATGGTGCTGAGGGTCCTGACTCTCCCCCTCCCTCACGTGGGGGGCACAGACCAGAGCTGCTGCAGCCAGCTGCAGCTTAGGGAAGCAATGCCCAGCTGCAGAGGGGTGCGGCATAAGGAGGAGACGCAGTTCCCTCTTGTGCTGCAAGCTTCTCCATGGCTGAGCTCCTGTGCGAGATACCATGGCTACTGATTAGGATTGACTGTCTTTAAGTAGGGGTGAACTAAGGAATGGGGAAAGAAAGATCATCTTCCTATCCCCAGTCACTTTAATTTCCAAGAAAATTTCTGTTTCCTGTACTTACACGACAACAATTTCTTTGATATTATTATGATGAAATGCAAGTGTTGTTGTCATTTGCAAAACACAACCCAAATCTCATTATTATTTCTGAACTGGAAGCTTGTTTTGTATTTCCACCAAATCCAGTGCTGCTCTTGCTTTTGCTGCATGCAGTGCTGTAAGGGCATTTTTAGTAACAAGAATCCTGTGTATTCAGATGTTTCTTACCGTTGTGCCTTTGATCCTGTGTGGAAGTGAAAGCTGCACTGCAGTTAGAAGCATTCTTACCAGAAAAATACAGAATGCAAAATTTATTTTTTGTTTCCATTGAAAATGTTTCTCATTGCTTCTCCCCATGTTGTCATCAAAATACCAGAGTCAGAGTGGGAAGGGGTTCAAAGGAGTGAGAAACAAGCCCATGAAAGGGGCTTATCAACCTCAGACACCACTGAACCATGTACAATATTTCCTTGTTATCCATGTTCTACCAAAATCACTACGATTGATACACAGGACCCACCTCCTAATATGTCTCTCCTGGGGACCACAAAATGGATGGCTTCAGAGTCACACCAAGAAGCCTGCTTCTGTTGACAAGCAGTTATCACTGGGATGAAAGGAGAGAAGATAAAGTCTTGGTCTATTAGACAGGAAGACAGTACCATGCACCTCTGGTGTTATCAGTATTTCAGGGTAGTGACTTCTGAGGAGCAAACACATGGAAAGTTAAATTGCTTGAACATATTTATCAAACATAATAAAGTGTCTGAATGCACATTAAATACATCCACAAAGAAAGGAATGCATTATCACATTTTCATGAACTTGATAACAAAATTCTTCTGGACCTTCTGAAAGCAGAGTCAAGCTCCGTTTTAAAACAGAGCTGGAGCAGCAACACTCTGAGCACACGGAACAGAAGGTTAATAAAAAGTATGGATAGAGAAAAAAGTATGTGAAGAATAATCCATGGACATGAAGAAAAGCACTGACACAAGATGAAATATTTTGTACAACTAATACTTAGAAAAGAACAGCAAGATAGAAAGTTTACAGAACTGCATTCAGAGATTTGGATTTTATCAAAGTCATGTCAAACTACAAATCCTCAACTTGGAAAACTCGGCAAGATTTTCAAGATAAAATTTAAATGTCTAGTTAATGTAGAAGTTCTTGCACAGATAATGTATATTCACTTTCTTCCTGTTTAAAATACTTTATTTTCCTGTGTGCATTTCAGTAATTCCTCCACTGAGAGGTCGCAGTAACTCTACATATGATATATGATCACATTATATCTTAAACCTTTGGTGTCTTCAGAATTATAATAATTGAGCCCAATTATAAACACCAGTATCTGTCTAATAAACAGGGCAGAAAATCTAACCCAAACAAAATCCCGAACAGCAATTCCTTTCTATTAGGTAACTTGAGAGATGGGGAAGTTCTGGAAAGCTGTTCTGCTGTATCACGCTCCTTCTCCTGAGTAAAAGGATGAAATAGAATCACAACTTAGGCACCAACAGTCACCTCTATTTATCTGGTGTGAAAGGTGGATCCAATGCCCCGCTAGAAGGAGTGGTCAAGATATGCAAAAACCCCGTCTGCTGGTTTGCATTTACAGCAGTGGTACAGAAGTGTAGGGCTTTGCTCCAGCCATCTTCTTCCTTGAGAGAGCCATTTCAGTATGAATATTACACTTAGTTCAGAAAACTGATTATATCTTTGATTGCAGTTAATGATTTGGTATAATCTAGCTAAACAGTTCTCTCAAGATGTGCTGCCAGAAAATCTGTAGCTCAGGCAGCATTTTCCTATAAGCAAGGTCAGCAGAACTAAACAGCCACAGGCATGTGTAAGGACCTATAAGCAAGACAGGCCAGTATCCCAGCATCCAGTCTCACCAGGGGCATCACATATGACATGCTTAGCTTTACCTGCATGCCATTTAATACAAATCTGTTTCTGTTTCTCTTTCATTATTTCAGTTTATTTATTGTTGCATGCCAAGAATCATGGAAATAAGTCCAAAGAAGGTGTTACATATGCCTTATAAATGAAAAACAAATACATCAGCTGGAGGCTCTCATCTGTTTAATAGTTCTCCAAATGTTTCTCTTAAGCTTTGCAAAATTTGGTATTTTCAGTTTGGTTAATTGTCTTGAGTCTAATGTCAGATAACCACAAGACCAGCCTTTTGTTCTAGCAGAATCTTTCCCACGCCATCCTTAGAGAAGATCATGCAGCTGTAATTACCTAGCATAATTACCTAGCAGTTAACTGAGATACTTTGAAGATGGTTTTTTCTGTGAATCTCTGCTTCTGCAATGGGCTCAAGGCCCAAAAGTGAAAAATGAGGGATGTGCTTTGCTGCAATGTTTGAAATCTCAGATGAAGAGACCCAGTCAATCTGGGAACCAAGGTGACCTTGGTAGCCCCACTAGCCTCAACACACAGAGCCGAGACGATCTCAGCAAGTTTGATGACGACAGCAAGCAGTGTGATGCAGTCGACATGCTGGAGGGAAGGGATGACATCCAGACGGACCTGGGCAGGCTTGAGAGGTGGGCCTGTGTGAACCTCGTGAAGTTCAACACAGCCTGCACATGGGCGGGGCAATCGCAAGCACAGATACAGGCTGGGTGGAGGATGGATGGAGAGCAGGACTGAGGATAAGGACTTGGGGGTACTGGTTGACAAGAAGCTGGACCTGACCCAGCAATGTGTGCTCACAGCTCAGAAGGCCAACCATATCCTGGGCTGAATCAAGAGAAGCGTGGCCAGCAGGGTGAGGGAGGGGACTCTGCCCCTCTGCTCTGCTCTGGTGAGACCTCACCTGGAGTCCTGTGTCCAGCTCTGGAACCCTCATCACAGGAAGGACATGGAACTGTTGGAGTGGGTCCAGAGAAGGGCCACAGAAATGATCAGAGGGCTGGAGCACCTCTGCTGTGAGGAAAGACTGAGAGTGTTGGGGTTGTTCAGCTTGTGGAAGAGAAGACTCTGGGGACACCTTACAGCGGCCTTCCAGTACCTGAAGGGGGCCTGCAAGAAAGACGGGGACAGGCTTTTTACCAAGGCCTGTTACAGTAGGACGAAGCGTAATGGCTTTAAACCAAAAAAGGGTAGATTTAGAGTAGCTATAAGAAAGAAATTCTTTACTCTGAGGGTGGAGAGCCTCTGGAAGATATTGCCCAGAGCAGCTGTGGATGCCCCCTCCCTGGCAGTGTTCAAGGCCAGGCTGGATGGGGCTTTGAGAAGCCTGGTCTGGAGGAAGGTGTCCCTGCCCATGGCAGGGGAGTTGGAACTAGATGCTCGGTCCTTTCCAACCCAAAGTGTTCTATGATTCTATGATTCTGTGATTCTATGATCTTCCCAGAAGATGGGAGAAGCAGGTATCAGTCATGGTTCCCTGCTATGCAGATGTCTCTCAGCAGATTTAATGCACAACGCTGCTTACTCAAAATTTCTGTTATAATCTCACTTACACTCTATCAATTTTTACTAGGCCTGACAAAGGCTTACTGTATTAACACTATGACGCTTTCTTCCCATCCCTTCTTTTCCACTTTCACATGCCCTTTGTGCTACTCTTAGAGGAAGAGATGCTGCTGTTATTCGGCTCAGAGCCCTGGCTGCAGATGCCAGGCTGCAAATATCTGCGTACACTGATAATGGATACAAAGGAAAGTATCCCCAGCTCATGTGAAATGATGGAAACCCATTGCACCCTAAAGATCTGTGCTGTTTGTACTAGCTAGGAAATCTGTTCCTCTGTCATTTACTATTACAACAAAACACACTAAACCAGTAAAAGAAATCATTTTGCCTTGCGGGGATTCAAAAGTCCAAAGAAAATACCATCCTATTATCATGTTTTAACTTCTCACACTAAAGCCTCATTCAATTTACAACAGGTATCTGAGTATCTTTGTAACCAATATATTCATGTCAGCAATCAGATTCATGAATATTTTTGCGTTTAATAGGTATAATTTCCATGAATCACTGATGAAATCAGTAGGAGCACATAATACATATGCCAAAAAAATGAGATGGTGCCCTTCAGAATCCTGGAGGTATTTCATCAGCACAGAACAGCCTGTTTCTGTACTCAACAACGCCAGGGGTTTTCTCCCAATTAGGAATTTCACTGCAACCTGTAACGCAGCTCTGGGAGGCTCTGCTGAATTTTTATTTCATATTTTGTGAGTGCTATTTAAAAAAAATAATCAACCGCTTTAGCAGTTTAGACTTAGATGTCTTGAAATAAAGCTGTTTCTCAGCCTGAGAAACATTAAGCACTTTGGCTAATACAGTCATTTTCTCCCTCAATTTGATTCAAGGTGATTGGGCGAAAATGCTCAGGTCCTACATTGGCTTTAGAGGACCAAATAATTTGAAAGAGAATTAGTTCATTAATGCTTTCAGAGCTTACCAGTACTTCACCACAAAGAGAAAGCAGTCGGAATAATTCAGTCATTGTAGAGCTTTGGTTCAGTCATAAGATGCAAGCAAGAGCCAGTATTTTGATTTTACTTAAGATCCACATTGACTTTAATTGGCTTTGAATCACGGACTACACTAAGCCTCTCCGCATCCAGGTTGGTAGACCACATTCTGACTATGAGGTGTAATCTTATACACTTAAAAGGGGAGTGATTTTTTGTGTCTGAAAACCCTATCTAGTGATAACTGCAGGTAATGGGCAACATTTTCTCTTCACCTAATACTCACAAGGCAAGAAACAGGAGTAAACTTGTGTCTTTTATTTTCTATGCATTTCTATTCTGTTTCCTGCCACCCATAAAAAATCTCCTCTTATATCTGGCACTTTCAAAGAACTGCTACGTATGTTATTTGCAAATCTTGATCCATCCATTCAAGGAAAAAAAGTCTCTATGGATAGTTATTTTTCCTTGCTGGCAGCACCTCCATTACAGGAAGGATGTTTATCAGTCTGTAGGAGTTCCCTGTGATACTTGGCACATACAGAAAAAGACAATATTTTAGGATTGTCATTCTTACTGAAAAGGCAACACTACAGATTCACTGACCAACTGCAACGTGGTGAACGCAGTGGATCAGCAGATCCAACACAAATAGCTTTCATGTCAGCTGTGGCTATATCTTGCTGCCTTGTATCCAGCAAATGTCTGGCCTAGAGCTGGCTCACAAGAGAGTCTTGTTGCTGGCTTCTCAGACCGTACATTTTGCAGCAACTTCAAGAAAACATGTGGAAGCAAGCAAGGAAGAGTTTTCCCCACAGTATTGACTCAAGCTTTGTACTTTGTTTTGAGGCATCTTTCTTGCCACATTACAAAGAGCTCCACGTCATGTCTGTCTCTACTACAGCACAGCTAATGGGTGGCTTCCCTTCCCTGCTGCTTGATACAATGGCTAGGCTCACATGCCAGCTGGGGTACATACATGTCCTTCACAAATGTCATTCCTTCCATCGTAAGTTTCCTTGTGTTAAGCCTGGAGCTGTTCGTCAAAATACTTTTCAAATTTGCTCCCGTTTGAGTGCAGTGGGATAGCAGTTACTATTTTTCAGTTGGGTAGGTAGGTTAAAGACAATTTCTGGAACCCTGTCCACTCTTTGCTTCAGTATACCAAGTGCCAGTGAACCATGGGCGTTTTCTTTATAATGCAGTCAGAAAGGCAAATCTTAAACCATCTTTTGGTGCAACAGGAAAGGAATGACACTACCTATGTGAAACTTCGTACGGTGTAGACTGGTGGGCATCCACCAACTGCACACACAAGGAACCACGAATCAGCTGGAGGCAAGGAGGAAACTGAAAAATGGGATGAACTGAGGGAACGGATTTATTTAAAAAAATGAGTACTCAGCACAGGTAAAATAAGCACTCAGAAGGCCCCTAACATGTTTTTGGAAAAGAAAGAAGCCCTTGGCCACCAACATATACACTTCAAATTCTATCATAACCTCCTCAGACACAGGTACTGCCCTTTGAGTAAAAGCAACGTGAAGCATGCTGGTTGTGACATCTCAGGCAGCTGTGCCATGTAAGCAGAAAGCTGGTGTATACCGTAATTGTATTCCAAGGCAGAAGATCAGATGAATTAGCAGGTGGAATTCCAAAGCAGGCGGAATTCCACAGCAGGCTCAGCTCAGTAGCCATTTACAGTCTTGTCTGCATCACAGCAAAGCAACAGCAATTAGAAAGACCTTTTCTACTGACATCCCTGTTACTCGTGCGTAGCTGTTCTTTTTGTGGTAGCAGCACAGAAGAAAAACAAGATGTCTGAAGTAATTGCAGTTGCATTATCATGTGAAAGCTCATTTCACCTCAGCTTTCTGAACATGATCTTCCATTTTCAAAGATGTACTGAAGTAATAAAGCTGAACAGGATTCTCACAAGCTCTCTACACCGATCCATCACTGAAACCTGTGGAGTTATACCATAAATGAATCTGGTTCCTGAATTTGGTCATAAATGAAACATTTATTCAAGTTATTAAATAATATATTATAAACACTTCACTTTCAAAAGCAAATAACTTACAAGAAATCTACTATTAAAAGATTCAGATTGCAAGTTACTTGACAACTTCATACCAATATGTGTTCCTGATACGCAGGTATTTCAAAGAAGACTCATTAAATTAGGAATTCAGCTCAAGTACAGGTATCAGACTGCATTTAATGAACGAGATGGGAATAAAAGGGGAGAAAATGGGGCACATAGAAGGCAGCAAATCTGCGCAAACAGAATTTTAAAACAGGAGAGGTGGGTAGAGTAGGAGGCAGGACACACCATGCAATTCACGTTAGATGATTTGTTTGCCCTTGTTATAAAGAAAATAAATCTACCTTACGTGAATGCAAATTATTACCAAATGGAATAACAAAGGAGCACAAATATGAGCTGCTGTTAACAGCTGTACACAGCTAAAAAAATTACGAGTGTCTGGCCCCATTGCCTGGCAGGCCAGTATGGTGGGCTGACCCTGGCTGGATGTCAGGTGCACACCAAGCTGCTTTATCCCTTCCCCTCCTCATCTGGGCAGGGGGAGAAAAATATGACAAAAGGTCATGAGTCAACATAAGAACAGGGAGAGACTCCCCAGTTACCATCATGGGCAAAACAGACTCAACTTGGGGAAATTAGTTAATTTACTTCCAATCAAATCAGAGTGTATAATGAGAAATATAACCAAATCTTAAAACACCTTCCCCCCACCTCTCCCTTCTTCCCAGGCTCAACTTCACTCCTGATTTCTCCACCTCTTTCCCCTGAGTGGTGCAGGGGGATGGGGAGTGGGGGCTGCGGTCTGTTCATCACACGTTGTCTCTGCCACTCCTTCCTCCTCACACTCTTCCCCTGCTCCACTGTGCAGTGCCTCCCATAGCAGAGAGTTCTCCAAGAACTTCTGCAACATGAACCACTCCCACAGGCTGCAGTTATTCATGAACTGCTCCAGTGTGGGTGCTTTCCATGTATCCTTTCCTCAGGGTGCAGTCGTTCAGAAATGGACTGCTCCAGTGTGGGTCCCTCATGGGTCACAAGTCCTGCTATGTCCTGAAACACTGTACACAGTATGTGTAAAATAGATACGGGTAAAAGGAATTTCTTCCCTTCTAACAAGTAGATCTTGAGATACAGCCAGGAAACGCTTGTGAAAGCTTCCAGAAGACAGCAGAAAATACTAGTAGGCAAAGCTGGAAGGTCTTGTAATACGTTTATTTTCCTATTTTCTATTCTTAGTCCTTGTATAACTGCTTTAGCAAGTGGAGGTGCCAGAGATTTGGAGGAAGAGTTTTGTTGTGACGAATGTAAAGCACAAAATCTACTCTTTTTTTTTTTTTTTTTTTTCCCCCCAGAAAATATCCTGCTAAATGTGGCTTTTCTTATAGATTCTCTGGAGAGGATATGTTATTAGAGAGGCATATGGGTGATCATCCTGACTCAAATTCTTTCCTTTTCCTTTGTACTGTTGTGACCTTTTGTGATAGGTGTAGTAGGAAGAGGTGAGAAGTAATAAAAATCAAGTGAGGGGATGATTTTTGAATCCTCAGTGCTCCTTTTAAGGTACTGTTCCATCAAGACTTATTGTCCCAGTTGTAGTTAAAATAATTACAGAGCAATTACAGTCTAATGAGGAAGAATGGTGTGATCTACTCAAAATAAGAGAAAGAAAGTAGTATTCCTTGAGACTGATAAAGCCACCTTATGTGCATGTTGCCATCCTAGAAAGAGAACAAGAAATCTAATAAGTCTGACAGCTAAAAGCACCAGCCAGTGCTAAACATTTTCCATACACAGGGAGACAGAATGTTACTGCCTTAAAGATCTGTCCGTAAAAACTGAAAGGCTGCTGCAGAGATTCTGATACAGCTAAGAAATGTCATTTTCTTTTCCACTTTCCCATTTTATACCTTTTAAATCCATAAAGTAGGCAGAGTAATAAGATTTCCAAAGGTATTTAAAAAACCTTGTGATTTCAGGGTTTCTATCTGAAAGGACAGGTTCAGCACTTAGGAAGTGATCTCACTTTGACCAGAAGGGGAAAAATGAAACAGGGAGGATTGTCTGACTTTCAGGAAATCTTCAGTTCCTAAGTGCTGAATGTCCTTTTGAAGACAGGATTATGGTTCGTAAGCTATTTGATATATGTGCACACAGCCAGCTACAGTGCAATACTGAGATACTTGATCTGTCTCTTGTATGGGTAAAAGTACAGTTAAAACTAAAGGCAGAATTCTTGATGCTGTATTGCAGCTCCTAGTGTAAACTTATGTTAGACAGATAATAATTTTCATCGATTTTCAGCAGTCATTACTCAATCCAGCTGATGACCTAGATTACCATAGATGAAAACTAATGTCTTGCTATTCAACTTGGAAACCATCATTGCCCACTCACTGTGTGTAAAGGAAGATTCTCACGGAATATAAGTGAAATCTCATTTCTGAAGGAACTTAATGACATTTTACAGCAGTTATACTCTCTGATTACCATTTAGTTGAATTTCTACGTATAGTAACCACAGCATCAAACGTATGAATTTCTGGATGAAACCCAGCCTGTAGGAATTGCAAAGAAATAAACCTTGTGGAGTCATGGTGATGCTACTGTTGTGCATTGTACGCATAAAGCCTAGCCTTTCCTCCTACCTCTTCCATCCTGCTTTTCTGAAGGTTTTTTTATCAGTTATACTCTGGATCATGATTTCTAAACTCTTTATGTAAATTGGCTCTGCATTCCTTTGTGATTGCATTTTAACCTACCTCCTGAACATCCTGCAGAGCAGAAGCAAAGTACAACAAGGAGAAACGCCTAAGGCTGTAGACATCTAAGTCACTTGGAGTCAAAAAGGCGACTGCAGTGCATTCTCAGCATTCTCCTTTGTTACTTTTAGAAATGGAACATGCAGACACCCCAATAATTAAATCACTTACTGGGGGTTACAGCAATTGATGGTGATTAAGACATTGCACAATCAGCAGGCTGCATTCATTTGTTCTGCTGCTTAATATCACCACTGTGAGAACATCACTGTTTATTATGGCTCACAGGCAGTAATCTTTTTACATAATACAATGATTTTTTTTCACTCTATTGCATTCATGCTTTAGGCTGATTAGAATAATCATCATGCAACAACTCCTTGCACCTCTACAGATGATGCTCAATGATTCAGGTCACTGCATATACTGTATATATATTTTTGTGGGGGTACATATTTTTCTTTTGCACATTTTAAGGGATAAAAATAAAAAGCTGCATCACTGCCTTCTTTTCCCCTGTGCTGAGAATCCTTATTAAAATCAAGACTAACAGTGTCCAATAGCAGGATACTTTTCAGGTACCATATGAAAGAATTCAGAAGCTAAAGGTGTAGACAAAGGATTACGTAAACAATTGAGACCTACCGACATGGACATAAATGAAAAAGGTAACTCCACTGGGCACTGACTTGGTTTGAGGATTTATTTATGAATAATCCAAGGTATACCCATTGTAACTATTGGCACCTGAAAATACTCCAACAGTCTTTTCAGCAAATAGGTATAATAAACACTACATTCTTCAATGTGCTGACCTTTTGATCTGCTAGTAGTAGCTGAGCATAAATACAGATCTCATTCCAAGAGGTTTGCACCTGGTGTCCAATCCAGCATTAAATATAATGCTAGCTGCGCTTGTAATTGATATTGTGAGCAATTTTTTGCTCAACCAAGGGAGGCAAAGCATGCATGAGATTGAAAAGTACTTAATGGAAACAATGGTGATTTGAGAGTAAGGGGGTCAAATGCAGGACTTCAGCATGAATTATCTTAATAAAGAGGCAAAATTACACAGAAAGACTTCTGTCCTGGAGAAGAGGATTTTCAGCTGAGTTCTCTGCTCAATTTTATTGAGTCAATTCACTCTAACAATTCAAAACTGTAAGATAAGTGAGAATCATGAAGGCAGGTGTCTGGGTGAAAGCAGCAAAAAATTTCACAGAGTACTCAAAAATACTTCATATTTTTAAAGTATATTTTTTGGGTTTTGCTCCTTTGCCTGCTTTCCTTCTCATAGATGTAAAGAAAGAAAAGGGGTTATTATCTGTCAATTTTGGCAAAACACACGTGACTGCAAGGCAACGAGATTCAAAAATCAGTACTTCTAGGCAACAGGACATCATGGAAGGAGATACAGAAATGACATTAAAATCTATTAAGTCAAAACTGACTTTGTTGCTAAGCAGGAGCAAATGAAAGAACACGAAATGAAACTCTAAGCATAGATGCAAATTAGACAATATATGGACTTGAAAGTATGGTCAAAAAGTTTGGAAGATGAAAAAGTGTTGGAGTCTAATGTGGGAACTAGTCTCTATAGTGGCAACATTTTGAACGTACTGGAGAATAATGTCTGAGAAACTCAGCCGAAGACACGTGTGCTAGTGACTTCGTAGTGAGAGAAAAATCCTTTAGAGGGGGAGAAGAATAATGAAATTATGGTATTTAAGTGGGAAAAAAGGAAGCAGCGCCCAGCCTGGCTTGAATGTATGGGAACAGCTGCAGATACAAATGACAAAGAGACAGGTATCAAATCAGGTCTTTTCTGTAGTAATGGTATTAAGACATTGATTACCAATATAACTTGCTTATCACAAAGGAATATTTAGTGACAGGAAATTACAATGAAGTAGCAATAGTGCAGTACAAATTATTTGCTTAAAATGTGGCAAGGCACTATGTATTGAAAACTTGTTCTTATAAGGCTGGATATATGAGATGTTTCTTTGTGCAGCTGTGAACAAATGGATATTTTGTATCTAAAATCATTTTGGATGTACTCAGATAGTTACCCACTAGCTCACTGCTACTCATGTTCTCTATTTCTAATACTTTCTCACTTTCTGTTGCCACAGAAATCATGGCTAGGCCCTGTGCCAATTCCTGTGCTGGTTAATTATACATGAAAGATACTACAAAGCGTTGAAAACTTGTTTTTCACAACTGCTGCTTTAAGTCTGGGTCCACTTTTTCCAAAGTTGCAAAGCTGAATAGGTTAAGTCAAATCTTTCTAGGTTTATTACCCGTTCAGAAAGGAGAAATGCACTACTGTTCAGAGAACAATATTTTGAACTTCGAACAATGTGCTGAGTAGACAGTATTTGTTAGGGACAAAAGTGTGAGAAAAAGACAGATAAATCCACAACCATAGGAAAGGTGCAAAGATAAAATCCAGTAATCCTGTTCAGACTGAAGAGCAGTGGACTTATGATCTACACAAGCATGAAATTATACTTCTCTCAGTGAGTCGGATCCTAACATCGACTGCACTCACGGCACCTGTTGATTGATGACATATTTATTCAGATTTCAGATAGCTCAGTCATTCTGTAAAGCCAGTCAGTTTTTTCATTCCCTTTTCTTCCACACCTCATTAGGCTTGTTGAGTGAGAGAAATAAATCCACTCTTCTGCAATGCTAGGCTATTACCGTTGCATAAGAAAGATAATCATCCATCACAGAAAATCCATAAAAATGTTATATTAGGGGTTCTATTCTTAAACCATTTGGCAAAGCCATATCTTATTGTAATCCACCTGTCCCAAGCAGCCTCCTTTTCCTACAAAGGCAGTCAATCACAGAGAGGGAATAGAGAACTACTAAACTCTGTTGCTGACCAAGGGCCAGAAAGCAGCAGGATACTGCTTCTGAGCAGAGCAAATGCTGAATCTAACACGTAAATTTAGAAAGAAGAAAGCACAGAGGTGCTGCAAATACGCAAGAATATTTCATAGAATCATAGAATCACATAAAGTTTTGGGTTGGAAGGGACTCCTAGAGGTCATCTAGTCCAACACCCCCACAGCGAGCAGGGACACCACTAACTAGATAAGGTTGCTCAGAGCCCTGTCCAACCTGGTCTTGAATGTTTCCAGGGATGGGGCCTCCACTACCTCTCTGGGCAACTTGTTCCAGTGTTTCATGACCCTCATGGTAAAGAATTTCTTCCTTATATCTAGCCTAAACCTACCCCGTTTTAGTTTAAAACCATTACCCCTCATCGTGTCACTGTTGTCTCTACTAAAAAGATTGTCCCCACCTTTCCTATAGGCTCCCTTTAAGTACTGAAAGGCTGCAATCAGGTCTCCCCGCAGCCTTCTCTTCTCCAGGCTGAACAAGCCGAACTCTCTCAGCCTGTCCTCATAGGGGAGGTGCTCCAGCCCTCGGATCATTTTTATAGCCCTCCTTTGGACCCGCTCCAACAGTTCCATGTCCTTCTTGTGCTGAGGGCTCCAGAGCTGCAGGCAGTACTCCAGGTGAGGTCTCACCAGAGCAGAGTAGAGGGGCAGAATCACCTCTCTGGACCTGCTGGCCACGCTTCTCTTGATGCAGCCCAGGACACGGTTGGCCCTCTGGGCTGCCAGCGCACATTGCTGGCTCATGTCCAGCCTTTCGTCTATCAGTACCCCCAAGTCCCTCTCAGCAGGGCTGCTCTCGATCCTTTCATCCCCCAGCCTGTATTGATACCGGGGATTACCCCGACCCAGGTGTAGGACCTTGCACTTGGCCTTGTTGAACCTCATGAAGTTCACACAGGCCCACCTCTCCAGCTTGTCCAGGTAACCTGTGCTTTCACTAAAACACATAAGTGGCATAAGTGTCCAGTTACTCAAGATCAGACATGACAGAAAAGCACCAAAGCAAAGCCTTCTGCAAGCACTACACTGTAGGATGAGTCTGGCTGAAGGCTTCTTTGGCAGTACAGTGATTAGATTAAGCACAGTGGTTTCTCCCTCTTCTCTACAGCTTCTCAGCTGAAAATAGTGAGAACTCCAGTGCCAGCACTGAAAGAATGCTGAGAAGTAATGAAACAGTCTAGCAACACTGGACTATGTTAATAATTTAATTATGAAAAAAATATATTGTCATAATGGAATAATGAAAAGTAATATGTTGAATGGAATAAGGCCATCATGGAAATGACATCAGAGGTTCATTTTTTTAAATCAAAGATGTACTCATATGCCAATGTTCACCATTTTCATTGAAAATAAAAAAACCCACCCCTAGAAAGAAAAGCCTTTATCTCTTTTAATACTGGAGCTTAAAACGATATTGTAAGGAATTACTGTCTTTTGATGAGTGACAAAAAAAACCCCAAACTCAAAATGAGAGCACTTCTGAAAACAGGCAATTCGTACTATTGATCTCTGAAATTTTCAAGACATAGCTATGTCACTGTAAATTTGTGATAACTTATGTATTATGATGCAGATAATTTGTGAAAAAAACATAAGTCTTGAAATCAGAAGCTTAATGTTAGGAACAACAGTGAGGATCAACCTCTACCTTCATTAATCAGTGTACAAGAAATCCCTTCTTATTTGAAGCCTTTGAATTTGAATGTGGATATTTTTTAGCTAATTAGGTGAACGCAAAGCCCATATTAACTTCTTTTTAATGTATTAAGTAGAGTTTAAATTTTAAAGAAGGTAGGGACCATTATGACCTTTTAATCAGACTTCTGTTCTGCCCTCCAAATTCAAGCAAAACAAATTTCTTAACAGCTTTCATATCCCAAGAGTGATCTGAGGTTTTGGCCTTACCTATCCTGCACTGGCTTAGCTGATATAGCTCAAAGCACAGTTATCATCGGGGTTGGGCAGGGAATTAGCAGAGAGCATTTAATGAATTAGCTGAACGAGGTTCAGCTTCCCTCAGACAACTGTAAAATCTGGGTTACCATCAAAGTTTAGTACAGGTCATTTTAAAATCCTGTCAAGTTTTAGTTTCATTACATATTCCAGTAATTAAGTAGTTTTTCATACAGTTCGATAATAAGCAGGTAATGCAGAGATTTTGGGAGACAGTGCCCAATGTTTTGAGCATGGATCCTTGCATTAAAATTCTCGCTGCTCCATCACTATTTATGTTTCTTACTCCTCAGGCTACACACTCTCCTTCCAAAAACTAAAACTAATGGTGGGCAAAACATATTTCTTTTATATTCTTTACGCATCTTAGAACTGACATCAAGGTAAGACAAATGCTTCTTTCAAGGTCCTGAAGGAAGCCTGCCTTTGAGCGAAGAAATATGTATTTTTTAAGTTTCAGCACAGTGTGCTAATCACCAAGAACTCTTTTTTATTGTTAGTCAAGTGGTGTTCTGCTCTTAAAATTATTACTTCTTTGATTTTCTAGAGAAAAGTCCTGCTAAACAGCCCAAATCTTTAAAAAATATTGGAATCTGTAAGCTTAGAACTCTTCTTTTGCTTTGCACCAATCGAAAAAAAACAAAACAAAACACAAAAGCACATACCCAGTGAACTGTCATCAGTGCATTTGTCCTGAGTGACTTTGTATTTCTATTCTAATTTACTCTTCAGAGAGATTTGTGTAGCTGGACTGAAGGTGCTTTACAGGAGCTGGCAGGACTTCTTTATAACACGGGCTTTGAACTGGTGAATTTTACTACAAAAATCAAAGTATTTCTTAAAATATGACCCAAGAACTACTCTAAAAGGACATAAACTCAATTAGTCATAATGCAGGTGTTTTCTTACCTCCTGAGTGAGCCAACTGGGAAAATGTAAAGTGCTTTTCCCTTTATACGTATTCATTTATTGATTTATTTACTTGGGCGATACTTACAAAGCTTTTAAGCCACTTCAGACTCAGTTTTGAGACTTACAATGTTCATTCATGAAAAGACTGCAATGCAGGTGGAAATGGGACTTCTGACCACTGTCTGACAGAGAGCGCATATACATTTTTCATTGATTGCAGAATATAGTCATTTCCTGTTGGTAACACAGACTATAGCAGTATTTTACAGGCAGCTGCTCAGTGCATACACAATAGTATGCTTATGCATTACAATCGTGTACAGCTAAAAAGATCTCTGCACTTTTTTACCGACGATTTGTTGCATTTATTCACCAATGCTTTTTATGATTATGGAGAATTATTCTTATGATTTGTCAACTTGGTGAAAATGTATTCATATTTCTACTTTAACAGACCTTCATATGTTCTGAATTTCAAAACTAGGACTTGGTTCAAACACCTTGTGATTATATATCTGTGAACTGCAATTGCAAAACAGAAAGCTGTTCTGAAACATACCATAATATTTGCTGTTTGTGATATTCCCTACAAAATCTATTCAGTCGCTCAGCAGACAAGCAAACAGCTCCAAACATGTATCTTAGGCTGAGCAAAGGAGTCTACGCTAAGTTTCCATTCAACAATGCAGAAGGACTGTGGACAGAGTGGATTCAGATTTGATCACATTTTGAGCATTATTTAGCTGATTAAAATACTTCACTCGCCCTTTTTGAGGTGTGACCGAGACATGCAAAAAAGCACCTAGCAGTAAACAAGGACAAATCACCCACAAGGGAACTGAGAATTAGTCTGACATCTACTAGCCTGCTACAGTTTATCAGGTCAAGGTTTTGCAGGTCTTCATCAGCTACCTTCTGTGAAATGTCAGAAACAAACCATTAATTCTACTAACAAAAGTGTATTGTGCTGATATTAGATAACTCCTGAATCTACTGTTTTCCTACTGAAACTTCTATGCTTTTAGTCAGCTGATATTTATAAAAAGACAAAGGGAAAAACGTCCCTTAGTAATAAATTATTACTTTTAAGAACAGAGTTTGCTTTTACAAGCTTCAAGGCTTTTTTTTTTTCATATGTTAACAAGCACAGAAAAGTATGTACTAGGTATGACCAGAATTTTTTAAGATTCATTTTTTCCCTTCAATTGTAGCACTTCTCAAACATTGTAAGCTAACCCTTACCTTCTTGAAAGTGCATTATGCTGCTTTATGAATTACATTTTTTTATTATTAAAGCAGATTGATTCTTCAAAACTTAGCTGAATTTCTTTAAATCTCTAGCTGGCTAGTTTGTGCCTTCAATTATTACATTTAATTATTTTCTACAGAAAATGGGAGGTAGTGGTCCGTAGCTGTGGACCAGAAATAATTGAGATAGAAAAACCTACCTTGAGAAAAACTGCATTCCTCTTATTTCTTAAAACATCTTTATTAATTTAGTTGTCTGATAAGATCTACAATGTAGTCCTTAATAGCAAGGATTTATCTTTTTTTTCAGGTAGTGCTTGATACACTAAATAAAACAATATAATGTTTCTCCCTGAAAGAAAAAAAACAAAAAACACCGTATTATCATGTGAGATACGGTTTTAATTTTTATAGCAATGTTTTAGGCAGCTGTTTCATTAAACTTCACATCCTGCTCAGAGCAAAATTATTTGAGAAAAGTGAGGGTCTCACAGTCCTGTGGAAACATGCTTCCCTATGCTTTCCTTTTCCCATCAATTCCTGAGAAAAATAAATCCCATCAGTCTTCTGTAAGTAAAAAAGCATCTACATATATATCCAAATCATCCTTATGTTCAGAGGGCAGTGCTTCATAAAGTAGTACAGCTTCATTCTCACAGAGGCCACTACTAAACAAAACTGCAACCCATTTAATGGTTATTTCTGCACTTTTACAAATTCCTTCTTTTTGTGTTACTCTGGAAACTAAAAAAAAACTTCAGATGAACTCTGACATCTGGTCTGATTATATATTTGGGAAAATCACTTTCCTTCTGAAGTTCGAAAATGAGGACATATGCAATAATATATATGCATACATATACATATGTACACTACCTGCAGAACCTAAGCAGAGTCACAGCCTCAGTTGGCCTACAGCAGCCTAAGCATGCCGCTGTTATTCCATGCATATCTTCACTAAATGCTAGCAACTTCCAGGTTTTGGCTTGGAGCCGCAGTTCCCACAAGCAAGCTGTAAAGTGCTCAGAAAAGTGGAAGGTAGAAAAAGCTAGCAGATAACAATTGACAGTTTAAAAAAAAATCTCAAGAAATTTCTCAAGGTACTTCTTAAGTAATTGCACAATTTTTTTTTTTTTTTAATTATCAGGATGATTGAAGTGGTTATCTGGAAATTGCCTAACAGCTACGAAAAGACAGAGGACACATCCAGGGAAGACATGTGTGTGCTTTTATGAATGTACATGGGAAAGATTTCATAATGTCATAGGGGATAATAAGAACTAGTTGTAATTTTTTAACTGTATAAAGTTTTTTTAAAGTATCTCTCTGTACAGTATAAGGCACTTATTTCCATTTCTGTTACAATGTGTTCCAACTAATATCCTGCTTTAGCAAACACTAGCGTTATAGGGTTTGTGTACATGTTAAACTTGCATGGGTATTATAGCTGTTTCTTATTCGCTCTTGCGCTAAAGGAAAATCACGGTGTATGTCATGGCTTGCTATGAGGGGAAGGAAAAGCATTTTCTTAAAATCTGTAAATGTCGCACTTGAGGTATTAAAATTGTTACCTCTATATTCTATATTCTAAATTTCATATACAACAAAATCATTTCTATCTGATAACTGCAGAACTAAGAAGAAAAAAGTAATTGAGAATGCGTGAGGATACATGTCACATTAAAGATGAATGGATAATGGAGAAGATACAGAATGACAAATTACATGTAGAAAAAAGTGCTGGGTTTTCCAATTTCTGTGAATCATATATTATATTTTATTACTGTTTTTTTACTCTTCCCTTAATTTCTCAATTTTACTGGCCATTTTACAGCACTTCACTGAATTGCATAATTGAAAGTGTAGCTTGTTAAAAAGAATTGTGGAAAGCCAGAAGGCTAAGGCTATACATCTGTCTTCTCTGCGCAAGCAAAGCTGTGCTTCTCACTGCTGTGAAATGCATCAAAATTTGGATAATGTCTGATATGAATGTTTGACATTGCCATAAGAATACTGGTTTGCATGCATGTGCTCAGAAGGTACCAGAACGAACAAAATATCATCGTTTACTTGCAGACAGTTAAATAAGATTCACCAGAAATGTACACTACATGTTCTCTTACTATGCTTCCCTTTCTTGTATAACATGCACACTCTGTATTTTCATCTCCAGGAAAAACTAGTGAGTTACACCCACAGTGCCTGGTAAACTGAAAAGGTGAGCTAGTCATGCAGATAGAAGGATTGACTCTGAGATGCACACAAACACATTTGCTTGGGAATGAGTGAATGGCTCTATCCACTGCCCTGTCTCTCTGCTAAGAAAGGCACACATGAAAGTTGAGGCCTGGAGAAGATTGCTGCTTTCTACCATCTTGTGCTTGGTTCTACTTTTGCACTTGCTAGAATAAATATATTCCTCAGGAACTATTATTATATTTGTACTATTCTCCTCCTGTGCTCTACCTACAACTCCTCTAATAGTCTCCACAGCCACAGTGACAGTGTCCTGTGACATCACAATACAGTCACTACATTTACCACATCTGCAGTAAAGAACATCTCTCATCCTTTACCTCTCTTCTTCTCCTAACAAGTATTAGTAATTACATGGTGAACTACTTGGAACAAATTGTGAAGATGGCTCTAGTTAAACAAATATCTTTGCTCATCATTCCAATAAGTACAGGTTAGCTAATTACATGGATCAGGAGCACAGAGTTAAAAAAGGAAAAAAAAAAAAAAAAGGATGTGTACTTGTGTGTGTCTTCAGGGGCGTGTGTGCTTTTGGCCAGGAAAGTGTGACAAAAACTTGTGCCTTTTGTCTCTCCCTGATGAGGCTTCAGAGCTCGCTTGGACAGCTCTGAGACTACCAGACTACTACGCAAGCTGCTTATTCACAGACTCCCATGCCGTTCATAGTGTGAGCAGGTTGTCCTACTGTGTTCTGTCTTCTCCACTGAGTAAATGTTTCATGTGTAGAACATATGCAGGGTATTGAAAACTTTTGGGTTTTGGGTTTTGGCATATTGAGAATGAATTGTTGATTTCCAGCCACACCTAGTAATGACAGTGAGTGAGATCAGGTACTGACTGGCAAAGATATATACTGCAATAGTATGCACATACATAAAGACTTTTGTGTTTAATAGAAACATTTACTGTACTCAAAGGAATAACATGATACGAACAGTCATGTCTTCCAAATGACAGGTAAAAATCATAGTATTAAAAGTATAATCTAAACGGAGATTGCGAAACATACCGGACAACGTGAAAGGAGGAGGGTGGCTAAACTTAGCTTTTTACTCAATATTGTTGCCTGGAATAAAAAGGTGTGATAGAAAAAATGCACTGGGGAATCAGTGCTTGTTATTATTTCACTTTCTTTTGAAGTCGTCTTGTTCTGCTGAGCTTCAGAGACCTGCATGACCACTAAAAATTGCATTCAAAACTCCCATTTTTATATAAGAAAAATGACAAGTTTTAATTTCTCATGACACACAGCTTTGGGGTTTTCAGTGCTGAGAATTTATTTTTCATGGACCTCACTACTAAGAAGAAGGGAAAGGTCACAATCTTTTGTGTATTTTCATGCTTTTCCAACTCCTGATCATTTTTAATATGCCTATAAAATGTGGACAGAAAAAAACATATCAAGGAATGTGCCTAGTTGAAATGATCCTGGAGGAGTCTGAGAGCAATTTCCTGATCATTAGGAAAGATCTCCACAAAGATCAAATAATAACACTGCAAAACCAAAGGGCAGCATGATATATCAATGTTGAACTGAAAGAGTCAATTTTACTGAACTAACATAGCTCCGGCAGACAAGACCTAATCACATCAAAGACAACCTACCCTCCCACTTCACAGTCTGCAAGGTCCCTTTGAGGAGCCACATGCTGCTGATGCTCTTCTGGGAGATTATTTCCAGTGGTTGAAAGCAGCTCTGGGTTAGAGGCTTAACCTCTGCGTACCAGACTCCATTCACAAAGCTGCTCCTGCTGCAGAATGGAGTTTGTAACCCGGACTCTCTTTGTGACTAGGCAACTATTACTGAGCTCTCTGTTAAAGGCAAAATTGCATCCCCATGAGTAATATCATGAATATTACCAATGCTTATTGACCCTATTAGGCCATTTCCTTTGTTATTCAGCATCAATGTTCTCTTTTCCTGGGAATCAACACCAAGACAAGATTACTGCTACATCTGAGTGAAATTCAGTATGAATCAACTATGATGGAAAACTATGGCCAGTTAGGTCCAGGGTGATTACAAGCAGGACTCACTTTTGATTAATGGAACTCTAGAACGAAGTGACATGTGAAGAAATCTCCCCACCGACGAGGCTCGGTGGTTCAAAGCATAGCGATGCTACCAGATGCTACTGATTGTGTAGTAACCTGAGGACAGTTCAGGTCACACCCACCTCTTCTCAGCCATGCTCTGCAGCTGTTCTCAAACACCCTTACACGTCATGTGCATAGAAACTAGCAAGTGCTGGTGACCGAATAAAAGGTGATTAAGCTCTCAGTTCCTTGTCATGCCGGGACTAAATTCTATGTGATTGAACTGAATGTGGTTGAAATGAGCAGAGGCCACTGAGAGTTCCACTTGGAGAAAAGCCCTGAGGAAGGGGCTACATATCCTGCAATTATACCACAGCTGCAGCTCTACTTACTAGATGCAGATGGTTAGCAGACAGCCAAAACTTCGTTCCAGCTTTACGCCTGTATCAGTCTCTCTTCTTCACTTTTTTCCTTCTTTTTTAGTGCTTGTATAGGCACTCTGTAAGGATCCCCCAAGAGAGACTTTATCACAGCTGCCATGGAAGTCAATTTTCATATAGGCCTCTGCTGAGTCATAGGATCAGGCGGGCACTCTAGTTGTGCTTTAATAGGTTTAAAATTTTTAAGTCTTTGAAAGTGGCAGAAGCTCAAAACACCTCAGGTGCAGTTCCAGTCTGATTTTTGAATATTTGTACTGGACAGCCTGATATCTTTTGTAAGATGGGACCAATAGCAGTGTTATCAATTCTCTGGTGCTTGTATAACTGAATATTAGATACACAGACATCCTTTTGTCTCAAGCAGAAAGTCTTCCATTTCTACCAATATACCTAGGAAATTGATATTCTGAATTCAAATAATACAGACTTTTCAGGATCACAAAGAATGCATCCAGCAACAAAGCTTCATGTACAGTTTCCAGTAGTTCCTTACATTTGGACATGAACACTCTTAATCCAAAACCTTGACTCTTGAACCCCACTCTGACCGAGATGAGATGGTAGGACGTCATCTCCAACTTAATGTATCTCCAAAAAGAAAGTACACCTTGAGAATAACAGAAGCATCAGACAATCTCCAGAAACCTGTGTAGCTGTTCAAACTTGCAGGTAATTTAGACTCAGTGCTACTCATGAAAAATCAGCTGTGTTCCTAAGCTGCGGTTCCTCATGTTATCCTTCTCTCCAAGACATTGTGGCTTACATACTAGAAACACTGAAATATATTTTACCCACTTTAAAATTTCAAGAATATGGTGATTAAAATCAAGCATCTCTGAGCACCAATGTTTTGGTTAATTGAACCTCTCTGACATGTAGTCCCTTAAGTCTCATGTGCCAAAAGTTCAGAAAAATTCACCAGACTGTGAATATATTATTCCTTAAAAACACCAGGACAAAAACAAAGACAATCCTGTTCCGAACTTGCTGGCATGTTTCATCTAATAACACTTTCCCCATTTGTGCTTTCATGATGCCAGGCTCCTTCAGAAATTATTTGTTTTGAACTCTAAGATGCTATTACTATATGTAAGGGGCATTTCTTGCTAGGGCAAAAGATTTCCTCTATAATTCTTTAAAGTTAATTTGATTCCTAAGCTAATATATATACCCCACCAACATGCATATAGACATATATGTCTACTTTGAATTCAATTTTGCATAAAAATAAAAGCCAACACAGAACATATTGAAGGAGAAATAATTACACTCATTTTAACACCCAATCACTCACTTCATTTACAGAAGAAATCAAGATTGCAAATACAAACACTAAAAAGTTGGGAAATATCAGGTTGAAGGTTGCCAGAGTACCTCCTCCTATTTAGGTAGATGTGTTACAACGGCCTTTAAATGCATAATACCTTTTCCCCACAAAAAAATGTTGGCCACTCAGTAAACAAGAAGAAAATGCTTCCTTTAAGCTCATCTATTCTGTGTTTTGCTTGACTTTAACTCTTTAGAGAGTATGAATCCCTAGAGGTCTTGGCTACCAACATACTCAAGATCTGCTCAAAACACAAGCATTTTTCCCCACTAAGTCTTCTTAATGGGTCTCGTTAACACAGGGCCAATATTTTTAATGGCTATTTAGTTTATGAAGTGTTGTTCCTATTCAGGCAGTCTGTCACCATCTATCACAAATCCCTGGTTAGATTTAGGACTTGGCTGCTCTTCTACATCAGTTTTCGTTCCTGGTTTCTACTCCTTCCTTTATGCTTGTGCACAGCCAACCCTAGACTCTGCCTAAGGCTCATGCTGCCTATCTCACCTTGTCCAGTCTTGTGCTCTTGGTTCAACACTCCTTTTCCTTGTCTGTCTTTCTTCACCATGAGTGTGATGAAACACTGGAAGAGGTTGCCCAGAGAAGCTGTGGATGCTCCCTCCCTGGAAGTGTTCAAGGACAGGTTGGATGGAGCTCTGAGGCATCTGGTCTAGTGGAAGATATCCCTGCTGATGGCAGGGGAGCTGGAACCAGATGATCTTTAAGGTCCCTTCCAACCCTTACCATTCTATGATTCTAAAAGAGTCTTCACAGGGAAAGAGAGTAACTGCTGACATGGAGGGAGAGCACTGTGATGGTGATGGGAGGCACAGTATGATATCTGGAGCTGAACTTGGTAAAGTCCTGTCCATAAAGTTGCCTGATGAGAATGGTCCCTGGCACGTGTACATGTCAGAGCAGAGCTGGGTGTTTACTCAGTGTTAGCTGACATTGAAGGAAGGGATTAAAGGGATTTTAATAGAAGTGGCATTATCTAATAGTTGCTGTGCATTTAAAAAACTGATAGTGCTTATCTGCTGTGTAAATTAACTGAAGCAGAGAGTCTTGCATCTCCATACAAAGGGGTCAGTTCCTGACAGGGGCTGGGAGTCGCCTAGAACCGGTCAAGACTGACCCTGCTGTATGGATGGGAGCCAGGAGAGAACTGAGTTGGCGCAGAAACAAAGGTCAATCAGCGGACACCGTGATGAAGAGGATGGGCCTTCATCTTGGGACCCCCGACAACCACCACTAGGAGGCACTGTGCAAGTGCAACTGGGAGGAGTCTATGGAAATTATTTCTAAGGAACTGATTTTGATATGCAATGAGGATAGATGCATATGTATAGGTGTATTGGGAAATCTAATGCATATGTAATATTTGATTGTATAAATTGAAGAGACACGTTGCTGCTCGGCACGCACGACTTTGGTGGGACTACCCCCCGTGCTGCCCGGCGCCGAATAAACATACCTACTTTACAATCTGACAGATCGTGGAGTCTGCTTTCCGCACGTCAACATAGGGAGAGAGAAATAATTAACAGTATTGGTGATCCAGTGCTTCCGTTTGCTAGCTGGGCCTATTTTGTTTAACAATATAGAAAGAGTAAGCCACACAAGCTTATAAATATGCAGCGTTCTTGGCTCTGCCCATAACCAAGCATTAATTCCATTATAATCGCTGCAATGTTGGAACTACCTTTTGATATGAATTTTGCCTTGTATTTTTTTCACAATTCTCTCACAACTTACCGAAAAAAACTAGACATTTTTATTTTATCTTTAGCATATTTCTGTAGGTTTCTTAATGTTACATAGCCACTATGGAAGGACATAGCATAAATTAGAAGTCACTTGCCCTGGTCTGGTGCTGTGAATTAACTCAATATTTGTGTTTTCAAACTATATCAGCTGTTAAAAATTACTAACAGACCTGAGAGAGGTGAAAAAATTTGGAAGAACTGAGAGGCTTTAGCTCACAGGAAATGCAAAAATATTTATCATACACGTGTAGACTATAAAGCACATCTTCTGCTTCCCAGCTCTGTGCCAGGTATGAGACTGAATCTGGGAGCTCTGAATGCCAAATCAATGCTCAAGCATCCTCAGAAGACTTATCTGGGTTTCTCAATTCATATTTCTCAAGGTGAATTACTGTTATTAAATTGAGCCAACTAATATGATTCATTTATCATTTCCAAGAATTTTAAGATGTCAGATCTTTTCATCATGACAATTTTTTTAAACCAGCAAACAGTTTTTGAGAAGTTCGGCCTCTGGACGTTCTTACGTCTGGATGGTATCACTAATTCTTCTGGCCATTTCTATGACTAATTTGAAGTGACCTGCTATTGCCTTTTATCTGTGAGAGCTCAGAAAGAAAGAGGAAATAAGTGCTGCCTTTTCTCAGGGATACCTCGTTATTGGACTCTGGCTCTTCCTGTGGAATGTAATATTTCTACAGCACTTTGTTCTTTTGAATTGCAATAATTGATTCTGAAGAGACTAGACAGTCATTCATGTTGGTTTGGTTTTGTTTTTTTTTAACCTCCAAACCTGTTATAACAGTAATAACATAAAAGTTTGGAACTAAAATTTCATTTAGACTTTGGCAATCATTCAAGTCAGAAAGGGGGTTCTATCAGCACAACCAAGGACAGTACGTGGTCCAGACTCCGTCTTCTCAAAAACCAGTCTTTTTGAAATTGTGTTTTTTGAGAAACATGGACACCTGTCATGGCTTTCAATGGGATGCGTATTTCCCAGCAGGTGAAATTTAGATCTTTCCAGAGAATCACAGCTTACATCTTTGTGGACGTAAGCAGGTACCAAAGACAGTAAATGGTGGAAAATTTTGTAGGGAGGAAGGTGGGCATGCACAGGGGACTGAGGAATGATAGTACAAAATAGAAAGATTGTGTCTAGTCCTTTCACAGTATCACAGTATCACCGTCTTCCCAGATGAGGTTAACTAAGATCAGAGGAGAATATCAAAAGACACAAGTAGCCATGAAATGAGGAAAATGAGAGTTCCCTCTCTCCAAGACTGCTTCTCCATCTACCTGGCAGGTGACCGAAACATGCATCAGGCTTAAAAAGGGACCCGATCAATATACTTCAGACTTCTCAAGCTGGTACACTGCTCCTCCAGTTTTCTATAGCATGGAAAACGTATTTCCTCAGCTGCAGCAAATTCCCAATAAATGAAAAGAGCCTCTGGGATACAGTCTGAAATTTTTGCAGGTCCACATAGCTTTTGCAGGTCAATGCACACTTCAATTCTTTCCATGCATATTTCAATTGTAAAAGGCATATAAATTCAAAATTTAAAAAAAAGGTGTGGTGGAAAAGAACAAATTTAATCATTAATTTTTAAAAGCTGTAAAAGAATGGAGTGCTTTGAATTACAACAAGTGCACTTTGCAAGTACAGGGAAGAATTACGTGAGCTTTGCTTTGCCTTCTGAGACTATGAACAGGGCTAATAAAGGGCAGGCTCATTGGTCAGCGAACAGCAGCAAATCGATTGTATGAGATCACACACACTGCTGCTCCTCTGCTACGTGTAGGACCAGGCAGCTGGCAGTTCACGAGCTAAGCCCTTCCTGTGGCACTGTTCATAAGGCTTATTTCCACAAGTCTGGGAAATCCCTTCCCCAAACACACATCCAGGATACAGCTCCGCTTTCCTCCTCATGAGAGTCCTCTCACACAACAGACAATTTGAACCATGCTGTGGGAGAGGTTACAGCTTGTGTAACCTTTTAGTTTTCATAAAAGGCTTCAGGGATGACCTTGGCTGTCCTTCCTCCCATTCCCTCCCCCGAGGATGCAAACCATCATTGCGAGGCACATGAAACTCTTTCAGGAACAAAGTCAGTACAACCTGGCCATGAAATGGAAGGGCTGCATTGAGATAATTGTAAACATGAGTGGTTGTTACACTCAGATGAATCTGCATCCTTGAGATAACAAAATGGGGCATTGTTGATACTGAGAAACTGCACTAATCTAGCCTTGAAATAAGACAAATGCATTCACTGGCAGGTCTAAGTCTGTCCTACAAAGCCTGACAACATTGCCTAGACAATTATGCCATGTTTGACTTACAGAGGAAGTAGCACCCATTCACAAAAAAAACCCAAAACAAACCCACACCAAAAACCTGCAGCACCAAAACTATTCATGTAGGAGGACAGTTTCAAATAAAATCACTGATGAGCTTGCCTGCATCCACTTCCATTCACACTGATAGCAGCTAACCAGCCTTGTGGTGAGTAAGTGAGCAAAGCAAATTCTGCTAGTTCTGCAGCACAGAAATGGTATAAAAGGGAATGGCTTGTATTGCAAACGTCGAGGTCAGATAGGATTGTGGTTCAAGATACTGACACAGATTAAAGTGTGGGTACATGTTTTTGTTCAGCACTTTCTACTAGACCTTGAAGGAGGTCACTGTCCTATCTGTATTTTCAACACTCCAGCAGTTTTTACCTATGACCCTGTATGTGTACACTACATGTTTTGAGTGAAAGTTCTTTGAAGGGGTTGCCTGTTGTTATGTGTATGATGCTGTGTGGTACTGGAGAAAATTGATTTAGATTGGGAATGATACCTGGTGACAGATTACACATATTAATATTTTAATGAATAAATTAATTCTTTTCAATCACTGAAATATTAACACCATATCCCTGTGAAGAAATGGACTGTGGGCTATCCAGTCTTTCTCACTGATTAGCTGGCTATTGTAGAGTGAAAAGTTTCATGGTTTTTGAGCTTTCACAAATATTAGCAGTTTCCAAGCACATGTTTTTTCCCTTTATTCAGCTGTGGGCTACTATCAAAAAGTGTGGACTTTTATAAATCTGCTATTTTTTTTTTCCAGATAAAACACTTTTTTGTTTTCTTGCTCTAATTCTTTGCTGCAGATCATTACAGCTTTGTTAGGTAAAGAATGTCACTGAATTCACAATCTTCTTGAGGTCCCTAAGGAAATTTATGTTGTCACAGAAGATTCATGCTTCATAAATTAAACATTGTAAAGGAGACCTCAGCCATGGATATTACTCCTAAGCATTCTGTTACAAATAAATACCTATTTGTATGAGTGATATAATTAAGCACTGAACAAGAACAAAGTTTTGGAAGAGTAATATAAAAGGTTGTAAAACCTGTTTTTTTGCGTACAATCACCGGCAACTTCCCCCTATGGCCTCCCTTTTAAACTCTCCTCCATGGACTGTTGATCATTCAGATGTAGTTTACAACACAGAACCTTTTCAGGCAGGATCTTCAAAAATATTGTTAATATTACTTGCAAATTTTATCTCTGGTATGAGAGGTCTGTATATAAGATAGCCACTTCAGTGAAAATCTTTTTAAATAATAGAACCTTCTGGCAAAGTTTTCAGACCAATTTAAAATGCTTCCACGGTTGTTTGCATGATAGCAATAACCCTAATCATTCACAGGGTCTTCTCCCACCTATAGATTCTATGTCTCCATTGTGCAATGCAAACAAGACAGAAAACATTTCACACAGTGTTGTTTTTACTCTTTTTTAATCCTACAAGTACCCTCTGAAACATGAGTAGATCAACACCATGATATCCCATATCGGAGTGGAGCTGGATGATAATCAGTCTGTATGCAGTTTCAAACCTGTGAGCAGGGCGGTCATGTAAGCACAGAGCTCTGTATGGACTAAATAACGTCTGGTTTGCATGTAATGCACTCCAGGACACTGTGTGTGTAATCGTGGATTCCACATAACATTTTGGGGTTTGGTACAAAAATCACAAGGAAAGACAGAAGGGATAGGAGCAAGAACACTAGTTCCACAAGAATATCATAATACACAAACCATAACACCACTGGCCTTGACTCAGCAAATTGAGCTGCACTTAGCATTGATCAGATGTCAAAACAGACGTTTTGTCGTCAACCTCACTGTGAGAAAAGACTCATTTAATGCTTTGCTGATCAGAGATTGCTGTGTTTACAAATAATAACATGCCTAAGCACATCAGACCTCACACCAAGTTCCTAATCCATGTACAGTAAAAATACATCCAACACCCCACAAGCATAAATACATCTGTAACTCAGGCTACTTGCTGTGCTTGACTGGACAGAGGTCTCTTAGAAAGACCATACTATACACACTACATGTGGAAATACATCAATTCAGCTGAAATATTGTTACAATTTCAATTAAAGACTGCAGGTACGTTAGCTTCTCACTCAGAACCCACATAGTGCCAATATTCACCCTCTCTTGTCAGAAATATAATAAAAATCCACAAAGCAGCCTTTAAATTGTTAATTTTTTCTTCTTTGTTTTCCTGAGGCATCTGTGAGCCTCCATGCAAAGTTCAGGAAGCTGTTTTTCCCCATCCCTGCATTTCTCCACTACATTAGCTGCACTTACACAACCAAATTTACTGGGGTGATCCTGTTGTAGAAACACTCAGCATTAAAAGAAGGAAAAAAAAAATACTAAATAATAAAAGGTCAGATCATTGAGAGGGCAGCAGCAGTAACAGCAATGGAAAGAAATTATAAAAGATGCAATCACCTTACCATTCATTGTGGCTTCCTGCTGCCCTTAGTACTTTCTGAAGTTGACAGCAGTTAAGTGACAGCTTTCTCATCTTTTAAGTGCCTTTGGCTGCAGGCACAGGGCATTTTCACAAGTTCTGAACCTTTAACCTTGTTCGGAAAACTACCTTTGCGGGAAATAAGCCCAACTGGAAAGCAGTTGAAGTTTCCAGAGCCTTATGAGATCCCCTGTTGGCATCAGCAGGGCTCAATCACGATGGGGAATGAAGATGCACACCAGTCTGGATTGTCTGGGTATTGCAAATCTGGTAGTGAGTGGTAGAAGACCCCACTGGCTTTTAACAATATACATGTAACACCTCTGGCAGAGACAGTGAAAAAATCAAGCGGTCTTGCTTGCTAGCAAGATTTGGCCACTATCTCATCAGTTTAATTAATCACCAGGGAAAACTGTACAATGCTGCTCTGATTATAAAGTAATGGGTCCATCAGGCACAATTAGAGCCCAGTTCAAACACTGTAGTTTCTTTGAAAACTATTCATATAAACAATTGTGGGTCCTGGATGGGGCTCCTCTTATAATTAATCCATAGAGAACTGAAGTATTAACTTTTCCTACACAAGGCATTTCCTAATACATGATAGTGTTTTGCTTGTGCTTCAAGACTTGCTGGTAATTAAAGGCAGATTTTCATATAGGTATCCATTCGATTGCCATGGCACCCTCTTAGAAATGCTTCTCCCTGTGGCGTGCCAAACTGCCATGCTATTACATTATTCCCAAATGTACCACACGTGACATGATGTAATAGCATCAGGGAGAAAGAAGTATTTACAGTGACATAATGTCCCAGAAAGCATGTCTTTGGTGACAAAAGAATTTACAGGAAGGGTTACCCAGCTACTCCACTGAAGTGAGGAGGCTCGGTGACAGCAAATTACATTCAAGTGCTGTGAATTTTAGGTCCTCCCAAGTATGTAAAAAGACAAAAAATTCTATTTGTTTGGAAATTCAGGATCAATAATGGATGCATAACTACCTTTAATCTAGCATTGATATTTAGATGTCTGGTCTCAACTTTGGATTATAAAAGAGGGCTAACTAGTTCTGTTAATGGCATTTAAATCAGTGCTGGGTTGGAAAGAGCACTTGAATACAGCCCTATATAATACATGGCAGAATAACCATAAGCAACACATGACCAGATCAGCCTCACCAGAAGGGGAAGGTTTTGGTGCTTTTACTGGAGTATGAAAAAGGTTCCCTTTGTTCTCATTCTCTTTCTTCAGTTTCACATGTCAATCCAAACATTTACTCAAAGGCAAGCAAATTTTAACTCCCATTTTCCACACTTGCAATCTAATGCACCAGCGGCATGTCTGTTCAAACTCCCAAAGAAGGTCAGATCTGGAAAATGCAAAATAGCTCAATTCAAGAAAGTCATGACTCATTTCAGCAACAAATAGGCAGAAATAGTGCTGCTCTCCTCACTCACAAATCAACATAATACATGCTTCTGTGATGGTTTCGTTTTGTATTGAAGTTAAACTGGGGCAATTCAGAAGAGCTTGAGACCTACCACCATCTGGTGGGACAAAGTTCATCCATGTCAAATTACTTAATTGCTGCTTGTCCAGCTAGTGTTACATCTGCTCACTCTACAGATGTGTTGCCTTCTAAAAGCCCCATTGTACATCTGAATATACTGACTATACACCTGAGCTACTGAGAATTGCAAGGAATTCATATGGATAGGCTGACATTGCAAGGGGAAAGTAAGGGAAGGTTTTACCTCAGGTCAAGGTCCATTTTAAAGAATTACATTCTTGACATGAAGATTGACTTGACTCTTACGAAGTTAACCCAACATGTTTAAGCTTACAGGTAAGAGCAGACATAGCAACAGCTTCCTTGGGGAAAATCCTTAGACCTGCCTGAAATTCTGAAATGCAGGGCCTCTGTACCAATCAAAGACTTCATTGTGAAGGTTCTTTCACTGTGAAGTCAGTGACCCAGTTCCAAATGTGTCCATTGTGTCCAGCTAGACCATTGTTTCATGTCTGCTGACAGGTGGCTGCGCCCCTCCTAAACTAATTACTGTAGTGTAATATGTGTGTGAACAGGCACCACCTTGGAACACCACAGTTATAACTAATGGACTAACATGATTTCCATACTTCTAACTTCATTATAACTTAAGCTTTATAGCGCTTGCCACAGTCGTAAACTAAACCAAAGCAAATCAAATAATTTTTTCATTGTCATGTTTTCAAACGCTGTTACTAGGGTTACATTTTGGTGGGTTTTTTTTTCTTGTTTTGGTTTGGCTTTGTTGTGGCTTGATGTTTGACACCCCTCTTCAACCTCTCCCAGCTTTACCAGCATTAGGAGTGATCCAAGGCTAGCGTGGAAACTAGTGGCTGTCTCATCCACCAAGGGATAAAGAACTTCCAGATGGTACTTTATTTCTTTCAAGGCAATAGATACCTCAACAGGCCAAGATTTCCTCAAGCCGCTGCAGAGCCCTGTTTCACACTTGCAAAAGCATAATTCTTGGTTGGTAAAGCTGAAAATACTGAGACATATCTCTCTCTCTTTTGGCTGGCACAGCCTTTGTTGAATGTGTGAAAACAGTGAAATGAGGGTATGAAAATTATTTTGCGCTTCCTGACTGGTACCTCAATGGCAGAAACAGTAAAACCTACTCTTCTGGCTTGTCAAGGCTGGGACATATTCGCAGAATTCCCCACAATTTCACAGACTCCTGCTTGTACAGACTCAGTGCGTCTAGTTTCTGAAGCTACAAAAATACTGCTCCTCTTTGTGTCTCAGAAATAATAATTTAGGATATAGAAACAATTATTTTCTAACTAAATAGAGATGCAAACTATCATAGCACTTTTCTCACCGTGGTAGTGCACTAACATTCAGTTGAATAGGCTTTTTCCCGGAAATTCTCAGACTGCATCCAGGTTAATAACATCAGAGCTATGAATTTATTGGCTCCTACTGGATTCCTCATATCATTTGTTTGTGTCAGTGAAGTACAGTATAATTTCCTGCTGCTTTACTTCAGTAGTGCCTTAGATTGCTATGTACAGTGTAGCTTTCAAGAGTGATCAAGTGTGGAAACTGAAATTTCTCTGATTGATTATAATCAATGGCAAATTATAGCATACAGCATCTTAAATTCTCATTGACATACATATTCAGTTCTTTAATTTTGCAAGTTCCTCCTTAATCAGAGCAAGCTATGGATGTTGGGCTGAAAGTGGCAAAACTGACATTACTGTAGCTATTTTATGAGTTACATGATTTAAGCTGGTGTGCTCAGTCTGGCTAGTCTGAATCCTGCTGGGCAATTTCAGAAAAAAAGACTGTAACTTAACAGATAGAGCTAAATCCTGATGGCTCAAGGGCCTATCATTCAAGAAAAGCAACACGCTGCCTGTTCTGTGGTAAGAAGACTTTCGGTGTAAGGGCTGTTAATCCAGCAGACTGCACCAAATGCAGACAAAAAGAATCTCTGGAAAGAAAAAAAAATCCTCTTTGCACACTCTTATGTTTCTCAATGCAGAATGTATTTATTAATTCTTGTGCCTGGAATTCTGTGCAGCAGCACTGGCTATATTGTGCTGTGATATTTTATAATGAGGCCAACCGGGGAACATTTTTCAACAGCATTTCATCCTCCCTCCCCTGCAGGTCTCTCAAGAGTTGTACTCTCCTGAGTTTTAAGCCGGAAATTAGGTTGGAAGAGAAGTAAGCCTGAGATATAATCATCTGAGTATCATGAACATCCCCATACTGTGTTCTCTGTGTGTGAAAATAAAAACCACTCCTTCTGCTTGGCCAGTTTTTACATGGACTCTAATGATATCTGAGAGACAGAACCCTTTGTTTTTTATTGACAAGATTTCTTACCCCTGCAGCTGAATCTGTCTTCCCTAGAGCCAACAGAAGTGGTCTTGAAAATCTCCTGTCTCCAGACTTGCTTTTGGTGACCCATTCTTGCAATCCGTCGCATCCTCAAGATGCTTGTTGCCAGTGTCAGGCAGCATGCTATTGATATATCATGAGTGTTAATGTGTTATTCATATTTCTATGAGTTCATCAGTGTCTCAGCTTGTTATTCTCGCTGTTCCCCACAATAATAGAGCTTAGTGAGGCAATTTGTGCTCAGCTTCTGCAGCATGTATAAGTAACATATTCTATTCAGAAATGTTACAGAAAAAATAGCAGTTACGTCTAATCACTTTTCCTCCAGAGATTTAAAGCACAATAGCATTCTCTCTAACTGTATTCACTTAACTGTTTTTTAAATAATACTTTCTACTGTTGAATTGTTCAGATGCTCCCTTCAAAGGACCAATTTTCCCTCATCACTTTGGCTTTAGCTCCTGATGGAGACTCACTTGTGATCATGTCTCACCAGTGTAAATAAGGAATAATGTGTCTAATGTCAGTAGAGTCACAATGGAGTAAGGAAGAAGCCCTTAGCATCATGTAATAACCAAAGTTGCTTTTCTCTACACCTTGCCAATATCACAGCTATGCCTGCTTGTACACTGACATAGCTTTTCACCGGACTGCATAAGATGCAGGGGAAGAGGAGAAATTTCTGTGCCAATATAATCTACACTATAAATTCAATCTTCTGTTCAGAGTTGATTTAAGTATTAAAGGATTATAATATAATATTTTCTAGGGTAGGCTGCCCCAAACCAAATGCTCCAGTTTTGCCAGGTTTCAGTGCACAAGACAAACGGATTTTTGCCCTGCTATAGTTTCTCTTCAGCGCAGTATGCAGACCTGCATTCATCCTCTCATGCATTCATGAGATCAAGTATCATGAGGCATGAACAGAATAACAAATTAGATATTATAAGTCCTTCAGCCTCCATCTTTTGCTACATAGCACCTCAAGTACCAAATTATGTGCATCAAAATATATTATTTGGAGATATTTTCATCTTAGACTTCGTGTAACTTTTTTAAAAACAACATAACTGACAGGCAGTTGCCTGCATTATCCATGATACACAGATTTTCTAGACTCTTCTAGCTATGTCCTGTGAAAATGTAACATAAATTCATCTTATTTTAATTGGAGAACTTAGAGACCAAAGTGCATTGAATTCAGGAGAAATAAATCTATGTAAGTTAACATTTCCATTCAAAGAAATTAAAAATATATATGATTAACCAAATGACTAAATCCACACTGTGCTTTTTGTCTCATAGGTAATGCAATCTATTTTCTGTTTATATTGCTTTAGTGTAAGAAGTGCAATGGGTTTATGTGTTAATTTCATCAAATTTTCATAAGCTGCACACAGGATAGCAGCAGAGAAGGGTTGTGTACAGTACACAGGCCCTGCATTGACTTTGCAGCTACAATTCCTTGACACCATTCATAGTCCAAGTAGTCCTTACAGTTTGGCATCTCTAGGCCATCCTCCAAATCACCAAGCTGTCTGATGAACTTAAGCATGCTTGATTTTTAGGGTCTTGGTTAAAAATTGTGAGCTTTTCCAGGTTTGTGATGCTACAACTCCGTTGTTTAGATTGTCTAACAGGAAGCATGTCTGTTGCAAAAAGAAATTACACCCTCATATTTTATAGTCTTATAAATTGTGGTTTCTGTGAGATTGTCTTCACTGAGGAACCTATCTAGGATACTCCAGACATGGAATAATCACAGAAGAGTCATCTGCTTTACGTCAAGAGGCTGTTTTGTAGTTTAAACCACTTTTCAGATCAAATCAACCAATTTCCCTGTACCGGAGGCTTGATCAAATTTTTCATAAAATAAGCCTGACTTCAATGTTGTACTCGGGATTCCTCATGTTCTTGCTGTGCTTCTTTAGTCCAGAGAAGCTTTTTCAGGTTTGCACTTGCAAGCCAGCTGCACTATGTCGAAAGCAATAGTGCATGTGCTAACTTTAACCTGCGTTTAAAATACGTACATGAGAAATGGATTTAATGCTACAGAGGTGAAATGTTCACATTTGAAAGAAAACTGGAGAAGTAAAATCAGGTTTGAGTTCTTCCAGTCTAGCTTTCAGAAATTGTTACCTTGGGATTTTGGAGGACATGATAATCCTTTCCCTGCTGCCTAGTTTCACACTGGTGTGGCAGAAAGAACATGCTCAATGTGAAAAGTGCACAAGTCCTCTCTGACATCTTATCTGAGGATTAAATCCTGCAGAAAAGAGCAATATGCAGCCAATATCTGTTACTTTTACAGTTGCTTCTCTGTTTGCATGGTTTCCTCTTGTTTTCAGGGGCAGACAGCTTAGTTATGCGTATAATTCCATTATGAACCTGTGTACTCAAGATGTAAGGCCAGGTTTACACCACAGGCAACAGAGAATTTCTGAAGGACATCTCAAATGCTGTAGGAATGATGATATAAATAACACATGCAGTTGTTGTGGTAGCCCCCTTGGGTTATACTTCGAAAAGTTACTTTGAGAAAGAAAACCATAAATATTTCAAACCAAGCACAAAAAGAACTTACAATATTTAATAAATAGGCAGAGATGTAAATACAGATTTTAATGAAAAACATAGAGCGGGGATGTAAAAAAGCACACACATCTAAAATTCAGCAGTTCACTGCTTCTGTAATTTACTTAACTCCTTAAAGATTTTTAACGGGGACCCACCACGGGGTACTTTTTTCCTATTTCCTTGTATTAATTGTGTCAACACATGCAGGATTTCATAACAATGAAATAAATCTTTTATACCCCAAAACATGAAACATAACCTGTAAGACTTCTGACATTGGCTCGGAAGAGACAAAACACAAAAAGACAAGATGATGTACTATGCTTTGCTGTTTTCTGATTGACAAAAATGTTTTCTACTTGTTTTATTTTGGGAAAAAACCACTTTTTTTGCTTATTGTTATTTTATGCTAGCCTTTGTGTTTGTCTTTAGGAAATCTATGATTTAAAAGAAAATAAAAGCTGCATTGCTATAATCATAGATGTCTAAAAATTCAATCAGAAGGTAATTATAATAATAAAGCTCTTTCAGATTCAATGAGTTACAACTGGTAGGGTAATCACTGTTTCTGGAAAAATAAGGGTGTCTTTTCTCCCTTTTGGATGAGTAATACAGTTTGGAAAGGTTTTACTATCTGTCTCTGTTCAAGTCACAGGACGAGAATGAATTCAGTTTAACATAATTGACAGGCATCCTAAGGAAAGAAAGAAGATAAATGATATTTGTTCTCGGTCAACCTGAATTGTTTAGGTTTAATGGGATTGAGAACACATTTGAACTATGCTGTCTTTTTGTGCTGCAAGTTATTTCTGGTACTTACCCTAACTTGCAGCTCAGTCCTGCTGTGGTAAGGAGCAGAGTTTTATTTTGACTAAAGTATGATGAAAAATTAGAATTTTAATTTTAGCAAAATATGAGTGAAATGAGGGTACCACAAAATTTTAATGGTGTCTAGACTTAGCGGGGATACTCCACAAGGTCTTTCAATGAGAAGGATTCCTGCGTCTGAAGGACTTACAGATGCTAAAGATTTGAAAGCAAAGATAACTGGTGAAGAAGCCTACAGGACAGGGCCATGAACAGGCACAGCTGTTCCATAGTGTAATGATCTTAGACGTTTCCATACCAACATATACAGAAAATGTCCTCTGTTACCTGATCTAATTTTGTCTGCTGCAGCATATTAGATGGGATCAACGTGCCTCTCTACACTTCAGCGTGCTGTTGTGGTTTACTTGTATATTGTGTGGGGAAATGTCCATAAAATCAAAAGCTTTCTTTTACTTCATGCTGTCTTCATCTTCAGTGAATTATACATTTCTTAAATGTCTTACAGCAGATACTGAAATACTCTCCTACATGTTACTATGTTTTGGTAGCATAATATCACCTAATTATTACAGAGATGAATGAGGATCACACTGTGTTATGAACTGTTGAAGCAGAGAACAAGCAATTCCTTGACCTTCAGAATTAAAGAAGTCTTCTGTCTAACAAATAGTGTTTTCTTTCATGTTTGAGTTCCCATGTGCATTCTTCCATGACTAGGAAAAAGTGTACCTAGTTTGAAGACTCTTTTTTACTGAAGGCTTTATTAGGATCCTTCTCATAGGCTTGTTTGTACAAAATTAATAGGAAATTACTAGCTATTGTGCTATAATATTCTGTCAAATTTGGCTGAAAATGAGGAGCTTGTTCAAACTTGGTTGGAAGGAGATCAATCCATAGACAGAGAACATAGGCTCTGTAACCTCCTGCATTTAGGCAAAGAGACTATCACACCTTCCTGTTTGGCGGAGTGTACAACTCGAAAAAATGACAGACAGAAAATGTCTGGCACGTGAGGGAGCTCCAAAAGACAGCCCTGAAGAATTGGTCAGAGAGTAAGAAGATTGTTTCAAGCATGTGAGCATTGCCTTCTCTAGAAAGATGTTGTGAGAATTATGGAGGAATTTGAAGGAGGACGATGATGTTCTGCAGATGTTCGTAGGATGATTCTAGTTTGAATAGAGGGGCGAACAAAATGAAGGAGATAATAGTGACAACATAAAATGACTTCATCAAAAATAAGCCAGCACTAGATATTAGCAGGTAGACCTTAAGTCTGGGTTATTTTTGGTGAGTTTTTCAATTCACATTGCATATAATCTGAGAAACAAGCACTGCTGCTACAAATTTATTTGTTGCTGTTTTTTAGTTAAATGATGACTACTGTTCTTAGGTGAATCAAATAATCTTTTAAAAAGCCCAGTTAAAAAGGAAACATCTGGATGATTCAAATGTGAAATATAAAAATACATAGGCTTTTATGAACAAATCCTTTGCTTTCAGCCATCACATACCTGCAGCACATACTTAAAACTCTTTAACTTTTTATTTTGCAAAACACTGCAAAACACTAGTAACTTAAAGCACTGTGAGCATTTTCTGCATTGTTCAACCTCTAACCTTGATATACAAGATGCCTTGATGACATGATTTTGAAAAACCTTCAGCAATTATGCCTCCTAGCAGTCCCCAAAGACTGCAGTGGATGTTCAAAGCCTCAGAGACAGGGAGAAACAGAGCTCAGTAAGAGTAAGAATAAAAGTAAGCGTAAGAATGAGAAAAAGAATGAAGAATAAGCGTAAGAAAAAAAATAAGAGTAAGAAGAAGCACAAGAATGAGAAAGAATGTAACATTTTTTTCACTATTTTTCACCTGTAGCTGAGAATAAATCTGAAGTCAGTATTTCTGTTTAAGGTATTGGAAAGTCTTTGACAAGTGCAATGAAATTAAGGGACTGAAGAACTGCTGATAAAATATAAACATTATTTTATGTAGCTACTATGCAAGTAGCAGAAGAGTATTTTCAAGGAAAGGCTAAACTGGGCACTTGTATGTAATTGTGACTAAGTATTTTTCCCTGTAGGGAAGGTGTATGGGAATAGATGATTTTGTTCTAATCACGATACTTTCTCTTCATTCCTGCTTGCACCTTTTCCTTGCTGCTTTCATGTTTTCAAATCTTCTAGTTCCCAGTAGTAGAATAGATGGATTCCGCACACGTTACATTGCTGAAGATAAAGACTGCTATGCTGCCCTTTCATAGTCCACAGTAATATTGTCATTCACTATATTAGGAAAAGAATCAGTCACTCCGTGCAAGAACCACTTTATTTTAAAGTAAAGCTTTAAAAAATAAATAAATAAATAAAACTTTTCAACCTCAAAACTTATGAATTGCTCACTGCTATTTGGGAGGAGGAGGGAGAACTCATTTCAAAAGTTGTTTGCTAAAAGGCATCAAGTCAGAAACAGTCAGCACTGATAACTCACTTTTTTTCCACTGAATAAAATATTTTGACATTTTTGTGGTTTAAATGAGAGCTGCCTGCTGAGAGCTGTTCACAGGCAATTCAAACTCTAGTGAGCAAGTCACTGTAGGCTGGCATGAGTTCATACCAGCATCTTCCCCTGTCAATTACCCTGTCAGGCCATCCTCCGTTTCACTCTGTGGGAGTGGAGATGGAACGAGCAACACAGTCAGAAAGCATGTGGGTCTTCCCACACCCGATGGGCTCTCCAGAAGGTCCTGGTAAACAATGGCTACAATCATTCACACTCTGTATTCCTTCCCTCTTGCTCCTCACAGCCACTGAACACTTGACCCCAGAGTCGGGACACAGCCATGCCTTCAACTCACGTTTCAGTGTTGAATTATTGTTATTTGACCATCTCGGTCTGTCGGAGAGGGTTATGTATAAAGGTGCAAGGGAAAATTTCAGCTTGAGTCAGTGCAAGACACCTGCAATCCATCTGCCATCTGCTGCTGAGGTCTGCCGACGTGTGCACATGCCTCCTTTCATCTTGGCAACCCCAACGTCAGCCTTTTCTACTGCTTCCATACTTATGTTAAGCAGGAATAGCAGAGATGGGGAAGAGAGGCAGGACAAAGCACAGAGGTAATGTTGTACAAATAAGAAAGTTCTAGAGGGATTTTGCAAAAAACAGGAGGGAAGAGAAATGGGGTAGCTTTCAGGAAAGGGAAAATAAAGATAAAAATGCTCAGAAGGAAGACTGCAATCAGAGAGCGAGAAAGGAAAATGGAAAATCTATAGGTTTTTAACTGGGTGGGGTGGAAGAGAAGTTCTAAGAAAGCAAAAGGAAAGCTGGCTGATGCTGAGATTTGAAAGATTGGAAAGAAATGAGAAGCATGTAGGAAAGAATATGAAGAAGAGATGAGAAACAGGCAAATGAAAAATGGGAAGGTAGATGTGGCAGAACAGGAAATGACGTCAAAATGAAGGAAAAGCTGGAAAAACAGAAAAGGAGAAAAGGACGAAAATAAAGCAGAGTGGGGTAAAAATATCAGAAGGAAAAGAAGAGAATGAAGTGGGAGATAGGCAAAGGGTCAAGGGAAAGAGGACAGCAAAAGCAAATAACCTTTGGATGGACTAAATTTATTTTTTTTACTTGGAATCCAGATTTTTATTACTCTTTGGTACTGTTTATAAACATTTACCGGGTAAGCAGCATCTTATAGGTTATATCTGTCTTGTTAAGGAATAGAACATACATAGAAAAGGAACAGATTATTGAAGCAAACAAAATCAGTTTTGAGAGGTCAGAGATTTTTCCTAGTTGATAAAATATTATTATTACCTACTGGGTATTAGATTAAAGGATTCCAGTGTAAATTAACAGCCACATTAGGTTTTTGCTGTTAAAAAAAAGAGACTTTTCAGAAGGATTTCAGAAAGTAGAAGAAACAGCTTTCTGGCAGAATGGCTACAGAGATTATGGTAGAAGGAGGAAGAAAAGTATGAGGGTAAAAACTTCATATTAAGATGGAGGAGCACAGTACATCAGAGCTGTGGATATGTGCCTTGCAGTGAAAGAAGATAAAAACCAAAAGGAATTTGTGCAGAGACTTGAATGATGAGGCAACTGAATGAAAGGGTGGAATAGGTAATTTGCTGAGCGGAGTCTAGTGAAAGGAGGTGGGATGGCTAGTGTTCGATGCCTCTGGACACAAGTATGAGTTGGGAGAGGAGTGGCTGGAGAGCAGCCCTACAGAAAGGGACCTGGGGGTGCTGGCGGCAGCAGGCTCAGTAGGAGTCAGCAGGGTAGCCTGGCAGCCAGGAGGGCAAACCTCTGCATCCTGGGGTGCATCAAGCACAGCATAGCCAGTCGGTCACAAGAGGAGATTGTCCCCCTGCGTTCAGCATTGGTGTGGCAGGTTCTGGGCCCCACTGTTTAGGAAGGACATGAAGGTACTGGAATGTGTCCAGAGGAGGACAACAAAGTTGGTGAAAGGGCTGGAAGGCACGTCCTGTGAGGAGAAGCTGAGGATTCTGGGTTTGTCTAGTTTGGAGAAAAGGAGGCTGAGGAGCAACCTGATGTCTCTCTACAGCTTCCTGAGGAGAGGGGAAGTGGAGAAGGAGGTGCTGAGCTCTTCTCCCTTGTGCCCTGTGACAGGACTTGTGGGAATGGTTCAAAGCTGCACCAGGGGAGGTTCAGACTTGCCATTAGGAAGCATTTCTTTACAGAAAACAAACACTGGAAGAGGCTTCCTAGAGAAGTGGTCAACACCCCAAGCCTGTCAGTGTTTAAGAGGCATTTGGACAATGCCCTGAATAACAGGCTTTAACTTTTGGTCAGGCCTGAAGTGGCCAGGCAGTTGTACTGGGTGATCATTGTAGTTTCCTTCCAGCTGAACTGTTCTATTCTGTTCTGTTCTGTTCTGTTCTGTTCTGTTCTGTTCTGTTCTGTTCTGTTCTTCTCTGTTCTATTTGATTCAAGTCGATTCGATTCAATTCAGTTCTCCAGGGGAGGTCATTTGACACCTCCTCTTTCCTCCCACACATTTACTTCATTTGTTAACAAGTACGCATCTTCTCCTTAAAATGAAATCTGTCTAATTCATTCCCATTTAACTACCTAAAGTTTCACCAGAATTTGGAAAAATTTCTTTTGTCCAGCCCAGGCAAAATAAACACCTACTAGGACTCTACATTAAACAGTATCCAAATCACAGCAAAAATTTATTTCATTTCCTAAGTATTGCTGCCATTATTTCCAGAGAAACAGTTGACTAGGACTCTACAGCCAGGAGGAAGGTAAAAATTAGAAAATATATGTATTTTATCATCACACCAAGATCAGAGACAATAAAATAATTCCTAGCTAGGAAGAAGACAAAAAAATAGGTGTTGTTAAGACAAGGGCATTTCTCTTGCTTTGAAACAGAGAATGACAGATAATATGAAAGAAAAAGGCCCTATTATTTTAATTAAAATATATGCATGTATTTGAATCGGAAATTAAATCCTTGAGCTTAGAAGTCAAACATATAGGAGTATTGCTTTTGATTTTGCTTTTCCAAAACAAGCTGTCTTCAATCCAGTGTCAGAACAGAAGTCTCTCAGAAGAACATTAAAGCAGATAAAACATTTTTAAAGCAAATAGATACTTCAGCCTGAAAACCTAGTGAGGCCCAACATACCAAAAGTTAATACAAAACTGTGACTTCTTAGTAACTATGGTGTGCTTAAGAGACAAAAGGAAGCATTTTTAGGGCCATTCCTCAGGACATAGCTGAGTAAGGATTTTTACAGACATTAACGGAAAAAGGAAAAAAATCTCTATTGCTTACTGACTTGGTGCTATTTCACAACTGCAGGGACAACAAAACATTCTCAAGAGACATAACTTCTTAAACTTTCACAGGTGTTGCAAGGGTGAACACAAGTGTCTCCTAAGGCTAACCTGGTTTAGAAACTGAAGTCCTAAAGTCCAGCGTGACAAAAATATATCTACCTCAGACTGCTAGATTTTATACTCAAATTTTTAGAGGCTTGTTGGAAAGCTTACATTGCAGACTGAAGTTCAGAAAAGACTGAAATTAACCCTATGTAAGAAGCAGGATAAATAGTTAAAGGCAGTAAGATTCTTTCACTTTCGCAACTCTCCTTACTGTAGCTACCTTAGTCTACTGTGTAGGCAAGTGAACTTCTTGAAAGAGGTCATTTCAGTGCTTCTGAAAAACAGTCTGGTCTCTGCCACCAGTGATGTAAATTTGAAAAGTCATACAAGAAAAAGGAGGAATAATAATGCATAACTCGAGTGAAAACTCTCTTCCCACCATGTTGATACATGCTGAAGATGGATTGGTCATGATTAAAGGTGAAACAGTCCTTATCCTACCAATTAATTATGTATTTAATATAAATTAATCCTTATTTAATGAGGTCTGAATCATTAGAATCAAGTTTGCATAGATACAGATAAATAGACAGATAGTTATAATTGGTGCTACCAAAGTGTAACTTTTATGTGTGAAATGAAGGTCAGAGCTAGAGACAGACACAGTTTTATTACTAAAGAGATGCCAGACTCATTGATATACTGCCCAGGGTATTGCTGTGATAATTCAATAGTTGAGGATCCTCGGAGGTTTGATTAAAAATGTAAATGATTGCTTTTCTTGCTTAGAGAAGACTGTCACATTGTACGCACTGTAAAGACAAACTTTAAACAGCACAGAAAGTATTGCCTACTGAGTCACTCAGCACTCTCCCTCCTGGAGGCAGTAACTCCTTGGGACAGGCACAGCAGTCTGTCCCATGGCCAAACACAGTCAAAAGGGAAAAGTAAATAAATAAAAAAGTAGAGAGGAAGACATCTCGTCTTCCTCTGAGTCTTCAGAATAGATTCATTGCAAGACATATTTTGCCTACAGTAGGAGAGAGGAAGACATATGCCCCAGATTCAGAAAACTACACTAGTCTTTGTGTAATTCTGTGTATGAAGACCACATGAACTTAGTTAAAACTATACATTTGTTTTCTGGTACTGACAAGGGCAAGAATTCTAGTATAAACTGCCATGAGCAAAAAAGGCAGTTAGTCAGACATTTCTCTAGCTCATTTACTGAGCTTAGTCATAAAGATATGTTGGCCGTGTTCACCCAATGGTCTTTCAAAAGCGTCACATCTCTGCTGATGTGATGGAGAGAAGACTAACAATGCTTCCTCATGTTTCCCCTGAAGCAGATAACTAGGATCTTGGTTTTGTGCCGCAAACTTCATTTTAAGAGGAACTTGGGATTGTGGGAAGTCTAGTCATGGTTTGGCTGTTCACTATATGCTAAAGAAAAAGAGAAAGAAGTAGAGATGATAAACTCCCACCTTCAGAAAACAACTACTCTGTAGATGAGGTTCCCTGTCTGTTCATATAGGGAATCTGAAGGAGCTAGGAAAGAATATTTAAGTGGTAAGCAGAAGTAAGATAGAGGTCTTTCAGAGAAGACCTGACCATCGTTCAATTTTTTTTTTTTTTTTTCCCCTAGGGAGAATACACATCCCTCATGACTTACAGAGATCAGCTAGAAAAAGTTCCATAATTATGTTCCATACTTGAACTGCTTATGGATCTTGGGAACAGATAATATGTTTTTTCTTCATGTAAAGACCTTTCCGAATGTGCCTGTGAAAACCAAAAACAAAACTGAAAAGTAAAAGCTGCCCACTTCGGTTGCAGGTGGAAATCTGCACCAGTGAAACTGGTGAAACTAGTGATGGATGCATTTCTTTGTTACTTTTACAGATAGGAAAAAACCCCTTTTTGCCATCACTCTTACACTTCCAATAGCAGTTACAAAAAACCCAAACCAAATAGCTTTAACTCAGCTCCAAAAAAGAAGTAATTTTCTTCAGCTAATCTGCTTTTGACACAGACTTTTGATCACCTATCAAACACACTTGATCAACCTATTCGTGGCTATCCAACCAAGCAACTAACTAAATACCATAAGAAAGGAGTGGTCTGATGAATATGCAAGTGTGAGTTTGGCGTTATTTGTTTTTCCTACTAATTGCTTTTTTTTGGTACCTGAACCTGCAAGCAGACAGCTGAAAACAGAAAGAATCAGGAGTGTACAATTTCACTATGAATTAAAAACTGTTTGCACATCACTTCAGTTATTAGATTGGCTTGAGGTGAAGAAAAAGTATGAACTGGTGAGGAAAAAGGCATTAATTAATTTTCTTCACTCTTAATGAACAGAGTTAAAAGTAGATTTTTTTTTCAAGATATATTTCTTTTATTCCTTCCACTGTGGTGAAGTTGGAAGGAAAACAAGGGAACACGTAACTGTGTATATATTCTACATCCTCTTGAAATTCATCTGTCAATATATCACAAAGGTTTTGAAGAGAGAAGTTGTAACTTTCACTCAAATGTCTTACAATTGCCACAGAGATCCCACAATGCTAAATGATGCTCATAGACCCAAAGTGATTTTTTATGAACAGCCCTTCCACTTCAGCTATTATCATTGTTAAAGAAAGAGAAAACAATCTTGCCTAAAAGAAGTGAAACCTAAAAAAGGCCAAAACCCAGTTTGCTGCGAGTAATGGCAAAAATTCATCAGAGAATGGTACTGGTCACCCACTCTCCAGTATAATTCACATTAAATTAAACTTTTGAATGAAAAAATTATATATTTTATGTTGGTTCGAAATACATACTTGAAAAAAGCTTAGCATAACCTTGTGAAACATTTACAATTCACACTAGATATTAAGAATATCTTTATCTAGTTAAGCTCCAATATTTTTACATTATATTTGAAAAAAAAAAAAAGACATAACCAAAAGCAGTCTCTGTCTTGGCTTTCTTCTGTCTGCAAGAGCTTTGTGAGTAGCTAAAGTGTGTCATGGCCACGCTGCAGATCCTCTGGCCTAAACAAAGCTGAAAATATTTAATACGCTGCAGAACACTTTCTGCACTTGCAGAGTGGAGTGGTATGTGTGTCACTGCTGAAACAATCTGTGAGGTTTATCTATACTGCCTGCTCAGGCACAGCATCAAGAACAGAAAAAGCTGTCTAATCCTTCCAAAACAAAGGACTAAAACATGATTACTTTCTAGCAGAGTAAATCAACTCACCACTCATCTGTCTTGTTAAATTTTTGACCTCATCTCATCTCATGTCCCCTCTTCAATTTTCTTCATGACATTTTAGCCTTCTTGGCTTTCCCCTTTGTTCATGTGTTTTATTTTGAGACAGAGAATATCTTGTTGACCCCTTTACAAAAAACTAAACCAAAAGCACCCCATACAACACATTTGAGGAGAAGGGTGCCAAAATGAAAATGTTTGCCATCACTGAAATTAAGGGTGATCTACAAATTCATCCCTGCAACTCAGAGGAATGATGCAATTTTGGAATAGCATTAGTCAGTTTTCATAATAAATTCATTTTCCAAGGAATCATAATAATGAAAAATCAAAGTAATTTGAACACATATTTCTGTGGTAAATATATATGGGATACATATAGTTGTACATACTTCTACAACATAGATTGCTCTCATACCTTCAGGACACCAGTATAACTTATTTTATAGGAACAATTACTTTTTCTTGGTCCTCACATCCTTACACATTTTCTCAACAAATGACATTTATTTTGCATTCTTCTTATGTAAAAGAAAACAAACAATTATGGGTACCCAATTACTATTTCAGGCACTGAAGTCTTAACTAGGAATCTGGTTCTGATGGACTCTCCCTTAAGTCTCACTGCAGGGCTTGCTGATATGAGATTAGTAGAGACACGATTTCACTGTCATTGGTAACAGAGAGACAACTGCAGAGCCAGAGGCACATACAGAGTCTATTTGAGATGGACCTAGATAATTCAGATCTGAGTCGTGTTGCAATTTGCTCTACATACACTGAATCGTAAGAACCATGTGCCTACTTATTTAATACAAAGAAACACAAAGCTGTCCAAGAGGGCAAAATCAACTTCAGCAATGTTACAAAAACAAGAGCTGGGTAATGATCTGATAGATTTGGAGGCAGAAAATGTAAGGTGGTCAGAATGGTGCTCAGGTTAGTTAAGGACATTTAATAACTCCGAGAGAGCTTAGAAAGCATGCAATATACATTTTCTGTAGCATTGTGTAGTTCACACTGGAGCAAGCCAGTCTTCTGATATAGTATTCCTCCTTAAGAAAGCACAATGGAAGAAAGTTTTGTTTTCAAAGTGGCAGCTGATTTGGTAGGTTTGGTTCCAGTGTTCCTCTGTCTCCAGACGAAAGGAGCACATCCAGTGTGGGGTTGGGAGCGCCTGACAGAGCATCTCCAGCCTTGCTGTCACACAGCCTTGTTCGAAATCATTGACAGTACTGCGTTTTGATAGCATGCACTTCTCCATGCTGTAAAAAATGTAAAGAACTCTCTGCACTCCTGATTCAGTCTCCTGAAACCTCTACTTTAATGAGTGCAAAACCAGAGAATCCTCACTGCGCTATGGACCCTCTTCATTGTCCTTGGATAATGAAATATAATGCAATTCCTTGGCAGCAGATTGCTTGCAGAGCCCCCCACAAAGCCAGGCTTGATTACCAGGGAAGTCAAGTCCTCACCTCTCTCCCATTTATTTTTGGTGTGACAGGTGCTATCAAACTGCATGAAATACATACTTACAATGCTGTACTCAGGAAAATATTGACTTTTTTCGCACGCTTAGGAACTTCCTTGTAGTGGAAGTGAAGAAACATTTCATTTCTAAGAGGTATGAAAAGAAGGAACAAACAAGCACCCAAAAAAGGACAAAACTGAAGTTTCAGTCCTAATAGGATGTCAGAACGAAGATTTCTATTGTCTATAAAAATGATGAGAATATCCTCTCATTTCCACACTTCCTTGGAAAAAACAGGCGCTCTATTGCCTGAAACCAAAGCACTGGCAGGCTGATGAAGGGGCCAGAAGTCCAGCTAGCTGGGAGTGGTTCATACTACCAAGTCACAGTGTTATACCAGTCTGTGTGTCCTGGAGTCGTACTGGTACCTACCACTGTAGCTCCATCCCCAGCTTTCATTTAGCAGTTTAGAAAGGATAAACTGCATATTTTCTACAACCCCCACCTCCAAAACTTATCAAATATTTCCTGTGGTTATTGTTGCCAGTAAAAACTGATACTTCATTTTTCTGTCATGACACAGTACCATAGAAATCAGGGAATAGAGAAACAGAAAGAAGACCATAAACTCTAGACCCAGATTGCTGTGACAAAAAGCAGCAAATTCACTTGCCACAGCAGCTTTGCAGCAGAAACAGCATGCAGCACAGAAGATGGAAGTAAGCAGAGCATTCCCTCATCAGCAGTGAAAGACTTGATTCTAAAATGTGCTGAACGTCCATAATTCCAATATTGGAAAATAAGTAGGATTTGAAGGGAGTTCAGGATTTCTCAGTTAAATTGACTTAATAAAAAAAATTAATTCTTGTAAAAAAATTCAGGCTCTCTTAGAGAACAAACTCTCCCAAAGCTGTAGGGAGAAGCCCTGTTGTTTGCAGTTCATCCCTCCCTGTTTTTATATTTCCATCTTTAGCCAGAAGCAGAGTGGGTTTATCAGAGAGAAGACTATTTCAAAAGAGCACTGGAGGCAACACAATGGTCTGTAAAGCAATATAATTGAAGGGAGGGGATAACCAGTCTCCATATATACTGGTTTCCTTATTCACTCCATGAGACATGACAAAATACATGTTAGCAATAACCAGTTAATTTATCACTAGCCAAGCAGCAGTCCTATTAATTCCTCCAGTCAAGAAAGTCGTGCCATTCAGAAATGTTCTTGTCTGCTAAAATTGGAGAATACTGCCAAAAGTCATCTGTCTTGATACAAGGGAGCTAAAATTCTACTTATAAAAGCAATATTTGACTTCAGCATTGATCATATTTTCTCTTGGTGCCAAGATAACCTTCAAGTATCTGTGCTCAGTGTACCATGACTTCTTTCCTGAGCTTGCTAATTTTACCTTGGTATTGTGTCCTCTCCTTAATAAGCACAAGAGTCTGACAAATCCTGAGATACTCTTTGTAAACAAAAACCACTATCTGGCAATTGTTTAAAGGTAGACAGCTCCACCCATCTTTTTTAAAAAGTTCTTTATAGTCTTGGAAGCAGAACATCTCAGGCATCGAGGACATTTACAGAACAACAAGTAAACCTGCTTGCAGCTAAATATCTCACAGCTTCTTGGAGCCTGGATAGTGCACATTTTAGTCTCAGTTAAAATTTATTGAATTAGTTTAAAAATATTTATGTCTACAAACCTAAATGCCATCTTCTCTCTCCTGAGAATTTCCTGAATTTGTAAAGTCTGTGAAGGTTCTTGTACTTCTCTCTCAAACAGCTAAATTGTAGCCCACTGAGCCATTTGTGTTGGGAGCGAGTGGGTGGCATTACAGCGACAACACAAGGAGCTAAAGAACTGGCTGTCAGGGGGCCTTCAATTCCATGGACACTTCTTTCTGTCAGAAAAGTTCAATAGAATATACGAGAATTTTAAAATTTGCTCCTTTAGGAGTGACTCTCAAATGCAAAATCACAGTTTTTGATTGCCTTTTTAAAGCTTATTACAAAGATATTGAGTATACAGTAATGAAAAAAATGCTGAATTGTAAACTAGAGTCATCAAACTACATAGGCTGAGGGGGGGCTATTACCAGAACTGCTATAATTATCATTATAATTATGCAATATACATTATATATGATAGATAGTTACAATGCGTAATAAATATGTGTTATGTAATTATACAGTACAGTAATTATGCACCATATAATTAATTTCAGTTATAAATATTTACAACTTATTATCAATTCTTATAGCCACATATCCATCCTCTTCAACTAGCAGCACTAATTTCTGCTCTGCAAGAACTTAAAATGCTAGGCAGTTTATACCCCAACTGCCTTGTTTTTTATTTTGTAGGTCCACCAATGTACAAGTGGAAGGAATGGTACCCAAATGGAAAAACAAATGTATGCTTAGGATGCTAGACCTTGAATCAGCATTATTGGAGAGGTTTAGCCATTATGCTGAAAGGCCGAGTGGCCAAATCCAAGTCTGCAGATTACGCACACCACCTTTCATTATCAGCTCAGCTGATTATTTATGTCCAAGTGTTTTTTACGACTCTGGGCCTCTGTTTCCACTCTGGATTACAAGAATAATGATACTGACCACTCTTACAAAGCTATCTTAGGTCTGTGGTGAAAGAAACCCAAGGTGACACTGCTATTGTTGTTTTCCTTTTAAATATCAAGGATGGAAACACAGGTTGTAAAGGAAGAGCCCTGCACAAATCAAACTAGCCTGTGCTTTGAGACTAGGGTGGCTTGGCTGAAGCAGTAGCCAGATGGACATTTCTGGCGTTTTCTCTTCCTCTGTGTTCTGGATAATAAGTGCCAATGATTCCCAGGTTTCACCATTTAGCGAAAACAGCTCAGCATAACTTGAGGCAACAATACTTCTGTTTTATATCTGTACCATATACTTTTAAATGCAGAATGTGTTCATCATCTCTGAAAAAATTATAAATTACTTCTTAAAAGACTTATAGAGACATGTCACTGCTCTGTTAAGATGATAAACAAAATACTTTGGAGGAATTGGGCCCTCACTCTGTTTTTCAGAGCAGACTTTTTCGACAGACTTCATGTGACCAGGTTTCAAACTTGGTATTAGGTACTGAAAATAGAGAGACATGTGACATATTCCATACCACTCCAGTTCACAAAACCGTTGATGCTCTGAAGCATTTGAAGAAAGCTTTCATGTACACATAAGTAGCTTCACTTGCTTTGGGTTCTGTTAGGCACTAACTACTCTGTCCTAAGTTCCTAAATATTCACAAGAGCTAAAACATAGCCTATGTAAGTGAATAGGCTTATAAGGTAACCTCAACTTTGTGCCCGTTTCATCTTGCTTAGATAACACTTGTCAGCTTAAAATATTGACAGTGCCATGATTTATTTATAAAAGAGTGAAACCACGTATCTTTGAATCACTTCCTTCTAATTTGTATTTTTTTTTAATTCAACAGACTAAATATGTGTTCTGAAATTGTTTTCTTCCTCACTACTTACTAGTCAAATGGAGGATCCTGCAGTACTTTGGTAATTAATTAAATTTGATGGAATGCAATTTGTGCTAGATTGCAACTACTCTTTGGCCAGCCACCTGGGGCAGAAGTGAAAAAAATACTCTCCTTCCAACTCCTTATGGCCTCCATACAGCATTTTTACACAAAAGCTTGGAGAAAAGATGGCAGGAGAACAGCAGTTGCTAACATGGTATTTATAGCCATGTATATAAATGCTCATATGTTAAGCATATTTATGTATATATACACACATATATTCATGCCCATAGATACTAATATTTCCTTTCCAAATGGAAGAAAGTGACATATCTAGAATAACCATTCATAGAGATCACACCTACCTATGAATTTTCGTACACACACCCCTCTACAGTACCTTTCCTCTGAACAGGGAAAGGCTAGAGAGATTGTGATTTTAGGAAACTCAGCAGACACCTGAGTGTACCGCCTTCCTTGTGTTGTACAGAGATATCTAACATAACTAAAATACCTTTAGCGCTGGAAATGATGTTGCATGGTAGAGCAGAGTTGTGTACTGGAAAGGAACCTAGCTGGAAATCAATTAAATTCTGCTGAGCATCATTCCTGTATTGCTAGACTGCATCTAGCATCTGATCAAAGGAGTTTTTAAGCCAAGCCAGTACTCTGGCTCTTTTTAGAGTATTCATAACCTCTTGTATTGCGCTGATAGGCAGCAATGACACATCCTTACACAGAGAAAACATTTTTCTTCTCTTTCATTACAAAAAAATATTTTGCAATGACCACAGTGAAACTAATGTGAGTTATGATAATGATATATTGTGTGGTCTGGGAAATCCAATTTCCAGTTTAATTTTTTTCTGAGACAATTTCCTTATGATTAAATATATATTACAAATCCTGACTGGAGAACAATATGAAAGTTCTACTCTGCAAAATATATTCTGGTGCTGAATATTTGTTTATTTGGTCATAATAATTTCTCGATTCATTCTTGCAGGAAAAATAAAGTATTCTGCATTTTTCTCGACAAATTGATGAACACATTGCTTTGTTTCAGTATTTTTGCCTCTTCACTCTCTAGAGAGAAGGTAAATTATGCCATATTCAAACTGAGGTGTTAAATAATTTTCAACTTCTTAAAAAAGATGCAAGCCCTGAAGTCCAAAAAAAAAAGAAACGAAAAAGCAGCAGAAGAAACTGCAGCAGTAGTGGATGTGATATATTCTACTGATCAACAAATGGAAACAACAGGTAAAGTTCCTTGGGGATTTAAAGCACTGTAACAAACTGGGCTAATGATATGAACAAAGGCTAATCTTATTTCCTCTGTTTGCATTTTTGTAGATAACATGCACTACCAAAAAAGGAAACAAAGGACCTGTTTGTCGCTTTATTGATGAAAATGCAGTTAATTGCTGTTTTGGTGCAATGTAACATCAGTATATGGTGTAAGTGGCAGCACTGGTTTGCGTGCATGCACTGTGTGTCCGTGATGACCCAAGCACTGCTTTTGCCTGCACTCCTCCAGCTCTGCCGGCTGCCTGCCGGACTCCTGCTGGCAGGAGGCTCTTCCCAACTGCTCAGCACTGACCCTTATGATTCAGTGGAAGTCAAGCCTTGGATGCTGTATCCCTTAAATTCACATTGGGTTGTAGATTCCCTTAGGGAGAGCACTCAACTTCCGTCATTTAAAGGGATGCTGTTTCTGCCTTTGGTCCTTGACGGTGAATCATCCGAGCTACTGCCGTTTAGTGCTGAACTCAGAATAGCCAACTCATTCTCCATTTCTTGTCTTCTGTCATTTCTGATTTATCAGATAGATAGCAGATATTGTGAGTGCTCAAGTGAAAGTCTGTGAGTTAAGCCTGAGGATTTCCGAGGCCCAGAGAAAACACAATGCTGTTCTGCTAAATCACCCATGGAAGCCAACTGCAACTGCAGACCTCATTACCTGACTTAAGTTAAAGTTTTGTGTTGCTTCCTTAAGCTAATTCACGAAGGTTCTTTGGAGATCGTCTAAAGAAAATGTCAGCCACAGAAGTAAGAACAAAAGAAACTATTTCATGCACAGGTAGTTGTGGGTGTTCTCCCTTTTAATACATCTTTAGCCCATCCTTCTACAAATGTGTGTATGTGTGCAAATAAAATAAAACATTCAGCTGGTAATTTGATTGAGGACTGATTTTTCCAGGTTGTCGAAGAACACCATGCAGGTGAAAATGTATGCCTCTGCGTTCAAATCTGCAGCTTCCATCAACAGTGTCCAGCTGGCTAACCAAAGAATAAGGTAGCTAGCAGAACAGCTGCCAGCTTTCATTAGCAGCCAGAGAAACAGCACAAAGCAAGGGGCGGCTGCTGGAGATAGGTGGTCTAGAGAAAAACAGAAGAAAGGATAAGTGGATGTATCACTTCTTTACCTGCCCCTTCTGGCGCTCATAACATGCCATTTCCTTTTGTTCATTTTCACACAACCAAGCATCATGTGGTGCCTAAATAAGCTGTACTTTTCTTAACAACAATACTGTAAGAAAGAATTTCTTAGAAGATGATTTCATGTTGTGTCAGAAAAGATAGCAGTGTATTGTTTACACTTCAGATGCCATAGATGTATATATGAGTCCTATATATATACTCATACTAATAGAAAGTAAAAAAAGGATGGGGTGGATTAAAAAAAAGCCAGAGTTCCATTCTCTTCCAGTTTTATCCTTCTGACTCCCTGAAACTATGAAGAAAAGAAGTCAAGTGCTACTTTTCTGTTGGTTTTGTTACTCGGATTTTTTGTTTGTCTGTTTGTTTTGTTTTGTTTTTAAGATACTGCCATGATTAAAGTTTTCAGAAGACCCAAGGGAAGCTCTGGCAATAAATTCTGAAAGGCCTCCAATGGTCCAGTAAGCATGATAATCCTTTGGCTTATGGGGAAATACATGACTCATCTTCTCTTCCATAACTGAAGATCACCCTTGACCTAAGGTAGTTCTTTCAGTCCATCTAACGAGCATTTATATGTATTTGAACGAGACACAGGCATTAAGGAAATCATGAATGGTTATAGTATAAACATACAATAGGGATACCTGTCTGGACAGGCAAGAGAGATAGTATCCTACAGGATGCCAGGACTAATACAAGTGATAGATTTTTCTGCTTTTTATAAGATATGTAGCAATGGCAAATAGCAATACAAATGATCCATCTAAGAAGGGCTCTATCAGAGTCTGCTCATTGAGACAGAAAAAGTTTCAGTTCCAGCTGGCTGATGTGCAGTTTCATTGCTGAGCCTTTAACTCCAGGAAAATAAGCAAAGCAGAATGGAAGAAGAATTTGAGTGGCCTTCCCTTTGCTGAAGTGTCAGAGCCCATGAATCTAGCCAGTGACATTAATGAAAATCTGAGGCATTGCACAAGCCTGATCAATCACAGAAAACAGAAGAGTCACATCTAAATCCAATTCCAGGGACTGAGCTTTTACATTCCCCCAAAGTCTCTAATTGCCAACACACTTATTCCTTCATTTGCAGTAAATGGTCCCTTGTGAAAATCCCTCTACCCATCAGCTGGCCCCTGGATGTGATTTCAGTCTAGCAAAATAGTGCTGAATTGAGGTCTTCATAAATCGTAGCTGTCCAGGCTAATATCACATCTCTTGCTTAATAGCTTTTGCCCACCTTATCTTACTAAAGTTATTTAACCTTGTTTACAAATGCTATTTAAGTTTTGGACATGGCAGGGAACAGAAGGAATGCCTGCCTAATGTCTTTTGGCAGATGAAGATGGCTGGAGACAGCACAAACTGGGAAGTAGGAAAAGGTAGAGCCTTGTTTCTTAAGAGTAGCTACTTTTGAGCACAAGAAGGAGACAAGCTATGCCATGGTAATTCAAAGGATGACAAGAGAGATAACTTGCTCCATGTCCTTTGGCACCAGACTAAACTGGAAGTGAAGTGGGGCAGAAAAAAATATTGTCATCTATTCACACAGTGCCTTTGATCCTGGACCAGAAGAAATACCTGCTGTTGAAGAAGTTATTGTAGGCACATCAATACAAAGGTGATTCTCAATATAACTTGACACTAGCAGAACTTCAGGAAGAGATGTGAGTCACAACTGGCAGAACAACTGCAAGCTCTGAAATGGGATGCCCATCAGGAAGGTTGGGTTGGCTCTGCCGGAACATGAAGCCCAAACCTGACATTGCAGAGGAATGTGCTGTAACTATCACAGGACACACAGCAAAGTGAATGGTACTGGAATATTTTTCATTAATGCCTGTTCAAATGCAAAACTAATTTTCACTTTGACATGTTTGTAATGCTTTTTATTCATTTTCTGCAGACTTCTGAGCTCTGAAACCATTTTAGCATAAACAACCATATGGGAACTGTAATCTTGATTGCTCATGTGTTTGAAAAACGTGTTTGAGTTACTGTTCATCCCTTGTCAGATATTGATAAAATAATCTAATAAGAGAGGAAAAAGAAATCAGCAACATGTGACTTCAGTAGCTAAAAACTAACTATGCCAAAATACCACTGAAACTATCAGCACATAAAGAAAAACTTGTACCAGAAATATATATGAATACTTGAAAGGGAGAGATGAGACTACCATAACTTATTTGTGGGCAATCAAGAAGTTAATAGAAAGCCAAAACTGTTAAATGAAAAATTAATTTAATTGTTTTTAAATTATTACAGGGGAAAACAAATGCCATTTCAGTTCAGTAAAGGAAAAGGGGGAAAATATCCTAGTAAGTCCTATGTTTTCTGACATGTCATTTTCTTGTCTCTTTTATGAATTATGGTTAGCAGCATTATCTAGATTTTAAAGATATACAGGGCCAAAATTTCAAATACTGTCATCTCAGCTGTTGCTGCATTAATTTTTCTTGTTGACCTGCTATGTCTGCCTTCAGACACCGGTCTCTGTGAGTAAAACGGCCAGATGCAAGCAATCCCAAATTACTGGAATTGGAAATAATAAGTAATCCCAAACTGCTTCTGGGTCTTAAAAAACATGACAAATCTTGGACCTCATTTGACAAGCTTGTTTATTCACTCAAATCCAGAAGAGTCTGCAATGCTGTTCTGGAGTTTGTGCACACTATCACAAACCAGGAGATAAACAACAGAGCTTGCAGTAATGCATTTTGTTCTCAAAGTTTAGAAGCATGAGAAAAGTAAGAAATTAGGAACTGATGTAACTAATGTGATCTGAATATTAGTTCTGGCATCCTGAACTATGCACTCTGCATGCATTTGCAGTCCCACAAAGCACAACTGTTAGCTCAGCTCAGCCCTTTAGATAAATGCTATGGGAAGTGTATAAACCAGTTCAGCTTTATCATCAGGAGTGTATACGTGTTCAGAATAAGATCAGCTGCTGTGCTACTGTTATGTAAAAACCCCAGACCCCTCCCTTCCGCAAACCCCAAACCCTAAACACACACACACTGAAGCATATCAGAGCCTATGAGAAGAGTATTTTCAGAGAGGAATGAGGATATGTTACATGAAAGCTGAAAGAACCATTAAAAACAGATTTCTGGAATCAGAAGCCACTAACAGGAGAACAGAAAGGGAAGACTGAAAAAAGGGTAATTTAAACCTCCACAGGGCTAACCAGTCCCAGTGCTCTGTATCGTGTTGTCATTACTGTGCAAAGTGTACTGTGCAATTCTCATATTTGAACTTTTCTATAATCATAACATAACTGTTTTAGCTTTCACCGCTGTAATATCACAGCATGATGCATGTGTAACAGGAAAACGTTGTGTAAGGAGATGTGATTGCTAGGACCCTTTTTACACTGTCAAATGATAAATGGAAGGTGTAGAGTAGCATGCACCTTTGATTCACTGTGGCTTTGAGGAAAAACAAACCCAGAATCCTTTCCTGCCCTTGCTAGTCTTTGTCAAAGAGCCAGGCCAAGTGACAACCCCAGAAAGCCAATCTAATTCTAAAAGGCTAGACTCTGACATCCCTGATTAACAATGCATCCATTTGGAGAAGACTTGACAGCTAGATGACTGAAGTGATCCTTTCAGAGAAACAAACAGTTCATTTATAAATTACGCTTCAGTAATTTGGAGAAGATTAATCTAATTGCAGATAGCAAAATGTAACTAAAGCTGCATGAGTTTGGTGGAAGTACCAGTAAAACTTAATTTTTCCTAAAATTACAAGTTTAGAGAGGAATGCCTCCCTCCACCCCTCAAACTGCAAGAAAGCAGTAAATTATTATAGTCTAGAGTCTGAAGGCAAGTTTAATGGAACTGGGAGGCAAAGCAAAGATGTTTGAATAACAAATGTTTTTAGCTATATTATTCATATTTTCAAATGCACCCATCATGTTTCTAAGGCATATGTATATGCGTGAACATTACTGCTAATGTTGGTGTCTCCTCACATCAGAGTAAATCTATCAAGATTCATCACAGAGAATTTAGACATGCAGAGATGCCCCTGCATAGAGATTACCAGACATTTTTTTAACCCTTCAGTTTCCGGTCAAAACCAAATGCCCTCCTGAAATAACAAGCTATTGAAAGGAATGTGGAATTTCAGATAAAAAGTTTCAAGGAATGATTTATCAAGTATAGGACTTGTTTAGCCGGCAACAATTCTGACAGATATAAAGTTATTAGTATGTTTTGAGAGCCCTACCTTATAAATTTCTGCCTGGCAGTTGTTTAATTATTAGTATAGAGGGGGACAGTTTCAAAAAGAAACAAAAGGCTTTCCTACAAAACCACAGTATTTAGCTGGTTTGTGAACGTATCACAAGGAGGGCTTTGAAAAGGGGCTTTTTCACGAAAGAATAAACTGAATCAGAAAGACAGGCTATTCTAGATTAGTTCCTTTACATTTTTATGAGAATATTGAAAGGTTAGTTTCACCCCAGTTTCAGGAAGGATTTCTGTTCTCCTGCAGCTTGCTCTGTAATCCTCCTAAATGGAAACCCTCATCAAAACGTTTTCTCTGTATCTGTGTAACTGTTCTTTAGGTTCAGAATTACAAAGGCTTAATCTTCTCTTAAAGATTTCCATAGCAAATCATACTATCTTTATTTCCTGCACAGGACCACTGACATCTAAGTCATCATATTAACCCTGCTGAGTCAGTTCACTTCAGGAAAAATAAAAGCATGCAGAAACTAGGAGCTGAGAACACTGAGGATGTACAACACCCTAATAATTAATGACATGTTCAATTATTAATAATGCTTCTCCATCTCTGAAGACACCGTAATGTAAAGTAGTGGTGATATATCAACAGCATAAAAACTACTTTCTTCTCCTTTTCTATCTTCTCTGACCAAATCTTCTGTGAAAGTTTTGATAGATTACTTTTTATGAAAAAATCTGAAACTTCTCTTCAGGTGAGTTGTTACAAATCTTCCATGTCAAGCAGCCAAAAATAGAAACAATAAGCAATGTGCAGCAAGTGCAGGGCTGTTAACTGTAACTGCCGCATGACATTATGTTGATTCATGCTGACATTTCCATTGGTCAAGTGGTAACGTCAGAGTTCCTGAAGTGAACAAACAGTGCCATGCATGCTTGATGAACATATCCCATTTGTTTTTAATATCATTGCCATGGAAAAAGAGGAAAGCCGAAGAACAGTCAGATGCTTAGTATTTCGACAAAAAAAAATCCCCAAACCACAGGAAACCTCATCAGGAAGGACTGATTCATTAAGTCAGCTCCTCAGGGGTTTCTAGGACAGATTTGGCAAGGGAGTGACTTTCTGACATGACTCAGGTTGTTGAGTCAGTGATCAACTGATTTGTGTTCTGCCACTTTTCTACAGGTTGGTTTTAGGAAAATAATTTCTGTTCAGCAAGAGAAGACAAGACCATGGTGGGGTCACGGAATGGAGCAGGTCTGAAGACCACAAGGGGAACTAGTGACCAAGTGACAGCTTTGGTAACCATGTTTCCAACCAGGAAGTTCTAATTTATATTCCAAATATACTTCCCTTACACAGGCTGCACAATGCCTTTTCAAGGAGACGCATTAAGCTACTCTTTTTCTAAGTTACTACTCACACTGAATAAATGTTGCAAAATTTGTTTTTAAATGAAGAATAAATAAGATTTTGATCTGATGTCTTTGTTTTGCCTAGAGACCAGCATAGTGAACTCTGGGAGCCTGAAGTACAGCTTTCATTTAAAATTAGTCTATTGATCAACAAAATGAAGAAAACTGACACACAAAAAATTAGTATAATGAAATACAGGCTAGAAAGAAAAATCCAACCTATATGAAGAGGTAACGGAGAACAATGTGATAAGGAGGGCAATCTTTAGTGCGCGTATAGAACTATGTGCACAAAAGTCATAACAATGTAAACAGTGACAGTTAAGTTCTAAGTCAGCTCTACAAACTCTTTGCTAGACAGAAATTATTTCTTACTGTAGGTAAAATCCCTAACCAGAGTATACTAAAGGTGTGAACAAATAAGTGACGCTCATTCTGAGCTGTTATAAATGAAGTGGCCCAAAGATTATTCTAAATAGGCATGAAGGTCTGTGCCAGTGAAAATTTTAAAAATTCCACAAAACCCCAAAACCACCAGATAAACAACAGAAAGAAACAAAACTGAAAAGAATAAAAGCACCCCAGCACAATGGGATAGCAGAGCCTGGACTGGCCTATGTATCTTACTTCTAGTGTGAATGGAAGTATGTGGAAAAATGTAACGTGACCTTCTCAGGCATCTAGTTGTGAAAAATAAGGACAGCTTGTATGCCAAGGGAAGGAAAGGCAGGCAGAGGAACGCAGCAGGAAAGATACACATGGCAAGTGATGGGACAAGGTAAACGAAGTAACAGGTCTCACATACCCTTAACTACTCAGCCTATTATAATCTATTTCTGTTCCTTCTCAGAAATCTTCTCAGTGCTTTTCTCTACTTTTCCTGTTGCATCCCACATTCCCACGTAATTTGCACTCAACATAAAAATCATTTAGCTATTTATTGTAGTATCAAATTTCTCTCATAGCAAGAAACTATTATTTAAAGCTCATTTAGGCATCATGAAGTATTTGGGTTCAAATACCTGCAGTTCAGATTCATTTGCTCTTGGCAGCTGAGAAATTAAGAGATATTTGGGTTTAAGAATGAGAGATCAGATATTATATTTTAAGGAGATAAATTTTAACAACATCCTTTCAGTGTATGCGACTGACATTACAAGTATAGTTAAGGTCTGAACCAAAATTTCATTTTAAAAAAAGAAAATTCTGCAAAGTTCTGACATCAGGTAAAGAAGACATCAATGTAGATGTAGTGTGACCTACAATAATGGTAACGCACAGAAATTATAATGTGGAGTTCCCAATGTATTCCATTTAAAGACTTTCAATATCAGTTATCCTAAATGCACAGCATACCATAAGAAAATTTTACTTGTTCCAGGTCAGCTAGAGGAATGTAGCTTGACTGGCTTGCCCAAAACTGCATCATGCAGCCAAAGAAGTATCTCTGCATGAAATTCTGGAAACTTTGAAGTAAAACAACCTCAGGGAGGTCTCAGCTATGTCTCCCTACTAACTTAGGTCAGGACCTTAAGTAAAACATCCATAGTACTATTCAGCTGCTTAAATGGTTGCTGAATATTACAGATAATATATCAAATTCCATATTCCTTCTCTCTCTCTCTCTCTCATACACTGTTCACTTTGTATCACAACTATGTGATGACCATGTGGGCTTGAGCGGGAGTGGCGTACCTGCAACGTGTCATAATTCTGCATTGTATATTTTGCCACATTTGATTTATTTATTCAAGCAATATTTCCGTTCTTTTCAAATGCCCATGAATCGATGGTGCAAATCTTAAAAATAGGGTCACTTCTAAGGTTACAGCCCTTGGAAATTTCTGTTTACCCATGCAGAACTCTATCTATGCAGAACCATTAAAACCGATAAAACATCAAAGGTAAAAGTGAAGCTCTGAATTAGCTCTGGTTCACCCACTTAATCTACTGTGGCAAAAGATTATCTGTCAGTAGCTGATGTGGACACATACCCTTACTCAGGAAGGTAACCTTTTCCTACTCTATGTGGGAGGAAATGTTCATTTCCTAATAGCAGTAAGTGATCACTGTCATTTTATTCCTAGAACTATTTCCATGCCCAAGGTGATAAATCACTCGGCTTCCTACATTACAATAGATTCAAGGATTGAGTTTTCTTGCAAGTATATTTCATTATTGAAATACAGTAGAACTGATGTTTTCCCTGCAGAGCAGTCCTTCATACTTTGTAGAGGGCTTGACTTTCAGAGTTTTTCTTGGTTACTGAAAACTTTGTGATGAAAGAGGTATCCCATGACACTGAAAGAATGGTTCACAAAAGCTGAAAATTGAAGCTGATTGGAGGTTAAAGAATGTAAAGCACAAAGATATCATCCTGTACACTTACTTACAGTTTTGTAGACCATAATAAAAATAAATTGTGTTTTGCATCTGCACAGGATTTCTCTGTCTGAGGCATTTCAATTTTCACTGAAATGAAAGTCTATGGAAAGCAGGGAAAATCTACCTCTAAGATTAATATCTTTCTTTCTGTTTCTTTCATTTGCTGAAAGCAGATATCCAAATTGTATGAGATTTTAGGTGCTCTAGGCTGATCTTTGGCTGATAAGGACAAAACAGAAGAACACAGCATAAAGACACTTTAGGAGAGGAAAAAATTACATTTCTTTTCTTCCAAAGCATGAAGCTTGTAGATCAATTAAAATGATGACTTATCAAGGCATCATTTTGCTGTCTTACTCCAGAAATCATCTGTTCCATGTTTCTGTAATGCACCAGTAGGGTGGACTAGAGCTAGCTAAGAATGAGATAGGCTGCTGCAGTAAATGCTGCTTCACATTCTCATCTGACCTTGCCATCCCTAACTCTGGTCCCACAAGGTGACCTGAGTTCCTCAGCACTTATCAATATTTAATGTAGGAATAAGTGCAGCCCTTCTTAGGATTTGGCAGTTGAAACTGGACAATGCATACTGTATAACAAAGAACTAGACAAACCTCCAGTTTGATTCAGCTGGAAAAGGCTGTCATTATCTCTTTCCTTTTTTTTTTCTTTTTTATTAACCACCATGGTGTGAAAATTCCTGCCCTACATTAAATGGTGAAAAGGAAGGGTGGCTGTTTTCTATTCCTGCTAAATGACCTTGGCAATAGAAAGTAAAGGACTTCCATTGCAGCATTCCAAAATTTTTACTCATTATATATTCAGTGGCTAACAACTCAAGAAAAATGATCCCATGCCTAGGTCATAAGATCAAGAGCAAATAGAAATGGATCTATTTCCTAGCTATGATGTATACTGTACAATTTTGGATAAATTATTTGGACTGTTTGCACTTTCATTTTTTCTCTTGTGTCAAAACATTCCATGTATGCCATGTGGCTAGCAGGTAGGTTTTTTTCTTCACAATTGCCAAGTCTAGAGAAGATTCTGAAATTGAAGATTTTAAAGTCCATCATTATGAACCTATTTTCAACAGTGTAGTAAAACTCCAGTAGAAAATACACTGGCTACACTACACAGCATTTGTTTTGTGGCATAGCTCACTGTCCTAGATGGAAGATGGATTGATGAAAGAAATTTATGTTCCTTCTCCACAGAAAAAAACCCACAGTCAACAGGTGGTCTTCTGTGGTAGAATAATCTACCCGCACAGGGGTTTTCAGCACACTGTATGCAGCTAACATGCATTTCTCCAGACTCCAAGTTGGCAGAGCAATGTTGGCTCAACTTTGCCAGGTAGTCACCCTCCACTTCTACTCAGAGTGATGAAATGTCATGGAGGGGAACAAAGCACTACACAATACCTCAGCCCAGCAGGGATCTTTGGAGACCTTTAGTCCAAACCTCTGCCCAGAGCAGGCTCAGCCATAGGGTCAGAGCAGATTGCTCAGGGCTTAATCCCATGGGGTCTGGAAATCCTCTAACGAGAGAGACAGCACCATCTCCCTGCACCCTGGCCCTACTCCCTGGTTGTCCTTGTGGGGAAAATACTTTTTCCGAAACCCAGCCTGAACCTTTCCTGTTTCAGCCAGCGTCTTTCACTCTCCCACCAAGCACCGCACCACTGTGAAAAGCCCAGCCACAACCCTGTGATCCACTTCTGCATTTACCAGGCTGCAGACAGGTGCTGTGAAACCACCTCTGCTTCCACTGAGCCAGCCCTTGCCTCATTGCCTCTCCTTGCAGGGTGAGTGCTCCAAGCCTGCTGTCCCCATAGCCTCCCTTGAGCCCCTCCAGTTTGTTGATGTTTCTCCTGCTCTCTGGCCCAAGCAGGATGGTTCACCCTTGGCGAAGCCACGCTAACAGTTCCCCACCACATCCTTCTCCCTTGCATGCCTAGTGATGTGTTCCAAGAGGACTTGTTCCAAGGTTTTTCCAGGAGCTGTAGTGAGTCTGTACTGTCTCCTTAGTCTTTGGCACCCCTGCCAACTCTCAGAGGGCTAAAATGTTTAAATGACACAACTAAGATGTTTGGAAAAAATAGGTAAGTCTCTTCATTAGAACTGACAAAGCAGCAGCAAGCTTCAAGCTAAGAACAGGTGAAAAACAAGAGGCCTAAGTTGAACCTAATTAAGTTCATTAGTTGAACAAATAGAGAAAAAAATGTAACTAGCACCACTCCGCTAGTAAATGTGCTTGACACAGGATAATTAGCCTTTTTTAGAAGTACCACAGAACACTGCAGTGATACAACTATGTAGGTTTTCAGACTAATTTGAAGAGCTCTGCACAACAGAGTGGGAAGTGTAGAAGTGTAATGCTTTCCAGGGGAACATGAGGAGCGTGGTGAGCAACTTTATCAGAAGCTGAAAGATGCACTTGCTCTTAAAAATGCTTCTAACACATAGACAGCACAACATGAGCAAAGGTGCAAAAAACTGCTTCAGTATGCATTTGTAATCTGATTCTATAATCTGTTTAATAACATTGGCATTTTGCTGTAATGAAGAAGAACCTTCCCCTCCCCCAGTTTTTTTGAACAGAACGGTGTTTTGATCACATTATTAATGCCTTACATGACTTCTATAAAGTTGTTATAGCAGTAATATTGTCAAATTCTTCTCAGAAAAACTTTCAATAGAAAAAGAGCCTTAAATAAAAATTGCATACAGACCAAGGAACAGAGGGGAGAAATGCCAGTCTGTAGATACGGTGTTTCTATTTCTCAGTTGTTTGGAGCATTGTCTGGCATCAGGGCCTATTTGTTAGGGTAAACCTTGAAACAGAATATGTATTATTTTATCGTTATGAAGGAATGCTGCATTGCTTATGGTTTATTATGCCCTTGAGTGTCATAATGACTTTTTACCTGTATTAAATCCTTGTGTTTTGGTAATGAAATACATGTTCTTGTGACTTAATGAGCACTCAAACATAATTTATAATCAAACATTATGAATCTGCAGTTGCTACATTCGCCATTCACACACAACAGGTTCCAATATACAACCCGACTTTATTTCTGGTGGATCAGTCACTCTGGTCTGGGTAAATCTTCCTTTAGAAAGGTTTAGTAAATCCCTTTTCACTTAGGAGCAAAGGCCAGTCAAAATCATCTCTCTTAGCTGTGGAAGCCCTAGGGGCTCACTCTCATTTTGTTGTTCCCTTACGCAACAGTTACAGATCATGGATACCTATTGCACTTGCATGGTAACAGGAAAGGTGTTTTGCCACCTTCTTTGGGTGATGTGCCACCACTAACGCACAAATTACCCTGGTTATTCTTTGAGCAGTCCCATCGAAATGTGTTTCTGCTAGGTCAGACTAAAGACACCAGAAGCTAGGCTTTTGTTTGGAGCTGAATATAGCCTTGATACTATGAAAAAAATTCAGAGGAGATTGCCTATAGCTGAATTACATGTGGCTCTCTTGTCTTCCCGAGAGCCCAAGTGAAGTGTGGATGCTTGCTTTTAAGGAAGATCCTTGTATTACACAAAAAGGACCAAAACCCAGCTAACTAAATCGTAGAATCATAGAATCATAGCATGTTAAGGGTTGGAAGGGACCTTAAAGATCATCTAGTTCCAAACTCCCTGCCATCAGCAGGAACATCTTCCACTAGACCAGGTTGCTCAGAGCTCCATCCAACATGGCCTTGAACACTTGCAAGGAGGGGGCATCCACTACTTCTCTGGGCAACCTGTGCCAGTGTTTCACCACCCTCATGGTGAAGAATTTCTTCCTAATATCTAATCTGACTCTTTTAGTTTAAAGCCATTCTGCCTTGTCCTATCAGTACACACCCTTGTGAGAAGTCCTTCTCCATCCTTCCTGTAGGCCCCCTTCAGGTACTGGAAGGCTACTAGAAGGTCACCCCGGAGCCTTCTCTTCTCCAGGCTGAATAGCCCCAACTCTCTTAGCCTGTCCTTGTAGGAGAGGTACTCCAGCCCTCCAGCCTAAGTAAGATTGAATGTTACCAGCAGATACAGGAGAAAAGGAAAGAAATAGTGATTGCATGTTGATTCCAAATGTCCTCTGCAATAACTACCAGCACTACATCATTTTGGGTATGAAATAACCCATATAGGTTTCATTGCTTGGCTCTGCCATCAAGGGAGATCTTGTCATTGACTTCAACTTATTTCATATCAACACTGGGAAAACTGTAACTACCATTTCCCCATTTGTAACAGTGCACATCAGTGCACTGCAAAAAACAGCTTAAAAAGTGGAACTAAGAATGGTACTGCTGATTAACCAAACAGACTTGTGTCATGAAGCTTGGATTGCTGAGGATAACTAAATGTCTCTTTACTGAAGATCATTGTATCTAGTGATCCAAACTCATATTACATATTTTGCTTATTTTACACAAAACTTGGTTTAAGATCTCTAAGATTTTTTTTAACTTAAAAACTTCAGCACTTTAAAGATTTATTGGTGTTGATGGATCTCAAGGTATGTTTTCTGGATATCAGATGTTCCATTGAACATATTTTATCCCAAGCGAAGTTACTTTATGCCATGTATTAGAAATATTCTCTACCTACATTGACAGAAATCAATACCTACCATAACTTGCAATGTTCATATTTGTGAATTACTTTAGCCAGAAATACTTCCTGTCACTTCATTGCGAATAAGGAAAATGCAGTTAGCTGAGTTATACCACAGTGAATAAATTAGGAGTACCACGGTTGATTGATCAGATTCTTATTATTTTATGCATGTAAAAAGGATACAGGGCTGTGGAATATAAGAAAACTTATTTAATATCTTTCTGAATAACTATTTTTTTTCCTGTGTACATAGCAATATATAGTTAGCATATATAAAACGGATATTTTCAAATAGAATCAGTGAATCTAAATGCTTCAAACAGCCACAGGGACCTATTTATTCCAAAGAGAGAATCCAAAATGGCACACCTAATGAATATGTCCTTGAAGGACTCAAGCTGCATTTATGCATATGTAATTTGGTTACGATGGATTCATTAAGGAAAGGCTGAGATGTCCATACTACCTGAAGCCTATTTAAAGAGAACATCTGTTTTGCTAAATGAAGAGCATATTTGAACTGAGAATGAGCAAGAGAGTTTATCTTTGTACATGGGAAGAATAGACTGAGGAAGGATTTAAGGCAAAATGGTTGAGTCAAAATCTGCTAACATGACCTTGTGCAAGAAAACAACCATGTGGAAAACTGCATGTTTTCTGGGTTGCTTAGACCAATCCATATATTCATAAGTGTGTGTATTCACTAGGCCATTAAAATCTACAGAAATGAAAACTATACCTCTAATACCTTCTAATATCTCTCAGATAATACACACCTGCTGATTTGTTAAATTGTACAAAGATTTTAGCGTTCTTTCAATGTGTAGTATGCACCAGAGAGAGAGACGATAGAAAAGACAAAGCTTTCAGCCAAACATTCTGCATCTTTATATAGTGTGGCTGTGACAGACGCCCCAAAAATTCAATCTGGCACTTTATTTGGAGTGCATACAATATAGCTGTGACAACTTCACCTCCACTTAGCTCCCCTTGCTAAGGCCAATAGCTTGAGTCCATACAGTTACAGCAAACCCATGCACATCAAGTATATTCCCCCACATGCAATGGCTTGATATTAACCATTAACAACATATTTTGTAAAATCACTTTCTGTAGAAAGGACCAATAATAAGAAGGTATAAATAAAGAAATATAAATAAATAACAACAAGTACAAATAAAGGAAGAATACCCAACAAACTTGTGTCTCAACTGACACAAAACCACACTTACTTAATGATTAGTGGTGTGTCAAGACTGTGCTGACACTCTGCTTTACCATGTGGCTTAGTAGGATCTGCAAACACCACTGTGGGTGCAGTGAGATCTGATCATCACAGAACAATAAAATCATTCAGGTTGTAAATGATGTCAATGATCATCAAGTCCAACCATCAACCCAACACCACCTTGCCTGCTAAACCATGTTGTGAAGTGCCATATTTACACATCTTTTAAATACCTCCAGGGATAGTGACTCCACTACTTCCCTAGGCAGAAACGTCCAAGCTGTGGAGAGCTTCTCCTTGCTTCTTCAGATAAAGTTCATTACTTTTGTACTATAAGCTTGGCTTTCTTATATTAATCCTGCTTACAACAGAACATAAAAAGCAAGAACTTCTTATCCACTCTCTGCCATTGGAACAAGAGATTCCAGTATCAAGTAGAGCATCATTTATGGAGGAATTGGTTATAGTCTTATTTTGCATTTTGTGTTATTTTACCACATTTTAAAAAATGAACATTTCTGTATTTCTAAGTTCTGAACAACTCTTAAGTGAAATCTATGTCTAACATATTATACACTGTTAAAGTTCTCCACTTCTGTCTTACCATTTCCTCCATGTACAGCCAGAAAATCACCAAGGGAAGGCTAACCTTGTGAAGAGTTTATGTTATACTGTGTCCGTTACAATTCATTTCATGAAGTTAAGACAGGTGTAAGATATCCCACTGCTACCCCCTTCTGCTCTATTGAGACTATTGACGAGTCTTTCATGTTCTCATGGCTATTACTGTTGACATAATGATATTTGCATATGTACCAGAGCTCAGATTTTTAATTAAAAGTAGGTCCTGAGCAGCAGGACAAGCACTCTCTAGATGTGAAAAATTATTTCTTGATTATAAGGTTTTAATCATGTGTCTACCTGAAACATGATAGGAAATGCATAAATTCTTTGTATCTCTTCCTCATTAAAATCAAAAACACTACACAAATTAAGAATGAGCAGTATATACAAGAGTGCAAGGGATAAAAATAATTCCAGATTCACTGCAGGCTGGTCATGAGCAGCTGAGTACCTGTTGTTACAGTCTCAGGCTTTCCTACAACAGCAGCTTCCATTCATTTAGGCACTTAGACCAACAGGTCTAAGCGGAAAGTATACAGCAGTCAAAGGCAGTGGTCTTCATTTTATAGGTAGAATAAAATAAATTTATAAACTGTTTAGTTAGTACACTAGAGATAAAGAAAAAATCTCCCAAACCATGAAATTGAAGAAGAACTTTAATTTGGTTTATGAATTCAATACAAAATGAAGGCCATTTGATACCATGCTTTGTCTGTTCTTTTTAATGATTCATCCCTTAATATAAGTATACTGTCCTAAAAATAAATGGTATGTAGGTAAGATGAAGTGAAAAAGTGAAATCTTTATTTATTGGCTACAGACCACTGTAGTGTTTATGGCAAATAAGATGAAACAGTGAGTAAAGAATCCAAGTAAATGCACACTTCTTATCAGATTAATTTCTCATCCTTTTCCAACAATCCTGAATGTATGTCATAAAAAGGCAACTGTATTTTGATGATGGCAAGTCCACCTCATTACTCATTGCTAAACTCAATTAGAGAACACAAACTTAATTCATGCTGAACATTACCTAGCAATGAACTTCAAATGAAAAAGACACTATGTACAGAAATGCAGTTGTGGTGAATGGAGACATTAGCTGTGATTTACCCCAATTCTTACTTAGTTTCCTTCCTGTCTTTGTTCCAACCCCCATGTCTTTAATTCTTAAAACTCTGCTATGGAAACCAATAAAGTACTTTTGTCTTCCTCTTAACTGCAGGCTGGGAACCAAATTGAGACTTCTAATTTCAGCTTTCACCAATCATACAGTTTTTCTCTTTTCTAGAGCTGTCTTCCTAGTTGAAAATATTTATTTCTCTTTTTTTTTTCTCTGAAGAACTGAGAGGCTACTTCTCCAATTTATTAAAGCAGAGGAAAGGCCCCCTTCAACTAGCTGACTGCATTGATTGAAATGGGTTTCCTCCTCCAACTTACCACTTTAACTGTGCAGCTTCCTATTACCATGATGAGAATACTGATCAGTGAATTGATCAGTGCTTGACTGAATAGTGAATTTCAGACCAACATGACTTTTGCTTTATTACAGTCAACACATATACTTCCTCCTGTTACACGCAGTACTGCAAGTACTAAAAGCAAAGGAAAATCATCAATAAATGAAAAACTTTCTTTCACGCATTGAAAGGCACAGCAGACTTCTGTTAAAGACACTCTGTGAAAGACCTAAATGTACATAGAGAAAATGTTTCCATTAGGCACCTGGGGCTGGCTGCCTCAGGCCTTTGCTAAGCAGTCAAAAAAGCATCCCTCATTTGGGAAACTCTCCCTGCATTCTCAGCTGAGATTCTGATCACTCTGCAGTCACCCTCTTGAAAGGCCATTTTTGCCTGTTATCTGTTACGTATTCTTCTGAAGTTCACTCACTTTGTGATTGGCATCTTACGCCTCCAACATCACTCCTACATCAATAAGCTCTTAGCACTAGCCTAGCCAATTGCCATGGTCTCACCCTTCTGCAAAAAGCAAAGTCTTTTCCCCCCTACTCAGTAACTCCTTTTCGCTCTTTAGCCTGCTCTACTGATTCTCAAAGGAGCTTTAAATCTAATGACTTCAAAATGCCAGGAGAGGAGAAAGGAAAACCTCCATAGAAACAAAGTCTTCTGAAGTGCTGGTGGATAAAGTACTTGATCTTTGTTTCAAACCAAGCGTTTGTCACCATACAGATGTTGTTTTTCTGAGACTGCAATAGTACAAAAAAATTGCAGAAAATGAAGCCCCAGCACAGGTTAATGCTATGTTAACTGTATTACTGAAAATGATTGAACCCACGGGATGCCTAACACAGAAGTTGAAGTGCAAAGCAAGCTAGTAGACATGCACCTATGCAGACTCAGAGTTTTACTTAGAATCACAGGATAACTGTGAAAGCTTTTCAGAAGCACTCTAATAGCAGTATGTATTTAAGGGTCCCCAGGACCAGACTTTTAACTTTTTGAATGCTAAATAATACACGAATCAATGGTTTACCAAACTGATTTCAGTGAAGTTACTCTGAAATGAACAATGGCAGATTGACAACCAAGATTAGAAAAAGAGATTATAAATACTCAGCTGGACAAGTAGTTCAGGGGTGAAGGAAACTGAAAATGCAGGGCTGGCATAAAATAAAGCACTAGTTTCTGACAATCCAGTAAACTGTTTTATTTAGAGATAGTGATTTGAATAAAAAAAGCTTGTTAAGTGGATTTAATCTGTAATGTCAGGAGTGGTGAAGTCCCAGCTCTGTCCCTTTACCATGCAAAAGACAACACAGAAACAGCACTTGAGGGGGGAGGTTAGGCTATACAGTCTGCACAATCAGAGGTTAAGGCTACAACACCTGCCTTCTCGAGGCTGCTGTGCTTGTGCGATATATTCCTCGGCATCAGAGACAGCAAGGTAGATGACATGGTCATGCATCACAGGTGTGCCCTTTAACTTTGGAGGATTCAGCTTTAAGCATGGGTTTTAGTGAGCTTGACTGTGTTTTTAGCACTAAACGTAATCTTTGTCTACTGTAATTTGTTAGAAAAGATAAAAGCTATCAAGATGCTTTTATGCCAAACCTCTTTTAAAAATTTTTTTTGCCAAGGGTGACTGTAAGTAAGATATAAGTGAATCAAACCAATTGCACATACATACCTGGCAAGAGGGGAAAAACCTCAAATCCTTCCTTCAGTGAACTTTAGGACAAATATTACTGTGTTAATTCTGCAATGTCTAAAGTGCTTTCTATTTTCAGAAACAGAAGTGTGAAAGAGGGAAAAGCACAAATTATGTGGCACACAGTGATTTACAACTGCGTAAGAATAGCAGAAGAGCAGATGTGTATGCAAAGAGAAGAGTCATTTTGCAGTTTTGATAAAACTGCTGTAAAGATCTTAATCTTGTAAGAAAATCCACTCTGAATTTGTAAAATCAAGCAGAGAAAAGGAAAGTTTGTCCCCATTTTATTTATAAATCTACAGGCAGAATGTAATTCTTTATTATAACTTACTCAGTAATCGAGAAATATATAAGAACAACTTCTTTGTAAAAGTTCATACAATATTTCTAAACACTAGGAAGTCTTTAAAACATCTTCATATCTTCAGTATGTGAACCAAAATTTATTTGCTTTGGAAAAGCAGAAGTTTTCGATATACGCGCCACAGATTTTGTGCCATCCATTCTTGCAGTTAAAGTATTTTTAACATCATTTCTATTACTTACTTTTCCTACAAACACTGTCAGCACTGGTTAAGTTATTCACTGTAGACAAAGCTCAGCAGTGCTAACTCAACTATGAGTTTTCTTCTCTGATAAATGAGCTCATTGCTGGCTATCCTATATATATCCCATTACTCTCTGCTAGGAACCAATAAACCAACAAAAGTAGTTATTTTCTCTGGGAGCATGCTTAGACTGGTGAAAAAGAAATCTTCAGTAAATGTTAATTACTTTTGGATTTTTATATTTTATACTGATAAGATAAGACAAATTAATTCTGACATTTGGAGAACTTCACAGGAAGTTATCTCAATATAGCCATCATTAAAAACACTAAACTGAATAGCCCTTACTTAGCAGAAAATGATGCATACTTGCGAGACTGGAATTTTGAAAAACAAGCAAAACCAGTTCACTGACAAATAGCATTAGACAGTGGATTTCATGAAGAACTTTTAATTCAGTAGACTATGAGATTTATAAAACAAGTATGGTATTTCTGAAGTTCATTTTTGAGTAAGTGTAGACCTGAATGTTTTTCCAAGGGAAGATTATTAAGGTATTTCATATACTCATGATTTTAACAAAGATTTCATCTCTTTTTTTTTTGCTTTAAATGGCCACTCATAGGCCAGAGAACCCAGCCTGATCCTGGAATGAACCGGTATTTTGTCAGGGGCCCTTTCAACAATAAGCGGTCTGACTGGGTCTCCACTGTGTCTTAAAAAAATCTGAACATCACTTCAGCTTTGACATATAACTGTGTGGCATGTTGGAACATATTTTCTTACTTTCTAAAGTTCTTGTGCTAAGATTTGTAATTTACTGGATTATTTATTACCACATGCATATATCTTATTAACATACTAAATTGACTAAGTAAATAATAAATGACACACTTTTACTTCACATCAATTTGACACCGTGTGATTGGAAACACAAAAAAGCTGCATAGTTCTACATTGAGAAAGACCTACTTTTTTTCACAATTTGAATATCAGTGCTGTGAAAGTCGAAAAAAAAGCAGTGAGGAGTTGGGTGTTCAATCTTGGTCAAGGATGACAACAGCACAGAGACGGTGTCTAGAAGTTTAACATTTTATAGGTTGCTTAAATTAGCTATGGTACAATGTGTTTTACCTGTTTGATGGGAGGTCATTCATCTTTCCACTTACTCAGCTTGGGAAATATTTTTAACCTTTCTGAATGATCAGTTAGGAAATAGCTTGGCTGTGCCCCTTTCACAGCCTGTGCTCATTCACAGAAGATGGAGAATTAAGAGAAATCCGAGGCAAGCTTTTGAAGAGGATAAATCAACAAGAATCATCAAGAAGTCTAGAAAACATGATCTATCAAACATGACTGGAAGCACAGCAGAAAGGAAAAGAGTAATTAAAGTTTCTTACTGGAGAATAACAATAAGTTGCTTCTTACCAAGAGCTTAGCTATATATGTATTTCATCTCTACTTCTGTCTCATATAGCTCTACAGGAAGATAACAAACTTGTCCCATTAAGGACTGCATGTTCTGGAGTGATGTCTCAGGATTTAAAGTATCATATTTAATCTGCAGCAGTTAGCAAACATACCAACTAAATTGAATTCATTTAGTGTCAAAGACAACTGTCAGAGTATGTAATTGTTTGAGGTCGGAATTATTGTGATCAGGTGGACTTTTCAACCTGCCTTTGTATGTTTTGCAAATATTCAGCAAAGAGAGTCAAGACTCTTCCAAGTACTGACACATGCATTTGTCTAGAGTAACATTCTGCAAAAAAACCAGTTTGCCTCAACACCTTCATCTGAATTCTGAAAGAAAGAATGAATGGAAAATATGGGATAGGAGGGATTTGGAAGATGGCATTAATAATGGCAAAGATTTCCACGTCATACATGGTTTTCAATATCTGAATTGTTTTAATGCATAAACTAAGGGAACCACAAAAATGGCTATTTTTTTGAAAGCTCTGTATACTTATCTAGTAATAATGCTACTGTAACTTCATAAAAGATAACTAGGACACAACACGCAAAGTTTATATTTAACAGATATAAAGCAAACAAGGGAAGCGGCTGTTTCCAGAATACGTCATTAAGCTATGAAAGCCTTCCCACCCGATATTATGGGTGATAATAGGTTTACACTGTTTCAAAGCAAGACTGAAGAAATTTATAGTAAAGAAATTCACTAAGTGTTGCTAAACACATAAGGAATACCTCCAGCTCATGATCTCCCTAAATTGCAACTGGTTGGAGTCTGGGCAAATACTCAAAGGAATTATTGTATATGCTTGGTCTGCGTCTGTATTCTTGAGAAATCATTTTTTGGCCATCACTGGAGATGGTATACTGGGACAGGGGGATCTTCAACCTGACCTTGTTTATCTGTTCTTATGTCCTCATGAATGTTTCATTTTTTATTTTCTTACTTTATTTACATTGTAATTCTTTTATCTGATTCTTCACAAAGTTAGCTTTGTGATCAGAGTCTCATTATACACTGCCTTTGCCCTTTATCTGATATGAAAAATGCAGGACTTGTAAAAGTTTGTTCATATGAATTAGAAACATTCCCAATGCCTGAAGACATGTTGTGTAAAAGAGTGTGACTCTTACACTATTACATGTCAGTGGTCTCTTCATTGTCATGAAGCTGACAGGGTATGCATGCCTGCACACTAAAATACAGCAATAGCTGCTACTACAGCCTGTGTCCTTCGCTAGAGATAAGGCTCATCTCAGGCAATTTTTTTGTAAATTGTAGAAATAAGTTGCACAGTTTTTTCTTTTTAGCTATTGAATTAATTATACAGAACAAATTTTCTTTCTATCCAATAGCTCATTACAAATCCTTACTCAAGTTCGAAATAACGCACCCAGTCTGCACATGTAAGCCTACATGCAGCATTCTCAGGTCTCTTCTAGTATATACATTTCCAGATCAGCAATTTTATCTTCAGTCCCAAACATCTACATGTACAATGACCTATTTATGCATTTGGATTTGTGGAGTATTTCTTCAAATCTAGATACATTCTACTGAATGAAAGGTAATAATAACTTCAGATGCATCATGAGGTAAGCATAAAACCAGAAAACATCATTTTCACAAAATATGACTACAGATATGATTAGTAAAATGCTATATTTACACAACATTACGTCATTACATTTACGTCAACATTGCAGTTTCAAGTATATTAAAGATTTTTTTCTTCCATTTCCCACTGCTAAACAGATAGAGACTAAATTTTGGGTCAAAGCACAGGTTTGTTCTGGTCCTTTTTTTTTTTTTTTATTTGTCCTCCAAATGTAATACAAGAAAATAAAATCAAACTGATCTTGACTTGATAAGAGAAGCAGAAGTTGTCATGCATGCAAGTTATTCATGAGAGAGACAATAAGAAATAACTGTCCCCTGCAATTTTTCAAAGAGTGAAACACTACATGGAGAGATAAAAGAAATAATTACTTGAAGAACAGCTACTCAAAAAGCATTTTTAACAATGTATGGATATGTCATTAATTCTTAACTGCTGTCAGAATAAATGCACACTTGGAACCAGGCTATATTTAAAGGGAATTCGTGTTTTTCAGTTTTTCCTGCAGTAGGTGTCAAGTGAGAGGAAAATGAATGGCAGACATTGAAGACTGAGAAGCTTGAGGAAGTAAAAAAATTATTTCAAGGTCTAGATGGCTTAAGTTATTTTAGGTTCTACTAAGATAAATAATTGCCTAATATATCATTCCTTGCATGTAGATCTTGTGCCTACCCTCCAGCCAAGAATCCTTTAGTATTGACCTAGTTTCTCAGTATTGACGTGGTTTGCTGCACAGTGGAAAGAGGCACAAAGTTTCCCTTTCTCTAAGAGGATTTTCCACAAGCAATTCTCCATGCCTCCATATGTGCAAGTAGAACATTACAGTAGGTTGAGCCTATATTGTTTTGGTTCTGTACAAATGTTCCTTGTACAGAACATTTAGCCATCTCAGAAAGACGCAACTCTGGTTTGATTTTACTAATTATGCAGATGAGGCACAGCTATGAATAGCACACCTGAGAGTGGACAGGTGATGAGCAGAGCTATTTCAGCAGTGCAGGATCTGCCCTGGCTTAGGAACAGTCTGTGGAGCGTGATGTCAGCACTGGGGTCACCTCCATGGCATGCTACTGTTCTCAGAGACAGGGAAAATGTCCAGGTAGCCTAAGAGATAAAATAGTTTCAGGTTTGTTTTATGCCACGGGGAATCAAACATTAACAGTTATCTTACACAGAGAGGACCTTAGTCACTGATGTATAGAGCAAACCTGTGCCTGTCAATCTCTGTGGCAAGATGCACTAATTCTCCTTTCTTTAGCCTACAAAATCATTCAGTAATCATTGACTGCAGAAATATTTAAATATTTTAAAGTCCTATCTGAAAGAATGTCACCTGCACATTTGTGTAAAACTTACAAGGCTGCATGCTTTTAGGAGCTCATGGGGGACCATCTCTGGGTGTGCAGGTCAAACCCCGATGAGGAGCAATCTCAGAAGAACAACTGTATGTAAATCTATCTTTTATTTCTGAGAATGTTCAAAGGCATGGGGTAAATGTACAAGTTATAAAAAATATCTACATGAAAGATTGTTTCTTTTTCCCCTACAGTGCATACTGTGTAGGTCCAGAGATAGCTCACAATCATCTGGGTTTTTACCATGAGGTAATTCGAAAAACAGTTAGTGCTAGCTTGCCATCAGTGAGGTCTTACTGCGGCAGAAAGGAAACTAAATAGTTTTCTCTTCCCATAAGAGCCAGACTTTCCCCCACAACACAAGCAATATACTCAGTATGGTGCCATGCCAATCCCAGAAGTGAACTATTTATTGGCTACACTATATCTTTTAACTGGCTTCAGGTTTTCAGATAAACCATTGTTTTTCAAGAGCCTGGCAATCATTTTAAAGCTGCACAGCTGCTTCTCACAAGACAGACTACAATTGAAGATGCAGGGCTAAAAACAAAATATCAAAAAACTATTTTCTGCCCTTTGAGGGCTGAATGAATGAAGGGAAACTTGAATACATACAGATAAAATGAAACCATTACAAAAGCAGCTAAAGCAATTCTTCTTTCTTCCATGTAAATAATTTTTCCAAATCCTTTTAAAATAATTTTTCCAAATCCTTTTAAAAATCTTCAGCATGGACAATTTTTATTTTTACCACTTTTACACACTTACAAATGTAAAGCATACTATAAAAGAGAAAATTCAGTGGACAGACACAAGATAGAGGAAAAGCTATTTTTCTTCTGAGAAGCACAGCTAGTGAAACAGCATTTCCAGTTAGTGTCTTATCCTCTTCCCTTACAGTAGGAACTCCATCTCTCACCTACAACCTGCTGCCACTACAGCCCTTCCTGTGCTTGTCCTCCTTTCCCCTTCCCTTTCCTACCCAATGCGTCCAATATTTCCTCGCATAGGTCTGAAGATTACAACTGACAAATGCTCACTCCATGTAGCTCACCACACCTGCATGTGAACTATAACTAGCAAAGCAGATGTCAGGCAGGCTCACACTTCATCCTTCTCCTCCACGGGGCATTGATCTGGGACTCTTCTCTCAACCCACATCTGACTTCAACAAAACCTGTAGAAATTTGAATCTTTGAGGTGTCTACCCTGCTGTGTTTGATTTAAACTGGCCAGCTTGAGGATACTGGAGGAATAAGGGGGAGGAAAAGCAACAAATTCTGTATGGTTGTTTCCTTAGACACACACAGCATCGGGGCATGGACGCACAGCATACACAACACAGCCCGTTGTAAGGCAGCACCTCATGAACTGTTTAAATGTGTTCAGACACTTCTTAAACCTCTATTACTGTATAACATAGCGACCCAGCAATGCAAAATTGAACACACTGACTGTATTTTTCCTTAAAAATGACTACAAAATGACATTATATGACTTTTTAATGACAAACACTAGGTCATTGTATAGAAAACTCTTGGCACCTGCTGCTCCATTCCTCCAATGCTGGTCATCAGAATCACTTCCCATTTCTTCTTCTGGGGGGCCCATATATTTAAGAACGTATTAAAGGATTTGACTTTTTAATTCCCTGAGTAGACATTTATATCCAT